>NC_089823.1:196563120-201973120 GCF_035046505.1 Tiliqua scincoides
TGACTTGCTCTGCACTTCAATAGGCAAAATAATTGTTTGGCATCCAACTTGCTAGATGCTGTAAGAAACAGACTAATTTTGCTTGCTTACTGAAGTAGCCTTCCTGCAAATGGATAGCAACTTTCTTCAGAGTGCTTGGAACTCTTAACAACGCGATCCTATAACTTTACTCAGAAGTAGGTTTCACTATATTCCAAGGGGTTTACTCTCAGGTAAGTGTGCAGACTTCATGTCTTGCAAGGACACAACCATTTTCCATTTCAAGCTCATCTGAAGTTTTAACTGTTTATTATCATATAGTCCTGCTTTTAAATTCTTTTCCCTCAACATAACAGCTTTCTTTGTGGCTAATTCCTACTTGGTTTATTTAAAGTGTTCTGGTTACCCAGGAAGCCCTTATATCACAGCACAATTCTAGGAGTGTCTGCTCAAAAGTAAGCCCCATAGTGCTCATTGGGCTTTACTCCCAGGAAAGTATGCACAGGACTGCAGCCTTAGTGTTTTGCTATCTAGATATCATACCATATTTTGGAGGAAGGGAATACTGAGATTGGAAAGCCTACTGTGTTAAATAAGGAAGAGGTATGCAGAATTCACATCAGTTCCAAACACTCCATTTTTTTTGTTTTGTTTCATCCAGGAATCCCTACCTGCCTGGATATATACGCATGGTATAGTAATGACAGGCACTGGCTTGTGGACTTGTGTTGGGAAAAATATTTCAAGACTCGGCTGGCCACAGTTGAGCCCATGCTAAGCAGAAGGAGGAAATGGTAGCCAGTTATTAATAGTGGGAACAAGTGACAGATGGCTAGTGAGCAAGCTGAAGAGAAAGAGCTAGCCACAGAAACAGAAGCCTCATTCTTTTGCTTTGGTGGTAACCTGTCTGGCCTGTATACCTTTACACAGCTTGCAGGACTGAGTGCTGCTCCATACAAAATATTTCCTGCATATAGAACACTAGATGTCAGCAGAAGGTTCCAGCCCTGCTATGTTCGTTTGCAAGCAGAAGCGGAGCTGGGGGGGGGGGGACAGAGTGGTAAGTAAGGCATGCTCTGCAATGCGCCAGGTAAGTGCCTCTCCCCCTTAGCATCAGAGCTATTTGGGGCAGCAATGGCAAAGTACCAAGGAATTTTTGTATGAGAGCTCCCACATGCCATTTGAAGTGACACAGCCCATGTTTGGGTTTACCAGGAGGGAGAGCTAGGCCCCAGTCTTAGGTTAGATGCCAGACCATGCATGGGTCCAAGGGTATGGTGATGGGGGAAGCAAGGGACCCTGAGACTCTCTTCTTTCCCTTGATCTGCCTGGAAAAATTGGTAGGCTCTGTGACCATCACAAGGACAAAGTCAAGCAGAAAGAGGCTGTGCTTGGAAGCCTCCTTCCCAGTTAGGTGGAGAAGTCCCCCAAAGCCTAAGTGATACCATATAGCAAAGGGAGACTTGAGGCCTGTGAGGAGGACAGGGGGAAAGCTGTATCCAAGTTCAACCAACCCTGGGCAAGTAAAAAATTAAAATGAAAAGATAATTTATAAAAAAATGCAAGGCAAGGAGTTGAATGATACATGGAAGAAAGATGAAAACAAACAAGCTCAAAAAAATAGCATGGGTTTTGCAAAAATCAAGCAGGCAGTTATGGGAAAAATTTAAAAAATCCCTTATGTATCTTAGCTCCCTGGTCCCTATATTCAGGGCCTCAGCTTTTGGGACTCCATTGCATATCTCTGATCACCAGGTGGAGATGTGAGAATGTGACCTCACATAGAAACCTTCCTTGAGGGAGTCAAGTTGGAACACACACATGCATCTCTGAGCTTGGCATTAAAAATCCTAGGTTTGGGTGCAATCCTAACCCCTTATGTCAGTGCTTTCCGGCACTGACTTAGGGGCAATGCAGCTCCGAGGTAAGGGAACAAACATTCCCTTACTTTGAGGAGAACTACGTGAGTGACACACAACTGCAGGATGCAGCACATGTCCCACTGGCACCATGCTATGTCAGTGCTGGAAAGCATTGACATAAGGGGTTAGGATTGCACCCTTGATTGATCCATCTAATTGAATGGTTTATGGTTTTCAACCACCTGGGCATCCTTACTTGCCCTTTAGGGTAGTGTAGCCACCCCTACCCATTCATCCCAGGAGGGAAGGTTCACATCCAAGGGAGTGGGGCTCGTCATTTTGTGAAATTATCTCCCCCAAAAGATGAATAACTCCTTCCTGCTATATCTCACATGTTGTTACCAAAAAGGACTGTTTTGTATAGGGGAATAATTACACTGCCCTTATTGGAAACTTCAGGACTATAGGCTGGATAACAAGACGGCATAATGCAGAGAAATTCCCTTTTAGCTTAAGGAGGAGACTGAGAGAAAGATAACTTTTAATAAAAGATTGTATTTTTATTACAAAAAGGTAAACATAATGCACATGAAAAATGATGAGTCTTGGTCCTAGTACTTGCATCTAGTGTACCTAGCTTATGGTGGTTGCATGTGAAAAGTATTTGGTGCATCCGAGGAAATTAGAAAGGGAACAGTTGTAGGGAAGGATTTTAGGGGTCCCTGGTCTGCCAAACTCAGTTGCTAACTAAAGATGGGGAGAGAAGGGGAGAAAAAAGGGGGGGGGGAAGAAAGGAAAATGTCCCAGACGCGAGATAGTTACCTGACTTGTAGAGCAGTTGGATGGGAGGGGGAAGAGTCCTATGGAGGACCCTCACAACACAGATGTGTTGTGCCCTTGGAGGGGGAGCCCAGAGAGAGAGCATGTGACATCCAGCCCTCACTTAAAAAGGGTTTTTGCTGACCTGGAGCTGAACTGGATGACCTGGATGTGACCTAGAGCTGACCTAGATGTGCTTGCTTACTGCACACAGTAGGGTACTTGGAATATGTAAAACATTGAAAGGATTATCAGCAAAATTCAACAGAGTCAAATGACTGTCTTCCTAGCTGGGGGAACTTACACAATGAATACATTAACACAGGGAAGCAGTTCAAATTTGCATAGAGTACTTAAACAGTGATTGAGTAAAAACAATACAATGAATACAGTAATGTAGGAGACACTTAAACAATGATTTACTATGTCAGACATCTTCCTAGAGAGGTGGAGGTTGTAACCATGAGCTTGTGGCTTGAACATAACATAAGAACAGCCCCACTGGATCAGGCCATAGGCCCATCTAGTCCAGCTTCCTGTATCTCACAGCAGCCCACCAAATGCCCCAGGGAGCACACCAGATAACAAGAGACCTCATCCTGGTGCCCTCCCTTGCATCTTGCATTCTGACATAACCCATTTCTAAAATCAGGAGGTTGCGCATACACATCATGGCTTGTACCCCGTAATGGATTTTTTCTCCAGAAACTTGTCAAATCCCCTTTTAAAGGCGTCTAGGCTAGACGCCAGCACCACATCCTGTGGTAAGGAGTTCCACAGACCGACCACACGCTGAGTAAAGAAATATTTTCTTTTGTCTGTCCTAACCCGCCCAACACTCAATTTTAGTGGATGTCCCCTGGTTCTGGTATTATGTGAGAGTGTAAAGAGCATCTCCCTATCCACTTTGTCCACCCCCTGCATAATTTTGTATGTCTCAATCATGTCCCCCCTCAGGCGTCTCTTTTCTAGGCTGAAGAGGCCCAAACGCCGTAGCCTTTCCTCATAAGGAAGGTGCCCCAGCCCTGTAATCATCTTAGTCGCTCTCTTTTGCACCTTTTCCATTTCCACTATGTCTTTTTTGAGATGCGGTTACCAGAACTGGACACAATACTCCAGGTGTGGCCTTACCATAGATTTGTACAACGGCATTATAATACTAGCCGTTTTGTTCTCAATACCCTTCCTAATGATCCCAAGCATAGAATTGGCCTTCTTCACTGCCGCCGCACATTGGGTCGACACTTTCATCGACCTGTCCACCACCACCCCAAGATCTCTCTCCTGATCTGTCACAGACAGCTCAGAACCCATCAGCCTATATCTAAAGTTTTGATTTTTTGCCCCAATGTACATGACTTTACACTTACTGACACTGAAGGGCATCTGCCATTTTGCTGCCCATTCTGCCAGTCTGGAGAGATCCTTCTGGAGCTCCTCACAATCACTTCTGGTCTTCACCACTCGGAAAAGTTTGGTGTCATCTGCAAACTTAGAAACTTCACTGCTCAACCCTGTCTCCAGGTCATTTATGAAGAGGTTGAAAAGCACCGGTCCCAGGACAGATCCTTGGAGCACACCGCTTTTCACCTCTCTCCATTGTGAAAATTGCCCATTGACACCCACTCTCTGCTTCCTGGTCTTCAACCAGTTCTCAATCCATGAGAGGACCTGTCCTCTAATTCCCTGACTGTGGAGTTTTTTCAGTAGCCTTTGGTGAGGGACCATGTCAAACGCCTTCTGAAAGTCCAGATATATAATGTCCACGGGTTCTCCCAAATCCACATGCCTGTTGACCTTTTCAAAGAATTCTGTAAGGTTTGTGAGGCAAGACTTACCCTTACAGAAGCCATGCTGACTCTCCCTCAGCAAGGCTTGACCTGATTGTGACCTGTGTGTTGAGGTTTAATGCGTTTGCATAAACAGTGATTGGATTAAAACAATACAATGCCATAAGCTTGTAGCTTGACCAGAGTTTTTGGAAGTTTGGCCTGTGAGAAGTTTGGCCTGCAACCAGATATAAAATCACAACTAAGGAAAAAGGGAATTTTCACGTTAACAATGGTTTAGTGTTAACATGAAAAGAGGGGGGATGTCCATGCACAGTTATAATCCTCATAGCTCCCTATCTCTCCCACAGTCTGACTACCTCCTGAAGTTAACGCTCCAGGTGTGTGTGTGTGTGTGTGTGTGTGTGTGTGTGTTTCTGCCTTCTTCATTCTGAGTCACTTTGTGGACCAGCCCAGCCATTTCTCTTGAGCCGCAGGCAGATTCACCTATGGTATGCCTCTTCTCTTGTCCATGGGCCCTACTCTGGCTCTCCTTCTCCAGGGTTGCTCCCTGCACTTTGATCTGCCTGCCTTCCTTTGAGCTGTTGTCACTCCTTGTGATTGAGCAAGTGTCAGTGGGGATGGGGGCAGCAGGAATTGCCGCTGCCTTTTCTTTCACTCACCTGCTAGCTCTCATCTTTAGCATTGCTCACTTGATCAGAAAGGAGAACTGAGCTGGCAATACAGGCAATGTCAAGGTGCTCTGGGGTTTAACATGGACCTCAGCAGCAGTAGTGTACCAAGGTCATTTAGTACTCGGAGCCCATAAATTTCTGGCAAACCCCATAACAAAATTATTTTCAGTAATAGTTATGACATGAAAAAAATAATGGTCAGAAAAGATTAACATTTTCTTTTATTGAACTTTGTATACAATATATATGCTAACTTTGTAAGTTTGTATATTTATATTTCTACATTTATATACAACTTTGTAACTTCATATATATAATCATAGCAGTAAACAATTGAAAAATAAGTTTTAAAGGAATAAGTTCCCTTTTTGACAAATAAATTTAAACATCTTGGGGCAGTTTCTCAGACACCTGGCACCATGCTGCCTGGCACCAGGGGCTGCCCCCTGGCCACCCTCTTCATGCTCTACTGCTCAGCAGTTACCCACCAACTTCAGTTACCTTTTGGCATCTCAGGTTCAGTTCTTCCCATCACTGCATACCCAGGTTGGAAAAAGCTCCAAATATCACATTTCTGTCAATTGTGCCGCTTTTAAAAACACAGGAGTCCTGATAGAAAAAGAAAGGTGGAATTTCTATTAAAGGGGTGTGTGTGTGTGTGTGTGTGTGTGCTAGAATATATTATGATCCTGCTGTAAGCCTTTCAGGAACGCAAACCACTATAGTAAAAAAAAAAAAAAAGACAGTTACCAGATCTGCTGTCAATGTCCAAACTGTTAACTAAAATCAAAATAATGGTGAGTTACACCTCATATCACACAGGTCTCTCCTATTAGCATATTGCCTCCAGCAGGTTCCAGCTTCCCAAGGAGAGGGCAGCACACATATAATTAAATACTGTTTGAGGACTGGAAGGGAGAGGCGTCAATCATCAGTCAATCAAAGCAATTTATTGTTCAGCCCAAAGCCATCACAATCAAATTAAAACAAGAGGCAGAAAAACACAGAGAACAGTGCAATATTCCAGTAACATAAAAATCTACATCCACTGGTGCAAGAGGTCAACATTTCATCCTGGCAATTTATCAGACTTTTGTGGAGAGAAACATTCCATGTTTTTCCCCCACAGCTACTAAATGTAGCTAGTCTCTAGGTGGCCCATTTTTCATCATTGTTCAACAAGAATTTCACTTTCTCCTGCTCATCTGCAACTATCTGCCCAGCCACTAATTCTGCCAGCAAGTTCCTCCTAGGCAATGTCTAGACTGGGCAGTATAAACACAAAATCTTCACTTCTTGCAGCCTACCTACACACAATTATATGACCAGTTTGAAAATACCATGCAGTGAAGGAAGTCATTAGCAGTGTACTGAAAATTCCAGGGGTATAAAGTAGTTGGGGGAAACTCCAAGATTACTTCTACAGGGGGAATGGTGATGTCAACAGCAGGCCTACTCAAGTGCTGCTTTTGAAACATTTTTGAATTTTGAAAAGAAGAAGCATCAGGTTCAGTTGGAGGCAAGCTGAAAAATTTGCCTAGGGGCATAACTTAATGCCTAGACTGGCAGTAACTTAATTTCCCAAAGACTGCCTGAGAGACAGTATGTAGCTCATATTACACTAGCAGTCCAATTCTATTGGGCTGCCCTGCTGGTGGATCAAGAGTTCCAATGCAGATTTATGGCAGTTACAAAATTATTCCAGCAGCGTGTGGAGCTTCCCTGCTGGCAGGGAAGCTGGAGCTTCTTTGCATGCGCCAGCAGATTGGAGAATGCCCACCAACACAGGTAGGTTGGCAGGGTGATGGGGGAGGGTGGAACAGGACTGGGGTGGTTGGTGGAATGGGAAGGCAATGGGGTGGAGTGGGTCCGAGAAGGGGGCGGTTTTGGCAGCAGCTGTTATATTGCTGACACAGGTCTGAGTTGACCCACAGGGCTGGCAGGAGCTTCCTCTTCCCTCAGAGGCCTCCTGAGGCCAAAACTCTCCTGCGGGATTCAGCAGGTAGAGCTGCATTGTTGTGCAGGGAGTTAGGTAGGAGTGGGCCATTTGGCTACAGTCCTGGCACATTTCTTTATAAGTCTGATTGAACACAAAAATAAGTTGCCCTGTCTTCAATAGGAGTCACTCCAAGAAAAATTTCCATAAGATTCTAGCCCTAATGTAATGTGAGCTACATAGAGCACAGTTCTAAGATTGTGCTCCGCTGGTGCAAGCCCCGTGCGCCGGCCTGGGAGGGTCACAAACGTGCTGTAAAGCACTTTTGCGCCTCCTCAGAAGTCAGCCATGCCAGCACACAGAGGTGCGCTGGCCTGTGGAGGCCAGATCCAGCCTCTGTGGCGACAGTGGACGGTGAGCCTGTGCCAACTAAGCTCAGCTGTCATGGGGTCTGTGGGGAGGGTGCGGAGGAGTGTTGCGGGGTGGGGGGAGGGCAGGCGGGCAGAGGTAAGCAGGGGGTGGGGCCAGGATCTGGCCCTGTTCCCGGGCACTGTGGGCCAACTCCAAGCTGCTCGCATCTCTGCCATTTCTTTAGATGGCGCAGATGTGAGTAACCCCCATTGAGGCTGCAGTGGCTCTCCCTGTAGTAAGGGGAAACAATTCCCGTTTGCCCTGGGGTGAGCTGCTTTCAGACCCAAACGCGCACCAGATACGGGGCAGGCCTGCCCGCCTCCCTGGTCCAACTCAAGTTAGGATTGTGCTGCCCTGTCTCTCAGGAAAGTTAATATGCATAGGCAAGCACTATAATATTATTTTTATATTTATCTGAGATATTTTTAATTCCATTTTTCACTGGGCATACATTTGTTTTCAACTATTGCAACCCACTTCAAGAGTTTGGATGAAAGGAATAAGATCTTTAAAGGAAATATAACAAATGTGAAAGTCAAAAAACTTGGAAGGAGAAGAAGCACTCTAAAATACAGAGATTTTTGTTCTTTATAGTCTTAATGGGGTGTGATGGGGGGATCAGTGACTACAGGGGAATTGTCATGCTGAGCTCCTGCACTTTAAAACGTACCACTACATCACTGGTTAGTTCATGAACATAATCTTTTAAGGGCGCAATCCTAACTTGTGCTGGAACAGGCAAGCCAGGAGGCTTGCGCTGTATCCAGCGCAGGATTGTGGACAGCAGCAGCTAAGAAACTTTTCCCCTTACCCCTGGGTAAGAGCTGCTGGCCACAATGGGTCTCCTTGGATTTGTGCCACCTCCTGAGCGGCTTGAAGTCGCTCCATTTTCCCTGGGACTGGGGGTTGGGATCCAGCATAACTGCCGGATCCCAGCCCGCCTCTTTCTCCCTGCGAACCTGCCCGCCCTTGGGGCTGCCCATCACCCTCCCTCCCCCTGCCCAGGAATGCCTGCCTCCCTCCTCCTCCCTGCCCCCCCCACTCCTACCTTTTGTCCTTGCGTTGGCTCAAGTGAGCCGATGCAAGGAGCTGGGGGGAAGCTGATGCAGAGGCTTCCATCAGCCTCCGCAGGCCGGTGCTTCTCAGAGCGCTGGCCTGGCCTCCTCCCAATGAGGCGCAAACATGCTTTACGGCACATTTGCGACCCTCCCAGGGACTTGGGCCGGCATAGGGCGCAGTTAGGATTGCGCCCTAAGTCCATGTACTCTTTATATATCTCAGTAACAGAATACTAAAGTTTTTATCTGGGAGAGCTTTTTCACCATGCTACCCTTCTGTTTATCTTATGTTTTCTCTGAACTTTTTTTATACTGTATGTTTCTCCCCCTCCCCCCATATATGCTGCAGTGGTAATGATACCATCAAGTATAGCAGAACCTTTAGGGAGGCATATTTATTGCTGATTCAAACAAGTAAAGATTTCAGACTATAGCTTGGTGTACAGTTGCATATGTGCTACAGTCAGGTTACAAGCAGTGACTTGATGTGGCAAATGGTTACTTGTGGCCACTCTATAATATTGCTGTGTTCTTTCCCAAGGTCAATGCATTGCCTTCATGGTTCAAACTGAGAACCCTTCAGTTTAGTGCCTTCATACCTTTCTGGCCCAAATTGGTCAATGGTGCTGTATTGTAAGCCCTCCGCACATATAACAGCCTCAAGGGCTGCCAGAAACCCAGCAAAAATGGCACATAGCAGGAGGGCTGACTATTGACCAGAAGATGACCTGTGCGCCTGGCATCCTAAATCTGTGCCCATGTGGGGACTTCTTTGTCTTCGGCCCGGCCTGGATTAAACACACGATGCTGAGAAAGCGCAGTTAATCACCCTTTTTCTGTTAATTAATACAAGCATCCCAGAGAGATGTGCATGTCACCCCAGTAATGAAGAGCAGGCACCACCCAGGGAAAGTGGCAAAGCTGAAGCAATTCATTCTCAGTGACTCTTGAGATTTGGCTCTAGATTCAAAGGATAGCAAGGCGGGGAGGGAGGCTGGGAGAAGGGGGAAGGAGAGGGGAGGAGTTGGCTCGTATTCTGCTGTGACCCAATTCCATACAAAGCATTTTGTAACAAAACACGTCTGTATCTACAAAGTACAAGCAATCTTTGTTTTCATTACAATACTTATCTGCATTTAGGCCAACAACAGCAGTAGTTGGCATATTTTCATGGTTCCTGTTATCCTTTTTATTCCTCTGTCTCTGTCTTTCCTCTGTGTGTTTGCCTCTCTCTCTCTCCCTCTCCCATTCCTTTATGTTTACACAGAGGCATGATTCAGGACAGCAGGTACAGCAGACTCTGGGCATTAGGTGGACTAAGACTACTGATAGAAATCAGAAATTATATATATATATATATATATATATATATATATATATATATATATATATATATATATATATATCCTCGGCATCACCTGGCAGGACAAAGTTCCAAACAACACAGTCCTGGAACGTGCTGGAATCCCTAGCATGTATTCACTGCTGAAACAGAGACGCCTGCGTTGGCTTGGTCATGTCGTGAGAATGGGTGATGGCCGGATCCCAAAGGATCTCCTCTATGGAGAACTCGTGCAAGGAAAGCGCCCTACAGGTAGACCACAGCTGCGATACAAGGACATCTGCAAGAGGGATCTGAAGGCCTTAGGGATGGACCTCAACAAGTGGGAAACCCTGGCCTCTGAGCGGCCCGCTTGGAGGCAGGCTGTGCAGCATGGCCTTTCCCAGTTTGAAGAGACACTTTGCCAACAGTCTGAGGCTAAGAGGCAAAGAAGGAAGGCCCATAGCCAGGGAGACAGACCAGGGACAGACTGCACTTGCTCCCGGTGTGGAAGGGATTGTCACTCCCGGATTGGCCTTTTCAGCCACACTAGACGCTGTGCCAGAACCACCTTTCAGAGCGCGATACCTATATATATATATATATATATATATATATATATATATATATATATAGGGAGGCACTCTTGCTGGCTGGTTCTCAGGTCTTGAATTCCACAGCCCTGGAGATTCCTCAAAGTCCTGTCCTGAGCATCTCTGGCACTGGTGGCATTCAGGTATTTTTTTTTTTTTTTATCCAGCAGGTTGGGTAACTTCAACTGTTACTTCAACTGGGTGAAGAGGCACTTTTTCCAGTGGTGCTCCTCTTATATTGAGTAGGGAAGTGTAATTGTCTCCCTTCACCACAGCATTATGTCTATTCTAGAAGCAGTTTCTGGTGTTCTTCTGCATCTTTTTAACTCCTTAGCCCTTCTGGGACAGGGAGCCATTTAGTTATTTGAGGGTTGTTTTTTTTCTGTGAACCCACTTTTGTGAACTTTTTTGTTGAAAAAGTCATCATCATCATCATCATCATCATCATCATCATCATCATCATCTTTGCAACAACAACAACAACATTGGGGCCACAGAAATTACCATCAATAACTGCAAAAAGCAGCATTACTGAGAACAGCTTACATTTTGCAATGGTATTTATAGGATAAAAATCAGGCATCCCAGGTCCTTGGGAAGGACTTGATGTCTGGATAAAACAAACCAGCCAAAATACCTGACTGTGTGAAAATGTAATAATAATGAGCTTATAATTAGTTCAGGAAAAAGGACTGCCATTTCATGTTGAAATATTCACAGGGACAAGACCTCATTGGCCACATCTGTGCAATGGAATTTTTAAGTAGTATGTTTCATTTTAACTTTAAATTTTTGAACTGCATATTTAAACTGATAGTATTTTAATACTGCCATGAAGACTTTAGGGATTATCCGGGTTAAAATAAACTTGCAAAAATAAATGCATTGCTCTTTTTATTAATTAAATTACATGTCTGGAAAATATATGTTAGTGGTGAAAATCTAACATATACTATACACATGATTTGCTAAATCATTGCATAATCAGCCTAGATCAGCTAATTTAACTTGAAAGTTAAATGAGTTTACATCATTATGCCCGATCTATCAGTTAAAAGAATTAATTTAGATCAAGAAGCCTGGTGTGGACAAGGCCTTGGGTCTCTAAAATCACAATGATGCCCTCTAAATTTGCATCTAACATTGTAAGCAATGTGACTGGAAAAAATAAATTAGATTCACGCATACTGTCATAACATGTGGGTTATGATCCAGATTAGTTAAAAGGCCATATGGTGTTCTCATATTCAGCTATCAATAACAAAAGACTACATTAAATGAGACATGGGTGATCCATGATTGGCTCTCCAGATCTTTCTTTCTTTCTTTCTTTCTTTCTTTCTTTCTTTCTTTCTTTCTTTCTTTCTTTCTTTCTTTCTTTCTTTCTTTCTTTCTTTCTTTCTTTCTTTCCTTTAAAGCAACCTCCAAATTGGATCAGGAAGTTGGTACTGGGGGAGGAGAGATTAACCCTTCCACTGTGATTCTGATCCTGATCATGCCCCCCACCCCATGCTATTTTATTGCTGAAAGGAAAAAAAAAACTTCCATTAGCTTTCAAATGAGACTCCCCCCCCCCCACTATAAATAGCAATTCACAGGGCACAATCAGGATCGGAACCACAACAGAGGCAAAGTATTGACATTCCCCCATGGTTCCCCCGCTATGGTTTTATCCCATATTGAACCCTCCATATGCTATTTACAAAATAAAAACAAAAAGTAGTGGACACTGTAACACATCCGTTGTAACATGTAGTTTGGTTCTAAGGCAGCTGCTATATTCCTATACTAACTATGCAGTTACTGAAAGAAAGAAAGAAAGAAAGAAAGAAAGAAAGAAAGAAAGAAAGAAAGAAAGAAAGAAAGAACTGATGACAAAATTCACCTCTTCTACAAGGAGGTTAAGAATGGACTTCTTGAGATGTGGGATCTGCAGGTTCTGTAACAAAGCCTAATAATTTTATAGGAAATGCACTGACTACCATCTCCACTAAGATGCACTGTGAGCCAAGAAATTTTGCAACATCTTAAAAATAGGCAGAGCCAGTTGCACTTTGGTGAATTCCCCCTGACTTGTGCATGGGCTTGCTAAGCTAGGAGGCATCTTGAGTAAGGGGAATGTCAAAATCACTAAATCCAACTGCAGGGTCTGGTGTTTAGTCCTTAGGGTTGTACTCTAACTGTTCTTTTCCAGCTTGGCTGTTTTTGGTTTTGGGGTGGGACAAGATCTAAGGGATGCTACTCTGATGTTCCTTGGCAGATAGCCCCTTGCCATTGGAATCACTCTCCATGGTGTCTGAGAACTGGGACACAACACCATCTGGAGGAAGCATTGGATATTGCCTGGTAATTGGGTTTCAACTTCTCCAGAAATGCAGTATCCCTGTAGCAGAAGCAAAGGCTCAAATGTGTGCAATAAATCAATAACTAGAGCACATTTATTGCCTAAACAAGGGGAAAAAAACCATGATCGCATAGGAAGACCTTTTGTTTATAAAGTATGTCATTTCATTTTCTTTGTCAAGAGCTGATAAATCTCAGAGAACCTCTTTAAAATTAGTGGAACTCCTAAACCAATTAAACAGAAGAGTCCCTTGAATGAATTCATGCTAGGCTGTTTTATTTTTCCCTATATATCAAAGAGTCCTTTCATAAGACCAAGAAATGCTTTAGATGTGAAGCGCAGCAGAAAGCTGGTTATGGGACCAAAAGTGGTGCTGCCCTCCATTTCACATGATTAAACAGGCCAGCATCAGCACCTCTGCGCATGAAGAAGTAGTACACAAACCTGGCTGTGATTATTTCATTCTTACTTGTACCTAGGCTTCATCACTACAAACGCTCAGGCTGCCCCCAAACCTTCTGGGGCCTAAGGTGATGTGCCAAACACCTTTCCCAGTGGTGCACCTGCTGCTACTGCCATTCCTCCTGCTGCCTGGATGTGAAAGGAAGAGGGGAATGTTATAGAAGAGGAAGTGTGGAGGCAGTGGTGGACCTCCTGAGCTCTGCGTCCCCCTGGCTCGAAGGCCCATGATGGCGCTCCCATGGAATGCTGCCACCCCCACATGCAAATCTGCCCCCCCTTACCTGGAGTGCACAGAACCATGTGTGATCCAGAATTTGTCAGGGAAGCCTCCTGAAGCTTCCCTGTGCTTTAAACTGTGCTTCTGGAAAACCGGAAGCAGTTTCTGACTGCGTCAGGTGGCTCAGTGAGGGTTCTACATGGTCCTAGAGGCGTGCAAGGCTCCACGCCTGGGGCATTTGCCCCTTTTATTCAATGGCAGGTCCGCCACTGTGTGGAGGTGAGGAAAGTGGTGAGCTAGAGCAATAATTTTCTCCTCCACACTTTCTCTTCCATTCCATTCTTCTGCTTGAAATCCAGGGAACAGGAGGAGGAAGAGGAGGAGCTGTGGAGACAGGTGGATGGAGATGGGCACTCCTTGCCAATTTACCACCCAACAGCCTTAATCAGCCTCATGGCAGAATATCTCTGCGAAATGATCATGCTTAACAAAGATGCTAAGGCTTATGGATGTTTTTAAAATTATGGTTGAACAATGCCTAGTAATTTGAGGCTGCCTCCTAATACAATGCAATGATGATGACAAAAGAAGTTCATAATAGTGCAAGAATGGCAAGTCTACCCACTCCCCTTCTACAGTGCTTACGAGTTGTTCTGTATGGCCTATATAGGCAGCCTATTTCAAGATCACCATCCTGTTAGTCTAAGCCCTTCATGGGCTTCCTTTTTCCTAAACCAAGTAAATAAACCACTCTGTCTTCATAACCGTAACCTCCCACATAGACCAATCACAATGGAGCTTGGAAGGCTTCTGGCTGAAGAATTTCTAGGAATGAGGCATAGACTCAGGAACTCATCTCTACAGAGAAGGTACAATGAACATCTCTGTTCTCAGCACAAAAAGCAAAACTCCCACTTTGATTAGCCTTCTCTCTGACTGTTCACCAGAATCAATAAATCTAATACTGAAGAGGTCATACACATTCTTCTGATTATTATTGCTATTAATAAGAATATTACTACTTTTCAAAAAGAAAGGTAAACCGTACTTCCTTTCTGTTGGAAAGAAAGGACATTTATAAGAAAACATGTTCCCATTTGAATTCCTATTTTTAGATAGTCATTGGGTTGTCTCTTAGAGGGCTACACTGAAGATTGATTTTTCTCTCAAACATATATGCCATCTTTCGCTACACAGTTGTGCTTGCAGGAGTTGCACAACATTCTGTGTGTATTGTGTAGGTCTGTGTACAAGGCAAGTTGCAAAGCAGTTGCTGTGCTACTTAGCACCACCAGTTTGCGTATGAACCAGAAGGATTATCACAGAGCTTTGGAATTCTGGGAATAAACCAATCCACCACTTTTCCAAGGGGACATAGAAAGGGGGGTGGGAGAGAGGGGGGGAAGGAGAGGTTGGAGAGAGAAAGAGAGGGAGCAGGGAGGAGGGGAAATGAAAGGATATTATTTTTTTGTATCTGTCATTTCCCTGCTATCTCCCATATGACTTCTTAATCCATCAGAATGCTGGGAAGATAATGTTTTGGGCGAAATAACATGAGAGAGAGGATAGACTCCCAAGGACCAATATCTTTATTGCTCGGAGGATAAACGGATTATGTCAGCCATTTTCTGTTGCTGACAGCTTTTCTTATTAACCGATTTTATTTTTTAATCTTCCGGGGAAGAAATATGGTTTTATGTCACAATAAAACGCCGGTCACATCTAATTCTGCCCTCAAACAAACAGATTTCTGAAAGCCTTGCAGAGAAATTTGAAATAACTTTAAAGAGGGTTTTTTTTGGATAAAGTCTTTATCCAGAGGCTTGTTCAACTGCAGTGTAAAAGGTTTAGGGTGGGGGGGGGGAGAGAGAGAGAGAGAGAGAAAGAGAGAGAGAGAAGTCCCTCACAGTTGTTTTTCTTCGTTGATCCCCATTAAAAGAAACTCTTCATTGTGATGTACTCAAGGAAATACAGCTCAGACGAAAGAGTCATATGAATGTTAACAAATATGGCTATTTGTGTGGCTTATGCTCTCCGCTGGGCTTAGAGATGTTGTATGTGACATCCAGAGAATGAAGGAAGCAATCATTAGAATCCCAGCAACCTGCTTAACCGCCTTCTTTCAAACTCCCCCTTTTGATCTGACACTTATTTTTCCTTCAGTTTTGCTGGGATTACTGGGGAAGATGCTAATAAAGTATTGCATACATTGTGTAGGCAGAGAGATAAGAAAGTCTCTTTGGATGAAACTTTGAAGTTTTCAGCAATCCAGGCACATGGACTTGTTGCTCCCCCATTTCCCACTATGAATTTGAAAGATTCCCAGTGTTTTCTTTCTGTTTTAGCTTCTTCCAAAAATCCCACAATGGGGTCTTTCTGTCAGGAGCTATATGAGCCACCAGTAAGCTAATCACACAGGCACTCTTAACAGATTTTTGCTCTTGACTAGCCTTCATTTACAAAGCGCAGCTTCACTCACAGATCCAAATTTCCTTCCGTTCCACAATATAGGATGTGCCCTGCCTGTTACGATGGTAAATTGTACATAAGTGGAAAAAAAATGCTGAAATGTGAAATTGAGTTTATGGAATGCTTTTTACATGTTGAAAAAGAGACTTTTCGTACCTCCTGTTGCCTCTTCTAACACAACACATTTTTTCAGGTAGCGACGTCTGCTCAAATAAAACTTTCAAGTTGCAAAAATTAACTCAAATAATTCTTGATAGAATAGATGTCAAATGTCTTATGGAGACATATTGGAACCATCATTTTGACTAGAATTAGAGGGACAAATTCTCATCAGTATTCAGCCAATTCAGGTTGTAATCCATATGTATCATTTTTTGGGTACCAGTTGTACCACAAGTGGTTGATCTGGGGACTCTGGCCTAAATTTACTAAATTTTTGAGCTGAGATTTCAGCAATCAAGTTGTAATCATTTTGTTTATATGCTACTTTGATATCAGGAAACATTTCACAAGCCTTCATACATGGATGCCAGCATGAGAGATGAACTCTTCTCTTAGAAACACTGGTCTACAGACCTCATTTCCAATTTGGTCAGGCTTGAGCTCTTGGCTGGTTGTTTGTGTTCTCTCCTCCCCCCATCCCCTCCACAATCACACATCCTGGAAGGAAAATGATAATTTTACTTTGTGTCTCTAGCTGAATGCAACTTGGTAGTCCTCTCAGACACTTTTCCCATTGTTTCTACAGTTTGTGTTTGCTTTCCTGAAAACAATTCCAGTAACTTCCGTATTTTGTACCAAAACAGTGGATTATACCTGACCTTATGTCAGGGGTGTCCAGACTTTTTGGCAGGAAGGCCACATCATCCCTCTGACACTGTGTTGGGGGCCTGGAAAAAAGATTTAATTTACATTTAAAATTTGAATAAAAGTACATAGATTTACATAAATTATATTAGAGATGGAACTTATATGAATGAATGAAGGTCTCACAATAGCTCAAGGCCTATAAAAGACCTTGTGCAGAGCAAGGCTGGCCTTCCCTTTGCTGCCACTGCTGCTGCACAGACATGAAACCCCAAGTAGCGGAGGGAGCCCTTGGCCTGCAGGTCGTGCTAGAGGTCAAACAGTCGACCCTTGTGCTGAGAGTAGTCATGTTCGGTCAGCAAGGGCTCCAGCAAGTGTCCAGAGGGCCAGAGGCTCATTGGAGAGTCAGGGCTCCCCACAGGCTGGTCTGGGGGTCCCCAAGGGCAGCAAATGACCCCAAGGCTGGGGTTTAGGCACCCCTGGTTTATATAAACACCATTTTAGGTTGCTAGACATCATCTGGCACCAGAGTTCTAATCTGTATTTTAGCTGACACTGTTAGCCCTGTTTACCTGCATCCTGTCTGATTAAGATGAATTCCCTTCATTCATACCCAAGTCACTCATTTACACATTAAAAACAAATACCTTAAGTTACACATTTATCCCCAAACATTTTGCTTTCACGTACGCAAATTTTCAACATCCTTAAATACTAAAGGGGTTTGAGTAGCAAAGGGTCACTCTCTGGGGTGTGCTCGCAAAAACGATGCTCGCAAAAACTATTGCTTATGGACCAGAACACCAAGATAGGTAGCTATACTCTGTGCTTTGAACTTTTTCATTTCTCACCCCCCCCCCCAATTTTCCCATCTTTACCTAGCAGCTTGGGCTGGCAGAGTAGGGACCCCTGAAATCCTTCCCTATAACCCTTCCTTTTTCTGATTTCTTTGGATGCACCAAATACACTTGCATGACACTACACTCACCACTATAGGACACTCTGATTAGGGGCACCTCTGGTTAGGGCATTACAATAGTCCTATATTAATTCTTTTGGATATCTTTTTTTGTGTCTCTTTCAATAAAGCTGTAATCATTTATTGGAATATTTCTCTCAGTCCCTTCTTTAAGCACAAGGAATTTTTGCAGAACGCTGGTTTTGCATCCAGCCTTAAGGCCCCATGTACAGTATGGTGCAGCAAACCTACCTACTATAAGTAAATAATCTAATGCAGGGGTGTTGAACATAAGGCCTGCAGGCTGGATGTGGCCCCTTGAAGCTCCTTGTCCAACCCTGGGGCTCTTCCAGCACCATCATCAGCTGATCTCAGCTGCTGAGCTATCACTCCTGAAGTATCACTGCTAAAAGGGCGGCCTGCATGATAACTGGGCTCTCACATAACTTGAAAATATGGTTAAGGTTTGTCTAATTCCTCTTCTGTCATTTGCAGCTAATGAGTTCCTATGTGAGAAAAAAGTGCTTATTCCTGGTCATGGCCTGCTTAATGACATCACTTATGGCCCTCAGCAGGCATCCTGAGTGTTTTGGCCCTCTGTATTAAATGAGTTTGACACCCCGACCTAATGGGTAAATTCTCCTGCTAGTGGCAGTTCACTCATTGATAAACATACATATGAGTAGACAGGGCAGCATGCCATGAAGTCCAGGCGACAGTACTCTTCTGGATGTCAGTGCAGGTATCATGAAGGGCACTGTAGGGAAGATTAGTAGTTCTAGTTAATCCTTCACTTTCTCATGACAAAGCCTGGAAGTGAAGCCCTAATCAGGGACACTGTCCAGAATGAGTTGCAAAATGAATAATAATAATAATAATAATAATAATAATAATAATAATAATAATAATAATACGAGGTATTTCTATACCGCCTTTCTTGGTCCTCAGATTTCTCCTTAGACTTTATTCAAGGCGGTTTACATAGGCAGGCTAATTAAATCCCCGTAGGGATTTTTACAATTTGAAAGAAGGTTCTATTTTTCAAGAAACCACAGCATTCAGATGTTTCTTTTGGATCTGGTCGCAACATTCTGGCCTCCGTCCTCCCACGCTCAGAGCAGATGGAATAACTGGGCTCAGTTTGTCAGCTGCTTCAAGGTTGCACGGTGCCGGTGGCCTCGAACTGGCGACCTACGGATGTTATCTTCGGGCAAATGGAGGCTCTACCCTCTAGACCAGACCTCCTGCCCAGTGGTGAACCAGTGGTTTCTAGAGTATACCAGAATGTTTCAGGTATATCCTCTCTGGAAAAACAGGTGGTAAAGTTGCACCCAGGCTATTAAACCAGAAACTTTGTTTGAAAGGAAGTGGACGTTCAATTTTCTAGACCGGCCAGTTTCAACCACTGTGCCATGGCACATTGGTGTGCCATGAGTGGTCCACACATGTGCCATGAGTGGCCCACACATGTGCCACAGGAATTTGGGGGAAGGTCATTTATTAGTAGGACCAATGGGGGATGAAGTTGTTAAGAACTGTTTAATAAACTCTTCCTTGCTGTTATGTTTGTGAAAATACTTGCAGAGCAACATGAAGCTTCATGAATTGCCAGTTTCCCATGAAGTCTGTTTTGCTGGTGAGCTAACATCTTTCTTATATCAATCAAGCAAAACCATTTCAGAAATGGATGCTTAAGACTTATAAGACTTACTTACTGAGAGCTGAAGACCTACATATTCATTTTATTCCAAAGGTCTGACAATTTTCCTAGAGGTATCTATTGTTCTGCTTCACACCATGACAATACAATTCATGCTTTAGCATTGACAGAGTTGCGAGGTGAATGCATGCCAGAACATTAGCTATGGAGCGAGGTGTGGGATGTGCCTTTGGGTGCGCTGCTTACTTCCCCAATGTGGGATCTCCCCAGGTGCAGGCCAAATCAGTCCAATCAACCTAAGGCTGACTCTGGCTCTGGGGCCAGGCAAGACATGTGTGCTTTGAAAGTTTGGTAAGTGCTCGCTCATCTGGGCAGCGTCTCTTCTGCCAGCTTGGTGCGGTGCTGCCTGGACGTGATCTCTCAGGCTCAGGCAAGTGCCACAATCCATTGGCATAGTGCAGGGCCCCCTTAGGAGTGGGGCCCAATTTGGTCTGATTGGTCTGAAACTGGCCCTGTTAACAGGAAATGCAGGGGACTAAATCTAACAACCCAGTCCAAACGAAATCTCTGTGTTGCAATACAGCAGTGCTGGAGCATCTTTCACTGAACCCCATAAGGGATTTTTGGCCACTGAAAGCCTCCTCAGGGTTAGGGAACATTCGTTCCCTTGTCCCTGCATAACCCCCAGCAGCCTCCATACGTCAACTTGAACCTGTGTCAGCTCAATTGCTGGTGCAAGTCCAAGCAAGTTGATCCATGAAGCCTGAAAAGGGGGTCAGGATATGGTGTGTGCCACTGCTGAACCTCCTGGGCCTAGTCTGCCCGCCTCCTCCTCCCATCATTACCCAATTCTGCCCATCCCTGCCCTATTCAATCCCCTCTCCGCCTCCCTCCAGCCCCCTGGGTTAGCTTACCTGCTTTCGCAGGTGTCAGACATCCGTCTTCATGTGGACCCAGCCACTGGCCACTTGCATTTGCGATGGCCGTAAAGCAGTTGACTCCAGTGGAATGTATGTTGTGCTGGCATAAAGGCCCATTAAGATTGGGCTGTAAGACATCTTTACACACATAATCTGTATGTGCTACCACAGGGCTGTAATATTCCCCCTATTTTAGATACACAAGATACCAGAATAGATTATCTGCTTGCTTTGCAGTATGAACTATTACTCATGGCTCAATGTTCTCTGATCTTCACAAAGAAATGTCCCCAGTGGATGTAAAACGGATAAAATTGCTTGGGTGTTAACATTTCTAGAGGTCTAAATAAAAATTCTTACTAAGTAGGTAATCAAGAAGCAATATCAATAACCATAATTTCTCCCTCTATTAATAAATCTTTCTAAAAAAAATCTTACATATTATGAAGTGGTAGCTAAGGGCAATGGGCAATGTGACCTTAGGGCAATGTGGCCTATGTTGTGACACTGGGCCCTGCTCTCTAGGGGCTCAGCATTGGGTGATGGGCAGAAGTCCCACTGCTGCAGCCAGCATCTGACAGCCTGGGAGGTCAGTGTGGCGAGCAGAGTGTGGGCTTGCTTGCCCTCCCCTGGGACTGTCTGGCCTGAAAGGGGCCTCCCAGAAGTAGTTGGCGGTGATGTTATGTCACCGCCAACTATTTTCAGGTGCCATGTTTTGCATGCAGCAGAACAAGTGTCTGGCTCGCTGTGGCTGCAGTTGCCACGGCTGCCTGATATGTGGAGGGCCCCGTGCATGCGTCTTGCATTGGGCCCCACTAGTCCTGAGCCCTGGCCTGTGTTAGCTATAGGAACATGGAACATCTCTATATGTGCTCTTAATGCTGCCCCTGCAGAACAAATGTCCATCTCTAAGGACCTGAAATTAGGCATAAAAAATCAGCCTTAGGAACCTTAATAACCCATCATCTATGGAAAGTTGCCTGAAGCTCCATCCCCTCCAGTGAGATGCCTCCTTAGGGCACAAATGCTCTCAACAACACTGATGCAGAGCAATGAATGGAAAAGGCACAGCTCTATTCATTCTAGTGTCAAAGTGGAAAAGAAAAACAAATCAATGGGGAAGGAAATATTATTTTTAACCTTCTAAGTGATTTTTGTTTTTTTGCAAACAAGGAGAAAAAAAGGGAAAGCAATGAAAACAGTCTTGCCGGTGTCCTTTTAACCTTTATTTATTATCACTCAGTCCACATCAACCCCTGACTGCATGATAATTTGATATTTCATTTTAATTTCAGTGTATCATATAATTCAACACAGCTTTTCCACAATATTTTTTTTTTACTGTAAACTTTAAGAATCTCTTTAAAGGCAAAGCATCAAGGAGAAAGCCCCCATAGCCCTTCTGTTGCAGTCACTTAATTTATAACATGAAAAGGGTTTGTGCTAAAATATGATAAAAATAAAATCAACATACTTCAAAAAGGGAATATTCTGTAATAAAGTGTTTAAATTTGATGAGTGGCGGCTTCTGTGCTTCGCCGTTTGCCTGCATCGCGCATTAGCATGCAAGTTATTCTGGGGACCGCCGCCTTGATCCAGCATGGGCAATTAATGTGCAGATACAGATTACTGTGCATAGTTCAGGGCTTTCTAACCTTTGTTTTCCCCTAAGTACCACTTTTTGAGGGTACAACTTTGCCAAGTACCGCCCCTGCCACCAGGCGCAGCAACTGTGCACAGGAATGGGCAGCCTGCCTGCTCTTTAATTGGGGGTCTTCTCTGCACTCTGCTTCCTCACTCTTTTGAAAGGTCAAGTAGCTGCAGATCCACTGGTGCAGCACCACCTCCCCAGCCATCTCCACTTCCATCAGGTCAAGGCATTGCAATGTGATCACCATGGCCATGGGGTTTCATGAAGTACCACTAGTACCACAGATTGAAAATCACTGGCAGAAGATTGAGCTGCTTCTGCTATCCATGAATATGTAGAATGTTAGCATGGGGGAGGGGGGAAGGTAAGGGATCCAGTACCCAAGGTGAACATGCACTCCTGCTCCATTGCTGAACACGAAATCAGTGTTGATCACCTGTTAGCAGGCATGAACCATGGATTATCAACTTCTTTACATTGGTGGCATAGCTCAGGGGGTGCAGGGGGTAGCAAGTGCACCAGGTAACCAACTTCAAGGGGGCAACAAGCTGAGCTTGACACTAGTGGCCAAAACTGAGAAAACCTTGGTATGTACAAATAATACTATCATGTTATATAATGTTGGAAAAGTAATTTAATGCTGAATGCAATGAAACAAACCACTCTGGCAAATCTATATTCTATCAGAAGTTATGGCAAATTAACCAGAAATGTTTTTTATTACTTACTTAATAAATTTGGTTTTGTCATGGAGGTGGGGGGGGGGGGGAGTTAAAAATCTTCTTTGACCCTGGGCAGCAGATGCCGTTGCTATGCCATTGCCTCATTTTTCACTTTTTGAAAAGTCTGGGTGTGACATCATTTCACACTTGACACTGGGCTTTCATTTACTACCCTACTGGTTTACATATATTTCGCATTTGGCGTCTAGCTGAACAAATTGTGTTATTCATTGATATTGAGGAATGGTATCCCTGGGGGCTCTGATTTTGGAGGAAGGTATTGCTTACCAAGGGAGGAACTCCTTTTGTCCTTACAATAACCCTATGAGGTAGGTGAGGCTGAGAGAAAGTGACTGGCCCAAGGTCACCCAGGAAGTTTCATGGCTGAGGGGGGATTCGAACCTGGGTCTTCCAGGTCTAAGTCCACCTCCCAAACCACTATACCACCTTGCTTTCCTGAATATGGAACAGATGGACATCAAACAGCCACCAGTTGTTCTCATTTTAACGTCCAGCAAATGGTTCTAGTACTGCCAAAAAGCCAAGGTGCTAATGCTGCCTTTCCTTCCCTAGTAGGACTAAAGATCACTTGGGAGAGCAGACATTTAGGTTCTGACCTGGGCCAGTCACTGTAAGTGTTTGGAGTGACTAAAGTGCCACATTTCCCAGACATGAACTGTCGACAAGGGGACTCATTCACAATGCAACATTGGAAAATAAAACACTACAAGCCATTGTGGGAGGCTAAGGGAGATGGTGTTGATTTCCATAGTCTGCTTTCCAGGAAATCTTATCTTGGGCCTGCTGAACCAAGAACTTCTATCACTTTCCTTTCTCCTGAGTTGTTCATCCGGAAGGGACAGTAGGGATTCAGATAAATTAAGCCCTGAAAAGCAACCATTTCCAGAAGCTTCTTCCTTCACTTCCTATCAATGGTCAGTCTCTGGTTTGAAGGTGTAATATGTCCATTCCATGTTTCTGTGACTAGGCTACTGCTAGGTTCTAGGAAGCAGAAGGGTAGTAAATGGAAATGGGAGTGCTTTTGAGCAATGTCCAACTTGGATTGCAAAGGCCTACTGGTCATAGTAGTGTGCCCAGTTAAAGTGGTTACTGGGGGAGTGACCTGCGCCTCATAGTTCTGGTGAGGTAGAACAAGCTAAAAAACCACCTTAGCTAGTCTTGTCTCTACCCCCCTTGGCCACTCTTATTCTCTTCCTTTAGGCAAGGAGCAGCACTCAATCAGCTCACAAATATCCCATTCCAAAGAAGAATGTTTCACTCTGTGCATACTGTTCTTTGAGCATAAGTGGGAAGAGGGAAAACTTACTGATACAAATGGCCTTGGTGATATATGGATGGAACTCCAGTTGATTGCCGCCATTTTTCTTGCCAATCGTTACTGAATGGAAAATGGATTCCTTGTTTATTTCCCACAATCATTATTTACAAAAAAATTCCACAACATTAATTTGCTTAATAGCACCCTGCTGCAGATGGCGCATTTTGCCCAGCATGTTGGCACTGACTGTGGACTTAAGGAGCCTCATCTATTTACGTCGACATTCATCAGAGGCCCCGTTTATCAGAGGGCTCCTTAAGTAACCAACACAAAAGGGTTGTTTATTTCAAATTACCAGTCATTACTGGGAGCTGTAGAGACCCTCTCTGCTGTCAGCCATCAGCAGCTTTAGTTAGGCCAAAATCTAAGGTGACATAAGCCAGGCGTGGAGCAGACAGACAAATCAGTTCTAGTTTCTAGACTGCCATGTTTAAAAGAAAGCAGCCCTCCTTTATTGCACTTGCTGCAGAGAAAGTTCATTCAGGGTGAGACCAGTGGAAAAATTACACATTGCTGAATGGGCAAAGGGTGTGGGGGGGGGGGAACTGTCTGATGTTTTCCCCTATTTGAATTGTAGTGGTATAACCTTATAATAACTTAGAGCCAGTGATTCTTGGATAGTTGTAACTATAATCTAACTAGATAAAATGTTAATGAAAACAGCAGCCATATTAGAGAGCCCCAGTATTTAAAAGTTCAACTTGCTTAGCTGAGTGCTGAGTTGGGCTGGAATTGGCCCTGGGATAATAGGAATGGACTAAACTGTTGCTTAATTGAAATGAAACTAACTGTTGCTAAACTTTCAAATCATCCATCCGTTTGTTAATTCTCCTGCTGTGAAATTACTCACAGCAGATGGCATTCATTACTTCTGATGAGCCTGCTCAATAACTGATCAGAGTGTAAGTCAGGAAACACTGAACTAGATCATGCACTGTCACAGATCGGACCATCTTGCTTGTTGTAGGTTAGTTAATCCTTTTAGCATTGGACTCTCAGCTGTGGGTTAAAGAAACGAAGGTCTCACACAACAAAATGACATGTGACATTTTTAGAGAGACATGGGCATTTTCAGTTCCATGACCAGGACAGAACCAAGACTGGCAAGAGCACATGTGTACTTGGAGACAGACAGCTATAACCCACACAAGAAGCTTAGCCTGAAAGGAAAGGTTGGAGAAGAACATAAGAACCCTGTGAGATCAGGCCACAGATCAATCTTGTCCAGCATCTGCTTTTCCCAATGGCTAACTAGATGCCTCTGGGAAACCCACAAGCAGGTGATAAGTCACAGGATAGTAGCTAACTGCTAGTCAAATTGTGCCAAGTTCCCTCTCACTTGAGATGGCCAACGGCCAACGATATGGGCATTTCCTGTTCTGGAGGCTCAAAATGTCAGTCCTTATCTTGATGCAATTCATTTAAAAACCACAGGTACTGAGAATGTTAAAATAAATGTAGGTTTCCCTTCATTTGCATTTCAGTTTCTGATTGTTTGACAAGTCACCACTCAGAGTAATATGGGTAATGGACTGGGTAGCTAATTTCGAAGCTGGAATCTCTGTGTATGTAAAAGTGTAATAATGCAGGTTGTGAACGAATAGCTTTCCCCATCTCTTGTTTAAGCCAGACCAAAGCTCTGCAGGTTAAGAAAGAATGCTGGCTCTTCATGCAGGTTGATCAGGGAACAAGAAGAGAAACAGAATATGAAACAATGCTGTTATTGGGTTGGCAAATTGTTTAAGGATATGATAAGGTTTTGAGATTTTTTCTGTAGGCATCGGTATTCAAGATAAAAATGACACATAAGATTGACTATAAAACTGAAATGCCCTCTTACATCTTTTCTTTGATCTCTTGGTCACTCATGGTGTTCAGAGAACAACAACATAGCCTGGGGAATCTGTGTTAATTCAATTACAGCTCATTTGGCCTTGTCTAGATGAGATAGCCAAGTTCCTGAAATGCTGACTCATTAAAACACTGAAATGGCAAAAGAAGAAACAGATTTGAGTTACAATGAGTGTCCTATTCTGGTCACAAAGTCCCCTTGTAAAGTGCAAAGTAGTTCAAACAATTAATGCCATTCTTGTTGAAATGGTGACCAACAAGTGACCCAAGTATTGAAATGGTGACCCAATCCTAACTGGGCTGCTTGCCAGCAGACCTTGGTGGAAGTGACATACTGTCAATGGGCCAGCATGCTTGCTGGTGAGCACAGAGAGGCCCCCAGTGAAGTCTCTGGTGGCCACATGCTCTCATTGGCAGTGAGGACACTGTTCCCCAGAGCCAATAAGGCTGCTGTGGGGGTGGGCGGAAAGGGTTGGGACCTCAGGTCGCATGGCTTGATGGGTATTAGTGGTGACAGCTCTGCTGATATCCTCTACTCCATTTTGGCCCTGATGTGCCCCCTTGCTTCTACTCAGACTTGCTCCAGCTAAAGAGCTGGCACATATCCAAGTAGACCCATAGGAGTCATGCAGGAGTGGACTAAGGTAAGTAAACAAAACATTTACTTACCTCTCTGTCCCCACATGATCTATTGCTGCCTACAGGATGCAGCAGAGCATTTTCCAGCATTGCTGTGCCATGCAGGCAGCCTTTAGTTAGAATTGGGGGCCCTAACATATGCAGCGAGTGGATTTCGGTGTGTGCTGCCATGTTGGTTGCACTGAAAGAGAAATCTAGAATATTCTAGAAACCTAGAATATTCTAAAATAAGGTGAATATGTTTTTGCGTGTTCAGGTTGGGCTGCTGGTAGCCATGGCTGCTTGCAATATTTTTGAACCTTTTATTCAGTGAAAAGTGTTTCACGAACCTATGAAAAATGGAGGCTATAAAACAAAGTATCCCCTTTTCCATACGGCACACTTTTAAGGTTGGCCAATATTGTTAGAGTTAATAGAATATAAGTCCATATCTGGGTACAATTTCTGTCTCCAGTCTGGCTGTCACCAATACCCAATGGACCAGGCCTAGACCCAAGATGGTGGGAATCACCAGCAGGCTACAGGAGCTAAGCATATGATGAATAGGTTTCTGAAGTGCATATGTATGAATATCATGTAGGAGAAATCACATTGTGCGGGTTTTAAGACGGGGGAAATTCATTTGGTGAGTCTCCATATCCTCCTGAAAAGACTGGGGATGACTGAACAATAGTTGGCATTGCATGTCAGCATACATTAGGGGCAGACAGTAGCTTGCTCAAGAGAGGAAAAATGTTCTGAAAAATATGGAACATTGGTAAATGAAATATGGCACAACACTGAATCAAGCTGGAAATCATGTGGTAAATTTGGACAGAAAACCGAGCGCACCTCTCTTTTACAAGGATAAATCTACCATTCACCATCATTCTGAAATGCTAATCTGAATAGAAGTCTTCTTTCCTAAAAGAGGTTGCACTGTTATGGCTTCCAATCCTTTGCTAAGGAGTACACAAGAGAGTTGTTCCTTCCTTTAAGCCATTTCTGCCCAACATTGCATATACGCAACAGGGACCAAACGTGTACACTTGTGGGCCGGGCAAAAATGGGTTTAAATTCACTCAACCTGGAAAAGTCTCAATCGTCTCCAAGCAACATTACCATTTTCTCTTCTCCTGTTCCAACTTTTATGATCTGGGATTGTGTGTTTTAAATATAAGTATCACATTAAACACTTAAACAATGAAAAATATCTGCAGTGAATAAAATGCTATCCAGATCCCCAGGAAATAAACCAATACCCACATATTAACTCTAGATATGTGCACACATTAGTTAAGAATCTCACCTAGAAGAATTCCGTTTATCCTTTCGCTATGATAAGACAGTTACTTCAGAGGGTAAAAAGGCCTATGATTTCTCTTCACCACATATCTTTAATGTGAGCCTATGTTTCCATATATTTGCTTATGATTGCAGACTCTGTTGTATGTGATTGCATATGCATGTCATAAGAGGGGGTGCTACATAGTGTGGTATATTTGATAGAAGAGCTTTGTGTCAAATGAATAGGGTGCTTGTATTATATACATTCCCTTGCTCCAAGCTCTAGATGATAGAAATCCTATAATCCCACCCTGCTTTAATACTGGATTAATGTGGATTTGTTAATAAAATGCTGGTGAAATTGAGAATAAATTGTAATTAACTCAAACTTCTATTCCTCATATGGTTCTTGAATATATATATATATATATAAAAACAGGAAAGGAGGAAGGGATTTTAGATGCCATACACATTAGTGAGATCTCTGGCATAGAGATGAGACTGTTGCGGTTTGCAGCAGCAGCTCCATAAGGACAGCAATGCAATAATGACCACACTGCCTTTTAGGGGCTTTGAGAAGTGCTCTTTGATATTAGTAGAGCATAATCCCACATGGATATGGACGTTTATTTCAAAGAGCATGTACCAACAGGCAATGTATTGTCACAGGCAAATATAATGAGAACAATATGGAAACTACTTATCGTACCCACTACAGTAGGTTTAGAATTATGGTATTAATGTTGCTACCTGCTCAACGGCATTAAGAGATCATGCTTTGCATACATGGGATTTTTTATGAGATACTCCTCTGATCTGAAGTCTTTATAGGCACTGAGACATGCAGAGCACAATGCTGAGCTATCCAACTCAACATCCTGCCTAATCCTTACGCAACCCCATGGAACTCTCAGAAGAAATGAGGAGAAGGTAAAGCAACATAACCAATTGTAGTGCATGAATACAATCGCCAAGGATGTGTATACATTAAAAACATCCACCATGCTAGTCAAACTTTCAGCCTGCAATATTGGAAAGCCAGATGTGTCTGGAAAGCTCACCAGCAGGACGCAGGAGAAATAGCACACCCTGTTGTTGTTTTCCTAGTATCTGATAATCAACCAGGCCTCTGAACATGGAGTTTTCGTTTTCAGCCTGAGCAAATAATCATTAATGTGATTTGATTAAACAGTTTTTAAAGCCATTTATGTTAGTGGCCATCACTACTCTCTATGGTTATGCAGATGCATCCCGCGTCTCCCCATGTCTGTGTGGGTCTGGTACAGAAAGTTCACATTTATTTCAATATTTAATATTAAAAGTGTTTTGGGTCTTTAGAAGTTTGATGATGTTTTTGAGATCAGAATATGCTGTAGGAATGTAATTCTTGTTTACATACAACAATTAGTTGTTGGCAACCTTCAGTCTCGAGAGACTATGGTATCGCGCTCTGAAAGGTGGTTTTGGAACATCATATAGTGTGGCTGAAAAGGCCAATTTGGGAGTGACAATCCCTTCCACAACGGGAGCAAGTGCAGTCTGTCCCTGGTCTGTCTCCCTGGCTATGGGCCTTCCTTCTTTGCCTCTTTGCCTCAGACTGTTGGCCAAGTGTCTCTTCAAACTGGGAAAGGCCATGCTGCACAGCCTGCCTCCAAGCGGGCCACTCAGAGGCCAGGGTTTCCCACTTGTTGAGGTCCACTCCTAAGGCCTTCAGATCCCTCTTGCAGATGTCCTTGTATCGCAGCTGTGGTCTACCTGTAGGGCACTTTCCTTGCACGAGTTCTCCATAGAGGAGATCCTTTGGGATCCGGCCATCATCCATTCTCACGACATGACCAAGCCAACGCAGGCGTCTCTGTTTCAGCAGTGCATACACGCTAGGGATTCCAGCACGTTCCAGGACTGTGTTGTTAGGAACTTTGTCCTGCCAGGTGATGCCGAGGATGCGTCGGAGGCAGCGCATGTGGAAAGCGTTCAGTTTCCTCTCCTGTTGTGAGCGAAGAGTCCATGACTCGCTGCAGTACAGAAGTGTACTCAGGACACAAGCTCTGTAGACCTGGATCTTGGTATGTTCCGTCAACTTCTTGTTGGACCAGACTCTCTTTGTGAGTCTGGAAAACGTGGTAGCTGCTTTACCAATGCGTTTGTTTAGTTCGGTATCGAGAGAAAGAGTGTCAGAGATCGTTGAGCCAAGGTACACAAAGTCATGGACAACCTCCAGTTCATGCGCAGAGATTGTAATGCAGGGAGGTGAGTCCACATCCTGAACCATGACCTGTGTTTTCTTCAGGCTGATCGTCAGTCCAAAATCTTGGCAGGCCTTGCTAAAACGATCCATGAGCTGCTGGAGATCTTTGGCAGAGTGGGTAGTGACAGCTGCATCGTCGGCAAAGAGGAAGTCACGCAGACATTTCAGCTGGACTTTGGACTTTGCTCTCAGTCTGGAGAGGTTGAAGAGCTTTCCGTCTGATCTGGTCCGGAGATAGATGCCTTCTGTTGCGGTTCCAAAGGCATGCTTCAGCAGGACAGCGAAGAAAATCCCAAACAAGGTTGGTGCAAGAACACAGCCCTGCTTCACGCCGCTTCGGATGTCAAAGGGGTCTGATGTGGAGCCATCGAAGACAACAGTGCCCTTCATGTCCTTGTGGAGGGATCGGATGATGCTGAGGAGCCTGGGTGGACATCCAATCTTGGGGAGAATCTTGAAGAGGCCATCCCTGCTGACCAGGTCGAAGGCCTTCGTGAGATCTATGAAGGCTATAAAGAGTGGCTGTCGCTGTTCCCTGCATTTCTCCTGCAGTTGTCTAAGGGAGAATACCATATCAGTGGTGGACCTGTTGGCTCGGAATCCGCACTGTGATTCTGGATAAACGCTCTCTGCAAGTACCTGGAGCCTCTTTAGTGCAACTCGGGCAAACAACTTTCCTACAACGCTAAGGAGAGAGATGCCACGGTAGTTATTGCAGTCACCCCTGTCGCCTTTGTTCTTGTACAGCGTGATGATGTTTGCATCCCTCATGTCTTGAGGTACTCCACCTTCTCTCCAGCAGAGACAAAGGATTTCATGCAGCTCAGCGACGATGATCTCTTTGCAGCACTGTAGGACTTCAGCAGGGATGCTGTCTTTTCCAGGTGCCTTGCCAAAGGCAAGGGAGTCCAGGGCCATGTGAAGTTCTTCTAGGGTTGGTTCACTGTCAAGCTCCTCCAACACAGGCAGGCACTCAATGTTGTTCAGCGCTTCTTCGGTGACTACATTTTCTCTGGCATATAGCTCAGAGTAGTGCTGCACCCAGCGTTCCATCTGCTGCATCCAATCCTGGATGACCTCGCCTGTGGCAGACTTCAGAGGGGCAATTTTCTTCTGTGTTGGACCTAGGGCCTGATTGATACCATCATACATCCCCTTGATGTTGCCCATGTCAGCTGCTATCTGTATTTGGGAACAGAGCTGGAGCCAGTAGTCGTTAGCACATCTCCTGGCAGTCTGCTGGACTTTGCTTCGAGCAGCTCGGAGGACCTGCAGGTTGCGCTCACTGGGACAGGCCTTTTATGCTGCTTGAGCTCTCCTCTTTTCCTCAATGACTGGTGTCAACTCCTCAGAGTGGGCTTCAAACCAGTCTGCCATCTTGTTGGTCTTCTTGCCAAATATGGACAAGGCGTTGTTGTAAACGGCATTCTTGAAATGTTCCCATCTGTTGGATGCATTTGCATCGACCAGGCCTGGAAGAGATTCCTCAAGCGCTCGTGCAAATTCCTCCACTTTTCTCTGATCCCAGGTCTTGCTGGTATCAATGCGAGGTCTTCCTTCCTTTTTCGTGTGGTACAGTCGCTTTGTTTGCAGTTTCACTCTGCTGCACACCAGGGAATGGTCGGTGTCGCAAGCAGCACCCAGTGAGTCTGATTCTCACCAGACGCTCCAGCCTTCCCAGCATCAAGATCACGCACAGCTATCAGGGGTGCTGCTTGCGATACAACAATTAGCCTGTGGTAAAATTGGTTTTGTCATAAGTTGTTTCACTTAAAGTTAGTTTCCAAGATCCTATTGACAACTTTAACTGAGGACTTGCTGAATTCCTAATGTGGGTGCATTATAGATATATATGATAAATATCAGGGTACCTGTTGCTCTGTTTTAGGACTCCATGGGCACAAGCCTAATCAACTTTCCAGCACTGGCATAGCTGTGCCAATGGGGCATGTGCTGTATCCTGCAGTTGGGGGGCACTCATGGAAGCCTCCTCAAAGTAAGGCAATGTTTGGTCCCTTACCTTGGAGTTGCATTGCCCTTATGTCACTGCTGGTTAGAATTGTGGTGTGAATTTCTAACACTGAATTTGCTTTTTCTGACATTTCGGTCCCCTGCCTCTGCGGACGGAGGAAGTCGCAACAAGCCTAAACCTTACCAGGAAGTGATCTGTCCATGACAACGGAGTCATCTTGATCTCCTCTACATCCAGATCACTGCCCCCGTGCCCAGCTGTGTACACCAGGTCCAACACGCATCCGGCAATATGTGTCGGAGCCCAGATCTTCTGGGACAGGCCCATGGTTGTCATGGCGGCCATGAAATCCTGAGCTGCACCTGCTGCAGGGGCCTCGGCATGAACATTGAAGTCCCCCAGCACTAACAGGCGAGGGGCCTTCAATGCCACCCCCGAGATCACCCCAGTCAGCTCAGGCAGGGAGACTGTTGGGCAGCAGGGCAGGTGGTACACCAACAGAATCCCAATCCTGTCCGGTCCTCTCAACACAACAGAGTACTCTCTGCTAGAATCCAAGATGTCTTTTTTGGTGGTTATAAGGGCAACTTGTTCTTGGTTTTTTTCCCTTTCTGGGGGCAGTAACTACCCCATTTTATTTGCTTCACCCCCACCTGTGAGGTGCCCAAGAGTGTGTGAGATCAGATACATTCATGGCTGTATGTTTTGCTTCTTCCCCCAGTCCTACAAGGTAAGTTGCAGCAGTCTCATCTGGATCACCAACACTGGTAAGATGGTAGTTTGCCCACATACGTTACTCACGAGTTCTAATGGGGAATAAAAGCCACACCTGCAGGCTACAGTTCTATCAGGCTCCCTTGGGGGAACTTTCAGTGGTATTTGAACATGGTCTCTCACCTTGTGTTTATGTATCCTGAATCTGATATCTAATCAGCTGATCAGTCATCCACTTTGGAAGGACTTTTTGGGAGTTCTCCACGAAGGAGGAGCACACCCATGATTCCACCTTTTGAATAAGGTGGGGAGGAACTCGTATGTGCACCACCTTGAGCTCCTTGGAGGAAGGGTGGTATAAAAATGTGAAAAATATATATGAAATACATGGTGGTTGCATGGGAATGCTGCTGAAATTGGTCTCTCAGTGGTGAGTAATCCATGCCAGAACATTCGATGCACATGGAGAAATGGCATCATGCTGCGAATCTGCTGATGGACACCAGAGGAGTGTGGAGACCTACAAAATGATGGCAGAACCTCATGGAGTTAGTACTTCTTAATGTTATACTAGGGTAGGTATCACTCTCCACCAAGAGACCATTTTCAGTAGCACCTTCCTTGGAGACTGTAACATGTAGGCTCCAGCCCTAAGGAATTTTTGACATGTTTAGAAAACTTTTTATTATAAGAAGGCATCACAAGAACTAGGTGCTGTACAATTAAAAAAAGGACAATCCCTGGTTGCAGTATTAAGTCAAGCCTGTGACAACAGGGGAAGAGATGCAAAAGGATGGTGTTTTATGGGCCCAAATCAGTACCTTTTATTTTGCTGAGAGCACCCAGCGTATGACTGCATCCCACAAATAAGAACGATGGGAGCAGCAAGAAGGATGCAATAGGATGCTGTGTAGCACGTGCAAAGTGTGACTTGCCCTTCCATAGATTGGAAATCTCCTGCTTGACGAGGTTCATGCTAAACCAGCAACTGACAGAGCGGAGGGTCCTTCATCAGCAACCTGACAATGACTTAGTCAAATCCACACGAGGGACATGTCACTGTTTTCTTTAGCAAAACAGATTTCTCTGTGGGGGAAAAAAAATCTCAATTTGACAGGAAGTCAGACAAATCCATCCATCCTGAGTGACGCATATCTTCACCATTGCAAACAAAGTCATGCAGTTTAGAGTAACACAGAGAAAATCCCATGCAGGGCAGAACCTGACGAAATGAAGCAGCTGTGGCAGGTCTCAATCTCTGGTCAACCTCCAAGAATCATCTTCACCTGTCTTTGAAGGCCTGTTGGTGGGATCACGACATGCTCCTGACCACTCTTGGGGTGCCTCTAATACGCCTGCAAACCAAAATTGCCAGTTTCCTCACACTCTCTAGCTAGATTTCAAGTGGGGATTGCAGTCTTTTAAACCACAGGTGATAACATCCAGCCATATCCTTCCTATTCAAAGCTTGCAGGTGTAAGTAAGGTGAGGGGGGGGGAGTTACCTCCATTCCTACCGGAGTATAAAAAGCATATGCTCAGCATCCACAACTACAGTTTGTTTCCAAAAGAGCTCAGCTCCTATTCTGGCATTAAATGAGCTCACTGCATCGGTTCTGAGGCTGTTTGCCAATGGTAGGTGCTAAGCAATGAAGTATTTGCTCCTATCAAACTATTGTGAAACTGGTGCTTCAAGCCAGCTCAGTTTTGCCTCCCTCTCAAAGGGGACTGCATTCTGTCTCTTGTAGATTGGAAAGAAATATTGATTTGAAAGAAGCAGAATTGAATGCATGTCACATAGTGACGTGAAGGAAGGAGCTACCAAGGATGACCCTATTTTAGCACTCATATATATTAATATACTTGCACCTAACATTGTGTTAGATGCTGTACAGATGCAAAACCACAACACCTTGATTTTGATTATCCCTAACATCCCTGCTAGTCCTTCTCTCCCTGTTGCAAAAGATACGGACATCTTTTGTTGCAAGTACACAACTAAGAGCACCAAAGAGTTAGCACTCTTGTTGCAGAAAATGTTGAACAAGGGGATTTGTACTACAGTCACATGCAAGTATGCTTTAGTGCCACCTAGCTTACTATCAGTGTAATTAACTGCACTGTATGTTTTCCATCCAATATATCTTATACACCTTTTTCTGTGGAATGCCTGCCAATTTCACTGAATGCCTTTTCCCCCCCAGAAATACTTCTGACAGCCCAATCCTAAGTAAGTTGGCTGTCTACTTACTAAGTAAGTAAGTCTACTCAAAAGTAAGCCCCTTTATGTTCCCTGGGGCTTGCTCCCAGGAAAGTGTGCAAAGGATTGTAGCCTGAGTTGCTTATAATGACAACAATTGAGGTGTTTAAAAAAAACAACAACCAGCAACTGATCAGATTATTAGTTTCAATTCAATTAATGTGCATCATCTTATCATGTGTTCCTTTTTGTGCTGCAATATTAAAAGCCATCATTCTCAACTTTTTTTGAGTTGGGTTGGCAGTTTCACGGAGGGTCAACTGTAAACCAATTAGGACACCTTCGTTCACATCATTTGCAGCTCCTGCCTTTCTGCACAATTTTTTTTTTCATTCCTAACTGTGTGTACAGTATGTAGCTGCACATTCACTCCTCCTAAACGTGTATGCAAATGATGTGGCTTTGGCAATTCGACATTAGGCTTTGCCTGGATGCAAACATCTTGTGGATTTGTGCAACCTACAGTCCAGATACTCTGCAAACCTGAAGCATTACATTCCTGGAAAACTCTTGAACTTGGATGATGTGGAGTGATGAAGTGCTAGATTATCCAGAGTCATGGGGTGGGTAGGGCTGTGACGGCCTAACTGACAGAGGGCATTTGAAAAACTCTGAACAGTGTTTTGAACATGAAGGAGACAATCCAACAGAGTTCAGTGAGCTTGATTTCCATGACTTGAAGTATTCTTGAAACATATTTCTTCTTCCACTGATTTGCTGGCCACAGCTTTTCTTGGTCTTAAACTGTCTTTGGCAGTGATGCTGTGGATTCTGTCTGTCTTTTTTGTTCCTCCTGGGTTCACTAATCAATTCTTAATAGCCACTGTTCTGTGAAGGTTAAGGTTAGCCAGCTCCAGTGCCTAAATCAGAGTTGGCCCAAGACCTCATGAGGTGGCATGCCAAATGCTGCCCCTCCTTACAAAATGATGCCAGCCTCTGCTCCTCCCACTCTAGCTCAGCACTTCCCAATGTTCTCGCTCAGCACTCTCCTCCCCTGGCCGCACATTTCCTCTTCCTCTCTGTTCTCAGACAAAGATGGGTGGCTTCTGCCAATCTGTTGCCTGAAGCGAAACTCTTGTAGGGTTGCTGTCAGCTCTCGCAGTCAGTACTCCCCTTTGCAAGATTGGCAGGCTGAATTCTGGGATTCAAGGGCACCCTCCAACCTGCCTGAGCAATGCCAGCTGCTTGCAAGGGCCTAATTTGCCAGGCCAGTCCTATAAAGCCTGAGCTTCACTGCAACTTCCCTCATGTCAGGTTTCTGCCTAGCTCCTGCTATCTTTTCCTGATAGCTGCCTTAGATCTTGATTTCTGCCTGCATTTTATACAGTTGCCTTGACCCCCTGATCCCTGTCTGCCAGGGAATTGAACTCTTCACCTAACTGGTGGTGACTATGCAGCTGCCTCTGGCCCAAGGCTCACTGATCAGAATCTTCCAGAAGACTAATAATCAGACTGTGCCTAATATCTGCCAGTTTGGATTTTCAGGTCAAACTTAGCAGTCTCATTTTGGTGTAGAAATTTCTCCTGCAAACTACTTAGAATGTACAACGGTTCACCTTTTTCTCTGTCTTTTTGCACATGGTAGGTTCTCTGGCTATTAGTGCTTCTGCATTGCATCCCCCCCCCCCCCCCCCGCTGCTTCTTCCTCCTTCCTGGATTCATCACATAGTCTATCCCATGATGTCCCAGTTCTATGAAGTTTATCAGATTATGTCCTGGTGTCACTGAGGGCAATTTAAACAAATACACACATATTTTTTGCAAATCCAAAAATGGCTGGAAATAGGGAACTGGTGAAAACGTGCACCAAAATGGGGAGTTGTTTTGACTCTTCACTACTGCCAGTCATATCCTCCCTATGCTTGTCTACATCAGAGGATAAACAGCTATTCATCTTAGCATGACTTCTGAACACCTTTGGAAGGTGTTCTGGGTTGTCCCATGAGCTCTGCCTTCCTCATTTCCCCAATTCCTTCTGCTTGCAGTGGGGATCGCTCACTTGCCCCAGTCGGACAGGAGCCCCTCTACTGGGAGATAAACGCTCTTGGAAGGACCAGGCAGGGTGTCGATGAATTCTTGCTGGGGCCTGCATGTTGAGCTGGGTGAGTCCAGAGTTGGACAATGGTAACTCTGAGCACTGTGATCAACCAAACACTATGTGGTTGTTTCCGCTTTGGGGATGTGTCAACAAATCCGACAACATGCCCTCCATTGCCCAGTTATCTCAGCCAGTCATATCATCCCCAATCCTCTCGCTGAAAAGTAAAGCTGCCTAATATTAGATGGGTATTAATGTAAATGAAGGGTGACTTAATGCTAGTTAATCTAAGGCAATATCCAGCCTTTGCGAGATGGCTATGCAGGTGGGGGGGGGGGGGTCTCATGTCAGTTATTACTACTTCTCCATTTGTGCTGGAAATGAGAACTTAAAAATCTAAGCACAGCGAGTTGTCGCCAGATCATACAAGGTTCCTGTAGTCACATCTCAAAATGCAATGCCTCTTTTCCCATCAGCACACAGGAACATGGAGGCACTAATGCACATGTGCCCTCGCTGACGCAGCCACAGAACACACTCTCTCTCTCTCAGCAACCTCGAAAAGCAATTTTTCCTCGGCATCAAAAAAGTTCCTCTTTCCACTTAAATGCTTTTCTGATTCATTTTACTTTATTTTTTTTATTTATTTCTTTCTCTGCGGTATCCTTTTCAATCTGGAAAGTGACTTGGCCTCTTCTCCCGCCATCTATTTTCCTCCTGCCACTATTCAGTTTAGGCATGAAACACAGAACTAGATTGAAAGCATTCAATGGCCATTCAATCGGAGAAGAAAAGAGCCCCTCAGAGCTTTATTAGATATGAAGATCCACAATAAAAATCAATTTCTGCCTCTTTATGCAGTTTAAATGACAAAGCACCCACCCATTCTGCAGCCATTGTGCCTCGGAAATGTAATTCAGTGCTGGAGCCAGGACCAGAGCACCATGGACTCCCTGACCTGCACTGACAGATTCCAATATGATACAGACCTTCTCAGATAATGACAGCCACTTCATCTCGCAGTAGGAAAAAAAAGTTATCTGATATCTTTGAGGGTTAAAAGGCTATGTGGGCAGCATTTTTAATAGTCCTCTAAATCAGCATCCTAAAAAATACCACCTTTTCCTTCCTCAGTTTGCCCCACTAAACCTCTCTCTTATTGCTTTCACTAGTGCACTCACACTGGTCTGCTTTTTCTTCCCGATACACACAGACAGCATAACATATTCCCAATGGGCACTGGGGAAAAAGACAGGGGAGGCTACTAGGATGTTGACAGGATGACTGTCCTTATAGCTGGAACATGCACACTGGCTTCTTGGGTAATGAGTGTCCATCTCGTAAAGCACAGAAATGATCGTGTTGCATAACTATGCCTGCTTAAAACAGTTGGATTCTTAACAGATGTTCCTATACCTGAGTACAAAACAAAATGACCTTGGTTGAGAACATGGTGATATTGATTGCAAGTTCTTTAAATGCGTAACCTCATATAGCTGGAGAACCCAGAACTTGCTTGTATTAACTTTCATTATGTCTGCTGATTGGGTTGAATGCACTTTTTTATTTTTTGCATTGGTGGTCAAGACCAATGCTCAAGGTCACCCTCTTTTTCTTATACAATTCGACTTCAAATTTCCTATTTGTTCAACTCGACACAAAATGTTTCAGTCTTGAAATATTAGTTTCTATGCTCACGCTTTCCCCCCCTCCTTTTGTATTCTGATGCTTGTAACTTTTAAAAAGTAAAGTATCTGAAAGGAGTTTGTGTTTACCTGGGTAGAGCTATGCCTGAAGACAATAAGAATACCAATTGCTTGTACCTTAGCTATGTAAAGAAAGGAAGGGAGTGGCAGATATTTCACCAACCCAAAAACATACTTATGAAGAACTATATGACCCATATCCCATTTTGTTTAAACCAGACAACTAAACTCTTCTGATGTGCACTAGCTGAGATCCCAAACAGCACATGAATATCTGGATAGTTTTCATTGTGTTTCTGCTAAAAACAGAACAAACATCTGAAGCTATTCCATAAGTCAGTTTCCCATGTACTGTGTGCTGGGCCAGGTTAATGTGCTGCAAGGACTGACATATGTTTGAAAAATTAAGCTACTGTGTTGGATCATGCATCATTCTGTGGTCCATGGAATCAGGAAGTTCCATGAAACATTGATCCTCTCTGTCTGACTACATACGGAAGTGACATCATACCAAGGGAGGAAGAATGCACCAGGTTTCTCTGATACAACCTGTCCTACACCTGAGAGTTAAGGGAGAATCCCAGAAACATTGCCATTGTTCAGAAACACAAACATGGTCCCATCCTTGAGACCTGATGGCAAATGGGAGGGCAAGCTGGCAAAATAGGAGGTAATATTAACCAGGTTATCCTTCAATTGCAAGACGATTGCTAGCCCATTGTTCTGGGAGTTAACTGAGAAAATCTTTTTAAGTATTGAGATACTGAGAGTATCTTTTTAAGAGTCAAGTGAAATGGGCCTCTGATTTTAATCCATAAAAACACTCCCAGAAGTATCAACAATTCAGAACATATTGCTATTAATGACCTACTGATAGGGTCTTACCCACCATGGCACTTTTACAGGGTTACATGCCATGCTGGTTCACTCCCATTACAGTCATATATCTGCAACCACTGATTATGATTATAGGGATGTTTATCAGGTTTCATTCTAAGTTGTGACAGAATCCTAATACCCTAGAATGGTCAACCATCTTCCTCTCTCGAATAGATGACCTACAAATTCCAGGCACTGTTAAACACAGCAGACCTTGTGAAAGTCTACCCAACATATGCAGATCCACCATTTGCTCTGTCCTTATAAATGAGCTTTCTAATATCCTTTGCTCTCCCCTTCCTTCAAGCCCCTTGAAAAGTGGAAGTGGGGAGCCTTTATTTATTTAGACTGCTTTACTGCCTGATCAGAATTACCTGTCTAGGAGGTGGATTTGAAAAGCACCTTATCTGGGGTCTTTCTCTATTGCAAAGAACCAGAGGCTCTGTACATTGCTTTAATTAGAACCAGGGGGAAAAAAGAGAATGGATTGAGCAGCAAAGTTAAAGCATTTTTCAAAAACTTTAAAAAGTACAATGTGAATGAGAGGAAAATGATGGTTTTACTCTTTTGCCTTAAAGTAAAATAGCTTTTATCTTCCTCCCCCCCCTCCCTTACAACAGCCTCCTCTACCTAGATAATGCATTTGGTTAGATTTATTTGCTCAGCCCAGAAAACTTGACACTAAGGGGATTATTTAGTTTTAGATTCGCTGTAGTCCATAGTAATAGCCAACAGGGAAAGGAATGAAGCAGCGATATTAGCAGGGAAATGGGAGGGGAGGGTGGATGAGGGAGGGGGTGGCATAGACTGCAGCTAAGCAAAACTGCTTGCATAAACACCATTAAGAAGATTTAGACATTGCTTTCCTTATCATCAGCACTCCTGGAAGAAATAAAAAAGAGAGAGAGGGAGAGAGAGAGCGTGCAAAGGGAAAAGGGACAGGGCCCGACTTGCTGTGTATGCGTTTCCATCAAGATTCAATAGAAAATAAAACTAGCCCACGGTCCAACTGCAGCATTTTTGCCGACCTCTCTGAGTTGCCTCATCATGGTCCAAAGGAGACATTTGTTCCACATGTTAGAGGAGGAGGAAGTCAGTGCCAAGAGAAGAAAGCTCCGGGTTTCAGAGCACACTCTGGAGGAGATAAAATTAGGTCACTTCAGAATGACCACAGCACACATTTGCATTTAAGCCCCGTGCAGAAGTTATCCTTAAACACACGGATTTCCTTTGTGCTCTCACAGAGACAATTAATTCTCTCTGGAAAGGGGGGGAAGGAACAAGGAGGAGAGAGATCCAATGGTCCCATTGGCTGAGGAAATGGTAGGCCAACTGAGTAATGCTGGCTTTGATCCTGGGTCCTCTCATGTCAGAGGAAAGACACCGGGAAAGTGTAAAAAGGCATGTCGAGGCAATGGCAAATGTTAAAAAGGCATTTGGAAAATGGTCACAAAAGAATGCAAAAATAAAACTGGGCATGGAAATGAAGACTGTGGCCATTTTCAAGGCAGCATCGTGGAGTGTCCTACTTTCGCCAGTGATGCTTTGTCCATCTAAATGGTCCATAGGATGGAAGTGGGCTATTGAAAGGCCATAATACAGTTTAATGTGTCTCACAAGGGACCAGATATATAACCCGTCTCTCAAAAGAGAGATAGGGGATAAGATGAATCACTGTGATGGTCTAATCGGGCATCTTTTCTTTTCTTTGCTATTCTTTTCAGCTACAGTTTTAATGCTTCATTTGTCCCTGTGAAGCACTTTGTTCAATCCCTGTCCACACCTGATTTTCTCTTTTCATGATGAGTTGTTCAGTAGTGAGCTCAGGTGGTGTGCACAGACAGTTGTGTACCCATATGGACATTGCTATTTTGTTGGGCTATCAGGAAAAAAAGCTTATGTGTGCGAGTGGAGGAAAATTCTGTGAGTCTGCAAAAGAACCAGACTGGGTTTTTTGTTTTTTTTTAAAGTGTGAAACAGATGAAAATGGAAAAAAAAAATGTGTATACAGTCTTCAGAATAGGTAAAAAAAAATTCCAACAAATGTAGGTTTATTATAGCTATGTACTTGCTGTAAAGAAGAAGAAGATGTTCCCTCCTTCACATATGAAAGTCCAGTTCAGATGTCATGGCCACAGATTGCAAAATCATAATTTGATAATTAGGAATATTCTGTGGGCTTTTGTTCTTCTCCCTTCCTCTTCTGCTACACTTCCTTCCCTGGCTAGTGTTAATTTTAGCCTAGTGCTTTGTCTGAACTTGGGTAACCATAATTACAGCAATTATAGTCACCTTTTAAACCAGAGATAGAAGTCATCATCCAACTACAATTTCATTCTCTTGTTCAAGCCATTTCTGCCCAACGTTGCATAAATGCAACAGAGCTCAAATGTGTACACCTGTGGGCTGGGCAGAAATGCGTTAAAGTTTAACTGTGGATAGCAATCTATGGTTACTCTAGTTCAGATGTCATGCTAAAGCATAGTTAACACAAATAAGAGAAAGGAGTGGGAAGGCGTGTGTGACCCTGAAGGAGAATGAGGTGGAGGGAGGGGAAGGAATGTGTGTGCCCACTGTACATATCCAATCATCATACCATGGTTTGGTGATTGGCTACCAGGATCACCAGACCAAAGAAATGGAACAGACCATGGGCTTTTTTGGAACAGAACATGGGCTTAAGGTGCAGGCTGCATTCATGATTGCCAATGCATTTGAAGCCACCGTGCTCTAAAAATTACCTGTACAGTTCAGTACAGGAAGACTGGATCTAGGAGTGGGACATTCTGTCCCTGCTCCACCTTCTGGTCAGAGGGATGCCTGTCTTCTTGGGCTCTTCCTTCACAGATTCCGTTCCCTCTTTTGTGTGTCACCTCCTGTCCTTTGCCTCTCCTCCTCCCTCAGGACCTTAACCATTATCACCTGCCCAACTGCTCCTCCTTTCATTGTCCTCTTTCTTTCCTCCCTTCTTTGCCACCAGCTGAATCCCCCTCTCTTGGCACTTGCCCTCTTCCTTCTTGTATCCTCTCCTCCAGTTGCCTTTGGTTCCCTCCAATCTTCTGCTCTCCTCCCTCTTTACCCTTGTATTTCCCACTGCTCTCACCTTTCTAGCTTCCACTGCTGTTAGCCTTTCCGTCACCCTTGCTCTTTATAGCTCTCCATTCTCTCTCCCTTCCTGCCTCTGTGGCCCTGCATCCTACAGGCATGCCAAGCATCATCGCATCTTCTGGAGCTGCTCGACAATGATATCATTGCCAAGCACAGTTCACTGAATTTGTGGCCCTGGTTGCCTCCTCAAGGCAGTGGAGACACTGGGCAGTCACGGGGTTACAGCCCGGGATGAACATGTGTTTCAAGTTGTTTTAGGCTGAAATCCTTTGCATACTTATGTGGGGAATAAGTCCCACTGAATGTAATATGAGATTGAATTGTTAGATTTTGTGCCATGAATGTGCCTGAGAGTCAGAGGCTTCAATTACAGCCAGAAACATTTTCTGGGATCTTTGCTCAAGTTACTGGTCTGAAGCATTCAGTTGATACATTTGAAACTTACTAGATAAATGGCCCCATCCCCCACAGAAGTCCCTGGAATGAGTATTCCAGTGACAAAAACAGCTTTACGGCTGTTGTAAATGCAACAGAGCCAGGAAGAAAGGCCTGGTGGCTACTGCATGTGGTTGGGTCCATGCAATGATGGGAGTAGATGGAATGGGAAGGAGGTGGGGGTAGAACAGGTGAGGTGGGACAAGGACAGAGAAGAGAATGAATTGGGCTTGGGAAGGGGTAAGGTTTGGTAGCCTACCAAATCCTAACCCGCTTCCCAGATCTGCTCCACTTTCAGAGTCCAATGCAGATTCGTGCCAGCTATAGAGATGATGTATGTCGGAGCAGTGGCGGCACAAGAGTTTGTGGCACCTGGTGCAGGAGGCCAGCATGTCACCCCCATGATGGACACCTCATCCCATGCAGCGGGCGAGGCAGTAGCCTGGGCAGAAGGGCATGGTGATGCACAATTGCCCCGCCCCACAGGTATTTTGGCTAGAACTTTTGAAAGAATAGAGATATTACAACACGGTTTGTTTCATTGCATTCTTCATGAAATTATGCATCGAATGATATATAACATGATGGTATTATTCAAAAATACCAAGATTTAAAACTTTTTGGCTAGTAGTGATGTCACCTCCCCCTGTGCACATCACCTGGTGTGGCCCACACTCCTCTAACAACGCCACTGGCTCTGAGTTGACCCATGGCAGCAGCTGGGGCTTATCCCAGGTCAAATTTAGGATTAATACGTATTGGTTGACTTATCTCACTTCTCCTGTAATGTAAACTCAAAACTGTTACTAGAAAAGTGCAGACCTAGGACAACTCAATCAGTGCAGGGTCCTCCCTGCTATGGCCATATATTGTTTGGGGCTCAGGGCAGCTACCCAAGTTGCCCTACCCAAGGGACAGCTCTGTGTGTAGGGCTAGTTCTTAGCATGAGAAAATCATGTTCTTGGAATGTATGTCACCGTCACTCAATTAGCTATTCCTTTGATCTGTACAGGCTCTGGATCAGAGACTCTTGGTGGGGGTTAGGAGATGTTGTGATATATAATCCTGCAAAAAGAATGCTTTCCCCCTTCAGCAAACCATAGCATTTTAACATGAAGCTATGATACATACGCAGCCATTGCTTTGTCAAAACTGCTGTGTGACTGCACTTAATCAATGTGGATATTGTTAGCAATGGGGAAAAAGAATGTCCAAAAACTTCCTAATATTTTGCCAATATAGAAGCAAAACTCAGGTTTATTGTTTGAGATCCAAAAAGGAGCCCAAGTCTAAAGGCAAAGGGAGAGGCAGAGGAATCAAAGCAGACCATTAGGAAGAATGGTTATCTAGGAAGTCTGCCTTAGGCAAAGAGTTAATCCAGTCCTGGGAAGAGAGCACTGGTAGTTAAAGCCCTTTAATGGCCTAAGCCCTATGGTAATTAGTCCTGCCCTGGAGGTAGCTAATAGTGAGCCACTCCAGCTTGAAATGGAGCTTGAGCCACTGCTGCGGCCCTAATCCGCTGCACACAATGGAAGCTGAACTAATTCACTGAGTAAACACTTTCTCCAGTTACTTACAAGCTGTCTTCTTTCAGACCTGTACCAAATAGATTCACTTTCAAGGCTTGGAAAGAAAATCAACTTTTTTTTTTTAAAAGCTACTGATCTTGGTTGAAGTGATTTGGACTTCTTAAGTATCGTGAGTAGAATCTGGACACATACGGTGTGCTTTTCCTCCTGTAGCCACCAGCAGGCTTTAATTTTAGTTTATAACAATGTTTCAAGCCCGCTCTAATTTCCTAGGCTTTCCCCTTTTTCTTTCTTTGACGATGTTGATAGAGCGGGAATGAATCTTTCCAAGAGATACCTGACCTATAAGATGTTTTCAACTCCCCCGGTATTTCCATGTGCCTTATGGCACAGTCATAAAGAACATTAAATCACCAAGACAAGAAATTTCAGATATGTGGAGCCCACCATTGCATTTCCAAAAAACCACCCATAAGGAGGCACCATAGGGAAGGGACCATAGCTCAGTAGTGGAGCATGTGCTTACATTGCGAAGGTCATTGGCTCAAATCCCCAGGTAGTCTGGGAAAAACTCCTGTCTGAATCCCTGTAGAACTCTCGGTGCAAACAATGCTGAACTAGACAATCTGACTCAGCCCAATCCTAACTAAATTCCCTTGCCAATGATTACTCTACAGGAGCTCACACTGTAGCCTGTGGGGGAGCAGCCATGGAGGTCTTGGAGGTCTCCTCCAGGTAAGGGAATATTTGTTCCCTTACCTGGGGTAAGCCTCTGTTAATTCCCGCTCCACAGATTTTGCAGGTGTCCTCTTGTACCATATAACTAATTCGTTGTTTTAACATTTATTTCGTTATTTGTTTGTACTGGCATTCTAAAAAAAGTGATGCATGTGTGAATTATATGTTTATTTGTGATTTATATGTGATTTATATGTTTATACCACCAGTCTAAACCCAACAGTGGTGAACACACACACCCAATACAGCATTAATGTGAGAACACACAGAAAGCCATTATCGAATAACATAGTTTCTAATTTCTTTTTCAAAACTGGGAGAGTAGAGGCCATTTGGATCTCCTTGGGGATGGAGTTCCACAGCTGTGGAACAACCACCAAAAAAGCCCTGTCCATGGTGCTCATGTAATGTATCTCTTGTCAGTAATGGGCCAGAGATCAGTGTCTCAATAGCAGATCTCAACAACTGGGCAGGTTGGGCCTTAAAGGTCAAGACCAGGTTTTTGAACTAGGCCCAGAAAAAAAATAAGAAGTCAGTATAGTTTGTGCAAAATGGGTATTATGTGCTGTTAACTACTTGCAACCCCCAATCACCAGGTGCAGATGTTCTGTATATTAGTTGAAGTATCTGGATTGTTTTCAGAGGTAGTTCCATGTAGGGTGCATTACAGTATTTTACCCATGATGTAATCAACACATGGATAACTGTGGCCAAGCCTGACAGGTAGGTAGGGTAGCATCTGATAAATCGGTCAAAGACTCTTCTGGCAGTGGCAATTGCTTTCACCTGGGTGTCCAGAGATAGTACAAGGCTCAGGAGCACTCCTAAACTACACACCTGCTCTTTCAGGAGGAAAGCAACACTGTCTTAAGCAGGTTGAATTCCTTTATCCTCACCCTTGTGCTTCCACCTTATCTGGATTCAGCCTCACAGCCCAATCCTATGCTGGACTATTGGGCTGCTGGTTGTAGCGCTTTGCAACAGTAGAATGGGATTCCGCTGCAGCAAAATGGCTGCCAAAAGACCCCCCTGATCTCAGTTCTGAAAGTCTGTCCAGAAGAATACTGTGGTTGTTGACGTCAAGAGTCACTCAGTGGTCCAGGAAATTCAAATGGCTAACACTCTCTTGGTGCAGGTTATCCACAAGGGCAAGCCAGATAGTTTCTGTCCGATAGAAATTGAAACCAGATTGGAATGAATCCACATAATGGAAACACATAACCAAAATTAATCTGCTTCAGAATCACCTGGAGTTGAGTCACCATTCTTGGACTTTGTCCAAGAATGGAAAATTGAGGCTGGACAATATTTGTTCAAATGTCTTTGATTCAGAGCAGATTGTTTTTGTTTGTTTTGTTTTTTAAACATGAGCCACTGCCTCTTTCAATGATGCAGGAACAGCACTCTTCCAAAGGGAGATGTTCGCTACCTTGTCTACTCTTATGCCGAGTCCTGCCCCTGATTAAATTAACCAGGAAGGCCAAACATCAAATGAACAGGTGGTAGGCCTCAGCGCTCCAAGTAACTTGTCCATATCTTTGGCCATGCAAGCTAAAACAAGTCCATAATAACTCAACCCAACGGTACTCTGATCACATCCATTTCTGACCCAGTTGTAAAAATGAAGCCCAAGCTGGAATGGATGCAAACTATTTTGTCTGGAAAATGGTTTGCAAATTGATCACAGCAGGCAACTGATGATAATAATTATAAACGTAAGGGAGGAATGATGAAGGATGGAAGGAAAAGGAAAAGGAAAGGAAGGCAGAGGGTTTGTTATCCACCTGTTCTGAGAGTGCTAAGGGAGCAAGGGCCCTCCTGAAGGCATTCTCCTGCTATCAAACTAGTTGGCAAGCACTATTACCGCAGTAGCTTGGAGCTAGAAAAAGAATCATTTTTTGAAGAGTATGTGTAGACATATATATATATTTCTGATGCAAGGAAAATGGAAAAGTGGGAAAGAAAAAATATATATATCCCTGCTTGTATTAGCAGCTGCTTCTGTCTCCAGGCACTATGGCGATGATACCTCATCCCATCCATTCAGCAACCCATTATCATTTCCCTCCTTCCCATTATTCCCCTTCAACCTTATCAGATGCAAGCATCCCCTCAGACACTCCAACTGGAGCCTTGTAATTGTCCCCTGGTTAGAGCTCGATAGCACCTTGAACCGCCAGAGCAATCTCTGCTTAAAAAATAGGCCTCCAAAAGGAGACGAGGAGAGAATTTGCCTGTGGCTATGTGGGATCCTTAATAGCTAACTCCCTCCCTCCCTCCCTCTCTCTCCCCCCCCCCCACATGCACACTTTGAGACTCCAAGTCTGATGCAGAGAGAGATAAATGGGCAGGGCTTTTATTTATCACCAGCCCTTTGGGATTGGCCTGGACCCACTTCAGTGCATATGGATGTTCCACTTAAAAAACCAAACTAGAAGTCCTGTGGTGTACCAATGTATTTTGAATCTGCTAAGTACAAGTGCATACCGATTGCTTCACAGTTCAGGCAGAACTAAACTGTATTAATTGATTTTGAATATGGACTCGGGCTGAAGAACATAAGAAGGACCTTGATGGGTCAAGCCAAGGCCATCTAGCGCATGATTCTTTGCAAGAATCCCAGCAACTGGCAAGCACTAAGTAATCTACCCACAGATCATGATTTACCTCCTGCAAGCCCTGTTTTAAGTTGCTTTTTGTATTTATCGCTCTTATTGGCTCCCTAGGTTACTTTGAAAAAGGCAGGGACACCCCTTCCCACCATTGTATAGTGGAGATGGGTGAGGTACATGTTATATTGGGTGAGGGCAGGAGGATGAGAGGTACTTAGGGCAGGGAGAAAAGGTTTTGAGTCTCACCCCCCTGCCTCTTTTGTCTCCGACAATGTAGGAAGGAAAAAGAAACTGACGCAGACAGGGAGCCCTTGATGCCAGCTGTGCTCAGGTAGGGATGTTGCAAAGCAGAAAGTGATGAATTCCAGAACCACGTGATCAAATTTTCTGTGCATGAATCAATGCTGTACTATGAGTTATAGTGCTGCTAAGAATAGCTGTGCTGTGTGTTATCAAGAGGAACTTTCCTCATTCAGGAATTAAAGCCTCCTCAGCTCCTCTTTGATCCATCGGTGCTGCACAGCAACAGACCTTGAGAACACATGGTGGCTCCATGGAAAATCTGCTCATTGGCTCTTCAGTGAACTGTCGCACAAGTGTACCTTCTGGGGTGGGGGGGGGGGAATGAAACAAAAAACCAGGGCAGCATCAGCAACAAAGAGGATGCTGCTGCCCTGGTTTTTTGTTTTATTTTTCCCCCCAGAAGGTACACTTGTATTGCTGCTTTTAGCTCTCTCTCTCTCTCTCTCTCTCTCTCTCTCTCTCTCTCTCTCTCTCTCTCTCTCTCTCTCTCTCTCTGTGTGTGTGTTTTGTATCCTCCATCTCAAAACTCACTGTCTACATCTGAAATAAATTACATTCGTTGATCTGCCTATGTTTGCTGTGCATAACTTATTTTGCTTCCAAAATGGATATTTTTAAAGAAATCTGCTCCTCTTTCTTGGCAAAGGTGACAAGAAGTGAGAGAGCAGCATGGGTGGAATAAGAGACCAGGAGAGGCAGTTAAAGGAGACAGTAGCCAAGGGAAAGAGAGAGGGGAACCCACACTGCTAGACGCTAGGAAGCCTCACTTTTCTCTGCCATAGTTCTTGAACCACCTGTTTGCTCCTAAATTCCCCCCAGTGGTCATAAAGCATGATGACTTACTTAAAAAAAAAAAAGTTGAGCACTCCCTGGTTTTGTATAGTGAAACCTGGGATGAGCAACAGCAGCTTAGTTAGCCCTAAAAATAGTATTTCCATATTGCTACTTTTGGACTTTTTTTCAAATGGACCAGCATGACTTCCTGCAATTCTTCGGTCATGTCGTGAGAATGGATGATGGCCAGATCCCAAAGGATCTCCTCTATGGAGAACTCGTGCAAGGAAAGCGCCCTACAGGTAGACCACAGCTGCGATACAAGGACATCTGCAAGAGGGATCTGAAGGCCTTAGGAGTGGACCTCAACAAGTGGGAAACCCTGGCCTCTGAGCGGCCCGCTTGGAGGCAGGCTGTGCAGCATGGCCTTTCCCAGTTTGAAGAGACACTTGGCCAACAGTCTGAGGCAAAGAAGGAAGGCCCATAGCCAGGGAGACAGACCAGGGACAGACTGCACTTGCTCCCAGTGTGGAAGGGATTGTCACTCCCGGATTGGCCTTTTCAACCACACTAGACGCTGTTCCAGAACCACCTTTCAGAGCGCGATAACATAGTCTTTCAAGACTGAAGGTTGCCAACATGAGTAGTGACAGGTAGAATATAAATAGTCATCACATGTAGGATTTGTATGGTACATTTCCTTAGGTCCTCAAAATACTTCTTACCAACCAATCAATATATACCATATGTATCATATATGCCATATACCAGGGGTCAGCAACCTTTAACACTCAAAGAGCCATTTGAACCTGTTTTCCGGAGGAAAAAAAACCTCAGGAGCCACAAAACCCTTTTGACATCTAAAATGAAGATAATACTGCATATATAGTTTTTTTTTTACCTTTATGCTCTTATAGGTCCCGTTTTTATAATGTAGCCCCCTCTTGTAGCTTTTAGTTAGTTTTGTCATACATTCTTGTCCTGTGTTTTCAGACACCTGGTCCTCTATGGTGTTTTGCCTGATTCCAAGGCCATTCTCTGCCTGGAGAATTATGCCCACTTTAAGCAAATTAGCTCCCCTTCTTTCCCCCAACAAATGACCCTGGTTCTGCCCTGCACTCCTGCTGGACCCCACCTCCAGGGTAGCTCGCCTGTTCAACCTGCAGAGGTCCTCTCTCCTGCTGGCAGCCTCCCACCACTACAGCAGCCCCTTGGTCCTCAGCAGGTCTTAGGCACAGCAGCCACACTTCAAACTCCAGTGTCTCCAGCAGTCCATTAGTCACAAAGTCAGTCAGAGTATCCAGGGCAGAGTCCAAAGTCAGTCAGTCAGTCAGTCAGTCAGTCAGTCAGTCAGTCAGTCTCATCTCGTCTCGTACCTCCAACCTACACTCCTTCTACAACTCACACCCCCTTCCTCAGGTGCCCCTTATATCCCTGAGGGCCCTATTGCCTTCAAGTGGCTGCAGCTGTGCAGCACACTCTGCTGGATGCCCAGGCCTTACCCTTAAAGGGGCCACTGCTGACACCACATCTACCTCCTCACCAGATCTTTCAGGATTCCAATACATATGGCAGTTATGACATCTGCTTATCTTACATGGATGCTAAAGATACTCCCCCCACCTTCCAGAGGCACCCTGCTGGAAGGAAAAAAGGACACAGACTCCAGAGAAGAAGCCAGAGCTGGGGGGGGGCAACCACAGGCCAGCTTCTGCCCTGCCTGCCTGCCCTCCCTCCCTCCCTCAGGCTGCAACCCTCTCCACACTATCCTGGGAGTAAGCCCCATTGGCTGCAATGGGACTTCTGAGCAGACAAGTTGGTTGGAGCTCTCAGGCTGCAGTCCTCTCCACACTTTCCTGGGAGGAAGCCTCACTGACTACTTGTGAGTAGACCTGCATAGGAGGGGGCTGAGGCTATAGCCCTCCACACCTTCCTGGGAGGAAGCCCCACTGACTACAGCTTACTTGTGAGTGGACCTGCACAGGAGGAGGCTGAGGCTACAGCCCTCCACATCTTCCTGGGAGTAGCCCAGGGACTACATCGGGGCTTACTCTTGAACAGACCTGCGCAGGCTCCCACTCACCGTCCTTGCGCTTGGCCTTGAGCAGGCTCCAAGGCTGTCATCCCAGGCACCCTTTCCTGGAAGTAAGCTTCATCTGCTGTAATGGGGCTTACTACTGAGTAGACACACAGGATGTCTCCTCTGCTGTGGAGGAAAAGCCTCTCCTTGCACTGAGTGGGGACCTGCTCAGGGAAAGGCAGGCTGCAAGGGCTTGCAATGGCTGAGGAGGAGGGCAGCTCAGGATTGGCTGGTCTGTCTGCCAGTGAAGGGCCCTGAGCCATTCCAACAGAAAAAGCCAGGAGCCTGCTGGATGCTGATTGGCTGAGCCTGCTGGAGAGTTGGGGAAGGGAAAAACAGGGAGCTTAAGCCTGCAGAGTGGGCAAAATTGAAAAGGGAAACCAATGTGGAGCAGGTGGGGGTGAAGGGAGAGAAGGGCAGTAAGCTCAGGGGGCGGAGGAAAGCAGCCTGCCCTCCCAACACAGGTGCCTCCTGTTAACCCCTTTGCCACTTTCACTGGGAGGAGCCGCAGCAGGCAGCTGAAAGAGCCACATGCGGCTCTAGAGCCGCAGGTTGCCAACCCCTGCCATATACCATATATCAATCCTTGGAGTAAACCTGCAAGATAGGCTTTTATCATTGTCCTTGTATTTCAGATGGTGGAGGAAGAAGGGCTGAGAAAAGGAACTGACCTACCAACTACATGATATGTATTAAGTGGTGAACATATATCAATATTAGACTTGTGCCAATAAAAGGTATTTTGGAAATGGTATAGAGCCAATTTATACACACATGCATGTCCCTTGAATACTCAAGTTTCAATGACTTGATGCTGAATGTGTGAGTATCCCCCCATGGGAAATTTGCAACAGTGTGATACCTGTGGTGTTTGATCTCTGACGACTTGTTCACACATGCATGTCGCTACTTGATCCTTCAGTCATGAGACTGCTGAAGAACGCGCATGTGTGAATCAGTTGATAGTCAGATGGTATTGTGACCATCAGAACAGATAATATCGATGGCTAAAAGCGCACTCTGATGTATGTCTACTCAACAGTATTCAGTATTCAGTTCAGTGAGATTCACTCCTAAGTACATGTGCATAGGATTGCAGTCCAAATTTCTGCTTTTTGCTATCAGTAAGAGCCAGGAACCTGTACTCACAATACAATTGAAACTACACCTATGTAACAGGCTCATGGGTATGAGGTAGTGGAAAAAAGTTGCGTGCCAAAAAGTGAATCTTTTCCTACCTTTAGAATGCCATGTACCAGGAGGAAAGGCATGGAAAAAAAAATAGACCCAATCCAAAGGGCTGTTTAGGCTGACCAAGTTCCTTGCACCTGCCTGGAGGTGTCACAAAAGTGCTGCAAGGCACTTCTGCACCACTGCAGGAATTGGCAGGCCGGCGCACACAGGTGCACTGGCCTCTGGGGGCCATATCTGGCCTCTGTGGTGCCTGTGTAAGGTAAGTTTGTGCCAGCGGTGGGCTGCCTGCCCAGGGATCTGGGAAGGGTGGGGGAGGGCATTCCAGGGGTGGGAGGGAGGGTGGGCGCTCAGTGTGCCAGTGGGAGGACTGGGCCGAGGAGGGGGACAGATCCAGGATCCAGCAGTTAGGCTGGATGATAATCCCCGCCCAAGGCTGCCCCGCCTATCATCAGGCTGCTTGGATCTGTGCCACGTCTTTAGGTGGTGCAGATCTGAGTAGTTCCATTTGGAGCTTGGGGTAAGGGAAATTAATTATCCTTGCCCCAAGTTGCTCTGCTCTGCTCAGGCCAATCAGCCTGCCTGCTTCAGGGCAGGTTAGGATTGGGCTGTAAAAGAGATACTTATTCAAAGTAAATATTTAATAGTTGCACAATGTAAAAGTGATGTAAAATGTTCAGTAATACAGTTAGAGAGGAACTGAAAAGGAAGGAAATCTTTTCCCTGTATCCAAAGCCTTGAGCTTTGGATAATGGGGGATAAAATTCTTTTAAGTAAATAAGTGATGACTAAGGGCCCAATCCTATCCAAATTTCCAGCACGGTACAACCACAATGCAGCCCAAACAGTAAGGGGACAAATGTTGCCATACCTTGAGGAGGCTTCTGTGATTGCCTCCCCACCATAGGATGCAGTGCATGCCCCATTGACACAGCTGCACCGGCACTGGAAAATTGGATAGGATTGGGCCCTCAGGCTACAATCCTGTGCATACTTTCCTGGGAATAAGCTCCGTTGACTATAATGGAGTTTAATTCTGAGTAGCACCATCTTGCAAAGGCAGGAATAGTGTCCCCAATATCACGGAACTGGAATGAAGCACAAAGAGCATCTATAGAGCTTATTGGTAAATCAGAACATTGCAAAAAATCAGATACGGAAAAGCCGATCAAGATTTATAGATCAGAATTTGGCATTAAAATGTGCACATTGGATCTATAAAAGCCTGTGACAGGGCTTCAGAATTCTTGGGTGTAAATCCATCTCTTGTAGTCCAAATGCTGAGATTTGTAAATGAACACCTTTAAAGTTTTATTTATTTATTTTGTTTATTTATTTTTACTTAGGCCTTATTGGCATGACTGCTGATTATGCTGCAGGATTTGTAAATCTGTTTTGGGATTTGTAAATCTATTCCCTGACTCGTAAGCCAATCGAATGTTTCAGAAGTCAGTCAGGTAGTTAAATCTGATGCTAAAAGTCAGGGCTTGTAAATCAAAATGCAGTTCTTAGCGCTCTCTCTGTCTCCCTCTTTCTCTTTTTTTTGGAAAGGATTTATTAATCTAAACTGAGATATCTGAATCTGGTTTATTAAAGCACTGATTTATAAATAAAGCTCCCCAAAGAATGGCTTGGCTCATAAGGGATGATGAGTCAGGATGTGCAAAATGGCCATGACAAGGAAGCCCATTGCTGTCTGTCAAAAAAAAAAAAAAAAGGGGGGGGGAGACCCAAGATTTAGCTTCTCTAGACTGCAATAGCTTGAGCCTTCATTAAAAGGGAAAAACTTCATGACCCCGTATCATGGCACAGCACAATGTGTGGAGGGAATACTAGGACAAGTTCTCTGGCCAACAATTATTCCCCTCCCATCAAAGCATGTGAACACCCCTCCCGCCCCTTGTACAAACAGATGCCCATTAAAACTCCCTGATAACCTCTTGACTTCAAATTTTCCATCAGGGCAATGGGTGAGCATTCATGTAGCACTCGCTGCTCATAAGTTTAGCATTATAAATGTGCCTCTTATGTTATTAAAAAAAAAGAGAGAGAAAAAATCAAATTTTCACAGTTCTAAAACTTTTTTTTTAAGCATTTAAATTTTAAGCCAGGGATTTATAAATGGGCTATTAAAGTTTAAGAGTTTCATTATAGTTTTTTTTTTTTTTTAAATCATAATTACTTGAGGTAGGGGAGGAGGGTGAGGTCTACTTTATTCCTAGTGGAAACTATACATATATATGAAGTATCTATATAAAAGCTGGAACTGAGCTTATATTAATACAGTTTAACTGATATTCAATAACTTCACCCTCCCCTTTTCCTATTGTCCACATTTAAATACTTCAAAAAGAATTCTAATCAAGTGGAAATTAATAGGGGAGGATACTGGGGCTAGCAGGAGAGGGCTCTAATCCCACTATCTCTTAATATTTCAAAGTCTCTTTTATTTTCCTAATAAAAAGAGAGAGAGAGACGAAGGGAGAGGGAGAAAGTGGAATTAATCCAGTGCTCTGAACTGTCCTCTCGTCTTACTGCTTTAAATAAATTCTAAGAGCATATTGCACATGAGGCCATTTCTGGCTGGTGGCCAAACTGGGTTGTCAGTTCCCAACTTTTCCTTTCTTCAGTAGGAGTGAGGTAAGGAGAGGATGCAAAAAGTCCACTTTGGATCCTCAAGAAAGAAGTGTCCCATCCCGTCTGAGAAGCGGCCTCATGCATGTGGGATGAAGATAGCTCCAATAGCACATTGAAGGGTTTTCCTCATCAATGTAAGTAACTGCTCCATGCATGTGCATATGCATGTATGTGCATCTTCAGGCACATGCAGTTCTGCTTCTGGCCTTGACATGTGTGGGGAAGCTCTTGGACTCACTTAAGTGCCTGCAAGACTTAGGCCTGGTCAGGGCTGGCCCATTCATGAAGCTAGCTGAAGTGATTTCCTCAGGCAGCATATTGGTAGTGGGCACCCACCTCTCACCCACCTCTGCTGCTCCTTCTCCTTTTCCCATTCCCTGGATTGCAAAAGGAAAAGGGGGCGGAGCATCATAAGAGGTGTGGAGGAGAGGAGAGTGGTGGTTTAGAGTGTCAGAGAGGTAGGAGAAGCGAAGCTGGCACATCACCGGGTAAGAGGATCCACCATTTGACAACCAGCCTTGGGCACTCCCCTCACACTTACACTGATCCACTGGCAGTGATTAATGCATTCTTTAAAGTGTGAGAAGTTATCTCTTCTCACACTTCAGCAGACTTCTTGGGCAGGAGGGCTCAGTGCAGAGTTCTACCTCCCCTTAGACTCACACTGATCCACAGGCAGTGGTTTATGTCTAATTCTTATCATTAATGCAACAAACAAAATGGAACCAGGCAATTCTTTGGTGGCTGAAATCCTGTCCTGAAACACAACTGTGTAGAAGTATTTTGTTCCATACCTCTGATATGAGGCCTCACCACCTATCTTATCCTTCCAAACCTGTCCCTTCCAAGATCTGTTTGCACTGATCTAAATCACCATGTGTCAAAACAGAGGGAAGCATACTGCATGAAGATGCTTGCAGAATACCAGATGACGTGCAACAAAATAAAGGAACGAAAGTGTTAGAAAGCAAACTTTGATATATCAGTCAAACTTCATTCCCAAACACCCATGTTTCCAGCCACATCTCTCCATCAGGAAAAGGCACTGGAAAATTACACCAAACCATTTGTCACCAATATTCATATTAGGCTGCAATATGACCTAATATATTAATGATCTAATATGGTCATATTAGTCACCGCCCCTCCCCTCCCCTCCCTTGTAAATACTTTCCAGATCCCAATAATCTCCCTGAGAGTTATAAATATACTCCCTATTATATGTATACTCCTTGAACTTAAACATGCCTTTCCTCTGAGGATCTTAGGGCAATGTACTTGGGGATTGTCTCAGTTTATCTTCACAAGAATCTTTGAGTTAAGTTGGGCTAAGAGATGTGACTGTCCCATGGTTGCTCACTGAACTTCATGGCTGAATGAAAAGTTGAACCTTAGTCTCCCTGTTGAGTCCAACACGCAGTTCAGTAGGCTGACTCTCTATGAACATATACAGTGTTCATGCCGAGAGATTTGCTTCTATTGATGCACATGATGGAATCCTCTCATTGCTCCCTCCCTCCCCTGGACTTCGCAGCAAATTTAGGAGAGGTCTCTTTCCTACAGTTTTGCAAGTCTACTGGAATCTTTGCCTGCCACCTGGATCCCTACTGCAAAATGAAAGAAAGATGACTGACTTGCGACAACACGCTCAAACCTGTAGCAAGGGCTAGGTGAGTGAGAATGAATGTCAATGAAAAAATAGTGCAGTGAAGATATGTAACTATGCACAGGTTTTGTTGAAATGGTTCAAGATAACTGATGTCATTTGAAAATTAAAAGAACAGGAGGGGGGGAGAGCACTCTGTCAAATGGAGAATACCCATTAGTAAAACTAATGAATGCAAAGTGAGCCCTCAGAAGGATAAAATGGTGGGTATACCCCTGCTAACTGGTAAGAGGCACTTTTTCAAATGGGTGCTCCTTTTTTAGCAGGAGAAGAGTAACTGGCCTGCCTCACCCCAGCAGTGTCTTTTCTAGTGGCTGTCTGCTGGTGTTCTTTTGCATCTTTTTAGATTGTAAGCCTTTTTGGGACATTAGTTAGTTGATTTTACACTGTAAACTGCTTTGTGAACTTTTTTTGTTGGAAAGCGGTATATAAATACTGTTAATAATGACTGTTAATATACATCTTTCACCAGTGGTGTACTGAGGGGGGCAATGGGGACAAAACACCAGGTGTCAGGCTTGGGGAGGTGACACTGCGACTTGCTCCCCCACCACTGGATTTTTGGCATGGTCAGGAAGCATACCAACAGTGGCTGCAGGAGTGCAGCCAGTGTCTTGTGTGGTTTTGTGCTGTTCTGAGGGGCACCCTCTTCTCTTCTCCTTTCTTTAAAAAGGAGGAAAAGAGGGCTGCCCTCAGATCAGCAGGGAACCTTGCCAATAGTGGCTACACTCTTGCAGCCACTGTCAGCATGGTTCCTGACCAGGTCTGAGGGCCATCCTCTTCCCTTTAATGAAAGGGGAGGAGAAGAAGGCATCCCTCAGAACAGACAGGTAGCTGACTGGAAGCAGTGTTCATCTCCTCCAATTTCACTGCTTAGCAGCATCACAAAAGGTTCCACCAAAGCTCTTTGGTGCCACATGCCACTAGAAATGGTGCCCAGGAGGCAAGTGCCATTTCTAGCAGTGGCGCATGACTCCTGGAAGCGGTCACTAGAAGTCTCCTGGGCATTGCTTCTAGCAATGCGAAAAAGCTCAGAAGGAGCCTTTCATGCCACTAGCAATGACATGAAAGGCTCCATCGGAACTGGGCCACCTCCTTCCTCCCACTTTTTTAAAAGGGGGAAAGGAGGAGGTGGCATAGAAGTAATTGCGGTGATGCGATGACATCATTGCAATTACTTCTGGGTTGGGGGTGGCAGATGGGGGGACACCGGGCGGAAAAACCGCCAAGACCGCCACTGTCATTTACATAAATAAAGTAATAAACAAATAAGATGTATTCTTAAATATTATTCCTACTGCTTTCCTAGGAGCATTTGTGCATTATACACATAAAATCAAATTGGGTAAAAATGTATGCTTAAAATGTGCTGGTTCCTGTTTGTGGAATACATCCTATTTTGCATCCCTTGATTCTACTGCCTCTGACTGTTCAAAATGACCAGTCCAATCCCATTTATAGCAGGCCTATTAATTGCAAATTGTGTGAAATTGTTGCGAGTAGCCATGGGGGATGTAAAGACAGCATAGAGACCCTGCAAACACATTCACATAGGTACCCACACAATTCTAGAGGTAAACGGACAAATATGCCACCTTTTTGCTCAAAGCAAATCAACAGTTATCAGCATCCGTCACCAAGGGCAGTACCAGTCAGGCTCGATAAATCATCTGTAGGGAATAGAAAAGATTAGAAGCAGAGACTGAACACAATCAAATGAGATTTTTGTGTGTGGAAAAATGCCATTGAGAACAGAAGGAAATAATCCCAAAACACATATATATTTACTGTGAGATGGAGGCAGTGGAAGCTCTAAGGCTGAAGAAGACCCATGGGTGATCTTGGCAAATGAATTTGCAATGTGACACAGCTCCAGGATAATTTCAGCTCCTATGCAAACTGTTTGTGTCGCGAGACAGGTCAGTAGTAATCCCACGCAGTACATCTGTGATGTAATCAGGAGTATGGGAATAAGAAACCTGCTTCTTGAGAAAAAGTTATTTTTTTCAAGTTTCAATTGACTACGGTCAGAGACACTCTGGAGCGGGGCGGAACACTGATAGGTTAGCAGAGCCAAGCCGTTTCTTATGTTACATTTTAAAAGCAGGAGTCCCTCCTCGCCTCTCGAAGAAGTGCACAAATACAGTGGACCCCTGTGGAATGGGGAGGGGACGGGATGAGGAGGAGGGTGGATCGGACCTGGAAAGGGGGTCCGTTCAGTGGTAGGGCTGCCCATCAAATCACCCTTATGGGCACCTTCCTTAAGGGCACCTCTCTTATGAGGAAAGGCTACAGCATTTCCTCCACAGTCTAGAAAAAAGGCGCCTGAGGGGGTACATGATTGAGACAAACAAAATTATGCAGGGGATGGATAAAGTGGATAGGGGGGGTGCTCTTCTCCCTCACACAAAACACCAGAACATCCACTAAAATTGAGTGTTGGGAGAGTTTGGACAGACAAAATATTTCTTTATTCAGCTTGTAGTTAGTCTGTGCAACTCCTTTCCACAGGATGTGGTGATGGCATCTAGCCTGGATGCCTTTAAAAGGGGATTGGACACATTTCTGGAGGAAAATCCTACACAGGTTACAAGTCATGATGGGTATATGCAACCTCTTATTTTAGAAGTAGGCTACCTCAGCATGCCAGATGCAAAAGAGGGCAACAGGAAGCAAGTCTCTTGTTGTCTTGTGTGCTCCTTGAAGCATCTGGTAAGCCACTGTGAGATACAGGAAGCTGAATGAGATGTGCCTTTGGCCTGATCCAGTGGGACTCTTACGTTTTTAAATCCTAAACCCTTTCCTGGGTCTGATCTGCTTTCATGGCTCCACATGGACTTGTGCCAGCAATGTTGCTCATGTTGACCCATGGGGGTATCAGGGGCTTACTTTGGGGTAAGTGAACAAATGTACCCTTACCCTGAGAAGGACTCTGGAGGCCAAATTCCCCCCCCCCCCACTGTGGGAAGTAGAGGATGCTGCATTGGTGCTGTGCAGAGAGTTAATTGGGATTGGGCTGCCAAATGCTGATGGAGTTATGCGTTTGCTTATTTTTGTAACCAAATTGTTGTTTACAAAGATAAATACAGGTTCTCAACATTACACATGGCCAAGGTGTTACAAATGCTGTGATTGACTGACATTCTATATAGAACACTTGCATTCCCATCAGTGTTTGCATCGCTGATTGGCTTATCTACTAACCGTGCTCACCCATTGGTCCTGTTGGTGGCAATCTTATGCCCATCATAAAGTGCATATGTATCATACAGTGAACCTTATTTTATTATGGGGAGCCCATTGTAAAGTGATCGGATCATATGCTGAGCCAATCGTAAAGCGGCAGTCCCCGTATAGTATGAGAATGACAATACATAAAGCTAGTTCACAGAGAAGATGTGAGAATCACAAGCCTTTTTTCCAGACCAATTGCCTATGTTGTTAATCTGTGATAACAGTTGCTTTAGAAACTATTGCAAGTTTGAGAACAATGTTCTTTATGTTTAAAATACAGCCACTTCATACAATGCATTTCTAGCAGGTTTGTGTTACAAATTTGCATACTGCACACAGTAGAAGTAGTATCTTTGAAGGAGCATATCAAAAGCCACATGGTTATGTTTTGTTTTAAAAGAGATTTACAACTTTTTCAGACTCTATCCCTCTAATAATATTCCTCTATTTTTTTTTTTTAAGTAGGGAGGAGGAAGGGAACCATTATAGGCCTGAAGTGGGCTGGAGTACAGCAGTCATCTCCCTATATGCCCCAGTCATGTCCTGTCTCTGGACTTATCAGGTCTTGTGATGGCCGAAGGGCAAAGCAGCATGGAAGCACAATATGGCTGACCAACTACATTTGTAGAGTTCTGGACTACAACTGAGCCTTCAGCAGGCTCCCAATTCTGCCTCATTGAGTTGGCCACAACTGGCCTCTCCATCAGAGGCTTTCGATGATATCTATAGGATTAGTGTAAGACATTAATTACACAATCCTAATGTTGTGTTGAGCTGGCGCAGGCCTCCCAGCGCTGGCTCTGAGTGTCACAAATATGCCGTAAGTCACATTTGCACTTACTCAGCAGTGCCAGAACAAAGATGTGTGCCAACCTGTTGGCACCGGATCGATTCCCTGCACTGGGTCACATGGGGGTGGGTAGGAGAGGGTGGCAGGGGGGAGTTTTGGAAGAGGGTGTTTCTGGATAGGAGAGGGTGAATTGGAGGAGGATTGGGCCCAAGAGGGGGCAAGGCCTCTTTGCTGTGTCTTAACCCCCACTCCCGACCTAGGCAAACCTATATGGGCTTCCTGCGTTTGTGCCAGCTAAACAGCTGGCATGGATCTGAGAAGCCCCCTAGGGGTGGCTGGAGTGTTACACAGGGTATGGGGAAAAATATCCCAAGGTGACCCACAACTGTCTCCTAAGCCACACAGAATGCAGCACAGGTCATGCAGCCTGGCAGCACCCATGCAGTGTAGGATTGAGCTGCCCAAAACTTGGTTGTGGTTTAGTGTGGAAAACTATGTAAGAAAAAAATATGAGAGGAAAATATGTTCATGATAATTCAAGACCTTCTGCCACGTCCATAAATGTTCAGGGGTAATTATAAGTTACATTTCCCAATCTAACCAAACACCACAATTTCTAAGAAAACAAAAATCTCTTGTGTTAATATTAAAGTAAGCATGAGAGAAGGTAATTTGGCAGGGCTATCCAGCCCATGAAGGCAACAGAGACAATAGCTTCAGGTGCCAGATTGGCAGGAAAACTTGCCCCTGTACTCTTTCCTGCCTACACTGCTCCTCCTCCCATTCCCTATATTTAAAAAGCAAGAGAGGAATGGAGTGGAAGAGGGAGGAGAGTCTCCTACCCTCCACACTTCTTTTTCATTATCTTCCTCCTTTTCAAATCCCGGATGCAAGTGAAGTTGTGGAAGCAGTGACTGGTGTGCTGCCAAGTAAGGGAGGGTCATGTCTGGCATTCTGCCTCAAATCATGGGTTGCCTTGAGTCCTGTAATCTGGGGCTGGATGTCATGTTATCTGGCTTCTTTTCTGACCCTGCAATTTCCAATGTGACGTTTACACAGACAACCACCACAACCACCACCTCAGGAAGCCACCACCCCAGGAAAGTTCCAATGTAAGTTGCTTTCAAATGACTGAGAGCCAACTTGCCATTAATTTGGGGGTGCAACTTCATTTCAGTGAGGCTTATCCTGTAGAATTCATAAATACTATAAATTCATAAATTCTGTTCTCCTGAGAATTCATAAATACTGCAAAACACTTGGAATAGTGAACGTTCTGTGTATACAATGTATAGTTGGTGTCCACCAAAACATAGCAGAGATAGGTCTCTATGAGCGCAATCCTATCTGTGTGCTGGGCCGGCGCAGCGGCTGCTGCACTGATGAAGATGCCACAAATGTGCCATAAGGCATGTTGTGGCATCCAGCAGCATTGATGGAGCAGCCTATTCCCCCCTTCCAGTGCTGCATTCAGAACTTCTGGGCTCCAGCACAGGCAAGTAAGGCACCAAGTAGCACAGGGGTGTGGTGGGGAGGGGGCATTTCTGGGTAGGCAACTGGGGGAGGATCAGGCCTGGGAGGAATAGGTGGAGGCCTCCTCCACACTATCCTAACTCCCTTCCTGGGCCAGGCAGCCTTACATGGGACTACTCAGATTTCTACCAGTTATGTAGCTGGTGAAGAACTGAGTAGTCCCATAAGGCAGGCTGGTGCATTACTCAGGGTAAGGGGAAAAATATCCTTTAATCCCAAGGAGACCCCCAGCCAGCTCCCAACTAGCGTTGGATACACTGCAGGCCATGTGACCTGGCTGTGCCAGTACTAATTAGGGCTGGACTGTAGGTAAGTTGCTTGGCATAGAAGTTATTTTTCCTTTTCAGACACCTTGCACACATTCCTTCATGTACTGTACTTACATGTGTACTTAGCCACAAATACTTCTATTCCATAACTTCCTGGTCATAGAAATATTTGTCCATAAAGAGACCCCCATTTGCACAGAAATTGATTCAGAAACCCAGAGAAAAGCCTAGCTATGTTACTGAATGAGTAAAAGATAAAGCAGAGGGAATACAATAACCTACAAAAGTCAGCAAATCAGCCCGTTAGAATATAATTTTTGCTGGACAGAGGTGGGGAAAAAAGAGCCTTTCTTCCAAAGAAATGGTGGTTTAAAATTAAAATTCATTAAAGAAGTCTAGCTGACACATTTTTGTATTCTTTGAGGAAGTATATCTGTTTAATTTAATGCACTGTCCAATTAAAAAGAAGTGGTCCCTTATTACAGATATGATTTATTCTCTGATAAGCCGCTGATTTATGGCTCACTGGGGTATATATTTAATACTGTCAAGAAAAAAAAATGAAAGGACACCCAAAACTATCTGCTGTGCCACAGCGGCTGAGGCTGAAAAGGATCTGAGGCAGCAGAGGCCCCTGGGAGTGAAATGTAATCTTTGCCTGGGATAAAAGCACACAGAACTGCTGATCTTTACAAAAGGGTCCATCTCCCACCCCCCACCCCACCCCATTCCTCCTCATGCACACCTCCCTGCCTGGTACAGCACAGCTGGTCCCTGCAAAGCAAAGAGTTTGCACTTTTCATATTTGTGGCAGTAATGTAAATTGTATGTTTCTTTAACGAAATAGCAAAGAACCCAAGCAAAGTCTGGTGAGAGTATCCTTTCAGGCTTAACACATGGAGTCAAATCTAAAACACACAAGGTGAATCACTGCTAAAATGAGTGACAATTGTGTCCAGTTAACATGCACTGGAATGATTACATTGGTGGCTGATGACTTTATGAACGGGTGGAGCTGCACTTTCTGAGTCCCTCTCTTCATTCCCAGCTTTGCACAACACTTATGGCACAAACCTATTCCCCACCAGCCCATAGCATGCAGTGCCACCAATGGAGCATACCCTGCATACTATGGGGGAGGGGCAGTGACCAGGCAGCCAGGGAGAGGTAAGTACAAATCTTTTTAACATCTCCCTGTAAGCTGTTTGGTTTCCAATGCTCTTCCAATGCTCTTCAGCTGGTGTATGTCTGAGGAGTCTCAGGGGACATGACAGGTCCCCTGTCATGAAAAGGGGGGTGGGATCTTGGTGTGTGCAGTAGGTGCTGAGATCCACCCTGAATCATACCCGGTTTGACTTGATCCCCAACCTGATCCTCCCCAGAACTGCCCCCCCACCATACTTTCTCCAGTGTGGGCTGGGTGAGCTGGTGGTGCACATGCAGGGCCTTTGAACATTTGCAATGGTGGCTTCGAAGCGCACAACAGTGGCACAGCTTTCATGCCACCAGAACAGGGCTTATGTTGATGGATCACAAGATCCATCAGTATAAACTCAGAATTGAATTGGACTGCCCAGAAGAGTTCCTTTCAGCATGTGTAGAGTGGCATCAGAAATGTAATCTATTCCCTGCATACCCACAGGTTGGGGGAATGGCTTCCCTGTGAGAAGATAGTGACAAGATATCCCTTGCTCCTGTCACTGAGAAACTGCCATAGCACATGGCATAAGTTTATGAAGTTATAAATATGTAGGGGAACACATATCCACCTATTGCCCCAAATAAAAATAACAAAGGCAGGTCTCTAATAAGCAGCTGTCATTTTGTCTTCAAGACATGGGCAGGGAGAAAACAGCATATCAATGTATGATAGACTTGAGTGGCTACATGTCAAAGAGAGACATACAGCCCAATCATATTGTGCTCTAACCAGTGCTGAAAAACTAGCATTCTGGCAATGGTAGGTGCTTTATGGCCATCATAAACAACGCTCCAGAAGCACATGCCATTGCGCATTCACCTCCACATGCACATGGAACTGAGATCACAGCCAGAGAGGCCAAAGTGGCCCTGCACATGATGGCAGAGAAAGGAGTGCCTACTGACAAAGGTGAGTTGGTAGGGAGCGCAGAATGGAGTGGAACATGGAAAGGCTTGTCAGAGGCAGAAGGGGGTGGCATCCAATGTGGGTGATTTGCACCAGATGCTATCACTTCTGGTAGCAGCTGACATGCCACCTTTGTCTCTTTGGACTTGCACCAGTTAAAAAGCTAGTGCAGACCCACTGGAGGTTCAAAGTTTTTTGTATGCGTAAGAGAAAATATTTTCCCTTTTCCCTCCTAAGCCTCCTGATTTGCCCCCCCCCCATCTTCCTTCAAGGGTCTACTTTTCTGATGGAGATACCCTATTTCCCAGCATTCAAACTGTAGGATTTTATCCTTGGGAATGGGACCCCCCAATAGTATATTGAGTACCTTTAGGATCATTGTATAAAGTGTATACTGTGTGCAGATGTTAACATTTGAGAGAGGCAGAGGCAGAATTATTGGGTCAATTGTCAGTGGGACATGTTAATTTTTTTGCTTCTCATCATTGTTTCTGTCAAATGGATTTTTCGGGTTTGGTAGCACCAAGCAGAATCTGGAAAACATGAAACTTAGCGTCCCGCCATGTGCCCAACACTGCCGTACAACAGTGTAGCAGGCACTTTCTGAACAGTGCCCATGACAACATGGAAGATAAGCAACACACTCTTCCCTGTGTGGGAGGAATAGCTATGTTGCTGTTTGTGACTTGGAAAAGATAAAATAATAGAAGGAGCCCACAGCTGTCAGTTACTCAGAAAGCAGAAACCACAGGATAATGTAGGGGCTTATGGCAGTGTGCAAAACACAGATGAGACCCCCCCCCCACCAAGGGAGAAGGCCCTTGTCAATATCAACTTGCTTTAACTCTTGCCTATGTTTTCCATACTGCAGGGAATTCCTAAACTACATTCCCCCAAAGCCTTTGCACTCATTGGATTCCTGTCCTGTCTCCTGTCCAGAAGTGCATAACCTAAAAGGATGCAAACAGCAGCATGGCTATTTCACATCCTACAGCAGGGATCCCCACAACTTGGCTATCTCATGGTCATCTCTATTTAAGTGACCACCCCTCTCCATTTATTGGGTGCAGATATGGTATGATACCACTCTCTTCTAATTGGATTAAAACTTGGAGACAGGTATACATAGTATTAGTTCAGATGATGCTTTTGACAAGCTGCTTTCACTCATAGGTTTAAAAGACCAGGGAATTTGCCCATAGATCTTCAGTTTCCCCTTAGCTGAAGCTCTGGCTGTTGAAAGGGGTGGTGGCACCTACTGTAGAGCAAGTTACCCTGAGAACTTTACTGGGGATTGTTGTGTCAGTGAGGTGGGGACGTGTGCAACAAGGTTATTATTGGCAAAGCCATTATCCAGACCAAGAAATGTTGCACAAAGAGACAGCATCATTACTAATTGCATCGAGGAACAAAGCTGCTCTGGGCTCAGAGATCACAATATTGCCTGACTTGTGATTGCATGAGGAAGAACAAAGCTCTTCTTTTGGCTAAGATACACTGATATTTGCCATCTGTAGAATGGGACATACTCCAGTAACAGCGCATTTCTCCATGTATTCAATCATTCTTGGCACTGTAGTTTCCTAGTGCCTAGTTCAATGACACCCAGAACTTGGCTAGCACCTTGATACATTCATTTAAAAAAACAAACAAACCCAGAAGTGTTTCTATTACACCCACGTCCCACAAGTGATTTGTTTTGTACAAATAATTCAAAGAGTGCTGAAGTGGGGAGGGGGGGTTAGAAAGAGGAATATTTCTATACTTTCTGCCTGCCCTAACTCCAGGAAATGATCCACTTGTGTTCATGCTTCTAATAGGGCTTAGTGCAACTGAGACCCTTTTAATACTTCACACACCTGAGTCGCAGGTAGATTTGTGTGGCGAAGATGCTGAGAAAAGTCACGGTGGCCTCCATAGCATGAGGATTGGACGTAAAAATGTCCTGTGTTGAGCTGAGACATGTTAACTGGTTTTTCAGATACCATCAACTATATTTAAACAAGCCTGATGCCTGAGTGCTCTTTGCAGCTGGTATGTTATACATAAAATATGTTGAGTCAGTGATAGCGTTCTTATCTAAAGACAGAAGCCAGCAAAATTTCATCTTGCGCACTTCGTCAGATTGTTCCCTGACACAGACAGCGGGCAACTCGCTGTGACAAATGGGTGATTGCATCTGACTCTCGGGAAAGGGGCTGTTTTCATTCTCCCTCACCCGCTGTCTCTGTTCCTGCTTACCCAGATATTGGCTGCTTAGAGGAGAGAGCAGAACAAATAGTTGGTGCACCAAAGATGTTATTAGCTATGCCTTCAGAAAGAAAACAAAACCTGGGTGAACATTTGCATTGTGGTGTTCCCATCTTGCAGGTTGCATGAAGAAAAAAAACAAACCCAAGCACTCCTCTCTGGCCACAAACCCCAAAGCCAGATCTATTTCTAGCCTGAATTGGTATTTTGGGGGAGGGGAAGAAGCTTTCTATTTTACATAGATTCTCATGTATAGAGATAATGTCAGTCAGATGCAGGGTAGATGTGTGCTGCTGATACCTCCAAACATTCCTGGCCTGTAGTAAACAGTCAGGACAGACGTACCTCAAATGAGGTTATCATTAGAACACAAATAGCTTCCAAACTGAAATTTCATCTCATGTTTTCAGGTCCATCCCAAGCCCTACTGATGCCTGAAGCAGCTTGCCAAATGCTGCCCCTCTTACCTGGGAATGTGCCAGCCTCTGCCCTTTCCGCACTCTAATGATCTAGTTCAGCGTTATTGTCACCTCCACATTTCTTCTTCTTCGGTGCCCCCCCTCTTTCCTTTTCCAATTCAGGGAGTGGGCAAAGGAGGAGAAGCAGCAGAGGCAAGCAGTCATAGCGTTGTGCACCCCAACTCAAATGACTGCTTCAGCTGTCCTCATTAACGGGCTGACCCTGCATGTTTTTAATTAAGAAGAAATCAAATTGAAGGGGCAATTATTACCCTTACGGTGCAATCCTATTCCATGCTTTACAACAGCGGAACACTGTCCTGCTATTGGAAATTGGCTGCAGACAATATGTGGAGCTTGCCACTGACAGTCATTTTTGAGACGCCATCACAAAGTGGCAGCCACAGCGTGGCAGCAGGATAGAGATGGCAGCCTACTGCTGTGGCTAATGACCTATTCTGGTGCAGGAAAGCTGGCACAGGGGCTGGGCTGAGGACAGGGAAAGAGTGTAATGGGGCATGCAGGGAGTGGTTATTATTGGCCATGGCACCGCCAATATGCTATGCCCCCCACCTGGTCTTACCATGCTCCCTTATGTCCATGGACTTGTGCCAGCCAAAGAGCCAGTGCAAGTCTGAGTAGACCCCTAGGGCAACAGGTGGCTTACCCCAAGGAGACCTCCTGATCACCCCCTCACCACAGAATCCAATACATGCCTACATGGCTTGGCTGCATCAGGGCTGGTGGCAGGAGATAGGACAGGGCTGTTAGGCAGGCTGCCACTTCTCTGCCTCAGCACATCTGAATATGTGAAGCTGTGAGTCAGCCCATTGGTCTATTTGTCAGTATGTGTACAGTGGGCTGGTTCAGATAATATTTTGCCCTTTGAGCCAGACACTCAGGCATGCATCCTGCTGGAGTGTGCATGTCCTGGTCTCTCACTTCCCATTTTGTTCCAGTCTCCTATGAAGTAGTAGTAGTAGTAGTAGTAGTAGTAGTAGTAGTAGTAGTAGTAGTAACAACAACAACAACAACAACAACTTTATTTTTACCCCGCCTTTCTCCCCGAAGGGACTCAAGGCGTCTTACAACAGGTTAAAACAGATTAAAAACATAATTTAAAAAACAGATAAAAGCATATAACACATATCATAAAAACAGTAGTCAGATAAAAAGTAATCAGGTAAAAAGAGCATAGAGCAGCAAATCATAAAAGAATCAGGCCGCCGCTCTTTCTTGCTGCCGCTCCACGTACTTCCCTAGGCAGCGGCACTTGTAAAAAGGCCTTCTCTGACGACCTAAGCGAATGAGCCGGATTGTACAGGAGTAGGCGATCTCTAAGAGACAAATTGCGTAATGGGAGACAAACTGCGTGAGAGGCAGTGTGTTCAAACCATCCTTCTATACAAGGTGTTTTAAACGGGCCTAAACACATGAGTGCAGGAACTAGCTCAAATGAGAAGAAAAGGGCTGAGACATCCACACACCATTAGTGCACACATCTGTAATTGCATGGGGTCACTCGGAGAAAAAATCAACCAAACCAGCCACTGACCAGCAGTGATTCAATCAATGGTCCTTCCTAGTGTGTTTCCAGCATGTCCCAGTTCTACTCAGGGCTGATCCATCCAGCTGGATGGAGACAATGGATTGTCTCTGTTGAACTACTTTTTCTGCCACACTGACTGTCTCAGACTGGGTCTTGAAATCAGAAGGGGAATAAATCACTGTGATTAAAATTGGTGACTAGTTGATACTGGTACTATTGGGTTTTAAACCTATTTGGGTAACACACTTCCTTTGGTGTAATCTGGAAGGAACAGATCTCTTGACTTACTTTTCCAAGTATGTGTAAAAGAGGACTGAAGGAAAAGTAACCCAACTTTTGCTCTGTCCCCTTCTAGATGCTAGGAAAGGCTGTCTATAACAGAATCCTTGCCTAGAAAACTCCATAAAGGACAGAGAACTCTCTCTCTCTCTCTCTCTCTCTCTCTCCTCTTCTTTCCTTCCTTCCTTCTTCCACCTCAGAAAGTAATCTCATCCTTTCGTCACATATTATTGAAATCCCAGCTCTTTTAAAAAACTCTCATTTTTGCCCAGACTGAGAGCATGTCATTTGGAAGTGATGTGCAAGGCAGGAGATAACCAGGTAGAACTCAGCGATTCGCCACAGAAAATGGCTCCATGTATGGCTGTAATGCTATCAGAGTCTGTCCCTCAATAGCTCTTTACTTCTCCTGAGCTCACAATCTGCTGATTCAAGAACTTTGTCTGGAGGAGGAGGTGGAGAACTGGAGTGGTGAGAGTTGTGGAGATAGATACATAAATATAGTGTTTGTGGTCCCCTCACTAAGGACATATATTAATGCCGAGGCTTTTGGGGAGCGGGGAAGAGTGCTGTCACTTTCCCTCTCTCATTCTCTGTCCTCATTTCATGCTTTAGTTGTGCTGATTGGGCGGGCTGAATCCCCTCAGCTAACTGCTTAGTACAAAACAGTTGCACTTCAGTTTAAAGTGGATAAGAGCTGGAGGCGAACCAAACACAAGCCGCGGATTTCACAAAGGCAAATGTGGTTCTTTGGATGGCCCAGAAACGGGAGTCGTCGTTGGAATAGATGATTTCCTCTCACAAAGGCAGAAGTGAAGAAAAGCCACATGGTTCCCAGGCATTTCTCATTTTACTAATTACATATTCGTTTTTATTTGCATGTAAAACAGGGAAGAGGCATTCTCCAGTCTGCTGGCTTTGAGCTGTTCTGCCCGATTCCACGCAGGAGCTAGTACTACCAAACTCAGAATAGCTCCCTTGGTAGCTTGTTAATTACACATTATCGTGAATCATGTGATTATAAAGGCCCAGCAGGACATTCCGAGAAGAATTTTTGTTTAAATTAGAGTTCCCTTTTACACCAGTGTGGAAGTAACAAGTTTGAAACCTGATGAACCCTTTTCCGTGCCCTGTGGAAATGGTTACCTTGGCGGATATTTGGGTGGGAGGGTTAATTGAGTTTATGGGTTTTTTCAAAGCCAGTGGGCATAATGCAGAGAATGCTAAATATGCTTAAAGTTGCAATGTGAATAGTTGTTCTAGGTGGGGGGCAGAAACTGGGGTTGTGGTTGCATAAAAGCTAAAGTAGTTGACAGTGGCACTAAGGGTGAGCTATGGAGGCCGCTGAGGTCAGAGGTCAAATATATTACTTTGAACCTGTGTGCTGAAACTATTGTTTTTAATAGCACACGCTAGGACATGGACACATATACAGATCAGAATTATGGCAGAGGACAGGAGGGCTTTTAGCACTTGCCCCCACTGATGTTCTGTCTGGATCTCACACCCCCTATTTAGCTAAGAGCTCAAGCCTATGCATGTCTACTCAGAAGTAAGTTCCATTATGGTCAATGGGGCTTACTCCCAGGTAAGTATGGATAGGATTGCAGCCTTAATGAAACAAGTTTCCATTGGTGCCAATAGAAACTTGTTTTGCTAAGAGAAATAGTGTGTGTGGGCATGTGTGATCCAGGTCAGAACTGCAGTGGGGGCAAACTATCAAAGCCCCTTACTCTCTGGTGCCATTCCAATCTCATTTGTACCCCGCCCACACTATTTATAAAAATTAAAAGGTTAACACATACATTCAGGGTAACATATTTTATCCCTAAGATGCAGGAAGAGGTCAGTGCTGCTGAATGGTGACAGGGCAGGGAGGTGGGGGTGGGGGGTGGTCATTGCACATCATACCAATGAGAGAGACAGCTTGATGATTGGATAGGGATGCCTAGCAGAAAGGTTACATTTCCATCTCTCGCGGATTGGAATGTAACCCACATTTCTGCTTCCTGTTGCTGTCAACCTGGTCACAATATTACCCCCGGTGATTTTGCTGTGGTGAAGTGCATTCTCCCTTGTCCATCTCCCCGCACATCCCTCTCTTTCGCAAAAAGCACATTCCTTTCAGTTGTGTGGTAACAGCCTGATCCTATCTCCCACCACTCCACAGCATGCAGTTGCACCAATTGAGTGGCGCTTTCTGGTGACCAGAAGGCCAACAAGAGGCAAGTAAAAAAGAATAAGTCACCTTTTAACTTAACTCTTGGTTGGCTGCCTAGTCAGCAATGGGTCTCCTTAGACCTGTACCAGCTATGTAGCTGGTTTAGGTTCAAGGAGATGAAAGTACGTAGTATGTCAGGCTGCGAGAGAGAGGATAGCATCCCTTACAAGTCATTGCTGCCAGGATCCACCCTTCCCTCCCCTGAACCTTCTCAGTTCCTCCCTCTCCCTTAACCCACAAACTGCCACTGATGAAGTGTCCGGATGGCTTTGGCACACACGTAAAACTGTGCCATGCGCTCCAGGATGCCATCATATGTGACAGCGGCACAAAGTTTGCAGAGGCATTTACATCACACAGTCATTTACGTCAGTGGATTAGAAGAGCTGCTGTCATACAAGGCCTGTAGTATTGGGCCATTATAGTGTTTTAAACTTGCAAATCACATTCTTGGGGTTAAGCTTATTATCACTTACTAAAATAGCAGAGTAATTTTCATAGAAGCTTCTAAACTTTGGTTTCATAGAAGGCATCGCTTCCTTTCATAATCAAAAGAAGAGGAGGCTATGGGGAAGAAAACAACCACAAGGACCCTCTCATAGACACCTATTCCCAGAAGATCTGGATGTTACTCAAAGGGCTAGTCCAAGAACTCTAAGGCAGAATACCAAATGTTGCCACCCCCTTATGTGGCACCTTACCAGGGGTGTGCTAACTGCCAGTGTTGCTTCCCATTTCCTGGATTCAATAAGGAAGTGGAGAATGTAGTGGAAGAAGTGTGGAAGAGAGGAAAGTGGTGGGATAGCATTGCTCCATTTCCTGTTTCCTTTAAGGCAGCCATTTTCAACCACTGTGCCGTGGCACACTGGTGTGCCGCGAGTGGTCCACAGGTGTGCCACAGGAATTTGGTGGAAGGTCACTTATTAATTGGGCCAATGGGAGATGTGAGCCCCCACTGGCAGGTGTGCCTTGTCAATTGTCAAAAACCTGGTGGTGTGCCTTGACCGTTTTAGTGCCTTGTCAGTACACCATGAGATGAAGAAGGTTGAAAATCACTGCTTGAAGGGGTCAGGAGATGGAAGTGTGACTGAGGTGGAAGGCACTAATTTGCTACCTGAAGTGAGGGGCTAGCCCAATCAATTCATAATCTTTTTTTATCCATCTCCCAGCTGCACCCCAATCCACCATGGCTGTGCATATCTTGCCATTTTGTGCTGGTTTTAATTTGACATCTATCAGTGTAGGCATTCGTACCATGGCAGACTGTATGCATGTGATGATAACTATTAAGCATGATTAACAAAAATTATTAAATGCTTAATCTCTCCCGGAACCTAAATTTTAGTACACTTTAGCACTTTATTTTTAAGGAGGAAATGGGTATGTTTTGATTTTTAGCAGACTTACAGCAGAAGCTTCTAGTGATGATTCATCCACATGGCAAAATGTTAAATACCCAAATTCAGCCCTTCTCGAGCGAAGGAGGAAGGTCAGCAACTCTCCCGTTTAGCAGCAAAACTAGACAACATTCCTGTGGCAGAAGAAACTGTGGCCAATGTGCAAAAGCAGGACAACAATGACAAAACCTAGATGAGCTTTAACAGGAAAGTCAATTGAGATGTTATCTGTATTGATAAAAATTCAACCTGTGAACTGAGATATACAGGACCATCTCTATACATGCAGAGGAGCCAAACCATCATGATTCTGTTGCTCTGTGTCTACCTTGGGAACGCTGACTGTCTTTCTGGCAAAGATGATAGCATCAGTGAATCTTTCTCAGACGGACACTTCCCTTACCAATGAGGTCAGTACAGAGAAATGTGGGATTCTATTCCTTCTTTTATGGGACATTGATTATACTTCTGGGGCTGAATATTTCCTTCCAGAACGTGAGGTTAATCTCCCTCTTTCTGCTTCAAGCTCTCCCTCATCTCGTGTCCAAGTACCACTATCAGCAGAAAATCGGCAAATGGAGAACTAGAGGCAGCTGGGCAACCTTTAAGTTTGTTGCTGATTTTGATTCTTACTTATGGGTTCTTCCACAATGTATTGATTTGTTCCAGTGGTGTGAAGCCAGGCTTCCAGTTGTGAGAGGCAGGGCAGTTTGGAAGAACCAGGGAATGTTTTCCGGTGAGACCCACAGGGCAATTATGAGAATGACTTGATTTGAAGCCTTGGCTTGAAAACGAGTAGTCTGATCCATCACTGAGCAGCGCTGATCCATCACCTTTGCGCTGCCTTGGCAATGGCTGTCACAAAAGTACCATAAGGCACTTCCCTGCCGGCATGACACAGAAGGGGAGCACATGGTGGTAAGTTTCCCTCAGCAGGGAGGTGTTTTGTGGAGGGTAGAGGGCTGGGAGGGGGTGAAACTGGACAGGGGAGGGTGGGCTGGAGGGCAGTTCGGGCCTGGTGGAGATGGCAGCAGAAGCTGTGGCGGAATCCTATCCCCCCTTCCAAGCCTTGGAGCCTGACACTGGTCTCCTTGGTTCTGCTGCAGCTAAATAACTGATCTGGATTTGAGTAGACACATCGGAGCTCCTGGCAATCTACAGAAGGTAAGGGAACCAATGTTCCTTTACTCTAAGGAGACCTCTGGTTGCTTCTCTGACCCCGCAGGATACATCGGAAGCCATTTTGGCTCCATTGGACTGTGTGGCACCAGACAAACATAGGGATGGGCCTTTCCTCTGCTTCTTTGGAGTTGATTTCTGGATTTATTTTCAAAATCACTGTGGGAAAGAAGCACCATTTCTCTGTGAAATGGGAACACCCCTGGCTAAGGAGAGAGACTGGCAGGAAAGGCCAGCTCACAACCCAGAAGCTTCCTGGCCCCCAAGATCCTCTCTTATTGTACTCAAAATGGCATTGTGATTAGATATAAACCGAAACTGTATTTCCTGCTCTTCAGTAATTACACTGGCTTATGGGAGCTTTATGCAGCATGAAACCTTATTATTCTGCAGAATGCAGTTCTGTATAATTTGCTTCTCCTTCATTGCACGAATGAGAAAAAAAAAATCTTATTTTGGTCCGAATTGGGAAGAAAGGCTCAGTTATCACTTGAGAGCGTGGTGTTATTTTCCTCTCGGAATTAAAAAATCCATCTGGGTGTATGACCCCTTTCACCCCACTGCCTCTCCATTCAGCCTTTTGTATGCAGATGAACCGTATCAATTTCCAGTGGCTCAGAAAGATGCACCTAGCTGGGTGCACCCCCACAACCCAGCATCCCTCAGTCTAATGGAAATGTAGAAGGGACAGCAGGCTGAGCATAAATGTTTGCTGAGAACCCCTCCTTTCCTCCACATATTTTAGGAGAGGATAATACCAATAGACATTATTGTTTTCACAGCCCACATGTCGTATTTTGTAGATGTTTGTAGGACATTCTAACATCAGTTATCCACAATCTGCACATTAAAGGGGGAAATCCCCATGCCAACCACTGCTACTATGGACAGCCTAAGAGAAAATACATGAGAAATGGAACGCTCATCATGCCAAAACATTAGCGGTATCTTTAAAGTAAGAACATTAGCGGTATCTTTAAAGTAAGCCCTGGCAGCAGGAAGTATCTTTTTTATAGTCACAAGACCACTGTATCCTGAACAACTGTGTCCCAATCAAATCCCTACAACATAATCACTTCTGTTTTTTGGCTGAAAGCCAGTAGTGATGATTTTCGACCCCTAGAAGGCCTTCTGAGGGCCGGGGAGACTGCACATGACTTCCTCAGCCTTCAGATCGGTGCACCAATATTGGCATACCAACTGAGTGCCACGGGGGATGCTGCCGGGGGGAGTGAATGATGGTGTGGCACCGCCCCCAAGTTTGGCACCCAGGGCACATGCGCCCCTTGCCTCCCCCAGGTATGCCACTGCAGACAATCTTGTTGAATGAGTTGAGAAAGTGATTCCCACACACCATTGGTTCACAATTTCTGAACTTTCCATCGTCTGTGAAATTTGAAGGAATTCAGTGGAAAGTTCAGAAATGGTATAAGGAGCACGCATGACAGTTTTGCATGAAACTGTGACTAAGAAACTAAACTATCCTAAGGTGGGTGCCCAAAAACCTCACAGACATTCATGAAAAACAGAAAATGGGGTCCATGTTGACATTCTTTGACAAGGACATGGCAAAAGCTTGTGCCATGCTATGACAAGTGCCTCCATTTGGGTGGTGATTACATCCATAAGTAGTGTTGTATAATAAGTAACTTTTGTGTATAGTAGAATTGTTTTCCTTAATTTTTTTTTAACAGCCTACTGGAGGTCACTTTCTGATAGCCCTCATAGTTTGTCTGTTTCCCAGTTACAGTGGGATGCAAGTGACTGGGACGCCAATAAAAAAAAACAAACCCTGATGTGAATATCGAGGGATGGCAATTGACCAGGACACAATTGTCCAGGATGCCAATACCCTAGTACGGTGCTTCCCAAACTCCTACTGGAGCACTGTAAGTGTGTGCGGGGGAGGGGGGAAGGCAGCAACATGCACCAGGATTGCACTGCTGCTGCGGGGGGAGGGTTTTTCTCCCAACTTACCAGATGGAGTGCCAGCCTCCAAGCTGGCATTCCATCTGGTAATGTGGATTACCACCCACCCCCCTCCCCTCTGGCAGCAGTGCGATCCTGGAGATCACTTTTGCTGCCTTTTCCTCTCCCGGCCTCTTAAGGGACCAGAGCTATATGCTTCTCAGGCTTGTGGGTCAGGACCTACCCATTTGGAAACCACTGCTCTAGTACCCTTTTTACTCCTATATATGTTTACTCAGAAGTTAGTCCCACTATGTGACTTACTCCCAGGTAAGTGTGCATAGGATTGCAGCCTTATTATGCAAGGTTTTTAGACATTTGATGTCAGCTCTGCTGGTCCTTGCTGTTTCTGTGCTACCTGCAGAGCTGGAATCAAATGTGTGGAATCATCCTACATAAATTAAAGAAGGTATATATGACTTTTGGCTCAATTCTGTCAGGACTTTATGCTGACGGATCTCTTGATTCGTCTTTGACAGTGGGACTCTTTGACAGTGGGCAGCCTTGTACTGATGGTGCGGGAGCCAGGAAGCCTCACTCTGGCAGTAGGGCCACCAAACCTCTGCCAGAGTGTTGGTGGAGGGGGTGGTTCTGAAGATGATCAGGGTGGAGAATGAGTTGAGATTAAGGTGGGCCAGGTTGGGCTGGGAGAGGATCGCCAATGGACCGACTGGATTTATGCCCACAAAACAGCCAGCATGGCTCTGAGTAAGCCCACTGGGGCTCAGATTCGGTGGAGAAGGTAAGTAAAAAATTTCTTTACTGACATCTCCACTACTGTCTGGGCCCAGGCTGGCTGTTTCAGTGCTGCTGCATTGCCCAGGCTGGTTTTGGGGTGGATCTGGGAGGCAGTGGTGTCCACAGGATACGGAACACCTGTCCTAGGACTGACACACTCCCTGCAGCAAAAAAGATCTATGCCAACAAAAGAGCTGGCATAGATCTGAGTAGTTCCATAAAGACCCAGGCAGTGGCAAAGGAGGTAAGTTAAACTTTACTTATCTCTCCCAGCTGCCTGGGCCCCTGCTGTACTGAGGGGTATAGTGGAAGCTGCACTGGTGGCCCTAAATCCTGTGTGCCAGCAGCGAATAGGATTGAACCACCCAGCTCTTTCATATCAATGGGATTTGTTGCTGAGTTTTGCTTGCAAAACTATGGTTTGCTTGAAGCAATAGCTATCCTATAACATGACCACTATTTCTGTACTGTTTCATGCAGGGCTGGCCTACCTAATGGAGTGGTTGCTTCAAGTGATAGGCTGGGCAGGTGGTTCATTGGAACCCTGTGTTTGCCTGTCTGGCCAGCCACTTTACCCTGCTCTCTGATCCTTTTCACACTTGCTGGGGTGCAGTGACATACTATGATGTTCTGTGCCAGTGAGGCACAGGATGTCATGTGATCCGGAAGTGACATAACACTTCTAGATCACTAGGCCTCTGAATACTTTTTGGCAAAAACTGGAAGTGCTTTTTAAACATCTCTGAGTGGGGGCTTTCTGAAGCCTGCAGAGGCTGCGCACAGCCTCTGTTGGCCTCAGAAAGTCTCCTGGACACAAACCAGAGAACATCTCTGGTTGTGTCTGGGAGCTCAGGTCCAGGTGGTCCGGGAGCTTAGGTGAGGCTCTGCCTCACCTGCCTCCAATGACCGCACGCCCCTGCTGGGGTGGTAGGACTGGAGAATAGGGCACCTGAGATCTGGTGACTCCGCTCTGTGACTTCTTCCTAGTCCACCAAGTCTGAGTGACCATGCTGGCAACCAAAGAAGTCTTCTTCTTCTGTTCCAAGTTTGCCCCACTCAACCTGCTTTGAGAGAGCATCCAGACTGACAGGACATGGCAGTGACGGCAATGGCAGGGGTGGAGGGGACCCACAGCCACGTTTTTTTTTAAACTGAAGAAGGGTCAACTTGGATGCCATTTCAGGCACCCATTCCACTTGGGCCTGTCTTGTTTTAATATGCTCCTTGCAGCCATTTTTACTTGGCCCATGGGATGCACAAGTGCAGGCTAGAGTTTCTCCGTTGGGGCATCTACCCTCCAGAACTCTTTTCCCGCTGGGAACAGTGTTAGTCTGAGCCAGTTTTGCTTGCCTTTGAGAGGCAGATAAAGACTTGAATCTTTTGGCCCATTTTTAGACTGTGGGTCGCTTCATTTTTCTGCTTGTTCGGTTTCATGATTTGGGGTTGTAATGGTTTTTGGTATTTTATTTTACATCACCTTGGACACTATTTTGCAAGTGGGGTCTGCTAATTTTTTTAAAAATAAATAAACATGACTTGAATAAACACATATGAAGCATCAAATACTACTCATTTGGCATATTGCATTAGAATTGATCAGAAAATACACTGGGTATCTTTTTTGTCCTAAAGTATTTTTTCTCCTGGTTAGAAATAATAGTTATTATTCATGGGGCATTGAGTGGGAAAATAAGTCAATATTCATTTTTTAGTTATCTGAGCTCCTTTAAAAGAAATTTGGATTCCACTCCTATTTTCTTCTTATCAAACTATCTTCCGGTTGAATTCTTTATTTTCATGTGTGTGCATCAGTCCTGGGGACGCTATGAAAGGGTCATGGAGGAGGGGCTGGCTTTTTTAGCGCTTTTGTCCTCTGCCACAGAAAGGCAAATGAAGGGAGGGTAAAGCTGTCCCGTTTAGCAGGTCAGCGGTGGCAGAGCTATCAGATGCCATGCTGAACTAATTCCTAATTGGGGCAGTGTTTGTCAACACCACGAGAGCCCTAATGCACTCTAATCGCTGCAGCCACAAGCTCTGATACAGATCTCAATCTCCCCACTGTGTCCCTTTCACATAACAGCAAGCTTTGCTTTCTTCCTCAGGCACGGTACATACACACAGGCCTCCTTTGGGACAGGGAGATTTTAAACAATTTGTTCCTTTTATTCTAAATACCAGAGAAATGTTGAGGAGATTCAGGAATATTCTTGCAACAAAGATAGGGCAAGACCCTTCTGTGTTAGATGGAATCTGTACAGGGGGGCCTCCATATCTGTGGATCCCGTATCCGCAGATTCACTTATCTACAGATTGAGTCTGTGAGGTTTGGGGTCGGGGGGGGGGGGTCCCACTTGCTCCTCCTCCACCATGAGAAGACTTCTACCATCCCAGTAAATGTTTGAACAAGACCTAAGACAACTTTGTTGCTTAATCCAAAGGTGGGAGAGATGCCTTTCTTACCAGGGATGGGAACTCGAGTCAGGTGACTTGAGTCCGAGTTGCAAAAACACATGTTTTTTTCTGACTCGTGTTCACTCGAGTCAGGCATGTCAATAACTCTGGCACTGACTTGAGTTCACTGACTTAGAAATGAGTTCCCACACATGCAGACTTGGGTCTGTCTGTCTGAGTCTGCCTGCTTACTTTTTATGTGGTATGAAAGACCTTGTGGGGCCATCATTCAGACCAGATGAGTTGCAGGGGAGTTCCAACCAGGACTCATGAAAGGGTTAATGTTTTGCTTTTGCATCAAGCAGGAGGGGGAAGGAAAGTGGGAGAGGGATCTCTTGTCCTTCTCTAAAGGAAACAATGATCATTGGATGAAGGATTTTTTCCCTGAATGAGTAAGGGGAGAAGGTAGGAGGAGGCAGCTCCTAGCCATCCAAAAGAAGCTCATGGCATGGCTCCAATGGGCTCATTGAATGACCAGCTGCAGTGGGACTACTTCTGAGTAGAGCTGCAAAGGGCTGGGTTGTACTGGTAAGCCTCTTAGCTGCTTCGAGTGGCCCTCCTCTGGCTTGTCACTTCTGTCCCTGCTCTCATGCAGTCCGTCCCATCCTGTCCCGCCTTGTTTACAGATGGAATGGGGACAGCAGGGGAGTATTAAATGAGAACTCACACACACACACACACACACACACACACACACACACCAGGAGCTCCACTTTTTCCGAAGAGCTGCACCTGACGTGTGCATCAAAAAGACTTGGAACTCAAGTCAAATTGAGTCCTGAAAACGCTCTGGACGATTCCCCATGGCCACCCATTAAGACCTGTGCATGAGTTGAGTCAAAGGGACTTGGGACTCGACTTGTCTAGCCATGGTGAATTTGCACATCCCTGTTTCTTATCATTCATGTCCCATCCCCCCCTTTGGCTAAGTTTCCTGCTGACACCAGCAAGGAGTGCCTAAGAAGTACTAAAAAAAAAAAAATCACCAATGCACCAATTAAATGATGAACTGTGCTGGAAATGTCATTACAAGTTTATGTAGCTGTTCTGTGTATTCATGATCAGGACTGTAAGTTGTAGCAAATTGAAGAGAATAAGGGGGAAACATGGAAGTACCAGAGACCCATGCGACAGCAGGCTTTGGACTTCCCAATTACATCAGAGCCTCCCCTGGCTAGCTCTCCCTATGGCATGTGGCATGATTACCTCTGATTTATTGATGGTAATCATATGGGGCAGCCATTTGTAGCCGAACATATAACAAAGATATTTCCATACCGAGAAGGAGGGATAACGCGCCATTTAGTAATTTTTGTACAGTCAGTAATTTGGAGAATGAATGATAATTTCTAGCTCTGAAAATCTGCAATGACAATCCTTAGCGTTATTCACTTTATTAATAAAAGACGCCTTGTCTGGTGATAAATTCCTTTTATTAAGGCCACTTATGCAAGACTTTATCTTAATAGTCTTACATATGGGCCAGTCTCCATGATGAGGGTGGGTCGTTTGTCACAACAAGCTCAAGTGTGCAATGGAAAGTAAATAAATACTGATCAGTGATAGGAGGGCAAGTAGTTGAGTGAAATGGACTCAGAAAGTGAAACAGGAACCTCATACTATGCAATGTCATAAGAACATAAGAACAGCCCCCCTGGATCAGGCCATAGGCCCATCTAGTCCAGCTTCCTGTATCTCACAGCGGCCCACCAAATGCCCCACGGAGCACACCAGATAACAAGAGACCTGCATCCTGGTGCCCGCCCTTGCATTGGCATTCTGACATAGCCCATTTCTAAAATCAGGAGGTTGCACATACACATCATGGCTTGTAACCCATAATGGATTTTTCCTCTCCTCCGGAAACTTGTCCAATCCCCTTTTAAAGGCATCTAGGCCAGATGCCATCACCACATCCTGTGACAAGGAGTTCCACAGACCAACCACACGCTGAGTAAAGAAATATTTTCTTTCATCTGTCCTAACCCTCTCAACACTCAATTTTAGTGGATGTCCCCTGGTTCTGGTGTTATGTGAGAGTGTAAAAAGCATCTCTCTGTTCACTTTATCTTTCCCATGCATAATTTTGTATGTCTTAATCATGTCCCCATTCAGGCGTCTCTTTTCTAGGCTGAAGAGGCCGAAACGCCATAGCTTTTCCTCATAAGGAAGGTGCCCCAGCCCAGTAATCATCTTAGTCGCTCTCTTTTGCACCTTTTTCATTTTCACTATGTCCTTTTTGAGATGAGGTGACCAGAACTGGACACAATACTCCAGGTGTGGCCTTACCATAGATTTGTACAACGGCATTATAATATTAGCTGTTTTGTTCTCAATACCTTTTCTAATGATCCCAAGCATAGAATTGACCTTCTTCACTGCCACCGCACATTGGGTCGACACTTTCATCGACCTGTCCACCACCACCCCAAGATCTCTCTCCTGATCTGTCACAGAAAGCTCAGAACCCATTAGCCTATATGTGAAGTTTTGATTTTTTGCCCCAATGTGCATGACTTTACACTTACTGACATTGAAGCGCATCTGCCATTTTGCTGCCCATTCTGCCAGTCTGAAGAGATCCTTCTGGCGCTCCTCACAATCACTTCTGGTCTTCACCACTCGGAAAAGTTTGGTGTCGTCTGCAAACTTTGCCACCTCACTGCTCACCCCTGTCTCCAGGTCATTTATGAAGAGGTTGAAGAGCACCAGTCCCAGGACAGATCCTTGGGGCACACCGCTTTTCACCTCTCCATTGTGAAAATTGCCTTTTATACAGAGGCAATTTATATATAAGGACCAGCCACCATACTCAAAGTGGTTTGCAGGACCACATTGCATAAAAGAAGCTGTCCTTGTGAACTATGGGTGAACTGATCTGTTCTTTCTACTGCTTTGTCCATGTCGGTTGTATCATTCTTAGAAAGGATTGTTTCAAGTGCTCTAATCTAATCCAGGTCAATATTATAGAATGCCCTGAGTTCATCACAGCCAAGTCCACCCCAGGAGCTATATGAGAAATGCAAGGGATGTTCTCTGGAGGAAAGGATGGCAATCTGTAGTTGCATGCAGAGAATGAATCTCAGCTTTAAACCCATCATTTGGGAAGCCTACTGTGCATTCCAATTCTCATTCTTAGGAGTCCCTGACCCTTACAGTTGTGTAGACAAGACCCTGATGAGCAAACAGGAAGTTCCTTGCTAAAGAGGTTATTATGGGAATGTAGAATAATTGACATAGCTATGACCCAATAGTAGAGCTGTCTCCCATGCTGCTGCAGCAGCATTGGGTAGGTAGGACTGGGCTGCCCATCTCCCAAGAGGCAATCCTGTGCTTTTGTTCATAAACTCATTTGGTTAAATGAACTTATGTGTTCTGATGGGGACTCTAATCTTTTTCAGCCCACATTATGCTTTGTCTGTTCAGTCTAGCAACATCAAAAATACCCTAGGCTGCTAAGGAAATTGAGTGGTTACAAATGAGAAAACAGCAGAGTTTCACTCAGTATGTCAGTTAGCTCTCCACCACCACCATACATTGGGACCTACTGCTCTTTAATCCACCACTAGGTGGGGAAAGCTGTTGATTCTCTGTGTGTTTGAGGGTGGATTTTGTCACAGAGGTCAAGGGGAAGAAACTAGAAATCCATATAATTTGGCTTATGAAGTGCCCTCCCCCAGTCCTTGGATGGCAAGGATAAGGAGAGGGATTCTCCATAGGACCCCAGCAATGTCACACTTCTCTTTACGCGCCAATTTTGTCTTCCATTTTAAGTTCTCCTTTACGATGATCCAAACATTTCCCCCCTCCAACTCTATTAAATGGATTAATGCCTATTTAAAATTAATACATCTGTGCAGTTGTCAAATCATTTCCAGTAATCATTTATGATTTTTGACCCTGTTTAGTTAAAGGACACTTTACATAGCAGAGATGTATCAAAGGAGATGTGTGTCCCTCTTTGCATTGATCTGCAAAGAGGGAGGTCATGGAATGAATTTGGGATTTTAATTTGAATATTCCGCTTTTGAACTATGCTCATTCTGGTTTTTGATGAAGGCTGCTTCTCTCCTGGTCTCTGCTAATTATATATTTTGCCTAGATGATATTTTTATTTCTGATGTGGAATTACTGAAGATCCCTAATTGAAGTCTCTAGTCAGATTTTTATCATGTTATCCATTCTTAACTCTTAATATCCAGAGTGAAATTTATTATCGTGTACTTCTTACAGTCTCAGTGCTTATAGTGTTAGCCACTGTGAAGTCTTTTATTTTTATTGCTGGGTTGAAACTAATCACTGTGTTAGGAAAACATTTCCTGCACTGTCGAAAATTACCCCCTCTTCATTTTCTAAAGATGTTGGCACTAATTGCATGGGTATTCACCATTGCCTTCTCGTGTTTGTCTTCTCTCTATATTAATTTAATGTGTCCTCACTGATGTCATCATGTTGATAAATCTGATTGGCTATGTAGCCTAGTGACATCATCTCATTCATTGAGTGATCTTTGATTGTCTGGGATCACCCCTGTGGCTAATTCAGGAAGCATAACCCTCACTTTCAAATGACTTGGTTTGCTGTAAGGAATATCATCACATAATCCAATTTGATGTTCTCTGGTTGTGTCCAGAGGTGTTCTGAGGCCCTCAGAGGCCACATGTGGCCTTTCCAGGCCTCATAAAGCCCTCAGAGGTGTCAGAAAGGCACTTCCAGCTTTTCTAAAAACCGGAAATGCCTTTCTGGCACTTTCAGAGGCAATTCTGAGTCCACGTGCTGCATCTGCAGGCCTAAGAAAGTCTTCCCAGAAATGACCAGAGAACACCTCTGGTTGCATCCTGGAGCTCAGGTCCAGCCATCTTGGGTTGGAACCCATGGTGAGTTAAATTCATGGGTTCTGAACTTGTGGATAAACAGGGTAGATCTGCATACTTTCTCCCACAACTTCATCTTTAATCACTCAGTTTACCAGTGCTGACTGGGTAAAAATTTAAGTATGCTGACTTGAATGTAGCAATTGGTGTTAAAAATCAGGGTGTCTGGGGCCACTTGTCCACCTCATGGAGCAGCCTGCCTGGCAAGCCCAGTCTAGGTGCAGGCTGGAGGGGCAGGGAAAGCCTCAGCAGAGCACAGAGAGCCCCTACCCATGCAGCAAGTATCTGCAGGAGCCTTCCCATTTATTGGGGGAGGAGGCATAGGACCTAGAGGGAGATCAGGCAAGGAGGATGGAACCAGGAGGGCAGGTAGTGACCATCCAAGGCTAGGAGAATATACAGAGTAGGCCAGGGATGAGAAGGGGCTGGCTGAGGGCTGGAGACTGACTGAAAAAGAGACTCCAAAGGTCTGGGAAGTTGGAGAAGGCCCTGAGGTTATGGTTGAGTTAGGTACTGTAAACTCCCTCCCTGTCTTTGCTGAGGCCCAGGGGAGGAAGAGGGAGACAGGCCAGGTGAGTGTTGTCTGGGAAGCCCTACGACTACTAACTAAGCTACTGACCCTAGACTGGCAGGGAACCCAGTGGCAGGTAGGAGTCCAAGATCTGCCCCTTCTCAGGACCCCTGACACAGAGAAAATTTGGTTGCATATGAAAATTTGTGTTCTCCCTCCTCAGTTAATAGATGGAGCTTTCAGAACTTGTTTTAACCTATACCTGCCACAGAGACACACCAGGTTTCTTTGATCTGCGTGGAATTTGATGAAAAAGTAACTTTAAACCAGCAGATAAGGCTATCTTGCAAGGAGAAACTGCTATAGTTTTGCTTCTTGGAATAAGGCAAGAACAGAGGCAACTGAAGCTACGAGTATTCTGTTGAAATCAGAATGAATTCTGACTAAATGTAACTCTTCCACAGGGCTGATAGACCTTGAATCTGTTGAAAATTTTGTTTTCCTATCTTAGGGAAGTGCATTATTCCCTAAGAATAATTATTCTCAAATCTTCTCAGGAAGACACTGGGATCAAAACACATTCAGCAACTTTACTAATTTTCTATAGAACTTTTCACGATCAGTGTATTGTACCAGTACAGGTCCAGCCTATTTATACACAGATTTTTTATACACAGATTTGACCCAACATGAATGGCCCCTGCAAATGAGACAGAATGTACTGATCCCTGGAGAAGGGGAAAATGCATCCCTTTAAAATCAGTTTTAAAAACTGAACAGTTCTTTAACAATAGCCTTCTTAATGAGAGCGAGAGAGGGCAGCTGGCTGACAATCCATCAGTCATTCTCTCTCCAGTGGACCCCTCCCTTCCCCCTGAGTAAGAAAGGTGATCACTTTGCATTGGTGAAGGGAGGGGCTGAGTGAAGTGCCTTTGAAAGCACTTGGAGGAGGACTGATTGATGGATTGTCTTCTTAATGACTCTTATCTTACATCACAAAGGTCAGCAAGGCTGTTTTGTGGCTGTTACATCACAAAGGCTGTTACATCACAAAGGTCAGCAAGGAGGAGTTTCTGGAGGAAAAATCCATTATGGGGTACAAGCCATGATGAGTATGCGCAACCTCCTGATTTTAGGAATGGGTTAAGTCAGAATGCCAGATGCAAGGGAGGGCACCAGGATGAGGTCTCTTGTTATCTGGTGTGCTCCCTGGGGCATTTGGTGGGCCACTGTGAGATACAGGAAGCTGGACTAGATGGACCTATGGCCTGATCCAGTGGGGCTGTTCTTATGTTCTTATGTTTTTAAATCACTGGAGCAAAGAAACTTTGTTTTGTAAATTGATTTGCTAAAGTGTGTTTTTTGCCATCCATGTGAGTGCTTGGAAAGGAACCCACTTGAATAATTAGTCTCAACCTGTACTGTCTGTCTGTCTGTCTGTCTGTCTGAAGCCCTCCAGATGTTGGAGCTACTTCTGGCCTATGAAATGAAAGAGGTCAAGTCAGTGACCATTATGATGTAAAACACAATGACAAGCCATAGCAATTGCAACAGTTCAAACAATCATCCTGGGCTATCTGAGGTTAATGGGAATATTGAGAAGGAAGATGTTTACTTCCTCCCCACTGTGGCCTCTCTCATTGCCTGGATGCAAAAGTTAGACAGTCAGTTCTGACAGTTAGACTAAAACCTGACAAATGTTTAGTATGAGTAGTAGAAGGTAATCTGAAAAAATTGCAGCTCTGAAAGAGAGAATTTCAGTTGCTTTACAACTGTAGATATTCCCAGAGCTAGAAGAACTTGAGAATGGGACAAAAAAAAAATTCCATTTTTAAAAAATTCTCATTGTGTCTCAATGTTGCCGCCCTTCTTTCTGAGAATGCTGCCAGTGGCTCTACCACTCTTGCCATGCCTGGCGAATGCCACCCTCTGCTAGCCTTCCAGCACTCTGTCCCTGCAGTATTCTGTGCCCTCATGCTATACAGCCTGATACTATCACAAACATTCTCATGCGCTGTGTACAGTGGCAGAATGCCAACCCCCAGTGAGTTTATGACTGTCCAGCAGCTCTCTCTGGTGTGGCAGGGGCACTATTTCTTTAAATTGGCAGCAGCAGACCAGATAAGAGAAGAACCAGGATAAACAAGGGACAGAAGCTCTCTAGTAAACTGAAGGCAGCTTAGAAACAATTTACATGTCCAAAAAAGGCATCTGAGATAGCCCTCCTGGGAATATATCACATCAGAATGCGGGTGGAAATGGTAGGGCAGCAAAATTCCCAGCATGTAGAGAAATAGCACATCACTGAAAAGGCAGAGGCAGAGCATTGCTCCTTGATTGGCAGTTTGTGACTGGAAAGGAACTTTTAAGTATTACAGTCCCAGCAGAGCTCCATCAAGAGCACCCTTACCTGCCCTTTGAATTTCCAGCTCACATATTTGATCATCTCAGTGAGAAAATGTTGAACTTGACCATTCTAGAGTGGAAAGAGTCTTTTAAGCAGTTGCAAAGTGTGACATCCTGGAACACGTGGGCTGGTCGCTGCCAGAAGCTGCAAGCTATTGGCTCTATGTGACAGCAGATTCCAGATGCCTGTTGCCCCAGGGAAGATCGTGTAGGGGATAGGTGGAGTGGGTGGAATGGAGTGGTGATGGGGTGGGGAGGAGGGGGATAGATTGGGACCAGGAAGGGTCAGGTTTGGCAGCAGTGGCATCTGCTGGATGCAAGCCCCCTTCCAGGGCTCAAAACACCTTCATGGGTCCAAGTGGATTTGCACCAGCAATATCACTGTTGCAGGTTTGAGTAGAACCACTGAACCAGCAGGGGCTTATCTTGGGGCAAGGGAACAAATTTTCTCTGGCCCCAAGGAGGCCACCGGAGGCTGAAACTCCCCCGTGGGATGCAGTGGATGCCAAATTGGTACTGCTGCATTGCTTTGCGGGGAGCTGTGCAGCAATTTTGCAATCAAATCCAACATCATATGGGAAGCCAATCCACCATGATTTTGGATTTGATTGTCATAGAAAATGGCTCTCTGGGTTACTAAATTGCTGCTCTCATTTAATAAAACAGGATCATTTCTAGAGCTGGCCCATCCAAGAGGTTGGCTGAGGCAGTTGCCTCAGGTGGCAGTTTGGCTTAGGGTGCCCACCTTCATCCACTCACCTGCCTCTGCTGCCAACACTGTAGCCCACCACTCTCCACTCTCCCTTCCTCTTCTGCTCCATCCCCTCTTCCTTTTCTAATCCAGGGAGTGGGAGCAGCAAAAGCTGGCACCACACCAGGTTTTTTGTTTTTTTTTGGGGGGGGGGGCAAGATTTGGCATGCTGCCTCAGGTGGTAGGATGTCTTGGGCTGGTGCTGATCATTTCCTTATTGTAATGGTTAGGGAGTTGAATGCATATTGGTCATAACTCATTTGACTCCCTAACCATTCCAGTAAAGTCAGGGAACATCTGCTCTACCATTTGTACCTTCATCAGCCCTGATGCTGTAGCCTGGTTTGGGAGAGTAGGAGCCAAAGATCCACATTCAGTCCTTTTCCTGTAGATGGTGGCATTTCCCCCTCTCAGTTCTTCGTGCCTGGGAGCAGTCCATATTTTCAGCATGATGCACTGCTGTTGTGATCAGGAATCCACAGTGGAAATAACTGTTGTGTAAGAGGGAGGTCTGACTGCCCATTTGTGTAGTGCCTGTTGGAGTCCTGTCAGTTGAACCCTGACTGTCAAGTTCAAACTCTCTGCATGAGTTGATAACCCAGCTGATTCCTTAATGTGAATCTACAGCTCCCAAGCAGGGTTCTTCAATGCAGGCCTGCAGCAGGCTTCTCCAGGACTATGAGAAGAGAGGGGTGGGCAACTGGAGACTGGGTTGAACTTTAAGGGAGAGTGCATGGTGAATTCACTGTGTCTGACTACTGCACATGCATGATCAGAAGGAAGAGATTGGTGAGCAGGTTACATTTTGTGATGCTTGAGCCCAAATTCAACATTGTTAAGTACAGTGTCTGCATGAACAAAGCAAACAAAAGGGGTTTTCATGTTCCAACATTTCTTTTTTTATCTTGAGCAAACGCAGGTTTAGACGGTCAAATTTGGTATACAGGCTGACAGGCTGCACTGGATCCTGTTCTGTGGTAGTCATTTTCTGCCACACACTGCCTTTGGGCACCAGCTACAATGGAGAAAGAGGAAACTATGGAGGGCGGATTTAGCAAATATAAACAGTTGAATGAGAAAGTGTGTCACAGGCACTCCAGAATCCAACTTTTGCAGAAGTCCATAGAAGTTTATTTCACAAGTGTTTGGTTATTGAACATGGTCCCAAATACAAACTGTGGTGTGGAGTCTGGCTGCGGGAACTTACAAGTGCTTTCACCCAGAGAGCCCTGCTGCCCATACGTGCCTGCATTTCTGCTCTGTCTCCTGTCTCTGCAAAGTGCTGAGACAACAAACTTAACCTCCCTGTCCACGGCGCACCTATCAGCTGCAGTTATTAAATCCCACAAAAGGTGGAAGAACGGAAGTGAATGGGGCGAAAAGAAGAAGGGAAAAAAAAACTCTTTCCCCATTTGGATTACCTCCTACAGAACAGGACCTGCCAGTGAAAGGCGGAGAGTGTAATTGCCGGACTGAAAAGAGAAAGACAAACTATAAAAGGAACGGAAAAGAAGAAGGGAAGGAAATTGATAATGAAAATTTATCCTCTGAGCTAACGGTTAATTAATTCTGAAAATATCTGTCAGGCTAATAGAAGGGGGGGGAGGAGAGCATGCACCACATAACACAATTAGTAAAATAATAATAACAAAAAAAGGAAAGCGGAAAAAAGATTTTTGTAAGGTGTTGCTATCTTCTCACAGAGCAGGCCCTTGGCTTCCCAATGTCATTCTCTACACAATTTTTCCCCTCCCTTCATCTCTTTTCAGAAATTGTTCTCATGAATGATTTATATATGTCTAGTTATCTAGAGTGATTTCTATGGACCCGGGCGCGCGGCTGCATAATTGTTAATTTTAATGCCATAATAGCTTCAGATGGAGGAAGAGATTAGGCGTTTATTGCACAATTAAATGAAACATACTTGAGAATCACAAAAGGTTCCGTAATTATTTCAGACCATTAATAAAATGGGCATTAAATTATATGGGACACAAAAGGGAAAGGAAATAGATTTTCATTACAGCAATAGAAGCCGAGAGTAGTAATAGATCCTTGTTGAATTCTCTTTCTCTCTCTCTCTCTCTCTGAAATTAATTGTTGCCCAGCTTATTTCAAAGCAAAATAAAAGAGAAATAAAGTGTGTTAAAGAAGCCCTGATGAAAGGGCTTTGTTTGATAAGGACAATAGCCACTGATAAACTCCAAATAAAAGACTGCACTTTGATTTTGACTTCCAGCCCTTCTGTCCTGAAGACTGGGAGGGTTTTCACAAACAGGGTTTTCCAGCAGAACAATGCTAATGTGGGCCAGAAAAAGAGGAGAAGCCAGATGTGGGTCCCCTTTGAATTCCAGATACTTGGTGTATTCAATCACTTTGACTCCTGCCACGCTGCTCCTTATTCATGCAGTAGATTCCTCCACCTCCTCCTTGTCTCAGTCCTCATTCAGATCCCTTCTCAAAACACTAGCCCTCAGAAAACTCTCACCTGAGACAACCCAGCCTCCTCTTACCAGTGCACCCCCACTGTCACCTGGCTCACCCGTCCCTATTCTCACTACCACATATGCTCACACCTGATTTCTTACTTCACTTTGATTTCACCTGTGAAGTGTCAACAAGCCCTTTAGGCCAGTGTTGCAGTGGTTCCTTCTATGTTAAGAGACAATGCCTACTAGGTAATGTTCAGTGATTAAGCACTGCATAGTCAGAACCAAGCACCAAATGAGACCTGATCAGATCTTCCAATGTCTTTTTTAAAATCTAAAAACAGCCATGAGATATTGAACTGGATCTGAATCATGGTGCTGAAGGTGTGTGTGTGTTGAACCCTTCTCCTGTTCCATCTTTCCAGTGTAAATCATCTCATGAAGGTGATAAGGAGACGATGAGTACCCCTAGTCGTTCGAATACTCTCTATGCCAATCAATGAGTGCAAAGCAACACCAAATTGTTTGCTTGTTCATATTATGCTTTCAGACCAAGGCAACTATGACTTTCAGGCAACCCATGATGATTTCCAGATGCATTGCCAGAGGCTGAGCCATTGTGTGCAGGCTGATGCCATAGGATCAGGGTGCAGGTCTGTAACATGCCGCCCCTCTGCTTCACATTGCTCCCCCCTCCCCAAGGGGATACTTACCAAGTAAAATGGAGCCTCGTGCAATGCTCCACAGCAGGGGTGTCCAAAGTTTTTGGCAGGAGGGCCACATCATCACTCTGACACTGTCGGGGGCCGGGGGAAAAAAGAATTAATTTACATTTAAAATTTGAATAAATTTACATAAGTTTACATAAATGAATATATTAAAGATGAACTTATATGAATGAATGAAAGTCTTGCAGTAACTCAAGACCTATAAAAAGTCTTGCACAAAGCAAGGCTGGCCTTTCCTTTGCTGCCTCTACTGCATCACAGATGTGAAACAGCAAGCAGTGGAGGAAGCCCACTGTTTGACCACAGCTCATGCAAGAGGTCAAACAGTTGCCTTCACGCTGAGAGCAGTTGCGTCAGGCCAGTGCAGGCTCCAACAAATCTCTGGAGGGCCAGAGGCGGGCACCCCTGTTCCACAGCATGCCAAAAGTCTTCTGAGACTCCCAGCTGGCACTGTTAAAGAGTTCTTCTGGTTTCCTGATGAAACCAGAAGTACTCTTTAACATCATACCAGAAGCCTCAGAAGGCTTTTGCTGTGCTGCAGAGCACTATGCAAGGCTTCACCTGCCTACAGGGCGGTTCCAATGGGCAGGCAGAGTGGCGCAGTGGGTGGAGGTGGGCGTGTGGCAGGTGCAATGCCCAGGGCTTTTGCCTGGCCTGCCACTGGGGTCCGCACTGGTCACAGACACCAAAGCCTCTGGAAGGTTTTACTATTATTATTATTATTATTATTATTATTATTATTATTATTATTATTATTATTATTATTATTATTATTATTATCATCATCATCATCATCATCAACAACAACAACAACAGTTTCTGCCTAGCAGATAGAGGCATGGATACCTAGAGAAGGTAGCAGTTCTGCCCCTTGCTGATAAGCGAATTTGCAGATAGCAAATTCGCATATAAAGAGAATTAACTGTCTATATATTCAAGGTGGATTTTATTAGGTGTTGCAGGAGATTGTGCAGTCCCAGAGCAGTAGAGGGTTGCCTTGAGATATGGAAAATCCATAGTTAAATACCCACACAACTATGAACTCTGGTGTAATAGTACATTTTGAAGTGCAGGAGTTCATCCTGACATACAAGAGATTATATAACAACATAAGATTACAAACAACAAAAATTAATGTTAAGTTTCTTCACCAGAGTATTTTTCCCCCCATCACTTATTTGAAATGTATCCAGCTCATTTCATTGGAGACTCTTGGTTGCAATAGAATTAAAAATTACCTTTTATATGTATCTGAGATATTAGAGGGTTAACATATACAGGAGTCTCACTCTGTTCGGTAAGATTTATTCCCAGGTAGATGTGCAAAGGATAATAGTCTATGCACTGCTTCTCAGGCAGCCCTTGAACAAGTTGATGACCTAGGCACTCACATATTCCCCTGTTCAGATTTCTCAATTTGCCTCCGACTGAACCTGATCCTGCTTCTCTGCTAAGGTCCTTTAGAAAAAAGTTTCAAAGACAGCATCTGAGTTCACCTGCTGGTGACATCATTATTCCTGCTGTAGAAGAAATGCCAGAGCTCCACTTGCCCCCCCCCTTGATGACACCCCTGGCTATGAAGCACACTTGACAGTATTAGACAAGTTCTGGCTCTCATCTACAACAGAGGCTTCATTAGAGGATGAAATGAATGAGTGTTTAAAATGAATGAGAGCTACACAAAAGTGTGATCATATCCATGCACAGCCTACATCTGTTTTCTCTTTACCTAATCTGGGGGAACCAATAATCAAGGGAACATTATAACCTGATGAAATGGGTTCTGCCCCATGAAATGTTTTCCCACAGTAAATGTGTTACAGTGCAGTCCTATTCATGTCTACACAGAAGTCAGCTCAATAAGTCTTACACCCAGGTAAATACATATAGCAGTAGTTCCCAAACTGTAAGCCGTGGCTCTCTGGGGAGCCAGAGAAACCAACCAGGGGAGCTGCAGAAGCCTCACAAAAAGCCCATCACCCTGTACAATGTATAGGATTGTTGTGCTAATCGGAAGCCGCTGCCAATGGCCCAGAAGGTCAAGGAAGATGCCAGTCGAAAAAGCCTGGGAACCGCTAGCATATAGGATTGCAGCCAAAGTCTTTACAGTAGCACCAGACTGCTGCCTGAGGCATCTACTTGCTATTTTGGCTGCAACAAATTAACAGCCTAATCCTACTTTAACTCCTTGCACGGTGATACAGCATCGTTAATGTGGTGTCCTCTGCAGAGAAGTTTTGGACTCTGGAGGTCTCCTTAGGGTCATGGAACATTTGTTCCCTTTCCTTGGGGTCAGCCCACCCTGCCCCCATGGGTCAACTTGGATCTGTGCCAGCAATATTTGTATTTGTAGGAAAGGATGGAAGTCGATCATCTATCTATCTATCTATCTATCTATCTATCTATCTATCTATCTATCTATCTATCTATCTATCTATCTATCTATCTATCTCATATTTTTATACTGCCCTTCCTCCGAAGAGCTCAGGGCAGGGTACACAGCTGCTCCCCTCCTTCTTGTCCTCACAACGACCCTGTGAGGTAGGTGAGGCTGAGAGAAAGTAACTGGCCCGAGTTCACCTAGGAAGTTTTGTGGCTGAGGGGGGATTTGAACCTTGATCGTCCAGGTCTAACTCCACCTCCCAAACCACTACACCACCCTATCTATCTACACCCTATCAACACCACCCTATCGAGCTACATGTCTTCTCCTCAAGAGGGGGGAAGAAAGAGATATAGACGGAGAATTAAGACCAAAGAATAGCATTCTGGGTAACCAAAGAACATGCATTGCCAGAGAACAGAAAAGAGAGAACTGGTTCTCCTACCATAGTGTTTCACAAACTGTGGGTCGGGACCCACTAGGTGGGTTGCAAGCCAATTTCAAGTGGGTCCCCATTCATTTCTATATTTAATATATTAGACTTGATGCTACCATTGTACCTGACTGCATTTAGGGAAATGTTACAGATCTGTACTTTTAACAGGCTACTATGTATATGCTTTTAACAATGATTGTAAATGGGACATACTCCTGGGTAAGCGCAGGTGGGATTGTAGCCTAGGATTGTTAAAAATTTTCCTGCCTGATGATGTCACTTCTGGTCATGACATCACTTCTAGTGGGTCCTGACAGATTCTAATTCTAAAAAGTGGGTTCTGGTGCTGAAAGTTTGAGAACCACTGTGGGCCTACCATTATCAAGCCAGCCTTACTGCCCCCTGCATCGCTACATACAGTGGCAGACCTCCCCTGCCTCATACCTTGGGGCAAAGGTCTGTGATGGAGCTCCCCCATGTGCAAATCTGCCCCCCTCCAACTTACCTGTCGCTCATGGAGTCTCATGCGACACCAGGACACACTGGGGAAGCCTACTGAAGCTTCCCTGTGCTCTTGAACAGCACTTCTGGAAAACCAGAAACATAGTTTCCAACTGTGCTGAGAGCCTCAAAAGGCTTCCCGCTCCTAGAGTTACCTGAGACACCGTGCCCAGGGCATTTGCCCCATTAATTCAATGGGAAGTCCACTACAGGCTACATATTCTCTAATTTTTAACACAACATTGTGTTGTGAACAACACTGCACCATCAGTTGTTCCACCTTCAACAGTCAAGGATTTGAAACAGGGGTGAGGCACTACACTGTCCATTGACATTGCATCATGCCTTGTGTTAAACTATACACTACAAAGAAGGGCAGGGGGAGACGCATGAAGCAGTAACAGCTCCATGCCCATCATAACACACCCTTAGTCATAAAACAGAACTGCTTTTGTGTATTGCTTTACTTGGAATGTACTCTACCTGTGTAATGGAAAGTGACATTGGGCGAAGAAGATGATCATGTGGCATGATGAGTTAATGGTGTTGACGTAATCCTGATTGGATACTTGTACACAGGTCTGTGCAAACACTGAAGTAGTACACTTCAGTGCTTATTCTGAGTCAGGCCATCAGTCTGTGAGCTCAATATTCCTGATACCGATTGGCAATGGTTTTAGACCAGAATTGTTTCACCAATCTGTGTGGAAAATTGAACCCAGGGCCTTCTGCATGCAAAAAATGTGCTGTACCACTAAGCTACACCCCCTACCTTCATGCAAGGTCCCTTATGCAAAGGCATTTATGGTTAAAGAAATCTTGTGCTGAACTAGATGTGCATACATTGAAAAGTGAAAGCAATCTACACTTGAAATGTCTAAAACCGGCATTCCAAACTCCACCCTTTTTGGGAGTTTGTTTTTCTTTTCTTTGTACTAGAACTGAAGTTTTGGAACCAAAATATAAGCATCAACCCATCATGCATGATCAAATACAGAAATGCACTCTGGCTAACCAAAAATTCCCTGAGCTTTCAGAATTTCAAAATAAAACACGAATACCAAACTTTTAATTTCAACCTTTAGATTTCTGTAGGCAGGCACATGGGAATTCTGTTTCCAAACAGGCATCGAGAAATTGACAGGTTGCATACGGTCTGGTCATGCAGAAACGCAGTCAGACAGTAATTTTGCTGCACTTTTCAACATCTATCACTTGTTCAATAACTTGGGTCTCACCTTTTTTCAAAAAGGTTTGTGTGAATTGGCTCTTAGACAGAAGACTCTTGATCGACACTGTATTGCAAATGCAGGCAGAGAGTAGAGAGACGCTCCCTCTCAGCCTTCTGTCCCACCAAGTCTTCGTTCATCACAGACACTGGTTGCCTAAGAGCAGATGCAGCTCAGAGAGTCATCTAGTGGCTGGAAAACAGACGTCTCACTGTGTGCATCACATCTTGACAAAAAGTAAATATTGCTGCTCTTTTCTCCTGTTAAGTCATGCACACATCTGCGACAGCAGAGGCTGGGACTGTGTAGATTCCATTCCATCACTGGCCTCAAGGGACCTCTTTGTCAGATTCTAATCCCTCAGCAAATTTACCAAAGGGCTTTAATTGAGAAACACTTTGCTTGGGTAGGTGTAATTGACAACTTAATTTGACCTATTACTCCAGATGATGATGACTGATGTGGGGAGAGTCCAGGTTTGCTTTGCAGGCTTTGTCTGTCCTAGCACTAAGTATTATACAACACTGTCTGTGCTAGCATATAGTCAAGACACGCAGCTCAGTTCCTGGTAGGAGTTCCTGAACTCATTCATTTTCATGGATTTGGGTGCACCTAACCCTGAAGTGCAGCCTTAATTGAGTCCATCACTTGGTATATTAACACTCTCAGGCTTGAGCTGAAGGATAATACAAGGCTGTAGTGAAAATAATGCAATGTCTAATCTGGGTAGAACACCTACAGCTCCAACCAGAGGCAATGCAGTATAAGAGATGGTAGAATAATTTTCCACTGCCAATGCAGCCACCACGCATTCCCAAGGTAAGAGGCCTCCATGGCTGCCTCCCCACCACTGGAAGCAGCTTGCGTCTGTTTGGCATGGCTGAATTGATGCTGGAAATTTGGTTAGGATTGGGCTGTAAATTAATTTAGAGAAGCAAAAGGAATGTCAATGTTTCTTATAGATAGCACAGTGAGTTTCAATCCAATTGATACTTCATCAAATAAGGGGAAATAATATCATAGATAATGCCTAGAGTTAAATCCTTTCCTATTTACACAAGTTTTATCAAGCAACAGTTCTTCATCTTACTGAACCCACAGAGCCAAACACTTCATGGGACAAAAATGTCTTGACTTCTATTCTAAAGATGGTCAAGAAAAGGGCCCGGGCAGATGCCACCGGGGAGAGAATTCAAGCAAGAAGGTTGCCACCAACTAGAGAGCCCTATCTGGTGCTTGCCAATAACTGTAAGCATAAATTCTGAAGCACAGAACTCATGGCTTTATGATCCCATTAATAGTGCAGTCCTATGCATTTCTACTCAGATGTTACAACCAAAAAACCTTTAAAAATACACTAGTATTTTACATTATTAGCAAAGAAATTTGGTCCTTCAGAAATGAAGCCCAACATTCACTTGATTTGGATTTGTATCTTGTTCAGTTTTCTTGAGCATATCCCACAGAGCAGCGATTTTCAACCTTTTTCGTCTCACAGCATACTGGCAAGGTACTAAAATTTTCAGGACACACCTATGGTTTTATTTTATTTTTTTGCAATTAACAAAGCACACTGTACTGCTGGTGGGGAGCTCACATCCTCCAAAGGACCTACTAATAAAGGTTGGTTTTTCAGTGTTAAAGGAATAAAAACACATTACACCACTTTCTGCATTTCTTATTTTTGTAAAAACAAACCAAAAAACACACCAAAATTGTGAAAAAATAAAACTATCCTCTAACACAGTCATTTTCAATCTTTTTCATCTCAGGGCATACTGACAAGACATTACAATTGTCAAGGCACACCATCAGGTTTTGACAATTGACAAGGCACACCGTGCTGCCACTCGGGGCCTCACATCCCCCATTGGACCTACTAATAAATGACCTTCCCCCAAATTCCTGTGGCACATCTGTGGACCACAAGGCACAGTGGTTCAAAATGGCTGCTTTAACACCTGCACGTGCATATGGCTGCATCTGCTAACACTATATGTCACCTCCTTGACAATTATAATTTATAAAAATACACCCTTGGAATAAAAATACATAACATCGGTTTTGCACTTCTCATTTTTGTAAAAAAAAAATAATCTGCTAAAAGTAAAACGGAAAAAACACACCTCTACTAATAAACGACCCTTCCCCAAGCTCCCATGGCACACTTGCGGACCATTCACTGCACACTGATGTGCCATGGCACATTGGTTGAAAATTGCTGCAAGATGCTAAATGTTGCAATAAGAGAAAAAAAAATGTGGCGAAACAAATCTCTGATTGGACCAGTTTAAAAAAGAAATAGTAAGGTTAAACTGGTTGTTGTTGTCACTGCGGCTGCCAGACTTGTTGTAGATGTACCACTGCCCCCTGCTGTAAGGAGTTGGATCTGTTTATCTGGATCTGGGCAGGAAGGAGCAATGGAGAATTTCCTGTTGATCAAAAGGCCAGTCCTTGGCATTCAGTGGAGGAGCCACAGTCTCTTTCTTTGACATAGTCATGGTATGTGTGCAGCAGAGTGACAACCATGAAGTCCTACACTGATTTGCTACAATACCAAATAAGCAAAAGAGTACTTAAAGGGAAACATAAGAAGCTAAAGAAAGAGTCAGAATCAGGAAAGGGGGAAAGGTCTTAGAGAGATGAAAGAAGGTTGGCATTAGAGGGACATAAATAAGGAGATAAAATGAAACATGAACAATACACCACATTTAGAAAGCCTGTAGAAAAAGCAGAAGGTGAAGAAGAAATGGGAAACTGGCTAAAATGCTAAATACTGATGAAAGTTACAGGGTTTGTGGCAGGCCTGGTTTGTGGCTTATTTTAAATGTGTTATTGTTTGTGAGAAAGTCTCCCCGCTTGTTCTGAGAAGTTTTTATTCACGGAAGCAAGAGCCTGATTCTCACGACCGTCTTAGTTAAGGCAGGCACCAGCTGCAGGAAAAGTCAACTTGTGTAGATGTCCAACTGGGCTGTTGTAGGGAAGAGCTGACATGCCCAGCCCAGGGCTGACTAATCCATTAGGCACTGTAGGCACAGGGCCTAGGTCTCACTATACTTTTAGGGCCAACAAAAACAATTTCTGATTTCTTTTAATAAAAGAAGAAGAAGAAGAAAAGAAAGAAAGAAAGAAAGAAAGAAAGAAAGAAAGAAAGAAAGAAAGAAAGAAAGAAAGAACGAACGAACGAACGAACGAACGAACGAACGAACTTTTAGGGTCAAAGAAAATGTTTGAATTTTCTCCTGACATCAGAAAAAAATGAAACTTTTAGGGGCCATGGAAGTTTATTAAGTTTTGCCTAAAACAGAAAATAAAAAATGTTGAAATATTTAAAGTTATATCAAAAATAATTTTTAATATTGATATTATTGAGGTGGGAGGGCACACGAAAGCAAAAGTGCCTAGGGTTCATGGAGTCATAATGGGGCCCTGTTTTTATGCCATCGTTAACTATTACAAGCCACTCAGCATGTGTTATCATTGGATCTCAGCCTAGGCACAGCAGTTCCTGCTGCATGCAGACCCGGAACTTGTGCCTATGGGAGGGGGTGGCGGCAGTGCTGGAGCATGTAGCCTCAAAGGTGGGACTTGCCAACATGTTCCCACTGCCCTCTCAACCACACATCTTTCACCTCATGTAGCAAGTGAGAATTCACATCATTCTCTTTTTAAGCCCCAACAACGATTTCCAGTTCACTGGTGGGTCTACCACAATCTTCTTGCTCTCATCTCCAATGTTCTCCATGGTTCTGCCCTTTATTTCCTAACTCTCATATCTTGATGTTTCCCTTCTTTTCTCCAGCTTTGCCACCCTCAACCATCCACAGATCTCCTGCTTTCTCCAGTGACTACCCCCTTTCCCGCTTGATGCTCCTTACAGTTAAAATTCACTCCAAGAATACCTGCATGATCCAGGCTATCTCTTGTCCACTTCCTTTTCTGTGAAATCTTTGATGCAGCCCCTTCATCCCAGCCCTGTACTGAAATGAAGTCTACATTTATATAACCTAGGGTGCAATCCAAACCTGTAGCCTGGGAGGGTTGCAAACGTGCCGTAAAGCACATTTGCGCCTCCTCGAGGGGAAGCCAGGCCAGCTCTCTGAGGAGCGCCGGCCTGCAGAAGCTGACAGGCGCCTAAGTGCCGGCTTCCCCTCTAGTGCTTGGGTCGGCCCCGCAGGGCCAATGCAAGTGAAAAAGGTAGGTGTGGGGGGGGCAGGGTGGAAGAGGGAAGAAGGCGTTCCTGGGCGGGGGGAGGGAGGGCGATGGGCAGCCAGGCGGGGAGCAGGAGGCAGGGCTGGGATCCGGCAGTTATGTATCTAGCACAGTCCCTTCTCAGTTATGCTGGATCCCAAGCCCGGTTCCTGGGGAGAATGGAGCAGTTTCAAGCAGCTACACTCTCCTTGGACCTGTGCCACCTCAGGCGGTGGCGCAAGTCTGAGGAGACCCATAGGTGCCAGCAGCCCTTACCCAGGGGTAACTTTCCCCTCATCTCAGGCTAAGTTGCTGCTGGCCACAATCCTGCGCTGGATACAGCGCAAGCCTCCTGGCTGCAATCCTTGCCCTTAGGCTGCAATCCTAACCACACTTTCCTGAGAGTAAGCCCCATTGAGCAAAACAGGACTTACTTCTGATTTGACCTAGTTAGGATTGTGCCCTAAATTCACATTGTTGTACTCCCCCCCTCATTGTTCTACTCAGGTCCTCATGTCAAATTTTAAATTGTCTGCTCCTAAAAATAAGTGTCCTGTCTTCTATATGTCCCTCTCTAATGTGCCATGCATACTGGTGGCATTTTAGGAACACCACTAACAAAAAGAAACAGTGCATCTTGGGCTGAATATTTAAGTTGGAAATATTTATGCTGATATTTTAAGCTGAAAAAAAGGCAAATTCAGAGACCTGCTGCTCATATTTGTGGGATGTTCAGTGATTTGGACAGAATTTACTGGAAATTTAGAAAGCAAATGTAGCCTTGGGCAAGAATGCCAGCAGAAGGCAAATGGGACTTCGAGAAACATAGAGAAAGCAGATAATTAGAGTTTTGTATACCTCTAATTATCTGCTTTCTCTGTGTTAAGTTCTATGAAATGGGAGCTGTTTTCAAAATGTGCTTGTATTCTTTTCCTTTTACTGATTCCAGCTCAAAGCGAATTGTGTTGGGACGTAATGATGCATCATCACTATAAAAGAATTATTTGCTTTCTTCTTCTGCAGGACTGATGGTGTCATGAATGAAAGCACATGAAGTCTTATTGCCTTTTAAGAAACACTTCTATTTCTCTTATGGATGTCCCACCCTTCCTTCAAGAAGCTTGGATTGATATACATTGTCCCTCCCAATAATTTATTTTATCCACAACTCTGTGAGATAGCGAGGGGCCCAAGATCACCCAGTGAGCTCCATGGTCAAGAGGGGATTTGATGATAACCCAAATGTGATTTTCAAACTTTTTCATCTCATAGTGCACTGACAAGGCACTCAATTTATTAAGGCACACCATCAGGTTTTTGATAATTGACAAGGCACACCATGCTGCTAGTGGGGGGCTCACATCCCCCATTGGACCCACCAATAAATGACCTTCCCCCAAATTCCTGTGGCACACCAGTAGACCACTCATCTCACACCATCCTGCCGTGGCATAGTGGTTGAAACTGGTTGCTCTAACCACTACACTGCCTTGCCTTTTTGCTCCCTGCAGACACTTCTACCTAGAACCTACCTCAGTATTCTGTGTTTGGCTTCCTTCCCACTTCAGCCTTAAGCAAAACCCTGCAACAAGAAGTGCAGACTTGCTCATTCAGGGTAGGCTACTTTCTTTTTAAGGGGGGCAGCTCATATGCAGAGATAACACATTGCCTGCCAGCCTGAAGGGCACGCAGAGACCCTGCTCAGTGCAATGGTGCTTGACTGTCTCTTTCTAGCTCTCTCAGGCCCAAAGGCAGCTGAGCAATAATCACTCCCAGCCCTGATTACAGCCGGGAAATCCATGACTTGGCAGCTCCTATGACTCTGGCAGCTATCCAGGAAATATGGAAAACTCAGGAATTCCGGCAGCGTTGGACATGTTTCTCTGGAGAGGTTTCTGCCCTCCAGGCAGCTTGTGCAATGACTGTCTCCTGAAAACAGCAGGATCTCCAGTTCATCAGCCACAGAATTGGCTGCTCTATCCAAGACGAGGGGTGATTGTGTCGGTGAGCAGCAACCAGTTCCATTTTTTGGCAGAGCCGTAAGGGAGCAGGACAATGATACTGTAATGGTTAAGGCCCATCTCTGTGCTATTTATTTGTGTGAAATGCTTTCCTACAACACACAGGGGCTTCACCCAACAATGGCCCACACAGCTGTTGAAGATGGTCGTGAAACCACCTTGGCCTATACCAGGGGCTGGCCAAAGAGCATAGTGGGTCAAATAGCATTCATGGCACCTGCTGAGGGCCAGAAGTGACATCATTAAGCAGGAAGTGACATCATTAAGCAGACAGTGCCACTTTTTTTTGTTCTCACAGAGCAACTCCAAATGACAAAAGAGAAAATGTGCAAATTTGGTTCATAATTTCAAGATATGAGGGAGCCCAATTTTTATGGGGGGGCTGATAAATTGTTTCCGGGGGCTGCATCCAGCCTCAGGTCTGATGTTTGACACCCTAGTGCATGCGGCTGAATCCCTGCTTTCTGAATGGGGTTATCCCAGGAGCAGCCCCTTCAATTTTCATATACAGAAGAAACAGACACTATAAGCAAGAATGGACCTCTGCATTTCAAACTTTGTGGCTAGCTGGCAGCTTTGGTTTGTGTTCTGCTGGGGATGTCACGTTATTCTTTGATGTTACCTTAGCCGCAGAGGTCTATGCAGGCAGAGAACTTGTGACGCCTCCAGCAGCAAGCCTGGATTACAGAGTCCTATGTGGGAGTCAGAGGGGGGAAAGCTGTTAGCAAGGATTTTCACTATCAGAATGAAAGCTTTAGGATTTCCCTTCACTTCAAATAAAAGGTGCCAACAGAAGCACATCCTTGCCTTGTCACATTGGTAGGCAGAGGCAGTATTAGCATCATTGACATGTAAGCAGAAAGGGGGCTCAGAACTGTGGTTCCACGCTGCCATAGACTCACAGGGAAATGTCCAAAGCATGGCACAGAGACTCTACCATGCAGTGCCCATTGACCTACTATGTGAGACAGCTGTATCCCCAGGCATTGCTCCAAAAACTGCTTCTTTAGGAGGCTGAAAAAGACAGCATGCATGTGTTTTATTAAATTTAAAGGATATTTGTGTGGAAATCAAAGAAACCTATGTGACACCTGCCCCTCATGCAAGATCAGTGCTGGTTCCAAGCAATCCAAGTATGAAAGAAGAAGGGAAAACTTCACAGAAAGTGATGGGCTGTTTTCAAAACTTCTAGTTCATTGTATCTCTTGGATTTGACTCATGTAAGCTGCACAGTTATATTGAGCTTTGTCTTTAAGTGCCAACTCCTTCAAAGATGCACCATTCCAGAAAGCATATGCCCTGCTGCTTTCCCCAGGTGTATTTGGAGAGTAGATATAAGAAGGTTGGAAAGAGATGCCCCAGAGAAAACACTTGGGCTTTTGGAGACCTAAGCAGGCAATGTCCTCACATTTATTGGCTTCCATTGCAATTTTCCTCCTTTTTTTCTTTGATCTCAAGGTTTGTTGCAGAAAAAGGCAACCTGAATGACCAGGGGCCTGGAATACTTCCCCTATGAGAAAAGGCTAACGCATTTTGAGTTTAAGGAAGAAAAAAAAAAAGACCCCGGTTGGATCAGGCAAAAGGCCTATTTAGTCCAGCTTAACGATCTCACAGTGACCCACCAGATGCCTCAGGGAGCACACAAGTAAGTCCCTTGCCATTGGCGTTCCTGGAGGGGGGCAAAACTCTGAGTTCTTCAGGTGCCTGAATGCCTGTGTAAAGCAATCCCCTTGCCTTCAAAGTCAATCACAGCTGCAAAAGTAAAGCAGCTGCGAATGGCTCTGAAGATGGGGGATGGTGCTTTACACAGGTGTTCAAGAGCCTGAAAAACTTAGCATTTTGTTCCCCTCCCCTCCAGGAATGCCAGTGACCCTTGCATCTGGTATTTAGAGATAGCCTACTTCTAAAACCAGGAGGTTGGGTATATCCATCATGGTTTGTAACCTGTGATGGACTTTTTATACATAAATCTGTTCAATCCCCATTTAAAGGCATGTAGGCCAGGTGCTATCACCACTTCCTGTGGCAAGGAGTTCCACAGATTAACGGCATGGGTTAGGAATTTATAAAAAGTTCCATGATGTGGTTAAAGTAAGTAGAAAGAAGCTCTTTCAGAATGTAGAACCTGGGCCCATCCAGCAAAAAGATTGACAGAAGATTCAGAATACACAAAAGGAGATGCTTCTTATTTGACACATAAAAGCGCAGTCCAGTGCATGTCTAACTCCTAGTGTGTTCAATGGGGCTTACTCCCAGGGAAGTGTGTATAGGATTTCAGCTGATGTAATTGATGGAATTCAGTGTCACAATGGCTACTAGCCTAGAAAGTTTTGAAACAGATTAGACAAATTCATGGACGACAAGTCTATCAAGGGCTACAAGTGATTATGACTTATATGCTAACATTGCTGGGGAGCATTGCTGGGAACAAAAGCCATTGGCCTACAATTCCTGCTCCCCAAAAGCATCTGGTTGGCTTGGAAACCAGGTGCTGGGCTCAGATGGACCACTCATGTTCTTCCTTTAGCAGGATAGCAATAACTTGTCTTTGTGGCCAACTTGTGTAGCTGAGGTCTGTCTACTGAATAGTGCAGGGGTGTCAAACATAAGGCCTGAGGGCCAGATATGGCCGGCAGAACCTCTTTATCTGGCCCCTAGGTTTGAAAAAAAGGAAATGGTGGAGGAAGGGCTAGGAGAGGTGAGAAGTATCAAGATCTTGATGATATTGTTGGGACTGTGAGCTACAATTCAGAAAAAGACCAAGAGAATTTACCAACTTCATTCTGAACTGGACTAGTGGGAGTTCACCCATCACCTTCACTGACTAGGTGTCTGAGAAAAGGCCAGTATGCTAAATTGGTTAGAATGTTGAACTTGGACCCTGGAAGTCTGGGACAAATCTTGTTCAGTCAGATGTTTGGCTAAGGCTGTAATCCTATAAACACTTTCTTAGGAGTAAGACCTATTGAACACAGTGAGACTTACTTCTGAACAAGGCATAGGACTGTGCTGTAGATGCCCTTGGTCAAGTCAGTTTATCTCATTTCAGACGGCTTCACCTGATTGTTCTGAAAGTAAAAAATGGGGTAAGCCAGTGCATATTTTCCCTTGAGTTTCAGTGTGGAGTTTTGGGTGGATATTAAAAATGTAATAGGAGAAACAGTCTAGAAGAGAGGCAGCATCTATCAACAAGGTGAAATAGAATAGACATGGTGAATTTGGATGAGATTTCTCTTCCCCAAACAAACAGGTTTTTTGCATTTCACTTGGGAAACATTGGCTCATGCAGTTGTGCCCATTCTTGAGCAACCCACAGAAAGTTAAAATGTGTCTTAAAAGATCCACTGAATCCAATGAGATTTAAGAGCCAGGATGCTCTATTGATTTCAAGGGGCCTTGAGCGTGCTTAATTTTCTCCAGCTTGTGCTCTCTCTCTCTCTCTCTGAATCCTAAAGACACACTGGGGAAGAAACCTTGAAGTCTATTGGCCAGCATTTCCTGGCTGAGGCTGGCTCTTTAGTTGCCACAGAAATTGTAGTCTGTGCTTTGTAGGTGAAAAGGAGATGGGTGAAATTTTAATCAATTAAGCAATGTGATTCATCAACCAATGCTTGCTTGCAGATTAACATTAACAAGGAAAGATCTTTGGACTCTTGAAGGACCTGCCATTGTGTATGTTGCAATGGACCATCTGCCTCCTCTTTGAGTAGATTTGATGGAAAGGAAAAAAATAGATGGCATGTCCTTACAGTTAGTATCCAAAGCTGCTAGATATTTGCCTATACAGGGTAAAATTATTATGGCTTCAGTTAGCACAGGGGTCTCCAAACCCTGGCCTGGGCACCAGTTACAGCCTGCGTCGAGCCTCTATCTGGCCCGCAGCTAGCCTCTGGTTCCCTGAGAGCCTCTGGCCCACTCAACCGAACACAACCAGAGCTGTGCTCTGGTAGCATCCAGAGGGTGTTCTGAGGTCCAGGGAGGCTGCACACAGTCTCCTTGGTCCTCTGAACACATTTGAAAGGCCTAAAACATCACTTCCTGGTTTTCCTGGAAAACTGGAAGTAACGTTTTGTGCCCTCTGAAGGCCTTAGAAGGCTTTCTGAGAGTCAGAGAAGCCTCCCCAGCCCTCAGAACATGCTCCTGTGGTATTTAGTCCTGCACATTTAAGTAAGCTGCTTGTGGGGAGGGGGAATGGGAGTCCATTTAAGTGTGCTTCATTTCCACGGTGTGTGTGGGTGCTTGGAGAAATCCTGGAAATTTGAGCCCATTTATTCATTCATCTAAGTTCCATCTCTAATTTATTTATTTAAGTTTTATGCTTAAAATTTATTTTTTCTGGCCCTTGACACCCTGCCAGATATTTGATGTGGCCCTCTGGCTGAAAAGTTTGGGGACGGTTGAGTTAAAGCAGGAACAGCTACTAGTAACAGAAGCAGATAGTGTTCAGTTGTAGCCATCCCCCCCTCTCTCTCTCACACACATCTAGATCTTCTGTAATTTTGATGTTGTTATAATAAGAAATATTTCATATTCCTACATTTGAGGAAGAATATAAAGATGACTTTCCCCTTCTAGCAATAAGGTGTATGTTACTAAGGTGCATTAAGGTGTATATATTAAGGTGTATATGTCTCTGTTTATTTATGCTGAGAATTGCCATCCTGACTATGTCTTGTGCTTAAGGGAAACTGTCCCTTTCCTTCAGAATAATCCCTAAAGCGCTTCCATCAAGGTTCTAGCATATGTCAATGTATTTCATCAATAGATTAACCTACTCAAAGCCAGGCAGTTCATCAACTAATAATCAGGTGATAGTTTAAAAAATTTTTTGAACATATTCTGCTCCTGTTCTCTTTGCTAAACTTTCTGCAAAATCCTGCAGTCCTTGCATAGTTCTTGCAAAAAAAAATGGTACCTTATGGAAGAGTGATAGGATAAAATGATGAACCACCCTATGAATGATGATAGCTAGTGATGATAGGAGAGGAAACATTCACGTTGAGTGACAGGGAGGAATTAGGAGGGCCAAATCAAAGACAGAGGCCCATAGCCTTTGGGACAATGAAGTTCATTTTACCTACAGTGATCCCTGAATGAAGGACTATGTATTTCATCTGAATACTGATCAGCCCATTCTGGGGCCTTACAGTACAATCCTATGTGTGTCTACTCAGCCCAGTGGGGCTAACTCTCAGGAAAGTGTGTGATTGCAACCCTAATCATGCTACTTCGAAGGCAGTCCATATGAAAGCAACTGGTCTTGCTGCAAGCTCATCTAGCAAGGACCCAGATCTTTAGAAATACCTTTTTTGAAGTTTATCCAGAACTATAGGTTTTCTTTTACATCTGCCAACAGATTGCTTTTCTACTGGTGCCCCCTTTTCCCTACTCAAAAGATACAGGACTAGATAAACCACTGAGCTCTCAGCTACTCCAATATCACAATACTGTTCTGGTATTTACTTAAAAAATATAGTCAGTTGCATTTTTTACATGGTTTAAAAAAAAACCCATAATCCCTATAAAGTGCCCTTGCCCCTCAAAAGTCCCTTCTGAGGTTTGCGCCTTAGGCAGCTGCCTAGTTGGCCTAATGATAGCACCAGCCTGACTGGTAAGATTGCTTCTTATTAAAATAGCTATGTCCCAACTATTTTTAAGGAGGAGGGTTTCATCATTTATTGCATTATGAAAGGAAGGAAGGAAGGAAGGAAGGAAATGTCAATGCTAATTTCATTGGTATTCCCAGCAGGTAAAATGTATGGGTAGATCATAAACATCAGTAATGTGCTTTGTTTGTTTACATATTTGTTTACATATTTCACATGCATGCACAGACCAGTTCTGACACTGGCAAGGAATACACTGGGTACGGTGTATTTCAGTGGCTCAGAAAAGGCTGGGTTTCTCCTCCTCCTCTCTCCAGAAACCTCGTGCCTTTGGGGGAGGCAAAGTAACTCCGACCCCGCGCCTTCGATCTTTTGAGTGTGAAATGCAATCGCGCTGTCCTCTGAATCCCACTCATTCACAGCGGCATTTAAAACTAAGAGTGTGTGTGTCCACCCCCAATCAACCCCTGTCATCAGACGCCAGGGAAACACATACCTCTGCTCTGACAAATCAAGGGAAATCCACTCAGAGATCAGTGGGGAGGGGGTGGAATCCAGACCCACCTGACTTTTGTGTGTGAGAGAGAGGGGGGGATCTACTGGATGCTTTTCATTGACTCATTCCAGAGCACTGTTTAGGCTGGCGACGGGATGGTGGTGCTCCTTCTGTCCCTCCTATGCAAACACAGCCCCTTCTAAGCCTGGTTGAAGGGGCGACCTTCTGGTGGGACTTCGAGGCGGACCCCATTCCCAAAGCAGGAGCCACCACTGGGCATTCGAATGTCAGGGGTCTAGAGTCATCTTCTCTTTCTCTAGCCACACGATCGCGCCCCTCAACGCTCATCCCTGCCTTCAGCCCCTTCCCCCCCTCTTTTTTATGCAGAATTTCTCTGGTTGCTGAAGGGAGAAAAATTAATACTAATATTAATATTATTACCAATACCAATACTAATCCTACTACTACTAATGAAGAAGAAGAAGAAGAAGAAGAAGAAGAAGAAGAAGAAGAAGAAGAATGATTTGGTCAAACAGGACCAGAAAACCACCAGAAAACCCCCCCCCCCCCAGATTTCTCCTGTCCTCCTGGCAACAGGTGGGTTCTCCTCCTAGCCAGAAGAGGAGTCCGCGCTGGCATTCCAGGAGGGGCTTTCTCGCCATTCAGACACAACAATTCCTCCCACGGGCGTTGCCCACGTGCAGAAGGGACAGCCCCTGGCAGCCTGCGGGGGCAAGTGGAGCCTCCTCGCAAGACTGCTCCAAGATCTTGGCAAGGGGATCTTCTCGAGCAGCCAAGAAGCCAAACAATCAGAGAGGCACGTTGGGAAAGACTCCTGGGAGGCAGACAAAATAGCGACAGAGCCAGCCCTCGCTCCCGGGCCAGCCATTGGTCGTGCTAGGTGTAGATGACTTCCATCATCATCATCATCATCATCTATTATTATTATTATTATTATTATTATTATTATTATTATTATTATTATTATATTTTCACTCAGACAGGTAGATGTGATGATGATGATCTAATATTCAAAGGTGCCCCCTGCTTAAACAGAAAAAAAAAATTGCACTTAAAAAGAATCACATCAAATACGTGGGAACCCGTATTCAAGCCTGGAGGCCGAGCGACCCTACAGCGGGGTTGTGGATCTGAACGCCTGGCCTTTCCCCGAGTGCTCTTCCTCAGCCCCACGAGTCCCCTTGGAGCTGCGTGTCTGCTTTGGCGCGTGTCCCGACGTGACCCTCCAATTCCCGGGAGACTCGCGTCGGCAGCTAGACCCTCTCCAGCTCTCGGCTCTGGAGAGATCCCAAAGGGATTGTGTGTGGGGGTGGGAGAATCAGCATGCGATGGGAAGAGATGGCACTGGGGTGTGTGGCTGCCCTTAGCGAGAGGGCACCTAGCTATTTGGCCCCGCTGGCTTAGGACTGATTCTAGGAACCGCGCGAGGGTCACTGCGCCTTTGGGAACGTCTGGAGGGTCTTGTAAAGCGCCCCAGGGCCAGTCCAGGAAGTCCGCGCCCTTGTTACAGTCGGAGAACTGAGGCACACACAGAGGCTCGTCCAAGCTGCCATTCGAAATCTCTACCCTCGTAGGTGGCTCTGACAAACGAGATCCGTGTCCGATGGGATAACTCCGAGGGGGCCTCCCGGGGCGCAGTTCTTGGCTGGGTGGGGGGTGGGGGTCGCCTGCAAGAGGTTGGGGCGTCCGGAATGACCCTGCTGGTCCTGCGGCTTTGGAACCGTTGAGCCTGGACGGGTGACCCCACAGTCCCCGATCCAACCTGGTGTAAACTGCCCAACCATCGGGGTTCGAGGGAAGGAAGTTGGGGGGCTGCCCCGCACAAGGCGCCCCCGCCGCTCGCGCGGAGACCGAAGGACGTGCCCTGCTTGCTCTCGCAGCCCCGATGGAGTCCCAAGTCACTCCCGAATGCGATCCCCTCTCCCCTCACCCCGCCGAGGCGGGAGCGCCCCACCCCAAGTGAGTCCTCCCGCAGATCTCTGGAGGAGGCCACAGGAGAACGTGAGCCTTTTTGATGTTCGAACAGGTGAGCCGAGCCGTCCCCCCAGCTCCCCCCCACCCCCCATCGCCAGGCAAATTACTAGTCACGTTTACTAGGGCTTTGAATCCCATTCCAGTTCCCCTCAGGGGATGCGATGGGATGGGAAGGGAAGGGAAGGGAAGGGAAGGGAAGGAGGAATGCGGGTTCCTTCCTCCCTCCCCCTTGAAGATATTTCTGCTTCGGAAACAAGACTTACCAGAACACAGTGGCATAGCCAGAGGGGGTGGAAAGCACGAAGTTTCGCGGGGAGCCTCTCCGCAGCTTTGCTCCCCCTCCAGCTTTGCACCTACGCCACTGCCATACCATACTACCGGTAGGAAGGAAATTTAGCCACATGTACGGTACACCGCTAAAGATCACTGGGGTTCTGGTGCCACCTCTGGTTTTCACCTCTTGGGGGGGGGGGAGCGGATCCACGAGCAATACCTCTGATTATCTTAGTGTGAGTGGAGTCTGTTCCCCTCCCTCCCCCATTTACTCCTCTGGAAGTTTAAACAGAGCAACCAAGGGGACAGAACTAACCCCTACGTTACCTACAATTCCCTTCCTCCTGGCTGCATTGGGCCATGTGCAGAGAGACCCTTGGCATACTAAGCAGAGCATATACCGTACACCACTAGTGATCACTGGTGTTCTGGTGCCACCTCTGGCTTTAACCGGGGGGGGGGAAGAGTAGATCTACGAGCAATACTTCTGATTATCTTAGTCGTGAGTAGAGTCTCTTCCCCCTCCCCATTTACTTCTATGGAAGTTTAAACAGACCAACGAAGGGGGCAGAACCCCAGGTTACCCACAATTCGCTTCCTCCTGGCTGCATTGGACCATGTGCAGAGAGACCCTTGGCATGCTAAGCAGAGCTCTCCCGACTGGCTAAAGCGCACATGGAGGGTGAGGCTGGCTTGTGCTCCATACTCAGAAACAGAATCCGGGCCATGAGTTGAGCGCCCAAGAACACACAAACGTGTCTGAGAAGAAAAAAAAGTGCTTTGTGCAGCCATATTCTTGCCACATCCACTTGCTTGGCGGGGGGGCGGGGGGTTAGTGGTGGTGGTCACAGGGAGAGTGCCTTGGGAGGGGTGTCTGAAAAATGTGCCCGTGGGCGTGTGTGGCCACCAGGTCGCGGAGGGAATGAGCATCCAGAATTGGGAGCCAAGTTTCTCTGTTTCTGGCACCCCTTCAGTTCTTGCACCCTTTGAACGTCTGAAAGAGGCTGGGTCTGAGAGGCTCGTTTAGGTGGTTGTCTAATACCTGTTATTCCGTTAAATAAAAAGCAGTCTCCACATCCTGCTCTAAGTGTGCCTGTCTGTATTTACGAATGAAGGCATTCCAGGTGTATACAGCCATCCAGTTCTTCAGCTCGCGACCCTTCTTGGCTGCCTGATTTCGCAGTGCAATCAGAAACCTGAACCTCGAGGTATATCAGGGGTGTGTGTGATTTTTTCTCCCCAAGACATTAAAAACTTCCATTGGAATTAATGTTGGGGGTGGAATTGAGAAGCTGGGGGGGGGGAGGTGGGGGGGTTCAATTCGAAGTCGACACATACCGATACACGGCGCGATTGCCTTCCATATGCATGAAGCAGCCCCTCGCCTGCGTGTCACCTCTAAATATACCTCGGGGAGCAAACGCGCAGGGCCCCGGGCAGAGCGGGGGAAACAAAGGCAGCCGGCTGCAAATGGATGGGTGTGCTGCAAACATTTGGAGATCTATTAGCTCCGCGGTGGCTGGAGGGGGGGGGGAAAGAGAGGGGGGTCTGGTCGCCTCTTCTTCGTCTCTCTGGAGTCTTGGAAAAGCAACAGCTCGGATTCTGGAGAGAGAAAGCAGGGGGGGAAGCTGGGGGGGAGGGACACCTCTCCAGACAGCTGATGTTGCCTGGGGGGGGGGGACTGGGATGCCTGCACAGGTGAAAGGCGACCCCTCCCCATGTCTCAGCACCGAAGTTCAACGAAATCAATCAGGCTCGATGAGGGGGGGCTGCTGGGAAAACGGATTTTTGTTAATGACAACCGAGAAAAATAATGCATCCCCCCCAGACACACCTCCTGACATGCACACTGCAAGTAAGACTCCATACCTGCGTGTGTGTGATTGCATGCGTGTGTGCACGTAGGGTTTGGTGTCGTCATCAGACATACAGCAGAATTTTTATTACATATATGTTCCCCCCCCCCTCCAGGCCTGGATAGGAAACGAGACTCTGGACGGAGCCAGGCGCCTGCCTGGACGGCTTGGACCTGGTGTGCGAGGCGGAGGTGCCACCACGGACCACTCCTGAAAGAGCCTCCCCCCCCCAGCGCCTATCTGCTTCCTGCATCTTTTTGTCCTGAGCCAAAAGGCATCCGCGACCCCACAAGCGAAGGGGGTCCCACTCCAGTGGTAGTAGGAGGCAGTGGAAGCCCAAAGGAGCCGGGGACTGGTGGGGAGGGGGGTGTGGAGCTCAAGGGGGGGCAGGCCAGGCTGCCGCGGACCCCGCTGGAAGCCAGGCAGGTGCATCAGCCCCCCCCCCCGCTCCGCCCCGCCAGAGCCCGGACTCTTCGGGGATTCGAGGGAAATGGTTTCCATTTAATGAAGCTTCTCCCCCAGGGCGTTTCGCGTTCGGCAGCAATTATTCAAAGAAAACAGGCGTGGAGAGGAGGAGGGGGGAGGCAGCGAGGGGGGCTCCTCCTGGGGGCATCCCGTCCTCTTGCCAAGCCAGCCTGGAAGAGTTACAGAAGCACCTCCACAGCCCAGGAGAGGCGAGGGGGCCAGAGCCCCTCGCAAGACAGCGTAGGGGGGATCAATCTCCTAGCCCCCTCCGCACCCCTGCCTTCTCTTCAGCCCGACGCACTCGAACTGGGAACTGCACCGGGTGGGTTGTGTGCGGCCCCCTCCCCGCCCCAGTGCGAACTCCAGAGAGCCTTCCCCCTCCCCTGCCCCTCATCAACCCGCACTGCCGCCGTCCTTATGCAACGACTCTCAGCCCCATCCTATCCTCACTTTCCTGGGAGTAAGCCCCATGGACTCGAATGGGACTTACTTCTGAGTAGACAGGCCTAGGATTGGACTGTGCGTCTCCAGGGTCTCCGCCCCGCCCCGCCCCGTTTCTCCAGCTCAGGTCTGGAGTTGGTACCGGCCCAACTCCGGCAAGGAGAAGCTCTCCGGCAAGGAGAGCTTCGCTTCCCGTCGGTCCTCCCCCCACTCGCCTTGGAAACCATCCTGCGATCAGGCCCCACGGATCGGGGCCGAGGAGGAGAGCGCAGTCCTTGCCCTTGGCTCCTGCGCTTGCCCCACTGATAAACTCGCTCCCTGCTTCTCTTCTCTCCCCCCCCCCCGCAGCCCAAGTTGGGAGAGGATTGCACTTAAGCCCAGCCCCCCCCCACTCAGCCCCAGAACGAGGGGGCGGGCGGCGTTTTATTGGTTGGCCACGATGAGCGCGCCGTCGAACAAAAGCGCCCCCTTTAATCCGGTGTCTTTGGTGCTTCCTGCCCTCTCCCCCCGCCCCCCGCCTCTTTTTCTCCGCTCTCCCCGGCGAAGGTATTCAGTCGCTGGCTGGCTCCTTCCCCGGCGCTGATTGGGCGTCGGGTTCGGGGGAGTGAACGCCCCACCGCCGCCTCGGCGCTGTCAGGCTCGCCGCCGTCCCAAGCAGCCTAGCCTTTGAACCTCCGCGCGCTGGGCTCCGAGTGCGCTCCTTCCTCGCGCGGCTGCCTCCGCCAGCGCCTTCTGCGGAGCCGTCGGAGGGACCCCCGGCAATCCCAGCGGACTCGGAGGCCCCCTGGGTTGCCCGTGGCCTCGCTCCTCGGACTTGGGGGCCCTTCTCCCCTCTCCCCGCTCGTGCGCCCTCCACGCCCCCCGGCTGTCCGTCGGGGCGCCCCTGGACCGCTCTGGCATGATCAGCTGAGCGCCGTCAAGGGTGGCCTCGGCTGGAAGGCAGGAGGAGAAGAAGCAGAGCCAGGTGAGCGCCGGGGCTGCTGGTGCCGGTGGGGGGCTGCTGGAGGAGGCGTCCGCCCGCCCGTCCCCGCCATGTCCAAGCCGTCGGACCACATCAAGCGCCCCATGAACGCCTTCATGGTCTGGTCCCGCGGCCAGCGGCGGAAGATGGCCCAGGAGAACCCTAAAATGCACAACTCGGAGATCAGCAAGCGCCTCGGGGCCGAGTGGAAGCTGCTGTCGGAAGCCGAGAAGCGCCCCTACATCGACGAGGCCAAGAGGCTGCGGGCGCAGCACATGAAGGAGCACCCCGACTACAAGTACCGGCCCCGCCGCAAGCCCAAGAACCTGCTCAAGAAGGACAGGTATGTCTTCCCTTTGCCTTACCTCGGGGACACAGACCCCCTCAAGGCGGCAGGGCTCCCCGTGGCAGCCACGGACTCTCTGCTCAGCTCCTCGGAGAAAGCCAGGGCTTTCCTGCCCCCCACCTCCGCGCCCTACTCCTTACTTGACCCCAGCCAGTTCAGCTCCAGCGCCATCCAGAAGATGACCGAGGTGCCCCACACCTTGGCCACCAGCACCCTGCCCTACGCCTCCACCTTGGGATACCAGAACGGGGCCTTTGGCACCTTGAGTTGCCCCAGCCAGCACACCCACACCCACCCGTCGCCGACCAACCCGGGCTACGTGGTGCCCTGTAACTGTACTGCTTGGTCGGCCTCCAGTTTGCAGCCTCCAGTGGCCTACATACTGTTCCCAGGCATGACCAAGACTGGATTAGACCCTTACTCTTCAGCGCACGCCGCGGCCATGTAACCCACAGAGATCTCCCCACTGGGCAGTCACCCACCCACCCACAGACCTGGGCCTGCGGCTGGACCTGGATCGGTGCATGTAACATAGGAGACTTCAAAATTTCACCCAGAGGAGGCCACCTGAGCGCGGGACTTGCCTGGGCACCTGATCTCACCTGGGGACTTTTCAGACTCTTTTTTTGGGGGGGGGAGGGGAAGCTCTGAGACTTTGTAGTCCAAAAAAAACAAAAAAAAAAACAACCCACACAAAAATTCATTGGTTTTTCTTTCTGCACTGGTGGGGGCTGAGAGGTGCCCCCCCCCAAACCTGTAAGAATTGTAAATGTGTTAAACTTTTAATTGCTCTTCTGGCCCAAAGGTCAAACCTCCTCAATTGAGGTCTTTAGTTTTTTGTTTTTTTTTTAATTTATTATCTTAATGACTCTGAGTTCGGATAATCGGATGTTATCTGGTTCCTTCAATCCTGGAAGTTTTTTTATTTCCTTTCTCCTTTTTTTTTTTGTTTTGTTTTTGCACATTAAAAAAAAAATTAGCTGTGTTATATCTATATATCTATATATCTATTTTTAACCATCCGGCACTAATAGGGAAAAAATATGGTTTTCATGTCAAAAAATGATTAAAAGGGAGGAGGGAAAGCGCTTTTCAAAGTTATGAAAAAGGGGGAAATACGTTTATATTTCAAACATGATATGATAGTGTTTGCTTAATTCAAAACAACAACAACAACAGATAGTCCTTCAATTTGTGTGAATCCGTGCGAGTAGACCTAAGTTGACTTTAGACAGAATGTCAGATATGAAGTCAGGCAGTAGAATTGGTTTTTTTTTTTAAAAAAAAATGAGAAAAAATTATAATTTAAAAATAAAAGGAGTAACACGGTGGTAATTTAAATATGTTTTAAAACAATGTATGGGGGGAGGGAGTTGTATCCAGAAGGATTTTACCTCGTTAATTCTGTTCATTTGCTGAACAAAGACATTTTGAATAAAGACAATCTGTCGTCGAACCTGTCAAGGATGTGGTGTGAGTCCGGTTTCAGTCCTCCGAAGAGCTTTTAGGGAAGGAAGCGGAGCGATGCTCTAAAAGGGCCCTGCTGGAGTCCTGGGGCCTGAGAAGCGAGGCTCAGGATACCTGCAAGCAGCCCCCCCCTAAATGACTGGAAGTGGCTGAATATCGGGCCAGCGTGACCTGTCAGTTTGATTCCACCCACCCCCCCCCCCACGACGCGACCCCTTGCTAAGCTGTCCTGAGTCAGCTTCATTGAAATGAGTGGGGCTTGAGGCTGAAATGAATTGATCGTGCAGTGAGGGAACTTGGAGGGGGATCGGGCCCATGTTGTGGCACATGTTGCTTCTTTTTCTACGGGCCAGGTTGTGTAAACGCTCCCTACTCTTCCCATTTTACAGATGGGGGGGACTGAGGTTGGGAGAGAGAGAGCGACTGGCGCAAAGCCACTCAGGTTCACATCTAACTAAAGATGAATTGTTGGGCCACGCTGAGAGTCTTTAATTCGGTCAGTGTTTAAGAGGCTTTAGGCCTCCCCCCCTCCCTCATTTATAAGGTGCTCAACCAGTTTGACTGATGTAGGAATGAATGAGAAGGGGAAATGGGTCTGGCCTTGTTTTGCTTTGATTTTGGGGAAAAAAAAAACACCCACCCATGTTCTTGAAATGTCTCTGAGATTGCTGGAAGTAAAGTTAACTTGAGCAAGGGAAGGACGCGTCTTTATGGGACACCTCCCCCCCTTTCCCCAGTTCTGAAACTGACATCTCCAGGTGCTTGGATTACAGTTCTAAAAGAAGGTGAGGGTTGCCTGGAGGCACACGTTTGAGCAGAGAACGTAGGTAGGGCTTCTGAGCATGTGCAGAATCCCTTCGTGCTGATTTACCAGTTAGCCCCCTAGGCTTCTAGGGGACGTCAGAGCTTCCAGGGCAGAGAATGCAACCCTATCCAAAGCCTGCCTACTCGAAAGTAAGTCCCACTACCTCCAGTAATAAGCGTGCCCAAGACTGCCGCCTTAGAGCCCAATCCTATGCGTGTGGACTCAGAAGTGAGTCCCATTATAGTGAATGGGGCTTACTCCTAGGTAAGTGGGGATAGGATTGCAGCCTCGGGGCACAATCCTAACCAACTTTCTAGCACTGAGGTAAGTGCAATGCAGCCCCCAGGTAAGGGAACAAACATTGCCTTACCTTGAGGAGACCTCCGTGACTGCCCCCCAACAGGAAGATGCAGCGTATGCCCCACTGGCCCAGCTATGCCAGTGCTGGAAAGTTGGTCAGGATTGTGTCCTCGATTTTCTTGCAGGATCTCACCCTGTCACTGTCCTCAGCGGAGAAATTCAGTCCCACCAGGAGTGGATTTCCCAAAGTCTCCCAAAATGTTCCAGGACCGCTGCCCCTGCTCATTTCAAGCCCCTTCCCGTTTACCCTTTCAATCTTTCAATTTAACCCCCCCCCCCCCACTCCCCACATATCCCAAAGCTGGAGGATCTCCGCCAAGCCTGGGAAGGAAGCTGGAGCGTCAGATTAGCATCTTGTCCCAAGCAATTAGCGATGTTTGCGGCGCTTCTATTCATCAGGTCTCTCCTTTTGTTGCAGGAAAGGATTTTTCATTAAAAGGGGAAGGGGTGGGGGGAGAAAGTAGCAGTTGTCCATCTGGCTGGACTGAATAGCCCGCGCGATCCACGTTGTAGATGTTTTTCTCATTAAGTGCTCTTCGGAGACCGCGCTTCGAATGAAATGGCAACACGCAATTAACATACACGGGCCCTGAATGGGAAGGGGAAGCCGAGGAAGAATAGGCAGATCGATGGAGAAATGAGAGATCAGGCCCAGGGAAACAAAAGAGACGGGGAGGGGGGAAGCCTGGAAAGGCGAGGGGAGCCACGCCGCTTTAGCATGACAAAAAAACGACAACACACACACACAACACGAACCACTCACAAAACGGGCGCCAGTGCAAAGATCCTGCTTGGCTGGGTTGGGGCTGAGGCTGCAATGGGACCCTGGTCCAGCCAGAGCCAGAGTAGATGGGAGGATGGATGGATGGACGGACCCCACCTTGGAAGAGCCGCAGGCGAGCCGGTGGGGCTGCCGGGGGCTGATGTAAACCCAGCTGACAGTAGCTGTCAGGCCCGGTGATCGCACTCATAGCTCAGCGTCCTTTAGCATCTCCTTAGATTAGGCTGAACGCCGGGCTCAGGTAGAGGCTGTTGGCTGCCATCAGCTGCCTTCTCCTCCCCAAGAGATATGGGAAAGGGACTCCAGAGGGTAGGGTAGGGTGGGGTAACCCCCAGTTTCCTGCCTCCTCGGGCGATACCCCAAAGTGGCTGTCAGCACCGTGTGGACAAAAAGTGAGCCCTGGGTGAGGGGGAATGACGCGGCTGGCTTGGAAAGCAGCCCTGGTGCCAGCACCAAGCGCTCTCATCCTTGCGAAGAATGGCTTTGCTGACTCTCCCCATCCAACCCCAGCCCCTCCAAAAATAGTCATAGTCAGTGGGTCGGAGCCTTATGTAGTCGTTGCTCTCTTGGCTCCAAAGGACGTCCAAACGAGCTCTCCGGGAGCCATTAGTGTTTGGGTGGGAGGATCGTGCCACCCTTTGAGTCCCACAGGGCTCTTCGTCAGGCAGAACGGACAGGGCAACGGAGGACTGGTTCCCAGCACCAGCTAGCGCCAAGTTATGCCCAGAATGCCCTTATGCCAAACCGTCTCTGCCATTCGCGCTCCTCATTCGCTTTGATTTGGAGATGAGTTTCTTTGATTTCCAAGGAACTTCTGTGATGGCCTCTGTTACTCCTTCTCCATCCCCAACGCGCCGTTTTCTCCACCCCCTCCCAAATTTCATACACAATAGAGCGTTAACCGAGTGTGGCACAGTCGAGGACCCCTCCCTCCCTGTTCAGAGTCCCTATAATCGTACAATTTTGCAGCGATCACAGTCGACACGAAGAATTCGGTGTGATTCGAAACGTTGCCACGTTTTCTGAATCCACCGAAATCGCGTCCAGGAGGCGGGGAAGTCGTGAGAGTTTCTTGTACCCACTTCAGTGGGAAACTCAGACCCATATGCAAACTTAGGCATTGTCTTGAAACTTCAGAATCCCCTTCTCCTTCTCTCCCCCCCTTCTGACATTTATCCGGCCGCTTTGTGAAATTAAATGGCCCTTTTCGGAAGGGCTTATTGGGTTTGCACGTGTGAACGTATCTTTATGCGTGCAGAGATAAATGGATTAAATAATCGCCATGACACTGAAATGAACTGATTACTTTGATGTGCGCAGAGAGAGAGAGAGAGAGAGAGAGAGAGAGAGAGAGAGAGAATTCCCCAAAGGGAGAGAGTGCAGCTCCTTGTCAAACCTGTTTCCCCACAACTGTCTCCTTCTCTCAATAAAATCATTAAACTAAAGGCTGCGGGGTTAGGAGACACCACGCCTTCTCCTTCCCTGCGCTACCGAAAGAGCAGGGGGAGGAAATGGGATCCCATTTAGGCTGCCATCCTCGCCACATTTTCCTGGGAGTAAGCCCCATTGACTATAATGGGACTTACTTTTGAGTAGACAGGCATAGGCTTCGGCTCTAAGGCTGCAATCCTATCCACACTTACCTGGGAGTAAGCCCCATTGACTATAGTGGAACTTACTTCTGAGTAGACATGCTTAGGATTGGGCTGTTAGCCATCCGTCTCTGGCTGTGCCTAGCGGATGAGAGTTTGTGGGTTTGGGCTGGCTGGGGTGCTCCGTTCCCTGAGCACCCTAACGGGCAACCGGGGACAGTTCGGGAAACTGGAGAGGAGAGTCGGTTGAATTTCAGAGAGGGAGATTCGGGGACTGGTCGAGGAGGACAGGAATCAGATCAGACCCAGAACGCTGGAAAATGAGCCGCCTGCCTCGCAAACGTATGAATTGCTCGCTCCAGCGGCGTAGGGGGTCTGGGGCTGCTTCTCCTGAGGCAGCTTGGGGTATCGAACGAGATCCGATCCCCAAGCGAGTGCAGCCGTAGTACTTACTCTCTGCGTTTCACCTGGAAGTGTCGCCGATTTCCTCGGAGTTGTATCTTCGAAGTAGGGTCCCGCGCTAAACACGCTTTCCTTGCAAAGAGGTTCCACTGAAATCAGTGGGCCTGATAACCTCGCAAAGGGGACTGGGGGAGACGTGCGATATTCCCCTTGTCAACCATCGGCCTGGCGCCTGAACCTAAATAGATCTGTGGGAGCCTAAATCCGACGGATTTCAAGGAAACGTGCTGTCCGTTGAGGGTACAGTCCTCAACTCACTGCTGTCGATTCCAAACTGATTATAGATTTTAACTTACAGACTTTAACTTATAGCTATGTCTGCTGAAATGCAAATAGTTTCAGAGGGTTGAGAATCACGTGTGTGTGTGTGTGTGTGTGTGTGTGAGAGAGAGAGAGAGAGAGAGAGAGAGACTGCCCAAGGTCTTCATTTATTCTTCCCTTTTTATGAAGCAACGAAGGCTTCCTCTGTAAGGCCAGCTGCAATTTAGTTTTCTTAGAGTCCAATCTTATGCGTGTCTACTCAGAAGTAAGCCCCATGGGGTCAATGGGGCTTACTCCTAAGTAAGTGCGGATAGGATTGCAACTTTAGCCCCTTAAAAGGCCACCCTTGACCACCAGGGGCCAGAAAAGGAGGCCCTTGGATTTAGCTGTCCCTGAATCCTTGGCCAGGTACGCCTGTGTGTCCCGCGTAGGGGCAGGGGACGATTCACCAAGCAAGCCTGGGCCAACAACCTGTTGGAAACTTCTCTTGGAGAGGAAGGGTTCGCATTCAGAAGCTCCGGAGAGGTCGCGCTTAATTTCTGCTGAATGGTGATAATGAAGGCGGAATTTGAGAACCATCAAAGCCATTCAGGAAAGCCTCGGAAAGATCAAGAAGATCTCGGATTGTGATCTGACGCTGTGTGAGGTGTGTGTGTGTGGCTCTCTCTCTCTCTCTCTCTCTCTCTCTCTCTCTCTCTCTCTCTGTGTTTTAATTCCAGTTCTCCGGTCCTGTCCTCCTCTTGGCTATGTTTTCTGGATTTGTACTACAGTAGTTAGAAAGGAGCCAGAAGAACCAGGAAATGCTTCCCCTCTCCTCCCAAATCCCACCACCTCTTGTACCACGGCCGGTTTAAAAGCAGCAGCCCCAGCGACGGGGCAGGGGGCTCCTCCTGGAAAGGAAACTGCGAAAATAATCATGATAATCTTAATTTTTACTTTTAAAAAAGAGTGTCTGCGCCCTCCCCTCCCCCCCTCGGAAGGGAAAGCCTTGAGATCTGGAGCTGTCAGTTCGGGAGACGCAGCCAACCATCCCTTATCTAGTTGTATCTTGTACGTAAACATCTGGTGGCTCGTCTTCAAAGGGGCGAGGGAAAGTCGCGCAGGTAAGAACACGTCCTCTGATGCATCCCTACACCGAGATCGACCCACGCACGATCCTCGCCAGCTGCTGCCTCCGAGCGGGCTGGGATCCTCTGTCTGCAGGAGTCGCGGAACCGACGCCTTGAACGCCTGCGAGCCCAATCCTAGGCACGTCTACTCAGAAGTAAGTCCCATTATAGTCAATGGGGCTTACTCTCAAGAAAGTGTGGATAGGATTGCAGCCTTCGAGCCCAACCCTAGGCATATCTACTCAGAAGTAAGTCCCATTAGAATCAATGGGGCTTACTCTCAGGAAAGTGTGGATAGGATTTCAGCTTTAGAGCCCAATCCTAGGCATGTCTACTCAGAAGTAAATCCCATTATAGTCAATGGGGCTTGCTCCCAGGAAAGTATGGATAGAATTGGAGCCTTCCAGCCCAATCCTATGCAAGTCTACTCAGAAGTAATTCTCATTGCAGTCAATGGGTCTTACTCCCAGGAAAGTGTGGACAGGCCTGGAGCCTACGAAAGCCGCCTGCTCCACGCCTCCCACCGAGCCCTTCAGTTGCTGCTCCCCAGTCAGTCGAGCGACGGCAGCGAGGGCTCCCTCTCCGTTCCTCGGTCACTGCCCAGCTTGGCGAGTGGTCCAAAGCAGGGGGATCCATCCAACGACGGAGGCGTCCTGAAATTGACCAGCTCGGCCCACCTGAAGGCTGAGGTCGCCTTCCAAGACCAGTCGCATTGGGGGGCTTGAGGCCGAGGTGGCCTCCGGCTGGCCATTTCGCATAGGCGCTGGCCACGCAAAGGTGCAGGAAGGGTGAAGGATTGTGGGCCAGAAATGGGGCAAGACAGGTTCAAGGGCGGCAAGTGGGGCTTCAGATGGGGGCTTCAAGGCAGGTTCAGGGTGAGGCTGGAACTTGATGGAAAGTCCACTTGGAGCCTGGAGTCATTTGAGGCGAGATAGCGTGGGGGGGAAAAGTTGACCAGAGTGGAATGGGGAGACCAAGTGGGGCTGCCCTCTGATCCACACCTACCTGGGAGTAAGCCCCACTGACTAGCATGGGGCTTACTTCTGAGTAGACACGCCTAGGATTGGGCTGTAGGGCAACATGTGTGTGCTGGCGGGGTGGGGGGCTCCGCGATCTCCATCCCAAGAAGATTTTCCTCCGAAGGTGGCTAAGTTCTGGCTCGTGGAGCTCAGCCTCCCCCTTCGGCCGTCTCCAGTGGCTCGGGATGTGCCTGGAGCTCAGGGTTCTCCCTGGCCCACCTCCCGCACCTTGGCTCTCTTCGTCCTTTGGGGAGTTGAGGCCTCCTTCTCTTTCTTCTTTCACACGCCTCCGCTGCAGTTCGGGCTGTTTTATAAGCACATCAAAGGCAAGAACCAGCCCTCTCCTACTCCGGGTTCTTCTCTTTTATTACTGCAAATCAACCAATACTTCATCAAGGGCCGAACACGCCTGATTGGAATGAGCCAAACAAGAAATAACGTGTATGGTCTGCGCAGGGGAAGAACGCATTCCGGGGTTTGGGGCCTGAAAAAGCACCTGGGTGCCAAAGGTGCACACACACACACACACACACGAGTGCTGACAGGGCCAAGCGATGCCAAAGTCACATACACACAAGGCCCAAAGATGCCAAAGACACACACACCACAGGCACACCCACCGAGCCAACAAGGCCAAGAGATGCCAAAGACACAGAACGCGAACGAGGCCAAGAGAAGCGAAGCCGCGCCGAATTCAAACGGCGCCCAGTCCGCCTGCACCCAGCTGGCCCAGCTCCGGCTGGGGCTGCTATGGGGCTTTGTGGTTCTCCCCCCCCGTCCCCGCCCCCCCCCGCTCGCTCAGCCCATTGTCACACTGCAACGCAATGGGATTTGCACACTTGAGGTGTAATAGCATTACTGCATTAATTAAAATTTTCATTTCACGTCCAGATTGTTTACTTATCTGCTGGAAACATATGGGGAGCGAAGTGAAGACGCTGGACTCTGCACTGTTGCCCAAGGTGCAATTCAATACCGGGGCTGGGGCGGGGGGGGGCTGGTGAAGAAGAGACGCCTTCTGATTTTTTATTTTATTTTATTCTTATTCTTATATCCTGCAGCCTTATCTGGGTGGCTGTAAATTATAAGGATACTCCATTGAGCTGAATAGGAAGATGATCTTCTCTCCACCACCCCCCACATCATCGCCGCGCCCCAGAACCTCTCTCCCTACAGCTGGTCAGATCTCCGCTCCTTGAAAGGACAAAGTGCTCTATGACAGGCACCCCACTCTGCTTGGCCCACTCTGTGCCCCCCGGGTACCCCGTGGCAGGCTCCCCTTCCCTTCCACGGCCAATTAATAGAAGGAGACTTGAAGCCAAGCTCGCCCCGGAGACCCAGAACTGTTCCTCGGGTGAGAACTTTTCGGCTACTTTGTTGTACACGGGTGTGTTGCATTCACACGCTGAAACGGGACACGAGTCTATGGACCGTGCCTGGTTTTGTTCTGGAAGTGGAAAGAGGGGTCCAACAGCAGCACTCGGATCCTCCTCTCCTCTCCCCTCCCGTCCAGGCCGCATGGAGGCAGGAGCAGAGGGTTGAAGCTTCCCTGGTCTATTTGACTTAAGCAGCAATCTCTTCTTATCTCGGCCAGGCTCCTTTCAGGCTGAGATCAGAGCAGGGGAGGGGTGGGGTGTGGAGGAGACGGGGGGGGGGTAATTGTTCTTTATTCAGCCCCCACCCTTTTAATTTAATACGGCAGCCACCGCTTTCAGGTCATTTATATGCCTAATTTAGTGATAAAAGTCAATAAGCGAGGATCACAGCGTTGTCCTCTCCTTGTAAATATTTCACAGGAAGCCGGGCTAAGAAGGGGAAGGGGGGGGAGGCAAAGCAGAGAGTTCCCCCAAATCCACCGATGCGCCTTCAAAGCTGGATCCCTCTGCTTGTTCCAAAAATAAAAAAAAAGGGGGGGCCTTGATTCTGAATGTAATGAGGCTGGAATTGCTCAGTCAAGCCAGGCTGGTTCTTTTCTCGGAGATCGGCTGTGCGCCACTCCTCCCAAGTCACCCCTTCGCCCTGAGAGGCTCCCACAGGCCCAGCACATTACCAAACATGTACCCCCCCCAAAAAAAAACCCCCCACTAAAAGTGATCCTAAAAGGTGCCGCGCGTGGGAAAACCATCAGGTTTGAAGGAGGTTTGGACCGAACACCAGCCAGGAACACATTTCTTTGTATTTTGGGGTATTTTTGGGGGGTGGGGGGACGTTGCATCTGGTCTGCGAGGGAGAGGAATTTTCTAATTTTTAAAGAGAAATGGGTAGGTGTCACCCTGCCTCCTTGGTCTATCTGTAATTGAATCTAGGTCAGTATTCTAAAGCAAGAAAAGTCTGCTTCTGAGTTTGCTACATCAACCTAGAATTTGGGGGAGGGAGAGGAGGGGTCTTGCAATTTCATTTAAAATGTAATGGTGGATGAACTGATAAGCAAATGGGGGGAAAAAAGGGCTCTGCTTAAAAGAAAAAAAAATGGCATGGTTTTAATATGCTTCCAGGTGGGGGGAAATGATTTACATGGGAGTTTATTTCCTCTTTGCTGATATGAAAGAATTACAGATACAAAACCCACTGATCTATAGAATAAAAAAAAGAAAAGAAATGTTATTTTCCTGTAAAGGTATCAGTTCATTTATATTCATTTAACCATCCATCCATCAATTCAGTTTCTCACTCCTTGCACATACTCCTTAGCTCTGTTAAAGCTTCCCAACCAATATACTTTTCTGGAATATACAATGAAGTTCCCCCTTTTTAAAAAAAAAAAATTGAAAAAAAAAATCATGGGTTACTTGAAGTAGGTAAAGAAGATACCATTTCCACCCTAGGGAATGGATATAGACACATATGCTGAGAGAGAGAGAGAGAGAGAGAGAGAGAGAGAGAGAGAGAGAGATGAATCAGTTTCATTCATTCATTTCTCCATTCATTTATTCCCAATGCTTAGTCTCTTTATATAAAAATGTTCCTATATATTGTCAAAAGACCTCTACGTACTTCTTTATATCATTCATTTTGTACATAATATTCCTGATTAATATATATCTCATAAACATCATGGAAATGTCGGACACAATTAGTGCACGTATATAAAATACATTATTCCATCCATACACACTCAAGGATAGTGTATTTTGGATCTGGGTACTAACTTTGCACAGTCTCTACATTGCATTTATATCACCCATGTTATCATGTGCAAAATCTATGCTGCAGTAAGATCACGATAATGTAAATATGTGTGTCTATGACATTGCTAGGGAAAGAAACAAAATTCTCCCTTAATTTACCCAGTAAGTGAAAGAAAAGAGCAGATTAGAATCTTATAATACAAATAGTCCTATCTGGTTTTAAAATCAGTATGAGATTGTTATTGGGGGAAAAAAGATTACAAGATAGAGCTGGCTTTTTGTACATAGTTTTCAATTCTAACATTAAAGCAAGTCCATTATATAGACACCCACCCTTATCTTTACTGTCTGTATATTAGGTAAAGATAAACAGGGCTTTTCTACAGAGTTTGAATCTTGCAAGCTTACTTGGGTGGGAAGTTGCAGGGAAGGGATTATTCATAAGTGAAAGAGACCCAGATTCATGCTTCTTGTAATTAATTTCTTGTCCTTTTAATTCTGTAAGGAACAAATGACGATGTTGATCATAATGATTTTTTAAAAAACTTAGAAAACTTGGAATTTCAAACAGGAGAAAAAAATACTGAACTAGTCAGGATGAAGGGTGAAACTTGTGCCTACATGCCATTGGAAGAGGGACATGCATAGGATTGTGCTCCCTACTTCATTAAAATCATTTAGGACATGATGGGGGCTCCAATCCCATGGAGTCAGCCCCATTGAATGCAATGGAACTTTTTTCTGAGTCGACGTGCACAGAATTGTGCTGCTAGTCATATACCTTTGCATGTAGTGAGACTTGCAGTGCAGTCACATAAAGTGGAGTTTAATTCTAGGTAAGTGCAGTTCTTAGTTGTGAAGCATTTTTCCTCATTTGGGTCCATTTTGTTTCTCTATTTTTTTTTTTAACTCACCAATTCATAAAAGTCTCCATCCAGCATTCTGGGCCTTCTTCCCCAGTCTTTTAGCAATAGACATGTGAATTTTTTAAATGGTGAGTCAAATACTCAGTATTTTGACTCATCTTTTCTTCAGTATAAAAACAGACAAAATATCTCTCTTCTCTGTGTTTGCATGTAAGGGGTATATTGTGTTTTGACTATCAAATTCATACCTGAAAAAAAATACAGCATAATCTTATACAATACAATGAAGAGCAAGGTTTGCACAACAGGCTCTAGAAGGAAAAGGTGGTTAAAAGATCATGCCAGAACTCAAGGCATTTAAAGGGCATCCTTAAAATGCAAGCACTCGTGACAATCAGCACATTGAATGTGTGTTTTTATTTACATTATGTAACGGGGGTTTTGTGCTTGATTTGCAGAAGAAAGATCTCTTTGGCAATTGGCTTCTCAAATGAACAACTGAACACAAAGGCCTGGTTCTAACTAGTATTATTTCAATCAGTGGGAGTCTGGCCATACATTTCCATGAAACCCCAAAGGGACTTCAAAGACCCATTTGGGTTGGGAACTGAAACACCATCACATAGTGTTTAATTTTATTAATCTTTTTAAGCCCGCTGCTTTTGAACAAATGCCCATTTAAAGCAGTTTTGCATAATTACACATTTAAGTCGTGTTTGAGTTGATTCTTAATTTTTTATTATTATCATTATCTTGGGTTGCATGAACATTCTTGATTCACTGAAACTGAGTCGGGCCTCTCTCTAGAGCTCTTTTCTCTGAGATGCTTTTGGAATTCTATGCCTTGCCACACGAAGGTTTGGTTACACAGCTCCCAGAACTGGTGAGTAAATCATTCTTCAAATGCTCTTAGTGTTGCTGTTGTCTACAAAATACAAAGCTGCTGCTTAATTGGTTCCAGAATATATAAGGAGTTGCTCAATGTAAGGTATCATTTTATTTTCTATGTGCAATCACTTTACTTCCTGGGGCGTTTAAAACATTAGTAGAACCACAACTATACCTTGCTCATTCAGTTCATCCGAAGACTGATCCTAAACATTGTCCAGGGAGAAAATAGCAGTATGTATGTAATAGAGTTCCTTTGCACACAATAGACACGAGCCAGCCAGAATTAAAGTTCCATGGAGTCTGAAAAGAGAGGGAAGCACATTATTTTTGTTATAATATTTATGTACTAGATAGATAGATCCCTGTCCCCAAAGAGCTCACAATCTAAAATGATGTCAAAGATATGTAAGCAAAAAGCCACTAGAAAAGTCACTATAGGGGAGTGGGTGTGTTAAATCCTGCCTAAATCACATGCTTCAAACCCCCCCCCCCCCATCAGTTAATGCCTTAACAGAATTGCACCCCAAGGTTCTTTTTTTTAAAAAATGTACCTGTATATGTTTGGCATGTGCACCTAAAAACTTTAAATATGGATATGGTAAATTTGTGTGTCATACAGGTATGCAATCAGGGATCCCCACGTTGGTCTTGATTCTCAGCGGCATGTACACACATTGCCAAAGAAGTGCCTATTCATAGGCAATGTGAGAAGTGGCCTGTCGACTTATTAGTGTCCACACATGGTTCCTGCACATGGAAAGGATTAAAGTGAGGGCACAGCAAAACCAAATAAATACGAGATAGATAAGACAGGATGTTTTCATAATTTTTACACACACACAAACACACACACACACACACACAGAGTCTTCATGGGATGCCTCTCATAAGTTGTGACCTCAGTCTTTCTCCTTCTGCATAGACCTTGTAAGTTAAATATTGCAAATATAGGTACAGTGGTTTGTTGGTCACAGTGGGTAGAATTTTTTATGAGCTTATATTATCTTTTTGTCTGATAGAATAATCAACAGCATGACTTGTTGGGGTGATAAGAGGAATATCAGAGATGCGCAGGATGGTGTCAGTAAAAGTGAGAGGTCTCTGGGCCATGCATGCTGCAAACCTTGGGGAATCAGAGAGCATGAGCGCAGATAACAGTAAAGTCCTTCCAGAAGTCTTTCCAGAAAAAAAATGGCTGTTTTCACACATTGAGATAAATTGGTCTTTGCATTTCCTCACATTAGTAATTTGAATATAATATTTGTTATCATGTTTATCATTCAATTTAAACATGACTATCCTCCATGTTTTGCCCTAAATGAATGTGCGTACTCAAAGAAAATGAGGAAAGCTCAAACTGTCACATGTGAAAATTGTCACAGTTTTCCTTCCCTGTCTTTCAGATATGGAAAATCTCTTCTAAAGCATTAAACTGCTTCAGCACATGAGTGAGACAATATGCACCAATAGAATAACAGCTGCACATCTCATGGCTTATAAGAAGTTTTGACCAACTGGAAATTTGAGGATATGTTTGTAAGCCCTTTTCCTTTACAGTGGCAATTTGTGGGATCACAGTCTCCAATATGGACCTTAGAATACACAGATAGCGGTTTCAGAAGTTTGGAATACCAATATATGTTGTAGTCTCAATTCCAGTAGAGATTATTGTTCCTGTAGATGTCAGCAGGAGTCAAAAAGATCTGCTAATACATCACATGGTCTATGGAACTCTGAAAGAAAATTTGCCTGTAAAAATATACAGTATATATATCACCATAGTGCAACACTGGGGGAGGGGGGCATTTATTTCTGATGGATCATCAGAGTGATCCACACTTCAGTTAACTGAATGGCTTGAGTCAGTTAAGCCCCTTGGAGACCAGCTACCTGAAATCAAATTTGCTTCATGAAGCTGTGGATTGGAATGCCTGCAATTCTCTCCCTCAACCCACCTTGAAGGTGATTCTTACAACACTGAGAATTGTGTACAACATGTCACCAGTTTGTGTTTTCTTTCTCTTAGGATTTCTTGAAATTCTTGGATTTGACCCACCTGAGTTCCATTTGCCAAGACGCAAGGTCCCACCTTGGGGTGTTCTACACAGGTCTACCAGTTCATGCAAACCAAGCTTATTATTGGTCTTGACCACATTTCTTTCTAACTAGCTTTTGTCATCCCTTTGGTTACCAGCTGCCCTGATCAGAACATTTTTGGTTGGGGTGTGGGAAACAGATGTCTTACCAAGTGCACATATATATTTGTTTGATTTGGGCTATTATGTCCTTTCTCCCTCTCTCAGCTCTGCCCTTCTTCTCTTGTCAAGTACTGCTTACCTCTGCTGTGTCTGGCAAAACCTCGGAGCTCCCCTTTGTGGAACTTCATCATGTCCATCTTCAACTCTGGCCTGTGAAAGCTCAGAATTGCAGAACTCCCACTGAACACTGAAGTTCTCCCAGAAATGGTGAGCACAAGATATTCCTTAAATAATCTGCTCTTGTCTGGACACCTTCTTTCATGGTCAGCTTGACAATTTGTCTGATATTGCATGTCAATCCTAAATCTGCAAACGAGTCTGATTGGGATTCTATCTTTATTGTTTTGCTTTGCTGGTTTGGAACAAGTCAAGGACACTTTAATCAGACACATTCACTCTGATGGTGTTGCTATCACTGTTGTGGGAGAAACTGTAGTGCAATTGTGTTTTGGGGGGCTCCCTGGCATGTTGCATTCTCCAGACTGTTCTTTCGTGACTTTTTAATCATAGTAAGCAAAACTAAGAGCTCATTTCTCTCCCCAACCATTGTCCACAATGCAGCCACACTGATGGAACGCATGCTGCATCCAGTGGTAGTGGTGGGGCAACCAGAAGGCCAACCAGCAGTAAGTAAAAATATATTTTACTTACCTCTGAGTAGGCCTTTTGGTTGCCTATGGGACTTCTTGGATCCATGCCAACTATGTAGCTGGTTTAAATCAAAAGAGTGAAAAGGGGGCAGGATGGCCTGGGAAAAAGGGGGTAGGATCTTGGCACATGTCTCTGCCATGAGGATTCACCTCGTCCCTCCCCCAAACTGCCCTCTGCCCTTCCCCACCCTTGCCCAGAAACTTCCCAGAACCTACCCCTCCTCACCCATTGTTGACTTACTGGAGTAGGCACAGCCTGAGCTTCACAGTGGTAGGCGCATGGAACTGTTGATGCTTTGTGTTGGCAACTATGAATGGTATGGCAGTGGTACCATGTTCATGCTGTCAGTGGGCCTTTTACAACAGCAGAACAGAAGCTCCATTGTCATAGAAGGCCCAAAGGAAGGTCCATAGGCCAACTTCAATTCACTCTAAGACTTAACTCTTTCTTTACACCCGGAGTATAAATCAATTTCTGGGGATGCACAGAAAGGTTAGATGAAATGAATACATCCTGTTGGCTGAGTAAAGGTAGTTTTACAAAACAAACAGGAAAAAAACACAAAACACCTCCAAACTTTTAAGCAAGGTTTTCATTTGGCTGGAGTTTCAGAATCAAACTGAAACTATTTAAGGAACGTACTATTTGTTCAGGATTATTAACTATCCCCATTGTCAATATGGTTTGAGGCATTCGATATATAGCTATCCATATGTAAAGTAAAACCAAGCTGTTGACAACTTTTGAAGTCATACTGGCACCTAATGGGACACGCTGATGATGATTTTGACAGTTTTGCGAAGGGGGTATGGGGTCATATTGGGCAATCCATTGGGAGACTGTAATCATAAAAAAAGTTAAGCACCCCTGCCAATGATAAACTAGTAAATCTGATAAATTGGTTTCCCGCTAGACAAATCCTATTGGCCAAAGCTGCCACCGGAATGCACATTCTGCTAGTGGTGGCTGCTGAAAAGCAGCCATAAAGCATGCTCCAGCAGTGCACTGCTCAAGCATCAGCAGAACCAGAGCGACCTGCTGAGGCAGGTAAGATGGTGGAAGAGACAGAGAGGAGCAGGATAGAGTGGAATGGGAGTGGTGAAGAGGCAGGGGAGGGTTGAACAGGGGCAGGGAGAGGAGGAATGGGGTGAGGAGGCTGCAGGAGAGGGTGGAGCCCACAGCGATGGTGTGCACTGAATCATGTCCCTTTGGGCAACAGCATCCCGATACCGCTGCCGGAACGGCCCCTCCTGACCGAGGAGTTAAGTCAGATAGAGGTTAAAAGAGAAGCTGTTTCAGACCTCATTGATAAATTAAAGATCAATAAGTCACCGGGCCCTGATGGCATCCACCCAAGGGTTATTAAGGAACTGAAGAATGAAGTTGCAGATCTCTTGACTAAGGTATGCAACTTGTCCCTCAAAACGGCCACGGTGCCAGAAGATTGGAGGATAGCAAATGTCACGCCTATTTTTAAAAAGGGAAAGAGGGGGGACCCGGGAAACTATAGGCCGGTCAGCCTAACATCCATACCGGGTAAGATGGTGGAATGCCTCATCAAAGATGGGATCTCAAAACACATAGACGAACAGGCCTTGCTGAGGGAGAGTCAGCATGGCTTCTGTAAGGGTAAGTCTTGCCTCACGAACCTTATAGAATTCTTTGAAAAGGTCAACAGGCATGTGGATGCGGGAGAACCCGTGGATATTATATATCTGGACTTTCAGAAGGCGTTTGACACGGTCCCTCACCAAAGGCTACTGAAAAAACTCCACAGTCAGGGAATTAGAGGACAGGTCCTCTTGTGGATTGAGAACTGGTTGGAGGCCAGGAAGCAGAGAGTGGGTGTCAATGGGCAATTTTCACAATGGAGAGAGGTGAAAAGCGGTGTGCCCCAAGGATCTGTCCTGGGACCGGTGCTTTTCAACCTCTTCATAAATGACCTGGAGACAGGGTTGAGCAGTGAAGTGGCTAAGTTTGCAGACGACACCAAACTTTTCCGAGTGGTAAAGACCAGAAGTGATTGTGAGGAGCTCCAGAAGGATCTCTCCAGATTGGCAGAATGGGCAGCAAAATGGCAGATGCGCTTCAATGTCAGTAAGTGTAAAGTCATGCACATTGGGGCAAAAAATCAAAACTTTAGATATAGGCTGATGGGTTCTGAGCTGTCTGTGACAGATCAGGAGAGAGATCTTGGGGTGGTGGTGGACAGGTCGATGAAAGTGTCGACCCAATGTGCGGCGGCAGTGAAGAAGGCCAATTCTATGCTGGGGATCATTAGGAAGGGTATTGAGAACAAAACAGCTAGTATTATAATGCCGTTGTACAAATCTATGGTAAGGCCACACCTGGAGTATTGTGTCCAGTTCTGGTCGCCGCATCTCAAAAAAGACATAGTGGAAATGGAAAAGGTGCAAAAGAGAGCGACTAAGATGATTACGGGGCTGGGGCACCTTCCTTATGAGGAAAGGCTACGGCGTTTGGGCCTCTTCAGCCTAGAAAAGAGACGCCTGAGGGGGGACATGACTGAGACATACAAAATTATGCAGGGGATGGACAGAGTGGATAGGGAGATGCTCTTTACACTCTCACATAATACCAGAACCAGGGGACATCCACTAAAATTGAGTGTTGGGCGGGTTAGGACAGACAAAAGAAAATATTTCTTTACTCAGCGTGTGGTCGGTCTGTGGAACTCCTTGCCACAGGATGTGGTGCTGGCGTCTACCCTAGACGCCTTTAAAAGGGGATTGGACAAGTTTCTGGAGGAAAAATCCATTACGGGGTACAAGCCATGATGTGTATGCGCAACCTCCTGATTTTAGAAATGGGTTATGTCAGAATGCCTGATGCAAGGGAGGGCACCAGGATGAGGTCTCTTGTTATCTGGTGTGCTCCCTGGGGCATTTGGTGGGCCGCTGTGAGATACAGGAAGCTGGACTAGATGGGCCTATGGACTGATCCAGTGGGGCTGTTCTTATGTTCTTATGTTCTCATCCCCACCTCTTTTTTCCTTTATAGAGGAGACCCATTGTGGGGCAGGAGGCTTATGAAGGGGAAAGAAGATTTAAATTTCCTTTTCTCCCACTCCGCTGGATATAGTGTGAGGCTTTTTGGTGTGGTGGGACAAAAGCATTGGGGTATGAGATTCTTATCTTCGGTCCCAAAGTCATAATTTCTTTGCTTTGGAGCTGCTTTGCCTAGCCTGGAAAGATTGTCAGCAGGATGCCCATCAAGTGAACAAAAACTGATGCCAGTGATAACCATCCCCTCCCCTGTTCTAAGTAAGCCACAATCCTTTCTGAGCAAGGAAAGAATTCCTTTTGAATAGGGAATGACATTATGAGCTCGCATAAGCGAGAGATTCTATTCCATTTCTTCTGAAGACTGTTAACAAGAGTTATGTTTAGGTACCTGCGGTTGCAAGGAGCTTGGGGTTTTGCACCTCTGGTCATGATTGTTATTATTATTGAGTGTCCGTGGGGGATTTGTCAGTGTGTGCGTACATGTGTGTGAAAATGGGCAAAGAGAGGAAGGAGATTTTTCAGTTCCTCTTTCCCTCTAAGCTCCAAATATCTAAAGTTTTAGAGATGTTATGTCTGTTTTAGTTGTAGTTCCAGGGGTGTAGCTGGGGGGTGGGTGGGTCTCTGGGACTTTTCCTATAGCACTAGCAATGAATGCATCAGTAGTAGCGCTGAGATGTTGCCTTTGAAATTAATTTTAAAAGGGTCTTAACTGAAAAGACGCATCGGGCTCAGCAGGCGGCAAACTGGGAAAGTTTCCTAGGGGCACAAGATAATGTCTAAGTAATTGTCTTTCCAAAAGGTTATCTGCTGGTCTGTAATTCATGATATATGATTAAAATTACAATCCTATGCATATTTGCCAGGGAATAAATCCTGTTGAACACAGTGGAACGTCTGACTCAATGTGCACAGGCTACCACTCTAATATACTTTTTATATTGGAATGTTTTTAAATTCCATTTTCCAACATCTGTATAATTGTTTTAAAACTATTGCAACGCATTCCAAGAGCATTTGAGGAAATGACTAGATTTTTAGATGAAGTTTAATATGTTTCAAAGTGGGAATAAGTGGCCAGCGAAGGAAACACTAAAATGAAGATATTTCAAGTCGATATTTTTGTTAAGTCTTAATAGAATATGACTGGGGGCAGGGGGAGTTGTCATGATGAACTCCTGTCTCACCTAATCCATCCTTCCTGATCCCTATTTTGCCATTCCCAATGTTCTCGGACGCACATTAGAGAGAAAGTAGATTTACAGATTTCTTCTTCTTCTTCTTGACAGTAGTGTCCTCTCAATCTGTGTGTTTTTTAGCTGGCGCAGACTTGAGAAGCCCCACTGTGGTGCCTAAGGGTCCCCTTCCCCCAAGGAGATCTCTGGTTGCTTACTGGTGCCAGCTAGATACAGCGGTAGCTGCTTTAGAGCCACTGCTCCAGCGGGCACTGGGAAGCTCAGGATTGGGCTGTTAGGCGCTACCAAAGTGTATTTGTCCCTGGTGGGGTACTGCAAACTCAGAATGCGATAGGTTGAGAACTTCCCTGCTGGGCATCCCAAGTAATTACCATCGTCAGAATAATTATTGTATTTCTTTTTTGCCAGTGCTCCTTCAGATGCTTTTGGACTCAGGGCATATCTGCTAGAAGTTCGGTTAGTTTTTTCCCCTGACAAAAGTATAGGGTTCTCTTGGACAGATTTTGTGACAGGAGGGACAGCAGAAAGCTGGAGATGGATAACACTTTCTCAAAAGCTTGCTGCTGACTGCTTGGTGATTTTGAGTTGGTCCCAACAAAAGTATTGATGCATCTAGAAACTGCAGCTAGTGACTGATAGACACAATCTTGGGCATGTCTACTTAAAAGTAAGTCTCATTGTCTTCAATGGGGTTTACTCCAAGGACAGTGTGTATAGGATTGCAACCTGAGTCTGTTCCCCCTATACGTGAAATTGGGTGTGTGCCGTTCTTCGCTGTGTGACTCTCCACATTGGCTGCCAATGGGGAATGTTTGCAAAGGGCACCCCATGCATAGAGCATGGGAAGGATGTGATAGGGAACCGGCTTGTCCCTTTGGATGACCAAGTATTTGGAGAAAAGTTTCATTAAGGGCCCAAGCCTTTGGGGTTCTGCCCCTCTGGTGCTGCTGTCTCCAGGAATTGCATAAGTACCATAAGGTATTCCTGCACTGGTGAAGAAGTTGCAGTGCTAGTGCTGAGGCCAGCACCAATAAGATTTGATGTGGGAGCGGCCAGTGGTAAATGGAACCGCTGGGCAGCAGTGAGGTTTTTCAGGGCAGGGGGAGGGCAGGGGGAAGGCGGGGAGGGGCAGAACTGGGTGGGGGGGAGGGCAGACCAGAGGGAGGATGAGGTCCAGAAGAGGGGTGGAGACTGCAGCAGACTCTGCCGCTGAATCCTATGCCCCCTCCCTGCCCAGAAAGCCTGTTATGGGTCTCCTTGGTTCTGTGCCAGCAAAATAGCCACATTGGGGTGGCAGCACGGTTACGTGGGGGTAACCGTTCCCTTACCCCAAGGAGACTCTGTTGGCTGCCCTGGCCCCATAGGGTGCAGCAGTGACCATTTCAGTTCCAGTGCTCCTCCAGGTGCCAGGGCAGCTTAGGATTGGACTGTAAGAAGTTTTACATGGTTACCGTAGGGCATATAATTTCGTAATTAACTCTTAAAATATGACTGGGATTTTGACAGTAGTTTGCTGCTATAGTTTAAATTTAAAACTAATCTTGTGGGTTCCACACAATTAAAACAGTATTAGTATGGGAGGCCAACTTCAAAAAGCTTTGTTTATGTTGCCGGGACCATCTCTGCACCTGCCTACCCCAAAAGCTGTTCAAGGTCAGTTTATTCAGCTTCAGTTTCCAAAATAATCTTAGTTTCCAAATAAGTAACAACCTCACCCCAAAATATCCCAACTCCAACAGCCTGTAGCCAAATTCATTGGATCTCTAGAAATTGTACCTAAATTAGCTGAAAATAATGACAGAAACAAGGTTTTAAAATGAAGAGGGGGAAAGTATGAATCGTGCAAAAAGCAAAATCCAGGAAGTGAACATTGCAAGAAGTTCTTGAACAAACTTTTTGTAGGACTTGAAATTTGCGTACGCTCATACTTTTCTGGGAAAGTCTGGTTTTTTTGGGGAAAAAAATCTATCTCAGTGTTTTGCTTTGTTTGATAAATGGGCCGTCCAATCCTACCTAACGCTCTGTGCGGTGATGCAGTGGTGCCGATGTGGCATCTACTGTATTCCATGCAGGAGATTGGCAGGCTGAGGCCTCCTCAGGGTACAGGAGTGCTTCTTTCCTTTCCCAAGGATTATAATCCTCCGCTGCTGTCATGGGGCAACTTGAACCTGCGCCAGTTATATTGCTGGCACAAGTCCACATTGAAGGGGGTGAGGTGAGGGAAGGGGGTGAGGATCTGCTGGGTGCTGCAGCAGCAAAATGCACCCACTTTCTGGGTCCGATCTGCCCTCCACCCTGCCCCATTGCCTCCTTGTTCTACCCATCCCCCACCCCATTCCACCATCTCTCTGCCTCCCTCCTCACCCCTGTGCAGTCTTACTGCGGGGTGGCAGGCAGCCAGTGTCTGTTTTTGTGCAGACCTGGCCGCCTGTCATGTATGCAGCAGTGGTAAAGCTGTTTACCCTGCAGCAATGCTCGTACCTGTGGTGCAAATAGCTCATAGGATTGGACCATAGCTCAATTGTCTCAAAGTGATCAAAAGAAGCAGGATCTTATCAGATTTTTTGCTTTGTAGATGTCAAAACATACTTGATCACATTTTTGCGGGTTACCAGGGCAGGGAAATATAATGGGCTATATGTTTTCTCTTTGAAAGGATTGTTGTGATGATGATGATGATGATGATGATGATGATGACTATTCACATACACTTTTCAACAAAAAGGTTCACCAACAGCCCAATCCTACCTAACTCCACTGCACCTGGTGATGCAGTGGTTCCAGCATGGTCTCTGTTGCATCCTGTGGGGAGTTTTGGCTTCTGGAGGTATCCTGGGATAAGGGAACATTTCCCCCCTTTCCAGGGTAAGCCCTAGCAGCCGCTATAGCTCAGCTTGGACCTGCACCAGCAATACCACTGGTGCAAATCCACATTGACCTGTGCAACTGGATCGGGCTTGGGAAGGGAGTTTGGATTGTCACTATGCCCACCCCCTTTGAGGCCTAATCCACCAATACCCCACCCCATCTCCTCCTCATTCCACCCACACCCCACCCTGTTCTAGCTCCGGCCTTACCTGCTCTGACAGGCCTCCTGATGTTTGCCAGTTCATGCAAAGAGGCTCTGACCTACCCACTGGTGTGCTGGCAGCTTGTGCTGCTGCAAAATGCTTTACCACTGCCTTGTGCCAGCCTGTGCCAGCAGAACACATGTTCAGCTGGCGCTACTCCTTGGTAGGATTGAGCAGAAAGCAGCTTATATAGCAAGAATGAAAAGATAGTTCCCTGTCTTAAAAGAGTTCACAATCTAACAACAAAATCACACCTATGAAAGACACTAGCAAACAGCCGTGGGAAAAAGATGCTATCCTGACAGGAGGGACACTTTTCTTCCCCTGTCAAATATTAGCTAGCCACCTCTTTAACCCATTTCTGTCCAGCCCACAGGTGAACACATTTGATCCCTGTTGCCTATAAGCAACATTGGACAGAAATGGCTTAAAATCTATCTCTTTGCCCAGTTAGCAGGGGAAGCTCTGAATCAGGACCCTGATGTGGGCTGTCCCTCCCACTCTCACTTGTTCTGTCAAAAGATTGGTTGGTATAGGACGGGGTCTCTAAACTTTTTGGCTGAAGGGCCACATCAAATATCTGGTAAGGTGTCGAGGGCTGGAAAAAAAAAAGAAATATAAAATTTAAATAAATACATTAGAGATGGAACTTAGGTGAATGAATAAATGAATGGACTCAAATGTCCAGGACTTCTCCAAGCATGAACACAGCTCAAGAAATAAAGCACACACTTAAATGGACCCCCATTTCCTCACCCCACAAGCACAACTCTGGTTGTGTTTGGTCAGTTGGGCCAGAGGTGCTCAGGGGATCAGAGGCTGGCCATGGGCCGGATAGAGGCTCACTGCGGACTGCATCTGGCCCCCGGGCCGGGGTTTGGAGATTCCTGGTATAGGAGATGAAGTCAGGAGGGATATTTCTTTCCTGCAGTCACTGGAGTTGATGTGTACCTTCCCACTGGTGTTGACTGATGGAGATAGGAGCCAATGGAGCAATTCCTTATTTTTTCAGGATTTGTTAATGTCTTCCCTTTGGAAACATTAAAGTGTGTCTTATTCTCTACTTTTAACTTTTGTGCCACTCTCAGTTGTTCTTAGTTGGGCTTGAGAAATTTATACTGTACAGAAAGGGAGAAGGTGATGGGACAGGGCACAAAGGGGGAATAGACAGGAAATAATTTGGAAGTCACATGAATGCCTCTTCTCATTGTCACCAGGATCTGCTGTGTCAAAATGCGGGCTTTTGATTGCAGTATATATCCTCCCCCCCCCCCCCCACTGAAGCTAAGCCCAAGAAAGGTGGACAGCTGCTCAGTTGTGCACCTTGTAAGGCACAATGCCTCTGAGCTCCCTCCATCAGGTGGGAGGCTCATGCTGCTATTCCACCTGACACTTCCATCTACAAGTGGGAGTCTCCTCCAGAAAGCCCACAAGGGGATGCTCACATTAGTCAATGGAGGGGAGCAGATGTTGCCTGCTGCCAAGGAACTGGGGCTGGGCCAGTGCAGGGCCTTGTCTCAGGGCCTCCAGCAACCTGATGCCAGCACTGTTTGTAGCATCAGTTTTCTGCTTCCTGTTGTAGAGAGATCCATTTCCTGAGTGGCTTTTGTCACATTCCAGCTCAGGCTTCATGGCTTCCTTTGCCACTGTATTAACACACAATCCAATTTCCCCTTTCTTCTTAGAAACAAAGACTGTTTTATTGAGTATTGAGGTAAGATAAGGTATTGAGAACAAAACGGCTAATATTATAATGCCATTGTACAAATCGATGGTAAGGCCACACCTGGAGTATTGTGTCCAGTTCTAGTCGCCACATCTCAAAAAAGACACAGTGGAAATGGAAAAGGTGCAAAAGAGAGCGACTAAGATGACTACTGGGCTGGGGTACCTTCCTTATGAGGAAAGGCTACGGTGTTTAGGCCTCTTCAGCCTAGAAAAGAGGTGCCTGAGGGGAGACATGATTGAGACATACAAAATTATGCATGGGAAGGATAAAGTGGATCGAGAGATGCTCTTTACACTCTCACATAACACCGGAACAAGGGGACATCCACTAAAATTGAGTGTTGGGAGGGTTAGGGCAGACAAAAGAAGGTATTTCTTTACTCAGCGTGTGGTTGGTCTGTGGAACTCCTTGCCACAGGATGTGGTGACGGCATCTGGCCTGGATGCCTTTAAAAGGGGATTGGACATGTTTCTGGAGGAAAAATCCATTATGGGTTACAAGCCATGATGTGTATGCGCAACCTCCTGATTTTAGAAATGGGCTATGTCAAAATGCCAATGCAAGGGAGGGCACCAGAATGAGGTCTCTTGTTATCTGGTGTGCTCCCTGGGGCATTTGGTGGGCTGCTGTGAGATACAGGAAGCTGGACTAGATGGGCCTATGGCCTGATCCAGTGGGGCTGTTCTTATGTTCTTATTTTCTCATTCTGAACTTGCAGTGGGATATCTCAGACAGAGAGATTGAATAAGATGAGAAAAATACATATAACTCAAGCAGAGCTAGGAGCAGTTTTCTGGGGGTGATTTAGGATGTTTGCAGAGGGAGCCAGCCAGCCAGGGGTACTCTTGTGTTGTCACTGCAGGGCCCTAAGACTCCTACTTTACAGAAAAGAGATTGTGGGGTGAATGATAGTGACTTATCCAACAACACTCATAAATTAAAATAGTGATTTGATCCTATCTGCCCTATGGCCAGTTCTAGCATGCTAGAATCTAGACCACAATTTTCCTACCAAAGGGTGTCATCTATGTTCATCTCTAGATGTTTGCAGCCTTTCTTTAAGCAGGAGGGATTGGTTTGGGTGAATTTCAGTGAACTATAATCTCCCTCCCATTTTTCATAAACACGGAAACAAAGATCACCCATCCACAAGAACAGGGGAAGGAGCTGTTTTGCATGGTAGGCTGGGGGACATGGAAAACGGGCAGAATGTCCAGCATCCTAAGCCCACCTCCTGTGTGGCCCATAGCCTGCCCACTTGGCCACCTCACTAGCTGACCCATCCTCTTCTCACTTGCTCTCCTTGGAAAGTGAGTCAGTGGAGAAAGAGGGGAGCAGCTGGCTTCCTTCTCCAGTGCCACTACCAAGGACGGTGACAAAGCTAAAAGAGGAGGTAACAGCCTCAGTGACCATGTTCCTGAGTGCTCTTCTACCAGGGGAATATTTGGGGAGGGGGGGTTATCATTTCTGCCTTCTCTTTTTCTGCCACTTCTGCAAAACAGGTTGGGTAGTGGCCTCCCCTCCCAGGAGAATTCTCCCCATCCAGTCAGTTTTGCAGAAGCAGCAGAGGACAAGAGAAAGTGGAGGGGAGGAGGGTGATGTAGAAGCAGTTATGGCAATGACCATGGTGGGGGCAGCGTGTAAAAAAAAGGGTACAAAGGCAGGGGTGGCAGAATTTGGATGTTGCTTTGGCTTGGCCAGGTCCAGGATGGAGAGACAGCCGCTTGAGAAGAAAACTCACGTCATTGGGGAAAATATCACATATGTTTTAATTTGGGGAACAGATCACATACTTTTTAAGTCTTTGTTTATGCTTAGGGTGGTCTGGAAAAAATGGTTTATTCATATGAGAGCCCCAAATCTAGACAAATAGCTCAGGGATTCCTGTATGTAGCTTTTTTTTTTTTTTTTTTTAATTGCACAATGCCCAGAGGTGGATTCTGAGAAAATGGTGGGGGACGACTGTGTCCTCGAGCAGAGGACATTTTTGCTGATCTTCATTTTTTGCTACATGATCCATCTTCAAATGCCATTTTGTCTCCTGCGCAGACCTTTGTAGGCTTTTCCAGCAGTAACAGTTCAGGATTTTCTTTCTTCTTTTGTAAAGGACTGAGCTGGGGGGTGATGTTGCTCTTTTTCTTGCTTTGTGTGATATCTAAAAATGCTAGGGTTCCTCTCTCTCTCTCTCTCTCCTCAAGTCAGCTTTTCCACCTCTTTGGTAGTATCAGATTCTCTCCCCAATCTAGTGACTATACTGCATATACATAATTCTATAGAAGCAGAGGCTACCTTCACCTTTTCTGTGTAAAGGACTGTTTTATTCATACAAACCCAGCATGCATGTCTCTAATACGGAAGAGGATGAGGCAGGCCATTCTTGTGAGAAGGCCCAAAGCCATACTAGAGCCTTAGATGAACTTCACTTTGGTTAATAACTCATACAACATTTCTCACTAGACAAAGGGCTGGACCATTCTCGTTATTTTACTGTTATCCTGTAAAGCAATGAATTGTCCCAGGTCTTTATGGTAAGCTACCTGCTGAATACGAATTGGAACTTGGGGGCCCAATCCTATCCCACTTTCCAGCACAGATACATGCCAATGGGGCATGTGCTGCATCCTGTGGTGGTGAGGGCAGTTATGGAGGCCTCCTCAAGGTAAGGGAACATTTGTTCCCTTTCTTCAGAACTGCATTGCGGCTGCATTGGTACTGCTGCGTTGGAAAGTTGGATAGGATTGGGCCCTGTGTCTCCTATTCAATTCACACCCTGCTTGGGCTTATCCGCTCCAGTCAGTGGCCTGCTGGCACACAGGAGGCTGCTGTGGCCTCCCCACAGCAGCACTGCGCTCATTGGCAGAGGCTGCATTACAACAGCCGTAAAGCAATGCTGGTGGTGGAGGCGGATAGGATTGCGCCACTAGGTTGCAATTCTATAACACTTTCCTGGGAGTAAGCCCAACTGATCACACTGGGACTTACTTCTGATTGGCTTGTGCTTGTAGTCTAGTCACAAGCTTAAGTATATGCTTGGTGACAATTCACAACTGGAAAGACCGAGAAACTGGATTACAGTTTCACAATTGGCAAAAACTACTTTGGAGAGCAAAATTGACCTTATGCGTGTGTGTACACAAATATGTGTACACACATATGTGTACGGGGAACTATATACAAATCAGTGTTTCTCAAACTGTGGGTTCGGACCCACTAGGTGGGTCGCGAGCCAATTTCAGGTGGGTCCTCATTCATTTCAATATTTTATTTTTAATATATTAGACTTGATTCTACCATAGCATGTGACTGCATTTGGGGAAATGTTACAGACCTGTACTTTTAACAAGCTACTATGTATATTCTTTGAACAATGATAGGCAATGGGACTTACTCCTGGGTAAGTGTGGGTAGGATTGCAGGCTAGGATTGTTAAAAATTTTCCTGCTTGATGATGTCACTTCCAGTCATGACATCACTTGCCATGGGTCCTGACAGATTCTCATTCGAAGAAGTGGATCCCGATGCTAAATGTGTGAGAACCACTGTTATACATGCTTGCAGTTTGATGTATGATGTCATACACTGCCACCTACCTGCTTTGAGATAATTTCTAATCATTCATGCAAAGCCATTTCACTCTCTGCAAATAAACATTCAATAGAATTCTGGCCTTCATGCAAAGTTAGATGTTATATGAAAAAGCAGAGTTTCCACAAAACTTCACTAGGAGTTAGGGAAGCAGAAACCCCATTCATTTCTTTCTCTTATAACCAAGTATTGTTTCCCATGTTCGTCATTACTGGTTTAATTTGGCGAGTGTGGAGTGCAAAATGACCTGTTGAGATGAGGCTGCAGAAATGTTGGAGGTTGGGCAAAGCCGTTGCTTGAAGGAATACAGCAGTCCTTGAGTGAAAAATGGAGAGGAGTTTCTAGAACAGCAGCGGGTTACAAAAGATGACAGAAGAGTAGAGTTTGAGCTGAAATGTCCCTTGAAAATGTAACAGCCGTACTTGAATCTTTAAAAGGGTTTGTTTTGTCCTGAAGGACACATAAAAGCTTTCCAGTTGTCTTTGAGTGTATATGCTTTTGTGTCAAAGGATTTATTTTAACTCTCACTGATGACAATCCTTTCACATATGATTTTTTATGAAGAGGGGACCAAGATTGTCGCGCTGGAGCATTTCAAAATCTCATTGATTTCAATGGGGAACAGAAGTACGTCTGCTTCACTCTCCGTCATTGCATTCAATGCAATGGAAAGTGCTTCGCATTGGCTGGATTGTAATCTGGATGAATAAACGGGCACTTAATCTTGTACGGATTTTTTGTTGTAATTTAGAAGTTGTTATAAAGTGACAGTTCTCAAGATTCATACACTTTGGTGTGGTCTGTTGGCATTTGTTTCTCTTTGATGTTTCTTGTTTGCTGGCAAATACAAAGAAATAATGAACACAGTAACACAGGCCTATAAAATTGAGGGTCAGAAAAGTTTTTCCCAAACTTTATGGTGGTTTGATATGAATTTGGGGTGCTGATTCCAAAAATGACATCCGTTCTGCCCTATCACGTCTAGTTTTGGAGATATAGTATAGCCTCATTAGTGAATGGTTCAAGCCATGGTGTAGGCATGCCACCCAGGAGCTTGCCAGTGAACCAACAACAGCTTGAACAACATTGAACAACACTGAGTTGAACAACAGCGCTGAACAACATTGAGTGCCTGCCTGCCACCCAGGCTCCTCAGCATCATCAGGTCTTTCCACAAGGACATGAAGGGCACTGTTTTCTTCGATGGCTCCACATCAGACCCCTTTGACATCCGAAGTGGAGTGAAGCAGGGCTGTGTTCTTGCGCCAACCTTAATTGGGATTTTCTTCGCTGTCCTGCTGAAGCATGCCTTTGGAACTGCAACAGAAGGCATCTATCTCTGGACCAGATCAGACGGAAAGCTCTTCAACCTCTCCAGACTGAGGGCAAAGTCCAAAGTCCAGCTGAAATGTCTGCGTGACTTCCTCTTTGCCGACGATGCAGCTGTCACTACCCACTCTGCCAAAGATCTCCAGCAGCTCATGATTTGTTTTAGCAAGGCCTGCCAAGATTTTGGACTGACTATCAGCCTGAAGAAAACACAGGTCATGGTTCAGGATGTGGACTCACCTCCCTGCATTACAATCTCTGCGCATGAACTGGAGGTTGTCCATGACGTTGTGTACCTTGGTTCAATGATCTCCGACACTCTCGATACCGAGCTAAACAAATGCATTGGTAAAGCAGCTACCATGTTTTCCAGACTCACAAAGAGAGTCTGATCCAACAACACAACAACAACAACAGTATTTATATACCGCTTTTCAACAAAAAGTTCACAAAGCGGTTACAGAGAAAATCAAATATCTAATGGCTCCCTGTCCCAAAAGGGCTCACAATCTAAAAAGATGCAACACCATCAGACAGCCACTAGAAAAGACACTGCTGGGGTGAGGTGGGCCAGTTACTCTCCCCCTGCTAAATAAAAGAGGAGCACCCACTTGAAAAAGTGCCTCTTAACCAGTTAGCAGGGTTATCCAACAAGAAGCTGATGGAACATACCAAGATCCAGGTCTACAGGGCTTGCGTCCTGAGTACACTTCTGTACTGCAGTGAGTCATGGACTCTTCGCTCACAACAGGAGAGGAAACTGAACACTTTCCACATGCGCTGCCTCCGACGCATCCTCGGCATCACCTGGCAGGACAAAGTTCCAAACAACACAGTCCTGGAATGAGCTGGAATCCCTAGCATGTATGCACTGCGGAAACAGAGACGCCTGCGTTGGCTCGGTCATGTCGTGAGAATGGATGATGGCCGGAACCCAAAGCATCTCCTCTATGGAGAACTTGTGCAGGGAAAGCGCCCTACAGGTAGACCACAGCTGCGATACAAGGACATCTGCAAGAGGGATCTGAAGGCCTTAGGAATGAACCTCAACAGGTGGGAAACCCTGACCTCTGAGTGGCCCGCTTGGAGGCAGGCTGTGCAGCATGGCCTCTTCCAGTTTGAAGAGACACTTGGTCAACAGACTGAGGCAAAGAGGCAAAGAAGGAAGGCCTGTAGCCAGGGAGACAGACCAGGGACAGACTGCACTTGCTCCCGTTGTGGAAGAGATTGTCACTCCCGAATTGGCCTTTTCAGCCACACTAGACGCTGTTCCAGAACCACCATTCAGAGCGCGATACCATAGACTTTTGAGACTGAAGGTTTCTAACAGGGCGCTAGTGGTATGCCCTTACCATCAATGCTGAAGTCCATAGGATTGGGCTCTAAGTTTCATTGAATTCAGTAGGGCTTACCACTGAGAAGATAAGCATAGGCTTGTGCAGTAAGTCATGCTAATTTTGATTAATTTTGTGCTTAATGCCACAAAAGTGTGCCTCATGTCCTTATTTTACAGATGGACATGACTGTGCATAGAGTGACTTGTGAAGGTGTCAGCATCTTGTGTTTGACAAAATGGGCAAATCTGTTCAACTATTGTGCCTGACTGGTTAAATCCCTTTCTGAAATGGTTACTATACAGCCAGAATGTGGAGCATCAGATAACTATGAGACACCAGAAATCTTTTCTGGTATCTGTACATCCTTTTCACAGTCCTGCTCTTCGTTCAAAGCCAGACCTCAGACCAACTTTGCATTAACTCAGAAACTGGCACCAAAACTTCACAGTAAGTGAAACTGGAAGTGAATTTTGAGGTTCACCCAAAGAAGAAACATTTGAGATTTTTTAAAGGAAATCAAACAAATTAAAATAAGTCAAATGAATTCTTTTGGGGTGGTGGTGGTTTTGGACATTGCTACATAGGGATTTCAAAATTCTCTTCCTCCAAAGTTCTCCCTGAATCTTGGAGTTTGAATTATCCTGTCTTGTTTCCAAAGTGCACTAGGAATTCTCTGGGGTTCTGATTTTGGTTTTTAAATTTTCAAATATTGTATTCAGGGCTGTGCATACACAATTTGCTATAGCATCTGGAGCATATGCGTATACTGGCAAAACCCTGTTCAAAATTAACCTTGGTGCAATCATTAAGATTCCTTTTTTGCAGTGTTTTATCAATAACATAGAGTAGGGGAAAGATGCAAATGGATAGAAAGAATTGAAAATTGAGGCAAACTACATATGCTCCCATATTAGTATCCATTTTAGATATTCTAAAAATGGATAGATATTCTAAAAATGGATAGATAAAAATGGATAGATATTTAGATATTCTAAAATGAATACTAAAATGGAATTAAAAAGCAGTGGAATACAGAGCAGAACAAATGCAGAGAAAGGATAAACAAAAAGAATGAGGGAACAATTTCTAGATCAGTTTATGGAATGCAGGTGATACCATCCATCTTGATGTTGCCCTGGCAGTCACAGTGACCATAATCTTTTCATTATTTATTTTCATTTCTTGCTCATCTCATTCCAAGGGCTTATGTTGGATTATAGTATTAAGATAAATATTCAATAAAATGCCTATTAAATGCTAAAAAGTTAGATCAAAATTATTTTCAAAAAAGAACCACTGTATTTCCCATATTCGCTAAACTTCTCAACTCTCCAAAGGAAGGGAGCTCCACAGGTAGGACTGGCAGCAGGTGGTGTGAGAGTCTCTTTTCATGTTCTTCTTGTATGTGACACACAGATTGCAGAATCAAGGGACCATTCTTGGCTAGATCACAGATGGAGAAGACTGTCTCAAAGGGACGAAGGGCAATCTGAGGGTATACTCGGGCTGCCAGTTGTGCTCAGGATGTGGCACAGAGCTATCTATAGTGTGACCCCTGTCCGTTAAGGTCCTTAAGGACAGGTGCAGTGAAGATAATGGGCAACCCAATCCTGAGCTGCCCGGAGTGCAGGGCTGCTGCGGCGTCAAATGGCTATCACAACATCCTGAGCACAGTTGGGCAGCCCGCGGCAGCTCCTAAGGGGAAGGGGCCTTTCATCCTCTTCCCCAGGGTAAGGAAGCAGCCCTGCAATGGGGCTACTCAATTCAGCAGCGGCTGTGGAGCCAGCGCAGAATCTGAGAGCCCCATGTTAGGCTGCGCAGTTCAACATGGGTCTCAGGATCTGGTGGAGTCGAGCTCCACTGGTCCTGCCCTCCTCCCACCCTGCTCCCTCCCCCCTCATGCCTTAGCCTGCCCTCTTTCCACCCTCTTCCTGCCTCTCCCCACCCCAGAACACCTCCTCCCCACCTCCCCACACCCCCACTCACCTCTCTGCCACACAGTAGTCCAGGTGACTGCCAGGCAGTGGACTGCCGGCCTCCCACTGGCGCTGGCCCAGCATGGGCTTGCACTGGCCCAGCTCCAGTACTTGACCAGTGCTAACCCTCAGAAATGTGCTTTATGGCCAGCATGCTGAGCTCAGGATTGAGCTCTCACCCATCACCTCTGGAACTAAGCCTGAGTACATGCAACTAAGGGTTAAACTAGATGTGAACATTACAGCCCAATCCTATTGGTACTTTGTGCTGGCAGACCACAAGGGCCACTGGTACTGCATCCTCTCCAACATGCTGTGGAATGCTTCTAATGGTATGAGGCTCAGAAGGCCAAGTGCCACTGATAGTGGCTGCAAATGGGTACACTGGCTGGTGGAGAGGTATATTCAGTGGCATATCGGGGCAGGGATCAAGTCGGGGTGAATGAATGGGGGCAGAATGGGGGCAGATCTCAGTGGTAGTGTCCCTGTCCCTGTGATATCTGGAGTTCCTGCCCTGAGCCTGACACACCCCTTGCAGTTTGAATCTGCAGTTCGCAAAATAGCTAGCTTTGGTCTGAATAAGCCCATAGGGAGCCAGGGAGCAGTTGAGGGATAAGGAAAAGTTTTCTTTACTTCCCTCTCCCATCTGGCTTGGTCCCCAGCTACTGCACCCTCAGGTTGGCCCTGGAGAGAATTGGGCTGTTAATGTATTTGCTTTTGCTTAGTAAATAGCACAGAGGGTACATGCAAAGTGAGTTCATGACTGTGGTGGTGGAAAGCTTTTAGCCACTGTGGTTCCAACTAGAGTCACACCCCCTCCCCAGTGCACACTATTTTTAATTTTTTAAAAAAGCTTCCATTAGCTTTCAACGAAAGATTTTGTTCCCATTGAATATAGCATGGGTTGGGCTGTGTGTGATCGAGATCAGACCCATGGCATGGGAGAAGTACTAAAGCCCCACTTTGTCTGCTATAGTTTTGATCTGTTTTCTCTCTCTCTCTCTCTATCTCTCTCCCTTCCTCCCTCCCTCCCTCCCTCCCTCTTTCTCTCTCACACACACTCGCGCGCGCACACACACACACACAGAGTGAATCATTAAAAAAACGCATGGTTAAGAGTTTACGTTCATATCTAGTTTAACCCTAAACTAATTGTATATTTTTGGACTTCATACACCCCCTTTCTCTTTTGTCTTCCTCGAGTTGATATCAAGATTGTGAGCGTCTCAGGGCAGAGACCTGACCTTCTGTTCTTTGTAAAATGCCATGTAATATACATTAATGGCAGTGATAATAACTAACCAAACCAATATGGGATGCTTAAATAATGTAAATTATATAATGTTGTATAATCATCTTGTATATGTGGTTAACAAAGAAGAGATTTGGGTAGCGTATTTGGGCATATACCTTTCAGCAAAAAGGTGTGTCCAAGAAAAGAAAAGAAAAAAACTCTGCTGTTTTCATGATCAGTTGCCTGGAAGAAACAAAATTGTGAGTCATTGGTTTGGATCATTAACTTACAGAATGAGGAAGGCAGATCATAATTCTTTTGAACTATGTTTTGCCTCTCCTTGATTGCAAATGACCGTTTTACTACGTATATAGTTGCACTTGATTTATACCAGTACAATTGTCCTTACCCTTGTCAGGAGGAGGTAGACTGAGATATTCTGAGACAGTTTGGTCATGCATATGAACTAGACATCAGAACTCCTCTGCCAGTGCAATCCTATGCACTGTGTTGAATGAGGCTTACTCCCATGAAAGTGTATACAGTAGATGATTGCAGACTTAGAGTGTCTCCCATTCTACTGCATACCCCACCCGCATATGGGAAGGTTACATTCTCCACTGTGGTGTAGTGGTTAGAGTGTTGGGCTTATATCAAAGATGACCGCAGTCCAATACTAACCTGTGCTGGCACAGCCAGGCTGCATGGCCTGCGCTGTATTCAGCACAGGTTAGGAGGCGGCTGGAGGTCTCCTTGCAGTAAGGGATATATTTCCCCTACCCCGAATAATGCCCCAGCCACCCCTATGGGGCTTCTCAGATCTATTTAGCTGGCACAAATCCAGGAAACCCTATGTGAAACTAGGACAGCTGGGAAGGGGGTTAGGATCCAGTGGAGGAAGCCTCAGCCGATCTGGCCCCCCTCCTGGGCCTGATCCACCTTCCCCCTCCCAGAAACTCGCTGAGGCTGCTGACTCACAAGTAGTCATAAACATCTGTGACACTCTGCAGGGATGGCTGTGCCAGCTCTCAGGCTTAAATCTCCACAAAACCCACAGGGTAACTCTGAGCGAGGTTTTTCAAGCCAACCTATCTTACATGGTTGGTATACAGAGGAAAGCAGAGTATACTATCCTGGGCTTTTTGGAGGAAGGAAAAGATAAAATTGTTGTAGAAATAATAAAAAGTTTGTTAGAAAATACTTGAAATGTGCTTTATGAAAAATTGATCAGTAGGAGTGATTCAGCATTAGGGGAAGGAAGCATTGTGTTATTGTGTCATTATAATTGTGTAATTGTAATTGTGTTATATGGAAAAAGAAAACCTCAAGCACTGAAAATTGATTTATATTATATTGTATTATATTATATTATTTCACTTTTTTGCACACAGAAATTCATAGTGTAAGTTGATATGCATGCTTATAATAATAATAATAATAATAATAATAATAATAATAATAATAATAATAATAATAATAATAATAATAATAATACTGGTATTTATATACCGCCTTTCTGGTCATCAGATTACTCCTCTGACTTTATTCAAGGCTGTTCACATAGGCAGGCTATCTCTAAACCCCTGAGGGGATTTTTACAATAACAGAAAGGTTCTATCTTTCAAGAACAGCACATTTCAGATGGATCTTTCACAGTCTGGAATGACTTCTGGCCCCCAGTTGCCTCTCATGCTGGCTGACAAGCGTCTCCTTCATCTCTCACTTGAAGGACAGCCAAGACACTTCTTCGCTCATACCAAAGAGCAGGTGGAATAACTCAGCTCAGCTTGTCAGTGCTTCAAGGTCTCGCCATTCATGGAGCTGCTGGTGGCCTCGAACTGGCAACCTTCAGATGTTATCTTTGGGCTAAGGGAAGCTCTACCCTCTAGACCAGACCTCCTGCCCAATAAATGTTTTCAGAGTATCTCACACACACACACACACACACACACACACACACACACACAACTAGAGAGTTGACCCTGAGAATCAGCTCTTGATGGCTTCCTCTGTTCTTGTGATCATTGTGTGTGTGGGAGTGTTGATCGGGGCAACACACACTCACCTCAGTTTGGAAAACTTCCACCCTACATCCGTAATTGGTAACATTCTCTGACTTCTAGCATTGGTACATCTCAGGAGTTAAAACCATCCTGAAGGAAAAGCTCACCACAAGATAACTTGTCTACAGTAGAAATGGCTTTTGCAGTTTCTCTGACAGGAAGAACCTCTACAGCTCTTGCCTTTCCTCAGAATCTAAAAAAGAGTGCTGAATTTCAAATCTCACCATGACCGCCTTAGTGGTTAGGTAATGATCTTGTTTAATGCCTTTATTTATATCCATTTTCTGTATGCAAATCCTCAGGATTTGGCTTCACAGTAGCCAGTTTAAAGCTATGTTCATCCAGTCTGTTGCATTTGTTTAAGATCCTCACTTGTCCTGCTTTTCCATGACATCTCCTAAAGGGACTTTTGTGACAGAGGCATTTTAATAGCCTTCTATATTTTGTATTAATTTGGAGTATTCTGACTTTGTTAAGGTGTATAGTGAACACACTGATAGCCTCAAGCTGTGCATTTCATCTGGCTGCAAGTGGCTCTTATTCTTGGATGTCAGGGCCTGGAATACAAGTCTGAATTTGGAAAATTGACACTTGACATGATGGCTTTCAAATCCATCTGTTAAAACATATGATCTTTAAAAAGTATTCGTCAAAGTTAAATTTTCAAAACAGCATTGTAACAGGTTTGAAGTTAAAATTTGAATCTTGAATTTTGGGGCCAAATGTTGCCTGTGTGCAAAGTTTGATTTCAGCTCTTGAACTGGCTCTAATTTTGGCTCTACCACCAGCTCTGAGCGTCGCCATAGATGAACAAATTATTATTTATTCTTATTGATAAGAATATAGTGTAATTTGTTTTTCAGCAAAAAGTAGTTCACAAAGTAGTTTACATTGCAAAATAAATTAATAAATAGTTCCCTGCCCCCCAAAAGCTAACAGTCTAAAATCAATATCCTGTGCTCCTACGGAATTGCTTTATTCTTTATTCCCTTATAGACAGATCCTATTGCTGAGCAGGTCTTCCATGCTGTCGTGGGCATCATGGTGACCAGGAGAGGAACGATGCTAGTGGGGAGGCCACACCTGTCAGCACAGTGCCTCTGTGCTAGTGGGATGATTACGGGGCTGGGGCACCTTCCTGATGAGGAAAGGCTATGGCGTTTGGGCCTCTTCAGCCTAGAAAAGAGATGCCTGAGGGGGGACATGATTGAGACATACAAAATTATGCAGGGGATGGACAGAGTGGATAGAGAGATGCTCTTTACACTCTCACATAACACCAGAACCAGAGGACATCCACTAAAATTGAGTGTTGGGAGGGTTAGGACAGGCAAAAGAAAATATTTCTTTACTCAGCGAGTGGTTGGTCTGTGGAACTCCTTGCCGCAGGATGTGGTGACGGCATCTGGCCTGGGTGCCTTTAAAAGGGGATTGGACAAGTTTCTGGAGGAAAAATCCATTACGGGGTACAAGCCATGATGTGTATGTGCAACCTCCTGATTTTAGAAATGGGCTATGTCAGAATGCCAGATGCAAGGGAGGCACCAGGATGCAGGTCTCTTGCTGTCTTGTGTGCTCCCTGGGGCATTTGGTGGGCCGCTGTGAGATACAGGAAGCTGGACTAGATGGGCCTATGGCCTGATCCAGTGGGGCTGTTCTTATGTTCTTATGATGATGGCTGGGAGCCACCAGTGGTGAGAATTCCGCTGAGCAGCAGGGAGGCCTTCCTTGGTGGGGGGTGGACAGTGGGGGAAAGGTGGGGAAGGGTTGAAACTGGGTGAGGGAAGGGTGGCGGATCACGACCCGGAAGGGGGCAGGCATGGCAACAGAGGCTTCCGTGAAATCCTATTCCCCCTCTCAGGCCTTGGAGCCCTAGATGGATCTTCTCAGTTCTGTGCCTGGTGCAGATCTGAGTAGGCCCATAGTGTCTGTTGGAGTCCAACAAGGGGTAAGGTACCAATGTTGCCTTACCCTGAGGAGACCTCTGGCTGCCTCCTTAGCCCTGCAGGATACTGCAGTGGCCATTTCGGGGTGGTGGCCACCATGGGACTGGGCTGCCAGTTGCAGGTGGAAGCACTGACACCATCCATAGTCTAAACCAGTCTAAGCCTTTCTCAGCAGGAATGATATGGCCCCCTGAGGTGCCTTGGCACATTTGAAGGGAGCCACAGACTGAAAAAAACTGAAAATAATAAATTATTTAATGTTTATCTGTTCGTATTGTATCCTTGCTTGACAGGGGATGCCTGGAACCTAAGAAGAGTTTCTAAGAGACCATAGCCAATAAAAGGTTGAGAATAGCTGGATTCCTTCTAATTTTCCTTCCTTTCAGGTAACGGCCCTTATTTCTTTGAATGAATTTGGAACAACAGAACCTCGGTTTTCATCCTTTTGCAGTACCCTTTAATCATCATATGCTTTTCTCTATTCTGTTCTCTCTATTGGCCAGTGGTACTCTTCAGCAAATGTGGCCCCCTGCCATGAGAAACTTGGGATTAGGTCCAACATGGAAGAATACATATAGTGGATTAATCTGTGGGAAAGAGCACACTGGAATGTGAAATTGAAATGGATTTTGCAGGAAAGATTCATAAAGGAGAGACTCATTTCTGTCTGCCTGTCCCTACTTGTGAATTTTTTCTCAGTAAATGCATGGAAAGAAATTAAAATTCAATCAAATTGTCATTATTAACACCTCCCATGTCTGACGAATTGCCACAGCCAAGACAATTTAATTCAATATGTCCTACTGACATTTAAAAGATATATTTAAATAATTAATATTTAGTTCATCCTAATGACTGAGCAATGGCAACTGGTTTTATCACTTTAGTCAAACTCTTTTGCTGAAAAAGAAGCATCATCCTTACATGTAGATGGATGTCCAACCATCCCTGAAGAAGACTATTCACGAATATATCGTTTTGTGAAAGAAATCATGATGGAGACTTTCAGGAATAGAAATTGCAAGAATTTCTTCTGAAGTTCTTTATGCAGATAGAAATTCAATTATTTTCTCTGTAGATTTTCCAGTATTCTCTGCTTTTGCCTTCAGTTTCAAAAAAGAGAATTAAAACTGCCTCCTCCCCCCCCCCCAAGTCATTTTTCATGCACGGCACAGAGCCATGAGTGACTTCCTGAGAACTGTTACTGTCATTCAGGTGTGTAGCCAAGGGGGAGCAAAGCTCCAGGATTTCGACAGCAGAAGTGATGACATCATTACTAGGAAAACTCAGGTGCTGTGTCTGAAACTTTTTTGAAGGACTTCAAAGCCAAAAAAGAATCATCTGGCTCAACAGGAGGCAAACTGAGAAATTTGATTAGGGGCATATCTTAATATCTAGACCAGTGTTTCTCAACCAGTGGTACTCGTACCACCAGTGGTACTTGAGGTGGTGTCCAGTGGTATTCACAGAACCCTCAGACCCTGGCCTGGCAGTGACACCAGCAATGCAAAGTGACAAGCAGAAGTGTGAGGCTTGGCTTGCTGGGAAGAGCTCCAACATGCACTTTTTGCATGCTCATAAAAGCCCACCTGTCTGCCCTGAGCCTCTTACCAGTGTTTGCCACTTTTCCTCTGGCCTCCCAATCGGGAAGTAACTGGTGATGACATGATTGCCAGACACTTCCAGTGCTACTTCCGATAGTTGGACCATGTAGAGTGGTACAGTGGGAGACAAATGTTGAGAAAATTTGGGGAATCTAGACCATCATCTAGATCTAGACCAGGGGTGTCAAACCCATTTCATACTGAGGGCCGAATAGCATTCATGATGCCTGCTAAGGGCCAGAAGTGATGTCATTAGGCAGGAAGTGATGTCATTAAACAGGTCATAACCAAAAATAAGCGCTTTTTCTCACTTAGAAACTCATTAGCTGCAAATGACAGAAGAGAAAATTTGCAAATCTTGACCATATTTCAAGATATTGGAGAGCCCAATTTTCATGTGGGCTGCCCTTTCAGCAGTAACACCTCAACGCTACTCAGCAGCTGAAAGCCTGAGGGCTGGATAAAAAGCTTCCGCAGATTGCATCTGGCTCCTGGGCCTTATGTTTGACACCCCTGATCTAGACCATCATCTTTTCCAAGAGCTGCTTGAGAGACAGTTTGTAGCTCTTTCCATTAAAGCTACAATCCTGTGCAAGTTTATCTGGAAGTAAATCCTACTGAACTCAGTGGAACTTACTTCAAAGTAAATAGTCTACTGTACCATTTATATTTATTTGGGATAAGTTTTCAATTCCATTTTCCAATTCTTATGCATTTGTTTTAAACTACTGCAATTCACTTCAAGAGTTCGGAATAAAACAAGCTACATTCTTAAATGAAACAGAATAGTTCTGAAGTCAGAATAAGTGGCAGAAGCAGAAGACACTTCAGTGAAGGATTTTACAGTGAATTTTTTGTTGTTGTTGTAAAGTCTTAGTATTGTGTGGCTATTAAAAAAAACAACATTGCTACGGGGGATGTCACAACAACCTCCTACACTGCAAAATTTACCACTACACCACTGCTGTCCATGCAGTTCATATATGTCATATGCTATCTCATGCTCATTGCAGCTGACTATCCCACATATGCAGCCTTCACTAGACCCCATCTTTCTGTTACCATTGTGGGTGGCAATTTTTACTGCAAATTCTGCAATATGCAGTACAAATCTTTGTAACAGAGGTGTCACTAGGGCTTTTCATCACCTGGTGCTAGAGCTCATTGCGTCACCCCTATGATGGACCTCCCCCCCTTACCAGACCTTACAGAATAAATTACAATATTATACACACAGCCTAAATGCAATGGCATCACTATAACTTTTGTTTGTTTGTTTGTTTGCTTGCTTGCTTGCTTGCTTGCTTGTTTAAATATATAACAGTACAGGTCACTGAACAAATCAGTAACCAACAAAAAATCAGTGGCCAATCTGATGACACAACTGAATTCTAGTATTAGCTTTGATACATGGAAATGAGAGCTGACTCCTTCTAACACCTTATTGGTTCCCTGTTGTGTCATAACACCTCATTGGCCCTTGGAATAATCAGTCTTATTGATCCATTTTGAATTAAAGAAATTCACTTTTTGTGACATTTTTCCTTTTTTGGTTATTTGGCTATACCTTTTGTTAGAATACAGATATTTCAACACAGTATGTTTCATTGCATTCTGCATTAAATTACCCATAAAATTATATATAATACAATGGTATTCAAAAATACCAAGATTTTCACAATTTTGGCCAGTAGTGGGGTCACCCCCCTATGAGGGTGTCACCTGGTGTGGTCTGAACCCCCTAGTGATGCCACTGCATTGGAAAGAATTCAATAGACAACCAAAAAGATACATAGAGGTTTAAAAACTATGGCATACAGTCGTACAAAGTAAGACTGAAAGTAAGACAAATCACACCTTTGAGAGTATCCAAGCTAAATTTTTGAGGGCTATCTTGAGTTTACCTAAATCTGTACCATACTCTGCATTATGTTTGGAGACCAGACAATCACTCTTAGTATCAAGAGCATGGCTTTTAGCCATACGCTATTGGCTCCAGTTACATTATAATGTGAAACCAGGCAGTCTCCTATCCAGAATGTTATCTGAGTCTGGTTCTTCTAAATGGTATAGCCAAATTAAATCAAAAATTGAATCAATTGGTTTTTCATTGGATTTTTTAAGTTTCTATCCATTCCCTGGAATTTATCAAAGGGTAAAGCAAAGAATGCTAGACATTGGGGCACAAAACCTCTTGAACTTGCTTCTAGAGTTTGCTCCCCTCTTAATTTCTCTATCCCGCTCAATTATGGGCAAATGGCTCCTTATCTGAGTATTCTGATCAACGCTTCTGAACGTCGTGCAATCTCCTTGGCAAGATTCAATGTGTTTCCATCCAAGGTCACAGAAGGCAGATATAGGCAAATACCATATAAAGAACGCCTCTGCCCTTGTAATTTGGGAAATATTGAATCAATCATACACATTCTTTTTTATTGTCCTCGGCACACTAGATCTCGCCACACTTACATGACTCCACTTCTTGGCAAGATGAATGGTCTTTCGGATGAGGCAAAACTGAAACGTCTCCTAAATGACTGCTCACCAGATGTGCTAGAGGGAGTTTCTAAATTTTTACTTTTAGCGATTTCTAAGCCTTCTTAATGTAATGTCAAAAAAATTGATATTTTATGTTGAACTGTAAATGTACTATTAGTAATTTAGTAACTTAACTCCGTTTTTGATAAACGGGATTAGGACTGATTATGTTTGCTTTTATGGTTTCTTTATCTATGCCTAATAAAAGTTCATTCATTCATTCATTCATTCATTCAAGTAAGACTAATGAGGTGGATCACACTAAGTTTAGCAGAAAGATGAATGATGGGTCTGACTACAGTTGCAAAAGTCTGAAAAGGAAAAAGCCTTTAAAGAAGAGGGCCAGCTGATGGCGGCATCATTGTGGGAAGACAAATGAGACAAGTGGGTTCAAGTTACAACATAGGTTATATTGTTTCTAGACTCGCTAGGTTTCTATTTTAAATTCTTCCTTCTAAGTTTTTCCCTTTTTGGCTAATGATTGCTCTTTTTTGAGGGAACAGCCCAGTTTATTTTCAACCTTTTCTTCTTCTCTTGTATTCAGCTTGGAAAGTCTTCCTCATTGATTGAAATCTAATGAGACCTTCTTTGTGTGTCCAGCCTGGGATACTAATTGCACTCTCTCTCTCTCTCTCTCTCTCTCTCTCTCTCTCTCTCTCTCTGTGCCATTCCCTTCAAAGACATCTTCAGAAGCCAATGTTCCTGCCAAATTTCCAGTACAGCTCATGCATGATAAGAACCACAAAGGTTTTGCAAGGATTACTATAGCAAGGACATGTGTTGGGGAAAACCTGAGACAGCGCAGCCTTCCCTTTATGTGTCAGAGAAATTACATTGAATTCTGCTGTAGGACAAGATTTGCACTGAAATATTTCATTTCTTTGTCATTCTAGGTCCAGATAGTCACTCCATGATGCTTGCTGGAAAAGGATGAGAACTGGTGCTACCCAGTAGCTATTCAAGAAAATGCCACAAGATGGTGTTGACCTTGCACAAAGCTGGTTAACTTTGCTGGGTGCTGGGATTCTCACTATGAAACTTCTCCTATGAGCTTCTCCCTGTGAAGTACTCCAAACTGTCCTAGGGCCCAATCCTATGCAACTTTCCAGCTCCAATGTAGCCACAATGCAGTTTTGTGATAAGGGAACACGTTTCCAAACCTTGAGAAGGCCCCAGTGCCTGCCCCTCCACCATAGGATGCAGTGCACACCCCTCTGGCACAACAGTACCAGCACTGGAAAATTGAATAGGATTGGGCCCCTAGTTCTCTGAATGCACCAGCAGTACAATCTATGCATTCAAAGGCTCAACCAAGGCTTCAGCTCATGATGTATTTGCTAAGATGATGCTAAGCAGTTCTGGGTCTAGTCCAGTGATGGCAAACTTATGACATGTGTGTCTTGGGTGACACACCAGTGTTCACCAACACTTGACAACAACTGAGTTTGTTTTACTTATATTTCATTTTTGTAATTATTTGACATTTCTTTATATAAGTACAAAGCAGCACACATGATTGGGCTGTATTTTTTTTAAATAAATGTGTATGTAAACAATTGTTTCTCTTTTGTTTGGGAGGAGGGGGGCGACACAGCAGCAGAGTCGTTAGGCATTTTCTGAATTTTTGACATGCAGAGACCAAAAAGTTCACCATCACTGGTCTAGTCTTAGGGTCTCCAAAAACCGGCCCAAGGGCCACATGCAGCCCTCCAGAGGATTTGAGCCAGCCTGCGGCACATGGTGGGGAAGCTTGGTTGTTTCAGCCCACAGCCACCTGCTGAGAGGCCGGGTACAAAGATTCTTGCGCAGAGAGATGCTTTTACTGAATAGGCTTCCTTGAAGTTGGCCTCAGAAGGCTCTGCGCCTGTGAAAATTCCCTTGGAAAGAGAACTCCTCTGGTGGGTGGGTAGGGGGGTGCGGAGAGAGAAAAACAGTGAGAGTTACTTCTACCTAACACACCCTTTGGAAACCTGAGAGAAGGAGTTCCAGATACATTTAATACTCTGATCAGACTGATGGCCAATCAGTTCCATCTATCCAACACTTACTGAAAACATGTTCTCCGTACAAATTTATTAATTTCTCCAAACTTATTACTCAGTTGTTCCCCAACTCTTCATCCCTGCAATACATTAATTCTCTCCCCAATCGCTCCAAATAATTTTCCCTTCAAAATGTTTTTTCCAAAAATATTGATTTTCTACCTTATTCCTCCTTTCACAAATTCATTCTTCCAAAATTAATTTTCCTTTTCAAAATCCTTTCCCCCAACTTCCTGTGCAATTCAATTTTGCTCTCTGCTCTCACCAATCCTTTTTCAAAACCCATTCCCCTCTCTTCTATCTCCAAAGTATTTATTTATTTATTTATTTATTTATTTATTTATTTATTTATTTATTTATTTTCCAGTCCTTGACTCCATGTCAGATATACAATGCAGCCCTTGTGCCCAGTAGTTTGGAGACCCTTGGTCTCGTAGTTCCTGGATGAGAGATCACCTGGGAATTCCACTTTGAGTTCAGCCACAAAAGAAAGACAGAATAGAAGCATTGTTTTTCAAAACCCTAATGGATAATAGGGAAGTCCTTTTTCTCTAGGGAGAAAAGGACCCATAGCCACTTATCATTTGCGTATTTCATTCCAATCTACCCATGGCTACGAGGTCTAGTGGTTGAACATATATGAAACTGGCCCCCACTGAATCCTGTGGGAAAGATTTGGGCTTGGGGCAAGAGAACATTTGTTACCTTGCCCTGGGGAAAACCCAGTGGGTCTACTCGGACCTGTGCCAGTGATATTGCTGGCTCAAGTCTCCATGGAACCGCGAAGGTACATTGAACCCAGGAAGGGGATTTGGATTCAGCAGATGCCACTGCCTCTAAACCCACCCCCTTCTCTGTCCCAATTTCTCCTCTTTCCCAACGAACGTATTATAGCCCTATTCCCCCATCCCCACCTCCCTCCCACCCCTATGTATACTTACTGGGGTCAGCGGGTGTCCAGAATCTGCTGGTGTGCAGAGTGGACTGCTTGCTGCTTATATTGAGAGTCAGCCTGTGTGCTCCAGCGTGTCACATTTTCTGACAGCCAGCATTCTGGTTTGCACTAGGCACCAATAGGATTGGGGCCTGAGGTATGACCCCTTCCGTGGTGTGTGAATGTGCCAGCTCAGAGGGGTGTCAACTGGTAACCCTCATATCAAGGGAATGGCACATTTGTCTTTTCCTTAAGCATGTCTAGGAACACATAATGCTAGATTATATCTGATGTTCCCTTGCTAAGTGGGAATGCAGATGTACTCCATGTGTTTTGATGGGCTGACACAGGGGAAAAATGGCAGCGCACAGTGGGCTATGAGGGTGGGGAAGCTCTAGAAGCAGCCATCCCCATGCCTGCTGAGTAACCTGCTGAGTTCAAGGACACTAATAACCCATCTTGTCTCTATGCTGTAGTCAACTGCAGGTGTGGGATTAGTGGATTAAGAATCCGTGTGAATGTCTGTTTGCTTCTATTTACCTATGTAGTAGCAGCACAAGAAACCCAATATGGTTTATGGGGAAAAAATATGGAGCATATAGCATGATTCCCCATAACTTTTTGAAACTGTGCAGGGAGGAGGGTTATTCTGCATGCACCAAACACATCATTACAATATATTGTACTCTGCAGTCCCTGTGAAGCTGCTTGAGCTCCCATTTGAGCTCCAGAGTCCCATTGAGATCATGACAACAGTGTTTATGTGCTATTCTAATGCTGGTTTGAGCAGCCTAAGTGCTTTTTAATGCATAGCATTACAGCGAGTGTGCCCTATTCTCTCTGTCACAGAATGGCTGTCTGGAGGGATGTAATTCCCGCCTCTTGCTTCTGCATGACATTATTTTCTGAGCATAGTAACATGCCTGCACCAAGCATGGTGAGAATCACTATCAAGCCATACGTAGCTGGAATAATTTGGCAAGGGACACATTCTTGCAGCATAATAACCACCCTCTTTGGTGTCGAATGCACATGACTGGCTCATGCATTATTTCTGTAGAGCAGCCCTGGAGCGCTGGTGCATGCTTGGAGTGGCACTCCTCTGAGCCTCATGCCAAATACCAGCAAAGAGCTAGGAGGGGAATGAGGAAGGAGAGGCACAAACAGGGGAAGCAGAAGGCGTGGACAAGCAAACTGGGCAGGGGGCAGATGGCAGCCACTTATGGTATACCTATTGAGCCTTGTCAAGCCCCTGAAGGGGTCTCAAGGAGAGCACACTCACTACTGTAGAGGAATGAATGAAAATCATTAGCTCCCAGGGAAGAGAGTTTGGCCTGCTTGGTCTCAGATAGATTTCCAAAGCAGGGGTGGCTGGACTCTCCAAAGCTCTGCCCACCTCCACTAGCTAAGCCCTGCCCATGGAAGCTTGTGCCACCAGATAGGAGGCAGTATGGCTCTGGATACCAGGTGCTTTGGGGGACAACCAGCAAGGAAAGCCATCTTCTTCATACGCTGCTTGTAAGCTTCCAAAGGCATATGGCTGGCTGCTTTTGGAAACAGAATGCTGAATTAGAAGGATCATGGTCTCATCCAGCCAGAGCTGACTCTTGGGTAGGGCAGGTGCCCTGGGCCTCACACTTTCATGACCAATACAAGGCCATAATAGGTCGCCCCCCCCCGCACTGGTTGCCCCAGACTCTCACCCTGCCCCCACCCTCCTAGGGACTGCTCTGCACTCAGCAAGAATCTTACATTCTAATGCCAAACCTGAATTCTTGCTGATGCATGTACTGAAATCATTTTCTTACAGATTAATTTCCTGCACAGTTTCTCTCCCTCCCAAATTAATTTCTTCTTCAATGAATTCCCAGATTCAATGAATCTGAGAGGGAAAATCAATTCCGTCTCAGATTCCCTCCAAAGAAAGAAAAATTCCATTTTTTTCTAATCTCATCCCACCATACCAGCTCTCTTTCCTTTTGGGGAACGGATCTTTGCCGTTATTTATGTATGCATTCTCAGGAAGGGGGGATCTATGTCCTTGGCCAACCTCTGGCACTTCCACAGAGGTTGGGGAAGAGACCAATCCAGTTGAGCTCTGCAGCCAAACTACCTCACCTCTCTACCAAATAAGCAAGCAAGGCTTGGACAAAAGCTTAGTGCATAACCTTAAAAAGCCCTTTAAGAGCTTTTTAAAGGGAAGGGCAGTTGCTATCCAATCAGCAGGTGCCTCAGAACCTCTTGGTCCCAGCCCAACAATTGTTTAAAGGGGACTCAAAGCCCTGTACAGTGACTGTTTACCACTGTGTTCTTGTCAGGTGGCCGTTTAATGTGCCTTCTGCACTGAATGAACAGATTCAATTCAGATTCTGCCCAAAAGACTGGGTCAAATCCCAATCAAATCCATATTGCTGGCAATTGCAGGTGTTTCCTTGATGCTCTGGACAGGTGAAAATAAAGCACTGATCTGATCCAGCTAGCCACACGCTTGCCTCTTAAAATGCTATGAAGTGGATACTGCCCCATGTGGCAAGCTAATGTGAAATGATGGCCCTGCCAATTGCAGCAGTACTCATCACAGTTGGTCAACAGGCTGCTGGTTTTATTCCTGATACCTCAGTTGCAACACGCTTCTTGTTTTCAGTGCTGTGCTCTGAAAAACCTTGGCTCAGCCCCTTCCACTTGAGGAAGAGATAACAGTGTAATGGGGCCATCTAGTGGCGATTTCAAGGAGGGGCATTTAAACCTACCATGAGACAGCTTTGCAGTTTGGCACACACTCAGCAGTGTCTGCATCTGGAATTGGCAACAGGCTGCAGTAGCCAATAAAATGCCGCTGAGTTGAGCGGGACACATTTCAGAGCAATGAAATCTGACAGAAGAAATGAAGAGATCTGCTTGGAGCACTCAGCAAAATGTTAATTACAATAACATTGTCTTGTCATGTTTTGCAGGAGTGATATTATTGAGCCTGGTGACATGATTCCTTGTCAAAAAATGTGGATGTTTCACTGCTTTAATACTGGTATCCATGAATTCTGAAAGGGAAAGACTGATGGACATTTTAACAGAGGAAGGGTCTCCAAACTTTTTGGCCAGAGGGCCACATCAAATATCCAGCATGGTGTTGAGGGCCAGAAAAAAAAACAACTTAAAACATAAAATTTAAATAAATACATTAGAGGGAGCTTTGATGAATGAATAACCTTCCAGAATTTCCAGAATTTCTTCAAGCATCAACATGCACCACATAAATAAAGCACACACTTAAGTAGACTCCCATTCCCCCATCTCACAAGCAGCTTACTTAAACGTGCAGGAGTAAATACCTCAGAACTAACTCAGGATCCTGTCTAAGGCCTTCAGAGGACACAAAAGCTAGTTTTTCAGGAAAACCAGGTAGTGATGTTTTAAGGACTTTTAAAGGTGTTCTGAGGGCCTGGGAGACTGCGTGCATACCCTCTGGATGGTACCAGAGCACAGCTCTGGTCGTGTTTGATTGCGTGGGCCAGAGGCTATCAGGGGACCAGAGGTTGGGCCAGAAAGAGGCTCGCTGCAGGCTGCATCCGGCACTAGGGGCAGAGTTAGGAGACTCCTGTAAAAGAGGTTGGATGGCCACAGCTGGAATTCTTCTGCCTTTTTATTGTTTCTGTGCTACATTTAGCAGTAAGTTTGCCATGAGAGGGCTGGAAAGAGTTTATGACATTTTACTGACCCAATCCTATGGGCGCCTTCTGCTGATGGAGCAAGCATTCCATCAGCAGAAGGCCCTCCCTCTTGCTGCTGCAAATGCAGTGGTGATACACACTACAGAGCTGCCAGTTCAAATGGCTGGCCACCGTATTTGCGTTGCCAGAGAATCCAGCCACTGCTTGATGGTGGGGTTGGGCTGTGGACAATGAGGGGGAGGAAGTGGGGGCATGTCAAGAAAGGGCAGGAGGTGGGTCCAGTGGCAGTCATGCATGCTGGATCTTATTCCCTATTTTTTGGCCTGCTCCAATCCCTGACTCTCCTAAGACTAAGACTCTTCAGCTATAGAACTGGCATAGGTCTAAGGACTCATAGGCCATTAGGGACCTATGCAGGGGGAAAATATTTTCCCTTACCTCTCACAAGCCTCCTGATCCCCCCCCCCCCACCATAGCATGCAGTGCGAGCCTCCCTGGCACACTTGTATGCTACAGTATGGCATAGGATTGGGCTGTAAACCACCTGTGCCTCTACATTGTCAGTCTCTTATTTGCCCAGAAGTACATGAACATCTATAGTCATAGAAATGATCTCCAGTACCGGTTTCAGAAGATTATGCAGGGCTATGAAATCTGAGTCCCTGGCTCCATACATTGCTTAGGATGTCTTTTCTCTGCACCTGCCTCATCAGTACACGGGCAGACTGCATTTCCCTTTCAAGTCAGCCTCATACACCTGAGGTTTAAAGGCACATACTTACTGCCCCCTAACCAAATGTTGGTGTATGCATGTTTCATAATGTTTGTACGGGGCTGGCCATCCCAGAGTTATATGGGGCCTTGGTCAGGAAGTTCACAAAAAAAAGAATAAAGCATATTTTGGATTAAATAAACTGCAGCTTTTTCATATTTTCTACCACAAGGCACTGTGTGGGCATGCTCACGTCAATCTAGCAGCAAGAATCAGGTCAGGTACCAATGGGCTGTCCTACTTTCCCCCCAGACCTATCCATGTTAGCATCTGCCACTGTGGTGATTGTGATCATGAAATGTTCCATGACTGGTGTAAAAAGCCCTAATGCTCTCATCATTTCCCAGGGCATGCCAATAAATTCACTGCAACTGCTGCCAAAATGTTGTTACAACCCCATTTGCCTTGCCTTTTAATCCCTTCTGGATGTCAGTTTTTGCTGAAGCTCTTGGTTTCATCACTTGTTATACAAATTCCTACTCTAGGTGCTACCACAAGGAGATTTCAGCTTGTTGGAGCTTGATGGAGCTCTGTCTCAAGCATTTCCCTGTTCTTTCTGATTGTCTGTATGCCCTGTCAGTGGCTTAGCTAAGGCATCTGGCACTTGGAGGCACAAAAATTTTTAACTGCCCATGCCCCCATAACCCCTCCCCCAAATTAACACCCATCATACAACATCTTAGAGGCCTCCAAAAGGCACTTCTGGTCTTCCATCCAAGGGAGGTACCCAGGGCAATGGAGGCTCCTGCACCTCTTTAGCTACATCAGTGTGCCTTGCATAAAACAAATGATTTCTAAGTTCAGGAATGGGACTGTACCTTTGAAAGCAGAATATCCCAGCTTCCATCCTGCCATCTCCAGGTAAAGCAAGGAAACAGCCCTGTATGAAATCCTGAAGAGCCACTGTCCGTCAGTGCTGACAAGGGTGACCTAGATGGGTCAGTGTTGTGACTCAATATAAGGCAGCTTCTTATGTTCCAGACATACAGCAGCTCTGACATTCACTCAAATATTTTCCCTAAAGTGGATTACCGGCTAGTAGAGAGCTTTCTTTGCTGAGCTTTGCCCCCTAAGAAGATGAGGCTCCATTCCCACTCCATCCCAGAAATGCACAATACAATGCTTTTAAAATGGACTTGATGTGGGCACATGATGGTTACTTTGAAAGATCAAGTCAGAGCAAGAACATGGGATTTTTATATTTGAGTAGGTGAACATGCAAGGAATACAGTATATGCCATGTCTGTATTGCCCCTCAAGCAGGGTCCTAGGTGGGCTTAAGTGAAGGGCTGGTCAAGAAGTGGTGATGCAGATCAGCTCTGCATAAAGAAGCTAGCCAGTGAAATGAAGCTTGGGAATCCATCCTTCCATAATTAATCAAGTTACATCCATTTCTCGTACATGGACTCTGTTAACGTGGTATTTGCATAGAGTGTATCTTCATATATATGAAAGTTGTGACCCTCATTTCATTCACACTGCTGCTGCACCCAAGGGTGGAAGGGTCTTGGGAATTGGGAACCTCAATCTGTTTAGGAATCCTTAAGACATGATTCATAAGTCTCCCCCTTTGCACAATCTGAGTCTGGATAAACCAGTGAGCTGCCAGAGCCACAAGAAATCCTGAACAAGGGCTAGAAAGTCCTGCAGATTGCAATCTATGGCACATTTGTAACCTAAAAACCTGAATGTAGCACAAATGCATATCTTTGGGCACCACAGTTAATGGACCTATGACATCAGCCACATACAATCAATGGCATATGCCCATCACTTGCCAGCAACACCCCTCAGTGGGAAACAGTCTCTATGTAAGAAAGCTGATGAATCAAACCAGACATTAATAACAGCATTGCGGGGGGGGGGGAAACCCGAGAAAACTGTCCATTCTCACGTTCGACCTTACGGAGACCTCTCTCTCTTTGACCTTACTGATGGGTTGCAGTACAGTCAACAAAAGAGAGTAACTACAGGAGACTGTTGCTCTAAAATTCATTGACTGTGTTTCTCATGGCTTGCATGAGGATTACTGATGGTATTCAAATTACCAGGAGTTAGCAAATCCCCCGTTTAGATTTGCATGCTATTATACACGTTTTGTGTTCCAATAATCAGGACATGATATTCTCTGCATTTCTCTCTTGCATACCTGACACCTCCCACAGCCTCTTCATGTGCTTGATGGAACAGTCTATTGCCTGCCTACGAAAGCGCATGCAATGATAAGGTGCAACAGACACACCTTATTTGTTTTCATGTGGCACGGCATGATCAGAGTTAGGGAAGGAGTCGGGTACAGGAAAGTCAACAGAATGCAAAGATCGTATAGAGAAGCTGAGTCACCATCTGAAAACTAGACACTGTTATAATGGAGACCCACTCTTTGAGGTGTCCTTGAAGTTGGTGTTGCATCACTTCGTCAGTTGCAGTTTGGCGACTGGTGGTAAGTGTGATGTGGAGTGCTTTTTCTATTTGCTGAATGACACTGAACAAAACTCAGGCATGACTCTGTGTATATCGACTGGGTGCATCAAACAAAAGGAGCATATGTGCCCCTTGCCCTCCTTCATCACCACAGGTACACACCCATGAGAAGGTGTCTCTGAACGAGGTTTTGTAAAGTAAGCAGCAGGACTCTGGCTTCTCAGACATGATCTGACTCCTGTTCCCTTCCATCAGAATGGGGAGGGGAGGGAATCCATTGTGGGGGGGAATCCACAATTTGTCTTGCTGAGGCTCAGGATCAGCATGAACAAGGGAAAGCAAGCCACTATGGGGAAGAGAAGGGAAGCAAACCATGGTTTAGGAAGGGATCCCTAGCGACTGTTTCCCCCACAAGAAACCTATTGTGCTAGGGGTGAATATGCATGCACTACCCATTACTCCAAGTGTGCTGTGTGCATCCTCTTTGCCTCATTCATTGATGATAAACATCCCCATCCCATTGAAAGTGAAGAGGCTTTTAGTTCCTCTCTAAAAGCTCATGCTAATTTTAGTTGGGCACAGTTTCAATCCTTTTGTTCAGGAATACTTAAACGGTGCTATTTCCTTACAAAGAGCAGGTCTGAAAGACTGGCAAATGTATTCATGAGTATTCCCCCCCCCCCCCAAACTCAATCCAGATCATGCTAAACAGTCACGGACAGCATCCAAGCTCTTGCCTTCCCTGTTCTTTACCTTGAGTACAAAGTATGCAGGAAAGGAAAAACAAGCACAAACTGAGGGTGAGAGAACAGGTCATGTGCCTTTGTGCAAGATCACTAAAACAAAGACCAGGCTATTCAGCGAAACCCATCTTTTTTTTTTTTATTCCTTCACATGAATGCAAGTAGAGGATAGCCCCTGCCATCGTACTGAATGGGAGGATCAATGCACACATGAGAAGTTCAGGCAGAATTAGATAGGAACAGTTTGGAGCATTGGCAAAATATTATGGAGAACCAGGAAAAGAACCCAGAAGTTTCATTGTTCAAATAGTTTAGGAGGACTGTAGAGAGCACAGCTCACTGTGCACTGTGTTAAATGTGCACAATGAAAGTTCTACACGTTTCTGAATAATGAAAACAAACAATAAGCAGAATTGCTTGAAAAGCAGCTTAGCTTATTAAAACATACAATAAAAAGTATAAGTAGAAAAACAGAGACAGTATAGCATCAGTAGAGTATACTATAACTTAGCATAGAATCATCAACAATGTTCCTAATGTTTAAAATTACACTTTAAAGCACCCAAACACCTATCAGACTGAAGAAAATCTTAACCATCTTCTGAAAACAGAGTATAGTACTGTACAAACTTGGGAGAGAATTCCACAATGAGGGTGCCATGATTGAGAAGGCCCTGCCAGTAGATTTTACCAACCAGACCTCAAACAAAGATGGCATCCTGAGCAAAGTCTCACCTGATGACTGACTCCTCAGTGCACTAGGGTGGTGGTGGAAAGGGGAGAAGACATATAAGAGATGGCAGTCTCCAAGGTTTACACTTGCTCATTGTAGTATGAGTTTTATTAGACAATAGAATCCAATACATGAAATAAAGGCTGGTGAATGTAACACAATTTGAGGCACAACACAGGAAAAAACAAAGTCCAGAAGTTAGCAATAATAGCAAAAATGCACTCTGATAACTTAGATGCTAGTCCTAAAGACAAAACATATTTGTTCGAGCAGTGATTTTCAACCTTTTTCGTCTCATGGCACATTGACAAAGTACTAAAATTGTCAAGGCACATCATCAATTTTTGGACAACTGACAAGGCACACCATGCTGTTGGTGGGGGGCTCATATCCCCCAGTGGTCCTATTAATAAATGACCCTCCACCAAATTCCTGCGACACACCTGGGGACCATTTGCGGCACACCAGCGTGCCATGGTACAGTGGTTGAAAATGGCTATGCTAGAGTATCAAAACATGAATATCAAGCAGTGACTGCCATACAAAACATGTATACTGTGTGTAACCTAACACATCCAAGAAGATACAATTATTTGTAATCCACACTATCTCTCTTTGTTTATGATTTTAATGAAGATCCTTGAGTATTAACAATACATGTCCCCCATAGAAATAAGTTTCACCAGTGGAATCTGCACCCACTATAATAAGCACAGTGTGGCCAACCTGAAAGTGCTTTTAGGGTGCAATCCTAACCAACTTTCCAGCACCGAGGTAAGGGTAATGCAACTCTGAGGGAACAAACATTCCCTTATCTTGAGGAGGCCTTCGTAACTGTTCTCCATCTGCAGGATGCAGTACATGCCCAACTGGCACAGCTATGCCAGTGCTGGAAAGTTGGTTAGGATTGTGCCCTTAATGGTCCAATTCAATAGAATTTTGAACTCTTTCTCTGTCCCTCTCTGCCATTCCTTCCCTCAACTCTCCCCATCTTTAGATTTAGGGACTGGGTTGAAAAAGTAAGGACCCCTGGAGCTCCTTCCCTAAAAGTTGTCCTCGTTCTCACTTTTTCAGATGCACCAAATACTCTGTCTTTACACACCTTCACCACTCTTGCCTAGGAATATACTACACACTGGCCAGGGCATAGTAATATCTCTTTATTAATTTTGGGGGTGTGTGTGAAAAAGGTATTTTTGTATACAATACTTTTATTTCTATTCTTTTAGAATAAACCAGTGATATTTGACTTGAAACTACTGTATCTCTCTTAAGCCCCAAACATCAGGCAGTTGTACCATGGAAGTGTACGCTGCATTCTATTGCATGTGTGCGTGTGTGTGTGTGTGTGTGTGTGTGTGTGTGTTGGGAAGATCAGGAGTCTTCCCTGAAGTAAGGGAACTTTTGTTACCTCCAGGAAATCCCCTTGTTGCCCTATGGGTCTGCTTGGATCTGTACCAGCATGGTAAGGCTGGGCAGGATAAAGGTTATTGGCAGAAGCTTTTCAGCTGATAACTACCCCCCACCTGCTCCGACATGCCTTCTGGTGGCCGTGATCCCTGCCTGATCCTCTCCCTCTCCACTCTGTTACTCCTCCTCCCTGTGCCTCTTCCTACCCTGTGTGCCACTGCCAGGGGAACAGCAGGTCCAGTGCCAGTCGGCCAGCACTACTTGCCATTTGCAACAGCACCCTGGTACTGTGTGACAGTGCATCACATTTTATGCTGTGCTGCAGGAATGTGAGTTCTGGCAGTGGAGATGGGGGACAGGATTGGGCAGTAGGAAGGGGGATTCTCTGCCTAGAATCCTAGATCTCTTCTATCAAATAGAGCCATGTACGTCATTTTGGCAGTATTCTCTCTCTGAAGGTTACAGTCAAGGCTAGTTCCCCTGTGCCTTTAAAGAGAAATATTAGTTAGTGATATGAGCCCAAACCTGAGCTATCTGGCGTGAAAGGCTGCAGTGGCACCAAAAATGGCTGCCGTGGCATCCTGAACACAGGGCTCTGGATCCAGTGGAGCAGAACTCTGCCGCTCCCACCCCCCCACTCCACTCCCTCCCCTTCATGCTTTCTCCCCACCTTCCTCTGCCTCCCCCACCCCAGAAGCCTCCCCCATACCCCCATTCACTTCTCTACTGCCCAGCACTTCACACAGAGCATCTGGCAGCAATCGGCCAGCCTCCGACCAGTGCTTGCCCAGTGCAGGCTCGTGCTGGGCCAGCTCCGGTGCTGGGCTAGTGCTAATGATTGCAAGTGTGCCTTATGGCATGTTTGCGGCAGTGCGCACCAGTGGTGAGCCGGTGCACATTGGTCTGGACTGGGCCCTAATTCTCCTCACCAGCTCTTCTTATAACAGTCAAGCTGAAAGACCAAGGCAAAGTGTGGAACCTAATGTGTAAAACCAGCATAAAATATGAGACTGTATGAAGTCTTGCCTGCTTATGTGGCATGGACCAATTTAATTTCCAATTCTCCAATTTTTTTGGGGGGGAGGGGAAAAGGGAAAGTCATAAAAACCTTAATATTTACCTCAAACTGAAGGGTTTTAAAAAATGTTTTTTAATTGAATACTTTGGTTGGATCATGCCTTGATGTGACATATTGACAAACTGGAGCAGGTCCAGAGGAAGGTAACTAGGCTGAAGAACATGTCCTGTGATGACCAGTTGAATGTTGGGCATGTTTATTTTGGAGAAGAGATAGTTAAGGGTTGACAGGATTATATATAAATATCTGAGGAGCTGTCATGTGGAAAAGAGAGCAGATTTATTCTCGGTCACTCTGGAGGCTAGGTCCAGGACAAATGGGTCTCAATTACAAGGGAGATTTTGACCTAATGTTAGGAAGAACTTTTTGACTGTATGACATATTCAACAGTGGAATGGTCTGCCTTGGAAGGTGGTAGGCTTTCCATTAATAATAATAATAATAATAATAATAATAATAATAATAATAATAATAATAATAATAATAATAATAATAACTTTATTTCTACCCCATCTTTCTCCCCGAAGGGACTCAAGGCGGCTTACAACATATTAAAAACAATTTAAAAACAAATAAAAACATATTAACACATACTAAAAACAGCAGTCAGAGTAAAAAGGTAAAAAGAGCATAGAGCAGCAGCAAGTCATAAAAGAATCAGGCCTGTAAAAAAAATATTAAAAGATGTTAAAAAGATGTTAAAAGGCCAAGAACTCAGAAGGCCTGTTTAAACAGAAGGGTCTTCAGGCCTTGCCGAAAGGTCTCAAGAGAGGGAGCCATTCTTAAGTCAAGGGGAAGGGAGTTCCATAGCGTTGGTGCCACTACTGAGAAGGCCCTATTTCTTGCAGCCGCCCCACGTACCTCCCTAGGCGGCGGCACTTGTAAAAAGGCCTTCTCTGATGACCTGAGAGGGCGAGCCGGATTGTACGGGAGCAGGCGATCTCTAAGATACCCTGGTCCAGAGCAGTATAGGGCTTTAAAGGTCAATACCAATTTAAAGGTCAATTATTAGAGGTTCTGTCATTACAGCAATCATTAAACATTCTTAAGCAGAGGCTGGACAGTCACCCACTGGGAATTCTGTAGTTGTGGACTGCCTGCATTGGCAGGGGTTGGATTTGATGATCTTGTAGGTCCTTTCCAACTCCATGATTCTACGACTTTGCCATCACTCGGAGGCTAGTTTACATCTCGTGCTGTTTTATTATGAGACATGATTCTACAGGGTGTACGAGAAAAAAAGAAATAGAGACGAATGTCTTTGAACTGCTTTTCATCCTGCTAGATATGGATGCCAGCAAAACTCTCATTGCTTTGAAAGGGAGCTTCAAATAAGGGATAAGGGAACCCTGAGAAGGTTTTATTCAAAGGAAGAGGCTTCAGATGTGAATCACTCGAAAAGCCACTAAGAAATTATGTTCAATAATTTTTATACCAAAAGCAGCAAGAGACTATAACCTTTCAGACAGGGTGTTTGCCAGTTTGTTTATTTGTCATTAGATAGCTGGTAAGCATCAATGGCTCCTCCTATGTGGTCCATGGACCAGGAATGATCAAGGTCATTTCTAGCTAGCCTCTTAAACAGAACACTTTGAGTGCCAAGCATAAAACTTCTTATTCAGATCTCTCTGTGACTTTTCCAAGGTAGATGATATGTGGATTTGCTGCCTTTGAGAATCACATGACTAGAGAATTACAAATGAGTGGGTATAGGGAGGCATATAACCTTCTATACCAGACATTTGGAATACAGAAAAAAAATATTTGTGTTTTTGTTCTGTCTGCCACAATACTGAAGAATCACCGTAGGATCCTTGATTATTGGGGGGGGGGGGGGGGTTAGAACTATTTTCAGGGAAAATAGGGGACTTTTTGGTCAAACCAATAAAATCTGCACTGTACCCTTTGGGAAAATGGGAGATTTAGAATTAGCTAGAGATTTGTGATAGGCCCCAATGAGTCAGCATGATGCATATACTGAGCAACTACTGGTTCCCTGAAAAGCTGCTAGCCACACTGGATTGGTGACCCCTAAAATCTGGGTGACCCTAATGCTTTTCTATTATTCATCATAGCTGGAAGATCTCATAGATAGGGTTAGGAAGGTCACTCCCATTTTAATATGTTGAACTGGAGGACGCCATAGGCTAGAAATTGAGCTTGTCACACCAGAGTGGTTCTCACTGATGGTATTTGATTTGTCATTAATATTAATTTTTCTTCTTTGATGGACACTTACAGAGATTGCCATGTTTTATCTGTCTGGGAGTTGCTAGTATTCAGCTTCTGGAAAAAAAAATGCACACACACAAACACGTTTCCTGTGTAGAGTTATTATTACACACACTAGTTTCCTATATTCTCAACCAAAGTGATGAGTGGAGAAGCTCCATAGTGAGGTTTTAGGGGGTTGGACCCAGAGAGACCTAATCCAACTTTCCCCAATGTGCTTTTGTGGTTTCTATAGATACATTCATTTTAGAGAGATGTGGACCTGCGTAGCAACCATGTCATGTAAGTTGCCCTTCTCGGGGACACTTCTAATGTCTGCCCTTTGGAAATCCTGACATGCTGTGATGAATGCCATGTTTCCCTTTAATTTTTTCCTTAATTTTTTTTTTTTTGGCCTATGGTTTTGGATGCTTCTAATTCCCCAGAAGCTCTATGCTGACTCAGCAGCCTAAAAGGCTTTTGGGACACATTCCTGCAGCAGTCTTTGTAGTTTGTTTGAAATGCCATTTTGCCCAGCCATATGTTCTTGTAGATCTGAGTCATTCTTCATGTCTGGTGTAGCTAACACTTATACTGAGATTGGCATGCTCCTACTGATTGGGCAGCTGAGTCTGTCTATTTAGGCAAAGGGGTAGGATGGTGAGGCCAAGTGGGTTCCATTCCTCCAGTCAAGAAACTTGATGACATCAGCAAACCTAAGTTCAAGCACAGAGATGCTTATGAATGTTTCTGTGAGGTCTGCCATGATATCTAGCATTGGTTTACCAAAGAAGTCACACCCACTGACACTCCAGTAAGTGCAGAGACCAGAATTTCTGGACACTGTAAGTGGCTAGTGAAAGGGACTATATTACTAGCTAAATGTATTCCAGGAATTAATGCTGTTTTGGTTGTTTGTATTTTCACTTGAAACCAGCCTTCACAATTTATGGCTTCACTTTGTGTTGGGGGTTTGTGTGCTTCGTTGCTAAGTAGCATTACGACTCTTTCTGCTGGACATTGCTAGTTATTTTACTCAGTTTGGTCCGACTTGCTCTTGCAATTTGCTTTTGCCCCTCTTGAAATCTTGCCCAGTCAAAATCCTAAGATCTTTTTTTACAGTGGAAGCATGGAAGGGCATTCCTAAGCAGCACAAACTATGAGATGGTTCCAAAGAACCAAAGTTAAAGCCCCATCCTAATTCCCCCACTGCTGATGCAGATGTACTGCATCCTGTTGGGGGGGATCCCAGAAGTCTCCTCCTGGTAAGCTTCAGCTGCTGCAGTAGGGACTACTCAGATCTGTGCCAGCAATTTCATTCATGCAAGTCCAAGTGGACCTGGGAAGGTGGATCAAGGCTGGAAAGGGGGGGGGGTAGGCTATCCCCTTGCTTCAACATACAGTCCTCCCTGCTCTGGTTCCTTCTTCCTTCTCACCCACCTCTGCTTGCCCCTGTGCTGTCTTACCAGCAGTGGGGTTTCTTTGGAGGCTACTGGCATGCGGCCACAGCTGCTTGCTGCTTATGGCAGCAGCCTGACTTTCTCAAATGCTATAAGGCTGTGCTGCCTGAGTGCAAGGCCTATAGGATTGGGGCCTTAGTCTAGTAAGCAATTGCATCTTCTCTCTCCTCTAGTTCTCTTCAACACATACTCTTGCACACAGGCACACACACACACGAATGCAAGATATTAGAAAGTATGCGGTCCCTTTAGGTTTATCAGAGAGCACAGTGTCCTTGTTAAAATAACACTGTGCAGCAGAACAGAAAATAAGATGTCACGGCAAGCTAAACTCCTTCACTTTTGCAACATACTAAACAGCCCTCCAAGGAGGGCTGAAGGCAGCAGATTGGTGACTTTGGGGGGATTCTTTATTCATTCAGTATGCATTTATACCCTGCCACATCATCCAATGGGTCTGCAGGGTAGATACTGCTCAGATAAGCAGTACTGATTGGTAGAGTCATTTGAATGGTACTCCCCATTAGGGAAAAGATTGCATATTGGGGGGATCCAGCTCCCCAAACAAGAACACCTTGGGGTTTTGTCTGAATGTCCATATTGCACTTGCCATAACATCTTATTTTCTATCCCATTGCACAGCGTTCTCTTAATCTGCACTCTGATAAACTTTGACGCTCCCTCCAGCAAGCTCCACTATATGAACACCCTGGGCGTTCTGACTTTATTTATTGGTTCATTTTATTTTGCCTGATTTTCCTGCCATGTTTAGTATGACTGAGTGGCCAATTCAATAAAAAATGGAAAACTTGTGCAGTCCGTATAATAAAGTGGAGCAGGTTACCGAAGGCCGGGTATTATGTTTTTCAATATTCTTTTCGAAAATACAGATTTGAAATACAGATATGATGGATAAGATGGGCTGCCGATATTTCATTTCAATTCACATTATTGCAATGAATAGGAAGAAGCACTGGCATATAACTATGAGATCTCCACAGGGAATGCATTCTTTGGGAACGACTCAGCCAGCCACTGTAAAAAGAAAGGACGTGTCAACTTCTTCCCCATAAAGCCACGGATCGCATAATTGTGCTGATCTTAACCAGCTACTTCAATGTATTGAAAGCAACAGGGAGGTTGCCTATTCAACCATTGTAGAAAAACAAATTCTGCAAAAAACACTTCATTGATTAGTTATGACAAAGACAACTCTTACAGGAATTTACTTCTAGTCATTTCTTCAATGTATTTTTTATAAGAACAGCCCTGCTGGATCAGGCCATAGGCCCATCTAGTCCAGCTTCCTGTATCTCACAGTGGCCCACCAAATGCCCCAGGGAGCACACCAGATAACAAGAGACCTCATTCTGGTGTCCTCCCTTGCACCTGGTATTCTGACACAGCCCATTTCTAAAATCAGGAGTTTGCACATACATATCATGCCTTGCAACCTGTAATGGATTTTTCCTCCAGAAATTTGTTCAATCCCCTTTAAAGGCATCTAGCCAGATGCCATCACCACATCCTGTGGCAAGGAGTTCCACAGACCAACCACACTCTGAGTAAAGAAATATTTTCTTTTGTCTTCCCTAACTCTCCCAACACTCAATTTTAGAGGATGTCCCCTGGCTCTGGTGTTATGTGAGAGTATAAAGAGCATCTCTCCATCCACCCTGTCCATCCCCTGCATAATTTCGTATGTCTCAATCATGTCCCCCCTCAGGCATCTCTTTTCTGGGCTGAAGAGGCCCAAACGTCGTAGCCTTTCCTCATAAGGAAGGTGCTGCAGCCCAGTAATCATTTTAGGGCACAATCCAAACCTGCACTGGAGCAGGTAAGCCAGGAGGCCTGCGCTGCATCCAATGCGGATTACTGGCCAGTAGCAGCTCAGCCAGAGGCAAGGGGAAGCTCTTGCCCTTACCTCTGGGTAAGGGCTGCTGGCCCCAATGGGTCTCCTCAGACCTGCACCACCTCTGGAGATGACGCGAGTCTGAGGAAAGCAGAGTGGCTTGAAGCCACTCCCTTCTCCCTGGGAACAGGGGTTGGGATCCGGCATAACCGCTGGGTCCCAGCCCCGCCCCCGGCTCCCCGCATGCCCATCCCCAGGGCTGCCCATCGTCCGCCCTCCCCCTGCCCAGAAATGCTGCCCTCCTGCCACCTCCCCGCCCCCTCATGCCTACCTTCGCCACTTGTGTTGGCATCGGTGTGCTGGCACAAGTGACGGGGAGGAAGCCGCTGTGGAGGCTTCTGCCAGCCTCCATGTGTTGGTGCATCTGTGTGTTGGTGCACCGACACAGCTTCCTCCCACAGAGGCACAAACGTGCTTTACGGCATGTTTGCGACCCTCCAGGGGCTCCTATGCCGGCATAACTGCCAGTTAGGATTGTGTCCTTAGTCGCTCTCTTTTGCACCTTTTCCATTTCCACTATGTCCTTATTGAGATGTGGTAACCAGAACTGGACGCAATACTCCAGGTGTGGCCTTTCCATTGATTTGTACAATGGCATTATAATATGAGCTGTTTAGTTCTCAATACCTTTTCTAATGATTCTAATGTATTCACCAAACCTCAGACCTGCACCACCTCTGGAGATGACGCGAGTCTGAGGAAAGCGGAGTGGCTTGAAGCCACTCCCTTCTCCCTGGGAACGGGGGTTGGGATCCGGCATAACCGCACCAAACTTTTCCGAGTGGTGAAGACCAGAAGTGATTGTGAGGAGCTCCAGAAGGATCTCTCCAGACTGGCAGAATGGGCAGCAAAATGGCAGATGCGCTTCAATGTCAGTAAGTGTAAAGTCATGCACATTGGGGCAAAAAATCAAAACTTCACATATAGGCTGATGGGTTCTGAGCTGTCTGTGACAGATCAGGAGAGAGATCTTGGGGTGGCGGTGGACAGGTCGATGAAAGTGTCGACCCAATGTGCGGCGGCAGTGAAGGCGGCCAATTCTATGTTTGGGATCATTAGGAAGGGTATTGAGAACAAAACGGCTAGTATTATAATGCCGTTGTACAAATCGATGGTAAGGCCACACCTGGAGTATTGTGTCCAGTTCTGGTCGCCGCATCTCAAAAAAGACATAGTGGAAATGGAAAAGGTGCAAAAGAGAGCGACTAAGTTGATTAAGGGGCTGGGGCACCTTCCTTTTGAGGAAAGGCTACGGTGTTTGGGCCTCTTCAGCCTAGAAAAGAGATGCCTAAGGGGGGACATGATTGAGACATACAAAATTATGCAGGGGATGGACAGAATGGATAGGGAGATGCTCTTTACACTCTCACATAATACCAGAACCAGGGGACATCCACTAAAATTGAGTGTTGGGCGGGTTAGGACAGACAAAAGAAAATATTTCTTTACTCAGCGTGTGGTCGGTCTGTGGAACTCCTTGCCACAGGATGTGGTGCTGGCGTCTAGCCTGGACGCCTTTAAAAGGGGATTGGACAAGTTTCTGGAGGAAAAATCCATTATGGGGTACAAGCCATGATGTGTATGCGCAACCTCCTGATTTTAGAAATGGGTTATGTCAGAATGCCAGATGCAAGGGAGGGCACCAGGATGAGGTCTCTTGTTATCTGGTGTGCTCCCTGGGGCATTTGGTGGGCCGCTGTGAGATACAGGAAGCTGGACTAGATGGGCCTATGGCCTGATCCAGTGGGGCTGTTCTTATGTTCTTATGTTCTTATTTCTCATAAGAACATAACAGCCCCGCTGGATCAGGCCATAGGCCCATCTAGGCCCATCTCTAATATATCTCCAATGTACAATAGAGTGCTATGCCCCCCAAATTGCAAATTCTCTAAATCCGTATTTCTCAAACTGTGGGTTGGGCTCCACTAGGTGGGTCACGAGCCAATTCCAGTTGGGTCACTCTAGCACCTGGCTCAGCCACCACTGAAAATACGAAGCTGAAAATACAGGGTACAGAGCTGCTGGGCAGACAGGGCTCCTGGTGGGAGAGAGCCTGGTGCTTTGCCCTGAATAGTTGGGAAGATGGGACGCTGGAAAGGCGGGTGGGCTGTGTGATTGGCAAAGGATCCAAGTCTGTGTTCTGTTTTGACTTCCAAGCTAGAATGTTTCAATTCTGTGTTGGAGTTGATGCAACTCCGTCTGCTGTCCAGAGGGGGCAGGATGCTGTCCAGAAGGGGTTAAGCTATGGCCCAGTGACTCTACTCTTTTTTACCTGTTCTCTCTGTGATCCTTGTGGGGGTGTGGCCCTAACTCTTTATCCTTCCCTTCTCCTCTGAGCACTTCCTCTCTTGTCTCTGACCACTGACCTGTTAAGATGGCACACAGCAGGGCTCTGATGCCCATGCCATCTTGAGCACATGGCATGCAGGGCGAGGCAGCTCTAGGGCCTTACTATCTAAGTAATAGCTGAACCTCTGATCCTAATCAGAGGCTGTAAATATACACTCAATGGAACTGTAAGTAAACAACTTCTTTTCTGCAACTTTAACAAGCCATTGCCTCTTTGTCTTTTTATTGAACAGCAGTCAGCGGGTGAGGGAGGTTCCCTGGGGTAATACCCAAAGGGAGGGTCTGCTGCTTAAGCTACTCTGCTTCCCCCCAAAGAGGAAACTATTTTTAATTTCCTCCAACAGGTTATGGGCCCACGGACTGTGCACTAAGAAATCCAGGGACTATGTACTAAGAAGCCCAGATACCTTGGAATAATTTTTATTTTTTTAATTTTTATTTTTGGGATCTCTCCCCACTCACTTGTGTAAGGTTGAACTTGCTTGCTAAGTAAAAGTTGGCAGAAGGATCAGATGTGGAAGCCTTAGCCATACAACCAATTCAGGCTGAACCCCAAAACTTTCCACAACTGGTATTGTAGAATAAAGGCAGAAATACAAATGTATGGAGCCTTGCCTGCTCTAAACAAAGAGCGCCCAACTAGTGGAGAGGCTGCAATTGAAAAATGGGATCAGGCAGATGGGAAGGCTAAGTGCCTCATTCTCAGGTCACTAACTGAGCTTCAGTTGCCTTACTTTGGAGAGGCTAATACAGCAAAAGAAATGATAACAATCCTAACTGAAATCTATTCAAAAACAGGAATGAAAGACCAGTTCAGTTTGATTAATGATTTGTGTTGCCTCAGATTGGAAAGGAAAGAGGACTGTAATAAGTACTGTAGCAAGATGATCCAGCTTTTCCATGATCTTGCACTCACTGGCATGGTTCTTTCAGAGGATCAGCGTGTGGCATATCTTGTTGGATGTCTCAGTGAATCAGTTTTTGGGAGTTTTAAGTCATAAGTCATACCTGGAAGAGAGAGAAGGGTATATAAAGACATATTAGCAGAGCTGAGGACAGAATGCATGCCCTATAGGCAAGGGGACCTTGCTGAGAGTGGATCAAATTACAGGACTAAACAAAGTAAGCTAGAGTAAGCTAAACAAAGAACCTCTGAGATGCTTCCAAAGTGGAAAACAAGGCCATTTAGCTCGCCATTGTTATTCAAAACAGCCAGGTGTAAAGGAACACCTAAGCTCAGCCCAAGGCAGAGGAAAGAGTCAGAGAGAGAATCAGAAAAGGGGGGCTGGCAAACCCACTCACAGATTTACAAGCAACAGCTCAAACCAAAGACAGAAACATGGTTGTTGCATGAAGGAGCAAAAATTAGAGAAACAAGCATGGATTGTTGATTCAGGATGCTCCTCCCACACATTTTCCAGCCAGAGTTTTTTCCAAGAATTGGACACCAGCATAGGAGGTCAGATTACTATAGCTGATGGAAAGAAAATTGAAATTCATGGAAAAGGAAAAGGAAAGTTGAATTGTGTGGCAGATAATCAGATAAATGAAGTCACAGCACATGAAGTTATATATTCTCCTGATATAAGTGGCAACATGCTTAGTGTATCAACATTAACCAAATACACAGTTAACTTCATGCAGGACAGCTGTACCATAACAAGCAAGTGAGTACACAGTTAACTTCATGCAGGACAGCTGTACCATAACAAGCAACAGTGATGGTTCTTTAATGGCTCAAGGCTTTGAGCAAGATGGAGTTTATTTTCTAGATTTGCTTTCCAGGAAAAAGAACAGCTGGTGTATGCCAGACAAACTTGTACCAATGATTGTCTGAACTTGTGGCACCACAGGCTGGGACACAGGGACACAACCGCAGTCCTAGACTTGCCAAACAAGGACCTTGCAAAGGGAATAAAGGTAAAACACTGAAAACCATCCAGACAGGTGTGTATGCTGCATCAAAGCCAAGGCAGTCAGTCCATCTTTTCCAAAGAGGCCTGAACAGCATAGCACCAAAGTTTTAGAAATTGTACACAGTGATTTAATTGGCACAATGCCCAGTCCCTCACTAGGGAACTATAGATATGTACTAACATTTGTGGATGATTTTTTGAGATATACAGTGCTTTATCTACTAAGAGAGAAGAGTGACGTTTCTGAGATGCTCAGAAAATACCTAGCTATGGTGAAGAACAGATTTGGAAGGAATCCTGGCACGTTACAGACGGACAATGGTGGTGAATACACCTCACAGCACACAAAGTCACTTTTAGAAAGCCAAGGAATCAAACATAAATTGACTGTCCCATACACTCCACAACAAAATTCCATTGCGGAACGCAAAAACAGAAGCCTCTTGGAAATGGCTAGATGCATGCTAACTGATGCAGAGCTACCCACAAATTTTTGGAGTGAAGCAATAGTCACAGCCAACTATTTTCAAAATAGACTACCCACTAAGGGTGTTTTAGACAACAAAACCCCTTTTGAGCTGTGGCATGGCAGAGCACCAGACATGAAGCATCTTTGTGTGTTTGGCTGCAAAGTCTAAGCTTATGTTCCAAAGGAGAAAAGGTCCAAGCTAGACCTCAGAGCTGAAGAAGGTCTCTTCATAGTATATGCTCCAGGCACAAAGGTTACAAAGTTACGGACATGCACAACGGAAAGGTGACCACTAGGCATGGTCTATATTTTGCTGAGAATGAGAGAGCTGACAAAGGTAAAAAGTTCATTGATGGTCTATCACAGACAGATGGGGAACTCATGTATGTACCAGTTTACCGTAACAGCACACCAGGACCTTCATCGCCAGAGTCTGAGACCAGTGCAGCAGCAGCAGAAGGGGAGACTAATGGGGAAGAGGAATTGTCGGAGCCAGAAGTTGCCGCAGGAGCAGACCAAGTTCCAGCAGAACCCAGACGTTCATCCCGAGAGAACACAGGCATACCACCTTCACGATTTGGACTGACCTACCTCGCAAGGTCGTCGCCAGAACACGAACCAGAATCCTGGGAAGAAGTGGAAGCAATGCCTGCAGATGACTCAAGTAAGTGGAAAAGAGCTGCACAAGAAGAGATAGATGCACTACACAAAAACAAAACATGGAAATTAACCAAGTTACCACCAAGTAAAAAGGCAGTAGCCTTCTGGCCATGAAGTGGAAGCAGTGCCTGCAGATGAATCAAGTAAGTGGAAAAGAGCTGCACAAGAAGAGATAGATGCACTACACAAAAACATGGAAATTAACCAAGTTACCACCAAGTAAAAAGGCAGTAGCCTTCTGGCCATGAAATCACTTCTAGGTTAACAAGATCACTTCAGGAGGGTCCCAACAGACTTTCATTCCAAAAAGTGGGTCATGGTACTAAAAGGTTTGAGAACCACTGCTCTCAATGAATGGGGTCCTGCTTGCCCTGCTGGTCAACCCTCTACATTGCAGTCTCATTGTTCATTATTTGGTAACAAATATTAGGTGGACAGAGCTGTGCTGATGTTTCAAATCCCACACTGCCATTCTCTTCACCTCCAAATTCTGTGCCATCCAGGAATGTTGCACCACATCATTCTTTCTGCCTCTGGCCATGGTGGCAGTTATTGGCAAAAAGAGGAAGAAAGAAGTGCTTACCCTGTACTCTTTCTCTGTAATGAGAATGTACAGAGGCTCGAAAGGCCAGAATGAGTGCTTGCGTTGTCTGTGTGGTACACTACTTAAGATAAGAGCATCGCCTCTAGGCGTGTGTCATGATCCCGTTTCTTCAAGCATGTGGAAAAGCTCGGGCATACCCCAAGGGTTTTCATCCTTTTTCCTAATACCTGTCCCTTGATCCTCATCACAAATTACTTTTAAAGCTCTCTGGTATTTATAAGCAGCTTGCAATGCGATGCAAGGAAGCTGATACAAGGGAAAAGGGGAAACCCAATTGGGCTTGGGAGGCTTGCCATGTAGTTTTGAATTGCATGTATCAAGTTCTTGAGCCTGTCAGGACTAATGGTAATTCTGTTGCCAAGTGCAATAAGCCATTAAAAAAAATTCTATCACACACACACACACACACACAAACGATATTATTAATTTCTGTTGGGTATATTTCTACATGATCAAGTGTTACAGCAATGATTGGGTGTAACAACTATTACTGTGATTATTCTTAGAAGGCTCATTTATGCAGCCATACTGTAAATTGCTAGTAGAATGCATATATATATCACCATGCCCACAACTAGAAAAACTAACAGTGCAAGCCTATGCGTGCCTACTCAGAAGTAAGCCACATTAAATTCAGTGGAACTTACTTCAAGATAACCAGTTATTGCAGCCTCAGTCTCCATAACACACCAAAGGGGCTGTTATATCTTAAAGCTCCAGACTAGTTTCCAAGCATCTGGGGCAATAAACAACTATTCAACAGCATTAAAAGCTATAATGAAGAAAAAGTCTTGGTTCCCGGAGGAAAGCTATTTCATAACTTGCAGTGCCACCTCTGAGAAGTCCCTGCCACAAGTATCACAAGAACCACATTCACACACACAAAAGAGAAAACAGAGCAAACTTCCACCCACCTTGCGGAAGGGTTCTTATCGGAGCAGATGCTCTCGCAGATATGTTGAGCCCAACTCATTTTATGGCCTATGTTCTTAATACTGTGACTGGCCCTGCCTGCACAAAGTGTAAATCACATAAAGTTACCATAATTTATTCAAAGTACCTGAATAGTAGTTTCTAGGCAAGCTTTGTTTGGAGACCATCTATATGTCCTTCTTTGTATGCATTGATTTCATACAATGTCAGGTATGACATTAAGTGAAGACTACTGGTGTGGCAAGCTATATGACTATAGGATAGTAACTGGAAAGTTATTTAGAATGTGTCTGTAGTTGCAGTCCAGATAGTTACATCAATGGGATTTCACAGAGAGGGTGAGTCTATGATCCCAGTACTCTAAGAACCCTTTTCATTGGGTAGCTACTACACCAAGGCCAGTGCTAGCATAATGTAGCTAGCTAATGTAGCTAGCTAATCATGGTCCTCTGCTCAGCCTGCAGCAGAATCATACACAATAGTTGGAGAATCAAAATGGCAGCACTAGCCAGTGCTCTACATCTTTGAAAGTGGCTCAGCAGAAGAACAATAGGTGTCACTTTCCCCAATTGCTGCATCTCCATGCTGGGTAGAGCAGCACTTGTTCCACTACCATCAGTCATGCTTTCCAGAAAAGCATTGGAACCCTGCTAGAACAAATAGGTGGCAATCCACAGAGACACAGTCAGCTTCCCACTGACTACTGCTACTGCAGACCTCACTTGGAGGTAGTATGACACCAGGGGTGGTGGACACCTCCATGGGTTGGTTGGCCACCTGGTTGCCGATGGGGCAACAAGAAAAACATGGAAATGGTGGTGGACAGTGGGGAACAGGTCACAGATATTGATCCAGGGACAAGGATCAGAGTGTGCTGAATGAATAAAAGTGTGAAAGGGTGCTACAACAAAGATGCTCTTCCAGTCTACATCCCCCAGCCTGGCATCCCATCCTCGCATTAGCAGCCTCACGGATGTCTCCATCTGAAGCTATTTGTTGAGAAAACTAAGGAGTGTCAGCAGACAGAATAGGCTTAACAGGTATAGATAATATCCAGGTTCTCTCTCTGTATACAGCAACCAGCAAAACTGCTTGCCATCCCTTTAGAACAGAGGTGGGCAAACTTTCAACTTTAGGGATCCTGGACCTTTATCAAATGTGTTGGAGAGAGAATTTCAGCAGGTACAGCTTATCATCTGTGAGACGACATGTTGTTTATACAATTGTTAAAAGTTCAGAATCCCTAAAGTTGGATACTTGCCCACCCTTGATCTAGAACAGGGATCTCCAAACTTTTTGGCCAGAGGACTGCATGAAATATCTGGTGCAGTGCTGAGGGCCAGAAAAATTTTTAAATATAAAATTTAAATAAATAAATTAGAGATGGAACTTAGATGAATGAATAAGTGGGCTCATTCACTCAGCCTCTCCAGTCCTCAGAACACCCTCCAGATGCACAGCTCTGGTCATGTTCAGTCGAGTGGGCCAGAGGCTTTCAGGGAACAAGAGGCTGGCCGCGGGCCGAATAGAGGCTTGCTGAGGGCTGCATCTGGCCCCTGGGCCGGGGTTTGGAGACCTCTGATCTAGAACATCCTTTGTCTTTCCAGTACATAAGTCCTGGAATGGATTCGTCCAGCCATTCTCAAATTCTTTGGTCTCCGGACTCCTTTACTCTCTTCAAATGAGTCTCAGAGAGCTCTGCTAGTACATGTGCAGAATCTTGGGGAGCCCCAGGGTGCCAGTGTAAACCAGGCAGGGGGCAGGTGGTGGCCGCTTATTGTGTGCTTGTGAAGCCCCTGAAGGGCTCTCAGGGAGTCACAGGGCTCCTAGGAGCACACTTTAGAAGCATTGGATTAGTCTATGACTGACCTAGGGCATTTGGAAATGCTGCCCTGGATCAATAATAATAATAATAATAATAACTTTATTTTTACCCCGCCTTTCTCCCCGAAGGGACTCAAGGTGGCTTACAACATATTAAAAACAATTTAAAAACAAATAAAAACATATTAACACGTCATAAAAAACAGCAGTCAGAGTAAAAAATAGGTAAAAAGAGCATAGAGCAGCAGCAAGTCATAAAAGAATCAGGCCTGTAAAAAATATTAAAAGATGTTAAAAAGATGTTAAAAGGCCGAGAACTCAGAAGGCCTGTTTAAACAGAAGGGTCTTCAGGCCTTGCCGAAAGGTCTCAAGAGAGGGAGCCATTCTTAAGTCAAGGAATGAATTTGTGACAAATATCACAGTGGTGGGGGAGGGGCACTTATCCAGTGTTGTTCATTCAATGGGAGTTTTAACGTCACCTTTTTTGCATGCAGAACATTATGCTATTTTGGATGGGGCAGGGGTAGGTAGAATCAGCTTCTAAGCAGGAATAGACTTCTACAGCCTGCTCCTCATCCACAAACCCCAAATCCAGCAGCTTATCACCCTTACACTTTCGAGTTCTTGCAGAATAAAGCTTACACTGGCGATAGTTCACTTGTTCTCTGCACAGGTATCACTACAGTGGTGCAATATTGCATCCCACTGGTACAGATTTAGAGCATCCTATCACACCCTATGGGTATTACTCAACAAAAGGATCACTCTCTTCGTTGCGTGACTTGTTCCGTTGATTTCAGTGAGACTCAATCACAACTAGCTTTCTCTCAATCAGCCTTCAGGTGTGGCCTGTTTCCTCTATACAGTGTGGCCAAAAGAGTAGCATGATCAAATTCCATGGTAACAGAGCGGGGAAGCAATTTGAGGGTAAAACCTGAGACGTTTCTGAAAAAGGCAAGACTATAAAAAAAAATGTTACTTTTGCAGCCAAGCTGGATACCTGTATTAATGGCTGATCCATCCAAATAGAGACCTGCATGAAAACTTCATGCAAAGAGGTATTTTGTACAGACAGTGAACACTTTTTGATGCCAAATGATCCTATTACAGACTTATCAAAGAAGCCCGGATTAAGTGAGATAAAACAACTTTCCGTGCTGGTTTCTTCCTTTCGTCGCTCCTTTGTTTGTCTAAATAGCTGTTTTGGTGAGTGCGGAGAAATAATAGGAGGTAATTATTGCCTCATGTAATATTCCGTGTTTGGTTTTGTAATCCTTCTGTTAGGTTTATTTTCATTTTAAGCAAAGGGACTCCCTCTGGAATATTATAATCTTCTTCAAGTTTTGCAGAGCTCTCTTCCTTCAGAAGGGCTTAAATAATACCTGGCTGCGATGCAAGGTCAAGAGGCTCCCCATTTGGCAATGAACTGACTTCTGTGTGGGACTACAGTTGTAGAAGATGGTGCTAAGAATGCTGAGAGGTGGTATCTTCCCAGTGACAGCCGTGGATTTTTTTCCTGGCCATGCTCTAAGTCAGTGGTTCCAAACATGGGGTACGTGCACCTCCAGGGGTGCTTGCCAAGATCTTTAGGGGTACTTGAAAAAGAATGGAATCATGGTGGGAAAAGGCAGGTCTGTATTAGAATGCCTTGTGGGGCTGGCATTAGGTCTGGTCTGGTCTGGGCAGGAGGTCTGGAGGGTTGAGCCTCCATTTGCCTGAAGATAACATCCAAAGGTCGCCAGTTCGAGGCCACCGGCACCGTGCGACCTTGAAGCAGCTGACAAGCTGAGCTGAGTTATTCCATCTGCTCTGAGTGTAGGAGGATGCAGAATGTGCGACCAGATCAAGAAAGAAACATCTGAATGTTGTGGTTTCTTGAAAGATAGAACCTTATTTTTCAAATTGTAAAAATCCCTACGGGGATTTAAATTGCCTGCCTATGTAAACCACCTTGAATAAAGTCTAAGGAGAAATCTGAGGACCAAGAAAGGCGGTATAGAAATACCTGTATTATTATTATTATTATTATTATTATTATTATTATTATTAGAATGCCTTGCAGGGCTAATGTGAGGGGCACAATTAATGGAAATGGGCTGCCAAGGCGTAGCAGGTGAAAAAATGTTGGGAACCATTGCTCTAGGTCAGGGGTGCTCAATAGGTGGATCGCGATCTACCTGTAGATCGCGAAGCAAAATGAGTAGATCGCGGAGTGCGGACCCCCCCCCTTCAGGTGCCTCTGGGAGGAAATGCCGGGAGTAAGGCCCATTGTACTCAATGGGGATTACTCCCAGGTAAGTGTGGCTAGGATTGCAGCCTCACAGCCTAATCCTAGGCATGTCTACTCAGGAGTAAGTCCTGTTATACTCAGTGGGGCTCAAGGTACAACAACATACATTGTACACATAAATGTTATATGTTATGATGGTGCGAACATTGTAAAAAAAACTCTGGTAGATCTCCGGGCCTTGCTGGGTTTCAAAGTAGCTCTCGAGCCAAAAAAGTGTGAGCACCCCTGCTCTAGGTGGATACTTGTAAAAATGAGCACATGCAGGAGGCCAAACCCGTGTGGTATGGGACCATTTGCTTGTGACATGCCCCAATGGAACTTGACACTCAACAAGAACAAGGGACAGAGATATAGGTGCAGTAACGTTTATTGTGAGGATAACTGGGCGATAGAAGGGAGGAGAAACTAAGAGGAATGCTAGGGAATAGATCTGTTGCTAGGCAAACTGAGAGAAAAACCTAACTCTCTAAAAGTGGAGGAGAATGTGGACCTGTAAAACGGAAGAGGGGGAAGGCGACAAAGGGGGAATAGGATGTGGATAGAGGGATGTTAGCATCTATGAAATGGGGAGATTACCCAGGGGGCAGGAAGAATGGAAGGGAAATAAGGGCTTGGGAGACACAAAAGAGAAATGAGAGGAATTGGTGACTATGCTAAAGGAGAGGAGAAAGCCAAAATGAGATGCAGAGAAGTTAAGATGATGGGGTTCTCTGTAATTTAGAGGTTGATCACAAAGACTGACATAGACTTACAGCCCAATCCTAACCCCTGACACAATATAGTATGCAGCTGTGCCATGCGGCATGCTATGGGGTGGGGGGCAACCAGAAAGTAAACCAGAGGTAAGTTAAAAAATGTTTAACTTTAATTTACCTCTGTGTAGGCCTTCTAGCTGCCTTGTGTCTACTTCAACTCAAGCCAGCTATGGAACTCGTATAAGGCCGAGGAGAGCCAGGGGGCATTCCAGGGCAGGTTTATGGGGATAGGATCTGGTGTGGGTGTCTGCCCCTGGGTCCACCCCTACTTCCCCCAACATGTCCCTGAAATATCCCAATCCTCCCCCTCCCTGCTCATGGTCCATCTCCACCAACTTGCTGGCACTGGTGGAGTGTCCAGCTGAGTCTGGTACACGTGCAGAGCTTTTCAAGTTGGGCCTCAGAGTGATCTCCAGGCAGGGGGTTGAATTGGCATCTCTTTCCTCCTCTGGGTCATGAAGGGTCAAGGAGTCTCTTCCCCATTTCAGGACTGGCCACATTTTCTAGCTCCTTTCCTCAGCCTCCCTTCCTGAGCTTCCACCATACTTGGCTTCTTGAGCTGCTTTTGAAGGTTGCTCAGGTGCCACACACCGCCCACTTCCTGTTCCACCCCCCCCCCTCTAATCCTGCCAGCAACATCTTCAACAGCTCTCACCTGGACATTTGTCTGCATCCCCCAGTGCCTTCCCTCTTGGGACCACTTCCCATCAATTTCATCAGTCTAATCAATCATGGAGCTGCCCTGTGATTGCCAGTAATGGTAGGGCCACCTTTCCTATGGGGTGCTTGGCCAGCTGTGCCAGCTCTATGTGATGCAAGATTTCCCCTGGCATGAGAGGGTCTGGTAGCCAGATTGGCATGGACATTGCTGGGAACTCAAACAAGCATGCCTGCATCTTGGTGCATCCTCCCTGTCACCAACACCCTGGCAGGTCCAGACATGGACACTTACATTACAGTATACAGAAATTATGCTACACAAAAATAATCATTTTTTGAAAAATAGTATGTTGTTTTAAAGTAGACTTTTTTAGGCTGGGGTTAAATATAAATCTGATCACAGTGGGATGCTTTCACAACACTTATTGGCAACAGAAAGACCAGACAGAATACCATGTGGTGACTTTTTTTTCCAATCATAACAATTACGTAAGCACATTAAACTCTACAGGGCTTTCTCCCAGTACAGTGTAGTTTTGATTAGATTGCTCTTTTGCCTTGCCTAAGCCATCCTAAATATCCAGTTTCTTTTATCCTATAGAATCGCAGAAGCATATAGGAATGCTCATAGATTCATCCCTTTGTCATATTTAGGTATCTCAACTCAAAAGTCCAATCCTATGGCTATGAGAGCCTATGGCTGTTTATGCCAATAAAGGTTTCTGACTTTGACTTTGTCTGGTGTCAAAAAAGTGCTGAAAAGCAAATAATAAAGAATAAAGAAATAAAAAAGAAAATAAACTTAAGAATGTCAACAAATGTCATGGTAAGTTGGATGAAATCAGATGAAAGAGGATGGCACATGTACAAAATTTGAAATGTGGTCATAATTAAAAATGGCTGAAAGAGCAAAGTGATGAAAGTCAAGTGGATGAAAGTCACGGTGTTGCTAATGTACTTGATGATACAAAACTAAGTTGTTGTATCATCAGTACAGGACTTAGGGCCCAATACTATCCAATTTTCCAGCATCAATGCAGCCACAGTCCAGCCCACAGGTACAAGAATAAACATTCCCTTACCTTGAAGAAGCCTCCAGGACTGCCCCACCATCACAGAATTCAGTGCACAACCCATTGGTATGTCTGCATCCGTGCTAGAAAGTTGGATAGGATTCGGCCCTAAGAACATAAGAAGAGCCCTTAAACATTATTAGTTATTACTACCATTTATCTCAGATGTTATTATTTTGTAGTAACTGGATATCAAATTGAAGTAACTAAATTTTCTGCAAGAGATTGAATCATTATGTGAGTGTGCATTGCTGACTTATATGACTGAAATGGGTTATATGGTTGATAAATTATCTATAATACTTTACATATGTTCTTGGTGGAATTCATCTTATTATCAACACAGCTTTCCATTCTACCAAAATAATTTACAATCCTTCTCAACTGTGCCTGGTCAGTGAACGTGGCCTAAGTCATCAATGAAGGCACATCAGAGCTTGATACCCACACAGGACACAGCTTCACAGGACCAGAGTGGTCCTGTGGGATCAAATACAGTATACTATTTCTAGTTCGATATCTGTGGCTTGGACTCTGCATAACTTAAAGAGCAACTGTTCTGATGTGTCCTATCCTGTCTTTTCATCCAGGTGTTACAGACATGAAGGTGTCATGTGGATGTAACCATGTTCTTGTAACCATGTGGAGCACTGATCTTGTAAAAGTAATTTTCAGTGGCCATCATGATGCTCTGTGTACATATGAATTTGCCCCACCTTTGAAAAGGTTGTGTCTGTGCTGAATATTCTCTAATTTCTAACACTCATCCCAAATCAGCATAAGCATGAGAGTGGACATGGAAAAATACTCCCCCAATGTCTGCCCTGGTTGATGTTTCTATTTGGATAGCATTTTCCTCTTTCTTTATGCACAGTACCTTTGGCATGATTTGCCCATTCTGCTATTTAATAGGATTGACCATGGTGACCAATATGATTTTGTTACTGCATGTTCATGATGTCATTGTGTCAAATGTGATATCATTAACAAGACACATGGGTCTCCATAGCCAAATAGGTTCACAATACTTATCCAAAATTGCCTCATATGGAAAAACTTTTTGACTTTCAGGAAAATGAACAAAAAACAAGACAAATGGCTTTGGTTTGGCAATAAGTATTCAGTGGCACGAAGAAAGCTGCCTGAAGTGTTGGCAAGTCCATGCACAAGAGTACAGTAACTTGTCTTGAACAGACAGCCATTTGAGAGAGTGTGTGCTGCTTTCACCCTAAGTGCCTTTGTAGAAGAGTAGAAGCAACTTGAGCCAATAAATGAAAGCCTGAGGCTAGTCTATAATTTTGCTGAGGGCATACCATCCTAACATGGGGTGAGTCTGTAGCACATGGGCAGGGCACATGCTTCCATTGCTTTGTATGCAGTAAGGTCCCAGGTTCAATTCACAGTATCTCCAGGTAAAGCAGAAAAATATTCCTGTCTTACAGCCCAATCTTGAGCTGCCCGGAGTGCCCAGGCTTGGTGGCACCAAAAAGGGCTGCCGCCAAATCCTGCACCTCCCGCGTTACTGCGGGAAGCTCCTTGGGAGAAGGGGACGTTTGTCCCCTTCCCCCGCGTAATGGGGCTACTTACTTTACCGCCGACCAAAAGGTTGGCAGTAGAATAAAGGCGCTCATGTAGGGCGCACAGCCCTCCACGAGCACCCTGTATCCTGCGGAGCTCAGCTCCGTGAATCCTCCTCCCGCCCGCCCCCGGCACGCCTCTTCCCCGTCGGACTCTCCCCTCCCCAGAACGCCTCCCCCACGCCCCATCCATGCCCCCGCCTCCCGTTCCGCAGCCTGGCGGTCTGGGAGACCGCCGAGCCGTGGAACCTGGGCCACCACCTGATGCTAGCCCAGCACTGGCACATTTGTGACTGTGGTCCGTGCCGCCGACTACAGGGTTGGGCTCTTAAACCTTGGTGAGCTGCTGGCCATCAGTGTTGACAACAAGATGGTCAATGGTCTCACTCAGTATGAGGCAGGTTCATAGATCTCTTTTTTCCTTGAAGACCACATCATTGTTTATGCACATTTGAGGATTTCCATAGCAAATGGATACCCTTTGTAGGTGCTTTACAGTCAGAGTTTTAGTGCCTGGGCAGAAAATCCAAATGCCACCCCCCCCCCCCAAATGTAAAAAGAAATAATAAACAATTTCCTGCTTTTAACAGCACCCACAATTGGCCTTTTGTAGGGCCAGTCTGTCCAGCAGTGTGGGCAGCCCAGTTGACAGCTCCAAGATGCTGTAAATGTGGAGGGAAGGAGCTACATGTATTACCCTACATATTAACTTCTGTCTGTCAGGGCTACAGCCTACAGACATTGGCAAGTCACCTCATTTCATTTGGCTGCATGTGGAAGGTAATTAGGAAAAGCCTCTGCATGTATGCTTGAGGCTAAGGTAGGGTCAAACTGCACATTACATGAAGTGTGTGTTTAACACTTCTGTGTGTTTTTTCAAACAAGGAACGAGCCGCAGCCCCTATGAATCAGGTGAAGGAGCTCAAATCTCAGCCCCTCCAATGGTCCCAATCTTGATTGTCCCTCCCGTCTCAGCATCAGGTTTCAGTAAAGGCAGCACTAACCATGAGTCTTCATTTCCAAGACTAAAACAACCAGACAGATTGTGTATTGCACATAAACTTAAACAGATCATTCTTGGATCTCTCTAGTTTTTCCATGTACCACTAGAACTGTCTACTTCAGGAACACTAATGTCACGTGTATAGAGGCTTCTTGCACTTTCCGAATGTTTCTTTCCTATAGCAAAGAAGCTCTCATATAGCTCAGTGCATATGCTTATGGCAGATTATGAAGCAAGCTTTGTACTGATACTGATTGGAGAACAGCTTTCCCCGAAAAGAGAGGACAGGTGACGATATTCAAGACATATACATAATAAAGCATCAGAGAAAGGGGGAACCGTTGCGCAATGCATAATTCATAGGGAGAAATTAATCAAGTTCCCTTTCCTATACCCATTGCAATTATATAGAACATGAGTAATCATCAATGTACAGGTTTGGGTCTTTAAATAAAAGGGGAATAAAATCACCCCAGCAATAGGATAAACAGTGGTTATGGTGATATTTGAAAGGGGGCGTATTGAAAGCTGGAATCACATTTAGAGCAGCACCTAACCGATGTTTATCTTGTTGTGCTTTCATTGTGGAATGGGCTTTTCCCCCTTTAGATTGGGGGGAGTTGTGGAAAAGATAGGACGAAGGATGGTGTGCGTTAGAGCAAAGAGATTGGGCAAAATTATTTTCCTTCATGCTTGACTAGGCCTCAGTGCATAGAAGGGGATCCAGCTTAGAGCTGGTGGCAGATTGCAGATAATAGGAGCTTCATTTCTAACTGACCTTCTGGGGGAGGAGGGGGAAAGGAAGAATGGAGGACGCAACCTGAGGAGAAGCAAATGCTGAATGGTCAGGCCAAGGAAACAAGGTAGGAAAAACAGGCCATAAGCATGACTTTGCCTTGAAACTATTTCTACAGTTCCTATAAAAAGAACACCCTTGAACAGCAAAGAGAGACCTGCTGCATGAGCACATAGTGTGTGAATGCACAACACACACACACACACACACATAAGAGCACCCAAGGACAGAGTAATATTGACCTGTACCATGTGCAGTGACAAGTGTACATATCCTTGGCGATTGCAAATGAATGGGGATTGAGCATCCAAGCAGCCATACAGTTTCCATGTATCAGATAGGCTTGTTTGTTGCTGTGTTTCTGTTTTTCCCCAACAGGCACCATCTGGCTGAAAATGTTCACATATTTATATAGATAAACCTATGCCAGTGGGCATTGGCAGAGTCCTCCCAGATCTGAAGTTGAAGGGCGCAATCCTACTCTGCGCTAGAACAGGCAAGCCAAGAGGCTGGAGCTAGGGGGCCCAAGGCAGCTTAGCCAGAGGCAAGGGGAAATGTTTTCTCTTACCTTTGGGTAAGGCGCCTTCTCCCCTCTGAGTCTCCCTGGACTTGTGTCACCTCCTGAGGCCGCTCCGAGCTCCCTGGGAACTGGGGGTTAGGTCCAGCCCTGCCTCCTGCTCTCCACCTGCCTGCCCCTGGGGTCGCCCGCCTGCCCCCCTCCCCCCTCCCAGGAACACCTCCCTCCTGCCTCCTCCCCCCCCATCCCAGAGGCTTGCTTTGGCCCAACTGGGCCGAGGCAAGCCTTGGTGAGGAAACCAGAGCAGAAGCTGGATTCAGCATGTTTGCGACCCTCCTGGGCCAGCGCAAAAGACTTGCGCCAGCCCAAGTGAAGGGCAGGGTTGCGCCCTAAAGCAACTATTAGCCACACCCCACTTTTTTAAAAGCTATTATTGTTGCAATCCATTGCAAGCCCTTTGTGTGCCCATCTAAATAAAAGCAAAGCAAAAGCACGTTAGGCTACCATCCCTTTTGCTTCCAAAGGGCAAAACGTTACAAACTTACCCTACAAATCTTTTTCTGCTTAGCAGCCATGCTTTGTAATTTCTAGGTTGGACTAGATTATTCATAGCCAAAAAGCTCCATTAAGTACAGAGTGAAGGCACAAGAGTTCCCATTTGGAAATGTCCCTAAAGCCAAGAATTAAACAATTCCTGAACTTAGTAGGTAGCACAGTGTCCTCAACTGCTCAACATAATGTGAAGTGGTTACAATCACAGAGGTCTCCTTAGGCATTTTTAGAGATGTAACATTCTGGAAGAAATTAGCTAGATTAGTGAGAAATAGAGAAATTAGTGTTTCTCAAACTGTGGGTCGGGAGCCACTAGGTGGGTCATGAGCCAATTTCAGTTGGGTCCCCATTCATTTTAATATTTTATTTTTAATAGACTTGATGCTACCATGGTATGCGACTGCATTTGGGTAACAGTTACAGATCTGTACTTTGAACAGGCTATTCTGTATAGGCTTTTAACAATGATAGTCAATGGATACTCCTGGGTAAGATTGTAGCCTAGGATTATTAAAAATTTTTCCTGCTTGATGATGTCACATCTGGCCATGAAATTACTTGCAGTGGGTCCTGTCAGATTTTCATTCTAAAAAGTGGGTTCCAGTGCTAAAAGTGTGAGAACCACTGAGCTAGAGCATTTTGGTAAAGGCCAAACTACAAATTACCAGGCAATTGCATGTACCATTATTTCAACAGTCCTTTCTCCTGTATAACTGCAGACTCAGGAAGGACTGTTTTGCAGTGGAACAACTGGAAAATGGTGGAGACGGTTAAATATTCCCCTACTAGCAGCTTTTCAGCTGAATCCTTCCAGTCACTTTTCCCCCCACATTAGGTTACATACCAATTATAAGGTAAATATGAGTTGAAGAACTGAGATGCTTTGCTGTGGAGAAGGAGCTATGGGACTAATGTTACATACAGCTGTATGGCAACATGTAGTTTTGCCCTCAGCAGAGAATCAGGGGAGGGTTAATCACTCTCTCCCCACCTTATGCCTACTATGGGGAGGAGAACAGAGGAAAAAGTGGGATCTATTTATGAAAGAGACCTGGCAGAATGTGTGTTCAGACACAGTAAAGTGTGCTCTGGCATGCTGAGTAGTGTGCTGCCAGAGCTCTGGTGGGAAGACTGGAACCTTCCTGTGCATGTCACCGGGCCACTGGCCACCTGCTTGAGCAGGTAAACCAGCAGGGGAGAGGGGAAGGAGGAGAGAGAAACATGGGTGGGAGGGCATGAAACTAGGTGGGGAGGGGGAGGAATGGGGGCAGGGAAGCTGCAGGAAGTGGTGGATCTGGTAGCGAGAGCATGTGCAGGATCCTAACCCCTCCAGCAGCAACCTCCCTTTCTCTTCTTGGACTTATGCCAGTGAAACCACTGGCACAGGTCTGAGGAGACCTATTGCAGAGCTGGGGGCTTACAGAGGGGTAAAGGGATTTAAATCCTCTTTCCCTTCCAAAGCCTCACACACACACACCCGTTGGATACAGTGCGTACCTTTTTGTTGTGGCTGCACCAGCTAGGGGAGGGAAACTAAAGGATTTGGCCGATGATTCATGGTTTTGAGGGCCACTGGTAACTGAGTTCAAACTACATTGATGACTTGTCAATTTTGAATTGATCATACACATTTGAAGCTTCTCTTTCAGTATTCTACATGGAAGTGGTGACAGAAAGGATCAGACCTCACATCTGTGTATTTTGAAATGAATCTGCAAGTGCCATTCACACGCAAACTGATGTGCTTGTATTTGAACCATTCGTAAGTTGTGTTGATTCTTCATGTCTGAATTAACACCATATTTCGGATGGAATTTGTCCCTGGATGGGTTAATGACCCTGGGGGAAGGAGGGAGGTGTGGTGCCTTTGCTTGCAGTATATAGCTTGGCTTGCTTGAATCACCTGATGTTATGGAAATACTGTCTTGAATTTTAATTTAAGGGAAGCAATAACCCATTAAGAGTTTACCCAGATGAAAACTTCTGTAATTTTAGGCTGATGGAACAGAACAACTTTTCAAAGTAGAAAATATCCATGCGTATGGAATGTAAAAGCAAATCTAACACATGACATGAAGAAATGACAAAACAGCCTGCTATGTCAGTAAAACAATCACATATTTTGACCAGGATAAAACCATTCATTTCAATATTTTAATTTTTTAAAATATTAGTCTTGTTGCTATCATGGTATGTGGCTGCATTTGGGGAAGTGTTACAGATCTGTACTTTTAATAGGCTATGTGCTTTTAACAATTAGTCAATGGGACTTACTCCTGGGTAAGTGTGGATAGGACTGCAGCCTAGGATTGCTAAAAATTTTTGCATCATCTGCAAATGATGATCTGCTTGATGATGTCACTTCCAGCCATGATATCACTTCCAGGTCAATGAATGGGTCCAGGTCAATGAATGGGTCTGGTGGGTCCTAAAAAGTAGGTTCTGGTGCTTGAGAACCACTGTTATAGGAACTTTGCAAAACTACAAATTGTGCTACCAGAATCCCCACTAGAATAGACTCTCATCTGAGACTTACCTGGCAGAGATTGTCCATGGCAAAAGTGTATCACCATTAATGCTGAAGAAAGATAGTATTCAAAAGAGTAAAACTACATTGCCACTGCTGCAATCCAAGTCCTCTGTGCATCAAATGTTCTAAAGATCGAAATGCCTGCATGACAAATGTTTTTCATCAGGGTGAACAAAGGGTACTTCAGTATCCGCTAATGGAACTTATAAAAACCAAAACACGATGATGCCAACAGAAGTCAACAGGCACTCTGTTGCATAGTTTTGCTTGCAAATTCATTGTGTAACCTTCTCTCCACAGTAAAATAAAGGCTGATGGTGTGACAAAGCCTCTTTGGAAAGATTTTTTAAAAATGAAATGAAGTACATACACTCTGGTATGCAGTCCGATCCTAGCACCTTATACATTCAGACTCACCAGCTCTCTGTTAATTTGTATTGTACGGGCAATACAACAAAGCAAGGAGGGGTTAGGAGTGGAGAAGAATCTATTACATGGAAACAAAAGCAGGTCAATACTTGTATTCACACCTCCCTTCCATGGGAAGACTGACTGCAGGGAGTGGAAAGTGGGGTTGTGCTCACTGATCCCACCCCTTGACCTCCATGTTTTCAGTAGAACGCTGCTTTCATACCTTCCCTTTCATGAGAGGATTCCCAGTAATATGGAGGGGCCTGGGCTTCCATAGATTTAAGAGCACGTACAAGCCCCCATAGGTTTATACATTGTAATTTGTAGAAATTATGATTCAGTGATCTTATGAAATTATGATCTAATGGAGAAGGGAAGGAGCCCAAAAGAAACTTTGCATTCTCTGATCAAATTCCTCTCAGAATCCCTGAGCCATTGTCCTGGTTTGGATTATATTCATTTTCAGTCACAGGCAGTGGTCTAGCTAATGAGGGGCGGGAAGGCAGTTTGCCCTAGGTACCAGCCTTCGGGCGGGGGGGGGGTGACACTACAAGTAACCAAAATCACTAAAATCGTGGTGTTTAAGAATAACACCATCATGCTATTTACCATTGGATGTGGACTTTACCGCAGAATGCAATGAAGAAAACTGGAGTGAAATATCTCCATTCTGTCAAAAGTTATGGCCAAAAACCCAGAAAACAAAAAGTGCTTGGAGTCCTATGGAAAGTGTAACTGAGTAAGATTGTGTGTTTACTCGCAAGTAGGTGAGTTTGCCTCAGTCCACCAGAAAAGGCAGGCTGAGAGGAATCCAGTGACACCAGAATGGTCCTGATCCGATGAAGGCAGCCCCGAAAACACACCAGAGAAGGAAGTCACCCCTCCAAGCTGATGAATGTATTGAGCCCTATAAAAAGTGAAACTAAGTGTTTACTTGCGAGTAAGCAAACGTGCCTTGGTTTGTGGTCAGTTCAGGCAAGGGGAATGCAAGGCCATGAGAATGATCCCAACCTGATGGAACTGAAGCTTAACAAATGCTCCAGGAGGCAGCCCCCCCCCCCAACCTATAAAAACAGAGGCTTGAGAGGGTAAGGTGAATTTTTTCTATTTTAGAATTGTAAAGCCAGGTGGGATAGTGATGTGCTTGAAATAGAAGAACTTAAATTGAATTGGGCACTGGGTAGGGCTGAAAATCTCACTAATTTTTGAGTGTGTCAGGGCGGTATTATTGCAGGCAGGCTATAGAGAAAATTCATTTGGTGGAAGAGGGCTGGCTTCCCCTTATTTAATTATTTATTTTTCTTTAATTTAATTATTTATAATTATTTATTTTAATTTGCTTGATGATGTCACTTCCAGCCATGACATTACTTGAAAAATTAATTATGCCGTATGGGGTGACAAAAATTTTTGAGCCCCAGGTGTCAAATGACCTGGTCACAGGGAACCTAAGTTAAAGGTGTTCTGGCCTTCACTTTCAAACTGTTTGCTATGTATCATGGCTGAGAGGGGTATTGCTTTTCAAGAAACATGTCCAAAGTTCATTGGGTTGACAGAACTATTGGAACAGATTTGGGGACCCACCGGAAATGGGCTCACAACCCACCTAGTGGGTCCTGACCCACAGTTTGAGAAACACTGTCCTATAAAGAAAAGAACATTGCAAAATGTTGGTAGAGAAATTCAACAAGGGGCATAGCTTTAATATGGGTTACTGCTCTCTCTTTCTGCTTCTTCCAAAACCACGATCTCGTGCCTCTGGTTGAATGGTTAGGAAAGCCTTCTAGGTATATTTCAATTTTTTTTTTCCAGAAAAATGCCTGTTAGGAGAATTTATTATCCATCCAATTTCCATCAGAAGAAATTCTATTAAACCCATGGAAGAAGTGCATTATGGCTATACTTTCAGAAGCAGACCCTTGAATAAACGTTTTTTAGTTATTTCACATAACTTCCATTATGGATTGCATTATGCAGCAGCTAAACATTTTCTGGAACAATTAGATGCAGAATAAAGAATGTAGCTTGCCCAAGATCACTGAAATCTATCTGCTTAGGTGATTCATTTTCTTCCAACTAGGCTGCCCATAATAAGCTTTTCTTCTGCGGCTTTGTCTTGCTTTCCATTTCAGTCGGCCACAATGCCTGAAGTATTGAAAGAATGTCTTTTCCTATGTCCTTGTGCTACGACCAAACCTGGCAAACAGAAATTAAAAGGGGGGGGGGGTGAAGACAAGATTAACAATAAAACAAGCATAGTGCTCAGTGGCAACAGTCCAACATGGGTGGAAGAGCAACAAGGGCTGGCATCAGTGAGTAGACAGGGCATAATCTCCACCATGATGGCATTACATTTAAACAAAGAATAAAGTTCTAACTTTGGATGCAGGGCAGAAAAGGTTATTAGCTAGTTTTTCTTGATGGTCGTCTATAAAAATGTACATTCAGAGATTGAATGTTTATTTTCCACATTTTTATATTTCCCTTTCTCCAAGGAGATCAAGTACAGAGTTCCACCCCTCCTTTTGTGCTCACAACAACCCTGTAAGGTAGGTGAGGCTGAGAGATCTTAACTAGCCTAAGGTCATCCAGGGAGCTTCATGGCTGAACAGGGATTTGAACCTGGATTTTGCAGGTCTGAGTCCATCTCCCAAACCACTACACCATCCTGGCTCTCTGAATCTGGCCCATCCTAAATAGAGAGGCAATCACGCTGTACTTCAGTTGCCCTAAGCGCTCATGCTGCTTTGGAGTTGAAAACTGGAGTGCCTTACTCTGAAGATTCAATGACATTCCCTATACTCAGTAACATTCTTGTCATCCACTGCTTCTGTCTGACCTTCAGGAGTTTGATCCTGTTGATTCTCCTGAGTTCAGAGGCATGCAGTACTGCCAGCCATTGTATCCTAATAGAACAAGTGCAGTTATGTTATAGGCTCTTCAAGACTCTGTTTTGACCTCCATGCTGTGGGATCATCCACAATGTTATCTGTATGTTGAAGGCACCCAGTATTCCTTTTTATTCCCCATCAAATTCAGGTGAGGATGCAGAAGTGGGTCTTTACAATGTTGTTCTTATGTATATAGAACCCTTCAAACTCCAGCTGTTATCCTTCAATGGTATAGCCAACTTCCTCTTAGCTCTGGGAATGCTCAGGCAAGCCACACAAGTCACACACCAGCAGGAGATTTTCCAAATTGTTATCCATTTTGTCACCGACATTGTCAACATTCCAGACCACTCTCCCACCCTGGCAAGCAACAGCTCAACAGTGACTCCGCTCTGCTACCATGTCATGACGGCTTATCAATGACTTCTGGTCTCTCCTCCAGACACGACCCAGGCTGTGCCTGTTTAGCTTCCTGTAGTCTTCAGGCACCTCTTTCTCTTGACCACACCTCCTGCCCTGCAATGTGTTGCAGCAAGGCTGCCTTTGAAGACTGCTTGAAAACTACAGTTAGTGCACAATAAAGCTTTGATTATAAGACACCATGAGTGCAATGGCAGAAAAGTGGCATACAGAAAGCTGATATATCCTTAGCTTGCATTCATGTTTCCTGCTAATGCTCCTGGGTCTCCAATCTCATCTCTGGCTCAAGAGAGGGGTCTGCACAGGTAGCTGGACAGGCAAGCTTTATTGGCAGAGTTCCTAGGCTCCTGATTCAGTTCTTTCAGCCTCTCAACTTCTTTTAGAGCCAGAAGTTAAAAGTTCCAACTCTGTAAGCCTTTCTCCTCCTCCTCTTGGAGAAGTGGTACCATTTGGTGTGGCTTCACATGCACCAAGCTTTTTGCTCACCTGTAGAGTATTCATAGAGTTTCTCCATAATTCAACTCATTTCAAGTGTTTGTTCACTGGTGGTAAGCTTCCATCCAGGCACTGACCACTGACCACTAGAGCTGCTTAGCTTCAGGAAGATGGCTAGGTCATGTGCCTTCAGATCACATCCTGGAGTCATTGGTGTTATCCTAGGATGGGACTGCATTTGCAGGTTTAAAGCCTCTTTCAAAGCTTGCGCAAGGCACAGCAGCAAACAGTTGCCACACTGGGATGTTCCCATCTAAGCTGGTCAGCTTGCTCCCTTCTTTCTAATCATTCAAACTCTCCTATTTCAGAAACTGCTTCCTTGAACTTCCTTAGCATCACCTCTGGTAATTCTTCCACTGCTGCTCAACAGAGTACAACGCAAATTAGCACACAGTGTCCACTAGGGGGCTATACATGCTAACCAGAATTGCAGATGATTCATATTATTTGAAAAAATCTATGGTTTAATACTGGCATTGTTAGCCCACTGCCACCCTGTACCACCAGCCAAATAAAGGCCCAATCATATCCAACTTTCCAGCACTGATGCAGTCACAATGCAGCCTCTACGTAAGGAAGCAAATGTTCTTTTACCTTGAGGAGGCCTCTGTGACTGCCCCCTCCCCACTGCACGATGAAGTGCACACCCCATTGGCATGACTGCATCAGCGCTGGCAAATGTGCAGTTTTCCAGTGCTGGTGTAGCCATACCACAGGGGCATGCGCCATATCCTGTGGTGGGGAGGCAGTCACAGAGGCTTCCTCAAGCTAAGGGAACATTTGTTCCTTTACCTCACGGCTGTACTGCATCTGCACCGGTGCTAGAAAGTTGGATAGGATTGGTCCCTAAGTCTCCCAAACATTTTAACATGTTTATGTGAAATTGGTGCAAGAAATCCTAAAAAATCCATTTGGAGCTATAAATAGTCAGGTGCTAGCATGTTCTCTAACTTTTTGCTTTGACTGTTGGGAATTTTTTTTTTTCACTATAGTGATATAACTTTCTGTATGTTAGCATGAATTGTAGTTTCTGTGTGACTCCCCCCCATAATGGCTCAGCTGTATTATATGTAATTATTTATAGAAGCCATTGCCAGCCACATAGAAAGAGCTACAGCAGGCCCATACCAGTTCACAGGTGGCCCAAACAAGGCATGAACCCAGTGAACAGAGGGGTGGGGATAGCACTCAAGTTGAACCCTATATACCCCAACATAGGGCACATTCTAGTAGCTGTTCTCTGGTATCACCACTGAAAAAGCCCAATCTCAGGTCACCACCCACTTCACATCTGAAGGTGGTGAACCCAGAGCAGGTCTGACACAAGTCTTAAAGGTCAAGCAAGTTCATATGGGAAAAGCAGTTGATCCCTTATACGAACCAATCAGCCTATATATACTCGTATATATGTATTCCTACAGGTGTAATTTCTCCGTTCTAGTCCTCCTGGTGCTATGTCATGCTTTAAGTGAACATGGCTTACTGTACAGCCCAATCCTATGCATATCTACTCAGAAGTAAGCCCCATTCGTTTCAAGGGGACTTACTCCCAGGTAATTCTGTATAGGTTAAGCTGCAATCCTATACACATGTATCTGGGAGTAGGTCCCATTGAACTCAATGGGACTTCTTAGTAGACATGCATAGGACTGGGCTGTTAGATTTCTAGTGCTCACACGGGGATTTCAATGTTAAATTCCTTCTGTCATCATCTGTGCTCCTGGGCAGAGTTTTACTTCCACACTAGCTCAGTTCCCTAAAAAACATTGCGAATACTAGGAATGTTTTGTTGACCATTTTCTAACTCATTAATTGCTAATGACTCTATTTAAAAAAGGAAGATCTTTCCTCTTTTCAGACAGCAGAAGGTATGGACATTAAGGCTGCCCTGTGCTCCTTGTGTATAGGTGCTTGGAGGGAGAAAATTCAATGGCAATTGCCGATGAATGTAAAGCAAGAGAAAATGTTTTTATAAGAAGAAATGGCAAAACTTAGAGGGAGGAAACAAAGAATATAAGACCTTGAACTGAGACTATTCTGGAAAAACAAAGGGAAAAAAGTGCCTGCTGGAAAAATTGAGTAACTGGCAACCTTGAACATAGATGTTGCACATAATAAGGATGAAACAAAGCCAGCTCTGAAAATGAGGCATTCTTGGAGCAAAGCATAATAAGCATAAGTGGCAAATTTAGAAAATGGAAGATGTATAATATAATAGATAAAGCAGAGGCCTAGAGTGACTTGTGACTAGAGAAGAATGACTGGAGAGGTTTAGCGATAGTCTTGTTGAGCTAGCAGCCTAGTGACAGCTTCAAGTGAGGAAAAAGTTGAGTGTGTATCTGTTTGTGCTGTTGGGAGACTGCTTTCAAAAGATGGTACCAGTGTTGTCTTCTCCACCAGCTCCCATGTAAAATGGAACCAGGGACAAGTGGTATGGAGGTGGCAGGTGAGGCAAAACTGCCCTGTTGTTGTTCATGAAAAAGCACCACAGCTGCTTTTCCCAAGGAGGCTCTACTTACATCCAGGGTGGCTTGCCTTACACCTGCTTTCTTGGGTGTAAGGAGAGCCTTCTCAGGTGTAAGTGGGTGGGGTGGCTGTGATGCTTTTCCATGGACTATGATGGGGCAGTTCTGCCTCACCTGCCATCCCCGCTCCTCACAGAATGGAACTGTACTATCTCTTACAAACACATTTGCCAAGACTGTAAATTCCTTGGGGCAGGGGCTTAGGGTCCAATCCTAAACAGTACATGCCGGTTTACTACCGGCGCGCAATGTTGCACAAGTACTGTAAAGCATGTATGCAAGCCCTTAGTGCCAGCGGAGCATTGGTGGAAGACTGGTACTCTGCCACTCCATGGTCACCCAAAGTGCCAGGCGGCGGAGAGTTATGTGGGAGTGTGGGGGAAGGTGGGGAAGAGGTGTTCCTGGGCTGGGGGAGGGTGGGGAGAGGGCAGGGAGGAGGTGCATCGTGGGAGGAATGGGGCGGGAGGGAGGCGGGACCGGTGGATCTCAGCTTCACTGGATCCTGAGTTCCATGTTGGGCTGTGTAGCCTGATATGGAGGCTCTTGATTTTGCAGCAGCACAAGGGCTGCCGCAGAATTGAATAGACCCATTGCAGGGCGACTTTCCATTCCCAGGGAAAGGGGACTTTTGTCCCCTTCCCCTGAGGAGCCACTGGCAGCAGCCCCATTGCACACAAGATGCTGTGGCAGCCATTTCGGTGCTGCAGCAGTCCCGGCAGAATGGGCAGCTCAGAATTGGGCTGCCCTACTCTTTATGTAAAGGATATATGTCTTCTAACATATGCAGTCACTGTGTTCAAGTATAATTGTAATTTGATGTTCTCAAGTTGTCTTGTAGATTGGTTGCCTTGGTTTTAGCAGAGTGTCAGGTTGCACTAATCTTTTTTTAAAAATTATTATTATTATTTAGACATGTAGGACAGTATAATCTCTAATATGCTACCTCCAATTAAGCAAGGCTGTGCAGAATCTTACAGTTAAATTCCTCTTCACACTCAGTCAACATGTTCAGTGGCAAGAGAAATGCAAGCTATTTATAGATAGCCTGTGGCTCAAGGGCTCTTTAAACTTAAATGAAAAATAGTATTGCACATATGCACAGTTAATATTATTATTAAATTACATTTTTATCCCACCCCTTCATCCGGTGAGCTCAGAGATGAAGCTCCTTTTTAAAATCCTCACCTCAACTCTGTGAGGTAGGTTATGTTGAGAGACAGTAACTGATCTAAGGTCATCCACAGAGGGGTAATCGAGGGGGAGCAGGGTGGAGGCAGAGGAACTCCAAGTCTTGTCCTACAGCAGAAGTGGTGACATCATAAGAACATAAGAACATAAGAACAGCCCCACTGGATCAGGCCATAGGCCCATCTAGTCCAGCTTCCTGTATCTCACAGCGGCCCACCAAATGCCCCAGGGAGCACACCAGATAACAAGAGACCTCATCCTGGTGCTCTCCCCTACATCTGGCATTCTGACTTAACCCATTCCTAAAATCAGGAGGTTGCGCATACACATCATGGCTTGTACCCCATAATGGATTTTTCCTCCAGAAACTCGTCCAATCCCCTTTTAAAGGCGTCTAGGCTAGACGCCAGCACCACATCCTGTGGCAAGGAGTTCCACAGACCGACCACGCGCTGAGTAAAGAAATATTTTCTTTTGTCTGTCCTAACCCGCCCAACACTCAATTTTAGTGGATGTCCCCTGGTTCTGGTATTATGTGAGAGTGTAAAGAGCATCTCCCTATCCACTCTGTCCATCCCCTGCATAATTTTGTATGTCTCAATCATGTCCCCCCTCAAGCGTCTCTTTTCTAGGCTGAAGAGGCCCAAACGCCGTAGCCTTTCCTCATAAGGAAGGTGCCCCAGCCCCGTAATCATCTTAGTCGCTCTCTTTTGCACCTTTTCCATTTCCACTATGTCTTTTTTGAGATGCGGCGACCAGAACTGGACACAATACTCCAGGTGTGGCCTTACCATCGATTTGTACAACGGCATTATAATACTAACTGTTTTGTTCTCAATACCCTTCCTAATGATCCCAAGCATAGAATTGGCCTTCTTCACTGCCACCGCACATTGGGTCGACACTTTCATCGACCTGTCCACCACCACCCCAAGATCTCTCTCCTGATCTGTCACAGACAGCTCAGAACCCATCAGCCTATATCTAAAGTTTTGATTTTTTGCCCCAATGTGCATGACTTTACACTTACTGACATTGAAGCACATCTGCCATTTTGCTGCCCATTCTGCCAGTCTGGAGAGATCCTTCTGGAGCTCCTCACAATCACTTCTGGTCTTTACCACTCGGAAAAGTTTGGTGTCGTCTGCAAACTTAGCCACTTCACTGCTCAACCCTGTCTCCAGGTCATTTATGAAGAGGTTGAAAAGCACCGGTCCCAGGACAGATCCTTGGGGCACACCGCTTTTCACCTCTCTCCATTGTGAAAATTGCCCATTGACACCCACTCTCTGCTTCCTGGCCTCCAACCAGTTCTCAATCCACGAGAGGACCTGTCCTCTAATTCCCTGACTGTGGAGTTTTTTCAGTAGCCTTTGGTGAGGGACCATGTCAAATGCCTTCTGAAAGTCCAGATATATAATGTCCACGGGTTCTCCCGCATCCACATGCCTGTTGACCTTTTCAAAGAATTCTATAAGGTTTGTGAGGCAAGACTTACCCTTACAGAAGCCATGCTGACTCTCCCTCAGCAAGGCCTGTTCGTCTATGTGTTTTGTGATCCTATCTTTGATGAGGCATTCCACCATCTTACCCGGTATGGATGTTAGGCTGACCGGCCTATAGTTTCCCGGGTCCCCCCTCTTTCCCTTTTTAAAAATAGGCGTGACATTTGCTATCCTCCAATCTTCTGGCACTGTGGCCGTTTTGAGGGACAAGTTGCATACCTTAGTCAAGAGATCTGCAACTTCATTCTTCAATTCCTTAATAACCCTTGGGTGTATGCCATCAGGGCCCGGTGACTTATTGATCTTTAATTTATCAATGAGGTCTGAAACATCTTCTCTTTTAACCTCTATCTGACTTAACTCCTCGGTTAGGAGGGGCCGTTCGGGCAGCGGTATCTGCCCGAGGTCTTCTGCCGTGAAGACAGATGCAAAGAACTCATTTAATTTCTCTGCCATCTCTAAGTCTCCTTTTATCTTTCCCTCCCTCACCATCCAGAGGGCCAACCGCTTCTCTGGCGGGTTTCCTGCTTCTAACATATTTGAAGAAGCTTTTATTATTCCCCTTAATGTTGCTGGCCATGCGTTCCTCATAGTCTCGCTTGGCCTCCCCTATTACCTTCTTACATTTCTTTTGCCACAGTTTATGTTCCTTTTTATTCTCTTCATTAGGGCAAGACTTCCATTTACGGAAGGAAGCTTCCTTGCCCTTCACAGCCTCTCTAACTTGGCTGGTTAGCCATGCGGGCACTCTCCTGGATTTAGTGGAACCCTTCTTTCTTTGCGGTATACACCTCTGCTGGGCCTCTATTACTGTTGTTTTAAGCAGCCTCCATGCACTCTGGAGAGACTGGACTCTTTTTACCCTCCCTTTCAACCTCCTTCTAACCAGCCTCCTCATTTGAGGGAAGTCCGCCCGTCGGAAGTCAAGGGTTTTTGTTAGAGATTTACATCATTAGCAGGAATGCCCTGGTGCTGCCTCTGAAACTTTTTTCAAGGGATCTAAATGGAGCAAAAGTATCAGGCTCAATAGGAAGCAAACTGAGAAATATTCCTAGGGCGAATAGGCTAACGTCTAGGCCAGTGGTTCCCAATCTTTACCTAAAGATAAAGAACTCTGTAAGTGGTTGCAGGGCCCATCAACAGGATGGGTGACTTGGCAGTGACAGCAGCAACAGCACTTCTGGGTTTGTGCCACAGCCACTGCCTAAATAAAGGGGGTTTTGGACTTACCAGTGTTCAGCAATGTTGAGAACCCAGATTTTATGGCATCTCTAACCACTTCTGCCACAGACAGGAAGTCCACACCCTGCATTTTTAACTTTGTTGGTGGTGGCACAAATCCAGAAGTACCATTGCTGCTGTCTTGCCATCGCAACCATGTTGACACCCCCCCCCTAAGGTTTCCTGCTGCCCAGGCTGGGTGGATTTGTGACCCCAAGGTTGGGAAACACTGGTCTAGGCCATCATCTTTCCCAAGGGCTGCCTGAAAGACGGTATATAACTCATGTTCCATTAAGGCTAAAATCTTGTGCAAATCTACCTGTGAATAAGTCCTATTTATCCCCTGCTAACTGGGCAGAGAAGCTTTTTCAATTGATGCTCCTCTTATATTTAGCAGGGGTAGTTTAACTGCCCCTCTTCATTCCAGCAAAGTGTCTTTTTCTAGTGAATGTTTGCTGGTGGTGTTCTGTATTTATATGTATTTATATTGTGAGTCCTTTTGGGAAAGGGATCCATTTCATTATTAGATTTTCTATGAAAACTGCATTGTGAACTCTTTTTTTTTGTTGAAAAGTGGTATATAAATATTCACAATAATAATGCTGTGGGGCTACTTCTAAGTAAGCATGTAAAGTACTTGAAAGTACTTCAAAGTAAACATGCAATGGTTAGCATTCTAATTTGCCTTTTCATATTTATCTGGGATATTTTCTCAATTCCTTTTTTAAAATTTTTTTTATATTTGTCTTAAAATATTTCAGTCCACTCCAAGAGTTTGGGATGAAATGAGCGTGATCTTTAAAGGAAGTATAAGAAGTTTCAAAATAGGAATAAGTGGCAGGAGAAGAAAATGCTCTGATGAAGACATTTCAAATTGATTTGTGTGTGTGTGTGGTGTAGTGTAGTGTAGTGTAGTGTAGACCTAGTGGAGCATCATGATGTGCTACTGCACTTCAGGATTTTCTGTCACATCAGTGGTTCCCGAACTGTGTGCTGTAGTACCTGAGGGTGCAGTAGCAAACTGACAGAGGCACCATGAGATGTTCCCAGAAGCCTCTTCTTCCTGGCTATCCTGGGTGCCACCATACCCTTGAGCACAGACACACACACACACACACACACACACACCCCTACAGAATTTGTTTCTTGTCACTTGATTACACTTGATAACTTGCCACTGAATGTGTGAACCGGTTCCATGGAAAAGCATGGTGGAGATGAAGAGTTCTCTCTGTCTTGAAGTGGCTCATTCACACATGCAAGTCACCATGGCATGCAGCAGTCATCAAGTGATGCCCATGTGTGAATCTGTCCTAACTTTCATTAGGAGAAACACATTAATCAAACTCAGAGCCCAATCCCATCCAACTTTCCTGATGGATGGGATTCAGGATGGATGTTGGATGCTGATGGATGATGTTCAGGTGCGTCTCATCCTGAGGAAGAAAGTAGGATGCAAAAAAACACAAACAAACCCAGAACATATGATGCCTCAAATCACTGGTCCATCTACCACAGTAGCTGTCTGCTAAGTGCGATCATTTTAGTTGAAGGTACCAGAGATTTAACGTCCTCCATGCAGTGCATCTGCCCTTGAGCTGAAGTCCCTCCTCTGCTATTCACTTTTGAGCTTTGGGCAGTTAGTGAATTAGTCCATCCAGCCTTATGTTTCACCCACCCCATGATTTAGCAAAGTTCCTTTCTCTCACATGTGTCAGACAAGCATGAAACGCTCTAGTACATTTCCGCTGGATTGAGGGGCAAAGCATTTCATTATATCTCCTGAGGCCAACATGGTTCACCTCTGCAGCTTTCTGCTTTGTGTCAAGCTTCATGTTGTCCTCATTTTTTGCGCGACAAAAGATTAAAGATAATACTCATACTAATCATATAAAAATGCTCTTCTGGGAATGGCCTGCTAGGCAGCATTGTACAGTATAAAGACTCGGTCAAATAGCCCAGGTAATTTGCACTCATTAGAAGGAGAATGCAGTAGATTAAAGGTAGCAAGGGTGAATAGGCGCCCATTTTTGTAAAACTTGCCTAACCTTTTATTCACCCACTAAAGCCATTATTTTATGATAATAAAAAAGGAGGGAGAGAGAGTGTGCGCACCATGTGCGAGCTTCAGGAAAGGGAGACAGAGAAAGTGAAGAGCTATTTTCTCTCCAGAGAAATACAGTGTGTAGATTAAAGGTGGAAAAGGCAGTCCTCATTTGAATCAATCTACCTCTCAAAGCATATTTATTCACAGATTAATTAGAGTTGCAAATAAAAATTATCTAGTTGGTGGAAACATTATTGAGGGCCTTTAAAATGGAGAAGATTAAAAGGAAGCCTATTTGCCCCTTGTTTGTCATTCAAAGAGCACATCAAAAGTCCCAGTGTCACATTAACAGTCCAGGTGGTATTGCTCTTGTTGTAGTTCCAACTTTGTTTCTTTATTTGAAGCTTGTTTTGATAATATGCACCAGATGAGAACTTGAAGATTGGCAAGGCGGGATTGACTGTCCATAGTCATACCAAGTGAGAACAGGACAAGAAGTAAGAGAGTCTGTCGGGGAAATTGGGAGTGAAACGTTTTGGTGATTTTGAATTGTCGGTGTATGGATGTGCAAAAATTTTGGTTGGTTTTCCTTGAAAACTATTTCTCCTTAGAAGAAACTCTGAAATTCATTATGAATTTCACTTTGTATGACCTTTCATATGACCTTTCCAATGCCAGCTAGAAGTGTGCAGATTCCCATCTGAGAACATTCATTTTTCTTATGGCTCATTCAATTTTCCTTGAAAATTCTCAGATATTTCTCCTTAGTAGGAACTTGAAGATTTCGTGGAACCTACCTGAGATGTTTGCTAAGTGCCCCTGCACTCTATGACTGCAGGCAGCTCAATTGGCCACAACTCAGGGTGCCCAGCAATGCTTTGGAGCTGCAGGGCAATGTAGAACTCCAAGAGATCCCAGAATGATAAGGTAGGCTACTAGATGGAGGAAGGGTTTGGAGGATGATACTGGCCCATAAGAAGGCAGAAAGAGGAAGAACAAGGGAAAGGTAGAGCAGAAAGCTGGAGAGAGGTAAGGACATGGAAATAGGAGGAAGAAAGTCAGGAAACATGGAGACATTCTCAATCAGGAGAAGGAGGGTTGTGGGATTCCCCCCTAGGGTGAGCCCTCAGTCAGCGAAGCCAAAAACAGCCCAGCAGTAGGTCAACTGGCTCTTACTCTAAAAAAAGAACTTCCTTTTTTTCTGAAATAAACTTTCAGTATGGTAGTGTGAGCTTTTCAGGGTCAGAACTTTAGGTTGAACTGGAATCTGTCATACTTTCTTTGCTAATTAATATTTGCCATTTCAGAAAGGAGATTGCAGCTTGGCTGAGCAGAAATGAAATACAGTGGAAACTCAAGATCATGTGAATTTTCAAAGTTCATAATTTCAGATTTGGAATGTCTGAAATTTTAAATTAGGAACTAGGAATTTTTTTGGGGGGGGAACTGTATTGGTACTGAAATGTAAGAGATGGAGCTATCTTATCTTCATTAGATGGAGAGGGAGCCAGTCTGAATTTGGAACTTGTGCGATAAGCCTTAAAGAGAAACTGTATGCAACCCAGAGAAGACTCAGTGAGATTTAAACACAGCATCCCTTTTAAATAGATTTCAGCAGGTGTACTGTGTACCATATGGTTTTTCTCTTGATTGCATCAATATCATTGAAAGCAAGCTATGATGAACAAAACTAACGTTCATCAACGTTACAAACTAACAAAACTAATGTTTTGTTTTGGACAAGGTTTCTGAGTCTTGGTCAACACATTCTGTTATGTATGTAAGTTATGCAGGATCGAAATCCTGCATAACTGATTGGCCCAGACTTATGGCTGGCCAATCGGGTGATGGATCAAAATCCTACCATCCTATTGGCCCTCTAGTTAAGGTTTCAATTGCACCGATCACGGGAAGTCGGGGCGGAGCTAAAGGCTATAAAAAGCCAGGGGTTTGCCTTGTATTTTGCTAGGTTCTGTTCTGAAGATAGAATAAACGTATTGAGCTGTTATTACTATGCCTTCCTTTATTCGCATGGACCCACTCTATAACACATTCCACATGGACCAGTGACTAAGGCAGCTATATAATAGTTCTAACAATTTCATCTTATTCTATACACTTTTGATTAGTGTGGATTTTTCACAACATGTAGCATAAGCTACAAAACTTCATTGTTTATTATACTGAGAGTTTCAAGAAGATCTTCTTAACCCATTTGCTAACACACTTCAAGTGAAGTGTGTTATTAGGGCACTTCTAGGCTGTAGCTCTTCAGTGGGATGAAACCACTGGATCAGTGCCCTCATCCAGATGGCACAGTCAGTGTGGGGCAAAGCAATGAGGTAGCATCAAACCCTGTGCTAATTGGTACTTTTTCAGAGAGATCTTTTCACTGCCATTTCCTGCTTAGTGTTCCTATTGCTCTGGGCGTACCTTATTGCTGCCTGCCTGGAAACAACTTCAGTAGATAATACAAAAGCTCATAGGCCTTTAACAAACTAGAAAAGCACTGCCTGTGTTTTAAGACACAGTATTGCAACAGGTAATAAAGACTGGTTGTTGCACTAGCAGCTTCCATTTGTCCAGTCTCCAGCCAGATAACCTTTTCTAACTTGTGGCATCTTGTTGAAAATAGTATGGAATTGGATAGCCATTGGTGCTTTCTTTCTGAAAGTTAAAACCTTTGCAAGTCTATCCTATCAACCAGTGGTTCCCAAACTTTTTCAACTGGTGGCTGTCTTGCCACAGCTCCTCCCCACTGGGCCTCATGCCTGCTTAAGGCTGATTAGTTTCCCTTGTGAAACGCACCAGTGCAGCAAGCAAAAGTCAGAGTCCAGTTCTAGTCCACAGATTCCAAGTAAACCAGTCCAATCAATGAGAGTTGCCAAATCAGAGTCCAGAACCAATAAGCCAAGTTACAGTCCAATGTCAGGTTCCATAATCAATAAGCCCAGTCAGTCTCCTCTCCAACCTGCACTCCTTCTACAACCCACACCTCCTTTCTGCCTCAGGTGCTCCTTATAGCCCTGAGGGCCCTATTGCCTTCAAGTGGCTGCAGCTGTGCAGCACACTCTGCTGGATGCCCAGGCCTTACCCTTAAAGGGGCCACTGCTGACACCACATCTACCTCCTCACCAGATCTTCCGCGATTCCAATACAGCGGCTCCCTTGACCTACTGGGCCATTGGCCACATCTCCCCATTACGGCCACGATCCTATACATTGAACAGGTCTTTCTCAAGGATTTCATGGATTCACTGGCTGGTTTCCGCAGCTCTCTGAGGAGCCATGGCTCATAGTGTAAGAACCACTACCATTAAAATAAAGGCTTTTAAAAAGTTGGAAGGAAATGGCAAAAGCTCTATGTTGGTCAATGAACTGTTATGGAAAATGGAAATGGGTTTGTAAGCAGAGAGAGAGAGAGAGAGAGAGAGAGAGAGAGATCACACACACACACACACACACACACACACACACACACACACACACACACACACACACACACACACGCTCAGCCCCTTCCCAAACTGGCAAAGACCTCTGAACATTAAAAGTGATGCAAAGCTCTGTTTAATGGACCCTCCCAGTGCTTTTCTCCCCTGCACCACAATTGATTGCACTGAGATTACGATGCCATTAAAATTCACTTGGCCCATAAACTAATGCTGTGGAAAATGCTGACGTTTATAGCAGCTCCTATAAGAGACATATTTCAGCATGAAAGTGAGCTCTAATGCATGAACTTTATTTAGGTAAAACAACGTCCAAGGAGGGGGGAGAAGAGGAGGAGAGGTGGTGGCAATTGCTGAGAGTTTTATTTCTTTCAACTAATGGGTATATGGATGCTAAATTTAAAAGACATTTTTTAATAAATCTATTGGTCTTTGACAAAATCAATCCAAACCCCATAAACCAAGAAGTCACCCACTTGATATTAATGAGGCTGAATTTGCATTTATTTGTCCCTTACAGTAGACAAACCATTAATTTCATGTTTATGCTTCCTTTGAAGCCTGAATGCTTATAGATAGATGGCCACATCAACTCTCCTGCTGCTACATTAATATTTTGCTATAAATGATAAATTTGACCATTTTCTACAACACCCCTTCTTTCTTTAAGAAAGCTGAGAAAATGGAAGCAATAAGTCTTGAGCCCTTGAAAGCTGTTTTTAAAAAAATGCTCTGCAGTCATTGATTATTAAAATCATCATAGTTTTAACTGCAGAAGACATTTGATAGCATCTAGGAGTTTACTAGTGTGAGTTGCAACATGATCATGAGTGAAACACGGCAGAGTTTTTTTTTTGGGGGGGGGGTATGATAGGTTTACTTCATCAAAGTGAAAATTAGCACCCAGCCAACCTAGGTTTGTTTTATTCCACCTTGGGATACTATTCTCACACTATTCTCCACGATGGTGCGTGATCACAGTATATGCATTAACTGCGGAGAGGTAGTGATCTAACATGAGATGGAGGAGGACCAAGATCTAACATCCACAAAGAGAGGGCCAAACTATGCATTTGAGTTGAGCAACAGGGCAAGGAGGCCAAGGCACCGAGTTCTCCCTCTTCAGCATCAAGCTCCTTAAAAAAGGATAAGAAATAAAATACAAAGAAAGACTGTAGATACTCGCCTATAGTATATAAAATTCTTGCCAAGTAATCAAACTCCAATTATCACTTCGCCTTATCGCCGGGTCAATCAGAGGGCAGAGATTTTCAACACTGAAAAGTTTCCTTTCTTGCTCAAGCGGGTCATTAGAAGCAATGCAGAGATTAGTTTCTATAGTAATTTTGCTGGGAAATTCCAGCCAAAGTTAACCTTTTATTCTCCTCTGATCCATTTTGCAAATGTTGTTGCAGCCTGGTTCTGTTTTGCATTTAGCAGAGATCTGTTTTTTTCAACACCGGGATGGTATCCTCCTTTCCATTTAAAGCAAAGTCCCAGGCTACAATTCAATGCACCATTATTTAAGAATAACACCCATGGAAAGCAGTGGGTCTACTTCTGAGTAAAAAGGGTTGCAAATATATGCAGCTGCATCTCTCTGCTGTGAATTGAATTGCACACTCTCAGTTATGTGTTATGGCTTGTATGTTGTATGTAGAGCTTCTGGCTTAACACACCAGACACCTTAAAGGTGGATTTGATTCATGGTTCTCCTGCAGTGGTTCCCAACCTTTTTCACTTGCTTATCCCTTGGCAGCCTATTTCCATAAATTGTACCCTTCATATTAGCAAAATGTTTGTAATTAATAATACAAGCACACAACTCCTCTACATGAAAGCCCAGACTTCATGTATTTATCACAGTGTTTTTTATCTGCTTGAAGAAGACTCTGCCTTTGCACTGTTTTGCACCAGAAGTGTGCTGAGAAATTCTGGGTAGTTGATCACTTTCCATATTATGTTTCAGCTTTTTTTACTGTGCTGGTTTTCAATCACTGGTTCATAGATGAATTGATGACCAAAAACTAGCTATTGGTGGGGCTTTCACAGTCAACTAGCTACCTTCCTTCCTGCCTTGCTGGCCCTGCAAAGCATTCTGGAGCATGACCTGCCTTTTTCTACCATTATTCCATTCTTTTTCAAGTCCCCCTAAAGGTCCTGTTGAGTGCCCCTGGGAGTACATGAATCCCAGGTTGAGAACCACTGTTTTACTGGTATGTTGTTTACAGTGCACGGATCGTGTTTACAAAAAGGTGGTGAAGACCAGAATTTAAAAAGAATAAAAATGTATCTTATGATCTTTTACTATGTTTTTAATAATTTGAGACTGTACAGTTCTTAGGTAACAATTAGTGGTAAGTTATTTTTCAGGATTTGGCCTCTGGTAAAATCAGTCAAAACTATAGTCAGACACCCCCCTAAGTTTAAACCCCCGACTTATCTGAGGTCATAGAAAATTCCATGATTTTTGTTCAAAACCTGCCCTCGACTTATCTGTGAGGCCAACTTATGGGCAGGTGTCTGCAGTAGCTTTCCAATTTGACAAAAATCATTGTGGTGGAAATACAAGGACCAAATAATAATTTGGACTGGGGACATGCTATTACTTTCCTGGCCAAACTGATGAGGGTGACCTTGACTTGAAGACAGGTAGGCATCCAAACAAAGTATTGTTGTAATGGGTGACCTCAATTACCCTCACATAGACAGGGTGAATTCATGTTCAGGCCTTGACAAAGAAAAAAAAAGTGTAGATAACTAAATGACTGCACACTTGGAACCTGCCATTGGGGAGGTGACCCTGGACTTAGTCCTATGCTGTGTCCAAGACATAGTCAAGATGCATTGTTGAACTGATAGGAGCAGTGAATAAAGTGCTATCCAGTTTAGCATACAGGTGCAACCTATTTATCTACAGATTTTTTAATCTGCTGATTTGTCTCAATCAAATTGGGTGGGGGGAATTCAAAGTTGCACACACCCTTGTCCTGCACTGGCATCCTGCTCCACTGCAGGCAGTGCTTTCCAGGCAGCCCAAAACACTGCAAAAAGGCTCCGCCTCACCCAGGCAGGGAATAACCCTGGAGCCATGGAAGATGTTCTCCTTGCTAAGGAACAGTAACACTCCTGGAGCCCCTGAGGCAGCAAAGAGGCTGAAGAGGGGAAGGGGGGTTAGAAAACCTCTGTAGCCAGAGCAGGTGGAGCTCGCTCTCGCTCTCGCGCGCGCGCGCACACGCGCGCGCGCGCACACACACACACACACACACACACACACACACACACACACACACGGGTAGGTGCAGTAGCAACAGAGGGGATTGCTTTAAAAAAACCCGGGGAGTGTTTGCCGAATTCCCCCCCTTCAGACTGACATGGTGCAGGCTCTCCATGCTCCAGCCTATGGAAACAAACAGCTCAGCAGGCAAGTTTTCCAGCAAGCCAAAGCATGAGGTTTAAGCTACAACCCTCTCCACATTTTCCTGGGAGTAGTCAATGTAGTAATTGGGGCTTACTTCTGAGTTGAAATGCATAGGACTGGACTCTTAAAAGCTCAGCATCCCACCTGTGAAAGAAGCAGGGACAGCTGGCAAGGGGGAGGGCTGAGTACTGAGTGGAGGAGGAGGCGATGGAGAACAGCTGCCTTAGTTTCCTTCTATGCCCAAGTGTCAGGCTGCAGCATATTTGTGTAACTCTATGCAATTTAGCATAATGCGTTTTTGTTAATCGAGGTGGGTCAGGGAATGGAACTCACGCGTATAAATAGGTTCCACCTGTATATGTAACTGGAACGTTTCCAAGGAAGTTCAGCATAGACATATTTAGCTTCAAAAGTGGGAACTTTTAAAATATGATGGGACTAGTGGGAAGGTGAAAATAAAGAAGATCAAATCTCTCCAGAGTGCATGAAGGTTATTTAAAACCACAGGAACAGAAGTTCCACAGCAAAACAGAACTGTTGGTAGCAGGTAAAAATTTTAATGGTCTTAAGAAGGTTTGACAAGAAGAATTAAATGAAGGGTTAAGTAATGAAATTTGGAAAGGTTTGTGGAATAAAAGAATAATGAAGAATTTATCTATTGGAATTAAGGAAAATTGTTATAAATCTATATGGAGATGGTATTTAACACCTGTACAACTGAATCAGAGCAATAAGGATATAATGAATGTGTGCTGGAGATGTAAAAAAGAGATTGGCACTTATTGTCATATGTGGTGGTCCTGTGAAATAATGAAAAAAAATTGGGCAATGATATCTAGAGAGGTTAATGAAATTTTTGGTAAGAGTATACAGATAAGCCCAATGATGGCTTTGTTGAATGTGTTTAGTAATGAAGATATGGAAATGGGAAAAAAGGCATTAATCATGGTGATGGTAATTGCTGCAAGACTGTTTGCTAGGAATTGGAAAGGAGATAGAAATTTGAATATTGAGGAATGGTATAAGGAAGTGTGGAATACAGCAATAAATGACAAATTAACAGGTGAGTTGAAAGTTAAGAAAGGAGTAGTGAAAGAAAATGTATTTATAGATATATGGAAGTTATTTTTAGAGCATACTTTAGAGAAGGGCAAAGGTTGTATGCCTGATCAAGAATCAATGATTTTTTAGAGAAGAAAGGGGAATCCAAATTAAGAAGAAAATGAAGATGAAATCATAAAGGATGAAGCTGGAAGAGAATGTGTAATTATTCCCAGAAAAGGTGGGGTGGGGAGCACTTGTAGATTAATGGGGATACTTGTATGTTTGTTGTGAGTTTGTTTGTATTTCAGTTATTAAAATAAAACTTTAAAAAAATATTTAAAAAATAATAAAAAGTAATAATAAAAAAACCTCAGGAACAGAAGTTCAACTAGAATGTATACCGCTAAGTAGGAAGAGCATCAGCAGGTCCATGAGGATGTCAGCATGGCTCACGAGTGGAGTCAAGGAAAGTATTTGTGAACTGCTTCTTGTAGGGTTTGCTGCTATCTATGGTTTCTAATATCTGAAGTGGCAGCTGGACCTTATCCCCAAGGATAAGGGAACACGCATACCTGTATTAGGTAGACAGTATTCTTCTCAAAAGTTTTTGTCCATCCTTGCTGAAAGCAGAATTCATTTCTCAATTTCAAAATGCATAGTGACTGAGATTAACACCCTTCCAGTGGACTGTACTTCACAAAGCAAGAGATAGAGAAAGATGGTTATAACTGCACTGAATGCAATCTGCAATGACTGGTATAGGGGGCTATTATGATATCTGACTTGCGTTTGTGAAAGCAAAGGTTACACTTTGGATCTCCAGCAGACATTGGAGGCACTTGGGCTTAGAGTGAATGAAGCAGCCCATTAGGCATGTTATATTTGAGGTTGCTGAACATCACAATTGGGAAATGGATTTACAGGTTTCTCTCATCATACAAAATTTCAGAATTAATGCCTGCCGCACAAGGTGAATTTTTCCAAAACTATTTTTTATTGTAGTTTTGTTGTCACCTTATGAATCCCCTTTCTGTGTTCATTGTACATATTACAGTTAGTCTGGCAGTGCAATAAGTGTGGCTTTTATTTGAGGAGTCTCCCAGCACCATTAATCTTATTTTATTCATTATCTCCAAATCTTTCTTTTCTTGATATTATTAAAAGCAAAACTGAACTAGCCTTGGCTTGAATAATTGTCAGCAAACTGGTCAGTCATAGATCTGGTTCTGAGATGCCTTTTAACCCTCAAGAGGCTCAAGTTTTATGCTGGTCCTTAATCTAGAACACTTGCCATCACTGTTACATCCAGGTTCTGCCCTGATCCATTTAGTTATGCATTGCTGGTTTTATTTGGAGAACAAGGCAAGCTTCTTTCAGCATATCTGGCAAATTGGATGTCAAACAGGTGGCCCCTACGTTGGATAGCAGGGCAGGGTTTGAGGGCACATGACTCAGCCACCAAAGCTAAGCATGTCTGGATATGGCCAGGATTGGTGACCTCTTGGGAAGCCCATGAGTTCCATTCACAGAAGCTCCTCTAGAAAAACTATCAGATCTCCTCCTAGGACATCAGGAAAATCCATAACGATTCTTGTGGGCCAAAAGGAGAAAATGTTCATCGGTTTATAAAGGTATGAAAATAGTCCATGTGAAGGACTCTGTCCTCAGCAACTGCTACAGAAGTACTCAGCCTTTTGCTTTTGTTATATGAACACAGCCCGTATCTGACCTGATTTCAGCACAATAGCTTACGGAGTAAACTCCAGTCTTTTCACCCTTGGCACTTCCTACCCTTGCCTTCTCTCTCTCTTGCCACACAATGACAGTGTGGCAGGAGGGTTCACACGGGGCCCAACCCTGTGGCAGTTGAGACTGTGAATTGTTTGAATCTATTCATTCACATAAAACTGCCTATATTTTAAAAAAAGAGAGAAGAGACAGGGAACCAAAGTAAATAAAAAAGAGAGGAATGTTAACTTGTATGGTTCGGTATGTATACAGCAGACAATGCGCAGCTTGTTCTTCAACAATAGTTCTGAAAAGCAGGTGTCATAGCAGCTGTGCAAGGTTAAATCACAGGGACCATTATGTGCAAAATGAGTATTTATCCTGAGTCTGCTTCAGTTCTTAAGGATGTGCTTTCTTTTGTGCAGGTGTTTGCAGGAAGGCCTCCATCTGCACAATAGAGAAATCGCTCATTCACACTTTCTCCCAACCTCCGTTCCACCATCCAGATCTACCGTTATGGATATAATGCAGACCTCTGGCATACAAGGTCCTTGTTGCCCTACACTTCTGAAACAAAAGCTATTGTGCTGTACTCTGAAAGCCTTCTCACTGCAGAAGAAAGCGGCAGCCCGGCAGTGAATCCAGAGATGGTATTTGCGAGCCTTTCTCTAAAGTTAAAAACCAAGGAGAATAATAATAATAAAAAAAATACATAACAAACTGCTTCCAATTAAAAATGTCCCTTTGTGTTTTTGTCATTTGTGTGCATGCGTATCAGAACATCTCTTCTGAGTGATTGTTTAAAAGACAAGTGACCTGTCCTTGCTTTACTCTCAGAGAGGAGTGCAGGAAGGGGGAGAACGAAGAGGCATCTCTTGGGAGAGAAAACATGTGAGGGGAGGGAAAAGAAGGAGCTGGAACTGGAGAGGGGAAAGAAGAAAAGATCTCCCTTGTAATTAAAAAGCAGGTATGGACTTACTTTGTATGTGTGTGAGCAAAATTCTTCATTAGAGTCTCTGGCTCAATAATCCTTTGTGGTCCCAGAGAGTCTGAATTTTGGTCAGAATAGCCCACTCCTTCTACACCTTTGACTGTATTAATTCAATTGACTGTAATGGAAGATCAGAAGATCATCAGGTGGATGCTGTGGTGTTGACAGCGATTCCATGTTTTGATAGCTGGCTGACAGCTCTGGGAAGGGCAGGGTTGGCTCCACAGCTGTAATCAATCAAGGCCAATGGAGACCTGGATGGACACCTGAGCTTCATTTGACCTTGATGGGACTTTGAATGAGCTAAGGAGGTAGCTCACAGCTGAGCTGCATTTGCACTTAATGGGACACAAAGGATAAAAGGCAGCTTCAGAAGGACCAAAGGCTACCCTGACCCAGAGGGAGATGCTACCTGACCCAGAGGAGACCAGACCAGACCAACCAGAATTTGACCTTGGACTGTGACCTGGACTCGTTTCTGGACTCTGATTTGGCACCTTGCATGGACTAACTGGCTTTCCTGGACTTTGACCTTGGACTGTGATTTGGCAATTTGCATTTATTGGACTGGGACTTGACTCTGACGCGTGCTTACTACCCAGGTGAGTTAGCAAAGGGAAACTAACCAGTCTTAAGCGGGCACGATACCTAGTGGGGAGGAGCTGTGTCACAACATTGACTGAACTGGTACCCATGATCGGGTTGATGCCCTACTTTTGAAGATGTAGCAAAAGGCTCATTTGTGCACAACGTTGAGCAGTCAGTTAAATTCTGTAGACAAATTTGACGCCATGAAGGTATCACAGGAATCAATCCGTGACCAAGACACAATCCATGACACAATAATCCTTCTTCTCCAGAAGAATTTCAGCAAGTGGCAGGTGCGGCCCATGGCTGCCCAAGTGCTCTGACTTGAAGCTGCAATAACAATTGAATGAGCAATAATAATAACAACCCTGCAACAACTATTAATGCCACCAGTATTAAATTTGAATTAATATTAGTAATTTATTATTAGTTCATTAGTTAGAAATTGGCTAATATTTGTATGAATACTAACTATTAATACTACTAACCTTGCAATGCTAATAACATTACAGTAGTTATTAAATGAGCTGTACATTCAACTCTGACTTGTCTTTGAAGGATGGGGTGATGGCAAAGCACTTAGAGACTGAGTACCAAGTTAAATGCTTCCTCCCACTTGTGACCATCAGTTCAACTACCAGTCCTGAACTCGAAATGACCACTTTCCTAGGTTTTGGTGCCCTGCTCTTCTCCATGCACTCATTCCTGGAACACTTGGGTTCGTACCACAATGATTGCAACTGAAAACCTCTTTTAACAGTCAACAACAATGAAGCGTGTTTACTTCATGTACTGGTACGGAACATTTACACCCCATTAGCTGGCTCCAGGGCTAAGCTACGTTGACTTGCAAATACTCCAGATCAGGGGTGTCCAAACTTTTTGGCAGGAAGGCTACATCATCTCTCTGACACTGTGTCGGGGACTGGAGAAAAAAAGAATTAATTTACACTTAAAATTTGAATAAATTTACATTAATTTACATAACTGAATATATTGGCGATGGGACTTATATGGATGAATGAAGGTCTTGCAATAGCTCATGACCTATAAAAGGCCTTGCACACAGCCAAGCTGGCCTTTCCTTTGCTGCCGCTGCTGCATCATGCACATGATACAGCAAACATTGGAGGGAACCCTTGGCCCACAGCTCACGTGATAGGTCAAACAGTCATTCTCACACTGAGGGCAGTTGCGTCGGGCCAGCACGGGCTCCAGCACGTGCTCCAGCAAGTCTCATAAGGGCCAGAGGCTCATTGGAGACTGGGAGCTCCCCACGGGCTGGATCAGGGGTCCCCAAGGGCCACAAATGGCCCCCTAGCAGGAGTTTGGGCACCCTGCTCCAGATCAACCCAACTGATAGAAATGTTTAAAAAAATTGTGCTCTACTACAAGTGCCTGCAGTATATGATCTTCTGTGGATCACTCTGCACCAACGCCATGGATCAGTAGCACAAGGAGAAGATTTCACTGATAACACAAGCAAGAAATTCTGATCTGGCTCTTTGAGAATATTTCTGAGGTTTAGGGCCAAGTTACTCAGAGGGAAAGGGAAACTTCTTAACCCTATTCACTTCTGTGACTTTTCCACTCAAAAGCTCCCTTCACGCACAGCAGTTCTTTGCCCAAGAGGGAAGAATGATAACTTACTACTTCCAAGCAGCAAAAAACACCAGAAAAGAAAGGATTATGAAGCCCCTCTCCCACACCCATCAACCTTTAATTTAAAATTGCAGCCTTTGAAGCAGTCTCCAGTTCCAAATGAAAGCAGCAGAGGAAAGACTCTCAGGCAGAGACTCTCCTGGGCTTCCCACCTCTCACTCAGTAAAGCAGCACACCAGCTCTGCTTTTGTGAGTGAGTGTGGGCAGCGCTATGGCAAAAAGTATTTTGTGGAGGGAGACACCTACCTTTTTTTTTTTTAAAGTAAGAACAGGGTGAATCAGAAAGGTGAAGCACAGTGAACTGTTTGCTATGTTGTCATCTGTTGGAACATGGAGCTCAGTGGTGCTGATGAAGGCAGTGAGCATTTCTTCACAGCTGCAGGGTTCTCTTCTTGGTTCCTACAGGAGCTACCTGCTCTACAGATATGACCATATAGGACTGTAGTGATCCCAACTTACAACTTGTAGCAACTTAGTAGTGGAGGCAAGGGGCATTCCACCCCTCTATCACATGCAACTTCTGAACCAGGGACATAAAAAGGCTTCCAGTCCATATTCTGCACGGCCAGTACAGGGGGACCCTGGGCTAGCTGTGCAATGGGTACAGGTGATTGAAAAGGGAAGAGAAGTTAACTATCAGTCAAGTAAGATCTGAAGAGTGAAGACAAGCATTGGGGAGATAAGAAGAATACAGTTGAGGATAGGTTATTTTTTAATAGGTATAGCAGAGTTCAGTACAAAGAATGACGTGTTTTGAATAAAATGAGTCGGTTTTGCATAAAAGTGCCACTCTCAGCACAATTTGCAAAAGAATACAAAGGCAAAATAGCCTCTGCTAGTACATATACAATGGACAAGATTGCTGCTGCCCAGTGGTGTAGCTAAGGAGGTGCAGGGGGTAGCAATTACACTGGGCATCAAGCTTTAGGGGGGCAACATGCTGAGCTTGACACTAGTGACCAAAATTGTGAAAATCTTGGTATGTATGAATAATACCTTCTTGTTATATATCATTGGAAAGGTAATTTAATGCAGAATGCAATGAAACCACAGTAGAATATCCATTTTTTATCAAAAGTTATGGCCAATTAACCAGAAAATGAAAACACAACTGCCTTGTGGAACAAAAAGTGGATTTGCTTAACTCCAAACTGACCTATGAGACTAATTTTTCTGAGTGCCAATGTGATGTTATTATGATACAGCATGGCACCAATAACTTTTTGTTTACTTAATTAAATTTGATTTTGTCATGGGGGGCCCTACAAAATCTTCTTTGATCCCTGGTAGCAGATAGATGCCTTAGCTATGCCACTGACTGGGGGGAGACAGCAGAGCAAGTGGGTGGTGAGCCACTGGGGGGAGGACGTGGGTTCCTCCCAATTTTCACTTTTTAAAAAGCCCAGGCGTGATGTCCCTTCTGGTTGTGACATCACTTCTAGGGCAACATCTTGAGCTTGGCACTGGGCTGCACAATCATTAGTTACGCCACTGCTGCTGGCCCTTCAGGTGATGATGATCCACAAATAAAGTGCTCTTTGTTGGGTTTCTTTTTATGAGCACAAAACAATGCTGCTGGTACAAGAGATGCTTCTGCATTCACGGAACCAAATTTTAGAAGAGACACCAGAGCGAGTTATTGGTCAAGAGATGCTCCATGATAAACTTCTCCATGCTTAAAGAGGAACTGAAGCTTGTCCATATGAGTGGCACCAATGGCCTGCATTTGCCAATTCAAAGTGGCTTGATGGTGCTTCTTGCAGAGAGCTGAGTATAATGAATATAGAAACTCAAGTGGTACAAAATACACTTCTATGTGAGGTAAGCCTGAAGAGCAATTCAAAGGACTTAACATCATTTTGGAAGTGTGTTTCAGCATTGACCAAATGAGAATGCAAGAGAGAACCATGAGCGCCTGCTCTGATTTGAGCAGTGGTTTGAATTTGAATTCTGATCCTAACGAGGAGAGACTGGATGAGTCAGTGGGACCAGCACTGAACTTAGATACTAGACTGGAGTTTGGGCTGGACTCAAATACTAGTCTTCAGTCACCAGTCAAGTGACCCTGGGACAGTAGTTCCTGAAGTCTGCAGCTCCCAAACCTGATGATCCCCCAGAGGAACTGGCTCCATCCACATTGGGAACTTCATGTTTGCCCATGTTTGCATGCAGGTATCACCAATGGGCCAGGTGGGGGCTGACAGTGACAAGAAGGAGCGCAAGAGTCAAGGGGGTGTGTGGATCTTGAGAGGCGGGGCCTCTGAGAAGCATTTTATCAGGGGGTACAAAGTTTCTTCTGGGTCCCTTCCCAAACAGGGAAGGGGCGAAACAGAGTGGGGAAAGGATGGTGATGGGGATTGGCAGAACCGGGGCAGGGAGAGGGCAAAACAGTGTACAGGGAGGGTGGCAACAACTGGAATAGTCTTTGGAGCCCAGGTCTACCAGTCTTCCCAAGAGCTCAGGTCCACCTGCCTGTCCAGTGTTGGCAGCTAGATACAGTAACGCAGAAAACTAAACACACTCCTAAGTCTAAAATCTTTCAAATCTAGAAAATAATTGCAGGAGATTAGTATCATTGTACTTAGGCTCACACTAGGATGGAAAGTGTCCTGTGTGCACCAAACTGACTTCTGCAGCAGCTGTAGTCACGCAGCTGTGTTGCTGATACACTCCTTCATGGTAAGCAGATTCACAAGCCTAGGAGCTACCATAACAGGTCGGTTTCCTCCCAGATGTGACACTGTTAAGGACTGTGTGCATTCCTGGGCCTTGTGTCTTTGGTTTGTGGCAGTAGTCGCTGCCACATGCTCATGAACATGAGCCACATGCTCATGAACCCAGCATCCCGTGCGGGCAGTGAGTCCAGTAAGATTGGAAAATGTAAGATCCCAGGAAATTTCTGGGCCCCCTCCTTTGGCCCTTTCAGATCCAGGGCCCAGGTTCAAATTACCCCCTTTACCCTCCTCTCCTAGGCCCTGTTGAGAGGAGTAGTCTGAAACTAAAAGCATGAAATATTTCAGTTCAGTTCTGAACTTCTTTGGGGCAAGTTTCCCCAAACTTGGAGCATTCAAGTTTTTGCAGTGCTGATCTGCCTAGCACAAAATAAGTTGTACTTGATAGCTCACACTGAATGTGTGATCTTGCCCCACTAAAAATTGCTATGAGTGAAATGATGTGGGTGATACGACTGTTCCATCGGAGATGTTTAGTTAGTGAAGACTTTCATACAGCTAAGTCATTGGTTGTTTGCAATGGCCGAATGATGAACATTCATGTGTCAACTCACCTTCATGTGTAAGCTGCCCAGTTCTAGCTTTAGATGTGCTTTAAAATGATATTTATACACTGAATTAGTTGTTCTATAATTTGAACAGGGATGTCTGTGGTCTGCAAGCACATGTTGTAGCAGCTTCTCTGGAGCTGGGTCTTGGTCTGGTGTGGAAGAAAGGCGAGGTAGAAATGCATGAAATGAATAATATACATCTGACCGAAAGCAAATCAGGGCAGATAGACAGCACACACATTTAGATGGGCCAGGTGATGCACACTAAGATTTGTACCACAGTTTCTGATCCAGCTAGTATGCTGGATCATACTATGCATGGAAGCTAACTTCTCTGTGTGAATCTCCTTAGCTGAATTGGGGTAAATTAGTTTTTCCATGAAGCCCATGGTCCCACCTGATATGGGATACTGGCACACCTTTTCTTATTAAGAGATGTCCTAATTCGGTAATCTGTATTTCATGCTTAGTAACTTGAATTTGCAAATATATTACCGGAACATAAGCTAGTAAAATAGAAGCAGTGTTATGACCAAAGTGAAATGAGGTGATAAGAAGCTTATGCAATAGTTCAGTGCTTAGAAGTGAGAACATGTTATGTTAATTTTTCTTCATTAAAAAGAAGAATAAAGAGATACACTGAAACTGTGAAAATGATAGAGACTGGTGAAGATGACAAGGCAATGGAGAGTGGGTGCTGTGAGAGGACTGGGTGCTGCTGAATGTACAAAACAAGTTGAGAAAACACAAACAGTGAGCAATTAGAGGTTCTTCCACCACTTTCTCCAGAGAATAACTCCTGGGAAGCTGAGAGTCAAAGAAAAATGCACAGCTACCCCAATGGATTACAGAAGGAGCTACGTATTGCTTCTAGAGCCCTCTTTCAGCTGGGTCTTCTGCACTCTGCAGCTCCAACCATTCAATAGGTCCAGTCTACCATTCAGTTCCTTTATGGTTTGCAAATGTCTCATAGCCCTAAGATGGGTTCAGAGACCAACAGTGGGGTTCAAGCAGGTTCAGCTGGTCCATCCATGAAGCTAACTGAAGTGGTCACCCCAGGCAGCAGACATGTGTGTGTTGGGGGGAGGTACCCATCTCTGTTGCTGCTGTTCCTTCTACTCTATGGATTGGAAGAGAGCAACAAAGAGGAAATGAGGAACAGAGGCTGACACATCATTGGATAGCAGGTTAGCACTTGGTATTCCATTTCCAGCAGCAGGAGGTTTTGGGTCTGCCCTGATAGCATTTATTAATTTTAAAACTGAACTTGGTGACTGGCCCTTAAAAAAGCATTAGCTATTTCCCCGTCCTCTAGTAGGGAAGCTGATATCTGTCCAACATTTTTTGCAGTGAAGATAATGTAAATAAATCATTTGGCTTCTCTTGAATTCTCCTTTATTTGGATTTGGCTAATCTTGAATTCTCCTTTTGCTCTTTTGTTGTTTTAGCAGTCCAATGACCTCCTTGGCCGGTTTCCTGCATCTGAGGTATTTAAAATAACTTTTATTCTTTGTTTCAATCTTCATACTTCAAAAGATTTCCATGCCTTTCCAAAAAATTTTGATATATCATTTCATGACTACCAAGCATACTTAAAATCTGCTTGCATTGATCTCTCCAACATCTATGGGGGTGAATTCCTTAAAGATTGTTAATTGCACATGGAGCATGAAACATTCATCCCCCTGTATCTGTGGGTCCCCATATCAGCAGTTTCACATATCTGCAATTCCCACCCACCCCTAAATCGCTCAAATGACTTATCACTATCTGATTGCAGCCCTCCAGTCATGGTTTCCTCTCTCTCTCTGTGCTGCCTGTAAATGCTAACAGGAAGCAGGAAGAGCTCATGGGAAGCAGATTAGAGGGCTGAAAACAATGCTGGCAGGAGGGCAGCAATCAGATAAAGATAAATCACTTGCACAGTTTTTTTTTTGGGGGGGGGGATTTGTGAACCATTTGTTGTAGGGTTTACTACTGTCCACGGATTCCAGTATCCACAGTAGCAGCAGGAACCAATTCCCCATGGAAACAAGGTGATGCCTGTACAAAAGAAAAATACCACATGTAAAGATTCTCACTGGAATTGGAACAAAGAATAGTTAGGTCCCATTGTGCATAATCACATGACCAGCCCTCCTTTGAAATTTGCTGCTGAAATTCTCTTTCCCATCGGGGTTCTCATCATCCCAATAGCAACCCCTGTCTGACAAACTTGAATGCGTTGGGGAAAGGGGTCGGGATGAAGGAGCTGCTTTATACCTATTTCACGCTTGCCCTTGAACATTGCAAAACCTTGTGAGCAAGGTCAATTAAGCTCTATTTACCAAGTGGAAGACAGAGAACAGCTCGCTGAAGGCCACACAATGGCAGAACTCAGGAGCATTATTGGAGGGTTGAGGTGCCAAACGTTGAGTGATCAGGACTGGAGATAGAGAAAGTGGTCGGAAGATGTATAGATTCTTAGGCGCTTAAGGCAGAAGCATCCATTGAGAGAGTCTCATCAAGCACTGAGATCTGTTCTGCAAAGGACAATGCAATTGGAAAGGCCATTCATGTCAGCTGCACTTCCCATCTCCCTGCTCGTTTGCCACAATCCAGGCATTGTTGGTGGCACCAATACAAGCTCTTCACTTCCTTATGTTACAGAGAGGCTGTAAAGAAAAATATGCCCTCTTCTGGAAGCCCAACCCCCTACAGAGCCCATTCAAATGTGGTTAGTATGTCACTTTTTTAAAATGCCTCTGAAATGTCCTGAGCCTTGGGATGCATTTGGCAAAGACATGACAAGACTCCCCACCCCCTACCCCAAAGTGCTTCAGTGGCCAAGTTAATCCAACAGATCAGTGGTTCTCATCCATTTAGCACCGGACCCACTTTTTAGAATGAGAATCTGTCAGGGCCCACTGCAAGTGGTCATGACCGGAAGTGACATCATCAAGCAGGAAAATTTTAGACAATCCTAGGCTGTAGTCCTACCCACACTTAGCCAGGAGTAAGTCCCATTTACAATCATTATTAAAAGAATATACATAGTAGCTTGTTAAAAGTACAGGTCTGTAACATTTCCCCAAATGCAATCACATATCATGGTAAAATCAAGTCTAATATATTAAAAATTAAATATTGAAACAAGTGGGGACCCACCTGAAATTGGCTCGCGAACCACCTAGTGGGTCCCGACCCACAGTTTGAGAAACACTGCAACAGATCATTATGTAACTTCATTACATAGTTTGGGTACCTGAATTTGCTTCTTTTCATCTTCCTTCTCCATTCTTTTTTCTCTACTGCAGGGATGAACATACCCCAGCCTGGGGGCCATTTGCAGCCCTCAGGGACCCCCAATCTGGCCCGCAGGGAGCCCCCAGTCTCCAATGAACCTCTTGCCCATTGGAAATTGTTGGAGCCTGCGCTGGCCCACGACTGCCAGTCACAACCACCAGATGCGAGCCTCAGACCGAATTAGAGCAAGGACTTTTATAGTCTCCATGTGTTTTTTGCTTTTCTCTGGGCATTATTTTAACCCCTTCCCCTGTTGCCTTTGAACAATGTATGTCTCCAGGCATTTCTGGCTTGGTCTGTACATTTTCACTGTGCAAGAGGTATGTGGCAAATAGTTCATAGTTCTCATGTGGTTCTACATGCCTGTAATATAGTTCTCATGTGTATTATAAATAGGTTCAGTAAAATTCATTCATTCATATAAGTTCTGTGTCTAATGTATTCATTTATGTAAATTTATTCAAATTTGAAATGTAAATTAATTCTTTCTTTTTCCAGCGCACAATAATGTCAAAGAGATGTTGTGGCCCTCCTGCAAAAATGTTTGCCCACCCCTACTCTACTGTATCATGTCTTATGTTGCAAACCATTGTATTAAACCTCTTTGAGTGTTTTGGCAAAGAAGGGCATATAAGATGAACAAATAATAAACCTAGGTTGGAGGCAACATGCATGGTTACTTCTCTACCCCACTTTTCCTCAATGGAGCTTAAGGCAATTTTCAATATTCTCTCCCCATTCTATTCTCACAACAACCCTGTGAGGATAACTTAGTCTAAGTTGCGGGGGGGAGAGAGAGAGAGAGAGAGAGAGTATGTAAGTGATCCAAGGCCACCTAGTAAATTTGATTGGTGGTTGGCAACCTTCAGTCTCGAAAGACTATGGTATAAGCCTACAGCACCTGGTATTCCCAAGCAGTCTCCCATCCAAGTGCTAACCAGGCCTAACCCTGCTTAGCTTCAGACAAGATCAGACAAGATCAGGCATGTGCAGGGTACAGAGATTTGAAGCTGCATCTCCTTCTCCCCAGTCCAGCACTCTCACCACTACACCATACTGATGCTTCACTGCTTATTAAGAACAAGGAACACATACATACAGGTAAGATACCCACAGGCTCTTAGCACTCTTGCAGCCCAATCCTATCCCCTGCCAGTCCATAGCATGTAGTACTGCAGAGTGCTTGTTGCATGCTATGGTGGAGGGTGGGTGACCAGATAACCTGGAAGAGATAAGTAAACATATTTTTTGCCTAGCATTTCCATAGGCTGCCTGGCTGTCTTTTCAGATCCATGGCAGCTATTTGGCTGGGGTAAGCTCAAGGAGCTCATGAGGTGGGTGTGGGCTGGGAAAGGAGAATAGGATCCAGGAGAATAGGCAGGAGGTCTGGTCTAGAGGGTAGAGCCTCTGTTAGCCCGAAGATAACAGCAGAAGGTCACCAGTTCGAGGCCACCGACAGCTCCCTGAATGGCGAGACCTTGAAACAGCTGACAAGCCGAGCTGAGTTATTCCATCTGCTAGCGTCTTGGCTGCCCTCCATGTGAGAGATGAAGGAGCTGCTTGTCAGCCTGCGTGGGAGAACTGGAGGCCAGAAGTGAATCAGACCAGGAAGATCCATCTGAAATGTTGTGTAGTTCTTGAAAGAGAGAACCGTTTATGATTGTAAAAATCCCCTTGAGGGATTTAGAAACGCCTGCCTATGTAAACCGCCTTGAATAAAGTCAGAGGTGTAATCCAATGACCAGAAAGTTGGTATATAAATACCGAGTTGTTGTTGTTGTTGTTGTTGTTGTTGTTATCATCCAGTGTGCACTGCTGTCACTGAGATCTACCCCACCTTTCCCTCCTGCCATCTGCCCTCCCTATTCCCAGCCTCAATCTCGCCAAACTGCCCATGACCCACCTCTCTGCCACATTACCTGCTCCAGCGCGGTGTCAAGCTGCCACCGCTACATGCAAGACCCAAGTCATCTTCACCAGTGCACCCAAAGTGCATGACAGTGGTGTGCCTTTTACTATGCCACAGTGGCAGTTATGGCGGCAGACTGGAAGTTCTGTTATTGTAACTACCCTATAGAATTGGGCCATAAATGCACTGACATGTTTGGCAGCTGGCAGCTGGTGTGCTGGAGATTCTGCAGGAAGGCATTCTGGGGACAGGCTGCCTGGCTATTATGAATGAGCAGCATCCATTACATCAATAAAAAGGAGGGGATTGTAGAGAAAGCAACAAAACCAGTGAAATGGACTGGAAAACTAGAATGCCCAAAATATGTACAGCTTGACTTACCAAAGCTAAGCCATGCTACATGTTGATGGCTCAGACATATGGACTCAAAATATGGCTTTTCTGCTGCACTAAGGGGATCAAATGAGAATGTGGACAGAGGTACCTGCTTGCAGAGGAATGGCGGGGCCCAATGCGGGGTGATCACGTGGGTCCCCCCACTCACCAGGCAGACACGGCAACTGCAGGTGCAGTGAGCCAGATGCTTGGGGTGCATTGCACAAAGCATGGCACATTGAAATAGTTGATAGGGACATGTCATCACCAACTACTTCTGGGAGACCCATTTCCAGTCAAAAAGTCCCAGGGAAGGGCAAGCAAGCCCTTCACTGGCCATGCTGCCCTCCCAGACTGCCAGTTGCTGGCTGCAGCAGTGGGAGATCCACCTGCTGCCCCACTGCAGTCACCCCCCCCCCAGAGAGCAGAGCCCAATATCATAACATAGGCCACATTGCCCTAAGGTCAGCCCTGTGGTTGCTTGAGCTATTGCGTCCCTAGGCAAAAAGCCAAGTTACATGTGGATAGGACTACAGCCTGAGAAGCTTTGGTGGTCTCCTGGCTTATGCTGGTGACAGGGGCAGATAAAACATATTTACACTTCACAAATCCCACTTATTTTCAGGACTCCCATTTGATCAGTCCATGGATCCATTTGTGTCCAGATTATCTTTTCATACTCCATTCATGAGCTCTCTGTGTGTTTCCCCCATATTCAAGTTATCCTTTCCCTGCTGCCACCTGTGTCAAAGGCAGCAGTTCCAAAGAATAGTCCCCTTTGGCTGACGTATTCTGAAACCCACGGACATGTCGGGACACAACATTGTCCTTAGGTACTGTGGGTAAAAATGACAACTGACATGACAAAATGGCCATCATTATCAGTTAAAGTGAGATTTCATTTTTACATTTTGAAGTATGGGAATGAATGGACACAAATGGGAGACCCCCAAATGGACCCTGATTCATATTCAACTATCATGTCGTGCCCCCAGCTTGTCCATTCCCAAGACAGATGGAACTGGGATGAATGGGCTACATTTGTTCACGTACTATTCACTCCAAGAATGAATGTCCATCCCTAGCTGGTGTGAACAATCCTGAACAACATGATCTGAACTCAGAGAATATGAAGCAACACAATGAACAAGGTGACCTGGCAAGTCTGTCCTGCCTGCTGTTTCAGAGAAGCTGGGACATCTCAGTCTCAGCTGAGGATATTCAGCATCTTCCATCAATTAACCCCTCGCCCTCACTCACAGCATCCTAATGCACTCTGCTTCCGAATGATCGAACAGTATGCCATTGGGCATGGGGCAGGCTGGTACTATTACGCTTCTTTATCAGGGCTTTCTCTCCTTGGAACGTTGGAGACAACTGTTATCATAGGCCTCTGGACAGAGAGCTGCAGAAAATACTTCCAGACAATGAAATGGTTCAATTTGCTGACTATAATAGAGCAAATCCTTCTTGGCAGCAACTGCTGGAAAAAGTTCAGAACCAAGGCTAATGTGGGTTTATATAATTAAGTTGTTGCTGCCATCTAGTGGCTGCAGCATATGTTGCACATCTTTCCCTAAGCAGAAGATTCTGGGACCAGATTACTCTGAGCAGGGAAAAATTTCCCCTATTCTTGATAGCTCCCATCCAAAGCTTCTGAATGTCTATTAATGTAAAACATTGAGTACTTTAAATACCGTTGAGCATTGACTGCACTGCCATCGTGTTCATAATGAAAAGTTCATTGCTTACCCCTCACCAGCACAGTCGTCCATTAAGAGCTTATTGCGTGCCCCAGAACTTACCACTGATCATGCACAGATGGTATTTCCTCATCATCCACTCCACTTTTATTCAGGCAGTCTTGAGCCTCTCAATGTGAAAACTGAGCACTGGCTCAACCACAACATGTGTCTCTGTCCTACCCACACTTTCCCGAGGTACTCTTCAAGTCACATTCATCTCTGCCAGTTTCCTACATATAGCTTTGACATTGAAGTAAGTCACTTGGGCAGGACAATCCTGCAGGGTGCTTATGGTGGCAGATCTCTCAATTCACCATCATAAAAACTGGTGCAGCACCACCAAAAGTGTGCACTGTGGAATCACTGCTGCAAACAGCTGAATGTCCTATGCATGTCCCAATGGACTACCAATGGGCCGCTGTGAGATACAGGAAGCTGGACTAGATGGGCCTATGGCCTGATCCAGTGGGGCTGTTCTTACGTTCTTATGTTATGTTCTTAAGGCTGTGCCAGAGTAGGTAAGATGGTGGTGAGGATGGGTCATGGGCAGTTTGGAGGAGGATTGGGGAGGATAGGGGCAGGGAGAAGAGTGGGCAAGGGGCAGGAGGGGGTGGATCTTGGTGGCAGAGGAATACACCATCCCCATTTCACAGCGTGGACCTGCACCTGAGGCTCCTCAGATGTATGCCAGCTAAATAGCTGGTGTAGGTCTGGGAAGACCCATTGGGGGCCATGTGGCCTATCAAAGATAAAAATATTTTTATTTACCTCTCCCACGCTGTCTGGTCACACACACACACACACACACACACACACACACACACACACACACACCATAGGATGGTGTGTATGGTCCGCTGTCAGCTCTGCATAAGGTAAACTGGTGAGAGATTGGATTGTGGCCTAAATGTAGCAAAAGTTACATGCACTCAAAAGCATTTTCTGAATACATTTTTGATGCACACGCACAGGTACATCTGGATGCCAATCGCCATTGTAATATTCAGCCAACTGCTGAAAGCATCTTTTGATGCCAATAAAAATGCACATGAGCACCCGACAGCATTACAGCATTTTGTATTCTATGACTAGTAGTTGTCCATAACTTACATGGCTACAGACTGCATGAGCACGGCTATTGAATGTATATTTGGAGGACCCACCATCCATCCAGTGGTGAACCTACAGCAGCCCTCCAGGTGGTGCTCTGAGGTGCTGTTGGCAGATCAACTGCTATTGCTTAAACTCATGTTACAAATATTTACATGGGGGAAACTGGGCTGAGTAATTTGGAGAGATGGACTGACTGTGAGGTCTCAGCTTGAAGGCAGACCACTGCTGCATCTAGGTCAGTGTCGACTACAGTGACTGGGAGCAGCTCTCCAAAAGTAAGAGATCTTATCCATGTTAACTTTTTGTTGTGAAATGGAGCTAATTTGCTGTAAAAGAAAGAAAAGAAAGAGAGAGAGAAAACCAATCATTCAAGCTTCACCCCTGTCCCCAGAGCCACAGGAATTGACATAAGGAAACATAAGGAAATGTTGCTGCCTTGTTCCACAGGAAGTAATAAAAGGGTTGGATGCTGCAAGGAGGAAGCCGCTAATTAACACTGTAGGGGACTTTCATACAAGGAACTCTGTTAAGATAAATATTGTGCAAGGAGGCCGTGGGAGAAGGCATTTCTGAACGAAATAGCACAAAATGAAGTGCTATGTGGTGCCACCATTTTATTTTCACTTCCATTTGATTGTGTAAGATTTTTCTCTCAGTGTGTGTGTGTGTGTGTGTGTGTGTGTGTGTGTGTGTGTGTGTGTGTGTACCCAAGGCATTCATCCAGTATTCCTGCAGTTTGATATCTTACATGGACCCCAATACATGTGAGCTTAGACTGGGGAGTACTTGAGGCCAGGCCTTCTCAGAGGCTCAGACCGTGGAACTCCTTCCCCTAGGAAGTCTCCCTGTCCACTTTGCTCATCACTTTTGGGGAGCTGATGAAAACCACTTTCCTCCATCTTAATTTTGTGTAAGCTGAGGGTGTGTATCTTGTCCTGTAATTTTGCTGCACTGCTTTGCACCGTTTTATTGCCACAGTCATTTAAAAAAATTATTCTCATCACATTAATTGTTTTATTCATTTAAAATTGTTTTTCTCGGGTTGTTAACCATCTTGAGGATCATTTGCAGTAGGAGTCAATAGATTTTTAGATAAATGCATAAACACACGTTCTTACCAATAACTAATGTCAATAAGGGATTTTTTTTTAGCGCACAGAGCGATTTGGTGATTTTGAGAACAAACAAATGAATCACCAAGGTAAATAGAGGGACAAAAGCAATTGTTGAGTGCAAAGGCAACAATCGGGAGGTCTCAAGAAAGCTTTGGCTCCATTACTTACAAACACAATTCCTTGGTTTCCATGGGAGAGCCTGGCTGTGCTGAAGAAATAAGTTGAAATATAAACTTGATGGGGAGAAAAAAACAAAACAAAAACTGAAGTTACAGCTTGAACTTTTCCGTATTCCAACAGTTTGCACACTGGGGTCTGGGACCCACCAGTGGATTGTGGCCCAATTTTTGGTTGTTTGTGAAACTGACAGGGCAGATTAGGCTATGTTCATCAAGGGTTAAACAAGCTGCTGCTTGTGGGGGAAGCACTGCTGCCCAATCACCATTATAGCCAAAGTCCTTGGAATTTATCAATCAGGCTCTAGAGCCTCTAAAAAGTTTGGGAACCCCTGCTATACTCTCACCACATTAATTGTTTTATTCATGTATTTGCACATCTGCAAATGGAAAACATCCTTTCTGGAAGCGAAAAATGGAAGGGAAAAAGAAAGCCAAGTTGTGATGATTGAGGCGAAGGGACGCTGCGTACAACACTCTCCTTCCTCTCCCCAATTCACCCTTATTCCAGAATGCAAGGGTAGCAATTTGCCAACGCTAAAACCAAACAGAGAGGAGCACCTTGGAGATCTCCCTCCAAGAAGTGTGGTGGGAGACCGAGATTCTCAGGGGGACCCCCAAAAACAGATGGAGTGGCATCAGGCTAGTGGTTGCAGAAATGAGGCAATAAACCAGGCAAATTAAATATTAGAATAAGAGGGAAGTTTATTGAAACAGGCATAGCAGGAAACAAACAAATAAAAGAGGCAGCTACAAAACAGATATATGCATTCTGAAAATATGCAATGAGGGCCCTAGCCACAGTGCTTACAATGCAATGGCAGGCAAGCATAAAATACGCAGAAAATCTGATGTGACTTTCTAGACTTATGGCCCAATCCTATCTGAGCCTTCTGCTACAACTTATTTTTCATTGACAGAAGACCCAGGCCACAAGCACTGCAGTGGCAATGGCAGTGTGTGGCACAGGGCCGCCAGCATGAATGGCTCAAAATCCCTGCTGCATGTTCCGTTCTGTCAGAAGTATGGTAGCTGTATCTGACAGGGTTTTCTTGGCCATGGCACCCAGATTTTGGGACTCGGTCCCTTGGGAAGCTTTGCTAACTGTATCCAATTCTTCAGATTTGTGAAAACCCTTTTTATTTAGTTGAGGCTTCAGTTTAAGCTGACTTGCATCGTCTGATGAACTGCATGTTATCCCTGAATGAGGTTTTCTTTAATGACTCTTTAATGTTTTTTCCTTTTATTGTGCTGCTTTTGATACTGTTTGATTAAGGTATATGGTTGTTTCTTGACATTATGTTCCTTGTTGTCAGCCATTTTGGGGACACTGCCAACACAAGGCCAAAAAATACCAATAATAGATAAGTACATAAATATTATAATAAATTGGAAGTGGACCAGGCAGCAGTAGCAGACACTGGAATAAAGAAAATTGGACACTCCTGCCCGCCTAGTCAAGGACCAAAGTCAGGTAAGGATGACCAGGACCATGCTGTGACCAATGAGATGCAACAGTGATGTCATTGAATGGCATGGAAGGTTAAGCTTAACCTGAAGGATGCTCTTGTCTCTTGAAACTAATGCTGACTAAGTGGGATCCTGATGGAATTCAGGGAGACAAGTATCATGGCAGATAAAAGTACCAGGGGATGGGAGAGACATACTACGGGCGGAAACCACCATCCAGAGTAAATATAGTCAAGGACAAAATCCACTATTCTCATCCACTGGCACAGCTTCTGCCTCATGCTATGGGCTGGCAGGAGACCATGCCACAGCAAAGAGGTAAGTAAAAATTTTTTTACTTGGAAACTTGAAGGGGCAGGAGGTCTGGTCTGGGGCAGGAGGTCTGGTCTAGAGGGTAAAGCCGCTGTTAAGCCTGAAGATAACATCTGAAAGTTGTCAGTTCAAGATCACTGGAAGTTTCTGTGAGCGGTGAGACCTGGACGAGCTAAGCTGAGCTGCTTTTGGGTGAGAGACAAGAAAGCTGACTCTGCTGCCTTGTGAGAGAAGGAGATGTTTGTCAGTGTGGGAGGCAACATGCCCAGAACCGTTACCAGTCTGTGAAAAGATTCATCTGAAACGCTGTTTGTTTTTGATAGAACTTCTCTATTGCAAAAACCTCCTTGGGGAGAAAGCCTGCCTATGTGAACTGGCTTGTATTAAAGTCAAAGTGTGGCATTCAGCACTAGTTGGCTTTTCCAAACACCTTTTCCAAAGGCAATACAACACTGGGTGTCATGAGTCAATTCTCAAACCTGTCCTGCTAATCTGGAAGGAGGCTCTGCTTGAACTAATCTAGCTACCTTGACCTTATTGGCTCTAGCCCGCTACTCAAGCCCTGCAACATTTGCTCTGCCACTAAGCTGCAGCCTTCCCCCTGTGATTGTGATGGTGACCATCTCAAGAGTACAGAGGAGGCATGGAAGGGCAAGGCTGAAACTTCTAATACACAATCCCACAAACGCTGTGGATACCATGAACAGTGTGGCAGAAGGGCACAGTGTTCTACTTTCAGTGAGAGCAATGCTCACAGCCCTGACTTGTTAGACAACTGCCCCGACCATCTGTCAACATGCTGTTCCTCACCAAGGCAGGCCTTAAGCGGCGATTGGGCAGTGAGGCTTAACATTAAATTTCCTGGATTTTGAGCGATGGGAAGTGTTCATCTGCAGGGCTTTATTAGCATATAGTTTGCATCTAATTATTTATTTAAGGCATGGGAGGGAGTCCAACAAAAAGAAACAAATATGATAAAAGGATTAGAGGGCATGACTCAGAAAGAGAGATTAAGAGATCCTGTCACATGTGGAGTCTTGGAGAATAGATAATAAAAGAGCCCTGTAGAATATTATCCTGTATGGGAACCTTTGAAAGGAAATAGTCCCAAAGTGATCAAGGAATTATTTAAAGTGCTACAAGAATTAATAATGACCTGATAAAAGAAAAGGGGAAAGTGAACAAAGGGAAGTAAACATTTTCTTTTTAACAGGATTAACTGGAGCAACAAACCCAAAGACCAGAGCCATTCTCCGAGGCTGTTACTCCTTGAATGAAATGAAAGGGTGCTAGTACAAGCTGTCTGTGGACTAGCAATGGGAGGACCCACCTCTTGGTCAAGCACAGGTCCTCGTCTCCTGCTCTGCGTGGCTCAGTTGCACCATGCATGCAATTTATTTGGGAAAGGGTGGATATGCCAAGGAGCAGGCAGGCCTTGCAATGCTTCTTTGCCCCCATTAAGTTCAGGTGCAAAGGCATTCAGCTCTTCATGCTCATCTCCAGCTATCAGGATGGGAAGAGATGTTGCTGGTGCTGAAGATTCAAGCTTCCCCTCTTACTTTTATCCTTAATCAGGTGTGACAATCATTTCCTAGTTCTCTTTGACAGTCTTTATTCAATGCAGTACATCTGCACCACCCCACATTATTTAGATGCAGAGGAATATACTGGTGTTTTGTCCACTGTATCCATTAGAACAGGGGTGCCCAAACCCCGGTCCTGGGACCACTTGCGGCCCTCGAGGACTCCCAATGTGGTCCTCAGGGAGCCCCCAGTCTCCAATGAGCTTCTGGACCTCTGGAGACTTGCTGGAGCCTCCACTGGACCAACAAAACTGCTCTCAGTGTGAGGGCGACTGTTTGACCTCTCATGTAAGCTGTGGGATGAGGGCTCCTTCCACTGTTTGCTGTTTCACATCTGTGATGCAGTAGTGGCAGCAAAGGAAAGGCCAGCCTTGCTTTGTGCAAGGACTTTTATAGGCCTTGAGCTATTGCAAGACCTTCATTCATTCAAATAAGTTCCATCTCTAATGGATTCATTTATGTAAACTTATGTAAGTTTATTCAAATTTTAAATGTAAATTGATTCTTTTTTCCCTCGGCCCCCGACACAGTGTCAGAGAGATGATGTGGCCCTCCTGCCAAAAACTTTGGACACCCCTGCATTAGAAGATTAGAAAGGGGCTACCATGATAAATAAGCATTACTGACCTGTTTTGCTCAACCATTCAAATAATCACAACATGACCAAAATCTTATTATGATTATGTTGAAAGTGGGATTCACCCCTTGATCCCCATACATTTTTTGCCCACTGACACACTGCACCTCTGTTCATAGACCTCTAGGTTAAAGGCGGTATCCTATCCCTGTCTTAATAAGGTTGTATGATGAATCATTAGCCCTGCTTCAGAGTTGCTAGTATATTAGCAACTGCAGCAGCTGCATCCAGCAGAGAAAGGCAATGCAGCCTTGCCCGGTCGACCAGTCAGTTTGGGTCTCTGGGATTTGTATCTCTGAAGTTCTGCTGCCTTGCAATTGCTGCAGAGGACAGTTAATCCCTATCACCGCGTAGCACTCCAAGTGAGGCTGAGGGATATAAACAGAAGCATGATTAGCATCCTATTTGACTCTTAATGGTTCTAGAGGAATCAGGACTCTTTTGGCAGAGTGGCCCTTCTTAAAATAAAAAAAGGGAAAAAAAGAAGTTTAATTGAAGCCTGCGATGTTGCATAAATAGAATATCTAAGTTTTAATTGAAAAATAATTATAACCACTTAATCATTTTAAATGAGGGCCATAATTGCAGTCAGTTCATAATAGCCAAATACAGACACTTAGATTCCTGCAATAAAGCAGGGATGGTACAGCTTGATTTGCTAATAGCACTTCCACTTCTCCTTCCTTTTGTCTCAAAGATTAATTCAGGCAAGGGCTATTAGTGCCGTTAATTGGTTCTGCAATTTAGACCTTGTGCCTGTGAATGAGTGACTGATGCAGTCCTATCAGCCAATAATGTGAACACTCTGTCAAAGTGTTCTTCATTGTCCGGTTGGATATTACTCCTCCAGCAGCTCCCCTGTGCCACCCAGGCACACTGGATCCCAAGAGGGATCAGGAAGCAGGCAGTTCCTCGAGGCTAGGCAATTCTCACAGCTTTAGATAGGTCAACAAGATGCCTTTGAAGTTACAGTTGGTTTGTGAGTGCAATAACGACTCTTCAGAAGTTATCTTTCCCAGCAGAGGCACATTCTCGGTGCAGGAGGCAGCTTCCAACTTGCAGCAGAAGAGAAGGAGAGATCATGAACTCTATGATGAAGAAAGCAAAGATCAAGCTATCGAGCAGCATGAAACCACACTGTGAACTTTGACTGTGAACAAACAACACCCTTTGGGTGAGTTGTTTAACTGATGACCCAGCCAAGGACACAGGAAGATTTTCTGCCCCTGAAGAAGGGTGGTGTTTGGCAACCTTCAGTCTCGAAAGACTATGGTATAAGCCTACAGCACCTGGTATTCCCAAGCGGTCTCCCATCCAAGTACTTACCAGGCCTGACCCTGCTTAGCTTCCAAGATCAGACGAGATCCCTGAAGAAGACCACTGGTCAAAACACATTGGGCCATCTTCAGAGCTGGTATCGGAGGTCAGCCAGGTTAAGTGCTGGCCATAGGTCTATGTTCAGTTGAAGACCTACCTAGCCAGGCTGAGCTGTGAACTTTCATGACCAGTGGCAGTGGTAGCACCCTCTGCATCATCAGAGGGTGAACAGGGAGTCCCACAGGAAGACTTGTGGAGGGCTTCCATTGCGTCTGCAATAGAAGGGAAAGCTTAGCCTATCGCAGTTCTGCCAGACCTGTATTTTTTAAAGGCATAGGAGGGAGGGCTTTCTTGTACACAGCCTATGTTGCACTAGCTGCCAGTATGCTCTGGGCATAATTCAAGATGTTTGTTTTAACCTTGACAGCCTTATGTGGCATGGTGCTCACATAACATCCAAGGGGCTGCCTCCCCCTATATCAGCTCATGTGTCTACTACAGTGGTTCCCAAACTTTTTAGCACAGGGACCACTTTTTAAAACAACACTCTATTGGGACCCACTCAGTTTTACAAGAGGTTTACTGGATCTAGACCATTCTGGTGGCCTTGCATTTGTCTTCATCTGGTCTTCAGTAAGATCCAAGCCACAGTCACTTACTCATGAGAAGTGCATAAGTGTGGCTCAGTTTCACATTCCATAGTGCTCAATACATTTTCCTTTTGAGTTTGGAGTGGGGGAGAGTTTCTTCTTGATAATTTGTTGGGGCCTGCATCCATTGGATTGGGACCATTCTGGTGGTGGTGCAGTCCCCTAGACCTGCCCTTCAAAGTGGACCAAGGCACAGTCAACCACTCGTGAGAAAATATGCACATGCTGCTTCATTTCAGTTTCCGTAACATTCAATATATTTTCTTTGTCACCTATTAGCTTGTCTGTTTCGTGACTTACCAAAAATCGAATCACAATCCACTGGTGGGTTCCAGCCCACAGTCTGGGAACCACTGGTCTACTATGGTCAGGAAAACCCAAGACCTGCCTGCTATATCAGATTCAAATGATGTCAGTCAGGATGAGGATCTTTACCGCCATGGCTCCTAGGTTTGATATGCTTCGCTTATTAGGGTGGGAAGGTCGTCTGCATCTGCTTTTCACAAGGACTGTAAAACATTTTTTTTTTTTAAATTCAGCTTGCTTGTGGTCAGTTCTGTCACTGGCTTATTTGTTTGTGCTTTAAAAATGCTTTATCTTTCTGTGGTTGTTATAATGGGATGTATTTTATATGAGAGCCACATTGTGTATTGGGGGAGGGGAATGTGAATGAATGAGTGAGTGAGTGAGTGAATGAATGAATGAATGAATGAATGAATGAAATGATGTGTCAAACTGAATCTATATTCTTTGATTGTATAAGTATTTTTAAACTAATGTAGGTCTTTAGGGATTTGAGTGTACATACAATAACCCACAGAAAACATGCAGAATTACTATCTTCAGGATGTTGAGGCTAATGAATATGATGTATAGACTGGATGTAGTTATGACCTTATACCACTGTGGAATCTGGTATGTGCTATGAAAGCATAGAATCAGTGCAGGCATCAGGCTGCTAGAAGCCCTGGAGCAAAGCCCTACACTGGGTCCTTGGGCCCTCTCAAGTGTACTGGTGGTGGCACCTTCCACCCCACCAACCAAAAGAGCATTCCGTAAATATAATATATAATAATATACAGTATTTATATACCGCCTTTCTTGGTCTTTATTCAAGACTTTATTCAAGGCGGTTTACATAGGCAGGCTTATTAAATCCACGCAGGGATTTTTACAAATTGAAAGAAGGTTCTTTCTTTCAAGAACCACTACATTCAAGGTGTTACACTCCGATCTGGTTTAACATTCTGGCCTCCATCCTCCCACGCTCCGAGCAGATGGAACAGCTCAGCTGCAGCTTGCCAGCTGCTTCAAGGTCGCACGGTGCCGGTGGCCTTGAACTGGCGACCTTGTGGATGTTAATCTTCAGGCAAATGGAGGCTCTACCCTCTAGACCAGACCTCCTGCCCTAGACCCTTTGATGACATAGGCCCTTTGATGACATAGGGGCCTCTGGGAGATGTTTCCATTTGTGGGTGGGAATTCTAGGAGCAGTGACAGCTTGAGCTTCTTTGCCAACTCATTCGTCCATTGCTGCCAGTACCAGAATGTCCAGTAATGGTCTGGTTGGGTGGGCACTCTTATGAGTGCAGGCTCTCAGCTGGTGCCCAATCTGGCCACATCCCTTTGCAGAGCTGTCCCTTATAAAGTTGCATCTGTGGGTTAACAAGTGGCTTTGAATGAGTATGGAGACACATATGTGTGCATTTGTTAGAAGAAGAAAGCAGAAAAGATGATTTGGGGATGGCTCTAGTTTTCAGAATGTTTTTCCATCTCCAGCTATGTGAGGAGGAGAGTTGAATCTTAGACTGTATCCAAAGCTCAGTACTGTAAGTGGACAGCTTGGTGGCTGCAGACTTGGCTGTGCCTCAGATAAGGCCTACATCAGATGCTACCACATGCCTTGGAGTCAGCAGCTGCCACCTCATGTGTTTGCTGGCTGAAGTCACTCTTGGTATCGGCCAGCAAAGGAGGAAGTTCAGCTGATAAACAGATTCCTGGTTTCACCTTAGAGAAAAGCTGGAAACGGAGCAGAAAAATGAATGTCAAAACACTATGTCTCTGCTGCTGGCTCTGAGTCCAAACAGCCCTGGAGTGTTCCTTTTCAACCCCAGGGGCTCTATGATGAATGCCCATTGTCTTTGTATATACAAATGTACACTCAGGGTCTCTGCAAGCATGGACATTGTTGTGTATATGCCATTGATGATGATGATGATGAATAGTATTTATATACTGCTTTTCAATGAAAAGTTCACAAAGTGGTTGAAATAGATGAAATGATATTCTTAAAAAAAAACCAATTAGAGAAAGTGGATAGTGCTAACAGCAGGGCAAGCCTGTCCATGAGGCCAACTGAAACTGACACCTCAGGCAGCAGTCAGGCAGGGAACACCCTCTTTCATCCACCTGCTCACTTCTACAGATCCTCCTCTCCCACTCTCTGAACTGGAAAAGGAAGAGAAGGACCAAGTGCAAGTGTGAAGGAGAAGAGAGTGGTGGGCTAGAGCAGCCATTTCCAACCTTTTTCATCTCACAGAACCCTGACAAGGTTCTAAAATAATCAAGGCGCACCATCAGTTTTTGGACAATTGACAAGGCACACCATCCTGCCAAGCGGAGGCTCACATCCCCCAATCACCCCACTAATAAATGACCCTCCCCCAAACTCTTGTGGCACATCTGCAGATCATCTATGACCCACCAATGTGCCATGGCACAGTGGTTGAAAATCACTGGGCTAGAGTGTCAGAGGAGCAGGGGCTGGCTTATCACTAGGAAAGGGGGGCAGCATTTGGTATGATGCCTCCGGTGCCTGGAGGTCTAGGGCCAACTTTGGCTAAAACAATGGGATGACTCACATGAGCACTGCAGCATCACCTAATGTGAGTAAGTGGCAACATCCTCAAACTACATCCCAAACCAAAAGGGGAGTACACGCTAATATTCTGGTATTAACTACAATAATCTTAATCGTCTGGCTGGCTCACTCCTAGTTCCGAAAAGCCCAGTGTTTCTGGGTTGACTGATGTCTGCCAGGCGTTAACAGTTTCAGCCATTTGAATTAGTCAGTGAAAACTACCCTCAGAAGGTAAACAGTGAGTGAGGCACTTGCAATATGGATAACAAATGGCTCTTGGTACCGATAGAGGCAAACAATCTAAGTGAATCAGATAAAGGGAGCTGGGTGAGACTGTATGGCATAGGTCAGCTTTCTTTCCTATTTGTGACGTGGGCTGCCACCTGTCAGTAAAAGCCCCTTTGTGCCTGACAGGTACTCAGATTCGATCTCAGGGCCTTTGGTGTACCTTGTAAGCCCATTTTTGAAGGAAGTCACCATCATGTCTGTGACAATATGTCAGTCTCTGGGCTTTATGGTGTCACTTTTAGGGGTAGCTGGAATTATTGCATCAACCGTCATGGACCAGTGGAGCACCCAAGATCTTTACAATAATCCAGTGACCGCTGTGTTTAATTACCAGGGCTTATGGCGCACTTGTGTCAGGGAGAGCTCTGGTTTCACGGAATGCCGCTCCTATTTCACCATCCTTGGGCTACCAGGTAGGGACTGGCTGGACTGTAAATAATGTAGTTCAAAAGCACTTGTGGGACAAAGTTGCGACATTTGGGATGGCTATAGGTCTCTGAAAGAGTTGGAGTCTCTCCTTTGCTTGCTTTTCCTGCTAACATTATTCCCATTTTGACAGACATGGAGAAAGGAAGAGCTAGACCCATGTTGTCCTCACATGCATGGATATGTTTTCAAGTGAATGGTTGAGTATACCTTTACTTTGAACGGCAACTTGAAAACTAGATCCCTGCAAAAATGCAGAGTACAGATCATGTATACTGCTGTATGCGCATGGAATATAATGTATGAATAACTATTCATGCAACCACCTGTGCACAAACTGTACATAAGCTGAGCAGAGCCCATGAGAGGGGTGCAGGGAGTAAATTGTACGAGGGCCCAGGGTCAAAAAGAGGTCCCAGGAGCCAAAGAAGGGCCCCAGAGCATTTGCCAGGATCTTATATTTTCCTATCTCATCAGGGCACATGATTGGAGAATGCAGGGAGTACATTGGACCTGGGCTTGGGTTAAAAAAGGAGCCAAAACTGGAAATTTCCTAGGATTTCAGAAAATGTTTGCATATATTGTGCAAAGACCAGCATTCACACTTTGTGTAAGCCTGCATAGTTTTATATAATTCATAGAAATTATGGAAGAGGAAAGGGACCCAAAAGGGAATTTTAACTCCCGGATAAAATTCCTCTCAAAGGCCCAGAAGTTGGGCATAGCATGTGAATAAGGTTATGGTCTCTCCAGTTTTCTCATATCTCTTGCGGCATCAGCACCTTAAATTCTGAACAAATATCACAATGTGAAAAAAAAAATCAACAGTTTCCATTCTTGTTAATTTGGGGAAAAACTTGAGCATGTGAATTCAGATCTATCCGGAGGGATCAGAAACTACTGGGCAAACAATAGAAAACACTGTATTTCTAATGAGGAGGGAAAGGTTGGGGAACCAAGGGCTTATTCATCAAAACTGACCCCCCCATTCTTTTCCCCATTGTTGATAACTGATAGTGTTTGATCTGCTTTCTTGCCTTTTTTATAATGTACCAATGTCAGACAGATTTTCAGGGAGTCAGTATATTTTTTGAAAAGGTACCTCTGAAATAGGCTCTCCAACCACTAGTCGCGTATGTTACTTTGGGCCTCTGCTTTCTTGCCAATAATATTAAGATAAGATTCTGAAACTTAAGAATCAAATCAAACAAAAGAGCCACCTTGGGCATTTGCTTCAGCATGGGAAAGGCGGGATATAAATATTACTATAAAGTAGTAGTAGTGGTAGTAGTAGTAGTAATAATAATAATAGATTATTTTGAACATTAGAACACTAGATTTTGAACATCTAGAACACTAGATTTTTTGAGAAGAAATTGTACTTTAAGATCTAACACTTTATACAAATATTTAGAAAAAAGTTCATATAATAAACTCCCTAAGGACCTTCTATGGACTCCTTTTTTCTTTTTGTCACTGCTTTTATGCCAGAGTTTTATAATGCTGCCGTTTTCACAATTTTTATCCGTATCATTTAACCTTGTATTGTTTTTTGAATTGTTTTAATGTTTCCTATTTAGATGACTTTATACATGTTTTTATTCTTTTTATTTTTCAATTGTACACTATCTTGAGCATAGGGAAAGGTGTATAAAAATTTTTAAATAAATAATGGTGGGAAATAATACAATTTTTATAATAAAAGTTTTGCAGAAATACTAAAGCATGCAGACAGTTGTTCAGTTTTGCAGCATTTATACATCAAAAAGGAGCTAATAAAATTGCACCTAGTTCTTTTTCACTTCTTATACTAGCCTCTTTTGGTCTTCTTCCTACACTGGGCTTTCTTTTTCTTTTTTTCTAATTTAAGTTTTATGTGAAATATGGCATAACAGAATGTTCATGTTTTGGTTGTATTTGTAAGCCAATGCGCAAACTTTCACTGTTCCAAACAAAAAAAAAATCAAATCTTTTTTTTGGAGGGGAGGCTGGGGGTGGGGGGTAAAATTACACACTTCTCAGCACACTTGGCCAAAATAGGCATTCTGAAAAGTCTGCCTTAAAAGTGATCACAACAACCTGGATATAGATTTGTGCATTCTTTAAAAAAAAATTAATTTCATCTATTAGGGTCATTGTATAGTTTAGGTTTGACTTAGTTATTGTTGAGTGTTTTTTTTTTCTTGTATGTAATTCTTGAATTGATTCCATTTTCTGTGTACACTTACTCGGGAGTAAGCCCTGCTTAAAATAAGACTTTCTTCTGAGTAGAATGTGCAGGATTGTGCTGTAAATTTAGACTGTCCATGGGGTGGAGTTAGCTGTATTTGACCAAAGGTGCATCTAGAGCAGTGGTTCCCAAACTGTGAGCTGTTGCTCCCCAGGAAGCCATGGAAACCAGCAAGCAGAGCCATGGATTCATTGGGAGAAATCAACTGCCCTATACAATGTATGTAGCCCTAATGGGGAGCCATGGCCAATGGACCAGTAGGACAAGAGAGCCACCAGTTGAAAAAGTTTGGGAACCATTGATTTAGAGCAGCACTTTTCAACCTTTTTCACCTAACGGTATACTTACAAGGCACTAAAATTATCAAGCTACACCATCATGTTTTTGACAATTGACAAGGCACACCATGCTGCTCATGGGGGGCTTACACCCCCCATTTACCCTATTAATAAATGACCTTCTCCCAAATTCCTGTGGCACATCTGTGGACCACTTGCGGCACACCAATGTGCCATGGCACAGTGGTTGAAAATGGCTGATCTAGGGGCTTTGCAAATGCTGTGCAATATGGACCCTTTTTTGCTGCAGTTGTAGAACTCTAGATTGGGAAGTCTACAAAACGTAGTGGGGGAAGCTGGATGTGAAGCATATTCTCTTCTGACATCAGTCTCTGATACATGTAGAGGAACAATCCATCAACAGAAATCCAAAAAGATCACCCTGCATTAGACTGGCACATCTGTGTTTATGTTCACAGTTTCATTTTATCATCATCCTGGTAATTCCAAGATGTATTTTTCTATAAGTTTGTAGACTGATACTGGGCAGGGAAAGCTGACCAATAACAAGTTGCAAGCAAATCTGACCATATAATTTTCCTGCACAGGGTGTAGGAAGGTATATAAATGTATTTATCGCAATGTGCGAAGAGCAATGTGAGTGAGGGTTTGTGCTACAGTAATACTTTGATCGGTTAGTTTTTCTGTGTAGTGGCAATTTAATTTAGGTACTTGTTTGGTTTGAATGACATGTGTGCCGCCCCTCACATATTATGAAGAGCTCATGTTTTCCTCCATAAAGATAATAACTATGTAGGAAAACTGCAATGCATTTGCCAGTGGCAAATGGAAAATGGCAATGCATTTGGTGGCCCAAACCAAATTACTATGAAAGGTGAAGGGTTTTTTGGAAACCACTGTCAGTGATGCTTTAGGGTCAGTGGTTCCAAACTTTTTTGACCAGCAGCTCCCTTGCCGTACTGGGCCATTGGCTGCGACTCCTCATTAGGACCACAATCCTATACATTGTATAGGGCGATAGGTTTTTCCCGAGGGTTCCATGGCTCCCCTGGCTGGTTTCCAGGGTGTCCTGGAGAGCCACAGCTCACAGTTTGGGAACCACTGCAGTAGGCTATTTGTTTTCTTAGTAGTGCAGCATCTATTGCGATTTCAAAATGTTGATAGATACAACCAATGTATTCACACTGCAGTTGGGTCCAAATGAGAACAAGCCTTTGTGTCATTACCCATCTTTTGCTTGAGAACATTGAAAAGTGCAGATTTCCCCAAGGGATCAAATTGATAGGGATATTTTCATTCAATAAATATTGCTACAGCAAGCGTTATACTATACTATAGCTTTTAGCAGTGTGTGAGCATTTAAATCTTATGACACTTATTTGTTGCCTTCACTACTAACATATAAGGAAAGGTATCCTTTGCTTTTACTCTCCCTCTCAGTGCCTGGAACCAAAAAGGAGCAACAGAATTTGGGACCAACATGGTCAGTTTTTTCAAACCCATTCATGCTGAGCTGCACCTGCCAGCATTTCTCTCTTCTATACAATGGTTAAAGGTACAGGAGGCACTCTGTCCCACTTTGTACCTGGTAACCCTAAACAGTAATTTTAGACAATTAGCCCAGCAAATTGCTTTCATAGTCAGACTTCTGAAATTTATGGATTTGCGCAACAATACATCTAAAATATTTTGCATTGACTTTGGGGGGCATCAAGATTTGCCTTGTTGAAAAAACCAGTCTCAGCCACATCAGCTCTCTCCCACAAAATGCTCAATGCTTGACAAGGTGTCATTAATGGCAGCAAGTCTCCAGTGAGTAAAAAGGAATGGCATCTTATGGTTGATGATGTGTATTGGTATGTGTCTTTATGTTTGGTAGGGCTGGAACCTGCCCACAGTTGCATACAGAAAAAGATGACTGTGGACATAGGAGGTGAATGTATGAATCCACCTACGTAGGTGAACTTGGGCAAGAAACCGTTTCACAACCACAGTTATACCACTTGTAAGACAAAGGATCATCACAGAGCCATTGTAAGGCCAAAGGAAATAATGCTTGCTCTTTGCACACAGCGCATGCAGATGCCCTTGAACAATCATTCCTTTGTCGCTAGTGCTGAAAGATTATAAATGTGGAGGTGGTGTGAGGTTTTGTTTTGTCTAAGGCTATGGCACCAATGTTCAGTCCTCACAAGAAGAGGGGTGAACTCTAATCTTAAAAATAAAGGCAGCTGCTAGCCAAAATCTGAAAAATTCTACCTCACTTCTCCAGGCACTTGAAAGTAAAAAAAAGAAAGAAAGAACCACTTGGGAATAGACTTTGTATTGAGAGACACGGGAGACATAGCTATCGCAGTCTGCTTCACCAAAATAAAATCAATCTGCAAGCTTTGAGTGGTTTTGTGCAAGGTTCTGTGCTGTGTACATGTTTTTAATTAACTTGTCATCCTAAAGTCCTAACAGACCAAATCAATTAGCATGTAAATTCCTTGGCTGGGGTGGAGAGGGTGGAGAGAGACCCTTTGTGTGTGTACTTACTCTGTAAGTATATATACATGAGCACATTTCTGTTTGCTTCTACAAGGCTGGTAGCTGGTAAGCATTATCAGCATTCCTAATAGGAGAGATGGTTTATATTTTTTAAACTAAAGGGACGTTGCTTTTTTTGAGGAGCAGAGAAGTGGAAACACTTTTCTCTCTTATTATATATCGAATGACATTTGTCATCTCTGGGGAGAGCCGCAGAAGAACAGCCTTGCCAGTGGCGAAGCTTCAGTGTTAAGTGGCTTGTGTTTTTTCCTGGCTAGGATAGAGATGTCTTTCTATTGGAGAACAATGTTTCGAGACGAACAAATAAATCGGAATAATCAAATTATAGCAAAATGTATTTCTGTAGAGGGGAACGCTACAAGGCTGAGGGACCGGGTTGCTCAAATGGCGCCCCACCCACTCTTGTGGCCCCCTCACTCGCTTGGACATAGTTAATGGGTCTGCCAGTATTTCCATTATAAAGCCCTATTTATTATCCTGACAATAGCAATTTATATTATGAACAATAGTGTCATAGCGCATAAAAACAGTTAAGCTTGGTATGGAAGAGCCAAGCAACCCAAATGCATCATTGACATTTGGGTTTCTGTATTTCCTTCTCTCTCCCCCCCCATACTCTTCAGTTCTCAAGAGCAAAAACAACAACAACACAACTGAGTCCTTGGGAATGTTTTAGGATGTACTTTTCTAATGTACCAGTGACTTACTAAAGCTGGATAAATTAGTGCAAACTATCACAGAGGGAACACTGTGATAATTGTTCAGTATTACAATCTCTGGGCCATTTACACTACAGTAGAAAGAATAACTTCAATAGACCTACTCGCTCAATAACGAACAGTTTCATAGACAAATCCCCAACTTTTGTTTCAGTTGTTCACCTCATGGTTCAGGTGTCTCATCAAAATTTGATGGTTCTGATTCCAAGTCCTCCTCCGGCCCTTCTACCATGCCAAGCAGGCCCCCATTAATACATTTATATATCTCCTGGTAGCTAAGCAAAGAGGCACTTTGCAAAGTGGTGTCTTTCTATAGTTAGCAGTGGGTGAACAACTGTCCCTGTGGTGTCTTTCTATAGTTAGCAGTGGGTGAACAACTGTCCCATCACAGTGTCTTTTGCAATAGCTGTTTGTTGGTGTCTCTTCTATATTGTTTTAGATTACGAACCCTTTGGGAACAGGTTGTGTCTAATATACAGGTCGCCTCTAATATACAGGTCGCGTCTTCGTTATTCACTGGGGTTCCGTTCCAGAACCGCTAGTGGATAAAAAAAATCCGTGGATAAAAAAACAGTGGAAAAATAGATTTAAAGACCCACTTCCAGTTTTCTTGCTTCTCCATTGCTCCTAATAAGATTGTGTCTCAACATTCTCAGGGGTTTGATTCTGGGACTCCCTGCTGATAACATAAAATCTGTTAAATAAAAGCAATTTAAAAAAATTTAAAAGTACATCCCTTTACAATTGTGGTGTAAAAACAGCTTTTCTTACTGCTGTAGAGAGGCAGTTAGCAATTAGAAATGCAATGAACCCCTTGCTTTTGCCTGGCTCAGCTGAAGAATAAAATGATCACTTGCATGATTGTCTCTCTACAACAGTAAGAAAAGCAGTTTTTTTTAAAACTGTGATTTTAAAGGGATGCATTTTCCCCTTCTCCAGGGACCAGCACATTCCTTCTCATTTGCAGTGGCCATTCGTGTTGAGTCAAATCCATGTACAAAAAATCTGTGTATAACAAGGTTGGACCTGTATTTCAAGGTAGTGATATACCAGGGGAAAAATAAGTGAAACTTCTTATACATTTTGGGAGGTTGTAAATTTATTTATTCATTTCTATTTATTTTAAAACAGTTTTAACCCATCTTTCTTTTCCCAAAAGAGAGGTGCCCAAGGCAGCTTACACAAAAGATCAAGGGTGCAATCCTAACCAAATTTCTAGCACCGAGGTAAGGGGAAAGCAGCTCTGAGGTAAGGGAACAAATGTTCCCTTACCTTGAGGAGGCCTCTGTGAGTGCCACCCAACTGCAGGATGCAGCACATGCCCCATTGGCACAGCCAGGGCCTCTGAGAGGAATTTTATTAGGGGGTACAAAGTTTCTTTTGGGCCCCTTTGCAAAGGGGGAGGGGTGAAACAGAGCGGGGGAGGGTGGTGAAAGGCAAGCAGAATGGGGCAGGAAGGGATGAAACAGGGTGGGAAGAGGATAGAGACAGCTGGAAAAGTCTTTGGAGCACAGGTCTACCAACCCATGTAGCACAACAGCTAGATACAATAATACGTAAAACCAAACACACTCCTAAGTCTCTCTAAAATCTTTTAAATACAGAAAATCATGCAGAAAATTAGCACTGCTGTGTCCCTGAGATCCTATACACTCCTTCATGGTAAGCAGATCCACAAACCAAAGAGCTACTGTAGCAGACCAGTTTCCTCCCAGATTTGACACTGTGTTAAGGATTGTGATGTATGCATTCCTTGGTCCAGCATATATGGCTTGCCAGTAGCTGCAGCTACACACTCATGGTAGTGTCCCCAGCATACCATGCAGGCAACAAGTCTGAGTAGATAGGAAAATGTAAGATTCCAGAAATTTCTGGGCCCCCTTCTTAGGCTCCTGGGCCCCCTTTCTGACCCTGGGCCTGGGTACAAATTTACCCCCCTCTCCTAGGCCCTGGGCACAGCTATGCCAGTGCTGGAAAGTTGGTTAGGATTTTGGCCTAAAACAATAAAGTCACAATACAATTTAATAAAGCAATGCCACAACAAAAATAAACATAAAAATATGTACAAACATGCACACACAAATTCTCTTTCCCCCTCATCAAACCCCTTCATTTATCCAGATGATGGTGAAGTGAATGGCAGTATTAATAATTACCATGCACACAGTGAAAGTGGGATGAATGGAGACTGGCGTCCCTGTGCATGTGGGCTGTGTGGATCAGACACACCTGCATTCGTACTTCTCATCCCCCAGTTAACCACTGGGTAGATACATTTCTAGGACCCGTAAGACCCACATATTAAACAGTGACAGCATGAAAAGTTTCTGTGGAATATGAACAAATGACACCTCAACACATCTAATGAGCTTTGGATATGGGAAATCATTCCAACCCATCCTGTAAAAATGATTCATTGAGCAGAATTTGATTTTCTCAATTCAAGTCTAACTCTTCATGTTCATTTCAACAGCAGAAGCATTGTACAGTAGAGGGTGGGGTTCCGGTTTGAACTAGTTGGATGTAGCCCTGTGGGAGTGTGCTATATTTACTAAAAATAAAGTCAACACGAACTGTCGGGTCATTTTGTAGGAGCAGCCATGATAACATTCAAATGGTCCCAACGGGCACAGTGATTAATATCAAAGACTCATTTGCCTGAGGAATGGGCAGATAAAATAGGTGTGTGCTGCCGAAACTGGGATTAGGGTGTGGTTAAGGGACAAGGAATAACCTAACGAACATGGGTCCCCTGCGTGATAATATTGCACCAACCAGCCAGTAGCTGTTGTAGGGGTACAAAACAATTCAATTGAGGATGTTGAACCCCACATTTCTTGCCCCATTTTCTTGGTGTAGCCCATTAATTGGAACAGGAGGTTGAAAAAGGCTATTAGTTTGACACTCACTGGAAATCTAACATGCTTTAACAGTCTATCTTTGCAGTTATTGTGAAGAGGAACTTATAGTAGATGGCAGCCCAATTCTAACCTGCACTGGCACAGCCAGGCCGCATGGCCTGGGCTGTATCCAGATCAGGTTAGGAGGCAGCTCGAGAGTTCCTCAGGGGGAATATTTTCCCTCTTACCCCATCTCAGTAATGCCCCATCCTGTTTCCCCCAGTAATTTCCCCCAGTAATGCCCCATCCTGCCCTTTGGGGCTACTTGGTTCTCCACCAGCCCCATGTAAGGATGCCTGGCCCAGGAAGGAGGATAGGATATGCAGTGGAGGCCTCTGCTGATCCCTCTCCTCTCCCGGACTTGATTCACTCCCTCACTTAGGATTGCGCTGTCAGTTGGGTGGGATAGGAGGTACCATTATTACTATGTACAACTGGACTTCAAACAGAATCAACTTTGAGATTGTTTTCTTATCTTGTTAAAGGGTCTGTGATGGCCCAGCTCTACTATTTCCCAAACATCATTTTGCCATGAGTTCCACCCACTCCATGCCCCAAATGCCAGCTTCACTGCTGGAGATAGCCAGCAGCAGCAGGCCTGTGGCATCATTGTCATCTGTGGTGGTTGTAGTCTCGATATAGCTATCACCAGCATGCTGTGCGTGCCACTCTATGACCATTTACAGCAGTGGAACTGTATTCTGCAGTCGTAAAGGTCAGTGCAGTCCTAGGTAGGATTGGGGTGTTTTTTTTTACCCAGTAACAACTATTTTCACCTTTGACTTTTACATGGTTACTAAGTGTATGGCTGGCCATTTTTCTGGTGAAAAGTTTCTCTGCGCATTCAAAGTGCAGTTGAGCGCATCATTGCTCAACCGACTTTAGAAGCTTCGCATTGACATATGCAGTTGCAATCTACCTTAGTAGTCATGATGCTTGTGTGAGTTGGCACTGGCTTCAGGTAATCTCCTTAGATCATATGCACAACCCCTTGTGACAGGAATTAAGAACTTATTCATACATTATCTAAGAGCCACGTGCCCTCCATGGGCTGGATTCTATGCCGACCTATTTCACATAACCTTAGTCATGAGCATTCAAATCACACCACAGATCTAAGTACCTCCTTAAAGCAGCATGAATAATCCCTGAATATTCCCTTCACTAAAAAAAGTGGCATTGAATTCAGTCTAGAAAAAAGGTGCCTGAGGGGGGACATGATTGAGACATATCAAATTATGCATGGAATGAATAGAGTGGATATCGTCACACACAATATCAGAATCAGGTAACATCCACTAAAATTGAGTGGTGGGAGAGTTAGAACAGACAAAATAAAATATTTCTTTACCCAGCGTGCAGTTAATCTGTGGAACTCCTATAGTGATAGCACCTGGCCTAGATCCCTTTAAAAGGGGGTTAGACAGATTTATGGAGGAAAATTCCATCACAGGTTACAAGCCATTAGAAAGAGGCTTGAATGCTAGATGTAAGGGAATGGCAACAGGATACAGGGGTCTTGTCTTGTGTGCTCCCAGAAGCAACTGGTGGGTCAGTATAAGATACAGGAAACTGGACTAGATGGGCCTTTGGCAGGGCTCTTCTTATGTTCCTAATTGTTTGTCATTATGTAGGCTCTTCAAACCTGCTTCAAATGCATTTCATCTTTCTGATACTCTACTCACACTAGAGTATCTCACACTCTGATACTCTGCTCACACTAAAGGCTATAAAAATTAGATTGCAACATTTGATGCAGGAGGACACAACCTTTGCTTTCCAAAATCATGTCCCACTATTCTGTTCCATCTAAAACAGTGATCTTCAATCTTTCTCCTCTCATGACACACTAAGAACATAAGAACAGCCCCACTGGATCAGGCCATAGGCCCATCTAGTCCAGCTTCCTGTATCTCACAGCGGCCCACCAAATGCCCCAGGGAGCACACCAGATAACAAGAGACCTCATCCTGGTGCCCTCCCTTGCATCTGGCATTCTGACATAACCCATTTCTAAAATCAGGAGGTTGCGCATACACATCATGGCTTGTACCCCGTAATGGATTTTTCCTCCAGAAGCTTGTCCAATCCCCTTTTAAAGGCGTCTAGGGTAGACGCCAGCACCACATCCTGTGGCAAGGAGTTCCACAGACCGACCACACGCTGAGTAAAGAAATATTTTCTTTTGTCTGTCCTAATCCGCCCAACACTCAATTTTAGTGGATGTCCCCTGGTTCTGGTATTATGTGAGAGTGTAAAGAGCATCTCCCTATCCACTCTTTCCGTCCCCTGCATAATTTTGTATGTCTCAATCATGTCCCCCCTCAGTCGTCTCTTTTCTAGGCTGAAGAGGCCTAAACGCCGTAGCCTTTCCTCATAAGGAAGGTGCTCCAGCCCAGTAATCATTTTACTCGCTCTCTTTTGCACCTTTTCAATTTCCACTATGTCTTTTTTGAGATGCAGTGACCAGAACTGGACACAATACTCCAGGTGTGGCCTTACCATAGATTTGTACAACGGCATTATAATATTAGCTGTTTTGTTCTCAATACCCTTCCTAATGATCCCCAGCATAGAATTGGCCTTCTTCGCTGCCGCCGCTGACAAGGTACTAAAATTGTCAAGGCACACCATCAGTTTTTTGACAATTGACAAGGCACATCATGCTGTTGGTGGGGGGCTCACATCCCCCAATGGCCCTAGTAATAAATGACCCTTCCCCAAACTCCTGCAGCACACCTGCAGACCATGGCACAGTGGCTGAAAATGGCTGAGCTAAAAGGAATTGTGACAAAGGGACATAAATACATGACCTTGTAGGATACATATGGGGCTCCCTTCACTCCATGATGTCAACAGGTTGGTTTTACTTTATGTACGGATAGTTAGGAACAGAATGTCTCAATCCATTTTGATAATGGTGATAGTTAATAATCTAACAACTTTTTTTAATTGTTCAGAGATCAAATCCCATACCCCCATCGTTTTGTTTTCATTCCCCCAAGGGATATGGATACCCCGGGTTAAGAATCCCTGGTCTAGGTTTTCCGGAATTTCAGGCAGGGGTCCTTCCCAGCCCTACCTAGAGATATAGCAACCAAAGGTGCTTGCAATTAACAGGTGCGCTACCACTGAGCTACAGTCTCTGGTCTGGAGACCACCATGTGGTCTCAAGAATGCTGCACACCCGCAAAGGCTTCCTCGGCACAGACAGTATTTATGTTCCACAGGGGAGTCTTAATAAAGCATCTCTATTCATCCCCAATCATCACCACATTCAGCCGCTTCGGGCTTCCAACACCCCAGCAGGCTTTGCATCCGGATTTCCATGCAGAAGCGGCTGGACGCGACTATGATAGGGGCGAACAGAGGCACTTTGTCAAGGCTCCCCTGCAGAACAATTAGCACCAGTCACACGGAAGAGGGCTTTCAAAGGGTGCTGAATCTGGCCCACAGGACACAGTCTGTAGGACCCTCTCTAGAGTAACCCAGTGTAGTTTTTATATGAAGACTTAAAAAAAGAGGAAGTTCTGGATATCCTCTTACTAAAGTTGTTTTTTTTTATACTCTCCTAAGACTCCTCAGCTGATGCCTAACAGCTAAATGTGCCAACTGTTTTCATGGAAAAACACTGTGTTTGAGGCAATGTCAAATGTGATATTGGTCAAATGTGGTCTTCACCCATTTAATTGTCCTCAGATTTCCCAAATGGTTTGTAACAAGAACTTGTTCCCTGTTAAGTACTGGTATGTCTTGGATTGTTCTCTTGTTCCCACAGCACAGTCATTGTTTGGGAAATGGGGTAGATTAATGTCTATCATGTGCTCTGATGGAAGAGTACCAGAAAATGACCCTTATACAAGCTGAAGTGATGTGAGCCCTCCTGAGGACTTTGGTGTGGATTCTCTTATGGTTTGTTCTGAGATCTTTGGAGAATTGATGTTTGCCATCATGAACATATGAAAATGTTGCATTTGGTGGATTTGGGTTCAATTCAGATGAGTCAAGAGCATCTCCTGTCAGAACTTCCAGGCTGTAAAGACTAACAATCACACACAATGGCCAGACCTCCACTGTTGACTTCCGTGTTTCTATATAGTATCGAGTGACTAAAGACATTATACAGTGCTAGACTAGGTAAGGAAGTAATTTTCTATTCTAGGGATGCAACCTGGAGAACAGTCACTATGAATTTAATAGAATGATTCATGGTTTCAGGCTGTGTCACAGGTGGGTAAGTACAGTGGTAATACCCCTATTAAGTTTGGCCTTTAAACACCAGAGGAACCTCTAGCCTACAAAAAAGTAAGGTTATAAGAATTGCTATACCTTTGTCCAGTTGTTCATAGAGCATTGTCTTGTTTTCATTCTTGACTGGGAAGGGCCACTGTGAGATAAAGGAACCTGGACTAGATAGGCTGTTGGAAGCTGAACTAGATCAGCAAGGCTCTTCTTATATTCTTATGGATGCCTTACAGCAAGAGTCAAAAACAACACATATTTGTGGAGGAGCAATGCATTGTGATCTTCTATTCTGGAATAACTTATTCAAACTGCTTTCCTGTCATGGAGTCTCATCACTTTTCACTGAAGCAAGTAGAGCAGTTTTAGAGCAATGGCAATGGATACTTTTGATACCTTTCCTATACCTCTTGAACATGGGGGAGTGGTGGTTCAACCTAGCTTCCAGACATGAGATGTAGCATTGTACCCTGAGTAGGCTTACCAAGCTATTTAAAAATATAAGTCTAACTTACATTTCAAGACAGACATCAAATTACAAACAAATGAGGAAAATGCTAAATATGTGATTTAAGATACATGGTTTAAACCACTTCACTTTGCTAATCCATCATAAGCCTAAGTGTCTACATTGGAATTTGCTGTCAGGGTAAAATCCACTCATTTATTTATTACATTTTTATACTGCCCTTCCTCTAAAGGACTCAGGGCAGTGTACACGGCTGCTTCCCTCCTTTTTTCTTCACAACAACCCTGTGAGGTAGGTGAGGTTGAGAGAAAGTGACTGGCCCCAAGGTCACCCAGAAAGCTTCATGGCTGAGGGGGGAGGGGATTTGAACCTGGATCTTCCAGGTCTGAGTCCACCTCCCAAACCACTACACAACCCTGGCTCTTTGGAAAGTACCAAAAGTATTTCTTTTCTGTAGTACCAATATAGTAGTCCCTTTTTCACGTCACTGCAGTTGGCAGCATGTCAGGTACATGGAATAAAAGCCTTAAGTATGGGCAGAGACATGTATGTGTTCTAATCTAATTGTACAGTGCCATTTGTTCAGAGAAGGTTGCCTTGCATTTGACACACAGCAACTCTTTTGATAGGACAAGGGCTCCTGAGGGACAAACGCATCATGCTGCAGTCCCACCAGTCCTAAAGTGTGCAGTACTAACCAAGAGGAGTGAAACTAAGCTATCTTGCAAAAACACAGTGAGCAAACAAAACCTGCTAATGGAAACCACCTGATAAGGGCAGCCACAGCCTGCTGGTACAGTGAAGGGAGCCTCATTTTTCCCATAGGTTTTGCCAGCAGTATCTCAGCTCCTGGGTGCAAAGGAGATACCATGTCCACGACAATTTGCCAAGTGATGGGCTTTTTTGTCTCAGCCCTGGGTTTTGCTGGTTGCATTGCAGCCACAGTGATGGATGCATGGAGTACCCAGGACTTGTATGACAACCCGGTGACAGCTGTGTTCCAGTATCAGGGGCTCTGGAGGAGCTGTGTCACTCAGAGTTCGGGGTTAACAGAGTGCCGGCCTTATTTCACAATTCTTGGGCTACCAGGTAGGGACAGGGGACCCGTCAAGGCTACCCCAAACACATGATGAAAGCAAAAAACGTTTCGTAGACTAGCAAGAGACAATATTTTCAAATGGCATGCTAATATAAAAGGAGATGAAGACTGACGGATTCATTTCCAATGAGTTGACAGACGTCAATATAAACATAGATACAGTTTTCATAAGTAAAACGGTTTACAGAAGAAATGAAACATTCAAACATAGTTTTAAATTATCACATGCTATTAGTGAAAGGTGCGCAATGGGTGAAAACTTATTTTCCAGTGCTCCCGCACAGATTTCCCCGGTCACATTGAGATTAACTCAACGGGCATTTGAATGCTGTCTAGTTATTTGGATGAAATGATTTGATGCTGTATCCCAGACTCTGTGGCACACCTGAAAGAAATCGTTTTTCCAAAGGGCAGATTATAGGTTTGACTTTTCCACTAAGAAAAGTGAATGCTTGACCAGAAAAAATATTATCATATAATAAATTATGATGATGATGAATATATATGTGCCACTTTTCAGACAAAAAGTTCACAAAGAGGTTTATGTAGCAAAATAACTAACATGTTATTTCATTTCAGCTTTACACCAGGTCTAGAGTTTTACTGGAACCTTTTGTGATAGTGTACTGTGTATAACTCAAAGGGGTGTGCTTGGGTGGAAAGTACATGTGAGCACCATGCTGTTATCGGAAAAGAACCTGGTTCAGAAGCTGTGTCAGTGCAGATAAACTGGACAAATAGTACCAATCTAATACCCTATCGATTCCATCATACTTACAGATTTCTCACCTGGAAATTTGAATTTGAAATCTAAATCATATTTCTAATGTTTGTAATGAATCATTTAGGTTATGTTAGCTTATGTTATGTTTAGGTTATGTTAGCTACAACTAGTTAGAATGAATTCTATTATTTTATTTTTTTCTATTGGTTTTATTTAGTCAACTTTTAAATGTCATTGTTCTCATTTGTTCCGAACTACTGAGTTGGTGTAGGTTAAATGTCTAACGCTGCAATTGTATACACATTTATCTGGGAGTAAGTCCCACTGAATTTAGTGAGATCTTCGTCCATATACATATGCACAGGATTGTGCTATAATAAATGAAAATAATTATGTTCTGCGCTTGGTTGCCGTTTTCAGTTGTGAATCGTGAGTGCTCCTTATAGAGGTTTATTATCACCGAGGATGCATAAAAATCTGATAAGGTACACCGGCCCTCTGATTCTGAATATATTTTCATGTTCAAGAATTGTAAAATTGTCTCAGCATATTTCCAATATTTTATTGAGTTGAAAAACTGACATTCTACTTTAACGAAAAGCAATTGGACATTCTGTAGTGAAATTCAGGTTTTTAAAAGTTTGAGTTTGATTAAAACTTGCACATCAAGGTAGAAAAAAAAAATAACAAAGGCCACCAAATTAATGTAATATATATAATATAATAACTATATAATATATAACATAATTATATATAGTTATTTTATTATTTATATTATTTATTTGCACTATTATTCCACACTTCATTAAATTCTTTATATACGTATGTTATTCTTTTGGGCCCGATGTTTTCATTGATTGATGCTTGCCACTACTTATTAATTGCAATTCGTGTTATTTTGTAGTTGCTGCTGGGTTGGTAGCCCTGGGTTGGTAGTATTGCTTTTAATAGATTTTATTGTGAGCCACCTTGGTCTTCCTATGAGGACAGGAAAAGTGGGGTCATTAAAGAAAATGAGTAAATAAATTCTGAAACACAGTAAGAAATCTTTTACACTGAAATGTGACCTCAGAGGTTTCACATATAGACAAATGTTTTGGTCAACCATTGCTAAAATGCACTAATTGATAGAATAATAGAATACTGTAGCCTGAATTACTGAAAAATATGATTTTGTTTGCAGTGGGTTAGTATTTAATTCATGCTCATTAATTTTATTGAGGACAGGCTGCTACCTCTGCCCCCCAAGTTTAGTGAACACACTCTCAGCGTTTATACCTTTATATCTTACCTTTGAGTAAGTCTCATTGAACTCAGTGGAAATTGTTTCTGAGTAGGCATGCATAGGTTTCATTGTGAGGCATCTAGTAAGGATACAACAAACATTTTTATTGCATTTTAACCTGAGATGGTTGATCTTTTCTATCTGTCCACAAAAAAGTCCTTTAAAGTTACTGGCATTTCATTACCCCCCCATTGTTATGCTAACCATCTAGATTGTCTTACTTTCTTGTAAATTCTGTAATATAATTGTACAGATTATATAGTTCCATAAGATTACAATATATATTTATGCAAAATGCAAAAATCTACAATGTTAGATTTTCTGTTTGAATACAATCTCTGAGCTATAGTTGTCTATCTGCTTTCAGGATTTCTTGAATTTTTTAAAAGCAAAATTACTGGAGCATACAGTATTTAAAAATCACTAGCATATTCATGCTCCACTGTGCTAATTCTGTGTATGTTTTTGTTATTGCTGATGCTGATGGGTAGAGCTTATTGAGTTAAACCAATTAATACAGCAGGGAAGAAGACACTTATCTAGGCCCTCTGTCTACAATACAGCCATTTCCTCTATCTCCATTTTCTGCCCCTCTAGCTGCAGGGTCCTTGTCAAATTGAAATTGGTCCCCAAGATGATATTTGTCTATTAATTAAATGTCTTCGAAATTTACATTCCAGCCAGTTAAAGGCTTTTTTGTTGCCTCCAAATGGATACAGTTTAGCTTCACATCATGGGAGCATGATGGGAGCATGTGGAACATGGGATGCTGGGATGAAAAAAGTGTACCAGTATGGGCCAACACACTAGTAAGAGGCTCTTCAACATAATCACCACTTTTAATGTGGCAAAACTTATGTGGAGGCTTCTGAACATGGTCAACATGTTGAAGACCTTTATCAGTGTGTTAGCTCAAATTGGCACAGTTTCCATGTGTTGTTAGGTGAGCACCCGGCAGTTACTAGTACATACACGTTTTCCACATATGGGTGTACATAGGTTAGGCAGAATCCCATGACTGTCCTTGTGCAGCATCATGTATGACAACTGCGTATGTCTGTTTTACCATGCATACAGTGGTACGAAGATACCACCGGCTGTGATTTTCCAGCATATGTACATGTGATAAAATGGGAGCATGATTTGTATCTATATATTTTTCCTACAGCATTTTCTGCTATGTAGGACTTTGAAGTACACCTTGGGTAGTAGATTGTACTCCACACATGCTCAGTTCTCATTATGCCCCAATTTAGGTCAGATTTCCTGGCAAGAACAGGAGACAAGAGAACAGTGGCCATTAATGACATCTTGAGATGATACAATGGGTTGCACCATTTTGTCTGAAATGATTAAAAATTAATATGGGATATTAATTTCTTTTGTCCAGTAAATTACATCTGAATGAATTTTGTGGTAGATCAGAGTGTTGTGTGTTTTTTTTAATTTAACTTAATGAAACAGAAACCACTGAAATGAATCACGGGCAACCAAAAGGAGAATATAAAACGGATCATACTTTATTTTTCTATTTGCTTCCTTCTGTTCTGTACCAGAACAAATAATGTGGCCAGGCTTTTGTGCTGATAGTACTCTTCCAGGAACTCTTTTTTTCCTGGGTGTAACAGGGAAATCACACCTGACTTGATGAATGAGTGTCTAAAAATGTCTGCCTTGTTAACAGTTGTTGTTATGTTTTGACTGATAAGACTATACCTTGTGATTAGAATTAAACTTAGCTGCAAACGCCCTCCTTCCTCCTTCAACCGTTTTCTCTTTTCCCCTTCTCACTTACTGAAATGACGACCCTGTTATCCTCAGTGGATCCCTCCACTGGATCTCAGTCCCTCTTGCCTCTTAGTTGCCACCTACCCCACAGCCTTTCCTTCTTTCTCACATGATATCAACCTGTCCTTCTCCTTCTTTCCCTATTGTTTTTAAGCAAGCCATAGTCTTCCCTGTTCTCAAAAAACCATCACATAACTCAGCCTCCCTCTCCAACTGCCACCCAGTATCCCTTCTATTTGTTGCCTCTAAGCTCCTGGAATCAGCTGCCTCTTCCGTCTCTGTGATTCTGTCTTCAAACTTTCTCTTCCTGTGGGTTTAATTGCTCATTCAGTGTTTCCAAAGGAGGAAGCTTCACATCCGCTCTCTCTGTTGGGGTTCCTCCAGGTCCTCTTTTGGGTCCCTTGCTTTTCTCCCTTTATACACTGTGCCTTAAGGATCTTATCAAATTCCTTGGCTTTCAGTATAACAGGGTGAATGATCTCTAACTATATGCTATTGGGCTAATCTGCTGGCAGAACTAGTGTTCCACCAGCTGAGACTGCCTTATGGCCGTTGTAAAATTATCTTCAACTGCATGTGAAACTGTGTGCTGCTGGTGTGCCACAGAGAGCCTGGACCAGTCCAGCATGTGGTGATAGACTGCTGTAGGCCCACCAACCAAGATAAGCTGGCAGGGGAGATGGAATGGGGTGTGGGGAGGGTGGAATGGGGCAGTGATGAGGGCAGATTGAGACCATGAAGGGGCAGGTTTGGCAGCAATTTAACTGGCTCAGGTCTGCGTAGTCCCATCCAGGCACTGAAGGCTCACTCCTGGATAAGGGAACAAATGTTCTGTTACCCAGAGGAAACCTTTGGAACTCCACACAGGATGCAGTGGCTCTGGTGGCACAGCAACATTGCTGGGGGGGGGGGGGAGAGGAGGGATAAGATGGGGCATCCCTGATTTGACCTCAGTGCCACTTTCCACTTCAAGCCTTCCCCTTTTGCCCTGGAAGTGTTTGTGGGCAAAACTTCAGCACGGTCTTACTAAAGGATTGTATAGAGCAGCCATTTTCATGGATGGTCTGCAGGTGTGCCACGGGAGTTTGGGGGAGGATCATTTTTAATAGGGCCACTGGGAGATGTGAGCCCCTGCTGTCAATGCTGTGTGCTTTGTCAATTGTCCAAAAACTGATGGTGTCCCTTGACAATGTTAGTGCCTTGTCAGTGTGCCAGGAGATGAAAAGGATTGAAAATCACTGGTATAGAGAATCAAAAGAAAAGACTGCACCTGGTGGGCCCGTCATCTCACGACTGCTTTTCTTTGCTTGCATTCAGAGCTTGTAAGTAACATTCCTTTGCTTTGCTAATCTAAACACAATTCTTTTTTTCCTGTGTCTATTTTGCAGCCATGTTCCAGGCCGTAAGAGCCCTGATGATTGTGGGCATTGTCCTGGGAGCTTTTGGACTCCTAGTTGCTATTTTTGCTCTGAAGTGTTTGCGGATTGGCAACATGGAGGACTCGGCAAAGGCAAACATGACTCTGACTGCTGGAGTCATGTGCATTGTGGCTGGTGAGTTATGGTTCTTATAGGGGTCCCAGTATGGTGCCATCCGGTCTACAAAGGCAATAATGAGATTGAAAACGTTTAACAAATCTCCAGCAAATGACTAAGGGCTCAATCCTACCCAATTTTCCAGGGCTGGTGCAGTTGTGCCAGTGGGGTTTGTGTTGCATCTTGCGGTGGAAGGGCAGTCACAGGAGCCTTCTTAAGGTATGAGAACATGTGTTCCCTTACCACGGGGCTGCATTGTGGCTACACCAGAGTCGGGAAGTTGAATAGGATTGGGACCTGAGAAAGTCAGATGAACAGACATTTCTGCTGGTCTCAATGACTAAAATTTCATAATGCTTCCTCCTCTCCAACTAGGTATATGTGCTATATGTGGGGTATCTGTGTTTGCCAACATGCTTGTCTCAAACTTCTGGATGTCAACAGCTAATATGTATCAACCAGGAATGATGCAGACAATTCAGACAAGGTAATTCCAGGTCACAGTATTCCGTGCTTAGAGATAAAATGTAATCAATGCTATTTTTTAATCATGACATGAAAGATTTTGAACCATGGATCTAACATGGTTCTTTACAGTCACTCCACCATCCCCAGGAAACACTGGAATGTTTTACAGTGTAAAACAGTGTTTACAGTTTTACAGTGTAAAACAGTGTTTTACAGTTTTACAGCTGTGTTTGTGTGTGTGAGCAGCTAGGAACCTTTGACAAAGAATACTCTGCACCCTCAACAAAAAAAATTCCCATGATCCAGTGGGTTGTGACAGTTAAAATAGTACAGTGTACAATTTATAGCCCAATCCTATCCCCTGCTGCACCATAGCATGCAGCTGTGCCACACACCAACAGAGACTGTGCAGCATTCTGGGAGGATAACCAGAAGGAGAAACTTGAGGCAACAAAAAAGTGTTTTACTTATCCTTATATAGGTCTTCTGGCCACCTATAGGTCTCCTTGGACCCACATCAGCTATGGAGCTGGTGTAAGTCTGAGAAGAGCCAGGGGGTGTTTTGGGGTGGACTTATGAGATAGGATCTGGTATGTGTGACTGCCCCTCCCTTCCCCCAACACCCCAAATTCCTCCCTCAGAACTCCCTGATCCTCCCCTTCACTACCCGCAGCTCACTCCCTGCTACCAACTTATTGGTACTTGCAGTGGCTGGGGGTTCTGGTGGCACATGCACAGGGTTGCCAGACATTCGTGCTTGTGACTCCATTCTGTGTGCAGTAACTGTGGCTATCATACCAGAGACCCGGACCTTCAACTGACAGAACACAAGCCCATAGTAGAACTGGGCTGTAAGAGACCTATATTTTAAAGACACCTTCAAAGCAGCAGAATGTAAGCAGGCTGACTTGAGCAGACGAAGAACCATCGCTCTTTTTCTCATGTAGATATACGTTTGGTGCTGCCCTGTTTGTGGGATGGGTTGCTGGGGGCCTGGCCTTGGTTGGAGGCATTATGATGTGCATTGCCTGCAGAGGACTGGCGCCGGAAGAGACTCAGTGAGTGCCTATATATTTTTAATATATTTTAATGAAACTGGGCTAGAGAAAGACAGATGCAGTGCTTTTCTTCTAATGCTGTTAAATGATGCCATGCAATAAGTTTCAGGTGTAGGCTGCCTTGATGAAAAAAGACAAGTGGATAAAACACAATAACACTGAGGTGCCATATGTACAACAGTGAAAGTCAGAACCAAGGAGTAACCAGGACAGAACCAAATTGGCAGTCCTGGTAAAAACCAGGATATGCTGATATTGGTTTGCTGAATCCCATGATAATATTTCTTCTCCCTAGATAGGTCATAAAAATCCAAATAACCAAATGGTGTTTTTTTCACCACATTAAACTATCCATTGGTTCAAAATGGAACCGTGATGGTCGAAGTGGGTCCATACAAAGAGGCAAAAACCAAACAGCAGATTGCTGAATGTGTTCCTAGGTGGACGTTGATAAGCATGGAGAGGAATACCAGTGGGTCATTCAGTATCCCCGCAAAATGAGTCAGCTTTGTTAGAGGGATCACATGGATACTTTTCATGCTGATTTTTGCAGTTTCTCTTGTTCTGAATGAAGCCAGAGCCTGCCCACAAACTCCTGGAGCCTGAGACTGGGCACCAAAGGGTCACCATCTCCAATGATGCAGTGCCTTACTGTGCCTTACTTATTACCCCTATAACCTGGGTGTCCTCCGCATGCTGCCTCTGCTGCAGTGTCTCCAGTGCCTGTTCCCTGAATTTGAAAAGGAAGAGGGTGATGGAGTGGAAGTGTGAATGAGAGGAGAGTGGTGACTAGAACATCTCCAGTATCCTAGCCCAACCCTCTTCACGCATTCTCTTCTGATCCACTCCCTTTTACTGTTTCAAATTCAGGGTGCAGACAGAAGAGAAGCAGAAGGGACAGGTGGAAGCAGATTAGTTTCCCTTCCCTCCTGAGCTGACTGTCGCTGCAGTACACACGGGCAGCCCAGACCTAGCTGAAGCTTCCCAAAATATTATTGTACTAAAATATAAAATTGATATTTATGGTGCTTAGCTAGTTGCATTGCATTAATGAATGGACAAGAAACTGGGCTGCTGATTAGAGTTATCCACTGACTGATCCTGTTTTCTTTCTGTTTTAGTTACAAAGCAGTGTCCTACAAGTCCGCTGGATACAAGTCTGGAACAGGATATGAAGCCAAGAAGACCCCAATATATGACACTAATGCCAAAAGTGAGGATGGGAGACGCTCCTATCCCTCCAAATATGATTATGTATAGAATAAGCTCTTGAGAGTGGAGTCTTACCTTCACCTTACTCAACCTCTGGTTTTAGACCAAAGGAACTGCAAAGTACTACCTAGAGACTTCTCCTCAAGTCCCATGTTTCTTTATTGTCTTTGGCTTGGTTTGAAAATACCAAGGACCTCTTCCCCAGCTTTTTATACATGTTCCCCTGATATGGCCAAAGAGATCCTGACATCACCATGAACTCCATAAGAGTGTCTGGTTTATCCCCCCTCTGCATACATTATAGAGCAATTGCCTTTGACTGTAAGGCGACTCAAAGTCAGATGAAGCACTAGTTTATCAATTCCCCATTTGCCATTTCTATAGATTTAAGTAGATATTTTAGACCAGGGCATTGCTGCAATGTACAGTGCTGCTATTCACTAAATGTTCATGCTTTGAGATTGAGTATTTGGGTATCTTTGACTAAAAAAGACACAATGCTAAACTAAGTTTAAAAAAATGAAAATAAAAAAATGAAAATAATCACTTGTAAAACTGATTTAAGATGAATTTAAGAAACCACAATTTCCCAACCTACTCACTGCATTTCAGAAGAAATGACATTATAGTTTCTGTTCATTCCATTTAATTAAGTTCATCCTGTCGCCCAAAGCATACCAGCTCTTAGAAAAACTCTTCAATATGATAGCAAAATGCTAGATAATCCTGATATTCACATGAACCAAACACTTCCATTACATCTGAATACACTTTTGATCATACAACATTCAGTGACCTCCATTTTCTTTTCAAAATTGTACAATTTTATTCTAGTAACAAAAATATTGGAAAAAACAATGGGTTTACTATCCCAAGATTGATATGCATATATGGAATATCTCCATTGCACATGGGGAGGGGAGGAAATCTTTTTGCTAATTCAGCTTCCCTCTGCAGACCACTACATCTAAAAATTTGCTTTTGAGGATTTTGGGGACCCCCAAAAAATCACTCTTCTTCTCTGTGCAGTTGAACGTTATCACTGCAAGTCATCCATTGGATACAGCGCAATGTTTGCTTTTCAAAGATAATCTGTTTCCCAGAAGCAAAGGACCAAATCCTATCCAACTTTCCAGCAAGGATACAGCTGCATTGTAGCCCCAGGTATGGAAACAAATGTTTCCTTACCTTTAGGAGGGCTCTGCGACTGTTTCTCCAATGCAGAATGCAGTGCATACCCCATTGGCATTGCTGCATCAGTGCTGGAAAATTGGATAGGACTGGGTCTAAAGACCCCTAAATTAAGAATAGAGGTAACTTGTGGGAAAACCCACCACTCAACTTAGTTTCATAGAACAGAATTGGAAAATTAATGCAACATCTTAGTCCCAAACACTTGCTCCAGCAAAATAGTCAGGCAACCCTTTAACCAGCTCATTTTTTTTCTTGATTTTGCACTGTGAAAACCCTTGGTCTGTCCCATCATGCAGCTTAATAGTAGACATGTTTACATAGAAGTAAATCCTCCTGTATTCTTTGAAGATTACCCCCTAGAAAGTGTATATAGGATTGCCACTTAGGCTTTTATATGCTGAAACAGGATGTCTTCAGATAGGGATCAGGAGCTGGAAACTCCAGGCCACATTTGATTTCCAGATGCATTCGAACTATTTGTCAGTTACCTGCCCAATTTTCACCCCTTTGCATCTGCCCCATGAAAGATTGCCAAAAGGGGGCTTGTTCCATGTTGGGGGGGGGGAGGTACAGGTTTCACAAAAAAAGTCCCTCTTTTTTGGCTGAGTGCTACTCATACATAAATACAGGTGGAGCCTGTTTATCCACAGATTTTATATCCGCATATCTGGTTCAATGTGGGTCCCCTTAACCCACATTGATACAGACTTGGCTCCATCTGAACCCTCTAAAGCCACTTCCCTGAGCCTCCCAACGCCTTATAAGGCATTAAAAACATGACTTCTGGTTTCCCTCCAGACCAAAAGTAGCCGGTTATGGGGGGCTTTTCAGTCATTCTGAAGCCCACAGAGGCTACAGGCAAACATGTGAGGCCTCTGTGATCTTCAGAAAGCCCTCCAGATTTAGCCTCTCCCCCCACCCCCCCACACACCTCCCCCATGCCCCCGGCCACGTCTCCCCCTCCCCAGAACACCTCCCCCACACCCCCGACCACACCCCCCCATCTCCCATTCCGCAGCCTGGCAGTCACAGAGACCGCCAAGCCTCAGAACTCAGGTGCCCACTGTGCGCTGGCTCAGCACCGGCCGGAGCTGGGCTAGCTCCAGCAGAAGCCCGGCGGTAAGCCCTGCAAATGTGCTTTACGGCACATTGTGGAGGCGCGGTGCGGACCACAGGATCGGGCTCTGAATAAATAATCCTTTTGCCTTGGGAATGCTGAAAGACTTCATATAATAGACATTTGCTTTTGCAAAACAACTCTTGCTTCAGTAGGTTAGCAAAGAAGAAAACAAAAGCATCTGTTGTGTTGTGAGCAATTCAATTTTCCTTTTGCCAAATTTCACTTACTTTTCTGTAAAGCCCTTGTGTGATAGACTCCAACAATCATGCACTAACAATGCCTTGATGATTATTCTTGCTTTGTATTGTGTTAAGATACTGAATCACCATGGTACTAATTTGAATGATTGGCCTCCCAGTCCTCAAAGATGTCACTTTGTATTGAAATCAGTGGAAAGGACATCCCAGGGAGTGCTCCTAAGTTCATAGCCTTAGGTATTTGATGTACATCAATGATGCCAATAGCATTGTGTTTCTTCTGATCTCTTTGAGGAACAGGTCTAAACCCATTGTTATGCTTATGCTCCATTTTGGGGCTAGTAGTCCAAAGACTTTGTGCACTGCTGCTATTCCTGCAGGTGCCTTCTTTCACGATACCGCAGGAAATTCTAATTCCAAGTTAATTAGTGTGATGATAATTCTGTCAAGAATTTCAAGGAGCATGAAAAGTAAAGCTGTCTTTATTGACAGTGGAGCAACATCATGGTGTTTCCTTCTCCACAGATTTGAATATCAAACCCTTAAACTGAAATAGCTGGCTTTTCAGTTATCACCCACAACTTAGGAGGGGCTGCAGCTCTGTGGTAAAGTGCATGCTCTCCAGGGGGAAGGTCCCAAAGTTAATTCCCCCAGCATCTCTAGGGAGATCTAGAAACTACATCAACTACATCAACACTATACAAATTTTGACACACAGCTATAAACCATCTGCTCTCTCTCTCGCCTATTGATACATGGAAACTAGAGTGCCATTGCTCAAGTTTTAAACCACACAGGGCGCAATCCTAACCCACTTTCCAGCACCAACATAGGGGCAATGCAGCTTCTAGGTAAGGAAACTTACTTTGAGGAGACTGCTATGAGTGTCCCCCAACTGCAGAATGCAGCACATGACCCATTGGCACAGCTAAGGTAATGCTGAAAAGATGATTAGGAGGTGGGCCACAGTGCCACAACTCCAAAGAGTAGGTAGAACATGATCATGTTAGGAGATTCATCTAGCCATATTGCTCTTGTAGGTACCATCGTAACCTTGTTTAAGCCATTTCTACCCCACAATGCATATAAGCAACAAGGATCAAATGTGTACACCTGTGGGCTGGGGATAAATGGGTTGTCTGGTCATACCCTGCTAATAGTCACTAATGTCAGAGTTGAACTTTTGACTTTTTTCTGTCATATAAAAATTAAATATAAACACCCCCCCCCCCCACGTCATCCAGTTCACAATGTTCCTGGGGTAATTATTCAACCCTAACACCACAAAATGCATAGAGAAAGGGAAGATCTCAGAGTGAGTTCCTAAGAGGAGGACTTTTCAGTGACATGGAATTTTCTTAAAAAGAAGCACGGAAAACTGGGAGAGGAGAACGGATTATAGCGTTCATCATTTTGATCGATGTTAAAGTCATTATTTTGCTTTCCATTATATGTAACAGTCACTGATGACTTCATTTCCCCTTGATTCAACACACAGTTACCTGGGAGCAAGTCCTAGTGGATTCAGAAAGATTTCCTTCTGAATAGACGTGCATAGGCTTGCATAGGCCATCTATTTTGTCCATGGATTGGATCATGTTAATAGTATACAGTGTACACTGCTCTTCACAACATCTCCCATTATATTGTTTTGAATGCCTAATAACTTTTCTAGTATCATGTTTTTGGAAGTCATGATGACAGCAGTCTATACAGGTATTAATTAATCCATGGAACGGGCTTTGAGGTGACACTGAACTTTGTTACTGTGCTGGTAGCATCTGCCACTCCTTTTACCATGGTCAAAATACTGAATGTGAGACCCAGAATGCACAGTATTATGAGTACAGAATGTACCACTCATGATACAGGTATGTGTAAATAGCCTTCCTTAAACATATATAACAGGGACAGTCACTGAATGCACTTCTGGGCCGGCAGTGCCAATATATATCAGAAGCATTCGTGCTAATAGGATTTAGTATTTAGTTTTATCTGCCTAGTTAAATAGTTCTTAAGACCTACTGCATTCTTTTTTAATGGTGTGATATTTTTTTTTACTTAATTGGCTAGCTTTCCACAAAGTTAACGTACAAAATTGTATTGTATGCCTGTTCTGCATGCTTATAATATTGAGATCTTGTTTCTGTTACTTATTAAAGTGAATTACTTGAAGAACCAATATTATTCTTGTTCCTTCTTGTCTGTAATCTTGAATTGCCTAGGAGCAATCACTAGATTCCCTGGAGAACTACACAAAAGGCCCATTCCTGTGCCCAAGTTGCACCTGTTTTGCTGCGATGTCAGCACAATATCTGCTATACCCTAATCCTCTGCAGCACAAAGGAGAAGGGGGAAACAAGACCCCAAACAACACCATGGTGGCACAGCCCTCCCAATACCTCCACTAGCTTCCATGGAAACCCTGGCACCACCCACCAGTCATGGCTAGCAGCAGGAAAAACCACTGTCCCCAACCATAAGGAGATGCCCCAATGACACCATATGCATATACATGGCACCAAGTTCCCACAGCACCTTCCCTTGCAGGAGCCACTGTGGTACCAAGACCAAGAAGGCAAAAGCAGAGAGATGCTAGGAACCCCAGCACCCAGGGTTCAAGTCTCCCTCTGCTACTCACTCAAAATAAATACCTTTTCAATTGCAGGGGACCAAGGCAAGGAAGCACTTTTGAGAGGCCAGGCACGTACAATAAGCACACAAATCTCTCCATGGGAAGGGTTTGGGTTCCCATGGGGAGTTCACCAGCTGATGGATCCTCTGTTTCCTGGGAAGGGACTGGGAATGAGCCACAAAGGAAGCCTTAACAGTGTTCAGGCCTGCCAGGATTCCAGCTGCACAGAGGCCCATGCTGGGAGCCAGGCAAGATACATTCAAGGCCAGGCAAAACTGCTACAAGATACCCATGGCAGGACAAAAGAAGAGGTTGAGGAAGGCCTTGAACCTCCACCAGTTAATCTAAAAACTGTCAATATCCTGTGTCCCCTCGATATCCTGTGCTGGCCTGGACATGTCCCCTTAGGTCCATTTGAACTTGCACCAGCCAAGGAGCTGGTGTTGATCCAAGAAGATCCACTGAGGATCAAAATACAGCAGAATAGGTAAAAAAAATATGACTTGTAATTACCTCCCCATTGCATTATGGTCCCCAGCTGGCCCACTGCATACAGTGGAACCAGCACCACTGCACCCTATTTGCCAGCAGGGGATAGGATCGGGCTGTAGATTTAGGCTACAACCCCAAGTAAACAGCAAATCATTGAAGACTAGCCCTGTGTGTTTGTTACAGCAAAAGCAACGCTGGAAGACTAATGGGACAAATCTGTTCATTTGTTACATTTATAATACAGCCATCCTTCAGGGAATTGAGGGAGCTGTTTCAGTCCTACAACTACCTTTGTGAGGTAGACTAGCCTGACAAACAGTGACTAATCCATCTAGAGTGAGCCTTATCACTTAGAAGAGATCCCATAACTAAGCAGAGATTCGGATTAAATTCCACCATGAAATTCCTCCTGGGAGTTCCAGGCACACTTAAAGATCACTTACTGGGCTTTATACCAGCAAAGATGGCAAACTTGGATGGATCTTCCCCCTTACTATATTTGTGGTACGGGAACCAACTTTTCTTTGCACCACTGAGTCCTCTGAAAAGTGGGCTGTACGGAAACATGTTTAGAAAGGCGAGTACAGAACTTGGTCTACAACAGAACTTAATAATCAGTCTTTTCCTGAGATTCCTCAAGTATTTATAAAAATAGGGAGTGCTGCAGAGTGGTACTGACTTTGATCAAGGGAAGCAAAGAATTCCGTCTGGAGCTACAAATTGGACTATAAGATAAGAGCTCTCCTGTAATCTATATGCAATTAAAAGCCTCTATCTCTCTTTCTGTAGCGACAAGGTTATTGCTCTCCTATAGCTGAGCAGAGATGAATGAGGCTCTGGATTAATAGCCTGAAGATTTATGACATGGTTCTGGCCCAAATATTATGGGAGTCAAGCTCTCCTGGTGAGATAGTCTGGCTGTACGAACTTGATATCACTTCCCCTTCCCTTTATTTTGCAGGGTCTGTGTTTTTATTTTGGTTCATTTTGTTCTGTTTCCAAAGGCAGATGCTGCTGCTATTTGATTATTTCTTAATTGCAACTGTCATTTTTATTCTCTGTACGAGTTTCATCAGCAGGCCCAGATTTCTGTTTAAAAGGAAGACCTGCCAATGGGAAACATTAAAAAAGGCATGCAAAAATATTGTTAAACCTTTCAGGCAGATTCATATTCTGACTGCAAATCAGTACAGCACAACTGGTTTTGAATATCAACTGGTGTCAGTTTACCCCAGAAGAAGACTGACTCAAAACTTTCCTAAATCGGATCTGCTTGATGACACGGCCATGATTTAGCAACAGCCATTTCACCTATTACATTGAGTAATAAGCGACCACATTTCCTGCAACTTGCAGATAAATTACCTTCTGTGTATAGAGAAGCTAGCGCACTTACTGTTTTTCCAGCCAAACCAGCCCACCTACTCATGGACCTTAGAATTTGTGTCCCAAAATGAGGCAGCCCCTCAGCTTTCAGCTGTCTTGAGCAAGGGACCCTAGCTTTCCTCTGATATCACACCAGTTAAGCCAATGACTGCCAAAAGAAGCATCACTTCTCTACCAACAGAGAGCTAGTCTGACATCACTGACCAGCCAATCACATAAAAGAGCTAGGACAAGCCAAGGTCAGCCTTAGGAGTTGCAGAGCTCAATGCAAAAGTTTTTTTGTGGCACTCATCCCCCTCAGGACAACCCACTCACTGGCATGAGTGGCAACAGTGAGCCTGGGGGTCAATGGTGCCCATGCAAAGCACAGCACTCAGAAGTAGATAGCAGTGATGTGATGACACCACCACAAACTGCTTCCAGGGGTGGCCCATTTGGACCCAGGGGTGGGCAGGCCCAATTGGACCCAGGGGTGGGCAGGCGGGCTGCACGAGAGTGCTACCTGCCATGCCAGCCTCTGCATGGAGGCTTGCCACCATGAGAAGTGCTAGCTGTGCTGCAGATGACCCACTCTCCATTGCAGCGCATGAGGGGCATGTCTGGGGCCCAATTGTGCCAAATTGGTGCCATCGGTCTAAAGCCAGCCCTGGGACAAGCAGAGGCATAAGGAGAGAAAGCAAAAGTGAGACTGGGGAGTGGAGAAACATATAACTCCAGGGTAGTGATTCAACAGTTCTCATGATCTGTTGGTAGTTATTGTAGCAGGAAATAGATCTCCGCATTCTGCTCATCATTCTTCAGAAATCCCAGCTTAGAAGAGGGGACCAGTCCTTGCCTTCATAGTTCCGATAGATTAATTACATAGATTAACTACGGTGGTGATCATCCACCACTGACACAACACCAATAACAATATATCCCTTCACTTGAACGTCCTGTGTGAAGGTAGTTCTTCCTACGCAATGGAACACAGATACAGATTCAGCCAAGAAAGGGGAAGTTTTCATGTACACACAAATACAAACAGAAGTTTGACCTCTTGACCTTCTATGTGAGCTGGCCCAATAATTACTTATGGGTAATGGAATGTGAGCATACCATTGCATCCTTGTGGATATCATGAGCCTGGGTGCTGACAAACAATCAGCCTTATCACATCCATCAGATTTCAAGGAGTTTGGGGTCTAGGCACTCTGAGGTTGCCCAGATTTGTTTTAGTGACTCCTTTGTCATTCTCTAATAGCCAGTTAGCCAAAAATGGTGAAGCTAGCAGAACCAACAAAGAAAGCATTTTCACAGGTTTGATGTTCCTGCTTGAAGGGCACGTCTTTATTTGACATGTTAGGATCAATCACTTAGGTTCTACTTTTCTTCCTGAATGAATCAACACCCCCTTCCCTTATCAGTTACTGTCATTTTTATTGTTAAGACATATCTTGAACTGAAACTATTCACTTTTTCCCAGGAATACTCTACGATTTCAATGATATTTTTGGCAATGCCTGTGAAAATGCTTGCCTATTAATTTACTTTGTCCTCTATTGCTCTCTCTTTCTCTCTCTTTCATTTGGCATCATGTCCCCTAAGTGGCGTTATCATTGAGCCAAATCAGACTTGCAATGTAGTTTAGCAATGGTATCCATTCACATCATGATCCCTAACTGACTAGTGTCACTTATATGTCCAATCCAGAAAGGGTTGCCCTCATTCTTAATTGACTTAGGACCAGTTTGAATACATGTCCAACAGGCCCCTTTATCTCATTAGAAAGAGTAAAGGATGTCTGCTGAATCCTAACTCCCCTTCCCAGGCCCAATCCATCTTCACAGTTCCTTATGGATTTGCACCATCAATATTGCTGGTGCAGGTCCAAGCCAACCCACAGGGGCAGTGAAGGCTTATCCCAAGGAGGACTCCAGAGGCCAAAACTACCCTTCAGGAGGCAGCAGACACCACACTGGCACCGCTGCATCATTGTGCCAGGAGTTAGGTAGGGTTGGGCTGCCCGTGAGGCAGGACTTACCTTTATGGAAAACATGGTGATTCTCCTTCAGCAAGGCTTGTTTCTCACTACATGTAATAGTTTTGTCTTTATGCTTTCCACCAGGTTACTTGGAGTAGACTTTAAGCTAACAGTTCTGTAATTTTCTGTAATCCCCCCCCCCATCTCTTTTTAAATATTGGCATTGATATGGAAGTGGGCTGAAGAAACAATAGAACTGAGCAAGATTGAAAAGGGGGGATATTTCTACAGTAAAAAAAAAAAAATTCAGGAAAGGTTTCTATTCCCTTGAAATTATTTTCTTGGACCCCTAAATCAAATGGAAGACTACTCAACAAAGCATGATCAAGAAGATCCAATTTCCCTTTGTGTGCCAATGCAATTCAACAGTACCATTTAAGAAGGAGGGGGGTGGCCCTGATTGAATGATCCCCATGTGAAAATCTCCCTGTTTGTATCACATGTTTTCCTGAACAGGTTGTGTGGCTCTGAGTCTAGCCTGCCAGTCCTGTGGCAATGAGTTCTACTTTCAAATTGTGTGTTGTTTGTAGAAGCAGTTCCTTTTCATCTGCTTTGAATTTTCTGTCCATCACTTCCTTTGCGCGTCCGTCCCCCCAAAGCTCCAGTCTTCTAGTCAGAAAGACAACCACTGTGCCTATGGCTTTGTCTATTATTGTTCATGACTTTCCGAATGTTTGCCAGTTTATGCCAGCTTTCCAAAGGTTCCGTTTTCTGCTTTTAGTGTTTCGATGTGTCACTGAACAGAGAATGCGCTACAAGTCACACCACGTATTAACAGCTTTAATTTGCATGAAATGCGTTTGCACAGAGGGTTCTGGCCTGCCCCAATCCCAGTGGCATGTGCTGGTAATAGGATTTCATTGTCTTGTGGTTGTTTTGGAATCTCATCTTTGCAGAAAGAAGGAAATTTATTTTGGATTAAGCTTTTGTTCCTTTCTATTTCTCTTGTGGGGGAAGCTAAATTTGTTTTCTAATGCCATTACAAACAAATCTTTGTGTAACGGAATTATCAGGGCACCTGTTTCTCTATTTTAACTCGATTAAAAGTAAGTTCCCTCCCTTCCATGTGCACTTTTTCTGACATTGTCTCCTATGGATTTTCACATTTATGGTTCTTTTCAGTTATTCTCTTGCATTCTGTAATCCCTTTGCTTCCCTTTCATTTCTCTGATGTGTTATCAATGCAGAGTACATCAAGAGCATGGAAGAATTGTCATACACAGTATATCAACACTAGGCTTTAAAACCAGCAGTACTCAATTCTGGATCACAGGCAGCACTCCTTGAATTAAACATTTTTTAAAAATCCTAATTGTGTAACAAGGAAACTCAAATCACAAGAATACTCAGGTTCTGACACCAGAAAATATACAATGCCATGAACAATATACTATTATAGCTTCAAGCTGAGAGGTTGGAACCCAGAGATGATGAAAAACATTTCTACCCCAACTTATTCCCTTTGAGGGGCTGAAGGCAGCTTACAATAGGGCAGCCCAATCCTAACCGGGCTGCCCAACCTGCAATACAGCAGTGCTGAAACTGCTGCTGCTATATCCCATAGGGTCAGGGAGGGAGCCGGAGGTCTCCTCAGAGTAAGGGAATATTATTTCCCTTACCCCTTGTTGGGCCCCAGCAGCCCCTATGGGTCTACTCAGATCTGCACCAGTGATTCAGCTGGTGCAGAACTGAGTAGACCTGTGTAGTGGGAAGTGTGGGAAGGGGGATAGGTTCCAGCAGCAGTCTCTGCTGTCATTCCTGCTCCCCTCCTAGGCCTGAACTGGCCTCCTGCCTGCCCCCCTGCCAAGTTTTGCCCTTTTGTCTCTCTCTGAGAATTTAAACAGCCTTGTTCTCTAGGTTGCCACCTGGCAGCCCTGGTGTAGCCACTGCTCTTCCAGCCTCCCCCAAAACACACAAAAAGATCATTGTTGGGTAAATGGGCCAAGTTCATAACACATGCCATAATCAACATGCAAAGAGTCCTATCTATAGGAGACTCTGTCCCCTTTAGCATGGGCACCTACCATGGAGGGGACAGAAGGCCTGTCATCTCCCCCACCCTGGCTCAAACCTGAGGTCAATTCAAGGCAAATCCCAGCTTTTCTATGTTGGCCCATGGAAAAGGGGTCAAGGTAGTCAAATTGCTCTGCTCATCCCAAGCCTCAGAACCATTGAGACAAACATTGTACTTTGAGCCCAAAGGGTCACCGGCCTGCATCACCAAGTCAGATAACCTCTTGTGACCAGTTCTGGTTCCCTTTCTGATTCTTGCTTACCTCAGGGTGTGCATCAGACCTCTAATCCTAAACTCTGCTCTGCATTATACCTGCCCACGTGGCTACTTGGCTAATCCCCAACCTTAAAAACAGTCTAAAGCAGGTGAAAAAACTCCCACCAATACTGAATCAGGCAAGGAGCAAAACATTTCTACCCAGCCTTCAAAGATGACCAGCTACTCTGTCATATTGGGTGTTGGTTGTGGCTGACGTGCAACCTGCTCTCCAATGTGAGGGAGCAAGATATGCAAGAACCACTCCCGGATGACCCAAAAGCACCAATCAGATGCCTGTATTCCTGATCTGCTTCATGTAAGGGGGGCTGGACAAAGGATGTCCCATGTCCATTCGCTGTGGTAGAGCAACACAATATTCTTTTGTGCAAAGGGGAAAGGTGGCCACCTTTTTAGCTTTGCTTAATGGGCATTTGATGGCCAACTCCTGCTAGTTATGATTACACTTGCTTGCCAGGGTAGGGGTCTAAAACCAGAGGGCTGAAAGTAACCATCTCTGCAGTTTCAATGCAAGTTGAAGAGAGAACAGTCCATGTTTAGTGAGGTGACAGGCAAGAGGGAGTGGCAAGGTTATGGTGTTCCTCATGGGGTATGTGTGTGTGTGACTGGTATAGTGTCTGCTTGTATGCCTGTCTGCTCCCACCTGTTCCTCTTGTATGTTTGCAAAGAAAAGAATTATAAAAGACGGCATAAGTCTTCCCTATTCTCTCCCTTCTGTGTACAGCTTCACTTCGAGCCTCTTCCCACTCATGCAAATGGGGAGCGCACAAAACAATACATAACTCTGGCTACACATGTCAGCATGAGGGTTGAGTGGACCTTCATCTTGCTGAGGATCACACAGTGAAGAGATTTCCAATGGCTTTGCCATTCCTTAGTGCTCTTGAGAATGCAATTTGGTGAATTCAGCTTATCCCAATCTCTGCACTCTGGGCAACTGTCTCTTCATTGTGGGCCTTCACGTAGGCAAGATGTACTATGGGGAAACATAAGAATGAGGAGCCTGATTAAGAGCGGGTGTACTGGTGAGGCCAATCTTCAGAATGGCGTAGGAGCAATGAATTCATTGCTGTACTACCGCCTTACTCACATGCTTCAGTCTGTATATTCCTAGCTGGGAGAGAATGAGAGTCCAAGGCCGCCATGCTGCATTTGTGTGAAGAGAAGAAGCCATTCCCTCCAACATTTCAGAGACAATAGGGACCGACACCCCTGTGACACTCCAGTTGTTGTGAGCTCCACTGCTCCAATATTTTGTGTTGTTGAAGGTTCTTAGCTGCCTGCTGTGTTCTGTTTTCATTCACTCTGCAATCGCTTGTCTGGCAGTTACTTCAACTCTAACAAGGTATTTGCTTTTTTGGTTAGATGTAGTGAAAACAACAACAGCCCTCAATTATCCTAGAATGTGCTGTCTGCACTTTGCATGAGACCTTCAGCAGCTGCAGTGTATGAAATGGTGGGCTGTGGGTTGCATCGCATCTCAGTGTTCATGTGCATGCATTTATCAACATGTGCATTAGAGACAAGGGTTTGTTCACTCTCCCATTCAGAGATGGAGAGTGCAATCCTATGCACTTTTTCTTAGAACTGTGATTTTCAACCTTTTTCATCTCATAGCACACTTACAAGGCACTAAAATGGTCAAGGCGCACCACCAGGTTTTTGACAATTGACAGGGCACACCACGCTGCCAGTGGGGGGGCTCACATCCGCCATTGGTCCTACTAATAAATGACCTTCTCCAAATTCCTGGAGGACACCTGCGGTCCACTCGCAGCACACCAATGTGCCATGGCACAGTGGTTGAAAATGGTATGTCCTGCTAAGTCCAGTGAGTCTCACTCCTAGGTGAGTGTGCATAAGATGCAGAGGAGAAAGGTGGCATATACATATTTTCATGAATATATAATATGAATAAGAGTACAGCTTGATCTGCTAGAGACCCCGGGAGGGAACTGAACCCTAGACGAGGGGAGTCAAATTCATTCAGAGAGCTGGCCAAAGAGCATTCATGATGCCTGCTGAGGGCTGGAAGTGATGTCATCAAGTAAGAAATGATGTCATTAAACAGGTCAAAACCTGAAATAAGCCCCTTGTTTTCATGTAGGAATTGACTGCAAATGACAGAAGAGAAAACATACAAATCTTGATCATATTTCAAGATACGGGAGAGCCTTATTATCACGCGGGCTGCCCTTTCAGCAGTGACATCTCAGCATTGCTCAGCAGCTGAGAGCCCAAGGGCCAAATAAAAAGCTTCTATGGACCACATCCAGCCCCACGGTCTTATGTGCCCTAGACAATGACAAGGCTAGCAAATCACATGAACAACATTTCAGAAATGCATCCCCGAGAGGCAAAAATGCAAACAGAATAGTGGTTGATTAGGGACAAAGACCAGAAAAGAGGGATTGTCCCTGGAACATATGAGAAGCAGAGAGAAAATATATGAGCAGTGTAGCCTATATACAGCTTAAGGCCAGGTTACCTGAAGGGCCACCTCCCCCCCCCCCCCCAAAAAAAAAAAAAACCCATGAAATGACCCAGTACTTAAACTCAACTACAGGAGCCCTCCTGTGGATGCCAATGTGTTCAGAGGTTTGATTGGCGGCAATGCAGGTTAGGTCTTTCCTGTGGTGCTGTCCCAGTTGTAGAAATGTCTTCCCTTGAACTTAGGCTGGCCCCCTCTCTCCAGGTATTTCACCCCTGCTTGAAAACATTTTTTGTTTTGGTCTATCGTCTCAGAGTTTTTGCCTGTGGGTTTTGCATTTCTTCATTTTGATAGATGCTGTTCTCAGACAATGACTTTTGTGTGCTTCTGTTGTTTGTAACTGTGAGTTGTAAGCTGCTGTGGACACCTCCACTGGATGGGGAAAGGCAGGGTATAAGTATTTTAAATAATAATGAATAACAATAATCTTTGTGCTAATTGCAGTTTCCTGTCCTTTTTGAACCCTACTGAGAAAGAGTTGCTAGGGGATAATAAACTCTCTTTAGATACTGGTAGAAGGGAATATCACATGTATTATGAGCAGGTCACTTGAATGACCCATGGATTGCCAATTATCTACTAACAAATTTAGGGTGCAATCCTAACCAACTTTCCAGTACTGACTTAGCTGCAATGCAGACCCAAGGGAAGGTAACAAACATGCCCTTACCTTGAGGAGGCCTCCTTGACTGCCTCCCCACTGCAGGATACAGTGCTTGCCACATTGGCACAGCTATGTCAGTGCTGGAAAGTTGGTTAGGATTGCACCCTTAGATGAAGATTGGTGCTTGAGTAGCAATGAACCTGTCACACAGAGAGTGACTACCACTTGTAGGATCTGCAAGAGTCTCCTGACCATAAACTCCTAATGCTGTTGGCATTCATTCCTGGACTGTGGCAAACTAACAGTGTGGCAAACAATCCTAACAGGGCCCTACAGTGGGAGATCTTGCGATCCACGGCCTAAAAAACAGAAACAGAACAAAAGTTGCTTCGTTGTTCTGCTGGGGTACTAGCCTGCAGAACTGCCCCATCCTCCACTGGATCAAGTTGATTGGCGGCAGGGGCTGTTTGGGAGAGGATCAGGGCAGAACAGGCTGGAGAGACACCCAGAGGTGGTTTAGGGGAGGATCTCATAGGCAGGGTGACCAGATACAATGGAGGACAGAGTGCCTATACCCTTAACTATTGAATAGAAGAGGAAATTTTGGCAGGTGCAGCTTTTTAAACCCCTACATGCTGAGCTACACCTTCTAAAATTCCCTCTTCTGTACAGTGGTTAAAGGTATAGGCACTCTGACCTCCACTGTATCTGGTCACCCTGCTCATAGGTAGCTGTGCACATCTTATCCCCCCTTTTACATTCTGTGCACATTCTGGCAGTGGTGCTGTGTGCTATGAACTGGCGAGGGAGAGTATTGGGCCATTACGCTGCTTACCTGGGAGAAAGTCACATTGAAATAGTGGGGCTTCCTTCCGAGTAGACAGGCATAGGATTGTGCTGTAAGAAACCCAGAATGACTGAAGATTATTGAGTTGCATTCTTAGTCAAAACGTATCTTGTTCATCAGCAGGCAGCAGAGATAGCCAGTGATAATATCTGGCATTTTGCTCTAATCAACCATAGTGTAGCACGATCTCTTTAACATCTGTTATGTATTGTTTCTCTGGCTTGGAAATTAGTGTTCAGAGGTGTCACGCTTATTTGTTTTGTTCTGAAGGGATGGATATTGCAACCCTTAGTGATGCTTAATTAATGCCATACTGCATTCCCTGGGAAATCTAGACACAAAAAAGGGACTTGTGGAGGTGAAGACAACATCACCAACATTTGGGATATCCTTGTTAAATTCTTCCCATCATTCAAGGAAGGTGCAGAAGATGGTCCCACTGTACAAATATTTGTAATTATTATTCACTTTATATTTATTTGTGAAGTCAAAGCCTGGATGACAACTGCACTATGAAAGGAAATATCTGGAGAAATGGAGTGTTCTATGAACTTTTCTCAAGGAATACTTGTAACGACCTAATTGAAAAATGGGGTTTATGGTCAGCCTGTCTGTGTAAACCACCATGAGTCTATGAGAAAGGCCATATATAAATACTGTGGTAATAAATACATAAAGCCAGTTGGGGATAATTTTGCAATCTATAGCTGTAGAAATCAATGATGTATCAAATCAAAACAAATAGAACATACAGATTTGCTAAAAAAAAATAGTGAGTTTTCCCATTTACTCATACACAACAAGTTGATAAATCAAACACAGTAAGCAACCTAAGGTAAAGGCAGGAAACAGTCTTCGAAGCTGTAGCTATTGGCTGTAAGAGATCTAGTTTCAATGTACTGAAATGAGAGTTTGGATAAGTGGGTGAGCTGTCATGGAATGTTTACAAACATTCCAACTTCTCATGAGTCTAAATCTGCCACCATGTGAAGCTCAGGGACTGAGGGCCCAATCCTATCTCCTCTCAGCAGTGGTGTTGGTGCCATAAATGACCTCTAAAGCATGTTTACGGCAATGGGAGAGCCAGGAGCACTGGTGCTGGGAACAGTGCTGGAAAGCATACGCCAGGGGAGTGCCAGTGGTAAGAACTACTGCCAGGTGGCGATGTGGGGTTTTGGGGTGGGAAAAGTGGTATTCTGGAGTGGGGGGAGGGTAGAGGAGGAACCGGGGCAGAAGGGGGTTGAAACTGGAAGAGCCCTGCTTTGTTGAATCCTATCCTCATGTCAGGTTGAAAAACCTGACACGGAGCTCCTCCAGTCTGTCCCAACTTTGCCAGCACGGACAAGAGGAAACCCATTGCAGCCTTACTTGGGGGAAGGGGACAAAAGTCTCCTTCCTCCAAGGAGGCTTCCAGCACCTCTGTTGGGGCAGCTGGATATAGTGATCATCATTTTGGTGCCCCTGCACATGGTGCAGCTGCTGTTAAGATTGGGCTGTGATAGACCCTGGTCTGTTGGTGGTAAGGGGTTCAGCAGAGAAAGAGGAGTAGGACAGCAATACAAAAATAGTGGTCAGCTGCTAAACTGAATGGGTTTGTGTATGAGAATGGTAAGTGCATGTATGTAGGAATATTGTGTGTGAATAACACAAATGGGTGAGTGTGCATGAAAAGAGAAGTGTGTGCAAGAATAAAAGAGGAATGGAGAGGGCTGACCCATCCATGAGGCTGACTAGTTGTCTCAGACAGCAGATTGGTACTAACTCCGCTGCTCTCTCCCCTTCACTGCTCCTTCCTTCCTTCCTTCCTTCCTTCCTTCCTTCCTTCCTTCCTTCCTTCCTCCCACTTCCTAGATTGGGAAAGGAAGAGGAGAGTGTAGGGGAAGTGGGAGCAGTGACACATTTGGTTACTGGAGGAGGGGGTATTTTTGTGTGGATGAGGCTGAACATGCCCGAGGTTCCTCTGTGTAATGGAAATCCTGAGCGATCAATGTGCCCAAGTGACTGGAGTAAGTTGTACACACATACAGCCCAGTCCCTCCTCACAAACACCGAATGTGTGGCTCCCTCTCTCACACATGCACACATTCATGGAAATTGTTAGGGAATTGTATGAAAATCCCTCTTGTTTGTCCCATTTCCATCTCAGTTGCATACGACATATATACATCCTAATGTTAGCAGAGCTGTGGAAAAAGAACCCCATCACTGCAGAGCTGTTCTACACAAAGTGTTTTCATATGCATTCTATAAAATATGAGCAAGAGAAATAACTAGTCATGGCCATTTGGGTAGAGAGACAAAAACCAACAACACTCATGAGAAATGTAATCATAGTAGGAAAAAGCAACTCACGCGCCTTTAAACTAGAAACTGAATAGGTATCAGCTCCCTCTACAGGTGAGGATGAACACATATACCAGTGGTTCTCACACATTTAGCACTAGGACCCACTTTGTAGAATGAGTATCTGTCAGGACCCATCAGAAGTGATGTCATGACCGGAAGTGATGTCATCAAGCAGAAAAATGTTTAGCAATCCTAGGCTGCAATCCTACCCACACTTACTGAGGAGTAAGTCTCATTGACTATTATTGTTCAAAGAATATACATAGTAGCTTGTTAAAAGTACAGGTCTGTGACATTTTCCCAAATATAGTCAAATACCATGATAGCATCAAGTCTAATCTATTAAAAATAAAATATTGAAATAAATGGGGACCCACCTGAAATTGGCTCGCGACCCATCTAGTGGGTCCTGAACCACAGTTTGACAAACACTGACATATACAGTTGTGTGTTGCTTAGCAACAGGGAGGCAGACTGGCATTGCCGTCTCCAAGTGAGGCTTGACGTTATGCAAAACCTCCGAAGGTGAGGGGAGCCATGTTCCCCTTGCCTCTGGAGGTTTTTCTGAGCCCTGCGGAGACTCAGAATACATGTTTCGGGTGAAAAAGCACAACTTGCAGTTTCCTGGAGAACCAGAAGTCATGTGTTTTTGGCTGAAACGGCCAGTCTGAACCTCTCAGAGGTTCAGAAAACCCTCTGGAGAAGAGGGGAGCACAGCTCCCCTCTGTTTCAGAGGCTGGGGGGGGGGGGTTTAACAGGGACCAGCGGCAGCCATCGCATATGCAGGCTGTTGCTGGTTGGAACGTTACTAAGCAACACTCCCCAGTATATCCACACTCACTGTTACTGTACAGATCTGGCTTGCATACTGTTGGCCTTCCAACAATTAATGCACCACCCTCTTGTTCACAGTGGGTAATCACTGAATATTCTGTTCAGTGTTCCATTGTCCCTTGGCACACACACATCCTAAGTGAGAAACCACTGTTGCAATTTTGGAAATGGCCACCTAACATTGCATGGTTCTCTCCTTTAAAATGAACTCATTCAGATGGATACACTGTATGATATTTTCTGTTGTGCATCAAAACTATGTAAACAGTTGCCAAGTACCACCATGTGGCTAAGTTCAAAATGATGCCTTGTTTTATATCCTTATAATATAGGACACTGTCCTGAGGCCCCTTTGGAAATACATAGCATAATATAGCAAGTCTAGTTTGCACATTCTTTTGCCCTGATAACAGTTATAAAAATTAGTTATAAAATCAGTTTCAAAATGGATGATGCAAAATTGACAGAACTTTAAATGCACTGAACTATTTAGTACTATGAACATTCCTAAGGAGTTCCTTAATTTTTGACTTTCATGAGTGGTTATTTGAGGTTGACAATGTATGAGTTGTGGTCCTTTAAAAAAAATAAATATTCCTGTCTGAAAATTCATTCATTCATTCCTGGCCAGAACAATAAATATGAGCACATGTCTACAGTAGGAGATCCCGCAAATTGCTTAAAATGGTTTGCTTCCAAATTCACTCCCAAACCTTTAGGTTCATGCCTAATTTCAATACCTCCAAATCATAATTATTTAAAACACTTGGAAATTATGCTGGACACTTGAGCTCCGCTCATGAGCTCTACTGACATTTATCCAGCTGACCAGATGATAGCTGGATGGCACTACCCAGCTCACCTTATTTTGGTATGGAGGGGCAATGTATCCTCCACTCAGCTAAGTGATGATGCATGAAAGAGACCAGACTAGCTGTGTTAGCTCATGCGAAGTGTGGAAAGGCGCAGCTGTGTCTGTTTAAGACAGCCACACCTTTCCCAAGCAGCAGTTCCTGGTTACAATGGCAATCCACACACTTGACATGACAGTGCTGGCTTGTCGGTTGGGCCACGTGAAAAATGTTGGGTTCCATCTTCAAATGGCAGTAGGATGAGAGGCTTCTTTTTACTGTCATGTTGTATGGGTTGAATAACTGGCTTCCTTTGCCTTAGAACCTTTACCTTTCTTCTGCCTAGAACCTTTACAACACAAATTAAGTTGCAACAAGCAGGCAAAATGTAGGTTGGAAGGAGAGACACAGAGATCATTATTCAGTACCTTGAGGCATAAGGGGTAAAATGAAGCTCACCCAAATCAACCTCTTACTGGCATAAGGAGACCTGGGGTGGGGAGTTTTCTCTTGGGTCCCAACAGCCTTGCTGAACCCAGGGTTCAGTGGCTTGGTTTGGGAGCTGAGAACACTGACAGGGCCTCTTCAGCACTTACTGTATTTAAGACTGGTCATGCCACTTGTCTGATGCTTAGAGCCAAAGTGGGGTTACCCCCATAAGCAGGGAATGCAGTCTCCTAGCCTTCACACTGCTAACAAGAGACCAGTACGGAGACAGAAAAGGTTGGCTTCAACCAGTTGCTAATCAAACATGTAAATTAAATTGTGGCCCATAATTCAACCCATTTACATTGCCTTGTGCATTCATTCCAGGATTGTGAGAACAAGTGTACCTACACTTGTGTATCTTGTTCTCACTTCCCATGCTCAAAAGGGGCTTGCTTCAACTTTGCATGCAGTGTCAATGCCAGGTTGTTGGGGGCCCTGGGGAAAAGCCCTGCACGAGGCTCCGCATGGAACCCCCCACTCAGTCACTGATGGTATATTGAGTGCTACCACTGGCAGAGGTACTGAAGGTTGTAGGTCAGCCTAGCAAGGTTGGTTCTCTGATGAGCATGGGAGCCATCAGTGCCCAAACTGCCTCCCTCCTGTTGTCACCTCTGCATGCAACCTCAAGTTCTGATACAAGTTTTTAAGACCCTGCAAAGACAGTTACCAGGCAGCACTGATTCATAGTAACTATGAAGTCAGGAGGCCAACTGAAAAACAGGCTTCTATTTCCACATATGCCAAGCTGTTTTGTTTTAAGGCCATGATCTCCAAGTGAGGGTGCATAAATGTGCAAGCCTCAAAGAGCAGTTTGGCATACAGTGCTGCCTTGCAATCAGCTGTTGAATCATATTTATTCTATAAAACCACATTTCCATCATAAACACAGTAGATGAGATGAATCAGGTCTCTAGGTTTGAATAATAAGAAATGGTGGTAGTTCACGATGGTAGCAACTGGCGATCACACTATCCAAATTTGATTCTTCTTGATAGTAGCTCAAGCCACAGTTGCACTTCCTCTAAGATAATATTAATTAACGCTCTACTTATAATCGTGCTCACTATTCTGATATGATTCTGTAAAGAATGGCAATTAAACATGACCTTGGTCTTGATCAGATTCACATTCAATTCATCCTGCTCTTTTCCTTGCTAGTCTTCCATAATTAACTGTAACTCTAGCACAACACCCTTTCTGTTGTTGCAACTGTACCCTTTCCACACCAGGAATATTAAAGGAATTCACCACTTATCTGCATGCTACAGCCCTCCCATAGATTTGACATTGTGCACAACAGTGCCTACCTTTCTGCAGGGACCAAAACTTCAAAACGAGTATACAGTAACAGAGGTAACTCAATTTTTTTTTTTCCTGGATGAAACTCCCCATTACACTGAGTGCCATGGTCTGTTTATTTAATTCTTCACTTTTTTTTTGAGATGGTTAAAATCCCAATCTTTAGTCAATCACCTGATTACCAGATCAAACACAATGTGGCATGGGCATTTGACAAATGGTGAATGGATCAGTTTTAAAATTAGGCCTTCAAAAAATCACCCCTATGCCTCCGTTTTCCTCCCACGTCCCAGAATGGCTACAAAAAGGAAAGGGAGGGGCTGCTGCCACAGCACGTTCAGGCGCCTGCAAAACTTAGTGCTTTGCACCCTCCAGCTATTCTGATGTGGTACGTTGTGTTTTAAATTTCATGTGGGATGTGAGAAAAGTAAGAACACGGATGCCAATCCAGACCAATACCCATGGAAGAAGAATTTGAGCCAAGAAACAGGAAAGATAATTACAAGTCTGTCACCGTTGTTTATTATCCGGTTCCTCCCTCTTATTTACTTTAAGGAATCACAGATATTATGACAGATAAACCGTTTATATAAATATAGGTTCTTGAAAATTTTAATACACGTATAAAAGTTCTAGAGCTGCATAGATTTACAAATATAGACTTCTTTCATTTAGCACTGTATACACTGTGTAGCACTAGAATAAAAAGAAGATACATCTTCATTCAAACACGGTGAAGTCTGCTGAACACCTGACTCGTGTGATGAAAACAGGAATGTGGTACTAAACACTTTCAATGTTCTTGTTATTTTTCCCCTGCCACTTTTCTCCGCTACCAATTGTTGCAAAATCAGATCTCACACACAAACACCAGGTTTTTTTTCCCTTGCCCAAAACGTCCCTCCCTGCATCCAAAATACCCTCCAGCCACCCTCCAGTAAAATGAGTTGAGTCAGGGGGAGGGGCCTCCACTCATTGCTGAAGCACATCCTTGGTATCCCAAAGGTCCCAAAGTCAATACCTGGTATTTCCATTTAAAGTTTTAGGTAGCAGTTGCTATGAAAGATCTGGGACCTTCAAGAGTCATTCCCTCTCTGGCTATATCTGAATGCCAGATACAAGAGAGAGGCAACAGGAAGCAGGTATCTTGTTGTTCTGAGTGCTCCCTGATGCATCTTGTGCACCACTGTTAGATACAGGAAGCTGGACTAGATAGGCCTTTGGCCGGATCCAGCAGGGCTCCTCTTATGTTCTTATGAGCACCCTCTCCCAGCCCCTGCACCATTTGGCAGCATACTTACCTCTGCCGGCAGATGGACCTCTGAATACAGTGTTGGTGGGGCAGTGCAGGCTGCTCCACCAGTACTGCTTACTTGCCAGATGTCGCTACTTGCTTTATGGCCTGTTTGAAACACCCTCTGGTGGTGCAGGGGCTGCTGCGCCAGCAGATCGACAAGATCCTATCAATTTAGAATTAGTATAGGCTTGCTGAAGCCTGCTTCACATGGTCTCCTGTAGGCTCTGCGTGGAAAAACCTCTCTTTGTAGAGAAAAGCCATTTGCAGTGTTCTAATAAAAATGTTGCATGTTTCTTGAGTTATGGTGCCATCAAGTGGCCAGCTCCAATTAACAACAGAAGGAGGTGTTTGCTAGTATTCCACAAAATATGCAGTCATATCTATGGACCAAACTAGTGGAGATGTTAAAGAGGTCCATGACAAAAGGGCCCAGTCCTATCCTACTTTCCACTGTTGCTGTAGCTATGCCAATGGGTGTGTGCTACATCTTGCAGTGAGGGGGGCAGTCATGGAGGATGCCTCAAGGTAAGGGAAAATGTGTTCTGCAGCTGCACTGCAGAACAATTTGCAGCTGCATTGACACTGAAAATTTGGATCAGACTGGGCCCTGAATCTCTTAACACAAGCAGCTGGATTGGAACTGTGGTGCTTATGGAGGGGGTTTAACCCTTACTCCATGCCCTACTCCCAATTTGATCATTCTGAACCTTTCAGGCTTCCCTGCAATCTTCAAATCCCTATCCATTTTCTGCCCTCCCCCTGCTGCTTTTGAAAAGAGAAATGGAAGATCCACACCTAAATCCTAACCAACATTCCATAGCTGTGCCAATGGGATGTATCCTGCATTCTGAAATTGGGTGGCACTCATGGAGGCCTCCTGAAAGTAAGGGAATGTTTGTTCCCTTACCTCGGAGTTGCATTGCCCTTATGTGGGTGCTGGAAAGTGGGTTAGGATTGCACCTCCAGTCACAAATCTCCATTTTGTTTAGATTGTTCCAGCATCAGTGATACTTGAACCACAGTCTATGGACCACCAGTGTGATCCAGAGTATACTCTCAGGAGTAAAAAAAAAAAAACGGCCCTTGAAAAGAATGGAAAAAATAAGGTTGAAAGCATTTTCAGTGTTGGCTTGGATCCTTTGTGAGGGTTAGATTCTGAAGTCAGCCTGCTAAAATAGCATATACATACTCATAATTACCTTAGGAAATCCAATAGAAAGTACTGCTTCAGTAAAAAACTAAGAGAGGCACAAAGGAACTGAGACCAACTGAGGGGACAGCAAACTCAGGGCCCAATCCTATCCAATTTTCCAGCACCTCTGTAGTTGCAATGCCACCGCAAAGTAAGGGAACAAATGTTCCCATACCTTAAGGAGGCCTCTGTGACTGCCTGCCCACCATAGGATGCAGTGCATGCCCCATTGGTACAGCTGCACTGGCACAGGAAAATTGGATAGGATTGGGCCACCATTCTCCTATCTCATGCTCACTTTGAAGCACATACTCAGAGAGTGGAATAGTGGGCTCACATTAGCTTAACCTTTTTTTCTGAGTACATGCACTTGAATTTGCACAAGTAAAGTGGGCATAAGATGTGGGCTGAATTAAGATTCAACTGATTCTATACTCCCAGCATCGGGGGGTAAAGGGAAGAAAAGCATTACAGGATAATGGGTAAACTAGATTGAATTGATCTTGGATGCTTTGGGCTTAATTCTCACAGTGGTGGTAAACCTGTGATTGGCCTCTGGGAGTGACATGCTTGAACGCTCTGCCATACAAAAACCATTGTCTCCAAGGAGGATAATAAATGTCAGGGAGAAGGCTTCTAGTCTAGCCTTGACAGCGGTGTGGAGATGTTATTCTTTTGTATGGAGGACCACTCAAACAGGCAATCTGGAGTATAGTCAAGGACACAGGTGGTATAGCAAAGGACACAAGTTTACCACCTGAATGAGAACTAGGTGTCAGTGACACTGAGCATATGTAAACCTAAAAATGACATCGAGGTTAGATTATTGTAACACGCTCTATGTGGGGCTGCCCCTGAAGACAGTTCGGAAACTGCAATTAGTGCAGAATGTGGCGGCCCATGTGGTCACTGGAGCTAGGCGGTTTGACTCTGTCAGTCCGCTTCTCCTGGGGCTACATTGGCTGCCCATTCGTTTCCGGGCCCAATTCAAGGTGCTGGTTTTGACCTTTAAAGCCCTATACTGCTCTGGGCCAGGATATCTTAGAGACCGCCTACTCCCGTACAATCCGGCTCGCCCTCTCAGGTCATCAGAGAAGGCCTTTTTACAAGTGCCACCACCCAAGGAGGTCCAGGGGGCGGCTGCAAGAAATAGGGCCTTCTCGGTAGTGGCACCAACATTATGGAACTCCCTTCCCCTTGACTTGAGAATAGCTCCCTCTCTTGAGAGTTTCCAGCGAGGCCTGAAGACACTGCTTTTTATACAAGCATTCTGATTTTTTGGCCTTAACATTTTTTACACATCTTGTAGTTTTTTACAGGCCTGATTCCTCTGTGACTTGCTCTTTTGTGCTCTTTTTATTCTGTCTTTTAATCTGACTACTGTTTTTATGGTCTCTGTTAATGTGTTCTTAATATGTTTTTTATCTGCTATTTGTGCTAATTTATGTTTTTTAAATCTGTTTTTGTACATGTTGTTAGCCGCCCTGGGTCCCTTTCAGGGAGAAGGGCGGGATACAAATAAAGTTTATTATTATTATTGTTATTATTATTAAAAATGACCACTTGCTATCCTCTTTCCCTCCTTCAGCCAGGACATTCAGTACTAAAGGAGCCTTTATTAGGAGTTTTTATTAAGGAACCTTTCAAATCTTCTCCCATGTGGCAACATCCCTTTAAAGCAATGATTTTCAACCTTTTTCACCTCATGGCACACTGACAAGAAACTCACATTTTCATGGCACACCATCAGTTTTTTGACAATTGACAAGGCACACCACGTTGCCAGCAGAGAGCTCACATCCTCAACTGCCCTACTAATAAATTACCCTCCAATGCCACACCTGCTGATCATTCATGGCACACTGGTTGAAAATCACTGCTTTAGCGTAACTACTTTCAACTCAGCAAACTGGTTATTTCATTAGGCTCATAATATACAAGTTCATTTGCCAATTCCATTCTCTCTCTACTGCTTGTGTGACTACACCCAATCCCAGTCAGCCACTGACAGAATCACATGCAAGGCAGCAACAGGCCAGCTCAGTGCCTTGATCATAGGTTCTGAGCCAGTGGCGAATGGGAGTCTCCAGGCACCTGGGGCCTGGCAACACAGTTAAGCGGGAACATCATCCCCTATGTCATTGTGTTGCCTCAATGCCTGAGCTGGACATTTTGAAGCCATTCAGAGCCAGGAAGGGCAAGTTGGCCCAATCTTCAGCACTCACTACTTCCAGTGATGACCACTGTGTCCCCCTGCAACAAGCCTGGGAAACACCCAAAGTGCTGCCGAAGGGAAGTGCACTGTTGCAGTCACACCCACACATGCCAATGACCCCTCTGACATCCCTCGCGGCCTGGCACCTGGGGTCTGGCCACCCACTTCATCCGATACTGCCCTGAGAGAAATTTTATATTTTAGGTACAAAGTATTTTTTTTGGGGGGGGGGGGGCATTCCCTTCCTCATTTGTCATGCCTCCCAGGCCAAATTCACCCATCTCCTTTGGCTTCTGGTCCCTGTTTCCGACCCCCTGCCCAGGTACAATGCACATCCTGCACTCTCTTCTTAGAGGCTCTGACCTTGGTGCCCTTAGCCAGCCATCTTCCATCATTACATTTTTTGGGAAACAAGCCTGCAGCTACACCTCAGGGCTCAAAGAATCAAAAGAAGAAAATAATAAAAGTCAAAACTGAGCTTTCCTTCCAAAGGGAAGTCTGTGGAGCTGGTGAAAAAAGCTTCTCACTTCCAAGGGTTACTCTCTGTTATCTCTGTGCTGAAGAATGATGCTGCTCCCCTGATTCAAATGCAAAGGACAATCTGTGGATGAAGAACTGCCTCATGCAAAGACCACTAAGGTACCAGCTGATGGTTTCTGTACCAAAACGTATCAAAGTTTTGTGCTAGGTTTAAGTACATAAGAACAGGCCTGTGGATGAGACAACCAACTAATCCAGCTTCATGCTGCCACAGTGGCCAACCAGTGACCTCCAGGCAGCTTAGAAGAGGGACATGTAGGCAAACAGCCCTCCTTCACTTTTGCTTCTCAGGAACTGGTGATCAAAGGCAGATTGTCTCTGAATCTGGAAGTGGCATATATAGCCATTATGACTAGCAGTCATTGATAGACTGCTATCTATCCATGAACTCATCTTTCAGGATGGTGGGAATGCATCCCAGACTCCTATTCCAAGCAATTCCATCTTGGTGTTTTTGTTGTTGTTGTTTTGCAGTTTACCATAAGTGCGTGCAAATGAGTAAATCATTCTAACAACAATTTGCCATTTGAGTAGTCCATACGTAGATCTTGAGACCTTTGAAAATATACTTGTTTCCTCTGAAAGTTGTGCTTTCCTGTTTGTTTGTGAGCATCTGATTCCTTTTCTTCAGCTTGTTGCAGGGTGCTTGTTCCACCTCCAACAGATTATGTTTGATGCAGCCCAGCTAAGTACACAGATCACCAGGCACCAGCTCTTGTGCTGCTGGAGCTCCAGGTGCTGGTGCCCTGAGACCCAGCCATGTCTCCACTACTCTTTGCAGCATGCTGCTTCTTTGGCTGGCTGTCGGTGTCTAGGTGCTGAGTGATTTCCTCAAAGGAAGAAAGCTCCAAGTCACTGTCTTCATCCACAAACTGTAGGAGGAGAGAAGCGAGAACTGATATCAGTAACAAGATAATGGCTTGCATAGACAGACAGGCCACTCCTATTGGGTTTTAGTACTGGTGGAAGAATTGTTCTGCCAGTGCTAACTGCTTTATGATATTCATGAAAGGCACACTGATGTCCAGCAGAGTTCAGTGCTGCTGGAGTGCTGGCAGAAAGAATAGAGCCTTCCTGCGCGATGCTGGAGGAGCTTCCTGGACCTGTTGAGGCAGGCAGAACAATGGGGTAAGTTGGATGGGGGAGGGCGGAAACAGGTGGTAAAAGGGTGAGGGGAGGGCAGAATTGGGTGGTGACAGGGGCGTGCAGATAAGGTCCAGAAAGGGAGTAGGTTTGGTGACAGCAGCGTCTGCCAAATCTAGTCCCCTTCCTGGAACCAATCCCATGGGCCCACGTCCATGCAGACCTGAGTCAGTGATTTTGTTAGGGCAGGTCCAGGAAGTCCCCTCTGTCTGAAAGCTTTCCCCAGAAAAAGGCCTTCATGAAGGCCCCCCCCACCCTGACCCAGATGCAACAGTAGCCAGTTTGACATTACTGCATCGGTGGAGGAGGGGAGGATAGGATCTAAATGCAGCAATGGGTGAATGACCCATTTTGACCTGCCCATTTTGAACTTTTCTAAAATGGTGACACTTTCTAAAATGTCTTGGAGCAGTCCTGATGTACAACTATATATTAATGTTTCCCAGTCTATGCACAATATCAGCAGCATGGCTGATGCCATCTTTCACACATCAGCCCCTACAAACCTAGGGATTAGCATGCCAAACTATACTAAAGTGGACTTTCCAGAGGTTGAGTGCTTGGCACAATGCACTGGGAAGTTCTACTACAAAAGCCCTGTTAAAAGTAATGGAAGCTGTGTAAAATGTGGGTACTTATGGGTGTCTCCTCTCACAGCTGCAGGATCTTGATCAACCGTTACGATACAGTGCCTTTCTAGACACTTATAAATAAGAATTAGAAATTGCCACAGGAGTTTAAATGGGCTCCAGCAGGATTTTAAACCCTTCTTTTAAACAATCCTGAGCACCTACTTGCCTATTGTTGCTTTTGAAATACCGATTTTTGAAATACCGACTACAAAGAGGTCATATTCTTCTCCAAAACAGCATCTAGGAAACAATGCATGCACAAAAACTGTATTTGTGTGCATTAAAGGTTAGCCTGAGGAGCCCCAAACACCACCCACTACCTGTCTGGTAGTTTTCTAAGCAGATACAGGTTGTAGACAATACCTGAAGATTTTTTGCAGAATGGCTGGGCTTCGGAGTTTCTTTGGCTGGAGTGGAAAAGAGTTGCACTCTGCCAACAGGCTTTCTTCCAGGTGCACTCAATGTCCTCTCCAGATTTTTAGCCAAGGATTGTACTAGTGTCTCTGCATTAAGCACAGAATCAATTCAAGTCAGAATCTAAACCAAACAGTAGACAGCAGACTTTTTTGTTATAATAAGAGGCTTCTTGAGGATCATGTCTGATTTAAGAAACTATGACCTTCTATTGAATGTTGTCAGAAGAACAATTAAAAAAAATGAGTTTTCTGTGTGACCAGAGATCCAGTCCAGTGGACTCTATGGCAATAAGGATGTAACAAGTGAATCCAATGGCCCACCCCCAAAACATCACAATGGGTCTGATTTCACAAGGGCATTTGCATGCAATGTTAACACTCCAAATCAGCCCAACTCTTAGCATATTAATTACTGCACTTAGGTGGCCTGGAGCACATAGGAAGCACCATTGGACAGCCCAATCCTATCCACACTTTCCTGGGAGTAAGCCCCATTGACTCAAATGGGACTGACTTCTAAGTAGACATTCAAAGGATTGGGCTGTAAGACATTTCTGCCCAACGTTGCATATATGCAACAGGGATCAAATGTGTACACCTGAGGCTGGGCAGAAATGGGTTAATTCTAGCACCACCACAGCATTTCAAGTCACGCCTGCTGTCTCTCCATGTCTTTCCTAAAATGTCAACCCCTGTAAGCCTCTGCCCCATACCCTAAGGTATGATAAAGTTTATCTAAGCAAGGACAAGACTATCCTCTCCCATGACAGATAAGCAGAGCACAGAACGACAGTGGTCACATGATCTGTACTCCAGTTTCTCGTATCTGTAAAGAATTGCCTTCATTCCCTTTGCCTTCAAACAATTGTTGTTACTCACCTGAAGGAGCAGCTGAAGCTGAAAGACCCTTTCCTATGCTGCTTTTTCCCACAGGGGACTCTGTGCCAGATGAGTCCCACTCACTGTCTTCATTCTGTGCAGCTTGGGGAGGGTCTGGTTCTTTCTTGAGAGGTCTGAGGTTTGGAGATGTGAAGCTTGATTCTTCCTCAGACTCAGAGCTGAAAGGTGAAGTGCTGGGAACAAAGGAAACAATGATAAGATGCATATCCCCAGTTATAATGTGGTATAGAGATTTGGGGCAAGGAGCCAATGTGAGGGATCCCCCAGAGTGGTGAGAATCATGCAGATCTCCACTTGCAAGGTTCAAGGGAAGCAGCTGCTTTTGCAGAAGAAGGCAACTTAAAACTCACCTGGGATGATGGACAGCAGAGTGCTGAGGGGAGGGTGGGCTGCTCCTGGCTGGGTTTGGCGGAGGGAGCTTGGGATTCTCCATGGAACTAGCTGTGAAACTGACTTTGCTCCGAGGAGCTGCTTTAGGGGTCTCTGAAACATAAGGCTGCAATGCGACTTGCTGCACTCTGGGCTTAGAAGACATAACTTGTAGCGGGGAACGTGGGCTCCTTTGGCTTGTGGCTAAAAGGGGAAAATTGGTTACATCTGAGAAAATAAACTGGACGTATTTCAGCATAGCATGCTGTTGAAAGAGGACTCCTGTCCCCACTGTACTGGTGGGAATGGAAGCAGGGCTGTGCGAGCACCCTCTGGCAGGTCCTGAAAACAAGCTGGTTTTTCTGAACATTTCTAGTGGAACATTCAAGAAATCCTTGAGGGTGGTTCAACGCAAACACTCAGAAAGCTCAATTAAGTAATCACTCTCCCTGAAGGTTTATCCTTCTGAGAGCAGTAAATGTCTTGCTCTGGCAAAGATTCATGTGCTTTTTGTTTACTATGTGTGATCACTGTGCCAGTGTGCGCCAAGGGCTGATCTGCTCATGTGGGAGAAAGCTGGTGGCCACTCCTTGAGGCTTCTGAGCAATTTGGAATAGGATCATACCCCAAAGCAGACACATGGGGGTGGTCACTCAAGCCACTACCCTTCACATTCACATTCAGTGAAGCAGACAAAGAGATTTCCATTCCAAACATAATTATGTGTGTAAACACACGTTCCTGGGAGGAAGCCCCATTGAACAATGGGACTTACTTATTGAGTAGACATGCATAGGATTGAATCATTAGATGTGCTATGTGAAGAGCATCTCTGCCTGCATGGAGTTCAAGAAAGATCATGCTAGAGTCTTACCTGAGATGACAGAGAATGGCAATGACAAATCACCTTCATCCTTCTGACTCCAATTCACTCGCTTTTTTACTTCTTGCTCAAGTTTGCCTCTCAAGGTGAGAAGATCTGGAAATCTTTTGGCTTTCTGCTGCTGCTGCATTTTTATCACCTCTTTCAAGTTTGCATAGGTTTGATCTGGGATGCCTTTTGTACCCTATAAGAGCAATGAACATTATACTTTTGGTGTCACTCTTGTTGCCATCTTGGATGGTGAATCAAATGTACACTGGACACAGTTCAATGGGACCTTCAGACTGCTCAGCCATAGCTCCTGCTCATTTCAATGAAGAAACCTTAATGCATTCTTTCCACTGTTTTCAGTACCTACCAACCTGCATCCCTGAGCCAAACAGCCTCCAGTTCTAATTCTCCCTCTGACTCCCACTTATCTAAAGGAAGACACCAAATCCCTACTCCTATGCCCTATTCTGCATTATACCCGCCAGTTATGGCGACCCTGGCTAAACACTACACCTTAACGACAGTCTAAGGTGGGGTAAAAAAACACAACCACCTCAACATCAACAGCAAAAAATTCCTACTCAGCCCCTGACAGTGACCAGCTTATCCTAGACCAGCAATTTTAGCCTTTTTCATTTCACAGCACACTGATAAGGAGCTAAAATTGTCAAGGCACACCATCAATTTTTTTTACAGTTGACAAGTCATATTATGCTGCTGCAGTAGGGCCATTCCCCAATGACCTTCCCCTAAACCCCCATGACACACCAGTGTGTCGCAGCATAGCAGCTGAAAATCGCTATCCTGGATTATCATGATGGGTAGGTGGGCTGGATCACGAGCTTCTCCATTTTAAGAAAGCCGAGCAACAGAGGTCATGTGCAACCTGTATGTATGTGGCCCAGCTGTTGCCTTGCTCAGGCACCAATCAGATGCCCAGCCTGATCCCATGTCTTGTGTAGGGTGGGAATAGATGAAACAAAACACTGTTGGAGGTCTTTATTCCTTCATCTGAGAAAGCCCGTATTGCCAACGGCTAGCTTGGGGCCCTTGTATGCTATCTCAGGCCTGCATGCTATTTGCTGACTCTGCTCTTCTAAACTGAAAACCTGAGTCACAGCTTGTTGGCCTCAGTGAGCAATATAATTTAAGGACTCCATGCTGCATCAGTGCCTAATAAACCCAAACAGAAGTGTTCTCTCTCATTTGCAGCAATCAATACATTTAACTGACTCAGTTCAACTGTTCAGTTTACGAGCCAGCACTTTGCATTTCACATTAAATGCTTTCAGTGCACTATTACAAAACCCTGTGTGTGTGTGTGTGTGAGAGAGAGAGAGATTGTTTTCTAATATCCACAAATCATCCATGAGAGATTTTTATAGACTCTTTTCATACTACTTTTTTCTAATCATAGGCAACTTTCAGAGTTTTTTTTTTTTTTTTTTTTCAAAAAAAGGAAACTACAGCACACATTGGCTGGCAGAGTTCACAAATAGTGTAGATACAGGTTTTTCCAGAGGTTTTCCATTATTTTCCCATTATCATTCAATCACCTTGCTAAAGTCCAGTGGTTCCCAAACTCCTACAGAGGAGTTGGAAACCACTTAAGTGTTTGCACAGGTGGAGCAATGGCACTGATCCCCAGGATCATGCTGCTGCCGAGGTCAGAAGGGGGGGTTTTCTACTTACAAAAGTCATTGCCAAGCTCCTGGGGGTGCAGGGAGCCCCACAGACACCTTCACAGGGCTTCCCAAGCTTCAGATGGGGTAAAAACATCAGAAACCACTTCTGGTTTCAGCCCAATCCTATCCTCTGCCACATTACAGCATGCAGCTCCACCAACAGAACGTGTGTGGTATGCTAAGGGGAGGGGGAATAAATGGACAGCCTTCAGGAGATGAGTAAAACGATTTACTCAATTAAAAAAATTTTTTTTTACTTATGCCCTGGTGAGCTGCCCAATTGCCTATAGGCCTCCTCAGACCTATGGCAGCCATTTTGCTGGCATAAACCTGAGAAGAGCCAAGGGATATTTTGGGGTAGGGTGCTGGCAATAGGATCCTAGCACAAATCACGGCCAGGATTTACCCCCAATGACACAGCCCCAGCACCTCCCCCAACATGCCATGCTCTTCCCCTGCCTCAACACAGCCAACCCCTACCAACAACTCACTGGCATTGGGGAGCCCCATGGAGCCACTGCCACACATGCCATGCCGTGTAGTAGCAGTCTGGCAGTGCATGACAATGGACTTTTGCACCACCTTAAGGTGCCCTGCATGTAGAGTTTCCATAAGACTGAGCTATTAGTCACTTTCCTGAGATCCAATTTCCCATCCTTGTGTTTCTGTGCTACAAGCCTACATTCACATTCATGCTCAATTGTGTTACTGTAGGCAACTCTCCTTATTGTCTCTCCAATCTTCCAGTCTCTTCAGTCCAGTTCTAGCAACAAATAACACTGTGATTAAATCCTCATTAGCACAGTGAGTGGAAAGGTTTCTTGGATCCAAGAAGAAATTCAGTGCTATACTCCTCAATTAGCACATCATGAATTTTTTTTTTTGGGGGGGGGGGGGGTAGAGGGAGGAACACAGTTCCTTTCAAGAGCTATTTATTCCTCAAATAAAAATTCCTGTTGGAAAGGAATAGCAGCTGGGTGTCTATTTGCCTAGGGTGTAAATAACCACATAAACAGAAGGTGTGCTTAGGAGAGTTCACTCATATATTAACAAGCACTGCAATCCTTGGCTGACTACGCAATCAGATTTATAGATGTTTCAAATGAATAAAAAAGGAAAAATGCTCTTTTCTGCCTCTCTCACAACTTACCCGCTTCACTCCCATGCTCTCCAGCTTCTCCTCAAGGGTCCCTTCCAAAATTGGCCGGAACTGCTTTAGCAAATTTGGATCCCTCCTCAGAACTTCCAGAACCCTCTTCTTCCTATCCAGAGTATCTTCCAGCTCTGCAGTGAAACCAATAGCAAGAATTGGACACATCTTAGGGGGAAGCTGGCACCATGTCAGTTTTGGCATTATTTTCATACTCCTGCATAAGGCTGGCATCAAACAAGTACGTTATACAACTAGGAATGTGAAACATTTGCCAAGCGCTGCCAGTAATATTGAGTCCAACGTGTAGAGGCTAATTTGATAGGCTTATATAAAAAATAACAGAGATTAAAGAGATGCAATTATATTCCTGCATGCAATGGCAGATTAAGTAGAAGGTGTTTTGTAGGCACTTTTGTTGAGGGAAATAATAATAATAATAAATAATATTTATACTTTGCATATCAACAAAAAGTAGTTCATAAAGGGCTTTACACAGCAAAATGGTTCCCTGTTCCCAAAGGACTCACAAGCTAAAAAAAGACATAGAAGAAACAATAGCAGCAGACACCAAGAAAGATGCCATACTGGGGTGAAGAAGCACGGTTGCTCCCGCCACTATTTTAAATATTTTAAAATGTGTCTCTTTGCCAAGTTAGCAAAGGTTTTTACTGTATTTACTGCTTTACATTATGTTGATAGTTTTTACCTTGTTCTGGTTTTAACCTTTTAAGAGTATTTTTGGAGATTATTTTTTTAGTGGAGAACCAGTGGAGAAGCATATAAATACTCTATGTTAAAATGCATGAACAGGTATAAAGTCTGCCTTTTTTTTGCATTCCAAGATTGTTGAAGAGAATCCAGTGAGCAACAATGCATACAGGTGGGACCTCGTTATCCAATGTTTGACTCACCACGGATATGACTCACCACTGATACCGAAGTCCACCTTTAAATGATTGCAACAAAGAAATATAAAGCACCCAAATCCAATTTCCTACCTTTGCGCTGTTAAACAGCACTGGTTGCAAGCTTTTCTGGGTTAAAGATAGCTTTAAAGATCCACTTCTGAGTTTCTGGCTCCTCCATTGTCACCCCAGAATGCATTGGTACAGAGCAGCAGTTTTCAATAGGTGTGCTGCGGTTCACTGGTGTGCCACAGCTCCTCATCAGGTGTGCTGTGAGACAGTGGCAGGGGTGAGGAAGGAACACATGTGGAATGGAACCCCAGTGGATATCAAGGTCCCACCTGAATAATGCTCATCAGGGAAATCACAGATCTGTGTGCTGCTGTTTCGTGTGGAGAGCTGAGTTTGCAGTTTGAAGTGTTCTCTGGGTAATGACGTGTATCTAAAATCAATGGCACACCTAGGCCAGCCACTGCTCCCCCTTGGCCTCAAAGGCCATAAACATGTTCAAGTTAGGCTGGGACTTTGCCTGGGTATCAATAGTACCTTCTATGAAATAAAACACCAGACATATCAGACATATACCTTCTTCAGTGGATTCTTCTGTTTTCTCTGCTACAGGCAATATCTGGACTTCTGTAAATTAAAAATGGAAACTTATAAAAGAACAATGTGCACATTTCAGCTGGTGGAGGTGTTGCACACAGATATGGCCCTTAATACATTTCAAATGTTCTTCTCTTTATCTTGAAGTAGGGAGCAAATTTCTCCTAGAACTCTTCAAGTTGTATCAAAATCTGCCAGATGAATTCCTGTGCATGCATATTTCACACATCGGGGTTACATGTACTCTTAATTACATGCTTGTAGTGTTTAAAGAACATTCAGAAACACTGAATCCTCGTTTCACATTTGCCTGGCACATTTGATGCAGACTGCACTGGGGAATTTGTTTTGTTGCACTTATGTGCTTATGTTCCATTCTTACGGAGCACATGCAGATGTGTACATTTCAAAATGATCAGCAGTTTGAAACAGCTTTGATAAAAGCACCGATTGCAGATTTTGGTAATGCAGAATTCGGGGAGACATACTCTCAACTGATAGAATTGTAATAGTAATCCTGGTTTCTGCTACTGGCGAATTTCAGCAGCAGTGCTAATGGAGATTCTTCAGGGTTGGAATCACACATGCATTTGCAAACACTTTACTAATTAGTCAGGAATCTTTCCTGCTTTATTTAATTGACGTTACCAATGATATCATGTAATGCTTTTGCTACTTTAAATAAGAACATAAAAACATAAGAAGAGTCCTGTTGGATCAGGCCAAAGGCCCATCTGGTCCAGTTTCTTGTATCTCACAGTGGCCAACCAAATGCTTCAGGGAGCACGCAAGACAGCAAGACACAACCTGCATCCTGGTGCCCACCCCAGCGCCTGGCATTCTGAGGTAAATGGCACAGCATTCCTTCCAATGAATGCAGAAGAAAACAGTATTCTGCTTGCCTACATTGAATAGTGGTCTTCAGTGTCCTAGGTTTAGACCTAGGTGCATTCTTATCATGATGGGACAGTATGTAAGTCCTCCCCCCCCCCCCACTGCTGCATGGCCTGCCTATTTCTCCCACCACAATCTCCTCCCCTGTTCCCACCTTCTGATTTCCACTAAAACTGTCAAAGTTGGGTTAAAACCTTGTCAATACCTCCATAATCACCTTTTTCATTCAAAAAGACAGGTATGTATATGCAGGTCAGTGCTGCAGAACAGAGCAATACTGAATTAAAAAACAAAGAGGCAGCAGCGAAATTGACTCAAATTTCCCTAGACCTAGACAGTTTCAGCAGTGACCAGTAGAGGGGGTATGTAAATGGTGAAGAAAATGGCTGTTATGGCAGATGCCTGAAATTCTGAAAGAAAGAAAAAGGAGGAGGAATGTTGATGGAGGAAGGAACCACCCTATATCTAGTTAATTACAGGTAGACGATGTTAAAACATGAAAAAGCTATTCCCAGATGTGTATGATTGTGTTGAAAAGATGGTGGAGGGAGGAGTAAAAACACCCTTGAGACAGAATGCATCTGTTCACAGGTGATTAAAAAACAAAAGAGGGTTCAATACAGCTATGACTTTACCTTCCTCTGCAGGGCCACCGATCAATTTAAGAACCTGATGCAAACGCATTTGAAACTGCTGCATTTCTGTCTTTTGCACAGCAGTAGAAGGGGGGGGAGGGCCAGAATCACTTGCAGTGGCATGTGGGAAATCCACCCACCAGCCTTCAGTCTTTTCTTATAGCACTGCTACAGCTAATTTGACTGCATTTTCTACCAGTCATTGACAGTATATTGGACTCTGCCAACAACTGAGAAGAAAGGAAAGGCTGCTCTCATTACAGAAATAAGAATTCTTATTCTATACTAATAAGAAGAGCCAATCTCCAGAGACAATTAAGGATTTTTATCTCTGCAGCAACATAATGAAAAGATTGACTGTCACAACTCACCCTTAGAGTTGCACTCTAAGGAAATTTTTCCTTTTAATCAGCAAGTGTCCTGCAAACTTTAGAGCTACTATTAATCACTCATCCTTCATGTGCAGTTGTTATTGGGGCTGCAAGGAACCTTAGCCTACTGAAAGCAATCTTTAGTCTTCAATGTCTGTAGTGGCAAATAACGATGGAATCAGCTGGAGCTTTTCTTGTTTCCAGACCTCAGTTTCAGTGTTAATCCCGTGAACACTGAGATCAGAGGTGACATGTTCAGAATGACCTTAGAACAAGAGCTGGATAATTAACTCCACTGTATGCTTCTGAATGGGTCCAAAATGGCCATTACAGAATGTCCTCATCTGGTTGCCAAAATTTGCCCATAGACTACACAGCTCATCAAAAGGCTGAAAGAAGCATCTTGTATTAACTATGGCAATCTATTTGCCCAAGATACTGGACATTACCTCTGGCTTTGCTTGAAGACAGGTGTTTGATCTGCAAAGAAAAAGGAATGATGAAAAAGATCCATTTTTAGTTACACATTCTAGTTCCTGTTGGCCTCATCATCAAGAATGACCCCAAAACAGTAAGAGGAAGCTCCACATGGGGTTGAAATATACATTACATGTTCTGTTCTAAGAAGCAGGGTGTAGAGCCGGAATCTCAACAATGCTCCGGCACAAACCCCATTGTAGCATGAAAGCCTCTCTTTGTCACAGATGATGGTTACTGCTACCATCCTGTCCATCTCCAGGGGGCTCAAGACAGCATACATGTTCCTCCTGTTATCCTTATAATAACCCCGAGAAGTATGTTTAGGCTGAGAGGCAGCAATTGGCCCAAAGGCACTCAGGAAGCTTTGTGGCAGAGTATGGATTTGAACTGTGGTTTGTCTGGTCTAAGTCCAGACAGTTCTACAACACACCAAGTCTCCCTTAACAGATGTTCAAATGTGCAACATATTCTGAAAGAATTTCAGTTCAGAAAGAGCTACACCATGCAAATCTCTCGACTGTATAGCTTGGCTCCTAGAACAAAATGGGACCTAGAAAATCATGGCCTACTTAGGTCTCAAAGCAAGACCCAAAATCCCCCTCTCAATCTCACCTAGACTGGACCACAAAGGAGAAACAGAGTTTGTTACATGCAGGAGATCATATCACGCTTACAGTTTTCTCTTGAGACTGGATGACCTTCGCCTGTTCCCTGAGTTGGGCAGAGAGTGAAAGCATTTGCTGCCTGCTGTGCTCGGCCATTTTTCGCTGGTCAGAAGATAAGGAGGTCCGCAGTCTTTCATTCTCATTCTTCAGCTGGGAGGGAAGGAAAAGTACAGAATTTGGATAAGTTGGCATGATAGCCATGCGGCACAAAGAAAACATTGTTTTCCTTAGTAAAGAAGACAAACCATAATTTGCATCGACCTGGGCTCCATGTTAAAAGGAATGGAACTAGACTTTGATTTTGCAGTGAAAAAAAATCTTACCATCCCATGTTTATACACACAGCATATTTATTTACATGCTTTTATTGATCTTGCCTCCTTTTCAAATTTCAATTAAGGCCTGGCAGAGAACACTGAAAATGTATTGCAGCCTGCTGTTTTGGAGACTGTCGTGAACAATGAACAGGATGATCTTATTATGCAGGTATCTTGTTGTCTCATGTGCTTCCTGAGGCATCTGGTGGGTCACTGTGTGATACAGGAAGTTGGACTAGATGGGCCTTTGGCCTAATCCAGCATGGGTCTTCTTATGTTCTTATCTAATTATTATTTTATTTCTCTCACTTTTTGAAGTGTGACTGCATCAATTGGTCCTTTTGTTCTAGATACAGCCATCTGGTGGTATACCAATAGAGCAGCAATCCTGTACACACTTTCTTGGGAAATGAGTCCCATTGAACACAAAGGGACTTACCTCTGAATAGATGGAGTTAGGATTGTGTTCTAAGACTTAAAACAGATTAACTTTTTATTAGAGAATGTTTCAGTTTCATGAACAGAAAAACAACTGGATAGCAAATATAAGATCCCAGAACACAGCTACATACAGTGAGAGAGTATTGTCAGTCACAAACACAGAGCATTCAAGTCTGGTATGTAGGTCCGTTCCAGGGGGTTACATGGGGTGAGTTGGAAGTCCATAAGTCACTGTATTCAAGGCTAGAGCGAGATGCGCTCACTCCCGCCTTGCACATGGCCAGCAGTGCCAGGCCAGGCTTCTTCCGCTGAGGGCAGCCTCCGGTCACGGGTCCTGGATCCAGGGGGTCCTCCGTGGGTGGCCTATACTACACTGATAGACAATCAATTCATGAAGTGAGGGGAGTAGGACACTAGCGTAGCTGAGTGGGGTTTACAGGGGTCACAGGATCCCAGGCAGCCACTGCGGTTCTGCCCCCTTGCTTGCCCCTGCACACCCTCCAAAATTATGTTCGGTGGGTGTTCTGAGGTCCAAAAATATTCACTGCTTTCGGCCAAATCCCAGAAGTGTCAATTTTTGGCCCTCAAAAGGCCTTAGAAGGTGTTCTGAAGGCATTCTGAAGGTGAGAGGGTGGCCCTGGGATAGCACTCCTTCTAGTTATGCTGCTGGAGTAGCCCACAGGCTTTTCCTTCTGTGAGCATTCAGTATAATGGATACATAGAGCCTGCACATGTACAATACAAACTGTGCCTGCAAAATCACCATTCAGACTTTATGCTGAACACATATAGTAGGGGCAGAACCTGCAGGCATCATCTTTCTCCCCCTCTATCTGAACTGACTATACACCAATGTGACATGTGGGCTGTCTGAATGAGAGAATGCTAGAAGAAGTATTTGACACTACAGTGTACTTACTTCTTCTTTTTCCAATTGGTGCTCCTTCTGAAGTTCTCTCAGTTTCCACTTCCACTCTGTTTGCTGCCAAATTAAAAAAAATACGCCTCTTTTATTCAAACTTATTTTGGCATTCCTGAGCACTAACTGTATATAAGCATTCCATAGTTGGTAGGGATTCAAAATGTATGTTTTCAGCCTATACTGTACATTTTCTGTTGAAGGGTGCTCAGGTATCTTAAATATGATACCTGAGATATTCCAATTATGCCCTTCTGCTCTACAAACCCTAAAAGACTAGCCTCATTCAGAAGGGCAACTTCACTTAGCTGTGAAGATTCTAAAACACTGAGCTCTGCAATATTCATTCACAGAAGCATCTTTAATCACTTATTGAACAGAAAGTGTTATTGCCCCTGTCAAGGGGATGTCAGCCCAGGTGACCTCACAGCAATTCATCTGCTGTGACCCCCCCCCCAAACCTCATGTTTAATCATAACTTAATGTTTATGATTTTATTGTTATTTTGTGCATTTTTGTATTCATCTTTCATTAGTAAATGGAAGACTCTACTCAAAGTGATTTCCTCTTACTTAACTATTCTATACACACAAGAGATGACTATGCTACAGACCATGAAGTGTGAAATGATAACAGGCATCACTCCGTTGATGCTTCCTCACCTGTTGTTCAAGCTTTGCCTTAATCCCCTGGAGTTCCTTTTGAGTCTTACTCCACTGCTGTTTGTCATCTGAGTCATCATCCTGCAGTGAGCCCAGGTTGGAAACTACAGCATTCTTGACTTGCAGTTTCTGAAGTTTCTAGAGAAGGAACAAGTGGTTCATATCAAAGTTTCACTATGAAAGAGCATCCTGTATCCATCAGAAAAGGAGAACTTGCATGATGCTGCAGGTGCAACATAAAAAAGAGCTGTTGTTTTGCCAGGACTTCCCATTGAGACATGGCTCCTTCTTTTGAGCTTAACTATCTTGATTAGGACAGGAGGTAAGACATAGAAATCCCCCACCAATAATATCATAAACAGCCACAGGGCTTTCCACATTTTCTGCTCCTGAATGGTGCCAGGAAGCAAAAAAAGAAATGTGCTTTGCATGGTTTTGTTCTTGCACAATTATTTTGCTTCCCTTCCTTCCAGATGCTAAAGCAGGCTGTGCTTTTCTTGGATTCATCCACATGCCATTATAACTACATCAAAAAATGTCTTTGATTTCTCATATTTACAGGTTGGGAATGCTCAACTTGAGGTACATCTGAACTCAGGGAGGCTTCCTAGGTCAGTGTGAGAACTTGTCTGAAATTGCTGCTTCGCTATCATGTTTCTGCTACTGAATTGATTAGATTGTGGACAAAATGTGTGTTCTTAGTCTCCCAGTGAGGCATTAAAAGTGCATTCCAAATGACTGAAGCTGCTGAACACATGGAGTTAGTTCTTCAGGTTAACAGCAAAGGAAGAGGCCAGGCTTTCCCCTTACCCCTTCCAAGGTAGAATTCTTGTTCGAAATGTTCTTGAATTCAGTGAGAAACAGCTGCCTGAGATCCTCCATTTCCTTCTGGAACTTGGTCTTCTCCTCTTCCTTCCATTTTTCAAATGTTCTCCTTCCCTCTTCTTCTCTTTGGCGAATATTCTCTGATTCCTACCAAAGAAAGAAAAGGTCCAAGTTGGAAATGAGCTAGTGAGGGGGGAAAGCAAGAGAGATTGGCGACTACATGAATTATTTTGCAACACTACTTGCATATCATTTTGGAATGGTCAAAACAATAGGATGGGACTGAAACTACTTAAGAATTATAGGAATGATGGGAATAGAATGTTCTGGGCTTTGAGCAGTAGAATGCTGTTTTCCCACCTTACTCCTGTGGCTGCATAATGAAGCCAAACCATCAATGTATTCCTTCAAATTTGGGTTGTCATACCTGAGCCCTATGCTGACTTTCAGCCTCCAGCTGGGCATGAGTGTCCTTCAACTGGACCTTCAGCTCTTCAATCTCTTTTTCCATTAGCTCCACCTGTTTCCTCTTTTCCTTCTCTACAAAGTTAATTCAGAAAAAGGGGCCATTAGCGATGGCCTCAGTTGTACACATAGTTCTGTTGTTACCAGTTTGCTGCTACCTTCCAGGGAATGCATCCCCCCATATCTGTGGGGGATGTGTTCCTGCCCCCCCCCTCACAGATGCTGGAGACTATGAATTCCTGATAACATTCCCTCTAGCTGCAGACTGCCTTCCTACTTGTCTTGCTATTAGCTTTTTGCTTATACAGGTCCAGCCTTGTTATACATGGATTTGACTCAACACGAATAGCCACTGCAAATGAAAAGGAATGTGCTGATCCCTGGGGAAGGGGAAAAATGCACCCCTTTAAAATCACAGTTTAAAACACTGAACAGTCCTTTAAAAATAGCCTCGATAATGAGAGAGAGAAAGGGCAGCTGGCTGACCATCAATCCTTCTTTCTCCAGGTAACCCCTCCCTTCCCCCTGAGCATGTGAAAGAAAGGTGATCACTTTGAATTGGTGAAGGGAGGGCTGAATGAAGTGCCTTTCTAAGCGACCGATTGATGGATTGTTTTCTTAATGACTCTTATCTTACATCACAAAGGTCAGCAAGGCTGTTTTTACATCACTGGAGGAAAGAAACTTTGTTTTTAAAATTGATTTGCTATAGTGCATTTTTTGCCATCCATGTGAGTGCTTGGAACAGAACCCAAGCAAATAATGAGGCTCAACCTGTAGTGTCTGGTTAAAGCAAGATATGAGCCTTCACACAACTGTAACAAACATAAACAAAGGTAATGGGCGTGGGGGTGTATGGGGAACCACATATAAGTGGATCTGCAGATACTGGGGGGGGGCTGTCTTGCATTCATAGTAGAGTCTATACCCTTCCTTATTTACCGAGGAACGGGAAATTTTTAAGCATAACAATTCAAACAGCTTCACTTTTCCTTTCCAGGATTTCTGCACAGGTTCACTTTTTAAATTGTTCAGAAGAAAATATGTAATCAGTGGTATTGTACAAAACATTTTGAAAGTTTTTGTGTATTGAGAGAATTCTAAACTAAGATTTTTGACTTTAAACATATTGGCTGGCACCAGTGTCATCCAATATTTTAAGGAAGCATAGCACCCACTGTAAGTTAAAAGCATATGCCACAATTCAGCCCAGTGTTAAATTGTTCATTGATTTCAATGCACTTAAGCAGATTGAATCTTGTGTTGGATTTTATCCATAACTTACAATAAATGTCCAAATACTTTGGGAACACTGCCCTCTGCTGGACACAAAACATCTGTCATGATCATAGCTAAGTTTCCTCTTAGCTCTCTTTTGCCTGTCAGTCTGTTAACTTACCTTGCCATCCAAAGCATGGATGCACTAAATTCTGTCTAGACATTTGGGACAGATTTTTTTAATGTCAAGTCATAAACCCAATATGTACCATTTGCCACATTTAAACCTACTTTTTACTACTGCCCTTGCCATTGCTTGCAATAGGTAGTGACACCCTTTTGAAACTGAAGCACTTTGTTACATGAGTGAATTCATCATTAAGTCACTACATAAATGTCTTTTTCAAGATGCTGCATGCATAAAATTTTCTGTCACCAAGAGCATTAGATGCCTATTGTGCCTCAGCATCAGTTCAAATGTTAGGTAATTGGGAAGATTTATCCAGCTCAAAATGACTGACACTGGTTCCTCGACTTAAGGAAAAAATCAAGTTAAAGGTTCTTTGTTTCAGAAAAATGAAGCTCTTTTAAAGTATTAGAGCAGCAAATTTTCAACTGATGTGCCATGGCGTGCCACGGGAGTTTGGAGCACCGTGGTCAAAAATTGCTGAAAAACTCTTCTGGATTCTGCATCTCTGTTTCTAGGGCAACTGTCTGTAGTAATGAATTGTCTGTTCCTCCACTGGCAGCGTTGGTAGAGGGACAGACAATTCATTATTACAGACAGTTGCCCTAAAAACCGAGCTGCAGAACCTGGAAGAATCTCCGAGAAGTGACATCATAAGAAGTGAGGAACTTAGAGGTCAGTGAGCCATGAGAATCAAAATGTTAGAAATCACTGTATTAGAGGGTCTCCGGGTTAAATCCTATCCAATTTCCCAGCTCTGGTGTGGTTGTGCCAACGAGGCATGTGCTGCATCCTGCAGTAGGGGGGCAGTCTACATGGAGGACTCCTCCAGGTAAGGGAACAGATGTTCCCTTTCCTGAGGGCTGCATTGCAGCTGTACCAGCACTGGAAAATTGGAGAGGATTGCACCCTTCGTCAGCAGCCTTCCCTACCCATGAGTTACCCAGGGGAAATGAACTTGAGTACAGAATAATAATAATCAGATTTATCAAGCAATCCCCCTAATTTTCTTTCATTCCATAAATGTCCTCAACCCCCTTCCTCAACGTACTGGAAACTAAACCAGGGGACATCCACTAAAATTGAGTGTTGGGAGAGTTCGAACAGGCAAAAGAAAATATTTTTTTACTCAGTGTATATTTGGTCTGTAGAACTCCTTGCTACAGGATGTGGTGATGGCATCTGACCTAGATGCCTTTAAAAGGGGATTGGACAAATTTCTGGAGGAAAAATCCATCACAGGTTACAAGCCACGATGTGTATGTGCAACCTCCTGATTTTAGAAATGGGTTATGTCAGAATGCCAGATGCAAGGAAGGGCACCAGGGTGCAGGTCTCTTGTTATCTGGTGTACTCCCTGGGGCATTTGGTGGGCCGCTGCGAGATACAGGAAGCTGAACTGGATAGGCTTATGGCCTGATCCAGCGGGGCTGTTCTTTCTAAATGATCTTGAGAACAAACTTCTTTTCTAGACACTGAACCCCTGCTAAGTGGGTAAGAGGCACTTTTTCAAGTGGGTGCTCCTTTTTTTAGCAGGGGGAGAGTAATTGGCCCACCTCACCCCAGCACTGTCTGTTCTAGTGGCTGTCTGCTGGTATTCATTTGCATCTTTTTAGATTGTGAGCCCTTTTGGGACAGGGAGCCATTTAGTTATTTGATTTTTCTCTGTAAACCGCTTTGTGAACTTTTAGTTGAAAAGCGGTATATAAATACTGTTAATAATAATAATTAATAATAGACACTCCTCTTTAACCTGGGTCCCTTTGGGGAGAAGGGTGGGATATAAATAAAGTTTATTATTATTATTATTATTATTATTATTATTATTATTATTATTATTATTATTATTATTATTATTATTATTATTAACCTGAAATCTCCTACAGAGGCAACACAATCAGTCAAGCCATCATCCTCACCAGCTTCCGTGGCCTCAGGGTGCCTGCGATGCATGTGGGCTTGAAGGAAGGAGTAGTTCATGAAGGTCTTGTCACAGAGCTGGCACTAGGGAAAGGCAGAGGGAAAGAAAAAAGGTCACACACTGCAAGGCCAAGGGTGCAGAAGCTCCTCAGAGTCAACATTCCCCCTCATTCTAGGCCAATTCATCAAATAGGAAGAAGCCAAATGGCTACCTAGCCCAACCCCAAGGCCAGCCTACCCATGAGACCAACTGAGGCAACAAATTGCCCAGCGGCACCCACCTCCATTCACTCACTGTTCTTCCTTCTCTCTCTCCCTGGACTGCAAAAAGAAAGAGGAAGAACAGAGCAGAAGATGAAGTGTGGAGGAGAGACTGGTATATCAGCAGGTAAAGGAAGCAGCATTAGTAGTGGCAGACCTGCCATTACGGACAATGGAGCACATGCCCCAGGTGTGAGCCTTTAGGACCACAGAAGCCTCTCTGAGGCTCCCATCATGGTCAGAAAGTGTGCTTCTGTTTTTCCAGAAGCACAGTTTAAAGCCTCAGGGAAACCTGAAGAAGCTTCCCCAACGCAACCTGCAGTCACGTGAGGCTCCATTAGCCTCAGGTGAGTGGACGGAGGCAGCAGCATCCCACAGGGATGGGTGGTGCCACCTCAGACCTTTGCCCCAGGGAACGAGGCTGGGGAGGTCCGCCACTGAGCATTAGCACAGTGCTTCAAACACCAGGAGGCCTAGGGATGGCCCTGCCAAACCTTGTTCCTAAAGCAAGACCATCTACCTACATGCTTAAAGTAACTAAATCCCAAGCTACTTGGAAAGGTCTACTTGAAGTGCTAGCACTGGGTCAACTGTAGCTTTTTCTCCATGGTTGTTCACTTATCTTTGCCTCCCATGAAAGAGACTGCAGGGCTGTATGACATCAGGTAGAAAAACAGTGATGATTCACACTATGTGAATGCACCTCTGGCTGAAACCCATGGTGAAAAATGTCCCTTGAGTTCCACAATGGATAAAAGGTGGCATATAAATGTAAGAAATAACATCTGCAAGAATGGTGATGAGGGTCACACTGAAACTGCAATCCCTGCTATGTGAATAGGAGTGTTACAAGTCCTACTCAGTTCTATTCTCAAGACTGTCCTGACTTACATCAGTGGCATGTTGGAAGGTAGGCAGCAGTTGCACCTGGAGAGGCCGAAAAAGAACATTTCCTCTTGCTTTCCTGAACTTACTTTGTGGTAGTTATTGGCCCCCGCTTGCAAGAGCAGCTGCTGGGTGGCGATCATTTTTTTCCGCCTCCTGCTCTCCTCTTTAACACTCTTCAGTTCTTCTGCTTGCTTATTCAAGCTGTCCTTGATGACCTTGAGGTCCTCCAGAGTTTGCTGCTGCTGCTCCTCCTGTAATGCCAGGCTCATGCTCAAATACTCCTGGGAGTGCAATAGGTATTCAATGGTCAGTTGGGCCATCTTCAGGACCTTTAGGAGAACAGGGTCTACTGGCTGCTGACAGTAAGGACACTTCTCTGCATCCAGGTTGCAAAAGGTGATGCTATTGATGTTCTCCTGGAGGGTGGCAAGATCCAGCTCACGGGCCACTCTTTCCACATCGATGGCACTGAACCGTCTCCAGTCGATAGGATCTCGCCGCAGCTGGAATTTAAAAGCTGGGATTCCACTAGATCCGGAAAGCATGTTGCCAAAGAGATCTCCACTGCTTAGGAAGTTCCCAGGAAATGAGAACCCAGGTATACCCAAACGATATGGTCTAGATGCAGGCAGTGGCAATGGATAGTAGATATTGTAAGCAAAAGGCTAAAAAACAAAAAGGGTAAAGGTGAATTCAGAGCTGAAGAACACCTAATATTCTACCGTATCTGCAGTAGAATATTTGTACATTTCAAGTAATACCCAAATGTGTACATTGAAAATTTGGCAAAATTCCTTCCCCTTTGATATAATTTTACTACAGTATAAAATATTTTTGTATGTGGCCATTTCTTTAGTCATTTTGCTTGTTTTGCAGGGGTGTCCAAATCCTGGCCGGGGACCATTTGCGGCCCAATTCGGCCCACACGGAGTCCCCAGTCTCCAATGAGCCTCTGGCCCTCCAGAGACTTGCTGGAGCCCATGCTGGCCCGATGTGACTACTGTCAGCACGAGGGCCGACTGTCTGACCTCTTGCACGAGCTGCGGGTCAAGGGCTCCCTCCATTGCTTGCTGTTTCATGTTTGTGAAGCAGCAGCGGCAGCAAAGGCAAGGCCAGCCTTGCTTTGCGCAAGGTCTTTTATAGACCTTGAGTTATCATGAGACCTTCATTTATTCATATAGTTTGGACATTATTCAATTATTCAAACATTATTCAAACATTATTCAGAAAGTTTGGACACCCCTGCTATATTGGATGGGCAAGACTATCTCCAACCGAAAACTCTACTAAAAATGCAAGATTTTTAAATGTTAACAATTAACAAATTGTTAAATTAACAAATAGCAAGATAAATACAAGTGGACAAGGTTAATTTTCTATCTGAAAAGTGTAATTCCTTAGCTATTTGAATTCAGTGTTAACTTTTAATATCTGCATTGACGAGTGCAGGCATGAATGTCATCTTCTACAGAAGAAAAAGTTGCACAGCGTAGCTGCACTATCCACAGATTTATATACAGATCTCTCAGGCAAGCAAAAGGCTATAAAAATGCTCATAAATGTGCTGCGTGTAATTTTTGTACCTACAGATGTAATGCATATGAAAGCTACTAGAAAACTGATTCAGTTGTAAAGCACAATGATGAGTACAAAGGCCAGGATTTTTAAAACTTGTACCTGATGTGTTTGCAAGTTTAATTTTGACAATCATTGGTGCTCATCAGTGTACACAACTAATGGAGTCACAGCACTTCTGTTTGTTATGTGGTCACATAAACACATGCATGAGGACTGGCACATTACTGAACCACCATATGCTGGCCAACACTGTATGTAGCTTGATTTATGGGTTAGGGGGCACTAGAAAGCTACATACAAACACAACTAGGAATGCAGTCCTATAATACTTACCAGAGAGTAAGTTCCATTAAACTTAGTGAAGCTTACTTCTGATAGACATGCCTAGGACTGTACTGTAAGACTGCACTCCTATACTCACCTGGGAAAAAGTAGCACTAAACTCAGTTGCACTATAAATTGAGAGTATTGGCTACTGGAACTAGAATACTATCTATAGAAAAGTGATCATTTCAAAGAGTATTCTCGAAGGGAGCTGGGAAGCAAAATAATGGTTAAATATGGGAAACTTCTTTAAATTTACTCTTACTTTGAAGAGAGAGTACTATTAATTATACTACTACTACTACTACTACTACTACTACTACTACTACTACTACTACTAGAGTAGTAAGAATATTTATATACTTTTTTCCAACAAAGTTCAAAAAGTGGTTTAAGTAGCTAGATAAATGGTTCACTGTCTTCTAAGGGCTGACACTCTTAAAAAAAAAGTAAGAGAAACACTAGAAAACAGTTATATCCTTCCCCAGTAAACATAAGTGGAACAACACTCTAAAAGGTGCCACTTTGCACAATTAGCAACAATGACCTTAATGTGAAGATTAACAACTTGTTAAAATACAAATGGCAAATTAACATTTTTTTCTTAAATATATGGAAGAAGGCAACATTTTGAAATCTATTCTGATTTCTGCAAAAGCTGCGATTTTCCCTTCCATAATGGAGTAATACATTTTTCTTTTCATTACTTTCCAATCTGGGGAATTTCAACTTAATTCAGGTTAAAAAAATATTTCCTGCCTTATAGCACAATCCTATGGCTCTTTACTCAAAAGCTTACCCCATTATGTTCAATGGGGCTTTCTCATAGGCAAACATGTATGGGATTGCAGCCTTTTCAGACTAAATGACTATCAATTGGAACACCTACGTTAGTTGAAAATAGCTAAAAACCTCTATTAACAGCATTTTGCTCAGTCTGATAAGTTATTACAGAGTCCCACTCTTCACATCTAGGAATCATTTAAGCTTTCAGATGGACATCTGATATTGTACCCTTGTCATAAATGAGTGTTTTTAATTTTGTTTTACCAGTTATTCTATATGCCCATTATAAAGTCACTTCGGGAAAAAAATGGTTTGTAAAAGGATACCTACCATGTTTTCAGATCAGAATAGTATCTCTATGCTATCTGAACCCCCTGCGTTTTTCTAACAGACAGTTGCGTTGAACAACAGTGTGTTACTAGGTGTGTCTTGTGTGATGGTAACAGGACTCCAAAGTTCTGCCTGCAGTGGCACAAATGTGCCATAGTTAAGCTGAACACTCTACATGGTTAAATATTCATTTTCTGCTTTGTGTGTATTTGTTTGAGGTTCCAGAATGAGCAAACAATTATCAAGGCAAGTACTGGAGTGATAATATTTCTGGATGCATTTCAGAAAAGCTGAACTCTGCCAATTTTTCTAAGTGTTCAGGAAGGGAGTAACAAATGAAAAGATACTGAACAGGCAAACACTAGAAGAAAACCAGAAGGGTCTGTTGGATTGAATATCTCAGTTCTGGCATCTAACCTGCTGGGTATCAATCGACACAATCTATGTGTTTGCTATCTACCTGCTATCCCCTATGTTGTTATACCCTAACAGTTGTGGCCAATAAAGATGTCTCTGTATTGTACAGGCTCAAGACTGCTAGCTATGACGTGCAATACAATAACATTTTAAGACAATCGTCGGTTCACCAGCTTCTGAGGTCCCACAATATACTGGAATTGTGGGATCCGTCATTGCAAGGAATTGCAGATCAAGAAAAGAAAAAGTCCATAGTTCAGTTACAAAGCTCCTCTTTTGCTTGTCAAAAGTCCGGAGTTCATTCTTTGGCATCAATGGCATCACTAAGCAGGTGTGGGGAGTGCAAATTGTACTGAGCGACACACATGTGCGTATGTGTATGCGACACCACTGCTGGTCAAAATTGTGAAAATCTTGTTATTTTTGAATAATACCATCATTTTATATAACATTCGATGGGTAATTTAATGCAGAATGCCATTAATCAAACCATGTTCAAATATCTGTATTCAATCAAATGTTATAGCCAAATAACCAGAAAAGGAAAACACATTTGCCTTATGTAACAAAAAGCTGATTTATTTAACTCAAAACTGACCAATGAGATTGTTTGTTCCGAGAGCCAATGAGGTATTACAATGACACAGCAGGGAACCAATAAGGTGTTGGTATGAGCTCTCATTACAATGTATCGAGCTAATACTAGAACTCTCACACCATGTGATGCAAACCCTAGTGACACCTCTGCATGGCATCTCCCTCCCTCCCCGCTCCCTCCCGCTGGCAGGCCTCACACCCGCCCTCTCCCTGCCTCCCTGTCACGCCTCCTCCCTGCCCTCTCCCCGCCTCCCCACTCCCTGGAACACCTCCTCCCCACCTCCCTCCCTGCCCCCGCTTACCTTACTATGGCTCGGTGGTCTGTGCGACCGCCAAGCGGCAGAGGTTGGACGCCCGCCTGGCACTAGCCCAGCACCGGCTACTGCTAGGCTAGCACAGGCGCTTGCCTGGTGGTAAGCTGGCGTGTTGAGCCCAGGATTGGGCTCTAAGCCCCTTCCCCACCTTTAGCTTTTCCCTCCCCATTTTCCCCAACCCACTAGCAAAACACTTTGTTACTGGATTCTAATGGTCCATCAGGCAAGTCCTGGACAAGACAAGCTGCTTGGCAGCACGACAGTGAGACCTTGTGGCCTGAGGTGCTACAGCGGCAATCCTATACAGTGTTTGTCAAACTGTGGGTCAGGACCCACTAGGTGGGTCATGAGCCAATTTCAGGTGGGTCCCATTCATTTCAATATTTTATTTTTAATATATTAAACCTGATGCTACTATGGTATGTGACTGCATTTGGGGAAATGTTACAGACCCGTACTTTTAACAAACTACTATTTATATTCTTTGAACAATGATAGTTGATGGGACTTACTCCTGGGTAAGTGTGGGTAGGATTGCAGTCTAGGATTGTTAGAAATGTTCCTGCTTGATGATGTCACTTCTGGTCATGACATCACTTCTGGTGGGTCCTGATAGATTCTTATTCTACAAAGTGGGTCCCAGTGCTAAATGTGTAAGAACCACTGCTGTACAGTACACACTTCCATGGGAGTAAGTCATGAACCCAACTGGGCTGACTTCTCAGTAGACATACATTGGATGGTGCTCTAAGACAGGGGTCTCTCAACTTTTCGGCTGAAGGGCCACATCAGATATCTGGCACAGTGTCGTGGGCCAGAAAAAAAATTAAATATAAAATTTAAATAATTACATTAGAGATGGAACTTAGATGAATGAATAAATGAATGGGCTCAAATGTCCAGGACTTCTCCAAGCATGAACACAGCCCCAAAAATAAAGCATACACTTAAATGGACCCCCATTCCCCCACCTCACAAGCACAACTCTGGTTGTGTTTGGTCAACTGGGCAAGAGGTTCTCAGGAGATCAGAGGCTGGCTGTGGGCGGGATAGAGGCTCAGCACAGGCCCATCTGGCCCCCAGGCCAGGGTTTGGAGACCCCTGCTCTAAGGCAATATGGGGAATGCCACAGCCCTCTCCTGAAAGGTTGTTTGTATTCAGGATTCCCACTTCAAGTTTGTGGTTTTATTATACTCTTTTACTGTATTGTAATTAGGATCTGCCAGTAACTTTTCCATACATTGTGCTGGGAAAAGCAGCACCCTCCTAATGTGTTCTGCTTGCCTTGCAGCTCTTAAAGGCACATGAGCCCTGCCAAAAAGCCAAAAAAATAAAAAAAAAAAGGCTGGCATCCTCCTGCTAAGAATGCCTGGTTATTCATTGCCTCTCACCACAAAGAGAGAAGAGCAGCTCCCAGCGGCCCCTCTGCTTATTTGAATTCCCCTGGCCCTAGATTTCCATGCATCAGGATAGGAAGCCCCAATGCTTCAAAGGGGACGACACCTCCTTGTCTCAAAGTTTGAGCTCCCCTAGAGCCAGACTCGGGCCAGGAAGTCGTCATCGCAGTTACAACTGCACAACTGGGGAGGGGGAAAACAAGCAGCGATGACGTCATAGGGGAGGCCACTGGTGAGGAAGGTGCAGGACTCTCCCCCTCCGCACCCCGATTCCCTGCCAGCCCCCTTCTTCCTGCCACCCCCGCATCTCTGATGCAGCCCAGAGACTCTGCACGAAGGTGCTTTGAAATCCGAGTCAAAGAAAAAAAAATCCAGTCAGTTCAGCTAAACTGGGTTCAACGGGGGGGAGGGGCAAGAAGGGCTGCGATGCTATGCACACTTTCCTAGGAGTAAGTCCCACTGAACACAATGGGGCTTACTTATGAGTAGGCATGCCTAGGGCTAAGCCCAAGGGATGCTCCCCCACTCAGCTGCTCTTGCCTGACCGGGCAGTGGCAGAAGATCAGCCCGCCTGCGAGGAGCGCTGGGAGTCCCTCCTCTCCCCGCCAGCCGGCCCCTCGCGCGCTCTTCCCCCTCGCCAAGTCTCCTGCTGTGGAGATCTTCGCCGCGCTCGGATCTCCACGCGACTCTGCAGGCGCACCAAACAAAGCGAAGCCTTACCTGCCCCCCGGAGCGCGTCTGGGGCGCGGGGGGGGGGAGGAGAAGGCTGCTGACGATCGCCGGGATTTGAGGCTGGCCTCTGGAGCGCCACTCCTCCCTCCTCCCTCCTTCCACCCAGGAAACTCAACACCACCCAGCACAAAAGCTCCCCCAGGATCTCCGCTCCCGAGCGCTGAGTCACCTCCGCCTTGGCTCGCAACAGCGCAGGCGACTCCAAGCGGAGCGTCTCTCCCTTGCCGAGGGAAAGCGCTCGGCGCTGTCCCCCAAGCAGCCAAGCCGTTGCTCTAGTAACTTCGGAGATCGCAGCCCGTCGGCTTTGGCTCGCCCCTCCCTCCCCACTCGCTTAGTAACGTGGCAAGAGGCTTCCACCCGACCGGGGGAGGGCCAGGCAGGCGAGCCCTGCATCTGAACGCGTCGCTGCTCAGGGGGCGATCGAGGTTTGGTGGGTTGGCTTCCTCCCTGTCATTGCACCCTGGCACCCAACTCTGGAGGGGAGGCAGGGCTGAAAAGCTGGGGCGGTGGCTTCTGCCTGCGTGCCTCAGTTGTGCTTGATCCTTGGCGAGGTGCACTACTCGGGTCAGCCCTGCATGAACCCTCAAGCGAAACAAGCGCGTGCTGAGTGAGGGCATCAAGAAAAGCGGTGGCGTAGCCAGAGGGGGTGCAAAGCACTAAGTTTTGCAGCGTGCAGGGGGCCCCTCCCCCACCCCTTCGGAGCCATTCCAGGCGGGGGTGCAAGAAGGGGAGGGGTCCCTTGCACACTGCAGTGAGACTCCCTGCAAACTTAGTGCTTTGCACCCCCTCTAGGTATGCCACTGAAAGCAAGGGGGGGCACCACTAAGTTTTTTACCAGTGCAGGAATTACCTTGTGCAAAAAAAACCCAGTTAACCAAAACAAAGTCTTGAAAAAGAAGGAAGATTCACTGAATTCAAAATATGTTTTATCCATTGTGTTTTAAAGCACCAAAAAGGCTCAAACGTTTTAGCACCAGAGCCGACTTTTTACAGTTATAATCTGTATAGTCAGGACCCACCAGAAGGGGGCACCACCAAGCTTTCTCCAATGCCGGATTTACCATGGTACAAAAAAACCCAGTTAACCAAAACAAAGTCTGGAAAAAGAAGTCAGAATCACTGAACTCAAATTAATTCAAAATGTTTTATCACAAAAAATTGAGTTTTTTTTAAATACTAAATTCTGTTTTAAAACACCAAATAGTTTAAAATGCTCAAGCTTTTTAGCACTGGGGCCTACTTTGTACAGTTATAATCTGAATAGTCAAGACCCACCAGAAGTGATGTCATTAACCTGGAAGTGATGTCATGGCCAAAAGGGACATTATCAAGCAGGAAAATTTTTAACACCCCCCCCCCCCCATGCAACCAAATCAAACCAATTAAGTAAGTAGGTAAATGAAAAGTTTACAATATGTATAACTTTAAAAAAAATTATTTAAAATAAACAGGAACCCTCCTAAGCTTCCCAAACAGATTTTTTTAAAAACATCCCCAAACATCTTAAAGGCTGCAATCCTTTCCATATTTATCCAGGAGTAGGCTCCATTGACTATTATTGTCAAAAGCATATACTATTATTGTCAAAAGCATATACCTCTTAAAAGTACAGATCTGTAACATTCCCCCAAATTCAGTCATATACCATGGTAGCATCAAGTCTAATACAGTGGTGTCCTGTTATCCGCAGGGGTTCCAGAACACCCCAAACAAATTGCTGAAATTGCGAATACAAGCAAACGCCTGCCCCTGCAGTCCGGAACACCCCAAACGAAGGGAGTCTGGCTCACCTCCAGCGGTGCTTCTGAGCTCAGCTGAGGCTGTGGACATTCGTCCACAGCCTCTGCAAGGCTCAGTCTGAGCTTTAGAACTCAAAACGTGACTTCTGGTTTCATGGAGAAGCCAGAAGTGATGTTTTTAATGCCATATAAGGCATTGGGAGGCCGGGGGAAGAACCAGGATAGGAGGGCGCCAGAATCAGCGGAGCTCTGCTCTACCGGATCCTGAACTCTATGTTGGGTCAGAAGACCCAACATGGAGTCTCTCAAGTCTGTGCCAGCAAATAGTCGGCACATACTTGAGAAGCCCCATTACAAGTCTTGGCGGTTTTCCTAGGGGAAGGGGACAAATGTCCCCTTCCTTTGAGACACTCATGGTGGCTTACATAAGAACAGTTCTGCTGGATCAGGTCATAGGCCCATCTAGCCCAGCTTCCTGTATCTCACAGTGACCCACCAAATGCCCTAGGAAGCACACAAGACAATAAGAGACCTGCATCCTGGTACCCTCTCTTACACCTGACATTCTGACATAGCCCATTTCTAAAATCAGGAAGTTGCATATACACATCATGGTTTGTAGCCTATGATGGACTTTTCCTCCAGAAATTTGTCCAATTCCCTTTTAGCAGGTGCTTCCCGTTACCTGCTGGATACAGCAATAGCTGCTTTGGCGCCACTGCTCCAGTGGGTTCCAGGAAGCTAGAATTAGGCTGTTAGTCTCCCTGTAGCATGCAGGCTGGTTGCCTGCACATGGGTGTCTACAGAAACACCCAGCAAGAAACACCCACGCTGCTATCACTATGAATAAAAAACAAAGGTAATGGGCACTGGGGATTCTCAAAGAGTTCCCCCATATTCACAGTTTCCATATTTGTGGGGGGCGGGTGGAAAAGAACCCCTGCAGATATGGGGGGATCCTGTCCTTTTTTTAAACTTCTGTATTTTTCAGATCCCAAGATGAAAGGTGTTAAGTGGTGCACATAAGAGAAAACTATCAGAAAAGAAACAACAAAAGGCACAACAAAAGTTTTTTCATGGCCAAGTCTGCAAAGCTGACTAATTTTTACACACAAGTTATACAATGTGATCTTCCAACATGATCCAAACCAATGTCCATCATCAGACAGTTTTTTATGGTTTAGTATTGTTTTTATTTTGAATTACATATATATTGGGGCATCATAATCTTATCTAATCTAATCATAATCTAATCATCATAATCTAATCATAATCTTTCCAGTGCTCAGGGCCTGCACATAGTTCCTTCCTTTATCCTCACAACAACCCTGTGAGGTAGGTATGGCTGAGAGTTAGTGATTGGTCCAGTATCACCCAGGAAGCTTAATGTGTGAGTAGAGATTGGATCTTCCAGGTCCAGGACAGAACCACCACACTATCCTGGCTCTTATAGTATATTGTGTGTGCCTAGAATAAGTGCAGGGAAAGGTTGTTCTCTGTGGGAAGGCTTGGGTTGTGAAATCTCTGCCACTGGAGAGGTGCATGATCCTCTCAAAGTTCTCCTTTTGCCATGTTGTCCTTGATGTTATTGCTCAAGGCAGTTTTTCATCTAAACTAATTTTATAGTTCAGGTTGTTCTCTATATTTGCTTTTCATTTTTCCATTCGCAATCTTAGCTTATGTTGGTTTTTGTTTTATTTATTGTGATTGTGAGTCGCTTGGAAGGCAGAAAAAGCAGGATATGAACCTTTTAAATAAATATGTAATTGATAAGATGTTTGGTTAGCTATGTTGCTATTCTAACCCATGGACATAATGCTGGGGATTCTAGAATTCTGTGGGAGAGACTGAGTAACTACTCCAGTAAGAATTTTGAGTGACATGATTAACAATATAGACTCAGTGGAGCTTGTTTAGTCCAGTACAAAAGGACATTAATTCATCCTACCTCCTTGCCCAATTTGTGCAATTGTTAAAATGAAAGAGACTTTTGCTTCCAGGCCCTGAGGGTTTTGGGACATTCCAGTCATTTGACTTGCTACAAATTACCTGTAGCTGCAGTAACACAATTTGGGAGTTGTGCTGTGTATATAGCAGCCTGATAAGCGGGGGGCGTGAAATTGATTTTAACCTGCATCCTGTTTCTTAAATGAGGTCAGAACAAAATTGCATCAACCTCCATGATCCTTATAAAAACCAACAAAAAGAACACTGTGCTGGACTTATAATTACCTTCAAAAATAGCATATTCACCTTTATAGAAGTTTTTAATGAATTCGCTTCTCCTCTCCCTCCCCAAAAAAGTTACCAGGAAGTATAAGAAAACGTAAAGTTAAATCAGGGACCTAGCAGAGAATACTCTTTCTGCACGCAATCAAATGACCACATTGTCATTGGCTATAGCTCACCACCAATCATACAAGAAACAAGCAATGGTGTACACGAGAATAAGAGAGCTTTAGATCATCCTTCATAATGTCAGGGCCCAATATTCCCAGTTCCTGTATTCTTATAGACTTGCCAAGTTTATTTGTTACAGCCACAGGCCTTCACAATGGTGATCAAAATCAAGGTGATAAAAACAAAGACCAAATATCTGTCCAAAATAATAACACCATGATAAACACACACAGGCATGCACGCACACACAAGGCCCTATTAATGTGCATCACTAGTACAGACAAAATTATTTTGAACAAGATTTTCATGCCCAATTTTAGTGCCTAATAAATCCATTTCATATGTTCTGACTGCATTAAAATTTCTCTTGTTATCAGGTTATCTGTATAAGCGTTTGGGAATCAAAGACTATGATGGAAGGTCATGTTATGATCTTTATAATCATCCTAGGATGATAAGGGTTGTAAGGTGTAAAAACCACTTAGGGCGCAATCCTATCTTGTACTGGAACAGGCAAGCCAGGAGGCTTGCGCTGTATCCAGCGCAGGATAAGTGCCCAAAGTGGCTCGGCCAGGTAAGCCGCTCTGGCCCCAATGGGTCTCTTTGGACTTGTGCCACCTCCTGAGGTGGCACAGGTCTGAGGAATGCGGAGCGGCTTGCTCCGCACTCCTTAGGAATGGGGGTTGGGATCCGGTATAAGTGCCAAGCTTGGCCGACACAAGGCTCAGAGCCTCTGTTGGCGCAGAGGCTTAAGTCAGCCTCTGCAGGCCAGTGTGCCTCTGTGTGCCAGCCTAGCCAACTCACAAGGAGGTGCAAACATGTCTTATGGCACATTTGTGAGCCTCCTGGGTCTTGCGCCAGCCCAAGGACCTATCCGGATCGCACTGCACATTATGTTTACTGGAGTGAGTCAACTGATCTTATTTAATCTGTTTGTTTCCTTGAGGAGCTGGGAAAAGGCTCCTGTACGTAATGGGGCAGTACATCTTGAACAGGTTTTCCACTAGTGTGTTACTTCCAGTGGTCACATTCTTCTGTTCCTGGTTCATGAAATTCCACAGGTGCAAAGCGTAAGAGTCCTTGAAGTCTGGGCTTGGGTCCCACACTTCATAATACTTCCTCCATTCTGGATATGAGATTGGATAGAAACGATGGGGATGCAAGAAGGAAATGTTGTGACATCTCTGATCCACCACATCCTCAAAATCGGTGAGATTGCACAGCCTCCCTAGCATTCGTGTGATTAACTGAGGGCCCTGGTGCCCCCAGATGTCGCCGTTGTACTTCTGAACAAAATCTTCCATGCAATCCCAAAGGAACCAATGATGCTGCTGAAACCCCAGGATACCATTGCTGGAGAACTGGGAAGACTGGGCTGCCAAGAAGTTAGACATGGGGATGGGTCTAATGGAGATGACATCTGTGTCCATATAAATCCCACCGTACTTCCAGACCATTGCAAGTCTGCTTGCGTCAGAGCTGATATAGACCCAGTTCTTCTCTTGTGCTGCATTAATCTGTAAGGTTCAGAAAGGACACAGTCAAGTCTTTTGTTCAATACCTCTTGTGTCTTCCTTCAGTACTTTTCAACAGTTTGTCAATGATATACGAACATTGTGCAGTGCAATCCTATCATGCCCTGAAATAGGCAGGCCAGGATACCTGTGCTGTATCCAGCACAAGATAGGGTCCCAAAGTGGTTCAACTGGAGGTAAGGGGAAGGCTTACCCTTACCCCTGGGTAAGCCACTGCAGCCCCAATGGGTCTCCTTGGATTTGCGCCACCTCAGGAGGTGGCATAAGTCCGAGGAGAGCAGAGCAACTTGCAGCTGCTCCATGTTGCTTGGAAACGAGGGCTAGGATCCGGCATATCTGCCGGGTTCCAGCCCCGCCTCCTGCTCCCCGCCCACGCACCCCTTGACTGCCCTCCCCTGCTCCAGAATGCCTCCTGCCTCCTCCCTGCCCTCCCCAGACCCTTGAGTCGGCCGAATTCGGCTGACGTAAAATCCCCTTTCAGATTGGCGTGGTGGCTGGATTCAGGATTGGGCTTCAAACCAACTCCCTCCATGGGAGATTTGCTGAGCTGTCTCCCTTTTCTCCTTTAGGAAACAGCTAAAGACTCATGATTGATCAAGGCTTCCTGGATTTTATTACATGTTAATTTTCCAATCTTAAAATGTTTTATCTTATTTTTCTTCTTTTTTATTATGTTGTTAGCTGCCTCAGTTCCTTTGGGAATCCTTTAACTTTAAAATGAATAGAATGCATAAATATTACTGATCTCAATGAACCTAGTTAGTCACACTAATTTCAATGGAACTAAAACTGCAATCCTGTATACACACTTTATTGGGAGTAAGCCTCACTGAATACAATGAGACTTACTTTTGAGTAGTCATGCACAGGATTACACTGTAAGGAATTTTTTTTTTTTTTTTAAGGTTTGAATTTAGGAATAAGATGAAATTACAGTCCACTTGTAAGTCGAACTTTTGATAAAACATTTTCTTAGTCTTTGGACTGGTGGGTGCCATCAAAAAAAATTTACCTTTTTTATTTGTTTTCAGGAAGCTCAACATTTGTCAGAGCTGTTGCAAATATATATTTTTCTCTAATATCACACTCCATCAAATTAAAAACAAAACAAAACACCATTTTATCTCTCACCTGAAGGTACCACTGGAGTAGAGGTGTGTCCTGGAACAAAACACTCAGCTGAAGCGGAAAAAGGAAAACATTCCTCATAGTTGATATGGAGGAGAGTGCAGGACAGGAAGACTTGAAATCCACCATTGTGTGATTCTCCAACCCTTTCAGAAAGAAAACGATGGGCCTGTCTGAATAGATCCTGGCTGCAGATTCCACAGAACATAAAACCAGAGGAGGCAGATATAAGCGGTCTGTGGTCTCCAGGAAGATGATGCTTCTGCCACGGCTCATGACATCCTTTGGCGTTGGAAACTTCTTGGAGATTGGCTTGCAAGTGAAGAAGCAGCTCGGTTCCAGGGATAGCTCATAAAACATGACAAATCCAAACACCAAGAAGATGCACACACACACCTGAATTTCCTTTAGCATATTGACTGTTCCTTGAACTTTTGATCTTACTAAAAAATAAAACCAACAGTATTCATTTACTAAATTTCCCCAAAAGCATTCAAAGCAGCTAGTAATACATCAGCAATACATTTTCTCTTCCACTTCATTGCAAACACACACACCCCCCCTTTGTTTTCAGGGACGTTATCACTCTCCTGCTAAGCACTGATCACTAGCCATGCTTCTTTGGGGCAGTAAAGAAAGTTTGGAACCAACTCTTTTTCTCCTTTGTCATTATTATCATTCACATTTTTGACCTGCCTTCCTCCAAAGGGCTCAGGGTGGTGTCCATGGTTTCTCCTTGTTTCATATTCTTCTTGCTGGTTTAGTTTTACGACTACATGGGCACAAGGGTCTTGACGTTAGTACCTCTGGCCCATGGCAAAAGATTTGAACCTCAGCAAAACCACATTAAGTGTTTTATTTGCAAATGCTAGAGACAGCTGTAATATATGCATTTCGTAATATATGGGGGGGGAGTGTCTCTTCCTCACCTGCTTTGAGAAAGAAAGGTCTTGCTGGGCAGTTGCTTTCCTTGAGCCACCATGGGGCCATTCAAGGCATCTTCCTTACAGTGACTGTGGATGCAGTCTGTGTCAGTCCATGTTCTGCAGGACTGAAGACCAGAGGTGTAAAATAGATGCCTCTGTCTGGTAGCTGACCAGCTTTCTGTCCTATTGCAGACAAGGTGCTGGCTGGCTAAAGGTCTTCCTGGTAGCTGCTTCTTCCCTCTTGATGATTTGTATTTCCATCATCGTAGTGTGAGAATAGATAGAAGCCCACAAGGACACTGGTGTCAGTGTGATGCAGCACAGTCAGAGACAGGCAGAAGTTCCTCTGGTGATCAGAGATAAATGTAAAAAGTAAGTGCCATTCCCTTTGGGGCAGAGACCTAGCATTTTCAGGAGAAGATGAGTAGCCAATGGAGCTCTTGTGATTGTTCAGACAAAGCCATAGATCATGAGCTACTAGAGGTGCCATTATAATGCGTTCCTCAGCACATGCCTTCAGACCACCTACCTTGGAGGAGATTTTCCAGGAAGAAGCCTTGGCTGGGATTCTGATCATGTGGCATCTCTGCTTTCACTTCATGAATTGTGCTACAAACTCCACACACACACAGGAGACTTGTCCAACTGAACCCAGCTGCATTTTCCTCAGTCCAGTCCGGCTGATGCTGCATCCTCTTTTGGATGGACCCACTGAGCATCCATTGGCTTTGATGGTCCAGGTAAGGGCTGTTCAATCTCTCCCACAGATTCCGTATTTTGCATTGGGAAGAGGTCCTTTGCCACAAAAAGGGCTGGAACTGATTATGAAAGCTTCTTGAAAAAACAGCAGCATCACCCACTTGCTGCCGGCCACACAGCTGGGCTGATTTTTCAAGTCCCTTCTCAATGAGGCAACTGGTGCAGTGGTGTCTGCTTCAATGTTATCCGCATCTTTTTCCTGCTTTTCTTCCCAGTTGCAATGCTGTTTAGCCAATGGCACTGAGTCACTTCAGGCAATGTGCCGGCAAAGCAAGGCTGCAAGCACCCTCTTAGTGCCATGAATAATTGACTATTCCATCAAGCATCTGTCATTACAGCAGGGTTCTGGGGAAGATAAGGAGAGCAGTCTGTTCTACAGGGGCATTAAGTTTGTGCAACCCCTTGTTGAGTAGGAACTACTCTATTCGTATATTCACAATGGGGGCTGAGAAATGCTCACTTTTCCAATGCATGTCTAATGTGTAGGAAACTGATTCTGCTGTGCATAAGGGGCTGTACTTATGATGCCTGGGTATGGCAGGTATTTATTCTGAACAGATCCATAATGAAAAAGCACAATCTTTTATATGAACCCAAACCACTGGGTGGGAAATGACTAGAGGAGGAACAGGCAGGGATGCTAGCAATTGAGACATGGTAAGACTTAGACTTCCTTAAAGTCTAGATGAAAATCTTCCCAATCTTGTCATTCATGAAGCTGTCCATAGGAGTTGTCATTATTCTGGTTGAATTATTATTTTTGGTGCACAAAGATATGGGCAGGGCTACAAGGTTTAGTTGCCATTGGAAGATGGGCAATGAAGGGTTAGGGCGCTTTTGCAACATTTGCTGTATTTACAAATATGCAAGGGGACATAGACAAGTGGGAGACAAATAGGTCTGCCTTGAGTAGGCCGTGAATCTACTGATGCTGCACCAGACCCCAAGAGATCAGTTGCTGCAGAATACTCACCCTAGCTGCACCCCAGCAAAATTTTCAGTTCTCTGTTCTCCAGCTTCAACACGTAGCCTTGATTCAAATGGTTTCACTGCCTCTCCCTTGTGCTTTTGAAGAGTGTCATGAGCAAGTACCCCTCTCCTGAGGAAGCTCCCTTTCCCTTCCCAGCATTCTGTGTACACTGAGCCTGACCTAAGAAGCAGCTTGTTAAATTCTCCATTCTGTCCAGTCTAGGACATTTTTCACACAAGGCATTTATTTAGTTATTTACATGGAACTCAAGGCAATTTATAAAGGCAGGCTATCAAACGGGTTGTTTTTTTACAAGTATTCGTTCTGTGAGAAGAACTCACAGAGCCCTCAACATACCAGATGTTTCCATCCAAGTGCAGCTATCATCCTGGCTGTGCTCTGCACTGTCCAAGCTCTCACAGCACCCACAGTTCACTCCCACTCAATTCTCAAGTTGTTATCCATCTCCAGCTGACTCCTCTGCATTCCATACATTCCACACCCTCTCAAAGTGTCTTTGTGAGATTCATCAGCAACCTTCTGCCTCCCCTTTCCAGGCAAGACTCAGGCTGAATCTGCTTAGCTTCTTCAGGTATGGCACTGGCTCAACCACCAGACCACATCCTCCTGCTGATATATTGGGGTCCCATGACTGTCCAGTTTCCCAAAAGAACTATTGGCTCAACAAAACCCATCTGGATCCTTGATGTGTTTAGGCCACATCTGCTCATTGGTTCAAGTCACACATCTGACTTGGGAGTAGGAACTTTGAATGTCCATTAATTTCAAACCAGCCTGTCAAAACTTGGGGTGGGTGGACCAGTGTCCACAAAATGGGATAACAGAGAGCTGGCCAGGTGGGTTGGGTTAAGAAGAACATGATGTGAAGGAAACAGAAAATGTGTGTTGTGCCTTGCAAGATGCTAGCCAAACTAAGATGAAAGCCATGATGCTGTCTAGCTGGGAAATAGTTAACTCCTAGGAGGAACTTTCCTTCTGGTGCCAGGAGGCTGCTGAATTATGTGAGCTTAAGTAAGGGAAGTCTTAGTTTGAATATGCTATTTATTTTATTTGAATTTTCCGTCTTGTTCTCAAGCATAGAATTTGATTGTTTTTCCCTTGTCCTATTTTAATCCCAATCAATATTTTTCCTTTGATGTGATTAAAACCAGACTGCCTAGTGCTTTAAAGCAAAATATCTTCTATCTCTGACACCTTGCTCAGGAGGTGGTTCAAGATCAGAGGCATAACTAGGGCATAACTAGGGCAGAGCCTGAAGGGCACCAGCCCCAGGTGCTACACCAAGGGGGGGGGAGAAGCTGCCAGTACCTTCTCCTCCAAGGAGAACCCAAAAGAAGCTGCCTTGCACAGCTGACAGTTCTCCCAGAGGAGGCGGTACTCGCTGCGGAAGCTTTGTGTCCCCTGTTCCTTCTTCTTTGAAGAAGGAATGGGGGGGGGGGCTGAAGCCACCAGTGCCTCCTCCTCCAGGGAGAACCTGGAAGTGATGACACAATGTCATGTGATGTCATGATGTTACTGTCCAGGGCACTGGGGCTTCTAGTTACTCCTCTGGTCAAGATGCTCCCTTTCCTTTTCAAACATCAGTTGACAGTCAGACCCTCAGCTGCCTGAAGGGGCAGTGGCATGATCCTGATCCCACATTGCTGGTGGCAGTGGTACATCCCTCATATATTTGGCAGTGGCATGAGTGCAGGTGTGTGGCCGGTCTCAAATGTATGCAGTAGCATGTTGAATGTATGGTTTTGATGTGATCTCAAGATGGGGAGTAGCACTGATTCTGGGAAGGGGCTGGGGTGCTTCTCAGAGCTACCCTGGAGATGGCTACAAGAGCTATCTTCTTCTGAAGTTCTAGGTCATCAGGACATATGAATATTCTTTCTAGCAAGAATAGCAAGATCTTTTATCTAAAATCTTTTGGGCATGATCACCATTGGCAACTGACCAGCTTAACAAAAGATGGTCGGCCAAAATCCATAACTATCACATTGCTATGAAATAGATGTGATGACAAATTCCTTTGTCACCTTCCACATCTTTAATGGAACAAATTAATTCAATGTGCCCACAACTCAGCCAGTCTGTAGCATTGAGTACAACAGCTGAGGCTGCTTGACTTCTGAAGCTAGCGTGAATTCTAACCAGTAAGACAATTCTGTAGATATTAGGATATACTCATCAGGTAGTAAATATTTGCAATGCAAAGGTCCCAGTTGTAACCTTTCTATCCAGTTTGACTATGAGGAGCCGATATGACGTATTCTTATGTCACTTGAATGTTTTAACTCCAGCTCAGTTTAACGATTATTATCTTTCCCAGGACTTGGGTAACTATATGTCCTCTGAGAACCCAGATGTGCGTGTTTACATTATAAAGTGATGACAGTAAGTACATAATCTGAATCCTTACTTGGAATATGGTTTCCATGTATTACAACTGTGCAGCTATTTATTGTTCTGAACATCTCTCTGTGGCGGGCAAATGTCATGCTCGCAATGGTTAAAATTAGGTTTCCTATGTGACACCCATGTGATTTGCAAACTCAATGGGACTTACTGCCCAACCCTGAATAGTGCGGGCCAGCTTACCATAAGGCATGTTTGTGGGCCCTACCACTGACCGAGCACTGGCACAAGCCAGGGCCTCTGAGAGGAATTTTATCAGGGGGTGCATGGGGTGAAACAGAGTGAGGGGTGCCAATGGGGTGGGCAGAATGGGAGCAAACCAGGAAAGGGGAAAGTGGCAACAGCTGGAATAGTCTTTGGAGCCCAGGTCTACCAGTCTTCCCAATGCAGAGCTCAGGTCTACCTGCCTGTGCAATGTTGGCAGCTAAATATAGTAATACGGAAAACCAAACACACTCTTAAGTCTTTGTAAAATCTTTCAAATATAGAAAATCATTGCAGGAGATTTGTTTTTAGGCTTACACAAGAATGGAAAGTGTCATGTGTACACCAAAACCAACGTCTGCAGCAGCTGCAGTCCCACAGCTGTGTGGCAGAGCTCCTCTACTCTTCTTCATGGTTAGCAGATCCACAAGCCAAAGAACTACTGTAGCAGGTCAGTTTCCTCCCAGATGTGACACTGTTAAGGAATGTATGCATTCCTGGACCTGGTGTCTTTGGTTTGTGGCAGTAGTTGCTGCCACATGCTCATGGTAATGCCCTCAGCATCCAGCATGGGCAGTGAGTCTGGGTGAGATTGGAAAATGTAAGATCCTAGGAAATTTCTAGGCCCCCTCCTTTGGCTCCTTGACCCCCTTTCTGACCCTTGGCCCAGGTACAAATTACCCTCTTTACCCCCCTCTCTTAGGCCCTGGTACTAGCCCAGCGCTGGTGCTGGCCTAGTTCCGGGCGGCTGCTGGAGCTCCACCACTTGGCGGTCATGCGGACCATTGAGCAGTGAAGAGTTACATGGGGGCATTGGGGGAGGCAGGGAGGATGCGTTCCAGGGAGGGGGGAGGCAGGGAGAGGGTGGGGAGGAGGCATTCCAGGGGAGAGAGCGGGGAACGAAGGAGGTGGGACCGGTGGAACTAAGCTTCACCGCCCGACATGGAGGCTCTTGATTCTTTGGGTTGGCAGAGAATCAAGTAGCCCCATTGTGGGGCTATTCAGTTTACCCAGGGGAAGGGGGTGAAAGTCCCTTCTCCTGAGGAGCCACCAGTGGCTGCCTGGAGTGTGCAGGATGTGGCGGCTGCCATTTTTGGGAGCTGCTGCTGCCCCATGCCCTGGGCAGCTCAGGATTGGGCTGTTCCTTCTGAGAAAATCTAGAATTAGGTTGTCAGAATATTTCTGCCTTTAAGACAATGAAATTGCCCCTTACTTTTATTTGGCATCTATGGAGCAGATGCATAATAATTTCTAATTATTATTTAAGACAGTGCTTCCCAAACTTTTTAGCACGGGGACTCACTTTTTAAAAATGCTATTTCAGCGTGACCCACTAGAAACGAGAGAGAGAGAGAGAGAGAGATCTATTATTAATAAATTATTAATTAATAATAATCAGGGTCCTGTGCTTCCAAGGATGCTAGAAACCTTATGTATAGTATGTGTGTACATTTGCTTAGACTCTCCCTAGAAATGGACTCCCTAGAAACTCCCTAACTGTTGCCCCAAACCTTCATTCCAGTCATCCCAGGACACCCAGAAGGCTGAACTGGAGAACAAGATGTGCAGTTAGGGATTTGCAGGCCAGACAAAATGCTGAAACTGGTTTCATGCATGATCTACAGCACACCAAATACTTTAGGAAATAAGAAAACGTGACATTTCAATTTGGGGATATGAAGAATACCTCATATCACAGGCTCGCGTTCCAGCTAATGATTTTCTTCTGCAAACCAGGCAAGGGTGCTTGCAAAGGTTTTTTTTTAAAAAAAAATGTTTCAAAAACTTTCCGCAACCCACCAAAAATCAGCTTGCGTCCCGACCCACAGTTTGGGAATCACTGATTTAAAATATTATTTTTTTTCTTTTGTTGTAATAGGTGGTCCTTTATGCACCCTTTATGTGTGTGGTCCTTTATGCACTTTCTAAACTTGCAAATTAATTCTAAACCTCATGAAGGAAGAACACATTGTCTTGAAATGACAGTTTAAAGGCATTTGTCATGCAGTTTTGTATATGCTGTGAATTTATTTATTCATTCAAACAGTTTATATGCCACTTTCTTTTAAAAAAACTCAGTTAAACACAATAAAAAACAACAAACATGATGCAAAGAATGAATAGCAGAATTTTTAAAAAAACAAGCATAATCAGCAGAGTGTCAATAAAACCATATTATATTCTGTTTCATAGGATGAATGATCATAGTGATTTGGCTTCTATTGAACATGTACAGTGAAAGGATTTGCTTACCCTTCTATATTTCTTATTGTCCCAATTTTTTTTTTCTATAATTCCATGTCAAAATAAATGAGAACTTACCTTCTGTGATAGGAAGAGCAGTCTGTTGGTCCTTGCACCCTGGCAAGTATCACTTGGACATGAAAAACAGAAGTTCCTTCCACTAGTTCTGAGCATATCCAAATAAAGGAGAAGTCTCAGGAGAACTTTTTCAATCCAGGACATGCACTACTCGTTCTACGGGTTACAACAGCAGCTTTTCTTAGAGCTGATATTTGCACAAAGACAAGGGGAGGAAACAACTGACTACTTTTAGTTGCTTTTAGGGAAGAATACCACAAGCAGAGATGCTACAGAACAGTCATGCTCTAAACTGCGCAGTGCAGTCAAAAGAATTATAGAATCATAGAATGCTAGAGTTGGAAGGAACCCTGGAGGTCATCTAGTGTAACCCCCTGCTCAGTGCATGCAATTGCTGCAGCATCCCTGAAAGGCAGCCATCTAAGCCTCTGCTTGAAAACCTCCAATGAGAAAGGGTCCATAACTGCACCAAACAGGCTCCGGACAGTTCTTACAGTTAGGAAATGTCTCATCATGTTTAGCCGAAATCTACTTTCCTGTAGTTTCAACTCATTGACTCTAGTCTCATCCCCAGGAGTCACAGAGAGCAAGACTTCACCTCCTTTGGCATGACAGTTCTGTGGATGCTTGAAGATCGTGATCATATTTCCCCTTAGTCTTCTTTTCTCCTTTTGATAAACATAAGAACAGCCCCACTGGATCAGGCCATAGGCCCATCTAGTCCAGTTTCCTGTATCTCACAGCAGCCCACCAAATGCCCCAGGGAGCACACCTGATAACAAGAGACCTGCATCCCGGTGCCCTTCCTTGCATCTGGCATTCTGATTAACTCTTTGTCATAGGATTTTATTTTCAGATCCCTCACCATCCTTGCTGCCCTATTCTGTACCTGGTCTAGTTTGTCAATGTCCTTCTTAAATTGTGGGTGCCCATGTTGCAGTTGCATCGCACTGCTGGCTCATGTTCAGCTATGGTCCACTCAAACACCTTGATGGTTTTCCATGTGTGCTGCTGCCAAGTCAGTTTTTTCTCCTTCCATCCACTATTTGTGCCTCTGATTCTTTGTACCTATGTGCAGGACCTTACATCTATCTCAATTAAACTTCATCTTGTTGGTGTGGGCCCAGTTATTTAAAGTCATTTGAATCCAGATTTGATCTTCCAAGGCATGAGCTATCCACCCCCCAACTTTTGTCATCTGCAAATTTGGTAAGAATCCCCTCTATGCCCTCATTTATAAAATACTGAACCGTACAGGGCGCAAGACAGAGCTCTGTGGATACCTCCCTCCAGACTGGCATGAAGCAATTTATTAGCACTCACTAGGGACTGTTGTTCAACCGGTTTTGAACACATCCAAGTGTATATTATTGATACATATTACAGCATTTTATGAGACTTTGTCAAGTGCTTTGCTGAAATCCAGATACAGCATATCCATGGCGTTCCCATGATCTACTAGAGCAGCTGTTCTATCAAAAAAGGAGACATCAGCTGGGTATGACTTGTTCATGACAAATCCATGCTAGCTCCAGAAAGTCACCCCATTACTTTTTAAGTACTTGAAGAGTTTGCCCTTGGGAAAGGGCAGGCAAATACAATGAGAATGGAATAAAATGGTACAGCCAAGGAGAACAATATATATTTTTTAATGCTCATCATGTCAGTTCTAATAGCAGTTTACCCCAAATAACATAAAACTTCAGTTGCAGAGCATTTGCTTTGTATGCAGAAGTTCCCAGGTTTGATCCATGGCATCTCCGAATAGGGCTGAGAAAGACCAAAACTCTGGAAAGCCACTGCCAGTCAACGTAGGCAGTCCTGAGCCAAGGTCAATAGAAGGCAACTTCCTGTGCTCCTAACATTTTCACATCTGTCCGCATGTACATACCAGTAGGAATCATTCCAACATCTACCCTATGATGACTGCAATGTTCAAATTTAATAAAGCATGCAATAATACATAAAAAGAGACATGGCATTGTACCAGCAGAAGTCTTGTCTGATCTAATGGAAACTACCAGTGTTTTAGGTGGAGCATCTTTTACTGATCAAAATTTGTTTTGCAGAATTTTCAGTTGGTTTGTGTAGTGGAATCACAGAAGGTTCTCAAGGAGATAGGGTGTGGTGCTAGCAGTGGCCCCTTGCTCAAGATCAGCCAGGAAACCGAGGGTTATCTCCAGGGCTCCAACCAATAGAGGGTATGCTGCACTGCTAGAGGCAGCCAGGTCATTAAGGATAAAAGCAGCACCTGGAACAGAGAGAGTTTTGTGGGTAGTACAAGGAGGAAAGCTTGGAGGAAGGAAGAAGAGAGAACTATGTTGACTGATTGACTGATTGACGAACCAATGGACTGGCGGATAGACGAACAAACTGGTAAACTGACTGATGGACTGGTGAATGGACAACATGCTGGTGAACCGACTCGCGGACAAGCTAACTGACTAACAAACTGACTAATGGACTAACTGACTGCCTGGCAAACTAGCTGAACGGAGACTGCTGAGTGGTGGAGAGCTCAGGGGGTGCTGCTGTACCTAGAAGAGCAACTGCTTTGAGGACTAGGAATAGAGACCCTGCAGCCCCACAGACAAGTTACCTTTCCATTGGTACTGGAGTGCAGTGGTAGTTTTGTAAGAACTAGCCATGTCTGAACTAGGGGAACTAATTAGCTTAAAGTGGGCATAAGTTCTCTAGAACAAACTTGGAAAGGCAATTTAGTAAAACAGTCAGCTTCTTGAAGCAAAACCTCCCTTCATTGACTCTTAATACTGGATAAGTTTAAATGACACCCCCTCTGCCCATGTTTCAAGTAAAACTAAGAATAGGTTGCCAAGACTTGGTAGTTTTAGCCTTAGCCCAGGGGTCTCCAAACCCTGGCCTGGGGGCCAGATGCAGCCCACAGCAAACCTCTTTCTGGCCCGCGGCCAACCTCTTGTCCCCTGAAAGCCTCTGGCCCACTCAACTGAACATGACCAGAACTGTGCTCTGATTGTGTGTGGAGGGTGTTCTGAGGGCCAGAGAGGTTGAATGAAGGAGCCCATTCATTCATTTATTCACTCATCTAAGTTCCATCTCTAATTTATTTATTTAAATGTTATATTTAAATTTTTTTTCCGGCCCTCCACACCATGCCAGATATTTGATGTGGCCCTCTGGCCAAAAAGTTTGGAGACCCCTGCCTTAGCCGATAGTGGGTTCCTCTTCCAGTTGTCTAGCTTCTGAAAACACTACACTGGGATAGCTAAAATTCTGCCCTTTTCAATAATCTGTTTTTGTAAGTACCACTTGTGTTACGTGCTTTTCTAAAGGTGACAACTTTGGTTTTGGGATAGTCACATCTAACCTCTGACTAGTCCACAGAGAGCCTTTTCAGGGTGGAGTAAAGGATACAGACCACATCCTCGGCATACAGAAGACTCTCTTGATGTGATGACACATAGACAAGACCATAAAAAATTACAACATTCTGGTGCTTGATAATTGATGTACAAATTGAATGAGGGGGAGGAGCTAATAAGCAGCCTTGCAGTATACTTTTTACGATGAACCAGGTCCCTGACTTCTGGCCTAGGGTGTCCCCCCATGTATGTTTGTAGTACCATATTCAAATTTGGCATTCTCGTGTACTATCAGTTATCCATGTTTTCTGCTTTACAAGTAGTTTAAACTAAAATTATATAAACTGGAGTGGTAAGGTTGACAAAGGATAAGTCTGTAAAGAAGTTAGATCAGAATGGAACCCACTGTTGCTTTTTATATTGCTTTGTACTTCTTCTACCCCATGCACACTGTGCTGTACAAATATGTGAGAGCCAGCAGCAGCTGTATGGGTGTATGACTGCCTTCTTAAAAGCCAGTGGTGCTTTTGATGGGTGGACCTGGCTTTTGGAAGCTCCCTGTCTCTCTAGACTTGAAACGTGTGTTTCAAGTTGGTTCTCTTGTGGCTTTGCCAGCATCCGCTGCAGCACAGAAAAATCATCTAATGCTGAGCTCTGCTTACAGTATATGTGCTTATGTGGCACCATTTAGAATTAACTCCTTCTTAAGAATCTCTTTGGAGCATTGACTGCCATTATCAGGGCTGCGGATTTTTTTTCCAGGTTCCTGAATGCCAGCATTTAACCTGCAAGAACCAATGTGAGATTCTAAACACACGTTTCATACAGTACTCAAATATTTCTGATTGTTGCCATCAAAGTTTTGGGGCACAGGATTTTCCCTGCCATGGTCATGGCACCTATCAGTGGATTAGAGTGTGCCATGCTATCCACCCACAATTCACTGGTTTTTCTGCTTGGAGTAAATGTAAATGTAAAACATCCAAGTAAAACAGTAAATGGGACTTGGATGACCTGACTTCAGATTCCTGATCAGGCAGTTAGGAAAATCCCTGCCATGTTTTCTCCATCCACCAGATGGGTAATTGCATCAAATATTGACAGGCTTGTTATTGTATGAAGCAAGGTAACACAACTCTCTAGTTCCTGTGTGTAAGAGAGAGATGGGTGCCAATTTATGTAGCCTCCAGCTTAGCATTTGATATGATTGCTGTGCCTAAGCTTAGCATTTGATAAGATTGCTTCCATTCACAGTGAACCACCTTCGTGTTAACTCAAAGCACTTTCCATTGCATCCTATCTTGCACAGCAAATCAAATAATCAAGCTATCAATTTATCGTATAATGGCTGTGTTATCTGCAACCATTATATGATAAACAGAGTAAAAGGAACTGGCATTCATGCTCATGATAATTCCTCCCAGTCCAGCCCTGCATGACAGTCTGCAGGGCTCCCCGAAGCTTAAGAAGTGAAAGCGGAGCAATTGTGCCCCTGCTCCGCAAAATCAGAAGTGGAGCTTGCGTAGGGCTCCCCGCACCCCCAGGAGGTTGCAGGAGGCTCTGATAAGTCCAGACAAGCCCCTGCAGCCCCCTGAGCGACGCGATCCTGGGGATCGCATAGCTGCTTTCCCCCCACCCCCACAAGGACTTAGAGTGGCTCAGACTCTCCCAGAGAGTTTGAAAACCACTGCCCTACAGCATGACCTAGCCTGACTCCAAGGTGCAGATCATCCCATCAACACCAACCCTTGGAAGGAATCAAAGAAGATCTGGATGGCACCATTACATATTTCCAAGCTGAGCAGCCTTTAAGGTTGACTTTGCAATCCTTAGACCAGGGGTGTCCAAACATTTTGGCAGGAGGGTCACATCATCTCTCTGACACTGTGTCGCGGGCCAAGGAAAAAAAGAATTAATTTACATTTAAAATTTGAATAAATTTACATAAATGAATTTATTAGAGATGGAACTTATATGAATGAATGAAGGTCTTGCAGTAGCTCAAGCCTATAAAAGGCCTTGCACAAAGCAAGGCCAGACTTTCCTTTGCTGTTGCTGCTGCATCACAGACATGAAACAGCAAGTAGTGGAGGGAGCCATTGTCCCAAGCTCAGGTGAGAGGTCAAGCAGTTGTCCTCATGCTGAGAGCAGTTGTGTTGGGCCAGTACAGGCTCCAGCAAGTCTCCAGAGGGCCAGAGGCTCACTGGAGACTGGGGGCTCCCTGAGGGCCTAATTGAGAGTCCCTGTGGGCCACAAGTGGCCCCGGGCCGGGGTTTGGGCACCCCTGCCTTAGACAATGGGTTTCTAGCCAGCATTCCCATACCAAATGTCCTCTGGAGATCAGTTCTGGGGAGCTCTTGCCCAATCCACTTTCTAACGATGTGTGCCTGCCAATCTATTCTTAACCCCAGCCCCACATTATACCTGCCAGTTGTCACAAACCTGGCTAAAGCACCACACCCTGTCAGAGAGTTTGAAGCAGATGAAAAAACCCTACACCACTTGCCAATTAGATGAAAAGCAAAAAAAAAAAAATCCTACTTTGGACCCCAAAAAGCTGCCAGCCGAAATCAGATTATCATCTTGGGTGGGTGGCCAGGTCTGTCAGATCTGTCTGGTCAAAACCAGACACACTGAGCCGGAAACAACAGGAGAAACCCACTCAAATACCTAGACCCAGAGGTCTATTTCTCCTGAAAAGCCAAGTATTGTAGAATACCTCTATGTTTGCTTTGAACTCTAGGCAGATCCTGTTTTGGAAAAATATATGAAGGATGTAGGGCTTTTTAATGCATCCACATAGAGCAAAGCAAACATATACTGTGATATGATATCTAAAAATTTAACTCAATTGACACATAATAATGGCAGAGGGATAATGCAAAGATAGTTTAAGTTAATATTGTTTCTACATATGCTCTATAGACAGGCACAGCATTGTTACATGTTATGTCACTATTCCTGTTGCAACGTTTAGAGACTACAACATGCCAGTCATGTGTTATGGCAGGTGCTTGAGTACCCAATTTTTGCAGTAAATGCAAGTAACGAAACCATGATGCTATTGGGCTCCTGTTGGCCTTTCATACAAAACTGGCCATCTGCATTCAGCCTGATGAATCAGGTTATATACGCAATGTGAAATTGCAGCCCAAAGCATTAAACACTGAAACACACAAGAAAGCCTTGATAGGATATGACTTTTATCCACACTCTGAGATATAACGACGGGGTCTCTTTAGTCAACAGCTTATTCATACCGTGTGATCAATTTGGTAACATGCCAGTACTGTACAGCTGCATATAGGGTTGGAAATAATAGTCCAGGAACTGCCACATGGGTCTCTGGTATGCCTCTGTAACGGTGTGATTTGAAAGGCAGACACAGAGAATGAAAAGGATGGCTAGCAGCACAGTCAGGAGAATCATCAGGAGGATGTCAGCAAAGTGCCACAAAAATAGCAAGATCCAGACAATCTTCACCCTAGGAAATAATGCAAGAAAAAGTTATATTTTATAAAAACAAGGCAGAGAGAACTAATACACCACCAGCCCAACTGACAACTTGATGAGCAAAATTAGCAGATTAGTGACTTGGGAAAGGTTGTCGTTCAGACTTGAGAACATTTTGCACAAGCGCAGACTGACTTCACTGGTGTTTAGCACGTGACACTGAAAGCATGTTCAAGAAGCCTTTGTGATCACATGATTGCTGATCATCAAGCCAGTGCACAAAAATTCAAGAAACACATTTTGTTTGAGAAAAAAAATGTGCATACAAGTCGAGTAATATAAGTTGTTGCATTCCAGTTAAGGAAAATTAAAAAAAAAAAATGACAGTGCCATAAGATATATGTTTAACCCTCATCCAATCAGGATGCTCATGAAGGGCTTTGAGGAAGTCCGCATCTCTCACCCTAACAGACTTCAGTTGGCTGTCGTGAAGACATTACAAGAACACTGGCAACATGCTACAGAAATGGTTAGTAATAATATTACTCTTCTACTTCATCCATTGTTGGAACCTCAGTGCTCCCGCACATACCTCCTTTCACATCTCCTTCAAGAGATGGGGCAATATTATCTGGATTTTACGTATACTGTACTTTGAATGGATCTGATGTTTAGAAAATGATAAGCAGATTGCCTAGGAAACCAGGTGGCTTCCTCCCTTTCAGCTATAATCAATAACTCCTTCTATGGATCTTGAAAGAAAAAAAAAATCTTGTTTTTGCTTGCTTGCACCTGTCAACACTTCCACTTTAAAAATCACCAAATTGCTGATATTGAGGATACTTTTTTTTTTAATACAGCCTCTGCCACCTTTCTCAGTAGGAACAGCTTCCATTTATGTGTTACATTCATGCACTCATATGTATATTTACATGTCCATTGCTTAGTAACATACTGGTTCAAAAATGTCCAAATGTGACCTTTCTTCCTCATTTTTTTGCCTTTATTTTCTCACATTTCCCCTCTTAAAACAACCTACATTACCAGTTTCAATTTCACTTCAGTTATTATTGAAATGAATTCACTTTTCATGGTGATTTTCTTTCCTTATAAGATTTTCTGATCTAAATAATACAGGGGCCCACGTTATCCGTGGGTTTGGCATCTGCAGATTTCATCATCCACAGATTCTGACTGCCCGCCCCCCCCCCCAAGCTTCTGAACCTGACTGCTCTGGTCAGGTCCAGAAGCTTTTCTGAGGCCTGCAGAAGCCACATGAGACAGCTGCTGGCCTCTTCGGGCTTCAAAATGGCCATTTAGGCAAAAAACAAACAAAAATGCTAGTCCTGTTTTTACGACCAGAAGTGATGTTTTTTGCCCTTATAAGGCATTGTGAGGCCCTCCACAGGGCTTTGTCCATTGCTATGCTGACAGTGCAAATCCATCACAGGATCCTGGTTGTTTGTGGAATTTGGTATCAAATTGCAAAGGAGTTCTAAAAATCCAATAGATGGTCTCAACCTGTCTCCTACACAACAGAAACTGACAGCCCCATGCAATCATTTGATCACATGAAAGAAAACCCTGTGTGTATACTTCAGCCAGGTTCTTTGTGAAAACATCTGCATTTTTTAAAATTAAAGACAATAATAAATAGTAAACATGTTCTTCACTAACCTACCACCACAAAGTTGCTTGTATAAAGTATTGTCTCCTCTTTGTATTCTCTCTTCCTGCAGTGAAAAATATGTTGATGGGATGTTAGCACTTGCAATTGTAAATATACAAAAGGACAACATGTATTTCATTCAACGAGAGTTTTAACCATTCAATAAGAGCATTCCATTCAATTAGAATTTTCACCTTCTTATCCGTGTGGATCTCCCAAGTGATTGTGCCGATTTGAAATGGGGAACTGATTTCTTATTGTAGTGCCAGAATATCCATTCTGCTACCTTATATCATGATCTTATTCCATCGCTTTAACAGTTGCAGTGCATGCACAAGTTTGTATCTGTGATCATTTTTAATGTTGCAATAAGAAAACATTCTAAACTGTTCCTTTTGGGACACACCTATGTCATCCAGAGGGGCTTTCTTGAACACCAGCACACAGAAGTCAAAACTGGGTCACATAAGAAGAATGAGGCAACAAGATGTTCTATTGCACTGGTGCAGTGGTAGATGAAGCGGGTGGCCAGGGGGCCACAAGCTCCAGATGCCAGGCCACCAATATGTCCTTCTCTGTGGCACTCCAGGTGATTCCTGGGCTCTCTGCAGGGGGGTGTAGCACTTACAGTGGTAAGCGCTATCAAGTTGGGCCCACCCATCCTCCCTGACATCTGTTTGATTCAGAAATGAAGCCATTCAGGAAGCAAGGAGGGGGGCTGTAGCGCACAAGTGCAGGGACAATGCAATGACATAGGGGGTGATGTTTCCATGTCACGGTATGGTCCCAAGTGCGAGGAGCCTGCAGGATACTGCTGCACTTGTGTTGGGGCCCTTAATACCAGATCCTATGCTCTGCTGCCATTGCAAAGTGGACCATAATATCAATCTCATCAGCTAAAGTCTATGATATGTGACTACGCAAGTCCCTTGGCATACAAAGAAGAGGATAATTACTAGGAGCACAAGTTTCTATCCCTTTCAGAAACCATTAATATCTCATCCACCTCTCCACATCCAAACACAAATTGCAAGCAGGCATCAGTTGCCCTCTTATGTTGCTGGGGTCATTTTAAATAAACACACTTTATTAACTTTGTTTAAAACAGAAAGTGAAAGCCTTTTCGTTATTGATAGATGAACTAAAACTTGTGCTTGCAAGACTGAACAGATAGTTGTTTTTTTCTTTATTGGAATAAAACAAGGTTACTGACCAGTTCAGCCCTGGCTAATTCATACATCAAGCTCTTTGGGTTGAGATTCAAAAACTTGCCTGGGAACTTGATCCGACGTCTGAAAAGAAAATGAGACGGCTGGATTATTAGCAGATTTTGTGTGGTGGTTCTCTCTCTTTATATAGTAGAGGAAAGTATTCGCCCACTTATGACAGTAGCTTGTATCCCTTCATTCTTAGATACAGAGAAATGCCAAATGTAACAATAGACATGAATGGGATGATCCAAAAAGCCCCTCCCATTTTCGTCATTGTATTCTCGCATATCCAAAAAGGACAACAAAAGTGATCATAGTACTAGAACACCTTCTTATGCATTTGGGGCTTTTAAGCTTGGGGAAAAAATGGGATTAAAGGGCTATATGCTTGGTGTGAAAAGAGTGGGTAGACAGAAGTTTTTGTCCCTTGCAATGTTAGAACCAGGGGTCATTCAATGAAACTGATTAGCAGGCAATTTCAGATGCGTAAAAGGAGCACATAACTAGCATGTAGAGTCTATTGCTGCAAGATGTGGTGATGACCACTAGCTTAAAAAGGGATTGAACGAATTCATGGAGGACATGTCTATCCACGAGTATCAGCTGTGGTGGCTATACATCCAGATCCTGGCCTCACCATGATCTGTAACATGGCTCTGTAACTTGTAACATGAAGTAACGTGACTCAAGCCAGGTGAGTGGTGTGCATGTTTGAATTTGCAAAGGCATTGTCGCCTTTGGGCTGAGTGAACTAAGGCAGATAAAACTGGGAAGCTTTCATATAAACATATTTGGGGTTGGAGGAAAGATGCATTCTGAAGTCAAAGTGTTTGTCACTATGGCACTTCTCAACTGTCTTTTTCCCTCCAGTGGTATTACATGCAACAAGGTTGCAGTCCAAAGCGTATCTGGAAGCATGGTTCAAACTTTGATTCATTTGACATGCTTCAAGATCTAACATCAGTTGCAGAAAGGCCTGGCCGCATAGAGGAGTCTTACTGTGTTCGGTGTTTCTCAAGAGCTGACAGTTCATCCTGTAGGGTTTTCTCTCTATCCTGGAGAACCTGAAAACAAAAGATGTAGCAAGTCTTGGGTTATGATTCTTTGCTCCCGCTTCCCCCAGCCATATCTACACTGTTTAAAGCCTAGGCCTTTAAATTTTGTGACATGCCCACTGCAAATCCTCTACAGAAAGAATGCAAACTGTGTCCCAAAGCATTCAAGAACTTGAATGTGCATTCTTTTTGGGACAAACAATCAAACTTTAACAAGTAGGACTTTTTAAAATTATGTTTTGTATTTAAAGCTGAGCAGAGCAGAGCCAAGCTGAGTAGAATTGGCTTCAAACCAGACCTGAGAGAACAGTAGCTCATTCTGTGCTGAGGTTTGATTGAGTCTGCTTCATTCCCCCAGGTTTCATTTTGATTCCCACCTACACCGTCATGAATTGAGGAAGACAGTGTGCAGCTCTCCCACATACCCTAGAGCTGAGGACCTGCACAGAGCTCCTCCTGCACTCTGGGCAGGTCTGGAATACCTGATGATGTCATCCACACGCACCAAGGAGCCATTGGGAGACCATGCCAGCTGGCTGGGGCAGCTGATTGGGAGTCATGGAGCTGTGTAAGGGGACTGGCGATAAAAGCGGCTGGGGCAGAGGAAGAGGGAGATGAGAGGCAGGTGGAAGACCTAAAGAAGGGGACAGGCAGAATGATGAGCAGAGGGCAAGATAAGAGGTGATGGAGGAGGAGCGGTTCAAAAAGAGCTACCAGTTATGGATGAGGGAAAGAAGGGTGAAGAAGAAAACATGGCAGGATAAGGGCAATTGGCAAGAATTGGATTGGCAGGAACAGGATGCCTGAACTAAGGGAAGGGGCAGAAAGACCAGGGAGTCAAGGAGGGGCTGAAAGATGAGAGAGCCAGCTGGGGGTGGCAGTACACCATTTGCAGACCCAGCTTGTGGGTTTACCCCACAGTTAAAGGAGCCTGGGATCTGGCTGCTGATTCAGGTGACTCTCAAGTCCACTGCTCCAGTCTAAAGGGGGTGCCTTGCTGACCCCAATCGTTCCCCCTGGGCAACCCCTGCAGTCTGGAGAAAAAAAATGGGTCTTTCTGAGCAAGAACCCTGGGAACACCTCAGTAACTGTAACTGGGTGGGTGTGGAAGTCTGACATGGGAGGGATCTCAGTGCAGTGTAAGACTTGTGATTGTAATGAAGGACCCTTGCAGCATATTGAAGGCATGGTATGTTCTCTTGGTCCTTGATGGACCCCAACTCCTTCGATGTGGGGGGAGGTAGAGGTGGCAAGCACCCAAGAGAGTGAGAGCAGAGAGCAGAGGTGAGGCTGGCAACATAAAGTCTCCAATCTTAAACTAGAACTATTCCCACATTCTCTATAAAGAATCTGATAGGACTCCTTGAGACACAGAATCTCCAATCACAGAGACAGAGGGGGAAAGGGTGTTCTGAAAAATCAAACACAAGGGCCATTGGCATCTTTATTCCTTCCATTGAATTGGGTTGGGCCAGTTCTAGATAAGAAAGGGAGGTAGAACTGTGCTTGTTTGCAAATTGTATATTGCTAAATATACATATACTGTATATATTTTCAGTTCTGTTTTGCCTTTTCATTCCAAAACAGCATTTCTCTGTGTCTCAAGGTTACAAATGGACAAAGTACAACACTCCCTTCTTCTCCCCAAAACTGAATATTCCTTCCAATAGTCAATAACATACACCACCAGGAACTTATTGGCAGCCCCAAACAGTAGCAGCTTTCATACAATTTTCTGTTTTGAAAATAGCCCTTCCTCCTTCTTACAGGGATGCTGTCATATAGCAATCAGATTTGGCTATATAACGTGATTGAGGGCAAATGGAACTAGTTCACAGTGAGCTGAATGCACACACAGGAGGCATTATTTTCACTCTGAATTAGCTTTGCTTGCTCTCAGTGACGTAATCACAACCAAATCTGATTGGCTATGTGATAGCATTGCTGCTACTATTATGAAGAGCACTTTTAAAAAATAAAAAGTTACCCAGAAAAAGACCTGTTTTTCAATGAAAAATGACACAGAAGCTTCAGACAATGGAAGCTGTGAATTGGCGCAACAAGGTTAGCTGCTTTTTGTGCCAAAGATTTTACCCAAGAATATTGAAATGAAATATTAACTTTTATTGGCATCACAACAACAACAAATTTCAAATACATCAAGAAAATATGTAATGGAAAACCACAACAGGCCACTTAATAATATACACTTGATCATATATACAATGACAAAGCAAGCTATTCATGCATCAGTAGGTCATTGGGAAAGATGCATGTCTACAGAGTGTGGCCTCTACAAAATATTAAATAAAGATATTTAGCCACGATCTTTGTATGCTCCTGATTAATTCCTGGTCTCTTTCTTTGGTTTCCAGGTAAGAATATTAGGATGATCTGAATATTGCTGTCAGAGGTAAGCATACAATTTACATTTGAAGGCCATGTGCGTGAAAGTTTCCACAGTGGAGGTATCATACGGGCAGGTTCTGTCTCTTCCTGCCATTCCTGCAAACCTACCCCAGAGGAGATTTGATGGACAGGAACTGAACCTGGCCAAAGAGAATGCTCTTCTTTCCTGTGGTTTAATCAGGAATTGGAGATAGTTATACGTATTTTATCTAGCTTGCCCAGGGAAGCTGGAGATAAAGGGGAGAGTATGTTTTCCCTGCTGCTGTAATTAGCTCTTGGTGTTCAATGTCCCACAGCCTAGTTCTTAACAAAGCCTTAGCAGATGATAATGCTACAGAACCCAAAAGATCCACTGATAGCCCAAGTTGTTGTATCTTATTATGAAACTGCTGCAACTCTGGGGACAAAAAAAGTCTGATAGAACTTCACTGAGGAAGGAGTCCTTATCTGCTAGAGCAGGGGTGTCAACCTCATTTCATACGGAGGGCCACATAGCATTCATGATGCCTGCTGAGGGCCGGAAGAGAGGTCATTAGGCAAGAAGTGATGTCATTAAACAGGTCATAACCAAAAATAAACACTTTTTCTCACTTAGGAACTCATTAGCTGTAAATAACAAAAGATAAAATATACATATCTTGATCATATTTCAAGATATGGGAGAGTCCAATTTTCATGTGAGCTGCCCTTTCAGCAGTAACACCTCAACGCTACTCAGCAGCTGAAAGCCTGAGGGCTGTATAAAAAGCTCCTGTGGGCCGCATCTGGCCCCAGGGCCTTATGTTTGACACCCCTGCGCTAGAGCGAAGAAGTTTTCCACCCTGAGAGGAATCTCACCCAGGCAGCTGTCATAACCTTATACCTGTTTCTAGACACAAAGTGGCGTAAGGTACACAATGGAGGACAGCAAAGATTTTGAACAGGAATGCTGACTGCACTTGTTCTACCGACTGAGTAAGCCCTGTCATCCAGACTTGGATTCCGTAGAGCAACTGGGCATTGATTCTAGCATTAAAGACCTTAACGGTGGCAGGGATGAAGGAGTTACCACACATCGCTGAAAAGCATGTTATGGTTTGTGCTGACAACTTGCCTGCAATCAGTGCTGCTAGGCATTGTGATGACCATGAGAGCCTGTGATGGTAAGTAACACCCAAATATTTAAATCCACACACCTGTTGAATGGCTTTCCCTCCAAAGGCCCAACTGTGGATCTTACGTGACTTCCCAAAAAACATTATTTTGCTTTTATCATAATTCATGGACAGACAAATAATTGATGCAAGCATTTATTAAATGCTTTAGGCCAATTCCCAAGAATATTTGACTTGGCTCCAAAGAATGCAAAAATCCATGCATATTCTAATGACTGAAGCTGCTCATGGTTCTAAACATTAGGACAGTCATGTTTGCTTGAACACTGGGAGATTTTCTCCTAAGTACCCCTGTGTAGGATAGGGCTGTCGACATCTGTTTTATTCAAGTGCCTTCCATTTCACAGTGATTTCCAAGCTGTTTTGCGGCGTGTGACAGGTTAAAAAACCAGCACTTAAAAGGCATGCCTCTGTGGCTATAATGATTTTAATTACTCCAGTTTACTTAATTAAAATCTACAGACTGGTCTTTTTTCATACTCCAGTGAATATCTCAGTCCTCTTCAATTGCTGACCCTACCTGTCACTCCACTGAGTTTTATTACTATGTCCTTTTTCAAGATCATGGCCTAATTGCCTTTGCACCACTAAGCTCCTTCTCTAGCAACACTGTATCCAGCAGTATTGCTTGGGGGGAGGCAAAACGTTATGTACTGCAGGCACTGCAATGCATCATGTAAGCAGTCCCTCCCACTCACCGTTGGAGCCATTCCACGCAGTGATGGCATTGCGCAGGAGACTCTGTTTGGTTCAGCGAGTGCCTGCACATTGCCGTCACTGCCCGGGATGGCTCCAACGGTGAGTGGGAGGGGCCACTTGTACAGCGTGTTCCCGTGTCTGCAGCACTTACCGTTTCCCCCTCTAGCTATGCTACTGACAGTATCTAACCCATATATGTCCAAAGGTTCAGAGACTGAGAAGGAAACTGAGAAGAAACTTTTTCAAGCAGCTGTTGATGTTCCTATGTAGTCTATCAACAGCTCGGCGTTTTACATGGAAATAGGGAGGACTAAAGGGGAAGGGGCTTCCAAAAATTGGCTCATCCCCACCTGGTCCCTGTTGGATACATGGAGGAAAAGGACTTTTCATATGCTCATTTCTCAAGGAATGCGATTTTCGCCTTTTGCACCTTTCTCCCCAATTTTGATTATTTTTTTTTTCTGGTGCCACCACTGCACATGGATACCTGTATTTTTACTTCATATTCTTGTAAATACTCCTCCAGCTCCCGGATTTGGTGTTTTATCTGAAAAAGAAGAATGTGACATTTTTGCACACTAATACTCCTTGTTTAGGATTTTTTTGTCCAGCAGTATTACAGTCTTTGCCTCCTATAATCACAGGGATTCCAGGTGTCACATTTGTGAAAAAAGTCTGTTTTGTTGCCCACTCCCTAGAATTATGGCAGAGACAAGCAACATGCAACAAACTGACAAATTTCCTAAACTTGTAACACGTGAAGCCAAGTTATTCTGTAGTTGAAAACCTCATATTACAAGTTTACCATTTTATTTATTTATTGCTTAATCAGTGTGTAATTTGGTATTCATTGATTCCATCTGTTTGGCTACTCTCTAGTAATATTTTCCTTTTTAAAAACTTCTGCAGTATTCGTAGCATTTTATTTCAAATTAGTGGGAGATATTGCCTTAGGTTTTGCAGGAACTTAGGTTCAGTATTGATTTTTCTCCTAAAGTGTTGTAATTCTGCTTCAGTGCAATACACCTGCATTAAAGAAGTGACCAGTTAACACGACACAGGAGCTCTTCATGTATAATTATCTGATGATCACACATAACTACTTCACACATTTACTAACAGAACACATGGAGTGGGAGTAGGATCACTCCCATGATCCTGTCCTAAAAGCTGCATGTCTTCATGCAGCTCAATGGCAGAGCATATTCTTTGCTTGCAGAAAATCTCTGGCAGTTCAGTCTCTGGGCATCAACCAGAGCTGGGAAAGTCCAGTCTGAAACCCTGAAGAATCACTGCCCGTCATGACATACAATGCTAAATGGATCAATGGTTGAATTTGGTAGAAGGCAACTTCATATGTTCCCCCAAGACTGTGGCATGTAATCCTGCTCTCTCCACACACTTTCAACATATGCCTGGAAAGGATTTAACTCATTCTTTCTTATCATATGGGCAATAAGCAGGGGTGTATCTAAGGTTGGCAAGCCAGGACATTTTTCCTGGGTGCCACTGAAGCAGGGGTGCCAGGTGCGGACTTACCTGGGCAGCGAGCAGTCGTCGTGGCACGCCCCCTGCCTGCAGTATTCTAGGTGGTTCCCTGCTTTCGGGGGGGGGTACGTGTTGCCTGCAGGTGGGTCCACCCATCCTCCCAAGGATTCGTTTGGCTCAGAAATGGAGCCCTTCCAGGCGGGAGGTGTAAAAGACAGGCAGTCATGGGGTGACATGATGACACAGGGAGGTCACAGTGCTGTATCACCATGTTGCTCCACCCAGGGAGCTGCTAGGCCCTGGGATGTGGCTGGCAGTAAGAGTTTGCTATGCAACGCGCTATCAATCTCAGAGTGATCTGGAGGAAACCTTCGATCATCAAGACTGTATTGTAGAAGACTTGAGTTGAGATTTCCTAAAAGAAGAACTGGAATATGCTAGCTCACTGGCTTGCTTTGTGTGCACAGTATTAGCACTGCTGGGATTGCCGATCATTAACAGGGGTGTTAGTACTGTAGTTCTTAGAGAAGACTAAGTAGCATCTTAAGTAAGTACATTTGAGTATTAAGCAGACACTTGACTCAGAATGAAGCCACTCTTGACAATGACACTCTTGAGTCTTGATAGTTCCCTATAAACATGAATACTGAGTGAAGTACAAACTGGAATATAAGAGAGAGAGAGACTAGATGGGCACTATACTGGGATAAATGGGGACAGTAGTTCTCCCCCTGCTGAATATAATGGAGCCACCACTTTGAAAGGGTCTCTTTTACCCAGCTGGCAGTGGTCAAAGTACTGTATAGCAAGGTATGCATAAAACATAGTAAATGCTATATATATGTATAGCATTGTTTGTGCTATGACAATGAAAAGTTAATATAAGAAAAAAATATTGTGTCAAAATGGAAAAAGCTACATGAAAATGTCATTTTTAGCATGCACTTCCAATTTATCCCTGTGGGTCCATAGCTAACTCTAGCGGATATGGTGAAAACAACAGGTAGCTTCAAACCAATGTTAAACACACAAGAGTCTCATTTATTTCAATGGGAGAGTTAGCTCTAATCAGTAGGATGCAACTTTGCTAGGATTGTGTTCTATGCATAAGATGACTAAGTTTACCTTTGTAAAAGCTTCATCTTCCTCGCTACAGGTCAGTCTGCATTCCTGCAGCTCTCTCTAATTAAAATAAAACAAGAAAACGTTTCCTCAGTTGGAGTACCCTCTTTCAAGCACTGGAGACTTTTCCACTCTGGACATGAGAAAGAGACTTATGCATAACAGGACAAAAGGGGCCAAGAAAACCTTTTGCAGTCGACAACATGTAGCCTAGTTCCACTTCCCCACCATTTCAATGGGGCTTGTTGCAGAAACATCCTTAAATCTGGGTTCTTAAAAGACTACAGTTCTGATGAATCAAGTTCCTTTACAGCAACCTGAAAGCTGGGCTGCTGTCATGTGCTACTAGGCCACTGCCACAAATGCTGAGAGGTGCAGAGTGCATGGCAGCAGCTCTGGGCGTCTTGGTAAGTACCACTATGTTGGTGGTGGGGGCTGTAGTTGGGAGGAGGAGTAACAGGATGTGTTGGGGGAGATGAACCGAAGGTTTGTTGGAGGAGAGAGGGGTGGATCTGGTGGCAGTTGTGCATGCTGGCTCTTATCCCTCATTTTTATGCCGGCTCCCTCCCCCTGGCTCCCCTTGGACTTGTGCCAGCTATAAAGCTGGCACAGGTTCTAGGTGACCCATAGATGATCAGAAAGCCTACCAGGGGTAAGTAAAAAAAATTACTTTAAAATGTAGGTAAATATTTTTACCTACCTCCTGCAGGCTGTCCAATTACACGCAACCCCAATAGCATGCAGCACATGATCCTTTGGCAGGGCTGCATACTATGGAGTGGCAGGTGATAGGATTGGGCAGTCTGTCTCTTGTCTTCTAGCTGTGTGATTGCCATCAAAATAGAGCAAACATTTCTTATGTATCTTTAGAAGTGTTGTGCCAAAGACTCACTTGAAGCCTTAAAAAAAAACAAAAAAACTCAAACATGTTGGAGTGTAAACCCTTCAAGTTTCCACTGACACAAACTGAAAGCGAACTGACAGTATTTTGGAAATAAGGATGAAAATGCTAAATTAATTTAAATCAGCAAGAGGGTTTCAGGAGGCTAGAGCACCTGCCATACCCAGCTGTTAGTGAATAGATCCAGGAAATTTCAGTGAAAGACATGCTTACAAAAAAAAAGACACTAGAAGGGAGCAAGGAGAGCAATAGGCTGGAACAGAACATCCAACTATTGCTCAGCAGCTCACCTGAGGCATAGATGCTGCACACCTGGCTCTCCTTCTCTGCCTTCGGAGCAAGGAAAAGGCTGTCAGTCTTTGGAGAGGGAGGGAGAGTGGGAGGAAGAAGAGCATAGCCAAGCAATGGACTCCCAAATGACACAGTCAGAAGGGTGTGATGCCATGATGGGAACAGCCAGAATGACCTAATGAAAACTGGGTTTGGGGATGGTGCGCTAACTCAGATCAATGCCATGTGTTATCAGAGCTGGAAACAGCCCCAGGCGGTAACTGTACTGTAATATTTTATTTAAGCCACCTTGAGGATTCTTCTGGATTGACAGGTGGGATAAAAATAGAATAAATTAAAATAATTTTGAAAAGCTGACATGACTGGAGTAAGGATGTGAGAAATCTTCCAAATTCCTTCCGTCCCCTTGGATTTCTCCCAAATGCTGCTTTGACATTTTTCATGGATATCCAATGTTCACTATTGCTCCATGTGCCAACCATGCAAAACACTGATCAGAGCTTCTGTATTGACATCAGTGGCCATTTCTCTGAGACATATTCTTTTTTATGAATGAGTTCCTTGCACTGAAATGTTCTGTCTTGCTGCTAAATCAACTTACTCGGAGCTTATTGACATGACAGCAGAGCTGCAGGTAACTCTGCTGGTTGACCTTCCTTGATGCCTCCAAAGCTGAATCCTGGTTTGGGGCACAAAAACACACAAATGTTCAAATTGACCAATATGCAGGTCCACTCCACCAAGTCTCTTGCGTATTCTGTCACATTCTCAGTGCCTCAAGGGCCACAACCAGATGTGATGCTAGTGATCAGTGATTAGAATCGCCTGTACACAGTAGGGGGCAGAAAGTGATTGATGATTATGGTATTTATATACCACTTTTCAATAAAATCAAAACCAAACAGGTTTATGTAGCCAAAGAAATGGGGGGAAAATGGTTTCTTGTTCCCAAAGAACACACAATATAAACAAACAAAAAAAGACACAAGGGAGACATCACAGCCTTGGAAAAGATCCATACAAGGATGAATAGGAATTGTTGCTCTTCTCCTGCTCTCCTAAACCTGCATTCACTTCCCCCTACTTATTTCTGTGACTCCCATGTGACTAAGGAGATTTACAGACAAAGTGGGGGAAGCAAAAGGAGGAGGCAGGAAGTCCACTGTGAGCATGCAAGTTAGGATTGGGCTGCCCATCATACAGATACCTTGAAGACACACTGCCACAAGCAAGTGTAGGGGAAGAGGGGATATGTAAAGGCTTCATCCAGTTCCTCAGGGACCTTCACCTGTGAAGACTGTCAGTCCTCAAGAGGATGGCACCTTCTGTAGGCACTGGCTCCCAGAGCCATTGTGGGCAGCTGTGAAAGCTCTTTACATCTGAAGAGGTTACTTGAGGTACAGACAGTGATTTAGCTGGGCTCACTACAGTGAGAGAACAAGCAATCACTAGTGTGGAAGGGATTGTCACTCCCGTATTGGCCTTTTCAGCCACACTAGATGCTGTTCCAGAACCACCTTTCAGAGCGCGATACCATAGTCTTTTGAGATTGAAGGTTGCCAACACACATTCAGTAGGGTGTATCACGTGGTTTCAGTCAATCTACTGTCTTGATACACCAATATGATTATGCAAATTGGACTTAACTAACAGGACATGTCTACTCAGAAGTAAGTTTCATTGTTTTCAATGGAACTTACTTCCAAGAAAGTGTACAGAAGATTGAGTATAAGGAACAAATGGGTAGCCCAATCCCGAGCTGCCTGGAGCACCCAGGCTCAGCGGCACTGAAAAGGGCTGCTGCCGAATCCTACGCCTCCCACACTACTGTGGGAGGCTCCTTGGGAGAAGGGGACGTTCATCCCCTTCCTGAGTAAGGTAAGCAGCCCCGCAATGGGGCTACTCACTTTACCGCTGACCAAAAGGTCGGCGGTAGAGTAAAGGTGCTTGTATAGGGAGCGCAACCCTCCACGAGTGCCCTGGATCCTGCAGAGCTCAGCTCCATGGATCCTCCTCCTGCCTGCCCCTCAGCACACCTCCTGTCCGCCCCTCGGCATGCCTCCTGCCCACCCCCACCGACCTCCTCCCTCCCTGGAACACCTCCCCCACGCCCCCATCCACGCCCCCGCCTCCTGTTCCGCAGCCCGGCGGTCCGGGAGACCGTCGAGCAGTGGAACCTGGCCAGCATTGGCCAGCGCTGGGGTAGCAGCGGCGGGAGCCTGGCGGTGAGCCCCGCAAATGTGCCTTATGGCACGTTTACGACTGTGGCTGGTGGCATGGAGCCGTGCCACTGACCACAGCATTGGGCTCTTAATCTGTTTGGGCAATGAGGATGGAGAAAGAGAAAGAGAGTATGAAGCTTCCTGGGTGGACTGCCCTTGGGCCAGTCATTACCATTCAGCTTCACCTACCTCATAAGATTGTTATGAGGACATGGGGGGGGGGGGGAGAAACTATGTAACGCACCCTGAGCTCCTTGGAGAAAGGGTGGTATAAAAAATGTGAAAATAAATAAGCCTACATAGCTTATGTATATGGGCTGAGTAGACTGGTAGCATCTAATCAATGAGCGTTGACAGCTGTTTTATGTTCTGTGCTGAACTGAAACTCTCTCGAGATGAAAGCAGCTCTTGCTGTGTACCTTTTCAGAAAGCATGAGGATTCTCAAATGCAAGTTTTCATTGTCCTTTTCCTATTGGAGAAAGAGACCATCGCAATTAGCTGAAGAGGGATCACTGACTCGGTAGGTTGCAGGCAGAAAGACTGCAGCAATTCACTGCCAACTAAAGAGAATCCTTGATGAAGCACTCAACCTGGCTGGGTTACCAAGACTAATATTTGTGTATAAGAACATCTCTATAACTCCAGTTGACCACAGTTCAGGGAAACGGAATTGTAGTGAATGGGAGAAAGCGTTCTATAGAAAGTTGGTTGGTTTTATGCTTTCTTTCTTTTTTTTATTCTATGGAAGGACACATTTTTAATAGAGTGCCAGACTGCTGGCCCTAATGAGATCGATCTTAGGACTGATGCCTGATTCCTGCAAAGCAGCGGCCGTGCAGCAGCAGCGTTAGAAACAAGGACATGGAGGGCATTGCTTCAAGCAGCAGCCTGCTTATGGGCCATTTACATTGTCTGCTTTCCACTCCTATTATGACTCATATTAATGATGTTAAAATAAAGCAAGCTTTAGGATTGATGCAGATACTGTGGACCCTTGTTTTAATGGGGAGATACTGGAAAAGGGGGATATGAAAAGCAAGCCATTAGTGGCTTTCCTCTAGTACATTCCGCCACCCAGCTATCAATAAATACACAGGAACAGAGGCAGTTAAGGTTTCAAAGGGAAATAGTTTGCAGTCAAATGCATTGTCCAAGGTACTAGAGGTTTCTACAACTTGGTAAACAGAGAACCCTGAATGCTCTTCTCTTTGTGTAGAATAAGAGGGTGCTCTTCAGCAGTGACTGCCTGCCACTGAGCAACAGAGCTCAGCAGCCTGGTTGCTGGTCCTCTGATGGTCAGGAAGAGAGAGCAGCTGGCGCTTTTCGCACCAGGAGCTGCCCCCCCCATTTGCTGCCCCAGACCCAGAATTAATTGCAATGACATCATCGTCACTGCAATTACTTCCGTGCTGCCTCCTCCTTTGAAAAAAGAAGGGGGAGGAAGGAGGTGGCCTAGGCTCCATCGGAGTTTTCTTGTGCAGTTAGAAACGGTGCCCAGGAGGCAAGTACCGCTTCTACTGGTGCAAATGGAGAGACACTTGCCTCTGGAAGTGGGGCTCACCTCCTGGGCACTGCTTCTAGAGGTGCCAAAAAGCTCCAATTGAGCCTTTAGCGCCCCTTAGCAGAGGCACAAAGGGCTCAATTGGAGATAAGAACATAAGAACAGCCCCACTGGATCAGGCCATAGGCCCATCTAGTCCAGCTTCCTGTATCTCACAGCGGCCCACCAAATGCCCCAGGGAGCACACCAGATAACAAGAGACCTCATCCTGGTGCCCTCCCTTGCATCTGGCATTCTGACATAACCCATTTCTAAAATCAGGAGGTTGCACATACACATCATGGCTTGTAACCCGTAATGGATTTTTCCTCCAGAAACTTGTCCAATCCCCTTTTAAAGGCATTCAGGCCAGATGCCATCACCACATCCTAAGGCAAGGAGTTCCACAGACCAACCACATGCTGAGTAAAGAAATATTTTCTTTTGTCTGTCCTAACCCGCCCAACACTCAATTTTAGTGGATGTCCCCTAGTTCTGGTGTTATATGAGAGTGTAAAGAGCATCTCTCGATCCACTTTATCCTTCCCATGCATAATTTTGTATGTCTCAATCATGTCCCCCCTCAGGCGTCTCTTTTCTAGGCTGAAGAGGCCCAAACGCCGTAGCCTTTCCTCATAAGGAAGGTGCCCCAGCCCCGTAATCATCTTAGTCGCTCTCTTTTGCACCTTTTCCATTTCCACTATGTCCTTTTTGAGATGCGGCGACCAGAACTGGACACAATACTCCAGGTGTGGCCTTACCATCGATTTGTACAACGGCATTATAATATTAGCCGTTTTGTTCTCAATACCTTTTCTAATGATCCCCAGCATAGAATTGGCCTTCTTCACTGCCGCCGCACATTGGGTCGACACTTTCATCGACCTGTCCACCACCACCCCAAGAGCTCTCTCCTGATCTGTCACAGACAGCTCAGAACCCATCAGCCTACATGTAAAGTTTTGATTTTTTGCCCCAATGTGCATGACTTTAGACTTGCTTACATTGGGAACCGTGCTGATAGTGGTTGCCATTTTGGTGCTGCTGTAGCCCTGGGCTCTAGAGAAGCTTAGGATTGGGCTGTCAGGCAGTGAGCTGGGGGAGGTATCAGGCTGGTGAGGTAGGCTCTGTGGGCACCCCACACCTAACTTCTACCTTCACTGGTCACTTGCCCAGCCACATACCTGACTTCAACTGGGTTTTCTGCCTCTCTTCCCTGCTCACTCCCCAAGCAGTAGCTCGCTTCAGCTCCTCCCAGAACATCTGAGTTCAGCTTGAGAAGAGCTATAGCTTCTGTTGCAGCTTTCTCTTCCCATCATAGCATCTGGGGAATGAGCAGGAAGAAGACATGGTGACTGTTGATAGTCTATCAGGTCTGAGAGGTGGGGGCAGTCTTGTATCCTGGGTCCTTGGGTCAGGTGCACCTTGCGTGTCCAGGGGGCAGCATCTCATGATACCACCTCAGGCATGGCTACACCTTAAGGATCACCCCAATAAATGTTCTGATTCAGAAAGCCTTCTTTAAAGAAATGATGAATAATGTCCCCAGTCAGTGCTGAACTAGCCCACAAATCCATTGTATATTTTACTTAGGCTTTCATGTAATGTGTATAAAGAGGCAGTTCAGGGAAATGTATTTTCATGCTTGCCTACCAGCTTTTTAAGGTACTGATCATCTAGAGATGCTGCTGTACTCTCCTCTTCCTGAGTTTTCTTTGCTTCTTGGATCTCTGCCTCTAAGCATGTTATTTTCTCTTCAGCCTGCGTTATCCTGTGCACAGTCAAAGAACGATGATGAGAGCAAGAGCAACTTATTTTATTGGCTGAAATATTTATACTGTAGCTTTCCATCCCCAGATTGGGGGGAGGGGAGGGCTTCAAGGTGGCTCACAATCGTAATTAAAAATCTATCTCAACAGCAATACTCATCAAAGATAACATTGACACGAGCTGCAATGCCACATCATCCCCCCTCAAAAAAATGTTCAAAGTGCCAAGGATGTCAAGTGTCACACTTATTCCAGAGAGTGCCATAAACAAATGCTTGTCTGAACCACAGCTCAGCTGTCATCCAAAGGCAGAATGCAAGATGATCCAAAGCTGAGTCCCCATCACTGAGAAGATATTTCTCTTGCATGAACCCTTACAGTACTATAAAGATCAGTCCAAAATCTTCTGAGGCAGCATGCCAAATGATAGCCCCCTTAGCTGATGACATGCCAGTCTCTGCCAGCAGTAAGCATCTGGGGAAGAGGGGGATTTTCTTCTCCCCACGTTTGGAGGCAGAGCGGCAGGCGGGTGAGCAGCTTCCCCCGCCTCCTCCCTCTCTTTGAGCAGCCACCCGAGGAGCGCATTTGTAGCGTGCCTGAGACTGCAGGACCCTGTGCAAGGGGCGAGGGCTGTGCTGGGTGCCCAGGCACTTCAGTAAGGGGTTGCTGGAGTGGGCAAGGTCACACCCCACTCTGCCACCTCGTAGGCAGTCCTTTGAGGGTGAGGGCTGCTTAGTGCTGGTTGCCCCCCCCTTTTTCCATTAAGGTTCGTAGCCACTGCTCAGCCATAAGAGGAGTGGGCTGGTGGTTGAGGGTGCTTGTGTTTAAAGATACAAAAAAGCTAAGCAGGGTTGGCTGTGGTTGACTTTTGGAGGGGAGACCTAGAACTGGATAACATAGTGTTTTTTCCCCCTTTGTTCTCCATAACATTCAAGTGCAGAACTCCCCCCCCCCCATTTATTTAAAGGCTGGTATGATGGCACTTCTTGCTTAAGTTGCTGCCATGCCTAAGAAAGCCCAGAAAAAAAAGGGGGAAGGCGCCTAAGCGCCCCCCATCCAAGCCTGTGGAGCCTGCCTCATCTTCTGATGAGTTAGCAGAAGTTAATGAGCTGAGAGCTTTGGTGGTACATTTTGCCAAAAGGAGAAAGTTCTCCGTAAAGCTGGCAAGGGGGATGGTGGTGCTTCTTTAGGGTCCAAGGCACCAGGGCGTACATTTACTAGGCCAGGGCGTTGGTCTAACCTAAAGTCTATTTTATCCTCTGGAAAAAGGGCCAAGGCTATGGTGGTTGCTGAGGACTCTTCTGAAGATGTAATGCAGATGTCATGGGAGTTGGAACAGGTGAAGGTGCCAGTAGCAAAGCCAGTTCCAGTGGCTGCTCCTGCGGCCAGTGCAGGTGAGATCAATTCCAGCGAGCATGAGGCAGTTGCAACAGTATGGGGGGAGGGAGAGGCCTCACACGGTCAGATCTCACCTCTGGCCCACCTTATTCACATGGCTGCCAGCGGTGGGGAACACAAGGAGCAGTTGCGCAAATTTATCCAACTCAGCCCTGGTCAGCTGGAGGGTATTAGGGGCATACTGGCGCAGCCCCCGCTGCTTTTAGTTATGGTGGCATGCCTTTGGTATCACCTACTATTCCTGGTCAAATGCCTTCCCCGGCCCTGGGGCAGCTGGTGGGCCCACAAGGGCCCTGGTCGGGCGGGGGGGTGGATTGATCCCTGAAGCCAGTGAGCACCCCAGGATCTCCTATGGAGATATTACTCTTCCCCTGGGTGGATACCTAGCTCTAGCTGTTAAGGAGAAGATATGGAGGGGGGAATATGTGGACATATTCAACCTCTTACAAATGGAACCCGAGCCAGTCCCAAAGGTGGGTGAACCTTTGAGGGAACAGGAGTTAGTTCGCCGTAGGAAGTTAGATAGGAACTGGACCAACTGGCTGAATGGGTTTGTGATATATGCATCAGTGGTGCTGCAAATGTACCCCAATAAGGCTACAGCCTTGTTCAAGTATCTTGATATAATCCATTGTACTTTTTGTGATTATTCTGGGCCTGCTTGGCTTTCTTAGGACCAGCACTTTAGACTGAGGGCATCCCATGCCCCGCCCTCGATTGGAGGGTTCCGCAATGGGAGTTGTGGTCGCAGCTGGTCGTGCCTTCAAAGCCAGCCATGGGTGACTGTTCGGACAGTGGCCATCTCATTGCTCGCAACAGGTCTGATCAGGTTAGGACACCTAGTGGTGTGCAGGGGGTTCAATACCCATGCACCTGTTTTGAATTTAACTCTTTGGGCAGGTGTAGCTGGGTTAACTGCAACTTCCTGCACGCATGTGTCCAATGCGGGGCAAAGCATGCCGTTGCCGCCTGCCCCAAGCTCAGATGGTCATGCCCTGGATCAAGGGGCACCTCCAGTGGAAGGAGAGGCGGAGGCCCTGCACCTGCTGCTACAGGAAAGGGGGCCAACGCCGATTAGGCTTTCTTCATTGCTTGCTTTATTGGCTGATTACCCCAACAGGTCGGCTGCTCAATACTTAGCTGAAGGTTTTTCTCAAAGTTTCAGAATTCTGGCACCACCTCCTCTCTGCCACACTTGGGCGAAGAATCTTTGCTCAGTCTGTGGTATGGAGGAGATAGTTTGGAATAAAATTAAGAAGGAGGTAGGGGCGGGTTGAGTGACCGGCCCATTTCTTAATTTGCCCTTGCCTAACCTGCAGGTGTCTCCCTTGGGCGTGGTCCCTAAGAAGGTCCCTGGTGAATTTAATTTGATTCACCACCTTTCATACCCCAGGGGTGATTCTGTCAATGATGGGATCCCCCATGAGCTGTGCTCTGTGAGGTATACTTCTTTGGACCAAGCCATAGCTCTTTTGTGCATGTTGGATCCAGTGTCTACCACGACACCTTGGTGGGCTTTATTTCCCTGTGTGAGGATCTGGGGGTTCCTTTGGCCCACGATAAAACTGAGGGCCCCACCACATGTCTCACTTTCCTCGGTGTGGAATTGGATTCGATCCAACAGCCGAGCAGGCTTCCTCAGGTAAAACTTGAAAAGATTGTTCAGTTATTGAGAGCCTCCATTTCATCCCACAAGCTTACACTCCAGGAGTTGCAGTCTCTGGTTGGGCACTTAAATTTTGCGTGTAGGGTAGTTTCACCTGGCAGGGTTTTTTGAGGCGCCTCTGTGACGCAATGGCAGGTTTGAAGCGCACCTATCATCCTCAGCCTACAGCTGAAATGCGGGAGGACATGCATTTCTGGCTCGAGTTTATGGAGCATTTCAACGGAGTTTCTTTTTGGAGGCAGCAAAGACTTTTAGAAGCGGAGCTCCAGATCCAGTCTGATGCCGCAGGTGGCCTTGGCTTTGGGGTTTATTTCCGGGGCCGTGGTGTGCTGCACCCTGGCCGGCATCTTGGAAGAGTGACGGCATTTGTAGGGACTTGACTTTTTTAGAGCTATTCCCCATCGTGTTGCAGTATTTTTATGGGCACCGGAAATGCTAATTCTGCTATGAAATTCTGGCGTGGCAATCGAGCAGTGGTGCAAATAGTGAATAGTCAGACCTCCAAATCTCCCCGAGTCATGCGCATGTTGAGGGTTTTTTGTTTAGCACTGCCTGCGTCATATCACTTTGTTTACTGCTAGACATGTTCCCGGGGTCCAGAACAGCGTTGCCGATGCGCTCTCTCGTTGTCAGGAGGAGCATTTTCGGCAGCTGGCCCTGGAAGCATCCCTGGACCCAGAGCCCATGCCCCCTGGCTGTGGAACCTTGGCTCACCAGGGCCCAGGGGGTAATATGGTCTGCATTAGCATCATCCACGAGGGCCAGTTATCGCTCTCAAATGCGTGAATTTATAGACTTCTGCTTAGATTCCGGCCTGCCCTTCATCAGCTCCATAGCACCCAAGACCGTCATGCAATTTCTCCTGGCACTTAGTGAGTGCGACCTGTCAGCTTGGTCGATGGCAGTTTACCTGGCTGCAATTTCCTTCCAAACCAAGGCAGCTGGTTTTCCGACAGATAACTTCAGGGTAAGAAAAATGCTGGAGGGGTTATAGAAAGGCAGTCCCAACCCTTGCAGACAAGCGCAAGCCCGTTTCTCTTACCATCCTTCACAGGCTCTGTGTTGAGTTTGGGCTGATCTGTTCTTCCCAGTACGAGGCTGGCCTTTTTCGCACCGTTACATTGGTGTTCTTTTTTGGGCTTTCCATCCCAGCGAGATTTTAACTCAGGCCAGAGGAGTTCAAAATGATAGAGCCCTCCAGTGGGATGATTGCGTGCTAGAGAGGAACTCTGTTCACCTACACATTCGGAGGTCCAAGATGGATCAGGTAGGTAGGGGCATCAGGTCACACTTAGGAGGTTGCCCTCTGAGGGCATTTGCCCTGTAAGGGCCTTGGCTGCATACCACGCTTTGGCCCCACCTGGCCCAGGCCCCCTTCTTCACCACAGTGATTTTTCCCCATTAACTGTTGCACAGTTCAGAGTTGTTTTCCAGAGGGCCATTAGGGTCTCACTCTGGGTGAGTATAGTCTGCATTCCTTTAGAATTGGTGCTGCCTCAGCAGCAGCGCAGCTAGGCTCCTGGTTGTGGCCATTCAGAGGATTGGTAGGTGGCTCTCCAGGGCCTTCAAACATTATGTGAGGTAAGGCTGCCCAGCATTGTTCAGAGTTCTGTGATCCTGTGAGTATGGTTTGGGACCCTTCTGCCCCTCAAGGGGGGGTCTCAGTGGCATTGTGCCTTCCTGGGGGCCGTGTGGCTCTGTATTTTTGGGATTCCTAGTTGGTCTCCTGGTTTTTGCCCTGAGGGGATTTTGGGCATTTTGCTGGTTATTGATTTGTTTTTCTCTTAACTTGGCAGGACCTCAGCGGCTGACCCTAGCGCAGGTCCTCATCTGCGGGCACTCTAATTTTTGGGGGGCCAGGAAGCATGCCTTGTCCACCAGCTATGGCTCGCAGCTGGGGTTTAGCACTTTCGCCAATATCAGCTGGGCAGCCCGAAGAGGCATGTACTGGGGACAATTCCTGCCCAAGGTTTGCCAGTTTGCTCTTTCACACCCTCCTTCTCAGGTAATCCTGGTCCATTTAGGTGAGAATGACCTGGGCCAGAGGACCTCTAAGTCCTTGAGGCTCCAGGCCCATAGGGACTTTATAACATTGCAGGGTTGGTTCCCAGGAGTTGTTATTCTTTGGTCAAACCTGTTGCCCCGTAGGGTGTGGCATGGCACTAGGAGTGTGAGGAGGATTGATGTCAATGATTGCCTGGGGAGGGTTGTAGCGAGTTTGGGCGGGACCGTTATTCCTCATCCAGTGATCCGGTGGGATTGCCCTGCCCTCTTTCATAGCAACGGTGTTCACCTTTCTGCTCAGGGCTACGATTTGTTGTTAGCAGATTGGCAGCAGGGCTTGCATAGCCTGTATTTGGATGGGGAGAGGAGGGACAAGCAATAGTCTGTCCCTCCCTGTGGCATGATGCGTGCGGGACGGGGTAGGTAGGGCAACTCGGTGTCCATACAGGACAGCAAAGTCAATGGGGGCGAGCCAGAACCGCCCACATGATGCCTAGCCAGCTCGAAGAGGTAGGCTGGCAACCCCCCCATACTGGTCTGGCTACACTTGCATGGTTTGCCCAGCGAGCCAGCTGGCCAGCTCCCCTGCCCCCTTTGGGGGTGACGTAGACAGGCTGCACCCAGTCGATCGACTGGTGGCAGCCCGAGTCAGTTGGTTCGCCCTTGAGCTCCCGGGGAGGTAGACGGCTAGGTCTGTTTCTCCCCAATTTTAGGCCCCCGCACACCGGGGTGCTAGCCCCCTGGCCCCATTTAGCCCTGCTGCTGTTTTGTGTTGTTGTTAATAAAGTGGCCCTAGTTCAACCCAAAAAACCTCAGCCTGGCATCTTATTTGGGGGGTCACGGGTAATGACTCAGTCATTCATTCGATGCTGGTGATTGTTAATTATAGAACATAAGCTCTGCTGGATCAGGCCAAAGGCCCATCTAGTCCAGCTTCCTGTATCTCACAGTGGCCCACCAAATGCTTCAGAGAGCACACAAGACAACAGACACAACCTGTGTCCTGCTGCCCTCCCCTGCATCTGGTAATCAGAGGCAGCCTACCTCTAAAGCCAGGAGCTTGCACATACCTACCGAGACTAGTAACCCATGATGAACTTTTCCTCCAGAAATTCATCGGATCCCCTCTTAAAGGCATCTAGGTAAGATGTCATCACTACTTCCTGTGGAAAGGAGTTCCACAGACTAATTACACACTGGGTAAAGAAATATTTTCTTTTGTCTCTCCTAACTCTGTGCAGAACATCAGAGGAACTTTCTGTGGTCTCGTATCATTACCATTAGGTAGCAATACCCCTGGGTCCACGTGCAGCCTCTTTTGTATCTCCCTCTCTGAAGAAAAGAACCCGGAACTTGGACAATGCCCTCAAGTGCCAGGGATCAGATGAAACTGCTGTAAACACATCTCTATGAATCCCTAAGATATTGTACCATTTTGTAGATCATCAGTGTAAGCAGCTGCAGAAGTCAATTTTGGCTCACAAATGGGGTATAACTATTTTTAAAACCCAAACATACTCACTTACCTTTTGAGCTCACCCTTCATGTTCCTCGTAGATCTCTGTAAATCCCAAATGCTAGTTTTGATGTTATTCCCTTCACTCAGTAGGCAGTTAATTTGTTCTCTCAGCCATATATTCATATGCTTAGACTGGAAGATGGAAGTTTTCTTTGCTACTAACCAAGTGTCCCTGTTTGACATATAAAAACATGAGGTAGTTACTGAAGACATGGTGTCTGGGATGCCAATTTGTTGACGATGCTGAAGGAAAAGATAACTAATTAGTCAAGTAAAAAAAATGCATAACAGTAACGATTGGAGGGGTAGGCAGAATGATATACCTAGAGATAATTTTAGCTATGAGGAAGAAACCTTGAGATGTGACTGCTCACCTCCCAAGTCTAGGACAAGTAGACTCCCCTCTCCCCACCCCAACATATTTCACTTGTCTTTGAGAAACTTGTTGATTTTGTTTGCGCATTCTGAGATGCTTCTCTTTGGGAGGAACCCTGAAATTTGCTTCAAGAAGATTTTGAAATGGTGGTGCCAAACCTACCCAGGGTTGCCACCCTGGCCCCAGTGCTCCTAGCTCTTCCACTCATTGTCAGCATCAAGCTGTTCACATCCCTTTGCCATATCGGCTATCAAAATTCTATTACATGGCATCAGTGGAGTGGCAAACAGAGGAAAGCACAATCTGTTTTGGTTGTTATTACAGAGAGCTTGGAGCACTGTATAATGTGATCCCAACTATGTTCTGCTGTCATAAACCAAGTGTTTGGATTGGTCTGTTCGCATATTCCCAAGATGTAGATGCCACATGAACTTGCCCAGTGATTGAGATCATTGTCGAAGGTCCTTTCCTGGATGCCCCTGCCAATAGAAATTATGACTGGCCAAGAAAAGAGCCTTTTCAAATGTGGAATGCTCATTTATGGGGTGATTTACCCTGGAGACGCTTTGCTGGTGACAAACCTAACAACTTCCAGGCAACAGGATTTTTTTCCCGCCCAAACTTTAAAACATATTTAATTGTTTTAATGTTTAATTCTGTTGATTTTGTTATTCTGACGTGTTGAACTGTGTTTAATCATTTTACCTGCTGTGCTGATTGATTTTTTTTGTGTGTGTGTGTTTTCATTGCATTATTTTAATTACTATTATTATTCATTTCTAAATCATCTTGGACATTGTTGTAACTGAAAGTCAGGTAGAAATATTGTGATACATTCATCTTTCAGGTATACACCTCTCTATTTTTAGTTACCACCCAAATAAAAGCATATAAAACACTGAAAACTTGGAAATCCAAAACAATACCTGACATTTTATGCTATAAAAGTGTAACAGTGGATGTAATGATACAAATGTTCTTTTGCTGATGCACTTCCAGGGAACCAGGCAGTGGTGTAGCGAATGATTGTGTAGCCCGGTGCTGAGATCAAATTGATGCCCCGGAAGTGACATCATGCCTGAGCTTTCAAAAAACAATGAAAATGAGAAAAAATCCACCACCTCCTCCTCCCAGCGGCTCACTTTCCACTCACTCTGCCGCTTTCCCACAGCCAGCAGAGTAGCTAAGGCATATGTTACCTGGGGTCAAAGTAGATTTTGTAGTCCCCCCTTCATGATGAAATCAAATTTAATTAAGTAAATAAAGAGGGACAGTTATTCTACCCCTGCTAAATATAAATATAAGTATAAATATGAGAGTCAGGGTGGTGCAGTGGTTAAGGAGGTGGGCTTAGTCCTGGAAGATCCAGGTTCGAATCCCCCCTCAGCCATGAAGCTTCCTGGGTGTCCTTGGGCCAGTCACTTGCAGTCTCACCTGCCTCACAGGGTTGTTGGGAGGACAAAAGGAGGGGAGCAGCTGTGTACATTGCCCTGAACTCTTTGCAGGAAGGGTGGTATAAAAACTGAGAAATAAATAAAAATATAAGAGGAGCACCACTTTGAAAAAGTGCCTCTGTATCCAGTTAGCAGGGGTAACTGTATTATTATACATGGAAATGAGAGCTGACTCATATTAACACCTTATTGGTTCCCTGTTGTATCATAATAACACCTAATTTGCTCTTGAAACAATCAGTCTCATTAGTCAGTTTTGAGTTAAGAAAATCCAGTTTTTGTTACATAATTCCCTTAGCTACACCAGTGGAACCAGGATTAACTACAGATCCCTGTTGAGGTAAACTTGGGTTTGTTACCATGGAATGTATGAAACAGCCCTAATTGAAGATCATTTGGAATAGGGTTCCAAATTCTGATTTTAGCACATTATTACAACACGCTAGAACAGAACTAGATCATGATCCTATAAGAAAAGTTGGATATATTTTCCAGTTACAAAATCATGTAACGCTTCCTACAAAAGAGTTTATTGCATTCTAGAATGGCTTAACTGTTGGCATCTGGTGAATGCAGACAGCTTACTCCCACTGCCCAAGGTCACACAGCCTGGCACAGTTCCCGGGGAGTGTGTGTGTAGCAGCCATGCTGGAAAGCTTGCATCAAGGATAGGAATACACACAGCACACACAGCAGGGTCCTTCACCAAACGTGTATTTACAGGTACAGGCAATAAGCATGAGTCCCACACAGGGAACCAGAGCCACTTACTCTCTCAATATCCGGAACACAGCAACAAAGTACCCACCCACCCCTATAGTCCAGCAGGGGCTGCTTTGGTTTTATAAAACAGCTGGCCAATGGGTGCCTGTTTCAGGGCAGGCTTGGGCTAATCAGCCCCACCCATTTCCACTCAGCAGGCAATCAACTAGCACCTGCTGAGTGACTCAGCACCTTTCCTTTTTTTTTTTTTTTTTGCTTGTAACAGGCTTGAGCTTTAGCTGCCTCTGCTGGGGCCAGACTTTACACAGGCCTCCTGTGTCAGTCGGGGGCATCCTCCAGCAACTCCCAGCAAAGGGATTGGGCACAAACCTTGACGTTAACACGACAGGCTGCAAGTTCATCTGTGTTCCTGAAAAGTGATGGCATGCCACAACATACTGCTGCTTACTTGGCAAGCCAATTATAAAATATTTCTGAAGAGCTCCTTGAGCCACGCCTTGGGGTTATGTCAACTGGAACCAGGATCACACTGCCCAATTAGACAGCAGAGTGCTTATGGTGTCTTGCACATAGATCTTCACCCCAAAACATTTACTGCTATTAACTAAATATTGGATTTTGTTGTCTTGGACTGTCATTGTTTTATCATAATGTTGCAGCATCATCATCCATTTATGTCACATGGTCATAATCTATATGGACTCCCATACAGACCGCTATGTGGAATGACCCTTACATGGCACTCTACCATAGCTTGCGTGCAGTGGTTCTGATCCTAGTACAATCTTACAAGCCAAACTGAGAAGCTGTGATTTTGGTGATAAGCTCAGCATAAGCCTGTAATCCTTAAGAAAGAATCCCCAGTCTGTATTTTCCATATCATGAACAAAGGAGTACCACAAGGATTGCTGCAAACAAAACAAAACCCCCAGCTTTAAAGACTAAAGGACACTCACCGGGCATTGCTAGTTTTCACACTGACAGCTGTACTGGCTTCGGAAATCTGTGGGCAGTAATAAAAGCATTTTTTTAAATTTTGACTTCTGGAAACAAAATACGTAATCATCAGGTGCTCCACAACAAAGTTCTTTTAGAGTTTAGCTACTTCCAGGAATAATCAGTTCCAGTGAATAACTGAAAGACTTGGGGCTTAGATATGGGGTAGCAGTGATGGTGTGGCCATAATCATCCTCCTCCTCCTCCTCATCATCAACATCATCACAATCTTGCTATCAAGGTATAAGATGCTTTACAGAATATTTGCCTGCAGGGAGCTTGTGATCTAAATTCTTGTTGGAATTCTGGATGCAACATTGCCTGCAAGACTCTGGAGAGCAGTGTACTGTCCAGACACCTGAGACCTTTTACCTGCCCTCTATGATCCTTGCAGAACAGGTGGTCCTTAACACTTTTTCCTTCCTTCCTTCCCCCTCTCTCTTCCACACAATCAAAGCAGGACAGCACACCACCTCCCCACCCCAATCCATACAAAGAGAATAGCTCTAGGGTTCTCTGTTCCACAAATATTGCAATAGGAACTTCTGACCACTCAGAAGATATGGAAACAATGAGTAAAGCATTTCTTTTGATATCTTAACCAGTCTCTGCTCCTGTGTGTGTTTTATTGATAGCAGCAAATTAGCCAAGTTGTGTTTACCATAGGAAAGGGGTCCTCCTGCTGATTGCTCTGCTTTCCTTGCCCCCCCCCCCAATTCCCAACAATTCTGACATTGGGGAGGACAACACAAGCAAGGAAAGACAGAAGGGAGGGATTATTATTATTATTATTATTAATAAACAGTATTTATTTATCGCTTTTCAACTAAAAGTTCACAAAGCGGTTTACAGAGAAAAATCAAACTAATGGCTCCCTGTCCCAAAAGGGCTCACAATCTAAAAAGATGCAAAAAGAATACCAGCAGACAGCCACTAGAAAAGACACTGCTGGGGTGAGGTGGGCCAGTTACTCTCCCCCTGCTAAAAAGAGGAGGACCCACTTGAAAAAGTGCCTCTTGCCCAATTAGCAGGAGCATATTAGCCCAATATAGGCAGCAATAGATGTATGAGAGCAAATAAATGCATTGACACACAATGAATTATCCCAATCCTATTATCCCTCACCAGCCCACAGCTTGCAACACTGCTGATGGAGTGTGTGATGCATGCTATGGTGGGGGAGTGACCTAACAGCCCAAAAGATATAAGAAAAATCTTTTTTTCATTTATCCCCCCGCATAGTCCGCCTGGTCTTTAATAGGTCTTCTCAGGCATATACCCACTATCTAGCTGGCATAAGTCTGAGGAGAGTTAGAGGGAGTGTTGGGCCAGGAAAAGGGGGATAGGATTTTGGCATGTGCTGTTGTGGCCAAGATCCTCCTCCTTCCATCCCCTCTCAGCCCACTCCCTGCCTGTTTCACCCCCTCTGTCTTACTGCCAGCAGCAGGGATGGAGAAGGTTCTGTGGGCCACTGTTGCCTGCACATGGCTTCTAGATGTTTACCCTGTTGGCTGAGGCCTACAGAATGTTGGAGCAACTTTAAGACTATCATTCTAAGACTTAGGCTGCAATACTAACCACACTTTCCTGAGAGTAAGCCCCATTGAACAAAATAGGATTTACTTCTGAGTAGACCTGGTTAGGATTGTGCCCTTAAACTGCTTGATTGTGAGATCCATCAGCTTACGCCATGGATAAGATTGGTTTGCCCAGCTGCAAACCTATACACACTTACTTGGGAGTAAGCCCTTTTGAACACAGTGGGACTTACTTATTAGTAAACATGCATATGATTACACTTGCTAAGCTTCCACTGCAGGGATGTAGATTTTCTCCATTCAGTTTCTGGTCTTTCCTTAGACTATGAACTTAGTTAATCTAAGGTTTGTTTTGTATCCAGAGACTCCAGCCAAATACTGTACAGTACTTGTGTGTCATTTTGCTACTAACAGCCCAATCCTATGCATGTCTATTCAGAAGTAAGTCCCACTGAATTCAGTTGGACCTACTCCCAGGTAAGTGTGTATAAGATTGTAGCCTAAGGGTCATACATTTTTGGGGGGACGGGGGACGGATGGACTATGTGTCCCTGGCGGACACACAGAAATGTAATGTTTGTGTTCCAAGAACATAAGAACAGCCCCACTGGATCAGGCTATAGGCCCATCTAGTTCAGCTTCCTGTATCTCACAGTGGCCCACCAAATGCCCCAGGGAGCACACCAGATAACAACAGATAACATGTTCTTTAATCAAACATGGTTGTACTGTAGATATACTCCACTGAGAGCTCCCAGTTGGATACAGTTTCCTGTAGTGTGTACTTTGAGAGGGAAACAATATTTTCCCAGTGTAATGTGTCAAGCAATCCATCTGTTCACTGAGAAAAGCACTTATTCTTCTCCGGTTTCAGCAAATGCCCTCTCAATAATGGATAGGATTTCTAGAAATATTCTTTTTTAAATTTACATTCTTCCAACTCTGGGGAAGGGAAAATATAAAGGACAGTCCTCTCTAAATATTTGAATGCCCCATCTCTGAAAGTTGGTGGAGCAAATTTCTCCTCTCCCCACTGCTCAAGCAGGGCTTTTCTGATATGCTTCCAAATGACTGGTTATCTATTCTGTAGTTTGATCTTTCTGTAGTTATTTACTGATTTGTTGTTTGCGATCATTTCCATGGCCTATGGTGAAACACATACTCAAAAATACAAAATAATTATTTGCTTTTAAAAGTATATCAAAGTAGCCCTTGGTCATCTGAATAATTATCAGAATACCTACTGCTAAAAGACCCTGATCTCTGTTTGTACCTTCCGGTACAGCTGAGGTGGCACCAGTAACACCCATAAAATCCATTTCCCATTGTAGGCTAAAGAACTAATTACAGGTGTCCCCCTCCCCCCTCCGTATCCATAGATCTGGTATCCACAGATCTGGTATCTATGGATCTGGTTATCTGCACACCTTGCATCTCCCATGTCCATTACCTTTGTTATTGTCTGCAGTCACACTAAGCAAGAACAGCTCTTCCTTTTACTAAACACTTCCTGTTAATGTTCACTTAGTCTTCTCTAGCATTCAGGCTGCCTGATGCTTGTCTTCCTATAAGCTTGCAGGCTTATAACATTTGGTAAAAGGAAGAGCCATTCTCATTTAGTGTGACTATAAAGAAGATAACAAAAGGTCATAGGCATTGGGGCACAGAGATAGCACAGGGATATGGTTTTCCCTTATCCAGTTTCTGGTTTCTTTGGGGGATGGATGGACATATCCCCCATGGATACTGGGGGATGCCTGTACTTCTTTTTAAGATTTATACCCCATAGAAGCAACCCTTGCTTTTCTGGTGCCTGGCACAGGCCAGAGTGAGCTTCCAAGATCTTTACTGGTCTGATGTTGCCTAGATTTATGAGAGCTAAAGGGAGCAGTTCCACAATCATCCCCAGCATCTCTTGCTCAAACAACAAGTCTCTCAGCCTGTCCCTACTCTCAATACACACTACACAATAAGAACTGGTGGAACAAAGAAAGCAGCAAATCTAAAATTTACTCACAGGGTAAAGCCCATCAATGGCTACAAGCCTAATAATGACTACTAGTCATGATGGCTGTGCACTAGCTTCAGATTGTGTGGCAATATCAAATACCAGTTGCTGGGAAACAACAGTGGCCCAAATCTGTTTGCCTTCCTCTGCTGCTTAGATGTTTTCCAGACATATCTGTTTGGCTGTTGGGAGAAACAGGATACTGGACTGGTTGGATCTTTGGCTGGATCCAGCAGAGCTTCCCATTTGGCTCTTTTGAGAAGGGGCTCTGTGTTCTGAAGGGAAGACACACACCTTTTCTGTGCTTCTATGCCTATTTTTGTTCCACACTTTTCTGTTCAGCGGCATGTTCTTCGATTAGGGACTGCCTCTAGAAGTTAATTACTGTCAACTCCTCAGGTATCTCCAAAGGGCCTAGGGTGAGCCAAGAAGCCTATGAATTATTAGTAATGATACTCCCAACCCAATGAAGACAAGATAGGCTAGAGCAGGGGTGCTCAATAGGTGGATCGCGATCTACCGGTAGATCGCGAGGCAAAATGAGTAGATCACGGAGCCCTGTCTCTCCAAACTGTTAATATGTCAGTTTCGTCTAGTGACTAGACGAAACTGACATATTTAGCTAAACTGACACTGAAACTGACACTTTAGCTGCTCTTCAGGCATGCAGCAACAAAACTGACGAAACTGACTAGACTCCAGTAGGGGCTCCATACATTAAAGGGGGTGTCTGTCAGACGCTTCCTTCCCCCCTGGTAGATCTCCGGGCCTTGCTGGGTTTCAAAGTAGCTCTTGAGCCAAAAAAGTGTGAGCACCCCTGGGCTAGAGTAATGGAATCTTATTGAGTTACAATGTCATACAGCATTACAACAATACTTAAGGAGTCTTGGGATAGGATTGGGCCCTTAGAAATGGTAAAGTGACACACATACACTCTTGATCATAATAATCAGGCTTACCTTTTCTTCACTCATGTCATTTCTTTCCCAAGAAATATATTCAGATACGTTTAATTTGATCTTCCCTGTTGAGCTGAGTCCATGTATAAGCTTTGTCTTGTGTGTTTTATGTGTGCCTCTCTTTCAGTCTGTGTGTGTGTGTGTGTGTGTCTGTGCTTATGTGTCCATGTGTATCTGTAGAATCTCTGCAGCCTTTGAGGTCATAAAGGCATGACAGTCTCCCAAGTGAAAAGTCTCTTTACTGAAGTGCTTATGACAGAGATGTGTGTTAGTGGTATGGCCAACAGAATACACTTAGGACAGGCAGAAAAGTATCCAGCAGCCTCAAATTCCTAGGACATTCAAAATGACTTGAAATGGGCTTGAATATTCTTTTCTTGTGCCTTTTCTGGTTGGTGGTTCCTCCCCCCTCCCCATCAGTATTAGAAAATTCATCATAAGGTCTTCTATGAACAAGAAAACATTCTATTTTTGCTAGATGCTCTTCATGTCAAATCATCATCTATCAAACTATCAGATTGTCAGGCAACTGCTGCTCTTTAGTTGGGGGTGTTTCTCAACCCTACTACATGAGGGGCTTCAGTCAGAGATGAATGGCTTGAGCCTGGAACTTTATGAATGGTTTCTATAGCACTGTCATCAATGAGCTATTTCAGGCATATGAAACAACTTTATATACCAAGTCATTCACCCATTATTATCAGCTCTGATTGGCAGAGCCTCTCCAGGGCCTCAGGCAGGGTGTCTTTCAAAGCTCAGTGACACTTGAGATCCTTTTAACTGGAGATGCATGAAAGACTTGCCCTGCTTTCTACTTGAAAACAGGAACTACAATTTCTTCTCCACATGGTTGCTTTCTATATAATCTTTATATCAGAGATCATGCGATGGTGAACACTGGGGTCAAATCACCCACTGCACTGATGCCACTCAGTCAAAATTTTTCAGTTCTTCTTTCCTTGCTCCTCCAAGAGCAAGAAGCTCTTGAGGTGCTATAGGCCTTTCCATTGATTTTTGGCGTAGGATCATATTGAGACAAAAGTCACTTTACAATAAAAGTTTGGCCTTGCATGCTTGTTTTATTTTTGTTGGGGAAAATAATATGATATAAACCAAGCAGAGTCATACAGAAGAAGACCCTTTTCCTGATTGCAACTAATATTAAAATAGGGTAGAGGTAATACAGGGTATCAAAGAAAAACACTTAACATTCACAAACATAACCATCTTTGTTGTTGTGCAGATTCTAGACTATGGAACAGGGAATCCTAGAGCTATTCCCTTTACTTGTGTGTGTGTGTGTGTGTGTGTGTGTGTGTGTGTGTGTGTGTGTGTGTGTGAGAGAGAGAGAGAGAGAGAGAGAGAGAGAGAGAGAGAGACTGCATGGCATAGTGGATTCAATGCTGGCTGGTAGAGCTCATTGAGAGACTGGCTGTTTGTTGGAAGATCAAAACCAAACACACAAGAGCAAACAATGTGTTTATTGGAATGTGTCTGTTGGCCCATACCTGCAATTCTCTTTAGCGATCTTGTCCAAAAAATGAAAAATAAATATTTGTGGCAATAATGCAGACCCTGCTTTCTCTGAAATAAGTGAGCGGAAAAGCACCTTAGTGACTAGCATGAATATATAGCTGTGTGCCCTGGTCGCAAACAAATGCTTTCTCCTCTGCTGCAGTTTCAAACGCAACTTCTTTCTTTCACAGTAATTGCTCTGGACCGACAGCAGGTTGCTTCAGATGATAGTTGCCCCATCCTACTCACCGCATGTGTGCAGTGATGCACTGAAGACACTTCCTCCACTTGCTCCCTCCACTTTCCTCCCTAAAGCTTCTAAATTCTCTCTCTCTCTCTCTCTCTCTCTCTCTCTCTCTCTCTCTCTCTCTCTCTCCTTCTGTGTTTGTGTGGGGGGTTGTTGTTGGCAACCTTCAGTCTCGAAAGACTATGGTATTGTGCTCTGGATGGTGGTTCTGGCACAGCGTCTAGTGTGGCTGAAAAGGCCGATTCGGGAGTGACAATCCCTTCCACACTGGGAGCAAGTGTAGTGTGTCCCTGGTCTGTCTCCCTGGCTATGAGCCTTCCTTCTTTGCCTCAGTCTGTTGGCCAAGTGTCTCTTCAAACTGGGAAAGGCCATGCTGCACAGCCTGCCTCTAAGCGGGCCACTCAGAGGCCAGGGTTTCCCACCTGTTGAGGTCCACTCCTAAGGCCTTCAGATCCCTCTTGCAGATGTCCTTGTATCGCAGCTGTGGTCTACCTGTAGGGCGCTTTCCTTGCACAAGTTCTCCATAGAGGAGATCCTTTGGGATCCGGCCATCATCCATTCTCACAACATGACCGAGCCAACGCAGGCTTCTCTGTTTCAGCAGTGCATACATGCTAGGGATTCCAGCTCGTTCCAGGACTGTGTTGTTTGGAACTTTGTCCTGCCAGGTGATGCCGAGGATGCGTCGGAGGCAGTGCATGTGAAATGCGTTCAGTTTCCTCTCCTGTTGTGAGCAGAGAGTCCATGATTCGCTGCAGTACAGAAGTGGACTCAGGACGCAAGCTCTGTAGACCTGGATCTTGGTATGTTCCGTCAGCTTCTTGTTGGACCAGACTCTCTTTGTGAGTCTGGAAAACGTGGTAGCTGCTTTACCGATGCATTTGTTTAGCTCGCATCGGTACATTAGGGAGGGGTACATTCATCTGAACTGCTCCTCACACAAGTAGAAAGACTTATGGGGTCATAATGAGGCAAACAAGAGAAGTGAGGGGAGAAGTGCCAGGACATGCATGAGCTCTAAGTGTGCACACCACTAAATGCAGGTGGCCAGTAGGATGGGGTAGGTATTGCCTGAACAGCCCCAAGAAACCATGAAGTCTTTGGTATACTGATGTAGTTTTAGACTCTATTAAAAGAAGAAACTTTGCCAAGTATAGTTTCTCCTCTCTCTGCAGCACTGTGATAGAGAAAGTCGCACTGGGTGAAATTCTGCTTTCTGTGTGACAGTGAAAGTACAGGAGCTCAGTCAGAGTCTGGGCCCAGCAACTCCACAGCAGGCACATTCATGTAATATGGGGTCTGTTGTGAGTATCTTTCACCACTTGGTGGCAATATCGCTCCAAAAAAAACCCTTCTTTTTGAATCACACACCTCATATTTGTCTGGAAATCATTTCACCCTTGCTTTCCATTCCAAGAAAGGAAAAATCCCGGAAAATTAAGTGTTTTTCAGGTTTATCATCAGAGCAAACTCTTTGTTCCAAAGTAAAGTTCTGAAGATGGTCATGGAAGTTATTAAACAACCAAAGCTCAAGAGGTGGCACCATTTGTTATCATAGTTTTGAGGGCATTGTTACCCTGCTGCAACAACAACCGAGGGTCCAGTCCAATCCAAATTTTCAGCACTGATGCAGCTGTGCTGAAGGGGCATGTGCTGCATCCTGCAGTGGGAGGGGAGGGGGTCACCGAGGTCTCCTCAAGGTAAAGGAACATTTGTTCCCTTACCTTGGGACTGCACTGCAGCTGCATCAGCACTGGAGAGCTGGATAGGATTGGGCCCTCAGTTGTCGTGGTGAGGAATTGTTGGTGTTGTCATGTTTCTTAGGCCCCAATCCTGTCTAACATTTCAGTGCTGATGCAGTCACAAGGTAGCTGGAGAGAGGGAGCAAGGGAACATGTACTGCTCTCCCTGGCTTCAGAGTGCCTGGCTGAGAGGGATAAATTATTAAATTTATCCTTTAAAGAAGGATAATTTATCCTTCTGTAGCCCCTGTAGAGCAGCCTCTGTGAGCTCTTCAGCTGGCTCTTCTTCCTGCAGGACGCTGGCCCCAAGTAGCTGTTGGCTTTGAGCCTCCGCAGCCTCATCCTTAGCTGGGCTTTTGAACTCTGCAGCCCAGTGCCTGTGCTCTCCCTGCTCCTCCACCAGCTTGGAAGCTCTTGGTTGGCAACCTTCAGTCTTGAAAGACTATGGTATAAGCCAGGGGTCGGCAACCTTAAACACTCAAAGAGCCATTTGGACCCATTTTCCGGAGGAAAAAAAACCTCAGGAGCCACAAAACCCTTTTGACGTCTAAAATGAAGATAATACTGCGTATATAGTTTTTTTTCACCTTTATGCTCTTATAGGTCCCATTTTTATAATGTAGCCCCCTCTTGTAGCTTTTAGTTAGTTTTGTCATACATTCTTGTCCTGTGTTTTCAGACGCCTGGTCCTCTGTGGTGTTTTGCCTGATTCCAAGGCCATTCTCTGCCTGGAGAATTATGCCCACTTTAAGCAAATTAGCTCCCCTTCTTTCCCCCAACAAATGACCCTGGTTCTGCCCTGCAGTCCTGCTGGACCCCACCTCCAGGGTAGCTCGCCTGTTCAACCTGCAGAGGTCCTCTCTCCTGCTGGCAGCCTCCCACCACTACAGCAGACCCTGGGTCATCAGCAGGGCTTGGGCACAGCAGCCACACACCAAACTCCAGTGTCTCCAGCAGTCCATTAGTCACAAAGTCAGTCAGAGCATCCAGGACAGAGTCCAAAGTCAATAAGCCAAGTCACAGTCCAAGATCAGATTCCAAAGTAAGTCAGTCAAATCAGTCAGAGTATCCAAGTCAAAGTCAATAAGCTCAGTCAGTCTCCTCTCCTACCTGCACTCCTTCTACAACCCACACCCCCTTCCTCAGGTGCTCCTTATATCCCTGAGGGCCCTATTGCCTTCAAGTGGCTGCAGCTGTGCAGCACACTCTGCTGGATGCCCAGGCCTTACACTTAAAGGGGCCACTGATGACACCACATCTACATCCTCACCAGATCTTCCAGGATTCCAATACATATGGTGGTTATGACATCTGCTTATCTTACATGGATACTAAAGAACTCCCCCCACCTTCCAGAGGCACCCTGCCGGAAGGAAAAAAGGAGACAGACTCCAGAGGTGGGGAAGAGAAGAAGCCAGAGCTGGGAGGGAAGGTGGGGAGGGGCAGCCACAGGCCAGCTTCTGCCCTGCCTGCCTGCCCTCCCTGACTCAGGCTGCAACCCTCTCCACACTATCCTGGGAGTAAGCCCCATTGACTACAATAGGACTTCTGAGCAGACAAGTTGGTTGGAGCTCTCAGGCTGCAGTCCTCTCCACACTTTCCTGGGAGGAAGCCTAACTGACTACTTATGAGTAGACCTGCATAGGAGGGGGCTGAGGCTGCAGCCCTCCACACCTTCCTGGGAGGAAGTCCCACTGACTACAGCGGGGCTTACTTGTGAGTAGACCTGCACAGGAGGAGGCTGAGGATACAGCCCTCCACACCTTCCTGGGAGCAGCCCAGGGACTACATCAGGGCTTACTCTGGAACAGATGGGCTCCCACTCACCTGTCCTTGCACTTGGCCTTGAGCAGGCTTCAAGGCTGCCATCCCAGGCACCCTTTCCTGGGAGTAAGCTTCATCCTCTGTAATGGGGCTTACAACTGAGTACACAAGCATAGGAGCAGGTGCCAAGGCTGCCATCCCAGGCACCCTTTCCTGGGAGTAAGCTTCATCCAATGTAATGGGGCTTACAACTGAGTAGACACAATAGGAGCAGGCTCCACAGCTGCAATTCCAGGCACCCTTTCCTGGGAGCAAGCTTCATCCACTGTAATGGGGCTTACTACTGAGTAGACACACAGGATGTCTCCTCTGCTGTGGAGGAAAAGCCTCTCCTTGCACTGAGTGGGGACCTGCTCAGGGAAAGGCAGGCTGCAAGGGCTCGCAATGGCTGAGAAGGAGGGAGGCTCAGGATTGGCTGGTCTGTCTGCCAGTGAAGGGCCCTGAGCCATTCCAACAGAAAAAGCCAGGAGCCTGCTGGATGCTGATTGGCTGAGCCTGCTGGAGAGTTGGGGAAGGGAAAAACAGGGAGCTTAAGCCTGCAGAGCGGCAAAATTGAAAAGGGAAACCAATGCGGGGCAGGTGGGGGTGAAGGGAGAGGAGGGCAGTGAGGTCAGGGGGTGGAGGGAAGCAGCCTGCCCTCCCAACACAGGTGCCTTCTGTCACACTCTTTGCCACTTTCACCTGGAGGAGCCACAGCAGACAGCTGAAAGAGCCGCATGCGGCTCCAGAGCCGCAGGTTGCCGACCCCTGGTATAAGCCTACAGCACCCCGTATTCCCAGGCGGTCTCCTATCCAAGTACTAACCAGGCTTGACCCTGCTTAGCTTCTAAGATCAGAAGAGATCGAGCACCTGGTGCTACAGTTACAGTGCTACAGCCAAGCAAGGTGCTGCTGGGTCTGAGATGGGGCCAATGGGGACAACACTTTCCCCATGAGCCAGCCACAACTTCTGACAAATTGAATAGTTCCACTGTGATATGAAGTACTCAGGTTCTGCTCATTCATGAGGCTGACTGAGATCAGACTGCATATTAAGATTTGGCCTTAACACCTTAAACAATTTGCCTTTGATCTATATGATGTCACATACCTGGATTTAACATTGCTTTCTGTGGAATTGTAGCACCTATTACTCAGAACTCAATCTTAAGCGCTTGCTGGGCCAGCTCAAGTCCCTTGCGCCAGCCCAGGAACTGTAAAGCACATTTGTGCCTCCATGGGAGTAAGCCATGCTAGTGCACAGAGGTGCACTGGACCACAGAGGTCAAATCCAGCCTCCATGGTGGCAAGGAACGGTAAGTCATGCTGGCCATGCTCAGCTGGCTCAGGGGTCTGGGGGAGCGGGCAGAGGGCAGGGAGGAAGCAGGAAGGAGGTGTTTTGGGGTGGGCAGTGGGCAGGAACATGGGTGGGCGGGTGGGGAGTGGGAGGCAGGGCCAGGACCTGGCAGTTATGCTGGATCCTAGCACCCATTCCCAGGCAGCACGCAACGGCTCCTGGCTGCTCTGTTCTGCTCATCTGCGCCACCTCGTCAGGTGGCGCAGATCCAAGCAGACCAAGTGGGGCTGCTGCGGTTCTCCCTGGGGTAAGGAAAAAAGTTTTCCCTTGGCCCTGGCTGAGCCACAGTCAGTCCCAAACTTGTGCTCAATACAGTGCAGACCTGCTGGCCTGCCTGTTCCAGCACAAGTTAGGATTACGCTGCCCATCACATTTTATATTTGAGTATACTGCATGCTGGGTTTATTAAAGTCCCAAACTGCTCATGAGAGATCTTGCAAAGTTTGCAAAGATCATGCAGAACTTTGCTTGGGTCATCAGACTCTTATGTATCCGATAGGCAAAAGGCTTATAGTGCATACTCAATTCTACTCTCCTAAAATATTGAATGGTCCTTTTCACGTAACTTCTTTGAGATTGTGTAGCCAAACTTGTCTAAAGTTTGCAAGTGATCATGTGGCTCCAACTGCATTTCTGGGGCACTGGAAGCTGGTATGCATGGACCTTCAGTGTCTTCAGTTGATCAGTGGAACAGAATGGTACTTACACGCTATGGCACAATGATAATGTTCAAAAATGGAACCAGGCCAGATTTTGCCTAGCATACTGCTGACTGACTGGCAGGACATTCAGGACAAACAAGATAAAGTATTTTTTCACATCACACATAATTAACACACATTCCAGCCTCCTACCTATGTTAGCTACAGTGATCAAATTAGGCTCCAATAATTTCTCCCTGTTTACACATTAGCCTTCTTCCTACTATATCCCTCATTATGCATATATGATACCAAGGAGTCAGATAACATAAGCAAATTGGTTATTCTCTGTAGGAGGAGGTGTAGTGTTGTGATACCGTTGTAGTGCTGTGCACCTGGATTTTTTCCCCCCAGCTGTACAGTGGATATCTTGGTAGCAGCCTACGCATGATACTCCATTAAATTTATCTCACTGATTGTGTGACAATCTCAGAGTCAGGAATAAATGTATCTCTCAAGTATGCGCCCACTTTCAGAGTGGCAGAGAAACATCATCTATTGATAAACTGCAGTGCTCTAGGAAGCATCAGTTTTGTCCAAACTAGTCAGAGTTAGTTGCAGGCTCTTTCCCTTTGCAGACATTGCCCATAATTCATGGATATTCTCCAGCAACTTTGTGCTGTAAAACAGTCATTAACTTGGTTTAATAAACCAGCAAGGAGTTAATAATGTGTGCTTTCTTCTTCATGTGATACAGCCCTATAGATGATTTGCATACTGTAAATTAGAGAACACAACATGAATTTTCACAGAGTTTAATAGTCCAATGTTTTGAACTAGTGTTCCTTCTGCTGTGACATAAGGGCAACTTGTCTTCTCATATCTTCTTGGCTTTTCTCAAGATCAGTGCTGGGAAACAATCCCAGCACCACTCCATGTGTGGGAACGGATATTGGCATTTCTGTTCCAATGGTTGTGTCTTGCTCTTTGCATTGCACACTGGACTTTTATTTTTAATTAAATGTTGGGAAGAACTTCCTGGTGGTTGTAACCATTCGGCAGTGGAACAGTCTAATTTGGAGAGATTTTCTGTCATTGGAGGACTTTAAGCAGTGGCTGGCTAGCCATCCAGGGGGGATGTTGTACTTGTAGACTGCCTGCATTGGTAGGCAGTTGGACTCAATGATCTTCTAGGTCCCTTCCAACACTAAGAGTCTGATTCTAAGAACATGGTTGGGTTCAGAAGCACTTTCTAAAATACGTCAAGCCCTGTTTGGGTCTTGAGGTGGGTCATTTATATGGGGGGTTATGGGAATATGGCCATATGGAGGAGCAGGGGAAATATAATTATGCCTCTTGCCCCCATCCATGTCCCATCCAAACCTGAACATAGAGCTGGCACTCATATAATGTGTTTGCATATGCACTGTCTCCATGTGATTGGGGATCTTGCCTTCTGTATGACACTTTATGGCCTATGTGTAGCCCATGTGTGCAAAAGTTGTGCATGTGTTCACAAACTAAGGTGAGTGCATAAATTGCTATGCAAAAAAGGGAAGTGAAATTATATTTACGACCAAGGCAGACCGTTGCTTAGTGGTTAAGCACATTCTTTACAGGCCCCAGGTCCACTCCCTGGAAAGATTCCTCCACCAAGTCTGGAATGCTGAAGCAGTGGTGTAGCTAGCGAGGGGCGGGGGGGTTGGTTCACCTCAGGTACCAGCTTTGGGAGAGGGAAAGCTGAGCCAACATCGCTAAAATCATGGAGGTCATGAGCAATCTGATCATGCTAGCTGCCGTTGGATGCAGAATGTCCAGCAGAATGCAATGCAAAAAACCAGGGTAAAATTTCTCCTTTCCATCAAAAGTTGTGGCAAAAAAACTGGAAACCAAAAAATGCATGGGGACATATGGAAAGTGAAATCGAGCCATATTGCACATTTACTCACAAGTAGGCGAACATGCCTTCGTGCAGTGGTATTCAAACTGGGGCAGGCAATGCCCCAGCCTGAGGGTCCTGGTCCCTTTCCCCTTGGGGCAGCCAGGAGGCAGGGAGGAGGCAGCGGCGCGATCCCCAGGATTGCACCGCTCAGGGGAGCTTCAGGGGCTTGGTGCACTTGCCCAAGCCCCCTGCAGCCCCCCCGGGGGTGCGGCGAGCCCTGCGCAAGCTTCGGCAGGGTTCCCCGGGTCAGGGAAGATGACAGCAGAGCGATCGCGCCCCGCTCCGCTAAACTGGAAGTGATGCGCGATCGCCCCACTTCCCCTTTTGACCGGGCTGCAGGGAATGGGGTGCACCCTCCAGTCCCTGCAGCAGCCGTCCCTGGCTGCGGGGAGCCAGGCATGAGCGCCTGCAGGGCTCCTTGGGACAGGGAAAGTGAGATTGGGGCAATTGCGCTCTGCTTCCTGTTGGGCAAGTGCACCAAGCCCCTGCAGCCCCCCTGAGTGGCACGATCCTGGGGATCGTGCCACTGCCTCCCCCGGCCCCTGCAAAGAGTTACTGTGGGATTCAAACTCCTTGCGAGTTTGAAAACCGCAGCCTTAGTGCATTGGAAAGGGCAGGTTGAGAGGAATCCAACAACACCAGAATGGTTCCAATCCAATGAAGGCAGCCACCCCAAAAACACCCAAGAAGGAGTTCCCTCCCTCCAAGCAGATGAATGTATTGAGACCTGTGGAAAGCAAAAGTAAGCCACAGGGTTGTGTTTACTCGCAAGTAAGTAAACGTACCTTGGCTGCTGGTCAAGTCAGGCAAAGGGGAATGTAAGGCTAGATGCATGGTCCCAATCTGATGAAAGTGGAGCTCAACAAAAGCACCAGAAGGCAGCACCCTCCCCCCCAAAGAATAAAACAGAGGCTTGAGCTGGTAAGGTGGGCACTGGGGAGGGCTGAAAATCTCACTGATTTTGTGTGTGTGTGTGTGTGTGGGGGGGGGGGTGTTATTGCAGGCAGGCTACAGAGAAAGTTCACTTGGTGAAACAGGGCTGGCTTCCCCTTATTTAATTATCTGTTTTTCCTGCTTTATGCTGTCACTTCTGATCATGACACCACTTCTGGTGGGTCCTGACAGATTCTCATTCTAAAAAGTGTGTCCCGGTGCTAAATGTGTGAGAACTGCTGCCCTAGTGACCAAAGTTCTGGTAATCATGGCTTTTAGGAATAATACCATTATGTTATACACCATTTGATGAAGAATTTCATCCATTGCTTGTGGGGAAATATTCACAGAAAAATATTATTTTTCTGGCCATTATTATCATTCATTTGATGTCATGACTATTAAGATCTCTTAGTTTCGCCTACCTCACAGGGTTGTTCTGAGGACAATATAAGGGGAGGAACCATGTACACCTCCCTGAGCTGCTTAGAGGAAGGGTGGTATAAAAATGTGAATCAATCAATCAATTAACATAATAATAATAATAATAATAATAATAATAATAATAATAATAATAATAATAATGTCATACGGGGTGACAAAAATTTATGGGTGCCAGGTGTCATATGACCCAGCTACACTTCTGTGCTGAAGATCCACTATCGGTTTGTGGTGACAAACTAAACCAGATGGACCAATCATCTGACTCAGTATAAAGCAGCTTTATATGGCCATAAAAAAACAGAGGCCTGTAGCATCTTCAAGCTTAGCACCGTTATATCAGCAGAAGATTTTTGTAGACTGTAGTTCAGTTTAACAGTCGCATCGGATAATGTGGATAGCAGCCCATTAAACCTTCTGCTGAAAAAATATTACAGCACCATCCTATGCACATCTACTCAGAAGTCAGTCCCACTGTGTTCAATGAGACTTACTCCCAGGAAAGTGTGTAATGATCGCAGATGTTGGCTGCAATCCTAACCTTACTTTCCTGGGATTAAGTCCCATTGAATACAATAGGATTGACTTCTGAGTAGACCTGGTTAGGATCATGCCCGTTCTCTTCAAGATGCTACAAGACTCTGTTGCTTTTGCTGCAACAATTCTTGCTACCCCTCTAGAAGATGCTATCATAAGATCCTCTGGAAGTTGCTATCATAAGATCCTGATTTCTGGATGTAAGAGGCTTACTAAACTGGGACTGCTATATGCTGAGTGGAATCCCTGAACTAACGCCATAGTTCTGGAAGCATGAGTCAACCACTTTAAGGATGTGAAAGCAGCTCCAAAATTCAAGTGAAACTGACCTTTAGTAATGTTTAAGCCAAATCAAACCAAATATAAGTTTAAGCCAAAGTGACGCCATTGACTTCCTGCATCAGTCAGAACTCCCATGTTGGAAATAACGCAAGATCTCAGGTTTTTTCCTTGCTACGAGAAGAGGAATGCCAAAGTCAGTTTGAAACCTCCATTAATCTGCACACATTCTATTTACTGGACTTCTATCCCAAGGGCTTCTTGCAGTGTGTGTACTACTACAGTACATTTGCTATCATGAGAGTGAAGTGGCAAACATCCTTCTATTCTCATCTTCCCATTTTTCCCTTTTGGAAAAAAAAAAAGAATGTGCTTTGCTTCTCTCAATCAATATTATCCATTAAGATCCGTGTCTAACACTACAGAGCTCAAATGAATAACTGAATGAGCTGCCTCTTGCTCTCTTAAACACTTTGAAACAGTCAATGCCCAGCTAAAAGGAGTCATTTGATATCTCAGCACTATCTGGTTCAACAAAAGGTGGCTCCTTCTGATGAAAAATGGTTACCAAATTTCAAGTTATTTTGATAGGATCAGAAAAGAAAGAGACACGGGGCTTACGTTTTCAACTGGATTAATGTTATAGGGCCTTATGCCCATGGATGTCAAATGCAACAGACTGAATTAAATTGGTACAGCTGAAATAAAATAGCTGAAAATACAGGTTAATCTTCACATAAGGAAAACCATGATCCAGTCTATGATATAGCTAAATCTCAACTCTTGAATTTAAGCCAGTTTAGCCCAATTAACCATTGTATTGAAGAGAGAATTTTGATAGATGCAGCTTTTCAAACACTTCCATGTTGAGCTGCACCTACAGCATCATAAGAACATAAGAACAGCCCCCACTGGATCAGGCCATAGGCCCATCTAGTCCAGCTTCCTGTATCTCACAGCGGCCCACCAAATGCCCCAGGGAGCACACCAAATAACAAGAGACCTCATTGTGGTGCCCTCCCTTGCACTGGCAGTCTGACATAGCCCATTTCTAAAATCAGGAGGTTGCACATACACATCATGGCTTGTAACCCGTAATGGATTTTTCCTCCAGAAACTTGTCCAATCCCCTTTTAAAGGCATCCAGGCCAGATGCCATCACCACATCCTGTGGCAAGGAGTTCCACAGACCGACCACACGCTGAGTAAAGAAATATTTTCTTTTGTCTGTCCTAACCCGCCCAACACTCAATTTTAGTGGATGTCCCCTGGTTCTGGTGTTATGTGAGAGTGTAAAGAGCATCTCTCGATCCACTTTATCCTTCCCATGCATAATTTTGTATGTCTCAATCATGTCCCCCCTCAGGCGTCTCTTTTCTAAGCTGAAGAGGCCCAAATGCCGTAGCCTTTCCTCATAAGGAAGGTGCCCCAGCCCAGTAATCATCTTAGTCGCTCTCTTTTGCACCTTTTCCATTTCCACTATGTCTTTTTTGAGATGTGGCGACCAGAACTGGACACAATACTCCAGCTGTGGCCTTACCATCGATTTGTACAATGGCATTATAATACTAGCCGTTTTGTTCTCAATACCTTTTCTAATGATCCCAAGCATAGAATTGGCCTTCTTTACTGCTGCCACACATTGGGTCGATACTTTCATCGACCTGTCCACCACCACCCCAAGATCTCTCTCCTGATCTGTCACAGACAGCTCAGAACCCATCAGCCTATATGTGAAGTTTTGATTTTTTGCCCCAATGTGCATGACTTTACACTTACTTACATTGAAGCTCATCTGCCATTTTGTTGCCCATTCTGCCAGTCTGGAGAGATCCTTCTGGAGCTCCTCACAATCACTTCTGGTCTTCACCACTCAGAAAAGTTTGGTGTCGTCTGCAAACTTAGCCACCTCACTCCTCAACCCTCTCTCCAGGTCATTTATGAAGAGGTTGAAAAGCACCGGTCCCAGGACAGATCCTTGGGGCACACCGCTTTTCACCTCTCTCCATTGTGAAAATTGCCCATTGACACCCACTCTCTGTTTCCTGGTCTTCAACCAGGTCTCAATCCAGGAGAGGACCTGCCCTTCAATTCCCTGACTGTGGGGTTTTTTTCAGTAGCCTTTGGTGAGGGACCGTGTCAAACGCCTTCTGAAAGTCCAGATATATAATGTCCACGGGTTCTCCCACATCCACATGCCTGTTGACCTTTTCAAAGAATTTTAAAAGGTTTGTGAGGCAAGACTTACCCTTACAGAAACCATGCTGATTCTCCCTCAGGTTAATAGCGGCAGGTTAATTCAACAAGGTGATGACCTTAACATCATATGTGGTTTGGTCCCAGCTGGGGTCTGTGTGGATCAGGGCTGTGGCAGCTGGAAGGCAGAGTTGAAGCACCCCCCCCCCCACAAATCTGATCCAATTGCTTCTGACTTAGTAAAAACTCATCCCGTCAGAGCTGATAATGTTTTAAATTTCACATGTTGCTTTGCAGCAACAGAGATGAGGCTTTGGTGTACCTCTGCCTCCCTTTGGTGAGCAATCACCTGAAGGAGCCTCAAGTAAATACAGCCTCAGTCAATCATAGCCTGAGATTATCTTTTATAACAATGTACAGCATTTCATTTTCTGTAAGTGGAAGAACTGTATCTTTACCTAGAAGGGCATTTTTGTACATTTGCATACATTTGTGGTGAAGAAGGGAGAAACTTTGTTTAGGCAAGCTTGTAAGTATGCACCACGGGAGTTCGTGCAACACATAGCAAACTCAAGTGCCGTAGCGTTTCTCTTTCTCTCCTAGTCTGCATCTGCTTTCACAGCTATTGCATGTTCTAACCAACTGTAATTTGTATTCTGTATCCACTCAGAGCTGTACCGTTTGGCACTCACTTGGTCAGTATTTTTCTAACAATCAATGCTTTTTGTCTGTGATTTCCATCTCTGTTACAAACATTAATAATTTCAACTGAATTTCTGTACACTAAAATGTAGTAGAGGTAGTTAAGTAGCACTGCCTTCAATGCCATTGACTATATCTTGAGTCTACATAGCTTTCAATAGCTATAGAAAAATAAAGAAGGATGTTCTTGTGTACCTGAAACATCTCTATCCTTCTTGCACCATGGATAACTGCCTCCCCATTGCTGAAGGCTCTTTTTCACCTATTCTACGCTTATATTCATTTATTCTGAAATAAGCTGTCAGCTGCAGAAGCAGGGTGTGTTGCTAAACTGATGCTGACAGTTTACTTAAAAAAAACTTAATAGAATTTTAATCTTGCAATGGATCTGGTAGTATTTGTTATAACTGCCCGCATTCACATTCAGCAACGTTGACTATATTCAGCAACGTAGGCAGGGATGGAAAGCAGCAGAAAAGGCAGGGTAGAAATCTTTTAAATAAATAAATAAATGGGTAGAATGCAGTGCACTGGAATGTGGGATCCATGTGTGTGAACATACACACCAAAGAGGCATCTCAGAAACTTAACTTTGAGAGATTTGGAACTCCTAATGCATTTGTATGCATGTGGCCAAAACGTTGCCGAAGGATACTCAACATCTCCCTAAAAGGCAAAATAACAGCAAACATCCAAAGATCATCAATGGCAAACATCATAGAAGCTACTCTCCAAGTGCAAAGCTGGAAATTGAGATAACTTGTAACAAATTGTGAAGGCATTAGAAGTATGAAACAATATATATTTTGCAAAACAGTACATGATGTTGTAAGTTACAAAAACTGCAAAATCTTCCTACTCCATTGCTTAGGAAAATGTTCATCACAGGAGATTCTAACACCCAAAGTTTTGCATTCAATTTAATACGGAACCTTTAGCTGGATTGCTACATCCTGTATATTTGTCTTTACCAAGACACTGATGTGAGGTTTATTACAAAAACCACAATATTGCATTTTGGAAAGAAACTGCAAAAAGAACTATCTTGTAGCTGATCACATTAAGTGCAAATGCTTCCATCTAAGTTCATTGGCTCCTCTGAAGTTGGTGGAATCAAATCAACCTAAATTAAATGCCATTTAGCTGAATTGGCCTGTGGGATTTGTGGTGCTGCTTCCCATTTCTTTAATCACAGCAGCATAAAACTACTAACCTAAAACATGTATGTGAACATTATAAGACAAAGTCTGAATGCTGTACTACCCTCAAGTATTATGCAATTTCTCCAGAAATGACCTCCCCAACTACCCCAGGTGTACACTTTTCCTATGGTTCTTTCCCTGGTATAATCTGTCCATTTTACTGTTTGTGCCATTACAGAACAGAGGATTGAAATTGTGTTTTTCTTCTTTGAATTAAAGGGTATTTTTTATCCTAGAGAGATGGTAAAAGCATATCAAATTATGTTCTGAATCATCAGAGTACAGCAGATCAGTATCTTATCTCTGTATGAAATTGCATGTCTATGCAGTAGTATTACATCGGCTTTCAGTCAAGACATAAATTCATAGCATTGCTGGCTCTAAATAGAAAGCTTATTGGACCCTAAATTGCAAGTGAACTATGTATGAGACAATTTCAATACTAATGAGCTCTGTTTGCCATACAGCTGTAGAATGTTCATTATGTAGACTGTACTTCCTATTGTGAGGCAGGACTCTGTCGTCAGTGCATTCTTGGAAATTTCATTAACCTTAAAAATAGGAGAGATGGAGATGAATACAATGAAGTATGTAGGGCCTCCTTTTATGGGAAATTGCCAGGCCCAAAGTAGGTCCCGTGCCTCTTCTTCTACTCCTTTACCATTTACTACTGCCCTGATCCAGCAGCAGCAGACAGCAACTATTACCCTGCACATGCCCGATCTCGTCTGATCTCGGAAGCTAAGCAGGGTCAGGCCTGGTTAGTACTTGGATGGGAGACTGCCTGGGAATATCGGGTGCTATAAGCTTATACCACAGTCTTTTGAGACTGAAGGTTGCCAACCGATCCAGCAGCAAAGTCATGGGCATGAATTGTTCCTGGGCAGTGGGCACACAGGCAATTGTTATGAGAAGCTCTAAATTCAGCACCTGGTGCAGCATGTTTCTTTTATTTCCCTTCAGAAGAGGGAGAATGAATCAAATTCAGGAATCCTCTTTCAAAAAAAAAAAAAAAAGTGTTCAGATTGATCATCCACCCAATAAGAAGAGAGGGTGGGAGATCCTTGTTAGGGGTAAGGAGATTTCTCCCATCCCATTCTTTTATAATGTTATAGTCTTGCTCTCCCCCACTGTCATTATTATTTTTGTTATAATTTATTCAATTGCTTGCCCAAGAACAGCCAAAATCCATAACCAAACAGGAACTTCTGAATGAATATCTTAAACATCAAAACTCAATTCATGTTCCTGATTCAGTTGGAGTGAGTCATAATTAAACCCCACTGAAACCAATAAAACAATTTCAGACACGACCAGGTTCATCAATCTACAAATCCACTCACCAGCAGGCAGCCCCAGTTCCTGTAGAAACCTCTCCTGCCATGTCCTACATGCCCAGCCCAAAGGTTGTGTGCACCCTGCATTCTGTGTGAACTACAGAAAATGTGGGGGTAAGAACCAGGAAGGAGAGGTTCTCTCCCTTTCTGTTGGGCTTTTCCAGAAGTTTGCGTTCTGCCAAAAGCCCCAGACAAAAGCAAAGCAAATGTCACTCCTCTTCTCCAAATTCTCTGCAAAAGAGCCACAGTAATGCCACAGGATTGCAAGAAAGTGAAGACCCTGCAATACAATTATTGATGTTTCATTGTGAGTTTATTAGAATATATTAATTAGATTGCACATACCTTTTTTACATAAAGCTGTTTTGGGCTCAAACCTATCCAATTTTCCAGTGCTGAAGCAGTTGTCCCAGTGGGGCATGCACTGCATCCTGCAGTGGGGGGCAGGGTGGAGCAGTCATGAAGGCCTCTTCAAGGTAAGGGAATGTTTGTTCTCTTACCTTAGGGTGTATTGCAGCTGCCATGTAGCTGCATCAGTACTGGAAAGTTGGGTAGGATTTGGCCCTTTGTGACTAACTATACTGTAAATTATAAACAAGTTGCAGTATCTGCGAATTACAATATCTTCAAACTGTCATCCAAATTGGACTACAAGGTGGGTCAAACCTAACTGGCAGGAGACAGAGGTTGTGATGTACACCTGAGAGGATGAAAATGCATTGTTGCCTTGTAGTGAATCAGACAGTTGGTCTGTCTAGCTTGGCGTTGTCTCCAATGACTGACCATGTCTAACCAGAATTGTAGGTGGTTTTTCTCTGCTCTGTCTAATGATGCCAGGGACTGAATTTAGGACTTTTTGCTTGCAAATCATGTGAGTTGCTGCAGAGCTATGCCCCATTCCCTATAGAGGAGTTGTGGGGTAGGAGAGCAATAGAGCACCAAGGCATTTGTAGATGATATGCCAACTTCTGATTCTATCAGCTTCTGGCTCTGCTCATGAAGAGCAAGGATATTCATTGGGATCCCAGCAAGAACATTGATCTTGCTGGGATCCCAATGAATATCCTTGCTCTTCATGAGCAGAGCCAGAGGTTGATAGGCCAAAGAAAGCTTGGTAGCATAGGTAAGACATGCAAAGGTTTGGACCAGGTCATGAATGTACTTTGCACAAAAAATCATAGAGGATCAACCAATTAGAGAATCTGACTACCAATTTAACTACAGTGGGCTAATCAGGGACTCTGCTTCTTCCTTTTCCATACGCCTGCAGCAAAGTTGTCAAGGTCTGGGGTGGTTCTCCAGCCCAACACCATGCCTGACAGTGTAATGGAAATGCAGAAGATCCCCCAAGGAGATCAGTTGTGGTGTCAACAATGGCCCCTTGCTCTGGCAGGCAAGCATGGGGTTCACAGCAGTGACCCCTTTAAGGGTTAAGGCCTGGGTTTTCAGCCTGATGCAGGAAGGATCAGACTTGCATAGGTGGTAGGAGAAGGAAAGCTTGAGGAAGGGAGACTGGACTCATAGACTGAGGAACTAATGGACCATGGAACTACTGATGGGTGAATGGACTTTGGAGCAGAAACTGTTGGAGACACTGAGACTAGTGTTTGGCTGCCACGCCAAGATGGTACTGTAATGGTGGGAGAAGCTGCTGGCAGGAGAGGGAAGGAAGGAGGACTTCTGCAGGTTGTACAGGTGAGTTACTCTGGTGGTGGGGTCCAGCAGTACTGCAGGACAGAACTAGAGTCATTTTTGGGGAAAGAAGGGGGGCTAATTAGCATAAAGTGGACATAATTCTCTAGGTGGAGCTTGGCCTTGGTATCTGGCAAAGCAGACAGAGCATAGGCTACATGCTCATAAAAGAAATGGACACACTCCTTTCAAACATAAACAACATCACAATGCAAATAGTGCTACAGGAATTGTTCATAATTCTTATTTTAGATGCTTGCATTTTTTGAGTGTTTTTATAGTGTGGACTTGTAATTATTGTTGATAGTACTTAAGAATCATCTTGCATCTCCAATTCTCATAGTAAGTAAAGTGCAAACAATGGTTGATTTGTGGGACTACTCTACATGCATATGAAGGAATGTATTTATCGGCTTGAACATTGAATATGCGCATGCATGATTTTCATATTGCTTTGCAAACCACAAGAGCATTGTATTGTATGGGTACCTTATTAAAATTGATCTTGAAAGAACAACAGGTGGCAGGAGACATTAATTACAAACTCAATGAGTATCTGATGTGAAGCACCTAATCTCAGTCCAGGCTTTTTACATTTAACATTAAACATGCAACTGGTTCACCTTAAATCAACGGGGTTGCTCTTATGTTTCAGTTCAGAAATATTATCATCACAATAATTTTCATTCTGTGAGTGCTCCCTTGACAAAAACCATAACATAGGAAGGATTTATATCTGTATCTACTTGAAACTGAACATGGATAGGTTGAGAATTCAACATCTGCTCACTTGTGAAAAGGTGCAGATAAAAAGCTTTCAGGGTTTTTTTAATTGTGGTGCTTCGTGGAAGTCAATCAACATGGACATTGCCTCTAAGTTAGTAGACTCTGAACATAGTGTGAAAAGAGGACCACCACATATTATTCTCATTCCTATAACTCACCTCAAGTAATTGTTTAATGGAAGTTAAACAGTGGAAGCCAACCATTTTTGGAAGTCAAAAGAAACCTATGGCATGTTTGCTATCAGTTAAGCTAAATGGGTAGACTCATTGTCAGCTTCACCAGTGATCTTTTCAGGTTTTTGGGAAAAAAAAATGTGGTTTATTAAAATGCTTGGACTTCCTAAAAAGGCATTTAGAAAAAAAAAAATGTATTGCTTGATCTTAAATCGGTTATCACCCAGTACAATACATCCTAGGGCGCAATCCTAAGCAACTTTCCAGCATTGACCTAGCCGCAATGCAGCCGCAAGGTAAGGTAACAAGCATGTCCTTACCTTGAGGAGGCCTCCTTGATGGCCTCCCCACTGCAGAATGCAGTGCACGCCACATTGGCACAGCTATGTCAGTGCTGGAAAGTTGGTTAGGATTGCGACTCTAGCCATTTTTCTGAGAAGCGAATTCTGGGCATAGGCAGTGATGAGCATTCCAGACGCTCTTTTAGGAAAACATTTTTATTTATGTTTCAGATTTCTATGCTATATTTTAGATTTCCATGTTACCACATTTAAGAGCTCAAGGTAGTAGATTAAAACAATTGATTCCCTTACAACATTCTAAAATAAATCTATAATATATCACAATACAGCCAGCTGACACTGAATTACAAATAAAGGCAACATATGAAGAATGGGGCAGTGAATTCTGAGGCCCATTTTGTCTTGGTCCTAGAATAATGTTTATCTGAAAATCTAGATTGCATACTTCATGTGGCCAATGTTGGAAGCCTCCTTGAAACTGAATTGTTCCTTCAGTCTGATTTTTGCAGCCAAGCTTTAGACTAGTATGTGGGAAGACACACAGTGTTCCTTATACTGAATTCAACCCCCAGCTCAGTATTTTTGACACTGACTCACAGCAGATGGCCAGGATTTCAGACAAGTTTTCCTCTACCAGGAGGTGTGAGGGATTAAACCTGGGACCTTCTACATGCAAAACACATGCTGTAATACTGAGCTACACCCCCTCTCCAAGCATATAATGCATGTGGTGATGAAGAAAGTAAATGGTGGATAGGGGCCTATGACTCACCTTGGGCAGCAGAGCAACACACGCTTTGCATGCACAAAGCTCCAGGTTTAATTCCTGCCATCTCTCATTAAAATGATTTCAGGGTTCCATCCCCGCCAGGTGCATTCTCACCAGGCTCCCAGCTCTAGGGGACTCCTCTAGCATTCTCTGTTCAAAAGTAGCAGGGCTTCTGATCACAATTGGAAGATGCATGTATACAACTATGAACTATGAGTGAAGTATTTCTTATGAAACCTTAACCAAGCCTCCACTCTCGTGTTTTATTGAGTGGTGGGTAGACTGAATGGTGGGATATCTTACCACAGGAAGGAGGTGCTTTTGCTGATTACGTTGCTTTCCTTCCTCCATTCCAACATTTTATTCATCCATTCAAGTACCATTTCCATTTCTCCTCTTGTTAGCAGAGCTGTGGAAAAAACTCATCCACAGTGGAGCTGAGTTTCACAAAGAACTTAACATCCCTACTGCAAACAAAGCAAGCAAGAGAAGCAACTGGTCACCACTGAGGCAGGGAGACGTAAAGCAACAAAACAGTAGATGCAGTAAGTCAAATCAGGAGAGAGCAAACTACAAGGATTTAAACTAGGGATTAAATAGATGGGAACCCCCTACTGGTTCCCATCTATGGATATGTATCCATATCTACTGTTGTACAAATCTAGGCTGCATTCTTTTTTTACCTTCTAGCACTAGAAACTCTAGAGCAGGGGTGTCAAACTCATTTCATACCGAGGGCTGAATGGCATTCATGATGCCTGCTGAGGGCTGGAAGTGATGTCATTAGGCAAGAAGTGATGTCATTAAACAACTCATAACCATAATAAGCACTTTTTTTTTACTTAGGAATTCATTAACTAAAAATGACAGAAAACATGCAAATCTTGATCATATTTCAAGATATGGGAGAGCCCAATTTTCATGGGGGCTGCCCTTTTAGCAGTAACACCTCAGCACTGCTCAGCAGCTGAGAGCCTGAGGGCCAGATAAAAAGATTCCGTGGGCCGCATCCGGCCCCCGCGCCTTATGTTTGACACCCCTGCTCTAGAGAGCTTTTTTTATTGGTTCCAGCATGCTCTGGTTGTACTCTTTTTAGATTCCAGGGTGCTAGCCTTGCTAGAATTTCCTCGGGTAAGCTCGGAGCTAGAAAAGATGACTGCCTCTGTGCTTACATCACTTCCTCCTGTTTTCCAATCTAAAGTATGGAGCAACCTGTCAAAAAAAATGGCAGCCCCCATAGTGTACAGAGTGTGTGGAAACCACATGGTGACCTCTATGTGTTTTGTTTTAATGAGGAAATGTCATTTTTTTCCATTTTGAAATTAACCACACTGAAAACATATTAGGGCGCAATCCTGAGAACTACTTGGGCCAATGCAAGTCCCTTGCGCTGGCCCAGGAGGGTTGCAAACATGCTGTAAGGCAATTTGTGCCTTCTTGAGAGTAAGCCGCACTGACGCATGGAGATGCGCTGGCCTGCGGAGGATGACACAAGCCTCAACGCCGACTTCCTCGTCAAGGCTTGTATCGGCCCAGCTAGGCCGACGGAGACAGCATTCCTTACCTAGTGGCAAGGGAAAAAGTCTCCCCTTGCCTCTGGCTGAGCTGCTTTGGGCCCATATCCTGGGCTGGATACAGCGCAAGCCTCTTGGCTTGCCTGTTCCAGTGCAGGATAAGATTGCACCCTTAGTAGCATGCTGGAAACATCACTTCCGCCAATTCTTCTATCTTAAAAAATACGCCGCCCTAGTAGATTGCATGCTGTCACTCTTCACACATCTTACCTATTTGGCTCTTCCTATTTTCTCCTCTAATCTCCTCCTACCCTGTCTAGCCCAAGCATATGGCCAGAAAGAAAATCCCACCTGCATCCCTTCAGAGTAGATTATGTTTCTTTGCCTTTTGGTACTGGGATCCTAGATAATAGCTAGCTATCTTTTCAACAAGCCATAGTCTGTGATAGTTCACACCTGATGGAAAGTCCTTCTGAGGGGCCATATCTTCTGATCATCATATATCTCGTATATGATATATATATATATATATATATATATATATATATGAATGATATCGTATATGATATATACATCTCGTATATACAGTACAGACAGCTGTAACTAAGTATGGCAGCAAGGCAAAACACACTCAACCTTGAAGAATGAATGGCAGATAAAAATAAAGCTTGCAACATGGATTAGGCATCTGGTGGCAAGGCAACTAGGAAACCAAACAGTCATTAATAACCCTCCCTCAAGTAGAAAATCATCTGTCAGTGGGCACTCCGAGGGGCTATCTGGAAGTAAAGCTCCCTGCCAAAGATCTGGGAGTAAATGAGGTCAGAAAAATGGTTAAAGGAGGAGAAAAGGACAAGCTAGACAGGTAGCAGGCATAGCCTCTGGCTGAAGCTGACAGAAGGTTAATTATGAATGTTAAACATTCGAAGTCAAATCCTGCTTCCCTATGGTGGTTCTACCTCAGGGTATAAGGAACAAGTATTCTTTGCTGGAGTTTTGAGAAACCAAAGCTCTTGGATCTGTACAGTCAGCACTTCAAAATAATAATAAATAATAACAATAATAAAAAAGTTCCCTGGCCTTTTCCCACCACTTCCCTTTGAGCGTTCTTGGGAGAGAATAAAATAGCCAGCTTAAAAAGGAGCATTGATATCATTTGGATTTTTAAGGTTAATCATTATCTTGCCTGTCAACTTGAATGATGGATATCGCTGTTGAATTTCTGCTCTGTCAATTCTTCCGCACGTCAGCCATCTGTCTGTTGACCTTATGGGCTGTCAGTATCTCGAAGTCAAACATATGAACTCAACAGGGATCACACATGCAATTTAGTATTTTCATGAATGACAGTGATGGAGAAATGAAGACTGAGCAATAGTAATCCGGAAAAAGGGGGGAAAAGGGGGGGGGGAGAAACACCGACCCTGAACAATCCTACTGTGAAAGGGGTTGGAAAACTATAGCACATGAGACTTATTTGCTTTCTTTGTAAATATAAATGAAAATAATAGTAATCTATGATGAATTATTACAATCAGATAGATAAAATAGTGGTGGAAACCTAGATCGCAGGTTGGGAAAATGTATACTTACAGTGCAATCCTATCTTGCACTGGAACAGCAAGCCAGGAGGCCTGCACTGTATCCAGTGCAAGATAAGGCCCCAAAGTGGCTCAGCAGGAGGTAAGGGGAAACTCTTCCCCTTACCCCAAGGAAAGCCACTGCAGCCGCAATGGGTCTCTTCAGACTTGCACCACCTCCAGAGGTGGTATAAGTCAGAGGAGAGAGGAGTGGTTTGAAGCTGCTCCACACTGCTTGGGGTTGGGATCTGGCATAAGAGCTTGGTCCCAGCCCAGCCTCCTGCTCCCCACCCACTTGCCCCTGGGACCACCGTCTGCCTGCCCTCCCCTTGGAATGCTTTCCTCCCCACCTCATCCCTGCCCTCCCCGGAGCCTTGCGTTGGCCAAGCTCGGCTGACACAAGATTCTATCCCCAAGTTGTCGTGCTGGCACACAGCTGAGCCAACACTAAAGGAGGCACCGACATGCTTTACGGCATGTTTGTGACCCTCCTGGGCAACTCTGGATAGCACCCTTAGTTTCACAGAAGAATCCACTGCAGCTTATAAAGACAGTCTTTAGATTTTTTCCCCCTGTTTTACTATAAATGTTTCTTAATCTAAAGAAATCCAAAATTGCAACACGTTTCAGACTGGAAAGGATAAAAATGGGGGAGGGATAGTAGTGGGCCTCCTAGTAGCATACGTTGGACCACTCTTGAAAACAGGAACTTCTGATCTAACAGGGATATTTTATGTTCTTAATAATAGCGCCAGTATCATTTAAACGTTTGTCACATTTTTGTCTATTGAATAGTGGAGGTGCTGAAATTAGCATTTCCAGGTTTATAAATAAAATTTAGTTGGTTTGTAAAATTTGCATCAAAAATAGGAAGAGAACTGCACCCTCAAAATTATTTTCCAGTTAGATAAGATACAATTCTTCTCTCCCCCCCCCCCCACTCACCCACTTTTCTTGTTATTCCAATAGTGGCATCAGTGGGGAGAGAGAAAGGTTTCTCTCTTTCTTTCTCCCCTTCTCCCAGCACCTGACACATCGCCACCAGGTGCAGAGCCTGCCAGGTCATGTAATTTTCCAACATATGTCAGTAGCACTGGGAAAGTGACATTTCCCACACTCCTGGCACTAGAAATGCAAGGGGGAAGAGCCCACCCTACAGTCATCCTTTCTATTGCTACCACTCTGGGAGCAGCATAATACTTAGGCAGGTAGGAAGGAGGGGACAGGGATGTAAACCAGTTAGTGGAATGCTAACTAGGGGTGGGGGGAAGTTATTTGGACCCTATTATGCTAAGGGTGGAACATGATCCAATGTTGCTTAGAAGCTAGAATTGAATAGGGAATAAACAGAAATATTTCTTGAATTTTGGGGGGAGAAAGTTCATTTTTTGGCAAGTTAGTTATCTAATGCAAGGGTGGTAGTGACTGAACATCACAAACAATGTCCTTATTTCTCCTTTGTCACTGCCCTGTAGCAGTACACATAAGTACACACATCTATCCATCCTCAGCCAGAGATCTGTGGTGGGAACTGGGAATTGTACTACATGGGCAGCAACTAGTTTTAAAGCTAAAATACATTTTACTAAAGACAACGGAATGAACAGTGTCAGAACTTTTCATAGTAAATCTGACATGTTTTAACACAGAAATTCCCAGCTGTACTGCATGCAGAATAATCAAAAGCGTGTTTATTCAGTGGTTTACTCAAAGCAAAAAACCCTTTCAGGAATTGATTCATGGAAGGGAGGAACTAGGTGCACCGCTCTCAGCTCCTTGGAGGAAGGGCAGAATAAAAATGTGACAAGAATAAAAGGTTTACATATGTTCAGTGGGCCATAGTCCCTATTAAGTTCTTCTTTAAATAATTGCATTCTGACCAGTAGACTAGGACAGGGGTGCCCAAACCCCGGCTCTGGGGCCACTTGTGGCCCTCAAAGCCTCTCAATGTGGCCCTCAGAGAGCCCCCAGTCTCCAATGAGCCTCTGACCTTCCGGAGATTTGTTGAAGCCTGCACTGGCCCGACACAACTGTTCTCAGCGTGAGAGCAACTGTTTGACCTCTTTCATGAGCTGTGGAAGAAGGGCTCCCTCCACTGCTTGCTGTTTCATGTCTGTAATGCAGTAGCGGCAGCAAAGGAAAGGCCAGCCTTGCTTTGTGCAAGGCCTTTTATAGGCCTTGAGATATTGAAAGACCTTCATTCATTCATAGAAGTTCATCTTTAATATATTCATTTATGTAAACTTATGTAAATTTATTCAAATTTTAAATGTAAATTAATTCTTTCCCCCCCCCCCCGGCCCCCGACACAGTGTCAGAGAGATGATGTGGCCCTCCTGTCAAAAGCTTTGGGCACCCCTGGACTAGGAGATAATGAGTGATTACAAATCCAGCAACCAACTGGCAACTTACCATATTTTGCATGCAACTGTAAGCAGAGCCAGTAGAAGAGGAGTCTTTATGTTGCACCTTCTTCTCTACATTCCAAATTCCAGTGAGGACATGGTAAGAAAAAACATCTTCATTTGCATGGGTACACCTTACATATAACCAGGATTTTTACACTGTTGTATACATACATTCATACTATGGTCAGTTGTAAGATTTGCCTGGCACTTGAACAGTTTGCCTTGTGCTGTTGCGTGGACACTCCCATTGCAGGTTTTCAAGAATAAGCTGGATGGCCACCTGTCAAGAATACTGTAGCACTGCACAAGACAATAAGCTTATTGCACGAGCTTATTGCACTGCACAAGGCAATAAGCTAGATGACCTTCAAGATCTCTTCCAACTCCTTGTTTCTTAAAGCCCAAACCTATCCCTCTCACCAGTGGCAGAACATGCATTCTGGCAGTGGAAGGAGGAGAAAGCTGATAGAATGTCACTTCCTCCAGCAAGTGCAGCAGAGCCACCAGCACAACCATGGGTGACCAGGTGCTCTGACCAAAGGAGAAGACTCCTTTGGCTGGTGCAAAGTAGGAGGAACAGGGGTTGGAGGGCAAAAAATGGGGGGAGTTTCTGGATGGGGAGAGGGAGGTAGGGAGGTGGAACAGGGGAGAAAGGGAACAGGATTGGCGTCACTTGTATGCAGCCAGATCCTCTCCTTTTCCACTGCCATTACACTTGTTCTGTACGAGAAAAATAGCTGGCACAGGACCAAGGAGACCAGCAGGGAAAGCACAGGCTTTCTCCTGGGCAAAGGAACAAAAGTTCCCTTTGGCCCAAGGAAGCCTATGCAACTCCCCTTCCCCCACAACCTTAAGATGCAGCATGTGCTCCACCTGCATGCCTGCATCAGTGAGAGGAAGGAGGATAGGTAGGATTAGGCTGTTACCACCAGTTATCTGAATCCATCCAATGTGACCTTATGTGATTCCATAGGGGAAAAAAATGTTGGTGTATTAGGATTTTGAAATGAATTCCACATCTTCTGCAGATAAGTATTTGATTAAAAAAAAAAACAATTCCGATTTTTGTTTTTGTTTTTAAAAAGCTTAGGCTCTGTATGTCAGACCCTAAAATACAACACTGCTGTCAATCTGAAGAGGCTTTAGAAGTGAATGCAACACTGATCACAATTAGTGCAGCGCAATTTAAAATTATTTGAAGAGTCCTTATGCCATGAAGTGTCCCAATAATTTGTAATTACTTAATGTTTCACCTGCTCCAAACTCCATTTACTTCCCAAATCAGACTCTTTAAGGGAAGTGAAGTGGCACGTTGCAGAGTGATCAGAACAACCTGGAGTAGTTGCTAATTCTAGATGCCCTTCTGGAGGGTCTGCATATCAAGTAGTTTCTATAGATGCACTTCTCCAAAAGGTCACTTGAGGATTACCTGCTAATGGGTGACAGGATATGGAAAGGTGGCAAAAAAAGAATTAGAACACAACGAACATCAATAGCCCATTATCCAATGTCTGCAGAATCTGCACCAATTATAGCAAACACAGTGTTGGAGCCACAGGGGAGAGCTATCCTTGTGATCAAAGCTAAGATGGATGATGCAAGCCGAACTAGTAAAGCAAATGCACTGGGCTGGGTACAATGAAAAAGCTATACTCAGAGGATGCATGGATCCATTGTGATTGCACATCAGTACCTTCAAAATGTTTTTAGAAGATGTTTCCTACCAGCATAATTTTCTAACCCATTCATGTTCAATTAACCTAGATGGGAAGCATTTGCAGATCATGTCATTTGTACCTATACAAACCAATAAAGTACAATTTGTGCCCTAAAGGGATTAGAACTGTATACAGTTACTCCTTATGTATATCTTTTTTATAGTGAAGGGTTGGTTCAGAGGAACAGGTTGGTTACTCATTCTTATTTTACCCTGTACCCCAGGGGAATGGAGGAAGTCACAGGAAATTCAGTATGGAGGACACACACAGAGGGCTTGGAAGAGGAACAGTGTTAGCCTCACTTCATGCTGTCAGAGGGGTTCTTGTTACTTCTGGCTGTCTGCAAAGCCTGAAACAAAGTGATAGACTGGTAACTCCTTCCCCTGAGTGCATGTACCACAGGACAGATCGAGTGGTGAGTCACAATAAATAATGATTGGCTATCAAGGTCAGCCCTAATTTGTAGCCTCTTGAAACTGGCGAGTGAGAGAATGGTCAGAACACAGATAGAAAACCTAAATGACTAATAGTCAATGTTATTGGGCATGCTCTAGGGCAGGGATGCCCAAACCCCGGCCCGCTGGCCACTTGCAGCCTGCTGTGGGTCCCTATCCAGCCCCCAGGGGGTCCCCCCACCTCTAATGGGCACCCGGCCCTCATCCCAGCTCGCGCTGGCCTGCCATGCGAGCTCCACGCCTTGCTTTCCCTCGCTGCCGCTGCGCTTGGTGGCAGCAAAGGAAAGTCGAGCCCAGCCTGCGTGCAGGGCCTTTTATAGTGGGAAGGTAACGTGAGACTTGCAGGTCTCGCGTTACTTCCCATTATAAAAGACCCTGCGCGCTTGCCTGCTGGTCTCTTCTTTCTTGCCCATGGGCTGGTATCTGCTCAGTTTGGCTGGCTCCCCTCCCCTCCCCTCCTGCAACCTGAGCCAGGGGAGAGAGAGAGACAGAGATCAGGACTGAGGGGAGCCCAGCCCAGCTCGAAGCACGTCTCCCTCCCGAGGGAGGGAGGGAGGGCAGAACCAGCCAGGCAGGCAGGCAGCAGCAGCAGCACATGGGCAAGCAGGCAGGCAGCCCAAGCAAACAAAGGAGGGAGGGCAAGGGGGCAGGTGAGCAAGTGGGTATGTGAAAGTACTGAAGATTCCCCCCCTCCATTTGTGTGTGTGTGTGTGTGTGAATGGGATCATAAACTGGCATGAAGACCCCCCCCTTCTTAGGGTGAATGGGATCATAAACTGGCATGAAGACCCCCCCCTTCTTAGGGTGAATGGGATCATAAACTGGCATGAAGACCCCCCCCCCTTCTTAGGGTGAATGTGATCACAAACTGGCATGAAGACCCCCCCCCTCCTTAGGGTGAATGTGATCACAAACTGGCATGAAGATCCCCCCCTTCTTAGGGTGAATGGGATCACAAACTGGCATGAAGACCCCCCCCCTTCTTAGGGTGAATGTGATCATAAACTGGCATGAAGACCCCCCCCTTCTTAGGGTGAATGGGATCATAAACTGGCATGAAGACCCCCCCCTTCTTAGGGTGAATGGGATCATAAACTGGCATGAAGACCCCCCCCTTCTTAGGGTGAATGGGATCATAAACTGGCATGAAGACCCCCCCCTCCTTAGGGTGAATGTGATCACAAACTGGCATGAAGATCCTCCCCCTTCTTAGGGTGAATGGGATCATAAACTGGCATGAAGACCCCCCCCCCTTCTTAGGGTGAATGGGATCACAAACTGGCATGAAGAGCCCCCCCCTTCTTAGGGTGAATGTGATCATAAACTGGATTGAATTCATTCTTCCATTTTCCATCTCTAATATATTTATTTATGTAAATTTATTCAAATTTGAAATGTAAATTCCCCCCCCCCACCACACAGTGTTGGAGAGATGTTGTGGCCCTCCTGCCAAAAACTTTGAGCACCCCTGCTCTAGGGCCCAGTCTGATCCAACTTTGCAGTGCTGATGCAGCTGTACCAACGGGATTTAGGCTGCATCCTGCAATGGTGGGGGGCAGTCACAGAGGCCTCCACAAGGCGACAGAATATTTGTTCCCTTACATCAGGGCTGTTTTGTGGCTGCATCAGCATTGCAAAACTGAATAGGATTCGGTCCTCAGACTCCTGTAACACACAACATGAGGAAATACTAAGTGTGTTGGAACCAAGTATAGTGGCTCGGGCACAACCCAAGGAATTGGCATGAAATGAGGAGGAAGGCAGAAATACAGGTGCAACAATACATAGCTTTTATTGTGGGGATAACCTTTCAATAACCAGGAAGGGGAATCAGAGCGTTGATGCAATGAAAGATTGCCAAAGAGTCAGGATGGTGTAGTGGTTTGGGAGTTGAACTTTAGATCCAGGTTCAAATCCCTGCTCAGCCATGAAGCCCCCTGGGTGATCTTGGGCCAGCCATTCTACCTCAGCCTCACCTACTTCACAGAACTGTTGTAAGGATAAAAGGAGAGGAGGAACCATGTACACCACCCTGCGCTACTTAGAGGAAGGGTGGTATAAAAATGCAAAAAAAAAAAAAAAAAAGGGTTCTCATCATGATGGCACAATTGGATCCTCTGTTCGCTTGCAGGGTACCATGGTGATGATGCAGCCTCTGCTGCATGCTGTGGGGCCACTGGGGACCATGGCATAACAGAGAGAATTTTGTTTACTTCTTAATTACCTACTCTCCTGCACCATGGTCCCCAATGAGCTTCCTCAAATCTGTGTCAGCTTGGGGATTGGGGCCTCCCAAGAGGTGGGCAGCAATGGTGCTGCTGGTATCCTCCACTCTCACCCAGCTTCGACATGCTACATGGCTAAAGTGCTGGTGCAGATCTGAGTAGACCCAAAGGAGTCCATGGAGTGGCAGAGTAAGGTAAGTGAAAATTTGTGAAACAATCAGGAAATGAGCATAATACACTTTAAAATATCATCACACACACAAAGTCAGTAAACCAAAGAGGAAATGTTATTTCAAAACAAGGCTACTTTGAGGGACACACAAATATAGGACTCTGAAAAATGCTTAGCTCTCACGAAAAGAATGAAAGGATTTATAGGCATATATCAGAAGTACAGAATAACCCCTGCTAATTGGGTAAGAGGCACTTTTTCAAGTGGGTGCTCCTCTTTTTTTAGCAGTGGCAGAGTAACTGGCCCACCTCACCCCAGCAGTGTCTGTTCTAGTGGCTGTCTGCTGGTATTCTTTTGCATCTTTTTAGATTGTGAGCCCTTTTGGGACAGGGAGCCATTTAGTTATTTGATTTTTCTCTGTAAACCGCTTTGTGAACTTTTAGTTGAAAAGCGGTATATAAATGTTGTTGGCAACCTTCAGAGACTATGGTATCGCACTCTGAAAGGTGGTTTTGGAACATCGTCTAGTGTGGCTGAAAAGGCCGATTCGGGAGTGACAATCCCTTCCACACCGGGAGCAAGTGCAGTCTGTCCCTGGTCTGTCTCCCTGGCTATGGGCCTTCCCTCTTTGCTCTTAGCCTGAGACTGTTGGCCAAGTGTCTCTTCAAACTGGGAAAGGCATGCTGCACAGCCTGCCTCCAAGCGGGCCACTCAGAGGCCAGGGTTTCCCACTTGTTGAGGTCCACTCCTAAGGACTTCAGATCCCTCTTGCAGATGTCCTTGTATCGCAGCTGTGGTCTAGCTGTAGGGTGCGTTCCTTGCACGAGTTCTCCATAGAGGAGATCCTTTGGGATCCGGCCATCATCCATTCTCATGACATTACCGAGCCAACGCAGGCGTCTCTGTTTCAGCAGTGCATACATGCTAGGGGTTCCAGCTCATTCCAGGACTGTGTTGTTTGGAACTTTGTCCTGCCAGGTGATGCCGAGAATGCATCGGAGGCAGTGCATGTGGAAAGCGTTCAGTTTCCTCTCCTGTTGTGAGCGAAGAGTCCATGACTCACTGCAGTACAGAAGTGTACTCAGGACGCAAGCTCTGTAGACCTGGATCTTGGTATGTTCCGTCAGCTTCTTGTTGGACCAGACTCTCTTTGTGAGTCTGGAAAGGCAGCTGGCGTGCCCGTATGGGCACGCTAGCGCTGATTGCCAGGCTAAACCCCCTATCAGCCGGCAGCAGGGCTTTGCTGCCAGCTGATTGGCTGGCTGGCCTTGGGGGGCGGGACAACTGAGCCTGATCTAGCGCGCAGGCGCTAGACCCGACTCAGTTCCGTTCCTGGAAGCGACCGAGCAGGTCGCTTATCCAGGAGCGGAGAGAGGCTGCCCCATGACGGGGCTTGAGGCGCGGAGATCCGCGCTTGCAGGCTCCCGTCACTTCGGGCAGTGGGTAGCCTCTCTTGAGCTGCGCGCTCTGCGACTTTAGCTCCGGGGCTCAGCGTCGGAGCGGCCCCGTGAGAGCTTGAGGGGGCATCCCGCTGCGCGCTCTGCAGGGTGCTATCGAAGGGGCGGCCCGCTGTGCGCTCTGTCCGAGCGGCAGCGGTAGGGGGCGGCCCGCTGCGCGCTCTGCCGGCCACGGGGCTGCAGCGCTTCGCAGATCTGCGCACCCCGCGGCTGCGGGTGCAATTTGGGGGGTCCGGTGGGGCAGCAGGCGCCCGTGGTGGGCGGCCGCCCCACGTTCCTCCTGGGGCGGGCCTGCCTGTTGGGGCGCATTTTGGCAGCCATTGGGGGGGTGCCTCGTGTCTGGGCGCCATTTTGGGCCCTGCCTCATGGTGCTCCGCCATTTTGATTATTTAAATACAGCCTGTCGGCCATTTTGTGGGCCCCAACTGCCAAAAGGGTCTCTTATTTTCAGAGTTGGGCAACTTCCAGTCACAGCGGTCTGCTGACACAGTGCGGAAGGCCAAGATTCCGGACTGCTGAGGCGTATCGTATCCAGTTAAAACTTAGAGCACAGGGGGCGGGGGGCTCCACTGGGGATATTCCTTCACTTGGGGGGTGGACATGGGGAAGAAAGCCCAGAAGTCGGGTGGCAAGGCCACCAAAAAGGCAGCTCTAGCATGGCCCCCCCCTCCCCTCCCTTCCTCCTTATCGTATGATGAGGAGTAAATGCCACAGTTGCAGGCCTTGGCTTGCTACGACGCGAGACAAAAAGAAAAGGCCCGTCAAAAGGCGAGGCAGGGGGAGGCTGAGGCTCGCCCGCATAGTCGCACACCCGGCAAGGAGGCCGCGGGCTCCGCACGCCTTATGGGCAGCGGAGGCATTTTAGGGTGGCCGCATGGCACGGGGGGCCCATAAGGGCCCAGGGCCATTTTGTTACTTGGCAAGGGCCAGGCCTGGTTACTGCTGGACAGGGAGAACACCTGGGAATTCTGGGTGTTGTAGGCTTATACCACGGGGAACGCCCGGGAATTCTGGGTGTTGTAGGCTTATACCATGGAGAATGCCTGGGAATTCTGGGTGTTGTAGGCTTATACCATGGAGAATGCCTGGGAATTCTGGGTGTTGTAGGCTTATACCATTGAGAGTGCCTGGGAATTCTGGGTGTTGTAGGCTTATTCCCCAGACTTTGAGATTACAGTTGCCAAGCATTTTAGGGTGATTAGTGGGAAACACAGGCACTTATCCCCAATGCCCAGATTCAATACTTCCGATCTATTTCACCTCCTGCGTAGTCAAATGCTCATGCCCACCTGACTTGTGCAGGATGTCAGATTTACATTTCCTCAGGAAATGCCCTTGTTTTGAAGCCAGAAATGTCATTTTATTGCATTCGGAGGGAAATCTGTTAGGCCCTTTCCCTCTTTGCATTCTTGGTGTTAAAATAGGTTATGATAAAACTAGCTCAAAGATATAATAGCACAAATCCATAAACCCTCTGTCTATGCTCACAATCCAGAGTCTGTGTGGGAAGACAAGGAAGGCATTCCTTGGGCACCTAGCCGGGCTGCACCAGATCAGCCCTGGTCTCCTTGGGGGCCTCCTTCCTTCTGGCAGGGGCCCAATTACCCCCAGTACCCCTGGGCCCTGGGTCGGACGTATCCCTGTCCCAAATCTGGTCCCAGGGCCAGCAGGGCACCCCCCCCCCAGTGTGATCATTATCCTGCCACGGCCGACACAGAGTTGGACCAGCAGGATGTGGACTGGGGGGAAGAGTCATTGGGATTGGTGGTGGAGAGGGAGAAGCCTACAGTTTCGTATGGCATCATCGCCATCCCTCTGGGCTCTCACCTCGCCATGTCGGTCAAGGAGAAGATATGGCGGGGTGACTTTGTGGACATGTTCAGTCTCCTTCACATTGAGCCTGAGCCTACCCCCAAAGTGGGAGACCCTGTGCGTGACGAGGAAACCGTCAGGCAGAGGAAGATAGACAAGAATTGGATCAATTGGCCGAATGGGTTCATTGTCTATGCTGGGGTCACTGTCCAGTTGCACCCCGAAAAGGTGGGGAAACTGTTCAAATACCTGGACATTATTCATCGCGCTTTGCGTGATCATGCTGGTGTGGCTTGGATGGCTTATGACCGTCAATTTCACATCAGAGCCGCGCAGGACCCATCTTTGGACTGGACTATACCCTAGTGGGAACTCTGGGTGCAATTAGTCCTGCCGGCTAGGGCAACGTTGGGGGATAGGGTGGATAGCGGGCATTTGATTGCTCGTTCCAGACCTGAGCAGCCTGCGTCACCTGAGGGTGCGCAGTGGGTTCAATCCCCTCGCGCTTGCTTCCAATTTAATGCCACTGGCAAATGCAACAGGCCAGGATGTTAGTTTTCCCATGGCTGCCCCATGTGTGGGGCTGGGCATCCCGTGGCAAAATGTCCACGGATCAGTGGACCACGGCAAGGTTTCCGCCCCTTCCGTGGTAAAAAGCCGGGTGGTGGACCCTCAACTGGTGTTGGCAAAGGGCCCGACGCCAATTGAGATTCCCTCCTTGGTTTACTGGCTGCAATTTTATACAGATCGTTCTGCAGCCAGAGTATTTGAGGGTTTTCAGCTTGGTTTCGAGATCCTAGCCCTGCCTCCAGTTAGCCCCACGTTCGCTCGCAACCTCCGGTCAGTGACTGACATGGAGGAGGTGGTGCGAGGTAAAAATAGCCAAGGAGTTAGAAGCGGGTAGAGTAGCTGGACCGTTTGCGGTTCCTCCATGGAGGAATTGCAGGTATCCCCCCTGGGTGTGGTGCCTAAAAAAGCCCAGGGCCAATTTAGACTGATTCACCACCTGTCCTTTCCAAAGGGTTCCTCCATAAATGACGGGATACCGACCCACAGGTGTTCAGTCAGATACACTTCTTTAGACGAGGTGGTTGCCTGCCTCAAGAAGTGTGGCCCTGGGGCCTTGATGGCCAAGGCAGATATTCAGTCTGCCTTTTGATCACTTCTAGTGCACCCCCAGGATTTCTGCCAGACAATAGGGCATTGCCAATGGGGTGTTCAATTTCCTGTTCGGAATTTGAGGCGTCCAGTACATTTTGGAATGACTGTGCGTTTCAGAACCGTGTTACGATCCACTGCCCACTACTTTTTATGGGACCATCTGGGTCTGGCGTCTGTGCTCGGCTCCTGGGTGACTTTACAGTGCTGTGTGAGCAGCTGGAGGTCCCCCTGGCACACGAGAAGACAGCGGGCCTTGGCAAGCTCACCTTTTAGGTATCGATTTGGACTTGGTTACACAGACCAACCGCCTGCCAGGGGACAAATTAGATAAGCTGATAGGGATGTTGACTAGCGCCCTAGGGTCCCGGGTTATGAATCTGGTTAGAGTCTTTGTCAAACAGTGTCTTGCTGTCACCACTGTTTTATCAGCCAGACATGAGCCGGGGCTTGAAGATAGCATGGCCGACGCTTTCTCTCGATTTCAGGGGGAACGCTTTTGGCTGCTGGCCTTGCGGCCAGGCTGTGTCCAGATCCCAGGCCCCCAAGGCTGCTGTGGTTAGGTCACGGTTTGCCCCCCCTGACAGAGTCCTTCAGTGGGGGGACTGTGTGTCACGGTCTGGGAGTTTATCCATAACATACCAGTTAGGGCGTGGGCAGTGGATTCAGTTGTAACAGGCTCCGAGCTGGTGTCTTTGTCCAGTATCTGTCAGGGAACAGTGCTGCTTAATGGCTCCTGCAGGAGTGGGCCCGCTATTCCGCCACGAGGATTGCCCCACCCCTTCCCCTTTACCAGTTTCGGGCCATTTATTAAACGAGCGCAGTCTCAATTAGGCCTGCGGCCTGAATTGTTTGGGCTGCATTCATTTAGGATTGGGGCAGTATCCATTCAGGATTGGGGCAGCATTCATTTAGGATTGGGGCAGCATCCATTGCGGTCAGCATTGGTTTTTCCCCCCAGGGCATCAGGCGCATCGATAGATGGCGCTCTGGTGCCTTTAAATCCTAAGTGCGGAAAGGTGCCGCCAGGGCTCTGTGTGCAACGCCAGTGGGCACAATGTGTGCACTGCCAGGTTGGCACGATGTGTCAGAGCCATGTAGGCCCTGTTGGCAGCGCTCAGTGAGCATGTGCCACGCCAGTGTTGGCGAGATGTGTCAGAGCCGAGTAGGCTCTGTTGGCAGCGCTCAGTGGGCGTGTGCCGCGCCAGTGTTGGCGAGATGTGTCAGAGCCGGGTAGGCTCTGTTGGCAGCGCTCGGAGGGCGTGTGCCGCGCCAGTGTTGGCGAGATGTGTCAGAGCCGCGTAGGCTCTGTTGGCAGCGCTTGGAGGGCGTTTGCCGCGCCAGTGTCGGCGCAGGAGGTAGGTGGGGTCCTGTAAGTTAGCTAAGGTGGACCAGGTCACTGTCCGTGACTGGCCATGGGAGTGAGTATTCGAGCGGAGGAAGGATTCCTCCTTTCTCTTGGCCTGTCCAGTGAGCTTATCTCTCGATGTGCTTCTTTTTCCCACAGGTCCGCGAAGGAGCTGCCCCGCCAGGGTCTTGATCTGCGGACACTCCATAGTTTTTTGGGCCTGGAAGCATGCCAGGTCATCCAGTTTCAGCTCTCAGCTGGTGCTGGGTGATGTTGCGCACATTGATTGGTTGGCCAAGAGGGGTATGTGTTGGGGCCAATTTTTCCCAGCCATTTTGGAGTACATTGCTGGTAACCCCCTGCCGCAGGTAATCGTGGTGCACTTGGGCGAAAACGACTTGGGTCAGAGGACGTCCATGTCCTTGAGGCTCCAGGTCCGCAAGGATTTTAACTCATTAGTCCGTCAGTTTCCTGGGATTACTATCCTGTTGTCTGACATGCTGCCTAGGAGAATTTGGCACTGGGCGAGTTGTGTAAAAAGAATTGAGGTAGCACGAAAAAGGGTCAACGCTTACCTGGGCAGGGTCGTCACGGAGCTTGGTGGAGCGGCTATCCATCATCCCAGCATTGCTTTTGAGGAGCCTGCTCTTTACCGTGGCGATGGGGTTCACCTTTCTCCTATGGGTTATGGGCACTTTCTTTCAGAGTTGCAACAAGGCTTGGCCCTCTTTTTGGGTGTAGGGAAGGCCAAGCGCGAGGCTGACCTTCCCTTGTGGCGGTAGAAGTGCGGGGTGGGTAGACAGAAGACCTTCTCCGGCGTCCAATCTAAGCCAGCAAGGGCAGGGGTGAGCCAGAACCGCTCTTTGGATGCTTGTCCGGCTCGAGGAGGCAGGCTGGCTAGCCCCTGGTCTGAACTTTGGGGCCTTGCAGGGGTGACCTGAAGGCAGAATAGTTTGGCTGGCTTACCCTCTTTGGGCGACAGTGAAAGGCGGGCTTAATAACAATTGAGCTACGCCTGGAGTTGGGTGGACGCCCCATGAGACTGGGGGACGTAGACGGCTAGGCCGTTTCCCCCATTTAGAACCCCGCACTTAGTTTGGGTATTGTTTCCTATTTTGCCTTGTTGCGCTTGTTGTAAGTTAATAAAGTGGCCCATTTAATCCCATAACTGTTGTCGGCTGTATTTATTGGGGAATGCATGGTAAAGGCAGCTGGCGTGCCCGTATGGGCACGCTAGCGCTGATTGCCAGGCTAAACCCCCTATCAGCCGGCAGCAGGGCTTTGCTGCCAGCTGATTGGCTGGCTGGCCTTGGGGGGCGGGACAACTGAGCCTGATCTAGCGCGCAGGCGCTAGACCCGACTCAGTTCCGTTCCTGGAAGTGACCCCCTCCCACCCGCCCTGTAGCTAGTCTGGGATTAGCTGGTCGTTCTACGGAGGACCGGGTAGGAATTTTTGAGCATTATCTGATTGGCAATATGATGGTGCTTTGTTTTCGCCTACCTCAGACTGGCTATGGAGCGTGTTTGGGTTTGCATAATACCTCTTACTGTCCTGGTCACTGGCGGTAGAAGTGCGGGGTGGGTAGACAGAAGACCTTCTCCGGCGTCCAATCTAAGCCAGCAAAGGTAGGGGTGAGCCAGAACCGCTCTTTGGATGCTTGTCCGGCTCGAGGAGGCAGGCTGGCTAGCCCCTGGTCTGAACTTTGGGGCCTTGCAGGGGTGACCTGAAGGCAGAGTAGTTTGGCTGGCTTACCCTCTTTGGGCGACAGTGAAAGGCGGGCTTAATAACAATTGAGCTATGCCTGGAGTTGGGTGGACGCCCCATGAGACTGGGGGACGTAGACGGCTAGGCCGTTTCCCCCATTTAGAACCCCGCACTTAGTTTGGGTATTGTTTCCTATTTTGCCTTGTTGCGCTTGTTGTAAGTTAATAAAGTGGCCCATTTAATCCCATAACTGTTGTCGGCTGTATTTATTGGGGAATGCATGGTAAAACGTGGTAGCTGCTTTACCGATGCATTTGTTTTGTTCGGTATCGAGAGAAAGAGTGTCAGAGATCGTTGAGCCAAGGTACACAAAGTCATGGACAACCTCCAGTTCATGCACAGAGATTGTAATGCAGGGAAGTGAGTCCACATCCTGAACCATGACCTGTGTTTTCTTCAGGCTGATCGTCAGTCCAAAATTTTGGCAGGCCTTGCTAAAATGATCCATTTGCTGCTGGAGATCTTTGGCAGAGTGGGTAGTGACAGCTGCATCGTCAGCAAAGAGGAAGTCACGCAGACATTTCAGCTGAACTTTGGACTTTGCTCTCAGTCTGGAGAGGTTGAAGAGCTTTCCGTCTGATCTGGTCCGATCTGATCTGATCTGGTATATAAATACTGTTAATAATAATAATACACAAATATAGCCTAAATAAAATCACAATTAATGAAGAGGCCTGTGAAGAAAAAGCAAACATCTGCAATATGGTCAAAAATTAAATAAGACAGGCGTTTAGCAAATTAACCAAACATGATGCAGAATCTCTCATTTGCCTGGAAGATTTTCCCCTCAGTCTCTTAAGTTAAAAAAAAAAAGTTCATATCATTCCAAGAACATTCTGGCAAAATGTATGATTCCTTTGCCAAAAAGTATTATCTACGGGGGCATTTAATTATATCTGTTCAAATACCCGCATTATTATGAATCCCAGACTTAGGGTAGCAAAAGAAGTGAGTTTTCATTACAAATGCAGTCACATTAGATTAATTCTTGCCTCTTTTGCAAGTTCAAACAGACTTTTTCATCCACATGCCTCAGAAGTTGTGAATTGCAGCAATAACCCTCACCCTCCAGCATCAGGAACCCAGCTCAGTGATCAAATTTAAATTACAATAAGCAGTTTGAAGCATTTCTTAGCCAGAAAGAGGGAGAGAGGGCCCTGATCCTTGTGTCTGTTCTCCAGGGTCAGGTGCTTAGCTTGTAAAAAAAGAAAAGTGGGCTAGAAATTTACATTCTCTCCCAACTAAGAAGCTTGCCTTGTTCCGCAAAGCGGCTGCAAAGGCAAAATGAGCTTATAGTGCCAGCCGGAAGGGAAGTGAATGAGATGCTATGAGCAGCTGACAGGATCCCCAGGGGAAAAAAAATTATAAAGACTTCAAAGCACATCCTCAAATGCCAGCAAAATACAATCCAATTTCTGTAGCCTTGACTCAGATGAAATTCAAACAACTAATCCCTAAACAGCGGTCAGAGATCTGGTCCTTAAATAGAGACAAGGACACACAAGAACAGCGGTCTCCAAGCTGGAAATGTTTGTGAGCTGCAAACAGCCTCCCCTGCACTTACCACTCCATGGGGGAGGCTGCCATTGTCACCGCCAATCTCCAATCTCTGCACACTTTGCCCAGCTGTGTCTGCCAGGAAATTTGGGTGCAGAGTCTGCTGGAGCAGCAGAATGCAGAAGCGACTGGGCACAGCGAACATGGAGGTAGATCAGCAGCAACAATGGCAGCCTCTCCCATGAAACAGTAAGCTCCATTCACGCAGAGGAGGGATTAGTGAGGCGCCAGATTCATCCCGTGGGCCGCAGTTTGGAGCGACCTACGCAAGATCATCTGAAAACATAAAAGAAATTAGAACAACCAAGAATGGCACACCTTTACTATCTGTGCTGATGGTTTGTGATTTGTTTATAATGGGGTTTGGTTTACTGAACACATTTTCTGAATGCAGCCGAGGCTGCAATCCTATGCACACTTTCGTGGGAGTAAGCCCCACTGAACATAATGGGACTTAGTTCTCAGTAGACATGCACAGGATTGCGCTGTAGGACATCCTATTGAGTGTCTTTGTCAGCAAGGAACATATTTGCAAAACATACTTTGTACCAGGGCTTTTTTTCTAATGGAACACGGGGGAACGGAGTTCCGGCACCTTTTTGCAGGGGCCCCTCCCCTTTGGAGGCATTGCAGGAGGGGGGAGCAAAACAGAGGCATTAGCTGGGTGGGTGCTGGGGGGCGCAGGGTGGAGAGGCACCTGGCCCCTACCTGACCGCACAACGACCCCCTCCTGTCCCCATCTCCAAGCTCTCACCTGAGCCCAGCCACCTCCCCTCCCCCCATGCTCTGCTTCCTTGCGCAGCTTCCAAGCCGGTGGAGGGTGCGGGGGACACGCGCCAACGCCGAGGAGGAGGATGGACAGCCTGCCAGCCAGGGAGACGGGCTGCGGCACCCACGGAACGCCCAGGTACTGGCTTGGCGGAGGAGGAGGGGAAGGAAGCTGGCTGGTGCAGCCCCCGTGCCAATCTGCTGCACGAGCCTAGGCATGACTACTCAGAAGTAAGTCTCATTGTGCTCAATGGGGCTTGCTCCTGGGAAAGGGTGCATAGCCTTGCAGCCTGAGAGCCCAAGCCTATGCATGTCTACTCAGAAGTAAGTTCCATTGTGTTCAATGGGGCTTACTCCCGGGAAAGTGTAATAGCCTTGTAGCCTGAGTAGACAGGCAGAGGAAGAGCTCTGAGGCTGCAGTCCTCTCCACACTTTCCTGGGAGGAAGCCCCACTGCCTCTAATGGGACTGACTTCTGAGGAGACAGGCAGAGGAGGGGCTCTGAGGCTGCAGTCCTCTCCACACCTTCCTGGGAGGAAGCCCCACTGCCTCTAATGGGATTGACTTCTGAGGAGACATCCATAGGCTTTGGTTCTGAGGTTGCCGTTCTCTCCACACTTTCTTAATCCTGGCAGAGATATATATCTGCACCCGTTTTCATATGCTAAGGGCAGGTGAAAAGGGATTCTACGTGTGTACAACATGCTGTCCAGCCTTGCCAGAGATCCTCCTCATCCTTCCCCCACAAGCATGCCTTCCGCCAGCCAGCATTTGCAGCTCCTCTCCAGCAATGCACAGCAGCTGCTCAGGGCAGCAGAGAACATACAATTGCATGCCAGGTGCCTTCCCAAAGACACAGAGTATTCTGATACCTGGATTAAACCATATTTAATAGCTTGTTTGCAAACGTAGCTGTTTCTATGTGCACCTAAGGACCCCTCTCATGTAAGAATTCCTTTTTTGTTCTTACTCCCACAGTTGCTTAGCATAATTTTACTACATGGAACTCATGTAAGCCATTTTTCGGAATCTATTCACTGCTTCCTCTCCTCGAAGTAGTGCCACACTACATACTACACGCTACAAGTGCACCTGTGCAGTATTTTTCCCCATGTGTAGAAAAAGTAGCTAGGGGGAAGGGGATGTGGAGATTGACAGCCCAATCCTATGCATGTCTACTCAGAAGTAAGTTCATCTTTAGGGGGGAAGCACATAAAAAATATTTTATTTCTCCAATAAAAAATGGTTTAAAAATAAATAAATAAATAAATAAAAGATTGACAAGTTGTGAGTTCCTGCACCTTTTTTTTTTTACAAAAAAATCACTGCTTTGTACTAACTGCATTCAGCATTCTTTGCATTCCTGTCCAACAGTTTACCAGCAGGTTTCCCATCCCCTCCCAAACCCAACACTGAGTATGACAGTCTTCTCACAATATTTAATTGGGATAAAAAGGCTTTGCAATTTGAGCAGTGCATTAGAGAAGGACAGACAGCTTAGGAGTCCATAAAGAGCCACAACAAGTGGGGCTGTTTTGGAGTCTGTTCCTGTTCTTGTAGCATCTCATTTTGCATTGCAGTGCAGTGCTGTCTCCCCCTCTCATCCAAGGTCAACCCCTTTATCTTCATGGATGTGAGGCCCTCACCAATGAGCAGCGGCCTCTCCTTGGGTAGTTGGTCAGCTCCCAAATACCAGTGCTCCTTCTGGTCTCACATGCAACTTCCTTGCCTGCCTGCCTTACATACACTCTTCAATAAAAACTATTGATTGGAAAACCTTACAAGTGCACTTTAAAAAGATGGGCTTTTAGGAGTGAATTAGGGGAGCTATAGGAGCAGAGAGCCATGAAAAATGTATATGATTTCTTGAGTTAATCACAGCAATAATGCATGTTACTGACACCAGGCTTTCTCTGCAGATAGAAGAACCCTCATTTACCCCCTTTATCCATTTATCTGGAAAGCAGCCATCAGAGTGAACAAAACAATGACTTACAGGTGAGGGAGTCCAGGGCAATAAATCAGCATTTGTCTGATCAGCAAATAGAATGACAGGCCTCAGTGTAACAGCTTTGTTCCTGCAGGAGACTGCTTAGTGATAAAGGAGAGGAAGGCTCCCCTGGGGTGCATTCTGTAAGGACACCGAAACAGAGATTGGCATCTCTTGCTCAGGCTAGAGGGACTCTCCTGACACCTCTGTGTAAACAACGGGTGCTAATAGTTCAGAAGAATGGCCTATCTAACCCACCCTATCGGAAGCATCACAAACTTCGTTGTTTCCCTCTGAAATGAATGGGAAGGATTCTCAAGCCAAATTTACTCTGCATCTGCTTGCAAACATTCCAGTCTCACAGTTTGATTTCTTTTTTTAGCATTCCCACTTAGTGACACTACTGTATTTGGAGACTTTAAATGGTGGTATCTAAATACTAGATTTGGTAAGCTGATACTTAACTTGAGCCTTAATCACACATCCTTTGCACATCCTTTGTGATGAAAGTTCATCTAGGCACATAGGGTCTGGAAAACCTGAAGTGACCCCTGTGTATACATTTGTATATCCAAAGGACTCTGTGTGTTTGGGAAGCCTGAAAAAAACACCCTGAAAATGCAAAACCAAATGCAAAGCCATGTATACACTTGTACGTGTGTGTGAACGTTCTCCAACCTTACAATGAATGTGCTTAGGCTGGGGGCAGGGTCTGCTGATGCAGTGATGCCCTGTAGGGTTGGGAGAGACTACACAGGCATCTAATGGAAATAGATATGCTCTCCTATTTGTAGCGTTTGTATAGCCCAATCTTTTCCTTGCCATAGCATGCACCCAGGCCAACACTGGCTATATGGCATGCTATGAAGGGGGGGGGGGGGAGTGATTGGGAGTCTTGGGAGGGGAAAGGAAAAATATTCTCTCTTACCCCTCGGTAAGCTCCTCAACTGCTAATGGGTCTCTACAGACCTGTGCCATCTCTTCAGCTGGCACAAGTCCAAGAAGATGAAGGTGTTGTGTCAGGTTGCTCCAGAAAGGATAGCCTCTGGGTGCCACCTCCACCCATCTCCAATGTACCCCCAGTCTTTCTCCTTGTTCACCCTGATCCTCCTACTTCCCCGTCCTGTTCCATCTGCCCTGCCTACTTACCAGTGGGGCTCCTCTTTGCCACTGCCGTGCACGAGGTCCTCCAGATGTGCACAGCTCCCTGTGCTTCCGAAAGGCATTTTAGGATGTCATAAAGTTAGCGAGCATCCTATAGGACTGGGTTGAGACTGTTTCATTATTTTTATAATCTGCCTTAAATCACAGAAATGGGATATATACATATTTAAAATATTTTACCCCATATTTTACCCCTGCTAATTGGGTAAGAGATACTTTTTCAACTGGGTGCTCCTTTTTTTTTTTTTTTTTGGCAGGGGGAGAGTAACTGGCCCATCTCACCCCAGCACTGTCTGTTCTAGTGGCTGTCTGCTGGTATTCCTTGGCATCTTTTTCGATTGTGAGCCCTTTTGGGACAGGGAGCCATTTAGTTATTTTTCTCTGTGAACCGCTTTGTGAACTTTTAGTTGAAAAGTGGTATATAAATACTGTTAATAATAATAAATAAAATAATTAAAACTTTAGCTACAAAGAAGGTAGATATTACAACAGTCAATCTCCATATTTTTTTGGAATATCTACTGCATGGTGTGTTTGTGTGATGGATGCACATTGCGTAACATATCTTGGGTTATTGCAATTCCATTGAGTTAACTCTCTAATAAGTTCCATGTAGATGGTATAGCGGCTACAATGGCAATATGCCAATGGAGTTTCAATACCCCATTTCTAATTGCATATTCAGCGTTTTACTGAACATGATGTAGGATCCAATGTATGGGCTATCAGCAATGTTCATTATGCATAAATTAACCCCTACCCCCAAAACAATTTTCTACGGATATATATTTATACAAGAAGGGCCCGTCTCTTATTTAAGAAACCTAATTGGTTATGCTAAATGCAGAGAAAGAGGAAGCAACCATCCTTTTCCTATAAATACCATTCCCAAATAAGTGGAAACTGACTTCCTGGGGATTTCTCAGTCTTGGGAAAGAAAGTGGAACAAAAACTAAATTATACAACAGTTTATTTAGCAATAGGGGGAAAAAAAGGCTGAGCGTGTCTGCCTGGCCTTGATAACATTTTAATAATTTACCGGTGCAAATTTCACACAAGAAATAGCTTTTGAGAAGGATGATAGAAATTTTGGAGGACATAAATAAAGGAGAAAATAAACACTAATGCTCCACGGTCGGAGGAATTTCAGGCAGAGCAGACCAGTTTGGGCTGGATTTAGTTATACAGCATCAGTCTGGTTTGAGTTGAGGACTAGGACATTCTAGTGCTAAAAGCAGCCACGCATCTGTGGGTAAGTATGGGTGCAAAGCATTGTTTCACATGGCCAAAACGAGCAGCAGACCAGTTTAACATTTGCATATTCTGTGGAGTTGCCAGGAGAAAGACAGTGGTGGCCTAATATGGCTCATGTACTCTGCAAATTCCCCTGGGGGCTGGGGATAAGAATAGGCCCTCAGTTTGGCTGTACTTGTCATAAGAGGCGACTAAACAGCCACCGGGTTGATGGGACTCATCAGCCTGGGAAGGCAGCTCATCTGAGAGAAGGAAAACTCTGACCCCAAACCTCCACCGCCTTGTGGCTACATCCAGTTATGGAAAAGGCTTCAGGAGTCAACCTCGAGGCAAAATCAGGAGCCAGAGTCCCTGAGGCAGTTCATGGCTGAACAATGTCACGTTCTGGCAACTCCTGCGACGCCGCTGGAACCAACCGTATTGGCCTCTGCCTTTCCATTGGACCATTTCAGCGACATGGAGAGGGGGGATTTGCTGCATGGGTAACAGCCTATCTTCCATACGTACTTTACCCAGGCTTCGCGCACTGGAGAGGACACTCTGTTCCAGAACCACCATTCAGAGCGCGATGCCATAGTCTTCCGAGACTGAAGGATGCCAACAACAACTCTGCAAAGTGATTTAGAACATGCCAAATAGGATATACTTCAGAGCCACATTCAGAACTATAATGAGAGTGTACCACTTCAAATTATAAGTTCGGATCTGTTTGAATGTTCTCTCATTCATATATCAGCCTCCCTGCATTTATCCCTGCATATATCAGCAAGGACACTGTGTTAGGACCTTCTCCCAGACACATTAGTTTCCTACGGGCTAGTACATTTTTAAATGAAGAAGCATTCATCCATTCAACCCTCAACTGCATTATCAAGTGGTCCGGTCCTTGCAAAACTACCAAGTCTCAGCAGCTCATTTTCTACCACTACTGCTGTGTAGCTCAGACTTCAATCTCAAGATCAAGGCTAGGGAGCTGTCCAGCACTTTGAGTCCTACAGTGCAATTTTTTTTTTAAACCCCTGACACCAGTGGATGCTAGAGTCAGAAATGGAATAGAATCCTGCGTCTTGGCCTTATCAGGAAGATAGCAGCATTGGGCAGACAGGTTTCAGAGTCTGGGTGGGTTGGGAAGTGAGTCATTAACCCAGTGATTTTCAACCTTTTTTTTCAATCACATGACACACTGAGAAGGTGCTAAAATTGTCATCAGTTTTTTGACAATTAACACTGCATTACTGACCAGGGGCTCACATTACCCATTGGCCCTACAAATATATGACCCTACCCCTGACTAATGGGGCACACCTTCAGACCATTCATGACACATCAATGTGCCATGGCACAGTGGTTGAAATTTGCTGCATTAATCACATGGGAGACTGACACACAAAAAGAAAAATAATCACTGACCAGAAAGTGCAATAAAAGAGAAATGTAATGGTCAGGTTAAGATAAGATGCAAAATATTTACTATCACATGCAAACATTTATTTGAAAGAAGCAATTCTGAAACACTTAAAGTTGCAAATAGGTAAAATTGACAAATTATTTAAAACATTAATACCCAGAATGTACTAAAAGCAAACACTCCAGCTGATTATGCTTGGCTGTGGGCCCAGAGAACAACAATTCAAATTGCCAATAAACATAGTGAAATGGAGCCCTGAAGCAAATAGTGCAGACCAAAGATGGCAGGGGTCAAGTTCTATAAGAAACAACTGAAGGCCACAAAAGTTAGAAGTGAGTAATGTAGGCAAGATAGGCAGGAGGTCATCTTTCAGACAACAGTGCAGGGGAAAGGAAAAAGCACTTAGCCAGATAGGCTCTTCTAGAAAAACATGTTCTGAGCTTAGGGATTTTATCAGGCTTACAGCCCAATTCTATGCTTGTGATACAATGGCAGATCTTGTAAACTGCCATTGTAATGGGTGAGACACCATCACCCAATTCGCTCCTATGGCAGGTGGCTGACTACCAATGGTGTGGAAGCAAGGAAGCCCCACACTAGCAGTAGTGGTGGTGGTGGGTGCGGATCAGGAACAGGTTGGGGCAGGAATCAGACCAGACCGGGGGTGAGTCAGGGACCTATCTCAGTGGCAGCAGCATCCACAGGATCTAGATTTGGGGTCAACACGCCCCTTGGACCTACCACCAGCAAAATAGTTTTTGTAGATATGCGTAGGCCCATCGAGGACAAGAAGCAGCAGAGAAGGTAAATACAAATTTTCTTACCTCTCCTGCCCTGCCTGGTCCTCAGATGGGCTGCTGGATACAGCGGAGCTTGCGTTAGTATTCCTGCATCATACAGGCCTGCCAAGGATAGGATTGGGCTGCAGAACATTGGCCTTTGGAGTTGGCCGATTGAGTACTAAGCTGAAGATCAGCTAAGTTAGTTTGTGCTGAACCCTAGAAGGCATCCTTGAAGAATAAGCAAGGCTTGTGACAGAAACCTGTCTTGGGTGGTTCAGAAGGTAAGATACTAGAGCCTGGATGCTGGGGACCCCAGTCTCCAAATCACCACCCCACATCAGCGCTGCCTTTTGCCAGCTCAATCAGATTTGGGTTCTGCTGTATAAAACTGCCCAAAGTTTAATTTGTATGCAAAGGTTATACCACAAGTGTGTCCGACATTAAAATGCATGATTCAAATGACTGAAAGAGTTGAAGTTTAAATTCAAGTTTGGTCTATCCCTGTCCCATTCCCAGCTCACATCCTCATTTTGGATTAAGTTTCATAATGAAAATGACCTTTCTTCAGCCAAATTCCCAGCTTCAATTTGATTGCAAATGCATATGTTAAAACGTAAAGTTTAATCAGCTTCAGATCTAGTTAGTAGTAGCTGGAGGGTCAGAATGAGAGCAAGAGAGAGACAGAGCACCATAGCAACCGACTGAGGGCACACATCAAGCCAATGTAGAGTAGTGAAAAAAGTGCTATTCATACATCTGTGAAACTCATTGGTTATCCTGGGACAAGTCAGTTTTTCTCAGTCTAACCAACCTTACAGTATTGCTGCTTCCACCATGTTGTTATTAGATTGAAGCAGCAATGTATTGCTGAGACTAAGGAGCAGCACTGCCTCATATAACAGCTGGGTTTGTTTTGGGCAGTGGTGATGGGGAGAATCTCTGATGCAACAACGCACACATGGATCAGACTGACTAAGCCACCCATACTACAACTTGTGAGAAGCAATGGTAAGGATGCCTTCTGCACTCAGAAGTTATTTCAGAGGAATAGACTCTAGTTGTCTGGAGGTTGCATTTTCAAGAAACAAACATTTTTTGGCTGATGCAGCCTTTACTTCACAATTTGATATGTATGAAGAACATATGTATGATGTTCATGAAGAACATCCCTCTCAGGGAAGCATCAGGTAGTATAAGAGGTCATGAGACAATATACGGGGATGCAGGGGTCCATTTGTAGACAGCCCCAAATTACAGTAGGCTTAAATTACAGTAGCCCCAAATTGCAGAGGGACAGGAGTTAGCCTTGGAAGCTTTTGGCAGAGAAAGGTAGGCCAAGACCCTCAAGACAATGGCTACATATGCACCATGGCGAGTCTCAGATTCATGCATTCCCCTGTTGTTCATGCATGAGGGGAGGATATTTGAAGCTTTCATTTTGTCTTCCACTTTTTTTTTTCAAATACAGGAAACTGTGTCTTGTAACAAATTGTGAGTGGAAGTGTCATATTTCCTCCTCATGCTCATGAAGGAGGGGGAAGAGAAGGGGAGAAGCGGAAGTGCACGTGGCCTCTGGGACACCAAGTGCCTCGGGAACAAAGTGTCAGGTAAGGCACCGCGAGTTTAGCATCTGTGAGAGGAGAAGGGGAAGGCGAGTGGACCTCTGAGTTTTGGTGAAGGAGAGGGAAGACTCCCTGAGTTGTGAAGAGGAGAGGACGAAGAGAAGGAGAAGGTAAGTGTACTCTTTCTAACTCTTTGTCTTCTAACTTTAAATCAATGTTAGACCAACTCTGAAATTTAGCTTTACCTTTAGCTTAGCTTTACCTAAGTTAGCACCTAATCTAACCTGAGGGAGGGATTCTAAGGTCCAGCAAGTTGGGGCACAGGAGCTAGGTGAGGGTAATAAAAATAAATACATAAGTGCGTATAGAGGACTACTCTAGGAGCAGAGTCCTACTTGTGAGTAAGAGCCCAAGGTACAGGCACTTGGAAAAATAAATGAAACAGAGGAGGATAAAGTGGAAAGCAAGTTTTTCTACTTGGTTTAAATTAACCCTATACTTAACCCAAGTTAAACTTAATCTAAACAGGATTTAAACCTTAGTGTGTAATTTCTGCCAAGCCAAAAAACTCTTAAACCAGTGCAGTTTAAACTCAAATAAAAAACCAGCTTGAGGTTAAAAAAAACAGTCCAGCCTCAGAGAACTGAAGTAGGAAAGAACCTAGGAAGGGCCAGTTCCCACCCAGCCAGGGCAATTTGGCATAGTCATTGTCCTTTAGGTCATAGTAATTGACCTTTAAGAGTTGATAAGAGCCCCATTAGGCAAATTCAAGCACCCCATTCAGGGAAATCTCACCTGCTAAGACAAGCCCATTTTCAATCAGCAAGGAGGAGGAGCTAGCTAGGAGTATAAAGTTATTGCCTGCCACCGCATGAGTCCTCTGCAGAAGCGCGCGTGGCCTCTGGGACACCCAGTGCCTCGGGAACAAAGTGCCAGGTAAGGCACCGTGAGTTTAGCATCTGGGTGAGTTCAGCAGCAGGGTGGGGAAGCCCCAGATACCGCCCTTTCTTTTCCCTTGAGAAGAGGGCTGCTAACCAGTGTAGGGTTTTTAAGTACCCCTAAACAAAAACAAACAAAATTAAAAAGCTATGTAGTCAGACAGCCAGCAGCAGGGTGGGGGCTATCCAGTGTTTTGCATCAAGTGCCACATGTATGACTATATGCTTCTGGGGCATGTCATGGTTGTGTCCTCAGTGCAAGGAGCTCCAGGGACTCAGGGAACGCTTCTGCTCCCTTGAAGCCTTGGTGGCTAGACAGGCGGAGATCAGGGGTCTCAATGTGTGGATGAGACGGTGGTGTAGGGGTTTAGATTTGTTAGGCACAGGGAAACGTTTTGGGACAAGCAGGGCCTGTACAAGAGGGACGGGCTCCACTTGAACCAGAATGGAACCAGACTGCTGGTGCATAACATTAAAAAGGTGGCAGAGCAGCTTTTAAACTGATCCCTGGGGGAAAGTCGACAGGAGCTGAGGGGCATCCGGTTTGGAACTCCTCATCCCTATGGGACGAGGATGGGGAGGTTAGAGAGCAACAAGGTAAAGGCAGAGTAGGAGAAGAAATTGGGAATGGTAGTGTGATGGGATGTGATAGACGGTTTGGCACAATTAGAGGATTCAGGGATAAAGGAGCTAATAAGCAGCCCATCCTGGGGCATTCCATGTATAAATGCTTTTATGCAAATGCCCGAAGTCTCTGAGCAAAGATGGGAGAACTGGAATGTCTGGTGACTAGGGAAAACATTGACATAGTGGGCATAACAGAAACTTGGTGGAATGTGGAGAATCAGTGGGATACCACAATCCCAGGCTATAAACTCTATAGGAGGGACATGGAGGGGCGTGTTGGAGATGGGGTGGCCATTTATGTTAAGGAAGGGATAGAATCAAGCAAAGTAGAGATTGAAGGTGGTTTCGACTCCATAGAATCTCTATGGGTTAAATTACCAGGCCTGAGGAGTGATGTAATACTGGGGACGTACTATAGTTCTCCAGACCAGAAACCAGAAGGGAACCTTGAAATGAGGAAACAGATCAGGGAGGTAACAAGGAGGGACAGGGCTGTAATCATGGGGGACTTCAATTATCCTCATATAGACTGGGTCAATTTGTGTTCTGGTCACGAAAAGGAGACCGGATTCCTTGACATGCTAAATGACTGTGCCTTAGAGCAGCTAGGCATGGAGCGCACCAGAGGACAGGTGACTCTGGATTTAATATTGTGCAGTAATCAGGACCTGGTTAGAGATGTCAATGTTATTGAGCCTTTGGGGAACAGTGATCATGCTGCGATCCGTTTCAACATGCACGTCGTGGGAAGAATACCGGGTAAATCTCTCACAAAAACCCTTGACTTCCGACAAGCGGACTTCCCCCAAATGAGGAGGCTGGTTAGGAGGAGGTTGAAAGGAAAGGTAAAAAGAGTCCAGTTTCTACAGAGAGCATGGAGGTTGCTCAAATCAACAGTAATAGAGGCCCAGCAGAAGTGTATACCGCACAGGAAGAAGGGCTCCACTAAGTCCAGGAGGGTGCCTGCATGGCTAACCAGCCAAGTTAGAGAGGCCGTAAAGGGCAAGGAAGCTTCCTTCAGCTTCCTTCAACTTCCTCTTGCCCTAATGAGGAGAATAAAAAGGAACATAAACTGTGGCAAAAAGAATGTAAGAAGGTGATGCGGGAGGCCAAGAGAGACTATGAGGAACACATGGCCAGCAGCATTAAGGGGAATAATAAAAGCTTCTTCAAATATGTTAGAAGCAGGAAACCCGCCAGTGAAGCGGTTTGCCCTCTGGATGGTGAGGGAGGGAAAGGGGAGATAAAAGGAGACTTAGAGATGGCAGAAAAATTAAATGAGTTCTTTGCATCTGTCTTCACGGCAGAAGACCTCGGGCAGATACCGCTGCCCGAACGGCCCCTCCTGACCAAGGAATTAAGTCAGATAGAGGTTAAAAGAGAAGATGTTTCAGACCTCATTAATAAATTAAAGATCAATAAGTCACCGGGCCCCGATGGCATCAACCCAAGAGTTATTAAGGAATTGAAAAATGAAGTTGCTGATCTCTTGACTAAAATATGCAACTTGTCCCTCAGAACGGTCACAGTACCAGAGGATTGGAGGACAGCAAATGTCATACCAATCTTTAAAAAGGAAAAGAAGGGGGGAAACTATAGGCCAGTCAGCCTAATAATAATAATAATAATAATATACAGTATTTATATACCGCCTTTCTTGGTCTTTATTCAAGACTTTATTCAAGGCGGTTTACACAGGCAGGCTTATTAAATCCACGCAGGGATTTTTACAAATTGAAAGAAGGTTCTCTCTTTCAAGAACCACCACATTCAAGGTGTTACACTCCGATCTGGTTTAACATTCTGGCCTCCATCCTCCCACGCTCCGAGCAGATGGAACAGCTCAGCTGCAGCTTGCCAGCTGCTTCAAGGTCGCATGGTGCCGGTGGCCTCGAACTGGCGACCTTGTGGATGTTAATCTTCAGGCAAATGGAGGCTCTACCCTCTAGACCAGACCTCCTGCCCATCTATCTTACGGGGTAAGATGGTGGAATGCCTCATCAAAGATAGAATCTCAAAACACATAGACAAACAGGCCTTGCTGAGGGAGAGTCAGCATGGCTTCTGTCAGGGTAAGTCTTATCTCACAAAACTTTTAGAATTCTTTGAAAAGGTCAACAGGCATGTGGATGCAGGAGAACCCGTGAACATTAAAAACTCCACAGTCAGGGAATTAGAGGGCAGGTCCTCTCCTGCATTGAGACTTGGTTGAAGACCAGGAAACAGAGAGTGGATGTCAATGGGCATTTTTCACAGTGGAGAGAGGTGAAAAGCGGTGTGCCCCAAGGATCTGTCCAGGGACTGGTGCTCTGCAACCTGTTCATAAATGACCTGGAGACAGGGGTGAGCAGTGAGGTGGCAAAGTTTGCAGACGACACCAAACATTTCCGAGTGGTGAAGACCAGAAGTGATTGTGAGGAGCTCCAGACGGATCTCTCCAAACTGGCAGAATGGGCAGCAAAATAACAGATGCGTTTCAATGTAAGTGTAAAGTCATGCACATTGGGGCAAAAAATCAAAACTTCACATATAGGCTGATGGGTTCTGAACTGTCTGTGACAGATCAGGAGAGAGATCTTGCGGTGGTGGTGAACAAGTCGATGAAAGTGTCAACCCAATGTGCGGCCGCAGTAAAGAAGGTCAATTCTATGCTTGGGATCATTAGAAAAGGTACTGAGAACACAACAGCTAATATTATAATGCCGTTGTGCAAATCGATGGTAAGGCCACACCTGGAGTATTGTGTCCAGTTCTGGTTGCCACATCTCAAAAAGGACATAGTGGAAATGGAAAAGGTGCAAAAGAGAGTGATTAAGATGATTACAGGGCTGGGGCACCTTCCTTATGAGGAAAGGCTATGGCATTCGGGCTTCTTCAGCCTAGAAAAGAGACGCCTGAGGGGGGACATGATTGAGACATACAAAATTATGCATGGGAAGGATAAAGTGGATGCTCTTTATACTCTCACATAACACCAGAACCAGGGGACATCCACTAAAATTGAGGGTTGGGAGAGTTAGGACAGGCAAGAGAAAATATTTCTTTACTCAGTGTGTGGTCGGTCTGTGGAACTCCTTGCTACAGGATGTGGTGACGGCATCTGGCCTGGATGCCTTTAAAAGGGGATTGGACAGGTTTCTGGAGGAAAAATCCATTATGGATTACAAGCCATGATGTGTATGTGCAACCTCCTGATTTTAGAAATGGGCTATGTCAGAATGCCAGATGCAAGGGAGGGCACCAGGATGCAGGTCTCTTGTTATCAGGTGTGCTCCCTGGGGCATTTGGTGGGGCTGCTGTGAGATACCGGAAGCTGGACTAGATGGACCTATGGCCTGATCCAGTGGGGCTGTTCTTATGGAGGCATGTGTGGAAACCCAAGACCTACCATGGTAAGCTGTTTAACAATGAACCGTAGCTTATTGTTATGTTTGAACATGGCCAGAACTGTCTGAATTAAAGGAGACAAGGCTGTAGAAACATTAGCCAGAAACACCAGCAAAATCCATTTTTAAGTTCCAAATAATAAACTGCAACAAACACCCCACAAATGTTCAATGAAATCTTTAGAGAAAGGGCAGTACGAGGCTGCCTAATACATCCATCTAACTGAGGACAACTTGCTTCCTGTTCCTAGCATTTGAAGGGCAGAGCTACTGGCCCTAAGGGAATTGTACCTCTGCAGCAATCACTACCGGATCAACAAAGAAATCCATAAGTAAGCTGATTTAAGCAGCAGTTGCAAAATTCAGCAATTGAGTTTGAGGTTATGCAATCTTTACAAAATGGAAGAAAGAATGGAGGAAAATTGAAATCAAAGGAGAATACCATTAAGGAATTCAGTTCTGATTAGTCCAAGAACAATCGCTCAGAAAAAAAATGAAAGCATAAAATTCTTCCTGTGAGGCTGACTGTAGTTGGACGTGGCCTTTTCAGTGGGCCTTGTGGAAGATTGGATGAGAGTTGAGGAGAGCCAGTCTCTTTTTGTCTGTCTCTAGATGGCAGCATTGCTCCATTAGAAGCTACTGCAGACTGGTTGGCTGTCATTGTTATTTTTGGCTCGTCACTTAGGTGACCCTTACTGATTAAATTTGGGGAAAGGGTCATTTCTTGCACTTAGATTTTTTTACCTTTCCAATCCAAGACTGCTGTTGAGTTTTTGAACAGCCAGCCAGAGAGGAGAGACGTGGAAGAGGGCAGTGACTGCTCGTTTATGGGGGGCATCAAGGTGTCTCATTCCAGCAATTCCATCCTTTAAACAAGGGTTGAAGCAACAGTGCTGTAGAGTTCTGGAACAAAGGTGACCTACAGTGCAGATTCACAGCTGCTGAGAAGGCAGAAAGTTGGCTGGGAATTCTCTGTCTTCTTCAATTGGTGAGAGATACTACATCCCAGGGACATTTCTCTTCTGGCTTATTGTGCTTGGCTAGATCTAGCCGATTCCAAGAATAATCAATGAAGACCAGGGGTGAATGACAAGGGATTTGGTTGAGAATTAGGAGACAGAATAAAACAGAACAATGTCACAAGATCCATAATGAAAATAATTCAAAGATTCTGTGTGAGATGGAGGGTGAATATTAATGCAAAGAGATGCTGAAGCATTCACAAAGCATCTAACTAAAGTTATGATACGGTGTGATATACTGTAAACAATGGCTGGGATCTACAGTACAGGTCTGCTCACAGAGTGCCACAGATGTACAGGAGTTTGGGGGCCCCTTTCCTACCGCTATCCCTTGCCTTTCTCACCAGCTATTTTTCGTGGTCAGGGGATTTGACATGCAAGGCTACAATGGAATGAAAAACAGTTTCCCTTGCAGAAGCTCTTTGCATGCATCAATGCACAGGTTTTTTTGGTCCCCAGTCAGTAAGACATTGAGGCTGCAATCTTATGCACACTTACTGACAAGTATGTCCCATTTAATGCAGTGAGACTTCCTCCTACATAAACATGATCAGGATTGGGCTGTAAGTCAGACTTCCACTCAAGGAAAAGAAGGAACATCCTCATTAACTAGGTGAGAATAGTGAATCCTATCTTCTGTAACACTGAAAACATCCTTGTAGAGATGAAGAATTCACCATTAGCTTTGACCAGATAACCATAACAGGGCAAAACTGTTAACATTGGATTGGTTATCTCATGTTAAGATTCTTTAAAAGTCCCTAAATGATTTGTTTAGGTCAGCAAAGAAACCCAGCCAGTGCTGGCCTAATATGCAGTGCAATCTATTATTATTAACAGTATTTATATACTGCTTTTCAACTAAAAGTTCGCAAAGCGGTTTACAGAAAAAATCAAATAACAAATGGCTGTTCAGAACTACGCATGTCTGTTCAGAAGTAAACCCTCCGCTCCAACTGACTTCAATGGGATTTACTCCTATGCAAGTTTGTATAAGATTACAGCCTTTGTTTCTCACACTACCCTCCAACCTTAAGATCTTGATATTGTTGCAACATGACAAGAGCCAACTGGGCTCCATGTGCCAAGCATTTGTCCTGAGAGAGAACTATTCATCTGATTTATAGCACTGTTTCTAGTTGGCCTCTCAATATTCCAACCATAATAAAATGAACAATATAATGACCTATGATTCAATTTGTTTTATTCATTAAAATGTTTATATGCTACTTCTTGGTACCTGAAGGGATTCCCAAAGCAGCATACAAGAGTCAAATTAAAAACAACATCAAAATATCATTTTACAGTCAGTTCCCCAGTCAGCCCTGAAAAAAGACCAGAATGAGCTTCTTAACTCTAGGAAGTGCTTCTGGATGGGTTCTTTGTAAGTTGTGGCACCATCAGAATCCGTGGGGGGGGGGGGAAGGTCACAGGACAAGTGAATTCATCATCCTCTACTGCTGCCAGAGTCTTCGAGGAGATGGCATGAACAATGCAGGAATGTGGTAGCAGCTTCTGCACGTGGCTAGAGTTCAATCAAGAACTAAGCAAAGCTTTTAGCAGCTGCAAAACCAACAAACCATTCATAATTTTTCAGTCTGGAGAGTCTCAAACAAGGTCAACAAGGGTTCATGATATTGTGAAGGCATCAGACTGGCTACATGTTCCCTGATAGGCTGGGATCACATAGCCAAGAAGAAGAGACCCAGTTTAGATAAGAAAAATTATGCAGAACTACATTTGCATGGTGAAGAGCTCTTGAACAAGATGAAAAAGATTAGAAGGGCGTGTTCATTGCTTTTTACAACTCTGAAAATCTTGCATTTGTGCTGATAGTGAAGTATGGACACTCTGTAAAGGCCTAGAAGTTGCATGCTGCAAGACTTCAGAAACAGCAAAAACCAATGCTGAGGATGGTGATGGTCATCAGTAGACAAAGTACTGCAGTTCACCCCAAAGAACCACATTCAAATCATACCAGAGTGGTGTAGGAGAGCCAGAGTGGTGTAATGGTTTGGGAGGTGGACTTAGACCTGGAAGATTCAGGTTTGAATCCCTCCTCAGCCATGAAGCTTCCTGGGTGACCTTGGGCCAGTCACTTTCTCTCAACCTCACCTACCTCACAGGGTAGTTTTGAGGACGAAAGGAGGGGAACAGCTGCATACACCACTCTGAGCTCTTTGGAGGCAGGGGGCTATAAAAATGTGAAAAATAAAGACCACAATGATATTAATGCAATGGGTAGCTGTAGCAAGTTCCTGCCTCTCAGCCCAATTCTATGTCTGTCTACTCAGAAGTACAGGCGATTATAGTTAATAGTTAACTTATTCTCTGGATAGGATTGCAGTCTCTGACTCTCAATTTCCCCAACTGTAAAATGGGAATGGGAATGATCTGCCTCAAAGGGTTGTTTTGTGAACCCTTTGAAATGAAAACAGGATGTGAAGGTACTTACAGGTCTGAACGCCAGGACATTTCTAGATCCATATGAGACTTTGCGAATATTAGTAACATTAGTGATCTGAAGCTGGAAGCATCACCTGAATTCTACCATGGAATTGGAAGGAATCCAAGAAATTACCACATTTCATCGGCTCTATGAAGCTTCCCTGCCTCTTACCTATTTAATTCAATTCTGCCTAACCACCCAATCCATTACACCTATCTAATTACTGACCAACAATTAAGGGCTACATTAAGCTAGATCATCAGTTGGCATATCTGTCACACCTATCTCCTAGTTTTCATTAACAAAGATTTGCCCAACAGCCAATCCATAAAATGTACATTACAAAGGAATCCTGATAATAGCACACTATTAGATTCATTAGCATTAAGAAAAGGGAAATCGCATATGGCTCCTGCCTGATAATATTCAATATAAAAAAATCAATTTCACAAGTCGGATGGGATGCATTGAATGAGGCAGAGCACGGAATGACAGAACAGTGAGGCTAAAAATAAATAATGAACAGCATTCGCATTCAAGGAACTGCCTGCATGTGCGATCAGATCATTATGGCCCTCAAACAGCATGCAATGTAGAGAGGGCTTTTGCCATTGTTTGGAAGCCTTATTGTATTAGGAAAAATTCATAGCACAGGGTGAATACAAACAGCCATTTCCAAAGGAGTAACTTATGGATGAGCTAGTTATCTGTGATCCCAGTGGAGCAAATGCTGTCATGCTCCTACTTCCCTGGATACATTCTTCTCACTGCATGGGAAGATGATGGTACAGCCAACTGTCCAAATTGCTGTTTTGAACTGACATCAGGAGGGCTCCTTCTCATAATACTTAAGCTATGAAATTCATGTGATGAGGGTCATTAGTCTAGGTAAATATTTAAAATGAGACCACCTCTTGGAGGGTAGATCTTGACAGTAAAGAACTGTCCGCACTGAGAAACTATTATAGCTCTAGCACTGCTGCCCTGTGCAGCAAGCCTCTAGAGCAGGGGTGTCAAATATAAGGCCCAGGGGCCGGATGCGGGCCATGGAAGCTTTTTATCCGGCCCTCAGGCTCTCAGCTGCTGAGCAGTGTTAAGGAGTTACTGCTTAAAGGGCAGCCCACATGAAAATTGGGTTCTCCCATATCTTGAAATATGATCAAGATTTGCATATTTTCTCTTCTGTCATTTGCAGCTAATTATTATTATATTATTATTTTATTAATTTATACCCCACCTTTTTGCCCAGTGGGCACACAAGGCAGCTTACATTTTAAAAATACAACATTAAAAACAATTTACAATAATTAAAAAATCTAAAAACAAACCCCGTGGATTTTCATATAAAAAGCAAGAACGCCAGCCAGCCTGTCAACAATTAAAAGCTTTTTGAAATAAAAAGGTCTTCAGTCCATGCTGAAACATTAGCAACGAGGGAGCAGTTCTCAGTCCTAAGGGGAGGGTATTCTACACTTCGGGGGCCACCACCGAGAAGGCCCTCTTCCTGGCTGTTGCCCCTCTCACATCTCTTAGTGGCAGCACAGTCAAAAGGGCCCCCCCCCAGATGAACTAAGAGCACGGGCAGGATTGTAGGGAAGGAGGCGGTCCCTCAAATACCCCAGACCCAAGCTGTAAAGGGCTTTAAAAGTCAAAACTAGCACCCTGAATTGGGCCCGGAACAGAACCGGCAGCCAGTGTAGCCGCCGGAGCAGTGGCTCGACAGAGTCAAACCGACGTGCCCCAGCAACCACACAAGCAGCCGTGTTCTGTACTAGTACTAATGAGTTCCTAAGTGAGAAAAAGTGCTTATTTTTTGTTAAGACCTGTTTAATGACATCACTTCCTGCCTAATGACATCACTTCCAGCCCTCAGCAGGCATCCTGAATGCTATTCTGCCCTCTGTATGAAACGAGTTTGACACCCCTGCTCCAGGGCTACAGATTGGAGCCATGTCCCGCCTAGATAAAAAAAGAGATCCTAGGCACAGCAGAGATCCTAGGCCATTCCACCCTCTTGGAATGGCCAGTGGCTGCAGTTATATTGCCAAGTCTGGTGGCTCCCAGGACCGAGTGATGTCATGGAGCTGTGTGGCAACCTCACATCTCCACTGTCATCCCCTCCGTCCCAGTTCATGTGCAACCCTTGCCTCTGAAAATGGCTCTATTTGGAGCTGTATGAAGATGAGAGCAGGCAGGAGGGCCAATTTTCCAGGAAAGTATCAATCCCAAAATTTCAGCCTTGTAGATCTTTCTAACAAGGTTTTCTGCAGGGACTTCAAGTTGCCTTCTCTCTGACATCTCTGATCTCAGGAGTCTAATGGATATAGGAGAAACAGGCAGAGGTTGTTTTAATACACACCAGTAACCAGAAGGCTCTTGCTTTGGATTGCCACAGGTCTCTGTAGTGAGCGCCCTCAAATTCTGATAAACCTGGCCCCTGGTTGTCCAGGTTCAGTCCTACAGCCAGACCAAGGTAGTGTCTTTCATTTAGCAGCTTGGAGATTGAAAGATTCCAACCAGCACCCTAAGGTTACTCTGATCAGGTACTTTCAGCCTCATTAACTTTCCTCAAGGAGTTCACATATTCTCTGCAGCACTGGAGAAATATTGAAGAGATGCTAATTAAAATTCTGCAGCACTTTTGTTTAAAGCTGGCAGCGACTAAGTACAAATTTCTTCAACCTTCTGTCAAATATTTAGAATATGCCATTTTCCAAGAGGCTATAAAACCAAGCCCTGACAAGTTGTCTGTTTTGAAAGACTTGCCAAGTCCCAGAATAGAAGTAAGGACATTTCTGGAATTCACTGATTATTGGAATGTTATAGAAAATTATTCTACTATTTACCAAGAACTATTAACCAAGAATTATTCTACTATTAACCAAGAATGATATCAGCATTCCTGGCCACTTGGCCACAAGGGGCAACACACAGTGAAGGATTGCTTTGAAGAAATGAGGGTCCAATCCTATACTTACCATCCGCAATGGGTCCTTCACTAGCGTGGGCTGCCATAAAGCACTCAGTACCACTTGTAAAAGGCGCTACCACAAATGGAAGGGGATGGGGTGATGATGGAACAGGGTCAAGGGGGGCTAAAAAAGGATGCGGAGGGGAGGGACAGATCGGGTCTGAAAAGGAAGATGGCTTGGTCCCTTCCTGGATCTGATCCCGCTGTGTGGGTCCACACAGACCTGCAGACCAGCTATTTAGCTAGCACAGGTCCAAGTACATAAGAATATAAGAAGAGCCCTGCTGGTGCTGGATCAGGCCAAAGGCCCATCTAGTCCAGCTTCCTGTATCTCACAGTGGCCCACCAAATGCGCCAGGGAGCATACAAGACAACAGACACAACCTGCATCCTGGTGCCCTCCCCTGCATCTGGCAATCAGAGGCAGCCTGCCTCTAAAACTAAGAGCTTGCACGTACCTACTATGACTTGTAACCCGTAATGAACTTCTCCTCCAGAAATTTGTCCAATCCCCTCTTAAAGGCATCCAGGCAAGATGCCATCACTACTTCTTGTGGCAAAGAGTTCCACAAACTAATTACACGCTGGGTAAAGAAATATTTTCTTTTAACTCTCCTAACTCTTCCAACACTCAACTTTCATGGATGTCCCCTGGATCTGGTGTTATGCGAGAGGGAAAAGAGTGTCTCTCTATCCACTTTATCCATCCCCTGCATGATTTTGTATGTCCCAATCATGTCCCCCCTCAGGCGCCTCTTTTCTAGACTGAAGAGGCCCAAACGCTGTAGCTTTTCCTCACAGGGAAGGTGCTCCAGCCCAGTAATCATTTTGGTTGCTCTCTTTTGCACCTTTTCCATCTCCACTATATCCTTTTTGAGATGAGATGACCAGAACTGGACACAATACTCCAAGTGTGGCCTTTCCATCGATTTGTACAGTGGCATTACAATATTAGCTGTCTTATTCTCAATGCCTTTCCTAATGATCCCAAGCATGGAATTAGCCTTCTTCACTGCTGCCACGCATTGGGTTGACACTTTCATCAAGCTGTCCACAAGGACCCCAAGACCTCTCTCCTGGTCTGTCACAGACAGCTCAGAACCCATTAGCCTATATGTAAAGAAGTAGACCTCCCTGGACTGTGCAGGTTTACTCCTGAATAAGGGAGCAATTGTTCTATTACCCAGAGAAGACCTCTGCAACTATCCTCCACTATAGGATGCAGTGATTGTCATTTTGGCACTGCTGCATTGGCGGGGAGGATAGGATTGGGCCGCAATTGAGCACTGGACTGCAACTTATCAAGAAGTCTTTGAAACTATACAAGAAAAGCTAACAGTTTATGACTTGCTACCTGGCATTGCCCACCCATATTAAAATGGATTCTAGTTTGGTGAGCCTAGGGCAGCATTGTATCAAATACAAACAGTTCTAGGTAATTTCCCATATTGTCAGAGGGCTAAGCTGCACTGAGAGGAACTGCCCTCTGCATAAACTCAAGAATGCCCAGCCTTTAAATCTGCTACAACTAGAAAGTTCCTTGACTATGTATGGGATAAAATATGAAGACAACTGGTAATAACACTCTAACTTCCAACTGCAAACCTAGAGGCTACTCCCTCATTAGTGATTGGCCATACCATCAATATATGGTTTTACCTTCAAGTACAAATTGAGCAAGCTAATGCAGATGAACTGTCATGTGGACCCCTTTCAATGAAGAAGATACAAACATTTTCAGGAGAGGTTTTTGGACACAGAGTAAACCCTGACACTAAAGATTGACACAAATCTTTTCTTTCCAATGGGCACTTGCAACATTCCTAATAGTTTACGCCATGCCACAATATTTTTTACTTAGGACTTTACTAGCAGCAAAGTTAAAATGTGACTCAGACACAGATGGAGTTTCTGGTGGCATATGAGTGCATTAGCCCTTCATGTTGCTGATCTTCCTGTTACTTATTTTATAAACATCATTTGGAAAAAAAAATGTCCTTGGTTGCACGCATCCAATCCCATAATGTACATTTAATAGCTCGCCATCTATCATCTATTCTCTTCATTTATTTCCAAGACATATTCTGATTGTTTTGTTTACTGCTTACTGTGTTTATTATGATTTTCATGGAAAATGTGATGTGATACATTTTGTATGAAGGTCACTGCTTAGATAGTCTCCATGGATATACTTTATCCAAGCAGCATTGATTTATAATGAACTCATACCAGCCTCATGCAGAGGGGCCCTTCCTCTTCCAGATGGGGGGCCCATTGTAATCTGACATTAGCAATGCGCTGAATAAATAACATTACCCACTCTAATGCTCTACAATCACTGCAGATGGGAGAAAGGCCACTACGAAGTTGTTCAGGCCTATCATTTCATTCAGAGGTTAATATGTTGTCAATATGCAGGGACACAAATGGCACAAGAGTGGCGTAGTCATAGGTGGTCCCAGATATGGCAATCGCCTCTCTTCCAGCAGCGTAAATATTCATACATACCTCAGGAGTTCTCATTCTATCTCCATTGATCTCAAAACAAAAGCTTGAAGGCATCAGACTTCTCTTGTAGCAGCAAGGCAAAACTGTCACTCTCAAGCATTTATTTTACCTCCACAATAGCCATTTCCAGCCTTGGGGAACCAATGGCAATTTGCTTTTCTTTCATGTAGGACCAGAAAAAAAGGAAGCCCTTCTGTTTACAGTTAGAAAATATCTGTCCCATTAGACCAGCCGAGCACCACAATAATGGGCAAGTCTGGGGACCAAGAAAGGAAAATGGAACATTTCAACCGCAACACATTTTTTGTTAGATGCTACATGGTGAACATCATCCAGGTAACAGACCTGCACACTACCACCAGGGTGGGGGGTCACTACCAACTAGACCCCCCCCAACCAACCACTCATGTTGACCCTAGAAAAGAGCCATACGCCATCTGGGTTCCAGAGCAAGTCATAACAAGAAGATGCTTCCCAGCCTTCTTCCAAAATGGCCTTTGTTATGCACTGCCTCTTTAAAAAGGCAAGCTCAGAAGGCCTCCAGTTGAGGCACAGGCTTTGTGAGATACTGAAGGTCACAGGTTCACTTCTGCAACAGTTCTGTACAATTTGCTCATGGACCTGGACTATCTTGGGTCCATATAGACCAGTAATCAGTGATAGCTCTCAGATAAGTTGCGATCTATCCGAGCTCGGTTTTTCTGCTTTGGGCCTTTCTAGAGATTTATAAGCAATAGATATGTGAGTTATTAGAAGCAGTGTCATGTGCTCTCACACACCTAATAGCCTTCTCTTGTGCAGAAGTGGGGAAGCATCCCTGTTGCTATGATGGTATATTGCCCTAGCCTGTATCTGGACCAGAATGCACCTCCCTTATTTCAGACATGGGACTAATACTCAGCACTCATCAATTTCATGGCACCAGAGAGTGTTTGCTTATCCCTTGGGCAAATATAAGAACATAAGAACAGCCCTGCTGGATCAGGCCAAAGGCCCATCTAGTCCAGCTTCCTGTATTTCACAGCGGCCCACAAAATGCCCCAGGGAGCACACAAGACAACAGACACAGTCTGCATCCCGGTGCCCTCCCCTGCATCTGGTAATCAGAGGCAACCTACCTCTAAAACCAAGAGCTTGCATAAGAACATAAGAACAGCCCCACTGGATCAGGCCATAGGCCCATCTAGTCCAGTTTCCTGTATCTCACAGCGGCCCACCAAATGCCCCAAGGAGCACACCTGATAACAAGAGACCTGCATCCTGGTGCCCTCCCTTGCATTGGAACTCTGACATAACCCATTTCTAAAATCAGGAGGTTGCACATACACATCATGGCTTGTACCCCGTAATGGATTTTTCCTCCAGAAACTTGTCCAATCCCCTTTTAAAGGTGTCCAGGCCAGTCGCCATCACCACATCCTGTGTCAAAGAGTTCCACAGACCAACCACATGCTGAGTAAAGAAATATTTTCTTTTGTCTGTCCTAACCCGCCCAACACTCAATTTTAGTGGATGTCCTCTGGTTCCGGTGTTATGTGAGAGTGTAAAGAGTATCTCCCTATCCATTCTGTCTATCCCCTGCAAAATTTTGTATGTCTCAATCATGTCCCCCCTCAGGCGCCTCTTTTCTAGACTGAAAAGGCCCAAACACCATAGCCTTTCCTCATAAGGAAGGTGCCCCAGCCCTGTAATCATCTTAGTCGCTCTCTTTTGCACCTTTTCCATTTCCACTATGTCTTTTTTGAGATGCGGCAACCAGAACTGGATGCAATACTCCAGGTGAGGCCTTACCATCAATTTGTACAATGGCATTATAATATCAGCCGTTTTGTTCTCAATACCTTTCCTAATGATCCCAAGCATAGAATTGGCCTTCTTCACTGCCGCCACACATTGGGTCGACACTTTCATCGACCTGTCCACCACCACCCCAAGATCTCTCTCCTGATCTGTCACAGACAGCTCAGAACCCATCAGCCTATATCTAAAGTTTTGATTTTTTGCCCCAATGTGCATGACTTTACACTTACTGACACTGAAGCGCATCTGCCATTTTATTGCCCATTCTGCCAGTCTGGAGAGATCCTTCTGGAGCTCCTCACAATCACTCTTGGTCTTCACCACTCGGAAAAGTTTGGTGTTGTCCGCAAACTTTGCAACCTCACTGCTCAACCCTGTCTCCAGGTCATTTATGAAGAGATTGAAAAGCACCGTTCCCAGGACAGATCCTTGGGGCACACCGCTTTTCACCTCTCTCCATTGTGAAAATTGCCCATTGACACCCACTCTCTGCTTCCTGGCCTCCAACCAGTTCTCAATCCACGAGAGGACCTGTCCTCTACTTCCCTGACTGTGGAGTTTTTTTCAGTAGCCTTTGGTGAGGGACCGTGTCGTACGCCTTCTGAAAGTCCAGATATATAATGTCCACGGGTTCTCCCGCATCCACATGCCTGTTGACCTTTTCAAAGAACTCTATAAGGTTTGTGAGGCAAGACTTACCCTTACAGAAGCCATGCTGATTCTCCCTCAGCAAGGCCTGTTCGTCTATGTGTTTTGAGATCCTATCTTTGATGAGGCATTCCACCATCTTACCCGGTATGGATGTTAGGCTGACCGGCCTATAGTTTCCCGGGTCCCCCCTCTTTCCCTTTTTAAAGATAGGCATGACATTTGCTATCCTCCAATCTTCTGGCACCGTGGCCGTTTTGAGGGACATACCTACTTTGACTTGTAGCCCATATGGACTAGCATATTCCTTCTCACCCCCAAGCTGCCACTCACTAGCTTCCTCACACCTTTTATACAGTCACAATGGCTAAGAGGCTCTATGGCACTGGCCTCTGGCTATTTCCACACACACAGGGACCCTGAAGTGTGTTTGTTGTGCTGAAGGAGAAGATAGTAACTGGCTCCAGGTGCTCCTCCTCCATTTCATTGCAGCTGACTTACCTGAGCTTCACTCTTACCTCTGCCCCTAGGAGCTTACAAAGAGCTCACAGTCTCCATTTCTATATGGACAACAAGGAGAAGAATACTACACACAGGTTACAAGGGATAAATGGAACCAGATGCAGTTACACATGCTTAAGATGGATTTACATTACTGGTTTAATCAATATTCTTTGTTTGTTTAAACAGTAAAACTATATATGTAAGGTCCATAGTTGAAAACAACTCTTTTGCTGGAAAAAAAATCTATTTGTCTATAAAGAAATATATTTCTGTTCAGTCATGGAAAACTGTCCAAAAAATAGGCATTTCATAATTAAACATAAATAAGATATAAATTAATATGCTTTTAACCTTTATATCACAGATTGTTTGCCTCAAAAATAAATCCCTTCTGACATATTTGTTCCCTCCAACATTACCTTTAACGTCTGCCGCCAATTTAAGTAGATACATCTCAAGTTCCATTTACTGTTGTATCTTCTCTTCGTTACTCTTTGTCCTCTTATTCGCTTCCTGCATTTTGTTCTTTCTGGAAAGACTTGTGATACTGCTTTAGAGTTAATACAATGAAATTATGATCACTGCTAAGCAAACAGGAATATATCTCTATTCACTAAATGTATGCGCACAGAATTGTTTCATACTCGGGGTGGAGAGAGAGAGACAGAGAGATAGAGCTCTCTCTCTCTCTCTCTCTCTCTCTCTCTCTCTCTCTCTCTGTGTGTGTTGTGTTGTGTATGTAGTGTTTCTCAAACTAGGTGGGTCACAAGCCCATTTCAGGTGGGTCCCCATTCATTTCAATATTTTATTTTTAATATATTAGACTTGTTGCTACTATACTATGTGACTGCTTTTGGGGAAATGTTATAGACCTGTACTTTTAACAAGCTACTATGTATATATTTTTTTAAACAATGACAGTGAATGGGACTTATTCCTGGGTAAGTGTGGGCAGGATTGCAGCCTAGGATTGTTAAAAATTTTCCTGCTTGATGATATCACTTCTGGTTATGACCACTTCTGGTGGGTGATGTCTCATTCTCATTCTAAAAAGACAGTTCTCATTCTAAAAGTGGGTCCCTGTGCTAAATGTGTGAGAACCACCGGTGTATGTACATAAAAAAAATGAATGTATTTTAAATAAGCGGCACTGTCCAACATCCAGATAAACTATCTGGCCAATCCATAGGGAGTTATATGGGGTGCCTCAAGGCAACAGAAAGCTGAGTGAGACATTGGTGCCTGGTGTGTTTGTGGCAGAGACTACCAAAGCAAGTTTCTTTGTTTCTTAAACCAATACAGCCACATATAAAGAAGATGTTTGGGTACCTGCCTTCTCAGTGGGAAGCTGCTTTGAAGTTACAGTGTCACTATAAACTATATAAGAAACAAGACATTAAGCAGGAAGAATCATTGAGGATCCTTCTATGGAATTGTCTAACTACTAGGTCAGGGGTCGGCAACCTTAAACACTCAAAGAGCCATTTGGACCCATTTTCTGGAGGAAAAAAAACCTCAGGAGCCACAAAACCCTTTTGACATCTAAAATGAAGATAACACTGCATATATAGTTTTTTTCACCTTTATGCTCTTATAGGTCCCATTTTAATAATGTAGCCCCCTCTTGTAGCTTTTAGTTAGTTTTGTCATACATTCTTGTCCTGTGTTTTCAGACACCTGGTCCTCTATGGCAGGGGTGCTCAAACTTTCAACTTTAGGGATGTCATCTGTGGGATGACAAGTTGCACCTGCTGAAATTCTCTCTTCTATACACTTGTTAAAGGTCCAACATCCCTAAAGTTGAAAGTTTGAGCACCCCTGCTCTATGGTGTTTTGCCTGATTCCAAGGTCATTCTCTGCCTGGAGAATTAGGCCCACTTTAAGCAAATTAGCTCCCCTTTTTTCCCCCAACAAATGACCCTGGTTCTGCCCTGCAGTCCTGCTGGACCCCACCTCCAGGGTAGCTGACCTGTTCAACCTGCAGAGGTCCTCTCTCTTGCCAGCAGCCTCCCACCACTACAGCAGACCCTGGGTCCTCAGCAGGTCTTGGGCACAGCAGCCACACACCAAACTCCAGTGTCTCCAGCAGTCCATTAGTCACAAAGTCAGTCAGAGCATCCAGGGCAGGGTCCAAAGTCAATAAGCCAAGTCACAGTCCAAGATCAGATTCCAAAGTCAGTCAGTCAAATCAGTCAGAGTATCCAAGTCAAAGTCAATAAGCCCAGTCAGTCAGCCAGTCTCCTCTCCTACCTCCAACCTGCACTCCTTCTACAACCCACACCCCCTTCCTCAGGTGCTCCTTATATCCCTGAGGGCCCTATTGCCTTCAATTGGCTACAGCTGTTCAGCACACTCTGCTGGATGCCCAGGCCTTACCCTTAAAGGGGCCACTGCTGACACCACATGCTACCTCCTCACCAGATCTTCCAGGATTCCAATACATATGGTGGTTATGACATCTGCTTATCTTACATGGATACTAAAGAACTCCCCCCACCTTTCAGAGGCACCCTGCTGGAAGGAAAAAAGGACACAGACTCCAAAGAAGAAGCCAGAGCGGGGGGGGGGGGGGCAACCACAGGCCAGCTTCTGCCCTGCCTGCCTGCCTGCCTGCCTGCCCGCCCGCCCTCAGGCTGCAACCCTCTCCACACTATCCTGGGAGTAAGCCCCATTGGCTACAATGGGACTTCTATGCAGACAAGTTGGTTGGAGCTCTCAGGCTGCAGCCCTCCACACCTTCCTGGGAGGAAGCCCCACTGACTACAATGGGGCTTACTTGTGAGTAGACCTGCACAGGAGGAGGCTGAGGATACAACCCTCCACACCTTCCTGGGAGTAGCCCAGGGACTACATCGGGGCTTACTCTGGAATAGACCTGCATGGGCTCCCACTCACCCGTCCTTGCGCTTGGCCTTGAGCAAGTGCCAAGGCTGCCATCCCAGGCACCCTTTCCTGGAAGTAAGCTTCATCCGCTGTAATGGGGCTTACAACTGAGTAGACACACAGGATGCTGTGGAGGAAAAGCCTCTCCTTGCACTGAGTGGGGACCTGCTCAGGGAAAGGCGGGCTGCAAGGGCTCGCAATGGCTGAGGAGGAAGGCGGCTCAGGATTGGCTGGTGGTCAGCCAGTGAAGGGCCCTGAGCTATTCCAACAGAAAAAGCCAGGAGCCTGCTGGAGAGTTGGGGAAGGGAAAAACAGGGACCTTAAGCCTGCAGAGCGGGCAAAATTGAAAAGGGAAACCAATGCAGGTCAGGTGGGGGTGAAGGGAGAGGAGGGCAGTGAGCTCAGGGGGTGGAAGGAAGCAGCCTGCCCTCCCAACACAGGTGCCTCCTGTCACACTCTTTGCCACTTTCACCTGGAGGAGCCACAGCAGACAGCTGAAAGAGCCGCAGGTTGCCGACCCCTGTACTAGGTGCTTAGGATCAGCATAACAACTAAAGCTCATTGGACATATCAAAGGTCTTTACCTATAAATTGTGGTTTTATTTCTTAATCTGGGGATTTCTTCCCTGCCTTTCTGCCTAATTGAAGGCATATTTGGGTAAGAGAGCATATGCCACAAATAAGTCATATAAATTCATGGGGGATTTAGGGAGGCTTGCCTCTGAGGTGATCAGTTAGATTAAGCTCACTGTACAAATGCCAACCAATCTGACTGTGCAGGGCTCACAAGAGTTTGGAGAGCTTATGCACTTAGAAGCCCCAATCACACTCTACTGCAGGGGTGTCAAAGCTTGTTTCATAGAATGGGCTGAACAGCATTCTTGGCATCTGCTGAGGGTGAGAAGTGACATCATTAAGTGATGTCATGATGGCCAGAAATAAGCGCTTTGTTTTCACCTAGGAACTCAGTTGCAAATGACCGAAGAAAAAATGTGCAAATCTTGATCATATTATCAATATATGGGAGAGCCCAATGATCATGCAGGTTACCACTTCAGCAGTGCCACTTCTGCCAAGGCATCACTTTGCAGCTCAGCAGCTGAGAGGTACTCTGTGAAGCGACACCTTGGTAGAAGCAGTGCTGCTGAAAGGGCAGCCTGCATGATAATTAGGCTTTCCCAGCACCATGGCAGCATTTCTCTCTCTTACCTCTCTTGGTCTGCCCCCTCCCCCATAGTGTTCCTTGCCTGTTGAGGCCTCCTTCTGTCTCTCCCTGCCAGAGCCTCAGCAGAAGTGGCAAGGCTGAAAGGGCAGTGCTGGGAGAGCCCAGTTATCATGTGGGTCAGACTCCTAGCCACCGGGCCTTATGTTTGACATCCCTGGTCTACATTCTACCTGTAGAGGTCGGGCCAGGGCCATCAAGTAAGAGGATGTCATGGTGGGGTCAGAGGACATGCTTCTGTCTCCCCCTTCCATACATTGTCAATGGATAAATACACATCTTCAGAGGACTGTTTGTTGGGGATATTGTAAAGGGCTCCACTATTTTCCCAAATACACCATTTAGTGTTGTGGTGTTTTTTCCCCACCTTAAAAAAAACAACCTGCTTTTGTGCGTAAATCCACACGGTCCAGTCTGTTCTAACTCTATTCCTGAGACCAGGGGTTAATATCAGGAATTGCCATCATGAGAATATTGGTACCAACAAAAATTGCCACCAACATTTTGCCTAAAGCAAAACTTAAAGTGAATTGAGGGTTCCTTTGTTGGTACAACTTCTGAGGAACGTCAAGGGAAGCCAAAACGGTTTTCATGAAACCAGCAAAATTGCTCATGGGGAGTGAAAGGAGAGGAAGGTTCCACACATAAAATTGCTTTGGGATCAGTGTCCCAGTTTAGCAATGTGAAATTCTAATTCAGCTGAACAGTTTGCAGTCCTTCCTGTTTTTATGTTTCATCCATTTGATTAACAGAGTCTCAGGCAATGCAACTAGGGTTTTTGAACTGCATTATTTTAGAGGAAATGCTTATTTTCCAATAGTGGCTTCTGATCAGTTTGTGTAGGGTTGCCAGTTTGTCCAAAATGATTCTGTTCTACTAGCTGTTTCTTTTTTTCTCAGGCAGCAAAGGTTAATCACTGGCCCTCTGGGGGTCTGTTGCTGGACTCCAGCCCTTCACCACAGAGGTCCCAGTACCAGATTGGCAGTTTGTGACATCACCAGGCCACAGGAATATCAGGTTTTTGGATGTATCCAATTTGGAAAACCTGGCTAGTGGGTTAACAGACTTCCCATTTCTGCCAGGGCTTCCCTTTTTAGTTAGTTTCATTTGAGTTTTATGATTGTATTCCATATTCAGCATAAACACCTAATGGGAGGGGAAGGGAAAATTACATGAGTGTAGTAGAACACACAGCCTACTGGAATGAGATCCTAGTCCTATAGACCTTTGCAACGAAAGAAAGAAAGAAAGAAAGAAAGAAAGAAAGAAAGAAAGAAAGAAAGAAAGAAAGAAAGAAAGAAAGAATATAATTCATAATGTTCAATAAGAACCAATCAAGGTTCTTCACACTGTTTCTAAAAATCTATTATAAACTGAAATGCAGTTGTGGACTTTATGTACTAATTGGAAGCCATATATGCTGATTGTATAAGGATCCAATAAATATGATACTTAGAATTGTGTGCTTCACTGAAGTGTTGAGCAATTTGGACTGAACCAAATAGAGTTTCAATGAACTGCACACGTCAGGATAACATTTCCAAGGTGAATGCAAATAAAGCTCAGCTTTGTTGTTCTACATGCAAGTGCTAAATATGAATACGGAAACCTAGGAAAAAAACAGAACACCGCTCCACAAAGCAGCAGCTGTCAGCAGCTTGTTAGCAGTAGGATCTTATCTCTGTGGAGTGCTTTTTTCAGGACAGCATGAAAATAAAGGAGAGCAAGTTTGATATGGAAATAAAAGGCCCAGTTTCAAAACTTCATACTCAGCAGCCGTGAGCAAAGCTTGCTGCCTTGCTTTGCATTACCTCACAGGGTTGTTGTGAGGATAAAGATATATAGTCCCTTCCACACCCTCTAACTCACACTTAGACATCCAGAGGAGTGCTGGTCTTGCTGCCCCTTTGGTGAAGGTCTGCAAGGGACTCTGTGATGCAGCCTCCTCCGCAAGGCACCCTAGTCCATGGGGAGGTGGGAGTCAAGTGGGCCATGTTTGGACATAGCCTCCTCTACTTGCCTGCTCCACCCCAGCGTCAAGAGATGACTTAGGGCGCAATCCCAACCCACTTTCCAGCACTGACATAGGGCAATGCCGAGGTAAGGGAACAAACTTTCCCTTGCTTTAAGGAGACCTCCGTGAGTGCCACCCCACTGCAGGATGCAGTACACGTCCCATTGGCAAGTGCTGGAAAGCTGGTTAGGATTTGGGCCTTAAGTACATAAGAAAAGCCCTGCTGGATCAGGCCCAGGGCCTGTATACAGTTTCCTGTATCTCACAGTGGCCCACCAGATCAGGGAGCACACATGACCACCCAATACTAGCGTCTTGCTGCCACTCCCCTCCATCTGGCATTCTGTTTACCTTCACACCCCCCAATGAAGACACCAGACTGCACTTGAACCACTTTCTAAACTGATGCACTGTAGGCTTAGGTCAGTAGTACTCAAACTTTTCCGGCCAGTGTCTCCCTTGACCCCCGTGGCTGTTGGCCATGACTCCCCATCATGTTCCTGAGGGCTGAAGTGACATCATTAAACAGGAAGTGGCCAGAAATAATAACAACAACAACAACAACAACAACAACAACAACAACAACAACAAACAACAACAACAGGTATTTATATACCGCCTTTCTTGGTCTTTATTCAAGGCTTTATTCAAGGCGGTTTACATAGGCAGGCTTTATTTAAATCCCTTATTAAATAGGAATTTTTACAATTTGAAAGAAGGTTCTTTCTTTCAAGAACCACTACATTCAGGTGTTTCATTCCGATCTGGCTTCACATTCTGGCCTCCATCCTCCCACGCTCAGAGCAGATGGAATAGCTCAGCTTCAGCTTGTCAGCTGCTTCAAGGTCGCACGGTGCCGGTGGCCTCGAACTGGCGACCTTGTGGATGTTATCTTCAGGCAGACAGAGGCTCTACCCTCTAGACCAGACCTCCTGCCCTATATTTATATAATATAAATATAAATATATTTATATTTAATATAAATATTAAATTTATATTAACTATATTAATATTAATTATATTAATCATATCATTAATTAAATGCAGATCTTAAAAATATATTATTAATACACTGCAATATACATGCTTTATAAATGATCAGCTGCTGATCACTGTTGGAGACAGGATGCTGGAGTAGGTAGATTTTGTCTGGTCCAGGAGGACTCATTTTTTAAAACTTTGTAAGCATACCAATAGAATTGTTTTATCAAATGAACTTTGTGAACAGCCAGTCTGACCAACATTACACACACACACACCCCCTGTGGACCCCAATCCAACTAGTCATTTCTCCCATTCTCCTTGGATAAGATTGAACCCTTTATTAATTTAATGAAATTAAATTTTTCCAGCAGCTGGTGGGGAAAGCAAAAATAGACCATGAAAATATATCAGAGCTGATAAGGGTTTGGTTACGAAGCTGATTTGTCTCCTATACTAGGAGATGCACAGCTCAAGCCTATGCATGTCTCCTCAGAAGTAAGTCCCATTAGAGTCAATGGGGCTTACTCCCAGGAAAGTGTGGATAAGATTGGGCTGGCAATCACTTCATCAATGGCTGATAAGTATTCCCTTCAAATAGCAAGATTCATCACTTTAAAAATACAGCCTTTCCTCTTCAGTCAAACAACAAGATTAATAAATCACTTTAAAGACAGTACCCTTTTTCTGTTCCTGGCCAAGTAAAGTGTGTGCTTCTCTCTCCCCTCCCCCTTTGCCAACTGCATGGAAACAATTTTAAGACCCCTGGTGACTGGTAAAATAGGAAGTGTTTTATTTGGGGAGGGGGAGGAAAGCGGGAAGGTTTGGAGATCGAAAGGGGGGAATGGAAGAGGGAGGGGGTTGAAAAGAGAGATTTCACTTTGATGAGAAGTGATCCCAGGCTGGGAACTAGGAACCAACCAGACAAGAATCAGCGAGGGTTAAGGACTGCAAGCTGAGCATGCTCGGTACTTGCCAGATGGAGGTTGGAGTTGAAGAGCGAACACAGAAGGCAGCAGCCTCGGAGTGCAGGGAGAAGAGGGTGGGGCGGCAGCAGCCACTCTCGCAGCTGAGCAACTCCCATTTCTTCTGCTTTAAAAAAAAGCGCAGACAACGGGCAGAAGACGGGCTTGTATTCTGCCCAGTGGTGTGACTGTATCGCTGCAAGAGGACATCCTGCACCTCCCCTTTGAGTTCCTGGCGCCTCCCTAAAGAGCCGCGCTGTACAGTTTAAATAACACTGGTTTAGGTTGTTTTATTCCACATGGACTTTTAACACTCATGCACAGGGATGTTGCTTCACAGCTTGGCATACTATTGTCTCTTTAACAAGACTGCCTCCTCTGTCTGTGTAACCTCCTCTGCTCTGCTGCATAGGTGGCTGTGGAAGTCCCACCTAGCTTGAGCCAATGGATGGGCCTGTCAGCCCTGCTTCCTTCAGGTAAGTTGATTCTAGTGCAGCTCTTGCTGGGGTCCCTGGGTGGCCCTGGGAGAGAGGAGCTGCTGTATCCCTGAGCTGTTTGGGAAAGGGGCTGGCTGCCGTGGGCCCTATGAACACCTTGTGCCACTGGGTCTGACCTCACTGCCACCAGTCCCTCTACCTCCCTCTGGTCTTTCCCGTGCTATGTGAGGCTTTGCACCTCTGTTTTGGTGTGCTGCTCACACCACCAGTCAGCCTGGCATGCTGCTCATGCTGCCAGTCAACCTCTGTTCTGGCATACCGCTTGCATTGCCAGTCAGCCTTTTTTCTCCCAGCTCCGCTCTGCCTTTTAAATGTCTCAACCCCCTCCCCCAATCTGCCAATGAGTATTTGGCTCATTCTGGGCCCTATTAAGCTGCTCTGCCTCCTGTGTCACCCTCTGAGCCTCAGTCTGGCTATCTTCAGTCCATACTGGGTCTCACTGAGGGATTTCTGTGTTGTCTGTCAGATAGGGTGGCCTCCAGAAGCAGCTTCCAGGCCTTGTGCAGACCGGAGTAACAGCACAGGCCGCAAACGCCCCTACACACATAGAGCTCCCTATGCAAAGGGTCTTCCATGCAGCTGGGATTTGTGTGATTGTAAGACCCTATATGCATGAAAGGCTCTGTGTGTGTTCAACTGCACGTGTATAGGATGGGAGTCCTTCAGACCTTCCACTGAATGCATGGAGAAGCCAACAGGTACAACCTGCTCTCCCAACATTCCTCCAGCCAATGCATGATTCAGACAGTGAGAAATTGTAACCTGACCTAAGCCCCTGTGAAATGGCTGGAATTGTGTGGAGCTGCAATCTTATCACCTGTCTGCAACTTCACACACAAAAGATTACCATGACAAAGAAATCATCTCGAGACAGCCTCACCACTTCAGCTGTTCATTATCTGAACCTGCTTGGAGTCGTCTAGCTGTGTCCTTCGGTTTTCCTCGCAATTTTTCATCTACCTATACAAATGTACTGTGGCATTGTGCGTTCCTGAGCTATTAAAACGGAGAAAGAATTCATTTGAAAAAATAGAATCAGTAGGAGAAAAGCAGGCTAGACTAAGGCATTCTGGATGTGGAGAGTTGCCAGAGGCAATTAGCAGGCAGCATGAATCTTCCCCGCTTGCTGACCGCCCGTGTGAAAATGGTGCTTCTTGTCCTGTGGGTTACAGAATGGCAGTTTAGCCTGTCAAGCCATGCTGAAGTTTGCTGATTGAAGGGGCTTGGACTGAGCTATTACAAAAACTACATTTAAGAAAACACTCTTAATCCCTGTTTTATGAGGCACTCATGGAAAAGGCAGCTCATTTCTTTGTAGGGAAGTAGCAGCATCAGCAGTTAGCACACAAAAGCACATTTGCAACCTCCGGTTTGAACAAAGTCAAATTGGAAGTAGCGAATAAAGGTGTTTATGAACTCCTGAGACCCTTGGTAAATATCTCAGGCTTTTACCAGAACTGAAATAAAAACACAATGAGCTATTGATTTTTAGACTTTTTTGCTTCAGGTTTTGTTTTGCTTTTAGTTTTTCACCCTGCAACAATGTAATTTGCGTTCACAGTAATTGAGAACTGATGTATTTGATTGAGGTTGGCAGAAGCACGCCGAGACTCAGAAAGAATCACAAAGACTCCTTACACCAGGCTGTTTGTCCCTTGGCCCATTGTGCAGGCTCTATGAACAAGATCACACTCTTAACATGTTCATAAATTACATTTGATATGCCCCCATTAGCTTGGATTGGCTTGTGCATTAAGACAGTAGTAGTCATTGGACCCATTAAATCAATAATAGGCATGCTTCTGGAAGTGCAAACATTTGATTGGTTGCAGTAAATCATCTAAATGTTTATGTCATGGTGACTCTCCTTCAAAAGGTGCCTATGGCTTCACATGTTGAGAGGAAAAGGGCACAATCCTATGCATGTCTACGTGTTCAATGGGGCTCACTCCCAGGAAAATATGGATAGGATTGCAGCCAAATAGTTGTCCATCAACAGCAGGTTACTTTCAGTGAGACAGATGCTGAATTTGTCACAACACTGATGTGACCAAGTATGGCTGTGAGCATATTCTTCTTATGTCCTACAAGATGCATACACACTGAGCTATGGTATGTGTGCATGTGTATGTGAGAGATTGATATGCATAGCTAGTGCAGGCATACATAACACACATTTCTAGATAGATGATCTGAGATGGTGGTAGCATCCTTCTCCAACTCTATTTTATAATGTTGTCACTTATCTCAGGTAGTAGGACAAGTGTAAAAGTAGTGCTTGAAATTAGAACTTCCCACTCAACCTTAGCCAAATACCAGGTGAGTTCACTCTGACTTGTCAATCAACTTTAGTGGCACTGAAGTAGCTTGAGATTTAACCTTTTATCATCGTCCTTAACAACTTTATGACAAGCAGAAATTCAACATGTTTAGCTTTCTCCATCAGTGCCAGGAAAACTTTCATGCGCTGAATTTTCTGTCTGTGATACATATATAAAGGGCACTAACACAGTAGTTTTGGGGGCACGCTATTGGCTCAACCTCCTACCATCATACTGGAACCTACTACCATCATTAGACCTTAGAAGCCGGTGACTTTTAGTTGGCTATGTTTGGCTTTGAGTCAGGGCAGAAACACCCAAAAGGGAAGTACAGACAGTGGGTGTTGTCTCCCCAGTTGTCTCCCCTACTATAAAAACCCACATTAGATGGGGGTGAATAAATTCCCATTGCAGATTTTATTATTGTAATAATTACTAGCCAATTTCAGCCCACACCATCTTATGTTCTCTCTTTTTTTTGGGGGGGGGGGGTGAGAGACACATGGTCAATCACTATTTCTGAAAACAAAAACACAACCAAAACACACAACCAAGTAAATATCATAAAAATACAAATACCATCCATCACACATGCCCCTATTTCATGGATGTACTGTGTCTGCTAACCCAGGGCCCAATCCTATCCAATTTACCAGTGCCGGTGCAGCCGTGCCAATGGGGCATGCACTGCTTCCTGTGGTGATGAGGCAGTCATGGAGGCCTCCTCATTATGCATTAACAGAATGCATAATGGAATGCATTAATGGAATGCAGTTCCGTTATCTCGGGGCTGCATTGTGGTTGCACTGGTGCTGGAAAGCTGGATAGGATTGGGCCCCTAGTGATTTTCAAACTTTTTCATCTCATGGCACACTGGCAAGGCACTAGAATCACCAAGGCACACCACCAGTTTCTTGACAATTGACAAGGCACACTGCGCTGCCAGTGGGGGGCTCACATTCCCCTTGGCCCTACTAATAAATGACCCTGTCCCAAATTCCCACAGCACACCTGGGGACCATTCACGGCACACCAATGTGCCACGGCACAGTGGTTGAAAATGGCTGTGCTAACCTCTTACACGTATCTTTTTTGGTTGTTTTTCTTCTGCAATAAATCATGGAACCATGCATCCCTGCTACAATGAGGCAAAGTAATGGGACAAACCCATGCTGCAGATTTGTGCAATTGAACAGGGGAAAAAAATAGCAAAACCAACCAACCAAAACGGCCCTCAGAACAGAGAAAAATGGGCCACAGTAAGCTTTTCTGCCAGGTGAAATGGCTAAGCTATTGACTAGTTCAGCTTGCATACACCCGTCAAGATAACAGAGTAAAAAGCTAATTCAGAATTTCTGACCTCACATAATTTTGCATCAAGAATAACTTGATACTCCTATGTATGCTTCCAAGTTTTATTGACTTCCAAGTAATTCTCCACAGGATTGCAGCCACTGTGGGATTCAAGCAGTGCAATAAGGCAAATACAAATGTTTTATTTTTATTTACAGCTCTAGCTCATCACTAATGTATTGTTGATCTTTTCGATTGCTTAGCAAATGCCGTGCAATTGTATCTCTCATCCTGAAGTAACCTTGTCAGGCAGACCCTTTAATATTCTTGTTTCACTGGTGTAAAACTGAGAGCCGGGATAGCAACTTGCTCAAGGCCATGAGAGTCTAGTTAAAAGATGATTTGATTCAGAAAGACTATGAAACTATGTTTTTATATACAACAACTGCTCCAAGAATATTGCATGCCAAAGACTGGAAAGTTCCAGAGATACCCATACTGGAAGAGTGGTGGTTAAAGGTTTTGGATTTGGCAGAAATGGACAAACTTACAAATCTTCTTAAATACAAGTCAGTAAAATCTTTTATGGACAATTGGAAACCATTCATGAACTTTCTGTGCATTGAGGGGAAAGTGGACCAAGTGATCTATGATGAGTAGATAGGAGTTAACTTCTATGCTTTTTTATTTTTCTATGTGTGTGGAAAACGTATTCTATAATAGGTGTAGATTGTTTAAGAATTGATAATTTTTTGCATGATTTTGTAGTAGAACAAAGAAATGTAGTTCGAGATCTCGACATTTGCCACACGTTTTTTAAATTTGTGTGTGTGTGTGTGATTTTAATAAAACTAAAATTTTTTTTAAAAAGAGAGTCTAGTTAAAAGTTTATGAGAGTTCTGAGGTGACCTGAAATTTGAACCCAGATCTCAAGCATACAACTGCAATACTCCTTCCATTCATATCAACAGGTTCATTTTTCAAACAAGAGTCCCTTGTTTCCCCATGAGTTCCCAAGGTTGTTCTTTGTTATTGATATGTTAACAATAAGCCATGATAATTCAAATTAATGGCAGACTTTTGATCCTGTTCTAATTCTGTAAATTTGGGGGGGGGGCAGCTCATAGTTTTAAAAAAGCACTTATTTTGCAGATAAAACAAACAAACAAGAAAGCAGAACCTGTCTACTACACAGCCATGAAATTGACTCAGTGCTCATAACTTTAAAACTATTGGATTGATTTCCTTCAAACCCGACACGTGGTAATGTGCACTGTGGTGAAACTAATAACTCGCTTGAGAGGCAGCAAAGCTACAGCCAAAGAGTCAATCTGTTTTATTCAGGGAAATGCTCTCTCTTAAGGTTAATTTCTATGTCACGGCTATAACTCTTAATGTAATCACCTCTCTTATTGATTAGCAATTTCCAGCCTTTGCTCCAATAGCCTTTCCCAGGACTTTTTGTCCCTGTATACGGGAGCGTTTCACACCTCCCAGGTTATCACTGGAGGCAGTGAATCCTTACATTGCTATGAGTTCAAGCATTTGTTCACAACCAAGGCTTTGGGGAAGATGGGGCCAGCTCTAAAATCTTCAGTAGCTAGGCTGAGGCTGGGGTGTATTGCTCCCCCTCTGCACTGGAGTAACAGTTTTCTGCCATCTCAGCAGCAGTGGACAGTGCCTACCTTTTGGTGCTCTGAAAACGGCAAATGTACCCTCCCCCCCCTTGGTCCCATATAGCTCCAAATTGAGCTGTTTCCGGGGCCAGAGTTGCACATGCACATTGGAGGGGGTGTCTACGCAGGCATGGAGGTGATGTGATGACATGGGGAGTATCAACGCATCACCTGGCCCCAAGTTCCCACCCCCCCAGCTATGCTGCTGGATGTCCCTAATATGTGGAAACGAAGTGGGAATGATTACCACTGACCGAGTAGCAAGTTACATGGAAATGCTACCCCTCTCCCCACCAATGAAGAGATGCGCAAGTCCCAAGTGCATGTGGACTCATACACCTCAGAAAGAGAAAAGGTGGAGAAAAGGTGCAGTTTATTTATTTAAAAGATTGCTACCTTTCAGTCTCCTGATTATCAGCCCAATCCTATCTAAATTCCTAAGCAGCAATGCAGTGGCAGGAGGGCAGCTACCACTATATCATGCAAGGAATTTTCAACTGCTGGAAGTCTCCTTGGTAAGGGACATTTGTCCCCTTGCCACAGTAGTTGCTCTGGGTCAACGTGGACCTGCACCAGCTTGATCTTTGGCACAAGTTTGTGTTGACCCAGGAAGGTGAATTGGGCCCAGAAAGGGGGTCAGGATTTGGCATGCACTGCCACTGATCTGCCCCTTCCCAGACCTGATCTGCCCTCCACACCAATTAGTTACATTGACAGGGGAGGGGATAGGATTGGACCATAAGGTATGGAAGATGCAAAGTTATCTTCACAGCCAATAGACATGGACTTCTTAGCGTTCTGGAATTACACAGAGTATTGGCTGCAGTTAAAGTGTGGAGATGACCTGGAGTAGCTACTATTAAAACTACTTTATGGTACTGTGGGGAGGAATGGGGGAGAACAGATATTTCCAGGAAACTTAAAAAAAAAAAAAAGTAGCATCAAAATTCATCAGAACACATGGCAGGAGGGATGCAAGCTTGCTGCAATTTAGCTGAAATATTTTCCTAAGGCAAAGTGCTTGACCTGAATTTTTTTCCCCTATGAAAAGATGGATGTTTTGAATAGTCTGGTGTGAATAAAACCACATTGGCCTGAATCGCTCTTTCTGGGTGTCCACAATGGATGAGAGTTAATGCTTGTGCAAATTTTGTATGAGCTGCCTGCAGATAAATATAACCAAAAGACTTGCAAATAAGATGATGAATGAAACTGCAAGAAAGCAAACTGACTGAGTTTTTTTTCTTTTTTCTTTTTGTCTTGGCAAGATGACTGGCTATCCATTTTGATAGCCTGTGTCAGAGTTTCAAGGGATGTGAGTTGCAAAGTAATGACAGGAATTACGGTGCTATAATTACAGCCATGGCAAATGGGTTGTGAAATAAAAGACGTTTGATAGGAAGACCCTCCAGATGGGATTCAGTGGGCTATGTTTTTGTTTCTATTGCAATGCCTTCATTGCTTAAACTGGAGTGTTATTAGCATAATTCTGATCTGACACCAGAGCAATCTATTCAACTCCCCTCAGGTTGTTGCCAGAACCATCAATCTGGTGAGCTCTGCTGCATTTTGATAACTGAAGAGACCAACTGTGATTGACACCAGATCGGGAAGAACCAGTGCACAATTCAGAGTAGTGACCCTTAGTCCATCTCTACACTCTGACCATTTCCAAATTTGTGGTTCAACATAAATAATAATAGAGATTCTCAGATTCTCGAATATGAGACAATTCTCTTCCTGAACAATTTCATACCATTGAACTTCTCATCTCTTATCTGTTGCACTAATGGAGCCCCTGACATGCTTTTGGTCTTATGTTTTCTTGGTTCAATTTTATCTTACATTCCAATCCTAAGCAGTAGCCCAGCTACAGGGGGGCACAGCACTAGGTTTTGCAGGGTACCTCAATGCATGTAAGCTGCCCCTTTCCCTCGCCGTTGAAGCCATTCCCAGCAGGGAAACCAAAGTGAAGGCATCTCATCCACTTTGCTCTTGCCACCGGGAATGACTCTGATGACGAGGAGGAGGGGCAGTTTACAAGGCGTATTGAGGTGCCTTGCAAAACATAGTGCTGTGCCTGGAGCACTATGCTAGAAGGCCTGGTGTAACGCCGCAAGACCCAGGAAGGGGATAAGGATATGCTGGAGACTTGCTCTGCTGTTCCCACCTTCTGTTCTGCCCTTCTTGCCCCAAACACCCCTGCCTCCAGAATGCCTTTGCACCACCTTCTCCCAGCTCCTGCACCACTTGACAGCATACTTACCTCCACTGGTGGCTGGGCCTCTAGATACAGCACCAGTGGGGCAGCACAGGCCACTCTGCTGGTGCTGCTTACTCACCGGATGTGCCTTACAGCATGTTTGCAACACTGTCCACTGGTGCAGGGGCCGCAGTGTCAGCAAATTGTCTTCCTAGGATTGCGCTCTCAACAGCACTAGTGAAATTCTCACTGGAAATGATTTCTAAAAACACCTATGACCTATTACAAACTACTTGTCAGTGAGAGCTGGTTCACACATGTATTTCTCAAACTGATCCCTGCCATAAGGAACCACAGCCAATCATTAGCCCCCTGAGGCGAATGTACCTAGATAGAACATAAATTGTAAACATTTTTGGAACACCAAATGTGACATTTTCATTGTGCTCAGTGCAACTATGTCCAATATTCATTTATCTTTCACAACTTTTGCCATCTTTGTGGTTACACTTGCATTTTCATGTAAGGGAAGTCAGCCTTAAACTAGATGTGACAATAATCACTTCATTGGCTCTTGTGCATTCTGTTTTTTTTAAACTACAAATAGCAATTGCAGAAGGGAGGTTGATCAATACTCAGGTGAAGGGGGAGCTACTTTAACCCTTTAACCATCCATCATGAGCATGATGAAAATGTCCACCTCACTCTGGCTGCTGGTCTTCTCGGGATGGAAGCTACCACTGATGCCAATTTTCAAATGTTTTGAAAAGGAACACACAAGGGCAAAATATATCATTAATATCTCAGAGTTCTAGCACAATTTCTTTTCTTAAGCCAGTTCTTCCGGTGGAAGAACTGTTTATTCTATTTATCCTCAGCAACTTGTTTCTAAGATTAATCATCATTTATTGTTAGGGAAGAATGTACATTAAGAATAGAGGAGAGGCTCCATAACAAAATGTTGCCATATGCGCATCTTCCTGTGGGTAAGTACCTCTGGACCCCACTGAGCTTGCTTCAGAGTAAGCATGACCTGTATTAATTTCAGGAACTGCCTTGTCATGTCCAGTAGTGAGCAGGCAACCTTACCTTTCATTCAATCTCTTTCTTTTGCTCTCTGCTTTAGATCTTCATATTGTTTCCCTCTCTTTGTATCTCTCTTTCTTCAGTCTCTCATCCTCTCTCTGGCTTCACAAGTTTACCACAAAGTGCAGTTCCAAAACTTGCTGTAATAAATGAAACAGAAAGTCATTTCCTTTCTTCTTGGAAGAACATTCCAAACACCCTTTGGTTGCCTTTTAAAAATAAGTTTCATATCTTTACAAACCTTTGGAATTCATTGAATACCTAGAAATACCTCCATATTTTTAATTGGTGGGCTCATTTTGGCTACATTGCTATTGTCACGTGGCCAGGCCTTTAGAAATAGAGAGTTTTATTTAATATAATTATAGTTATTACAGCAATACCTTTTTTCCCTTTCAGTTCCTTGCAATTTATTTCCACATATCAATAAAAGTAACATTCATCTTGCTTTCCCTGGAATTACATTATTTATTCAGAGCGAGTGCTTTCATAAAGGGATAATGAATGGAGTTATTAAGGTGGCTGGGCTTTAAATTAATCAAGAGATTTCTGATGAGATCAGAAAACACAAGAACTTTGGCTCTACTTGTGTATCTGTTGAAGGCACAAGAGCCCTGTCACAAAATGGTGGCAATTTTTCCCCTAGCTCCACAACACTGATTCCCTTTATATAGTTTGATCGACATAATGAACAGGTATTCTTCCATGTTGACATATCATAGACCAACCATGCTGCTATGAAGCCAGTGAGTGAAAGAATCAAACCATTTCTAGAATCATAAGAGCAAGTAAACAAGAAAGAAAGAAAATAAGAAATAAAAGAAGATAAGAGGTTGTAGATTCTTCTACCAAGTCCCTACCAAGTCTAGGTATTCTTGGAATCTTTGGGTTTGTTATTTACTTTTAGGCTCACATAACTCCCTTTGTGGTTCCAAATTCTTGCTTCGGTGGCTTAGCCCCAGGATTGTCAAAGTAAGAAGGCTGTCATGCTAAGGAAGAATGAACCAATGCAGCTTCCATTCTCTGGACAATCCCTTAAGCAGCGGTTTTCAAACTCACAGGGATGGTTTAAACTGCAGTAAGTTCTTGCGATCCCCAGGATTGTGTCACTAAGGGGGGCTGCAGGGACTGGGATACACTCACCAGTCCCTGAAGCAGCCTGTCGGGGGTGTGGGGAGCCCTGCGCCAGTGTCTGTAGAGCTCCCCGCAGCTTAAAAAGTGAAAAAGCAGCTATCGCGCCCTGGCTCCACCTAATGGGGAGCCATGCCCAATCGCCCAGTAGATCAATGGCGCTGCCAGTTGAAAATGTTTGGGAACCACTGTCTTAACCTATCTGCCAAAATGGCTGTGAATCATCTACCTTGTCCAGGTTTAACATCAGCCCTTATCCAGGTTCCAACTGCCTCCCCGCAGAGCTCCAGGGCTTCAAAAGCCACCTCAGAGTCTGGTGGATAGCAGAGATAGAGCTGGATGTCATCAGCCTACTGATGGCAACTCACTCCAAATCCCCCTTCTGCCTACCCCTTGCTCTTTGGTTTCTCATCTAGGTGAGGAGGATGCTAACCGACCAGCTGCCCAACCTTAGCAGAAGCCCCATATTATTAATATAAACTGAAGTCTTGATTGAAAGAAGCCCCTCTGGTACTCTTGTTTATGATGAGTAAATACATGTTCTCCAGTGCAGGCTGAAGTGCAAGTCTACAGCTCCCATAAAAGCCTCTTCCTAGAAAAGTTAGCAAGTTACTTTTGGATACAGTTCTGCTGCTAAGGGTGTTGTGGTGGTTTCCCTGTTTGGCCTCTGTGCAAGTCCTAGTTACTAGACTTTGGAAGCTATATCCCTGGTTGTGACTAATGCTTGCTTGAACTAGATTTAAGTTTGACCTGTGCTATATAAAGGGCAGCAGTTATATCATGAGAGCACCACATCAAAGTCACTCATCCCTATCAACAATTTTCTCTATGCTGAAACTCTTCCCAGGGCAGAAGGCGGATAAGCAGTGATTTCAGTTTTCAAGGAAAAAAATAATCTTGCTATGCTTAATAGAAACTGCTACATGGGTACATCTCTTGCCGAAATTCCATTGCCCCCTGGTAATCTGTATTACTTTCCTATGAGTCAACTCAACAGCTTTAAATCTTCTACCCTTTAACTGCCAACAACTACATAAACCTAGTTATTGTTTTCAGCATGAATATTCACATGCAAGTGGTTTTAGGGTCATAATAGTCCGTTTACAGCATACTCCAAACAACACTTTGAGTTGGTTCAGGTCCCCTACATGGGCTCCCAAATGTCGCAGACATACTGGAAGGCACCTTTGTGCCGACTTGGAGTCGGTTAGGCCAGCACAGAGGCCTGCGACTGCTCAGGAGGGTCAGATCCAGCCCCTATGCCAGCTGGATAGGGTAAGTTTGCACCTGGTGGCACAGGGGGTGGGAGAGGGTGGAAGGAGGGCATTCTGGGGGTGGGGAGGAGGCATATTTGGGCAGGAGGAGGGTAGAACAGGAGGCAGCCCAGGCCTGGGAGGAGACTGGGATCAGCCAGTGGCAGCACATGCCAGATTCTTACTCCCGGGCCTTGCAGCCTTACACAGGGTGCTTGGATTTGCGCCAGATAAATAGCTGGCATGGATCCACAAAGACCCTAGGGCAGGCTGGGGCTTGATATGGGGTCAGGGGAAAAATATCCACCTTACCCCAAGGTGACCTCCAGCCTGCACCTAAGCTACGCTGGACACAGCACAGGCCACTGTGGCCTGGCTGTTCCAGCGCAAGTTAGGATCGCACTCTTAATGTATTAACTAAGTATTAGAAAGTTTTTATTGGCCTAAATTACTCCATGTTGTTTGCTATGACTCCATTTAGAGTGGATCTTCACCAAGGGGCAAACCAAGCTTTAGAAGATTGCCAGAAGACACAAAACCGACTGAGACCAGTTGAGATTAGAACCATCTGCAAAACATTAAGATACATTAAAAGATAGTCTTAAAGAATCTGGGAGGGGTGAAGTTTGATAATTCTGCTTAGCAACCAGGTTGGAGCGTGAAACTGTATATAAGGTACTTCTAACTGCTTTGGGAGCAGAGCAGCAGAATATGAGCAGAAGCGGAGCTGGGGCAACAGCAATGGTACGTTGCCGTCGCTGCCCCAAATAACTCAAATGCTGAGGGAGAGGGGCTGCTTAAACAGTGTTTTGTGGACCATTCCACATTTACTGCACCCCCCTCCCCACAACTCTGCTTCTGACCATGAGTGTTTGGCTCAGTATGCTGTCTCTCACCTTCTGTGGAATTTAATAAAGTTGGTCCGAAGTCAAACCTGTTGTGTTTTGGGTTGTGCAGCAGGCATGAACCGCACACTAGGTTCACGCCTGGTGAACACACTCTGCAGAAGCGCGCGTGGCCTCTGGGACACCAAGTGCCTTGGGAACAAAGTGCCAGGTAAGGCACCGCGAATTTAGCCTCAGTGCAAAGAGAGGGAGAAGGCAAGTGGACCTCTGAGTTTTTGGAGAAGGAGAGGGAGGACTCTAAGTTGTGAAGAGGAGAAGAGGAGGAGGACGATGAGAAGAGAAGGTAAGTGTACTAACTCTTTGTCTTTCTAACTCTTGTCTTCTAACCTTAAATCAACATTGAAATTTATTTTACCTTTAGCTTAGCTTTACCTAAGCTTTACCTAAATTAGCACCTAATCTAACCAAGGAAGGGAGTTTAAGGTCCAGCAAAGATAGAATCTCAAAACACATAGACGAACAAGCCTTGCTGAGGGAGAATCAGCATGGCTTCTGTAAGGGTAAGTCTTGCCTCACAAACCTTTTAGAATTCTTTGAAAAGGTCAACATGCATGTGGATGCGGGAGAACCCGTGGACATTATATATCTGGACTTTCAAAAGGCGTTTGACACGGTCCCTCACCAAAGGCTACTGAAAAAAACTCCACAGTCAGGGAATTAGAGGGCAGGTCCTCTCCTGGATTGAGACCTGGTTGAAGACCAGGAAACAGAGTGGGTATCAATGGGCAATTTTCACAATGGAGAGAGGTGAAAAGCGGTGTGCCCCAAGGATCTGTCCTGGGACCGGTGCTTTTCAAACTCTTCATAAATGACCTGGAGACAGGAGTGAGCAGTGAGGTGGCAAAGACTGCAGGCGACACCAAACTTTTCTGAGTGGTGAAGACCAGAGTGATTGTGAGGAGCTCCTGAAGGATCTCTCCAAACTGGCAGAATGGGTAGCAAAAAGTCATGCACATTGGGGCAACAAATAAAAACTTCACATATAGGCTAATGGGTTCTGAGCTGTCTGTGACAGATCAAGAGAGAGATCTTGGGGTGGTGGTGGACAGGTCGATGAAAGTGTTGACCCAATGTGCTGTGGCAGTAAAGAAGGTCAATTCTATGCTTGGGATCATTAGGAAAGGTATTGAGAACAAAGCAGCTAATATTATAATGCCGTTGTACAAATTGATGGTAAGGCTACACCTGGAGTATTGTGTCCAGTTCTGGTTGCCACATCTCAAAAAGGACATAGTGGAAATGGAAAAGGTGCAAAAGAGAGAGACTAAGATGATTACTGGGCTGGGGCACCTTCCTTATGAGGAAAGGCGTTTGGGCCTCTTCAGCCTAGAAAAGAGACGCCTGAGGGGGACATGATTGAGACATACAAAATTATGCATGGGAAGGATAAAGTGGATAGAGAGATGCTCTTTACACTCTCACATAACACCAGAACCAGGGGACATCCACTAAAATTGAGTGTTGGGAGGGTGAGGACAGACAAAAGAAAATATTTCTTTACTCAGCATGTGGCTGGTCTGTGGAACTCCTTGCTGCAGGATGTGGTGACGGCCTCTGGCCTGGATGCCTTTAAAAGCAGATAGGACAAGTTTCTGGAGGAAAAATCCATTATGGGTTACAAGCCATGATGTGTATGCGCAGCCTCCTGATTAGAAATGGGTTATGTCAGAATTCCAATGCAAGGGAGGGCACCAGGATGAGGTCTCTTGTTATGTGGTTTGCTCCCTGGGGCATTTGGTGGGCCGCTGTGAGATTCAGGAAGCTGGACTAGATGGGCCTATGGCCTGATCCAGTGGGGCTGTTCTTATCTTCTTAGGTGTAGGCAGAATTGGGTCACAACTTTTTTGAGAAAAAGTAAAAAGTAAAACCTGTTTATCACCATTGTCATAAACATATACTGTACAACACTGTTCAGTATGCTACATATCATTGCAATCTGCAAGCTTGTTTTTAAATGTGTTCCTGTCATGAACAAAGCAAATTAAAACACCGTTACTGTTAATCATTGCTGCTCTTTCCAAGTCTGATCTGAAGGCAAACCCACAAACTTGCTCGTTTATTTTTCAAAATCTGAGCTAGGATGACTTGCCTACAAATTAGATTGTATGTGTGCTATAATAATAATAATAATAATAATAATAATAATAATAATAATAATAATAATAATAATAATAATAATAACAGTATTTATATACCGCTTTTCAACTAAATGTTCACAAAGCGGTTTACAGAGAAAAATCAAATAACTAAATGGCTCCCTGTCCCAAAAGGGCTCACAATCTAAAAAGATGCAAAAAGAATCATGCAGGTCATGCCCCATTATCCAATGGGGCTCCATTCCAGAAGCCTCAGAGGATTAAAAAAAGGAAATAAGTGGCTACCAAATCAGTGGAAAAATAGTTTTAAAGGCCCACTTCTGGGTTTCTTGCTCCTCCACTGGCGCCCCAGAATGCATTGGTATAGACACTATACACATTCAGTTGGTATAGTATCTATACCGACACATTCTGCGGCAACAATAGAGGAGCAAGAAACCCAGAAGTGGGTCTTTAAAGCTATCTTTAAACCTAAGAAGCTTGCAGCCAGTACAGTTTAGCAGTGTGAACGTAGCAAATAGGATTTTGGCACTTTTTTCCTTGTTGCAGGGCATTTCCTGGTATCAGTGGTGAGTCAAATCAGTGGATGCCAAATCAGTGGATAATGAGGCATGACCTGTAATGCTGTTTGCAACCCTGCTTTTAAAATAATGGCCTAAGTTTTGTTATTCTCATGATTCTTATAGTTAGATTTTTCCATGACAACAGTGTGATTTGGAACCTTAGGATTCACTCAGGTAGCCCAATCCTATTCTTCTCCAGTGCCCAAAAATACAGCAGAACTGAAACAGCCGCCACTGTAACCTGTGGGGCCAGGGAAGTTGCTGGAGGTCTCCTTGGGGTAAAGGAACATTGACTCTATAAAGCCCAGGTGGCCCAACAGTTCTACTTGGATCTGCGGCAGCCCTTGAGCTGGCGCATAATTGAGGAGGCCTGTGTAGGGCGCTGTGGCTTGAGAAGGGGGATAGGATTCGGCTGCAGTCTCCCCCGGTTCTGCCCTCCCTCTGCCCAGTTTAACCCCTTCCCCACCTTCCCCCTGGTCTCCCCCACCCCCATGTCTCCCTACCACCCTATGGGAATACTCACTGCCTGGTACTCCACCAATGTATCCTTTTGGTGCTGCCAGCACTGGGTGCCTCCAGGCAGGGAAGTGCCTTATGGCACTTTTATGATACCTACTGCTGGTTTCTCTCGATACTGAGCTAAACAAGCACATCAGTAAAGCAGCTACCACGTTTTCCAGACTCACAAAGAGAGTCTGGTCCAGCAAGAAGCTGACGGAACATACCAAGATCCAGGTCTACAGAGCTTGCGTCCTGAGTACACTTCTGTACTGCAGCGAGTCATTGACTCTTCGCTCACAACAGGAGAGGAAACTGAACGCTTTCCACATGCGCTGCCTCTGACGCATTCTTGGCATCACCTGGCAGGACAAAGTTCCAAACAACACAGTCCTGGAACGAGCTGGAATTCCTAGCATGTATGCACTGCTGAAACAGAGACGCCTGCGTTGGCTCGGTCATGTCGTGAGAATTGATGATGGCTGGATCCCAAAGGATCTCCTCTATGGAGAACTCGTGCAAGGAAAGCGCCCTACAGGTAGACCACAGCTGCGGTACAAGGACATCTGCAAGAGGCATCTGAAGGCCTTAGGAGTGGACCTCAACAGGTGGGAAATCCTGGCCCCTGAGCGGCCCGCTTGGAGGCAGGCTGTGCAGCATGGCCTTTCCCAGTTTGAAGAGACACTTGGCCAACAGACTGAGGCAAAGAGGCAAAGAAGGAAGGCCCATAGCCAGGGAGACAGGCCAGGGACAGACTGCACTTGCTCCTGGTGTGGAAGGGATTGTCACTCCCGAATCGGCCTTTTCAGCCACACTAGACGCTGTTCCAGAACCACCATTCAGAGCGCGATACCATAGTCTTTTGAGACTGAAGGTTGCCAACACAAGCTGGTGTTGGGGCTGGAGTGCTGGCAGTGCGCCACTTAGGACTGGGCCACTAATCAACTTTCCAGCATGGATGCAGCCTCAATACCGTCCTGAGGTAAGGGAACAGATGTTCTAGTCCCTTGAGGAGGTCCCTGTGACTCCTCCCCAACTGAGGATGCAGCACACACACCATTGGCACAGCTGCATCAATGCTGGAAAGCTGGATAGGATTGGGCCCTTAATTTGTCTTCCTTGAGACAAAGGAATAGAAAGAATAAATGAAGTCTTCATATTATCAAGGTGTTGGAGTTTTATCCTATCCATTGGATGAATAGGTCCAATCTTTTTGTAGAGGCAAAATAGGTAACTGCACCAAGACTGTTCCCATTTTTACTATGTCTTGAAAAGAAAGTCACTGCCTATGCTTTTGGAGCAGGTATGCAGAAGCAGCACTCCAGTTTTTTGCCTGGGAGTTATCCTCGGCATTCCCAAGGGACATGATCAAGAGTCTTCTGATCTCAATCAACTGCCCAAGGCATAAACACAGTTGTAAAGGGAGGAAGTACAGAAGTGACAGACATACAAAATGAAACTGGGGAAAAACAGTATCATAGTCAACTCTTGATCATGTTCTGCTCAATCCTATGCAAGGTAACTCAGAAGTCAGTCTTACTGTGTTCTCTGCATTGTGTCTTAAGTTCTCCTTCCCTAGGAGGCAGGAATCTTCCACTGGGAAAAAAAAATCCTCTAGAGTATATGGATAATAGAATACAACCCTTGAGACTTTCTGACAAGTCTGTTTCTGTAGGAGTGCAATCTTATGGCCCAATCCTAAGGGTCACTTGTGCAGTGGCTACTGTGCTGGTGCTAGGCATTGCAAATGTGCCATAAAGCAATGACTCAAGAGTAGGCTGACCTGGTGGAAAGGACTGCATCATCAGCTGAATCCAGCTGAATCCAGAGCAGTAGCCACTGGTGCTGGTGAGTACAGCACTGAGCAGCACAGGGGTGGGGGAGGAAGTGGGGAGCGGGGAGGAGGGCAGACGGGGATGGATCAGGCCCAGGAGGGGGCAAAGGAAACCCCTGCCATATCCTAATTCTCTTCCTGGGCCTGAAAGCCCCACATGAGGCTTCTCAGTGATCTCACTGGCACAGATCCAAGTAGCCCCATTGGGTTACAGCTTGTTCCCTTACCATGAGGAAACCTCCAGCCTGCTCAATTACAGCATGGGATACAACATGGGCAGTACGACCCTGCTGTGTGAGCACTGGATAGGATTGGGCTGCCCATATGTTATTAGAAAGTTTCTCAGCATAAGGCAGGACACTGTTGTGTGAGTTACTGTAGCTTTAAAGAAAACTCCCTGAGAAAGACTTAAGTCACATAGCTGTGACTAGGACCTGAGCAGAAGCTCAGTCCAGCCTGATGCCAAGTAGGCCTGTGGTTCACCGTAGCTACTAGCTACAATTTTCCTGTTAAAAAATGCAACTGTTTAAAGGTCAGTTTGTTTCCACTGCTGTCTCTTTAAGGGAGATGACAGGCACAAGGGAAGTGGCAGGGGAATGTTAGATCCTGGCAGTGTTTTTTTTGTAGATGTTTTGTAGAATGTTAGATCCTGGCAGTGTTTTTTTGTTTTTTGATCAACTTGTTAATCTTTTATTTATTTATTTATTTACCATTTTTATTGGAGAAATAAAATATTTCTTCTCCCCCCCCCCCCCAAAGATGAACTTACTTCTGATTAGACATGCATAGGATTGGGCTGTCAATCTCCACATTCCCTTCCCCCTAGCTACTTTTTCTACACAGGGGGAAAAATACTGTACAGGTGCACTTGTAGTGTGTAGTATGTAGTGTGGCACTACTTCGAGGAGAGGAAGCAGTGAATGGATTCCAAAAAATGGCTTACATGAGTTCCATGTAGTAAAATTACTCTAAGCAACTGTGGGAGTAAGAACAAAAAAGGAATTCTTACACGAGAGGGGTGCTTAGGTGCACATAGAAACAGCTACGTTTGCAAACAAGCAATTAAATATGGTTTAATTCAGGTATTAGAATACTTTGTGTTGGCATGCAATTGCATGTTCTCTGCTGCCCTGAGCAGCTGCTGTGCATTGCTGGAGAGGAGCTGCAAATGCTGGCTGGCAGAGGGCATGCTTGTGGGGGAAGGATGAGGAGGATCTCTGGCAAGGCTGGACAGCACGTTGTACACATGTAGAATCCCTTTTCACCTGCCCTTAGCATGTGAAAACGGGTGCAGATATATATCTCTGCCAGGATTAAGAGCCCAATCCTATGCATGTCTACTCAGAAGTCCACTTTAGTGAATGGGGGCTTACTGTGGATAGGACTGCAGCCTCAGGGCCCAATCCTGTGCCTGTCTACTCAGAAGTAAGTTCCATTATAGTAAATGGGGCTTACTGTGGATAGGATGGCAGCCTCCAATACTGTGCCTGTCTACTCAGAAGTAAGTTGTAGTGAATATATGCACAGGCGCTGGGCTTTGAGATGCCTTGGCATATTTGATAACAACACAGTAGAGCACACTCTGCGTTTGCGCAGAGCCCACTCTGCCATCAGCCTTGAAACATGCTGAGTGTCTTAAGCCCAGTGCGATGGTATTTTGGAAAAGCGCCTCTTATCAATGTTGTGGTTAGCTAGAGCTAGCCGGTTTTCTAGCAGCGTAATCTTTGTAACCTTTGTTGTATTGCGACACATGTTTAAGAATGAATAAAGCTTGCAGGAAGGTGGCAAGATCTCAGATCTGTTCCAGCTTCAAGCCTCCCTGCATCAACCCTCTGAATGTCTGCTGTCTCTCATTCATTTGCTCTGCCCCTCACAGTTTCAGCTCCACTCTCAACCCTCAGAGTGCTTCTGCTTTTTGCACTCTCCCATCAAACCACAAGGTCCAAGCCTTGTGTACTTCCCAAGCAGTGTCAAACTGCTACATAAGTTCCATTATAGTGAATGGGGCTTACTGTGGACAGGATGGCAGCCTCAGAGCCCTTCCTTTGCCTGTCTACTCAGAAGTCAGTCCCAGTAGAGGCAGTGGGGCTTCCTCCCAGGAAAGTGTGGAGAGGACTGCAGCCTCAGAGCCCTTCCTTTGCCTGTCTCCTCAGTAGTCAGTCCCATTAGAGGCAGTGGGGCTTCCTCCCAGGAAAGTGTGGAGAGGACTGCAGCCTCAGAGCCCCTCCTCTGCCTGTCTACTCAGAAGTCAGTACTAGAGGCAGTGGGGCTTCCTCCTAGGAAGGTGTGGAGAGGACTGCAGCCACAGAGCCCTTCCTCTGCCTGTTTACTCAGGCTGCAAGGCTATGACACTTTCCTGGGAGTAAGCCCCATTGAACACAATGGAACTTACTTCTGAGTAGACATGGGCTCTGAGTAGACATGTGTAGAGTAGACATGGGCTGAGTAGACATGGGCTCTGAGTAGGCTTGGGCTCTCAGGCTGCAAGGCTATGCACACTTTCCCAGGAGCAAGCCCCACTGAGCACAATGTGACTTACTTCTAAGTAGACACGCCTAGGCTCATACTGCAGATTGGCACAGGGGCTGCAACAGCCAGCTTCCTTCCCCTCCTCCTCCGCCAAGCCAGAACCTGGGCGTTCCATGGGTGCCACAGCCCGTCTCCCTGGTTGGCTGGCTGGCTGTCCGTCCTCCTCCTCAGTGTTGGCGCATGTCCCCCACGCCCTCCACCAGCTTGAAAGCTGCGCAGGGAAGCAGAGTGCTGGGGGAGGGGAGGCGAGCTGGGTTCAGGCAAGAGCTTGGAGATGGGGGCAGGAGGGAGTCGTTGTGTGGTCAGGCAGGGGCCAGGTGCCTGCCCACCCTGCACCCCCCAGCACCCACCCAGTGAATGCCTCTGTTTTGCTCCCCCCCTTCCTGGAATGCCTCCGAAGGGGAGGGGCCCCTGCAAAAAGATGCCGGAATTCCGTACCCCCGCGTTCCATTAGAAAAAAAGCCCTGGTTCCTGGAAAGCAGAAACAAATCTTGGGCCAACCCTGATTTCCTGTGGCTTCATTAGTCTTTTGAAAGTGGAGAATCAGTTTCTGTTTTAAACTGCTCTCCCATCATTACCAAGCAGACTTGCAGCAAGTTTTAGCCTGGCTGATGAGATCCCAGGAGTCTAGAAATGCTGAGATTCTCCTCCAGCCCTACATAAAATATTTATCTAAAAATTAGATGCTAGCATAGGGAATTTTCCATTTCTGGCTTACAGAAATATCTACAGTACTTTTAATTTAAAAAAAAACACCAACCTACGCTATCTCATTATTAAAATTAAAATGTACCCACCCCACCCGGAAAAGTAGAGCAGTCTGAAAATAAGCTGAAAAATTCTGCCAATGGTTCATTTATCTCTCACCCATGAATACCCACTCCTCCTAAGCAAAAAAGCTCAGTCCCCTTTTCATGAACCTGGGAGGGGAACTTAAGTCCGAGTCACAAAAAACACGTTTTTTGCTGACTTGTGTACACTTGAGTCAAAAGTGTCAATGACTCCGGTACTGACTTTAGTCTGAGGCCACTGACTCAGAAATGAGTCCCCACACATGCAGATTTGAGTCTGCCTGGGTTTGCTTGCTTACTTTTTTCACAGCATGAAAAACCTTGTGGGGCCATCATTCAGACCCAACAAGCAGCAGGGAAGTCCCAACCAGGAAGCAGTTAATGTTTTGGTTTTGCATCAAGCAGGATGCAAGGGGGGGAGGGCAGAGGTGGGGGTCTCTTGTCCATCTCTGAAAGAATCATTGGGCAAAGGTTGTTTTCCCTGGACGAGTCAGGGGAGAAGGTGGGGGAGGCAGTTCCTAGCCATCCAAGAGAAACTCATGGTATGGCTCTGATGGGATCATTGAATGACTGGCCACAATGGGACTACTTTTGAGTAGAGCTGCAAAGGATTGGGTCATACTGGTAAAGCTCCCAGCTGCTGTGCATGACCCTTCTCCTGATTGCCACTTCTGTCTCTCCTCTCATGCAATCCTGCCTCCCCTCCTGCCTTGTTTGCAGATGGGATGGGGACACCAGGGGAGTAGTATTAAATGAGAACTCTCTCTCTCTCTCTAATTCTTGCTCACACACACACACACACACACACACACACACACACACACACACACACCTACCTTCCCTTCAGGAGCTCCATTTTTTCCATGGAGCCACGCACGCCTGACGTGTATCAAAAAGCCTCAGAACTCAAGTTAAAATAAGTCAGTTAAGGGCTCTTGATGAGCCCCCACGGCAGCCCATTAAGACTTGTGTACAAGTCGAGTCAAAGGGGGCGAGACTCGGGACTCGACTCAAGTCTAGCCACAGTGGATTTGCACGTCTGTGACATTAACACAACCCACCATTACTCTTTCTAAACCAATTTGCCTTCCATTTTTATTTGACCTACAGTTTTCCTTAACATTTCTTCCCCAAATAGACAAATAAAGGTAATATACCTTCAGAGTTCTAACAGTCATGAAGCACTAAGTTGGCTTCCAGAGGTTTTCTACCCTTCTTGAAAGCAAAGTCCTGCATATCTTGGGGAGTGAGAAGAAGCCAGACTGTGATCCTGAAATATCCAATTCCAAGTCATGCCACTTGCTCTAACTCAGATGGGGGGGGGGGGGTTGGCTTGAGCATTCCACAGGCCAGCATTGCTACACAGCTGCATTCCACCTATTGTCAAAACAACATCCTCCTTCCTTGAGATCTCTTCTGGATGTTGCAGAGACCACCCTGCCTCTTGAAACATGTACATACCACACACTTTTCCCAAGTAGAGGACAACCCTTGCCTATAATAGTGCCTATATGTGGACAGCTATACATTTGGAGGCACTCCATGAAATTGGGAACCATGCGCAATTGGGCTTCCTGATAATATAGATTGCCTATGCACATATGGCTCTACATGCATAAATGTCCTTTTTTGACATTTGGATGAATTCATGAAATTTATGGCAGAGCTAGCAGGTATACTAACATTGGAAGATGGGCCAGAAGTATGATCCAAATATACCAAAGTGCATACCAGTGACAGGTCCCAAAAGAGCTCTGAAGTTTCAGCCAGACTCCAAAGTAGAATCCAGAATGCACAGCAGAAGCTCCACTGGCATGAGTGGAAGAGCAGATTCTGTGAAACCTTTCCTAGGGAATATCCAAATAGCTGTCCATCTCTAGAAGTTGCCTTCAAGTATTCAGTGTACCAAAATGTCCTGAGACAAAAGGGGTAAGGCGATAAAAAGTAACAAATGTTCTTTGGAAAATATGAAAAGAAGCAACATGAGAGAATATGACTCTCACTTTTCATGAGCGAATAATCAGTTTGCTCATGAATATTTTAGGAACCAGAAGGTTGGCTCTGACCTACTGTATAAATTTGCACAATTTTTCCCTTCAGAAATATTATATTTTCTTCTTGGAAAACAGAATGAGGAAAGATGACTTATAAAGCTTCCGAAAGCATCTCCTCTTGCTTTTCAGCATTGGTTCATTTGGACTGCAAATGATATATGTGACTGCATAATGAAGATATTTTGCTTCCCTCATCTTACAAGATTTCAAAACTTGAATGATGTGGGGTTAGAAAAAAAGTAATGTCATAAATATTTCACGTTTGTTGCTACAGAAGCAAAATCCCAAACTGCCTAAGTGAAAAGAAGCAGACGCAAATATCAAAGGAAAAAAATTATATCTCTCATTTTATCAATATCTGAGTATTTGAACATTTCAACCCCCTTCCCTTCCAAGCTGTTCACTCAGAAATGAAAGGAATTGGATTTTAAGACTATCATAGGATAGGTGTGAAGCTGAAGAGCAAACTTTAAGCTGAGCCAAAGCAAGTTATGTCATACAATATGGGTCCTCTGGTTCTAAGACACTGCCATGCTTTCACAGCTGGTTTCCCTAATGTTATGTTTCTTAAGTATTGGCAATGATACCAAAAGTCAGAATGGGTGGTGTGGTTCAGAAATGAACTCCTCTAGTTTTGAAAACATTACAAGCTGAGCCTAAACTCCTAGAGTTCAGATGTAACTCACAGGGGCCCTCCCTGATTCAGCACATTCCCACTTCCAACTCTCTTCTCAGTCATTCAGAACATTCATAGCCTCCAGTAAGTCTAGGATATGGAGTTCCCAGTGGCTCCCAGCTCAGTTCTCATAGCAGAGAGACATTTTCATGTCCCACATACTCAAGTGGCAATGAATGCTTCACGTGAACATCAAGACCCTAGAGATGTTGAAGCCCTCATTACCAATCTCTCTGCTGCTGCACTCTCATAAAGGTAAGTTTTGGAAAGGGAAACAACCAGTGGGGAGGGCTCACAGAGAATTTCCCTGAACAGGTCCTGATGCACCCTAACTTTGTCATAGCATGGAGCCTGGACGTGTTAGTGAGGCCTTCGCACATGTGCTCATACAGCTGAGGTTGCCCACTAGATCCTTTGTGGGCTTCAAAATGGGAAACTGAAGCTGACATTTTTTAGCCATATAAAGCATTCTGTGGCATGGGGAAGCCCTGGAGCCCTAGGAAGCCCTCAGGAAAATGGAAGTGGAAAATGGAAAATTTTCACCTCTCCGAGCCATTCTGAAGCCTACAGAGGCAGCAGGTGGACGCGCGCTGCCTCTGCAGGCTTCAGAAAGCCCTTTGGAGGGGACCGGAGCACAGGTTTAGCTCAGGTGGAGCCAAGTTCGGCTCAATGCAGGTCCAGGGAACCCGTGTTGAGCCTGATCCACACATGAAAAATCAACAGATAAACAGGTACCTGTACTGTATAGAGGGGAAAAGATGCAAAAGAACTGTACACTGACAATGTACTATTGTATTGCACATGCACATAATTTGGAAATTTTTTTTTAAAAAATGGAATGATGCAGAACTTCAAATGCAAAATAAGAAAATGACCTCGACTTTGGAATTTGGACTTCCGAGATCTGGGGAGAAATGTGGATGGAGATAATTTTGGAAATACCCCTAGGCTAGCTTCATCCTTCCTGTGCCACATGGCAGTAGTAGCATGACTGAAACAACTACACTATTTTATAGGACTGCACAGGTCTTTGTGCTGATTGATTTTTATGTCAGTTTATACTCTGTTGAAGGGACCAGTATCTCAACCCGTCAGTGAAGCTATGTGGAACTCTATCAGCCAATTAAATGGAATAGAAACAAAATCTAATCCTATAGCTGTTAATAATGCTTGTAAAGTCTAGTTTGCTCCTATAGGCTCTTAGGTAGCACATGAACGTAACACACTAACCACAATGAATAACTCATAGCAATATATTTAATTTTGCTGCTATTTCTGCTTGCAGATTATCTCTGAGACCCATGCATTTTGCTCTGGTTTCACTGTTTCACCAAATTATTGACCAAATAATATTTTTTCCCAGTGTCAGGCTTATTCCATTAGCTACTCAGCAGCAACAGCTTGTTGGAAATGTTTAAAATTCCCAATTCAAGCTGCTTGCGATGTCTTGATTGAATAAACAGGTTCCATCACATCATTCTTTTCATACCCCAATTGGAATTATAATATTTTCTAAATAGGGCACTGCTGAGCGCTAGATCTGGGCAAAAACAAAGAAAACATTCTATTTTGTCTTTCCTTCTCTGCTTGGTCAATTTTTAGACTGCTGATTGGAAAAAAAATTGCCAGTTCTTTAAGAATAATTATTTTAACTCTAGAGGTGTGTACTGTACTGTACTGTGATGTTGCAATTAGGTAGTTTTGTAGCATATCATGGGGTTGCTATTAATGACAACAATATAGCATTTTATGGGATTTATATTACAGTGAAACATACAAAAGAGAGGCTTAGCCCCACAAAAGCCCCACGTTGTTTGGGAACAAAAAGACTCTTAATACACAGAACCAGGGCTTTTTTTCTAACGGAACGCAGGGGGACGGAGTTCCGGCACCTTTTTTGCAGGGGCCCCTCCCCAGGAGGGGGGGAGCAAAACAGAGGCATTAGCTGGGTGGGTGCTAGGGGGTGCAGGGTGGGCGGGCGCCTGGCCCCTGCCTGACCGCACAACAACCCCCCTCCTGCCCCATCTCCAAGCTCTCGCCTGAGCCCAGCCTGCCTCCCCTCCCCCCGCGCTCTGCTTCCCCGCGCAGCTTCCAAGCTGGTGGAGGTCGCGGGGGATACGCGTTGACGCTGAGGAGGAGGAGGACGGACAGCCAGCCAGGGAGACGGGCTGCGGTACCCATGGAATGCCCAGGTACTGGCTTGGCAGAGGAGGAGGGGAAGGAAGCTGGCTGGTGCAGCCCCCGTGCCAATCTGCAGCACGAGCCTAGGCATGTCTACTCAGAAGTATGTCTCATTGTGCTCAATGGGGCTTGCTCCTGGGAAAGGGTGCATAGCCTTGCAGCCTGAGAGCCCAAGCATGTCTACTCAGAAGTAAGTTCCATTGTGTTCAATGGGGCTTACTCCCAGGAAAGTGTCATAGCCTTGCAGCCTGAGTAGACAGGCAGAGGAAGGGCTCTGAGGGTGCAGTCCTGTCCACACTTTCCTGGGAGGAAGCCCCACTGCCTCTAATGGGATTGACTTCTGAGGAGACAGGCACAGGATTGGGCCCTGAGGCTGCCATCCTATCCACAGTAAGCCCCATTCACTAAAGTGGACTTCTGAGTAGACATGCATAGGATTGGGCTCTTAGGCTGCAATCCTAGGCACTTTTCTGGGAGTAAGCTCCATTGACTAGAACGAGACTTACTTCAGAGTAGACATACCTAGGATTGGGCTCTTAATCCTGGCAGAGATATATATCTGCACCCATTTTCACATGCTAAGGGCATGTGAAAAGGGATTCTACGTGTGTACAACGTGCTGTCCAGCCTTGCCAGAGATCCTCCTCATCCTTCCCCCACAAGCATGCCCTCCGCCAGCCAGCGTTTGCAGCTCCTCTCCAGCAATGCACAGCAGCTGCTCAGGGCAGCAGAGAACATACAGTTGCATGCCAAGCGCCTTCCCAAAGACACAGAGTATTCCGATACCTGAATTAAACCATATTTAATCGCTTGTTTGCAAATGTAGCTGATTCTATGTGCACCTAAGGACCCTTCTCGTGTAAGAATTCCTTTTTTGTTCTTACTCCCACAGTTGCTTAGAGTAATTTTATTACATGGAACTCATGTAAGCCATTTTTTGGAATCCATTCACTGCTTCCTCTCCTCGAAGTAGTGCCACACTACATACTACATGCTATAAGTGCACCTGTACAGTATTTTTCCCCTTGTGTAGAAAAAATAGCTAGGGGGAAGGGGACGTGGAGTTTGACAGCCCAATCCTATGCATGTCTACTCAGAAGTAAGTTCATCTTTAGGGGGAAAGCACATAAAAATACTTTATTTCTCCAATAATAAATGGTTTCTAAATAAATAAATAAATAAATAAATAAATAAATAAATAAAAGATTAACAAGTTGTGGGTTCCTGCACCTTTTTATTTACAAAAAAAGCACCGCACAGAACAGATCAATATAGACCAATGGAACTTAGTTTTGAGTAGTTATGTTGGAGAATTTTGCCTGGCTTGGGTTAGGAAAATAATCTTTGCTGCTCAGGAGAGCCTCCCTGCAAAGGAGATATATATTTCCCAAGCTTCAGGAACTATTTAGAGCTCTAAAAGCTCAAAGAAAGTCTCCCTTCTCTTCTTCCTAGCCAGCCTTTCGTCTTCTTTGCCACTTTCAGAGGCAGCATCAAAAGAATATCCTTGTTTTGGTGTGGCATGACAGTAGATTTCCTTGCCACAGGATGTAGTGATGGCACCTGGACTGGTTGCCTTTAACGGGGGATTGGACAGATTTCTGGAGGAAATGTCCATCACAGGCTACAAGCCATGATGTGTATATACAACCTCCTGGTTTGGGGCTACCTCAGAGTGCCAGATGTAAGGGAGTGGCAACAGGATAAAGGTATCGTGTTGTGTGCTCTCTGAGGCATCTGGTGGGCCACTTTAAGATACAAGAAACTGGACTAGATGGGCCTTTGGCCTGATCCAGCAGGGCTCTTCTTATGTTTTTATGTAGATTGGCTGGCATGCCAATCTGGTCTCATGCCAGCCTAGCTTGCCCTTTTGCTGCATGGTGCCAGAAAGGGAGACAAGTCAGGGGAAAAAACCCTACTTTTTCCCTACAGGGACAATCTGCTTTTGCTTCTACCAGTGGAGAAGGTGGAAAATTGGAGAGGAGGAGAGAACTTCTCTATGGTAAGGCCACACCTGGAGTATTGTGTTCAGTTCTGGTCGCCGCATCTCAAAAGAGACATAGTGGAAATGGAAAATGTGCAAAAGAGAGCGACTAAGATGATTACGGGGCTGGGGCACCTTCCTTATGAGGAAAGGCTACGGCATTTGGGCCTCTTCAGCCTAGAAAAGAGACGCCTGAGGGGGGACATGATTGAGACATACAAAATTATGCAGGGGATGGACAGTGGATAGAGAGATGCTCTTTACACTCTCACGTAACACCAGAACCAGGGGACATCCACTAAAATTGAGTGTTGGGAGAGTTAGAACAGACAAAAGAAAATATTTCTTTACTCAGCGTGTGGTTGGTCTGTGGAACTCCTTGCCACAGGATGTGGTGATGGCGTCTAGCCTGGACGCCTTTAAAAGGGGATTGGACAAGTTTCTGGAGGAAAAATCAATTACGGGGTACAAGCCATGATGTGTATGCGCAACCTCCTGATTTTAGAAATGGGTTATGTCAGATGCAAAGGAGGGCACCAGGATGCAGGTCTCTTGTGTGCTCCCTGGGGCATTTGGTGGGCCACTGTGAGATACAGGAAGCTGGACTAGATGGGCCTATGGCCTGATCCAGTGGGGCTGTTCTTATGTAGATTGGCTCAATAAAATATCCAATTTCTTTTCTATTTTGGGGGGAAGATCTCTAACAGTTTTTGAACATATTCATGATGTCTCAAGCCAACTTGCCGATCTCGACTTTGAAGTAAAGATGCATATGATGGGGCTGCTGGTAAACTGTACAAAGTAACAGGAAAATGGATACTTTTGCTATAAACATCTACAGCAGGAGTGTCCAACATAAGGCCCAGAAGATTTACTGCATCATTTGGAGAACTGAGTTCCCCCACAGGACCCTCACCACAATCTGAATTGTATGTGTATATCATTCAGAGCTAGGCAATGATGCCCTTCCCAGGCCAACAGCAAGCCTCAGCATTTGCATTTACTACTATTACCTTTAAATTAGTAGAGCAGGTGTCAAGAAGTGTATAAGAAAGTGGGGTGGACTGTAATGGAGAATGAAGTTTTCCAGATGCAGAAGGTTGTAGCACAAGTGGGGTAGCATGTTGTGGCCAATGATAAAGAGACATGGAAGGCAGGGAATAGGCTGATGGGATGAATGAGGTGTTATGACATGCAAGAAGGTCTTTTGAGGGTCAGCAATAGCATATGGGAAGCCAGTTTAGAAAACTGGGTGGTCATGCTGAGGAAGGCTGGCAACTGGAGGCAGCAGTGGTGCAGAGGAAGGGATTTTGGTAGGCGAAATGGAGTCGGGGGGGGGCATTTCATGACAGAATGGTGGGATCATCCTAGTCCTGTTACACTGTCCACATCAGAGATTTATAGATGTGGCCCTTGAGCTGAGCATATGCTGAGTGGGGAGTTTGACCCTCCAAGCCATTTGAGTTTTATGCTCCTGATCCAAGGATTTAGGCACTCATAACTGCAGCATCTCAATGATCACATCACCAATTTTTTTTCTTTTTTTTAAGACTGCAAAAATATTTTTAAATATCTTTTTGTTGGAGATGTGGGGAAAATGAATACACCAAGAGAAACAGATGGATATTTTGCTTTAGTCATATTTTTGCAAATCCACAGACAATGTAAATTCCTGTAGAGTACAAAATGGAATGTCTTATCCAGACTGGTACAAAATAGCTCTCTCTCTCTCTCTTTTTTAAATAAAAAAATATATATACAACAATACATGGTAATCCAAAGAAATCCATTTCACAACTAATGACTCCTCTATGTCCCTCTAATCCCTGTTGGGGGAAAAAAAATCATATTCAGGAAGTATATTAAAAACATCTGCTGAAGATATCACTAATCCCCTACTCTGAAATCAGTGGCTGGATGTAAATGAAACAGACTTGCTTGTATTAAATGTGTAAAAAAAACTCTAAGCAGCATCTTGCTTAAGTGCCTTTTTTGCATACAGAAACATAGCTCAGATCTTGCTGTTGCTGTTGTTTTTTTTTATCCTGGGGTGGGAGGCTTTCCCCCCCTTATTATTACTGTTTTGCTTCTTGAGACTGCAGCTGCTGCAAGCAAATTATCCACTTTAATCTCAGACTTCAAAATCCACACCATGCGCCTGGATTCTACTGATTTTACATCAAGCTTTAACACATGGCGCCACAAAAGGTGGAAATAAGTTGATTATGCAGCAAGTTCCCCCTTCCAAAGCCCCCACTTCCGTAAATCAGCAATATCAAATTATCCTCAGATTTCCTCCTCCAGCAATCTGAATTGCCATCACCTTAAGTATATCTGCATACACTGGCAAGTATTGCCCATAAGGGAGGGAAACAGATGATTTAGCAGAAATAACACGCAGGGATGTGTCTCCTGAGTGCTGAGTCATTGATTCTTCCTCCTGCCTATATAATCTATTCCTTGTACTACTGTGGAAACTGACATCTTTAAAGATAGTTTGAAGCAGCGTCTGACAATTGAATTCTATTTATTGCTAATAAAAAAAATAAATGTGAATTAAAGAGCAACGGGTTTAATTGCACAGTTTGCCGAGATAAAGGATTTCTCCTGAAATCATGTGATAATAATGAGGTTAGCGGGCTCTTGTAGTTTCGTTACAGAATAACCATGAAAGAAAGGAAATGGTCTAAGACATTTTACTCATTGTTTAGTAATTCATGACTGATGCCTGTTGGATGCATGAGGACACGCCCCCCCCCGCTTTATTAAAGATGGATGAAGAATTGAAAGACTGTTTTCATTCTGAAGCCTGTTGCCTTAGATTCCCATCCTGGGGCGGATGGTTTTTGCAGTTATCAATTAAATTCAGAAGACTTCCATGGCTGCAAAATCCCAGGATAAAACCCTGATTCTGCTGAAGTTAGTCGCTTCATATGTTGCAAGATGATCAAGGTGAAATGTGTCCTTTCTACCCAAATTTCTCTCTGACTAGAAATGTACTGATACATGATTTATTATCTCATTTCTGCTCTAGGGATCTCAGTTAAGGGGGTATGATGACATGGTTTGATTAGTGATGGGCAAACTCTCCCCTGTTCTCCAAAATAATTTGGAAAAACTGGTTTATGTTGCTGAATGCCTTGGTTTGGATCACAGTTGAACCAGATATGGTTTTCCCTGTGCCAGAACTGTAGGTGGTGCTCCAAGTGCAAAAAAAATATAATTAGGTTCAGGGCTGGACTCTATTCTAAATGGATCTGATGGGAGAATGACATTCAATATATGAACATTGTCCATTGTTCCTGGCCTCACCACATAACTAGGTTTCATGAAAATTGCATTATCAAATGTAGGCAAGATTTGTAACTTTCCTGATTTTTGTTTTGAAGAAGAATGGGTCAATGATGGCACACATTTGTAACTGGGAGAGGAAGCTGAAGAAAGGACTTTGTTCATAGGAAGCACAGAGACCACTGCTTCTCATCTTCCAAATTGCATTTGGTGGAGCTGTGCACAGTCTAGAGTTGCCACTGAAATTTGAGCTGACTTTGATAATTCCTGCTTAAACAAATCATTTGATGAGCTTCAAGGGAAGCCAAAAGAATTATGATAGGGCTAATAAAATGGGAGCGTGGCTCTTGATGGCCAACATATCTGAGGAATTTTGAGGGAAGTGAAAAGCTTTATGTGGCTAAGATCAGCTGAATTTCTCAGGGGAAAGGGTATACATGGCTATTTGAATGCAGAGGCAGCCTAATCGTGAGCTGCCGGGTGCCCAGAAGAACGGCGGCACCAGAATGCGTGCCGCAGAATCCAATGGACGCAGTGCAGCCTCTGACAGCTCCTTGGAGGAAGGGGACATTTGTCCCCTTCCCCCAGGTAAAGGAGCAGGCCTCTCAATGAAGCTACTTGACTCTGCGCTGGCCATTTAGTAAAGTAGCCCCTTGTTGGGCCAGGAGGTCCAACAAGAGGGTTTGGATCCAGCAGAGCAGAGCTCTGCCAGCCCTGCCCCGCTCTTCCCCTCCGCCCCGCCTCACCTCTCCACTGCACAGAACAAGGGACGAGCGCTGGGCGGTGTGTGATGGTGCTGAGCTGGTGCTGAGCCAGCTCCAGTGCTGGGCTGGTGGTGAGTGCTGCAGGTGTGCCTTATGGCTGGGCCAAAAGGATTGGGCCTGTAGTCTCCTTGTCACAGTTGAGCAGTGACTTGTATGGGGGGAGGGGACTGAGCAAGAAGATCTTGCTTGCTCCCTTTTTGCTTTTTCCCTCCTATGGACTTCCCTGATGTCACCAAATAGATGTTCTTTATGTGGCTGCCTTCAGTAAAGCAGCCTCTACCTCTGCTTACAATCCAGCCGTTCTGCAAGACTAGGTGGGGCTGGGAAAACCCAGAAACTCAGAAAAGACTCAGAAGACTCAAAGATTCAGAAAACCAAGATAGATGAACAAGAAGAATAAACGTTAACTAGAGATTTTTAGACAGAGCTAAACTCATGATCCAGCTGACCCTAACTACATTGGATCCCTACTGTCGTGTGGTTCTAAACTCATGCAGTATTCACATGTGATGCAGCTTCACAGTCTAGCTTCTTGGCCACTTGCAGCAGTCTTCCCCGGAAGAGCATTTTTGTCCTGATGTTCCCTTTTCTAAGCAGGAGTCGCTCTCTCCGATTCTTTTCTTTCTGAGCTGCCTTGTGCTCAGGCTCAGCCAAACTGTCATAGGAAAACCCTGAGCCTTCCTCCTGGACGTTATTTATTCAATGGCGTGTTCACAGTTCCATTTCTCCAAAGCAATGTGTTTTTTTTCCTTACTGTTTCCCCAAAAGCCTTCTTTAACAACATTTTTCTGACCAGTAGTTTTGGTTTTTGTTGCTTGGACTGCCCTTTTAACCTCTCTGCTTAGATCTAAACCTAGCAAGTCATTTTTTCCCCCCTGACAACCATCTGACAACACAACACAGAACACAAATATAAAACAGGGGAAGCAAGTACAGTCATTCACAACAGTACCATATAGACCAGTGTTTCTCAAACTGTGGGTTGGGGCCCACTAAGTGGGTCATGAACCAATTTCAGGTAGGTCCCTATTCATTTCAATATTTTATTTTTCATATATTAGATTTGATACTACCATGGTATATGACTGCATTTGAGAAAATGTTACAGATCTATACTTTTAACAAGCTACTATGTATATGCTTTTACCAATGATAGTAAATTAGATTTACTCCTAGCTAAGTGTGGGTAGGATTGCAGCCTAGGATTGTTAAAAATTTTCCTGCCTGATGATGTCATTTCCAGTCATGACATCACTTCTGGTGGGTCCTGACAGATTCTCATTCTAAAAAGTGGGTCCTAGTGCTAAAAGTTTGAGAACTACTGATGTAGACAATACTCATGGATTTAACATGGGGATGAATAGTATGAGCAAGCACCACAGTGTTTGGTTCAACACTGGATCCAGCTCTCGTGCTTGTTTGAAGCGAACACCCACAAAAGCTTTATCTGAATACTTACTAAGGTTTGAAAGCATTCACAAAAGCTTGAGCCATTTGTAAGTCAACAAATCCACTGCCATGGACACTGCCACCTCTCTATCCCCCAAAGCAAGTGCTTAACTTTTGAGATGGGAAGGCAGGAGTGATGCTTCCAGGGCCCTGTGATATACGTATTTCCGTAAGGAGGGCTGGGACTAATGGTGGGAAGGAAGACTTGCCAGGTGAGACAAGAATGCTTTTTGCATCATTTCTGCCCAGGGAAAGGGCCTCTGATGTTGAAAATAGCATCAGTTTCCACTGGGAATTCTGGGATTGGTAGTCCCAGTCCCCACTAAAAACTAGGGACAGACCAGGGGTGCCTGCAGCTATAGGTAAGACCAAGCAGGGGCAAGTGAGAGGTGGGGAGGGAGGGAACGGAGCAGGGTGGGTGGAGTGCGGTGACAGGTGTTGGGAGGAGGATGGATTGGGTCCAGCAAGGGGGCAGGTTTGGTGGTTGTAGCATCTGCTGAATCTTGGCCCCTTCCCTCGCTTGATCCATTTTTATGTGGACCTGTGCCAGTGATATCACTGGCGCAGCTCCGAATGGACCTGGCAGACTGCCATGGGCTTACCCCAGGGCAAAGAAACAAATGTTCTCTTACCTGAGGAGGCTTCTGGAGGCCACAACTCCCCCACAAGATCCAGCAGACACCACACTGGCACCTTTGCATTGACACACAGGGAGTTAGATAGGATTGGCCCGTGAGTTTCCTTAGGACATATTGGAACAGCCTCAAACCTACACAAATTGCTCAGATGCCTCAGAATTAAGATCTCAGGCAGTGGTTTTTTAAGGATGTTCCTTGTTCATTTGAATTCATTGGTGGATGTAAACTAGAGAAAACTGAACACTGAAACAAAACTTAAAACTAGCTTTGTGTTCTCTTTCTGCATCTGAAATGTGTTATCAGTTAGTGAAGTTAGTGATCATTCATATAAAAGACTTTCATCTATGGCTTTATTTTGATGGAAGGGTCTTTGAACATTCTTATGAGATAAACGGAAGAACTTCAGTCAAGAAATTAATCTCAGCAAAATACATGTATTTGCCACTGCTTTGAATGAGTATTTATTCAAATGTCATTTGAAGGCTTTGAAAGTGTTCCCAGGAACAAACTGTAATCATTTTAAGAAGCTTTCTCTTAAACAAAGTAGGATCATGTAGATGGGCTGTCTGTAGACCTAAAGCAGGGGTGAGTGCTTGAGGAACAGCCCAGTCCTGTCCTTGGCCAGCCCTTAGTGTCAGCAGTACCGGCTTGGGTTCTGTTGCATGCTAAGGGCTGGCCAGGGAACATGATGTGATGGAGAGGTAAGTAGAAGCATTTTTTACTTGCCTACTGTGCTGTGCCATGGTTCCCAATGGGCTACTCAGATCTGTGTGAGCCCTTTGGCTGATGGAAGTAGGAATGGTCCCAGCCAAAGCCAGGAAGGGTGCATTGCTGCCACTATGTGTCCCAACACCAATATTCACCTTTTCTTCCCTCTCTGCCCCAATCCTCCCCACCCATGGCCCACTCACTCTGCCAACTTTCCAGTACCACTGATGGCTGAGCATTCTGGTGGCACACCATCACTATGGCTGCTTTACCAGAGGACTAGGCCTTCTGCCCATGTAATCAGACGGCCCAGAGAGAGTTGGGCCATTAACAGTAGTAACCAGTTAGGAAGGAGTGCCCCTCATTCCCAGTATCAAAGAGGCTGTACCTGTCACTGTACCTTTACATTCTGCTTAATAAACAGTCCTGAGTTACACACGAAGCAAAATCAGTTGTAATCAAGTGGCCTGCACTACTTCAGATTGTAAAATAATTTTTTTTTTATTTTTAAATGTGATTTCCCCACCTGCAGCCTCAAGTGGTACCATCTACAACCTGATCCTAAGTGGACCTTACATTTCTGGAACTAGTATTCTGGTAGGCAAGGCCTTTGAGAGGGGGGAAGGGGGTAAATTGTCTCTGGGCCCAGGGTAAGAAAGGGGGCCTGGCAGCCAAAAAAAGGGGAGCCAAGCAGCCAAATTCACACTTGAAGGGAGAAGGGATGGACCCAAAACTTTATGCTCCTTGATAAAATTCCTCCATGTGGCTTTGCTGTTGCGGTAAGGTCCTTTATATCTGTCACAAACACAACATGCAGTTCAGAGCAGCTGGGCCGCCACCACCACCACCCATAAGCAGGAGCCCACCAGTAGATCCATCATGTCCCCCAGCACTAGTAAGCCAGCACAGGGGTGGAGGGAGGTGTGAGACAGGGCGGGGGGGAGAGGAGATAGGGGAGGAACAGGGCAGCACAAGGGCTGGGAGATATTGGTGGCAGTGGCACTGCTGATTTCCTATCCAGTCCTTTTTCCGCCTTCCTGGGTTCACTTGGACTTGGACCAGTGAAATTGCTGGTGCTGGTTCAAGTAGACCTTACCCAAGTGTTCGCTTACCCAAAGGAGACTTTCAGGACTGCCTCCCCCACAGAATACAGGGTGCACTCTGGAAGCACAGCTCCATCAGCAGGGGAGGGAAAGGATAGAATTGGAGCCCTCATCTTACAGACTCTGTGAGCAGAGCCAGCCATAGAGCCAACATAACAGTGTCCTCAATAAAGTCAGTTTCAACATGATATTTGCAACACTTTCTTTTTCTGACCTACAGGATTACGGTTTTATGAACTTATCGCTTGCATTTTAAAAAGAGAGTTTTTTAAAAAAAATGATGATTAGATACCACGATCACTCTCCTGCTTCTAATTCTCTTTGGTCCCAGACAGAACAATAATATTGTTAACCACAAAGTCCCCTTTTAGGAAATATTAATCCTGGCTAATAAAATATTGATCAAAACATTTTTTCTGGATGCCCCTCTGCACAAATTAACATCCCCTGGCTCATCAAAAATGCTGCTGCTTGAAATTCACAGCTACATCAAGCATATGCTAATCCAATCCCTGGTCAGGCAGGGGGTTCACCCTTTCACTTCAGGGTCTGACTCCGCTTCATCCACAGAGCACATGGAAAACAGAGTTCTCTGCATCTCCCTCAAATGCATGCAGCATCCACAAATGGCCGTGGAACAGTTGCTTCCACCTCTCCAGCAATGCCTCAGTGTTAGGAAGGGCAGATGTTGCTGCAGCTCTTTAGCACCTTCTTATCAAAAGGTTCTTCTCAAGCCAATCCTGGGAGTCATCTGTTTCCTTTTCTTTCACTTCCTTCATTTCTAATTGGAGCTGCCGCAGGTGCAATTGCTGTGCTATTAGTGGAGCTTTGTGGAGCACCAGAAGGTAATTAGCAGCCCAATTCATACGCCAGTTGATGCCAGAGGGTCTGGATGGATGCAGAGGATGTGCAGTTCAATCCTAGGCTTATTTTTGTTTTTAACCCCAAGGCAAGTCCAAGCTCATTGAATGGGGGGCTTCCTCTCAAGTACCTGTGTGTATAGGATAGCAGCATTGCAGCCAGATCCCATGTAGCCTCTGCCATTGAAAGCATTCACAAGACACATGGGAGGAGGAGAATGGATGCCCTTATCATTATGTTCTGCGAGACAGATACAGTGGCTGACAGGATAGTTGCCTCTCCAGATAGCAGCAGCCCCTAACACATGCACTTGTGTGGTGCTGATGGGGCCACCCTTCCTCCCTTGCCACCTTCTGACAACAGAAGCTAAGTGTAGCAGTTCCCCCTCTCCTCCCCATTGACTTGCCACAAATGCTGGCAATGCCTTTCAGTGAACCCTCTCACTGTCATCCTGATATGGTTCCCCATATCAGGGTGAAGATGTGCAAGTGCCCTGGTGGTTTTGAGAAGATTCACACTTGTCATCTTATTATACATGCATCATGCCTGACTGTATGTCCAGGCAAAAGTTCTCCTGCATTCTCTTCTTGGTTATGAGCAAGCAGTTGGAGACTATCCAGAAGATGAGAAGAAGGAAAAGCCAGTGAGCCAAAGAGTCACCATCCCTACTACCATCTGCTGGTGCTTTTTAAAAGCCAAATTGTGACCCTTCTCCCTTGCTGAAAAACACCAACTGCTCTGTGAGGTGGGGGAGGAGAAGAAAAAAGTCTAGAAAAAAAGGCACCTGAGCGGGGACATGATTGAGACATACAAAATTATGCAGGGGGTGGATAAAGTGGATAGGGGAATGCTCTTTTCCTTCTCACACAACACCAGAACCAGGGAACATCCACTAAAGTTTGGAGAGTTAGAACAAACAAAAGAAAATATTTCTTTACCCAGTGTAGTTAGTCTGTGGAACTCCTTGCCACAGGATGTAGTGATGGCATCTGGCCAGATGCCTTTAAAAGAGAATTGAACTGATTTCTGAAGGAAAAGTCCATCACAGGTTATGTGCAACCTCCTGGTTTTAGAAGTAGGCTTCCTCAGGATGTCAGATGAAACGGAATGCCACCAGGATGCAGGTCTCTTGTTATCAGGTGTGCTCCCTGGGGCATTTGGTGGGCCACTGTGAGATACAGAAAGGTGGATTAGATGGACCTTTGGCCTGATCCAGCGGCTCTTCTTATATAAGAAAAAACCAGCAAGGCATTCTTCCCTTTACCTTTTGTAGTTTACAAATATGTAGAAAAAATACTGTAAGCTGTCTGGGGCAGCTTAGAGAAGGAGAAGGCAGGATATAAATATGTTCCACAAATAGCTAAACTTCATAGCAGATTTGGCCTTTACGTGACTTGCACATTTCACATCAAGTGGCAAAGTTGGAGGGGCAGCAAACTGACAAGTCCCCCCCCCACATCTGTCCTCTGTTCTCTACAGTCTGCTGCCAACAGAATGCTCCAATTCCCTTCTGAATTTCTGAGAGTGTATCAGAAAAGGATCAGGGTAGCAGCAGCCCCTTTCTCTTTCCAATGTTGCTGAAGGGGGAGCAAATGCTGCAACTCCAGCTCACTTCTCCCAAGCTATACTGTGGCTCACAAAAGCACTGAGCAGGGAAAGGTGATCTGGAGCTGCTTGAGCTACCTTGAGCTGTGCTGGGCATGCATTGTGCTCCCAGCGTGCTCCACTCCTCCTCTTCATTTGAAACATGAGCAGCATGGCAGAGGGAGGCTGTGCAGTGAGAACAGCTTAAGGCAGTAGTTCCCAAACTTTTTTGATTGGCAGCTCCCTTGACCTACTGGGCTATTGGTTGAACCTCCCTATTAGGGATACAATCCTTTATATTGTTCAGGTGGAAAGATTTTTGCTCCCCTGGCTGGTTTCTGTGGCTTCCTAGGGAGCAACAGCTCACAGTTTGAGAACCACTGGCTTAAGAGAATGGAAGAGATAATGTTGTGTGTGTGTGTGCATCTGTCATCCCTCTCTCACCCTTATCCACCAGGGGTATGTGAGCAAGCACTACATTTAATTGCACGCACACCCACCCACAGTAAAATGGTGGAGACACAACTGGGGAGGATCCGGGTGGACAAACTGACCCCTTTTTAACCTTTGAACTTTACAGTTCATCCCTGCTTCATAGATCAACAGTAAATACTAAAATGATTGAAAGGGGTTCAGTTCTGAATCCAGAGTTTAATATTAGGTTGACAGGGGTATGCAAAGAAAAATAAGAGTTTTGCTAGTGTGGTTAAAAGTTCAATGCAATCCAAAACATGTTTGCTTAGGAGTAAGTTCCTATATTAGTAGGAGTAAGTTCCTATAAGGAGTAAGTACTCCTATAGGAGTAAGTTCCTATATTCAATGGAGCTTACAGCCCTTACATTCCTAGGGGCTTATGTTCCTAGGCATGTCCACGCAGAAGTAAGTCTCATTGAATTCAATGGGACTTACTCCCAGATAAGTTTGTCTAGGATTGCAACCTTAGTCCCAGTGGTTTGTTTGCAGCCTTTGTGAGGATTATGTCTGGTTTGTTACTGATTTTGGATAGGATATTTGTTTCCATAACTCCTATTTCCCATTGACAACAGCTCGGTAGGACCAAGCAAAGATCCAGCAGGGGTCATTCTGGTTTCACCGAGCTTTGACATGTGCGATTTGGGTGGCATGCAAGCTCTCAGAAAACCGGCTGCTTTTGATTACTATGCAGGGCCAGAATTGAGCTCACTGGGGTTTCTGTGGCCACAGGTAGCTGTCAAAGTTAGCCAGAGATCACGGAGGCTTGCAGTCCTCACAGGAGCCCTGGGCACCTTTAAAGTTTTTGTTTTTTTTTAATGCCTCTGGGGCTTCCCCTGATCTTGTGGAGCTGTCAAAGCCCAACTTCTTGTGGCCAGGAGACGTTTCTTTTCAAAGACAGGCAATAAACAGGGATCCAAAAATGAACCCCATTCACACCCATTCATTACCCAGCCCATTGTCTGCATAACAAATGAAACCCGAACCTGATGGACTGCATTCATTTGGGTCTTTCAGTCATTCCCAAATGGCTGCACAACCCTATAAGGTGGTAATAAAATATTGTACCGAGAGAATCAAGCAACAGCCAGCTTTATCACCCTTCCTCCCCCCCTCCCAGCTGTTTGTTTCTACTCAATTTTTTTTTTCTTTCGAATATGGAATGTTCTGTGTAGAATCTGCTCAGTAAGCTGCATAATAGGACCCAACTGCGCAGAAATGTCATGCGTGCAAAATCTATGCAAAACCCTTACTCCACTTGTGCCTGAATCAATTTAAAGAAGATGCTCCATCAAATAGGATAAAGCCAGATTAGGCACATACAAATGAAACAGTGTGGGGGCATGGGGCTTATCAGACTTTGTTGGCAAGCATGTGGAATACAAATGGAGAAAAAAAGATTGCTCTGGGTCGCATACAACAAACTCATTCTACAGAGGTCAGAGGTAACCACAGAAATATCCAGTGTAGAGCATCCTGCTGAAAAGGTCATGGACAAGTGGAGAGAATCATGTCACAGGCAATCCCATCTGTGCTTGCAATAAACCTGGCCTTGACTGCAACGCAAGGTTTGTGCATTCAACGCTTCTACGGTCTTGCAGTTCTAAGGCAGCTTGTCTAAATCATGGAGAGCGTCAAGTACAATGTACACAATTGCTCTTCTGCTGTTTAATATCCAGTTGAGGAATGGATTATTGTACTCTTCCCCCCCAACACCACCACACACACCCCACCCGGCATTTCCCTGTCCTATCACTGTTTGGATTGATCTTCAAGTTTTCCCTTTTCCCTTCCCATCACTGTATTTGAAGGTAAACTAGTCCTGTCACCCAAAGTTCTGTATGTACTGGTCGCATATGGCCCTCCAAAAGACAAGCAATTTATTTGCCAGAATGACCATATGTCTGGTGAACAAGGTTTTCAAAAATGCCCTTCTTAAGTGAAAGGAATTTGCTTAGGAGAAATAGGGAATTATGCACACAGCCCGATCCTAACCTGCCCTGGAGCAGGCAGGCTGGTGGGCCTGCGCTGCATCCAAGGCAGAATGGGGGCTGAAAGCCTGGGGCAAGTGGAATCACTTCTCCTTACCCTGGATAAAGCGGCAGCAGCCCCAATGGGGCTACTTGGATCTGTGCCGCCTCAAGAAGTAGCACAAATCTGAGCAGCCCGAAACTGCCCCAGGCTGCCTGGGAACAGGGTTAGGAACTGCCTGACTTTGCCTCCCACTCCCCACCTGCCCACCCACCAGGAACGCCTCCCTCCCATCTCCTCCCTGCCCTCCCCACGCCCCCTCCAGACCCCTGCACCGGCCAAGCTTGGCCAGCGCATTCTTACCTGGCCCATAGCTTGTGTCAGTGCAGAGAGGCCAGCACATGGACATGTGCTGGCGTATCTTCCCCCAAAGTGGTGCAAAAGTGCTTGACGGCACACTTGCCTCGTCCCAGGGGCGTCCACAATGGTTCAAATGCCAAATGATGCTTTTTAATTCTAATTCCCAACAAACCCCAAATAAACACATGCTTAGTGAGTGGACATAGAAAGTGCAGTGCTTGCCACAGTGCAAAGCACATCCTTTAATGCACAGTCCTCCACCACAAAACATACCCATCTGAAACATTCTTTTTTCCAGACGCAACATGCAGGCTATGTTGCAACTCTGTGTCAAGATCTCAAGCGCACTGTTAACATAATAACAAAGTAACTTAATTAACTGGGAGCGAAGACATAACTACCAATACAGAGGCCCAGATCTGTCAGTTGCTGCACTGAGCAACTGTTACACAGACCGCCACTAGTGTCGGGACAGAATCCTAAAAGGAGTATGTGTGTGTGTGCAGAACCATAAGTAGGGTGGAGCTTGAGGGGCACCTCCCCTGGGCACTACTCCAAGGGGGGCACATGACTGCCCCTCAGGCTCCACCCTAGATACGGCATTCACACCCCTCTTTCCTCCTCCTTCAAGAGGAGCCTCCACAGGAGAAGGAATTAGAAGCTGCCACAGTGAGTTCCCCCTTCTCCGGGGAGAACCTGGAAGTGACATCACAATGTCACATGATGTCATGATGTCACTGTCCCAGGTGCCAGGGCAGTTAGTTACATCTCTGTACGTGTATGTGTGTGCACACTGGACACTAGATCTTCCCTGGATCCACTTAGAATTGTATCCAAATTCTAGGTAGCCCCCTGCTAACTGGACCTGCTTTTGTCGGTCCATGCTCTTCTGTCCTCCCCATCACCCCTTTTCCTTTTAAGAAGTGAGAGTGGCAGAAAGAGCTTGTGTCAGACAATGCAGTAGGCTTTCCCTTGTGCCCAGGGCATACCACGTTCCACACACAACAGTTATGATGCCACTGATGAGAGCCAATATGGTGTTGTGCTTAGCAAGTCAGACTAGGAATGTGGAGACCTGGGTTCAAAACCTTAGTCAGTCAGTTAGCTCCTTGTGTGACCTTGGGCCAATCACTGATTCTTGGCATAACCTACCTCACAAGGCTGTAGTGAAGATAAATGGGGGAGGGGGAGAATGATGTACCACACCCTGAGCTCCTTGGAGGAAGAGTGAGATAATGAATAAATTTACTCTATCACTTTTGGCAATACAAGGAAAAGCAATCCCTCCAAGTCTCTTCCTATACAATTTTTATCTTAACACTGTATGGAGGAATGCAGGTGAAAATGTTAAAATTACCGAATTGTCAATCATATGGATGATTCAGGAATGATCCAGGGGCAGAAGCTACAGAAAATACTAGACAGGAGATATCTATCTCATATCCAGCAAATGGACTTTTCCTGAATATCCAGTTTCTTTATAATGCTTTCCATTGTGTATCCATTTACAAGCATGATGTTAAATGGGATCCATCCTTAAATTAATTCTTTACTCAGAGCCAATGGTGGTGTTAATAAAGGAGAAAGAGGACCGTGCGCTGATCTATTTACCTTTCCAATAGGAGATGAAGAATCAGCCCTACAACTGGAGATAGCTGAGTTGCAGAATTCGTACATAATGAAAACCAAACCCTGGGAGTCTCTGTTAACTCGATTTTTATTCCATGCGAGGCAAAGTATAATACCGTAACATTTTTCAGCACGCATTGAAAATCATTTCCCTGTTTGGGAGCACATGTATTTATGAATAGAATATTTCACTGTGGAACGTGAACAAAAGCAAAATGAGATCATCTTTAACAGACACAAACCTGGAGAATATCTTGCAAATAGCCACAAGCAAGATGGCACTAGAGAAACAGAAAGACTTTCGTGATTGAAGAGGCGTGTTCTCTCTCTTTGAGGCAAGGGCCAGGCATTTGTGAGCTGAATTACTGCCTTGGGGAAATATTTGTGAAGTGACATAATTCACATGGATCTTCCTGAAAATCGTTCTCAGCAATTTAAGATTGTGTGCATCATTACTTTTTAATTGAAATAACATGGGTTGTATGCTAAGTGCTTCTTCAGTTTGTGGAGGAAGCTCCATTTGCTCTAAGCTCCAAGGGGGATTTTCACCAATTTTTCTTTTCCAGTCTCCAGCACCCCCAGAAAAGGCTGGGGAGCCTTCAGGAATAGATATGCAGGGTGCAAGGGGCTATAGAGGGAAGGGGAGATTGGGAGAAAAATCCCACCTCCTCCCCTTGTGCAAACGAAACCCATGAAAAGAAGCAGCACATGATCCAACTCAATGTAACAAAAAAGGATTCCACAACCCAAGCAGGTGGTGCAGCCTCTTGACTCAATGATAATTTTATTTAATCAGTAAACAACTTGGTTCCAGTATACCTAAAAGACCTAAAAGATAAATCTCCCTGCCCACTGAGGTCATCTGGAGAGGTTCTGCTTTGGGTACTTTCATGGAAAGTGAGGCTGGTGGGAACTCAGGACAGAGCTTTTTGTAATGTAATGCTATGTTGGATGAAGCCCTGGGTTCCTTTGAAAACCAGTATAAAAGACTATTAAATAAATGCCAAGATGGGTTGAGTTGCATACCCTGTTGTAAAGACATAGATTTGTCTAAGATTTCAAAGGAGGAATGTGAACAAAATGCAGAAGCGACAGAAGCTGTCACAGTCAGACAGCAGGGTCATGTAAAATGGTAGACAGGTTCAGTGTTCTGAAATTCTATGCTCCCCAAAACCACTAATGGAAGGACTGGTCATCACCGTTCCTGCTTCGAAAATTTCATGAGACATGGCCCTACATAGTTTCAGTGTTTTCTTTGCAGGCCTAAAGGCTAGAATCTTGCTTCTAAATCACTGAACACTGAGCTTCTCCAACTGCTTCATTTCTCATTATATACAAGGTCATAGACATATCAGACACACCCAATAGTAGCCTGTATGTTGGGATAACTGCAAACCCCACACTCAACCCAGGAGCACTCTCTGGACAGTTCTGAGGAAATGTTCCCATGGAATCAGTGGCATAGCTCAAGGGGTGCAGGGGGTAGCAGGGGGCAACAAGCTTTAGAGGAGCAACAGGCTGAGCTTGACACTAGTGGCCAAAATTGCAAAAAACTTGGTATGTACTAATAATACAATCATGTTATATATCATTGGAAAGGTAATTTAATGCGGAATGCAATGAAACAAACCACATCAGAATATCTGTATTATATCAAAAGTTATGGCCGATTAACCAGTAAACAAAAACATAATTGCCTTAAGGAACAAAAAGTGGATTTCTTTTACTCAAAACTGATCTATGAGACTGATTGTTCTGAGAGACAATGAGAAGTTATTATGATACAGCATGGAACCAATAAGGTGTTAATATAGAGGCGGCAGGTTTCCCCCCCAATTTGCACTTTTAAAAAAACCCGGGTGTGATGTCACTTCCAGTTGTGACATCACTTCCAGGGCATCATTTTGAGCTCTGCACTGGGCTGCACGTTCATTAGCTATGCCACTGCATGGAATATCTAGTATACAGAACTCAACTGACTCTATTTTTAGATGAACTTTTTCAATATAGGAACTCTTACACTTTTTAGAAACACTGAGAAAAGCACTGTAGTTTCACGGGGAGTTTAGGGTGCATACAGGTGAAGTAGAAACATAGAGCTCAAAAGTATCGTATACAACATAGTGTGCCCTGACCCTTTTCTTATATATGTAGCAGGCAGGGAATTGAAGGTATACCATCTTGTTCTACTCCACAGGCTGGATGGCCTGGCCACAGCCACCTTCCTTTTTTCCTTCTCCTCCTCTTCTGCTTCTTGGGAATGAAGCACCCCAACTCTGATTGCTTGTCAGGAGGAGGTTGAATTGTTTAAATCTCAGGCACTTGATCACACGGCACTTTCTGAGGAGTAGAAAGTGGCAACAATCATGATGGTGCAGGCAGGTGCATGAGCTTTGAAAGAACACATCCAACAGTGTGAGGGCCTGAGATGGAAATGGTGCAGCCTCCTGTCATCTCGGGCAACTGACCTTTGAGTAGTTCATTTCCCAGCAGGGGAAGGCAGTGACAGTCACCATAGGTCAACCAGCCAATCAGGAGCAGTGAGATGATATACTTCCATTTGACTTCTTGGCATGTTACAGACATACACAGAAAGAGCCTCATAATGTTGGGAATATGCTTTGAGTGATCTTTTTATATTTCATTCTTATGAATCTTTAAACAAGGAAATAGTGACTTCTCAAGACATAGCAAATGTCCCATAATTTGAATCTGAGTTTCCTGCACCCAAACACAACATTCATTTTCAGACAGATTGGAAACAGAAACAGATTGGAAGGGTAAGGACTGAACTGCACCATCATGAGATCCAGTTTATGGCCTCCCTCCTCTGTAGGTGCTTGAACACCTATGTCTCCTGCCAGGAAATGGAATGTTGCTGAATTCTCATTAGATCAAGATTTAATGAGCCTATGGAGAACTGAGCTGCTGCTATTGAACCTTAGAGCAAGCAGATGAACCGTTTCATTCATTTTTCTCGGGGATAGCATTTCCTCATCCATTTTCTCCCTTAAATGGTCATTTAACACAAGCAAAATATAAGTGGGGACCCCTAGCCTTTGTATTTAGTTAATGATGTATCTGTTCTCATGCCCCTAAGGAAATGGAAACCTTCAGCTTGATAGTTCCTCATTCCTAGTTCCTGAGGAGCGCTCAGGGCAAGGTGTTCATGTTTAGCCAAGAGAAGCCCAGAGTGCTTCCTTCATTTCTGTAATGGTTTGCTTGACCTTCGTGAAAAGAAAGTGACATTAAGGATGTGACCATTTTAGCAAGAGAGGGTAATAGGACTTGATCTCCCCTAGAAGCAATCCTGCATTACCATATCTGTAATTTACCTGGGATCTTTCAGCAGATGAAGATGAGGAGATGGGCTGAATGAGGTATGCTAACCCATCAAGGCCATGTATCATTTGCAGGTTCTGTTTGGTAATTAAGACGGATCTACTAAAGTCTAGAGGGAAGGGCTATACCAAGGAGGCTTTGAAGGAGGGGAGAGTTCCTTAGCTGGTTGAATGATCGACCATGTTGATTCTACCTGAAGAAGTGGATTGATAGACAGTTATGGAGTTTACCTCCTCCCATGGAATATAAGGAATTTGTATACCATGAATCAACCACCCAGACATAGGGCTACCTACATTCCTCCAAGTCACCTTCAGAAGCAAGAGGAGGGATTGCATTTCATCCAAGCTAGCTACAAATACGACAGGCTATCCTACCTACCAGAATAAACAGTAGGGAGGATGAATGGGAAGTGATTCAGTACCTCCAGGAGAGTAGCTACAATTGACTTCAATTTTTCTTTGAGGCTCCATTGTAGACTAATAGGTGAATATCTGACTTCTGTACCCAGCAAGGTCACCCTCTTTCTTGTTTACTAGCATCTTCCTTTTTTAATGTTCAGTCAAGACTGATATGTTATTATATGATGTTTGGCATGTTTTGTGAAGTGATTTGTGATGACTCACGTATGCAAACATTACATTGGTAATAGTTCTTCATCTGACTTTGCTGATCCCAAGCAGAAAAAGAGAGGGCACCTTTCAGAGATACAAGAAGCTGCATGCATCTGTCACTAAGTAAGTTATATGACTGAGCAAATCCAACACTACATGTTCAGAAGATCATTCCACAAAATACTCTTGGAGTACAAATGGTTGTGTTGATAGAAGCCCAGTGTTTCTAATCCTTGGTTGCCTATGCTGGGAACTGGACATGTGGGAGTGTGTCCTTGTTGTTCCTATCGAGATTGAAAGCCCCATCTCAGCTACTCTCAATGTCATTGACCATGCTGTTCTTCTGGGACAGTTGTCTAAGATGGGGCTTGAGGACACTGTTTTGCAATGATTCCACTCCTTTTCAGCCAACAGGTCCCAGATGGTGGTGCTGGAGGATGCCTGTTTGGCACTGTGGCTATTGATTATAGAGTGTTACAGGGCTCTGTCTTGTCCCCCATGTTATTTAATATCTACATAAAACTGTGATGTCTGTCTGTCTGTCTGTCTGTCTGTCTGTATGTATGTATGTATGTATGTATGTATGTCAACTGGGGACATGGAGTTGGGTGCCATCAATAGGCTTACGTCACCCAGCTCTATTTCTCCTTTCCATCAGATACAGAGATGGCTGTCAAAGTCTTGGAGTGTTTCATGGAAGCAGTGGGGAACTATAATAAATTATATATTATTATATATATAATATAATAAATTGAAATTAAATCTGGACAAAAGAGAGGCTCTCCTGGTCTGGAAATTCATGATGCAGGTGCTAGACTACCAGCTTATTTTGTATGTGGGTTGCACTCCCTATGAGGAGCTGTTGCAGAGCTGGGAAGTCTTCCTGGACCTATAGCTACTCCTGGATCACCAGGTAGTGTCTGTGGCAAGAAGGACTTTTGCTCAGCTTCAGCCGGTGTGCCAACTGTGGCCATACTTGGATCAGTCAGACCCAGCCATGCTAGCCCACACATTGATGGCATCTTGATTTGTGTAATTCACTCATTGTGGGATTGCTTTTAAAGACTGTCTGGAAACTGCAGTTAGTGAAGAATGTGGCATCCTATGTGGTCACCAGGGCTAGGTGGTTATACTCTATTGGGCTGCTGTTCTAGTGGCTGCACTGGCTGTCAACTGGTTTCTGAGCCCCCCACCCACCCACCTGGTCCTGATCCTCCAATCTGAGTCCATGTGAACTTTTGCCAGCAATTTTGCTGTGTCAGGTCTGAGTAGACTCATCTGGGCATCAGAGGCTTACCCCTAAGTAAGGGAACACATCTTCTTTTACCCAGAGAAGGTCCCTGGGACTGCCCCACAGTAGGATGCAGTGCAAGCCTTTTTTGTGCGGCTGCATTGGCAGGGGCGAGAAGCATAAGATCAGTTTGCAAGTTAGATCATGGGCCATGTTCCCATTATTGCCATTCTGCCTGGAAGTTCTCAAGCACAGACCTTTCTCAGCTCTACTAATGTAGATCCTGAAAATGCCCAGGGCTGAGCTTAGGGCTTTATGCATACAGATAATACACTATAGTGATAGTGATTGGTATTGCCTTTCCAATCCAAGTTTGTAGAGAGTCAGACTAAGACATGGTGTAACAGTGAACTTCATGAACCAGTGCTGTGCCATTCAGAAGAACATGGCAGCAAATCGCCTGTATAGCAGTTATTGCAAGGGGGAAATACTGAATGCATAGCTCAAGGAGGGTGCCAGGGGTGGTCTTTTAGCCAAGGGTGGTCTTTTTCTCCTAAACAGCTTTTGGTGTAACTCCCTTGGAAGCATTCCAGTGCCTTTCAGAATGCACCATTCCGATGTGAAAAGGGCAGAGGAAAAGAGCCAAAAACCAGATAAGGATTTGAAGCAACCCAGGAATTTTCCTCTCCCTTTTCACTGTTTTCTCTCTTCCAGAAACAAAAGAGAGACTCGGGAGTCTGTTTAATTTGTGAATTTCACAGATCCTGTTTCACAAGAGAGCATCTTGCTGCCCCGCCCCCAACACCACACACAGCAGCAGTCATGGAAAGAGCTCCGAGTATTAACAGTGACTGATCAATAACTAATCCGCAGTGTCCCAGTTACCAGCCTGATGGAGAAAATTCACGGTGCTTAAGTAATTCTAACTAATCTTAATGAATGCTGCCATACCCGCATGCCTGCTGAGCAGTGTGAAATTTATAGAAAAATGTCATTTTGCTTCTCTGTATATTTTTCTCTCACTCATCAAAGCAGCATAAAAAATGCTCTTAGAAATCTGCTATCTCTGGCTGCCAGATGAGGGCTTCAAAAGGCAAGCACTCATTTGTGTGTGTGTCATAAGCAGGGAAAATTATGAATACATTATCTAGTTAACATTAAAAAAAAATCAAAACACCTAATTTTACATTCGCACTTATTCATCCTGGACCCACAACCTCCTTAGCCCTCTGTCACCCCTAACCCATTCCTTTCTGAATTAAGAGCATAATGCCAAACTACGGCATTCGCCGTCTGTGAGACCTGTTGACATGTGTTTGTACTCTCTTTATGTAATACTTCAATGCTTTGAAAACAGCCAAGAAAAGAGGAATATGGTATTTCCAAAATGGCTTTTCTGAGCAAACGACTGGAGAGATGTGCTTTCCCAAGGAACACGGGGCAAATAGGGCAATGGTGGTGTCACCAAGGGAACGGCCTGGGGAATTATTTAATAAAGGTTTTCCTTGAGGCAATCAGTCCTGCCCCTCCCAAGGCAACAGTACCAAAGGCAAAGTGAAACAGCTCCTTCATACGTATTCTTTAAACTGCATACAAAAGTAGCATCGTGTAGAAACAAGAAACACCTCCCCCTTTTAAAAAACAGACTGGGAGACAAAGAGCTTCAGTCACATGTTCCCCCCCAAGCGCCTCCTCCCAAGAGGGAAGACTGATGTCATCGGGGTTAGGGCATGACATTTTTGTGCGACAAAGAGTCTTACAGCCCAATCCTATCCTCCCCAGAGCCCAGGGAGGCAGTGGTGCTAAAATGGCCACTGCTGCATCCTACAGATGCCAGGCTAGTGCAGGGAGTCTCCTCAGGGTAAAGGAGTGTTTGCTCCCTTACCCTGGGTAGTGCCGCCGTGGCACTGATTGGTCTCCTCAGATCTGCGCCCTCTTTTGAGCAGGCAAAGATTTGAGGAGGCTGTGTCAGGCTGCCTGGCCAGGGAGGGAGCACAGGATATGGTGGCAGAACCTGCTACCATCTCTGCCCCCTTCCTGGGCCTGATCCTCCCCTGCTCCCACCTAGTTCCATCCTCCCCCACCCAGAAAAGCCACATCACCACCCAGTGATACTGGTTACTGCCTGGCACTCCCGAGGCAACTCTTCTTGGTTCTGAGTCCCAGCGCTCCCTACTCTCTGGGTGCCGTAAGGGTGCTTTATGGCACATTTGCAACACCCAGCACCAGTGGTACACTTATGCCACCAGTGCTAGAGAGCTCAGGATGGGCTCTTAGAGCAATTGAGCACTCAAGGTCTGGTCTATTGCAGTTTCATCTGACAATTGTTTTATGTTCTTGTACAGAGAGTTCACGCTCTTAGGCCCTTCCTTCTTAGTCCCGCTGGAATTTGCCCTCCTTTCTGTTAAAAAGAGTATCATTGAAGCTGAGCAGATCCGACTCTTAAGCTAAGGCCAAGTGATCCCCTCCCTGGCTGCTGTCTCTGGTTCCTGCTTCCTTTCCAGTCTTGTCCTTGCCTTACCACCTGTCTCTCAGAGCTATACCTCTCCCCTAGCCTTCTTGTTTCTTTCCCCCAATCTGCCTCTCTACCCCAATCTACCTCTCTGCCTCTCTACCCTGCCTCTTCTCCTCTCCTCTGCCTTGTTTCCGCTTCCTGCATCTTCCCCCCTCCTGCTTCTTGTTCACTCATTCCCCTTGTCTTAGCCTCCTGTCTTCCTCCAGTTTCTACCTTTTCCCACTCATCTCCCATCTCACCATGTTCCCAGCTTGTCCTTCTGACTGTTGCTGTCTGCCTCCCTACCCAGTCCTGGTCACACTGGCTCTTGTGGGTGTTGCCTTTCCAGATGATCCTGCTCTGGCTACATGCAGCTCTGGCAGAAATTTCACTAGGGTTTGTGTCATCCTGTGCAAGAGCTCATTGCATTACCCCCATGATGGACCTCCTCCCGTACCTGACCATACAGAATAAACTACAATATCATATGCATACGCACAGCTTAAACGTAGTGGCATCACTAGGGTTGGTGTAATCCCCATTAACTTTAATATATAACAGTATAAATCAACAAATCAGTCACCAACAAAAAGCCAGTGGCCAACTTGATGACACTCACACAACTGAATAAGAGTCCTAATGTTAGCTCTGAAACATGGAAATATGAGCTGACTCATACTAACACCTTATTGGTTCTATGCTGTGTCATAACACCTCATTAGCTCTTGGAACAATCTGTCTCACTGGTCAGTTTTGAGTTAAGGAAATCCATTTTTTTGTTATATATGTGTTTTAATGTGTGACTGAATATGTGAATTGAATTTTAAAAGCACTGATATGGGTTACAATGAATGCAGCCAAAATACAAACAGATACCAACAAGGGCCGGAAGTTGTCACAAAACAATGAGATTGAAGTTTATAACCTCAACCCATTCACCCAAAGTACGTAACCTCCATGAGATGGCTTCTTGGTAGTCAACGGAATCAGAATGGAACTTTGAGAGCTTAACCAGAGTCCTGGACAAGTCGTCTCCAGTGTTAATATTATGGAGCACCGATGTAAGAAGAGACTTCAGGAAAAATAGTTCAGAACACAGTGCTAATGTTGGCAGGCAGAGTTGACTGGACCTGTGGTGGCTGGCATAAGATACAGACACCTGAGATTCTTTCCATTGCTCATAGATTAACACAAAATAACATTAAAACAAACAAAAACCATTACAGGAGGACCCCATATCTGCAATTCCCATATCCGTGGTTTCACTTAACCATGGTTCTGCAGATGCAGGGGTCCTCCACACCCTGGACCCTCTAGAGCAGGGGTGTCCAAAGTTTTTGGCAGGAGGGCCACATCATCTCTCTGACACTGTGTCAGGGACCGGGGGAAAAAAAGAATTAATTTACATTTAAAATTTGAATAAATGTACATAAGTTTACATAAATGAATATATTAAAGATGAACATATGAATGGATGAAGGTCTTGCAATAGCTCAAGGTCTATAAAAGGCCTTGCACAAAGCAAGACCAGCCTTTCCTTTGCTGCCACTACTGCATCACAGACATGAAACGACAAGCAGTGGAGGGAGCCCTCATTCCACAGCTCACATAAGAGGTCAAACAGTCTCCCTCACACTGAGAGCAGTTGCGTCGGGCCAGTGTGGGCTCCAACAAATCTCCGGAGGGCCAGAGGCTCATTGGAGTCTGGGGGTTCCCTGAGGGCCGCACTGAGAGGCCTCGAGGGTCACAAGTGGCCCCAGGGCCGGGGTTTGGGCACCCCTGCTCTAGAGGCAAGGGAAGCTGTGCTCTCCTCACCTTCATAGGATCTCCTGAGCCCCACAGAGGTTGTGCGTGTCTGCCGGTGACATCTGTGGGACTCAGAATGACAGTTAAAAGAGGAAACCACGACTTCCAGTTTTACGGCAAAACGAGGAGTGACTTTTTAATGCCTTTAAAAAGCATTATGAGGGCTGGAGAAGCCACTGAGAGTCACTTGTCCAAGGGTCAGCCTCGACAAAGGTGCAGAATATATCCCAAAGGTCACATAGTATTATCTGTATCATCTCAGGCCAGTTTTCTGCTCTAAGCAGAGTAGGACAAAGTTATAAAACACCACCAGGCAAACAAGAAGCATTAAAATGCCAAACATTAAAACTGACTGCATTCCCCAGACATTTGTATTCCCACCTCTCTCATGTGATTGACACTCAAGCTGGCATGACTAGCCATGGTTACTATATTCTTGTCATAGTCCAGAGGCTTCTACCTATGGACTGAGATCAAGGCTCTGCTTTTTTTTGCCGGAGCTACTTTTATTTCTGGTGCTTCAAAATGAGAGGTGTTTCTGCACTTCCCATTGATGCTTTTGCATTGTGGCAGAAAGGGTGTGAAGGTGCATTCTTGAGATAGATATGTTTTAAGAACCAAGGGCACTACACCCCTGCTGTGTGCAACAAGCTATTGCTTCCTTATGCGGTGCCAATCAGTAGCATAGCTGGGTGGGAACTGGGGCGATTTCCCTCCTTGTGGCACAGTACCAGTTTTCCGCCTGCTGGGTTGGGGTGATGGGTGACAGCTCTTACCATTTGGTGCACAGACAGGCTGCAAAATCGGCCCTCCCGCCCACGCGGACTTCAAATTGAGCATTTCCATGGCCACACATGCGTAGAGGAGGGGAGTGTCTGTGCAGGTATGGGAGGTGATGTGATGACATGCGAGACATAATCGTATCACCCACCCACGGGTTCCCACCCCCAGCTACGCTACTGGTGCCAGTGGGGTGGAGACTATCACAAGAGTTTAACATAGAAACAGTGTGAATGGTGGTGTTGAAATGCACGTTGGTTAAAGATCCAACCCTAGAATAATGGCCCATATTCATAAGAACTCAAATAAAACTAGTAGTTTTTTTGTCAGGCTGGATCAGCAAGTTTGGCAGGGATTATGGAGTGGCCCTAAGTGCTGCATCTCCATCTTCATATTTATTTTCAGTTCAGGAAGCTTAAGAGTAGCCCGACACAGAGGGAAGTGTGTAACAATTAATTAACTTCAATTTCTGAGTCTTCCCCAGGCAAGAACAAGATTCAGCTCTTCCCCCCCCCCGCCCCCGTAGTTGCAGGCTCCTTCTCCCTGGACTCCACGTCTCTGAAACTCTTATTACTCTTGGTGACACCTCACTTCAAAAGCTTTCCTCTTTCTCCTTGGATGCCTTCAGGGTCCAACTTTGGTGGTACAAAATATGAGTAGGATTATTTTCTTCAGTAATTATTGTAGTTCATAACTAGGCAGACTAGGGTCTTTATTAATTTTAACAGCGTTGTTCCCCTTATGAAATATTCATCCCACAGGATTTCTGCACACATGAAGATTTTGAAGAAATTGATCTGCAATGCAGTCACTCTCTTAAAAAGAACCATGGCTTTATTATCTCTTCATTTTCAGTGATACTATATAGGCAAGTGGGAGCTGATTAAGTGTGCAATCAATCTTCTGAAACCAGATAGATCTGTTTTTAATTGTGAACTAATAACTTACTTCCTTGGAGAGTGAATTCCAGGGAACATCAGCGAGTATTGAGTCCCGTGGCTTTAGAAGCTCATGCTGTGCCCATGAAACATGTAGTAAGCTCCAGTCAGCACTACGCCCAGCTCTGGGATTTTGCTGCATGTATTCTGTACTGCACCAGTTCGTCCTCTGCGGCTGATTCTCCTGTATTCCTCTGTCTATCTCACAGGCTGAGTCTGTATTTGCCATTACATGTACCAAACTATATGAAATGGCATCTGATTCTTGTCTTTAGGCACAGGTGTACTCCAAAACATGCAGGACAAAGGGTGAGGTGTGATTAAAAGTGCAGGAAGTTTACATAGGCAAAGATGAGTGCTGAACCCTCTTCCTATCTGATGCTTCACATGAGAAGAGTGCACATGGCACATAATCATAATCATGATAGCCCCTGTTTGAGGCGACAATCTTATCCACACTTTCCTGGGAGTAATCCCCATTGACTATAATGGGACTTACTTCTGAGTAGACATGCATAGGCTTGGGCTCTGAATCTGCTGCCATTGAAGGATGCTTTGAAGAATCCATTGTTGCTGGGAATCCTGGAAAATGGAATTCTCAGTGCCTCCCAGACCAATCTAATAAGTAGAAAGTTATTGTAGACTCAGGGCCAAATCCTATCCACTTTTTCAGTGCCGGTGCAGCCATACCAATGGGGCATGTGCTGCATCCTGCTTTGGGGGGTATATGTTGGCAACCTTCAGTCTCGAGAGACTATGGTATCGCGCTCTGAAAGGTGGTTTTGGAACATTGTCTAGTGTGGCTGAAAAGGCCAATTCGGGAGTGACAATCCCTTCCACAAAGGGGGCAAGTGCGGTCTGTCCCTCATCTGTCTCCCTGGCTATGGGCCTTCCTTCTTTGCCTCTTAGCCTCAGACTGTTGGCCAAGTGTCTCTTCAAACTGGGAAAGGCCATGCTGCACAGCCTGCCTCCAAGCAGGCCGCTCAGAGGCCAGGGTTTCCCACTTGTTGAGGTCCACTCCTAAGGACTTCAGATCCCTCTTGCAGATGTCCTTGTATCCCAGCTGTGGTATACCTGTAGGGCGCTTTCCTTGCACGAGTTCTCCATAGAGGAGATCCTTTGGGATCCCGCCATCATCCATTCTCACAACATGACCGAGCCAACGCAGGCGTCTCTGTTTCAGCAGTGCATACATGCTAGGGATTCCAGCTCGTTCCAGGACTGTGTTGTTTGGAACTTTGTCCTGCCAGGTGATGCCGAGAATGCGTCGGAGGCAGCGCATGTGGAAAGCGTTCAGTTTCCTCTCCTGTTGTGAGCAAAGAGTCCATGACTCGCTGCAATACAGAAGTGTACTCAGGACGCAAGCTCTGTAGACCTGGATCTTGGTATGTTCCGTCAGCTTCTTGTTGGACCAGACTCTTTTTGTGAGTCTGGAAAACGTGGTAGCTGCTTTACCGATGCGTTTGTTTAGTTCGGTATCGAGAGAAAGAGTGTCAGAGATTGTTGAGCCAAGGTACACAAAGTCATGGACAACCTCCAGTTCATGCGCAGAGATTGTAATGCAGGGAGGTGAGTCCACATAACTACTGCTTCCCGTGTTGTGCCGACGTCGTATGGCGAAGTTGGAGTTTCCTCTCCAGTGCGCAAAGCCTGGGTAAAGAATGTATGGAGGATAGGCTGTTACCCATGCAGCAAATCCCCCCTCTCCACATCGCTGGAATGATCCAATGGAAAGGCAGAAGCCAATACAGTTGGTTCCAGCGGCGTCGCAGGAGTTGCCAGAGCATGACTGTGTGGGGGGGGGGGGGAGAAATCATGGAGGCGTCCTCCAGGTAAGAGAATATTTGTTCCCTTTCCTCAAGACTGCATTGTGGCTGTACCGGCACTGGAAAGTTGGATAGGATTGGGCCCTCAGTTTCTAAGGTGCCTTGATGACTGAGAAAACTGTGCATCTGGGTAAAGAAACATTTGTTCCCTTGTTGCCCATGGATAGCCTCTGCTGCCTGAATGGGTCTACTCAGTCTTGCACCAGTGATTTTGCTGGCATGAGTCCAAGTGGACCCTGGAATGTGGATCAAGGCTGGAAAGAGGAATAGGATATCCTAGCTAAGCTAGTTCCTCTGTAGGACACAGATATGTTTAATAATAATAAATAAGCCACCCTTCTGAAAGTAGGAGTCAAGCTGAGCAGGCTATGAAGGAGAATGGTGATGAGTATTTGATCTCTTTTATTGATTTAACGGTTTCATTGATTTCAACCGACTGTTTCATATGCTTCTATGAATTATTACCTGCCCCTAGACTGAGTTCACCTTTGAGGTCTGTGCTTTCCTTTTCTTTGCCTTGGGGATGCCCTTCAGCAGATTGGCACCATTTTACAGAACTCCGCAATTGGATTACCTGAAGCAAGGTTTACATAACATGGCAGGAAAAGAGGAAATTAAATTGCTTCAGAACCCGATGTGATCAGGCTGGAAAGTGAACCAAAGAACTGCTTCTGAGCTTGGAAATTTTGCTGTTACCATCTATTGATTACATAGAATTAAAAGTGTCACGTATCAGCAAGGATTGTCTGTTTGGTGCTGAGTCCAAGCATTTTTCTTCAAAACCTCCTGTGTTGTTTTTTTTTGTAAAATTATTTTAAAATATTTTCATCCTATATGATTTGTGGCGGCTAACAACAATATAATTTAAGATACAACATCCATAAAACAAAACACAACAAAATGCTACAACACCATAAAACCACACGTAGAATATAGGGGGAAAGTAAGAACCAAACCTGCAACTATACATATTAAAGCCAAAAGACATAAATGGGTTTTCAGGATATGACGAAACATCAAGAGAAAAGGCGCAGAGCGAATGTTTTGATGAAGCAGATTCCACAAGGAAGGAGTACAATGGATAAGCCCCTCCTGTATATCTCTTCTGATCTTACATCAGATAATTGCAGAACATATAACCGGGGGGGGACGACAGGGACTAGATGACCAGGCATATAACCGGGGGGGACGACGACTACGACGACTAGATGACCAAGCTATGGTAGATTCATATGAGAGAATGCAGTTCTCTCTCCAAACCACAAGGGGCTTTAAAGTTCATAACCAGTACTGTAATTTGAAATATACCCAGAAACATTCTGGCAACCAACGTAGCCTAAATAACTGGGCATGACATAGTCACATTACCTCATCCCTTTTAACAACCTCATAGCTGTATTCTATACCAGTTGTGTCTTCCAGATGGTGTTCAGGAGCAGCTCTATGTGTAGCATATTGCAATAATTAAGATGAGAGGTAACTAACAGCCTGTGCTTTTCCAAGCCATAGCAGGGTGGGGGCAGGGAGAGATCAGGAGACTTGGGAGGAGAAAGGGAAAATGATTTCCCATGCCCCTCCATTAGCCCTTTGACTGCCAATGGGTCTCCTTGGACCTGCGCCAGCTCTTTAGCTGGCACAAGTTCAAAGAGACAATGGGGGGGGGTGTCAGCTCCCTCAGGCACAAATCAGCCATGTCAGGTGCCACCCCCTCCCACATCCAACATGCCCCAGCCCTCCCCCATTCTACCCTGACCCTCTCACCACCCTGCCCCGTTACACCCACCCCACTGACTTGCCTGTGTTGGCAGGGTTCTGTCGGGGTTCCCCTCCTCTCACAAGTCCCCAACTTACCCAGGGAGAAGGTTACTGGGCCAGAGGATCAGGGAGGAAGCCGGTGGAACATGGGGCCACCTCCCCATATGCTGGCTGGGCACTCCTGTAGGCGGCAAAGCGCAGCAGAGGAACACGGTGCACTGAACCCCACGCTTCTCCCTCTGCCTTGGAGAAGGGAGGGGGGAGCCAGGGTGCAGGCCATTCAGCTGCTGGGCAACCGCCCCTCCCCCGCCTCGGGGGAAAAGGGGAGCACTCCCTCACCCAGCCAGCCAGGACCTGCCTTGCTGGGCAGGGCACCTGGCTATGACACCAGGAGCCCACAACTAGACCTCCCTGAGTCGTCTGCAGAGCTACAGGACCCAGGTGGGCAGGGCCAGCCCACCCCCCAAAGACAGAGACCAGAGCAGAGGCAGCAGCCTTCCCAGCCCTCTCAGGAACAACCCTGACAGCTCCAGGTGAGAGGAGGTGGGAGGGAAACAGAGAGAGGAAGGGGAGGAGTTGGGGTAAGCCCAGGGGAGGGCAGTCCCAGAGACAGGCCCTTTTTGTACCATCCCAGTGAGGGAAGGGGAGGGGCCAAAGGGGAGGGGTCTGCCCTACATAAACCTGGAGGCCAGGGAAGACAAGGCAGTTGGGAGTTAGAAGAGCAGGCAGGAGGATCTGCTGCTAGCAGCCCCTGCTCCTGACTGGCAAATGCTGCCAACCCAGAGAGGGGGAACTGGGTGACACAACCCCCCCTTCTTCTGGTGAACTGTTCTGAGGCCTCCACAAGGGGGTCCCCCTCGGAAAGGCCGGGCGGGCCCTCCCCTCCCCCCACAGGGAGGCCTCACAGGTTCCTCTTAGTTGCTGCCATGCACTGGGTTCTCCCTACTATTTGTGGCAGTTGCCTGGAATACACAGATCCCCATGCTTCTGGAGGTGTTTTGCTGTATAGCATGTATTCCTGCCAGAACACATGCTCCAGCAGCAGTACCAGCAGAACCAGGGGACATCCACTAAAATTGAGTGTTGGGAGAGTTAGGACTGACAAAAGAAAATATTTCTTTACTCAGTGAGTGGCTGGTCTGTGGCACTCCCACAGATGTGGTGATAGCATCTGGCCGAGATGCCTTTAAAAGGGAATTGGACAAATTTCTGGATGAAAATCCATTACGGGTTACAAGCCATGATGTGTATGTGCAACCTCCTGATTTTAACATAAGAACATAAGAACAGCCCCACTGGATCAGGCCATAGGCCCATCTAGTCCAGCTTCCTGTATCTCACAGCGGCCCACCAAATGCCCCAGGACTAGACTAGTTGGCAACCTTCAGTCCCGAAAGACTATGGTATCGCGCTCTGAAAGGTGGTTCTGGAACAGCGTCTAGTGTGGCTGAAAAGGCCGATTCGGGAGTGACAATCCCTTCCACACTGGGAGCAAGTGCAGTCTGTCCCTGGCCTGTCTCCCTGGCTATGGGCCTTCCTTCTTTGCCTCTTAGCCTCAGACTGTTGGCCAAGTGTCTCTTCAAACTGGGAAAGGCCATGTTGCACAGCCTGCCTCCAAGCGGGCCGCTCAGAGGCCAGGGTTTCCCACTTGTTGAGGTCCACTCCTAAGGCCTTCAGATCCCTCTTGCAGATGTCCTTGTATCGCAGCTGTGGTCTACCCGTAGGGCGCTTTCCTTGCACGAGTTCTCCATAGAGGAGATGCTTTGGGTTCCGGGAGCACACCAGATAACAAGAGACCTCATCCTGGTGCCCTCCCTTGCATCTGGCATTCTGACATAACCCATTTCTAAAATCAGGAGGTTGCACATACACATCATGGCTTGTACCCCGTAATGGATTTTACCTCCAGAAACTTGTCCAATCCCCTTTTAAAGGCGTCTAGGCTAGACACCAGCACCACATCCTGTGGGAAGGAGTTCCACAGACCGACCACATGCTGAGTAAAGAAATATTTTCTTTTGTCTGTCCTAACCTGCCCAACACTCAATTTTAGTGGATGTCCCCTGGTTCTGGTATTATGTGATAATGTAAAGAGCATCTCCCTATCCACTCTGTCCATCCCCTGCATAATTTTGTATGTCTCAATCATGTCCCCCCTGAGGCATCTCTTTTCTAGGCTGAAGAGGCCCAAAAGCTGTAGCCTTTCCTCATAAGGAAAGTGCCCCAGCCCCGTAATCATCGTGGTCGCTCTCTTTTGCACCTTTTCCATTTCCACTATGTCTTTTTTGAGATGCGGCAACCAGAACTGGACACAATACTCCAGGTGTGGCCTTACCATAGATTTGTACAACGGCATTATAATATTAGCCATTTTGTTCTCAATACCCTTCCTAATGATCCCAAGCATAGAATTGGCTTTCTTCACTGCCGCCACACATTGGGTCGATACTTTCATCGACCTGTCCACCACCACCCCAAGATCTCTCTCCTGATCTGTCACAGACAGCTCAGAACCCATCAGCCTATATATAAAGTTTTGATTTTTTGCCCCAATGTGCATGACTTTACACTTACTGACATTGAAGCGCATCTGCCATTTTGCTGCCCATTCTGCCAGTCTGGAGAGATCTTTCTGGAGCTCCTCACAATCACTTCTGGTCTTCACCACTCGGAAAAGTTTGGTGTCATCTGCAAACTTTGCCACCTCACTGCTCAACCCTGTCTCCAGGTCATTTATGAAGAGGTTGAAAAGCACCGGTCCCAGGACAGATTCTTGGGGCACACCGCTTTTCACCTCTCTTCATTGTGAAAATTGCCCATTGACACCCACTCTCTGCTTCCTAGCCTCCAACCAGTTCTCAATCCATGAGAGGACCTGTCCTCTAATTCCCTGACTGTGGAGTTTTTTCAATAGCCTTTGGTGAGGGACCATGTCGAACGCCACTTTAGAAATGGGCTATGTCAGAATGCCAGATGCAAGGGAGGGCACCAGGATGTAGGTGTAGTGTGCTCCCTGGGGCATTTGGTGGGCCGCTGTGAGATACAGGAAGCTGGACTAGATGGGCCTATGGCCTGATCCAGTGGGGCTGTTCTTATGTTCTTAGTATTGTTCAGTAGGATTGGGCCATAAGGCATGGACAACTGAAGCAAGGTCTGATCAGGAATTGATACAACCAACTGGCACAGTAGCTGAAGCTGGGCAAAGGAACTCTGGGCTATGTCTGACATCTAGCATCCAGATGCAAGGATGCATCCAAGAGAACACTCAAGTCACAGGTGCGTCCCATGAAGGAACTGCTACCATCCCCAGAATGGATGAACACGCAGTTGACAGACCAACAAGTCTCCTAGCCAGTAGGGCCTCTCTTATATGGATTTAATGTTGGCTTATTTTCTCAGATCCAATCCCTCACTGAGTTAAACACTGGTTCAGGATATCCACAGTCTCTCCATCTGGGAGAGAGATGTACACAGGGGTGACATCAGCATACTATAATGACCATGACAAACCCCAGATGATCTCCTTTAGTGGCTTCATGTAGATCTTCCACAGCATGGGGAACAGGATGGAAACAGAACAGAGCTCCTCAAGATGAGCAGGCATCCCCCAGCAACATCTTCAAAAACAGTACCCCAAAGACCACTGCTGGGAATCCAATTAGGGGTCCCAGAAGGATACCATGGTTGATGGTCTCAAATGCCATTGAGAGGTCCAGCAGAACCAGCAGGGACAACTCTTCCAGTTCATAGTGCACATCATCCTCAGAAGTAAGCAAAATGGTTTCAGTCCCAAAACCAGGTCAAAGGTAAATTGAAACTAGATGTTTTTCCCCCCTCTCTTTGTCATGCAATCTCAGTGCTACAGTACCAAATGCTTCTCATGTACAAAAGCCCTCCTTAAGATATTAAGTGGGTGTGAATTTGCTTATCTTGGCATCAAAACCCACTGAAGATATATAGCTTTAATATAAGGTTAGCATCACTTTTGCTAGATATATAGCATCATCTATTTCTCCCCCCCCCCCCCCACATCTGCATGACTGAATGCTTGGGCATTTACAAGGTTCTGAACAACCATCCTCCTTCTGGGAAAGAGGTTTGTGCTTTTGTGAATAATAATTCTCTTTCACCCCAGGCGGTCTCCTTGTTTTTTGAGTCTGAACTGTCAGGCAGCTTGAAATTTTATGCACACAAGACATCAAGTACTGAATCAGTGGAGCAGTGACTTCTCTAGACCTGGTCCACAAAACAAGCATCAAAAGGGGAACATTTTTCACAAACAGTTGAAACACTGATGTCAGAGCCTCCTTTATCAGTCGGCTGCCTTGCCGCCCTCCCTAACTGGGCCCACTGAGATATTACAGCCCATGACAAGGGCATGACCATACTTTAGGAAAAGACAATGAGAGAGCCAGAGAGGTCAGAATATGAGGAGGTTTTATGGCAGCTATAGCCTCTTGTATTAATGGCCCCTTTGCTAAACTGAATGTCACTAAAAAAGAAGGTACTTGAGGAAATATTTTGAACAGGTCACTCCAGTGTTATATCGACTATGTTGGCCAACCAGTGAGTTTCCAGACCCGATTCAAGGTGTTGATCATTACCTTTAAAGCTTGGGATCAAGTGACCTCAAGACCCAGTGGTATAGAAGTTTGCCTGCCAATGGATATGCCATGGACACCAGCACAATGCCAGAAAAATGCCACACAGATGTTGCTCAGATGACACTCAGATGCCAACACAACTCTGCAGGCATAGAGGGCAAAACAGGGAGGAGATTGGGGTGTGGTGTGGGAGAAGCGAGGAACAGTCAATGCATTGCCATAGCCTAACCTGCTCTTCAGTTGAATGTGCCCTTGATGCTGGCAAAATGTTATGCCAATGATAGAGCTGGCATAGGTAAATGTAACTATAGGGAAACAAGGGGAAATGAGAAAAACAGCAGTAAACTACACCTCCTGCCATCCCCCTGTCCCACCCACTTTCTTATGATGGAACATAGGATACAGACTGCATTTGGTAGCCAATCACAGCACACCAACTTCAGTACGAAAGCCCCTGATCTCAGATGAACAAATGTGTAATATGGGGCTATACCTCTCTGGTCTTTCAAATCGGAACTTTGGTGATGGCAACTAGGGTGAAAAGGCACTTGGCGTACAAAGGGAGCACTTTGCACAAACAACCTCTTGTTCCTCATGAGAAGTATGGAAAAATATTTGGTTAATACATCTTCTCAGAATTCTTATTGCAGGGACTCTGCCCAAGACAGACTCCAAACACAAAACAGCCACTTGGAACCTCTACTTCGCTTCCGCTGTTGGAGAAGCGAAGTAGAGGTTCCAAGTACAAGGCACCCCACGCAGGTAAGCAAAGGAGAGAGGGACTTCCATGCCACAGTGTATTGATTCTTCATCTCCGCCACATATCTGTAACCCCCCTTCTGACCAGGATTATATCATTTGCCTCTATGATCAATTGTGGGCACAATCCTAACCAACTTTCCAGCACTGGCATAGCGTGCCTGTGGGGCATATGCTATTTCTTGCAGTTGGAGGGCAGTCATGGAGGCCTCCTCAAGGTAAGGCAATGTTTGTTCCCTTACCTTGGAGTTGCATTGCCCTTACCTCAGTGCTGGAAAGTTGGTTAGGATTGCATCCTGGGTTGCTTTCTTTTGCAACAGGTAAGAGTAGGGAGTGTGTGCTCCCTTTTGGCAAATGACAGGAATTCCCACATTTGGTACTGCTGACCAAACCCTCATCTGAATGCCTTTTGTTTTTCAGGACTGCACCATTGCCATAGGGTGACCTCATGGTCTCTGAGGGGAGGACTGTCATCAGTGATCATGAGCCTGCTGTTCTCTGCTGCCATGGCATATGGTGGGCAGTGGCAGGGGGCCAAGAAGGGTAGCATACTGACAGCCATGCCAGTAGGTGCCAGCAAGGAAGCAAAGAGCATTACGAAGAATACTGTGCCAGTGTTACTGGGGTGTCTGCACTGGCACAGTGTTGCCGTGGATGGGCTTAGGATATATTTATTTATTTATTTATTTATTTATTTATAGAATTTATATCCCATCTTTCTGTCCCAGTAAAGGGCACTCAAGGCAGCTTACATGACTGACCAAACAGAACTGAACCATTCATATTGTGGAATCAGGGCTCAGGGTTGGTCACAGATGATTTGTAATATTCTTCAGAGGTTCCCAAAGAGGTTTTCAAATGATATCCCAATTTTAAATTTTTTTTGGGGGGTCTCATCCTCTAGCTATCAGGTCTTCATGATAATAACTATTCAGAAATAGAATTACCTCTTTTTTGGAGAAATGTGAAGAAATATTAAGAACTGAGCCTGCCTCTGCAAGAATGTTTTGAGACTGTTCCATTTTCTGAATGAAGGCTATTTATCAGATTGATTGATTGTATGGGCAGATATGAATGCTGAGAGGGGGAGTGATGGTGGGTGTTGTACTATAAATGACCCACATTCATTCTACAGGGCTGATTACATGTCATGCGCCCATTAGGTACCATTCCAGGTCTGATTTCAACCTCTTGTATCTAGTTTCTTCGGGAAATAGCCCCAAAGATGCCAAAATTATCATTCTACATTTCAGAAACACCTCTGCTTTAATGTTGGGTTAGCACAATGAAAATAATGCGTATCACCCTACTCTCATAGACCCAGAAATGACAGATATATAGGTATGGAATAATTTATTAGATGAATCATGCAACCTTCTGGGATAAATTATTCAGGGCTTTTTTTCTCTGCGATTTGCCCTTTTTACTGAATGGAGCCTAATAATTCACAAATATATTAAATAAAAAATTTGACAAGTTTTGCAATATGTTCCAGATATAATGCTCAAGTAATATTACCTCTCTTTTTTCTGTGGCAGTGGTGTGGGAAGAGTCACAGTGGGCCCTGAAAGTGGTAAAATAAAGATCAAGTCACTGTTAGGGCATTTCCAAAATCTATCCGGAGCTTTGATCTGAGTAAAGGCATAAACCAGCATGATAGATCCATCATATCTAGGTCCCTTGCATTAGATCAACTTACACTGCATATATGATGTGTGTATGTTTGTGATACTTCATTTGTAATACTGTGTTCATATATACAACTTGTTATCCACAAGATCCTGCTGCAGATGCAAGGGGGGATGGGGTGAACTATTCTCAGTGCCACGCTTCTGGGGGTGGGGGGGTGACAGGGGCATCGCCCAAGTCTCTGCCAAGTAGAGCTCTGTGCTGCATTTGGCAGCAGAAGGGCCCTCCCACTCGCCCTTGCATCCAATCAGACCCAAATTGCGCCCCACAGAAGCAATTAGCAATGGCACAATGACACACTGATGTCATGACATCACCCTCAAATTACTTCTGGGATACTTAGCTCTGACAGCAGCTGCTGGGAGCCAAAGTCATCACTAGAGGTAGTGGAACCCAGGGCAGTGACATTACAGTATTGTGACATCACCTTCAGGTTCCAGTTCTGAGGAGGAGGTACTGGAGGAGGCAGCAGCTCGGGATGCGTCTCATTTCTTCTAGTTTCTTCAGTGGCATCTTCCTTCAAATGGCACCCATGGCGCATGACCTACTGATATGCCTGATATGCCTCTGCTGGCAGCAGTGGGTGCTTTGCCATACCTTGGTGCAGAACATGTTGCTGATGGTGGACAGCAATAATTGGCCTGGTCGCTTTGTGTGCATCTCTGCAGCTTTCTCAAAGCTGTGGAGGTGGCAGTAGCTGCGGGGGAAGACAGCAACCGGAAAAATGAGGAAACAGCAAAGGAGGATGAAAAAAGGTGAGGGGGTGATGCTCTCCCTGGGTGTTAAAGGCCCAAGCTACACCACTGGAGCTCCAGAAAGATCTCTCCAAACTGGTAGAATGGACAGCAAAATGGCAGATGCGTTTCAATGTCAGTAAGTGTAAAGTCATGCACATTGGGGCAAAAAATCAAAACTTCACATATAGGCTGATGGGTTCTGAGCTGTCTGTGACAGATCAGGAGAGAGATCTTGGGGTGGTAGTGGACAGGTCGATGAAAGTGTTGACCCAATGTGCGGCGGCAGTGAAGAAGGACAATTCTATGCTTGGGATCATTAGGAAAGATATTGAGAACAAAACAGCTAATATTATAATGCTGTTGTACAAATCTATGGTAAGGCCACACCTGGAGTATTGTGTCCAGTTCTGGTCACCACATCTCAAAAAGGACATAGTGGAAATGGAAAAGGTGAAAAAGAGGGCAACTAAGATGATTGCTGGGCTGGGACACCTTCCTTATGAGGAAAGGCATTTGGGCCTCTTCAGCCTAGAAAAGAGACACCTGAGGGGGGGACATGTTTGAGACATACAAAATTATGCATGGGAAGGATAAAGTGGATAGAGAGATGCTCTTTACACTCTCACATAACACCAGAACCAGGGGACATCCACTAAAATTGAGTGTTGGGAGAGTTAGGGCAGACAAAAGAAAATATTTCTTTACTCAGCATGTGGCTGATCTGTGGAACTTCTTGCCACAGGATGTGGTGATGGCATCTGGCCTGGATGCCTTTAAAAGGGGATTGGACAAGTTTTTGGAGGAAAATCCATTATGGGTTACAAGCCATGATGTGTATGTGCAACCTCCTGATTTTAGAAATGGGCTATGTCAGAATGCCAGATGCAAGGGAGGGCACCAGGATACAGGTCTCTTGTTATCAGGTGTGCTCCCTGGGGCATTTGGTGGGCCGCTGTGAGATACAGGAAGCTGGACTTGATGGGCCTATGGCCTGATCCAGGGGAGCTGTTCTTATGTTCTTATGACCTTTACATTGATTTTAATAAACTGCTAAGATAATCAATGACCCATTCCTATCCAGGGCTGGCCTGCTGTTTGCAGTGCTGCTGACCAGCCTCTGCTTTTTAACTTATGTCCTCTGCTGTTCCCTTCATATTTATGCCAGCTATTTTTCTGGCACTGACATCTGTGCCACTCCAATCTGCCCCTGACCTGGCCCAATCCCTGCCCTGATCTGCTCCCCAACTCCTCTCTCAGCCATTTGGAGTCCATTAATGGCCAATCTGTGGACTGCTGTTGGTGATGTGCAGCCTTCTGGGCTTACACTGGAGGAAGTGCTCCATAGAACAGCAGTGTGCTAGGGGATCTCACAGTCTTCCAGTCTACACACTCTAGGACTTCTGTTATGGTCAAGTGTGCAAAAAACTTAGTTATACCTCCACTGCCACCAGTCCAGGCTTTCCCAAAAGGCTCCTGGCCTGGGCAGAGCCTTTTAAGGTCTTTCCTAAGATTATCTTTTAATAAAATTTATGGGGGTGGTAATTCCCCTTTCTTCATAATTCCCACACAAGAGAAAGAAAGACAAATAGAAATTTAATAATATAAGAGGAAGAAACAGGAAAACAAAACAAACTCCTAGTTACCAAAACTGAATTGGCGGAATTACCTTTGCAAAGTGAAGCACAATTAAAACATCAAGTGGTTGTACAAAACAACCCTTCAAATTCAAACAATCAATTCAATATAATACAACCACAACAAGGTTTATAAAATGATTAGTAAAAGACAAGCTCAATCCCCAAATTAAGACCCTATGATTCTCTAACTAGTGAGTTATTTCACGCCCTAACTCACCATCAAACTCTCTAAATCCCCCACTATCACTATCCAGAACAGCAAGACAAAAGATACTAATTTCCTGAGTAGTTATCTTCCAGCTTAAACCCGCCCTACTTCCTAATTGGATAATGCCAATTCCCTACCTTTTCTTCATCATTTAAAGTCAACTCTCCTTCTTAACTTTTTCACAAAAGTAACGCACAAGAGCTCCCCCCCCCCAAAAGAGGAATAAAGCTTGTAGTCTCCAAAACCACACACCCTTTAGAGTCACCCTCCCCCCCAGACACAAAGGGGAAAGAAATACGGCTTCACCACAACTTCCTTTGCCTATCTGACAATATAATGATAAACAAATGTTTATCAAAATATTCATTCATTCTTTTATGTAAACTGCTCTTGAAACTTTTGGTTGAAAAAGTGAGAGGATGATGATAATGATGCATCATCATCATCCCAGTGGTGACTGGCACCATTGGTGCTATTCCAAAACACCCTGAAGAGCAGCAACACAACATCAAGGCCACAGAAATTACCAGGGATGGGAAAATTCAGCTGGACTTGACCCAAGTAGAGTCTACAGCCACTGCCCCCTGTGACTCAACTTATGAAAGAGTCATAACAGGAGTTGCCAAGTCACCTAAGGACTCAAGTTGCCCCCCCCCTAAAAAACCTGCCACAAAAAAACAGGGCTGCTGCTGCTGTGTGTGTGAGAGAGAGTTAGTTCACTTAAAAGACTCCCCTGCTGAACCATCCCATCTGTAAAGAGGGTGAGAGGGGGTGGGAGGGTCTGTGAGAGAGTGAGGTCAGAAGTGGCAAGAGGGAGGAGGGTCATGTGCAGCAGCTGCAAGGCTTACCAGGATTACCTAATCCTTGGCAGCTCTACTCAGAAATAGTCCCACTGTAGCTGGTCATTCAATGAGGCTTCCTCCACCCAAGTAACAGCAGTGTGGAGGAAAGCATGACTGCTAGAAACTACCTCCGTCCCACCCCCCAACTTCCCTGCCTCCTTTCTCTCCCTCACGGGGGTTCTGCAGTCAATTGTAAGGCAAGAACCCCTTGGCTCCTCCTCCTGCATCCAATGATCATCCATTCCTCCCTTTCTTCCTTCCTATCACAGATGGGCAAAAAACTCGCTCCTGCCTCCCCCCCCCCTTCATTGCAAAAGAAACCTTCCCTGCCTCCTGGCTAGAACTTCCCTAGTCCTCTCTCAGTCTGAATACTGGCCCCACAGGTTTTTTCATGCCCTGAAAACAGGAAGTTAGCACACCTAGAGACAGGAACACTCAAGTCTGCACCCATAGGGATGAGTGCTGAGTGAGGGGCCCCTGACTCAAGTGTTTTCCAGTCTTCCATGTGCATGATTCATGAGTCAACAAATAATCAAAAAATGTGCATTTTCATGACTCGAATCTGAGTCACTGACTTGAGTTTCCATCCCTGGAAATTACCATCAATCAATTGGCAAAAGCAGCTTTACTGGGAACAGCTTATATTTTGCGACAGTATTATAATACCAAAATAGGATAAAAACCAGGCATCCCAGGACTTGATGTCTGGATATAACAAACCAGTCAATAACACCTACCCGATTGTGTGAAAACCTCATAGTAATAATAACACAGGCCTACAAGATTGAGGATCAGAAATGTTTTTCCCAAACTTTATGGTGGTTTGATATGAATTTGTGGTGCTGATTCCAAAAATGGCATCCATTTTGCCCTATCATGTCTAGTTTTGGAGATATAGTATAGCCTCATTAGTGAATGGTTCAAGCAGCTTCCTCATGAGGAAGCTCATCTAAAGGAACCAGTTTTTATCACTTTGCTAGGTCCCAGAACAACTTCCATGCTTGTTCTCTATGTGTGAATTTGTAGGAGGGGAAAAAGCCTTTTTTATAGAGCGTGTTCCAAACCTGAAGCTTTTAAGTGTAGTTTGCTGCAGTGGTGAAAGCCACTCAGCACTGTTTATGCTTGTTATTTTTTCTCGTCTGCATTTCTGATGTGTTTTTTTCTAATTCAAGTATCTGGTATCATTTTCCACTTGGCTTATCGGTGTGAAAAATACCTGAAAGTCTGCTTTTGACTAATAACGTGCTTTCATGTCAGCCATTCATGGTTAAGTGTGAAATAACAATTAGTGTTTTTAATTAAAAATAATTTTAGCTATTTTAATAGGGAAAAAATGAAATCCATTACTGAGATGATGTGTAGCTGGAGGGCGTTTTGAGGCTGGATCTTGATCAGAGAAGGTCAAACCGGGCTTGCGATGGGAATGATGTAATGCAACAGACATATTTTACACTTGTCATATTTTACACCCTGGGATTGTGTTTACTTGTTCTAAGGTTTCTGGCAGTACATGCCTGTAGCTCTACATATGTTTTATAGATATTTTATTTAAAAGGGAAAATCTCAGCTCTTTTGTTTACCTGGGTTCAGTTTTTGATTGAAAAGGGCTGCTTGTTTTGGCTGGGGAACAATAATATATGGGAGTCCTCCAGGCAGAATGCACTCCTTCTCCATGGCTTGGTCTTTCGCCATCATTAAATGTGCACATTTGTGATGCGGTGATATGAAAGATGGGCCTATAGATAAACAGAGGTGCATATGTCTAAAATCACCCTTGGCTATGATTATGTTTCCCATATCCTGCTTGACTGAGATCTGAGCTCATTTCAGACCCAGGTGGTTCTAGTCAATACATCTCCTAGATACTCTGTTGTTTATTAATGCCTCCTAATAAACAGTGCACAACTTTCAAACTGTTTTTAATAACAATATCTTCAGTGAAAAGGGGGGGACAACAGCAAAGGAATGCATATTATTTCCAGGCTGTATATTATATCATGTACTTGATTTTGGAACCAATCCTATCCAACTTTCCAGCATTGATGCAACTGCAATGCAGCCCTGAAGTAAGAGAACAAATGTTCCCTTACCTTGAGGAGGCCTCCATGACTGTCCTCCCACCACAGAAAGCAGCGTGCACCCCTGAAATGGAAGATCAGAAGATCATCAGGTAGATGATGTGGTGTTGACAGTGATTCCATGTTTTGACAGCTGTTTGACAGCTCTGGAAAGGGCAGGGCTGGCTCCACAGCTGTAATCAATCAAGGTCAATGGAGACTTTGATAGACACCTGAGCTTCATTTGACCTTGATGGGACTTTGAATGGACATGGACTGGAGAGATGGCTCACCTGAGCCTAATTTGGACTTAACAAGGGGCTAACAAGGTAGCTCACAGGTGAGCTGCATTTTGGATTATGAGACATCCAAGGATAAAAGGCAGTTTCAGAAGGAGACAGAGTTACCCTGACCCAGAAGGAGATGCTACCTGACCCATACCTATGGGAGAAGGGGACTGCTAGGACTCTGCTGGAGGACACAGAAGAGAGGACTGCCAGGACCCTGCTGAAGGAGACACTCTGCTGGAGAGGATACAGAGGAGGAACTCTACTGCAGAAGACTAGACTGGGAAGACTGGACTGTGCTTTGGAGATTAGACCGTGGACTTGGACTGGAGGCTTTGGACCTTTACCCACTGAGTTAAGTGGAGTTTTGGGGAGGGGAAACCTCTGGACAAGAGGACTTGCAGGGAGTGTCTGTGTTGGTAGCAATAAATTATTGTTAATAGCTCAACTGATAAGGAGCTCTGTTCATTTCTTTGCACACCACAGCTGTTGTTCTTGGAAAAGGAGGGTGTTAATTAGCCAAAAGTGGGCATTAGAAGGGAGTTGGAATATTTGGATGGGACAAACAGGTGTAGTCAGCAGGATAGGGAGATTTTGGGCAAGACAGCCCCATTGGCATGGCTGCATCAGTGCTAAAAAGTTGGATAAGATCGGGCCCTTTGTCTTCAGTTTCAGTTTCTGTTGCATAGTTCCAATATTTTAAATATAAGTTTGCAAAGGATCCAGTCTGATTTTGAAATGTGCCTCAAATCCAGCACAGGTGTTGCAGCCAGAATGGTTGCTCCACATACTTCACCTCAGTTAAAAGTTGCACTGCTTGTCTTTGTCTCCCTGGCTTCTGCTCTATCTTGAAACATTTTCCTGCTTCTTCTCTGCCAAAATTGTTCTCAACACCATTTGCCTCTGGTTGCTAATCCAATTGGCTGGGGCAACCCATGTGATTTTGATTACAGGCCTGGGATGATTTTATTAAATCTGTGGCAGCCTTGTGATGTCATTGACAAACTCATGCGAGGACAGCCAACCAGCAGGCAACCACTGTAGGCAAATGAGGTAGAGGCAAAGGACAATGAATGATGCTGACAAGAACAGTCTCTGAGCCATGCAAATCTGTTTGCAATTAAAGACAACATTTATGCCAAATAAAGGTTGAACTAATGAACGCACAAATTAAAGACAACAAAAATATCACGGAAATCAGGAAGCAGTGTTTGAGATTCATGAAAATGGACACAAAACAAAGCAAGGTGGTTCAGCTCTGCCCTATTTTACACCCAGTTTTGAATGCACAGCAGAATACATTCAGCTTTGTTGTTTTTTTTTTTCCTGGACCAAAGGTGATTTACCATGTCACCTGCATTCATTACCATTTTGAAATATTTCTCCCTAATTGATTTTTCCTTGTTGTGTGTGTTGATGTACGTAAGTTCGATTTTGACAGATCTCAGCATCATCATCCAAGCTTTAATGGTTAAAAACACACACACAATAACACCCCACATTTATCGGAATAAACAGTAGGGGGCAGCAAAGAGCTTCCCTTGGAACAAATGGAAAGCTTGCGGCAGCCCCAGGATAATTTAGCTCCTTACAAAACCAGCTGAGTGGTAAAACAGAAAATTGTTAGCAGAAAGTGGAAAGGTTATCTTCAAACAATAGAGACGGTCTGTGCTTTCGGTATTCCTGTCTTTTTTAAAAAAGGGAAAAACCATATGCAATCAGCTGATCATCAGAAAGTTATAAGCAAGCAGAAAATTATAAGCAATTATAATCTAGACCAGGTTGACTAGGTTTTGTTCATATCAGCCAATGCTGCTGTGTAGCAATAAAACTGTTGTGGAAACACAAAATATTTGTATATCCTCATAAACAGAGGTATCTGACCACAAATCGCTTTTCCATGCAGCAGCAGAAAGCTCTGCCTTTTGTTTGTTGATTTATTTAGAACTGGGGAAGTCCATACCTTACATAGCTTGTCCAGGGTGTCAGCCTAAAAGGCTCCCTCCTATTCCTTTCTTCTCAAACCACTAGCACGAGGTGGCAGTGCAGAGTAACAAGAACAAGAGGAACTCTGACCAGTTATAATCCGTAGACCATTCATCACCAAATCCAGTCCAGGAATGCTTTGCTATTTCATATTTTGATGACTTGATCATTTTTATTACAGCTACACCAGTGATTCCCAAACTGTGGGTTGGGACCCACTGGTGGCTTGCGACCTGATTTTTGGTGGGTCACCAAAGGGCAATGGAAAGATCAGATAACAAATTGCCTCAAGCCCTGAGGCTATTCTGAAATCAGATGTTGTAGCTGCTAATTACCTTGCAAAGAGCTCAGCTCCTGCAGTTTGCATGCATGTGTAAATATAGGGAGATCGATGTTCGAAGGTCTTTTTCTGGTTATTATTTCTTATACATAAATAAATAAAATATTATTTCTTTCTAGATCACCTTTTTTTAAAAAAAAAGTCTGGTAAATCTAGGTGGGTCCTATAGAATGTCATTTTAAAAAGTGGGTCCCCATGCTAAAAAAGTTTGAGAACCACTGACCTATGTCAATTTCTGCTGTAGTACAGGCAGTGAACACTCAGTCCAGGTCAGTGAGAAGTCTGTCTCCAGAATGCTGTGCAATGCCAGCATCCTTGGGTCTTCTGCCTCTGCACAATTACAAAACCTCCTTGTGCTTCAGTTGCAGAAGTGCAGGATTTCTGATCTGACTTAAAGGGACCATATCAATGAAGGAGCTCCTTTGCTCGTGTAAATGAAATTGGAAGTCCAGCACTTTCACGTTTGAAGAAACCATGCAAGAAGCAAAGGGAGGAGGTGGTTGATCCACTTCCTGCTCAATTTCAGTGGACAGGAAGCAGATCAGTGTGGGTTTCATCAGTAACTGATGAGGCAGTGGCTGTGACAGACTCAGGTCAAGGACACCTCAAATTTACTGCCCTCTCCCCATGCAATATGCTGCTGATGCACCTCTTCTAATCATCTCTTCTAATGGGTTGACCTTGTCTGTTTCACATTTTCTTCCCCAACACATGGTGCTGGTGTGCCTTGGTGGGGCTTGGAAAATGTAGTTTTCTCAAGGGCTTCTGCTATGTCAATTCACCTGCAATTTGATTTCCTCATTTAGAAGTGGCTCAGCAAATAAGCCAAGTGTTTCCCATTGGGATGGGAGGGGGAAGAAGTTGGACTTGTTTTCTGAACCCATCCAATGAGATTCCATGAGAATGTCATTCATCTCTTGTGTGATACATTTGGAAAGCCTAGGGGCATTGAAGGCCTGTGCTACTGCAAACAGAGGCATAATCACTGACAAAGCAATACCACCATATCATCTTTATTTGAAAGTGGATGGAAATGAGGAACAGCCCAATCCTATCCCTGGTTGTGGCACCATGTGCAGCAGCACCAAAATGGTTACCTCTGTATCCAACGGCACTGCCGAGGCCACTAGAGTTCTCCTTGGGGGAAGGGGACTTTTGTCTCCCTACTCTGGGGAAAGCCCCAGGTCCTGCAATGGGGCTTCTCAAGTCTGTTCTGGTTATTTTGCCAGCACAAACTTGAGAACCTCTGTGTCAGGTTTTCAGCCCAATATGGAGGATAGGATATGGTGGAGCAGGGTTCCGCTGGTTTCACCCTCTCCCACCCTGGTTCCTCCCTTGCCCTGCCCTGCCCTCCACCTGCCCTGGAAGGCCTCCCCCCTCATCCCAAAAAAACCTAACTGCCACCTGGAGCTCTTCCTTTGCTTCTGGTAGCATCCATCTGGCGCTGGGATCAGTGCCGACTGGCACTGGGCTGCACCAAGGCTCCTTACACTTCGGGTGCCATAAATGTGTTGACGCATTGATTGCACAGTAGCTAGCTAATCCACTACTTATACTGGCATGAACTATTTTTTTTCTCTCTTGTCACTATCTAGTTCTTAAGCACAATTTAAGAACCTGTGATTTTTCCCTCCAAGAGTCTACACCTGAATATGTAACTATTCCACTGAAAGACAATGCTGCTTTTCTGATGCTGAAATGAATTCCCAGAGGAATTCAAAATTCATTGCCTTCACTGACTGACATTGGTCCATTAAGGCCTAAATCCTAGCCCACTTTCTAGCACTGGCATAGCTGTGCCAACGGGATGTGTGCTGCATCCTGCAGTTGGGGGCACTCACGGAGGCCTCCTCAAGGTAAGGGGATGTTTGTTCCCTTACCTCAGCGCTGCATTGCCCCTAAGTTAGTACTGGAAAGTGGGTTAGGCTTGTGCCCTAAAGGTGTCGTCGTCGTCGTCATCATCATCATCATACATACCTTGTCTTGAAAACAGAGTCATTTCTAGAGTTTGTTAATCCTTTCTTAAAGTCAGAGTGGAATTCCAGACGGACTCACACGTTTTCCCATTGGTTCCTGTCTGTTCTTATTTTCAATTCATGCCCATTCCTTAGGGACTTCCTTGCTTGGCCAGTGTAAGCCACTGAAATGCCTTGCTGGCAGGTGATAGCACAGATGACATCAGTCAAATTAATTCCTGGCAAAGCAGTCACGACACCAAATGTACCTTTGTCACATACTTAATTCTGAAATTCTGTTTTTTCCGCCTCTTGGCCTTCCTGATGAAATGTGGTTAATAATGTCTAAAAAACCGTAAATGGTCTGGCCGAGCCACTGACGCTGCAGCCGTCCACCCACACTCCACTGACGGCGAGATCAAAGCCAAGCTCTGCAGACACCCATGGAAAATTGCTAGTGTTGCCTCTCCTCAGCAATGAAAACTGCAAATTATTCTTGCTCAAACAAATGCTGAAATGGCTAATGTCAGTGAATTGTCAAAACAGCGAACTTCAAACATCCTTGCTAATTTATATATCACCAAAGAAAGAAATAATGGGAAAATAATGAGCAATTATTGTTCCTCTCTCTTGAGTGATTTCCAAGTTATTTATAAATATGTAATTAATGTTCCAAAAAGTGCAGATGAGTTTGTGTCGATGTGTCCAGGGCAAGATTGACGACTGTGTATTTCACTCTGGTCTGACAAGGAGCATCCGGTCAGTTCTTGATTGATGATGAGCAGAACGTGTCATGGGTCACAAGAAAAAAAAGACTAAACTTAGGGCAGAAAAGCCAAAATGATCCCCTCCCTCAAAGTTTAGCAAGGAAAGAAGTTGTGGAGGTAATAATTCCCAAGCAGAGCCTGGATATATTGGGCAGAGCAAAGTTCTCCATGCCGTAGGTATCAATCACACAACATCAACCTCTGCCAACTGAATAAGCCCCATGTGATTTGTGGGTTTCCAACAGGATTCCTCCCTTCCCGTCTCTCTGCAAAGCACTTGCAAATGGAGTGAGAGCGATCACACTTGGCCTTGGCATTCTTAAAGGAGGTCCACATTTTCACCCATAACCTGAAAGGTCACTGACAGAGGGCTCCTGTTTGCAGTGGGTGAAAATGCTTTCTGCAACAGCACCCTGTCCCACCCTGACCCCACAGTTTGTCAACTCAGCACTGGTTGGCAATAATGCAAAGACCTCTGGAGCAGTAGCATTCACCGGGGGAGTGCAGCGTTCAATTTTGCAGGCTCCACCTTATCTTTGGAGCTATTCTGGGTGGTGAGAGCAATACAGAGGTGTCTCCTCCATTTTGTTCTTCCTGCCTGGAACAGCTCCAAAAGTGACGGGCCACCTACATGACATGTTAAGGCCCCTGCAAAACTTAGTGCTGCCCCCTGGAACACTACTATTCTGGAGTGTCCTCTAAAACTCAAGGTGGGAGCCATCCAACTAGGAGTGGAACCTGGCGCCAGTCCAGTCAAAGGTAGGACTGTTCTCATGCTTCCCTCCCAGGTGGGTGGTGTTCCTCTCAGACCTGAAAGAGAGGACTTTGTTCTATTGCAGATTCCACTCCACAGTCAAGTGATGTTACTGTCAGGCTGCCTGCCTGATTATATTCAAACTGAACTAGGATTTGTCTATCCTAGCCATCCCCAAGAAGACACATTTGAGGGAGGTTTCAGGTTGTCTCCAGGGATTCCTACAGTGGAGGATGTTGTCTGCATGCTAGTGAATTAGGGTTACTGGCGATGCTTGAGCTGAAAGGATACTGTAATAGTCAAGCACTACCATCACAATGTCTTTTGGTGGATATCATTGCAATAATGGAAGGTGCAATTAATGATCACTCATTAAAGGGTAACAAGGGGACCACCTTTTAATATCTCCTGTGCTTCTAGGGCCTGCAAACATACCTTAGAGCACATTTGTGACAGTGCACACCAGCAGTAAGCCGGCAGACACTCTTTAGGATTGGGTCCGTAGTTAGCACCACTCAATGAGAGCTTCCTTGAGAGAAAGGTGCAAATAATAAAGAAGTTTATAGTTGCACAAAACAATGAGCTTTATAGTTGGCATGGTCCATCCTCCCGCAACAATCAAATAAAGTTTTTGTGAGATCAAGGCCTAAATCCTAACCAACTTTTCTGCACTGACACAGCTGTGCCAATGGGGCACGTGCTGCATCCTGCAGTTGGGTGGCAGTTACAGAGGCCCTCTTCAAGGTAAGGGAATGTTTGTTTCCTTACCTTGGAGCTGCATTGCCCTTATGTCGGTGCTGGAAAATGGGTTAGGATTGCACCCTAATGGATTTAACATCCAGGGCTTACCTATCCATGAGGCTTTCTGAGCTGGTCATTCCAGGAAGTAGGTTGTTAAGGGAGGTGGTCACCTCCATCTGTCCACTTGCCTCTACTGCTGCCCTTCTTTCTCTCACTCCATAGATGGAGGGGCCTGGGTAGATGGGATGGAAGAGGAAATGTGGAGAGGAATGTGGTGGGCTAGAGCGTCCAACGTTCTAGCCCACCACTTGCCTCTCTTCTTCTGGTCCAGCCCCCTCTTCCTTTTCAAATTGAGGGAGTGGGAGGATCTAAAGGCTGCCACATCACCAATAAGGGGAGGTATAGCATTTGGCAAGATACCAAGAAGTCTTTGGCTGGTCCTATTAACATTAAAGGCACCCAGCAGGTTGTGGGTGCATCTGGTCTATGACACATTGATGTGCATCTGAATAATTTTGCATAATCTCTTTTCAAATTCCAAACTGGAAATATCTTTTAAGGGGAAAGTGGTTCTTGATGCCTAATGCAGCTGAACATTATGAGCAGGACCAATTTGTCTTCCAAATCAGGTAGTTACGAACTACAGCAACATTACTGTCTTTGGCTCAACCCAAATTTTTGCATGCTGGTGGATTGGCTGGCAGTAGGTTTTGGTCTCCCCCTAGCTGTGTCCCAGGCAGAACCGAGCTTATGAACTAACTCACCAGTGCTCCTTCCAACCAGCTAAATTCCTTCCTCCTTTCCAGGCCCACATGCTGAGAAGCTGCATGACAAGCAAAGCAAGCGAGGCTGCCATGCAGCTGCTTGGCTACACAGACATTAGGTGGGCAGCAAGATCTGTCTTCCATCACAGTCAATGTTTCTCTCTGGCTCAGTATGTCATCACAACAGGCTGAGCAGCGCTCCCAACAGCAACCTGTCTATTGATGTGACATTTCTCTTAATCACGAATTTCCTCCTACTAAGAACAGAGACTCATTCATGTTTCTGTTGTCCTGATTACAGCTCTGATCCAGAGACTCCCACTGACTTGAACAGGGTTTCTGGATCAAGGCTGAAGGACATCTGATTGCATTGTTTGTAGGCAGCTCAGCTGGGGCCTTGCTGTGCTCATTTTCATTGTTTATTTTGGCAACTTTCAGGGCTTTATGGATTAATGACAACAACAAAAAAAGAACAGTCATTTAATAGGATTATTTGATGGGTAGCTGCACATGGTCGAACAGAAGTTGGTTTGATTAGCTTTGTAAAATGGCTTTGTTGTTGAAACCAATGGCACATTCCTTTGCCACATAAAGGAGCACATGAAATGTGGTAGACTGGAGTAGAGGAGAGCAGGAAGATTATCAGGCATACAGCTCCTGGTACTTTTAATTAAAGAAATATGTCCAAAATTTGAAGAAGGATGTCTGCTGTCCAACTGGCCCATATACACAGACAAGGAAGCCTGGCTTGTCTCTGTGCCAATAGGCAGAGGTGCTTGTTTCCAGTAAGTAAAATAGGATTACAGCCAAACTCTTACTGAACACTATGGGCTTACTTTTGAGTAAAACAAACAACACTTTTTCAACCACCTCTACCAAAAGGCCAAGCTTGAGATGGTGAACAGAAAGAAATAAAACCAGGGTGTTGTCTTGGCTAGAACAATCATAAATATTGGACCAAATATATATGTACCAAATTACAACATTGCTTGGGAAATTCGTGAAAGATTCACCTGCCCCCTTATTTCTGAACCTGAAAATACAGCCAGGAGGGCTGCCAATTCACTTACAGAAATAGTACAGGGAGTGGGTGTTTAATTTGTTGGTGCCATTTTACCATTCTGAATCACCTTCCCTTCCCACACCTTCCAATTGCCATGTGGAGGGGAAAACTACAGGTCTCTCTAGTTTGATTTATTGTTTATTTATTTGATGGCACTGTGTCCTACAGAAAGTGTCCAACACAGCCTACCAGAGAAATATAAAAACATAAGACGCATGCTAAATGAACTCCCGGAAAAAAACTAAAAATTACATCAGCAGAAACTAAAAAACTGGGATACAGATCAGCTTGAAGAAGAGAAAATCCAAATGTTCTATCACCCCCCTGGTGGCAAAAGAAAACCAAGGTCATCTTTGACCACTTACATACCACCTATCCATGGTATCCCCCCATTATGCTCCCCAGGGCAGGCAATCTCACAAAATGTCAGGCTTGTGTTGATATGGAGTCTCAATTTCTGCTGACCTCATCTGCCCTCTGCCTGTTTGGGTTGGCCTGCATTTAAGTAGAAGTACTTCAGAGCATGGTGTACCCTTCTCCCTCCCCACTCTGTGTCAGCCTTTTCTCTCATGCTCTTTAGTGTTTAGCTACTTTCTACCAATGGCTGAAAGTAATTAATGCCGGCATCTTCCTTATTTTGTATTGCTGGTTCAAGAGTTCCCTATTGATCAAGTCTGAAAAGTACCACCAGGTGGAATAATAAGCAGGAGGTAAGAACAGAAAAAGTTGCAATTTTTTTTAAGGTGCCGTATATGAAGAAAAATACAGAGCAACTTTTTTGAAATGGGGCTACCCATAGCTTTCAATCATGCAAGAGAAACAGCACTATCACCACCACAACACCACACAAAAAGAAGTTCTTCTTCCATTTATTGTCATAGATGTTTAGACTCGCTTGCCATCTGAGCAGAAGGCAAGTACGGGATGCTGAAGCACTTCCACCTCTGGCAGAGTTTGTCAGGCACCATGTGGTACAGCTTATGAAATATGCAGTTTGAAACTGTCAGCACCTCCGATGGAGTTGAAATATTGCATGAACGTGGTGATTTAATCATCAGAGTGCTAAAAAATGTAGTTACTTCTGCCTTTGATTAAAATAATAAGGCCAGATATAAATTTAAGGCTAATGTGTTTGCGGCGGTCACACCCCCTGAAAGAACTTGGCAAGGAATTAGCGACAAGGTTTGGGAATGACAGCGTACCCACCTGAAGGCGCACAGCATGACGCATTATGCCCAAGGCACTGCTCTGCAAGAATGCACAGAGCTCTGGAATTTTTCAGCATATCCATGCAAGTGACGCCTCTTATGGGTGCTCCAGCTGCCCCCCAGATATGGCTGCTGTTTGCCAGAGTGAGCAGCTTGCCCCAATCATCTCTGCAGCAAGCGAGAGGCTCCTGCAGTTCCTGTTTCTTCCTCCTGACACCTCCTTTGCTCTGCACCCTCCTTCCCCAACTGTGCTTCTTTTAAAGCACTAGGCAGCTGCACAGCCACATCATACATGCTGGCACATCAGCAGTTCTGCCACCTCCACTTCCAGAGAGGCCGGTCAGGGCAGTGCCATGTGGTCACCATGATAGTGCGGCCTAATGCAAGGTACCGCTAGTGATACTAGTACCACAGTTGGAAAGCACTGATCCCAGGCAGTATCTCCCAGACTACGTGAGAAGGCGCACTGATGTGCTAGAAGAAGTGCCTGAAGGGTGCCTTGAAAAATGTAGATGCCATGTTGGCTGCAGCAACAGTCGAAACTGCCACAGTTGTTTACTGCACTGAATAATTCTCATGCCTCAGAAACAGCCCAGCCTCTCTGTTGATAATTTGTCAATATTTTGATTAAAGCTGAAAACTGTTGAAACACCAACTGCTTGGCATTCTATTTTTCTTCCACATGGTGGTGCTTATTCATTGCATTTCTATCCCAGTCTTCGTCCAAGGAGCAAGCACACATTGGTCTTCTCCCCTTACAGCCCTGTAAGGTAGGTTAGACTGAGCGATAGCAACAGGACTAAGGCCACTCTGAAAACTTCATGGTTCAGAAGGAAATTGAACTCAGGTCTCTTACAACCTAGCCTGACACTCTAGACCAGCAATTTTTGACCTTTTTCTTCTTATGGCGCACTGACAAGTTGCTACACTTTTCAAAGCACGCCATCCATTTAATTGACAAGGCACACTGTGCTGCCAGGAGGGGGCTCATGCTCCTCAATGGCCCTACCAATAAATGACCCTCCCCCAAATTCCCACAACACACTGCAGAACATTAGTGACAGTGGTTGAAAATTGATGCTCTACACTGACTCTCTCTCTCTCTCTCTCTCTCTCTCTCTCTCTCTCTCTCTCTCTCTCTCTCACGCACAACACACACAGTGTCATTGGCCCTGATTACAGACATGGGGGGCAGTGAATTGCTATTGATGAAAATTCTCTATTATACTTTGAAGGGATTGGAGGAGGGGGAATCAAGCACCGCTGGAAAGGGTGCTGACACTTGAAAGGAAATTGCAGTCTACGTGCCACCTTCTGAGCTGCAGGACTGCAGTTGGTTGGGCCAGAAGGAATTTAATGAAAAATCAAAAAAACTTTAGCAAAGACAAGTAGATGGATTTTTCTACCACACTTTTGACAGAATAACACTGGAATTCTGTCAAATTGTCCTCAACTCAAACATATTTTGCCATCACTTATCTACCACTGATGAGTCTACCACCCTGTGTCCATTGGAGCCAGAAAGCTCAATGCAAAACTAATTCCCACCCTCTCTGCCAAAACATGGGAAGAGATGCTCTTCTCAGTGAGGGGATGAGGATGTACCTGGTTTCACCAATGCAATCTGCTCTACAGCTGACAAGTTTAGAAACATCATGGTTGCCCCCAAAGAATGGGACCCCATCTTTGAGCTCAGACTGAATGGGTAAGGAAGAAGGGAAGATGCCAGGAGATAATATTAAACAGTTGCAAGGAAGTCTGCCCCACTGTTCTGGGGGTTGGTTGAATAAATATATATTTGAACAAAAAAGCCCAATTAAGCAGGACGTTAATCATATTATTTGTCCTTGTATATGCACTCTTTTTTTTTAAAGCTGAAAACAGCAGCTGCTGGGAGCAAGATAGGGGCTATGGTGAGGGGAGGATGTTTTTTAAACCTCTGTACAATCTGCCATAGTTATGATGAACCCCCCCCCCCGCTCTCAAGTACTGATGCCCAACACAAATGGCAGCTCCCCCCTCCAGCAAATAGTACTTGTGAGGAGTATTTTTGGCATGATTTGAAACCCTCCCCCCTTACCACAATCCCAATCCTGTTTCCCTTCCTTCCCCCAGCCGCTATTTACAATTTAAGAAACAAATACACAAGATTCACTGATGTGCTTAATTACGTCATATTTAATTTGACCCTAAGAGTGAAATGTGCATCTAGTTTCTAGGTTTTTTTTCTTTTTATTTATTCATTTTTTTTTAATCTCAAAATTCTCCCATTGCCCAGGTGTCAGCAATTTGGTAAATTGCTGCCCAAGGTCTAGATGTAGGAATGTATTTCTGAATTTGGAGGTACGTACCTGTGGGGGTGCACTTGATTACTTTTATGTGTGTAAACTCCAAGTATGATTTATTAAATTCTACAGAAGTAAGCATGATGTACTTGACATTTAACTAAATAAAAGTAAGGGCTGATGTCATTGACAGTCATTACTTCACACTTCACAGCTTGATGAATCTCAAAAAATTCTGGACTGAAAATATGTATTGGAACCATCTTTTTTTCTCCAGAACTTCAACATAAAATAAGGTTTCACTTCTGCCCACACTATACTGAGTTAGGTTATTGTTTTAACATAAATTACAGCACACCAATGTTTTTTTTAAAAAAAAAAAATCAGCTAAGAGCAATTAGTTTTATTTTCTTCAAAGTAAAAAAAATAAGTTGCAACCCATAATTGGGGGAAACTCTTTTATAAGTGAATCATAAAGAAAAGCATGAAATGATTCATAAAAACATGAAGCTACTGCTCTATTTATGCATTCATGGAACTTTCACCCATCCACTGAGCTTGTCAAATTACTTCCAAAATATTATTCTGGATGGCAATGCAGTTCCCACTTTATCAACCTTCAGAGGTAAAAAAACACACTGTAATAACGTGTTCATATTCTCTTTTTATTCTGACATTTACATTTGTCTCTCATTTTTTATAAATGAGTTCCAGAATTTGTAACAGAAGATCTGGAGAACTCCCCTGATTCAGTACACGTTTTATTCTAATGTTTCTGTAGCCTTCAGGATGCTAAAAGTGGGCAGCCCAATTCTACCTAAATCCCCATGCAGAGATGCAGCGCCATCTCACTGGGAATTTTTGACTGCTAGAGATCTCTTTGGGGTAAGCTTCAGACCTATGGCAGTGAAATCTGTGGAGCAAGTATGTGTTGATGGGTGCAGTGGGTCAGGCGCAGGAAGGGGGGTTGGATATGGTGTGTGCTGGAACTGCTAATCCAGCCCCTTCCAAACCCTATCCACCCACCCCTGCCCATCGCCACCCTGTTCTGCCCTTCCCCACCAACCCCTCCCCACCCTCCCTCTGCCCCTGCGCTGGACATACCTGCTCTGGTGTGCCTCTCTCACTCTGCTGGTGCCAATGGGAAGGCTCCAGCCTTCCTGCTGGTGCCTCTGAGCCTTGTGCTGTGGCAAAATACTTCACAGTGCTTTAGAGATAGTGCTTGCTTCCAGAACGCGCATTCCGCTGGTGCAGGCCCTTGTTAGGATTGGGCTGTTAAATACACACTGGCAATTCTGATAGCATGAGAAGCTCAAGGCTTCTAACGATCACAAAGTTACTGCTGCAATTCTATATGCATTTCCTGGGAGCAAGTCCCATTGAATATAATGGGACCTTCTTCTGATTAGACATTCAAGGAATTGTGCTGTACACTGATTCAATGTGACAGGCACCATACATGTGGCAGCGTCTCTTATACTGTATTCCTCACTGATGCCAGTTTGGATTTATGTACATATTACAGAATCTTTTTAGGACAAATGCTTTGTTTTCACATATTTGGTCATTTCATTTGTAACAAGTACCATACAAAGAAACCTCTCTCTCTCTCTCTCTCTCTCTCTCTCTCCTATTTCAGCAGCTGAAACTCAGATGGACTGTGCGATTGGATTATTGCAGTCCGAGGAAATGGAAATCTGTCACTTACAGATTCTTGAAGTCAAACAACTTGTGCAGTGCTCCTTTATTCAGTCAGTGTGCTGGCTGGGAGACTACATGTACAGCATGATAATTTCTGCCGCTTTTCAAGGCTTTGACTTTAAATGTGTCTTTAGATACGCCTGTATCTCCCTCTCCCTCACTACCTAGCCTAATTCCGATACCACTTGCTCCCGTTCAGTGCTGCCTCGCTTCTCAAGTACCTTGCCCGCCTCAGGGACGGACACTAAAGTCTAGTGAAAAATCTCTCTTGAGATTTTGGGAACAAAATAGACAATTTGGAGCACACAGACATGCACATGCACATTCTTTTTAGAAGTTTAACTTTGTATTGGAAGCACAGAAGGTTCCAAAATTGTGGCGGAAAGCCAATTAAAACTGATTGCAGAATTATGTTTCTGTGGATTGTGGTTGCCCATGCTACGTCAACATCAAGTTCAACAGGAAGGAATAAATCTTGCCTTGTCTGATATGCTTTATAGGACTGGCCCAAGATTTCTTGGCATCTGAGGCAAGGTGCCAAATGCTGTCTTACATTACCTGATGATGTGTCAGCCCATTCCCTGATTCTCTGACACTCCAGCCCACCACTTGTCTCCTCCACACTTCATCTTCCACATCACTCCCCATGTCTTTTTCTAATCCAGAAAGTGAGAAAGAGGAAAAGGAGCAGAAGAAACAAATGGGGAAAGCGGGTGGACCAGTTTGCTGCCTGAGGCTGTAGGCCTCATGGATGGGCCTATCTTTGTGCTTCAGCTTCAGGTGGTTAACGGATGCCAGTTCAAACTGATTGTCCAATAGCCACACTGGGAGGAGACAGTATATTGCAGAGGCAAAACAGACGGTATACTTGGAAAGACCATGCATGAGAGAGGGATATCATCTGACATGTACCCATGCACCTGGATTAAACAGCTGAATTTAAAAAAAAAAAAAATACTTATAGGCCCATTGCTGTTCTGGGATTTATCACTGAGCCAGTGGTACTCCAGCTTGTCCCATGCCTGTGGTCCTTGGGGAATCTGGGAACTGTTCAGTGGCCATAGGCTTGTCAGAATGCAGCCTGCATCAATCACTTACCTGTTATTGGCTGGTTTCAAACACCCCAGGGAAGTGTTTGGCTCCCCTTCCTTTCTCATGGCAGCCTCATAGAGAAGAAGAGTAGTTTCAATACACATCCTTTTTCAGCCAAAACAAAAACAAACACTGGCTTACTCCTTGTCTTCTTTTGATACAATGCAGGGAAATTAACAGCATGTTTAATGAAATGTTTTCCCCCTTGCACGTCTGCTCTTGATGTAGACAAACCCCAGAGACAATTGCATTTTATCTTGGCTGCCCCTGGGCTCTGAAGAATATTCATTAGTGTTTTATCAATTGCGGCACATGTGTTTCCAACACCAGAGTCATATAAAGGGGACATGGAATGTGGGTCTGAATCCACTCCTCAGGTCAAGACCATTCCATTATTTTCATGTGAATGGATTTGCAGGACTAGATCCTTTAGCCTTTTCAAAGATGCCTGATGGTTTGTGAATTGAACAACAGGAATGATGCTTCAGTTGGCAACAGTGTCCCTGAGCATTTCACTTTCTGAGTCCTGTAAGTAGACAGCAGGAGGGCTGTGATTGGATGTCCTCTTTTTTCACAGGTTAAAAGCACTTGTGAGGAGGTGGAATCAGCAGTGGTAGCACCAGGGATTGGTCACATTGGGCACTAGTGATGCCCCATGCCCATCAGAGAGCTCATCCAGACAGGCCAATCCTAGAACCCAAGTCCAATCCTTGGGCAATAGTTGTGCCCAGTGTGCCACCATTTGCCCCTGCTAACTGGGCAAAGAGGCACTTTTGAAAGTGGTGCCCCTCTTATCTTTAGCGGTGGGGAAGTAGCTTTCCCTATTCACCCCAGCATATTGTCCTTTCTAGCAGCTCTTTGTCAGCTTTTCTCTATCGTTGTAGAAGTGTGAGTCCTTTCGAAGACAGGGAACCATTCATTTTTTTGTGTTATGTAAGCCAAAATTAAAAACAAATAATAAATGGATCCCATTCCCCCAAAGGACCCACTCAACTAAAAAGTTGGAAAAAACTCCATGTTGTGAACTTTTTTTGTTTTGTTGAAAAGCCAGTATATAAATAGTCTTAATAATCACAGCCAATAGCAGTGCACTGCTTCATTCTAGGACCCCTAGCAACCTGATATTAACATCAAACATCAGACTGGGGCTTCAGTACTGGGAGGGGCAAGCACTTTCCCTTGCCCCATCTGTCCCATCTAAATTGCCCACCAGTTTCTTATTGGAAAACAAGGTGAAAAGCAGACACAGCCCCCCCCCCCCCCAAGAATGATATACTGGAACAGCTTAGCAATGTGTATTGAGCTGGAGACATGATACAGGGAAAAGGGTTGAGCCCCTCTTTTTACAGTGCCATTTGGCTCCTTCTCCTAATGACTGCTACTATGTTTTTAATAAACTAGCGAAGATCAGATCACAATTACTCTCAGCTAATTTGGCCTTTACTTCCTTTATAGATGTACCCCTCCACCCCTAGAAATGGAATCCTATGCACCTTTGCTTGAAAGTAAACCCCATTGTTTTCAACTGGAGCAAACGAACGCTATGGGGACCCATAGCAGCTACTATTTAACTAATCGGGGTTATTTAGCAGGAAAAATTGCGCAGAGGTGAAGGGCTATAGTAGTCGCACCTCCACACCACAATCCTGATCTGGATTATTGGGTCCAAATGCAGTTGCTATTTAAAGTAAAAATAAACCCGACTAGACAATGATGTGTTCTGTCTAATTTACTTTCTGACCAATCCTATTCCCTGCTTTTGTTGGCATCCTTCAGTCTCAGAAGACTATGGTGTCACGCTCTGAATGGTGGTTCTGGAACAGAGTGTCCTCTCCAGTGTGCGAAGCCTGGGTAAAGTAGGTATGGAGGATAGGCTGTTACCCATGCAGCAAATCCCCCCTCTCCAGATCGCTGAAATGGACCAATGGAAAGGCAGAGGCCAATACGGTTGGTTCCAGCGGCGTCGCAGGAGTTGCCAGAACGTGGCTGTGTTCAGCCATGAACCGCCTCAGGGACTCCGGCTCCTGATTTTGCCTTGAGGTTGACTCCTGAAGCGTTTTCCATAACTGGATGTAGCCACAAGGCAGTGGAGGTTTGGGATCAGAGTTTTCCTTCTCTCAGATGAGCTGCCTTCCCAGGCTGACGAGTCCCATCGACCCGGTGGCTGTTTAGTCTCCTCTTATGACAAGTACAGCCAAACTGAGGGCCTATTCTTATCCCCAGCCCCCAGGGGTTATCCCCTGCTACATTATAGCATACAGCTGCACCAACAGAGGCTGTTCTGCATGCTACAGTAGGGAGGGCAGTCAGACATTTTGCTGGTGGAGGCAGAGGCAGGGGTGGCTTGAGAAAAGGAGGGGAATAAGATCTAGTGCATGCTGGTGCCATCAGGATCCACCCCTCCCTCTCCCACCTCCTCCATGTGCACGCACAGCTTGATTGGTACTCATCTCCTAACATATGCTCTTTAATGAACAGCACTAACAAATCCCACTTTAGACAAATACATGAAAAATTGGAAGAAACTATTACAAGCCCAGGGTTTGGCAGACTGGAAGTACATCACCTGCAAAATAAACACATGAACAAGTAGTCATCCCAGATGGTTTCTAGTCTGGTCACTTTCTTCCATGATCTAGCTAAGACCTGATTCTGAATTGGGTGTGTGATATCAGCAGGAAGAGCTGATTCAGCACAGGCTCAAAACATCTGAGGTGAATAAATGCTCTTCTGATATTGATGCCATAAAATAAACAGAGATGAATGGGAAAGGTCTCATTACTTTTAAGTAGAAGGATAAAGCAGACTGTTTCAGGTCAAGATTGTAACAAGTGTGATAAAATTCATGCATCTAACAAATGTACCGCTTATGCTCAGACTTGTTGCATTTGCAATAAATCAAACCATTTTGCAAGAATAAGCAGACAAAACAAAGGAAGAAGGGCAATGGAAAGAAACAAGAGCATCCATCTTGTGAAGCATACCAATTCTTCTCTGACACACAAACTAATAAAAGGCGGCACAGAGCAACGGTGTGAGCAAGTGTTTGAGGCAATGGATATTTCACATAGGAAATTATTATTATTTTTTTTAACTAGGATGCTTTGTGGTGCCATTTTGGATGGAAAGTTTTAATTAAACATGAATGATTCACTTATCAAGGACCTTGGATTGCAAGTGAATATAGGTCGCTCTCGCAAAAGCAATGGTAACAGCACTCATTAGTGAAAAGTTGCCAACCTGGCATGCAAGAGTGAATGGCTGGTTGTGTTAGAGTTGCAACCCTTTGTCTGGTAAAGAGTTGTATGGAACCTTGGATGAGCAGGCACACAAAACAGCATACACCAGCAGAGTTCTTTGAATGCAGTGGTTATATTTCAGAGCAAGGGTTATCACAGGTAGAGTAATCAGTAAACAGTCCTAATCAGCACAATGAGCAGTCAGTCCATAAACAACAAATCCAAATCAGTTTTCCAAGATATACAGTCAAAGTTCATTCCATGGTTCATTCCATGGTCAGTAACAGCATGTATACACTCACATCCAGCCTCCCAAGTTACTAGCAGCAGTTCAGTAGTCTCCTATTGCTGCACTGGAAGCTCAACAGACCAAACATTAAGTAGTTGGAGTGGCCAATCAGTGTAGGCTAAGCCACACCCAGGGTGAGGCAGTCACAGGTGTTTGCTGATCCTGCTGACTCCAGCAATCTGCACCTGTTCCTGAACCACCTTGTTGGCTGTGTTTCTGCCTTATCCAGAACATAGACCTGACAGGTTGGACCACTGGAGGCTTCAGTGAGAAGTACTGGAAAGGGGCATATCCAAACTTAACACTGAAAGATAATATTACCTCCAATATAAGAGGCATGACTATTTTATACGGTGCGAAAACAATATAAACACATTTTCATTATGTATTCTTTGTAGAAGTTTGAGTTGCACTCAGCACTTGCTAGCTTCAAATTTCAAATCAAAGTGGAGATTTTTAGCCAGGTAGAAACTGCTTCTTAGGTTGTGTAAATAATTCCCTTAGTGGCTGAAGGGAAGTGTTCCTGTTTAGTATCCATCTACTCATTCAGGGTCAATTTTTTTCCCCACCAGCTGCTTCTCCTTCCCTTCCTTAATCAGTTGCATGAGCGACCCTACTCAATCAGGGATTATGTAACAAATGGGATGATGTCATGACTTTACATCAGACTTTATGACACCCTCAGAAATCCTTAATTACTCATACAATTACAATCAATCAGCTTTGACTAGGCAGCAATGTCCATGAGAGTAATTGAGAACCAGGGCAGCAAATGATGACAACTGAAGCAAGAAAGGGCTACACTCCAACACCTGCTTTGCATACAGAAGATTTCAGGCTTCTTATGTTCAAGTGAGCATATTTGCAAAGGGAACTTAAAATACTCTGAGGGGGAAGCCATTTTGGCACTGGGAAAATTGATGCTGTGTGTTGAACTGTATCCTACAAATATTGTATTGGCAACCTTCAGTCTCGAAAGACTATGGTATCGCGCTCTGAAAGGTGGTTCTGACACAGCGTCTAGTGTGGCTGAAAAGGCCAATCCGGGAGTGACAATCCCTTCCACACCGGGAGCAAGTGCAGTCTGTCCCTGGTCTGTCTCCCTGGCTATGGGCCTTCCTTCTTTGCCTCTTTGCCTCAGACTGTTGGCAAAGTGTCTCTTCAAACTGGGAAAGGCCATGCTGCACAGCCTGCCTCCAAGCGGGCCGCTCAGAGGCCAGGGTTTCCCACCGGTTGAGGTCCATCCCTAAGGCCTTCAGATCCCTCTTGCAGATGTCCTTGTATCGCAGCTGTGGTCTACCTGTAGGGCGCTTTCCTTGCACGAGTTCTCCATAGAGGAGATCCTTTGGGATCCGGCTATCATCCATTCTCACGACATGACCAAGCCAACGCAGGCGTCTCTGTTTCAGCAGTGAATACATGCTAGGGATTCCAGCACGTTCCAGGACTGTGTTGTTTGGAACTTTGTCCTGCCAGGTGATGCCGAGGATGCATCGGAGGCAGCGCATGTGGAAAGCGCTCAGTTTCCTCTCCTGTTGTGAGCGAAGAGTCCATGACTCGCTGCAGTACAGAAGTGTACTCAGGACGCAAGCTCTGTAGACCTGGATCTTGGTATGTTCCGTCAGCTTCTTGTTGGACCAGACTCTCTTTGTGAGTCTGGAAAACGTGGTAGCTGCTTTACCGATGCGCTTGTTTAGCTCGGTATCGAGAGAAAGAGTGTCGGAGATCGTTGAGCCAAGGTACACAAAGTCATGGACAACCTCCAGTTCATGCTCAGAGATTGTAATGCAGGGAGGTGAGTCCACATCCTGAACCATGACCTGTGTTTTCTTCAGGCTGATTGTCAGTCCAAAATCTTGGCAGGCTTTGCTAAAACGATCCATGAGCTGCTAGAGATCTTTGGCAGAGTGGGTAGTGACAGCTGCATCGTCGGCAAAGAGGAAGTCACGCAGACATTTCAGCTGGACTTTGGATTTTGCTCTCAACCTGGAGAGGTTGAAGAGCTTTCCATCTGATCTGGTCCGGAGATAGATGCCTTCTGTTGCAGTTCCAAAGGCCTGCTTCAGCAGGACAGCGAAGAAAATCCCAAACAAGGTTGGTGCAAGAACACAGCCCTGCTTCACTCCGCTTCGGATGTCAAAAGGGTCTGATGTGGAGCCAACGAAGACAACAGTGCCCTTCATGTCCTTGTGGAAAGATCTGATGATGCTGAGGAGCCTGGGTGGACATCCAATCTTGGGGAGAATCTTGAAGAGGCCGTCTCTGCTGACCAGGTCGAAAGCCTTTGTGAGATCTATGAAGGCTATAAAGAGTGGCTGTCGTTGTTCCCTGCATTTCTCCTGCAGTTGTCTAAGGGAGAATACCATATCAGTGGTGGACCTGTTGGCTCGGAATCCACACTGCGATTCTGGATAGACGCTCTCTGCAAGTACCTGGAGCCTCTTTAGTACAACTCGGGCAAACAGCTTTCCTACAATGCTAAGGAGAGAGATGCCGCGGTAGTTGTTGCAGTCACCCCTGTCACCTTTGTTCTTGTACAGCGTGATGATGTTTGCATCCCTCATGTCTTGAGGTACTCCACCTTCTCTCCAGCAGAGACAGAGGATTTCATGCAGCTCAGTGACGATGATCTCTTTGCAGCATTTTAGGACTTCAGCAGGGATGCTGTCTTTTCCAGGTGCCTTGCCAAAGGCAAGGGAGTCCAGGGCCACGTGAAGTTCTTCTAGGGTTGGTTCACTGTCAAGCTCTTCCAGCACAGGCAGGCACTCAATGTTGTTCAGTGCTTCTTCGGTGACTACATTTTCTCTGGAATATAGGTCAGAGTAGTGCTGCACCCAGCGTTCCATCCGCTGCGCCCGATCCTGGATGACCTCGCCTGTGGCAGACTTCAGAGGGGCAATTTTCCTCTGTGTTGGACCTAGGGCCTGCTTGATACCATCATACATCCCCTTGATGTTGCCCGTGTCAGCTGCTATCTGTATCTCGGAACAGAGCTGGAGCCAGTAGTCGTTAGCACATCTCCTGGCAGTCTGTTGGACTTTGCTGCGAGCAGTTCGGAGGACCTGCAGGTTGCGCTCACTGGGACAGGCCTTGTATGCTGCTTGAGCTCTCCTCTTTTCCTCAATGACTGGTGTCAACTCCTCAGAGTGGGCTTCAAACCAGTCTGCCGCCTTGTTGGTCTTCTTGCCGAATATGGACAAGGCGGCGTTGTAAACGGTATTCTTGAAATGCTCCCATCTGTTGGATGCATTTGCGTCGGCAGGGCCTGGAAGAGATTCCTCAAGCGCTTGTGCAAATTCCTCCACTTTTCTCTGATCCCGGGTCTTGCTGGTATCAATGCGAGGTCTTCCTTCCTTTTTCGTGTGATACAGTCGCTTTGTTTGCAGTTTCACTCTGCTGCACACCAGGGAGTGGTCAGTGTCGCAGGCAGCACCATGATAACTGCGTGTGATCTTGATGCTGGGAAGGATGGAGCGTCTGGTGAGGATCAGGTCGAGCTGGTGCCAGTGCTTTGATCTTGGATGTCTCCAAGAAACTCTATGTTGGGGCTTTGTGTTGAAGAACGTGTTGCTGACACAGAGACCGTGATGACAGCAAAACTCTAGCAGGCGTTGGCCATTTTCGTTCATCCTCCCAGTGCCAAACTGACCTAAGCAAGTGGGCCATGAACTGTTATCAGCACCAACTCTAGCATTGAAATCGCCGAGGATGAACAATGGCTCTTTTACAGGGATTTTCTTGACAGTGGTGGCCAGGTCATCATAGAATTTGTCTTTGGCTTCTGCTGGAGACGACAGAGTCGGTGCATAAGCACTGATGAGAGTGACAGGTCCTGCTGATGACTGGAGCTGCAGGGACAAAATTCTTTCACTTCCCACAGTAGGTGGGATGATGGATTTCAGCAGGGTATTTCTGACCGCAAAGCCAACGCCATGTTCCCTGGTTTCGTTTGGTGGTTTTCCCTGCCAGAAAAATGAGAAATTTCTCTCCTTGACAGATCCGGAATCTGGCAGCCTAGTCTCTTGAAGGGCGACGATGTCCATCTGCAGTCTGCTCAGCTCCATGTCGATGACAGCTGTTTTGCGTGCGTCGTCTATTTCTTGCAGGTCATCAGAGAAGCCAGGTGTCATTGTCCTAACGTTCCAGGTGCCCAGCTTTAGGGCAGTAGTTTTCTGTTTTCTGTTGCCTGATGCAGAGTTGTCGATCCGCTTGTCAGTTTTCACCCTAAACCCCACGCACCCCATGAGGTTAACGGACCGTGGCGAGGCAACACCTTACTGGCTGGGGACTGCCCAGCTTAAGGCGGGCGGTAGCTGCCCAATGAGATGCAATGATCTCTCCCACCGTCGGAAGCAGCCCCTGGCGTCATGCTCTACGCCAATCGAGCAAAGACTTATAACCAGTAAACTGCTGCTTCCCATGTTGTGCCGACGCCGTATGGCGAAGTTGGAGTGTCCTCTCCAGTGCGCGAAGCCTGGGTAAAGAAGGTATGGAGGATAGGCTGTTACCCATGCAGCAAATCCCCCCTCAAATAGCCCCCTCAAATCCCCCCTCAAATCCCCCCTACAAATAGCTTGCATTCTATTACTACTTTTGGAGTTCCATGACTATGTGAACCAGTGGTATCAATATTGGTGGCATCCTGATTAGCAGTAACACAGTTGGGACCTTCCTTTGCAAACAGGAGCTCCTTCATGGATGTAAGGAGATGTTCCTTCTGAGAGAGTCCTTGATCACAGGGTCCTTCCATTCGTGGAGGAAGCTTCTGTTCGTGGAGAGACCTCATGATGGTGCAAGTAGTAGCCAGGGTGCCACCTATAGTTCTTAATCTAGAAGCAAGGCTATCCTCAAGGAAAAGACATATTACTTTTTGAAGTATGTTTATAGCAGGGGTGTCAAACTTAAGGCCCGCAAGCTGAATGCAGCCCCCAGAAGCAATTTATCTGGCTCCCGTTATAATTGCGCTCTCCCAGTCTGATAATTGGGCCCTCTCATATCTTGAAAATATGAACGAGATTTGCACGTTTTCTCTTCTGTCATTTGCAGCTAATGAGTTTCTATGTGAGAATAAAGTGCTTTTTTTTCTGGTCATCTCCTGCTTAATGGTCACTTCCTGCTTAATGATGTCACTTCCGGTCCTCAGTAAATAATGTGAATTTCATTTTGGTCTTCTGTATGAAACAAGTTGGACACCCCTAGTTTATACAATCATTGAGGGCCCAATCCTATCCAACTTTTCAGCTCCAGTATAGCCACAATGTAGCCCAATGGTAAGGGAGCACATGTTCCCACACTTTGAGAAGACTCCAGTGATCGCTGCTCCACCACAGGATGTAGGGCACACCCCACTGGCACAACTGCACCAGCACTGGAAAATTGGATAGGATTGGGCCCTAAATGAGGAGCTGGGCATTCCTAAATTCCTTAATAAGAATCAATTTCTTAAGATAAATGAGCTTGGATATACCATTGCTTAAAAAAAAAATGTTATCATGATAAAGGATCTGTTATCCAAGATTTCCAATATTATCCAAGATAAAGCCTAAAGATTCAATTTCTAGCCACAGTGTAACAGTAACTGGGAACAAACAAAAAAAAGCAATAGTTACAAAGCTGTAGCTCTTTTGAGGCTAGTGGAGACAGATATAGCAGACGATATTTTCAATTAAATACATCAAAAAAGGACTCTGATCGTGAAAATAAAATTGAACACGAACAAAGATTGCCAAAGGAATTTGAAGGAAGAACTACTACAAAGAATACCAGACACTAGATAATTTTCAGCCACACCGCACTAAAGAAAATCTCTACAAAGACTGAGAGAAAATGATTAACCACACTGCTTTGTTTGCAACACAAAGACTTATTAGTTAATATAGTTCTAAGTCCATCATCAAATTCTGAGGAGTTAGCATCTAGATACTGCATGTGTGTACAGAAGTTCAGATATCCCACCATATATTTTTCAAAATTAGTCTTATGTTGCTTTACTATATAGATCATTTATTTATATTTATCTTTAGATCTTTAATCTAACCCCTTCAGACACTTCCAGTGCATGACAATCCTTAAAGCAAAACCAACTAAAATTAATTCATTTATTTGATTTTTCTCTGTAAACCACTTCATGAACTTTTTTTGTTGTTGTTGAAAAGCAGGATATAACAACAACAACAATGATTCACTCAAATGCCAACTAAAAGATAAACAGTGAATATTATCATAAACCAAAAGTAAGGGTACAGTCTAGCCCTGATCCACAGGGCTAGCAAGATGATTTTTTTTCTACAATGTAGAAAACTAGAAATTCTGTGTATAATATGGAAATTCTAAAAGGGACATTATGTAAAACGTTAATGCAATTTCCACGTCATTTACAGTAGAACTGGGCCAAAGCTCTCCCTTCCCATGGACCAGGTCTCTCAGTTGTATGGAGGGACTGTTCTGTGATTGAGGAAATTCCATGCATATTCACTTAGAAGTAAGTGACACGGTTGTTCAGTGGGCCAATGGCCCATCCTATGGGCTTTCAGCAATGGCACTGAGCTCCAGTGCCAGGTGTTGTAAACAAGCTGTAAGGCACCATTACTGCACTGGGGGAGGAGGAAGCAATGCTGCTGGGCCAGCACCAGTAGGCAGTGCGCCTCAGTATCACATGGATGACTGGCCAGTGCTCTTTCAGCACTGGTTGCTGGTAGGTATTCTTGGGGCGGGGGGAGGTGATGGGGAGTGGGTGGAACAGGATGGAGGGAGGACAGAAGGAGGGAAAGATCAGGCCCGGAAGGGGTACAAAGATGGCAGCAGACTCTGCTGCCAAATCCTAACCTCCTTCCCTGATTGGGCAACCCAACACAGTTCTTCTAGGCTCTGCACCCCCTCAAATATGGATGCAGAACTGGGAAGACCCATTGCCCCCAGCTGCTGTCTACTGGGTGTAAGGGTGCAAATGCTCCCTGCTCCCAAGGAGACTTCCGGTGGTATTCTGGTGCCCACAGGATCCCACTGTCACCATTTTGGCACCACTGGAGCCATGGATGCCGAGATACTTAGAATTGGATGCCCCTCTCTGGTATGTGTGCATCGGAGTGCAACTCTAGACTCACTGGGAAGTGAGGGGAGGCATCCCAATGCATGCGTATAGGGTTGATTGGGTGATTTAAGTATCATCTGAACTAGCTCATAAAAAGACAAACATCACACCTGTTGCAAATACGCCATCCACCTTAGCTCCCCAATTACCAGAACTTTCATGGATTCCCCCAAAATGATGGGATTTTGATCCCCCCAAAGTCCTACCAACCCTTTCACCCAACTAAATGAAAGTACTAGGTTCAAATAAATTATACGATACAGCCCCCCCCCCCTGAACTTTTGGAAGAAATTTCAGGTTTTCAAGTTATTTTCTTTATTACAGTATTTATATGCCATCTTTCTCAATAGACTCAAGGCGGTTTATATAGGCAGGCTGAACATAAATCCATTTTTCAATGAGATTTGTACAAGTATTATTCAGTGAGACCCTCTCATAGAACCGCCAATTCTCCAGGTGTTTCCCTTCATAGAGCAGCATCATTTTGGCTGCTAGCTCCTAAACTTTCTAAGCGCTCAAAGGCAGCTGCAAACCAAACTTCTGACTGACTTCTAAAGGATGTTATCCATTTTTTCCCCATTTTTTTGTTGAATGCTCTGGAGCAGGGGTCTCCAAACTCCGGCCCAGGGGCCTGATGCAGCCCACGGCAAGCCTCTATCCAGCCCGCGGCCAGCCTCTTGTCCGCTGAAAGCCTCTGGCCCACTCAACTGAACACAACCAGAGCTGTGCTCTGGAGGATGTTCTGAGGGCCAGAGAGGTTGAGTGAATGAGCCTATTTGTTTATTTATTCATTCATCTAAGTTCCATCTGGGGGATGGAAAAGGCTTTAGGAGTCAACCTCAAGGCAAAATCCGGAGCAAAACCTCAAGGCAAAATCCCAAAAGTTGGGAGACCCCTGCTCTAGAGCATTGAGAGGGGGAGAAATTCCACAATTTTTGGGAGCATCTACTGGAAATAGATGCTTACCCCTGGGGGCTGGGGATAAGAATAGGCCCTCAGTTTGGCTGTACTTGTCATAAGAGGCGACTAAACAGCCACCGGGTAGATGGAACTGGTCAGCCTGGGAAGGCAGCTCATCTGAGAGAAGGAAAATTCTGATCCCAAACCTCCACTGCCTTGTGGCTACATCCAGTTATGGAAAAGGCTTCAGGAGTCAACCTTGAGGCAAAATCCAGAGTCCCTGAGGCAGTTCATGGCTGAACACAGTCACGTTCTGGCAACTCCTGCGACGCCGCTGGAACCAACCGTATTGGCCTCTGCCTTTCCATTGGACCATTTCAGAGACATGGAGAGGGGGGATTTGCTGCATGGGTAACAGCCTATCCTCCATACCTACTTTACCCAGGCTTCGCGCACTGGAGAGGACACTCTGTTCCAGAGCCACCATTCAGAGCGTGACACCATGGTCTTCCGAGACTGAAGGATGCCAACAACTACTGGAAATAGGCTTCCATATGTCCCCATCACATGGAGTCCATTTACGGATGGTATTTTAACAAGGATGCTTTAAACTGAGCTTAGAGATTACAGCAAACAAAATGGTGGAGCAGAACCCAAGTAGCTTGATCCAAAGCTGCTTAGGGCCTTAGCCTAATAGTTCAAACAAGCAACATGAATTGTAGACAAGTTGCTGCAAAGACATGAGTGCAGACACAGGAATACTGTTATAATGCAGGTGGACCCATGGTATTCATGGGTCCGGCACCCACAGATATGACTCACCATGCATGCCAGCAGACAGCAGGGCCCAAATTTAAATGCCTTGAAAAAGAAAAAGAAAAAAAGTACCTAATTCAGGGTTCCTAAAGCCAAATCACACCACTTCCAAGCCTCTAGAGCTGTTTGTAGGACTGAAAGGTCCACTTCCAGGTCATGCGAGCCTTGCCCCAGAATGTATCATGATATACATGTATATAAACAAATGTGTTATTGCTTCAGTCAACATTGGCCACCCTAGAATGTGAAGGGTAATTGTTCCCGGGAATACCAACAGAACATATTGAGGCCCAGGGCAGCAGCCATTGGGTGATCAGTTGTAGTTAGCATTGCAGAGTTAAGTTGCTTCTTCCACACTTCAGGGCACAATCCTATCCAACTTTCCAGTGCCAATGCAGCTGCAATGCAGCCCCAGAGTAAGGGAACAAATGTTCCTTTACTTTGAGGAACTCTCCATGACTGCACCCCCCAGCACAGGATGCAATGGATGCCCTATTGGCATGAAAACATCAGAGCTGGAAAAATTGGATAGGATTGGGCCCTCAGTCTCCTGTGGCAGTGGTTCTCAAACTGTGGCCCACCAGTGGGTCATAGCTCATTTTTTGGTAGTTCGCAAAACCGACAGGGCAGATTAAGCTATGTTCACCAAGGATTAAACAACCTGCTTCTTGGGGGGAGCACTGCTGCCCCATCACCATTATAGGCTTCAGTGTCTGGGAGGCTTCAGGCTCAGAGGCTTCAGTGACTGAGAGAGTGAAATTTTTTGGGGGGTGGGTCCTGATGCTAAAAAGTTTGAGAATGTGAACCACTGTCCTATGGCATCATTTAGCCAAGTTTGCAGCAGAACACATAACATGGGGTCAGAAGAGAAAATGAAAGTAAAACAACAAAGCAAAGACGGACACCCCACAGCCTCCGGTAAAGCTGGAGTTTGAAGAAAATGCCACAGATAACTGGTGAAGGTGGAAACAAGGATTTGAATTGTACCACATTGCAAGTGAAGCAGATAAGGAAGATAGGTTTCGATCAGCACCATTTCTTCTCGTGGCAGGGAAAGAAGCAAGAGCATATTTAATACTTTTCAGTTTGATGATAATGCAGATAAGGACTACGTTCAGGTTTGGATTAATAAGCGGGAAGCATTTTGTGCACACAAAAGAAATGTTTCGTAGGGAAGGCACAATGTCTGCACTCAAATTCAGAATGAAAAAGATATGTATGTCATAAATCATGTATATCTCACTGATCTGAAGGTCATTCCAATCCAGATTGGGCCTCCCATCGCTGCGCTTTCAATATTCAAAATGAGGGAAGTTCCAATGGGCTTCTAGCACCATTTGCGACTTGAGTCTAAAAGATGGGCTTGGTGATGGAGCTGTCCACATGTGGTCTTCGCAGCGGTAAAATGACTGAGCCAGTGATGGATGATGACGTAATTTAGAATGCTGATGTGTTTACATCACATGGAGATAAGACAACACAGACAATAACAGCAGACAACTGAGAATAACAACTGAGATTTTATGTTCAACTTTAACTGTAAGGATTGCAAACAGTAACGTTTTTGCTTCGTACTTCAGAATTCCTTTGGAGCAGACAGTTGCCAAAGTTAGCTGTCAAATATTACAAGATGGGTGTTGAAAATCCATATAAAATTATGGCAAATAAAACATATTGAATGAAATTATGTTTTATGGATGTGGAAAGCAACAGATATATTGAATTAATAATAAGAACATAAGAAACACTCTGCTGCATCAAGCTGAGGGCTCATCTGGTCCAGCATTCTGTTTCTCACAGTGGTCCATGAGCTGCCTCTGGGTAGCCCCGTAAGCAGGAGAGAAGCCTACTGCTCCACCACCATTGCTTCTCTGCAATGTATTTTGAGGCATACTGCAACTGAACCTGGTGCACAGCTATCATGACCAGTAGCCATTGACAGAACTTTCCTTCATGAATGTGTTCAATCTTCTTTTAAAGCCATCAGAGTTAGTAGCCATCACCACATCTTATGGCAATGAATTCCACAGCCTAATTGTGCACTGTGTGAAGAAGTATTTTCTTTTATCCATCCTCAGTATTCCAATAACTGGATTCACAGCCCAATCCTATGCTGCTGGGTGGAGCGCATTAGGGCAGGATACTGACAGTCTAGTAGGCACCTGTGATGCAGCAAGCGCACGGGGTGTGTTGGGTAGTTGGGTGGGCTGCTGCAATAGGCACTGTGTATCACATGCTACCCATGATTGGATCATGCAGTGGCCCTGCTGTCAGGTCTATGTGCTACAGCCTTCTAGTCAGATGTGCCTGTTTGCAGTGATGCAAGATGTTCAGTGCTAGGCAGGCTGCTCCTGTGGTTAGTAAGCAGTTTAGCAGAGTAGCCAATGAGAGTTCCAAACCTAATTCCTTCTCTACTTTTGTCCCTGACATGGGTGTTTCTGACCAGACATGCAAAAGATGAGTATATTGCTTGTGAGGGCAAGGTCCTCAGCTGGGTTTGAAACTTTATCACCTGGCTCCAGGTCTGTGCCTTTGTGCAATAACTGACCAGTACTCTGCTTTGCGTGAGGACTGTTGAGGGTCCTCTTGTGACTCTTCCCAGTCCATCCTCTAGCACAGGGGTGTCCAAAGTTTTTGGCAGGAGGGCCACATCATCTCTCTGACACTGCTTCGGGGGCTGGGGAAATAAAGACTTAATTTGCATTTAAAATTTGAATAAATTTACATAAGTTTACATAAATTAATATATTAAAGACGAACTTATATGAATGAATGACGGTCTTGCAATAGCTCAAGGCCTATAAAAGGCCTTGCACAAAGCAAGGCTGGCCTTTCCTTTGCTGCCACTACTGCATCACAGACATGAAACAGCAAGCAGTGGAGGAAGCCCTCATCCCACAGCTCATGCAAAGAGGTCAAACAGTTGCCTTCATGCTGAGAGCAGTTGTGTCGGGCCAGTGCGGGCTGCAACAAATCTCTGGAGGGCCAGAGGCTCATTGGAGACTGGGGGCTCCCTGAGGGCCGCATTGAGAGACCTCGAGGGCCACATGTGGCCCCAGGGCCAGGGTTTGGGCACCCCTGCTCTAGCAAAAGGGTTCCTTCCAGTTAGCAGATGCCCTCACTGGGGCTCAAACCCTTGCCATGGAGGAGCTTGTGTGTTTCTTTCACATGATTGCCCTCTTCCAAGGGAGCTAGCTTTTTACCTGTGCTCTGCACTGCTCAAGTGTATTCCTTGGATACATGTGGAGACTTGTGTCCTCGGTACAGGAGTACTAGCAATTCTTTGTATTTGCTCCTTTGCTTCTGATGCCACTGTAATTCCTGTAGGAGTTGGGGGTCCTGGTGCATTGTTACATGAAAATCCCCTTTTCCCTTCCAAGTTGTGTTTTTATATCTAGTTATGTATTTTGGACTAAAATGCAGGCCTAAAACTTCTCTTTCAGGCCACAAAAGGAGTCAAATCTTAAGCTCACTCATTTCTCATGTTGTTTGTCAGTCTGGGAAGACTCATTTTCTCTAGAGACACTGGAAATGTCTTTATTGTTTAAGTCAATCACTGAATATGCAAACACCTTAAAGGAGGAGGACTTTGGCAGCAAAGACTATCACCTATTGTTAACTAAATCACAGCCATTAAGCCACCTCCAGACTCCAAAATCCAGTAGCAACAGGAAGTAAGCTACTCCCCCTCCCCCAGAGTCAGGCTTTGCTGATAGCTGATTTCTGGACCCTTCCACCTTTTCTTTACATACTCCACGTGTACTGAGCATGCGCATCTAGACCAGCACTACGACACATCTGGGTCATTCTAGGTCAGACACAACCCCTTAAGAGTAAGCTGAGAGCACATGTGGCTCTCTCTCTGATTGCCCTCCTGCGGGAGTGGTCCTACACGGGACTCTTCCTCCAACTGCCCCCCCCCGGACAGGTAAATATATTTTGCGTCTAAACTCCCTCCCTTCTTCCCTATCTATTCCTCCCTTCTCCCCCATCTTTAGTCAGCAACTGGGTTTAGTAGATTAAGGAACCCCTAAATACTTCCCTACACCCTATCCGTTTCTGATTCCTTTTCGGATGCACCCAAATACATAGCACATGCAGCCACCACTAGCTAGGTACACTATACACAAGTACTAGAAATCTATACTTATCAATTATCCATGTGTATTATGTTTACCTTTGTGTGTTTTTGCAATAAAAATATAATCCTTTGATTGAAAGTTACCTTTCTCCCAGTCTCCTCATTGAGCTAGGCAAGGGATCTCTTTGCTCTACGCTGTCTTGTTATCCAACCTATGGTCCCAAAAAGTTTCCAAAAGGCTAATATACTAATTCCCCTAAACAAAGCAGCCTTTTTGGTAACAGCATCCTTGTATCATGTTTTGTGTGCATGTCTGTGTGTGTGTGTGCATGTAGTCCTTGGGACATCTCCCGTGGTTGAGGTGGTTGAGGGGTTGTCCCTCATTGGCCCTGCACCAGTGTATATATATATATATATGAAGTTGTGATTTTGTTGCTCCATTGTGCTCCACTTTACACTTACAGACATTGAACCACATTTTCCACTTACAGTGCAATTCTGTCTTGTGCTGGAACAGACCAGGAGACTTGCACTGTATCCAGCATGAGATAGGGTGCCAAAGTGGCTCAGCCAGAGGTAAGGGGAAGTTCTTCCCCTTACCCCCAGGTAAGCCACTGCAGCCCCTATGGATCCCCTTGGACTTGCGCCACCTCAGGAGGTGCCACAATCCTGAGGAGATTGGAGCAGCTTCAAGTCACTCTGCACTGCTTGTGAACAGGGGTTGGGATCTGGCATAACAGCCCCACCTCCCGCTCCTCGCCCTCCCAGGGCCATCCTCCACCCACCCTCCCCCTGCCCTGGAACACCTCCCTCCCGCCCCCACCCACCCTAGAGCCTTGCATTGGCCTTGCATTCCCTTTTCTTGAGGAGGCCTCTCTGACTGCCCCCCACACCCCAGGGTACAGTGCACACCTGCCTCAGCACTGGAAAGATGGATAGGATTGGGCCCTTAATCAGTTATCAGTCCATAAGAGAACATGTCTTCTTATTCCATGATTGCTAAATTTACTCAAGGTTCTTTTGTAAGGGGCTTTGCCACAAACTTTTGTACTTGCTGCTTTTTGTTGGTTTGTTGTTTTGCGAAGGTGGCCAGAGATGGACTACTTCTTCCTTCCATCAGTCAGCCTTAGTGACACATCGTCAAGGATGGACAAAACTGCAAAGGAAAATGAATAGTGGCATCTGAAGACAGAGGACTCAGGCCAAGCCACAGCTGTCTTTCAGTGGCATTGGAGACAAGAGTGGTGGGGCACCCCCTCAATTTGTTTCTCAGCATACTGCTGTTTTGCCTGAAAGGTTGTAGACAGCTGTCAGCAGTGATGGATGGATTTCTGAGACATTTTGTCATATTGATGATTGCTCATAGCAGTCTCCTTTATTATTTTATCACAGGAAGTTATGTGCCACTTATCCAAGGTGAAGTTTGGATAGTGGAGCCAGTGGGGGGGGGCAGTCATTGTAAACACTGATTTTGAGTATTTCTGAGCCTCTATTTATTCCAGTTAGGAAGGGACTGCTGAAAGAGAAGAGAGAGCTTTCAGTTTGTACAAGATCAAACAAGAATTATAGGTGCTGACAAAAGCTTGTTCGATTTGATGCCCAAAATTATTGAGTGATATTCTACGTTGGATTGTATCCAGGTTCCACTAAAAGCAGAACTCATTTTGAAATCTGCAAGTTCAGTTAACTGAAGCTGAAGTATCTGGCAGGACTCCTGAAAATCCCAAATTTCTGACATTTCCTCAGGAGGGAGTTTCCTAACCAGTTAATGTACTAAGGCTACCTGCCTCAGCTTGGCCAATGCTCCTATGTGTGTGATGCTGGGTTGCCATCATGAGCTGGTGCCCAACAGCATGTTGGGAGCTAGTGACGAATGCTCATTCATGATGATCTGAACATGAAACCAGGATGGTAGCATGGAAGAGAATCAGAAAGTCATAATGGTAGTTAGCACCTGTTCAACCTTGCCAAAAGTGTGAACCACCTTGAACATACAACAGTGAAAAGGCAGAATCAGAATATTTTTATCAATATACATGGAGGGGAAGTGCATTTTGATGTGGCAGGACTTGATGTTTGCAGGAGTCCACTGAAGTTAAGACAAGGGAGCCTACCCTGGAAAGGCTCAAGTTATTATGTGTGCTGAGGGAAGCAATGTGTGAATATATGTAGGGTCACAGAAAGTTGCTTTCTACAGTGTCAGACCATCTAGGGTCAGTATTGGTCTGAGGGTTTCAGACAGCTCTCCTGGAGATTGATATCTGGGACTTTCTTGATGCAAAGTGTGTGCTTTACCATTGAGTTTACCATATGGAGGCCTCACCTACATCTATATAGGTGGTCTGCAAGAGGGATCTGAAGGCCTTAGGACAACAAGTGGGAAACCCTGGCGCTCTGAGCGGCCCACACTTTTTCAGCATACATTTTGATTGCTTTCCATTCTACCATGGAGATATAAGGTCTGTAATACATTTTATTTATATCTCTTTCTGCATACTTTGGCTGTGAACTTGGGGCCATGCAAAAAGTGTCTCCAATTAGCCCCCACAGCTCCTAAGGCTGGCCTTGCTGAGGAGCTGTGAAAAGGTCTTTTTTTGGCAGATCTTCTGCATTGCAACAGATGCTGGTGAATCAATTATTTCCAAGGATATTCTGAATACACTCTGCAAGGAGTGGCTTGTAAACAGCCTTGAGATCTCAAGGAGATCTTCCAAACACATTTAACTGCCAAGGATTTGTTTACCTTGACTAAAACAGTGGCTCGCCTTTTTACTTGCTCATCAGCTCCATGTTCCTTCACAACCATCCTGACAGTAGGAAACCTCTTCACCCTGAGAGAGGAGAGTGCATCAGAAGACCAATGAAATCATTATCACCCTTCCTTTCATGCAGTAGGAATCCTTTCCAAAGGCTACAGAAATTATGTTTCTGAAACAAGAATCAATTTGCACTCCTGTTGGATATTTTTCCAGCATCTCAGTTCCTGCAGGTCTGTGTGTACCACTAAGAATTAAAATCAAGTGCAGAGATTGGTGGTTCTACTTAGTATGGGGTACCGGAGTGCAGAAGCTGGACCAGAACAGCTAGGAAGACTGCGGATTTAAAAGACCCTTCCCAGTTGACAGAGAGGATCTTCGAGCCCTGTTGGGGATCAATGGCACACATTAACATGGGCAACACACATTGCAGGCAGCTGCGTGGCTTGGCTGAGTTGTGCATAGCAAATGAGTGCTTCAAAGAGAAACATACTCGCTAACCTTGAATGATAGGAGAAAAAAATCTAATTTGCAAAAATGCAATAATAAAGGATTCTTATCCTCCGCATCTATGACCTTAGCGCTGTGCTCTAGTGGCCCACATATTTCAAAATAGGGTATTTCCACAGGTGAACATGACCATATTATGCATGACTGTGTAGCTGGAATGGAATACTGGCCCAGGAAACAACTCTCAGGGGAAACAGCTTAATTGAGATTCTACTCAGGGTGATTAGTACCGCTCAGCTGAAGTGAGCACTGTCTGTGCAAGTAAATGAACTTTATTTATGAGAGCACTGCACACATGCCTACCTTAGTTGGATCTTATGGGCATTTCACACATGGCATTTTCCCTACACAGATGTATTTTGGTGTTGGCAAAACTCCTGTATGCACAGGTGCACTTCACTGAGATCATGTAAGTGTCTCTTTCATTGAGTTTCATTCTCTCTGGGCACAACAGAACTTGCTTGATCCTCATACATAACAACTTACAGCAGTGTGCATGATTTTTTCCCCCCTATCATCTGCATATACAGTACTAGGCAAAATGTCACACGTGCAATTGATTTTTGTAAATAGGTAAGCAAACCTCTCAAGCATTACCTGATTAGTCTTGCTCATTTCACTGGATCATAAGCTTAAAAGAATGAGCTTTCCATTCACTTGCCCCACCGTCTTTAGTCCTGGGAAAGTCTGTTGTGGTGAGAGACTTGCATATGTAAATCTAATGTCAGCTTCCAATGCCTTCCTTATTTATCTTCATTTCAGAGATCACTCCAAAATCTATGGCAGAGTGAGCCCCAATGTTTTGTTAAGAGCTCATAGGGGGATACAGTGTCACTCTGTTTATTTTGTTAATGGCTCTGTGTTGCAGACTGATAATATCCAAGTGCTGTTAAATGAAAGCATCAACCGCCATTCAGAAAAATGGGGCCATTGGGACAAGCAAAGCGCATAAAAATAAAAGAGGAATCTATAAACAGTGGATTTGGATCAATTTGATCCACTATTCCAGAATACGTTTTGGGTGCATTGAAGTTGAAAAAGTACCAGGTTTTCAAATGCAAATACGTGTGGGGGGGGAGCGTATTCATGGATCCCGTATCTGCTGATTCACTTATCTATGGATCAGGTCTGTGGGGACCCCGCACATGCTCCCTGCATGAGCCTCCTGGAGGGTCCTCTTAGCCCAGCAGAGGCCATGCACAGCCATCTGAGGCCTATACTGGGCTCAGACAGCCTTACAATGAATGAAATGCAACTTCCAGTTTTTTTGTAAAACCGTAAGTGATATTTTTAATGCCTAATAAGGCATTAGGAGGACCTGGGAAGTCCCTGGCTCCTGCTGGGTTCAGAGGACCCTCTAGAGGTGAGGGGGGCAGAGGGGACCCTCCAGAGGGTGGGGGGGAGGTGTTCCCTGGTATCTTCAGTTTCAATTAACCATGGGAGGGGTGTTCCAGATCAGAACCTCGCAGATACAGGGGCACGTCTATATTTGATTCTAGACCAGTGGTTCCCAGCCCATGGTCCGTGGACCACATGTGGTTCCCTGAGACCCTGAGAAGTGGTCCACAAAATCTCAGGAAAAAAAGATGATCATCTTCCATCACTTCCAGTGCAGCGCAGGGCCAGGCTGAACAAGGTGGGGCAGAAGTGACCAGCACTAGTAGCATTCAGGTTCCCCACCAATTTGCAACCTCCTGCTATATTGCTGCCCGAGGAACTGCCTCACCCTCATTAGCAGCCCAGCCATGGCTCTACCTAGAAATGTGGTTATCTGCCTAGCAAGGAAGGCTAGCTATGGTGCCACTTCTTCACCACTGCAATACAGGAGGATCTGACCAAACGAGTACCTACTACAAGGCTTTTGTCTGGTCCCCTTTTTCTAGTATTTGAATCTTGATTTACCCTGTGGTCAAGAGTCCCTCCATGGTTGCCTTTAGAGGAGGTAAGTGCAATTCATCCCTACTCAACCACTGTGAAGCCAGATAGACCTGTCAGTGTCAGCTGCATCAGGGACCAGGCTGTTTCAATTCATGTCAAAATAAGTATGCCCCAAATCCTCCATTCCAGCTGTCGCTGCTTTTCTGTGTATTCCTGATTTCAGGGCTGGCATTTCAACCACCAAATGTTCTGTGAATAACAGTGAGCAAAGCAAAATAAAACTAAAAATGCGGCTGTCTTTCTATCTTCTAGAAGTCAGCAGCTGCCCTTGACACAGTATCACATGGGGATGTGTGTTTTCATTTACATGTATTAAAAGCTGCAGCTTCTAAACACAATTATATTATGCAGCTCCTGGGCCAGATGCTCAGTTGGCACAAGGTAGCCTAGTTCGGATATCAGAAGAAATGGAGGCCTGCTTCTGGTCAGTGTCTTGTGGTCCCTCCTCCCCCAAGCAGGAGGACATTCTCTGGCCAAATTCAACTTCACAAGTGATTCCTTTCAGGCCCCACAATCCAGGTCACTTCAGGCACCTTCTACGGTGGGTTTTAGACACAGCTAAACTGGTGGACCATTTCTAACTGTGCATGAAGTACGTATTTCAGACAAACAAGCTACAAAAATAACAAGAACCAATTAGTTCATATAATCCTGAAAGCAAGCTGGAATGTGACTCACAGTCCAATCATATTACCAGCTTTAAAGCAGTGGGACACCGTCCCTCTTAAATAGGTTGACGATGTAGAACACACCCTTGGCAGCTGTTTTCGAGCTGCCATCGTCAGGTGGTGGCAGTATTGGTGACCTGCTGCCATAGCCCCCGACCTGCTCTAAGTTGGGGCAGGGGGGCTGTGGGCAGAGAGGAGGAGTAACAGGGAATGTTGGGGAGGAACTGGGGGCATGAGGAGGGAGGGGTGGATCCAACGGCAGTCATGCATCCAGATCCTATGCCCTCTTTCCAAAGCCTCACCCTTTTTTCACTCTTCAGACATACACCACCAAAATGGCTGCATATGTCCAAGGAGACCCACAGTAGGTTTATGTGGAGGTAAGTGGAAATGTTATTTTACTCTCATTTGCCTTCATGTTGCTCCCCCCCCCCCCATAGCATGCAGTGTGGGATAGGGTTGGGTTCTATTAAACCAGTTGGGTCAATACTTTTTACTGGCTTACTTGTATCACATCAGCTGAGTGCAGTCCTGCAGTCACATTATTGTGGGGAATCCAGAACATGCCTCCATTTGTGAATTAAATACTATTTTAAAGTGATGTTTCCTTTAGGTCATAGAGTAGTATGACTTTAAAGTGTATTAGATTTAACATGTAATCTAAAGCTTTCGTGGCTGGCACTATTAGGGTGCAATCTTAACCCACTTTCCAGCATTGAGGTAAGGGCAATGCAGTTCCAAGGTAAGGGAACAAACATTTCCTTACTTTGGGGAGGCCTTTGTGAGTGCCCCCCCCCCCACATCAGGATCCAGCACGTGCCCCATTGGCACAGCTATGTCAGTGCTGGAAGGTTGGTTAGGATTTGGGCCTTTGTGTTGTAGTAAGAAATATTCAGGCTTATTGGCCATAGTCCAGGAAGATTTTTATTTCCTAATGTTTTGCCCACAACTATGATGGGCATTTTCAAAGTACCAGAGGTGAGAACCACAGACTGTTCGTCTCACCCCATAGCAACTGACAGTAACTGTCCACTGATCTTGTTCACTGTGTGTTCTTTGAAAGGCCCAGGAGTGGGCACTTAGGCTGGATCCTAACTCCCCCACCCCACAAACACTGGAGACCCAGCATAGCGCTGGGCACAGCTTGGATCTGTGCCTGCCTGTTCCAGCATGGGTTAGGATTGGGCTGTAATAGTATTCAATTTGCCTGTTGATGGGGTGGTTCAGATGCAGCAGGATGATGACACATTGGATGGGTGAAAGGTGGAGGGGTTGGTGGTCCTGTCACCAGAATTGGCCCCATATTCGTTTTTGATGGGTATATTGAATCCCAGTTCAGAAGCAGTATACCACCAGTTCCTAAGGAAGAAAAGTGGAAGAAGGTATTATCTGAATGCCCCACTCATAGACTTGCCAGAAGAATCTGGTTGGCCAATGTGAGGAGCAGTACACTGGACTAAATGGACTTAAAAGTCCATCTTCTGATGCAGACAGAGAGTAGTGGCATTGGCCATTGACATTTCCATGCCTGAGAGTGAACAGTCAAAATGACAGTTTCAGTGACAGTTTCAGACATACTGAACTATCCCGGCTTTTGACGAAAGAATCTTGGGGCCCAATCCTTGCTGGGCTTTGCAACATTATGTAAAGGCATGTACAACAGCAAATATGCCTTTACAACACTGTAAACAGTGCAACACCAGCAGCCATTCTGGGACACTGCCGCAAATGGCGGGGGCAGCCTTTGCGTGCTGCCACAAAGGGTGACCAGCGCTGATGCGGGTAAGCCATTGCAGGAGGCAGACAATGAGTGGTGGGGCAGGAACGGGATGGGGAGAGGGAGGAATAGGAGAGTTTCTGTGTTTGTAGGGGGCAGGCAAGAGGCAGAACAGGGGAAGGAAGGGATGAGTCCTAGTGGGACCAGAATGAGCCAGGATCCTATACCCTTACTTTCCTCTGTTCCCTCTCCCTTACTCTCCTCAGTTATGCAGCAGCAAGATGGCTGGCACAGATCTAAGGAGACCCATTGAACAGTGGAGGCTTATTCCAAGGTAAGGAAACAAAAGTTCCCTTACCCTGAGGAGGCCTCTGGGACTGCCCTCGCCACCCACAGATGCAGTGCATGTTTCATTGGCATGGCTGCATCAGTGGGGTAGGGATTCAGTTTGGTCTGGGCTGTTGGACATGTAGCTCTGGACAAAGTATAGGAGTCTTTTAACAATGAATTCTTAGCATCCTCACAAAACAATAATTATTGGAGTTCCTTGGGAGAAGCCATGACAATTAACCTCAATTTGAAGCTAGTTTAAAATTGCAGTGTAGTCACGCTCACATTGACATGAAAATCGCAAGCTTCCATCATTTTGTAAAGCCCATGAATAAACAGTCATGATCCCAGAGGACTTTCAATAATTTAGAAGAGCCATATTAGATAACCAACTCCTTTGCACTATCTTCAATAGAGAGTTCTTATTATGCCTCCACACCATAACTGCTAGTTGGCCGTTGCAGCTTCTAGAACATTTAAATCGGCAGATCTAAGAGCTGCTGCACATTTCAACCATGCTACAGAGAGACCACTGAAAGAAAACGGGGACCCTGCAGTTAGTGGTAACTTTTTCTGTCACCTGCTTCCTAATGTTTAGCAGTTCTTATAGCAGGGTTGCAAGGTGGCACACTTCTGCTACCTTCTCCTAGTGAATGCTCCTAGAGATGGGCAGTGGTGAGGATAAGCTCCACGGGATAAGTTCTTATGAATATCATGCAGTGATTGATCCATATGTGTGGCTGTGTAGAGCTCACTGCAGTACCATTTTGGGCAGCATACCTGTTGTGAAGTTAAGGCAGGAAGCAGGTTGAAGACAACATTTTCTTCTTCTCTTTGGCATATTCTGGGGGTGGGAATGGGGAAAAGGTTTCCATTCATATAGAAGCCCCTGTCTCCCTGCTTTTTTCTGAAGACTGACCTTGTGGTTTAAAGGAAGCAACACAATAAAACTGTTGTTCTGTGAAGGACACACTTACGTATTTCCATTTGGTGGAAGCACTTGTACAGGAATCAATTGGCTCCCTCCCTCCCTTGCAGGCTTTAATTAGAGAATAGAAGATAGCACTCCATTCTCATTCAGATGGAGGGCTTTTCACAAGGACAAGGTTGCAGGGAGGAGGTACATTTTTTCATATGGTTGTTAGAAAGGATTGGGGAAGGTTTTTCCTTAACTAGATAATGTCTATTTTTTTCCTCCTGCTCATTAAACCCAGTGCTCTCTGCATTGCATTGCCTTTTCAGCAGCTGTTCACCAATAATTGCATTTTTTCCCAAAGCCACAACATGATTGTAACAATTGTACTTGAATGAATGGATATAATTCATTTTATGACTTACCACCCAATCCTCACCTGCGCTGGCACAGTTGGCCCAAGTGGCCTACACCTCCACCTCCTCTGCCAATCCCACCCCCCTCCTGGGCCTATCTCACTCCCTATTCCACCCCCACCCTTCCTCTGTTCCATCCTCCCACTGCCCCCGCATTGCCCAGCACAGCATTCATCTTTGCTGGTGGCCACAGGTCAGGATACAGTGTCAGCGGGACAGTGCAGGCCTTCAAGTAGTGTTGCTTACTTGCAAGTCACCCCAAGTGTGCTATACGGCATGTTTGCGATGGCTAGCATCACCGCAGCAGCTGCTAGCAAAGAATAGGATTGTGCTGTCAGCCTTTTCACGACTGGGCCAAAACAAGAGGAGCATTTCATGAAAATGTCATTCCCATGAAAAGTGCTAATGTTGTTTCAGGGACATGTGAAGCAGAGCAAAAATGTTTTCCTTTTAAAGATGGGGAAAAATGGGGAAAAATTACCCGCATTTTGGTTTGGTTGTATGACATCATCATGCAGCCATATCCATGACACGGTGTCTTCAAGAAGTCTATTCAGTGTCAGGTTAATTCTTCCTCCCCTTGCTCTAATGTGATCTCATGGCATTATCATTCAGCTAGACATAATTGGCTGCATGATGACATGATTTCTACATGGTCCCTGATTGTTTGGGACCACCTCAATGATTGTTTGGGATCATTGTTTTTAAAGCAACTGATGCCAAAGCTGCAGATCAGGGAAAGAAGCAGCTATGAAGAGATGGTGAACTGATAAGCAGGGGAATTTTGTAACATTTGTCACTCATCTGAATCCCTCCTTTCACCCTGAACATTTTGTGGGTGAACATTCAATGCAGCCTTTCATCCTTTAACTCAGTTAATTGTGATTTCTAAAGACGCCATTAAAATTTTTCTGTGGCAATGTAGCATGTTACAGATTTTTTTAAAAAAGCTTAGTTTCTTTCTTGCAGATAGAATTTTTAAAAAACGACTCTTTGATGTTTCAATTTTGAGCCATTCAAAAATGTTTGTATCTAGCAGATCCACCTTATAATTTTCAACTGAGGCCTTGAGTGTTTTTTTTAAAGAAACACTGATTTCTTCATTTTTTAACAAAAGTGCAAGGTGAATACTGTAAGAGAACTCACAGTATAAAAAGGATTTATAAACTGATAAATAGGTTCACATGCAGGCAATCACATCAGTGTATTGGTAATAATTAGGGTTGCAACAAATATCCATGGTTTTCATTTCTGGGAACAAAAATTGCATATTCACAGCTGTGGGGAAGTGTCCCAAATATAGCAACAACTTTCCATGTGGATCCACTAAACCAAAATGAAAAAGGCAGTGACTTCTTAAGCAAGCTGTTTCACAAGCTCAGAATGCAGAAACGTGAACAAGCAAACTGGTCAGTAGTGAACAAAGAGGAGCACTATTGTGATCAATGGATGCGCAAAAGTTAGTCTTTGTTTTGAATGGAAAATACTGTGAGCATCAGTTAAATTGGAGAGATGTACAATAAATAACTTTCCAATGGGGAATTATCTGCCATTGTTCATGCCTTTAAATGAGGCACAATGTGCAGTAATGCTCAGAGCCTCCTTGACATAGAAAATAATGAATCTTTACCAAAGAATTATAAATCCATTTTTGTAGAAAAGTGTCCAAATATGAAATATCACTTTTCAGCGTAATGGACATTTCAATGGAGGGAATTACTAAGGAAGGTTTTGTACCACCCTTGGGATAATATGTAGATGAATTAAAGGTGATAAGTGATTTTTGATGACTGATTATTTGGATCTATTCCAATTTGGTTTCAGGCTAAGACAGGACAGGAACTGCTTTGTCAGAAACCACCATGACTGTTTCTCTGATTCAGCACAGAAACTGCCTTGGTTGTCCCAGTGGATGACCCGTGCCAAGACAGAGGCACAACCCTGTTGGTTATCCTTGCAATTGGCTATCAGTACAATTGACCATAGCACCTTTCTGGCTAGACCAGTAATTTTCAATCTCATGGCTCACTGAGAAGGCACTAAAATTGTCAAGGCACATCCTCAGTTTTTTGACAACTGACAAGGCACACTGCACTGCTGATCGGGGGTCCACATCCCCCCCCATGGCCCTACGAATATATGACCCTCCCTCAAACTCCCGTGACACACCTGTAGACCATTTGCAGCACACCAATGTGCTGTGGCACAGTGGTTGAAAATCACTGGCCTAGACCACTGGAGTTGAAAGTGGGGGTACTGTTCTGCAGTGCAAGGCCACCAGCATAAATGGCTTGTGGCACTGTGTGTGGACTGGTGAGGATGCCTCCTCCCAGCAGCATAGGTAAATTGGTGGTGCGAGCAGGGGAGGAATAGGGGAAAGAGGGAGAGGGAGGAGTTGTAGAGAAGAGGGAATTTTGGCAGGTGCAGCTCCTTCATGTTGAGTGGCATCTGCCAAAATTCTCTATAATCGTTAAAGGCAGAGGCACTGCGTCCTCCATTGTAATTGGTCACCCTGAAACAGTTTATGGGTGGGAAGGGGTTACCAACCAGTATCCTGAGCTCCCTCCTTCTCCCTTCCCTTTACCTTACTCTTCTTAGTTCTGCAAAATAGCTGGTGCAGATCCTAGAAGACTCATTGGGGTAGCAGAGGCTTGCTTGTAAGTAAGAGTACGAAAGTTACCTTGAGGAGACCTCCAGACTCCCCCTCCCCCCCCATACACACACACATTGAATGCAGCAAGTGCTCTGTTGGCATGGCTGCATTGGCGGGGTGGGGGTGGGGATTGAGTTAGGCTTGGGCTGTTATGTCTCAAGCCAACCAGAGTGCAATGGGGCTATGGTGTACCTACCATCCATAAATTATTGACTTCCTGTTTCAAGTGTGGCTAGAGGTTTATCGGCTGGTGTTAAGGAGGATTATGACTTCCTTTCAATGCTTTGAAAATAAAATTAAAAGAGAATCAAGACTTTATTATTTCCTTTTATTTTCCACACAAAAGACAAGCTGAAAGGAATGCTGTTAAATGCTCCAAAAGGACACAGAAAAGAAGCTAATCCATAAATGGTGTTGTTATCAACTTGTATCCAGATAATTCCCTTTACATCTTAAATATTGGCTGCACATTCAAAATACAGACAAGAATTAACTCTTCCGAAACAACAGAACTCCTACAGAGTTTTCCCAGAAAGTTAAAATAGTGTAGATTGACTGTGGGCCTCAAGTACACATTCTCAGTAGTTGTCCCCTCCCTCACCTTGAAAGAATTTAATGAAATAGAAATCCACACTTTTGGTGTTTATTTTCATGTGTGTCAATTGAATGAAAGTAGCATAAAACATGTGCTGAGAGAGAAGTCCTTCTGCTATACTGAGGAACATCTTGAGCCTCTTCCTGGATGCCCCTGCATCATTCTTAGTGTGAGGCTAGAAGTGATAGCTCCGGCATCTTTCATAGCAATAATCCTCAGTTAATTGAGGTCGCAGGTGAAACATGTTACGATTCAGCTATTAACATGTTCACTAGCAAATATACTTGCTACTGAACACGGAGGTTACTGTACTTTCACAAGATAAATCTGATTCTAATCAGAATCCAGCGTCACAGTGTGTATATTCACTTAGGACCCAACTAGATGTCACAACAAAACGTGCAATGCACTTCCTTGCTGTTAAATAGATTTTGGGGCACAAAAGGAAGTGAAACTATGATTGGGGCTATTATCACTGTGTCTCCACTGCAATTCCAGTTCCAATTTTGGCTCCCCTGCTTTGATTTCAATAGGAAAAATGTCTTCCACTGGTTTCTAATAGGAGCTCTTTTCCATTAAAAATAGCACATGAGTGGAGTGGAGGGGTTCAGAATCATGGTGGGGCAAAGTTCTAAAGCCCCTTTACCCATGTGTGATCCACAGGAACCCATAGGGGCATTGCAAGAACTGTGGGAAGCTCTGGTGACAAGGCTCTCCATTTCATTAGACTTGGTGGTGCTATTGCTGAACACCACAGTGTTTTGAGATACTATCTCAAAACAGGATGGGCAGGAGGTCTGGTCTAGAGGGTAGAGCTTCCATTTGCCTGAAGATTAACATCCACAAGGTCGCCAGTTCGAGGCCACTGGCACCGTGCGACCTTGAAGCAGCTGACAAGCTGAAGCTGAGCTGTTCCATCTGCTCGGAGCGTGGGAGGATGGAGGCCAGAATGTTAAACCAGATCGGAGTGTAACACCTTGAATGTGGTGGTTCTTGAAAGAGAGAACCTTCTTTCAATTTGTAAAAATCCCTGCGTGGATTTAATAAGCCTGCCTGTGTAAACCGCCTTGAATAAAGTCTTGAATAAAGACCAAGAAAGGCAGTATATAAATACTGTATATTATTATTATTATTATCAGCTTTCCAGCTGCCAGTAATCTTGTGGTGGGGGGTGGCTCAGCCGTGGGCAGAAGCCCTTTAAATGGGCTAGAATGAAACAAGAGGAGAAAACAGGTAGACAGAAATGGAGACTAGGAGAGAAAGAGAAGGAACATACAGAGAAAGAGGTGAGGAACAAGAAGGGGGGGAAAGGGTAAAAAAGGAGACTCAGGCAACAGAGAGGAGAAGAGGAAGGACAAAGATACAGGGAGGAGAAGAAGCTGAAGAACTGGAAAGGAAAAGGAAGAAAGAGAAGGAGGGGACCAGCATGGATGCAAGGGTCATAGTAGTGTGGTTGAGAATTATATCTTGGAACCTGTCTATGCTTAGCAGTAGTGGCTTTTCTTTTTAGTTTAAATGAGGGGTTGATAACATCATCTCTTCATTTTAAAGGGCTACCTCTTATTTTAAAAGGCTGGCATTTAGTACAACTGTTATAGCATAGGAGTTAGTTACTCAAACTTTCCACCTGAATTATTGTTAAGACTTATTTATTTATTTATTTATTTATTTATACAGGTATTTATATACCGCCTTTCTTTGGTAGTCAGATTTCTCCTCAGACTTTTAATCCAACTTTTAATCTGTTTACATAGGCAGGCTGCTCTAAACCCCCATAGGGATTTTTACAATTGAATAGTTCTAGTCTTTCACAGAACTCCTCCTTCCAGCTGGATTCCTTCCCGGTCTGGCCTCTCTCTGGCCCTTCGCCTCCCAAGCTCCACTTGAGAGCAACTCCTCTCTGCCACCGAGGGTCAGCTCATCAGTATATCAGCAAGTCGTCAGTTCTCGGGTACTTCCTGTTGTTTCGAACTGGCAGCCTCAGATCTTCAGGCATACAAGGCGGCAGCTCTACCAACTGAGCCAGACCTCCTGCCCTTAGACTTAGATGTTTAATCTACTTGTTCATTGGACTCACAAGTTATTACTGAGCACCCCATGAGACTGGACTGGCAGAGTCAGGGGTAGTGAGCTGTCCATTTGCATAGCCTGAAAAATGCCTCCCAGTATGCTCAATTTGGATTCCAATTCTGAATACTATATTCATGCAGAGGGACCCTTTCACCTACATGGCACCCCGTTGATTTCACAATTTAAGTGTTCCTCTCTTCTCTCTCATAATATGTTTTTCCTTTCTTATATAAATATCCAAAAAATCATTAAGCCATGGAATGAACAGAAGCTTGATCTTCTCTCTGGAATTGCTGGCAAGACTTCACAGCAAACACACCAGGTGGTTTTGCTTGTAAGCGAAAAGTCCTTCCTTTGCAACGAAGCAGTGTGAGAGCCCTGGTGAGCACTGGAAGAGCTCCCATGGCGAGCACCTCTTCCTCCCCCTTTTGCTCTGTTTGCATTTATATCAATTTCAAGTCCAACGAAAGTAAAATGAAAAACCGAAAGCAAATACAAGCGGCCATGGCAAGATGGTTGTCTCCATGCAGTAAGAAACACTAGGGTCGAACGTACAGCAAGGGTTTCATGTTCACTGCCTGGACTTGTAGACAGCTCTTGGCTGGAAGTGAAATAGACTTAGCATCTTCTAAACATCCTGATTATATCTTGGGTCCAGTGCAAGGACAATCAGTTCAGGCGTCCCCCCCATATCCGTGGATCTGGTATCCACGGATTCAATTACTCGCTGATCCATGAGTTCCCCATGTCCCCTGCACCCTCCATGCCCATTCATGTGAATTAGTTGCTTATTGTTGGGACATGTTTCTTCCATTTACAAGATGCTATAAGCATGCAAGCTTACAATGCATGCAGGCAGCCTGAATTCTTGAAGAGACTAAATCAGTGGTACTCAGACTGGTGGGCTGTGATCTACCAGCTTGTGTAAAGCTTCCCCTGTCCCTTTAGGAGTAGGGAAAGGGGAGAGGCAGTGATGGGATCCCCAGGATAGCATCACTAAGGGGGGTGAAGGGGGGTGTTTATACTTCCTGAAGGCTGTGGGACCCCACACAGCCCTCTGCAGGGCTCCCCAAAGCTTAGAATGTTGGAAAAAAGTGATTGCAAACCACTTCTGGTTTGCGATCGCAACCAGGAAGTGGTTTGCAATCACTTCCTTCCAACATTCTAAGCATTGGGGAGGACTGCGGGGGGGACTTCCTGCACCTCCTGCAGCTTGCATCAGCCCTCAGTAGTACAAACACCCCCCTTCATCTCCCCTTAGCGATGCAATCCTGAGGATCGCGTAAGCTGCCCTTGTCCCCTCCCCCACAAAGACCTCCTCCCAAGTTTTACTCTCAAGAAGTCTGAGAACCACTGGATTAGATCAAATGTTAACAGGAAGCAGTTTGCTTCCACTTAACAGAAAGCAGTTATATTTTAATTAATTGTGTGTATTTTTATAAATTGTATCTTGCTTACATACTCAGGGTGCTTGTTATGACACGTACTGTCTCTGGATTTTATTTTGTATGAATATTTTCATTTTGCAGTGGTTTATAGCCAAACGGATAGCACGTGCTTACTACTTACTTAAAATCAGGTTTCAGTCACTGAGTTCATTCATGCGAAGGAAAGAAAGGTTGGTTGACTATCAACCATACTTATCATTTGGCAACTTTAGTAACATTTTGCATACCAGTAGTTGCATTCCGGGTAGATGGGACTCGTCAGCCTGGGAAGGCAGCTCATCTGAGTGAACTCTGATCCCAAACCTCCACTGCCTTGTGGTAACATCCAGTTATGGAAAAGGCTTCAGGAGTCAACCTCAAGGCAAAATCCGGAGCTGGAGTCCCTGAGGCAGTTCATGGCTGAACACAGTCACGTTCTGGCAACTCCTGCGACGCCACTGGAACCAACCGTATTGGCTTCTGCCTTTCCATTGGACCATTTCAGCGATGTGGAGAGGGGGGATTTGCTGCATGGGTAACAGTCTATCCTCCATATCTACTTTACCCAGGCTTTGCGCACTGGAGAGGACACTCTGTTCCAGAATACTATTCAGAGCACGATACCACAGTCTTCCTAGACTGAAGGATGCATACCAGTAAAATATGTTTGGGTGCTCCTGAATTAAAGAAAACATCAGCTATTATTACTTGGCAGGGATAAAGAGGATTTAATTCCATTGTCTTTTTTTTTAACCACCCAAACTAAGAATGTCTTCAGTCTTAGGTTTAACCATCAAACCATTAGAAAGATCAAGGGAGAGGCTTTTTCTCTGTGTCTGGGGTAGTTTGTGGGAATCAAAAGCTGACAATTACAAGGATAGTGGTGATTAAGGATGGTTACGATTAGTAGCGTGATAACATTCATTACTTTTCCACAAGGTTTTAATTGAAGTTTAATGACATGACCAGCTTTTTTTTTTTTTAATCCAAGCTGATTTTTTCTCTGTCAGCCACAGTCAGAAATGCATGTAATTATCCTGAATGTCATAAAGACCCAAAACACATTCACAATATGCGCCAACCCATATTTTCAAATGTTTCTATAAGTAATGATTTCTGGAAGCGGATAGACTTGGACACACAATGCCAATGCAGCATAGTGGGTAGTTAGTATGCTACATTTGGAAATGGAAAAACCATGTTCAAATCTTTACTCAGGAGGGGTGACTTTAGAAAAAAAAAAAAAAAAGGTTTGGGGTAGCAAAGGGGTATCCAAAGCCCTTACTAGGAGAATAATACTATACAGGATCTAAATATACTGTGTACAATCCTATAATGATCTACTCCATAGGCTTCCAAAGTGTCAGTTATAGCACCCTGTGGTGCTGCATCGCACTGACATGGGTGCTGTGGGATGTCCCCAGTGGCCCCCTCCTTTTTTATTAGTTCCCAAACTTACCACGGTCACAGTGCCTCTTTCCAGCTCAGCCAGGTGCCACCATCTTGAACTGAGCAAGATTTCACGCGATCCAAGATGGCAGTGCCCAGCTGAGCTGGGAAGAAGAGGCTGTGGGGACACTGTGACCCCAGCAAGTTTGAGAATCACTGGAAAAGTAAGTTATATTGAACTCAGTGGGATTTATTCCTAGGCAAGTGTGTATAGGATTGCAGCCTATGACTGAAAGCTGGGGTAGTGAATAGGGAGACAGAAAGCAGTGCCTGCTACCCTTTGTCAGTCTCCCTACTGCTCACCAAGTTAGCAAAGTTTATTGGGTGGCCTTGGGAAAAACACAGTATTCTTTACCTAAGTAACTTCACAGGGTTGTTTTGGGTTTAATAGAAAGCCCAAGGAAGCTGCTCTGAACTCGCTCTGAGAAGTGCAAGATACAAATGTGGCAAATAGCACTGAGGCATTACAAAAGCAGCACAGATCCATGCCGATCCAAAAAGAATACCTTCGTCGTGTGAAAAGGGGCAGTACAAACGGACCCTGAGTCAAACCACTGCATTTTAGTGAGCATTGTCCTGCTGGCGCATACAATGAGCACTCTATGCGGAGCTTCAGCTACACCATTATGCATTCAAAACACAGCCCATTTCTAAACCACCTTTGGATCAGAATACCAGTTCCATCACATTTATCTTTTTAATTGAGGGAATTGTGTGTGGGGGTTTTTTTGGTCCTCTTTACAAGCTTAATTAGCAATTTGCAGCACAAATTAAAAGCACTATCAGCCGATTCCAACTGTTTCTTCAGAGATAGCCATTAAGGACGTGAGAATCTAGTTAGGTCTGAAATGACGACGCATTCGGGCCAGAACAGTAGTTACTTCATTATGGAAACTTTCCTTGAGCATTGATAAAATGCGAGGCTGCTAATGAGGATGGCTTATTACAGGGGTTGCCTTGAGCTTTCTTTGAATGGAAAGGCAGGGTCAAGCCTGAGCCTCAGTGGCTCCTAGACCTGACCTGCTCTGGTTCTGCCCTACCAGTAAACATACACACATGTCCCCCTATATCCATGGGGGAGAGGTTCCTGCTGCTACTGTGCAGGTGCAGCTCAACACGGAAGGGTTTAAAAAGCTGTACCTGGCAAAATTCCCACTTCTATACAATAGTTCAAGGTATGGGCACTCTGTTCCCCCTTTGTATCTGGTAACCCTACAAATAGTAGTAAACCCTACAAGAAGCAGTTTACAAACTTCCCCCCCCCCCAATCAAGCAAATGACTTAACTTTGACTGCAGCCCTCTTGTTGCTGTCTTCTCTGTCTCTGAGCTGCCTGCAGATGCTAACAGGAAGCAGGCTGGAGGGCTGGAAACAACACAACACTGTTGTTTTCAGCCCACTAATCCACTTCCTATTCACTTTTCCTGCTTCCTGTTAGTGTTTGTGTTCTTGTTCCACTCCCTGGATTTGTGCAAGATCACAGTGTTTGACTACAATAGTGAATATTAAGGTTTATTTTTTTAAAAAAAGTGAATGAGAGTACATGGTGAAACTTCATAGTAGAATCTAATGCTGTAAATTGTGTGTGGAGTGACACAGAGTGGCATAAAAAAAACCTGTTTATAGCCTTCCCTCCCTAGGGAAGTCTGGTTTGCTCAGTTCCTGTTAGCCTTCTAGTGGAGTGTAAAATTGTGTGTGTGTTTGGGGGGGATGTTATTTGACTGTGATTGTGGTCCTACATTTTTACTGCAGATTTTATTGTTGTTACAGAATACAAATCTCTCTCTCTCTCTCTCTTGTTTTAAACTGGAATTTTACTTTTTATCTATTTTTCACTTTTTTATTGTTATTGTAAGCCCCCTTGACCTTCATTTTTTTCATGATGGAGGCTAGAAAGAATGAATGTAAATGCCAGGTCTGCTCTCTCCCTCACTTTTGGAGTTACAAGTGAACAGTTGATTAAAAGTTGATTTGTTGTGATGATTTCATTCATTTTCTAGCTGACGGTTGCTTTTGCACAATGAACACCTGGCGAGGTTCACTTCCTGCTTTTGGTAAATGATTGGAAAGAAGTACGTTTAAACATTTTGTATGTATGAAACAGTGCATTACATCTTCTGATTCCTAAGAATGCTGATGGCTCCTTATTAGAGAGGTGGAGGGAGGAAAGGGTAAATTCCATGCTGAGAAACTTAGAACCTGGGGAGGTGACACTGTTGTTGCAGGGTCAGGAAGAACACATGGCAAACTGGGGAAAATATGCTTTTAAATTAACAATGAGCGTGCCACCACTTTCTCCCCAAGTGCCCATAAATGAAGTCTATAATTCCTCCATGTGCCGACTGTATCTTAACACTCCTGGTGTCCCTTGAATACCTCAGTGGAATTGCAACCTCATTACATTCAGCCGAAAAGACATTATTCCTTACATTATCTCCAGAGCTAGCACAATTACCACTTATGCTCTTCTTCTATTTAGAATCTAAAAGAAGTAATGGGGGGATATGTATTACAGCTGTTTGTATGGCTTTTCCACCAATTTGCAGCTGAAATTACTTCTTTTGGTCTGAAAAGATGTCTGTTGGCTTCATCTAATTTTGCTATTTTGGCTGGCTGGCTCTGTCCTTGGTTTGGGAAGAGGAAGCAGTGACATGGCCTAAAGCTTTGTAAAATGCTTTGGTATCAATGAAATCTCTAAAGCACATTATATTCATTCTTACGCAGGCAGGAAACATTTGCAGAAAAGAACTATCTATTCTCTAAATGCCTGTCTAAATATAGTTTTAAATAAACATTCTTATGGATGATTCACACATTTTAACTTTATGATTGGTTTTAATGCAGCATTTCTCTTATTAATACAGAATGCCATTTTCTGCTTGCATTTGCTGTGAAAAACCCGAGCAGACAGCATTTATTGTTATTGTTAATATATTACAAGGAGTAGCCAAAGCTGAGGTTTGTCCTGGAAGCAGCAGCAATCAGAAATACGCTGTGATATGCTTGTGGTCCTGCTACAACATGATGTTTGGAATTGTTTAGGGGCAAACCTGGGTGAAAGGAGGCACCAGCACCAGGATTCTGTTCCCACCTGGATCACCACAATTTGCGAGTCACAACTCAGATTGGGGCAGCATTGCAGAGGTAGAGAGTATTTAACAATATATCTCTGTCCATTTTCCTGCTGACAATCACATCCCCAGAGCAGCTGCATGACTCTTGAAGTACCATTTGCTACAATGGCATTTTAATTACAACCTCTGGGATGGGATATTTTTAGAAGAAAATGGAATGAAGATGAAGGGATAAATATTCCCTACCTCCATGCCATGACCTCAGTCAAAGCCACAGCCCCTACTTACAAGCAAAGGAAAGAATTTACATGACAAATGTAACATATAGTTTGGGCTTGATACAAAATCTTATCCATAATAAATATTTCCTTTATCTGGGCTTTCCACCTCTAAAGCAAAGGTGGTTTTTCAATTATTTATGCAAGTGTTCAATGCAGATAGAAAAATAAAAGACCACTGTGCTATCATGTTGCAAATTTGTGATTAGCACTGTCAGATATGGATTGCCATTCTATGCGTACTAATAGGTGAAGTCAAATGTCACATATCAGTCAAATATCGCTGGCGTCAGATATAGATATAGGGATGATGAGCATCAAAATCTGCTAGAAGAGGATTCTGAGGGGAAAAAATTGAGAGCGCACTTCTTTCAGCTCTGAAGTATATGTTTGTTAGATCAGAAGGAGTCTGTACAGGTGTGCACCACTTAACGACGGGGACACGTTTTCTGATCCCCATTGTTATGTGATTAGGTCATTAAGTGAACATTCAGTCCAAACTATTGCCTTTGTTGTGTAAACAGACACTCCCTGCAATTCAATAGCTGGCTGCACAATCTACTGGAGATAGATTGCCTCTGTATTAAAAGCCTCTCTGATGTGTAAACAGACACTCTGCTGCAGGCTATGGGAGACTAAGAGCATCTTTATTGCGCTTTGACCATTGTCATACACATAGTCCATTGTTAAGCAGTGCATGCCTGCATTAAGTTAAGAGCACAACATTATGGTGGATAAATTTGCTTTGCTTTTTCAAAACAGGAGTTGAGTCACAAAGATTGAACTCATAAGATACAGAGCACCAACTGGTTCCTTTCCAACCTTAGCTGCATTCCAAAGATTCAATCATATGCATGATATAGAATTTTGTTGTTTTGCGGCTAGCAGTTCATTGGGTGATAATTCTCACTGCTAGAAACCAAGGGAGAAAACAGTAGAGCAGAGATACTGTTTGATGAAGTGGAATAAGAAAAGGTTATCTTTGACTGCTCTAGAGAAAGTAAGGGAGATGTACTGGCTATTCTGCATCACATCTTAACCCCTAGTTGTAATATTCCATTCACTTCTCTCTGAAGCTAACATATAAAGGCTGCAATCCTCACTTAAAATATATGGCTGGTGAATATCCAGGGAGCTATTCTTTGTAGATATCAAATGATAGGTATGCTACAAAAGAAATTGACTTCTGCCAATATGTATGTATGCATCAGTGAATTCCAATATACGTATTCTAACGGACAAAATTCAACTCTTACAGTTCAATTCTATGGGCCACTTACTGCAGCAGAACTCCAAGTGCCTCTGCAATGTTGCAAAAGGCATGCTGTATCAAGCACTTTAGGGCCACTGGCACAAATGCTCAGAAGCTCCATGCATGCAGCAGAGACTGCTGGATGCCACACTGGTGCAGGTAAGGTGGCAGCAGGGGCAGTTCAAGGGTGGGAGGGAGAGAAGTGGGAGTAGGGACTGGGACAGGCAGGGGGCATTTTGAGGGCAGGACAGGGTGGATTGCAGTGGTGGCAGTGCACACATGGGATGCTATCCCCATTTTCCTGGCCCAACACATCCCCTGACCCTCCTTGGATTTATGCCAACAAAATAGCTGGCATGGGTCCAAGGAAACCCATTGATGAGCAGGTTGCCTATAAGAGGTAAGTAGAAAACATTTAAAATAAAATTTTACTTATTTTTACTTATTTCTCCCAGGGCATCTTGTTTCCCTCCTCCACACACAAACACCATGGCATGCAACATGTGCTCTGCATGTTCTGGACTGGCAGGGTACAGGATTGGGCTGTTAGTAAGCATAATTGGGAAGAGGCAGTTTTTGTTTGCAGGATCAAGAACATTTCAGAATGTTGGTGTCATCCGCCTTTGATTTTAACAGATTTTAACAGATTCAAGGAACAAAATGAGTATGGCTGTGATCTGGGGAGAGGCAGAGAAAGGCAAGTATCACTTGTGACAGGTTCTGAGAAGGCAAGGGTACGAACCTTGTACTACAACTAAATTCATCCTTCACTTTGAGCATTTTTAATGCAAACTGCTCTCAAAGATACTTCATGGAAATTAAACATAAATAATAATACAGGGCAAGAGACTAATAGCTTTGGCCAAGGGAGAAAAGGTACATTTTCAGATAACAGTGGGAAAAGAGATGGTAACTCAATGAAGCAGAAAGTTGCAAGAGAGACTTGATCTGGGTCAGTTGTTTAATCTTGACCTTTCCTACTATTAGTCATGTGTGATAACAAATCACTAGTGCCTTTGCCATATGCTACCTTGACTTGAACTTACAGAAGATAATAAAGAAAGCCAAAAATTAAATTTCAGACTTGCAACAGTGGCAGATAACCCTAAACTGGATACATATTCCCAGTTGTAAAGGAGAGTTCCTTTCAGATGCATTCATTCTGGGATATCAATAGCAAATATATCTACGTTTGGAGAACTCTAAATTAATTATCGTGCATCTAATTTAATTCAGATGTATGAGATAAATCTGATCTTCATTTTCTCAGCTTGTATGTCACTGCACCAAGGTTTGTATGTTTTTCTTTACAAAAAAATCTATTTCTCTGTTTATCTGCCATTTAATATAATTAGATCCAGCCTGGTCCCAATACACAAAATCTATACACTTGAATAGTCGTTAACTAAACCCAAAGACTAATGCAGACACACACACACAAAACAAAAAATAGACTTTTCATTATTACTTTTGGAGCACCTATAACAAATCTAAAACCTGAGTGTTTATATTAGCCTATATAAGCTTCTTATTCCAATAACAACTCAATAAATGCCTGTCATTCACAAATCCTTGAATAGCACTTAATCTTCTGGCTCACTTTTGTAAGACTTGTTCTAAATTTGCTCAACTATACGACTTTACAAAGCACAGGGAAATAACAGGTGAAACAAGAGTTGCCTGTTGTATGAGGAGTCTGTTGCCCAGTCAGGACACCTCTGAATATTCCAAAATTGACTATATCACTGACCAACCAAGAATGAACTAGGATACAGTCAGCTGCCTCTGGGATCCAGGAAAAGTAGATTACTGCCAAGCGATAGGACCTGGACATAAAGGACATTTTAATCACCTCATGTGTTCTGCTGTAATATTTTGTGACTCTCGCATGGATATATCATCAGCCACCTCCGAAGAGCTCTCCAATTTTGTTATTTTGCAGATCTTTTCATTGGAGTGCATGCCAAAATGTATTTGCTCTGCAGAGCTCTACTCTCTGAGCTGGAGATCTTCTTACTTTCTGGCTAGACCCAACAAAGCTGATTGACTTTAAGCTCCTGGGCTGCAGCAGCAGAAATGCCCAAGTGAACAGCGCTGGCTTGTATGAGTAAGTGCTGTAGGCCTGGATCCCAGTTGTGTAGTTTTTCCACCACAAACACAAATGCTTTATTTCCATTTTTACTTCTTTAGAAATTATGAGAGCCGGTTGCGCAGCACTCATGAGCAATCCAACAATAGCAAACGACCACTCTGAGTGTTCAAGAGAGAGAAAAGAGCCCATCAGGACATAGATTTCATTATCAAGCATCTGAGAAACCTTTTATAGCTGTTTTAAGGAGCTAGTGCTGCTGTTCTGGCTTTTCACGGAAACAATTATGGCAGAACAGGCTGCCTGCTGCTAGTGCTTGCTTGGAATTGTTTTGCTAGTGATGTACTGAGCTGATTTGCTCAACATCTCTTCCTTTATTTTCCTCTCATCATTCTGTGGGGCGCTGGCTTATCCCCTCACAGACAGGGTAATTCCCATGAGCAAGCTATTTTTTTTTGTTGGTGCGCACTAATGCGTGTTTTCTTGTAATGAGCATTCTCTGCTACCACCAGTAGCTGATTGTTGCTTCAAGAGAAGCAAGCCATAAAAGCAAAGTGGGTTCTGTCTTGTTAGAGGATAGAACAGTGGTGTGTGTAACTTGCGCATATAGACTTCATCCACTCACGGACCACAGAGAATATTTGCATTACTAATTCTGGGTGCTGTACTAGACTAGAGATCAATCCGCAGAGCAGTCAAAGCAAATATTTAAGCCTCTCAAGGTCCTTCATGTAGTATTACACATCAGGTGGGACTGATAACAGAGAGTTGTATCCGCATCGCTTAGGTTTGCTCTTTATAAATCAACATACTAGCCATCATATTCATCTCTGATGGAAAGAACAAGGCTGCTTTGGCATAGGGCTGGGGTCGGCAACCTGTGTTTTCAGAGCCGCATGTGGCTCTTTCAGTCCTCTGATGCGGCTCCCCAGTGGGGGCTGGAAGTGGGGTGCCCTTCCCTTTGGCCTCCGCCCAGCCAGCCCAGCCCCGAGGGTGCCTCACTCCGGCGCGATGTGCTGCGGGTGGCTGCTGGTGAATGCGGGGCGCCGCTCCTCCCTGCAAAGCTGCAGCTCCTTCCCTGCAAAGCGCCCCCCCCGCACGCACAGCAGCTCCTTCCTCGGCAGACAGGCAGGGCCAGCTGCGCTCTCCTGGACCTGCTCTCCCCGCCCCACTGCGAGCAGGTGCGGGGGGGCAGCCAGGCACCTCTTCCCTGCGCTCTTCCTTCCTTCGCCCTGCAGCGGGCAGGGGGCTGAACGGAAGAGGCGAGGCTGGTCGGAGAAGCGCGGGAGACGCAGCGCTGCTGAGGCAATGGGCAGGAAGGAGCGAGGTGAGCTGCATTCCTGTCCACACTTCCCTGGGAGGAAGCCCCGCTCACTCTACTGGGGCTGACTTCTGAGTAGACAGGCAGAGGAGCCTGTCCACACTTCCCTGGGAGGAAGCCCCACTCACTCTACTGGGGCTGACTTCTGAGGAGACCAGGAGAGGAGCCTGTCCACACTTCCCTGGGAGGAAGCCCCGTTGACTCTACTGGGACTGACTTCTGAGGAGACAGGCAGAGGATGTCCCCTGGTTCTGGTGTTATGTGAGAGTGTAAAGAGCATCTCCCTATCCACTCTGTCCATCCCCTGCATAATTTTGTATATCTCAATCATGTCCCCCCTCAGGCGCCTCTTTTCTAGGCTGAAGAGGCCCAAATGTAGCCTTTCCTCATAAGGAAGGTGCCCCAGCACCTACAAGGGAGCTACAAGAAGGGGCTACATTATAAAAATGGGACCTGTAAGAGGGGAGCGCATTATAAAAGTTGCATATACAAGAGGGGAGTGCATTATAAATTGGGACATACAAGGGGGAGTAATAACTATAAATCTCTTTATTGTATTGAAAAATACTAGTTCATTAGATTTTGTATTTCATTGTACCTCTTTTACATTACTGTGGAAAAGACACAAAGATGACTATTTACTGTTGGTCAGGATTTTCTGCTAGGGAGGGCACCAGCCCAAGTCTTGCCTATAGCACCAAATTGACTAGGGCAGGCCCTGGGAAAATAAATTAGTATTTAATTTAAATGTATTTTATTTTAGCTCTTTCGTTTTTTATATGTAATTCTAAATTTAAGATTATGGTGATGTTGTAACATTAAAATATGTTACATATTGTTTTCTCTGTAGCAGTTCATTCATTTCAAAAATGCAACACACTATAGTTTTTTTATACATAGCATAAAGGTAAAAAAAAAAACTATATATGCAGTGTTATCTTCATTTTAGATGTCAAAAGGGTTTTGTGGCTCCCGAGGTTTTCTTTTCTCCAGAAAACAGGTCCAAATGGCTCTTTGAATGTTTAAGGTTGCCCACCCCTGGCATAGGGAAACCAAGGCAGATAGTAGGGCTACCTGCTGACCACTCGTAGAATTCATTTCATAAACAGGCAGGAGGTCATTCCTGAGCCCCTATATTGTAAGTGGAGAACTATAGCCTTGAAATGAAATGCATCCCATTTTCCCAAATGGAAACAAAAGATCTCTGCAATCTGTGCCACACTGTGTGACGGCCAAGGCTATAGATGGGTTTTGATGTACTATTAAAATGCATGGACTATAGGCAATATCAGTGGCAATGCTGGGGGGGGTGCGGGCCGCACCTGGTGACATGCACGGGGCGGTGATGCATACTAATGACCAAAATGGCTAAAATCACGGTTTGTAGGAATAATACCCTCATGTTATATACCATTTGGTGTGTAATTTATAGCAGAATGCAATGAAAAAAACCATGTCAAAATATCCATGATCTATCAAAAGGTATAGCCAAAAAACCAGCAGGGTGGGGCAATGGCACATCACCATGCTCACCACCCAGGTCACTGCCCTGCCAACTGCACGGGAGGAGGTCCATCATGGGGGTAATGCACTGGCCTCCCACACCAGGTGACACAAACCATCGTAATGCCACCGGGCAATATAGGCTGCAATGCTATGCACACTTACTTGGGAGTAAACCCCATCGATTATAACGGGACATATTTCTAAGTAGAATTGCCTAGAATTGGGCTGTTAATCACTGTTAACCAAGAAAGTGTGGGAAATTAATATATATTATCTGGAAGCACAAGAGACTGAACCACAAAGTACAGAGTATTCCGTAAGAGCCGCAGGCCCTTTTGTTTCAGATGCCACCCAAGTAGACATGTCTGCCACTTTGGCTTGCTCACCTGAATTTTTTATGGTGTTTCCTTTACAGCATCTGGTCCCACAGAATGTCACAAATGCTTCTTAAACACGTTTGGGGATTTGGTATGACAGCTGTCTTTTTAAAAATTTTATTTTGATGTTACTTTCCCCCCCAACATAATAGTACCTGTAGAATTAAATCAAACCAAATGCAAATGCAATGCTAAAGAAGGTTGGAAAATGTTGTACACAAATGAAAGCTAAATCTGAACATTATCATCAAAATAATGGCCCAATCATATCCTGTGCCTATGGCACTAGGTCATAAAATCTGCTGCTGTAAGTCTAGTTATGGAAGTGTGAAAAGTACACTGCTTTCAGGCATTCTGGAGCTGCTGGTGCAAATGGCTGGAGGCTCCGCACACCGGCCAATGGCCCACCCAGACCACACTGGAGCAGGTAAGGTGGCAGCAAGGACCGGCCAGAGGCAGTTTGGAGGAGGATTGGAATCAGGGATGGCAGGGAGTGGGAGGAGGAGGGGGAGTGGGAGGTGGATCTCTGCTGCAGCAGCACATGTGGGATCCTATTCCCCATTCCTGGCCCAGACCTGCCCCATGGATTTATGCCAGCAAAAGAGCTGGCAAAGGTCCAAGGAGACCCATTGATGGCCAGGTAGCCTACAGAGGGGTAAATATAAAATATTTTTACATACCTCTCCTAGGCTGCTTGGTTGCCCCCACCCCCCACCACTATATAAGCATGATGCACTTCGTCAGTGGCATGGCAGGCTGTGGACTGGCAGGGGATAGGATTGGGCTGTTAATCAGATCTGCACCAAATTAACAGCCCTACAAAACATCATATGGAACTGAAGTCCACCAGAAAGATCTATGTTGTTTATTAGACAAATAGGGTGCACTAATCCTCTCAAGGCTGTTCTGTGTTCTTATGTTAATAGTAAAAATGCTCCTGGTCTGTTCTTCTGCCTGCTGGCTCTAAACTGGTCATCCCAGGAGGGGTAAATCATATGTCTGAATATCAAGCTGTAAGATGCAAAGTTTGAGAATGCACTGTGGGGCAGACATTTCTAACATCTCTCATTTCTATTATGATTCTGGCTGGGGCTGCGATATTTCTTCAAGAAACCCCTTTGGAACTCAGGATTCTGGTGCTTCATGCAAGTTAAGTGAAAAATTGGAGCTGCCCTTATTTGTCTGTCTTGCCTGAAAACGAAATGTCCCTTTGTGTGCACTTCTTCATTGCCGAAAGTTGTTCAGTTCAACAAGATTTCTAGGGAGAGGAAAAACAACATCAAGATTATTTTAATCCTCCTCCTTCTGAAAGAGGTTAAGAAAGCTTCTTCTTTACAGTCTTCCATCAAGGTTGCAAAACTGTTGTCCACCCTCCAAGGAATAAATTGGGGGATGTTTTGCCCTTTCCCCCTTGCATGGCAGAAGATGCTAGAGGGGGTTTATGGGAGGTAGTAAGGGATGGAGTTTGGGGGCAGTTTGAAATTTTTGAGACACTGCTTTGAGCTTACTGTTTATAAATTTTGAATACACCCACACACACACACACACACACACAAGTGAGATGAATGGCTATCTCTAATGGCTACATGGATTTGGATATAAATAATAAACAAGAACATGGAGCATGATGGAGGTATGTCTGTGAATGCCTTGCGGTTCTCACAGGCTTATGGGGTGTTTGCACACACTGGCAGGCTACATTACATTAATGTGCTACATTACAGCAGTTGTCTTTGAATTCTCTCCCCTTCTGTGTCTGGGTTACACTTTAACACAGTTTAATTTTAAAGTCTCCTTTTTTCACAAGGTGAAAGCTGAGCGGTAATGTGATGAAAAGTTGACAGGCTTAGTTCTTTTTTCCCTTTTTTTTTTAATAACTCTTATGTTGTGGAGCTTAAATTGGTTTAACTCGAGCTGAGCTGAATAATAAAATGAGCAAAAAGGAATTCATCTCCTAAACTATGAATATTTTTTAATCTTCTTCAGAGAGGGTTCAATCGCTCAGCCAGTAATTCGTGGGGAGTGGGCACATTTCCTTGTCCAATCTCTATCACAGCCTTAGAGTTGTGATGATGGTTTGTGATGGGGTTGTAGCCACCTGACTGCAATTGCCTGCAAAGTCAGTGTGACACTGCAAAAGCAGGACAGACAGATGTTTAACTGTCCCATGCCCCGTGTGTCCAAATTCTTATTAATGATGGCTGGATCCCAAAGGATCTCCTCTATGGAGAACTCGTGCAAGGAAGTGCCCTACAGGTAGACCACAGCTGCGATACAAGGACATCTGCAAGAGGGATCTGAAGGCCTTAGGGATGGACCACAACAAGTGGGAAACCCTGGCCTCTGAGCGGCCCGCTTGGAGGCAGGCTGTGCAGCATGGCCGTTCCCAGTTTGAAGAGACACTTGGCCAACAATCTGAGGCAAAGAGGCAAAGAAGGAAGGCCCATAGCCAGGGAGACAGACCAGGGACAGACTGCACTTGCTCCCGGTGTGGAAGGGATTGTCACTCCCGGATTGACCTTTTCAGCCACACTAGACGCTGTGCCAGAACCACCTTTCAGAGCACGATACCATAGTCTTTCGAGACTGAAGGTTGCCAATACAATAATATACATATTGTACATTTTAGTGTGTAATTTGTAGGATGACTTGGGCATTTGCTTCAGCATGTGAAAGGTGGGATATAAATCTTTTAAATTAATAAAATAGTTTGATTGAAAATCAGTTGTTTTCTCTTGGTCTAATTGCCATTATTAGTATCATCATGTCTATTTTTTTTCTTTATGTGAAGCCCAGAGAAAGAATAGTCAAGAGAACTGAACATCAGCATAGATGCATTCCAACCACAATGCAATATGTAAACTGGACTCTTTTTACAACTCTGTTTCTGGACCTGATGCATACAACCAACCCAGTGGTGTCTCTAGGGGGGTGCGAAGGGTGAGGGCCACACCGGGTGATGCGCCGGGGGGTGACACGCCCTCGGGGCGATGCGCTAAAATTGCGGCTTTAGGAGCTACCCCATCATGCCATATACGGTTGGATGCAGAATTCCCAGTGGAATGCAATGCACAAAACAGAATTGAAATAGCTCATTTCCTTCAAAAGTTATGGCCAAAAAAATGGAAAGAAAAAAATGAATGGATTCCTATGGAAAGTGAAAGTGAGCTGTATTGTGTGTTTACTTGCCATAATCCATCGGAAAGGACAGGCTGAGAGGAATCCAACGACACCAGAATGGTCCTGATCCAATGAATGCAGCCCCCAAAAGCACCTGAGATAGAGGTCCCCCCTCCCAGCTGTGTCTATTGAGCCCTATGGAAAGCAAAGCAGCCTCATGGTCGTGTTTAATCGTGAGTAGGCAGATGTGCCTTGGCTGGTGGTCAGGCCAGGCAAAGTGGAATGTGAGGACACCAGAATGGTCCTGATCTGATGGAGCTGGAGTGCAACAAATGCTCCAGAAGGCAGCCTCCCCCCCTACTATAAAGGACACAAAAAGAGGCTTGAACTGGTAAGCTGGTAAGTTTTCTATTTCGCACTTTTAAAGCCAGGTGGGTCTTTATCTTGATATGCCTGAAATAGAAGAACTTTAAACTGGGCACTGGGAGGGCTGGAAATCTCACTGATTCTTTTTTTTTGGGGGGGGGGGGTGTTATTGCAGGCAGACTACAGAGTAAGCTCCATTGACGACTCTGGAACTTAATTCAGAGTAGACATGCATAGGCTTGAGCTCACAGGCTGCAATTCTACCCACACTTTCCTGAGAGTAAGCCCCATTGACCACTATGGGACTTACTTCAGAGTAGATTCACTTGGTGGAACAGGACTGGCTCCCCCTTATTTAATTTTCTTTTATTTTAATGTAATTATTTATAATTATTTATTTTAATTTGCTTGATGATGTCACTTCTGGCCATGACAACACTTCCAATGGGTCCTGGACAGATTGCGGGTCGTGGTGCTAAAAGTTTGAGAACTGCTGCAATAAGGTGTTAGTAAGTTGACATGGAGTGGTGTGTGTGACTCTACAAGTTTTCAAAATCACTAAAATCAGAATTTGGAGGAATAATACCATCAAGTTATATATCAATCAATGCATAATTTCATGCAGAATGCAATGAAACAAACCACATTGAAATATCTGTGTTCTAACAAAAGGTACAGCCCAAAAACCAGTGGGAGCAGAGTGATGGTTCATCACCATGCCCACCACTGCATGGGGTGATGTGCAGGCCTCCTGCACCGGATGATGCGAATCCTAGTGATGCCACTGAACAAACCTGAATGACAACCAGAATCCCAGATTACGTTCACAGACATTTTTGCAAGGAAAGCCTGGGTTAAAAATAACAGATGAGTGAGTAAACCAAAGGGAAGAAGTCTTTTTGCTAGGAAATTATTTGAAAATAGGTTGCTAACTTATGGAGAAGAATGGAGTGATGAGCTTGCAATAAAATTAGATAAAATTATAGTCTTCTCTACTGTCTAATAGGATTTGGGTTGTGCAGTGTCCAAGCTACACTGCTCTTAACAGCTTACTTATTCTGGAGAAGGAAGATGAAGGTGATGATGTAGAGAATGGATTGTTCTGAAATTGTGATTGATCAATACTCCAGTGCACTTCAGGTATTCCTTCTTTAGAGGAATATTGAATACCAGTTGTAGCTACCACTTGCTCCTTATTAGAAACAGGCAAACCATCAACATTCTGAGCAAAGCATACTTTGTTTTCTAAGGCTGCAATCCTAACCACACTTTCCTGAGAGTAAGCCCCATTGAACAAAGTAGGACTTACTTCTGAGTAGACCTGGTTAGGATTGTGCCCTAAGACAAAGATGACTTAATTTTTATTTGACCATTTTCACAGCTTTCCCTGTCCTCTTCTGAATAGGAAAACTGAAAACTTAAAGGTGCATTTCATGGTTCACTTTGTGAATGTGTTCCTTTAGCGACATTATTTGTTTATGGCATACATGCGGTGAGAATGATGATGATGTTTACAAGTTTACATATGCAAAGGTTGAAAAACATTTGACATAATTAGTTTTAACAGAGTAATTGCCTCTGAACAGTCCTTATCTTTTCATTGCTCCCTGCATCTTTAAAGCTGCTCAGTGCTTCCTTCTCCAAAGGAGTAGTTCCCAGCATTCATCCAAACCTTTTTTTTTAATGTTACCTAGCAAATTCAAGGAAAAAAAAAAAAACTAGCACAAGGACTATCTTAGAATACTGGACCATTCCTAATGGAATCCTATTGAGAGACTAACCAGTATCAGATAATGAAAAGGAGAGGCAAACCATTAGTATTAGCAATAGGAATTGGAATCACAATTACATAAGAGGAGAGGAAACAGCCCTATTTATGGGACCACCAGGAGGCAAAGACTGAAACCACATGGGATGTTTCCTTTTCCCTTGCAGGTAATGACAAGGCCTGCATTCTGATCATCTAGCTGTAGTGCCTGGCCTGCTCTATTAGAGAGATCAGATGTTTGCCTGATTATTTAATGATTTTATATTTTCAGCATTGTTTGCTACCTGGGTAGGGTACACCTGTTATATGTCCAAGCATTTCAGAAGGAAACTATCCCAAGCTGTCAACAGCCACACAATACCTGCCTGTTTCCATAGAAACATGCTCCACAGAGCTCTGAATATAATGAGCAGCTCCCAGTGGTGTAGAAAGACTGGACTTTTGCTACAGGAGCAGAGGGACTTGTCTACCATGACAGGTATTGAAACAGAATTCCCTAAGGCAGCTGCACTAACAGTTGTTTATATTGTGTTTAAAGGGGAAACACATTGGTCACCATTTAAAACAACCATGTTTCCTATAGGAACTGTCTGAGCAAATGGCGGCCGAACAGGAGGAGATGCAGATGGGATTCCAATCCACTGGTTGCCTGTTGCTATTTTGAAATCTCTTTCTAGTTCAACCCAGTGGACTGTCCCTGTGCAACATGCGAGCTGTTGTTGCAGCAGTTATTATTTGTCAGGAACCACTCTGGGGTGAATGGGACCCCTTCACCCAAACAGGAAGTCAACAGTTGTATAATATGCCACTGACTTTTCTTAGGTGCAACTAATGCTTAACCTGAGATGTGGACTGGCAATGCCAGTTTGGTTGACAGCTTGGCCCAGAAAAGCAATGGACCAGGAAGAAAACACCAGTAATCTGCTAGGTTTGGCTTGTACCTGTCCTCTGGGCATGTCCATCTACCTTACTGTGGCTGAGGGGAGGCCGAAGGGCCAGGGCTACGTTTACCGCCACTGGAATAGCCAAGGACAGAAGTAGAACTGATGCCCCTGCCCCCCATGGAAAGAGAGGACTGGAGTGAGTGTGATGAGTTTTTGTTCCAGCCCTTGCAGGGTTACCTATACTTGACTGTCCTGCCCCTACAGACTCAGGAGGTAAAGGAACTGCAACTAACAGCTCAAGCCTATCAGGGTGGTGCATTTTGCAATCTGCTACCCTAAGCCCTGGACCGGTGGTGCAAAAGCTGTAGCTCTTCCATGCACATTGGGGCCACCAGTCCAAACAGCAGGAAGTCCTGTACATGCGACAGCAGCTCCCAGATGCCTCACCAGATCGGGTAGGTTTGCAGTGGGGGTAGTTTGGGGAAAGACTGGACAGTTCAGGGCAGGAAGTAGACCAGGCATGGGACAGTTCAAAGGTGGGAGGTAGAGGATCTTGGAGGCAGCAGTGCATACCAATATCCTATCCTCCTTTCCCTGTCCTGAACCATCCCCTGAGTCTCCTCAGAGTTATACTAGCAAAATAATTGGTGTAGGCTCAAGGAGACCCACTGGTAGCCAGGCATCCTTTAACATTCTGTGTAACATCTCTATATATGTAGAGATGTAACATCCTATAGCATTACCTCTTCCCAACCCTCCTCCATAGCATGCAGAACACATTATTCAAGTGGTGCTGTGCACTATGGACTAGTGTGTTAAAAATTTAATTTCATTTGCCTTTCATTTCAAGATCTGGCTTGACCTGATTTCAAGTGACTGTTTTTTTTGTTTTGTTTTTTTTAAACATTTGATCCTTGCTTAGTTTCCTGTTTAACAAGTTTTATTTAGGAGCTGTCTTCTCCCCGTTTCAGCCAGACTGCAACAGAGAGCTCTTGTCTCTTACAAATTACTTATGGACAACACTACAAGGTTGTGTGTATAGCTACAGTGCTTCTGGACTTGACTAGGTTATTTGGCTCTCTGAAACACTGGCAGCTGCCTTACATTGAGTCAGGCCACTGGCCTATCTAGGTCAATATTGTCCATGTGACTGACAGCAGCTCTCAAAGTTTACAGACAGGAATTTCTCTCTGTCTTATCTGGAGATTGAACCTAGGACCTTCTGCATAAGAAACAAATGCTTTCTCACTGAGTTATGGTCCCTCCCTGGCCACTCCTGTAGATAGCTGGCTTTTGCAGCAAGGGAAACCCAGTACTTGGGCTCTCACCAGAGTGGAGGAGAAGGGTATGTCTTTATTTTTTGCTTTCCCTTCCTGGTGGCTGTAATTTTCTGGGACTGTGAGTGCCATGTCTGGCACAGTCAACTCTGAAGGTAGCCAAAATCTATTTATTTTATTTTTCACATTTTTTACCACCCTTACTCCAAGGAGCTACATGGTTTCTTTCCTCCTTTTGTCCTCACAACAACCCTGTGAAACAGGCGAGTCTGAAATATAGCAACTGGCCAATGGACACCCAGGAAACCTTATGGCTGAGGGGGATTTGAACATGGAACTTCTAGGTCTAATTCCCGAAACACTTTCATCCTGCTTTAAAAGTGTATGGGAAGGTCAAGTTCATGAACTGGGTGCCTTATTTCTTCTCCCATCCCTGCAAAGTGGGTCAGAGTGGCCCTACCTTGTCACCCCACATTCATTTTATTCATCAGGAACATTTATAACCTGATTTCTAGTCATTCACAGGATGTGTAAAGCAGTTGACAAAAATGAAATAAAAACCAAACACAAGTAGAAATAGGATCATTAAAAAAACCCCATTCATTAAAACAAACATGGCAATAAAAACAGCAGGTTTCAGTAAAACAATGAAAAACAGCAGATAATAGATGCAACAAGTAACACAGCAGGAATAAAGCATCAGAACTGAAAGCCTCACAAAACAAACATTTTGACAAAGTGGTGGAATGCCAGCACATTCAAAGCAGGAGGGGCAGCCCTGGGGAATGAGTTCCAAAGTCTGCATATGACCACAGAGAAGGCCTCTGCCTTACTTCTCAGCCAAACACACTTCAGATAAAGGTGGGATGCAAATCAAGATCTCTCTGGCATATCCAGGCAGGTTCATGTGGGAAAAGGCAATCCTTCAACTGACAACACAATACATTTGACTTCTGCCTAAAGAGTTTGTGATGCATGAAGACCAAGCTTAATAAAATCCATGCTTAAAATGTCGTTAGGAGTACCTTGGGGACTGAAATACACCAACTGTGTTCCAACAGCGACTCTATGAGACAGTTTAGGGCCAAAATCTACCAACTGTCTTCCTGTGCTGAGAAACAACCAGATCATGCGATTCATATAGCCAAATACACCACTTTAGCCATTGCACCACTGCATTTTCCTTGGCACAGAATCAACTATTACAGAACCCTTAAGATAAACCCCTTTGAACCACAATACTATAACAGCTCAATGAATAACATAGAACAAATGCTGACTAAAAGCAAGAGTCACATATGATACAAATCGTTTATTTCCTCCAAAATGAAAATGTTTTATGTTTTGAGCAGGAAACTCTTCTCTAGAACAGAATCAAGAGCAAGAATTTGCAACCACTGTGCCATGGCACATTGGTGTGCCACAAATGGTCGCCAGGTTTGCCACAGAAGTTTGAGGGAGGGTCATTCATTAGTAAGGCCATTGGGAGATGTGAGCCCCCAACTAGCACTGTGGTATGCCTTGTTAATTCTCAAAAAACCAATGGTGTGCCTTGACCATTTTAACACCTTGTCAATGTGCCATGAGATGAAAAAGGTTGACAATCACTGATCTAGAGTAACATTCCATGTTCTTCCAGGAAGTTATCTAGGGCAGATCAAGAATTTCTTCAGTTATTGCATTTCACCAGAGTCAGTGCCTTCGAACTGAAAAGGTGAAACTCTTAAGAGGAAAAGAACTTGGTGAGGATTTTTCTTCAGAAAATGAAGCAATAGCTCCAGAAGAAAAGAGGAGGTCATATAAGGATAGGGTTGGTTGGTGAGCAGAAACCGTCATCCTATATGTTGAACTTAACTGCAGGGCTGGGTTCTTGTTAAAAAAAATAAACGTAATAAAAAAGTTAATTTTATTTATAAGCTGACAGTTAGGTAGAGTGTTCATTATATGCTAGAGCAATAAGTATATGAAATGTCAGGGTGAAGGGAATTCATTTCCCAGTAACAAGCATGACAGACTATTGAATGAAATGGAGGGAAAGACTGCAGGCAGCAAAGCGATGAGGCTGTAATCAGAATTTCACTCCTCCAGCGTTTACCTGAAGAGGGTACTCATTTTAGGTCTTCAAAAGTCCAGTTCTTTCTTCTTCTTTTTTAAAGCAATGACTTTATGGCTAATTCTCCTTGCCGTTTCTTGAAGGGAGCTGCCATGTCCCTGTTAGCCATGGAATGCAGTTCATTGTTTTTCTTCTAGCACAGTTGAGCTCAAAGGTTCCCTATGTTTGAGTGAGTAACTGCGTGTAAGCTAGGGAGGGAGTGGCTGGGCTCTGACTAATGCTTTCCTTAATCTGAACAATATGAGACCTCACTGATGACACAGATATTGAATAGAAGACGAATGAGGTGGTGGGAGCCTCCTCCTTAAAAAAACAAAAACAAAACAAAGGAGGGTAAGAAGAGACACAATTCCATTTTATTTCATTTTTGTTCTGAAGACATTCTTGCCTAATGAAGGCCCTTCTATGCATTTGAAAACTTCCCATTTTCAGCCTCAAAGATTTTTTTTTCCAAATGGTCTTGTTACAACTTTAGTCTCCTTGATCCTGAATGCACAAAATAGGAAACAAGACATGAAAGCCCCAGAAATAGGTAGTTAAAATCCAGTGAAAAGCTATACTTGAAGAAGCCTTCTCCCTGACACAATCATTTTGTAGGAAAACGTGTGTGTGTGTGTGTGTGTGTGTGTGTGTGTGTGTGTGTGTGTGTGTTTCCCCTCTGGGAGAGCATTCAAGCATTCATCTCCTGCTTGCAGTCTGAACTAGTAAGGTCCAACAACAAATATTTAATGAGCCTGCCTTTCATGTGCTTGAAGTTTTATCTGCAAGTGTCCCATTCAATCAACAGAACATAAAGCCAAACTACACCAGACATGGAAATACCTGTTATGAAACCCCTACTGCTCTTCTTTTAAGGAAAAGCCGCTTGGGGGGGGCAGGGGTTGATCTAGGGCACAGAAATAGTGCAGAGAGGGTGGTTATTGTGTCTACACCCAAAAATAAGAGAATAAGAGAACATAAGAACATAGGAAGAGCCCTGCTGGAACGGGCCAAAGGCCCATCTAGTCTAGCTTCCTGGATCTCATAGTGGCCCAACAAATGCCTCAGGATCACATAAGACAACAAGGGGCCTGGTGACAACAGAATGCCTTGCATCTGGCATTCTGGGGTAACCTACTTCTAAACAATCTTGGGTTAAAATTTGAGTCACAGCCTCGTTAACTGACTTTGACAGGGATATGCAGTGTCAACTCATTAAGATTAACTACAGCACAGGTAGAACCTAAAGGGGGTGGAGTACCAACACTACAGGTACTGCCCTCTCTTTCTGGGAGAACCACTCAGGCTCAGAGAGCAGCAACAGACATCTGACTGCTCCCATCTCCTCAAAGCCCCACAGTTGTCTATGTTGCGGGAGGCAACTGCCTGAACCACCCCCTTAGCACTCTTGAGTAGGTGAGGCAGGCAGTTCCTCAAAGGGGTTTCATCTCTGGACAGCTCTTTGTGAGCTGCTGGTGAGGTTTTTGCCGCTGCCATCAGGCAGTCTCCACTGGCGCAATGCTCATTCTGCTAGTGGTCCAGCCCAATAGGATTGGGCTGTAAAGCAGTGATAAGATGGAGCTACTTTTCAAACCATTCAAATTGTCAGAAGAGTTATAGGAATATTTTGTGGGCTGCTATTGATTGCTGTCTAGAATTGCTGATAGACTCACACAAAAGTCTTTTTCGCCATTTATAGATGCTGCATATTTTGACACTTTAAAGACCAGGTTTTCAGGGCAGGCCTGTCTCTAAGGCCACATGAGGTGATTGCCTCAAGCCATGAGTTGCCAGGGTGTGCCCACAGCCTCTCTTCTCCCTGCCCCTGTTCACTCTAGCCCACCACTCTCCCCTGCTTCACTTGTCTTCTTCTGTTTTATCCCTCTCTTCCTTTTCCTTTGGGTGATGGTGGTAGAGAATAGCAGCAAAGGAGGAGGCTGACACACCACCAAGTGAGGTGATATTTGGCATGACAACAGGCCATACAAAGGGGGGCATGAAAACTGCATACTACTGCAGGTGCCAAAAAGTGCAACTTGTGATGTGAGCTTTTCTTGACAACAGCCTACTTCATCAAACTGCATCATGCTAAAATCTAACTGTCTAGGACAGTGTTTCTCAAACTGTGGGTCGGGACCCATTAGGTGGGTCACGAGCCAATTTCAGGTGGGTCTCCATTTACTTCAATATTTCATTTTCAATATATTAGGCTTGATGCTACCATGGTCTGTGCATTTGGGGAAATGTTACAAACTGTACTTTTAACAAGCTACAAGTGTAGCTTGCATACTACAAGTGTATAACAAGTGTATATGTTTTTAACAATGATAGTAAATGGGACATACTTCTGGGTAAGTGTGGGTAGGATTGCAGCCTAGGATTGTTAAAAAATTTTCCTGCTTGATGATGTCACTTCCGGTCATGACATCACTTCTGGTGGGTCCTGACAGATTCTGACAGATAAAAAGTGCTAAATGCGTGAGAGCCAGTGGTCTAGGAGATTGGATGGGTTTCTAGAAGAAATGTCTATCACAGGTTACAAGCTGTTGATGGCTATGTGTAACCTGGTTTTAGAAGTAGTCAATGTTAGAAGAAACGTGCAAGAAAATGGCAACAGGATGAAGATATCTTGTTGTCTTGTGGGCCACTGTGAGATACAAGAAACTGGACTAAATGGGCCTTTAGCCTGATCCAGCGGGACTATTCTTAGGTTACTAGGTTTAGGGAAAGAACTGCATAATATTACTCCACACTACGTAGCAACTCAAATCAATTTTTCTTCAGAAAAAGTACATGACCCCAATTCGTATAACCATATATTCATTCTGATTATTTATTCTACTTTTGCTAGTTATAGTTATGAGTAAGAAGCAGGACCTGGAAGTCAGAAACTACAACTATACAATTAAAAAGAAGTATATATCACTCAAGGGTGAAAAAAGCATCAACTTTCACTTATTTGATCTGCTCCTTCCTAGTGTTGTCAACCTGCCCAGATAGCGAGATTTTGACCAGCTTCAGTGCCTGTTGCTGTGTATCTGCTTTGGGGCATACGGCAAAGAATGACATTCATCTTTATATTTGCAGTATCACCTTATAATATATAGTCTCCACATGATTAAGAATTCAGTTCTAGACTTGTTTTGAAATTCTTTCCTCTGCAATCACCTTCCTGTGGTGTGTTCATAATCCGTTTATGGCCCTCTGTGATCTGGTTTGTGTGACTTTATGGGGGGAAGGAGGAATACATGGAGAATCCTGACTTGCAGCTGGAGACAAAGATGTTAGACTTGTGTTAGCCTTTTGTTCTTTCCAGTGTAAAGATGGTGTTATTAATACTATAAAGTACAAGATTGATTTCTGTGACATACCTACCCTTTAGCATTTCATAGATGAAAACATTCAGACTCACTTGTACACTTATAACATCCCTATTCTCACAACAAATGGCACTGCCGGAGACACACAGACTCTCCCGTACTTCCTTGTCAACTCTTATTTGCCAGCTCTATTTTATTTTTAAGAATGGTTCACAGAATGTTTCAGTTTCATTTGTTGAGTCTAGTGTCCTATGTCTCTATTTCAGCTTGCTTCTCTTGGTCAAGAGTGTGCCTACTCTTATGAACCTATATAAGGCATATTTAAGGCATCTGGAAGGCAACGGGATAGGTTAGAATTTCAGCACTTTGGAGAACTCCAAGCAAGCTATTTGCTCAGACAAGCTCTTCCAGCCTTCAACAAAGGTATGAAATATCCTTAAGCCCCCCACATCCTCCCCAGCCTACCCCGCTCCACTCCCCCTCCTGGAGAGGTTTTAAGGGGCAGCTCCCTACCCCAAAGTTTTGCATTCCTTTTCATTTCTGTCAACTCTCTCCTAGCCCACCATTGACACTGGTACAGGCCATGGGATCATAAGATTCCCATTGTAGACAGTGTAGGTAGTCAGATTCCCAATGTAGGGATCTAACTCAAGAGATGTACACACTGGTGGATCCTGGTCCAGAGTCCCGTGGTTGACTGGCAACATTAGATAGCAACACATATCTTAATGTGGGTTAAAATCTATGGAGAAGGAATGTTTCTGGTAAAGGACAACTTTTTAGGAGAATAGTGTGTGTGTGTGTGTGTGTGTGTGTGTGTGTGTGTGTGTGTGTGTGTGTGTGTGAATTCTTTAGCTTGTTCTAGCTCAGTACAGAGTGAACAGTGGCTAGTCTGCTATTATCCCTCTTCTTCTTTCATGTCAGCCTGGGTCTGTCTTGTCTAAATATGTACACTCTCCTCAAAATCTACCTTCTCCCTGTCATTATTGGTTTCTCTTCTTAATCCTCATTCTCAGTGGTAACCAAACTTTAAGTACAAACAGCTTTGTCCTGCATTGTCCCCTCTCTATCATTGTCTGTACCTCCCACCTCCTGTTTTTCACTCTTTTTAGATTGCAGGCTTTTTGGGAACTAAAACTTACATATATTGCTGAAGTAATTATATCAGGTGCCCTATGCAACAATAACAATAATGTCAACTATTGTATGCCAACTTTAATAAAAAAAGAAACACCTGAACTTCCTAGGTGTAGATGAAATCACTGCACATCAACTACAGAAAGCAGTCTTACTCTAAGCCAGGGGTGCCCAAACCCCAGCCCTGGGGCCACTTGTGGCCCTCGAGGTCTCTCAATGCGTCCCTCAGGGAGCCCCCAGTCTCCAATGAGCCTCTGGCCCTCCGGAGATTTGTTGGAGCCTGCACTGGCCCGACGCAACTCTCTCAGCATGAGGGCGACTATTTGACCTCTCGCATGAGCTGTGGGATAAGAGCTCCCTCCACTGCTTGCTGTTTCACATCTGTGATGCAGCAGTGGCAGCAAAGGAAAGGCCAGCCTTGCTTTGTGCAAGGCCTTTTATAGGCCTTGAGCTATTGCAAGACCTTCATCCATTTATATAAGTTCATCTTTAATATATTAATTTATGTAAACATATGTAAATTTATTCAAATTTTAAATGTGAATTAATTCTTTTTTCCCCCAGCCCCAAACACAGTGTCAGGGAGATGATGTGGCCCTCCTGCCAAAAATTTTGGACACCCCTGCTCTAAGTAGCATACATTTTACGAAAATATTTGTGAATATCCTGGGTCCTTGTGAAGGACTTGATATTTAACAGGCCAAATCCAACCACCAACATCTGGCAGGCTGTGTCTAACAGCTATAATAATGCTAATGATTGTTAAGGTGACCTTGTGGGTTACATTTCCAAATCAAGATCAATTCTGTGTCTTATGGCTTCTCTAAGTAGAAGAGAATTCAGGTGTACGATAACAAAGCAAGTCAGTTTTTCCTTCCTTTTTGTGATCAGCCTCTACCTAGGCAAATATAGAGGTATATACAGACACATTACAAGTTTCTGTTGCCCATGATGCCAAGCTCTCAACAAAATGAGGCAGCCCTAATAAGTCCTGGTCAACCTGTTCTCTAATGGCCACTATGAGAATGCTCATCTCCTCTCTATTCTTAATATCAGAACTAGAGCTGCAGTATTTTTCCCCATTAAGAACATAAGAACATAAGAACAGCCCCACTGGATCAGGCCATAGGCCCATCTAGTCCAGCTTCCTGTATCTCACAGCGGCCCACCAAATGCCCCAGGGAGCACACCAGATAACAAGAGACCTCATCCTGGTGTTCTCCCCTACATCTGGCATTCTGACTTAACCCATTCCTAAAATCAGGAGGTTGCGCATACACATCATGGCTTGTACCCCATAATGGATTTTTCCTCCAGAAACTCGTCCAATCCCCTTTTAAAGGCGTCTAGGCTAGACGCCAGCACCACATCCTGTGGCAAGGAGTTCCACAGACCGACCACGCGCTGAGTAAAGAACCACGCGCTGAGTAAAGATGTTATGTCAAACCTTCTGCTGTAAGGTAACTACTCGTACTTACTGTAGAATCAGAAAGTCAGATAGGAAGTGCCAGCAGTGTGTTGTGGGAAGAGTGGAAAAAATTACTGGGAATTGGATGAAGTGGATCTTGTATATGTTCTGACTGCAGTATTACTACTTTTATAGCATCCACCTGCTATAAACCCACTATAGAGTTTCGAGAGACTTATTCCTAGGCAAGTGTGTGAAGGATTGGAGTCTCAGGGCCCAATCCTAAACAGTGTGTATCGGCTTATTGTTGGTGCACACTGTTGCAGATGTGCCATAAAGCATGTTTGCAAGCACTTAGCACCAGCTGAGCACCTGAACTAGCCCAGCACCAGCCAGCACTGGGCTAGCACCACTGGAACAGCGGTGCTCTGCGGTCACCCGAACCACTGGGTGGCAGAGAGGTAGGTGGGGGCATGGGGGAAGGTAGGGAGGAGGTGTTCCAGAGCAGGGGGAGGGCAGGGAGAAGTCATGTCGGGGAGGGAGCGGAACAGGAGGGAGGTGGGAACAGTGGAGCTCAACGCCACTGGATCCTGAGCTCTATGTCAGGCTGTGTGGCCCAAGGGCTGCCACAGAATCAAGTAGCCCATTGTGAGGCTACTTCCCTTACCTGGAGAAAGGGGATGAAAGTCCCCTTCTCCCGAGGAGCCGCCAGTGGCTGCCCTGTTGCACACAGGCTGCTGTGGCAATCGTTTCAGCACCATGGCAGTCCTGGTGCAATGGGCAGCTTAGGATTGGGCTGCCTGTCTGCAAACCTGTGCAAACTTACTTGGGAGTAAATCCCATAGAATGCAGTGGAGCTTATTTCGGAGTAAATGTATCCGGTCCTTATGCTGATGGCTCTCATGATCTGACAGCATAAGTCCACACCCTGCCATCACACAAGCCACTCCAACAGCAGGGAGGTCACTGCCAATGGTGAAAGTTAGGAAACCTTGTGATGCTGAATCACCACTGCAGCAGGTAGATATGCAGGGGGGGCTGTTTAGGGGAGAATTGTGGGCAGTGTGGGGTCAGAAGCAGGCCAGGTTCTGCTATTCTATCCCCTAGGCCAGTGGTATGCAAACTGGGGCATTGCAATGCCCCAGCCTGTGCGTCTGGGCCTCTGCCCCCTTAAGGGGCAGGGGCAGCCAGGAGACAGGGGAAGGCAGAGGGGGGATGCAGGGGCTTGGGTGCACTTGCCCAAGCCTCCTGCACCCTCCTGGGAGTGCGGGGGGCCCTGTGCAACCTTTGGCAGGGCTCCCCAGCTCAGGAAATTGAAAGTGAAGCGATCGTGCCCGCTCCGCAAAACCGGAAGCTGAGCACGATCGCTCCACTTTCCCTTCTGACGGGGCTGCAGGGACTGGGGCACACCTTCCACTCCCTGCAGCAGCCGTCCCTGTGTGCAGGGAGCCCTGCGCGAGCGCCTGCAGGGTGCCCCAGGTCAGGGAAAGGGAGAGTGGGGCAATTGCATTCCACTTCTGCTGTGGCAGAGCAGATCACTCCACTATCCCTTTCCCTGACCTGGGGCACCCTGCAGATGCTTGCACAGGGCTCCCCGCACACAGGGATAGCTGCTGCAGGGTCTGGAGATTGCACCCCAGTCCCTGCAGCCTCCTGAGTGACGTGATCCTGGGGATCACATCACTGCCTTCCCCCTGCACCTGCTGTCTCTCCCCCCCCCCCCCCCGTAAAGACTTACTTCAGGTTTCAAACTTCTGGAGAGTTTGAAAACCAAAGCCCTAGGCTGTTAGGCTCACACTAGCAGTCTTGAACTGCATCATCCTCAATAGAATTAGAAGAGGAGAATGTGACTCATTTAAAAAGTCAAAATCCAAATAACTGATATGTAACTATTGTGAAACTCCATTAGATCAATGGGACTGACTCCCAAGAAACTGCACATAGAATTGTATCAAGCATATTACAGATGGCCCCTGTTATCTACAGATTCAGAAACCGCAGATTTCTTTATCCACAGGTTGCAAACCCTCAGGGAAAGGCCCACCTGCACCCTCCAAAGGTCACCTCCGGAGGTTTTCTGAAGCCCATAGAAGCTGCGCACATCCACCCGTGTAGCACAGAAAATCTAGAGGTTTAAAAACAGTGATACAGAAATGCAATGATTGCAAATGTTGACTGTTAATATTGCCATTGCTTTGTTTTTTGAGAGCTGCATGCTCAGATACAAGAAACTGCAAGAGGAGAGCTGAAGGGGAAGACTCAGTCGAGTGTGTCCCAAACAACATCATCTGCTGCTGCGTGGAAGAAATATTGGAATTCCACATGTGACTGCAAACAGTGGTGACGGCAACAGCCAATGATGACAGCAACATAATTCATGCACTAGCAATGTACCTAAATGTGTACAGGTGGGTATAAAATGACTGGGCAGATGCCTGAACAGTGCTTCTCAATATTCTGTGCATGGTTTACAAAGGCTTCCCATGATTCCTGTATTCTAGAAATGTTTTCTCTCTAGTAAATGGGGGTGTTACTGTTTATGAAACAATCATAGTATCTGTCTAGTATCTAACAATGGAGCTGGTCACTGTGATTACCTGAATTAAGTCTTATGTAGAATTGTGCAATCACAGACTGTAAAACAAAATGCAGAGAAAATGCCATATAATCAGAACAGTTGGGACAGTGCTTTGAAACCATCCTGGTTATTCAATCACTTAAACAGTAGCCAGTGCATTTGCCAATTGCTCCCTAGCAAAGGATAAAATGAGATGTATTCCTGGGGGAAACAGGATCTGCCAGAAATCATATTTGCACATTCAAATGTCATTGGCTAGTAGGTGTTTATTGCCACACAGTACCTTACCCCTCTTCCAAAAAACGTCCAGCTCTGCAGTGTCCACCCACAAACAGCCTGGCTTTCTGTACGTTTACTCAGTTCCATGTGGCATACTTTCCAGGAACTGCAGTTCCCAATTCCTGGGTGGATTGGGCCCAGGAAGTGGGAGGGTTTGGCAGCAGCAATACCTGTCGAATCCTAATCGCCTTCTGTGGCCCATTCTGCCTGCACAGCTCAATGCAGCAGGCACAGGTCCATATTGACCTATAGTGGCTGCTGGGGTTTACTCCAGGGCAAAGGAGTAAATGTTCTTTACCTTGAGGCGGACTACAGAGGCCAAAACTCCCCTGCAGGATAAAGCAGTAGCCATGTTGGTGACACTGCACTGCCATACAGCAATGGTTCTCAAACTCTCTGGGAGAGTTTGAGTTGCAGTAAGTCCTTGGGGACGGGGGGGGGGGAGGCAGTGATGCGATCCCCAGGATCATGTCGCTAAGGGGGCTGCAGGGATTGGCATGAACTTACCTTCCTACTGCAGCCCCCCGGGGGTGTGGGGATCCCTGCACAACCCTCCGCAGGGCTCCCCGAAGCTTAGAAAGTGAAAGCAGAGTGATCTTGCACCACCTCCGCAAAACCGGAAGTGAAGCACTATCACTCCGCTTTCACTTTTTAAGCTTCAGAGAGCCCTGCAGGCAGTCACAAGGCTCCCTGCGCCCCCAGGAGGCTGCTGCAGGGACTGGTAAGTGCATGCCAGTTCCTGCACCCCCCCTTATCGCACTGCTGCCTCCCCCTGTCCCCGCCCCTTAAGGGGGCAGAGGCCAGGGACCTCTGGTTGGGGCATCACAATGCCCTAGTTTGCAAAGCCCTGCCATACAGGGTGTTAGGATTGGGCAGCATCTCTCGCTTTCTGGGCCTTGTATGTTTATGATTGTATAGCATGATTTATTTGGATATAAGGAGACTGCAGAGTGTGAGGCACTGTGGAAAACAGATCATCAAAAGCATTGCAGCTGTCAATTGAGAATTTCACATTCTGTCCTTGTCTCATTTCTTCTTTGCACAGGTTCTCGGCTCTCCCTATCAGCTCTGTGACCTCAGGCATGGAAGGGTAGCCAGTCAAGGGATTTCACCGGGCGAGATAGACCAGATCCTAGAGCCTTGTGTGCTAATAATATGGCATTCTGCATTCAGCAGCATGCTCTGATTGGCAACAAATAAAGAAATAACTGATACCAGAAATTAATCTCTGTTATTACATGCCATGTGCTGGCCAAAAAAGTTCCTGTTCACTGGTGATGCAAGTTAATTACCACACTGTCATCAGGCATTATGCGCTTCTTGTCAAGCTCTTGTGACAAGGTTTGGTATCTTGAGTCCTCATTCCAGTTGGTCGTGAATGGCAGTGCACTGCTGTGTGATACTCCTGTCATATCCTATGATGAGTCTGTAATGAACTTGGGCAAGTGCTGATCCCCGTGCATGATGCCAATAAAGTAACTTTATTCAAAGTACCTTTTGTTAACTCTACACATTCAATATTCTAGGGAGAGGTGCCAGCAAACCTGAAATGAATACTCTCCATAGAAAACCAGCATTCCTGCATACTAATCATTCATCAGTGGGTGCACAGCATATGCTGCAGGGCAATAGTGATGCATTGCTATTACAGCCTCCCCTTAGATAAACTGTGCAACTATACTTTCTAATAGCATTCCATAGTGGTCTGGGCTGAAGTGCTGCTCCTACTGTCCAGTCCCATTCACAGGCTATGAAGTTGGGCAGGGGCCAATTTTAGGGAGAGGAGATTGGAGTGATCTTTGGGGTGATACCTGGAGGAATTGTTCACATTTTATTCATTTACTATATTGAATACTATCATTTACTTAGCATAAGCTAAGGATTTGGGAAGTTGGGTGTATGATGAAAAGGAGATAGCAAACAGTAGAAATTCTCAATAACAAAATGATAATGTTCCAAATTTAATTAATTTCCTATGGGTCTTACATTTGGATATTTATAAGAGCATGAAAATATTCAAATTCAGTGTGCAAATTTAAATTGGCAATAGAGGTGTAGTACAGCTCATCATCATTGTACTTCACAGGCTAGAGGATAAAGAACCATCAGGTGGGTTTGTTCTGCCAGATTCCCAGTCCAAGCTCTGCCTGGAGAATTATACCCACTTTTAGCTAATTAGCTCCCCTTCTTTCCTCAGAAGTGGCCCTGGTTCTGCCTTGCAGTACTGCTGGACCCCACCACCAGGGTAGCTCACCTGTTTAACCTACAGAGGTCCTCCTTCCTGCCAGCAGCCTCCCACCACTACAGCAGCCCCTTGGTCCTCAGCAGGTCTTGGGCACAGCAGCCAAACATCCATCTTAGTGTCTCCAGTAGTTTCTGCTCCAGCAGCTTCCAAAAGCCATTCACACATCAGTCTATTAGCCATCAATTCCTCAATCTGTACTTCCTCAGGCTGTCCTCCTTTTGTTATCCACAAACCCTTCCTGCCTCAGGTGCTCCTTATATCTCTGAGGGCCCTATTGCCTTCAAGTGGCTGCAGCTGTGCAGCACACTCTGCTGGATGCCCAGGCCTTACCCTTAAAGGGGCCACTGCTGACACCACATCTACCTCCTCGCCAGATCTTCCATGATTCCAATACAGGGTTAGAGAGGTAAAGGCTGCAATCCTAACCACACTTTCCTGAGAGTAAGCCCCATTGAACAAAATAGGACTTACTTCTGAGTAGACCTGGTTAGGATTGTGCCCAAAGTCAGATAGGCTAATGGCATTTAATATGGGTCTGTGCTGAAATACTGCTCCCAACTGCGGTCTCATTGGGGCCTATGGGGTTGGGCAGGGGCTAATTTTTTTTGGGGGGGAAGGGATTGGGGGTGAAACTGGTGGCACTAGTGCCCTTCCTAGCAGTCACTGACTGATGGCTGCCATTTTGTTTCCAGAATGACTGTCAGAAGATTGCCATTCCCCCCCCATACCAGATTTTGAGCCAAAACTTATCAGTTGGCTCAACTGCTAAGTTTTGGTTCAGCCCACTCTTATTAAAATATAGTGACATTAATATTCCTGTGAATTGCAGAGCATAGGCCGCAGAGCATAGCACCAAACTCTGGTGGCTCACATAATACATGCCTGTAAAATTGAGGGTCAGAAAAATGTTTTGCTTTCTTCAAAATTTGTGGTGGTTTTATTTGAATTTGGGGTGCAGATTCCAAAAAAGGCATCGGTTTTGCCCTATCATGTCTAGATTTTCAGCATAGCCTAAATAGTGAATGGTTCAAGCAGCTTCCTTTTGAGGAAGTCGTGGCATAGATTTCCACACCAGAAAGCTGCACAAACCATTCACTAACGAGGTGTGATAGGGCAAAACCGATGCCATTTTTGGAATCAGCACCCCAAATATACCCAAGCACATGTCTAACTTTTAAGACCGTAAAATGTATGTTGGTCTGTAACTTTTCAAATCACCACATTTTGCTTGATGATGTGTGCTGCCATATCCCAGTTCTGTAAATCTAGGAAGTCTAATTTGCATATTATGCACATTATTTGTGGCTATGCAAATTAAACACATTCATTTGGACAATCTCTAATAATTGTTCTGTATTTGCTCCAGGCACAAGTCACAAAAGTTGTGGACACAGTTTTGGGGGGAAAAAAAGTACTCTTCACTTATGAGTGATCTACTTGATCTGTTCTGCTGCCTTTCTGCTTGGTATCTCAGGCAACAGCAATGATTGCTGGGGACAGATGTGGCAGGCTATTATGTCTTACTGTCCTGACTTCTGTTCTTTCTGCATAACTCATTACCTCCTCCTAAGTTATATGAAAGCAGAAACTCTGAGCATGGAGGAGAGCTCCTTATTTTTCTTCCAGATTATCAACACTTGGCAGCTGTTTGCTAAAAACACAGTACCCTCATTTTTCTCGTATAGTTTCACCTTGATGGGAAGGAAATGAAATGGCTTCGTAATCAGTAGATGTACAGTTGGCCCATGTTATCCGCCGGGCTTCCGTTTCTGAAAAGGAAGATTTTGGTAGATACCAAAATCTGCAGATGTTTGAATCCGTGGATTTTGGGGGCACTTTAAGCCTCTAAGGGTGACTGAAGCAGTGCTCTGGTCACCTCCAGAGGCTTTCTGAAGCCCACTGAGGCTGCATGCTTCTGCCTGCGGCCTCTGAGGGAGAGCATTTTAAAGGGAACTTCCAGTTTTTGGTGGAAACTGGAAGTTCACTTTAAAAGCTCTGGGTGGCTTTCTGAGGCCCACAGAGACTGTAGATGGCCTGATCCTATCTGGTGGTTATGTCACCAGAATGCATGTTCCGTAAGCAGAACATGCTTTTTGGCTATCACAAACATGAGACTGGTGGCCTGGCCACCTTCAGAAGCAACAAGCAACAAGATCTACAGAATAGGTATTCCCTCTGCCACAGGTAAGGCCTTGTAGCCTCAAAAGGAGGTGAGGAGGGGGTGGGTGCAGAGTGAGTGGATCAGGGAGGAGATGGGATGGGGAGGAAGGCAGATTGGGTCCAGAAAGGGGTAAGTTCAGTGGCGGCAGCAGTGCCCACCAAATCCTAACCCCCTTCCTGGGCTTGATCTGCCTTTGTGGGTCCACACAGACTTGCACCAGTAATATAGCTACTGCAGGTCTGAGTTGACCCACCAGGCCAGCAGGAGCTTACCTTGGGGGAAAGGGAAAAAAAAATGTTTCTTTACCCTGAGGAGGTCTCCTGAGGCTGAAACTCCCCTATGAGATTCAAAAGACACTACATTGGTACTGATCTCTGACACTCTTTCTCTCGATACCGAGCTAAACAAGCGCATCGGTAAAGCAGCTACCATGTTTTCCAGACTCACAAAGAGAGTCTGGTCCAACAAGAAGCTGACGGAACATACCAAGATCCAGGTCTACAGAGCTTGTGTCCTGAGTACACTTCTGTACTGCAGTGAGTCATGGACTCTTCGCTCACAACAGGAGAGGAAACTGAACGCTTTCCACATGCGCTGCCTCCGATGCATCCTCGGCATCACCTGGCAGGACAAAGTTCCAAACAACACAGTCCTGGAATGAGCTGGAATCCCTAGCATGTATGCACTGCTGAAACAGAGACGCCTGTGTTGGCTCGGTCATGTTGTGAGAATGGATGATGGCGGGATCCCAAAGGATCTCCTCTATGGTGAACTCATGCAAGGAAAGCGCCCTACAGGTAGACCACAGTTGCGATACAAGGACATCCGCAAGAGGGATCTGAAGGCCTTAGGAGTGGACCTCAACAGGTGGGAAACCCTGGCCTCTGAGCGGCCCGCTTGGAGGCAGGCTGTGCAGCATGGCCTTTCCCAGTTTGAAGAGACACTTGGCCAACAGTCTGAGGCTAAGAGGCAAAGAAGGAAGGCCCATAGCCAGTGAGACAGTCCAGGGACAGACTGCACTTGCTCCCAGTGTGGAAGGGATTGTCACTCCTGAATCGGCCTTTTCAGCCACACTAGACGCTGTTCCAGAACCACCTTTCAGAGCGCGATACCATAGTCTTTCGAGACCGAAGGTTGCCAACACATTGGTACTGCTGCATTGCTGCATGGGGACTTAGGATTGGACTGGAGCAGCCCAATCCTACACAGTGCAGTGGAGTTGCCAGGCTTGCACTATAGCCAGTGCTGCAATTGAGCAGGCAGGAGGTTTCCTCCAGGTAAGGGAACATTTGTTCCCTTAACCCATGTCAAGCCCCAGCCTGCCCAATGGGGCTGCTTGGATCTGGACCAGCTATTTAGCTAGTACAGAACCAAGTAGCCCCATGTAAGGCTAGCAGGTCCAGGATGAAGGTTAGGACGTGGCAGAGGCCTGCTCTACTTCCCCCCCCTTCCTGGCTTGACTAACCACCATTCCACCCTCCCCCAACCCGAACCCGATCCCACTTTCTGAACACCCTCACCCTGCCTCCTTGCCGTCTGGCACAAAACACCCCTGCCCTGATAACCGTTGGATGGGATGTAGCAGTCGTGGGATAGGATAGCACAGGCCTTTCCACCTTTTCTGCTTACTCACTAGGTAGTGAAAAGCACCTTATGGCACTTTTATGACATCTAGCCCCAGTGCTGCAGCTACTGTGCTGGTGCTCACAGCTCATATGATTGGACACTGGGTGAACAAAATATCCAAGTCCCAGACTGAATGCCTCATCTCAAAGTGCATCAAATCTTATTTAACAGTAATATCCTTTTAACCCCCCTCCCGACTTTCTTTAGGATTCTGACTAGCATCCCGCTATGCCTCTCCCAGTTCTGCAGAAATTACTAGATGAAAAAGCAAGAAGTGTACTGGGACCATCCTCTTGCTTTTTTCTGAAAGTGTTTGCCGTTTGAGTTCAATATATCTTTGATAGCTCATTCCATCAGAACTTCTGGCTTCCTAATTTTACTAGCTCAATAAAATGTTTGGAGACCTCTGTCCATAGGGGAAAAGAATCCTTTTTTTTCCTGTAAAAGATGTTGAGAAACATGCCATTAATTCTCAGCACACCCACATCTTCAACCTATAACTGAATGGGGGGAGGGGGCTTATTTTTCTATGTATTTGCTTATATCAGTGTTTTATAGGTTGTCTTTTACTTTTAAAAAATAATTTGTAATTTGTAAGCCACCTTGGGAACCGATATTTAAAAGTGGGATACGAATACCTGAAATAAATACATTCAATAAACATGTGTCAGCCACCATGTTTCTGAACGGCTCCCTGGTGATTTTGTTTATCAATTGTCTCAAGGCGCAATCCTATCCTGCGTTGGAACAGGCAAGCCAAGAGGCTTGTGCTGTATCCAGTGCAGGACAGGGGCCCAAGACAGCTCAGGCAGAGGCAAGGGGAAACTTTTCCCCTTACTCCTGGGTAAGGCGCCTTTGGTCCAATGGGTCTCCTCAAACTTGCATCAGGTGGTACAAGTCCAATGAGAGAGGAGCGGCTTGAAGCCGCTCCGTTCTCCTCAAGAACAGGGGTTGGGATCTGACATAACTACCGTAACAACTCAACCAATAGCAAACAAAGGAAAAACACAATCACTGTGCAAGGAGCATGAGGAGGGCCTTCTACGTCTTTTGGTGTGCCATGGCAGAGGTGCTGCCCACTATGTTGGCAGACAGCATCTCAGGTCACAGTGACCCTGATTGAAATTTCCTTTTTTTTTTTTTTTTTGCCCTTTTTGGTGTAGATTTAAGACAACATATTGAAATGTAGGCTATATCTATGCAAAGATAATCACAACTGCTGCTCCTATGGCTCACAAGAAGAGAGGATTCTCAGAGGTTTTCTGGCTACCTGGTTTTATAACAGACAATTTCTGTTTCAGCAGCATTGACCCTGACTCTGTCTATGTCGCAGGCAAACTTCTCCCAGATACTTAAAGACGAGAGATTTTGAGATTGGGCACATGTTCCTGGTCAAGGAAGCAAAGCCAAGAAAATGCAGCTGGAGCACTTCATCCTCCTTGTTATATCACCGCCACATATTTAAAAAGAATGCTTCTTCATCTTCAACTCCAATTGCTTGGCTGTTGGCAGCACAAATTGATAACACGGTTTGCTGAGAATGTTTGAAATCTTTTGTAGGATTTGCAGGCAGATTCCGAAGAATACAGATAAAAACCAGATTTCAAGCGCAAAGTTAACAGGCCTGAGATCTGTGGTTCCCTTTGTTGCATGCAGGACTTAATTCTGCATAGACAAGTTCATCCTTATCTAGTTTTATTTTCTTTGTTTCCACAGCATATTTTCCAACTTTGAACAAAAATACATTTCCTTTTGAAAGCCCAGCTTTATGGGGAAGTCACTGTCATGGCTTTAGAATGGACTGATTGATCCACGCATTCTTCCCCATGGCTCCCAACTTCATTGTTACAGCACCTGCTGTGCACACTTGGCTCCATTGCGTTGAATCAGCATCACTGATCTCACACACTCCTCCTGTTTTGTTAGTTTGGTCCTTCGCCATTGGCTGAGCTGCTATGATTTGATGGAATATTAATGAATATTTCAACATCTGTGAAAACACAATTACTGATTAGAATTGTAACAAGCGTATAAATTGATAATGTTTCTGTAAGTCCAAAATTAGGGGCAAAGTTTGAAGGTACTCTAGTGCTGGCAACTTCTAAAGTTACTCCAGTGGTTTCTTTTCAAGCAATCATAATGATAGGTGACAAACAAGAGATGGTTTAATAGTAACTTTGAGGTCACCTAGATGGTGGCACATGATAACTGAATTTGAAATGCAATAATTCACATAATCAGGCTTCTGCAATTTCCAATTCATAGTATAGGAGGCCTTCTGATCCAGGACTTTCCCAGCACAATCAGTTGCGTAACCATCACAGAGTGTTGGTTTCACTTCTCTAATAATCATCTTTCACTTCAGTTCCCTACTGGAGCTTTACGAATCCTCACAGACCTGGTCCAAGGCTGCAGTCCTCTCTCACACACTCAGCCTGTATGTTTCTCTTCCAGATGGCCATCAGGAGGAAGGAGCTGTGGGAAATGTAGTCCCTAAACTTGGTAGTCTCATTATGGAATGCTGAAAATCACTACAGCTGATGCCATTTCTAAATTTCAGGTGAAGTCTCTTTGGAAAGGTAAAGGGAACTCATTTAAGATCTAGAAATTGCTACAAGTTCCAGAAGGAGTAGGGAGAAGTTTGGTAAGCATGGTGGCTGAAGGCCAGCAAGTCAAGGGGATAGAGGGGAACAAGGCAAGTGGATGGTTGTAATCAAACCTTACAATGGGTAAGAGAGAGGCTATGTGATGCGGTGGCAGTGGTGGTGGTGGTGGTGATGGAATGTGGAGAATGGCTGGATTTTAAATTACAATATGCTGAATTATGCTTCAAAATAGCTACACTTCAACCTGCATGTGTCCAAGGATGTATCTATCTCTCATAGTGCTGGAGTTTTCATATTTAATAGTTATCTTGTACCATTGAGTGTATTGATGGTGCCCTAAGGGCCTCATTATGGAGGTTTTACACAGGGAGGACCTGATGGACCTCCTCGAAAGAGCAAAGAATAATGAGATTATTCCACTCAGCTGCCATGCCTTTGGGAGGAATGCCAATGTCCAGTGGTCTGAGAGAAGGACTCTTGATCAGGACAAGTACCTGTAGTTGCTCCCTTAATCATTGTCACTGATGTCAGTGGACCTTTCAGTGTGCCCCCTTCTTTCTAATTACGCGAAAACACCTTGGCAGTTATTCTGCAAAGTAATAAAGGATTTTGTACTGTGAAGGCACAGAAGAAACAGGGATAGTAAGCATGTCTGAGTGTGAGGGGTGGTGTGAGAGTCACTAGGGAATGCTCCTGCCCGAGACAGAGAAACTGAGGCAGTTACAAAGCCGTTTTAAAAGAGGTGGAAGTGCAATCCTGACCTTTCCAGCAATATCCTTCCCCATTAATATTTTTAATTAAGATAACTGGCAGTGAATGATGGCTTGAGCATGGCAGCCACACATTCTCTCAACAAGCCTCCAATGGAAATGTGTCTTTTACAGAGTCTTATGCTTTAGTGAGAAATAAAATATAGGCTTGTCTCTGGCCACATTATCTGCTCCGTACAGATTTTGTTGCACCCTGTGCTATCGGTCACCATGGCTGCAAGCCACAAGAATCAAAGGGGCAACATTTGCTTTGACTTCTGCTGGAGGTTTATCAGGCTCCATGCCAGACCCCTCCCAAAAGGCTAATTTTAATTGATTCTATACTGTGTAATTTATTAATTTTATTAAAATATTTATGTTCCATCTCCCCCCAAAGACTTCCAAGGCAGCTCACAGCACAATCAATTAAAATAACATGCATTCTGTCATTATAACATTAAATGTTTCAATGTTTCATGTCCAAAAAAGGAACAAGAAGGATAAACCAAGGATCAGCAGCTAAGAATCATACATTTCAGAACCATAAAAGGGACTGAACCAAGCCAAAGGCATGCTAAAACAAAAAATGTTTTAATAGTCTGCCAAGTGTCAATAAAGAGAGAACCAAGAAGGCCTTCTGAGGTTGGATTCCAGAACCTGGCCCCCACAACTAAGATGGTCATGTCTCGTATCCCCACTAATTGAACCTTTGGTAGCTGAGGAATATCCACAGTGGTTGGGCAGGGACATGTGAGAAAAAATGTAGTCCTTCAGAACCAGCTGGACAGCTTTTGTAACTGCACTGCATGGATTCTCTGATTTCGGACACAATCCTACCCTGCGCTGGAACAGGCAAGCCAAGTGGCTCAGCCAGCGGTAAGGAGAAACTTTTCCCCTTACCTCCAGATAAGCCACCCTAGCCCCTATGGGTCTCCTCGGACTTGCGCCACCTCCTGAGGTGGCACACGTCTGAGGAGAGCAGAGCGACTTGAAGCCGCTCCATAATCCCTGGGAATGGGGGTTGGGAGCTGGCCTAACTGCCAGGTCCCAGCCCTGCCTTGCACTCCCTACCCGCTCCCGGGGCTGCCCACGCCTGCCTTCCCCCCGCCCCAGAATGCCTTCATCCTGCCTCCTCCCTGCCCATCCCAGAGTCTTGCATCAGCTGAGCTTGGCCGACACAAAACTCAGAGCCTCTGTTAGCATGGAGGCTTATTCCAGCTTCCACAGGTTGGTGTCCCTCCATGCGCCAGCCTAGCCGACTCATGAGGAGGTACAAACATGCCTTACAGCATGTTTGCAACCCTCCTGGGCCAGCGCAAGGCCCAAGTGCAGCTCAGGATCGAGCTGTAAGTCTCCAGCCCTGCTCATAAACCCTGCAGTAGCCCTCCTCCCCAAGGAAAAGGTAAAAACATTCCTCACCTCAAAAAAATGTCAGTATTGAAAGGGCTGGTCCCCTGGAGTACACCACAGCTGTCACCCTTGCTAAGCATACTCAGAACCTGTTTAAATTGCTCTTTTATCCTACTCATCCTTTGTGCTGCAATGTTTCAATGTACACTGAGGCCCTGGGAGGCGGAACAGCCATAATGACTGCCCAAGTGCTTCCTTTCCAGCACTCTCAACCAATAAGAAGCCCAGGATTCCCCATCCTGCCTTGTGCCTCCCAAGAATGAGAAAAAAAAATGCCATATTAAATAAAAATGCCAGTCTAAAAGGATGGATGGTAATGTTTGTTCCTGTTGACAAGATCTCTCTCATAACAAGAAACAGAGAACTTAAAAAATGAGATGGTCTCCCAATCTGAACCTCATACGTATATTAAGTCTCCCCGGAACACCCAATGATTTTTGAATATCTTCACCATTCTTAATTTGTTTTTATTGTAGTTATGAAAAGAAGATCGCTTAGAATTTCATAATGATCTAAAGAGCCATAAAATGATTTTCTACTCATTAATTTGATCCAGAGGCCATACCCAGTGTTTCTGTATTTGATCGCTATTAGCCCTTTCCATTCATTGTCATTAGACTAATTCTGTTTCCTTGGAGACAGTCTAATCAAATCATGACCCTGCTGAATGTAGTGGAATTATTATAGTGCAGTCGCAAAGTACTTGGCATCCCCCAAAGCTTAAAATCATAAACAGTTTGCCTGCAAATAACTGTAGGTGGTTGAGAATTGAGCCACATGAAACAGGTTCTAGCAAGTGGGACTAGAAACCGAGCAACTTGGGTTGCAGTTTGTGAAGTATGGCTGACCACAGTGCCCCGCCATGCTGATGGGGAGGTGCCACCAAGCTCCCACTGCTGGCTGATAGTTAGAGCTCAGTGTTAGTATCAGGGTTAGGCCATAAGAGTCTTGGGGCAGGAAGCAGAGAGGCAAGAGATGGAAGGGAAAAGAGACAGAGAGAGAGAGAGTGTGTTGATGGAATGTGGATGGAATAGAAGAAGGACAGTAAGGACTAGCAACAGAGAGAGAGAGAGAGAGAGAGCTTGAGTGTGGAGGCAGGAAGAGGAAAAGGGGGAAGAGCAAATGGAGAAGATGGAGGGAAAAGGGAAGAGTGGAGATGTGGGGGCGAAGCTGACTGGAGAGAGGAGAGAAGAAGGTATGCCAGGGCAAATCAAGAGGCCCAAGGGAGTCACCCTATCAGTTTCTCTATCAGGACTGGGGTGAGCCCAAAGGCACTGTGAGAGAGACAGGAATCCTTGTGAGACCTTGGACCCTGGAGAAACTAGCCATAGGCAAATATGGTGGGCATTATGGTCCCCATCAAACTATATCTTGGGCCAGTCCTGGGGTGAAGAGCTTCTTCCTGACCCCTTGGCAGAAACTCAGAGAGCAAGATAGAGCAAGAAACTTTGAGAGGCCAGGGTGTCAGAACCCCGGGGAAGGTGAAGGAAAGCCCCCCCCCCCAGAATTCTTTGTGTCACATAGGAAACACGCCTAAAGTTATGTGACAGAGCTGTCTCCATTGATTATTTTCCTGCTATCGCCTTTCAGAACCCCCTGGATGTTGAACATCCACCCCCCCTCCCAAGGGAGGAGGTGACACTGCTGCATGCCTTGGATTCATTACTCAGCCTTGGTGAGTTAACCCTAGTTACCCATCCAGGAAATGGAAATAATAGTGACCTCACTAAGGATTGCTCATGAGGACAAACGTGATACATTTAATAGTTGTTTACAAACTGAATGGGTCATATAAATGATCAACAGTAGATTAGAGCCACAAATGTGTGAAACTAGAACAGCCAGCATCTTAGTCCAATGATATAAATAATGTGAAATAAAGTGTACCTTTCATATTAATAATGTGAAATAATGCGTACCTACTTTGAAAAGGATATGGTTGAACTGGAGAAAGGCACATCAAATGATTAGGGGCCCAGTCCTACCCAACTTTCCAGCACCGGTACAGCTGCAATGCAGCCCCTGAGGAGGTCTGTGTGACAGCCTCCCCACCTCAGGATGTAGCACACACCCCACTGGCACAGCTGCACTGACACTGGAATATTGGACAGAATTGGGCCCAATCCTATTGAGTGCACGATGATTCACTGCTGGCACACACTGTCGCAAATGTACCATAAGGCACATTTGTGGGCATTACCAATGGCTCAGCACTGGAGCTGGCCCAGTGCAAGCCTATACTGGGACAGTGCCAGTTGGAGGCTGGCGATCTGCCACCAAGTGCTCAGTGCAAAGCGCCTGGCAGTGAAGAGGTACGTCAGGGCATGGGGGGAGGCAGGAAGGAGGCATTCTGGGGTGGGTGGAGGGTAGGGGGAAGGCATGGTGGAGAATGGAGTGGGGCAGGACCAGTGGAACTGAGCCCTGCCAGAGCTCTGTGTTGGGCCTTTTGGCCCTACACAAGGCTTCTTCATTCTGCACTGGCTAAAGAGCCACTGCAGAGTTGAGTAACCCCATTGCGGGATGACTTCCCTTACTCGGGGGAAGGGGATAAATGTCCCCTTCTCCTAAGGAGCAGCCGTCGGCTGCCCAGTGCATGCAGGAAACTGCAGCAGCCATTTTTGGTGCTTGTCAGCCCTGTACTCAGGATTGGGCTGCCCAGTGGTGAGGATGGAGCATCTTTTTGAAAATGTGGGGTCTTTTTAGATAAAAATGATGACTGAGGGACATGGTAGAGTTATATCCTGTATCAGTGTGAACAAAGTGAAAAAAGAGAAATTCCCAGGAAACATTTAGTGCATGGCAGTCATGGCTCTCAGTCACTTAGCACATGCTGACTTTAGCTATTCCTATGTGGGCTGAATTTTTGTTGTGTGCATACCGATGCCATGTGCTGGTTGGCATGGATCCACTTTTGGCATACTGTTGAAAGCACCAATATTGGCATGTGACTGTCAGATCCTTATCTTCAGGGCATGGTGTTGGCATGCACACAACCAGGCTAGCTTGTGGCAGTCCAGTTAAACAACAGGACTGGCTAACTGAAAAGGGGTAGCTGTTACGAACTGAAAGCATCATGTGAATTGGCTCTTTTTCTCTCTCCATCCACTAGATTCTGATACGGACTCAACAGATGGAATTCCTGACACAGCATAATGTAATGGTCAATAACACTATTGAAGAAATTGAAGACTATTTTGAAAGATGAGTATATTAATGAGTGGTCCCTCTATGAATGACTATAGCCATGGTGGCTCAGAATGGAAGCACTTTCAGAAAGATTAAATATACCTCTCAGGGCGCAATCCTATCTTGGTCTGGAACAGGCAAGCCAGGAGGTTTGCACTGTATCCAGCGTGGGATAGATGCCCAAAGTGGCTCAGCCGGAGTTAAGGGGAAACATTTCCCCTTACTTCTGGGTAAGCTATCCTGGCCCCTATGGGTCTCCTTGGACTTGCACCACCTCCTGAGGTAGCACATGTCTCAGGAGAGCAGAGCAGCTTGAAGCCACTCCGTGCTCCTTGGGAACAGGTATTGGGATCCAGCATAACTGCTGGGTCGCAGTCCCACCTCCCACTCCCCACCCGCCCGTCCCCAGGACTGCCTACTGCCTGCCCTCCCCCTGCCCTGGAATGCCTCCCTTCCGCACACTCCAGAACCTTGTGTTGGCCCAGCCAGGCCGATGCAAGGCTTGCCCTACAAGCCACCATGGAGGCTGGATTCAGCCTCTGTGTGCCAGCACTCCTTTGTGCACTGGCGTGGCTTGCTCATGAGGAGGCGCAAATGTGCTATACAGCACATTTGCGACCCTCCGAGGCTGGTGCAAAGGACATGCAGGATGTCCAGTTAGAATTGTGCTGTCAGTGTCAGATTCAGGAGACAAACAGGGAACGTTTACTCTCTATCACCTGTTTGTGAGCTTCCCAGGGAGACTTGGTTGACCACCACTGGAAAGAGTACTATATTAGACCAAGGGTGCCCAAACCCTGGCCCTGGGGCCACTTGCGATCCTCAAGGCCTTTCAGTGCATTCCTCAGGGAGCCTCTGGTCTCCAATGAGCCTCTGGCCCTCCAGAGATTTGTTGAAGCCCACACTGGCCCTATGCAACTGCTCTCAGTGTGAGGGCGACTGTCTGACCTCTTGCATGAGCTGTGAGATGAGAGCTCCCTCCACTGCTTGTTGTTTCACATCTGTGATGCAGTAGCAGCAGCATAGGCCAGCCTTGCTTTGTGCAAGGCCTTTTATAGGCCTTGAGCTATTGCAAGACCTTCATTCATTCATATGTTCATCTTTAATATATTCATTTATGCAAACTTATGCAAATTTATTCAAATTTTAAATGTAAATTAATTCTTTTTTTCCCTGGCCCCCGACACAGTGTCAGAGAGATGATGTGGCCCTCCTGCCAAAAACTTTGGACACAACTGTATTAGACAAACCTGGCAATACTTGTTCTTATGTTCAGTCCTCTCTTGAGTATGTACCAGATTGTATGTCACTCAAGCCTAACATGGAAATCTCTCAGAGTCCCAAAGTTGTGGCTCACCATATCCCTAAGACAAATCCAGAGTTTAGCCCAATCTCTGCAAGTGAACCGTTTTTCAGTACATCTTAAAAGAGATTGGTGTACTGCTGCAAAGTGAGAAATCCTCTCCATCACCCTAGAGTCTACTCCAAATCAAATAAGATTTTCTCTTTTAATAACGGCTCTACTGCCTCCGCTCTGCTGACCTCAGAATGAGAATCAAAGAGAAAAAGATATCATACATAAAACAAAGAGAACGGAAAACAGCAAGAACCGAATTGAATTCCACCGAAATGTCACCTTGCAAGTTGTCTTTTATTATTTGATAGCAAGGCAATTTTGCTGACAAATCTGTTACTGGCTGCATGTTGCACAAAACCAAAGGAAGGCATGTGATAGGTCATTGAAAAGTCATTGTTATATAACAAGAGACTAAGTAGCACTCTGAAATGCTACTTATGTCATGTCAGGGGTGTAAACCTCTGATTGCTCCAAGGGCCACTGCAAGTGTGAACAGTTAAAACTGGACTGCTTTTGTTGCACTGACTTTATCTAAGATGAAGAGCCTCTTTAGACAATTCAAACAAGCATGGTTTATTGCAGTGGTTTCCAAACTGTGGGTGGGGACACACTAGTGGGTCACGACCTGATCTTTGGTGGGTTGCAAAACTGGCAAGCTGATAGCTGACAAGGAGAATGTATTGAATTTGGTGGAAACCAAAATGCACATTTACTTGTGAGCAGGGGAGCATGCTTAGTCCATTTTGAAGGGCAGGCCAAGGGGAATGCAACGCCACCAAAATGGTCCTGCTCCAATGAAAGTAGACCCCAAAAATCTCTTGAGAAGGAAGTCCCCCTTCCAAGCTATCAAGGAAAATGTTAGAGCCCTATGGAAAAAGCCCTATGGAAAACGAAACTGAGCCTCATGCAATGACATCACTAGGGATACAGGGGTGTAGACCTCACTGAATGACACCATCGGGGGGCAGGTTGACACAATTACTGACCAAAATTGTGAAAATATTGATGTTTTTGAATAATACCCTCATGTTATTTAACATTTGATGGGTAATTTAATGCAGAATGCAATGAAACAAACCACATTGAAATATTTGTGTTCTATCAAACAGTATAGCCAAATAACCACAAAAGGAAAGCAATTGCCTTACGTAACTAAAAGTGGATTTTCTTAACTCAGAACTGACCAATGAGACTGATTGTTCTGAGAGCCACTGAGGTGTTATAACACAGCAGAAAACCAATAAGGCAGTGTTATTCAAACTGTGAGGCGCAGCTTTTTAGGGAGGCGCCAGGAGCTCAAAGGGGAGGTGCGGGATGTCCTCTCGCAGCGATACAGTCACACCCCTGGGCAGAATACGAGCCCATCTTCTGCCCGTCGTTTGTGCTTTTTTTTAAAGCAGAAGAAATGGGAGCTGCTCAACTGCGAGAGTGACTGCCGCTGCCCCGCCCTCTTCTCCCTCCACTCTGAGGCTGCCACCTTCTGTGTTCGCTCTTCAACTCCAACCCCCATCTGGCAAGTACCGAGCTTGCTCAGCTTGCAGTCCTTAACCCTCGCTGATCCTTGTCTGGTTGGTTCCTAGTTCCCAGCCTGGGATTGCTTCTCATCAAAGTGAAATGTCTCTTTTCAACCCCCTCCCTCTTCCACTCCACCCTTTCGACCTCCAAACCTTCCCACTTTCCTCCCCCTACCCAAATAAAACACTTCCTATTTTACCAGTCACCAGGGGGTCTTAAAGTTGTTTCCATGCAGTTGGCAAAGGGGGAGGGGAGAGAGAAGCACACACTTTACTTGACCAGGAGCAGAAAAAGGGTACTGTTTTTAAAGCGATTTATTAATCTTGTTGTTTGACTGAAGAGGAAAGGCTGTATTTTTAAAGTGATGGATCTTGCTATTTGAAGGGAATACTTATCAGCCATTGATGAAGTGATTGCCAGCCCAATCCTATCCACACTTTCCTGGGAGTAAGCCCCATTGACTCTAATGGGACTTACTTCTGAGGAGACATGCATAGGCTTGAGCTGTGCATCTCCTAGTAAAGAAGACAAATCAGAACATAAGAACAGCCCCACTGGATCAGGCCATAGGCCCATCTAGTCCAGCTTCCTGTATCTCACAGCGGCCCACCAAATGCCTCAGGGAGCACACCAGATAACAAGAGACCTCATTCTGGTGCCCTCCCTTGCATCAGGCATTCTGACATAGCCCATTTCTAAAATCAGGAGGTTGCACATGCACATCATGGCTTGTAACCCGTAATGGATTTTTCCTCCAGAAACTTGTCCAATCCCCTTTTAAAGGCGTCCAGGCCAGACGCCATCACCACATCCTGTGGCAAGGAGTTCCACAGACCAACCACACGCTGAGTAAAGAAATATTTTCTTTTGTCTGTTCTAACTCTCCCAACACTCAATTTTAGTGGATGTTCCCTGGTTCTGGTGTTATGTGAGAGTGTAAAGAGCATCTCTCTATCCGCTCTGTCCATCCCCTGCATAATTTTGTATGTCTCAATCATGTCCCCCCTCAGGCATCTCTTTCCTAGGCTGAAGAAGCCCAAACGCCATAGCCTTTCCTCATCAGGAAGGTGCCCCAGCCCAGCAATCATCTTATTTGCCCTCTTTTGCACCTTTTCCATTTCCACTATGTCCTTTTTGAGAGGCGGCAACCAGAACTGGACACAATACTCTAGGTGTGGCCTTACCATAGATTTGTACAACGGCATTATAATATTAGCCGTTTTGTTCTCAATTCCTTTTCTAAAGATCCCAAGCATAGAATCTACCTACTCCAGCATCCTGTCTCCAACAGTGATCAGCAACTGATCATTTATAAAGTGTGTATATTGCTGTGTATTAATAATATATTTTTAAGATCTGCATTTAATTAATGATATGATTAATATAATTAATATTAATATAGTTAATATATATTTAATATTATATTATAATAAATATAATATTATAATATAATATTTAATATATTTTATATAGTTAATATTTCTGGCCACTTCCTGTTTAATGATGTCACTTCCAGCCCTCAGGAACATGATGGGGAGTCATGGCCAACAGCCACGGGGGTCAAGGGAGCCACTGGCTGGAAAAGTTAGAGTACCACTGCAATAAGGTGTTAGTAAGAATCAGCTCTCATTTCCATGAATCAGAACTAATACTAGAGCTCTTAGGGCCAAATCCTATGGAGTGAGCCGGCACACAGTGTCACAAATGTGCCATAAGGCACATTTGTGGACCCTAGCACCAGAGCTCCGCTGCTTGGCAGTCACGTGGACCACTGAGCAGCAGAAAGGTTGGTGGGGGGTGGGGGGGAAGCTGGGGAGGAGGTGAGGGGAAGGGAGGAGGTATTCTGGGAGCGGGGCGGGAGGGAGGCGGGACCGGTGGAGCTTCACTCCACAGGATGCAGAGCCTCCATGTCAGGCTGGCTGCCCGGCACAAAGGCTCTTCATTCTACACCAATCTTTGGGTCGATGTAGAATCAAGTAGCCCAATTGCGAAGCTACTCACTTTACCTGGGGAAAGGGGATGAAAGTCCCCATCTCCCGAGGAGGGTGCAACAGCTTCCTGGAGCGCACTGGATGCGGCAGCAGCCATTTTCAGCTGCATCCCCGCATGCTGGGCAGGTCAGGATTGCGCTGTTACTCAGTTGTGTGAGTGTTATCAAGCTGGCCACTGGTTTTTTGTAGGTTACTGATTTATTGGGTGACCTGTACTGTTATGTATTTAAATAAAGTTAATGGGGGTGTCATCAACCCTTGTAATGCCACTGTATTGGGGCTGTCATATGACATTGTAATTTATTCTGGATGATCTGGTGGGGAGGGAAGTAGAGGCATGTATTGAGTTCTGGCTGATATACTGTGTACAGTGATGGTTTTGATCATGGGCTGCAGCAGTGAGACCCAACTTCACTTAATTCTTGAGAAACATTTTTGCAAGATACCAGGGTTGGGAAGTACATCCTGTCAAAAAGTGTTTCGTGTTGGGAGAACCCCACTTCCTTGATTGAAGAACAAAGGTGCAGAACGTGGAGAAGAACACTCAAAATTGGAGTGGGGAATCAGATGATATGGGCAAACCAGTAAGTTTCCTGCCCTCAAAGAGGCAAAGTCTCAGGGGGAAATTCCCACCCTGTTTGCTGCAAGGGCTCTTGGATTCCTACAGAGTCAGAAAGTCTGCTAGATGATAACTGGCAGTGCAGAAGGGACCAGTGTGGATTTCGCTATAACAAAAAGTGGTATATAAATTCAGTTCAGTAATAATAATAATAAGGTGTGCTTGTCACCACTGAGAAAAGATGTGCACGGATGCACCCAGGGCCCGTGCTATCATTAGGCCAACTAGGCCTTAGGGTGCAGACCTCAGAGGGGCACAATACTGACGGTTGAGGGAACAGTTTTATATATAGATTAGTTTTTTAATTATTAATTTATGAAGAAAACTAAGATTAACAAACACAAATCCACAATACCTTAAACATACAATAACACAATAATACACACCGCAACATACAACAAAAAATTATAAAAACAGACAAGTAATCTTTAAACAAATTATCATATACAGTCTCTTACTTATAATTCTTTCTAAAATTGTTTTAAATTTAATTCCTCTTATGTTTTTAAATGTCAAATCTGATAATTTATGTATATTTTTTTATTTTAAGATAAATACCATGACATACATAAAATGTACATAGTATATAAACATCACAATATTATTCAAAGTAATTTGTGTGTTGCAACATTTTCTTTAGTACTTGAGAAAGATAACCAGATTTGACCAGATAATCAAATCTGGTCTTCCTTTCTTTTGAATTGATATGTTCTTTTTTTCAGTGACAGATTGCCACACACATTCTGCTGCTGTTCAGTTCTTCGGGGACTCCCCATATTTGGAGACTACTTTTCATTTGGGGAAAGTTATCTCAAGAAAGCTTCTATCCATGTAGGCTCTCTAACTTTAGGTGGTGGCAGCAGGGACAGATCCAGTGTTTGTGTTCTGGGGGGGGGGGGGGATGAGCACTACCAATTCCAGAGCCCAGATCAACCAGGTGGATAAACCTGGGCTCTGGGTTGAACTTGATGGCCTCTGTGGTCAAGGCTTGCTGGGTAGGTAGTCCTGGGTTCCAACCTGAGCTTGGAGCCTAGGTCTACTGATTGCGCAGACCTGTGCTCCCACTTGACCTTGAAGCCCAGATCTACCAGCTAGTAGACATGGACTCTCACCTGGACTTGGAGCCCAGGTCTACCAACTGAGTATACCTGGACACCCATTCCAGCCAATCTTACTGGCGCCCACCGAGCGGGCATTCCCCTAGGGCCCGGTTTTGCTCCCCAGCCCTGTGGGCACCCTTGCCTGCTGGCAGACAGTTTAGGGAGTGCCATGCACCCATGCCCCCCCCCCCCGATCCACCCCAGGTGGCAGTGTGAGCCAGCTTTTCCCTGTTCACTCCAGTGAAAAGTGTGAGGCAGGGAGATAGGTGTTATTCATTGACTGCTATGTGCTCCACCCACCTTGCTCTTTTCCATTCTCTTACATATGAGAACAATCCTGGTGCCTAAACCTGAGGAGTTCTGGCAACATGCCTTCATGGTCCTGAGGTCTAGGCCAAAAAGCTAGTTCTTACATTCAGAAGAGAACAGTAATGGACAGATTCAGTTCTTCCTCCTTGGATGAGGTATTGACAGACCTGCACAGAGACTGCCTAAATCAGACCAAAACTCATCTTTCCACAGTGAACCTTTTCTCTTACCTGAGATTGGTAAGCCAACCAGAAATCCCAGAAGATGGTGAAGAGAAACAGAAACAAGAGCTGCTGCAGCCCTGCAACAAAGTCACAGTAGCGCATGTCTGTCATGAGCATGAACATGATGCTACCTTGCAACCAAAGAGCAAGAGCTACTCTGGCCATTTCTGGACCAGACCTAGACTCTCCTTGGGGGGGGGGGGGATGGACCTCTGATATCACAAAGAGCCTAGCCCTGATTGGCTCAGAGACCTTTGTGATGAAAACACAGAAGACTTCCCAATCAGGTAGGAGCATCACATCATAGCTATCACCTCTTCCCTATTCTGAACATAGTGATGGGGAGGATTACTGAAGGTCCATACACCCCTTATGGCAATAGTGACATTCGCCAAGGTTACCTATTCATGTCTTCTGGGACAGTTTCATTGAAGCTTAAGTTAATGCAGGAGTCATGGAGCTAGTTAGCCAAGACATAACAACCTCCTGGTTTAGAGAAACAGTTTCAAAACCACAAGACCAGGAACATGACACAACAAACAACAGTAGCAGAACTCTGCTTGGTAGGTAGAGCTCTAAATCATGCTTTTCTGCACTCAAAAAAGCCCTCCCTTCCACCCTGAGTCTCTTACTGGTGTTTGTTGCATTGCATCTGGCCTCCCAACCCAGAAGTAATTGGTGATGATGTCATCACCAATTACTTCCAGTAATACTTCAAATAGGTGGACCATGTGAAGTGGTACATTGGAGGAAAAACTCTGTTCTAAAACATCATGTAATGTCAACAACAGGATACCTGGTATGTTTTTGTCCATTCTTAACATAGGCAGATCTGTCCACAAATATTTCCCAGTCAGCATTGTTTATGAGAACATCCTTCAGGTCCTTTCTCAGAGGCAGATCATTGTCTAACAGGCCAAGACAGAAATGGGTTGGCTGTCCTTTATGGGTTTGGCAGGGATCAGGACATCATAAGTCTGTAGAGTCACATTTGATGTTTCCAGAATCAAACTCTCGCACTGTGTGGTCCTAGCTGGTGTTTGAACCTGTAAATTGGTAGAACATTGTGGCGTGTAAAGGAAGGCATGGTTAACTTATAACTTGCTTTCCAATGTTACATGGCTAGGTTCCAAAAATTTGCAACTATCTATCTGTCCCTCTATTTCAGTAAAATCCACCTCCTTGACGGTGGTATTAGTTTCAAACTTGGGGTTCTCAGGAGAGCTCTGAACCTTTACCTCAGATGCTGTTGTTGTGGCATTCTGGGCTGGCACTCTACCCTGGACCTTCTGGTGTCATGCAGACTTCTGTGCATTCCAGGCCATCTTTTCAGAGGGGCGTTTCCATTCAGGGCACATCTCCTTGATAGGAGAGTAACCATTTGGGACACTCATTTTTCCAATGTCTTAATTTGGTGGCATTCTGCACATTTGTCTCTGGTCAGTCTGTACTGGGCAGGAACTCTCCCAGGTGATGCAGGACTCTGGTTTCATACTGGGATGCCATCACTGAGGATGTTCCCTATTCCTCCATCTCTCAGGTAGGTTTCTTGGAGTTCCTCTGTTCCTATTCAGGTAGACTTGGTGAGCAATAGATAAAAGTTCAGTGAAGGACTTTCCCACATAGCCCTCAATGTTTTGGAGCCTGTGCTTGATATCAGGAGCAGATTATGAAGTAAAAATCATGCTCACCAATCTCTGGTAATGATGATAAACTATCCGGCTTTGTACCACATCATTCACTGCCACTAGGATGGTGCGCATCGGGGCTTACATTACAGTTGCAGGTTTGGTTCTTGCCTCTCAATGGGGGTGGGATCCTCAGGACAGTAGGTATCTCATTGGGATATTCAGGTGCTGTGGCACTGTCTGGTCACCTGCTGGAGTGTGGGCAGCCTTCCATGCTGATTGTGGTGGCCCTGGAAGCTTGCTGGTGGTCACCGTACTAAGGTGTGTTGGCAACCTTCAGTCTCGAAAGACTTTGTTATCGCACTCTGAATGGTGGTTCTGGAACAGCGTCTATTGTGGCTGAAAAGGCCGATTTGGGAGTGACAATCCCTTCCACACCGGGAGCAAGTGCAGTCTGTCCCTGGTCTGTCTCCCTGGCTATGGGCCTTCCTTCTTTGCCTCTTTGCCTCAGACTGCTGGCCAAGTATCTCTTCAAACTGGGAAAGGCCATGCTGCACAGCCTGCCTCCAAGCAGGCCGCTCAGAGGCCAGGGTTTCCCATTCTGAGGTGGTCTCAAGTAGGAAGGGGAAATCATGGTGTCTTCTACTGGATCCCAAGCTGCTGCCTCCTTCCATCTTTAAAGGGTTGTCACTTTTAAGCAGGGTATTCGCCTTTGGTCTGTCCCTATTCCCCCTAAACTAGGCTGCTTCCAATAATCAGAGTAGCGATGTTGTTTCCATTTGCCTTTTTCCTTTAACACTCCCTGCAACCCATTTGGACTCCCCATTTCAAATATCCCACACTTGGGCCAATCAGTTCCCAGTTTGGGCCATGTACAGGTGCATAGCAACACCATTTTCTCCCTGAAAATGTCATGAACATATTCTGTTAAAGGCCCCCATCCCTCATACATCAATGCCAGTGGGGTGCCTGAGGAATTTCTTGTTTCGCAAACCTTCCACCCATTTTGAATTCACCTCACACTCACGTCTTTGATTCTCTAACAATTCCCTTGGCAAAAGGCCACACCGAGGTCTCTCGCTCACAGTTCAGGATCCCAAATTCCTGCCAAAATTTTACACAGAAATAAACAGTCGCTATTATGGATTATTTCTCTCAGTCCCATTTCAAATTCCTCTGGGTTTGAGGACCATGTGTGGGGGTTTAAGCCCCCTTTTGTGGTCCCATCTGGGGTGCCAAATGTTGCGCATGAAACGTGTGCCTGGACTGAGGAATTCAAAAGGGTGTGCTAGGAGAAATAAAGAGCCCAGACCAAGGCAACATCAAAGGCAAGCCAAACTTTACTGTGTCAAAAAGGCACAGAAACGGAAACAGCATCTGGCATAACAAAACTCCCTGGGTTTCCCTTTGGGAACCAATTCCTAAGCTGGCCTCCTCAGATAAATATCCCCCAAATCCAGCAGTTTTCAAATTCTCTTGGAGAGTTTGCACCGCTGTAAGTCCTTGCAGGGAAGGCAGCAGGGGCGGGGGGAAGGCAACGATGCGATTCCCCAGGATTGCGCCACTCAGGAGGGCTGCAGGGACTAGGATGCACTCACCAGTCCCTGCAGTAGCCTGTTGGGGGTGTGGGGAGTCCTGCGGGAGTGTCTGCAGGGCTCCCCAGCTCATGAGAAGTGAAAGTGGAGCAATCACGCTCCACTTCCAATTTTGCGGAGGCATACCGTGATCGCTCCACTTTCACTTTTGATGAGTTTGCAGATGCTTGCACAGGGTTCCCCACACTCCCGACAGGCTGCTGCAGGGACTGGTGAGTGCATCCCAGTCCCTGCAGACCTCTTGAGTGGTGTGATCCTAGGGATCGAGTCACTACTTCCTCCCCATCCCCCTTGCCCCCACCCCTTAAGGGGAAAGAGGCCAGGGCCTTCAGGCTGGGGCGTTGCAACACCCCAGTCTGAAAACCACTGCCTAAATCTATTCAGATCAGGCTCTCTCTGGACCTCCTGTCAGTTGAGATACTTGTAACTCCCTGATGGTGGAATGCTCAGGCCAACTGACTAACTGCTCAGTAACTGCCACCCGATCAGTTCTCATTCTGCTCCTCATAATAGTTAACCTTTTTATCTCTAAAGTTTATAGCACCTTCAGGGCACAATCCTAACCAACTTTCCAGCACTGATGTAAGGGAAATGCAACTCTAAGGTAAGGGAACAAACATTACCTTACCTTGAGGAGGCCTCTGTGACTGCCCCCTAACTGTAGGATCCCAGCTATGCCAGTGCTGGAAAGTTGGTTAGGATTGTGCCCTAAAACTCTGAAATTTGTTACAGTCTGATTAGCAAAAGACTCTTGTCACTGAAGTTGATGAGAGAAGCCAGGGGATAAAGGCACATCATTTATAACCACATATGATCAGAGCCTGCAAGCTTCCAGGATGTGGCCTTGTTTGTAGATCTGAACAGGTTTCAGCCACCATGGAATTTTCCAAGGACTTCTCACTAACCAGCAATGGGAAGGGGTTGTTGCTCTGAAGACCCAAAGGTATGTAGGACCTGATGCTTGTCATCAGCAATGTGAGACTGGTTTGAGCGATGCTCTCCTGGAGTGGACCCAGAACCAAGTACATGTGTGCACATATGTGTTAGGCAATACAAGTGGCAGAGCATTTGTCAGTCAATTACAATGCTTTTTTTAAAACCAAAGCTGCATGATCATGGAACTGTGGTTTAGTTTCTATTCCAACAAACTTTTCTTAAATAATGCAGAATACTTTGGGTTTCATAGCAGTGATGAAGTGGAAAAACTTGATCTTTTTATTTAATACCCTGGATAAAAAATCTTTTTGTAACTATAAGGTGCCTTCTCAGCACTCGGTCAACCCTTGTTCAAAGCCTATTGGATAAAATGATCCCTTGGTCTAAATCCCCGAGTTTAAAGGAAAACTGTTGAATAATGCAAGTTCATTGAAATCAATGGCAAAAGACTGAAAACAATTGATTTGAATCAAAACACTCTGCAATCAAATTGGGGGGATTGAACTGGTGGGTCATATGGTGGTTTCTGAATGGATTTGATTGAATTGCATTGAAGGATCTTGCATCTTCATTACATTGAACTGAAGCTAGTATAACTGATGCCTTTTCTAACAACCCTTATTGTCTCTTTTTGTGTGTGTTGATAGCTGGATTACAACATCAGGTCTATAGATGCCTGGGAATTAACTCATATATAGTGAGGTGAGGGTGGGAGAACAGAAGGAGAGGAGGCAATTTGCTCTCCTTGATTGATTACTCTGTGCTTATTCTCTCTAGATTTAGATTCCCAAATGAATAAATCATATACCCACCACTGTGATTTATATCTATTATTTTGTGATGTTTTAGTCTCATGAAATAAAGGCCTTCTGTCTTGTGTCCTGTGGGCATAGCAACATTCTGAGCTACGGACATAGCATCCACTGATGACAGCATGTGGCTTTAATCTTAGTATTTTTTCTCCCGTTGTCTCAATACTTCTGTTTTCTACCAAAGTTTGCGAAGAGATTATTCTTGTTCCACAAGGGCCTTGAAATGTCACAACTGTTTACAGCAACCTCCTGTGAGATTTTAATTAACGTTAATAGAGATCTTTTGTTACTGTGCATGTTCCTGTAGATAAATTTTCCACCTGTGGATTTATGTAGGCAGCTCAGGAGGCTAGCAAGGATGAACCCCTGCCCTCCTTTCAAACTTGGAACTTGGGAGAAGAGTGGATATTGTCCCTGACATCACACGGAACTTCAGAAGCACTTAAAAGTAGTGAGAAATAAGTTCTTATTCTAAGGGACACTGAAGGCCTGTATGCTAATGTGTTCCAAAAGCCCAGTAGGTGACGGACATCCTGCCAGGTCATGGGCCCCAGAAGATGCCCAACCAGGCCAACTCTGACACCAGATCTAAATGTTTTAACGTTGCTGGGCTTCTTCAAAGCATTGCACATTATTTTCAGCAAATCTTTATTTGTTAGGTCTGCATGGAATTGCCTTTTTGGCATCAGGATGGTGCATGAAGATACATAAGCTAGTCCTATTGACTTTCATCACACATACCAAGACACCCTGGGTTGTGGGCAGTGTTTTAAATATAGCATTCATCTTGTGTACAAACTTATGTAAGTAAGAGCCCAAGCTATCCCCTCCCCCCTCCAGTGATGCAACTGTGCCAAAAAGGCTCACACTTTTGGCACAGGGGAACCAAAGGGCAACCAAAGGGCAAAGCAGGGGGGAACCAAAGGGCAATCAGTAGATTCGTATAAAACAACTTGGTTGTACACTGTCAGGTTTGGTGGTATATTTCTAAGGAGAGGAAAGGGAGCTCCTCAACAGAGGGGATAGGATCCAGTGTGCACTACTGCTTCTGAATCCACACCTTCCATCTCTGCCCCAACTCCATTATCCCCTCCCCACCCATTTGCCACCAGTTAGCCCACCCCCACCACCGCCTTACTTGGTCCAACAGGCATGGACCTCTTGCAGCAGGGCTTGTTGGCAGAATGGCCTCCAATGGAGAGCTGCACTCGCCATCAGCAGCCATTTTGCAACTGCAGGAGATGCTTCTGTTTTCGTAAAGCCCTCTCCCAATAGCCAAACTCAGGTTAGTAATACTCACGTTTACTCGTGCAGGCCTCTTAAGGTTGCTCAACAGATGTGCTGAATATCTAATAGCCAATAAGTGAGAGATCAATTGTATCAAGTCTAATTACTTTGGGATGGTTCTTTCATCTTGCTGATATTCCATTTCAACAGCTCGAAATGTCGCTCCCTCTACCCCATCATTTCTTAACAAGCTGCAGAACTTTCATTCCAGTATAAATACCTGCATCCAGCTGTGGAACAGCTGAAGTGCTGCAATGTGGTCGATTCCCCCATAGCTGCCACCACTAGACACGGCCATCCCCTCTGTGAGAAGCAGCTGCTTGACTATGCCTATCAAGCAAGGAAAGGCTGCTGTTTGCTTGCTTGTCTATCACATCTAATGAGAAAATGACATTTCCCCATTGATAAGCAGCAAGAAATCCTGGCTTTCCGTTAGTGTTTGCCAGCCTGCAAGAGACCCTTAATAACTCTCAATTATCTGAAAGCAAATGGAGTCTCTCAGTCACTGCACCTTTCCAGCTTCACCAAGGTGCCTGGTTAAATAATAGAGACAGAAGCAAGTCAGGGCAGATCTTATGAAAACAAGTATCACAAAGCATTCCTCATGGGCAGATGAGGGATTTTTGTTTCCTTTGCATGCCCAGGGCCAGGTTAGTTGGTAAGGACTCCTGGGAAAGAAGGAAATGCAGTTATTGTTCCTTTACTTTACCTCTGGAATATACTGCCCACCAAGCAGCCATTAAGACTCCGTTAGCAGCCATTTACATCTTCATTCTGCCCCATTAACACCTTGTTACCTCATCATGTGCAGTCTACACAGCGTCATTCAAAATCATTAAAGTTAACCAAGCAGCACTAAAGTGCATTGAAGCACATGGTGTGGTTCATTCCTTCATTGTTGGTCAACAGTGCTACAGTTTCCATAACTCAGTTAATGATTCAAAAGGAATGCCAATTTTTTTTTGGGGGGGAGGCCTAAAATGATCAAGAAAGTGTGCAGGTTCTGGATTGTGATAATGGTCAATGCTCAGATAATGGTCATAGTTAATCTGCACCTGTGTATGCCTCCAGCACAAGTCCTTCTTAGAAAATCAAGAATGCTTGAGGCAGCACCCAGGACATAGGGTACTTTCTTGAGTTCCTTGAGAGCTTTTAGATTAAATCTGACACTGCATACCATTTATTTAGTTATATAATAACAGAAGTCTATCCACAGATCTTGACATGTGTCTAACGTATGGATACATTCTTAGAGGAAACTGGGAATTTATCAACAAACTGCACAATCTTAATTTTATAATCTCCGAGTTCATTTCAGTGTTTAATGACTCTATGTGATTCATGGAGTAGGTGCTGGAATAAGTCATTTATTTACTTTAAAGATTTATATGCCACCTTTCCTATGCTCAAAGACAGTTTCTATGCTCTGTGGGCAATATTAGAACAACAGCTTAGATGTTCCTCTTCTCTTGCATTGTGCTAGGCAATGGCAAGGAATGATGCTGGAGTTTGCCTGCAGGAGACACAGCTGCAGCAAGGATGTGGGCGTGGCTGACAAGAGGTATAAAGGGAGAAGCGAGAAAACAGGATGGATGGAAAGGAAGGAATAGAGTCTTCGGCTGCAATCCTAACCAATTTTCCAGTACTGACATAAGGGCAATGCAATTCCGAGGTAAGGGAACAAACATTGCCTTGAGGAGGCCTCCATGACTGCCCCCCAACTGCATGATGCAGTACATGCCCCACTGGCACAGCTATGCCAGTGCTGGAAAGTTGGTTAGGACTGCACCCTTAGATAGACTGGCAGAGCAAGTGAAAGGAAGCACATGATGACAAGGAGGGTGGTGTAGGAGTGAAGGGAATGATGCAGAAGGATGGAAAGGCCTACAGGCCGGTGAGGGGAAGGAGTGAAGAGGAGGAAGAAGCAGGAAGACAGGGAGGGTGGAGAAACAGCTCAGGGGCACAAAGGAGTGGGAAGGACTATGGGCAGACAAGGAGGTGGAAAGGAGAGGACTACAACTGAGCTAGGAGCAAGGGTGAAGAGGACCAAGAGGCACAGAAATGAGGAAGGCAGAGAGGAGAAACAAGAAGTAAAGGAGTGGAAGGGGCTGCAAATGCTGGCAAGAGAGAATAGAGACTGCAGGAAAGAACAAGAGGGACCTCAGAAGAAGAAAACCAGCTGGTGTAAGGGTGGGAGAGAACTGAGAAGGCAACTGCAATTGAATGCAGCACACAATCAAGCCCAATTTCTCCTTATTAAAGTACTTTTATCCAATTAGTAAAGGGCTATTTCCTGCTATGGCAATTAGTCCTTGGAGAGCACTCGTGCAGATACAGTACAAAGCACACATTGGCTAATTTTTTTCTAATGGACTAATTGCCTCTCACACTTTACAAAGGACCGAGGGCACATTCAGATGGCATCATCCCATGTGTCTGAATTCAGTGATGCAGTCTCTACACAAATGGCAGTTCAGGAAGTGACCCTAGAGATATTGGGATACTCCAAAACTCATGTCAAAAAGCCAGTCACGCAGAGTACATACACCACACCAACACAGCCCTGACTCATCTGTTGAACAACATCCGTTGAAGTTACAAGTGCCATTTTGGTTAGAGGATTCCTTTAACAGTTGCATGGCTGGACAGCACGAAAGAAGTATAATGCTTTCAAAGGGTAATGGGTAGTATGTCAGGCTAGGACTGGACAAATCTCTGGTCACAGCTCATATCCTGACACATGGGAATACAGCTCACTGGTTGAGCTTGTGACAGGAGCTTTTCTCAGTTGGAAATGAAACTGGGGCCTTCACAAGCTGAACTTAATTCCCTAAAGAGAAAGGAAAGTTTGGTGGATGATTGAATGAAAAATCCAAGAGTGCCAATCCTTTTTCTGGAGTAGAACAAGTTGGTTCTGGTCATAGCTTTAAAGCAACTGCTTTAAGCTCCCTTTCCTTTGACAGTGAAACTAGCTTGACAGCTGCTAAACATTGCATGGACTGTGTGTGTGTGTGTGTGTGTGTGTGTGTGTGATCTCAGCACACATAACACAGGTCTACAAAACTGTCAGAAAAGTTTTCCCCAAACTTTATGATAGTTTGATATGAATTTGGGGTGCTGATTCAAAAAATGGCATCCATTTTGCCCTATCACGTCTAGTTTTGGAGATATAGTATAGCCTCATTAGTGAATGGTTCAAACAGCTTCTTCATGAGGAAGTCATGGTGTAGGCTTCCTCATGAGGAAGCAGCTTGAACCATTCACTAAAGAGGCTATGCCTTGTCTCCAAAACTAGATGTGATAGGGCAAAACGGATGCCAGTTTTGGAATTGGCACCCCAAATATACCCAGGAATTGGTGTAACGTTTAAGGAAGCAAAATTTGTGTTGGCCTGTGTAATTAGTTGGTGCTGTTCAGTGAGATGTATGTGACAGTTACTCTGTGAGCAACAGAAACACTGGCTGGCTGGCTGGAGGAACAGGTTGACTCAGCAACTGGAAGGAAGTTGACCATACACACTGAGAATTAGTGGGTTACAAGGACACCCCCATTTCCCTTAAAATCACCCACATTCATTTCTTTCCATTTGACTGAGTTCCCCACATTGACTCAAGTTAGGACCATTTTAAATGCACAAAAGAACTGGATGCAATTTGCCAAAGCTTCCAGAATTTTGTGAGGAACATTCATGGCAGGAGAATAGAAATTAGGAACTCTCCGTGGAGATTCTCAGTGGCAGTTTATGCATCTCTATTTCTCATGTATATATGCACTCCTTGAGGCTCAGCCCTTCATAATCATTGCGATTTGCATTTTTCTGGGCAAGCCACTGTCAAGCTCACTTAAAAAGGCTTGTAAAAACCTGGACGTGTGGGCTTAGTGCTGTGCAGCTGTGAAAAGCAACCCTGGCATGAACGGTGTGCCTGGAGCCAGCTTATGTTCCTTTCAAGAGACTGTTGTGCTGGTCAAAGCCATGAAGTGTCCTTTTGCCCATGCTTAGGAGTACTGCTGTCGTGCAAGCAGGTGCCTGAGAAGATACAGGGCAACATTGTTGCTTTTTAAATAGCTTGGCAGAGAGCTGCTGCTGACTGATGGAAGCGGCCACCACTTATCTTCCAAATGAAGCCCGCATCCGAACGGCATGTGCATTGATCAGAGTAAATGGCTGGCACTGCACAAACACAACTCCAGCTCCCCACTTAACACATGGGCATTAAGACTATAAAAATAGGTACATGGAAATGATGTGGGCCCAGTTCACTGCTGGCTTGGAATACAGGCATGGCTCATTGGATTGGTAATGAAATGTTTGGTTACAAGCAAAATATGTCCAGGGTTGGATTTAACAGAATCTGCTGGAAAATGGAAGACCCTGCAATGGTGGGAGTGAAGAGTGTTTATATCTAGTATGCAGGCCCTTGAATGATCCAGATGACAGTGAATAAATCCCAGTCTTCAAACACTAGCAGGGTTTTCTGCTACAGGCAAGGGGTTGGGCTAGATTACCTTGTAGGTCCCAACTCTATAATTCTGTGAACTCTGTCTGCTTTCTTCATAACGCTGGGTGACAGTGATCAGTTTCTAGTACTAGGAAAATTTACAGGATGGTTACTTGCCTGAACCCTGAAGAGCAAAATGAAACCAGGCAAGATTTCCATGGGCAGCAGAATAAGATGCCAAGGAGTAGGAAAAATGGGTGATTGTTTCTATCTTTATTCTTGTTTACCTCATTTTATATAATAATTGTAGGAATATTAGATGACAGGCAGCCCAATCCTGAGCTGCTCAGCGCCCATAGGAACAGCAGAGCCAAAATGGTGACTCCTACATCAAGGACATCTGCAAGAGGGATCTGAAGGCCTTAGGAGTGGACCTCAACAGGTGGGAAACCCTGGCCTCTGAGCGGCCCGCTTGGAGGCAGGCTGTGCAGCATGGCCTTTCCCAGTTTGAAGAGACACTTGGCCAACAGTCTGAGGCTAAGAAGGAAGGCCCATAGCCAGGGAGACAGACCAGGGACAGACTGCACTTGCTCCCAGTGTGGAAGGGATTGTCACTCCCAAATCGGCCTTTTCAGCCACACTAGACACTGTGCCAGAACCACCATTCAGAGCGCAATACCATAGTCTTTCAAGACTGAAGGTTGCCAACAACACATCCTAAGTGTGCTGAGCAGCCACCGCTGGCTCCTTGGAGGAAGGGGACATTCCTCCCCTTCCCCCAGGTAAGAGAGCAGGCTCCACAATGGAGCTATTCAAGCCTGTGTTGGCTGTTTAGCCAGCGCAGAGTTAAGAGGCCTCATGTTGGGCTGGGAGGTCAGACGTAGGGTCCTGGATCCCACTCTGCTCTCACCCTTCTCCCCTCCTGCCCCACAATTCCTTGCTTTCCCCCCACCCCAAAACACCTCCCTCCCACCCTGACTGACCTCTCTGCTGTCAGGAGTTCTTTGCTCTGGGCAGTGTACAGTGGGCCTCCAGCCGGCACTGACTCAGCGCAGACTAGCGATGAGCCGGCACCAGCACTGACCCGACTCTGACTGCCATGGGTGTGACTTATAGCACATTTGTGACACTCGGCACCAGTGGAGGGCTGGCACTGAGAGTTCAGGATTGGGCCCGAAGTCCCTTTACTGACCCAGAGGTGCCGCAAAAGTGTAAAGCACTTTCACATCACCTCAGGAGTCGGGAAGCTGGTGTACAGATGTGGTTTTCATGTCACCTCAGGAGTCCGGAGGCCAAATCTGGCGCTGTTGCACTAAGAGGGCAGTGAATCTGCGCCAGCCAAGTCAGGCTGGCATGGGAGTCTGGGGAGAGTGGTATGGAGGTGTACTGGGGTGGGGTAGGGCAGGTGGCGGGCAAGCCCGTGGGCGACCCAGGTGGGGGCTGGGGCCAGATCCAGACTTAGACCTGATCCTAACCCCACTCCTGGGTTACCCAACGCAGTGCTTGGCTATTTGCAATCTGTGCCACCAATTTAGGTGGCGCAGATCTGAGTAGCCCCATTGGGGCTGTTGCCACTTTACCCGGGCTAAGGGGAATTAATTCGCCTTGCCTCAGGCTGAGCAGCAGTCAGCCCCAACCCTGCGCTGGATATGAGACAGGCCAGCTGGCCTGCTTGTTCCAGCATGGGTTAGGATTTGGCTGTAAATGGTTTAGGGTTCAGAGAGGGCAGGGTATAATTTAGTATGGGCAGGATTCTGGAAACTCTGCACGAAAATCAAAAGTTGTTGGGGCTATGCTGTGTGCACAACCCGTAGAGGTAGATAAAGTGCAGCGAAATGCTGGCACCAGCAGAGATCCAGGACAGTCCCATGAAGAAATCACACAGATGAGGCAGAATTCCACCACCAAGCTCTATTTACGAAGTGTACAGATAGCCAGGCTCTTTGGGAGCAAAATAGCACATATCTTAGACACTCCAAACACGCTCTCTCTCAGACTCCTCACCTACAACAACCCACAGAGGTGGGCTGTGCCTGCCTCCCTTTTGTTGCCCAATCAGGGTGAGGATGACCTCATCCCATTACCTCATCCTCATGAGGTCCATTGCATCAGCCTCCCAGGATGTACATGTCACCTTTCCCATTCACTTAAATTGAGGCAGTGGAATCATCATGACACAGCACATTGAGGCTTGTTGGATTGGTCAAACTGGAGTCACATGATGTACAGAGAGTTACATCCAGGTTCTAACATTTTACATGGGTTTGCAAAAAGACAGGTCAGAACATTTAGGACCTACTGCATTCAGACAGCAAATTTCTGGTACCTGGGATCAAAATATCCTGACAAAAGTCTTTGCCAAGCTAACTCAAATTCTGTGCTAAGAATTTCTGTAACATGTGTATGTGTTTCTTGTTTCCAGTTTTCTTCTTGTGACACTTGTGAACTGTGGAGTTTCAGGCCTGTGCATGGAAGCACTTTCTCAGGTCTAATTTTTGTTTTTCTAAAGAGCTTGGCTTATGTAAGCTGAATCATGTAGAGATAAACAATGGTGGACCTGATAATACTTTTTTTCTGGGTCTGTTTGATAGGGCACATTTTGGCAAATATAATTCATCAATTGTGGCAAGATATCTCCTTCCACAATCTATCCTTTTTTGTCCCATTAATTGTGTTAAGGAAGAGAAAGAACTGTGTCTTCACAGTGCCAATGCAGAAGTCTGAGGGTGATGGCCATCTGGACACAGCTTAGAAGGACACTTACATTGAGATGGCTAAGGGCACAATCCTAATTTTCCAGCACTGACATAAGGGCAATGCAACTCTGAGGTAAGGGAACAAACATTATCTTACCTTGAGGAGGTCTCTGTGACTGCCCCCCAACTGCAGGATGCGGCACATGCCCCATTAGCATATCTATGCCAGTGCTGGAAAGTTGGTTAGGATTACGCCCTTACTATCTAAAGGAAAAGAGAACAGTAAAGCAGCGAGACTGGGTTGATTTTGCAAGATGAGTAATATTTTGGATTTCTCCATCTTGATCTTGAGATCAACAGTGTATTATGATCACAAGTAGTATAAATGCACACCATGTTTTAATTGCTTCTGTGTCTGCTTCATTATTTCCCTTTATAACTCGGATCTTAGCAGGAAGAAAAAGATGCATTTTTTTTTTTGCATTTTTTAATGCAACCAAGAGCATATGCTACTTCCTATGCCATGTTGCAGACATCGTATCGTCTAGCCTGGACGCCTTTAAAAGGGGATTGGACAAGTTTCTGGAGGAAAAATCCATTACGGGGTACAAGCCATGATGTGTATGCGCAACCTCCTGATTTTAGAAATGGGTTATGTCAGAATGGCAGATGCAAGGGAGGGCACCAGGATGAGGCCTCTTGTTATCTGGTGTGCTCCCTGGGGCATTTGGTGGGCCGCTGTGAGATACAGGAAGCTGGACTAGATGGACCTATGGCCTGATCCAGTGGGGCTGTTCTTATGTTCTTATGGGAGGGACCTGCAGAGTGCCATCACTGGCATTACCACTTTTCTGCATGTGGCATTTTGCCCATAGGGATGCTATGGGCAAGCAGTACCATGTAGATATCTGACTGCACTGCTGGGAGTGACAAACCAAAAGGCAGTGAGTTCAGGAGCATCAGTGTCAAGGATGGTGCACAGGTTTATGGCAGCAGGGAATCTGGCCTCTCCATGCACCTACCATGAGGAAGCAGGATCTCTGATTTGCCACCAATTACTTAGACTCTGAAGCGTTTGCTGCACAATAGAGGCATAGGAGATGAGGGGGGGGGAAGACTGTGTTATACCATCTTTTCAGCTGACAGGGGATCAAAGTCTTTAGAAATACTCAGTTGAGCTTTGCTTTACTCCGGCTAATAATGGAGGCTGAAGAGGAGTCTCTTCCAAGCAGTCTGTTGAAAGACACAAAGGTATGAAAGAGGGAACAGTCAGTCGCGGCTCTCCTTTTCTCTTCAGCAGATCAGTGGGGCATAGATTTCAAAGAGCCATGGGTCAGGAAGAGGTTTCCAATTTGATTCCCCCAGCTGAGATGCAGTCTCAGAATTCCATTTGCTGCCTCGAAACTGCCATTATTCGCTTAGATGGGTCTGTGGTATGTTGAAGCCACTCTTTTACCCACCATGGGGGCATCAGAGAAACCTCTGGGATGGTGGCAACTGCAGTCAGATAGTTGCCAGGAATGGAACTGCATTAAGTGCTTCTCCAGTAGGTGGGCTTGCTATCTGCATGTCATGGTTGTATTATCATATGCATGCTCAGAAAGGAATATTCTCTCAGCCCAGATTAAATGAGAGATCTTGGGGGATGCTTTTTTTCCCTTCAGTTGCAATATTTGCAGGTCTTATTTGGGACTTACTTCCCCCTATTGTTGTTGTTGACTTATTACCATAGTTGTGCGCGAAACATTAGGAAATAAAAATCTTCATAGACCATGGCCAATAGGCCCGAACGTTTCTTACTACAACACTTATTTGGGACTGTTTGTTGACCAGGCAGCTTCTGCAGTGCACCAGCTCTCTGTTTGTGCCATTCCAGGGTCTGGACTGCGAAGACTGATCATCAGATACAGGTGAATACTACTGAACAACATGGCTTTTTTATGCTTTCCAATGTTTTGGTTCTCTGTAATTCTCCCACATTACGTACACAGGTGAGATATTCCGTTTAGACTCCAAGAGGACTTTTTCTAATTTGTATCAGCTGTGAATATAGCTCTTTGCAGAAAAAGAGCTTATGTATGCCTGGAGCTTATTTACAACACCTCAGCCTGTCTTTCCAAAGAGCTGCAACAGCTCATTTCAGACTGGGATTTTCAAAACTCAGTTTGTTGGGTTTTTTAAAAAAAGAATTAATCAGAGCAAAAGGAAGAATGGGATTAATGTCACAAAGAGTATGCCACAACTTTTGGTAGCATGGAAGGATTGAGGCTCAGTGGTGTTATTCCAAAGGACTCAGGTGTCATACCTCACATCTCCAGGCTGGGCAGAAAACACATCCTGTCTGCAAATCTGAAGGGCTGCTTCCATTCAGTGTTGACAATACTGAGGTTGACAGGTCAATGGTATAAAGGCAGCAACTTGCTCTTTATCATACCTGCTTTTGCCTGAGCAACAGCTCTACCCTTTGACATGGAGAAATGTGGTGCACCCTGAGTCTCCTTGAACTCATGCTAGCCAAGTAGCTGGTGTAGGGCCAAGGAAACCCAGGTAGCCTATGGAGAAGTAAGTAAGAAAATATTTTCTCCAGGGCTGTCTAGATGCCCCTCTCATAGCATGCAATGGAAGCTCCAGCAGCAGCGCTATGTGCTATGGGCTGGTAGGAGATAGGATTAGGCTGTAAGGGTGCAATCTTATACACTCTTATCTGGGCATAAGTCCAGCTTGTGCTGGACTCAATGGGGCTCAATGGGACTTATTTGTGAGAAGACATGCATAGGATTGTGCTGTTATGCAGCTTATTAGAAGCTTCGGTCTGGTTTATGTGACCCATTTCCATGCTTCTGGACGTATTTATTTGTTATGTCCACATGTCGATCAGAAGTGATCTCCCTATTCTATACTGCCGGTCTCTGCACAGCTCATGGGTATGCCTTGTGGAAAGTGAAGCCACAAAAACATGCATGTGCAGCCGGTATTTCCAGCAGTATCATCAACCCCTTGACAGTTCCTGCTTCTCTCTGGCATTGACAATGACTTTCTGTGCTGAGAAGCGCTGCAGACCTGCAAGCAGCGTTTGTAACACTTACCAGGTGCCTCACAGCACGAAGGGAGGCCATCGTAAAGGCAGAACGCTTGGAATAACTTAAACTAACGTGACCGCAGAACCCATGCAAAAGCAAATGCTGGCAAAGAGCTTCTCGCTGAGCCTGAACTAATGAGGCCCTTTTCACTGCATGGGCGAGACAATTTCAAGGGCAGAAATGGGGAAAAGTTTAAACGCTCCGCTATTAAAAGTGGACAGATATTTTTCTATATGCATAATGTTTATATCCCTGAGGCTCAGGAGAGTAACAACAATTAAAAATTATATAAACTGTACTAAATACAGATTAAATGGTGCAGTTAAAACTGCCTTCTGTGTGTCTCCAGTCACTGAAAGCCTGCTGAAATAAAAAGTCTTGCATCACTTCCCCAAAATGAGCACCAACACACACACACAAATTTCAGTGTTGGAGGACAGCCAATCTCTCCTCACATGCCCTGCTGAAAATTAGAGATAAATGTTATAAGGGGGAATACTTCTAGAGCTGATCTCCATGAAGAAGTGACATCACAGGTGGGGCCTGCTGAAGCACAGATCGGGGTGCTCAAACATTTTGGCAGGATGGCCGCATCATCTCTTTGACACTGTGTGGGGGGCCAAAGAAAAAAACCAATTAATTTGCATTTCAAATTTGAATAAATTTACATAAATGAATACATTACAGATGGAACTTAAATGAACAAATCAATTTTACTGAACTTTATAATACAAATACACATGAGAACTATAATATAGGCAAAACACAAGAGAACTAAGAATTTTGAGCACTATGAACTATTGAGCAATATGAACTTTGAGCAATATAAGCTATGAACTTTGAGCACTATGAACTTTCAATGAGAGTGGTGGAGCTGTTGTCTTGATCTCAATAGTTCATTGTAATCTGGTACTAGTTTGGAGGAGCCAATGATCAGTAATGACTTCAAATGCTCATCAGTTAATGTGGACCGGTATTTTGATTTTACATATTTCATTCTTGAAAATGTCTGCTCGCAGAGGTATGTTGTCCCAAAAATAGAGAGAGATCCACGAGCAAATTCTTTCAAATTTGGGAATTTCTCAGGCTGCAGAGATTTATAGAATTGTGCCAGGTCTCTTTCCTTGTGCCTTGTTCTCAGCAGATCATGTGACTGCAATTCAATTATCTCCATTTGGAACCGACCTGGCAGTCTGTCCACATCACAGTCAAAGGGATTCTGAAACATTTTTATTTCCTCCGCGTGAGGTCAGAGAAGCGTTCTGTGAATTGTTTGTGCAGCTCCCTGACTTTTTCTGCAGCAAATGATGATGGAAATGCTGCTCCACTCTCAGCATGCAATTTTGCACAGGTGGGTAAGTGCTCCAAGTTCTGGTGGTGTACATTCCTTCCAAGAAGCAGCAATTTGGACCTGAATGTCTTCACAAGTGAGAAGACATCACTGATTAGATTGTTTTCTCTTTGCATACTGATATTGAGTTGGTTCACGTGGGATATCAAATCTACAAAAAAAGCCAGTCTCATAAGCCAGTCAGTGTTATACAGGACTGGTACATGGTGATTCTTCTGTAGCAGAAATAATTTTATTTCCTCTCTGAGCTGGAAAAAGCACGAGAGGACCTTCCCGCAACTGAGCCATCTGACTGCTGTATAGAAGGGCAAGTCTATGATCTCTGAATCAGTCTCCTTCAGGAACTCACAAAATTGGTGATGAATCAGCCCCTGAGATCTTATGTAATTTATTGTATCTACCACAGGTTTCAGAACACAAGTCATGTCCACATATTTTACACACAGTACTTGCTGATGGATGATACAATGCAGAAACATGGACTTTGATAGTCCACTACTCTCCACTCTTCTTGTTATTTGTCCAGCCAACCCTTTCTTCACCCCAGACAGGTTCTTTCCTCTATCAATTGTCACACATTTCAGCTTACTCCAGTCCAGTTTGTATTCTAATAAAGACTTTTCTAATTCTTTGAAGATGTCTTCCCCAGTTATTGTGCCATGCATGCTGTGCACTGATGCCAATTCTTCAGTCACATTAAATTCGCTGTCGACACCACGGAAGAACACCAGGAGCTGTGAGGTGTCACACACATCTGTAGACTCATCGAGAGCCAGAGAGTATATCTGAAACTGGCTTGCTTTGTCTACAATTTGGTGGACAATGTTGTTTCCAATATCTTCTAATCTTCGAGTTACAGTACTTTGTGACAGACTCACCATGTTGAAAACACTTTCATAACCTGGGGTTATCTCTTCCACCATATCCACTGTACAGCCTTTGATTAGTTCTGCATCTGTGAATGACTTCCCCCTTCTAGACAATCTGTATGTCACCTTGTAGCTGGCCAGGGTCACAGCTTCATTCTCTGTTCTCCTGTGCACGAACACAGCATGCTGTGACTCCAAATTTCGTTTGAGTTGCTCCAGTTTCTCAGAACGCTGTGCTCCTGTGTACTGCGAATATGTCCTCTCATGCTTAGTCTCATAGTGGCGGCACAGATTGTATTCCTTGAGAACAGCAACGTTCTTATTGCAGATAAGGCACAGGGCTTTCTCATTGCAGTGTGTGAAAAAGTACTTGGTGCCCCATTCTGGGTTGAAAAGACGGCCCTCATTGTCCACTTTTCTCCTCTTTCTATCCATACTTGAGGGAAGTAATGAGACAGCAGTATTAGTAAAGTCACTGATGTGTGTGTGCTCTCTCTCTCTCTCTCTCTCTCTCTCTCACACACACACACACACACACCACAAGAACCTACCTCTTGGCCAGGAAAAAGCATACAGACAAAGCTAGAAATACATGGCGACATAAGCTGACTCTGAGGCAGGATACCCCCACAGATATAACTTGTTCAGAAACAGGCAGGATGTGCCTTGAAGCACACACCTTTTGTCAAGGAAGAAAGAAGAAAAAAGACATGGAACACATGGAAGCATCAGTGACAGAATAGTGGAGCTAAATACACATTCTGCTGCACAAAACCCCACCCCAAAAGAAAGAGGAGAATTTTAAAAAAAATTATAAAAGCAGATATATCTGAGGGACGAAACGGGAAACACCAGAGGGGTTGTTGCCCACCGCACCTGGCCACAGCAACAGAGCAAGCATTTTAAAAACCAGAGGCAGAGGCAGGGCAGGTATGCATCTTTTTATCCAGGAAGGAGGGGGGGGCAGAGGAAGGGAACCACAGGAAAAGTTCCACAACGGAGCAAGCACGTATTTTAGGCGGGAAGGTTGCAGGCAGCAGTAAAAAAGGAATAAAGTTTTTTTTAAATAGAGACTCTCTCTTTGGTTTGCACCAAAGTTATTTAGGGAGGGAGCCTGGTAGGTGAAGGTGGTGGCTGCTGCTGCTGCTTCTGTGGTGGCGCTCGCCCACTCTCCCTGGCATGTGCTACTGCTGCTGTGCAGTGGTGGAGGAGCAGTCTCTCGCCCGCTCTCCACGGTACCCGCTGCTGCTGTTAGGCGGCATCGGCGTCGCTCGCCCACGCTTTGCTGGCGAACCACCCGCCTGCCTGCCTTCCTGCTCGCCTGCCCGCCCACCTCATGGAGGTGGCGACGCAGGCACTCTGTCTCTCCCTGCTGCTTCAGGCTCCACGTGTTGCCCGGGAGCCTGGCAGGGAAAGACTAGTCCAGCGCGTGCGCACAAGGGCTTTCAGCAGTAAGGTAATGCGAGACCTGCAAGTCTCGTGTTACTTTAAGACTATAAAAGGCCCTGCGCAGATGCTGGGCTGGTCTTTCCCTTGCTGCTGGCAGCGAGGGAAAGACATACTGGGAGCTCGTGCGCCGGGTCAGCACAGGCCACGGTGATTTTTCCGCGGGCCGTGTGCCCATTGGAGGCACACAACCCACTTGGGGACCAGATGGGGACCCACCGCGGGCCACAAGTGGCCTGTAGGCCATGTTTGGTCACCCCTGGCATAGACCAATGGCCCACAGCCATGTCCAGAGGCAGTGAGGGTGTACTGCTGCTGCCCACCACTGCCTGGTATGCTGGGATTCATGGGGTGCTTCCTGGACAACTGCAGGGAAGCAGTAGCAAAAATAGCAGCAGATGTTTTGCCCCCAGTGCCATTATGTATTTCCAATGTCCTATCCCTTGACACTGTGACAAAAAAGGGAGAATTTAATGGCCAGGTAACATCTGAACAAGGAAAGTGTCTGCTTGTAGCCATGTCGTTAGGCCCAAGTGCAGGGCCCCAGCTGTAACCAACTTTCAATTAGTGCATACCAGGCTTGGGAGAACTGTGGGGGAGGCCGATTCCCAGGGCCCTCTGATAGCGTACCAAGCTACCAAGTGGGCTTCAAGGCCAACTTGATTAACAACAGGGTTCAGCTGTGAACGTCTCAGGTTGGGAGGGGGGATTCCACCATGAGTAAGAAGGCTTGTGGCATGGCACGTCCACCCACAGAATGTTCGGCTGGAACCGAGTTCTGATTGGTGGATGGGTCAGGAGACCTATTAAGTTGAGGGAGAAGAGGTTTTTTTTGTTGTTGTTGTTCTAGCTTTGTCTCTGGCTGAGGGGGCCTGAGACCCTGGACCACTCTAGCAAGAGCAACCCAACTTGTCTGCAGCAGGATGGGTCAGATTGGACTTTGGAAAGCTAAGAATTTGGTGAGTGATAGTTAGAGTTAGGAGTTAGTTGTTATTGTTTTATTAGGCTGGGTGTTGTATTGTATTGGTGAGCTCTTCTCTAAATTCCTAAACTTTTGACTGATGCAGTGCTGTCTGTATAACTATGCTTTAAACATTTATTCAATAAATCCTACTTATTACAACTGACTGGATTATTGAGATTGGAGAAGCCACAGGAACTGGTTGTGGGAGGCAATCCAGTGTGTCTGGGGTGTACCCTGGAGGGCTGGGGTATGACTCAGGGGAGGGTTCCCCAAATTTGACCTGGCTACCAGGGTTGGAAGCTCTGCGGATTAAGAGCTATTTGGCAACTGGTCTTGGGTAGACCTGAGGGTGCCAAGTGACCATAAGGGTTTATGGCTACTTGATCACCCTGAAAGTAATAAAGAGATTACACAGCCGTTAAGGAGTGTGGTCTGATTTTCTTCACAGACACATCTGCAGGAAAGAGAATGACCTGGTGCTGTTGCCAGCTCTCTGTTGCCTCCCATTAAGCCTTCCCATTGGGTTCCCAGGAATACTAAGGCTAACCAAGAATTGGAAAAGAGACAGGAGTCTTACTTCACCATTGCTGCTATAGCTATGCATGGTGGCTTGTAGAAGGCCTTGTGTCCATCTGCTGCTCAGCTCCTGGTCACCATAACCAGCTTGCTTTTTGCTCACATAAGTTTTTCAAAGCATAGGGGAATTCACATTGGGGGGCCTGCAGAGCTTCTGCCCCAAGCCCCCCTCAAATGCTGGAGTCACCAGTATCTCCATGATTTGCTCCATGGTTTGCTGAGTCCAAGTGGCTTAGAGGTTTGTTCTATATATCACCAGTTCTTCCAGTGATTCACGCATAGCACTGAAGAGCCCATGAAATTCTGTGAGACTTCTGTAATGGGTTCCCTCTGATTTATCCACATCTGGACATAGACTACTGATGCACATGAGCTTCTGAATGGTCTTGAAAAAAAGCTTTGCAATAGTCAAGTCTCATGATGATGAATGAATGGTGATTGTTCAGCCAAGCAAGATGGGGCAGGGAGGTAAAACATGGAAGGGATGGGGAGCATAAAGCTGCCAGGGGGAATTGATGTATAAAGCTGCTGGCTCATGCAGCAGTGATGTCTCTTTATGGATCAGTAACTCCATGATACATGCAACTAAAGCATCACCTGTTGCTTTTGCAGCCATCTGGTAGCCCTCAATCATCATCTAGGCTGCATGGCTATCTGTGGGACTTGCCATATCAAAGCGAAGTAGTTTTGCTCTATTCCAAGAAATGCCTCATGACTGAATAGCCTTGATGCACCCGGCACAGAAAAAACAATTCTAGTTTGAATATAAGAAAAATGGCATGAGATAAACGCATGTCTGGTACAACCCACACATTTCAACATGGGGATGCCATATACCGCACAATTTTACCTTCTCTTCCCACTGACTCAAGAAGCAAGGATGGTGGCCATGGCATACCCATTTCTAGAATGCTAAACCTGGTACAATGATGCTGATAAAAGGGGATGAAGCTAGGGGAGCCAATTCAGCAAGGCAGCACACATGTTTATCAGAATTGTGCCCCAGTTGTGTTCATATACACTAAGCTGTAATGGACTTCCGCAGCACCCAGGGCAACGACATCATGTGATACCATGATGTCACTTCCGGGTTCTCCCCAGAGGAGGGAGTGCTAGTTGTGGCCACATTGTGTGCCTTCTCTGTGGAGGCTAGGAGCTTCCAAAGGAGAAGGCGCAGGGCGCGTGATGCTGCGAGTGCATCCTCCTCTAAGGAGAACCTGGAACAAGTCAGTCACTTGTCAGTCGGCACAAGTCAGTCATTCTGGGTTCTCCCTGGAGGAGGATGCGCTGATGGCATCACACGCCTCACCTCTTCTCCTCTGGAGGGTCCCAGCCTCCAGGGTGCACAAAGCTACCAACGCCTCCTCTGTAATTAGGATGGAGCCTGGGAGTAGTCTACATCCCCGCTTAGCAGAGTGACCAGGGCAGGTGCCCCTCAGGCTCTGCCCTAGTTATGGCTCTACACACACAATTATTTTGTGAATTCTTTGTGCAGCAGTATTCTGATTGGGTGCTTCCTTCCTATTTCATAAATGTTGTCAGCGCAGCAACTCCAAGACCTGCTTAGTCACAATAAGTAAACTCTAAGAGTATTATACATCCCACAGAGAAGCCAAAAGGAATTCTTTCCCTTCCTTCCTACATTTCACCTCAGGCTAAGAAGGGTGAATTTTCCACTTACAGCTGTTAACTCTCCCAATAATTCCTTTCTTGGGTCTGACCATTCTCCCACTAGCAATTGCTTGGTGTGGGAATAAGTGCTCAGGGATATTGACCTTCATACTTAAAGTCACTGGGGAAATTTAGTACAGGATAAAACAGAAAAAAATTCAACAGAAGGCTTCAATTATCAAGCAAAGCCCAAAGGATTTACATCTTGCATTAGCACTTATATTTTTTCCCCAGATAATTTTTCATGTAGGTCCAAAATGAAAATGAGAACTAACAAAGGTTTCTTGGGAGTATCACACTGACTACGTCACCCATGAAGGGCTAACCTCGGGCAAATACTGCTGCCCGAATGGCCCCTCCTGACCAAGGAATTAAGTCAGATAGGATTAAGTCAGATAGGGGTTGAAAGAGAAGATGTTTCAGACCTCATTGATAAATTGAAGATCAATAAGTCACCGGGCCCTGATGGCATCCACCCAAGAGTTATTAAGGAATTAAAGAATGAAGTTGCTGATCTCTTGACTAAAATATGCAAATTGTCCCTCAAAACGGCCACAGTGCCAGAGGATTGGAGGATAGCAAATGTCACGCCTATCTTTAAAAAGGGAAAGAGGGGGGACCCGGCAAACTCTAGGCCGGTCAGCCTAACTTCTATACCAGGTAAGACGGTGGAATGCCTCATCAAAGATAGAATCTCAAAACATATAGATGAACAGGCCTTGCTGAGGGAGAATCAGCATGGCTTCTCAAAGGGTAAGTCTTGCCTCACAAACCTTTTAGAATTCTTTGAAAAGGTCAACAGGCATGTGGATGCGGGAGAACCCATGGACATTATATATCTGGACTTTCAGAAGGCATTCGACATGGTCCCTCACCAAAGGCTACTGAGAAAACTCCACAGTCAGGGAATTCGAGGGCAGGTCCTCTCCTGGATAGAGACCTGGTTGAAGACCAGGAAACAGAGAGTGGGTGTCAATGGGCAATTTTCACAATGGAGAGAGGTGAAAAGCAGTGTGCCCCAAGGATCTGTCCTGGGACCGGTGCTTTTCAACCTCTTCATAAATGACCTGGAGACAGGGGTGAGCAGTGAGGTGTCAAAGTTTGCAGACCACTCCAAACTTTTCCGAGTGTTGAAGACCAGACATGATTGTGAGGAGCTCCAGAAGGATCTCTCCAAACTGGCAGAATGGGCAGCAAAATGGCAGATGCGTTTCAATGTCAGTAAGTGTAAAGTCATGCACATTGGGGCAAAAAAAAAAAAAAAAACTTCACATACAGGCTAATGGGTTCTGAGGTGTCTGTGACAGATCAGGAGAGAGATCTTGGGGTGGTGGTGGACAGATCGATGAAAGTGTTGACCCAACATGCGGCGGCAGTAAAGAAAGCCAATTCTATGCTTGGGATAATTAGAAAAGGTATTGAGAACAAAATGGCTAATATTATAATGCTGTTGTACAGATTGATGGTAAGGCCACACCTGGAGTACTGTGTCCAGTTCTGGTCACCACATGTCAAAAAGGACATAGTGGAAATGGAAAAGGTGCAAAAGAGAATGACTAAGATGATTACTGGGCTGGGGCACCTTCCTTATGAGGAAAGGCTACGGCATTTGGGCCACTTCAGCCCAGAAAAGAGACACCTGAGGGGGGACATGATTGAGACATACAAAATTATGCATGGGAAGGATAAAGTGGATAGAGAGATGCTCTTTACACTCTCACATAATACCAGAACCAGGGAACATCCACTAAAATTGAGTGTTGGGAGGGTTAGGACAGATAAAAGAAAATATTTCTTTACTCAGCTTGTGGTCAGTCTGTGAAACTCCTTGCCGCAATATGTGGTGACAGCATCTGGTCTGGATGCGTTTAAAAGGGGATTGGACAAGTTTCTGGAGGAAAAATCCATTATGGGTTACAAGCCATGATGTGTATGTGCAACGTCCTGATTTTAGAAATGGGTTATGTCAGAATGCCAGATGCAAGGGAGGGCACCAGGATGAGGTCTCTTGTTATCTGGTGTGCTCCCTGGGGCATTTGGTAGGCTGCTGTGAGAAACAGGAAGCTGGACTAGAAGGGCCTATGGCCTGATCCAGCGGGGCTGTTCTTATGTTCTAACTAGTATCTTCTCCTTTGGCACAAATTTAAGAAAGAGTGGAAAAACAATGTTTTTAGGGCAGTGACACTGTTTACACAATTTCCCAACAGAGTCTTGGCATTATACCATTGAGATAACGATGTGTTAATTGCAAATCACTTGTTTGCTTTGCAAGTTCTGAATATTTGGAATGAAAGCAAGTGAGGAATTCACAGAGACTGACATCCCAATCCTGTATATGTTTACTCACTGAGTTTAATGTGACTTACTTTCAAGTAAGTGTGCCCTGAATAGCAGCCTGACAGCAACACAAACTCATAACCATAAGCTATTAACCAATTGGAAAAAAAAAATTAATCAGTAATGAAAAGAGAAGATCCAAAAATGAGATATTTTGATTTACAAAGGCCAAACTTTTTGGCCAGAGGGCCGCATGAAATATCTGGCGCAGTGCTGAGGGCTGGAAAAAAATTCAAATATAAAATTTAAATAAATAAATTAGAGATGGAATTTAGATGAATGAATAAATGAATGAGCCTCTCCAGTCCTCAGAACACCCTTCAGATGCAATCAGAGCATAGCTCTGGTCACGTTCAGTCAAGTGGACCAGAGGCTTTCAGGGGACAAGAGGCTGGCTGCGGGCCGGATAGAGGCTCACTGCGGGCCACATCTGGCCCCCAGGCCGGGGTTTGGAGACCTCTAGTCTAAAACAGTGTTTCTCAAACTGTGGGTCAGGACCCACTAGGTGGGTCACAAGCCAATTGCAGGTGGATCCCCATTCATTTCAATATTTTTAATATATTAGACTTAATGCTACCATGGGATGTAACTGCATTTGAGGAAATGTTACAGAAGTGTACTTTTAACAAGCTACTCTGTGTGTTCTTTTAACAATGATAGTCAATGGAACTTACTCCTGGGTAAATGTGGGTAGGATTGCAGCCATGATTGTTAAAAAAATTTCCTGCTTGAGGATGTCACTTCCAGTCATGACATTATTTCCGGTGGGTCCTGACAGATTCTCATTCTAAAACGTGGGTTGCCGTGCTAAATGTGTGAGAACCACTAGTCTAAAACAATGTTACAATACTTCAGTTAGGTACTTCAAGGTACTACAAGGTACTTCAGTTTAACTGTGTCAATACAGTATAAAATTGCTATTCACATACTTTGGTTACTTAGCAGCTCAATCCTACGCACATTAGTTCAGGAGTAAGTAGTCGTTCCACTCCATTCAGTGGGACCTACTCCCTTGTGCATAAGGACTGCAATCTTAATCCTATTGAAGTCATGGGATTTGCAGCCCAATCCTATGGTGGCCATATGCTGACAGATCTTGTGATCCGCCAGTGTAAGGCCTTGGACACCATTGCACAAGCCTTTCTGACAGCTGATGGCACACTGATGATGGCATGGGAGGAGGGAAGCCCCACACCAGCAGCAGTGGCCGTCAGTTGCTGGAGCAGTAGGTTAATGGTAGGGGTGGTTTATGGGAGGATCATGAGAAGTTCAAGGGCAGGGACTGGGCCAGGGGTAGTTTGAGGGTGAAAGGGGAAGGATCTCAGAGGCAGTGGTGCACACTGAGATCTTATCCCCTTATCCCCTTTTCCTGGACCAACATGCTCCCTGACTCTCCTCAGGGTTACACCAGTTAAATAGCTAGCATTGGTCCAAGGAGGCCTATTGGAGGCCTGCTATGAGGTGGCGGGGAATAGGATTGAGCTGTTAATCAGTCTTACTCCAAGCAACACTGCAGTTTCAGCCTTCATCTGCAAAAAAGCTAAGAACTCAGTCGCACTCTTATACTATAATATTTTCTGTTAAAATATATTTTAAAGGAAAAGAGTTACATATCGCAACACTAATACTCACAATAAATAATCATAAGAAGACCTAATAATGTTCTGGTTGTCATGACTTGATGAAATATATTTTGGGGGGGAGTTGATCACAGAAATATATTTGTTTACTTTAAAAGTGGGTGTATGAGTAGTACAGGATGAAAGTAATATATTTGTGTATTATATAGTAGATGTAGGATTTATGAGGTTACTGGCTCTTCATTTTCCAGTACTTAAGTGTGGATGAGTAATATGCCAATAACTATATTATCCACATTTTGTACCATTAACTACATTTTGCAATGAAGTTGTAGGCTTTCTAAAAATACAAATCCATAAAACTCCAACACATTCTTTGCAAGCAGGACAATATCAGCACTCACAGTTGCTTTGAATGATTCCACTCATGCAAAATGAAACTGTAATGTGGGACTGAAAAAAATATTTCAAATTTCAAAGACCCAGCATCAATTACATCGGAATCATCCCTCTACACAACTATGACAATATTGAAATCTTTTGGTTCTATCTGTGGGAACCAAATTTTCAGGTGCTCAAACACTTCACATATTGCTCTCGAGGTGGAGAAGCCTCCCTGAGAATCCCTCATGATCCTGAAGCCTACCCAAGAACATTTCAAGGAGAAAAAAATGGGTAGCTGAATTCAATACAGTGACCCTCCTTTATTGATGGAACCAGGCTAATGGGGAAGGGGGGTTGCATCCTGAGGGGAAGGGGGTTGAACTCCAGATGCCTCCTCCATTTCCCCCTTGCCCCAGGAAATGCCTCCACTGTTCTGATTGGTCTAACTCAGGTTTGTGCCAGCTACTTTCCTGGCACATGTCTAGGTGGACCCAGGCATGTAGATCGAGGCTAGGAAGGGGGAATAGAATATCAGCAAAACCACCATCACCCATAATGGCTCCCTTCCTGCCTTCGACCCCCCCTTCCCCATTCCTTGCCCTGTTCCTCCCCCTCCATGAGATGTTCCACCCACCCACCCACCCACTTTGCAACAATTTACCAGTGCCAGGACCCCCATGGTGGTCAGTGTTGCCCAGGAGCCACAGCTTACAATTTGTAGCAGAGGCCAGGCTCCATTTTATGGCACACTGCATTTTGCAAAGGCCATAAAGTAGCCAGAGTGCAAGTTCTCGCAGTGCAGCAGGCTCATAGGATTGGATTGTGTGTCTAGCTTGAAAACATTTACATCTGCTTCTGCTTTTAAAGCTGGCAAGTTGACATCTCTAGCAGGAAGCCTGCACAACTGTCAATATAGTAAGTCACTCCTTATGAAAGTCTACTTAGAAGCAACAGTGCAAACCAAGCCAGGCCTATGTTCCTTTACAAAGTAGTTCCCAGCTGAGGGCTGAACTCAGGTCAGCCATTTACCTGCTTTGTTATTTCAGAGCACAGCTGAGCTGTAGATCTTATCAGAGTAACATCTGTGCTTTCTGAGAACTCTCCAAAGTCCTGCAGACCTTGTGCCTGACTTTGTAGTACCTCTTTCTTGAGGCAAGTACATTGCTCTGGCACCTACGTGATTAGTCCAAGATATTGGAATTTTTAAGAGTATGAACATAAGAACATAAAAACAGCCCCACTGGATCAGGCCATAGGCCCATCTAGTCCAGCTTCCTGTATCTCACAGCGGCCCACCAAATGCCCCAGGGAGCACACCAGACAACAAGAGACCTGCAAGGCCTCCTGGGAATTGTAGTTTAAGAACATAAGAACAGCCCCACTGGATCAGGCCATAGGCCCATCTAGTCCAGCTTCCTGTATCTCACAGCAGCCCAACAAATGCCCCAGGGAGCACACCAGATAACAAGAGACCTCATCCTGGTGCCCTCCCTTGCATCTGACATAGCCCATTTCTAAAATCAGTATGGATGACCAGGCACCTGAAACATCTTCCAGTCTTCCTACACACTTAATAAACTTCACAGTATTCTTTACAGTTGCCAGAAACAATGCCTTGGGCAGGTCTGTAAGATGAAAAGGATATTTTTTAATTGGAAAGCTTCCATAAATGATGAGCAATATCAATAATGCTACTACCTCTGATGAACAGTTACAGTAATCTTGGTAAAATCGACAGCTCACTGAAATTCTTAAGCTGCCTTCTACTGAATCAGACCATGAATCCAGATAGTTCAGGATTGGCTATGAAGGCATCTCTCCAAAGTTTCAGACAAGGGTCTTTTCCAGGTGTATCTGTAGAGACTGAATTTAGGATTTTCTACATGCAACACATGTGCTCTACCACTGAACTATGGCCCTTCCTTTGCCAGGCAGACGCCCACAACTATAATACATATATATGAATATTTAGTATGTGAGAGTATGCTCAATTATCTTGTACAGAGCTAGCCAAACCCTGACCTGAGGGCTGGATCCAGTGTTCAGGTGACTCCTTCCTTCCTGTGATCGGCACGTCTCGATCCGGAGCACCGTGTCTCTCCCCGTCCCCCAATAGGGACAACATGACTCTCCAGCCAATCATGTCTTCCCGGAAATCCAGGCACAGTGCCTACTGGGGCATTGCACCATAGACACGATGGGCTGGAGCATCACGTTGTCCTGATCAGGGGACAGGGAGAAACATGGCATTCTGGAACTCAAAGTGCGGGTCGCACCGGGGAACGCATTCCCGGTGCACAGTGGTCAGCACTTTGAGCACCACTGATCATGTAGATTCAGCATTCCTGTGTTTTCTTGAAGCAAGACCATTTGTTAAGCCCCATTGCCAACTACAGACCTATTTAGACCAAGGACTTAAAACTGCATAGATCAAGCCAGCTTGACAAGAGAAAATTACTGCATAGCTTTATAGAACTGATGCCAACTAATTGGCATAGCATCAATGGTTACTATCAAATACTCAGACCAGTGACCTCCTTAAAAATTAGCACATATAGCCAACAGTAAATTATAATACCATCTGCTGAATGATTTTAATGATGTAAATTGGGGGGGAATTGCAGTCCACTAATGTGCATCCTGCAAAAAAGGAGAGAGGCCAAATGTAGTGAGCATATGGTGCATTGGCCAATAACTTACTAGAGTCTTTCTCCACTATATTCTTCCCTTTCTGTTTTGTGATGCAGTTGCCAAAGATACAGCAAAATCTTATAAGGGCCTTATATATAAAAAATCTTTGGCGGTTGTTTCTGAAAGTAATGTCAGAATGAGTGGTGGCCACACTGCATGATGAACATTGTTATTATTTTCCCAAACACTTTCTTCATTTAGAGATACGACATGTATTTTTCCAAGCTCCACTTTTTGCTCCTGTTGCAGCTCTTTGGAATTAACTCCTTGCAAACTGACCCAAGCCAAAGCAAAACATTTTCTTAAAGGTCACTAGTTCATAAGAAGCTCTGGTGCCAACTCTTGAGACAAAACACCACCACTTGAGTGGGGCACCACCAGATCCACACTGGAGCTGATTTGAAGTAGCAATAACATGTTTGGATGATTTTAGAGTTAAAACTCTATTTTTTTTTTTTTACCATAGAGCATTTTGAAGTTGAATGTTGAGAGAGGCTGTTTAAAAAACCCACTAAAGCCTTTTGCTGCTGAATTTTAAGACAAAATAGTTATCAATTTGCTAAGTGCAGTACTTGATATGTCTTTTTTTCAGATTCTTTAAAACCAATTGCACCCATAGTTGGAAATGTGGAACAAATGTATTAACATAATAGCTTGCTAATTAGACAAAGAGGAACATTTTCAAGTGGTGCTTCTCTTACATTTACCACAAGAAGAGTTAGTAGCAGGCGATGAGCCTTCACCCTAAAACATTGTCTTTTCTAGTGGCTGATGCTGGTGTTTGTTCTGGATCTCTTTAGATTGTGAGCTCAGGCTACACCGACTCCAGTAAGTCAGTGGCAGGGGCATGTTGTGGGCAGGGAGGAAAGGTGGCTTTTCAGGGTGGGGAAAGCAAGGTCAGTTTGGGGGAGGGACTGGGTGCATCCTGGTGACTGCAACTTGCACCATGATCCTATTCCTTCTTTCCTAGTGCATCTGCCCCTTTCCTCTCCTTAGACTTACACCAGTTCCGAATCTGACATGGATCAGAGGAGACCCATAGGTAGTCAGAAGGATGACATGGGGGTAAGTTAAAAAAAAATTTCTTTCTGGTTGCTACCCCATAGCATGAAGTTCAGCCTCCCTTGGTGGCATGCTATGGACTGGTGGGGACTCGGATTGGGCTGTAAGTCAGTTAGCCATATGATAAAATCCCTGCTGGAACAAGCCAATCTAATCCAGAATCCTGTGTCCCACAGTAATTCACCAGATACCCCAGTAACCAGGAGAGAAGATATATTCTCCCAACATTTCTCCCCTGCACTAGGCATACTGCTGCTGAGGCTGGTGGTAGTGCTTCGCCAACATGACTAGCTGCCACGGAGAGACCTGTTCTCCACAGATTTGTCCAATCCCCTTTTAAAGCCATCTAAGCTAGTAAGTAACCATCATCACATCTTGTGACAATGAATTCCAGAGACTATTTATGTGCTGTGTGATGCAGTACCTCTTTTGGTCCGTCCAATCCATGACGATACATATGCTAGTGTTGTCTAGAGGCCACTGTGAGACTTGCCATCTTCAGTGGGGGCAGACTTTTGTGATGTCGCCACTTAGACATCATGATGATAAATGCATGCAGAATCTAAAATTTCTAGGAGCACAACAAGAATGAAAATCAATACAGGACCCACTTGCAGGCTTACCATTAAAGAAAAAAACGAGACTAAACTAGGGCACGAGAGAAAGAAGCCACAGTAATTGAAAGGCAACAGTAATCAAGATGATAATGTCACCTGGATCTGATCAAGAGCACTTTGCAAATCATATTACATGATCTAGGATTTAGTTATTTCGTTTAGTTACCCTTTTCTACATTCAAAACTTTTATACCAGTATTTGAAACAAACATGTCTCCATTGTTATACAGTATATATATATATATATTGTTGTCTTTGTCTTGTGTACATTTTTATCATTTAATATGATCAAATTCATGAATCTAAAGTCACTGTGGAGTAACTTTTTCTGATGTGATGCACTAATTTCATTGGCTTAGTGATAATTAGTTCCATTGTGATAGTCTGCTTCGTAAGAATCCTAAATCTCATTATGGTCCCCATTGTCATGATTTCAAAAGATAGTCTTTGAACAACTTTAATTGCAGTAACAGCCTGAGCAAAAGCAGGTAATTCTTGCAATGTCTTTCAAAAAAGTGCTGCCGATTACAGAGCAAAAGGGCTGCTGCTGCTGAAGAAATGACAAATTAGCTACATGAGCTTAACGGAATCTTTTTTTAAAATGCTAATAGGATTTTAAGTTTAGATGGTTTAAAAAACCATAAATATTTGGATAAATGTTTATCTTTCACCTTTGTCTAAAGTTGGCATAAATCTGAGAAAATTGTTTAGTGGTCATCTCTTGATGTTGATCATACATAATTTTACAGCTTGCTCCACAAATCATTGACACCAGAATACTTCAACTGAAGCCAGTTAATTCTCAGTGAATTCAGTGGCCATACTACAGCACCGAATTCAGCATGCTAGCAAACCCATTGCTTTCAAAGGATTCTTCTCTGCTGGATTGTGGCTAATGAGACGAACAGCCCAAACCAACACAACTGCCTGTGCAGCGATTAGGTTTTGCCAATGTGGTGTCTGCTGCATCTTGCAGGAGCGTTCCAGGCCCTGAAGGCCTCCCTGGGGTAAGGGAACATTTATTCCCTTGCCCCAGAGTAACTTCGTACCATCCAGCTGGGTGTGGTTGGACCTGTGCCAGCTGGCTGGGTGTACTTGGACTTGTGACAGCTATACTGCTGGCCCACGTCCACATGGACACAGGTTGGGGGGTTGCGGTCGGGAAGGGTGATAGGATATCAGTGTGAGCCTCTGCTGCCAATACTACCCCCTTCCTGGCCCTGTTCCACCTTGCCCCCATCTCCACACTCTTCCTCCCCTCCCTGCCCCATTCCACACCCTCTCCACCTGCCTCCCACGCCCCTGCACTGACTTAATGGTGTCGGTGGAAATCCTCAATCCACTGGCATGCCGATTTGATCACTCCAAGTTGTGTGTTCTGCTTTGCAACAGTGAGTGTTCTGGTGGTGTAATGCCTGAGTAAGAGTGGGTCATTAATTCAAGTAATTTACTGATTGCAGTTGAGATTTTCTTTTCATGAATCACACAGTTGTATCATTGGCCATTACACTGAGTCCTCACACAAAATTTCCCCCCCTGTGTGTACATGTTACATGTGTTTTAAAAAGCATGACTGGCACTGGGGTGGGGGGAGAGCTGAAGGTTGCTAACTGCCTATTGCATAAATGGCAGGGTGCCCAAAGGGTGCCACTTTTTCCTCAAGAAGTGGCACCCTCAATATCTTTCCTGCAGCCCCAATATGTTGACCTCTCCTCTTGGAATGAGAGGGAGGTAGAGGCAGGGCTATAGGAGTCTACAAAATCCATGATGCAGTGCAACTGTGAGTGAACTGTGATCATCCACAGAAATCCATTCATTCAGGAATCCAAATAATTCAGAAATTAAAAGTTTAATGCACAGCACAGGTTCACCTGTAAGTTAGCACCACTGGCGTACCTGAGGGGTCAAAGGGGCAAATGCCTCACTACCATATTTTTTTAAACAGGCCTTTACAGGCCTTTCAAAGGCTTTTTGAAAATCAAAAGTGACATTTTTAGGCCTTCCGGATGTCAGGGAGGCCATGGGTGGCCTCTCTGGACCTCAGATGGCCTCCTGACATGTCCGGTTTGGGTGGGGTGGCATGGGGGTGGCATTTTGTAGTCATGGCCCCAGGTGGCACAAGAGCCAGGATCACAATTGGTTAGAACTATGGTTCCATATCCCTAAAATGAAGAATAATATTTTCTTTCTTTCTTTCTTTCTTTCTTTCTTTCTTTCTTTCTTTCTTTCTTTCTTTCTTTCTTTCAACCCTTCATGCTCTTTAGCAGTGTTACTTCACCCTTTCAAATCCACTTCTGACCTAGTTATATTTACTGAAGTTGTCAGACATTACCTTTTGTACAGAATATCAGAGCAGTGAAAAATAATAGAGCCACTTGGGAGTTCAAACCCCACCCTACTAATGTCCCCTTGGATGTACAGGATCTCTCGAGAGAAGGGCATATGGGAGAAAGTGAGAAGGCTGCCAAGCCACCATTTATGTGAGGTGGTTCAGGAAACAGGGGCCTAGCGGTGCTGTAGCACGTGCACATTGCACCGAGGGCACTCGGAAAATGGCTGCTGCTGCTGAACACCAGCTCAATGACCTCAATTTTCTGTGCAGAGAAAAGAGCAGGTCAAGTAGAAAGTGCTTAAGGGGAAAATTTGTTTCCTTGCAGTTGAGGAGTCAGTGGAGGTAGCTGGCAACAGTACATCGCAAAATCCAGCAAATTAATTTTTATGCTGCACTGTGAATTTGGGAGCAGGAGGTGGGAGACTTAATGATAATGGACTTTGATCTTTCACTAGAACTCATCAAAAGCACCTGGCAAGAGGAAGGAACACAGCACAGCTCTATCTACAGCCTTCCGCAGCTCCGGTGATTGCACTGCTTTGTAATTCTGCCTTTTATGTGCAATCCAGTGCATCAACTAGCGTGCATTACTACTGTAGTAAATGGTGCATTGTGGAGAGGACATGAAAACACAAACCCACAACCACAGAAGCCCTTTTCACAACATCTCCCCTCCAACTGTTGAGATTTATACAACTCCACAAAGGTGACATGTGAGAGTGGCAACAGGGGTTCCTTAAAAGTTTCCATGACAGTGAAGCAACAGGAACATACAAAATGTGCTATGCAGCATTGCTGGCCCACATGTTTGTGACTGGCAAAGACAGAATCACATTCTAATATCACTACATCTGAAGGACGGATTTTAAGACAGGAAGCGCACTCAGTGCCAAATGGTTACCTTGGGCACCAAAATTCTCTGGGCCCTGTGCCACATGTTCACTGCTATTTGGGCTCAGAAAGGCAATCATAGAGAAGAATCTATGATCCTTCCACATTATTCCTGAAGGATGTCAATTCACAGCCTCTAAATAGTGAATAAGTCTATTTTTATAAGCAAAAGATACGCAGGTGAAAAACACCAATTCTCAGCCCAATCCTACTTCCCCGCTCTGCTGGTGCAATGGTCCCTGAGCTGGCACTGTGTTGTAAATGTGCTATAAAGCACATTTGTGGCACCGCACAAGTAGACCCTCCCAGTGGGGAAATCTGCACCACCCTGCTGAAGCTGCATTCTGATGATCGGCCTCCAGTGCAGTTAAGAGTCACGCTGGGCAGCGAAGGGATGGTGGGAGGGTGGAACAGAGGCGGGGGCTTCTGAGTGGGGGAGAGCAGAATGGGGGGAGGATCAGAACTGGGAGGGGATGGGATCAGCGGAACAGGCCTCCATCATCTCCTATCCTCCCTCGTGGGTATGAATGCCCTTTACAGGGCTGCTCAAACTTGCTCCAGCTAAATAGCTGGCGCAGATCCAAGTAGCCCCATTGGGCAGGCTGGAGCATTACTCAGGGTAAGGGGAAAAATATCCACTTACCTTAGACATGCCCCCCTCTCTACCTCGTCCCTGCTCTATTCTTCCCCTTCTCTGCTCTATTCTGCCCATGCCCCACCCACCCCCACGTTAACTTACTGGGATTCAGTAATTTATGGGATTGCCACTCCCACATGGCTGCCATCACTCACCATTGGTTGCATGCAACAGCGCATCGTGTTTTGTGACGCCAGAAAAGCCACTCTGCTGCCAGAATGTGAGTTCTGACAGTGCGATGGCCTGTTAGGATAGGGTTTTCAGATAGGGGTCTTTCATAGCCCTATCTGGAGGTGCCCAGCACTGAACCTTGGACCTTCTGCATGCAGAACAGGTGTTCTACCACTGAGGCATCACCTCTCCCCCTAGCAGGCGTCCTCTCCCACTTTCCTTTAAGGTTGGTCAGAAATGGTAAACTGCATTTTTAAAATGCTGTAACAACACCATATCCTATTGCTCCAGCTGGGATTCAGATAGGCAGAACTCTGACTGTGCAGCTGAAAAGGGTACAGTGCATTTCAGAAGCAATAACGCGGAAGGCCTAAAACAGAGCATGCAAAGAACTGGAGTAGATGCTGCGGCAACAGTGTTATCAAGCCAAGCAGGCTTTGATGAATGATGCTCATGTACCAGGAAAACTAGTTATAGTCACAGCAGAGAGGCTGCCACCAGATTACTTGCCCTCAAAGGCATACAGCGATTTGCCTCCTTGTTCATGCACTAATGCAGCATTGTCTTCTACATCCTTTCATGTTAGGGGTGTGCTTTCACTTCATGATAAATGGGGAACTGGGCCCATTATTTGGTGGAATTTTCAAAACAAATTGTAGGACTCAAGCTGGCCAATCCCCGGCAACACTCCAGATTCCCCTCGTGCAGCTCGCATATGTCTGTATTTCTAGCACCAGACAAATCTGAATACTCATCTACATGCATATCTGGGCCTTGACCTGGGTCACCTTTTCCAGTTCTTTAGAAGGAAGACCCTCTTTTGAAATGCTTCTCCTAGTTATGGGGAGAGAGGTCGGAATATGCGGGGCAGCCGAGTCCTCGCTTCTTGAGCATTGCAGCTCCTGCGTGGCCCCTTGTTCTATCCCAGAAGCCAACATTTAACCAAGTATTACCCACACATTTCCAAGCTTAGTGCCACAGATTAGAAATGTGTGTTTAAAATAATAATAAAAATAATAATACAAGCTAGAGCAGTGTTTCTCACACTATGGGTTGGGGCCCGCTAGATGAGTTGCAAGCCAATTTCAGGTAGACCCGCATTCATTTTAATGTGTATTTTATTGTCAATATATTACAGCACGTTTGCAACAGTGTGCATCGCGGTGAGCCAGCGGGTGAAGATCTGGATCAGACCCCTACATAATTAGGGCTTAATTCTATCCAATTTTCCAGTGCCAGGGCAGTCGCAATGCAGCCCCAAGGTAAGGGAACAAATGTTCCCATTCCTTAGGGAGGCCACTGTGACTGCCTCCCCACCACAAGATGCAATGCATGCCCCATTGGCATGGCTGCACCAGCACTGGAAAACTGGGTAGGATTGGGCCCGTACTTACTTACTTAGGGCCCAATCCTAAAGCTCCTCAGCGCTGGTACTGACCTCCAGCACTGGCACCGGGTATCACAAATAAGCTATAAGGCACATCTGTGGCATGAGGAAGAGCTGCTGCTGCCACCAGTTGGCGCTGCACCTCAGTGCCGCGAGGAGGGCTGGCAGGTGGTAATTAGTTTCGGGGTGGGGGAGGTGGGGAGTGGACAGAATGGGGGACAGGGCAGGGGGTGAACTGGGGTTGGGGGGGGATGATTTTGAACTCCATATTGGGCTGGAAGGCTCAACGTGGAGTCTCTTAAGTCTGCACCGGCAATATAGCCTTAAGCCCCAATGCTGGGCTTTGGGCTTTCCCCGGGGGAAGGATATGAAAGTCCCCTTCCCCCAAGGAGATTCCCGGTGACTTTCCAGTTCCTGCTGGATACAGTGGTAGCCGCTTTGGTGCCGCCTCTCCAACGGGCGCCAAGAAGCTCAGGATTGGGCTTTTACTTGATAGACTTGATATTGTTGCATGGGGGTGTCAAAAAATTTCCTGCTTGATGATGTCACTTCTGGCCATGACTTCATTTCCAGGTTAATGATATCACTTCTAGTGGGTCCTGACAGATTGTCATTCTAAAAAGTGGGCCCCCATGTTAAAAAGTTTGAGAACCACTGAGATAGAGTATCGAATTCTGCTCTCTTTTTCTGAGTTTCTGTCTTGTGATGGTACCAGCACATGATAGATGCAGCCACACTAGTCTGATGTCATGTAGCTGTCCATGCTTCATACTTCCCCTGCAGCTTCTTCTTATGTCCTCTGGATTGTGCTGTACAAGCTCCAAGCATATATCTGTGTGTACTTTCATACCTTCTTATCTGGAATTGCTATCCCTTATTTGCTAAGCTTTTACTGACCATCCAGACAGTGCTAGCCCATTGTATGTCAGTGGTTTTTGAGTGATCCTTCCATTTTTGTTAAGACCTATTGGCTTCTATTTTTCTAATTTATGCCAAAATTGCAGCACTAGCCTTTCACATGTGGACAGGCAATTCGTGTTGTCTCTGTGATCACCGCTGTTACTTCTGAACCAGCATAAGTATGCGATCCTTCCAGCATCTTTGCAGTACCATAGCTTGTAACGTTCTAGTGAAAGGCACAGCAATCATTTTGCTCCAACCCCACAGCCTATTTGCCAGCACAGCAGCTTATAGGAGCAGACCATTGAAAATAAATCTGATTTATTTGGAAAATCAAATAAAAATAAATCTATTACCTAAAACGGTGCAAAAGCATTCTTCCCAGAAGGGATCAATTTTCCTCTCTGTGGTACAACAATTTGGTTACGTCAACTACAGAGTTTCAATAGGGGCTTTCAGGGGTATCAGCCTTTGTTTACACGCCTTGCAAATCAACCAAACGTGTTATTAAAATACAGGTTCTTCATTAATCCTAACCTTTTCCTTTCCTGAAGCTAAGAAGTATCGGCTCCCTCCTGTACACAGACATATTGATTTTGAGTCGAAGGCTGGAAGGACAAGCTTATTACCTGCAGCACTTGTCACAATCTAGTATTTCATAACACATCAATAAAGGACTCGATACCCCAAAACAAAGAGAATTATGTAATGTCTTGAATTCTCTATTTATTAACAGGCACGGTACATACACACTGCCTGCAGAGCTTTCACACAAAGAGCAGGACCGGAACAAACATATAGACTTGCTTTGTAATGCTGGGATAAGAACTTCAGACCTTTGATTTCTAAGGCTGCAATTCTATGCACACACCCCCAGGAGTACATCTCATTGCACACAAAAGAATTTACTTCTGAGTAAACGTGCGTACAGCTGTGTTGTAAGTCAGTGACCCAGCCACTTACATAACCATAATTGAGCCTCTGCTTTCATTCATTTGATTATATGTTTTCTCCCTTTTGAGAAATCCAATTTCTTCTTTCACAATACCCTGTACCATTAAATGTCATAGTTACCTTTCATTAGTCACTTCCGTTTCTATCTCAATGCTTCCTCAAGGCTTAGGGAGGGTAAAACAGTTACAAATACTGTAGAAGAAAACATACACAACAATCATAGCCAACACAGCATCAAATAGTCTGAAAGTATTTTGTAAGCTCAGTGCGAGACTTTAGGGAGCAAAAATGACAGTACATCTACAAAAGCCCCAGTCTGTCCCCCACTAGATGCACACATTCAAAATTAAATGTTGTACATACTGGTTGCCTTTATGAAGTGATCAAATATCAACAGATGATGGCCACCCAACAGCTCCAATCCTATTGGACCATATGCCCAGCTTCTGTCGGTTGTATCACCACTGTCTGTGAAGTCTCTAGGCAGGCTTCTGTGACAGAAGCCAGGACAGGATCATAGGATCTCATACGAAGGGGCACCAGGTCCAGGTATCTCTAACTGGGGCATGTGTTAGATGAGGACCATTCACTGAATTGCATGCTGCCAAAGGCATGTTTTCATTATGCATGCGTGCTAGAGCTGATCTGTATAAATTTAACTCACAATTTTGGTGAATTTTGAGGTACAGTACTGGAGGGTGTTCAGAGGATGTGATGAATCCCAGTAATTTTGCATGAGGTCAGTCTCCCCCAGCCCCCCCACACCCAAAATGCACTGGGAAATTGCATTATGTCACCACGTACCATCATTCCTGCGATACAAGCTGCAATACAAGGACATTTGCAAGAGGGATCTGAAGGCCTTAGGAATGGACCTCAACAGGTGGGAAACCCTGGCCTCTGAGCGGCCCGCTTGGAGGCAGGCTGTGCAGCATGGCCTTTCCCAGTTTGAAGAGACACTTGGCCAACAGACTGAGGCAAAGAGGCAAAGAAGGAAGGCCCATAGCCAGGGGGACAGACTGCACTTGCTCCCGGTGGGGAAGGGATTGCCACTCCCGAATCGGCCTTTTCAGCCACACTAGACGCTGTGCCAGAACCACCATTCAGAGCGCGATACCATAGTCTTTCGAGACTGAAGGTTGCCAACAACCATCATTCCCTAATGCGTTCCAGGGCGAAAATGGTGGACAGCAGGAGTCAGTCACTGGGATGAGGAGCAGCACTTGAGGCACAGCTGTTGTCACCATTTTCCAGCATTTTCAGTGGCAAACCACAAGACAGATTGACTCCGGTAAGCCACCCTTTCCAATCTGTCTGAGTTGGGGGGAGGCATAGGAAACAACTGAAAAGCTTTCCATATATTTGCAACCTATGAAAGAGGCAGCAATAATGGAGAGGGGGTGTAGCCAGAATTGGAGAATATTGGCCCTCTGGTATAAGAACATGTGAACCCATCTCCTATGTGATTGCTAAACAGTCATTTGTTATATGCAAAGCCCATCTTCCAGCTTTATTTCTTTTGAACTTTGTAAAATGTGTGAGATGTATTTTATTTTTAACGTTTCCTCCAGTGAGAAGGGAAAACTGGACTCCCTTTAAATCCCTCTTCCTTGGAATACACAAAATTCAGATGGCTTTGCTAATGGCCCCTTTGGATGAGTGCTGCCTTTGGGGGTCTTCGTTTGGCCTCTCTCTTTGCCATGGTCCAATCATGTCTATTATGCTTTTGCCTTCCCTTTGTCTCATTTAGAATTTAGTCAGCTATTTCCTCTTTGAGCAAAAATAAAAAAAAAAAAAAAAAAAAGGAAAACAGGAAAGCCACTGATTGATTTCACTCTTGGAAAGTCCCTGTCATCATGTTTGATGACTTCATTGGCGAAATGAAATAGGCACGGGAGATGCAATGTTTTCAAAACAATTTGGAGCAGGAGGAGGAGGGCGCAGGTAGTGGGAGGCAATGGGCTGGCGGAGCCAGGAGACGCTGATGGCCTTTATTCGTCAATTCCCAGGTTGCGCCAAGCTTGCTGCAGGCTGCAGACAGAAAACAATATTGTTATTAGTTTTTATTTTATAAAGCCTGAACTACACTCTGTAGGGGCCTCAGATGGAGCTGCAAATCACAGCCATGCCTGACTGCCTGCCTGGGCACCTCATCTCCACCCTAATGGACTACCTAATTCCGAGAGAGAGAGAGAGAGAGAGAGAGAGAGAAAAGAAACAATGCAAGACATATTTTTGCTCATCAAAAGCAGTTAGGGTTGTTATTTTAGGCAACTGCTGGCTGTCTCACAACTCAGCAAACCAGGAATCCTGCATGTGTGGTGGAGAAGTGTGCAAGCAGTTGACAAGCCATGGGGCACATGTGGCATGCAGTGACCGCATAGGCTCAATTTGTGCTTTCCTTCATTCCCCCCCAACGTGTGTGTAAGATTATGCAAATCCAGGCAGATCTGCACAGAAGGATGGAAACACGTACAACCCGCATCGTACACTTATTTGCATAGGCACATGGAGATATGCTTGCACGCCCGTCTTCCACTTGAGTGAGAGGGTGATGTCTGCAGAGATGTTAATCTGCATTGTTCTTTAAAAATCAAACCTGATATGGAAAATCCACTGAATGCAATAAATGTCTCACTGAATTATAATTAATATATTCCACATCAGATTAGATGCACAACTTATACAAGAACAAATACTTATCTTAAAACGTCATTACACTCTATCCATCTTTGATACTGCTTCTGCTTTTACTCCTGCATGCTATTAATGATTTCTAAATAACCATGAACACTTTCCCATCCTTTCCTATACTGAAGATGTAAGATTCCTGCCCACCATTGTAAGTGTTGGTCTCCAGGTGGTGCTATTGCTCTCCCCCAGGGGACCGCCACACACACACCTCTCCATGATCACCCTTAGCTCTGGTCTCATAGTTAGCTGGTAGGGATCTAGTTACACAAGAGTTTGCCTTTCTGGAGCATGCCCTGTGCTCCTGGCTTCCTCTCCTTCTTTTCCTGCCTGCCTGGGTACATGTGCACTCAGAACTGAGTCCCACTGGGCTTAATGAGATTGTTTTCCCCTGTTAGGTATGGTACATATAGAATTTCAGCTGAAGATTTCTTCTATTGGGCAATAGCCCCTAGAATTATCCCTTTCCCTTAATCCATGCTGTTGGACTTCCTTCATTTTGTACAGACACCCTAACACGTTTGCACTTTCAACAGAATGCTGTTGCATTTTTCATACATATTATTGCTTAGAAGGTCATTGTGATTTCGAATGCATGATTATGTTTCATAAGCATGATTGATATTTCTGCCATTTGTGGCCCACTGAGTTTCACTCCGTGTGTTACCAGAACTGTACGCAGCTGACTACCAAAGATACTTTCCTGTTAATTTAGATAACACAAGGAAATACTCCTCATGGAGATATCTGAATAAATCATAAGGGGACCAGCTTGTACTATTGAGTTGGAGAGAATTTCCAAAGTTAAGAATTTGCTCATTCTACCATCCTTCCTCCAGGGAATCTATTACCATACAGTTGTGGGTGCCACTTTGTAGTCTTTTGAAATATCTTCAGATGGAGCCTGTTCCGTTGAGAATGACTCATAACAGGAGTCTGACAGAAAGGTGTTAGAGAAACTTGTTTCCAAAGCAAAAGTCTGAAGTGATGCCACTGGGGAGAATGGTGTCTGGATCCTGTCAGGATTGAGTCAGACAGCAAAGATAACTATGAGGCACATTTAGACAACGCGGCATGAGGTTGTCCCAGAGAAGTACTGGCTGGAATTAGAAAGGGCTCATGGCACGAGTCTTATCCATAGTGTAGATGAAATGGCTGGCTCAAAGAGCTCCAAAAAAGATGTTATCCTGTGACTGAAAGTGATGTGTTATAATCCATTTGGCCAACTGTAAGCCTGGATCTGACTCATGCGGCCAATAACATTTACAGTTACAAAACTCATGTCTCCAATCCTATCCCCCATCAGTTTACACGATGCAACTGCTGCCAGAGTGCATGCTGCATTTTAGCATTGTGTGTGTGTGTGTGTGTGTGTGTGTGTGTGTGTGTGTGTGTGTGACCAGACAGCCCAGAAAGTATAAGCAAACATATTTTTTACTTACCTCTCTGTAGGCCACTTGGCTGCCAATTGGTTTCTGTGAACCCATGATAGCTGTTTAGCTCTTTAGCTGGCATAAGTCCAAGGAGCATCAGGGGGCATGTTGGGCTAGGGGATAGGATTTTGGCATGCATTGCTGTCATCAAGATCCTCACCCTCCTGTCCCCACAACTTGCAACCGTCCCTGCCCACCCCACTCTCCACCCTGAACCCCCCTCCAGAACTGCCCACGGACCACTGCCACCATCACCTTCTGCTGTGGTTGGGTTCCTGCAGCCCACTATAATCTGTGCAGGGACTCCAGCCATTTGAGCTGGCGATCCTGCAGCACCTTATAGTGGTGTGCCTTTTACGATGCCATACCAGGACATACAGTGACAGACCTTAAGACCCACCACCATAAGCTCACAATAGGATTGGAAGGCCTGCCTGTGATCTCCTTGGAAAAGGCTGCATAGAATAACAATTCTGCCAGAATTTGCAATTACCTGACTTAGGGCCCAATCCAGAGCCCTGCATGCACTGTCACAAACATGCCATAAGGCATGTTTGCGAGCCCTTACTATGGGCCCCTACCATGGGCCCAGCACCAGAGCTAATCCAGTGCGATCCCACCCTATGTGGGACCTGTGTGGGACCAGATCCTGAGTCCTATGTGGGACTATGCGGTTTCTGCAGCAGCTCCAGAGTGAAAGTCCCCTTCCCCCAAGGAGCTACTGCCCGGTTGTGCGCTGGCAGTCGTTTTGGTATTGCGGTAGCCCCGTGCTCCAGGCAGCTCGGGAATGGACTGTTAGTATACTGTACAAAGTAGGTTGGCTCTTAATGCTCAGCTGTATTAGGAGTTGAACACAAATTTTCACAGAAGTTTATTGTCAGTTCAGAATGTTAAATGAAATGCTGGTCATGCACGGTCAGCATTCGGTAGATCATGAGGCCAGAGCCTGGTTATGCTCAATGAAACTCTCAGTGTTAGCTCTGAAACTAGGTGGACTGCACACAGCTAGCTGTTTGTTGATGAATATGCAGAAGTTCTTTAATGTTAACCCCTTATTCTTGATTAAACTTTCATTGACTGCTGCAAATGGTATGATCAGAAATGGCACCTACTCCCTTTCTGATGGTAGACTTGGCTTGTATTTTGATTGGTACCCAAGAGTGTGTTGAAAAGTCAGGTTCACTGGCTATATGCCTGACTTCTTCACGCCACTACCTGGAAGGCCATGACATTTTAACCAGGTAACCACAGGTTATATAAAAAAGGAAAAGTCATATACTGCTTCTGAGATATTGATGTGTACAACCTAACTAAGCAATACAAAGGGCAAAATTTGCAGGTACCCCATGTTACTAAATCATGCTATAATCTGAATGGCATGGGCTATGTTCGTAGCATCCAAACATTCCATTCTCAGTCAAAGCCTAGTGGCTGGACTAGAAGACCTTTAGATTTATTTTTGCTGTGCAGTGATATGATTATTATGTATAGATTTGGTGAGCTCTGTGCATTAATATGGAAATATGGATAAGTGCTAGTGTCCAACAGTGATTTACTGCTTTGGTAACCACACCTGATAACACAAATTAATCTTGGCCACACTGTTTCAATTACACTTTCCTTTTCAGAAATGTGTTTTGCAATAGAGGTTCCCTTGCTCATATAAATACATGGAAGCTAAAGTGCACTGCAGAGTATTCAGCCATAAAGGGGCAATTTTACCATGTGCCCAGGGGCTTTCTTTCTCTATAAACTAACTTGTGCAGTAAAATTTATTTTGCACACTCAATTGGAAAAGGACATTTAACATGACAGGGGAGCCCAGGGGATTTTTTCTTTGATGGGATCTAGACTGGAGATACTTCTAAATGACTAATCCACACCCACCTTTGGCAGAGGTAATTAGAAAATGTTGGCCATAGGCTGATGATCTGTTTGAAGGAGGTAATTTTTATATGTATCAAAACAGATTCCGTGTTAAAAAAAAAAAAAAAAAAAAAGAAGGCAAGAGAAGATGCAGCCTCAAACACTGTAACATCCATAATAGTGTCAAGAAGGTATATATAACCACCACCACAATACACCTAAAGCATGGCTAGGCTGTATCTTTCAAGATAGAACTACCCAACAGATGAGACATCAGGTTAAAATTGTAGACACTTCCACATAATTTTTAGTTTCACCATTGCTCATCAAGACAATAAATTGCAGTGTCTCCCTATTTCTGGGGTGGTATAGAATAGATGCACTGTGATCAATTGTTTTTAGCCCTTTATACTATACCTGCTCAATGTTTGGAATAAAGTCCCCTCTTTCTTTTCTTTTCTTTTTTCAAGGTAAGAATATGAGGAGGGCCTCTATAAGGGCTACAGGAATGGGGGGAAAAGTGTATTGCTGAAATGCGGGGAAGAAGAGCCTTATGCTTTCTACCGTACAGGTATCCTATCCCTAACACTGTCATTATGTTTTTAAAAGTACATCTAATATAAATATACATATATTGGGACACAAATGTCTGGGGCTCAAAGAGAATGAATGTGAATGTCCAATGCCAGGAAGCATTTAACTGGGGCACAGTTGTCCAGGATGTAATGGTCCTGTCACACCTGAGTCCACTTCAAAGGGAAAATGTGTTGCAAGGTATAAATTAGGAAGGCAAGAGCTGTCAATGAATTTCCTGAGAAGCAAAGCAGGGGCGTCAACTGTCCCAAAAGATCCCAAATCGCTCTCTCTGAGTGTTAGTGAGAACACAAATGTGTGAAATGTAAATTAGTGTAAATGTGGCCTTGATTTGATGGTAATTACAAGTCAGTTCTACAAAACATCATCTCTAAGAAGAAGTTGTGACTTTCTTCCATCAGTTCACTTTCATTGTTTGAAGACACACATTTCATTATTAGTATGACATTTGTCCAAGTCCCCTTTACCCACCAACAATACAGTGACTGGTCCTATCACTGTATCATGATTGAGGAAGAAAATCATGCTGCAAGGAACAGCTACTTTCATGGCTGCTGCTTTATCCCCACCCCCCACCCCCAAGTGAAAGATTTGAACTGCAGTGTAGAGGGAAGATCACTCAGTTCAAGGAATGGATCAAAAATTTGCTTCAAAAGAATTTTAAAAAAATTATGTTTAAAATGTCCACCAAATGGTGTCGAAGTCAGGGGAAACCGTTGATTTGCTGTTTCCGGTAACTACCAGTAATGTCCATCCTACCCAATAGGTTCCAGTAACACTCACATTCCCTACCACTCTCATTATCACAACTTGTGTACTCACTGGGAGAAAATATCCTTTTACTTAATTACAAAATATTTGATCAGTGGGCCAATATAATGTTCCTGCAGTTAAACTGCTTATCTGATGAAAGCCATATGGACTAGAACAGGGGTGTCAAACTCATGTCATACAGAGGGCCAAATAGCATTCAGGATGCCTGCTGAGGGCCAGAGGTGATGTCATTACACAGGAAGTGATGTCATTAAACAGGTCAAAACCAGAAATAAACACTCTGTTCTCGTGTAGGAACTCATTGGCTGCTAATGACAGGAGAGAAAATATACAAATCTTGATCATATTTCAAGATATGGGAGAGCCCAATTATCATGTGGGCCACCCTTTCAGCAGTGTCACCTCAGCACTGCTCAGCAGCTGAGAGCCTGAGGGCCAAATAAAAAGCTTCTGCGGGCCGCATTTGGCCCCCAGGCCTTATGTTTGACACCCCTGAACTAGAAACTTCCTCACTTAACAGCAGAATCACTACAATACACCCATATCAACGGATGCTGAATTTACAGATTAAAGGACCCTGCCTCAGTTCTGGATGTTTCAATGCATTATTTTAATCAAAAACATTGCATATTTTTAAACTGTTGTGTACAGTACATCTATATTTTGCTTTTCTTTCACTATGAACCTCAGGACAGTATACATGTGATGTGATAGGATCCCCAAGCAGCCACACATCCAGGCCTAGACCTGCACATCTTCAGAATGTGGCTGCATTATGTGCCTTCAAGTCATGTTCCGGGAGCATATTCAAATACCTATATGTCATTAAGAGACACATAGGAACATGAAACCTTGAATTTACTGTGGTGGTCTCTTTCCTTCCTCACATGCAGGGACCCCCAAATAGATAGGTTCATCCAATCAAGGCTCATCCAAAGACTTGATGAGGGCGATAGGGGGAGAGAGAGAACAATTGTCTCCTTTCTGGCAGCTTACTTCCTTGCTCATATTCTGAGAATGGTGGCACTGTGGATATGAAAAGCCCTGAACTGGATATATACAAGTACATTACACTGAAGTTCAGTCTCTTGGTGGGGAATGTGACCAGACCAAAGGCACACTGCTAGCTAAGACAGCCCATAAATCTAGCTCAGATGTTCCTTTCTGCCTTGATCAAGAGACAGCTCAGTTATTGTTGAGGCCAAATATGTCAGTCTTCATTTTGCAAAAAAGAGGAAAAGAAAATGTCTTGACTGGCATTTGCAAAGTGCCTGAGGGATTCAGACACCTTATTCCCATTTAATTTAGTGACAATTGAGTGTCCCTTAAATGGCTTTGTGACTCTCAGCCAGAAATAGTAGTAAAACTCTCTGGCCGCTAACTAAAGAGCTCCATCTTTGCCCTGGGGAGACAGTGTCCTTGCCTTCACATTCCCCAATAAGGCACGAGCCAAGCAAGATTACGTTAAAATGGGTCATAGTGTATTAATCGAATACAAAGACTTGCAGCTGTCCTACCAAAACCAGAACCCTGTCCCCTCTAGTGGGTTTCCTAGTGAGAGAAAGCACCAGGAACTATTCATTCCAGGGGTGGCCAAACTGCAGCTCTTTGACATTTAATGTGCAGCTCAAGGAAATATGTTGATTGATCTCCTTTTTGCATCACAATTAATATAAAAGGTAAATAAGAAATTTTCAAACTTTATAATTATTTACTTGTGTCCACAGAATTAAAACATTAATGTTCATGGTGAGTAACTATATTTAAGAATTTAAATGCTTCTTAAATATTACAACTCTCAAACATCTCTCTTGCGGCTCTCAAACATGTTAAAGATGTGGCTCTGAAGTTAAACCTATTTGGCCACTTCTGATCCATCTATGGGCATCCCATCCTGGCTCAAAGCTAACATTCACCAATGATGATTGTAGTTTACCAACGCCAACCCCTTTAAAGGGGGCTTGAGGAAGATTTGGACTGCCCTGCCCTCCCCACAAAGGAGGCTGCCCAAGTTAAAAGTGTGAAGTTCAACATATTGCGTATATTTAAGAGGTGGTGCAATGGCTGGATACAAAATATCCGTGATCATCCAAGAACATTTATCAACCTTACCACTCAATTATTGCACCTCATCTCCAACTGCATAAATCATACGCATATTCATCTGCTTGTTCAAAATTTTACTCTGCTGAATCTTTTCTGCAGTGTGAATGATATATCAGGCATAGAACAGCCTCCTTGGCTTCATAAAAAGCACACCTTCATAATGAGAAGGTCACCCTAAGCTTTACGACTTGCTCTCACCATGAGTAAGTCAGCAATCATCCTTTCCCCTTTCACTCTGATACTCCACTTTCCCTTTTAAACATATCATTCTGAACATAATGGAGGGGAAAAAAACTAAGCCAGAGTGCCTGGCACATCTGCTAAACAAATGTTAAGCAGTATTAAGTAATAGTAAATTCAAATAGGAGATCCTACTGCTCTGGAATGAATGACTAACATTGCAGCTGTTGCAATTACACGACCATGCTTTCCAATATTAGGGCAAAATGTAAAACATATGCATTGATTCATAACACAACCCCCCTTTTCCTTGCCCTGAGCATGGTATGCTGCATGACTCCAGCCCTATTCCATTTGTGAGTGTTGATAAAGAAATGTATCCAGTTAGAAATGCCACCGAATTCTGACACAGATGTACTTTGGCAGTGATTAATATCTACTTCTGCTCATGGCGGAACTATGTCAAAACAGATCAGGGAACCAGTTGTGGTTCTGCAGGTGACTGCAGGCTTTGGTATTTGTGTGCAAAAGCCTACTGTACCAGTATGACAGGATGGCATCATTGTATTATGTTTGTGTGAGAGTCCTTTGAGCATGCTGCTAGAGCTTACCAAGACATCTGATGACTAATAAATCCTATGGGCCAATCCAATCCATATAAGCCTGTTCTGGATTGGGTACCATTCTATCTGAAGGACTGGGTGCATGGTGCTCCTGGATCCAGTTTTGCTCCAGGGTGGGAGTCAGGTGGTGACCTTGACCAAGAGCCCCTTTGTACACCTTAGGGTGCAATCCTAACCCACTTTCTAGCACTGACATAAGGGCAATGCAACTCCAAGGTAAGGGAACAAACATTTCCTTACCTTGAGGAGGCCTCCATGACTGCCCCCCCCAACTGCGGGATGTGCCCCATTAGCACATCTATGCCAGTGCAGGAAAGTTGGTTAGGATTGCGCCCTTACTATCTAAAGGAAAAGAGAACAGTAAAGCAGCGGGACTGGGTTGATTTTGCAAGGTGAGTAATATTTTGGATTTCCCCGTCTTGATCTTGAGATCAACAGTGTATTATGATCACAAGTAGTATAAATGCACACCATGTTTTAATTGCCTCTGTGTCTGATTAATTATTTCCTTTTATAACTTGGATCTTAGCAGGAAGAAAAAGATGCATTTTCATGGGATCTAGACTGGAGATACTTCTAAACGACTAATCCGCACCCACCTTTGGCAGAGGTAATTAGAAAATGTGCCCCACTGGCACAGCTATGCCAGTGCTGAAAAGTTGGTTAGGATTGCGCTCTTAGACTGGTAAACTAGCTGTAACCTTTTCTTGGAAGCAGCTCTGGCCACAGTCACCTATGCCACATCTTGGTCACATCCTGGACTACTGCAATGTTCTCTACATGGGGCTGCCCTTGAAAATCATTTGGCAGCTGCAACTGATGGAAAATGCTGCTGCCTGGTTTGTGTCAAGGAGCTGTTATATATGGAGTATCCCTCTCCCATTTTCTTTGATCTGTATGGACTCCTGATTCATTTCCAGGTTCCATCCAAGCGGCTGATTACTATCACTTTTAAAGCACTGAACATTTTGGGCCTGGGGTATCTGAAAGACTGTCTTTTCCCTTGTGATTCCATCTACCTGTTATGATCTTTGCGAGAGGCTCTGCTCTGTCTCCTCTTCTAAGTTTCAATAGGCAGCACATGGGACACGGCCTTCTCCTCAGCAGTTCTCAGTCTCAGGAATTTCCTCCCTCAGGAAGTTCGAACTGCCCTGTCCCTCTTTTGCACTGGCCGTAAAAGCTTGCTTAGACTTCCATGTTTTCTGACAAGGGGTGTGTGTGTGTGTGTGTGTGTGTGTGTGTGTGTGTGTGTGTGTGTGTGTGTGGAATCTTGGTTTGTCTTTATTTTTAATGGTGTTGTCTCATTAAGGGCACAATCCAGCCCTTGACTTGGGCTGGTGCAAATCTCTTGTGCCAGTCCAGGAGGGTCGCAAATGTGCCATAAGGCACATTTGCACTTTCTTAGGAGGAAGCTGGGCCAGTGCTCAGAGAAGCACTGGCCTGCAGAAGCTGACGCAAGCCTCTGTCATGGCTTCCTCTGCATGCCTTGCGTCGGCCTGGCTGGGCTAATGCAAGGCTCTGAGCTAGAGGGAGGGGCGGAGAGGAGGTGGGAGGGAGGCGTTCCTGGGTGGATGGTGGGCGACCCCAAGGGCGGGTAGGCAGGCAGGGAGTGGGAGGCTCCCAGTTATGCTGGATCCCAACCCCCATTACCGGGGAGAACGGAGCAGCTTCAAGCTGCTCCGCTCTCCTCAGACTTGTGCCACCTCAAGAGGTGGCGCAAGTCTGAGGAGACCCATAGGGGTAAGGGGAAAAGTTTCCCCTTGCCTCTGGCTGAGCCGCTTTTGGCCCCTAACCTGCGCTGGATACAGCGCGAGCCTCCTGGCTTGACTGTTCCAGCGCAGGATAGGATTGTGCCCTTACTGTTTTATTGTTGTCATTTAATGATAACCACTTTGGGAACTTTTTAACAGGAAAACAGAAATAAAAAAGAAACAGATAAATAAATATTTAGCATATTGGACAGCTGAACCTAGATTCAGAAGAAAAAATTCAATGGACTAGACACCCTGCATGAGAAATCTAGGACACCATTCCTTTCCTGCCCATTTCTATATCCTCTTGCCTGCGTGACTCCATCAGTCCACCGAAATATTTTGAATTCCCTTCTGCACCCATCTTTCGTCTGCAGAACCTCTGAAGGTGACAAGAATCTGCGGGAGGGCCTGGTACTTTGAGCGAATGCTTCATTCAGTTCTAGCAATCCTTGCCAATAGCCATTGGAACAAGATTAGGAGGCTACCACAGTGCAAAAACTGTACGCTGGTGCTGCCACATGCAAAAGATTAGGACACAAGAGAAATGTGTTTGAATTGTGAAGCACATCCAAAAGAACTTCGGCATTTCAGGGGTCACCATGCCCCTCCCCTTGATTCCCTGACTCGTTGCATCCCCCCCCCCCCCCGCTGTGTACATCAAGAACAGGAACTGCAGTCTATTGAAGCTGTCTGTTTGACCTTGGAAGGTAAGTGCATTAATCCACAGCACCTTGCAGTCCTGCCTGCTCCTAATCCTCTTGCTGATGAAGGACAATATTATCATGTTGGCAAAGTCAATGGGAATGCCTTACGACAGGCTACCTCCCTCCAGCAGCCCCTGCATTATATTAACTTTATCTAGAGATTGCTGAACTGCTGGCAAAGAAAGAGCTGCTGCTGGGGAGGGGGGGGTTCTGCCTGGCTTGTTAAGACACTGACCTTCTTTTTAAACATCCCTGGAGAATATTAAAGAGCTGCGTGAGTAAAAGGGATCCATTTCCAAGAGCCTGTGGCTCACTGTCCACAGTTTGAAACGACTTGCCTTTGCATGAAATGACTTCTCTGCTGTTTATCTGGGGTACCCCAGTATTTTGGCATGTTGCCTCCAAGCCAGCCAACCGACCTGTCAGTCAAGCAGCTGCCATGCACTGTTCATTTGGCATTGCATTTTAAGAGATGCACTTTTCAAATTTTTCAATGGATGCATAGCCATTATAGCTCCTGAGAAGTATTTATTTCCAGCAATGCACCCATTCTGCAAGTCGGTCACGCAGCCTGCGTTCATCTGAACAGCACCAAAGGAGAACCAGGAAGATTATGAGCTAATATCTCATTCGATCAGGTTCGCAGTTTGGGGAATGGTCCTGGGCCCAGCATTGTTCCCTGGATGTCCATAATTGTGACCTGGAGCGAGTTTGCCCAACTGGAACACCAATTGTATCCTTTCTTGGATCAGTCAGAGTTGGCTACAGTTAGCCATGCACTTGTGACCTCAGAATTGAATTGGCCTACATGGGGCTGTCCACTACATGGGGATGACCACTCAGAAACTCCAGCTAGTGCAGAATGCTCTTGTACAAGTTTTGACCAGTGCCAATTTGACCACTGTGACTGAGAGCCCAACCCTGAGCTTGGCGCTCTGGCTTTCCGCTGGAGCGCACTGTCGCAAACACACCATACCACACGTCTGCAAGCACCAGGCAAGCGCCCGTCCTTCCCTGCTCAGCGGTCTCATGGACCACCGAGCCACAGCATGGTAAGCAGGGGCGGGGAGGGGGGCAGGGAGGAGGCATTCTGCGGAGGGGGGAGACAGGTGGAGGGTGGAGAGAGGGTGGGGAAGAGGCATGATGGGGAGGTGGGAGGCAGAGAAAGGGCAGGCGGGAGGTTGCTGGGGGAGGGAGGGAGGTGGGTCCTGTGGAGCTCCCCTCCACCACATCCAAGGCGTTCGTGTGGGGCTCGGCGCTCTACACCTTTACCAAAAGTAAAGTGAGTAGCCCTATTGCGGGGCTGCTTCTCTTAGCTGGGAGAAGGGGACGAAAGTTCCCTTCTCCTGAGGCGCGCCTGCAGCAGGCTGAGGCGCGCAGGATGCAGCGGGAGCCGTTCTCGGCGCTGCTGCAGCCGCACACCCCGGGCAGCTCAGGATTGGGCTATGAGTCACTCCGCTATTGCATCAGCAACACTGGGCGCCAGTACATTTCCATGTGTAAAGGTTTTAGTTGTCACTTTTAAAACCCTGAATGGATAAGGACCAAGGTCCTTGATGGACTACCTTCCCCTTTATGAAGGCATTTGCTTTCTGAAGCCAGCAGGGGGTCCCCAGCATGTTCCCCCAGTGCCAGGGGTTAAACAGATAGAGATTTATTTATTTATTTATTTATTAGATTTATGCTCTGCCTTTCTCCCCGAAGGGCACCCAAGGCAGCTAACAATCAATACCTTAATTACATCATAAAATACAGATAAAAGCATTAAAAATAAAAACAAACCATATAAAATAAAAACAATCAACAATAAAATGCTGAGATAAAAGAGAGGGCCTTCTCCATGTAAGCACCCTGCTTGTGAAACTCCTTGCCACTAGAGGTTGGGTTGGCTCCCTCTTTGTATTACAGTTACTTATTGCTAACTGGGAAAATAAGCACTTTTAACAGTGGTGCTCCTCTTATATTTAGTAAGGGGTGTGCAACTGTCCCTCCTCACTCCGGCATAGCATCCTTTCCAGTTGAGTGCCAGGAAGTAGAAGTTTTAAAGACGTTACCAAGCAGTAGACTTTCCCAATTCACCATTTTGACATGGATTTGGCTTTGCTTACTGTTTTTTTGTTTGTTTGTTTGTTTTTTTTTTTTGTTTTAATGCTTCCCAAGCATTCCCCAGAGCAAACTCCAACTGTTTTGCCCTGGTCTTCTTCCTCATCGCACAGCCTCCTGATGACAACAGTGCAGCAACTTCCAGCAGTGTATCAATGTCACCATTGCTGTCATTAACCTCTTGAGAAGTAGCCTCTTTGACAGCTCTTTCATTAAAAGACATCTCCAACTTTCCAACTGTTCCCTGTTCCAGGCTTGAGCTGATTGACTGGGAAGAGTTTCAAGTGGGCACAACTGAGAGTCTTTTTCCAAGATGACATTCGTCCTGCGTAGCTGAGAAAATGCAGACTTTACAGGGGATTGCACTGAGGGCATTACATCAGTTAATTCTGAACTCTAGTTAAGTATAATAATAATAAGCAGTGATAACGTCCTTGATTTTTTTTCATTAGAGAAGCCAGGAGCTGTTTACACCAGTGATGTAAAAAGGGCTGCTCCCTAGCTCCCTTGTTTCAATAAGGATGCCAAGCCGGGGAACCATGCAGGGCCTCTTAGCCTCAGCACTTTTTAGAACCCTGCCTTCACAGACAACCACAAAGCACAGGCAGAACAAAGGGAGTGAATGGATTTCTTACCTTTCATGTTCCTCAAATCAATTGCATCCTCCCTTTGTGCCAAATGACCCTGCCACTCACTTTCCAAGGCCAATCCAGATGTTGTATATGAGAACTTCACCTTCAGAATCTTGAGGTCACTTTCTGACTTCTGTAACTGTCCATGGCTAAGTGAGGATATGGGGGTAGTAGGCAAATATCAGTCCAGAAAAGAAATGAGAAGGTAAACGGTGTGGTAGGCATGGGAGTGGGGGTGACTTTGCAGCATTTTTCAGAAGCAAAGAAGGTGCTATGGGTGTAACTAGGGCAAAGCCTGAGAGTGCTACATCAAGGGGGTGCATGACTGCCCTTCAGGCTCCACCCTAGTTTGTACCCCCCCCCCATTCCTTTTCCCTCAAAGGGAATCCTCCACAGGAGAAGGAATGGGGGTTGTGTGAAGCTGCACAGTGAGTGCTTGCTCCTCTGGGGAGAACCTAGAAGTGACATCACAATGTTACATGACGTCATGATGTCACTGCCCTGGGCTCCGGGGCACTGCGGTACACCTCTGGCTATTGGCTTGTGCTGCGATACAAGAACATCTGCAAGAGGGATCTGAAGGCCTTAGGAATGGACCTCAACAAGTGGGAAACCCTGGCCTCTGAGCGGCCCGTTTGGAGGCAGGCTGTGCAGCATGGCCTTTCCCAGTTTGAAGAGACACTTGGCCAACAGTCTGAGGCAAAGAGGCAAAGAAGGAAGGCCCATAGCCAGGGAGACAGACCGCACTTGCTCCCAGTGTGGAAGGGATTGTCACTCCTGAATTGGCCTTTTCAGCCACACTAGACGCTGTTCCAGAACCACCTTTCAGAGCGCGATACCATAGTCTTTCGAGACTGAAGGTTGCCAACAAACTGTGGACATAAGAACACCAGAGGTAAAAAAGGGCACTTCCTTCCACTAATGCACATCATCACACAATAAACATGCAGGGCAACGTCCCCTTTCCTTGTCACAAAGCGAAGATACTTAAGGCAGTTAACATGTTTGAAAAATATTTTTTTCTGAACTTCTCCTATGGCAGGCACGCTATTTAACATTTGAAAGATGGAGTGTTTGGCCTTGAACACCATGGTCTTAACTTAAACCCCTTTGTGAGCCTTGTGATTTGCTGTACCCTTAAAATTTTCCCTAGTGAGGAGTCGCAAATGTCATCAGTCCTATCATGTTGATCTTGACATTGATGATTTCAAGTCTGTTGCTTATTTGTTTCTCTGGGCACCCTCTGTCTAGCTTTTGTGGCATCAGGAAAGATTAATGACCCTTCCCATGGATCAAGACATGCACTCTGGCAAATACACTCAATTAACTCTGGGTTGTGTGCACATACAGCAGACTGAAACCTCTGTATGAATATTTACTATGCACTTAGAATTTAGCTGATTTTTTTTCCCATGGACACACACTATAAAAACCAGAAGGCTGAGTACAAATACCAAAAAGGCAATTCTCCAATATGGAATGAGAGCACTCCAACTGAGTGCTCTTGGCACAGGCCTGTCAATTTGCAGGCATCTATTTGCTAACCAAAACCATAGCAAAGCTAACAACCCACCCTCTCTGATTTTCTGAAAAGTAAATACTGTTTCCTGCATTCCCCCATGGCACTGGCAAGACACAGCTGAATTCGCCTGGGAACTGGCATGCCATTAATCATTTCAAAATGGATTGTTCAACCTCACAGTTTTCTGCTGAGGCATAAACTCAGCATGGAAACTTCTATTCAGCCATCTTTATCTCGGGAAAGTTCCAAGAACTTGATCTTATGAGCTGGTTTATAAAACTGGCATCTCACAGGACTGGTCCCAACACCAGTGTGAAAATACTAAGGCCACTGAAGTTTGGAAAGAATGGGCTCTGAATAGCCATTCCCATAGCTCATAATGTCTTGATGTAAATTGTTATTGAGCTTCCTTGATCTAAAAATTTCCTCCCATGCTCAGATGGCAATATTACACTACAATTTTGTATTCCTCAGAATGGGTGCACAAAGCCAGCAGTCACAGTTGGCAAGCGTTCCAGACTGGATTGCTTTAGCTCCTCCCTCCTGATGAAACTCTCACTGCTTGTTGCTACTGGGTAGAACTTTTAGAAATCAGAATGTCATTTGCATAATAATACCTTGGTTCCTGAGCAATCAATCAATCTTGGAATTCGGTATCTGGCAGGTCGATGTGATCTTGAAACCAACAGTTTCAGAGGGGAAAAATGTGTGTGTGTGTTTTTAAAAAAACACCACCACACTCACTGGGATCTGGTTTCCCTTGCTCTGGGGAAAGACTGGGAGGATATTGAAGTAGCCACACTTCAGCAAAAGGCATCTCTACATGGGCAACTACTGTTACACTTCTTGCAATGCCCAACAAATTGGAGACAGCTTAGGAGGACCCCCGCAAGATCAAGAAGCATCTTATCCAGGGCTGGCATGCCAAATGCTGCCTCCTTACCTGATGCTGTGCCAGCCTTTTCCCCTCCAATGTTCTAACTCAGCACTTCCCTCCCCTCCACATTTCCGTGTTGTTGTTTTTTCTGTTTCCCTCTTCTTTTTGCAATCCAGAAAGAGAAAGGAGAAGGAGAAGCATTGGAGGCAAATAGGCAGAGAGTGATGAGTGCCTGCTGCCTGAGGCGACTGCTTTAATTGGCCTCATAGATGGGCCAGCCCTGATCTTAGCAACATGAACTCTCTTATGAAGTTGAAGGGTCAGGGGGAAAGCCCCACCCTACTGCATCAACCTGGCCAAGCTCTTCTTCTCCCAATAATTCATGGTGACCCGTTTCTGCATAGCAGAGGTGTTGAGCGGACTGGTTAACGTGCACATAAAGTCAGAGCAATGGCAGCATAGCGAAGGTGAGTCTCCAAATAAAATATTTATTTTAATAACCTTCCCTTTTGTTTTTGGTCTTAACCTGCACAGGTTGATGCAATAGATCACTTGTCCCTGTGGTAGCTGATCCTATGCTACCACATCTTTTTTTTGGGGGGGCGAGACAATGGGGGGGCAATCTGGGGCTCCTGCCATGCATTTGAATCTTCAAGGCATGGCAGCCCCCTTTGTCTGTTTTTTTCTGGGTGGTGGCAGAGATTGAAAACTGTTAAGGTTAAGGAGGATATAGTGGTGGTGGTGGAACCTTGGTTTCTTCCCAGTGTGAGCAGGGTACACAAAACAGCATATACAGCAGAGTACTTTAAATGCAGCAGTTGTATTTTAGAGCAAGGAATATGACAAGTAGAGTAGTCAGCAAACAGTCCAAGTCAGCACAATGAGCAAGCAATCCAGTGATAACAAATCCAAATCAGCTTCCCATAATACACAGTCAAAGTTCAGTCCACAGTCAGTAACACACATACAGTTTCTGGCAGCAGTTCCACAGTTGTCTCCAACTACACTCCTACTTCTGCACTGGAGGTTCAGCATACTAATCCTTAAGTAGTTTGGACAGCCAATCAATGTAGTCTTGGTTACACCTAGGGTGTGGCAGTCACAGGTGCTGGTTGATTCAGCTGACTCAGCAGCCTGCACCTGTCCCTGAACCAGTTCGTTAGCTGTGTTTCTGGCTCTCACAGAACACAGAGCTAACAAAAATTTTATGTTGGAATATGGGAGAGGAAGAAGAATGCTGGGTGCCAGGACCCTTTCCCTCAATCATGACTGCTAGAAACTTTCTCCCCACCTTGTGAGGCATCTGTCCTAGATAAGCTGCCAAGGACAGAGCTGTCCGCATCATCATTTATCTGCCTTTCAAGTTCTTTCCACCTGTTGAAGAGAACATCCTTTTTCTATTGCTTGTCGAACATTTATCTTTGAGTACGCCCTGCTTCATCACTGTGGTGTGATGGTGCGTTGAAGAACTCCTGTGTCTACTTTACACGCTTGACACACAGATTAATAAGTAGGATAATTATTTGCTAGCATGTAACAAAAGTCTGAGGAGTTCTGTTAATAAAAATGAAAAAAAAATTTCTTGCACAACAATGGCTTCATTCAGATGCAACAGCAGGGCCCACGAGTGAATTTATACCTATCGTGCTTTATTATCCTGCCCTTTCTTTGAGGAGTTCAAAGTGCTACACAGACTTCTCTCCCTCATTTACCTCCACAACAACTCTATGAGGCAGGTTAGGCTGAGAAGTGGTGATTGGTCCATGATCACCGAGTGACTTTTATGGTGAGGTGGGGATCTGAACTTGGGACTCTCAAGTCCAACAAATCAGCCACTATACTACACTGCCTCACCATCTGAATCGACACAACAGAAGTTGCATCAGTGTTTCTAAAACACATTACTGTCCAAGGTTGAGCTTTGAGAAAGTGTTCTGTCCTTGATGGCGGAGTGGAGAGGGAGCTGGTGGCATCTGTTTGCCACCCCATCTGCTCTGGCTCCAATCCATCCCAATCCCCATGTAAATGGGCTGTTCACCTGATGGACAGGCTGGCCCTGACTGTGCTTACCAAGTTTCTGTACTTTTCACACCACTGAAAAAGACACAGGAGCCCTACCAGACAGAAATGGCAACCTTGTTTATGGTTAGCGCTTGATAAAAAATTAAAAATAAGTTGGTGGCAGGCTTCACATGTTTTCAGCCCAATCCTAACTAAAGGCCCAATCCTATCCAACTTTCCAGCATTGATGCAGCTGCAATGCAGCCCTGAGGTAAGGGAACAAACATTCCCTTTCCTTGAGGAGGCCTTTGTGACTGCCCCTCCACTGCAGGATGTAGTGTATACCCTGTTGGCATGGCTACATTGGTGCAGGAAAGTTGGATAGAATCAGACCCTAAGTACCTGTGTGATGATGCAGCAGTGTGACTTTACGCTGTATCCTGCAGGTCTCCTCAGGGTAAGGGGACAGGGTAAGTCCCAGCAGCTGCCATGGGTCAACTTTGACCTGCACCAGCTATACTACTGGCACAAGTCCAAGTTGATCCATGCAGGCAGAGCGGACCCTGGAAGGGGGACAGGACACAGTACATGTCAGCACCTCCTGGGCCCAATACACCCACTTCACTCCTGTTCCATCCCCCGCTCCATTCTACTCCTTCTCCACCCCCACACTGGTTTTACCAGCTCCAGTGGAGGTTTTTCACTCTGCTGGTGCACATGGGAAGGCTCTGGCCTTCCAGCTGCACACTGGCTCTGTGCTGTCACAAAGTGCTTTATAGTGATTTTGTGACTCAGCACCAGGAGCACACACATTCTATGATTATGCATAGGATTGGGCTGTTAGATCCCAAAATCAAATAAAAAAGCATTCTATTCATTTTTATGGTGTGTGTGTGTGTGTGACGTTCAACCAGTCTCCTGACGTTTAGGGCTGTGGCTATCTCTTTTGAGCATTTAGGGATGGCAGCAGTGTATTTCAGCGGGAGAGAGACCAGCTACTGAGGTTGCTAATAGCAAAGGGAGAAACAATTCAGCACTTAACAACCTCTGGACCAGGAAGCTGTGTATCGCCAGAGCCGACTGTGCCCTGCTAGGATGTCATTCTGTCTCATTAGCTGGAATGTTCCATTTTCAGTGCCCCCAAAGGTCACCTATCTTGCAAGTTCCTTACTGGTCTGTGGAGGAAGAGGCTTTTGTCCCTAGCAAGGTGCTGCTGGCGAGAGCTCTTTCTTTACCCTCACGCCTGCATTTCCATCTCCTCCAGTGGTTGTGAAGCAGGCAGGTGGAAGCAGTCAGTTCCGCTATGCTGCTAATGAGTGGGGCTGCTCCTTCCCAACCCCTTTATTCACTGTAGGCTGGAAAGTCCCCCCTGTGGCTATTTAAAACACTGTTAATCTTTCCAAGGTGTTTTTAATTGGTGCAGCTCACCCGTCGGGCTTCGCAGAGGAAGGGGGAGAAAGTACAAAGGTCTCTTTTCCTTTCAAAATTACAGTTTTTAAATTTAGATCTCAATTAATAAGATATTTTTCATCTCTGGAAGGTCAGGTCTAGTGATTGTTCCTCTGTAACAAGCAATCGGCACATACTGGGGCAGCTTTGTACCGGCATTTCGTTTTTTTCACACCCTTCAGGGCGTGGTAGAGAAGCAAAGCAGGGCCGTTCCATAGCTGCGGCTGTGTTGATAGGAAGGAGACCCCGGCGTGCCATTGCATTCTGTCCACCTTGCCCTGCTAAATCAATTTATCCTATCTTGTTATGCACTTCCTTCACAGCATGGCAAATCACACAGTGAATCAGCAGATGCAGGAAGGGAACGGGGTGATTTGATGTGATGTGGTGAAAATAATACACACAGAAGTAGTCCTGGGGCTTGTACCAAATCACTCCTGCTGAAATTACCCAGTGAATACTAAACATTTAGTATTTGATATTCAGCACTTGGTATCTGACACTCACTATTTGATATCTTATCACTAATCGTCATCTGATTGCTTATTTTGCACAGGGTGGTTGGTTCCTCCTGTGGACTGATATTGTTCAGTCAACAATCAAGCCATCAATTGGTTGATTGCTGCAGAACAATATCAATCACAGAAGCATGTGAATGTCACACCCCAGCCAAGGGCCCAGTCACGTAGAGCAGCGTGCTTTTGCCCAGCTGGTGGTGTGGCAGCAACGACATCATCCGACACCGACGCCTGGGTACGTGCCAACTACTGCAGAGCTGACAGTGATTTGGCGCAAGAGAGAAATGTCCAGACAGGAAGGTTCAAAGGGGTAGGAGCAAGAGCTGGGGGATGAGTGAGAAAGAGAGCTGAGGAGACAGAGGAGTGCAGAAGGATGGACTGGGAAAGACTTGGGGAGAAACAGGGGTGGCAAGAGGAGGGACAGAGCAACAGGGCAAGAGGAGAGAGGCAGCGGGGAAGGATGGGAAGTGGAGCAAGGAGCAGAAAGAAACAAGAGACTGACTGGAAATGATGGAGGAAGGAGGGAGAAGTAAAAACTGGGGAGCAGGAGATGAGAGCTGGAGTAAGAGCCAAGATAGCAGGAGGGACAAGGGTCAGGGACCAAGAACAAGGCGGAGGAGGTGAAGCAGGGGTTGGGGACCCAACAACCACAACCTGGCGAAGGAGGTAGCCTGAAGATGACAATGGTCTGAACCATGGTTGTGGGCACACCAGAGACCCAGGCCACAAAGAAATGCAGCCAAGAAGCCCATAAGAAATAAACAAGAGACATACTGACAGCCAAACCAAGTGCGAAACATTGCACCTCAACCCTTTCAACACCAGCTTACCTCCTTGGGACAAGTAGCCCTTGACCTCCCACTTCTCCCTTTAATCATTCTGCATGGATGGCTTTGCACATGTGCTGAGGACATGACAATGAATAATTTTGCTGACATGGCATGTGAAAGCATAATGCTGTACAGAAATACGATCCTGTGCCTTGCACAGATCATCATGGAGATTATCATGCAGAAGGTAAATTAGTAGCTAGCCACCGTGTACACAAGGCACTCTCAAGGTACCCTCCCCCCTTCTAGTTTCTGATTTTGTATATAACTGTTGCCAAGAAGGAAAGTACTGTAGTCTGCAGCTAAAGTCAATCCATTGTGTAAATGATGTGTGCCCTGAATCCCCTATCGGCTGAACTCTTTGCTCACATGATATATGGTCCCAATTCCAGTAAGGCACTACCAAAAATAAATGGTTATGGTTTAAAGTGGGTGGGATACAAAGCTGGGAACTCGGAAGAAGCTCAGAAAAAAAAAGTTCTCTGGGCTATAATACAGCAGATTCCATATCGTATAAGCCTTAGTTATCGGAAGCTCCTTGTTATCTAAATTCATTCTGTGTTTGTTGCCCCTTATTACTGTAGCCCATGTATACTTCTGCGTAAAGAGCATTATATTTCCTGAGAATTCAATTATCCCAATGTTTTGACTTTTCCCCAGGCCATTGAGATAAGTGAAGTTATACTCTGTTACACAATTATCCATTTCTTCTTAAACACAGAGAGCCAAATTACCTTCACTGGCCTCAGTATAGTCAAACCAGGATTCAGTCAAAGGAAAATGTTCGCAATTTTATGGGCCAAAGCGCAATAGCATATAGGACATAAATGTTATTGACCAGGGGACAACAAGACATCTTCTGTTCTTTCAGGAAGCTATTGTCAGGGTGCCATGACTGTAACAAAATTCTAAATTCTATACAGGATTACAAATCTATATGTCTCAGGCAAATTTAAGAAGATGAAAGATCTTTGCTTCAGTTGTGTCGTTCTTCTGACAGACTTTGCTTTGGGTTGGAAATTCAGAATATTTTGATAGTTGCTCAAGGCTGCGACTGGCAGGCGCGGGTGTAGCGCTTCATAAAGGGCAGCCTTGCACAGGCTCGTACGGGAACACTTGGGAGCAGATGGGGAGAGGAAGTGTGAAGGAGGGGTGAACTAGAGCATCGGGGGTGGGTGGAGGTGGAAGGTCAGAAGTGAGTAGCAAATGGCACAGGTAAGGGGTAAGGCATTTGGTGCTCCAAGGCCCCATGCAAGGAGAACATTGCCTCAGATGCCATGAGGTCTTGGGCCAGCCCTTTGCTTGTTGCCAAGAGTACTTTGCGGAGGCATGCCTGTGGGAATGTACACATGTGCCTTTCACTCCCCTGTGGGGTTCTTCAGCCATTAGCTTGTGGTGGACCCTAATTGTTTATTGGCAGTGCAAGGGTTAACAGAAGAGGCAGAGGCCTGGAGTAACAGAAACAGTTTATTGAAGGGTTATAATATCAAGGAGAGAGGAAAAACAATAGAATCAAGCAGAGGTGGTAGAAATCATGGAGATTTGCAATTGATCAAGCTACACTATCTCTGGAGAAGGGAGGGAGAAGAATGCTGTCACAATGTTTAATGGGAACAGGAGGGGCATAATGGGTATTGTTCATGGCTTGTGAAAACAATTCCTCTTGCTGGATAGGGGGAAAGGGTTGGACTTCCTTCCTTCAATCAGCCAAAAGGAAACCAGTGGAAAATACCTAAATTCCACCAAACACTGGTCAAAGCTAGAAGGAAAAATTAAGAAACTCTATCATGACTGGGAACTGGGGGGGGGGGAGAGAGAGAGAGAGAGAGAGAGAGAGAGAGAGAGAGAACATAAGAAGAGCCTTGCTGCATCAGGCCCATCTAGTCCAGCTTCCTGTATCTCAAGACAACAAGATACCTGCATCCTGTTACCACTCCCCTGAACCTGGCAGAGAAAGATTTCAGGAGGACAAAAGAGGCAAATTGATCTGCCTAGAAATCCACAAAGAAAGAGGATAGTACAGCTGAGCTAAGCAAGATGCCCTCTTCATGCTTGCTACTTGGCACATCACTGAAGGCATTGATCAAGTGGCTGGTGTGACTGGAGATGCTTTGATGAGACGCAACAGAAATCTCACTCAAACAAGCAGAGGGAAGACAGGGGAGTTCTGGGTGAAGCACACATGCAAACCGGGGTCAACAGGCATGGGGTCATACTGCAGAAGTCTACGGAGACACACAAAGGGAAGGGACCAGCCCAAAACTTTGGGGAGGCTGACTGACTCAGTAGTGGAACTGGAGGCACAGAGATGGAGAATCAACAAAGTTCACGGGGAATCCAAAAGCCTTGGCATTTGATTGGATAGCTCAGAGGGGGCTGTGAGAATAAATTAAAAGGGAGGGAAGCAGGCAACCGCTAGGATGCAGCCCCAGCCCTTGATGCTCCTGGACACATTCCCCACACACGGCACCCTGCACATTCTTCATGCCCCTCGGATGAGCAGTGCCAAACATGCTCTGACAGGCCCATTCTGCCTCGGCCGCCCTCTCTCATCTCCGCCAGGAGCCTTTGCTGAGCCCTCGTCTCCTAGCAATGGGCTTCTTCTGACTCTTGTCAGCTGCAAATGCAATTCCTCTTCACTTCCCATCAGCTTCATTAGTGACGGGGATGAGAAAGGGAGTGAAATTGAGTGTGTAGATTGTACGGCAATGTTGTTAACAGGAAATACACATTAGCCATGCCAGGCAGCATTTTCTTCAGTACGGTACATGGCAGTTGCTGTGTTTGTCCAGAAGGAGAGGAGAGAAAAAGTGCCTTAAGTGATATGATTGCTAATCGGGTATTGACTTGGGCTGATTGAAGAGTCTGGCATTGCTAAGTTTCTAGTTTCACAGGAATCTGCATCAGACAGTGTGAGGAAGAAGGAACATTTCAGGTGTGCATAGTGAATGCTCAGGAGAATTCATGCTGCCAAACATTCCTCTAGAGCAGCCATTTCCAACCACTGTGCCATGGAACACTGGTGTGCCGCGAGTGGTCCACAGGTGTGCCACAGGAATTTGGGGGGGGAAGGTAATTTATTAATAGGAACCATGGGAGATGTGAGCCCCCACTGGCAGCACGGTGTGCCTTGTCAATTGTCAAAAATCTGGTGGTGTGCCTTGACCATTTTAGTGCCTTGTCAGTGTGCCATGAGATGTAAAAGGTTGAAAATCACTGCCCTAGAGGGACGATTTGGTGCATATGGCTGTTTCAGGGCCAAAGAAGTGCTTTGCAGGTCATATTTGGTGGAAAACAGAGCCAGGGGGGAGAAGTCATAATCCCATCTCCCAGTCTGTCATGGTTCCAGTTTGCACTGCCACCTAATGGCTGCTCTTGGTGAAAAAAACATTTATGGTATTGCCCCAGGGCCACCACCCATGGGGCTGGGTGAAGCAGTCGCTTCCAAGTGTCAGTCTGGAGGAAGACAAGATTGGTGAAGGTTCTCTGTGCACACGCCACATGCTACCTCTCCTTCTGCTCAACCATTTGCTCACTCCTTAGCCAGCCTGCCAAGAGAGGGTGTGAGCAATAAACCATTCCAGAGGCTGTGAGTGCTCTCTCCACCCAGCTTTCTTCTTCACACCAATGCTCTGCCTTTTGGTTTGAGGAGGAGTAGGGGAGTGGTAGTGCCTAGAGCAGGGGTGTCAAACATAAGGCCCGGGGCTCTTGGAGAGATTGGGCTCTCCCATCTCTTGAAATATGATCAGTTGATGGTTGGCAACCTTCAGTCTCGAAAGACTATGGTATAAGCCTACAGCACCTGGTATTCCCCGGCGGTCTCCCATCCAAGTACCAACCAGGCCTGACTCTGCTTAGCTTCCGAGATCAGACGAGATTGGGCATGTGCAGGGTAACAGTTTCTGTATTTTCTCTCCTGTCATTAGCAGCCAATGAGTTCCTACACGAGAACAGAGTGTTTATTTCTGGTTTTGACCTGTTTAATGACATCACTTCCTGTGTAATGACATGACCTCCGGCCCTCAGCAGGCATCATGAATGCTATTTGGCCCTCTGTATGACATGAGTTTGACACCCCTGGCCTAGAGAGTGAGACTGCCTTCCTCCTGCATTTCCTCTTCCTCCAGTGAAAGGAAAAAGGGGTGAAAACTGGGAGAAAACAGTTTTGGTTTTACGGGAAGAGGGTGCTCCATCCACCTCTCATTAGATTATCCTGCTTTTATTTAACATGATCTCTTGAAACAGCAGCACTTGAAGGGCTTCTGCTTTTGCCAAGGATACAGGGACTGTCAACTCTCTCTTTTGCTTTCTTTCCACCTCTTGTGCATGTATACTGATCAGGAGACTAACTATGCATTACATGCAAACACACATAAATGAGCCCTGATGCCACTTTCTTTTTTCAGTGGAAAAGCAGTTCGCGCTTAGGGCAACAGCATCCATTCATTACGTTCTGGGAAAAGTTTTGCTCAGAAGAAGATTCTGAAGAAGGACCGTGGTGATAAAATGATGATAAAATGGTGCTAGGATTGCTTTTGATCTCACTCATGTTTTATTGCATTCTTTTTTCAAACTTTTAATGGTAAAATACACAGTTGAAAAATATGAAAAGCAGTTCGAGGAAAGGGTCATTTAGAACAGAGAAGTGGTGTGCACAGGAAGGTGCCTTCTGCTGGGTCAGGCCCTTGATCCAGCTAGCTCTGTATCCTCTATCAGGAGGATTTGGAAATAAAATCCTGCTTGCAAACATACATTTGGAAATTTGCAAGGGAAGCTGTAGCTTGGTGGGTGATAGAGTGGAGAAGTGAAAAGTGGAGAAAAGATTAAGCTCCCTCCTTCTCCAATCTAATCCCCCTACTCCCTCATTGCCTTTTAATTTTAAAATGGGGTCAGGACTCAGTTACTCACATTTGTGTAAGGTGTAGCCAACTTCTCATCGGATGCTGGAGATGGAGTGTGCTTCTCCTGAGCACAGAAAGCCTTATCAAAGACACTTTCTTGTGTCAGTCTCTACAGCAGACACTGCTTGCATGTTGCCAAGCTCTTCCCCACGCTCTTCTCCAAGCTCTTCTCTCAATCATGAGAGCTAGAAACATACCCTTTAAAAAAAAAGAAAAAAAGAAAAAAAAGGGAAAGCTGAGGTCTTCAGGATTGCCAGTCTTCTCTAGATAGCGCATGATGGTACTAGAGAAAGGTGGATCATTTTACAATACCTTGCACTAGATGCAAGAGATGATAGCCTACAGTTATGTCACAGTTCTTCTTGAAAGCTCACACAGCACAGATTGCTTCCAATGATGTAAACACATCAGTGTAATTTAGTGATGCTCCCAATGGGTTCAAGAAAGAGACCGCCTCTCTCATTTTTGAGAACCATTTCTGTCCTTTCAGCTAAACCCATCTCACAGGCAGCTACGGAAGTGTCAATGAACATAGTTTTGATTAGCACGTGGCATTTTTGTCTGAGATTCACATCATCCAAAGGAAACTGACAAAAGAAATCTCAGAAAAGATACACATCAGCGAAGTGAGGAGAATAAAGCCCAGGATTTCATGACTAGTGCTGAATTATTGAACTGGATGAATTATTTAATTCTTGGTGAATACAGTTATCCCATATCCAATCATATCTATGAGAATTATGTCTCACTGAAATATAGCTTTTCTGTACATTGCATAATAAAGTGGAAATTCTCCAGAAAGTGCTATTAAGAAAGGAAGGTGTTCCTGTGCATTCAGTTTCAGTGTATCTACACAACCAATTCATCAAGGCACTTGGAATCATTTGTACCAGTTAAAGATTGTAGCATTCTGTTAGAAGCCAGGCCACACTATCCTATGGATGGAAGTGAAGACTGTACTCAAGGCAACAGGCTCCATCTCTACAGGAACAGTGGAGGATTTGCATAAGGGCTTGCGCTCTGTAGTCTCAATTTACATGAACATTGTACAGATCACTTAAATGGCCGCTACACAAGCTGAGCTGTGTAGATATTCTATTGCATGTACAGGCATTGAACACACAAAGAGGGCAGAGCCCACTTCCAAAGTCACAGTCCCACCATTCACAACCCCATCATTGAGATTGAGATTGAGAACTGGTTGGAGGCCAGGAAGCAGAGAGTGGGTGTCAATGGGCAATTTTCACAATGGAGAGAGGTGAAAAGCGGTGTGCCCCAAGGATCTGTCCTGGGACCGGTGCTTTTCAACCTCTTCATAAATGACCTGGAGACAGGATTGAGCAGTGAAGTGGCTAAGTTTGCAGATGACACCAAACTTTTCCGAGTGGTAAAGACCAGAAGTGCTTGTGAGGAGCTCCAGAAGGATCTCTCCAGACTGGCAGAATGGGCAGCAAAATGGCAGATGCGCTTCAATGTCAGTAAGTGTAAAGTCATGCACATTGGGGCAAAAAATCAAAACTTTAGATATAGGCTGATGGGTTCTGAGCTGTCTGTGACAGATCAGGAGAGAGATCTTGGGGTGGTGGTGGACAGGTCGATGAAAGTGTCGACCCAATGTGCGGCGGCAGTGAAGAAGGCCAATTCTATGCTTGGGATCATTAGGAAGGGTATTGAGAACAAAACGGTTAGTATTATAATGCCGTTGTACAAATCTATGGTAAGGCCACACCTGGAGTATTGTGTCCAGTTCTGGTCGCCACATCTCAAAAAAGACATAGTGGAAATGGAAAAGGTGCAAAAGAGAGCAACTAAGATGATTACGGGGCTGGGGCACCTTCCTTATGAGGAAAGGCTACGGCGTTTGGGCCTCTTCAGCCTAGAAAAGAGACGCTTGAGGGGGGACATGATTGAGACATACAAAATTATGCAGGGGATGGACAGAGTGGATAGGGAGATGCTCTTTACACTCTCACATAATACCAGAACCAGGGGACATCCACTAAAATTGAGTGTTGGGCGGGTTAGGACAGACAAAAGAAAATATTTCTTTACTCAGCGCGTGGTCGGTCTGTGGAACTCCTTGCCACAGGATGTGGTGCTGGCGTCTAGCCTAGACGCCTTTAAAAGGGGATTGGATGAGTTTCTGGAGGAAAAATCCATTATGGGGTACAAGCCATGATGTGTATGCGCAACCTCCTGATTTTAGGAATGGGTTAAGTCAGAATGCCAGATGTAGGGGAGAGCACCAGGATGAGGTCTCTTGTTATCTGGTGTGCTCCCTGGGGCATTTGGTGGGCCGCTGTGAGATACAGGAAGCTGGACTAGATGGGCCTATGGCCTGATCCAGTGGGGCTGTTCTTATGTTCTTATGTTCTTATCAGTTCATGTGTAAATAGATATTAGATATCTACATAGGATTTAGGTAGAGGGTGAGCAGGGTGGATGATGCAATCTTTTTAACACAATTTCATATTCAAGGGATCTGCTACCCTACAGACATTTAGCAGATTAACTGTCCTGTCTTCTCCCAAAGGATGCTGGGAATTGCACTTTGGCAAGGGGTTTGTGAATCCTTCATTAGAGAAATCTATTTGCCCTAACAGAAGTCTGGTTCCCTGGAGAGAGGGACTGATCTGTGTTCCTATAGATATCAATTTGGAACAACGTACCTCAGGAAATGAAAACTTGAGAAAAAGCTGCCTTTTACAGAGCCAGCCTGTAGTACCTGGTTGGCTGCAGAGCCCCTGCCATGCCAAGAAGGAAGTACAGTTGATTAGCTGGGGAACAGCCTTTTTATTACATCATCAGTTGCCCATTCTCAGCTGTCAGCCAGCACAAGTGGGGCAGGTCTTTTTCTTTAAAGAGTAAGGAGGAAAGGAAGGTGGAAAAGAGAGAGGAGAAGTAGAAAGGGAGTGGGTGGGGGAACAAAGCAGAGGGAAGCCCAGGAAGACAAAGAGAGAAGACCAAGATGAGACTGGCGAGGGCCTGGAAAGACCAAAAGAAGAAGGAACAGGAGTGGAAGGAGCAAGAGTAAAAAGAGGACTGAAGGAAGGAAGTGGAGTAGAAGAAGCAAGGTAGAGGAGAAGAAGGCTGAGAAGACCTGGAATGGAAGAATGAGACTTGGAGACAGCAAAGGGGGAGGGAGGAGAGGCAAAAGAGAAGGCTGGATCCATTGGAGCATCTGAGGGCTCCTTGTGCTACGTGATAGATGCAAGAAAGGGGAGGCAGCCAACTGACACCACTACTCAGCACTTGGAGAGTGAAAGAGCACCCTCCAAAGGATTTGCAGGCCAATGACACAGGTATGCAGTGTCCCAGCAGGTGGCATTAGGCCTTTGGTATCCCCAGATGCCATACCCTGGAATGAGCATTAGGAGGAAGGCTTCCATCTAATCCCTGGCCACAGTAGCACTGCACCAAATGGGGTAAGGGTGAAGTAACCCTGTTGGGGAGGTGGGTGGACACCCCACTCCTGTTGACTTTTACTAAGATTAAAAAACCCTGAGTTGCTAGACTGTTATTCCTGCTGTTCTGTCCATGGCCTTCTCGACCCCCCTGGACATAGAGCTTCCCCTTGAGAGAAGGAGGGGGACCGACACAGACAATCATTCCATCTAGGACAGAATTGTCTACACTCACTGACTGAGAAGCAGTTCCCTAGGGCTTCAGGCAGAGTCTTTCCCAGTCTGACCAGGAGATGTCAGGAATTGAACCTGGGGCCTTCTGTATACACTTGATCACTGAGCTATGACTCCATTAGCAAATGGTCCCTGGGTCATCAGGGATTATCTCCCCAAAAACCTGGAGAATGTAGAATTTGGATCCAGAATATCCTTTGGGAAAAGTCAGTCTGTGTATTTTGTTTACAGACAGGGAGTGTCCACCATTTTAATTGGGCTTGGAAAACCACTTTCCTAGTTCAAATTGACTCAAATTTGGGGTCGGGGTGAGGAACGTTTCCTTGAAGTGTTTAGCTTGCTTGGCTGAATCTACTGCAGTGACTTGGAATTCAAGCACAATTCCAGGAACACCTACTTTTAGCTTGTGACACACCATGGGATGGATAGGGTTGCCAACTGACCAGGATAAAACTAGCCTGGTTTACTCTTGCAACTTCAATGACATCTTGAGCAGCACGAGCCAGCCAGTGAAGCTTTTAGCAGCATGGAGATAAGCACGTTCACATCTTAACATCTGCCCAACAAGCTGCTGTTAAATGCACAGCTACAGTCCCCACTGAAAAGCTGGCAACCCTCGGTCTGGATTCTGCTGATCAAGCTGTGGGAAACTGTGGGCGGCAACTAGTCTAACAGTTGGGGTCTGAACTAAACTCACTTTTGCTCCCTTTTATCTCTCTAATTCTTTGATTCATTCCACCTCGCTTCTGCAGCACACTGACTCACTCAGCAGCTGGAGGGTCTGGCCTCAAAATCGCACATTTGCAGAACAAGCGCTTGGCAGTTCTGCAGTCTTTTTTACATCCCTTAAGCCATTCCCAGCACATGGCACACTTCTCCTTCCGCTTAGTGCAGCCATTCCTGGCCTCTTCTCTGACCTCCCCTCCTTCTCTCAAAGCAGCCACTGGCTCACTGAAGAGAACTGAGGAGTGTGCTTCTACCAGTGGCGAGTTAAGTGCCATCCTTCTTTCAAATGCTCAGCCTCCAGAAGATGGCTCCCTGAAGGGGGTCAGTCAAAATAGCCAAATTGGCAGCACCTCCCTTTAAACATTCATGCCTCAGTTGGCTTTAATTCTCAGAGGGTCTGATTAAACTGACAAGGAGAGGGATGATTCAGAAGTGCTGATTATGGGGGGAGATGGGGCAGAATGAAACAAAAGGGGTCACTGGGAGCAGTAATTTTTAAAAGCTTCTAAAAAATTTCTTCTTCCATTAAAGTCTAAGTGTCTAGTTAGAGACAAATGGGCAGAACCGCTGGTAAAACCAGCTCCTGACATCTCATTAGTTTTCATTCCAGAACATCAGCAAGCTCCGAATCAGCTGGATTGCTCCTTGCAAGAGATGACTGAATGAGCTCTGACTCCCAAGTAGCACACAAGTACAGGCCTGGTGATGATCTCAACTAAGTGGATCAATATATTTTATGGATTGGATCAATATATTTTTTTGATTGGTTTAAAGCTAGGCAAACTGAACTTCCCAGAACATTTCTCTGAGTTTTTGAGGAGTTTTTGTGAAATCCAAAAGCATGCATACTCCTAGACCATCTTAAATCACAATATATCATTTATCTCCAATCTTTTGGGATCAATATGATAACCACCCTTTGCAATACCAGTGGAGAACTCAGGGAAACCATATCGGGTAGGTGTTGTTACACAAAACATCACACCTGTCCAACTGAACATATGACACTATTTTAAACTGAGAAATGTCACTGGTCCATCTAGCGCTGTACTGTCTACATGGACTTAGAGCACAATCCTATGCCAGTATACTCTGAAGTAGGGCACAATCCTAAGCAGATCTACTCAGAAGTAAGTCCTATTATGTTCAATGGAACTTACTCCCAGGAAAGTGAGGCTAGGATTGCAGCCCAAGTCCTATAGTGTTCAACAGGACTTACTCCCAGGAATGTGTGCATAGGATTGCAGTCTTACAGTGGCATTTTGGGGTTTCAGAGACAGGTCTTTCCCAGCCCTACCTAGAGATGCCAGGAATTAAGCCTGGGATGTTCTGCTTGCAAACCTTGCATTCTACCAGTAATCTATGACCTTTCCCTTATTCAACAGCTAGCATTAGGAGTTGACTAGATTGGGCGCTGACCTGTGCCCTTCACAGTGCCCAACTGGCTAGGTTACCTACTAAATCTCAAGTACTGGCTAGTGATCACTGAAGTTACATTGGGAGCCAAGCTGTAGTGGGCGGGGCCTATAATGATAAGCAGTTGGGAAGGTTCTGTCGCTAGGCATTAAGAGTGCCTTTGGTTAGATTACAGGTTAACATTAACACAGCAGTGAAATACATCTAGTTGTGGGCAGGGATCGGCATACCCTCATTTGCCAAGCTGGTGACTGGCACTGTGTTGGAAGAAGAACCCTGGAAAACAAATTACGTAGAAGGAGAAGCCAAAAACAAACAGTGAAAACTGCCTTAGACCACTGATGTATTTAGTCCAGTGTTTCTCAACCTTTGACCCCTGACATACCACTTTGCATTGTCCACCTATTGAAAGTCACTGGAAGTTACTGGCAATGATGTCATATCCTGTTACTACCGGATTGGGAGGTTAGACACTATGCAATTGGTAAGAGGCTCAGGGCAGGTGGGAAGGATTTTTCAAATATGCAAAAATCATGCACTGGAGCTCTGCCCTCCAAGCCAAGCCTCCTACCACTGTTTGTCACGTCCGTCTTGCTGCTGGGTGGCGGGTATCCCGGGGTGCAGTGCATACCACCTCACGCGCCACCGGTGGTACACACACCATTGGTTGAGAAACGCTGATCTAGTTCAGTATTTTCCACGCCAACTGGCAACAGCCTCCCCCCAAGATCTCAGACAGGCATCTTTCCTAGGGTGGCTTCCTGTTTCCTATAAATACAAGGGGCTGAACTTGGGACATCCTGTGTGCAAAATCTATATTCTGGCACTGATCTATGGCCCGTTCCACACATAAAAGTGTTACTAAATACTTGTTTTTAAATCTCATTTGAGCTGCACCTGATCTTTTTGTTCTGCCTACACAGTATGATACTCTCCATGCCTCCTGCCCCCCCCCCCAAAAAAAAAGTGAGGGGGAGCAATGCTAGCGACTTTTCCAATCCGAAAAGCCTCTTTGTGATCTCAGGAGGACTTTCAAAATACTCCTGCTTTTCCCTGCTCTGCAAACCACTCAATAATTTGATTACTTTGCAAGCCACGTCCTTAACTGAAAATCAGTCATCCCTATTGAGTGCAACAAAGGCCTAAAGAGAGCTGGCTTAGTTTAAGAGCAATCATGGTTCCTAGAACCAGCCTAGTAATGATGGGTTATCAACATGAGAACTGTTTTATCATATGGCAAGTTATAACCTTTAATATGCAAGGCACTCAACGCTATGGACACAGAAAGGCTTTAATCAACTCTGCTGTGCAGAATGAGGAGGAAAGATATACATTGTGTTTGATAATTTGTGAGGTGATGCAGATGCCTTACCCAACACAAAAAAAACCTTGGCTGTCTGAACCCAATTAAAGTTATTGAGTGACAACAAGCTGGTCTACCTACTACATCATGTGCAAATCACGGGCACTTAAGCAAAGCAATGAATACTTAAGGACCAAAGTACTCTCAGCTATGTAATAACCAACATGTTCAGATGAAGGGGAAGGGCTGAGGAGTTCAGATTATAGCAGCTTTCAGCAAAAATTGCTGCTGAAACAAAAGGGCAAAATCAAAATGCTTTTTTTTTTGGGGGGGGGGGAATAAACAACCATCACAGAACTATTAAGATTCAGTAGATAAAGAGAGTTCCTGAATTACTGATATTTGGAGATGATGACAATTCAGTATAAGAATGTTTCCTTGAGTAGCTACAGGGCATCAGATATCCAGTTTAAAGAACAATAGCAGGACTGCACTCCCAGTTTGCTTGAAAGGTGTTGCCAAGGGATGAAAATATCATCAGTACAAATCAGAGCCATGAATCCAACAAGTAGTCAACCTATAGTGCAACCTTGATCTATCACACCTTGTAATACTGCAGTTTCAGGTATACCAGAGGTATAATCCTATCCCCCACAACAGATATGGATTTGTCTTTCAGTTTCATTTATAATGTGGGCAACATATAACATAGGTGTTAAAGTTGTCCCCCAATACCCACTCTATATCCACGTTGGGCTCTGAGGTAGACCACACTGTGCCACAAGCAGAGAAATGGTACACATCAAAACGTGCCAAAAGTTAAAATATGACTCAAACAAGCAAGCCGAATCACATGTTCAAAGACCAACAAACCTCTCTGCCTTGGAACACTTGTTCATTCAATAATCATGGGGGCAATAATAATTATGAGCCCTAATTGCAGTTAGTTGTCAGATCCTGAAAGTGAACAAAATCCTAGTCATCCAAGGGAACTTTTATTGATATACCACCATGTTGTCTGATACCATATCATGGCCACCTAGCTAGGTAAGTTTGTGCCGGCCAGGGCAGGCTGGTACAGGGTGTGGGAAAGGGTTGCATTAAGGCAGAATGGAGACATGGAGGTGGTATTTCAGGGGCAGCTTGCTACTAACCTGTGCTGGATACAATACAGGCCACTGTGGCCTGCCTATTCCTTGTAGGACAGGATTGTGAGCTATTCAGGGGCAACTGGTAGACTACTGTGGGAAACAGAATGCTGGACTAGATGGGCCTTTGGTCTTATCCAGAAGGTTCTTCTTTTGTTCTTATAAGATTCCCCATCTGTATGTCTGATGTATAAGAGAGTGCAGACCACAAGAGATAGGATTGGGCTACATGTGAGCCACAACAGAGGCTTTCATACCATTTGCAACCCAGTCCCAAACAATCCTTCCCAAATTTGGAAAAATTCCCCATTAGGGAAATTTTAGGTCTTAGTAAGTACAATTTTAGGAAGCGTTTCAGCCCCAAGTTCATAAAGAAAATAACTTTGGTCTTCTTGTCCTGGCTGTGAGTCTTGTTGGCACATTTTGCCTATGGTGCAATTTGAGATGAATTGTAGAGGTTCCTTGTGATGAATGCCTTGTTTTTCTCTGTTTTTTTACTTATTTCTGGACATTTCTGACCCCCCCCCCTTCCCCAAGGACTTTGACATGGGAGGATCAGACAACTGTGCCTAGTATATAATAGCCCAATCCTGTCCTGTGCTGGAATGAGCAGGCCAACTGGCCTGCACTGTATCCATTGCAGGGTAGGAGGTGGCTGCTGTGCAATTTGGAGTAAGGGGATTTATTTCCTCTTATCCTTTGTAGCGCGGCAGCCACCCCTATGGGGCTACTCAGATCTGTGCCACCAAAATTGCTGGTGCAGATCTGAGCAGTCCAATGTAATGCCAGGCTGGCTGGAAGGGGGGTTAGGATACAGTCTAGGTGGCCCAGGCCAATCTCATCCTACTTCCAGACCTAGTCCACCCAACAGTCTGACCTCCCCCACCCAGAAACATCGCCATTCTGCCCGGCCACCACCCTCTCCACCACCCTGTGCTTGCGCTATCCTTGCACATCCTTGCGCTATCCCTGGCTCCTCCGGAGTAGTTACCAACATGCTGTACGGCATGTTTGCAGCGCTCCTAACAACACGTTCGCAACACGCAATGCATTCGCAACAGCACAAGGGACTTGCACTGGCTGAGTGCACAGTCTGATTAACCACTAAAGTGTCACTAAAATTTGGAATAAGCCCACCCATCTCATAGAAACTTTGATGTGAATCTTCTCATTTTAAAGACTTCACATGGAAATAAAAACAAGTTTGACCCACCCACTCCTTGGAAAAAAAAATACAGAACATTTAAAAGTTACTCTTGCTTCTCTTCATAGTCATGCCAACAAATATACACAGTTGAGAACACTTTTTTGGCACAAAAGCTTAAGGACTAGACTTGACGAGATCGATGCAGTTCACGGAGGCCACTGAACAGCCATTGGGTGATTATAACTTTCCACAAGCTGGATTTGAACTAGTGATGTAAACAGAGAATGGCTTCTTAGCACTTCAATAATCCCTTAAGATGACTTTGGTCCACCTTACAGCCAGCAAATAAAACCTTGCCGTCTGCTTGTCAGCTTCTGCTCCAAAGATCAGGCCAGAAAAGTAGCCCAGAGAATTACCTTCCTGTAATAATGTGGATGCTGATTTTCTTTGCATGCAGAACAACCTAAAGCAAATTAACACACATTATTGCATCAGGGAACCTATTGTGAGTCCAACTTTGCATTCCAGTTGTCCTGTAGTTTTTAAAAACGAGGCAATGCATTTGTCTCTACCTTTTTTCCCTAGCAGACGACTGGAGTGTCCAAGAGTATGCATTTTTAATCTGCTGCAGGGATAGGAAGAAAACTTGCGTACGGTTGTAAAGCACAATAATGGGGAAAAAATCTGCCATTTGTAGCTTTTAATAAACTGGATGGATCTCGATAGTCCTATTATCAGTCTCCACTTCCCAATTTGCTTGCATGTGACCTCAAGAGTAGTGTCTTTTGACACTGGACTGTGTTGCCATGGCAACCCCTAGGATATCATCAATAAATGCATGGCAAGGTTACATGGAAATAAACACTGGAACTTTGGGGGTCTAAAAGAAATAAGACTGATATGACGGATTTCCAGCTCAGAAAATTGATTAGGAAATAGCTGTGTTTGTCAAATAACTGCAATCTTTTTCACTAGATTTATGCTGGTGCAGGCCAGCTTCCAGTCTCCAAGCTGAGGTGTTTTAAAAGGATACAATATATTAACTGTATTTTAAAAGCTGCTTTGTGCAACTGGTGGAACGGGAGAGCGAAGGAAGGCAGCGATTTTCAATGAATCTGCTATCAAATGACAGGCATGTCTGCTTGTAGACTTCTGTGCTGTCTCCCCCATTTCTTTCTCACGGAGTGGGTCAGCAGCATTGCTACATTTTTCTCAACATAGCACCGATGCTTTGAAGAGCTGAGCAACAAGGCAGACTCTCAACAAGTGCAGCTCTTCTCCCAGCATGAAGCTAGTTGAGAAAGGTGTCCTTCATTAGTCAATTAGAAGTACCTTCATTTTAGCCTCTGAACCACCAGGTGGACAACTTCTTCTGGAGTGACTTGTAGCTTTATCAGTTGCATGGCAGGCAGAAGTTCAACACATGCAGTTTTCCTCCTCGCTGTGTCTTCATACCAGGAACACCTGCATATACTGTATTCTTGCTTGCCATGCTGAAGAGTCTTGCCAGAAAAAAAAAAAAAAAAGCAATCATAGGTACCTTTGAGTACCAGGTGCTGAGAAGGCTGTCATTGTTGGGAAATGGGGAAGGCTGTCATTGTCATTGTATGCCCTGTTTGGGGACACCCACAGGCTTCTGGCCGACCACTGTTTGAAACAGAATACTAGGCCAGCTGAATGTGGATCTGATTCAGCAAAGCAATTCTCCAGTGTAAGTGTACTTCACACATAAAAATACTTGTACAGTAATATAATCTCCTGCTAAAGATCAACATCTGAGCATTGCTGAAAGCTTGTACATAACGTTAAAGGCTCTTCTTTGTTCATTTGTTCTTTGACAGCCTCTCCTGCACTGACTTCTGAAGCAGAGTGTGTTGGTAAACAGATCATAAGAAATTCTTTTCTTTCAAAATATTGAGAATACTTACTATCCAATCCTATCGGAAGACTCATGTTCTGGCAGCACAAGGCACATTCTGATGCACGCTGCCAGGTCACTGCTGCAAATAGCAAGCATCACAGCACTCACAGCCGCAGCTCGCCTAGCTTCCCTGACAGTAGTAAGTTGGTGTGGGGAAAGAATTGGGGTGATGCAGAGAGAAACAATCAGAGTGGGGACTGAACTGCTGGAAGGTATGCCAGGGTAGGGCAGGGGGCAGTTAGGCATACCTTCTGCCTGCTCTCATCATGCTTCCTTGGACCCACTCGAACTTGTGCCAGTCAACACAGATCTGGGTAGACCCATTGGGGACCATGGTGCATCAGACTAGGTAAGGAGAAATTCATTTATCATGCCATGATCCCTGACTGGCCTCCAGAATGTTGCACTGCTACACCCTGCAGATCAGCCAAGGATAGGAGTGAGGCCTGCATTTCACAATGAATGGATCTAAGTAGTTGTAACTTATTCAGCAGCAACATTTTTTTTCTGGGTAGATGGTTAGAACTGAGGTAGCAGTAGAGGAGAAGCAGGCCACAGGCATTTTCTAGCTAGGTGCATATATTTTTGACAAGCATTTGTGCTAGTTATGGTGAATCTGCCCTGCCCCAAGCACTCAGATTTATCTTTAAAATATGGAGAAGGGGCTGAAACCCAAAGAGCTCTAGGGCATATATATTCACACTAAGCAAAATGTGGATAAAGCTACTCCAGAATCTCACTAAAAGACAAATTAGAGTCCAGGAACAGGAAACAGAGACTATTCTTGGTAAAATAGGGTCAGTGGAGAGGGATGCAACTTTGTGGCACAGGTGCCATATCTCCAATCACAGGGTTTGCAGTGTAAGTAATAAGTTGAGTGTTCTCTGTTTTTTAGGGTTGCGGGAACGAAAAGGGAAGGGGTTAAAATAGCACCTTTCTGTTTACCATTTGCTGCCACTACTGACTGGGTTCCTGTCTAGGGCAGCCATGTTTCTTTCATTGACCATTTTCCCCACAATCCCAATAGAATGACAATGCAGAATTGTTCCAGGGTTCTATAGGGAAAAAAAATTGGTCAGCAGTCAGTTGTGTCACCACTGGAATTGATAGGGTCCCTATTACACCCTCCCCAAATCACCCAAATATCCCCTTTTTGCCCCCTGCAAATGAGACAGTGATTAATCACATATGACTGAGAGCCAAATCAGAGGTAATGGCAGCAGATTTGTGTGTTTCAACATGGGATTGTCCCAATCATGTAAAAAGAGGGGTGATTTTTAACAGCAAAAGTTAGTGTAGAAAACCCCACAGTGTGTGGTTTATATCTACACAGCTTCTTTCCTTCATTACACTCCATTCTGGGAAGTGTACCCAACTGGATGGAAAATGCTCCAGGGTAAGGGAAATTGAACTGTGGACATGGGAAGATTCTGTGGCCCTTACCCCACAACCTTTTGTTGTTAAAACTGAACCTTTACTCTCACCACACACAGTGTCAGAGTTGCCATTGTTGTCACATCTGGTTTAGCACTTAAACTGGTCTCATGGCTGTCGTGAGATGCACTGAACAGATGCCTAGCATTCAATGGGTGAATAAACTAGAGCCAAACTAGTAATCCTCTAGTCTAAGGGCTTTCATTTTTCCAAGGTGTGCCCAGTGACTCACTCAGAGAGTGATTTTTTTCCAAGAATATTTTCTACCCTCACTCTCTGGATGCCTTCTCTGAAATTCAGCCTGCTGTTTCAACACTTTTGTATTACTTTTCAGTGTACACTGGAGCCTTTGTTGTTCAAACATCAAAGGGATGCTGTCCTGCTCTTCCAGGAAAGTGTCTTCTTTCCTGATCTGCAGAATTCTTCCCTTCTGGCTTAATGGGTCGTAAAACGGCTTCCTTTGGTCTCCCATGTTGACATGATGATAAAATACTTATTGGGACTACTTAAACAGGAATTGAATCAACATTTCCAATAGGGTCAGTTTTGGGTTATGGTGATGAGTTATGATTAGCAAACAGCATCACTGGATGATCCTGATGAATGTGTTTCCTCCTAATGGGACAGCCCAGTCTGCTCTTTGAGTGATGACATCATCCTCCTTGATTGAAAGGCTGTTTGTCTCTCCTCTCCCAGAGTCATGACTTTCAGCTCTCCTCAGTCTTCCTTCCCTTCAGACTTGCAAGCCGACTGAGTGCTTGTTGTTGTCCTTCTCATCTTTCTGCTGTTGGAAACATGCTTCCTTCATCTCAAATGGGTTCCTTCTTTTCCACAAAGCCTTGGAAGGGCTAGTGTGTTATCTGATGAAAAATGTTTACAGAATTCAAGCTCCATGCACATATTGGTAACTTAGGGCCCAATTCTATCCAGCTTTCCAGCACCGGTGCAACCACAATGCAGCCCCAAGATAATGGAACACACATTCCCTTATCTTGAGGAGGCCTACGTGACTGCCTCCCCACCAAAGGAAGCAGCACATGTCCCATTGGCACAGCTGCACCGGCACTGGAAAACTGGATAGGATTGGGCCCTTAGGTTGCAATTCTAGGCAAACTTATTGTTGGAGGAAATTAAAAAAAATAGTTTCCTCTTTGGGGGGGAAGCAGAGTAGCTTAAGCAGCGGACCCCCCTTTGGGTATCACCCAAGGGAACCTCCCTCACCTGGCTGACTGCTATTCAATAAAAAAAGACAAAGAGGCAATGGCTTGTTAAAGTTGCAAAAAAAGTTATTTACTTACAGTTCCATTGAATGTATATTTACAGCATCTGATTAGGATCGGAGGTTCAGCTAACGCTTAGAGATAGCAATGCCCTGGAGTTGCTTCGCCCTGCATGCCTTGTGTTCAAGATGGCCCGGGCATCAGAGCCCTGGTGTGCACCATCTTAACAGGTCGGTGGTCAGAGGACAAGAGGAAGTGCTCAGAGGAGAAAGGAAGGATAAAGGGTTAAGGCCACACAGCACAAGAATCACAGAGAGAACAGGTAGAAAGGTCAGATTCACTGGGCCATAGCTTGACCCCTTCTGGACAGCATCCTGCCCCCTCTGGACAGCAGACGGAGTTGCACCAACTCCAACACTTAAAGGGGAGTAACAGCCCGATCCTACCTCAGTTCCTCTAAGCCAGTGTAGCTTTTGCTGCATCCCACGGGGATTTCAGCTGCTGGATGTTTCCTCAAGGTAAGGAGACATTTGTCCCCTTGCCTTGGGGTAAGCCCCGGCAACCGCAATGGGACAACTTGGACATGCACCAGCTATAGAACTGGTACAAGTTCACCTTGATCTGTGTCAGCAGGAAGTGGGATAGGATTCAGCATGCACCAGTGCCACCCATCCTGCCCAGGGCTGATCTGCCAACCATACCCTGTTGCTGTCATCCCCATGGCCTATTCCACCCCCTCCTCACCCTCTCCCACCCTGTTCTGTCTTCTGTACTGAACTCACCGGCTCCAGCAGATGTCACTTTGACCACTAGCACTGGCAGGAAGGCTCTAGTCTACTTGCCAGAGTTGCATGAAGACATGCCATCACCAAGTGCTTTACAGCCCTTTTGCAGTGGCTTGCGGTGGCAGAGCATGTACTATGCCAGCATGCAGGTAGGTTAGGATTGGGCCATGAGTCTCACTGAACAGGACCTACTTCTGAGTAGATATTCATAGGATGGTGCTATTGATTGGGCTTATGAAGAGGATTCTGTACAGTTCTCTGCCAGTTCCACAGCAGGGTTTCTCTTAGTACAGTGATTCTCAACTGGTCACAAGCTGGGGCCAACCTCAGATTCCAACCTGCAACATGGGACTCACTATTCCACAGCTGAAGCCCCACATGGAAGCCCCCAAACCCATGGCCTTCCCCTCCCCCTTTGTGTCATATTATTACATCCCTTTCTTCCTCCAGGCCAGCTGGAAGGAGAAGAAGGACACAAAATGGGATAGCCACAGCATACAGTCAACTTTGAAAGATGGAACAAGAGAGAAAAGCAAAGACAGGCAGAGCAGACGGAGACTGAGGGAACCAATTGAAAACGGGAGGACCTTGGCTAAAGCAATGCCTCCAAGCCAATATCCCTAGGATTTATACATCTTCTAGAGCTCCCTTGCCCTGGCTACTGTCCAAATGGTGCCAGCTGAGCTTCCAAAGAAAAGAAGTGGCTGAAGCACTGCTACAGCCCATCTGACATCGAGTCACAAGCCATTTCTGGGTCCCAGTTCACCTCTTGAAGATCTCTGCCTTAGTACAAAGGAGAGAAGGAGGGGAGAAACTGGAGTCTGGGTTGTACGTAATAGGACAATGTTTTTAAATCACTGTGCCTATAGACAATACAGTTATGGGGATGGGGTTTGAGGGGGGCAAGACTGGCCCAGATGCTGTAGGGAGAATGAAGCTGTGCCCTGTTGCACTGTGGGAAGAGGGACTAACCAGGTATCAACCACCCCCTTGTCTGGGCTTCAGAGGGAGTGTGAGAAGGGGGTTAGGCTGCATCCTGTTCCTTCTTCACAACATCAGCCTTTCTTGAGACCCTGCAGGAGAGCTTCTCTGCTGGAGAGCTTCTGCCCATTATGGCCCCCTGCTCTGGGGCATGACCCACCTCCTCATGAGCCAGCAGTGAGCCTTTTCCTTGCCTCTCTCTGTCTGCCACCCCAGGCTACCCAGCTGTAGCCCCTCCATCCCCTGGGAATGGACACTCTTGCTATGAACACTGAAAGTCACACTTCCAGTTCCTGTGCCGCTCCTATCACTTTTGCCATCACTGGAGTCAGGCCTCACAGTGCAGAAGCAGAGTTAGGGCAGGCTGTTCCACTGTGGCAGACAAGGACATTCCTATACAACAGTGCACAAGTATCCTGCCCAGTCTTAAATCACACCACAGCCCAGTATTGCTCCTCAGATGCTGTCAGTTACTGCTTTTTAAGGTGTGTCTATCCATTTATGTACAAACTTAAATTTTCGTTCCATTGCCTCTCTTGCCTTCCCACTTTTTAGCACATTCAACTCTGGAAAACAGAGTAAAAGTGTAGGAACAAATACATACGTAAATAAGAAGTAATCTAAAAAAAATTGATTCTGCCCTGACCTACCAGGATTGTTCCAAGGACTCAAGGCAGTGGCTCCCAGAGGACAGTGTTCAGTAACAACTTCTTTGCCTTTTCTCTTCCTTCTGTTCTCAGATGCCACTCTTCACTGTTCAATAGAGTTCACCTGCACTCTTGCGGAAAGAAACCCCAGAAAAGGTTAAACCAATCCCAATTGTGGGGACCCTGAAATCAAAAGAGAGTCTTTTGTGAGAAGACATATTCTGAAAAGAAAAGAGCTCCAAGAGCAAGCCTGATTTCTCTGTTTCTCTCAAAGATTCAAGGAGAAGACTCAAACCAAGTTCCCTCAAGAAAGTGACTGAGGGCTCAGCTACATATTAGGTATACTGAATGTGTCATTGCCCACGTTTAACTTTTTTCTGATGAAATAGCAGCCATGGGGTACTGCCAGGGAAGACACTGGTGAGAAGGCAGAGTAGCCGAGCTGAGTAGCACCCAGTGGTTAGCGTGCATGCACCCTTTCCTGCTCCCTGCTTTCCCTGTTTTACAGGGCCAGCAGTTGAAGGGGGAAGGAAGCTGGTAATTTCCATCTGCTGCCACCATCCCAAGCTGGGGGGAGGGGGACGACAATGGGTGGACTGCTTCCATGTACGAGAAGTGGGTTTCCACAGAAGACTGGGTGAAGAACACACAGAACACTCCTGTACTTGAATTTAAATAAATAGGTTTGATGACGTCATAGTTACTGATTGGAAGAGTGGAATCCACCTGGCCTCTCCATTCCACTACTTAGGGCACAAACTGCACCGGCCCAGAAGGGTCGCAAATGTGCCTTAAGGCCCGTTTGCACCTCCTCGAGAGTCGACAAGGCCAGCGTGCTGAGGAGCACAGGCCTGCGAAGGCTGACATAAGCCTCAGTGCCAATGGAGGCTCCAAGTCCTGCAGTGGTTGAACTCGGCTGACATGAAAGTGTGCCTGCAGCAGCTGAGGAAACAAAAAATATTCCCCAAGGAACTCTCCCTGCTACAAAATATTTGTGAAAAACATCCTCTGGTTCCTTCTCTGGTTTGAAATTTGGGGGAGGCTACTTTTCAGTGGGACGGCTATCACTTAACATCCTCTTCTTTCAGTAAAACTGCACCCTGTGCCTACTTAAAGTTGCTTGCATCCAACTAGGTTGCAAATAAAGGGCCTTTGTTTTTATCATTCTTAGAGGCTTTTGGGGCTGAGTTTGTAGAGCGGAGGCTCTCACCTCAGCAAACACCAGAACATTTCCAACTGGTACATTAGGAGATAATGGTTAAGATAAGAGTAACAGTGTGACTTTTCCTGAGGATTCAGGCATAGGTGGTGACAGCATTTGCTATCACTTTGCCTTGGGTGATATCAACCCAGATTGCTGCAGCTGAAATCAGATATGAACGCTATATACACAGAGGTCAGTTCTGTATATTACATCCTTGTAAGCTCTTTCACTTTGTAAGGGAAGCCTTTCAGGGGTGTCAGGCATAAGGCCAGATGCAGCCTGTGTAAGCTCTGATCTGTGTAGTAGTTGGGTTTCCTCAGTACCTCTATCAGTTGCTGAGTTGCAAAGTGACACCCTGGCAGGAGCTGTGCTGCTAAAAGGGCAGCCCACATGATAATTGGGTGCTCCCATGTTTTGAAAATATGATCAAGATTTGCATATTTTCTCTTCTGTCATTTGCAGCTAATGAGTTCCTAAGTGAGAAAAAGTGCTTATTTCTGGTCGATAACCACTTACTGACATCACTTCCTGCTTAGTGAAATCACCTCTAACCCTCAGCAGACACCATGAATGCTATTTGTCTGCCCCTGCCTAATGTCATCCCTAAAGGAGGAGGGAAAGGCTGTGTTTGAGAATTATCTCCATTTTCTGGTATCACACCTACATTCTTTTCTTCTTCCCCACTCTAGAAAACAAAAAGCTTGTGTATTGTACTTTGTGCAGAGAGGACTGAGCTCTACTGCGTGTCCGCACTCTCAGAGCAGTGGACTTCTGCCTTGGAATTCAGACTCCTAGCAGGGAAGGGATTGAACATATTTAAGAGGCCAAGGGTAGCCCAGGGCTATTGACTGGTCTGTGAAAGCTGGTGGCAAGGGCTGTCTTGTTGGTCCCCAGGCAGCCAATCAATGTTAATTCCCTGCTGATCTTTGCAGCTGCTGCCCCATTGCTCAAGTGAGAGTGCAATCCTGCTGAGCAATGATTTGTGGGATATAATTGGTTTAATGCTTGGCTTGGTCATTTAGTGTTACTAAATGACATAACATCAGCTGCCTTCTGGCTTCACCAGAAATAAATCTCTGTGGGCAAGCGAAACTTTGGGCAGATTGTTAAGTTTTCTTCCAGAGGACAAAAAAAAGGCATTCTTAAGCCATGGAGATCTAAATATGTCAATCTCCATCAAGGATGAATGATGGTCAAGAGTGCTCATGATTACACACTGTCCATCACAGCCCCTCAAGATCAACCTCTAGCACAGCAAAATTCTTGCAAAATTCTGACCCTCTTCAACTCCCTTAATTTCCCCAGTAATACAAGACAACAAATGATGTGGAGGTCAGTGATGTAGCGGTAAATTTTGAAGTATAGGAGCTTGTCATGACACGCACACCCGTCACACCCCATGAAAATTATAAACCCCCACAATCAATGTTAAATTTCTTTGTTAGAGTGATGTCTTCTCCAGCTTCTTGTCACTACTCTGAAATTTATTAGACTTTATTGAAAAATCTAGTTTATCGAATTCTAGACATTTAGAGTGGGTTGGAACAATGTAAAACAAAAGTATAAAAATGGAAAAATAGGATCAAAAAAATCCAAAATAAATATGGAAAGTGCATTAGCAGTGAATGCATGTTTACTCAGAAGTAAGTTCCACTATGTTCAGTAGGACTTTCTCCCAGGTAAGTTTGTATAGAATGGTAGCCCTTAATGTAACATGAGCTACATACTGTCTCTCCAGTAGCCCTTGGGGAAGATGATGGCTTAGACCTTAACATATGCCCCAGGCAGAGTCTCAGTTTGCCTCCTGCTGACAATGATGTATCTTCTTAGTTAAAGTTCTGTGAAAAAACGTTTCAGAGCCAGTATACGAATACTCCTCATCACATCATTTGTCCTGACATAAGAGCAGTCCTGGAGCTCTGCTCCCCCCCCCCCAACTTCCCCCTCAACTAGTGGCCCTGGTAGTGATACCCTCGACACAGCTTTACTGTAACATTAAGAGCCAAATCCTAACCCACTTTCCAGCACTGGCATAGCTGTGCCAATGGCACGTGTGCTGCATCCTGCAGTTGGGGGGCACTCACAGAGGCGTCCTCAAAGTAAGGGAATGTTTCCTTACCTTGGAGCTGCATTACCCTTATATGGTGCTGGAAAGTGGGTTAGGATTGCGCCCTAAGTTTTATAGGGAACAGCCAACTTCTTGAAGAAGAGAGCTGCTAACCCTGTTCTGTTGACTGCATCCCCCTAACAGGGGATAGTCATTGCAGAACAGGTTTGGGATTGTGCCCACTGGCTCTGCATCTAAGCTCAATGGATGGATCTGGTACTTCTGCAATGAGTCAACATACAGGCAAGTTGTATGCTTGTAGATTTTCCTACACAACTGGGAATTCTGCATTGTAACCCCTCAGTTAGAACCCTTCAGCTAAATTATGATTGTTTATAAATTCTGGGTTTAGTCATGTTTACATTGTATTTTGTGGTGTTTGACTTTCTTTTGAAAAGTGGCATATATGCTTATGGCGCAATAATAATGAATAAGGCCCAAATCCTAACCAACTTTCCAGCTCTGACATAGCTGTACCAATGGGGCATGTGTTGCATCCCGCAATTGGGGGGCAGTCATAGAGGCCTCCTCAAGGTAAGGGAATGTTTGTTCCCTTAGCACCGAGCAGCATTGCCCTTATCTTGGTGCTGGAAATTTGGTTAGGCTTCTGCCCTATGTTCTCACTGTTTGCTTCCTGTTCCAAGGCAAAATGAAGAAAAAGGTGACTTTTGCAAAGTGTTTGCAAAGAAAGATATGTTATATCTGAGATGGGGGGGGGGTTCACTGCTATCTGTGGTTTGAGGTATCCGTGGTAGCAGTAGGAACCTACCTCTGCAGTTAGCTGCATCACCTTTATCTCGGTGCTGGAAAGTTAGTTAGGATTGCGGCCCAAGACATTTAAGATAACTTGCAGCACAATCCCGTGCACGTTTACTCAAAAGTAAGTCCCACTGAGTTCAATGGAACTTGCACCCAGATGTGTGTGTATGGAATTGCAACCTTATTTTAGTTTATACAAAATTGTGCCTTTCCTCACATTTCTCATACCCTTGCTTGCTGCAGACACATGAAAGGAATATTAAACAAGTCCAGTTTTTATTAAAATGAACAAGGACAACAAAGAGACTTATGGTACTTTCAAGATTAACACATTTGTTTTAACACAAGCTTTTCTGAGTAACTGATCTAGGAACATACCCACATGTAGTGTGTTTCTCTCCTGGCTTTGACTCTGCCTATCAACTATTTTCTTCAACTGAAAATGGTATCTCTGACTCTTTCCTGGCTACTTCCTCATCCCATGTTCTAGCTACAACAATGTCTTGCTTTTGCTGGGAAAGAATAACCCCTTATTGTCAGTCAGTTATTGAAATGTTGTGATCAGTCCAGAAAATGAACCGCTTGGTACTCATAAATTGGAGAGGCTGCAACAATAGAAGGATTCAAGGAGCAGGAGGACAACCTCAAACTGCTTTCTCGCGGCACCTTTGACGCCCTGGGTTTGACTCTTGCCTTTTAAAAAAGCATTATGTCCCAGCTTGCATTGTTCAAAAGAATGTGGCAAAAGAAATGTAAGAAGGTGATACTGGAGGCCAAGCGAGACTATGAGGAACACATGGCCGGCAACATTAAGAGAAATAATAAAAGCTTCTTCAAATATGTTAGAAGCAGGAAACCCGCCAGAGAAGCGGTTGGCCCTCTGGATGGTGAGGGAGGGAAAGGGGAGATAAAAGGAGACTTAGAGATGGCAGAGAAATTAAATGAGTTCTTTGCATCTGTCTTCACGGCAGAAGACCTCGGGCAGATACCGCTGCCCGAACGGCCCCTCCTGACCGAGGAGTTAAGTCAGATAGAGGTTAAAAGAGAAGATGTTTCAGACCTCATTGATAAATTAAAGATCAATAAGTCACCGGGCCCTGATGGCATCCACCCAAAGGTTATTAAGTAATTGAAGAATGAAGTTGCAGATCTCTTGACTAAGGTATGCAACTTGTCCCTCAAAACGGCTATGGTGCCAGAAGATTGGAGGATAGCAAATGTCACGCCTATTTTTAAAAAGGGAAAGAGGGGGGACCCGGCAAACTATAGGCCGGTCAGCCTAACATCTATACCGGGTAAGATGGTGGAATGCCTCATCAAAGATAGGATCTCAAAACACATAGAAGAACAGGCCTTGCTGAGGGAGAGTCAGCTTGGCTTCTGTAAGGGTAAGTCTTGCCTCACGAACCTTACAGAATTCTTTGAAAAGGTCAACAGGCATGTGGATTTGGGAGAACCCGTGGACATTATATATCTGGACTTTCAGAAGGCGTTTGACACGGTCCCTCACCAAAGGCTACTGAAAAAACTCCACAGTCAGGGAATTAGAGGACAGGTCCTCTCGTGGATTGAGAACTGGTTGCAGGCCAGGAAGCAGAGAGTGGGTGTCAATGGGCAATTTTCACAATGGAGAGAGGTGAAAAGTGGTGTGCCCCAAGGATCTGTCCTAGGACCGGTGCTTTTCAACCTCTTCATAAATGACCTGGAGACAGGGTTGAGCAGTGAAGTGGCTAAGTTTGCAGATGACACCAAACTTTTCCGAGTGGTAAAGACCAGAAGTGATTGTGAGGAGCTCCAGAAGGATCTCTCAAGACTGGCAGAATGGGCAGCAAAATGGCAGATGCGCTTCAATGTCAGTAAGTGTAAAGTGATGCACATTGGGGCAAAAAATCAAAACTTTAGATATAGGCTAATGGGTTCTGAGCTGTCTGTGACAGATCAGGAGAGAGATCTTGGGGTGGTGGTGGACAGGTTGATGAAAGTGTCGACCCAATGTGTGGCGGCAGTGAAGAAGGCCAATTCTATGCTTGGGATCATTAGGAAGGGTATTGAGAACAAAACGGCTAGTATTATAATGCCGTTGTACAAATCTTTGGTAAGGCCACACCTGGAGTATTGTGTCCAGTTCTGGTCGCCGCATCTCAAAAAAGACATAGTGGAAATGGAAAAGGTGCAAAAGAGAGCGACTAAGATGATTAAGGGGCTGGGGCACCTTCCTTATGAGGAAAGGCTACGGCGTTTGGGCCTCTTCAGCCTAGAAAAGAGACGCTTTAGGGGGGACATGATTGAGACATACAAAATTATGCAGGGAATGGACAGAGTGGATAGGGAGATGCTTTTACACTCTCACATAATACCAGAACCAGGGGACATCCACTAAAATTGAGTGTTGGGCGGGTTAGGACAGACAAAAGAAAATATTTCTTTACTCAGCGTGTGGTCGGTCTGTGGAACTCCTTGCCACAGGATGTGGTGCTGGCGTCTAGCCTAGATGCCTTTAAAAGGGGATTGGACAAGTTTCTGGAGGAAAAATCCATTATGGGGTACAAGCCATGATGTGTATGTGCAACCTCCTGATTTTAGAAATGGGTTATGTCAGAATGCCAGATGCAGGGGAGGGCACCAGGATGAGGTCTCTTGTTATCTGGTGTGCTCCCTGGGGCATTTGGTGGGCCGCTGTGAGATACAGGAAGCTGGACTAGATGGGCCTATGGCCTGATCCAGTGGGGCTGTTCTTATGTTCATCAGTGCTGGAGTGCAAGCAGCATTTGTATGCTTTCATGGGTGCATGCTGCTCTGCTTCTTGCCTGCTGAAATATGGCTCACGGCCAGATTTGCGTGGCCTCTGGGTTCCTGAAAGATGACTACAGGCAAAGCAGCAGAAATTATTTCTTTTTTTTTCATGTACAGAGCTTGCCAAAAGCTGGTGAAGAGGAAGAATGGAGCATTAACGGCAAAGCAGCCCCTAAGCCATTCCGCATCATACACCTCGTCAGATAGTCAATAAGAATCTAAGCATGCTAAGAACTAATAATCTTAAAAGAGCACTCTTTAAAAGCCCAAAAGCGACATATTCTAAACCAACCAATAATTCACCATTATCCACAAATGTGGCTAAAGGTATGAGGTCACTAGGATCTAGCTGTTCTTTGACAAAAGGGAAGACCCTTTCAATCTGCTCTTCAAAAGTTGCTTTATTCAGTATTTATTTTCTAAGTCTACAATACCGCCTTTCTGTCAAGGGACTCAAAATGACTGATGATTTAAGCATGGCTTCCAAACACATTATAAAAGGGGAGAAGGGGTAGAGGGAAGCAGAAAAGAATGAATTATAAGCATCGTGGCCATTGTGGGAAATGGGTCTGGGAGGGAAAGAGCCAAATGGCAGTTGATGTCAACCAGGCTGATGGAGGATGGCCTGTTGTTGCATCTCTCCCATGGAACAGCTGTCGATGGAGGCAATTCTGGCAGAGGCGGCCAAGTAGTAGTAGGTCCCAGTCAAGCTAACAGACAGATTTTTGTTCTCTCGCATTTCCTCATATTATTAGTAATGTTCTTCAGAAGCCCACTGAGATCAAATTTGTGAAACATTGTTCTGTATGGCATGATAAATGGCACCTTGCACACTCGTGCCAATCTATTCTACCCCAGTATCAGATCAAAAGTCTTCCTAGGGCAGGACAACACAGAGGGGATGTGTATTCCTGAAGAGTATTCCCATGACCCAATGCAACGCCATTCAGGAATGTTCTCACATTTCAGAATCCCAGTTCTGAAATATTTCATTACTTCCAGCCCAAGCTCTGCACTCCTAAGAAAGGATGAACCTGCTGCTACTGCAAACAAATAATGTGAAGGAGTAAATGCAGGATAATAGCTAGAGAAGGCCCTGGTTCTTCAGGTTTGCCTCTTCTATTTCCCATGATGTTGCTCTGCAATCCAAAGCACCTGAGGTTCATTCAGATACCACTTCTATTTATAAACCTGAGGGCTTGCAATCAAGAGAGAGAGGACAGCACAGAAGTGACCATTCATGCAGCACCGGTGGTGAATTGAACACAGGCTGTATGTGCTGTGGATAATCAATGCACTCATGTTGTTCTTCACAAAGAATCCCTGAATGGCAATGCACGGCAGATATATATATATATAAAGTATCCTGCTTGTGGTAATCCACAGAACAACAGGAGGAATAAAAGCTGAGAATTGATGTCATCACTTGTTTCATCACTTGATGTCATCCTTGCTTGTGATGACAAGGATGATGGAACATGAAGGCATGTGTTCTTTGCGTTCCTTGGCGGGGGGGGTGGGCAATGTGCATCCCCGGGGGCGGGTTGGTGGGAGATGGGGCTGGGATTGGGTAGTTGTGCCGTATCCCAAGCCCTGTTCCCAGGGAGAACAGAATGGCTTCAAAGGAGGTGGTGCAAGTCCAAAGAGACCCATAGGCACCAGTGGCCCTTACCCAGGGGTAAAGGCAAAAGTCTCCCCTTGCCTCTGGTTGAGCCACTTGTGGCCACAATCCTGCACTGGATGCAGTGCAAGCCTCATGACTAGTTCAGCGGAGGATAAGATTGCGCCCTAGGTCGTTAAGCAAACTTTCAGCCCAATCTTATGCCTTTGTTGTATAAACAGACACTCCCTGCCAGACACTCACTGGGGAGAATGGGGCAGCTTCAAGCTGCTCCACTCTCCTCGGACTTGCACCACCTCAGGAAGCGGCACAGGTCTGAGGATACCCATAGGTGCAAGGGTTTCATACCCAGTGGTAAGGGAAAAAGTTTCCCCTTGTCTCTGTCTGAGCCGCTTCTGGCCCCTATCCTGTGCTGGATACAGCACAAGCCTCTTGGTTTGCCTGTTCCATCGCAGGATAGGATTGTGCCCTTAGTTGTGTAAACAGACACTCTGCATCAGGCTATGGGAGAGCTGACTGCCTCATTAAGAACCTCTTTGTTGAGCTTTGACCACTGCTGTATATGCTGTCCATTGTTAAGTGAAAGGGTTTTAATTAAGCAGCACACAACTGTACTTTGTTTTGATAAAATCAGAAACCTCTAGTATGTGAGCTTGTTAAATAGTTCCAGGAAGACCCCATATATTTATCAACAAGTCCTTGCTAACTCAGAGCCCAATCCTATGATTGGGCAGTGCTGGTTGCAGCTGCAGCGCCTGCACTGGGTGTTGTAAAAGTGCCATAAAGAGCTTTCTGACACCCAGGGAATAAGCAGCACTGGTGGGAAGGCTTGTACCATCCCAAGATACAAGTAAAGTGTTGTAAGCAGCTGCCGGGACAAGTAAGTATTGTGCCAAGTGACAGAGGACACGGGAGAGTGGCAGGAGGGTGTTCTGGAGGAAGGAAGGGGACGCTTCAGAATGGGGAGGGGGTGGTTCAGGCCTGAGAGGGGGTGGGGATGGAGAGCAGAGCTCCACTGAATTCTAACCCCCAATCTGGGCCTGAAAGCCCTGTATCGGGCTACTTGGTTCTGTGCCAGCTAAATGAATCTGGAATAGATCTGAGTAGCCCCATCGAGTAGGCTGTGGTGCTAAATGGGGTAAGGGAAAAAATGTTCCCTTACACAGAGGAGACTGCCTGCCTACTGAAATCCAACACTGGATATAGCATGGGACCGGCAGCCCTGCTGTGCTAGCGTTGGATAGGATTGGGCTGTAAAACTCTGCTGAAATACCCTACTCCTAACTTTACCACTATATTTGCAGGCTGTGAACATGCCCTCCCTCTTGATACGTTTCCAGGACAGGAGGTGCAAATGGGCAAAGTGTTTGCCTAACTTGCTGGTAAAATCATACACCCTTTTCATTGCTTCTTGGTATGTTTTCTCCTCTTCCTCCCAATGATGCAGCACCAGTGTGAGTGCAGGACTTATTTTCCTCACTCTGATTTGGCTTCCTGACCATGCCATGTAGCCAATCAAATCAGGCCATACAATGATGTCTGAAGTTAAATCAGAGTGAGGTGAATGGTTCTTGCCCTCATTCGGGCATTGCTCCATACAAAACAAAGGTGGGGAGGGACTCTGAGCAGTACTGGAGAACACCTCCACTATACCAAGACCATGAATGGGTGGTGAAAGGATATATGTGCAATCTTGGGTAGAGAGACTTTTGTGGAAATTCCCTTTTTCCCCAGAAGCCCCCTTTCATGCTCTTAAACCCAATTGCTCAGCCCAGCTAAAAGCATTGCTATAGCAAAATGCAAGAGAAATGTATCAAAGTACCCATTTTTAGATGTTTTAGGGCCTGGAACTTTTCTACTATTCCAATCCCTAAAGAATCTATTAACTTTGGCAATGAAATTGAGCAACCTGAACTAAAAATGTCATTACTTCCCATATCACAAATAATGAAAAGATGCAATAAAACCTAAAGCTTTGTCCAGGTGGGAAAATAAATGTGAAAGAGCACAATGATGATATCATTAAAATCAACACATTGTGTAAAAATATGAAACCATGAAACACCTTTGTAGCAATAGAAAAGATAACGGTTAAATATGAGCAGTGTCTTGGCAACTGCAATGGTTTTGCCCTTCTCTCCATGATAGGGAAATGCTGTGTAAATATTACCGAAAAAGAGAACAAAGGAAAATGGTTGGTACAAAGTTGAGAAAGGAGCAAGCCCTATTTCGGTCTCTGAAGATGCGTTTCTAGTAGCTGCTTACATTGAGAATAATAATTGGAGAGCGCACCGAATGGCAAAACCGACCCATTATTAACTCCATAGATTTTCAGAAATCATTTGTCAGCAGCCTCCATTGTAATTCATTATAGATCGTACTGAAGTGGGGTGGTATGCCAGCAAAACTAATTAACATCTTCAAGGTAGAGCCTGCAGACTTAAGTGAAGGCACAGCAGAGACACTGGCATGAAAATAAGGATGCATCCCGCCCCCACCCCTGTCCTCATCACCTACTTCACAATGCAAAGCACATACTGAGGTTGAGCAAGACGTTGCTCAATCCACATGCCACATAGGGAACTGGAGTCTGAGCTCTGCCACCCTTTTGCCTACTATGGTAAGGCGGTCAGCAAATACTGATCCAGGCCTGATCCCTTTGCCGTCAAAAGCTGGGAAGAAAATATTGTAGGACTGCAATCCTGCAGCAGCACTCCAGTTTCAAAAGGATGAGCAAAAGCAGACAGCACCTCATGGTATGTGTCCATTTCTTCTAGCATACAAGAGTAAATAGTGCAGATAAAAGAGACATCCGTCTCAATCCACAGCTCAGCCTGCTGCGCACCTACCATTTGCACCTCTCATTCTGCCCCATTTACTTTGTCAAGCATGTTCTGAGTGACCCAAGTTCAAAACACCATTATCTAAGCCACCCTTAGGCTTTTCTGGAAATCAAAGTCACTACTGGAAAATGAATGATTAATAAAATAACCAGGATTTTGTTTCCAGTGTGATACCAGCTTCCTGTTTGGAATTAAGTGCAGTCGACTGAACTAATGCACCCTTATCCTGCTGGCAAAGCCAGCAGGAGAGTTTTGGGGCAATGCAGCCATTTCAACCATACGCCAATGAAAAAGGAAGGACAAACCACTGATGTCATGTCTTCTGAACTTCAGGCTTGGCTGTGCTCCACAGAGGAGGAAATAAGCCAAATTGTAATGGTTTTTGCACAAAACAGGTTTTGTAGCATTCACTATTTAGCCTCGCTGATGAGTGGGATCCGTGCCCAGCCAATATCTGTCCATTTTGTCGACCACTGAATAAATTCCCCCAAGAAATTCTCTGCACTTTTTAAAATAAAAGGTCAGTCTTCCAACCCCATTCCTCCTCTCTGGATTTTCTCTAAGCCTCCAACTTAGAAGTACCATTTAGAAAAGAGAAAAAGAAAACTATCTGTATCAAGAATTCAGAATGTTGCACCAGCTTTCAACCTCTATGCTCCAGGTAGTGTAAAGGTGGGGAGACACTGCAGCTCAGGTAAGCTAGATGGACTACTGGTCTTGTTCCAGATAAGGCAGGGTCCAATTCTATCCAATTTACCAATGCCAGTGCAGCCGTGCCAATGGGGCCTGCCCTTCATTCTGTGGTGGGTAGGCAGTCTCAGAGGTCTCCTCAAGGTATAGGAACATTGTTCCCTCACCTCAGGGCTGCATTGTGGCTGCACCGGTGCTGGAAAGTTGGATAAGATTGGGCCCAAAGTTTCCTACGTACCTACAGATACATGAATAGGAACATAATGTAGTGAAGGAAGATATCTCTCCTTCCAACAGGAGAGGTTGGAAGACAATTAGTGTGACACAAAAACACAATTCTGAGACTTTACAAACTTCAGAGAGCATACTCAGAATAAAAGCTAAGTTACTGGATGTTTTCATGATTTGGGGAGGCACAATTAGAGTTATGAGTATATAAGGTAGTGTGAATAAAAAGTTTTTTATTGGGACTTACATGTTCAGAGGTGCCACTAGAGTTTGCATCACCCGCATGATGGACCTCCTCCCATACCAGACTATCCAGAATAAATTATAGTGTCATACCCACTGTCTTAATGCAGTGGCATCGCTAGAGTTGGTGTAACCCCCATTGATTTTATTTATTTTAATATATCACAGTACAGATCATCCAACAAATCAGTAACCAACAAAAAAAACCAGTGACCAACTTCATGACACTCACACAACTGAATAAGAGTTCTAGTATTAGCTCCAATTGGGCTACCACATGTGCTTACTAGCCTCTCTGCATATGTTCAGAGTGGATTACAGTATCTGTTCTGGGTGCCACAGTTGACTACAGTGCTTTGGCAGGATGGATGGAGCTCATTCTGTTCTCCACAAAAACATCTAGAGCAAAACCCAGTGGTTCTGCCACTCATCCCTAGATGTTACCATGGAGACTCGGCATGACGGGGTGATGCACATGTTGCAGTTGCAGCATCGAGCAGCTGCCATGCGATGAGTGTTTCAAATTATCGCCACGTGGCAGCTGTAGGATGCAAACAACCCCTTAACTACCGAGGAGTGTGTCTTCTGTTCTCTCTTTCCCTCCACAGGCATCCTCCAAGCCAAACTCTGTTTTGCAGAGGGTCACATCCAGATGCAAATGCATGTGGCACTCCTCTGACAGACTCTGTAGAAATGAAAAACTGCCTCCAGAGGCTGCGAATTTAGGAGAAACATGATGGTGGGGGGAGGACTCCTTAACTCCCTCCCCAACAGCCATTTTTTTTCACTCAACATCAATCTGCCTCACTGACATTTCAAGGTGGGGGCAAAACACTAACAGCGCAATCCTATCTTGCGCTGGAACAGGCAGGCCAAGAGGCCTGCGCTGTATCCAGTGCATGACAGGGCACCAAAGTGGCTCAGCCGGAGGTAAGAGGAAAGTCTTCACCTTACCCCGAGTAAACCACTACAGCCCCAGTGGGTCTCCTTGGACTTGCACTACCTCCTGAGGTGGCATAAGTTCATGGAGAGTGAAACGGCTTAAAGCTGCTCCGCACTGCTCGGGAACAGGGGTTGGGATCTGGCATAACTGCCAGGTCCCAGCCCCGCCACCTGCTCCTCACCCACCCCCAGGACCACCCTCCACCTGCCCTCCCTCCGCCCTGGAATGCCTCCCTACCACCTCCTCCCTGACTCCTCTCCACCCACCCCAGAGCTTTGCGACAGCTGAGCTTGGCCAATGCAAGGCTCCTTCGCTGAGTCAGCGCAAAGGCTGGATTCAGCTTTACAGCCCTGTCGGCGTTCCCCTCCTCCCCCGAGTCCCCAGCTTACCCAGGGAGGAGGCTTCTGGACCAGAGCAGAGGCAGCAGCCTTCCCAGCCCTCTCAGGAACAACCCTGGCAACTCCAGGTGAGAGGAGGTGGGAGGTGAAACAGAGAGAGGAAGGGGAGGAGTTGGGGTAAGCCCAGGGAAGGGCAAGCCCAGAGACAGGCCCTTTTTATACCATCTGTGTGAGGGAAGGGGAGGGGCCAAAGGGGAGGGGTCTGCCCTACATAAACCTGGAGGCCAGGGAAGACAAGGCAGTTGGGAGTTAGAAGAGCAGGCAGGCAGGAGGATCTGCTGCTAGCAGCCCCTGCTCCTGACTAATGAATGCTGCCAACCCAAAGAAGGGGAACCAGGTGATGCAACCCCCCCCTTCTTGTGGGGAACAAGTCTGAGGCCTCCACAAGGGGTCCCCCTCCCCCACAGGGAGGCCTCACAAGCCCATTTGCGACCCTCCTGGGCTGGCACAAGGGTCAGGATTGTGCCCTAAGTTGTGCAGGCTCCTGAACTCTAATGTAAAGCAGCCCCTCCTCCTCACCTTTAGAGCCAGTCACAGCTGGGAAAATTTTGCTTTCGCAGCCATGACTGGCTCTGAAGGCAAGTGGGAAGGCAAGTCTGCCTGGCTTTTCAGCTATCTTGGGAACAATTTTCAGCACCAAAAGAAAGCAGGGAAAGGGCTGGACATTCATTTCAGACATACAGATTGCCTTATTCTTTGAAGAAAAACAAAGATAATAACAAAGCGACTGTCATGGTCCAGGATCTCACAGACTGATCTTGCACACTCCTGGACTACTGACCAACTACCTCCTACACAGATGGGACTTCTTGGACTTGCACCAAATAAATATAAAACTTTCATAGAAAGCTACCCTATGAATATTTACTCAGAAGTAAGTCCCACTGTGTTCAATAGAACTTACTTCCAGGTACATAGGGTCATAACCTTAATGTAATATGAGCTACATCCTGTCTGTCAGGCAGCATTTGGGAAAGACAATAGTCTAAACATTGACAAATGCACCTAGTAAATAACGGGCAGCCCAGTCCTGAGCTGCTGAGCACGCAGGGCTGCAGTGGTGCTGAAAATGGCTGCCACTGCATCCTGCGCTTATCAGGCAGCCACTGCTGCCTTCTTGGGAGAAGGAACCCCAGGGTAAACTGAGTAGCCTTGCAATGGGATTACTTGATTCTATGGCGACCCAGAGGTTAGCGTCGAATTCAGAGCTTCTGTGTTGGGTGGCCAGCCCAACACGGAGGCTCTGGATCCGTTAGAGCGAAGCTCCACTATCTCACCTCCTCCCCGCCCTCTCCCTGCCCTCCCTCCGCCTCCTCCTGCCCTGGAACACCTCCTTCTCGCCTCCCCACACACCCCACTGACCTCTCAACCACCCAGTGGCCCACGTAACCAAATGGCAGAGCTCCGGCACTAGCCTAGCGCCAGCCAGAGCTCGGCTAGCACTGGCGGAGCACCAGTGCAGAAAATGGCTGCCACTGCATCCTGCGCTTATCAGGCAGCCACTGCTGCCTTCTTGGGAGAAGGAACCCCAGGGTAAACTGAGTAGCCTTGCAATGGGATTACTTGATTCTATGGCGACCCAGAGGTCAACGTCGAATTCAGAGCTTCTGTGTTGGGTGGTCAGCCCAACACGGAGGCTCTGGATCCGTTAGAGCGAAGCTCCACTATCTCACCTCCTCCCCGCCCTCTCCCTGCCCTCCCTCCGCCTCCTCCTGCCCTGGAACACCTCCTTCTTGCCTCCCCACACACCCCACCGACCTCTCAACCACCCAGTGGCCCACGTGACCAAATGGCAGAGCTCCGGCACTAGCCTCTCACAGAGCTCGGCTAGCACTGGCGGAGCACCAGCGCAGTTTGAGGTGGGTGCTCCCCACCAACTTGTTGCCTAAGGCCTCAGTTTCACATGGCTGGGCTGGATTCAAGAAATATTCTACCCCTTCATTTGTGCGTAAGACCAATGTACACCTTTTGGCAAAGCTGATGGAAAATAGGATTCAAACTCACAAGGAATTCAAACGCACTTTGGTTCGAAACAGCCCCAGTGCTACTGGTGTAGCTAGAGGAGGGGCGGGGCACTAAGTTTTGCAGGGAGCCTCCCCGCAGCATGCAAGCGGCCCCTCCCCCTCCCCTTGGGAGCCATTCGCCTCCGTTCCCCCCCCCTGCCCAAATGGCTCCAAAGGGGAGGGGAGGAGCCGCTTGCACACTGCAGTGAGGCTAAACGGAGGCGATTGGCTCCCAAGGGGAGGGGCCACTGCATGCTGCGGGGAGGCTCCCTGCAAAACATAGTGCCCCATCCCCCCTCTAGCTACACCAGTGTCCAGTGCTAAGGAGTCTCATTGACAAAGAGTGAGAATTAAAATGAAAATGTTGCTCCATGCCAAGTTTTTTAAACTTCAATTTGCAGCACCAGAGAAATCATTTATTTTGTTCAGCCATAGAAAAATGAACTGGGTGAGCGACTGAGAGAAGCTGGTTCTGTGATCCCCAGAAATGTTGGCTGCAGACCAAATGCAGTGAACTTAACCTCCACAGACACATTTTCCGCCTTTCCTCTGCAATCATGTGGCCTTCAAACTTGGAAGAAGGTGAGAGACACACCATTTTTACCTAATTCTGGGATCATGGTGATAAATTGCACACCTAAATCAATTCCAAGCCTGCTTAACTGTCAAGCCCAATGAGGACTGTAGTTCTGTGACAGGGCAAAGGATTCCTAACAAACACAATTGAAGATGAAAAAAATTAGCACAATAGCCTTCATTCATAACTCACCTTGCTTCCATTAGGAAGGTGTAGATATACACAGAATCCCTCTATTTCTTTTCAATCCAAACTTCACATCATTTCCTTTGTTTCCATTTTGTTGTCTTCTGGTAAAAATCTTGAGTGTTGTTTTTTTTCCCTCCCTCACCAAAAAAGATCCATATTTAAAGACCAAACATTTTGGCAAGAGGGTCACATCACCTCTCTGATACTGTGTTGGAGGCCAGGAAAAAAAAGGATTGATTTATATTTAAAATTTGAATAAATTTACATAAATGAATGTTTTAGAGATGGGACTTATATGAATGAATGAAGGTCTCATGAAAGCTCAAGGCCTATAAAAGACCTTGTGTAAAGCAAGGCTGGCCTTCCCTTTGCTGCTGCTTCTGCTTCACACAGTTGAAACATCTAGCAGAGGAGGGAGCCCTCAGCCAGCACGAGAGGTCAAACAGTCAGCCCTCAAACTGAGAGTAGGGCCGGTGTGCGCTCCAGCAAGTCTCTGGAGGGCCAGAGGATCCCCGCTGGTCAGATTGGGGGTCCCTGAGGGCCACAAATAGCCCCCGGGCTAGGGTTTGGGCACTCCTGCACTAGAGCAATTATACATTACAAAGTACACATTTAAATATGCATTTTTCTACAAGCATATTGAATGTATAGAATTCATAGATATTTCTGTTCATAGATATTTCTGTTGACCCAATCCGTCTGGGCAGGGATGGGAAGGTCCAGCCTCCCCCCTGTGACTCGACTAGAAAGAGAGTCATAATGGGGGCACTTTCCGAGTCTCCGGGTCACCCCCTCACAACCCTAAAGGACTCAAGTCAAGTCGTCCCCCCCTTTTAAAAGCGTGCCATGAAAAAAAACTAGGGCTGGTGCCAGGATGTATGTGTGTCAGTTCTCTTTGGACACTCCTCTGATGACCCCACCCAACAGTAAATAGGGCAGGAGAGGGTGGGAGGGACTGTGAGAGAGCCAGCAAGACGGAGGAGGGTCACAAGCAGCAGCTGGGCGGCTTACCAGGACAACATGATCCTTTGCAGCCCTATTCAGAAGTAGTCCCACTGCAGCTGATCATTCAATGAGGCTTCCTCTGCCCAATTAACAATGGACACATGAGGAAGGAAGCATGATCACTATGAACAGCCTCCACTCTCCCTCCCTGGGCTTCTGCAGCCAACTGTAAGGTAAGAACCCCTTTGGATCCTCCTTCTGCCCTCCCTCAGCCAAAGAGAATACCAAATCTTCCATCCTTGTCCAAAGATCATCCATTCCTTCCTTCCTTCCTATTAAAGAGTCCGCTTCTGCTCCCCCCTCCCCCGCTTGGAGGCAAATGCAAACATTAACCCTTCCCTGCCACTCATCCAGTTGGAATGTTGGCCCCACAAGGTTTTTCACAGTAAGCAAGCACACCCAGACACAGGCAGACTCAAGTCTGCATGCGTGGGGACGAGTGCTGAGTCGGGGGGGGGGTCCAGACTCAAGTGTTTTTCCAAGTCTTCCACATGTGCGACTCATGAGTCAATGAGTCAGTGAAAAACGTGCATTTTCATTTCAAGTCGAGTTCCCAAGTCATTTCAGTCGAGTTCCCAACCCTGCTACTGGGCCTCTGCACCACTGGAACATGTTTTCCAAGGGCACAGTGTGCTTTATAGTGGTCACAAAGTGCAACCATTCAGCACAAGTCGTACATGGCAATAGCTGCATACCTGTGGCCACCAGAGAAGCCCCAGTGCTGGTAAGTTGGTATTGGGGGGTGGGCGTAACAGATCGAGGATGAATGGGGCAGAGACCAGGGCAGAGATGGGCAGGGTAGGGGTGTGTTGAAGTCAGCAAGGGGACAGTAGCAGTAGCAGTGGTTCTACCCCATCCCCGATGGCTCAATCCATCTCCCCAGGTCCAGCTGGACTTTTGCCAGCAAAGTAGGCTGTTGGCACAGTTGCATCGGTGGGTGGAGGCTTAAGTTGGATTGGGTTGCCTGTCTTATCAGATCTGGTCCACTAGGAATGGGAGAGGTTTGGATCCATTTGATCTATCACAAATTTTGGCAAAAGCAGAGTTCACTAACATCCCTAGCACACATAGGGCTCCCAGGTGGCCTTCCATTGACCGGATCCAGACCCACTTAGCTTCAGCAAAGTTCAGGAAAGTTGTTGCATTATGTCTCTACAGACCATGCCCAGGGACTAGGCCAACAGAATGAGATTGGAACCAGAGCAAGAGAGACATGTTTTATTTCTATCACTGGAGATGTAACCAAGGCGGTAGCCTTCCTCCACCAAATAGCAAGCATTTGCATGGGCTCCTAGCTCTTCTCTCTGATAATAATCTGCTCTGACTTTCTCCCCACAACCCAGTTGTCTCTACCTCTTTGACATTCTTGGAATTGAAGTGCCAAAATGGTTGAGAGGTGCATGTCACTGCCCCAGGCAAGAGTATTGATCAGGCAATAACATAACAATGGGGCACTCTGGACACTTGCTGACTTGGTGAAAAGAAGAGGCCAAAATAGTTGGTAATAAATTGAATTGTAATTATCAATGGGGCCTTTGCTTGCAGGTTTTCATGCAGTAGGAGCTGTGCTGAGGAATTAGAGCAGCAGAGGATTGCTTTATTAGGAGGCTGCCTTGCAGAGTGAGCATTTTCCATTTTTATGGTGACATGTCAGATATACTTACACCTTTTGCTTGTGAGCCCCCCCCCTCTCTCTCTCTCTCTCTCTCTCTCTCTCTCTCTCTCATGCTCATTATACCAAATGGGCAAAGGCTTGCAATAAGTGCATTCCTTTTTTCTATGACACGCAAGTATATGAAGGCCAGAAAGATATAATGGAGCACCAGGGATGAGTCAAATAGAACATGACAGCCTCTGGCCCTACAAAATCAGGGAGGCTTTGTCCTTCCACCAGTGCCAGGAATCCCATAGAGGAAGGAACGGATACAGAAGGAATTATTAAAAATGAAAGAGTTATGGTTCGGCTGCTCCTACAGGGAAATAGGGAAGTGGTTGAGTGATTTGTGGAGGCCGTTAACACAGAGAAGGAAGAGGGATTAGTCTGGTACTTGAGAGTTTTTCTTCTTGCAGTGAGGTGCAAGCACAAGGTGGTAGCTCAGAACTAATACTGAAACTGTCACGCACCAACACAGCATCCCTGTTTGTCTCCCTTCAAGGAAAGAGGAAAAGCTTCATATACGAATCATACCAAGGCAAACTAATCAAAATAATGAATTCTTATCTCATGCAAAATCTTAATAGTTTCACTTTCCATTCATTATTCAGTCCCAAATTAGAGTATTCATAAAAGACATTTACTGCTGAAAGATCATCCTGAAAGCATCTTAATTGAGAATCAAGGAGAAAGGAATCTGTATTTATTTTCTTGACACTCTGGACTACTGAATTTTTCCCCCCTATCATCATGGCTGCTGCTCTTGGTGTACTAATTTATAAAACAGACAATGAAGATGGGCGCCCTAAGTTCTGGATCCTGCGAGGGAATTTCAGCTGCTGAAGTTCTCCATGGAGTAAGGGGACATTTGTCACTTGGCACAAGTCCATGTTACCTTGTGTCAGAAGATCAGGCCCAGGAAGGGTGATAGAATATGGCACGTACCAGCACCACTAATTCCATCCCCTCCCAGGCCTGATCCACCTGCACCTGCTCCTGTTCCATCCCTCTTCTCCCTACCCCATTCCACCTCCACGGTGCTCCTCACAGAGCTTACCTTATCCAGTGTGCACTGCTCCTTGCACCAGTGCAGGTGAGAAGGCTTCAGCCTTCCTGCTGGCAGGCCCCACTGGTGCACTGTCACAATGTGCTTTATGGCATGTTTGGACAGTCTGCACCAATGGAGCAGTTGCTCCGCTGGTGCAGAGGCACCATAAGATTGTGCCATTAAGGCTGCAATCCTAACCTCACTTTCCTGAGAGTAAGTCCCACTGAGCACGACAGGACTTACTTCTGAGTAGTCCTGGCTAGGATTGTGCCCTAAGTTCCATAAATGGCTCACAGGAAAACACTTATAAGAGACCGTTTGTCAGACAGTGAGAATTATAGTAGGCACTGTGAGACCTACAGCTACCATCAAATCTAAACCCAGCTAGCTACAACAATTTAGGCAACATTTTAGCTTAGCATTGCCTTTGTCCACTAATAACCTTTTCCACTAATAATAGGATCTGTATTTCTTCCTGTGCCTAGAGGTCTGTGATGGCCCTCTTTTCTGCCCCACTCTTATTCAGAGACCCACTCTGTAGTGTTTATGTGGAGGCACTAGCCTTAGCCTTAGTATGTTGGCAATAAAGCAAAGCACATTTTGCACTTGCGCAGAGCAAACTTGCGCGGCCAAAAAAAGAGAGAGAGAGAGAGAGAGAGAGAGAGAGAATGGAAAACCCCAGCCTGTTGTGTATTGTTTGAGAGGGAATAAAAGTCAGAGAAGGCTGAATCCCAGAAGCGTTCCTTCTGCATCAAGCCTTCCTTCTGCATCTCGCTTCTATACATGTCTGTTGTTTTATTCATTGCTATAACTCTTTGTTGCCTCAAGTTCTAACTTTCAAACCCTCAGAGTGCTTCTGCTTTAACACTCTCCTTCAGGCAACAAGATACAGTCTTGTGTGTCTCCCACCAAGCACCAAGGCCCCCAAACGCCTTGGGTGCTGCCCAAAGCAGCATCTTGCACTGCTACACCACTCATGTTATATGCTCATCCCCTACAACAATTCTCCCATGTGACCACTTAATGGCTGGCCCAAGCTGGCATTGCAGGCAGGTTAATTGCCATTTGTGAAGGTTTTGGAAACAACAGATCTCTTCACTACCACCCCAGGTGGAGCTGAGAAGGGCTATTGGTGATACGAATGAATCACCTTCATGAATACGGGGTATTCATGGTAGGTCTCCAAGGCTGGTTGGACCCTGAAGCAGTATGAAGTAGGTTACTTCAGTCACTAGACTGTGGGACAGTTATTAAGGACAGCATAGCAGCTCACCCAGCAAGCCCACCCTCCACACATACAAACAGCCTATGGTGGAAGGAAGGCAAATGGTGCCACACTGCTTTTCCCCTTTACTTCATAATATAAAAAGAACAAATGGGATGAGATGTCAAGGAAGGAAGGATCTGGGGAAGTGACATTTTTAAGAAAAAGAAGGGGGTAAAAAAGGAGTCCCATTTGGTGCTGCACTCCAGGGAATAAAATATTATGGACCAAGATTATGTGTTCTCCACACCTGGAGTATTGTGTTCAGTTCTGGTCGCCGCATCTCAAAAAAGACATAGTGGAAATGGAAAAGGTGCAAAAGAGAGCGACTAAGCTGATTACGGGGCTGGGGCACCTTCCTTATGAGGAAAGGCTACGGCGTTTGGGCCTCTTCAGCCTAGAAAAGAGACGCTTGAGGGGGGACATGATTGAGACATACAAAATTATGCAGGGAATGGACAGAGTGGATAGGGAGGTGCTCTTTACACTCTCACATAACACCAGAACCAGGGGACATCCACTAAAATTGAGTGTTGGGAGAGTTAGAATAGACAAAAGTAAATGTTTCTTTACTCAGCATGTGGTTGGTCTGTGGAACTCTTTGCCACAGGAAGTGGTGATGGCGACTGGCCTGGACGCCTTTAAAAGGGGATTGGACAAGTTTCTGGAGGAAAAATCCATTACGGGGTACAAGCCATGATGTGTATGCGCAACCTCCTGATTTTAGAAATAGGTTATGTCAGAATGCCAGATGCAAGGGAGGGCACCAGGATGAGGTCTCTTGTTATCTGGTGTGCTCCCTGGGGCATTTGGTGGGCCGCTGTGAGATACAGGAAGCTGGACTAGATGGGCCTATGGCCTGATCCAGTGGGGCTGTTCTTATGTTCTTATGTTTTTTGGAAGAGTTGGGCTCCCTCTCTTAACCCCTTAGTTTCCCTCAGATGCCAGCTGGACAGTTTTCCTGTTTGTATTCTACTGCATCTACAGGTATAACCTAATTATCCATGGATTTTTCATCCACAGCTTTATCTCAATGGGGTAAAAAGGGCCCTTTCAACTAAAGGAAAACAGTCATTTAACAATAGCCTCATTAATGTGAGAGAGGGCAGCCGGCTGACAATCCATCAATCATTCTCTCTCTAGGTGCTTAGAACAGCTTCATTCCAAGGCAAGCAATCATTTCCCCTGAACACGTGAAAGAATGCTAAGTGGAAGTGATTATCACCTCCTCCATTCTTTCTCTGCACTGCAGCTCCAGGGAAGGATCACTTCCTCAGAGTGAAGCCTTTGGAAGTGCCTGGAGAGAGACTGATTGTCTGCCTGATGTATTACAAAGGTCAGCAAGGCTATTTTTAAATCTCTTAGCACATTGTTTTTTTTTTTTTTAATGGATTTACTGGTACTTTAACTGATTTTTGAGTTCTGGGAACGGAACCCTCCTGGATACTGAGACTCAACCTGTATATTTATTCTGTAACCTCTTTTGTAAGTCTGCAACAATTGAGTCACTGGCTCCTGGGTGTGTAGCATTAGCATTCCAATGCTGCATGTGCCCAAGTCATGGATCCTTTATGTGTTAACAAATTACATTAGCATAAGGACATTAACAGCACATTTGGCAGCAACTGTTATCCCTGCACATGCCGGATCTTGTCTGAACTTGGAAGCTAAGCAGGGTCAGGCCTGGTTAGTAATTGGATGGGAGACCGCCTGGGAATACCGGGTGCTGTGGGCTTATACCATAGTCTTTTGAGACTGAAGGTTTGCCAACCATTAACAGCCCAATTCTATGGTTCTCTGGTGCTGCAAGGTCCAGTAGAGTCAAAATGGCCAATGCTGTATGCTGCATGGCTAGAACAGCCACCCGAGTCTCCTCGGGGGGGGGGGAGGGAACATTTGTTCTCTTATCCTGATAAAGCTCTGCTGCCGGCAATGGTTCTCCTAGGTGCTGTGCCCACTATTTAGTGGGTGCAGAACTGAGGAGGCCCATGTTGGGCAGCTCGGCTCAGGAGGGGGGAGAAGAATTGGTGGCAAACTGCAGCCATCCCCACCTCCTGGGCCAGATCCTCCCCTCAGTCCACCCTTCCTCTGCTCAGTTCTGCCCTCCCTCTGCCTTCCCCACCCCAAAAAGCCTCACTGCTGGCTGCCAAGAGCACTTACCACTGGCCACTCCAGTCTGGCATCTTTCCAGTGCTGGAGCCCAATGCCAAATGGCACTGGACTCTCCACCAGCTCAGAGGGCTTACTGCACTTGTATGATGACAGTGTATGATGACTTGTATGATGACACATGCTGGACAGCACTGCCTTGGCATAGGATTGAGCTCTTAGTCTTGTTAAAGAAAAAAAAAATCTTAACCTTCCGTAACTGGCCAGCATCTTATCCCTATTCACATACTAGCTGCCTAATTGTGGTTCTTTTTTTTTTTCTTTTTTTTTTTTGCAGATGCACTTTTGCTTGTAAGGCAATAATAGTAGCAACCACCTCTGCCAAGTGTTTTATCAACCCTTAAGAACATTTAAAGGCTACAGTAAACATAATCCATAGCCCTGCTGCAGCTCATTAATAAACAGAGTGCAAGCAGAGGGAGAGGCAAGGGCAATGTCTTTGAAGAAACCTCATGTGTAAGTCTTCCAAACTGCGGTCTATCATTTCCCAGTGGTCTTCTGCTCATTTCAATAGTTGTTTTTTTTCCCCTATACCCAAGCAAGACCTTGTGCCCCATCAAGTGACCCATGCTACACTATAAGGGTAATTTTCTATCTTTAAGCCATTTCTGCTCAACGTTGCGTATACGCAACAGGGATCAAAGGTGTACATCTATGGGCTGGGCAGAAATAGGTTAACTCATTTTTCTTGAAGTTGGCAGAAAACAGTTTCTATTCCCCACTGAAACTAAGGTTGCAATCCTAACCACACTTTCCTGAGAGTAAGCCCCAACAAACTAAATAGGACTTACTTCTGAGTAGACCTGGTTAGGATTGTGCCCTAAGTTTAAGTACATGTAACTGAAACAATCACATATTCTTTAACTATTTACCCTGTTTTCATTTCTCTCCCCTTCTTCTGTTTTCCTCTCTCCCACGCACACACTCCATCCTGTCCATGATACCTCAACCTCATGTTTGTTTCTCCTATTGCGTCTTGCCCACTCAATATATCCAGAATAGACAACAAGATGAGTTCAAAGAACACAGAATGAGCTGGGCAGGCAAAAGGGCCTAGGAAAATAGGGATACTGTAGAGCAGCGGTTCCCAAACAGTGCGCCTTGGCACCTGAGGGCACCACGGTGAACTCTCAGGGGCACTGTAGGATGTTCCTAGTGGTCTCTTCTTCCTGGCTCTCCTGGGCACCACCGTATTGGTTCACACAAGAATCTCCCAGGAAGATAAGGCCGCCGTGAAAGAAGAGTGCCATGACCACTTAAGTTTGGGAGCTGCTGCTGTAGAGAAAACAGAGACCTAGGAAAGGAATACTGAGAATAGGCAGGGAGGACAAATACATGTGACCAGAAGCAGGAGGGGTTATGAGGAGTGAATGTCACATATGATTGAAAAATATAACCATCCATCTCTTGGTCTGCAGGCTCCTAGTCCAATGAACCATGTCCACACAACACACAGATGACACTATATAAATATTAAAAAAATATCAAGGTTGGCTGTGGCGATAATGGTAAAGGAGGAGAGGGGTGATTGTGATTTTTCTGATCTGAATCTCATTTCAGTTTGTCTAGAAGGAACTGTCCCTCACAGTGAAGACACCAACAATGACATTCATCCACCTTCTTCACACCTGTATAATTCCAAAAATGCCAGATTAAAATGTCACCAGAAATGGAGCCACTGTGAAGGTGTGATTTCTGCCTATAGAATTCTGAACTGTAGTATTCTATCATCAATCAGCTCTATAGAGCTATATGCCCAGCGTTTTGGGGTCACTGCTGAAGTAAGTGATGTCTCCTTAAAAAGAGAGAGAGCATTGGAGAAACCTAAATTCTACTTATTAGAACAGAAGCTACTGAAGATATACAGCCTGTGCCTTTGACATGCCGCACTGTCCCACACAAGTTTTCTTCTGATCATAGCTATGGGCCTCTTCTGGTCTTTGTTATGAAATTCTTCACACCAGTCACACTCACAGTAGACAGACTTAGCAACCATCTCTTCACACTCGACATGATTTCATTCAGAAGGCAGAAGAATTCAACTGTGATCCGCAAGGGAAATTTCTCCACTAACAACAGGAGGGATTCCTCTTGAGGTCAGGCCTTGAACAGTAGAGATCAGAAAGATGAACCAAAGGGTTAATTCTAGTGTCACTGCCTTCTGGACAGATATGTCCCCAAAAGACACTGAGAGAGCACATTATTTACTGAGGACACCAAGCAGGCAATTGTTCTTTGGGAGAAAGTAATAAATCTTGTCACATTTCAGTGAGTCCATCACTGTTACTCACAACCGCAATGATGCAAAGCTCTGTTTATTTCTTCTCCTTGAATATTGATGTTGTAAAGGGAGGCTTCATTCTTTCTACCCAGCCAATCCAGAAGGGCACTTGGGAGTTTGGAGTTTAATGTCATTGAAGACATAAGTCAGGAATTAATGAATAGAACTTTCAGGCTGGGTTGTGCAATACAAGCATTGCCCACACAACACGTCCTGTCTACTATAACAATGCACTAGGACTGGGTTGTTAACTCCCCAGCAATTCCAGCACAAGTTCTGATCAAACTCAGCACTGTAAGTATGACTCTGTCCTGATGTAATACAGTTACTGTGTCTCCATTCCCATCTCAACAGAGTGGGAACAATTTGGACTACTAGCATACCTCTGTATTTTGAGCCGAGGAATTTGGTGCTACCTAAGGATATTAGATACTACCCAGGATATTCACTATAGTGAGTCTCAAGTAGGGTTTGAGTCAAAATTTCATAGGGAAATACAAAGTTAAAATCAAGATTCTAGTCAAGGAGAAATACCTGAGAATGTTCAGCTATGAATGAATCTCTGTAAGACAAGTGAAAATGCTCAGGGAGTTTCTGCATATCATGTTCTACGAGAGGGAAATTCCTACTTACTTGAGAGCCGCAAGAAAAGTCAACTTGCCTTCACATGATATGATGACCTCCACCTTTTTGAAGTTGGGGTCATTTTGTAGGTTGCCAAGAACAATCGGGTTTATTTCTACAGGTCCGCAGAGCACCTCATAAACACACAGTCTGTCTGTGACTTTTTGAAAATGTCTAGGAGTAACAAAGAGTCTGAAGATGACCAGCTGATTCACCCTCACCTAGAAGTTTTTCCATGATATCCCTTTTGTGATGTGATTATTCTGAGGCCTAATCTGCTGAGATTTGGGATGCTTCCAGCTGTTTTGTAGATCTCTTACCAAGTCATTTGTCAAAAAGGTGTAGAGGTCAATATGCAAATACACAGGGAACAGATCAAAGCTGTTGTGGTACAGAGATCCTTTTTGATCATTATTTTTTAATGTTCTTTATTTTATTTATATAAAACCAAGCTACCTAACTAATGCAGAGGGTATCACACCTAGGAAATGTGTGCTTCAAAATAATTACCAAAATTGTCCTTCGGTATGGAAATCATTTGGTTGAGGTGCTAATCAATTGCCTCCCCTCCCCCCCCAAATAGTATCCCTGGCCAATATTTTGACCTTTCCCTTATGTTAATGATCTCTTCTTATCTTTGAGTGATAAACTCTTCAAGTGTAGATTCTTTTATCTTAAGGAACCATTACTAGGAAAATCTTTTCAGCACATCAAGTGAAGTCTAGTCTCAAAGAAAGTATTCTCAATTCACCTGACCGCAGGAGTCTTGTTAACATTGCTTGAAGCAAAAACAAACAAAAATAGTATCTTAAATAAATTTAGCCCCTTAATGGTGATTGAACCGGTGCTCCACTCCCCCCCCCCCACATGCTAAAATCTCTTTGAAAGAGAGTTGGGTATCAACTATTAGTATTTGGGCAAAATACTGCAGATAACTGCAGGGATTTTTGAACTGAGAAAGATGATTCTCTACCACCAGATGATGGGTCTTATCTTTTGAGGAGTGAAATGCCCTCCAACTCACTTTGGCTACTATTGACTTTCAACCTAGTACAACACCTAAAATTCATCTTCTGATTTGCCAATATAAAGATAAATTTGCCAATATACCAGATTTCTTATTTCCCCCTTCTCTCTGATTTGAAAGAAACATGTGTGTTTCTATTAAGTACTGGGGACTGTACTGAATAACTTCCTGATTTAATATTTTCAAAATATGTGGGTTTAGCCACATGTCTTCGTCTCAATTAGGAGGTCTAATTGAGGAGGAGGGCAGGAGGTCCGGTCTAGAGGGTTGAGCCTCTATTTGCCTGAAGATAACATCCGAAGGTTGCCAGTTCGAGGCCACCGGCACCGTGCGACCTTGAAGCAGCTGACAAGCTGAGCCAAGCTATTCCATCTGCTCTGAGCGTGGGAGGATGGAGGCCAGAATGTGCAACCAGATCAAGAAAGAAACATCTGAATGTTGTGGTTTCTTGAAAGATAGAAACCTTCTTTCAAATTGTAAAAATCCCTACGGGATTTAAATTGCCTGCCTATGTAAACCACCTTGAATAAAGTCTAAGGAGAAATCTGAGGACCAAGAAAGGCGGTATAGAAATACCTGTATTATTATTATTCAATTACCCTCTATATATACAGTGTGATTTAACCATCACACACTTACTGGAGACTGATCCAAGTGTCCCGAAACTCTCCCCAAACTCCAACTTTAGATCCTACAAACCACAGAGTAATGTACTTCCAGCTTTCCCCCCCCCCCACTTACCATCTAGTCTGCTGTTTTGTTCTATAAAACTTGATGCTATTTAATGCTTTGTAACTCTTTTTAGGTTAAATAAAGAGTTAATTTTGGGTAAAATTGATAAAATGATTATTCTTCTTTAAATTGTAGATTGTTTTTCCTTCTAATCGACTGATATGACTGACTGTTATTTAAGGTGCCTAGGACCAGTAGTCAGATCACTTCTTGGGGGGGTTTCCATCAGTCTGAAGATCTGAGTGCAATTGTTTAAAACAGTATGGTCAGGGGAGCCAATGAATGGTACGGGTGCATCTGATGCTTCAGGGTTGCCAAGGCTAAGCAAGTAAGGCTTGTTATCATGAGTGCTCCAAGACACATTATTATTATTAACAGTATTTATATACCGCTTTTCAACTAAAAGTTCTCAAAGCGGTTTACAGAGAAAAATCAAATAACTAAATGGCTCCCTGTCCCAAAAGGGCTCACAATCTAAAAAGATACAAAATGAATACCAGCAGACAGCCACTAGAACAGACAGTGCTGGGGTGAGGTGGGCCAGTTACTCTCCCCCTGCTAAAAAAAGGAGCACCCACTTGAAAAAGTGCCTCTTACCCAATTAGCAGGGGTTTCATGATGCACACATTCCTCAAGATACACGTTAAGGGACCACTGGCTATGGTGCAAGCACTCCCAACCTGGTACCAAAGAAGAAGGCAATGAGAGCCTAGATGTACCTGAAATGCATACAGGGTTTATTGAGGGGATTATTTGCAATAGTATGGAAGTGAGGACAGCAAGTAAAGCAACACAATAGTTGTAATTGAAATTGACAAGTAAAATGGGGCCTCTCTGCAAATTAGACAGAGTGGGAGAACAGCAATGGCTGGATGAATCTACCACAGTATGATGTCTCCGTGACCCAGCATGTATGCAGCGTGCTGGATTTTTCAAGATTCCATGGCGTTCTGAGGGATGCAGGCTATGGAGCAAGCAGGAGGAGATAGAGGAAATCTATGGATAGGCATGATGAAACAGGAAAAGTGGCTACTATGAGAAAAGGGGTGAAGCACATTTAGATTTAAAAACCCCTGAGGCATGGGCTGGGAGATGGTTAGTTATTTTGGTTAAACATACAAACTCCAGATAGAAGGAGATGCTCCAAAACCCTCAGCTGAGCCAGCTCTCATGACAGACAAGCAAAACATAAAGGCCATATCTCTAAACAACAGAGACTCTTGTTGTCACATTAGTTTTTGTGGCCTGCAGTCTTCGTCTGCCTCTGATGGAAGTGGATGGCAGGCCATTAAAACCTTTGCAACAATAAATGTGCGAAATGTTTAGGCGTCACAAGACTCACTGTTGTTTTGCTTTGTACTGACTAACAAAACAACCCCTTTAGAAGGGGATATTTCTAAATGATATATGATGGACAATAGGATTCTCTGCTTGCTTGCCCAATCTCTTTTGGCAACTCCAGGATCTCGTGCTTCTGCTGATTCCATCCGCCAACTCTCCGGAGCTTGTCTTTCCAGATCACTTCTGTTAGTCAAAATTCTCGTGTCTTAGCTTTCATTCCATACCGCATCAGTTGGCTAGCCTTTAAACTGGCCACTGAACCCTTGGTACAGGCATGCAAGTCACCTAATCCCAACCAACCTGCAATTGCTGCTAGGCCCACCTGCTTGCACTTCTCCTTCAACCCTGAATGTTATTTGGCTCTGGCTGTGATTTCTGATGCTAGATCTCAATATGTCCTCATTTGACCCAGCAAGGTCAGAATCTCGGGTAAAGCACAACAGATCTCTAGGAGACATGTACATATCAGTTTATAAAACATGGTTTAACACAGTGGTCTCCAAACGTTTTGTAAAGAGGGCTGCATGAAATATCTGGCGCAGTGCTGAGGGCCGGAAGAAAATTTAAATATAAAATTTAAATAAACAAATTAGAGATGGAACTTAGAAGAATGAATAAATGAATAAGTGGGCTCATTCAAACCCTCCAGATGCAATCAGAGCACAGCTCTGGTCATGTTCAGTCGAGTGGGCCAGAGGCTTTCAGGGGACAAGAGGCTGGCCATGGGCCAGATAGAGGCTTACTGCGGGCCGCATCTGGCCCCCAGGCCAGGATTTGGAGACCCCTGGTTTAACATAATTAAATTCTTGGTTTGGGTTGTTTTTCTGCATCATGTATGATCTGCTCTGGGGACTTTTCAGGCAGAAGAGGTATCTCTTATCAAAGTGCTACACATCCATGGAGCTAGTTTCAGGACTAGCCCCAGTAGTATTACACCATTCACTCTTGAAAACCTGATCATCACTACCTGGGATTTCCCCCTGTGCAGCTGTTCGCAGGAGACTGCATGCCCTGCTCTTTTTAATATACTTTGCAGATGACTAGAAAAGTAAGAAGAGCCACAACGTCAGACCCTGTGCCAGGAGCTGAAGACTTCGTAGAGCAATCCAGACTGATGAAAGCTGGTGTATAACACTATCTCACTAAATGTAACCTATTCAGTGCCCCCTGGGGGCAGTTATTAATTGCATCAAGAAAGACAAATGGCCATTAACTCTATCTCCAAAGGACAATAACTCTGCTAATAATGAGGCCCAGCTCCTTGATAGTGATCCTTGATAACTGAAAAGTTGCATAATGAATGATATTTCATTAAGCAAGTGGGAAATGCCAGTAATAAATACCAAGACCATTAGAACTGATCACAAAAGATTGGCATCCCAAGAAAGAGTTCAGATCCAGCTTCTTTTTCCCCCAGCAGAGTATTGTGAAAGTTCTGTCATTTGTCTTTTTCCAAAGAACAATTCAACTTCTGGCATTTGCATTCATTTTCCTTCTATTTGGGGGGAAATCATATCACAGGCAAAGAAAAAACATCACAGTAACTACTCGACTGCCTCACTATTCATTCCTTTCCTTGCTTTTATTTCTTCCTCTTTTTGTTTTATAAGAACAATTAAGGACATACGGGCCGTGCCTCATTACCCATTGGGGTTCTGTTCTGAAAGCCCCAGAGCATTAAAAAAAATCAGTGGATACATATTCAGTGGAAAAATAGCTTTAAAAACCCACTTCCGGGTTTCTTGCTCCTGCACTGTCACCCCAGAATGCATTGATATAGACACTATGCCACATTCAGGCACTAGGTGGGGTATAATGGAATCTAATGGAATAAAATTATAATTCTTTAACACTGTGAAGGTAGGAAATTGGATTTTGGTACTTTTTTTCCTTATTACAAGGCATTTAAAGGTGGACCCCTGTATCAGTGGTGAGTCAAATCAGTGGATACCAAGGTCCCACCTGTATTTGATATGCTCAAAAAGTCACTATGTAGGAAGCATCCCAAGAGAAAACTTGCCTGAAACCCTATCTGGTTATCAAGAAAAAGTCCAGATGGAGTGGTGCAGGGCAACTCTGAGAATAGGTTTACAAACAGGAGTTGGAGGGTAGGCAGGGGGGTGAATTAGGGCCAAACGAGACAATGCACCTATTATGCGATTGGGGTCAACAATCCTGCTAAGCCTCATGGGTCTCAACTGAGCTCCATGCAGCTTGGAGCCCAGTGGAAGAAGAAGTTGGTAGTGACATAATGACATGGAATGCCTGGATGATGCCACAGGAATTCTCCACATAGCTGCACCGATTTTTAGGGGGGACCCTGATTAGAGCCTGCATGCCTTTTTTTTTTCAAAGCAAACATAAGGGTGATTTGGGATCCAAAATATGGAGAGATGGTTTTAACTCTTGTTCCCCTTACTCTGGATTGAGCCTCTAATAGCTGTGGTTTTCCCCAGGAGAAAAGCTCCATTTTCATCCTCCTACTGATGCTATTTGTGTTTTAAAAAGATCAAACATGCAACAGGTATTTTGTTTAGTGATGACTCGAAGTCATGAATAACGAAGGGAAAATGATTGTGGATGAGAACAGTTATATGACCAGTTCAGGCAACGTCATGTGCCAGCCCTGCTGAGTCACGCAATGAATGGTCTGAGTGTGCAAGTTCTCCCCCCCTCCTAGTGCACCATATTCTGCTCTGCATAATCATGTGGGAGGATGAAATAGCTGAACTAACTATTGTACTATTGTACAATGAGTACTATTGTACTATTGTACTCATTGTGTGTGTGTGTGTGTGCTCATGATATACTTCATATATTTACTATATCACGTAGTACCTTAGGGTGCAATCCTATCCACATTTACCTGGAAGTAAGCCCCATTGACTGTAATGGGACTTATTTTTGAGTAGACATACATAGGATTGGGCTGTTAGAACCCAATCCTATGCATGTCTACTCAGAAGTAAACCCCATTATAGTCAATAGGGCTTACTCTCCAGTAAGTGTGGATAGGATTGAAGCCTTAATTATGCCATTCAGGGCTGCCCAGACATTCACTTCCCCCCCCCCACACCACATGAGATTTATGCAGAGAAGAACAATACTCCAGAAAGGAAGCCAGGACATCAGTGCTTATGCTCCTCAGTGTGTGGTGAATGGGGCCAGCAGACAGTATCATCCAAACTGATCCATAAGGTTTGCATGGTAACAAAGCCAGGGGAAATAGTCAAAGAGGAAGAATGTGTGGGAACTGCCTGGGTAGTGGTGTGGGGGAAAGTTTAGTCCCCGAGGAGAAATATGAAGGGTGCTGGGTGGCAACTTTCTTGGTGTCTACCGACGATGCTACTGCAATCTCTCCCCTCCATTAATTCTAGGTCTGAGGATTACAACAACAAGCAGAAAGGGAGGACATTCTCTCACACCAGCCCTCTTGTATCCCTTCACATAGAGCAACTACAATTTATGTAGTCTTCCAGGTGCTCAGCATACAGGTGGCGCTTTTTTGTCGCAAATGAATTTAAGTGTCATATAAAATCTTTTTTTTCTTCTTTATTTTTTTTTTTCAAAAAATAAATGACTGCTTTCCCAAAACAAATGTCTATCCTTGCCTCACACAACCTTAAATGGAAAGTTTTCTGCTTTGTGTGTCTGCAGCTGCAATTGTTTGAAGTGCCATGACAAATTCCTTGTCGCAAAGAAAAAACCAGTTTCGGGCCATTTGAAATGAAAACATCAGTGGACTTGCCAGACCTTAAAGCGCATCGCTCGGTGGGAGTCCTCTCTAGAGGAAGAGTTGCATATGGAGCAGACACTATCATTTTAATTCTTTTTCTCTGTCCAGAGCTGCAGTGCAGTGTACCTCACAGGACAGGGAAAAGAAGAAATCTAGTAAAAGGGAATTAGCAGCACATAAATACTGGAAGTTCAGCAGTTTGCTCATTTCCTCACAGTACTAATTCTCTGACTACAGGCATGGGGGGGGGGTAGACAACTTCAAATGAATGCCATGTGGCCCAGACTGCAGTTTAGTGAAGAGTTTATTGGTCATAAAGGCATAAGTCAGGAAAAGGAAGGAGTAAACACAAAGTTGGGAGTCTCTCTCCCCGGGTTGTCTTCACAGGGGGAAGGGCATCCTATTCTAAGAAGCCTTCTCAACGCTTGATCCAGCTGTCACTGGGATGGCTTGCTTGGACCCCATTAGGAGCCCAATCCTGTCCTCTCCCCTGCCATAGCATGCAGCCATGCCAAAACAGGATGCACAGTATGCTTGGGGGGGGGGGGGAGATTGCAAGGCTTGGGTGAGGAAAGAGACACTATTTTACCTCACCCCTCCATAAGCCTCCCAATCACCCACAGGTCTCCTGCACCAGCTCTTTAGCTGGCTCAAGTCTGAGGAGACAAGGGAGGAATGTTGGCTGCTCCCAGAGGGGTAGAATTCAGTGCAAGTCGCCCCCCACTGAGTGCCACCCCTCCCACCTCCCTAACCCTAACCCTTCTCTCATCCCCCAAGTCCTTTTGCTGCCCCCTGGCCTGGCTACTAATGCCAAATTCCACATCCTTTGAGATGGCTGAAGATCTTCAAAAGGATAGCCCTTGTGCCTAAAGCCCTGCACTCTATCACTGCTTGGTTATGTCTACCTGAATGTGTTGCCTTCACCAGGTAGGGGGAGTGGACATTGGATTTCCTTGATTATGAGGTAGTGGCTCCTCTGGCTTTGGGAGTGGTATGACAGGGGGTACTGACTATGGGGTTCCTTCTTAGAGAGCCCTGGATAACTTGTTCCTGGACTTGGGAATTGTGTCAGAGTTTGTGTTCAGCACGTCAGTACCACACATCAGCTGAGTTCCTGAGTTCCTCAGGACATTTGGGTGCCTCCCCCATTATCTTAACCATTGCTCAAGGCCGGAGCTGCGACACAGAGGTTTTGTGCAGCAGTGAATCTGTGCCTCTATGCCCTCGACCTGTGAATTCCTAGTGTGTTAGTAGGGGTTTGCACAGTCCTCCGGTGACTTACTCATGCATGCCACAAATGCTGATTTGTTATTTTTAATGGGGACTGAGGGATGAATTCATCCAGTTTGTTAGCAATCCATTCAGGTGGTGGTAACCTCACCATGTGGGAGCTACTATTCCTACTTCTATCCACTCAGTGCTGTCACTGACACAGAACACTGGAAAAGTGAGAGACCTCATTACTCTCTGTACCAAATTTGCCTCCTGAGTTTTGTAGACATTTTTCATTTCCTAACCAATGATAGCAGTGAGAGGATGAAAGGCAGCAATCATTGTAATTGGCCAGCATGCTTGTATAATATTTAATATTTCCTCAGAAGTACATTGAACCCTTCTGTGAGAAGGGCTGTTTGAAAGACCTTTCACAATAAATTCAACAACCCCCTCTTACGACTGTAACTATTCATGGTTGAGTTAACTCACTGCACTTTTTATGGATCTCCTGTAATACAGAGTGAGTCAAGGGCAGGTTGCTTTTAAGCCCCTTGTTCTCCCATTAATTCATTTTATTTCTAGGCAACAGTCCATATAATACAGATCTGAATGTGTGTTTATTTACACACAGTACAGGCAAAATCTAAAAAAAATACCTAAGAATATCAGAGGCCAACCACTAGTATCAGTGTGCCTGGAACACTTTAAAATCCAGCGATGAGTGCTGAAGTTGTGTGTGTGTGTGTGTGTACAGTATACATATGAGTGCACACACACAAATCTTATCCTGCTCCTTCAGTGGCTTTCAAGCAAAATTCCTACTGGTTTCAACTGACATACTTTGGAAAGTTGCATTATGCATCTCTTATGCAGGGAAACAAACACCTGTGGAAGATGTGACAACTGAGGCTGCCAGCTGATCAGACAGAAACCAAACTGGACCATTTACTATGATGATGATTATTTAGAACAGCATTTCTCAAACTGTGCACTGTGACGCTCTTGGGCATCACATGAGGTACTTGCTGAGGCATTGTGGGATGCCAGCCGCCCAGCAGGGAGACCACGCTGTGCTACTCCAAACAGCAGTTGGAGGCTTGGCATGGCGGGAAGAGCTCCAGCGCATGGTTTTCATAGGCTGGGGAAAGCCCTACCACCCACCCTGGCCCCCTTACCTCTGTTTGAGACAGTATTTCAGGTCTCCAAACCTGTAAGTAACTAGCAATGATGTAATCGCCAGTCACTTCCGAGAGCCACATGCTGCATTCACAGAATGGGGAGGGGGGTGCCACGGTCCCAACAGTTTGAGCACCACTGATTGAGAATACTGTATGCATCTGCCACTTTTCAACTACAATTCTCAAGGAAGTTTTTTTGGCAAAAGAGATAGAGCAACTGGTTCCCTATTTCAAAGAGTTTGACAATTTGGGGGCGGGGCAGCTGCCAGAATATCAAAGAACAAAGACATTCCTTCCCCCGCCCATTTAAAGGAAGTTGCACAGCTGAACAAACACCTTTTTGAATGAACATCTTTTGCCTCTATGCCTACCAAAACCATTGGGTTCTGCTCTCCAGCTCCCCACACAACTTGATCTAGGTTCTACCTTCTGACCTAAAAGACAAGGTCAGACAAGGTACAGCTACTTTATAAGAATGTAGAAAGTTTAAACCCAGTAAATAATTATGAAACCTGAACCGTTTTTATTAATTGCAATGCGAAAAAGGAGCTCAACCAACATACTTCTGAGAGACACACATTATACTGTATGTCAAAGAGTCACTTGTGGCTTGTGAGCTGCAGTTTGGCCACTCCTGCTCTATACTGACTGGCAGTGGGTCTCCAGAATTTCTTCTTCTTATGGTCCCTGTAAATAAAACTGGATATGCCACACTTCTGGGTTTGCAAAACAGAGCATGGTAAGGAAGAGGATGATCCACTTTCTGCTCATTTTTAGCAAGCAGGAAACAGATCAATACAGTTCACATCCATGGCAGGCAGAAGGGAGATAGCTACAGACTCAGGTTGAAGGCTAGGCCAAATCCACTGCCCCCTTGCCCCTACCATCTGCTACTGACGCAGGTTGCATTACGTCACTTCATGGCTGGGCCAGCGTGGGAGGAAGGCTGTGTCACAGGGGGTTCCTGGTAGAGAGGGCAGAATTTGACTATGTACAATAGACTAGGTGAGCCCTGTGCTGAACTAAACAGCTACAATTATTGTTGATTGTGTTCTACACCATTAATGAGCCCTAATGCTACACCATTAATGAGCCCTAGGTCTTGGCCCCTTTTGCCCTCTCCCAGGCTGGCTGCTGCAAATGAGAACTTGGTACTGCTGACTTCATCCTGTTCAAGGACAGGGACCTGTGAGCTCAAACACTATTCTGGAGAACCTTTCTATTGTAAAACAGCAGCGATATTGTTTGATAAATGCTTCAGGATTAAGTATGGATTCCGTGCTCTTCCTGACCAGCTTGTTTCAAACAGGGTCTGGCTGGGAAGCACTGATAATTATTAGGTCCTTTTTGTAGTGTTTGTATGCACATTTCCATTTAAATGCATATTCTGACCTTCCTCTCAGGCAGAATAAATAACCAATAAATTATTCAAGCAAGTGTTTAACATAGCTGGAAATTAACACTCTTTCAACACTGCCCACGCTGACAATCAGCGAGAAGGTGCGAGCAAGAATAAGAAAACCAGTGGTTGGGTTCAGACTCTATCTCAGCTTTCCTCAGAACTGGCATTCCTCTACTTGTGACACACCCACAGAAAGGGTGACAGTAGGCAAGGGATGATTCCAAAGATCCTGTCCATGGAAAGTGAGGAGGGGGAGGAACATAGCCAGTCCAACACCTTTGCAAGAGAAAAGGAAGCCAGGCCTTCTTTACACAATTAAAACATTACAGTTATACAATTGTTTAAAACCAAGTTGTCATGCAACTGGTTCAGAAATTCCTGGTTTGTCACTTAACCTGGATTTACTACATCACCGCTAAGCTACCTAAAGTGATATAAGCAATATTGCCAGTAAAGTTGGTTGGGATCAAATGAATTATCAGTCGGCGTCACTGTGGAAATAACTGTACGATCCACCATGTGTGAACTTCCTAAAGACTCTCTAGAGCAGGGGTCTCTAAACTTTTTGGCTGAAGGGCCGCATCAAATATCTGGCATGGTGTTGAGGGCCAGAAAAAAAATTTAATATAAAATTTAAATAAATACAGTAGAGATGAAACTTAGATGAATGACTGAAATGAATGAATGAATGAATGAATGAATGGGCTCAAATGTCCAGGATTTCTCCAAACCCCAACACAGCCCAAGAAATAAAGCGCGCACACTTAAATGGACCCCCATTCCTCCACCCCACAAGCACAACTCTGGTTGTGTTTGATTAACTGGGCCAGAGGCTCTCAGGCGATCAGAGGCTGGACGCGGGCTGGACAGAGGCTGATGCGGGCCGCATCCGGCCCCCAGGCTGGGGTTTGGAGACCACTGCTCTAGAGCCACAGCCTCCATTCAGTGTGATTCCAGTAGCTGTTCACCTATACCATTGCCCTGCTATGCAGTGATTAAACACAAGCAGTAGTAGAACTGTAGGTATGTTTCAAGATAGTGCAGAGGTTTGAAGAGACAGAGCAAACATTGACTGAGATGTGTTATCAAGGCCCAAGCAATTAAGGAAACAATATCAGGTGATTTAGATTAGCAGTGCAAATTCCTGAAGAGAAGACAAGAAAAACATGACTGAGAATAATCCTGCAAATAAAACTTCATTCTAGATGCAAGCTAGGACTTTACACACAGTGGGGTGGGCACTGTAGCTCTGTGGTAGATCACCTGCATTGCATGCAGAAAGATCTCTGACTGAGCTGGGAAAGCCCCCTGATGGAAGACCTGGAGAGGCATTACCAGCTATCACTGGTAATACTGAGCAGGATGGACCAACGGTCTGCCTCAGTTTGATACAGTGCAATCCTAGGCATGTCTAGTCAGAAGTAATTTCCATTGTGTTCTATGGGACTTACTCCCAGGAAAGTGTTATCGGCTTGCAGCTTATACACATGTACTTGTGAGTGAATCCCATAGAACTCAATGGGACTCACTTCGGAGCACACATGCATAGGATTGTTCTCCCAGCAAATTAGTGATTGCCCAAGGATTCCCCCAATAAGCACATACTGGATTTTAAACTTGGCCACATTGGATGTGGGCAAAATACAACCACGGCAGCAGGTCCTATAGTCTTCTCCCCACATTACTGAGGGCATCTGCATTGGGGAAGACAGCTGATTCCTTACTCCTATTCCCTCTCTAGTACTAAACCTATCACATGTGGCCTCACCTGTAGCAGCATGGGGTAGATGAAGAAACACCTGACTAAACCGGCCAAACTCTAAGTAGGTGTAAAACAAAAAAAAGGTTGCTACCCAGTCCCAATGGTAACCAACTAACCTCATACTGTCTATCAAGAGGGCAGGCTGGGATTCGTCAAAGCCACAAGCTGAGGCCACTGAGAGCAAGGCAAGCCCAAATGTCTGATTCAGGCATGCCCCCATGCATCCCGAACCAACTGGGTACTTAAAACTAACACCCAAGACTCGTGCTTTGGGCAGGACTGGGCAATATTTAGAACACTGATTGCACCCCGCTTCTCTTGGAGAAGTTCGTTCACACGGCTTTACCATACTCATAGCAATAACCTGCCAACAATTCTTTCTGACGACTTAATAGAAAGGACCTTTTTCCCCCAAAGAATGCACCCCAAGGGCTGTTGAATAATGTATTCATCAGAACATCATGATTGGTTGCTGCAACATATCAAGTCAATAGTCACACACTTGGCCTTGCTGCAAGATGGCATGCAAGAAAACTCTGTCTCATGCCTATGGACAGGACACTGTTCAGATAGACTGAGCTGTGTCAGTTTTCTAGCATGAATGTCATAGAGAATCATCAATGGTTAGAGATACATATAACTTAAGAATGTAAGAGCATCCCTGCTAGATCTAACCAAAGTTGCATCTACGCAGATACTCAAGTATAAGTCAATCTCATAGATAAATCAAGGGCAGGTTTTGAATCAAAATCATGGAATTTTCTATGATCCTCGGATAAGTCAGGGGTTAAGGTCAGGAAGGTGTCTGATTATAATTTTGTCTGATTTTACCCACGGCTAGATTCTGAAAAATAACCTACCAGTAATTGTTACCTAGGAACTGTGCAGTCTCTAATTTACCAAAATTATGGTAAAAGATCATAAGATATATTTTTATTCATTAGCTTTTTAAATTCTTTTCTTCACAAACTTTTTGTAAACACTATCAGAGTAAACAACTGTAAACAACATACTAGTAGAACCATTAATCAAATCCTTCTTTAAGGTGCCTGGTGTGTTAAGCTATAGGCTCTACACATAACATAGAATACATAACTGAGAGTTTATAACAACAACAACAACAACAACAACAACAACAACAGGTATTTATATATCGCCTTTCTTGGTCTTTATTCAAGACTTTATTCAAGGCGGTTTACATAGGCAGGCTTATCCAAATCCCTTATTAAATAGGGATTTTTACCATTGAAAGAAGGTTCTTTCCTTCAAGAACCACTACATTCAGGTGTTTCATTCTGATCTGGCTTCACATTCTGGCCTCCATCCTCCCACGCTCAGAGCAGATGGAATTGCTCGGCTTCAGCTTGTCAGCTGCTTCAAGGTCGCACGGTGCCGGTGGCCTCGAACTGGCGACCTTGTGGATGTTATCTTCAGGCAGACAGAGGCTCTACACTCTAGACCAGACCTCCTGCCCATTGCAATTGAGAGTTTGCAATTCATTTCACAGAAGAGAGACAAACAACAAGGACTGAGCATGAGCAAGTGCAGTTACACATAGTTGCAACCTGATTTAGTTGCAACCTGCAACTTAGAAGTAGACCCATTGCTTTTCATGAGTGTCATTCTTAAGTAAAAGTGTGCTTATAGCCTCAGACTTTGTTTCAGATGGAAATGAGGATGACATTCTGCTGTTTAAAAAACCAGACATCTGCCAAACATTTGCAAAATGGGTGCAGAAGGGTCGGGTGTGGTTCTGCCAAACAGAAAGGGGCATGCTTGATTTACTTTTTACTCAGGAGGAGTGAAAGGTTAACTTTAGCTGCAGCTTGCTCTGGAGCCTGGCTGCCCTGGAGACTAATTGCCCTGGAGCCTGACTGAAAAGGGGGAAAGAATCTGAGCCTCGCCATTCCCCCCCCTTCTGTGTAATGGAATAGCCTGGAGGGAAGAAGGAGAGAACTTCGCAGTGAAGCTCTGCATTCTCCTCCAGGGGTCTCCTGGCTGCTGCAACATGCCTGAACAGCCCTGACCCTTGAGTGACTCGCAGATAAGGCGAGGAGACAATCTAAGGATTTATTGGCAGAAATTTATCACCTTATAGACGAGTATCTACAGTATTCCAGCACACTCAGAGGCGTAACTAGAAGCTCCGGCACCCAGGGCAGTGATGTCACAACATCATGTTATATCATTACATCACTTCTGGGTTCTCCCCAGAGAAGGTGCACTAGCTGCTTCACACACCCTATTTCTTCTCCTGTGGAGGCTCCCCTCCTCTAGGGAGAACCCAGAAGTGACTGCCTTGTGCAGCCCTTGGTGTAGTGCCTGGGGTCAATAGTGGCTAGCCAAATAGTGGTTAGCCAAATTGGGGGCGGGGAGGGGGAGAGAGAGATTCCTTTTGCTGTTCTATGGGTATTCCTTTTCCTAATTTTGGTTTGATAGTGGTTCCCTGTAAATTAACCATTAACTAATTAGTACACAACAACCCATTAACTACCTATATGTTTATAGCAAATTGCCTGGTTTAGTGTTTCTCAATCAGTGGTATGAGTATTACCAACAGTACTTGAGGTGGTGTCTGGTGGTACTCACAGGATGCTGGGCACCTGCCATCTGGCAGCGAGACCAGGAACATGATGCAACAAACAGTGGTAGGAGGCTTGACTTAGGTAGGTAGCATGCTTTTCACATGCTTGAAAAAGTTCTCCCATCTACCCTGAGCCTCTTACCAGTGCTTTTCACATCACATCTGGCCTCCCAACCCAAAAGTAACTGGTAATGATGTCATTGCCAGTTGCTTCCAGTGGCACTTCAGATAGGTAGACCACGCAAAGTGGTACAGCAGAGGAAAAACCTTGAGAAACACTGGCCTAGATCAAGTAGTTTAGGGACTGCAAGTTAAACAATACTGGAATTCAGCCCTCTGTAAGCCTCTGCAGTCATGTGTCTGTGACTCACCCTATCTTTTCCCCTGATCTGTCTTCCTCCTCCTCATCCCTCCCCACAGCAGGCAACTTTCCTGGGAGAAGCATTGCATGCTTACACTTAAGTCATCCTTTCACCTCAGGTTCCTGTGGGTTAATTAAAGCTTAGAGAAGCTGATACTCACCGGAAAGCCATGGCCATCTTTCCATATAGCAAAACCCAGTGGCTGCCTAACAGTTTTAATATGGGGCACTTATCTCAGCAGGGATAGCTTTATGCACTTGAGAGCAGGCGAGCTTATAGCGGAGCGCTCTCTGCCTCGCTCCCCTCCTTCTCATGTCCCCATACATTGGGATAAGCTCTTTAATAACTGCTTTGCTTTCTCAGTGTTCTACAACCCTTATCTCTTTGCCATTTCAGCTTCGGTTATTTATCTGCTACCAACGAGCAAAAAGCTAACAAGTATCAACCTTGCTGCAGTCCTTAGGTACTGCTCAAAAGAGTGACTCACAAAGATTGTGTGTCTTTTAGCATAAGGAGACAACTCCGGTAGAAACCGGACAGCAGGCAGGCCTTGAACGAACTGAGAAAGAGGAAAGGTGCTGATTTCTTCTTTTATTCTTGGCACTTCAGTTCACTTCCTTGGGGTTCTGTTTGTCACTTATCACATGTAGGCTCAGGCTGTGATCTGAAGGCAGAGGATGCAGCAACTTCACTGAAATTCTGCAGAACCTGCCAGCACAACCTGATGTGCCAGCCCAAACCTGATGGGAATCAGGACCCAAATCAGAATCAACCTGATTCTGCCAGCCCAACCTGATGTGGCTTGCATCAGGAATGCATCCCCATAAACTTTAAATGCTTCATGAGGAAGGTGCATTTCATTACCGCTCTCACTCCATACCTGCTTGACATTTAAAGTAACACATTCACTTTAAACTTTAAGTCAGGTAAGGAGCTTTTTTCCCTGTTTTCCTTCCAGCAGTGCTGGGAGAAGAAGAGGAGATTGCTGTGCTCTAATCAAAGCATCAAATAGGCAGGGACAAGCAGTTTGGAGCCTGTCACCTTCCCTTTAGTTTATTTACCAGGAGCATGATCCACACAATTTTTGTTTCAATATGAGAAGAAGCAGTGCAGGCTGGGAACCCAGGCTGCACGGCTTTTATTTCAGACAGAAATGGTGTGGACTAGGCAGGCTGCAGATCATCACAAATAAGTAAAGCAGTGTTTCTCAAACTATGGGTCTGGACTCATTAGGTGGGTTGGGAGCCAATTTCAGGTGAGTCCCCATTCATTTCAATATTTTATTTTTAATGTATTAGACTTGATGCTCCCATGGTATGTGACTGCATTTAGGGAAATGTTACAGACCTGTACTTTTAACAAGCTACTATATATATTCTTTTAACAATTATAGTCAATGGGACTTACTCCTGGGTAAATGTAGGTAGGATTGTTAAAATTTTTCCTGCTTGATGACTTTCGATCACGACATCACTTCCGATGGATCCTGACAGTTTCTCATTCTAAAAAGTGGGTCCCGTCGCAAAATGTGTGAGAACACTGAAGTAAAGGGATGAAGGCTCATGTACACGTGTGTGCCCTCCCCATATCTTCTGTATGCAGAGGCAACATTGGGGGGTTTGAGGCGGCATGGGGACATGCTGCCTCAGGCACCAGGAGGTCTTGAGCCAGCCTGGGCTGGTTACTGCCTGGGCAGGAGAGTTCTGGAAACCCTACTCCACCACCGTGTATTCTGCAGACAGCATATACATGTACTGAATCACTTGCCTTGGCTGACCTATATTTCAAATCTGCTATTCCACTACCACCACTCCTCTGTAGAAAGCTGCATTAGCCCACTTTGTTCAGTATGGTCTACACCAGGAGTCTCCAAACATTGCTTCCAGTGGCACTTCAGATAGGTGCCACTATCTGGCTTAAAGGCTGCATCATGTATCTAGCATGGTGTTGAGGGCCAAAAAAATAAACTTAAACAAATAAATACATTAGAGACAGAAGTTAGATGAATGAATGAATGAATGCGTTCAGACTTCTAGGATTTCTCCAAGCCCCAACACACACCACAGAAATAAAATAACACACTTAAATGGACACCCCAACCCTCCAATCCCCCAACCTCCACCCCTAAGCAGTTTACTTAAATGTTGCAGGAGTAAATATCTCAGCACCAGCAGATCAATTTCTGGCTGATCAATTTCCAGGCAATTTCCAGGATTTTTCAAGTCTCAACACACACCACAGAAATAAAGAACACACTTAAATGAACTCTCAATTCCTCACCACCTAAGTGACTTTTTAAGATCTTAAAATGTCACTTACAGTTTTTCAGAAAAACTCAGAGGCCTTAGAAGGTGTTCTGAGGGCTGAGGAGGCTGCAAGCAGAGCTCCCCTTGCCTCTGAATGATTACAGGGTCCTGACAGCAAGGCCAGGAGGCTCTGGAGCCTCACTTAAGAACATAAGAAGAACCCTGTTGGATCAGGACAAAAAGGCCCAACTAATCCAGCTTCCTGTCTTTCACAGCGGCCCACCAGATGCCTCAGGGAGCACGCAAGACCACAAGATACTTGCATCCCGCTGCCACTCCCCTGCGTCTGGCATTCTCTTTACCCTTGCACCCTCACACTTAGGGTTGGAGGCTTTCTCACTGGGGGTCAGAGACCCACTGGAGGTTGGAGGCTTGCTGTGGGCAAGATGGAGGCTCACCACAGACTGGGGTTTGGAGACCCCCCAGTCTACACTGATTGGCGGTGGCTCTCCTGGGTTTCAAACAAGGGTCTTTTCATAACCTGACTCCAGAGATTTCAGGGGCTGAACTTGGGACCTTCTGCAGGCAATGCATGTGCTTTATCGCTGAGCTTCAGCCCTTCTCTCACTATTATAATAGCTCAGTGGGCTATAATACGAGGGCAATGGTTCCCAAACTGTGAGCTGTGGCTCTCTGGGGCACCACAGAAACCAGCCAGGAATCCTTGGGGGGGGGGGGGGAACTTGCCACCTTACACAATGTGTAGGATTGTAGCCCTAATGGGGACCCTCAGCCAACAGCCCAATCGGTCAAGAGAGCCACCAGTTAATAGAGTTTGGGAATCATTATACCAGGGTAATATGCTCTGCAAGAGGTATAAGTTGTGTTTTTGCTACTTTGCCATCCTCCTATATCATCCTTTTAAGCATATTGGAAGAAATGCCAGATTCCTAACATATTTAGGCAATGTGATAGCAACTAATTCGTCTGCCATATGTCAGCAACTCCCTGACAACAATCAGACATTAATCAGAATGAAAATAGGGTGTATACATCATATTTTGAGAGGCTACCTAGGCATAAGCAGCATATTTTGTGCCCTGGAGTGTGCACAAAGGAAGCATGAGAAAAGTTAAAAGAGAAGTACAAGGAGAGATCATTTCTGTTTATCCACAACATCCATAATGGCTGTGTCAGGAATAAATGGGGAAATGTGTGTCAATTATACATCCTCCATATGCATATTTCAGGTTTGCTGTGCATTTCATCACCTTCCAGTTAGTGCCAACCTGATGTGAGTAGAGCAGGCAGAGCTGTAATGTTTGGCTCAAAAAAGCCGTCAATGCAGATAAGGTGTGGGAACGGTGTCTTTATTCTCTGAAGCTACAGCTGAATGGACACCTGCGGAAGGCTACTGTGATAGAGATGAACTGGTTTGGAATGGAGCTGTGCCATTATGGCACAGCTCAGACCACACCCAAGTCCTCTTGAGTTCAACACTGTCAGATAATCTTTGGAAGCCTAGTTAAGAACGTAAGAACAGCCCCACTGGATCAGGCCATAGGCCCATCTAGCCCAGCTTCCTGTATCTCACAGGACTGAATAACTTCCTGATTTAATATTTTCAAAATATGGGGGTTTAGCCACATATCTTCATCTCAATTGCCCTCTATATATACTGTGTGATTTAAGAACATAAGAACATCCCTACTGGATCAGGCCATAGGCCCATCTAGTCCAGCTTCCTGTATCTCACAGCAGCCCACCAAATTCCCCAGGGAGCACACTGATAACAAGAGACCTGCATCCTGGTGCCCTCCCTTCCATCTGGCATTCTGACATAGTTACATGGATAATTCCCACAATCCTATGCTGTAGCATGTGGCCAAGAGTCAGAGAAGACTGGGGCAAAGCTCTGGCTGAGTTCAGCTGCACAGAAGAAGTATTAAAACACAGTACATGACTTTATTAAAATAGGGTTGTGTAAATCAGGAAGGACAGACAGAAAACAGACAGGCTTTGGAAAAAAGGTTTGGGCATCTATAATGCCCAGGTGCAGATCTTGGCAAAAACACAAGCAGATGATTATGGGCAAACTATAATGCAGCATTAAGAGTGCAATCCTAAAGTGCCCTTGGGCCGGCGCAAGTTCATTTGCAATTGTACCTCCTCAGGAGCAAGCCATATCAGTGCATGGAGGTGCGCTGGAGCATCCAGATGTAGGGGAGGGCACCGGGAGGCAGGCTGTGTCTGTTGTCTGGTGTGCTCCCTGAGGCATTTGGTGGGCTGCTGTGAGATACAGGAAGCTGGACTAGATGCACCTGTGGCCTGATCCAATGGGGCTGTTCTTACATTCTTATCCAGCTTTCGCTCCAGCTTGCCCCACGTAGATTGTGTCAGCCCAGCTAGGCTGACACAGGGGTCTGCGGAGGGCAGGGAGAAGACGGGAGGGAGGTGTTCCAGGGCGGAGAGGGTGGGAAGAGGGTGGTTCCAGGACAGGCAAGTGGGGAGCAGGAGGCGGGACTGGGGCCCAGCTATTATGCCGGATTCCAACCCTGAGCAGCACAGAGCTGCTGCAAGCCGCTCTGCTCTCCTTGAACTTATGCCACTTCTGGAAGTGGCGCAAGTCCAAGGAGAACCACTGGGGCTGCGGTGGCTTACCCAGGGGTAAGAGGAAGAGTTTCCCCTTGCCTCCTGGCCTGGCTGTTCCAGTGCAAGATAGGATTGTGCTGCACATTACCTTACATGGCTGACTTATTGGTCTTTAGCTGTTCTTACAAGCAGAGCCAGCCCTAGGAGCTGCAGGGCCCAGTTGGAAACACTTTTGTGGAGCCCCCTCTAATAATTTTTGTTAGCTCTTAGCTTGAATGGAAGCAGTCCAAGAAAACAAAATGTGTTACTTCTGTGCAGTGGACAGAACTCCTGTATCTTTGGTGGTTGTGCAGAACCAGGTGAGGAGGGAGTGCGCACCCAGACTGCAGCACTCCCCAACTTTTGCCCATCACTACCCCCTCCATAGAAACCTGCTCTAGAGTGAGACAGGGGAGAGGATGGCACTGAGATCAGCAAGGGAGGGAAAAGAGCGAGGTGTGAGGGCTGCATGGCACCAATTTTGGGCCAAAGTGACTCAATTTCAGGCCAAGTGGAAGCAGCAGTGGGCAGAAGGGCAGTGTGGGGCCTCCACCTTGGGCGGGGCCCAATTGGGCAAAATCTCGCCAATTGCCTAAAAGCCAGCCCTGCTTACCAGTACTTGGAGTCATAGCATTCTGGACAGCATTCTGGACAGTATGGGGGCAGGAGGTCTGGTCTAGAGGGTAGAGTCTACATTAGCCCAAAGATAACATCAGAAGGTCGCCAGTTCGAGGACACCGGCAGCTCCCTGAACGGCTGAGAATGGCAAGACCTTGAAGCAGCTGACAAGCCGAGCTGAGTGATTCCACCTGCTCTTGGTGTGAGCGAGAAGCGTCTTGGCTGCCTCCATGTGAGAGATGGAGCTGCTGTCAACCTGCGTGGGAGAACTGGAGGCCAGAAGTGAGACCAAACCAGGGAGATCCATTCTGAAATGTTGTTGGTTCTTGAAAGAGAACCTCTATGATTGTAAAAATCCCCTTGAGGGATTTAGAAACGCCTGCCTATCTAAACCGCCTTGAATAAAGTCAGAGGAGTAATACGATGACCAGAAAGGCGGTATATAAATACCTTATTAATTATTAATTATTATTATTATTATTATTACACTTTTCTAACCCTAAGGAGGTGGGTGGGAACTTGACTGCACAGAAAAGGGTTCTCTGAGGCAGCCAAGCCAAAACACATGCAAGCATCCTTGGGTATAACCTTAAGGGCATAATCCTAAGTGTGCCCTGGGTTGGCACAAGTCCCTTGCACTGGCCCGGGAGGATCACAAACATGCCGTGAAGCGTGTTTGTGCCTCTTAAGGAGTCAGCTGGGCTGACGGAAGGTAAGTCTGTGCTGGCTGAGACTGACAGGTGTGGAGGTCTGGGGGGATGTGGGGAGGGCGAGGAGAAGGTATTTTGGTCAGAGGGCGAGCAGGTGGCGGGCAGGCCTGTGGCTTGGTAGATGGCGAGTGGGAGGCGGGGCCAGGATCCAGCACTTATGCTGTATCCTAGCCCCATTGCCAGGCAGTGCAGAGCAGTTCCAGGCTGCTCGGCTCTGCTCTGATCTGTGCCACTTCTTCAAGTGGTGCAGATCCAAGTAGACCCATTGAGGCTGCTGCGGCTCTCCCCAGGGTAAGGGGAATTTTTTATCCTTGCCTCGGGCTGAGCTTCAGCAAGCCCAAAACCTGTGCTGGATACAGCACAAGACCTCCAGCCTGCTTGTTCCAGAGCAAGTTAGGATTGTGCTGTGAGAAACCTAGATTCAGTTGTGGCACTAGCCTATCTGACTGGATAGCTCAGAAGCACTTGGGCATCCCTACCTGCCTCCTGACCTGTTCAGTTGTGCCTAGTTGCCAGTTGGCTGGTGTATTCCAGTCCCAGCAGGTGGGCTGGCTAGGGCAATCATCCTGGCTGGTCCTAGGCAAAGAAGTCATTGAGTCCACAAAATCACCTGCCTGCCTGGCCATACAGCCTTTCTGCAATTTTTCAAAGTGTTTCAATTGCAAGATTCCTAGGGAATCTTGCTGCTGAGCTTCTGCAGTATGAAACATTGTTTGCATGCAGGGCCATGAGATGAGCAGGTTTAACTGTGCAGAGAAAATGCACAAGTGTTTGCGAGGCTGAGAATTAATGAGGACTTCTCAACATGTGATTTTTCAATTGCCTGGATCGAAGTCTATTTAGTGTGTGTATCTCAGTGTGGAATGTCTACGCACAGCCCTTCCTGTACGCACAAACCCATTTCCATGCATGCAACATCTTCTTCAAACTGTAGCCAGTATTGGGGTTCTTGAAATTGGCTGCATCTCTCTCATAGACTCCTGTCTGTATCTGATGGAACCATGAATAATCATCAAGATGCAGGAGAAACAATAGCTTTTAGGAGCTCGCTGTTGCTGTTGTCTTTGCCTTCACTGAGGTCCCTGCCCGATGCAACCAGGATAATTTCATCCAGGAGCTCTTCTTTGGCTTACCTATTTGTCTAGGCAAGTGCAGCATATGTTGTGAGAATTGCACCCCATTAATTCAAGGGAGATTGGGAGAATATTTGCCGCAAGGTAGGAAAGCAATTGTCAGCGGCCAAATAAACAATGCTTGCAAGAATCTAATAAAGAGCAGACAATGACAAGGAAAGAATGGCGCACACAGTAACTCGGGAATCAAGAAACCTTTGCCACTGGTGTTTTTTTCCCCTATAGTCATTCCACTTTTTAACAATTCCTCCCTCTGTTCTACTTTTGGTTTTACTCTCCTTTCTTTTCTATCTTTTCATTCATTCAGACAAGCCCCTTTAATTGTCACTTTGATTCTCTTGATCTGCACTAGAATAATGAGCATGCCAGTCGCATACTGCCAGTCAGGCGGAGGGGGAGAGCAATGGCAGGTGGGTGCAGTCAGGTACAGCCTGTCATTCCTTGCAGACAGAAACTTCTTGAGTCTCCAGTGATGTGACCATTGAACAAACACCTGGCATGCCGAGGCTGCAGTCATACTAGCAGGTCATGCTGGAGGAGAAAAGGGAGGGGGGTTGTACTTAACTGGGGGGGTGGGGATGAGTTCAGAAATGAGGCTACGATTTGATCAAAGTGCTATGAGTTCGTCAAAGATGTTCTTTCTTTAGCACCCCAATGCTTTTTTAAAACAGAATCGTAGAGCACTGAGGTTGAATCACTGGTTTATGCCAGCAGAATGCATGTTCCACCAGCATAAAAAGCTTTATGGCTGTCACAAATGTGACTAGGCCAGTGCGTGGGGCCTGGCTGCCACTTCAAGCAATGAATGGCCAGGTCTTTATGAAGACACTGGATGCCTGAAATGCAGGCAATCCAGTGCTTTTGGGGATTGGGAGAAGGGGGTTGAACAGGGTGGGAGGTAAGTAGAACAGGGCAGTAGTGGGGGGGCAGGGAAGAGGGTGAATTGGACCTGGGGGGCAGGTTTGGCAGTAGTGATGCATGCTGAATCTTAATCACTTTCCTAAACCTGATCCACTTTCATTGATCAACTTGCTCCAGCAGTTGAACTGGTGCAGGTCTGAGTTGACCCATAGTGGCTGCTGGGGTTTATACCAGAGCAAGGGAACTAATGTTCCCTTATTCCAAGTAGGCCTCCAGTAGCCAAAACTCCCGCGCAGGATATAAAGGTGGCCATGCCGCTGCCACTGCATTGCCCAGTGGGGAGTTAGGATTGGGCTGCCCATTTGATTCATGTTTGGGTTCAAGAAACAGGGCTATTTTTTCACAAGATCAGAAAGGTATACCCAGCTGTGAATTGGAAACCCTGTTGCAAACCTGATTACATCACGGGCAGCCCAATCCTGAGCTGCCCGGAGCTGCGGGACCCGGCGGCTCCACAAAGGGCTCCCGCCAGATCCAGAGCCTCCCGCGCTACTGTGGGAGGCTCCTCAGGAGAAGGGGACATTTGTCCCCTTCCCCTGAGTAAGGGAAGCAGTCCCACAATGGGACTACTCACTTTAGCGGCGACTGTTTGGTCGCCGCTAAAGTGAAGGCACTTGTGTAGGGCGAGCAGCCCTACCCAAGCGCCCTGGATCCTGCGGAGCTCGGCTCCGCAGGCCCGCCTCTCCCCCACCCCTGGGAATGCCCCCGACCATGCCTCCCCCCTCCCTGGAACACCTCCCCCGCACCCCTGGGAACTCCCCCATTCCCCGTTCTGCAGCCCGGTGGTCACAGGCAGTGCCAAGCTGCGGAATGTGGGCACCCGCCAGGAGGTGTCTCAGCGCTGGCCGGAGCTGAGCCACCTCCAGCGGGAGTCCAGCGGTAAGCCCTGCAAATGTGCCTTATGGCACGTTTGTGACTGTGGTCCGCACCGCAGAGGTGCAGCACGGACCACAGGATTGGGCTCTGAATGCAGTGGCCTTTAGAATGCCTTTTCCTGTGACTCTGAACACTACCTGCCCTCTCTCCTTCCCCTTCCCAGCTCTGCCAAGATGCAGAAATAACTGTGGCAGCAGAGGGGAAGATCTGAAGGTCATAGAGGCCTTCTTCCCTCTAATTTTTCTTGAAATGTCTCTTGCTGAAAGTATCAACATTTTAAAAAAATTCAAATTAAGGTAGGAGCTGGGCAGCCCAATCCTGAACTGCCCAGGGTGCAGGGCTGCTGCGGCGCCAAAAATGGCTGCTGCTGCATCCTGTGCACTTTGGGCAGAAGCTGGTGGCTCTTCAGGAGAAGAGGACTTTCGTCCCCTTCCCCCAGGTAAAGAGAGTAGCCCCACAATGGGGCTACTCTATTCACCGCCAACCCAAAGGTTGGTGGTGAATCAAAAGCATCCATGTCGGGTGGTGAGCCCAGCATGGAGGCTTTGGATCTGGTGAAGCATTGCTCCACCAGTCCTGTCTCCCTCCCTCCCTGCTCCCTTCCCCTGGCATGCCTCACCCCGCCCTCTCCCCTGTCTCTCACCTCCCTGCAACACTTCCTCCCCGCCCTCTTCCCACAAACACCTCCTCCCTATCTCCCCCCACGCCCCCACTTACCTCTCTGCTGCTCAGCGGTCCGTACAACTGCCAAGCGGTGGAGGTCGGGTGCCTACGCGGTGGTAGCCCAGTGCTGGGCTACCACAGGCACTCGCCTGGTGCTAAGGACCACAAATGTGCCTTATGGCACATTTTCAACAGTGCATGCTGAGCTCAGGATTGGGTTCTTAATAATTTTTTTTTTTTGGTGCTTGAATGCACTGCTATGAGCCTTGACTCTTCTCTCAATCGGAAGACTTTTAGGTCCTAGGAATCTTGAGGGAAAGGAGCCAGGACGTCGTTCAATTCTTTGATAATACATATCATAGTTAGAAATTGATTCAAAGCATCATCAAAACTTGTTCCTTGTCCGAAGACCATGTTGTGCAGGTGTGCAAAGATTCTATGCCATTGTCGGTTTGTTTGTTATTGGATCTTGGTGAACTCGCTGCTAACAATCAATAACTGCATTGATTTCCAATTTGGCGGCCCCACAGTAAGAACACATACAGGCTGTCTTTAAATGATGCATTCAGAAAACAAAAGTGCAGTCCCGAAAGTGATATGTGCTCTACTAGAAGGAAACAGGTACACACTTATCTTTTTACATTTTATGACAACTTTCTCAAAACGATATGAACCTACAGGTGTGAGAAATCCTCTAGTAAACTTCATCTTATTGCAGACCAGTTAACTGTAAAAAAGAGTATCAGAGAAGTCAGCCTTGAGTGTGTCAGAAGTGTGAAGAAGGAAAGACATCTCCGAAGGATTGTGGATAAAGTAGATTGTGGTTTCAATATCCCTGCTTGAGCAGTCTTGCCTGCTGCTTATACTCATGGGCTGAGGAATGTGCCAATCCTTCATATGAGAGAGAGGACAGTATAAGGGAGGGCAGAGTATCACTGTGGCAGCATGTTACGGAGCAAGATGTAGAAGTAACTTGCCTTATAGAAATCACAGTACCTCCACCATTCCAAATTAATGACACAAACCTCTCAAGCCTTGTAAAAAAAAACAACCCTTTTAAATCTCTCTCTGTATACACACATATCTAAAATTATAATGAACATAATTCTCAGAATATAATTCTCAGAAAACCAGAGGCTTTCTAAAACCATGTGCAGCCCCTATGGGCTTCAGAATGGCTCTGGAGGCAACCAGAGCAAGGCTCCAGTGGGCTTAGATGGGCTCTGAAAACCATGGATTTAGTTATCTATGGGGAATTTAGGTATCTATGGGGAATCTGGGAATAGAACCTCCATGGATAGACAGGCTCCACCTATGTATTCATATATATATATATATATATATATATATATATATATATATATATATATATATATATATATGATAGGGGGTGTGCAAAGTGCGCGCTCTCTCTCTCTCTCTCTCTCTCTCTCTCTCTCTCTCTCTCATTCCCTGAATATTTTAAATATTTTATCTGTACAACCATTGAAATCATAATCCTACAGCAGGATACATGGGCATCCGTTATTGTAGAACCAATACATTACATTTACCAACTTCTTATAAATCAACTGTTCTCCCAGACACGGTCACACTTTGAGAGACAAACTGGCATGCTGAAAGTGGACATCATCGGGTAAGGGGGCAGAATTTGGCATGCTGCCTCAGGGGTCACAAGGTCTTGGGCCAATTCTGCCTGGCCTGCAACCTACAAAGCAGTAGGGATTCAACTTTTAGTATATTCACAGAAGGCAGGTTAGAAAAAAGTGAGACTAGATGGCAGCTGGTGGGCACAGGAGCAGTAGAATATGAAAGAAAAGGAAGTAGTGCAGGAAAATGGCAGGCATCCTCATGAAATTGGGCAGGAAGAGTTGGTAGCTAAGAAAGAGGGTATATGAACAAGGGTTGCAGTGCTTACTCTACAGTTGGCAGTGCGCAACTTGTGCTCCTCAACTCTGTAATCATTCTTGCCCCAACATCGGCAATAAGAGACATCTTTAGAGTCACAAGGCAATTCGCAGAATTCCACCAGGGCTAACCTCCAGGAACATCAGCTGCTAGTACAGGGGAAGGATTGTGAAGAGCAGAGGATAGGAAAATCCAGGAAAACACACTGAGAAACAGAAGAGAGAAAAATAAATTGAAATTAAAATAAAAACAAAACAATACCTCATGTAAAACTAAGAAGGAAGAATAAACTAAACATAAATGTATAGGATACAATTATGTTTAGATTATTCTCAAACTGTGGGTTGGGACCCACTAGGTGGGTCACAAGCCAATTTCAGGTGGGTCCCCATTCATTTAAATATTTCATTTTTAATATATTGGACTTGATGCTACTATGGCATGTGACTCCATTTGGAGAAATATGACATATCTGTACTTTTAACAAGCTACTCTGCATATGCTTTTAACAATGATAGGAAATGGGACTTACTCCTGGGTGTGAGTAGGATTGCAGCCTAGGATTGTTAAAAATGTTCCTGCTTGATGATGTCACTCCTGGTCGTGACATCACTTCCAGTGGGTCCTGGCAGATTCTCATTCTAAGAAGTGGGTCCCAGTGCTAAAAGTTTGAGAACCACTGGGATATACTAATATAGTGTGTTGGAATGTGGGGTGGGGGGGGTGATTTGGGAAGCAAATTGCTACAGGAGAAAATGTGCCCCAAAGCAGAAAGGAGCCCAAAGCATTAGTTCCCTTTGGTCATATCTTTCACAGCGACCTCCTTAGAGGTATTGCTAAATTGCGGACTCCATCAAGCAAAGCTTATGGCAGTGTTTCTGTTTATGTCCCAGTACTGCCCAATGCATTTGCAATGTCAGTCAACCAGCATGAGTGCCAATAGATGTGATTCGGCCACTCCCCTTTCCGTCCTTCACTCCATGCCCTCTGGCTGCAACTGCTACATAGTTTTTTTCTTCTTCTTTCCAGACTCCTGGCAGGCAGCTGTGAGACAATATTCAATCACATGCAAAATGTTGCAATTAATGCAATAACTAAAGTGACATTGACTAGCTGAGTGTTAGTGACTGTGATAACTAACATGAAAAGAACGTGCCTGTTTCAGAGAGCAGACTGGTCCATCCGAGATTAATCTGCAGGCAGGCAGAGTTTGGGTCAGCGGACGTTGCCTTGCTCTGCACTAGTGAGCTGTGATACAGCAGTTGCCCAAGGCAGAATTAAAATCTGATTGAAAATCGCAAGGCCCACAGTAACTTTGAACTGCCTTGAATGATCATGTGGTGTTCCATTTTATTTTAGAAAATGTGTTCTGAAAGAAGGTGATGCCCTTGTAAATTCTAGAAGGATTTGTCTAAATACCCTGGTCACTTTTTCACTACAATGGGGCAGATACGTACCTTCTTGTAAACATTTTAATGTGAAGCTCAGAGCTTGATTTTTGCGTCGTTCATTGGCCTGGCACCCTCTCCCTCACTGACTTTATTTCTTTTGTAACATATCACACTGCCTGCTTTCCTAGCAGTATCCCCTCGGTCAATAAGCAGAGCAAGGTGGAACGCAGCAAAACCAGACAATGAGTTCTGAGAAACAGAGAAACTGAATGACTGGAGGGATTGAATGATGCAGCGGAGGAGTGCTGTGTGTCTGTTTCGTGTCATGAGGGAGCAGTTAAAAATGGTCTCAGGCCCCAATCCAATTGGTTCCCACTCCACTGGCACAGTGGCGCTGAAATGGTTACCTCTGCATCCTGCGAGGAGGACCAGTTGCGGAGGGCTCCTCTGGCTCTGGGTAAGGGAATAATAATTCCCTTACCAAGGGTAAGCTTCTGCAGTGTGAGAGGGTCTACTCAGGGCTGTGCTAGCTAAATAGCTTGTGCAGGTCCACATGGATTCATGCTGTGGGATTGGGTACAGGAAGGGGATTAGGATTCGGTGGCTGAACCTATCCCTTTCCTGGACCTGATCTGCTCATCCACCTGTTGGCATCCCGTTCTTCCTCTTGCCCCTGTTATCACCCTCCCCCCACCTCTCCTGCCACCTTCCTTCTGTCGCCATTTTGGCACTGCTCTGGAGCACATGGAAATACTCTGGTCTTCCCACTGTCACTCCAGCAGTGCTCAGCTTTGCACACTGCCAGAGCGCCTTTTCGGACTGTCACTGGCTGCTTTACAGCAGTTGAGACCAGCAGAAGAGGAGCACTGTCATTGCCTGCCCCTGGTAGTTTTGGGCCTTTAGGCAAAGTCCAGCTAGCATGGGTCAGTTTCTAAGCTTGAATCATATCATGTGTCTTGAGATAGGAATGGCTACAGAGAGATGAAACACAAGCAGAATAAGCTATTTCAAGACAGCTGAGCTATAGCTTCAGTGGCCTACTCCTGCCTGGGCACGTTCAGTAATGCAGTGGTTCTCAAACATTTCAATCGCTGGAGCCCTTTACACTCCTTTTAGGAGTCCTGGAGAGCATCTCCAGCACATGTACAGAGGTCTCAGGGAGCCCAAGAGTGTCAAGCAATAAACTACTGTGCATAAGCCCCAGAGACATTGGCTTTGCTCTACTGCATGCTTTTTGCACCTTTATCTGGAGCTCCAAGTTTTTCTCTTCTGCTGCAAGTCAGAAGCAACAAAGCAGGAAATTTACTACCACTGGTGAAGAGATAGCGACTGTGAGGAACAAAACACAAGAATGAATTGCAAGAGCATGCTAGGGTTCTGAAGAAAAGTCATGGTACAAATACCCAATTTGCATTTTTTCCATTAAAAACCCCATTGATAACCACTTCTTGCATGTGACAATGACGTCATCTCAGTGTCCACATGTGAACTGAGAATAGTGTTAGATAAGCTTCCCCCGGAGTAATTTGGCATGTGACCCTGCTATCCGAGACCCTGTCCTTCATTGGCCACTTCCTTTTCCCATTCTCCAAAAACAGACCTGGTAGTGCTGATGAGGGCTTATGGTGGTGCCCTCCATTAGATCCAAGATGCTGCTGCAAGTACGTATGACAGCATTGAGGATGGCGGAAAGCATGGAAAATATTGTTCCCATAGAGTCTGATGTCCAACCATAGAAACTACATTTTCCATGGTTCCTGGTGCCCTGGAAGCTACTGTGCATATTTGTGGTAAGATATAGGACCTAATGGAAGCTCTACCATGAGGCCTTGTTGATGCCACAGCTAAGTGTAGGTAAGAAAGATAAGGGACAGATAGTGGGTAGCACATGGCAGAGGGGCAGCATTTCATACCATTATGAGATGGGCCAAAGTTCCCATTCAGAAAAGATTCAGAAATGGAAACAAAATCATTTGTTTCTGAATCCCCAGTTAAGTGCTTTATCTCATCTCTAGTTGGGGCCAATGCATTTCTGTTATTTTCAGCAGCATATTCTTGTAGACAAGTGTAGCTTTCCCAGACTGCCTTGATAATTTGCTTTACTACCTGTAATATATGGGAAAACTTCAGGATGCAGGAGCTCAGTGCAAGACTAGCTCACTTCTAATTACCAGTTGCATATTTCAGATGAAGTTTACTTGCATATGGAAGTCTGCAAATCGCCCAGGAGACACTCTCACATAGCCCAAAATAGAGCAGGAAAGACTGGCAGAAATCAATGGGATTGCTCTTGAGTAAACCTGCATGCTCAAATCTTTTTGGTGACAGACCCATCAAGCTCAGCATAGTCATCAAACATATTTTCCCCATGGATCTTTGCTGCACAAGCTAGACAAATAGCTTCACCAAATTGGTGTGATGGGAAACTGGTATGATGGGAGAGTGAGTTAATCTATGCACAATTGAGCACATTAAAAAGTAGTTGTATGCATGGCTCAGCTTATAAATTCTCAGGTTTGAATTCCAGGGCTCAACTTTGGATCATGCAAAAAGTTAATAACTAAGAGAATGTGTCCCTGGGCAGGCAGAGGTTAGATTTTCCTCATCAATAACCGCAGGCCAGTTAGCTCACACTTCTGGGATTATGGCACAGGCCTTTTGAACCAAGTCTGAAGTATGTTTTCCATGCTGAATTGAGTTTCAGTACCAACGTTTTTAGAAATTCCCCATTTCATGTTGTCCACTGGCAATCCAGTGCACCAGGTGTAGCTTTCCTGTTGCATAGGTGGGAGACAGAAAAGTAGCCCCACATTTTGTGGACTCCCAAGTCAAATGAATCCTTCCTATACTCACTGAAGGGTGATCTCAGACATGACATGAAATATTTCTTTTTATAAGCAAGTAAAGAAAGTTGGCTGCTACAGGGGAAAAAAAAAAAAAAAAACATGGAGCAAACCATTTTTTACTTGCCTATTAAAGCCTTCAAGCTATCAGGATACTGTCCTGGAAAATTCTGGCTGTAATTCTGCAAGTGGCATTTTTACCAGTATGTGCACAACAGTTTCTGGATGGTTTCTGCTCCAAATGGAGCTCTCCCACTACTTCTGCATTAAAAAAAAAAAATGATATATTATCTCATACTGAGGAAAGCAAACAATCCTAGACCAGGGGTTGTCTTGTTTCATAGAAGTATCCAGTATGTGAATGTAAAGAAAGGGGTTGTAAAAAAGATGGGGAAAGAGAAAACAAAAGGGAGACAAGATGTCTTTTCTTTTTCCTTAATTAATCTTGGAAGATGATGACATCTCTGGATGAAAAATGGGTAGTAAATGCCCTGCTAACAGCCTTTCATAGAGATCTATCTCTTTGACAAATGAGCTTGAAGGCATAGGACTAGGGAACTGAGCTCTGTCAGTGCATTAGCGAGGGCTCTTGCAGTCAGAAGGCAGGCAGGCAGGGAAGGAGCAAAGGGGAGAAGAGGTTCAAAAGAGAGCCCCCCCCCACATTATTTTCCCCCAATTGTCCTGTTGAGAACCATCCTTCATTTTGCGTAGTGCCTGGGTAGGGACATGTGTAAACATTAGCACTTTTACTATGGCCCCTGTGCTGCTGCAGCTGTAGATCCATATAACTGATTGAACTGCAGAGAACAGTTGTTGGAATTTTCTGACTCCTAGTGGATCTAGTTGGTCGAAAATAAATTTACAAAGAATATATGGCAAATGTAGCATATTGAAATCAGTCTATGGCCAGGGGCCATGTTTACTGCAACTCAATGTTCAAAAATGGAATTGCAAACTAGCAACAAAGAAGCAACGACACACTGTGGGAGATCCATGATTGGATCTTCCATACGTTTTTGTAAAAACATTAAAATGTACAATATGGTTACTTATACAGTGGGCCCTTCTCGTCCATGGGTTCAGCACCCACAGATTTGACACAACGCCAACCCCACATCTGACGGATCTCAGAATTCTCGTGGATGTGACCGGAAAGGTCCTCTGGAGGCCTCCAAAAGGCACTTCCTGTTTTCATCGAAAATCGGGAGTGCCTTTCGAAGGTCTTCCGGTGGCATCGGAACACCTCCCAGACATCAGAAAGCATTCTGGTCATGTCTGGGAGGTGCTTCGAGGGTTTTTCCATGAAAAATTTATCTGCTGAAATCTGTATCCCCCGTGGGAGGGTCCAGGAACGGATCCCCCACAGATATTGAGAGCCCACTGCATGTTTTCCTCTGTGGGACTAGTCGCTGCAGAGAGGGCCAATTTAGACAGGAAAGACAACTAAGGGAAAGGTTAAACCCCCATTGCCGTATCCCCAATCCAGTTTGCTTTCTCTTCTACATGCAGCTGCTTCTGACATTTTCAAAACAATTTCCTACTTGGTTTGGCCCTGAATTGTACAAATGAGGAAGATATCTTCATTTTCCTGGTGCCAATTTGCTCTCCATGTTACTGCTGTTACTGCATGTTACTGCTGTCTTTTCTAATATCCAAAATCGTATTTTCTTAAGGGCATACTCTAATACTTGGCCCTAAAGCAAGTTGAAAAATCAGTTGCATATACCCCTAACACATCAGGCAGTGTTTGCTAGGTTTCCAGTAGCAGGGAGAGGCTGCCCACCTTTAAAGGTGTTCATCCTTCCATACTGATGCTAGAAGTTGACTCAAGACCTTGCACCGAGGCTTCAGTTGCCATTACTGCTGTTGCAGTTGTACCAATATTAGACGAAAGCCCTACTGCAGGAGAGGAGCACTGGGCACTACAATAAGCTCTTTCAAAGAGAAGACTGGAAAGGAGAGCACAATTGCACCCCATAGGCCACATAAATGGCCTAGAGCACCTCCTACAGCTATACAGCTGTGCCAGCAAGAGGTCATAGCAGAAGGACCTGCAAACAGCACAGAGACCAGAGGGCTAAAACAGAATAAAATTCCACTGAGCAGAGCCCACATGACTGCGAGATGCCAGTGGTTTTGCCTATTTAATTCCGAGTTGGAATGGCCTCCAGCCCAACCACGCTGCATACACTGTTGCAATGTCTTCCTAATGAACCTGCATTATTCATGATGATGTATTATTTATGGGGATCTGTGTTTGCCAAGTGCCCACTTTACGCTAATAAATAAAGAATTAAGCAGCGCCACGGGACTGGAGGGCCGACAGCATATGGTCCTACAAAGACACCAGCTTAGTGTCCTTCAAGCTTAGGTGGCTGGATGGCATTGAAGACATGTAACAAAATCACGGAAACAAACAGGCGTGGGGGAGTTGGGATGGTAAATCTACGTGAAGAGCCTGTCTACTCAACAACTCCTCACGTGGAGATGCTCCCACCCAGAGACACTGTCTTGCAGTCTTCCCATAGTTTTTGCATCAGCTAAATATCCTGGAAAGCAAAGCAATAAAATGACCCCCAAAGGATCCTCTGGCTTGAATATTAAAAATGTGTATCTGTTTTAACTGGGAAGAATCAAAGCAGGTTTCGCTAATATTCTGCCCACTGCACTCTCCAGGGTTTCATCTCAAATTACATACAAAGAAGGAGGGAAGTGGCCTTTGTGTTCCTCCTGACAAAGCCTGGTGGGACCACTTAATTCTAAGGAAACACAGTGATGTAACTACAGCCAACCCTGCTCTCAGTCCTAGTAACGACCTCGGCTATAGAAGCAAAGACCCATAAAAGCCATTCCCACAGGACAACCACAACGATAAAGTTTATTACCTAATAAAGAATGATCTGCAAATTTAGAGGCTTTTTACTGATCAATAAAAGCAGCATTAACTAAATGATCAGTGCTTCCCACCCCCGCCTTCGTGCCCGCCCATCCCCGATACTCTGAAAATCAGACTCCATCTTTTGAGCAATGTCCAAATTTGCCTTTAATCAGCTCTGAACGTTGTAAGTAATGTCTAATGTGCAAATGAGTAGCTCAGACTGCAAGACCGGTATAATGATGTAAGAACAACCATTAGGAGTATTCTTTTTCCCACCCTGCCTTTGCAGCAGTGCCAAAATGGCTACCATTGCATCCGGGGAGGAGCCCCGCCCCCTTCCCAGACCCAATCCGCCCATCCCCTGTCCCTCTTCACTGCGCTCCACCCTCTCCCGCCTCTCTTGCTGTCTTACCTGCTCTGGTCAATAGCAAGAGAACCAACAATGTAGCCAGGAAGGCTCCGGCTCGCCCAGCAGCATCCCTGGCAGCTGACTACTTAGTGCGCTGCCAGAGTGCGTTTTAAGACTGGTGCTAACTGCTTTACAGAAGCCAGCACCAGCAGAAGAGGCACTAGAATGTTTAGCTGGTGAGTATAGTTTTAGTTTAAGAGTTAAAAGAGAGAGAATACATGAAGGACAGTGTGTACTAGGCTGGTGCACCTGCACCAGTAGAGGTAGAGGGATGAGCAGCATCTTTTGGCACCTTGGGCCACCTTTGCTGTCACAGGTTACTACAGGGTCCCTCTTGGTTACAGTTATGAATCGGGAGGCGCTTTCATCCATTTTGCAAAAACTGTTCAGCAGTCACCCTGCAGTGTCAACAGCTAGTGCCAGCTCACACATTCTTTGGACACATGTCAAGGAGGAGTGAGTCTACGGTGGCAAGCCATGTTTCTGATCTAGCAGGCTTCCCAGTCCCATGAACCCAAATATGAGCAATTGTATGGGCAAAGGCTCTGTTCAAACCTGGAAATGAACGTACAGATATCAAGGGTGGGGTTTTCCAGGACAACCCCCATCTCGAGCTTCCATAGGATGAGTGAATGCAGCTTGAGCTGCAGTTGGCTGAAAAGAATTTTTCCAGCTCCCAAAGACAGCTAAGAGAGCTGTCTGCTATATAGGTCACCTCATCTTAAAGGATTCTAACGTGATTTTCTTTTCAATATAAACTGGTAGAAATATGATCTTCTTGAATATATATGATAGTATTGGGGAAGCCGGCTTGAACACCTACATATTCATTCAGGCATATTGAAAGCAGCAAGCTGCCCCCTGCGGTGCAGTGACTGCTGGCATCCAAACAGGCTTTCGTTTAACCAGGCCAGCTCATAATGGGTGTGAAACGAGGCTGCGTACAAAAAATATGAGAAATGCTGAGCTTCATTACATATTGGGGGCAGTGGTAAATTGTGCAGAAAAGAAAGAAAATAATGTTTACTCAAAGGTGTTTTCATGGGCAACTAGTGCTGCTGGGATGCTGAGAAACAAGACTAACTCAGGTGTAAGAAATGTTGCAAAGGGCAGACTGCATTTACAAGTGAAAGCCTCTGGGGCTCAGTGGGTTAGCATTAAAAGTCAAGGGGCATGGTGAAAACAGGGCACCTACAGGACCCTGTGTATGGACTTGTCTCCCGTTTGCCCTTAAAACAGGCTATGCATGATCAAACATAATCATGTGCCCAGCATTTCCAATCACAGGAAGGATCTCATCCAAGGTACAGTACTAATTGCTGCAGATACATGTGGTGTGTGGGGGGAGTAGGGCTTTGGGAGCATGTTGACTGGTAAGCATGTTGGCTTACCAGTACACCCTCTTCCACTCCTACCTCAATCATGCTTTAACGTATCTACATAGAACAACTGCATAAGACTTATGTCTGATCATCCCTCTGTGATTCCTCTCATTGAAGTCATAAATGACAGCCCAATCCTAAACCTGTGCAGGAACTGTACCCAGTGTGGGGTTTGGGCTGACTGCAGCTCAGTCCGGGGCAAGGGGAATTCAATGGGGCTTATCGGACCTGCACCACCTAAAGACGTAGCGCTGATCCAAGCAGCCTGGTGCTGCACTGGGTTGTCTGGGAGTGGCATAAGGATCCAGCCTAAGTGCCAGATCTTGGCCCAATTTCCTATCTGGTTCCAGGTCGCCTGCTCATCACCTGCCCTTCCCCGCCTCAGAACACCTCTGTTCCATCCTCCCCAGAACCCCACGCCAGTCTGACATGGCCGGCATGAACTTACCTCTCCTTTGGCACAATGGCACTGGAGGTGGCCTCTGAAAGCCAACACACATCCATGTACCAGCCTCTCAATTCTTGAGGTGGCATGAAAGTGCCTTACGGCACGTTTGTGACACCTCCAGGCTGGTGCAAGTCCACGGCTGGGATTGTGCCCTCACTGACTTATCTAAGCAACCACCAAAGTTGCTCCTCCTAACTTAGACCACTGCAAAACCTTGAAAAAATGGTTTGCAGTACTGCATTAAATCAGTTGTTGGGCTACCAGAAATATGCTAAAGCTATGGAACGCAATGTGCCTAGGCCAGATCATAGCTTGGCAGCAGGACAAAACCAGAACTGCCCATATGCAACAATAGTGTTACTGCCAGATCTCAGGGTTCAAAAAGAAACTGTAGGAGTTGGGGAGGATGGGAGAGTTCAACTAAGGGTGAAAAACCACAAAGCAAAAGGACATGCTGATTTCCACAGGGCCCCCTCCCAGCCATTCTCCATTTGGAAGTTTTTTTTTTTTTTTTTTTAAAAAAAAAAACATTTTCCAGCATGTTCTTTATTTTTTATATCTTTATATCTTTTTTTTCTCCTTTGTTGCAGGGAAAGAGTGATTGAGGGGTGGGCATCAATTTAGGCATAATCAGTCCATTATGAAAACAGAGGCTGTCTGTGACAGATCAGGAGAGAGATCTTGGGGTGGTGGTGGACAGGTCGATGAAAGTGTCGACCCAATGTGCGGCGGCAGTGAAGAAGGCCAATTCTATGCTTGGGATCATTAGGAAGGGTATTGAGAACAAAACGGCTAGTATTATAATGCCATTGTACAAATCTATGGTAAGGCCACATCTGGAGTATTGTGTCCAGTTCTGGTCGCCGCAACTCAAAAAAGACATAGTGGAAATGGAAAAGGTGCAAAAGAGAGCGACTAAGATGATTACAGGGCTGGGGCACCTTCCTTATGAGGAAAGGCTACGGCGTTTGGGCCTCTTCAGCCTAGAAAAGAGACCCCTGAGGGGGGACATGATTGAGACATACAAAATTATGCAGGGGATGGACAGAGTGGATAGGGAGATGCTCTTTACACTCTCACATAATACCAGAACCAGGGGACATGCACTAAAATTGAGTGTTGGGTGGGTTAGGACAGACAAAAGAAAATATTTCTTTACTCAGCGTGTGGTCGGTCTGTGGAACTCCTTGCCACAGGATGTTGTGCTGATGTCTAGCCTAGACGCCTTTAAAAGGGGATTGGACAAGCTTCCGGAGGAAAAATCCATTACGGGGTACAAGCCATGATGTGTATGCGCAACCTCCTGATTTTAGAAATGGGTTATGTCAGAATGCCAGATGCAAGGGAGGGCACCAGGATGTGGTCTCTTGTTATCTGGTGTGCTCCCTGGGGCATCTGGTGGGCCACTTTGAGATACAGGAAGCTGGACTAGATGGGCCTATGGCCTGATCCAGTGGGGCTGTTCTTATGTTCTTATGAGGGGGCAAAAGGGCAATAATTCTGCATTAGAGATTGCTAAAAAAAAAAAGAGGCACAGAATTTTTTTTAAAACACCTTCTGGTTGCAAGCTTTGTTATCCAATAGACACTATTTTTGTTTTTTCCTTCAGTCTGAGCTTCAGAAGACATGATAACCTTACATAGCAAAGGCAGATTTGATCTTAAGTGCAAAGGAAATGTCCAAATATTTTTCTTGTGAGATTGTAGAAGTTCCAGCTTGACTGTACCCTCTATGCAGCTGCACCTCTAATTACATCACTGTAGTGGGGTGTGCATGTGTAAGAAAGAAAAATCATTTCATTACTCCATTTTTGTTATTGAACCCCTCATTGATTGCGTTATTCATTCATATCACACTTATTTCATTATTCAATCATTCAAATCCCCGTCATTTCATAACTCTTGTAAAGGGGGTCTTGTCGGGTGACAGCATTGGTGGGTTATTCTTCCTACACTTAAAGAAGGCAGCGGCAAAATGCACTGCCATTTCCCCCACCCCCACCAAGCCCAGAAACAACACAATGTCCACATACCATTCATTTCATTTGAGTCTGCCTTTATAACCACAGGCGTTCATTTTGGAACAAAGAACAAGCGTGCCAAATGGACCCCATTCAGTTCCTTTTTTTTTTTTTTTTTGCACTCATTACGAAACAAATGCACATTCCTGCGCTGTTCAGATGGAGGCTAATGACACAAGCCAGACCTCACCCCCAGAATACAGAATAATCAGGGATTCGGAAAGAAATCTTTGGTTTTATTACTCACCAGTGAATACGCATTAAAACCTGCGCCTGCTCTAATAATGCCTTCCTTCATCTCCAGCCGGCCATTATCGGCACAGGTGGGGAAAACCAACTCTAAAACACTAAAAGCCGCAATCAACATTATTGATGCCATTCTAAATGAAACGGAGGGAGCGGGTGAGAGACAAATAAATTATAGCAATCATTACTAGGGCTTAGTACATTATTTTTGTGGCATTTTATGTCTAGCTCCATTTTCTGTGCTTTGACTGATACCATTTCAAACCTGGCTCTTAATTATTAGAATCTAAGTAGCGGATTCTTTATGGATCTAGAACGTCTCATTCTACATCAGCACAGGATGTAGAATGGTACAATATTTTCTTCCGCCAAAAGCAACACAGGCCGTGTTCCGTTTCCCTTGCCAAAGACAAATCTATTTGAGGTAGGAGGCATTTTGAAGATCACATCACTCACTCTTCTTGGAGCACTGTTCTGGAAAGCCAGTATGGTATAAGGGATAGAGTGCTGAATGTGGAGAAATGAGCTCAAATCCTTAAGCAGCCATGAAGCTCACTGAGAGACCATAAGCCAGTCCCTTGTCTTCATTGCAGCCTACCTCACAGGGCTGTTACAAAGATAAAATGTAATCATCCCTTACAGCCCTCCCTGAGCTCCTTGGGGAAAAGATCAGGTAGACATGTGATGATAAATGATGAGCAGCAAGATCTTTTGCAGTTCACAGCATTAGTCTACAGAGAGCTTCCAGGATCTGTTGTCAAAAATAGTACCATCAAAAGCAGTTATTGCAAAGCAGCTCCCACCACAGTGGTGTGTTTTGGCATACAGACTTATCTCCAGCAAAGTCAATCCATGCCTCCTTCACTATGCCACTTCCTCTTGCTCTTGAGAGAAAATGCTGGTGTTGTTATTACAGCTTGTGTGATGATGCAACTGGATAAACAAGTCTTGACAATGTACTATTCTCCTGTACACAAGGGCTTTGTGTTATGCATTTCTTTTGAATATTTCTAAAGCATCTTTCCATTGACAATGCAAACATTGGCTTACAGTTACAACAGAACACTCGTGCAAGGACGATGAAGCACACATGAACATCAAACACTAAATCAAAAAATATATCATGGCAGCATACGGTATTACCTATTTACCAGCCCCTGAAGTGTATCAAACAGCCTAAAAGAAGAGACTCAGCTTGGCATCTAAAACTACGTGGTACCCTGCCCGTAACACTCATTTAAGTTTCTCAAGGGAATGGGATCCACTGCAGAACCCTATCTGCTGATGTTGGTAAGTGGGGAGACGCTTACCGAAGACATTGCTCTCTAAAATAAGCAGCTCCCGGGGCATTTCAGGTTTATAGGTTGTAAATTCAAGAGCCTTGAATTTTCCCCATCATCTTATTGGAAACCAGCAAGCTGGATGATAGCTGGTATACGTTCTCCATACCCAGCCCCAGCCAACATGCAGGAAGTTACATTTTGTTCCAGATGCAGTTTCCAAACAGTCTTTGAAAGAAGCCTCATGCAGACAGTACTGAAGCAACAGGAGATCTGCAGTAAGATTATCAGAGCATGCATGATACTGGCAAGAACTTTGTCCTCCGTGAAGAAGCACATTTGGAGCGTCGACTGTGATAAAATGGGCAGATGCCAACAGCTACTGCCTGGACATCCAGGAGCAAAGCCAGATCCATGGAGTTCCTTAGGCTGAGAACTTGCTCCTACAATGAAAGTATGATGCAGAAAAGGCAAACAACACCTTGCCTGCTTAAAAATCAGCATTAACACTGCCAGATCTAGATTCTGCCTCAGTTACCTTCATTCACCCCTAAAGGAAATTCAAGCACATATTTAGAGATCTTATTGCTGCTCCTGGGTCAGCTGAAAAACAAATGCCAGGTTGGACGCCATCAACATATTGATGATCTTGCAGGCCATAATGCTGTATGAGTGCCCCCATTCCACTGGGAATACTCTGGATCCATTTCTCAAGCATAATCTCACCAAAACCAATTGCTCCTCACATACTGAGAGTGGAAAGTTTTGTGTAAATTTATGGGTTTTTTCTATCAATGTTTATATCTTTTACACAAAGCAGTTGCTAAGGCAGCAGTTTTAAGTGTCAGACCAGTATGGGGTGAAAAGAACTTCTTCAGCTTTCCCCCCTTCCACTGTTTTCTATCTGAAAATTGCCTCCCCTTCAACTTTTATATCTACTGAGAAGAAGATATGGGTACTCAGAAAGTAGTTAACTCTTCCCAGCTTAGTTCTGAAATTCAAAGCACTTTGCATTCGCAGCAATGGGGTGAATGCTTTTGCCCATTCCAAAAGCACCCATCCCACTCCACTGCCATCTTCCCATTACCTGGCAGTGATAGCAACAGGGAGGTTTCACTTCAGGATGATATCTGCAGGGCCTCCCCCCTCCCTCTCTGGTGCCTTGAATGCATCAATAGCAGTATCACAGGTACTAGGGAGTCTGGGAAATATAGTTTTCCCAGGACACGTGAGTCCTTAGTTTGGATGTCAGGCACGTAAGATATTAGAAGTCCTAAAGATGCTGCTTGTGACTGGGACACTAAGCAGTATTCCAGGTGCAAGGAGCCCCAGGACATATTGTTTCTAGGATGCCTGACATTCACACTAAGGATTTGGGTGCCCTGGGAAAATTATATTAGCCAGGGTTCCTAGTGCCTGGGATGCTATCATTGCAGCATAAAAGGCACCAGAGAAGGAGGCACAGCAGTGAATTTCAATCCAGTCTGAAGACACACTTTTGGGATAATGCCACTTGCTCCTTTACATAGCTGAGTAGTATGAGATGGACATTTGTATTTTAAGCTAAGTATACACAAACTTTGGCAACATTTCTGATTGGATAGTCCAGTTAGAAGCAAAGAGATGATGCAGAATGAGAAGAGATAGTACTATACATATAAATGAAAAGCTAAACAGACATCAAGGGGGACAGGATAACAGGAGGAGGGAGGAGGGAGGAGGGAGAAGGGAGGGAAACATCTTGAACCCCTTGTGCTTCTCCCTCCTTCGTCCACTCCCTCTTTCAATGTTCCTCTGCAGCAACCAGGAAAGACAAGAGCAAGAAGAAGGTATAGCTGGAACTCTAACATATCAAGACTTCTGGTGAAGTTCAAACCACTGGGGAAAAACAATTGTCAGAAAAATCTTGCACAGAGGGCAGACTCCAAAAGAGGAACACCATGCCACCTGACACTCTCAAATAAGTCCTGAATATCCCAAGTAAGATCTTATCACACATAAGCATGTGGACTGAAAGTGCTATGCACTCATTGCAAAGAAGAGAATCTCCTGTAGGCTGTAATTCTCTTACTTTTTGGTGGCTGTTGACAAACCAGAAACAAAATCCTCAGGCAGCCTTGAGGCTTGTACGTTTGGGGGAGAGCATTGTGCTGTCCTGTCCTTACAAACCCACTCACTATGGTGCATTTCCAAACAGCAATCAAATGAGACCCCTGCCCCTTGGATGATTTACTTCATTCTTCTCATGCAGGCATGCATTAATCTTTGTTCCTGAAGTGGCGGTGTCATTTCACAGAGAGGTATGGCAGCGGGAATCATGGAGCCCCATAAATTAGATGCAATTCAAGACCCATTCATCTTCCTTCCCACACTCCGTCTCAGCTGTACCGAGGCCTTCACTGGACTCGCCCTTGTCTCTTGCCTCCAGAACATAGCACTGCATCATGGTCGAGAGATGGCTCTCTAGTCATCGGACACCTTGGCCTTTTTATTGGCAAATAAATAAAAGGCCTCAAGATGATGCCACAAACTCCCTAGAAGTGAATAGCAGTTTACCTTCCACTAGCCAGAAAGTGTTTATAGTAAAGTGGATCTCCTTCTCTTTCCTTGTATGCGGCCAAAGGAGAAAAGGTATTATAATTCCTGTCTCCTGGATTCAGCTTGGATTGCTGTGTCCCTGTCAAATCACTAGAGAATGTAGGGGGAAAGTCTTCAGATCTAATCTGAGATTCTTTCCCTATAACATTAAAAAAAACACCCATTGTCTTCCTCATGGGTGGCCAATTAGGGGTGGCAATCAGGGGTGGCCAAGCAAGATGATGTGGCAGATTTAGCAGGGGGGTGAGCAAATTGAGAAATTTTGCATCACCCCAGGAAGAGCAAAATGATACTTGAAGACTGGCGAGTAAGGCAGCTGGTAAACAGGTAAAAGGCCCCATTGGGAAGTGACAAATTGCTTGCCCAGGGATTTTTAGATAACCCCATGTTTTCCTCAGAGATAGCCAAATTATCAAGGCCAGCCCATCCATGAGGCTGCAGCACTGGCCAGACGCCGCCCAGAGCTAGGTAAGAGCACTGGGTGACAGTGATGGCCTTGGAGGTGAGGGGGGGAGGCATTCTCGGGTGGGGCAGGGCAGGGTGCAGGAGGAACCAGGCCAGGAGTGGGGTAGAACTGGTGGGATCCTGAATTCCATGTTGGGCCTTTTGGCCTGACATGGAGTCTCTAAAGTTTGGGGCGGTAAAACAGCAGCCTTGGTGGTGCTACACTGGATGCAGGGATAGCTGTTTTGGCACCGCTGCACCCAGCAGGAGCAACCGCCTTCAGGATTGGGCTGCCCAGAGGGAGAATGGCTTCACTGCATCACAATGCAAGGTGATGCCATTGCACCACAACTTACTTTGAATGCTGCTATTGGTTTGAATCAGACAGATTCACCACCAGTAGCGGTATTCAAGGTCTACCTGGCTACCACTTGCTCAGGCTAGTTGTGACCTGCAGCAACCATCTGATTAGGGCCAGCTCTGACAGGTTCTCTGCAATACTGATGGTGACCTCTGAAAATGGAAGGGAGGGGACCATACCAAGGAGATGAATGAGAGCTAGCATGGCCCGTTGGACATCAAGCTGGGCTAGGGTCTCAGGGGCCTCAGTTCCTTCTGAATGCATAACCTTAATCAAGTCTCCACCTCTCAGCCTTTATTCTCAGTGGGCTCTGATGTCGCCTTATGTTGGCCCTAAACATCATTCTTATATGCATCATCTAGCTCAGGGGTGCTCAATAGGTGGATCGCGATCTACTGGTAGATCGCGAGGCAAAATGAGTAGATCGCGGAGTGCCGACCCCCCCCCTCCAGGTGCCTCTGGGAGGAAACGCCGGGAGTAAGGCCCATTGTACTCAATGGGGCTTACTCCCAGGTAAGTGTGGCTAGGATTGCAGCCTCACAGCCTAATCCTAGGCATGTCTACTCAGAAGTAAGTCCTGTTATACTCAGTGGGGCTCAAGGTACACCAACATACGTTGTACACATAAATGTTATATGTTATGATGGCCCGAACTTTGTAAAAAAAAACTCTGGTAGATCTCCGGGCCTTGCTGGGTTTCAAAGTAGCTCTCGAGCCAAAAAAGTGTGAGCACCCCTGTTCTAGCTGCTTTATAACATTACACTATATCTGCAATCCACAGTGAGGCAGGAGTTGCCAGATGAGCAGTGATCTTGATTCCTGAAACCTAATCAAATGCTTTAGCCAGTAGACCACGCTCCCTTGCCTTTCACAGTTGGAGCAAATCAAAGCTATTAGATAGAGAAAGCCTCACACTGGTGGTGTCATCAAATGAAAGTTGGTTGATAGCTGACTCCAGCCTGACATGCCTGAGAATTCTTCTTGTCCTGCGCTATCCTCCTGGTCTAGGGGCACGCAGGCCTCCTTGCAGTGAGGCTAAGCACAGGGACAGCCATTTATTTGGCATTAATTTTTAAAGATGCCTTGTTTCAGATGAGAGCCTGTCTGTCTTTGTCTATTTGTTGCTTCTGAAGAGATTCATTACTTTGATGGATTTGTGTAATTTTTTTCAAGTGCTGCAGGTGACAAACAATAAAATACACTTTGCAAAAATGCACTTTGCAAGCCAGCTGAGAAGGAAAGTTGGAAAGCAAACATCAAAGCCTGGACTGGATTCTCCTACAGGGAAAAGTTGGGCACATATTATCTTGAATGAACTGGACTGCTATCTGCCAAAAGCATTTCCTGCAGTCCCCCCAGGATGTGAATTTGGCTATTAATGGATTGTACTGGCAAGGAGATGAGCTGAAATTTTACGCAAATTCTGAGAGATTTATCATAAAAACTAACATGCTCCTGGCTGCTTAAGAAATCTATATAATTCTTCCTTTACTGTTTAAAGTAGAGATGGTCATGTCATCCCTGGCTCACATCCTATTGCCTGAGAAATAAGACAGTTTTCCAAACCATCAAACTCTACCTCAAGATTATTTGCAAGGCGCATTCAAATTCACCCCCTACACTTCCTTCCATCTAACTATGGCCAATACCCCCTCCCCTCTATTCCCTTTATGCAAAACCTCCCCATTCAAAGCTGTCCTGCAACTATGAGAAGATCCAAACTTTCCCTCTCCTCCTCCCCTCTCTGGCATGCTGCTACACGTCATGAGAAGAAGGGCCCTGGGACAATATGTAGTTTTCTCAAGGATCCTTCCTTCTGATCTTTACCTCCTGTTTAAGCCCTGGACAAGTGACTGTTGCTTAAACAGAAGGAAGGGGAGGAAAGCTGAGGATTGGGTTGGAAACCTGGCTTCTCCAGCTTGGATTTCAAATTCAAGAGTCACATGCTTGCAACGCTACCCTTTCCTTTTGAAGTGTGCATTATTAGCACATGAAGCTGATTTTGGGGCACACGCCTGGCAAACTTCAGCAGCATCTCTAGTTCAAAGGGAATGGCAATCAAATTTCCCAAATCAGGGACGACTCCAAGGGACAAATAAAGGACAATGACCAGCCCTCCAAGAATATTTCCTGCTTCCCTTTTTCTACCCCACCCAATCTGGCCAGAAAAATAGCATAGCATCATAAATCACCACAAATCAATTGCCTGTCACTGTAGATTAATGTCTGGGTTTAAATTAGCATTTCTGAAAGCCTGCAGGTGATTTTAGATTTTTTTTTTTAATTACCTCCCTCCCTCCTACCCTACCATTGAAGCTAGCTGAGAGGAATGTACCTTTTCAGTCACAGACCTGAGAGCAAACTGCACCCATAACTGTCTGGCCTGGAAAGATTCTTGAAATGTACCATTTTCCGGAGGATCATTCAGACTTTTCATTTCCATTGCAAACATGTCTAAGGATTGCATCAGCACTCAGAGCCACTGCAGTGAAGGGGCTGACATGCTAGGTTTGGATGTGGAAAACGCAGGGTCAGATCCCCATCAGCGATGGTGCTCCTTGGATGGTCTTTGGCAAGCCTTTCCATCTACTTTTGCCATAGAATTATTGGAAGGTTAAAACCGTGCTCAGAGCTCTGTTCAGATTTGGAAATCTGGAAACTGCTCTGAACTCTGTGGAGACAGAGTTCGATATAAATCAGAAAACTGACTCTACAATCACACACATGTGCACACACAAGTTCAAATGTTAAATGTATAGTTTGACTGAGAGTTTACACTGGCTGTAGGCTACAAGCCACATCGTCTGAGCCCCATGGATTTCAGATGTTCTTCCTGAAAGATGCAGCAAAGAGACTGCATCTATCTGCAAATCAGAGGGACTTACTTTCATCTTCATATAAATGTGTTTAGGTTCAGAGAGTTAGTCTTACAGGGCTAAGAAGAGCCATTAAGATTTTTCTCCCTTGTGGGAAGGCTGTGGATGAAGACAGATGTGATGGTTTCAGTGCAGCAAAGATAGATTTCAAACACCTCTGCTGCTCTGGAAATAAATTGCAACAGGTACATTCTTTTCTGACCCAGAAAAAAAGGTATAACATTTTAGGAAAAGCTGCCTATTGGCTTTTCCTAAAGAACATATTGGCTGATACCCATGATGTCAGCAATATATCTACTCCCCAATCCAGTTAAACATACAAATTTATAAATGAACATAAGCAATTTTAGAAAAGGCAGCTTGAAGTATGATGGGGGGGGGGGGAGAGAAAGATCCATCTTGCATGTTTGCACATGTATAAGGCAAAGTGTGAAGTTGGGTTGATAGGACAGGTAAAAAAACTTCCTGAGATGCTGTTCAGAAAATTATGCCTGACTTCAGCCCAAATATGTTACAGCACTTGGTCTACTCCCCACCACATTTTGAATGGTGCATCTCTGCCACATGAAAGAGAGGAGGGGCATAGCTGGCCCATCCAAGAGGCCAGTTGGAAACCTCACCTCAGGCAGCAGGCTGGGTCAGGCAGCAAACTGGTCGGGGTGCCCCATACTGCCCACCCAGTACCTCCCCAACCCACAGTCTGCCTCGTAACACTTCCTCCTCTACTTGAATGCTGACTTGTGAGAGGAAGATAGGAAGCTACCCCCAGTGAGATGGCTCCAAACATTACCTTAACCAGCCACTGGGAGAAGCAGTGGTGGAAGTGGACATTGTCGGAGAAGGAGGAGGTGATAAGTGGAACTGCATGGGGGGCAGTGGTTTACCTCTGACATCCAGCTCTGCTTCTTTTAGCAGCCAGTGGAACAAATGCTGGGTGTGGAAGGAAGAGGTGAGCTCACTTCATCCCTCCCTCACATGCTCTCCGAGCCCGAGATAATAGGATAGGATTGCCAGGCAGGCAGCAAGCAGGCATGCACCCTCCCAGTGTGCACCATCTATGGCTTGGGTGCATGTGGTGGTGTGCTGTGTGCCCATATGCATGATATGGGGTATGCTGGTAGGGGTAGCAGTGAAATTTGGGAATGGGTTTGGTGGCAGCTCACCATGGGCCACCTCTTGGGAAGGGGTTAAGCATTTTAAATAATCTAGCCCTCGCCTTACAAGAAACAAATCTAATCCATTTCTTGCAGCTTTGGAAGACACACTGAGTGAAAATTATAAAGTGATCAGGTGCATTTCATATACAGAAATACCAATGGTTATTTTCATACATTAGTGATGATACACTAATCACTGCTAATTGGGTAAGAGGCACTTTTTGAAGTGGGTGCTCCTTTTTTTAGCAGGGGGGAGAGTAACTGGCCCACCTCACCCCAGCACTGTCTGTTCTAGTGGCTGTCTGCTGGTATTCATTTGCATCTTTTTAGATTGTGAGCCCTTTTGGGACAGGGAGCCATTTAGTTATTTGATTTTTCTCTGTAAACCGCTTTGTGAACTTTTAGTTGAAAAGCGGTATATAAATACTGTTAATGTTAATAATAATAATAATAATAATAAGTTATGTTCCAACACTAAAAAACCAAAAAATCTAGGCTTTTTTGCATTCAAATGAATACATCACCTTAACCTTATTTGGTACTACCCACTAGGCCTTGATGAGGGCTGAGACAGGTCTAGCTACAATGGATTTATCCGATGTTGTAAGACATTTCTGATAGTGTCCTCCTGATTCAGAGCAAGGGAAAGAGTAAGGCTGAAAGACATCCTTGGTTCCCACGCAAAAGCCCATTTCCAGTCTCCAAGGGAACTTGGCCATGATCAATGGCTTCAGTGCCCAAGGAGCAAATGAAATGTTTTCGCTTTCCATCCATGGCCTGAAAGCAAGCACGGACCGTCATGAGAATTGAAAATGCCTGGCAGAGAAGAGAAATTACCTGGTTCCCCACTCCCACACCCTGCCTGTTGTTGTTTTGTTCATTTCATGGGCTTGTGAGATATGCCCAAAACACATTCTTAGTTTCTGGAGGCAGATAAAGAAATGAGGGTGCGACATTGATGTGAAGAGAGAACAACAAAAAAAAAACACCCCAAAAACACAAGGGAGGTGATTGAAAATCAGAGGCAGAATGGCACGAGTTAGGAGAATGCTCTCACTGCAACCACTCATTAGTTCGGTCATCTCCTTCTTTCAACTCTTAGACATCTTTATATTTTGGGCTATAAGGGGAAACCAGTGATTTTTTGCCTTAATACATCCCAAGCTGAGCAAACCCAATTGCTAGCCCATTTAGAATTGAAAGGCGCCACCTAGACTGTAAGATAGTTGGGAATTAAACTCTCTGTAGTCTTGTCTCTCATCTGCATCCTTGTTCCTGCTACCCACCATGCTCCAGTCATGCACCATTCTCTCACACAGGGAGACAAATATAATGGTTTCAAACAATACTGTGTGTATTTTCTCTGTTTCTTCCCTTTTTGTCAAACATATCTGATCTGGCAAGTCAGAGGTGGGGCACAAATTGTATAATTTCAAAAGAGGAATAACTGGTAGGCTGAAATCCTAACTTCATTTTCCTGGGAGTAAGTCCCACTGAACACAATAGGACTTACTTCTGAGTAGACCTGCTTAGGATTGTGCCCAAAAACACTCTACTGAAGAAATCTAAGTTGAGTGCTTTTGTTGTACAGTTTTAGTGGGACATGGGACAGTGGTGTCATTGCAAGCACCTGCACTTCAAAACTGTCCACTGCACCACTGCCTCCAACCACTAGACAATCCCTCAGTTAAAAGTCCCCAAATGACCGCTGTAATCCATGTGAAAACCATACTATGTATTATTATAACCACCACATAAAGAAAATCAGGGAGCGCACAGAGACTCCTTCACATGTGGAGATAGTAATTTGTAGCTGGGTTTTCAACTGACAACAATTAGAAGGGGAAATGACCCTGATGCGAGTTTCTCCACAATACTTTTGAAAAACCTTGTGTGTGATCTCAAGCCTTGACTTAAAAATCAGCATATATTTGGAAACCAAGGCAGTCATCTTAAAGTTAAGCATCTAGGGATGAGCTGCCTGAAATGGAGATTTATCTCTTAGTTTGTGTATAAAGCCAACATTCTAGCTTCTAAAATAATGTAATAGCATGGAGAGAAATTTGATTACTTAAAATTGCTCCATCAGATATGTGATTCCAGACAGAAAATCAAGTGTGGGCAATTTCATTGCCTTTAGAAAACATGCGTTTTATTTGTTTGTTTGTGTTCTTGTTCATTTCATTTTTAATGTTACCCCACTTGGACTGGTGATCAGTAGAAAATCATTTGCTACTGGACAAGAACTATCAATTATTTTTATCCTGGCTGCCTGGTCTCATTCTACCCAATTACAAAATCCAATAAATAAAGGAATACCAGCCCTGAATTATTTGTATTATTTCCAGCATTGCTGTATCCCCTGGATAATTTGAATCTTACTAGCCTCAGGGCAATGCTGTGCTGGGCAAAACTTATTAGCATTTACGTAACATGCCGTAACCAAGATCAAGCTGTGAGGGGAACCGACTTGCTCAGAGACTGCAGGGGACGCTGATTAGACATAGAATTTATTTAGTGGAAAAGTGCACATGAGCACTGCCACCAGAATAACTTTAAAACTGGAAGGGAAAGTGTTTCAAAACTGCAAGTTAAATGGAGGCTTTTAAAGCCTTACCTAGACATACAAGGAAATGGCCCCATTTACACAAGTATTGATCACCGCAGTTAAGAGAAAACAGGGTCTGACAAGCACTTGGCATTTCTGGAAATGAGGCACTTATTTAGATGTCAAAATATAAACATAGGCATGTAACATTTGGGCCCGCATTTTCAGAAAAATGTTGGCCTCTATTTCTCTCAGCTCAAAGTTGCTGCTTTCTAGAGAGCCAATTTCCATGCCCTGTCAGATGCCATAGCCTAGATGTTATTTATAAACATGGACAATCAGCAGTATCCCCTTCTCAGCCTATGTGCTGCACTGGTCTTCAGTTCAATAATCTTGGGGGATATTTAAAGAGTGTTTTTTTAAAAAATGTGTGAAACAGAATTTGCAGTTATTTAGTCATGAATCCTCACAAATCCCCTTAAAAGTAGGCAGATTGGCAGCTCTTTATTGCTTTTTAGAAACAGAGGGACAGTGATTCTTTCAAAGTAATGAATCCAGGACCGTGCTGGACCCAGATCGCACATCTTTCTCCAGTTAGACCAATGGTTCTCAAACTCTCTGGGAGAGTTTGAGAGCCACTAAGTTCTTGTGTGGGCAGGAAGGGGGAGGCAGCAGGGGCAGGGGAAGGCAGCAGCGCAATCCCCAGGATCTCGCCACTCAGGGGAGCTGCAGGGGCTTGGGTACACGTACCCAAGCCCCTGCAGCCTCCCGGGGGTGCGGTGAGCCCGGCGCAGCCTGCAGCAGAGCTCCTTGCAGCAGTGAAAGTAGATGTGGAACGATCGCGCTCTGCCTCCGCTAAAGTGGAAGTGGAGCGCGATCGCTCCGCATCTACTTTCAATGCTGCAGAGAGCCCTGCTGCAGGTTGCTGCAGGTTGCGCCGGGCTCCCTGCACCCCCTGCAGCCCTCCTGAGCGGTGCGATCCTAGGGATCGCGCAGCTGCCTCCTCCCTGCCTCCAGGTTGCCCCCGCCCCTTAAGGGGGCAGGGGCCAGGGCCCACAGACTGGGGCGTCGCGATGCCCCAGTTTGAAAAGCCCTGAGTTAGGCAATCATCTCCAACCAACACTCCCTGGCACAGATCCCACTGAAGTAAAAGTCACAGTTTGGCTTTGTTTTATATTAGAACGCTATGTTACTTTGAGTAAAGATTGTTACTAGAGAATAATGCCTCTCTTCCTTTTTCCCCAACTCTCAGGGTCAAATGAGAGTGTTGGGGGATCTCCATGTGTCACAAATTCAGAGTATGATTGAAAGCTTTTACTATTTGTGGCCTCAAAGCAGTCATAGGCAGAAAGTTCAATTTGGATCAAGACCAGAGTGTAGAAAGAGGGGAGCCAACACCTTTCCCCATACTATTATGCCAACTTAATTCATCCCCATGATATGGTTACTAACCATGGAGAAAACATATGGGTGCAGTTTTGAAAACTGTTAACAGCACCTTTGGCAGTGGGAGGGGTGAGAGAATTTGGACTGGGGTCACGATGTGGAAGAAAAGGGTTAGACCCATCCCTCCCACAGCCATGATCCAAATTCCTCCCTACATGGTTGCTTTTGGACAAAAAATAAAGGATACTGGGAGATCCAAAGCATAGAGTTCCTACATCATATCTAGCCTGGGCCTCAGAGCAGAGTCCTCAGTGGCTTTGTGTGCACACTTATGCTCCACTCCATAGCAGTTTTTGGCCTGAGTTGCAATCCCATGTTCTGGTAATGCATGAGAGAGGGGAACAGCCATGCTTTTTTTTACCCTCTCCTAGTGCTGGCACTAGAGAGAGGAAGAACCATGCATTCCCCCCTATAATGTCCTCCACCCCTTGGTGACACACTGGAAGGAGTGCTACCACTCCAATGGTACTGAGGTTTTAGGTCTTGGCCTGGTCATGTGGCCCCTCTGATGGGTGTGGATCCTCAGTCAGTGCCTGATGCGGCTGACTCCACCCCTGCCCTCTCTGCCCAATGCACACCTTTTAAAGATGGGCACTCTAGCACAGAACAGTGGAAGTCCAGATCCTCCAGAAATAAAAACATAGAGAATAACAAAATGCCAGCACCATTGGGAAGGTGCTTGTGTAACTGATATAACTTTTCACAGTGCTGCCACAATAGCAACAGACATGCTGCCCAAGGGGAGCATTCTGATATCCATGCTGCAGAAGCACATGGGTGAACTGTGTCCAAGAAACAAGTAACAAATGCACATGCATTCCAAAAATGGTATGGAAATGCCCACGTAATGTTATATTTAGGAGGGCCCAGTGAATATACTATTTTCCTCTAAATTTGCATACATGTGAGTTACTTGTAAATGTATGCATCCAGATTTTTATAAGTAATATGCACACCAGTTCTCATTTATGGCCAGATTCATGCACTCCTGAATTCATTCTAATGCATGGCTCTGGCTGCAGCACAGTTCCATGTTATTTACTTGAATATCTACCTCCATCTCAAAGGTACAGGGTAATAACCAGGTAGTGAAACCATCAATAAAATACACAGGGAAAAAAAAATGCTATCCTGAAGACAAATCACTTCACATCTCCTTATACTCAGTAATCAATGTTCATGGAAACAAAAAGATCTCACAGCACAGTGTTAGTATTAGTTCAGACTGCATTTACCCCCAAGTATACAGGTGAATGAATAATCCCCACACTAGCAACATTGGGGGGGGGGGAGAACCATATTTGCAACACATGCATAGATACTTTAACAAACACTTAACAAAGTTTGTCAAAGTCAATAACACAATAAGTTCCTACCGGGTGATTTCCCAGTAGTCCTTGTTAATTCCTTAAGATGTTTCCCCCACCACTTGTTCAAAGTCGAATGTTCAAAGACACGGAATGGAGCAGCCTCAGCAGTCCTCTCCCTTCTTCCACAGAGTTCAATCAAGTCCATTAACTCCCCTTTCTTCACTTTTTCCTGCAGCATCCTTGAAGGAAAAAGTGGTCCTGCTCTTTTCAGTCAAGGCTGCCAGGCAGAGGTGCCTGGAGAATTCACTCCTTCATGCTGTTCCAAGAGCTGCCCCTCTGCCTTTCTTCACAGATGCCGAGTCCATCTGCTTCACCTTCGTGAATTCCATGCCCTCAAACCACCGTTTCTTATCGCACAAAAGCACAACAATCTCCATGTTTGGCTGGGAGCTTCCGTTTTGCTATAATAAGGTGTTGGGGGACAAGCACCAAAGCAACACAGTGAGGGGTGCTTCTTGAACAAGCAGCTTTAGCGGGATAAAGGAAATGGCACTGCCCCGGAAGCTCGACTCAAGTGAAACATTTCTGCCTGAGGCCTTCCCCATGTTACAATTGCCTGGCTTTGTAGTGTGTTTTTGAAGGTATGTACCATATCATTTTCTGTCCACTGCTGCCTCGGTACTTAGATACTGATCCACAACTACTGGACTGGGAAAGGCAAGTGCACTCATCTCAGAACTCTGCCACAGCATCTTAATGTTCCTTTGTTACCCAATAATGGCCACAGTATTCTCCAGATGCATCACAGTTTGCTGATGCTCTCAGTTACATCACAGGGACATATTTTCTAGCTTGGAACTCAGAACCAGCACTCCAGTTCATACAGAAACTGAAACCTCCCCATTTCACTTCCTTGTTGGAAGGGGGGATGGGGAAATGTTCACATTTGTATCTCCATTGTGCACACCTGGGGAGCTGCCTCTCACTGTGACAGGAACAGGACAACTCTTCTTATGTATTATTTGTTGATCGGAGCACCACAGAGTTTAGGGTGCTATAACATATTCTACTGCACAAACTTGGGCCTTTTGGTTCCCATAAGAACATAAGAACAGCCCCGCTGGATCAGGCCATAGGCCCATCTAGTCCAACTTCCTGTATCTCACAGTGGCCCACCAAATGCCACAGGGAGCACACAAGACAACAAGAGACCTGCATCCTGATGCCATTTCTAAAATCAGGAATTTGCACATAGACATCATGGCTTGTAACCCGTGATGGAGTTTTCCTCCAGAAATTTGTCCAATCCCCTTTTAAAGGCATCTAGGCCAGATGCCATCACCACATGCTATGGCAAGGAGTTCCACAGACCAACTACACGCTGAGTAAAGAAATATTTTCTTTTGTCCGTCCTAAATCTCCCAACACTCAATTTTAGAACCTGAACAACTCTCTATGTTCCAGTGAGTGTCAGCTGCAACCCACAATCTTCCCTGCCAGAACCTGCTTCAGTCACCCATGCCATCCCTTGCAATTTCTGCACTAGTATATCTACACCAGCTGCACGTGGCCAGGTACAAAATTCCCTGCATGCCCCCATGCATATACTGTATTCACATTCATGATCATGGGAAGCATCAGGGCCAGTGTACCTGCTACAGCTTGCACAGAATGACTCAGACCCTCCCCAACTTTTTTCACTCATTTTTACACTCATTGCAAGGAGCACTCAAGGCTATGAGGAACCCAAAGTCAACCCTTTGCTAGTATGTCCCCAGTTCACTTTGATGATAGAATCAATGATGACATTCGAACTTGACATCATAATGTGACACCATAACCCAACATAAAAGTGCCTGAGAAGGCCTAATGGCAAAATGAGTTGGCAAAATGAGACCTATCTGAGATCCAGTTTGAACCCTCCACAGAATCTGTGAGAAGTGTCTATACCCACAAGGTTGTCCCCGGCCACATCCCACAATTCAAAATTCAGCAGCAATTTTACTCTATGACTATAGATCATGCATGCTTGGATGCTCCTCTACCCTAGGAATGGCTCTTTCCAATGCAATAGCAGAATTCTATTTATCTAAAATCTTACAAACCTTTACCTTATCAGTGCATTAAGGCATTTTACTTAGAAGTTCAGTACCAAATTCACATGATAATCTTATCGAAGAGCTTTCACAGCTTTCTGCAGGATAAACGGGAGCTCTCCCATGATATGCTCATTTGGTCACACCATTATTATGGGTCTGTTGTTGCTGATCATTGACTGGCATCATGATGATTTGTGAAAGCAGATCTGTTATAATAACAGTGTCATGTAAATGAGCAATCAGACATTGGCTACAGTTTATCATGAGAAAAATGGCAAGTTCCATCACGTAACCCGATTTGTGTAAATTAGCTCTGGAATTCTGACACATCATTGTGGACATGGGGGCAGTATAATGCATGCCATCTGAGGTGTCAGGAGGTCGCGAGCTGGCCCTGAGCAATGGGAAACTCAAAACTTCCAAATAATCTGAAATAACTAGCCCCTCAGGTAAAGCAGTGTTCATACCTGCTGGCTATAAAACATAATAGTGAAAAAACCCTGTATATGATTGCCCTGGTATTATTATTATTATTTATTGGACTTGTAATCTGCCTTTCTCCCCGAAGGGCACCCAAGGCGGCTAACAACATTTAAAAGTCATAAAATACATAAAAATTATAAAAAACAAAAAAAAAAAAAGATAATAAAACAACAAGAATAGCAGTACTGTTATAGTGCTGGAGCACTGGGTATTCAATCTGGGTTGGGCCCATTCCCTTGGTTGTCTTGGAGGTAAGACACCTGGAAATCTGAGACAGTATGAATCAACTGAGATAGGGAACACATCTAGCTTAGCTGTCTCAAGATGTGTTTATGTTCATGTTGCTCTGAAATCAACCTGCCTTTTCCCAACATATCCACACTTTGTTCTTATCCCTGTAATTATCTTCCCTGTGATTCAAAACTTTTTTCATAAACGAATATTTTTTCTGATTTTCCAGCTTGATCCAAGTTCACTCTGGAAGGAGAAAGATGTTCATCCCTCTGTAATGGTCACATTTCATTACTGTTTACTTTTGGATTTTAAAGGGAATTCCTTAGGATTTGGGAGGCTCTCTGTTCACCTGGAACGGGGCTTTTCTTTCTGTCTGGGCTCCACTCTTTGGATGGTCACTTCACCAGCAGTACTGTTTGCCCTGTAGAGGAATGGAAGTGCAAAGTAGGGGACTTCATGCTCGATACTAGTCACCAGGTGCTTCTCCCAGTTAGCCCTCCAGTCTCCTTCACAGGTTCATAAAAACATAAGAAAAGCCTTGCTGAATCAGACAGAAGTCTGTCTAGTCCAGCCTCTTGCTTTCCACAGAGCCAACCAGGTGTCTCTGGGAAGCCCATAACCATAAATAGGGCATGCACTGGCTCTGTATGCAAAAGATGTATGGTACAGATCGTAAGGACAACCAATACATCTAAAGTTGCAATCCTAACCACACTTTCCTGAGAGTAAGCCCCATTGAACAAAATAGGACTTAATTCTGAGTAGACCTGGTTAGGATTGTGCCTGAAAGCTTGTAGGTGAGTTAGCTCTGCCACATAGCTCTACAGGTAGGGAAAGGAATGGAAATTAGCATTGTGCTGGACTTCAGAGGAGACAGATTACAGAGCTATAGCCATGCTTCAGCCTTTGTGTGTTACAGAGGAAGCCCAACAGAGACTGCAGGACTCTTCAGAAAGCATGCAAAAAATGCATGACAGGGGCAGGGGGAGAATGGAATACCCTCATTGGCCCACCCTCTACACACATTCATCTGATCACTTGAACAAGCACACACACATGTACAAGCTGCTTGGCATGTGACATCTGTACCCTGTTAAAATGCCTGATACAGTCCACACAGACAGCCTGTCTAAATACAGCTGCTATGTGCATAGGTTCTGCAGATGATCCATTCAACACATGGAGGGTGGAGTGGGGAAAGCAGACGCAATACCATTCTACGGGTAGCCCAAGATCAGGGAGGCCAGAGGGCCTGCGCTGTATCCAGCACAAGTTTCAGGCTGTTTGTGGGCCAACCTGAGGCAAGAGGAGGTTTTTCCCCTTACCGCCGGGAGAGCCGCAGCAGCCCCAATGGGGCTACTCAGATCTGCGCCACCTAAATTGGTGGTGCAAATCTGAGCATCCCAGGACTACCCCAGGCTGCCCGGGAACGAGGACAGGATCTGGCATAAGTGCTGGATCTTGGCCCTGCCTCCCGCTCCCCATCTGCCAGCCCCAGGAATGCCTGCTGCCAGCCGTCCCCTGCCCCAAAATGCCTCTCTCCTGCCTCCTCCCCACACCCTTGTTCCTGCCCCGCCCTGAGCCGGCCGAGTTTGGCCGATACAAACTCACCCCATTCCAGGGCTCAAGTCAGCACAGAGAGATTGGCACACATCTGTGTGCTGGTCTAATTCCACTTATGTTGGCACGAAAGTGCTTTACGGCACTTCACAAGAATGTTGGGCTGGTGCAAGGGACTTGCATCAGCCCAAGGGTGCCTTTGGATTACAGCCTGGATTGATCACATATGTTGTCTGACCTGTTGTAACATAAACAACAGCATATAATTACTCAAACAACTTTGATGGTTGTGTGATCAAACTGAAAATCTGACAATTTTCTTTGATGGCACGAAATTTTCTGGAGTTTTTTGGTAAGAAAGCACAAGTTTTTAATATAAAGTGAGCTTCAACATCTAAAGTTTGATATTTCATTTGGCTTTGTTATCCTGCCATCAGCTTTGTGCATGAGTTTGAATGTAAATCTCAAATCTATTTGCTACTCTAGCCCTTTCCCCCTTACAGGTTGATGTGAATTCAAAGCACTAGACTTGTGGAATGCACTAGCACTTGCTTTTCTGTTCACTTTCATTTGCTTGCTTATAGCTAGGGAAGGATAATATCCACATCCAGATGTTTGCAAATAGGTAGGAATGCAAGCATGTCATCAACCATGCCGGTGGAATGAGAATTTGATCAAGTCCATCTGTCTTTTTTCCCCCAGGTGAGCCCACTCCCAGACGATATGTTAACTTCATAGCCTTATGGCACTGGAAGCACATATTTTTATTTAAAGGATCTGTGCTTTCCAAAAAATTTTAAAAATAAATGAACATATGAATGCATATAAAATATGTGTGTGCTAATGTGTTTGAGCATGTGCTGTGGTGCATGCCTATGGTGGTGGTGCACACCTATGGCTGATAGGTGCATGCCTAAGACTGATCGCACTTGCTGCAGAACAACAATTAAAATTTCTTTCCTGGCAATGGAAAACAGGGTAAGATGAAGAAACACTTTTCTGCCCTTTTCTATCAAGGTTCACTCCATTTCATAAGGCTTGACTATTATGTCAACAAAATAATTTCTGAAGCCAGAACTCAAAATTACATTTCACTCCTGTTCATTGCTGACTGCAGTTTAGCAAATGATTGTGAACACTGAAAGCTCAATATGAAGGCCCTCATACAGCCCCTCTTCATACATTTGCCCAGAAGGCACCATAAATGTATGAGGGAGGAGCAAGTTCATCCTTGTCAGCTATGCTGGCAAAACATGAGCCTTACACAGCCATTAGGAAACCATGGAGAGCTTCCACAGTTTTACAACATCTATGAGAATGCTGGCAAGCCCCATTGCTGACGCATGCCATAGCTCTGCACTCACTCTCCCTGTGGAGAGTATAGGTCTGCAGCGACAAATGCTCTCCAAAGAGCAAGCAGGGCACTACAATGTGCATTGGCTGCAGAGGTAGGGCCCACCAGTGCACTCACAGATGTGTGAAACTTCCCTCTGCTGTCTCCCCTGTAACAATATCTAGACTGTAAGCCCCTTGGCTGGTCCAAGAACTCCAGGTGCCTGAGCTAGCATGTCAAATTTGGTCGAACCAAATCTGTGGATAAGAAGGCTTAACCTGTAAAACGGATTGAGCCACCTTAAAAGAAATTTAGATTTGCCTTTCCTTTCCTCATCTTTGCTGGGCTCTTTCTATAGATGCAAAATAAATAACAGGCAGCCCAATCCTAACCTGTGCTGGTGCAACTAGGTCACATGGCCTACACTGTATCCAGCACAGGTAAAGAGCAGGCTGGTGGTCTCCTTGGGGTAAGAAGAGTTACGGTCCAGCCTGCCCAAAGAGCTAATCAGATCTGTGCCAGCTAATTCGCTGGTGCAAATCTGAGTAGCCCTGTGTTCAGCCCTGGGAGGGAGAAAAGGATTCAGCCCTGGGAGGGGGGAATAGGAGGCATCCTCTGCCAATCCCACCCCTTCCCAAACCTGAGCCACTCTCCAATTTGCCCTCCTGCACCCCAAAACACCCCTTCTTTGCCTCATACCTCCCTCCCCAGCACAGTGCTTTTCTCATGCCTACCATTGGCAGGGGTCTGGATGCAGCAGGCCAGCACAGGCCTTCCCATCTATTGCTGTCTCTGAATAGTCACAAATGTGCTTTATGGCACATATGTGGCACTTTAAGCCGGTGCAGTGGTCGCTGCGCCAGTGGAGCGCACCCTTAGGACTGCACTGTAAATTGCTGGGAATTTGTTGATTTGAAAAAAAAATAGCCAGTAAGATTTTACAGACATATAAAATCTAACTAGTAAGCTTTTACAGATACATAAAATGTAGCCAGTAAGCTTTTACAGATCCAGTTTTCAAAGCAACAGTGGATGTCTCTGAATACCCCATTCCCACAGATAAAGCCACCCTAAAAGCAAGGCATAATGACTATCAGTATCATATAAGCCATGCTTCTCCCAGCACCACAGGAATTAGATCTCTCAATGCCTGAATAGGTCACTTCAGTGTTTCACCCAGAGAATTAATGCTGAGCAATTATACCAAGCATTAAAAGATTCTAACAGTGTTTGCTGCACATATTTAGAAAGCAGCTGTAACCTTTAGCCCAGCGGAGTACTTCTTTCTTTTCGATATTGCACTCCAACAAGAAGATAAAGAGAAAAGGGAGAACATCTAAAGACATGAAGGTCAAGCCTATAAAAATAATTGTATAAATTAAATGTTTCCCGTGAGTCTTTAAATGTTGCCCACGAGTGACATTTTCACAATATTTTGAAGCAGTCAGGAGCTGGCTGTAACTGAATGGTACAATATGAAAAAAATAAATGCTCCTGTATGGCCATGATAACTGATTAGCAGGAAAGACATGAAGACCAAATTAAGCATTATGTTAAGCTCCAAAAAGATGGGCATAAATGTCTTGTTTCCATAAAAAGCAGTGGTTAAAAGCACAATGCAGAGATGAACACAAACATGGGGTGATGGTGGTGGTTAACACAGTTAAAACTGTTCACAGTTTTCCAAATCTCCCCTTACCCGTATTTTCCCAAAGTGGTGATTTGCAGCAAATAACCCCTTTGGGGGTAGACAGCTGCTTCAAGGGGCTATTGGGGTATTCCAAAGGAACATGTAACACCAGTGGCATAGCTAATGATCATGTAGCCCAGTGTCAAGCTCAAAATGTTGCCCCGGAAGTGATGTCACAACCAGAAGTGATGTCACACCCAGGCTTTTTAAAAAGTGAAAATTGGAAGGAACCCACCTCCTCCCCCTAGCAGCTCACCACCCACTTACTTTGCTACCTCCCCCCAGTCAGTGGCATAGCTAAGGCATCTATCTGCAACCTGGGGTCAAAGAACATTTTGCCGCCCCCCCCCCCGCATGACAAAATCAAATTTAAGTAAATGAATAAAAAGTTATTGGTTCCATGCTGTATCATAATAACATCTCATTGGTACTCAGAACAGTCTCATAGGTCAGACTGAAGTTAAACAAATCCACTTTTTGTTCCACAAGGCAGTTGTGTTTTCATTTTCTGGTTAATTGGCCATACCTTTGATAGAATACAGATATTCCAATGTGGTTTGTTTCATTGCATTCTGCATTAAATTACCTTTCCAATGATATATAGCATGATGGTATTATTCATACATACCAAGATTTTCACAATTTTGGTCACTAGCATCAAGCTCAGCTTGTTGCCCCCCTAATGCTTGATGCCCGGTGCAACTGCTACCCCCTGCACCTTCTTAGCTACGGCACTGCGTAACCCCCCCCCATGCTGTGATTCTTACCCACATTGTCTCCCTCCAATGGCTGACTCTTGAAAAGTCATTAGAAGTTTCAATTCTCTCTTAATGAAAGTGCAGTTTGGCCCCAAGTCAATAAAAAATAAATCCATAGCTATATAATGGTATAACCTGTAAACATTTTAAACATTAAAAACAAAGACAAGTTACATGAATATAAATTGTCTTGACCATTATGGCTCCAATCAGTTATAAATAAAATCCACTTTTCTATGAACTTAACACTACAGCAGTGTTCCTCAAACTGTGGGTCAGGACCCACTAGGTGGGTCACAAGCCAATTTCAGGTGGGTCCCCACTCATTTCAATATTTTATTTTTAATATTTTAGACTTGATGCTACCATGGTATGTGACTGCATTTGGGGAAATGTTACTGACCTGTACTTTTAACAAGGTACTATGTATATTATTTTAACAGTGATAGTAAATGGGACTTACTCCTGGTAAGTGTGGGAAGGATCGCAGCCTAGGATTGTTAAAAATGTTCCTGCTTGATGATGTCACTTCCAGCCATGACATCACTGTAGGTCCTCACAGATTCTCATTCTAAAAAGTGGGTCCCAGTGCTAAATATGTGAGAACCACTGCACTACAGTATATTGCAATCCCTTGCCTGATAACAGCCCAATCGTAACCACTAATGGCACAGCAGGGCCGCATGGCCCATGCTGTATCCACTGCTGGCTAGAAGCAGGCTGGAGGCCTCCTCAGGGGAAGAGAACATCTGTTCCCTTACGCTGTGTAGATCTCTAGCTGCACAATGGGGCTATCAGATCAGGTAGGCCAGCACTGCCAATCCTGCGCCCCTCCTAGGTCTGATCCACTCCCCTCCCCCTGCTCCATTACACCCTCTCCCCACCCCTGCGCTGGCCTCCCTTCTCTGTCCAGCATAGCCTCTGGATGACGTGCCAGTGGGACAGAACAGACCTTCCCACCAGTGCAGCCTACTCACTGGGTGCTAGAAGTGTGCTTTACAGCATGTTTGTGACACCCTAGGCCAGCGGTTCCCAAACTGTGAGCCATGGCTTCCTGGGGAGCTGTGGAAACCAGCCAGGGGAGCAGTGGAATCCTCGCAAAAAAAACACCGCCACTCTACACAACATATAGGATTGTAGCTCTAATAGGGGTCCACAGCCAATGGCCCAATAGGTCAAGGGAGCTGCTAGTTGAAAAAGTTTGAGAACCACTGCCCTAGGCAAGGAAAGGTTAGGATTAGGTTAGGATTTTCAGCCTGTCAACCATTTCCCTTACTCTCTTTAATCAACCTATCAGTTGGCATTTCAATCCTTTTCCAGAACTGGGCGATCACATGATGCCCTTAAGTAAGATGTGCTAAATTGTCTTTATAAACAGGTGGCAACCCTTCATATCTGCAGTTTTCAAATTCCCCATCATGATTACTACTCACCTCTCTTTGCAAAGAGTTTGTGAAAGGCAGCTTTTTCTTAATTTCACTTTGGAACAGGAAGCAGGAAGCAAACAGCGAAAACCTAGACTCATGATATAGGAGATTGTGCAAATGTCTATAGGAAATGGACAGCAAAGGACTTCTTGTTAGCATTCTCACAATTGCCTCCTGTAGTGTCCTCTAGCAGTATGAGAATAGGGCCCAAATCCTAGCCAACTTTCCAGCTCTGACATAGCTGTGCCAATTGGGCATGTGCTGCATCCTGTAGTTGGGGGGCAGTTACGGAGGCCTCCTCGAGGTAAGGGAATGTTTGTTCCCTTATCTTGGTGCTGAAAAGTTGGTTAGGATTCTGCCCTACTTTCTCACTGTTTGCTGTCATGATTGAGATGGTGGGGGGGGGGGGGGGTTTGCTACTATCTGTAGTAGCAGCAGGAACCTACCGCCACAGGTACTGGGAGACTCCTATATATAATCACAGCATTTTTTGAACACCTCTTGCCAGATATCCTAGGTCTTCAGACAATTTCATCCAGTATATGTGACTTACCTGCTCAGGTTTAAACCCAAAGGAGGTTTAAATTTACCGTTTACCAAAAATGTGTTCCAACAGTTCTCTCCCCCCCCCCCCCCCCACTTCAGGTCAAAATGTGTGGGTTTTTTTTCTGATCTAGTCTGAATATCAGCTGATACCAAGATGATAAAACATCTCCCCCCCCCCCCACCTTAAATTATCAGGCATTTAGTCTTCTTGCCTTGTACCACACTATTCCTCAATCAATATTGCCAACCAGAACATATTGAGACTGTTGGAAAAATGAGATTTTTTCCCCACCCATTTTCTGTACTACTGCAGGCCCTGACTCTGCTTTGAATCTTATAAATGCACAGTGCCATTAATCCAGCACACCTGAAAAAAATAATAATAATTGCTTGCGGACATGAGGCCTCCTAACACTTTAATTTCCAAGCCAGAATAACTTCAATAATGTAAATGATTTTAGGATAGTGGCCTATAAGTCTGCCATGGACCTCCTCAGATCAAATAAGGAATGAAAGAATTATATGCTGCGATCTAAATCTATTTTCACTGGGGTCCAAAAGCAAAGATAAAATTGTAATTGTCTCCGATTCCCTTTCAAGAAATCTACAGCGTGCAAACTGAAAGGCCTTGAAATGGCTCCCTACAGAGGTAGCTATGAGCGGAGAATAACTAACATATCACGTGAATTCATTCTCTGTCATTAGCTACAAAAATTGATTCAATGTTCATTTAGAAATAAACTGACCCAAATTATTATCCCATTAATCTCAGTAATCCCTGTTGTGAAGCAGTGCTGGTTACTACTTCTATATCCTGCAGTACTGAAAAATGAAAAAAAAGAATTACAAAATGAGAAAATGCTCTATGTGTCCTCTTCCCCGCTACTTCTTCCTCCTACTCTCTCATGCTCTGCTTGATTAGCAGCTTCCTGGTTTTCAAATCTGAACCTACAAAAGTATTTTTGGTGTTGGCCCTCCAAACCAGGGTTGCCAATCAGATTCAAACCACATTTTGTAATCCTGGTTCAGAGAGCAAACACAAACCACATTTTTCTGGTTTGGCTATGATGGCAAACAAACTAGGATGTAACTAAATTAAGCAAAGCACATGAGGGGAAGAAGGAACAGATGAGCTTGTCTCATCCTTGTGGTGCCAAAGCATGATTTGGTGTTATGCATGGACTGACTCATACTACTGTCACTTGCAAGATACTCATTCTGGTTATAGACAGTTTTCTACCTAGGACTCAGTAGTAGAGGTGGCCCAATGGCATCTGCTGATAGGAGACTTAGAGTAGACAAAAGAAAGCACTTCTTCACCCAGCACATGATTCTTCTATGAAATGCTTTACCAGTAGTAATGGCTGCTAGTTTAGATAGCTTTTTATTCATTTTAAAACATTTATATTCCACCTTTCCCTTTACAGGTGGGCCTTCGTATCCACACATCGTGCATCTGCAGATCTGGTTCAATGCGGGGCCCCCAGATCCATGTTGAGCCAGACTTGGCACCACCTGAGCTTTCTGAAGTCAACCAGAGCTGTGCTCCAGCCATCTCTGGAGTGCTTCTGAAGCCTGCAGAGGCCGTGCACATTCGCCCGTGGCCTCCAGAATAGCCTTTTCAGCCCCAAAAATTGTTAATTCCAGTTTGCTGAGGGAGCCCTCTCCAGGGGCTTCCCTGGTCCTCAGAATGCCTTACATGTCATTAAAACATCACTTCCAGTAATGTTTCCCTCGCTTTCTCTCAGAAAACCGGAAGTAGTGTTTTTGTGGGTTTTTTTTTTGCCAAAACGGCCATTCTGAAGCCCGCAGAGGCAGTAAGTGGACACATGCTTCCACTGCAGGCTTCAGAAAGCCCTCCAGAGACTACCAGAGTGTTGCTCAGGTCCCTTTCAGAAGGCTTATGGGTTCAAAAATTGCAGATTTGATTATCCACAGTTTTTGGTATCCATGGGAGTTCTAAGAACGGATCCCCCATGGATACCATGGCCCCACCTGTACAATCAAAAGACCCAAAGTAGCTGACAACAATCTAAAAATAAAATTACATCTAACATATAGAAAAAATCAAACAATAACAAAGAATAATAAAAAAGCAAACAGAGAAACAACCACACATCAAAAACGTGAGAATATGGTACAAAACCAAACCATCTCCCCCCCACCCCAGACCTCTCTCTGGAAGACCAAAAGGAAGGATCCAGTGCTTAAGTCAACATGGAGAGAGTTGCATTCCTATAGCACTGCTACAGAGACTTTCTGTTCCATTGTCACCATCAACCAAACTTTGGATAATGGTGACATAAGTAAGAAGGGGGATTAGATAAAATCATGGAAGTCAAGTCTATCAATGGCTAGTAGTCATGATGGCTGTATGGAAACGTCTAGATTAATCCACCATAATGCCAGTTGCAGGAGAGCAATAGAAGGAGGAATCTATTGCCTTTCTCTCCTGCTTCTGGGCTTCCTAGCAGTATTTAGTTGGCCACTATGGGATACTGGACCAGAGACCTTTGGGCCAATCCAACAGGTCTCTTATGTTCTTCTCTTGAAGCTGAATATTATTTCATTCAATACTTCCAATGTGTGGGGCACTTCCTGGAGAATGTAAGGAAAAAAAACAGTGGTCTCTGACCCAAGGGGCTTACAGTCTAAATATCTGCATCATTTACATTACTTTACATTAGCACTGCAGAAGTTGCTTTTCTGTAAATTCATCCTTTGGTGCTGCTATAAGATCTACTCAGTCATAATAACCACATGGCAAGGTTTATTGGAGGGGTCTTTTCCATGGACTTGGCACCATCCCTTATGGTGAAGTGCCAATTAGGGGTATGCATATTTAAAAAATGCTTTATTTTTTCCAAGTCCATAGCTGTTTCTTTTTGCCCAAACTGATGCTGCTGCATCTCAGAGCAGTATGGGTCTTCAAATGGTGACCAGTAGAAGATGGTTGCACATTATAGCTCCTGCCACCACCAACACAAACTAGATAAAAATATGATGTTAGGAGAAAAAAATGCAAAACATAAAGATAAATATGCAACAAATTAGGTTCCAAATATGAACTCCTGTGTGTAACTGTTGGTTGCAGATTACATTGTTTTGGGAACACATAGAAATTGAACTGAATGAGCCATTCGGTTCAGTTTCCATGTGCTCTGATAACAAATGCACACCTTTACTGACAGTTCTGTCAGAAAGACCCACATGGTCAGCCCCACATATGCAGTCGTGGGCTATTAAACATTACAGAAAGGTCATGGAATGAACTCATGAAAAAGCAGCTCTTGCTATGCTAATATAATAACTTTTAAAGGAAAGTATAAACAGATGAGATTTGAGGCAGGATTTAATGAAGGAGTTCTAGGGCAGGTATGGCTATGACATTAAATCCAATTAACGGTTAATTATTAACGTTTCAGTTTATGGTATAAAACTGGCTGGCTGGAATGGGTTTTAGCAGTTATCAATTACGCTTTTATCTGTTTTAAATTGACTTCTTGTATACGTTTTTTCCCCTTTATTACACACCTTAAGCCTTTGGGATCAGGTTCACGAACCAACCAAATTACACTTTTATTAAATGTCACACCAAAGAGACTGCATTGAAAGTCTTAATATTTATTTCATATGCAAGATCCCCACGGCACTTGGTTTTAACCAAAGAAAGAACCAATGGATGTTTCCATAAGGAATCCATACGGCAAGTTGTTGCCTGTTTTCTCTCTCAAAGCTCTTGTATAAGGAAGAGTGAATCAACCCTTTCAAGAATCCTTGTTCATCCCATCTAATTTTAGTGCTAAGAAGGAAAACATATACGCAGGCAGAGGGGACCTGGCCTAGGAGACTCTTCCTTTTATTTACAACCCCTTTTTTTTTATAACAAGACAGTCTTTCATTGAAAATAAAAACGAATCTCTTGGACTAAGTGCCAATTCATCAATGCATTAGAAACAGAACATTAATCTGCTCCTCCCATCTCTGCCATAATTGTAACATTTTCCTTTTAATGAGGTGGAGCAGGCGAATGGGAAGGTAATTGTGCCGAAACTGATGGAAGGTTTCTTTTATAATTTTCAGACTAATGATGACATGCGACTCGTATTGTTTTTCTGCAGCAAGGGGCTTTCTTCACAAAGAGATGAATTAACAGTGGAGGAAAGGCACTGAGCCTATTCCAACAACTCTGCCCTTAGACTGCACGCACTTACTCTATCCACTCGTGGCCAGATGACGAGGACTCATTTATTAGCAACACACATGGGCTGGACTTGACAGAGTGGATGAACCAAAAGGTGATGGCCGGGAGACATGCAGAGAAAAACTAGATTGATGCAAACTGGCCAGTGTGAGATTACCATCCATATGCCATCCATTGGAATGGCTTTGAAACTAATGGACAAACCTGTGTTTGCAGCTTACAAAAAGCCCTATAACAGAAAATGAGGTTGCTTGTCACAACAGGGGAACATGTTCCATTTGCCATCAGGTCAGGAATTTCAGAGATTCCATACAGCAACAATGAAGAATTATTTTCCATCTGTAGAAACCAGTGGCTGTTGCTGGGCTAGGACAAGATGCTCACGTCCATTCTCACAAATGGGATAGTAGCTCAGGGCTCCTTGTTTTGATACATTTTGCACTTGACTTCTGAATCTGATGTCAGAGTACAAAACACATGCATGCCATGACAGCACGAAAGGTCAAGCTGTATATTTTGTGGTTTTTCTCATCAGAACCCCTCCAAACAAAGACCTAATCCCTTCCTGGTTGCTGTTCATAAGTATTTATAGGGAACATCTTGGGTTAGACATGTTTCACAAGAAGTACCTCCAGATTTGCTAGCGGTTCATATCGTATTGGGTGTTCCTTCTCCTATGCTGACCTGTCATGGAAGACTAGACTATTGTTATTGAGAAGGAATTGCCTTATTTTGACTTGTTCTGGCTCCCAAAATCTGTCTGCAAAGGGAACCAGTAAACCCACAACTCATATGCATGGGCTCATCACCAGTCATTTCTCAATCCAACCCTCCAAAGGGGTTTGAGCTCCGTCCAATTCACTTTGAAAACCACTTGGATTTTTGAGCATTCTTGTCAAGTGCTACAAAACTTTAAGGGTTTTTTGAATGTTCAATAGGAAATGTACATTCAAAAAGCCTAGTTAGTTTAGTGGCACTCTCCAGAATCCCTGCCAGCAGCCGCTGCCTTTTTCAAGCACAGAAAGTCTTACCTTGGAGAAGGAGGACAGGCCAACAGCTGGTGATGTAGAAGTCTCCAGGTGATACCTTACATGGAAGTGAGCCTTTCATGTCACTTGTCACCCACTTTCCCAAGGTAAGACTTTTTGTACTTGAGGAAGATGAGAAGGATTAGCAGGGAGGGCTGGATAGCAAGCTGGCCTCAGCTAGAGGGTGGCTGGACCTGACACAAAGTGAGATGAGTATTTTCTGAACAGGGAGAAGCCACATTTCAAGCTGCTTCCCCACTCATGCAATCACTATTTCCTTTGATGAAACAGGTTCACAATAGGTAAGACGTGGTAACTTAAAGGTTAATCTTCTGGCCGGCAGGGGACGTGGGTCAGTTGTTGGAATAGGGTATATTCACTATTACAGGATGTTCCTTCTGGAAGGCTGTCCTTGGTCTGTGTTCTGCATTTTTCATATCATCTAGGTCCAGCTCACATGACTATGAGTGCCTCTCAACCAGCAATATGGATACCATCAGTAGAAGGACTGGCCTCCTGCTGAAGCAGCTTGAAAGGCTTGTGTCACATGAGAAGTTGGGGGACTTGATGAACATCCCATATCTGTCTGCTGCCCCTCCAGAGTCGCTCCAGTTGGTGCTCCAATCCTCTTCCTGATTGCTTCCAGCACCAACGGAAGAAGAAGGGGGGAACCCCTGCGCCACCCACTTCCTCACTCTGCTTGCCCACCCAGCTGCTTAGGAAAGCAGCCAGGTGGGCTGGTAAAGGGAGAGGAAGAAACTCCCTCCCTTTCCATGCTGCCTCCTTTCTCTGTGCATATCCTGTTTCAAATAAACAAAGAGCAGGACATACTTGGTGCACTTCCAGCATACTCCACTTTTCTTGTTAATTTGACATGGAAGAAGGCACTGGTGCAGGGAGAGCAGTGGAATGACTTCCCCTCCCTCCCATTTCCTATCCATCCAGAACAAGGTTTTTAAAAAAATTGTTCTTGTCCTGAGGCAAAGGTCAAGGAAGGACAGTGCAAAGCAAAGGAAGAGACAGCAATCGAAGATGGCTCTTCCTTATTTCAGGGACAACTGAGGGGCAAGCCAGCCACTGCTGGGCACAGCAGACGTCTCCAGAGGATATAGTCCTAATAAAGTTGTACTAGAAACAGAAGTGTCCTGAGAGTGCATGGCACCCAGTCAGGCACTTACCTTGTAGGGCTCACTGTTCCGGAAGTCTGGGGGTGACATAATGATGTAATCACATCACCTCTGACCTTCCACCCTGGCACATTGCTTTCAATAGCCCACCTCAATTTGGCGATCTTCAGCTATCACCAGGTGCAGTCACTTTACATTCTCACCAGTGGCTGGGCCCAGAGAGGCCTGAAGATCTCTGAACAGAGGCTTGGCTGTGTGGCATCACCCCCTGCTGTGGCTCGCACCCGATGCAGCCCACACCAATTGCGTCATCATGGTGATGCCACTGCCTGGAAAGGCAGTATTCCGTAAGCAGTACTTACAAAATCTCAACAAGAAAGCTTGCCAGATCAAGGGGAAGAGAGAGCTCCGGCGGCAACCTGATAACAAAAACCAGTCATATTTTGTCTTCTCCAACACAGTCTCCAACTGTGTTTCAACAAGATTTGAGTGATAACGAAGCACAGAAACAGGCAGAGGGAAGGGAAGGAGTGGAACTGTGTCAGAAGAGGACAGAGGTCAAGGCTAACAATCCATGTCACAATATATCTGCACACCGCACCTTTCATTTCTGCAGAAAAGGCAAACAATATTGCTTCAGCGCAACACTGAAGATGGAATGTATCATTCTGAACATGACCCAGGGATGAAGCATGCAGTAGGATTCCAAATGCATTCTCCTGAACAGGCCCAAGCTATTTTGGAGTCAACTATTCTATTTTTTTTTTTTTTCATTTTAAACATGTGTCCAATAAATGCTCAAGAAAGAAAGACATTATTCACAGGAGAAGATGTTGCATGCAAAGTAACACACAATGCAACAGATACGCACTGAAACAAGCAAAGCCACCAGTTCAGTAAGGATGACCAACAAAAGGACTGGCAAATATAGATCAGGCACAGTGGCTAATTCTTCCTACAGTTCACAGGTGTCCAGTAGAGACACCTGGTTGATTTTCATTCCAAAACGTCTTGGCTCATGGTCTAAGCAGCAAAAGGACGATGGCTTCACTGCTTATCTCCCATGACACCTTCCCGCCTTTTAACCCTTGCTCTGTTTGGTCACACACCACGGTTTATCTTGTTTCAATAAGCTATTGCCCGTACATGGACTATGAATACAGTCTGCTACTGCTAAGCATGTTTCTCCAATGGTGCTGGCAAGCAAATGGGGAGCAAAAGTGGACAGCGCTTTTCCTTCTCCCCCTCTCATGTACCTCCCTATCTTTTACCTCCAAATCCAAAACTGCCATGTTATTTGAAATGACTCATCAGAGAATGGGAAGGAGGGGAGAAAGGATTTTCTTCAAAAGAGGCTAAGCAATGGTTCTCTATTTGCATTTTTGTGTGCCTGCCTCTTCCTGTCCTTCCTCTCACTCTCTGAATTACCTCAGGGAGAATGCAGGGAAGGGAGGGAGTTGCCTATGTGGGGGGGAGCCAGTTTTATCCTCATGACTTTATCTCAACCTGTCTGATATTTTCTTTTCTTTTCTTCTAGCCACATCAACCATCCACTTCTCCCATTGCTGTTGCATGGAGTTTTGACATTCTGAGATTGGCCTTTTCACTTTCGCAGTTAATATGTTTTGTAACATTCTCTGACAGTAGTTCAGCCAATAGCCGCAGATGGGAAACTTATAAGCAACAAGCATCACTCTGTTTTCAGCTCATTCGATATTTAATTCATGGAGATGCCAAAATAGAGACTTAGGATGATATAATATCCAGTGGCAGGCAGCCCAATCCTGAGCTGCCTGGCACTGCAAATGGCTGCCGCTGCATCCTGCAAAATAACCAGGCAGCACCAGCAGCTTCTCAGTGACTCCTTTCATTCCCTTCCCCTAGGTAAGGCAAGTAGCCCTGCAATGGTGACCCAAGCGTTGGTGTAGAATCAAGAGCCTCCGTGTTGGGTCAGCGGCCCGACATGGAGACTCGGGATCGGGTGAAGCAAAGCTCTACCAATCCTGCCTCCCTCCTGCCCCACCCCCTCCCTCGCACACCTCCTCCCCGCCCTCCACCCGCCTCCACCCACCACGGAATGCCTTCTTCCCGCCTCCCCCCACGACCCCACTACTTCTCCACCGCCCTGTGGTCTGTGTGACCGTGGAGTGGTGGAGCAGCGGCAGTCCATCAGTGCCAGCCAGTGCCGAGCTTGCACTGGCACTGGACCAGCACTGAGGGCTGCAGACATGCCTTATGGCCAGTAAGCCGGTGCACACTATTTAGGATTGGGCCCATAGACAGGAATAGTTTCAAAAACAAGGAGATTGGATGAAGAAATATAAAAGAAAATCAAGTATCTAAGAGCAGAAATCAAAAGCCCCCCTCCCAGTAGTTTTAAGTATAAAACATTGTAATTTTGAGGTTGTCAAGCAGTGTAAATTCCCTTTCTGGAGAGCATTACAACACCACTACATAGACACACAGCTTTATATACAATGTGATAACCAATCCTTTTAACTGAGTAGAAGTTACTCTCATCAAAACAGCTAACTTTTATAATGAGATTGGACATGTCCTCCACTATGATTTTACCAACAAGGTTTGAGGGGGGAAAAATGTTGGATGATAAAGCAGCAAAATGTAAAATCCATTGGCTTCTTGAAGGGGCTGTTTTATAGGAATTGAGGAGCTCATAGAAGAGAGAACTGGGAATTGCCATTGATTATTAATCTCTCAAAACCGAGTGGTGGAGCACAAAACACACATCTCAATATTTGGAAGCAAAAGGGCTGTGAAACAAACTGTTAGTAGCAACACATCAGGAATGTGAACCAAACACCACATTTCAATGGATCAATCAAACAGGCAGTCATCTGCAAAAATTAGGAGCAGATGGTGGTTGAAAATGTTTGCTAAGAATCAAATGGGAAAAATGGATAAAAGGAAAGAAACAACCTAAATTCTACTGTAGAAAATGGAATCTAGGAATAGAGCAGTTCTGAGTCAGCATAACTATGTCATTCGCCTTCTGACTCATACCGTGGTCCAGCAACAGCTATGCAACCAAAGCTGGCAACCAGTCAAGGTGGTGATGGCCAACCTTGCTATTCACCAGCATCCTGTATCCAGTCAGAATCTCTATGCACAGAAATGAAGTGCCTGGTTCAGTCAAGGTCCTTAGCTGAACTAAGCCACCGTAATCCTTTTGTCAAATGCTTGCTCTACAGAACAAACAAGTCTGTGTCATAAACTATGATTAGAACTAAGGATAATCTCTCTCCTCTTCTGGCGCAGGGAGCTGATGCTAGATAGCCCACTCAGCCCTTAAAACAGTGATGGCCCAACTTCTGCAATCACAGGGGCTACTGTACTATACCTCCAGATCATGATACTGGGAATGGAGAAGTCCGTTTTAACACACAACCTGAGACATTCACAGGAGGTTCAATGTGTGCCTTTCAGGAAGTGCGTTGCAATCATCCCCTTGATATAGCTGACACATGCCATGCAGAAGCCCAAGAGAGGCAACATTAAAATGTGAAGTATGATCTCTCATATCTTCCCAGAGTTTTCCTTATACATAAAAACTATGGGGGAACTTTCTACAGTAGTCTGATTAAAATTTGGTAGGTACAAATAATAAAATTACTTTACAGGCTAGGTTTGGCTCATCAGCTGCTCAGTAGCTATCCCTGCCCTAGATCAGCGATTCTTAAAACATGAACCACCAGTGGTCCATAGTGTATTGTCAGGTGACCCACAAGGTCATAACAGAAACAACAGAGAAAAATGCTGCAATTCTTTTTTTCAGTGCAAACAATAATGAATTCCAAATTTAAAAGTCAACTTATGGCAAAACAAACTAAGAATATTACACAGTACAGAAGCTCTCCTACTTAAGACCATTCCACTTAAGAACTGTAAAGATATAAACATGCCTGGCCATATGTCCATAGATGGCGTTTGCACCCATTCTCCAGCATTCTCAGTCTTTCCCTATCTTATTCCAGCCAGCCCCGTTAGCCCACTTTTCAAGGTGAGACTCCACAACATAATGTACCATTCATATACCATAAATACATTTTTTTCATATTTATCAACATGTTTGCTACCAAGAATAATTATGTCAGACTTAAGAACAAAGTAACTCACAAACAGAACCCTGGAACCTCACCTGCTCTTAAGTAGGGGAGCTTCTGTATGGGTAAAAAATGCTGGATTCATATCTATTTTAACTTCTTGGACACTGAGACTTTGGGCACAATTCTAACCAGGTCTACTCAGAAGTAAGTCCTATTTTGTTCAATGGGGCTTACACTCAGGAAAGTGTGGCTAGGATTGCAGCCTTTGTCAATAAGACATTTGTGACTGTCACTGACAGTCACAATTTTAGTCCCATTCCGAGATAAGATGCAGGAGGAAATGAGTTTTAATTTCCAGTCATTTCCCATGTGGTGACCATAATGCAAGAATATGGTTATTATTAAGAATAACATATTTGTATAGCACTTTTGAACAAAAAAGTTCACAAAATTGTTTTCATGGATAAAGAAATAAAAATATAATATCAACATAGATGATGTTAGCTAAGACAGACAGACAGACAGACAGAAAGGCCGATCAATCCAGATCAAAGCTAAAGGAGTTGAAAGTGAAGAGGAATTTTGAACTGGGTAAACACTGAAACACAAATGAGGCACTTAGACCAAATCACAGCATTTCACATACAGTACAGCATGCAGAGGAAAAAACTAAGATGAACCTGATAAGGACCCGTTTGCCTAGGATCATTCACCACTGTTTGATCAAGAAAGTGAAATGTACATTTTTCCCAATAGCATCACAGCAAAGAATTGAGTTAGTACAGATTTCCTGCCTCAACTGGTAAATTTTCATGTCACTTTTACAAGGCTGTTTAAAAAGTTCAGCCAGGAATAAAATGTAATCTAAACCTTCTTAATCAAAGACCTGTGTACATGCAAGACAAAGATGTTAAAGTAAAGCGTGCTGCTTAGATAGACAGAAAATTCTCGAAAAGAGACATCATTCAGATGGCAGGGATGGTTACAGTCTGGTGAGAAGGAATACTGCATTCTGGGAGAAGAGATACAAGGTGGAACATAATAGGTTATTCCAGTGGTTCTCACACATTTAGCACCAGGACCCACTTTTTAGAATGTTAATCTGTCAGGATCCACCAGAAGTGATGTCATGACTGGAAGTGACATCGAGCAGGAAAATTAACTATCCTAAGCTCCAATCCTACCCAGACTTACCCGGGAGTAGGTCCCATTGACTATCATTGTTAAAAGCATATACAGAGTAGCCTGTTCAAAGTACAGGTCTGTAACATTTCCCCAAATGCAGTCACATCCCATGGTAGCATCAAGTCTAATACATTAAAATTAAAATATTGAAATGAATGGGGGCCCACCTGAAATTGGCTTGCAACTCACCTAGTGGGTCCCGACCCACAGTTTGAGAAACACTGGGTTATTCTATATAAATTTTACAATAGCAATAAGTTAGGCAGATTTTTCTTAAGAAGGACATTCATTCTCTAGAAGTTTAATGGTTTGGCCACACTTGATCTCTGCACCTGGTGAAGGATTCAAGATTTATCTTTTGTCTTCTGGGAAGGAGGAAGTAAATCTGATCTGGGGAAGCAGATGAGAAACAACTACAAAGGTATCACAAAATTCCCTCCTATGGATAAATCCAAACGTGATTTTATCTAACTATTTCATGTTTTTAAAAAATTCTCACCAAATGTACTTCCACTGAATGAACTTCCATTCTCAAAATTGGACCTTTCTTGTTAAAATCCTTCTGGACTCTAGCAAGTTTCTACAGTAGCCCAAATAAATCAAAGTGTCAAAACTCTTCCTCCTCCCTCTGTACCTCAGGGAGGGGCAAAGCTCAGAAACAAAGTGAACAGTAGGGTGGTTCAGAAGTTAGACTTGATGGAGTCCTGAACTTCCTGGTAGCATGTCCAGCTTAACCCTGTCCCCACCAATAATATTCCAGGGTTGTGATCACAGAAAGGATCACTCTCTATGTCCAGCACGTAGCCACTGCAGACAAATGCTGCTCATAGGGAAGGCAGAGCTTCATCAGTACATAGCAAGAGCAAGACTTGGCTGGCAAGTTACCAGGAAGTTTCAATGTAGCATATAGGAATGTATGAGGGCTTATGTGTACTCTATTATCTGAACAAGGTTTATGTTTTGTTCTCTGTCTGGTGGAATAATGCAAGCACTGTTATATTTTAACAAATTATTATAATCCTTTAACCCAGTGATTCCCAAACTGCACTCGCGGGCACTGTGGGATGTCCTCAGTGGCCCAGGTGCTGCCATCTTGGCCAGCTGATATATCACATGATTCTCGTGAAATCTTGGGGGAGTGTGGCTCAGCACTGCCAAGACAGGGCACCATGGGAGAAGGGCACCATGACCAAAGTAAGTTAGGGAGCTGCTGCTTTTTACAGAGATCCTTCCTGCTCTTGAGTCTCTTTGGTTGGGCTTGGCCACACCCTTCATGTACCTTCCTGCCCATCTCCTAAAAGAACCATATCCTCACAAACTTATCTTAAGAGAATGCTCCAAACCAGGGGTCTCCAAACCCTGGCCTGGGGGCCAGATGCGGTCTGCAGCAAGCCTCTTTCCAGCCCACTGCCAACCTCTTGTGTCCTGAAAGCCTCTGGCCCACTCAACTGAACATGACCAGAACTGTGCTCTGATTGTGTCTGGAGGGTGTTCTGAGGGCCAGAGAGGTTGAACGAATTAGCCCATTCATTCATTTATTCACTCATCTAAGTTCAATCTCTAATTTATTCAAATTTTATATTTAATTTTTTTCCCCGGCCCTCCACACCATGCCAAATATTTGATGCAGCCCTCTGGCCAAAAAGTTTGGAGACCCCTGCTCCAATCCAGTGGTTCTCAAACTTTTCGGTCTCCGGAGCCCTTCTACACTGAGTCTCAGGGAGCTCTGCTGGTGCATGAAGTCTTGGGGAGGCCTAGAGCACTGGCGCATGCACAGAGTGGCACAGGAATGAGCAGATGGCCAACACTTATGGTGTGCTCCTGGAGCCCTTGAAGGGATCTCAGGGGGCCCCAGTGCTCTTAGAAGAACACTTTGAGAAGCACTACTCTAGACTAAGGCAGGTCATGAATGGGATGAATCCCTTGTGCCAAAATGATTTACTGGACTGTGGTACAAGATATTGTTACTTTACAATGAGCATTGCCTCTTCAATTTCCTTCCCACATTCATTTCTCTCATATTTCCTCTCCTGCTTGCTGTCCTCTGAGATGCATAGCCCTGTTTCTGGAATTGTGACCTCAGAGGCAGGCCAGCTACTTGTCATGGTCTTTGGGTTCATTTGATATACATTCTGTCTGAGTCATCCTCTTGCCAACTTCCCTGTTGAAAAGTCCTGGTCATCGAAACATGGTAACTTTCTTAAATTTCATCAGGTATTAAATCAAAGATTGGCTGGTATGCATGCTAGCAGAGCACTAAGTGATGCTTCACCTAGCCACAAATAAATTTACTGAAACAGCAAAAGACATGAAGCAAATACAGATTATGAACATATAGGATTGTGGTTATGGTTACTTTAAGCAAAAACAGTTTGTTTCATGCCATGTGAGATACTAATGAAAAAATTAAACCATGCAGACATCTGGGTCACTATTGATTTCAGAAAGCAAAGGACAGCCCAAAAGCACAAGAATACATGAAAGATCTAAAACCTCAATGAGGCAACAATTTAAAGGATTTCAAAGTCTGTTTTTATAAGCCTTTTGGGACTCAAATGTAGCATATTGATTAAACTTCAGGAACAGTTAAAGGCTGCATCAGCATGGCTAATTAATACAGTGATGCCCTGATGCCCCTGCTTGTTGTTTTACCATGGTTTATTCTGTTAGATCAATTAATATTCATAGCCCCAAGAAAGCAGCCACTGTATCTTCTGATAAATCAATTGATGCATTGATTCATTTGAAATAATAAACTGTCCTGTCCTCTGGGACTGACTCTTGCCTCCCCCATGTGTCTAAAGGACCCACACATTAAAACAAAGAACATTAATGCAACAACAGAAATCACACACAATACTTGTTGACTCAACAATAGAAACAGTTGTGTTTCTAATAACAGTGAAGTTTCTTCAACACCCTGCCTTTAAAACAATGCTCAGCAGACTGTCAGAATCATGCCTGTGCTGAAAGAGCTGATCTTTCTTGATAATGATTCCTGTCACAAGTTCTTTCCACTCTGAAGTGTATGGTTCTTTTAACAATTAAAGGGCACAGTTAAGCTGGGTATAGATGAGCTCTCTGGAGTTAATGAAATTGATCATGTGGCACCCTGTGTAAGATATGCAGCCCTGACCCTAGGCCTGGCCCAGCCATAAAATGTGCTGATGCAACTTGTGTCAGCGGCAGATGGCAGGTGGATGGTGAATTCAAGGTGCCCTTCACCCCATCTGCTGCCACCTCTTTCTTTTTCATTGCAGACATCTTCTAGAACCATCACCAAACAACATTTTCCAACCTTATCCTGGCAAGGCGTACCAGAATGCTTGATTGATGATATTAAAAAGAACCACTGAGAGATCCAGGAGAACCAAACACACTTCCTTGGTGCAAGATGCCACTTGTCCACTGGGAACACCAATGTTTTTCTGTCCCCAGATTGGGTCTGTAGTCCAGCTGAAAGGGTATTAAACACTGAATTGCTTAAAAAAAAAATAAAAACTTTCCGGTGCGTGATCTGTAATTTTTTGTTAAAGGCCTTGTCCCAAAAGATACTGAACTTTCATAATACAAAGGAAGAGCCATTTTCAAGAGCAAAAACAAGCTGGTAAATGACAAAGGCTAAAAACTAGATCAGACAGCCCTAGGCAATACCATTTCCAGTGAAGTCCTTCCCTAGCTTTGCAGTCATCTTTCCACACCAAGGTGATTATGCAAGACATTCTGGATAGGAGTATAAATACTTTCTCCTTCTATTTCTCCGACCACCTCCATAAAAACATTACAGGTTGGATGCTGTTGAAGTAAGAGCCACATCTCAGGAGATGAAGCTCTTTTCCTCTGGCTGTCACAAATCTGTCACACTCGTCAAGGGATGTTCATCCATGAGACTGACAAAAACAAGCACTTGAAGCCGTGGCAAACTGGCAGGGGGGTATCCTGCAAACCTTGTTTTAACCCTGGTTAATCACTTTAGCTATTTCAATTGTTTTGATGTTTTATTACTGTTTTTAATATTATATGCCTGTGTGTGTCTTGTGTGCTTCCTAGGGCATTTGGTGGGTCACTGTGAGATACAGGAAGCTGGACTAGATGGGCCTTTGGCCTGATCCAGCAGGGCTCTTCTTATGTTCTTATACTGCCTTGATTGCCCTCATTGGGAGAATGGTGGAATATATGTAAATTCTTTAAATAAACCTTCACCCCCCCCCCACCAGCTCTCCCAGCCTGCTGCCTACCCTGCCACTGCCCCAAAATGGGGGCTTGCTTCCTTCCCCAGTTCCATTGCTGCAGTCTTCTCCAGAGCGCACTGCTAGGTATTTGGGTAGAAGACTGCTGCCTCTCCTCCCCCTTGCTTCATGGAAAGTAGCTGGGAGCAGAGAGGCAGAGGCCTCACCCACTGCAAGAGCTCACTGTTGTCACCCCATGATGGACTTCCTCCCATACCAGACCATACAGAATAAATTACAATATCATACACACTGCCTAAATGCAGTGGCATCACTAGGGTTGGTATAATTCCCATTAACTATTTGTTTATTTCAATATAGAAGAGCACAGGTCACCCAACAAATCAGTAACCAACAAAAAACCATAGCCAACTTGATGACACTCACACAACTGAATGAGAGGTCTAGTATAAGCTCTGATACATGGAAATGAAAGCCGACTCATACTAACACCTTATTGATTCCCTGCTATGTCATAATGACACCTCAGTGTCTTGCAGAACATTCAGTCTTATTGGTTATTTTTGACTTAAGCAAATTCACTTTTTGTTGCATAAGGCAGTTGTGTTTTCCTTTTATGGCTGTATTTCAATGTGGTTTGTTTCACTGCATTCTGACTTAAATTACCCATCAAACGGTACATAACACAATTGATCATTAGAAAATACCTAGCTTTTCACAATTTTGGTCAGTAGTGGTGTCACACCCCCCTCCGAGTGTGTCACCCAGTGTGGTCCACACCCCCTTAGTGATGACATCTAGAAGAAGCTGATGGGAAAAGATGGCAGGACAACAGTAATGCTGAGATGCGTGTTGGCACAATGGTCTGTACACTGGCATATGCACTAGTGGGGGGTCCTGGCCCACATACTAATGGGGGGTTGTGAAATCTGGAGGGGGGAGAATGAAGTTTGCCACTGTTTGGGAAAATGGGTTGCCTTGGACTGCCCCTGCTTCCTATTGCAATGGGTTCTAGTCACGTCTCTGCCATCCTGTAGGAAACTGACAACATGGCAGGAAAAGAGCGGAGAGGTACACGCCGTTATTAGAAGCTATAAGGTATGATCAAATTTAGATGGAATGAAAAGAACAATATATATCTTGCACAGCAAAGAGATGCATAATAAGACAGCCAATATTGAAAGCAAGTAAATGATGATGGAGTGGGACTATTTATTGCCACACAGTGGGGGAAAGAAAAAACCTAACAGGAATGCATTCAATTAAGGAGAGGAGAAAAACCGTGGGGAACACTTTCTAGCAGCAACATTATGGAGGAGCATGGTGAGCTGCCATCTTGCCGTGTAGTGGGGCAATCACAAAACTTTTCCGATGCTCATTACTTGCCGAACAATAAATTCTTTGAACTTTATAAATGCTTACCTAAGAGCTCAAAGCACTTCAGATGCATTAATTCTTACAACAAGGCTATAAGGTATTATTTACTACACCTGTATACCCACCCATGCTCCAAGAGACTCAGGGGAAGATATGAGGGGGTCCTGCCATTTATTCATATACTTGGAATGTATATTTCTAAGAGGTGTGTTAGGTGGAGGGGGGGAGATTGGCCCAAGACCAACCAGTGTTAGGGCTGAACGGAGAATTGAACCCAAATCTCTGTCCACTACACACCATGCTGGGTCTCCAGGCCCAATCCTATCCAACTTTCCAGCACCAGTGCAGCCGCAGTGCAGTGCAGAACAAATGTTCTCATGCCTTGAGGCAGCCTCTGTGACTGCCCCTCCGCCACAGGATACAGCTCACTCCCCACTGACACGGCACAGGAAAATTGGATAGGATTTGGCCCTCAGTCTAATGCCCATATTTCAGATGGTCAGAGAATGAACTAAAAATGCTGCCCCTAAGCCCACACAGGAAGTTGTGGCTGAGGTGAGGTTTGACTTGGCAACTTCCCAATCATTTCTAATGACAGCATGATTATTTGAGGTGGGACTCAAAAATGCAAGCATCCCTGTTGGAAATGGGGCTGTCCAAACAAGGCAGGTGAAGCCCCCCCCCCCCCCAGCAAACTCTTTCCACAGATTGAAATTCACACCCTATCTCTGCTCCCTCTTACTAGCCCCAGCCCAAAGCAGCTTCCAGGCAGTCAATGCCACTTGGGTCATCTTTCCCTATGAGGGATCCCAGAGCTTGGCCACAAGTCCTGGGGTCCCCATCCTTCACTGAAAAGGATGCTCCACCTCACTTCTTGCCAAGAAACATGGGGGGGGCAGGATTTAAGCCCCCCTGCACAAAATGCCCCCTACGTAGGAGCCCTCCACCGCCTGCTGGTACCCCGCCCAGATTTATTTGGGTTGGGGAAGAGCAGCAGCGAAAGGTGAGCGGTGACCCAGCGGGCGTTCCCTCAATCCGGGCTGATCGCAGTTCGAATTCTCAGCATGAACCAATTGGGGAGGCGGCGATTACTTCCAGCGGGAGCGAAGCCATCCCCTCCCCCTTCACTTCCAAGCTCAGGGCTTATTTTCCGATAAGCGCTCTCTAGTACTTTAAGATCCACCTGCGCAGAGCCACCCCCCAAATCGATAAGAAATCCCCAACCCCCCCCCTCCTTCGTACTGCTCCGATCCTGAAACAAGCACGGTATGTATCTCCCTCTAGGCTTGACTAAGACTAATCTGCAGCGCTTGGGAACAGCCCCTGTTATTTCCCCCCGCTGTAAGGCAGCACTTTCCAGCTGCAAGCACAGCCGAGGAGACGCAGAAAGCTCCCTTGGGCACAATCTTGTCCACACTTTCCTGGGAGTAAGTCCCACTGACTCTAACGGGACTTACTTCTGAGTAGACATGCATAGGATTGGGCTTTCATTTGTCCTGGGGAGACAGAGAGCCCAATCCTATGCATGTCTACTCAGAACCAAGAGCCAATGGGGCTTATTCCCAGGAAAGTGCGGACAGGATTGTGCCCAAAGGAAGCTTTCTGCATCTCTGCGGCTGTGTTTGCCGATGGAAAGTGCTGCTTTACAGCCTGGGGGGTTGGGCGGGAATAAAAGGGACTGTTCTCAAGCGCTGCACTTTCTTGGGGGGTAAGCCTCAATGACTCTAATGAGACTTACTGCTGAGTAGACATGCATAAGATTGGACTCCGTCTCCCCAGGACAAATGACAGCCCAATCCTATGCATGTCTACTCGGAAGTAAGTCCCGTTAGAGTCAATGGGGCTTACTTCCGGGAAAGTGTGAATAGGATTGGGCTGTGAGTCTGCGGGAATCAGTGGTTTACCAGCAGCCTCTCCCAGGTGCCACTAAAAGGTGTGAAGCCCCCCCCCCAAGCCCTACAATTACCACCTTTGGTTCTCTCCCCCATTCACAACCCCTACAAATACATTTCCCCGGAGCAGTAGGGCAAGTGCTTGCTCGCTGCTTGCTTATTGATTTGATTGGGAGCGGCGAGCCGGAGAGCCAAGGCCAGGAGCATCCAGCACAGCTCCCCTGCTGCAAGAGAAGGACCGCAAGGCGTGTGAACCCACCCCGCAGGCAACATCAGAGCCGCCTTCATTGCCTCTCCTGCTCCGCCTGCTAATTGGCCGAGCGGCGCCAGCCTCCCTGCTCAACCCCGGTGAACCTGCGAATCATAGTGGTGGCTTTTCCAATCCCAACCAGCTCCGCAAGCGGCTGCTTAAGGAGCGACTCTTGCTGGTCCTGCTTCCCGCCCCTCCTCTGCCCTATTAAAATGGCTGCGGCTGCAAAGGTCAAGCACCCTCTTCATTACCTTACAGCACACAGAGCTCGGGACATCTGGAAAGACGGGGGGGGATGGAGAGCAAGTGACCATCAAGGGGCAGATAGTTGCTGTCACCATCAGCGATTGCCTCTAGGGGTGGATCCAAGGGGGGGCATGGGTGCGTGCCTCCCCCCACTCTCTGCCAGCAGGCAAGGGCACCTGCTGTGCTTGGGAGCAAAATTGGACACAAGGAGAACTCCCACTGGGCAGGTGCTGGTGAGATTGGCTGGAATGGGAGCCCAGGCCTACCCCAAAGGTGTATCTAGGCTCTAAGTCCAGGTCTACCCAGCAAACCAAGGCCATCAAGTTCAACCCAGAGCCCAGGTCTACCCACCTGGTTGAGCTAGGCTCTGGAGTTGGTAGTGCTCATGCCCCTCCCCCCCACACAAACACTGGTTCTGCCCTTGTATGGGGGGATTCTTAGAGGTGTGACTCACTCTAGCATTGCTAAGCATGGGCTAATCAGGCTCTTGTTTCTGTTGCTTTTGCCTGGACCTCAGTTCCAGCTGCAGTATCTGCCAGCCCTTTATGGAAGCTTTAATCACTATAATAAGATCTCAGTTTACTGCTTTAAGCATACAAGAGGTTGGCTAAACAGTCTAAAATACAAACCCAGCTTCATTCAGTTTAGGGCCAGAATTTTTCAGCTGCCCCTTGTAATGATTGTCCCATTCAGCTGTAGTCTCCTTGCATCCACTGAATGGGAAGGGGAGAGGAGTAGCATGGTGAGGAGTCATGCCCCCCCACCACAGTGCTTGTTGTTGGCCATGCCACTGTTCTGCCAAATTCCCAATCCAAGCTCTGCCTAGAGAAATATGCCCACATTTAGCTAACTAGCACCCCTTTTTACCCAAGAATGACCCTGGTTCTGCCCTGCACTCCTACTGGACCCCACCACCAGGGTAGCTCACCTGTTTAACCTACAGAGGCCCTCCTTCCTGCCAGCAGTCTCCCACCACTACAGCAGCCCCTTGGTCCTCAGCAGGTCTTGGGCACAGCAGCCAAACACCAGTCTTAGTGTCTCCTGTAGTTCCTGCTCCAGCAGCTTCCAAAGTCCATTCACATATCAGTCTATTAGCCATCAATTCCTCAGTCCATTTCTCCAGTCTGTCCTTCCTCAAGCTGTCCTCCTTCTGCTACCCACAAACCCTTCCTGCCTCAGGTGCTTCTTACATCCCCAGGGCCCTATTGCCTTCAAGTGGCTGCAGCTGTGCAGCACACTCTGCTGGATACCCAGGCCTTACCCTTAAAGGGGCCACTGCTGATACCACATCTACCTCCTCGCCAGATCTTCCTCGATTCCAATACAGCCTCTCCCCCTCCTGGGGCTCCAATAGTTGCCTGCAAAGGGCAGTGCTGATTGGGGGATTGGTTCCCATGGCCTAGAACCTGGGAAGCAAACCCTTCTGCCTTTGGTGCTGCCCTCTGCACATAAATATGGAATTTGTGAACCAGCAAGTGCATGGGACCATATTTACCTAGAAATTAACACTAGAAGATGACTAATACTGGAGAATATGGGAGCAGGATTTACATTTTACTAACCCAGAGGAAGGTTGGATCTATAATTGTATAACTAGCCACTCTGCATCATTACATGTGGCTCTAAATGAACACCTTTGGAAAAAGTGATGACCTCTTGTATTTAGCATGGGAAGAGCAACAGTCCCTCTTCATCACAGCATAGCTTCTTTCCAAATGGCTGTTGCTGGTGACTCTTCTGTATTTTTTTTTTTAAAGATTGTGAGCCCTTTGAGGAGCGGGAGCCATTTGTTGATTTAATTTACTTTGTAAACAGTTTTGTGAACTATTCCTGTTGAAAGGTGGTGTATAAATATTCATCATCATCATATTTCTTCAACTGCTTGCATATGAAGAAGGAAGAGAGACACAGTTTGTAGTATATTAACTGCTGCTAACATCATAGCCAGGGACAGGAAAATGTATGCGAGACATCAGAATGTCTTGTATGTGAGGCTTGTATGTAAAATTACTGTCACAGTATATGTGGATTTGGGGCAGGGGGTAGAAATATGGCAAAATCTGTTAACTTTTGAAAAAAAATTCAAAAGTCTGGATGTTTCCCATAAATAAAACACATTATTTTGGAGATTTGGTTTGCTAAACTCATTGAGAAGCTTTTGATTTGCATTCAGGTGATTTATGAAAGGTCAGGTGTCTGGCTTTGTAACGAGCTTTTTCAGTCTTTGGGAGTTTTATACAAATCTATAAAATTGCTCAGTTTTCTTGTCATATATCTCATCTGCACTGGGATTTTAACAATTAATGGATTTCTGCTGTGTCCGAATTGTTCAATGGTTTCTATGTGGCATTCTTGATGGGAAGGCGATAGAGGGAGTTGCAGAATGAAGAAGGGAATGGGTAAGTGGAAGAGAGGGCATTTGTATGGGAGAATTGAGGAAGGGTCGGAAGAGGAGAGGAACTATGGAGAGAACTGAGTGAGGAAGAAAATTTGGGAAGGAAGATGCCAGGGAGAGAGAGAGGAAGAGTACTCAAAGAGGGACTAGGGGAGACTGAGGAAAGGGGGTCGGAAAAAGGATTGGGAAGAGAGGAGCAGAGCCAAGAGAGCCCAGAGGCAGGGTAGGTGAAGAAACAAGAAGGCAGGAACCAACAAAAGAGAGCAGGGCAGATTCAAGGAGCAAGGGAGAACTTTACTCTGTCTACGGCTGGTCTGTGAGGTGAGATTCTAGGGCAACATCCCACCTGTGGCCCTAAAAAATCCTGTCTACCCCCAGGTCTTCAGGGCACCAAAGGCTAGCCTGAGCCTGACCCCAAGGACTGTATAGCTGGGCTCCACAGACAGAATCCAGATAGGTATGGGCAAACTTCTCCTTCAGGACCTGGGCATGAGGGTGAGAGGGTTGCTCTGTTCAGGTAAAATGTTGAACAAAATGACAGTGATCAAGAGAATATCTTTCTAAGTCTCTTTTTTCTGCCTTTTCTCTTCCCTGTGACACCCCATTATATCCTTCCTGAACCTGTGCAATGTTGACCTGTCCCCTTGGGAGGAGGTGGAATATGAGAGATCTGTCACACTGACAGGATAGGCCCAGGATCATCAGAAGCCCAACCCTGAGGGCATGATGTGGTTGCCAGCCTAGGCAGTGACAGTGACCTGGAGCATTTCACAGCTGTCTGACATCTTCATGAACAACAGTGCAAGGAACTTGCCCAGTCTCTGCATGACTGTGAAACAATGAAGCAGACCATTGTGTTATTTAAAAAAACAGAAGGTGGTGGCCAATGTGGCCACCACAAAGAGCTTCACACCACTGCCACTCTTCTGTCTAGTCTATAGGACATACAAGGGCCCAGAGTGCCATCCAGGAGACTAGTTCAGGGTCTTGCCCCATAGACTCCCACAATCTGGCACTGATGCTGTAAAACAGTTTTCTGCCCGGAGATCTACTATAGCAGCAGCTCAACAGGCAACTTTACATTGGAAACATGTCCCAGCATCCAACAAGCTTCTGGAGGAAAAATCCATTACGGATTACAAGCCATGATGTGTATGTGCAACCTACTGATTTTAGAAATGGGCTATGTCAGATTCCCAGATGCAAGGGTTGAAATCCCAGATGCAGTCCCAGATAGGTTATGTCAGAATGCCAGATGCAAGGATGCAGGTCTCTTGTTATCTGGTGTGCTCCTTGGGGCATTTGGTGGGCCACTGTGAGATACAGGAAGCTGGACTAGATGGGCCTATGGCCTGATCCAGTGGGGCTGTTCTTATGTTCTTATGCAAGGGAGGGCACCAGGATGAGGTCTCTTGTTATCTGGTGTACTCCCTGGGGCATTTGGTGGGCCGCTGTGAGATACAGGAAGCTGAACTAGATGGGCCTATGGCCTGATCCAGTGGGGCTGTTCTTATGATTGGGGGTACTGTACATAGTCTCTGTACTCCTCCCTGAATGTCAGATCAATGCTGTGCTAGGTTTCCTGCAGGACTGTTGGGGGGGGGCATTGCCAAAAAGTTTCAATATCTGTCATGGGGCTGTTTTTTCATCTCTCCAAAGGAATCCGTTTCCAGTCCAATGCCTATTTGTTGTGCATGCATTTTTGATTGAGGTCATAGTAAAGCATGGGATCTCAGGGTTTACAACTGTTTACACATTCTTGGCCCCAAAAGAGGTTCTCATAGGATTTGACGAGGTTACAGAAGATGGTTTGGCATGGAAGGGTTTTGAAATATAGCTTGAATGCAGAACAGTCATTGCTTAATACCCTGAAGCCTGTTTAAAACTTCCAAGATATATGTGCAAACAGATTTTATAAAAAACTGCAGGTTATGCTAAGGTTGCCAGCATATTTGGAGCAAGTGCTCTAGTTGACAGATGCACAGAATGCAACTCCGAAACCACTATTTTCACATTTTGGAGGCAAGGGAATATAGCTGACATTGTCAAGGGAAGACAGATCACAAATATTTGGACATTCCCAGTAAGTTCAGGAAGCAACAGAACAAATTGAGATTGGACTGAGGCTTCTTAGGCTTAATTGCTTCTGATTAATAATTAATTCTCTTTGATTACCAGTTATCTTTGATTACTAATACTAATAACTGAAACTGTCATGTGTCTACTCAGGCTAGATTCATATCAAATTGTCATCTAGATTTCCACCTTGACAGTGGCAAAGCAGCCATGGCAAACCATTGTCTTCGTTGATGTTCTTTATTTCCATATGTGAGAAGTGAAATCTTTCCATATTATGGGTCAGATCATTAAACACTACCACTTGGAATTATTTATGAAACCTTGTAGCTATGCAAATTGTGGCTCTTAAAGCACTTTCATAAGTATTTATGAGTAACCAAGGGGGTAGTAGATCAATATGTAATGCCAGGAGAGGTTGTGGACAGGGTTTTTGTTTTTTAAGTGAGGTTTTCTCTGAATTGATAATCTGATATTTCACCTTTGAGGGCCTCAGATTATTTTTGTTCCTGTCTACAGGTTAAATGTCAGACTTCACCAACTTAACTGCAAAGGTGAACTACTGAGGTCATTCTAGAACCATCTGACGAGATTCAGGAAACAATTGAGAGTCAGAAGAATGATCAAAATGTTTATCTTTCCAGCAGATTATAGACACATTCAGGCCTTCTACATGGAGTAGGTTCTGCTACTCCTATCTGCAGTAGGAGTTTGCTGCTGTCTCATGAATGTTCCTACACTGCTGTCCTTAATGTCTGCAACTTCTAACCATGATGATAGTGTGCATTGCATGGTTGTGTGCTAAAAACAAGCAATACCCTTCCTAAAGATATGAAGCATCATTGGCATGGTAGATATCATATGTGATCCCACCCTCTAACCACAAGGGTGGGAGTTGAAGATATTTGCAACATAGGAGCAACCCCACCACTCCAGGTAACATAAATGATGCTTTAGCACTGATTTGAATGTGCTGTTTCCCTTGTTGCAAAAACTGAATGCTGCAAAAAACAAGATGTACAGTAGTCTGTACACAAACCCTGGGAACAGAAGGCAGGTCATAGTGAAAGGAGCAATATATGACACAGTGAAAATTCATCTCTGCTCTAGCGAGCCTATATTAAGCAGAATAAATTCATGATTTGATCTGGGATTAAGTGTATGGCAAGGCACAACGAATCCTCATGATCAGCACTATAGATAAGAATGTACAGAATCCCCCTAAGAAATTTCACTTGTTTTAAAGAAATGAATGTAGGATCCCTTGAAAATTCTTAGATGTTTTGCCTGGGGAGGGAGGGAGAAAGAACCCTGAAGTTTGTTTCAAAATTCCCTTTTTTCAGATTTCAGTGCCAACTCTAGGGAGGTGGGATGTGATCGCAGTATGGGTGCCTGCAGGTTTATAAGGTAGCTTGCTGGCCCTGAAAGTCCTGCACCATATCCCAGGCTCATTGGAAAGAATCAGGAGCTAATCTAGTCCCTCAGCCAGTATCAGAGTAAGCTCAGTCCCTAACAGATCAACCTGTACAGACCATAGTGTGTCATATGCAGAGGCAAGTATAGCACACTAGAGCTGCGATCCTGGTGCACGTTTACCTGAGGCCAAGTTCCATGCAGTGTGACTTTCTTCTGAATTGATGTGCACAAGCTCAAACTGTAAAACTGCAGTCTTCCCCATACTTACCTGGGCACAAACACTGAACAACATGGGGCTTGCTTCTCAATATACACGCATTGGATTGGGCTGAACAGCCACTGCAAAGGAATTTCTCCGGAGGGATCAAGGATGTGAGGTATGCCAGAGGCTACAGGGGAAGTGGGGGGGGGGGAAGAAGGGAGATGTAATTCCTTTTAAAATAGGTACAGAGACAGATTTTTGTCTCCTTGCCTAATCCTTAGTTCCATTCCTTTCCTCCCTTTTCCTTGCTCGTCTGAGTCTCCAAATATCATTAAACTTTCACACCAAAAGTAACCGCTTTCAAGCAAGAATAAAACAAACAAGGTCATTGGAAAAGATGAAGAATAATGAGGTTCTCTTTTTGCTAGGAATCCTTGTTCTTCTTTTTGGTTTCCTCCCCTCCCCTTCCTCTTTCATCTCATGCCGGAAAAAGAAAAATAAATCTTTACGAATCCCTTTGGAGCTTTCTCTCTCCTGCATTGCCTGTGATATGAGAGGATGCCAAAAATAAAAGAACTTCATCAAATCATCGGAGAGGCACCACTCCTGCCCCTCCCACCTTAGGCCTTCTTCCGGTACTTGCGTTGGGGGAAGCTGTGGAGGCACCGGTGTCCCCCGTTGCCCTGTAGCGGGGGCCACAGCTGCCAAAGTAGGTCACATTTACACATTGCTTGGACTCTGCGGAGATTTCTCTTTCCGCCTTAATTTTCTATTCCTTTCAATCTCAGGGATTTGGGAATGGATGAAAGTCTCAGAGCAGGATTTTAAATAGTTGATTAAACAGCAATGAACAGAGAATTTGCTATGGAGAACCCCTCCGAGAACAGGGAATGGCTTTTTCTGGCCTGTTATATGCTTGAGTCTCTTCTCTGAAGGCCATTTCCAAGTTACTTGGTGGTCAGTCCCTGTAGTTTGCCATCACAGAGCAGGAAGTGGTACCCAATTCTCACTCTGTCACATGTTTGCATGTGAGCAGAACTACATATATGCCGTGTGCACAGCCTACAGTTTTACAGCAGCCCAGAGATGACTGAGAAATGTAATGAAGAGTTCTCTTGTCTCTGCATGCTCAAATTCACAAGACCCGGTTCCATATTTTTCCACCATGTTCTTCAACATAAACTTGAGTGGAAGACAATTACTTGTTCGAGACCATCCAGGTTACACTGATCTTGACCTTGATTTAGGGAATTGCTTCCACACTTCAGTATCCTGATGGGAGGTGGAAGCTATACCAACACAATAAAATATTCTGTTTTCAACTTATGCTCCATTTCAACTCATAGAGTAATTTGTACTATTTTAATATCCCCCTGCAGCAACTGTTACCCTGCACGTGCCTGATCTCATCTGATCTCGAAAGCTAAGCAGGGTCAGGCCTGGTTAGTACTTGGATGGGAGACCGCTTGGGAATACCGGGTGCTGTAGGCTTATACCATAGTCTTTCGAGACTGAAGGTTGCCAACCAACCAACCAATATCCCCCTAGGGCCATAACCACTGGGGATGGCATGGGGTGAGGCTGGCTTCCTCAAGGATATTCCAGGGCCTTCACTGCATGTTCAGTCTTCAATGGGTCAGGAATCACTGTCGAACAGCCAGAATATAAACAGAAGTAGCCTAATTGGTTTACCATTATTCAATAGTGTATTTAATGATATTACAAATTAATGAGGGAATTTTGGCAGGTGCAGTTTGACATTTAAAAAGCTGTACCTGGCAAAATTCCCTGAGGAGTCCTGTAGGGGAACCAGCAGTTGCCAGAGAGGTGACATTTTTCTTTACTTACCCCTCCTGGCCAGCTTGGTCCCCAGCTGGCCCACAGAATGCTGTGGCTCAAGTGTCTGCAGCCCTGCACCATGCAAGCCAGCCCAGGTCAGAATTGGGCCATTAAAAGACATTTTGGATGCAATCCTGGCTTGCACTGGAACAGGCAAGCCAGGAGACTTGCACTGTATCCAGCACAGAATTGAGGCCAGCAGCATCTTAGCCAGAGGCAAGGCGAAACTCTTCCCCTTAAACCTGGGTAAAGGCTGCTGGCACCTATGGGTCTCCTCAGACTTGTGCTACCTCCTGAGGCTTGAAGCCGCTCTGATCTCCCAGGGAACGGGGCTTGGGATCTGGCATAACTGTCCTGGCTCCCGCCCGCCTGCCCCCGGGGCAGCCCATCGCCCTCCCTCCCTTCTTCTCTCCACCCCCCACGCCTACCTTTCGCCTTTCATTGGCAAGGAGCTGGGGGGAATCTGGCATGAAGGCTTCTGTCAGCCTCCGCAGGCCAGTGCTTCTCAGAGTGCCGGCCTGGCTTCCTCCTGAGGAGGTGCAAACGTGCTTTATGGCACTTGGGCCGGCATAGGGCACAGTTTGGATTGCACCCTTTGAATGTCACCTGTTAATTTGGCTTAATAAGTCAGTCCTTGGGCTAAAATATTAGTATACCGGTTTTTGTGATTGCATTTTGAATATATCAAAGATACACTTTGGAAATTTGCTGTCAATCTTTTCTCCCCTCCCTGAAAACATCTTTGCTTCTCCTTCCAGAAATCCTTCATGGTACTACTCGTTATTTAACTGTCCAGGAACTGTTATGGCACAAACAGGTCTCGTGTGGCTTGTGCACCATCACTTTCCTGTACTGAAGTAATTATTCACAAAATCTTATTGTGTTGCCGCTCAGTCAGATGTGTGATTACTGTGTCACAAAGATGTCCACAGAGAAAGTCCACTGTTCGGAGGCAGCTTACACAGTTTAATTCAGGGGCTGACTCTGACTTTGGGGCAAGTAGAAGAGAGGTGATCCAGATGTCATCAGGCCCCAGTGGTTCCTGTTTTGTGTATTCACTGCAGATTTGATGCACAGCTAACTTATCTAGGGTGGCTGCCTGCCTGTCTGTTCAGGAGAGAATAGTTTCTGTCACATCCCTGCCAACAGCTGAGGATCTGTTCTTACTTTGGCTGATTTCTGCCTATTACCTTGCTCATGAAACCACTTGCAAGTGCGCTTAACTGCTTAGAATCTCATCATCCGTTTCAATACAGATCTGTAAGTTTAGTTCTGTGTACTTTGGAAGAGTGTGTCACCTTGCAGAAGGACAAGCCCCCAGCACATAGGAGATTTTGAGAATTTCAGGTCATTTTTTTACTCTAAAAAAAAATTCCATAGTAATGCTGCTGTGACACTTGACTCAGTGTTCCCCCCCCCTTCCCTTCACTACAGTGCCATTTGTTAACAGACTGCACTTGCTCCCAGTGTGGGATTGTCACTCCCGAATCAGCCTTTTCAGCCACACTAGACGCTGTTCCAGAACCACCTTTCAGAGCGCGATACCAGAGTCTTTTGAGACTGAAGGTTGCCAACTCATCCCAAATGGAGGTACAATCCAGTTAAGGATCAATGTTAACGGTCCATAAATATTCTCTTAGTTTTCTTGCCAAGTGTTGCTCTGTCCCCCAACACCCCTCCCACACAAATGCTCCAAACACACACACATGCATGAAACTGTCTCCAAAGCACATTATCCCCCCACTGCACAGACACCCTTCAGTGCCTAGTCGTTTGGGATCCATGATTCATTCCAGTCAAAACGTATTACAAATGCCTCTGAGCACATGAAGAGTGCCATTCCCTCTCTGCTGCACAAGCACAGCCTGCTCCTGCGCACTCAGAGTGAAAGAGAAGGGCTTAGAGAAGATACCATTTTCCTCCCCGAGCCTGAGTCCCTGTACAATAACTTTTAGTTCTGATTTTTCCCAACTCTAACCCAGCAGCTCTTCATAATTAAAATCCTGTTCCCCCCCCCCCCCCAGCCATACTTACCCTGCCCATTATAATTACAGACAGGCTTTCTGGTAGTCATATAAAATTAAAGCCACTTTGCGGCTTCTTCTGTCATGGTTCCATTTCTATCATGCAGCAAGAGTATGGGAGCAATAGAAGCCAGGAAGTGCTAAGGAGATAGTAGCTGAAACACAGAGGGGAGGGAGATAGTGAGTAGGGGCAAGTATGAAGGGAGTAGGGGGAAGGCTGGGATCCAGAGACCATCACCCAGCCCATGAATTATCAGACCACTGTCTACTAACTAATAATAACCAGAAGAGTTTAGGCATAAAGTGCAGATTGCCTTTTAAAGGAGCTGTGTCCTTTCAGAAGGAGAGGGATGATCAGATGACTCACCATCACACATTCTGCTGGAACTACTGGGAATGGGACATGATGCAGTCAAACTTATGTCCATTTCAGTTTCCTTGGTTTCAGGGGAACAGAGCTAAGGACCAAGACTGGTCTACACAGGTAGTAGAATCTGGAGGTGATACAGTAGATACATCTGGATAGTTCTACTTCCAATTGCAAGTGCAGGAAGCCATTTTTCAATGTTCGCATACATTAAAAATAAAAATAAATTGCAAGCTTCAAAAAACAACCTAGCAAACGAAGGAAGTTTCTAGCTCAGCCTGCCTGCTCTTTACTGGGCTAGTTTTCTTCCTATAGGGGCTCTTTGGGCAAAGGGCATTTAATAAATTCATTTGATTTTCTCCATCTGCAGCTTAGAGCAGTCCAGTCTGTTTTACCATCCCACACTCCACAACCACATTCTCCTGCACGTGTAGACCAAGACTTCATTAAAAGTGCCTGGCTCTCAACCTATAGTAGCTAACTTCTGGCGATGAATTTATTCTTTTATATAGTTTTCACTTTTTGTCTTTCTTTTCCTTCTGTTTTGTCCCTCAACATGTCTAACCCATTTTTGCCCGGCCCACAGGCGTACACATTTGGTTCCTGTTGCACGTATGCAACATTGGGCAGAAATCTATATATCTTTTGTGAGCCCTTTTCATTTCTTCCTTGTGAAATTATTTTGACCCACAGAGGGTAACAGAATGGACTACAAATCAGATACTAAACTAGTTAGGCAAAGTTGGTGGTTTACAAGTTCCTAGGCTAAGTGCAAAATCTATACATTTCTCCTGTAACTACAGCAAAAACTAACCCCCCCCCCCCCCCGGTCTGTTCAATACAGTTATTTTTTTCAGTTAAAATAGATAATGGGCAACCTTCATTGAGCTGCTGTGGGTTGCTTGTTTGCAAGATTGACCATTTCTTCAGGTTAGTAGATGTTGATGCCTGTATGACTATGTGCATTCGAATCTGGAAAACACAGCTCTGTGCTTGCAGAGAATTCTGTTGCTGAGAGGCTGGCAGTATTCTCATTACAGTATTCATTAGAGAATGCACAACATCCTCCTGGAGATGAAAGCACTTTCTTCTGTGCTCCCCTTTGCTCTCAGATTCAGTCTCCATCCTGGTTTTTGGCGTCAGCATTTGTTTCTCAAATAGTGTACTTTCCAAATCTGCAAGCATGACCTATATATACCCATCTCCCCAACCTACAACAAGGCAGGGCTTTAGATGAAAACCACCAGAGGTGCCTGGGGAGGATGGATAAAAGCTTTCTGTTGAAATGGGTTTTGAAGAGAAAGACCTGAGATAGGGGCAGGAAGAGAGCCAAGGGGGAGCATCACAGCTGTTTTCTTTTATGTTCACTAAAGCTGCTGTTATGTCATTTTTTTAATTAAAATGTTTTCTGAGGCTGATGTGATTTATGGCTCTCTGTCCTTCACTGAGGGATGTTGATCCATTCGGCTCGTAGCCCAAGGTAATCCAGAGAGTGATGCAGAAATCTGAACTGCCAAGAGAGACTCAGGTGTGATCTCAAGAGATTATCTATCCTTATGGCATCATTTTATAAAATGGGATGAAGGAGCAGGAAAGGGGAGCCATTATCCTACTGTCAATCAGTTCCAGTCCACAGGAAGTTGAAAGTGAGATCTGACAATAGCAGCTGGGTGGTTCCCATTGTCTTTAGAAGGGATCTGCCCATGGTACAACCTGAAATCGTGAATGATGTTCACAGCAGTGTTGCACCAGCCCAGGGACTTCGATCCCTGTTGCTACTTAAGATGCTGGTGATTCAGTGAATGACTGTAGCAACAGTTCTTTGAATGTACAGGTCCAACCTTGTTATACAAGGTTTTTTTATATATGAATTTGACTCAACACGAATGGCCACTGCAGATGAGAAGGAATGTGCTGATCCCTGGAGAAAGGGAAAAATGCACCCCTTTAAAATGCTTTTCTTACTAGTTAGCAACCTTCAGTCTCAAAAGACTATGGTATCGCGCTCTGAAAGGTGGTTCTGGAACAGCGTCTAGTGTGGCTGAAAAGGCCAATTCGGGAGTGACAATCCCTTCCACACTGGGAGCAAGTGCAGTCTGTCCCTGGTCTGTCTCCCTGGGTATGGGCCTTCCTTCTTTGCCTCTTTGCCTCAGACTGTTGGCCAAGTGTCTCTTCAAACTGGGAAAGGCCATGCTGCACAGCCTGCCTCCAAGCAGGCCGCTCAGAGGCCAGGGTTTCCCACTTGTTGAGGTCCACTCCTAAGGCCTTCAGATCCCTCTTGCAGATGTCCTTGTATCGCAGCTGTGGTCTACCTGTAGGGCGCTTTCCTTGCACGAGTTCTCCATAGAGGAGATCCTTTGGGATCTGGCCATCATCCATTCTCACGACATGACCGAGCCAACACAGGCATCTCTGTTTCAGTAGTGCATACATGCTAGGGATTCCAGCACGTTCCAGGACTGTGTTGTTTGGAACTTTGTCCTGCCAGGTGATGCCGAGAATACGTCGGAGGCAGCGCATGTGGAAAGCGTTCAGTTTCCTCTCCTGTTGTGAGCGAAGAGTCCATGACTCGCTGCAGTACAGAAGTGTACTCAGGACGCAAGCTCTGTAGACCTGGATCTTGGCATGTTCCGTCAGCTTCTTGTTGGACCAGACTCTCTTTGTGAGTCTGGAAAACGTGGTAGCTGCTTTGCCGATGCGTTTGTTTAGCTCGGTATCGAGAGAAAGAGTGTCGGAGATCGTTGAGCCAAGGTACACAAAGTCATGGACAACCTCCAGTTCATGTGCAGAGATTGTAATGCAGGGAGGTGAGTCCACATCCTGAACCATGACCTGTGTTTTCTTCAGGCTGATTGTCAGTCCAAAATCTTGGCAGGCCTTGCTAAAACGATCCATGAGCTGCTGGAGATCTTTGGCAGAGTGGGTAGTGATAGCTGCATTGTCGGCAAAGAGGAAGTCACGCAGACATTTCAGCTGGACTTTGGACTTTGCTCTCAGTCTGGAGAGGTTGAAGAGCTTTCCATCTGATCTGGTCCAGAGATTGATGCCTTCTGTTGTAGTTCCAAAGGCCTGCTTCAGCAGGACAGCGAAGAAGATCCCAAACAAGGTTGGTGCAAGAACACAGCCCTGCTTCACGCCGCTTCGGATGTCAAAGGGGTCTGATGTGGAGCCATCAAAGACAACAGTGCCCTTCATGTCCTTGTGGAAGGATCTGATGATGCTGAGGAGCCTGGGTGGACACCCAATCTTGGGGAGAATCTTGAAGAGGCCATCCCTGCTGACCAGGTCGAAAGCCTTCGTGAGATCTATGAAGGCTATAGAGAGTGGCTGTCGTTGTTCCCTGCATTTCTCCTGCAGTTGTCTAAGGGAGAATACCACATCAGTGGTGGACCTGTTGGCTCGGAATCTGCACTGTGATTCTGGATAAACGCTCTCTGCAAGTACCTGGAGCCTCTTTAGTGCAACTCGGGCAAACAACTTTCCTACAACACTAAGGAGAGAGATGCCACGGTAGTTGTTGCAGTCACCCCTGTCGCCTTTGTTCTTGTACAGCGTGATGATGTTTGCATCCCTCATGTCTTGAGGTACTCCACCTTCTCTCCAGCAGAGACAAAGGATTTCATGCAGCTCAGTGACGATGATCTCTTTGCAGCACTTTAGGACTTCAGCAGGGATGCTGTCTTTTCCAGGTGCCTTGCCAAAGGCAAGGGAGTCCAGAGCCACGTGAAGTTCTTCTAGGGTTGGTTCACTGTCAAGCTCCTCCAGCACAGGCAGGCACTCAATGTTGTTCAGCACTTCTTCGGTGACTACATTTTCTCTGGAATATAGCTCAGAGTAGTGCTGCACCCAGCATTCCATCTGCTGCGCCCGATCCTGGATGACCTCGCCTGCGGCAGACTTCAGAGGGGCAATTTTCTTCTTTGTTGGACCTAGGGCCTGCTTGATACCATCATACATCCCCTTGATGTTGCCCATGTCAGCTGCTATCTGTATCTCGGAACAGAGCTGGAGCCAGTAGTCGTTAGCACATCTCCTGGCAGTCTGCTGGACTTTGCTGCGAGCAGCTCAGAGGACCTGCAGGTTGCGCTCACTGGGACAGGCCTTGTATGCTGCTTGAGCTCTCCTCTTTTCCTCAATGACTGGTGTCAACTCCTCAGAGTGGGCTTCAAACCAGTCTGCCGTCTTGTTGGTCTTCTTGCCAACTATGGACAAGGCGTTGTTGTAAACGGCATTCTTGAAATGTTCCCATCTGTTGGATGCGTTTGCATCGACCGGGCCTGGAAGAGATTCCTCAAGCGCTCGTGCAAATTCCTCCACTTTTCTCTGATCCCGGGTCTTGCTCGTATCAATGTGAAGTCTTCCTTCCTTTTTCGTGTGATACAATCGCTTTGTTTGCAGTTTCACTCTGCTGCACACCAGGGAGCAGTCGGTGTCGCAGGCAGCACCCTGATAGCTGCGTGTGATCTTGATGCTGGGAAGGCTGGAGCGTCTGGTGAGAATCAGGTCGAGCTGGTGCCAGTGTTTTGATCTTGGGTGTCTCCAAGAGACTCTATGTTGGGGCTTCGTGTTGAAGAACATGTTGCTGACACAGAGACCGTGATGACAGCAAAACTCTAGCAGGCGTTGGCCATTTTCGTTCATCTTCCCAGTGCCGAACTGACCTAAGCAAGTGGGCCACGAACTGTTATCAGCACCAACTCTAGCATTGAAGTCACCGAGGATGAACAATGGCTCTTTTACGGGGATATTCTTGATAGTGGTGGCCAGGTCATCATAAAATTTGTCTTTGGCTTCTGCTGGAGACGACAGAGTCGGTGCATAAGCACTGATGAGAGTGACAGGCCCTGCTGATGACTGGAGCTGCAGGGACAAAATTCTTTCACTTCCCACAGTAGGTGGGATGATGGATTTCAGCAGGGTATTTCTGACCGCAAAGCCAACACCATGTTCCCTGGTTTCGTTTGGTGGTTTTCCCTGCCAGAAAAATGAGAAATTTCACTCCTTGACAGATCCGGAATCTGGCAGCCTAGTCTCTTGAAGGGCGATGATGTCCATCTGCAGTCTGCTCAGCTCCATGTCGATGACAGCTGTTTTGCGTGCATCGTCTATTGCTTGCAGGTCATCAGAGAAGCCAGGTGTCATTGTCCTTACGTTCCAGGTGCCCAGCTTTAGGGCAGGAGTTTTCTGTTTACTATTGCATGGTGCAGAGTTGTCGATCTGCTTGTCGGTTTTCACCCTAAACCCCACGCACCCCGTGAGGTTAACGGACCGTGGTGAGGCAACACCTTACTGGCTGGGGACTGCCCAGCTTAAGGTGGGCGGTAGCTGCCCAATGAGATGCAATGATCTCTCCCACCGTCGGAAGCAGCCCCTGGCGTCATGCCCTACGCCAATCGAGCGAAGACTTATAACCGGTAACTGCTGCTTCCCGTGTTGTGCCGACGCCATATGGCGAAGTTGGAGTGTCCTCTCCAGTGCATGAAGCCTGGGTAAAGAAGGTGTGGAGGATAGGCTGTTACCCATGCAGCAAATCCCCCCTCTCCACATCGCTGGAATGATCCAATGGAAAGGCAGAAACCAATACGGTTTGTTCCAGCGGCGTCGCAGGAGTTGCCAGAACATGACTGTGTGCAGCCACAAACTGCCTGAGGGACTCCGGCTCCTGATTTTGCCTCGAGGTTGACTCCTGAAGCCTTTTCCACAACTGGATGTAGCCACAAGGCAGTGTAGGTTTGGAATCAGAGTTTTCCTTCTCTTAGATGTCTCCCTACAACTTCCTGATAGCCACAAACCCCTCATGCCCCTCCCCCCTGCATCCCATTTGTCTCACCACTGCTCCCTATTCAACTTCCCGATACACACAAACCCCACACAAACCTGATACACACAAACCACACAAACCCCAAACAAAATAATAATAATAATAATAATATTTCTTACTGTTGTACAGATTTTTATCTCAACATAATGAGAAAGGCCCTTTAAATTAAAAGAAAACAGTCCTTTACAATAGTCAGTGAGAGGACAGCCAGCTGACAATCCATCAGTCATTCTGTCTCCAAGGGACCCCCTCCCTTCCCCCTGAACACTTGAAAGAAAATCCTTTCTAAGCACCTGGAGAGAGACTGATTGTTGAATTGTTGTCTTAATGACTCATCCTAACATCACAAAGGCCAGCAAGGCTGTTTTTAAATCACCTGAGTAAAGGCACTTGTTTTTTTAAATTGATTTGCTATAGTGAGATTTTTGCCATCCATGTGAGTTCTGGGAGACCATGCAAATAACAGACTCAACCTGTATATGTGAAATTGAAATTGGGAGTTTTCCAAACAAGGAACTCAACTTCCCTGTGATATCTGAGAAATGGGTGGGTAAGAACGGCAAATCTGAAGGACGATCTTCATTCAAATACATCACATGAAAAGTCAAATGCTCTGTTTTCAGCCCTGAAACACCCTTTCCTGGCAGTCTGAAAATAGCTTTATTGTCACTGCACCCCTTCTCACATGTCCACCCTAAAGCTGGAGGGTTTTATTTAGGAACCAAAATCTGATTGTGATAAGTGGATTAAATGATAGCAGAGAGACAGAATGAGTCGCACAGTATGCAGGCCTCTTGCTTGAAAATCTGTGTTCATTATAAGAGAACACAAATACCCTTGCAGAATCCAGACCTAATGAAAAGCTTATTTGCCAGAGTCTCAGTTCATTACTGGACTTGCTGTGCAGTCTATACCCTGAAGGAAGTGTAGTGCATGTCTGCTGAATGGATTGGGGAGGGGAGACTCTTGCAAGCTTTAAAATACTAGTATACCAATGGAAGCCCTTTCTGTTGTACTCTGCCTTTTCTGTGTCCTTCCATTCCTTCATAATGAATAAAGGCATTATGCACAGGAAGGTGCATTGGCTTTAGGAATTTATTTACTTGAATCTGCTAATACACCATATTAATCAATCATTTGGTTTGATTCACTTTTGCAAGGGGATGAGAGAATATGACAGCAAGCTGGGACATTTCTTTTCCTGCTGTTGCCACCATTCAACCTGATAATAATATGGATACTCCCAGCCCTTCACTGTAGCATTGGGCCAAATTAGGACATCAGTGTGCTTATTGTGACCTTGGTCTGCCCAGCCTTTGCCAGTTCCTCTCTTTGAACTCTGACATACCATGCCATGCCCATTTACTTAATAAGAGTTTTGCTCATTTCCTACACTTCCAAAAAACTGTCTAATAAATTAGCTTGTGCCAGTTTACTCAGAGGAATGGCACGAAGAGAAGGATCACCACCCTGTTCCTTCAAATCAGATACTCTTAGGTCATAGGAGCTGGAAGCTTACAGTTTTGTTCTCTCCCTGAATATAATGGAGTTCCATCTAAGATTCTCAAGCAGAAACTAAATTGGGCTGCTGTAATCTTGGACGCATGAAAGTGGAAGAGTTCAGGTGTCATTTCATCAAGAACTCTTTATAGAGGTCCACCAGAATACTCACATCATACACAACTCAAGTTTGCATCTTGCTAGAAGAAAAATTCTCTGTGCTGGCTCCAGATTGCTGGAGTCCCTGGGACAAAGCCCTGGACTGCCACTACCCACCTGTTCACTGATGATACATGGGGTGCTACAACTGCCCCCCCCCATACTGAGAGTTCAGGGGATGGCCTGGCCAGGCAGACCCTCTGCTGGGGGTGAGCCTTTGACCAGTGCCCAGCACCACCAACCCCTGATGTCACCCTTGGGCAGGGCCTAGGAGAGGGGGGTTAAGGGAGTAATTTGTACCCAGGCCCAGGGTCTAAAGGGGGGCCCAAAAGCCAAAGGAGGGGCCCCAGAAATTTCCTGGGATCTGACATTTTCCTATCTACTCAGACTTGTTGCCCGTATGGGATGCTGGGGACACTACCGATGCCACATGAGTGGGTAGACCTGGGCTCCTAAGACTTTTCCAGCTGTCTCTACCCTCCCCTCACCCTGCTTCATTCCTCCCTGCGCCTATTCTGCTTGCCCCTATCACTGGCTTAGAGAACACAGGCAAAACTGTGAGTAGCTGCCAGATCACCTTTGGCCTTGTCTTGCAAGCACAACCCCTTACAAATGAACTCAAATCACCAACAAGGACCAATCTTTCCTCTTCTCAATTATGATGAGATAAGACTGATCTTCCAGAGCAAAACACAGTCACTGTATCTTCCTTACCACTGGCATTTTACCAAGAGCTGCAACCTGTAGCAACAGTGATGTGATCCTGTGATTTCAGACTCTAGAGATATGCAATTGAAATGCCCTTCACCTCTTTCACCAACCACCCTGGAGCTGACATTTGACAGGTAGGAAGAAAAGATGTGCCAAGATTTTAGCAAACACAAGCAACCCATTAAGCTGGACTGTGCATTTCTTTCCCTTGCTTGGTAAATAATCCTTTATTCTGCAGCACAGATTTGCATATTTTACATGAAGGTTGAGAATTTAGAATTCACTTTGGGCACAATCCTAACCAACTTTCCAGGAACAAGGCAAGGACAATGCAGCTCCAAAGTAAGTGAGCAAATATTCCTTTACCTTGAGGAGGCCTCCCTGACTGCCACCCAACTGCAGGATGCACAGGGTGGCCAGATACAATGGAGAACAGAGTGCCTATACCTTTAACCATGGTACAAAAGAGAAAATTTTGGCAGGTCCAGCTCAACATGGAAGGGTTTAAAAAACTGCACATGTCAAAATTCCCTCTTCTATACCATGGTTAAAGGTATAGGCACTCTGTCCTCCATTGTATCTGGTCACCCTGAGGATGCACCACATGCCCCATTGGCACAGCTATGTCAGTGCTGGAAAGTTGGTTAGGATTGGGGCCTTTGGATTTCTCTCTCATTTTTTAAAAGCATGAAAATGGTACAGTGTGGGGTTCTTCGCAAGATTCTGCAAAGGCTTGGCTACCTTCTGCTTAACTTGCAGTCCCACACCAACTCATAGCCAAACCAAATGTGGCATTAAATGTGTCAATGCCTAGGTAGGGGGTTATTTTCAGTTCAAATTGCCAACTGATCTGGAATGGGGCATTTGATGCTTTGCACTGTTTTCTTGCCAAAAATTGCCCCCTCCGGAACTATTTAACCCCTAAGATGCCATTTATTATAGTAGTAACTTGATGTTTAATAACCTGAGCATCTAATCTAGATAGCTACTGTTTTTGACTGAAAAATACAGTAAAAACTCCTAACTAAAGTGCTTTTAATCTCATCTCTAATCTGGCCTTTCCATGAGAGTAATTACTATTGAACACAGTGGGATTTACTGTTGAGTAAAACAGCACAGGACTGGGCAGCAAGCCCTAGTGAAATGAGTGAAGCTTTAATGTGTCTAGATCTGTGCTGGGTTGTAGCAGGCACTTTTAAAAATGCAGTCAAGTTTATAATCACAACTGTTCAGCTCCCTCTTTTGGACTCCCCTTGCAAAGCAGAGCCATTACATGAACCATCCCACCCAAATTAATTAAATAAGCCCTGGGACATGACTGGGTGTAGACCCATTTGGATCTTGTTTGCAATTCCAATTACACCTCAAAAGCAATCCAGCTGAGAAATAATTAAAAGCAATATTAAAAGACCACTGAAACAGGGCAATAATTTTAAAAGTTGAAAGATATGGGGCTAGATGGGCTTCCCAGGAGATGGAGTTCCAGAACTGAAACACTACTATTTCCTGGCTTCTGAGACCCCAGTACAAGTTATATGTCAGAATACGCTTTTGCTAATCAGACTAGTGAAGTAATTATCTCCTTGCAACCCTAACTACTGATATGTGTTGGTAAAAGTTAAAGCTTCACAGCAGGATCTCCTAAAATCTTAACAGATACACAATTAATTGGAAAAGGTTGAGGGATACCAGTGTTGTCTGGCACATCCATAACTCAATGAGTATGGCTTAAAATATTCATATGGAACAGACATTGATAACCAAAGCAGATACGAGACTAGATATCTCTGCAGATTTTGGTTGAGAATACATTACAAGGTGCTGTCAAGGGAGCTTGTGGAGAAGTCAATATGTGAGAACACTTGCCTCAGTTCATAGCATTGCAGTCCAGCTCTCTTGTTCCGAGATCCTCTGCTGTATGAAAGGTCGTATTCATTTAGCACAGAGGTCTCCAAACTCCGGCCCGTGGGACATATCCCGCTCTCCTGAGGATTTTATCTGGCCCATGCGCTTCCTCAGTACCTCAGAGTTAAAAATAACTAAAAAGATGCACTTCTGGATTTCTCAGCATAGGTATACACTGCATTCAGCCACCAGAGGTGCTGAAAGTAATGCAGTATAGTGGAAGAATTTCTTTCCATTACATGTAGCCGCCTCTAGTGGCTGAATGAGATAAATACCAATGCTGGAAGAACTGAAATATAAATATAAATTCATATCTACATTAAACATACAGAGCAGAAACTGAGACCAAAAAAGTTTGTGTTGTAGGTGACTTGGTGATTTTTCAAACTCCATTCCCCCTCTTCCTGTGCAAATCCATTTTGCCCTCTGCTCCCCTGCTCCTTGCACCTCCACCCACTTATTGTATTTAACCAAACTCTCAGCACATCAGTTCTCCATGTATGTGTTATGTATTTATTTTTTGGCCCTCAACACCATGTCAGATATATGATGTGGCCCTCATGCCGAAAAGTTTGCAGACTCCTAATTTAGTACACATAGAGATTTTTTGATAAAAAGAATTTTCTTATAAATACTGGATCCACATCTGATATTTCTGAGGTAATAGCATACTAATAGGATTCATTAGCAGTTGAGACACAATTTATTAGTCCCGTGTCATCTCTCCTACACAGAGCAGCGAATTCCTTTTTATACATCATCCATTTTATAAGGGAGGCTTTTAAATATAAAAATGATTATTTTCACTGTGTTATTTTTCTTTCATCTCCTAATTAGGCCCCAAAAGGTTCAAGATAAGTTTAGAGAAGTTTTTCACTTTAACAGATCTTCAAATTTGGCTGAACTTTGTGGCTTGTGATTACAGTAAATGGTCCATAAGCCAGAAGATGCCGGCCAGAGAGTCCTTTTGCTTCCTTGTATTCTCTCTCCATGTGCCGTACTGCCAAAGCCTATCCAACTTTCCAACACCGATGCAGCTGCAATGCAGCTCTGAGGTAAGGGAACAAACATTCCCTTACCTTGAGGAGGCCTCCGTGACTGCCTCCACCACCACAGGATGCAGCCTGCACCCCATTGGCATAGATGCATCACTGCATAGGATCAGGTCCTTACTTTTTGTTTTGCTTTTGTTTGCTTGTTTGTTTTTCCCTCTCAAACCTGGGATTACAAAACTAAGGTAACAATTATAAGAAAGCAAAAGCAAAATCCTGCAAGGGTAGCCATTTTCCCTCTGATATTTCCACTCTTTACCTGAAGATTCCTTACAATCAAGACAGGAGCATGGCTGGGCAGGGAAGAAGAGGAAGGAAAGGAGAAAACATTGGTTTGTGGAGTTAAGGTTACACATTTGCCCACATTAGTGCTGAAAAAGAAACGGAGACACTTAAGAACATTAGAAGAGCCCCGCTGGATCAGGCCAAAGGCCCACCTAGTCCAGCTTCCTATATCTCACAGTGGTCCACCAGATACCTCTAGGAATACACAAGACAACAAGATACCTGCATCCTGTTGCTACTCCCTTGTACCTGGCGTTCAGAGATAGCCAATAACCAGTATGATGCATATACTCATCATGGCTTGTAACCTGTGGTGAACTTTTCCTCCAGAAATCTGTCCAATCCCCTTTTAAAGGCACCTAGGCCAGACACCATCGCCACATCCTGTGGCAAGGAGTTCCACAGATTAATTACACGGTGGGTAAAAAAATGTTTTCTTTTGTCTGTTCTTTCTCTCCTGCCACTCAGTTTTAGTGGATGTCCCCTGGTTCTGGTGTTGTGAGAGAAGGAAAAGAACATCCCTCTATCCATCTCATGCATAATTTTATATGTCTCAATTATATCCCCCCTCAGACACCTTCTTTCCAGACTGAAGAGCCCCAAATGATACCCTAGCCCACTAATCATTTTGGTCACTCTTTTCTGCACCTTTTCCCGTTCCACTATATCCTTTTTGAGATGTGGTGACCAGAATTGCCCACAATACTCCTGATAAATGTGTTTAATGTCAGGTCCAGTTTGACCCTTAGAGAGGAAGACCACAATTTATGCACGCTTGCCTGAAAATGTTCGCCAAACACAATCATACTTACATTTGAAGAAACATGCATAGGAGTCTGCTGTTAATTACATAGTCTGAATAGATTTCTCTGAGCATCCTGCTGCTCTGATGATCATGCATATCTAGGCCTTGCTGCTGTTTTGCATGGGAAGCAGTTCAGCTATTTCATAACTTAATTGGAAGGGCAGGGGTCAATTTAATCACATCACTTTAAAAAGAGTGTGTTATTTTCTAAGCTTAAGAACACCTTGAGTGCAAACCCTCAGTCCTAGTTGCATTAGACCAAAGCTCTTGACCATCTCTAAAAGATTCATTCTCGTTCATGCTATCAGAAAGGAATGGAAGATAACTTTTTGGTACTAAGGACTGGTCAGGAAAAGGTGTGGCTGGCATAATATCAGCCATCACCTGAGAGTCCAACAAGCAGAGCCGAAGAAACACTCCCAAAAGTGAGTCATAATAGGGTGTACATCCCTTTCCAAGTTAATTGCATGTCTATCTCTGAATCAATTGATCTGCCAGCCAACAGTACTTCCATTTATCTAGGTTCCATCTCTGTTTGCTTCTGCCACCGGCAGATAACAGCTCAGATTTTCATATCTTCCAGACTTGGTCCTTTCCTCCTCTGTCTTTACCTCCGGGTATGTGGTTCTTTAAGGCTGCAATCCTATGCATACTTTCCTTGGAGTCATCCCCATTGAACACAATGGAACTTACTTCTGAGTAGACAGACACAGAATAGTGCTGTAAGTAATCCTTGAGAAGGTCTTTGAGAAGCTGGGCTGCCCCAACTGAATTCGCTCAGGCTCTTGATTCTCAACATGTGAGATGCGTAGGTAGGCCTTCCAAAGGGGAAAAAATAGATACTTTTTCAGAGATGAGGAAACAAATCATGGCTAATCTCACCCTTTTTCATAAGTTAAAAGTTGAAATATAAGACCTTCATTGCCATACTCCCTGGTTTGCATTGGTCTGCTGTGCACTTGGGTGCCTAGATTAAAATGTCAGCAATAAAGGATCTACTGGAGGTTGGATATATGAGATAAAGAACCTGCATTATATTCGACAAAGCTATAATGTTCTCATACGAGTACCAAGTCTTTCAAAGAAGGAAAGCCCTTAAAACAAAGGACATCTGGCATGTCTATGCCGCACAAAAATTACAGCTGCAGTTGTAGCATGAAATAAATGGGAAAGCATTCTCAAATGTAGACTTTTATTGAATTAAATATTAACATAAATAACAAAATGACTACAAAATTGGATGTGGTATTGATTTAAATATTTAATCTGGTAAAGGAAACGATGGGGGGAGTTGCCTGTGGTTCCTTTTACTCAGTGCTGCCTGCTGCATATGTTTAAGACTTCCTCTAAATGTCATGGAAATTAAGAAAGGGGATCAGAGGATTTGATGAGGAAGGGTCCTTGTTCAGAGTGGTGGAAAGGACTGGATCCACAAGCGACAATGCTGCTCATTCTCAAGAATAAAGACGCATAAGAAATACCAGCAAACAGCCACTAGAAAGATGCTGTGCGGGGTCAAAGAGGAACATTTGTTCTCCCTCTGCAAAATATAAGAGGGGTACCACCTGAAAAAGTGCCTCTTTGCCCAGTGAGCAGGGCATGGACCTGCACATACACTTACATTGTTGAGGGGCCCTTCCATGCATCTGGTCACCCTGAGAACAGTGGCATATCTAGAGTGTGGCAAGTGGGAACATGTGCCTGGGCACCACTTGAAGGGCGGCATAGGGCATGGACTTATCCATATTCTACTGATGGTGCATTTCTGCACCACAACCAATGGTACATTTTTGTACCAGTTTCAGGGAACCTACACACACAAAAAAGAAGTAAATGCCTGCAGAAAAAATTCAACATGTTTCCATATACCTGCAATGAATAAATTCACTTGGTGGGAAAGGGCTGGCTCCCCCCCTCCCCGCCCATGATCTCTGTATGGACAGGGGTGCAATTTCAGTGCTTGCCAAGGGCTCCATTTTCCCTAGATATGCCACTGCCTAAGAAATGAGTTTGACTCAGATGTGGGAGAGGGAGAACTGTTCAGTTTCCTCTTTAACGCCCTTTCAGTGTTGTTTGAAGATCTTGTTATTTCAGCAGACCTTTGCCTAGCAGGTTGATGACTATCCCACTGTGATGTTTTTTATCTATTCTGTTGTACTGTCTCTCTTTGTTTTAATATTTGCCGTCTTATGACATTCTTATACATTTGTTGTACACTTTCTGTGGTGTTTTAGTAATTAACCAAAAAGGCAGAATAAAAAAAAATCCGAATCAATAAATGAATAAACAAAGATAGATCACTATTATTCCCATATTACAGCTAAGGAACTGACATTGACAGCTAATTGACTCATCCAAAATTCTAACTCTCAGTCAGTTTCATGCACCACTCTGAATTTCATCTGGATGTGAGTTTGTCTCTGGATAGTAGTAATCAGTGCTTTTTTGTTTTTTTTTAAAAAAAAAAGGTGCAGGAACTCACAACTTGTTAATCTTTTATTTATTTATTTATCCCATGCATGTCTACTCAGAAGTAAGTCCCATTATAGCCAATGGGACTTACTCGCAGGAAAGTGTGGATAGGATTGTAGCCTGAGAGCCCAAGCCTATGCATGCCTACTCAGAAGGAAGTCCCCTTATATTAAATGGAGCTTACTCTCAGGGAAGTGTGGACAGGATTGTAGCCTGAGTTCCCTTGGGATTAGACTGCTAACTTTTTCCACCAGCTCTTACTCCAGTGGTGTTTATCAGCAGGGTAAGCTTCAGCAGCTGGATGTCTGCATATCAACCTGCTGCTAAAGCTTTGCACACTAGCAGCAGGTCGGTTTTGCTGGCTAGTTCACAGTGGCAACTGGTTGACCAGTAAATGTAGGGCACTGGGGCTGTGATCCTCGCCACACTTTCCTGGGAGTAAGCCCCATTGACTCTAATGGGCCTTACTTCTGAGTAGACATGCATAGGGTTGGGTTCTGAGGCTGCAATCCTCACTTTCCTGGGAGTAAGCCCCATTGACTATAATGGGCCTTACTTCTGAGTAGACATGCACAGGGTTGGGCTCTGAGGCTGTAATCCTACCCACACTTTCCTGGGAGTAAGCCCCATTGACTAATGGGACTTACTTCTGAGTAGACATGCCTAGGACTTGGCTGGCAACTGATGCAGGAGGCAGAGACACTGATGGGAGGGGCTGAGCTGGCAGGATGAGTCCCTCTGAAGCCTGCCCCCCTCCACCCACCTCTCACCTGCTCGCTGCTCATGGCTGCGCGGTGGCTGCTGGTCCCTACGCTGAGTATAATGGAAAGGGGGGTGAAAGTGGAACGGGGTGGGCCAGCGGGATCTACGACATCCCGCTGGCCCACTGCGGGACTGTCCCAGGAGCAGCTGTGTTGATTGAAGTCCTGTTGCCCCGCAACCGTTTCTGACTCATAAAGCACCGCTATTGGCTCACCCTGCCCTGCCTCCCTCAACCCATAGCCGAATCTCAACCGCCCAGCCGCCCGCAAATCCCAGGGCTCTGATTGGCTGAGAGAGGAAATGGGCATGTCCATGAGAAGCACCGCCCTCCATGGAATTGTGAGTACCTTGTGGGGAGAGCATAGCAGGGCAGATCATGTGCCTCTTCTCTCTCCTTGTAGTCCTGGCTGGTCTTGATTGCTGCAGGTAGTAGATTGTAGTCCTATCTAAAAGGTGCCGGAACGCTGTTCCGGTGTGCTCTATTAGAAAAAAACCCTGGTAGTAATGGAGTTGTGAGCACTATGCATATAATGGAGGCTACATTTAAGGGTTAGAAGCCATTGGGTGGCCAGTTTCTGAATGCTAGCTGAACACTTGATGTGGATGAGCAATGGTCTGTGTGTAGCAAGCCTCAGTATTGTTGCTTAAGGGAAAAAGTCAGCTGTAATGCTATGATGGACTCATCAAATTAATAGTGAAAAGACACACAGGGTGAGATCCCCTTCTGCCTGAAATGTGCAGAGTCTTAGTATTTTCATCAGCTGAATAAAATCTAGTTTGGGGGTTATTTTCTTATTATTTACACACGCATTGCGAACATCTACCAGCTGGGAAATGCAAACGGTAATATATGCGTATCTGATTACTGATTGATTTTAACAATGATTGAATTGCAATGTTTGGATCTTTGCTGAAGCACAGAGAGAAAAATGAAATAAAAAGGACATATTTAGCATCTGTGGGTTCATGTGATGTGGTTTTAAGGGAAAATATTGCAAGAGCAAAAGGGGGCTAATGATACTCTGCATTGTACTCTGTGGTTTGTGCACATACAATTTGAATTTGAAAAGTATTCAAGAGAATAACATGTTCTAAAACAAGAGAAAGTAAACAGAGCTGAAGTTCAAGAGATGCTGCTTTGCAAAGAGACTGAGCAAAAGAAAGAAGAAACGGACAATCAAGAATAGCAACTGGAGCAGAACCATCTTTCAAAAACACCACTAAATCAGAAACATGTTTGAAACAATAGAGCTAACAAAGATTGGCAGTGTTGGATCTGACTTGTAATATGTTCTTATGGAAACTGCAGTTCTCAATGCTTCAAATCTCCAACATCAGTCAATATTTCCATTATTGGTTGTGTTAATGACAGCCCATGTTGAAGTCAGATCCAACATCATAGTTGTGCTGTATGGGGCAATATGTATTCCAAGGCCTGACTCAACCGTGGAACCAGGAATAAAATGATGTGCTAACGGTAGAGCAATGAAATAACTGACATAAGTCCCAACAGGATGGAAGTGTTGTTCATGGACCACGTATTCAGCTAGAGAAGTATAATTCAAGTTCTGGATTGAAATTTTTAAAAATCCAGTTAACAGTCTGTGGGCGCTTCCAGTTTGGGCATTGCAGATGGACACTCAAATGGCATTCAGAACTCAAAGGGCCTAGCCCAAGTTTAGTTGGTGCACCAGCTATATGTACTCTTGGAGATCTTGCCATGGTTAGCCATGCTTTGGTACTGATCACCCAAATGTATTATACATGGGGATGTTTCTGAAAGGAGGAGAAACCGTTTCCAAGAGTCACAAAGTGTCACTCATTAAGAGGAAACTAGCGGTTCCATGGGGAAATAGAAAGTAGTATGACTGACTCCTTACTTTTGTCCTCACTGCCATATGACAGAACTGTTGTAGCATTAAAGTAGATAAAGCAATGGGGGAAATCAGCACCTACTTACAAGAGGAAGACCAGTATTTGCAGCCATCACATGACTTCTTCTGCATAGCTTTAGGTGATAATGGTGGAGGAAAAGATGGATGTGGAGGCTAACTGATCCCGAAGAGAAGCACTATGGGGCAAACGGTCAGTAAAGATAAACTTGCATAGTTCTATTGGTGTCAACAGAACTACTGTGATTTAGATACTGGGTCAGCAGCGCACAATGCACATAGGTCTCCTACGAACTTAATTTTTATTCTTTTGATTGCTGCTGTGCAGGGCAATTGCTTTAAAGTGGGGGAATGGGCCCACTCTCACTGGCTTTATCAAGAAGTTCTCCCCAGGAGGCCAGCCGTTGTTTTTTTAAAGCCATCTTTTCTAGGAAATGCTTGTCTCCTGGTGCTTTCTGATGCTCCCTTGTCAAAAGCTATCTATTTTACAACCTCTTTAGGGGAGGGTGGCAGGAAAAGTAGAATATGAGGGGGTCTATTAAGTTTGAAAGTTGCTCTGCATGGGATGTGCTGTCGAAAGGGGGGATGAGCGAGAGTGAGATAGCAAGCCTGATTACCGCTAAGACTGATGAAGAGAGACAAGGAGCAGTCAAGAGCAACAGAGAGTGACCAAGGAAGACCACGTCCGCAGGAGAGGAGTGCAAGGGACTCATTGGGATTCAGGGGCACTGAAGCGGAGCGACAGACAGTGGCTGCCGGCAGCTGCTGAACAGTAACTGGGATTTACAGGCTTCTGTCTACTTACCAACATGTTATTTCTATGCAATGCTTCTCAGCTGGACTGGAATTTTCAATCATAATGCATGAAATGGCTCTAATTCTGGAGACTCCTCACCAAGTCTGACCTGAGGGCAGGAGTCTGTTGAGTGGTGCACCTCAGCAGGCCACTTCTGGAAAGTCTTCAGACTCAGATGTTACTTCCCCTGAATTGCTCTTGGTGACTGACTACCGCTCCGAGGAAGAATGACTAGGAGCTGAGCGGATCTGAATTGTTTCCAGAAAATGACAGAATCCAAAATGATTCATTACCAAAAGGATATTTCAGTGTTGGTGAATGGGAGTGTGGAGAGGGTTTTGTTGTCAAACCTTCACACATACAAAATTAAGTGGTGTGGGTAGTAATACTTCAGTGGGGCATATTCGCCCCTTGATATTTGTGATGAGCACACTTCACAGTCATACAATGCACAAATGATCTAGCGATAAGGCCGACTGAAGTACTATAGCGCTTTCAAGCAGTGAATTGGATGGAGCGGTGAACTGATAAGGGGTGCCTCACATCTACCCATTCCCCCTCCAGCCCACTGCCCACCAAGCCACTTCAGTAGGCTTCAAGGATGAACTGGGGAGAGGTGTGATTACATGGTTCAAAGAGAAGTGTGGCCTTCCTGGCCAGTGGATCTCTAGCCTCTTGCCATCAGTCCTATAAATAGCTACAACTCTGGTCTTGCCCTTTGCTCTCCAGGCAGACACACCAAGTACACATTTTTTTTGGATTTGCGTCTCCTTCGTGCCACATTTGACCAGGTCACAACTGTCAGGTTTGAGAGAGGGATCCTTCTCAGCCCTGGTTGGAGATACAAGAGACTGAACCTGTGACTTTCCAAATGCAAAGCAGGTGCTTTACCACTGAGCTATAGCTCCAAACTTGATGCTCATTGGCAGAGACTAGAGCTGCTCACCTGCCTGCAGCTTGCTTGAAGAGTCCACTTGATGACTGGGCCATCTGCTACATCTACCCACTTTCTGCTCCTGCATTATTTTGTGATATTTATGTGTAACAGCCGGTGGGTTTCATTTTGGCTAAACCTCCTTCTCTAGCTGTAGATGCTCTGGCCAAGTAATCAGCTGCTTTTTATAGCCCTTGTAATATGGTTCCTTACTCCTTCCTTGGTCTACCTTTCAGACTCACTTGTCCCTGAGTTGGCAAGGCCATTAAGTCACACCACATCTTCAGCTTGTTATGGGGTGCTGAGTCTAAATGCAAAGCTCATGCAAAAATCTCATGCAAAGCTAAATGCAAAGGAATGTTCAAGACTTGCTCCCTGAACCTGTCTGTTTGCTTATTTGCTTTTATATCTTTTTAACCCACCCATGGAACTGGGCAAGCCCTCTGAGTAGCTCCAGAGTTTCAGCCTGGTGGCTGGGACCTGACCTTCTGTTTGTGTGACTGAACTGGGCCCAGTAAGCTCTCTTGATCTGGACACACTGCACTATATCACAAGGGTCCTAACCAAGATTAAATGCCTCTCAGGTACCAGTCCATTGTTGCTTAGCTGCCTTGTTATTTGTCAGTGGTGACAGGACACTGCTGTTGCTGTATGAATTGCAGATGGGTGCCACACAAGGAGAGCTGTGCCCTGCAGGGCATGAGCCGGCCCTATGCAAGAGAAACATTCCGTGCCAGCACATCCTGTTTAAGCTCTTAAGCTTCCATTTGAATTTTTGTTGTAAAACATTGGACTGATTAAAATTTAAAAGAAAAAATCTCCTTAATCCTGAGCGCAGATCCTGATGAATATTACAGTGTTCAGGTCCCTGTTATGCGCTCTGTAAATCCCAAAAGCACTCAAAGAGACATTTCCTGCTTCCTCTGTGCCATTGGCCAAGGTCTTCCCAAATGAATGACAACCAAGGAAGTCCAACCTGATCAAGAGAGGGCACATCCACAGCCCTATTCACTTGTTCACTCTCCCAGGGAAAGCAAATGCATGAGGGGCTTCTTCTGAATCCACAGCATAGTCCCACCTTCTCTAGTGATATGTGCTCTGAATTTAGCAGTTTCTCCCTCGGATTAGAACCCTGGAACATTTCAGGTTCTAATCACAGGGAGAAAGTGTAATAGGAAGCTGCCTTCTGCAGTCAGACCACTGGTCCAACCGGCTCAGTATTTTTGATACCAGCTCTCCAAATTCTTCACTGTCCCAGCTGGAGATGCTCAGGATTGAATTGGGGGCTTTGGCATGCAAAGCACGTACTTTACCACTGAGATGCAGCCATTCCTGGAACAACCATTGAACGTAGGAGGCTGGGGCAATGCCACAAGTTCAAAAGAAGCCCTCATACATTCACTCTCTGTGGGAACAGGGTTCATATGTACCATGAGTTAACAGGCTCCATATGTACACAATGTTAGGGGTGAGCCTGCTGCAGAAATGCACTCATTACATTTTGGAGATGTGCCATCTACTCCCCCAGACTGCACTCAGGGACATTAACTGTGTTGGGTGGGGAGAAGTGAGCACGACCCACTGGGTCCCTTGGCGGTGAAAGGAGACTGAGAGGTCAACCCTTTGCATTCTGCCCTCCCCCACCAACGCAGCAAAGCCAAACTGGCGAACGCTGCATCCATAATGGGGGTTGTGGTGGGCCAGGAGGCTTGAGAGGGGAAAGGGGATTGTAAAATGCCCTCGTCCCCATGTAAGCCTCTCAACCTGCAATGGGTCTTCTCAGAACTGCTCTGGCAAGTTTGAGAGCACAAGCTCAAAGAGAGAAATGGGTGGGAAGGCTACTACTGGAAGGGCTAAGATCCATCAAGGGCTGCAGATCCTCCCCCTTCCACCGCCTTCCCACCCCCATTATACCTTCCTCCCCACCCGGTTTCACCCCTCCCCACCTTTGTTCCGTCCTCCTGCCTCCCCCCCCCCCGGTCATCCTACCTCCTCCTGCAAGAGGCAATTTCCTCTCTGGTTGTAGCAGGAAGGCCTTGTGCGACAGGTACTGGCCGTTTTACAGCAGTCAATGCCATTGGGGGAGCCTTGTTGCCATTGGGCAGTGAGGGAAGGATTGGGCCGTGAGACCTCCCTTCCCTTTTGAAGCAACTGCAGAGAGGAACAAGAATTAGTTGTAGAGAGAAAAAACAATCTTAGCACATGATATCTGAACTTGAACCCTTTTCACAGTGTTCGTCCCTGGGCCAAATGGGGCCCAAACCCATTTCCTCTCTGAAACTGTCCCAGGGAGAGGGGGGAAAATAAAAACCAATCAGCAATATTTTTTCCCCCACTTTTGTCAGTATCTAAATCTAGTAACACCTAGAATTTGTCTGACCTTTGACCCTAATTCAAGTGCACTTGTACCTTTTCAAGTGGCTTCTCCTTAAGGCCATGTGAATTACAGTAAATAGATCACAAAGCAATATTCCTTGACATTACTGAAAACCAGCATACCAAAAGAGACGTTTTCCATGCAGTGGGTATATCTGCATGCACAGGACTCTTCCCTCTACACTGGAGTATTATAACAGAAATCTAACTTTAAGAATAACCACATAAATAACAATTTAGGGATGCTGCTGGAAGAGGCAGGGTTGTGTTCTGATACATTTTCCCTTTGGCTTCAGCTTTTAGACATACGAGTTGGCACAATGCAAAGACACCAGCCGCCACTAGGGGACACCATCCTCCCTCAAACTTCCTTGTTTTTTTTTTTTTTTTTTAAAGAAATGTGAAAAAAAAAATCTATAATATTATAAGTGCTGACTGGAGCATACAAACCACAGGGAAAAATTGTCTGCATGCCTTCTTGCTACCTCCCCAAACACCTCACCTCCACCAGCTACCCACCGAGACACAGAGACCTCTAGCCAGAATGCAAAGTTCCCATTTATTTATGCAGCGAGCCCACCTTCCATAAATACACAAATGGCATAAAAATTAGGCAGTAATAAGCAGGCCAGTGAGTAGCTTGAAAATACTTCATTTGTTGAAGTGTGCCTGCACATATGCTGCTGGTTGATTTTTAAAATGGAGCAAACCACATTTAGCAGGAAGGTAGCTATGGAAACATACCCAAAATTGTTCCTGCACCTTTCTTGCTAAGCCAGTTCCTGCAGCCAGCAAACACTGTCAAGGGAGCAGAGAATATTGTTTCTTATAAATAATACAATGTGAGGTGCTGTTCACGGAATCAATCCATAAGAAGCTAGAGCTGGGGAGGCTTCAGGCGAATAGCACTAATAGACAGAATTCTAGTTCCTGAAGACTTAATAGTGGGACTGGGTTAACTGGGCATTCTACGGACAGAGTTCTCGCTAGCACCTCCCACGTCTTTCTGTATACCCGTGTATGCAATGCAGGTAAAGAGAGTTCTGTTTGTGGGCACATAACCAGCTGTTTTATTCCAGCCATCATCTTTGGGGGAAGAGACCATGAGGCTGCAATGCTATACACCTTTACCTGCAAACAAGCTCCACTGAGCACTGTGGAATTTACTTCAGACTGAAAAAGCATACGATTGAGCTGCAAGGCAAGAATTCCTTGTGGAAACTGCACATGCAGGCTTCAGTTCTGGTACCTGGGCCTCGTTGCGCATGCTAAATGTTCACTAGCACAACCTCTGGGTTTAGAGGTAGCCTATCTGTGAATGTCAGATGCAAGAGACTGGCAGCAGGATATGGGTATCTTGTCTTGTGCGCTCCGAGGTATCTGGTGGGCCACTGCAGGATACAGGAAACTGAACTGGGTGGGTCCTTGGCATGATCTAACAAGGCTCTTCTTATGTTCCTACATTTATCTGGACAGGACAGGAAATAGCTGTCTTCTCCAGGGATCTGCTCAACCTTCTTGAACTTACGTTGGCTATATACAGCACAGACACTCACCTCTAGAGAAGGAATACAAAAATGAAGAGGAAACCTCAAAATTGCCCGCTGGATGATTGAATGGTTAGCCTTATGCACACCACAGCTTATAACTCTTCCTCAGGAACCATGATTGAATTCATTCAAAGAATAACCAAATCTGAGACCATGTGGAAGACATTTTTGGCTGTCTTTCGAATGAATTAAACCCGTGGCTCCTCAGGAAGAGGCAGAAGAATTAAAATGTGTTCGGCTAATAAACATCCTGCCATTTTCAAGGTGGGGGAAAAATGAGAGAGCATGGGGTTATGGGTAAGGGTGAGAGTTCGACTCCTTCACTGGTGTGCACCCATGGTGACCAGATACACTGGAAAACAGAGTGCCTGTACCTTTACCCATTGTATAGATTAGAAGAAGGAACATTGGCAGCTGCAGCTGACCTTGGAAGGGTTTAAAAGCTGCACCTGCTAAAATTCCCTCTTCTATACAGTGGTTAAAGGTAGAGGCACTTTGTCCTCCATTGTATCTGGTCACCCTGTGTGCACCAGTTGTTCTAAAAATTAGAGCCTCCCAATCCATGTTCTGCTTTATATGTGAATGGGTTGATATGTGAACAACAAACATGGCTGTCCCTGTCATGACTAGGTTGGCCTTCACTTCTAGTGTATTGTTTGTATCCTGAACAAGGACAGATGATCCAGCTGAACTGCAGATCTGTCCCATTCTGAGTAAAATGTGCCTGAGACTAAGCTATTAGCATTAACAGTACTCTGTGAGAAACTATCAAGAGCTGCCTAACTAAGGTCCAGAGAGGTTTCTGTTAAATTGAAGGCTAAACTATGTGTTATGACAGTTGCGTGTATCGTTCCTTCACTTAATTTTTTTTTTAAAAATCCAAAACAACCTCAGTAGCTGCCAAATAAAGCGAAGGAATGAACCCTTTGACCTCTAGCTCTTTTGCCCCCTTCAGATACTTCTTCTCCTGTGGGGAACCAGATATTACCAAATCCTCAGACAGTGGCATACCAAGGTCATTTGGCACCTGGGGCCCATAAATTTTTGGCACCCTCCATGCCAAAATTATTTTCAGTAATAGTCACGAAATTATTATTATTATTATTATTATTATTATTATTATTATTATTATTATTATTATTATTATTATTATTATAACCATTTTCATTTATTGAACTATATATAGTTCAGCACATGCACAGTACATACACATAATCATACTAATAAACATGCTTCTCTTGTGGGCAGCTGCAGCCAGCACTAGCCAAATCATGGCTGCAGCCAAGGTCATCCCCATTGTTGCCAACAACTTAGGCCGCTTGGACACCCCCCTGCAGCCTGGCACCTGGGGCTGGGGCCCCCGGCCACACTCTTCATACCACTGACATCAGAGTATATCAGTGGTTTGGGCCCAACTGGGAGAGGTGGAAGTAGAGAAAAGTGTTCATTTTCAACCAGGCCCATATGAGCAGAACATTACTGAACTGACTGAGTGGATGCCAATTCCTCAGTTTGTATGGCACCAGGCAGAGATCATACAAACCTGGCACACAGAGAGCTCCAATTCACTCACGAACCCCATGGTCTTGCATGACTTTCCTTCGTTTCAGTGGGGCTTATGGAGAGAACTCTCTAATGGATTGTAGCATTGGCATAGAGCACAATTAATATGAACCTGCATGAGTGCAGGTAGAACTTATAGTCCTCATGAAGTTGACTGGACTCAACTTAGAAACCTATGGAATCATAACTAGCAGGCTCCAATGCTAATGGGCAAAAGCAGGAGTGGCATTGAGGGCAAGCAGGTTGAGCACTAGCCAAGAGCCCAGATCCTCAGAGCAGTCACTTGGCCAAACTGACATTTGAACCCTTGGCTCCAGTGGTAGAAGTAGAGTCTATCAGGCAGGGGATGCCGTGGGAGGGCCAGTGCCAAGGGTTGCCCTAGGGCTCCCAGAAACCTGGCCTTGGCATAAACAAAAGCCCAATCACCTGGGCTTACTCTCCTGGAAGTTATTTGTAAAAGGGAAAGGGCCTCTCTGTGGGCCAGATCCAGGCTCTGTCCTTATTTGCTGTTGCCACCGTCAGCCTAGTGCTTTGTGTGTATCCATCCCTTGGTGTGAGCACACACAGCAAAATCTTTGACATGCAGTTTTCCAAGAAGCTAGGTTTTAATTGGAAGGGGAAAGGTGTTTCTCCACAGCGTTCAAGGCTGTGAAGAAAATGTTGAAAAAGTGTTGGCAATGGTTGTCAAAGCTGCAAAGTTGGAAGAAGGCCTTGAGTAAGGACTCTGCACAGATTTCTCTCTTTCTTGATGGCTCCTAGCACTTCTCCCACTGCCCCTGCAGTAAACCTCTGCCTCTCATGCCTCACTAAATGCTAGAATATATTTGAGGGTTCCAAGACCCACATCTGCCCATTGGTCTCAGATCACCCACTCCCAACTGCTCACAAAATCTCTTGAAGTTTGCTGATGTCTCTTTTTCCAAGTGTTATGCATTTATTAAATGTTTATCTCACCCTTCCTCAAAGGAGCCCAGAATGGTGAGTATATACTTCCTCCTTTCCTCGGTTCACTGCATTGCAACCCTGTCAGCTAGGAAATAAATAGTGAGCATCATGCACTAAGCTTCACAGCTTTTGGGGATCTGAACCTAGGCCTCCCCAGTCATAATTCAATACTGAAGCCATTGCAGCACATGGCTTATTCCACTGCTGTTGTCCTTGTTGACTACCAGTGTTCATCTTGCTTTTTAGCAAGTGCACGCTTATCAAATTAAAATGGCAGTAGATGAAGACAACAGTAGGGACTGGTGACACAAGACAGGGGCAAACCAAGGGGTGAAAGGAGTAACCCCCCCCCATGAATTCAGTAAGTGCTTGATAGGGAAGAAGGACCCCCTATACAGCCCTCAGCGATGGCCCAGCATCCATGCATTCAATGTACTTGAGAAAGGAACCCTAGACATGTGAAGCTGTATGTATGAAGGAAGGGTTCCACCATGCTACATGTGACCCTGTTTAGCCACGAGTTCCACTGTACCAATCTCAGTGTGTAAATTCATTTCTTTCACCTTATTCACAGCAAATGGGACACATTCAGTGATTTTGCCAAAGGTGAAGGGATTTGTTTGGGGCAACATTTAAGATAATTTTGGAGGGGACATACCTCCAATTTTTCTGGCAGTGGGGGTTCAGTCATTTTGCTACCATTTACAGATGACATACCCATGACATGCCATCATGGTCCAGTGCATTCCAGGAAAACAAATGGTGCCCAGCCACAAAGAGGGCGATCAGTGTTTCAATCCTGCTGCTGCCATTGCCCTAAATATTAAAAGAAAGCAATGCAGGAGTTTCACTGCTGCTACCAGCAACCCTTCCCAATTCCTCTTGTTCATCTGTGAACTCTTCCCCACAACTATGAAATGTGTCATGCATGCCAAATGCAAGGCTGCTGAAGGTACGGCCAAAGCTGTGGCTGACCAGTAGATGAAAATACACTCCCCAGTCCCAGCCCTCGGATTCACTGAAGGCATTGTAGAGCCAAGGTAATGTTAAGATTCCAAAAGAGGAGAACAGAAGACCATAAGAAGAGCCCTTCTGGATCTGCCCAAAGGTCTATCTAGTCCAGCATCCTGTTTTCCACAGTGGCTCGCCAGCTGCCTCTGGGAAGGCCACAAGCAGGAGAGAAAGATGCACTCCTCTCCCTCCATTGTCTGCAACTGGGATTTAGAGGCATATTGCCACTGAACCGGGTGGTAGCCCACAGCCATCACAATTTGAATCAAAGGGTAAATACTTTAGTGCCTATAATCTGCAGAGCCTAACGACTCTCCATGCACATCCTGATACCATTCTGTACAAATCCAGTGTACCTTAGAGATCAGAGAATGTGCAAATGCATCTGCTTTGCATATTTCACTTTTAGCAGGGAATGTAGGTTTCCTTGCTTTCAAGCTCCGAGGGGGTACGGAGGCAAATTATGCCCAGGCCTCTTTCCAACTACTTAAGCCAATTAGTTCATCGTCTTTAGGTTTCTGTGACAGCTACTGATTAAAAGCAAGGTTAGACTCACACAAATCAACCCTGCATTATTCCAGTTGGACTTTTATGTCGTATCAGGCGCTCATCCAGTTTAGATGAAACAACTTAAAAGAACCGTTAGCAAGTTCTTTTTTTTAAAAAAAAAATCATCATCATGAGTTCAGAGTTGTCTTTCCACCCAGTGTGAGTGAGGCAGCTGAAAGAGTTAAGAGCCAGCAACACATTGGTGCTCTCCATGTACCTGGAGAAATGAAGTACAGGCTATATTTAAAGTTAACATTTTCTCCTTTCAAGGGAGTCTCAGAGCTCCTGGAGTTAGTGACCTGTCTTGCCTGTCTGGTGGTGGAAACAGTTCTTCAAAAACTCCTCCGGAGCTGGTGCTTGCACATGCATATCTAATGATGTGGTTTAGATAGACTTCTTTCTTCATCCCAGTGTAGCAAGGCCATAGACAATCAGAAGGAAAACTTTATTATCCGTTGTTAAACTTTACTGTTTAATCTTTTAATAAACAGCCAGGACCACCCCCTCCAAACCATTAAATTAGCAGTAAAGCAGAGCTGGAGCTGGTTTATGATATTCTAGCTGCATCGCTGGCATATTGAACACGAACCAAGGACAGGCTCCTGGGAAGCAGGATTCATTGCCAGGAGGAAGAGCCCTTGAAGCCTCAGTGCTGGAATTCACGTTTAGAAGGAGAGACTGGAGGAGAAAGAGGAATGTCCATGAAAACACAAATTTAGAACACTTTGGAGGAACAGAAAGTAACGTGATATTTCACTTTTTCTCCTTGTCCCTAAATTTAAAATAAATGGGATGCTAGATTTGTGTCGTATTAAGAAAGAAAGCATACCTTCTTGCTGAATGTTAGGCCTGCAAGCTGATTAACAGCCCCATCATATGCTCACTGTGCTTCTGTGGTCCTCTTCTTCCTCTGGAGCTGACTGGTGTAAAGCAGTTAGCGCCAACTGCAAGAGGTGCTCCATCAGTGTGTCAATCAGCATACTGCTGGCTGCACCTTCCACCCGTGTCATCATCAGTTCTCCCACTCGCCGGAGGATATAAGTTGGCAGGGGATATCGGAGGGGTGGTGGGAAGGTGGAATGGGGGTGAAGGGGGGTGAAACGAGGTAAAGAGAGGGTGGGAGAGGGCAGATCAGGTCCTGGGGCAGGACCAGCGCTGCCATTATCCTAACTCTCTCCCTGGGCTCAATCCTGTGACATTGGTCAATGTGGACTTGCGACCACAAAATAGCTGTTGTAGGTCTGAGTAGACAATTCTGCTCTGTAAATACATACCTCTGGGTACAAGAATTATTGCTCCCTTACCTAGAGGAGATCTCTGCATCTGCCCCCTCCATAGGATGCAGTGTTTGCCATTTTGGCCCCATTGTGTCAATTGGGAAGTGGAATGAATAAAACTGAGCTGCCCTGGGGAGCAAGTCCTATTGAACTCATTGGGACATTGCAATAAACATATTATTTACTTCCTTAAACATTATTATTTACTGCAAGTGCACTTGCAGAGGTTCAGCTAGGACTGCTACTGAAATACAGTCATGTATAATGCATTATGATTAGGGCAAAACCAGGTCAAATCATTTGTGTAGGGAAGGTGACTTAAGAGGGAGCATGATATGGGTTTACGAAATAATATACAGTGTGGATCACAACACTAGAATGAAACCGTGTCGGAAAAGGGAACCGGACCAGGAGGGAACAGACTGGGCACAATGTCTAGAGTTTAGCAATGACTTTTTCTCCCTTACTTTCTTGCTCCAGCCTTCCTAGGGATTAGACTAGCAATCTCTTTGCTGCCACCATCAAGGCTTAGAAGCCTGGGGAGAATGGGGGCGCTTTGGAGAAGTCTCTCTCTCTCAGAGTAATAAAGAGCCGCTAAATCTGAGACGTCCCCGTAGAAAACAATCTAGCAGAATGAACTTGGCCCAAGCAAGTAAGGGTTGAAGGAAGGGATTTGCAAAGGGATCAACATAAGGCACATGTCAAAAGCAAAGAGATGTGCCAAAATGTTGAGTTGGTTGGCAGAGATTGGCAAGGGGATTAAAATACAAGATATAAAACAGATTTCCTTGACACATTGAACTGTACACAGTCTCTGCTCTACTTAACTCATTCTGTTCTCAGTTCTGGCCCATACACCTGTGATGCTACAGGCAGATGGGTGTACCCCATATGAAACAGCAACTGTTCTCCAGCAGTGGAATGAGCAACACACCTAGGAATCCATCTGCATGACCTCATAAAACCATTGATGATATCACAGAGCCTTCCAATTGGATGGTTAGGACTACCTAGGCTTCTCTACCTGCCCCTTGCAATGGCACTGAATTCAGAGTCTCAGGACCATGGATATTGCAGCAGGATGTCTCAATAGTGTTTTAGGAGCCTTATTGCCCAATCCTATCCCAGGTCAGTGCTGGTCTCCTGCGCACTGCCCAGGAGACAGCTGTCACAAACGTGCCACAAGGCACATCACAGCAGTCTGGTGGGGAAGCCAGCACAGGTGGGTGCTGAGCCTCCTTGTCCATCTTGCATTGATGGTAAGTTTCCCATGGGGAGGTGTTTTGGGGTGGGAGAAAGGCAAGGAGAGCGTGAGACTGGGTAAAGGAGGATGGGGAGGGGTCAGTTCAGGCCTGGGAGGAGGTCTGGGATGGCAACACAGGCCGCCACTACATCCTATCCCATCTCCTGTACCTGAAAGCCCTATATGGGGCTACTCAGTCCTGTGCCAGCCATTGAGCTAGTCCAGATCCAAGCAGACCCATTGAAGTTGCCAGGGCTTGATAAAAGGTAAGAGCACAACAGTCCCTTACTTTGTGGAGACCACTGGCTGTGGCTCTGGATCCTTGGAATGCAGCAGCAGCTATTTTGGCACTGCTGGACTGTAGCACAGGCAACTCCATTAGGATTAGGATTGGGCTTCTGGGATTGGACATCACAGAAGCCTCTTGGAGCGGGGCAAGGAGAGGTTGGAAGGGTCTGGAAATAGGTCAAAAAGAAGCCAAAATTCAGGGATTTTCATCCCAGAAACGGATGAGCAGGAGATTAGAACAGACACAAGGAAGTGCTTATTTATGCAGTACATAATTAATCTATGGCAGCAGTTCCCAAGCTCCTCAGGGAAAAAAGGCAATCAGGAACTACTACCGGTTTGCGATTGCAAAACCGAAAGTGGTTTCTGATTGCTTTTTTTCAAACTGTTCTGAGGCTTGGGTAGCCCTGCAGAGAGCTCCATGGGACTCTCTGCACACATACCCCCCAGAAGCCTGCTCTTCTAACTGTAAGTAAATTCCCCCCTTTGTCCCCAGGCAGCAGCGCGATCCTTCCTCCCGCCCCTTAAGGGGCCAAAGGCAGGGCTTCTCAGGCTGGGGTATCATGCTGCCCCAGTTTGAGAACCTCAGATCTATGGAATTCACCAGCTAGTAGCTGGCTAGTGATGTTTAGTAGTTTACTTAGGGCACAATGGTTGGCAACCTTCAGTCTCAAGCCTACAGCACCCAGAATTCCCAGGTGGTCTCCTATTCAAGTACTAACCAGGCCTGACCCTGCTTAGCTTCCAAGATCAGACGAGATTACCAGCACTGGCATAGCAGTGCCAATGGTACATGTGCTGCATCCTGCTGTTGGGTGTCACTCACGGAGGCCTCCTTTTAAACATTTGATTTAAGCAAGATGATTCAGAACCAGAATAGTGAATTTGATTTAAGCAAGATGATTCTCATTTAAGTTATTGTGCCAGGCTCTATAAAGCCATGTGCTCAGGTTGAACCAATTGTGTATTCTGGCCCCTGTGCCACCTGGGGCTAGGATCACAAAATGCCACCCTCCCCAGGTGGCCTAGAGGCCTAAAACTGACACTTTTGGTTTTCTCCGAAAACCGGAAGTGACGTTTTTAGGCCCTCAGAAGGCCTTCTAAGGCCCTGTAAACAGAGCTCTGCCCTCACACCAGGTGGTGCCCCAGGGCCCAACTTCTCAGGTTGGGGCATCGTGACACCCCAGTTTGAGAACCTCACATCTATGGAATAAGCTCTCTCTCTCTCTCTCTCAAAACACACACACACACACACACACACACACACACACACACACACACACACACACACTTTTTTGTAATTTTCTGGAGGAGGGGAAACATATTCTTATGAATCGGTATTTTTAATAGTTTACTGCACAATTGCTTTGCCATGTTCTTTTCTCTTCCTCCTTTCTCTGACCATGCAGAGAAGTTTCATTTTATATTTACATAGGCCCTAATGCCAGGATAACGACAAAACATATTGATTCTTTATTTCCTTAAAGTCTCCAGATATTACTAAGTTTGTAGTTGCCAGCTAGGCTCGGAAGGTGATAAAGATTATTGCACATAACATTGCGGTAATTGTTAATAAATTACAGCTGCTCCTCAGAGTCTCTGATGGTAGCATTAAAGGCTCTCTCTTAGAATGAGCTTTATTCACCACCACCGATGTACATGAGGTTGCTGGCATAAGTGGTCCATATATCCTGCTGTAAAATGATGAGCCCATTATCCCTGCACAATGACTGATGGTTCTCTCTTTTCATTGCTCAATAACTGTTTAGGATCTCCCCCACCCCATGTGAAAGCAGAAAGTAACTTGACCCTTGTGCATCCCTGATGTTCAGGGATTTGTGTAAAGAAGAGAGCTGTTAAGAACTCAGTTGAAGATCTGAACCTGGGGTGTCTCTTAGACCTTTTTCACTGGAACAAAAATTCATTTTTACACGTGAGGCAACTGATTTCCTTGTGTACAAATTAGCAGCTCGTGCCAGGAAAATCAAGCAATACTGAAGGATTGTTCTTCTGTGCAGAAATGAGCAAGCTCCTGCTCACCCTATACATAAAATACAGTAGAGGAAAGTTAGGCCCTAGTCCTATCCCCCCCACCAATGCCAATGCAACTGTATTTACTGTAGTGGGGAGGGGTGACCCAAAGGTAAATGAGAGGTAAATAAAAGTGGTTTCTATTTATCTCTATGTAAGCCCTCATGCTGCCTATGTGTCTCCATGGTACCTATCTGGATGGTGTATGTCCAAGGAGGGTAAAGGGGTGGAGAGGTTTCCAAAAGAGGGGATTAGATCTGGCATGCACCATTGACACCGAATCCACCCCTTTCTTCCCCCTCCCCACCTCCTGGTTCCTCCCCCTGAACTCCCCATTCCTCCCCTTCCCCACCCACAATCCCTATCCAAAGAAAACTATTACTGTACATCAAGGAGAAGACTTCTCCCTGACATGCTGGTTTTCTATGGCAAACTTTCTGCCATGTGAGCCTTCTGCCTGCTGTCAAAATTAGCACAGTTCAGATACAAGATTACTAATTCATTTGTGTTTGTGAAAATTTGGCCTTAGACTCTCTAAATTCTCCCCTCACCAGGAAAGACAGATAGTAAGTGTTCCCACATTCTTTAGCTAATGATCCCTCTAAAAGGGAAAAAAAAAGTCTCCTCAATTCAGATGTAAATGATATAGGGCTATAACTAGTTTGGCATACTGTTTAAGAGCTGGTAGTGTCTGGTCCAAATTTCAGCTCTTCAATGCCTTCAATGGGTGGCCTTATACAAGACACTGACTCTCAACTTTCCATATACCATATGGGAGAAACAGTCCTGACCTAACTTACACAGTTATTAGAAAAGATCACTATAATGTATGTGAAATGTATTGAGAATTCAGGAAAGCTTCATAATTATAATAGCAAAGTCTGAAAGGGAGTTGGTTGATTTTATGACAGAGCTCTATGCTTGAACAACTGGGCCTGATCTAGTAAAAAAAAAAATCTGGAAAAGGGAATGACAGGATCATGAAAGGGACCTTATATTTGTGTGGGGGGTGGGGGGGTGAAGTTCACTTTGCTACCCAAAACAGCCCTTTCCCAATGCAGCATGTAGAAACTAAATTCTAGAAGGCAGTGGTGTCACTGGCTGGGTGTGAGGGTGTGTGGACCACACTGGGTGACACCACTGGGGGGGGCAACACTGGAGGTGATGCAGTGGGTGACTGGTCTCGGAGCACCATGGTGAGTGGCTCATCTGTAGTGAGCCAGCCAATCTGGAGGGACTGTGGTGGGTGGCCAGTCCGGAGGTGCCACAGCAAGCAGCTGGTCTGGAAAGTTGACCCTTTCTTGCGAAAGGATGGGGCTGGAATGAGACCAGAAGGGCAGGGCCATTGGGTTGACTTCACTGGTGCAAGCCCACTGTGCTAGAAGGAAAGAATTCCAAGCTCTAGAGCAGGAGTGCCCAAACCCCAGCCCTGGAGCCACTTGTGGCCCTTGAGGACTCCCAATCTGGCCCTCAGGGAGCCCCCAGTCTCCAGTGAGCCTCTGGCCCTCTGGAGACTTGCTAGAGCCCATGCTGGCCTGATGCAACTGCTCTCAGCGTGACAGTCAAGTGTTCAACCTCTAGTGTGAGCTGTGGGACGAGGGCTCCCTCCACTGCTTGCTGTTTCACATCTGTGATGCTGCAGCAGCAAAAGAAAGGCTGGCCTTGCTTTGTACAAGGCCTTTTATAGGCCTTGAGCTATTGCAAGACCTTAATTCATTCACATGTTCCATCTCTAATATATTCATTTATGTAAATGTATTCAAATTTGAAATGTAAATTAATTCATTTTTTCCCTGGCCCCTGACACAGTGTCAGAGAGATGATGTGGCCCTCCTGCTGAAAAGTTTGGACACCCCTGCTCTAGAGGTTCTGCTTGGGGAGAAATTAGAGCCCCATTGCCCAGTCTTGTTCATCCCAAATGGATGATTCATTGCTACTTTAGAAGCACTGAATGGAAAAATTTAACTTTTTTCCCAAGCACTCTGAGAAAGGGACACAGACGAAATGCCACACATAAGAGACATGCAGCTTGATGCTACACCAAGGGGTTCCATAGTTGCTTGCAGATTAAGATGGGAGAGTGATACAGTCATGGTGCTGAGCTAATCCCTGTCATGGCAGGCTTGAGGCTTAGGCTGCTGCCAAAGAAAATGAGAACCACAAGCCCAGCAAACTGTTCAGTTGCTTCTGGAGCCGAGGAAAGACAAAACGGAAATGATAGCAAAGCAGCAAAATAAATCAGTGACAAAGGCGGAGCAGCGGAAGACAAATGAAGTTCAAATTCCTCCTTATTTGAACATTTGGACCGTTTTCCACTTGATTTATGCATTTGTTTCTATATATTTTTTCATTTTTTAAATTTATTTTGAAGATAATTGGATTTCAGAGCTTTGCAGCCAGACACTGTAATTGATCTCTAAAAAGATGGATTTGTCGTTTAACTGGGCACAAGCCTGGCAGTTGGAGAGGAATGAGAAATACACAAATGTTTAAACACACACACATGCACACACTCACTGCTGTGGAATAATACAAAAGTCAAAAAGAGAAAAAGAGCCAGCAGTCAGCAGGAACAACCATCTCAATGACTTTTCTACTTGACTTTGGATGATACACAGTCCTGGGCAAATATGTAGCTGTTTCATGCACACCAAGAAACAGTAGAAGATGGATGCACATGTGCATGGCTGCTTCACTTTCTACTTCTTATTAATGTTTAAAAGGGGAAATTGTGCACCCCCCCTCCAAAAGGGTGCATACATTCTAGATCAGGGGTCTCCAAACCCTGGCCCAAGGGCCAGATGCAGCCTGCGGAGAGCCTCTGTCTGGTCCACGGCCAGCTTCTGATCCCCTGAGAGCCTCTGGCCCAGTTGACCAACACAACCGGAGTTGTGTTTGTGGGGTGGGGGAATGAGGGTCCATTTAAGTGTGTGCTTTATTTCTTGGACGGTGCTTGGAGAAATCCTAGACATTTGAGCCAATTCATTCATTTATCTAAGTTACTTCTCTAATGTATTTATTTAAATTTTATATTTAATTTTTTTTTCTGGCCCTCAACACTGTGCCAGATATTTGAAGCGGCCCTCCGGCCAAAAAGTTTAGAGACCCCTGTTCTAGATGTATGTGGAGCATTAGCCACTCCCCCTGGGAAAGTTGGCACCAATACCCTTTGTGCATAGGGAAGCATGCTGTGGAATGAAGAATCACAAGTACAATTATGCATCCACTTTCCTCCACCTTTTGCAGCATGCACAGCCACCCATACTGAGTCATCCCCAACCTCCAGTTACAGAAAGCTATTTTCCACATATTTTCCTCTGCCTCTTTCCTGTTTCCTGTTCGTCTCTGTGTAGCATGCAGGCTACAGTTAAGGAAGAATGTTAAGCAAGAAGCACTCACACGGCAAGCGCTACTGCAGTAAACAGAGGTACTTGTAATGGGCACATGGAGGAGCACTGGGACCACTATCTATATAGCATTCCCTGGTTTCTATATTGGGGAGGGGAGGGGGAGAACAGAACCCCCATGGATATGGGGCCCTGCCTGTACCACTGTTACATATATATAAATTTGTTTTTTTTTTCCTTCCCTTTTCTCTTTTTTCTCTGTTTTTCTAAGTTTTTATTTTTTTTCCCCTCTTCACCAATAAAGAGAGGGGGGAAATAATTGCATTGATGTTTTTACGATGTGTTTTCAGGGACAAGCTAATGAATGAGCTATACACATGTAACCTTTTGAAAATGTCTTCTTCCAGGGTCCATTCTGGTTTCACAAACCTACAGAAAACGATCAGGCTTGATGAGCCATTAACAAGGTCTGTGCAACATATCCAAGATGCATCTAGATTATCACCCAGGAGGTGCCAGTGGAATATTGTGTTTTTAGTTGCATGATTCATCCACTGTAGCACAACATAGGGATGATGAGGCAAAACAGTTATAATCCAGCCTTTATCAACTCTAGACATGGAAGCCTTTATAGGTATTAAAAGGCATCCTTGTAGGCCATCTCTCTCTCTCTCTCTCTCTCTCTCTCTCTCTCTCACACACACACACACACACACACACACACACACACACACACACACACACTTTATTACCAACCTGTCAACCCTCTCATTCAAGGGCTGAAAAAGATCCTGCAGAAACATTTGCAACCCCAAGCCCCTCCTTCTCCAAGACATATATTTTCCCTTTGTATCAGGTGTTCAGCTTGCACTGAAAGAACCAAGAGCTGCTGCTTCTCCAGTCTGACACACAAAAGGATTTCCTGGTCTCCCCTGGACTATTACATCTGCTTTGTGTTGGGACGGGGGGGGGGGGGCTTAGATCAGGAAACAGAATGACTCTGTTTCTACCAGACAGGATCCCTTGTTGATCTCTTCTCAAGCTCAGAAATCAATCTTCCTCCCTGAGATCAGAGGAGGCAGCTAGAGAGGTACCTCTTGGTCCTGCCATAGTATCCTCCTTACTGGTATTCACAAATACCACCTCCCTTCACAAACAGGACCTCTTTTGCATTCGTGGAGCTGGACTGGGTTTTGTTTTGCATTCATGTGCCTGAGGTTCCCACATCTGGGGAAATGAATGGTTGCAATCTCAGAGTTCTTCTATCTGAAACCCTGGAGAGCCACTGTCAGTCTGTGTTGAGAACAGCTAGCTAGATGGACCAATGACCTGTCTCAGCAGATAGCAGCTTCCTATGAAGAATAATGACTATGAATGCAACTATGAGATTTCACTGTGGCAGAACTCATGGGAATGGCTAGTGAGAAGGAAAGAACTCTGAGATTGCAACCATTCATTTCCCCAGATGTGGGAACCTCAGGCATCTCCAGATATGGCAGAGGAAAAACTTCTATCTGAAACCCTGGAGAGCCACTGTCAGTCTGTGTTGAGAATAGCTAGCTAGATGGACCAATGACCTGTCTCAGCAGATAGCAACTTCCTATGAAGAATAATGAGTACCAAGGAGATTTACTACTGAAGCCTCAGTTCCTTAGGTTGTCAGGGGATGGGGTGACACTCTGTAATTGTACAGACAGATGAAGCACATGAAAAGTTGGATAATCTGGCAGGAGGATTCATGTATGACTATGAATGCAACTATGAGATTTCACTGTGGCAGAACTCATGGGAATGGCTAGTGAGAAGGAAAGTTTTTCCTCTGCCATATCTGGAGATGCCAGGGTTGAACCTGAGACCTTCTGCATAGAATGCACGTCATCTTCCATGGAGATATGGCCCTCCCTACTGTCTATATTGTCAAGTTGAATGTGAAACAAATAATAAATTGGATGTGCAATGGAATTGTGTCATTCATTCCTCTTTACCCACATTCATCTCTTCCTGCCCTCAATTTTTGGCCTCTCCCCCCAAAGTTTTAGGTTGCCAAGAAAATAAAGGCTATAAGATCTTCAAGAAAGGTGCCTATTTGGGTTATTCTGTAAAGCACACTATGTATATACTGAAAACACTGAGGAGAGGAATCTCGTACTGATTTGGTCCACTGGTCTGCCTAGGCTAGTCTAGCCTGCCAACAGACGTTAGCTCAGCATATTTTCTTTCATAGCCCCACTATGTTTTTAGCCAAACATTGGAGCTGGCATTTTGTACTTGCAAAGTATGTGATCAACAACAATGGGGAAAATCATGGTTTGCTGGGCAAGGACCATGCACTCCTCTTCTTGGTGGGTCTGACCCAGGTGAAAGAAAAGAGTCAGACAATGGAGGTTGAACAATCGGTGAAAGAGCCCCCAGAGTTCTATTACAGTATTTCCACTGAATTCTTGTGGCTTGTGGGGAGGATTGTTTTACAAATAAATCTTAGAAGGGGTATGGGAACGTTCCATCCAGTTGGCCACTCTTGTAAAAGCAGGGGAAGGCGGACTGGCTACACTGTTTTCCCATATGGATCCCATAACCCTCTGAATGTCTGGTCTTCAGTTTCACACCCTCCTTTACCACTTACTATCCAGCACCCAACAGCTGCACAGATTGAGTCTATCTACAAGCCTGTCAGTGCAGTAAATGGTTTCAGTTCCAAGCATAGTCGGGCTTTACAGACAAAGCCACTTGGTATGGGCTGCTAATTCCCCCTCCTCCATGTTATTTTGTTCGGCATAACAAAGTCTTCGGGGATGAGATTTCCACCACAACTTGTTAACAATTTATAACTATTGGCTTGATCACGGGGGGGGGGGGGGATCCTTCATTAAATTAGTCCCTGATCCAGACTCCCTGAAGGAAAGTATATTCTTCAAAAAGCAAACTGCACAAGCCAGTAAAAACAGAAGCAGTGAAGGTAGGTGTTTGCTGTCAGAGAAGATCTAAAACTGTCAGAAAGTGAGGTTTTGTATTGTTCTTTATACAGTACTTTCACTTGTCATTCTTAAAGGTGCCCTACTGCAAGCCTAGTGCAAAGAAACATTCACTGTTGCTTCAAGCAACTGCGGATGAATAACTGAGAACTGTGAAGTCACAAGAAACGAGGACGGAAAATATAATTAACATACTCAAGAGCTTCTTCTCCTTAGATGACCTGAGTGAGAATTAAGTATTCCCAACATAGGCAACACTCTCTGAAACAGGGGTGTCAAACTCATTTCATACAGAGGGCCGAAGTTAGCATTCAGGGCTCCAGCTGAGGGCCGGAAGTGATGTCATTAAGCAGAAAGTGACATCATTAAGCAGCTAATGGCCAGAAATCAGATCCTGTTCTCATACAGAAACTCATTAACTGCAAATTACAGAAGAGAAAGTACCCAAACCATGATCATATTTCACGTTTTGGGAAAGCCCAATTTTCATGTGGGCTGCCATTTCAGCTGTAGCACCTCAGCAGCTGAGAACCTGAGGGCCGGATAAAAAGCTTCCGGGGGCTGCATCAGGCCCCCAGGCTTTATGTTTGACACCCCTGCTCTAAAATGTCATGGATTTAAATGGTTGGGTTCTGGGTACAAGTCTCCTTGGATTCCTTAAGTTGAGAAATTAGTGATTCCTTGAAAAATGGCTACATGAAATGTACTACATGAAAAATGGACTACATGAAATGGCTGAGCAACCAAGTCCACTCTCAGACAAAACAGTTGGACAAAATGACTTCAGGTGAAAAAGTGGTGAGCCTTATCACATGCTCAGGCCAATTGACAACAGAAGACATAACAATGAATGCTCACTCAGGAACCAACAGCCCAATTCCCATACATACTTACTCTGAAGTAAGCCTAACTGAGTATATTGTGATCTATTCCCAAGTCAATCTGCATAGGATTGCAACTTTCATGGGATTTAAGACCACACACATATGAGAGCGAGAGCAAGAGCAAGAGCGAGAGAGAGAGAGAGAGAGCTCTGTTTTATGGTTTCCATTTTAATATTTTATTCTGATGTTTTTATCTTGATGAATTTATGCTTTGCTGTACAGCGTTTTAAGTTTTTAGAAAAACTCAAACCCAACAGATCAGAAACCAACAAAAAACAGTGGCCAGCTTGGTGGCACTCACACAACTGAATACCCATGTTCTAATATTAGCTATGATAAATAGAAATGAGAGCTGACTCATACAAACACCTTATTGGTTCCCTGTTGTATCATAAAAACACCTCATTGGCTCTCAGAAGAATCAGTCTCATTGGCCAGTTTTGCGTTAAGGAAATCGATTTTTTGTTATTTAAGGCAGTTCTGTTTTTCTGGTTATTTGGCTATAACTTTTAATAGGATACAGATAATTCAACAGGTTTTTCCTCATTACATTCTGCATTAAATTACCTTTCTAATGATATATAACTTTATGGGTAGGGTAGTTGGCAACCTTCAGTCTCGAAAGACTATGGTATCGCACTCTGAATGGTGGTTCTGGAACAGCGTCTAGTGTGGCTGAAAAGGCCGATTCGGGAGTGACAATCCCTTCCACACTAGGAGCAAGTGCAGTCTGTCCCTGGTCTGTCTCCCTGGCTGTGGGCCTTCCTTCTTTGCCTCTTTGCCTCAGACTGTTGACCAAGTGTCTCTTCAAACTGGGAAAGGCCATGCTGCACAGCCTGCCTCCAAGCGAGCCGTTCAGAGGCCAGGGTTTCCCACCTGTTGAGGTCTACTCCTAAGGCCTTCAGATCCCTCTTGCAGATGTCCTTGTATCGCAGCTGTGGTCTACCTGTAGGGCGCTTTCCTTGCACGAGTTCTCCATAGAGGAGATCCTTTGGGATCTGGACATCATCCATTCTCACAACATGACCAAGCCAACGCAGGCATCTCTGTTTCAGCAGTGCATACATGCTAGAGATTCCAGCACATTCCAGGACTGTGTGGTTTGGAACTTTGTCCTGCCAGGTGATGCCGAGAATGCGTCGGAGGCAGCGCATGTGGAAAGCGTTTGGTTTCCTCTCCTGTTGTGAGCGAAGAGTCCATGACTCATGCAGTATAGAAGTGTACTCAGGATGCAAGCTCTGTAGACCTGGATCTTGGTATGTTCCGTCAGCTTCTTGTTGGACCAGACTCTCTTTGGGAGTCTGGAAAACATGGTAGCTGCTTTACCAATGCGTTTGTTTAGCTCGGTATTGAGAGAAAGAATGTCAGAGATTGTTGAGCCAAAGCACACAAAGTCATGAACAACGTCCAGTTCATGCGCAGAGATTGTAATGCAGGGAGGTGAGTCCATATCTTGAACCATGACCTGTGATTTCTTAAGGCTGATCGTCAGTCCAAAATCTTGGCAGGCCTTGCTAAAATGAATCATGAGCTGCTGGAGATCTTTGGCAGAGTGGGTAGTGACAGTTGCATCGTCGGCAAAGAGGAAGTAATGCAGACATTTCAGCTGGACTTTGGACTTTGCTCTCAGTCTGGAGAGGCTGAAGAGCTTTCCGTCTGATCTGGTCTGGAGATAGATGCCTTCTGTTGCAGTTCCAAAGGCATGCTTCAGCAGGACAGTGAAGAAAATCCCAAACAAGGTTGGCGCAAGAACTCAGCCCTGCTTCACTCTGCTTCGGATGTCAAAGGGGTCTGATGTGGAGCCATCGAAGACAACAGTGCCCTTCGTGTCCTGGCTGTACTTGTCGTAACTTTATGGCATTATTCATAAATACAACTTTTCTAAAAGGCTTCCAAAATTTGGGCCAGTAGTGATGTCACCTCCACCCCTAGGGTGTCACCTAGTGCGGTCCTCCCCCCTCCTAGATATGCCACTGCTTATTCATAAGCCAAAGGAAACCTGTTCAGTGTGGCTTCAACATATGTATGACTGAGAAAACATAAAATGAGAGCTCATGACTCATAGAAATGTGTGAACTTCCCTGAGAAGTGTTGCTATACTTGCTGAGGCGTTTAACTTCCCTCACAGCTCCTACCAATGTTTTGTCGGAGCAAAACCTGCTGAATTCATCACAGATTTTGCTGGCAACAAAACCCATAACCACTATCACCATCCCCTGCTGGAGGCGTGTGCTAATTGCATCCAAATTGGTTTTACTCTCTCCACGCAGCAAGATTTTCTCAATTCACTTTGAATTTTAGTAGTGAAATTGTAGAGGAATACAGCAGAGGAGGGGTTCAGTGGCAGTCCTACTCCTTGGAAATCCGACTTGGGTTCCACAGGACTGTAAGGACTTATTACTGGACATACCCTTCAAAACCAAGGAAGAAGTAAGAAAGAATCTGCAAAGAAGACAAGACCAGCATAGCTCTTCCAAGAGAGCAATGATGAATTAAACACCAAAGTCGCTACAGTTCAGGAGTCAACCACAAAGCAGAAACCCTTCGGCATCCCCCATGCATGGCTCCTTAGCTGGCCACCTCAGTAAATGTTTCCCCCCCATTATTCAGTTCTGCATTTCAGTCCCGGCAGGGGGCTGAATGACTCCACCCAGTGCCCATCAGTATGTGAACTGAGGAGGAAAGACTACACCTCATCACTTCTGCCGAATTGGTTTCCTAATTGATGCTGCACATTTTAACAAGCAATCATGAGGAATTCTGGTGGAAAAAAAGAAAAGGTGGGAGGGGGAAATGGGCACCTTCAGTGTTCAGGCTGTTAACTGTAATTAGCCTGGTTTCTGAGATGTAATTATCTCGCAATCTCAAAGCAAACACCCTGGAGGGAGCTGCACAGTTAAAGACAATGTGGTATTAAAAATAAATTATTAGAATGATGCCCACTCACTGCTGCTGCTACTACTTCAGGATCCATCTGTGGTTCCCTTTCTTGTTTGGGAAGCTACATTCAGCTACCCATGACTTGTCTAGCCCGCCTGTCTGCCGAGGTACGGCATTTCCCTTTGTCAGCTATATGATACAGAAGCAGGGGAAGGAAAGTATTAAAAAAAAAAAAAGAATATATCCAGGCTACAATGCTGTTTTGCTTTGTCACACTGCAATTAGGAAACCACTGTATTTGCGAAGGAATTAAATTCTTACAGGCTATTTAATAGATCACACTTGACTAAGTGTTTTAGGTGTTTGAAAACAAATGGGTTGTAAGAAGATCAGGACGCAGGGAAAAAAATCTCACATGCTGGATGTACTGTATTTTTTTTTTTTAAATCAGCATAGCCATTTTTGTAGGTTACAGTTTTAAGCACAAGAGGTGCTAGAGCTCAGGTCTGTCTGGATAAGCTAACTTCTGTTAGTCTGGGGGCCCTTTCCCCCAATGTCTCCCTGATAGGTAATCTCTGACTTTCCTCAGTGGTAAAATAAATGCCCTCTGCACCTGCCTAGGGGTACTTTTCCTCTCTCTTTTTTAATTCATTCATTGCAAATTGGAGGCTTAGGCACTGTATTGGAATCGCAGAAGATCTGGCGAGGAGGTAGATGTGGTGTCAGCAGTGGCCCCTTTAAGGGTAAGGCCTGGGCATCCAGCAGAGTGTGCTGCACAGCTGCAGCCACTTGAAGGCAATAGGGCCCTCAGGGATATAAGGAGCACCTGAGGCAGAAAGGAGGTGTGGGTTGTAGAAGGAGTGCAGGTTGGAGAGGTGACTGACTGACTGACTGACTGACTGACTGACTGACTGACTGACTGACTGACTGACCCGACCCGACCCGACCCGACCCGACCCGACCCGACCTCAGACTATGACTTGGCTTATTGACTTTGGACTTTGACTTGGATACTCTGACTGATTTGACTGACTTACCTGGAATCTGACCTCGGACTGTGACTTGGCTTATTGACTTTGGACTTTGCCCTGGATACTCTGACTGACTTTGTGACTAACGGACTGACTAACGGACTGCTGGAACAGACTGCTGGAGACACTGGAGTTTGGTGTGTGGCTGCTGTGCCCAAGACCTGCTGAGGACCAAGGGTCTGCTGTAGTGGTGGGAGGCTGCTGGCAGGAGAGAGGACCTCTGCAGGTTGAACAGGCGAGCTACCCTGGAGGTGGGGTCCAGCAGGACTGCAGGGCAGAAGCAGGGTCATTTGTTGGGGGAAAGAAGGGGAGCTAATTTGCTTAAAGTGGGCATAATTCTCCAGGCAGAGCTTGGAGTGGGAATCTGGCAGAACAGGCACTGAGAACAGATGCTGGGGCTGAATCCCAGCAAAAAATTTGCTCAATATTGGCCTTTGGAAAGTCAGTCCCAGAGGGTGGATAAATTCATCTCTGTTTCTCACATTACACTTGACACAAGTGTTTCACCATTGTCCTGTAACCATGTTGAAAGTTAGAATGCCATTTGGTAAGCTACTGTATTGGCATGTCCTCTGTATCTGCAGTGGCATAGATAGGGCTTCTGATACACAGGGTCCATAAATATTTAACACCCCCATACCTCCTATACCATCCCCCATGCCTCCAGCCTCCTGGAGGTCTTAAAAAGGCCTGTCAAGGGGATGAATTTAGGAGGCCTTAGAAAGGCACACCCAACTCCTCAAGTTGTGGCACCTAGGGTATTGGACCCCCCCTGGAACCCATTAGCTATGCCACTATGTATCTGGTCTCGGTTCACAGAATGGTGTGTGCAGGAACTCCCTCTAATATATTGTCTTTGCTTCTCCTCACTGGTAAGATATTTTCAAATCCCTTTCTGTCATGCATGCCTATTTGGCATCCAATGATAGCATGCAGCTAGAGCCACCAGAGGGTAACCCAGACAACTCTATTTCCAGTCAAGTCCATGGCTCAGATGGCATCATGTGAAGTGGTGTGAGGCTGTGATGTACCTGGTGGCAGGTAGTGCATGGACGCAAAACTGAGGGGAAGGGGCCCCCCTATCTCTCCTGCCAGAGGGAGATGCAAAGCAGCAGCAGCAGCTATGTCAAGAGGTGGCCAAGTCAGCATTGTGCAGATGGGTGGGACCCATGGTTAGCAGCACCCTATTTGCATGTAGGACACTGGCATTATCAAACTAGCCAAAGGGTTTGGCTGCTGTTCACCAACTGCACACACACCTGATAGTGCTGCCCTCTGCTTCACCTACCAGTTCTCCTTGGACAGGGATGGCATCAGAGGTTAGTTGAGTGCCCATGCTCAGACGAAAACCCACCTGGCCAGGTTGACTCTTGAATAATTTGTATTAGTGGCACAGATAGAACCCAGTGTGCCTTCAAGGGGTGTCACAGGAGCACCAATGAAGGGCTCTGCCTGAGAGTCCCCAGCAACTTGGCACTGGACACAGGCCCCTCTTCCTCTTGGCTGCCAAGTCCTGCTTCTCACCTCATTCCTCACCTCATTCCTGCATTTTGTGACTTTGCAGAGAAAATGGTTCTTTCCTGGATACCTGCATAAAATGGAGGCTATTTCCATAAAATCCTAGGAGGGAAAATTTTGAGGAGCCCGGCAGTATCTGCCAAGTGGCCACAAGTCACTCTGTGCCTGAGAATTCTGCTCCCACTAATAAACACCAGAACCAGCCCCTCATTATTCTTTTATAGGGCTGCAATTAATGTCGACTTGTGGACTGGAAGCTGGACTAATAATGCCACAGACTTTCCAGCAGCCTTAACTGCAGCAGCTCTTCTTAGGTCAACCTCATAATTCTTCATACAGCAGGAAGCAACTGCATGCGTCTCCCTTTCTTCCTCTCCTCCTCATATCTAGTCACTCACAGGATGCACGGAGCGAATCTGGAGAGCCCATTAAAAGCCATTCATCTGGAAAATAGTCTCTGGGCCTGGTGCTCACACCAGGGTCTTAGCTGCAGAAAGGAATCTGACAGTAGCGGCCACAGCAGCCTGTCCGTGGGGAGGAGGAGATGTGGTTGTTAACTGCTTCAGAGATAGGCCGCATGGCAGTTTCATAAAGTGATTAATAATTAACTTGCCAAGGCCATTCAGATCTGTTGACTCTATAAGCCTGAATCTCTTCCTCAGAGGACTGAGAAAAAATATATAAAAACTCAGGCAGACATTTTGGTCCGGGGAGGGGACGGACCCAAAACAGCACCAGTAGCAAAATTCCTGTATGAAGATCAACTAAAAAGTCTCAAAGTCATGAGCAAACTCTCAAGTTAATTAGGATTTCAGGCTGCATGTTAATTTTTTTAATGGTGGAGAGCAAGAGATGGTGGGTGTGATGAAGAGACCTCAGTATGCATTTTGCAACAGCCTTAAGATGGAAGGGAGGGGAGATTTTGGCAGTTTTAATTAGGCTACACTAGACCTTGCCAGGTTCAAAAGATTCTTAGGTTGCAGCAAGGTGTGTTGGGGTGAAGGATCATGGACTGCCCTCCTTTCAAAAGCATAAAAATCAGCAGTTTTTCACATATGTTTCTAGGACTAAACAGACCACTTGCAAGGCAAGAAGAAGTAAGAAAAAATGGGATAGTTCCTTTTTTAAAGCAAAGTGGAGATTAATTTTTAATTGTGTATCTATTCCAGAGTTAATGCACGACAAATTGTGTGGTATTAAAAATTCATTGTAGGACATGTTGCTTTCTCAGTGAGATGAAGTCCCATCCTGAGATCATAGAAGGTTATCTTCCAGCCCAATCCTCCCTACAAGGCAATGGTCAGGACTTGCTTATGTTGTCAACTATACTGTGACTATTGTCACAGCAATTTAGAGTTAATTAAGTCATTTGAACACGTTCTTTCTGCGGGTTATTGTGAGTGGAATGGCAAACTAACACCTTTGGTTGTGCACATGATGACAAAGATTAGTATTTTTCAAAATGTGCTCCTAGGAGTTCTGGGGCTCCCTGAGACTTCTTCAGAGGCTCCACAATCATATCACTAAGTCGTCATCACCTGCTTCCCCCCCAGTTCTCTTGCCCATCCCATTCCCCTTCTGTTCTAGTTCTTTGCTGGTATTTGGTGTTTGGCTCTGTGTTGTACTACTGTGCGCATGCACCAGTGTTCTGGAATTCCCCAAGAGTCTGTGCATGCACTGCAGAACTCCTGCTTGCATTGCAAGGTTGAAAAGCCATTCCTATCAAAACAGCTTCATTTACAATCCTATTAAAGATAAAGATTCAATCCCCCTTTGCATCTGGTCCCCCTATTTATCTCTCTCTTTTCCCCTCCCTGCTTCTTTCATTTCTAAAAAGAAATCCATTCAAACACCAAGAAGGAAATAGTGGTGGTGCCATTGGTTCACTCCACCACAGGTTGGGATGTGATTCACTTATGTGTTACCCACCAGTTGAAAACCAAGGATCTAAGAATGAACACAAGGTCTGTGAGCAAAGCATCCCAGAATTACCTAGGTGTGCAGGCAAGGATTAGCATCTGATGATTTAAAAAAATCCTTAGTTAAGAACCTCATATGGACATCAGCAAAACTGTGTTCTCACTCAGCAATAGCAACCAATGCTCCTTTACTGGACTATCAGATGAAGTTCCAGCTCATCCATCACACCATTACACCAGTCCTTTCTCCAGTCTCCTTCACCTCAACAGCTTCTTCATTTCTAGCATGACTCTTCTCACTATGGGTCCAACTGATGGAGTGGAACAATATGCCTTTGTGGAGAGCAAGGAGAGTCAGGATTAATCGTACGTGAGTCCGACCAAAAGCGGGCCTACAGCCGGCAACTCCGGACAACCCCATCAATTCTGCTAATGACCAGGATAATGATGGCGTTCTTGTTAGTAACCGTGGAGATAACAAGGCAAACACTAGTCTCAATTATTGTAAAATGTGCAGAAGGCAATTTAGAATAATAAATGTTTAGAATGTTAGGACAAAAAAAGGCTCCTGTCATTAGCGGACTCTCTGGCTAGAGTGTAAAAGGGCCCTCTGGTGAAATTTGTGCAGGAGCCCTCCAGTGCATTGTTTTCTAATTTACCAAAGCTATCTCTCCATGTTCAGCAGGATTAATGAAGACCTTCCTGTTCCTGAGATCCTGGAGCAGCATGAAATGACACCAGGGGATTCCCCAAAATACAGAGCTACCTCCTCCAGTGGGCATTTCCAGAGTCTGTACCAACTACCATTTCTCCTTTAAAGACAGTCCACTCACAAATAACTAAAGCCTTGGTTGAACTTCTCCAGTTCTTTCACATCTGCTAGCATATCTAGTTTATAGGTTCTATTGATGGTTATTGCATGGATTAATAATCAGGTAAATTGGGGGACATATCCAGATGACAGTTTGGAAAGAGGGCAGATGTTCTTCCAAAGTTTCCATCCTGCGCTGTTCTCGTACTTAACCCTGTCAATTCACAGTGCAAGGACGGCAAAGTTGGAGCCAACAAGCTGATCCCAGTACAGGAGAAATATTGAAGAAAGCATAAACCTGCTCTATAGGGATCTATTTCATCAGCTTTAGGAGAAGGGGGCTCAGTCTACACATGCAACTAACATCCTAATGCTATTGCCCACCACTCTCTGTGCTGGGGCTGCACTGATGGAGTACATGCTGCACCCAATGGAGGAGGGGTGGAACCAGTAGGCAAACCAAAGGTATTTTTATTTACCTCTGAGTAGGCCTTCTGGCTCCTTTTGGGTCTCTTCAGACTATGCTAGCTATGTAGCTGACATAAGTCCAAGGAGAGCAGGCAGCCTGAAAAGAAGGGAGAGGCTCCTGGAGCAAATAACTGCTCCTGGAATCCACCCCCTTCCTGCCCCCTGCCCTCTCCCTCCACATACTGGAACTGATGATAATGAATAAGAATAATAAGAATAAGTATATTTATATAGCACATTTCAACAAGAGTAGCTCACAAAGCAGTTTAAACAGTAAAATAAATCAGTAAATGGTTCTCTGTCCGCAAACGGCTCACAACCTTAAAAAAAAAAAGAGACACCAGTAACATTCACTGGAAACAATGCCATGCTGGGGTGAAGAGGGACAATTGCTCTCCCCCTGCTAAATATAAGAGGATACCACTTTAAACGGTGCCTCTTTGCCCAGTTAGCAAAGAATACCTCTGAACCTCCCTGCCCCTGCCACCAATTTACTGGCACCAGTGGAGTCTCCCAGAGCTTCTGGTGCATGTGCTGCACATCTGCCCGTTTGTGGCAGTGGCCCAGAAGCACAAAAAGCAGCCTGACTTTTGCACTGCTGCAAAGGGGCCTTGTGCTGTTGGAACACAGGTTCAAGCAGCTTAAGGCCCAGATAGGATTGGGTCATAAATTAGGTGGGAAAGAGATGGTGAAATCCTGATGTGCTAGAATGAACTCCAGACTGGATCCCATTTTTATGCTCTCTTACATAAAGAACTCCTTGCAAGCAGAAAAATGAGTACTTCAGGGTTGAACTAGAATGTTTCTCTCTGCTGTGCTAGTTTTTGCATTACCTGAAATGTTTTTTGTGGGGGGGACGGACTTCAAAAATGGCATCACCCACACGCAGTCTAAAAAGGAACAACCACACTATGACCTCATCCAACTCAGGGCTCTACCACATCACTCTGATTCAGGGATCAACCAGGTCAAAGACAGCAAAGGGAAGTTGGGATAGGGTAGAGAAGATATCCATGAGCAGATCTCAACCTTCCAGCTCCAAACCACAGAAAAGTCAATTCCAGTCTCTAATCCTTGTAAGCCTCTGTGGGAATTATTTTCTTCAGATACCAACTCAAATACCAACAGCCGGCTTGGATAAAATGTCCAAACAGACCCTGCCTACATGCAATTAGGGAAGTGAGTGTGCATGTTCCACCACCCCCCCATACTGAAAAGAAAGGCCAACATCTCAGTGAAAGTATCCCTTCTTTTGTTCAATGTCACTATGATGCATCAGTCATATTATCTCTTCAGTGCATGCTGTATTTTCAGTGGAACAACTACTTTTCCTAAATCTTCATGTTTGCTGCAATGTTTAGCACTCCTTCATTCCACAACCTTGCCAGCCCTTACCTGCATGTCTCTTCATCCTCTCCAGGCTCTCTTGTGGCTTGCCAGCAGCACAAATATTTTATGAATATATTTCCTGAAATACTGGATTGGGCCCAACTGATGCTCCTTCTAACCCAATGACCTGTTTCTGCCAATACTCATTACCAGGTATTTCAGAGGACGTGACTGCATCACCCCATTATTCATTCTTAAGTACCAGTGTTCAGATGTGGAGTGTCATCCTAAAAATGAGGATATATTCTCCAGCTACCCTGGATCATAACTACAGATAAACCGACCTTGAATTTGTCTAGTAATTTTTTTGAACCAAATTATGTTCTTGGCTTCCTTCAGTGGGTTATCACTGCAGTTTTAAATACACTAACCTTCATTCTTCCTAAGTAGGAATTGGAATAATAGCTATTCCCTGACTCATAAGAAGGAAAGGGTTGTAGTTATCTTCCAGAATGATGACTACTGGAGGGGAAGTGAAACCATTATCATAATTTCATATTTCCAAAGCATCTTAAATGCACCATACACCATTTAAAAATCAACACGGATCCTGTCCTCACTTACAATCTGAAAAAGAATTTAGGGATGCCAAAGACATTCCTGTGAAATATGGGAAGTTTTAAAAGAAAAGGGCAAAGTTAAAAGCAGACAAAAAGCTGAACAGCAGTAGGGTCTTTTGGCAGATTCACTGCACTGCAGCTGATTTTAAATGTGAACATTTGTGAATCCTGCTTTCTCATTGGTCCCCAACTATCCATCTGTAAAATGCTATTAAGATCCCTCCCCTCATTCTGGTGCTTTGGGGTACTTTACAAACAGCATCCATCACCCAGGGGATGAGGGTGGGCCAGCTGACATCAGTGTGATATTGGCAATGGTGCTTAATGCTTTGAAATCCTCTTGCATTCCCAAGAGATCTCCAGCAAGGGTAACCAACTGTGAATCAATGGCTGTGGACCGTTAGATCAATGACAACCAGCGTCTCCCCTCCGGGAGTCGTTAACAGCCGTGCTGGTCCCCAAAGGCTCTCCTTGTCATTAACTGATTAATGAATTCATTAATGTCTCTTGCATCAGGAAAAGGTAGGCATGCAGCAGGCAGCACTGTATCTTTGCCCACTTTTTTTCCCCTTTAAAGACTGGCGAGCCATTAAATGCTTCTGCTTGTCCCAGTGATCCTTTATTGATCCAGCAAGAACCAGCAGCCTATGGCCCTCACCCCAGCCAGCTTTGATGGGATCCGTAATGAGCTGCTACAATAAAGGGTTTATTGGTGTAGTAAACCTTTCCTTTGAGATAGGCAAACACTTCTTGTAATGGTGTGGATTTCAGTGACTCTCTGCCATTTTCTCCAGTTATGTGTGAAATACTCCTCTGGGATTCACACAGATGCCAGTCTACTGAGAGCATAAAAGGCCCATTTTCACAGGCTGGCGCACGATGCTGACTCTTACCCCTTCCACAAGTAAACATCAGGTACGGCTTGGCTACAACCAAGCATTTAATACAGAAAATGATTTTGATTGCAGCACTTAGTTCCTTGGGGCCTCGGTGAGGTTCTGTTGATTAAATGCAGCTGCCTTTTCCTCAGCCGGAGTTGTCCCCGAGCATCTAGGCATCAATAGATAGGCTGAGGACCTGGGGTACACTTCATTTCCCCTCTGTCTCAGTTGAACAGCATCATTACTCAGGAAACCTCACAAATTCTTTCTGGCTCTTCTCATTTGCTTCTCTTCATCTCGGGCAGGTTGAAACCATACTTGTCTCCCACCTACCAGGGAATAAGAATTAAAGGAAGTACCACCTCAAATTAAAGTTGTGATCTTTTGACAAGTTTTTTTAAAAACTATCCTAAACAGGAATTGCTTGAAAATGCCTCAGTAGCAATACTAGCAAATAAATAGTATTAGCATGCAAGCGAGCATCTGGGTTCTTCAAAACTGGCAGCCTTCCTGCTTTGCCTGAATTCTTCCCTCAAGCAACAAAGAGGGGATTATTCGCACATTATGTAGGATGCATGTACAGGTTCTGTACGCATATACATGTGTTTGTGTGAATGCCTCCCATGTATTCATGTTAAAAGTGAACCTGGGGGGACTGACCATCTCAAGTGGGTAGTACAGAGACCATGCATTCTCATGCATGTGTGTGGAACTGTAAGCATGTACAGCTTAACTGTGTCCATAGACTATACATGCACACAACAGAAATGGGCAAATAGCCATACAAGTGTCTCATATTGATTCCTATATAAGAAGTGGGAGAAGATTGGGAGGAAAGAACCTTTCTCAACTTCCTTTGCTGCAAGATCCTTATGTGAGTAGCATGTTAAAAACAAAACAAAACAAAACCTGCTCCCTTCTCTCTTTATTTAAACCTGGTGTCACTGGATCGCCACTACAAATGACAGAGGAAAAAATGAGGTCCGTAGAAGGTCTAGCACGCCATTACCCAGTCAGTGCTACCAACATATATTTGGTTTGGTTGATGTGGCCTGAACACTACAGTCTGCTCCTTATATATCATGGCTGTAGTCACAAGGTGGGGGGGGGGGATGGTAGTGGTTCAGGGATATTCCAGATCCCCTCCACTGTACAATCTTCCTTTTATTAAAAGTTAGCCCTCAACCCTTTCATTTGAGGAAATATGAGGAAAAGCATGCCAGCCCTACCCTATCCAACTGCTCATTAAAAATAATTTAATTAAGAACGTTAAACATAATAGCATATCTGTGTCATGCTCTCGTTCTGTAGCGGTTCCTCTCCCTCCCCCCTTAGGCCCCCTCACCGCAACATTGCCGGTGATGGGCCTGTTAGATATGGTCGTGTTCCACTGTCAGGCAGCATTTTTCTGTCTTCACTTTACATTGTCGAAAAATACGCTGCTGGCAATTTAATGCTCAGGATAACATGAAAACTGAAGCAATAGTGTTTGTCGGAAATGATGCTGTGGAGGACCAGAACAGACAGCGCGGCCAAGTGAAGTCAGAGAACCTGCCTGGCAGACATGAGAGGTGAGGCAGAATGCATCAGCCAATGTCATGTCCGTTGTCTTGGTGATCAGTGAGGTTGCATGTCTATGACATCACCTTGGAGTGGCTGGGACAGGAACAAGCAGTATGACTCATCCCTGCAAAGAATGAGGGTTTTTGAGGAGAAAGGAGAGCACTGCTGGCCTGCAAGGGAAAGGAGAGCAAGACAGGCAAGAGTGTTGGTGCTAAATTTTTGAACAGGAAAGCCCTTAGGTGTTTGCTCCAGGATAATTGAGAGTCAAGATGATGTTATGGTTTGGGAGTTAGAAGATCTAGGTTCAAATCCCCACTAAGGCATGAAGCTTCCTGGGTGACCTTGGGCCAATCACTATCTCTCAGCCTCACCTACCTCACAGGGCTGTTGTCAGGAAAAGTGGAGAGGAGGAACTATGTACACCACCCTAAGCTCCGTGGAGGAAGGGCAGTAGAAAAATGTGGAAAAAAATAAATAAAATGGATTGTTCCCATTTAATTGTTGAGCAAATATAGCTTAAGATCAACAGATGAACTATGGGTTGCACTGTAGAAGGAAATTGAAGAAGCGCAGCACAATACAGTCTGAAACTCTTGTTATCCATCTGCCCACTGCATTCCTCTTTTTCTGCTCACTAAGGTCCAAAGTACATGTGGTGCTCAGGCATGTGTCTTTGTTCTCTTTTCTTTCAGCCAAGCAGCCAAGGAAGATGCATTCTGAAATGGATGACTGGTACAGGGAGGAGAGGTCTGTCTTAATCCTTTCTCCTTTATACTTTTTCATGCTCAAAAGTAACCCAAAGCTATTTTTTGTGTTGTTGGTGGAAAAAAAGACATGTTTTTGAGTGGAAAATAAAATGACTGGAGGGTAAACAAACATGGAGCATCTCTACCTTGATTGTACCAATCAACAGCTCCAAATTGCCACAGCAGCAGTGCATGCCATGATATTATCCCCTTTTTCCTGGCCTGGCACTCCCCCTAACTCTCCTTGAACTGACACCAGCTAAATAGCTAGCGTATGTGTGAGGAGACCCATTGGTGACCAGGCGACATATGGGGACGTAAGTAAAAATATATATTTACTTAACTCACCTGGGCCATCTATTCTCATTCTCATATCTGGAATCTTATGAAATAATTGCGCTCATATTGTCACAATTGTCATCTGTTTTGTACTGAAATCAAAGGATATGCTATTAGTCAGATATCCTTGACTCAAGGAAATGATGCTCTTTTAAAGAAAAATAGGTCCAAAAATGAAGACAGCATTGATAAATGAGGAAAGAGTCAAGAGCTAAATACACATCAAGCACCTCTAGGCAGGGATGATCAAATGTTTCTAGACATACTGGGCAGACTCAAAGACCCAGTGGAATGGAGATTCCAGTTAGAACATATGCATTGCAAGCCACAGAGAAGCATGCTGTGCCAGTGAGTACGTTGCTAAAGCTGGACCTGGGAAATTGGAACAAGTTCCAATTTAGCCAGTAACCTCCATTAGATGCAGCTTAAGACAAATTGTTCTGATGCAGACTCAGTTATGCTTCTGCAAAATGGGAATACCAACAATCTCTTACAGATAGTTGTTGTGAGGCTGAATAAGATCAGGAGTGCAAAGTGCATTTAAATAGCTCTATTCACAATAGCTAATACACATGGCCAAGCAACTCCAGTTTCATGTTCTTGCTGTTAGCACATCAGGGAAAGAACTGTTTGAGCATCATCCCTGGGGCTTGAGTGTAGTGTGATGAATAAACATTCTCCCATCGCCATTCCCTCTCCCACTCTGCACAGGCACAACTTTGATGCATATGCGTGTCCAGAGAGGAGCAATCATTTCTAAATGTCACCCTCCCCCCTCACTCTGCTGACCTTATCAGAGAGCAGGATCGATACACCGACCCTCTTGGAGTGCAAAGTTGCACGTGAATGTGGAAGGGAAAGCAATTAAAATGGAATTTCAGGGAGGAGGAAAAAAAATTTCCTCCATTGTGTCCCCAGGGAGCAAAACGAATGATCCAAAAGCAACCGCAGCTCTTGAAATTATCATAAACATAATTGGTATTTGATAAAGCAGGAAATGAAACATAATGTCCATTAATCATGGTGACAACTGCAGAGCGCCACGTGTGTCATGGTGCAGATGTGTCTCAAGCAGACAACATGCTAATTCACTTCCAAGGCCTCTGGGGATCTAGCCATGGGCATCACAGAGCCCAGCTTGGAAAGTTTCACCCCTGAAGTCGCCAACGACAGGGCTCTAATGTCCTCCTGCCTGGCAAATTCTGTCTGTTACCTAGTCCCAGGACATTTGAAAGATACAAAATTCCCATGAGAAATGTCTCTACCACTACTTAGTTATTTTAATTATTTATGGTCCACTTTTAGTGATACCTTGAAGTTGCTCACAGAGAATGCAACCTAATGACAAGACTCAAATGCAATTAAAAACAATAGCCATTAAAAAAGAAAAGGAGGATCATGGATAACCATCACAGCCTAGCCTCAAAAGCCTCACAAGACACAAAGAAGCATCTCAACTTTCCATTTAAAAATGGCTAAAGAGGGGACCGCCTGGGTCTCCCTGGAGAGAGAATTCCATTGGTATTAATTTTTAATTAATTAAATTTAATTTTAATGAATCCATTTTTTAAACTTCTATAGGTGCTTGATTGTGCAAACACTTCCAAATGTGCTTCAAATTTTGCATTTGTTGTAAGCATGAAAAACACAGATTGCACAGTAATTCTCAGATTCCTGCAAATGTTTCTCATTGGGACCAAGGCTATGTGGTCCCTTAAAGATGAAGCCTGTTTTAAAAATGATCCTGGCTGTACAATAAAATATACCAATGTGGGGTCCCATGCAGTTGATGGCATGTTCCTATGGCTGCAGCATTAGTTTGTCAGTCCAGCATGGCCCCAAACTAATCCAGGCCTGCTAATGCTGCATGTATATGAAATAGTGACCCAATTTAAATATGCCACTGGCATCATGGAAACCTACATTGGAAAGGTTGCTTGTATGCACAGCATCACCTTAAACAGTCAAGAGTTAGGGGAAATGCAAGAAACTATGAGTGAGACTAGTGCATTGTTGTTTTTGCCGTGGTGTTGGAGTTTATAGGTGGATGATGGATTGGCACTAGGTTGATGCAAGCATAGCCCTAATTTTTTAGTCCATCCTAGTTGTATGATTTTATGAATCTTTTTTTAGGGCACATTGGCATTCAACTGAAGGCTTTAAGTTAGGATGGTCGGCTTTTGCATTTCAGCAACCAATGTTTGAAAATGTTCTGTGCAGACAAAATTAATTCATTTAAAAATGGGATATTAGTGTCCAGAGAGTAGTCAGTCAATCATTCGCTAAAGAATTCACAGACAGGTCACTGTATGCAAATTAAGGATATTTGCACAATTAATTCCTACTTTCCATAATCCAGGTCTCCCAATAATTTGGCATTTTCTGACAAGGGGATGACTGACATGGAAATGAAATGGAGAAAGAGGATAAAGATTGGATTTTCAAAGTCCATGCAGGGTATGGAGGTCAGGGAAGAGTAATTGTAGGGGGGGAAAAGAGATCTTGGCAAAGCACTTAGTTAACATTGAATGAACTAGCAGGAGTTTGGACTGAAATTCCAAGTTAGATCCTTATCTGGAAGAGGAAGGACAAACAACCACTGTAGTTTTGGGAAGGCAATACAGTGAGTTTATTTGGTGTCCCTTTTCAAAGAGTTGTTAAGTCAAATCAAAATAGGGACAACCATAAACCAACTATAGGAAAGGGACACATAAAAGGCAATTGTGTGTAGAGGATAATTATAGGGTATCTTCATTGTCTCATAAAAGATCTCAGGCCCCGGAGCTGCTCTGGGCTGCTTGGATCTGTGTCACCTCCTGAGGTGGTGCAGATCTGAGTAGACCCATTGGGGCTGCTGCAGCAAATTCCCCTGCTGCAAGAGAATTCCCCTTGCCCCAGGCTGAGTCACAACTGTCCTAAATTCGGCTCTGGATACAGGGCAGGTTTGCCGGCCTCCCCATTCCAGCGTGGGTTAGGATTGGACTGTGAGACAAAGAAGAACATTAACAGAAATATATTTGGGAAAAATGCCTCAGATTAAAGGATGGAAACAAATTTTCAAGAAACCTGGCAGCTTCACCCTAACTGGGACTGGAGATTTGATGAAGTGTAGACTATTTAAGCCATTCATGCTATTTGCAGGGCCAGGCCACCTGAACATTGGCAGGTTCAGAATTTCCATAGAGAGAGCTGGGGGGTATCTATCTTCACCAGCATTTTATTCCATGCAAGAAGCAGAATGCCATCTAATGAGCCTTCGACTTTTGGCGGGTCGCAAACACAAAAAGAGCACTGTGAAAAATCTCTTTCTGAGAGAATCAAAAAGATAATCAAAGAAAGCCTCTGCTGTCCTGGGAAATTCTCCATGCACCATGAGTCTCATCTAACCATGGGAAGAAAGCAATAGCAAATTTAGCAGTGCCGGTCGCAGCTTTCACAGATGGTTGCTGCTCCTAAATAAGCATCGCATTAGTGTAAAGGGGGGAAATTAAAGGGAGAAGGAAAGACAGAGCTGCATTGGAAGGTTGGTGTCATGTTAAATCCCCAATTGGGGACACTCTGGGTGCTGCCCACACAAAAAGACAACATTAAAAGGATGGAGAGCATTATTTTAGACATCATGTCTGATTTATTTTGTGAGCGTTTGGCACAGAATTACCCAGAGAGTAACAATAACTTGTCTGGGGAAGTGTCAAAATGTAAAAAAGCATTCTGCTGCAATGATTCTCAGATTAATGTATCTTTCAAGATGCTTTGCTGTTGCATTCCTGATCAAGTGACTACGTTAGTTCCCCCCCATCACATGCTTGCCCACAAGATTATGTTAAGTGGGTTTTGAATCCTTAGACATCTCTGTTGGGTTGCAGAATTGAGATTGTGTTCTTGTTTCTAATAATAATAGATGCAGCATATGAACACTCAGTATCTCCTTCATGCAAGAGCCATTCCAGAGCTTAAAATGATTGTATGGTGTATCTGGGGGTCGGACAATTGGGTAAAAATATCCACAGTTTAATCTGGGAAAAATAGACTTGTAGCAGTGGGGAAGGGTATTCTGCTTCCGGAACTTTTCCTACTATGACAAGTTCAGTTCTCCAGACTTGCTCTCATGTAAACTCTACTGAAGTGAGTGGAAGCTGCACTTGAGAGGATTGTGCCCTATAGGAGGAAGATTATTCTACACAGTGAAGCTATTGCATGGGCACAGCCTTGTTTGTTTAAAATATATGACCACGTTACCCTCTCTTCCCCACTCCTTTCTGCTTCTTGTCCCAATTTCCTTCACCTGTTCACAGTGGCATCGCTAGGGGGGTGCGGGTAGCACCGGGTGATGCGCACTGAAGGAGTGACACGCTAAAATCACGGTGGTTAGGAGTAACCCTATCATGTTATATACCGTTGGATGCGGAATTTTGAGCAGAATGTAATGAAAAACACCTGAGTGAAATATCTCCTTTCTATCAAAAGTTATGGCCAAAAAACCGGAGAACAAAAAATGCATGGATCCCTATGGAAAGTGAGCCGTATCATGCGTTTACCTGTGAGTAGGTGAACTTGCCATAGTCCATCAGAAAGAGCGGACTGTGAGGAATCCAATGACACTAGAATGGTCCTGATCCAATGAATGCAGCCCCCAAAAACACCTGAGAAGGAACTCCTGCCCTCCAACCAGATAAACGTATTGAGCCCTATGGAAAGAGAAACTAAGCCTCACAGTCACATTTACTAGTGAGTAAGCAAACGTGCCTTGGCTGGTGGTCAGGCCAGGCAAAGGCAAAAGTGAAGCCACCAGAATGGTCCTAATCTGATGGAACTGGAGCTCAACAAATACTCCAGAAGGCAGCCTCCCCCCCTCTCCCCACTAAAAAGGATCAAAACAGAGGCTTCAGCTGATAAGGTGAACTTTTTTGAGACTTGCAAAGCCAGGTGGATCTGGTTGAAACAGCTCTCTCTTAAATTGAACTGGGCACTGGGTAGGGCTGAAAACCTTACTGATTTTGGAGGGGGGTGTTATTGCAGGCAGGCTACAGAGGAAATTTACTTGGTGGACCAGGGCTGGCTTCTGCTTATTTAATTATTTTACTTTAATTATTTATACTTATTTATTTGAATTTGCCTGATGATGTCACTTCCACCATGACATCACTTCTGGTGAATCTTGGACAGATTGTCATTCTAAAAAGTGGGTCCCAGTGCTAAAAGTTTGAGAACTACTGCAATAAGGTATTAGTAAATTGACACCCTGGGGGAGGTGTGTGTGACACCACTAGTGACCAAAATCACTAAAATCACAGTTTGGAGGAATAATACTATCATGTTATATATCAATCAATGTGTAATTTCATGCAGAATGTGTTCTATCAAAAGGTACAACCAAAAAACCAGTGGGGGCAGAGTGATGGTACATCACCACGCCCACCATCTGGGGCCCCGCCCACTGCATGGGGGGGTGACGCGCTGGCATCCCGCACCGGGTGACGTGAACCCTAGTGACGCCACTGCCTGTTCAGTGTCTTGAACTTCCATGTATAAATGTTTTGCTAAGGTCCAGCTCAAGCCCTTCTGATGCCTGAGGGCCCAATCCTATCCAACTTTCCAGTTCCGATGCAGCCGCAATGCAGCCCCAAGGTAAGGAACAAATGTTCCCATACCTTGAGGAGGCCTATGTGACTGTACCCTCACTGCAGAATGTAGCACACACCACATTGGTATTGCTGCACCAGCCCTGGAAAATTGGATAGGATTGGGCCCTCAGGCGGCTTCACAAATGCTGCCCCCCTTATCTGGTGACATGCTGGCCTCTGCTCCTCCCACTCCCCAATGCTCCAGCTCAACACTCTCTTCCGCATGTCCTTGTTCTCTCTATCCCCCTATTCCAATCCAGGGAGTAGAAGGAGAAAGAGAAGTAGTGAAGGCAAGTAGACAGGCAGAGATGGGCGTCACCCACCAATGTGCTCCTTGAGGTGACTGCTTCAATTAGCCTCACAATTGGGCCAGTCCTGGCTTTGCTGCTACAACCTGTAATGAATATCATCCTTTTGTTTCATCTTCATGTTTTTAGACTCCATGGGTGCAATCCTAACCCCTTATGTCAGTGCTTTCCAGCACTGGCATAGCAGTGCCAAAGGGACATGTGATGCAGTTGGGTGGCACTCACAGAGGCCTCCTCAAAGTAAGGGAATGTTTGTTACCTTACCTCAGAGCTGCACTGCCCTTATGTCAGAGCTGGAAAGCACTGACATAAGGGGTTAGGATTGCGCCCCACGTGTAGTTGCATTGAACTCAGGCACAGTGAATGAACCATGTATTGTCCCCTTATCCAGTCCAGACTCCAAACCTTCCCTTCCACCGCTTCCCTTAGACTTGGAGAAATGCTATTGCAGGCTTGCATTTCAGAGCCCCACCAAGTGTGTGTGTATATAAAAAAACCCGTTAAATAAACCTGTTATCAGCATCTATGTGGAGTCTGAACAGTCAGCATTCAAAAATGCAATGGTCACCATCATGTGTTTGCTGCCCATTATTATTTTAGTAAAGAAGCATGTAAATATGATATGTTTCCAATTAGGAATAAATAAAAGATGAAGCAAAGTTTAAAAAAAAAAAAAAAGCTTTGCTGTTAAATTTTATATCACTTTAATAAAGGGATTAATAAATACAATGTTACCAGTCATGTTCCTAGCCTAGCTGATTAATGTATTACTATCTAGGAATAAAAGCTAATCACCATTTGCCAAGATCTCAAGTTAAGAAGATCAACAAAGAACGATGACCAGCCTCTAGTAACTATCTCGGTAAGTGCAGCAAAACAATATGCATTGTAGTGTTGTGGGCAGTAATAAGGAGAACAAGTAAATGATTTGATTCATTAGGGCTATAATTCTCTAAAAAAAAACTAATGGGATATGAAGATGTTATTGAGTATGTGTTTTTCAATATGAAGCCATAGCACAGATGGATCTCTTATATTTAGCAGACCAAGTGCAACAGCCTGTATTCATCCCAGTGACATGGAAATTAATATTAAATAATCCAGGCTAGAGGTAGAAATCAGATACTTGTTTGGCCTTTATTTTAAAAAGCACTGTAGCACGTGCATAGTGCAGTCGACCCCATTCTCAGGAGAGGGTATCTTTTATAGCCCAACTCAAAGCAAGGAGGGATCAAAGAGAAACACATCAGAAAACATAGGGTAGAGGCATACTTAAAAGGTATATTCCTCATGAACGCAAAACATTTCTGCATGACTACTCTTGGTCCATGCAAATCCTTTCTGGCTCCATAAGTCTTTGGGACAACAACAACTGCAACCACTTCTCCAACATCAAAAGAAGCAGCAAGCATCACAACAGCTTGTGAATAAGACCATTTACATGTAAAAGGGAGAGAGGGAGATGCTTTCCTGTTTCCCCAGGCTCTGAGTCAATGTGATACATTTGCTCAAAAGAAATAGAGGACAAAGACAGAAAAACTAGAAGTATCAGCACTTAGGATTATGGGAAATCCAACTCCTGCTACATGCTATTAATTATCAAAAATCAAGAATTTCTATTTCACCAGTATAGCACCCCCACCAGGGCCAGAACATCCATTAGGTGTGCAGGAGAGGCAAGTGGTGGGCTAAAGCATTGGAGATGCACAAACCCACCACTCCCCTGTCCTCCACCCTTCTTCAGCTCCTTTCCCCTCTTCTTTTTCCAATCTAGGGAGCCACATGAGTAGATGTTAACACATCACCAACTAATAGGGACAGCATTTGGCAAACCCCTTCATGTGCCAAGGTCTAGTTCCCACGGTGGTCATTTACTGGTCATTTGTGTCTTTTTTCCCCCTTTAGATTGTGATTGTGGGCCTTTCTGAGACAAAGGACCATTTTCTTATTCCTTTGCAATGCAAACTGCTTAGAGAACTGTGTTGTTATTGAAAAGCACAACAGAAATATTCTAAATAATAATAAATAAAATAATAATAGCAGTAGGAGACAGCATACCACTGTATCAGGCAAGTAGCAATGGTACATTTGGGTACTGAATGATTAAGATTACTGTGGGACAATGCTTCCTTTCACATAAATGCAAGTGTATTCAATGGACTAAGTGGTAATAGCCTTCAAGGGTCAAAAGGCAAAATGGATGCCCTATCATTTCAGGTGTTTGACTAGTTCATTTGTGTGGCTAAGATGGAGATCAGCACATTGGCTTTCTGTGGAGGAGCTCAGGGTAGAAGACAATTTCTACCCTTGCTCTTATCATAGTAAAACCATGACTGTTCTTCAAATTTTGCATGTTTCACCTTTTCACATGTGGGTAGGATTGCAGCCTAGGATTGTTAAAAATTTTCCTGCTTGATGATGTCACTTCCGGTCATGATATCATTTCTGGTGTGTCCTGACAAGTTCTCATTCTAAGAAGTGGGTCCTAGGGCTAAAAGTTTGAGAACCACTGCATAGATGTAAATGACCAAGTATCAGGTGAAAATAGTTATACCTTCAGAATTTTGTTTTTCACACCCTTTCAATGTTGCTGAGCCAAAATGTGGATTTTTATGGAAACGTTAATTCATTTTGCCACACCTGAGCTGAAAAACACCAACATGGTGATATATTTAGGTGGAAATATATCCACTGCTAGGTGGAAAATAAAGCACGATTTGTGACATCAAATGGTAAAGTGGGATCCTGGAGCAATTTTGCAACAGATCAGGAAATGAAATGAATTTGGCAAGTGTTCAGTTCAACCCTATGAAGATCTTGCCTGTTTATCCAAGACTGCTCTCCGAATACAATGTTTTCCCATTAGCATATTTTGGCAGTTATTTTTTTCCATTGTGATGTTTTGAACCTGCCCAGTGAGCCTCGGTCTCCGTTTTGCTTTTTATTAATCTATGACAAAAGTGTGAAATGTCTAGCCTTCACTGCTTCTCAGCTGTAAAATCTGTTGATGTTGAGTTACCCAAGCCTTTAGTGGCTATTTTATGAAAGACAGGGTGAGATAACAGGAGGGAAAGAAAGAAGCTATAAAATTTACTGCCAGACAGGTCAGTGCCTGTTACTGCCAAAAGGCACAAGGGTGAGCTTCACACCTTCATGACTTGGTTCCTTTACAGGTCTCTTTCTTACAGATCCAGTTGCTTGATCAGTACTTATCTGGCCCCAATTCTCCTTCCCAAATATTGCCTACCAGTCGCAGGCGAGCACCAAAGGGAGAGATGTAACACTGTGGGAAACAGGACGTTGAACTAGTTGGGTCTTTGGTCTGATTTGGACAGGCTTTTCTTATGTTTGAGGTCAGGTCCAGTTCTCATTACAACCTTCAGCTCTCACTTACAGGCCTCTCACAATCATTCACAGGCTATCCCTTCTGTGATAGATCAGCAATGACCTTGGGCCAGACACTATCTCTCAGCCTAACTTACTTCATAGGGTTGTTGTGAGGATGAAAGGAGAGGTGGAACCATGTACAACACCCTGAGCTCTTTGGAGGAAGTGCAGTATAAAATGTGAAAGACATAAAAATTTCACTGGTATCCACAGTTTATCTTTTAAACCGGTACTTTAAAAGTTTACTTGCTTCATAGGATTGCTGGTCAGAAGACTGGAAAAGAAGCAGACACTGGAAAAAAATAATCTTCAAGCTTCCTGTGAATTTGTCAGATATTTTGCTGGAGAAAAACTTCTACATTCTCTCAAATGCTGCTCTGGACAGATTTCAGCAGCATCCTCTGGACATGAAATTCCAAAATTTATTGAAAGAGTTTTAGGCCATCTTTCAGACACTGCTTCCAAGGCAGCAAATAAAGAAACAAGGCAATTTAGCAACTACAACAATTTGTATATTAAAAACCTAGTAAAACAGCTGATAGGAGTAATAAAAGATGCAAAAAAGAGGATAAAATAAGATCAATAATAATACATTTCAAATTACTCCATTCAATTCCTTTTTAAAAGGCATGTCTTTAGTACTTGCTGGAAGGCAATCAAGCAATGAGGCCTTCCTCTCTGGGGAAGGCATTTTACTGCTTAGATGCCACAACCGAAAAAAGCTCTGCCTCAAGTTCCATTTCTACTTAAAACCTCCAGCACCACCTCTTCCCTCCACATCCACCCTGTTCAAAATAAACTGGAAAAGTAGAGCATGGTGGGAGTTTTATCCCCCTTCCTCCAGTGCTGGAGGAAACAGTGGGCTATCACTGGGTCCAGCAAGTGGGAAGAAGATTGGCAAACTGACTGAAGCGGTTTGGGCTTGAGGAGGATGTCAACTTGACAACTCACCACATGAGTTCACTTCATTGCTAGGGCAGCCCTGGTCGGCATTTCTGGCACAAAGCCATGTGCTGGGCTCCCATAGTATTCCTTGTGCACCCCTCCCAAGGTGACTTAAGAGATTAGACTACCACCAGTACCAAGGGTTTACGGGTCATCCCAGTCATTGGGGGCCCACTAATGGGCTTGGGCCCTTGGTCAGGGCCCTACCTGGCCAACTCAGACATCCCATCTGGCCAACTCGGACACCACCACTAACAAGCAGTTACAAATGAAAAAGGACAGTACTGTACTTAGGTTATCCTGGAAGTAAAGATTAGGACCAGGCCTTTGAACTGGGTACAGAAATGAACTGGAAGCCAGTGAAATTGACATAGCACTGCAGTGGTACACTTGGAGTTATTAGAGACTCTGGTGTCATGGGAAGTGGTCTTCTGTTCAGTCTCAACTGTTGACGATTTCAGTGGGCTATAACTTGATGTCACAGCACATACTGCTTTTAGTACTAATGTGCTGTAGATAAGCTGATTACAGCACTCTCCTCCTCAGGAGACCTTCAATAAAGAGTTGACTGGCAACTCAGATGCCCATTTTATTAGCTGAGTATCACCATGGGCCTGTCTTTTTCCGAGAGAAATACTAATGGATAGTAACATAGCACAGAAGACCACTTTGTGAGCAATCGGGAGGGTTATTAAAGTATTACAATTAGCTCCATAGTAACTCAAAGCCTACTTTATCATTCTTTCATATCAAAACACTTTTTTTTTGTTATTCTACTCGCTGTTGTTTTTGATGTGAACCATATTGCAGATGCATGCTAATTGCATTCTACAGTAAACACAGCTCAGAAGTACATCCAATTGATGCAAGATGCTTCAGAGTTTGCGGGAACCAGGGTCCCATATTTCCCACACTGCCAAATGTAGACAGCTCCCCAGAATGGTTACCCTCAGAAGGAAGAATATATCTGGGCTCTTGCCAAATTGCAGAGGGTCATAGCAGATCTTCCAGAATCCTGAAGTCACTGCAAAATTATTTCATTAACTCCCAAATTCAAGAGCAAGAAAGTCAGATGTTTGCAGATCTCTGTAACCAAACCAATCCAGAAAAGCTATTCTGTGGGGAAAATCCCTGAAGGTTGTAAGGGACCACCCAATGTGCACTTAAAAAAAAAAATCAGGATCAGGTCCAAGCATGCATCAATGATGAGAGCTGAAGTTAATGCAAACAAACTCCTAAAAATTCAATGTGAGTTCTTAAAACAATGGTTCTCAACTTTTAGGAACCCGTAGACTACTGAGGCTAAAATCCGAATCATTGTAGATCACATACAATCCCCCAACGCTCTGCACACAAAAAGTACAATTAAATTTGTAATAATTAGAGATGATTTATTAGAGATTTATTATTTATAGAGAGTATTTGTGGGTTGGTGCTTTTGTTGCCAGCCATGGCTGCAGGCGGTCCGTTATCTGCCTTCTCTGATGGTCTGTGGGGGACTGCTCGCTTGGTGAGATGCTGGAAATGATTGAAAATGATCTTTTTTCTTTCCTGAGACCTCATGGACCACTTCTCAGGAACCAGTGCCTTAAAGATCAGTTTTCAACCAGTGCAAACACACATCTGAGTGCCATGAATGTTCTGCAGGAGTGCCACAGGAATTTGGGGGAGGGCCATTTATTAGTAGGACCATTGGTGTGGTGCGCCATGTCAATTGTCAAAAAACTTGGTAGTTTTAGCACTTTGTCTGTATGCTGTGAGATGAAAAAGGTTGGAAATTGCGGCAGTAGATGATCATTTTTGTGGAGTTATGCCTGTACACACAAACACTGGTGAAAGAATGACAAAAGGGAGTGATCACAAACAGCATTCTAAAGGGTTGGCTGGGTGAAAGGCAGTGGATGGCACATTAAGCAATGGACATAATTAGTTAGTAAATAATGAGAACCCCATGTATGCCACTTTGAGCTCCATGATCAAAGGAAGAAGGAATGTAAATGTGATAAATAATAAGCAGCATATGATTTATTTCATTTTTAACCTAGCCTTTCTCCAAAGAGTTCAGGGCAGTGTTAAGTTGGCATCCTTCAGTCTCGAAAGACTATGGTATCGCGCTCTGGATGGTGGTTCTGGAACAGCGTCTAGTGTGGCTGAAAAGGCCGATTTGGGAGTGACAATCCCTTCCACACTAGGAGTAAGTGTAGTGTGTCCCTGGTCTGTCTCCCTGGCTATGGGCCTTCCTTCTTTGCCTCAGTCTGTTGGCCAAGTGTCTCTTCAAACTGGAAAAGGCCATGCTGCACAGCCTGCCTCCAAGCGGGCCGCTCAGAGGCCAGGGTTTCCCACCTGTTGAGGTCCACTCCTAAGGCCTTCAGATCCCTCTTGCAGATGTCCTTGTATCGCAGCTGTGGTCTACCTGTAGGGCGCTTTCCTTGCACAAGTTCTCCATAGAGGAGATCCTTTGGGATCCGGCCATCATCCATTCTCACAACATGACCAAGCCAACGCAGGCGTCTCTGTTTCAGCAGTGCATACATGCTAGGGATTCCAGCTCGTTCCAGGACTGTGTTGTTTGGAACTTTGTCCTGCCAAGTGATGCCGAGAATGCGTCGGAGGCAGCGCATGTGGAATGCGTTCAGTTTCCTCTCCTGTTGTGAGCAAAGAGTCCATGACTCGCTGCAGTACAGAAGTGTACTCAGGACGCAAGCAGTGTACAAGTACTTATTTCACTTGATTCTTACAACAAGCCACTGAGGTTGTGTTAAATAGTGGATCCATGCAAATAAAGGAAGGCACAGAGATAACAGCTCAACACATTTATTTCATCTTCAGAACAGAACATGACAATGAAAACAAAAGGCAAACATCCCTGGCTTTATATGCCTTAGCTCCACCCAGATTCCCCACCATTGGTGCTGCTGAAACACTAAACTAGAGGGCCAATCAGATGGTAGGATTTTGATCCATCACCCAACTGGCCAGCCATAAGACTGAGCCAATCGGTTATGCAGGATTTCGATCCTGCATAACTTGCATATGTAACAGGTTGCTTGGACTGAAATATGGTGTCTTGCTCAAAGTCATCCCCTGAGTTTCAGGGCTTAGCAATGACATTAGGAACTCTGGAGGGAAGTTGTATTTTTCTCAAGAGCTGTCCCCCCCAGATGTTATGTGGTTGCTGCATCCCTTTCCTTGACAGTGACTTCATTGGAGCAGGAAGTGTTAACATGCCTACAAAGGAGTTCAACCCATGAATGCCTTCAGAACTCTGGCTGCTGGCAAAATGCAAGGAGAACAAAATTCCATTTCAAGGTAATTATGAGCCAATTCACACCAACTCTGAGTGCAGAGACCCAGCTTAATTGCACATTGTTTTCCATTCAATGGATCTGCAAAACTACTGGAAACTCTTTGTGACCCCTCCTGCCTCTTTGGGACAATTTCCTGCACATGCAAATAGCTGATATTTGCTATGAGAATGGAAAATCATGAGTATTTGTTTCAGCCTTACAACAAACAAAATCCAGGGCTGTGGTGCACAATGCCAGAGACATATGCAATAGCAAGTGCCTAATATGACAAGAAAAAGGACAAGCCTGGCGAGAACACAGTCTGAAGGTACATATGGACTCTCATCAATGCTGCAGCTTGTTGCAGAAGAAATGGGTTGGGAGGTCCATTTGGGCCACTCACAGCCCAATCTTGAGCTGCCTAGCGCATGGGGCTGCGGCAGTGCCAAAATGGCATTCTGAGGGCATTCTGAGGGCAACCAGGCATTCTGAGGGCAACATGGCAATTCTGAGGCCTAGTGCATGGGGCTGCAGCAGTGCCAAAATGGCATTCTGAGGGCAACATGGCATCCTGAGGGCAACCAGGCAGCTGGCAGCTGCTTCTCAGGAGCTTTCGTACCCTTCCCCCAGGTAAGGGAAGCAGCCCTGCAATGGGGCTTCTTGACTTTGTGTCAGCTATTTAGCCAATGCAGAATCAAGTACACTGCAAGGCCAAACACAGGGTTCTGGATCCAGCAGAGCTCAGCTCCGCTGGTCCCACCCCCCTCCCACCCGCTCCTTCCCCTGCCACACTTCCTCCCACCCTCCTCCTCCCCTCCTCTGCCCCGGAACACCTCCCCCTGCCTCCCCCCATGCCCCCACTCACCTATCCGACACCTGGCATCCCAGGACAAGTGCCAGTCGGCAGGCTGTGGGCCCAGCACTGGAGCTGGCCCAGCACGAGCTCACACTGGGCCAGCTCCAGCACTGGGCCTGTGGTGCTGCTCGCAAACATGCCTTACAGCATGTTTGCAACAGTGTGCACCAGTGGTGAGCATGTGCACATGGGTCTGCTTTGGGCCCTTATTCTCTTGGTTATACAGGTCCGGCCTGTTTATACACGGATTTTTTATACACAGATTTGACTCAACACGAATGGCCCCTGCAAATGAGAAGGAATGTGCTGATCCCTGGAGAAGGGAAAAAATGCACCCTTTTAAAATCAGTTTTAAAAACTGAACAGTCCTTTAACAACAGCCTCCTTAATAAGAGAGAGGGGGGGGCAGCAGGCTAACAATCCATCAATCCTTCTCTCTCCTTCAGACCCCTCCCTTCCCCCAGCACGTGAAAGAAAGGTGATCATTTTGCATTGGTGAAGGGAGGGGCTGAAGTGCTGATGGATTGTCTTCTTAATGACTCTTACCTTGGAGTCAAAAGGTCAGCAAGGCTGTTTTTCAATCACTGGAGCAAAGAAACTTTGTTTTTTAAATTGATTTGCTATAGTGCGTTTTTTTAATCCATGTGAGCACTTGGAATGGAACCCACTTGAATAATTAGTCTCAACCTGTAATCCCATCCGGTTATTGTGAGGAAAAAATGGGAGGAAACCATATTCACTAGCTTAAGCTCACTGGAAGAACCGTGGGGTAAAAATGTTTTTAAAAATACGTATATTGTTCTTGATATGATATTAGCTGACATGAAAATGTTCTCACCGTGTGCTAAATTTGTGACGACTCATTCACACATTGCTTCAGTTGCAGTGTTTGTGGGTACATTGTGAACCAACTCCTAGTTACATGGAAAGGGGATTAAACTGAGTGAAATCCAGAATCACTGATTTAATAGAGTTATTCATCAGCTTGATCAAAGAAAATGGTTTTAAAGGGGCATTGGAAAGGGGAAATGGATGCCACTACAAGCACAGTGACAGTTGCATCTGTCTCCTCAAAAGGTGGGGGTCCATACTAAAAGGGGAGGAGTTGTGTTGAGTTGGAATCCTCTGCAACATATAATCCATTATTAATTGCAACCAATAAAATGATCAAATTCATATCAAAGTTGACTTTTTCTCATATGTTCTATGGGAGGTACCAGGACAATGTACTGCAAGGAAAACTTCAAGGAAGACCACACAAAAGCAAGAAACTGGCCAAATCGTTTTGTGGCATGAACACTATTTTTCCACTTGGGGTTTTGGTTCATGCAAAAGTTGGGGCTGCACATGGAAGAGCCGAAATTAAATGTAGAGTCATGCTCTGAAGAATCTTAATTGCATATTAATCACCACATAAATCACAATAATACCTAGGCACATTCTCCAAACCGCTCATTCTCAGTGGTCTGGCAGCAGCAACACTTTTTGCTTGGTTTGCACATAAACTATAGTCCTTCCTCTGTTTTCCTGACTTGCAGGTCACAGAGATTCACACAACTGACTACTGTGCAGGAGAATTCCAGAAAAAGAAAAGGAAAAAAAAAAACCCATGAGAACTAACACAGAGGGTTCTTCCACGCACTCTGCAGGGCATTTTGCACATAAATGTGTGGCAAAGATGTCTTGCTATTGTCTATGAATAAAAACTTACAGGATAATCACACAGAAACTAAGCTGTGGTTAGGTTATCCACCAATGGTCAAGCTAAGCCCCCAAAAGGGAGCACTATAACCATAGAAATAGAATTTATTTATTCAATATATTTATTGAATACATATTCTATATAGTACTTATACAACACTGTATATGCCCACTCCACCAATGCAACTGTGCCAACGGAGTGTGCACTACATCCTATGGGGCTGTCACGCAAATCTCATGAGTCACTCGCACTTCCTCTTTTGTGGCGTCATTCCAAGAGGAATCTAGATGTCACCACCACTTCCAATTCCAGGGGGAAGGCCTATCATTTTTAGCTCGATCTCTGGGCAGAAGCATGGCCTGTGCCAGTTTTCTCAGCGCCTTTCTTCCAACAGAGGATGTCTGTGGTTCGGCAGGCTGCTCTCCCTCTGGCCCATTTGAGTTTTATAGGCCATAACAGCCAGCAGCTTTTGTCACAGTCCAGGTCGGCTGCCTGTCCTCACAGCCTTGCAGAAAGAAAGAAGTGACAGATTGCTAACCAAGTTGCTAGCCTGGGATGCAGAAGTGACAACTCTTTGCAGAGGCACTTCTAAAAAGCAGAGGAGAGCAGAAAAATGAGCCCCATAGGTCTTTTTTTTCCAATGATACAAACTCAACTGAGATTCACAAATATAATTTAAATCTTCTTCATCTCCAGCTGTCTAAGATGCAGATGCCATTCCCAGTTGCCCTCTTTGAGCTGTTTTCTGCCATTTCTGTTTCACTGCTTACTTTAACTAGCAGATAGCAGAATCCTAACTTGCTCTGGAAGAGGCAGGCCAGGAGACTTGCGCTATGTCCAGCGCAAGGTTAGGGCTGACTGCAGCTCAGCCCAAGGCAAGGGGAAACTTTTCCCCTTACTCTGAGTACAGCAGCAACCCCAATGGATCTACTTGGATCTGCACCACTTGACGAGATGGCGCAGATCCAAGTAGAATGAAGCAGCCCAGAGCTGCGCTGCACTGCCTGGAAACAGGGCTAGGATCCGGCATAACTCCCACAAAGGTGCAAATGTGCTTTATGGCACGTTTGCAACCCTCCCAGGCTGGCGCAAGGGACTTGTGCCCTAAGACAACTTAACGGTCATGTCAACAGCATTCTGTCATTTTTTCCAACATCTTCAGGAGCTGCCAAACCTCAAAAGTGTGGTGAATGTCAGTATGCCTGAGTGCCCTTGTCTGGAGTTAATTCTCAAGCCCAGAGTACTCCATCCTTGATTGCCTTACAAAGAGCAAAATGGTGCCACCTCCCTTGAGGCCAGAGCGGTCAGCAACAGAGTATGCACAAGGACACCCAGCACAGCTCTGAGCTGATCTGATCAGCAATGGCTTCCATTGCCATGGCAACCCTGATGCTACATCCAGGCTACACCAACCAAGAACTGACCATTTCAGGTACGCTTAGCTTGTGGCAAGGGTTTTAAAAGCCCTGGCCAGTACAGAAAGGAGGCAGCTTAGGAGCAGGAAGTGGAAGGTTCTTTCTGGTTGCCCCTTGCTGAGAAGGGAGACTCATCTGGTTAACCCTGTGAAGCAGCTCCCAGAGGGACTCAGGAAAGAACTAAACCCCTTCCTTCCACCTGAGCTCTGGCCCCTCTGAGGCCACCCTAAAATTCAGGCAGCAGCTGTATTCTCTCAGTCTCCCCCCTGACACCATCATCCACTATGAGAAAGACTTCTGAGGACCCCAGAGGCACCTGGGACACACAAGGACCACAGGCCCCAAATCGTACAACTACATCCATTCCTGTCCATGCAGGCTGGGACAAATGCAATGGCAACCACAGTTGTGGCTCACAAAAGCCACCCCCCCCCATCAGCTATTTCTTGCATCCTCACATTTGATGCTTCAATGAGAGGGGCCACATTCAACCCTCCTGCTACTTCATGAGGTTTGCCCAGTGTCCATCTTCTGTATATACAAGAGAACACCAAGGCTGACAAGGTTATACCCCCTGCCATTCACAATTCATCTTCAGCCCAGCAGTGGAGCTCTCTATAGTAGCCGCACACCACACTGGAAATATATTTCTGGCTGAAAAGTAAGGTCTATGACAACCCAAACAACAGAGTCCTCAGACTCAGTCACAGAACAAAGAGAAAGATGTGGAAGGCAGAAGAAGGAACAGGGATGACAGGCTGGAGGAGAGTTAGCTGAGTAACTTGTGACACTTCAAAAAATGTCCATCAGGAGCCAGGAGGCATGCAGTTTCCTAAGATGGGCTTTTCTAATCACAACAAGCTAAAGCTTCCTTTCTGTCTGCTCTCCCAATCCCCGCTTTGTCACCACTCCATGGAGAGACCTTGTCTTGACATTCAACCACGGCAGGCTATAAACCAATCAGCAGTGAATATTTCCTCTCCATCATTGGTGTCTGTTATTTATAGTGCTCTCTGTTTTCCAACTTTTTCCTCTCGTTTTACCTTTTCTTTCTCTTTTTCTTTCTCTTTTTCCCCCCAGAAGAGCCATTTTCTTTGTTTGAAAATTGATATAAAAAAATCCATCTCCTAGCCACCATTTCTCATAATGATGTTTACATCCATGGTTTGGGGGAGGGGGGAAAATCACTTTTTTAAAAAGCAGAATTTATTACCCACTGACCCAAAGCTTTGCTATACATCACTGTGGTTTAGAAAGTTAGTTTCCACAGCAACATAATGTGAGCTCCAGCCTGCCTATATAAACTGCTGAATTTAACTCTTTCACACCTGGATGGCGCCCTTCTTTCCCCATTGCTTTCTACAGAGACTTAATTGGTGTCAGATGCACATGGGTTTATTTAGGTTAGCTCCTAATCTGAAGAGATATGGAAAGCACATTTTTCACTAGCTATCTGTCTGAATTGCCAAGAAAGGCATATGGAGGAAGTTAAGATGTAGAAAACTTCAGAGGGCCTGCAAAATATGGCCACAGCAAGCTAGAGACAAATGAAAAACAAATTAAATCTTCTTGTCTAGACCATCTCGAGCAAGAATGACAATTGTATGTGCTCTCTACAGACTTGTGTTAGATTCCAGCTGTCATTTTTTCTTTTATTTTTTAAGTTTCAGGCTCACATACCGTAGTTTGAAAATGTATTGGAACAATTGCAAAAAGTCTGGGGAACAGGAAAGGAAATGAACATTGGCTCAGTTCTAATTATGTCCATAATTCTGTATTTCTCTGCTTTCCCCCCCACCCCCAATATTCGAGACTAACAAGTCCAGAATAGAAATATTGCTGAGGAATGCCACAGATCAACTTACTGCCATTTGGCATCTGCTACTTTCATAAATATGATATGCAAATTATGCTAACTGCATATGGCCACTGCCAAATATGTGTTTTGAGAATAATGTGCAATGCTTAACTTTAGCTTGTCCTTCTACTGCCATATTGGTGGATACTTTGGGTTCAGTTCAGATAAATATGAGGCAGATTTCACCACCAAAGTCTCTGATCCTGGATTTTGATAGTGCTCCTTCTTTGTCCTCTGAAGTATGGGAGTATTTGGAGATATCCTTAAGATGCATCAATCAAACATACAATATTAGGACGCTTCCATCTGGAGCATTTGAGAGGCTCAATACAATTGCCCTTCCAAAGTTACATGGTATAGTTTGACTTGTGTTACCAGGTGTGCATTTAAAAACATGTCAACATGACCACACTGCAGAAAAGTAATTTCTCTGCAGGAATCTGTGTAATGGCCAATGGCACTCTATTGTGGGAATTATTCACAATGATAGGGAAGGGAAAATCAGGAAAGCAATATTGCCTAACTAATGCAATGTGAATTATAGACCAGTACTATCCCACGTTGGGTCAGATGGCCTGCCCCATATCCAGAGCGGGATTGGGACCTGTTGAAGTTCAGGCAGGGGAATTGATTCTCCTTACCCCAGGTAAAGTCCCAGCAGCTTCAACGGTGCAACTCGGATCTGCGCCACCTCAAGAGGTGGTGCAAATCTGAACAGCCCAGAGCTGCTATGCTTCTCAGAACTTGGGTAAGGATCCAGCACAAGTGCTGGATCCTGGTTCCGCTTACCCACTGCCCATCTGCCCTCCCCAACCTCAGAATGTCTACTTCCCACCCTTCCCCCACCCCCAATCCCCCTGTCAACTGACTCGGCCAGCAAGGGCTTATCTTTTCTGCCAGCCCGCAGGGCTTGGGCTGGCCTCCCTGCTCAATCAATGACACAATAGTGCTTTACAGCACTTTCACAATACCGTTGGGCCGGCGCAATGGTCTTGCGCCAGCCCATCTCAAGGCTTGGATTGCCATTAGCCATTAGCCTTAGCCATTCATTTGCAGCTTGGCCTTAAGAACAAAGAGTTCCTAAGAAGCAAAGGAAACAGAAAAGAGAAGAGGGATGAGAAAAGAAGTTTTTAGAAGGAAAAAATGGGTCACATAATAGCGTGAGCATGTAGGCCTGATGTACATTGGAGGGGAAAAAGAAGGAGAGGGCAGTCATAAGGAAATTATGTGGGCTTCCCAGAAAGACCTGGGCAGAGGAGACGGGAGACTTGAGGGTGACTTGAGGGTGCTGAAGGGGAAAGAATTAAAACCGGGAGGTTTTGAGAGAAAGGAAAATACTTCCTGATTGCCCCTGTACTGATGTGCAAATCATGTACTGCATGCACAGACGGAATGAATAACTGACTCACTAGTAGCCCTATCCCACCCACCTACCCCATCTTCTGCTAGGCAGAGCATGCGTAAGTAAAAATCTTTTTTACCTACCTCCCAGTAGGCCGTCCGATCTGTGGCATAGCTAAGCGGGTGCAGGGGGTAGCAGTCATACTGGGCAACAAGCTTTAGGGGGGTAACAAGCTGAGCTTGACACTAGTGGCCAAAATTGTGAAAATCTTGGTATGTAAGAATTGGCAACCTTCAGTCTCGAAAGACTATGGTATCGCGCTCTCGATGGTGGTTCTGGAACAGCGTCTAGTGTGGCTGAAAAGGCCGATTCGGGAGTGACAATCCCTTCCAACTGGGAGCAAGTGTAGTGTGTCCCTGATCTGTCTCCCTGGCTCTGGGCCTTCCTTCTCTGCCTCTTTGCCTCAGACTGTTGGCCAAGTGTCTCTTCAAACTGGAAAAGGCCATGCTGCACAGCCTGCCTCCAAGCGGGCCGCTCAGAGGCCAGGGTTTCCCACCTGTTGAGGTCCACTCCTAAGGCCTTCAGATCCTTCTTGCAGATGTCCTTGTATCGCAGCTGTGGTCTACCTGTAGGGCGCTTTCCTTGCACAAGTTCTCCATAGAGGAGATCCTTTGGGATCCAGCCATCATCCATTCTCACGACATGACCGAGCCAACGCAGGCGTCTCTGTTTCAGCAGTGCATACATGCTAGGGATTCCAGCTCGTTCCAGGACTGTGTTGTTTGGAACTTTGTCCTTCCAGGTGATGCCGAGGATGCGTCGGAGGCAGCGCATGTGGAATGCGTTCAGTTTTCTCTCCTGTTGTGAGTGAAGAGTCCATGACTCGCTGCAGTACAGAAGTGTACTCAGGACGCAAGCTCTGTAGACCTGAATCTTGGTATGTTCCGTCAGCTTCTTGTTGGACCAGACTCTCTTTGTGAGTCTGGAAAATGTGGTAGCTGCTTTACCGATGCGTTTGTTTAGCTTGGTATCGAGAGAAAGATTGTCGGAGATCGTTGAGCCAAGATACACAAAGTCATGGACAACCTCCAGTTCATGTGCAGAGATTGTAATGCAGGGAGGTGAGTCCACATCCTCAACCATGACCTGTGTTTTCTTAAGGCTGATTGTCAGTCCAAAATCTTGGCAGGCCTTGCTAAAACGATCCATGAGCTGCTGGAGATCTTTGGCAGAGTGGGTAGTGACAGCTGCATCATTGGCAAAGAGGAAGTCATGCAGACATTTCAGCTGAACTTTGGACTTTGCTCTCAGTCTGGAGAGGTTGAAGAGCTTTCCATCTGATCTGGTCCGGAGATAGATGACTTCTGTTGTGGTTCCAAAGGCCTGCTTCAGCAGGACAGCGAAGAAAATCCCAAACAAGGTTGGTGCAAGAACACAGCCCTGCTTCACTCCGCTTCGGATGTCAAAGGGGTCTGATGTGGAGCCATCGAAGACAACAGTGACTTTCATGTCCTTGTGGAAAGATCTGATGATGCTGAGGAGCCTGGGTGGACACCCAATCTTGGGGAGAATCTTGAAGAGGCCGTCCCTGCTGACCAGGTCAAAAGCCTTCGTGAGATCTATGAAGGCTATAAAGTGTGGCTGTCGTTGTTCCCTGCATTTCTCCTGCAGTTGTCTAAGGGAGAATACCACATCAGTGGTGGACTTGTTGGCTCGGAATCCGCACTGCGATTCTGGATAGATGCTCTCTGCAAGTACCTGGAGCCTCTTTAGTGCAACTTTAGGGCAAACAGCTTTCCTACTACGCTAAGGAGAGAGATGCCACGGTAGTTATTGCAGTCACCCCTGTCGCCTTTGTTCTTGTACAGCGTGATGATGTTTGCATCCCTCATGTCTTGAGGTACTCCACCTTCTCTCCAGCAGAGACAGAGGATTTCATGCAGCTCAGTGACTATGATCTCTTTGCAGCACTTTAGGACTTCAGCAGGGATGCTGTCTTTTCCTGGTGCCTTGCCAAAGGCAAGGGAGTCCAGGGCCATGTGAAGTTCTTCTAGGGTTGGTTCACTGTCAAGCTCCTCCAGCACAGGCAGGCACTCAGTGTTGTTCAGCGCTTCTTTGGTGACTACATTTTCTCTGGAATATAGCTCAGAGTAGTGCTGCACCCAGCGTTCCATCTGCTGCGCCCGATCCTGGATGACCTCGCCTGCGGCAGACTTCAGAGGGGCAATTTTCTTCTGTGTTGGACCTAGGGCCTGCTTGATACCATCATACATCCCCTTGATGTTGCCCGTTTCAGCTGCTATCTGTATCTGGGAACAGAGCTGGAGCCAGTAGTCGTTAGCACATCTCCTGGCACCCTGCTGGACTTTGCTGCGAGCAGGTCGGAGGACCTGCAGGTTGCGCTCACTGGGACAGGCCTTGTGTGCTGCTTGAGCTCTCCTCTTTTCCTCAATGACTGGTGTCAACTCCTCAGAGTGGGCTTCAAACCAGTCTGCCGTTTTGTTGGTCTTCTTGCTGAATATGGACAAGGCGGTGTTGTAAACGGTATTCTTGAAATGTTCCCATCTGTTGGATGCATTTGCGTTGGCCGGGCCTGGAAGAGATTCCTCAAGTGCTCGTGCAAATTCCTCCACTTTTCTCTGATTCCAGATCTTGCTGGTATCAATGCGAGGTCTTCCTTCCTTTTTCATGTGATACAGTCGCTTTGCTTGCAGTTTCACTCTGCTGTACACCAGGGAGTGGTCGGTGTCGCAGGCAGCACCGTGATAACTGCATGTGATCTTGATGCTGGGAAGGCTGGAGCATCTGGTGAGAATCAGGTCGAGCTGGTGCCAGTGCTTTGATCTTGGGTGTCTCCAAGAGACTCTATGTTGGGGCTTCGTGTTGAAGAACGTGTTGCTGACACAGAGACTGTGATGACAGCAAAACTCTAGCAGGTGTTGGCCATTTTCGTTCATCTTCCCAGTGCCGAACTGACCTAAGCAAGTGGGCCACGAACTGTTATCAGCACCAACTCTAGCATTTGTAAGAATGCTAGAATGTAAGAATAGTACCATCATATTACATATCATTGGCAAGGTAATTTAATGCAGAATGCAATGAAACAAACCACATTAGAATATCTGTTTGCTATCAAAAGTTATGGACAATTAACCAGAAAATGAAAACACAACTGCCTTAAGGAACAAAAAGTGGATTTCTTTAACTCAAAACTGACCTATAAGACTGATTGTTCTGAGAGTCAGTGAGATGTTGTTATGATACAGCATAGAACCAATAAGGTGTTAATATGAGTCAGCTCTCATTTCCATGTACCACTGTAACGGAAGATCAGAAGATCATCAGGTGGATGATGTGGTGTTGCCAGCGATTCCATGTTTTGACAGCTGGTTGACAGCTCTGGGAAGGGCAGGGCTGGCTCCACAGCTGTAATCAGTCAAGGCCAATGGAGACCTGGATGGACACCTGAGCTTCATTTGTCCTTGATGGGACTTTGAATGAGCTAAGGAATGAGCTCACAGCTGAGCTGCGTTTGTACTTAATGAGACACAAAGGATAAAAAGCAGCTTCAGAAGGACCAAAGGAGCAAGGAGCTGACCCAGCCGGAAACCCGGACCCAGACCCAGAGGGAGACGCTACCTGACCTGGAGGGAACCAGACCAAGAGGGCTACCTGACCCAGACCTACAGGAGAAGGGGACTGCCAGGACTCTGCTGGAGGACACAGAAGACAGCAGAAGACTAGACTGTGCTTTGGAGACCGGATTGGACTTGAATTGGAGGCTTCAGACCTTTACCCACTGAGTTAAGTGGAGTTTTGGGGAGGGAAAGCCTCTGGACAAGAGGACTTGCAGGGAGTGTCTGTGTTTATAGCAATAAATTTGGTTAGTGCTATAGATAAGGAGTTCTGTGTTCATTCCTTTGCACACCACAGCGGTTGTTTCTAGAGATAAAGAGGGTGTTAATTAGCCAAAAAGCGGCCATTAGAAGGGAGTTGGGATATTTGGACGGGACAAATTGGCGTAGTCGGCAGGATAGAACAACCACAATATAGTTACTCCTGCTAACTTGTAAAGAGGCACTTTTTCAAGTGGTACTTCTCTTATATTTAGCAGGGGGAGGATAACCATCCCTCTTCACCCCAGCACAGTGTCTTGAACCAATAGGTTTTATTTCTTTACTTAAGAAGGTACACATTTTATTTCTTTACTTAATTAAATTTGATTTTGTCATGAAGGGGGGCTACAGAATCTTCTTTTATTCCAGGTAGCAGATAACTGCCTTAGCTATGCCACTGGCTGGTGGGAGGTGGCAGATCAATTGGGTGGTGAGCTGCACCCAGATCAATTGGATGTAGGAGGCAGGTTTCCCCCCAAATCTGCACTTTTAAAAAAAGCCCAGGCGTGATGTCACTTCCGGTTGTGACATCACTTCCGGGGCAACATTTTGAACTGGGCTACACGTTCATTAGCTACGCCACTGCGTCTGATTACCTATGGGTCTCATCAGACCCATGCCAGCTATTTTGCTGGCATATGTCCAAGGATGGGTGCAAGGCAGGTTGAAAAATCAGGGATAGGATGTGCACATTTGCCACCGAGATCCACCCACTCCAGCCTGCTCTCTGCCCCTTCCCTCCCCTCTCCCAGTCCCAAACCTCCCCTCCCCACCCATTACCCACATCCCCTGTTACTTTACCTTGGCAGGCAGAGTGTCTAGGTGAGTCTGGTCTGCATGGAGTCACTGGCCTTTTCTGCCAGCAGCTTCATTGCACATGCTGGTGGTGCAAACTTAGCACCATCACAGGGCCACTTATGACAGTGGATCAATAGATCCTCTGTGCTAAATGGCGCATAAGATTGGGCAATAAAACAGGAACAATTAGCACTCTGATAACACACTGAAAACTAAGATTACTTATTGATAAGCCCCAAAGACACCTAGGAGCTCATGTACACATTTTCCTTTAAACCCCATAAATATGGAGATATTTCAGTTTGCGTTTTGGAATCTACCTGAACCAAAGATTCACACTGTGTGTCAGTATTTCAGGATGGGTTTCCCCATAAGAAGACGTGACAGAAGAAGAATTATACTTAGTATACAGTACTTGGCCAACGTCTTTTGGTAGCAACATGCAAGTTTCTCAGTATTCTACCCCTGCTAACTGAGTAAGAGGCACTTTTTAAGTGGGTGCTCTTTTATTTAGCGGGGGGGGGGGGGGAGGGAGAATGACTGGCCTGCCTCACCCGAGCACTGTCTTTTCTAGTGGCTGTCTGCTGGTATTCTTTTGCATCCTTTTAGATTGTGAGCCCTTTTGGGACAGGCAGCCATTAGTTGTTTGTTTGATTTTCTTTGTAAACCGCTTTGTGAACTTTCCGTTGAAAAGCGGTATATAAATACTGTTAATAATAATAATAATATTGTCTGCCCTGTTTAAACTCTCAACGCAAATCATTCTAGCATATAAACTAATGTGCATTTGTAAAAAATAAAATAAAAAAGAGTCAAAACTTCCAAACTAAGACATAGAAAGAAAGAAAGAAAGAAAGAAAGAAAGAAAGAAAGAAAGAAAGAAAGAAAGAAAGAAAGAAAGAAAGAAAGAAAGAAAGAAAGAAAGAAAGAAAGAAACCTTTATTGACATACCTTTATTGGCAGGTCTCCAGGAAAGTGTGGATAGGATTGTAGCCTATGACAGTGAGTGTTAGTCAAGAAACCTGGAGAGCAAACCAGGTGCAGTGCGTAGCAGGTAATGACCGGCATCCCACTCCCTGCTGCCTGCGTCATCCTTATTACTGGGTGAATTAGGTTTGGGTTGGAAATGTGGTCTTTTTCTACCTCCAAAGGTATATTATTATTAACAGTATAATATCCAAATAGATTAATGCTGCCTTGAGAAAGTCTCCCTCTCAGGTTAATGGAGAGCCCCACAACCTGGGGGTTCCCCTAAAAACCAATCAGTGGCAGAATGTGGACAGTCTGGTAGATGGGGCAGCCTTCTTCCTCTTGAGTGAACAGAGACAAGGCAGGTGAAGTTTATTGAAAGACTGATTAATCAAAATAGTGGAGGCAATGATGCAAAAGATTGAAAACAAGGCACTGTTCAACCAGCAAAAGGAAGAAAATGGAAGGGAGGAAGGCAGGCGAGGATGCTAAAAGGTGAGTGGAAAATAACTGAAAACCCTGATGTGACTCATTGAGGTCTTATACTAATCTCACGCTTTTCCAGGGTATTGGTCACTTGCAGCAAGGTGAATGGGAGACACCCCTGTGATACATACAGTGTTGGTTTTGGCAAATGAGCAAAGGGGTGTGCTTTTGTGACCGTGCTTTATGTAGCCTGTGGGTGCCTTACCTTTGGAATTGATTCTGGAGCGATCGCCCGAGTTCCTGAATTTCCCACTCTTGAAAATCAGGTGGGCTTCATGGTCCAAAAGCCTGGCTCAAAGCCAAGTTCCTTGTCTACCAGTGAGTTGGAGGAGGAGGAGGAAAAGAAGATACTCAAACGATACACAATAGGTTCAACATGGTTACTGGCTCTGAATGATTCAGCAGCCTTATTAGGATGCTGAGGCAGTGCAGAACCGTTTGGGATGCTATAAAGGTCCCCAAAAGCTCCCCAAAGAAAAAGGGGAAATCAGGGATTTCCAACACAGTTGACTAGAAACACTTAACACTCTTAGTATTAATTCTCTTTTGATGAACCTGACTTGCAAGCACACATTCCTAGGGACATGTATGGATTGTGATCATCAGATCACAGCAAGTTGCCCTATCTTTCCGGCATCCAGGATTTGTTCACAGATAAACCACCCTTAAATCCAAAAGTGTTAAGCACCTGTTTTGTAATTGATTGTTTCCAGGACCTTTGGCATCACCCTCGATGAAAGCATTTGATCCGAAAACAGGGGATGACTTCTTATCAAGGTTATTATGGTCAGTAGTGCATCCTATCTATGAAAGTAACCAAAGTACCAATCCAGGAACAAAAAGAGAGGAGATAAGGTGCAGATAAGAAAAAATATTGCTTAAAAAAGAGGCCAAACTGGGTACCTTGGTATACAAGACAATTCTGCCCTCTCCTGGCATGAGCTGAATTAGAGTCACCCCAAAAAGAGTTATGGTATTGTTGGGCAATGAATTATCTGCTCTGCACCTTCAATACAACACTCTACCCGTAGTCTGTATGGCTACTTCAAAGCCTTAGTTTGTGGGAGACTTTTTTTTTTTTTTTAAGAATCATGGTATCTTTGTAGCTTTTAAGCTTTTTTCATTGTCTTTCAGTCTATAACATCAAAGCAGTGTACAAGTGAGAACCAACTTTATACTTCTTTTCTTTCTTAGAAAGCTGAATTGATGCCCTGTTTCTGCTGAATCAATATTACTTTTGTTCACGTATTTCTTTGTTTTGCCCTGGGTTATTCAGAAGGCCTGACATTCACAAGAGCCTCCGACTCTTGGATGCAAAATGGCTTTGAATTCCATTTGATATAATGCCAAGAGGGATTGAACAGCTGTTTGGAAAGCTATAGAATCCTATTGGTTCTCTTCCTGCCTCCTGGGAACTGAGAGACTCCTTTACTAAAACTGTTCCTTTCCCTGCACTCTCCCCCCCCCCCCAATACAGCTTTCCCTCCACCATCTTTCTCCTAGTGAGGCTTAAAGAATGAATCTGGGTTGGGGGATTGATGCCAGGAAGGGGGATAGGATACCTCTTCTTAGCCTCAATCCACCCCCTTCCCTGTCCTTGTCTCCTCCCTGTCCCTCTCCTGTTCACCCAGCACTACCTCCCTCCTACCCCCTGTTCTGACTTACCAGCACCAAGGAGCTGTCACAGAGTGCTGGTATGCTTGAAGTGGTGGTCTGGCTGCACAAAATCTCATGGCGTGTTTTATGACTACCATAAAGGACCTGACGTTGCCACTAGTTCTGGCAGTGTAAGGCCCTCGTAGGATTGGGCTGACAGTCATTATTATTATTTGAAAATGAAGCTAAATATGCAAGGCACCCTAACAGTTCAATTCTAGGCCCGGCCAGCCTATACCATGCAATGCCACTGACAGAGCATGTGGTGCATGCTATGGAGTGGGGACACGACCTGTCAGCCCAGGAGAGGAAAGTAAAAATGTTTTTTTACTTACCATACCTCCCCATAGGCTGCCTGGCCTCCAATGGGTCTTTTACCAGTGTAAATCCAAGGAGATTCCTGCAGGTGGGTCCAGATCTGGAAGGGGGATAGGATCTCAGTATGTACCACTGCCACCAAGCTCTTCCCATCCCTCCCTAAACCACCCCTGGTCCAGGCTTCTCCCCACCCTGGACTGTTCATGATCTCCCCCCCCCCCCCAAAACAACGTCTACCTCCAACTTACCAGCAGCAATGGAGGATGGTGGAGGATCAGCAGGTAGCCTCTGAGTCATCTGCCTCCTGGATAATACACTGCCCCCTAGAGACCTACAGATGACATTGCACCTACTTTTCAACATGTAGTGCATCTAAACCAGTGATTTTCAACCTTTTTCATCTCACGGCACACTGATAAGGTGCTAAAATGGTCAAGACACACCATCTGTTTTTTTGACAATTGGCAGGGCACACCACCCTACTGGTAGGGGGCTGTCATCCCCCAGTGGCCCTACTAATAAATGATCCTCCCCAAACTCCCATGACACACCTGCATTCACAACACACCAGTGTGCCATGGCACACCAGCTGAAAATTGCTGATCTAAACAGAAAAATGTGAGTTGGCTTCAGTACCCAGGCTACTACATCCCAACTATGTGCTATGCGCGGACACGATAATGCAGTTAGACATAGAGGTATTTCAAGGGAATAGTAAGCACTTGGCATTTCTAAGCAGGCTTTCTTCTCTTAAGGTAGGAAAAGTTGCATCGTTACAGGATTCTAGATATTAAAAATCTTTTTCCCAGAGCAATAATCAGGCCATGGAAGGCTGGCTACCAACCTCCATTATAGCCCTCTGCACATGCTTTGTGAGAAGGCCATTTACCCCATGCCCAGGAAGTACAACTTCAGTAGGAACTAGAAATATTTGTTGAATGTCCTGGGTCCCACCCTGTAACAGTGATGTCTGCTTCAAGAAGATGTGCCCAAATGTCCTTTGGGAACTGGAACAACCTTTGCCTCACACAGCTGTGAACCACCAGGGTTGGAACAGCCATTAAGGAAGCCAACTTCACATTGAGGTCTTGGCTTCTCATGCAAATAAAGGTTAATTTGAACTAAGCTCTCTTAAGTGTTGAGCAATTAATTAAGAGTCAGTAAAGATGCAGAGAGATTTTACATTCCATGGGGTACACTGACAGGAATAGGGCTACTTCTATAAAATGCAGGATAGTCAAGGTTGTTGAGCAACAGCTTGGTAGGAAGAAGTGGGATGGGAGTTGGGGCTTGGCTTCTGCTGTTGAGAGACAACTCATCTACTTGGGCTTCTGGCCTTGTAAGCTTTGCACCCAAAGTTTGCATTCAAAACTTACCAGAGGTAAGTAAAAAAGTGGTTGGTTTACTAACATCCCCCCACACAACAGCATGCAGCATGTGCTCCGTTGATGCAGATGGATGCTAAAGCATGGTGGGGGATAGGATTGGGCATTTCCTGAGCAGACTTCTGTGGTTAACCAGTTGCCTGTACATGAGTAACAGTTATTGGTTTCTTGCACATAAAAGGCCAGCACAAGAAGACACACTGGAAGTTACAGCTTGATGAGATGGCATGCTTTCCCAGTGCACGGCACACCCACTTCAGCCAGAGCCAAAGGGAGGGAGCTCCAAGACAACAGCACGGTTTTGCTATATGGCTTCCTGCTTCTCTTAACAAGATTAATGTCATTATCAAACTCATTCTCAAGATGCCACTTCCTCCATTTATCTTCAAACCCATGTGTCTTTCAGACAATGACATTGACCTCTCAACCAAAAGCTGGAGAACAGGCTATTTATTATAAGCCTCAGATTAAACTGCCTGCTGTGATGGTGAAGTTTTTCATAGGTGGAGAAGCAGTTACTGATCAGGGCCAGCTCTGTGCGAGCTGGTGTAGTGTGGGCTGTGTGGGCCAGGACGATCCCAGCTAAAATGCCACTGTGGCCACAGATTTATTAGGTGGCCAAAGGCAAGTCACTGTTCACTCAAACTCAGCCTCCCCTTTCCGATGCCAAGCTAACAGTACCAGACTATTTCAAGTAGCTTTTCTAAGGATCACTGATAGAAAGCATGCACTCTATGGATACGATGCCGGTTTTAAGCCAATTGGACCAATTGCTCCTAACTGGGCCCTGCACATAAGGGGGCTCAGCATTATGGTCATTAGTCTTGTATACAATTTTATATTAAAATGTGCTTAGATACATTTGATCCATTAACTTACATGCACTCTTTAAGTGTGCATTTGGATTGCTTTCCATCCTACCATAGAGATATAAAGTCTATAATAAATTTTATTTATCTCTCTTAAGATTCTGCAGACTTTGGCTATGAACCTGGAGCCCTGCAAAAAAAAAAAAAATGTTTCCAATGGGGCTCTGCAGCTCTTAAGACTGGCCCTGATGCTATGAATCTACTAATTCATCTGAGGGAGATTTTAGGCACCACTGAAGAATAGCAAACCCAATTATTTCATCATGCATTCATATATTTTTACAACTTGGAAAAGGCAGGGCCATCCTGTCCATGAGGCCACAAGAGATAGTCACCTCAGGTGACAGATGGCAGATGTTGGCGGGGGACACCTATTTCTCTGTGTCAGCAGGATTTCCTTGCTCCTTAGAATCAAAAAAGGAAGAGGGGAGCAGGACAAAAGAGACCGTGGGGGAAGCCCATCACTTTCCTCTTCTCCACACTTACTCTTCTGTTCCATTTTAAATCTAGGAAGTTAGAGGGGGAGGAGTGGTAGCAGCTGCCCCATTGCTGGTTAAGGAGGGGTGCCCATTGGCTTTCCATCTCAGGTACCTGAAAGAGTTTGACCAGACCTGGGATAAGGAACATCATTTGGATATTTTGCCTCAGGACTCCAAACATCTTAGGCCCTCAAGTCTTGACTTACACCTGCCAGAAAGATGCCTTTTCAGGCTTCAGCTATCACATGCAAGAAGATTAGCAATGAGCTAAGTCAGAAGTCTGGAGCTAGTTGTGGGTGAGTGTTGCAAATGGCAGGACACTATGGTGGGAATTAAAGATGCAAAGCACAGTGGGTCAAAGTCCTTGAGGAAAACCTTTTTTCCCCTTCTCACATCTATGAACTAGAATGCAAATTGGGGAGTTGCAACCTGAGGCAGTTGCCCTGCTAAGCCTGGTAGTTAACGCCTTGATCAGTGGTGGAAGAGAATACTTCATACAGATCATGTTGTCTCCCATACAAATGAACATTTTCCTGGATTTCATGGCATGGCTGGTGTCTCCTCACTGCAATTCCACATCTGTCCATTTATTTTAAACCTGCAGTTCTTGCTCACAGCACCACTTACCAGCAGGTTCCTCATTCAGGAATAAAAAATCTTTCCACCCCCACCCCCCCAATTTCTCATTAACATACAGTGAAGTTGGCCCCAGCCTGCTCTCACAGTTTAAGTATGTCAGTACTTCCACGTCCACCAGGGCTGCTTGGCTGACCTCTGGCTCCCTCTGCTTTTGAGCCATCGGTGTTAATCACTTTCCTCATCATTGTGATGGAGAGATCATCTACTTCAGCTGGCATGTTTTATCTGAAGTGAAATTTGGCAGCCAGTCATGTTTTAGCAAAAACCTCTGCTAATCATTTTCAGCAAGACATATCCAAGAGCACGATTAGCCTGGGCAGGCCTGGACACCACAAGCCCTCAGGCCAGGTTCAGCTTGATTATCCCTAATGATGGTCCTGATAGAGAAGTTTCTGTGCAGAAATTAGAAGGCTTCTGAGTGATTGGCTGTTGCTATCAATGTCAGAAATGTCTTTCTCCATATCACATTCAGCATATCTCTCAACCAGACAGCATGTGTCCATGTGCAAACAATACTCAAGAGTCCCCAACCCTAGTGGCATGTAATGCAATGGGAGTCCCTAGCTACAGTCAGTGCCAGATTTCAATGTTTTTTTTATGCTGCATTGCCAAGAGGTCAGCTTTTTTGAAGAGGAAGCTGCACATACATCAACTCATTTATTCATCTTCCTGCAAGGTAGTATTCTGTTTCAGGAATATCAAAGTTGCCCAGGGAAATTTGAGTGTTTCGTGTAGAATGGAGTGTGAATCAAGGCACTTATTGGATAGTACCCATGCCATCACTGACAACAAACAGAACTCCTCCTTCTCTGTGTCCATGCCATGTTCAGCATGCACAATATGTTTCTCCTCCAGACTTTGCCTTGAGACTGAATGATCCCATGGTAGTCCCTTCCTGGTAGACAGTTTCCCTTCTCCTGTTTGTACTGAAGCACACACGATCCTGCATCTTGTTTTGAAAAGCGGAGAGCAGCAGCACTGCTAGTTTGCATACACACATTAACACTAATGTATCCATCATATCCATACATGTATCCATACAAGGATTGGGAGCAAGTGTCTTTATGTTATGATTTCTAGAACTAACTTGCAAATATTTAACATGAAATAGGGTCAAGCTCTGAACAATTAAGTTCTAATTGTCCAAGGTTTGAAATGTCACACTGTTTGCTGTATGGCAGTAACTGTAAACCACACCCCCTTCTCAATAAATATATCTTGCATGTGTGTCTACTGCTAACATCAATTAGTGGGGTTTTCCATAGATGCTCCAAGATATGATTTTTGGCAGCCTGGGCTCAGCACACAATGGCATACAAGGCCTTTTGCCCAAGTTGCAACCCTCTCCAGGTCTACCACATCTTCCCGGCAATCTTGAGAGAGAGCACTTTGAAACTTTTAAGCATTCATTTCCCCTATACTTTTTCTGTTGCATTTTCCATAACTTGCATTTAAAAGGTAGGGAGAAAATCTATTTTCAAACAACAGAGATAATTATTTCTTGATGCCAAGTACACAAAACCAATGAATCTGTACTTGGGCTGTAGTCTGGATATTGAATACAGCATGGCTATCGACTGTCTGTACAACTGATTGTAACAAATAAGTGATTAAAGATGTGAACAGAAGGTTGCTATTTGTATAATTTCTGCAACTAATCTCAACCATAATTCCCATCAGTCTATGTGATTTATTCCCATTTGGTTTGGCAAAACACAAAACGGCAATTCCCCAAATGATGCATATTCTCCATTATTTGGTCTTTGCTTTTCTTGATTCCTCTAAAACGACACCATCCACTAGTCACTGCTCTACACCATTCCCAACCATGACCATAGAGGTTGCATGGAAGGCATGTTCACTGCACTGCACCAATTGAAGGTATCCACCCATTCCAATGGTCCTGTAACATTTTTAGTATGTTGTAAAACAAAATCGGGAATACTCATAGCTCAGAGCACATGCTTTGCATAGAGAATGTTGCAAGTTCAAAACCAAATGTCTCCAGTTACAAGGATCTAAGGCTGCGGTTTTCAAACTCTCAGGGAGTTGAATCCTGCAGTAAGTCTTTGTGGGGGCGAGGGGGAGGCAGCTCAGGGGGGCTGCATGGGCTTGGTGCACTTGCCCAAGCCCCCTGCAGCCCCCTGGGGTCTGGGGAGCCCTGCACAACCTTCGGCAGGGCTCCCCAGGTCAGAGAAGGTGACAGCAGAGCGATCGTGCGCTGCTCCACTAAACAGGAACCGGTGTGTGATCACCCCCCTTTTGACCGGACTGCAGGGACTGGGGTGCACCCTCCAGTCCCTGCAGCAGCCATCCCTGGCTGCGGGGAGCCGGGCACGAGCACCTTCAGGGCTCCTCGGGTCAGGGAAAGTGAGAGTGGGGCGATCGCGCTCTGCCACAGGAAGCTTCCCCCTTCCCCGGTCAAAAGGGGAAGTGGGGCAATTGTGCACTGCTTCCAGTTTAGTGGGGCGTGATCGCTCCGCTGTCACCTTCCCTGACCCGGGGAGCCCTGCTGAAGGTCGCGCAGGGCTCCCCTCACCCCTGGAGGGCTGCAGGGGGCTTCAGCAAGTGCACCAAGCCCCTGCAGCCCCCCTGAGTGGCGCGATCCTGGGGATTGCGCTGCTGCCTCCTCCCTGCCTCCTGCCTGCCCCCAACCCTTAAGGGGAAAGGGGCCAGGATCCTCAGGCTGGGGCATCACGATGCCCCAGTTTGAATACCACTGATCTAAGGGCATAAATAGATGGAATGCAAGAGGCAGGCAATTAGGATCTCCTGTGAGTTTTGCTTTGCTAATCACCAGCCCAAAGGAGCTGCTTTGAAGACTGGGGGGTGTGGTGCCCAGGGAGTGGGGCTTTAGTCCTTTTCTTCTATTCCCTTTTCCTCTTCCATCTGCAAAACCTTCTATTTTTCCCACAGCCTGGTGTGGAGGGGAGCCAGGAACTGCATCTGAACTTGTCATCTATTGGCTGAGCTAATCGTAGCTTTAGGCTGCCATTCCTAGCAGTAAATTTACTAGCAAGTAAATCCCACTGAACCCACTGGGACTGACTCCTGAGTAAGCATGCTTAGGATTGTACAGCATGGGAATAAGCACATTTATATTGGGAAAAGGCATGAGTGAAGAGGGCTGAAAACTTCTCCCAGAGCATCACATTCCTTAGCCATCAAAGCAGCCCCACGAGACTGAAAATTAGCAGAAGAAAACAGGTGGGACAGCCTAGTCACAGAACTCCTGAGCCATTGCCTGTTGCAGCCTACAAGGAACAAGGCTGGGAGTAGCACTTCCTCTTCCCCTTCCTGCCTGCCACTGTTTTTTGGAAAGGAGTATCGGGGGGGGGGGATGATTGTAAGAGGACCATGGTGGCACTTGTGCCTCAGCTGGAAGAGTTGGTGGTAAGGGCCATGCATGAAAAGTGCTGGCAGGGGGGACATGCTAACTCACGTGCCCCACAAACGAGGGTGGCAAAACATGTACCGCCCCAGGCATGGTGTGCACTCGGGCCACAGCTAAGGCTGAGATGCCAAAGCTGAAGAATACATTGTGGGAGAAGGGAAAGAGAAAGAAGAGAAGAAAGCAGACACCAGAAGGCAGAGAAAGAGTGAACAGAAAGCAAAGGAACTGACAGATGGAAGAGAAATGCAACAGAGGGAATTGCTAGTCAATCATCAACAGTTAACTGACGATGTTACCTCATAACACATGCTTTGGGTTGGTGCTTTTGTGATTTGTTATGGTCAGGGGCAGCCCAATCCTAAGCTTCCTGGCTCCTGCTGGGGCAATGGTGCCCAAGTGGCTACCAGGAAGCTTCTGGAAGCCTCCTCAGGGGAAGAGGATTATCTTACCAGTGCAGACTTGAGAGACTGTGTCAGAACTTCTGCAGGGCTCCACTGGTCACACCCCCTCCCGCCCTAGTTCCTCTCCCATCTTGTCCTTTCCCCCCCCACCCCCCAGCGGCCGCATCGCCACCCAGCGTTCTCACTTACCCCTGATGGCAACGCTTCCTCCTCTTGCCAGCACTTGGCCCGGCACCTGACTGGCACAGGCCCCGAGCCAGCACTCCCTATTCACTGGGTGCTGTAGACATGCTTCATGGCACATTTACGGTGCTAGGGCTCAGCACCGGTAGTGGGTGAGTTTAGGATTGGGCCCTTATATCATTGGAGATACCTGAGTAGGAGGCTGCTCAGCTCAAAATGAATCTAGCTCCCTCATGAGTTCAGCTCTAACCTCAAAACACCTCAAGGGTGTGTCTAAAATTTGCCAAATGCTTAAAGGAGCCTGATTTTTTTCCTTCCGCATCTTCCAGCAGGCTGCTTTGTCCCCCACCTTGTGTCTTGTTTACACTTTCTCAGGCCTGAAAGGAAAACCAGGGGGAAGATAAGGTGGTAGCTTCACCACAACCCCCCCCCCCTCCCTGTCAAGCCTGAAAAGCTGTCTGCAGAGCATGTGCAAGATCAAGGAAACACAACCCCGATTGCTTGAGCTTGCTTGCTCTGTGATCAGGGCTGCAAGATCCTGGTCGAAGCCTTGGGTGATCCTTTGCGTTCCCTTGGCCACACAGGCACATGACATCCCTAGTTATTATGGTTGTAATGAATGGATCAATACCTGTTTTTTTATATAATGTGATGGAAAAGGTCAAATTCATTCGACTCCAGGGCCCTCTGCAGATGTTAGAGTAACCAACTAACCGTGGACATTGACCCCATAGACAATGTCAGCAAGCACTGCCCTCTGCTGTCCCTGGAAAGACCATTTGTAAAAAGGCAGATTTGTCTTCCCAGGGAGAGAATATTCACATGATTTGGAGCACTGGGTGTCCAATATGCTTTTTACATTCATTGATGAAAACTGTGCTTTCCATGTCCTCGGCACTGGGTGTTCGATGCCATGCTCCCATTTGCCCTGTAAAATTTCCAGCTGAAATGTCTATGCACGAACTGGCTGAACAAAGGCAAATGGTGATAGCATTATACCTTCAAGTGCCTGAGGATTTAGTACCCAGGAGAGGGAGGGATGGTTGAAAAGGGGTGTAGAAGGCTGTGTAATTAGGATTAATGGGATGACATTAGGCAAGGAAAAATTTACACTGAGTATCAGGAAGGGAGAAAAAACCACCCGACAGTGATATTTATGAGTCTGAGGAATGATGTCCCAAGGGAAATGGCTTGAATTGCTTAATTTATTTAATCTCCTCTATCAGACTGTCAGGAATGAGCCATTCAGAGCCCATTTCAGGAAATCTCTGAATTCGCAAATGCAGTATAATCAAACAGTGGTCTTATCTTGTCCAAGATGAGAAAAAGCACCTATGACATATGCGGCCTATCAAAACAGAATTTCATCTTGGCTATGTTCACCAGAGCTGAATTAATGAAGGGGGTTTTTGACCAAGAAAACCTATTAAAAGGAACTGACTCTCCAAATTATTTTCCATCCCAGTTGGACCTGCAAAAAGAGCAAACCAGAAGACAGGCATTTAGTTGATTACCAGTATTGAACTATGTGGTTCCAGTGAGCCACCTGCTCTACCCTACTGAAGAGTGAGGGAACAACCCAGAACCAAATGCCATGCAGGAATTAGAGTTCTCAGGACTAATCCTGGTTGCTCATGGTCCTGAGTTTGACAGGTCAGCCAGCTTAGCAGAAAGCAGGCTGGGGTACTAGCCAATGGGGAAGCTGGCTATGCTGTGACCCCGGACACAGGTGGCACAGATGTTGGCAAGGAGCCAAGCAGGAGACTCAGAGGCCTTGCAGGGGGTGAACAATCATTTTGGTGTCATTCCCCATGGTGTCACTGGGTGTAGTCTGCACCCCCACACCGCCTAATGACACCACTGCTGTATCAAACTAAGGGTGCAATCCTAACCAACTTTCCAGCACTGAGGTGAGGGCAATGCAGCTCCAAGGTAAGGGAACAAACATTCCCTTACCTTGAAGAGGCCTCCATGACTGCCACCTAACTGCAGCACATGCCCTATTGGCACAGCTATTTCAGTGTGGAAAAGTTGGTTAGGATTTGGGCCTAAGTGCCCCACTGGCAGCAAAGCCATTTCTAACTAGGACTGGAAATGTTTTCAGTGTATGTTATACAGATCCTTCAGTGCAAAGTGTTTCCAGGACTGCCTAGATAGCAGACTTCCAAATGTATCTATCTGATATCTGGGCATCCAAACCCAACTTCTTCATGTTTACTAAATCTGTTTAAGATAGTGTTTCCTCAAACTGTGGGTCGGGAACCACTAGGTGGTTCATGAACCAATTTCAGGTGGGTCCCCATTCATGTCAATATTTTATGTTTCATATATTAGACTTGAAGTGACTACATTTGGAGAAATGTTACAGATCCGTACTTTTAACAGGCTACTATGTGTATGCTTTTAACAGTGATAGTAAATGGGACTTACTCCTGGGTAAGTGTGGGTAGGATTAAGATTGTTAAAAAATTTTCCTAGTTGATGATGTCACTTCCGGCCATGACATCATTTCTGGTGGGTCCTGACAGATTCTCATTCTAAAAACTGGGTCCTGGTGCTAAAAGTTTGAGAACCACTGTTCTAAGGTATAATCCAAATGTTTGTGCTATTCCAAAGGGCCAGCAAATTTATGCCAAAGTGTCCAAGGAAGCACAGCACAACATCACAAAGAATCACGCAGATGGGGCCACATTCATTTCTCAGTGCTCGGCCATCAACTCTGACTACACCCAGAGGCAGAAAATGAGACTCCGGTGCAATTCTTACCAGTTCAACCACCTGAATTGTCTTCCTTTTGTTTCCAGTTCTCGCAACTAGGATGTTTAAACATCCTTGTGGCAAAACAGGAAAGAAAAATAAATGTAAATAAACATCTATAAATGTTCAATGAAAAGCACAAAACAAATCCAGGCAGGATCATTAATGGAAGGATTTGCCCTCTGGGGGAAGACTTGAAGCCTGACTCAGAAATGGGCAATATCGCATAACTCAGAGGGCAGTAAAAAAAGAAATCTTAATGTGTCTGACCAATTAAAGAATTCCATAAATGGAAGGAAGTAACTCCTTCCTGACCCCTGTAGCAATCAGCCCTTGACCTGAAACATGAGAATTGAATACCTCCATCTTACAGTAGCATGTATAATTACAAATGTTATTATTGCTCATAAAATTATCTAGTCCTTTCTGAAATCCTTCCATAAGAGCACTTGACTTCTTGCCCTCTAAAACAGTGAATTCTATAGGATTAAAAAAGAAAAAAAAACACCCAAAAAGCAAACCCAGAATGGTGAAAAACAAAACGATAACTCTCTTTTCAGTTGGCAACATTTTAAACAGAAAATGGGGAAAGAAACACTGAGCGTCCAGGAAATCCTTCTCAGCATAGCGCATACATCTTGCTGACACATGGTATAAACATCAATGAGAATGGTGCAAATATTGATAAAAATAAAGCAAGCAGCTTCCAAGTGCTACTGCCGTCCTTCATTTCCCATTATTTGGCCTTTAAGTTGATGTAGGGGTGGAGACAGGGCTCCAGCCCAACACTGCTTTCTCTTCCACTCTGTTAATAACATGGCTGTCAGGACAGAGACGGAGGGAACTCATCAGCGTTCACTCAAAGCATATGAAGGTCACAGTGCAAGCACAACCTCAGCATTCCCTTGCAGACATGCAGATGGACGGACACACACACACACACACACACACACACACACACACGCCTTTACTGATGATCTGCACAAGGGCCCGTTTCAAACAAGTGAAAGGCAAGCAGAACTTTTGCAATGGTCAGTATCCTACTGTTTGCCTCCCACACTGGAATGTAACTTCACCAGATTTGAGGGGGAGAGGCGTAACACCTCACCCCAGCACCTGTGGTAGTGACGTCATAATGTCTCACAATGTCGTGACATCACTGCCCCGGTTCTCCATGGGGTTGGGGGGGATGGCTGGCTTTGCTGTGCTCTGTCTCAGCTCCTATAAAGGCTCCAGCCTTCACAGGAGCTGAGACAGGGCACCAAAAAACCAGCTAAGCCCTGCCCTCGGAACGTACATGAACTGATGTTCTCTCCTAGGGCAGGGCTTCGCATGCCTCCTCCTGGCCCCTATGAAGGCTAGGAGTCATCACAGGAGCTGGGACAGGGCACAGTCAAGCCACTAGCGCCCCCCCCAAACCTGGAGGTAACTGGGCAGAGCCTGGGAGAGTCATGCACCCCCCCCCCGACATGGCACCTGGGGCACATGTCCCTCCAGCTCTACCCATGATACACCTCTGTTTGAGGGGGTTAGTCAGAGGAGATGGCAAGGGCAATGTTCCAGGACCTCCTACCATAGGAAGAGTGATGTGATCAGCAGAAGTGCTCAGGTGCAGCTTTTGAAAATTTTCTGTAATGACCTTAGCTGAAAAAGGCATCAGTCTCAGCAGGGGGAAAACTGCAACATTTTCCTAGGTGTATACTTTAATGCCTAGGTTATTGTCTTTCTCAAGGGTTGTCTGTGAAACAATATGTAGCTCACGCTACATTAAGCCTGCAATCCTATGCAACTTTTCTTCAGAGTAAGTACTACGGAATACTATAGGACATAAGGCCCAATCCTATGCAAGTTTATTCAGAAATAAATCTCACAGTATTCCATGGGGCTTATTCCCAGGTAAGGGTATAAAAGATTGTGGTCTCACTTCTGAATAAACATGCAGAGGCTAGCACTTGAATATACCTATTAGGGATATTTTTAATCCCCTTTTTGGATTTTCAAACACTTAAAACTATTGCAAGCAACTCTGAGATTTGGGGATGAAATAAGCTGTCGCTTCTTCAATAATACATTTCAAAGAAGAATTAGGTGGCAGGAGAAGAAAACACTCAAAATATTTAAAATAGATTTTTAGTTGCCATTTGTAGTTGGATATGGCTATGGAGAGTGTCATGATGAGCTCCTGAACTTCAAAAAGCACCACTTACACTGCTGCTGTTGTCTGGCAAACTCTCCTTCCTGTTCCTTTCTCCCACTGGTTGGCACTGGAAAAAGTGATGCCACAGTAGCAACCACAGTAGGAAAAGTATGAATTTTCTGATGACTGTATTCATAGTTTTCAAACTAGGGGAACACCCACTAACTTCAGCCAAACCTTAAAAGAGGAGCACTATAGGGGCAATAGCTTCATGCAACTGCATTCCACAACAAGTTGCCAATCCCCATGCATTGAGCTTCAGAGGGCATTTTCTGGATGACAACTTTCAGTTCTGTTACCTAAGTCCAAAAAGATCCAGTATCCACTTGATCCAGTACTTGGAGGGGGGGGGGGATATTAGATGTCAAATATGCAACTGGTGGAGTGCAAGCCTTTTTTGTGGTGGCACTGAACTCTGGAACTGTCCTCCCAGTGGTGCTTGCTTGGTGCAGCAAGTCTGATAAATTCTAGACAGCAAGCTAAGACTTTTTTATTTGTCCAGGTATTGAATAAATAGAACTTTAATCGATGCTCAAGTTGTATTGTTCATTTCATTTTTAATTGCTGCCCTTATTCTTTTTTGAATCATTTTGATGTTGCTTCAGAACTATTTTTTTGTTTTAACTTAAAATGATCTTTGAAAAGTTGAGATCAACAGACGTGCAGAATAAATCCACAGTCTTGAGCTGTGACCACTGGACTTCATGGCCTATCCACCACCCTATTGGTAACAGCTTTGAATCACAGAATGCTAGAGCATGCAAATGTTACACCTGAATGCAATGTTAGGTGCATTACAGTTGAGCATGGCCCAGATCAGCCTTGTGGCATTTTTCATGGGATGATGACAAGGAAGCATCACCAGGTCCCGCAATCCACATTTTTGGTTCTGCAAAGCAACTTCCTCCCTGCTCCAGCTGGCTGGCTTTGGAGAAAATTTGCCTTTCTTTGGAGGGAAATTCCATGACAGGCTGCACCCTGCTTGATCCACAGATTTAAACCAGCAAACAAGCCACATCCTGAGGGCTTCCTGACTTTGAAGTAAATCAAGTTGTTAGTGAACCCACAAAGATGCCTTCAACCTTGGCTTCCCTCACCAACTTCACTGTAAACGCAATCAAGAGTGGTATGATAATGAAGGCACAGGCTTCCTGAGCAATCAAGGAGCCCTCTGCAGCAAGCAGAATAAAAGAGACACCCATCTCAAGCAGGAGTTGGACCACCAAGGGGCCATCAAGACTCAAAAGAAAGGTCCTGGATGAGTTCAACAGACAATAGCCTCTATTCTTTCTTATGGGAATTTTGGCTATTAAAAGCTGGGACACAGGCCCCTTGTGCGCATTGTCCATCTTTCCCCTGATCTTGCTGCTGTTGTTACCATTCGTGGATTGCTCAGTGGACTGCTGATGCTGCATCAAGCATGCCTATGGCCTCTGGTGCCAAAGAACTGCTGTGTCAGTTAGGTGTGCTGTGTCCTGGGTGCTGTGCCCCCAGGAAAGTATCAGACTGCTGCTTTGGCTGTTACCTTTCACACATAGTGAAGGGAGCGTAGAAAGAATAAGGAGGATGCATGCAAGACTGAGTCCCTCTCCTGTTCTTACTGGCCACAGAAATAAGGGAGTGTTAACAGACTTGGGGAGCAGCAAGTGAACAGCATGAGCACATAATGTGATTATGAGGGTGGCAGAGATAAACCCAGTGAGGACATGGGAAGATCTTCAAATATACTATTGTCCACCACTGGGGAAAAATTTTGCACGTAGATACATGCATCTGTATATGTTCTGGCAACTCCTGCGACGTCGCTGGAACCAACCGTATTGGCCTCTGCCTTTCCATTGGACCATTTCAGTGACGTGGAGAGGGGGGATTTGCTCCATGGGTAACAGCCTATCCTCCATACCTACTTTACCCAGGCTTCGCGCACTGGAGAGGACACTGTTCCAGAACCACCATTCAGAGCGCGATACCATAGTCTCCGAGACTGAAGGATGCCAACAACATATACTTCAGTGTACTGTACAAATCTAGCACCAAGTACTATCATTTTCTGAATTTTGTCTGTTTGCATAGTTGTTTGATCTATGAGCAGCCAGATGCATTGGGAAAATATGCTGCATTGTTAGTACACATTCAGCACACACTATTGACAATTACTCACAGTGAGACACTGAACATCTATTAAATAACTACAGTGGGAGAACATGAAATTGTTTATTGCCTCTAGATCCTATTTTTCTAGACTATATCTGTTGACACCCTAAATATGTAGCTGTTACTCTTGTTGCAAGATATCCAGGTGTCATTGCTCTGGAAAGCATGATGGTAGCAAGGATATCATGTTTTCCTTTAACTCAAATGACAATGTTATAGCTAAGTAAATGTGTTCATTATTCACTTATAAAACTTACGTTATTGATCACCTTTCTGTCCCAGGTTGGTGATGTACAAAATATACAATTTAAAATTATGGTACAAAAGTACAGGAACTAAAAGCAAAGATATCAAGCAGAAACTGATACATGAAGTACACATGCAAATGACCGGGGTCGTACTATTGTCCTCCAGACCAGAAACTGGAAGGGGAACTTGAAATGAGAAAACAGATCAGGGAGGTGACAAGGAGGGACAGGGTTGTAATCATGGGGGACTTCAATTATCCTCATATTGACTGGGTCAATTTGTGTTCTGGTCACGAAAAGGAGACCGGATTCCTTGACATGCTAAATGACTGTGCCTTAGAGCAGCTAGTCACAGAGCCCACAAGAGACAGGTGACTCTGCATTTAATATTGTGCGGTAATCAGGACCTGGTTAGAGATGTCAATGTTAGTGAGTTGTTGGGGAATAGTGATCATGCTGTGATCCATTTTGACATGCATGTCGGGGGAAGAATATCGGGCAAATCTCTCACAAAAACCCTTGACTTGTGACGAGCGGACTTCCCTTAAGTGAGGAGGTTGGTTAGAAGGAGGTTGAAAGGGAAGGTAAAAAGAGTCCAATCTCTCCAGAGTGCATGGAGGCTGCTTAAAACAACAGTAGCAGAGGCCAGCGGAAGTGTATACCGCAAAGGAAGAAGGACTCCACTAACTCCAGGAGGGTGCCCTCATGGCTAACCAGCCAAGTTAGAGAGGCCGTAAAGGACAAGGAAGCGTCCTTCTGTAAATGAAAGTCTTGCCCTAATGAGGAGAATAAAAAGGAACATAAACGGTGACAAAAGAAATGTAAGAAGGTGACACGGGAGGCCAAGTGAGACTATGAGGAACACATGGCCAGCAACATTCAGGAGAATAATAAAAGCTTCTTCAAATATGTTAGAAGCAGGAAACCTGCCAGAGAAGCGGTTGGCCCTCTGGATGGTGAGGGAGGGAAAGGGGAGATAAAAGGAGACTTGGAAATGGCAGAAATATTAAATGAGTTCTTTGCATCTGTCTTCACGTCAGTAGACCTTGGGCAGATACCACTGCTCGAACGGCCCCTCCTGACCAAGGAATTATGTCAGATAGAGGTTAAAAAAGAAGATGTTTCAGACCACATTGATAAATTAAAGGTCAATAAGTCACCGGGCCCTGATGGCATCCACCCAAGAGTTATTAAGGAATTGAAGAATGAAGTTGCTGATCTCTTGACTAAAATATGCAACTTGTCCCTCAAAACAGCCACAGTGCCAGAAGATTGGAGGATAGCTAATGTCACACCGATCTTTAAAAAGGGAAGGAAGCGGGACCCGGGAAACTATATGCTGGTCAGCCTAACATCTATACTGGGTAAGATGGTGGAATGCCTCATCAAAGATAGAATCTCAAAACACATAGACGAACAAGCCTTGCTGAGGGAGAATCAGCATGGCTTCTGTAAGGGTAAGTCTTGCCTCACAAACCTTTCAGAATTCTTTGAAAAGGTCAACAGGTATGTGGATGCGGGAGAACCCGTGGACATTATATAGCTGGACTTTCAGAAGGCATTCGACATGGTCCTTCACCAAAGGCTACTGAAAAAACTCCAGTTAGGGAGTTAGAGGGCAGGTCCTCTCCTGGATTGAGAACTGGTTGAAGACCAGGAAACAGAGAGTGGGTGTCAATGGGCAATTTTCACAATGGAGAGAGGTGAAAAGCAGTGTGTCCCAAGGATCTGTCCTGGGACCGGTGCTTTTCAACCTCTTCATAAATGGCCTGGAGACAGGGTTGAGCAGTGAGGTGGCTAAGTTTGCGGACAACACCAAACTTTTCCGAGCGGTGAAGACCAGAAGTGATTATGAAGAGCTCCAGAAGGATCTCTCCAAACTGGCAGAATGGGCAGCAAAATGGCAGATGCGTTTCAATGTAAGTAAGTGTAAAGTCATGCACATTTGGGCAAAAAATCAAAACTTTAGATATAGGCTAATGGGTTCTGAGCTGTGTGTGGCAGATCAGGAGAGAGATCTTGGGGTGGTGGTGGACAGGTCGATGAAAGTGTCGACCCAATGTGCGGCGGCAGTAAAGAAGGCAAATTCTATGCTTGGGATCATTAGAAAAGGTATTGAGAACAAAACAGCTAATATTATAATGCCGTTGTACAAACTGATGGTAACGTTACACCTGGAGTATTGTGTCCAGTTCTGGTCGCCACATCTCAAAAAGGAAATAGTGGAAATGGAAAAGGTGCAAAAGAGAGCGACTAGGAGCGCAATCCTAACCCCTTATGTCAGTACTTTCCAGTACTGGCATAGCGGTGCCAATGGGACATGTGCTACATCCTGCAGTTGTGTGTCACTCACAGAGACCTCCTCAAAGTAAGGGAATGTTTGTTTCTTAACCTCAGAGCTGCATTGCCCTTATGTCAGTGCTGGAAAGATGTGCCCTAAGATGATTACTGGGCTGGGGCACCTTCTTTATGAGGAACGGCTATGGTGTTTGGGCTTCTGCAGCCCAGAAAAGAGACATCTGAGGGGAGACATGATTGAGACATACAAAATTATGCATGGGAAGGATAAAGTGGATAGAGAGATGCTCTTTACACTCTCACATAACACCAGAACCAGGGGACATCCACTAAAATTGAGTGTTGGGAGAGTTAGGACAGACAAAAGAAAATATTTCCTGCTAATTGGGTAAGAGGCACTTTTTCAAGTGGGTGCTTCTATTTTTAGCAGGGGGAGAGTAACTGGCCCACCTCACCCCAGCAGTGTCTGTTCTAGTGGCTGTCTGCTGGTATTCTTTTTGCATCTTTTTAGACTGTGGGCCCTTTTGGGACAGGGAGCCATTTAGTTATTTGATTTTTCTCTGTAAACCACTTTGTGAACTTTTAGTTGAAAAGCGGTATATAAATATTATTATTATTATTATTATTATTATTATTATTAACAGTATTTATATACCGCTTTTCAACTAAAAGTTCACAAAGCAGTTTACAGATACTGTTAATAAATACTGTTAATATTTCTTTACTCAGCGTGTGGTTGGTCTGTGGAACTCCTTGCCGCAGGATGTGGTGACGGCATCTGGCCTAGATGCCTTTAAAAGGGGATTGGACAAGTTTCTGGAGGAAAAATCCATTACGGGTTACAAGCCATGATGTGTATGCGCAACCTCCTGATTTTAGAAATGGGCTATGTCAGATGGAAGGGGAGGGCACCAGGATGCCGGTCTCTTGTTATCTGGTGTACTCCCTGGGCATTTGGTGGGCCACTGTGAGATACAGGAAGCTGGACTAGATGGGCCTATGGCCTGATCCAGTGGGGTTGTTCTTATGTTCTTATGACTATAAAAGTTTTGGATAGTAATGTATATCTATCACTAAGAAATGAGTGACTGGGCATGCTTTTTTAGTGGTTTATTTCACAACAGCACTGCCACCACCGAGAAAGCCCTGTCTGGAACATTACTAGAAAGGTACTGAGGGCAAAATATCCCCAAAGATTTAAATGATAGGGGGGTTCACATGGGAGCAAATGTTCTTACATATATGCTAGACACAGCTCATTCATTTTCCAATCCCAGAAATCTATTCAGAAGTAAGTGGTTTATCAGCTGGGCAGCCCAATTCTAACCTGCACTGGAACAGGCAGGCCTGCACTGTATCCAGCACGGGGTTGGGGCTGGCTGAGGCAGAACTCAGAGTAAGGGGAATCACTTCCCCTTACCCCATGTCGCACAGCAGCTGCCCCAGTGGGGCTACTCAGATCTGCAGCACTGAAATAGGTGCAGAACCAAGCAGGCTGGTGTAAGGACAGGCTGCTCAGGAGAGGGAGGTTAAGATCTGGCCTAAGTGCCAGATCCTGGCACCAACCCCTTCATGGGCCCAATCTAGTCACCGGCCCGCCTTCCTTCCCCCTGACCCAGAACATTTCTGTTCCACCCTCCCCCCACTCTACCCAAACCCCCATGCAGGCCTCCCCAGGCCAGCGCGTACTTGCCCTTTTGCCGGCATTGTGGAGGCCAGATGTGTCCTCCGGAGCCTAGCACATGTCCATCCACTGGTCTGCCAGCTCCTGAGTCTGCATATGTGTCTTAGGGCACATTTGTGACACTCCCAGGCTGGCACATGGGACTTGCACTGGCCTAACCAGGGGTTAGGGTTGGGCTCTTAGTTGATGAAATGCAGTCCTAGCCTGGCATATTCTATAGCTAAGCTGGATACAGGGGCACTTGTAGGCTGCAAAAACTGATCTACTGAAAAGTGATATATAAATATTCTTACTAATCATCACCACCTTTGAAATGGAGGAAAACATGATGGTCTACTAGGACAGGCAGACACACCCCTCTCAAATTACTTGACAGGACCCAGTTTAAGTTCAATTAGTGTCATTCAGGGTGTAACAACATCAAGTGAAATAACTGAACTGCTGCCTCCTGGATCTGATGAAAAACAAAAAATTGATTCAGGTGCCATTTGCACTCCAGAGCAACTCACATTCATGCAGTTTTAATCCATTTTACACAGTTTTACAGCTCGCTTGCAGAAGAATGCAGCCATATTTTGGCTGTTAGCCACTATACAGAACAGCCAACTTAACAGCTTGTATATTCCCTCTCTTCAGTGTCTAGAGACACTGCTCTAAAGGGTTTTTTTGGGGGGGAAAGAAGGGTCAGCATGACTACCATCCACTAGGTATCTGCTATTTCCTCTAACAACATTACCCGACAGGGCTGTTCATACATTCAACTGTACCTGTTGGTACATCTATATACCCAAATACAATCAGTATCAGTCTGTACCAGGGCACAGTTATTCACACACTCCATTCAATGCAGGTACAAACTCTGTATAGCACACATGGTTTGTTGATCCTCAGAATGATCCCAGGTGCAATCATTCAGGTGGAAAATACATACCTATACAGTACTGAAAGTGGTACCCCAGTACAGAAGTGTGAACAGCCCTTTAGTATGGACTGGAAATCATGCTATGGAGTATTAACCATGCAACTGGTTAATACAGTTGAAGCATGCATTGATTGATCATCTGGTAGGCCCTACAGCCTTGCTCCAAACAATGTTTTCTTACATCACCATGTGCATAATGAGTTTGTATATAAATAGTTATCAAGACCCATTTTTCAGTGGAATTACAGAAATGGAGAAAACCTCGTGAGTCAGACAGTCATTCCAACCCTTTGTAGTCAGGCATGATTCATGACACCTATATCAATCCTGGCAGATGCTTTTGTTACATGACAAGCAGCAATGATAAGACAATCTCCACTGATAAATATAGTGTTACCTAAATAGAAATAGCCTGTAGTCAGATTTTTTTTTGCTTCCCCAGCAAATGAGGTGATACAAGCAACGCATTGTTTTCCATGTTGTGCACAGTCAGCCCATGATGTGTTCACAGGTTCTGCAGTTTTTGTAGTAAACCTCTTTGACTTGAGAGCATGGTAAAAACAAAGTAAATGAATGTCTCCACCAGAGGCACCTGTCACATCACCTTCAATGATGCTCTTAAAAATGATTGCCTTCAGCCATAGTTCCAAGTCTGATGTTGCCATCTACAGGCTTCCTGATTGACAAAGGATGTGACCTATGGTGGGGGGGGGGGGGGACGACAGGCAAAGACTGAGAATTCATGCAGATGAAACCAGCCACAGACTCCAGAAACACGGCAACCACAAACTTCCATGAAGACAGAAAAACAATAGCTCTTGATTCAGAATGCAATTCCTATGAAGCAACTGGAATTTCACTTGTTGGAGAGAAATTCAGCTTCTAGCACAGCTAATTGCAGCTTCATTATCTTTGAACATCAGTGGCTGTTAGCTGTATTCGGCAGGATCCCAAGGGAATCGGAAGAAGGCAGGCTGCGCGCTTAAGGTTTGGCAGAACGGAGAGACGGAATCTGTCTTCTCAAGAACAGAGGGGAGATGAGAATTTCAAAAGGGAAATTAACAGAAATGCATAGAGAAATGTTAACCATGGGAAGGCCTGATCAAATCATTAGCTGTGAGTTCTCCATTGCTTTCAGCTTGACAAGATTCTGTAGCTAAGCTTAACAATAAATACCCATTGCACAAAGGAGATTCTAGAAATTAAACAAGAAACCAGAAGCCTACAGCTGTGTGAATGGAGAAACATAATCCTTCAGTTGTATGTGTCTCCCAGCTATCCTTGGATACATTTGGTTTAATGCAATGGCATTCTCTTCACTCCATATTTTAGGGTTTCATTTTTAGTGAAGTAGTATGAATTTCTCATATCCCTTGCCTGCCCCTTCATTTTCCCCTCTGCTCAGGGGGAGTCTTGGTCTGGAGATCCTCTTGTAAAATAGCCAGGACATAGCGTCAGTACGCATTTTCAAACTGACTGTTATCTCAAGCTTTAGCGACATTATAGCACTGAAGCTATAAATGCTAAATTTCACCAGGGCCTCCTCTGAGACCCAAAAATATGCCAGCGTCACAGTCAGCCGGTTGTGCTCCATGCACAATTGAATCGTCTTTTCTAATTCCCAAATGCCACCCTCGTACTAGTTACCCAGCAGCTCTTTCTTAAATAGGCCTGGAATCAGGCAAAGAACAAAGGGCCAGTTGTCTGACTATAGTGAGAGGATGTCAGAACAAAGCTGATGAATCTAAATTCACTATCTAATTAAATCTTTTTAATTATCTCCACAGCTCTAGATCTCAGTGTGTGTTAATAAAACAGGGATGCACCTGCAAAGCAGTTAACCGTTGGTCAGCCAGTTGGAGGAAAGAGCATAATAATAAATGAAAGGAAGCAAGAAAGGGAATGTCAATCAATGGTGACCATGTAAGAGGGCAATCCTTCTTGCAACATTCATGAGTTTATCCATTCACTCATCACCTTATTAATTTAAAAAAATGGTTTTTCAAAGTGCAAAACTGCCCCAGGGAGGTCTGTTGGTGACATCACAAGTGCTTGCCAATCAGTGTCAGACATAGCCAACCTTCATTTGGAACTGTCACAATTTTTTTCAGAGCTCAACCCTGTGCAGTAATAGATACGTTTGAACTGAATATGGTGAGGGAGCTTCCGGAGCAGCTCCACTGCTTTATGAGTGACATCAGCCACAAATAGAACAGTATATTGGCTAGTTGGTCATAATAATGCTTCTGTCTTGCCCTGCTGGAGCAGGTAGACTGGCAGTGGAGGGAGGTTCAGAGGAGGATCTTGGCAGCTGCAACTGAAATTATCCTACTAACTGAAATTCTATCCTACTTTCCCTGCTCCAAACTGCCCCAGGTCTCTTTAGACTTAGCAGCAGCTAAATAACTGGCGTAGATTAAAGAAAACCAATTGGAGGTCAGGTGGCCTACCAGGAGGGGGAGTTATAAGCAAAGTTTTTTGCTTACCTCTCCTGGGTCATCTTGTTGTTCCTCCAATAAAACATGCAGTGGGTATAGCAGCTCTGCGTGCTATCGGCTGGTGGGATGGCATTGGGCTCTAAGAGATTGTATTTCATCTCTTTTGTGAGCTGTCAAAAAATATCTTTATAGGACATTGCCTTCTCCTGAAGGTTACCTTCTTTGATGGATCTTTCTAGGTCAGTGTTGACTGGGAGTTACTTTCCAGGGCTCCCAATGGGGGTCTTTCTCTGCTGTCTCTGGGGATGCCATGGACTCAGGCCCTTCTGCATGTCAAGCATGTTTACTGCCACAAAGTTATGATCCTTCCCTACACATACTCTAAAAATATCTGGTCATGGTTGACTGCCTGGGTTCCCTTGAGTTCTTCTGATATGACAGCATGCTGTTCTGAATCAACTTGTTACATCATGTATTATGATGTAACATATTACATATGGTTTGCATCATAATACCACAGATTGTGATTGCAGCGGCACAATAGTCTGTGCATTGGTGTAAATACTAAGGAGGGCAACCTTTGGATGTCTCCACAGGGGATACAGAACCACATAACGAACATAGTCAACGAAGTGCTCTCAGGCAAGACAATAAAGCAAGCAGCTCATCTAGAGCCAAGGAGCCAGGAAAAGTATGAAGGAACACAACAGGAACTGAGCAACCAGAAAGGAAGACCTGGTGCCCTTCCTGAGACCAGGGTCTCCTTTTAGGCAGTGAGTTAAAAAATCACTCCTGCCTTTGAAGTCACAGGCACCCCAAAGTGAGGAGTCAGGTCAGTGGTACGCCCCTCTACCATCACCCAATTCTTCAGGCAATAGTTAACCACCTCATCATAAATACTTCTTTGCTATTCGAGCACCTAGGGTATCACCTTCAAACTGCAAAGCTTCTTTACATGTGCCTTCCAGATTTCTGTTGTCAGCCACCCAGTCTCTGTTGCACTCTGTACTTGCAGGATATATTGCCCAGGAGGCTCTAGCTTCTTGGCACCACTCCAGAAGCATTAGTGGCAGTTAACCTCGGGTTTAGTCAGGGGTGGATGATGGCTTTTATGGTGGCTTTACATTACTGAAGTGTCCCAAAGTAGCCTTTGGCTGCAGAGGGAATTCAGGAGCTTCACCCTGGGCAATGGGCAGCTCTCAGAAGCAGAGTGAGACAGACAATGGTCAAAAGGAAATCAATAATCAGACTGCATAAAAGAGATTTATTGTTTAGCAAATGGAGAGTGAAAATGTCACCTTACAGTGAGGGCTAATGCTTGCAAGGAGGATAAGGTAGCAACACATCTATCTGGGTTCTTCATTACTTGAGAAATGCACTCCTCAGCAGGTCAGGGCATTATTTTTTTTTTCCCCACAGATGTACAAGTTCCCTCCAGTTCACTTCCCAAACGAACTAGGATTTTTTAGAGTTCCTGTCAAACGGCGGAGCAAACTTGTGTGTGTTTTTAGAGGATATTAAAGGAATGCTTGAAAAGTCCACTTGGCTAAAGCTGCTCCTATCCTCCCTGTTAGTTTCCTCTGCCTTCCCCAGCATTTGCCCAGGATGTCTTGCATTTTCCCTTAGGGAAAGCAGAAGGCATTGGCAGGGTAGATTGAGATGCGGTGGAGGCAGGGCTCAAGCTCTGTCAAAGGTAGCTTGAAGGGGATTGGCCCAGGCTCTACAAGTGGGGAGAGCCGGAGCTTTAGGTTTCCTCCAGCCAAAGTCTCTTGCCATCCCTGTGCTTCAGAAGGATCCAAGTTACACATTCTTGGCAGGAACCAAATCATATTTGAACATATGACTTGCAGAGACAAAGTCAAAAATACCAAATTGGCACATAAAATTCCAATATTTGTGGGAAAATAGTTTAATTTAACTTCTGTGTGTTTATGTACAATTGACTTGGATGACATGATTGTAAGTCAGTAAACAAGGATTACAGTGCAAAGTATTGATCCATACATGTATCAGCTCCCTCCCCCCCCCCACACACACACAATCACCTACAGAAGTGTGGAACATGACCTAACTGAGATCAAAATAAGATGCAATGGATATGCACTCATGCCTTCACATCCTCCCCAATTCCTTTTATAGGAGTGGCACTTTTTCAAGCAGCCACCATCTTGAGAGTTGAAACATCAATTAGATTTCCAACCTATGCTGTGATGGAGGTTCATATGAATAGCAACTCCAGTGAATTCAGTAAAGCTTCAAATTGGGTGGTACCAATATTCCTAGAGGCATGTTGGTGAGGACTATTAGTTTCCAGATAATCATTAACAGCCCAATCCTATGCTTAGCTACTCAGAAGTAAGTCCCATTACAGTCAATGGGGCTTACTCCCAGGAAAGTGTGGATAGGATTGGGCTGTAACCCAGTTCTGATTTATCATTTAATAGTAGCCTTGGTCACATCAAAACACCTGTTTGCTACTACCGGTGTACTATCTACACTGATTCCATTTGGTGGTAGATTCCCCATTATGAATATGGACCATTGATACCAACCTCCAGTTTCATTTTTGCCCTTAAAGTTCTGTTGAGATCACTTTTCTTCTAGTCTGATAGCTTCTCGCCATACCCAACAGGTTACTCCGCTACTGCAGTCAAGCAGACTCTGAAACAAAACCAGACTGAAAACATTTGCAGTGGAATCAGGAATATGACAGGAGATATACACAGCTAGCAGATGGAGGTCATTGAGCTCTAAGGGACAAATCAGTTATATGGATTTGACACTCACATGAACCTACAAGGGGTACCAGCTCTTGCAGGAGAGGAGAGCCAGGAATTTTCTTTGACAAATGGCAGCAAAAAGATGGACAGAGATATTTAAATGTTATGAAAATTATAGCAGGCACAAATCTTGCATCCTGGACAGTGCATGGGCAATTCAAACAGAATCATAAAGAAGAGATGCCCCTGCTTTGACCTTATTTATACCTCCCACCTTCTCCAAGGCACTGCTACTGTCTTACTGTCTGCACTTCTCCGCTTTTTGCAGGGCAGCAGCAGAGTAAATTTGGAACTCCTAGAATTGATGTAGGAACTTTCACTCATCATAGGTCTATTGTATGACCTATGCACAGTTCCTATGATGTAAAGTGGCAATTCTGCAGTATAACCCCTTTCTACTCATTCCTACCCATCATCATCTTGATGGTAAACATTTTGTTCAGGGTGATCTGGCCTTGCTAGTGAGCTTCCTAGGGGTCACTGATGGGCTATTGGCTAGAGACAATGCTGGATTATTATTGAAGACAGAAAGATCCTACCTTTTCAATTAAAAACACAGTGGTTTACAGGAATAAAATGTTATTAAAACAGAACACAATTATTAAAAATCACAAGCATAAACTAATAATACTGCAACCTCACAGATGTCACTTAAAATGTCATAATGGCCCACTGAGAAGCTAGGAGTAAAGGGGATTGACGTATCTCCACAGACAAGAAGTTGCATGCTTAGTGCCACCACAGAAAAAGCCCTGCCCCAATCCCTGCCAAATTAATGCGTTTTCTTTAGTGAGCCAGAGAACAAGGCTTTGGGGGCAAATTAGGCAGTCCAGGGAGGTTCAGGTAAGCAAATGTGGTCCTCAGATTACCAGGACAACCTGAATCACATAGCAGTTTAAAGGTTAAGATAAAAGCAGCACTTTGAGTTAGGTCCTGGAAGAAAATGAAAACCAGATGAGATAGTACAGAATTGGAGTAACACACTGTTGCACCTCTTGTTTCCCATCAGTATCTGGGTGACTGCTTTCAGCACCGGTGGAAGGTTCCAAACCATCTTTGAAGGCTGCTCCAAGTGTGGTGTGCACTACAATGGTTCAGAACAGGGCTAGTAGTCCAGGGCTTTGGTTGGGTCCAGCAGAACAATTCTTGCTCTTGAGCCGGCGCAGAATCAAGGAGTCCCATGTTGGGCTGTGCAGCCCAACACAGGACTCAGGATCTGGTGGAACTGAGCTCCGCCAGTCCCGCCCCTCCCTCCCTGTTCCCTTCCCGTCACGCCTCCTCCCTACCCTCCCCCCCACCCACTCCCTGGAACGCCTTCCCCTGTGTCTCTCGCATCTCCCCACACCCCCAATCACCGCTCGGCAGTATGGGTGAGCACAGGGTGGTAGAATGCAGGCTCAGTGCCAGAGCTGGCTCTGTGCTGGCACATTTGCGACAGTGTGCACCAGTGGTAAGCTAGTGCGCCAAGCTCTGAATCGGGCCCTAAGGCTCCAAACTAACAGCCCAATCCTATCCTGGGTTTACAGTGGCTGATCTTGTGATCTGCTACCATAAGTGCTGGGACATGGGTGCAAAAGTTGCTCGGTCATTCTGTGGGCCGGGCATGCCAGTTCAAATGGTTGCAGGCTGTGTGCAGGCGCCACCAGCCCACAGAGCCTCTTCTGTCCTCTGCTGGACCAGGTAGGTCAGTGGCAGGGTGATTCGGGGGTGGAACAGGGTGGGGAGCAGCCTAGGCCAGAGGCTGTTTGACTCTGTGTGTGTGTGTGTGTGTGTGTGTGTGTGTGTGTGTGTGTGTGATCTCAGCTGCATACACCAAAATCATATCCCCCTTCACAGCCCAGACCTGCCCTCCAAGTCTAAATAGCTGGTATACATCTGAGGAGACCCATTAGAGGCCAGGCAGCCTATCAGGGAGAGTAAATAACAACAATTTTTACTTACCTTTCCTGGGTCAGCTAGATGTCTGTTCCTCCAACCCATCGCTTCAAGCACACAGTCAATGGTGTTCTGTTCTGTTCTATGGGCTGGTAGGGGATAGGATTGGGCCCTAAGTCTGTATTCTTCAGTCTTCATAAATCTACTCAGTGGGTGCATTAAAATCCCATTCAGGTTTCTAAAAGGCCAACTAATGAAGTTTCCCAGCTTATGCCCCCTCCCCCGCCACAAATTATTATTTCCTTGAGCCCAGACTTCTGACTGCTTGGGTTTTTTTAAATCTCTATTTTTGAGCTATTTTGGTCAATTCTGAATGTTCTGACAATCTGGAGATGTACGTAGAAAGCATATTGCTAGAATGCTGATAGATGCCTGAACCTCATCTCTGGGCAGGAATCCTGGTTCTTTATTAACATATAAATGGAAGTGTCTTCCTTTCTCCCCATATGTTGATGCAGTACAGTGGTTAAGGCCACAATCTAATACACACTTACCTGGGAGTAGCCCACACTGAAAACAGTGGATTTTATTCAACTGTAGAAGGGAATAATTGTACTGTAAAAGGAGTAACTAGTTCAAATTCAGTCCAGTCAAAAACTCACAGGGTGACCCTGGGCATCCACTATCTCCCAGCCTCCACACCCCATCTGTATTATGGAAGACAATAAAAATACTGCATTACTTTACAGGATAGTGTGAGATAATACTTGTAAAGGAGTCTGAGGCCTATGGAATAACTTATTCTCAGCTGTCTCTGAAAGTAGAACTAGACCCAGTGGGTACAAACTGCAAGAGAGGAGATTTTGATTAGACATCAGGAAAAAATTCCTGATGGTAAGGGTGGTTCCGCAGTGGAACAGATTGCCGAGAGAGGTGGTGGACTCTCCCTCACGAGAGATATTCAAGCAGAGGCTTGACAAGCACCTGTTGGAGATGCTCTATGAGATTTTCCTGCCTGAGGCAGGGGGTTGGACTAGATGACTAATTAGGTCCCTTCCAACTCTATGATTCTATGATTATTTATGTATTATATTGATTTATATACCACCTTTCCTCATGATATCACCCTAAGGCAGCTTACTAAACACAGAATTAAAAAGCACAAAAATACAGATGCAAAAATCTCAATAAACACTGAAACTCCCCCAAACAATAAAAATGTTAAGAGCAAAAGGTACTAAGAGCCCAATGCTATGCACTTCGACTCAGAAGTAAGTCCTGTTATAGTCAATGGATCTTACTCCCAGGTAAGTCTGGATAGGATTGCAACCTAAATCAATTCATAAGGCTGATTTTTTTAAAAAATCGATTCTCATGATTCTGAAGGATGTTCACTTAGCATACTGTTAAAACAAAATATACTGTTATTGAAGAAAGTTGAGTACAATGTGGTTGTAAACTTATTACACATCATCTAAGTGGGAAAGAATGGGTGACTCCTGCCAACAAAACATATAGAGGCACATATCTAAATAGGTAACTTATTGGTTATGACATCAATTTCTTGTGTATCCCCAGTTCCACCCTTAAAGATGACATTTCACGTTTCAAACTATATTAAGCTTGCAGGGGATACTCCTAATGAGCTCTTAAGACCTGTAATTCTGAAGAATTACTTCACTTTTTCAGTCCTTAAATCCTTAAATCTACATTATCAGGAGGAGGTCTACACAGCTGAAGTCACTGGGAACTGTATTTTATAAAATAGGGCAGCATATAAACACAAATCCATTTTAGTTTCAAGAAACATACTCTCCCTAGGATTCCTCCCTGGGATTAGCTCACTGTGAGCATCCCATATTACAGTTACCTGTATGCTTAAGAATCACTTATTAAAAGAATCAGGGTAATTTTGTAATTCACACTTGGACTGTGAATCTGATGGAGCTTGCAATAATATTTAATGAAATATTACATTGTTTAAAGTGTACCCAGTGAAACGTGCTCTTAATTGATTTCTGACCTGTGAAAAACACCGCGCAGAGAGAGAGAGAGAGAGAGATGAGATATTAGTCAGTCTTCTCTTTTATCTCTTCTTCTTTCCTTGGTGTACCTTTCCCATAGAGAAACAATGTGACACTGGCAAGTGCAGCATGAAACATACCACAGGGTGACTTAATAAAATTGCATGGCAGGAGTAAAATATGGAAGCGTTATTAACATGGTAAATAACATGGGTGGATATAAAAGTCTTGAGGACTAAACCTCAGCACATAGCCTACAGAGTTCCAGTATGCGTGAATAGCTTTAACTGTGAGCACAATATGGTGGGGGGAAAAAATCTTTAATCACAGAATTCAGTGCCATTTACTATCTCAGAATCAAGGACATGTGGCTGCCTGCAGCCCAAGGGTAGAATGGGATTTCTCTTTTCATCTTAAGTCACATGTACAGTTTTCTGCTCTGGGTCTGCACATTCACAGCAAGTGCCAAAACAAATGTTTGAAGAATCTTCTAATGTGTTAGCCGCAATATTTGCAATTCTAAATTTGTAGTCTTATTCAACTCGAAAGCAGACACATGTAAACCCAAATGAATCTGGGCAGTTTTGAACTCAAGTATTTGTTCCTTTGCTGACTTATTTGTTCTAGTATGTGATCATTTCAAATTTAATGAGTATGCTAATTATTTCATTAGCAGGTTTCGTTTTGAGTGGACTAGTTAATCCAGTGGTTCCCAAACTTTTAAGCACCAGTACCCATTTTTTAAAATGACACTGTATCAGGACCCACCTAATTATATGAGACTAAAAAAAATTTCACTTTACCAGCTTCTCAAGCCTCTGTTTTTATCCTTTTTACTATGGTGGGGAGGCATCTGTTAGAGAAAGAGTGCCCAAGCCCCAGACCAGGGGCCATCTGTGGCCCTCGGGACCCCAATCTGGCCTGCAGAGAGCTCCCAGTCTCCAATGAGCCTCTGGCCCTCTGAAGACTTGCTAGAACCCATGCTGGCCCGACAAAACTGCTCTCAGTGTGAGGGCGACGGTTCGACCTCTTGCATGAACTGCAGGCTCAGGATTCCCTCCACTGCTTGCTGTTTCAAGTCTGTGAAGCAGCAGTGGCAGCAAAGGAAAGGCCGACCTTGCTTTGTGCAAGGCCTTTTATAGGTCTTGAGCTATTGTGAGACCTTCATTCATTCATATACATTTCATCTCTAATATATTCATTTATGTAAATTTATTCATATTTTAAATGTAAATTAATTCTTTTTCCCCCAGCTCCCAACTTAATGTCAGAGAGAGAATGTGGCCCTTCTGCTGAAAAGTTTGGACACCCCTGTTCTAAAGCACTTGCTGAGCTCCATGTTCTGGATCATTCTGAGCTCCATGTTCAATCAGGATCATTCTTGTGGCCTTGCATTCCCCTTCACCTGGCTTTCAATAAGAACCAAGGCATGTTCACCTATTTTCAAGTAAACACACACAGGTGGCTCAGTTTTGTTATTCATAGGACTTAATGCATTTTCCTTGTCAGCCTGATGAGGGGGGACTTCCTTCTTAAGAGTTTGTTGTGGCCTGTGATCATGGGATCCAGACTATTCTGGTGGTGTTGCATTCCCCACAGCTTGCCCTTTGAAGTGAACCAAGGCATGTTTACCTACCCATGAGTAAATGCATATTTGCTGCTCCATTTCAGTTTCCATAGGGCTCAATACATTTTCTTTGTCCACTATCAGCTTGTCAGTTCTGCGTCCCATCAAAAATCAGGTTGCAACCCACTAGTGGGTCATGACTCACTGTTTGAGAACCACAGGGTTAAGCCATACAGTCCCAACTTAAGCTTAACCAGTGCCCAAAGCACCTTTCATCTTCGTCCCTTTTTACAGTCCCCCCCCCTTTTCTCTGCCTTTGCTTCCTTCATTATCATCCCCACCGCCACTTCCTCCAGTGCCTGTCTGACAATTCAAAACCAACTGGGTGGGAACATGCTGGAAGGAGAGAGGAAGTCATAGCATTTGCCTGCTTCCTCTTTCAGCCCTGTCACCGTGATGTCTATGGCAGTAATGCCGAAGAAGAAGACAAGTCATCACCTTCCCAACCCATTTTTCACTGGCTCTCTTTTTAGGAGCCTATCAAAAGAGCAGGTAAATGACAAAAGGACCTGTGCAGTTGCAGGGTAAAACAAGCAGGTGGGTAGTGGGCTGGGGGAGAAGACAAGCAGATGCTAAAGAAACCTCCACACGTCAGCCTTCTATAGGGTGACCTGCACCACCAATGACCCAGTGTGCCACAAGCAGAGACTAGTAGGGAATGTGCTGCTAAAACCACTACCAAGTACCTAATAGGAAGACAGCTGCAGGTGACTCCTCCAAGTGAGCCCGTCTCAGTGGGAAAGGTCAATTAATTTTCAGTCCCGACTGATATCCACATTTCATTGACTCAAGCAACATGAGGACACAAAGGAAGTAGGAAAGAATGGTTCATTTTTCTACACTCTGGGCTTTTTCACATGAACTGATGGCTTCAGTCAAGTGAAGGAAAACTCTTCTGTAGGCTCAGTATTTCACTCAGTATTTCATTCTTGTATTGTCCACTAGGAATAGATCAAAATCATAGCCAGTAATCAAGACAAAATGAGCATTTTTACGTATTTTTACAATTTGTTTCTTGCTCTTTCTAACTTTCTCCCTTCCTCCCATCAAGGTCAGAGTAACCACACCACTGCTTCTTTTTCCAGTCGAACCTTCCAAAAATTGTATGGGACAATCATGTTCACCTACAGGAAACACTCGTGCAATTAAAAAGGGTTCAAAGACCAGTCAATCTGCCTGCCCATTTTTTTAAAATCCTCACTCTATTTTCATTGCATTGTATTTTATTTTCCATTACAATAGTTATTAATCTTCCTCAAAGGCGCACAACTCTGACAGCTGGGTCTTGACTTCCATAGCATTGTTGAAGTAGATTTTTCCCTGAGTTTTAACCCACCCTTCATGGCTCACCGGTTAGTTACAGAGTTAGTTACGGAGAAGGCCAGGGAGAGTGAGATCATCCAAAGAGGACATGAGAGGGAAGTGAGAAGAGGGGGAGATGCTGAAACTCCCACAAGGAGCTCCAGATCCCACTGAAAAGGTCAATGTGTGTTTGAATCATCTGCACTGCTTCATGACACAGATATACACTCAGCCCAGTGTAGAGATACTTGATAAAGAGGGTAATGAAGTGGAAAGATTGCTGCAAGAACAGAATGGACCCCTCATCCCTTGGCCTCCCATGATGCACCACTTTGTTGCCAAGGAGATGCGAAAAAGAATTTTTTTTGTTGCTGTTTTGGAGGACCTTCTCTATTCCTGCTAACCTTGACCTTTTGTGTTTTTTTGCAAGAGATAAGGAATTCCATTTCTTCTTATCTGGTCATGGCTGGCTGGCTGGCTGGCATTGATGAAGGCAAGAGGTGTACAGGGTTCTCCTGGATTGTCTCAGTGCGTGTTTAGATTGCAAGGCAGATAAGCAAAAGGAAATAAAGTAGGGATGGTTAATTAAGGGTGATACTGCAAAGCACACATTTTTTTTTCTTTTTTGCTGAATAATGAATTCTGCATGCTTCAGAAACAGAAGAAATTAATAAATGCATATGACAGCGGGAAATGAAGGTCAGGAGTAGAATAATAAGACGTGTGCCTGCGGTCAACTACGAGATGCCTTGGGGACCATCTTGTATACTGGTTCAATGGAAAAGGAGCCTGTGCTGCAACGGTCAAAGATTATGTTCAATAAGCAGCACAAGAGAGTTTCCGGCTTGCTTTCCATAAACTCAGAAGACACAACTAACAAAAAAGAGTTGGAATCAATTCAGGCAGGTTTTGGTGATGCCAAATGCCAAAGGAACTTAGAGTTAACTCACCAAAGCTTAGAGAAAAGTCACCGGTATATCCAGGGATAAAGAAATACAACATTCAACAGCATCAAACTGACCTTTTCATCCTCGGACATATCTCTTTAAGACGTGACCTTTGCTCTTGGACTGGTTGGCCTTCTGGAGAGTCTCCTTTTGAGTAGTGCTCGGAAACTGCCAGTGCATTTGTGTTGCACACCTGGGACACCAGCCCCAAGATTATTTTGAAAAGGAGAAGACAACGAGAATCACACATATTATGATTGATTGTTTGATCCAATTTGGAGAAAAAATTAAAACTCACACATCCAATTGAAAGGGAATTCCAAACAATGGTGAAAACCACAGACTTTCCCCCTTCTCGTTCCAGTAAAATTACATTAGATATTGAGTGATAAAACCTCACCTTTATGACTTTAAACACTTGTGCAGAATGGTTGACCATTGACATCAAGGATCTAGCAGCTTCTGCCATGTCCCAACATGGGACAGAAAGAGGATCAAGTATCAAACAGCTTCCTTCAACGCTGATAGCACCAAGACAGAAATGAGCATTTTTGATGTGAGAAATGAATCAGTAGTTGATATAAAAAACTATCATGGCAGTTTGATGCAACAAACAGAAAATGGATCCATATAAACCCAACTAAATGGGATATGTGAATTCATTATAAAATGGCAGTGCAATTCTACCTTGTGATTCCTTGCATAGCCGTAACAGTAATGAAGGACAATAATGATTAATAATACATGTACAAATCAGTTACTCTTTTCTTTAAAAAAAAAAACCCACCAAAAAACCATCAATATAACAATATTTAGTGGCTAGCAAATATGGAAAATTCTTCAGCCTTGGTGACGTAAACAAAGAATTGTTTCCTACAAATATCCCACAAACCTGGGAACTCAAATTCTCCTATAGTTTCAAGACAAGTTCCATTAGTATGGTGTTGAGATCTGCTCTTCTGCAGTAGTCTCCTGTTGTAGGTTGTGGTCCCCTGAAATAATATATATGCAGACTTGTCAGTTTGAACCCAAGTTGTCTCTGAAGGCCTCTGAATGCTCTGCCTCTGTCCTTGCTTTCCTGGGAATTGCTTTACAATATCTTTCCAACAACCACAATCGTACACAAACATATTTTTCTGCTTTATTAGTGAATAATAAACCAGTATACAAATATAATGATATCACAGTAATAAAGTTATTAAATACACGGACCCACTTTCAATAACAATTGGGATTGAAGCCCCTCATACCTGAAATGTTGGATGTTCAGGTTTATTGATAGGCTTTAATGCACGCTGTCTCTGAAGTCCTCCTGAGGTGAGCCTTTTGCTTCCAACCTTCCACCTATCTTAAAAATTGTGTCTTTTCCTTATACGGTGGTAAGCCATATATGGTTTACAGTCCCCTAGAAGTCTCCTAGTAGTGGGCAAGTCTGAAAGTCCTTAGATTTCCATTCCTTGGAGGCATTGCAGTTACTGTACTATCATTTTTTATGCCATGGTTGCTATGGGATACATGTGCTGCAGTGGAACCTATTGCCCTCTATTGCAAAAGTCTAGAACAGGAGCAGAAGATACAAAATCAATTCAACTCCTAGAAAAGGAGTTAGAACCCAAGATTACTTTGGTACACTGCCTAGCATAATGAGCCTCAGTTCAACTAAGGCCTCTCTAAGTGTTTCAGTGTGGTCCTGAAACTCCACACTGCTCTTTAAATTGCCTTTGGACTCATCTCAGCTGAAAGCTCTCTGGAGCTCTTGGTTACTTGCAGAAATGCTGTTCCCGACCCATGTGTCCCTGGCAACTTGCTACATTTCATCTTGAAATGTGAAAGGAGAAAACAGTCATAAAAGATTTATTGAAACAAATTTCTCTTTCAGGGGCGAGTGTGGTTGATATGATCGGCTTTTCATTTTGTTTCTCCCTCTCCTCTCGAGCTTACAACCTGAACAATTGCCCAGGCTTGTTTGCCCATTCCCAGTCCACCAAACTATTCACAATACTGTAATAAGATCCATCTCTTCCTCCTCAAGGCTGTGTTCATATCCTTGGAGAGCAGATGCCTGTACTCCCTTTTATCACTCGAGCCACACGCATTTTGATTGTAAACATCCTGATAAACCTCTTGTTAGCCCCTCAGAAGTGAAATCATGAGAGCAAGATTTCTAGTACCAGTACTCACACTGCCACCTGACACGGAGATTTTAAGGAACAGGCAGCCGGCACATCTACCTTCTTTTGATAAGATTGCTGTTGATGATACACCCAAGATAAAATTTATATATAATACCCTTGTTCATGTTACTTCATGCAGCTTAGGCAATATGTACAGTAACATTATGTGAATTCAATTCACCTTCCCCTATGTTCTTTTGACATCAGTTGTGAAACAGCTATTCTTTTGCTTACACTTTTTGGTGGGCATTCTTCACACCAGTGAGATAAGCTCTAACCGTTCTTGATGTTAGATCCTTTGAACCTAGATCTCACATGAATCTAGATCCCTTGATATGCAGCGCCACGACCTTTGAATTGCAAGATCATCTTATGGAAAAGATTATTTTTATCTTTTGTATCAGCAGGGGCAGCCCAACCATTAGGCGAGGTGATGTAGGTTGCAGCAGTGGCAGATTGCAAAGAGGGCAGTGGGTTCAAGATGCCCTTCACCCTGAGAATGCCACCACTGCCTCCCTCCAGCCTGTCGCAGGTGCAACCTGCACTGATCAACTTTCCATCTGCTAAAAGCAAGGAGAATGTGAGTCATCCACCTCCTTACCTTACTCTGCTGTGGTTTATTCACATATGGAAATGCAGAGCATCCTGTTTGATTTCTACAGAAACCACAAAAATGCAGAAGTTCTTTCATTCCCCCAGTCCCTTATAACTAACATGGAAGTCCTGCACGTCTGCAACTGAAGAAACTGCACAAGTAGCATGGTAAGCAGTTGCTATTTTTGGTGTTGTGTAAAGGCGGTGGACCCAGGACAGCATTCCAGGTCACGCCACCACTGATGCCCATAGGACCTCCCAGTGTGCAGTTTCATATAGTCTAACTTGAACCAATGAGATAATTGGCCGCTTTCTGTGGCCAAAAGGAGCATATGCTTTACAGAGCTATTATGCCTGTAGATGCATGGTATGTGTTCCCCAGGTAGCAGTGAAAGTGGAGTGTAGTTAACACACAACACTTTGCTTTCATATACAGTATTAAATCTCCAGTTCACATTATGTAAAAGAATCCATACTGTTGTTTCCTGCTGTAGGACATGCTCAGTTTCCTTTAAGAGCTACCACCATCAAGCCCAGAGCTGATAAAACCTAGAAAATAAAATAACCTTGAGGTTCATTGCTGCATGAGAGAGGCACAACAAGCTTCATGAGAAGGAAGTAATAAAAGGTACAGACTTAGGAATGGGCTATAGAGTAACTGCATTATTTAAAATGCTGTCCTGGAGGGTTTCCTGCCATGCCCCTAAGGACCCTGGTTAACCAAGTAATTTTGGAAAGGATTTATTAACATCAGGGTGTTGATTGAGCAGCTAACAGTACATCCCCAGAGACCTATGACAGACATGTATAAAAGCCACAATGTGGTAAGCTGCTCCAGTCCTTTTAATCTAACACTGGGGACCCTCAGATGGTGATTGCATGATGAACTGAACTGCATAGCTTTCTTGTCCTATTGAAATCTCCTTTAATAATTCAATATTAAATAAGGTAAATAATTTTTAAAATCAGGGGTTGTTTTTTTTTTTTTTGTTATCATTGGGAAATAAGATATCACTGAATCACACAGTGGAAGGTGCAGTCAGTATGTTATTTGGAAAGTAAATTTGACAGGTAGCCCAATCCTAATCTGCGCTGGTGCAGGGGGTTGCATGGCCTACGCTATATCCAGCCTTGGTCAGGAGGAGGCTGAAGGTTTACTTGGGATAAGGTAACAATTATCCCCTTATGCTGGATAAAACCTACCCAATGGGACTTCTCGGATCTGCACCAGCTAAATTGCTGGTGCAAATCGGGGAAGCCCCATGTAAGGCCAGCAGGCCCTAGAAAGGGGTTAGAATATGAGAGACCTTCTCTGATGTGAATAAAGCATCACACTATCTCAAATAATCTGAAATAGGCAAAAAAAAAAAATTCTTCTACTACAAGCCCATCAGTTGAAGAGCAAAACCTTTCTATCTGATTCCCCAAAGGTAACCAGCTAACTTCAGGCTATTCTCTCAGGTCAGTGACTAGGGTCACTTTCTTGTTGACCACACACTGAACAGCAAACTGAGCTTCAGTTCAAACAGCTACCTTAACACATTCACTACTGGCTCCCTCACTAATAATCTGACTGACTGGCCCTATTTTCGTACCTTGTTTCATGCAAAGGAAAAGATTCTGCCTCTCACTCTCTCTGGGGGCTGGACATACTTAAATACTTAGGGCACAAGCCTAAGCAGGTCTACTCAGAAGTAAGTCCTATTATGTTCAGTGGAACTTACTCCCAGGAAAGTGAGGTTAAGACTGCAGCCTTAGTGTGATCCTACATATTTACTCAACAGTACAATACTGAGTTCATGCAACTGACTCCTCAGTAAATGTTCCAGCAACCAAGCCATTACAGCCCAAGTCTATGCATGTTTACTGTATTCAGTGGGGCTTACCCCCAAATAAGCATACATCAGATTATATGTTTATTCATCTCACCTGCTAGACTGTGCTATTTCATTCTAGGAAGCCTCAAATTTCCTGCACTGGAGACTTGCACCTGATTACACTGCTCACAAGATACAAGAAATCTTTGCACTTCTCTCTTAGTCAGCTGGCAGGGCCTCCTCAGGCTGTACAGCATCACTCAGAATTAGCAAGCTCCTGAAAAGTTATCTTGATAAGAAACACTGCCTCCTCTACAAAGCCACAACTGTCCTGTTTGATTTAGCTGTCTGATCTAAAACCGAAGCCTGGAGTCTCTGGCTTGCCAGAAGAACAACCCTCTTCTAGCCTCCATCTTTCTTGCTCATGCCTTGCCTGTGTCTCCAGCTCGTTTTTCTTTGTAGGCTCTAATATGTGTTTAACATGTATCTTAATTATTTGATTACAATGGCGTAATTATATAATTGTAACATATTGTGCGTGCTGGCTGGAAGGAGCCTGGAGATGCTCACAGAGTGACGTTGGGTAAACAGGATAATAACAACATCGAGAGGGAGAATAAATGCAACAAGAGAGGCTAATTTAGAAGCGTTTAAGGAAATGGGTGTTTTGGAAAAAGAAAAGTGGCTGGGAGGTTTTTTGTTGCCCTCAGCCCAAGTTGTCAAAATAGGAAAGAAAGAACTTTGACAGTGGTAGAAGCATTTGGAAACCAGAGCTCAGGTGGTTCTACCAGATCCAAAGGACTTGGCTTAAAACCCACCCAGTTCATACTATAAATCTTGCTGCAGTTATTATGGCTTGTATTTGGGAAGCAAAAAGCCCTACAGTATAAAACCTAGGCCTGAACCAGATGTGAAGTTATTCCACAGAAAAATGCATCCATGAGTCAAATCTGTGAGTGTCAATGCATGTGGGATTTGCAAAATGTTCACTCCTATCCAGGATTTTTTTCATGGCAAAATCTGTGCTAGTCCTTCCTCCATCACTGTCAATCATCCTTTGCAGACTTCCAGTGTCTTTTCCCCAGTTTGTTCCTTCAGTCGCCTGGGGAGGCTGCAGTAGTGCATCAACATCCTCTAGGGCAGTGGTCTCCAAACTGGCCCATAGTTTGCGCCAGGATTAGCCTTCTGGGTGCAGTGTGGGTGAAGCCTTACCATTCCAGGTCACAGCCTCCCATTTTCATAGTTTGCACAAACTTGTAATGACACCAAACTTTTCCGAGTGGTAAAGACCAGAAGTGATTGTGAGGAGCTCCAGAAGGATCTCTCCAGACTGGCAGAATGGGCAGCAAAATGGCAGATGCGCTTCAATGTCAGTAAGTGTAAAGTCATGCACATTGGGGCAAAAAATCAAAACTTTAGATATAGGCTGATGGGTTCTGAGCTGTCTGTGACAGATCAGGAGAGAGATCTTGGGGTGGTGGTGGACAGGTCGATGAAAGTGTCGACCCAATGTGCGGCGGCAGTGAAGAAGGCCAATTCTATGCTTGGGATCATTAGGAAGGGTATTGAGAACAAAACAGCTAATATTATAATGCCGTTGTACAAATCTATGGTAAGGCCACACCTGGAGTATTGTGTCCAGTTCTGGTCGCCGCATCTCAAAAAAGACATAGTGGAAATGGAAAAGGTGCAAAAGAGAGCAACTAAGATGATTACGGGGCTGGGGCACCTTCCTTATGAGGAAAGGCTACGGCGTTTGGGCCTCTTCAGCCTAGAAAAGAGACGCTTGAGGGGGGACATGATTGAGACATACAAAATTATGCAGGGGATGGACAGAGTGGATAGGGAGATGCTCTTTACACTCTCACATAATACCAGAACCAGGGGACATCCACTAAAATTGAGTGTTGGGCGGGTTAGGACAGACAGAAGAAAATATTTCTTTACTCAGTGCGTGGTCGGTCTGTGGAACTCCTTGCCACAGGATGTGGTGCTGGCGTCTAGCCTAGACGCCTTTAAAAGGGGATTGGACGAGTTTCTGGAGGAAAAATCCATTATGGGGTACAAGCCATGATGTGTATGCGCAACCTCCTGATTTTAGGAATGGGTTAAGTCAGAATGCCAGATGTAGGGGAGAGCACCAGGATGAGGTCTCTTGTTATCTGGTGTGCTCCCTGGGGCATTTGGTGGGCCGCTGTGAGATACAGGAAGCTGGACTAGATGGGCCTATGGCCTGATCCAGTGGGGCTGTTCTTATGTTCTTATGTTCTTATGAGTCATCACAGATAAAAGTTCATGTCATCTGAAATTCGGTCCTTTCCAATGAAATTAGTTTGCACATTCACCGACTTTTGCATCATCAAAGGCTGCTTTGCCCTCACATACCTGTTTACCATGCATGCTAAAGTGATTGTGAGGAGCTCCAGAAGGATCTCTCCAGACTGGCAGAATGGGCAGCAAAATGGCAGATGCGCTTCAATGTCAGTAAGTGTAAAGTCATGCACATTGGGGCAAAAAATCAAAACTTTAGATATAGGCTGATGGGTTCTGAGCTGTCTGTGACAGATCAGGAGAGAGATCTTGGGGTGGTGGTGGACAGGTCGATGAAAGTGTCGACCCAATGTGCGGCGGCAGTGAAGAAGGCCAATTCTATGCTTGGGATCATTAGGAAGGGTATTGAGAACAAAACGGCTAATATTATAATGCCGTTGTACAAATCTATGGTAGGGCCACACCTGGAGTATTGTGTCCAGTTCTGGTCGCCGCATCTCAATAAAGACATAGTGGAAATGGAAAAGGTGCAAAAGAGAGCAACTAAGATGATTACGAGGCTGGGGCACCTTCCTTATGAGGAAAGGCTACGGCGTTTGGGCCTCTTCAGCCTAGAAAAGAGACGCTTGAGGGGGGACATGATTGAGACATACAAAATTATGCAGGGGATGGACAGAGTGGATAGGGAGATGCTCTTTACACTCTCACATAATACCAGAACCAGGGGACATCCACTAAAATTGAGTGTTGGGCGGGTTAGGACAGACAGAAGAAAATATTTCTTTACTCAGCGCGTGGTCGGTCTGTGGAACTCCTTGCCACAGGATGTGGTGCTGGCGTCTAGCCTAGACGCCTTTAAAAGGGGATTGGACGAGTTTCTGGAGGAAAAATCCATTATGGAGTACAAGCGATGATGTGTATGCGCAACCTCCTGATTTTAGGAATGGGTTAAGTCAGAATGCCAGATGTAGGGGAGAGCACCAGGATGAGGTCTCTTGTTATCTGGTGTGCTCCCTGGGGCATTTGGTGGGCCGCTGTGAGATACAGGAAGCTGGACTAGATGGGCCTATGGCCTGATCCAGTGGGGCTGTTCTTATGTTCTTATGTTCTTATGTTGTGCCAGGCAGCCTCTTCTACTATCCATCATCCCGGAAGTCTCTGCGCCCCAATTTCCTGGGGAAAACGACTGCCCGGTGTGAGTTTGTGCAGATAGGCTGCAGTGCGTAACAGTAAGGCTTTTTCCACGCTACACCCAGAAGGCTAATCCTGGCACACCAGATCCAGCCTACATGCCGGGGTTTAGAGGCCCTTGCTCTAGGGGCTGCTAAGTCATTTGGATGCCTCATGGTTTCCTTGTTGTTGTTGTTGTAAACAAAAGACTTGACTTTCGGCCAATGCATTGTAGCATGAGGCCCATCTGATTTCCAAGATCATGAAAGTCTTTTGACTCAGGTGACATCACCAATCCCACAGGTAAAACCAGGTTTATAAAAAGAAGGGTCACATGTCTCCTTGGTACATTTGCCCTGCCTCAGTGTCAGGATTTGCCTGTCTGGCAAGGTGTGAGTGCAAGGACCACGAACTTGGACAAGCATGAGTATGCAAAGTAAGTAAAGTACCAAGAGAAATCATGTTCCTGTTAATTCAATTTAATTTTCAGTTTGCCTTTTAGCTTCTGTGCCATCATGTGCTTAACTAATCCATCCAAGTAAACCTTCCTTTGTTTTTCTTCCACTGCCTTATCTTTCCATTTCACTCTACCTCTGGCTGCACTGGTGTTTTTACTCTTTTAATACACTTCCTTTTATTGTTCTGCTAGCTTGGTTTGAGGTCACTTGTTAGACAGCTGGTTTGCCTTGTCTTTCCAGACCACCAGCTTTCACTACTGTTCAGTGTTTAAGGGGATCCTCAGGGACTGAGTTGGGGTTCTAACCTGGGAAGAAGACTTTCCCTTAGCTCCCTCCTCCTATTTTCCCAGGGTGGCCTCCTTGTAGCAGCAATCTGCATCGTGGTTAAACCCACTCACAGGACCAAATGGTCTGGGAGTGGGTGCTGGTTGCTAGGCATTGTGCCCTGTGCTTGTCCATCTAGCTGCCAAAATCATGTTGAAGGAGGATGTCAAACCATCCTGTAGCCTTTCAATATAAAACAAAGTTAGTGACAGCTTTAAGTCCCATTTGATTGCCTGAAGAGAAAGAGAGCCTCCCTTGTTGTTTCTCCCCTCCAGTCTCCCTCTCACTCTTTCTTTGCCGCTTTTCTCTCCTGACCTCTGCTCTTGTTTTCCTAGCAACTGCCTGCACCTCCTTAGAGGACCTCACCTCACACTTTGAGGACTATTGATGTAAACAAACACTGAGAACAAGAAGTGGAGTTTGGGTCATGTCAGTAGCCGGGACCACAGAGCGAATATTGTCAGAGGAAAGTTTTGGTGTACAGAGGCCTGTTTGCCGTACTCTTGAATGCACTCATTGTCAGCAGTATGTTCCCATGAACATGTGACACAGTTCAAAAGTGGAACTTTTTTTCTTTTAATCCACAGCTGCATCGAAAACTCTGGCGTTTGCCTCATGGAATGCGCTTAATTAACTGCACAAAGCGTTTTGCAAAAATTGTAATGGGAAACCCAGACCCGTCTTAATGGATATGAGTAAATATACGGTCCCTTCAAAATGAGCATTTCACAGCTGCTAATACTGTCAGTCCACTGAAGCTAATAAACTTACAAAGCTAATTAAAAATTGCCACGTATCTATCAACGGTACTAATATGATTAGTCAAGGGGCAGACTTTGTTCTATCAGGCTAGACTCCTGACTACAATGAGCGCAATAAACCCACACTGTGTCATTTGCGCACAGTCCATAAAACTACACTCGAGAATATCCCATCGCATAAAATTGGATATACCAAAGATTCCTCCCATTCCAACTCCTGTTTATGTTTCATGTCAGATGTCGAGTCCTGAGACCTCAGAGCACTGGGAGACATTTCCAGTTGGTTAAAAATGAGATTTGATCAGTAGCGCTTCTGCTACTCATAAGTGACCTGCAGTGTGATAACACGAACTCATAGATTGGACAAGGTGGTGATTTGGCTGCAGGAGAGGAGAGCTGTGTTCCCATTTCCTCTTTGAAGATTCAGCTAAAATGGAATCACCTCCAAAGGAATACTTGGAAGCTTCAAAGATGCTCCTATAAACCTTCCCTTCATCAGTTTTGCCAGAAAGCTATTTCTTCCCAATTTTATCTGGGTTTTTTTTAATGGTAGGGCAGCGGGGGGAAAGTGCAAGATCAAGACCAGCTTAGTCATGAAGCCCAGGGAGAAAATAAGTGGTGTGTTGGGGAAGGTAATCCCATGCCCTACACTTGCTCTCCGCTCTGCCTAGCCTGGTGCCCACCATGCACTCCAATCCTTGTCTTGCTTGCTGCGATCAGGTAAAAAGAGGACCAAAGCAGCAGTGACTGAACTGTTCCTCCAAACTATTGCTACAAGCTGAAGGAGAAAGCAAGGAGCTGTTGTGACCCTGTTCCAATCACTAAACTTCTAGGGAGAGTGCAGGGGCTCACTTTATCTGCCTCATTCACAATAACAAATTATAGTTTATTGGATCATCTGAACCAGTCCAATGAGTACCACAAAACTTTCTCTCAGGAAACAACAAAATTGGAGAGATATGCAATTCCCAGTCATCAGATACATTTCTTCTAACTAGGGGCATCCACAATCCACTCCCAACCTATGTGACAATTGTTTATTTCAGCCTATTAAAATGAAACTTAGTCAAAGCTTGTGTCACTGTCTTTCTTTCCAATTCTAAACTCTGAAAAACTCCCTAAACCTTTAAGTTCATCTCTCATTAACAAACTATCTGTTTGAAACCAGAGTTTGTGTGTGTGTGTCCAATCATGTTTCTAGAACAGCTTGCAAAAATGTACTTTGGAGTCTTCTGTCGAGCATCCTGTATAAATAGAGGACTGACTGATTTGAGGCACAATAAAATCCAAGTTAAGTACTTTTTAAGTCCCATTGAACCAGTGGGAGAGATGTGGGCACCTCTGCCTTCTGCTGAGATTCAAAAACATGCACTCATATGGTTACCATATCTAAAGTTGTTTTATCATTATTATTCCTATCCTGGTCTACAACTAGAAGCAGTAATACTAGTTCTTCCTTTTTTTTTTCTTTTTGCTGCTCACCTATCTAAATGCTTGAATCCCAGAGGCAATCTCTGAATTGTGTCTGCACACATACCTCTAGTGTCTGCCGACATCTTACATGCCTAAATTGCCTCTCACTCAGGTTCTATTCTACTTCTATTCCTCTTCTTCCAATAACCTACAGCAATTGGGGCACAGTGTATCCAAGTGGAACGCTTCTCCAGAAGTGGTAGGGCATTAAGTTTCCTTCTCCTACAACCCTACATTTGTGTTTTTCCCAGGTACATCTGGTATTTTCATCCATTTCTATCTGCCTTTGCAGGTTTCATTATGTCATACAGGTCTTCTGTAGTCCTCCAGGGACTCGAGGCAGACATGCTGTATATTCAACAGAATATACAATAAAAAACAATTTTACATTTTCCAGACACCTCTGAGCACAGTATTCCTTTTTTTTTTTTTTTACAAAGCAGAAGAAAAACACATTTTAATAATGTACAAGTGACATTTCTGATTTTTTTTTTCCTCCAGACCTACCCATGGAATGTAACTTCTGCATCTTTTTGTGTAAGCCATAAGTGGCCAGGCTGTGCAAAGAAGGTGAAGGTGTGAAGCTCAAGGCCACTTGACTGGAGGGATTCAGATTGTCATCCTAAACACACACACCTAGCAGTAAGCTCCACTGAACATTTTGGGACTTGCTTCTGGGTAAACACAGATAGGCCTGCACAAGTGATGTGTTACCTGCATGGTGGAAACACCATAGGGCCAGTCCATGCTAGTAGTGGTGTGGAGATATTTCACACAACAGCCCTACATGATGCACATCTTATAATGTCACCATACTACATGAAACCCCCTCCAGGACACAGGTCGTGGTTTGATTGCTGCCTGGGATTCTAGATGAAGGAGAATCCATGTGGAAGGACCACCTATGGGGTGGGAAGTCTCCACTCCTGTGCACAAGAAGGGTACGACTGTTAAGATTCCACACAGTTCAATATATATAGTTGTTGTTGGCAACCTTCAGTCTCGAGAGACTATGGTATCGCGCTCTGAAAGGTGGTTTTGGAACATCGTCTAGTGTGGCTGAAAAGGCCAATTCGGGAGTGACAATCCCTTCCACACTGGGAGCAAGTGCAGTCTGTCCCTGGTCTGTCTCCCTGGCTATGGGCCTTCCTTATTTGCCTCTTTGCCTCAGACTGTTGGCCAAGAGTCTCTTCAAACTGGGAAAGGCCATGCTGCACAGCCTGCCTCCAAGCGGGCCAGGGTTTCCCACCTGTTGAGGTCCACTCCTAAGGCCTTCAGATCCCTCTTGCAGATGTCCTTGTATCGCAGCTGTGGTCTACCTGTAGGGCGCTTACCTTGCACAAGTTCTCCATAGAGGAGATCCTTTGGGATCTGGCCATCATCCATTCTCACGACATGACCGAGCCAACGCAGGCGTCTCTGTTTCAGCAGTGCATACATGCTAGGGATTCCAGCACGTTCCAGGACTGTGTTGTTTGGAACTTTGTCCTGCCAGGTGATGCCGAGAATGCGTCGGAGGCAGCGCATGTGGAAAGCGTTCAGTTTCCTCTCTTGTTGTGAGCGAAGAGTCCATGACTTGCTGCAGTATAGAAGTGTACTCAGGACGCAAGCTCTGTAGACCTGGATCTTGGTATGTTCCGTCAGCTTCTTGTTGGACCAGACTCTCTTTGTGAGTCTGGAAAACATGGTAGCTGCTTTACCGATGCGTTTGTTTAGTTCGGTATCGAGAGAAAGAGTGTCAGAGATCATTGAGCCAAGGTACACAAAGTCATGGACAACCTCCAGTTCATGCGCAGAGATTGTAATGCAGGGAGGTGAGTTCACATCCTCAACCATGACCTGTGTTTTCTTCAGGCTGATTGTCAGTCCAAAATCTTGGCAGGCCTTGCTAAAACGATCCATGAGCTGCTGGAGATCTTTGGCAGAGTGGGTAGTGACAGCTGCATCGTCGGCAAAGAGGAATTCACGCAGACATTTCAGCTGAACTTTGGACTTTGCTCTCAGTCTGGAGAGGTTGAAGAGCTTTCCATCTGATCTGGTCTGGAGATAGATGCCTTCTGTTGCGGTTCCAAAGGCATGCTTCAGCAGGACAGCGAAGAAAATCCCAAACAAGGTTGGTCCAAGAACACAGCCCTGCTTCACGCCGCTTCGGATGTCAAAGGGGTCTGATGCGGAGCCATCAAAGACAACAGTGCCCTTCATGTCCTTGTGGAAGGATCGGATGATGCTGAGGAGCCTGGGTGGACATCCAATCTTGGGGAGAATCTTGAAGAGGCCGTCCCTGCTGACCAGGTCGAAGGCCTTTGTGAGATCTATGAAGGCTATAAAGAGTGTCTGTCGCTGTTCCCTGCATTTCTCCTCCAGTTGTCTAAGGGAGAATACCATATCAGTGGTGGACCTGTTGGCTCGGAATCCACACTGTGATTCTGGATAAACGCTCTCTGCAAGTACCTGGAGCCTCTTTAGTGCAACTCGGGCAAACAACTTTCCTACAACGCTAAGGAGATGCCACGGTAGTTATTGCAGTCACCCCTGTCGCCTTTGTTCTTGTACAGTGTGATGATGTTTGCATCCCTCATGTCTTGAGGTACTCCACCTTCTCTCCAGCAGAGACAGAGGATTTCATGCAGCTCAGTGACGATGATCTCTTTGCAGCACTTTAGGACTTCAGCAGGGATGCTGTCTTTTCCAGGTGCCTTGTCAAAGGCAAGGGAGTCCAGGGCCACGTGAAGTTCTTCTAGGGTTGGTTCACTGTCAAGCTCCTCCAGCACAGGCAGGCACTCAATGTTGTTCAGTGCTTCTTCAGTGACTACATTTTCTCTGGAATATAGCTCAGAGTAGTGCTGCACCCAGTGTTCCATCTGCTGCGTCCGATCCTGTTAGTTAGTTCTTCAAAAAGTTACAGCCTAATATGTATAAGACCCCACCACATGGAAGTGGCTTTTTGTCATAAGCACATGACACCTGTCATATATGAAATGACTCTGACTATTACACAAGTCCTCAGATCCATTCCTGACATTCCAAATAAGACTTCTTCAAGCCCTGGAGCTGTTTATTCTTTCTAGTCCTGCTCACAATCCTTAACAATGAAGTATGACCAAAGGACTGCACTCCTGCATGAGGAAGTAGGCACCTTACTGGTGCTTGGGCCAGCTAAGAATGGGGCTTGATTGATATCTGGAATGCTGAACTCTATCCCCAGCAGTCTGAGCAGTTTCATATCCCCAGCCCACCCACCTGTTAGGATGGTCTTATATTGGTCACCTATGAGGGCTGGGTAAGAATTTTTTTCCCCTCCCTAATAGGCTATTGGTGGGGAGTTCTTTTATCTACTTCAGACTGTACTTGAGATCAGGTGTTTAGTCAAATTGCTCTCACACTTTTGTCCCACTGGGTTTTTTTGGCAGGCTTTCATTGATTCTGATTATTTGGGGCAGGGGGAATTGGGAGCAGTCCAAGGATTCGGTTTCAGAAGGATGCAGGATAATCTGGAAGTCTGCATCTTTCTGCTTCAGGGGTTCCAACTAGATGGTAGAAAGGGGAACCGTCTGTTCTCTGTCTCTAAGGAATTCACGGAAAAGGGACCCAAGACCACTTGCTATGAAGAAGTTCCCCTTTTCAAGAGAACCCTCTCCAACTTTATTCTCATGTCTTCTCATTTCTTTATGGTCTTCCTGGCATCAGTAGCCTTGTGAGCCTTTAGTTGAATAAGTGGGGTGGGGGAATGCATTCTATAGATGACTAACTTTCTGTAAAAGCATTAAATATCAATATGAGAAGCCATGTAGTGTTTTAATTATAGCCAAGAAAAATTACCCCATTCATCAAGTTTCTAATCAGCTAGTTCCTTGCAATGAGGAGGCAACTGTTATTTTATTGATTAACTCTTAGCAGACCGCTGAAATAATCAATCTTACAGTCATAGCATACATCATATTTTTACAATGGAAAATTGCCCCTCAGCAAGAAAGGCCTCCATCCTATGATATCATCGTTCCATGGTTGGTTCTGAGATCATGGCTCCTTCCACAACCTGCTCACAATTCCCTGAATGCTGCCAAGACTTTCTGGAAATACAAGCTACTAACTGAAGAAAGGATGAACTGTACCAGGTTGTGGATGATGGCATCTCCCCAACCTCCAAAAGAACCACAACGAGCCATGGTAATCCGCCGCAGCAAGTTCATTGGCTCAGCAATTAGCTCATCATCAAACAGCTGAGAATGAGCAGGTGTCAGTGCAGCTACTGACAGCAATCTGGACTAGGCAAGGCTAAACCAGGTGTGGGAGCCCTTTAAGAAAGCTAGACAGCATACTGGAAGAAGATGAGAGTGGGAAGAGGAGATAGCACAGGAGAGGCAGAAGGAGAAAGACTCAAAGAAATAAGAGAAGCTGGCAGATTCAGGAAGAAGGGAAGAGACAAGAACACTAGAAGGGAAGAAGGCTTCTCTGACTTTAGCCCACATACCTCACCAACATATATAGCTCCATTTCCTCTCAGGGTATCTCCCCAAGGCACTTGTAAAAATATAGTGAGAGCATCTCTTGTTCCCCAAGTACTATACCAGGAAAGCCATTTTGCATCATTTTTCATCAAACATTGTCTAATTGTAGCAATGGGACTCTTCTACTCCTATTCCATTAATTGTCTGTTTTGCTAAATGTATACACAACCTGTTTGGGTACCACTGTTTATAGCGAATTACAAGGAAAGGGCTGAACAAGAATGGTTCAGGAATCAAACAGATGCCTTGTTGGTAAAGGGGATGACAAGAAGACTTGTGAAATTGGGATATTATGTCAAATGGTAATCTGGATTTATATCTTTCATTCCAAGAAATACATCCCTCATTTTCCCCACCCATTTTACAACAGCTTAAGATTTTCCATTCATGGAAAAAGTAGCTGGCGAAAAACCAGCACTGAGGCTGTTAAACCTGGATAAGTGTCTGAGAACAAACCCACTGACAAAACATAAATATAGAAACAAGGATGTATCTGATGGGGCTGGGCATCCCATTTGTTACATCAGATGACCACTGGACAGGCTGTTAATTAAACAATAAGACCAAGATTTATTCCTTTGTTGCCAGGGTGCAGTAAATTAAACACAGAGAATGGGCGTTCTGTTTGGCCTTGAGAAATGGCCTCAGACTTCAGCATTGGCCCTTGAAGTACATTGCAACAAAGGAAATACAGCAGTGCTGGAGTTATGGGCTTGTCTCAGTTTCTTTCACAGCAAAGGCAAGCAAACTGCAATACACGGCACAATCCTAACTAATTTTCCAGCACCGAGGTAAAGGCAATGCAACTTCGAGGTAGGAGAACAAACATTGCCTTACCTTGAGCAGTTCTCTGTGACTACCCCCCAACTGCAGGATGTGGCACATGCCCCACTGGCACAGCTATGCCAGTGCTGGAAAGTTGGTTAGGATTATACCCAGTTATCTAGGCCAATCAGATCTCAGAACAGGTGAGTGATAAAACCACCCAACCAGGACATAGCAACCAATATAATTTTATTTCAAATTATGGAATATTACAAAATGTGATGAAAAATGAGCACTGTTGACTAGAATCATTATTACCTGAAAGTAGGAACAAGATGGTGAAACTCCTTCCATCCTTCCTCAGCCACAAGGTCAAATAGTAAGTATCTGACCATGGACTTAATGAGACTTCCATGAAATAGCAATGGCGAGCTTCCTGCCAACCACAAGTCCTCCCATGCCTGACTGACAGAATAGGGAGGCTGAGCAAGCATCCCGTGAGCACCATAGGGCTGCCCACACTCTCTGCTGTGACCAGTGAGCTGGGGTTCTTGGAGCTCCCATGGAGAGAGGGATGAGGGACTCATGGGAATAAAGAGGAGAAAACTGGGCATGTGGAGTTCAGGTCAGCACCAGGGCAAAGAGAGGAGGTTAGGAAGAGTGGAGGACAACTGGAGCCTTCAAGATGAGTAGGCACCAGTGATGAGGCCAGTGATTGTGGCTGAGCAGGTGTGGGAGAGTAGTTAAGCCTTGGTCAGTCTGGCACTTGCCTTCCAGGGACACCAACTGGGTCCCAACAGAGGGTCAAGGATCCTGGTGAAGCTACCCCATTCTTGCCCCGCTTGTGAATTTTTGCTTTGGGAACCAACTACGGCCATGCCTTTATCATCTCCAGGACCTCTTTGGCTGCTGTAAAGAATCCTCACCAGGAGGCCTTGAACGTTTCCCCCTTGCCCCACCTGGGTGGGCAGAAGCATACAGTAATGTTTACACAGTAACTTTGAAAATGTTACTGCTTTATTTTTACCATCTTGTTAAAAGTCATTTGGCAAGCCTTACAGACAACATGGTTCTAATTTTTCATATAAATAAACAAGAACCTATTGATACAAGTCAACAAAGAACTAGAACTCTTGATGCTCCAGATTGTGGATGTATCATCTTTTTCAGGTACAACATGCCAAGAGCTGGCAGGCTGGGTAAGGGCACAGGGCAGGCTTATACTCCCGACACACCCAAAATCTAAGAACCCAGGTTGGCAAGCCATAATGAGCAAGCCATAATGATAGTAATATGTCCTCTGTATGGAGGGAGGGGGAAGAAATGAAGACAGAGTTGCCCTCCCACTTCCAGTAGCAGCACATGTAGGCAAGGGAACTGAGATAGCATTAGCCAATGGCTCCCCCCAAATGTGGAGCTGTCCTTGGTGCTTAGAATGTGGTCATCAGATTAACAATTCTTGTTACCTGCCTCCTCTCCATGCCAGTCTAGTCTTTGTAACATTTGCAGTGTGATCCTGTGCTGAAGTTGTGCCAACATTGCTGTCAAAATGACATCAGTGCAATGTCTGTCATATCCTAAGCCTGTCCAGCACAGAAAGGGAGGAGGAACCAAGAGCCCAGACAATTCCATGCTGGTGCAGTCCTCCCAGTAACACTGTCAGCAACCGTAGAAATCCTGGCACAGTCCAGCAATCTTGGTCTGAGGCTTGGTCTGAGGCTTCCCCTGCAAGGAACCCCAGGGAGGTGACCACCCCACCCAGGTGTCCCAAGAGACCATCCAGCCAACCCTCGGCACCCTGCCGGGTGACCCCCAGAGACCCCCCCCTTTTGGGGCTCCCCTCACACCTCTAAATTTTTTTTTATCTTCAAAGCTAGCACAGGGTGCTCCTGGTTTTGAATGGAGCAGCAGCACCTGGGGCAGGATGTGTTTAACCCTTTCCCCCAAAGTCATTGTCTCAATATGAGTAACCCCCATCTCAATATTAAGTACCACCAGGGACAAATGACATGGGTTTTGGCCTTGAATCCTTCCTTGCATCCACTCAGGATAAGTGCTCTTACCCACTAAAAAGACTGACCCACAGAAATGTGTCTTGGGGAAGGGCTGTAGCTCATTTGTTGAGTACATGCTTTGGACCCAGAAGGTCCCAAGTTCAATATGGAGGGTTTTGAACTGAAAGGCTGTGTATAAATAAACCAAATATCCAAGTAGGAAAATTCCTGTCTGAAACCTTGGAGAGCTAGGTAGATAGCATAGTCAAAGCTGATCTACTTGGCCCAAAAATCTGACTAGGTATAAAGCAGTATTTCTATGTATTTCTCCCAAAGGTGCTGTTCTACCAGGTCTTACAGATGCATAACAAGACCTATTCCTTCCTCATCGCTGTACAATCCAGTGAGTCCCCAACAATGAGGAGAGCAGCAAATGAAAATGGAAGCAACAGCATGACAAAATGCTTGCAGTTTCACTGCTAAATATTTCACAGATGAGAACTTTTGCATTGTTTAATATTTTTGGTGAAGCTTGGCCAATTTGTGTCAAAACACATCACAGTTCAAATTCAATCTTCATTTTCCAGTAACATTTTGGAAACTGAAACTTGGAAGGGGGAAAAAAATGTGTGAAGCTTTCATTGGAAAGTAAGCTATGCTTCCTTTTTTTTTCATTCAGACCAGGTTCTTTATTTTAGAGCCAAAATGAAAAATGGGATCATTTTTATCCCTCCCCACATGTGAGAAGTGTCACACAGACACTTTCTAAGTGTTGTTAAGAATATTTTGAATCTGTCCTGGTATGTGCATTCTTGGAACAAGGCTAGCCTACCACTGGTTCACTTGTAGTCTGTGGACCATTTAAAGTGTGTGTGAGAGAGTGAGAGAGTGTTTATCTTAGGATCCTTCCAGTCTCTTTGAGCTGGAGAGATCCAAAGCTAAATGCTGATGTATTTTTAGATTGTGGGAGCACAAATGCCAAGCTATTAGGCTAATGAGATGTTGTCGGTAGGAGACAAGGAAACTCAGCATGCTGAGGCCAGGGATTTCCCACAGAATCCAGCCTCAAGACAGCATTAAAAAATGTTCCTAATCGTGTTCCAACCCTTGGCTGATGCTCAAGATGGTTCACATGTGTGGTCTCAACTCTGGCCCAGAACAAGGCATTCAAAGAAAGTCAGAGACTCCAGCCAGTCACTGTGGAGAACAATGCCATGAGGGAAAAGGCACAAGAAGGAAAGAGCTGCAAACCCTAACAAACATCAATCAAAGCGGGATAAAAGAAGAAGTAACAAGCCCACTTAAAGTGTCACCTCACTGAGAGCAATTTGATGCATTCTTTGCAAAGGCAATTATTTATTCATAAATAAAACAAAAAAGGGTGATTTTTCAAAGGCCACATTGTGTGGAGAGGCAAAAGTAGCAAGGAGCCCACCTAAGGAGAGCTGACTGACATTTTCTCCCTATTGTTGGAGGCTTTTCCCCCCCCCTCATCATTCCAACCAATTTAATTACTTTAAATGAGAAGAAAGCAGGGCACTGCAACAGCAGGAGTGTAGTTTTCGCTGCCTGAGCAAAGGGGCTGCTCCATTTCATAGACACCGTTCGAAGCACCACATGTCGGGCCCTTGAGAAACGCAGCTTCTGAGGGACACTTCAAGCTTTCAAGTGTTTGTAGGAAATAGCATGTAACCAACACACCACACACACCGTTTGATACATGGGTTGCATGCTACTTCTATCATGGAAAAATCTCCTTTGTCATGTTCTAAGGATCACGCTAATAGGAGGCTTTCTTTCTATCTTTGGCAATGAGTTTATTAACATATTTCTATCCTGCCTTCAATTAAAAATAATAATAATCTCCAAAGCAGTTCACAAACATTTTGAAAAGCAGTAATAATTGAAAGCACAGCAAGACAACAGAAACATTTCAGTCAAAAGAAGGTGGAGAACAGTTTAAAATTGTTAGCACTAAAACCACTTTCAGAATCATTCACAAAAGCAAAATCATGTTCACTTGACACCTAAAAATGTTATCAGATTTAGTACCAGATGAGCAGAAGAGTGTTTTGAGCCATAGCTTGGGCACTTTGACCACAAGACCCTGCTTCAGGTCAGCTTTAATTCAGAGGAGAGGGGCACCCAGAATTTGAATCCTTAGACCAGGGGTGGCCCAAGCCTCCCTGGCACCTGGGACCAATGCAGTCTAACATTTCACCCCCTCATTATTTTCTCTGTGCACAAAGTATGCTGCACTTCCCCATCCTCTACCATTTTCTCAGAGCAGTGCTTCATCGCCCACTATATCCTGCCCAGGGCTGGCCTTTCCATGAAGCAACCTGAAGTGTCACATTTCCATTAAAACAATAAATGAGACATGCGCACTGTTCTGCTTAGAACCCTAAATGGTTTATAGCACAGTTGAATTGTTCACATTCCAAAGTTGCAATGAGACAATGTTGCTGTTTGCCTTTCATGTGTAAGCAGTGGATGATAATTCCAGTGGGGCCCTTGCAGCCCTGCTGCCATTTGCACTGCCCCCCCCCCCCAGAGCACATGAGGCAAAGGTGGGAAAATACAGGCAGGCAATTGACTGCCAGCTTCTGCACCAGCCCTGCCTTCCTGCTTTGGTGTCCCCTTTTTTCTGGCACGTTTCTGCCCCCTTCACTTCTCTTTCATTGCTGGCAGTGTTTTCCATCCTGCAGTGGGGGTGCAGTCATGGAGGCCTCCTCCAGATAGGGGAACATTTGTTCCCTTTCCTCAGGGCTGCATTGCAACAGCAATGGTGCTGGAGAGTTGGATAGGACTGGGACCTAAGTGGTCCCTGAGGAAGGCATTGATATGAGGGTGGTTTGTTTGCCACTCCTTGGGCCCAGAATAGTGTCAGTGCTATCATAGGCTGCATATGTCTTTATACAGCACTCTAAAATGTTTTTTAAACTCAGTCACAGAACTCCTAGATTAGAACCCTTATTGGAAGTGCTGCAGGTTACTCCTTAATCATCAATGAAGATTTTTACACACATGATTGGGGACATGCCATTTAATTTACAGTGTTTTTTAATTTATTATTATTATTATTATTATTATTATTATTATTATTATTATTATTATTATTATTATTTAATAATAATAATAATAATAATAATAATAATAATGAGTAATGTCAAGCAAGCATGGTGTGCAGTAAGTAAGTTGCTATTATTATTATTTAATAATAATAATAATAATAATAATAATAATAGCAGCAACTTACTTACTGCACACCATGCTTGCTTGACATTACTCAGACCATTACATGGAGGATCAGGTCTCATAGACTGCTTTATTTGGTCCTCCTTACTATGGCAAAACATATGTTCCTGAGCAGCAAGATTATATATGTATAGGGGACTGATCGGTCACATTCTCTGTATTTTGGGAGCATCAGAATGCTCCCATTCCTTCACTATTTACCCATAAGTTTAGGTCACTCTTCACTCTGGCCACTCATGTTCAAATTGCATTTAGGAGGTTAATTCATTCCCATCTTATATAGGCTATGCCAGCAAGTAGATTAGGCCTTCATGGGCCAATAATTGCTGGGCAGTAGCTGATGACAGTTCAGCACCCTATCTGAGGCTATATTTGGCACATAGTTGCCTGGCAATAGCTGGCAAACATTTGGCACCCTATATAGGAGTTCCTTTGTAGGTTAAATATTACTTTATTGGCCCATGTTTTCATTGCAATAGACAGCAAGCATTCAGCACAGTATATGGGACTACATTAACAAGTAAAATAAGCCTTTACTGGCCCATAGTTACCTGGCAGTAGCCAGCGAGCATTTAGAACCCTATCCGGGACTATATATTGCAGGTGCATTTATTTGCCCATGTTTGTCTGGCAGTAGCTGATGAACATTCAGCTCCCTATCTGGGGCTGCATTTACAAGGGAAGTAGTCCCTTTAGTGGCTCATGGTTGCCAGGCAGTAGCTTGTGGGCATTCGGCACTCTATATGGGTCTACATTTGTAAAAGAAGAAGGCCTTTATTGGTCCATGGTTGCATGGCAGTAGCCAGCAAGCTTTCAGTACCCTATATGGGACAATTTTTGCAAGTGAAGTAGGCTTTACTGGCCTATAGTTGTCTGGCAATAGCCAGCAAGTATTCAGCACCCTATATGGGATTACACTTGTAAGTGAAGTAGGCATTTACTAGCATATAGTTGCCCGGCAGTAGCTGGTGAGCATTCAGCATCCTATATGGGGCTAAGTTTGCAAGTGAAAATGGTATTTATTGGCCAATGTTTGCTAGGCAGTAGCTGGGGCATTCAGTACACTATATGGGGCAAAATTTGCAAGTAAAATAGGTCTTCATTGGTCCATGTTTGCCTGGTGGTAGCCAGAGAATTTCATTCCCCTATATGGGGCTACACTTACAAGTGATGTCCTTTAGTTGTCAATGGTTGCCAGGAAGTAGCTGGCGGGCATTTAGCACTCTTTATAGGAATAGGTTTTTGTGAGTGAAAGAGAACTTCATTGGCCCATGGTTACCTGGCAGTGGCTGGCAGGCATTCAGCACTTTGTATGGGGCTACATTTGCAAGTGAAGTAGGCCTTCATTGACCAGTGTTTGCCTTGCAGCAGTATTCGGTCTTTCACCAGTGGATATTCAACACATCGGCCAGTGGAGGCTGGTCACCTAAGTCTACCTAAGTAAGTACTAGGTCAATAGGCTATGTGCTAGCCTGGCCTGTGGATGAATCGTACTTGGTGTGATAGGTGCCACTAAGTGAGTGTTTGGGTGCCCAGTGTGATGGGTGTCCCATGGTGGGTAAGTACAAGGTCAATAGGCTAATATTGGCCTGGCCTGTGTAGATGAATGGTACCTGGTGTGATAGGTGCCACTGAGTGAGTGTTTGGGTGCCCAGTGTGATGGGTGTCCCATGGTGGGTAAGTACAAGGTCAATAGGGTAATATTGGCCTGGCCTGTGTGGATGAATGGTACCTGGTGTGATAGGTGCCACTGAGTATTTGGGTGCCCGGTGTGATGGGTGTCCCATGTAGGGTAAGTACAAGGCCAATCGGCTAGTGTTGGCCTGACCTGTGTGGATGAACGGTACCTGGTGTGATAGGTACCACTGAGTGTTTGGGTTCCGGGTGTGATGGATGTCCCATGTAGGGTAAGTACAAGGCCAGTAGGCTAGTGTTGGCCTGGCCTGTGTGAATGAACGGTACCTGGTGTGATAGGTGTCACTGAGTGTTTGGGTGCCCAGTGTGATGGGTGTCCCATGTGGGGGCCATGGCTGCGGCTTGGTCAGGGGCTGGTGTGATAGGTCCTAGTTCTTTTGCCCAATGTGATGGACAGTTAAGGTTGTACTGTTACAGGTCTTAGGTTACAGATTCAGGTTACTTACACTCCTTTCTGTATTTTCAGGTCGCTGCTGATCGTTCCCTGCCTGTGTCCGCATCATTGGACACTCCATTGTGTTTTGGGCGAGGAAGAGGGCAGCGGCCTCAGAATTTGGCAGCCAGCTCGACTTGGGTGACATGGCGGAGATGTAGTAGGCTGCCAAGAGATGTATGGTCTGGGGCCAGCTACTCCCTTTGCTGTGTGAGCTTTCTGGATTCCAGGATGCCCCCTCAGGTACTGTTAATACACTTTGGCGAGAACAACCTGTGCCAGAGGACCTCGTTGTCCTTAAGGCTACTGGTCCGTAGGGATCTTGCTCTGACTCACAGCTGGCTACCAGGAATTGTCATAATCTGGTCATACATGCTCCCCAGAAGGGCTTGGGGCTGTCAACCCTCTTGTAGGTGACATCTCCAGGCACAAGATCAATGCATACCTGAGGTGGGTTATGTCCAGACAAGGTGGAACTGCCATCTTCCACCCTGAGATCATGTTCTCACAGAGTACATCCAGGGCTTTTTTTCTAATGGAACGCGGGGGGAGGGAGTTCTGGCACCTTTTTGCAGGGGCCCCTCCCCTTTGGAGGCATTCCGGGGGGAGCAAAACAGAGGCATTCGCTGGGTGGGTGCTGGGGGGTGCAGGGTGGGCGGGCGCCTGGCCCCTGCCTGATTGCACAATGACCCCCTCCTGCCCCCATCTCCAAGCTCTTGCCTGAGCCCAGCCTGCCTCCCCTCCCCCCACACTCTGCTTTCCAGCGCAGCTTCCAAGCCAGTGGAGGGCACGGGGGACATGCGCCGACGCCGAGGAGGAGGACGGACAGCCAGCCAGCCAGCCAGCCAGGGAGACAGGCTGTGGCACCCATGGAATGCCCAGGTACTGGCTTGGCAGAGGAGGAGGGGAAGGAAGCTGGCTGATGCAGCCCCCGTGCCAATCTGCAGCACGAGCCTAGGCATGTCTACTCAGAAGTATGTCTCATTGTGCTCAATGGGGCTTGCTCCTGGGAAAGGGTGCATAGCCTTGCAGCCTGAGAGCCCAAGCATGTCTACTCAGAAGTAAGTTCCATTGTGTTCAATGGGGCTTACTCCCGGGAAAGTGTCATAGCCTTGCAGCCTGAGTAGACAGGCAGAGGAAGATCTCTGTGGCTGCAGTCCTGTCCACACTTTCCTGGGAGGAAGCCCCACTGCCTCTAATGGGACTGACTTCTGAGGAGACAGGCACAGGACTGGGCCCTGAGGCTGCCATCCTATCCACAGTAAGCCCCATTCACTAAAGTGGACTTCTGAGTAGATATGCATAGGATTGGGCTCTTAGGCTGCAATCCTAGGCACTTTCCTGGGAGTAAGCTCAATTCTCTAGAACGAGACTTACTTCAGAGTAGACATACCTAGGATTGGGCTCTTAATCCTGGCAGAGATATATATCTGCACCTGTTTTCACATGCTAAGGGCAGGTGAAAAGGGATTCTACGTGTGTACAACGTGCTGTCCAGCCTTGACAGAGATCCTCCTCATCCTTCCCCCACAAGCATGCCCTCTGCCAGCCAGCGTTTGCAGCTCCTCTCCAGCAATGCACAGCAGCTGCTCAGGGCAGCAGAGAACATGCAATTGTATGCCAAGTGCCTTCCCAAAGAGACAGAGTATTCTAATACCTGGATTAAACCATATTTAATAGCTTGTTTGCAAACATAGCTGTTTCTATGTGCACCTAAGGACCCCTCTCGTGTAACAATTCCTTTTTTGTTCTTACTCCCACAGTTGCTTAGAGTAATTTTATTACATGGAACTCATGTAAGCCATTTTTCAGAATCCATTCACTGCTTCCTCTCCTCGAAGTAGTGCCACACTACATACTACACGCTACAAGTGCACCTGTACAGTATTTTTCCCCCATGTGTAGAAAAAATAGCTAGGGGGAAGGGGATGTGGAGATTGACAGCCCAATCCTATGCATGTCTACTCAGAAGTAAGTTCATCTTTAGGGGGGAAGCACATAAAAAATATTTGATTTCTCCAATAAAAATGGTTTAAAAATAAATAAATAAAAAGATTAACAAGTTGTGAGTTCCTGCACCTTTTTATTTACAAAAAAAGCACTGATACATCTATCTATGACTGGGGCCGATATTTTTCTGTTTCTCCTGCAGCAGGGTCTGCGGAGCCTGTTGGGTTTTTCTGTGGGGCAGTAGGGGTTAAGCACTAGGCTAACCCCCCCCCCCCGTGTGGCAGGTGGCGTGCTGGCTGAGTAGCCAGGAGCGGGGGCCGGCGTACATGCTGAGGTTAGCAAGGCCAAGGCGTAAGCCAGAACCACTCTGACAACACTTGTCCAGGTTGATGAGGCTGGCTGGCAAGCTCCTTGGCTGGTTCAAGCAAAGGCTTACACAAGGTTTTCCGGTGTGGGTCTGTGCTGCCCGACTGCCTCGACCCTTTGGGGTTGGCCGTGATAGGATAACTCAGTCCTCGATTGAGTGACACCTTGAGCCAGGATGTGACGCCCTTTTGGGGTCAGGGGAGGTAGATAGCCAGCACCATTTCCCCCAAGCTATTAGATGCCAGCACACTGGGGGACTTTAGATAAATTTTTCCCTGCTGCAGGTTTGTTGTTTATTAATAAAGTTTAAATTATTCCATGCCTGTGTCTCGTGTGCTTCTTTGGGGGGTGCCAGTGTAAAAAGCAACATGTCGATAACAACTGTGGCATGGCGTGTTTTGAAATCCAGTGGTTTTTTTTTTCATCTATCTGGCAAATAGAGACTTACTGGAACTGGAATCCCTTGCTGTTTCATTAATTCAGAAAAGGAGTACTGCAGTAGAGCATTGCCAAAGTACACATCCACGCAAATATATGCTTACGCGCAGTGCCAACAATGAAAGGTTCCACTCATTGCCTGATGCTCAGCTGTTCTCTGTCTCCCAAATCTCTTGCCAAGCATGCCGTCTTGATACTGACTCTGGGATCCTGGCTTTTGCAAAACCTGTTGTTGCAGAGCATGTGATTTAATGATTTACCACACTTAATTATTAAAGCGTGAATAAATAATAAATAGGATGAGAGTATTATTTATTGTGAGCCCAAATGAAGATATCACTTCTCAGGAAAGGCAGGGTTTGAGGAAGCTGTTGCTCTGAGCTACAGTGGAGATCCATGCATTCAACAAAGCATGGCTCAGCACCTCAAATTCCCGTGGGTGCGAAGGTGTAGCTTCCTTCAGCGGCGAGTCCAAACAGACAGATACCAACTGGGAATCAGCTCTCCAGGGAGAACCGGCCGTTGAAATATGAAAGACAAGCCCACGTGTTCACATCCCCCTTTTTACAGGGCTCCAGGAACACATACGGCCATGAAGCATACAGGCTGGATTCTGTGAAGTGAGGGAAGAGGTGAGCCCTGTGTTCAAAGTGCACACAGCTCCTGGGCTAAACAGTGCACAGACAGCTCCAGTTGACAGAAGGTGGCATCATCCCTTCCCTGCTGCCATATAGCAGCCTTTAAGCATATGGGCTGACTGTTTCGATTTGACATATGCATTTGGCATCCAACAACTACCTCTGTCAAACTACTGTAGATGAGACTCTTAACACATGCTTAGCACCTACCATTGTCCCAATCTGGATCTCTCCACCCACCAGATGCTATTTGCTTCTGAAGGGAAGCCACCACTGGTACCAATGGAAACTTGGTTGGCATGTTGAGACCTCCTAAGGGAACATTTGTTTCTTTCCCCACAGTAGGCCACAGCAGCCATCATGGGTCAACATGAATCTGTGCCAATAATATTGCTGGCACAAGTCTGCGTTGATCTGTGCAGGCAGATCAAACCCAGGAAAGGGATTAGCATTCAGCAGGCACTGTGGTTCCTGAACCCATTCCTTTCCAAGGTCTGATCTGCCCTCCACCCTGCCCCATTTCCTCCCTGCTCTCTCCACAAAAGAGGAGAAGGCACCCCAAAATGTAGGACATCAAAGAAAAATGTAGGAAGTGACAAAATAAAAGCTAAAAACACTTGTACATTGATTTCATGTGGTTAATTTAAACACTATATTTAAATAGTTTAAATTTAAACTATTTAAACACAGGGCCTTTTCGGTGGTGGCACCTGCACTATGGAATTCCCTCCCCTTTGAATTGAGAGCAGCTTCCTCATTATTAATGTTCCTGCGGGGCCTGAAGACTTTTTTATTCAGGAAAGCCTTCGAGGCACAATAAGGGTTGTTTTTATAAATTTATCACTTATGTCTTTTACTGCGTGCTTTCAGTCTATTGCTATGTAGTTTATCTTGTTTTAATTGTTTCTTAAGTGTTTTGTATTTTTAATATTTATCTGCCTTGTATTTTTTAACTTGATTGTTAGCCGCCTTGGGTGCCCTTCAGGGAGAAAGGCGGAATACAAATCCAAATCCAATCCACTATATCACTTATTATTAAACTTAAAACTATATTACATATCATTTATTGGTTACAAGAAGGCTATGCACTGCCTGCAAGGGCCCCCCCCCACAGGGAAAAGGACATGTAAGTTCTTTACCAAGACACGAGGCCAAAAAAGAGGGCATGTCCTGGAAAAAGAGGATGCCTGGTCACCCTGCCCTCTACCCCCATTCCACCCCCAATTTCACTGCCCTTCACCATGCTGCCACTGCTGCTTCCTTGCTCTCTTCCTCCCAGTGGCATTCCTGAAGGAGGGCAAAATGCTAAATTTTTTCAGGTGCAGGGAAACCTGTGTAAAGCGCCCCTTTCCCTTGCCTTCAGAGCCTTTGCTTTTGCAGCTGCAGCTGGTTGTGAAGGCAAGAGGAAGGGGGCGCTTTACACAGGTTTCCCTGCACCTGAAAAATCTTAGTATTTTGTCCCTCCAGGAATGCCATTGCTTTCTTCTTGCTGAGTGTGGGCAGGGAGGTTAAGACATGGCAGTCCAGACCCTGGTCGCCTTACCTGGATCTCCCATGCCATCTCTTTCCTCCACACCTATCCTGTTTCCAGTAAACAGGATGAATGGGGCATACTGGGAACTGCCAGCATGCTCCACTCTTCACGTCTGTTTAAAACATGAAGCTGAATTGTAGCTTTTGTTGGTGAAACTAACAAAGAGCAGAAAGCACTTACCTGCAAGCTTCCTTGTTACCTGTCTAGCATTTTACCTAAACTGACTGCTGCACACCTAAATACAGTAACTTCAGACCACAGAGGGCCTTTTCTACCCTTTCAGTCCAATCTTTCCTATAAAGCAAAAAGTTTTTTGTTTGTTGGTTTGGTCTGAATTTGTTTCAGCCTCCTCACACTTCTCTGTACCCAGCACTCACTAAGGTGCCCCATTGGATATATTTCCAGGTCACTGGTCAGCACACTGAATCCCAGGTGGAAATGTGCTTTATGGGGAGAAAGAAAGCTGCAGGAGGTGCTGCTGTAATCCGTACAGCTTTAGAGAACTGTGACTTCAGATAAATTCTGCATTCCCTTAGCTGAAGCACTCAGGGGGCACTCACTCTCCTGCTCAACAAGCTGCTAAAAGCACAAGTGTTTGATCCTGCCTAAGGATATACCTTCTGATGGTGACAACCTGTGATATGGGGGGCAAACAAAAACACAATAGCCAGATTTAGAATGGATAAGCTGCATAAGAGGTAAATGACTTGTTACACCGGAACCATGTGTAATGAAGACCCAGCAGCCCCTTCCCCACTGCAAAGCACCCTCAAGAGGTGGTTATTTACATTCAGGAAGGCAGCACTTAATCCTTCTCTTCCAGCAACCCCCCCCCCCAAAGAAAACAATCCACAGCTGCTGTCACCCTCACCCATTTTATTGCCTTGCAAACACAAGTCTGTCACTGCATGAGGTAAGCATGGGGTAAAATCAGTTGAAGGGGAGAATCAAAGGGGGAAAGAGACCCATTCCTGCAGTCCTTCCTCTGATGCAAGAGAGATAGAGGCACTGGAGTTTTGTTATCCACCACTGCAGTATAATTGGCGCCTCACCTGTTTGCGACCAGTCCTTGCAAGGTATGCTCAAGAGGTAAGGGTACATAAAGCATGGGTTGTATGTACACAGCCATCACCAGGCAAATATCAAACATGTCCACAGTTCTTTCTGCTGAGAACAGTACACATGAAGTGGCAGTTCTTAAGTTTCAAGAATGGTGATCCAAGCTGGCAACTGCTGTTATCTGGACCATGTTCTAGTGCATGGTTCTCTCCTGCCAAGGACACTGCCAAGACACTGGGCCCAGAAAGAACAGATCTGTTGCTCAGACACATCCCTTCCCCGATACACCCAGCTCTCTTCAGAAGCAGACTGTTCCAAGTTGTTGAGTACCTTCTCAATGCCGCAACCTCATAGTCCAACCATGTCCTTAAGGAAGGCTTCTCAGTCCACACACACCACACTACTACTCTTTCAACAATACTGAGGCTGCAGCTTTTTGGAGCTGCCTGCTTGCTTAGAAGAGCACATCTGCATCCCCCCCCCCCAAAAAAAAAAAAAAAAAAATCTTTCATGCCTGCTCTGGGCAGATCTGTCTGAAGTTAATGGAAGCTTTCGTCATGGGGGAAATTGTAGCTGTAGAGAAGTTATCTAAATCAGGACCATGGTGGAGGAAAGGGTTAAAACCCCATCCCCAGCTGCTGCTGTTTGTGTTACAAAAGCCAAGAGCACATGGCCAAACTACACCTTTTGCATAATGTGTCATTTGGCCTTCACCCACATTTCAGTTTTCTCCCATCTGTTTGGTCAGACACGTTGCAATCTGACTCAGTCGTGCTTAGACCTCAGTTTTTGTTTGATAGCAGGGCTGCTTTTCTTCCCCAGAATGCCATAACTCTCCATTCCCGAGCTGTCCACTGTGACCTGAGACCTGATCACTCTCAAGTTAACTGCAATGCCAACTATTTTTACTTACATCCAAACAAGCTAATAAGCCTAGAGAATTCATCCTGCAGGCACTTCTGCTCTAGGGTCAGTTGCTGATGCTTGTTTACAAAATATAGCTGCATAAACGGATGCCTCTTTTCTTGCCAAAACTGTTTAGTATAGAAACATGTGAGAGATGTACAGGGCCCATAGCTCAGTGGGAGCACCAGGGTTGGCCCATCCATCAAGTCAACTGAGATGGTTGCTTCAGGCAGCAGACTGGAGAGGGTGCCCATCTCTATCTGCTTACTTGCCTCCACTGCTTTTCTTTCTCCTTCCACTGCCTGAATTGGAGAAGGTAGAGAGGAACAGAGAGGAAAAGGAAGTGTGGAGGGGAGGAAAGTGCTGAACTGGAACACTGCATAGTGGAAGGAGCAAAGGCTGGCAATCATTGGGTAAGGAGGGGCAGTATTTGCCAAGCATCCAGAGGTCTTGGGCCAGCCCTGAATGGCACACATGCTTTGTATGTACACATTCATTCTCCAGAGAATGGATCTCAGCTTACAGGGCTGGGCAAGACCTTCGTCTGAGATGCTGCCGCCAATGATCCACCAAGTCTGTGCTGAGTTCTGAAGAAAACTGAAAAATACAGGCTTTTCTTTTTCCCTTTCATCAGCTTCTAGGCGCCAACATTATTCTACCATAACCAAATCAGGGATTCTTCTCAACAGGAGCAGCAGGTATGGAAGAAGATCTCCCTCTCACTCAGTTCTGGAAAATGCCTGCATCAAGTCACAGATCTGAGCATCTATTTCTGTAGTAAATGTTTGCATATTTAAACTCTCTCCTGAAAGCCCACCTGTACTATACTGCCTATAAAGCATCTGATAGTAATTAAGCAGCTGGTGTATCGCACTGACTGTTTATTGAACGAGTTTTAACAATCTTGGTTCTCTTGCAACTGTATTTTCTTCTTATACTCATTTGGTGTATATTTCTCCACATAAATGGTAACATCCTCTGCAAGAACTTTCTTCCCCCCAACAGCTGCAGCAATAGACCACCTAATGTTTCCACAGTGTAAAATGCACTGATAAAAACATTCAGTGGGGCATTCCTAACAATATACCCAACTCCCAAAGCCCGCACCACTGACATGCTCAAAAATATTCCAAATGCTTTACGTCAACTTGGATGATGGATGTCAACTTGGAAAACTGGGCTTCTTTGGTCCACTTATTTATCCCCCTTCATGTTTACTTTGAAACCACATTTGGATTTCAACAGAATCCATAATCTGCTCTAGCCAGTGGCATAGCTAGCAAGGGGTACCTTGCCTTGGGGGGGTACCCAAGATACCAGTCTTGGGGGGGGATGACACCACAAATGACCCAACATTGCTAACATCATGGAGGTTACGAGTAACCCCATCATGCTATATACCATTGGATGCGGAATTTTCAGCTGAATGCAATGAAAAAACTGGAGTGAAAGATCTTCTTTCCAGCAAAAGTTATGGCCAAAAAACCAGAACAACAAAAATGCATGGAGCCCTATGGAAAGTGAAACTAAGCCATATCACACGTTTACTTGCAAGTAGGCAAACTTGCCTTAGTCTGTCAGAAAGGGCAGATTGAGAGGAATCTAATGACACAGAATGGGTCCTATGCAATGAAAGCAGCCCCCAAATAACACACAAGAAGGAGGTTCCTTCTTGTGGGCAGGAGGTCTGGTCTAGAGGGTAGAACCTCCATTTGCCTGATAGATAACATCCGCAGGTCGCCGGTTTGAGGCCACCGGCACCGTGCGACCTTGAAGCAGCTGACAAGCTAAGCCGAGTTATTCCATCTGCTCTGAGTGGGGGAGGATGGAAGCCAGAATGTTGCGACCAGATCAGAAAGAAACATCTGAATGTTGTGGTTTCTTGAAAGATAGAACCTTCTTTCAAATTGTAAAAATCCCCACGGGGATTTAATTAGCCTGCCTATGTAAACCGCCTTGAATAAAGTCCGAGGAGAAATCTGAGGACCAAGAAAGGCGGTATAGAAATACCTGTATTATTATTATTATCATTCCTCCCTCCAAGCAGAGGAATGTATTGAGCCCTATGGAAAGCAAAAGTAAGCCACATGGTTGCATTTATTCACGAGTAAGCAAACGTGCCTTGGCTCCTGGTCAAGTCCGGCAAAGGGGAATGAATGCAAAGCTAACTGCATGATCCCAATTCGATGAAAGTGGAGCTCAACAAATGCTGCAGAAGACAGTACCCCCCCCCCCCAAAAAAAAGAATAAAACAGAGGCTTGAATTAGTAAGGTGAATTTTTATTTATTTTTAGACTTGTAAAGCCAGGTGGGTTATGATAGTGATATGCTTGGAATATAAGAATATAAGAATTTACACTGAACTGGACACTGGGGAGGGCTGAAAATCTCACTGATTCTTTTGGGGGGGTGTTATTGCAGGCAGGCTACAGAGAAAATTCATTTGGCGAAACAGGGCTGGTTCAATGTGGCTTACTCTCAGGAAAGTGTGGTTAGGATTGCAGCCTTAATTATTTATAATTTTTTTTATTTTGCTTGATGATGTCATATCCAGCCATGGCATCACTTCCGGGGATCCCAAACAGATTGTCATTATAAAAAGTGGGTCCCAGTGTTAAAAGTTTGAGAACCACTGCCTTAACTCAAAACAGGCCAATGAGACTTCCGGGGGGGGGGGGATGACACCCTAGTGACCAAAATTCTGGAAATCATGGCTTTTAGGAATAATACCATCATGTTATATACCATTTGATGCAGAATTTCATCCATTGCTTGTGAGGAAATATTCACTGCATTTATTTTCTGGCCATTATTATTATTCATTTCATGTCATGACTATTACTATCTCTCAGTCTCACCTACCTCACAGGGTTGTTGTGAGGACAAAATAAGGGGAGGAACCATGTGCACCACCCTGAGCTGCTTAGAGGAAAGGTGGTATAAAAGTGTGAATGAATGAATGAATGAATAATATAATTAATTAATAATAATTCATTAATTATGTCATACGGGGTGACAAAAATTTACGGGCTGCAGCTGTCAAATGACGTAGCTACGCCACTAGTTTTAGCAACAAGTCACTTGGCAGTAGGATGAGAGGCTTGGATAAATGAAGGAAGTATGTATTGATTTTTCTGGGAAGATGACACAAGTTCATTAAATAGAAGAGGTAACAATATAAGGCCATGCATAGACACTACAGCTGTGGTTTTGAATCACCTAATCAGTGAAATTAATTTAAAAGCTTTTGGGCATCCCCAAATCAACGGAGCAATCAGATTTTAATTTTTTTTTTTCAGCACAGACACCAATAAAAAAAACCTTCAGATGGCAAGCAAGATAATAAAAGATGCATTCCCAATGGTGTGTGCAAAAGCGGAATGCCTCGTCTTAAATAACACCGGTCATGACAAATGCATGTATCGTCTAAAAACAAAGCAAGCCTGCTTATTTCTTTAAAACTATTGTCGTTCTCCTGTGTACATTATGCAGATTTAATCAATTAATTGCTTCATTAATTGGCTGACGCTCACAGGAGAAATGAACTAAGATTTCTTTAATCTGATGACAGCCCAGAAGCCTTTTCACAAATCCCGCCAGCAAATTTGCAAACCTATGCAGCCATGAAGGTTAGGTGCTCTCAGGAATCCAAATGCTATTCAAGATATCAGATTCATTACAAAATTAGCCACTGAATGGCAAAAGGCAAACTCTCTTAAATGTATAGCATAATACAGAGCAATCATTCAAACTTAAAAGGCAACAATAGATCATATGATATCACAGTGTGCTCTTGAAAGCAAGGGAAGTCTTCGCTGACCATGTAACCTTTTAACAGTAAAGAAGATGTCACCCTCATAAGGATTATTTTTAACAATGTAGCACAAAGATTATTTTTCTTTTCCTATTTTTTTTAGATTCTGGCATCACGTGATACAATTAATTAAATGCATCTCTGACCCTGCTGGGCTTCTTTAAATATTTGCAGTTCTCCACAGCGCTGTTTGGTTAATGAAATGAAATTAATGAGCTCATTAGATTCTGCCTTAATCTTTCAAATGTAAACGTGACAGTCAAGCTCATTCTTCCCATTCTCTCTCTCTCTCTCTCTTTCTCCTTGCACTGAAATTCAGTTCCAAGGAACAAGAGCTATACGCTGGAATTTTCTATGAGCAACCAGGCAGAGCTGCAAATCTGAGAAAGGTGGGGATTATGTTCTTGAATCCAAGAGATTTAAAGTTGGGCATCCACATCAGTATTTAAGTGCCTGCATCCTTATTTATGCCTACTATTAAGTGCTTTGCTTCTCAGAGATAGCAAGCCCAGCCTGGACCGTGCAAAGGGAGATTGATGCAGTATGAACATGGGACCTCTTAGTTAGATCAGATGTCCAATTCACACTGATACAAATGGAATTTTCATCCAGGTAAATATTTTTGCTTGTTGCAGTCTTAATTTCAGTTGTCTGATGAGGCATTGTTAGGAACTGGAAAAATTCATGGAGAATAAATCTACCAATGGCAATTAGTCAAGCAGCATACTCCACTAAAGATCAGTTGCAGGGAGTAAATAGAGGGAGACAATTATTGTCTTTAAGCCCTGGTTGGGGACTTCCAAGAGGCATCTCGGTGGCCACTGTGGCAAACAGGATGCTGGACTACATTGTCCTTTGGCTATATCCATCGGGGCTCTTCTGATGTTCATAGACTGAAAAGTGTTTTTATTTGTACACTCCCAGGCAAACACTGCCAGGCACTTTAGTTATATTTATTACAACATCAGTCATGAGAAGGAACTGAGGCTGTCTCCACTTTCCCAAACTCCAGAGCTTTACTCTTTCCACAAAGGCTCTTGCATATATTGCATGGGCAAACAATTCAAGCATTGCTCCCTTTCTTACCACTTCCAGTTTAGTGCAATGTGAGAAGCTAATGCATCTTCAGACATCATGGGCATGTCTGATGTCTGTGATGCAATCCCATTTTAAAAAAAATACTTGCAGCCCAATCCTAGCAGCGCAGTATGCTACTAAAATAAGCATTCTGGCAGTATAACACAGTTTCCGGCCATTGTGAAAGGTGACAAACCAGAGCACACAGACTGGCTGCTGTCGAAAGCAGCAAGCGGCCAGCTCCACTCATCAGCTGCTGATGGACACTTGCTGCTGATGGTAAGATTGAGCAGGGACACAGAGGCAGGAGGGAGGTGGGGACGTGGGTGGAATGGGAAGGAAATGGGGTGGAAAGGAAGGCGGATCAGATCCGTAAATGGGGTGAGTTTGGCAGTAGTGGTATCCACTGAATCCTCACTCCCTCCCCAAGCTCAATCCACCTTCATGGGTACATGTGGCCTTGCACCAGTGACATTGTTGGTGTGGGCCCAAGTAGAGATCCACCAGGCCACCATGTTCCCTTCCTCCAAGGAGGCTTAAGGAGGCCAAAACTCCTCTGCAGGACGGACACCAAATTGGTGCCACTGAATCATCACGTGGGCAGTTGCAGGCCATTGGTTTTTCTAGGGTCCCTCTCTTATAGAACATAGAATCTGCCATGGAGTCATGTGGCTTTGCCCTCTCCATTTCTTACAGTTCTCCTGCAACTGACTGAGAACACAAGTGATCACTGCTGGGTAAGGCACATCTTTCTAAAAATTTTGATTCCCCTTAGGAAGGCTTAAATGGTTTTAGGTTGCCTGCCATCCCACTTCTTGGCTTATAGTGCTTCATTAAGAGAATAATTCTTGTCCCAGAGTAATGTGATCAACATATTTAATTCTATTTTGAATAAACACATACACACTTTGGCCCCATTATTAGTGATGCATGCATGATGTTGCATGCAGAGATCCCTATTCAGCACCATGGCTAGCATACAAAGGGGCTGTGAAACCAAAAAGGGTGTGTGCTATATGCGCCTTTCAGTATTATGTTTCCATTCTTCCATGTTTACATACACAAATGGGGAGGCAGCCACAAAATGGTTGCAGCCACAAGTCTTTGTAACACTCAAGATGAGAGCCCGAGATGTATGTCTGGCACTGTTCTAGCTGTGTCCCTGCACACATTTTTTAAGGTAGATAGGGAAATATAGCACCGGAAATGGCCCTAAGATGCAGTGACACATAAAGATTAAATATCATTGGCTGTTCCTTGTGGTTCTTACAACCACCATGGGGATTTTTTAATAAAGAAAATCAGTAAGTCAGCTGCTATGTCCTGGAAGACAGCCCAAGTGATTGGTTGATTTCAGTTGACATCACATCAGATATAAGCCTGTGAGTGCGATCTTAAAAAAAAAATATAGAATACTATACAGTAATGGGGGGTGCAAAGAAAATGGAATGTGATGCAGGATTAAAATCTAAACAAAAAAAAAAGACTTTCACTACAAGAAACATGCACATTCACAAATCAGTTAAATACGTTTAAACGACACACTCCTCTTCAGGCAGATATCTTGTGATCTACGCATGATCACATGTATATTATTATTGTATGTCAGGAGTGACGTAAGCTGCTGCCAGTATCCAAAACATGGGTCATTGATGATCCCAACATATACGGGAGAGGCCCTAGTCAAGCAGTAAAGCACCAACTTCATTTGAAGGGAGCCCCAGGTTCCACCTCTGACACCTCCACTTACAAAGATGAAGGCAACATCATGCGTTTCATTGATTCTGGCCAAAGGTAGAACAGCGAGGATGAATGAATATTTTATAAAAACACAAGCACACTCCGATGCTATAATTCTAGGCAACTGCAAACACTTGCCCGTTTGTGCCAGGGTGTGCATACAGAGATGTGTGCAGGGGGAAAAGATTTGTATTCTTATTTGTGGTAAGGAATCTGATGGAAGGAAGCTGACTGTGGCAGTTCAGAATATGCCCTTATAACTGTGTTGATTATTATTATTATTTTTTTTTTTTTTGCATTTCTGAAGTGCATTTTGCTCTTATCTCTGCTGTTTACCAATATGTTCAATAAATCATTATTCTTTATCTGATAAGATGCCTGTACTGCATTTTAAGTGAGGCTCACGGTTACATGAAACGCAGCATAAGGAGAATACAAATGGCCAAGTACAGCGTGAATGGCTCAGCTGTGCCTCATAAGGCAGGGAGTTTGTCAAGGGACTCGGCCAGCATCCCAGCTGCAAAAGGAAAGCTCAGTTTTGTGGAGTCCTACACCAAAGAAAGAGCATAGACATAGCAAGTCTTGCATTATTTCTTCATCAACTCAGCCATATTAGCAGCTAATTTTTAATAGGGGTGATTGTTTTAGAGTAGTGCCTAGACTGAGGGCACAAGCCTAACCAGGTCCACTCATTTTGTCCCCTATTTTGCTCAATGGAGCTTACTCTCAAGAAAGTGTGGTTAGGATTGAAGCCTAAAGCAACAGCAATGCTGGCTCCATTGCTGATTTGTTCCTGCATGGACTAAGATGCACAGTTCAAAAAAAAATCCTTGCAAAAAAAGATCTAGCATATCTGGGAGAAAGGTTGCAGTACAAGCCACTCTCTGTTGTGCAACATTTCTATGTTAAAAAGGATGGTTTTGGTTTTGGTTTTTACAAATGAGAGCATCCAAATATGGAGCACTCCACCTTCAATTTAAAGCAATCCAGTTCATCCTACCCCCTCAGGGATCTGTTGGTTTCATGCACAGACCAGATCCTACCTCCCATTCACAAGCTGCAATCTGGGATATAAATGCATTGCCAGCTAATCCACTTCCCAGAGATTGTTTTCCAGTGATCTACTGATGGGCATGTGCACTCTACATATCTCATAGCTCAAGGCAAACAAACAACAGCATCGTTGCATCTGAAACTAAGTAAGGATGGTGGGAAGAGAAATCACCTTTCAAAAGCAGTAACACATCACCATCACCAGGAAGAAGTAGAAGCTAAACAGAGTATATGATTCTTCTCGTTAACATTGTTAAGCCCCTCCATTACTCATAATTGTTGGGGCCGGGAAAGGTTTTCGTAATATGTACAGTACATCTGTAGAATTTCTCCTCTTTTCTGAAGTAATTTATTCCTGTATACTGTAGCTGTGCTCAAGATGCAGTTCTGTTTTTGTTACTGAGTTGAAAAGAAGTCTTAAATGCACATACTACCGAGGTTCAAAGTCCAATCCTATCCAACTTTTCAGTACCAATACAGCCCTGCGAATGGGGCATGCTCTGTATCCTGCAGTGGGGAGGCAGTCATGGAGGCCTCTTCAAGGAAAGGGATCATTACCTTGGGTTGGTTAGGATTGGGCTGAAACACATCCAAAGGCCCCTGTGATCTGGGGGTGGGATTTGTCCCTCCTGTCCCCACATCACTAGCTGCTGCTGGCAGTAACTGGGGAACATATAGCATTGGTCTGAACTATGAATGCATGAGGTGGTAAAATGTTGAGATGGTAGATGGACTGAACCACTTCCAGCTTCAGGGAGGAAATTTCATCTATGATCGCACCCTTACTTCACAAAACTCCCTGCAATTAAAAACCCAGCATATCACAACAAAAATTCTAGCCTATCCCAATCCCAGGATAGTGGGAAGAGAAATCACCTCTCAAAAGCTGTAATGCATGACCATCACCAGTAAGAAGTAGCAGTTAAGGAGAATCTATGATTCTAGATATATCTAGAGTATATGATTCTAGTATATGATTCTAGATATGACATTGCTAGATAGCTACTTAAAGGGAGGGATAGCTTTTTTGTTTTTTGTTTGTTTTTCTCTGTGTAAGAAGGCAATAATAACTGTGAGTCCACAATTGGAATGGTGCAAGTCTGAAATGGTATAGTCCATCTCTCTACTTCTGCATTCTGTTGCTTCATTCCCACCTAATTCTATGCATGCATAGACCCACTATAATGGCAAGAGGATGATGGGTAAACTGAATTAGCTGTAGATTAGGTTGGAGGGGGAAGAAGGCATCATTCAACCTAGTGCTGCCATTTTCAGCAGCAGCCCCAAGTTCTTTGTAAGATGTGGTTCTGTTCAAAAATGATTGAAAACAGAATTTTTTTTTTAAAGAAATGAATGGTGAGAATCAAGGGTAACTATTCAGCAACACATTTCCTCATGCATTTCATTGGCAGGTGCTTTTAAGCGTGTTTGTTGGCAACCTTCAGTCTCGGAAGACTATGGTATGGTGGTTCTGCCACAGCGTCTAGTGTGGCTGAAAAGGCCGATTCGGGAGTGACAATCCCTTCCACACTGGGAGCAAGTGCAGTCTGTCCCTGGTCTGTCTCCCTGGCTATGGGCCTTCCTTATTTGCCTCTTTGCCTCAGACTGTTGGCAAAGTGTCTCTTCAAACTGGGAAAGGCCATGCTGCACAGCCTGCCTCCAAGCGGGCCGCTCAGAGGCCAGGGTTTCCCACTTGTTGAGGTCCATTCCTAAGGCCTTCAGATCCCTCTTGCAGATGTCCTTGTATCGCAGCTGTGGTCTACCTGTAGGGCGCTTTCCTTGCACAAGTTCTCCATAGAGGAGATCCTTTGGGATCTGGCCATCATCCATTCTCACGACATGACCGAGCCAACACAGGCGTCTCTGTTTCAGCAGTGCATACATGCTAGGGATTCCAGCTCGTTCCAGGACTGTGTTGTTTGGACTTTGTCCTGCCAGGTGATGCCGAGGATGCGTCAGAGGCAGCGCATGTGGAATGCGTTCAGTTTCCTCTCCTGTTGTGAGCGAAGAGTCCATGACTTGCTGCAGTACAGAAGTGTACTCAGGACGCAAGCTCTGTAGACCTGGATCTTGGTATGTTCCGTCAGCTTCTTGTTGGACCAGACTCTCTTTGTGAGTCTGGAAAACGTGGTAGCTGCTTTACCGATGCGTTTGTTTAGCTTGGTATCGAGAGAAAGAGTGTCGGAGATCGTTGAGCCAAGGTACACAAAGTCATGGACAACCTCCAGTTCATGCGCAGAGATTGTAATGCAGGGAGGTGAGTCCACATCCTCAACCATGACCTGTGTTTTCTTCAGGCTGATTGTCAGTCGAAAATCTTGGCAGGCCTTGCTAAAACGATCCATGAGCTGCTGGAGATCTTTGGCAGAGTGGGTAGTGACAGCTGCATTGTCGGCAAAGAGGAAGTCACGCAGACATTTCAGCTGAACTTTGGACTTTGCTCTCAGTCTGGAGAGGTTGAAGAGCTTTCCGTCTGATCTGGTCCAGAGATAGATGCCTTCTGTTGCAGTTCCAAAGGCATGCTTCAGCAGGACAGCGAAGAAAATCCCAAACAAGGTTGGTGCAAGAACACAGCCCTGCTTCACTCCACCTCGGATGTCAAAGGAGTCTGATGTGGAGCCATCGAAGACAACAGTGCCTTTCATGTCCTTGTGGAAAGATCTGATGATGCTGAGGAGCCTGGGTGGACATCCAATCTTGGGGAGAATCTTGCTCTGGCTCCAGCTCTGTTCCCAGATACAGATAGCAGCTGACACGGGCAACATCAAGGGGATGTATGATGGTATCAAGCAGGCCCTAGGTCCAACACAGAAGAAAATTGCCCCTCTGAAGTCTGCAGCAGGCAAGGTCATCCATCGGGCGCAGCAGATGGAACGCTGGGTGCAGCACTACTCTGAGCTATATTCCAGAGAAAATGTAGTCACCGAAGAAGCGCTGAACAACATTGAGTTGTGTGCTGGAGGAGCTTGACAGTGAACCAACCCTAGAAGAACTTCACGTGGCCCTGGACTTCCTTGCTTTTAAGCGACATTGTTGGAAAGGGACAGCCTGTGCTGGACTGTGCAGGCCACTATTTAGGCACCATGTGGCAGCTCCACCTACCTGCCAGTATTATCTTTGGGTGTATATATGAGCATCCACCCTCTCTCAATTGTCCTGTAATAACAACACAGAAATTATTAAAGGGTTCTCATTTGTTCTATAGAGCAAAGGGTCAGCACTGCATAGATGTCACCATATATGTTGAAAGGTGCTTCAAGTTGTTTCATCACGAAGTCAGCCTTGGGTTTTGTTTGCATGGGCTTGAGCTTAGGGATTGTTTTGTTTTTCCTGACTCGAAGAAAGAGCAGAAATTGTGCACACTATAAGGCTGCTGAAAACATCCCTGTGCCAGTTTCTCTCTTTCTCCTCCATAAAGTTTAGAGGCACTCCCCACAGGTTGCAGTGTCATCTGTTATGATTTTCCCCATCCTCAGGGTCAGTGGATGATACAAAATGGAGGTGGGGAACTTGCAATGTGATCACGTTATGTCACATGGTGAGCAGTCTCAAATATTGCTCTGTCCACCTTTTCCATTGCCAATTCAAGGAGTGGGAGGAGGTGGAACGGTGGAAGTGAGTAACTGAACAGAGGTAATGCCGCCCACCAATTTGTTACCTGAGGCATCCACCTCGGCCTCATAAATGGGCTGGCCCTGACTAGGCCACCCCCAAGCCTGCCTAGGTTCTGTTTTGATAGCATTCTCATGGCGGACAGCGTATCTGAATCTGCTCTTCAGTTAGTGACAATGGGTGATATTTCTGAGCATGTTTTTCCTCAAAACTTTTAGACTAGAACATCTCATTACAGAGTATGCCTGTTACCCAGCGACCTTTAGTCCTAGTCTTGACTTTGTTATAATGAAAATAATGGGTGATCTCTCTCCCACTCCACCCAATCCCACACACACTCCTTGAATAATTCTAGTCCATGCCTGTTAAATTAAGGAGCTTGGAAGACGAAAGGTCAAGCAAGCATACAAAGGGAGGTCAGAGCCATGCTTTTCCTCTCATTGCCCATGAATTGGTACCCTGACCTCTACTTTGTAACCCTAAGGCTGAACTTGGAAGTCTCATTTGCAGTGCTGAAAAAGAGGAAGAATCAAGCCATATGAAAATCAGTTTAATAGCACATCTTTAAAACAGGCAACAAGGAAGTGTGACATCCAATTTCAGGAGAAGGGGAAGCATAACAGTAATTAAATTTTCTGATCTTGTTAGCCAATTTCTCCAATCACTGCCCCAGAACTGGAGATGGGGAAGGGAGAAGGGACATGCCTGCGTCAGCAACGCTGGTGAGGGAAATTAGGTTTTCACGGATTATTGGGTTAGTTCCACTTCTCCCACTTTTTAATTTATTTGTCTGCATGTTCCACAGAGCTGAAAGGCCGATATTTTTTTTCTATTTTTTTTAATTAAATCGGGGTGGGGGTTGGATGATGAAAACTTGGAAAGGATAGAAGGGGATGTTTGAAGATGAGAGGATGACAGACAAAAACATCTGGGTTGATCTTTTCTTCATTGAAACCTTCATTGTTGTGTCTTCAAAAACGTAGCAGAAGATTTCTGATCAGAATTCCGTTTTGAACACTAACAAAATAGCCCCTGGACATTGTTACAAGGAAATATCCACTTGCTGGTATGAATCTTTTAGAAGAACAAAAATATACAAACACATTGCCAACTTTTCACTCCTTTGTTTTCCCTTCTCATAACAAAGAAATCAAGCCAAGGATCAATGTTTGAACCTCCAGGGTATTTCTCAGGGGGCTCAAATGTTGACATTCTTTTCAATTGCTTTTGAAACATAAAGAAATGTCCCAATGCACATAACAGAAATGTACAGGTAAATTATTTGGGTTATTTAAGACTAACATGGGAGTGGTTTCCTAGGAACAATTTATACAATCTATAGCGTTCAAAATCTCTAAGCTTTCTTTAAAAACAAAAGTCATACAAACTACTGCCTCAGGAGCACTCGACATGTGAGTTCTGGAAGGCATATTTGTAATTATTATTGTTATGTAACGGTAATAGCAACAATAATGAACCAATCTTACCTATAGCAAACAGCCTAATCCTATGCTTCCCTAGCGGGCACCAAAATAATGACCACTGTATCCTATGGGGAGCCGGAGACCCTGAGGCAGTTCGTGGCTGAACACAGTCACATTCTGGCAACTCCTGTGACACTGCTGGAACCAACCATATTGGCCTCTGCCTTTCCATTGGACCATTTCAGCGACATGGAGAGGGGGGATTTGCTGCATGGGAAACAGCCTATCCTCCATACCTACTTTACCCAGGCTTCACACACTGGAGAGGACACTCTGTTCCAGAACCACCATTCAGAGCGCGATACCATAGTCTTCTGAGACTGAAGGATGCCAACAAATTATCCTATGGGGCCAGGGTAGTAGCGCCAGCTCTCCTCAGGTAAGGGAAGAAATGTTCCCTTACCCTGTGAAACACCCAGGCAGCCCCAATGGGTTTCCTCAGATCTGTGCCCACTATTGAGTGAACACAAAACTGAGAGACCTGTGTTGGGTTTTCCAACCCGAGAGAGGGGTTAGGATACAGCAGCAGAGCCTGCCCCTGTCTCCTCCTCCCTCCTGGAGCTGTTCTAAGCCCCTGAACCTGCCTGCCTGCTGCTCTGCCATGCTGTTTAAGAAAAGCTGTTGGTATACCACTATTTAAAGGAATTTAAAAAAAAAAATAAAAGATCGTCAGGGCCCCTCTCATCTGTGGTGGCCATCCGCGTTGAGTCAAATCTGCGGATGGTCAAACCACAGATGAGAAGGTGGACCTGTTTAGACACAGACAACGATAACAGTTAATAAACCTAAGAAGAACAGATCACCACATAATCACAGTATCACTATTACGAAATCAATCATGTACAAAAACAAAACGATTCATAAAAATAATCTAATCTAGCTGTTTAAAATCAATCAGGAGAGAACAATTTCTAAAGCAACAGTAAAGTTCAATACATATGAGGCCAAACAGATCTTAATTCCATTCTTCAGAAAGACATCACAGGAGTTTCCAAATTGACCTGCACACATGGCTTGTCAGTCACACCTCTTACTCATGGCAGGCCTCCTCCCAGTTCTCACCTGACTCTTCTCTCTCATTCTGCTCCCCAACTCCTACCTGGATGGGAAAACATGTTAACCTTCCATTAGATCTGCACACAGGACAGGAAGAACGGTGACCTCATATGACCCCCAAAGCAGCCCCAAACAGGACCCCATCCTATCCAACATCCAGCTCCAATGCAGCCACAATGCAGCCCCAAGAACATAAGAACAGCCATAGGCCCATCTAGTCCAGCTTCCTGTATCTCACAGCGGCCCACCAAATGCCCCAGGGAGCACACCAGATAACAAGAGACCTCATTCTGGTGCCCTCCCTTGCATCTGGCATTCTGACATAGCCCATTTCTAAAATCAGGAGGTTGTACATGCAAATCATGGCTTGTAACCCATAATGGATTTTTCCTCCAGAAACTTGTCCAATCCCCTTTTAAAGGCATCCAGGCCAGATGCCATCACCACAGCCTGTGGCAAGGAGTTCCACAGACCAACCACATGCTGAGTAAAGAAATATTTTCTCTTGTCTGTTCTAACTCTCCCAACACTCAATTTTAGCGGATGTCCCCTGGTTCTGGTGTTATGTGAGAGTGTAAAGAGCATCTCTCTATCCACTCTGTTCATCCCCTGCATAATTTTGTATGTCTCAATCATGTCCCCCCTCAGGCACCTCTTTTCTAGGCTGAAGAGGCCCAAACACCGTAGCCTTCCTCATAAAGAAGGTGCCCCAGCCCAGTAATCATCTTAGTCGCTCTCTTTTGCACTTTTTCCATTTCCACTATGTCTTTTTTGAGATGCAGCAACCAGAACTGAACACAATACTTCAGGTGTGGCCTTACCATAGATTTGTACAATGGCATTATAATATTAGCCGTTTTGTTCTCAGTACCTTTTCTAATGATCCCAAGCATAGAATTGGCCTTCTTTACCGCCACCGCACATTGAGTCGACACTTTCATCGACAGGTCCACCACCGCCCCAAGATCTCTCTCCTGATCTGTCACAGACAGCTCAGAACACATCAGCCTATATCGAAAGTTTTGATTTTTTGCCCCAATGTGCATGACTTTACACTTACTTACATTGAAGCTCTTCTGCCATTTTGTTGCCCATTCTGCCAGTCTGGAGAGATCCTTCTGGAGCTCCTCACAATCACTTCTGGTCTTCACCACTCAGAAAAGTTTGGTGTCGTCTGCAAACTTAGCCACCTCACTCCTCAACCCTCTCTCCAGGTCATTTATGAAGAGGTTGAAAAGCACCGGTCCCAGGACAGATCCTTGGGGCACACCGCTTTTCACTTCTCTCCATTGTGAAAATTGCCCATTGACACCCACTCTCTGTTTCCTGGCCTTCAACCAGTTCTCAATCCAGGAGAGGACCTGTCCTCTAATTCCCTGACTATGGAGTTTTTTCAGTAGCCTTTGGAGAGGGACCATGTCGAATGCCTTCTGAAAGTCCAGATATATAATGTCTACAGGTTCTCCCGCATCCACATGCCTGTTGACCTTTTCAAAGAATTCTAAAAGGTTCGTGAGGCAAGACGTACCCTTACAGAAGTCATGCTGATTCTCCCTCAGCAAGGCCTGTTCGTCTATGTGTTTTGAGATTCTATCTTTGATGAGGCATTCCACCATCTTACCCAGTATGGATGTTAGGCTGACCGGCCTATAGTTTGCCGGGTCCCCCCTCTTTCCCTTTTTAAAGAGAGGTGTGACATTTGCTATCCTCCAATCTTCTGGCACTGTGGCCGTTTTGAGGGACAAGTTGCATATCTTAGTCAAGAGATCAGCAACTTCATTCTTCAATTCCTTAACTCTAGGGTGGATGCCATTAGGGCCCGGTGACTTATTGATTTTCAATTTATCAATGAGGTCTGAAACATCTTCTCTTTTAACCTCTATCTGACTTAATTCCTCAGTCAGGAGGGGCCATTCAGGCAGCAGTATCTGCCCGAGGTCTTCTGCCGTGAAGACAGATGCAAAGAACTCATTTAATTTCTCTGCCATCTCTAAGTCTCCTTTTATCTCCCCTTTCCCTCCCTCACCACCCAGACAGCTAACTGCTTCTCTGGCGGGTTTCCTGCTTCTAACATATTTGAAGAAGCTTTTATTATTCCCCTTAATGTTGCTGGCCATGCGTTCCTCATAGTCTCGCTTGGCCTCCCGTATCACCTTCTTACATTTCTTTTGCCACAGTTTATGTTCCTTTTTATTCTCCTCATTAGGGCAAGACTTCCATTTACGGAAGGAAGCTTCCTTGCCCTTTACGGCCTCTCTAACTTGGCTCGTTAGCCGTGCGGGCACCCTCCTGGATTTAGTGGAACCCTTCTTTCTTTGTGGTATACACCTCTGCTGGGCCTCTATTACTGTTGTTTTAAGCAGCCTCCATGCACTCTGGAGAGATTGGACTCTTTTTACCTTCCCTTTCAACCTCCTTCTAACCAGCCTCCTCATTTGAGGGAAGTCTGCCTGTCGGAAGTCAGAAGTTTTTGTTAGAGATTTGCCCGGTATTCTTCCCCTGATGTGCATGTTGAAACAGATCACATTATGATCACTGTTCCCCAATGGCTCAGTAACGTTTACATCTCTAACCAGGTCCTGTGTACCGCACAATATTAAATCCAGGGTCACCTGTCCTCTGGTGGGCTCCATGACTAGCTGCTCTAAGGCACAGTCATTTAGCCTGTCAAGGAATCTGGTCTCCTTATCGTGACCAGAACACAAATTGATCCAGTCAATATGAGGATAATTGAAGTCCCCCATGATTACAACCCTGTCCCTCCTTGTCACCTCCCTGATCTGTTTCCTCATTTCAAGGTCCCCTTCCAATTTCTGGTCTGGAGAACGATAGTACACCCCCAGTATTACATCGCTCCACAGGCCTGGTAATTTAACCCACAGAGATTTCTATGGTGGAGTCAGACCCGCCTTCAATCTCCACTTTGCTGGATTCTATCCCTTCCTTAACATAAACAGCCACCCCACCTCCAACATGCCCCTGCCTGTCCCTCCTGTAGAGTTTATAGCCCGGGATTGCAGTATCCCACTGATTCTCTGCATTCCACCAGGTTTCCGTTATGCCCACTATATCAATGTTTTCCCTAGTCACCAGACGTTCCCAAGATAGGGGAACAAACATTGCCTTACCTTGAAGAGGCCTCCGTGACTGCTGATCCACCACAGGATGCAGCACATGTCCTATTAGTATGGCTGCATCAGTGCTGGAACATTGGCTAGGTTTCGGTCCCCAATGACCTAAACCCATTTGGTGTCACTGCTTTGGGTGTGTGGTATGCAAGGTTACTACAGGTTGCTCTCTCTCTCTCTCTCTCTCTCTCTCTCTCTCTTTGTGCCATTCCCCTTTTTTCAAGAAAACCCTTTGAGTCTGGCACCTCCTGAACTGTGCCTGGAAGCTGCTTTTTTTTTTTTTTTTTTTTTATGACAAACCTGAAATTAAATTTCACCCTTTTGTTTTGTTTAACAAATAGGAAATCTGATCCAGGCAGACTGCAAGTGGAAGTCTGCCTCACTGATTAGAGAGGCCCCCACTTCGGGGAGGTGGTCCTGTGAGCCTGCAGCTGTGGTGGGAGCCAGGGGACCCAAAGCTGTAGCAGAGCAAGAGAGAGCAAGTGAGAAGAAACGCCTGATTTTGGTGCAGGCGAAGAATGTGTTTGTTCTGCTTTCGGCACGGTTACAGCCAAGAGAACGGGGCCTTAGGGAGTGCTAGATCACACAGCCCAGGTGTCTGCCCGAAGGAAGGCAAAACTTTCCAGGTTTCCAAGCAGTACTTGCCAGAGGTTTAGCAATTGAAGTTCATCTTGACCCCTGAGTGCTTGCCTGCTCCTTGGGAGGAAGCGGAGAGGCTGGGCATAATCGGAACAAGCTTGTAATTAAAAGCTTTTTAGCCTTTATGAGTTCCCAGCTCACATCGCTGTGGCAGGAGGAGTTGTTTTCATTTTACCTCATTATGTCTGGAGCAGTGAAACCACAATGAATGTAAGAGGGCTTTGCCAGCTCTTGTCGCTTGTTGAACAAAGAAGGCATCAGGGATGTGAGCAACTGCCGCAGAGTTCATATAAATGTTTGGGTTTGCTGGCAGAGATTAACCACCACCAGGAAGCAATTTGTTGGGGAGCGCAACGGGGCAGTGGAGGCAGCGAAACAGGAATTTAGCTCTCCCAGGGCTACAGATTGGCAGGCCTAAGTACTCTGAGCAAGTACTCCAGGCAATGTTGAAACACTGTGCTACCCCTCCATTTGTTTCCCCCTCTGGAAATCTCCACCAGGTCCTGAGTGCAGGTAAAAAGGAAACACACACACACACACACACACACAAACACACACACACACACACACAATGGGGAGGTACCAGACAGGTTAGCATGCTATTGGGAAAGAAGCCAGCAGGGGGGCATAGTTGTCTATAGGCTCATATTCCACCACCACCACCCCTTAGGAGTTCCACAGGCATTCACTTTCTTTTTTTCTGAAGAGCTGTATAGCTAATCTGAAGGTGTAGGTATTCAGAGAAGGAGCTCTGGAAAACCGAGCTTCCCAGCTGCAGTAAGTTCTCAATGAATTTTCAAAGTGCTACCTGGCAAGTAGCAATGATCTAAGTCAGGGGCCTCCAAACTTTTCAGTACAAAGGCCACATCATATATTTTATACGTTTTTGTGGACCAAAAAAAAAAAATCAGTTTTATAAATGAATGAAATTTAAATGAATGAATAAGTTTTACTTGGATCTTTTTTTTTTTTTTTTGTAATCAGCATGATATGATTCAGAACAGAAGAGAAATGTGACATTTACAAAGAAACAATGCTGTGCTTAAACTGAGAAATGATATAGGAGGAAAAATGTCATACATTAGCAAATGATCTGACAAAAAAGAAAAAAAAAACCAAGTTGCTGTGGACCAGATAAAATCTTGTGGTGGGCTGCATGTGGCCCCCAGGCCGTAGTTTGGAGACCCCTGATCTAAGCTAATATCAGCTCAAATGCTGGGATTCCTTGTTGTTCTTTTCTCCTCCATCACAGCATGAAAGCTATGTGTGTTATAAATAAGCAAGTTTCAATGAAGAGCCCCTGAATTTCCATGTCCCTATTTGACACCAGAGCATAAGGAACTTTTGATCTCACATTGTATGAACCAACCTACGCAGCTGCCTTGTGCTGACAGTAAGACCGTTTGTGACTGGCTGATAATGTATCACATACTACACAGTATGTCACAATATGTTTATTGGGTGGGTGAGTTTAAGCCATAGAAGGCTACTATCCTAGTTTCATAATAGAATCTTGGTTACACTGTCAGGCAGCAGTTGTCTGGGGTTTCACAGCCCTACCTGATGATGCCAGATATTGCTTATTAGCCAGAGGTCTTTTCTAGCTCTGTCACTTGAGCCTCTTTGGACGGAGATCCTGGAGACTGAAGCTGGAATCTTCAGCAGATAAGGTACTGTTCTATCACTAAGCTGTTGGATCTTCCTCAACTAGTGAAGCAGCCAAGTAGGGTACACAGAGTACTTTCCGATGGTAAACCTAAATCCATTGCTCTGGATATTTGGATGTCCCACCCAGTTGCGTACCTCCCACAGACTTCCCTGGGGCAAATGCTCCAGGCGCCGGCTGCTAGGTACCTGTGGAAGCCTCTCTAAGGCTCCCAATGGGGGCAGAAACTGTGCTTCCGGTTTGCCGGAAGCACAGTTTATAGCGTCGGGAACCTCACAGAGGTTTCCCTGACACGGGAGAAGATTGCACGAGGCTCCATGAGCCTCTGGTGAGTGGGGGGGGGGTGAGGATTTCTGCACGGGGAGTGGCGATAGCCCATGGGGAGGCACCATCTCGGAGCTTTGCCCCAGGCGCGGGGCTGTGGAGGTCTGCAGCTGGTCCCACTTCCATCTTGCCAGGCAAATAGTTTTTCAAATTTTATTTTATCACAGTATTTTTATATTACCTTTCTTGTAGACTCATAGATTCAAGGTAGTGTACAAAGGTGGTGGTGACTCAAGGTGGTGTACAAAGGTGAGCTCACCATAAACCCCACTTTTTTTCAAATGGGGTTTTTACAAGTGTTATTTTATAGCAGAAATACATAGAACTCTACATTTCTCCAGATGTTTCCCTTCATGGTGCAATCGTCATCCTAGCTGCACAGCTCTTGTGCTTTCCAAGCTTCCACAAGCAGCTGCAAACATGCCTCAGACTGGTTCTCAGGATGTTATCCATTTCTTGCCAATCCATATTCTTTCATTTCTAGCCAGCGGATTCTGGTCACTGATCCAAGGTGAGACCTGAGCTGATCCTGCTTAGTTTTTTCAGGCAAGGTGGTAGCTCAACCACATCTCCTGCTCTGGCCAGTGTTTGATGGAAACCATTTCTGCCCCTTATTCCTGGAGTTGACATGAACTATAAAGCCCCAGGTCAGAAAAATCACCCTTGGTTGTCCATATAGTGCTTTGGAGCTCTATATCAATGGCTAAACTGTAGACCAAACCTCCTGACCTCCTTAAGGTGCTTATTTGGGATAGGAAGGAGGTATGCATATCAATGGGTACTAGAATGGCCTGAGAAGGACCTACAGACTAGTCCCTGACAAATTTCCTGAATGTGCACAACCTGTTCACAGTGCCTTTTCACATTGCAATGGGTTTCTAGTACTTTTCTCACAACCACCCAGCTCTACATATGCCCCATTGATGCTCCTAAAAGCCGCCATTTTGAATCACATTGCCTGACTTTCTAATGAGAGCCTGAAATTGATGTCTTTGGCTGCCCCAGTATTGACCTTTTTTGCGCAAATCGTACTGAATTGTGTTCATTTCAACAGAATCATCTTTGTGCACATGTCTGTATGAATGCATGTGCAACACATATCCACTTTCCATGTTAACTCCCATGTTAACTCCCATAGTTAACTCACTGCATTCAAGTAGGAACACAACCCCCAACCACTCACTTTCAAGATGCCATTGGGAGAGAGCAGTGAGATGTCTCAGTGCAATGGCATGTGCTGCATTTAGAGAAAGGAAAGAGGTGGGGAGGAAAGGAAGATGAAAAGAACACCTGCACTGAGATTCTGGAATGACAAAAACACTCCGGCAGTGATTTGCATTGGCTACAGGGGCTCCTGCTGCACTAAATCAAGGCAAAGAATTTACAGCAAATTAATGAAACTAATTTTCTGACTGGAATCATCTTCTGTGAATTATCATGTCCTTACTCATTAAATAAATTATCTGTGTCTTCCAAGGCATTAAGAACGCATCGTAAATTACACTCCTTCATAAATAATTTGTTTCTGCATGGGCTTAAATATATAATAGAAACGGAATATAAAGTGGGCGGAGGTGTAGTGCAAACCAAAAAATGAACATGAAGAAGAATAGAGAGAGGAGGGCAAAAGGAGACAATATTAGGGGTGGGTGGGGGAGTATAATGGAATAGGAAAGACAGTGGTGAGTAAATGAGGAAGCCAAGGATAAAGGCAAGGAAAGGATAAAAGCAAGGGTGAGGGAAACAAATGGTGAGAACGGCAAGAAGCACCATAGGGGGGTTATAATGGTGGGAGGGAAGTGAAAGGGGCCAGCAAATTCCCCTCCTGGAATGCCCTCAACCATTTTGCTTCTCACCCCCACCACCAACTTATCAACACTGGTGCAGCCTCCAGGAGCTGCTGGCAAGCACCACACCCTTGATCATTGTGCCAGCAGTCCAGAAGCGCATGATGGTGCCCCAGTTTTTGCGCTATTGCAAAAGAGCCTTGCACTGCTGGAGCACAAGTTCCAGCAGCGCATTGCCCAGATATGATTGGGCCAGAAGTATTACTACCTCTGGTACTGCTGAAAAGGAACGGTTTGACTCAGGGCTCCTAGAACATTCATGGCAGACAACAGATTCAAACTAATGCAGTTCTGTTTCACAGCACCATCATTTAACCACTATGCTATAGCAACTCTTCCCAACCTGATAATTCAGGACTACCTGAATTGGGCTGTCATAGCATTGCACTTGCTGGATGTAATATGACTAGAGGTGACCTCCAGGCATAGCATCCAACGGAGAACAATCGGTCGAGGCTCAGAGGTATCTAACTGCAATACAAATCAATAGAAGGTGGCACGCCCCAGAAAGAAAGGATGGCTAGAGCAGTCTGATCTTCTCATTAGGAAGGATTAGCACCACAAAGAAGGTTTGGGCAAACTGAGTCCACTTGCATGCGGTAAGTACATCTGGGCCAATATGACAGTGACATGCCCATAATCCTGCTGAAGGTCTATCCAGATTCACTTCAGTGAACTGATATCCTTTAGGGCAGTGGCTTTCAACCCTATTTATGCCACAACCCCCAAAATAAATAGTATGAGACTGGGGAGCCACCAGCAATCCCACCCACCCCCCACTCACCCCACCCAGATTTTCAAAGAAATATAAATGAAGCTCTTTGAACAATTAGAACAATCATATAACTACAATTATTTGTATGATGGTCATTCTTACTGTTGCACAGAATCTGCTCAACTAGAGCTAAGAAATGCACACATTTTCCATGCAGAACTACGTCCGCCTTCAGCATGTTCACAGTCACCTTCATTGAATGAGGCAGGTTGTCAGCTCCTCACAATGACCCCAGAATCAGTCCAGTTAATTCCCATGGCTGGAATGATTGCACTCTTCCTTTTGTTCTCAGGTGGCTCTGACACCCTCAAGTCTTCCCTCTCGATTCTGCACACACACATCAATTTTTTTTTTCCCCACTAAGAAGCAAACACGTTTCATCCTCATCCAGAAACTGGAATTCCTATATTCTAGAAATTGCAAGTGAACCCAGCCGGGTGTGAAGCCGATTTCTTTTTCACAGTTTTAGCATCTTGTACTTTGTGTCAAAATGGTGAGAGGGGCCAGCCCAGTGGGAGAGGCTGCAAATTCTGCTGTCGCACCAGTTGTTTTGCATGTGTTTTTTCTTGCATAATTATTCCCTTGGAGCTTGTGATCAGAGGATCCCGGTAGGGGGGGCCTGAATCTAATATGGTATTTCTCTGCAGGCTCACCAACACTATGCTGAAAGGCTGAGAGGCTTTGAGAAATGGGCCTTGTGCTCCACATTTGTATGTTCTTGAAATCTCCAAGTAGGAAAAGTTGCTGCTTGTGAAATCCCTCCATCTGTGATCTTATTTATCCATGCTGCCAGGGCTATTTGTTTTGTTTCAGGCTGGAAACTATGCTGGGATCATGGTTTAATTGCATTGTTTGCTGAATTAATTGTTCTGTTTGATCTGCCTTTCTCACAGGCTGCTTGTGGGAACAGAATGATTTGCCCGGCTCACAGGCAGAGGGTGAGATTTTTTTATTCCAAGGGAACAAGATGTAGGGGCATGCAAATAGCAACGGAAAAAAAAGAAAGAAATCATTACAAACCTCATTCACCAAGGAACATGGACTGCAAAGAACATCATCATCATCATGGAGAAAACATACAAATCAGGACACAATGGAGAGAAACTGTGAGTTCTGGTTAAAGTTAGGGGTGTGGATTGATTTTTTTTTTTTCTAAAGCTGGAGATAATAGGTCTGTGGCCTAATTACTACTCTTATCAATAACCTTGATGCTGAAATGTAATCCCCTATACACAAACTACCCAGAGTTTATAGGTTTTATGCTCACGGCACAGGAGGTATTAAACAGGACAGGAGGCATCTGAAAGGGTTGTCAAAATCTGCAAATTGGAGGGATATAAACAGGCCAGGTCATCCAGTCCAAACTCAAAGGGGGTGTGTCCAAAGGGGATCCAGTTCAACTCAGAAGGGATCCAGTCCAAACTCAAAGGAGAAACTCAAAGAGGATGCATTTTCCTTCCACTTCAGTTAACTGTGTTCTCCAGCATACCTCAGCTCCATCCTCCATAGAACCTTGAGAAGTGGTTCTCAAACTTTTTAAAGGCCCTAGAGGCTGCTGCTTGATTTTTAAATGCTAAGAGATGTGGCTGTAAGGATGACTGAGCAGCAGTGCCCCCCCCCCATGGCAGCTTGTTTAACCCTTGATGCACATAGCCTAGTCTGCCCTGTCAGTTTCATGGAGCACCAAAAAGTGGGTCACAACCCACTGGCAGATCCATGACCCACAGTTTGAAAACCACTGAAGAGGCACACACTCTTCCGTGTATGTGAGTAAGTAGCAGAGAATCCACCTTTCTTCATCCACCCTGATTGTGAGAGAACAAAAGCATGGTTGAGAGTATAAGGTGATATGAAGCCAGCAAGTTGAAATATCTCTGTTGGGAAACTGGAGGATCATTCTGATGACAGCAGTCCCTAAATGGAAAGGGCTTGACCTCAAAGGATCATGAAGTTAATATTTCCTCCTTCACGCTACACTCATTCTAAAAACCATTGCATATTCTGCTTTATCAAGCAAATAGAGCATACTACTGGCCAACCAAGGAAGGATTCTTAGGAATCATCCAGATGGCACTTCCAGCACTATTTGGGTAGCGGGGTTCGTGCTGGTTCTACACTGGTTCTGATTTGGGCCAACGCAGGAGAGTAGCACATGCCAAATCTGCCCACACAACTACACTGCAGGTACACACCCATTTAGGTGTATCTTCTCCCCCCTCTCTATCCATAGATGCTTTAGAACTGATTGTATCCCTAAATGACCTGCCATCCTTCAGGACAGCTTAGAAGGGCCAAGAGTATGGAACAACTGCAGGAATAAACAGAGCAGATATCCATCTCTTGTGTCAGCTGTGCACATCCTAACTGGAAAGAGAGTGGAAATTGAGATAGGAAGCATCTTTTCCCAGCAGTCATGTAGGAAGCAATTCAGGAGGAGGAGGGAATTAAACTGGCTGGAGATGGGAGAACATCTGTGTCCCTGCTGAGAAGTAATGTTGTTCCTAAGATATTTATTTCCCCCATTAGCATTTCTCTTTGCTGGAATAGGGAGGCAGCAGGAACCATCCCCTGCCATTGCTCTTCAATGGATCGCCTCTTGCATAAAAGCAGAGAAGCAGCAAAAGCACATGGAAGTTGCTGTTAAGTGTTTTTGTTTTGTGCTATGGTTAGCAGATGCAACTGCCGTTAGGGCACAGCCTATTGACCCTGTGCGATTTGGAAGCAAGAATCCATGTCACAAACAGGGTTAATGGCAATGGATAAATGTGTTATTGCTGGTGTGCGGGTTGTGAGCACCTGCATACATGCATGCATTCCACTCACTGATGACTGCTTAGAATTTAGCACTGTTAAGATTTCATTTGTTGAAAACAAAATTTCTAGCCCATTTTGCTGGGGAAATGAATTTGAAAATATGTGAGAGGCACCTGTGGAAATCATGGAACTTGCAGGAGGAAGGTTGAGAAGGCAGTGGTGTAACTAAAGGGGGCAGGGGATACATTGCCCAGGGTACCACATTGAGGTGATCCCAACTCGCATCCCTGATGGTAGATCATGAGGAAGGATTTGGAGGCGCATCTGAGAGGTGTTCTGAGGCATGGTAAAGCCTCCTGGAGGCCTCTGAAAGGCACTTCCAGTTTTCGCCCTGGTGGTGCTCTGGGCATCTGGCTCCTGGGGATGTTAAAATTTTTTGCTCCAGATCCCTTAGCTATGCCACTGTTAGTAGATCAGGGAAATAATTTCAAAGCTGTACATTAGACTGGGTGTCACCACTCCAGCTGCATGGAGATTTCTAATGCTGGTTGTCATTTCTTACATGGAACAATGTTTAAATGTGATACTGACTGCATGTGTTCTGATGTTGCAGAGCTCTAATCAGTGGAGTTACCCAGTGTGGGAGGCCAGTGTGTCACCCCCATGATGCATCTTCTCCCATGCAGTGGGCAGGACAATGCTCCAGGCAGTGGTGGTGATGCACCACTGCCCTGCTTCACTAGGACTTTTTTGGCTATAACGTTTGATAGAATAGAGATATATCAATGTGTTCTGTTTCACTGCATTCTGCAAAAAATTCTGCATCGAATTATATATAACATGATGGTATTATTCTAAAATACCAAAAATATTTAAAAATTTTGGCCAGTAGTGGTGTCACTCCCCCGTGCGAATCACCTGGTGTGGTCCACACCCCCTGCACGTCCCTAACAATGCCACTGGCTCTACTCACAGGGATGGATTGGGGAAAGGATAAGGCCTGGCCAAGGCAGATAAAGGATGGGATGGAATGGATCCCAGAGACAGCAGTGTCTGTGGTAGCCCCAGGCAATGGAGGAGGTTAAGTGCTTCTTTACTTACCTGTCCCAGCTGGCCTGGTCTCCTGCTGGCATGCAGGATATAGCGCAACCTGCACCGGCTCCCTAAATCCAGTGTACCAGCAGGGGATAGGATTGGGCCATTACAGAACATTTCCCCACACTTCACCCATTCATTCACAAGTTTCAGTCTTCATCTCCCAGCCCCCCAAAAAAGAAAAAAGAAAAAGAGTAGAACCCCTCCAAGGCCCAAATCCTAACCAATTTTCCAGCACTGGTATAGCTGTGCCAGTGGGGCATGTGCTGCATCCTGCAGTTGGGTGGCACTCACAGAGGCCACTTCAAAGTAAGGGAATGTTTGTTTCCTTACCTTGGAGCTGCATTCCCCTTACGTCAGAGCTGGAAAGTAGGTTAGGACTGTGCCCCAACTGACATACAGAAATCTCAAATTATCATGACAAAACAGAACATGCTTATAAAACAGATGCAAGGTACTCCCCACCCTCCATCCTGGATAGTTTTCTCTTTCTGCACTATTTAGGGTTTTCTGCTGCAGAGAATTTGGGGTAAAAAAAAAAAAATTTAAATCACAATAAAATTATTTTACATTGGCAGGTGTATTTCCTGACTCCAGTCATTGCAACAGGGATGGCCCAGGCCAGCTGCAAAATTCAGATCTGCCCCTTGAGTCCAGCCATTCTGCATGAAAATGATCTAACAACGACCAGGGAAAGCTCTGTCAAACCTCTCCCCTTGGGAATGATTCAGTGTTTGGCTCATCACGGTTTCCACCTCTTGAGCATAATCTGCAATTGTCTTATCATGATCTAAAGGCCACTTTCCTGGCTGACTGAGGAGCAAGGGAGTCTTTGGACCTTGCTTGCCAGATAGGGAGGCGGGAATAAGACAGAGTTAATGTCCTTTCTACATCATTGAATTCCTGTTCGCTTTCTCTTCAGTTGTCAGAATACAAAGGGAAATGGTACAATCCAGCCTTTCCACTTCTGAACTCTGACTCCCTATCAGTGGCATAGCTAATGATTGTGTAGTCCAGTGCAGAGCTCAAAATGATGCCCCGGAAGTGATGTCACAACTGGAAGTAACATCACACCTGGGCTTTTTAAAAAGTGAAAATTGGGGGAAAATCTGCCTCCTTCCCCCAGCAATTCACTATCCACTTACTCTGCCGCCTCCCCCCAGCTACATGGGGTCAAAGAAGATTTTGTAATCCTCTCTCAACAACAAAATCAAATTTAATTAAATAAATAAATAAAAAGTGTGCCCCTTATTGGTTAGAGACACTGTGCTGGGGTGAAGAGGGATGGTTACTCTCCCACTGCTAAATATAAGAGGAGCACCACTTGAAAAAGTGCCTCTTTATGCAGTTAGCAGGAGTAACTGTATTATAATACATGGAAATGAGAGCTGACTAATATTAATGCTGCATCACAATAACATCTCATTGGCTCTCAGAACAATCAGTCTCATAGGTCACTTTTGAGTTAAAGAAATTCACTTTTTGTTCCCTAAGGGCGCAATCCAAACCTGAGCTGGAGCAGGCAAGCCAGGAGGCTTGCGCTGCATCCAACGGAGGTTCGTTGGGTGCAGCGGCTCAGCCAGGGGCAAGCGGAAGCTCTTCCCCTGGGTAAGGGCTGTGTTCCCCAATGGGTCTCCTCAGACCTGCGCCACCTCTGGAGGTGGCGCAAGTCCAAGGAGAGCGGAGCGGCTCAAAGCCACTTCATTCACCCCAGGGACAGGGGTTGGGATCCGGCATAACCGCCAGGTCTCGGCCCCGCCCCTGGCTCCCCGCACACGTGCCCCTGGGGCCACCCATCACCCACCCTCCCCCGCCCAGAAATGTTCCCTCCCACCTCCCTCACGCCTACCTTCGCCACTTGTGGAAGCACATCTGGATGCACCGATGCAGCTTCCTCCCATGGAGGTTCAAACATGCTTTACAGCATGTTTGTGACCCTCCAGGGCCTCCTATGCTGGCATAACTGGTTAGAATTGCGCCCTAAGACAGTTGTGTTTCTGTTTTCTGGTTAATTGGCCATAACTTTTGATACAGATATTCTAATTTGGTTTGTTTCATTACATTCTGCATTAAATTACCTTTCCAATGATCTACGGTATTATTTGTACATAACGAGATTTTCACAATTTTGGTCACTAGTATCAAGCTCAGCTTGTTGACCCCCCCCCTAAAGCTTGTTGCTCGGTGCAACTTCTACCCCCTGCAACCCCTTAGTTACGCCACTGCTCCCAATGCTTCTCTAAGCTCAGTTGTTGGAGTGAACACAGTTGAAGAACAGCAGACTAGTTAAAGTAAATGACAAGTGCCCATTTGCACCTAGGAGTACATTTCTGAAGGCACTGTATATAGGAAGGGTGTCAAACATAAGGTCTGAAGGCTGGATACAGCCCATGGAAGCTCTTTATCCAGCCTATGTAAGAATTGAGCTTTCCCAGCACTGCCCTTTCAGCAGTGCCATTTATGCTAAGGCTGTGGGAGGGAATGACAGAAGGAGGCTACAGAAGGCAAGGAATGCTACAGGGGAAGGGGCAGACCAAGAGGGGTGAGAGATGGAGATGCATCAAAGTGCTGGGAGAGCCCAATTATCGCACAGGCCATTCTTTCAGCAGTGCTGCTTCTGCTGAGACATCACTTTGCAGAGCACTACTGCTGAGCTGTGAGGCAGCATTGCTGAAAGGGTGGCCTGTGTGACAACTGAACTCATCCATATCTTGAAAATACAATCGAGATTTGCACATTTTCTCTTCTGTTATTTGCAGCTAATGAGTTCCTACGTGAGAACAAATGGTTATTTCTGACCATCATCTGCTTAATAACATAACTTCCTGCTTAACGATGTCACTTCTGGACCTCAGCTCATGAATGCTATTTGTCCTGCTGTATGAAATGAGTTCTGACACATCTGGTATATACTATTCTCACTTATCATCTTGCTTCTTTGGACATGTTTCTTTCAGTGCTAGAACTATAGAAAATCAGTTTCAGAATATATTCTCAGGAAGGGTTTCAAAAATCCATTTTGGGAAGTTAGAACCAATATATTCCCACACTGTGTATTCACTGGCTAGAACTGTTTTCCCCACACTTATATTTTCCTAAGTGTGCCCCTGAGCATATGTAAAATGCCTTTTATTACCAAAAGAAAACAGCTCACTCCCTCCTCCTCGACTGCTTTTGTAACTAGGGATAGGCTTGCTGGGTCAAAAGCAAGCAGTTTTCAGAAGGCTGGAGTCCCAGAGCAGGCTAAAAGCCCTTGAGATAATCTATCTCGGGATATGAGGCCAAAGGGCACCATGCTCTGTTTCCACTCACCTCATAGTTTGCTCAATAAAACATCATAAAAGCAAAGAAATTTAATGATAAACACAAATAGATCAATAGCATTAGAGCAGCTTTTAATAGCTGCCTCAGGCTTCCCATACACTCCATTCCAAATTGTCCAGCAGCCGGTAATTAATGATTCAGCCAAGTAATTACTTTCTTGATTTTTCACAAAACTAAAACTTAAGGGAGAGAACTCTGAGCGCTACTTGGGCTAGATGGCAAATCAATTAGGCCAGCGATACCACTGCATGTTCAAACTGCCTTTAAAAGAAGCCTGGAAGCAAGTAGAAATCTTTGCCTGGCCCTGCTCTCTTGCAAACTCGCCAATGTAAATATGGAAGAAGTGAAGTGAATGTATTCGGCTGACCTCTCTGCTATCATTACGGTCAGAATCACACAACTAACTTTCCAACTACATTAATGAGGCTGGGTCTGCAGCTTCATCCCCATCCCCCACCAGCACCAGATTGCCAGCACCATGAGGCAAGATGAACCATCTTCTCTAAGTGGTGGATGGGGACAGGTGACACTCTGCTCCCATCAGCCACCTCCACAGCTGCCTCACTTTGCTCTCATTTGCCCCCTCATAGTCCTCCATCCTCGCTCTGCCTCTCTGTTTAGAAATAGACCTGCAGAGCAGGCGGGTTCGGCAGCAGTGGTGCCGACTAGATCTGAACCCTGAGCTTCTGTTAGGCTTCTGTTACTTTAAAAAAAAAGAAAGTGAAGGGCAACCTGTCAGCAGTAATTGTGATGAAATCCTTGCCACGATGACTTCCAGGTGAGATGGGAGAAGGCGCTTGCAGTTCTGGCTCCTGGGCCATTTAGTTATTTGATTTTTCTTTGTAAACCGCTTTGTGAACTTTTAGTTGAAAAGCGGTATAGAAATACTGTTAATAATAATAATAATAGTTGCTGGAGCTTGCCCTGGGGCAAGGGAACAAATGTTCCCTTAACTTGAGTAGGTTTCAACATGCTGAAACTTCCCTACAGGATACAAAAGAAGCTGCTTTGGTGTCACTGCACCTCCATGTAAGGAGTTAGATAGGACTGGGTTGCCTGGCCTGGTGAAATCCATTGAAATGAATGGGAACTGTAGGAAGTTGTTTTTCAGCAAAGATATGAGGGAAGGTAAGGACAAAGGCACAAAGGACATATCCTCTCCATATACCTAAATGGGATTAACAATCTTCCCCGCTCCTTAGAGAGCTCTGAACACAGGAGGACAAAATGGGGGGAACTGAGAATTGTAGTTCATTGTAGTTCTGACTACAGTATTCAGGATTCTTTGGAGTAAGCCATGAAACTTAAACTGGTATCGGTATCAAGTTAGTATAAGTGTGTAGTCTAATGGTGCCAACAATGTAATAGAAATGACAGTATACAAGAGGCTAGCAGGAAAGAAAGACACTTGTAGGGGAAAAGGAATGAAGGACTGAACTCCACACATCACACCAAATCCCATCATATTTTGTGGATCCCAAACCCAATTCACCTTTTCAAAAATGTGGAGGGGGAGTGATTGGCTGTAATTTCTGAGGCTGGATCATATGCTGCTCTTCTCAGATGGGCTCTCAGTTTATTCTCCCATCTGTGTCTGCTGAAGCATTGATTTTAAGGTAGAGACAAAGCTCAAGTATTATTTTTTGGGGGTACTGTAAACTTGGGCCCCCTCCCATGTTCATACTGAGATCCCATCCCTGCATACACTCTAATGTTGTTTCCTCTGCTCTACTTCTGATTGGATCCAGCAAATCTCACAAGATCCACATAACAGGAAAAAAGTTTCCTTGATCTACAATTTAGTCTTCATTTTTACAAGCATGACCTACAGTTTAGCCTCACTTTTTTCCCCTCATGTAATGAGGCTGCAGTCTTGGCAGGCTCTCCCTGGATCTCTGGGCTCCAGTAGAGAGTGCCCACAAGCTTGGATTCTGCGCAGAGGAGTAGAAGAACAGAGTGACCAGGGGATACCTGTACCTTCAGCAGCTGTGTGGACAATGGAATGTCAGCAGATACATTTTGTCATGTCCCAACATTACCCGGCTAAGACGAAGCCACAGCCAGCCTCCCTCTCTAGCGCATCTGATTACTCTTGGCATTGACTGAACATTGTGCACGAAGTCTGTACAAGCCAGGAAGAAGAAAATCACCACACAATCCCACACAGAATGGAGCTGTTGATGGGTGGTGTTTTCTTGACCCCTACTCCTATTCTTCTCATAGCTGATGCTTTCATGTTAACCTTTTATACAGAGTCTTATTTTAGGTGGCCAAACAGGGGAAAGGACTTCTCTGCTTTTATCTATTATGAAGCTTCGCGAGATGCTAAGTAAATTGAAGGTGCTGCTGAAATGACAACATAGATAACACTTATCACACTGTCAGCCCGATCTTAACTCCCACATGGCAATGCAGTGGCACCAACATGGCCTCTGTGGTATCCCACAAGGGAGTTTCGGTATGTCGGAGCCTCCTTGGGGTAAGCCCTAGCAGCCGGCATTGGTCAACTCTACAGGTGGTACAAGTTTGCACTGACCCCTAAGTTCAGTCCTGGGAAGGGGGTCAGGATTTGACAGGTGCCCCTGAACTCACCCCTTTCCAGGCCTGATCTGTGCTCCTCCCATCCCTATCTCCTCCCTGTTCCGCTGACCTATACCCTCTTCTGACCTACCCCTGCCCTCCCCTTTCCCAGTGCCACCTTCCCCATCAGCCTACTTTGGTTGGCAGATCTTTGGCCCTTCATCAGCCTGCCCACTGGTGGTCCAGCAGTGCATGCCATTGGCAGCTGCTTTGTGATTGCCATAAAAGAGTTGCTGCCAGCGCAACACACATTCTGCTGGTGGTTGGCCCAGAAAGGATTAGGCCATGTGGGAATACATAGGTTACAAACTTGTATCAGTTTAACAGTCCTGAATTTCCTCAAAGACTTTTGGGAATTGTTGTTTGGGAAGCAATGCTGACAATACTCTTTAACAGTCATAGCTCCTGCCCCAGAACTACAGCTCCCAGCTTTCCTTGGGGAGCAAGAAAGCAGGTTAAATCAAGTTGTCTATGTTACAGGTGTGCTGATTGTTACTTATTTGCCTCTGCATCTGGCCTCATGTCTATTGGGATTTCATTTTCTCCTAGAATTAAATTGCAGTGTGAGTTGCTGGCAAAATGTGTGCGTCTGCATGTGCATATGAGGGAAAGAGAGATCAATAAGCAAATTAAAGTAGTAATCTTCCCATCCTCATCACTAATGAATTATTGTCTCTATGCTAAAAAAAACAGCTGCAGCTCAGAAGCTTAACATGAAGCCTGCTGTGGACCTCTTCCCTGCAGCAGCTTGAAGGTGTGAGTGTCAATGAACTCCTCGCTTGCAGGAAGCTCCATGTTCCTTCCCTTCTACCCATTATTATATTTTTAATTGGTTGAAAGCATCCTTTTTCTGTGTCAAGTCAAAGCCTGTTCAGTTCTTCTCACAAGGTGGCATTGAGAAGAGACAGATACAGGGAAAATCTGATTTGAGATAAAGGGCTAGATTTCCCTGAACCCTCCGCAGTAGGTTATTGGTAAGCACCGTGTATTATCTTCCATCTCCAAGATGAGTTTTTATACCCACTGCAAACATTTAATCTGGAGCAAATTACAGAGAGTCATGAAAGGCTGAGAAATTGTTGGGCAGATGGAATGGGGAGCGAGAATCAACTGCACAAAGGAAATGAGGCCCAGTGGAATCCAAGCCCAGAGTGCAGAGATCACCCCCAGAAAACATATGTGGAGAAAAACTAGCTGCTAGAAAAGGAAAGTACCATGTCATCCATTGGACAGAATTACCCCAACGCCCGAGTCATGTTCACCATGGACTCATTTATCAGCCTTGAGCAAAGCTTCTTATCATCCTCAGCCTCTCCATGTAAAATGCCAATGGTCTACCTTGCCTGGTTGTTGTCTCAGCAACTGCAAGGAAAAAAAAGGTTTAGCATCTTACAAATGTAATATGGAAAATTCCACTTTCCGTCCTTAACCTGGAGAAGTGTTAGCTGTAGTTAGCTAACTGAGAAGCTGTGAAATTGTAAAGATCAACAGATTCTGAGCAATATGTAAGAAACGCTGAGGGTTCGGTTTGGACACAGAAATAAACTTTTTTTTTTTAAAGCAATGAGATTGGAAATCATGCAGAAGCATTCCATTTAATCATACAATTGAAAGCACTTTGAGGTTTCCACTGGGCTGGAAATTCCTTAAGAAGAGCTGATAGTGCAGCTTTGCAGTGCTCTGGCTTCTGGACCCAGCAAAGTGCAAAAGTGGGCACTTTTTAAAAACAGGATTTCCCCTCACATATTAAACTTTAGTGAAGTTCCAAAAGGTTTAACATTTAAGTTCAGCTTCCACAACAAAGATCAGGTTTAGACCTGGGCTTTTCATCCAGCTCTATTCATTGCAAAGTAGCTCAAAAACTCTAATTTTCAGGGATCTGAATCAGGGTCAACTGATACATCTGAAAATCAGCCTCAGATAGATCAGTCTGTTTCAACTGGCTGTAGATTAATTAGTGGCAGTCCGTGGGGGGGGGGGGTCAGGAAACCAAGCTCCAAGCTGTGGGGGAGGCACTGCCACACTCACTGTGGTGCCACTGCCACCTTCGCCCACCCTCTGGGACCACTGTGTGGGCTGGGGAGACCCTGTGCTGCATTCCCAGGACCTCTGAAAGCCTTCTGAAGCCCCCAGAGCACTGTTTAACTGTGCTTAATGATGCTTAGGAGGCCTCAGAAGGCTGGGATGTTGCACCAGGCTCCGTCCAGCTCCATACAGCTCCCTCGGGGAGGGCATGTTGTGGGGGTAGCATGTTGCAGTCCTGTGCCCCAGGGTGGCACAGGGGTGAGGACCACAACTGAGATTGCAGAAGTTGATTCTGTTTCCTTCGTCACACGGCCAGTTCGATTTGAAACACATGTGAGAGGAATACTTTTTTCTCACACACGTCTCATTACAGGTTGAAAATGCAGCTGAAAAGCCAAGTTGCCATCTAAGCTGACTGTAACACACTGTGAACTAGCCGGTTTGTCTGAGTTAGCCATCAGTCATAATAGCATGGGGTATGAAGGGGTATTATATACACAGATCCCTAGGCTAAACTACACCAGAATGAAGAGGTATTATATACACAGATCCCTAGGCTAAACTGCATCAGAATAGGATGCAACCAGGAAAGACTTGTATGCCAGTCCAGTGGCAGTTGGGAGAAGGGGAGCACAAATGTAGCCCCTTTAAACCAATGGTACAAGTACAATTTCACAGTGTAGTTTGGAGGACTTGGTCTCGCTGATATGGGAAACGCATAGAAAATGGTCCAACCTTCAGGGAAGACATCTGAACATGTGCATTCCTTCATCACTGAATAACTACAATGCCCTCACGTATTTAAGATTTGAGAGCAAAGCTCCCAGGTCCATTTTTCCTTTAGAGCTCTGCTATTGTCTTACACATTTCTACACTGTACTGTAGTACGCCATGCTGCCACAGTTAAGTACACTCCCTGCCAGTGGGGTGTGGTGTGAATCGATGTTTCCGCCTACCTATATAAATATTTGCTGGTTGCAGCCTTTTCCAATGTGAGTTTAGCCTTTGGTGCTATAGATGCAACTTGAGCGAAGAACTGCCTTTTGCTTCTGTGGCACAGTGCTGCAAAAAGGATTCCGTAGACAGGGAAGAGCAGAGCACACAAGCCTGTTTTTAATCAAAGGGAGCAGGCGCGTCTTAAAAACAGAACCACTCTTGCCTCCTTCACCCTCGCAAAGTGCCTTCCTGCAGCATCGAGTTAGAAGAGGAATCTTTTAAAGCCGTTTTATTAACAGGAGTCTCTTGAGGCTTATGAGCTCGGCGAGTGATTTTAAAAAAAATATAGCTTCTCTAGTTCTACATGCAGAGTTTATTTTCAGCTCTCTTAATGGTGCACAAAGGCTCCAAACTTTCCAAACTAGCATGGGGTTTCTCGTGTCATCGCAATAGCCTTTTATTGGAAGCGAGGCTGTTAAATTTCTGTACAGCCCTTGAGAGAGCTAGGGAAGGAAGTGTTGCTGGTGGATGTGAAATCTGATGGGAGATGTGTGATTGCCTGGCTAGTGTCACCTCAATAAGCAAGGCTTTCTCCAGTGGGATGGTGCTTCATTTGATGAGGGCTGGGAAGAGGAGGAAGAGGCCAAACTCCACAAAGGAGAAAGAGAACTCACATGAGGAGAACTGAGAGATGCCTCCCTTCTCTATCCCCCTTGGAAACGTTCTACAGTTTCAACGTCTGACAGGATTTAAAAAGAAAAAAATTGCCACCCACCAAATGTTACTTTCTACTGCCAAAGAAGGTGGCATTCGGCCAGTGTTATTGAAGGATAATGTTTTTATTTTTGAAAAAATAATGTTTAATTAAAAAGAAATCACGAAAGCAAAGAGTGCTCAAAGCAGCAACACCACAGAACATTCACGTTCCTTTAGGGATAATACGCAAGCATCTTGCATTTTGCCTGTCTTGGGCTTGGCACGGGGGTACCTTGGTGGATGAAGACATCTCAGAAGCATTGTTTTGATGAGGCTATTGCCTGCTTGCAGCTTTATGCCAGGAAGAAAAACATGGGATGAGAGCTATAGTGTCTCACTCTGCCCCATCGTACACTCTGTCTGCCTGTTTGTCCTTGGTTTCAGATGAACTACCTTATAAGCCTTGGATTAACACTATGACATATATTCTGTCTAGATCCCTTTAGATGCCTTGAATACTCCAATTCATATACAAGTTGTGCCTCATTAGCCACTGGGGTTCCATTCCAGAAAGCCTAGTGAATAAAAACAAACCATGGACAAAAAAAAACACTGGAAAAATAGATTTTTAAATTTCCATGTTTCTTGCCCCTCCATTGCTCCTAATGGAATAAGGTCGTGCCTCAACATCTGCAAGGGTTTGATTCTGGGACTCCCTCTTGATACCATAAAATGTGTTAAGTAAAAGCATTTTAAAAAAATTAAAAAGGACACAATTCTAACCTTGCATTAGGCTGGCACAAGTCCCTTGCGCCAGCCTAGGAGGGTCACAAATGTGCCATAGAGCATGTTTGTGCCTCCTCAGGAGCAAGCCGCTCCGGTGCGCTGGAGCACGGAGGCTGCATCCAGCCTCTGTGGCACCTTGCAGAGCAAGCTTTGCATTACCTGAGCTCAGCTGATGCAAGGCTCTGGGTTGGGAGGGGAGGAGGCAGAGAGGAGGTGGGAGGGAGGCATTCTGGGGGAGGGAGGATGGAGGGTGGTCCTGGGAGCAGGTGGGTGGAGAGCGGGAGGTGGGGCTGGGATCTGGCTGTTATGCCGGATCCCAAGCCCTGTTCCCAAGCACTGCGGAGCAGCTGCAAGTCACTCCTCTCTCCTTAGACTTGCGCCACCTTGAGACACGTTACTTCCCCACCCCACAAGCTCACATCATTGAACATTCACGTTATTTGTTATGCCATTCATCACTCTTTTGGTTCCTTAACTGTGGCTTCTTCTAAAGTTCAGGTTCCTTCTTTGTCACCAAAATCCCCGGTCTTGTTTGCCCACATTTGATCTGATACATTGTAACAGCCCTCAGGATTTTCTTTATAAGTATCCACAATGTCATCGTAACAAAGGTAACATCTTGGCACCATAGACAAAGGCATCTCGGTCACCTTAAGTAGCAGGATTAAACAGCAGTGAAAGCTAGCAGAAGAAGAAGAATATCACACCAAGAACAACAATGGTGAAATAATGTGATTATTGTCACAACGAGTTTTGTAAACCACCCAAAACAGGAGGTGCGTTTTGATGCCTATGAATTGACTCAGTCCTAATAGAGAATATGAAGCCCTATACAGAAGTTGGCCATGCTTTTAAGGACAGTGTGGTGGCGGCAGGGAAAGCACATCAGCAAGCCCTTCCCCCATGCCAACATTCAAGGGTGGGGTTCAGGGGGAGAAAAATTGCAGACAAACTGCAGGCAAAACCTAAACATAGGACAGCAGGACGTGGGGCGTCAGGGACACAGGGGGTGGGGCTTGCTAGTGCACTCTTCCTGCCCCCCAACCATGCACTCCTTAAACATGTGGATAACGTCTTCTACAGCTTCAGTCTGAGCAATTTTTCATCTCTGCTACCTATTTAAATGGATATCCCAGGAAATGAACCTGTGAGACTCAAGGATGCAAAACAACCAGTTATATCACCACATAATAGCCTCTTCTCTAACTGCTTGTGGATTTTTACCTCTATCAGCAGGTCATTTGTGGGGGAAAGAGCTTTTATCTCTTTCACCTTGGCCTGCAGTTTTACCCTGGAAACCTGAGAAATACATGCAGGAAGTAAAAGCTTCTAAGCAAGACTCAAGGACTCTCCACAGGCAGTGTTAAAGCAGTTGCCAGCATCAGTGCCAACCCTTTCTCCCAGAGTGGGGGGCAGTGGTGCCACTGGGGTTTGCATCACCTGGTGCGGGAGGCCATTGCATCACCCCCATGATGGACCTCCTCTCATGCATTGGTTGGCAACCTTCAGTCTTGAAAGACTATGGTATAAGCCTACAACACCCGGTATTCCCAGGTGGTCTCCCATCCAAGTACTAACCAGGCCTGACCCTGCTTAGCTTCCAAGATCAGACGAGATTGGGCATGTGCAGGGTAGGGCAGGGTAATAACCCAGGTGGTGGGCACAGTGATGTACCATTGCCCCGCCCCTGCTGGTGTTTTTGGCTATACCTTTGGATAGAACACATATATTTCAATGCGGTTTGTTTCATTGAATTCTGCTGTAAATTATGCATTGAAAGGTATATAACATGATGGTATTATTCTTACAAACTGCAATTTTAGCAATTTTGGTCACTAGTTGTGTCACCCCCCCCCCATGTGCGTCACCTGGTATGGTCTGCATCCCCCTCACCCTCCTAACAACACCACTGGTGGGGTGGCTTTTCCCCCCTCCAAGGACATGGGCTTTGGTGGGATAGCCCTTCCCCTGTTGTTTTGGCAGATTAAGTAATGAGAGGAAGCAAAGACCAGGTCCCGAGTGGGACAGATCAGTGCAATGATTCTGATATACGCCAGGTTAGGCCCTGGCCCTCATAATTTTACTCCAGAACAAAAGGGTGAACCAGGAAACACCTCTGACCTCTGAAGTCCTGAAGAAAGACAGAAAAGGAAGAGGCAATAAAGCTGACAAGGCCTGTTTTATGATTCCAATAGAGCTGCCGCAGCCCCAACTCCTCTCGCACATCTCTCTGTTGAACATAAACAAAGGGAGAGAGAAAGCCAGGAGAGAAACAACAATTAACAATTAACTCCCCTTATGAATTAATTGCCCATTTTATAAGAAGAGACGAGAAACATTAACTGTTTAGGTTTGGAGTGTGGGGCTGGCGCTTCTAGCAAACTTCCCCTCCTCCCAACCTGGCAAGCTGCGATAATTATTACACGATGTGACGGAATGGTCCTGGGCACACAATAAAAAGACAAGAGATATATTTCTCCCTTTAGTCCACTGCCTGGCTGAAGAGGCATGTGAAATTTGAGGGCAGTTAGGACTGGTTTTTGGCTGGAAGGAAGGGTATTGTTCTCTCCTGCTAGAAATTAATTCCAACCATGGGGCCCGGATACATCACTCATTGACGCCTCCGTCAGTGGAGTAGCCTCCGAAGAGCCGGTGCCATAATATCACCTTGGTGAGTCAGCACTGGCCAGGGAGGAGCAGTGTATGGGGCATCCACTAGAACTGCAGTTATCATAAAATAAAAACTTTTGCATTTGATGTAGATAGATATTGTAGTGTTCTTTTTAATTTTCTTTCCTAGTTGTTGTTTTTTGTTGATTACATTGTATATTAATTTTGTTCATTTGTAATTTCTTATTAAATGTTTTAACTAATAAAAAAAGAAAGAAACAGCAGTTCTCAAACTGTCTCAAGCAGTCTCAAACTGGGACCCACCAGTGGATCGTGATCCAATTTTGGTTGGTTTGTGAAATTGGCAGGGCAGATTAGGCTATGTGCATCAAGGGTTAAATAAGGGGGTACTTGGAGGGGGAGCACTGCTGCGCAATCACCATGCCCCTTGCCATTTATAGCCACAGCTCTTGGCATTTATAAATCAGACAGCAATCTCTAGGGGCTCTAAAAATTTTGAGAACCTCAGTAGTAGAAGAAGCTGCTTCTTCAAGCTTACCTGTAGCATGAAAGATCTGCTGTTGTGTCAATGTCAGGGTCCAGGACAAGTGTTGAAACAGTATGGAATGCATTATATTTCTGAACTGGCATTTATGTCAGATCCAGCCGGCTGCTTTCCATCATCAGACTAGTGTTTTCCATGAAACATGGAAAATTCTCAGTGTTTAAAATATCATGACTGAAGTATACCTGTATTGTTTTGCTTTAAAGAATTATTCTCTTATTTGCTCCTTTACCAAAAAGAAACCCAAAAACCTTTAAAGGCATATCCTTGTTGGTTAATAACCTTTAAAATGTATTGATTTTCTTTCACACTTTACAGCTTTTGCATTTGACAATTCTTTTCGATACCCAGAAGGTGTCTAAATTCAAAATAGTGTCAATAGTCTAAATCCAACTATTTCATATAATAGCTACATAGCCCATCCCTTTGATATGCACAGCAAGATGTTTCTTCCCTATTAAATCTTTTCTTTCTTTTTAAACAGCCATGTATGCCAAGCTCCATCTGGATGGGAAGCAGAATTCAATTTAAAAAAAAACAAAAAACCAACAACAACCCTGAAACCTGGCATTTTTCAAACCGTTATTTGTTAAATAAAAGCACCTGCAAAGCGTTGTGTACCTGAGATAAAACAGAGAAAAGTCTGCAAATTTTGTGTTAAACAGAGATCAAAGGTAAATAAGGTAAAAGCTTTCCTGTGCAATCTAAATGAAAGGTCCTGACATTTGGAAAAATGTAAATAGCAGTGTACGCTTTGGGACTGAGATAGAAAATAGAGATTGAATGGAGACGGAAGATGGAGACAACAGCACAGAATGATCATACTATTATTATAGACATCAGAAGTTTTATCTGGAAGTCAATAATTTCACACCTCGATATTCTATTAGGAACTTAATTCTTCCCCTCATTGCTTTTCCTCCTCCAGCTTTACATTACTTCCTGTGGTCTCCCGATACGCTCCTGCATTCCATTCCATACTCTGTGGAGTTCAGTGATTGGATTGAAGCATATTTCTGGAGGGCTATTTATTTATTATGGATGCCAGTGTGGCCTCTCCTGTAGTTCTCTCTGAACCCAAAAACTCCAAACTTTCAAACAACAGAAAAATCAAGGGACGGCTCAGACAATACTTTCATTGTCCAAATGGCTCCATGCTGACTAACGACAATTGTGGTCCTGATGTATGCATGCCCTGGCCCCTCCCTTTGCTTCATGGTTGCTTTCCCTGATCAATTGGAGAGTCATGCAAACCACCACTCTACAAGTGCTTCTAAACGTACTAGTTAAGGAAATTGAGGAGTACTGTATGTGTATCAGAATAGTTCGTCTGAAACACATCCCCTCTGCATGATTGACAAAAGTAACCAGTGTGGGCCCAGTCAGTCATCCAAACCTGCCAGAGTGTGTCAGAACTTGGTTAGTGGTTTGTTGACCAATTTGAACCTCTAAGGTTGCTTCTCTGTGGTTCTCTAGCCAGGAGTCATCACAGATAAAGTTCATGTCATCTGAAATTCGGTCCTTTCCAATGAAATTAGTTTGCACATTCACCGACTTTTGCATCATCAAAGGCTGCTTTGCCCTCACATACCTGTTTACCATGCATGCTGTCTGGTAGCTAGATATGTGAATGCACTCCTGCTGCAAAGTGTTGCACCCGAGGTGATGATGGGACAGTATCATCTGGTGATTGTCTATGCATATGCAAGTCATACCTGAAATTTCCAGGAAACAAGTGATGGATATACATGTGTGAATCAACCTTTGAAGACTAACAGATGAATGGTTAAACATGGTGGAAAAAGTTGCATTTATGATAATGTGAGATAGCAGGAAAGGCCTATGGACCAGACTGGACAGCACTCCTCTTGGATCTAGCCAACACACATGAAGAGTAGTGGAAACACACTGGCTCTCCCCACCAACCCGCATGCTTGTCTCACCACCAGCCACATGGAGCATCACATTCAAATACAATCTACCCACATAAAGTCCACAAAACTCCAAATGATGTGTAGTATCCTTAATTTTTATCTGGAAATGCAATCATGTGTTGGATTTCACATGCGTAGATGGTTTTCAAAGGTTTTGCCTTTGCATGGATATCTGGGGAAGCTGGAGGTAAGGCAGGCACCTCAAGAGGACAGGGAAAGCAGGCAGACTCTCATTCTCCTCTGATCATGTTACATTCATAAGGTGATAATTATGAATGTGTGAACCTGATCCAAGTCTACAGTCATCAATTACAGAGAACAATTAACCACAGTCCAGTGCAGAATTAATTGCACTTAAGCCCATTGAAATAAATTACTTAAAGGGTGCTTAATTCATTGTTGTTTCAAGTGATGTACCTGAAATGTGTGAACCAGCCCATTAATTAAAAATTATATCAATGAATCTCTTGAATCAACTTCTCAAAAACCATGGCATTGATTCTAAGTTATGATCACTGAATGACACATGGAACTGTGACTTCTTTTTGGTGAATTCTGGATGCTGAGCCTTCAGCACTTATTCATGTTTTAAGCTTATCGACACAACACTAATGTTTAAAACCTAGGTTAGTGGTTCCCAAACTGTTGGTTGGGACCCACTGGCAGGTTGCAACCTGATTTTTGGTGGGTCCCTGTCTTGCCACAATTCCTCCCCACTGGGTATCGTGCCCGCTTTAGGCTGGTTAGTTTCCCTCATTTAAATCACCAGGGCAGCCAGCACACATAAGAGTCAGATCCCAGTTCAATAAATGAAGATTGCCAAATCAGAGTCCAGAAACAATATGCCAGGTCACAGTCCAGGTAAGTTCCTCTCATCTCCTTCAAACATTCACTCCTCCTACAACCCACACCACTTCCTGTCGCAGGTGCTCTTTATATCCTGAGGGATCTCATTGCCTCTTAGTGGCTGCAGCTGTGCAGCACACCCTTTGCAGAAAGGCCTTAACACTTAAAGGGGCCACTGCAGACACCACATTCTACCAGATCTTCTGTAGTTCTTGCCAGATCTTTTGTGGTTCCCATACAGTCCCCAAAGGGTAATGGAAAGATCAGATAACTAATTGCCTCAAACCCTGAGACTGTTCAAAAATCAGATACCATAACTGCTAATTACCCTGCAAAGAGCTCAGCTCCTGCAGTTTGCAAGCATGTGTAAATATAGGGAGATAAATGTTTGAAGGTGTTTTTCTGATTATTATAAATAAATAAAATATTATTTCTTTCTAGATCTCCTTTTCTGTCTGAAACCTTTATTGGCATATCAACACAACACAATTAAGACATATTTTACAATTGTCGCAACAACTTGCATACCGACCCAACAACTTAAAAACAAGATACCAGAATTATTTAAATTCTGACAACGTTATTTTAAGAATCTCAGATAAATAACCAGCAACAGCTGCGGTTAAAGAGTCACAAACATCACTCATGAACCTAGAGCGGGTAATATCAGAAGGGGTTAGGTCAGGAGAAATCCAAGAATTTAAATAATGATTACGAATGTCAAGATGAACTGGACAAAAAAAGAGTATATGAAACAAAAAATCAGGTGACTCATGACAAAAGAGACAGAGCCTTTTTTCCCGTGGAATGTTAAAAAAATGGCCAGAATGAACTGCCGAGGGGAAGATGTTAAAACGAGCTAACATAAAGGCTCGCCTATGTAATGGATTGATTAATGTATAAAAATAATTTGATACATGATTAAAGGATGGGGCCAAGCCAAAAGAAAGAGGGAAACAAATAGGGTTAAGATTAATACTTAAATAATTAAATTCAAATGCTAAAAGCTTGTCTTTTATCAATGAGTATGCTCTTGTAAGACTCAAATCTGCCAAGGATTCTAAAGAGAGATCAAGAGAAACAAGTTTATTTTCAATCAACCGAAACCAAGGAGAAGAATAAGAATCGCTTAACAAATCATATAAAAAAGAACCTGAATGAGAATTTAAAAACAATTTAAGCCAATATTTAAAGGTAAGTAACCAGGCTGTAGTTGATGGTAAATGAATACCTAATTCTAGGATAATTGTGGATACCCGAATTAAATTTGGGATCCCTAGAATTCTGCGAAAAAAAGATGTTGCAATCTGGTCAATATCCTTGTTAATTGCTTTAATCCAAATTGGAACACCATAAAACAAATGGGAGAGAATTTTGGACTGAAAGATCTGGATAGCAGCTGGAACATATTGATTACCTTCATTGTAAAAAAAATTTTAATATTGCTTTAAGTTGAGGGGAAAGAGACGAAATGATAGCTTTCTTATGAAGAGACCAAGAAAGTTTGTAATGAAAAATAAGACCTAAATATTTATACGACTGGACTTGTTTATATATGTTTGGACCTATCGTCCATGTTACAGGGGACCAAGAACGGGAAAACACCATAATTTGAGTTTTGTTCAAATTAATTGTTAGGTCATTTAGTTTGCAGTACTCCTGAAATGTAGCCAAGATGCAGTGAAGTCCCGATTTAGTTAAGGATAATAGTACTGCATCATCTGCATATAAAAGAGTAAAGACAGGGACCCCATTTAAAACCGGAGTAGAATGAATAGAAGAAGAAAGAAAAGAAGGTAAATCGGATAAAAATAAATTAAATAATAAAGGAGCAAGAATACAACCCTGGCGGACACCATTGTGAATAGGGAATCTGTCAGAGAGAGTATTAGAATTTGGAATTCGAACCTGACAAAAATTCTGGGAATGTAATTGGCGTAACAAAAATAATAATCGCAGATCTATTCCCCATTTGAGTAGTTTGGTCCATAAAAGGTCTCGGTTCACGGAATCAAAAGCACCTTGAAGATCAACAAAGGCAACAAAAAGGTTAGCTTTATTATAAATGAAATACTTCTCAGCTAAATGAGTCAATGTAAAAATATGGTCAAGGGTAGAAGCTCCTGCCCGAAAACCAATCTGTTCCTTTCCAGGGAGGTTTTTAGAGGTTGCCCAGGAAGAGAGTTTTGTTAAAATGTACTTTGAATACAATTTCCCAATATTAGATAATAAACTTATTGGGCGAAAATTTGAAGGTAATGAAGGATCACCTTTTTTATAAACTGGAATAAGGATGGATGACAACCAGGCATCGGGAAAACAACCAGTGGAATTAACCAAAGTAAAAAAAGATGCAAGTGGTTCAGCCCACCATTTGGGATTATTAGTCAAAGTCTCATTCAAAATGTTATCGGCCCAGGAGCTTTACCAGGTTTTAAAGAAAGAATTAACTCATGTATTTCATCGGGGGAAACTGGAGGCCATTCCAAAAGATCCTGTGGAACATTATTAGAGGAAAAAATTGGAGTCAGAGATGAAAATTTTTTTGAAAAAAAATCAACCCAAGTAGCTGCAGAAATAGATGGAAACAAATTTGAGATTGAGCGGGTTGATCTGGAGACTAAAGACCAGAAGGCCTTATGATTATGAGAAATAATTGCAGAATATAATTGATCCCACTTACGCAGGGCGTACTGATGTCTTTTCTCATCAAATAAATCATAGCATGATCTGCGCAAATAAAAGTAATCTCTTAAAAAAGATGGGATTGGATGGGAGCGAATGAAAAAAAAAGGGAACGTATTTGTTTCTTTAATTGCCAACAGTCAGCATCAAACCAAGAATTATGGTTAGAAGGGGCTCTGAATGACTGAGAGGGACTAGAGAAACTAAGAAAATTAATGAGAATCAATTAAAGCATTATAATCTCTTATAGCTGAGGATGGGGAAGAAAGGGAAAAAAGATTACTAATAAGAACAGTAGTCTCCGGGAGACGAGTCCACTGAGAAAAAGCTTGTTGTGAAATAGAAGACCATTTATAAGAACGACTGGTGTTAACAGAAAGTGAAGAAGAATAAGGGACATCATAGGGAAAAGAAAATGTTAATATAAGTGGAAGATGATCTCCCTCAGAACGATGGCCCACTGAGAAGTCAGAAAGAAAAGGTAAGAGATCAGGGGAAACAAGGGCATAATCAATAACACTCGGGCCTCTCACTGAAAAATGGGTAAACTCTCCTGAGGAATCATTACCTCTAGAACCATTTAATGTAACTACATTAGCAGAAGCACATAGATCAATAAAGGAAGCAGCATAACTATTAAAAGATAAATCTTTGGAAACCCTTGGAAAATGAAACCAAGGGGGGATTTGCTCATCCGATAACCAATTCATGTGCTGAGCGAGCGCAGTATTACTGGGGCCTATTCTAGTATTAAGGTCTCCTATTATTATCAACAGAGCAGAAGGAAAAGCTTTTAAATTATCTTCTATAAGTTTTTCAAGAGATTCCCATAGATTAGAAAGAGTAATAGCAGCAGGGGGGATATACACATTGAACAACAAAATCTTAAAAAGATTAATCTGTAAAAGAAAAATTTGAAAATACACAGATTGAGTTGGAATATGAGAAAAGGAAAAAGGAAATGATAACTTTACAAAACAGCAGAGTCCAACACGTGGACGTCCCAAGATGTTGGTTTTGAAAGCAGGTAAGTGATAGGGAACATAACCAGGGATGGTCGAAGAAGACAAAGACCATGTCTCTTGAAATAAAATTATATCAAAAGTTTTCAGATAACAGATGAAATCTTTATCTGAAGCTTTTCTGGACCACCCCGAAATGTTCCAGGAGATTAAAGTAATAGTCATAACATTATGCAAAGAAGAAGAACAACAACAATCAGTTAGTCAACAATTAGAAGAAGGAACGATATAACTTTTAGGAGAAGCTTGAGGATCATAAGAAACCTCTAGCTGGTTTATGGTTGGAATAGGGGAGGTGTTCTGGATATCTAAAGGAAGTCCAGATGTAAAATTGTTACTCACAGTATTATTTAACAGACTAGATCCAGTAAAATCGAAATTTAGAGGTGGGGGATATTGGGAAGTTGCATCAATTAAACGAAAAGAATCAGTTAAAGAAGTTTTCTTAATAATACAGGTAGGAAAAAGGGATGTATGTGGAAGGGGTATAGGATTAGGATTAGGGGAAACAGCTGGAGGAGATAAAGCATCATTTAAAACCATAAAATCAGAAGGGATTTCTAAATTCGACATAATAGGCATTAAAGGAGGCTGACTGGAGCAAGGATCATTCGACCCTACAGAAGAAATGGACAACAATTTTTTTTTTTTTTTTGAACATACAATTTCTGGTTTAGCAGCCTCCAAAGGGCAAGGAAGGGGAAATACTTTGGAAGCAGACAGAGAACAATCCAAAAGAGGAATAGAAAAGGAACAGTTCTTTGGCGAGCAGGGAGACTGTACTGTCGCAGGAACGTCCATATTTCCTCCCTGAAGAGAAGTTTTAAATGGAACCAGTTTAGTTATGGTGGAATCACGAAAATAACGATGAGCAGATATACCTACTTCCTGAAGAGATCTAGTGGAAGCAAATAAAAGTCTCGGAATATATGAAGAACGAAATTCCAGGAGGAGATGAAGAGGGCGACGAAACGAAGATAAATGAACAAGATTCCGTAAATCAACCTTAAAAACAGGAATATTCAGCAGGGTAGCTAGATGTCTTCTGGCCAAATAGATTGTTGACCAGACTGGGTGCCTCCTGGGTGCCAGTTGATCGAAAGATAGCACAGCAGCAGAAGCTTGATAGACAAGTTGGCTTGAATGTTCCATCGGAATTGCAGAGGCGAACTTAGGATGAGATGTTAAGGATAAAGCAGAGTGTCTCGTCTCCAATGCAAATTGATGAAGATTATTAACAAAAAAGTTTGATAACTGGGAAATCATTTGGTGTTGCTCCTTTAAGAGGCTTGATATATGGGAAGTCTGAGAAAATATAGAAGATACTGCCTGGGCCGTCAATTGGGAATATTCCTTAAGCTTCTTGAATAATTCACAAGGCTTTCCATCAATCATTTGTGCACTCCCCTCAGACTGAGCTGGCTGCTGAGTTTCTAAAGTTTCCAGCAAAGGTTGTTCTTTCGAAACGGGAGACACAGGCTGGAAAAACTCTTGCAGAGAAGGCTGGCTCAAAGGAAGTTCTTTAGAGATAGGAATGTAGGAGGACATAAACTTCTCTAATTTAGTTTGTTTCAAAGAAGGTAATGATGGCTCAAGGTCGGGACTTGTCGGAGACAAAGCTCTTTTACGCCTCATTTGGAGAGATTAATTAACCGCAGTTATACAAACAGTTGAGCTCTGCACAAAAAAATGGCGGCCAGATAACTTCCAACTGACGGAAACAATCTCAAGGACGAAGCATAACAAACTTGCACATTTGAAGTCAATAAAGCAAAAAAAGTGCTGGGAAGAAGTTCCTTAGTTCACGAGTAATCAAAACAAAACAAAAAACTCTCTAATTTGGCAAGGAAAATTTAAAACAGAGTACTGTTACCGGAGCTCCAAATTCCAACGTCCTGTGGCTTGGACTCTCCCACGACCGTCATATCCTAGATCTCCTTTTTTAAATTCTGGTAAACCTATGTGGATCCCAACAGAGAGTAATTTTAAAAAGTGGGTCCCTGTTTTAAAAACTTTGGGAACCACTCACCTAAATATATGTTGCCCTTCCTTGTTACAGCTGATGGAGCAACTGCTCAAACTGCATTCTATACCCATCTAATGTTTATTTTTGCCCTTTGCAGTCTGCTTACCAAGTGTCTCAACCAAGATGTAGTCAAGAGGGAGCAGGGGAGAAGCCATGAACCTCTGAGATTTTTTGTACAGCAGGAGCAGTGATGTCAATCAGCAAGAATGCTAAGGTACCACCTTTGAAACTAGTTTCAAAATTACTTTAGCTGAGAAGCAGCCAGCTCAACAAGAGACAAACTGAAACATTTTCCTAGGGACACTTGTAAGTGTGTAGGCCATTGTCCTTACTGACCTGCAGTATGTAGCTCATGCTACTTTAACAGCCAAATCCTACTGAAACTCCTATGCAGTGGTGTGGGCACAGGCTATACTGCATCCTTTGAGAGAATTTTGGCTGCTAGAAGTCTCCATTTGTCCCTTTGCTCCAGGGTAAGTCCCATCAGCAACTATGGGTCAAATTGGACCTGTGCCAGTTATATCACTGGTACAAGTCCTCATTGACCTGTGCAGGCAAATCAGGCTTGGGAAGGGAGTTTGGATTTGGCAGGCACCACCGCCACCAAGCCTGTCCTTTCCTGGGACTGATCTGCCCACCCCCTGCCTCACCTCCACCCTGTTCTGCCCTCCCCCCAAACCATTCCATCCCTTGTGCTGGGCTTACCTGCTCCAGAAGGCCTCCAGACAACCACTAGCCCACACAGGAAAGCTCTTCCTGCCAGTATGCCAGCAGTTTGTACTACCCCAAACCATTTTGCGGCTGCTTTGTGGCAGCCTGTACCAAGGGAATGTGCTAATCTTCAACAGGATTGGGCCATAAGGCTACAACCCAATACAAAATTACCAGGAAGTAGGCCCAACTGAACACAGTAGAACTTACTTCTGAATAAACATGCCTAGTAACATGGGGCTATAATGATCAAAACCTCTTCTTTCCCTAGACTGGGAATTGTGCAGTGCTTGTAATAGAAAGAGCGCCTTTAAGCATGTGCAGAATGCCATGGTTTCCCCACTGAAAAACCTAAGTGAGTCTCCACACCACCCATGGATAGGGGGAATAGCGACCATGTGAGAAACCAACATGCATGATTTCCAGAGTCAAGTTGAGTCCCAGAAGCTCTCATTTAAATACTAAGTCACACCACATGGCAAAAGATCTTGAAGCAATTCTTCTTTTTTTAAAGAGAACACTTGTATTTTCTTTGCCAAGAACCAGAACAACAAATATATCAAAGCTTGTAAAAATGTCAGGGAACACTTGCTTCTGGTTGCATGCATTTTTTTAAAATCATTTTTTAACAACCATTCAACCTTTCAAAAACCAAGCCATGTCTTCTGATAAACTTGAAAGACTTAATTGTTTCAGCCATATGGACAACAGAAGGGTTTGATTTGAGCCCACTAGAGCTTAGCATTAGTACCTCTGTTCATGCAAAGGCATAGTCCTGGGAATGTGAAGGAATAAGCAGTGATGCTTCAGATCATTATTAATTGAACTCAGCTCAGAAATTAAATCCGGCAGGTTCATAATGCTCACCTCCAATGCAAAACAAACACTATAATCCAAATGTTCTTTTTTTTTTTCTTTTTAATTAATTTTTTAATTATTTTCCAAAATAAGAACAACAAATATAAACAAACACATAACAAACAAACTCAATACACAACACACACAAAAACACAAAAACATACTGTTAAAGGGTGCAGGCAATCATATATCAATATATCTAATCAATCAATACATATCTTCTAGTCTTGTTCCTCTTCTAGTTTAACCTCTTAATATCATTTATCTATCATATCATATCCTGTATAATATATTATGTATACAATATATTCATCTAAATGCCCTATTTTATACATCTACAACTCCATTTTCAAAAAGCCTAAAATGGTCTCCATTGCTCTATCTGTGTTGGTTTACGCTGTTGATCCAAAATCTCTGTAAGCCTATCCATTTCCGCCACATTCATTATTTTCTCTGTTAATTCATCTTTCGTTGGAATATAATCCAAATGTTCTTCACTGGCTGCTACTTTAATCTGATCTGGGGCCAGTTTGATCAAAACTGAATGGAAGTAAGCAAATTCAGTGCCTCTCGCTCCTTCCTCCCTCTGTGATGACTGTGTGCCAGACATTAGAAGCACTAGGAATTGTAGTTTTTTCCATCTTTACTGACCCTTTTGGCAGATATGCCCCTGCTCAAAAGGAACTTGACCTTTTGGATGCTGTGCTGCAATTTTCTAGCTCTCCTCCCTGCAGGGAAGTGAGGAATGCAATGTAATATAAATGTCCAGCTTCTGCAACCCTAGCATGGGAGGTGTGCAGATGACATGTGGTTGATTCTTTTACCTTTCCTGATTTCTGCAACTCTGGCCAAATTTTCCCCAAAGAAAGCAATCTCATTTCTGTAATTGTACACATCAGTGTTTCTCAACCAGTGGTACGGATACCATCAGTGGTACCTGAGGTGGTGCCTGGGGTCTGGTGCTACTCACAGGATCTCTGGGCACCTGCTGACCCGCATCGAGATCAGGAATGCGACACAACAAACAGTAGGAAACTCAGCTCAGCTCAGCAGGTAGAGTTCCGAAACATGTTTTTCCACTCTCAAAAAGCCCTCCCATCCACTCTGAGCCTGTTATGGGTGTTTGTCACATTGCATCTGGCCTCCCAGCCCAGAAGTCACTGGCGATGATGTCACTGCCAGTTACTTCCGGTAGTACTTCGAATAGGTGATCCATGTGAAATGGTACAGCTGAGGACAAACATTGAGAAACACTGGTATATATCATGTGACATTTCTTTCTCCTCCCATCCACCGCACACCCTTGCCCCTGAATAAAAGACTGAGACAAGCCAACTACTTCAGAGATTTCAGGGCCAGTATATGGCATGTGAAGAAAGAAAGAAAGAAAGAAAGAGAGAGAGAGAGAGAGAGAGAATTCTGCACAGCATGTGTTGGATAAATTAATGTAGCCTCCAGAGCCATGATTTGTCTGCTCCCCGAAGAGCTATAATGAGATGTGACTCTGAAGGAGAAGGTACACAGTGAAGCAGGAGGCGGGCTTGGGTTAATATATGCAAATTGACTGGCATGTAAATTACCACAAAGTTAAAAATAATCCATTGCATAAGGAGGAAGCCCATTTTAAAAGCGTTGTTCATTCATTCATTAAACTCTGTCCTTAGACCCCTTAGTGTTTTTTTTTTTCCTTTGTCTTTTAAGTTGTCACTTTCCTGAAAGTTTGCAAACTTTGGATTTCTTTCTTACATGCTGTCGCTGCTGTTATGGAAATTGGCAAAGCTAGCGTTCGTTCACTAGCCTGTCTTTCCTTTTTGAACCTTATCTTTGCTTTCCTTCCTTTCTCGAACAAGCAGAGGTTATCTACCTTTTTCTTACAGGCAGCCTTAAATTAGAATTCCCATATGATGGCAGAAGCAACTCCAGAATCATGAAAATTTCAAAGCCAAAATTCAATACAAGTGATTTATAAAATTGCTTTCTACCCAAGTGATTGCTTCTGTGTTTTCTATCACTAGAATGAAAGAGGACAGAGGACAGTGCCTGACAACTTTCCACGCTGCATGGGTGCATATGCCCATGAAATACAGGATATGTAAATATATCCCTTGAACCAATCTCTCAATAACCATACCACTGGCGTTAAGCCATTTTTAAAAACAAGGAATTTAAGACTTCATTTTCTGTGTGCCCTGGATGCTGAGCCTTCAGCACTTATTCCCATCAGATGTTAGATCAATCTTCACAATAATGAGACTCTAAAAGCTTGTTATATGTCACCTGTCCCATGGATCTGGCTGGATTCCTGATGGCTCTGGGGGATTTTACATTTCCATAGTTTGTGCTTCTGCCAAATCTCTGATCAAACTCTGGAATGGGTAAATGACTCAGGCCACTGACACAATCACACATGTGTGTCCACTTTCATGTGCTGAGGCTAAATTGGCTCCCTTATTCCCTGGGGACGTGATCCAACAAAGTGGGGGGAAAGATACCTATAGTAATGGTGGAGGAAAACTCACAGAATAGAAGCTACAACTGATCTTAGGACTACCCTTGATGGTGACAACAGTAGTCTCATGTTTCCACCACCACTGTGTCTGCAAAGAGTCATTAACAGCGCAATCCTAACTTGCGATGGAACAGGCAAGCTGACGAGCCTGCACTGTATCCAGCACAAGTTTTGGGCTGGCTTTGGCTTGGCCTGAGGCAAGGGGAAATAATTCTTCCCCTTGCACTGCAGTGGCCCCAGTGGATCTACTTGGAACTGTGCCACCTTAAGAGGTGGTGCAAACCCAAGCAGCCCAGAGCTGCCCCAGGCTGCCCAGGAATGGGGCTAGGATCCGGCATCAGTGCCGGATCCTGGCCCCATCCCCCGCTTCCCCATTGCCCAGCCATGCTCGCTACCTGCCCTCCCCTTCTCCAAAATGCTTCCTCCTCACCCTCCCAAACCCCTGTGCTGGCCTAAAAAGGCTGGCGCATACTTACCAGGCCCAGGGCTTGCATCTGCACAGGGAGGCTGGCGCGCATCACCAGCCTCCCAAACTCACAAGTTGGTGCAAATATGCCTTATGGTACATTTGCAACAGTCCAAGGGCGTGTTTGGATTATGCCCTTAATTGTGTTGTTCCAGGTACTCAGGTGGAATATGAGTTTTATGGCCCTTAGAGAGGGGTGGAGAATTTTTACTTTATGGCCCTTAGAGAGGGGTGGAGGATTGTTTAGTGGCCCAATGTGAGTGGTTTGTATTACACTGTGGGGATAAGGTCACTTGCATCTATTCCAGTATGAACTCCACACTAAGAGCCTGTTGAGGTATCTTTGGCTATTGTTTGCCCACTTGTTATGAATCTGAGACAATGTGCCAAATGTTACCCCTGCCTACTGCATGACTCGTGACATCATCTCTCCCTTGCCATTTCTGCTGCTCGTCTTGGTGATTATGGAGCACCCCCTCCACCCGCCCACCAATATCATGTTGTTCAGTTTTGAAAAGGAGAGGGGATGGAGCACAAGAGGGGAGAGTGTCTCCCCACCATTCTCCTTTCCTCCACTTCCTCCTTTTCAAATATGAGCAGTATGGCTGTTATGTATGCAAGTTATGCAGGATCAAAATCCTACATAACTAATTGGCTCAGACTTATTACTGGTCAATGAGGTGAGGGATTGAAATCCTACCATCTGATTGGGCCTCTATTTAATGTTCAACTTCACCAATCGTGGGAAGTCTGGGTGGAGCTAAAGCGTATAAAAGCCAGGGGTGTTTGCCTTGTGTCAGATTCATTCATTGCCAGGTCCAGTTCTGAAGAAGGAATAAATGTATTGAGCTGTTATCTCTATGCCTTCCTTTTTTCGCATGGACCCACTATATAACTTGGCAGCAGTATTTAGGTGTTGCAGGGGCTCCCATATCACCCTCCCATCCTCTGACCATCCACTGCCTGAAGCAACTGTTGAGCAACTTAAGAACATAAGAACAGCCCCACTGGATCAGGCCATAGGCCCATCTAGTCCAGCTTCCTGTATCTCACAGCGGCCCACCAAATGCCCCAGGGAGCACACCAGATAACAAGAGACCTGCATCATGGTGCCCTCCCTTGCATCTGGCATTCTGACATAACCCATTTCTAAAATCAGGAGGTTGCACATACACATCATGGCTTGTACCCCATAATGGATTTTTCCTCCCGAAACTTGTCCAATCCCCTTTTAAAGGCGCCCAGGCCAGTCACCATCACCACATCCTGTGGCAAGGAGTTCCACAGACTGACCACATGCTGAGTAAAGAAATATTTTCTTTTGTCTGTTCTAACTCTCCAACACTCAATTTTAGTGGATGTCCCCTGGTTCTGGTGTTATGTGAGAATGTAAAGAGCATCTCCCTATCCACTCTGTCCATTCCCTGCATAATTTTGTATGTCTCAATCATGTCCCCCCTCAGGCGCCTCTTTTCTAGACTGAAAAGGCCCAAACGCCGTAGCCTTTCCTCATAAGGAAGGTGCCCCAGCCCCGTAATCATCTTAGTTGCTCTCTTTTGCACCTTTTCCATTTCCACTATGTCTTTTTTGAGATGCGGCGACCAGAACTGGACACAATACTCCAGGTGTGGCCCTACCATAGATTTGTACAACGGCATTATAATATTAGCCATTTTGTTCTCAATACCCTTCCTAATGATCCCAAGCATAGAATTGGCCTTCTTCACTGCCGCCGCACATTGGGTCGACACTTTCATCGACCTGTCCACCACCACCCCAAGATCTCTCTCCTGATCTATCACAGACAGCTCAGAACCCATCAGCCTATATCTAAAGTTTTGATTTTTTGCCCCAATGTGCATGACTTTACACTTACTGACATTGAAGCACATCTGCCATTTTGCTGCCCATTCTGCCAGTCTGGAGAGATCCTTCTGGAGCTCCTCACAATCACTTCTGGTCTTCACCACTCGGAAAAGTTTGGTGTCGTCTGCAAACTTTGCAACCTCACTGCTCTTGTCTTCACCTTATTGGACTGCATTCTCAGAGGTGTGGCTGGCGGAACAACTGTGAGACCCTTCTCTCTAGCGGAACTCAGAATGTGAAATTCAATGCTCTAGAGGTTTGTTGAGTCTCCATTTTAACTGATTTTCAACAACTTTTGAAGACCAGGCATGTTTCACACATTTCTTTTGGTTGGCTGTTATGGAATTTTTCTCTTTATTTCCTTGCTCACTATTTGCTTTGGATTGTGTTATTTGACTTTTTACCATTTTTATTTCAGATTATGATTTATTGTGTAAACTGCCTTGAGCATTTTTTAAACGGCAGGGTAAAAAAAACATTCCTCTGACTAAAAATGTATGTATACTCCATCATGTGTGCCTATGATTTGGCTATCTTCCCTACCTACCTGCAAATATTCTATTTAATTCAAAGGCTGAAAGACTCCCACACCAAGAGAAATTGGCCCAGACAAAGATATCTCCTTGGCTATTTTGTATCTGAAATTTCATAGGACACCATCAGCTCCAGCCATAATTTCAGAGCTCTGTTCTTTTAAAATATACCACCACCATCTACCAGCCAGATGGTGACAGTGAGATGCTACGTTAGCACATCTCTGCCTCACCTGCTAATAAGCGAGGGATTTTATTGCTATACCAGTTAATTCCATCTCTCTTGGGAAAGCCTTTCTTCTGTCCTGCGTGTGATAAGAGCTGTTAAATTCATATGGAGACTAAAGGAGCCTAATTACAGCAATTAGCATTACTAATTTTATTTCAACTATAACCCTAAATCAGTGCACAAATAGAACTTCCTGCTCACAAACATCAGGTTCCTGATTTAAGAGAAGAAAGTGGTGAAATCAGGAATTTAGTCCGAGCCATTTAAAACTGGATTTGTACACACAGAGCGAATAAGTCCAATTTTAAACAGAATCAGACAGTCAAATGCTATCCCCCCTCCATTTACCAAGGAATTCTCTTCAACGTATGAGATGGAAATAAGTAGCTGTGTTTCACATTAACTGACACTGGCGTGTCCTATTAAGGATTCTGTACATACTAACAAATAGCTGAGTTCTTTGTGCACTACCCAAAGAACACTTGAAACAACAAACATGGGAGAAAGGGCCACTAACAAGTTGCAGACAATACAGAAGGAGAGACTGAGACCTGTTGTGCGGAGGCTGGAACATCAAGAGGCACTTGCTAGATGAATGTCTGCTGGATGCATCCCTGCCCAGCCCAATGTTGAGCTGAAAAACCAATGCAACATGTTAATTAATTAATTAGCATGGAGCCTAATTAGCAATGCCAGCAGAAAATACTAGACTGTCCAAAATCCTTAATGCTTACATGCTACAAAAATTAAAGTGCCCATCTCAATGTCCAATATCGCATGCTTTTTGGTGCAAGAAGGGAAAACACAAGCACCTTAATGTGCCGGACCTGCTGCAGAGGTGGTCCCTCCTCCCCCCCCAAGCCTCCGAAGCCAAGGAAAGCTGTGCTCCCCTTGCCTCCAGGGGTTTTACCGAGCTCCAGCGAGGATCAGAATGGCTGGAACGCATGAAAAGATGTGACTTCCGGTTTTCTCAGGAAACTGGAACGGACTTTTTTTTGTCTTATAAGGCATTTGGAGGGCTTCCCCAGGCTGGAAGTCACGTCTTTGTGTGCATTTTGGCCATTTTGAGCCTTGCAGAAGCGCTGCCTCTGTGGGACTCAAAAAAGCCCCCGGAGGCAAGGCGAGCACAGCTCCCCTCAACTTCAGAGGCTTCACTCAATGTCAAGCATTGTTTGATGATGCAAGTGTGGAAACGCATCCCTGTCATTAAGCAATGCACAACTGTAATAATAATAATAATAATAATAATAATAATAATAATAATAATAATAATAATAATAATAATAATAATAATAATAATAGCAGCACAACCATACTCCTTCAAATAGCACAGCCTGAATCATGACTCCTTTTCCTGCTCTCTGCAGAAATGCATGGTGTGTATCAAGAACTATTTGCAGCTATTCCAAAACAAACAGAGAGCAAATGGGAGCATCTCATTGTCATTGTCATTCAGAAGGTAAAGCTGCCTTGCCTCTGACGAATCCAGCTCTCTGCTCTTACACACACATGAGGTGCCATGTGGGAAATGGTGAGAGCTCGGCTGCTTAGCCAAGATGAGAGGGGGACGCTAAGTGAAATATAGACTCCAGCACTCAGCATTAGGTTTAGCAATCTAGGGCACGGCAGGTGGTTATTTTCATAAACTGGAGCACCCCCCCAGGACCACATAGCCAGGTCTGGAATTTGGAGCCTTCACAGCTCACAGCACAAGTCTGTGCCATGTGAAATTCTCATTTTACAAGGCTGCTGTTGCAGCAGGCAAGGCTGCGAGGCAGCTGCTAGAGATAGCCCCAGCCATCTCTCTGCCTGCTATTAGTGGAGTGGCTGACTTTGTTATTACCTCTGGCATGCTTTTCTTCTTGCGGTGGTCCACGAAGGCCTGTTAATTCATTCTAATGTAGGATTCCAAAGATGTGTGTGCAAGAGACAGCAGAAGCCCCCAGTTTTGCTTCCCAACCCAAAACCCAGCAAACCAGGAAACAGCCTTTCCCAAGTGCTCATCTTGTGCTCATCTGTCTAAGCTGAAGTGTATATCCTCAGCGGTATATCCATGAGTGTATATCCATGCTGCTACTGTCAAAACACCAGGAGGTAAACAGGCCCCCAATAGCACAAGAAGTACCATTTCAGTTTGATTCTATAGCAATCTTAAAGCCCAATCCTATTCAACTTTCCAGCATCAATGCAGCCACAATGCAGCTCAAATGTGAGGAAACAAACATTCCCTTCTGTTGAGGAGGCCTACATTAATGCCCCGTCACCACTATAGCATGCAGCATACACCCCATTGCGATGGCTTTATATGTTCTGGAAGGTTGAATAGGATTGTGCCCTTAGTTGTTCTCTTTATATTGGGAAACAGTGCCGTAAGGTGACATCCAGGCCCAGGAAGGCACAGCTACAGGAATACATGACAGCTACACTCTCCCCCCCCCTTAAACTGTCTCTCTCTCAGTACCTTCCTTGAAAAATTCTCTTTCTCCCTCCCTCCCCCCAAATTTAAAAAAAAAAAATCACTTTCCTCCAGGTCTTCCACTAGGGAGAGCTCAGCAATACGTCCCCTGAGGCAACTGAAAAACTGCCTCTCCTGGTGCTTTAGAGAGCCAGTCCTTTGTACAGGCTCCCTGCTTTTTTCATGGCCTTTTAAAAAACAAAATGGAGGCAATTCTTCCTGCTGCCTCCCCAGAGCTTGTTGATACATCCTGCATCTTTTTTACTGGAGGCCAGCCATGATTACAGCCTAAACTGCTGGGGGCAACTCTGCTTGCTGCCTCCGCAGAGATTGCTGACCCAGACACCCGGCCTCTTTTTCATTGGAAGCCAGCCATGATCAGCAAGTCAGAAGCTAACTGCCTTCCCATGTACTGTATGTGTCTGTACTGCTTAACTCACTGACTATGCTAGAGAAGAAAGGAGTGGCGCAGAAAGGCAAATAACTTATTATTTGTTGGGTCCTTGTGCTTGATTTGTTAACTTGTTGGGTCTGGTGAGGCTCTGCCTCCCTTGCGTGCACTTCACTGCTGGGAGGGCTGCCCTTTAAGACAACACCTCCAGCTTTGAGGTTGAGCTCAATAGAGCTGGCAAGCATAAATCTTCATCTCATTTGTGTTTGCAGTCCCTTCCAAATTTCCACTCTAGTGAGCTGTGCTTCTGGAAGAGTGCTTCCAGAGGGAGGGCCAAGAAGAGTGGAGCAGTAATTCCTCTGGACAGCCACAAACCAGAACTCTTCCTTTGCCAATCTTTGTCTGACTGCTGCCGAGCCAGGTAGCAGGAATTAACAGAACCAGAACAATGGGCTAAAACAGAAACTGTAAAATAGAACACCCCTAAACATTTGGATCTATTCCTCAAGGTTCCTTTTTCCTGACTTTCCGTTAATACAACAGTGTTACATCAGCCACACAGGTACCCTAAGCTGCTTAGGCCAATTCAGATGTTCTCAAGGTTGGACAGATTGCTCTTTATGATGTTTCTGAGCATCCAAAGACATGTGGTGCATGAGATCACACTTTTTTTTTTACACCATGCTTTTGGCATGTGGTGCATGAGATCACACTTTTTTTTTTTACACCATGCTTTTGGTTTATAAAAGAGTTAACCCTCCTTTCCCCACCTCTGGCACATTAAACTGAAAACACGGCATGATGTCATGCTTTGAAAACCACTTCCCTGTGCGAAGGAGAACATCATGCAGAGAGGAACGAAACCCCTTTTGGGAATGTCCGAAACTGTGATAGCCAGACAAGGAGCCTGTTTTTGTTTGGGAAAATAATATATTTGCTATGCTTTTTGACTTAGAACAGATGGGAAACATGGATATTTTCAAAAATATCATAGAAGCCTATGTCAGCCCAATAAGAATGTAAATCTTTCATTTCCTGAATGTATGGAACAAGCTGAGAACATTTTGGATAGAATTGTTGTTTACATCTCTGTTACCATTTCAGAACCCCTGGGTTGAGTTCCTGCTTTACAAAGGTTGTTCAGGCATTCACTTTGCATCTGGAGTTGGCAAATCTAGACCTATCAGAGCTTTGTATGCCTTTCATTATCCCATCACAGTTTTACACCTGCATGGTGCATGCATGAATCAGATCTTTCTCTTTCTTTGGGTTTGGGTTTGAGCCCATGGGGAAATTGGGTTAGGTTCCAGAGGACCCTTTTAAACAGGTGTCTCCAGATCCCAGCCCAGGGGACAAATCTGGCCCTTGAGAGGATTTTATCCAACTCCCAAGGTTCCCCAGCCTCTCAGGGCTAAAAATAATTCAAATGACACACTCCCTGGTATATACTGCATTCAGCCGCTAGAGGTACATAATGTAATGCAATGTAATGGAAAGAGATGATTCCATTACATTGCAATACATTCAGCATGTCTAGTGGCTGCATGAAGTATATACCAATGAGAGACTTCGAATATAAATATAATGCTAGTTAAATTTTAAATGGAACAGAAACGGAGACAAAAGTTTGAGGTTTATGTCAAAGGTTGCTTGATGCTTTTTCAAAATCCATTCTCCCCTTTTCCTGGGCAAATCAATTTTGCCCTCTGCTCCCCATCTCCTTCAACCCCATCCACTTATTGTATTCAATAAAACTCCCAGCACATAGTCCTCCATATATTTATTTATTTATTTATTGTATTTATTTTCCAGTCCCTGACACTGTGTCAGATACATACACAGCCCTCGTGCTGAAAAGTATGGAGACTCCTGCTCTCAACCATAAACTCTATGAATCTGAAATCATATCTTGAAGTCTATAGGGCCGAGTGCTAGTGAGGGCTCATCAACATCCAATGTTTCTTCCTCCGTGCTGGCTATCCCTTGACTTGTTGAAGGTTGCTGGCCCAACAATGAGGCCAATGAGGTTGGGTTCAGCAGTGGAAAGGGGGTTGCTTCACCCTTCTTCTCCACCTGTCTCTTGGCTCCTTCTCTGGGTTTGCCCCAGAACAGTCCTCAGGTAGAGTTCCAGCGACCTCTCATCATCACCAGGGTTGTGAAGGTGCAGCTGGAATTCCCAAGATGGTGGAGCAAGTATGGAAGTGGACACAAATGTGTCTGATGTTTCTCCACAGACCAATCCCAAAGCCCATTTGATGCAGAAAACTGACACAGTCCAGACAACTTTCAAAAAAGAGGAGTTTAATTGGCTGGACTTTATTACAATCCCCTCCCACCACTGGTCATATACAGTCTGTCTCTTTCTCTGTATTCTGTAGTCTTTCTCTAACAGTTCTGTATACTTCCTCTCCCCCCCCCTTTATGGCATCACTTCCTGCTCATAAGAAAGCCACTTTCTCTTCTCCTCCTCCTCCCAAAACCTCTCTCACTCCCACCTGCCTGCCTGTAGTTCCACTGAATCCCCCCACCCCAAGTGCACCAGCACAGTAATCGAAGGAGAACAGAGGCTGTAGATAATGAGGGGTAGTCAGCAATTCTGACCCTCGAAGATAATCAAATTTGCGTATAAAGAAAATTGACTGTAGGTACATGCTGTGAATGCTTCACAGTTGACCAAAGCTACCTGCAGCATTTGCCCTTATGTGTGTGTGTGTGGGGGGGGGGTGCTTCCCACCCATTAACATTTGGAGTGACACTCAGGGCAAAGAAACTGCAGAACCCCTGACTAAGTGAGGGGCCCTCAACTCACTTCTTTTGCACACAATAATCACATCAGCTGCATCTTTTTATAGACTGTGAGTACTTTGGGGATAGAGAAACATTTATTGATTTATTTTGCTATGTAAACCTCTTTGTGAACTACTTTTTGTTGAAAAGTGGTACATAAATATTCTTCATCATCCTCAACAGCAAGCTGCAGTGAAAAGGCACTAAGCATTAACTCCACCACGCAAAGCGCAAAAGATAAAGGAAATTCTGAAAAATAAGCAGCAGTCTCTTTCAGACAAATTAAATAGAAATAAGACTTTCTGTGGTGCAACCCTCACCCCTGGAATGTTGCCCCAGGAAGCCAACAGGACCTGAACAGGCCCAATGCACTTTTAAAGGCCTGGCTAACTTTATGAGCCTTAATAACATTTGCAGCTACGCAAGCTTATAAAATGCTCCAAGGCTAATCAAACTTCATGCTTCAGTGTGCAAGTTGATCACCTGGGAATGCCGCAGAAGGATTTCCTCTTTGCACACCTGGCCAGAAACATGGTGAGGTTTTTTATTGTTGCAATTCATTTCTTTTCCTTCCTCTGGATCTCCGGAGGGCATGACCGGGTACTTTCACAAAGTCAATGAGGCTCAAGCCATTTCCGGCATTCCGAGAAAAAGTCAAGCCCAGGAACAGGATGCAGGTTTAGGTGGAGAGCTGTCTGTTTGAGTTCATCCCAAATTGCATGAATGGCATCTTGTCCTTCTAGTTTCCTATCCAAGTCATGGCAGGACTTTGTTTTTTCTTCTGCCTTCATGAGAATGAACATGAGTTTCTTACAAAGTATGGGGCAGAGTTACTCAAAACCATTCCTCTCAGTCTTTAATAGAAATCAACGACCATGAGATGAGGACACTAGCAGATTTTAGCTCATCATACACATCATATATCTTTCCTTGTCATCTGTATTCTGCACCATTTGCCTCCATTTCTCAGTTACATCTTCCAGAAAAATGCCCAGGAGGCTATTTTACTGCACATTTTGCATACAAATGTTATAGAGCACTGGTTCTCACATATTTAGCCCCGGGACCCACTTTTTAGAATGAGTATGTGTCAGGACCCACCGGAAGTGATCTTATGACCAAAAGTGGCATCATCAAGCAGGAAAATTTTTAACAATACTAGACTGCAATCCTACCCACACTTACCCACAAGTAAGTCCCATTTACTATCATTGTTAAAAGCATATACACAGTAGCTTGTTAAAAGTACAGCCTGTAACATTTCCCCAAATGCAGTCACATACCATGGTAGCATCAAGTCTAATCTATTAAAAATAAAATATTGAAATGAATGCGGACCCACCTGAAATTGGCTCACAACCCACCTAGTCGGTTCCAACCCACAGTTTGAGAAACGCTTTCATAGAGTGCTCATAGGAAAGTGAATATTACCCCAAAGGGTCTCTCTGTACTAGAACGAAACCATCAGAGACCTTCAGATGGTTCTGGGAAGCAGAGAACCAGTCTTACAAACTGCAGAGACATAGATCCTGTGTAGGAATTTGGGCTGCATTCCTAGAAGTCATCACAAGCATTGCAAGGGTAACCAGGAAGATTCTAATGAAGGGAAATTCTTGGCCAGCGTTCAACCTGTTGTGTTGAAGAAGCCATGAACATAAGAACATAAGAACAGCCCCACTGGATCAGGCCATAGGCCCATCTAGTCCAGCTTCCTGTATCTCACAGCGGCCCACCAAATGCCCCAGGGAGCACACCAGATAACAGGAGACCTCATCCTGGTGCCCTCACCTACATCTGGCATTCTGACTTAACCCATTCCTAAAATCAGGAGGTTGCGCATACACATCATGGCTTGTACCCCATAATGGATTTTTCTTCCAGAAACTTGTCCAATCCCCTTTTAAAGGTGTCTAGGCTAGACGCCAGCACCACATCCTGTGGCAAGGAGTTCCACAGACCGACCACACGCTGAGTAAAGAAATATTTTCTTTTGTCTGTCCTAACCCGCCCAACACTCAATTTTAGTGGATGTCCCCTGGTTCTGGTATTATGTGAGAGTGTAAAGAGTATCTCCCTATCCACTCTGTCCATTCCCTGCATAATTTTGTATGTCTCAATCATGTCCCCCCTCAAGCGTCTCTTTTCTAGGCTGAAGAGGCCCAAACGCCGTAGCCTTTCCTCATAAGGAAGGTGCCCCAGCCCCGTAATCATCTTAGTCGCTCTCTTTTGCACCTTTTCCATTTCCACTATGTCTTTTTTGAGATGCGGCGACCAGAACTGGACACAATACTCCAGGTGTGGCCTTACCATAGATTTGTACAACAGCATTATAATACTAGCCGTTTTGTTCTCAATACCCTTCCTAATGATCCCAAGCATAGAATTGGCCTTCTTCACTGCCGCCGCACATTGGGTCGACACTTTCATCGACCTGTCCACCACCACCCCAAGATCTCTCTCCTGATCTGTCACACACAGCTCAGAACCCATCAGCCTATATCTAAAGTTTTGATTTTTTGCCCCAATGTGCATGACTTTACACTTACTGACACTGAAGCGCATCTGCCATTTTGCTGCCCATTCTGCCAGTCTGGAGAGATCCTTCTGGAGCTCCTCACAATCACTTCTGGTCTTTACCACTCGGAAAAGTTTGGTGTCGTCTGCAAACTTAGCCACTTCACTGCTCAACCCTGTCTCCAGGTCATTTATGAAGAGGTTGAAAAGCACCGGTCCCAGGACAGATCCTTGGGGCACACCGCTTTTCACCTCTCTCCATTGTGAAAATTGCCCATTGACACCCACTCTCTGCTTCCTGGCCTCCAACCAGTTCTCAATCCACGAGAGGACCTGTCCTCTAATTCCCTGATTGTGGAGTTTTTTCAGTAGCCTTTGGTGAGGGACCATGTCAAACGCCTTCTGAAAGTCCAGATATATAATGTCCACGGGTTCTCCCGCATCCACATGCCTGTTGACCTTTTCAAAGAATTCTATAAGGTTCGTGAGGCAAGACTTACCCTTACAGAAGCCATGCTGACTCTCCCTCAGCAAGGCCTGTTCGTCTATGTGTTTTGAGATCCTATCTTTGATGAGGCATTCCACCATCTTACCCGGTATGGATGTTAGGCTGACCGGCCTATAGTTTCCCGGGTCCCCCCTCTTTCCCTTTTTAAAAATAGGCGTGACATTTGCTATCCTCCAATCTTCTGGCACCGTGGCCGTTTTGAGGGACAAGTTGCATACCTTAGTCAAGAGATCTGCAACTTCATTCTTCAATTCCTTAATAACCCTTGGGTGGATGCCATCAGGGCCCAGTGACTTATTGATCTTTAATTTATCAATGAGGTCTGAAACATCTTCTCTTTTAACCTCTATCTGACTTAACTCCTCGGTCAGGAGGGGCCGTTCGGGCAGCGGTATCTGCCCGAGGTCTTCTGCCGTGAAGACAGATGCAAAGAACTCATTTAATTTCTCTGCCATCTCTAAGTCTCCTTTTATCTCCCCTTTCCCTCCCTCACCATCCAGAGGGCCAACCGCTTCTCTGGCGGGTTTCCTGCTTCTAACATATTTGAAGAAGCTTTTATTATTCCCCTTAATGTTGCTGGCCATGCATTCCTCATAGTCTCTCTTGGCCTCCCATATCACCTTCTTACATTTCTTTTGCCACAGTTTATGTTCCTTTTTATTCTCCTCATTAGGGCAAGACTTCCATTTACGGAAGAAAGCTTCCTTGCCTTTCACAGCCTCTCTAACTTGGCTCGTTAGCCATGCAGGCACCCTCCTGGATTTAGTGGAACCCTTCTTTCTTTGCGGTATACACCTCTGCTGGGCCTCTATTACTGTTGATTTAAGCAGCATCCATGCACTCTGGAGAGATTGGACTCTTTTTACCCTCCCTTTCAACCTCCTTCTAACCAGCCTCCTCATTTGAGGGAAGTCCGCCCGTCGGAAGTCAAGGGTTTTTGTTAGAGATTTGCCTGGTATTCTTCCCCCAACATGCACGTCAAAACGGATCGCAGCATGATCACTGTTCCCCAATGGCTCAGTAACGTTTACATCTCTAACCAGGTCCTGCGTACCGCACAAAATTAAATCCAGAGTCACCTGTCCTCTGGTGGGCTCCGTGACTAGCTGATCTAAGCCACAGTCATTTAGCACGTCAAGAAATCCGGTTTCCTTATCGTGACCAGAACACAAATTGACCCAGTCAATATGAGGATAATTGAAGTCCCCCATGATTACAACCCTGTCCCTCCTCGTCACCTCCCTGATCTGTTTCCTCATTTCAAGGTCCCCATCAGATTTCTGGTCTGGAGGACGATAGCACGCCCCCAGTATTACATCGCTGCACAAGCCTGGTAATTTAACCCACAGAGATTCTACGGTGGAGTCAGACCCACCTTCAATCTCTACTTTGCTGGATTCTATCCCTTCCTTAACATAAGGGGCCACCCCACCTCCAACACGCCCCTGCCTGTCCCTCCTGTAGAGTTTATAGCCCGGGATTGCGGTATCCCACTGATTCTCCGCATTCCACCAGGTTTCCGTTATGCCCACTATGTCAATATTTTCCCTTGTCACCAGACATTCCAGTTCTCCCACCTTTGCTCATAGACTTTGGGCATTCGCATAAAAGCATTTATACATGGAATGCCCCAGGATGGGCTGCTTATTTGCTCCTTTGTCTCCGCATCCTCTCAGTGTGCCAAACCGTCTATCACATCCCATCACCCTACCTTTCCCAATTTCTTCTCCTACCCTGCCTTTGTCTTGTTGTTCTCTAACCTCCCCATCCTCATCCCATAGGGATGAAGAGTCCCGAACCGGATGCCCCTCGGCTCCTGTCGGCCTTCCCCCAGGGATCAGTTTAAAAGCTGCTCTGCCACCTTTTTAATGTTATGCGCCAGCAGTCTGGTTCCATTCTGGTTCAAATGGAGCCCGTCCCTCTTGTACAGGCCCCGCTTGTCCCAAAACGTTCCCCAGTGCCTAACGAATCTAAACCCCTCCTCCCTACACCACCGTCTCATCCACGCATTGAGACCCCTGATCTCTGCCTGCCTAGCTGGCCCTGTGCGTGGAACAGGTAGCACTTCAGAGAACGCTACCTTTGAGGTCCTGGCTTTCAGCTTCCTGCCTAAAAGCCTAAATTTGGCCTCCAGGACCTCCCAGCTACACTTGCCCACGTCGTTGGTGCCGACATGCACCACAGCCGCTACCTCTCCCCCAGCACTGTCTACTAGCCTGTCTAGACGAAAAGTGATGTCCGCAACCTTCGCACCAGGCAGGCAAGTCACCATGCGGTCCTCACATCCGTCGCAAACCCCCCTCTCTATGTTTCTAATAATCGAATCCCCCACTACAAGAAGCCCCTGACCCCCCTCCAGCCGAGGAGTATCCCGAGTGCGCTCGGATACGGGTCCATCCCCTGGAGAAGGGATCCCCCCTAGGGGATTGTTTCCCTCCTCTCCAGGATGACGTCCTCCAGTCCCGAGACTTCCCACCCGGGCAGCCGAGGAGCTGCACGCCTGAGGTTGGGACAAAGCCTGATCGTCCCCGGAAGTCTCCCCACGGTCCTCCTCTGGCTGCCTGCACTTCTCCAGGTCGGCCACCAAGGCTTCAAGGGAGCGGACGCGTTCCTGCCTGAATGGGTTGCTTGGATTAGCCTAATGGGGCTCTTATCACCTCCTAAAGGTCAATGGCTATGCTAAATTGCCCTGTCTGGTTGGGAACAGGCCCTTCCTAGGTTCTTTCCCTCCTAGTTCTGTTCTCTTAGGCTGGACTGTTTTTGTAACCTCAAGCTAGTTTTTATTTGGGTTTGTTTAATTATTTATTGCTCTCTAGATCCTGTGTCCCAATTTACTGACCTGTTTAGGTTATGTTCTAACTTAGATTAAGTTTAACCTGGGTTACGTATAGGTTTAATTTAAACAAGTAGAAAAACCTGCTTTCCACTTTATCCTCCTCCCTTCCTTCAATTAGGTGCTACCTTAGGTGCAGCTAACTTTCAACTTTGATTTAAATGCCTGACCCTTGGGCTCTTACTCATGAGTAGGACTCTGCTCTTACTCATGAGTAGGCCTATGTCCCTCCCTTAGGTGCTAACTTTCCATTTTGATTTAAGATTGCTTTAAAGGTAAGGTTAAGGTTAGAAGACAGGGAGTTAGAAAGACAAAGTGTTAGAATGAGTACACTTACCTCCTCCTCCTGCTCCTCCTCCTCTCCTTCTCCAAAACTCAGAGGTCTCCTTGCCTTCTCCTCGCACAGATGCTAAACTCTTGTGCCTTACCTGGCACTTAGTTCCCGAGGCACTGGGTTCCCAGAGGCCACACGCGTCTGCAGAGAGAAAGGGAATGCAAGGGAAAGATTCTCAAATTATGCAAGGTTGACATCACTGAACCTTCAAAGCCTAAACCTGGGAAAAGTGAAAGATTAGAGTTGGAGGAAAGAGAGGAAGAAGAAAGGAGAAAGTCATAAGAAAGAGTTTGGGAGTAAAGCATTCAATAATTCATCCATGTCATTGTCTACCATGTCCTTTCTGAGAACAAAATGTGAAATCCTCATTGGCTCTAATCTTTCTCCCAAGATATCCCATAAACTTGCATAGGAGAATGGTCTCTTTCTTACCAAGCAGCTGGAATGCAGGGCATTTGGTGAACTATACAAAGCAAACACAGATTTGGAAGGAGGGAACTATGGGGTGGGAAGTACTGGAATGATCAGACTTTTCTCCAGAAGGGTTACGTTGCTGGAAAATTTTCCTTCTTGGAAGATATTCCACAATTATACATCATAAAAATAATTAGGTTACAGTGAATTAGTACAAATGTTTACAACAAAATTGCCATGCAAAACATTATGGGTAATAATATGCTAATTGCTGCAGAAGCAAAAGCTGATTATGTTACCGCAATAGCAAAAATTGCCAACTCGGCACTTCCAACCAAAGCTTTGTATCTTACTACAGCATCTGGAAGGCAAACAAAGCAGGCAGCCAACAGTCTGACCCAGGTGGCATTTTGGCAAACCATCCTGGTGCCTTGGAACTGCAGAGCTTCCTAAGCGAAAACAGTCCACACTTTACAAATGCCTTGGAAAATGACATAGGATGCAATCACCTTGCCTGCTTTCAGACAGCTAGGTGACACTACTGTCCTCTTATCCAGCCATGCACAGCAGAGTTTTCTTGGCCTTTGTACTCTCATGATCTCATTCTTGCACATTCTCTTTGGAGCCTTGTGTCTTTGTCTGTACAATTACATTCCATGATCCCATTGCTGGGGCAGATACCTTACTAGTGTTTGTCTTCCTTTTCCAATCCAGGGAGTGCGAGTAGCAGAGGCTGACACATCGCCAGATCACGGGGGCAGCATTTGGCAACCTGCTTCACATGCAGGGAAGTGTCATTCACTCTTAGACTGAGACAGCACTTCAGTGTATCTTCTGCCTCATCTGCAATTGATGACATGAAGAAAGAGAACATACTGGTGATGATACCTTGTCCTGACTTCCTGGATGGATTCACTCAGCAGTTTCATGTAGGTATGAAATAGAACGGGGGGGGGGGAAATAGATCCCTGTGAAGCAAAAGTGACCCAGTCCCATCTTCTAGTATTGATTCTCAGGGTAAGAATGAAACCCACAAACCAAGAAAATTAGTAGAAAGAGAAGAAGTATTTTACTGAAAGTGAGTTGACCAAAAGACCAAGGTGTACAATGAAGATACAGTTGCCCTTAGTCTTATGCAAGTGTTGGGTTCCAAAGTCAGCACATAATGGCACATACTCAGAATTAACTGAAAAATCCCTTACATTGGAAAAATAGGTTCTGTCTCTTTAAAAATTACAAGTCAGGTAAGAACTGAGATCAACAGAGGGAAAAGCAGTTTCATTCTCCAATCTCAGGCTCACTCTCAGGCATGTACTATTTAGTAAGTGGAATTGCATTCACTATTTAAACTGTTGTTCTCTCTCTCTCTCTCTCTCTCTCTCCCCCATACGCTTTTCTTTTGTGTGAGAATAGCGTATGTAAGCTGTTCATCAGCTCATCAGCTGCTGAACATCATCAGTTCATGAGTTCATCAGCTCATCAGCTGCAGCTAAGATGAGGGGTGACTGTATACTCATGTGATACAGACCCTGTATCTGTGATACAGATTCTTAGGGTGGAGCTAGATGCTACAAGAGACATAGCATGGCTTTCTCCCTTCTTCCTTCTGACACATACAGCATAATCCTATGCATATCTACTCAGAAGTAAGCCCAATTGTGTTCAACAGAGCTTACTCCCAGAAAAGTATTGTAGGATTGCAGCTGTAGTCTAACACAATGTGTGGTGGGATGCTGCACACTATATGAGCTCACCCACCCCCTCACATAATTGGCTTCTGATGATAGACTGATGGTTGCTGATGGCAGAGCCAAACCATTTACAGAATGATGTCATTATATGACAAAACATGTTAAGCTAGATGCTACAAGGAAGGAGGAGAGCAGTGGCAGTGTAGCAGAGTGCCAGGAACTCTTGAAAATGAGACTAGGTAAGCAGAATGGTGTTTAACAAAATGCAGAGTTGTTGTTGAGGTTATTTCTCTGCAAAAGGCCACAAACCTACTGCTGTCCACTCTTAAAGCATCTTCTCTGCTGCTGTGGTCCACTATAATTTCTGGAATGAACTACTAGCCTATAACCTACCCAGGGCATTCCCAGTATAGACCTGGACCAAGGAATGGTTCCATCACAGACACAGCAAGCAGTTGAGTGTCTCTCATAGCATCTCATTTCAACCTTAATGTGCCAATAATTTCAATCATTTACTAAAGAGATTTAAAGCAGCACTCCCATTATTAATAATCTTAGTTGTGGCACATATATAAGTATTCAGCAAAGCAAGAAGAAAATCTCATTCAGAATTTAGAATTTGTCCCAGGAGACAAAACAGTAAATCAATTATGATCTCATTATCTGCTGTTTTGTGGAATAAAGGATTATTATCACTAGAAGAGAGATGGCATAAAATTTTAACCAGCCTTTCTTTCAAAACTTATTATGCACGCTGACATGATTTCACAAAAGATGTGGGATGGGCTGATTTGTTCTTCACAGACCTTTGTCATCTCATCAGCAGACCAGGGCCAGACTGCAGCTCCCTGCTCCCACACTGCCACCCTCAGACAATGTCTACATTTCAAGGTCTTGATCATAAGCTGCTAAGTAAAAATTAGAGCAAATCAGCACCATAGGAAGAGGGAAGGGGTTGAGAGCTGATGGTTCTACTGAGATTGTCCAGATTTGTGAAAAAATTTTGCTGGGGAAGCAGCCTGTGTGTGAGGACTCCAAAAATCTGGAGTTAAGGTTTGCTGGGGATACAGTCAACTGAAGTTTGGGGGGGGGGGTGTTGCTGTGTTTCCAACGGTTTTGATTACCTGTAGATACTCGCCTATAAGGAGAGAAATTTCTTCCAGTGTTCAGAATGGATCTGTGTTTAGCTCTCAGTCATAAACAGATTTGAAAGTAATGTTTTAATCCTCATTTCGATCTCTGAAACAAAGTTCAAGGCTCCAGTTCAGTGCACCATTACTTAAGAATAGCACCCATAGAAAGCAATGCAGTCTACTTCTGAGTAAAGCAGGTTGCAACTATGTGTAGCTGCTCTTGCTCATGCTCATTTCTTGTTGCTTGCCTCTCCACTGTGAATTGAATTGCACACTCTGTTATGTGTTACATGCTATATGTAGAGCCTCTGGCTTAACACACCAGGCACCTTAAAGAAGAATTTGATTAATGGTTCTACCGATATGTTGCTTATAGTGCACTTACTCCGAAAGTGTTTACAAAAAGGTTGTGTAGACCAGAATTTAAAAAGTTAATGAATAAAAATGTGTCTTATGATCTTTTATTATATTTTTAATAAATTAGAGACTCTGTAATTCTTAAGTAACAATTATGGATAGGTAATTTTTCAGGATCTGGCCTTGGGAAAAATCAGAAAAAAATATGGTCAGACATCCCCCTAAGTTTAAACCCCCCCCCTTCAACTTATCCAAGGGTCATAGAAAATTCTATGATTTGGGGCTCAAAACCTGCCCTTGACTTATCTGTGAGATTGACTTATCCTTGAGTGAGTGTGGTGAATCAGAATTGGCACAGAAGTCTCTGAGAACAGGAACAGTCATTTTAGAAACCAGCTACCATCTGAATCACTGCATGGAAATCAGTTCAACACAGATGTGAAGTAGGATTTAGGAATGCACATTTTTATTAAACAATCCAGAGACAATGCCCTGGGGAGATGTTTGTTGTCTTCCCTCATGTGTGCTACTGAACACCTCCAGCATTCACCAGCAGCAGCATTTCAGGTGCTCCAGGTTGGGATCCATAAATTAGGCCTCTGGCTATCCTCACCCATAATGCAGTTAAAACACATGCACAAAGAGCTGGTGAGGAGTCACATTTTAATACTGAAACTTCTTAGACAGTGTTTTTCTGTGCTTCACAGTTTGAATTCCCTGAACTGATCTCTACCAGGATTTTTAACTAACAAAAGTTCAGCTATAAGTGCAGTGTTTTTTCCCAACTTGATACCAGGCCCCAAGGATTTCTCTGCTAAAGGAGGCAGCAATCAGCATGATCCCTTGCTGTTATTTGCTGGTCTATCACCCATGGGCCCTAGTTATAGGGATTCCTAATGATTGTATAGCATTTGGGGCCCTTTTAAAAAAAGACAACAAAGAAGGAACATGAAAGAGGTTTATAACATTGTGCACAGTGTGGAAAAAGTGACAGCCACTCCTCGCCTACAGACGAGAAAAGCAAAGCACAAATTGTCTGTGCCTTGACTTGCACTGCCTGATACTATTCCCATAACATTCCAAAGATTATGATGATGATGATGATGATGAATGTAGGAAACTACCTTATACTAAGGCTATTGGTCCACCTAACTCAGCATTTCCTGCACTGGCTGGCAGTCATTTTTCTGGGTTTCAGACAGGAGTTTTTCCCAACCCTCCATGGAGGGATTGCACCTGGGACCTTCTGCACACCACATGCTCTGTCCCTGAGCTGCAGACGCACCTGTACACCAAAATACTGTCTGCATCACCATCATAAGGTGACAGAAGGCAGCTTCCCTTCACAGTGTAGACTCTTCAGGACTAATGAACGTAATTGCTCAGTGATTCTCATGCCTAACCAGCAATGGGAGCTCAGAACTATTGCAACAGGAAGTATCTTGTTAAATTGATCCTTGGAGTTTCAGGGATTGTTTTCTGCAGCCACACTGAGAAGTGTCCAGGAATTTTTTTTTTTAAGCCAACCTTTGAGAGGGCTCCCTAGAATTTAGAGTGTTTGAATCTATTCAGAGCCCCGTTTGGGCCTTGCTATGAGCATAAGCGGGGTGCTTGGCCAAAGTAGGCCCTATACTTGGCTGCTTGGGTCAGCAAGTTTATTTTAGAAAATGCCCCTTGTGTCCGTGTAAAAGGGGAAAGGGTGTTGCTGACTAAGCTTGACTGCAGAAGTTGTTTTGCAGAGCTAAAACCTCAATAACAGGAAACTGCTAGCTTAACCGCAACTAGGCAGGAGGTTGGAGGAGAACAGGGACTTTTTGCAAGCGTGCTATTAGTCAATGCAGGGAGGAGGAGATGGGACTTTTGCAGCTTAGAAAGATATCACATATTTTAAAATGCCATATAAGGTAGAGCATGCAGCACAGAAATTGAGTAGTGGGAGATGTGGGCAGGGGCAAAGCTTCACGTGATATGCTGTTTGCCAGTCAAGAATGTAACCAATACTTTGCAATGAGAAGTTTTTTTGTATATCAACCCAAAGCCCTGAGAAATCGGGGTCACAGATTTTTTGGAAGCTATTCCTCTGTTACCAGCAGCCGGCTGAAAATAAAAGCTTGTTTTTCCTTGACCTCTTGGTGTCCGCCTGCATCCTTGCCTCGACCTGCAACAAACCTACAAAAAAGAGAAACTTTAGCTGTGGGATCCATGCCTGTTTGCCACACACAGTAAGGGTCACTGGGGATTGTACAGGAAAATACAGGTTTGCATTTGCATTGGGCAAATGGGAAAGCTGCCAGTCCTAGACAGGACAAGCACTGGATGCAGCAGCTGTTCTTCATTGCCTTTAGCAACAGGAAATAGACCTTGTGGAAGGCAAGAGGAAACCTGTTAGTGAGAAATGAAAGCTTCTCTTGGGTGTTTATGACCCCATTTCCATAAATTGCACACATACCTTTAATCATCTTTACCTTAAGCCATTTCTGCCCAACACTGCATGTACGCAACAGGGATCAAATGTGTACACCTGTGGACTGGGCAGAAATGGGTTAACTCAGGGGTTCACAAACTTCCCAGGAAGCCTGCTGCAGCTTCTTGTAAGTAAAAGACAACCCCTGACACCCCCAAAAGTGGCACGATCCTGGGGAGCCTGTTGCTGCAGTCCCCTTTCCCCTCCCTTAAAGAGGCAAAGGCAGAGGTCCTCAGGTTGGAGCATCATGATGCCCCTGTTTGAGAACCTCTGCCTTAGCTGCAAGGGATTCTCACCCTGAATTTAGAGTCGTCATTCCCTTGCTATGTGAATCTGGAAGACCACGTGGCACTTGTTTGAAAGTCATCGTGTGCACACACCTTTAATGCTTGCTTAATTTAAAAAAAAAAAAGTAGGTAGCAGATATTTCACTTTTGCTTTCCTGGCTGTTCGCCTCACTCCCATGCAAGGAAGGAGTGATGAAAGGGGGGTAAGGAAACAGACACCTGTCTCATTCCTTTCAGTCCCTTTAAAGGAAACACAAAGTGCTATGCATGATAGGAGTTCCCAGCATTTCCTCCTTTGATTAAAAGGCTCACAGAGGAAGGCATGTGATAAACTGTGAGATGGATGTGAGAACTGTGGCATTTAGGGGAGGGCTTCTGTTTGCTTTTGGGTCAGCAGCAGATTCAATTCTACCATCTTTGAATGGAGACAGCAAACAGCAGATCAATTAACAAGAGGTTGGTCTTAACAAACTTCTTAAAAATTGCCAGAGGTGGGGACAGTCAGACTTAATGGGGAAAGGCATTTTATAATCTGGGTGCTGCCCCTAGAAATATCCTTTCTTGCATTCCCACCAAACATATCTCAGTGGGTGAAGTATGTAGCGCCCCTGGTGATCACCACAGCAAGCAGTAAGGCTCAGATGGTAGGCGACAGAAGTATAGGTTCCAGAAATCAGGACTGTAAGTAATATGCCTTTGTCACAGGCATTAGGGCAGAAGCTTTTCACAAGTCAGGCAATTAGAAGGGCAATAACCCAATCATCCTCTAATTACTCAACCTGCTTTTGGTTACTGCCAATTGCTCTCTCAATGAGGAGTTCACAGACCATACCAACAGGTCAGTTTTGCCCTCCAAAGCTTTGACTTCCTATCCAGAGTCCCCACTTGGCTTGCAACAGGGTGTAAGGCATACTTAACGGTCATCAGGGTAGTGTAAGATCAAGTCACTGGAAGCTAGTCCCAATTATCACCAGTTTCCCCCTTCTGTGATTCCAATAATCCACACAGCTGTAAATAGATAGGATTTATTAAAGGACAGAAATAACAGTAGACAGGCACTTTGCTTAGGGATAGCTTTAGGACTTTAGAGAGAGCATGCAATACACACCAAAATTAAAATAATAAGAACTACCTCCTAACACTATCACTCACTAAACAGGGGGAACGGGGTGGCATCTGCATGTTGGGTGTATGTGTGAGAGCAGCCCTCATCTACTCTGGGGTGAGTTGTAATCTTGCTGGGTGTGGCTGCAATCCTTTCCATGTTTTCCTGGGAGTAAGCCCCATTGACTCAAATGGGGCTTACTTCTGAGTAGACCTACATAGGCTTGGGGTCTGTGTCAGCTTAACCCAGGATCTTCACCTTTCTCTTTTTCCTCTCCCTCCACAAAAGAGAAAAAAGCCACTCTTGATGACTTTGTCTCCAAAAATTGATTAAAAATAAGAATCCCCATTCCTTTTTAGCCATTCCCCTTTTTCCTCCCCCCTTCTTTTGAGGGGGGGTACTCTGTTGACTGCTATTGTAAGACAAAAGGCACAATCTTAGCTAGGTCTACTCAGAAGTAAGTCCTATTTTGTTCAATGGGACTTACTCCCAGGAAAGTGGGGTTAGGATTCCAACCAAACAGTCTCTAGGTCTCATTTGCATCAGTTTGCAATTGGCAGATACACACAAAACAAAGTCTTCCCCTCCCCCAGCAAATTCATCACTTCCCCCCCTCCCTTTCCAAACCCCTCCAGGTGTGCTGCTAACAAACTCAGGGCACAATCCTAACCAGGTCTACTCAGAAGTAAGTCCTATTTTGTTCAATGGGGCTTACTCTCAGGTAGGTGTGGTTAGGATTGCAGCCTCACTGCTGGCAGCCTTGTTTCTAGTGTATAATTATAACACCTTCATCCCCATTTTGGGGGTAACTGAGGTGAGGTGTTGTAATGGGGAGCCGTGGCCAATGGCTACAAGAATCAGGGAAGGCGCGAGCTGGAAAAGTTTGAGAACCACTGTCTTAGAGGCTGGCTGCTCCCATATCCCTCCAAGAAGCTAGCCCCTCAGGAATGTCCTAATTAACAGCTTTCTCATAGCTGTGTCTGGCTAACATGGTTCCAGGCAGTTGACATGGCTTCAGGTAATACTTTGCTGTTACCCAATTTTTGCCTTTCCTTTGACAGGCTTTATACATCATAATCAGTACCTTGAACTGAGCCTAGAAGCAGCCCAGGAGCCAGTGAGAAAAAAAAGCAACAGCAAAATATGCTCCAACCAACAAGCCTCTGAGAGGACCCAGGCAGCAGCATTCTCCATCAGCTGTAGCTTCTGAACCATCTTCAGGGGCAGCTCCAAGCAGAGTGTTTTACAATCTAATCACAATGTAACTAAAGTATGGATTGCTGTGGCCAATTTGCCTTTTTCCAGAAAAGCCACAGCTGCCACACCAGCCAAAGTTGGGAAAAGGCATTTTCTGCCAAGCTACCACCTGGAGTTCCAGCCACAATGCTGGATCCAGAAGACTCTCCTAGTTAATCCTTCATAGAGAATGAAACTCCATCAAGAGCAGGTTGCACACTCCCTTCCAGACCAACCTTTTCCTACTTCTCCCTCTAGTTCCTCCTAACTCCATCTCTCTACACTGCTTATATTGTCAATCTGAGATTCCTGGGCCCACAGCAGTCAGTACTCAGACAACCTTATTCCTCTCTTTTATCTGTTCCATGAAATAATGACCTACACTTTGAGTAATGTTGAGTCTACACTAGTCATGTGCATTACCAATAACGCGAGCAATATTATTGTCACCTCTCCTTTCTTACCCCCACACAGGCAGCATATCCTATGCTCACGTACCTGGGAGTAAGCACTATTGCCTTATGTCTGAGTAGACATGTGTCAGAATGGGCTCATACAAACACAGGATGCCCACTTTTTGAATCTGAGAAACACCACACTAAGGGGTGACATTTTGCAGTTGCTAATGGCTTCAAATGTCTCCCATCCTCATCCGCCAATCAGAAAGGGCCTCAGATCATTTCATATCATAATGGTAGCTAGCTGCCATGGCCAACTTTGAAGAGAAAAGACATTAGAGGCAAAACAACTAGGGAAAGGGGGACCCAGTATCTGTGCCTTAAAGGTGTTGAGGTTTCGGGTCCAGTATATATGCACTGTTTGCATGCCAACACAGTCAGAAGGACTTCTGCTCTAATGCCCACGATATTGCTTTGATGGTGTTCTTTGCTTTGTCCATTATTCAGTGCTCCCTTCCTAGGCGACAAACTACAGATGCTCATGTGCCCTGAACCCATGTTGATGATCAAAGCATTAGGCGTTATCAAAGAAAGGAGCCGTTTCATTTCAGAGTGGTCAATGGGTTCATGAGTTTGAAGGCATCTTCCTCGAAACAGTCCCTCTGCAGTGCAGAATCTGTAGGAGAGAGAGTAGGGCGACATTTGCAAGGTCAGAAAGCACTTTTCTATCAGTCTTTTTATACTAACAAGCACCAATGAGGAGTTCAAGATAAGACTATCTGACTTCAGCTGGAATTCAGAGACAGGTCTCTTGAGCTGGGGGGTGGAAATCCAAGAGGGGGGGAAGCTTCCCCTCGTGATGTGATCAGCAAGCTGCCACTGCATTTGTCCTATCTGTCTTTGAACCGGTTTCTCAGCAGAAACTCAGAGCGTTATTTAAGAATCTATCCTCCCCAGTGGTTGCCCTGTAGGGAACAGGGAGCCAAGCACATCTCTCCCAGAAGCACGAGCCGAGTTCTCGTTGGCAATGCAAATCAGCAGTAAGAAAGCCGCCTCGGGGTGAAAATGGAATATTTGGTTAGCAGTCTGACAAGTCATGAATCAAAACTGAATGAAATTCCTTGAGGGCCCCTTGGCCTGTCAGCTGACAGCACCCATTTTGTAAACCTGCCATGCTGTAATTCAATGCCCTGCTGGTGCTGGGTACACAAGCACAGGGTGTGATGTGCAAATGGATGGATATTTAATTGATAGCGTATACTGACTGAGTGCCACAGACTGTTGTCTTGCCTAGCCAAGGTAGGCAGCAGGTCCCCTTATGTGCTATGTAAATCACTTTGAGAATGTCTGTTGAAAAGCAGCATATAAATAATAAGTATTATTGTCATCATTATTGTTATTGTTATTAATAAACTCACAGCATTCTCAGTGGGTTTTTCCCAGCTGTCGTGCTTCAACCTCTCTCACTTCTATCAGGTATCAATCAGTTTGCCTTTCTCAGCCGTACTTTGATTCTTTCCCCATCATTCTTATTGGAGGAGCAAAAGCAATGAAAATTGGACATGGCTGAACATCCTGAATGAAGGTCCCCTTGATAATGAATTGTACCCTGAAGTTGTGCATAAGAGTAGCTGTGTGTACATGCTCATATATGTATGCACTGAATGTATGATCTGCATCCTGAGAAAACTAAAGACAAAGATTGCAGGTTCAGAACCTATATCCTATGGCATGTAGGCCTTGTGCACAAGTTCTAATCAATGCAGGAAGGCTGGTGGTTAGGTCATCAGGCACAATTGCACTAAAAGACCAATCCTATCTCTCCACTGCTAGAACTAACATTCTGGAGGTGGGGCACACTTTATGTCTGTCATAAACAGCCTTCCAAAACTGCTAGTGTATGGGGTAGAAACACAAAGATCGGCCAATGTGAGCAAGAGATATCGCCCAGCTCTTTTCAGCTGCACTTCTGCTACTGTCATAGGAAGGAGGAGGAAGGTCGCCACAATTCTACTACCTGGTGACAGTCGCATCCCAGGAAGAGGGAGGTAAGGTGCCTCTCTCAGTGTGGAGATGCATTCTTATAGCTTCCCCTCTGCAAATCTGGCATGCCTGGTTTCCTACCTACCTTTTTACGCTGAAAATTGCCCCTCCACACAACCCCACATACATAGCAAATCTGTCTCTAGCAAGGCTTCAGAATGGATGAGCTTCCTTGCAAACTAAAGGGAAGATGTCTGCAAGGGTTATCCTCTGAAATTGCTTTTAGAGACTGCAGAGGACTTCCCTGTTGGCAGAAAAGTACAGAAGATACTTGTGTTTGCTAACTGAAAACTCCCATGTTAGGATGAGTTAACACATCATATTTGCCCCATGATAACTAGAGCTATTCTTTGCTAATCTGCATTTATGTGGAACTGCCATCACTGATCCTTTGTCATGGATCACTGGCTTTCCCTTAACAATGGGAAGATGGAAGGTGAATGAAAATCTATTATGTGTTCACTGTCAAGTGATTCTAAAGTGATACAGTCCCAGGAGGGCTGTATCCTTTGCTTTTTCTGAACATGTAGATCACCTTTTTGTAATAAATCACTGCAAGCAGAAAGAATGCATCTGTAAGCAAACGGCCTGATGGAGACTTTTGATGCACAGAGGTGTGGGATGAACTGCGAGTCCAGCTGCCTTGTGCTTCCTGGTTTATCCAAAATGGAACTTTCACAGGTTTGCAGGATCATGGCCTTTAGAAGTCATGGTATTTCAGCAAGAACCTAGGAATTAACTGCTGCCCAGGTTTATTTTGTGATTTCATTGGACATCTGAATGGCTTTGGGCTGTCATGATACTGTTGTTTCTGTGGTTCTTATCTTCTCCCACAGGGAAACAGAAGGCTTGGGAGGCATGTGCCCCATATTCCTCTTGCATTTCCATTATAGACAAACTCTGCTGGTTCAGAAAAGACAGTAGCTCCTGTCTATTCTGTAAATATGTCTAATGCACAGGCTTACTATATTCTTCATCACAGCTGGTAATGCTGTAATTGTGATCAGAAAAATCACTTGCATTAGGGGTTTTCATGCCTTCAAGAAAGTGATTGCAGATTGGAGTTTTCTCAGAAGAAGCCCTGATTTCCAGAGCCCATGTTTCCCAGAGTTGCCATGCTTAGTCTCCTGGTCTTCTAGAAGTCTCCTAGTCCTCTTTGCAATGCCAGTGTTAGGTTGCTGGGGGCCTAGGGAAAAGTTCTGGACTGGGCTTCCAGTGCCACACTGTCACCAGTCCCAAGAGTTCAAGTGTTGACCCTGCTGGGTGGATCCTAAGCTAGTGTCCAACCTAGCCAACCCCTAATGACACTCCTGCTTCTTCTAAGCTCCCATGGGCATTTTTTTTCTCCCAGGCTTATGAAAAAGATTGAGGGACTGGAGATGGAAAATAGAAGACACTGTCATCTGTAAAATGGCTTCCCTGAGCGATTATGACACTAATGACTTGGGCTGCAGCCTTTTGGAGTGGTGTCTGCTCTGTGTGTATGATTGGTCCCCAGTGCCCATTAATCTTGTACACCATAATTTCTCAGTGCTTAGACTGATAAAATGGTTCACTGAAGCAGGGGCACAAGAGTGCTGGATCTGTTTGCTGCAAGTGTTTATGCATCTCAAAGAAGAAAGCCCTGCATGGTTGTGCCTTTGAATTTGATCCCAGGGCTCTTTGCAGATTCTCCACCATCTCTAGGGAAGAGAAACCAGTTTCTCTACTAACACAGTGACACCCTCCGGACTGGACTGTCATGATGCACTAATGTGGGGCTGCCTTTAAAGGTAGTTCAGAAACCACAAATGGCAACATATCACATTTGTGATCTGCAATAAGCTGTAGGAAATGTGTAACAACAGCCCTGAAGGAGTTGCATTGGTTCCCAAATAATTTCTGGACTATATGTAAAGAGCTGTTTCAAACTTTAAATTTCTAAGCAGTTTGGATCCAGTTTACCTCAGGGAACACATTCTCCTGTAGACGTCCCTTCGTATGCTGAAGTCATCAGGTGAAATTCTGTCAAGAGCCCACTATGCCTGAAGTTTGATTGGCTAACCCCAGGGGCAGGACCATTTTTGCAGTGGTACCTATATTGTGAAGCTCCCTCACTAGAGAGGTTTGTCAAGCTGCCTTGATATTATGGCCTTTAGAAATGTGTGAAGACCAGTTCGTACCACCAGGCATATGGGAAATTAACTGTTGTCCAGATTGGTTTTGTAATTTCATTCGGAGTTTTGATGCCTTTGGGCTGCGAGATGATATTACTGCTAGCAATTTTTTTTTAATTAATTTTTTAATTATTTTCCAAAATAAAAACAAACAACAAATATAAACAAACACATAACAAACACAAACTCAATACACAACACACACAAAAACACAAAAACATACCGTTGAAGGGTGCAGGCATTCATATATCAATATATCTAATCAATCAATACATAAGAACATAAGAACAGCCCCACTGGATCAGGCCATAGGCCCATCTAGTCCAGCTTCCTGTATCTCACAGCGGCCCCGCCAAATGCCCCAGGGAGTACACCTGATAACAAGAGACCTGCATCCTGGTGCCCTCCCTTGCATCTGACAAAGCCCATTTTTAAAATCAGGAGGTTGCACATATACATCATGGCTTGTAAATCGTAATGGATATTTCCTCCAGAAACTTGTCCAATCCCCTTTTAAAGGCGTCCAGGCCAGATGCCGTCACCACATCCTGTGGCAAGGAGTTCCACAGACCAACCACACGCTGAGTAAAGAAATATTTTCTTTTGTCTGTCCGAACTCTCCCAACACTCGATTTTAGTGGATGTCCCCTGGTTCTGGTGTTATGTGAGAGTGTAAAGAGCATCTCTCGATCCACTTTATCCTTCCCATGCATAATTTTGTATGTCTCAATCATGTCCCCCCTCAGGCATTTCTTTTCTAGGCTGAAGAGGCCCAAACGCCGTAGCCTTTCCTCATAAGGAAGGTGCCCCAGCCCAGTAATCATCTTAGTTGCCCTCTTTTGCACCTTTTCCATTTCCACTTTATCCTTTTTGAGATGCGGCGACCAGAATGTTCCTCTTCTAGTTTAACCTCTTAATATCATTTATCTATCATATCAATCATCATATCCTGTATACAATCATATCAATACAATACATATCATGTATACAATATATTCATCTAAATGCCCTATCTTATACATCTACAACTTCATTTTCAACCAAGCATAAAATGGTCTCCATTGCTCTATCTGTGTTGGTTTACGCTGTTGATCCAAAATCTCTGTAAGCCTATCCATTTCCGCCACATTCATTATTTTCTCTATTAATTCATCTTTCATTGGAATTTTAATATCTTTCCAGTATCTAGCATATAAAATCCTTGCAGCAGTTATTATCATAATAACTAAATACACATCATTTTCTTTATCTATAATATCTAAGGTGATATTAAGCAAAAATAACTCTGGTTTCAATGGTATTGTAAATCCAACAATCTCTTGCATTAGATTCCTTACCATTTTCCAGTATGCTTGCATTTTTTTACATGTCCACCACATATGATAAAACGTCCCTTCTTCACATTTACACTTCCAACAATTTTTTGATATGTTCTGATTCATTTTTACCAGTTTTACTGGTGTCATGTACCATCTATAAAACATTTTATATACATTTTCTTTAAAATTTGTTGCTCTAGTAAATTTTATATCATATTTCCAAATCTGCTCCCATTTTTCTAATGTAATATTATGGCCTATATTTTGTGCCCATTTTATCATACATTCTTTTATTGTTTCTTCATGCATCTCAAAATCCAATAGGAACATATACATTCTTTTGATATATTTTTATTTTGTTTCTAAGAGTATTCTATCAAATAGAGTCTGTTTTGAATAGAATCCTTCTTGTTTATCTTTCCCAAATTTTGAATCAAGTTGCAAGCGAGTCCACCAATCCATTCCCACACCCTGTCTTAACAGTTCTTCTTTTGTCTTTAATTGCCCATCTTTCTTCAATAAACTTTCATATCTAAGGATTTTTGTTGTCTCTAGTAAATTCGGCCAGGTACATGCTTCTAGCGGCGCCACCCATCAGGGGATTTTGGTATACATCTGTCTTTGTATTTTAGCCCAGATCCATAATAAAGATTTCCTTAATATATGATTATTGAATCGCTTATATTTATTTGCTTTTCCATACCAAACAAATGCATGCCATCCCCATTCAAGATCATGTCCCTCCAGTTTAAGTATTCTTTGATCTTCTAATATAATCTACTCTTTAATCCATAGTAGCGCTGCAGCCTTATAATATAAAAACCAATCAGGAAGCCCCATGCCTCCTCTTAGTTTCACATCTTGCAAGGCCTTCATTTTAATTCTTGGTTTCTTTCCCTGCCAGATGAATTTCGAGATAATTTTATTAGTTTCTTTAAATATATCTTGCTTCAAAATTACAGGGATTGTTTGGAAGAAAGTTTATTTTAGGCAAAACATTCATTTTCACTGCAACAATTCTTCCCATTAATGAAAGTTGCAATTCTTTCCATTTTGTTAAATCTCTTTTTATTTCTTCAATCAATTTCAAGTAATTATCTTTCACTAATGTGCTTGTTTTCTTCATTAATTGAATCCCTAAATATTTAATTTTTTTTTCTTCTTTGAAATTTGTTAATTCCACCAATTCCTGTATCTCACCACTCAAGCTGCACTCTCCATCTGAATTTCCATTAAAGTTGCCTCTCCATCATATTGGTTTTGTTCTGTCTCCAATATTCTAGATTGATCTTTTGTTGTCTTTTTTTTCTAATTTTCTAATCTTTTGTGTATTCTCATCTGCTTGGCCTTTAACAGCTTTCACTTGCACACTAAGATCATATAGTTGTGTAGTTAAAACATCTAGACTAGCTTGAACCTGCAGAAATTGATTTGTGTGCTGCTGTCCCATCACCACTAATTTTTCTATATTGTCTTCTATTGTCTGCTTCCAGTCTTTCCCTTTCAGTTCCTCTTGTGTTAGTTTTCCCAAGTTTGACTTCAGGGCGGGAGAGCCCCCTAACTTTCACTCCTTTTCCTGTCATCCTTTTCCTTCCTTCTTATATCTTCTTTCCTGTAAAACTCAAATATCTGTTATCACATATATCACTATCAGTTACCCATACATCACATCACATCATCAAAAAATCAACTGTTCACCCATAAAAACCAACACAAGGAAATTTTAAGTCAAATAAACCTTTGCCTTGCAATATTTTTAATGCCACTAGATGTCCTCAGTCCTCCTTACTTCACTTGTCAAGTCCTGTTCTTATCCTTGCAATGTCTTTTTAAATCCACTAGATGTCCCCGATGTTCTATTCTTATTCTATTGTTTTGCTTCTATTGCTTATGTTTGTTGCTATATCAACAGTGTTCCATTCCAGGAACACTGGAATTCAAAAACAATGAAACCACTTTTGCAAAACAAAGAAATGCAGATCTCCAGCCCTCTCCACAGGCACTCCAAAATCTCCACAGGAAAACAAAACTGAGTGTTTCAAAGCAAAGTTTATATTCCAAAACAATTAATTTGTAATTCAATGAGTTTTAGATTTGTAAAGTTAGAGTTATCCTCTCATATTTCCATAACAAGCTCAGCAGCTGTCCTCCAAAGCTTCTTCTCATGCAAGCAAACAAATGAGCGGAGAAAGCCTCCCCCCTCTTCCTCTTCCCAGAGGGGGAAAACCTGCCCCTCCTTCTTCTTCCATCTGGCAAAAGCTTAATCAGGCAGTCAATTAATCAATCAATGCCAGACACACACAGCAGAGCAACACTCACTTAGTTCTTCCAATGCCCTTCCCTGGTTGGGGGCTTCAGCTTAGTTTCAACATGAAACCTCACCAACACTGACACTGATGGCTGGGTTCCCTTAGGGAAAAAACAGCCCCTGGCTGAGCCCTTCCTCTCCAAAACCGTACACCATCTGTAGGATCGAATCTCTCCTGATCACAGATCCTTGGATCTCCTCAGACCCACGGGATTTTTTGGGAGGAAATAGCATGCTTTCCCAAGAGCTTTCAAGAGCTCAGAAAAGCATAGCCATTCAGTTGCATCTGTCCCCGCCCCCCTACTGCTAGCAATTTCTGTGGTTGTTTTAATTTGTGGAATTGTCTTAATGTATTGATTATTTTTTTTACAGAATTGCAGTTGATTGTTTTGCAAGCCATCCTACAGACTTTTTTATGTATAAATTGCAAGAAACAAACAAATGAATCCAAGTGAATGAATGAATCTCCAACTAAAAAAATAAACAAATAGTGGCCACTTTGTTATCCTTAATGGCCCACAAATTTCCTGCCTGAAGAGATTACCCTCCCTCTACCCCATGAAAAGGCCAGCCTTAGGAGTAATGAATATAAAAGCTACATCCCATGAATGCCCTTTCTAGACTGTATGAGTGAAAGGGAGCAGATGTTATCACACTTTGCACTTCTTGAGCTGGGTGGGTTCCAAGCACCTGCTATTTTAGAAAATATCTAACCCAGTGGTCTTCAACCTTTTTTGTGCCAATAAATAGATGAATGAATGAATGAATGAATGAATGAATGAGACTGGGGACCCACAGAAGATCCCACCCATCATCCCTGGACCAAATCCATCCACCCCTCACCCCATTACCCGCTTCCTCTTCACAACAACCCTGTGAGGTAGCAGCCTGAGCAGAGCCAGCATTAGGAGTTGCAGGGCAAGACAGAGAGAAGAGGCTATGCAGGATTATATCAAGAACTCAGTTTTGATAAGCCAGTACTGTTATTGGACAGAATTCAAGCTCTCTGTTGCATAGGCTTTGAAAAGTTGCTGCAACCCCTCCCCCAGTGAGGCTTTGTAACCCCATTGGGGTCCTGACCCACAGGCTGAAGAACACTGCTCTAGTCCATTTACTTTTGAAGATGAATGGGAATGTGTGGATGAAGATTCTACCGAGTAATTCAGTTAGAAGCGAACTTGCTCCCAGCTTCCATTATTATGGCCATGGAGTTCAAAAGTTGGGTAGTGGGATCATTGATAAGCAGGTGGCACCTTTGTAGTATATGACAAGAAGTATATTCATTTAAACGCACAGGACTCCTTGCCAAGGTTTTTGCACTTTCACATTTCATTACAAGGCACCTTGCTCGATCTGCCCCTAAGATGGCAAGCACCACATTTCTGCTTCCATGCCTGTTTTTGAAGTTCCTTCCAATAATATTCATGGTTCACATCTGCAGAGTGCTTTTCGAGCATGCTAATTGCTTCACATGTATGACCTGGATGCTGTCCTTACAATAACCTGCCAGGTCAGTATTATTGGATAAACTCCCCATATTACAGCTGAGGGGGAGGGGGAATGGATTGCATTGGCCCACCAGCTGAGTTCATAGCGGAGGCAAGAGTCAAACCAGGGAAGTCCTGATTGGCAGGCAGCTACACCAGATTTCTTAAAGCACTGGTTGTCATTGACAAGAATCAGAACGAGTGCCATGGAAACCTGGCTGGCTTTCCAGTTGACCTCAATAAAATGACCCAGACCCAACCCAGCTCTGTAGGCTTTGAGAGTCTTCCAGTGGCTTCTGCATTGGTTGTATTGGGCAGGTGTCTCCTTTCCTCCCAAAAGCTTTTTTTTCCTTCTTAGGCTACCCACGGGAGAAGTTTGCCAATATGGAACAAGGAGGGGAGTTCTGTTTTTCAACAAAGCCACATTCCAAGTCATTCCCTCCAGGGCTATGAGCTGTGTGGCTAATGAATAGCTTTGCTGTGTTGAGGCTCAACAAACAACGGAAAGCCTGGCCTCTTTGCATTGCAGCGCTCAAAGGTTCCTTTCCTGGTAGAGGCGTGCGGTTGTGTTACCATCTGCCATGCCTTGTTCATTATGCACTGAGTCACTGCGGTCAGCTCCCAGCAGAAAGTTAAGACAGAGGTAAACTAGTATTTGGAAACAAAGGGGGACTATCTCCATCCTAATTAGCAGCAGGTTGAGAAGTGCAGCGGCGTGGGTCAAAGGTTGTTTCCCAGAAGGCTTTGCTCAGGATTCCAAAACACCCACTTAATTCAAGCAGCTTAGCATACAGAGTCATACTCCAGCAATTATGCGGCTTCAATTTCCCTAAGGATGGTTTTAACAATGCAACCCGCAAAAAAAGAGTATGGAGGAGATCTTCTGTTCTGCCACCTTGGAGCAGGAAAAGGTGCAATACAGGTTACTCCTTGCTCCAGAAGTGTCCCCTCTTTGTGACCCTACATTAGGTGGTAATATTGAGTTTATTGAGAAAATAATTAGGACACATTTTTAAATAAAATATGAAATCCAGTAATAGCCTCTGAGAAATTCCTCAGTTTTGTCTACTCTTCATACAAAAATTAACCCTCCCTCCTTTTTTACTGCTTTCATCTCAGCGTAAGTTCTAGCAATCTGGATTTTACCCAGGATCATCTGTCTCAGCCTTAACATTCAGTTTGTACTTTCGCCCAACATTCATTTTTCTTTCCCCAAGCTGAGATTTAATCATCCTTTTAATCCGAGTGAACATTTCCTTCTTGCTCACCCAAGGGGAATGAGGTCACCATTTCAAAACGCAGCCTGACATCACTGTTAAAACTTTAGGCCTGACTGCAAAGTTATCTTCGCTTTGTTCCAGGAAGGTTCAGCACAGACAGGGTTCTTGCAAGTCATTGGCCTCCAACTTGAGTCTGCAGCTTCCTAGGCTGACACATGCTGGCCAAGTGGCTTTTTCATAAAGCAGCAAAGATCAAGAGACATACAGCTCCTGTCCCAGAGGGCTCAAGTCTTTGTCTAAAACAGTGCAGACCAAAGACCTGACTCGGCACGCTGCCTTCTTCCCTGGTGAGGTACTAGCTTCTGCTCCTCCAGCTCACTACTCTCCTCTCCTCCACACTTCTGCTCTGTCCCCTCTTCCTTTTCCAATCCAGGAAGTAGGAGGAGGATCAGTGGAGGAAAGCAGGAAGGCAGGCGTGGGCACCCCTTTAATAATAATAATAATAACAGTATTTATATACCGCTTTTCAACTAAATGTTCACAAAGCGGTTTACAGAGAAAAATCAAATAACTAAATGGCTCCCTGTCCCAAAAGGGCTCACAATCTAAAAGATGCAAAAAGAATACCAGCAGACAGCCACTAAAACAGACAGTGCTGGGGTGAGGTGGGCCAGTTACTCTCCCCCTGCTAAAAAAAGGAGCACCCACTTGAAAAAGTGCCTCTTACCCAATTAGCAGGGTACCTGCTAATTACCAATTAGCAGGGTAATTGATGATTACCCAATCATCAATCTGTTGCCTACGTCTGCTTCAGTTGGCCTCATGGATGAGCCGGCCCTATCTCTGGAGTAGGTACAGTTGCTCTGCATGAAGCTTAGTGTAGTTTATGAAGCCCCCCCCCAACCTTTCATTCCATCTGTACAAATACCATTGACTCCCACCTAGCCTCATCCTTGAGCTGTTTGCTCATTGTGTGGGGCTGACTTTTCTGATGGAAAGTCAGTGTTCTAGCAAGCATGCACTATTTTCCATTTTAAGTTCTTTGGCAATTATTAACAAGAAGCCCCAGCACTTCAACCTTAATTGCTACCTGATTGTAGCTCCTTTCAGACAATGGAATGCAAGCATGGTGGGTGGAAGAAATTGCCCATGCTGTTCCTGCCCCCCAAGTGTGCGCATTGATTTGAACATCTGTGAAGTGCATGTTCTTGTACAACTACATGCTGGAAGACTTCACATGATTGGCAACTTTGTTTTTCCAAATTCTTATTGTGAAAAGGGACCACTACACACTTACAATTGTACCTGCACAGATTCTCTTCAGTTCTTCATTTGAACATGTGGAGTGCAAGCAGGGCCTGCCACCACTATCCTGCTTCTTTCCCCACACAGACATGTGTGCTCAGTGCGTAGGCACTGAGCAACTGAAAAGTCCTAGCAGCACCAAGTCTATTGAGCCACAGGAGGGTCTGTATATTTGTTAGGTCAAAAAACAGACAAGGTGGTACAGCACTTCTTGTCAGACAGGACTATGAGTTTGTAACGCAACATATGTTGGGTTTAAGTCTGCATGATTTACCTCTGTGTTGAGCCATACTAGCAACAGTGCCTTAGTTGAAACTACTGAACATTTACCATCATAGGTGGCAGGTCGGGGAAGCTCTGAACCTCTAGACTTGCAGACATTGTCAGGTTTCTCTCAAGCAGTGTTGAGAGTCTCCTGTTGAATTTCTGCCTGGATGTATCTCACTCCTGCCCAATGTTGAGCTGAAAGATCAAGAACATAAAAACAGCCCCACTGGATCAGGCCATAGGCCCATCTAGTCCAGTTTCCTGTATCTCACAGCAGCCCACCAAATGCCCCAAGGAGCACACCAGATAACAAGAGACCTGCATCCTGGTGCCCTCCCTTCCATCTGACATAGCCCATTTCTAAAATCAGGAGGTTGTGCATGCACATCATGGCTCGTAACCCGTAATGGATTTTTCCTCCAGAAACTTGTCCAATCCCCTTTTAAAGGCATCCAGGCCAGATGCCGTCACCACATCTTGTGGCAAGGAGTTCCACAGACCAACCACATGCTGAGTAAAGAAATATTTTCTTTTGTCTGTTCGAACTCTCCCAACACTCAATTTTAGTGGATGTCCCCTGGTTCTGGTGTTATGGGAGAGTGTAAAGAGCATCTCCCTATCCACTCTGTCCATCCCCTGTCCATCCAAAGCATGGTTGCATGAAGCCTAATTTGTAAAGCCATTAGTGTCACAAAAGCAGTGTGGTGGGTGTGGGCCACATTGGGTATCACCCTCAGGAGGGGTGACACTACATTGTCTGAGCCTCCATTCAGTGACCTTCACCCCACTCCTGGACCAGACATCTCATGTTCTCATTGCAGTTGTGTTTTTCCCACTTGCCAGCATGAACACAAAGCAACTGGGCCTGGAAAGAGCTGAAGTTTTGCAAACAGAGGTGGGCTTTTCACATTTAACACAATTTGATAGCCCGGAAAGGGGGGGGTGATGTGAATATGTCATTATATTACCTCAGAACTTTTGGAATGCCAAACCTCTTCAGGTAAGCACCGCACTGGGTGACATCCCAGGAACACTTCTGGCCAGCATTATATACAGGGGACAATACAATGCCTTTATTGCTTACATGGCATGAAATTTAAAGTCACCACCTTAAGTGCCAGTGTTCATCCCTTTTTAGAGCACAAGTGAAAATTAAAAGCACTTTAAATGCCATTTTAAACTGAAGGTTTTCTGATGCTTGAATCCCTACTTTGCTTCTAAAGCTGCGCAAGAGTGAACGCTAATGGAGTACTTTGTTTTCCGAGGAGTTATTGTGTGTTTCTGTCCATGAGGAAAATAGTTCATTAAGAATGTGGTGATTTTAGACCAATACCTTACAGAAGGTTTCAGGACTCTGGCGTGGTCTGGAGGTGAGCTGCTGCCTTGCTTGAAAAAGCGAAGCAGGATCAGCTTGGTCTTGCCTTAGATGGGTGACCAGAAACCACCAGCAAGACAAAGGAATGTGGTCTGTCAAGAAATGAATAACATCCTGAGAACTAGCCTGTCTGTGTTTCGCAGTTGTTTGTGGAAGCTTGGAAAGTGCAAAAGCCTTACGGTCAGGATGACAGTTGCATCAGGAAGGAAAACATCTGGAGAAATGGAGGGTTCTACATGTTTCATTAAAAAAAACTAGTCAGCCTGCCTGTACAAATTGCCTTGAGTCTATGAGAGTCAGTTCTACGAGTAAGATGGTGTATAAATAGTGTAATAAATAAAAAAGCATCAAGCAAAGACAACATCTGGATGCCCTCCTGGCTGTTGTTTTGCTAACCTACGTCAGCTAACCGCTGGTCACAGGCAGCACATCCATGAGGTAGGCTGGGGGAGGTGTTCTACTTGGCCATTTCCCTGTCATCTTCTCAATCTCGCTTCATGTAGAGCAGTGGTTCTCAAACCATTAGCACCAGGACCCACTTTTTAGAATGAGAATCCGTTAGGACCCACCAGAAGTGATGTCATCACCAAAAGTAACATCATCAATCAAAGTTTTTAACAATCCTAGGCCGCAATCCTACCCACACTTACCCAGGAATAAGTCCCATTGACTGTCATTGTTTAAAGCAGTGGTTCTCACACATTTAGCACCGGGACCCACTTTTTAGAATGAGAATCTGTCAGGACCCACCGGAAGTGATGTCATGACTGGAAGTGACATCATCAAGCAGGAAAATTTTTAACTATCCTAGGCTACAATCCTTCCCACACTTACCCAGGAGTAAATCCCATTTACTATAATTGTTAAAAGAATATAAATAATAGCTTGTTTAAAGTACAGGTCTGTAACATTTCCCCAAGTGCAGTCACATAACATGGTAGAATCAAGTCTAATATATTAAAAATAAAATATTGAAATGAATGTGGACCCACCTGAAATTGGCTCGTGACCCACCCAGTGGGTCCCGATCCACAGTTTAAAGCATATAAACACTGAGAAACACCGGTTTAAAGCATATATGTAGTAGCCTGCTAAAAGTACAGATCTGTAACATTTCCCCAAATGCAGTCACATATCATGGGAGCATCAAGTCCAATAGATTAATAATAAAATATTGCAATGAATGGAAACTCACCTGAAATTGGCTCGCGACCCACCTAGTGGGTCCTGACCCATAGTTTGAGAAACACTGATGTAGAGCACGTGAAAAGAGGGTGGGTGATTACAATAAATTCCAGTGCTTCTGCAGTGGGTGCTAGAGGAAGAGATGGGGTGGCTACTGTTTTGCTGACCTTGCTCCAGCAATCAAGAAGAGGGAATGGCGGCCAGAAACAGGGCCTTTTTGGTGGTGGCACCTGCACTATGGAATTCCCTCCCCTTTGAATTGAGAGCAGCTTCCTCATTATTAATGTTCAGGCGGGGCCTGAAGACTTTTTTATTCAGGAAAGGCTTCGAGGCACAATAAGGGCTGTTTTTATAAATTTATAACTTTTACTGCGTGCTTTCAGTCTACTGCTATGTATTTTATCTTGTTTTAATTGTTTGTAAGTGTTTTGTATTTTTTAATGTTTATTTGTATCCTTGTTTGTTTGTATTTTAACTTGATTGTTAGCTGCCTTGGGTGCCCTTTGGGGAGAAAGGCGGAATACAAATCTAATAAATAAATAATAAATAAATTGCAACCTCCCTCTGCCTCCTCTACTTCTCCTCCACACCTTCTCCTCCACACCTTCTCTCCACACCACACATGCAGGGAGGATCTTGGGAATTCCCAAGACTCTCCCCTGCCAGTTTTGAAGATGCAGGAGCTGGTGGGGGCGGTGAGGAGGAATGAAGGGGTTGGCAGTGTACAGAAGATCAAGCACACCAAAGCAATAAAAGGGAGGTGGTCTGACTGTGATTTCTTATTTTTAATGAACCCTCGTCAGCGTGAGGTTTCAATCCTCAGCTATGAAGCTTCCTGGGTAACTTTGGGCCAGTCGCTATCTTTCAGGCGGGTTTTGTGAGGATAAAAAGAGGGAAGGAACTATGTATACCACCCTGAGCTCCTAAGAGAAAGAGCAATATAAAAATTTGAAAAATAAAGGGACAATTTTTATATTACGAGAGCTGGGTCTTCATTCATTTCAATATTTTATTTTTAATCTATTGATGCTACCATGGTATGTGACTGCATTTGGAGAAATGTTACAGACCTGTACTTTTAACAAGCGACTATGTATATTTTTTTAAACAATGATAGTAAATGGGACTTGCTCCTGGGTAAGTGTGGGTAGGATTACAGCATAGGATAGTTTAAAATTTTCCTGCTTGATGATGTCGCTTTCAGTCACAACGTCACTTCTGGTGGGTCCTGACAGATTCTCATTCTAAAAAGTGGGTCCCAGTGCTAAATGTGTGAGGACCACTTGTCAGGGAGCAAGGTCCATTGCAACCTCAGTGAGGTTTACTTCTGAGTAGTCAAGCCTAGGTTTGCGCTGCTGGTGGAAATCGGATTATGTGATGGTACGAAGTAAAAAAAATCTGATATAGTCCCCTGGAAAAAGTCACACTTGGGCAATCCTTCCTTTCCCGTTCAAGTCGAATAGGTTATTTTTCCATTCAGGTGTGCTCTGATAACAGATGTTTGAAGAGAGTGTGGGAATGAACACATGCGCACTTGCCCCAAGAGGTGGCGATCCTTCAGATTATGAATGCGTCAAGATGCACTCCCATCCAGGCCTCTTCCTCCTTAGGCTTCCCTTTGGGAAACACCCTTTCACCTCCTGCAACAATTAAACTTTCATCAGTTCAGCTGGGTAAGATAAATCCTGCTTATTGTGATTGCTGCTCTGCATGTTGGACATAAAACAAGAGTGGAATCAATACATCGGCCTTTTCCGATGACTGCGCTTTTGGCTGTTCCTTTTGTTGGTCGTTGAGGCTATTGATAGTGCTATTGCTGTATGTTAATGAATCAGTGTTGTCCTGTTAACCCAAAGCGCTTGTTGGATTCTGCTTGGGCCTTTCTTTCTTTCTTTCTTTCTTTCTTTCTTTCTTTCTTTCTTTCTTTCTTTCCAAAACCTCTCCCTCAATCAATATTTGATGAGGGTAATTTCAAAGACTTGTTTAGTATGATCTCCACATAAGGAGTCCTTCAGAGTATTTATCACGTTGGAGGGATAATTACATTCAAATCCTGAGACACTGTTGCTAGGTTACTGCCGCTTGGCATTCCTCCCGCTTTTGTGTATTCAGAGTTTGTCTTTCCCCCCCTTGCCCCACTCAACTCGCTCCTCCTCCTTTGTTGCGATCCTTTCAATATTAGGATTAAAAAGGGGGGAAGGCATTAGCCTTAAGCCAAAAGACCCTTTTAATGAAGCACACAGGCCCATTATTGCCTCTGAGGAGCGCAGTGGGCCATGCTGGACAGCCCCCACCCACTGGGCCAGGAATCAGGTGTGGAGATGAAGGGCTGTTGAATGATGCCGCTTGAGACAGATTAGGAAAGTGGGAGGGTGAAAGAGAAGGCATATTGCTTCAGCAGAGGGCCCTCGGGATGGTGCAACTCTGTGGCAGGAATAATAACAATGCCTTTCAGCTCTTCCTCTGGAATCCTGCATTGAAACAGCATAGCAGTCGGACACGCCACAGATTGGTTTGAGAACAGTGGCGCCTCTCCAGAAACAACTGGGCTCTGCTGTGGTAATTAGAAACCCACAGTAGAAGCAGATCCTGGAGAGGGTCATGCGCATCAGGGCTTTGTTTTTGCAACATTAGGCCACCTTCTGGGTGGCTTGTCCAGATCTAGGCTTGTCATTTACTTTTGAGGCACTTGCCCGCTTCAAGACCCAGAAAGGTAATGTGCATTTGGCCATCAGAGAGCACCAGGGACTTGAGATTTCCTGTTGCATGAGAGAAATCAGTGACATCACAAAAGCAATGCCCTGAGGCTGCAGCCCAAACATCCTCCCACTCACTCACCCCTTCTGATGATGAACACAGAGTAGGTGTTGAGGTCTGAACCCAGGAAACCACTCAGGTCCTGTGCACAGGAGGGAATGCAACAAACGCTGTGGTGAATAGTCTGTTTGTAGCAAGTAACAGGCAGCAGCTGTTCCTGATTGCTGACTCTGTGCAGCTGATTGTGGGTGTGCCTTGTGCATATAACAAGGCCGCAGACAAACACTCAATAGTGAGTGAGGGTGAGTGTGAGTGTGAGCGTGAGCTGGGGGGGAATAGGAATCAGGATGCCGTAATGTGTGTTGCTGTATGACTGACCAGTGTTGCTGTAAATATCCTTGTATATAATATATCTTGGTGATGGAACCTAACTCTCGTGTCAAGTGCTTCTTTGCCTTCTGAGAGATTGCCTTGGACATCAGCCTCGAGTTTCTGTTGTGCTGCCGTTTGTTTTTCGCTCTGCTGGAGACTCCTACACACACCCTAACCACACAACAGTAGGCATCAGCTACTCTCCCTGGGTCTACACACTCTCCCCCAGATCTGGGGGTCCCTGATCTTTAGCTCTCTATGATGTGATCACAGGAGGTAATACACAGGAATTTCAAATACCCAGCTGAAATAAGAGGGGCCTCAGCTAGCCAATGGGGTTGGGGTGGAAAGGAGGATGTCAGCCATGACCCAGGAATGTAGCGTTGTGCTACATCTTGACCTGATGTTGCTTTTCTCAGCTTGGTCAACCTCTTCCTTCTCTGGTGTATCTATATGAATAAGGCTGGGACTGATTACCAAAAAACCTTTTCCTGAAATATTTTGGGAAGGCACCAATAAACCTACCCAGGATTCAGCAAAGTTTGCCTCAGATTGGGCAAAATTATCCTTTCAATAACAAGGCTGTCTGTGGTACTCAGCCCCACCCCATAGAGTTGGAGGACTCATGTAGCGCTGGAATAAAGGAGGCTGAGGGGCAAGGAAGCAGAGAGAGAGAGAGAGAGAGAGAGAGAGTGTAGGGGAAAGCTGGGCAGAATGGAAGCCAATGGGGGCAAAGAAACAAGGGGTCTAAGGGAAGGAAACTGACCAGACCAGGACAGGGAAGGGGTTGAGAGGCTGAAGAAGCAGGCTGGCAGGAAGACAGAGGCGCAGACAAAGGGGTCCTGGGAAAATTCACCCCAGTTATAGGGAATGAGCTCCTGCCAACTGTCAGGGCAAGGCTGTTCAATGCCCAAAAGCCTGCCAGGGCAGCCCCCCTTAGGCAGGCCAGCCTGTCAGGTGGTTCATACTGGGCCCAACCCTTTCTCCCAGGCAACCCAAGGTTCCTGCTTCACAGGCAGCCTACATCAGGCACTAGCTGCTATGCTCCCAGTGAAGACAGTTGTGGTGAAGATTAGAAGCTGGGGGTGAGGGATCCTCATTCTTTGGGAATGTTCTGTCTGTGAAACTACAAGCCCTCCCTGAAGCCTACTCGGGTCACTGTATGATTCTGTGAACATAAGAGAACTCCAGGCATGTCCGATCCCATCCCGTACAGGGTAGACCTCCTCCCTTGGGACCAGGTGGAAGTGGCAGAGATGGCTACGCTGTCGTTTCTGATATCATGCTAAGAAATTCTGGCATGGACTATGCAGTTGTTCCGTGACTGAATACAACTCCCACAGCACATAGAGGAGGCTACCAGGGTTGCGTTCCATCAGGCAATATGATGCCATTGCCCTACTTTGCTTGCCAGGAGTCGCCCTACTGCTTTGAACGTGTTGCAATCACAGCACTTGAAGGAGCAGGCAGTGTATCCATCATGATAATTTATGCTCAATAATCTTAACATTGACTGTGCCCTTCATTGGCCGTAGGAAATGAATGGAACAAATAGGAAACAAATAGCGGAAAGGCAGGGAGGGACTTGCAGCCACAATTCCCGAGAAATATTATTCTGTCCGTGAGGTATAGAAGAGGAACCAAACTGCCTTTGTTCTCATCTGGATTTTAAATAATAAGACACACTGTACAATGGGGAGTGTTATCACTAATCCCCACAGTCGAGCTCAAAATGAGCTTACAAACTGTGCGGCAGGCACGATGGGAAGAGCAATTATGCTAACAGCAACAGCAAAAGAAAGGTAAGGTCTGAACTCCCCAGGTTATATGGAGGGCAAACATGACTGCTGTCAATTTGCAGTAGCAAAGGAAACCACAGCTCCTGGGCCTGGAAAAAAATACACACATGCAAAATGCTACCTGCCACACTATGTACAGTCTATAGGGGAGAGGCAAATTGAATCTATTTGTTTCAGTCCCTAAATCATCCTTTCTGCTCTCAAACAATTGCATTATCTCACATGCAGTTGGGACAGCTCACTCACTGCATTCATCATACACACGCATGATGAGAGCATTTTAGGTCAAGAGTTCAGGGGAAGCAAAGTACAGTTTATTGGCAATAAATGAAAAGGTGTCCGTCCGCCCCCCCCCCCAGCCTAACTTACAGATATTCGGGGTATAGTGGCATGGCTTCTAAGGAAGGGCAACCCATTGGAAGATAAATATTCTGTTATCTCTTCATTCTCTGGTGTACCTATATGAATATGGGCAACCCATTGGAAGATAAATATTCTGTTCCAGTAACCAGTTTATTTACCCAGTTTATTTATATGTGTCTTGAAACACAGATTTCATCATCTGCACCCCGGGAAGGGTTCTGGTAGAAATGTCAGTCCATGAACAAGTGACAGGTTGTATGTGGCCTTTGTAAGATCAGCAAACTGAGTCAGGTCAAGAGTGACCCCTAATTGAATCCAGTTTGACGCCAAAGGCCGGCACCCAAGAATCAGTTCCGCAAGTTCCAAGTTTAGAAAAATAGTTGAAACTAAAATCAGGATCTGATCAGAGATGTCAAACTGTGGGTCCATGGGTCATGGTCCAGTTTTTGGTGATTTGCAAAACTGACAGGGTAGATTAGGCTATGCGCATCAGGGGTTAAACAACCTACTACTTGGGGGGAGCACCGCTGCCCAATCACCATTATAGCCACAGAAGCTTGAGAAGCTAGTAAAGTGTAAATTTTTTTAGGTGGGTCTGGGTGCTAAAAGTTTGAGAACTGCTGATCTAAGGAATTTATTTAAAGTTGGGTAGCTAGGCAGAGCAGAAAGGACCAGAGATTAAGATTGAGGTGTGTGCCTAGGCAGTACGGCTGGCCCAAGCTCTCCTGACAACTTCTATTCCACCCACTCTCCAGTGTTCTAGCTCAGGGCTCTCCTATCCACATTTTCTTTTCCTCCCTGCCCCCTCTTCCTTTGCCTTGCTGTGAAGGCAAGTAGGCAAGTAAGATGGGTTCCCCCACCAATCTGCTGCCTGAGGTGACCGCTTTGGTTGGCCTCATGCGATGGGCTGGTCCTGCTGGGCAAACAGGAGCTAAAGAGAGAGAGACAGAATCACAGCAGAAATCGAAGATACCCTGGCAATCTTCAGATTGCTATGAAACTGCATCAATGGAATGTGCATCTGTTCACATAGAAAGCTCTGATGGGGTGAATAACAAAAACAGTTGTCAGAACAAGACTTACATTTCAAGAAAGAAATGATTTGGCTGGGGAAAACCAAACCTTACGCCAAATTTCTGTATTTTAAAACAATACTCTAATGCAGGGGTGTCCAAAGTTTTTGGCTGGAGGGCCACATCATCTCTCTGACACTGTGTCAGGGGCCGGGGGGGGGAAGAATTAATTTACATTTAAAATTTGAATAAATTTGCATAAGTTTACATAAATGAATATATTAAAGATGAACTTATATGAATGAATGAAGGTGTTGCAATAGCTCAAGGCCTATAAAAGGCCTTGCACAAAGCAAGGCTGGCCTTTACTTTGCTGCCTCTGCTGCATCACAGACATGAAACAGCAAGCAGTGGATAGAGCCCTCATCCCACAGCTCACGCGAGAGGTCAAACAGTCGCCCTCATGCTGAGAGCAGTTGCGTCGGGCCAGTGCGGGCTCCAACAAATCTCCAGAGGGCCAGAGGCTCATTGAGGGCCGCATGTGGCCCCAGGGCCAGGGTTTGGGCACTCCTGCTCTAATGGCTGAACCCAACTGTTTCTTTACTATGGTCTCTCACTGAATCTCACTATGGCACTGCTGCAGCAAATGTTGCACTGCAGTCATTCATGTGGAAGCTGCTGGCACAAATTGCCATAACACTCTGTGCGCCTGCAGGGCAGACCCAGCCCATGTCAGAGCAGGTAAGGTGCCAGTGGGGTAGTTCAGGGGAGGATTAGGGTGAACAGCAGGGGATGGCAGGAGGGTGGTTCATGGGTGGGGGGGGTGGATCTCAGCAGTTGGCAGTGCACACCAGGATCCTATTTCCATTTTCCTGGCCCAACACACCCCCTGACTCTCCTGGGACTTACATCAGCAAAATAGCTGGCATAGGTTCAAAGAGACAATCTGATAGCCAGGTGAACTCTGGAAAGGTAAGTTAGAAAATTTATTTTAACCTATTCCAGGCCATTTGGTTGCCCTCACCATAGCATGCAGAGCACTCTCCGGCAGCACAGCTGCAGAGTGGGGGATAGGATTGGGCTCAGATAGAGCAAATGAAGTAGGTATAACTAAGATTAAGTGCTAGGATCTTGCTGGCAAATCCTTCAAATTTGCTTTATTCCTTTGAAATTAACAATGTGGGGGAGGGGGAGGCCAGACATTACTCCAGTGTAACAAGTCCAGTTTACTTCAGCTAGGCATCAGATCTGAAGGAGTCTAAATGTGCAGAAAATTAGATAGATGGGTGCTTTTCCTTGGCTTTGCAGTGTAAAGGGGGTTCTGGTTTGGCTTCCAGACATGTTGATATGATGGATGCTGTTTATCATTTGAGAGAATGAGAACAGTACAAGACAAGAGCAGGGCCGATAATTCAATTTACAGCAGAGACTTGTCAGGACTTGATCTGACATTTAACTCTTCTGTTTGCAAAGTACTTGGCTTTCATTATTGCGAGAGATTTGCAGATACAGAGACTCCCCCCTTCCATCCTGATGTGGAAAGTATGTGTAACCCTGCCTTCATTCTGTCTCCTGTAGCTTGTTCTGCTTGCTCGTAAAACAAGGGAGGCAATGTGGAAAGCAGCAGATTAGTTTTGCCAGTGACCTCTGATGCAACCATGGGTGAATTTTTCCTTGCTCAGGCGTCCTTGGCTTGGCTTGTTTTTCTATACGCTTCCATCACTGAATCCATAGCTTATATGAACTCCTGGCTTGTCAAGATTAGGAGTTCCAACAATAGAGAGCAAAGATCAACTGGGGAGCAAGGCCTTCTGGGTGGAAGTCATAAGCCTGTAGGATGAAGTCCTTGATGATGTACTACCTCTACACCTTTATCTTAGCTCTTAGAAGGGGGGGAAATGAAAGGTCCACCACCTTTCAAAATAGTCTTTTGGCAAGCAGAGTGGATTTTAAGAGGCTCAGTGATCCTGCCTACTACTATTTAATGTGTTGTTCTGTGTTGCTTGTGCAAACTAATTACTTTTACTGTTTTATTTGTCAACTTTGCAAATTCCTTCATACACTGTGTGAAGGCAGGTATTGGTGCAGACCCAGAGCTGAGGGCAATTCAACAAGTACAAGATCTAGAGTGTGCAGCCTCCAACCCAGGTTCTCTACAGTCCGGAGCTGGAAGCCTGAGGTAGATTTAGACTGGGGTATTGAGCAGAAAGAACCAGAGTCAAGAAGTAGGAGTCAGCCATGTAGCACATACTTTGAATGAGGTAGACAGGCCCATGCTGTACTCCATGGCATCTCCAGTTAAGAAACTGTGTTGTGGAAGAGGGCTAGGATAGAGCTCTGGATGAGATATCAGAATGCTACTGACAGTCAGAAGCTAGATGGACCCATGGTATCACTTGATACATCACCACTTTATATATTTGTTCTGGAGTCCATCAACCTGGAAATTTTTCTCTGCAGGCCATTGCTAATATTTAGGTCTGGCCTGGCCAATCCAGAGGCATGATACTGCCTGCTGATCAAAGAGGCTGATGTTACATGCTCTTCTTTCCTTCAGTGCCTACAGAGGGCTGGAGCCTCTTTACACACAATCCTAAGTGCAACCAACAAAGAGGTCCAACCTGAAATCATGAGTTTTCCAGCTGAAGCCTTGAATCCCTAACAATGGGGTTTAAAAAAAACAAAACAATCGGTCAAAAATATTAGATCCTCAGTATTCCTGCAAGTACAATGAAATTCTGATTCTTCATGAAGGCTTTTTTGTGCTGCTCCACATCACCATGAATGATGTGATGATGGATGATGTGACCACCATCACTTGAAAAATCTGTTCATTAAATGAAGGGTTCTGCTCTTGACTCCATGTTAATTCATGCTGCGTGCTGAGGGCAAGAAAGAGCAGAGAATAAGAGCCTGAGGATCACACCAAACCAATTTAATCATATTTCAATTGACATGTATCTGTATAGTGAGGAATAGTGTAGGGATTTAAGATCAAGGCTGTAGTATCGCTACAGATAAGAAAATCAAAAGTCTGACTCTACAGTATTGAGTAACAACTTGTCTTGCTAGTTTTGTGCAACTTTTGAAACATGAAATTCTAAATAAGGCCCAAGTATATAAAGTCCTTCCCAGGCTTCCTCCATCTGCATAGGGCAACGTAGACTTGCACCACCAGTTAATTAAGCTGGCACAGGACGGGCAGCCCAATCCTGAGCTGCCCAGGGCGTGCAGCTGCGGTGGCATCAAAAATGGCTGCTGCCGCATCATGTGAGCGCAAGGCAGCTGCCAATGGCACCTCTGGAAAAGGGGACTTTTGTCCCTTTCCCCCAGGTAAGCACAGTAGCTCCACAATGGGACTACTTGGTTCACCACTAACCCAAAGGTGGGCGGTGAATCAAGAGCCTCCATGTAAGGTGGTGAGGTTTTGGATCCAGTGGAGCAAAGCTCCACCGGTCCCACCTCCCTCCCTCCCCACTTCCTCCCCCAGGCACGCCTCCCCCCACCCTCTCCCCACTTCCTGCCTCCCCGACACGCCTCTTCCCTGCCCTCTGCCTGCCCTCCCCCTCCCCGGAACACTTCATCCCCTCCTCCCCCCATGCTTCCACTTACCTCTTCGTTGCTCAGCAGTCCATGCGTCCGCTGAGCTGCTTAGGTTGGGTGCCCGCCCGGCCAGCGCTGGGCTACCACTGGCACTCGCCTGGCGGTTTGATCCACAAATGTACCTTATGGCACGTTTGCAACAGTGCGCGCCAGCACGCCGAGCCCAGTATTGGGCTCTGAGTTGCGGCATAGTGGTTGCTGGTGCTTACGTAAGGGTAAGGAGACAAATATCCCCTTTCCCTGAAGAGAACTCCAGCAGCCAAAAATCCCTGCAGGATGCCACAGAAGCCACATTGATGTCACTGCATCACCACACAGGGATTCAGGTAGGATTGACCTGCCCATCCCTTCTGCATCTGCACATTCTCCCCTTAAAATACTCTCCTGAGTCCATCCCTCCCCAGCTTGGCTCACTTCATGTATCAGGACTTATCTGGAGGAAAAAAATAATGTAATAGAAGATATTTGCATAGAGGAACCATAGAAGGACCCCTTCCTGCCTGCTAATTCTCCCCAGCAAATGTCTCCCAGCTTTTCATGGCAATATAAAGGGATGCTGTGGGGTTTGGTAGCCTTGTGTTTTTTCTCATAACTTGAGGTGTTCTTAAACATTTTATTTGCAGATTTTGTTTTGTTTTGTTGTTGGTTGGTTTTTTGCAAAAATGTGAAGTGCAGAAAGCATTATTATGTTTTTTTATCCCATTTTTAAATATTTATAATTGCTTAAAAAGTGTACTAGGTGTGTGACATAGATTGTATAGTGTCAGCAGATGCTGCTATAGTCATTACCCATGCACCCGCTCCCCAGTTCAGCCCAACCAGCCTACAGTGTATATTGGAATCACAGAAGATATTGCGAGGACATAGGATGTGGTATCAGCAGTGGCCCTTTGCTCTGGTGAATCTGGGGAGCACAGGGTTAAGACCTGGACTTTCAGCAGAGAGTGTGCTGCACAGCTGCAGCCACTAGAGGCAACAAGGTCTTCAGGGATATAGGCAGCACCTGATGCGGAAAGAGTTTGTGGGTTATAGTTGGAAGGAGGGAGAGAGACTTGCTGGTTCAACGAACTTTTTGGCTAACTGTTGGCAACCTTCAGTCTCGAAAGACTCTGGTATCGGGCTCTGAGAGGTGGTTCTGGAATAGCGTCTAGTGTGGCTGAAAAGGCCGATTCGGGAGTGACAATCCCTTCCACACTGGGAGCAAGTGCAGTCTGTCCCTGGTCTGTCTCCCTGGCTATGGGCCTTCCTTCTTTGCCTCTTAGCCTCAGACTGCTGGCCAAGTATCTCTTCAAACTGGGAAAGGTCATGCTGCACAGCCTGCCTCCAAGCGGGCCGCTCAGAGGCCAGGGTTTCCCACTTGTTGAGGTCCACTCCTAAGGCCTTCAGATCCCTCTTGCAGGCTAACTGGCCTATTGACAAATGAACTGACTCTCAGCTCTGCTTATTGGACTGACTCCCTGGCTAACTGACTTTCTGGCACACCAACACACGGACTGGTGAACAATGAACTGGCACACTGACTGATGGAGTAACTAATCAAACTGAGACTGCTGAGTGAGGGAGAGCTGAAGTGGTGCTGCTGTACCAGAAAGGACAGCTGTCTTAGGAACTGGGAGGAGGGTCCCTGCAGACCCACAGGCAAGCTACCCTTTTTTTTTTTTACTGGTGATGGGGTACAGTAGTAGTTTTTGTAGATTGCTAGCACTAACTGTGGTTAAGATGGGGGAACTAATTAATTTAAAATGGGAATAAGTTCTTTAGGCAAGATATAGAACAGGAATTTGGCAAAACACAGTGTCCAATATAAAGAGGTGTCAGAAAAGTATTTATTTAGCAGATTTATTAGTATTAGTATTAACAGTATTTATATACCTATATTTATACATCTAATTTATATATTAGATTTCAGGGGTTTGTTTTTGTTTTTTACAAAAATGAAAAGTACAGAAAGTGGTTTTATGTGTTCTTGTTTCATTAGCACTGAAAAATCACATCTCTACCCATAACACCTAGTTTGGTCCTAAGAAACGTCCCATGAACAGCAGAGCTATTTCCTGTTTTCAGTACTGACTGTCTATGCATGATTGTGTACATGGATACATGGGTATACAATCACATGGGCAAAGCATAGTGTGAACTGGGTACTATGTACCATGAGCTGTCAACTAATGCTGTGAATTAAAGTTGTGTTTTTACCAGCAGCTGTGAACATGGAGATGGCTGCCAGTAAATGCATGTGCTACCAAGCTCATGCATGTTAAACTTTTATGATTGTAGAGAAATTCTTCACAATGATGCAGAAAAATTTAGTAATGCGAATCAGCCTTTGCTGTCCACCAATCTCAACTATGTGTGTCTTTGCACATGGGTGCGGCTGTTGAGAGCATCACACTTGAGATGCAGCCTCTAGATACTGCTTCCAGTATTCCAGTAATTGGATCTCTCTTTTCCCTTGTCTCGTTGCCAAATACGTGGAGTCCATTTCTCTACCATCTGAATAGCACTGGTGAAGTAAATACATTATCCTTCCAATGTGCTGATAATGACAGCCAACCTCCTCGTCTATTATGTGCTTCCAGCAACAACACACTGAAGCACAGAGCCATTGTTTTGACAGCATCATATATTTTATAACTCCATTTGGCTGAATAATGAGACTGCAGAGTATCAGGAAGGAGGAGAGATGGGAAATGTTGAAAAAGGAGCCTTGCTAAAAAGCTGGAGCCTGCCCAGCTGCTCTGTGCATGAGGTGAGAATTTCTCTGGCATGCACAGACATGGCCACCACCACTGAATTGCTCTATGGAGCAGGATGCAGCACAGATTCCCACATCAAACTAAGGGGATCACCACATATAGCCTTCCAACTATGGAAAGTTTGATACATACTAGCACTCAGTTGCATCTAACTTCCTGCTGATATTTATATAGTGCTCCTTAAATAGTGCCTTACAGGTAGAGGTCAGAGAAAACTTTTATTATTTTCATGGATGTTGGTGTTTTTCAAAGGTGGAAGTGTAGAAACCAATGTTTTTATTCAAAATGTACATTATAATTGTGACTTATAATCACTTTAAAATCAGACTAGGTAGGTGATATTGGTGGTATAGTATCAGCAGATACAGTCACAGTCACTACCCATGCACCCGCATCCCATAAAAAAATAAATAAAAACCACATAAAATGATTTTGTTTTTTGCAGATTTTGGGTTTTGTTTTTGTTTTTTACAAAAATGAGAAGTGCAGAAAGCGATGTTATGTGTTTTATTTCATTATCACTGTTTTCTTCCACCTCTGTAAGGAACTTGTATAGCGCACTCATGTGCTCATTTTGGGGCACCATTTTTGATGCATTTGTCTTGTAACCTGGAACTACACAACTCATTCTGTTTTGTGCTTCTTCCCCTCTAAACATTTCAGATGAATTTTTGTAGAGTGCTGGCTAATGTATGGATTTGATGTGGTTCTAAGTGGTCAATAGCTTATTTTATTGGTGTAATTCAGGGTAAACTTTACAGCCGCAGGGTCGCATCGAATAACTGTCAGTGTCAAGGGCCGGAAAAAGAAATTAAATATAAAATTTAAATAAATAGAGATGGAACTTGGATGAATGAATAAATGAAGGAGCTCAGATGTCCAGGATTTCTCCAAGCACCAACACAGCCCAAGAAATAAAGCACACACTTAAATGTACCCCCATTCCCCCACCAGGGGATCAGAGGCTGGCTGTGGGCCGGATAGAGGTTTGCTGTGGGTTGTGTCTGGCCCCCGGGGCCAGGGTTTGGAGACCTCTGGTGTAATAGGATAACCCAGCACATGTTCTGAAGGTACTTGAAGTGGCAGCCTTGTTGCAATGAAGCATTTCCTGGGTCTGGCCAGTGCTAAGATGGGAAACCACCTGGAAATTCTAGGTATACATCTTGAGTTCCATCATGGAAAAGAGAAATGGAATAATAAATATATAATTTTAACTGTGCTTAGTTAACTTATATCGCCATTAACCTCTGATCTTTCACTATGTGCATGAAGTTATTTATGACCTTTCAGTGACACTTGTGATGTTTCCTTGATGAATAAAAAAATCTCATGTTCTGGAACCTGAAAGTATTGAAGAATATGCACCAAGCAAACACCATGGAACAGACTTACGCCAAGTAGATATTGGTATAACTGGCAAGAAATTGGTAGCAACTGAAAGCATTCAATGCAGGGAAGTGTGATAAACTGAGATAATTTCTTCTTATTAATCATAATGTATGTAGAGCTTTTTAAAATGCAAAGATTGATTCACAGCCTTTATTTTGTTGCCACAACAGCCTTTGAAGTAGGTCACTACAGTTTCTATTTAGCAGACAAGGAAAGGGGCCAAACAATGAGGATTTGCCCATGTGAGTTTATGGCTATGATTCTGGCTGAGAGAGTGGTTCTGCCCACTGGTAGAGTTCGAAACAGGGTGGTAGCAAAAGAAACCAAGTGACAATGAATTGATGGGCACATTCCTACCCCCATTAATGGTGCATGAAGGCAAGGACCAAAGAATCTCTGAGTAAAACACCATTTAGAGGGAAAGGTAGGCAGCCAGTCTAGCCCTGATCCCACACCTGTGTGGATCCTTACCATCCCTGTGGTGCCATAGCTGAGTCATATACAACAGATAAAGGTTCAGCCGGCAAGGACTTTGTACTTCCCAGCTGGGCAGCTAGCTCTTAGGACCAGACCACGTGTTGTCCAGAACCATAAGAAAACTTCTTAGAGAAGAAAGACCTTATCACCACCCCCAGTACATGTGCTAGGATAAAGGCAAATCAGCTCTGAATGTGGCCCCCACATTGGAAGTCTACAGAATCCAGGGATCTTTATGCATCCCTATTATCCACATCCCCCAATTCAAAACTCTGCACCAGTGACAAAAAGATCTGACCTGAAACCCAGAGCGGAAGACACTGCATAGGTCTAGCAGCACAATGCCTTTCATCTTGGAGCCCTCCATTGGAGAATTGTGCACCTAGTATACACTAGCCCAGTGTTTCACAAACTGTGTCTGGACCCACTAGGTGAGTCAGAAGCCCATTTCAGGTGGATCCCCATTTACTTCAATATTTTATTTTTAATATATTAGACTTGATGCTACCATGCTATGTGACTGCATTGGGGAAATGTTACAGATCTGTACAGGCTATTACATATATGTTTATATCAATGATAGTCAATGAGACTTACTCCTGGGTAAGTGTGGACAGGATTGCAGCCTAGGATTGTGAAAAATTTTCCTGCTTGATGATGTCACTTACGGTCATGACATCACTTGCGGTGGGTCCTGACAGATTCTCATTCTAAAAAGTGGGTCCCAGTGCTAAAAGTTTGAGAACCACTGCACTAGAACAATGGTTCTCAAATTGTGGGTTGCAACCTGGGTTTTGGTGGTTCATACACCAGTGCTGCCTGGAAGAAGCAAGGCATTCTGGGGCACAACATGGCCACCGTGGCTGATGAAGTAGGTTGCAATGGTAAAAAGATTGAGAAACACAGTGCTAGAGTGAAGACAAGGAAAAGGTAGAGCAAGTAGAAGCAGCTATAACACCTCCCCACTTGCTTCTAGAATGTTGCTGGAGTGACATTTCTTTATGTCCAGCTCTGATTCTTTAGCTGGACAGCTCCCCTGCTGCTTCGACACCCAAGCCAGCACCCAGCTCCTTGCTTTGCTGAAAGGCTCTCTGGTCTCACCAGGAAGACAGAAGGCACAAGCAAAATGTTGTCAGGACCTGGAAACCAGCAACATCTCCCCACATGGACATCACCCCCAAGCACGGGTTGCTCACATATGCATTCAAGGGATCAAAGTGTCTAGCTAGACATAACTAAATAACACCAGCACTAAGTGATGGCTTGTGCCAGGAGGGATTGCAAGTGTCATGTGACAGCCAAATTGGGTGAGGAAACTCATGCACTTGTCAGAAGTCACAGGGTGATTGATGGCAAGGGGTGGGTAGGCTGATCTGCACTGGTTGCATTAACCAGCATAACTGGCTCATGATCACACTGGTTCCAAGCCTGCCCATCTCCGACCATAATCAATGGAGGTTTGTTTTCACCAAGTTTCTGCCCCTCATGACCTAGTCCTCTTTTCTTCTGGGTGTTCATCCCTCAAGGGAATAGATCAGGACCAGGATGGGCAGCTAGGCCTATCTTGCCCCACCCCTTCTCACTGCTGCCATCTTCACTATTACCCTCACCTCTATGACATCCCACATCCAATAACTACCCTTTAGTCCAAAATTCTTTCTTCATCTCATTCTTTTGCATACCTACCTCCTGTTTTTCCACTCTCTGTGTGCTTTTTGTTTCCCCTTCCTTCCTTTAAAGTGCTCTTTTAAAATGTACCTTTTTCCTTCCCAGCTTTTCATTAATTCAGTCCCTACTGTATTTGGTGTGGGCCTCCTAAATTAACTCAGAGATTCACATATGCAGCAGTATGTACACTGAGCTCTTACCTGTGTAGGCTGCCCCATTAATTTTAATGGAGGGAATGGATACCACATGCACAAATGAAGGCTGAGGTGGATGTTGTCTCATTGTATATTCATGGAGGAGCCCTTCATAGAGAGTAGCTTCAGGTGAAAAAGAGCTGAGAGAGAGCGGGAGGGCCACAAGAGATGGCTTCAAGGTGTTGGCCAAGGTCACTAAGAGACCTGGGTTTGAGGCACACCACTGCAATCTAGCCAAATCGTGCTGTCACTCGATTACGTAAAATCACAACCACCACCATCCCCACTTTTATTAAAAGACTAGATTTCGTATTTCCTCCCTCAAATTACAGTTCACCTGAGTCGATAATTAAAAGACTATTAGGGAAGATACATTTTCATGTGTAATTATACCTACTTCTCCCATAGTAGCAGGACTTCAAAAATGTTTGCAAAACAGCTCCCACTTTTTATTTTGGCAGCGCAGTAATTGCTGCCTGTCAGGGCTATCCATAGGGACTCCTCTTGGCTAACGACGATGCCATTTCTTGGGAAATGTGAGCCAGAAGACCAGGATGCCATGCCAGGATGCTTTGAATGCCTCTGCCAGGCTAGAGGTAGGACATTTTGGGCATGGATTGGGTTCATTAACCACCTATGGACTAGTCAAGATGCATGCCAAGGCTGGCATCTTCTCTCCCAGAAAGGTGACGGTGATGAGAGTAAGAAAGGGGGAACCCAGATACTTTGTTAAGAATATTCCAGTCTTGGCTCCACAGCCACAACATCATATTTAAAGTGTCACTTTCAGCCTTAACCTCTGTTTCAATGGCAAGTCTGCCATGCCATAGCCCATGTTGCGCTGGCAACAAAAACCCCCACTGCTGTGCAATGTACTTTCTTCTCGAGAAGCAGTAAAAGCCGGTTGTGCCTACAAAGAGCTATGAATCCCACACTATGACAAGACACAAGAGGAGGGAGTAATAGACAAAAGGATGGGCCGTCCCAGTGGGAGGAAAGCTCCTTCTAAAGGTTCTCATTATCGGATGAAAATGGCTTTGGTGCTTGCAGCTAATAAGAAGTGCCGCTTCTAAAAATATGGCTGTGTAAGTGCAGAAGGGCTGTGGGGGCTTTCTCCCTCCCCTCTAGTTGGAAGGCTGTCAGTTGAGATGTTGCAAAAGAACTCCTTCTCCATTTCCCATTCAGAGAAGCTCAGTGAAGAGAAAGCAGCGATGATGCTCATAGGATGCCACTCACTGCTCTGTGTGAAAGGGCAACTAATAATGAGCCATCTAGCAAAATGGTGCAAGGACAAGCAGGGCCAATCTCCATCTTCAGACCCTAAGAGACCAATGTGAATATCCCTGGTCCAGTTATCACTTGAATAAGATTGTGTATAGCACCCACTTTGATTGGTTACCCTCTTAGGTGAGCTTTGTGCCTGCATTTCAAAGGCAGGCTCAGATGCTCTCTAATGGGCTCCCCCACCCCCCCTTCTGGGGCATCCTCACTGGAGATCATCAAGCAGCAGTTGGAGATGCTGTAGGAGGACTTCCTGCTACAGGCAGGTGTTGGACTAGATGACCTTGTGGGTACAAGGTCTATGATTCTATGATGAGAAGGATGCAGAGATGCACTAGCAAAAATAAAAGCACTACAATCTGTACTGATATTCCTGTCCAATAAGAATACCTTCTTGTCAGGAGTGACCATGGACCCTTTAGAGAATTTCCATACTACTATTAATTACATGTTTATTATAATAATACTATTACAGACTACATGTACTGTTGTTGCTTTTCAGTAGAATACAAACAATTATACAGTAGTTTACACAGCAAACAAAATGAGAGAAAACAATGGTTCCCTGTCCACAAAAACACAAAAGAGACCCAGCAAACAGAAACTAGAAAAAAAATGCTATGGTAGGTCTTCCCCTGATAAACATGGCAACAATCAATTAAAGGGTTAATCAGTTATTAGCCTTTGATCTGTGGCTTCGTTTATCACACAGCCAAGGACAGTTACGCATGGACATGGGTTGAGCAGTATGCCAGCCAATCCACGCAATATATATGGCACATCTGGTGAGCAGTACATCATCTCCAAAACTGTTAGCATAATCTGTATTATAGCTAGGAACCTGCAGGCATAGTCCCATCACAGAGTCAAGACGGGTTGTTGCTGGACTATCTAATATCACATACACGATGAAATATAGAGAAAATGGGAAACTGAGCACAGACCCCATGTTGGTATATGAAATAGCCTATTTTTCTGAACACGAGGGTGCAGAATGTCTGTGGCACACCATCAAGAATTCCTAGAGCCATTGACAGACGTGACCTTCAGGCCTAAGTGCTGAATCCAGTTGGAAGAGCAATTTCTAGAGCAAAACCTGTTGTTGGGATAATACAAGGTGCAAAAGTGGGTCAATGGTAGCCATCTTGACTCCCAATGACTAATTTGAGACTCCTCTCTCTCCATGCCCACCAGTGCTTTGAGGATGCTTGATGATAAGCATGGAAAGATAAAGTTATAACTGTACCCTTCATGTGGTGCTACTATTATGCACATACATAGAGAATTCTCATGCTGAGATCTATTTTGCTCTTGGCTGCTAGCGGAATGAACATGTCTTTAGGAGTTTGAATAGCCAAGATCAGCAAAAAGAGGACCGCTGCTTGAATTAAGCACGAGAAGCACCACAGAGGAGGTGGTGGAAATCTGCAACTTAACATGCTGAGATGCTCATGCCTGCAACACACTACCACATTAGGAATTTGTTGGGCAGATAAGGCAGGAGAACTCAGTGGACCTTCTTTAATGAAGTAATTGTTGAAAAGGCAACTAAGGTCACTGTGTCTCCTCCTTTTGACAGGAAGGAGTACCCTTCCTTCCGCCTTCCTTTCCTTGTTAGTGTTGAATTATCGCGTTACAGTACATCTTCCCGAAAGTGCCTGGAGACATCCTGTCAAGAGGAGATACTTTACATGTCGAAGCTGTTCCAGGGTTCTGTTTTGCTTGCCAAGAGGCGCATATCATACAGAGGACTCATTTGGAGCGCTGATCAAATATCGTACCATGCCAGCCTCCAGCTCTCTGATGGGAGAGGAAGTAATTGGATCAAGGTGTTCCACCTGAGGCAAGCAAATAAGCCCCCTGGGTTTGCAGGCTCCGAAAAACAGCTGTTGACTAGGGGGGCAGCCAACAGCAGCAGGTCACCTGGGCATCTTTTCATTACGATGGTAATTGAAAACCAGTTCACAACAATAGAGTCAACATAAGTGCCTGGCCACACATAATCCCAGAGAGAGCTGGGCTACCGGCATTCCAGGTCTCTTGTCTCATAAGCATCTGGGGCCTGCTGCTAATGTTATATGCCCAAGATTTGCATGGAGCAGGCACACACATGCATGTGTGTGTGAGAGAGAGAAAGGGGGAGCGAGGGGGGGTGGAGGGCACCAGTGCAAGCACAGAGACTTCAGTAAACACTGAAAATGATAATTTGTATCCATTTCTTTCCAATTTTTCCATTTCTCTTCAGGAGCACCGGATTTAATCTATACTTTCTCAGGTTAAATCATTCTTCAGTGCCCCACGAGGTCTCTTTGTGCTTGGGTATGGATGGGCCCCCCCAAAAAATGAAAGGGAGTGTGCTTCATCAGTCAGACTGTTGCGCCATGGTGGGATTCTACCGCCTGCCTGGGGGGTCTACAGGTGGTTTGGGGTCAATTCACAAGATGCTCCACTTACCCCGCTTTGGCAGTAACCACAGGGACCAGTGGCCGTCTTGGCAAAGCCTGTTTATTCGAGTCAAACGCTTAACATTCATCAGGCCCCAGTTCCTTCACAGGGACCTGCACCTTGCTCACAAGCAAGGTACAAACCCCATAGGTAGGGCATACAGAAGTCCACAATCTCCTGGTAAGAAGTTGGGGCTCTAGCAGGATCTTCAACGTCGCTGCCCAGATTTACGGGGTGCTGCTGGGGCTGCTTGGGGGCTAGCCCCCAGATGGCTGCCACACCGTGTTGATAGCACTCCAGCCTGGGTTGCCTGTTTGCTGCTCTAGTCTACCTGTTTTTCCTGCTGTCCAGGTGCTGTGAGGCCTCTCAGGGCCCCCAGGTGGTTCCACTCTCCCCCAGTCCTCTGGGCAGCCCCTTCCTTGAGGACCCTTCTCTGGCTGTTGGCCAGGGTCTGGGTCAACCTTCGAAATGGTGACTCCCACCCCTCCAAGGCAAGGGTCCAGTAAAGGTAAGGTAATGGGTTTGCCTAGGCATTCCCCAGCCACTGTCATGAAGCCCGAGCCCCAGGAAGAGTGACCTCTCCCTCTGCCTGCTGGGCTCTTTATGAACCCAGCAGCCACCCCAGCTGGGTCCACCCCTTCCAGCCAAGTGATCTTGGGTCCTACTCCCAAGGAGGTCCCCTACCTGTGGGCTGTATCTAGGGAGTACTCACCTGGCTTCCCTACTCCTGAGGAGGTCTTACTCCCAAGGAGCCCTTTACTCCTGAGGAGCCCCTTGCTCTCAAGTAGGCCTGCGTCACCAGGGCCCAGCCCTGGTGACACAGACACATTCAGAAATTCTGTTCTCACAGTTGTGTCTGAGTTGGCAGACTCCAACTTGCAGGCATTTGCTTAGACTCCAAGTAACCCAGACTGGTGACAGACATTTGTTTGAGAGAGAGTTGAAGGTAATAATAATAATAATAATAATAATAATAATAATATACAGTATTTATATACCGCCTTTCTTGGTCTTTATTCAAGACTTTATTCAAGGCGGTTTACATAGGCAGGCTTATTAAATCCACGCAGGGATTTTTACAAATTGAAAGAAGGTTCTCTCTTTCAAGAACCACCACATTCGAGCTGTTACACTCCGATCTGGTCACACATTCTGGCCTCCATCCTCCCACGCTCCGCGCAGATGGAACAGCTCAGCTGCAGCTTGTCAGCTGCTTCAAGGTCGCACGGTGCCGGTGGCCTCGAACTGGCGACCTTGTGGATGTTAATCTTCAGGCAAATGGAGGCTCTACCCTCTAGACCAGACCTCCTGCCCTAATATGGTAGAGCTATTCTTGACCCATGGAAGGTCTGTCAGTTTCAGGGTATTTGCTGCTGGCAGGTAGGAGGATCTCTGTAGGTTAAACAGGTGAGCTACCCTGGTGGTGGGATCCAGCAGTACTGCAGGGCAGAACCAGGGTCATTTCTGAGGAAAGAAGGGGAGCTAATTAGCTAAAAGTGGGCATAATTCTCCAGGTGGAGCTTGGACTGGGAATCTGGCAGAACACCATCACTAACCCCCCTCTCTATGTTTCTAATAATTGAATCCCCCACTATGAGAAGCCCCTGACCCCCCTCCCACTGAGGAGTATCCTGAGTGTGTTCAGATACGGGCCCATCCCCTGAAGAAGGGGTCCCCCCTAGAGGATTGTTTCCCGCCTCTCCAGGATGAGATCCTCCAGCCCAGAGACTTCCCACCCAGGCAGCTGAGGAGCTACACGCCTGAGGTTGGGACAAAGCCTGATCGTCCCCGGAAGTCTCCCCACAGTCCTCCTCTGCCTGCCTCTGCTTCTCCAGGTCGGCCACCAAGGCTTCAAGGGAGCAGACGTGTTCCCTGAGACCCTGGCGCTCCTTGCACCGAGGACACACCCATGACTTATGCCCCAGAGGCATATAGTCATACATGTTACACTCGATGCAAAACACTGGATAGACCTCACCCTGCTGCTGGCTGACTGCATAGCTTTTTTTGTTGTTTTTATATAGGGGTACTTAAAAAACCCTACACTGGTTTGTTGCCCTCTTCTCAAGGGAAGAGAAGAGAAGGGCAGGGCAGTGCCTGGGGCCCTGGCTTCCTCATCCTGCAGCTGAACTCACCCAGATGCTAAACTCACAGTGCCTTACCTGGTACTTTGTTCCCAGAGGCCACGTGTGCTTCTACAGAGAGGCTCAGGTGGTGGCAGGCAATAACTTTATACCCCTAGCTAGCTCCTCCTCCCTCCCTCCTTGCTGATTGAAAGGGGGGCTGGTCTTCCCAGGTGAGATTACAAAAGCTCAGGAAGACAAAAGGCTGTTGATGGGCTTAATCCTGAACCAGTTGCTTGGATTAGCCTAATGGGGCTCTTATCACCTCCTAAAGGTCAATGGCTATGCTAAATTGCCCTGTCTGGTTGGGAACAGGCCCTTCCTAGGTTCTTACCCTCCTAATTCATCTCTCTTAGGCTGGACTGTTTTTTAACCTCAAGCTAGTTTTTATTTGAGTTTATTTATTTATTTATTTATTTATTTATTTATTGCTCTCACCTAGATCCTATGTCCCAATTTACTGAACTATTTAGATTATGTTCTAACTTAGATAAAGTTTAACTTGGGTTAAGTATAGGGTTAATTTAAAACAAAGTAGAAAAACCTGCTTTCCACTTTATCCTCCTCTGTTTTATTTATTTGTCCAAGTGCCTGACCCTTGGGCTCTTACTCACGAGTAGGACTCTGCTCCTGCTCAGAGTAGACCTATGTATTTATTTTTATTGCCCTCACCTAGCTCCTGTGCCCCAACTCACTGGACCTTAGATTCCCTCCCTTAGGTTAGATTAGGTGCTAACTTAGGTAAAGCCAAATTTCAATGTTGATTTAAGGTTGATTTAAAGTTAGAAGGCAAGGAGTTAGAAAGAGTACACTTACCTTCTTGTCCTCCTCCTCTCCTTCTCCAAAACTCAGAGGTCCACTTGCCTTCTCCTCGCCCAGATGCTAAACTCATGGTGCCTTACCTGGCACTTTGTTCCCAGAGGCACTTGGTGTCCCAGAGGCCACTAAAGATAACTAAACTAACTAAAGATAACCAACTAAAGATAAGTGTGTGGATGATGCTACTCTGCTTATTGAGTTGAGTGTTTAAGCCTGTTGCTTCAAATGGAAGCTACAGCATACTTCATAATGGATTATGATCCCTGGGTCCAGCCCCAGTTCACAAACGTTGTAACATCTTAAATGCCCTGGTACAATTTAGAGTTTTTGTTAGCTTTACGTTTATATAGCAACTGATTTTTGGATGCTTAATAAAAAAACATCATCATCATACTGTTTATAATTCCAGCAGTGTGGTGAATGTGGTGTACCTAAACTTGTTGAAATCAATGGGACTAATGCACATTTAAGTACCTAAATCCTATTGATTTCCCATAGGATTTAAGCACATCCAATGTGGGAAGCCTCATGTATCTGTCTGTTTGGCACAGAGATTAATCTGTGTGTTGGGGCAATGAAATGAAATCCTTGAGCCCCATCCCCTGACTATCCAATTTTAATCATTTCGTGGTCCTCTCCTCCGTAGCCATCTAAAATCAGAATCTAAGGAGGGTCTTAAAAATGGTGTGGAAACCACACACACACACACACACACACACACACACACACACACACACACACACACACCCCTGTGATTTGAGCACTGTGCCAGAAGTAGCATAAATGTCAGGTTTTTGCCACAGTTGTACCTTAATTAGAAAACTGTGGCAGAAAAGAGAAGCGCACCAAGAGCATTCACCCCTGACCTTGAAGATTACATGGTTTGTGGGGAGGGAATGCAAGATGCAATCCTATGACACTTTCCTGGGAGAAATCTCCACTGAACATAATGGGACTTACTTCTGATTAGGCCTGCATAGGCTTGCACTGCTAGTAAACCATTATCAATATTTCAATACGACCATTATGAATACATAAGTTGAGCTAAATGGTCTCCAGTTTCACTCTCAGATGGAAATCTTCTGTCCCTGTGTGTAAGACATTGCATGACATTTTTCTCACACTTTTAGCATTGGGATCCACTGCTTTAGAATAAGAATCTGTCAGGACCCACCAGAAGTGGTCATGACCAGAAGTGACATCATCAAACAGGAAAATTTTTCAACAATCCTAGGCTGTAATCCTGCCCACACTTACCCAGGAGTAAGTCCCATTTACGATAACCGTTAAAAGCATATACAGAGTAGCCTGTTCAATGTACAGATCAGTAACAGTTCCCCAAATGCAGTCACATACCATGGTAGCATCAAGTCTAATAAAAATAAAATATTGAAACAAATGGGGACTGTTCTGACAAATATCCCAACTCCCTTCTAATGCCCACTTTTTGGCTAATTAACACCCTCCTTTTCCAGGAACAACAGCTGCAGTGTGCAATGGAATGAACACAGAACTCCTTATCTATAGCAAATAACAAGAATTTATTGCTACAAACACAGACACTCCCTGCAAGGCCTCTTGTCCAGAGGCTTTCCCTCCCCAAAACTCCACTTAACTCCAGGGGTAACGTCTGAAGCCTCCAGTCCAAGTCCAATCTGGTCTCCAAAACACAGTCCAGTCTTCTGCAGTAGAGTTTCTCCTCTCCAGCAGTGTGTCTCCTCCAGCAGGGTCCTGGCAGTCCACTCTTCCTGTAGGTCTGGGTCAGGTAGCCCTCTTGGTCAGTGTCCAGCTTCCGGCTGGGTCAGCGTCCTGCTTGGCCAGCCCTTGGCGCCTTCTGAAGCTGCCTTTTATCCTGCAGCCCCTTGTTAAGTCCAAATTCAGCTCAGCTGTGAGCTACCTTGTTAAGTCCAAGTTAGGCTCAGCTGAGCTATCTCTTCAGTCCATGAGTCCATGCAAAGTCCCATCAAGGTCCAATGAAGCTCAGGTGTCCATCCAGGTCTCCATTGGCCTTGATTGATTACAGCTGTCAAAACAGGGAATCGCTGTCAACTCCACATCATCCACCTGATGATCTTCTGATCTTCCATTACAATCCACCCCTTGGTGTTCCAGTGATTCCTCTTGTTTTGGTCCATCGCCATTCTTCTCTTTCTCCTTTCCTTTCAGTCCTGCAAGAAAAAACTCACAAGTGGAGCATCACCTGTGTAATTTTCAGCACGCTGTCTGGAATGTGCCTCACAGATCCAGACCATACCACCCCTAGGAACTGGACTTTGTTGAGCCAGTCCCTGAATCTTTGCAGGAGTAATTTCCCACCCTTGGGCCTTCATGTGCCTCACTAGGGTGACTAGCCCCTGCTGCACATCTTCCTCGGTGGGGCCCAAGATCAATCCCCAAGTTAATGCGATCCTCCTCCAGAGGGGTTAATGGGGTCTCATCTTCCATATCTGACCCTACACCAGTATTGGTGGGCATGGTTTGCCTCACCTGGGCCTTCCTCTTCCCTTTCCCCTCTTCCCAGAGTTTATACAACTCTGGAGTAGGGAGCCCATCTATCTTTTTCCTGGGCACCCCTCTATCTATCAGGTCTGCCCAGATCTTCCACCTGGGAACCTTCTGTCCAGGTGCATGCAGAGGTTTCCTATCCAGGGTCTTTCCTGCAGGCACCCTCTCCCCCGTCCTGGGGGTACCCATCCCTTCCTTACCATTCCGGGCTTTAGGCTTCAGGGTACCTTCACTGGGCATATCCTCCAGTTGCCCTAGTCCTCTTCCCCTTTTTGTTACAAGGGGGTGTGCCTGAACTACAGGCTGTGCCCCTTCATCTTTCTCTTGTCTGGCTGGAGCTTTCATACTAGCACCCAGACCGGTGCTACTATCAGCCTGTAAGGGCCCTAGATACCAGCTAGAATGCTTGCGCTTCTCCCTTGCTTCTGCCTTAAATTTTCCTTTGAGGTCTGCCAACCGGGCTGAGAGAGTCTCATTAAGGCAGTCCGATACCCTTATCTGCTGTTGGGCATTTGCCAAGGCTTCAGCATAAGCTGAATTCTGTTCCTTTAAACAACAGATTAACCCATTCAGCCTATGCACTTCCCATTTTAGGTACTGCATCTCCGCAGCACAATCTCCACCTGGCACCCAGAGTTTCCTCAAATAGGAGAAAACAAACTTACCAAACTTCCAGATATGGACAAGTGCCATTATCAATGTCCATATCATTCCCAGCACACTCCATGCATTCCAAAACACAGCAGAAGTGTACGTGTCCTTTACTAGGGGCTCCATATCCCAGACCCAAAAGGAGTTCATTTCTTTGCACACAGCTGTGTCCCTTAGTATTAGTTGCCTCAGGCTTTGAACCCCACTCCTGGTACCAATTGTTTTGCCAAATCCCAATCCACTGAGCCTTGCAAGCCAGTCCAATCAGAGTTGCCAGTAAGCCAAGTTCCAGTCCAATGGTCAGGTTCCAGGTAGGTCAGTCCAATCCGTCAGGGTATCCAAATCAAAGTCCAAAGCCAAAGTCCAGTCACAATCCAGTCTGATTCCCAATTCCATAAACCAAGCCAGTCTCCTTTCCTACCTCCAACCTGCACTCCTTCAAAACCCACCCTCCTTTCTATCTCAGGTGCTCCTTATATCCTGAGGGATCTCCTTTAGCCTCTAGTGGCTGCAGCTGTGCAGCACACCTCCAGCTACCACCTGGGCCTTAATCCTGCATTCACTTAGAGCAAGGGGCACTGTGGACACCACACCCTATCTCCTCGGTAATATCTTCCGCAATTCCAATACAATCCACCCCTTGGTGTCACAGTGGTTCCCTTGATCAATTGCTCTTTTTTCTTGGACCATCCACCCCTTGGTCTGTTTCATCTTTTCCATACCGGTTGCTGAAGCTCCCATACAGTCCAATCCATTCTGGTGCCCATTTGGTCTATATCATGCCCCATCCCAGAGGGCAGCCTATCAATCCCAGTGGTCCTGCAATTAAGTCCAGAGGCCATCCTATTAATTGCAGGCATGCTGGCTCCTCCACTTCCATCTGTTCCCCTCTCTAGGGCATCCCCAAAACTACAAGGCATTCCCATTCTATTTCTTGGGGAGTCTCTTTCAAACCCCCTTCCAGCAGCAAAGCCCATTTTATTCATCCTGCCAAGCCCCATTCTAGGAGGATAATGGCCCAAACTCTCCATGCCATGGAAAGGGCCTTCCATTCCTCCCATTTTGTTCATCCTAAAATCCAAGCCTTCCATACCCGTTGTTCTGGGTCCCAAGTTGCCTATCCCTAGGCCCTTGGTCAAGTGGTTTGCATTAATAGGTCTCCCTCCTGGTCCCAGCCCCATACCAATGCCCCCAAGTCCATGAGGAAGCTGCTGGGGTTGCTCTGGAGGAGAGCAGTCTCTGTTTGGTAAGGCTCGTTCATCCATCTTCACGTGCATCTGTCTACCAAACAGCAACTGTCCATTGAACATGGAGATGGCCTGGACAGCTTCAATTACTTGCTCAAAAGTCACAGTGCCAATCCCTCGACTTCTACCATCTTTGTCTTTAAAAATGTCTGCACGGACAACCACACCGGCCATGCTGAACACATCCTTCAGTTTCTTCCAGCCAACTTTGTACTTCAAATTCGCAACAAACACAGTGCTTCCCAATCTGCCAGCCTGAAAAGAGTCAAAGAGGCCCTCTTTGCTGCTCCTGCAGCCCCACCCCTTTATCTCTAGTCCAGACCGGCACTTCAGTTCAACCAGGCGTCCTGCCTGTGCCTTATACAGGCTCTCTGCAGCCTTTATATCTTTGTGGGCATTTGCAAAGGCCTTCACATATGTGAGATTTTTCTCTCTTTCAATGCAAATTAGCCCTTTTAACTTGGCAACTTCCTCTCTCAGAATTCTCTTCTCCACATCCTCCCCACCTGACCCCCTGAGCCTTTTCAGGGAAAGGATGCCATATTTAATGAGTCCTCCCATATACTGCACCATCTGGAAAATGGTCCAAAGAATGCTCAAAGTAGCCCAGACATTCCATAATAGGACAGGAGCATTTGCTTTCCATATAGCAAGGTCCAGGGCCTCCCAGATCTGCCAGAGATCCATTTGCTTGCTCTCTTGTTAGACAAGGGGATACTACTTGCCTTGGGCTTGTACCCCACTCCTGGTACCAATTTGTTCTGACAAATATCCCAACTCCCTTCTAATGCCCACTTTTTGGCTAATTAACACCCTCCTTTTCCAGGAACAACAGCTGCAGTGTGCAATGGAATGAACACAGAACTCCTTATCTATAGCAAATAACAAGAATTTATTGCTACAAACACAGACACTCCCTGCAAGGCCTCTTGTCCAGAGGCTTTCCCTCCCCAAAACTCCACTTAACTCCAGGGGTAACGTCTGAAGCCTCCAGTCCAAGTCCAATCTGGTCACCAAAACACAGTCCAGTCTTCTGCAGTAGAGTTTCTCCTCTCCAGCAGTGTGTCTCCTCCAGCAGGGTCCTGGCAGTCCACTCTTCCTGTAGGTCTGGGTCAGGTAGCCCTCTTGGTCAGTGTCCAGCTTCCGGCTGGGTCAGCGTCCTGCTTGGCCAGCCCTTGGCGCCTTCTGAAGCTGCCTTTTATCCTGCAGCCCCTTGTTAAGTCCAAATTCAGCTCAGCTGTGAGCTACCTTGTTAAGTCCAAGTTAGGCTCAGCTGAGCTATCTCTTCAGTCCATGAGTCCATGCAAAGTCCCATCAAGGTCCAATGAAGCTCAGGTGTCCATCCAGGTCTCCATTGGCCTTGATTGATTACAGCTGTCAAAACAGGGAATCGCTGTCAACTCCACATCATCCACCTGATGATCTTCTGATCTTCCATTACAGGGACCCATCTGAAATTAGCTTGTGACCCACCTAGTGGGTCCCAACCCACAGTTTGAGAAACACTGCGCTAGAGTGATCACTTTTGGAGTGATGTCTTCCCCTGGCTCCTAGATTAGTCCCACCTATCAGAAATCACACAACGAAGAAGACAATGTCATGTAATGGTGCTTGGCTATGGGATGATGACAGTGAGGACAACTGAGTGCAATGCAAGTACGGGTGGGACCTCGGTATCTGCTGGAGTTTGGTTCTGACTTCTGAGACACCCTGCAGATACCAATAAACATGTTAAATAAAACAAAACAAGCTTGAGGCAGTCAGGCCTTCAATTAGAACTATTATTTTGCAGCTTGTTCTAAGGAAAGTGACACCCCTCCCTTTGCCTTGGTTTGTGGCTGCTGATTAATTGCTTCCACATTTCATTGTTCAGCGAACAAGGATGAGGGGTCACTTTTCTTGGAAGAAGCTGCAAAATAGCAGTTCTAATAGTCTGACTCTCTAGAAAAGTGGTTTTTAGAATGGGGATTGTAAAGGGACTTCCTCCCCTCTTCGCCAGGGATCAGCAGGGTCCTTCTTATCTATGATGGCCATCAGTGTAGAGTCTAATCCATGGATTAAAAAATCAGTGTATAAAAAGATTGGACCTGTAAAGAAGCAACCTTTTTCCAAAGAGTGCCAAGTGATGGTCAAAAAGAGAAGGCGTTCACAAAACCTTCAAGTACTTTCAGCTCATCTCTGCTACACACACGCAGAAATCAATGTGGCTTCTTCTCTGAGGAAGGAACCCCTTTTAATTTATAGTGGAACATAAGAAGACCCCTGCTGGATCGGGCCAAAGGCCCATTTAGTCCAGCTTCCTGTATCTCACAGTGGCCCACCTGGTGCCTCAGGGAGCACACAAGACAACAGGAGACCTGCATCCCAGTGCCCTCCCTCAAACACCTCCAACAATCCAAGCAGACAATTTCCTTTGATGCCAATTGACACGCAGCTTTTCCAACAGTCCATTCTAATTACAATCTATCACAGGACTTGACTGGGCACACTTGTGTGTGCGTGCATGATACAATGAGAGGGGAAGTGGATTCCACTGTAGATCCTTTATCTCACCCAGAATCGGCTTGTATCGTTCCATTATCAATTTTTCAGAAATTGCTTGTTGCCTGCTTGTTTGGGAACTGCAATGGAGCCAAACATCTGAGTGGAGAAAGGATTATGGGCAATTCCAACTAAGTTCCCTCAAAGCTCACAGATGGTTTTCAGACTCTTTAATTCTCCAAATGAACTGGCTTCTGTCCATTGCTGAGCATCCCCCTAGCATGAATGGCTTTTCCCTAAAGCTGAGTCACCAAAGCACTGTTTTTGTATACAAGTAAAATAAGGTGATTAAGGACATCTTCAGGGGTTGCAGTTCTTGGTCTCCTATTGATTGCAGAACTCAGTTGCTGTGGCTCTGGTTTCACTAAGCGTGTTGCAACAGGCAAGCCAAGCACCCTCCCCATTAACTCACTGCTGTGCAGAAACCAAAGCTGGGAATCCCCTTGCTGCTTGCAAATTGGCAAACCAACCCAATTTGTCCAGCTGCTGTTATCTAGCTGTAAGCAGGACTGTGAGTCCTCTGCTATCAAAATTCTGTGTCAAAGTTGGTGACAACCAAAGTTGAATCTGGTTACTTTTATACATTATTTAAACATATTTGCATGGTTTTTTTTCATATTTTGCATAATTTGTTATCAATTTTTTTTTTAAAAAAACTATTCTGCATAGTCTAATCGGATTCAGCTCTCCACGGGTGAGATCTAAGGAGCATACTGGTCACAGAAGCCTTTCATTCAATGCAAACTGTATTTTCCATGTTCTCAGTAGAGATCTTGCCAGCTTTCATAATTTTTTGGCTCAGAATATGAACCCTGGCAACTCATAGTTTTTGCCTAAAAATGAGATGAGCATTATGACTGCCTAAATTCTTATCTGGCTCAGATTATAATTTTATAATCCCTCCCACTTTTTACCCACACGTTCACCTGGTTATTATTCCAGTGAAAGGAGCAGGGTGCCATTGTCTTTCTTCATTCCCCTGCCACTAGAAATGCTGTTAGAGCAGTGACCCAAGTATCTAGAGCACTGAAAATTACAATTTGCCTAGGTCTCCTAACAAACTTCAGACAGGGAAAATGCTTCCTGAAACCTTGCGCTATCTTTCTGCAGTAAAGAGAATGATTTACTATATCCACATTCTTAGTGCCATAAGGAAGACAGAGAGAAACACACACAGGGATGCCTGTGGGTTAAACTCCCCCACAGGGAAGAAGCATAGCCTTTGCCAGCGCCACTACATTGGCATAGGGAAGTTTAGGAAGGAATAGGTAGCATACTCCCACACTATCACAGAGAGAGAGAGAGAGAGAGAGAGAGAGAGCTGTACATGTGTTTGCTTTTAGTGAGAAGCATGAATAATACAGAAACCATGAGATGCTAGAGATAGACAGAGGTTACCTCAGGTACTAAGGAGGCCATCCATTGCTGTTGCACTCCAGCAACTGGTATTCAGTGGTCTATTGTCTTTGAACATGCAGGTCCTATTACAACTGATAGCCACAGATAGACCTATCAACCATGAATTTAATGAATCTCCTTTTAAAGCTATCCAAGCTAGTGGTCATCATGTCATCTTGTGAGAACGAGTTAATGAATTTTCACAAACTGTATGTGCAGTGAAGAGTTTTTCTTCAAACTAGCAAAGGATGTCTCTTCCAGCTTTCATTTCCCTTCCTTGTCCACTTGAGAAGCATTCCATGTGGAAATTTACTAGCTCCCCAACAGCGGTGTACTGGGAGGGGGTCCAGGTGATCACTTGACCCTGGACGGCATGTCTGGGGAGATGTGGTGCCCCCCCAGCCATGCCGCCGCCCCTCACCAGTCCTACCCGCTGCCTCCTTTCCGGAGGCCTTCAGAGGGCCAGAGAGACCCTGACCCTCCGAAGGCCTTGTAAGGCCCTCAGAGGGCAAAAAAAAAAATCACTTCTGGTTTCCCTGAGCAACAGGATGCGGTTTTTTGGCCCTCCAAGGGCCTTACAAGGTCTTCTCAGTGTCAAGGGCTCACTGGTCCTCTGAAGGCCTTAGCAAGGGAGGCCCCAGGCAGGACTGGTGGGGGGGGGGCAGCAGTTTGCAGTCATGGCCCTGGGTGGCACTATAGCCAGGACCTCCACTGCTCCCCAAAACAGTTGACTTACCTTTCTAGGAAAAACTATGCTAAGCAAACTATTTAAGAGTCTCATCCATCTTGGCCATGAAATTCCTGCAAATCTTTATTGCAAGGTCTTACCTGTGCATTTATTTGTTAACTGGACAGAATAGAATGGCAAATACAGGTGTAAATACTGACTGTAGTTGAAAGAAGCCACTGCAGTATTTATGCTGCCATCAGATTACCTCACAGCACTGATGCACAGGGCGTTGTTACAGTGGTATCCAGAGCTTGCAGGTAACACGAGTATTATTATTTCTGATTTCTTTTGTTACTTAGTAATGTCAAACACCCTGGCTGGCTTTTATGTAGCTACTCAGGGCCAGGCAGGAATCCAAAGAAATGTTCCTCCTCTTTCTTAGCCAGTGTGGCTCTACACATATGCCTTCACTTAACAAAAGCCAGATACATTCACACCTCAAAATCAATGAACAACCCTGGAGCATTTGTAAGGGGTTTGCGATAGGGGGCAGTGCAGGAGCTCCTTTACAGTACAGTCGTCAGAGCTTTCACAGATGAATACATCAGTTTTTGTTTGTTTATTTTGCAAGGGGTGGGTTCCCATTAAGCTATCCAGAAAACATACGGCCTCCTTCTGATGTTTCCCCCAAAGAACCTGAGCAGGCCATAGGATGGTGGTTGACAGTGGCCACCTGCCACTGTTTTGCTGATATGAGTGTCATACCCAACTAATCAGATGGCTCAATCAGAATAGGGTCTTACACTGCCAGAATCTGTGTTTCAGCAGCATAAGGTCCTTTATGACTGTTGCAAAGCTCAACATGCCATTCTGCGTGGCCTGATTGGTAATTCAATGGTAAGGGGGTGAGCCAAATTGAGCGGGGGGGGGGGGGGGAACGGTGGAGAATGGGGCAAGGAGGAGGACAGATCAAGGCCTTGGGAAGTGGCAGCAGCCCTGCCGGTATCCAAACCCTCCTACCGACTTCAATCAACCCTCCTGGGTTCACTTGAACTTGCACCAATCTAGTCGAGTAAACCAGGTTCAGGTTTGAGTAAACCCAGGAAGGCAATGAGGGCTTACTCCCAAGAAAGGGAACAAATGTTCCTTTTCCCAGAGGAGATTTCCAGGGTAGGAAACTCCCCCATGGGATACAGTACAAGCCCTACTGGTGTGCCTGCATTGCCAAGCAGGCAGTTATATAGGATCGGGCTGCCTATCTCATACCTATCTACAGCCCTGCAAAACTGCATTCAGATATGCAAACACCTTTTATGACTGAATCAAGGCCAGCTGGCGCATGAAGCAGTGTGCAACTGTTGTGTGGTGTGGCAAAGTTGGAGGGGGGCAAACCGACATCCCCCCCACCCAGTTGTCTGTCACCACCTTCAGCTTGCTGCTCCAGTTGGCACTCTGATCCTCTTCTGGCTCGCTAAGAGCAGGTAGGAGGAGGATTGTAGCAGTGGCAGCCCCCCCTTTCCCTCCAGTGCTGCTGGAGAAAGAAGGGGGGAAATCTGCCATTGCTCCAGATCAACTCTCCCCACCAACCTATTACTTACGAAGCACCAAGTGGGCAGGGATAGACAAACCAAAGCCGGTCTCCCCTTCCTTTCCCTGGAGCTTGGCACATACCCGTGCTTCTCTGCACCACTCTGGTTTCAAATGATCAGGAGCAGAGCATGATGAAGGAGGGTGTGTGTCAGGCTCCAAGTAAGTGAAGACAAGGGCAGCGGGGGCACTTCTCTCCCTCTTCTTTGCTGGCACAGAAAGTGTGCATACTCACTCGTTCACCCACTCCTCTCTCTCTATCCACTTGCAAGAAGGCAGGTGGGCACTCTCCTAGGAAGCAAAATTAGAGGGAATTCTGGAGGCAGAGGCCACCCCTGGATTGCATCATGTCTTGCAAGCCCGAAGTGGGGCCATTTCCTCACTGCTTGTACACCCATGCTTTAAGGCAGGGGTCTCCAAACCCCGGCCCGGGGGCCAGATGCGACCCACAGCAAGCCTCTATCCAGCCCGCAGCCAACCTCTTGTCCCCTGAAAGACTCTGGCCCACTCAACTGAACACGACCAGAGTTGCCCTCTGGTTGTGTCTGGAGGGTATTCTGAGGGCCAGCAAGGTTGAATGACTGAGCCCATTCATTCATTCACTCATCTAAGTTCCATCTCTAATTTATTTATTTAAATTTTATATTTAATTTTTTTTCCGGCCCTCAACACCATGCCCTCTGGCCAAAAAGTTTGGAGACCCCTGCTTTAAGGGACTGAGTCAGTCTGTGCTTTTCTTGAAAGCAATATGTCCTAGGAAAATCACAGGTTCTTACATTGCATTTGTTCTGGAGTTTCCATTAAGTTATTATTGAATTGACAGGTAGTCATGGTCTAGCTTCAGAGATTTTTTTTTTTTCCTCCAGCATGCGGTACCAAATCATTGTGACAGTTCATGAGGTTTCAAGGCTTCACTGAGGGACTATACACTACTCCAGGCTTGGGGGAATTGGAGGTCTGTTCAGATCAGTAGGTAGAAGTGACATATGAGAAAATGTTGCAGGTCAGAGTGTACAAAGAACAAGAACACTGCAAGGCGGCATGTTCTATTTTGTAAAGAGTAACCTCAAAACTGGAGCTGCAATGGAGGGATGTTATTTCAAAGTAATACTGCAAAAGCAAAGCCAGGGGATTTGATGTGCAAATGTTTCGTGCGTTCTTAAAGCCACAGCTCTTCCCAAGTGGCCTTTGCCATGAAATGCAGTACAAGTAGTTTGTTAAGTACAAATCGCGAAATGCCTTGGATTGCATTTCTGTTATTGAGGTGACAGGCATTCAAGTTTAAAAAAAGGAAGGCTAAATGCCAGTGAATTCTTCACCCTGCTCACAATTAAGCCTCTGAGGGCTTAATTTCAGAGGGCCGTAGTCCCATGCCAGGGCTGTACCTTTCCAGACTGAAGGGGCTCACAGTTTGGAGTGCCCTCCCAACAGAGTTTCCTGCACATAGAAAATAATGGTACAAAGAAAGCTAAGCCCGACCTGTCCACCTTGACATCTGGTTTTATATATAGAAGGGATTTTTTATCTATATCCAAAATGGGGGAAGCAAAGAAAGCAGCAAGGAGCAGGAAGAGGCGCGTACATTTTCAACCACGAGGCGCAATCCCCTTAATCAGGAGTCCCTTTACCCGACACTAAACAAGAAACAGAAGCCATGATGAGCCTATGCAATGAGAAGCAGGCTTCATTCTCATCGGATGGGGTCATGGTTAGCTCTTTGCTCCTAAACTGTCCCTGAGTGCAGCCCTTTGCTTTGACCACTGTAAGCGAATGAATCCAGTTATGCCACAGGGAAAAACAGAGGCCTGCACTTGGGGACAATGGCTGCTGAAGTGGAAGCAGACCTATCAGTCACCCCCAGTGCTGTGTGGCATTGCCTTCACTAATAGGGATCCCTCAGGAGATGCAAGGTAGTCGGGGTAGCATGACCAAGGACAGTGTCTGCTACTGCTGTTGCTATGCCACACTGTCAGATAAAAGGCCCCTCTCCATGACCCTTGCATGCTTTCCTCAAACCGGGAACTGCAGGACTGCTGGTTTTATATAACGGGACCACATGAATGAAGGAGGTCTGTTGTTTGCACAGTCCATGGGATTAAAAATTGATGTTCTGAACATTAATGTGTGAGGATACCATGCAAGGAACACACTAAGGAGGCTGATGATTCACTTCTCATTCAAGCAAGCAGTGGACTGATGTGGCTTGCATCAATGCTGGGCTAGGGGGAGGCAGTGGCTGACTCAGCATGAAGGGCAACCCAAATCTACCTCCCCCTGCTCCCCTCACAATCCACTGCTGATGCAAGCTGCTTCAGGTCGCCTCATGGTTAGGCAGCTCTGAATGGAGTCAGACATACACGATGTGGGGAGGCACCTCAAACCCCTTTGCGTTCGTTACTCTGTGTGCTGTGCTGGGAAGGTGGCAGAGAATGAGAGACCCTCGGAATGAGAGAACTGCCAGAGAAACATCATCTAATTGTACCTTTAGCAAGCCTGTGATCTCTTGTGGCATAATATAAAACAGAGTGGGGGGATGGTACCTTTGCTTGCTGTAGCTACTCACCTTATTAAGTACCAAGTAAATTAAGGGAGGGCACCAGAATGCAGGTCTCTTGTTGTCTGGTGTGCTCCCTGGAGCATTTGGTGGGCCACTGTGAGATACACGAAGCTAGACTAGATGAGTCTATGGCCTGATCCAGCGGGGCTGTTCTTATTTTCTAAGTAGGCAGGGACAGGTAATTCGGGGCCTGCCCCCTATTCCCTTTAAATACAAAGAGTGTGCTGTGCAGCGTCCCCATATCCCCTGCTCTTGTTCAGTTCAGGCAGAAGAGGCTGAGAGTGGAGACCCTGCACAGTGTTGTCTTTGTAAGTAAAGGGAATGGGGGTCAGATGTACACCTGCTCATTTGCTAACCCACCTGCCCTAAGCAGGTATCCTAAGTTTGCTTTTAAGGCAGTATTATCAGCCTAGGTATCACTAGGTAGGTCACGAGCCAATTTCAAGTGAGTTGCATAGCACCTAGCTCAGTTGCCATTGAAAATACACAACTGAAAATTCCAGGGGACAGAGCAGCTGGGCAGGGTGGGCTACTGGTGGGAGAGAGGCCTGGTGCTTTGCCCTGAAGAGGTGGGAAGATGGGACACTGGAAAGGGGAGAGGGCTGTGTGGTTGGAGAAGGATCCAAGTCTGCATTCTGCTTTGACTTTCGAGCTGGAGTGTTTGAATTCCGAGCTATGCAAAATAACAATATAAGTATGCTGTGTAATGGGAGCTTTGACTGATCGTGGCTTAGGTTTGAAGCCTAAATTGATGGCATCACTTCTGGCCATGACATCACTTCCAGGTTGATGACATCACTATCAGTGAGTCTCGACAGATTGTCATCGTAAAAAGTGGGTCCAGGTGCTAAAATATTTGATAACTATTGCTCTAAGGAATAACTATAATTATTTAGAAACTACTTTGCCCGTGAAAGAGAGAAAGAAAGCAGAATATGAAAGTTGACAGATCATATCTTACCTGGTTGATTAGCACCTGAAGCCCTGAGACATCTTAGCAATGACAAAAGTAAACATATTTTGTGTGCTTCATACTCCCTCTTTTCATTAACTGGCATATCACTGTCTTTAGCAGGAACCCCTTTGCTTTTATCACAACACAGATGATTTGTCATTATCCAACCCCGTACAAAACACAAGATGTTTACCATGACAATTATGAACAGTGCACATATGTTGTAAATGTAGGTTTACTATTTCAGATCGGTAGAAATAAAGACTGCATCCTTTCTCTGCGGTTCACTCTCTATATATTTTAAGAGAAAGGGCCTTGTTGAAACACCCATGCAATCTTTGCAATTGAATATAATTTGTACCCGAGGTCTTTCCTCCAAATATAAAATCTTGCACACAAAACAGCGCTTAGGCTGCAATCCTATGCACTTGGGAGTAAGTCAGTGAAACATACATGCATATGATAGCACTCTACATCTTGGTGTTCATACTGGGCAGGTGTGTACCTGGTAGGAACATAATTCCAATATGACGTACTCACAGATGTGCCCCTTTTCCTTTTAATAGCACTTTTCATTCTCAAATTGAGAAATTCCAAAGAAAAACCACCCAGGTTATTTCATAATTTTTATTGAGTGCAATTTTCTTTTTAGTACAATATTTTCTGAAAGTTACCGTTACAAACTCTGACAATTTTGACACAATCAACAAGTTGAGAGGGAAAGGGAGAAATGTACAAGAGGGTGTAATCCTTTACAGACATCTCATTGGCTATGTACATGGCAGGGCCTCTGTTGGCAGGGACAGGTCATGCGACTGCAGGAGGGCTTTGTGGACTCTGCTCATGAGGACTCTGCTCATGAGGACAGAGCATGACCTCTACACAAGAGCCCAATATCTCTCCCAGGAGGTGGTAGCTCATCTGCAGGGCATGGCTATCTTGCCAGTGGAAAAGGAGGAGGGGTTTGCGGTGGTAAGCTTGACTCTCAGGACTGGCCTCTTTCCATGATCCTCTGACATTGGACAGGTGGCATAAAAGTGCCCCTAAATCTGAAAGAGAAGAAAAAGAAACATTATGAGTTTATTTAGTTTTTTAAATCATGCCCATTTTGTATCATCAGCAATACAGCTGATTTGAGAAGAGGTAAAGGGAAAGTGGCTGAATCCTGCTGGCTGTAGATAATGCTGCAACCTTTTCATCAATTAGGTTAACTGATTGAACACAATACATTGTATAGTAATTCCTCCACAAGCACAGGGGGATTCATTCTCCAAAAGTTGGATACTGACATAGTGATATAGGATACACTTTCATCTAATAACCAGGTGATGGGTACTGGTTGATGCACAAAGCACTGCTTCCATCAGCTAGAATGGCTATCAGTAAAGCCAGGAAAAAGAGTGCTGTAACAAATAAGCACTAAAGGAAACTGTGTTATCAGAACTGTATTAATAAAAATGGCGGGTGGTAGGCACCATCTTCCAAGAGGCATCCACCATCCTCTCATACACTGGAGGGGATGCCTCTTAAAAGAGGAGGCCCTCTGCAACATATGCATACTCTTAAAAAAATGTTTCATTCAAAAATCTTGCTCTCTTAAAAAGCATATGTATGATTTAATGGATTATCAGCCAGAACTCATATGCTTCATTGGCTAGTAGTTCTTGAATTGGGTGACAGCCCTAGTACTTCAAGAAATGGCTGTTTGCAGACAAGTCATTTTTCCATAGGCTTACAAATATGGGGATCAGATGTCCTTGCTACTCTTTAGGCTAGAACTACCTCCAAGAGGGTCACAACTAGCCACTATGCAAAGGTATGCAAATGTTCTGCTATATAGTTCTATCAGCATATCTTACTTTACTCTAGCTGTTGTTGCCCTGGGATTCCCAATTGATATTCTGTCTCATAGGAAACCCTCTGCTATGGCTTCTGCTCTAGTGCTTAAGGTGTACTAAGGGATATACTGAATAAAGAAGCAATGGTAACTGCTTTGGCCACCTGGGTTTTGACAACACGGTTAAAAAATAGATGACTTCCATCATTCACAACTCATGCTGTTGTAGCCCCAGAAGGAATCAAAGGCCAAGGGGGTGCTTGAACTTAAGTTGCAATACTATACACACTTACCTGGGAGTAAGTCCCATTGAAATAAATAGAATTTACTTCTGAGCAGACATGCATAGGATTGTGCTATACGTTTTGCTAGGATGGCTGTGGTAGCCCCAAGTCTTGATCTCAGAACACAAGACTAATAATAAAGGGCCAGTCAAGGGCTGACTACATAAGAGAAACCTTGAAATGGGGAGGCTGCAAACCCAGAAAGATGCCCCAGCTGAAGCATCCTTCTACTATCTTCTACTATATCCACAGAGATGGCTCAGCCTAGAGAGAAGAACTTACAAGGTAAGACAGCAGCCCTCCTAGTTAAGCATCCTCCATGAAATGGAGCCTGAGTTAGATCTCTCTCTTTGCAGAGTCATGCACTCTTTCCCAAGTCTGGATCCCCTCTTGTGTCCAAGAACTGTACTGTGAATCAGAAACATAAACAGGACCTCTGACAGAGTTTATATGCTCATTGTATTGAGCCAATATGATAGTTTACATTAAACAACATTTAGCAACAGGAAAAAACACAAATATATGTGGTAGTGAGGAGGAAGAGGAGAGAAATTGCATCATCATGCAGAGAGGGTATCCGAACATACAAAGTCAGCCCAAAGGTGACCAAAATCCATACAAGCCCTACCAGTGGCATCACTTATATGTAAGTACGCACATGTGCACAAGATATATTTTTTATAAAGAATAGACTAGAATTTAGTTATTTGATTTTCCTCTGTAAACCGCTTTGTGAACTTTTAGTTGAAAAGCGGTATATAAATATATAAATACTGTTAATAATTAATAATAATAATAATAATAATAATAATAATAATAATAATTTGATACCTGAAATTGTAAAACCCCACACATTGAGTCCCTAGCTGGGCTGACACACACCCTAAATACTGTTGAGTCCCCTCTCTAAAGAGTTACATCGACTTGATAGCATGTGACATAGACTCAAAACACTTTGAATTGGCTTCTTGGAGAGCTGTGGTTGTATGCATGCTGAAAATGCAATACATAGGGAGTTCAGAATGGCTAAGGGTGCAATCCTAAGCCCTTATGTTAGTGCTTTCCAGCACTGGCATAGGGGTGCCAATGGGACGTGTGCTGAATCCTGCAGTTGGGTGTCACTCACGGAGGCCTCCTCAAAGTAAGGGAATGTTTGTTCCCTTACTTCAGAGCTGCATTGCCCTTTTGTCAGTGTTGGAAAGCACTGACATAAGGGGTTAGGATTGTGCCCTAAGTCTTCAGGCACTTTGGAATATCTCCAGACCCTGCAACCTTTGGACTCCTGATGAGCTGGCAAGACCCCATGTTGAGATAAACCACCATTATCCTAAATGCATATTATGTATGGATGCATACAGGATGCACATGCACACACATACCCCTATACAGATTTTAAATGTATGTCTTCAAACTTTATAATCTCTTCAGATGTCTGTGTATACTTGCTCAATTACAGTACACTTTTTCATTTTGGATGAACAATTTTAAGCTAACCCATGTACAGAATCTACTTTCAAAATAATTCCAGATCCAAATATCCTATACCGACCTTTTTGTACCCATTTTCAGATCAGTTTCCAACTTACATGATATGATATCTCTATCATCAGCCTGGAATTCCATTACTATGTGATTTGGAGCCAAGACTTTTGCTTCTCATGCACAAAAAGCATGAGGAACATCCCTTGATGGCCTCTCTCTATATTCTCTACTTCGTTATCCATTATACTCAAAACAGGGCATACAACAGGGCTCCTTGTGTCATCCTCACTCACCCTGTATGACTTCACCACTGTGGTATTACAGCAATCTATAAAGGTTGAATAATATTGCTACAGCAACATACCTGTCCCTTAGCTACACTGAATTTTTAAAATGTTCCATTCTTAGGAAATCTGGGAGGTAAATATTCTTTGTCATACTTTCCTTTTCCTGTATGGAGACACTGCAGTTTTGCTGGACTGCCCCTCCTCCTGGTTTTATGCTGGGCCAAGGTAATTACCCCTGGCCTCCACTCTTGCTTGAGATTAGCTCTGGCTCTTGGACAGGTTCACTGAAATCTATGCCCCCAGGCAGTGGAGTTAATAATAGGAGAATTGACACATCTATTGCCCTAATGCCAGCATGAGCAATAACTTTAATAAAACAGGGCTTGCTTAATGTTGCAGTAGTAATAACCCCTGTCCAAAGGTTGCCTCCTTTCCCTCTGCAATTCTTCCCACAAATGGCTCAAATGGCTTGTAGTTTACCCAAAATTCTGCATAGCCTTCATTTGTACTCCCCCCCCCACTCAATTTCAAGCTCATAGTGGGATTAAAAAGTACAAAGTAAGAAAGAGTTTAGGAAATGCGTATACATGATTACGTGGCTTTTGATAACTTCAAGTGACCACACAGCTGTCACCTTTGCTGTGTGGGGGGATGGAGAAATCACGGCACCAAGAGCACAGTAAAGAAGAGACAAACAACAGGTTTAGCGTTATAGCCAGGATCAGCATAGAGACACCTGCGCAACTCGTGGTCCACCAAGCAGAACACAACACACCAATCAGGAATGGCCCATTGTGGTTTGCTGACGTGTCCTGTTTTTGCTGTCTGTGTGCAGTGGCAGACCTCCCATTGACTTGATGGGGCAAATGCCCCAGGTGCAGAGCCTGATGGAGCTTTAGGACCCAGCGGAAGCCTCACTGAGGCTCCCGAAGGAGTTGGAAACTGTTTCTCGGAAGCACAGTTTAAAGTGTCAGGGAAACTTCAGGAAGCTTCCTGATGTCTCCTGGAGTTGCATGAGGTTCCATGCACTCCAGGTAAGTGGGGAGGGTGGGTTTGCTGGGGGGGGCAGCGGGATCCCACGGGGAGGTACCATCTTGGACCTTTGCCCTGGGGTGCAGGGCTGGGGAGATCCACCACTACCTGTGTGGAACAAAAAAAGAAACGGGCTGGGTAGGTTGTGAAACAAAAGGCAACTCACACTATAAGGTCAGTGGCCTGCATTTGGCTCTCTGAGACACAAGTTGTTCAGGTTTTTATAGCTATTTTTCAGGGCTACAGTACTCTCTTCCTTTCTCTGAACAGGAATTGTAGGCAGGAAGTTGTCCTGGGACAGAACCGGAGACATGCAGGCTGTGGACCAAGCTTTCTTCAACAGATGTACTTAGACCTTCCATGCTACATACACGACAGCATCATTTTAAGCCATGTTATCCCATCCAGAGCTGCTGTCACCTCTGGTTCTGCACTCATACCCTTAATGCAGGGTTTTTCAAACTGGGGCGCCCTGGCCTCTTCCCCTTAAGGGGCGGGGGCAGCCTGGAGGCAGGGAGAAGGCAGTGGCGCGATCCCCAGGATTGCGCCGCTCAGGGGGCTGCAGGGGCTTGGGTGCACTTACCCAAGCCTCCTGCAGCCTCCCCAGGGTGCAGGGAGCCAGGTGCAAACCTTTGGCAGGGCTCCCCACAGCAGTAAATGTAAAAGCGGAGCGATCGCACCCTGCCTCCGCTAAAGCTGCACATTGGGTCGACACTTTCATTGACCTGTCCACCACCACCCCAAGATTTCTCTCCTGATCTGTCACAGACAGCTCAGAACCCATCAGCCTATATCTAAAGTTTTGATTTTTTGCCCCAATGTGCATGACCTTACACTTACTTACATTGAAATGCATCCTGCCCATTCTGCCAGTGTGGAGAGATCCTTCTGGAGCTCCTCACAATCACTTCTGGTCTTCACCACTCGGAAAAGTTTGGTGTCATCTGCAAACTTAGCCACTTCACTGCTCAACCCTGTCTCCAGGTCATTTATGAAGAGGTTGAAAAGCACCGGTCCCAGGACAGATCCTTGGGGCACACTGCTTTTCACCTCTCTCCATTGTGAAAATTGCCCATTGACACCCACTCTCTGTTTCCTGGCCTTCAACCAGTTCTCAATCCAGGAGAGGACCTGTCCTCCAATTCCCTGACTGTGGAGTTTTTTTAGTAGCTCTTTAGTAGCTCTCATTGTAGGGGAGAGGGAGCTTTAACATTCTACCATTACTATGTTCTGATCCAGATTATCCTCTCCCCCCCCCCTTTGCTGTTTGCTCTGGGAACAAAGCTCCCATTGATATCCATGAGATAAACAGCAACCACATTTGGCCCAGTTGTGATCAGGCCAATAGTGCCCACAGAGAGTTAAACTCCTTCTTGCTATGCTGTGGTTCCAAATAATCTTTACAATTTACAATCTTTGTCTTGCTTGCTCCTGAACCCAGTAAATCAGGTTTCTAAGGTGGCAATCCTATGTGTACTTACCTGGTAGTAAGTCCTAATGAACTGAATGAGGATGACTTACTGAATGATTGCACTGTAACATTCTTATTTCACAGGTACAGTTGAGAAAGAGACTCGCTCACAGCCATATAATGCTCTAGGAGCTGTACAGAAGCTTTGAATTCGGATCTCCATTGCCCAAGCTCAGCTCTATGCACTGCACCACACTATGGAGCACCATAACCCATTTGCATGATGGTTCCTCATTGTCGCATCACGTTATTCAGGTTCCCATGTGTAAGGGGTTCGCTATGATTTATGTCATGTGCATCTCTGTTGATTCCCTGCAGGAACAAATGCAGCTGAATCCTTGTCCCATATTTCATCAGCCACTTGCCCTGGGGGAAGAATTAGAGCACAGTGCTGGACAAATGCAGAACAGGTGCCTCTCCTAAGCAGCTTCCTGCCCAGATGAAGGCAATCTCTTAAAGTGAAAAATGGCTTTGTCCCCACTAGTAATGAGAGTTAGTCACGAAGTATTCCAGACTGAAAGAAAGTAGCACAGGGAGTGCCGGTTAACTGGGCTGCAACAGAGAAGTGCACCCCAGCAACAAAATCTTATTATTTGGCCGAGGCAGAGGGGCAAAGCTGCTTTTAATATATAATTGCACTTTGAAAACATAAAGCCACTGTATTAAATAGCACAGCAATTGACCGCTGTGTCCCCTTGCCTAGTTCCTGATAACTAAGGCTGCTAACACAATTATGCTGGGACTTGTGTTTCACCATCCTAACTTACTGAAGCTGAAAGAAGGTCCCTGCTGTGCCTGACATTTTGCTTCTGTTACAATTCATCATCTTTTGGAATGAAATAATTTTTGATAACCTAGATCAGTGTTTCTCAAACTGTGGGTCGGGACCCACTAGGTGGGCCGCGAGCCAATTTCAGGTGGGTCCCCATTCATTTCAATATTTTATTTGTAATATACTAGACTGCAGTTGGGGAAATGTTACAGAGCTGTACTTTTAACAGGCTACTGTGTATATGCTTTTAATAACGATAGTCAAGTGGGACTTACTCCTGGGTATGTGTGGGTAGGATTGCAGCCTAGGATTGTTAAAACATTTCCTGCTTGATGATGTCACTTCCAGTCATGACATCATTTCCAGTGGGTCCCAAGAGATTCTCATTCTAAAAAGTGGGTCCCAGTGCTAAATGTGTGAGAACTACTGACCTAGATAATAATGAAACTTTTATTTAGTAATCTGGAGTTCTCAGAAAATGCAGAAGAGGAAGAATAAATGGGTGGGTAAAAATCAGAGGGAAGTGCACAATAAGTAAGTAGCAATGGAAATTGATCGGAAAAAATAATGTGTATAAAGCTCAAACAGAGTCATGCAAGAGAGAGGGATCAAGTGTAGCCACTATAGCAGAGAGGTCAAGGAGCAAGAGGATGAAGGAGAGAGCTTTGGGTTTGACTGTGAGGATATCTTTGGTGACTTTAGTGAGGGTGAATTCAGTGATGTGCCAAGAGTAGAAGTCCCATTGTAGATGGTTAAGAGAGCTGTTGGAAGAAAGTTGAGACAGTGGGAATTAGCAGCGTATTCCATGAATTTTGAAGAAAGAAGAAAAAGTGGGCAGTAGTTGGAAAGGCAGAGTAAGTCAAGGGATGTTTATTTGTAGAATAGGGAATAACATGAAAGGGAAAGAGACTGTTGGTATGGTGAAAGCAAGCAGAAATCAGAAAAGAAAAGGATCAAGGGGGCACATGGGAGGAATAGATAAAAATTGTCAGACCTTATCTGCCTTTGTACATATGTATAAAATCCAACCTATGGGTTGTATACATTCAATGAGAAGAGATTCCCAACTTTCAAAGAAGATCCCTTGTTGCCAGGAGCAGCAAATTGGCATAATCATACTTTGAACATAAAACCTGTGATTTGAACAGTGTTCTGGGAGACAAAGCAATGTAGCTAATAGTGACAAATCCACATTATTAAGATTTATTTGAGATTAAAGAGCCCAATAAAAGAAGAAAGTGTTGTGAACACATTGTGTAGCGTCCTCTGCTTTAAATTTCATGTAGCGGAAGTGGCTTTACAGAATGGTGCATGAAAATTAGGCTCTCCAGCCCCAGCCTCAAGCCATTACAATTTCTGTGCCATGTTAAGTTACAATGAAAGGATCCTAAAAGTGCCTCTGAATATGGAGGAATGCTGGAGGAGGCTAGAGAAGCTGAAGGAGTGGCGGAGAAGGTGGAACAGCCACGTTCCCTCTCATTGTTCACACAAGCACTCCCTGGCTAGTTGCCCTAACGATGGCGTCTCCCAGGGGAACCCAAATTGTCAGCAGAGTGCAGTTTCACACTTAACAGGGAGGATAATTTGACAGCCACAATTAACTCAAATGGGGTTTTGATTCTCTGAAGGGAGGCCATCATGTAGTTAAAAGTTAAAACATACTGTTAATGCTGCTCCCCTGCCAGGTGCATGTGAGGCAAATTTCCAAAACTACCTGAGAGTGGAAATGCAGAGCAAGAGATAGAAAGGTATCAGGCAGATGAAGCATGGAAGGGAACTCTCAGGGTGGGCATAGCCTCCCCGATGCTTTTGCTATAAGAGGTGCTGAGCAAAATTCAAAGTTCTGGGAGATGCTGAGCATCTACTTGGCAGACTGTTGACTTGATCCTTGTGGAAGAAAGTGAGCTGGGGAAAAACATGCAAGAAAGCCAGAAATAAGAGAAAAAGTGAAAATCGAGATACAAGATTAGTTGAGAAAGGTCGCATTTTTAAATTAATCTTTCCCATGAAAGTGAAGGCTCAACAATTCGAGAAGATAACTGCAATCAGGATGCAATGACTGCTTGGAGGGGATTGTGGCAGCAAGCCCCATTCTCCACCTGCTTGCATAGAGTGTGCTTTGTGTGTACAGCCGACACACATACAAGCTGCATGAGCAGTCTCTCCACACATTCTGAGCACATGCATATAAGTCTCAAATCACATATGCAACTTGTGCATAGGCTTTGTGCATGCACCAAGCCAATCAGCATGTAGAGATTAGGGCCTGGGTCTATCACAGGGATCCTGATCTCCCACTCCCTTCACATGTTCAGTGAAACCTGATTATAGTCATCTGCACATAGCTGCACATAAAGATCTCCTTAAGGTTGTACTAAAAAATACATCTAGGACAGGGGTTCCAAACTTTTTCAACTGGCAGCTCCCTTGACCTATTGGGCCATTGGCCACGGCTCCCCATTAGAGCTACAATCCTATACATTGTATAGGGCAGTGGGATTTTTGTGAGGACTCTGCAGTTCCCCTGGCTTGTTCCCCTGGCTTGTTCCCTGTGGTTCACGTCACAGGGCTTACAGCCCTGGGCCACATCACAGGACTTACAACCATGGCTCACCGTTTGGGAACCACTGATCTAGCACCACAAAAATCTCCTGCACCTCATTCTAGTAAGAGCCTATGTAACTTTTACTAATCATTTATATTTCAATGAGACTGTACAGAGGTAAGACTGCAGATGGGAGGGGGAGAGAAAGAGAGATCCAAATGCAACTTTGACAATCAATGGATCATAATGGTTTATAAGCTGGAGAACAAATTATCTTTTCCACCTACCAGTTCTCCTGAGAAGCTCCTCCCAACAGCCTTTTCTCCAGTCCCAGTTCCGATTCCAAGCCTGTGATGGAAACACAGGTCTACTGCCTCCAGTTGGAGGAAAAGTAGATGGAGGGAAATTGCTAGGATAAATCAGTGGGCAGTCAAGCACTCGCCTCTTCTCTGTAAATGACACCCTAATGGCCCCAGACTGCAGAAGAGAAGCAGCGGTTGGGGTTTGAAGACCTGAGTTTTGGGCAAAACATATAGTTCTGCTCAGGGCTTTTTTTGTAATGGAACGCACCGGAACAGTGTTCCGGCACCTTTTTCCCCCCCTCCTCCTGGCCCCCACCTTTCCCCCCTCCTCCTGGCCCCCACCTTTTTTCCCTCTCTGCGCTGCCCAGCACTGCTGGCTAAGGAGGGATTCGAACCTCCAACCTTGTGCTCCACAGCCCAGTACTCTCTCCGTTGGGCTATAGGAAAGCCTAGAGTTACAGTGTTCAGAACTAATATATAAGGTCCTGAGTCCAGCTGGTGGCCATCAGCGCCTCAAGTATTAGTTCCAAACACTTTGAGCCTAAGACTTCCAATGGCTCAGTTACTAAAGTGCTGGTCTGTGGAGCCAGAGGTTGGGGGTTCAAATCTCCGTAAGGAATAATTTTTTTTCTTCTTTTTTTTTTTTAGGTGGGGAGGTAAATAAATAAAAGATTAACTTGTTAATCTTAAACTTGTTCTTGTAAGTGGGCTCCTGCACCTTTTATTTTTTTTTACAAAAAAAGCACTGCGCCTGCCTCACCGCACTCAGCTCTCGCCTGAGCCCAGCCCGCCTTTCCTCTCCCCGCGCTCTGCTTCCCCACGCTCAGCTACCAAGCCGGTGAGGGCGTGGGGACATGTGCTGAGGAGGAGGAGGACGACGAGGGACAGCAAGCCAGGGAGACGGGTTGCAGCACCCAGGTACTGGCTTGGCAAGAGGAGGGGGGGAAGGAAGCTGGCTGGTGCAGCCCCTGCACCTGAGACAGCCTAGGCACGTCTACTGAGAAGTAAGTCCCCTTGTGTTCAGTGGGGCTTACTCCCAGGAAAATGTGGATGGGATTGCAGCCCAAGCCTATGCAGGTCTACTGAGAAGTAAGTCCCCTTGTGTTCAGTGGGGCTTACTCCCAGGAAAATGTGGATGGGATTGCAGCCCAAGCCTATGCAGTTCTACTCAGAAGCAAGTAATTCATTCATTTTTATAGTTATTAATATAAGGCTTGGCTGATCTAAATTAATTAAGCAAAAATTATTACTAATAATTTAGTAGCTTTGTAATGTCATCAACAGGAGATTTAGGTTTTTAACTATAAATGGGGAAGCTTAAGTGTCCTGGCTGCATTACAACAACACTTAGGAAATATGTATTCCTCTGTGCAGTAGGTCAGATCATTGTTGTCTATTAATTTTTGGTTTTTTTAGACTATATTTAATAATCACTATTATTATAATGGGGAATGGGGACATAGTACACAGGGGAAAGGGGGGAACCACAAATGATGGGTTAATGAAATGATTAAGTTATGAAGTTATGAATCAAAAATCATGTGGTCACACACCCTCTATTGGTTCAAGATGAGTTGTAAAATAGATTATATTCCGGTATTATATAATTTATCTATTTTACAATTCATCTTTTGTGTTTATTCTTCTGCTCCCCCCCTTGTGTGCTTATATTGCGCATTCATTGTTATCTGATCACATATTTCTTTTTTTTTTTTCACCAATCATGTTTCAATGTCTTGAGCCAATAGAGGGTATGTGACCACATGATTTTTGATCCATAACTTGTTTATTAATCAATTAATTAACCCATCTTTTGTGCCCCCTCTCCCCTGTGTGCCAATTGATTTGGGTTCAAACAAATCTGTAGAGTGATGTAATGTAATCATTTTTTATATTTTGCCTTCATCAATTGTTTTAACCAATATTTATTAAATGTTTTAAAAGTTTTAATTAATTTTTTTGGTTGTTACATATTTGCAAATACATGCAACAAGCCGTGATATAATCCTTGGTGTGTGCTCCAGAGGTGGTCCGTCTCTTTTTGTTCTTCTCTCTTGAAGATCTCCCCTCATTTTCTAGTTCTTAAGTAGTTGGGGAATGGGGATTTAAAGAGAGAGAAATGAGATGAATAAATAAATAAATAAAAGATTTATTTTATTTTAAATAAAAAAATATTTTATATATTTATATATACACATTATATATATATATATATATATATATATATATATATATATATATATATATATATATATATATATAAAATAAAATATTTTATTTTAAATAAATTTAAAAATAAATAAATAAATAAATAAAAGATTAACAAGTCGTGAGTTCCTGCACCTTTTTTTTTTTTTTTTAAACAAAAAAAGCACTGGCTCTGCTATCAGAATTCCTGCGCCACATCACAGGGCTTACAGCAGAGCTTTACACCACAATCTATGCATTTGCATCTGTTAGCCTGGGGCTGATTTTCTCTTCTTAGCAAACTGCATATATGTGATGAGACATTCAGTATGTATTACATCAGGTATCCATGCCATCTCCCCCCCCCCCCGAACTGGCAGCATACCACAAGATTCAGACAATGATAGAACTCACAATTACTAAAGAAGCTAACAGTGAATAGAGAATCCCTACAGTTTGGTACAATAACCAGATCTGTGTTGTTTTTCTTTCCATTTCTTTAGCAATCTTCAATAAGTCAACAGCCACTCTAAATTTGATGAGTTCCTGATGCTTCAGATTCCTTAATATTTGGAGAGTCTGGGAGATTTAACAGTAATCAACCACAGATATGATGAAAGGACTTGGCAAATAATTCCTGTTACATCTTATTAAGAAAAAAAGCCTTCCACAACACACATAGCATCCTAAGAAGTCCTGACTCTTTTTGTATTATATGCTTAATTGGTTACTAGCTCATTTCCAACTTAATAATGGCTTAGGTTGACAACATGTTTGCTTTCAAATCTCTGTCCCTACCAGTTCTCTAACTTGAGTCACACATTACTCTCTCAGAAGCCAAATACTCTGGAATAGAGAAGCAAGCACAGAAAATAAAGTGGGCTGCTGAGGCACTTGGAGACTTCCCTAGCAAACCTTTTGTTCCGCTGTTATGCCCCTAAAGATCCAGGCTAGAAGGCACGAATAGTCTCACATGCAGCAGTGTTATTAGAAAGCAGTGGCAGCAAGGGCAGAGATGACATTGAGATGTCACATGACTTCTGGGTTCTCCCAGAGGAGGTGGTGGTAGTGGTGAAGGTCACATGGTGCCCCCTTATGGTTTATATACCTAGGGTAGGCTGACCCAGTCACCCCATACTTGCCATGCTTCTGCTCATATTTCTGCTCCTTTGTTGTCCACTACATCTGGGAAGACAATGATGTTCATTTGGGCTTTGTCTCTCAATAGATCAACAGTAGAAGAAGCAGATATTCTGTCATCTTGATAGAGTCCAACAAATGTCTCATCACTACCATAGTCCTTTTCCATCAGTTGGTGGAAGCATACAGGCCCAGAGAAAGATAGGCATAGCATATTTTGCTGCTTCAGTCAACACTGCATGTCAGGTTTCAGAGGGGGAGGGGGGTCCAGGGAACAGGATGGATGCAAGGACAATGGCAAAGCAGTAAGGGAAGCATCCAAAGTGACATTATGACACAGTAAGATAAAGAACACTGGAGAACAATTTGGACAGAGCAAATATTTATGTACACACTGAATATGAGCTAGAATGGACTTGCCTATAGCTATAGCTAAGACTCGCTATAGGCTATTAACCAGTTCTCATACCAAAGCATATGGGAGAGAAGGGAAATGTTTGTTACAGCACATTCTCACACTAGCCCACAGTGTTCCAATTGTATTTTAGCATGCTCCAAAGCTGGACATGCTGGTGGTGATCCAATGTCTCCATGAATATCAAGCATTGGAGTCAAATTAAAGCAATGCCTTCACCCCATAGAAATATCAGGGCAAATGTATCCAAACTCACCATTTGATTATATGAGCTCATTTCCAAAAGGTTAGCGCAAAAGTTTTAGCAACATTCTAAGAGTATAATTATTCTTTTATGGATGAAGTGGGGGTGTCTTGTACCAGTTCCACATCTTTGGCTTTGGATAGGCTTTGGAAAGCACAATTTGCATTTTAGATAAGATATACTCCAGGCATCCTCCTTCTGCAAAACAGCTCTTGGCATGGGTTGTATTTCATGCTGTCAGTCCCACTCATTGCTAATTAGCATGGAGAATTGCACTGATGTTAACCATCATTTTCATCCCATCTCCCCACCTTCAAAACAAGGGTTCAGTTGCCTAATGAGACCCCTGAGGATAATCAGAAAGGCAAAGGGACAAATTCATTTGTGGTACAGCCTTGCTACCTTCAGTGCCATTACTCCCAGAGTGAAATAGTTCAAATGGAAGGGGGGGAAAAATATGGGCATAGTGTGGGGGAGAGAGAAATGAAAAAGAAAGGGGGACATTAAGTTGTAAATCTGAAGACACGGTGGTTTAATCTGGCATGGCATGAAAAAATACAGTCTGAAGACCGGAGATTAGTTGGTTCTTTGAAGTTCTGTGACTAATCATGGCATCGGACCTCTCCTGGCCACACCGATAACTGGATTTTCAATGAAAAAGAATTTTTGATTTTCCTAAGTATTCAAAATTGGATCGATTCAAAGTATTGCAAACCAGCACATCTGGCTTTAAAAGAAATCAGACAAAAACTCTAGTTGATAATTTGATCTAACATGGTGAGGAGACCCAGCCTGATTTTCAAATGTGTGTTTCACTTCTTCACGTGAGAAGCAGAGATTCAAAGCCTGGCAACGAACTACACTCACGCCATGAAAAATGACATTTGTGACTACTGAAAACTCTAAGCGCGGTAGGAGTTTGCATCCGCCAGTGCGGGAGGCCAGCGCTTCACCCCCATGATGGACTTCCTCCCATGTAGTGGGCAGAGCAACACCCCAGGCAGTGTGAGTGGTGATGCACCATCAGCCCAGGCCCGCTGGTGTTTTTGTTTTTTTGCTATAATGTTTAAAAGAATAGGGATATTTCAATGTGGTTTGTTTCATTGCATTCAGCATGAAATTACACATCAAATGATATATAACTTGATGGTATTACGTTACGGCATGTTTGCGCCTCCTTGAGAGTCGGCTAGGCCGCTGTGCAGAGGCACGCCAGCCTGCAGAGGCTGGAACAAGCCTCCATGCCAATGGAAGCACTGAGGCTTGAGTCGGCTCACCTGGGCCAACGCAAGGCTCTGAAATAGGCGGGGCACGGAGAGGAGGCAGGAAGGAGGCGTTCCTGGGTGGGGGGTGGGGTTAGGGTTAGTGGGCGGCCCTGGGGACGGGCGAGCGGAGAGCGGGAGGCGGGGCTGGGATCTGGCAGGGATCTGATCCCAGGGGATCAGAGCGGCTTCAAGCTGCTCCGCTCTCCTCGGACTTGTGCAACCTCAAGAGGTGGTGCAAATCCAAGGAGACCCATAGATCACCTTGCCTCTGGCTTAGCTGCTTTTGGCCCCTATCCTGCACTGGATACAGCACAAGCCTCCTGTCTTGCCTGTTCCATTGCAGGTTAGGATTGTGCCCAATGTATAACTGAGACTTAATGTATATCAATACAATATGAATTACATGGGAAAACTGAATTTTTGATCATGTAAGCACAAGTAAGAGATCACAAACTAATTCCAATGGATAGAACTTCATGAACTGCAATTATTATTCACTTGATAATTCACTATTAGTGTCTTACTGTTTCATATGTATTTAGAAAGATCATTTTTTGCATAGTCCCATGACGACTGATTTTTTTTTTTTGTTTACATCAGTGCAGTGATTTGTTGCCAACCAATTCTATACCATTGGTAGGGATCTTTTCCTCTTTTTTCTCAGATTTTGATCCCATGACTGTCAATAGTGGGCCTGTTTTCTTCTATTGAGAAGAAAAAGCATTTACGTGTGGCATGGAGAACCAGGACTAGCTCTTTTCTCTTTTAGTCTTTTCTTACAACAAGTATTCTCTTTCAAGGTTCAGGGAACCTTCCATTGATTTTTAGCTCTTCTTCAAAATTATTTGGAAGGCTGCCAGTGTGTAACTGGAAAGTTTCCATCTTGGCAAGATCTCCTGAAAGAAAGTCCCCAAATCAGATTATGACATGCAAATGACTAACATTTCTGTAGATCATCTTCTTTTGCTCACTCAAAGCTTTAAAGGGGAACCAGATGCAAAATGCCTTGTTGAAGTGCACAAGTCAAGATTTAACCTCTGATCAGAGAAGCAAAGCTTTTACATTTTACAAATTGATTTGCCTACTTCTGAAACACATAAATAGGCCCATGGAAGAGAGCCGGTTCACATTAAGATTCATTCGCTACAGTTTGAAACTGAATTTTAAAAAGGAAACCCAATGATTTGACAGCTTTCCAAGTGAACACATTGTAGTTAAAACTTATTAGGAACATTTACAGATCAAAGGGAGAATCTACCTTGCATTCTAGAATTGCAAATGTGTAACTTGCAGTTGCAAATCAACAGCGTAATCATAGTAATTAGCCCAAAACCATAATGCATAAATGATGCTCTGTGTTCCCTGTCCCTGCCAGCTGGAAAACTCCTACTGCATCAGAATCAGCGACAGCCTCCAGTTTCTCTGCCAACTCCTTGTATTACAAACATTGTTCCTACAAGTGGCGGGAAGCCTGATGGAGCATTCCTTTTGGGCCAACAGGAAAGGGTAAGGCTGTGCTTCAGTCCACTGCAGAACAAATTTTCATGATCCTGAAAGAAAACTATCTGTACTTATAAAGAAAATACCAAGCAATGCTTCTGATGGGATTTTCAAATGGTCTCTCCCTTCTGCTTAACTTCACTCATAAAGAAGTCACTGCAAGTTTAACTATTGCTGTGTGCCCCCTTTCCCATGCACTGGGAAAACAGGTACAGCATTTTCAGGGTTAGCTTCTTTCATAAAGGAAGGAGCATAAACTTCTTGTGGCGCCATGGCACACATTTGTGATACATGTTTAAGGAGTGTGAAGGCATGAATGGAAGCATCAGTCACAACAGCCGGCGCTACTGAACCCTAGAGAACTGCCCCAGAGTGCACTTGCCTGTGATACGTTTCTAGCTCCAAGAGAACTGAATGTCAGTTTCACCTACAGGTCTACACCTGCCATTCTCAAAGCTCCCAAGGAAAGGTGATCCTTTCAAACTATTGCTGGCAGAAGTAACTGAGGAATATAACACCTTATTAAAATGTTTAAGCTGTGTTTTCCTTGCTGAAACCTTAGTAAACACCACTGAAAGTGGTGTAGTGCAGGAGGAACAGAGAATAAACAGCACATCAAGAGATATAGTGGTTACATCTCAAAAAGGAGTGGGTGGAACCCAGAGGCCTGCACAGAGCTGGATTTGACTTCCTGGAAGAATCTGAGAAAATCTAATTCTGACCGGATGATGAAAAAGGCAAAAAAGAGCGATGTACAGAACTACTGAGGCTCACTCCCTGACAACCCAATCTAACCAACTTTCCAGTGCCGATGAAGCCATGCCAATGGGGCTCATGCTGCATTCTGGGGGAGAGGGCAATCACGGAGGCCTCCTTAAGGGAAGGGAATGTTTGTTCCCTTACCTCATGGCTGCATTGTGATTGCATCGATGCTGGAAAGTTGGTTAGGATTGGGTTGTAATTCAATTAGACTTGGTGCACAGATTTATAAGTAGCTCAGAATAAGAAACCAGTTAATATCGCAGTATTAAGCGTCTTCCAAAATTCCACCACTCAACAGAACATAATGAATTGCTAGGAAAGGAGATTTTCTTAAAAGTTTTGGGGTTTTCCTCCTGCAGAACGTACCTTCCTTTGATTCCTATTTACGGCAACAGATTTCAGGGACTGACCTGATGAGGCCATGGAACAGCTGTTACGAGTTTGGTGTTCGTTCATCAGCTATGAAGAATTGGTTGCTTACCATCTTTACAAATATCTGCAATGTGGAGAAGTACCACAAAAAGACATCGTAATTTCTGGCCCCATATATATACTTGTTAATCTAATTTGTTCTTTCAGAAGATTTTTTAATGTAGTTGTGAAAAAAATATAGATATTATTGTTCTTCACAGTTCCACGCTAGGTACCCTGCCTCCCTTTTTTTAAACTGCAATTTTCTGATCATGTTATCGTGTACTAGAATCTTGTGCATGCAGGAACATCCACTTCTTAGCAGTGTGAAGGATTGTTCTGTGAACACAGTGACAAATGTCTGTATGTGTATAGGGTGTTTCCATTCACACATGCAAATCTGTGCATATGTGATGCTCTGGAACATTCCATCGGGCTATAGGGTGGGCATAGGAATAAAAACATTCCCAGTAAAGGGCACTTTGTGACTTGTGGGTCTTGAACGTCACACACCCACATAATTGCACAACTTGTTGCAGAAAATAATCCCATGGTGATACTACATCAGTAATCACAACTAACAGACTATCCAGGCCAAAAGGGTGTCTAAAGCTTTGTATTCCTAAAAGTGACCCATCAGTAAAAGCTGTTACTCGAAAAATGTGACACACAGCAACAACAACAAAAAAGGGGGGACAAAGGAAAACAATTAAATACAGTCCAAGGCTGCTGCTGCCGCCTACAAAGAAGGATCCTGGTGAGCTTTAAAGCACAAAAGAGGAAAGAAAAGGCTTTCTCTTTTAAAAATTGGTACATTAAATCCAGGGAAAGCTGACAGGCTGAGAAATAATGGCCTGAGTTTACTCTTATTTAAAAACTGGCTGCCTGCTGGTTTTGCTGCGATCCCCACTCAGGCTTTCAGAACCATTTCAAATTAAATATACATAAGTGCTTTCAAAGAGCTGTTAATTTGAAGGTCATTAAAGAGCATAAATTATATTTCCTTTATTTATAAAGAGGTGCATAATAATGCTGTGCATATAGACTCCTCTCCCAGTTCCTGCAGCATTTATTATCTCCGATATGAAAGCGATTGACTTGCCTTGGCTACCAGCTATGCGCTCCGTCATCCCATTTGAATTACTGTTCTCACAAAGCAGCCCCCTTCCGCACCCTTCCATCACTGGGTCTTGCCTGGATTGCAGCGCACAAAGGTAAATACAGGGAACCTGAATGCACTGGCGTAGCCCACATATTTGTCACAAGACCCTGAAGGAGGAAGAACTCCTGTCTCACAGGTTGTAGCCAGACGGCAACAGGATCAGGTGCTCCACCCTTGAGAGCAGTTTAGTGCCTTTCCAGTCAGTGCCCCAGTTTTACCACAGCTCTGCATGTCACAACGCACTTGGCCCACCAGGTCTGCCCCTACTCCAGAGCTGCAGCTATGGGTTTGCAGCGCTCGGTGGAATTGTAAGCAGACATTTAGCAATCACCGTGCCATCTGTCCATATCTGTAAGGGGCATTTTAGCACCTTTCCTAGCCGTGAGGAGTGGGTTTAATTCACACTGTTACATAAGTATCTGTCCCAGCAAACCTCTGATCCATGATCTCCTCTTGGCCCCATCTCCCTTTGAAGCCACCTCCCTCCACACCTCTGTCCCTCTGCCTCCTTTGCTACAGCTGTCTGTTTTATGAGATAAATTACCTGGTGTTACAGCTTGTCAGCATTCTCAAAGCATATCCGCTACATGGGAGGAGGAACAGACAATGTCGGGGATGGGGTGGGGAGAGAGGAGTAGGATGGGAATTTGCTGTTGCCATAGAAATGCAGAAATGAAGCTGACAATTGAACACCACTTCATAGATTTAAAGACATGACTGAGAATAAGGGTGAACAAGACAGATTGATAAATTGATAAACAGAGAGCAGGGAACAAGCCAGCCCCAGAAACGAACAGGCCAGGCCATGGAAAGCAGAGAGAAAAGAGAATCACAAGTGATCAAGAAACACGCATGGCAAAACTGAAAAGTACACCTACTAATGCTGCCTGTGACTAATTCTGAGAAGTAAAAATGGGGCACAGTCAGTGGGATAGCTAAGAGGGTGCAAGGGGTAGCCATTGCACCAGGCAGCAAGTTTTAGGGGGGGGGGCGGGGAAACAAGCTGAGCTTGACACTGATTCCCAAAATTGTGAAAACCTTGGTATGTACGAATAATACCATCATGTTATATATCATTGGAAAGGTAATTTAATGCAGTGCAATGCAATGAAACATTGCAATTGCACATGCAATGAAACAAACCACATTGGAATATCTGTATCCAATCAAACGTTATGGCCAATTAACCAGAAAATGAAAACACAACTAAACTAAATTTGATTTTGTTGTGGAGGGTGGGCTACAAAATCTTCTTTGACCCCAGGCAGCAGATAGATGCCTTAGCTATGCCACTGGCGGGGAGAGGCAGCAGAGCAAGTGGGTGGAGCTGCTGGGGGGAGGAGGTGGGTTTTTCTCTAATTTTCACTTTTTAAAAAGCCCTGGCATGACATTCCTTCCAGGGCATCCTTGTGAGCTCAGCACCAGGCTACATGATCATTAGCTATGCCACTGGGCACAGTGATGAGATGGTCAGGGTTCTCATTGATGTGGCTAACACTGATTAACGATATTGGGCTTGCAGTGCAGTTTCTATTAGTAGGTCACAGCAGCTGTTCTCCCAGAATGCTTGTGGGCTAGGTGAAATGGGTAAAACACAAATATAAATAAGACCTTTCAGGCAGGAAAGAGCTACGATTTCTGTGAATGAAGCTGGAGGAAAGCTAGGGTCCACCATGCCCAATGTTCTGAAACACAGGGAGGGAGGGTCCAGTATGCACTGTGGATTCCAGCATTTTTGCTCCAGACCAGGGGTCTCTAAACTTTTAGGCTGAAGGGTCACATCAAATATCTGGCATGGTGTTGAGGGCCGGGAAAAAAATTAAATATAAAATTTAAATAAATACGTTAGAGATGGAACTTAGATGAATGACTGAAATGAATGAATGGGCTCAAATGTCCAGGATTTCTCCAAGCACCAACACAGCCCAAGAAATAAAGCACACACACTTAAATGGACCCCCATTCCTCCACCCCTGAAGCACAACTCTGGTTATGTTTGATCAACTGGGCCAGAGGCTCTCAGGGGATCAGAGGCTGACTGTGGGCCAGAGGCTCTCCACGGGCCGCATCTGGCCCCTGGGCCGGGGTTTGAAGACCCCTGCTCCAGACAATACACTGAGCAGTAAAAGAATCAAAAATGCAATCACATGAAAAAGTTGCCTAACATCATCAAATAATGAAAGATGTACTTTGGGCAGAAAGAAATTGTGTAACAATCCAAGATTCCCCCTCCCCCCAGTCCCAGAATGTTGCATGCTCAGTTGGGCTTAAAATGAAGAGAAATATGAACACAGAAGACATGGCATTCTTGCTTCTGCAATCATCACTGTGTGTTTGATTAAAGATTAAAGTGACATCAATTTTTCTGCACAAAAGTCCAACCCAGCTGGCCCTGACAGGTTACATTTTCTCTGAGATTTTGCTTTTCATTGTATACCCAGAAGCCAGTACATCCAGAAAGCTCAGCTCTGTGTCCAAGTTGCATCATGACTTCTCAGAGCAGATTATTTTGAAACTAGAATTACAGCACGCATTCATTTGCAGGCTTGATAAATGAGGTTGATGGTTTCATAATTATCTGTCAGTGCCCCCCTCCCCAAGACACTGCTGCTCACATCTTCAAGTCACTGTTAATTCTTCTGTGTAGTCACTGGGGTTGAAAAGGAAGCAAAAGGATTTCTTCATATAAAGAACTTTAGGCTAAGCAAAATCAGGTTATCCTACTATGAATTTTGAATCATTCATTTGTACCTACGACCAACTACTTTGCTTTTTTATTCATATAACCAAACATTCCACAGCAACATTTCTTTTTGGTTTTTCCAGTGGTCAAACTATGTCTTCTCCTATCTGCATGCTTGAAAGATGTGCCTCCCCTTTAGCTAAAAGTAGAAATGCCTCCCCTTTAGCTAAAGGCAGGTGTGAGAAAGGGCTAATCCAGGGGTGTCTAAACTTTTTGGCAAGAGGGCCACATCATCTCTCTGACACTATGTCAGGGGCCAGGAAAAAAAGAATTAATTTACATTTCAAATTTGGATAAATTTACATAAATGCAGGGCTTTTTGTAATGGAACGCACCGGAACGGCGTTCCGGCACCTTTTTTCCCTCCTCTCTGCCCCCACCTTTTTTCCCTCCCTGCGCCGCCCCCGCCCCACACTGCTGGCTAGGGAGGGATTCGAACCTCCAACCTTGTGCTCCACAGCCCAGCACTCTCTCCATTGGGCTATAGGAAAGCCTATAGTTAAAGTGTTCAGAACTAATATATAAGGTCTTGAGCCCAGCTGGTAGCCGTCAGCGCCTCAAGTATTAGTTCCAAACCCACAGTTAAGCTCCTGGAGTGAGCCCCCTGCTGGAGGCTGTGGGTTAAGTCCTACCTGGGACTTTAAAAGAAAGGTAAAAAAAAGCCTGCCTGGGACTGAACTTTGAGGAGTTTTACAGCCTCAACTGGCCCCCCTTTTGGCAACTGGCAACCAGCCTTTATATTCTGCAGCCATGGAGCACCTCCCCTCCGGAAAAAAAAAAAAAATTCTTCCTCATAGGGATTTGAACCCCTAGACCAGCACTTTAGCAGTTGAGCCATAAGAGCTCTTAGGCTCAAAGTGTTTGGAACTAATACTTGAGGCACTGATGGCCACCAGCTGGGCTCAAGACCTTATATATTTGTTCTGAACACTTTAACTACTATATAGGCTTTCCTATAGCCCAATGGAGAGAGTTTCCTATAGCTCAATGGAGCACCTCCCCACCTAAAAAAAATGGGGTGTTTCACTCCAGCTGTGGCAGGAGTGCTTTTGCTATCAGGGAACTCACATGGGATAGACGTGTGTGTGTGTGTGTGTGTGTGTGTGTGTGTGTGTGTGTGTAGTTATTGACTACGTCTAGTTGTATCTTATTACTTATTTCTCCGATAAAAAAATGGTTTAAAAATAAATAAATGATTAACAAGTTGTGAGTTCCTGCACCTTTTTTTTTTTTTAATACAAAAAAAGCACTGCATAAATGAATATATTAGAGATGGAACTTATATGAATGAATGAAGGTCTTGCAATAGTTCAAGGCCTATAGAAAGCCTTGCACAAAGCAAGGCCGGCCTTTCCATCGTTCCTGCTACTTCATCGCAGATGTGAAACAGCAAGCAGTGGAGGGAGACTTCATCCCACAGCTCATGCGAGAGGTTGAACAATCCCCCTCATGCTGAGAGCAGTTGCGTCAGGTCAGCATGGGCTCCAGCAAGTATCCGGAGGGCCAGAGGCTCATTGGAGACTGGGGGCTCCCTGTGGGCTGGATTGGGAATCCCTGAGGGCTGCAAGTGGCCCCCGGGCCAGGGTTTGAGCACCCCTGGGCTAATCCATAATTGGACTATGACATATGGGGAGGTTAACTCTGTATCTTTGCACCACTTTCCCCACTGAAAATCCTGTTCCAACCCCCCAACTACTGTTCAACCTCTGAAGCAGCTATTTACTGCAACCAACATCACACTCTTCTATTAAACACTCTTCTATAAACTCCTAAGTTGTGCAGTCCTGGGCAGGTCACACAGACTATAGTTCAATGTGAAGAGCTGTAAGGTCTGCCTGCAGCAGTGCCTGTCTAATGTCTGGGAAATGGCTCCATGTCAGGTGGAAGATTCTTTAGAGAGTTTCCAAAGAACTGCAAGAACCCCTTGGGTCAATTCTCATGTAAAATATGTGGTTTAAGAGAATCTCAGTTGACTTGACCTGGTGCCTGTATGAATGCTTCACAACTCCAAGAGGCATATCCCATACCTCCAATCAGATACGCATCATGCAGTGGCATGAATCATTATCCTACTTGACAGGGCAAGGTTTACATCTTAGACAAGCCAACAGAGAGTGGAGAAGTACTAGAGATATAGAGGGTATGCATTAACAGAGACTGAGGGCTGAGTCCTAACTAAAGACTCTGCTGCAATCTGTGGATTGTCAGAGACCAGGTAGAGGTAAGTTCTTGTACTTAATCTGACTCTGCTCCTGCATGGGCTCCTGTGTATCTACCTGTGCCAGCTCTTTGTCCAAGTATAAACAAGGGAGCATATATCAGCAGAGTCATCAACACCAATACCTGCCCACCCCACTGTCCAGGGCATCTCAATCCCAACCCTCTTCCTCTCCCGCTGCTACTTACCATCAGTGGCAGGGGGATATGGATCTGGTGGTGGGCCTCTGCCAGCAGTGCTCTGTGCATGCTGTTCGGAGTCATTTCATGATAGTGGAACAGTGTTCAGCTGCCATAAAGGGCTGCACAGACCTCGGTAGGATTGGGCCGAGACAAACATTGTGCCTCTCCTCTCATTATATCTAAAGACAGAAGTCTTGAAAGGAACATTCACTGGACATTCTGCAACTTGGAGAATCAGGCTATGTACTGGGGCATTTTGGCACCCATCCTAGAAGTCCTCTGGCCCTGTCTTCCTCTGCACCCCTTCGGGGAGCTGGGTGCACAAGTAGCATTCAGAGCTTGATACAGAAATACAGCATAGAATTTGCTTGGAGTGGTGGATAATGAGATTTGTGGCAAAGAGTGCAAAGGTCATCTGTCAGGGAGAATAAGCACAAATAGCAGCTGGGAGTGATCTTTGGAGAAAAGCGGGACACAGGAAAACAGTTAACTTCCCCCTTCCCATAGTACCTGTCAGGATTGTGTCTCTATGACTGTTCATGGTGGAAAAATGAAGTGCTTCTAGCTAGAAGCACACCTCAAATGCAACAACAAAATAAAAAACACAAGATTTGTCAGTATATATACAATTAATATCATGATAGGTCAGAACACCACAAAGCAGTAAAAAAAATAATCAGGAAAATTGTACTTGCATACAAATTACTCAAGTTCTTTAAAATTAAAATGTTTAAACCATCATCACATATTGAATTTGCGTTTTAGCCCACACTGGGAAATGGTGAGGAAATTATGTGTTTCAGAGACTCCTTAAAGCTGAATTCCATGCATAATGGTAGCTATGTACCACGGGCTCCCCATGAGCTGGGAGCCAAAGTGGCTAGGCATTTTCCAGGGACCCACCACACACTACTGAAAATAGGCACTTAGGCAGTCGTTCAGCTGCGCTTGTGCAAGGCTAATAAACCACACGCATAATATCAAGGAAGCCTTCCAAGCTATTGCACACTCTGTGAAATCAGCAGCAGTGTTGAAAGATGGGTAGAATGCCTTATTTATAGCTGGCATGGTCTTTGGAGAGCTATTCATACCTTCGGATTTATCCTAATAAAAGCAAAAGTCATAAAAAATGAACACAGAAGCTCCTCAACCCACCTTGAGTGAATATCAATGGCCTGATACAGAGGATTAATATTCAGAATACACCTTTTCCATGCATGTTATATTTGGTTTGACAACATACTTGAATACAGATTTTTGTGCTGAATGCTCCAAAAGGGATTCATGACTGGCTATCAGGCAGGTCTAAGCATACTCCCCTGTGATGTTAAACAAGGGGCACTTTTTTCTCTGCATCTGTCTGGAGGGGAGGCTGTGCAAGATAAAATATCATTCTTTTGCATCTTGTTAGCATCTAATCGGCAGGGAACTCTCCTAATGCAACCAAATGCCTTTGATATAACAATGTCTTCAGGTCCTCTTTTCTCGTGGTAATTTGCCAGAGGGTGGCTGGTGTTCCATCATTCTCTTTTCCTTTCCTAACACAGAGTCTTCTTTCTCCTCCTCATTATGGAACTGAAAGACCACCTTGAACAAGCCCTTTCCCAACTTATAATCATCCATTTGCTGGCTCCCCAGGGAGTAGGTCAAACTGATCCATGCCAGTCTGACTCAGGGTGATACAGGTAAGTGACTACAGAGCAAATACAGTAGCTCCAGAAGAGTCCAGCAAGTGAGACAAGCCACACAATACTGGAGAAAGCAAAGCAACTCCAGAGTATTAATTAAGGCCAAACAATGAGTATCAATAAATGACCTGAGTATAAAATGGCCATGATCAGAGGAATTGGAGTGGGGGGTCACAAAGAAACTGTTGCTGATGCAACAGAATAAGAACATTAAGATAATTTCTGCAAAATAGCTCAACTGTTTTGAAATAAACAAGGTCTTTTGCTCCAGTGAGGAAAATGGGCTTGGTATCTTATATGAAAGCTGTGATCTTGAAAAAAGAGCTACACAAGTGGAAAGATACACTTGGAGATGACAACATAACACATATGTATTTATTTCATCTTTCTAACACACCTGTTTAAGATGTGCAGGCATCCAGACCAAAACAAAAAGAAAGCTAAGCCTATAGTTGCAATTATAATGTGGAATTAAGAAGCACAAGGGATTTCAAGAAGACACTCTCTTCTTAATTTGGTCCAGGAGAGACAGATAACACCCCAGCTTTTCTTGCTGCTTATGTGTTCTGCCCAAGCAACCTAGACCAGTGGTTTCCAAACTGGTAGGTTGTGACGCACCAGCCAGGGTAGCACTTGTCCCTGCTCCTTTAAGAGGCAGGTTGGAGGGGGGAAGCCAGCAACGCGATCCCCAGGATTGCGCAGCTGCTGGGGACAGGAGGCGGGTTTTCAACCTACCTGCAGCCAGCGCTGCAGCCCTGGAGGGTCTGGGGAGTCCTCCACAGAAATCCCCATGTCTACTGAAGTCTTAAAAAAAGAAAAAAAAAAAGGGCACTTCCATTTCATCGCAAAAACTGGAAGTGCTCTTTTTTTTTCTTTTTTAAGACTTACAGAAGCTTGGGGAGCCTTGCAGAGGGCTCCCCAGACCCCAGAGGCCTCCCAGGACTCCAGCACTGGCTGCATGTAAGTTGAAAACTCTCCTCCCGTCCTTGGCAGCAGCGCAATCCTGGGGACAGCAATCCTGGGGACAGCAATCCTGGGGATAGCGCTGCTGCATTCCCCAGCAACAACTCCCTTGTAGGAGTTCCCAGTAGGGAAGCACTGACCTCGTCTGTTAAACAGTCTTTTTGAGAACTTTCCCTGGCAGTACAAAAAAAGGTTCTTTCCAACACATGCTGCTTTGGCATGTGTTCATTTCTCCTGATTGCAAAGGTCTTTAATGTGTACATTAGCACACACATAAACACTGGCACATGTGAATTCACACGCAGATCCCAGCAGGTAGGTTTAAGGTTGTGACAGGGAAGAATCAGGGTTAGGATAATGGCAGGGAAGATGGGCACAAGAGCTCTGGAACTCCCTTTAGAGAGAAGAAAACAGATACAGACACAACCTACAAGGATGCATACACTAGTGTTATTTTTCCATAAATTATATGTAGTACTCGGGTCAGCATCACGCTAAGGGCATGAGTCAAAAAGGTGACTGCATAGAGATTGCACCCAGTGGAGTTGGTAGTGGTTTTGTTTTTCATTGAGATTAAAACAGCAGGTGCGTTTAAGCTTAGGAGATTGTGTCTTAGGGCAAAGTTTGACCTAGGGACCCATTAAATATCTTTTGATTTGGAAAGTTAGCTGCTTTTCCAAGTCTGTTTTGGAAGACTGGGCCATTACACCTATTTTTTATGCTGCTAGTATGAAGTGCAAGCTGATAGCTGGTTTTGTCCCTAAGATAGTGGCAGCATACAATTATAACACATGCAGTCAAAGTAAAAGCCTTGCTAAGGGACGATTCATCTGCATAAACTCGTCACATATTCCATTAAGGGAGGGTACTACTGTCCTTCCTTACAATGCTCTGATGTAAATAGAGAGGTGCAGTTGCTAATTTAATTTAAATCAGCAATGACACTTGTAGCCAAGTTAATAGAAAATCAAATATAGGAAGTGCAGGGCATAGTGGAAGACACATTGTTAAAGAAATAATGAGGAACAATGGAGAAGGAAGAGACAGATGGATGGGCAGAAGCAATGCATGAACCTACCTCTGATGCCATGAAACCAAAGTCAAGAAATATCGAAATCCTTAGGTCCACAGGATGAAACTAAAGAGCCTTGCGTCATCCTCTGTTGGTGACTGGGATGCTGAAGGACCAAGAATTCTGCTGTCCAGTTGCCTCTACGGTTGTGCATCCTGAAACCCTTGTTACACCTTCCACTCTTCTGCTTCCTTCCTCCTAAGAACAATGAATTCAATTGCTTTCTTTTTCATTTCCCATTACATATTCCAAGCGCAGTTGATCTAGACAGAAAGCAAAGCATATCACTTCTGTCCCCCACAGAATCCCCAATTTCCCTGGAGGTGATGGAGTTATCATCCATTAGTCCCACTTCCTTGTTTCGTTGCTATGGACAAGCAGTGAGCGACTCCAAAGTTAAGTTGACGACATACAGATGCACACGCACACACTCACGGGAACACCTTTTTCTGTTTTCCATGAGGATTTTTTTTCCCTTTTTGCAAAAAAATGCAAGCAAAAGAAAAAAACAAGGTTTTCTACTGAAGGTACATCTCTTCTTCAATATGAAGACATTAACTGGATTGGTCTGGATCCCCCATGCAGTGGTCAGCGAAGTCCTTTGGTAACTGGTGGAACAATGTCTTGATTTTTCTAGTAGGTAGCTGTAGAGACTTCTGAAGAAAATTCCCCATGAGTTATGAACAAAAACGGGAAATGGGTTTGCAAGAAAGGCTCTGGGAGGAGAACTAAGGAAGAGAAGTAAAGGAATATGGTTGCTGAAGATGGCTGCTCTGGGTTGCACCTCTCTCCTCCCCACTGGCCCCTTGACTACTGCTCACTGGTGGTGGGATTGAAGTCTCTTTTTTCTCCCAACACACATTGGTTCGTCTTCACTGTCTTTAAATATATGGTTTGTACATATTTATATGTATTTATATGCTGTTTCCCATGGCATCGGTAAGTGTGCTTCTGTTGACAAGAAACGGAAGTTGCCACTTCGAAATGAGTCCTGCGAACACTTTGTCTGCGGCCCTTAAAAGTTCTCAGACAATAATCCAACCTCTGCAAACATCTCACTGTCTTGTCAGCTGACCCTCCCCTCCCACATCCAACCCTCTCTTGTCCGCTCCTCTTGTTCCCATTGCTGCAAGAAGACACGGAGCGTCATGCCATCGAAGTTGGTGACTGGCTCATCTGCACTCTCATAGACTGGACACTATTCAGGATCTTCTTTTGGTGTCCAGCTAAGGTGACCCCTATTCTTAGAAGATCTCTGCAAAAAAAAGAAGAAAAGGGGTCAAGCTTGCACCACAGAAATGGTTGACTCAAATGTCTCCTTTGCTTATTTCTGCTTATTTCTGCTTGAGCCCAAAAGGATGATGAGACAGTTTCCTTGAAGCTGCTAACTTCCCAGTTCTCTTGTAAATGGTTATGTTGTTGCAAGAGAAGATTACTATTATTATTTTTCACATTTTTATACCACCCTTCCTCCAAAGAGCTCAGGGCGGTGTACACAGCTGCTCCCCTCCTGTTGTCCTCACACCAACCCTATGAGGTAGGTGAGGCTGAGAGAAAGTTTCTGAGTCAGAACTTGGGGGACAAATCTCTGAGATATTAAACAACCAATCAAACACATGCAAGTTGCTAGTCTTCTGCATTCAGGACTTTGGAGATCTCCTGCAGTCTCTAAATCAGGGGGAACTGTGGAAAACTTTCCATGGTATATAGCAGTGTTTCCCAAACTTTTTTGACCACAATCCTAAATACAGTTTTTCTCTCAGTCCAACAACCCATCGAGTTGGTACATGTTAATAATAATAATAGCGATGATGATGATGATGATGATGATGCTCTGGAATGCTTCGTAATGACCGCATCATCACTGAGCTCCAGAGTGCTCAGAGGAAAACGGCACGGGGCTTCAATTTCAGCTGTGTAGTCACACAGCTTCCAGGGAATGCTGCTTCTTGCAACCCTCAGAAACCTCCCCATGACCTTATTTTGTGTTGCAACCCCTGGCTTAGGAACCATGGTATGTGGAGTCAGCAGATCTTGATCTTTACAAGAAGGGCTTCAGGGAAGATGGCAGCAAATGAGTGAATCTTGGAAAGCAGAGACTGCTGGACAAAAACTCTTTGAGTATGCACAAGTCATATAAAGATAGCTAGGGTGAGTGAAGGAACCATGTGGAGGTTTGTAGTTTGACAAATGCCCTGGCTTTTCCCTCATTGTTTCTCTATTTTTCTCTATATTTAAACCTTTCTAGTCCCCCAGATGACTTTGGGGTGTTGTACCCTCCCAAAGAGCCTGTCTGCCATCCTAGGTGGAAGCCATTACTCCTCTGAGGTTCTCTGTTTGAAATGCCATTCCCCAAAAGCCATATGTACAGAATGTGGATTGATCTGTCTGAGAACTACTGAAGACAAGAGGTCCTAGTCAGCTCCCTTGCAGAGACTGGCAACTGCCAACTGATTTATTAGCCAAGCCCACGTGTCAAGGTAAAAGGGTGGAATGAATTGGTCAGATTGTTTCCCCACCATTCAACATGGTAACCCCACGATGTCATCAAACCTAGATTTCTTAAGATCAAGCACAAGGATGCTTGTGTGTATATTGTGCCAAATCTGCCATGGAATCCAGCTGCTGGTTTGCAGAAAGCACACCCACTTGCCACTAACTACTACCACCACCCTATAAGTGCAAAAAGCCAACATTCCCGGGATAACCTAAGCAGCTAGAAATAGAAACTGTATTTCTAGCTAGATGTGATTATGGAATTAATTCTGTTTTGCTTGCTCTTTGTCTTTCAAGCCATACTTCTCACGTAGTGATGCCCAGGGGTGTCCAAACTTTTTGGCAGGAGGGCCATATCATCTCTCAGACACTGTGTTGGGGGCCAACAAAAAAAGAATTAATTTATTTTTAAAATTCGAATAAATTTACATAAATGTATTAGAGATAGAACTTATATGAATGAATGATGGCCCTGCAGTAGCTCAAGGCTCATAAAAGTCCTTGCACAAAGCAAGGCCAGCCTTTCCTTTGCTGCCGCTGCTGCTTCACAGATGTGAAACAGCAAGCAGTGGAAGAAGCCCTCAGCGTGCAGCTCATGCAAGAAGTCAAACAGTCACCCTCACACTGAGGGCAGTTGTGGTGGGCCAGTGCAGGCTCCAGCAAGTCTCTGGAGGGTCAGAGGTTCATTGTAGACTGGGGGCTCCTCACGGGTTGGATTTGGGGTCCCCGAGGACCGCAAATGGCCCCTGGGCTGGGGTTTGAGCACCACTGTCTTAGGGTCTTGTGTGCTTTGGAAAAAGCAACTACCCAGCTCTGTCTCCTGGGCATTAATACTTACTGCATCCAATTTTGTCAGCTTTTTGTGGCCATCCAGACAAGTCCAAGCATATTTCTTTACTTCTATTTGCCTCTTCCTGGCTTGGTTGAATGCATTTTACAGTACTTTGGGGTTTTCATTAATGGGTTATATTTTGACTCCTTGCCTGCCTAGTCCATGTTCACATGTAATTCCGTGTGTTGTGCCATCTCCTCCTGGGTTCACTACCAAGATTAGGTTCTAAACAAGAACTGCTAGTTCTGAGCTCAGCTTGGAGTTTTTCCCAGATGCCCGCCGTCCCACATGGTTTCTCTAGCCTGGAATGGTGGCAGCAGATATCTACTAATTCCTCCCCCTCCAATAAATACATTACACAGGTCTACACCCATATAGTTGTCTTAAAAGTTAGACCTATTATTGGGTATATTTGGGGTGCTGTAACCAAAAGTGGCATAGGCTTTGCCCGATTGACTCTAGTTTTCAGGTTATAGCATCGCTACCTTATATGCTGATTCAAGCCGCTTTCTTGCAAGGAAGTGGATTGAATCAGCATATATGGTGGCTATGCAACAGCCAAAAAATAAGAGCCAATCGGACAAAACCGATGCCATTTTTAGAAGAATGAAGGGGTGACTGAGCACTCACCAATAGGTGGCACTCCCTTTGATCAGCTTCTGACTTCCCTAGCACAAATGAATTCTAGGACCATATGTAATTATTTTTTTTCACATTTTTATACTGCCCTTCCTCCAGAGCTCAGGGCGGTGTATGCGCAGCTGCTCCCCTCCCCTCACAACAACTCTGTGAGGTAGGTGAGGCTGAGAGAAAGTGACTGGCCCAAGGTCACCCAGGAAACTTTGTGGCTGGGTGGGGGTGTGGGGTTTGAACCTGGATCTTCCAGGTCTAAGTCCACCTCCCAAACCACTATACCACCGGATCTCTCAAGGCAGAGGGGTAAACTGCCATTGGGATGGGAACATTTTGAGTTACAAGCATATTAGAATCATGAGCTACCTATCTCTTGTTCCCAGTGCAGAAGTTCTGTTTTGTCTAAAAGTCAACCAAGTGGCCACTGGAAGCCTTACGAAAAAGATCTGATCTCCCTTTCTTCCACCGTTAAGGGAAATACCATTCTATTGGCATGCAGAGCCTACCCTCAGAGTAAACAGGTTGCACTTACTCTGATGTCATCTGCGCAACTAGTTGAAGGGATGTGAATCCAGCGGTCAGAAAACTGTCTCTGTACTGGTTCATTTTGATGGCACTGAGCCAATCTTCTACTGAGGTAAAGGCAGTGAAATCTGGGATGGAGCGGTCTAACAGTGGCTGAGAAGGCCTGGAACACAAAGAAAGCGTTGGGGAGAAGAATGACATGCTATGAACTAGGATTCGAAAAACAGAGGCAACATAAGCACAAATGGGTTTGTTTTGCTCCTTTGGGACTCTGCTTATTCATTCACATGATACTGTACCTAGCTGAACTCCAGCAAGACTTCTTTCAAACTCCCCTCCCATTCGCACTGCTTTGATAGGCAAGTTCTATAGCTATGACCTTCCTTCTCATTCTCAGCACAATGAAACAGAATTACCGGGCTCATGTTGCTTCAGACTACAGGTTGATCATCACCTGTCTGAATGCTCCCCCATGTTCAAAAAGTAAAAGTGAATTTAAACACTGTACACAATCAACACAAGCATGTCAGGGAGAAGGTTGGATGAGAAGTACCTCTGTTTTGGATACTCATGAAGTTTTTTTTTAATGCAGGAAAGCCATTTAGGCTGATAGTGATCTGTGTGATGTAAACCACCCATAACTCCCACTGAAGGAGGAGTGGAGGTGGTGGAGGGAGTGGAGGTGATGGTGATGGCCCCCTCTGTGTCATGCAGCCTGCACATGCAGACGGCATCTGTGCAGTTATTTGGCATCATGGAAATGGTCATTCCTGCACATTAGCATTTAGGGCATCGGTACAAATGGCCACTTCCTGCCACTACTGAGAAGTCATCTAGTGGGTGATGCATGTGTGTATTCAATCCACGCTGAGGATGACGGCCTTGGATGCTCCTGTGCAGACATGCTGTGTCAAGGGAACTGCAGTTCCCATGCCTAGGAGCATACAGCACCTCTACATGGACTCAAAATTGGGCTGTTCCTGATCTCCCCTTCCCTCCCCTCTTGTTGGAGGAAGCAAGAGGATGAGCAGTTTATTAATCAGCAATCCCCGATTAAAAATAAAGCTAAACTGACTGAATAACAAACTGTACACAATTCCAGCCTCTCTTCTTCTCTTTGCCCTCAGCTTGCAAAATAAGGGGTGAGTTGTAATTAGTGCTATAGCCATTAACTGGTAGATTAATCTTGTAAACTTTCAGTTGATTAAATGGTTGAAACTGATGCAGGGAAAATTGTAACCAGCAAGACAAAAGTTAAGAGCGCTCCTGTTTCTCTGTAGAAAAGTGTAATGTTCTGGTGTATTACTTGCTGTAACGGGAATGAAACAAGTAACTTTTATTAATCAAAATTCAAAAGTGTCTCACCCTTCTTTCTCAAGACACCTATTTTGGGGGCTTGGTAATATGCAAACGTATTTACGTTTAATTGTTTAATCAGCCAGTTGAAATGAAAGACATAACCAATGACATAAATTTAAAAAAAAAACGGTTTGCAGCTTTCCATTTGCAGACCAGAAACAGGGCCTCCAGGGACAGAGTCACAGTACAGTAAAGGCATTTGGCAACTTACACAGCGGTGATGGTAGCCACAGTTTTGAGGCTTGCCGGATTACGGATCATTTTATCTAGAGTGTTAACTATTTCAGCAAAGCGCGGCCGGGTGTTGCGGTCTTTCTGCCAGCAGTCTAGCATAAGCTGATGGAGGGCAGCCGGGCAGTCCATAGGAGGTGGAAGCCGGTAGTCTTGCTCTATTGCATTAATTACCTACGGAAAGAGCATATTGGTGTGTTTGAGAAATACACATGACAAGAGAAACATAATTCAGAGGGGCATCACCCTATCCTTTTTAAAAGGGCAAAAGGAAGAGTTCAACTGGGAAGGCCCCTCCCCCAGCATTTACTACGCCACTAAGTTAGCATTCAACTTTTCATCAGTACCAGTGAAAGGAGCTCTCATATTCATACACAGTGCATGTAAGTTCACCATTTGCGGGAGGTATCTGTTCCTTTCGCTCTACTCCTACCCATGCTAAGGAAAGGAGCAAAGGATCAGGTTTCCTGGGCAAACGTGTGTATGTGTGAGCACATGCATGGATCCTACACAGGCATTTTTGAAGACTTTTTCTGCTTTCACATATGGTTAAATATGGCATGCTTTACACACCTGCTACTTTCTGGCTTGTACATATAATTTCAAGCCAGTGGGCTAGTGATAGGAGAGGAGGAGGGGGATTTACCTGCCCTTGTGGCTGTGGCCACAGCTTGCCAATGTTACCAATTTCCTTCAGCTCCTACAGCCAACAGGTTCCCCTGCAGCTCTCCACTTACAAACCGTAATAACAATACCAATAATCTTCCACAAGGAATATCTATTGTTCAGGTTGCTGGAGAGTTGGCATGCAGTAAACTCAGCGTGGTATTCAACCAGTTACGGGCTGCCACCCTGTGCCAATCCACACTTGAGCACACCCTCAAGCTTCCTGGAAACAGAGTCCTTTTCCTGAGTCACAGCATTCTGCACAAGGACATGCGAGTATAATGTGTGGGCTGCCCGGTGAACATGGAGCAAAGGAAGCTCTAAAGGAAGCAGGGCACTCAGAGGTCAACTTGAGTTCTGGCGCTTCAAGACAAAAGTAGTCCCTTCCCTGTTAGCAGCCGCCACTCTCATTATCTCTGCCTATCATGCTGCAGTGCAGGACTTCATCAAGTCTCTGTACCTATCTCATAAAACCTCTGAACATTTTCAAAGGCCTGCCAGGTTCCTCGTGTCCAATTACCACCACACTGACTTTTCTTCTCAATTCCTCTCCCCTTCTCAGCTGCTTTCATCTTAGATACTCTTCCCTACCGCAGAGATTGGGGGGGGGGAAGAGAAGAAGGTGAGGCAGGCTGGGTTTTACACCTTACAGCAAGCATTTCTAAGTCTTTCTGCAGAGCCCGAGCAAGACTGAGACTGGGATCATCTCTAGCATTTATGTCGGAAAATCACCAGTGCAGAAAGCAAGGAGTCCCCCAAACCCAGACACCACAGGTGGTATTGCACTAGATAGCATGACTCAGGTAATTTTGAGGCTCTGAGCTTCATATTGAGGAAGCAACAAGGAAACCATAATCCCTACCATCTTTCTCTACTGGCCTCAGGTTGAGGTGCTTTGACACTGGATGTTGGGCAGTTCTGTCAAATTCTCCCTCATTCAGACACCAAGCAAGATTCTGTCACTGCTCTATGCTGGCTTTCATTTCATTTCTTACCTACTCCACTACCCCATAGTCCACAATGTGCCTACTCAGATCTGTGCCAGTTCTTTGGTTGGTGTAAATCCAAGTGGGTCCAGGGGGTCATGACAAGGCCAGGTATATATATGATATAAGCAGTGCTGCTGCTGCTGCTATCTGCCCCCAGCCTGCCCAAGAAAATCCCTGGTCAACCCTGACCCTCCCCAAAATACCTCAGAACACCCCCTCTGCCAACGTCCCTGCTCCAGTAGAGGCTAGGTGCTCTGTTAGCACGTGCCCAGGGCTACCAGCCATTTGCACTGGTGGTCCCAGCCCATGTGCAATAGCTGTGGCTGCTGCAACAGTGTCCCAGGCCTTACACTGATGGAAAACAAGTTCCATCAGCGTAAGGCCCAGATAAGATTGGGCCATTAGGAAATTGACTGTCATGTGATGTGGTGATGGCCCTTATTCATTCATAGGTTTTTCATGTCCTTCTGGTGAGCTTCTGGCATTTGACAGGGTCCATATGAAACAGGGCAATGGACTCTCCATTTTATCCAACAGGGCTTTTCTTAGATTCTTATGTTACTTTGTTTGAGGGTTGAACTAAGCTGAGAGATCTCATGTAGATATAGTGCCAGGTAGAAATAGTGCTGTATAGAAAAACAATAAGCATTCATGGAAAAGACAGAAGACTGTATAAATATCTTCTGTTTACCAAATCTGTTTTGTATAGACAATTTTAGTGCAACAGAGTAGTGACAGTACCATTAAGTGATGCTTGTTGGGCATGTAATTATGATGGTCAAATTATTTCCCATTCCTATGAAAATATAAGGACACAATTATTGTACTCAGAAGGAGGGCTCATAACACTCACATCTTGATTGGACATATCCCAGTATGGTCTCTCCCCAAATGACATCACTTCCCACATAACAATGCCATAACTCCATACATCGCTAGCAGAGGTGAACTTGCGGTAGGCAATGGCCTCTGGAGCTGTCCACCTCACTGGGATCTTTCCACCCTGAAAGAGAAGGAAAGACAGGTGATAATGGAGGTTCTATGAGTTTGACTCATGGAATAATGCTTATTAAAAATCTCATTGAAAAATTGATATACGTTCAGCCTGCCTATGTAAACCACCGGGAGTCTATTGAGAAAGGCAGACTATAAATATCGTAACAAACAAATAAATAAATCTCTGGGAGGCTAAGTGCATCAACACCCTCCTTGCATCAGAGTTTCCTAAGAGGTAAGCAACATTCTATATCTGCTGCAACTTCCTAATACACTGAAAAGCATTATCCATTATCAGCGCTAATGTAAAGGCCAAACTACATGTTATTCTTAACAAGCAGTTCAGCCTGTCTACATGTAACTTTACAAAAGGAGAACCTGGGCGCCTGAAACTCCCCTGCAGGATAAAGCATGTACCCAATTGGTGCGGCTGAATTGCCACAAAGGGATTTACAAAGGATTGGGCTGCCCAACTGACTCAGAGCCCAATCCTGAGCTTGGCGCTCCGGCTTTCCGTCATAGCACACTGTCACAAACGTGCCATAAGCATGTCTGCGAGGTTTACTGCCAGGCCAGCGCCCTTGCTAGCTCAGCGCTGGCCAGCGCAGGGCTATTGCCAAGTGGGCACCCATTCTCCACTGCTCGTCGGTCTCACAGTCTGCTGAGCCACGGTACAGTAAGTGGGGGCAGGAAGGGGGGCATGGAGGGGGCAGGGAGGAGGCATTCTGGGGAGGGGGAGGCAGGCGGAGGGGGGTCAGGAAGGAGGTGTGATGGGGAGACGGGAGGCGGAGAAAGGGCAGACGGGAGGCGTGCCGGGGAGAGGGAGGCAGGTCCCGTGGAGTTCTGCTCCACCGAGTTCAAGGCGTTCATGTGGGGCTCAGCGCTCTACACGAATGCCTTTACCATACCGCTGACCTTTTGTTGGCGGTAAAGTGAGTAGTTCCATTGCGGGGCTGCTTCCCTTACCCAGGAGAAGAGGACAAAAGTCCCCTTCTCCTGAGGCATCGCTCACAGCAGGCTGAGGCATGCAGGATGCAGTGGCAGCCATTCTCGGTGCTGCTGCAGCAGTGCACCCCGGGCAGCTCAGGATTGGGCTGTCAGATACTTGGTTCATCTAATTCAGTATTGTCTACTACAATCAAAGGTGTCCAAACCTTTTGGCAGGAGGGCCACATAATCTCTCTGACACTGTGTGGGGGCCAGGGAAAAAAAGAATTAATTTACATTTTAAATTTGAGTAAATTTACATAAATGAATATATTAGAGATGGAACATATGAATGAATGAAAGCCTTGCAATAGCTCAAGGCCTATAAAAGGCCTTGCACAAAGCAAGGTCAGCCTTTCCTTCACTGCCACTGCTGCACCACAGATGTGTGACCGCAAGCAGTGGAGGGAGCCCTCATCCCACACAGCTCATGTGAGAGGTTGAACAATTGCTCTCAAGCTGAAAACAGTTGTATTGGGCCAGCATGGGCTCCAGCAACTCTCCGGAGGGCCAGAGTCTCATTGGAGACTGGGGGCTCCCTGCTGGCCAGATTAGGAGTCCTCCAGTGCCGCAAGTGGCCCCGGGGCCGGGGTTTGGGCACCCCTGGTCTACTACATTGACTGGGAAGCAGGTCTCCAGGGTTTTAAGAAGCGGTCTGTTGCCAGCCCTAAATGGATATACCAAATATTGACCTTGGAACTTCCACATGGAAGAGATGGAGTTTACGACTGAATTATGGTCCCATCCCCCAAAGTTGCTTTAGGGGTATGCTGAGCTGCAGAGGTGTTTCATGTGGCTCTGAAGTGCAACATGACATAGTAGAGAATTCCCCAGTGATCACTGCAAGCTCCAACCATGTCAAGAAGTATGTTGCACTTGAGGTATGTGAGAATCAGACCAAGTATGTAAGGATCAGACCAAGAGTCTGAGCAGCTCAGAGTGACTTTGAAGCTCAGCATGACGGAGATAAGTCCCAGTCCTCTGTCAGAGCTTGCAGCAAGGGAAAACATTAGAGGATCATTCTTCTCTATAGTCATGTTGTACTTCTGAGACACTATGATTGCCTCCAAGGCACACCATCAACTGGGACAATTCCCAGCTCCAAGTTTTGAAAGAAGGATAAAGTTGTCAGTTACACTGAAATTCAGAGTTGAAGCACATTGAAACCGTGGGGATGATACACACCCCTGCTCTCCACTCCAATGTCAGGAGGAAGACTGGGGTTCATCATGCTTACTAGAAGGGGGATGGAACATTTACTATAACAAAAATGCAGTGACCCCTGTCTGCAACCAAAACAAATATCTGGAGAATAAAGTAACCCCAAAATATAGAAGTTGGCTATGTCTGATCTTTGTCATTGGCAAATGTCTAAAAAACAGCTTTTGTAAAACCAAAACAAACCAAAAAAGATACCACAGAGTGCATCATAATACCTTTCAGTGTAAATCAGAACAGAGATTTTCTGTTAAATTCAGAGAATCACAAAAGACAGAATGCAATACTCTCTGAGCTCAACTAGCTGTTCCAGTATAGACAGAGAAGCAGAATAATGACATACACTTCAATAATACATCTCAGTGAACTTTACAGCATAGTTATTAATGACTCTGTTACAGAAATAAAGTTGGGGTAAGAGAGGGAAGTTTATCTAAGGAAACTAAATGGACAATGAGAACTAAGGCCATAATCAGTTTTTAAACTAGCATAATGGTAATATTTTCCCTTGGGAATTGTAGCTTGGTGAGGGAGCTAAGAATTCTCTACTAGAGATGTCGTTCCCTCTCAGAACTACAATTCCCAGAGTTCCATAGAGGGAGGGCAATTAAAATGGTTTAGGTTTGCAATATAGATATGCCCAGTAGAACAGCCCTCTGTTTACAGCTCTCATTAATATGCTCACTTTGTTCCTGCACATACACCTTTCTGCAGAAGGCGCAAATCTCTCCTGCATAACGTATTTGTATCAAGAAAATTTGCATCATGACATTTATTCCAGCTGTGGTGCTTCAACGCAAACAGTATCTGAACTAACAAAATATCATTCCCATGAATACCAATGAACATGCAACTGTTTTAGAAGAGATGACATGTTTCCTGCTGAGAATATGTAGGTGCTCTCACACTTTCTAGGCCCAAAAGCAGACGTCAAAAGCTGACAGCAACAGCTGCTTCCTTGCACCTCTTTGCATATCAAGTAGAAAAAACAGTCTTCAGGGTTTTATCCTGAGTGACACTTCCTCACCCTTGGCTGTTTTGAATTGTGAAGCACACAAACTTCCTTTTCTTCAGGCTCCTTCCCCTAAGAAAGATGACTAAGGAAGGGCAAGGATATGGGGTTGCCCTTGGCACTGAGATTGGCAGCTCATCACAAAAAGCTGAGCACACCTGATGAGGAGCACTAGGTATCCAGCTCTCCAGCTAAAACGATAAACTTCCAGTGTCTGGAGGCAGCTAACATGGGTTCCCATTCATTATAGTTCTGAGCATGTCTGCAAACATGCATCTCTGAGGGAGCACATCTCATGGTGCTACATAAGGAGGAGGAATGCCTATGGCTGGGATCATGGAAAAGGGCCTATGAAAAACAAGCCTGACAATGTACTTGTGATATCACAGTGGTTACTACAGCAACAGCAAAAAAAACTCTATGAATCACCTTTTGTCTGCCTCGTCTGAAAGATAGAGGGGTCAAAAGCAGCAGAAGGAGAGGCCTCAGTTTTGAGGCTGGGCCTAGGAGAGGGAGCTGCAGCTAGATCCACAAGGATGTGAGGCACTTCCTCACAGAGAAGTTGTACTGGCACTGACCAGCCTGGGACTGATGATCTTTAGAGTAAGCCTCACTTTACCCTGTAACTGCTCAGGGCCCAAGTTCAGAGCCCACATGAGACTTGCCTCTTCCTGGTTAGTAGGTTGATTGATGGGAGACCTCAAGTAGCCAAACTGGCATTGTTTGCCAGTTTGGCAGACTGGAAGATCTGAGCTTCAACCTGGACTTGTTGTCACTGCTGCTGCTGAACACCTGGAAGGGCTAAGGGCTGGGATGGGGACCCCAACAAAAGGCACCAGATTGCCCAATATTGTAAATCCCTCAGGTATGCATCTTGGAGGATGGCTTCTGGCTATCATGCAGGGAATACTGAATCTCCAGTGTCCTCATTTCTGTTGGGGGCTGCCACAGGATCCTACTCTTCCTCTGTGGTCCTGTCAGTTCCAAGGTACAAGTAGTGGTGAGTTGTGTGAGACTTTACTGACATACATTTGGATTCCTACCACTTCTGCCTGCATCATACAACTCAATCAACTTCAGCGTCCTTATGCTAATATACACCAGTGTAGAGGTTGACATTGCTCATTTGAATATACACTTTAGGTATCTAAATAACCCAAGAGAGAAATGAAAGAGCTAAATTGTGAGGGCAGGAAGAGAAGCCTAAGGGGGAATGATGTCATAGCATTAGTAGTGGACAGTGGAAAAGAGGAGTGGTAAACTCCCACCCAAGAATAGGATGTGTGTTGCTCCACAGGACTGATGGCAATATTCCTATTTGATCAATTGGGGGGGGGGGGCACACAATTCACTTAGTTATGAGGAATCATCTAGATTAGAGAAGCTTTCTCAAATAAAACATCAATGGGGAAAGATGGAAAAACATGGCCCTTGTCACAAGAGCCTCTGTGTCTCATCAACTGCCTATGAACTCTTAGTGTTTCTACAAGAGGCAGAACTCTGCTTTGTGACATTATAATGACCTGTTTTATGAGCAAAGGCAGCTCATGTCACACTGAGAGACTTCGGACGTCAGGAGGGAAATAAGAAACAGTCAGAGTAAGCAAACTGTTAGAAAAAGAAAAAAGATCTTGTTTCTATTCAAATGATTCATGCCATAATTAAAACTAATGGAGTGGGGTAGGAAGGAAAATACAGACAAAAGTAAGACACTGACTCTGGGTAGAACTGTTTGCTCTAGTTTCCAGCGATGGGCAGCAAAACAGATTTGGTCTTTGTAATAAAAATTCCATTTAAATTATTGAAAAAGACGAAATTTGCTTGAAGGTTGTTTTCTCCTACCTTTTCCCCAGAGCAGAGCTACGAATCTGCCATGGGAGGCAGTGATGTAATTGCAGGCAATGCATCATTTCCCAGCTGCTGGGAAGGCCATTTGTAGCATAAATTAACTATAAAAATACAGATGAGAAAATCTGTTTTTTCTCCTGAGGTGGGAGAGGCCACTTCATGCCCGATCCACGCAGCTCACATTGGGCAGTTTAAGCTCACATTGATTTACTTAAATGGACTGCACTAGGCAGCCTAGAGAAAAAGAGCTCCCAGTTAAGCCATGGATGGCTGATTAAAAGATGACTGCTCAGACTCTCTCTGGGTGTAAAATAGCTCAGCTCCATTGACGGCAAGAGTCCTTACTCCAAATATTTACATCAGCAGGGAGCTGTCTTTGGGGGTCTGGTAAAATTTATATCAACTTACACCAGCTGGCTTCTCCTTGTTTTCAGATGTGCTGGTTCAGTTTGGCACTTTTGCTGCTAGTCCGTGCTGACATCAGTCATGTGCTCCAATTTCAGTCTATCTATGCCAAGAATAAATGCCATAGCCTTGTCCCCAAATTCCTTGAGTCAAGGACACTTCATATTTGCTAACTGAACTGGCTACAGAGTGGGACTTACAGCTCATCTTAATGGATGGTGGATCAAAGATTTGATATATTAAGCTGAAAAGGAAACTGTGGGTTACCAACTAAGTACTCTTTCAAGCACTATATCTATACTGCCAGTATAGAAAGGCAGATTTTAAGTTAAACACAGGAGAAAAGATTCTAAGTGAAAAGATAGGTCAATGCTGGAACACGTTTTCTCGGAAGATAATTTCACCTGCATCCTTGGTAAATTAAAAGAATAGATTGATGGAGGGTGCTTTTGGTATAGAATATTTGCATTTGTAGAGCAGACATGTTAAAAACTATTCGATGTATTTATTTGATTCAGTTCTATGATTTTTGTAATTCTACCAAAGTAAATAGGTTCTGAAGTTTGCTTGCTTGTACATAACCTTGCCAAGGACCAGTGACTGCTAGTCATCAATACTGATGATCTGCAGGGTTTGCAGATTCTAGTTTACAGATTTCCAAGTCTCAGCAAGACACCAGTTGGAGCCCTTTGAGCCAACCATGAATGTGCAGTCTGCATGATCTACTAAGATTGCTAATTACATTGAGACCAGTCCAGACCATTGTGGCCTAATTTGGTCTCCTGCCAAGAAAAAAAATGCCAAGTTTTTCTTAAATAGGAGGACTGACCATTAGACATATTTTGAATCAAGAATTGTGAGGTTCTGCTGTGCTGTTATAACTCTGGTCAAGTGTAATAACTCTGATAGATTTTCCCATGAACGGCGCATTTAGACCCCTTCATTAAAAGGCTAGAGTCAGCTGTCAGAACCACACAGTAAAATCTTTGCATGTTCCTTGTGGTTACATCATGTTCACAACTCATGTTGCCAAAGATGGAGATTCAATACACATTGCAATATGACAACCTGCACTTAATGAGCTGTTGGATATCTAAGATGTGACAGAGGAAGAAGCATGCTATCTTGCCAACAACGGAAGCTCCAGAAAGAGCACATTTCCAGGGTCTTCACAATTTCATTTTTAGCTGAATGGCTGTGAGGTGGCTGCTGTGCTAAGCCTATCACAAGTCCTAATGATGAGTACTATTTTGCTGTTCCTTTGGATTTGCCATCTGCTACGATCACCTGTTTGCTGTTGGCAACAGCTTAGTTCTTAGGCTCCTTGGAGCCAACACTTCTTTCTCCTTCCCCCCCCCCTTTTGTCTAATATATTGAAATTCTAATTTCTTTGGGGTCAGGTTGGTCTCTTGCAATATGCCTGCAATTAGACCCTAATCCTCATTATTATCGTCCCATAGATGATAAGCGTAACAAAGATGAGAATGTGTACTCAAGTCAGCCCATTTTGCGTGAAATCACTGGAACAAAAAAGGCTAATATCTTATTGCCATTATCATTGCCTGACTTCTAACTGCTGGGAACTGAACAATGTCTGTCTCCATAACAGGTACATACCAAGGAGCTGGTATAAGTTGGGTCTGAGGTGTCATCTTGTAGGTAGCGTGAAAGGCCGAAGTCAGACACTTTGCAGACCAGGTTGCTGTTGACCAGGATATTCCTGGCTGCGAGATCTCGGTGGACATAATTCATTTCTGCAAGGTACTTCATACCAGCTGCAATTCCTCGTAGCATCCCCACCAACTGGATGACTGTAAACTGCCCATCATTTTGCTGTATTAGTGAAAGTTGAACACCAAGTTAGCATTCCCCATTTAGCCAAGGCCAAATCACACATTATAGGAGACACATTATATGTTAAACAGGGGCTGTAGCTCATAGTACAGCACATACTTTGCATGCAAAAGGTCTCAGGTTCTATATCTATCACCTCCAGGAAGGGCTGAGAAAGACCGCTGTATGAAACTCTGGCCCCTGCCAGTTAGTATCCCCAATATTGGACTAGTTGAATCTATTAAAAATTTTCCTTCCAGAGCTAATAGTAGCTTCAGAGACAGCAATTTACATCCCAACTGCAGTACAGTGGAAAAAGGTTAACCAAAAAGCCCTGGGTGCCATGAAACAGATATTGATCAGGCATTCTCATGGCTGCTATTTAACTCAAAACAGGGAAAGTCACAGGGCCAAACTACACATTTGGGCTGCAGAGTCCAAGAATCCAAGCTGAGGACAGGACCTCCCAACACCACCACTACACACATGGACCCAAGAATGGAAGAGCTACTTGAGCAGGCAGAAGAGCTGAGGATGGTCATGGGAAATGGGAACAGCCTCCAGGATGTAGGAATCTCAGAAGTAGTGGCTGAAGGAAGGGGGAAGAACAGACAATAAGGCTGTGGTTCTCAAACTATCAGGGAGTTTGAGGACCGCAGTAAGTGCCTGCGTGGAAGTGGGGAAGGCAGGGGGGTGGGGGGAAGGCAGCGACACGATCCCCAGGATTGCGTTGCTAAGGGGGCTGCAGGGACTGGCATATACTTAACAGTCCCTGCAGCAGACTCCAGGGAGCCCTGCGCGACCCTCTGCAGGGCTCCCAGAAGCTTCAAAAGTGAAAGTGGAGTGATTACGCTGCACCACTGCAAAACTGGAAGTGGAGCGCAATTATGCCGCTTTCACTTTTTGAAGGCTGGGGAGCCCTGCAGAAGGTTGCACAGGGCTCCCTGCGCCCCCAGAAGACTGCAGAAAGGACTGGTAAGTGCACGCCAGTCCCTGCAGCCCCCTTAGCGACAAGATCCTGGGGTTTGCATCGCTGCCTCCCCCTGCCCCCGCCCCTTAAGGGGAAAGAGTCCAGGGCCCTTAGGCTGCGGTGTTGCACTGTTGTTCTAAACAGTGTCCTCAATTATGAGAATAGTACTTGTTTGGAATCATTTAATCAGGTGATGGGTGTGTCTATGCAGAGCCTCACTTACACCATCAACATCACACTACATGAGCTGGATTCATGCCTCCATTCTTTTATCTCTTGCACACACACGTTGCACTTACTCGTAGAAAGGAGTCCAATGCTCCATTTTCCATAAATTCTGTGATAATCATCACTGGCCGGCTTTTGGTGACCACTCCCTCCAGCCTGATGATGTTTGGGTGATCGAACTGGCCCATGATACTGGCCTCGCTCAGGAAATCTCGCCGCTGCTTCTCAGAGTAACCAGCCTTTAGTGTCTTAATAGCCACATAGATTTCTCTCTTGCCAGGCAATTTCAAGCGCCCTTTATATACTTCACCAAACTCACCTGTAATGGCATGGATATAAGTTACAATCAACCTTGCCCAAGTTGGCATTTCCAAGGGAAAAAAAGTAAAAAATAAGAGCTACCCAATCACTTTCCTGGGTGTCTGAAAACAAGGCATAGTTGCAAGGGGCTTTCTAAGTTATCCTAACAATTCCTTTGAAAGGTTGGTAGCAGGAAAACACATATGCCTAAAAACTACCCATGCCTACGGTGGGCAGACGCAACAAGAGGGCAGCTTTCCTCACCTCCTTAGCCTGTGACTTGACCAGCTGTGCTTGCTGAAATTCCCCGATATGAATTATTTCACAACCATGAAACATTCAGAAGCCTAGTCTTATACTGTATGACCATCTGATCAGCCCATTCCTACCCTTGTCACTAGGAACACCAGAGCCCAGAGGTTCCCAACTGGGGTGTCATGCTGCCATAGCCATTGTCTCTGCCCCATTAAGGGGCGGGGTGATAGTAAATGCAGCACTGCAGTCACCACAATCGTGCCACTGCCAGGGACAAAATGTATTTTTCTAAACTTATCCCTGGCAGCGCCAGCCTTCCAAAAGGTGCGGGGAGCCCATAGACCCCTCTTGCGGGGCTCCACAAGCCTCAGAACAACTAAAAACAGCTATTCTGAGCCACTTCAGATTTTGCTATTGCAAACTGGAAGTGGGTCATTATCACTATTTTTAGCTATTCTTAGGCTTGGGAAGCCCTGCAGAGGGGTCTACAGGCTCCCTACACCCTCCAGAAAGCTGGCGTGCATGCATGCATGTAAAGAATGTCTGCTCAGGGGCTGTAACAGGGAGGGGTCTTAGCTCAATGGTAAAGCACATGTATTATGTGCAGAATGTCCTAGGAGTTATTCCCTGGCACCTCCAGGTAGAGAAGAAGGGAAAAAATCTTGTTCAAAACAATAGCTTCTGCTAGTCAGTGCTGACAACACTGAATAAGATGGATTGACCTGACTCTGTATAAGGCAATTTCCTATGTTCTCTTATATTTTACTCAGTGTGTAGTTACTTCAAGAACAAACTACTTTATTGGCTCATCCTATTTCACACCATCACTGTCTTTCTAAGCATACCACCCAACAAGTAAGTACCTCCCCCCAAACTCAGAAGGACTTATTCCCAAGTAATCATATTTAGGATCAGGTTGCAAGACATGCATAATCCATTTAACTCTGCCACACCTCGTAAAACTAAAAGCTGAAAGTGAAAGGCAGTGTTAAAATGATTAAGAAAATACTGAAGCCTTTTTATGACTATTATTCAAGCACTAAACTAAACCAAAGCAGACAGAGGAATATTAACAGAGCAAAAGGGGAGGGGAGTTGCTGTCTGAGCTCGCCCTTAAAATCCTTGTCAGCTATACCTTCTTGCATCCTCTCTCACAATATGGGAAGGGAAAGGCTGTGTAATGGCTGGGGTCTTGGCATGAGAACAGAGAGGGTGACAGAGGGAGACAGAATTAAAGATACTTCCAGATGGCAGCGCTTTCAGCGAGCTTAGCACCAACACAGCAAGCACCTCATGGAGGTGTATGTTGCAAGGATGGGGCTACTGTTGCTGTCCAACCCAAGCTGATACTGCTTGTCCATTTGGACTGGTCAGAATGGGAAGTTCTGGCAGATATTAAGCAGGCTACTTCAGCACTCCCAATGCACTCAGATCCATCTGAAAGGATCCTTAAAGGGGGAAAAAGGCAAATCTGAAGATTGCAATGCAAAGAGCAAGCAATGGATGCAAACAATGGGTTGCCGCAGGGAAGCAATTGGTTTATAAGAGGGTTGGAGAAAGGGCAGAGCACAGATTAAACTAGTGATGGATTTAGACACATGGGAGACATGGACATGACAAGTCAGCACACAAATACTCATCTAAATCTTCCAGGGGCTGACTCAGTAATAGTTGTAGCAAAGAAGTAGACAGAAGATAAACTGAGGACCATCAATCAGTTTCCAATGGGACACCTAGTGCTGGTGTTGTTACAAAGAATGCTGGACTAGGTGAGCTTTGGCATGATCTACCATGATCTTTTCTTAACAAAGATTGTATACTCAGGACAGGTTGTGCCTTAATTATGTAGAGATCCTGAGTACATAGTCTTCCTCTGTGCATTGAAAATACACTGGCAGTCCATGGATAGCCTTTGAAAATTGGTCAACCCCACAAGACTGAAGTCAGCCCTCTCTTGATATAACAGACATGCAATATTTTGTTGTCTGCAGCTGATATATTTTTTACACATTGACAAGATGGACTCTGGAATTCCTGCCTGAGGCCCTCTGCATACTCAAGGGTTTGTTTATTTGTTTGTCCATTTGTTGCATAGCCATCATGACTAAAGCCTTGGCCATCTTGCTTAGTCTTGAGATGGGAAAAGAAAATGCTGTCTCCTCCAACTTCCCCAAGTAAAATGAAAATGTTAGGTGCTGTATGGAGAGTATGCAATAATCCCGAGGTTAGCAGTCTTGGTGGGGGATGGAAATCTATGAGAATTGGTATGGGTGCAGGAAATGCCCAGAGACCATTGTGATGTAGTGCTAAACCTACGCCATAAAAGATCCTAAGTGAATATAAAAGGTCAGTTATTTTGCATAAAACAAAACAATTGAGCGCACAACCGCTGTGATTTCACAACATAGTTTTATGCAAACTACGGTTTTGGATAGCTAGAGAGTTTTGTGAACAGCGTACAGGCTTTCTCCTGTGAAATTAACTAACAGTTCCAAAAAAAGTGAGCTTCTTATTGTAGCAGAGAGAGTGAGAAATAGATAGATGCCATAAACCAAGGAGCAATTGCCCTACCTATTTATTGTTAATTAAACTAGGGAGCACAATAATATATTAAAGTGAGTCAATTAATTAAGCATAGTCTCTTAAATCACAGAAGATGGGTTTTCAGGAGAAATGTGCCAGTCCACTGTTAATTGAGCTGAATGAGCCTGGGCATCTACAGTGGAAGAAGGAAGGAAGTAAAATGAAGGGAAGGGAGAAGGTGAAGGAATGGCACTGAACACCTGCCCAAATGGGAAACGAATCACACCTGCTCCAATGACTTCTTCAATCTTCACGAAAGACACATCAATTTCCTTGGCAAACTCACGAACAGCTTCATTGGGGTCCTCATACGTAAATGGGTCAATGTAGATCTTCATTCCTGGGGAACCTTCTCATTTGAGAGAAGAGCAGGACAAAAAGAGGGAGAGAGAAAAATCATATTCATCTCTGGGCAGAGGGGTCAACAGCATCTCTCCCTAAGCCCTACTCCCTTAACATAAGAACAGCCCCACTGGATCAGGCCATAGGCCCATCTAGTCCAGCTTCCTGTATCTCACAGCGGCCCACTAAATGCCCCAGGGAGCACACCAGATAACAAGAGACCTGCCTCCTGGTGCCCTGCCTTGCATCTGGCATTCTGACCTAGCCCATTTCCTGCCTATCTTGGCAATTACCTTCCTGTTAGCTCCCCTATTCCATGTTCTTCTTGTTCCATTCCTCCTCTTATATTGTTCTCTACTTTCCTTACATCATCTTTTCTCTTGCTGTTCTCCTTGAAATTTCGAACATATTAGTTATAACTGGCAGATTGGGAGCAGGCCATGAGTTGCACCCAGAAAAGTGGGTGCACACAGTTATTTATTGAAGCAGTAGCAAAGCCATTAGCAGAAAAGTCAAGGAAAGAACTGCAGGTAGAGATCAATATTTATCAATCTGACACCTTCTCTGCTGTTGGTTTGATTGCAAGGGTTATACCAGGTGGCTGTGGCATAGCAGTGAAAGCAGAGGAAAAAACCAAAAAAGTACAGCAGCAAGCTGGGAGGAAAAATGAGTGAAGAGGAGGAGGAGGAGGAGGGAAGAAAGAAGGAAATCACTTTGGAAAAAGTTTTTACAGAAATGAAAAAAACATGAAAAAGAAAGATCAAGAGGATTCAATCAGAGTAAAAGAAGATCATCACAGTGCCCTTCTGAACAAGGAGGCGTACACAGACAGATGAAGGACTTAAGAGAGCAGAGAAAGTCATTTCTCAGCTGTTTGACATTCCAGGTAGGAGTTTTTGCAGTTTACTCAGACTGACCAGCCCTGCAGCCTTTAGTTAAGTGCCTCCCCACAAGCTCTCTCTTGTTTAGACTGAACATTCAACTAACACATGAAGTTACCAATGAAGACCAGTTTGTTGGCTTTATGGCAAAGACAGTGGCAAGTTTATGATGCTTCAGTTCATGCATAATTTAAGCCATTTTTATTTACTTGACATACCTCTGATAGTTTTGTGGCTGCTACTAAAATGACAGAATGCAGCAATTACAAAGAAGTGAAAGCACTGATGATAAAATACAGCCCCTGTAATAAATATTCTCTGGTTTTGCTTTAGCCTCCTAAAAGCGGCACAAGGTCCCTCGTAATGGGCTGCCAAAGGTCTACCAGACACACCTGGGAATTTGTAAGGGGCTGAAGAGAGCTTGTGAGGTTGCCTGCAGGACTTAACTTTGGTAGAGAAACCTCATTATTTCACTCATTAAATTTTAAGAGAAATCTCACACTCAGGAACACCAATCGTAGTGGTGGAAGCACTTTCTCCATCTGGAGAGCATAAAATTGTGGCACACGTGAATCCAACAAAAGTTAGCCAAATACTGAGCAATGGGGCTTTCTGGGATTAGACTCTGTAAACCTGAGGACTGGAAATACATGGTACCACCTGTTCTAATAGTGACAAGGCATGCTTGTTTTTCATGGCCAGGTGCTGTTAGAGAGAGCCTCACCATGCCTCAATCTGTAGTATAGGTCCCTTGGGCCTTTTTAGGCCATTCGGTAAGAATCATGTCCTACTATTACTCTACCTGTAGCACCCCTCTGGGTGTTGCTATAGTTATGTTCGTGGGGCACAGCCGGTGGCACTCTGACAAGGAGATGGAGAGAGGGCTTTCCATCTGGGGAAAATAGCCTGAGCCAGACAAAGCATGCATTATGGGACACCCTCAAAGACCAACTAGAGAGACGCTACACAAGGCAAAGTGGTCGTCGGAGTCAGTCCTGGCTTAGAAGCAGGAAGCCCAGGTTTGTATGTTTGGATGATCACTTAACTGAAAAGACCTCATTCTGGAATAACTCAATAGTTAATCCTTGGAGTGCACTGTATTTTTGCTGGGTTCTCCCATAGTCTCAGACCAGAAATATAACACTCCTCTTCTATTCTTTGTGATGGCACCAAAATCAATCTCAGCACTATGTCTTTCCCAGTCCTTTCTATGCTCACTCTCTCCCCCTCCCATTATTCACTTTTGGTGCTTTTTTTCCCACCATCTTGCTCTCCCCCCCCCATTTGTTCCTCCACACCTTCCTTGTGTTTGACAATCAGTCAGAGACCAAAAGTCCTCCACTTCTCCCTGACCTCACAAATTTATCTACTCCCACCATTACCACTGTTGTTTATACTAGAGTTCCTTTGTTAAATTTCTCGAATGACTTTGCACAGGCCTTATTTGAGCAAGAGCCATATGGGCAGAGAACAGAAGTGTTCCATCCTTGCCTTGGTTGGTTTCTTCTCTTAGTTATTTGCTTTAACAGGGCTCTCCATGAAGAACTCAGTGAAAGATATGGGTCAGGGACAGTGCAGAAAAAAATGCATTTCCAACGCTGGTATGCTGCACATGCCATTTCACATCTCCATCTGCTGCAAATGGAAAAACCTGACTGCCCATTAGCCCAGGGTGCAATGGCATGCTGTTTGTAAGCATGTTAATCCAGTTTGATTGATGTGGGACATACTTCCAAGTAAGTGTGCCTGGGATTGATGCCTTAATTTCTAAATAAGTCAACTAACTAGAACCAAGCAGTTAGTTTGTTTGAAGATGGCTGGGTGGGAGTAAGTGATGGATGCTAAGGAATAGGGAAGGGGGGGTCTGCCTCTTTTTCCTTATTGCCCACCTGGTCTTCTTGCTGCGTGGAGAAGAAGGCAAAGCAATCCCACTTTGATTGCTCATGGAAGCAAATGACCAGAACAGGATCACCTGACTGCTTTTTCCTGCAATTCTGCCAGCGTGATTGATTGTGGTGCTGCAGAAAAAGGTAAGCCGTGTTTGCCTCAATGCACCTCTCACTTCCTCTCAGGGAGCAAGATGAAGATCATAGCACCATTTTAAGCAGCTGGGTGAGTGGTGGGCCAGACGGAAGGCGCAAGCAGATGCTGGGTACAGGGAACCTTTCATGAGTTTGCCACCCTCCTTCAGCTGGCTGCTCAAAGTGGCCACTTCAGTTAGCCCCATGACTGGGCCGGCCCTGCCTGGAAGCCTCTTGGAAACTATTCAGACCCCCAGGTTGCCTGCTGCTCATCCAAATGGTGGACCAGATCTAGAAGGAACAGTTTGGGTGGCCAAGTCCACAGGACCCCTACAATATAACCCCCCCCCCCCGCCCACACTAGTTGGTATCATTCCTTTCCCCACACTTTCAGTTTAGCTCTGCAACATGAAGTTCACTAAAGGGAAAGCTCATACTAGATGCAGCCTTAGACAAATGTTGAGATCAAAACTCTAGGCATCCATTGCCAGTGGTGAAGTCTGCAGTGAAGCCATCTGTGCTCTGCCCACTTCATAAATCTTTTTACAGCTTCATCACATACGCTTTTACACTTCCATAAACTTTTACAAGTGCAGCTGATGCTCTAGCAGGATTATCAAAGAATTTACAAGATCATAACCCAGTCTGGTTTATAGATTAAAAAGCAAAGCAAACATATAACACATATATAAATCAAATTGGGGACACAATGACCTTGCACCCCATAATGCTACCTTCAATTAGTGTTACATAGCCTCTAAATGCCAAGAATACACAAAGCCACTGGTCAGCTAGAAAATGTATATTTACTAATTAATTAAATTTGTATCCTTCTCTGTGAGGTTGAGACCAGTATACATGGTTCTCTCCCCCTATAACCTCAAAACAACCTTGCGAGGTAGGATAGGCTGAGAACCAATGATTGGCCACCCAGGGAGCTTCATGCTAGGTGTAGATTTGAGATTTGATAGAGTCCAGAACTTTAACCCCTATGCCATTCTAGATGCTACTTGTTAAGTTCTGAAAAATGGCTATTTGTTCATTACAAATTGGGGGAAGTTGCTAAGTCTGATGCCAGAGTGTGAATCAAAGGGTTCTGAAAGATTTGGAACTGCATGCATGCAAATGCTAAGACCACAGAATAAAAAAGCACATCCAGCTAAGGGACTATTGATAAAGCAACACTGTCATGTAAAGGTTGCCTTCAACAACCTGGCTTCACTACTGATGATGGTGAGTAGAGTGGTATGTACTGTATTTCTAGCTGATAGCAATAGCTTTGTTCTGTCATCTTGCTGAGAATTGGCAGCCTTTCCATGCTGTCTCAGGAGGACATGTATATACCTCCAAAGTTGCAAAACTTGCGCCACCAAGAGTTTATGATCCAACAAAAGATACCTAATTTGTTCCTCACTGCCTTCAAGGGCACATTTCCTACACCTTGCAAGAATAGTTGCTAAAAATGATAGCATAACTGCACATCTCTTCATTGTGTGTGTGTGTGTTTATTAGATACACAGTATTACTATATGCACACAGCTCTTGCTAGGGCAGAAGAATGGGTCATTAAGGCTGCGGTCCTATAACACTTACCTGAGCATTAACCCCACTGAACATAGTCAGACTTACTTATGAGAAAAGATTATAGACTTGCACTGAATGATCTGGAAACTCATAGAAGATGTTTCTATGCCACTACCAGTAGTTGCTTGTGAAGCATACCACTAGCATGGGTGATGTAAAAGGCCTTGAAACATTTCTCCTGCCATGTAGGTCCTCGCCACAGATAGGTACTTTAGTGGCTTCCACATGGGAAGTGTCATCTTTAAAACTGGCCTTAAAAATAGTTTGCTTAAAAGGCAGTGGGTAAGAGGACATTGATTTGTAAGGTTGGCTTTGCAATTTGCAAATAAATGCTGAAAAAGGGACCTGCAGCACTAGTTGACTTGCCTCAGGATGAATGAGTCAACCTGCTGCCTAACAATAACTCTTAACATTCTACACACAGGAGACCAGCTGTTAAGCGCTGTCCTGCCTGTGTATTTTTGCCTCACTTTATACCAGCTGTCTCACATTTGTCCTGCTAGAGCTGCCCTTACAATGTCACTGCCACTGGGCTGTGTATTCACTTTCGCCTTATAAGAAATAACTCTTGCCATGAGAAAAAAAATGTCAGGCAGTGAGACAAAGTGCTGCTTCTGGAGAAGTGTCAGCAGTGGGGACACATGAGAGGACCAAGGACAGATGGAGTCATACAGCAGTGGCTCAGGGAACAAGGCTTGAGCTAATGGGCATTAGAAGTGCAGAAATGCCACCAATGAGCACAGTGGCAGCAGGGAAGAGGCATGCCATATATTCAAAGAGCCCAAGTTGTTTTGGAGAGTAGCAAATGTGTCTGTTAAAAAAAGATCTGCTGGCAGGGTCATACAAAGAGTTTCCTGCAGTTTAACTTCCTCTTAAAAGTCAACAGCCATCCAACTGTCATGACACAGAGAAATCATTCCCTGTACAGAATAAACAGCAACTATAGGGACAAGATCATCTTGACCCTGAAATGGGAGCATTTGCTTATATTGTAAAAAGCAACACTAAGGCACAGGCAGATGACCTGCTCCAAGTGTTGGCTGACTCTTTCTTATTCATCTGCATCTCTGGGCCACCATCAATCTGATCAAACTTGGTTCGTCAGTGTAGTCTACCCAGTGTACCTCAGGGCGACTTCTCAAAAGGGTATTGTGCTTTCCTGCTCACATTTTGAAAAGCATGAAGAGGCCAGAATGCACTTCCAAGACATGTCTAAAGGTTTTGAGAAATGCTGGTCTCGTACCTATTTATCTGGTGTATTTATATCCTAGCCTTCCTTGAAACAGCTCCAAAGTGTGTGTGTGCGTGTGTGCGGGGGGTGGGGGTGGGGAAGTTCTAAGTGATACCAGCTTACAAATGGACCCTGACCTGTTTTGCTTCAGAGATGGAAATATAAAAGATGGTGAAAAATTCTCAGAATGGAATTGCTATTGGAATTAGGTTGAAAATTCAACAACAACCCTTTGGACCTCAGGCAACTGCAAACCTTTCTCTGTAGGATTATAGCTGTAGCTCCCATCTGAATTTGTTGGGCCAATTTCTAGCTGTTTCTGCACACAGTGGTATGCTTGTTTTTTAAAATTAAGTAAGGAAATATAATGCTGGAACACTAGATAACGAAGATGCAAGTTGTCTACTCAGTGAGACTCACCCAGTGACTTTTGTATTGAGGTTAAGCCAAGAGACATTTTATTGCAATGTATCTTTCTAGTGAAGAATTCTTGTGACGAGTGAACTGCGACAACCTGTAGTCATATCCTTAGAAGTAGTGTAGCAAATTTATATTCCTCCCTACAAGAGTCAGACCCTTGACTGTTCATTCTTCCCTGTAGATGTTTCTGATCTCAGATCTTCAAAGACTGCTTATCACAGCTCTCTTCCCACCATTTGCTGGTACAATTTTAGCACCATATGCTGGTATTTCGTTCCCTCAGCTCTAAAGGTTATTGTTCCATAAATGGGACCCTGAAAGTTATCAGACTCTCAGTTGGGTTTCAAACTCCCTCTCATTTCCATTCATAAGTGGATACACTTGTACTGTAAGAAGAGGTATTTATTACATAAGTTATATTGTTCCTTATTGCTTAGTAAAACAAGTCCATTACAGTCTATAAATGATCTTTGTGTGCTTTCACAGAAATACTAATGTTTTATTCAAAAAGCTGATAAAACAGTGAAACATCCATGCCTACAATTTTTGAATTGCAAGTTCCCTGAATGTGTAACATTCCTCTATTCAGTCAGTTGGTACAAACACCCCCAAATTTTGCTCTGTGGAAATCAACTGACAGTGCAATCTTATGCATGTTTACTCAGAAGTAAATCTCGCTACATTCATTACTCCCTTGTAACTAGGACTGTGGTTTTAGACCAGCAGTTCCCAAACTGTGGGTCTGTGGCTTACCAGTGGGTCACAACACAATTTTGGGAAGGTTGTGAAACTGACAAGGCAGATTAGTCTATGAGCATCAAGCGTAAAATAACCTTCTACAGGTGGGGGGAGCGCTGCTAGTCAATCACCATTATACCCACAGAAGCTTGAACAGTTGGTAAAAGGAAACTTCTTTTTTCCAATGTTTCCCAATGCTGAAATGTGGGGATACCACTGCTTTAGGCAATCTCAATTTGAGCACCAATATTCAATAATATAGTGTTTCTTTAAGCAATATTGTAAAATGACTAAAGATCCATGATTTCTATCTGCTAAATCACAGCCACAGAAACTTTCTAGACTGAGGATCCCATCAAATATATTAATGGTGGTCTCATTAATTTGCTTTAAAAACAGCTTTCAAATCATTAGACTCCCACACCGAACTTGGATGGCCTCTGCGTTTGCAGCTGAATATGATTCTTTTGAAAATAAAAAAGAGCTACTGAGGTATTTTATCCAAAAGTTAAAATTAAGACAATTTCAGAGCTTTGCAACAAAGCGTTTGAAGGTCAAGGAGTGCGGGAGCAACTACCGATTGAGTGTGACATCTTAATTGTGTCTCTGCAGTATGTTTTGGGTTAAACTTTAATTCCATGACTGCATGCTCCTGATCCATCTGTTTGAATTATAACGAGGATGTTCTCTCTTAGACCTTAGGCTCACATTTTCTTTTTAAAGAAAGAGAAAGTCGGGGAGGCTTCTCCTCTAAAGTGCAAATTGGATTTCAGCTGCTCCCAATTTGGTTTTCTTCCCCCTATCTCATTTCCTGCTTTGGCTAAGGTTTACTTAGGTATTGCTGCTGGCTGTAATCTGGAGAGCCCTAAAGAGCTGTGTGCATTTGTGTTGGAGATTTCCCCTGAAACACCTGGGAACTGTCGAATATAATTGTTTGCAGCTGGTTCAGCATGCACAGTGAGCGTGTAAAGTATGTGTAGGTGCAGACAGAGAAGGGTAGATGAGCAGTGATTACTCACTGGCCAAGACTGCTGCCTTGCTATTTTATTATCCTATTAACTTTCCTAATACAGGTTATAAAGGCTTATTTGCTGCATTTCACAAGAGCTCAGCTTGTACTCCAGGAAAAATCCGAATATGATCTGTTTTCTAAACAGCTGATGAAAAGCTATTTGCCTATATTTCACTGTGACTAATGAATCTATACATTTTAAAAGGAGGAAGTTTATAAAAAGAACACTTTATAGACTGAAATTTTTTTTAAAATGTTTGTTTATGGATACCTTCTGAGATCTTCCCTTCGCTTACCAATCAAAGTATAGCAAGCATAAAGGCAGTTTCTCTTCATAGTAATTTGTGACAAACTCCTCCCTCTCTGGTGATCTAAGGCCTGTTTTTGAGAGGCATTTGAAGAAAAGCCGACAACAAACCTGTACTGCGAATAATAAGCAGATAAGGAGCAGATGGCCAAAAGGTACTGTGCTATATATCCTTTTCAACTCTCCAAAAGATTTTTATTAGCAAAAACAATTTCAGAAAGCTCTTTAACCACCCATCTAAACATAAGCCAGGAGACCCAATTATCAGAGGCTGAGGATTTCCTTCAGTGCTTTTCTGAATCCTTGTTCTCTCCTGGTTCCTTACTCTCTCTTCTTGATTTGCTTTGTTGACAATCTCAGCAGGAAATCCCCACTCCCTAGCAGACTGCATTTCTAGGGGATTGTTTATCCTTTTAAATGCCCTGCCGAAATGCTCATAAGCACCCTTTTTTCATTCCACCTCTGGCCAGAACTTGTAAAGATGAGATGAACATCAGTGGCTTTCTCACCATGGCCTCATCCTCCTCCCCAAACATCTTGCTTATCTTCTCCATCTTTCCTGTCTTGCTGACTTTTTCTCCATGTGTCTCCCACACAGCCTACTGAGCACCATGTGACCTCCAACAGACTACAAATGATGTTGCACTTCTCAATCATACCCCAAAGAGAAACACATCTGCAGTGTTGTCATCACTTTTCCAATCCATCCCCCACTGCTCAGGGGTTTCTGCCACACACTCACCTCGACCAGTGCTATAGTGCTGCAGCTTATCGCTGTACACTGCCTCTTTGCTGTACGCCCGCTTTCTAGGAAAACAAAAGGTAAACACTAGTTCAGCAAATGCCCACACAACCCTTCTAAGCAGGTCTTATCACCGAAGAAACACAAGGCTGGGCTATTCTGTTGCCCAAGCCAATGTGGCAAGTTCACGTGGTTTTTTATGACCTTGATACATGGCTAATTCCTTCCCCTAATGCAGAATTAACTCCTATGCGAGTTAATCAGTGTTAGAAAAGCACTATGCAGAATCTGTCAGCATATTTGCTTTCTGTGCTGTGGTGGTGAACATTGGTTTTTCTGCCATTCACCTTTTAAGTTATTTAAAATAGCTCATTGAGAAATGTACAATTGCCACCACACTGAAGAGAGTGGTTAAATTCAGGGTGCAGATTTCTCCCACTATGAAAGAAATGGCTGAGAAAACAAGGTAAAGCTTTCACATTAGTTTTTGAACTATCTATATACTTTTGTATGAAGTATATGGAACAGAGTTGCAATGAAAACAGATTTCTGGACCTCTTCAGATACTACAGCTCTGGACAGCCACCTACTGCATGGAGAGCAGTAAGTATGCACCACTACTCTTTGCCTAATCAGCACACATCCCTGTTCCGGTGTGATCAGTTGGGATAGACTGTTCACACATTAAAACAATATATTAACCAAGTGATTCTGATGTACCAAACTATATGCCCGTGCAGGAATAGGATGGCATGCTGAATGGGTGGGGAGCAGCAGTGCATCCTGATTCTTTTTTGTGCAATGGGTGGCTGCCCCAAGTTCACATAGTCTGAACCAACCCATGAAGAGTTCAAACAGACACCAGACTGGCCCTGTTTGCAGCACTGTGATGGCCGGATATGAAATTAATATAATACATTGCATATTTAATCTACCACAGAGAGGGCAAAAGTATTGTAGGCCTCCGGTTCGAGACTCATACTGAGAAGCAACAGGCACATGAAGATCTCTCTTAGAGGAGTACCCTCAAGTTTGGTGACTGTGATGGCTCATGTTGATTTTTGTTTCAGCATTCTTCCTAAGAAGAGAATACATACAAGGTTTTGTTGCCACATCCTGTGCAAGACTATTTTCCAGCTAGAACTTCTGCCCTTCGTAAAGGAGGCAAAATTTTAACTAGGTTAACTAAATTTCCATTGGCACCTATGTTGATTCACACAATGTTTCCTGAGTAACCACTATTGTTCAGCTGTGGGACGAATGAAATTCAGACAGCACACCTTGCAGTACATTTCTGGAGACAACTTTGTAGTCCCCAACAAGAATATTCACTCTCTGGAATGAAAAGCAAGTGGTTAATTCACAGCAAATGTGTAACTAACCATACCTGCTGCAAACAATTGAAATTGCCACCAAGGAAACAATAAAGACGACCCCTGCTGCTGCAGACCCGGCAATCAATGGCAGTTGCTCTCTCAATTCTGACTTGTAGTCATCTGGAAAAGAAAGCAGTTGTAATCTTCCTGTCTATTCATACAAGCCCTAATTTCTAATAGTAAACTTTGATTTACCATGTTTGAATCTCACCCATCATCCTGCCTACATGGGTAATCACATCTTATCCAAAAACCAGTGAGAGGGAGGCTAGTGAAGACGGAGGGATTTGCCCAAGTCCATATTGGAATTTCATGGCTGAACAGGGAGAACACTAGTCCAAATTCTTCAACCACTACATGATACTGGCTGTGAGAGCCAGAGTAACCAAGCCTAAAGAGGCTCTGAAGTCCTCGAAGGAACACTGCAAATTAGCAAGTTGGGTGGCAGAGCCAAAGAAGTGATTAACTTTAAATGTCACAGCACAGCACATACAATATGACATGTAATAGGGGGCAGGAAACTTGACACAGGGATACCCTGTTTTTGACAGTAACTGTATGCCCCACCCAAGACAAGCATAAATCAGAGAAGTATAAAGGGGTGTTTCAGTCCTGCTGAAATTAATAGGACTTAACTGCATGAGATGGTTTGGGTGTTGTAAAGAGCATGAGACTCAGCCTCGTATGCTTTGATAACTTGCCTGAATTACCCCTGCTAACTGGGTAAGAGGTACTTTATCAAGTGAGTGCTCCTCTTTTATTTAGCAGGGGAAGAGAAACTGGCCCTCCTCACCCCAGCAGAGTCTTTTCTAGTAGCTGTTTGCTGGTGTTCTTTTGCATCTTTTTAGATTGTGAGCCCTTTTGGGACAGGGAGCCATTTAGTTATTTGATTTCCTCTGTAAACCATTGTGAACTTTTCATTGAAAAGCAGTATAAAAATACTGTTGTTGTTATTGACTAACTGTGGACAAAAAGAGAAACTTCAGTTTGTCTCACCACAAAAAGAAGCATTCAATCTCCTTCCCTCACACATGAAAGGGGAGCACGTGAGACCAAGACTCATGGCTGCTTATGATTTGTTGTTACATCTGAACCAGGGCAGTGATAAAGTTTTGCTTATTTCAGAGGAACTTGTTTGACTTTTAGTTCTGAATTGCAGTTCTGAGGGCAGATCTTGCCAGAGTTCTGACTATGAGAAATCCTTTGTATCACACCCTCTGGCTTTCTTGATAAGTTGTTCAGATAAAAGACATGCTCCCTTTGTGTAGGCACTCTTCCTACCACAATGGACCCGAAGACGACGTCAGTTAACACATTAATTTTATTAACACTCTTGCTCATCTTCTGAAACCTCTGCAGCTAACACCCAAAAGTCATATGTAGTGACCGTAAACACATGCAAAGGCCCTCATGAGCTTAAAATAAATTCATACAAATAGGAATGTTTCACACTTCCTTTTAATTTTCGTATTCTCATTCACAGCTAATTACTAGTAACCTGTTTTATCTCTTGCCTGATGCTTACATCCTGAGAAAATTTTCATCTAACAATCAATTATTATTTAATAATACACAATATCCGCTCTCATTAGGTTTCAATTAGCTGCTTATATTTCAGAAAGATTTTTCTCTCCTTGCCTGGATAATTGAAAGAATTAGGGAAATTCTTTTTTTAACATTCATCTATTGAGTCATAAGGTGCGTATGTGTCCCCATCTCCTTATTCAATTAAAACTCCTTTACATTAGTCAAGGAGGTGCTCTTTTTCTCTGGCTGAAAAATGGACTTGTGTTAGGCTTTGAAATAGTGTCCTAGTTAAACCACTCTGGAGAAAGCCATCAAAAAGAGCAAAATAAAATGTACATGGGAAATAAATATAGATTGACTAGATAGTAGCTAAAACTAGATTTAGGGCCCAATCCTAAACTGAGCCAGCGCTGGCGTGGAGTGTCACAAACACTGTGACATCATCTGGATCTAGGTAAGAGCTCCGGGCGGTGGTGAGGGCCTCAGGAGAGGGCTGGACAGGGAGTAGAAAGGAGGTGGGACCGGCGAAGCTCTGCTCCGCCAGATCCTGAACTCCATGTTGGGCCAGAAGGCCTGACACAGAGTCTCTCAAGTCTGCACCAGCAAAATAGCTTGTGCAGACTTGAGAAGCCCCACTATGGAGGAGACCTCCAGTAGCCTTGGCAGTGCCACTGGATGCAGCGGTAGCTGCTTTGGTATCACTGTACCCAGAGGAGTCACCACCTTCAGCTGTTATTCAGCTACTTAAAAAGGAGAAGTCTTGAGCCTCAGGGGCAATTTAAGAACCAAATTACATAAACTTGGAGAGAGGTGGGTTCATACTTGGTAGCTTGGGTAAATCCCCTTTGAATTTGTATACAAGAACTGGCTGCATGAATAAGCTAATCACATGTGTGAATACAAGTGCAGCAATCATTGGAATGGTGACTTTCTTGCATGCAGACATGTTCAGCCATGCAGCCAACCTAGACTGTAGGGAAGCCTCATTCATTCACCTATTCATTCAATATTCAAATCTCTTGAGAAAGAACAGAGTACAGATGCCGCACACTCTCTCTGCCCAGAGTTAGTTGGTTGTTTCAAGCCCAATCTTAACCAACATTCCAGCCCTGATGCAGCTACAGTGCAGCCCTGAGGTAAGAGAACAAACATTCCATTTTTTGGTAGAAAATGGACTTGTGTTAGGCTTTGAAATAGTGTCCTAGTTAAACTGCTCCATGGAGAAAGCCATCACAGTAAGAAAAACTTTGACAGAGCAAAACAAAATGTAAATGGGAAATTAATACAGATTGACTAGATCAGTGTTTCACAAGCTGTGAGTCAGAACCCACCAATGCATCACAGACTGATTTTTGGTGGGTCATGAAAAGGTTTTTGAAATTTTTTTAAAAAATCTTTCAAAGCACACTTGCCCAGTTTGCAGAAAACAAATTGCTAGCTGGAATGCTAACCTGTGGTATGAAGTAATCTTCATACTTCCAAATTGAAATGTCATGTTTTCTTATTTTCTTTAGTATTTAGAGTGTTTCAGCCTTTTGTCTGGCCTGGAAATTCCTAACTGCACATCTTGCTCTCCAATTCAGTACCCTTCTAAGTACCCGTGGAATGACTGTAAAGTTTGGGGGAACAGTCCTTAGGGAGTTTCTAGGGACTCCATTTCTAGGGAGAGTCTAGTAAATGTCTACACACACATACACTCACATACAGGGTTTCTAGCAGCCTCAGAAGCACACAAGACTTCAATTATTATTAATTAATAATTTATTTACTATTTATTAATAAAATATTTCTTCCAAGATCTTTCTTTTTTTTCCTTTTTTTTTTTTTTTGCTAGTGGGTCACAGTAGGTTGTCATTTTAAAAAGTGGGTCCTGGTGCTGAAAAGTTTTGGAAGCACTGGACTAGATAGTCAGGCCTTCGTGACTGCCCCCACCACAGGATGCAGTGCACAGCCCATTGGCATGGCTGCATTGGTACTGGAAAGTAAGTAAGGATTTGGCTCCTTGGTTCTCACCTGGCTCAAAATCCAAGTAGTGATAGGGCAGTTGTACGGACTGCAAAACTAAGCAATCACACCCTGGAATAGATTTGTCATCCATATCATCTCAAGTGATAAGGGGTTTTTTTTCTGTTGTTGTTTTTTGTTTGTTTGTTTGTTTTGCAACACCTCAGGTACAGATATGTGATCAATGGGTAGTAGAATGTGTGGTCAAATATCCATGGGCTTATACTTATTTAAAGATACTTTATGGGGTAGGGCTGATAAGGCATCAGAAACAAGATGTCTACCTCTCCCATATGTTCTCTGTCTTGTTGGCATATCGTGTGGGGTGAATGTCATTAAGGGCGCAATCCTAACCCCTTATGTCAGTGCTTTCCAGCACTGACATAAGGGCAATGCAGCTCTGAGGTAAAGGAATAAACATTCTCTTACTTTAAGGAGGCCTCCATGAGTGACACCCAACTGCAGGATGCAGCACATGTTCCATTGGGACCACTATGCCAGTACTGGAAAGCACAAAGGAGTTAGGATTGCGCCCAAAGAGAACTAATACAGAGCTCAGGTATGGTTTAAAAATTCCATAAAACATAATTAACCAAGTTAGGCCAGCTTTTGCAGTGGTCTTCAGGTTCTGAGAAACTAGGGTTGCAATCCTATAAAACTTTCCTGGAAGCAACCCCTCTGAACATAGTATGACTTATTTCTGAATAAACATGTATAGGATTGTGCCGTGAATTACTCATATTTAAACTGGAATGTTATCCATTTTATACATAGTAGCTAGGATACGCTCATGTCTTGGGACTGCTCGATACATTATGGATGTCAAATACATGTTTTAATGATGTGACTATGCAGCAGCAAATCTTGATCAATAGCTGGCTAGCTGATACATGAAGACATATTTTATATTTTACAAATATATCATGTGTAATGTGTGATGTAGTTCTATAGAATATTCTGAGGGCCTAATCCTATCGAACTTTCCAGCACTGATGCAGCCATGCCAACAGGGCATATCATGCACCCTGAGGTGGGGAAGCAAACACAGAGGCCTCCTCAAGGTAAGGGAATATTTGTTCCCTTACCTCAGGGCTGCATTGCAGCTGCATCAGCACTGGAAATTTGGATAGGATCGGTTCCTGAAATACTGAAATCCTAATGAATCAACAGGAAGCAAATGTCTTTGGTGGAAAAATGTTCAACACCTATCCTAACCAGGCAGAACAGAATACAGGACCTTGGAGTTCAATTTCATTCCCAGTTTCCCACAGTATGTGGAAAAAATCATGACCCACACCACCTCCAGTGCAAAATATGCATTTCCTCAATACATAAGGTTCTCTTATAAGGTCACAACCTTATGTGTTATGAGTACACTCTAGGTAAGGCAAAAGCAGGTTAATAAGCAAATCCTTAAAGAGTGTGTAATTTATAGACTAGCAAAATACCACAAAGTTGGTTCTCGCATTCAGCGTCTTTCTAACATTTCTAAACTGGAGCTTAGTTGCTGCTGCGAGGGAATGCCTAGAAATGGCAAACTGTACTATTCATGGGTACAAAGCCTTGGTAACACCCATTATTGGTCACTGTGGCTTGGTGGACCACCTCTGGGATACTCAGAGGCTATTTTCAGGCTTGAATGTTAAGGGGGCATGGGGGCTTGCCCCCTTGCTTTTGGTGACTATCCCCATAGCTTCTGTTTTTAGAACTTTACCAGGGTGGGATGCATGATTTAGCTGAAATTAACAGGTGAGACTTACGGACTGCATTAAGCCCCGCACCGAAAGCCCCCCATACTTGAAGAACAAGCTGCTGTTATGTCTCCTTAGTTTGTAAGCAAATGCAGACAGCCCATTCATATGCAGAAAGCAAAACTAAAAAGGGGGGGCTCACTTAGATGGTCAGGGTGAAGAGATAAGAGATTTCAACCAGATTATTCTTCCAGCTGGCAATTAATCAAACATCCCTGTAAATCACCTGGCTCTCACTATGCTGTCCCACTGGGAGGCGAAGGGTTTGGAGAGACAAGTTGATTTAATCCAATTACAGCTTGGAGGTTTGATGAAGAGTGCAATTGCCTCCCCTTCATTGCTTTCCTCCCTCCCACTCTTCAGTGTCTTTTCTCTTAGACTCACCATCAGTAAGGGTTTGGAAGCACATTTTCCCACTGTATTTCCCATAGCCTGCCACAGTCCGCGCTCGCACCTGAACCACGTATACCATTCCTGGCCGCAGTCCATCAATTCGTGCCGTGTTGGTCTGGCTCTTGGCCATGGAAGAGTTGTACTCATTGTGGTCCTTCAGGGAACAGTGAACAAAGAAAAGGTATTAATACAAAGGAACAAACCATCTATTTGCAGAAGAAGAAAAAAAGTTGGTGCTGGCTAGTGAGTAAGCTACTGTGGCAATGCAGAGTAAAATTTAACTTCTTTGTATTTCCTCTCAAGAGAGCCAAGGAACATGTAAGCAACAACATTTGCAAGTTTCATATTTGACCTGGTGCATGTGATGCAATGGGATGATGATAGTGATGACTGGTAAGAACAAAAGAAGGGCCCCGCTGAATGGGCACTAGCTGGTGGGCACTAGCTTCCACAGTGCCCACCAGATGCCTCAGGGAGCACACAAGACAACAGGATACCTGCATCCTGGTGGCACTCCCTTGCCTCTGACATTCTGAGGTAACCTACTTCTAAAACCAGGAGGTCACACATACCCATCATGGCTTGTAACCTGTAATGGACTTTTCCCCAAGAAATCTGTTCAATCCCCTTTTAATGGTATCTAGGCCAGATCTTGTGGCACACAAACCACACCGTGTGATTGCTACACCTTGTGGCAAGGAGTTCCACAGACTAGTTACATGCTGAGTAAAGAAATATTTTCTTATGTTTTTGTCTAATTTTCCTAACATTCAATTTTAGTGGATGTCTCCTGGTTCTGGTGTTGTGTGTGAGAAAAAAAAAAACATTCCCTCTTTCCAATTGATTCATCCCCTGTGTAATTTTGTACATCCCAATCATGTTGTGCTCATGGTAGCATGATTTTTAAGCACCTAGCCCATACTGCAATGATTTTGCAATTTTTGGCAAAGTTACAGATTTGACGAACAATCAGAGAGCACCCTTATTATACAGGGTGGGCTGTATCTGCAGATCCCATATCTGCAAATTCAGTTATCGGTGGCTTGGGTCTGCAGGCCCCCCTGCACATGGCCCCCATGCACCCCCTCTTTGGAGCTGAGGGGAGCTCTGTTTCCTTTGGAGGCTTCCCCAGTCTTCGTAATGCCTTCTAAGGCATTAAAAACATCACTTCTGGTTTCTTTGTGAAAGCAGAAGTTGAGTTTTTTCAACTTCCAAGTTCAGTCTGAGCCTGGCAGAGACCACAGATGGACAGACATGGCCTATACTGAGCTGAGAAGCTCCTCTGGAGGGGAGGAGAGCCAGGCTCCCCTTGCCTCCGGGGGTCCAGTCCATGGGTTTGGGCATTTGCCAATATCTGCCGTTTTGTCTATCCGTGAGGAGTTCCAGAATGGAACTCCCTGCAGATAATGGGACACACCTGTATTCTGACCTATGTGTGATATATATGAAACTTTGCTGAAAATTTAGCTTCATGCTCAAAAATTCATTGAATATCTCATCATGCTCTCCTTTCAGTTTTAGTACTCTGTTATTCAGCTTAGCCCTGCTCCAAACAGGGGGGACTAAACAAAAGTCCAGTGAAACAATCCACTCCAAAGGACTCACAGAGTGATTTTATAACTGGTCTATAAAGTTCACACCAGGCATACACGCCATCACTATGAGTGATGAAGCCTGAAGAAACAATGCAACTCTATCCATTTTTAGGGGGGGAGGGCCTGGAGATTGTCATATACTATTTCTGATGCTTCAATTCCAGGGTATTCAAATGACAGATAGAAAACTGAAGGTGAAAGGCGATGAACTGCCCAAAGCTACCGCAGTGGCTAGTGCTTGAATTCAGGACTCCCCAATGTTTAATTTCTGCTTGCCTGACACTGAATCATGCTGAATATCAAGACCCGACATAGCTATAGTACATTCTCCCTTATATAGCCATTCTAAATCTCTCTCTCTCTCTCTCTCTCTGTGTGTGTGTGTGTGTGTGTGTGTGTGTGTGTGTGTGTCGCACACACAGTTCACATTCCCCTGAGAAGCCAGGTATTGAAGCAGATGGGCCTAATACAAATGTGGCAGTGCAAAGAGGGACAGTGCTACCTATCTTCCATGTCTGCTATGCTAAGGTAAACCTGCAGGCATAAACAATGCAAGGCACAGGTTGGCAGAACCTTACAGTTACCCTGCATTTGACACTTCCTCCCTGACAATCTGGCACTTATTATCATTCACTACACCCCAGGGGCACATGGAGCAGCACTAGTTCATCATTTCACCTGCACCAATCTTTGCTGGGTTCCATCTACTCAGCTCATACCAAATAATAAAACTGATGACATTTCTGGGACTTCAGGGCTTAACTGAAAGTGTTAGATGGATATTGTAGATACAGAAGAGTGGCACAGAGTGGGCAAAGCATTCACTATGCATCACCAAAGCTAGCTCTCTCTGCAGGTTGCTAGTCATAGCACGCTATTAGTCACCAGAAACAATAATCATTCAAGAATATGAGGAAATGAAACAAGTACACACAGCAGGCAAGCAGGAACCAATGGGGAGTCCCTGGCTTCAGTTAACTATTATTTCCAACATTTTTTTGCAGCCGTATGGCTGAAAGGCTTAGACGGGAAGACCCTTTTTGCCTCTACTGCATGGCTCAGGCAAACAGGTAACAGAGTCTTGGGCTGCAATCCTATAAATGCTTACCTTGGAGTTGATCTCAGTGGGACTGCTGAGTAGAAATGCACAAAATTGGCTAAAGAGGGCCCCAAAAGGTGCCATGCAGGTGACATTGGAGCCATAATGAGAATAATTGGATATGGTGTCAAGCTTCTTGGTAGGCTGTGAAATCATTTCCCACTGGAAATGGGTTTCACAAGTTCCTTATGCCTAAGGGAGCAGAACCGTGAAGAAGCTAGCCCCTCACAGGCCTCTGGTGTGGGCTTCTAGAATGATTGGGTTAGCATTCAACAGGGAAACACCCATCGTAGGGTGAACAGGCAAAAATCCTATGGTGTGACAAATCATTGCTGTACTGTAGAGAATATAATTTAGTTGAAAATGTGGTACAGGTTCATATAAACAATAGCTAAACCCATCTTAGACACCACAGTGTTCAGGATTGGGCTACAGGTCTGATGGAAGTAGACCTTCCAAAAAATTGGTGCTACTGGAACTTCCTGCCTCAGATCTCACAGCCGTGACTGGGTTCCTCCCCATTGACTTCAACTAGGCTTTGAATCAGGCCAAGACTGAACATTCCACAACAAATGGAAAAACAGCAAGGGGTTTCAGACCCCAAGTTACTGATGGCCCAGCCCAACTCCCTTCCCTCAAATACATTCAGGCTTACGGTGGCTGGTCTTGAGCCCATAGTGCTGCTAATCTCGGGGATGCAGATCCGGCTCACCTTCTCATAGTAACGGATCTCATAGTCCAGGATGATGCCATTGGGCTGTTCCGGCTGAGGCCACGACAGTGTGATGCTCCTCATGGTGGCACTTACCTGGTGCATTATGGGAACTGTGGAGGGAGCTATGGAGAAAGGAAGGAACAGGAAGTGCAAGAAAAGTGAAAATCAACTCAGGGGAAGGAAAATAAGAGCATTCTGAAAAGGTGATAGAAATAAAACATCAGGTTTGGATCAGGGAGAGGAGGGGGCAGTGGGGACGAAGGAGGAGAATGAATAAATAATACAACTCAACACAACAGCATATAGTATTTCGACACACAAGAAAAGCATTTAAACTACTACTACAGCACTTAGGTGCAGAATTCCTTTTCGATGCGTGAAATATGTAACGGCGAGCCTACTAGCTCTGAAAATATGACAATACAACCCAATAAGTACACTGTAGGCAGATGGGTTTTTTTGCTGTCAGAGACCATCAGAAGACTTTGGCCAGAAATGTGTCCTACTCGCATCCCATTAAGATGAACAGTAGCAGTATAAGAACATATTTCAATATGCATTCATGTCAATGGTGCTTCCAAAGGCAAGGCTGCTAGTGGATTGCATCCTTGGAATGGTTTTTCATGGTGAGTTAAACCAATATACCAGAAACACACCGCTCCACCTGCCCTCTAGGACTTACGTGAGGTCATTCCCAATCTTCTTACCAGGGCTGGCCTTACTGGTAAGAAACATGAAGCAGTTGCTTCCAGCACCCATTCCCAGAGGGGCACTGTTTTTTGGTCTCCAATCTGTCTGTGTTACATGAACTCCAGTCCAAGCAAGGGGGAAGGGAGGAGGAATTGCTTCAACTTTCCACTGGAGGATGTCTGGAGCGCTGCTTCCCCCCCCCCAACTGCTCTTTCATCCCTCAACCCTCCTGCTTTCCAGGGCTTGTCTAAGGAGCTCTCCGGCCCATGCCAAAGAGAACTCCCTCACAACATTTGCACATATGCTTAAAAGTGTAGTCCTTGAAATAGCTTGCTCTCCCATTCTCTAACTGTCCCTTCCCATTACTCAGCCCTCTGCTTGTCTTCCCTTGGTCCTCATTCATCTTTGCTACCCCATGCTACTCAACCCCTTTTACCAAATTCTCAGTTAACTCTGACCCTTGCTTATTCCAACCTTCTCTTCCGAGGCCCCTCATTTCACCCTTTCTTTCCTTCCTTCAGCCCCCTTTCCTCCAAATACTCTACTACATCCTTGGCCATTCATCAATCTCTCCTCCCCTCAGCACTTTGCTTCACAGTCTCTCTGCTGCTTTGGTTTCCTTTCCTTCAGCCACTGTGACCTTCTGGGGCTTCCCTCCTCAGGCTCCTCAGGCTCGAAAGCCTCTGGACTTTCAGAAGGCGTTTGACACGGTCCCTCACCAAAGGCTACTGAAAAAACTCCACAGTCAGGGAATTAGAGGACAGGTCCTCTCATGGACTGAGAACTGGTTGGAGGCCAGGAAGCAGAGAGTGGGTGTCAATGGGCAATTTTCACAATGGAGAGAGGTGAAAAGCGGTGTGCCCCAAGGATCTGTCCTGGGACTGGTGCTTTTCAACCTCTTCATAAATGACCTGGAGACAGGGGTGAGCAGTGAGGTGGCTAAGTTTGCAGACGACACCAAACTTTTCCGAATGGTGAAGACCAGAAGTGATTGTGAGGAGCTCCAGAAAGATCTCTCCAGGCTGGCAGAATGGGCAGCAAAATGGCAGATGCACTTCAATGTCAGTAAGTGTAAAGTCATGTACATTGGGGCAAAAAATCAAAACTTTAGATATAGGCTGATGGGTTCTGAGCTATCTGTGACAGATCAGGAGAGAGATCTTGGGGTGGTGGTGGACAGGTCGATGAAAGTGTCGACCCAATGTGCGGCGGCAGTGAAGAAGGCCAATTCTATGCTTGGGATCATTAGGAAGGGTATTGAGAACAAAACGGCTAATATTATAATGCTGTTGTACAAATCGATGGTAAGGCCACACCTGGAGTATTATGTCCAGTTCTGGTCGCCGCATCTCAAAAAAGACATAGTGGAAATGGAAAGGTGCAAAAGAGAGCGACTAAGATGATTACGGGGCTGGGGCACTTTCCTTATGAGGAAAGGCTACGGCGTTTGGGCCTCTTCAGCCTAGAAAAGAGACGCCTGAGGGGGGACATGATTGAGACATACAAAATTATGCAGGGGATGGACAGAGTGGATAGGGAGATGCTCTTTACACTCTCACATAATACCAGAACCAGGGGACATCCACTAAAATTGAGTGTTGGGCGGGTTAGGACAGACAAAAGAAAATATTTCTTTACTCAGCGTGTGGTTGGTCTGTGGAACTACTTGCCACAGGATGTGGTGCTGGCGTCTAGCCTAGACGCCCTTAAAAGGGGATTGGACAAGTTTCTGGAGGAAAAATCCACTACGGGGTACAAGCCATGGTGTGTATGCGCAACCTCCTGATTTTAGAAATGGGTTATGTCAGAATGCCAGATACAAGGGAGGGCACCAGGATGAGGTCTCTTGTTATCTGGTGTGCTCCCTGGGGCATTTGGTGGGCCGCTGTGAGATACAGGAAGCTGGACTAGATGGGCCTATGGCCTGATCCAGTGGGGCTGTTCTTATGTTCTTATGCTCTCCCCTGTTCCATTGGCTTCTCAGTTCATTTGCCTCTCTAGGTCTCTTCCTCATTAGTCGCTATAGTATAAACCAGTGGTTCTAGGAGAGTTTGAGCTGCAGTAAGTTCTTGCAGGGGCAGGGAGAGGCAGTGACATGATCCCTAGGATTGGGTCACTCAGGGGGCTGCAGAGACTGCCATGTACTCACCAGTCCCTGCTGCAACCTCCTGGGGGTGCAGGGAGCCCTGCATGAGCATCTGCAGGGTTCCCCAGCCTTTGGAAAGGGAAAGCCCAGCCTCTGCAAAACCAGAAGTGGAGCACGATCACTGAGTTTTCACTTTTAGAAGGCTGGGAAGCCCTGCAGAGGGTTGCGCAGGGCTCCCTGCACCCCTAGGAGGCTGCAGCAGGGACTAGTGAGTACATGCCAGTTCCTGCGCCCCCTGCCCCTTAAGGGGGCAGAGGCCAAGGCCCTCAGGCCGGGGTGTCGCAACACCCAAGTTTGAGAAGCCCTGATATAAACACAAAAGAAAGGTTGGGTTTATGCTATTTTGGTCTTTGTGTATTTTGTTAGCTTTTGACAAACCATTTTCTTATTATTATTTGGTTCTAAGCCATCTTGTGAATCCTCCAGACAAAAAGGTAGGAAATAAATGCTGAAAATAAAGTTTCGCACTAAGTTTAAAGAGCCCTGCTCTATTCTTTTGCATACAGTGACAGTAAAGTTGGTTGGCTGGAGTTGCCATCATTGACGAGAGGGCAAGTAATGGTGAAGGTCAGGGTTTCTGTTGGCAGTACCCAGAAAGTGGATATATGTTTGTCCCAGAATGTCATGGATGGTGTGGTGAAGGGCTGTGGCTACTAGTGTACTTTTTGAATTGCAGTATAAGTAAGCTTGGTATTTCTCTATTCTGCAGTACATGGATTTTCACTCTCCAAAGCTATCACTTTCCGCCAGGTTCCTGCACAAACACATTTTCTCATCTTCTTCCAGGGAGCCTTTCTCACACTCCCTGCCTATCTTCATGGGGAGTTGTCAAAGAACGTAGCTGTCCTTGCCCCATGCTTTCCCTCTGGGGGTAGTATCTTGCTGCTGGCTTCCCAGATTGTGACAATGGGATACAGCCTTGGCCACCTAGTGCCTCTTCCTTCTTGAGGATAGGACTAGGAGTCTTGTGGCAGCTGCCTCTTCAGCCACCCTGCTTCCACTCTTCCTCTCCCTCTTCCTTTAGCCCAGTGGGATAAACAGAGGATTGCTAGTCTTGCTTTACTGCTTAACCCCAGCTATTCAGAGCATTCTCTGGACAACAACTGACCTTAGCAGTGACATCCATTCCCAAGGTTGAATATCTGATCTTGAAGGATAAGTCAAAAGCCTTACCACCCTCTCCATTCAGCAGGTTCGCCTACCAAGGAGCCAGTATTCACAGCAAAGCAGCCCTCCCTCTGTCATAGTGATAAAGTCTCCCCATATTTAATTGCTGTTTGAAGAACATTATTACAAGAGGAATGAAATGGAAACAGTCAGTAAATAAGAAAGTTTTAATATTTAAAAGGCTAGTTATTTTTAATTAGAATTTAAAATTCCTGGGGACTCTTCATCAAAGAGAAGCTAGTCCAGCCAATCTGCAAAGGAATCGGCAAATTCAGCGAATGGTTTTTACTGTGAAGGCATTTGCCACAGGAGGGGGATGAACTGCACAAGGCATTGCAGTGCAGGCTGCCCCCTTTGCCACTTTCAAGGAAGTGAACAGTACCCCTTTCCCTCCCCTCTTTTTTGGCAAAGTGCTCATCAGGAGACAGGGAAGACTGCCGCAACAGATGGCCTCTTGCAAAGTGGCTGTAACAGCTATTGTGACCCTGAACAGCAATTCTCCTTCTGGTCTAGCATGAGGAGTGGGAAGGGTGACTGTGCTGTGCATGTTGTAGCAGACAGTGTCCTTGCCAGTGGATGCTGGAGCAGCATTAAAGAGGGCAATCTGCAGCAGGGAGTCAAACCAAATCTGAACCCTAACCCCCCAAAATTTAAAAAGATTTGTTCAGGGAACAGGAACTAAGGGAATGGAAGGGGACAAGACTAGGATCCATCTAAAATGTTAGAGCAGCAATTTTCAACCTTTTTCATCTCACAGCACACTGACAAGGTGCTAAAATTGTCAAGGCACACCATCTGTTTTTTGACAATTGACACCACACTGCTGATGGGGGGCTCACATCCCCCAATGGGCCTAAGTGACCCTCCCCCAGACTATCGCAGCACACCTGTGGACCACTTACAGCACACCAATGTGTCACAGCACACGGGGTTGAAAATCACTGTGTCAGAGAGTACTTTTTGCTACAAACAACTCTTCAGAAGACAAGGGATCTAATCCTGCTCTCTGATGTAAAGCTGATGTACAACCAGACCAGGCAAGAAAGGTAAAAGTGGAACCTCTCCTTGTATTGTTTGTGTCAGAAGGGATTATGTTCTCTCCCTGAATCAGGCTCCTGGAGAACCACTGACATCATCTCTGAATCTGCCTCTTGCATTTATTTTTTAATCCCTCCTGGGGAGTCCACACAGAACCAAGGCAATGTAACTTGCACTTCATTAAACAAGTTAATTTCCTACCTGGTCCTCCTGAGACATCAAAGTGTCTCATTTTAAAGCCCACTGAAGCATATGGGAAGGGCTCTGCAGAGACTAATCCTCAGAGTCGCCTAAATGCTCTACTCCACGCACATCTTTGGAACTCACTGTCCCCAAGGTCGCTGGTGAGCAGTGGTACCAGCCTCTTAATCTAATGGTGCACAGAGCAATACTACTTATTGACAGTCAATCGGCTCTTCACTGGTACCTAAAGGGATGCTTCACGTAGGTGACAATGATGCTGATCACTTTAATTTACTACTGATCTGGATGTGCACAAAATGGAATCACAATTCTAAACAGATCCAAGATTCATAAAGAGCATTCTTATAACTTTTCTGGAAAAGGTGTTGTGTTTGTAACTTTCTTTTCCCATTGTAAGTTACTGAACAAATAAATGAAATCAAGAAAATTCTTCAAACATGGAGGAACAAACACTTGAGAGCAGTGTTGTATTACAAAAACCATTGAATCCTGATAGTGAGCTGTATATTAGGAGGGTACCCATTCCACTAATCATGGCAGTTCTTTAGGAACAAACAAACAAAAAAGAGTTTTCAATTCTAAAACACGTATATATTCTTTGCAAGCAACCACACAAATTAAAATAGTCCACATCCAAAACTGAAGGTCAACCTGTATGTTAAAGGGCCACATTTGTGTCTTAAGATGTAGCTTGCACCAAACACTTGTAAAGTAGTAAGGAATGGGATTTCAAGCAGAAGTGAGAAAGAGGGAGGTGTTGAATCTCACCCCCCCCACACACACACACACCTGCTGTGTTGGTCCCTCCAACCTCTCCCATAGCTGCTTTGCTTTGGGCTGAGTTCTAAGACTAGAAATAAACCCAGCCAGGAGAATAACAGCTGGAGAAAAGGATTGTGGGGTGGGGGTGATGGGGCTGGCAGACAGAATAATGTTTCAACACCACAGCCCACTGGTTTTCTGTGTGAAATTAGTGATGTTGCCAAGTTTCACAGTCATCTAGTTTCCTAATTGTCAATTAAGTAATTTGCATTTAACAGGGAAGCTTCTAGGAGGAAAGCTTTTGGTCTTATCATAAACTAGGCCAAGGAAAATGGGGGGGAAAAAATCTATACATGTGAAATATATTATCATGGGAGAGTCAACTGAGAGCGCATGCACTGTCTTTGCATAAACTGTAGGTTATGTGGATTGAGCAAGCTTCCTAGAGCCTGGATAGGCAAGTTCTGTGACAGCCCAGCTCTTTTCTCCAGGCTAGAGCTTCCCTGGTTAGCCCTGATCATTTGCAATCTTATAAAACTCCCCTTCGGGGCACATCTTTATCTGAGCTGTCATTAGTGTGATGCACTTTTAAGGTAGGGCTATATGGTACAACTAGTATAATGAGTCCAATTAGGATTCTGAAAAAAATATGGTTCTGCCTTTTGTCTCCAGATGGTCTCCAATGAGATAAACCAACTCCCTTCAGTTAACTTTGGATTAGGATTAAGATTTATGGTCCAATTCTGTGTGACCATACAACTCCCAGAACTAGTGTTCCAGGGGCAATACGAGCTTTGTGACAGTGTAAAGGCTGATCCGGATGTGCATATAGCTGTGAACTTTGAGGTTGCTGCCACTGACAGCGGGGAGAACCCTGTACATGGCGGCAGTATGGAGGAACCCAGCTGGTGCTGGTAAGTCAGTGGAGTGGGCAGAATGGGGCAGGGTATAGGAGGTTCAGGGTGGAACAGGGAGAGACGGGGACAGATTGGTGGGGGAAGGGTGGTAACTCAGTGTGAACAATTTGCACTGGATTCTATCCATTTCAGATCCAGCTGACATTTTTCTTCTCCAACTTGTGCCAGCTAAAGAGCTGTCCGAGAAGGCCTACTGGCAGTCAAAGGGCTTGCCTAGGGATATGGGAAAATGTTTTCCCTCTCCCCACCCAAGCCTCCCAATAACCCCCACCACCACCACCACCATAGCATGCAGTGCAGCCTGTTTTGGTTATGGCTGCATGATATGGTGGGGGAAAGGATAGAATTAGGCTGCTAGATGAGTAATTGTGAGTGAACATTTGGGAAAAAATTACCCCTTCGCCCCATGAGTTCTGGACTTACTCATAACTGCTGATTCCAATTCACAGACCCATTCTTTCCCTTCTTTCCAGTAGCTGCTGTTCTAATGGCAGTAGTTCTCTCTCTCCTTCTTCCCCTCAGTGATAGCCTTTATGACAGGCAGAAGGTCTCCCTCCAACTGAATTGTTGCAAAGGGCTATTGCAGAAGGACTGTCTTCCCTCCCTGGCACCATTGCCGAAGAAGAGAAAGAGGGAGTGAGGGAGAAAAGAGACAGAAAAAAGGGAGAGCAGTACAAAGAACCTGCATTGTTATCCCATCTAATTCCATCTCCCATGACTGCTATAAATTTTCTTTAAAACAGTGAGAGATCCTAATCACAGATCTCCCACAACTGACTGAACCCTCAGTTGAGGTGCTGAACCACATTGGATCTGCCCTCATACAATGCAGATGGAGAGCAGGTAATGCGAACTGCAGACGAAACAGTCCTCGGAGTGGCTGTGTGTGCTTAGAATCTTCTTTTTTTATGTTCCTCTTCCTGTTTTGGGTTGGGCAGCCAGCGGGTGTTCAGGAATTCACTTAGTGAGCACTGCTTCTCCTTTCCAATGGGTGATGTTGACAGTCCAGCACTGCCTTTGTTTACACAGCACATTTAATGCTGGGTTTTTAGATTTTTTTTAATCTTTCCACATCCGTTCAGAGAAGATGATAATTTTCCGAAATTAAACACTTAGCTTGATTGCTGTTTTGTTAATTGCCACATTCACAAACCCCCCTGGTGCTCCTGCCTGTTTAACATGGATAATGCTGCAAAGATGATAGGCGTCAAATTGGAGCGCAGGTGGACGGGCGGCAATACGGAGGCCTCCTCATCCTTGTTCATTCGGATGGATTGCCCAGCAGTGTTGCACAAAGGGAAAGAATTAAACTGAAGTGGAAATGTCTTTGCAAAACCACACAGATGCCAGAGCAAAACAGGAATCAGGAAGAAGAGATTTCCCACCCTGCTAGCACTGGCATGTGTGAAGAATTCTGCCAGCCAGGGACTGATAATATGTTTGGGGAAGCTTTGGCCAGGTACCTCCCACTTACATTTCCACCCCGCATTTGCTCTGCTTGAACATCTCAAATAATGGCTCAAACCTGGATTCGTCCTAGCTTGAATTCTATGTCCATTTGGTTTACAATAGGAGTATCCATTTGGTGGGTGGCTGCTCAGCTTAACAGTCTGATTCTAAGACTTGGTGCATTCCTTAGCACAGGTTCTAAATGCTTCCGTGTTGTCTTGCAACCCACTGGGAAATGCCCTGGCCCCTCAACACAGCAACTGGACTTAGCACTGCTAAATCATCAGTGTTTCCTAGTTCCTGTGGCAAACAAGGTCACAATCACTTTCCACCTCCTTGCATACCATCCCCTTTTAGCCCCACAGAAGATGCAGAGGTCAGATGCAGAGGGTTAAGAATAGCCCCGCTGGATCAGGCCCTTGGCCTATCTAGTCCAGCTTCCTGTATCTCACAGTGGTCCACCAAATGCCCCAGGGAGCACACAAGAGAACAAGAGACCTCATCCTGGTGCCCTCCCTTGCACTGGCATTCTGACATAGCCCATTTTTAAAATTAGGAGGTTGCACATACACATCATGGCTTGTAACCCGTAATGGATTTTTCCTTCAGAAATTTGTCCAATCCCCTTTTAAAGGCATCTAGGCACGATGCCATCACACATCCTGTGGCAAGGAGATCCACAGACCAACCACACGCTGAGTAAAAAAATATTTTCTTTTGTCTGTCCTAACTCTCCCAACACTCAATTTTAGTGGATGTCCCCTGGTTCTGGTGTTTTGTGAGAGGGAAAAGAGCATCTCTCTATCCACTCTATCCTTCCAGTGCGTAAGTTCTCTCATACATAACAAAGGGACAATACAGGGGTGTCCCAGGAAGAAGCACAGAACAGAGTTGTCAACTCTAGCCCAGTTCTATTGCACAGCATCATGTTTCATCCACAATAATGTAGATCACAAAGCTGAAAGACACCAAAGCTTAAGCTACAGGGTGTGAATCTCCCTGACTTTCAATGGGAATTGATCCTCTAGAGCTGTGATCCTAAGGTTACTTTGAATTTCTAGTCACGTCAGCACTGGAAGGGATGGAATACTGAATAAGGTTGTATGTTGTTGTGGGTAAGTATTCATTTTTTATCATCTTTACACCAGAATAAAAAATATATGTACAGCTATACCTGAATTTATGCTAACATAAAACTTAAGAGTTGCAAAGTTTATGAAAACTGTACCATGATGTGCATTCAAATCAAGGTCATGCTCTGGTTTTGGAATTAAACTGTACTGTGCTCTTTCTAAAGACCAGAGGCAATCAGTGCAAGACCAGCTATTGACACCTTACTGACCAGTACTTTGTTTAAGGAAGAAGAACCACAAGTACATTTTAATATGATGCCAGATATTCAAGAAGGTTTAATACATTTGGTGTATTTTCATTCCATTTAAATCAGTCACTAGCCGATCTGAGAATTGCCAGTCTTTGAGATTGTAGAAACCATGTTTTTCATAATGCTTTTATATCATTTTTGGTTTCTTACTTAATATTCTGACATTTCCCCTTTTGTGCCTGCACCCTTTGCCTCTACCACCTTAATAAAAAAAATACCTCTTCTTCTACTGCAAAGGGGGAACTTCTATTGCAAACTGGGGAAAGAAAAGAGACTCCCTGAATCTGCACCTGAATTGTACTACCTGTACTCCCAGAATCTGTACTCCCTGAATTGTGGTCTTTACTTTTGTACAGAATGGCTTGGATGTCATTTGTGCTATAAATCCCTAGTCATGTTCACCAATCTGTTCCTCCACCTACTTTAGCATGTTCCACTGACAGATCCAAAATAAGCTTTAGGAAGACTTCAGCCAAAAGGTCTGTGTCACTTGATAAAATGAGATCTGTAGTCCTATGCACAAACTCAGTTAAAACAAGAGTACTTGGATTTAAGCCAATTTAATCTCGGTGAAGCCAACTGAAGCCAACTGGCTATGTCATCTTAAATCCAAGTGCTCTGGTTTAACCTCATTGAGGACTGGACTGTTAAGCTTCTAAATCATACAAACAGTTTGGAAAATCTCACCCAAAGGCTATCACCATTATAATCTATTTGTTCCAGTAAGTTAAACATAAAGAAAGGTTAAAAGTAACTCAATCTCCGGCTCTTCTGGTTTAAAACTAGTTCTTTTATTTCCTTTAACACTGACAGTTGCTCAAGATTATTTAATTTCACAATGCATCAAGGGTATATAAAATCTGTTACAGGACTGTCAATAAACAGGGCCATGAGTGCCACTGACAATCCTGCCCTCTTCCTCCTCCAAGATGTAGAACCCTATTCTTTTCTCCCTACCGAAGCAGTGGCACCAAAATAGCTACTGCTGTCTCCTGCAGAGGGGAGTTATGGAGGTCTCCTCTGGATAAGGGAATACTTATTCCCTTACCCAGGGGTAAGCCTCCATAACATGGAGGGAGGATTCTACTGGGACCTGCTACTAAAGCTGGTACAGGTCTGTGAATCTGAGCCATAAGACTGGATCCAGGAAGGACTTTAGGATTCAGCGGTCACCAGTGCTGCTGAATCTGCCCCCTTCCTGGACCCAGCCATCCACACCTCACCTCAATGCCATCCAGTTCTTCCCGCCCCCACACAAGTCATGACCTCGTTTCATCATCCCCAGTCCTGTGTTGCACCTACCCCCTCTCACCTTCCCCACCGTCTTACTGTGATTGATGGGTGACTCCAGATCCACTGGTGTGGGCAGGAAGGCTCTGGCCTTCCTGCTAGTATTCCAGCCGTGTGCTGGGCAATGACTGCTTTCTGGCAGTCAGCACAAGCAAAAAGAGTGCTCTGATGTTAGCAGGCCCCTCTAAGATTGGACCATTTATGCCCCCAAACTACTTAACTAAGGATCACAGTCAAGGATCTTGACTAAGGATCACACAATTGTGCCCCTTTCTGGTAAAAGCAGTGGTAATAGTCACAGGCACATACCCTGATCCAAATAAGATTAGACTACTGTGATTCATTTGGCATGTGTCTACTCTTGAAGCATGTTTGGAAACTTCAGCTGGTCCAGAATGTAGCAGTGGGGGTTCTAGTTGGATCCTGCGCTTCAGAACAAGTGACTCCTATTTTGTTCATTTGTACTGATTACCCACTCTTTCTGATTTCAATTTGCAATTGTTGGCTGTTATTAGCTGAGCTGCTCTGATGTTTCACAGGGTCTTGGAAAATTTAGAATCTGAATTTCATAGTCCATGCACACCCTACATAAACCTTCTCAGTGGCCTCAGAGCCTTTCACTGAAGAGGGTTGGACAACTCTTGCATGCTCATAAAGAAGAATGCTTGAGGCATCTCCATTTCTAGGTTCCATCCTGCAGCAATTTGTGCCAACAGTGAAAGAGGAGCCTTTTATGTATGATGAGCTAACTTAACAATGCATTAATCAGAGAGAGAGAGAGAGAGAGAGAGAGAGAGAGAGAGTGTTTTAAACTCCAGGTTGTCGAGTGGCAACCTTGGACAATGAATTTATCCCCTCAAGCTACAAAGACAGATTTTCTTAGCAAGGGAAGGCAAAGGGTTATATATAATTGAAAAGGTTGAGGATTCCACCTTCCATAAGAATGTATAAGTACTAGATATACTTGGATGAAATGCTTATGACTTGATCATGAAAAACCTGAGCTCTAGCAGGGGTAGAACCACACATGGAGCCTTGTTGGGCAATGGCCCATATACTTGCCAGAGTTTACACAAGGGTGGGTCTGGTGCTGCAGGAAGCTGCCACACAAGTCCAAGTAGCATATAGAGACAGGAAAATATAGATTCATCCTGAGACTATATACATACTTTCTTGGTATATGCTACAACTTGCTGTTATATGGTCAATGTTTTATTTGTTTGATGCAGGGCATATAGGATGCACATGTTTAAACACATATATTTGATGCTAAGCATCTGTCTAGAGAGCAAAGGCCAGACCAGTACTGTGGCTATTAGAAAGACCATTGGCATGAGGCTACAGAAGACCACATTTCTGATACCGAGTCATGTAATCAAACCCATGCCTTAATAAAGAGTTGGATTAAATTCTCTGGGTTGGGACAGAGTATGTTCACAGCTTATTTTTTCATGCTTCCAAAATGGAGGTGAAGCTTTCCCACTCAAAATCCTGCTGGAACAGCAGATTTAATGATATCTGACCCCAGCCACTTCACTGGATTCCTGAATTGAGAAAAGCACTCTTTGAAAGACAAAAGGCTGTTTCCATACCTCAGTCTTCATCAACTCATGATGAAACTTAATTTAGGAGATGTTCCAATGACCATCCACCTAATCACCAGGGATGGGCAAGCCCAGCACAGCCAGACTCGAGTTGAGTCACAAGTCTTTGCCCCCTGTGACTCGACTTGAAAACAAGTCCTAATGGGCAAATTTTCTGAGTCACCCAGAGTGGTTTCATGACTCAAAGACTCAAGTCATTCCCTTTAAAAAGCCAGCCGTGGAAAAAAACCAGGTTGCTGCTGAGCTGTCTGAGTGTGTGTCAGAGCACTTTAAACACTCCCCTACTGTCCCATCCCCACAGTAAACAAGGAGAGAGGGGGTGGGACAGACTGTGTGATAGCAGGAACTGAAGCAGCAAGAGGGAGGAGGGTCAGCAGCTACAAGGCTTACCAGGATGACTTAATCCTTTACAGCTCTACTCAGAAGTAGTCCCATTTGCACCAGTCATTCACTGAAGCTTCCTCCTCCCAAATAACAATGAAGTCCACCAGTAGCACAGTTAGAGGGGGTGCAAAGCACTAAGTTTTGCAGGGAACCTCACCACAGGTGTGCAAGCGGCCCCCTCCAAGGCAGGTGAGGTAGAGCTGCCCCATTGTTGTCCATGGAAAAACACAGCAGCTTCCCTGCCTGCTTACACCAGAGGAGGCTCTGCTTACACCTGAGGAAGCTCTCCTTACACCCGCTTTCACAGGAGAGTTTTCTAGGGTGTAATCAGGCAAGGCAGCTGCAGTAATTTTCCATGGACTATGATAGGGCGGTTTGCTGCCCCCGCACTGCATGTCCCTGCTTCAGAGCCATTTCAGTCAGCTAGCAGTAAGGCTCTGTACAAACTGCTTTGCAAGCAAAGGTGAGGCTTCCTGCAAAACCTAGTGCTTTGCACCCTCTCCAGCTAGGCTATTGGAGCCCACAGGGCAAGCCATGTGGTTGGAAAGTGTGATTGCTACGAACCATCCCCTCCATGAACTTCTCCAGCCAATTCTAAGGCAAGATCCCCCTTGGGCTCCTCCTCCTGCCCTACCTCAGCCAAAGAAACAAATCAGACCACTGATCCTTTGTTCACTGACCACTGGTTCCTTCAGAGATGGGCAAGGCAGCACACTCCCACTTCCCCCCCCAATGCAAAAGCAAAACATTAACCCTTCCCTGCCTCCTGGTTGGAACTAAGTGCTGCTGCTCACCCAGTCTGCATGATGGTCCCACAAGGTCTTTCACAGCGCAATAAAAGTAAGTAAGCACATCCAGACACAGAAAGACTCTAGTGCGCATGCATGGGAAATCAGTGCCGAGCCAAGTGACCTCATACATGAGAAAATGCCCAAGTCATCCGTGCAAGTGACTCGAGTTTGCACATGCACAAGTTAGCAAAAACACATATTTTTTATGACTTGGACTCAAGTCACCCGACTACAGTTCCCATCTCTACTAGTCACCACATCCTCAGCTGGGTGAGTGTGACAAAGGCAGGGTGCATAAGGGGTCCCTGGCTAACAACAGAGGAACTTCTGATTGATTTCCCCCACATAAGAATCCCATAGAACTCTATGGGGTGAAAAATCTATCAAAACCCTTGGCTTTAGAGCCTCATGTTCTTTGTGCTCCATTCAGCTGACCCAGTTCACACTCCTGAAACAGCTTATAGCAGTGGTTCTCACACATTTAGCACTGGGACCCACTTTTTAGAATGAGAATCTGTCAGGACCCACCAGAAATGATGTCATGAACAGAAGTTACATAATCTAGCAGGAAAATTTTTAACTATCCTAGGCTGCAATCCTACTTACACTTACCAGTAATAAGTCCCATTTACTATCAATGTTAAAAGAATATACAAAATAGCTTATTAAAAGTACAGGTCTGTAACATTTCCCCAGATGCAGTCATATACCTTGGTAGTATCAAGTCTATTAAAAATAAAATATTGAAATGAATGGGGACCCACCTGAAATTGGCTTGCATCCCACCTAGTGGGTCCCAACCCACAGTTTGAGAAACACTGGCTTATAGGACTATGCCAGGTTCAAAAGGAGTTTGACCATCCAGGCTGACAATTTCACCTCTGGGTTTTGCTTGATCTAAACCAGTCAACTCACAGAGGATGTCATGTGGCCAATATAAGTGGTATAATAACGACTGCTACTGGAAAACATAATTTGAAGAACTTCTGACAAATGTATAGATTACCCTAGGAAGAGCTGCAGAAGCTCTGACCCTCGGAGAGAGAAAGGCATGTTATGGACTTTGTGCCAGTCTGATCCAACTTTCAGTGCCAATGCAACCATAATGCAGTTCTGAAGTAAGGGAACAAACGTTCCTTTACCTTGAAGAGGCCTCCATGACTGCTGCCTCAGCACAGGAATGCCGCGCATGCCCTGTCTGCATGGCAGCATCTGTGCTGGAAAGTTGGATAGGATTTGGCCCTTCAAAAACAAAACAGACATGGTTCAGCCTTTAAGCTCAATGATAAATATCCAAATTACGGCTACAAAGGTAGAATTAGATCAACATCAAACATCTTGGAAAACCCCACCCTATGTTATATGAGACTAACATTAACAAGTACTGCAACATGGTGGAAATCTATTCCACAGAGCACAAACACTGGGTTTGTCTGAAATAGTAAGGTGTGACAAATCCCCACTGGCCCAGGTCAGTATGCCAAACATTTGGAGGAACTGAAAAATTACTTTTTCAGTTTGGATTCCTATTCAAAAGGGCATCCAAAAGAGAAGCAAGCCAGTGGACAGAGCCAACCTCTCTGACTTAAGAAAAATAAACCTAACACACAAGGCTAAGGCTACCATGTGTTCATTCACACCTGTGATTGTGACATGCTCACACAGGAAATTCAGTGTGCTACTCTTTTACTTCACAGCCCTGTATGTGCTGGGAATAGGCTCAGTTAGCAGCATTTCACACAGCAATAACCTTTCAGGCAAGTGGGCAAATTCGTGATCACTGCAGACGACCTCAAGACCATTTAGAGAGGCACCCAGGCCTCACACATCAACAAAAGCTGAATAATGGAAAGGAACCCCGAACATAAAAGCAATTAGGAAGAAACTTAATGGGTGAAGGGTTATTTGGATGGCAAGACAGACAGATGGGAAGATAGCTGCTACAGAGGGATGAAAAGAAAACGAGTGTATGGATGGATGTATGGGTGAGTGGACAGACAGATGGTTAAGATAAGGGTAATGATCAGTTCTTATGAACCTGAGAAAGGCATCCAAGTTTGTTTCTGTTAAAAATGTTTAATTAGACTAATTAAAGAGAAGAGAATTGACATAAATAGTATTTTTTATGAACTCAGAACATGCAATTTTCTCCATCATTTGTCAACACTTGGTGTTAGCTTTTTCTTCCCCTTCTTCCATGCATGATTTTAATAAAGCCCATGCAGATTCTGACTGCACACTCCCATTGAAAGTCAGTGTATGGAGATACAGCTGCCTATAATAACATGCTTTTACTGTTATTGTCTGCCTCGGCAGTACCTCTTGCAGTTAGAAATATATTGCATTTTTAGGTCAGTGGCAAAACAAAAAAGGGAGGCCAGCAAAACCGAATTGTTAAGCATCAATGACTCAGTCAGAGCCAAATCGGCACAATCTATTCCGCCTGTGCATTCCCATTAACCTCCCCTTAAATGCTTCCAGTGCGTGGCACCCCATTTCAACCTGCTCAAACAAGTGCTGAATGTTAACACCTCATATCTAACTGCCAAATATTTATTTTCTCTTTGTGGCCTCTCAAACATTGTTTGCATCCTTAACACACTGAAAGCAAATGCATTTTGGCTGGATAATGACAGAGCATGTCCTGATACAATGGAAATAAATCAACTTTTAATAGTAATGGCTTTGTTGCAGAAACCGGGAAGGAGAGAAGAGTGGATGGACAGATGGAAAATGGAGTGACTTCACAGCACAAAAGAAGCACAGGAAACCACCCTTAAAGGGATAATAAAGGATGCATGCACAAGGAGGAGGATGGGAAAAGTAGGGTTAGATGGTGCTCTAGGGAATGCAAGCCTAGACAATGGACCAAAGGAGTGTGCGACCTGTTCACATTGAGGCCACCTCTTAGACCCCTTTGCTTTCTGAAGAGACACAGCTACAGATGGATGGAAGAGCAGATGAGCAGGTGGGTAAATGTCAACATGGAGGATGGGAGGAGCAAGCTGGCAGAACAGACAATAAGCACACAGATACAAGCGGCAGGGTTGGATTGGACTTGCTTAGAGATAGAAATGACATCCTGGCATAAACTTAACATGACAAGTTGACAGAATTCTTATTCTCTGGAGAAGGGCTGCTAAAATATTTACGCCACATTTGTGTTGTGAACTCTCCCAGGGGAGTAGAATTAACAAAGCCTTCCCATTTTACATGTATCCTACAAAGCAGAAATTACCATCCCCTTTTGGTAGTCAAACCAACAGATTGCCATCTATTGTTGCCTTCCACTGTCAATTCTTCCCTTCATTAAGCTTTAGGCCAGGGTCACCATTTGGCAGCTGTGCTGTTCCCACCTTCCTCTTACACAGTGCGCATGTGCATAAGCTTATGGGCTTCACAGCACCGCCACTACCATCTGCCTACCCACTCTTGCTTTCCTATAGCTCTCTATTTTTTCCACCAAGGTAGGTCACATTCAACCATCATTTGTCCAGCATTACTGCTGGTTATTAAACAAAAATCTGTGAGAGAAAGGTGTGAATAAAGAAGAGCTTCTGTGAGTTGGTTGTACTGTGGGGTCCAGCTATCTTCCTTCAAGGTAAGGCTTTTGTGGGAATTGCTTAATCCCAGCACTCAAACTGCACTATTTTGTTCCTGGGAAGCTGCTGTCCTTCTCCCAGCTTTGCATATCCACTGTGATTGTAAATACTGAGTGGAACATGACTATGTGGGTGAGACAGACACAAACTGAAAGGCACCTGTGGCATTATTAGTGATGAATGACAAAACCTGTTTCTCTTCTGTAAGGTTGACAAGGCTGCCTGGCCTCCTTGATCATCCTAGAATATACTTAAACTTGATACTTCCATCAATCCAGGATCTAAATTCTTAGAAGAAGTAATCTACCAAAGAAAAGGCTACAGTCAAGCAGTCTGCAGTTCCACTCTCACTGTAGAGTAAATGACTCCCCACATTTATGAGACAAGCTAAGAGTGCATCCAAAAGGAAACTGCTGCTGGCACAAAGTCTCTTGCACTGGCCTGAAAAAGTTGAAAAGTGCTGTAAGGCACATTTGTGGCAACTTATGAACCAGGGAGGTCAGTGCGAGGACACAAGCTGACTTTCCTACACTGGAGCCTGGCCTGGCAGGGGTAAATTTGCACAGCTGGCGTGGGGGGAGGGATTGGGGAAGGTGGAATGGGACATTTCAGGGCAGGTGGAGGGCAGGGAAAGGGGGCTAGTGGGTGGACTGGCCCCGGAGGGGAGGTGGGACCAACCTCCAGCACTTAGGCCAGATCCTAACTCTCCTGAGCAGCCCAGTGTTACAGCAGGCTGCTTGGATCTGTATCAGCAATTTTGCTGGCGTGGATCCGAGCAGCCCCTGAGGTGGCTATCACTCGACAAGGGATAAGGTGAAATAAATCCCCTTACTCCAAGTTGTGCTGGATCTACCTCCCACCAGTCAGCACCAGCACAGTCTGCCTGTTCCGGCACTGGATAGGATTGGGCTACCCCTCTAATAGCTCTTTTAAAAGTTGTGAGCTATTTTGTTGTGTGCTTCTAATGTGAGCTCAGGAAAGATCATAGGAAAAAACTAACTTACAAGAAATTCAATTTTGCAATGCTTTTAAAAAACACATTTATGCTGTGGAAAAAGTACAAAACAGCACTAGAAGAGCATTTCATGGACTCCTGACTACACTCTCTAATCACACATAGCCAGACATGTGATTATTTTTTTAAACTGTCGCTAATCAGATATATTTTCTTCTTCTGTCATCCAGAACAATCTTACTCACGTGTGAATTTATGGACAGAATCCCCAAGTGCATTCAATAGGAGTTGATAATGTGGGGTAGTTGTCCATGAGCTAAGAATCCATATCTTAGTTCAGTCAAAAGATCATAGCTAAGTCATTATCTCTCAGATTGGGGAGGCAACGGGGCAGGAAGGAGGCAGAACTGGGTTCAACAAAGGGGTAGGTTTGGCTGTGGAGTCCACCAAATCCTCACACCTTTCCCAGACTCAATCTGCCTTCATGGGTCTGCTCGGCACAGGTTCAAGTAGACCTGGCGGGCTTCATGGGCTTACTCCAGGAAAAGGGAACAAATGTTCCTGTATCCCAGGGAGGCCTCTAGAGACCTCCACAGGATAGAGTGGATGCCATGTTAGGTAGGACTGAGCTATAAGGATGCTTACAAAGCCAAAAATCCTTGCTCAATTTCTGTGAGCAGAATTGGGGCAAACAGCACATTCCATCTCAACTGGGTAACCCAGCTGATTCTGGCTCAATACTTCACAACTTCACCAACACATCCTATTCTCCAGGGGGCGAAAGCTTACCTGGAGGACCAAAATGGGTAGAAGGCAACAGCTCCAGCTTACTGTTTAATGCTAGCATTAAAAAATGAACATTAAATGAGCATTAAATGCTCAAAAATGAGCATTAAAAAATGAAATGAAATGAAAGTTAGAAAGGGAGTCACTAACAGAGCTGTTTTGATTCCAGCATAGCATCCTGCATTGTTTGTACTACACTTCCTTCTCTCTCCCTTTAATGCTGGTCAAACAGTCTGAAACTTGCCTTCCTATACAGTAAGCTTTAAAGTCAATGCACTGGGCAAGAAAGGTCAGCAAGCAATCCTTTTTTCTTTCCTGGCATGTTCTCTTGAATGCTGCTAGGGACTTCCTACCCTGCCTAGCAGTGTTTAACATAGCAGTTGAATGTTCTTGCCTGCTATCCTATCCAGACTCCCAAGGAAAGTTTTTCACCCTTGAGATCTATGATGACGTGAGAGTGGAAAATTGAGCAGTTTTGAATGTTCTTTCAAACCTATTTCCCCAGGTGTTTAGTGGTTTGAGTTGAAAGCATGAAGAGGCCCGATTCATTTTTGTGTTGAGCAGTCTGCTATTCACCCACCCCTAACAAAGACCATTTGGGTGACTGAATTGTTTAGTTAAAGAAAGAACTGATTAGACATAGGTTTCCATTGATGTTAAAGGCTGGGAAGATGAAAGAAAATTGGCAAAAGGTACATATGTTCTCAGTAACTTGGATGCAAATCCTTTGTAATGCATGATAACTGTGATGTAACAGTTGTAGTTACATCACAACTGTAATTCTGAGGTGCTTCAGGTTCCAATTAGAGAGCTGGGGAGGCTGGGCCAAGAAGAGATCATCAGGCTTGAGGAGTCTCTCTCTCCTGCACACTTCTGATAGGCAAGTAATGGGGAGCCCACACTCTGGGGATCAGAGTGGAAGGCAGCTGGGAAGAGCCCTCAGTGGCACAGAAAGGGACCAAGTATCAGGAGTGTCAGGTTCTGTTTGTGTTGGTCTGTCCTCCCCCTCCAGACTTTGGGAACTCTTGGTTACTTCAGTTTACTCTAAGCCGAGTTGAAATCCAGCCTAGTCCAGCATGGCTACTAGGCTTCCCTGCAAACCCAGCATCATTCAGAAGGTGTTAATCTGTGAGAAACCAAGTCTGTTTATATTGTTTCTTTCCTCACCTTTTGGCTTAAAACCTCTACCATGTTCTGGGATCAGTGGACTCATCAGCCTCCCCACTCTGCAGGTATTGCTGTCAGAGTGAGAGCATTTTAATAACTCTAAATACCATTCTTGGGGATGGGTTTTGCCCAGGGAATCTCTCTGGGATCTGGATCTCTTGGGCTGGTGGCAGGGGATTAAATCTACCAAGTCTTGTCCCACCAAGCAGCATGTTCAAACTGATTGGAAGAGAGAGGGATGGGAAGGGAGTGAGCCCTCTGCACTAGGCATCACTGCCCTGGATCCCTTCCCTTCGTGACAATATGTCAACATTACATTTACATGACAGAGGCAAGTATGATGGGCAGGCAAACAAGCTTTCCCTTCTCCATGTTATGAAGCATATTGCATAGAAGATCTCTGAATAGGTGCTGCAGAACTTACCAGCTTGGTTGGTGGTGATGTTCACTGAGATGTGCTGCGGTGGAAAAGGGCTCTTGTTGGAAACTCCATTGACAGCTTGGATTTCAAAAGTATATGGCGTGTGGGCCCATAAGTTGCTGATGAAGACCCGGGTTTCCGTGAGGCCCAATTGCCTTGGTACAAACTCCACATTGTCATCACATCGGGAGCAACTACGGCGGTCAGACCGACACTTCTTGCAGACAATGTTGTAGGTCACATCATCACGTCCTCCTGTCTCTCGAGGTGGATGCCATTCAAGTATAATTGATGTCTCGTTGACAATGGAGATCACATTGCGAGGCCCTGAAGGAACACCTATTGAAAAGCAATGGCCAATAAATATCATACAGGTAAACGCCTGGTTGTGATGTAATGCATACTTTTGATGAGATGGTGGACACTAAAGAGTAGAAAGACTGGACTCCACTACAGTTAAACAAATAGAAGTATCTCCTGTGATTCTCTGTGCTTCCACTGGGGTCAAGATTTTTCTCACTCTGTCAGTAATCTTGAGGTTCCCCAGCTATATGGAGTGTACCTGTATTTCCCCCCCCCCCAAAGGAATTTTCCCAAGGTCAGTCTAGTTAGTGATCCTATTTGTTCCAACTGGGAGAAGGATATTCTGACTGGGGAAGGTTGGTGTCTTCCTCTGAGGAGTTGCTTGGTTCATTTTCTGAGTTATCTTGCATTACCTGAGTATTTGCAGATACAAATCTGTCCCATTTGGAAATTTCTCACTGGTCAGGTTAGCCTAAGTACTCTGTATCTGTCCATATGCACATACATACAATGTTGGTGGGAATGTTGCCTTCCTCTGTGACTTGGCTAACTTGCTCCAGTCATTGAAGTCTATTTGTTCTGTATACATTTGTGTGCTGAGCATCTGCTCTCTGCTTACGGCAGGCTTCAGTCTGGGTTATTTAAGATTGCAGGGTTTGTGGAACGAACATGTAATGGAATTACATCTAAAGTAATTAGATGAACTTTTGCCTCATTCAACTATGATTCTACCAAATTACAGCATCCCTCAGACCCTCTCTAGGAAAAGCTTCTTGAATGTGATTCCATCTTTCAACCTGTCACATTTTCCCCCTTAGTTTTAAAGGTTCCCACCAGTACGCTAAAGATTTATGGGGTGTTGGATTTGGCTGTGGTTACTCAAGACTACTGAGTGGCATTGCAAAATCCTCAATAATACAGCACCAGGATTCTTGTTAATGCTCTATTGGGCAGTCATATTCCCAGTTCACACCAACATATAGTTCACTCATGTAGTCTAGTGTTTATATATACACACACAGAGCTAGATAAGTACAGTTCAGGAATCAGACAAACTACCCTTGTAATAGATATAAAAAACTGATCAAAATTAAGACAAAATGGCCATGATGCTCTTCCTGAAGGAAAGAAAAATGGAAGGGAAAAAGATTGTGTACTTGGGGTGCAAGATTTGTCTTTTTGCCTTCTCCCTGTCATATTGTTGGAGCTGCAAGTAGTTCATTCTTTGGGGGCACGAGAAGAATGATTTGGCACTAGGATTAAGAATAGAAGCAGGGGGGAAGTAATGATTTAATAGGAGCATTGGAGGGTGCCACACAGGAAAGGAAAAGAGAAAGTAAAGCAGCATTTGTGAGATCTTCTTACCAGCTTCAGTTATAGCAGCAGGGATCAATAAATCGTTGAGCTGAATTTGTTAATAAAGCAATGGAGTTTAAGAGTAAGATCTTTCAGTCATCACTTTAGGAAAGCCCTACTGCTGCAATCTAAATTTAAGGGGCTACGATTAGGATCCAGGAAGAAGAGACAGAGCAGTAATAAGCCCCCAAATTTGAGGGAAATAATGGCTGCAGGAAATCATGGGAGTAATGGCAAAAAAAATGGCAGAAGGGGAAAAGGAATGACTGTTGGCAGAAAAAGATGAAATAGAAGCTGGAATGAAGACTGGGAAGGCAGAAAGAGACAGAACTAATATGGATGGGGACTCTGATGCCCCAATGCAATTGGAGACTAATTGGACTTTTTTCTTTAATTCACAAGTTCTTTTAATGTCAGGAGTTCCCCAGAGACAAATTATTTTGGGTAACTCTCCTACTGAGATTGGTTCATACCTACCAACTGGACACATACCAACTGGTTAGTGGCAGAACTTCCAGTTTTATTTAAATGGATCACACAAACAGAGGAGTGCCTTTGTTCGTGCAGTCCTTTCAAATAAAACTAGAAATCCCACACTTGGGTTTGTGAAAACCGCAGAATTGAGCATGGTAAAAAAGTAGATGATCTGCTTTCCATTTGTATTTAGCAAGCATATCAATGCAGTTCATGTCTGTACTGGAAGGGAGGCAGTGGCAGACTTGGGCTGAAGGGCACACTGAATCCACCACCCTCTCAACTCTCCATCATCTGCTACTGATGCAAGTTGCACCAGGTCTCTTCATGGTTGGGCCAGTTATGTGGGGTGGATTAGGAAGCCCAGGCAGTCCTCTCTCAAAACAATTACGTACATGACCCTTTGACATAATCAGACTGAGGTTTTTTAATGCACCCAATTGCACATTAGTGAAAGGCTCACCCACCCTCATACAGGTGCAAGAACTGGACCCTCTTCTCCTTGGACAGTGTGAACAGCTAAATATAGGGACATATCTAGCAACTTGTATTTAGGGATTTTGGTTTTTTTCCATTTGTCTTTTTAAGATATATAGCTTAATTTGCCAACATTGTTCCCCGCTCCATTTTGGGACAAACTCTGCTATTTCTTTGATAAGCATGTTTGCTTTATTCTCTATGTCCTCTCCAATTTTCTTCACTTGCCTGGTTTAGTCCAACATTTTAATAAATTCCTTTTCATTTTTATTGAACATCCATTTGATTTCCGTTTATAAGAGACAGAATTGGTGCACCATGCTTTCTCCATTGCCCAGTTCTCACTACTATTTATTTTGTCTTTTGTGTAAGTAGTAATTCCCCAGATTTTGGGAGATTTCCAAGGTGGTGGTCGGTCGGTCGGTCGGTCGGTCGGTCGGTCTCTCTCTCTCTCTCTCTCTCTCTCTCTCTCTCTCTCAAACACCCTAGAAGAGCAATGTTCCTCAATGTTTGACCTCCACTGTACCACTTCACACAGTCCACCTATTCAAAGTACCAGCAGAAGTAACTGGCAATGACATCATCACCAGTTACTTCTGGGTTGGGAGGACAGATGTGACACGACAAACACCAGTAAGAGGCTCAGGGTGGACTTGAGGGCTTTTTCAAGCATGGAAAAAGCATGCTTTTTCTGCTCACCGAGCCTCCTACCACTGTTTCTTGTGTCACATTCCTGCTCTCGCTGCTGGGTGGCAGGGGTTTAGGGGTTCCGTGAGTACAAGGGGAGAGAAGGCTGTCACTAGCTGCTAGGCTTTGTCCTTCTTTTGCTTGCTGCCCAAGCATGCCCTATTCCAACACAACTATGCCCTAGGCTCTACTCAATGTGGTGGTCCATGGACTGGTGCTAGTCTGTGAGCCATCAACTGTCAGTCCACAATGAATTTCCAGGAAGGAAAAGAATAATAGTACAATTTTAAAATTGCACCAGAATTCCACCAAGAATAATAAGTAGACAGTCCCCACTTGCTCCATATCCATATATCATTTATACAATATCTCCTTATTTAGCAACCATTATATCATGCCAATACAATAGTAATATGGCACAAAGATGGTACCAGACCCTGGCACAAAAAAACAAAAAAATGCCAGTCTGCCACATCTGATAGCCTAAATAATGATAGTGCTTCTCAGACAAGAATGACAATTCAAGCTGCAAGCTTATCTTGTTGGAAATCACCCACAAAATCACAGGCCATTAAGGCCAAATCCAATCCATAGGAATCATGTCATCTTGGACAAATAAAATAGAATGACACAATACATTTTATAAACTGTTTCATGAAACGTTATCATCATTAGGGTTCACAAAAGCCCATATGCTGTAGAAACAGACACAGAACTAACCAAAAATGTCAGATGCGGAGAGCAGTTATTAACCGTTCGATATGTCAGGCTGAAATGATGGGTATTTAGTGAGGTCCTCCAAGGGTCTCCTCTGTGTCTGTTCTCTATGCAGTTATTATTTATTAGCAACTTGGACACCAGAATTCAGAGTACATATATCAAAACTGTAGGCAGCACCATTCTGGGAGTGTTTCAAGTGTTTTTCAGGGCAAGAATTAAGTGCAACACCATTTTTATATTCTGAGGAAATGGGGCTGGAATCAATTAATGGAGATTCAATAAGAATGAATACAGTACAGATCATGTAGGAAAGAGTAATCAAATGCACACATATATAACAGGAAAATGCTGAGCAGGCAGCTGTGCCACAGAAAAAAAACCTTTCTGGGTTACAAGGAATGACAACAGAATGGCCATGGGCCCAGTTCTATTAAACAAGTGCAAACATTCATCAGTCTGTTGCTACTGTTTCTACTATCAGAAGAATGAATTCAGACTTGAGCAAACTTGGCATCCAAATTCTTAAAAAAAAATAAATCAAAACTGCAATCAGATCTGGCAATTCCAAATCCTGTCCTGGTAATCTGGCAAAGTCTGGTAATCATGCTTTTGACAGATCCATCATCCGGGACAAGAAAGCTTTCATTGTTGTTATTTATGCTCACATCACCAAGCATTACATATTCTTGCAAAATCTACATTCACATGATATTTTAACCTCCGTGCTCCAAACCATCGAACATCGAACCATCGAACATATGTTATGCTAATACTGTGTGCCAGGTCATCTCCTGGAAACTCACCAAATGCTGTGATGTAACTTTTCCTGCAAAGGTGGTATATTTCTTTATGTGAAACTCACTGAGTCATTTCAAAGCTTTAAGATTATAAATTCAATACCGGACTAGGTTAGTTTAGCCAAAGATCGATTAAGTGGCCTTTGTTAAGTGACTATATAGGAGTGTCCTAGCTACAATAAATAAATGAATAACAATGACCCACTTCAGAGGTTTGCCCTGAACATCAACAAGATGCCCATTGTAAAGGACAGAGGCAGGCAGGCAGGCTGGGGAGAAGGGGGAAGTTTAGTTTTCTGTTCATGTGTTTGGCTTACTCTGAACTCAGTTTTTGCCCCAAATATCAATAAGATCCAATATCTCACTGTGCCTTCATTTCACACCATGCACATCAGTGACTAAGAAGAGGGCATGAGCACAGAAGTGGACATGAGCAGGGAAGAGTTCACTTTTCTGGACTTCATGTTTAAACAGAACGCAATGCAATTTAAACCCAATCAAACACAGAGCAAACCTGCAATTAAAGTGGAGGCCACCATATTCAAACAAGATGATGTGGATGCACATTTGATGTGAAAGAGGGAACGCAAATGAAGAACAGAACACAAAGAAATATGTGCAGTTGGGACGGCACCTAGGAGGGGCGCTCTGGGTATGCAGGTAATGTGAAGGGTGTTATTGCCACTTGTGATGTTCACAAATTTTGAAACCAAAACGAACTCACTTCCAGATGAAAAAGAACAAGCACAGGCCTCTGTGGAAGATCACAAATGAGAACGATAACAGCAGTACAGCACATGGCAGCATCACATTTGCACTACACCTGTGCTCCTCACACAACAGATCTGTACACACCATTTTATGTATTCCACAATTAGCACCTTTCATTTCAGGATACCAAAGTCTCTGCGTTTAAAATATTTGCCCATTCCATCCCGGTCTGCACACAAGATTTCCTTTAAGAAGCTGTGTAGCATTTCCTCACATCACATTCAATTCAAAAGCAAGCTGGAGAGGCTGCTTAGTTTCTTGAGGAAAGAACATTCCTTGCACATGCTGGTCAGTCTACTGGGATCAGGGAATATAATTAAAAGGCAAGCATTTCAGCACTTCACTTGGAAGAAAATGAATCCAAGGCCGTTCTGCTGAATCTGTCACAACCTACCTCTGCTCAACCCCTTGAGGGTTTTTCAGCTGCTGTCCCCATTCCAAGCTCCCCGCTTCCCTTCTCTTTCTCCCCTTTTCTTCGTAATTACATTCAGAGAGGCACTTTGAGAGAGCTTCTCTGATCGGTTGCCAGGGTTACTGCAGATGAAAGCATTTTGTTAAAATTGCTAGAAAAATGCTATTCTTTAACGAAAATTCCATTTCATTTAATTTTTTTCCCCGTCAGCACTGTTAAAGTATTTGTCATGAGCCATCTAGCAGCAAAAGCTTTGCTGTATACACAGTAGAAAGGTGATGTTCGGAATGTGATGCAGCACTTAAGCTGTTACTCATGTCTCCGTTTCATAGGTGTATTTATTGACGTACATACACATGTATGCAAAGTGGAAGGCTACTGAGTTTTGTAGGAAGTCTTAATCTAGTTAGTTTGATCTAAATCCCACACTTTCATTCCTACACATCACCAGTGTTACATGGGTGAAGGTCCTATCCTGCTGAGCTACCACATCATTGGAACATGTGTTCCAGTGACACAGTGCGCTTTGTGGCAGTCGCAAAATGCAACCTGCCATTCTATGCAGCTTGGATAACAATGCAAGCAGCGAGTGGTCACAGCAGCACGCCAGCAGCCTCTGGAGAAGCCCTGGGGCCAGTAAGTCATTACAGGGGGTGGGTGCGAGGAACAGAGCAGAGACCAGGACAGTGTTGAAGCTGGGAAAAGGGCAATATTGGTGGTGACAGTTCCACCTATATCCCATCCCCCTTCCCAGCTTTTATCCACCTGCTTGGGTCCACTTGCACTTATGACAGTAAAATAACCAGCACAGGTGCAAATAGACCTGCTTCATCAAACCATCTTTTGCCATCTATGATACATGTTACTCAATTCCCAGTGGTTTACAGCATCATCCCCTTGTCAACACTTTCTTCTTCCCTGATCCTACATTGGGCCTTTGTGATACAATGGCAAGTTATCAAATGTTTAAGAGGAAGTTGGATGTGCTTTGCCACCTCCTGTTGCAACACTACAGTATAGCCAGTATGTTGGAAAGCTCAGGTGTAGACAATACTAACTTATGGGTCCTAATTTGACAAAAGGTTTAGTAAAGGTGATGTCACCAGCCATAGGGAGGTAGAGCCTTCTATCAGCTAGTTGAAGGGAGAGCAGCAGATTTCTGAGCAATAGATATTATAGCTCCCATGGCTCTCTTAATATATACAAAATATAAAATCTGATATATAAAATCCAAGAGAGGATGTATTTCACTTCTGACACTGATCAGTTAGCTGAGATTTTCCAACTAAATAACTGGAGTTGAATCTTGTATGTTTCACACTATGTGTCCAGAGTGAGATAAGGAATCTGCTTCTGCGGATGTCAGGTACTCTGAGCTCAAACTGGAAGTCCTGCAGGTCAGACACTGACTTACTGCTCCCTGCACTCATGGGATTGCTTCAGGTCAGGAGGGCACTGTAGATAATTACAGAAGAAAAACTGACATCACAGTCCATAATACTCCCAACATAAAAAGTCAGTTGGCACCAAAGGACAAATCTGTTGCCTCTGGCTCATATAAGGCTCCCATCACTGCTACCTTCTTAGTTTGGGCCACATAATGCTAAGGGACGCCACCATTATATTACCACTCAACCTGATTTTGGCCTTAAACCTTCAGTTTGCCTTCCAGGCAATGTCCTCCCCGAGGTAGATGCCCACCCTTATTCATGATGTTTTTCAAATGAAATTTATGGGGGGAAATGTCCATAGACCTCTTAAGACTTTTAGGACTGGTCCCCTGCCTAGCAACTAGAGGGAAAGAAAAGATGCTTTTAAAATCCTTCTCCCCTTACTCCCTTTAAATTCTCTATCAAATAGGAAACAACTGCATATCAATACAGCCCAAACCAAATGTCAGTATTTGAATTATAAAGCCAGGGTGGAAATCCGGGTGGAAAGGTGATTTATAGGCAAGTTCCTGACACTATCTATCTTGTACAGAGCTGCTGCAGTCATGTCTAGAACCACAGCAAAAGTAACAACATGCCGTTTATTTTATCAGATGGATTTTACAGCAAACAATCTTCAACACCCCCTCCCGCATCTCCCATTCTCTGTCAACTCTTGATTTACTGTTGCAATGTTGTCCAGCATGTGTCAGCACTATGGTACAGCATAGGCAGGGGTAGGGCAGGCATCTTTCAATATCACTGAAACCCTCTTTACAATATTTAAACCAGGTGGAATCATGGCCTTGAATGCAAGCTCAGCCCCAGAAATCTGTTTACAGCACCAGGACTCAGTCCTAAAACATCTGAAGTTACATTTAAATAAGAACATAAGAACAGCCCCACTGGATCAAGTCATAGGCCCATCTAGTCCAGCTTCCTGTATCTCACAGTGGCCCACCAAATGCCCCAGGGAGCACACCAGATAACAAGAGACCTCATTCTGGTGCCCTCCCTTGCATCAGGCATTCTGACATAGCCCATTTCTAAAATCAGGAGGTTGCACACACACATCATGGCTTGTAAACCGTAATGGAATTCTCCTCCAGAAACTTGTCCAATTCCCTTTTAAAGGCATCCAGGCCAGATGCCGTCACCACATCCTGCGGCAAGGAGTTCCACAGACTGACCACACGCTGAGTAAAGAAGTATTTTCTTTTGACTGTCCTAACCCTCCCAACACTCAATTTTAATGGATGTCCCCTGGTTCTGGTGTTATGTGACATGCACAGTGCCTGTGATACAGAGCATATACAGCCCAGGACTTTTTTTTAGCTCCCTAGCTAAATAAACCACAGAAATCTGGGATAAGCAGATCCGAAGGTATGTTTTTCAGGTGCACTGGAATCCTGTTACTTTAACAAAATAAACTGATTACTGACTTTATATTTTGGAAGCTTCTACAAAGCATGATACATTCAAAAAAGAATCAAGAGACCATGAAAGACAAGACAGTGCCTAAAATAATTCATGCAGTTTCTGCCCAGATTTGGAACCATTTCCCACATTACAAAAATACCATACAGAATGCTCTTCACTGTAGGAAAGAGTAGGAATATCCCACATGTCAGTTAACGCAACTGAAGTCAGCTTCTTTTGAGGATTTGCGCATGCTGAACTGATGATATGATCGGTGTTGTATCTTTGGGTTCAACCCCTTTCCATACACTTTTCATGTTGTGTCACTATTCCTATTCTCATCTTCATACAACAGTTCCATTCAAGAATACGGTTGTACATGTCCATACCTGAATGTGTAGAGGTTTGCAGGAGCAGAGCCCAGGGGCACAATCCCACTGCCTCCACGCATTTTGAGAAATCAGGGCCTATCCAACTTTCCAGCAAAGATGCAACCACAATGCAGCCCCAAGGTGAAGGAATAAATGTTCCCTTAGTTTGAGAAGGCCTTCATGACTGCCCCCCCCCCAATGGCAGGATGCCCTGTTGGCACAGCTGCATCGGCACTGGAAAGTTGGATAGGACTGGGCCCCCATATATGAGAAAAGAGGATAGGGCTTTTTATCTACACATGCGTTAGATCATTCACAAAATCAGTCAACATGTGCAATATGAAATACTTTCAAACACAGATAAAATTATCTCTTTTGAGGAGCTGCTACTGCCTTGGCAGCTGGTGCACATGAGAACAAAACTCATACACAGCACATTGTACCAACCATGGGAACATTAACACACAACCAAAAAGCACTACCTAGCAGGAAATGCACTGGAAAGACAGAGACATGTTTTGTTACACCAGAGAACAGCAGCACCCAACGTACACTCAATACTAAATTTATCTATGATGACATGCAACAACTTGGAAATGGAACAGCTGGCACCTCAAATTAGAACATTTCAAAATTAAGCTTTAACGAGAAGATATAAAAATCAACAAATGGACTTTTTTATACAGTACTCCTCTGATGAGGCATAGTGTAAATCAGTTATATAACAAGAGGCAATAAAAACAGATTTATTTACTACTACACTTCCCGCTACCAGTGATCAAGCAGAATATGGAAATTAATCTCTTATTCCAGACACACACTAGACATCTCATAAGCAGACACACACAGCTACCTACAGAAGCATTATTGCAGAAGGCAATACGCACATGAAGGCCTCCTGTTTCAGCAGCCTGTGTTGAAGGCGGAAGAATGAACAGCATCCTCTTCCCTGAGAGCTACACAGTGTAGTTAGTAACCACAACCTTCCAAAATGCTGTTCAGAAAATTAGTACTGCATTGTACAAAGCTCACCCAAACTTACTCTCAATTTGACCCCAAAGAGCCGAATAAGAAAAAAAAATATCAAGCATAACAGCTGAGACAATTATGTGATGCAATGAACAGATGGTAACAATTTCATTTCTCCACCTTTCCCCCCACAGGCTCGTAACTTTGAAAAGTTCAAGAGCCCACAGAGTCCAGTCCTTTTCCCAAGGTGGGATCCTTCCACATACCAGTACCTGTTCGCCAGAATCAACCCACATCATCGGGCACGCAATGCATTTCCTATGTCTTATTGATTTATCCTATATCATTGACAGGGTTCAGCTATGAGTACATATTCAAGGTACACGCCAAGATCCTGAAATTCTAACCTCAGCAAGTTGAAAAGAATTTGTTGTTATTATAGCTATTACCATACCATTTCAACAATACTATGGCCATGCCCCAAATGTCCAGATTATGATGGATTCATGTGAAAACAAGGCCACAAATAGGATGAAGTTCTGGGGCCCATTTTGAATCACACATAGCAGTGGTTCTCACACATTTAGCACCAGGACCCACTTTTTAGAATGAGAATCTGTCAGGACCCACCAGAAATGATGTCATAACCTGAAGTGACATTATCAAGCAGGAAAATTTTTAAACATCCTAGGCTGCAATCCTACCCATACTTACCCAGGAGTAAGTCCCATTTATTATCATTGTTAAAAGAATATACATAGTAGCTTGTTAAAGTACATAGTAGCTTGTTAAAAGTAACATTTCACCAAATGCAGTCACATACCATGGTAGCATCAAGTCTAATATATTAAAATTAAAATATTGAAATGAATGGGGACCCACCTGAAATTTGTTTGTGACCCACTTAGTGGGTCCTGACCCACAGTTTGAGAAACACTGACATATAGGATATGCCATCAGTGCAAGTAGTGGTCTTACCCATTATACACTTTACAGTACAATCCTATACATGTCTACTAGGAAGTGAGTTCAATGAGACTTACCCCAGGTAAGTATGGATTGAGTTGTAGCCTTAATATATGACTGTCATCAATACGAAGAGTTAGTGTCATCAATCAATGAACTAAATCATGAAGAGGATGATCTGTCATGACGGTCTTATTTACTCATTTCTGACTCCTTGAGGTTAATTGTACATAAGATAAATGTTCACTTTTTGCTGTGATATATGTCGCTTATTTATTTTCTTGCTGGAGTACATTAAAGTATACTGGGACATATCTTTTAAATGCAGTTACAAAGAGCACCCATCTCATGTATCAACCTAGAGATTGAGGACTAATAATGCTGGGGCATTTCCATGACAATTTAAAGGTATGATGTAATAAAGGATGATGTCACAGGGGATTGTATGGTATATGAAAGCAAGCTATTACTGAATGCTATCCATCATGCCCACTCGGCAAGAGGGTGAATGGATCAGCTGAGGTAGCATTACGGAAGAAGTTATTCAATTACTAGGCAGACGTATGGATTGTCTCATATAGAACAGATTCTCAAGTTAGGTTTAAAGGTCTAGACCAGTGGTTCTCACTGGAGCCCTGGCTTCTGACCCCTTAAGAGGCAAGGGAAGGCAGCAACGCGACCCCCAGGATCGCGCCACTGTGGAGACAGGAGGCTTTTTTCTAACACATCTGCTGTGTGTAAGGGCTCCCTGCAGCTTGTAAAAAGTGAATAGTGATCGTGACCCACTTCCGGGTTGCAATCGCAAAACCAGAAGTGGGTCACAATTGCTATTTTCGCTTTTTACAAGCTGCTGGGAGCCCTGCAGAGCACTCCATGGGGTTTCCTGCACTTCCTGGACCCCAACAGGACGTAAAGCCCCCCTCCCCCGCAACAGCACGATCCTGGGGATCGCATTCTTGCCTTTTTTCCTGCCTTACAAAGACTAATCTAGACACTTTCAACAATAACTGTTATTACTTACTAGTGCATGGGACCTCCGATTGATCAAAGTCAGCACGGTAGTACCCATTGCGGCAAGTGCAGATGGGAGCAGCTTCTGACGTGGAGCGACTGTTGGAGGGGCACTGCGTGCAGACCCCAGCACCCTGGTTTGCCTTGAACATCCCCGCTGGGCAAGCTGGAATTGGAACAGGAGAGAAGGAAAGAAAACAGTCAGAGGTCTATTTTTCATGAAAGTAACATGTATTAGAAAGGAAGTAAACAAACCCTGTTTTGCTGTATTCCAACAAGATATTTTATTTTGCAATTACTTCATTATTATAGCCAACAATAACATAGCATAATAGAACATATCATTCAGGATATTTGTATAAACAAAGCTTATAAGGGAAGAAATGTAAGACCTGGAAAGCCATAGAACAGAATGAGTACTAATTATTCTTAAATTTATTGATGTTTATATGCAAAGTTTTACAAGCACAAGTATCTTTACTGTGGCTGTACTGACGGCCTTTTGGATGCACAGGCCACCTGCTTCACAGCTCTCTGATAGATATAGTGACTTACAGAAACCACACACCTTGCAGGAGCTTAGGATTTGTCTGTTTGCTCTTGGCAAGTTGCAGTTGCCCTCACATGAGTACTGACTGCAAACTATCTTTGTTGCAGTAGCAGAATAATTCCTGCTTCCCCATCCTGGCACTGTGTTTCATGCAGATCTGCAGTATAGGGACTGTGAATGTATCTAGCAATAAAAAAAAGTAGCCCTCTGACTTGAAGAGAGCGGGGGAGGGGGGAGCAAGCGCCATGCATGCACCCTGCCATAAGTCTGCTGTGAAATGGTTTGGATGCTTTCTAGTGCTAAAGGGCTATTCACACTTACTAAATATATGTAATAACTTTGCATTTCTTTAAGCAGAGAAATACCCTCTTGAGAATTCTTCCAACCTCACAATTTTGAAAGCCAGTGTCTGGGATTGTAGCTATTCAGGCAACAAGATGCCAGCAGGGGATTGAGAAAGAGGCATTGTCAGGTATGCAGCCAACTCCCACAACTAATGCAGTGTGATCTGCAGTTGGTAGGGGTGGAGGCTCTGGTGGCTCCATACTAAAACAGCAGATGAACTGGATTTCTCATGGGTGGAAGGAGAAGGACAAATGGGCCATGGGCTGCTTGCTGGGCTGGTTTTAAACAGCCATGGAAGACATTGCTGCCAGTAGCATATCTGGGGACTTCCATCTCCACAAGAAGAGAGGAACATGGGAAGCAAGCCACAAGAGGAGGATCTACGTGGAACAGCAAACCCCTTTTATCTTTTAGACATGGATTGAAATGGGTTGTTTTTAGAAATGGATTATGTCAGAATGCCAGATGCAGGGGAGGGCACTAGGATGCAGGAAGCACTAGGATGCAGGATGAGATATAGGAAGCTGGACTAGATGGGCCTATGGCCTGAGCAGGGCTGTTCTTATGTTCTTATGAGGTGCAGGAGAACAGAGTGGGAAGGAGCTGTGGATTGCTGCAATTCTGTGCAAGCCCAATGTTTCTGAGGTCCGGAGCTTCCACAGAGGCACCCGACAATGATGTCATCACCAAGTACCTCCACTGTGTGGCAAACCAAAGGAGAACTGAGTGCTAGTCAGCTCTTAGGAGCCACTGCCAGGAGCTGGAATCAGCCCATAAAAGGGGCTACCTGACAGGGAATGAAGATAGGAGGAGGAAAGAGAGACAGAAGGGGCCAAAGGAGACAGACGGAGCAATGAGAAGGGCATGGAGGAGAAGCAGAACATTGAAAAACGAGAGGAGGTGGCAAGCAAAAACTGAGACCAGAGCAGAGATGGGCAAGGAAGAGGCAGGCATAAGATGAAGCAGACTCAGAACGCGTCAGGAAGGATAGCTGGACAGGGAGGTGGAAAGTGAGGGCATGAAGGGGGAACGCAGAAGATGGCTAGTATGCCGGGGGGAAGCCCTGGGGGATTGAGCCAGGCAGACAGTAGCCCCCAGTATAGAGGCACCCAATGGGATCCCCGAGGCCTCCCTTTGTCAAGGAGGTGACCAGAAGAAGCTCTGTCAGGGAAGGTCAGGGGCTGTGGTGATTCAGCTCATCATTTGGATTCTACAACTTCCTTGACAGTGCCAGGTAGCACTCCCCCCAATGCCCCTGGGCATGCAAGGCCTCTGCCTGAGACCTCTGCTCCACTGTCTCACCAAAGTGAATATACAGATGGCAACATCTCTCAGTAACATTTGTCTTTGAGAATGACTTAGTTAAATAATAGCTTGAAGAATCTGATACACAGAAAATTGTTCAAAAACATACAGTGGGTTCTCCTTATTTGTGGACTTGGAATTTGTGGATCTGAGTATTTGCAGATGCTGAACCCTGGCTTAGAGGGCCTCCTGGATGCGACCAAAAGTGGCTTCCAGTCACATCCAGAAGGCTAAAGAAGGCTAATGGCCCACTCCATGGGCCTTCCCCATCCTCAGAACACCTCCCGGTCATGACTGTAAGCTGCAGGCATGAACCAGAAGTGACTTCCAGTTGCATTTGGGAGGCCTTATGAAGATGCTAGGAGGCCTGCAGAGGGCCCGGCGCAGTCACCAGGGGAGTCCTGGCCCCCCATGGATTTCTTGTTCGCACATTTCAGTATACATGGTGGATTGCGGAATTGGTCCCCCACAGATACCAAAGGCCCAGCATACTTCATTATTCCTACTCTGACATCTTGCTAGAATCATACCTCAGAGTGAATGGGGAGGGGACATTGGTCATATTTTTGTGCATGCTCCAACTTCTGAGTATTGTTGTGGCTCATCAGACCCAATCCCCAAACCGAATACTCAGCCCAGGCCATACAATAGATATTCAGCCATGAAGCTTCTTGGGTGACCTTGGGTCAGTCACTATCTCTCAGCCTCATGCACATCACAGGCTTGCTATGAGGACAAAAGGAGGGAAAGAACCATGTACACCACCACCCTGAGTTCCTTGGAGAAAGGGAAGCATAAAAATGTGAAGAAATAAAAAATATCATTAAATGCAGAAACTGAGCATACTGGAAAAGATACTTTGGGGATGATAAATGTTTTGTACTAATTTGCTGGACTAATAAAGCTATGCACTGTTTAATCATGGGCTGACCCAAGGGGAGCTGCCTGCAGACAGCGGCAGCATCACAATAAAAGACAACGGTTGCCCTATTTTCTCCCCGTCTCCTTCTTTCAATTTAAAGGCCTTTGGAGTCAAGGGTCCATAACTACACAAAACTGTTGTACCAGCCTTAAATCTTCAGGATAGGACTGATAATAAATGGAAAGCAATGTCTAGTTGACATGAGAAATGTTGAAATTAGAAAAGCTTGAAATTAAAAACAAATCCAAGTTTGATTTGACCAACTCTGCAATAGCTGGAATAACTGGAAGGATTATCAGGCATCACGGCTCTGGTCAATTGGCGTATCGGTTGGCAGCCCCAGTTCAGTTCATTCACAATGGGTTGTTATCATAAACACTACTGCCCTTTCTGGTCTAATTGGCACCTGTGCACATTTTTGCAGGCAGAATTTAACCAAGCCACTGGGATTTAATGTTCTGTCCTGAAAAGTCTGCTTCTGGGTTTTTTCCCCCCTTCAAGCTCTAAGATGCTAATGTGGAATGATATGGAGTGGGTTGAGGCAGCCAGAATATTTGTCTTAATGAGATGGTTGAGCTAAAATGGGCTGTTGACATGAGTCCAGTGCAAAATCTTTGCATAATAGCTGGTTGTCTATGCAAGCAGGATAAGGGTGGGACGTTGAGAAGCTGAAATAAATTTATAAAGCTAAAACAAAGTTAAGAAGCATTAACTTGACATGGAATTGCCTCATCTAATCATAATGATGGATGATGCACCATTAAGGACAGAAAATCATACAGCTTACTCTCACTTACACTGTTCTCTTCACTCTGATTGGTTGGTGGGTGTCTTATTTGCATAATCACTGAATGGTAATATGCCTTTGCATGCAAAAACCTCCAAGCTGGGTGACAGCGACCAAAATGGCTTACGAGATTTTCCAACCTCTGTCATGACAGGCACAGAAACAGGAGCTGGGTGGAAGGAGAGGGAAAGAGACAAGAGTATATCGGGGGATTGTCCCTAAAATTCAGACTTCCACTTTCAAATACTTCATTCCAGGTTGCTTTTTGATGTGTTTCCGTAGTTCATTTGGAATGCTTGTGCACTGACAACAATAACCTGAAGGGTCTTTTGATTATCTTCCTATCAAATGCACCCAGGGCTAATGCATTTCTAGGCCATCCCTCAGAGTTTATTCAACCAGAAGCTAGCAATTAATTCATAAACAGGAAGCCCATTTCAGCTTGAACAATAATAATGCTTTAATCCTTGCCAGCGTGAGGATTCATTAATCAAACAGCTCTCCATGGCTGTTGGGGCAAGGGAGGGCACCAGGATGCAGGTCTCTTGTTATCTGGTATGCTTCCTGGGGCATTTGGTGGGCCACTGTGAGATACAGGAAACTGTATGGGCCTATGGCCTGATCTAGTGGGGCTGTTCTTATGTTCTGATGTTCTTATGGCTGGGGAGCCTATATACAAAATATCAATGTACTGATGGAGAATTGTTTGCTCCAATGTACATGGAAGATGTACAGCCCAAAGCAGAATTGTTTCTCTTCCTGCCTCGAAAAATGTCTTCCCACATATCAGCCCCTCTTGCCATGTGAATGAAAAACAATGGATGGGGTGCTGCCAGATAGATCTCAGGGTTACATTCTTAACTACCTGTGAAAGGCAATAGGTGAGAAAATAGGGAAGACCCTGCTGAGCAATTGAGAAGAATGGAGAGGAAACTGACTACAGGAGTATGCAGAGAGAAAGGGGAGTTTCTAATTGCCACAATAAGAAACATGGGAGTTGTAGCATTGACTGGAATTGAGAGGAGGCAGAAAGAAAGCTACTCCTCCTTTACACAGTTACAAAATCATTACTAAGGTAGCCCCAAGGTAATAAGCAATAGGGAGACTGCAGCTAATAGCTATAGTAAGTTAGTTGACTCTCACAGCACTGCACACAGATATTAGACAGGGTGGTTTCCCTCATCACATTTTGACTTCCTAATATATTTTAATATTATGTAAATAATATTTATTTATTAATTATAGGTGCTCGTGCAGGGCTCCCCACACACAGGGACGGCTGCTGCAGGGACTGGAGGGTGCACCCAAGCCCCTGCTGCCCCCCTGAGCGGCGCGATCCTGTCTCCTGGCTGCCCCCACCCCTTAAGGGGGCAAAGGCCAGGACCCACAGGCTGGGGCGTTGCGACGCCCCAGTTTGAATACCACTGCCCTTGGGAATTCATTGCTAGCCTTGCAAAAGTCAGCCCACCTAATATTAATATTTGCATACAAGCTGGGTACAAAAACTTATTAAGGGAGAGGGCCAGAGTGTGCCCCTGCTGACAGAGGAATCTTGGATTTTCTTTTTAGAAAAAAAAATGTGTGCAAGTGCAGGAGAGAACAACCTTTAGAGCAGTGGTTCTCACTCCTTTAGCCCCGGGACCCACTTTTTAGAATGAGAATCTGTCAGGACCCACTGGAAGTGATGTCATGACCGGAAGTGACATAATCAAGCAGGAAAATTTTTAGCAATCCTAGGCTACAGTCTTACTCACAGTTACCCAGGAGTAAGTCCCAATTACTATCATTGTTAATGAATGGGGACCCACCTGAAATTGGTTCGTGACCCACCTAGTGGGTCCCGACCCACAGTTTGAGAAACACTGCTTTAGAGCAGGGGTGCTCAATATGTCGTTCGCGATCTACCGGTCGATTGCGAGGCAAAATGAGTCGATCGCAGGCTTCTCTCCCGTTCAGGCATCCCTGGGAGTGAGCCCCGTCCTGGGAGTGAGCTCCCTGGGAGTGACACATCCCTGGGAGTGAGCTCCTGTCCACACATCCCTGGGAGTGAGCCCCGTTGACTCTACTGGGGCTGGCTTACCTTTCCCCTGTTTTTGCCCACCCCCCCCCCACTTCCATCTGTTGGTTCTGTGTGCAAGGTGTTTTGCACTGGTCTTGCTGTGATGTCTATATAGAGATCTTCCCTCCCCCACACCTTTCCCCTGTTTTTGCACTGGTCTGTACAGAGATCTGCTCTCCCCCCCACTTGTATTGGAATCGAGGAAGATCTGGTGAGGAGGTAGATGTGGTGTCAGCAGTGGCCCCTTTAAGGGTAAGGCCTGGGCATCCAGCAGAGTGTGCTGCACAGCTGCAGCCACTTGAAGGCAATAGGACCCTCAGGGATATAAGAGCAGGAAGGGCTCCACTTATTTATGTGAGTCAGCCTTTTCCTACATGAAGATCTTTAAGTCCAAGTACCGTTCCACCATGACTGATGAACATTTGGAAGTGTGCTTGAGGCTGGCTGTCAGCAGCTACTGTCTGGACTATGCATCCTTGGCTGATTCACTTCAGGGCTGAACTTAGGGCAAACTGACCAATTTGGCCAAATTGGGCCCCATGCCTGAAGAGACCCCAGAGGGGCCCCATGAAATTGTCCTCCCTGGAAGCAGTTGGTGGTGGCATTGCTGCTGGGTGCTTCACCACTGCTGCTCATCCTGGTGAGCAGGGAGGCCCAGTGGGGGTGCCCCTTCCACAAAAATGTTTTGCATTAGACCCTGCAACTCCTAAGGCTGGCCCTGTATACCTTATCACTGTTTCTCAAACTCAGGGTTAGGATCAACTAGATGGGACATCAGCCAATTTCAGGTGGGTCCCCATTCATTTCAATGTTTATTTTATTTTTAATATATTAGACCTGATGGTATGTGACTGCATTTGGGGAAATGTGACAAATCTGTACTTTTAATAGACTACTATGTATATGCTTTTAACAGTGATAGCCAACAGGGCTTACTTCCGGGTAAGTGTGGCTAGAATTGCAGCTTTTGGGATGTTTGAGGGATTTTAAAAAAACAGATCAACAACTGTTTGGGAAGATTAGGGGTGTTCTTTTCTTATATATATTTTTCAAAATTTACACTTATTATAAACTTTTAATTTGCTAAGGTCACAAGCCTAAGGCACCCTTGGGCTGGCGCAACACCCTTGCGCGGTCCAAGGAGGGTCGCATATGTGCCGTAAATCATGTTTGCGCCTCCTCAAGAGTTAGCTGAGCCGGTGCAAGGACACACGCTGGCCTGCAGAGGCTGCTGACATGGTCAGGGAGGCTTGCATCAGTCTGCGGTGGGTGGGGAGAGGGCAGGAGGGAAGCATTCTGGGGTGGGGGGAGGGCGGGCAGAGGGCAGTCCCGGGGGCAGGTGGGCGGGCAGGGAGCGGGAGGTGGGGCTGGGACCTGGCAGATATGCCTGATCCTTGCCCCAGTTCCTGATCAGCATGGAGCAGCTACAAGCTGCTCCGCTCTCTTCTGACTTATGCCACCTCCTGAGGTGGTACAAGTCTGAGGAGACCCATTGGGGCTGCAGTGGCTTAGCCAGGGGTAAAGGGAAGAGTTTCCCCTGACCTCCGGCTGAGCCACTTTGGGCCCCTAACTTATGCTGGATACAGCTCAGGATTCCTGGCCTGCCTGTTCCAGAGCAAGATAGGATTGCGCTGTTACTTACCTAATTTGATCTGATTTTGCAATATGGGAGATGTTAAAAATGCTCCTGCATGTTACTTCCTGCCATGACATCACTTCTGGTGGGTCCTAACAGATTGTCATTCTAAACAGTGGGTCCTAGTGCTAAAAAACTTGAGAACCACTACACCAAAATGGCTGCTGCTTCATCCAATGGCCACCGGACAGCCGGCGGCAGCTCCTTGGTGGAAGGGGACATTGATGCCTCCCGCTTGGGTAAGAGAGGAGGCCCTTCAATGGGGCTACTTGACTCTGTACCAGCTATTTAATCAGCACAGAGTGAAGCAGTCCTGTGTTGGGTCAGGAGGCCCGACATGAGGCTCTGGATCCAGCAGAGTTCTCTGCCAGTCCTGCCCCTCCTGCCCCACTCCCTCCCCCTGCCTTGTCTTCCCCCTGCCCTCCCCCACCTCAGAATGCCTCCTCCTGCCCCCACTCACTGCTCCACTGCCCAGCGCTCACCCATAGTTCTGGGTAGCATGCAACAGGCCTCTGCCTGGCACTGGCTCAGCATGAACTTATGCTGAGCTAGTGCTAGCCAGGCAGTGAGTGTCGCAGGCGTGCCTTACGGTATGTTTGTAACACTCAGTGCTGGCAGAGGGCCAGTGCTGGCCGGATAGGATCAAGCCCTTCGTTTGTTATCAAACCAGAGTTGAAAGCATCCATGCTTTCCTTGGCTCAGAGGTAACAGGGAACTATGGTTAGTTCAAATACTAAAGCCAAATATTCTGCTCCAGAATAGAGAATAGGCTTCCATGGCTGGCCTTTCCATGAAATGACCTGAAAGCATTGCATTGAGTGGCAAGTTGGTGGGTTGGCAAAATGGTGAGCCCCCCGATTTGGCTTCCACCCTCTCCAGCCAGTCTCCAATGGAGCCACTTTGGTTAGTGCCCCAGTTAGTTCCAGTGTTGCTGAAGGAAGAAAAGGAAAAGAAAAAAAGCCACCATGTCTCCAGATTGTCTCTCCCTGCCCATCTGGCTGTTTATGGAACCATCATGTGGACATGAAGAGGTGATCTGCAGTTCACCTGCACCCCCCCCTTCTTTCCCTTCCCTTCCCTTGGGCTGTTCATTTGAAACAGAACCAGTGCAGGAGACAGAGAGAGTGTACTGCAAGCAGCCCAAGGGAATGGAAGAGAACAGGGTGTGTGAGCACACCTTGGTTCACTTCCCTGCTCACTCTTTATTCATCAGGGGATGTGCATGAATGCAGCAAAATGCTAAATGGGGGGGGGGATTATGGTGGCAGGAAGCATGAGCCATCCCTCTTCAGTTCTTAAAGAGGCAAGCAGAACCACTGGACAAACTTAATGATAACTTTTTAAGTTGATGGCTTTCTCACAGGAAAAAAAAAATGTTCCACCAACATATTTGTTTACATGTTTGGAAACATTTTTTATGTTAGCCAAGTTGAAAAAAGGGGGATTTTTTTTAAACAAATAAAAGACAATAGGGAAAGCAAAAAGAAGAAATACAATAAAGCCAATGAGAGAATGTGTAACTGCTCAGAAAGCACCAATAATGTTTTAAATATTATATTAGTAATAATATTTATATACGTATCAGTAATAATAGTAATAATATTTATATATAGCTTTTCATCAACAACAACTTCACAAGAGAACTTTACATAGCAAAAGTTATGAACAATTGGATGTCCCAAAAGTGCTCATAATTGTCCCACACATGCACACATACACCCACACACACAGAGGAGATACCAGCAACAGCCACTGGGAGGGATGCAACATGAGGATGAATAGTGGCAGTTCTCCCCACAATAAATTTACGAAAACCACCACTTAAAAGGTGCCTCTTTGCCCAGTTAATATATACACTTTCAATGGCTAAGAAAAGCTTAGCAAAGTGTAATATATGTATACCACTAAAAAGCTATGTTTAAACTCAAAGCAATGTTTTGTTTTTATAGTGACAAAAAGGGGGCACTGGTGGGAACTAACACAAAAAAGTAGGTAGAATGAGCATCAACAGCAAATCCCCCCCAAATAGGTCTCCACTTGCATAAATGTAAAAGCCATTATGCTGCTTCTTTCTAGCACTCCCCCTCCCCACACACCAATTCTTTCACCCACACGGAATCCATCACACACATTCACATTACTGTGTAAAGAAACTTATTATAAGTGTCTCATAAACAGTGCGGTGATGGAGATAATGGAAAGTGCCTCTTATCCCCTGTCTGCTGCATCAGGATATGAGGCCTCTCCTTGCAGCCAAGGGGAGGAAATTAACAGGAGTAAGCTGGAGCAACCACTTTGATGCAATTTCCTTGGGAGATCGTGGACCATCTAATCTTTATTGGTGTCCTTTCACCTTTAATTCAAAACACAGACAGGTCTCTCACTTTCCCAATTCTTCCAGATAGTAAAACAAAACAAAACAAAAACCACACCAAATGTCTGTCATGAGCTTTGGTCATGATAGGAACAAGGGTCACAGATGGAGGATGCGCCACCCAGTTTACTGCTGCCATTGTAAGAACTGTTATTTATAGCCAGATCTTCTAAAAACCTTAGGGTGAACTGACTTGTGGTGCTAACGACTTATATGCTTTGCGCATTCTTTCTTCCAAGAAATATATTTCAAGTATCCAAAGCACTTGACATTCTATTCCAAGCACTAAATCGTAGGTAAGTCCCAGGGTCTAGGAGAGGGGGGTGAAGGAGGTATTGCATCAGGGCCCAGGGTCAAAAAGGGGGCCCGGGAGCCAAAGGAGGGGGCCCAGAAATTCCCTGGGATCTTACATTTTCCAATCTACTCAGACTTGTTGCCCACACGGGATGTTGGGGACACTACCACGAACGTGCGTTTGAAGCTACTGCAGCTACTGGCAAGCCATATGTGCAGAGCTGAGGAATGCATACATGACACTCCTAGCACAGTGTAAAATCTGGGAGGAAACAGGCCTGTTACAGTAGCTCTTTGGCTTCTGGATCTGCTTACCATGTAGTAGTGTTGAGGAGCTCAGGGACACAGCTGCAAGACTACAGTTGCTCCAGAAGCAACTTTTGGGACTCACAGGACACTTTCCATTCTAGTGTGAGCCTAAATACGATGATGCTAATTTTCTGCATGATTTTCTATATTTAAAAGACTTCAGAGAGACTTAGGAGTGTGTTTGGCTTTCTGTACTACTGTATCTAGCTGCCAATGCCACATGGATAGGTAGACCTGGGCTCCAAAGACTTTTCCAGTTGTCTCCCCCCTCCCCCCACCTTGTTTCACCCCTCCCTGCCACCATTCTGCTCTCCCATCACCACCCTCCCCTGCTCTGTTTCCCCCCTTCCCCTTTGCAAAGGTGCCTAAAAGAAACTTTGTACCCCCTGATAAAATTCCTCTCAGAAGCCCTGGTAAGTCTCTTTGTATTATGTTAGTATTACAACCCCCATATTGCAGATTCAGGGCTGAGGGAATAGTAGCTTGCCTAAGGCCATTTTGTTGTTGTTATAGAATTCTAAAATAATAATAATGCCAGGTGAAAGGGAGTGGCAACAGGCTGCGGGTATCTTGTTGTCTTGTGTGCTCCCTGAGGCCACTCTGAGATACAGGAAGCTGGATGGATCTTTGGCCTAATCCAGGCGGGCTCCTCTTATGTTCTTATTATTTATCACATTTTTATACGACCCTTCCTCCAATGAGCTCATGGCGGTGTACATGATTCCTTCCATGGCTTTGTCCTCACAACGACCTTGTAAGAGATAGTGACTGGCCCAAAGTCATACAGGAAGCTTTATGGCTGAGCAGGGATTTGAATGTGGTTCTTCCAGATCAAACTCCAACTCCCACTCCAACTACACCATCCTGGCTCTCATAGGTGAAGCTCCTTCTACTTTCAGACCACTGATCCATCCAGCTCAGTATTTTCTACACATTGGCTATGGTTCTTCAAAGGAACAGAAAGCTCTACCTAGAGATACTAGAGATTGATCCTGGGGCCATCTGAATGCAAAGCACGTGTTCAACTCTGAGCTCTCACGTAGTGGGTTCGTGCCTAAGGTGAGACTTGAATGTGATACTTCCAATGTCACAGGTCCTACCTGTTTCCACTACACTACACTGGATCTCACAAACTTCAGTAGAGCCAAAATGCAATTCTTTCTTCTGTTTAGCTTTGCTGCTCTCTAATTGAGACAGGCGGTAGCGGCAGCTCAGGTGGAAGTTGCTGGTATCACAAAACACATCCCAGATGGCACTCACAAGAGGAAAATGGGCTTGATTTAGCAGCATGTATACTCAGTTTTTATACAGCAAGATAACAATCAGATGGTGCTTGGCTAATGGTTAAACACATTTCTTCTCTAGGCTTTTGCAAATTGGCGCATTCACTAGCTTTTGCCCAAACACTACTTTGCTACATGTACGCATAATATGCAGGACATTAACTGTGACCCAGAACCAATCCAGAACAGTTTTCATTATTAGACACAGTCAGGGTCAGCTCTGTAATAAGGCTCAGGCAGCAGGTTAGTGGGCAGCCTCCATCACCTCACCTGCCTCTCTGACTACTTCTGTTTCTACCATCTGTTTCTGTACTTTTGTTTCCAAGCTGGTGAGAATCCTGAGAGGTTCACACTGCAAGCACCCTGCCCTGAGTGCCACAGCAGCCCCAGCATGTTCACATTGCCTGTCATGCCCATCACATACATGACCAACAGCACCAAGCTGAAAAGCCCACACGACTGCTCTCCCCAGCCCACACACCCCCACCGACTCATTGCCCAGCACAGAGCTCATGTTGCACTCCATCACGGGAATGGGTGACAATGCCTCCCACCCAATATGTTGCACACTGGACCGACAATGGTGGAGCCACCTGCCCAGCCTCGCAGAGTCCCAGTGCCGCTGCCACTTCAGTAGAACCCAGGGAAAAGTGTCACCTTTCACTCTACTGGAGATTGCAGGCTGGGTGCCTTTGGGTGGTGGGCCAGATTTGGGTCCCAGACCTACATTGCTGACCCCTAGCGTGCAGTATGCTGTAAATAGTGTTTAAAGCCAGGGGAATGAACACCATTTCTGAACAGAGGAAAGAGCAAAAACACTTTCCCCCCTCTCTCTTTCTGCAATGAACTTCCCCCACTCTCCAACTTGAGAACAGCATGGCAGGGATCCTGGTTCAAGGATGTCAGGGGCTAGGGTTTCCACATGTAACACTACTAATAATAATGCATGATCAGCATATATAGCTTTTTACAGAGTAACATCAGCAAAAGACCATCCTCGCACACAGTAACTGAGACTTAGCATGCGACTAGCCTCTTTCCCCCCTCCCGCTTTCTAGAGCCAACAACATCAAACAAGGGTTTTTTTTATAGAATCTTCAGGTTGCTAGACATTACTAACCACAGCTATTTTCTGGCAATGTAGAGAAAGAACCTGCAAAAGGATTAACAAAAGCACCTCTTTTGCATAAAACTGCCATTAATTCCCTACATTGTATCTTTGTTAGCAATCAAGAGTCAAATACCAGCCAAAACCATTTATTCTCTTTTTCTTTCAGACTCTGGTATTTTTCTTCTATGACTATTATGTTTTCTTTATTTTGGCTGCTATTCCAATGGCAGGAAAGGAACACTGCAATGTAACTAATGCTTCACAAACCAGCTAGGATTATAGCAATCAATGAGGATATTTGGGGCAATCAATTTTTCACTGGTCAGACCACTCCAATCTTCATTCAATCTTCACTTTTCAAGTCTTGCAGATTTTGTTTGAGAAAGGCAGTGCCACAATTCACAAGCTGCAGCAATTAGAGGTTTATATATCCCTGCTCAATTGTCTAAATGATCATATTATCATAGGTAACGGATAATAGGTAATTACAGACAGTGGCATATCTGGGGGCGGGCAACAGGGGCAAATGCCCCAGGTGCTAAGCATGTGGGGGCGGCCACACCATATATATGTGTGTATATATATAACAGAAAGAAGCCAGCAGCTCCTCTGGCTTCTTTCACTTCAAAACAAACAAAAACAAAAAAACTCCTCCTTCTGATGCAGGACGGGTGGTGCAAAATCGTGCCCAGAGTGGCTGCGTGGCACTCTGTCCGCAATTCTGGGCTGTTCTGGGCCATTCTCCCTCCTTCTATAAAGGAGGATAGGAAAGAGGCAGCCGAGAGCAGCGGTGCACCGGGAATCACAGTGCTGAATTGAGGCTGGAACAACTGCAACTCACAGCCACTCTGCGCATGATTCTGGGCTGTATCTTTTGACTCCAGAGGAGACAAAAGGTGCGGCCTAAAGCAGCATCCACAGGGAATGGCAGCCACTCCCAGAGCGATGTCACACCTCTCTGCACTGAGTCCTTCCTCTCCTTGGAGGAGAGGAATGAGGGCAGCCTAGAGCAGCGCAAAATCTCACCGGGAGAGGCTTCAACTCCCAGCGTGATTGTGGAAGTAATTGCAGTGATGTGATGATGTCATTGCAATTACTTCCAGGTCAGGAGGTGTAGGGGGTGGCAAACTGAGAGGCAGCTCTGGGCTGAGAAAAGCCTAGGACCGCCTCTGACAACAAACAGGTCACCAATTATAGATAACAGAGAGCCAGGATGGTTCAAGAGTTGGACTTAGACTTCAAAAATCCAGGTTCAAATCCCCATCCAGTCATGAAGCTTCCTGGGTGACCTTGAGCCAGTCACTATGTCTCAGCCGCACCAGGGTGTTGTGAGGACAAGAGGAAGGGAGGAACTATGTACACCACTCTGAGTTCCTTGGAGGAATGGTGGTATAAAAATGTGCAAAAATAAGAAACAAAGTAAAATAATTGCTTAGATATTTGCTACGTATTTGTATTAACCCAGGCTGCAATTTTATCCATACTTACCTGGGAGTAAGCTCCATTGACTATAATGTGACTTACTTTGCAGCAGAAACGCATAAGCTTGGGCTCAGAGTCTGATATAGTTTTATACCTCAAAGGCATGTCTCTTGCAAACAACTGAAAGCTAATGGTTCTGCAAACTTCCCTTTTAAGGTATTTGTCCCCAGAACATTTTAGACAACATATCCATAGTATAGATAGGTACCATTTATAACTTATTTTCTGTGAAAAAAAGAAATACACTAAAGGGTAAAAATGTATGCTAAACACAACTGATGTTCACATACAGGGTATATTCCAATAACAGAAGTAACTGGAATCCAAAACGGTCCCAAACTTATTTTCAATACTTTTTGCAAACTAAAATGACCCTGAAGAATGTTAATTGTCTTTAACAATTCTTACCATCAATGAGTAAGCAGCTAACATAAGATAGTTGATCTGCAGTTTCTAAACCATCTGGTTGCAAAATCTGGATTATTCAATGCTTTCAAAGGTACAAAATTAGCTGCAAACCTGGAAGAAGATCTACATTTCTAACAAAGCAAAAGGAAGAGCAGTGAGACAAAAGAGATAAGTCATCTGGAGAAAAAAAAATGTCCTTCACAAGGTAACCACAGTAGCAAGAAGCAAACTTGCCTCCACAAGACAACAGGATCTCACTTGTAAGAACCAAGTAGAATGAACAACATTCCACCACCAGTATCAGATCTGGTCCCATGACCCTTGCACAAAACAAGAATTATGAAAGAGAGGATGGGAGGATGTTGCAAGGACTTCCTTTCCCATGTGTATTGTCCCAGCAACAAGGAAGCCTGTCTTAGGATACACATAAGTAGTCCTGCCTGTGGCCCACTAGTGATCCACAGTGGCTGCAGTGATCACTGTGAGGTTGATAACAGTATTCTACCCGATTGTCTAGGCCAGGGCTGGTCGAGCCACGCCCGGGGGCTGGATCCAGTGTATGCATGAATCAGTCTGCCCAGTGAGCGGACCTTTGCATTCAACCGAGGGCACCACAGGAAGTCCTCCGTGATTGGGAGACAGGGATGCTCTGGACCAGGGGTGTCCAAACATTTTGGCAGGAGGGCCACATCATCTCTCTGACACTGTGTCATGGGCCAGGGGGAAAAAAGAATGTACATTTAAAATTTGATTAAATTTACATAAATGAATTTATTAGAGATGTAACTTATATGAATGAATGATGGTCTTGCAGTAGCTCAAGACAAAGCAAGGCCAGCCTTTCCTTCGCTGCCACTGCTGCACTAAGCAAGGCCAGCCTTTCCTTCGCTGCCACTGCTGCACTAAGCAAGGCCAGCCTTTCCTTAGCTGCCACTGCTGCATCACAGCCGCAAAACAGCAAGTAGTAGTGGGAGACCCTGTCCCACAGTTCAGATGAGAGGTCAAACAGTCACCCCCACATTGAGAGCAGTTGTCTTGGGCCAGCACAGGCTCCAGCAAGTCTTCAGTGGGCCAGAGACTCATTGGAGACTGGGGGCTCCCAAAGGGCCAGATTGGGAGCCCACAAGGGCTGCAAGTGGCCCCCGGGCCAGGGCTTGGGCACCCCTGCTCTGGACAGCTGCGTCTGCCCAGATGTCCTGTTGCGCAGCCTTCTGGGATGCTGGGCAGGTGACAAGACAGCCCAGAGCGCCCCAGTCCCCTGATCATGGAGGACATCACATGGCACTCTGGATGGAATGGAAAGAAGCGGTCCAAATGGAGCCTCCTTGGGTGTCCTTCGGGGAGAAAGGTGGAATACAAATCTAATAAATCAATAAAAATAATAAATGGGGACCACTTTCCGTAATACAGCCATCACGTGTTTGGTCGCCATTGGTCTAGGTCATTCTGGCAGGGGGCTCAGTGGCTGTACATGGGGAATGGCAAACCCTCTTAGGAGGCTTTGTGGGTACATAGACGAGAGGGTGACACACTGCTCCAAGACAAAGGATTTCTCTTAACATATATCAGGATCTGCCAGCTCTCAGGGCTGGAATCAGATAAGACCTTCTTATCAAAGGAGGATCTGTCATAGGTCCCAGCATGAACCAGGAAAAGGAGGAAGCTGGGAATCCTCTGATAAGTCATACTCCAGGTTGACATGGGTCATGGTTGGCAACCTTCAGTCTCGAAAGACTATGGTATAAGCCTACAGCACCCGGTATTCCCAGGCAGTCTCCCATCCGAGTACTAACCAGGCCTGACCCTACTTAGCTTCCAAGATCATACAAGATCAGGCATGTGCAGGGTTGAGGTCTGAACCCAGGAAATCACTCAGGTCCTGTGCACAGGAGGGAATGCAACAAACGCTGTGGTGAACAGTCAGTTTGTAACTAGTAACAGGGAGCAGCTGTTCCTGATTGCTGACTCTGTGCAGCTGATTGTGGGTGTGCCTTGTGCATATACCAAGGCCGAAGACAAACACTCCTCGGTGAGTGAGGGTGAGCGTGTAGGGTGGTGAGTGTTAAGGAATAGGAATCAGGATGCCGTATATGTGTGTTGCTGTATGACTGACCAGTGTTGCTGTAAATATCCTTGTATATAATATATCTTGGTGATGGAACCTATCTCTTGTGTCAAGTGCCTCTTTGCCTTCTGAGAGATTGCCTTGGACATCAGCCTCGAGTTTCTGTTGTGCTGCCGTTCGATTTTGCTCTGCTGGAGACTCCTACACTCCACCCCGAAACCTCCCGCAACACAGTTGACATGCCATCCAGGGAACCTGCAGAATCAAGGGAACTAACATGCCCCATTTGGACCCCACCCCTCCTCAACATCAGACCTTCAAGAACAAAGAGAGCAATGACTCTGAACCAAAGTTCAGGCCCAACAGCACTGGCCTCTCTTAGCAGATGGAAGCACCCCATTTCAAAACCCAATTAGGGAGCAGGAAGATTTGCCTTGAGCACTATCAAGATCAGGAGCCCACTTGTGCACTATAAACAATGGGGCAGCCAGCTCACTACATCAACCCTGTGGTACTGTGTGGAAACAAGAGCGCAGCCACTCCATAGACCTCCTAGTTCAAGCTGGACAGCACCTCTCCTCCTTAACACTTGACTGCCAGACTGCTGGACAACTGCCTTCTGGTCAATGCTCTACGTGCCTTTTTTTACTTTTCAGAAACCCACTGGCTTGGCTGAACTGCTCCCATCTCACTAGGAAAACTGGAATGGGACATTAAATAGCTACTTGTTCTTTTTAAAATCGTCTAAAATTTACATTATCTGAATCTGTATATGTGCATATATGTGTTATATATGCTTATAACAGTGCTATTAACACAGCACAACATCTTGCCCTGTGGTCTGTCTACTCAACAACTTCTCAAGTTTGACTTCTATATTACATCTTGACCATGATGTCTGCCTACCAGCCCTGACACCTCCACATGCACAATAAATATCACTCTGACCTGCTAACTTCATCATTTTCTTTCCCTTGCTATAAATAATTGATGCTTTCTATAAGCAGGCTAAGGCTTAATATTGTTCTCTACTACATTACCATTATAGTATTGCAGTTGTTCCCTATAACATGCTCAGATCACATTATGAATAGTTATTAAATGTCATACGCATACAGCAGTTTGCTAGCTGGTTTGCTATGAAACACCATCATAAAAAAATTAAAGCTATCCTCATGTTGTCTTAGCAAATCACTCCAAATAGCCCAGGCACTTTTGAAGGTAAGTCGTGAGAGGGGAAGAGATAGTGATTCTCCAGAGCAGAGTCCAAATTTAGATGCGAAACCATAAAGAAATAGACAAGGTGGGAAGGATGACGGGTGCAGTGGGCCACTCCTTTTTGCCATATGCCCAGCTTGGCAGCTCTGTTAATAGGGTTTGTTTGTTTATTATAATGACAATTAATCTGAATGATTCTTGTCAAAATAAATGAACAAAGTGCATTTTGAGCTACACTATCTACGGGTTTCTGTTACTATTTAACTTGCTAATTTGCAAATTTATGTAATCTGCAATGTGTCTCCGTTATTATTACAAATTAGCATCGCTCTCCTATAATTAGTCTGTCTGCCTACATTCCCCAGTAGTTTCAGTGGAGTACATCATTTTTCACTCCCTGTCCTAAATAGTTTGACACTGTTGCTGAGGGCTGTCAAAGCCCTTAGATTCAGTTCCCATTAAACCAAGGATAACATTTCTGTTCCATCTAAAGGGCCAAGGTGGCAAACTCCCTAGGGGGTTCATTCCCATCCATAAAGAAGAGTGTCCTTTTGCCAGCTATACAGTCATATATGAGACTGCTGTAAAACCTGTCAGAAAGGTATAAGAGAGGGAGGGAAAAAATGGTCACTAGAATGAGACTTGCACTACTCTGACTTATTTTTTGTGCCATGCCTTGTACAAGAATGCAGAAATTACCAAGTTCTTCTTCAGGGAATGGATAATCTAAAACACATGGAAAATAAAACAATGGGAGTGAGGCTAAGCAAGCACACGCAAATATTGGGAATGTGGTGGGGGTGCAGTTAATGGCAGAGAGGCATAGTAGGCAAAGTGAGAGTAGGACAAAGACATATGGAAAGCAATACCAAAGAAAGGAAAGTGAGGAAGAGGAATTCCACAAATTCAGCCACGTGACTGACTTTGATCATGAGGTTTCTATGGAATTTCTGTAGACGCAGCAGCCTTCTGGCTAAATCAGGGGACAACAGTATCTATAGGAGGACAATGTCATTATCTGTCAGTGCCTAAAAGCTCCAGCTTGCACAACACAAAAGTAATAGCCCCCAAAAAAGCTTAGGGCACAATCCTGTCCAACTTTCCAGTACCGATGCAACCACAAGGCGACCCCAAGACAAGGGAACAAATGTTCCTAACCTTGAGGAGGCCTCTGTAACTGTAACCCCATGTCAGGATGCAGCACACACCCTATTGTCACGGCTGCATCTGGAAAGTTGGAAAGGTCCTTATTCTCCCTTAGTTCAGTCTACCTCACAGGGTTACTATGAAAATAAAAAGGGGAACATATATATATTAACCTAAGTTCCTTGAGGGAAGGGCAGGAGAAGAATATAACACAGCATAAATACATTTCTGGCTCAAATATCCAAATAGACAGGACTCAGCAGCGATCCAAAGCTGTTCTTTTCAGACTGCACCAAAATTACCTGTTTCCTTGTAGTCTCATATGATGCTTGTCTGTGGCATCCACCTGTTTCCTCTGATTTGATATGCAAGAAAGTCCTATTTTTGGAATAAGTCTACCAAGGAAACAATAGAACCCAATACTGTGAGTACAGCATTCAATATTGCTGTGTATTCTACACAAGCCCAGTTTAAATGAAAAGTAGGTCGGCACACAGTTCATTCCACTTAGGCTGTTGCACAGGAGTTGTTTCCAGAGTGTTGTGACCAAATATAGTATGGACAAGCCCTGCACTCCACTCAGATTCAACACAACATGAAAAACGGTTTTCTAGTCTACACCAACAGCATTCCTAATATAGTCTGTAAAGGGTTTTATGCAGGAATATTACAGAATCATAGAGGCATGCTGGCAAACAACCCTGAAGGGGAGGGTAAGTGCCACTCCATAGTGGGTTCCATGCAGGGTTCCATGCAGATGTATTGGAGCCCTCCTCCAACTCAGCCTAATGCCTGAGAGCTAGGTCCCTAGTCATGCTTCATGTACTCATTTCAATATCACTCAGATTGAGTCCCTTCGGGGAGAAAGGCGGGGGGGGGGGAAATAAAGTTGTTGTTGTTGTTGTTGTTGTTATATCTCTCACCCGTTCTCATTTTTTTCTCTCATAAACTCACCTGCTATTGTCTCCCTACCCAACTCTGTCCTTCTGTCTTTCAAGCAATTTCATGTCAAAATCTGTCTTCTCTTACATATCAAAGCATCTGCCTTTCCTCCAAAACACATATCCCCAGCCCCCTCAGCACGATCATAGGAATATGGGTGGCATCAAAGGTTGGCCAGTTTGAGCACTAGCAGAGGATCTGTGGCATGAACTCTATGCCCATCAGAGGCTCCACTGGGCTAGGCTAACCCCTGGACCCTCAGCACCACTATGATACCACTAACAGTACCACTATTGATAGTATCTACCAGTCAGTAGGCTTAAATCCAGGAAGCCTTCTCTGGCACTTGCACAACATCTGCACAACAATTTTAACATCAATGCCCAATGGAAAGCTAAATGGGCAGTCGAATGCCCAGAAATGGGTAGTTATATAGACGATCCTACACTTAAGGTGCCAGGTTTCGACTTACCTCGCCAGCATTGGAAAACTTTGAACAGGATCTGTACCCTACATGGTGTTAGTCAGGACTCAGTGTTTAAATGGGGGCCAGTATCTACCCCACAGTGTGACTGCGGGTTCTCCCACCAAACCATATACCACATTGTGTCTGGCTGCAAACTGAAGGGGTATACTGGCCCATGGTCTGACTTTTTCAATGAAGGTAACTCTGTCCTTGAATGGCTGGATGAACGGGACATTGACATTTGATCTAGTCTAATAGATATTTAAGTCCGTGTATTATATGCCATACACTAAATAGATAAAATAAATCAGGAGAAGCCAAGGATGGTACCCCAGCAATGCTTTACCCCAATACCCCCAGCAATCTACCTCTGGTACCACATAGGAGCACCTGATTTAATCTATATATTATCAGCTAAATCCACCATCAGCTCTTTTACTGCTGCCACTCTTTTTTCAAACTCTGTCCTTCACATTGTCCTTTGTCCTGAGATTATAAGCTCAATAAGATGGAGCATGTCCCCTCTGAGTACAATTTGCTACTTACTATGTACAATAAATTAACGTCTAAACTTACACTTATAACTCAAAAATAGATTCTTGGTCTATTACAGAAGCTGTCACAGAAGGGCCTTCAAGGTCAGCGATTTTCAACCTTTTTCATCTCAAGGCACATTAACAAGGTTCTAAAATTGTCAAGGCACACCATCAGTTTTTTGACCATTGACAAGGCACACCATGCTGCTGGTAAGGGGCTCACATCCCCCAATGTTCCTACTAATAAATGACTCTCCCCCAAACTCCCATGGCACACCTGCAGACCGTTTGTGGCACACCAGTGTGCCACGACACAGTGCTTGAAAATGGCTGTTCTAGGTAGTGATGCTTCAGTTGTGAATCACCTCCCCTTCACCTGGTACACAATTTGATGGGGTTTTGGTGCCAGGTGGCTTTATCTTCCCAGGTTTTTAATGCCTTGAAATGCAGAATGACTCCTGGGGTTTTACTGCTGCTCTAAACTGTTACTATGTTCTGCTGCATTGCTGTTATTTGATTACTCCTTTATAATTTACATTCTAGTGCTTTGAAGGAATTTTGTTAGTTGCTTTGGGGATCTTGTGTTGAATGGTATCAATTAACCATTGATAAATAACAAAGCATCAACAAACTAGTTCTATAGGCGAAGATATACAATGGCCAGTGGAAAGTACACATGCTATGTTACTTGTTCAAATCAATGGCATTCCTTGTGTGGATGAAGAGCCATCTTTTACCCAGCCTTTGAAATTTGCTTTCTGCATAGTCTGAAATTTGAATGTGCTAAAAACACAAAAACATCAGAAAGTCAGCTCTGACATCTAGCCATTTAGTTATTTGATTTTTCTCTGTAAACCGCTTTGTGAACTTTTAGTTGAAAAGCGGTATATAAATACTGTTAATAATACTGTTAATAAAAGGCTTAAGCAGTCATCTAAACACCTCCAGATGAAACTGTTTCAGCATGAAGGACAGCTGCAGTCCAACACAGAGTGCTACATAATCGCCTATGCTGTGGAAACTCTACTACATGACAAACAGCATCCACACAATGACCATCACACAACTGCTCAGAGAACTGCTCATTGAACATAAGAAAAGACCTGCACTGTGTACAATCATATTTTCATCTGCAAAGAGAATGTTCCTTTTGGGAGTTAAAATATCATGCAAATGAATCGGTGGTGCTTCACTTGTAGAAACTATTCTCACCACAGACAAAGGCAGCCAATTTTCTATTTTTATTAGCACTTTGAAAAAAAAATTCAATTAATCTGTGAACAAAGTGTGCTGTAACCAACCAGCTAAATCAGTCTTACTCACATCTAACAATTCTTCTGTGTTATCATTTGCAGTTTTAAAGGGGTTATTTTGCCAACTCAGGCTACGCCAAGGAGATCTTAAAATATGTGCAGCTAGTTTTTATAAATAGTATTCAAGAAATAAACTGTGGAAAACACAGAGTAGGATGATAAATATATTTGCTTCCTTAAATTAGCAAATTGAGGGCGCAATCCTGAGCACGCCTTGGGCTGGCACAAGTCCCTCGTGCAGACTCAGAAGGGTCGCAAATGTGCCATAAAGCACATTTGTGCCTCCTCAAGAGTTGGCTCCTCACTACCAGGCAATGCAGTGATGTGCCTTTGCCCACTTTTCAGATTAGGGCTGCAATCCTAACCACACTTTCCTGAGAGTAAGCCCCATTGAACAAAATAGGACTTTGTAGACCTGGTTAGGATTGTGCCCTAAATTGCTTATACAAAGAAGCAAATTATTATCAGTTGGGTGGATTTTAACATTAATTGTCAAGTTTTTCAGACTACATAGTCTAACTGATAATATTTGAAAGCTTTCACAAAACTCTTCAGTATGGCTGAGGACATACATCTGTGGGTTGTCTGGATGTACTAGTATGAAACCAACCTGCAGAGTTTGCAACTCACACACACTGCTGTGCAACTGAGGGCCAAACTTGATGTCAGAGTGCTGACCACATTTATTAACTGAAGTGCCTGTCATATTCATATATGAGGCAAAGTGTGGGATCTCTGATTTTTACATTTGAAAAAGCACATGGCTGAAGGTAGGTGAACTCTTGTTCCTGTAACTCCTACACTTCATGCAGTTTTCTCCCAGAATCACTTCTGCAGGGAAGGTAAGGCAGAGGAAGTTCAAATCATCTTGCCCACACACTCCTTTTGATGTAAAAATCACACACAAACACACACATTACTACTACTACTACTACTACTACTACTACTACTACTACTACTACATACATACATACATACATACATACATACATACATACATACATACATACATACAAGAACAGGGCAGACACGTGCTGATATCATGTCTTGTTTGATCCTGAAATGCAGATATGGGCACAACTGCTTGTGCCAGAACTATGTCAACATTTCCATGAGTCCAGTATGGTAGCTACTGAATTGTCCTAGGCTACAGAGGACCAAGGAGTCCCATAGGGAAAGCAGAAGCCTCCATATGCCATACAAGAACAGCCCTACTCAGGTTTGCCAATCATCTATCCTGCTCAGGATCAGGACATTGCACAGTCATTCTGATATAGTATAGATCTATGTAGGTCAATTTATTTCAATAGACAGCACACTTATTTACAGTAAACGATGATTCATGAAGCACAAAGCAGAGAGGAAGGATCGAAAACTGGTTTGATACAAAAAACAAAAGTGATCTGATAGGGTTTTCTAGGAGTTTTCTAGGCAAGATGAATTCTAATAGAATTGCTCTCCTGATCACCTGGGCCATCAGTCACAACAAAAATGAGAACTCATAATCCAAATCCATGGATAATGGCCTAGTCCAATGGTTCCCAAACTGTGCACTGCGGCAAACTCACAAGGGCGATGCGGGATGTCATGAGATCCAAGATGCTGGCACCTGGGAGAGTTGAGAAGAAGAGGCTGCCACAACTTAAGGGCGCTATGACCATGGTAAGTTTGGGAACCACTGACCTAGTCTCTTAAATTGACAGGGCCCAATTCTATCCAACTTGCCAGCATTGATGCAACAGTGCCGATGCGGTGCATGTGGCATCCTGCAATGGGAGGCAGACTTGGAAGCCTCCTCAAGGTAAGGAAATATTTATTCCCCTACCTCCGGGCTGCACTGCAGCTGAAGCCAGTGCTGGAAAGCTGGGTAGGCTTGGGCCCTCATGGCTGCATTGTTTTAACAATGTCTGATTATGGGATATCCTGCATTTGCTGCGTTTTTAAAGTATAGTAGTTGAATAAACTACATACTGTACTACCAGACTGTGCACAATAGCAGTCCCTACAAGTGTGCTCATTCACCATTAACAACGACTGCCTGAATGGCAAAGGTCTACTGTTGCGCCAAGGGAGTGCCATTCATTCTGAAGGATCTATTTCACCAGATATTGGTGTCTCCTCCTCCTTCTGAAACATAGCCTAGGCCACACTGGAGAGTGTTTATGCAAAATTGGTGCTGCATCATGGGTTTTTTTCCCCCTTCTCTTCCATCAGATTCAATGATCGAAAATTGTGTCTAGTTTTCAACTAATGGCAATTTCTTAAACGTCTTACCATTTCTGCCCTTGAAAACTACCTCTTGCATGAATTAGTGTCAGAATCTATCTGTGCCTCAAACCCTGTGGAGTAATGTGATTTTGTTTGCAAGTCAGAAGGACACAAAGAAGCATTAGACACTCTGACAACATTTCAAAAGGGAGTTATTTGAAAGTCTTTTAATTCTCTCAATGTATTCAAAAATTTCTGAACACATTCCGCTTGTCAGTAAGGCTTAACCATAAGCGTTGGAAAACAGCAGAATTTCTCTTCCTCGTGGGAGCTACTGCGGATGTAAATCAGTTTAAATGCGTGAGGTGAGGGACCTTTAGACTCTTCTTCCTGACTGTCCTAATCAGTTACTCAAGGCTCAAAAGGAGGGGAGCGGTTGGCAAGCGCCCACACAGCCTCTGGACTTCCTTGAAAGAAAAGCTCAGGTGAGCCTTCTTCCTTGGCTGCTCCCTCCTTCTCACTCTCATAACTGCACCCATTTTCTGGTCCACTTCCATGTTTGTGTTCACAAGTGGAACCTCATGTGCAAGTAGGTCCATGCTTGCGAGACGACCTTTACTTCTGAGCAGACTATAGTTGCTGACTGGCAGGGTGTTTCTGATCATGATCCCTCCCCCCAGGCAATCACAAACATGGCCAGCTGGCTATTTCATTTTTTTTAAACACTTCAGTTCATGTCTACTTGATCTCCCTTGAGAAGAGACCATCTCTTATCCTGCCCTGCCCCCCATTAGACACATATGTCTATACACAGATCAGGATTATAAAGGAACATAATATTCTTCTCTATGCTATCAACCCTCTGATGCTGCTATTTGCCCCATGAAGGCAGGAAATGCATGGTTATACACATGGCACCATATCTGAATTTTTTTTTCCAATGGCCCAAATAGCTGCCTCAAGAGGAGTGGTTTTCATTGGTGCACTGAACCCTCCATAAGTTCCAGTTCCGGTCTGAACCTTCGCTCCCCTCATCCCCCATGCTTGCTATTACATTTTAAAAACCCCTTCACAAAACCTATCACGAATCTTGACACCTGCCTGCTGCAAGTTCTGCAAACTGGCAATGGCCACAATGTCCTCAGGATGCCAAACAAAACAGATAAGGGCAGCACATAGTTGCTGGTTTTCAGTCAGCTGGAGCAGGTGGTTTTGTGTGACTGAAGGGAAACAAGAAACACCTACAATTCTACTCCTGCCACTACCAAATGAATCTTTTAAGGGATGATGGAGCTTCTCCTTCACCATATAAAAGGTGGGGGGGGGGGCTTGGAAGTCATTCTTTCTCTGACACCAATTCTTACTTGTGAATGTTCACAGAGACCCACTACATCTGAGTCTATAGAAGAGTTGCGAAGAGAGTTCACTTCAAAGAGAAAAAAGAAATAGCAAACTGTTTTCAGCTAGGAAAAGGCAAAGACACATCAGTCAGAAGTCTTCATTTAAATGAATCAGAGTATATTTTTAAATAATACATGTCTAAAAGAAAACTGTGAAATGAACAATTTGGCTTCTCCAAGAATTTTCTCACCAAGGCTAAGATTTATAATGGAAGCCAGTTGCAGCCACAACCCATAAGCAGTGATACGTCCTCTTTAACTTGCCACCAGCCTTAACTAATCAAGTCCCTGTGAAATATTTGTCAGGGTGATTCAGTGTTGTAAGGTCTATATAAATCTTGGGATAAAAGAGCTTGTTAAAATGTGCAAGGAAACCTTTGCATAGCAATTACTAAGCAGCTATAGGGGAAATCCTTCTGGGGAAATTTACTCCTGGGTTAACTCATCTTTTAACAACAATTTCATGAAGCCCCGTGTGAAAACAAATGTAAGATAAAGTGTATGGCAATGCCTCTAAACTCCTTCTCCTACCTCACGTAGAATAGTGGAAACGGAAAAGGTGCAAAAGAGAGCAACTAAGATGATTACTGGGCTGGGGCACCTTCCTTATGAGGAAAGGCTACGGCGTTTGGACCATCTCCAGCCTAGAAAAGAGGCGCCTGAGGGGGGACATGATTGAGACATACAAAATTATGCACGGGAAGGACAGAGTGGATAGAGAGATGCTCTTTACACTCTCACATAATACCAGAACCAGGCGACACCCACTAAAATTGAGGGTTGGGAGAGTTAGAACAGACAAAAGAAAATATTTCTTTACTCAGCATATGGTTGGTCTGTGGAACTCCTTGCCACAGGATGTGGCGATGGTGTCTGGCCTGGACACCTTTAAAAGGGGATTGGACAAATTTCTGGAGGAAAAATCCATTACGGGTTACAAGCCATGATGTGTATGTACAACCTCCTGATTTTAGAAATGGGCTATGTCAGAATGCCTGATGCAAGGGAGGGCACCAGGATGAGGTCTCTTGTTTTCTGGTGTGCTCTCTGGGGCATTTGGTGGGCTGCTGTGAGATACAGGAAGCTGAACTAGATGGACCTATGGCCTGATCCAGTGGGGCTATTAGCCAGTGTGTTATTAAGAACATAAGAATAGCCCCACTGGATCAGGCCATAGGCCTGGTCTGGTTCATAGCTAGTCACAGCCACAAATTCACCAGGTGATATTAGGCAACCCACCATATGTCAGCCTCCAATTCACAATACAATTGACCTACCTTAGAGGGTTGTTGTAAGGATTACAGAAGTGGTGAATTTGACCCGAATGCTTGAGAGCACAATCTAAATGATAGCCGTAAATATCTCCAGTCTTAATGAGGTTCACTTGGGCAAATCTCAGCCTTGCAAAACATGCTGGAAATTTCTTTCCAGGAGCATTACAACAACAACAAAAATCCTAGTAATTAAAATGTCCCCACCAATTTGTGGCTCCTTTCACAGTCAGTGAAGTTGGGGACCCTTGCAGTAAGTTTTGGGGAGGAGGACACAAACAGGGGTAAAGAGTTGGTCCCACTTATCAGCAATGGGATTGATGCTCTTCCTGGTAGGCCCTGTTTTACTTCCAAGTTCCTTCTGACCTGAAGACACTAGATGACCCTGACTTGATTTCGCTTCAAGATGACACCATTGCAGTGAAAAAAAGAGCAAGAAGCTTTGCTTCCTACTCTTACTCTGGTGTCTTCTTGGTAGGAGGAACTTTGAGGAAAAAACAGAATTTTACAGCAGAATGGGCAGAATGCTTGCTGTCACCTCCAGGACCATATGGCAGCAGGTGACAAAAAGACTGAAAGGGGTATGCTTTTTGGAATTCTCCCCAAATATAAACTCAAACAGTTATTCTGAGAGCATCTGGCTCAGGTTTTTGGGTCAGGATGTCCTACGTCTCACAATTAAAATAAAGTTATTATTATTATAAACCGAATATAATTTAGCAACTTGCACACATGATACAACAGGAAGGAGAGAATCAAATTTGCTTCATGCTTAAACACACTCAGAGTTAAAAATAGTTTTCAGGATGTTCTCAGAAGCAATGAAATCTACAAACAACTAGAAGACCATCTCCCACATGACAGATGTGTGTTCTCTAAGGCAGCCATTTTCAACCACTGTGCCATGGCACACTGATGTGCCACGATTGGTCCCCAGGTGTGCCATGGGAGTTTGGTGGAAGGTCATTTATTAATAGAATCATTGGAGATATGAGCCCCCCCCCCCCAACAGAAAGGTGTACCTTGTCAATTGTCCAAAAACTGATGGTGTGCCTTGACAATTTTAGTACCTTGTTGGTGTGCCATGAGACAAAAAAGACTGAAAATCACTGCTCTAAGGTCATGACCTGAAGCTGTTCTGCACAGTCCTTTGCCTTCAGAGTTATATGTGAGCTATTTCTGTTGTGGTACCCAAACTGTTGCCACCTGAACAATGTTCTTTGCTGGTTAACTTTTTTTGTTTTGGTTTCTTCCATTTTTTTGTAGATAGTGATTTGTAAGCCACCTTGAGCATCTCCAGTTTGGACACGTTTTCTTAGAAATGAATAAAGAAACAAATACATGGGTTTGTTTATGTATGTGCCAAGATTCCAATAAATTAATTTGACCGAGCAAGGCAAATTCCAGACAACTGAGCTGCCCAGGTCCTTGCAAACCAAATGAAAAGGTGATTCCCATCATGGACTGCATGCAGTACAGAGCTCAGAGAGCGAGTTGCAACCTTGGGATTGCAATTCCAGGACAAAGAACAAAGAGGGGATCTCTCCACCTTGGTCAGTCTTTCATATTTTTCAAACAGAATCTCATTTTGTAACTTCTGTTGTTAGTCTCACAGGAAAGCTATACAACAGACACTCTCGCGTGCACAGACCTCAATATCTATAACGTTCTCCGGGGAGAATGTAAGTGGTGTCTTTTCTTATCAATTTTTAAAATAGAAATGTACTGTGAAAAGATTTCACTTGTTCTGGCAATTCCACACCCCATCTTCCTGGCCCCATCCTTTGTCCCTTGCTGTGATGAAACCAATAAAACCTGTCCAGTACTTCACAATTTTCATGGGTCTAATATCCCCATGGTACCAGTTGTGGCCACATTTGTTTTGTCTCTTTGAATTGTGCAGGAAGAACAATGCAGCACTGCTAACAGTGTCCCAGAAAATGCATATCCTCTTCCAACCAATGATGAGCCTCAGAGAAACATTGATACATTCCTTTTTTTCCCCTGTGAGTCCTACACATGCTGCTCAGTACAGATCCTTTTTTTCCTAAAGGGTGGCTAAAGGGGCCAATATCACATTTTTTGTCTTTGCACATTTTTTTTTCTTTTTTAATGTAAATAGCAGATGTGGGAGGGGGCTATTCAGATATGGATAGGAAAAAGGTCAAAGCTGCCTCCACCCAAGGGGAAGAAGTCCCTATAGCTGCTATTGACATTTGGGGAAAAAAATATGCAGGACCAAATTGCATAATTAATGTCAGGTCCAGTTTACCCCCTAAGTTCAGAGTCAGAAGTTGGATCAGAAACCTCAGCAGGCCCCAAACCACATGGAAATCTCAGCACTCCTTCACCACCAAGCCCATTCTATTGGTATCAGAGCAGCTATGGCAACACTGAGCTTACCACATGACTAGACACAGTTGGCAACACATTTTCCATGTGATAAGAGTCACAATATGGTAATCTAGCCTACTAAATCTAGCCTTCACACTCCAGCAGCTCTGAGAAGGAGTGTCCAACTAGCCTTTTGTTAGCTATCTGGATGGCTGAGATGATAACAAGAGCGTGGGTTGACTGTTCCTGTTTCTTCTCCATTGGGCAAGAGGGAAGAAGCAGCCACTCCTGCCCTTTCTCTTCCCAGATGACCAGGAAGGAAATTCTCTCTGGATGCTGCTTCTTTGGCAGCACTGAGGGAAGAGCAAGCAGGCAGGCAACCTATCCAGGGAAGAGAGAAAATACCATCTCTTCCCTCCTACTCTCCAGTGAATGGACTTCCTCAGAGGCCCCTGTGACATCTCAAGGGTCCCTGAGGAAGCCCGACTGCAGATAGGGAGGGCTGGAGAAAGTACACACATGTGTCACTTAACAACCTTCTGTTTAATGACAGACTGCATATATGATAGTGGTCAAAGTACAACAAAGAGGCTCTTAATGAGGCAGTCAGGCCTCCCATAGCCTGCAGCAACAAAGTGGCTCTTAATGCAAAGAAGACACTATCTCCAGTAGCCTGTGCAGGCAGCTAGTGTCTGGCAGGGAGTGTCTGTTTACACAACAAAGGCACTAAATTGGGCGGAATGTTTGCTTAACAACCTAATCGCATAACAACAGGGATAAGAGAACATATCCCTGTTGTTAAGTACACATAACTGTACTGACAACATGAGTCACTCAGTGGAATGAGTTGCAACACTGCTGCCTTATGGCTCCCAGGATATCAAAGGGCTTCACTATGTGGCTGGAAAGACCTGGTAAAGCCCCATGGGCACACCCCCAGTGTGCAACCTGGCAAGTTCCTGGTGCTGGCCCTGCTCCAAAGCCCTCTAAAATTGTATTTTTAAAAATCTGTTTGCCACTGGTAAGCCAGCAAGGGAGGTGAGGAAGGGAAGAATACACTTCTAACAGGAAAGAATTCCTGAGCCTCAGTGTCACTATGGGACAAGTCTTGTCACAAGTACTTCCTGTCCCTGCCTCAGTCACACCTTAAGTGGCCAGGGACTGTAGCAGAGCCTTCCAGGAGAACCTGAAAAAGGGGTAGATTTGTACGAGAGGTCTATGTCCCAAGATTCCTAGTCGTGTCTCCCCAAGGTCTGTTTCCAAACTGCTACCAAGACAGGGAACATGAGACTTCCGTTCTCCATTATTTGGCCTCCCTCTTTTGCCTTCTTCTCTCCTTATTTGTCTGGTCCTGGAAATCCAAATCTGTCACTTTGCCTGCCTGCATTATAGACAACCCATTTGCCTTCCCCTTGCTTTCTGATTAAATGCAACAAGTCATTCCATGTGCTGGTGTCCTGTGATGAAATCGTGTCTTGCCACAATGAGGTTGCTGTTGTTATACAGCACAATATTCTGCTTGAGATTTTGTTCCCCATTGTGCACTCCTGCGAGAGAAAGAAAATGGTGCCCTCTGCCCTCTTGGTTCCATCCCTCACACCCACCTCCCAAGCCTGACAAATGTTATTGTGGCTCAGTGACTGGAGGGCTGAGGTAATGCTTTCAGTCACTTACTGCAGCAGTGCGAGTGGGTAAATCACAGTGGTGGGGCATGAGTGATGGCCTTCCGAATACAAAATACCAGAGGGAAGCCAGATTGCTATGGTAAAACCATCTGTCTTCCAGCAAAACCGTAGCACTGATTAGAGTAACAACCTCTTGCGTGCTCCCTCCTAAGCAGTCAGCTCCATAAATTTTGGATTTGCTATCAGAGTAAAAGCAGTTTTGGGGTCAGGATTTTGATATAACCAAACCCCTTGCAAGCCTGAAACCGGCTTGTCTTGCTCAGGTTGCACTTCCATCTTCATAAAAACCCATAAACTTCAGAGCTTTGCTTTGTTTTGAGGAGTTATTTTCCCACATTTTCTCTCCTTCGCCAAATAAATGTCGAGTCGCCTTAATTCTGGCTTCAGTCTCCTATGCACCAATGTGCCAGTATAGAAGCTGCTAATGCTTTGCTCTGGAGAGTTGAGAGCCTATTCTAAAGAATGAATAGTGCTTTCCCCTAAATTTAGAGACCGTCCAAATATTATGAATGGGGGGGGGGGAGAGAAAACCTCAAGACATGTTGATTAAAAATAAAATTTCTGCAAGGAAAAAAAAACTGTTCTTAATCATGATTCTCATTAAACATTTCCAGCTGTTCTAAATGGATCTTTCCCTGTGGAGAGCATCAGCAAAGACTAACCTGTGGTGACTACACAAAGTGTAGTTCTGGAAATGAAGCGTGCCTCACAGCACAACCCTGTGAACTGCTGCTCTAAGGAAGTAGCTAATAAGATCAGGTATATAGGCTATACCTGCGGTTTTCAAACTCTCCGGGAGTTTGAAACCCGCACTAAGTCTTTGCAGGAGCGGGGGGGGGGGGGGAGGCAGCAGGGGCAGAGGGAAGGCAGCAACACGATCCCCAGGATTGTGTCGCTCAGGGGGCTGCAGGGACTGGGATGCACTCACCTGTCCCTGCAGCAGCTGTCCCTGTGTGCGGGGAGCCCTGCGCAAGCGCCTGCAGGACGCCCCAGGTCAGGGAAAGGGAGAGTGGAGCGATCTGCTCTGCCTCCACAAAAGCGGAAGCGGAGCACCATCGCCCCACTCTCCCTTTCCCTGACCTGGGGCGTCCTGCAGGCGCTCGCGCAGGGCTCCCTGCACACAGGGACGGCTGCTGCAGGGACTGGAGGGTGCACCCCAGTCCCTGCAGCCCCATCAGAAGGGAAAGTGGAGCAATCATGCTCCGCTTCCGGTTTTGTGGAGTGGGGCGCGATCGCTCCGCTTTCACTTTTCCTGACCTGGGGAGCCCTGCCAAAGGTTGCGCACGGCTCCCCGCACCCCCAGGAGGCTGCAGGAGGCTTGGGCAAGTGCACTCAAGTCCCTGTAGCCCCCCTGAGCGGCACAATCCTGTGGAGCGCGCCACTGCCTCCCCCTGTCTCCTGGCTGCCCTCGCCCCTGTCGCGACGCCCCAGTTTGAATACCACTGGGCTATATTAAACAAAACAAGGAAGCCCCAGCACACTTCTTCCCCTTTGCACGCTTATGGGGTATTATGAGTTAATTCAAGATGGCACCAAGATAGGAAGGGATCACTATCCTAAGAGCCAAATGGTCACAGAGAAACAATGGGACAAATAAATAAGTGCTCTCTTTCTGGTACAGTGCATTAACCAGGATCCTCTATATATCCCAGCAGATCTGGAAGCCAGAATTAAGGAAACTGGAAGTGGCTACAAAGGCACACTTTAAGAAAGGATAGAAAACTGGACAATACAACGCCAGTGGACACCACACATTTATGAAGCATTTGGTAGGTTTAATAATAATGCAACTAGATTTGGAGGATAATCATACACTTAATAGTAGATCAGTGCATATTATTTAATATACACTCTAAAATACTAGAAAATGCATTCATGTCAATAAGAAATTTGCAGTGACTGAAACTCATTTTCTGTGTTTATTATAAAGCTGAGCCCATTCAAAATTATTCTATTTATTCAGAAGGATGCACATTTAATCAATTTCTCTATGCTCACGTACTTCACTTAGGTGGCAAAACCATTATAAACGCCAGTTGGTTTGCATGCATTTTCCAATATCTAGAAATGTTTCAGTTACCTTTAATCAAGTGAATAGGAGAATTGCTCTAAGTGATAAGTGGCACATTCATGAATTAGGATGAATAGCAAAAATGCAAGATCGTTAATTTCAAATGATGGACAATTAGTTTGGGAAACTTGCATGAAAGCTGGTGTAAACCTGGAAAGGACTTTAAAATCAAATTCAGCTCATGCTAATTCATCAAAATAAGACAACTTAAGTTGAATAACAGACACTCTAATGTCCAAACCATAAACTAGTTTCTAACTTGAACAGTAGTGCTTACTTCAGTTATTTCTTACTAGGCAATTTCATCCCATCCCGCCCCTCTAACCACCCTCCCACCCCTGCTGTGAAGGCCTTGAGTTGCATTTGCTTCACTTTGAAATGGTAAATCCTTAATCAAGATCAAAGTTGCAACCAACGTGTCCTTTGAGTTATTAATAAGCCACCCCTTCCCCTTAATCATGAAAGTGCGGGGTTGGTATATCCCGAGGCTGGATGAAGCTGCTGCTTTGAACAGCAGGCTGGAGAAGGTGGTGAACCGGCAAGGGTACCCCACACCCTGTGCCTGCCTGCCACCCCTGCCCCCACCTATCCAGGCATTTCAGTTTGTGCTCTGAGAGCAAACAACAAGAGAACCAGTGATCCATCTCTTTCCACCGAACTACTGATAGTAAGTGATTGCTGCGGCAGTGGGGCTGGAGGAAAAGTCAGGGGCTGTTGTGATCCTATTTCAATCACTCTCCTTCCAAGGAAGTGACTGAAACAGGATCAGCCCATCCTCACTACTTCCTTCTACCCCACCTGGCCAATTCTTCCTAATAGGTGGGGTAGAGTATGCTGGGAGTGAAAAAATTAAGGATGGTTGGGATCACTCCACCTCCACCTCCTTACCAGCCTAGCCCCTTCAAAACAGGTTAGGTGGAGCATGTCCAGTACACACCACCAAACTAGTCTGGAACATGTGACCAGGGGAACAACAAAGTGCTGACAGTGGTGGCTGCTGGGGGTGTATGCCAAAGTGGGGGGGGGGCAAAGAATTGGGACCGCACTTTCCTTGGGCTTGTGAATGTGGGCATTTTCACACAAGAAATGAAAAGTGCTTGTTTTCATTCCCAGCATCTGTAATCTGTGATCGTTGAAAAGCGGTATATAAATACTGTTATTAATTATTATTTAATTAATGAAAGACAAATCCTAAACAGACTGAAGTGTGCACCTGAAAAATTATTCTGTTCCACGTGCCTGAACCACATTCAGACATGCACACAAACTGCAGGAGAAAGTGCTTCAGAAACTCTCTGCATTCCCAACCAAACAAATAACATCCCATATCTGGTTTTTCTCAAGGGTTTTCTTCTTGTTGCTCGTTTGCAAAATCTAAACCTATGATGACAACAGCATGAATCTGAGCATTTCAGAGTGACATCATAATTAGGCATGAAGAGCAGGGACTTGAGCAAACCCTATTCATGTATTCATCTTTACAGAACCAGAGTTTTCCTCTCTAAACATGTGACTTTGTGAGTCAAGATGCACTAGAGTCTGGTTCCTGTAGCTGCCTTTATTTTGAGGATTCCTTGAAGTGAGCAAGCGAGATCCTCCCGCCCAGCTCCGGGTATGTTAAAGAGCTAGGAACAGCTGTCAGATAAGCAGAGCCTCTCCCAGGCAATGTTTGCTATTTCCCCATCTTCAAAGGGCAGCAAAAGGACTCTACTTGCCTTAGCCTCTTTCATCTCGCTCATTATTTTTCCAACCAAATGGGAGAAGCGAGGGTGGGTGCTGATTGGCTAGGATTTAATTGGAACTCTGGGAAGGCACTGCTCCAATTCCTCACAATTACATTTCTTTTAGAACAACTTTTTAATGATTTGATTCCCTTTCATTTCTAGCCAGCGACTGCCTGCCTCTTCCAGATCCATCAGGCCTGGCACCACAGCACCACACACCGCTAGCAGAGATAACAAGGATGGAGACGGCAAGATTTGTCAGGCATCAGTTGCAAGGGGCAACCATGCCAAAACCTCAAGAAATCAGCTCTGAAATATTCCTCTGTACAGAGCATCCATCAATGCTGACATGAAGAGCTGGAGTATTTAGCATTTCAAACCAATCAGGAATAGGGGAGGGAAATCAAAGCATGAACGGTGGGGCTTCATTTTAAATCAATGTGATTAGGATTAAGGAGCCAGTGACATTATTCCCTTGTCATGTAGCACTTTGGAATATCTTCTGTAACTGGCACAGAGCCCTCAATACTATCTTTAACATTATTCTGGTAATCCAATGGTTATTAGCCTCATTCCACTATCAGCTATCGGAGAATGTTAGCTCTTCTCAGGAAAGGACTGAATTGTAAGCCAAATTAGACCCAAAACCTAACCAACTTTCCAGCACAAGCATTGCAGTGCCAATGGGGCATGTGCTGCATCCTGCAATGGGGTAGCACTCATGGAGGCTTCCTCAAAGTAAGGGAATGTTTATTCCCTTACCTCAGAGCTGCATTGCTCTTATGCTGGAAAATGGGTTAGGATCGCACCCTTAATGTGTTAGAATTCCCTTATCAATGTTTATAAACTTCAAAAGCTATTCTAACAGTGAGTAACACTCAGATTCTAAGTTGTCTCATATCCAGGGCAGCCTACAGATTTCTGTATGTCCTTGGGAACCATCTTTGGGCCCTCTTTGGCCCTACTCTTTCAACTCCACCCATTCTTCTACCCACACACTTTGGTTTGACCCCCCACACCTCCACTAACCACACCTCTTACATCTTCCTTCCTCCTTCTTGGTCCCTCTCCCTTTAATTTAAAACAAGTCTTGTTCAACATTCCTGACTACAGGACTTTGAGGAGGGATGTGAAGGATCTTGGGGCCTAAGAGATCTTCCCATAGGTTCTCTTGGTGACAGGCAAAGGACTTCAGCAAGAGAGAAGAATACTGTGGGTGAGCAACTGGCTATGCCAGTAGTGTCATCAAGTGAGATTTAACTTCTGGGACCATGATCTACACTTTTGGGTTGAAGGGATGCTGGCAGGACATGGGTTCATTCAAACCTTTGCATGTGGCCCATTCTTACAAAGGTTCAGGCCCTCAGGAAGAGTTCAAGGTTCAAGCCTTTGGAAGAGTTCTATTTGATGGTTCACAATGGCTTGAGCTTTTTTTGGACATTCACTTGAAAAGTCTGGAAAAGCTTGACTCAGTTTCAGGACAAACACTGGGATGATGATGCATCCCTAACTAAGGAAAAATGTGGAAGCGGAGTGGGGAAAAAGGAGCACCCTTCACCCTTCTATGTCTGTTACCACCTGGACTGGAATTACCAAACCAAGTTGGTGCTGCTGGAGAAGAAAGGAAGCACACATGTCCATGGGCTGCAAGAGTATATATGAGTGTGCATGAGCGAAAGAGGGAAGTATGTTCTTGACTATAGTTGACTAGCCAATGGAAATTTAGCAATTTGGCCACCATACAAATTCACTTGGTGTAAATTTTATAAATAAACAGTGAGAGGGCAAAGAGGAGGCTTAGTATTACATTTGGGTAACTGACATATAGTGGTCTCCTGCCATGTGTGGTCCTTTGGACAGCTGCCACCTGAGACCTACAGCAGTTTAAAAACACATTATATTGGATGCTCTATTTTTATGTCATGGAAAACTTGCCATATAACTTAGTGCTACATCTGTGTAAGATGTGATTCATGCTATTTTAAGTTTAGCTTATTACCAGGAGCTATTTACAAGTTTGGAACCAAACGCCACCCCTACATATAATTGCAAACGGTGCTCATTCATAGCATTTTTTGTTCCATATTTTGAAAATATATACACAGAGAAACTCATAAGATAAACATGAGCTTCAGAGCATCTGGTTTTGTCCCCTACAGGCTATGGCGCATATTTATCAAAGATGTAAAAAGGAAGAAGGGGTCTTGCCCTAGGTGACATAGAGGGTTAATTAAATCAGCCTGTCCCCCTTAGAAAAATAGGTTCAAATCTGCCTTGAGTTACAAGTGAATTAAATTGGCTTCTCAACATGGACTGCCACAAATGCTTGTTCATGCATAAAATCTTAACATCCAGCTCCACCCCCACCACTTCCTTCTCAGCATTTATAGTCAATATAAGAAGCTTTTGGGTGGCATTTTGGGAAGCACAAGACAGCTGCAATAGGTGATGAGCTCACTGAAAGCTTGTTTCTTTATCACTGGGGCACCAGGACCCACTTCTCACACCTATCTGGCCCACATCAAATTTGATGGGAGTATCCCTCACTGACATCAATAAGGAGTTCAATTGAAGACAATGCCATCAAACTCTCTAGTCTCTTATCTTCTTCTGAAAAATCTAGCTATTTTTAATTAATTGAGCTAAAGTTACCCAGATAGGCATCTGCAAATGCACCACAATATAGCAATTAGTAGAATAATGGAGTACAGTCCCAACATCTGCCTCATATACAACTGCTATACTATAGGATTGTTAAATCAGGGAGCCAAGGAGAAGTCGTGGTTAGTGTGAGGGCACAATCCTAACCCCTTATGTCAGTGTTTTTCAGCACTGGCGTAGCAGTGCCAATGGGACATGTACTGCATCCTGCAGTTGGATGTCACTCACAGAGGCATCCTCAACCTAAGGGAATGTTTGTTCCCTTACCTCAGAGCTGCATTACCCTTATGTCAGTGCTGGAAGGGTTAGGATTGCACCCTTAATCAGATTCAAATCCCTGGTTAGCCATGAAACACTCTGGGTGACCCTGAGCCAGTCTATCAGGCCAACCTACCTCACAGCATTGTTACAATGGGGGGGGGGGAGAGGGCTTGCATATAAGTTGGGCTTGGTTGGAAGCATGTTCAGATCTTACTGCCAGGCAGGTAAAGCCCAAGTTCTTTTTTCCTGTTGCAATTCATACCAGTGGCACAAAAGACAACTCCGTTCTCAGCCTGCCTGAGCCGATGGGAATGGTGCTGGCACAGGGCTTGCATTTGAAAGCCCTCCCCAAGCTGGCACATATCCTCAGGATGATATAAGAAAACATGCAGTAAAAATGGGTGCTGCACCTTTATAGTAGAACAGAAAAGAATAGAACCGTGAGGGAAATGAGCAACAGGTAATACACAGAAGTTCAAAGGTGCAAATAAGAATTTCAAAACACCAAGGACTTCCAACAATTATTATATTAGCATCACACCAACCTCAGTCAATGAAATTCCACTATTTTTTGAGCACTTCATCTTGAGGTCTTGATGCTGCTTTCACACTTATTTGTTTCATTTTGCGAGGGGCAGAAAGGAGCATTTAATCACAGCAGCAGAGGGGGGATCAGGCAGACTAGACAATGGAACTAATACGCTTACACTGTTTACAAGCTCCCTACAGTTCCTCAGTCTGCATATTTTTAAGCCACTACATCTGGGGAAAGTACATTGTTCATTTATTTTGACAAAAGCAATTTCAATTATTAATGATAACGCTTCCATCGCACATGTGTAAGCGGGCTGTAGCATAATTTGTAAGACCATAAAAGGTTTTAAATCAAGAGTTATGCGCTGACTCAGCCACAGTACTGAGCACCTAGCATTCTCTTTGACTTCAGTGGCAATAAACGCATTCAAGCACCCGCAGGATCGAGGACTTCATATGCACTTATAGAGCTTTGTGCATTGTTACAGTAAATGTAAGAAATGCCCTGATTGTTCATTTACTGGCATTCATACACATACTTGCCTAAATTAGACATGGAGGCAATTTATGTTGCTTTATTGATCTGTGACCTTCCTTAATGTCTATATGATTTTTTAACCTCAAGAGTTCAAACCTTGATTGCTAGTAGGACGAGCTTCAGACAGCAATGGTGAGGTAGGGCATCTGTTGAAGGCACAAGACCAGCAACTTGTTAGGACCTACTGACCCAGCAACACCATTCTCTGCACAAAGCACCCAAAAAAATCCAGCTTGTGGACGTCTTAGAGAGGCATCCATCTGGTTGGTCACTGTGAGAAACAGAATACTAGACAGACTTGTAGTTTGATCCAATAGTACTTTTCTTATTTTTTATACTAAGACAAGAGAAAGTGAGAGGAGTCTCAGTTCGTACACTCTGTCCCCTGAAGGCATTTTTTTCCTCTAGAACCAAAACTGCTTCTCAGCTCAAAGACAGTGAATTCAAGATCATGAGTAATGTACCTACTGGCAATAAAAACCTCCATATCTTTCATTCCAAGGTCCATTTATTTAATCTTGGGATTCTTGTAAAAGAATATTCTTCCTTGCTTCAACCCATGGCAAATTATCTATTGACTTTGATACAGTTGGACTACATTCAGTGCCACTGCCAGGCTATTTTGCACCCTAGGCAAGGCTAAGTACTTGCACACACCCCCTAAAAATTTCTGGAGTATTGAGCTCCAGATGGTTGTTTTTATCAGCCATAGGTGGCTCACTACAAAAATGAATGCATTTTCTAAATAAGATGTAAGATTAAAAATTAAATGCAATTCCCCCCTCTCTCTTTGTGTATGTGTTTGTGTACAAGTGTATGTGCCTTCATCAATGATAAAATTCATCAAAATATAAAAGTAAAATATTAGATTCATAAGATATAACAAAAAGTATGCAAAAATTCTCAGTCATGCAAAAAAATACAGTCTGAGGCTAAGAGGCAAAGAAGGAAGGCCCATAGCCAGGGAGACAGGCCAGGGACAGACTGCACTTGCTCCCAGTGTGGAAGGGATTGTCACTCCCGAATCGGCCTTTTCAGCCACACTAGACGCTGTTCCAGAACCACCTTTCAGAGCGCGATACCAGAGTCTTTCGAGACTGAAGGTTGCCAACTATACATACATGCAAAAATTGCACAAACATGTTGTTACTCATTCAATGACAACATGATGTAATGTACAGGCATCCCCCCCCCCCACACACACACAACACACACATTATGGATCTGGTATCCAAGGATTCAATTATATGTGTTGCCTCCCCACCCCCACCCCCTGCACTCATTACCTTTATTTTTCTTCTGTCACAACAAGCAAGCATGCCTCTTTTTTTGACTGGACTGCAGTATGAATGTAGCTTACTTTGGGTACAATGTAAAACTGATTTGTGCAGAGGAATGGCAGGATAAAAATCTTTTAAATAAAATAAATAAACAAACTTTTCATCCTCATTCCATCCTCCATAAACAAAATTCACACAAGAAGTGGTTGAAGCTGAGCCAAAACCATCTAATGTTATTTTGGTTTTGTTATCATTAAAAACCATCTCTGTTTTCCATGTCTTTTAAAAACTCACATGAAATGTTTGCGCTTTTCTGTCCAAGACCCTTTTTTGTCCCTCAAACTCCCACAACTCAAGCCTGCTCACAGAGAGCTATGCTCAAAAGCTCCTCTGCAGCATGTCTTTTAAGGTTCAAAGGAGCATGAGGGATGGACTTTATGACTTTTTACAGGTTCCTTATCACTCACAAAAGCTCACAGTCAGCATCCACAGTTCTGGGCTTAGGAGGGTTAAGGTCAAGAGATAACCAAGCTGAATAAATTCAAGGCAGCCATACTCAGTGGGAGCCATTCTCAGTAGAGAACCTTGAAGGGGGCCACAGACTGAACACGGAAATTAACACAGTCCTTAACTGTTCCATTCAGGACTTAGATCGGATGCAGATGATCACAATCACAAACTGAGCAAGCACTGAACCCATGTGCTCCCTCCTTGCCACAGAAGCAGACTGTGATGCTAGAACATAAGAACATAAGAACAGCCCCACTAGATCAGGCCATAGGCCCATCTAGTCCAGCTTCCTGTATCTCACAGCGGCCCACCAAATGCCCCAGGGAGCACACCAGATAACAAGAGACCTCATCCTGGTGCCCTCCCTTGCATCTGGCATTCAGACATAGCCCATTTCTAAAATCAGGAGGTTGCGCATACACATCATGACTTGTACCCTGTAATGGATTTTTCCTCCAGAAACTTGTCCAATTCCTTTTTAAAGGCGTCTAGGCTAGACGCCAGCACCACATCCTGTGGCAAGGAGTTCCACAGACCGACCACACGCTGAGTAAAGACATATTTTCTCTTGTCTGTTCTAACTCTCCCAACACTCAATTTTACTGGATGTCCCCTGGTTCTGGTATTATGTGAGAGTATAAAGAGCATCTCCCTATCCACTCTGTCCATCCCCTGCATAATTTTGTATGTCTCAATCATGTCCCCCCTCAGGCATCTCTTTTCTAGGCTGAAGAGGCCCAAACACCGTAGCCTTTCCTCATAAGGAAAGTGCCCCAGCCCCGTAATCATCTTAGTCGCTCTCTTTTGCATCTTTTCCATTTCCACTATGTCTTTTTTGAGATGTGGTGACCAGAACTGGACACAATACTCCAGTTTGGTGTCGTCTGCAAACTTAGCTACCTCACTGCTCAACCCTGTCTCCAGGTCATTTATGAAGAGGTTGAAAAGCACCGGTCCCAGGACAGATCCTTGGGGCACACCGCTTTTCACCTCTCTCCATTGTGAAAATTACCCATTGACACCCACTCTCTGCTTCCTGGCCTCCAACCAGTTCTCAATCCACGAGAGGACCTGTCCTCTAATTCCCTGACTGTGGAGTTTTTTCAATAGCCTTTGATGAGGGACCGTGTCGAACGCCTTCTGAAAGTCCAGATAGATAATGTCCACGGGTTCTCCCACATCCACATGCCTGTTGACCTTTTCAAAGAATTCTATAAGGTTTGTGAGGCAAGACTTACCCTTACAGAAGCCATGCTGACTCTCCCTCAGCAAGGCCTGTTCGTCTATGTGTTTTGAGATCCTATCTTCGATGAGGCATTCCACCATCTTACCCGGTATGGATGTTAAGCTGACCGGCCTATAGTTTCCCGGGTCCTCCCTTTTTCCCTAAGAAGCTTAGGGCATAATCCTAAACAGGTCTACTCAGAAGTAAGTCCTATTTGTGTTCAATGGGACTTACTCCCAGGAAAGTGAGGTTAGGATTGCAGCCTTAGATTGTTAAACCACAACTCTGCAAGTTGTCCATATGTGGGAACTGTGGTTTACAAACCAGGATATGAAACTTAGATTTAATTCTAGTTTCATATCCTGACTAGTAAACCACAGTTAAATCACAGCTCCCTGGCTTGGATGTGTCAGTTGTAATTTTAAAAATCCAGGCTTCTTGCACTACAGCTGAGAAGAAAACAGGAGGGGGGAGGATGCAGCACACATGGCTGGTACTCATTCAGCTTGTGTTCCCAATTGAACAAACCACAGTTGTTCAATTGTCAGAAAAATTTAACAGTTTTGATGTCCGCATAATTTGCATAGCGATTTGACACACGTTATCTCCTGTTGAGAGTGCATATGTTGATTCAAAGACAAAATTCATACAAGTTCTGCTCAACCTAAATAATTCAAGATGAGGCTCATCTATCCCACAAAACATTTATGCTTCTTGTGTGAAAATTCCCACAGACTAATAGCAAAATTCCCCAGAAGGTTGAAGTTCTCCCTAACTATGTACTCTGAAATATGTACTCTGGGATATTTCCATTCAGTTCAAGGAAACTGTTCTGGAAAAGGGGCATTGGAGAACTGCAGCCTTATTACATTTCCTGAAATGGGATTGGTTAGTGAGCAGGACTTACCCAGTTTAACTATGCTGCTATAAACCTGAGCTTTCTCATTATTACTTTACACATTTTGATCTGTTCCATAAGGGAACAGGTACCAGAAAAAAGAACACACACATACACACAGAGTATTTTAGGAAACCGAGAGGCATTCAACCCTTACAGCTTCATTGATTAAATGCTATATAATTCAGTGCAATTCTAAAGTCTGTCTTCTCATTTAATAAATGCTGCTGCTTAGCAACAGCAATGATTACCATCTGCTTTTGCTAACTGCTCTAATACTGACCAAGTTTATTAATCCGAACCAACAAAAGACAAGTGATGAAGTTCTCAGAGATTTCAGGGTACTTAACCTTCTCATTCTTTAATATATATTTAATCAGCCCAACTCACCAGCATAGTATTTCCTTATCTATCTTGTAACAATTATTCCCAATCATACAAGATCATCATCAGCACATTGTTTTATGAATGATTACACTGTATACTCCCATCCTCATGAAGTTGAATCATATGACAAACAGCTCTCCCTCACACTCTGATGGACTGAGCTGCCTACACCCATCTTCACTGGCTTCAGAGTTGCAAAGGTGCTTCATCATGCCAGTGAACACTGTTTCCAATACTGCAAACAAGCTGTACTGATTTACACCAGCTGGTAATCCTGCCCTATTTCCTTTGGGCTATTCCAATGTGCTCTTCAACAAGTCACCCAGAATAACATACCTACCACCCACATAACATCTTGTTCTTGAGTTCCAATATCAACATAGGAAAAAACATGTTTTGCATCCGTTAAGACAGGCACACAGATATATGCTCTTGGCTCCCAAATATATATATTTGGGAGCGCAATCATTTTCCTTTATGCCATGTGCCTGCATTTAGAACAGAAATGCTACGATTTATATACAATACAAGAAAAGAATGTCTTTCATTGTTTATTCAAGATACATATGCAATACACTCAGGTTTTGGAACACAGATATAAAATAGCATGTGAGGCCCAATGAGACTGCCTCCCTTCCATGTTTCATCATTCTGTTATGTGGTAACCATTTGTGCATCAAGTAGGGAAAGCAGAAACACATTCCAACCATTATGGAACTTCTTTCCTCTGGAGACTTTCTAAGAGCTAAGCATCTTTCAGCAGGGTGGTAAGATCTTTCCTTGGGGACACATTCTGGATGCTATACTTACCGTTAGTGGAAAAGTTTTACCACTCTGCTCTAGCTAGATAAACCACTGATGATTTTTTTTTTTTTAATGCGCCAGGGATGATGGTTTTATCACTTCCAAACCCTGATCTGGAGATACTGGCTGCCCTTCTGAAATCTACAATGTTTCTGATTAATCCACTTAATGGTTATACATGCATGAACTAACAGTACATACTAATGAAGTACAGGTATCTACAATCTTTTGATATTTCAACCTTTTTGTAGCAAACCACCTCTATTCTCACATTCTTTTTGCCAATAATCTGTATTCTAGTGATTTCTTTTTACCAAAACTCCTTTATTCTCATGAACAAAATGCACATGCCCAAGGAAGTCTTTTTCTGCAGACTACAAAACCATAGCAAACAATGGCAAAGGTGACACAGGCTGCCCCAGTGTGCAAGGACAGCTTCATTTCTAAAACAGGAAAGCAGATTCCAGAAAATCAGACAAAGGTTGGTGTGCACAAAAATGCCTTCAAGAAAAAAGAGTTAACCTGCATCCTATAAGCTCATCAAATCCCCATGCATTTGCAGCATGAGGAGCAATCAGGGGATTCAGTTTCCCTGATGATGGATGAACTTGGAAGAGACAAGCCTTATTGACCCGATTGTTGTGAGACTACCCTCCTTCAATGGCAAGAAGACTTTTTCTAAATCCTCCTCATTTCCTGCTTCGGTGGAAGACCCAATCCACAGTTCATTGCTGGCAACAACCTTTGCAATCAGCGAAGAATGAGCACCTCCTTTGATGCAAAGCACACAGGCAGGATAAGGCAGTCATCAGAAACTTGCCATACTGAGCTGAGATGAGGCAGTAGTTGAAATTCTCCCTTTCATCTCAATAGAGGGATGCCCTGTAATAACAGTGGTCAATCAGCAAGGCTTGGAAGGTCAAGGCCAGCAAGCACAATGGGTTTTTTGATGTTGAGCTTCGCACTTGTGCAAGCTATCTGCTCAGGATGATGTTGCCATTGAAGTGCATGGTGTTTGAAGTGTGGTGTCCAATATGATTGTGTCTAATCAGCGGTGACTAAAAGACAGCAAAATGAAACTGAGTTCATACCTGTAATGTACATCCAGCTCAATCAGAGACACATTCTTTGTGGGGGCCTGTCTTTTCGTGCCCCACAAGACAAGGCCCAAGTGGAGAATTATTTTTTTTAAACATTGCCAAAGCCTGGAAAGCAAAGCAGGAACAGGCTGTATTCCCAGCTTCTCAGTGGCAAGCCCTGCAGTGACTGTACCTGTGCAAGTCCCATGAATAACTGCTTTCTTATGTTCAGATGGGATCCCTGGACAGCTTTATGATGTTTCTCCGGTTTATGTGACTGGACTTTTTTAAAACTCTGGAAATGTGCCTGAATTTGCAAAAGCAACTCCCATTTTTTTTCTTTTTCACAAAGTAGGTGGTGTACTCTTAATAGTCACTTATGCGCCATACCTCTTCATATGTGAAAGACTATAGGAATCATTTTTATGCTGCATTCTTTGGACTGGAGAACCAACAGCATAACCATGATTGAACTTACAGGAAGGGGGCTCTGCTGGGGGTCTTTTACAACTTTTCCTCTCTGTGACTTCTCTTGAATGAAAAGAGGAATGGACTACAAATCACATTGCCTAAAATGGACCATTTTCCCAGCAACAGTCTGTAGCAGCCACCCCCTCTCCTTTTAAAGGTGCCCTGTGAACCCATGCTGCTGTTAGCAAAGACCTGAAACAGAAGATTGGGTGTTCTGAGAGTGGCTGATGAATCTCTTGGGTAGAAAGAGGCATGAGGTTCTTGTCCACATTTCTGCCTCCAGCATACTGTTCCTCACAATAGAGTACAAAGGAGGATCATGTCAGAGTAAATGTGAGCAGCAACACTACCAAGGACATTTGGGCACTGTGTCAAGCAGTAGGAGTGGCATCGCTTTAGAGAAAGTCATCCCCATAGATCTACAGTGTTATTCTCCAAGACAGATGACTGCATATGTTTGGAAAATGCAGAAACGTAATGTAAACGGGGGGGGGGGGGGGGCAGTGACTGCCACAGACACAAAGACACAGCATATCCAAAGAAACTAAAAATCTATTACCAGAAAGAATATGGGGGGAGGATGTATTGGGAGAAGCTGGTGGCAGGTATGTTACCATCATAAAAGTCATCACTCAGAGAAACGTGGCTGCCATGACTTCATCTTCACTCAGGCACAATGGCTGCTGGGTAAATATTGACTGAGGGAGTGGAGTAATAGCTCACTGCAGCTGTGAAGGACCAATATGATGATGGCAATCAGCATTCATTGCAGGGAAGGAGGATGAAGCACAAGCTTTTGATGACGGATGAGGGTCACCTAATCTCCCTTTATGAACTCTGTGGAAGGTAAATGAAGTGTACGGGGAAATGCTGGAATGGACAGAGGCAGGTGGAATATATTATCTCATGAAGACACACTATAGCCCTACTCTTTAATCACATAAAGAGATCTTCCCCTGCATCTTGTTTTGCTTTTGCTGCCCTCTCTCTGTGCCCCTTTCCCTTGTAAGGATTTTCTCTGTCTTCCTTTTCACATTTATTTATTTATTTAGCGTATGACATATAATACATGGACTTATATATCAGTTTGACTAGATCAAATGTAAATGTCCAGTTCATGCAGCCATTCAAGGACAGAGTTACCATCATAGAAAAAGTCAGACCATGGGCCAGTATATGCCTTCAGTTTGCAGCCAGACACAATGTGGTATATGGCTTGCTGGGAGAACCCGCAATCACACTGAGGGGTAGATACTGAGGGGTATCACACTGAGGGGTAGATCCTTTTCACATAGCAACTGCTTATGCATAGAGCCTAGTTGTATGAATGGGGAAGAAACACTGAACTACTTTTTAGTTTTGATTCCCCTTTCTTACTAACATTAATAATAAAAGCTTGTTTGTTGCATCTCCAGTCTTGTCCTCTCTCTCCTTTCCCAGCTGAACCTGTTACAGTATGTGCCCCATACAGCAAGGCAATTTGGTGGCTGGATAAGGCAGGCCTACCAGACTGCTGCTGTGTATAAGCAAATGTAAGCATACCTGTCTGACAATGGGGCAAGGACCAATCAGGGCAAAGTGCTGAGTCATTGCACAGAACAAGGAGAGATGGGAAAAGCTAATGCAATCCCCACCCAGGATGATGCAATGACATTCCTCAGGGATGAGGTCATGGCCTTTCCCATTGGCTGACAGGAGTATAAATGGCCAACAAGCACACTCCGCTGGGTGAGTTGTAGGAGTGAGTTGCTGAATGAATCTCTGCTGGATGGATACCTGATTTACTGACTACTTGGACTGTTTGCTGGACTGCCTCTGCTTGCTGATGTTTGGAACTGCCTTCTACCTGTAAATACTGCCTGTAAATAGACTCTGGTGTTGGTACTTCCCTGGGTCTTGCCTCCTTTTTGTGGTGTCCTTCCCTGTGCTCTGAGCACCACACTCTGCAGCTGCCGGTTTGCGCTTCTGCTATCTCTGTGTTTTGCCCAATTATCTCTAACAGAACCACTGAACTATGCCACTGGGTCCTGGCACATGAGACAGACTTCCCCCGTGTGTACATGTTAATGTGGCTTAAGAGTTAATACCAGGGCTGTTATCCTTCTTACTGTTAGAAATGCTTAAATCCCACAGAAATTCATGGGGCTTAAGTATGTGTACCTGGGTGCAAGGTGGCCACTCAGATGTTTACCCCTTAACATCTTTGTCCTTTGAGACTCCTCATGCACACACAAAGTTGCAACCACACACATAATGCAAATTCAGTAAGATAAACTTATCTGCAACAGCATGTGTCAGGTATGAATTGCAGCTGCTGATCCCCATTTATGCAAAGGCAGGAAGGTCAGACATCTGCTGGAAACTATACCTTCTGTCCCACAACCTCTGCCACATGTGCAGAAGACCTCTCCAAGGGCACCCAATCGACGGAATGCACAGCTGCGCTGACAGTGGTCTTGCCCTTTCTACTTCTCTGTGACTCTTTTGATGGAAGGTGGGGAGGGTGGTGTAGAAGAGTCACGCACTCTATAGTCAGTCAACAGTAATAGACCTGGTGAATGTTCTGTTTTCCTATACTGGGGGGTCCATGGAACACAAAACAGTATGGCCAACCCATGTGATCCCCTTTCCTCTTAATGACAGCACTCTAGAAATGGGGAAAAAAATTACAAAAAGCCTGTGGCACACTAAACACTAAAGAATTCACAGTGGCACAAATGTTCATTGGCCACAGTGGAACGAATTAGATCCATAAAGTAACCAGGACATGGGAAGGAAATTCTTTTTTTTTTTACACAGTGAAGCTTAGAAAGTTAGCTGTATGTGTGTATGATTCTCTAGCATCTGATTGCCCTCTCTGAGCAACTGTGGAAAAGCACAGGCAGCTTGCGAGTCCACAGAGTGTTCATCGAAGAGAGGGGCTAGGCCAAGGAATAGCCTGTGGTGACTACTGAAGGTTTTTATCATCCTTCACAGACTACATTCCCATTAGCTTGTAGTACATCCTTGTATGGGATGTTAATATAAAAGGAGCTTCTCCACATTCAGCACAAGGAAGCCAGAAAAACCGCAAGCTCATCTTGCCTGGAAGACACTTGCACACAAGAAAAGGCCTATGAATCACCTAAGAATGACTGACGCCTCGTGACTACATGAATCCTATGTCATGTTTCCTTTTTAAATCATTTACATTATAGCTCATGAGCCTTAACCCATTTCTGCCTGGCCAACACGTGTACACATTTGGTCCCTGTGGTGTATTTGCAACGCTGGGCAGCAATGGCTTTAAAAGACTCACAGAGCTCAATTCTAGGCATCCATATTAAGAAAGGAATCCCACCGAGGTGAGCATAAGTGTGCATAGCCTTACAGTCTTAGCCTGGAAACGTATAGGCATTGTCTTGCGAGTAAGCCCCACTGAGCACAATAGGACTTACTTCTTAGTAGACACGCCTAGAATTAAATTGTTCCTGCTACTGCCATAAGCACTGGACTGGTTTTGCGCCATCTTTGTTTCAGCTGCAGTGTGACAATGCAGGGCTTAGAAGAAGATTAATTAGCTAGTGGGAAACCAGGTAATATACAGCAGCCCCACATAATTACAATTCATAATTCTGATGCTTCACCTACTGACACTCAAAGGAAAGATGAAAATTCACTGCTCTTGCAACCATTTTGTGATCCACTTCCTCTGCATATAGCTGCATTCAGATGGGTTGGGAAAGTGATGACTCCATCTTGTACCTGTGATTCAAAGCACTACAGGGCAACAAATGCACACTGAGCTCAAAACAGGTGATTGGCCAATGGTAAGTCATGGAGTTGCTATTATTGCAATGTACTTGCATAACAGCGACATCATTCAGGAATGTGGCAAGACACAATGTCTTGTGTGGGCTGATTAGTATCTTCGTCCAGTTCCATTTTGAATTGCTGATTATTTTCATTTGGTGCCTAAATCTTGAGCTATTCAGACAGGATGCAGTTATGTCTTCCAGATTATCCTTGCACCAACACCAATAAGGTCTAGATTTTTATTTTTTTTTTAGATGTTTGGACTTCTTCAGTATTTGGGATTTCATGCACTAATTGGAAATTGATTGAGTCAAGCACAGTTGAAAATGCTTGGTGCTTAAAAAAAAATGTGAGTGGAAAATCTGGATGCAATCCACTTTTAAACAGGAAAAGAGGAGCTCTTGATTCATCAAGAGCCCACCTGGTGGTCAGTTACAATGTTATAGGTGCCATATAGTTAGGGGCAGTTGAAAGAATCTCTGGTGAAAATGTTTTTCCAATGGGAGGGAAAAAAACAAAGAATAAAACTTTCTTCTATTAGGGCTTAAACAATTTTAAAAGTCTTGGAACAGTTAAGGTAAGCGTCTGCCAATCGTTTCAATGGAACTGGCAATGTGCGCAACAGGAAGCAACACATTCATTCAAACACACCCACAGATTAAGTGGACTTTTCCGCCTCCTAGAAGGATCATTATTTTTAATACCAGTGTCTCCTGTTCCCTTTAGTGCATCATCTTTTATTCTACAATTTCTCTGTCTCCCTTGATTTTTATGTAATTCATTTAGTGGGTGTTTCATTGCTCCTTGCAGTATTGTTAAGCTATTTGTCTAATCTTTTCTCACAGTTTTGGATGTCCCTGGCAGCTATTTCCATGTCAAACTGCCCACTGGAGCTGAAGATTTACCACAATTGATGTGATGCTCCATTTAGGGAAGCACCTTTACTCTCAGCTCTGGACCCCAGCTCACCTATACCTGAGAGTCCTTAGATGCGTTTTTGACACTACCAGCCAATATCTGTGTTGCACTTGAAGGTGCCAAGGAATGATCCTAGGACCTTCTGCATGCAAAAGGTCTTACCGCTGAGCTATGCTATGGAGCAGTGGTTCTCAAACTTTGAGGGAGCTTTACTCCCTCAGTAAGCCTTTGTGAGGGAGGAGCAAGGGCAGGGAAGCGATCCCCAGGACTGGGTCCCTAAGGAGGGCAAGGAGAGGGTGCTTTCACTTACTTTTAATCAGAGAGGGCTGCTGGAGGCTGCAGGAAGTGTGAGGAGCCCAGCGCAGCCCTCTGCAGGGCTCCCCAATGCTTGGAATGTTCAAAAGCAGACATCACAAAGCAACCCATGGAAACCGGAAGTGCATTGTGATTGCTCTGTTTCAAGATTCCAAGCCTCAGGGAGCCCTGCGGAGGACTGCACTGGGCTCCCTGCACCTCCTGCAGCCTCCAGCCGCCCTCGCTGACTACAAGCAAGTAAAAGCACCCCCCCCTTAGCCCCCTCTTATGGACAGGATCCCAGGGATCACTTTCTTGCCTCTCCTCTTCCCCCGCCCCTTAAAGTGGGTTGTGACTGGTGGGTCGTGATGGGTTTGGTGGGTCATGACCCACCAGTTTGAGAACCACTGCAGTGGAGAAAAGAGAAAACATACAGTGGACTGAAAAGAGAAAAGGGAGATTACTTGTGGGGATCTAGAAATGGCTGAGAGGTGGGGGGGTACAGATCTGTGGGGGTACCAAAAAAAAAGGACAGGACTATGAGAAGTGATGAGTGAAAGGAGGAATAGCAGAGAAATGAAGCTCCACATATATAGAAGCATATATAGGAGCAGTGAACCAGAAAAGAGGGGAGTCACAAGAGATGGGGGTGAACACCTGTGGTGATGGAGAGAGAGAAGATATTGTTCTCTGTTACCTACAGAGGGGGGAGAGACTGCAATGGAGACAAGACAATAATAATGCTGAGCAAATGTTTCTCCCTCTAGTCTGAAAGAAAGAGAGGAAAGAGGGAAGGACTAAGACAGAGACTTTTGGGGTTCAGAGAGAGAAGAGAATGTGCACTGTAGGGCACAGAGTAGAATGGGGATTTACAGAAATGGTAAAGGTGAAGTCCTCAGAGTTGTGCATCTATGGTTTGGAGAAATGGCAGGGACATGCAGCCCAAGATAGACAAACAACCAAAGGGATAGCTTGCTTGCCTGGCCATTTCTCAGCTCTTTAGCTGGCTAACAAGAATGATAGTCTTTCTTAGCTTCCACAGTCAGACCTTGAAAGCAGTGCCTGGTGTTTACACCCACGCAACCATTCCCCTTCTCAGAAGAGTCTGAACCATCAATCTCACTTTTCCCTATCTGCTAAAGTCCACCTGCTACCCATCCTTATCACATGGAGTTGGACAGATCAGAAATATGGTGGCATGGAAGCATGCAGAGGTTCAGGTGAAAGCTCATCCCCTTGTTCTCAGGAGCACTTATTAGTCATGGTAAAGGGAAGCAAACCTCTCTTTCCTTCAGACTAGAGGGAGAAACATTTGCTCAGCATTATTATTCTTTCATGGCACTGGAAATTTACAAGCACCTGGTATTTTCCCTTGGTAGCCTGAAATGGAAAAGCTCACTCACACCTTGCTCAGAGAGCCAGAACTTTAATGCCCCATGTAGTAAACCCTGAAGGCAAGGAACATTTGTGAATCAATGGGATTATGAATGAGGTTGCTAAGGAAACAATGAACAAGAGGGGTCCTTGGCAACAAACGTAAGCCTCTGCCCAGGCACCTGTAAATCTGAAATTTTGGTTCATACACTAACAGCCCAGTCCTATCCCCTGCCATGCTAAAGCATGCAGCTGCATCAATGGAGCACACACTGCATGTTCTGGTCAGAGGACGGGGGAGCAGAAGGTCAACCAGAGGTACGGTAAGTACAAATTTTGCTTACTTATGGGTAGGCCTTCTGGCTGCCGATCGGTCTCCTCGGTTCCACTCTGACTATGTAACTAGTGTATGTCCAAGAAGACATGTCTTTATGTTCTAGAGCAGTAGTTCTTACACATTTAGCACAGGGACACACTTTTTAGGATGAGAATCTGTCAGGACCCACCGGAAGTGATGTCATGGCCATAAGTGACATCATCAAGCAGGAAAATTTTTCACAATCCTAGGCTGCAATCCTAACCATGCTTACCCAGGAGTAAGTCCCATTTACTATCATTGTTAAAAGAATATACATAGTAGCTTGTTAAAAGTACAGGTCTGTCACATTTTCCCAAATGCAGTCACATACAGTTGTTGGCAACCTTCAGCCTCGAGAGACTATGGTATCGCGCTCTGAAAGGTGGTTTTGGAACATCGTCTAGTGTTGCTGAAAAGGCCAATTCGGAAGTGACAATCCCTTCCACAATGGGAGCAAGTGCAGTCTGTCCCTGGTCTGTCTCCCTGGCTATGGGCCTTCCTTCTTTGCCTCTTAGCCTCAGACTGTTGGCCAAGTGTCTCTTCAAACTGGGAAAGGCCATGCTGCACAGCCTGCCTCCAAGTGGGCCGCTCAGAGCCCAGGGTTTCCCACTTGTTGAGGTCCACTCCTAAGGCCTTCAGATCCTTCTTGCAGATGTCCTTGTATCGCAGCTGTGGTCTACCTGTAGGGCGCTTTCCTTGCACGAGTTCTCCATAGAGGAGATCCTTTGGGATCCGGCCATCATCCATTCTCACGACATGACCGAGCCAATGCAGGCGTCTCTGTTTCAGCAGTGCATACATGCTAGGGATTCCAGCACGTTCCAGGACTGTGTTGTTTGGAACTTTGTCCTGCCAGGTGATGCCGAGAATGCATTGGAGGTAGCGCATGTGGAAAGCGTTCAGTTTCCTCTCCTGTTGTGAGCGAAGAGTCCATGACTCACTGCAGTACAGAAGTGTACTCAGGACGCAAGCTCTGCAGACCTGGATCTTGGTATGTTCTGTCAGCTTCTTGTTGGACCAGACTCTCTTTGTGAGTCTGGAAAACCTGGTAGCTGCTTTACCGATGCGTTTGTTTAGTTCGGTATCGAGAGAAAGAGTGTCAGAGATCGTTGAGCCAAGGTACACAAAGTCATGGACAACCTCCAGTTCATGCGCAGAGATTGTAATGCAGGGAGGTGAGTCCACATCCTGAACCATGACCTGTGTTTTCTTCAGGCTGATCGTCAGTCCAAAATCTTGGCAGGCCTTGCTAAAACGATCCATGAGCTGCTGGAGATCTTTGGCAGAGTGGGTAGTGACAGTTGCATCGTCGGCAAAGAGGAAGTCATGCAGACATTTCAGCTGGACTTTGGACTTTGCTCTCAGTCTGGAGAGGTTGAAGAGCTTTCCGTCTGATCTGGTCCGGAGATAGATGCCTTCTGTTGCGGTTCCAAAGGCATGCTTCAGCAGGACAGCGAAGAAAATCCCAAACAAGGTTGGTGCAAGAACACAGCCCTGCTTCACGCCGCTTCGGATGTCAAAGGGGTCTGATGTGGAGCCATCAAAGACAACAGTGCCCTTCATGTCCTTGTGGAAGGATCGGATGATGCTGAGGAGCCTGGGTGGACATCCAATCTTGGGGAGAATCTTGAAGAGGCCATCCCTGCTGACCAGGTCGAAGGCCTTTGTGAGATCTATGAAGGCTATAAAGAGTGTCTGTCGCTGTCCCCTGCATTTCTCCTGCAGTTGTCTAAGGGAGAATACCATATCAGTGGTGGACCTGCTGGCTCGGAATCCGCACTGTGATTCTGGATAAACGCTCTCTGCAAGTACCTGGAGCCTCTTTAGTGCAACTCGGGCAAACAACTTTCCTACAACGCTAAGGAGAGAGATGCCACGGTAGTTATTGCAGTCACCCCTGTCGCCTTTGTTCTTGTACAGCGTGATGATGTTTGCATCCCTCATGTCTTGAGGTACTCCACCTTCTCTCCAGCAGAGACAGAGGATTTCATGCAGCTCAGTGACGATGATCTCTTTGCAGCACTTTAGGACTTCAGCAGGGATGCTGTCTTTTCCAGGTGCCTTGCCAAAGGCAAGGGAGTCCAGGGCCACGTGAAGTTCTTCTAGGGTTGGTTCACTGTCAAGCTCCTCCAGCACAGGCAGGCACTCAATGTTGTTCAGCGCTTCTTCGGTGACTACATTTTCTCTGGAATATAGCTCAGAGTAGTGCTGCACCCAGCGTTCCATCTGCTGCGCCCGATCCTGGATGACCTCGCCTGTGGCAGACTTCAGAGGGGCAATTTTCTTCTGTGTTGGACCTAGGGCCTGCTTGATACCATCATACATCCCCTTGATGTTGCCCGTGTCAGCTGCTATCTGTATCTCGGAACAGAGCTGGAGCCAGTAGTTGTTAGCACATCTCCTGGCAGTCTGTTGGACTTTGCTTCGAGCAGCTCGGAGGACCTGCAGGTTGCGCTCACTGGGACAGGCCTTGTATGCTGCTTGAGCTCTCCTCTTTTCCTCAATGACTGGTGTCAACTCCTCAGAGTGGGCTTCAAACCACATACAATGGTAGCATCAAGTCTATTAAAAATAAAATATTGAAATGAATGGGGACCCACCTTAAATTGGCCCGCAACCAACCTAGTGGGTCCCGACCCACAGTTTGAGAAATAATGTTCTTGAGCAGAGGTGCCCAAACCCCGGTCCTGGGGCCACTTGCGGCCTTGAGGACTCCCAAAATCTGAGCCTCTGGCCCTCCGGAGACTTGCTGGAGCCACTTGGGGGATGAGTGCAGAATGGACCCACATGGCCTGGGGCCCTACCTGACTTTACCATTCTGGTGTTCAGCATGTCTGTTTCTCCTCCTTTTTTTTGTTTTTTTACAGCTGCGAGGGTAGGCAGACTAATCCGGACATGGAGACCACTGAGGATTCACAGTAAGTACAAATCTCCCCATTCTGCAGTGGGATCTCCATGTCCGTCTTAGTCCTTACAAGTGGGATGTGCCCAAGCAGTGCTCCTCAAGAGTGAGAGCTGCCGTAAGCTTATAGAGCCACGTTCTGGAGGACGTGCATTGCGAAGGCTGCATCCCCAGAGGCGAAGGCATCAATCTTGTAGTGTTTGATAAATGTGTTAGGCGAGCTCCAGGTACTGCCTTGGGTCTGGGGACCTGTAGGAACCAGTTGGGGAGTCACACGGAGTTCCAGAGAATACCCCCAGCGGATGGTGTCCCGCACCCACTGGTCGATGGTCACCTCGTCCCATCTGTCCGCGAAGTGTTGCAGCCTTCTGCCGAGGATGGTTGGTTGTCATTGAGACTTTGGGCCCTTTGCGCCAAAGTGCTGGGACTGCTGTCCTCTGGGCTTGTGGGCTGGCTGTCTTGGGTGCCAGATGGGTCTTTGACTTCTGAAAGGAGCCGCCGAGGATGAGGTAATGGGTGGAGAGCTCCTTGATGGCCGAAAGGGCCGGCGCTGGAATCACTGGGCGGGCCTTGGGTTCCTCTCCCTGGTGGGCAGTACCTTCTTCTTTCCCCTGGACTCCACCAGTAGCAGGTCCACGGCATCCCCAAACAACTTGGCTCCCTGGAAGGGGAGGCTGGAGACCCTGGCGTGTGACTTTGCATCCATGTCCCAGCTACGCAGCCAGGTGCTGCGACGTGTAGCAACTCCTGCGGCCCTGGCCCTGGCCAAGAACTGCAGGGCATCTGCTGTTGCACCTGGAGTATTGTGTCCAGTTCTGGTCGCCGCATCTCAAAAAAGACATAGTGGAAATGGAAAAGGTGCAAAAGAGAGCGACTAAGATGATTACGGGGCTGGGGCAACAACAACAACAACACCTTCCTTATGAGGAAGGGCACCTTCCTTATGAGGAAAGGCTATGGCATTTGGGCCTCTTCAGCCTAGAAAAGAGACGCCTGAGGGGGGACATGATTGAGACATACAAAATTATGCAGGGGATGGAAAGAGTGGATAGGGAGATGCTCTTTACACTCTCACATAATACCAGAACCAGGGGACATCCACTAAAATTGAGTGTTGGGCGGGTTAGGACAAAAGAAAATATTTCTTTACTCAGCGTGTGGTTGGTCTGTGGAACTCCTTGCCACAGGATGTGGTGCTGGCATCTAGCCTAGACACCTTTAAAAGGGGATTGGACAAGTTTCTGGAGGAAAAATCCATTATAGGGTACAAGCCATGATGTGTATGTGCAACCTCCTGATTTTAGAAATGGGCTATGTCAGAAGGCCAGATGCAAGGGAGGGCACCAGGATGAGGTCTCTTGTTATCTGGTGTGCTCCCTGGGGCATTTGGTGGGCCGCTGTGAGATACAGGAAGCTGGACTAGATGGGCCTATGGCCTGATCCAGTGGGGTTGTTCTTATGTTCTTATCTGCTACGAAGGCTGCAGCTGAGGTCATCTTTCTGATATCCGAGCCCTGGAGCGTAGCTTGTGGGTTTCACTAAACTGCTGAAGCCAAAGGACCAACACTCTGGAGCAGAGGGAAGTGGAGGCCCGAAGCGCATTGCAGGAGGCCTCAAATCCCCACCTCGTGGCTAGTTCTACCTTCTTGTCTGTGGGGTCCCTTGGGAGACCGTCACTGTCTGTGGGGAGGACGGCTGGGGATCCCAGTGCTGCTACTGGGGCGTCCACTAGGGGTGACTTGAGGCAGACCATGACCTCTAGGGGAAGGTTGTAGAACCTGGTGGAAGGCTTGCTGGGGTCCCTGCCCCTATCTGGGTTATTCCACTCCTTGTCTACCAGTTGTTGGAAGAAAGGAGGGAAGGGAAACCATTGGGGGGTTTCCTGCTGGCTTGGGAAGACTGTTGAGGACCCCCACTTGGCCTTGGGCCCGGTATCCCTGGGGCGCTCGGACTGCAGGTCTAGCACCTGAAGTACCCCTGAGATTAGCCTGCTAAACTGCTCAGGGTAGAAGAGGTGGGCCTTGTGTGTCTCAACCTCGTCCCCTGATATTTCTCCCTCCTCCGCAGATAAGGCATGGGAGCTCCCTTCACCCAGATCCTGCTCCTGGAGGTGGGTGTGTTCAGGGGTGGCACTGTGCACAGATGACGTCCGGCACCTCTTGGAGGGGTGGGAGTGTGAGTTCATCTTTGTCCTCCTCCTCTTCCTCCTCCTCTGGGGTGGAAGCTGGGAGACCCGTGCGTGGGTGCTCTGGGGTGCCCCCCCGTAGTTGCTGTGCCTCCATGGCAGCGTTGACGCTGGCCTGGACCATGTCCTGGATGGCCCTGGAGAGCTCTCCCCAGTCTAAGGCGCTGAGCCCTGCGGGGGGAGTGTGCGCATCAGGGGCCTCATTGGGGGTGGCCATGTGTGAGGGGTGTGCCTGCCAATTTGGGAGGAGCTCACCACTTTTCCAAAGTCTGGTCCAGTCCGCACGTGGTCCTCTCCTCCGCCACTCTCCTGCTGCGACTGGAGGCGGCTCAAGCGGCTGCACAGCCCCTGCTGCTGCCACAAGCCTGCCTCTGCGAAATTCAAGAGCAGAGTTTCTGCCTTGCTCTGGTCAAACAAAGGGAACTCAGAGAGTTCTCTCTGAGAGCCAGTACTGAAATACAAAATAGGTTCAGCTGCTTTGTTCAAAAGCAGGGGCCTCCAGGCGGGCTGCTGGTTAAACAAAGGAAAACTTTCTTAAAGGGACAGCAGCTGGAGCAGCTGTGGTGCCTGCTGGAAGGCTGGAGAGTTAGGGGAAAAGTAAAAAAGAAGAAGAAAATAAAATACCCTCTTAGCTTCTCCAGTGGGAGGTGGTTCAGCGGAGCTGAACCCAGCCCTGTCCTGCTTCGCCGAAAGGCTAGGCCAGTCTAGGGAGTCCAGGTAGCCCCTCCCCTCAGGATGACCAAAAGACTCTGGCCTGCCTACCTGAGAGGGAGGAGCTACCCACTTGTAAGGACTAAGATGGACATGGAGATCCCACTGGAGAACATGGAAGGAGGAGGCTGTCCTCAAGTTCTCAGGCAGCTGGTTCCAGAAGCGTGCTGCCACAAACAAGAAGGTTTCGTACCTTGCAGCCATCCCCCTGACTTCAGAAGGGCCATCCCTGATGACCATATTGCCTCATTACAGTTTCTACTGGGAGAAAAACATACACACATGTCGTCCTAGTCTGATTGTGATGGACACATGAACTTTCTGCATAGACATTGTGTCAAGAAACCTGAGGCCCTACAACCCCGCATTCAAGTAATAGAAACTCATCACAAGAAAGCCTTGCTTTGGCCAAATGTTTGACCTGGGGGAAGAGAGGAGATGCCAACTGCCATGTGACAGTGGGAGTCTGCATATTATGCCTCTTATCTTAGGTGCCAACACTGAGCAAAATGCAATCCACCAAGATGGGAGATGGCACCAGAAGAGATAATATGGATGGGCTCTTGGTGAACTTGCAGCACAATCCTATCTGTATCAGAAGTACTATTCTGCTCAATAGGGCTTACTCCCAGGAAAGTATAGGATTTCAACCTTAGTGTAATAAAGGCACCTGGGCCAAGCGCTGAGATGCATTCACTGCTTTCTCCACTGTCCAATTTCCTGTCCTGCGGCAGTCTGCATGACCATTCTTGCCTATTAAACTTGAAGCAGCTTACACTGGACCAGTGGCACTCTCAACTAAAAGGGCATCAAAGAGGTTCCTTTGCACTGAATATCCTACAGGAACCAGCATTTTGGTTTTTTATTCTTCGAGCATGACTGAAGGGCAGCTCCAAGGGGTGGCCTTTCCTATGTCTAGTATGGTGGATTGGACAGAAACTGGAACAGGCTCAAGAGCTCAGTGACTTTATCTCTGTCAGCCTGCAGTGATTCATCTATCTGTTTAAAAGCTATCCATAAATCTGTCTCTGCTCACTGGTCTTTTACACTGCTTCCCAATCAATCTACATCTCCTTGTGCCATCAATCAGTCCGTTGGTATGTCTTCACCTCGGTGCTGGGACTGGCCAACCCTTTGTGTCCGTGTATGGAACTTCTGTGTGTCTTGCAACTATTAACTGCCAGCTGGGTGGATGCCTGGCTGTAGTTTCAGCCCACCGACTCTATCCATATCAATCTGTCAGAGTAGACTGATTCTTTCTTTTGTGTGGTGGAAGCAATCTTGAGAAGTAGCAAAATACCAAAGGAAGCAAACAGAGCATTACAGACCCATGGTGGGGAAGCAAGGGCTGACGGACAGAAATTATGCATCTTGCATCTAGCACCAAGATGTGAGCATGCTTGCCCTGACATTGCCTTGCCCACTAGGCTATGGGAAAACATTAACCAAATAGTGGAGAAACCACTAGGATAGTAGGGAGTCTGAAGGAAAGGCCCCTGAGTGTTTTCTTCAAATCTTGCATAGCAGCAAAGGTCTCCACTGGGCAACAGAGGAAGCTGCCAACCTCAGCCAGACCACTGGTTCAACTAATTCAGTGCTGTCAACACTGGTGGGCAGCAGCTCACCAGGATTTTAGCCAGAGGTCTTTCCCAGCCCTACCTGGAGATGAAAAGGATTGAACCATAGACCTTCTGCATACAAAGCAGGTACTGAGGTGCAGCCCTTTCCCCTGAGTTAGGAATGTGTCAAATCTGTTTCTCCTATAGTTGTAAAATTATTTGGGATAGGATTAAGCAAAATAGTACCTCCTGTTATCCCTTAAAGCAGACCAATCTCAGTCCAATTTGTATAGGTTAGTCAAAGTGGGGGAAATGGAGCCCAGCACCACAAAAATCATTTCCTGGATGCAGTGATCACAGGTTGCAGCTTCTCCTAGTATCTAACTGAAGCAAGAGGCTCAAAGATAAGCTTCAATAAAAGGCAATGGAAAATGGAATGTCCAAGTTCTTCTCTGCTATAGCTGCTGCTGTGGGATGGGTGCAGGGCTGGGGTAACCACAGTACCCAATAAATAATATGGCACCCATAGGCACTCCCAGTGTACATGTACCAATGTTTGCAAACTAGGAAAGAATTCTCAAGGGGAGAAAAAATATGAGCTTTGTAAGGATTGCTGAGAAAAATCATAAAGACTGAGCCAATTATGAATCAGGCTTGCCCATAATTAATAATAAAAAAATTAAGGCAGCTGGATGACAAAATATACTTTGTTGATCTCTACGCAATTGCAGCCTACAGTTTGAATGATGTCTCACAGTGCCAGAGTTAATGTGCTGAGAATAAATTTTGGAACCAGAGAATCCCACCATTGCATGCTTTTACTAAATCTTTACTGAGAAGTGGAGTGAGACCACCAGGTGTCTCTTTTATAATTATCAGGTTTAGAGATTAGTAATGTTCTACTTGAGAAGTATAATTATCTGGGCAGCATGTCAGTCTCTACCCCCAGAATTACAATCAGACACTTGCAGAGCTAAAGCCCCTCCTTATTTTTATATCAATCTTAATGAAATATGAATAAACTCATACCGTTATTTTGACAATTCAAGGTGTCATGCTCAAGTTCTGCCTTTCTCTCTGCTTTGAGATTCTTCCAACTGTGATCCATTTCAACATTTTACTGCAGGATGATTCTCACAGAAATATTACATTCATTTGTTCAGTTCTCTCATTCCAAATTTAAGAATCATTTCACTTTGAAAACCTCAGCTCCGGCTGCCATGTGATTTCACATAAATGTTAATTTGTTTGTTTTTAAAAAGCAGATTTATAGTAATCTCCATGATTATAGGAAGGGCAAATGTTTGATAATAATGTCCCTGGGCTGGCAATCCAGAACGTAATTTATGAGGCTTCAACTGCATGACTCTGGGTTTGTGTGTGTTTGTGTGTGTGTGTGTGTGTGTGTGTCAACAACCAGAGTTGCAAGTGTATGGATGGAGACTGAGTACATAATTGGAAACTGTTCTCAAATCTGAGAAAATTTTAAACAGTGAGGGCATAAGCATCTACCCCAGGAAATGCCTTGTCTCAGGGTTTCTCCCTTTGGCACTCTGGATATGTAGATGTGCCTCTTGCTTCTGTAAATTAGCAGACATCCACACAGTGGATGCCACCCCTACGACAACAGCATCCCCCCCCCCCCCGCAAATGGATATAAATGCATGCCAGTTTAATACATTATTTGATATGTTCTTGCCTCTTTTCAATGCCTTTCCACCCTGCTTTTAGCTTTGCACAGTTAAGCACACAGCTTTCCTCTTCCCTCCACATTCCTTCTTTGCCATGTGTTGTGTCAGGTTACGGGTCTGCAGGCATGCCCTTGTTGATGTTTTACCAAGTATACTGTTTTATAGGCACCATATCAATATTAAATGAGAAGGAAGCTGTTCACAGACTAGTATTTGGTTACAGAAGGGGAACCCCAGCCATGCAAGTTTAATAACAGCCAAGTGGAAACCACAAGTGCATAGCATGACTTTTGTCTGAGAAAGGATGGCTTGCACAGCTGGTGGAATCGTCACCTTGACTCCCTCTCTGGGTTTGGCCAGAGATGCTGACTAGGGCAAAAAAATGTGTGGTTTGGCTTCCCTTTCCTCCTGTCAGCACTACAGACCCTGCTGAGCTCTAGGACAGAGAGCGTAGATTTTCTTTTGGCTTTGCACTTCATCAACTACCTTGCAAACATTCAGAGTCGGCATATGCAGAGCTGGTCATACAGCCCCTACCCCAGCATGTGTGTTCCACCACCTACCACAGGAAAGAGATAAAGAAATATTTCATAAAAGGAAGGTAGAAGATGACAACTCATGCAAATGTAAATTTACACAAGCCAGACATAGACCCTCTTTCTTCAGTGGTGTATTATGAAAAGGAACCTTCCTGCAAATCATCAGGCACATTCCCTAGAAGTGGTCAGGCATGGTGCTCCACAGGCAGCCACAAATGGAGGAATCATTGTTGACAGAGCCTAGTTTACACATACTACACTTTTACATGTGAGTGTCAGTGGTGTAGCTAAGGGGGGGACAGGGGGAATGCATTGACCTGGGTACCACACCTTGAGGTGGTATCTTAGAGGTCTCCAGAAGGCCTTCTGGAGGCTTCCAGAAGACCTTCTAAGGCCCGGGGAGACTGCAAAAAGTGCCTTTAAGAGGCCTCTAAGTCATCCCCTTAAGGCAGTGGTATTCAAACTGGGGCGTCGTGATGCCCCAGCCTGTGGGTCCTGGCTTCTGCTCCCTTAAGGGGCGGGGGCAGCCAAGAGACATGGGGAAGGCAGTGGCGCGATCCTGTGGATCCTGTGGATCGCGCCACTCAGGGGGGCTGCAGGGGCTTGGGTGCACTTGCCCAAGCCTCCTGCAGCCTCCAGGGGGTGCAGGGAGCCCTGCGCAACCTTCAAAAGGGCTCCCCAGGTCAGGAAAAGTGAAAGTGGAACGATTGTGCCCCGCTCTGCAAAACCGGAAGCGGAGCACAATCGCTCCGCTTTCCCTTCTGATAGGGCTGCAGGGACTGGGGCGCACCCTCCAGTCCCTGCAGCAGCCGTCCCTGTATACAGGGAGCCCTGCACAAGCACCTGCAGGGCGCCCCAGGTCAGGGAAAGGGAGAGTGGGGCGATCGCGCTCTGCTTCCACTTTTGCAGAGGCAGAGCAGATCGCTCCATTCTCTCTTTCCCTGACCTGGGGCACCCTGCAGGCGCTTGCGCAGGGCTCCCCATATACAGGGATGGCTGCTGCAGGGACTGGAGGGTGCACCCTAATCCCTGCTGCCCCTGAGCGATGTGATCCTGGGGATCGCATCGCTGCCTTCCCCCTGCCCCTACTGCCTCCCCCCGACCCCGCAAAGACTTACTGCGGGCACCAAGATGTCATATGCAGGGTGTTAAAATTTGGGAGGAGAGTGTTACGGGATATGGTTAAAATTTTTGAACCTGAGTGCCAGATGCCGTAGCCACACCACTAAGAACATAAGAACATAAGAACAGCCCCACTGGATCAGGCCATAGGCCCATCTAGTCCAGCTTCCTGTATCTCACAGCGGCCCACCAAATGCCCCAGGGAGCACACCAGATAACAAGAGACCTCATCCTGGTGCTCTCCCCTACATCTGGCATTCTGACTTAACCCATTCCTAAAATCAGGAGGTTGCGCATACACATCATGGCTTGTACCCCATAATGGATTTTTCCTCCAGAAACTCGTCCAATCCCCTTTTAAAGGCGTCTAGGCTAGACGCCAGCACCACATCCTGTGGCAAGGAGTTCCACAGACCGACCACGCGCTGAGTAAAGAAATATTTTCTTTTGTCTGTCCTAACCCGCCCAACACTCAATTTTAGTGGATGTCCCCTGGTTCTGGTATTATGTGAGAGTGTAAAGAGCATCTCCCTATCCACTCTGTCCATACCCTGCATAATTTTGTATGTCTCAATCATGTCCCCCCTCAAGCGTCTCTTTTCTAGGCTGAAGAGGCCCAAACGCCGTAGCCTTTCCTCATAAGGAAGGTGCCCCAGCCCCGTAATCATCTTAGTCGCTCTCTTTTGCACCTTTTCCATTTCCACTATGTCTTTTTTGAGATGCGGCGACCAGAACTGGACACAATACTCCAGGTGTGGCCTTACCATCGATTTGTACAACGGCATTATAATACTAACCGTTTTGTTCTCAATACCCTTCCTAATGATCCCAAGCATAGAATTGGCCTTCTTCACTGCCACCGCACATTGGGTCGACACTTTCATCGACCTGTCCACCACCACCCCAAGATCTCTCTCCTGATCTGTCACAGACAGCTCAGAACCCATCAGCCTATATCGAAAGTTTTGATTTTTTGCCCCAATGTGCATGACTTTACACTTACTGACATTGAAGCGCATCTGCCATTTTGCTGCCCATTCTGCCAGTCTGGAGAGATCCTTCTGGAGCTCCTCACAATCACTTCTGGTCTTTACCACTCGGAAAAGTTTGGTGTCGTCTGCAAACTTAGCCACTTCATAGCTCAACCCTGTCTCCAGGTCATTTATGAAGAGGTTGAAAAGCACCGGTCCCAGGACAGATCCTTGGGGCACACCGCTTTTCACCTCTCTCCATTGTGAAAATTGCCCATTGACACCCACTCTCTGCTTCCTGGCCTCCAACCAGTTCTCAATCCACGAGAGGACCTGTCCTCTAATTCCCTGACTGTGGAGTTTTTTCAGTAGCCTTTGGTGAGGGACCGTGTCAAACGCCTTCTGAAAGTCCAGATATATAATGTCCACGGGTTCTCCCACATCCACATGCCTGTTGACCTTTTCAAAGAATTCTATAAGGTTCGTGAGGCAAGACTTACCCTTACAGAAGCCATGCTGACTCTCCCTCAGCAAGGCCTGTTCGTCTATGTGTTTTGAGATCCTATCTTTGATGAGGCATTCCACCATCTTACCCGGTATGGATGTTAGGCTGACCGGCCTATAGTTTCCCGGGTCCCCCCTCTTTCCCTTTTTAAAAATAGGCGTGACATTTGCTATCCTCCAATCTTCTGGCACCGTGGCCGTTTTGAGGGACAAGTTGCATACCTTAGTCAAGAGATCTGCAACTTCATTCTTCAATTCCTTAATAACCCTTGGGTGTATGCCATCAGGGCCCGGTGACTTATTGATCTTTAATTTATCAATGAGGTCTGAAACATCTTCTCTTTTAACCTCTATCTGACTTAACTCCTCGGTTAGGAGGGGCCGTTCGGGCAGCGGTATCTGCCCGAGGTCTTCTGCCGTGAAGACAGATGCAAAGAACTCATTTAATTTCTCTGCCATCTCTAAGTCTCCTTTTATCTCCCCTTTCCCTCCCTCACCATCCAGAGGGCCAACCGCTTCTCTGGCGGGTTTCCTGCTTCTAACATATTTGAAGAAGCTTTTATTATTCCCCTTAATGTTGCTGGCCATGCGTTCCTCATAGTCTCGCTTGGCCTCCCCTATCACCTTCTTACATTTCTTTTGCCAAAGTTTATGTTCCTTTTTATTCTCTTCATTAGGGCAAGACTTCCATTTACGGAAGGAAGCTTCCTTGCCCTTCACAGCCTCTCTAACTTGGCTGGTTAGCCATGCGGGCACTCTCCTGGATTTAGTGGAACCCTTCTTTCTTTGCGGTATACACCTCTGCTGGGCCTCTATTACTGTTGTTTTAAGCAGCCTCCATGCACTCTGGACAGACTGGACTCTTTTTACCCTCCCTTTCAACCTCCTTCTAACCAGCCTCCTCATTTGAGGGAAGCCCGCCCGTCGGAAGTCAAGGGTACTTCCGTGCACTGATGAGCACATTCCCAGGGATGTTTGCAAGGGCGAAAGCTATTGTTTGAATTAGTCTGGAGTGCTTCATCCTGTTTGACTAACACAAGCGCAAACACAAGCATAGGGATTCCACATGAACATTTCCAAAACAAGGAATACACATGATACAGTCACTTCACTGAGGGTGCAACTAAATGAAACTTGACAGCCACGATCAGGCTCTCTCTCTCTCTCTCTCTCCCCCTCTGTGTGTGTGTGTAAGTCACAGGGGATGGGGAGACATGAGAGAAAGAGAATGAACTGTATCATAGCCATAATAATACATAATGCTGGAGGAGGAGAGTTGAATCCCTCCACCATTTTCCCACCAGTGAATTGCTCCCTTCAAAGCTGTTATTTGCCCCACTGGAGAAAATAAACAGGTACCCAATTGGTATTTCTCCTTGTTTTAATTTCACCTTGTGTTTATTTATTGTGTTTATTTAATTTCACCTTGTTTTATTTAAACACCTTGTTTTAATTTCAATTGTGAAAATTGCCTGGGGGAAAGACTGAACACCTCCCATGGCACTTCAGTCCCAAATGGATTCAAACCCCCCCCCCCCCAATGCCTTTAACATTTTTTTTCTCCCAGCATCTCTTTAATTTTGGTCCTGAGACTGCTCAAAATTCAAGGCTGCTTGCTAGTGAGCCATTGCAAATATATGGTTAGCTTCACAGACTGGTGCCCATTGACACTGGATTTTTTTGCCAGTCACTGCCAGGGATGTTTGGTGGCACTGGCAGCACATGACAAACCAGACAGTGGGGAGGGGAGTCGGTATGAGTGAACATGGACATATGAAAGTGCTTATTGCTTACGTGTAGAGCAGTTGCCATGTAGAGGCTGCTTCAAATGACCTGGAAGCCAGGACCAGTCCAAGACCTCCTGGCACCTGAGGGGCCATGCCAAATGCTGACCCCCTTTTTACCTGGTGATCTGCCAGCCTCTGCTCCTCCAACACTATCTAGCCAACTGCTCTCCTCCACACATCAGTTTCCAGCCACTCACAACTTCCAATCCAGAGAGTGAAAGTAAGAGAATCAGTGGAGGCAAGTGGGTGGGTGGGTACAAATGGGTCCCTGTTGCGCTTCAGTTGCGCTTCAGTTGGCCTTATGAATGGGCCAGCCCTGGTTGTAGCAATAGCATCATATAAAGGGCTCCTAAAAGTTACTGTATCTGAAATTATAAATCTCTCTTTTACTCTTTGGGACTGTGACCTTCACTGCATCCTGGGGTGCTGAGGTCCTTTGAAATAAGGAAGCGAACCCTTTGAAGGAAGGAATGCTCATTTTGATAAGGGACATCTGGTAACCCTAGACCAGAACAGTGCTGAGGAAGGCAAGAGACGACCTTGGCACTGCCTGACCGTCAGCCTCCAGACTGTTATCTGCACTGGCAGATGGGAGGGAACATCTTTTTACCTGTAAATTTGCCACAGAAATTGCACAGAATGGAAAAAAAAACTCACACTGCTCTTTCTGACTATGTATATCAATTCACTTTCCAAGCAGAAATGCATTTTAATTAGATCTGCTGGTAGCAGTGAAATAATACAATATTGCCACTTGCAAGAGTAGGCACTGGTATCAAGCCCTTGTGCACAAGCATTCCCTAAAAGGGGGGGGGGGAAACATAAAGGGTAACACCTCATAGTAATACAACTGCTGCAGTAAACAGTGAGGGTCAACTGGGAGAGTAATCTAAGAAAAGAAAGCTCATTAATAGGGGTGCTGGGTCATGCAATTCTGCTCCCTTAGGAGTCCTTCATGATCTGAAGGTCAATCAGTGGAGTCGCTAAGGGGTGCGGGGGGGTGCAAGCCACACCAGGTGACACACACGGGGAGGGGGTGACATCACTACTGGCCAAAATTCTAAAAGTCTTGCTATTTTCGAATAATATCATCATGTTATATATCAATCAATGTGTAATTTCATGCAGAATTCAATGAAACAAACCATGTTGAAATATCTCTATTCTATCAACAGTTACAGCCAAAAAATCAGCAGGGGAAGGGCAATGGTACATCCCAGTGCACGGGAGAAGGTTCATCATAGGGGTGACGCACTGGCCTCCCACTAGTGACACCACTGAGTTCAATATAAGGTAAATGTTGTAGAGCAGTTCCCATCTTGAAACTCTGATTAGACCCATTGTTAGCAGTTTTAGGCTACAATCCTATATACACTTTCCTGGGAGTAAGTCCCATTGAACAAGGTGGGACTTACTTCTGAGTTGAGATGCCTAGGATTGTGCTGCAAGCCCACTTCTGTTGCCCCTATGAGCTCATGTGCCAATTGATAACCCAAGTGGTGTATCACCTCACCTTGCCGTCTCATTTGAAATCTAACCTTGATCATTAGAGGGAGGGAAGCATTCAGTCTGAAGGTTTTGATCTTCACAAAGTTTTATCTCTTTACCTGCTACTAGCTACATCAAATATTCTCCCATTTTGATATTCGATTTCAAAGTACCTCATTCATGCAGCTGAACAAGTTACGGAACAAAGAGATATTCAACTTGCCAAATGTTCACATAATTTCCATACCGTTTGACGGTTTTTTGTTCCCCCGGTGGGGTGGTCACTGGTCTTCACCTCCATTTCCCCACCCTGCCGTGTATTAGATTGGCTGGGGCAACCCATATGATTTTGTTTCTGACAGTCCATGATTTTGACATAATAGAATATCATGGGCAAAAATCATATGGGTTGCCACAAAGCAGAACCAAGTGAGGTGTATGCATGTGAGTAAGGGACAACTGCACCAATACAGTGTCACAAGAATGTGATGTGGACCCATCACTGCAGTGGTGTTGATGCTGGCTTTGTAGGTTGATTGAATAGAAGCCCAGAAGCTCCTGAGACCATGAAAAGGAAATCTGAGCACCTGTTCATGCAATGTATCAAATGCAGTTCAAAGGGTAGAACTTCAGGTGCAAGCTTATTCCATAACCCAAGAAGAGACATGCAGATGATAAAGAAACAAAGCAAAGATGACACAAGTCATGCCAGAACAGAACGGAGTGCAACACCACAACACCCAGATGAATGAAGAAAGAGGCAAGCCTTAAGCTATTGCTTGGAAGTAAGCTATTTGCAGTCACCCTTGAGAAAACTACATTTTTCAAGGGCTACCAAAGGCTATGTTCCTATGATGTGCTAACGGTGAGCCAGAGAAAGGGGAATGAATGAGTCATGCCTTCTTCTTGTTCTGATTAATGTTCAAGGGAATGGGTTTGGGGGAACGGGCATCGGTAGTATAGGGTTTGGGGTAGAGGGAATTCTGAAATTCATCTCTGTGTTAGATTTTAGTCTGGAGAAGATTTTGAGGGATGCGAATGATTGCACCTCTGCTGAGATGAATGAATGAATGAATGAATGAATGAATGAAATTTATTATATAACCATTGGTCATTACAATATAGAAAGCACATACAACAATATGCACATAAAAGCAGGCAATAACGTTTCAGCCTCCCAAACACATCAAGTAAAACAGGGAATATTAAAACCCAGCATAGGATAAAAACATAAAATTTTAAAATAGTTCAGAGGTGGAACAAGCTTCAGTAAATTCCAAAATCTTACCAACTAAAAAAGAGGCCAGAAAAATTTAAGATTAAGACAACAAGAAATTAGCACAAATTTTCTTTGCCACAAGGGCACAACTAGCCACTTTATAGGTGATATCCGGGTCTGAGTCAGCAAGGAGCCAACAGTTCAGCGCTAAGATAGATCTCTCTTGGAACAAACTAATAATATTAAATAAATATTTTGATCTGGGAAGGTCGTATAAAGGACATTTTAATAAATAATGGGAAACATCCTCTATTTCACCAGAACCACAAATACAAGTCCTAAGATAATAGGGAGTATTTTTATATCTGCCTTCAAGGACCGCAGTCTGCATACACTGGAAGCACAAAGCAGTAAAGGCTTTGTGCAATGCTGGCACTGTTAAAAGAGATAGATAATTTTCTGAAACAAATGATAACTTGTACAAAGGAAGCCAAGATGAATAAGATGAGTTGGAGATAGCACATAAGTCACGTCTCATATGGTAGAGTCGAATCTTGTCTTTTACCAAAGCCTTAACATTTTTAGATAGATAAGAAGGTAAAGAGTCTGTGACAATGTCATATTTCTCCAAGATCTGTTTTACCAAAATAGCCCAGGACAACCGAGCAGAGTTAGAAAGTTGTTCTCTAAGGCACAACTTGGGAAGACAGGTATCATCCATTGCTGCTAATTTATACCAATACAGGGCCAGCACAGTATGACAATGGGCTTCTATTGAAATTAAACCCACTTCCGCTCTGATAAGAGGGGATAAAATTTGCCTGGGGACATTTAATAATGAGCATATCAAAGCATGTTGAGCAGATTCTAATGTAGAGGTTTTTGAGTAACCCCAGATTTCTGCTCCAAAAATCATTTGGGGGATAATTTTCTTGGCAAAAACCTCTACTGCAGGAGTCACAAGATTACCTCCTTTAGTTCTCATAAAGTGTAATAGGGATTGAGATGAGTGATCAGCTTTAAGCTTGGCCGTATTTAAATGTGGAGACCAAGCAAGTTGGGCATTAAAGGTAACACCTAAATATTCCGCTTTGTGAACTTTTAGTTGAAAAGCGGTATAATAATAATAATAATAATAAACGCTCTGAGTTGTTCAATAAAATTATCATCAGTCCTCCATTTGTGCTTCTTTTTTTGTTTTCCAAAAGAACCACTTTGGTCTTATTTATGGACAATTTTTCTTGTACACAAAAGGAGCTCAATCTGGACAATAACCTACGCAGCCCAATAGAAGTAACAGAAAAGAGTGCTATGTCGTCGGCATATAAAAGGATTGAAAGTTTAGTATCCCCTATCACTGGAGGAAAAAACTCCGGACCTTGAAGAGCATGTACAATGTCATTTATATAAAAATTAAAAAGAAAAGGAGCCAACAGGCAACCTTGTTGAACTCCTTATCAGAAGAGATTTTCTCAGAAAGCATGCCTGATGTCCCAAGTCTGACTCTCTGCTGAGATGAGAATATCAAGTCCTAAACCTCATTTCCAGACACAAACTGGGCACAATTTGCCAGCATCTCTAGTTCAGAAGTAATGCCAAACCATAGTTTTAATGTCATGTGAACAGCCATGTGCCCACATATGCCTTCTGTCATACACTTCCCTCTTTTTTTTCCAGGTTCTCAGCACTGAGTGTTGGAAATCTTTCACAAACTAAATGTTTTCCCATAAAGGCCAGTGGAACCTCTTTCCCTCTGATGTGCCAACAGTGCACCAGGTAGAAGAGGGTGGAAGAGATCAGGTCTCCTTTCCTTTCCAGCAGTTAGTGTGCTGCCACTGCTGCTTTCCAGCCTATTCAGTATAATAGGGAAGAGCAAGGAGGCTTGGGTGTGGTGGAGCAGCTAATTTGGATTGGCTTGGAAATAGAAACTGAGTTATTTCTGGGTTCTATCTGGAAGTAGTCCATCTTATTTCTGAGTCAATCCAAAATGGGTGGAGGGAAAGAGACAATTGCCCATCTCTAGTCTGAATCAGCTCTGCGTATGACCTAAAATTCTTGAGAGCATCAAGAATGTGCTGACACAGACAGAGAGAAGGAACAGGATGGAAGGAAAATGATATTTTTAAGGACAGCAGCAATTTTTTAACAATCCCATTACTACATAGTACACCTATATGTTTCACTCTGAAAGACACGAAGTATTCAGTCAGCGGATATTGCAACGTGACTTTGTCGTGACTTGTTGTTTCAGGGGCAGCTATTTGAGAGTGCAACTAGGGTGTGTGTCAATCTCCAAATGACGAATCCTCCCCCCTTGCTTTTGCTCTTGCCAGCTAAAACCCAACATTCTTGCTTGATCTTGATTTGCCTTTTCTTCCTTTGTTCTCCCTCTGGAAGTCTAATGATGGTCTGAACCAAACAGTTAAGGCAGTGGTTCTCAAACTCTCTGGGAGAGTTTGAGAGCCACTAACTGCTTGCGTGGGCGGAGGGGAGGCAGCGGGGGTGGGGGGAAGGCAGCAGCATGATCCCCAGGATCGCACCGCCCAGGGGGGCTGCAGGGGCTTGGGTGCACTTACTCAAGCCTCCTGCAGCCTCCCCACACTGTGGGGAGCCCGGCGCGACCTGCAGCAGGGATCCCTGCAGCAGTGAAAGTAAATGCGGAGCAATCGCGCCCTGCCTCCACTAAAGCGGAAGTGGAGCGCAATCAATCTGCATTTACTTTCACTGCTGTGGGGAGCCCTGCTGCAGGTTGCGCTGGGCTCCCTGCAGCCTGGGGAGGCTGCAGGAGGCTTGGGTAAGTTAACCCAAGCTCCTGCAGCCCCCCTGGGCAGCGCGATCCTGGGGATCGCGCCGCTACCTCCTCCCTGCCTCCAGGCTGCCCCTGCCCCTTAAGGGGGCAGAGGCCAGGGCTCACAGACTGGGGCGTCACAACGTCCCAGTTTGAAAAGCCCTGAGTTAAGGCAAGCCTCTCCTGGCCAGTGCCATAGCCAGAGGACCAGCCTATATGTGGAGACTGGGCTGAAGGAGCTTCAGCCAGGCTGAAAAAGGTGTTGTCTCTCTATGTATGTGCTCTGATGGCTGACATCTGGGCTGCAATATCCAGCTTTATTGCCAGTAGGCGGCTGGGGACTGTGAAGAGAGGATTAATTCACCAGGGCTGGAACTAATCATCTGGGATACAATCACTCGCCCACATTTTTCACTCTCCCCACAAGGCCCCGTATATGTAATTAATTTAAAAATAATTAAGAAATGTTCCCCCATGAATATTAATAATGGAAAAACCCATAATTGTTATTACATGGAACAACTTTATTTTTTAAAAAGGAGGAGGCGGAGGGGGTATGTTGAGCTAATCGAGGGATCAGCACAGCAGAATGACTATTACTGCTCTGTAATTTATTCCCCTGCATGCACATCCCATTTATCACAGGTTGCAACTGCTGCTGGAAGCTCTAATTCAGCCCAACACAGACGTTTTTACCATCAAGCCAGGGAAACATCTGCAGGGCCAGACAACATAGTGTTGAAAGTACCTGTGCAAAGTGACTTGAGGGATCCACTGGATTGATAGCAGGAAATATCAATCATTGTGCTTTAAAAAAAAAAATTACCTGCTTTCCCATTTCGAAGGCTGCATCATATGCATGGCCTGAGGCTACAAAGAAAAGACAGAAGGGGGAGCAGTTGAGTCATTTCTCCCCATATGGTTCCGAATGGACTCCATGCACTGTATGGCCACAGCCTAGCTACTGATGATGCAGTGAAGAGCCCCTCCTCCTACTTTGCATTTATTGCAACACTAATGTGTATGTAGGGGGAAGGGACGTTAAACTGCTCCAAGCAAAAAGTACACATTAAATGAAGTGACTCAGTTCGGCATAAACAGCAGCTTTGTTGGGTGGACATAGCTCAGTGGGAGGAGTCAGTGGTGTCACGAGGGCTTGTGTCCTGGTGCGGGAGGCCAGCGCGTCAACCCCATGATGGACCTCCTCCCATGCAAAGGGCAGGGTAACGCCACCTGCGTCATTGCCCTGCTCCCACATAATTATTATTGCACCTTTGTATTACAATATCATACACACAGCCTATATGTGTGTAATATATTTATTTCTGTAAAAATGAACACTCAAACAGTGCAACATATACTGAACATCTTATTTCTTTAAAAATGAGGAAAGATGCACAAACACTCGGTGAACAGCTCCAGAGGCATGACTAGAATTTGACCACTCAGTGTGAGAGCTCATTGCGTCACCCCCATGATGGACCTCCTCTCATACCAGACCATACATTATATTGTAATTTAAATACACACTGCTCAATAAGTGAGCAGTGGCATCACTAGGGTTGGTCTCATCGACATTAATTTTATTTATTTTAATATATAACAGTGCAGATCACACAACAGTCACCAACAAAAAGCCAGTGGCCAATTTGATGACACTCACGCAACTTAATAAGACTTGTAGTATTAGCTCTGATCCATGGAAATAAGAGATGGTTCATACTAGCACCTTATTGGTTCCCTGCTGTGTCAGAACAACACCTCATTGGCTCTTGGAATAATCAGTCTCATTGGTCAGTTCTGAGAAAAAAAATCCACCTTTTGTTACATAAGGCAGTTGTGTTTTCCTTTTCTGGTTGGGTTTTTTTTTTTTTGCTATAATTTTTGATAGAATTGAGATATTTCAACGCAGTCTGTTTCATTGCATTCTGCAGGAAAACACACATCGATTTATATATTATGGTATTGTTTGCAGAAACCAAGATTTCAAAATTTTTGCCAGTGGTAGTGTCAACCCCCCCCCCCCTTGTGCATGTCAGCCAGTGCATCCCACACACCCCTGCACCATCCTAGCAATGCCACTGGGAGGAGTCAGGCAATTGAGAATCTTCCACACTACACACCTTACAGCAAGAGACTTGAAGGGAGGTGTGACACTGTCACTGCTCCTAAATAAGAAATAACTCTTAGCCTGCAATCCACATAGTTTCCTGGGAGTAAGGTTTTTTGCATGCAAGTATGTTTACTTCTGCGTAAACATATTAAGGATCGAAATGTTAATGCCAAAAACATTTATCTGGTAGATACATTTGCTTCTTTGCATTGAAATCACTGGGTAAGACTGGCTGAAAGAACAATTGAACCATCTGAATGTAACAATGGACAGCGGCATGCCAGCACATTAAGTTATGGATGCTAGACTGAAGGTCCAATTCTATCCAATTTTCCAGTGCCAGTGCAGCTGCAATACAGCCTCAAGGCAAGGAAACAAATGTTCCCTTACCTTGTGGAGCCCTCCATAACTACCCTCCCACCACAGGATGCAGTGTAGACCCCATGGGAATGGCTACACCAGCACTGGAAAGTCGAATAGGATTTGGCCCTAAAGCAGCACATAAATCATGCCATTCTACTATGCTAGAAATGGCCACCATCACCATTATGCCACATACATGATGTCAAGCCACAGGGTGCATATGGGCTGCTCATAATTCCATCTGGTGCATCACATTGAGAGGCAAAACATAGTCAAGCAGTCCTCCCCCAATAATGGCTTTTGAGGACTGGGGTGCCAGTTTGTGAGGCTCTGAGCAGTGTGATTTTGACAACTCTCAATAAACAGCAACTTTTCATATTTTTATGGCATGCTTTTTTTTCTAAATGCTTAAAGCTCATCCATCCACTGTCTCATAAAATCATGTTTGTGAGCACTGATGTTTGAAGGCATCACAAACGTATCATGTTGTTATTCAGAACACCGTGGAAACAGAACACAAACGGAAATAGAACACAAAGAGTTCCAAGATGCTCTCCTACCTTCCACTGAGCCAAATCACTTCCAGAGGTGCTTCCAAATGTCAGCTTATCCACAGTATCGACAAACCCAGAAGTGAACAGGATGTACCATGTAGCAGAAGTACAGGTCATAATAGAGACTTGGAACTAACACTGCTGGTCTTATAATGACTGCATTCCCTCTGTGCTGATCCTGATAGTCCATTTGATGTAGCCCAGCACTTTTCAAACTCTCTGGGTTGAAGTCCTAGTAGGGGCGGGGGGAAGGCAGCGACGTGATTCCCCAGGATCACGTTGCTCAGGAGCTGCAGGGGCTTGGCTGGACTTACCAGAGCTTCCTGCAGCCTCCTGGGGATGCGGGGAGCCCTGCACGGCCGTCTATAGGGCCCCGAAGCTTAAGAAGTTAAAGTGGAGCAATCACGCTCCACTCCCGGTTTTGCAGAAGCAGGGCGCGATCGCTTCACTTTCACAGCTTTGGGAAGCCCTGCAGATGGTCACGCAGGGTTCCCCGCATCCCCAGGAGACTGCAGGAGACTCTGGTAACTCCAGCCAAGACCCTGCAGCCCCCTGAGCGACGCGATCCTGGGGATCGTGTTGCTGCCTCCTCCCTACCTCCTTGCTGCTCCTGCCCCTTCAGGGGGCAGAGGCCAGGGCCCTCAGGCTGGGGCACTGCAACGCCCCAGTTTGAAAAGCCATGGTGTAGCCTCAATCAGCGGGGGACTTAGACACTTGATGCCGAATTTGTGAGCATCCAGGATGTTAGTAGCCCAAAATTATGCCACAACTGATGGGAGGAGGCCTCATACTTGGGAGCGCTAATAGAAAATTAAACTCTTCAGCTGAGATCCTGATACATACCAGATACACAAGGGCTGCAAAGCTTCTGTGAACCGGATCAGAGCACTTCTCCATCTTTACTATCCAGAATGAATGTCCATCTACTAAGCAGAGAAGCTTCATACCACAATTTTTTGGCTTACTTGGGTATCACTAATCCAAAGAATTGGCCCGAGCAAAGAATTTGCCACTTCTGTGAGCAACTTTCACAAAGCTGAACAAAAGTCAGGGCATTGTTCCATTGCAACATTATTAAGGCAAAAAAAAAAAGTGTTTGAAGGTGGTGAAAAGGTCCCCCAAAACATCCTTTCTTCCATTTTCACACATTTTTGCACATTTTTGCAGTCAATATTTCCCCAATCTGCTGTTGCTTCAGCACCATTGTTGTAAAGTGATAAACTCTTGTCATATCATCCCAACTAAGCAGGCACATATAATGATGCCAAAGCACCACATGGCCAAAAGGAGGGCAAACAAACTTTGCTCTCTCTCACTTATGAAATCCCTCCTCATGTCTGCCAAGAAATTGCCAGAAAGTGGGCAGTTTTTCAAGGGTATAAAATGTTCATGAAGATCAGCCCGTATGTCAGCTCAGATCTACTAATTTTCTTGAATCATTCATTTCACCAAGGTTTAATGTAATTTGTTTAGTTCCTGAAAGCTCAGTCCTAACTAAATCCCCCCCCCCCCACCAATGCAGATGCACCAACAGAGAGTAAGGGACAGGGAACAGGAGGACAGGTATCAGATTTTAGCACATGCCAGTGCCACTGGGCTCCAAATTCGCCCTCTCCCAGTCCTCCCACCCTCCTTCTCCCAGCGTACACCCCTCTTCTTCCCCCTCCCCACTCCCACCACCAACTTCACAGTTGTGGCAGTAGAAGACCTATCCGTGTGCATGGGCAGCCTTCTGTACAAACCAGCAGTGCATCACTTATACTGCCAGGCGAGCCCTTCCACCAACAGAACATAGGATCAGGCCCTGAATGTCTGTGGCATAGTATTTGCGGTAATGGCTTAATCAGCCAAACACCTATCTATCTACTTACCCAGCCAACCAGAAATGTAGATTTCACTTAAATGAATTCAAAGGTGTTTTTTTCCCCCTATAATCCAGAAATTTCATGCACATTGATATTAAGCATTATACTTTCTCTCTACATATACACAATTCCCTATTTTTGTTGTTCTATAACCTATGAAACTCTTAAAATTGCCTGTATGAATTCATATCTCATTTCCAACAATTCTAGAGGAAAAAAATAATGCTTTATTTCACACAATTGGGTGCAATTTATTCTCTCCTCGTTATTTCTACATGTGAGCATCATTTGTATAGATTTTGTGTAATTTGTCCCCTTTTTAATAACACCTTCTATTCTCCCCTAAGCAGTTAAATGGATCTTACCTGGCATCTACTTCCATTGATTTCAGTTATTCCCATGGAGAAGCTATTATCAGCCTTAATCTCAGGAACCGTTAGGTGCCAATAAAGCTTGGAATTACAGAGAAACAATTTCTGAAACTTCTACCTTTTTCCCCCTCCACTTTTGGCAAATCTTGTGCTTGCTTTCCTTGACCTTTAAAAAGGGGAGAAATGCATGTGTACACATGCTCTGGTCACAGATCTTTCTGAAGCTATGCCATAGTACCTAAGATGGTAGAACTGCCTGCATTATATGGGGGAGAGACAGAAGGGGCAAATGAATGGGAGGGGGATTTTGTCCCACATGCTGGATACCAGAATGTAGCTATCTGTCTTGAACATAAGAAGAATTGAGCCCATGAAAAATTCCTCTTTGTACATATTGGTGATGCATGATATAAAGGACAACATATGTAAAAAGTCTATTTTCTTTGAGTTTACCATAGGGGAATGGAGGTGGCAGGGAGGTGAGCTACTTCTTGGGGGAACGCTTGCATGCAGTACAGGGGTAGCCGTGCTCCCTCCCCATTCTCCAGCATGCATGTCAGTCTTCTAAGCAAACCAACCACCAAACCAGCTTCCAATTTCATTCCACCCTGAATGGACGTCTGAATGCTCTGTTCCCCCCCCCCCCCCTCACCTTATCACAGCCTATAAACTAAAGTGTTCCAAATCAGCTTCTACAGAGGTTGGGATTTGTCACAGTTGGTTCTCCTCTATCAAGGTTAATAGCAATCCTTCAGGGATTCCTGGCTCAGAGCCCTCTTTGGCCAGAATACGAAAAAACACTTTGCTCTCCGTTAGGATTCTTGCCATCACTAAGTACAGCATGTTTTTAGCTTAGCATTATGACAACTTCACCAGACACTTTCCCATAATTACTCCCAAACAGGAGTCAATCAGTTAAAAGCATAGAACTGGGTTCCTGGTCAGCTTAACAGATGGGCTATGAAGACAGCTCCGAGGAGACAGGGGAAGGGAGGTACAATACAGCATCCCAGGTTCAGATGCGGAGGTACGGTCTGCTTCACCTGCAATGACAACCAACCCCTCCCCATGATGGGGATCATGGTCACCACAAATTTACTGATCCTGGAAAATTCTGCTTGCTCTCTGGTAACATGTGCTTGAAAATGGCTGTGAAGCATCAGGATGTCTGGTCACCCAAGGACGGCCACCCATACATGATTTCCTCCATTAAAAAAAATTAACACATACTTACAGGACATTTATTAACATATGCATTTAACTTTTCAAAGTGCTGATGAGCTTTTGCAGAATACTCCCTTTTTCAGGACTAACTTTTTTGTGCTAAGAATGCGGCCTTCCACTTCAAGGGTATTTTGTATTCAGGCACAGTGAGCTGGCAGTGCACTGTCCCTTAGAGTGCAGCACAGATTCAAGGCTCCTACCTTCTTCTCTTCCTATGGACTAGGAAAAAATCCTAGTCCTGAAAAGCTCCCAAAAAGACTCCCAAAAGCACTCTGGATAAGTCCTCATGGCCACCCATTAAGATTCATCCACGAGTCAAGTCAAAGTGGGTGGGGATTCGGGACTCATCACGAGTCTAGCCACAATGAATTTGCACATCCTTGCCTGCCAGGGTGCTATATATAACCCTCTGACATTACCTGTTTTAAGCCCACATTCATTGGCAAGTTTCAACGGGCAACACAAAGAGGTAGAGAGGATATCCATGAGGCTAGACTTAGATCAGTACTTAGATCCTCTCCTCACAAATGTTCAGCAAAGTTACGACACCAAAAAGCATCTATTAACAGTCAGGAATTCCCAAAGATTCACTCATCTCAGCATCAATCTCAAACCAAAGTCAGGAGACAGTGAACAAATTATGAAGCTCAATAGGAAAGAAAGATGTGATGGAGAAGGCAAGGGCAGGAGGAAAGGCATGCAAAGAGTTATTTAACAGGAGAGTCTGCTATTAAATTAGGCCATGCCATTCTTTGGCCAGCCTGTCTCTAATCCCTGCCCTTCAGAAGGTTGTCGCAGAGTCACCTTGATGGTGCATTAAGATAAAACAACAGGATTTCTTGCCAGATGAGAGACATTTCAGTGCCAAGACAGTTCACTCACAGGGACCTTTTCCCATTAAGCTGTTGGCCAAGTCTCCACCTTCCTAACTCCTTTTTTAATCTATAATTATCATAATGTAAAAGATACATCAGCCAGCCAGGAAATTTCTTCTTTAGCATTTATAGCACTGTACAGTTCCACTTGAAGTACCCTCTAGAGAGGGGAGAGAAGCAGAGTTAGAAAGTGCACCTGATCCCTGCAAACCCTGAGCTGAGCTCACACCTGTCTTTCACCCATCAGCACAGCCTAGACACAGCAAGAAAGAGTGGGTGTCCTGGGTACAATCCCAAAAGTGCCAACTTGATACGAGGTATTTCTGTATGACACCATGTTTTCCTATTATCGTTGAGGGACAGCTCTCAAAATTCACAGTTGGTACTAAAACTTCAAACCACAGTCAAGAGAAATTCCCAAGAAGATGTCCCCTAAGAACTGCTTGACCACTGGAAAGCTTCCAATAATATCACAAAAGGTTACGAGGCATGTTGAACAATAACTTTCAAAGGATTTGTTGCACCAGGACTTGTGTAAATCAGTGCTTTTCAAACTAACTGAACTAGAAGACTAGCCATTTTTGTTTTTAGTATGCCAGAGACAAGTAGTATATCTTGCATATTAGTACTACTGGTTTCCTCCTGGAAATTCATCACAGACCGGTGCCAGTCAGCAGCCAGCTCTGAGTAGCATTGGCGTAAGTGACACTAAGACTGAAAGCATTCCTCCTAGTCCCTAGAACTTTCCTTTAGCTGTTGGGATACCAACTTTAGACACATATATGAATCTGTGGCACTGACTTCTTTATGGGAAGACCAGGAGGTGTACACTATGTGTAAGTGCCTACTAGTTTCACATTAAGAAATAGACAACAATCTTTTTTAGACAGAGCAAGAGGATAATAAAGAAGAGGACCAATGGTTATCAATGGCCAACCCCCAGCTTTGATGTAGGACATCCTCCTATATCTCAGAGCCAGTACAGGTAGCTATGGGACCACCATATTCAAAGAGACTCATGGGGGGGGGGAAGTGTTCTCATATACAAACCCCAAAAGCTTCTTTGAAGATGCTCATGCTTGAAGGGCTATAATCAGTAATGCTCTTCCAGCATTACTTCATGCTGCATAGGCCAATTAGGGGCATATAGAGGCAGACATATTTTCAAAGCAAAGGCATCCAGCAACACAGGTCTTCCTGTGGCCCATGTCCAATTAGGTGACATTTTTCTCCCACCCTCCTTTCCAATCATGCCTTATTCACCTGTCTCTCATGTCTGAAAATACGCATCTTCACTTCCTTTCCATTCACTTTGTACAGATTGCAACTACAGGGTTGATTCTGCTCCCCAGAAGGTTCTCATCTGTTCTCTCCCCTACTCAGTTCTGCTACATTTTGGCCCTGATGCAAATGCTCAAATCACAATTTGGCGCATCTTGTTTTCAAAAATGTTCACATTCACTTTTAGAATTCATTGTTCACTGTTGTTCACACTCACTTTCAGAAGTTTCAGAGTTCAACTGGGCAGAACCAAGGAATGTCGGAATCTTGGAAATATACGGGATCTCCTCTTACTTACTTCAGAGCATATGTGCAGGCATTTCATTTTATCTTTTGGTCTCAAAATGAATGTACAGATTTTTAAAAGATGCTAAGCATGTAGCTAACTTTTACTGACAGGATCCCCGAATAGGATCATTTCCTTCATTTAGGAAGACACTTAACTTACCACATTAATTGCATTTATTCATGCTGATCTTCCCATATTTCATTATAGTTTTATTGCCTTGCCTTGGCAGGCACCCTCTGTCTCCACTTTTAGAGATGGCTCTTTGAACATTATTGCTGGGCAACTAATAGTGGGCACTGCAACTAGAAAGGGTGCTTCTTGGTCGCTCCCTAATCTTTAATTATATTAACTCTTCCAGGTTTTTTCTTTTTAATCAATGTTCTCTTCCTCAGGCTATTTTGTCCCTTCAAGTACTGTAGATGGTATTCATGTCACTCAGCACCAATGAATATTACTCCCTTTCCCTGCCGAGCAGATTATCCACAATCTGCCTAGCCTGTGCTTAAGACTCCCTTTTTCACCATGGGAAAGTCTCCCGCTGTCTTTGCAAGAGCTGTGACAGAATTTGTCAGTACTGGTGTCAGGGTGGAACCAAAAGTAGCTCTCTTTCTTCCAAACAAGAAGCCTACCTTGTGTTCTGGTGTTTGTCTTGATGCTCTTTGCCCCACCTCTGTTTCAAGCTTGGTCCATATATGCAGCAAAATGAGGTGATAAAATCCTAAACTGGTAGAGTGGATTAGACCAGTCCAGGTTGTGGGTGAGGCATGCCATTTTGTAATGCTACCCCTTGAAAGAAAGAAAAAAAAACCACCTCCCTTCAAGTTAAAATAAAAACCCAGTATATCAGGAATAAAGATTCTAGTCCAGCCTACTCCCTGCTGCACTTGTTTTCCACCTGCAGGGGGTTTTGAACACAGAGGGGCATTCACAATCTCTTGTGATAAAGTTTACTCATAAAGTTTACCTCATTCTGTTGCATGTACTACTCTCTGCCACCTGGATCCCCTGCTCTCTCTCCCACTCTGCTCACACATTGCCCCTGCTCATCCACCAGAGGGAGAACAAGTGGGGAAGCTGAGCAATCAGGGTGAGGACAGATGAACAAGCAAGCACACATACCACTCAGCAGGCACTGCTTCTGTTAACTTGAAACAGAAGCGGCATAGGGGGGGGAGGCTGAATACCAAACTCCAGGTAAGTGAAGAGACGGGAAAGGGAGAGGGATGGGCTAAAGATCAGGAAGCTTCATTGCTGAGAAGGGATTTGAACTTGGATCTTCTACATCTAAGTCCACTTCCCAAACCACTACACCATCCTGGGGAGCAAGTACTGGATCTCACATACTGGATCTCATCTGATCTTGGAAGCTAAGCAGGGTCAGGCCTGGTTAGTACTTGGATGGGAGACCACCCGGGAATACCAGGTGCTGTAGGCTTATACCATAGTCTTTCGAGACTGAAGGTTGCCAACCACCACACCATCCTGGCTCTCACCCACCCTGCTTTACCCACCCCCTACTCTCCCAATCTCCAAGATTTGCTCCCATCTCTTTGAACTGCACTTACAGGCTTGACTGGCAAGAATGGTGGCATTGCCGCCATGGTAAAAAGCAAAGAAGGAGCTCTTTCCAGCCCCTCTCTCACTGCATAATAGACCAGGATGGAACAATCCAGGTGGAAGTTCCCATCTCATGGTCTTATAAACTTAGAGTTGACAAGGACTCTAGCAGTTCTCACCATGACTAAATACAACAGGGAGAAATCCAGTTGCTTTTTTAAAGTTCAGTCACTTCAGAAGGGGAGGAGATGGTTCTGCCTTCCTTCATCCCAAAGCATCCATCAAGGTCACAGGGAAGACTAGGGTTGGTTGCAACAATATCAGGATCCTGAATATACTTTTTTGCACAGAACTGTAGATTTTTGATTGTAAAAGAGCACCACGGAGTATGAACACAACCCCCCACAGTGTTCTCCTGTGCAAGTTCCACTGAAATGAGAGTTGCACAAGGCCCAGACAGTACAGGTAAGTCAACATAACGTCTGTTCCAGCTAAACTAGCAGAAAGCATACAGTTTTTAAGCATACAGACGAATGAGCCTTGTTGAAGGAGAACCAGAGTGATCTCTGCAAATGCATCTCCTGCCTCACTAACCTCTTAGAGTTCTTCAAGCATCAATAGGCAATCAAGGCAACATTGTATATTTGGATTTTTAAGAAGCAATTGACAAAGTCTTTAAAGAAAAGATCTTAAGTAAACTTAGCATCAATGGAATCAGAGGACAAGTCCTTTTACGTATTGGTAACTAGTTAAAGAGCAGGTAACAGATACTAAAAATAAATGGGCAATTTTCACAAAGGAAGAAAGAAGGTTCCCTCAAGCATCTGTATAAGGACCCATTTTTTAAAAATGTTCAGAAAAGATCACTTTGTTCATAACACATCTGGAGTTAGGGTAAACAACAAAGGTGCCAGATTTGTAGAAGACACTGATCTGTTCATGGTGGTAAAAACCAAAGCAGAATGTGAAGCTCTCCAAAAAGACTTCTTCAAACTGGGTGAATGGGCAACCAAATGGCAAATGGGGTTCCAAGTCAAGTGTACACTGAAGGACACTAGAGCAACAAATATTCCTGCTAAAAATACACACTGATTGAGTCTCAGATCTCAGTAACAAACCAGGAAAGAGATCCTGCGGCTGTGAAAGATAGGTTCATGAAAACAGTGAGCCAATTTGCCATGAAGAAAGCAAATTTCATCCTACAGTCACTATCAAAGGATTAACAGACCAATCCTACCTGCTCCGTCCATTGTCACAAACACCTCTTCGGCTGGCGCTGACTGCCATAAACTAGTGAATGCCAGTCATAAAAGGTGCTCAGGTAGTGCGCTGCCAGGGACGCTGTTAGGAAGGCTGGAGCCATCCAGTTGGCACCAGCGGATCTGGAGCTGCTTGCCACTGAAGGTAAGGTGGCGGGGGAGGCAGGAGGGGTTGGGGTGGATCGGGAGCAAAGGAGGGCGGAATGATGTGGTAGAGGGAGGTCAGACCAGGGCAGTGATGGAAGTGGGGGATGGGTGGATCAAGTTTGAGAATAAGGCAGATTTGAAGGCAGTAATGGGCACTGAATCCTAACCCCCTTGCCAGACCCAATCCCACAGACCTGTGCCAGCTATTTAATTAGCACAGGTTCAAGAAGACCCCTCCCCCCAAATCCCACAGAGATAATCCCCCATACTGTGGAATGATTGTTCCCTTGCCCAGAGACCTCTGTAGCTCCCCCCTAGGGGTCTTACAGCCCTATCCTTTCTACACCACCACCACCCCGCAAGTAAGCCGTACCACCGGAGTATGCACTGAATTCTGCAGGGGGAACTGTCCTGAAGGTTTCCCCTGGATAAGAAAACATTTGTTCCAATGCTTGAGAGCAAGCCCTCACTGACCCTCTGGGTCTAATGGTCCTGTGCCAATGATTTTGCTGGCACAAGTCCAAGTGCATCCAGGAAGCCAGATCAAGACTGGGAAGAGAGATAGGATATCGGCAGCCATCATTACTGTCACCTTCTGGGCTTTAACACATGTCCTTCCTCACCCCAGTTTCTGCCCTGTTCCTCCTGCTTCCTGCCTTATTCCAGCCACTCTGTACCCCCTCCCCCACCTGCACCAGGGTTCCTTTGTAGGCCACTTATGGTAGTAACCCAGCCATGGGGAATGGTGTATTTCCTTTTGCAACAGCTCTAAAGCACGCTATGCTATTGGAACATGAGTTCTGGTGGCACAGCGGGTCCATAAGATTAGGCCCTAAGCGTACATATGTGTAGAACTGTGTGCTGAATGAATGGTCAAGCATAGTCAGATACATCTTGTCAAGTTAACTTCAAGTGCTTGGGCAAGCTTAGCAAGGCACTGCTTTGTTTCTGATTCCCTCTTTTGATGTATCTTTCACCCATGCATCCCTCTTCCTTTCCACACAGAATCACATAGCTGTGCCACTCACCACAACACAGGATCCCTGCACACAAACTCTTTCCTTCCCATGTGCATGTGTAACATATGTTTAAAAAGCACACCAGGTAACACCCAGGACTCTCAAATTGTGCACACTGGCCGTTCTCTCAGTTTATTCAGCCAGCCACTAATTGTGATCCTTGAGAACACTAAATTCAAAATTATGTTGCATTCTAAATAAGGACTAAATGTCTGACAAATCTGTTGAGAGAAAGCTTACTAATTGCTAATATTTTTACCAGATGTTCTGCTAAAAATTGAGGGAGAAAAAAGTAGGAGTGTTTATTCTGCTTCTGTTAAACAGAAACAAGCATATGGGCAAAGGAATGAGAGGCAAAACATTTACAAAGTTCTGAAGAGACAAGTAATAGAAGAACATCCCAGAAGATCTCAGGGAAGATTGTGGGAAAGCTTAATTATAAGACAGTGTTATTTGGAATCCATAATAAATAAAGTTGTCTCCCCATATCCGTGGACTCCATATTCCAGGATTCACTTATCTGCAGTTCTCTGCCCCCTCCCCACATGCCCATTACTTATCTATGTTCCTTTACTGTGGCACCAAACACTTCTAGAATTCTAGAAAAGGAATGGGAGAAGTCATCAGCCAGAACGCTAGAGGAGAGAGACAGCTAGAATGCTAACAGATATCAGGATATCTTGCTTAGTGTTCTCTTAGTCTCCCTCCTCCATTGTTCCAGATAAACTGCATTTCATATTCCTCTTCTAGTTTTCTATAACAGGCAGAACAGGAGGAGACAGGAGTTCTAGGCACCATAGTAAATATAGGGTTCCCTTTCATCTGTGATTGATTGATTGATTGATTGATTGATTGAATTTGTTACATGAGGGGTATTAAAATTTTCCTGCCTGATGATGTTACTTCCAGCCATGGCATCACTTCTGGTGGGTCTCGACAGACTGTCATTCTAAAACGCGGGTCCCAGTGCTAAAAAGTTTGAGAACCACTATTCCAGCTGAAACATCTCCTATGCTAGTATTCTAACTGCAGGGTATCTTTCACATTAAAAAAATGTGATTTCCCATCTGCAGTCTGAATTGCTACACTTTATTCTAGCACCTCTGCATTTTATTGCATCATTTTGTTGTATGTGTAGATCCAGCCTTAGTTTACACTTTGTCGTCCTAGACCTAGACTATTTTCCATTTACACTGTTCTTCTTTGTCCAAGCTTGTGGACTAACTGACAGCTGACACATATTTCTTCCAAAAGCTACAGTGGCAGAATTTATCTCCAAAAGATGCCTGAAACACAGGGTCTTTGTGTTTCTGGAATTGAGGGTTTTAAATATGAAGCCAGGGATATGTATAGAAGAACATCTATATGCTCCCGCGAATATCTAAAGATAGTATAGACCATTGCACACCAAGAATACATTCATGGTTTTATAGGTCAGTGATGGCGAAACTTTTAGAGATCGAGTGCCCAAACTGCAACCCAAAACCCACTTATTTATCACAAAGTGCCAACACGGCAATTTAACCTGAATACTGAGGTTTTAGTTTAGAAAAAAAACAACTCATACATTCTTTTACCTACTATTTTCTTTCCTATATATCTTTTACCTACTAACAACTGATACATCTTTTACCTACTATTACTTGTAACCTGTAATGAACTTTTCCTCTAGAAATTTGTCCAATCCCTTCTTAAAGGCATCTAGGCAAGTTGTCATCACTGCTTCCTGTGGCAGAGTTCCACAGACTAATTACATGCTTGGTAAAGAAATATTGACAGGGAGGAGGTGGCTGCAAGACCTTGCCACTGCTCATTTTCTCAAACAATAAATTTTTTTTCTTAAAGCCCCACCCACAGAAGTGGGTCTAAGGATGCAAGCCCAGCTACTCTTTCCTGGGAGTAAGCCTCATCCACTGTAATGGGGCTTACTTCTGAGTAGACACACACAGGAGCAGGCTCCAAGGCTGCAATCCCAGGCACTCTTTCCTGGGAGTAAGCCTCATCCACTGTAATGGGGTTTACTTCTGAGTAGGCACGCACAGGAGCAGGCTCCAAGGCTTCAATCCCAGGCTCTCTTTCCTGGGAGTAAGCCTCATCCACTGTAGTGGGGCTTACTTCTGAGTAGACACACAGAACTTGTCTCTGGCTGCTCTGCTCACCCCCAGCTGCGCCTCTGCTGTGGAGGAGAAGCCTCTCCTGGCGCTGAGAGGGGAGCTGCTCACAGAAAGGCAAAGGCTGGCAATGGTTGAGGAGGAGGGTGGCTCAGGATTGGCTGGTGGTCAGCCATTGAAGGGCCCTGAGCCATTCCGAAGAAAAAACCAGGAGCCTGCTGGATTCTGATTGGCTGAGCCTGCTGGAGAGTTGGGGAAGGGAAAATCAGGGTGGCAATGGAGCAAAGGGAGCAGAGGGCAGTGTGCTCTGGGTGGAGGGAAGCAGCCCGCCCTCCCCACACATGGAGGCTTGGAAAAAGCCTCTGTTTTCTTTAAAGTGACACCCAGCTTCAGTGCCCCTCTCCAGGCTGCCTGGCTCAGCGTCGCATGCCCACATAGACGGCTCGGAGTGCCCTCTCTGGCACGCGTGCCATAGGTTCGCCACCACTGTTATAGGTGAGGTTTAACTGGCTAGATCCACAGGAGTGTATAGCTGCAAGGGCAAAGCATGTATCAGCAAGTTTGCAAAAGTATTAAGAAAATTTCTCAGTGGTTAACATATTTTGAATGACTCTTTCTGAATTAAAGTGATTCCCACCTGTTCATATACAATATATCAATTATCATTTCTTAGCATGGACGTCAGGGAAGAGCATAAAGATTGGATGGCCCTTCAAATATTTAACATGGACACCAAAATGCAATAGACTTGTCCAGTGTGCAAACGTCAGAAACAACAGTATCTGGATATTTCTAGTCATGTTCTTTCCGAAGAGGCCTGGAAAGCAAACTCTTAGCATAGTATAGCAATGGAGGGGGGGAATCCTTTCTCATTTATCATCTGCAGCACATATGATAAAGCCATATGAGATTGTGAGACTAACAAGCAGCTCTGGAAGCAATTCTTAGCTGTGAAATAGAATTTGCATTTTGAGCTTCCTTTCTAAGAACTAAATAAAACAAAAACCAAAAACAGATGGCTAGGAATTCTGACAGCCTTGCCCCACAAACCGATTAAGCCAGAACACTTAGATTTAAGATGGTTTAGGACCCAAACCTATCTAACTTTCCAGTGTTGATGCAGCTGTGCCAATGGGATGCACACTGCATCCTGCAGTGAGGGCTGCAGTCACGGTGACCTCTTCAAAGTGAGGGAACATTTGTTCTATTACCTCATGTCTGCACTGTGGCTCCATTAGTGCTGGAAAGTTGAATAGGATTGGGTCCCTAGTCTCACAGAAGTCCACAGGATTCAATTGGTTTAAATCCAGTCAAGTTTAACCAGTTTCTTTTGTTGTTGTTGTGGGATTGAGAGAAAATTAGACATAGGGGTAGAATATTTTCAAAATATAGGGTATGTTCTGTTCCCTTATACATGCTGAGCCAAGTGCAGGAGGTACTAGTGGGTAGAACAGTGATATCCACCTTGAGGAGACAGGTGTAAGTAGAATAAACTCCCTAGGCTAGGCCACATCTAGCCCACGAAGGCCTTTCTATCCCCAGGCAACTGTGCTTTCTTTTTAGGTGGGCATCCTCTTATCTGCAGGCCAGTCACAATGGGGGAAATGGGGAAGGAGGACAGCTGGGATAACAGCCTTGATAAGTGGAGGTAGCCTATATGCATTGTGTTGCCCACTCCTGATTTAAAACCCAACAAAGAAGGAAGGCAAAGGTGGAACCAGGATTGGAAGGTTATTTTCTTATCACGTCTAGTACTGTCAGAGGGATATGGGATCAAACAGGGCCTAAATCAAACTAGCCATGTAGCATGCCTCTCTCCCTCTCTCTTTTACATTGTCTACATAAAAAATATAATGTATAATCACCTTCCTTTTTGTTCTGTGCATTTTGGCACAGCAGTTGGTTGTGCTGCAATTGGCTGTCTTTTTAACTCCAGAAATTATAACAAAGGGGACATTAAAAAAACACAAAAAAAAACCACAAAGCAAACATTTTCAAAGTGATTTTAGAATCAGTTTTCTGCTTGGGTATAATTGAACCAGGAAGAGGGGAAAAAAGATCAAAACGCTGCATATCAAGTGATTTCCAACAACTCGTGCAAGTAAAGCAGAGACTCCCCGCAAGCGACATTATTATATACTGTGTATACAATTGTGTGTTTGAATAGTGCAAGCTTCCCACTGAGATGAGGATGTGGGGCCTAGCAGTGGGCTGTTCCCATTTGGTCCCGACACAGCTGGAGTACAACCATCATGGAGAATAGCTTTAGGAAAAAAACAACCCTGGGAATATCTTGGTATAGACCACCTTGCCAAAAGCGGCAGGCAGATCCAGGCCATAATTTCTAAAGAAAATGCCAGTAATGTGAATGTCTATGGTGATAGTTGAGTGCTCTACAGTCACGCTACATCTCCAAGTATCATCATGCCCACTGGTGCTATAGACAGGGAGGATAATGCATCCAAACGACCCAGTAAATAATTGGGGCTTAGAGTCAGTAAATAACTGCATTTGGGCTCCATCCCAGGAAGAGAACGGATGAAAAACAAGCAGGCAAGCAGGCAGACATTCGTTCAAACAACTGAGCAAGAGGCTGTGGAGGACAAGAGAACTATGCCAAACAGAAAACAACTCCCCATAGACACCACTGTACAGCTGATTTATGCTTGGAAAGGTCCATGGCCATGGTTTTTCCTTTCACCACTATCCTGGATCTTTCTAAATAAAAAGCAGCACCAAAACAATAATTGCAAGTAAGAATATACAGCACTCGTGGTCAGGGTGAAAAGTTATTTGGCAGGGAGGTGGTTCCCCCCCCTTTTTTCTGCAACAAGCCTCCAAAGAGCTAGATGCATATGTCCTCTCCGATATGTCCAACTGAGCACCAGGTTTGCTCATGCACCTTGCAATCAATGCAGGCCCAGTTCCTCATGCCTGCTGTATAGCATGAATATTTCTGACTGGTAGGGTTTAGATTCTCTATAGCAGCATATTGACAGGTACATGCTGACCATCTCCCTTCTAGAACACAGTAAAAAGACTAGGTATGGTTCCCACAGAGCATCAGCTAGCATTCTTTACAATATACAAGCAACCCTCCCCAAGTACTTGCATTAGATCCGTTCTCCGTTATCCCAGGCAGTTTTGTACAGTACTTATAGAATTGCAGCCATGTTCCACTGACTGTACCAAACTGCATTATATTCCAGATCCCTCCCCAAGAATCCAGAACCATGCAACCCCCTATGAGTGCTGAAGCTTGTCATGACACTTCTTATAGCTCATATCCCCATAGCCATGCCCCACTTAGCCCATATAAGAAAATCAACTTTGCATTTCTTCATTGGTGTGTTCTCTTCTCCTGCCACTTATTCTTGCTTTGAAACTTCATTAAACTTTGTCCATGGGCATTTCTCATTTTGTCTCCTGCTGAGCCTGAAGCTTCATCTAGAATAGAGTCCTTTGAAAAAAGTTTAAAAGGCAGCACCTGAGAGCCCCCGATGATGATGATGGCAATGGTGCAACTGCAAAATAAGTCCTAGAGCTCTGCTTCCTCTGCCTCCCCTTGACTACACCTCTGTTGCGGGGGGGGGGGGGGGAATGGACAGACCTGCCTATATGGCAGAGGTTTGCACACTCGCTATTGTGTGACACTATCATGCCTGTCACCTTACCTACAGCACTTCCTTTTGTTCTAATATAACGAACCAGATTTAAGCCATGCCACAAGCTGTTCCATAGGGTGACTTTAGAATGACAAATATCCCAGCAGCGAAGCCCATTGGATTGCAGCTTGGCATGTCTTTTTGATAAGATGGCAGTGTGACATCTCCATGCAGCAAGCCCCATCAGATCACACTGAACTCCCCAGCTGCAGCAAGACTTGGCAGGTCACATTTTAAGCAGAAAGAGCTCTGTTGTGACCTGTCACCACCGTTGGAAGCATTCTGCTGCATTATCTTGATGCGCTGAACTTGGGCACATTAAGTCACGTGCCCCTCTTCTGCACACTATTGCAAATATACTTAATAAGCAAAAACTAAAACGGTGCTCAGTGAATGCTTATTGACCAATTGATTTTTAAATGTGTCCTTCAAACTGTAGGGTGGATAAACATGGCAGAGATCAACAATGCATGAAATCAATCAGCAGTCATTTGTTACTGGAGCAACTCTGTGTTACATCAGTCCCATGATCAGAATGTCCTTAAAGGAGCTGGCACCTTTAAAGCTCTTCTCTATTTTTGCCTCCAAGGTACTTCACCTGAAACTGGTGAACCAGTCCAGCCTTCTAATAAGTATTTGAACATTACAAACATACTCCAAATGGAATGAAAAATCCTCGACTTCACAATGCAGTTGGGTGACTTGCTTTGTGCTAAACCTTATTCAGCATCCCTTTGTCTAATTACACTTTGGATGTACTCTCATGGGAACATCAGATAAGCAGGTTCCTTGTTTTAGCCCCTTCAATTTTGGAGCCCAGGATAAACATTTTGCCTTTTGGAGAAGACCTTAATTGTCCTGTGCATACTGAATTCTTAAAGCTAAAAATCTCTGGATTTCTTTTTTTTTTTTTTTTTTAATTTCTAAATGGTTTCTCACATCCTGCTTAAAAACACAAAAGATAGCTTGACATCATCAATAAAATTCCATTTTGTTCTCTCCAACATCCAGGTAGAGAGATTTACAGTGCAGTCGTATGCAAGTCTACTCTGAAGTAAGTCCCACTGTATTCAGAAGAACTTACTACCAGGAAAGTATTCACAGAATTGCAGCCTTATTTATTAATATTATTTTTAATGAGCGCTCTGAGAAGGAACAAGAGCCCCCTTTTATAACAATGTGAATACTAAACTACTTGTTGCATTTTCTCCAGACAAATCACAAATGGCAGATCTCTTTTCTTCATGGAGTTAACAAATACATTTCTGAGGATGGGGAAACTGGGCTTTGTTGTAGAACACTGCATGCCTCTCCTACATTAGTTTTAGGGCTGATAACTGAACCATGAATCCAACATCCATCATCCTCTGTGTTTCTCCCCTGATATTGGCCTCACTGGCCTGCCTGTTTCCAGCACAAGTTAGGAATACACTCTTCATACAATAAATGCAACCTCTACACATGCATTTTATATGTATTTTTTTCTGCATACACTAATGAAGAAATGACTGAACTCTCAAACTGGCCCATTACTTGGAAATATTCTTCCCTCTACATTCAACATCCACCCCATCCGGCTACTTTTGAAGCCTTCCCATAAAGATAAAGTATCAGAGAGAGCACTAGGGAGGGTTCCCAGCAGACAATACATAGGGAAGCGCTGTAAGATTATGAGTTCACCTGCAGTAGAGTTTCCATTGAAATCGAGAAGTGCCAGCTGAAGACTATAAAACAGTAATGCTTTAGTCTAGTACTAAAATTACATGGCAGTAATGTTCAAAATGTTGTTTGCAAAAACCAAAATGAGGTTTTAAAACATGCTTCAGAACAGGAACGGCAGATTGCCCCCAACATGGAATCATTTCTCATTCAGAAGGATACGAGACAGATGCTTTGAAATATACAAAGGGTCCTTTTTTCAATTAGAGTTGGTATAATGGGGATAATACTAATAGAGCATTCGTTTCCGGTCCAATTACAGTCTGCGACTGCATCAAAATATAAGCGTCTCAGTGCTTCTGCTTGGCTTTTTTTATCAGCTGTGGCAGAGTCCATTATGAGGCACCAGTTCACATTCCATTCATGCTGTTGCGTAAATGCAGCTGGAAATGCTGGGGTTTTGTACTCTAGCATAAATGAGTTTGCACAACTGAATGAAGCAACAACTTAGATTCTAAAATTACTGAGAACAAAATACTGAGGACACCGAACAGCCAGCATCTAGGGGTCTCTGGTCAAGGTTCCCTGGAAACCTTGACATTCTCATCCCTGCCTCTTGGTGTTATCCTCATTCTTTCAAAGTGTCCTCCCACCCTCAGTAGACTCATTTGGTAGAGAAGCATTGTCTAAACGACAATCATCCTAATGTTGCTTGCTTAATTGTTCTTACAAGGAAGATATGAGGGGAAAAAATTAAGTGTAAAACAGCTCATCAAGTCAGCAGATGTCACAACAAAAACAGAACTCAGAACTTTTACATGGTGAGACATTCAAATTAGAAATGAGTAGCAACTGCTACAGCTCAAAACTGGGATAGATATTGACTGGGATAATGAAACAAGTCCTTCATAAACACCACAACCTCCTTCTAGCACTCAGGCATATCTATCAAGACTAAAAAAAACTGGCAGACAATGTTTCAGCCATTCACATCTCAAACACCTTTGATGCTAAGTAATTTACAAACAGGAGCAATGCACAGGGTCTTCTTGTCAGGGAACACAGGACTGGAACCAAATATTTAAAATGTGTAATGGTAAAACAGCTGCAACTACAGCTGATCAAGCATCAGAGATTGCTTCAGAACAGAAAAAGGGACTTCCAACAATGTCTCCATTGGCAGGCATACAGTATGAGACTAGGATTGGACAAGACAAATATGAGGAACCCTCATCTGGTCAACATCTTTGTTGTTGGGTGCCCTCCTTGAGACTCCGGCTCCCTCCTAATAGGTTTCACCTTATTGCTCATTCCTAGTTCCTTAAGATGAACCAAGCAAGTGAACCAAGCCAGTGAAACAATCCCCCCCCCCATTACCATTCCACTGTCCTTGGGCATCCAAGATATTCTGATACTCCAATTGAGAGGCATCCGTGGGCGGGTGCCACCTGGAGCAGAGCTTACCTGGACGAGCTCAGTGTTCCAGAAGTTTGGGGTGACATACAGCGCAATCCTCCTCGCCTACCTGTTCCAGTGCAAGATTTGGGGCCAGAAGTGGCTCAGCCAGAGGCAAGGAGAAATTCTTTCCCTTACGCTAGGTAAGCCACAATGGGTCTCCTCGGAATGGTGCCACCTCAGGAGGTGGCACAAGTCCAGGGAGAAGGGAACAACTTCAAGCTGCTCCACGCTGCTCAGGGAACAGGGTTGGGATCTGGCATAACAGCCTTGTCCCAGCCCCGCCTCCCACGCCCTGGCCACCCTGCTTGATTTCCTGCTTGATGACACTTCCGGTCATGACATCACTTCCAGTGGGTCCTGACAGATTCTCATTCTAAAAAATGTGTGAGAACCACTGCTATAGAAGATACAGTTAAGGAAAAGGCAGGAAACTGGTGCTGACTGGCCCGTTCTAGCCAAAATAAACTGTGCCAATTGGCTTCAGTAGCTGTCAACCCAGGACAATGAGGACTGTAACAGAAGAGCGCTCAAGGAAGCAATGCCTTGGGAGTTATTACTGTATCTTCATTTACAAATAGTGGAAAACACTTAACGGCGTAATCCTATCTTGCACTGGAACAGGCAGGCCAGGAGGCCTGCGCTGTATCCAGTGCAAGATAGTGGCCCGAAGTGGCTCAGCTAGAGGTAAGGGGAAACTCTTCCCCTTACCCCCAGATAAGCCACTGCAGCCCCAATGGGTCTCTGTGGACTTGGGCCACCTTAGGAGGCGGCACAAGTCTGAGGAGCGCGGAGAGGCTTATAGTCACTCTGCACTGATCGGGAATAGGGGCTAGGATCTGACACATCTGCCCGGTCCCAACCCTGCCTCCCGCTCCCCACTCGCCCCCAGGACTGCCTTTCACCCACCCCGGAACGCCTCCCTCCTGCCTCCTCCCCGCTCTCCCCAGACCCTTGCATCATTTGCGACCCTTATGGTGCGTTTGCGACCCTCCTGCTCCAGCGCAAGGAACTTGTGCCGGCCCAAGGGCGCGTTAGGATTGCGGCCTAAGTTATATCAAAATACATCACCTTTAAATACAGGGGGGGGGGATATCTGCAGATCCTGTATCTATGGATTCAGAGGCAAGGATATCTATCCCCAGTCTCTTCCAGGCTCAGACCGAGCTGTATAGCTCAAATAATGCAACTTTCGATTTCTCCATGAAACTGGAAGTCATGTGTTTTAAGCTATACAAAATGGAGGGAGAGTGGCCCCTAGACCGCAGGGACAGGCGTTCACCTGTATCCGCAGTTTCAGGTATCTGCAGGGGGTTCCAGAATGGAACCTCTGTGGATAAGAGGGCACCCCAAGGCTGTAGGTTAGTTCATAAGCTTATGTGGCACTGTTTACTTCCTTTTCCTATGATATCTGAATGTGTGGGTCAAGAGCAAGAATCTGCTCTGCTTACTTTGCTGCGTGTTATTTGGTTTGTCTTTTTAGGAGGCTTAAATAGGTTTCCTTTGACTTAAGTCGCTCTCCAGAATCTGGATGGATTTCTGGTATTAATTGTATCATTTGGTTCCCCCCACCACCACTGTCTTTTCAAAATATCGTTGCCCTTTCAGGTTTGTCAGAAAATCAATAGCTTGCCTTGGCAGGACTAAGATACAAGGTCTGAAAATAAGTAAAGAATTCTACCAATCACTTTCATTATTGGTCTTCCATATTCTAGTTTCCTAACAGGAACATGTTACAGTTAGCCCTTCCTCACTGACATGTTATTACAATCAATGTTTAAGAGTCACATATTTGGAGGACAAAATGAGAGACAAACAGCCCAAGAGCTCCTTATAGACTCTGAGGAGCCAACAATGACTTACAAAGCTATTTTTCTAGATATCACCATCAGCCCCCAGGCTTTTGTCAGCACACAAGTCCCTAGAACCTCTTGTCTGCGATTTGAACCCTAATTCCAAATGTACTAAGAAAAGAAAGTTCCCCTCACCACTTAAACTACCACACACACAAAAAGTTTATATCTACCACTGACTGAAGAGAACAAAGTCAACAATTTTGAAACAGCTTTATCCCAACATTTTTAAATAAGCTCCTGAAAAGTCCCCTGGGAAAAAAAATCGATATAAGCTTTTTTAAGGCTAGAAATCAATATGACATTCAAACGTTCTCATTAAAACAAAAGAAAAGCCCCCACAGTACTCTGTTGAGAAGAGGCTGGACAGGGAGGCGGGGAGCAGTAAAGCAATCTCTCAGGTCATCCTCTTGACTTGCAGGGACTAAATAAAATTTTGTGAAAGCAACATAAAACTTTGAGGCTGTTTTGCTCGGCAAAACAGTCTGGTCATTGATTTTGCTTCGTCAGACCTGACAGACACACTCATGATCAAAGGCGCCAATGTACAGCATTGCCTCCTCTCAAACGTGTGCTTTTACACCAAGGACTGGGCACCTTGTGGAATTCCCCTTTAAGTTTCACAACATGAAAGAAATTACTCTGAGTTGCTTCCATTTTTAGCTAAAAATATGTATATATAATTGAGGGCAAGTAAAAACATCCCTTTCCCCACAACATACATAGATACATACTAATGCTGAAATTGTGACACAGGTTGGACTCAAATACAGACAAGACAGGACCATGTCAGACCCATACCTGGGAGAAAGTGACCTTTTATACAAGGTGCAAAATAAATACAGATCCCAGCAGTGCTACTCATCCAAAATGACATATTACAAGCACATAGGAATGCTGCACAGTGCAGAAGCATTGACCATCCAGGTCATCATTACAATATGCATTATGATGTCATTACATTACAAGCATTGTAACATCATTATGGCATCATGGCAGGTCACAAGCTAAGTGGCAGCACACATGGAAAGAGAGGGAGAGAACTCAACACGGGGGTTCAGTAGCCGCCCCATGCGTGCCACGTAATGTGTGATTCTGCCTTGAACCTTGGCAGACAGTGAGTTTCATATTCAATCATTACAACCATGGCCTGTAATAGAATACTGGAAAAGGGGGGGGGGGCAAGGAATTTATTGTGATGTAAGGAACCCAGGCGGAGCTAGTAGCATTCAATGTAATGCAAGTGCCCAACACTATTTCATGCACCACCGTGTTTGGTGTCCAAACCATGCCCTCACTCAAGTACATAGTAAGATATTATGAGTTGGGCAAAAGAGGAAGCCTAGTTCTGGAATCTCACATAGCACAAGTGACCAGTAAAGAAATACCTCACAGAGAGACTCTAGGGCCCTGTGTCTGATGCAAAAAGGGACACATACTGGAAAACAGACACCCCTACTCAAAAGAGTGTGAGGTTCAGGAACAACCCAGTGGAATGATGTGACACCACTTTGTAAACCTACAAAGGGCTTCTTGCTGTCTCTTAAACTGGAGCTTACTATGCTGGCAGAATAAGACAGTCGTTTGCTTAATAAAGCAAGATTTTGCTTCTATGGTCAATGCTCAAGGCCTTCTTATACCATAATTTGGTCAGCCACTAAAGTGCTACCAGGGTAAAGAGGTTTCATAGGAATCAGCATTATAGTTGACTGGGAACAGAGGTGTTGACTTATTTCTGGTGTGAAAAAAGGAAACACTTCAGAAACCTGGCCTCATTTCAGTGGTCATATAAACAGATGTTGCTGTCTTAGTGTGAGTGAAATCCCTGATCCTTAAAAGTCAGTATAGTCTATTTTGACTGCTGGTGGTTCTCCGGGGTTTCAGACAGGAATCTTTCCCAGAACTCCCTGAAGATACCCAAAACTGAACCCAGGACCTTTTGCATGCTAAGCAGGTGCCCTATCACTAAAGTACAAGCCCTTCAGGTAGAGCTGCAGCATCTAAACTAGAGGGAAGTTATATTGTTTTCTGGGATCTGTTACCACGGAACTGCTCTCCAAAACAAGCCAGTCCCAAATATAAAGGTCACGCAGGGCCCAATCCTATCCAACTTTCCAGTGCTGACACAGCCATGCCCACAGACTTTGCGCAGCATCCTGTGTTGGAGAAGCAGTCACAGAGGCCTGTTCCCTTACCTCAGGGCTGCATGATAGCTGCATCAGCGCTGGAATATTGGACAGGATTGGGCCCTCAATCTCTCCTAGGCATAATGTTTAGAGTTTGCAAATGATACGCAAGCAGTTTGGTTCCATTAACACTTTTTGTCTCACATTCATTGTTTTATACTTGTGCTGCAGAGCACAACTGCTTTCTAATGCCATAATATAAAGATAGCAGTATGCTGCTTGATGAACTAAATCTCTCAGAGATGCGCAATGTACATTTCCAGGGACAAGACGGGAAAGGGTCTCAAATCACCGGTGTAACATTTGTGCTAATAATGTCCAATTAAGACCCCCATTAAAACTCTTCGCACTCATTAGTAACAATGGTAACTAGGTTTTCCTGGTCATTTTCTTCATGAAATTATTACGAGTGTTAATGGATGTGTTCATTAAGGTGTCATTTAAGAAAACGACATTTTTTAAAATTTTCTTGAAGTATGATGTTTCAAAGTCATCCTCTACTCAAATCTCACTGAAAGTTGAGCGACAACTAAGAAAAGTGGTTTGCCTGTTCCACCCAGTGGTGAAAATGGGCAAGCATCGTCAGACTCAGAGATCCTCTGGGACAACAAAGAACTCTACCAAGAGACTTGAGGTCTGTTAGTAACATTTTTCATGCTAAAATATTCTGCAGCAGAGGCTGCCAAGAGAAATAACAAGGAAAAGAACCCCAAATCCTGTGATAATTAGGACATTTCCTTTCTTTTTCGAGAATCACATGAAAATAAAGAGCAAATGATAAAGAAGAATCACTGGTCAGGATAAGCATAGGAAATAGGAATCTGCAAAAAAAGGAGAAATGGTTTATCATTTATAAATGACATGTGGAGAGAGAGGGAGAGAGAGAAGATGGGGTGAATCAAATGAAGCTCAAAAAAGTCAATATTTAGTTTGCCATGTTTTAAATAAGGTCAATCTATCAGGATTACAAAATTAATTTTATTTGCTTGAAAGTGGAGTTAGAATTCAGCACAGGTTTAAATTGCCTTAAATGATACCGAATTTCTGACTTCTTGTCTTGTCCAACTCCTTTTTCTTTTTTCCTTTTTTGTTGATGTTTATTTTTTTTTACTGAAGTAACTTAAATTTGGTTTGAATATTTGTATGTGGATTAAGCCTGTCATGAAAATTACTTAAAGAACATTATGTCTGCATTCTATACACACTTACCTGGGAGTATGTCCCATTGAATTCAAGGGGGCTTACTTCTGAGTAAACATGCATAGGATTGTGCTTTCCATCAACTTTTTTGTTATCCTGCTTATGGTTTCAATGGCATGATCACTATTATTTGTTTTAATGACTTTTATGTATATTATAGAAATATTTGTATAAGTACTATAAACACAGGCACACACACAAAATTTCCCTACTTTGAGATATCTTATGATACTTGCTGGTGTACCATGGTGACTGAGGGCCCAATTTTATCCAACTTTCCAGTGCTGGTGCAGCCGTGCTAACAGGGTATGTGCTGCATCCTGCTGTGGGGGGGGGGGCAGTCAAGGAGGCCTCCTCAAGATAAGAGAATGTTTGTTCCCTTACCTACGGGTTGCATTGTGGCTGCACTGGTGCTGGAAAGTTGCATAGGATTAGGCTCTGAGTTATGAGCAAGTCCCCAGTGCAAATCTTATCTCTTACATGAGCAAATTAGGGAGCTTAGGCAAGGCACAGTCTCTCTCCGCTTCAACACCCCCATCTGCAATATGGACAATAGGATTTACCGACCTTCCAGGACTGTCTGTACAAGAGCAACTAGATAATCATGTAGATTACAAAGTTGTACCAGCATATGTTAGCTGTTTCTTAGTGCTATATGAGCATTATCTTATCTGATGTCCAGATGTTATAAATGTCAGATAAATTGTTCCAGGTTCTGCCAAGATGAGGTTGCTAAGGGCAATATCATGTTAATTAGCCACACCCAACAGTTAAAAGGGAGGTGCAATGTGCTGTCTCTCTGAATGTCCATGCTGGCATCCTTCAGTCTCGGAAGACTATGGTATCGCGCTCTGAATGGCGGTTCTGGAACAGAGTATCCTCTCTAGTGTGTGACTGGGTAAAGTAGATATGGAGGATAGACTGTTTCCCATGCAGCAAATCCCCCCTCTCCACGTCGCTGAAATGGTCCAATGGAAAGGCAGAGACCAATACGGTTGGTTCCAGCAGTGTCACAGGAGTTGCCAGAACGTGACTGTGTTCAGCCATGAAATGCCTCAGGGACTCCGGCTCCAGATTTTGCCTCGAGGTTGACTCCTGAAGCCTTTTCCATAACTGGATCCAGTTATGCCACAAGGCAGTAGCCACAAGGCAGTGGAGGTTTGGGATCAGAGTTTTCCTTCTCTCAGATGAGCTGCCTTCCCAGGCTATCGAATCCCATCTACCCGGTGGCTGTTTAGTCGCCTCTTACGACAAGTACAGCTAAACTGAGGGCCTATTCTTATGAATGACAAGTAACTTAAAAGCACACAGTGGCTGCTGAAATAGTGCTCTGAAGTCACTCTGGAAAATGAAGAGAAGCCGCTCAAAACCCTTTATTTGTCAGAGAGCCAGTGACTTCACACACTATAAATCATACAAAGTGGCCCTGGGCTGACCGAAGAATGTATTTATTAAGCAAATAGCAACACAACAACCGGGTAGCAAGTGCCTGGGGAAGTTTATTGCACAATTTGTGAAAAAGGCCATTAAGGTGTTAGGGAGGTTGGTCAGAAATAGTGGATTGGTTGCTTGAGAACACTGCTGGTCAAAACTGTTAGGGCCTTCTGGCTAAACAAAACACTGAATTCAACTCCTCCATACCAATAGTTAAGAAAGAGGGGTCTTAACAGATCTAAGAACATGTCTTCTCTAAGTTATGGAGAATCCCAGCCATTTAGGGCTTCACACCAACACTTTGAATAGTGCCTAAAGGAAAATAGGGAGTTAATATAGAGTTGGAACCCTGGTATAATGTGGCATCAGCTAATTAATCCTACCAGGAGATACACTGCCACATTTAACATCAGCTGAAACTTCCAAGAGTCTTCAAGAGCAGCCATGACAAGAGTTCATGTCTGTATTCCAGCCATGAGGTTAAAAGGGGCAGATGTCCAGGTCTTGCTCTGAATCTGAGACAAAAAATATCTTGGCCAAATACACCCCTGCACTCCTACATACAATGATGGATCAAGGCGCACCCCATGACTTGCAAACCTGCATGGTGAGAAGCAGCTGGGAGCCATCAGTGACAAGAGCATCACAATGCCTCACAATCAGAACAAGTGGTTGTGCAATCTGGTTGCTTCCCAGTGATATGCTTTTCTAACTTGGTTCCAAGGAAAGAAGAGTAGCACAACTGTCCACGGGCAAGGTCAGAACTGCAAAAGAAAGAGATTTTCTGGACATTTCAGCATTGTCTTCAAAGAATGCTACAATTAAAATTAAAATGAAGACCAGGAAAAAAGAAATACTGTAATTTAGAAACAACACACTCTCTCATTTGGGACTGTGGCCAGTTCTCAGCATCTTAGCGGATTCGATTCTTGGGAGTTCTCAGCATTTCATCTCTTAAGAAGAATGTTAGGGAAAGTCTCCAGTATACAAAATTGTGGCCAGATTTTTTTGCGGGGGAGGGGAAGCATCCACACACATATATAACACGTATACACAAAGCATTCATGAAAATGATACACTTTACAGTTCTTTTAATAGAGACAATTACCGAATGGATCTATTGAGAGAGTTTAGCAGTGGGAGTTGGTAAGAAACACTCTCTTTTGCTTCTTTTTGTATCCTTTCCCTCCTTTTTATGCTGAAAAGTTTTTTAAAGCCATCTTTTCACATTGGAAAGACCTTTGTCACTTGTTTTGTCAAAATAACCCACTGCCACCCCTTTGAGAGAAAGGCCCTCTCCCCATTATTCTCCTCTCTGCCTTTAAAGACTGATTGATTTGCATGGAGGCAGAATTACTCCCAGATCTCCTCTTTCTGTTTTCCACTCCCTCTTTCTCTCGCTCTAATTAGCAATTGCGTTTCTGTATGGATGTTCACACAAAAAAATAACAGAGAGAAAGAGCAGAGAATGTGTGTGAAAGACAGAGGCAGATGGTGTCTTCTTAAGCTCCTCTTTGCGCCTGAGCCATCCTGTTGGCAAATAATGTACAATGTCTATCTAAAGATCACAGCCGAGCAATGGCAGTGAGACTGTGGTGGGCTGTGCACCATTCAGACAGCAGAAAAACGGGGGTGGGGGTGGGGTGGGGAAGGAAAGATTAAAAGCAATGATCGGAGGGCATGGAAAGGGAGGAATGAATGGGGAGTGGGAAGGGAGCCTGGAAATGGAGTTGTTTCCCAGCTGCCTAAGAAAAAGTGGGTCACCACACAAAAACAGGGGCCCAGACCACTTTTCAAAACTAGCATATAGCTCTATGCACATAGCCTGGTTTCCTTGTGGATTCGAAAGCTGAGCCAGCTGACCAAGGATTTCACCCTTGGTGGCACCCCCAAAAGCAACAGCTTTGGGCTAGAGCAGGGGTGCTCAAACTTTCAACTTTAGGGATGCTGGACCTTTAACAAGTGTATAGAAGAGAGAATTTCAGCAGGTATAGCTTGTCATCTGTGGGATGACAAGTTGCACCTGCTGCAATTCTCTCTTCTATACACTTGTTAAAGGTCCAGCATCCCTAAAGTTGAAAGTTTGAGCACCCCTGGGCTAGAGGCAGATACACTTTTCAAAAGTATGTTTGATAATATGTCGGGCATAATTAAATGGGTGGCTTGTGGGGTATATAAACGGATTCACTGCAGCTCATCTTAGTTATGGACACAAACACAGGTCAGGATGAAGAATGAAACCGACTACATAGCAGCTTAGGTGCTTTTTTCTATTTAACCACCTACCTGGTATCAGTAGCGAAGGGATGATCAATGAGATCCCCCCCCCATCACTTTGAGTGTTGCCACTGCTTCCAATGGCCATCCTAGAGGGAAAACAGTAGCAGAAACTAGGAGTCTCTGGGACAAGGGGTCTTGGCTGGATGCCATTCTGCAGGGTAAGGCAAGGGGCTTTCACTTGCCATGCTCCATTCCCTTGCTAAAATGACCCTCTGGTAAAACTAGATGTTCACCAAGCACCCCACTTCCAATTATGGGAGAAAGATGGGGAGAAAATACAAATGAGGACTATTGGCTTGGGAATCCCAAAACCACTTAACTTGCTGATTGAGTCCAAGTGCCACTAAAAAGATGGCAGGTCTCTGTTAATTTGCCCAGTCCAAATTCATAATATTGGTTGAACTGGTGATCTTCGTAAATATTCAAGTTAGCTGCAAACTCAAGTGAAAAATATTTAATTGTTAACAAAGCATCTTGCATGCTTCAAGATTGCTGCATCCTTCAGCATCAGTATACAGCACACCGTCATCTTCCATATATTAAATTACTCTTGGAACCATACCTTTACTAAGGAAAAGAGGAACAGGCAGGGATAATAAACCTACACCAACAGCTTCTAAGGAAAGCATAACAGCAACCCTGAAGCAATGGAGAGTAGCTATCTTCCAAGATTATATTATTTGCTATGTATCATCTATAGACCAATTAGATAGGCAATGGAGGTTCATGAGAACACCCCTATTGTCAATCAGTGATTGCTTCCCCTTATGCAAGCATAGCAGGGCTGGCTCATCCATGAGGCCAACTGAAGCAGTTACATCAGGCAGCATATTAGTGAAGGGGGCCATCTCTGTCCCACTGGCCTCCATTGTTCCTCCTTCTCCTTCCATTCCCTTGATTGGAAAAGGAAGAGGGGAACAGAGGGGAACAGAGAGGAAGAGAAAGCGAGTGGGGAGGTGAGAGGCTGGCACATCATCAGCTAAGTGGGGCAGCATTTGGCATGTGCCACCTTAGGCATCAGGACATTGTGGACCAACCCTGAAGCATAGTGACATTGTGGAGATGACACTTCCACCATACCACTACTGCCTATTTGCCCATCTAATGTTGTGACCCATCACAACATCTCTCCAATGACCTGTTTATTACATATGCTCAGTCTCCCGGCAAGTATGATTTGCTGGCCTCATGCGCTGTGTTATTGTTTATTTTGCCTGTTTTATTGAGTGCACTCCCTACTACTGATCGAAAACCTTTTGGAGTCAGCAAGTTTTTTCCCAACTTTGTTTGCCTGAACTTCATGTTGTCAGCTGTACCTGAAAAAGTTGGCACTGGTATTGGTGACACATTTTGCCTGTTGGGAGAATAGATCTATTCAGCTATTACGCACGAGAGCTAACTGGAACCTCCCTCGTGTCTGTCACTAAATAACAGTTGCTGGGGAGCAAGAGTGGACAGGGCAATTGCCAGCAAGACCTGCTTGTATGCTTTCCAAAGACAACCAGTTGGCCACTGTGGGAGGAAGAATGCTGGACCAGAAAGATCTTGGCTTCTTAGCAAGATTCCTAACAATAAATATCCACTGGAAATAATGGGTATTCGGATGTTGTTTGGCATGGCATGCATTGAAATCTTCAGTAAGAAGCATGACCCCCAAATATAGCATGCTCAAAAAATATAAATACATTGAGAGGTGAGTGGCTGAAATAAATCTAGTGTGATTTTTGTTAAGGGGAGGAGCCACAGAATATTTCCAGGTGACTGGAACATACAGAGAGATTTTGATTGTGGGTACTTAGAAATAGCATAAAGTTCAATACCTATGAATTGCAAAAAGGAGTAAAAATATTATAGGAAGAAGAACTTAAAATGCAAGAGTCCCGGAGGCACAAGAAAAGATACAGATATATAGTGACAATGATGAGGAATGTCCTAAGAAATAAAACACCAGAAATGTGAACCTAAATGTGCTGGCATAAATATGTTGCAAAAAAGGTGATCATCATTGGAATATTTTGTGTTCCTGGACACACCAACTTCAAGAAGTGTATGAGTTGTTCTTTCATACTGAATTAGTTGCTATACTGGTAGTTTCAACTGGGTGCAAACTCACAATCACACTCACACTCAGGAAAAAGAGGAAGAAAAAATACAGCCACCAAAACAGAAACTTCGGAAAGAAACCTTGAATTTCAGGCTGGGCACCCTTAAGCAAAGGCATAACTCTCTTTTCGACCGATGGCAAATTGCTCCCTTGACAATTACAGAATGTCCATCTTTACTAAAACAAACTCAAACCGTTGCTCTTTCACTATTAGCCACACTATTGTTTCCATCTGCCTGTGAGCTATAAATGCAGGAAATCAGTCATTATCAGTCCTGTTCCGGAGAATAGGAAAAAAAGATATTGGCTAGAAATGTGGGCACCCAGTCATTAAAATTCTACCAACGGAAAATGCTATCCCTTTCATGAATCTGGCCTTGAGAGTGAACCAGAGACAGGTTCGAGAGAAAGACAAATGAGGAAGGGAGACAAAGACAGCACAGGCAGTGGGGGAAGAATGTAGAGGGGGGGAGCGAGAGAGAAGCATGGCATGAATACGGAAAGGGAGACCGTTTAAAGGAGAAACCTGGTCAGTCGGAGACAAAACACACCCGAGCCACTATTGTAGAAGAGAGGAATGGGAAGGCTGCCTGGGAAACTAAAATCCAACACAACACTGAGTTGAAATGTAACTTTGGTGATGATTGAGAAGATGAGAGTGGAAGGGGGCTCTAGCTACCCAAATTTTGCCCATAGAAGGTTATGTACATAACATAAATGCAGAAAAAAAAAATTCATTTGCACACAATGTGTCAAGGGCAGAGACCACTGTTAAGAAATACGGCACAGGTTAGCATCATGAGAAGTTTACTTCTGCTGGGGTGATTGATTATGCTTGCACTTTTCTCAGTTGCACCAGGCACATCAGTCCTGGGTGCCATATAATGGTACTGTACATGCAATGAAAGCAATATGTATATGGGACAGGCAATGACCAAGGAGCAGCAGATGGAGGGAAGGTCCATACAACAAATTAACTCCCAGGAACTCAGGAATTTCTGAGTCTGTGAACTGTCTGTCCACCCAGAATTGGAAAGCAATCATGCTGTCAGATTTGATTACAATAACTACAGGTTTGTATAATAATGAAGCATAATGAAGAATTTTTAATCCCAAGGCACAAGAATATTACTAAGAAGAGATTCCACATCAGACATTCTTTCTGATCTGAGATGCAGAGAGAAAAGTAGCAGTCATTCACTTTCCATCAGGTTGGGAAATCCAGATGACCCAAGAGCACTTTGAAGTTAATGTTCCTCATAGATCCTCTTGGTGACTTCCTTAAGCTTTTGCATGGAGTCTCTAAACCCAATGGCAAAGCAGCGGCCCTTGGAATTTCAGCAGATTCACATCAGCCTGAACCTGGAGAGCACACTGCTAAGAAGCAGCCCACCTCAACTGTTTTTTCAGTGGTGTGATAAATCCCCATGTGTTGCTGAAAAGAACTAGAAATTGCCTTTTTGGACATGTGCTCTTGTGCTCAGTGTATGGCATCATGTACTGAGAAAACCATGAATGCAGACACACCAATTCACTGTTGTATTACTGACAGCCCAACCCTGAGTTGCCTGGCATGTGGAGCTTCAGCAGCGCTAAAAATGGCTGCTGCTGCTGCATCCAACAAACCCCAGGCAGCCGCCGCTGCCTCCAAGGGAGAAGGGAACTTTTGTCCCCTTCCTCCGGGTAAGGCAAGTCGCCCCGCAATGGGGCTACTCAATTGTATGGCGACGCAAGAATAAAGAGCCTCTTGTGTCGGGCGGGTAGCCTGACACAGAGGCACAGGATCTGGTGGAGCTTACCACCAGTCCCGCCTCCCTCTCGCCCCGCTCCCTCCCCCAGCACACCTCCTCCACACCCTCTCTCCACCCTCCCTCTGCCTCCTCCCGCTCCAGAACACCTTCTCCCCCACCTCTCCCATGCCACCCCCTACCTCTTTGCTGCTCAGCAGTCTGCATGACTGCCGAGGTGTGCTCATGGTGCCTGCCAAGTGCCAGCCAGTGCTGGACTAGCAGCGGCACTCCACCAGTGCCAAGGGCCATAAGCACGCCTTATGGAATCTTTGCAACATTGCATGCCAGCAGTGAGCTGGCGCACACTGCATAGGATTGGGCCCCAAGTCACCAAAGTCAATCATAGACATTTGGCATTGTGGTACCATATCAAATCTATTCATATCTCAATGAAGCTCAATAGCAGCTCAATAGCAGCAAACCATCTGAGCTTTTCTCCAAACAGCACCAGTTAGGCTTCCTGTGACATATGTAAAGACTATCACTCGTGCCTTAAACAGTAAGAAACGCTGTGGTGTGCATAAACCAGGGAGGGGGAGATTTGAAAATGCCACATTGGTTCCAGGCTACTGCAAACTCTACACAGCTGAAAACAGCCAATTATTCTATATCGTGATACTGTCACTTTCAGTGTTGAGTCAAGAAATAAACATCCTTGCCTGGGTGGGTGACTGGCTGGGTTTTCTAACATGAATCTTATGAGACTGTGGGCGCAATCCTAACCAAGTTTCCAGCCCTGACATGGCAATGCAGCTCTGAGGTAAGGGAACAAACATTCCCTTACCTTGAGGAGGCCTGTGACTGCCACCCAATTGCAGGATACAGCACATGCCCCATTGGCACAGCTGTGTCAGTGTGGGAAAGTTGGTTAGGATTTGGGCCTAACTGCCCACTCTTAACTAACTTTCCAGTGTTGTTGCAGCAATGCCAATGAGTTGCACCCTGCATCCGGTGGTACAGGGGCAGTCATGGAGACCTCCTCAAGGTAAGGGAATGTTTCTTCCCTAACCTGGGGGCTACACTACAGCTGCATCAGCACTAGAAAGTTGATTAGGATTGGGCTGATAGCCTCTTCAAAACAGAGAGAAATAGAAGGGGGCATGTTATTTATAGATCACCTACCATAAGCATTGCAAAGCAATGAGAGTAGTTTTGACTATTCCTTACAGAAGTTGCCCCTATCATTCAGGTCAAAGCCAAACGAACACATGTCTTTCTGGTTGTGTCCAGAAGCAGCAAGGAAACTGCACAGTTACCTGCTTGCTTCAAAAGGAATCAAACTTGATCAGCATCACACTTTTTTCAGTTTATTGGCCACATTGATTTAAACATCCAGCTGAGTTGGGCAGTGAAATTTATCTTCTACTCTGCAGTACATCATTTGAAAGACCTTATCTGTGTTACAAGAAGAATTAATAAGAAGCGACTGCAGAAGGAGGGGATCAGATTACCCCTCATACTCTGCTTGTTTGTTTTCCACTTGGAACAAGCAAACTCCGAACTGCTTCAATTCCTCAGGCAACCACTGGGCTTGTTCTATGGGAGGGGCCGTAACTCAGTACACAGCACAAACTGCTTTGCATGCAGAAGGTCCCAGGTTCAGTCACTGGCATCTCCAGGTAGGACTGGGAAAGACAACAGCCCAGACCGCCAAAGAGCTGCTACCACTCAATGTGGACAACAGTGAGCTCAGTTAACAGATGACAGATTGATATGTGCATATATCTTGTATTGTATCACATAACATGTGAAAAAGAGGCAGGCATTTAAGGGACAAGTGCCAGGTCATCAAAGCCAACTGCAGCTCTCCATTAACCTGCACTCATCTCCATAGTACTTAGGAGATACTCATCTCTATAGTACTTAGCTCTATCCTTTGCCTCCTACATAGGTTTTCATCTCTAGAGAATTTTTAACCTAGGGAAACACAGACAAATGTGGTTCTCCACCTGCAGTCTGAACTGATGCAGTCTATTCTACCACCTAGAAGTGACCACCTCATTCTGTTGCAGGCCAGAGCTAAATTGTCTTGATAGGATTGGGCTGATACACACAATGAGATTACCTGGGTTACATGTAATGAGTTTACCCAGGTTAGGAACAAATGTGCCCTGCAAATGTTGCAAAGAAACCCTTTCAAACGCTAATTAAGTTTCAGCCAGAGCAAACATGCCAAGAGTTTCAAAAGGTAAGTTAACCCCAAAACACACTCATGACACCATATTCCACAGCAAAACAAAGCAAAATCTTACAACATAGTAAGATGCAAAATGCAGCAAGGATTGTATTCTCCATTTTCAGTGCATCAGTAAATGACGCATAGGTGTTCTTTTATTTTAACATCAACTACTGGTAACAGTTTATCCAATGTCATCTTAGGGCCAAAGTGAATGTTACATGAAATGCAAAGTCTGGTCTGGGTTTTGTGTTTTGTTTTGCTGTTTAAACAGCAAGCATTAGGCTAGGGGGAACAGTGAAACTGGACAAAACTGTGTGGAGATAGAGGACCTTACCACTTTACACCCCAGCCACACTTCCAATTTCAATCATGTTCCCCCCCCCATTGAAATAGAAAAAATGCTCCCACTGAACATAAGAACATAAGAACAGCCCTACTGGATCAGGCCATAGGCCCATCTAGTCCAGCTTCCTGTATCTCACAGCGGCCCACCAAATGCCCCAGGGAGCACACCAGAAAACAAGAGACCTCTTCCTGGTGCCCTCCCTTGCATCTGGCCTTCTGACATAGCCCATTTCTAAAATCAGGAGGTTGCGCATACACCTCATGGCTTGTACCCCGTAATGGATTTTTCCTCTAGAAACTTGTCCAATCCCCTTTTAAATCCCCACTGATTTTCAATGACTGTTTTTTTCTTATTTAAAATAGCAAAAAAAGAACAGTAACAATTAGGAAATGATGTGCATTGCATAGATTCATTTCTGACTGCAGGAACAATCCGACACTAAAGCATTTGGGCCAAATTACACATTACAGCATTGGTTTGCAAACTCTCAGGGAGTTTGAATCCACTCTAAGTCATTGTGGGGGCAGGTAGGCAGTGGGGGCGGGGGGAAGGCAGTGACACGATCCCCAGGATTATGTCACTCAGGGGGCTGCAGGGGCTTGGATGCACTTACCAGAGCCTCCTACAGCCTCCTGGGGGTGCGTGGAGCCCTGCGTAACCATCTTCAGGGCTTCCCGAAGCTTCAGAAGTGAAAGTGGAGCGATTGTACCCTGCCTCCGCAAAACCAGAAGTGGAGCGCAATTGCTCCACTTTCATTTCTCAAGCTTTGGGGAGCCCTGCAGATGGTAGCACAGGACTCCCCACACCCCTGGGAGGCTGCAGGAGGCTCTGGTAAGACCAGCCAAGCCCCTGCAGCCCCCTGAGTGATATGATCACTGCCTCCTCCCTGCCTCCTCGCTGCCCCTGCCCCTTGAGGGGGCAGAGGCCAGGGCCTTCAGGTTGGGGCGTTGCGATGCCCCAGTTTGAAAATCCCTGCATTACAGGTTAAGTCTAGGGTTTATTCATGAGGGTTTCGTTCCCAGAACTCAAGTGGATTGCAAAAATCACATTAAAGCAAATCCATTTAAAAAACAATGTCCCTTTGCTAGGCGATTTAAAAACAGCCTTGCTGACCTGTGTAGTGCATCAAACAAACAATCAGTCTCTCTCCAGGCGCTTATAAAGGCTTCACTGCCATTTAGCATTCTTTCCGGTGCTCAGGGGGAAGGGAGAGGTTGGTTGCCTCAGAGTGAAGCTGTTTTAAGTGCCTGGAGAGAGAATGAATGATGAATTGTCAGTCAGCTACCCTCTCACACATTAATGAGGCTATTGTTAAACAACTTTTTTCCTTTAAAGCAGGGGTCTCCAAACTCCAGCCTGCGACCAGCCTCTATCCGGCCTGCAGCTAGCCTCTGATCCCGAGAGCCTCTGGCCCAGTTGACCAAACACAACCGGAGTTGTGCTTGTGGGGTAGGGGAATGGGCGTCCATTTAGATGTGTGGTTTATTTCTTGGGCTGTGTTGGTGCTTGGAGAAACCCTGGGTGTTTAAGCCCATTCATTTATTCATTCATCTACATTCCATCTCGAATGTATTTATTTAAATTTTATTATTTAATTTTTGCTTCCCTCGACACTGTACCAGATACATGATGTGGCCCTTTGGCTGAAAAGAGATCCCTGCTTTAAAGGACCCTTCACATTGCGTTGAGATAAAACCATGGGTGAAAAATCTGTGGATAATTAGGTTATACCTATATGTGGAAGATCCATGATTATATCTCTTATGTTGCTGTGTCTGTGCATGTGTGTTTTCTTCTTCTTTGTAAATGCAGATACTAGAGGCTGCCAATTTCTTCAAAATATGGTTTTGTTTGTTTTCTCAATTAACATTACCTACTGCCCAACAAGGCGGTTTTTTGCCCTGTAGGTACCAAAAATACATATATCTATATTTCCCTCTCCACAGGTAAACAGCAGCCATGGCACAATTTTGATAAGGAAAATAATACAGGAGGGAAAGGATTCACCAACTCCCTCTCCACTTCTCCAAAAATAGGGACAGGCCCCTGAAACTGTAGCATCATTTATCAGGATGCACATATCCTTATACTCCTTTACATTTATAACACCTATACTGGCATCCAAACACGCAAAAGCTAAGGGGCATGTGTGGGCCTTATTTCTGTGGTGCTTAGTAGATCGGAACTAGAACAGTGGACCTGAAGCATGACAGGCTTGTTAGGCCACTCTACACTGATCTGCCCCTAGGAAAACCTTTATCATGTACTTGACATTTTGGAGCGCTGAAAACCATTATTTGTTTCAAAAGCAACCGCAGCACTTTTCAGGTTCCTGCCTGGCAGGATCCACAAGCTGCTGATTGTATGATAAAATCTAAAACAGCTACCTGAGCAAGAGGTGGACATACAAAATATGAAGAGAGGAAACACAAAGGCACAATCTTCTTTTTTTTTTTTTCCAGGGCCACCCTGGTAATGGCCTTGGTCACTTGGACCCAGAATCACACTGTTAATCTCCCAGGGCCCTGAAATACCTCCTCTGATGAAGATTGTGCTCTGCTTTTGCATTTCACTTAGGGACACTGAGTGAGCAGCTAAGTGCCGATAAAAGCTGGTATTAATGGCTCCCTAAGTGCCCCCTGAGTTTGGCTGTCAGCATGAAGCCCGCTGGTCTAATAGCCCCATGATATCTGCTGCTTTTGTTCTAGGGCTGGGGGGAAACAGGGGGACAAAGAGCTAAACAATGCAGGCCTATTTTTCCTCAGCAGTGGAATTAGGCCCATTTTCCTCAGTCTTCGAAGACTTGGAATTTTTAGTGACAATTCCCCCAGGCTTATTAAGTGGCTCATCTCAGCTGCTCAGGTTGACAATGGCTTTGAACAGATGTCAGACCATGTGTGCCTCTTGGGAGCTTGCAAAAATAGAGAGGGGGAGAGAACACATCTACTACATATGATGCAAGGTGGATTCTACCCTTAAAGCTTTCCATTCAACTCTGGTGATAAATCAAGTGTACAAACTCTATCCTGCTCAACAGGTATTAAACAGGGCCAAGATTTGCACATTTGTTAATTTTGCCCTACATAGTCCATCATAATTCAGTGAAAAACAAGTCAAAGCATGGAAGAGAACATGATAATGAACCACGTTCATTATCTTACAGTACAGATTGTTGTTACAAACTTCCCTTGAGTATGATCATTGTAATTTAAGGGACCAAATGACCCATTCTGGCAATTCCAATCTCCAGAGCCCACGTGTGGGCTGTTGCAACCTGCTCAGATAATCCTGCTGCAGTATTAACAATATTTATACACTGCTTTTTAACAAAGGTTCACAAAGCTGTTTACCTAGCCAAATATATAAACAATACTCTGTCCCGAAAGGGCTCACAATATTAAAAGCATGAGATGACAGAGGGAACAGTGTGACTTGGAACACCTCTCGGTGTTACTCCTTGTGTCCACTAAAGCTGCCTCTGAACAATGACTACAGCAAAAAGTTCTGTGTCTTGTTCCTGACTTCCAGTTTGATTTAATAGGAATGCCAGGATCAAGTTAAAGAGGGCAAGCAGAAAGTGGATCAATGCAGATAATATCCGTGACCAGTCAGAGGAAGTCAACAGTGGTAACAAACAGAGAGTGAAGGGCAGCCCAAAACCAATGCCGTCTCACCCCCTCAATCTCCCACTGATGCAACCTGCATCACCTAACCTCATGGATGGGCCACCATGGGTACACCCAGGGCTTTTTTTGTAATAGAATGCAAGGGAACGACTTTCCTGCACCTTTTTTTCCCCACTAGCTCCACCCCCCCCTTTTTTTTTTGCACTGCTGGCTAGGGCGGGATTTGAACCTCCGATCCCGTGCTCCACAGCCCAGCACTCTCTCCATTGGGCTATAGGAACTCCTGTAGTCAAAAGTGCTTTTTGCACTGCTGGCAAAGGCAAGATTCAAACCTCTGACCTTGTGTTCCACAGCCCAGCACCCTCTCCATTCAGCTATAGGAACTCCTGTACTCAAAGTGCTCAGAACTAATATATAAGGTCTTGAACCAAGCTGGTGGCCGTCAGCACCTCAAGTATTAGTTCCAAACACTTTGAGTCTAAGAGCTCCTATGGCTCAATTGCTAAAGTGCTGCTCTATGGAGGCAGAGGATGGAGGTTCAAATCTCCATAAGGAATAATTTTCTTCTTCTTCCTTTTTTAGGTGGGGAGGTAAATAAATAAATAAAAGATTAACAAGTGAGTTCCTGCACTTTTTTTTTTTTTTTACAAAAAAAGCACTGGGAACACCTATTCAAAGCCCACCTAAAAAGTAACACACAATAGCTCTGCACTCCTTCCCTTGTGAAGGTCCTTGGCAATGGGGCCCCAGACAAGCAATCATTCTTTGGAGTCCTTCAAGTGCCTGGAATGGTTATTGAACAGCAGCATGGTTGTGCTCAACAGATTAGCTGCCCAAAGTCAGCAGCTTAGGTTGGTGCATGTGTGTAAGGGTTTGTTGCTAATTTCTTTCTGAAACCAGATGAGACCTTTGAAATGAACACAAACTGACAAACAATATGCTGTTCTACTTGATTAGATTAAATCATAAGTTGTCTCCTATTCTGTGTCCCAAAATGTCTGAAATGTACATTTATTTCATTTTTTATTTTTCACATCAACCCTGTAAGGTAGGTGAGGCTGAGCTGAGAGATAATGACTACTCCCAAGGTCATACAAAAAGTTTCACGGCTGAATGGGAATTTGAATCTGGATCTTCCAGGTCTAAGTCCAACTCCTGAACCACTACACAAGTGTTTCTCAAACTGTGGGTCGGGATCCTCTAGGTGGGTCATGGGCCAATTTCAGGTGGGTCCCCATTCATTTCAATATTTTATTTTTAATATATTAGACCTGATGGGATGTGACTGCATTTGGGGAAATGTTACAGACCTGTACTTTTAACAAGCTACAATGTATATTATTTTAACAATGATAGTCAATGGGACTTACTTCTGGGTGAGTGTGGCTAGGACTGCAGCCAAGGATTGTGAAAAACTTTCCTGCTTGATGATGTCACTTCTGGTCATGACATCACTTCCAGTGGGTCCTGACAGATTCTCATTCTAAAAAGTGGATCCTGGCGCTAAATGTGTGAGAACCATTGCACTAACTATCCTGGCTCTCAATGTGCTTTACCATAGCTCGTGAGCCTCCCACATGCAATTCACAATAGTAATTTAAAAAATATATATATAAATTAAAAAATTTACTTTTTAAAAAGGAGTAAAAATACAAAATTAAGGTATCTAGCCTGATCCTCTGCAATATTTAGGCTGGGGAAAAACCTACTGGGTTTAATGGGGCTTCCACCCAAGTAAGCATACACAATGTTGCAGCAATATTCACACTACTGACTCCCATTTCAATCTATTTCCACAAGTTCCAGGAATTAAGAATGGCAGTTCAATACAGGAAGCAAATTCAAAGATGAGGTTTCATTTTGCTTCAACCTTAGGCGCTTCACTTTGCTTTGAAAACAAAAAAGCAACCCTGGGATGGAGTGCAGACTTGCAAGGTGCGTCACACATTCTAGAAATGCCCTGTGTGTATTTCTGTGATATACTGTACTACAAGGTTGGTGTCTGTACTACAGCAACCACACTACAAATCTCAAGAAGCAATGCCATAATATAAATGCGTGGGGCACTGTCAGTGCACATTCAGCACCATGACAAACTAGAACAGGGCTCCTGTAGTCATTTTTTCACTCACCTGGGAAATGGACTCACAAAGCATGATCTCAGGCCAAACTGAACTGAAGACAGTCAGTATGAGAATGAAATTACCAGAGTTCATTTTTAAATTTTATATTCTGTCCTTGAAAAGTGGCCAGCAAATCAAAATGTTTTGAAATTGTAATAGCCAAATACAGCAATAAATGTGGGTAGAAGGTTCCTCCCCACATTGGTCTTTCAGGGATTTTAGATTTTACCCTAAGGAACTTTCTCTTATTATTTTTAAACAAGTGGTCTAGAAATGTTGGGGTTTGTTCTTCTTAAACAGAATATGCAAGAGTCATGATGAAACCATAGGAGTTGTCAATTAACTCAGAAGAAAGAAGAATGCCAACTTCGCTACTTTAAATATACTACCAGAGCAGCAAGGCTAATATCAAGGGAAAATCTATTTTAGCACACACAAATGTTGCAATTTCATATTCCTAGACTGCCCTGGAGAAACACATGGGAACCAACTATGCACAATTGGCTCAAATGGGGGGGGGGAATGCTTTGCTTTTAATCAATACAGTAAGGGATCATAAAAAAATGACCGCTGAAGTTACTTTTTGCAATGCAGCTTTGTGTAGCATGGCAAAAGAAGTCAATTATTATTCTCTTTGACAACAGGCTTTCTGGGTACAATTCCAAAGCCATGTCAAAAAGAGAGGAAAAAAATCTGCTTCTCAAGTACTTTCATCAGCACTGGGGTTTTTTCACAAGGCAGGATATTACCAATGGACTTATCCCCCCCCCCCTTTTCACATTACTCTGAGAGATTTATTTGTTTTTCCTGTAGGAGATGGGGCAAGTGAGGGCTTCTTTCGGGCACAGTTCGCACAACCCATTCATCTGTAAAAGCTCTTGGCTAGAAAAGCCTCCAAGGTGTGACCCATCTGCTATGACTGCTGCACAGTCACAGTCTCATGGTCCCTGCCAGCAGGATAAGGATTCATGGTCCATGCTGCGAGCCCTTCAGATTCACGTCCAAGCCCTGGCAACATTAAACAGCAAACAAGATCCATGGGAGCAGGCCTGCTATGCCAACGCAAGCAGATGCTTAAAGGGCACTCTCATTTTCTGAGGGCAACCTTTAAACACATCCTTCCTTTTTGTTCTAAAATAATCTCTTTATGCAATTTTGTTCTTGTGTCTCTATCGTTTAAAGTGGTCCTATGGGAAATGGCCACCAGGCGCTTGTCATTCCATGCCCTTTTCACGCATTCTTACTTTGTGCCTACGTTTTCAGCTTTAGTCAGAGAGTGGCCATTAAAACATCACATAGAGGGTTTGGGAGAATGTTGGCAAGAGGCTCTCTGGAGAACACCACCTTGGGATGCCAACTCATCACTGTCTATAATAAACCAGGAGACATAACGGACCATCAATTGCATATTGGAAATGATCAGCCACCGAACACTGTCAGGCACTTAAAATAAGCATTCTGAAAATGGGGGGGGGGGTGGTGGCTTGCTGCTGCACTTCATTATCAAACAGTGTACCTTACAGGGGGCCTTACCTACAGTTAGGCTGACCTAACGTTTTGGTATTCTTATAACTAAGGGAGGTGGAAAGGGCTGGTCTGCTTATCATTTGCAGTCAAGATCTAAAGATTTCAGATAAGAAAGAAAACAATGTCCTGAGCAAAAGATGTGGTTGAAGGTCCTTCTCTGCTATTTATGTCAGCCAACAGGAAGGGGAGGGAGGAAGCAAATACCAAAAGAGTTGGATAGATTTATATATCACCAACATTTGCAAAATTCTACTATTTCCATTCCCCCCCCAATGCATCTCATTTTAATTTTTAGTTTAAATCAAAATATTTTTTCAGTATTTACCTAAAAAAAAAAAAAAAAAAAAAAAAGGGAAGCCCTACAGGAATATAGCATATTTCATAATTGAATTATATTCAGAGAGATCATTTTGCCCAGGGCAAGCAATTTAAGCCTTTTCACTGCTCTCTGTTATAAGACAAGCCTGTTGCCCTGAATTAGGTGAAAATGTCATTAGTTTTGTGCAAATGGCTGAAACGAGTGACTCCACTGCTGCGAGAAGGCTGCTGAGTCTGTGCGGGAACTGACATGGGATAAAGTGCAGACAGAAGGAAGAAGGGCAGGGGATGATCTGGAATAGGGCCTGTTTGTCAGCTTTACACCCTTAGCCGTCTTTGCAAAACACAAATAAATCTTTTAAGAAGATTATACTTTCACACCTTGCCTTGTTCCCTGGTGTTTGGAAGGTTTTGGAAATGCATACATAGGCACAGAATCACACTTGTTTGGCATAATGATTGCATAATTGAGTAGAGTGAATGATATCTTTCATCTTTTACTAAACAGAAATGCAGATTGGCCTTGTTTTATTAGAATGAAGCTTGGAGAGACACACAGGTTTGCCCAGGTCTTGGAATGATCACTGTATAAAGCAGAAAAGCGTTTGTAGGCAAGACTGCCTTACCTGTAAACAAAAAGGTTTCCACACACCTTGAGCTCTGCCTTTCTCTTCTTTGTCTACCATGGAGGACACACCCGCTATTTAACTCCACGTAGAGCACACAGAGACATCTAGTGACTGAATATCATACTGCAGCTAGCTTATACAACACACAAACACACACACAAAACGGTTCAGTTTGTGGCCAAAGCAAAATAAACCTTAAATGTCAATCTTTCAAATGTGGTACGATTAGTGGAAATTTAACTAAGAAACTCAGCTGTTAACAGGAAAAGGGGAAAGCCATACCTTGGAAGAAAATTCAATATACAACCATAACATTTCCTTTAAGATCAGGAGCTCAAGATGTTAGAATAGTCGTGATAATTTCTTTTGCCTTAAAGTAGGGGGTACTGAAGCCACTAATCCCCGTTTTCTCAAGTACTTATAAACCTGAAATTGCTTGTTCTCACATCTGTAGCACTCATAGTTACACCACATCTTGTATTGTGAATTATAATATTCCAAGATTTAACAGATCTAAGAAATTATTAGCTCCAAATGTTTGAAACTACTACTTGCTTGTGAAGGGGGAGGCGGGTTAATAGTTGCATTTCAAAGCAATTTCTTCTACTGTGAGATCTGGAGAGGATTAGCATATAATCACATTTTAAAGGTTGGTCTTTATAAAAAATTCAGATACTAGTTCCCAGGCTTTTGAGATGGTAGCTAGGCTGGGTGTCACCATGACTTAACACAATCCAAAATTCCCACTGCCTTGCCTTCTAGCAACTTTGGATGGTTCCTTGCAAACTGAAATGTAATTTCAGAAGATGGAAAATATAAGTAAGGCCACTAGGCATAAAGAAAAATTTGAGCTCTGTTAATAAAAACTCAGAAAGCAGTGACAGAAAAGAAGGAATCACATCATTTCCATATTTATAAATCCAACCCTTCTGAGGATTCCAGCAGGCGGTATCAAATTGACAGCACGCATGACAAAGCCTAAAAACAAGAGGGAGGAAAAAGTTCCAATTAAGAGAAAGAATCAGAGTGTCGTTCCCGGAGTTCCATTTAAATCAGAACCAATCAAGCCTTGTTCCGATTCCTGCCGCTTTGCCCAGAAAATAATGAGAAAGATGAAAGAGGCCCAGCCAGCGAATGCAGACTCACGCTACCCTTTGAAGCCAGGAAATCACAAACATCACTTTAGAGAGTTTTGTGTTTGTGTGGCAGCTGCTGCATGGCCTCCTTCAAGAGACTGATCTGCTGTTTGAATTTTCCTCACCACAGCCTCTGCACCTTAACACGAACAAACAAGCAGGGCTGGGCTGCACGGGCAATGGGTTTTGAAGCAGGAATGGGAAAGTCAGAGCCTTTTGAAGAGAAGCATCAAAACCAGATAGGCTGCTAATTCAGTCTGTGCTAAGAACTAGGCATCTAGTTGGGTTTTTTCTAAGGGCTTCCAAGGTCATGCTCACATGTACCTCAGGTGAACGTTAAGTGAGAAGAGTGGCCGAATCAGAACAAAGGTCCCTTTTGTCTAAGACTCTGCTGCCCACAGTAGCAAACCAAATGCCACGGAGGTGCACACATGCAAAGGAGAGATTGGGGGGATTTAGGTGGGAGAGAATCATGCTGCCTTAGGCACTGTGGTCTTGGGATGGCCCCTGGTCATACCATCTGGACAGGTTTTTTTCATAGCTCAGTGACAGAGCCAATCTGAGTTGGGCAAGACCCCTGTCTGAAAGCCTGGTGAGTGCTGACAGCTAGCATAGACCTAGATGTATACATGATCTGCTACAGGAGAAGGCGGTTCAAAATATGAATACATTCAGGTTGTGCCTCGTTATCCATAGAGCTTCTGTTCTGAAATCCCCAGCGGATTAAAAAAAAAAATCAGTGAATACCAAATCAGTGGAAAAAATAGCTTTAAAGACCCACTTCCAGGTTTCTTGCTCCTCTATTGTCACCCCAGAATGCATTGGTATAGACCAGTGATTTTCAACCTTTTCCATCTCATGGCACACTGACAAGGCAATAAAATGGTCAGGGCACACCACCAGGTTTTTGACAATTGACAAGGCACACCATGCTGCCAGTGGGGGCTCACATCTCCCATTGGCCCTATTAATAAATGACCTTCTCCCAAATTCCTGTGGCACACCTGTGGACCACTAGCGGCACACAAGTTTGCCACGGCACATTGGTTGAAAATGACTGGTATCGACTGTATACCGCATTCAGCCACTAGATGGGGTGGATAGTGGAATCTAATAGAATGAAATGGATAATGGAATCTAACAGAGTGAAGGTAGGAAACTGGATTTTGGTGCTTTTTTTTCCTTGTTACAAGGCATGTAAAGGCAAACCTCAGTATCAGTGGTGAGTCAAATCAGTGGATACCAAATCAATCGATATCAAGGTCCACCTGTATGTACCTTTGAATAGATACATACGCATTTGCAGGTACATTTCCATAGTCGGAGCCAGCACACCTCTCCTCTGTATACTTGACTCCTGACTTTCTTTGATGCAGTTACTCACCACATTCTCTAGATTAGAATTCTGGAACTTGTGTGAGGCATAAAATGCTCATAATGGAGTGGAATACATAGCATTGTGAGACAAGAGCAAGGCAGCACCATATGTGAGATGGCTTCTTAGCACCAGGATTCTACAGAATGTGGCCAGCAACTCTGTCAAAGAAAAATTGATCTACACTGCAAGCCTTTACTGCTACACTCTAAAACTGGGCATTCCACCTTGATGGGTTCTACATACTAAATGTGTGCTGTACCCTTTAGGGAAATGGACTCTTTGGGCCATGATGAGCTGAATGATGACACCATCCATAAAGGAAGAATCCTGGGATTAGAAAAGGAGACCTAGTTCTGTAGTAGCATTTAATGATCACTGGTAAGATTTGTTTAAAAGGTTTTATAAGTACATAGATATGGAAAAGTTAGATCAGAAAACACTGACTTTTTCAGGAAAGATACTATGAATTTGCAGAAATGCTATAAAACTTGCTCATTGGCAGATTATATGAAGAATGGAGGCCCACTTGGCAGTTAACATATTTATTCATTTCAGAAATTTGGGTCCCATCTTTCTACCATCACAGCGTTTACATCCTGCTCAATTCCATGAGATCAGAGATTACGATATTTTTCTTCTCCTCCCTCTCCTCCTCAGAGGCAGTTGATGTTCCTGAGGGCAGGAAGGGGGGGACAAGCATATCTGTGTTTTAAATGCTAAATAGGCAACATTTATTGTTCAAAAAAACACATGAAATATGGATTGTGCACTGTTCCCTGGCTTTCTGATCGCCTCACCCCATAGCATACAGAGCACAGTCCATTGGTGTAGCTGCATGCTATAGAATGGTGGAATAGGACTGGGCTGTTAGATTTTTCTTGTATTAAGTTAGGGGAGGCTTGAACCCTTCTGTTTTGAGCCAAGGGAGGTTCATTCAGTTCTAAAAACTCTAGCTATATGTTCTTCGGATGGCACAAAATCCTTTTACTCTTTGTCTCCACCATCAGCTTTTCTCCTCTCCATTATTTAATCTTTGTGAGTTTTAATTTGGTTTCAATTTATTTCCGCACCTTCTCATGATGCCACTAGATGGTGAGTATGATATGATAATCAATTATCTCTTATGTCTTTTATGGCTGTATTGCATTGCATTGGATGGTGAGAAAGTGTTATCACAATTATTTTTATGAATCTTTACTTCACAGCACATTATCTCACTCAGGATCTCACACTTCAGTTATTAAGTCTAATAAATGCTATTGGTGTTTCTGCTGCATAAAAAAGTTTCCACTTCCTTCTTCAATCGACTAGGAATACACTGAGATCAAATTTGAACCTCAGCAGTTACGAAAATTATCCCACTTTAGGAAACTTGGAGATGATTTGTTGGACTCTGTGTTTACTAGATGCTGTGGACAAGCAATAGGGATGGACACCCCCTTTCATATCCCATTTGGGAGCTTCCCAGGTGCATTATGTAGTGCTGTGATGAGAATAGCTAATGGTTGAATTATCAAGATAAGTTTGGCATTCCTTGGATTACCATTGTAACACAGAAAGAGAATCAAAAGAGAATAATGAGGAGCTCATTGCTTATTTTGGCCACACTGGTAAGAATCTTTTATTCTTTCCATTATTCTATATAGACCAAGACCTTTCTCACTGAGAATGTAGGGCATGTGAACATGCAAAGCTGCCTTATATTCACTCCAGTTTTTCTATTGCATTTTGCTGTAAATTCCACAACAAATGGTATATGACATGATGGTATTATTCGTAAAACCTGTGATTTTGTTCACTTGTGGTGTCACCCCCCTCCCCAAGTCTGGCACCTAGGGTGGACCCCTTGTCCCTTGCTAGCTACGTCACTGCCATGACCACTGGCTTGTGGTGTCCGCATAGGGTTCTACTGGGTGCCCCACACTATTCAATATCTGCCCTGTCAGATCATCTGGGGGCTTGACATAACGACACTCAGTTTTACATCTCACCTCTTTGCGAATGAGGCAGAATATACATCTTTTCAATAACTTAATTTCAAAAAATTTCCACAAATACAATTTTTTCAAATGCAAAGAATAAATAACTTTGTAAAAGACATGCTAAAAGCAGAACTATCTATTTGCTAATATTAGACTGTGCTGACAAAATTTTGTTTGGAGAGAATTTAAAAGCGTGAATGAGCAAATAAGGTCAAGTAACTTTTACACAGTGTGTTGCACATAAAAAGCAGACATCTTTCCCTGCTTCTTGATGTATTTACAAAAAACATTTGCAGTTGGTACTCTCAAGGTTTCACTACAAACACTGCAAACATTCTCTGAGACAAGTGCTCAGAATGTGTCATTTTTGGGCATGTAACCAAGGATGCACTGCCATTTGCAGATTCTCAGCCACTTATAGGCATGACATTGTGATGTGGAGTTGTCTCTGCATAGCATTTATTTCATAATGAAAGACCCCCAGTATGCAGCCTTGCACCTACTGAAGCCACGTTGCAAGTTGTTCCTTAGATGTTGACACTTCCACAGTATGTGTTCTGTGCTTTACCATCTCTCCAGCTGTGTAGTGGACCTTCACCATCAATGGTGGAAGCAGAAAAGGACATACATTTTTATCTTATTCTATCTTTTTAACTTTTACTCTTGTATTCCTCAGGTTTCTATTCAAGCAGCTCCCTCTATGAATAGTTCAATACATACAGAAGGGCAGAGCCATGTTGTTTAGACAGTAGTACACCTTCACTCCTTCAGTTTATCCTTCCAAGTACACATCAACTATAAAGGAGAGTCACAGCACTGCATCAGACTAGTATCTGGGCTCCAGAATATGAGAGAGAGAGACAGAGACAGAGACAGAGACAGAGAGAGGTCCTTTTTTTCTTTTCATTGAGCAAGAAACAAAAAAGCTATAAATGTATTTAAAGAATGGTTTGCAGAGTGTTATAGGATTAGGAAATGAGTTTGGGGAGTTATTTCAATATTAAAGCACCTGCTCTTACAGGATAGCATTCAAGCTGGTCAGCTTGCTAATTGAAGATAAGAATCCAGTATGCTGGAATTCAGGGGGAAGATGGGATCAAGGTTTGGTAAGCTAATTAGACAGGAGGCTAGTTAGTGATCTGGTAAGCTCAATCCTATTGGGCTGCCCCCCCGGCAGGTGTTCCGCCATCGCTGACTGCCTTATGGTAGTCATAAAGATCATTCTGGCAGCGTGCAGATGCCCCTGGACACACCAAGACAGGTAAGTTGGTGGGGGAGGAGGGATGAGATGGGAGGAGAGTGGGTTCTAGGAAGGGAGTGGGTTCAGCATCAGCAGCGGCCACCAAACCCTTATGTCCTTCCCGGACCCAATCCCATGGCAGTGGTCCATGCAGAGCTGCACCAGCAAATGAGCTAGTACAGGTCTGAGTAGACCCCTCTGCTCTGCAGAGGCTTACCCCCAGTAAAAGAACAAATATTCCCTTAACCAGCGAGATCTCCATGTCCAGCCCCCTGCAAGACAGAGCAGAAGCCTTTTTGGTGCCACTATAATTGGCAGTGGAGAATAGATAGGGCTGGACTCCTAATTCCCTGATGGGTCTGAATCTCTACAAGGCCCCTCGGATCCTGTACATCTACCTGAGAGGACAGGCTGAGGTGTGAGTGTCAGGTGACTCACTTCTCCCTCTGTGTGGTCAGTGAGAGAGGCAAAGACAGCTGTGAGCTGCAGATTCTGAAAGAGGGAGGGGGGATTTGATGTACAAGTAACTGTCATGGAAGACAAGAGGAGAAGCGGGCAGCTGCAAACATTCTTAGAACACACATGTGCCTGATACTGCCTACAGGAGTGTGTTACCTGACTCTATACAATGCCCAATTTGTAAGAAAAGCAAATACTTCCATGACACCATAATCCTCCAGTGATTTCTTATCTAAAAGAACCCAGAACCCATATTATGCTGCAGCTACTTGAACTTCTCTCCACTAAGAGAAGTGGGGCGCATATACATAACAGTCTCACACATTCTCACTTGTATTGGGCTTATGAAGCAGCTGGACAAGCCCTGCTGACACATCAGGATTGGAAGATTACCCCAGCATGGATCACTTTGGGCCTGACACTGTGAGAGATGTTTTATATAGTATACATTTGGCAAAATAGTTGCTGAGATTTAAGTAAAGTGCCCTCTGGGTAAGCCTAAACTGGGTCCACTTACAAAAAACACAGACTTCTGTACACATGGTCTTTGCCACACTCCCCTTTGTTCCATCAGAAGCTGTTTCTCAAAATGCTGATGGCAACAATGCCAGTCTTCTGAAGCATTTGCCAAACAGGGACTGAATCCAAACTTCTAGGTTCTGCAGAAGCACCATTATCCTACTTGTATTTATGGCACTGGCCATTCACAACTGTGCTTTCTCCACGAGTATTCTGAAAGACCACAAATCATCCATCAACCAAGGGATTGCTCACTCACTATGACCTAATGCTTCTGAGAGTCATATCAGGAGCTTCAGCAATGAGATAAGAGATTTAATTTATCTGCTTAAAATATTTATATGCCATTCGCCATGCAAACAGAGGCATTCAGGGTGTCTCACAATGTCAATTTGAAAAACCACAATAAATGAAAGAACATTATTACAAAACAAGAAGATTTTAAGGCAAAAGCCATGGTCCAGCCAGGGAAATAACAAAAATTCACTCCCTAAAAGTGGAGTCAACCCAATCCCAAAAAACAAAAAGAGAAAGAAACATCTTCAATTGCCAACACACATATGCAGAGGGGGGGCCAAAGTAATCTCAGAAGGAAGGTAATTCCACAAATGGAGTATCATCATAGAGACGGCCCTCCCCCACATTGCTGCCAACCAACCTCCGATTATGTCAATACCACAGGAAGGCCTCTTCAGGTGACCATAGGGGACAAACCATTCTATTTGGGGATAGTGGTCTATCAGGTACTATGGCATAGGAAATCACAATTCTTGAATTGTACCCAGAAATGAACTGGCAGCTGTTGAAGCTGGTACACAGGCAGCACGACCAAGTCAAGCCACCTGGCCCTGTCTGCCACTCGTGCAGCCACATTTTGTACTAGTTTCTGAGTTATCTTCAAGAGTAGCCCCATGTAGAACCCATGACAGTAACCTAATCTTGATGTAGTCAATGCATGGATAACCACAGTCAACTTTGACTTAGGTATGGATGCAGTTACCTCACCAACCTAAGCCAGGTCAAAACCCTTGGGCCACCTCCACCATCAGAGCATCCAGAAGCAGTGCTGCATTGACAAGCACCCCCAAACTGCAAAGCTGCTCCATCAAGGGAAATGCTAATTCATCTAGAACAGGTCAACAATACATCGCCTGAATGGCAGACCTCTTGACCAACAGCGACTTTTAATTTCAATTTGTTCACCTTCATGCAACCCACTTTTAAATCTGAATTACTGTATACTGTTACTTGGAGCTCATAATCTACATATAAGGCAAAACAGCTGGCGAATGCAAGCAGAGAGAAAGTGCAAGGAAATCACAATTACTGCTTAGTAGGCATCTTCTCTTTACTTGCCTAAGCTGTACACATTTGGTGCCTGGCTTGGGTTATAGCACATGCAGCAAGAGGACAAATTTTGGTAACTCTTGTCATAAGAAGAGTGAATGCTGAGGACCCAACTTAGAGCTTTAGATGGGAAAAGATATGGAATCTTGTAGATCCCTACATAATCCTTGAGACAACCAGGTTAGCACTAGCACACATTCAGTGTTCTAATCTGTTATGGAAGAAAGCAATTTAGAGTCAGGCCTTTAACAACATGAGCGTGAATTCATCTCAAGGACTTCTAAGAAAGTCTCTTGGTTGACAAGGCCAATGGCCATCAAAGGTCATCTCAGCAAATCTTAGCCTTACCTTTGCAGGCCACATTGTTTTCAGGCTCATATCCAGCCTTGCAGGTGCAGCGACCAATGGGAACCATCCACTCCCCATCACCATTGCAGTACAACTTAATGGGCACATCCACTTCCTCAGCATTGGGAATGCACGTGCCTCGTGCAATCACCAGAGAGGTGCTTTCTGCTCCAGTCATAGTTTCTGGGAAGATGGCAAAATTCTGCACCACACTTGGGCATTTCTTAAAGAAGACCCTTACTGACAGCAGTGACATGCATGCCCCATAATCCTGAAAGGCAAGGTAGAAGCCATTGCGATTGAGAGGCCCAAAGCTCCTCACCTCTGTGTTCACCTTCATCAACCTCCCACCAAAGTCCACCTGAGAAAAGCTCTCATCTGCAGCAATGGTATCCACTTTGAGGTAGGGGGCCTCAGTCCAGAAGGCCGACTTCTTGGTGGCAATGACAGAGTCTGTCTCATAGTAATACAAGTTGAAGGTTTCCTTACAAGAGCCAGGGACATTGGGAAGGCTGCTACAGTCCCGCACAGTGAAGCGCATCTCTGTGTAAATGCGATGTGCACCCCTTCGGTTTATGAACGTAGTGAGAAGCCAGTTGTTCTGGTTGGGCTCAAAGACATTGCAGACTTGGTAAGTACGGATTGTGTTGAGGTTCTCATCGTAGCCACTGACTTCTTCCCACTGGATGAAATGAATAAAAAAGGAGAAAACATCAGATAATTGGAAAGTATGGAGAGAAAGAAACTTGAGGATTTCACTTTAAACCAGGGGATCATTAATCACTGCAAGCTGGCAGGGATACACGGACTCGGAGGAATAGTATGCTCTACTTTCAGTGCTGAAAAACATGAGAGACATCCCTGATTTTAGGGTCCTTCCAATGCCTGTGAGATGGAATTGGCCATGCCAATAAGTTAAGGCCCAGTTATATGCTTGTGTCTGCATGTACACACACAGACACGATGGCTTGGGACCAGCAAAATAACCCACACATTTCATTTTGCACTCATGTGCCCCTTGATGCTGATGTTACTCTGAAACATCATATGCCCTTAAGGTTCTGTGACAACGATAATCAAAATCAACTAGTTTCTGCTGTTCTGGTAACTTGACCTGTTTTAACCCCTAATTGGCAGAGCCACCTTAAGCTTGGCAGTTTCCTGAGTAAACTATTTTGGGCATGGAGCTGGCAAATATCATTTTAAACCAGAAATTGGAAATTGAAATAAACATCAAATTAACAAGCTGTTTTAATATAAATGACTGAAAATGAGTTGATGGTTCAGTTATTCTTTTCAAGATATATGATATTTGTTTCCTTTAAAAGGAGAGGAAAAGGTTTCAGTTCAAAGCTGCAGGTCATTCCCTCAGCTAGCCAAAACAGGAAATAATACTTCTGGGTCAGGAAAGGGCTGTTTATTTATTTAAACATTTGTACCTTATCCTTCAGTGTCACCCTCCAAAGATGGCTCAAAGTACCAGCAATATAATCAATAAATATAAAAGAATTACAGTAACAATAGGAGCCAAATCTGCAACATACAGTAATTATAAATGAGATTGAAGATGTAAGCCTGAAGAACAAGGTTGTTTAAACACAAACTGTGTTTAAACACAAACTATGGGTCAGGATTCACCAGTGGGTCGTAACACTATTTTTTGGTGGGTCACAAAACTGACAAGCTGACAGTTGACAAGGAAAATGTATTGAGTCCTATGGAAACAGAAACAGAGCAGCATGTCCATGTTTACTCATGAGTAGTGAACCTGCCTTGGTTCACTTCAAAATGCAGGCTGAGAGGAATGTAATGCCACCAGAATGGTCCCAATCCAATGAACAAAGTACCCGACAAACTCTCAAGAAGCTAGTCAACCCCAAACTGACAAGGTAACTGTATTGAGTCCTATGGAAAGCGAAACTGAGCCACACATGCACATTTACTCATGGGTATTACTATTTATATACCACTTTTCAACAAAAAGTTCACAAAGCAGTTTACAGAGAAAATCAAATAACTAATAACTAAGGGTAAGTAACATGCCTTGGATCTTATCAAAAACCAGACAAAGGGGAAGCAAGACCACCAGAATGGTCCCAATCCAATGAACATGGAATTCAACAAATGCTCCAGAATGCACCCCACCACCATCATAGTCAAAAAGAATAAAAACAGAGGACTGAGCAGTTGGTAAAGTGAAACTTTTTTTAAGTCTCAAAGCTATGTGAGTCCCAATAGAGTGTCATTTTTAAAAGCGGGTCCCGGTGTTAAACAGTTTGGGAATCATTGTTTTAACGTTTTATCTGGAACTGGTAATGACAGTGTCAAGTGAATGTGTTTGGGGAAAGTGTACCACTGATGAGGTACCAGAACAGAAAAGACCTTTTCCCTAGACATTACCCATCTAATCTATGAAGGCAGGAAAAAGGTCCCACAAACTGATCTTTAACAAATGAACACATTCCAAGAAAAGTTCCCTTTTTGTTTAGAAATGTAAATTGCCTGTTTTGCTATGCAAACAAGGATGGGACAAGTAAAGGTTGAACAGAAATTACAATTAAAGCAGAAAGGGTGGATATATTTGTATTTATAAAAGGAGTATGTCAATATATGAGGAGGGTCTTTGTTTTTGTGGTTGTAACAGCCCAATCCTACCTAAAGTCTCATGCAGCAATGCAGCAGCACCTGCACATCCTCCACTACATCCCATGGGGGATGTTTGGCTGCTGCAGGTGTCTTCAGAGTATGGAGACATTTGTCCCCTTGCCCTTGAATCAGCCCCAGCAACAGGTATGGGGCAACCTGGACCTGGACCAGCTCAAGTCCACGTTGCTCCATGTAAGTGAATCAGGCCCGAGAAGAGGGCTTGGATTTGTGAAAAATTACAATCGTGATACCAGAAGTGGGTCGTAATAGCTATTTTTAGTTATTCCAAGCCTTGGGGAGCCCGGCAGAGGCATTCAGGGGCTTCGTGCACCCTCCGGAAGGCTAGCACTACTAACTGTAAGTTGAAAAAGCCCCCACTGTGCCCAGAAGCAGCACAATCCTGGTGATCATGTCGCTGCCTTCCCCAACGTCCCAACCCTTAAGGGGACAGGAACTGGGCTTCCCTGGCTAGGATGTCGTGACACCCCATTTTGGGTACCTCTGATTTACACTACAATCCTTTGCATGTCTACTCAGAAGTAAGTCCCTCTGAGCTCAACCAGACTTACTACCAATTAAGTATTTATAGGACTGCAGCCTTACTTTGTAAAAAAGCTTTTTCTCAGTCATTATATATGGACATATATTGGTAGAGAGGGTAAAAATGTACATTGTGGGTCAGAAGGGCTATGAAATACAAGGAGTAAGAGATCTGTGATATTTCAATGCAAAGCTCAAATGTATGCAAAATAAGAACGTAACGGCTCAATTCACAACATCTGTCTCTGTCTTTCCAGTGGTGGGAAAGAAATTCTGATTCTGATCAAGCCTGAACTGAATTAACTGAAATTGTCTAATAAATTCTAGTTCAGTGATTGCCTACTGGAGTCTTCCTTTGAAGTCTTTTTTTAATTGAAGTATGGTGACTAAGGTCAGCAGCTTGTCCTGGGATACTGAAGTGTTCTCTCATTGACTTCTGAATGTTACCTATTTCATTGCCAGGATTGGTGTGTTTTTTTTTGGGGGGGGGGTTTGCTTAGGGGCATTCTTCTTGAAGGAGATTAGGATACAAAATATATTTTTTGAAGCAAAGTATGAACTGTTTATCCCATGTAATAAACAGAAGGGCATTGTTGGAAGGTGATGTTGGACAATTAGCTGGTAAATAAGCTTTTGAGAGCATGGCTGATGTCACAGATTGTCCACTGGGGCGGATGTGGAGTAGTTGTAGAAGCGGGCTGTTTGTCAGCCTAACATCATGACTCAGATTCATGCCTTCTACTTAGAGAGGATAGGTCTAGAAAGACTTGCCTTGCCTTACATTTCATAGCCCCTCTGACCCACAATGTACATTTTTTACCCTGTCTATCCATATATGACAAGAAGGAACAACCTGGGCTCAACTTGATTCTCAGAGCAGCTCTCCAGACTTCAGACTTATACAATTTGCTGAGACTTTTCAACTACGTACTTGTCTCTTCCTGGTAACTCCTAAGTACTTTAGGATCATTTACTATGGTTTTATTGGAGAGAGAGCAGCAGGTGTTCTTTTAAGTCTTAGACTAAGTCAGCAGCACACATGGTGTTATGTCCTTCTCAGACGAGGCTAGAAAAGGAACCACCTTCTTGTCATGTGGACTTCACTGGCTAATGCTCATGAAGCGCTACCTGAGCCATCAAAAGGCCCAGCATTGATTTGTTCTTTCCATAGCTCAGCAAGCAACTTCTGAAGGCCCTTCCTTATGAGCAGTTCAAGGTCTGCTTGCAAGCAGTTCAAGCTCTGCTCTCCAGTCTTGTTTCTGCTTGTGCGCCATTCTTCTTGAGATGCACCCAAGCAGATTTGTGGATAAGTTAGTCATTAATTATCCGGGTAGATGGATAATCCGGTAGATAATCCGGGTAGATGGGACTTGTCAGCCTAGGAAGGCAGCTCATCTAAGAGAAGGAAACTCTGACCTCAAACTTCCACTGCCTTGTGGCTACATCCAGTTGTGGAAAAGGCTTCAGGAGTCAACCTCGAGGCAAAATCAGGAGCCGGAGTCCCTTAGGCAGTTCATGGCTGAACACAGTCACGTTCTGGCAACTCCTGCGACGCCGCTGGAACCAACCGTATTGGCTTCTGCCTTTCCATTGGACCATTCCAGCGACGTGGAGAGGGGGGATTTGCTGCATGGGTAACAGCCTATCCTCCATACCTTCTTTACCCAGGCTTCGCGCACTGGAGAGGACACTCCAACTTCGCCATACGGCGTCGGCACAACACGGGAAGCAGCAGTTTACCGGTTATAAGTCTTTGCTCGATTGGCATAGAGCAGGGGTGCTCAAACCCCGGCCCGGGGACCACTTGCGGCCCTCAAGGCCTTTCTATGTGGCCCTCAGGGAGCCCCTAGCCTCCAATGAGCCTCTGGCCCTCCGGAGATTTTTTGGAGCCCACACTGGCCCGATGCAACTGCTCTCAGTGTGAGGGCAACTGTTTGGCCTCTCGAGTGAGCTGTGGGATGAGGGCTTCCTCCACTGCTTGTTGTTTCACGTCTGTGATGCAGTAGCAGCAGGAAAGGAAAGGCCAGCCTTGCTTTGTGCAAGGCCTTTTATAGGCCTTAAAGTACTCAAGACCTTCATTCGTTCATACAAGTTCATCTTTAATATATTCATTTATGAAAATTTATTCAAATTTGAAATGTAAATTAATTCGGCCCCTGACACAGTGTCAGAGAGATGATGTGGCCCTCCTGCCAAAAACTTTGGACACCCCTGGCGTAGAGCATGACGCCAGGGGCTGCTTCTGACGGTGGGAGAGATCATTGCATCTCATTGGGCAGCTACCGCCCGCCTTAAGCTGGGCAGTCCCCAGCCAGTAAGGTGTTGCCTCGCCACGGTCCGTTAACCTCATGGGGTGCGTGGGGTTTAGGGTGAAAACCGACAAGCGGATCGACAACTCTGCACCATGCAACAGAAAACAGAAAACTACTGCCCTAAAGCTGGGCACCTGGAATGTTAGGACAATGACACCTGGCTTCTCTGATGACCTGCAAGAAATAGACGATGCACGCAAAACAGCTGTCATCGACATGGAGCTGAGCAGACTGCAGATGGACATCGTCGCCCTTCAAGAGACTAGGCTGCCAGATTCCGGATCTGTCAAGGAGAGAAATTTCTCATTTTTCTGGCAGGGAAAACCACCAAACGAAACCAGGGAACATGGCGTTGGCTTTGCGGTCAGAAATACCCTGCTGAAATCCATCATCCCACCTACTGTGGGAAGTGAAAGAATTTTGTCCCTGCAGCTCCAGTCATCAGCAGGACCTGTCACTCTCATCAGTGCTTATGCACCGACTCTGTCGTCTCCAGCAGAAGCCAAAGACAAATTCTATGATGACCTGGCCACCACTGTCAAGAAAATCCCTGTCAAGAAAAGAGCCATTGTTCATCCTCGGCGATTTCAATGCTAGAGTTGGTGCTGATAACAGTTCATGGCCCACTTGCTTAGGTCAGTTTGGCACTGGGAGGATGAACGAAAATGGCCAACGCCTGCTAGAGTTTTGCTGTCATCACGGTCTCTGTGTCAGCAACACGTACTTCAACAAAAAGCCCCAACATAGAGTCTCTTGGAGACATCCAAGATCAAAGCACTGGCACCAGCTCGACCTGATCCTCACCAGACGCTCCAGCCTTCCCAGCATCAAGATCACACGCAGTTATCATGGTGCTGCCTGCGACACTGACCACTCCCTGGTGTGCAGCAGAGTGAAACTGCAAACAAAGCGACTGTATCACACGAAAAAGGAAGGAAGACCTCGCATTGATACCAGCAAGACCGGGGATCAGAGAAAAGTGGAGGAATTTGCACAAGCGCTTGAGGAATCTCTTCCAGGCCCGGCCGACGCAAACGCATCCAACAGATGGGAACATTTCAAGAATACCGTTTACAACACCGCCTTGTCCATATTCGGCAAGAAGACCAACAAGGCGGCAGACTGGTTTGAAGCCCACTCTGAGGAGTTGACACCAGTCATTGAGGAAAAGAGGAGAGCTCAAGCAGCATACAAGGCCTGTCCCAGTGAGCGCAACCTGCAGGTCCTCCGAACTGCTCGCAGCAAAGTCCAACAGACTGCCAGGAGATGTGCTAACGACTACTGGCTCCAGCTCTGTTCCGAGATACAGATAGCAGCTGACACGGGCAACATCAAGGGGATGTATGATGGTATCAAGCAGGCCCTAGGTCCAACACAGAGGAAAATTGCCCCTCTGAAGTCTGCCACAGGCGAGGTCATCCAGGATCGGGCGCAGCAGATGGAACGCTGGGTGCAGCACTACTCTGAGCTATATTCCAGAGAAAATGTAGTCACCGAAGAAGCGCTGAACAACATTGAGTGCCTGCCTGTGCTGGAGGAGCTTGACAGTGAACCAACCCTAGAAGAACTTCACGTGGCCCTGGACTCCCTTGCCTTTGGCAAGGCACCTGGAAAAGACAGCATCCCTGCTGAAGTCCTAAAGTGCTGCAATGAGATCATCGTCACTGAGCTGCATGAAATCCTCTGTCTCTGCTGGAGAGAAGGTGGAGTACCTCAAGACATAAGGGATGCAAACATCATCACGCTGTACAAGAACAAAGGTGACAGGGGTGACTGCAACAACTACCGCGGCATCTCTCTCCTTAGCGTTGTAGGAAAGCTGTTTGCCCGAGTTGTACTAAAGAGGCTCCAGGTACTTGCAGAGAGCGTCTATCCAGAATCGCAGTGTGGATTCCGAGCCAACAGGTCCACCACTGATATGGTATTCTCCCTTAGACAACTGCAGGAGAAATGCAGGGAACAACGACAGCCACTCTTTATAGCCTTCATAGATCTCACAAAGGCTTTCGACCTGGTCAGCAGAGACGGCCTCTTCAAGATTCTCCCCAAGATTGGATGTCCACCCAGGCTCCTCAGCATCATCAGATCTTTCCACAAGGACATGAAGGGCACTGTTGTCTTCGATGGCTCCACATCAGACCCTTCTGACATCCGAAGCGGAGTGAAGCAGGGCTGTGTTCTTGCACCAACCTTGTTTGGGATTTTCTTCGCTGTCCTGCTGAAGTAGGCCTTTGGAACTGCAACAGAAGACATCTATCTCCGGACCAGATCAGACGGAAAGCTCTTCAACCTCTCCAGACTGAGAGCAAAATCCAAAGTCCAGCTGAAATGTCTGCGTGACTTCCTCTTTGCCGACGATGCAGCTGTCACTACCCACTCTGCCAAAGATCTCCAGCAGCTCATGGATCGTTTTAGCAAGGCCTGCCAAGATTTTGGACTGACAATCAGCCTGAAGAAAACACAGGTCATGGTTCAGGATGTGGACTCACCTCCATGCATTACAATCTCTGAGCATGAACTGGAGGTTGTCCATGACTTTGTGTACCTTGGCTCAACGATCTCCGACATTCTTTCTCTCGATACCGAGCTAAACAAGCGTATCGGTAAAGCAGCTACCACGTTTTCCAGACTCACAAAGAGAGTCTGGTCCAACAAGAAGCTGACGGAACATACCAAGATCCAGGTCTACAGAGCTTGCGTCCTGAGTACACTTCTGTACTGCAGCGAGTCATGGACTCTTCGCTCACAACAGGAGAGGAAACTGAGCGCTTTCCACATGCGCTGCCTCCGACGCATCCTCAGCATCACCTGGCAGGACAAAGTTCCAAACAACACAGTCCTGGAACGTGCTGGAATCTCTAGCATGTATTCACTGCTGAAACAGAGACGCCTGCGTTGGCTTGGTCATGTCGTGAGAATGGATGATGGCCGGATCCCAAAGGATCTCCTCTATGGAGAACTCGTGCAAGGAAAGCGCCCTACAGGTAGACCACAGCTGCGATACAAGGACATCTGCAAGAGGGATCTGAAGGCCTTAGGGATGGACCTCAACAAGTGGGAAACCCTGGCCTCTGAGCGGCCCGCTTGGAGGCAGGCTGTGCAGCATGGCCTTTCCCAGTTTGAAGAGACACTTTGCCAACAGTCTGAGGCTAAGAGGCAAAGAAGGAAGGCCCATAGCCAGGGAGACAGACCAGGGACAGACTGCACTTGCTCCCGGTGTGGAAGGGATTGTCACTCCCGGATTGGCCTTTTCAGGCACACTAGACGCTGTGCCAGAACCACCTTTCAGAGCGCGATACCATAGTCTTTCGAGACTGAAGGTTGCCAATACAAATATCCATATATGTCCATACATAAACCAATCCTTGGTTCATGTCCATACATGTCCATCCATAATGGACATGTCCATATGTCCATACATAAACCAATCCTTGTTCCAGAACCAGCTTTCAGAGCGCGATACCATAGTCTTTCGAGACTGAAGGTTGCCAACATGAAACCAATCCTTGAAACCAACCCCAAAAAGAACCTCAGTAGGTGCTGCCTTGCCAGAAATTGCCATGTAAGCGAGTCCCAGGAGCCAAGGATTTCCTACCTGAACTGCCTGAGAATGCAGCCCATACCCATCCTCTGGTTCCTCAGAATCTTCAGTAATTCAGGTGAACAGTTCCCTGCACGTATACCACCTCCAGGGCAACCAGAGGCTTCCCAGACCCACTGGAGCCAGAACCTCAGATAGTTCATCATTGGCACCCTTCAGTCACGGGAGACTATAGTATCACACTCTGAAAAGTGGTTCTGGAATAGTGTCTAGTGTAGCTGAAGAGGCCAATTCGGGAGTGACAATCCCTTCCACACTGGGAGCAAATGTAGTCTGTCCCTGGTGTGTCTCCTTGGCTGTGGGCCTTACGTCTTTGCCTCTTTGCCTCAGTCTGTTGAGCAAGTGCCTCTTCAAACTGGGAGAGGCCATGCTGCACAGCCTGCCTCCAAGTGGGACACTCAGAGGCCAAGGTTTCCCATCTGTTGAGGTTCATTCCTAAGGCCTTCAGATCCCTCTTGCAGATGTCCTTGTATCGCAGCTGTGGTCTACCTGTAGGGCACTTTCCCTGCACAAGTTCTCCATAGAGGAGAACCTTTGGGATCCAGCCATCACCCATTCTCACGACATGACCGAGCCAACGCAGGTGTCTCTGTTTCAGCAGTGCATACGTGCCCTTTAAACAGAAACACTTCAGATGGAAGGGAACCAATAACACCAAGTTGACAACAGGACCACTTAAGTTCTCAGTTGGCAACATCCCATAGCTGAAGTGATATTTTAGCTTGTTAAACATCCTGTATCAAGCATGGATCTGCCCTGCTGTGAGCTGTCCATGGTCCTGTTCTGCTCATAGGTGCCCTCTGTGGGTCTCAGCCTGGAACAGGGTATAGGCCTTCTTCCCATACCCTGTGCTAAAGAGGTAAAGTACAGTATTGCAGTTCACGGTGGGTTACAGATCACTGATAATCCACTGAAACTTTTGTTAGCTACTGAAAACTGGCAGTGGAAGGTGGTGTTCTGCCACTTTTTCTGGTGGGTCTGTCATGCTGTGGGCAACTCTGCCTTTGTTGATCAGTTTCTTCACTGCACTGAGTGTGCATTTTATGTTTAAGGATTCCTGATCGAAATCCTTTTGGTGTGAATCTCCTTCCAAGGAACTGGAATAGGGTGGGGGAAGAGCAAAACGGCAAGGAAATGGGATAGGTCGATAGGGCCTGGGAAGGAGGTAGTTTCAGCAATGGCAGCACATGCTAAAACCTGACTTCCTCACCAGGCCTAATTTGCCTGCATGGTTCAGGTTGACCTGCTGCGGCTGCTGGAGCCCCTTTATCCCAAGAAAATCTCCAGCAGCCAAAACACTGACATGGGATGCAGTGGCACCACTGCATTGCATGCTAAGGTTTAGGTAGGATTGGGCTGTCTCCCAGGTTACTCTACTGCTGACCTCAAATTCAAAATCTATCAAAAGAAGGACTGCTGAACTAGAAATTCCATTACTCTATTTTATTCAGACCTCTAGGTTTCTTTCCCACTACAGGAGTTACATAATCATACTGATTATGTGTCAAAGAGGCCTACATTCTGCATAGAAATATCAGAGACTTAACAATATTCCCTTGAGTTTCATGCCCTTTTAGCCCCACTGTTGGCATTTGTTATCTACACCTCTGTGTATGCACACATGCTTTTAAATACACACACACACACACACACGCACACACACACACACACAGAGAGAGAGAGAGAGAGAGAGAGAGAGAGAGAGAGAGAGAGAGAGATTGAAATTAACACTTCATATATCCAAAGTGGGCTCTAGGCCATGAAAGTCAGAGGTGCTGGTAAAGCTTGCCTGGATATGAGCTTCTCATATAATGTTCATTTCAAAAGAAAATCATTGAGCAGTTAGGTCCCTGAATTCAGTCTGAGTTAAAATCCAAGCCAAAGAAGAGTTCCAGACTTAGGCACACATGCCCCACCCTGATCCCCTAATGCCCTCTCCCTTCCCTTAAACAGTACTTACAATGGGGCTGGGACAGCAGCAATGCCCAACTACTATAAGAAGAGGGGATCTGATTCTGTCCTCCCCTCTCCATCATGCTGGCAGAGCATCAGGAAGAAATGCCCCAGTCTACCCTATTGCAGTGGGGGAAGAAGTGGGTGGGTGACTTCTGAAACTGAATTGCTTAAGAAAATAAGATGTACCATTAACAACTTTTCTCTTTTTTGGGGGGGGGGGGGGAGGAAAGCAGTTTAACTTATTTTCCAAGCCAACCTGACACGAGCTGGTGGGAGGGGGGAGTTATCCATCACCAGCCACAATAAATCTGTCAGCCGTTAAGGTCTGACAACACTGCTGTTTTTGCTGCAAACAACTAATATGACTGCCTTTTGGAATTTGTGAATGAGCATAACAGTATTTCAACAAGAAACAAAAAAGGAAGTGGAAAATCACTTCATTTAGCTTATGGCTATTTGGGGAAAATTCATACCTTAAGGGCTTTAAATGGCAACAAGACAGTTTCAAAGAGGATAGTGAAAATCACATCTGTTAAATACCAGCAACTCCAGAGCTCTCCCCTCCTTTTCTCCATCTGCTAACATGCTAAACATAATGTCTTTCTAGTATTACAATCTCAAAGCAATGGCTCTATTGAGTAGGTGTTATATGATCACAAATGGGGGGGAATCATTTGTACAATTGCACATAGGAAGTAGAAGGAGTGAATAAAACTGGCCCATGTGTGTTTTGGGGGAAGGGGAAAATAATGCACACACAAAAAACTTGCAGAACTCTTCATTTCTCATTTTTATGAGCGGCACATCCATCAAAGCTGACAGATGGAGTGTGTCAATTTGCAGGTGGATTAATGAAAGTGCATTAATGTAATGTTGGCTAGTGCTACAATTAAGGGGCACGACCAATGTGTGCCCGGACCTGTGACGGCACAACAGTCTTGCAACCCAATTTGTAAGCCATCTAAGCTGCACTGTGTTTACAGGCTGATTGCTGGCAATGGCATTATTCATATGGCAGTCTTTAAGTGCCGCTCTGGATATGATGCATAATTCCAAGGTGCTCCAGCACCACTGAAGCGTGAATTAATGACTGTATCGCAGCATGTTATCAGAGGATTTTAGTATTTTTTTATGGAGATGAGAGGATTACATATGTAAGCAAAGCTGTATGGTATAAAATGTTAGGCTGTCATGTAGACGAACTGAAGTTAATGTGGTGGAAGGGAGCAGGAGATTACAGTACACTAAAGAATGTCACATATCTGCAAGTTCATTTTAGAATTTTTTAAAGCTCTTATTACTCTACTTAAAGAGTCAACGTAGGTTTACTCCAGCATTTCCAACCACTAAATCTGGTATAAAATGCCAAGCAGCACCAAAACCTCACATATCTGGACTGTAGCCACCTATCAACTGTTTACTTCCTTCTTGTGTGATAACAATTCCATTAGCAGGTGTTATTGCTGCTTATATGTGCAACAATACAAAATGGTTTCAAAAGCATGTACTGTAGTGTACTTTATACACGTGCTATTATACTGGGTTCTTTAGAAGTTCATCTGCTGATAAGGCCATTCCTTCCAGCCATGGTAATAACGTATCTATGTACAGTTAAGCCGTTCATTCACAAGGCAGAAACCCAGAATAACCTGCAGAATAATTGGATTATTAGGAAGCATTAATCCACCACTAAAACTGCAACATCCCATCTTGCTGATAAATAATCAATAGTGTCTCAGTAAAAGGATATCAAGAGGAGGCCAAGTCCTTACCAGACTAACAACTTTAATTACATTTTCTCCTGAAAGTGGAATGCACTTACAAGTCTAGTACAGAAGAATAGCCCTGATGCATCAAGCAAAGGGAGAAAGTAGTCTCCTCATCCAACCAGATGTCTAGGAATCCACATCAGAAGGACCCTGCTGGAACAGACCAAAGATCCATCTAGAGCAACATCCTCCTTTTCATAGGGGCCAACCAGGTACCTTCAGGAAACCCAGAAGCAGGCCCCGAAGCTGACACTTCTGCCCCACTGTTTCTCCATAGCAACAGGTATTCAGTAGCATAGTGCCTCTGAATCTAGAGATTTCATATAGCCATCATGACTATCAGTCAGGGTTAGATCTGTGCACAGGTCGTATCCAAAGAAAGTTAGTCATGACTAAGCCCCACTTATATCAATGACAGCACAAGCCTATGCATGTCTACTCAGAAGTAAGCTCCATTCATTTCAGTGTGACTTACTCCCAGGTAAGTCTGTCTATTGCAACCTCTGACAAGTTAAATTTATCACAACAGCCCAATCCTATGCAGTGCTGGCACAGCAAGGTCACCGAGATCACACTGTATCCATTGCTTCAATTGAGCAGGCTGGCAGACTCATTGTAGACCTCCAGCCTGATCAATGGAGCAACTTGGAGCTCCAACAGCTAAATTGCTGGCACAGAACCAAGTAGCCCCATGTACAGCTTTCAGGCTTGGGGTAAGGGTTAGGATGCGACAGAGGCTTCCTCCGCCATCCCTGCCACCCTCCTGGGGATGAACCTCCTCTTCTCCCTCCCCTACCCGGAAACACCCCCTCCCTTCCTCCATTTCAACAACAACAACAACAACAACAGTATTTATATACCGCTTTTCAACAAAAAGTTCACAAAGCGGTTTACAGAGAAAATCAAATATCAAATATCTAATGCCTCCCTGTCCCAAAAGGGCTCACAATCTAAAAAGATGCAACACCAGCAGACTGCCACTAGAACAGACAGTGCTGGGGTGAGGTGGGCCAGTTACTCTCCCCCTGCTAAATAAAAGAGGAGCACCCACTTGAAAAAGTGCCTCTTAACCAATTAGCAGGGGTCCTGCCATTTCACCTGCCCCCTCTGCTACATGGCATAGCACTTGCCTGCCCTGACAGCTCTTGGGTGGGATACAGCACCTGCAGAATGGCACCAGCCTTCCTGCTGGCGCTACTTACTCCCTGGGTGTTGAGAAGCACTTTGCAGCACTTTTATGAGAAGCACCGGCACTGTGGCCGAATACAACCCCATGAAGTTGTCAAACTCCTCTTGAAATCCATCTAAGCTAGTGGTCAGCACTGCATCTTCTGGTAGTGAATTCCATTCATAAATTTTCTGCATTGCATGAAGTATTTTCTTCATGGTGCAATCCTATGCAAGTTTGCTCAGAAGTCCTACAGTGTCCACTGATGCATATTCCCAAGTACATATGTATAGGATTACAACCTAGATACCATGGTACAAAGGATTTAAAAAAACTAGAGCCCTGACAACTGCTTCTCATATGGAAAAATTGTCCATTGAATAATTATGTGTACCATACCATTAAGCATCACATCTCTCCAAGTCCAGTGGGGCACATGAGTATTAAACAGTTAAATGCAAAAATGTTGGAAGATCCAAATGACTGCTACACTAATTCACTTCCTTGGGAATACTATTGTGCAGAAAAATACATGCTTTTGTATCTCACTCTTAAAAGGGTCTTGGTTTATACTTTGATACTTCTGTGCTGTGCAATTTTCTGTTGCGATTAGAATTTCAAGGCAAGTTGCAAAATTTCCATAGGTCAATCATTTGGAAACAGCACCACTGGTTGCAAAAGAGCTGTGTAGTGTTAGTGTGTGTTTTCTGAATCATCATATCATGCTGAAAGATATGCAAGTCTTATAGTCTGGATTTAGTCACTTTGATAATAATTCAGGTTTCATTTTTATTGGCTATGGTTGATTTAGATGTGAATTTAAGAGCCTAATCCTAGGCATGTCTACTCAGAAGCAAGTCCCATTATAATTGATAGGACTTACTCACAAGTAAGTGTGGATAGTCCCCTGTCCTAGTTGGTTGAGGGAGGGCAGTTTGCTTTTTAATCAGGATTTCACTGATTAATAAAAATAACAACAACAACTAGGTGGTCATCGGATTACTCCTCTGACTTTATTTAAGGCAGTTTACATAGGCAGGCGTATCATAGAAGGTTCTCTCTTTCAAGAACCACACAACATTTCAGATGGATCTTCCTGGTCTGATCTCACTTCTGGCCTCCAGTTGCCTCCCACATCTCTCACACGGAGGGCAGCCAAGACTCACACCAAAGAGCAGATGGAATAACTCAGCTCGGCTTGTCAGCTGCTTCAAGGTCTCGCTGTTCAGGGAGCTGTCGGTGGCCTCGAACTGGCGACCTTCAGATGTTATCTTCGGGCTAATGAAGGCTCTACCCTCTAGACCAGACCTCCTGCCCTCCTGATTAAAATGCCTCAATAGTCTTTCCCAACTGTACAAGGTCTCAGCCTGCTCCCCCATTTTGATGCAGAGCCACCATTAACACGTAGGACACCCATTTTGCAAATGAGAGCATTAAATAAATGTCTTAAAACAAATTCCAAATGCCATAGGTCTCCAGTGTTTGCTGTGAGTTTACACATACTATCCAATTTCAGCAATCCCTGACAAATTAGCTTTGTTTTAAGAAAGTCTACCTAACAGATTACTCAGGGAGCGCTGTGCAGGGCTCCCTGCACCCCCTGCAGCCTGCTGCAGCCCTGCTTTTTGAAAGTAAGTCACAAGCACTCCCCTTGCCCCCCTTTAGCAGTGCAATCCTGGGGATCACACTGCTGCCATAGCCCCTCCCCCACAAAGACTTACTGAGGCAGTAAAGCTCCCTCAAAGTTTGAGAACCACTGCCTTAGATGATACGTTAAGGGGCAGGATGGCACTGAAAGTAACCACCAGGTTGGCATTTCAGGTTGTATAGTCTGAGGGCCCAATCCTAACCAACTTTCCAGTGCTGATGTAGCTGTAATGCAGCCCTGGGGTAAGGGAACACTTGTTCCCTTACCTTGAGGAGGCCTCCATGACTGACCTTCCGCCACAGGATGCACTGCACACCCTGTTGGCACAGCTGCATCAGCACTAGAATGTTGGTTAGGATTGGGCCCTGAATCACCTACAAGCACCTCAGCCTGCCATTTATCCTTGTTCGGTCTCTTGCCCCTTATTTATTCCTAAACTATGAGCAACGAATTACTGGAAAAAATATATTCAACTATTATCACTTTAGAGAAATGGTAACAAGAAATGGTAATATTTTCTGATATTCAAAAATGATGATATTCAGAAAAAATCTGAAAAGCACTGCACAATCTGAACATGTTCCAACTTATCAGAAAAATTAATCTTCACATGTAAATGAGGGGAATTAAGATGATATAGTCAGTTACTGAAGACACTTATTAGTCCTTGAGATGACTCACAAGGCTTATTTTTCAACATTTACACCCAGGTTTCACAGCAATGGCATCGGTGAGGTAGGGGGAAACACTGACACCATCCACTAAGAAAACCCTGACAAAGATTGGAAACTTAGGGGAGGATTAAGTATTATTACAGCAGCAAAGTATTAAGAGGAGTAAAGTGGTCATGCAAGCTGAGGACATAAGAAAGACCCTTGGAATGCACAATACAGAGATCATCTGTAATTTCTGCAGAGCTACAAGAATAGAGTGAAGAGGACAGACTCCAGATTGAACAGCATCGAGAAAACAAAGGGAAAGAAAATGAGAACACCAAGTGCAGGCCATTAACTTCAAGGTATTAGCGGAAGAGATGCTATGCAATAACAAGTAAGAGAAGGCAGTTTTGAGGAAAAAAGAGACTGCTGCATGTCTGAAGACTGAAGGGAAGGATCCAGAAGAGGGAGAACAGGTCATAGTGTGCCACAGAGAGGAAGAGACAGAAGTAGTTAGGCCACATCTGGAGTATGGTGCCTGGTTCTGGTTGCCACAACTCAAAAAGGACATAGTGGATCTGGAAAAGGTATAGAAGAGAGTGACCAAAATGATGAGTAGGCTGCACCTCCCTTACCAAGAAAGGCTACAGCATTTGGGGCTCTTCAGTGCAGAAAGAAGGCACCTGAGGGGGGACACGATTGAGATATATAAAATTATGCATTGGAGGATAGTGGATAGAGGGACATTCTTTTTCCTCTCGCACAACATCAGAACCAGTAGACAACCATTAAAATTGACTGGCAGGAGAGTTAGAAAAGACAAAATGGAATATCTACAGGATGATGTCACCCAAGAGGCCTAAATTTCTTCAAAAGGGGATTGGGCAGATTTATGGAGGAAACATCCATCACAGGTTACAAGCCATGTTGACTATATGCAACCTCCAGGTTCTAGAGGTAGCCTATCTCTGAATGCCAGATACAAGGAAGTGGCAACAGGACACAGGTATCTTGTTGTCTTGAGTGCTCCCTGAGGCATCTGGTGGGCCACTTGCATTACAGGAAGCTGGACCAGATAGCCCTTGGCCTGATCCAGCAGGGGTCTTGATGTATTCCTATATTCTTAAGCAGGGATCTCTGGTGGAAGGTAAATGGCGTTTGATGAACAATTGTGTCAGGACTGAGATGTAGGAAGGCAAGTGTCAGAGCCAGAAAAGACAGTCACTACTCACTCAAGGCACCACCTAAACAGGAAGTCTTTAAAGCTCTTCCTGTTAAGGAAAGCCAATGGCCAGTTGTGGCGTGTGGAGCCACTTCAGCACCTGGTAGTTCACCACAGCGGGCAGCTGGATACAAAGCTCTCAGCTCCTGACTGATAGCATCTTTTTTCCAGATTTAGTCCAGTATCTTTTACAAGAAAATGGACACCAGGAAACTTAGTAGGAAGTGTTTTTCCTAGCATAGAGAAAAAGGGATCAGGAAAGTTTCACTCACTTAATTTGTCTATGACTGAGTGCTTTAAAAGAACAGAAGCAGGGACAGTTTTAAAAAACCTGAATAACCCTAGTTGGTGGTGAGTAACTCAAAGAGTATTTAGCTGAGGCAGAACAGTAAGGAGCTAGAATGGAGAGCCCTCATCTTTGCTTTTAGCCCACCCCACCCCCAAGAACCAGCAGGGCTACTTAAGACAAAATCCTAATCAATTTCCCAGCACTGGCCTAGCCGCAAGGCAGCCCCAAGGCAAGGTAGCAAACATGCCCTTACCTTGAGGAGGCCCTCTTGACTGCCTCCCCAATGCAGATGCAATGCATGCCACATCGGCACAGCTATGTCAGTGCTGGAAAGTTAGTTAGGATTGCGCCCTTAGTGAGTTAATGTATCTAGGAAGAAGGGTTGGGAAATTATTAACAACTTGCTCTCAAAAGAGATAAGCTATTGGGTCAAGAGAACTGTAGGAAGAACAGAAAGACATGAAGCTGCCTTCTGAGTTGGACCACTGGTCCATTGAGTTCAGTCTTGCCTGCACTAGGTGGCAGCCATTTCCCAGGGTTTCAGACAAGGGTCTTTCCCAGCCCTACCTGGAGGTGTCAGATGGATGACACCTGGGACCTTCCGCAGGCAGAACATGTGCTTTACCACTGAGCTGCAGCAGACTACAAGATCATGAACACTTTCAAGATCATGAACACCTCCTGATTTTAGGAATGGGTTAAGTCAGAATGCCAGATGTAGGGGAGAGCACCAGGATGAGGTCTCTTGTTATCTGGTGTGCTCCCTGGGGCATTTGGTGGGCCGCTGTGAGATACAGGAAGCTGGACTAGATGGGCCTATGGCCTGATCCAGTGGGGCTGTTCTTATGTTCTTATGTTCTTAAGAGAAACAATAACACAGTAAAATCAATCCTTTCTATTTATGTAAGACTGTAGATTCTACCTTTCCTCCCAAGCATTCAAGGGTGAGCCTGGTTTAAGGCAAAGCCACTCTTAATTCCAACCCCCACATTTTGCAATGATGAAGAAGCTGAAAGCATAAATCTAGATGTCAGATATATATCAGATGTGACCAATGTGCATCCATCCCAAGACACATTGTGCTATATAGATTGGCTGCACATCAGATGCGCAACCAGCAAATGTAATCTTCTGCAGATGGGAACAAGATGAATGTCAGCAGGCTGGATGCATCAGGAGCAGCATCTGTGCTGGGTTTGCTTGCACCACAGTTACATTCTGTCATGGGGTCCTTCTTCCCTTGACTGTATCAACACAGCCACAGGTGCAGAAACAGCCTAGACCGCCCTAGGAGCCAAGCTGTGCAAAGGAAACCATGTCACTGGCACAGAGGTGTTTTTGTTTCCAGAAAAATAATCTGTACACCCTGCAGGCCTCAGCAGTCCCTTGCCTCCTTTTTTTGCAAGGCCCACAAGTGTTTCCCCCGCATAAAGCACCAGCTCCTACCTGTGGCAAAATCCCAGAGCCATTCTGACAGCTGCCTCTGCTGTTGACACTGTCACAGTGACAAATTCATTGTTCCGACAAGATCCCTTTAAATAATTCACAGGGAGCTGTGGATTAAGACAGTGTTTTTCTGTCTGTTGAGATTTAAAACACTTCCAGCTGGGAGATTTAAAAAGACTATAATGGACTGTTCCACCTCCTGGCTCCCCTCCCCCTCACTATCCCAGAAGCCACCTCAACAACAACAACACACACACACACACACACACACACACACACACACACACACACAGTACAGTTTTGGAAAGGGGGAAGGAAAATTGGGAGGAAGAAAGCTTGGCTGGTAACCATGGCAATCTCACCCGTGCTATTCAGCTGTCATTACTCCCAAGGCTCGCACATGTCATTATCTAAGCCGTCAAATAAATGCTGTCTATCATTCCTGGCTTTCAAAGACTGAGTAATAACAAGGGAAGGGAGGGACTGAGAGGGCATCTCCTTGACAGTGGCGCTTGAAACAGCATCTTGGCACCCAAACAAACACACTATTATTGTTCTTATTTGTGTGTGCGTGTTCCAGAAACACCTCCTATCATGCTGTATTTTCAGGATGCAGGTTCCTTACTGGTCCATGAATGGAATTACAGTACTGATGGATCATCAATGTTCATTCTTAAGAAAGGTAGCCAGAATCCAAAGCATTTTTACATGGCAAATGTCATGGTAATTTTGCACGTCTTCTGCTATGCAGAACTGAACCACCTGAAAGAGAAATGTGCACAACTCAAATCCCTGCCACTCTGTCCATTTGGTGCTCCAGCATAAGAGGCAAACTCAATCACTTCCACCTGATGGATACTGCACATGTGGCACCTTCCCCACATGGGTACAAGTGTGAACACTGTGGAAGACAAACTTGCATTTGGAAGTGCCTGCATGTTGCAGCTCTTAAAATCACTTGCATGATTTTCAGATACATATTTCTTCAACATGTCTATACATCCATTTAGGAAAAATATTGCCTATGAAGCCACCATCAGTCTTGCCAATTGTCCACATTTAACACTTGTACTTTATGTCCATGCTGAGCTGATCCTGATCCTGCCACTACAAGTATCCATCAGTTGCAAATCCTTAAATGCATCTGGAAGTAATCAAATTGGAGAATCAATGCGCTAGAGTGGTTTGAGTGTTGGGCTAAGGCCAGTGAGACCTGAGTTTCAATCCCCACTCAGCCACTGAATCAGTGGGTGACCCTGAACCAGTCACCTTCAGGCTATGACTAGTGACCTAACAGGATTGTTGAGAGGATTAAAAAAAGGGGGGGGATGGAGAGAACCTTCAGTGCTGCCCTGAGCTGAGAGGAAGGGTAGGATAAAAACGGTCCTGTTCAGAACATGCAATACATCAGTGTTCTTCAACCTGTGGGTCATGGGGTTGCAAAGCCTCATTTGGGGGCTGACAGCAACCCTTTAAAGCCTGTGCAAGAGAGGGCTTGGATCCAATCTAATAATGGTACTGCCTTATCAAAACTGAGTTCTTGATATATTCCTGAACAGTCTCTTTTCACTGACCTGCCCCACACCTCGTAAGGCTGGTCCTGCTGAGGCTGCTATCTCACAAGGTTGTTGTGAAGGTAGGGGGGAATGGGGCAGGCAGGAGCAGGGAGTTGGTGGACTGGATCCAGTGGGGGGGGGGGGCAGGATCAGCAGCAGATCCCAGTCTCATACTTTATGTTTTGGGATTGTGGCATGAAAAAGGTTCAAGACCATTGCAACCAACATTCCTTCCTCCTCTTGAAGCTCTTGTCCAGGTCAGTGGGTTGTGCAATAGGAAATGAACCTGGAAGATGCAGATTCAAACAGCTTACTCAACACTGGACTAGAGTTTGGACCACTTTCTGTTTCTCAGAGCCAGTTCCCCGTCTGTAAAATGGGAATGAACTGATCCCAGAGGTTTGTAGGTAAACAAGATACAGATGTGTTATGTGCAATTAAAACACTATGTAAAGAAAACTTTTTAAGCTGTGTTTTCCTCTCAGTGTAATGAAGATAAGGGCCAAAGGGCTACGGATGGCAGGTGGAAAAACAAGCATATGGAACAGCTTGTAGAAATGATAAAAAAATGTATGCCATTGAGTGAGTCAGGAGCACTACAGACCAGCATGGAGCAAATTCCTTACACCAGACATCTCTCTCAAACGCTAACACTTAATCCTCCATTCATATCAGTCAAATGGGCCCTGGTGCCATCATTTTACACCAGCTGATAATCTAGCCCTTCAGAGCAGCTCTCTCCTTAAGCAGATGGCTACACTGATCTAACTGGCTTTTATTAATTTTTTTAAAAAGGAATAATTATTTCCTAAGGCCTAGGTGCTGTGTTTCACTTTAAGGACACAGATGTTAATTCCTATTAAAGTCTCAGTAGGCAACATTAGGTTTGTTCAAACCGGAACGGCCAAAGATTCCCACAATCCTTCAGCACAGAGAGCCCAGCTATATATTACCACATAAAGCAGGAACACATCAGCTATGATGCAGTTGTAAATGTGTTACAATCTATGGGAAACTAATCTTCATGCCCTAGCTGGGAATTAAGTACTACAGCCAATTCAGTTTATGTGCACAACAGTACTGAAGGAAGCAGTTAGGAAAGGGCTCTTAACAGGCCTCTCCGGCAACCCTAGGTAGAAAAGGGAAAGGCATGCAAAGCAGCGGGCCAGCTGATGTACTATCATTGGTCATAAACTCATCTCTAGATTGATTCAAATTCAGGACCCCAAAGGCCAGTTTTGTGGGACTTGAATTTAATATTCCTGAAGGTCAAACACAGTGGTATAGCTAATGAACATGTAGCCCGGTGCAGAGCTCAAAGTGATGCCCCGGAAGTGATGTCACAACTGGAAGTGACATCACGCCCAGGCTTTTTAAAAAGTGAAAATTGGGGGGAAACCTGCTTTCTCCCCCCAACAGTTCACCACCCACTTGATCTGCCACCTCCCCCCAGCCAGTGGCAAGCTAAGGCATCACTCTGCTACCTGGGTTCAAAGAAGATTTTGTAGCCCCCCCTCCCCACAACAAAATCAAATTTAATTAAGTAGATAAATAAAAAGCATGCCCTTTATTGGTCAGAGACACTGTGCTGGGGTGAAGAGGGACCGTAATTATCTCCCTGCTAAATATAAGAGGAGCACCACTTGAAAAAGTGCCTCTTTACCAGTTAGCAGGAGTAGCTGTATTATGACACATGGAAATGAGAGCTGACTCCTATTAACACCTTATTGGTTCCATGCTGTATCATACCATCTCACTGGCTCTCAAAACAACCAGTCTCATAGGTCGGTTTTGAGTTAAAGAAATCTACTTTTTGTTCCTGAAGGCAGTTGTGTTTTTGTTTTCTGGTTAATTGGCCATAACTTTTTATATAATACAGATATTCCAGTGGGGTTTGTTTCATTGCGTTCTGCATTAAATTACCTTTCCAATGATATATAACATGATGGTATTATTCGTATATATCTTGGCCAAATCTGTACCAGATCTTGCAACTATGATCTGATCTTGAACTATGATGTACCAGATCTTGCAAAACAGGCAACTATGCATATACTTTTAATAATGATAGTAAATGGGACTTGCTCCTGGAGAAGTGTGGATAGGACTGCAGCCTGGGATTGTTAAAATTTTCCTGCTGGATGATGTCATTTCTGGTCATGACATCACTTCCGGTGGGTCCTGACAGATTCTCATTCTAAAAAGTGGGTCCCAAAGCTAAAAGCTTGAGAACCACTGCTCTAGGGAGCACGTTGTGGGGTATCTACTTCTCCCTGCCAAATAGTTTCTAGAAGGTACTGCCAGAAGAGAGGCATTGGTTCTGCCCCATGACTCTTATGCCATAAGATACCACAGGCCCAGGGCCACCCCATACAACTGTGCTTTGTACAAGGGCGTCACATCAAAGGGGATGCCATTCAGGCAGAATGGAGGGAAATAGGAAGGTGCCAGCAGAAGATCACCTCCAGCTGGGACGAAGGGGTACTTTTTTCTACTGTATACAAAGGCAGTGGATGGGCTAGGGATGGCCCTGCACAGGACTTACTTTCCTGCCCATTCTCCCACTATTTAGGAAACTTCTGGAAGCCATTTCATTATTTGATTTGCTCTGTAAACCATTTTGTGAACTTTTCACTGAAAAGTGGTACATACATCAATCATCATCACCATCATCTTCATCATCATCACCATAAATCAGTATTTCTACACTTTTCCTCCTTTATCTCGAGAAACTTTCTTTCATTTCTTTTTTTCATGCCCTCTACAAGCTTACATCCCAGCAATCCTTTCTGTTTGTTGAACATAGGATTATGTGTGTGTTCTTAAATGTTATTTTATTAAATAAGAAACATGTCCAAATGATCCTTCCACAGGTAAAACAGTATTTTCCCTGGCCTTTAGACCAAAGGTTATTTTTAGAATGCTGTTTTATTCTACTTTCTTCCACCCTTCTACCATACATTATGTATATAAAATAATCAATGAATATAATTATTTTCTATTTTTTTATTTTCATCTCTAGATGCTCACTAAAATGAGCATTATTCTACTCTCTTGCCTTTCTTTTTTACTTCCAATTCTACACTTACTTTGTGTTTTTTTCCCCTCTTCTGGGTATGTGTTCTGAGGTCAGTTTTTGTTTCTCTTGATACTTTTTAATAGTATAAATGAAACCCAAGATGTCGCTGCATGCTTCTGAGTCATTCCCCCCCCCCATGTGCCCACTGCTTCCTTTTTCTTGGGCCTAGTTTGGCACTCAGGCCAGTAGGCCCAGTAGTCTGTATGGGTCAGGGTGACCAGATACAATGGAGGACAGAGTGCCTATACCCTTAACCATTGCAAAGAAGGGGGAATTTTGGCAGGCACAGCTTTTTAAACTCTTCCATGTTGAGCTGCACCTGCCAAAATTCCATCTTCTATGGTAAAAGGTATAGGCACTCTGTCCTCCATTGCATCCGGTCACCCTGGGATGGACACAGTGCTAATTGGGGATTGATGAATTTCTTCTTGTTTCCCCTCTTTTTAAACAAGATGTGGTTATCGAGACATCACCTGGGCAGTTATACGCCACACCATTATTGGCCAATTAGATTCCTCCTGCAGTTCAGACCATTTTATGATCATTAATGTCACATAGGAAACAGCTGGACATTTTCCCCTGGGTAATTAAAGGCGATCTCAAATGAGATTACCCCACAGGACCCCTTGTTCCAAGCTTAAACCTGTTTCCCTCCAAAACAACATGACCAAATAATGAACAGGCTGTTTCATACACAGCAATAGGTAATATTTTCCAAAAATGATTCCTGTGGTTAGTATTTTAAGCCCATACACATATCCCCCTGCCTGTTTAGGACCGCAATCCTATACACAAGTGCCTGAAAGTACTTTCCATTGAACACAGTGGGACTTACTTCTGAGCAGACATGCTTAGGATTGTGCTACTGGTAAAGTATTTGGATTAAAGCCATTTTAAAGTTAAATCTGTGGGATCTGTTTGATGCTATAAATTCACTGCACTCAAATTGGCTCTGACCTATAGTCCTCACCTAAGGTGGCATCATAATAGCTTCTCTGTCCACCATGTTCAAACCATATTTTGAGCACTGCTAGAAAACATGGCATTGTCAATACAAGGCAATGTTCAGATTTGCCATATGACAGGCAGTCACAATACCACCTTGCAAATATATAAGAATAACTTTTTTTTCAAAAACTGGTAGCTCTCAATTTACAGTTTTAATTTGCACGCCTTTGAAATAGTGCAATTTATAAATTATGACCAGAAGTGCAATTTGTATGGGTTCATTCTGTATGGTTAAGCTTCTGCATGTTTGTCTTGCAAGAGAGACATGTGGTCTATTTGGCTTCTGTCTGTGTTGCCCAGGGAGCCTAGAGTGAGGAAGGTGAGTAAATCCATTACAATGGATGTTAAGCTGGACATGATCAACCGGCTCCAGAGAGGGGAGTAGGTCACCTATGTCAGCCACATGCTTGGCTTGCAGGAGAGCACTGCTCATGGTGGTTGGCAACCTTCAGTCCCGAAAGACTATGTTATCGCGCTCTGAAAGGTGGTTCTGGAACAGCATCTAGTGTGGTTGAAAAGGCCAATCCGGGAGTGACAATCCCTTCCACACTGGGAGCAAGTGCAGTCTGTCTCCCTGGCTATGGGCCTTCCTTCTTTGCCTCTTTGCCTCAGACTGTTGGCCAAGTGTCTCTTCAAACTGGAAAAAGCCATGCTGCACAGCCTGCTTCCAAACGGGCCACTCAGAAGCCAGGGTTTCCCACTTGTTGAGGTCCACTCCTAAGGCCTTCAGATCCCTCTTGCAGATGTCCTTGTATCACAGCTGTGGTCTACCTGTAGGGCGCTTTCCTTGCACGAGTTCTCCATAGAGGAGATCCTTTGGGATCCAGCCATCATCCATTCCTGCTCTGGCACTGCTCATACCACTTGCAATAATGCAGACAAGATGAAGAAAAGTGCTCAATCGGGGAGCAATGAAGCACATGGAGAGTATGCTGAGCATGTGGGCCAAAGATGAGAATCTGAGCAACATAGCCACTATGTTCGTGACCCAGGAAAATGCCTGGACATTCATGGAAGAAGTGCAGAAGAAGAAAGAAGACCCCGTGAAGCAATTCACAGCAAGCTCTGGCAGGTTCACTAACTTTCGGTGAAGATACAGCTACCGCAACATCTAAATGAGCAGGGAGTCCAATGAGCAGTGTGTGCCAATGCCAGAGCTGCTGAGAGATCCAAGGACATTCTGAAGGCTATCACAGAGAAGGGAGGCTACTCTGCAAAGCGATTTTTAATGTGGATAAAACAGCTGTTTTGGAAAAGAACGCCAGCATGTACATACATTTCTTAGGAGGAGAAGACAGCACCTGGCTTCAAGGCCTCTAAGGATGACTACACTTTACTGTTTGGCGGTAATGCCAAAGGAGACTGCAAGCTGAAACTGGCATTTGTCTGTCACTCTGCAAACCCCCATGCTCTCAAAGGGTATGTTAAAAATCTTTCACCAGTTCATTTCTTCGCAAATAACAAAAGGTGGATTACTACTGATCCTATTTTCTGCAACTTTCTCATGTCTAAGCTCAAAGATTAGTTGCACTGTTACTGTTAAGGAGAGAATCTGCCCTTTAAGAACTAGTGGGTAATGCCCCTGGCTATCCCAGATTCATTCAAGACCTTTGTGAAAAACATCCAGGTTGTCTACCTATTGCAAGTCCCACTTTGCCACTGCCTCCACTTTTCTAACCTTGTGAAGAACTGGTGCCAAACTGGTGTTAGTCATGTTGCCCACCACCTGCACAGTCCTATCTCTATCAGAATGATTAGAGCAGGAGAAACCACATGGTGAGCTGATGCTAAGAAGGGTGGAAGAGGAGGTGGCAGAAGCAGCAGCTGCAGTGGAGGAGGCGAAAGTGGCAATAGTAATGATGGGCCCCATGCTGGTGCCTAGATCTCCGGAAACCCCTGATAATGCCAATGGCTGCCATTGGTCCTGCTGACTTCTATGTATCCAAATGAAACACCAAAGCAAGGGAGGAACACAAGTGCTCCATTTTTCTCTCAGTCTCTTCTCTTTGCTTTGTTGTTCTTTTCCCCCCTCACTTCTCTACCTGTCCCCTTTTCGCACAGCATCCATCTGCCTTCTGCCTTCTAGCTTTTTCTTCTCTTCCTCTGTGTATTCTATCTGTCTATCCATATGTTTGATGCCAGACACCATATTTATCTTTCCACCTGCTCTTTCTTTTGTCTGCATTAATTTCTGTCTCGGCCATCCAGCTAACTATGTGTTTTCTTGCTGATTTTTCCCCTTAAGATGGCCACCCAACCCTGTTCCAAAATAGAGGGTAAGTTATTTTCCCAGTAGCAAACACCAACTGTTTTTCCCTACATTCACCTCCCCAGCAGCTTTTCTCTAGCTGGGAATATTCAGAGATGTAGTTGTGGCAGCTGGGAGGAAAGTGACTGTTGAAGAAAAGTGCAGGAGAGAAGCAGAAGTTAGAGAGAGGACTGAGCATTCCTCGCTCCTAGTTCTTTCCTCCAAACATCACTCCACCACTTTTTATTTGTTTAGGAGAGACTCAGGTTCTTAGATGTAGTTACCATAAAAGAGGTAGAACTAGACAGTCTCCAACTGTTTTAAGTAGGGAAGGAAAGAGCGGATAGCAGGGAGATGGTATGGAAAGGTGCTAGGAAGCTGTATTTGCAGGAGTTGTCCTATGGACATGTCCTATAGCAAACATTATGGGCTGAAACAAACTATTGCTCAAGTCCCTGCAACTTTTACAAGTAGAAGAAAGCAGCTGTGGGGAAAGGTCAAGAAGTTTAAGCTCCCTCCATGTGACTTTCCTGGGTTAGGCACCTACCTTTGACACCTACTAACCATGATATGTGTAGCACATAGCACCCCTTTCAACTGATGTGCACTGCCACAATCTTTTTTTATTTGGCAATTTTTTTTCTTATTGACAGCTGTCAGGAAAAGTCTCTAGAATAGCATTTCTCAACATTTGTCCCCTGCCATACCACTTTGCATGGTCCACCCATTGCAAGTACCAATGATGTCATCGCCAGTTGTGTCCAGATGCAATGCAACAAACACAGGTAAGAGGCTCAGGGTGGATAGAAGGGCTTTTCTGAGTACTCAAATGTGCCCGCTTGAGCTCTGCCCGCCAAGCTGAGCCTCCTACCACTGCTTGTTGCGTTGCTGGTCTTGTTGCCAGATGGTGGGGGTCTGGGGGTTCCGTACTTGAGGACACCACCTCAAGTAGCACTGATGGTATATGTACCAGATGGGGGTTGGAGTCGAAGAGTTTTGGAAACAACATGCAGTGAACACAGAAAGCGGCAGCCTCTGATTGCAGGGAGAAGAGGGTGGGGCAGCAGCAGCCACTCTCGCAGCTGAGCAACTCCCGTTTCTTCTGCTTTTAAAAACAGCGCAGAATACGGACAGAAGACGGGCTTGTATTCTGCCCAGGAGTGTGACTGTATCGCTGCGAGGGGACATCCCGCGCCTCCCTTTTGGGTTCCTGGAGCCTCCCTAAAGAGCCGAGCCGCACAGTTTGAATAGCACTGCTGTAGAGGAAAACACTAAAATCTTATATCCCGCCAATGAATCTCTCCAGCAAAATTAACATGCATTTTCTATTCTGATCTAGTATTCCCCACAAGGACAATCCCAAAGCATTCCTCTGGACAGAGGAGTCAAATCCAAAGTGGCCCCAAGGGATGCAGTATTGCAGCAAAATGAACCATTCCTGCAGTAACTATCAGACACATTCTTCTAGACACTATGAAATTAGGTAGAGAAAAGAAAAATCTCTGCAAAGATCGATTAGCAGGAACTGGTTATGTTCTTTGGGCATCTGTACTTATCAGCTCTTTCTATCTTTGTTGCTTTGATGCAGCCATTTTTAGCTCAGGTCCCCCTGCTTTGATGCAGCTATTTGTCTCTCTGGTCTTTCTATTGCCCGACAAAACAATCATCTCTGGTAGCCCTCTATTACCTGTTTAAACCTACCTATTAAGCCAGCAACCATCTTTCTAGCTGATCTTTACCTCGTGCACCTGTCTCTGTCTTTGTTGATCACTTTCTCTGTCAGGGGAATGCAAGTCAGGTTATTTTATGCCCCCATTCCTCAAATACTCCTATTGTATAAAGACGATGTTTTAAGTGCCCGAAGGTGGTTTGTTCCTCATTACTTCATAGATGTGACATTAATAGCCAGCAAAGAGCACTGCTGAGTGCAATTATGAATGGTGTTCAGGTACGAAAGCTGCTCCGAGCCTGCTAATGTTTTCTAATTATAATCCTTTAGGTAGAGAGTGCAAGAGAGACAAGGAGGAAAGAGGGAGAACTCAGCGTTGACTTATATGTGCATAGCTCACTGAGAGGGTGGCAGCAGCTAGGGAAGAAGGGGCAAGTCTTGGCTGATTTCTTTGGGGAGAGAGATAGCAGCTAAGCTCCAAGGAATACATATCTGTCTGAAACTGATAGTAGCATATCATGCCAACTGATACTAGGCAGTTGATTCTGAGATAGCGCACCAAAAGCACATGGCAAACCACAAAAGAGAATGAATCCTCACCACATGGATAGTGACATGAAAAAGCAAGCAGTCAGTCAGGGCAAATTTTGCAGAACAAAAGGCATAGGAAAAACAACAGCATTTGGTTTATAGAGAGTCTACCCATATCAGTAATAACACAGACTTATCCTCAGAATGCACAAACATACCTTCTGGATTGCTGAGAGGAGCTGCCTAAACATCTCCCAAATCCATGCAGAACTCTACCCAGAATCTGATCCCTAAAGCGCGAGTCTGCACCCCAGGGCCAAAAGGAATGACAGGTTAAGATGTTCCTAGCATAGTCACTCACTCATAACATGGTACCACCCACAGAATGACCACTCTAGGAATGTTGAGGTGCACGCCTTGCTTCCCTCCCCTCCCCTCTGATGCTGATACAGTTACCACAGGTGGCTTTTAGTAATCACTAGAAAGGTTACATTAGTCAATCAAACCTCAGATCACCTCAGCAACAACACTGCCCACTGCCACATTTGCACCATGTGGTTCCAACATAACCCCTCCATCCATTGCTGCAAAATGACACCTTCTAGTAAGGCAGAGGCTCCAGTGCATCTTCCCTCTCTATGACCACTCTGCCAAGAACATCCATCCCACCACACACTCCACCATGCTTCTGAAGTGATACAGGCACATGCAGGCCATTACCACAAGTGCATACCTGAACACTGGAAGAGGCTCTACACTTGTGAACAAAACTCTCTAATAGCCTGGGTCAAGAGAAGCTGCTTTCTTCCCACTTCACTCACCTGACAGCCTCCATTTCTTGTCTTCTTGGCTCTCCTTCCTTGTGATGTTCTTGCATCCCACATTCCATCCTTTTGCCTATCCCACATTCTCCTCCACAAACACTGCTGCCCCCTTTTCCATTCTCCCTATTCCATCTCTCTGACTAATCTGGTTTCGACTACTTCCCAACACACACACATATATACAAAGAGGCCTTCTCCCCATTCTGAATTAGAACTTCCTCACATGACAATACGAGTGAGGGAATTCCCTCAGAGACCCAAGCTGTACTGTGATGAGCATGTGCTGTTCCCTGCTGAAGCATATTTGTCTGCATGCTTAAAACACTGGCAGGGTCTGACTCACCGCTGCATAATGTGATTTGGAGTACAAATGCAAAGGATGGCATGGAAAAGAAGTGTAAATCATCTGTTTGCACAGGCCAACTTCTTCCCAGCAATGAGCTGTGTGTCACCAGAAAGTGGAAACCACGGGGGCTGCTGCCATCTGAGCACGAGTAGGCAAAACAACCACACAGGGGGGAATGAACACTTAGCAGAGCACACTTCCTACAACAGAGAAAGATCACTGTGTTGGAGTTGAGTGAAAACATAATAGGCAATGCCCAGCCTGCCTCCACTGTGTCAAGAAGTAGGTTCGGAAAGGGGGTGGCACACCTGCCGCAACAGAGTCGCTCTCAGGAAATGGCAATGTATCGCAATAATGGCAGGCAAAATGATGTGTCATTCACTTACTGCCGCTGCTATGCATGGCTTGGGAACCTGCTGCAGGAGTGACTTATTTACTGCCTGGGAATTCACCAAGCAAGTGGGATTTCTTTTAATTCTCAACTTTTGGTCAAAGAGGAAAAATGAGATTTACACTTCTGATGACTATGAGCCATGAATCAGATTTCCATCATCTCTGTCATTTGAGATGTTTCAATATCATCACCAACCCCCTGTCTTAAAATAAAAATAATAGTAAACCAACCCCAAAATCATATGGTCGCTTCTCAAAAAAATGTATCACTCAGTGAAAAACATCCCACCTATTATAGTACATCCACACTCTCTCGTTTAGTAGCCATATGCATGAAAATGCTTTCAAACAATCAGTGAAAGTATCAAGCAGTTAAGACCTTCTTACCCCTGAGGGAGGGTTTGCTGTCCAACCGAGTTCAGCTGTGGCCGTGCGAGTATCCATTAGGTTTTCTGAAAGTACATAAAAAGAACGAGTTACTAAGCAGTTGGAAATCTGAACAAAACTGCATATGAAGTTTGGCCTACAAAGCCATCTCCGGGGTCAAAATGAATATGACATGGGAGATGGATGGTTGGATCACCTCACTTTTTTCTTTTCCTTTTTACTTCAAAGTAGCAGTGAAAGATTTATAACCCAATTCTATCCCCCACCACGCTATTGCATGCGGCTCTGCCAACAAAGTGTGCTCTGCATGCTATGGGGGGGGGGGAGGAGGCAATCAGAAGGCCAACCAGAGATAAGCAACAAACTTTTCAATTTACCTCTGGATAAGCCTCCTGGCCACCTATGGGTCTCCTCAGACCATGCCAATGATTTTGGAAGGGGAGAGAAAGGGGGCAGGACAGGTTGAAAAATGGGGGATAGGATTCAGCACGCACCATTGCTGCCAAGATTTACCCTCTCCAGCTTGCTCCCTACCCTGCCATCCCCTCTGCCCCAGAATGCCCCCAAAGCTCCTGCCACCAACTTATTAACACAGCACAGCCTCTGGGAACTGCCAGTATGCATGCCACACTTCTGGCAATTTGCACCAGCAGTCTGGAAGCATGTAAGTGTATTGGCTGTTGCACTGATGCAGAGGACCTTGCACCAACAAGTTGCAAGACAAGACAGATCACTTCAGTCAAGCCGGCCCTGATATTACCCATTCTGAAAAAAACTTAGCAACATGAATTTTGAAACAGTTCTATTATGACTACGTTCACTGATTTCCATTTTTAAGGGAAGATTTTGTTTGTGTGTATGCTTTTTTTGGAAAGCACAGAAGAGTTGTAATACTGTTAATATTTTTCCAATCTCCCTCTTTTAAGGGTAACAATAATAGCAACACCGAAAACATAGACAGACAGATGGGGAAAAATTCTCCAGGTTTTATTTATTTGTTTTCAACAGATTAAGTTGCTAGTCTGCTGTGATTCCACCAAATGTGACTGGGAAAGGAAATTTCATTTGTCACCAACGTCTGTCTGGTCAAGCAGTTCCTTCCTTCTCTGTGCTGAACATTTATTGCTCCTTTCTTCCTTACGGCCCTAGATATCTGAGTGCTCAGAGTCACCACCTTTTGCCCCAAGGCAGAATTTCAAACCATGAAATCATTGCCGCCCAACTATGTACACACTCACACCATTCAAACAACACATCTCATCAGAAACCATCATCCAACTCAACTGCCCTTCATTCTGCTGCTTTCCCATTTGCTTGGTTCCTTTCACCCACCGCGGGTTGCCTTTCACCCACCCCGGGTTGCATAAGCCCCCCCTACTCAGTTGTATCCCCAGCCATTTGTGCCACCACTCTGCCCTGGCTTCTACACATTCCCCTCTTCATGGGTGATTTATTCTTCAGCCTCAAGTAACTGCACCTGCAATGGTCAGGAACCCACAATAGTCCAGAACTTGTCCTCCCCCAACCCCAGCTATTTGCCCAGGAGAAAAAATATGTTGGCATAAACAACAGCTTCCCTCCCATGGCAAACACTAGCCTGAGGGAGGGGTGAGATGCAGGGGAAAGAGTTGCCTCTCTTCTGCTGCATCACAGTCCCAGTCCCAGTCCCAGTCCCAGTCTAAACTGAGAGATCCACAACTGCTATTTAAATGAATGGGGGGTAGAGGGACAGAAATGTGATAACACATTTGTGTCTCGCTTAGCTTGACCCCAAGACCATGACTCAGCATTCAGGAAAGCCCCTGTCTGAATTGTTCATGTTATCTCTCACAGAGAGGATGCTACCAGACTGGCTTTTGACAGGCCGGCCTGGCATGTCAGTGCCTATACCAAAAAGGATGAAAACATTTAAGTGGTAATGGAGAGGGAAGCACAAGTACTCATTATCAGATACTCTGAGCACAGAACAAAGCCAAGGGGTTTTTGGCAGGTGTTGGGAGCGCTGAAGCAGCATGGCCAATATAATGGATCAAGCCACCTAACAAGGCCATGGAACATCCTCCCTTGGGCATTTACAACAACCAACTTCACAACAACCTTCCAATCAAACATGCAGCGATTGCTGTCTGCTGCAGAGAAAACAGAACAACAATACAAGCTGCTTGCACACTCACATTGCACCCCCGTCCCCTACATACTCTGAGCAGTCTATCCATAATGAGTGACATCTGCAATGTAGATAAGGGAGGTATCCCTGCAAAACTGTCCAGAGATGCCATTTTTCTTGCAGAGATTGAATGCACTGGATGAATTCACTCATGAAATCCTAACTTTAATATGTCCTTTGTTGCAGTACAGTAAATGATCTTTGAGAACTTCTTGAAACAATACAGATGTGTTATGATGGAACATTACTTATATATCACTATTCAAAAATGCACTTGTTTGCATAGCAAACTGAATAAGTGTTTTCGTATCATACCAGCTTCCATGGTAGGAATCCAGTCTGCAGTTTCATATATCTACAAGACCCTTCTCTGCAAATGCCTCTAACTGAAGAAGTGTCCCTGCTTGCTAAAGCAGGCTTGGGCAGTTACTAGCAAGTAGGTCCTGTGTAGCTCTTTATCCATATGAACCCCATATGCACAAGGAATAGCAGAAGAACCATGATCACAGAAAGCTGCCTCAGATGGTACCAGAGTACTGATCCAACTAGTACAGACTAGTAGCACTTCTCTTAAATTTCAAACTGGTATCTTTCTCAGCCAGGGCTAGTCCATCCATGAGACCAACTCAGTGGCATAGCTAGGGGGTGCAGGGGGTAGCAATGGCACTGGACAACAAGCTTTAGCAGGGCAACAAGCTGAGCTTGACACTAGTGGCCAAAATTTTGAAAAAAAAAAAAATTGGTATGTACGAAAAATACCATCTTGTTATAAATCATTGGAAAGGTAATTTAATGCAGAATACAATGAACCAAACCCCATTGGAATATCTGTATTATATCAAAAGTTATGGCCAATTAACCAGAAAATGAAAACACAAATGCCTTATGGAACAAAATGGATTTCTTTAACTCAAAACTGACCTATGAGATTGGTTGTTCTGACAGCCAATGAGATGTTATTATGACACAGTGTGGAACCAATAAGGTATTAATATGCATCAGTTCTCATTTCCATGTGTTATAATACAGTTACTCCTCCTAACTGGTAAAGAGGCACTTTTCAAGTGAGGCTCCTCTTATATTTAGCATGGAAAGAATGTCCCTCTTCACCCCAGCACAGTCTCTCTAACCAATAAGGGGCACACTTTTTATTTATTTACTTAATTAAATTTGATTTTGTCATGGAGAGAGGGGCTACAAAATCTTCTTTGATCCCAGGTAGCATATAGATGCCTTAGCTATGCCACTGGCTGGGGGGAGGTGGCAGATCAAGTGGGTGGTGAACCGCTGGAGGGAGGAAGCAAGTTTCCCCCCAATTTGCACTTTTTAAAAAGCCCAGGTGTGACATCACTTCCGGTTGTGACATCACTTCCGGGCATCATTTTGAGCTCCGCACCGGGCTACATGTTCATTAGCTGTGCCACTGGGCCAACTGAAGCAGTTGTTTCAGGCAGCAGGTTGAGAGGGGGCACCCATCTCTGCTGACCTGCCTCCACCGCTCCCCTTTCTAAGCCTTGGACTGGGAAAGAAACAGGGAGACAGAGATGAAGAGGAGAGGGAGGAGAATGCTGAGCTAGAACCTTGGAGAATGGGAGAAGCAGAGGCTGGCGCATCTTTGAGTATGGGGGAAGCATTTGTCATGCCACCTCAGGCATTAGGAGGTCTTTGACTGGCCCTGTTCCTAGCTCTGCCTGGAAATGCAAGATGTATTACACTTAATATACTGGTGGGGGGGGGGTTGACCTAGGTTCCTTTTGCATGCAAAACATGAGCTCTACTGCTGCACCATGATCCCTCCCTGTGTCCTTCTGAGACAGGGAGCAATCAAGAGTCCATGGTTCTGCACTAGCGAATCTGCTCCATTTACCCATCATCATGTTCATCACTTCCTTTTCAAAGTCAATTGGCTGTGTACAATTATAGGGATGGTCTTTAAAAAAAGAACAATTGTTTATGTGGAAAGAGATTTCCCCTCCATCTTCCCTTCCTGCCCGCCAGTCCAGCATGCTTCTGAGTCGCTTCCCTAGAGGACTGTTCCTGGCTCAGCACTGACACTGGAATGTAAACGCCGGCAAGGTGCTTCCTCCCTCTGCAAGCCACACTTTGCAGACTCCAGACTTGGCAGTAGCTGGTGTTGTTTGAAAGAGTTGACTCGTGCGGTTCGAGGGGAGGAAAAAAAACCCAGAAAATTGAGGGGGAAATGTCCTCGTTGAACAAATATGTTTTTCCCATCATCCCCTGTCATGCGAAGGAAGAGGTTGGTGTTGACTTCTTCAGAGCTCAGCTTCCTTATCTGTGCTGCGGTGCATGACTGTAATACACAAGGGGGATTAGTGTTCGCAGCCACAGCTTGTCACACAGCTTTGCTCTAACATGACAAATGAATGCCTGGTTCTATTACCGCACTGTTTTCTCCTTTTCTTCTTCCCTTCAGTCTGTTCAGCCTCCTCAGCGCCACTCATTTATGATGGATAAAAGCTTCTGAAGATGGTGGATTAGAACCTGACCTCTGGTAAGCCTCTCTGAGGCAGGGGAGGATGTTACCTGGTCACAGGTCACACCTGTAGTCAATTAGAGTGCCCTTTGCTCCAGGGCTCTGCACAGAACATCTGTAGAGCATTAGGCAGAGAGGTTCTCTCCCAGGCGACTGAAACTTCATTGTGAGGGAAGACGGTCTCTCTCTTTCAGTTAAAAGAGGCGACATAAACAGGGTTACCAACTCTTTCATTGGCCTTGCTCCTGCACCTTAAAATACAGCCTGAAACACGGAAATTAAAAGGGTGAAGCTTTTTGGCATGGATGAATTTTTGCACGGCTGTTGTTAAGGCATGGGTGTAAGTAAAGTCAGTAAAAGTTGGCAAATCTAGGCTCTAATATACTGTCTGGCATATCCCCCCCCCCCCGGAAAAAGTTCTAGGTTTAAGTGTGCAGAAGATACTGACTCCACTATGAAAACTCTTCTCTCTAGTCTCAGACACGTGAAGTCCAGTTGTAGAGTTTTCTTTTTTCTTTAATGGAAGTTGAGTGTTCCAATTTCCATTTTATTTTCCACAGCTTCACCTTGAGCACGCTTAATGAACCTGCCTTGGCTCACGAAAAAGTTAATTCAATTTAACCCCCGCCAAGCCTGAGAAAAGAAGTCAGTGTCACAAAGCTCCTGTATGAAAGTAATGTCAGATTCCTGAACACTGAGAAGCAGTTTGTCAATAATTAGGATTTCTAAATAAGGCTTACTTGGAATTGGTTTTGAAAAAGTTCAGGAGTCTTGTTATCATAATTTTTTTTGTATCCATTTCAAATTAGAAACTGATGGCACAATCCAATCTTTGAGTAACACTGGCACACTGGCTGCTGCACCAGCCTTTGGTGTCACAAAAGTGCCGTAAAGCAATCTGTGACACCCTGGGCATAAGAAGTGCCAGTGGGAAGGCTGGCACTCACCTGATGGTACTGGATCCAGACAGAGGGCCCAATGGCACAGGTAAGCCCCTGCTGGGCAGTGCAAAGCAGGGAAAAGGGTGGAGAGAGGGTGTAACAGTGCAGACAAAAGCAGAGACAGGGCAGATCGGACCCAGATGGGCAGAATTGGCAGTGCTGGTGCACACCGAATTCTATCCCCCCCTCCCGGGCTTGAAACTCCACCATGGGGCTTGCAGAATTCTCAAGACTTCTTGCCTGCTCCTTCCCAGCACTGGGTACAGTGTGGGTCAAGTGGCCCTGCTGCTCCAGCACTGTGGCAACCATTCACCTGGCTCACTGATGACTAAACTAAACCAGCAGGAAGAAAGAGAAAACTCAGAGGAGCATCAAGCCTCAAAGGACTATACAACTAAAGCAATCCAATTAGATGTTTTCATATGAATACAAACAAGAGGCACCAAAACTTGCACATGTGGACTGCTTCATTCATTTTGATGGAGGCGACAGATAATTGAGCACAGAGAAATGTGGACAAGGATCTGCTGCCTCCATTGAAATGAGAGAAAATTTGCAAGTGCAAGAGCTCCGCCTGCATATCAGATGCCCTCTGCAGCCCTGAACCAATCACAGAATCATCATCTTTTTAGGTATAAACATTTATTTTTGTATTTCAAATACTACGTAAAAATGAAAGTGAATTTTTCAACTCCAGAAGGGTAACTAAACTGATTTTGACTCAAAGCTACTTAAAAGGGGGGGCTCTTGTACAATGCGCTGGTCTTCATGGCGCTATACCTACTCAAAAAATGCCTCATAGGCTGCAATCCTATTGCCACGTACCTGGGAGTAAGTCCCACTGAATTCAATGGGACTTACTTCAGAACAGACATGCATAGGCTTGTGCTGATACTCTTCCAGTCAAATGCACCTCCCCAACACTAGTTCCTGCTACAATTATAAACCCACCACAAAGGCTTAGAATGGTGGTCAACTGGCTGATCTATATACTGCGCTTTTCCATAAGGGACACAAAATTCTGTATCAACCAAGGTGCTACCTTGGCCCTGAGTGTGTATCTGTACAACACGGAATCTGTCATGACAATCAATCACTGGTGAGGGAAGATCAGCAGTGGGAAAGATGGTCAGGGGCCAGCGTAAAATTACTTTTCTCAGCCTGCTAATGAGGGGATTACAATGGATCGCAGCCTGAGCATCATTAATCAGACAAGAAGCTCCACAGCCAACTCCATTCCTATTCTATGTCTTGCTCTTTTACTCTCAGCTCTTTCATCTCCTTTGTAGCTGCTAGATGCTTAATGCCCTTTCCCCTGCCTTCTTTCCCCATCCTCAATTTCCCTCCAGTTTTTCTCCATCCCATCTATTCTGTTTCTCTTAATACTCTGTTTCCTAACACTTTAATTAGAATCACTAACACTTCCTGCTTTGTTGAAGGGATGTAATGCACTGATGCACTCAGAAAGAGTCCTCTCTAATATCTTTTTCTTTCAAGGTAGCAGCTAATTTATATCCGAAGGATGTATGTAATGTTGGTTTTTCTCCATTATGCCAAAACTAGTTCTCAGTAGCATGAGTGGCATTGCCACATGAAGTGTCTGCCTGGCTGTTGCGGGCATCTACTAAATGTGCCCCAAAGAAGACTTCCACAGTAAAATTCTCTCCACTCGCTCTCTTGTCTGACAGGCCATGGCTGTGCTTTTCTAAAGGGCCTTGGGGACCCTTTGAATTTGAAGAAATGCCCTGTTTGTTCCTGTTTCTGTTTTGCTGTGACATTTTGTTTTATTCATTGCTTTACTCTGGATCTGGATTTCAAAACTGTGAGCTGCCTTGGAATGTTTTTTTTTGTTTGTTCTAAAAGCAAGTTAAGCATATTTTTAATAAATCAAAACAAATCATCGGTGACACCCTGACAAATACTTGCACACACATATACAATGCCTAGAGCCAATTTTAAATTGGTCCTTAACTTTTTTTTGTTTTGCTTTAGTGTGGTAAAAGACGCTTGCATATCCATTTGTTTGTGTAATTTGCTACATCACTTTCAGCATTAACATCAAAATTCAGCATGCTAACAAAGTTATTTTCACCTATTTCGCAAGACACATAATCTTGTGCCACTGCTATAGGGATACAAAAATCTATAAAGTTCAACATGTTATCTACTAATCACCAACACCCTGAACCTCTAAGCAAGAAATTAGGAACTGAACCAATGCAAGGTGCAAAAGAAAAAGTGTAGAAAAGAGAGACCAAAATGATTATTGGGCTGGAGCACCTCCCTTATAAGGAAAGGCTACAGCATTTGGGGCTCTTAAGTCTAGAAAAAAAGGTGCCTGAGGGAGGACATAACTGAGAAATAACAAAATTGTGCAGGGGATGGATAGAGTGGATAGAGGCAGTGGTGGGATTCAAATAAATTAACAACAGGTTCTATGTCCTAATGAGCAATGAGCAACTCAGCTTCAATTGTCTGCCGCAAAGGACAGCATAGTTGAAAGACTATGGCTGCACTCCTATACTGTACAGTACACACTTTCCTGGGAGTAAGTCCCATTGAACATAATGGGACTTACTTCTGAGTAGACAGTCATAGGTTTGCACTGTAACTTTACCCAAGTTACTGTAACTTTAACCCAATGTTTAAATCCAAATTGCAAGGCTGCAATTCTGTCCTCTATAGTCATACTTACAGGCCACTGGCCACTAGTTTCCAAGGAGGATAAACATGCGGCTGAAATGCACACTTCAAATGGACATTTTTTCTTGAATTCTCAAGGCAGTTGTATAATGAAATCAGGAAGGCACCAAGAAGAGGAGGTGGGAACTGCCAGGGCTCCAGGTTACCAACCTCTGGAGACACCACAGCAGCATAGCACCTTCACATCTGCACAAACCAACTTGCTGCACTGGGCTTTGAGCTGGGCCACCTTCCTTCTCAGTGGGAACTTGGTGATTTTTACCAGAGCAGTCAATCCTCTCAAGGATCTGGTTCACTTTTAGTGGTGAACATCTGGTCAGCAAAAGTGCACTGAGCACATAGTCTGACACCTCAACATCAACCAAAAGCAACAACAGCATAGTAACATCTTTACATCTCCCCTTCTTTTTTGTTCTATTACAGCATTCCTCAGCATCTGCCTCTCGCCCGCTGTACCATTTTGCATGGCCCACCTCTGGGAAGTACAACTGGCAGTAACTGGAATGACTTTATCACCAGTTATTTCCATACTAAGAGGCCAGACATGATGCAACAAACCACGGTAAGAGGCTCAGGCTTCAATCCTATCCACTTTTTCCTGGTAGTAAGTCCCATTGACTATAATGGAACTTACTTCTGAGTAGACATGCAGAGGATTGGGCTACCAGGGTAGATGGGAGGGCTTTTTTGAGTGCAAGAAAAGCAGAACTGAGCCTCCTACCACTGTTTGTTGCATCGTACTGCTGGTCTCACTGCCAGGCAGTGGAGGTCTGGGGGGGGGGGTCCTGCCATGACTACCACTGGGCACCACCTCAAGTACCACTGGTGGTATGAGTACTACTGGTTGAGAAATGCTGCTCTATTGCTTTTACCACCCAGCCCCAAAAAGAATTCCAGTGAACTCTAAAGCTTCCCCCTCCAACTTCCAACTCTGCAATCCAATGCACGTCTATTCAGAAGCCCAACAAGTTCAAGGAGAGTTGTTGACTTCCAGGATTTGAGAGAGAATGGCAGCCTACAGTTTCATTAATGAGCAAAAAAGTACTATGAGGGGACTGTTCTTCTAGGTTGCTTTCCGACAGGCAACAGCAGATACCCATCACTTTGGTCTACTCTAGTGGCGAGTCTCCCACAAGTTTGAGGGCTGCTACTGACCAGGGAGTGCAAAGCAGGGGCCTGCAGTGAGTGGGGAGGCAGGTGAGGCAGAACCTCCCCACCACAGTCCTTCGAAAGTATTGCAGCTGTGTAGGTGCCCAAGCACCCACAACCCAGCCTAAAAATGAACATGTAACAAGCCTTGCAGGTATTGAGGTTCACCCTGATCACAAGTTCTTCCCAGTGCTTCTCCAGTTCTTCTTCATTAGGTGATAAGACCTAAACCCAATTTGCAAACTTGTTCAAAAAATCTTCAATTTCTAGTCAGCCTGCCATTTCACTTGCATTGGGGGGGGGGGGGAATAACCTAAAGGAACTTTTCTGCTAAAGAAGGAGCAATGCTAACTGTACCATCCTCAGCACACTTACCTGGGAATAGCAGCCCATTCCTATGCAAGCCTACACAGGAGTAAATCACATTCTATAGTCAATTGGGCTTGCTTCCCAGGTGTGAGTAGGATTGCAGCCTAAGGGCTATCCAACTTTCCAGAGCCAATGCAGCCACATTGCAGTCCCGAGGTAAGGGAACAAACATTCCCTTGTCACAAGGAGACCTCCAGGACTTGGTGCTGAAAAGTTACAGTTAAGAGGACTTGGGACCTAATCCTATCCAATTTTCCAGTGCCAGTGCAGCTATACCAATAGCACATGCACTGCATCCTGTGGTGGGGGGCAGGAAACATTTGTTCCCTTACCTCAGGGCTGCATTGTGACTGCACAGGTGCTAGAAGAAAGCCTCACTGAGCACAATAGGACTTACTTCTGAGTAGACATGCATAGGATTGTGCCCTAAGGCTGCAATCCTACTTCCACTTTCCTGGGAATAAGCCCCATTGGCTATAATGAGATTTACTTCTGAGTAGATATGCATAGGATTCTGGTCAAAGGCTGCAATCCTATCCACACTTTCCTGGGAGTAAGACCAACTGAACTCTTTGGGCAGGAGCTGCTCCGGCGCCCTCCTCTTTGTCCCGCCTGTGCCCCTGACACACCAGGAGAGCTGAGCCCAAGGAGCCTCCAGGCGGAGGAGCAGTCTACTCACCAGTCGGCCAGCTCAGCCAGGGAGGGGAGGCGTGGGGAGGGCAGCTGGGCTGCTTCTCTCACCCTCGTCAGCAGACTGCATCTGCGGGTGCGCTGGCCATTCGCGCCCTTTCGCAGGAGCTGCGAAAGCGAGCTCACAAGGGCTGGTGAGCGGCAGCCGCATCACGGGAGACTCCAGTTGGCCACGTCTGGCTTGCCCCTTCAGCCCCAGCAGCCTCGGCACCCACTGGGAGCGACCCCCTTTCCCCCAGGACAGGTTGGCCCTGCACGGCTGCTGCCCCCAGGAGGGTTAGCCCTGACATTTCAAGGCGCGAGCTCCCTAGCCAGCAAACGGTTCTTAGAACCAACAGCTGGATTAGGTAGGGGTTCTATAGAATAGGTGAGAACCTGCTGAATCCCACCACTGGATAGAGGGATGTTCTTTTCTCTCTCACACAACACCAGAACAAGAGCAAATCCACTAAAATTGAGGGCCCAGCGGGTTAGAACAGACAAAAGAAAATATTTCTTTACCCAGCATGTGATTAGTCTATGGAACTCCTTGCCACAGGATGTGGTGGTGGCACTGGACTACATGCCTTTAAAAGGAGACTGGACAGATTTCTAGAAAAAAAGTCCATCACCGGTTACAAACTGTGATGGGTATGTTCAACCTCCTGATTTTAGAAGTAGGCTATCTCAGAATGCCAGGTGCAAGGGAGTGGCAACAGGATGCAGGTCTCTTGTTCTCTTGTGTGCCCCCTGAGGCATCTGGTGGGCCACTGTGAGACACAGGAAGCTGTACTAGATGGCCTTTTGGCCTGATTCAGTGGCGCTCTTCTTATGTTCCTATATTATTGCATTCAAGAACTACAGCTGGAGGGTAGGAAATAAGGCTACAGGATCAAACAGCTGGAAGACAAGATGTTTTGCTTCTTCAGAGCCTATCAAGCATTCAGCCAAGGAGGTGTTATACTTTTACATAGAGATCAATCAGAGTCACGGATAGGTAAATGGAGAAGCAGTGATTTAAAGGAGGAAATTTCAAGTACTATACTGAGAGAACTAAAAATCTTGAAGAACCACCAGCTCAGCAGATCTCCTTGTTCCATAAAATGTCTATTGTGCTGAAGTGCTGCCAGAGACCGTGTTTCTATTATGACTACAAACACAATGAAAGCCAAGATAAAAACAATAAAATTTCCCAAGGAAAAAGTTTGTGTTATCTAGCTGACTAAACTCCTTGAGGGATTTGGCACCCACTCGGGAGTCAGCAGCATAATTAGAAAACATTAGCCCATGCTGAAAGGTCATCACTAACACATGTTTCTAAAATGAAGAAGAAAGGAGCATGCACAAAACATCCAGACACACACAACAACATAACATAACATAACATAACATAAATATATATATATATATATATATATATATATATATATATATATATATATATATATATATATAATTCCATTTATAGATTTCTGCAGAAATCAGTGACATGCTCTTCAAATAAATGTATTCAGCCTCTCGGAAAACCTTCTCCACCATCTCTGCAAGTCACCCACACATAACCTCCCACACAATCTCTTCACAGCATTAAAAAAAAAAAACCCACTATTTCTGTTTACAACTAGTCAGACTTTTTCATTGATGAAACACCATATGTTCGCATAGGGCAGTTGAGTACAGCCACGCAACAGCATTTTCATTTCCTGCATCTGCAGCACCAACATTAAACCAGTATTCAGTCCCACACAAACAATATTCACACCTGTGCACAAAATGCACAAAAGCATTAGTGCTCTCAAAGGTGCAATTAGTGTGAGAAGTGGGGGAAAGTCTTAAATGTGTAGAAGCGACATGCTCACTTCAGTCATTCCTCCCCCCACACATTCGGGGAATGCTTGAGGGGGAACAGAAGGGCATCCATGCCTTTGATGATCCTCTGCAAAGGCAGGCTCTGACTAGATGGAGAAAGTCGCAATTCCATAATACTTCCTTAGAACACATGAAACTGCCTCGTTCTGTCAGACTGCTGATCCACTTACATCAGTACTATTTACACTGACTGGTAATCACTCTCCAGGGCTTTGGACAGGGTCCTTTCCCAGGAGAGCCAGCCCAAGACCTTCTGATGCCTGAGGCAGCATGCCAAGTATGATCCCCTTTATCCACTGAGGTGCCAGTCTCTGCTTGTCCCACTCTGCAATGTTCTAGCTTAGACCTCTCTTCCTCTCCACCTATGTCCCCCCTCTCCTTTTCCAATCCAGAGGGCGGAAGAAGAAGGAGGAGCAGTGGAGGCAAGAAGGTAGACAGAGATGGGTGCCTACCACCAACTGACCACTTCTGTTGGACTCATGGGTGGACCGGCCCTGTTTTCCCCTTCTACCTTGCAAAGCGAGGGTTTAAGCCTGGGGCCTTCTCAGTGCAAATCAGGAGGTCTACCAATGAGCAATAAATACCACAAAATACTCCCAGTACTGACTGCAAATTAATATTACTATTTTGTGCTAGACGGGCTATTGAGCATAAGTGCAAGAGGAAAGAACAAAGCACTAAAGTGAAACCCTTCACATTCCATCAAAAATGTTTCTGAGTTTAAAATGCCCCTTTCATCTAATGTTTCACCACATACCTCTTCCCAAACTGGATGTAACCATGCCTTCAACATGTTACCAACAAGAATGATATTCCTGCTTCTCTATGAGTTTCAGTTCTCAGATGATAGCCACCCACCACCTGCCCATACCCTTTAGGGAGAAAACCTTTGGAAGTTCGGGTCATGAAAATGGATTGTCATCTCTATCCATCCCCTGCTACTAAAATGGGCCAGGAGCCCTGCAATCCAGAAGGCAGAAGCGCTTGTTCAGAGTTTCTCTGAAGAATGTCATATAATGAAGACATCATACTGTCCACCTTCCCTCTGCCTTTATCCGCCCACTCCTGGAGACTTTATCAGGACATGAATTACTTCAAAAAACCAATATCATCAGTGTAGGGACTGACATTTTAGCATCCTTTGCAATTCTCCTAGTTGTTTATTCCTAAATCCTACACATCGTAAAATGTGCAACTGCTGAACAAATAGCAGGACGCAGAAATTAAAAGAGACCCTGCACATGCCCAATCCCGTCTGATCTTAGAAGCTAAGCAGGGTCAGGCCTGGTTAGTACTTGGATGGGAGACCGCCTGGGAATACTGGGTGCTGCAGGCTTATACCATAGTCTTTCGAGACTGAAGGTTGCCAACCAACCATCCCAAGGTGGAAGAGCAAGGCTGACAGGCAACATAAGAGGGAAAAGATTTCATCCAGGATATTCCAATCTTTATATTGAAGATCTAGAGAATGGTTCCTTCTTTTCTTACTCTTCTTAGCAATTCTACCCCAAGATAATTGTTTTTATCTATCTTTTTAAAGTTGCTGCTTTTATGCTTTTCATGGATTTTGTGCAATTCTTGCTGCAGCTTATTGTTTTATTCATAGTGTTATATTGTTTCAACTTGCCCTTTTTCTAATTGTAAGTCTCCATGCAGGTCCTTTGCACTGAACTTTAGTATTCACTTACTGCCCAATCCTATTTGGACCTCAGGCTAGTTCCAGCAGTGTAAGGCCCTATGTGGTTGTCACAAAATGTGATAAGCCTTTTGGCACAGCCTGGCCACTGTCTCAAGTGACAAGCAGCCAGATCCATGCACCCGCAGAGCAGGGTCATCACCGGCAGTGGTGAGCTAGTGCAGGGGATGGGGGGAGGCAGGGAGGGGGACGAATGGAGAAGAGATGGAGCAGGGAGGAGGGCATATTGGGGCCAAGAAGGGAACAGTATCAGCAGCAATGGTGCACATGGATATCCCATCCACCTTCCTGGCCTCACACCCCTGAGTCCATGCAGACTTGTGCCAGTTACAGAGCTGGTGCAGATCTGAGTAGACCCAGCAGACCGGTGCAGGTTTACCCCAGAGCTAGAGAACAAATGTTCCCTATCCTGAGGAGGCCTCCAAAAACCAAAGCTGCCCATGGGATTCAGTGTGCACCACATTAACACACCTGCATCACCGTGCAAGAAGTTGAGTAGGACTGGGCTGCCCATAACTAAAAGTAAATGAATCATATGATCAGGAAGTGATTTGCCTTTAACAGAAACAAGACAAGCGGTGACAAGAAGCAGGGTCTGTTCTGTGGCAGCCCCGCAGCCATGGAACTCCCTCCTCTATGAGTTAAGCACAGAATTAGAGGCACTCTAGCAGGAACTGAAGACTGTTTTCTTTCATTTTGAGGGTAAGTGAAACATTTGGGAGGATGAGCTGTTTTTTATTCTTGCAGCTTTAACACTGCTGTTCCACTGTTTTTATTCCTCCATTTTATTTTGGGTGCTTGATTTTAGTAGTTTATACTGCCATTTTTAATTACAATCTGCTCTGTGCTGCTGTGCAATTAATGGGGTTTGTGCGCTGATGATTTTGAAAGTGTATTGATTAATTGCTTGAATTTTATCATTATGTATATCATTATGTTCCCTAATTTACTGATTTGTGTTGTATTCTGAATTCATGTTAGCTGCCCTGAGCCCCTGGAAAGGTAGAATATAAATCTTTTAAATAAATGAAGAAATGAGGGGTAAATCTTGAGCCTATTATAAACCGGTACAGTGAAATGAAGTGAAGGGAAACAATTCAGCTATTTGCTCTCTGTTGAAGTTTTGCTTGCATGAAAATATAGTGTTCACTTGGGGAACTCAGTAGAATTAGGGCAGACCTTTTCTTTCTATGTTGTTACATGTGGCTCATAAAACCAGTCCCTTTAATGAAACTCATTCCAGATGCCTGCTTGCCTGTGAGCTGCTACAGGAACTTTGACTCCTGCCTTCAATGCTGGGGGATAAATGGCAGACCCCTTATTCTGAATATGCAGCCCCTAGCGAATCTTGAGCCAGCCTGTCAAGGACTTGTGCACTGCTAGAAGCGGTTTGGGTCTGTGAAAGTGAAGACTCTTCAGCTGCATACAGTAGATTGTCTTTAATGGACACATTACTTTAAACTAAGCTTCCACCATCTGTTCCACTCCCTAATTATCAATACAAAAACAAAGTCTACTCACAATTACACCAGTAACAAGTAAAGATGCCAGCAATTAAAATGCACGAACATACTCTTTGAGGAGCAGAATCTCCATCTGTGATGTTATTCTCACGTTCCAGACACAAATCAGTTCAGGAGGAAGGAAGGGGGAGCAGGGAGGAATTGGTTCCTTCCCAAGCTGAGTAAGTTTCTTGCCAACCTGCAGGTCTTCCTATAGGCTGATTCCTTTTTATCATGGTTCTGCTAAGGATAGGTGGGCTCTTGTGAAAATCTTTACTTCAGCAATCAATACGGCAGGGCCACTGAGGGCAAAGAGGTGTGACACACACAATGATCAGATGTCAAAAGGAACAGCAAGGAGGCATCAAATGCCTGATAAAGCCAGTTGGTCTGAAGATTGTAGCACATGGGACTAAAGCAAAGCCTGTTGTATCTTACCTCCTCCTTTGCCCTCCTGTTAACCATTATAGCAGCTAGAATGAATGTTTTCCTTGAGGAATCTTCATGAAATGGAGGTAATCAGACTCCGCTGTGATCCATGCCAAGGACTGCAATCTAAATCTATATTTCAGGTTTCCCTCATTCTGAATGTGTTTGGTTGTTACAGGGAAGGAATGGGCAATATCCACAGATGGGAGAATAATAGAGCAAGACAATGTCATGAATACTTTCGGAACTTGACAAATAACAGAATCCAAGAAACAAAGAACAAAGACGCCATGGGCTTCAGTGTAAATGTAAAGAGGCAATAGTCACAGAAAATGCAACTGTTGTGTTTCTGAGGTGGTAAAGTGTAGTTGCTATTATTGCTAATTTTTGGCAATTTTTCTGTGTGCTTATGAATAACCAAGATACGGAGTTCAAACTCGGTGAGCACTGCACCAGACCCTGATAGCACTGAAATGGGCTGCAACTGACAAGTCATCAAGATTCAGTTTTAGGGCGTTGGGTATTGTCAAATGGTGCATAATGCAACAACCAGACTTAAACTAAGTAGGTCTCCTTGATGCCTGGAAGGGACACTGCCTGAGAATCCTATATACCCTGAGCACTATTGAGGAAGGATCTAAATGTAATAATAAAATTAATAATAATGCATTTTAGGGGGTTAAAACCACAATAATGCATTGCTAGTACTATGGATTAGATCAAGATTTTTGCATTAAATTTTCCTGGTGCTATGATTTGTTCTGTAGCCATTTAAGAACATGTCCTTTTCTGATCCTGTTAAAATCTTTAGAGCCCAATTCTATACTTTTCCTTGCCATAGACTGCAGGCCACCTAAACAGGTTGCTCAGCATTCTATGGTGGAAGGGGGAAGCTTGGGAGGGGAAAGGGAAAATATTTTGGCATCCAGGGGGGAGGTAGGATTGATGGGGCTGATGCGCTGCCTCCTAGCAGGCACAGGTCTAAGTAGAACTGTTGCTGCAGCTGGGACTTACCGCAGGGCAAGGGGATGAGAGGCACCTCAAGGAGACCTCCAGCCTCCAAAATTCCCCCATGGGATACAGCACTAGCTGCGCTGGTGCCGCTGCATTGACGCAGAAGGATTTTGTTAGGCTTAGGCTGTTAGACATTAACATGGGGGGCAATTTCAAGCCAACTGGACCCAGGGCAGGCGGGAGGACCATCCAATGGCAGTGCTCCACCTACAGCGCTCTCCTCACAATGCCTTGGCATGGCAGATTCCATGCCAAGTCATCAACTACAGAGTGAGGTGCCAGCTATTGCTGCAGGCACTCTGCTCACCACCCCAGTGTGGGGCTCCTTTGGCCAAATAGCCCTAAGGCTAGCCCTGGTCCTCAACACACCTCCACATCACCACAGTTTATCTTGGTGTCAATTGGGTTTTATCTTCTCTTCTCTACAGGGAAGCACAAACTATTGTGCTTCAAAACATGATGGGTTTTGATGTTCTTTGCCTCTGGTTTAGCCTGTTGTCTTTCAAACCTGAAGATCTGTAGGAAGCCCGATAGGCAGCTGTGGATGAGCAATCCACCTTGGGAATCTCTTTAAAGAAAAACAGCTCAAACATATTTAAAAAGAAAGGGAATAAAATAAATATGCAAAATCCCGCTAGACCAATCATCCGAACCATTATAGGGGCTGTCTGCTAGCCACGAGGACACATTTGACCTGCAGAAAGAGCATTTCCAGCAGAAATCACAATGGGAATTTTTTCGCTTTCCTAATTTGGAGGAAGAGCGAGTGCAGCTGTGCTCTCTCCATCCCGTCTCTTGCATTCTGAATGAATCGGCCTCTCGGAAAGAATAGCATGTTTTGAACACTTTGACATGATTCTTCCAGAGCTCTCCCATAACCGCCAGACATTTTAATTATGGCTCTGGAGAGGCAGGCTGGGGAAGCGCAGGATGACCCTTTTTCATTTGCTAAGCACCGCTCGGCTTAACAGTTCCCTAAGAGCACCAGTTCCCAAAAGAGCCTCTTACAATATCTATACACATTCAATCAAAACTATTACAGCAACAACTAATTATGACCCATCATTCCCATGGCTCTTTGCCTTTAATGGTGCATTTTGCTGCTCCAGAATTACCGCAGAACAACTCGGCAAGTACATAACAAGCAATTCCCATCAATCTCCCGCGGATTCATTATGATCAAGAATTATCCACAGAATAACCAAACAAGTTCAAAGCATGGCTGACGCTTCAAACAGCACAACAATCCATCACTCAGTGGATTGGCTGACCTTTTGAAAAACATATCAAACTTCCTCAAACACCTTGTATTTATGGTGGATCTATTGCAGCAAGTCACCGGTGCTCTTCTGAAGAGCAAGATAGAGGTTATGACTGTGTCATTGAGGCACTGCTATGAGTTCTGTACACCACAATCACTTCTGTGAGCAGACAGAGTATGTGGAGCAGAGAGAGAGTCACATAAACACACAACATACGTGCATGTACATCTTTCTTAAAAGCATCTGTCTTTTGTAACTTTGAATCTGATCAATTGTTCTAAGACCTAATATGCCAGTACAGACATCATGGCTCTTTATTGACATGAACTTTAGTTTTCACATTAATTAAAACTGAACATCCTAGCTGGCAACTTCCACAATTCACCTTTACCAAGAACTGCAAGATCAGGGTATTATACGAGGCCTGCTGATAATTTTTATTGTCCACTGGAATAGGTTTATCTTTTCCCCAGGAGAGATGCAACACTTACAGAGGTGAAGGTGCAATCCACGTGAGATGCTCAGCACTCTTTACCCAATGGCAGGCCAGGAGCTACAGTAACTTGCAATGGGGGCTCACTTCATGGTAGGGTGGGGACACATGACAGGTACGGAATGAAATGGAAAGAGAGTCTGATGACTGCCTCTGCTCTGTTTGCATGGGCTTGACCTAGCCTGAGTAAATAGTGTTGGTCTCGTTCGCACTGAGCAAAGCAATCCATTTATCATAATCCTATTGAGAAAAGCCACAGTAAATCAAAGAGACAACCTGCCTGCAAACAAATTACAGAGAGAGGTGTTGGTGAGGAGGGAAGATAAGAGAGCAGGAAGAAAACAGAAGAAAGAAAATTCCAAAAGAAACAATGCATCTTGGGAGAAAGAGAGAGTAAGAACAGTTCAAAAAACTACAAAGGAGAAATGGAGAATGTGATTTTAAACCAAAATATGAATCACTCATGGGATAGCATTTCATTCGTGTGACTTCCTCTATCAAAGGTGGACTTACAAGCACCTGCTGTTCTCATCATACAGTGGGATACCAGAGCTACATCTCGAGAGGGTTCTCTATTTGCATGTAAAAGTCCAGCATGCACAGGACCCCTTTCAAGAGAACTCAGCTGCCGCTGGATCCCACCACAAGGAAAATGAAAAATGTGCCACACAAAAGGAAACAGTTGACTGAAACCATCCTGAGCTATACAGTATATATAATGCAGGTAATACAAAAGGGCTTCAAAGCTAATGGGTGTTTTCGACTTTTATCAATGGAGAGTGTCACTTACCTGCGGAAAAATACAATACATGACAGTCTCTTGAAGTGCAACTTACATTGCGGTGGTTTAAAGAAATCTTCCTTGAGGCAATCAGTAATGCTTTACCTTTTGACATTTATCAAAAAGGGTTAACGTCAAATGGATTCTGGATAAGGGAGTGTTTTCTGTTCTGATGTAGAAGGTTGTTTTCCATTAAATTAGGGCTAAAATAATAATCTCTGTGGAGATGAAAAGCTGAAGGGCTATAGTGAATGAATCCTGAAAAGAAATACAGCCAGAGCCCTCGCAATAATAGACATATAAGCAGATCAGCAAATTTCTCAGATAGTGCATATATAAATGGGGAAAGCTATAGCCAGGAATATATAATCAATATACATTCAAGCAAAAAAGACACATCTTGCTAATTAAATCTGACATCAATTATAACTGCTACTACTTTGGCTGGAAACCTTAGACAGCACCCCAAAAAATGGATGTTGGCTTCTTAGCACTTCTTAAAATTTTTATGATTCAAACATCAGTCTCAAACTGAAGGGGAAGGGAGGGGCCACTGCCTTAGAGTGAAGCCTTTCTAAGCGCCTGGAGAGATGGATGGCCTCTATATGCATTACAAAAGGTCAGCAAGGCTGTTTTTAAATTGCTGAGCAAAAGAACACTTTTTAAAAACAGATTTGCTTTAGTGAGATTTTTGCCATCCACATGAGTTCTGGGAACGAAACCTCATGAATAACGAGATTCAATCTGTATAAAGCGCTATACATTGATAAAGTGCTTTAGCATTCTCAACTCACTTGGAAGATTTTATTATTTTTTATTTAAAGAAAAAAAAGAAAGAAGGCCACCTCATGCACTGCAGGACAGGGCTATGAACCTGGGTCTTCCACACCCAAACTTTCCACCTGATACACTGATGATACATCAGCCATTTTCTGTTTTGTTTTCCCCACATCATTATTTTTAAATTTGTACCAGCAGAGAAAAGCCTGCAAGAAGTGCAGTGATGTCAAAACATTTATCTGGAGCTTCCTAACATTTCACCACGATACTGGGTGTGCTTTTCAGAACATATGTAACATGCACACACACACGGGGAAAATCTGTTACATGTGCTAGGATAGCAGCACAGCTGCTGTTCAAAGGAGCTTGTGAGCTGGCTTTGAGTGACAGTTAAAGGAATCCACCTAAAAAGGAGGCCTGAGGCTGTTTCAAGCCTCCCCTGAAATGGTCAAAAAACAGATTAAATTCACATGTTCACATACAACACTCACACACAGAAAGAAAAGAGATACTAAGCGCATCCTAGATTTGACTGAACATGAGACAAATGGGTCAATGGTGAGGCTATGCCAAGGACCATGTTTACCTCTCAGTTTCTTCTCATGTGTGTGAAGCACAGCAGCAATCTCAGGGCTACATTACCAACACCAAGCAATCTCCTGGCTGGAAGTGGGGTGCAGAAGGTGGAGAGGGCTTGAAAAGAAAACCCAGAGGATAGGCTGTGGTAGTAGCCAATTTCAAGGAGGGAAGCAGGAGAAGGGTGCTTTCCTAAGAAAAGGGGCACATTATGAAGCAACCCACAGAAGAATAGCTAACCCAGTGGCTTTGAGTTGTGTTTGAGGAAGGTAGGTGGGAAAGAAGGCTGAAAGAAAGGGGGAGGTCAATTACCTGGGTCCTGGCCCAGATAGCAGCTGGATAGCAGCTGAAACGGGATTGCTTTATGCAGCACCAGCAAGTCAATGAACAACCATACCAAAGCAAGGCAGCAAAATGAGGACCGAAAAAGAAAGATACATGGCTACTGTGACCCAACTTTTCATACCTTTTCTTCCCACAGGATCCTATGGACTCTTTTGTGGGGTGAGCTTTTGTGACTTGATGGCCCTTGATTGCTCATCCCTGGCCCAAGAGGGTGCTTTTGTTGTTCTGCACCCTACAAAGGGTGCCACAACTAGTTCTGGAGATTAGTGGCTAAATTAATGCGAACTCCTTGATTGAACATAGCTATGGAGTTGGTGAGGGAAGCTAGAGTTGAGGACCCTTCTTTAGTGTCAGGAAGCGCCCAGGATGTAGCGTTTGCTCACAGACTCAAATGTGCTGTGCACGCAAGGTGTGGCTACTCATGGAATTTCCCCAGAAATGAAAGTCGGGCAAAGCTCTCCCAAGCCAGCCTGGGGGGGGGGGGGTGTTTGCTCTTACAAAGTGGCCTGTGGATTCTTAGGCCTCTTCCCATCAGTCCAATGGCAAGTACTGGCCAGGGTTGTACTCTCCAGAATGGAGTTTCTATTTAAGCTTAAGAGCAATCCCATTCACTACACTGGAAAGAGACTTTCCACTACACTTTGAAGAGACACTTTGCCAGCAGTCTGAGGCAAAGAGGCAAAGAAGGAAGGCCCATAGCCAGGGAGACAGACCAGGGACAGACTGCACTTGCTCCCGGTGTGGAAGGGATTGTCACTCCCGGATTGGCCTTTTCAGCCACACTAGACGCTGTGCCAGAACCACCTTTCAGAGTGCGATACCATAATCTTTCGAGACTGAAGGTTGCCAATATTACACTGGAAAGTGTTTTGATTTTACATCTTGATTTTACATGTATTTAGTGCAAAAACATTCCACAGCTCGTTCTGCACAGCAAAGAATGTTTCATCCCAGTCCCACATTCCAAAGCAACACCATATTAACTTTTAAGAGTTTACCAGACAATGGGTAGTTACCATTCCACTTCTGAAAGCTCTATTGCGGTTGTGAAATAGGATCTTAGATTTATGAGTGAGGCTGCAGAAGGCCTGCTCTTGTAATCCCAAGGGATCAAAGCCTGAAACACTGTTGCCCTTGGATTTTGAATCACAACGTGTTATTGCAAAGATTTATGAACAAATAGCTGTTCACGCCATTTTCAAATAAAAAATACAGTTTGGGGAAAACAAAGTCTGACATCAGGGTAGATTTCTGTATAGTCATTAACACGAACAGTCTGCTTAGGTTAACTTATCACTACTCTTAAAGTCAAAGACAAAAACAAATTAAAAAAAAGATACATGCAAAGAAAGTGGTGGGGGAAATGTAAGAAAAGGCATAGCTACGAAGGCAAGTTGCAGCCTGTTCTCTTTTCTGATGACAATTCTAATGAGGAATACAAATTATAGCTAGATCCCTCAGTAGTCAGCAAGGAGTCTGGGGCATTAGAGAACTCTTCTGGCAAAGTTTCTTTTCTCAGCATACACAGAAGAAATCCTACAAGGAAATTCAGATCCACAATAAAAAAAATAGAAAAAAGAATTCAGAGCTACAAAAACCTATGCTACAATACAACATGCTAGACTTCAAGTTGCCACAACTCATCAGTTTTGCTGCAACAGACTACCATAGTAACCCCTCTAGAACAGGACTCCAAAGCTGCCCTTTTGCTTCCATACTTTCTGTCATTAGATCTCTTTAAGAAATACATCTCAGCTACTGCAAATCAATACACGCTTCCTCCGGCTTCCATAGAAATTCATCAACTTTTGCCAGTGGAGAATCTGACTCCTTTTTCAAAGCCTCTTTTAAGCATCTTAGGAGATAGCCAAAAGAAGCCTCTGTGGGTCATATCCACATTCCCTGCTATGTCGAGAGAACCCGCATTGATTTAGAGGGAGGTAAGGAGAAGCAGGCAGGCTTAAGCTCTGAATTAAGGCAGAGCATCTTATCTTCCTTCCCAGAGTTACTTTCTGGCAGGTCTGGGAGTTCCTTTTTTTTTTTTAAAGCTCTACCACCTCCTAGGTGTTAGACAGTCAAAAGCATGCAGGCGGTTCATTAGCTGTTCTCTGATCTCATCTCGCCAGCTGCTCTTCCAAGCTAACTTGGAAGATCACGGCCATTTTTCTTCTTGCTTCCTTCCGTCTCCTCCACACCTTGTTCTCTTCTTAGGAAGAAAACCGAGAAGCTCAAGCAACAGGCCTTTTGCTTCTTTGCCTTTCAGCAAGTCAACGTCACCCTGCAGCAGATGAATTCACAACTGCCTGCTGCTTTCAAGCTCCTTCCCAGACAACAGGCTCTGCAACTCTCCAACCTCCCTTCCTCTTGCCACTTCCTCTTGCTTCTTCACAAAAAGAGAGCATGTCTGTATCCTTTCAGTGACTGAAGAACATCTCCTCCTACCACCCCACAGAGCCATATTGATCCCGGACTGTGCATTCTCCAGCACAGAGTCCCTGGGGTCAGGTGCTCATGTGTAGCAAGCAGATCATATTGCTCTCTTGGCCAGGCAAAGGCAAAAGGCAAGGTTCCTCCTAGTGAGGGTTGCCAGATTTGAGGAGGGCCATGTCTGGCTATCTGGGCAAGCAATCTAATCTCTATTTGCCTGCCATTTCCAGTGCCTCTCCCTAACTGAAAACTGAGAGCATAATGCTGCCATTGCCTCACAGGCAATGGAGAGATAAACTGCTTTTGGGGGGGGGGGGCATAGTAATCAATGTTGAGCTGTTCTATGACTGAAGAGGGCTCTGAGGTCTGTAGATTTTCCCCTCCGTGGTTAATAAGAACATAAGAACAGCCCCACAGGATCAGGCCAAAGGCCCATCTAGTCCAGCTTCCTGTATCTCACAGCGACCCCACCAAATGCCCCAGGGAGCACAACAGATAACAAGAGACCTCATCCTGGTGCCCTCCCTTGCATCTGACAAAGCCCATTTCTAAAATCAGGAGGTTGCACATACACATCATGGCTTGTACCCCGTAATGGATTTTTCCTCCAGAAACTTGTCCAATCCCCTTTTAAAGGCATCCAGGCCAGTTGCTGTCACCACATCCTGTGGCAAGGAGTTCCACAGACCAACCACACGCTGAGTAAAGAAATATTTTCTTTTGTCTGTTCTAACTCTCCCAACACTCAATTTTACTGGATGTCCCCTGGTTCTGGTGTTATGTGAGAGTGTAAAGAGCATCTTTCTATCCACTTTATCCTTCCCATGCATAATTTTGTATGTCTCAATCATGTCCCCCCTCAGGCGTCTCTTTTCTAGGCTGAAGAGGCCCAAACACCATAGTCTTTCCTCATAAGGAAGGTGCCCCAGCCCAGTAATCATCTTAGTTGCCCTCTTTTGCACCTTTTCCATTTCCACTATATCCTTTTTGAGATGCGGCAACCAGAACTGGACACAATACTCCAGGTGTGGCCTTATCATCGATTTGTACAATGGCATTATAATATTAGCTGTTTTGTTCTCAATAATGTTTTGAATGATCCCAAGCATAGAATTGGCCTTTACTGCCGCTGTACATTGGGTTGACACTTTCATCGACTTGTCCACCACCACCCGAAGATCTCTCTCCTGATCTGTCACAGACAGCTCAGAACCCATTAGCCTATATGTGAAGTTTTGATTTTTTGCCCCAATGTGCATGACCTTACACTTACTTACATTGAAACGCATCTGCCATTTTGCTGCCCATTCTGCCAGTTTGGAGAGATCCTTCTGGAGCGCCTCACAATCACGTCTGGTCTTCATCACTCGGAAAAGTTTGGTGTCGTCTGCAAACTTAGCCACCTCACTGCTCACCACTGTCTCCAGGTCATTTATGAAGAGGTTGAAGAGCACTGGTCCCAGGACAGATCCTTGGGGCACACCGCTTTTCACCTCTCTCCACTGTGAAAATTGCCCATTGACACCCACTCTCTGTTTCCTGGTCTTCAACCAGGTCTCAATCCAGGAGAGGACCTGCCCTCTAATTCCCTGTGGAGTTTTTTCAGTAGCCTTTGGTGAGGGACCGTGTCGAAGGCCTTCTGAACGTCCACATATATAATGTCCACGGGTTCTCCCGCATCCACATGCCTGTTGACCTTTCCAAAGAATTCTAAAAGGTTTGTGAATGATAGCTTGGGTATGCTATGTGATTTATATCATATCCATAATACAGGGGAAGAAGATCAGCCCCCCCCCCCCGCCACCAAGCAAGTGCCCTGATTCAAATGGGGGCCCTATGTCTGCTTTTTAGCAGAAGAAACACACATTGGGAGATGTGTCAGTGTATCTCAACACCGACCTTAGTTTGGTCTGTAGTAACAGTGTTTGCCCTTATTCCTTCTCACTGTTGACTATCACACAGCCAATTCCAACAAACAAACCCTAAAGCTGAGATAATCAGACTCCTAGTACCTCATTGCTCAATGCAGCATATCAACACTTCCCTGTTTACAGTTCCCAGCCATCTCAAGCCCGCTTTATGTGTGGAGTGCACAGCTGAATTTCTGCTCACGATAGGACAGCATTTGGCAATGTCATCAGTGGTGCTGTATGACCCCCAGAAACTTGTAAACACAATGATCAAAAGGGCTCTCAAGAGTTGGTGTTAAAAGAGCATGAAGCATTTACTATGTGTGCAATATTTAAGATCAATGAGAGTACAAGGTGTGCTTGGTGTCTTAGGGATTTATTGTCAGCAGAAAGACTCTAATGTTCTCGTTAAATTTTCATCTCCAACCAGATGACTCCAATAGACAATGTCTGTCTGATCTCCCCCATCTCCAGTCTTCCCAAACACAATGACAATAACCCCTCCCCAAAGCTAGGCCTGAGGAAACATCTGGTTTTTTGATCTTCCCCAAGCACAAGGTCCATAAACCCAACAGTCCTTTCAGATTTTGCGATACTTAGGACCACAATCACTTGTACTGTAAAGCTACCATTGAAATATCTTAGAAGCTTAGCCACATGCAGCAGTTTCACATTGGTTTCTTTTTTAGCATGTCTTTATATCATATGAGCTAACAATGTAATGTGGAGCACTTCCAAAAATGTGTTTTAAAATACACATTGATTCAGATATATGTTCCAGGAGGGATCCTAAATGGCCACAGCTCCTTGTGGTGTAGAGCCATATGGGGAGAGTCATGTCATCAGGCAATATCATGTGAAGGGGTCCTCTTTCCAAAGCAATCCCATTGATTTTAAAAGATTATGGCTAAAGCAGTACAGCACATTGAAAGTGAGTGTGCGTTGGTGACAGCATAGAGGAGGGAACTGCAACCACCAGGAAGAAAAGATTATAAGTTGGAGGGAGGGTACCTCTTGATTGCTGCTGAAACAGAACACTTTAAGTGAACAAAAGGCGATGCTGTCTAAAAGCACTATAGCTGTGGGTAGGAAAGAAGGTGGGGAGCACTTAATAATAGGACTGTAACATTTACCTGATTAATCAGTTACAGTAAAAAAAAAAAAATAAAGTCTATTAACGGACTAAAAAGATGCCTACAAGGAATCAGACAGTTGTTTTGTTTTTATTTTAAAATGTTTGTTAAAATGTATGTTAAAGTGTAAATACTAAAAAAAACAACTGCTGATGACAAGAACCATCTTTAAAAAGATGTGCCTTGCTTCTCTCACATACACAGGTACAAGTGACTCCTCCAAGATGATACCTGCTAAAACACACCCATGAGAGATGATGTGATAGTTAGGAAGTTGGCATGGACCAGGAAGATCTTTGTTCAAATCCCCACTCAGCCATAATGTGACTGTGACATGTTGGGCTAGTAATTAACTCTTACTGTAAACCTCACAGGGTTGTTGTGAGAACCAAAGGACTGAGAGGAGTCATGTACACTGCCCTAAGTTCTTCAGAACAAGGACAGTATATAAATGTGAAAAATAAAAGGGTGAAATCCAGGAGTGGATTTGGGCCAGCACATGTCCCTTGCGCTGGCCCAACACTGTCACAAAAGTGCTGTAAAGCGTTTTCACCACACAATCTGAGGAAAGGGGCTGGCCGAAGCCTCGTTGGGTTGGCGGAAAGGTAAACCTACACCTGCTGAGCCCAGGTCACCACAAGAGTCTGGGTATGTGTGGGAAGGGTGGGACGGAGGAGTTTTGGGGAGGGTGGGTGGCAGTTGGGCCTATGGACAGGCTGCAGGTGAGCAGGGGGTGGGGCCAGAATTCAGCACTTGTGCCAGATCCTAACCCTGGTCCTGGGAGGCTCAGAACAGCTCTGGGCTGCTTGGATTTGCACCACCTCTTTAGGTGGTGCAGATCCGAGAAGCCCCCTGGGGCTGCTGTGGCATTACCCAGGGTAAGCGGAAGAAAGTCTCCTTGCCCCTGGCTAAGCTGCAACTGGCCCCAATCCTGCTGGATACAGGCAGGTTAGCCAGTCTCCCCATTCCAGCAAGGGTTAGAATTGGGCTGTAAAACATACTTATGTGCCTATTTAATGGATAGGCTAATCAACTAGCTTTACAATGCAATCATATGCATGTCCACTCAGAAATGAATCCTACTGAGTTTGCTGAAACGTAGTCCCAGTTAAGTGTTTACAGAATTGCAGTGTAAGTTAAATTGTCTAAAACTTATATGATTAATAAACAGGTTTATTAATAAATTGCCCATTCCTACCCAAATCCTTGTGCGACAATGCAGCGGCACTGCAACCCATGGGGGATTTGTGGCTGCTGGAGGTCTCCTCAGTGTAAGGGGACATTTGTTCCCTTGCCCAGGTTTAAGCCCCAGCAGCTGCTATGGGTCAACCCGGACCTGCGCCAGTGATATCACTGGTGCAAGTCCACATTGATCCATGCAGACGGATCACACCAGCGTACCCAGGAAGACTCCAGCCTTCCAGCTGGCATGCTGGCTCCCTGCACTGCCACAAAGTGCTTGGCAGTGCTTTTGCGGCAGCCAACACTGTTGGAACATGTGTTCTGCCAGTACTGCCTTTCAATAGGATTGGGCCATCAGATATTTTTAAACAGGTGATAGCCTTCATTTTGCAAAAATTTGAAAATCACTACATGATTCCCTGCTGATGTGATATATGAACCGTGGTTAACAGCTCTAAGAATACTCAATCGTAGCTAAGTAAATAAATACCCCTTCCTGTCCATACATTCACCAAGCTAATACCTTGAACTCAGGGGTTGGACTGAACTTTAATGTATACGTTAAAAGAACTGGAGATGAAATCCTGAAACAGAATGAGAAACTGGAATGCTGAAACCAAATAAACAGCACAAAAGCGTTGAGCAGTTTCATCAAGAGTTGGGGGGAGGGGAGAGGAGCTCCTTCTCTCCTATTATCTGTGCAGTTTGCCCAAGTTAGCAAGTGCTTCCAACATCTTTGCAATCTCTGCACCATACGGAGTGAGTGCAAGAGTGCAAATGAGACAAGGAGCATGAGAGGCAATGGGAAATAAATCTGGGCTGGTAACATGGTGACAGCAAAGCACGGTGCTTACTGCTTACGATCTGCTGCGTGAAACAGCCAGACCCAGCAGAAACAGAAGGGTCATCAGAGCCTTATGGATGCCGCTTCTATTCCTACATTTCCCCATCTTCCTCTCTCAAGATCACTTTGAGCATATCTTCCAGATGGACATATTTCACAGGCACAAAACCTATTTTCTTATTCTTAGGAAGACGTGCCTGAAGATTACCTGTCAGCTCTGTCTATTATACAATATTTTCACTCTTCTTGAAAACTGGATTGCACAGGCTGGCTTGATTGCCCTGGAGTAAGAGATGCTGGAAAATGGAACATTTGGGGGAGTTCATAATAAGCGATAATACTGAGATTTTAAAATGTAGTGTCAGGATTGAAGCGATAGATCTTTTAACATTTTTCTTCCTCAAAGCCTTTAGCAGGTCAAATCAACAGACCCCACAGAAAAGCCTCACTTATTTGGCTTGCTTGGCCTGATAATTTTTCACTTAGCATAAAGAAGTGCCTATTTTCTTTGTTGGGAGACGGGATGCATGCTGAACATCGGTGTGTGCAGTTTGCACGTTCCGCCTCCTGCACCATCATCCTAATCTCACCTAGTGTGGGAAAGTAGTTTGCAGATGGAACCAGTAGCTGAGAGATGATTTGGACCCTGGCAAATTGGGACCTAGGAAGTTGATGGTGTAGCTCAGTGGCAGAACAGAGGTGGCATCAGGGGCTGGCCATGTAGGGCTGGCCATGTAGGGCACTGGTGACTCCTGAAATGTCAACACTAGTGGCGATGGGAGTGCCCAGTGCAATATCAGGGCTTTGCTCCAGACCCCCTGCAATCTGGTGACAGCCTTGTGATAGAGTACATGCTTTGCATGCAGAAGGCCCTAGATTCAACCCCCTACCAGGACTAGGAAAGCCCCCCCAACTGGAAATTCTAGCGAGCCACTGCCAGTCATTGTAGACCCTACTGAGCTAGTTTGACAGATGGCTTGACTCTGCAGAAGGCAGCTACAGAGAGTACCTTTAAGTGGAGCCTCCACAGGAGAAGGACGAGGGAGTGCAAAGCCACCACAGTGAATGCTCCCTCCTCTAGGGGGATTCTAAAAGTGATGTCACATGTGATGTCACTGCCCCAGGCACCAGGGCAGTGCAGTTATGCCTCTGATGAAGAATTGCAAACCATACAATTTCCTTGGGATGGCTCAGCAGGCAAGTTTTACTCATCCTCAGGGTCTGACTGACTTCAATATCTGAAGTTGGAATGGCATTTTCTCCAGTGCAGAGAGAGCACTGATCTTTGGGAGCCTGCTTGCATGAACCATCTGAAGGGTCTGCTCTGTGCTTCTTACCACTTCCCTCCAAGTGGAAGGAACACTGTCATCCAGCCTGCATAGGTTGATTTGTAGAGGCCAATGCATCTGTGGTCATGCATTGGGGGAAAGGGGTTCGACTAGATGGCCTTCAAGTTCCTCCTCCTTCCTGCTCTATGTCTCTGTGTATTGGGAGAGGTTGCTTTGCTCTCTTTTTTGTTTCTAGAATTGCTTGAACAAAATAAAAGAGTGAATGTGGCATTGTGTAGAAAGTGAAACTGAGCGCAAGCAGAAAGGATGGAAATATGGTGGGGATGACTGGAGAATATTGGCATCTTCTGTGTCTGAAAGGAACAAAGAGGAGAGTGAGGGAAAGGGAAAGGCTGCCTTGGTTCAAAGCGAAGGAATTCTCCCTGACGCCTGGGCCATGAAACACGATCCCCCAGTGCTCTCTCCCCTGACATTCCATGATTGCTGAGCACACATAAGAACCTGCAGAACTGGGGATTAATTGGAGTGGGGGGGGGGGAGGGATGGATGAATGAGGCCTTCCACAAAGAAAACTGGCAACATTGTGGGCAGAAGCAAGGCAAGAGGAAGAGCTGCAAGGAAGAGAAAGAACTCAGAAGCACTCAGGTACGACAAAGCAAAATGAGGTTTGGGTACACTGGATTTTAAGTATTTGGAGGGGGAGGCATATAAAGCACTGGTCTGCTCTCCCAATATGTATTCCTGTTTGGGATCAGATTGGGATGCCAGTCCTTCTACAAAATACAGTGATTTTTGCCATCACTGTAACCAACCAAGAGTCAAATGACATGCATGAAGACACACACCTTTCCCCATCTCTATTGCCATGCCTACTTTAAAAGACACAGAAAGAGGAGCACAGACAGCATAACCTAGGCAACACCTGCATGGCAGGACCGGAGTCACTAAATCAGAAGCAGGAAGGACATGAAGTATAGTGTGTTGGTTAAAACATTCACAGGGTGGCGAGGGAGGGTCCAGTCTCAGCCTTGCTCTTGGCAAGCTGCAGGCACTGGCATAGGACAAGACCTCAGTTGCATATCAACAGGTAACCAATGCACAACTGACCACAACCCAGTTCCAATCATGTGATTGGATGCACCATCAGTGCATCATCAGAACATAAACGTAGAACCACAGATTTGTACTGGGAGCAGGATTAACAAGATTAGCTTTACAGAAGCATTTGGGTTTTCTAATATTCTTCCAATATTTCATTCCACAGGTGGAATGCCACCGACAGCTCAATCTTATATGGCTCATATGCTGGCAAATGAGCATTCCACCAGAGTAGACTGCCTTATGGCACTTACAAAAAGCTCTTGCCGCAAGAGCACTGGCAGGGAAGCAGGAACTTTCCCCCATGCGCCAGAAGATCTGCAAATTTGCAAAGACCCAGCAACACAGGTAGGATGGTGGTGAGGCAGGATGGGGTGGGGGAGGGTTGAATTGGGGAAGGCAGAATGAATGTAGTGATTGGGGAGGGCAGATGGAGTCTGGGAAGGGGGAACTGGTGACAGCGGCAGCCATCAAATCCAAAGCCTCTTCCTGTACTCAATCTCATAGCACAGCTCCATACAAACCTGTGCCAGTAATGTCACTGGCGCACATCTAAGCTCATTTGTCCATGTCGTGGAGGCTTACAAATGTTCCCTTACCCAGAGGAGACCTCAGTGACTCTCCCCCCATGATGCAGCGGTAGCTATTTTGGCATCATGGCATCAGTGGAGGGGGGAGATTTGGCTGTGAGAGAATGTCCACATTGTATTATAGCAGCAAAAGAACAAAGCAGAGGCCTGCTGTGTTGACAATTTCACACACACATTTCCCAGTCACTTTAAAATACTACTTTGAAAATGCCATTTTCTCCAACTGTTACCCTGCACATGCCCGATCTTGTCTGATCTTGGAAGCTAAGCAGGGTCAGGTCTGGTTAGTACTTGGATGGGAGACTGCCTGGGAATACCGGGTGCTGTAGGCTTATACCATAATCTTTCGAGACTGAAGGTTGCCAACCATTTTTCCTCCAACTATCAAGTACAGATGTATATTTACTATCAACCTTTATTATGTCAAACAAAATCTTACTCTAAAAAGAACACATCAGTGTCCAACCAATTACTCTTTCTCTCCATACCCAGCTCTTTACCAACCCAGCAAGCATCACAATAATTCCAAAGGAATCATTTGGTAGGATTTATTTATTGCAACTCTTGCCAAAATATTCTGATGCTTAAAAAAAAAGATGAGGTGGCACAACCATCCTGAAATTCAAACCTTCAAGGCGGGGAGGGGGGCTTAAACAATGTTTCTTAAAGACACAAAACAACGTCTCTGAGTTTTCCAATTTTCTTTAGATCACTTGTAAACTCAAAGTGGAATTCAAAGCTATTTTTTCTAGGTAAATTGTGGGAGAGACAAGACACTATGACATAGCAAGGAAGGCTTTTAGGCAAAACAGAACACTAACACATTGGTCTCCTGTTACCTGTTTCCAGAACTCACGTGAGTTATGATGCAATGCTATCCTTGAGTTACTTCAGTTGGAAGAAAGTAGGTCTGCAACAAAATCCCCAAGAATCACTGTAACTTCAAATTATGATAGTGCAGTGATATTACACAGTCATCACCTTAAGTCAGTATGTGAGCTATGATGTCATTCACAATGATGACAGTGTAAATGGAAGAGGGTAGAGCTGGGGACATAGTAAGGAGAATCAGAGGAGCAGCCACCTTGGTGGAGCCCTATCCTTCCCCCAGGGATAGAACCCACTTCCCCACCAGCATAAAATTATACCATGGAAAAAAGTATACATAATTACATTCCCATACCCTCCAATAAGAGTCAACAAAGAGCCCAAGAGGAATGTCCCACCCTCCCTAGTCACGTCTGAAAAGAGGAGACCTGCTAAACTCAGGAGTCAATCACAAGAGCATATAAATCCCAGCAAGACACATGACGGGGCAACATCACTCTCCCCCAACACATGTGGGACTGGTTATGTGGAAAGTCAGGGAAAAGCACCTTGTGCAAATGCAGTACTTTTCACAGATAAAAAGAAATACATTTAGGAAGGGAAGAAGAACACTCATCTCCCAGTACTTGTTGTAGCACTGTGAATCCATGTGAACTGAGTAGAGAAGCGTCTTTTAGAGTGGAGTTCCTCTTATATTTAGCAGGGGAGAGCAACTGCCCCTCTTCACCCCAGCACAGCAGCTTTACCAGTGCCTGTTTGCTGGTGTTTCTTCTCTTTCTTTTTAGATTGTGAGCCTTTTGGGGTATAAGTTTGTTAAAAGTGTTTAAGAAGTGTTAACTGCTTTGTAAACTTTTTTTCTTGAAAAGTGGAATATATTCTTATTAATGTTGTTAGGGTACTGCACTTATGGGAACTTTCAGTGAGTACTGTACTGCTTGTCGCTGATTTTCTGTGTTGTTTTGAGTGTATGGTACTGTCATTTTCATATGTCATTTTTCATAGCTTCCTTGAGTGACTCCCTACTGGGAGGGGAAAGAAAGGATAGAAATATTTTAAGAATAATAACCACCACCATCCAGGAACTAGGAATGGATGAATCTCTTGGCTTCCACCCTGCCTAAACTTTGCATGATTTCCTTTGATTTCCATTCTGCTCTCGTCTGCTAAAAACCACTGGTTTTTTTTTCTATTACCAGAAAAATATGTATTTCAATATGTATATTTTTGCAAGTAGGTTTGCACATTTCCTACCTAAGCAGCTGGTGTGACACTATGATGAAAAGTAGGCATTTAAATTCCTGTTTTTCTGCAAACATACAGAAGGCATAGAATCTGCAAACCTCTCCAAGTCTTATAAAATCTGATCTACTGGAGAGCAACCCCAGAGCAGCCCCAAAGGTGCAGGAAGTCAAAGGCAACTGGGCCCGACTGCTGGAGATCCTGGCTCCAGAGACATGCATGTGCAGGCTTTATATGCTGTTTGAATTTATTTGACCATTGACGCTGTTCAGTGAAAGCTGTTATTGCTTCAGATGTATCTCTGTTCATTTAAGTATATGTCAATATGTCTATGTTCAACCATTAGGGTATGAGGCTGCTGGACTGTTGAGACTGGAATTACAGTTCTTTCCTCTTTGTGTGGTCTTGCTTGTTTCTCCAGCAAAATGGCAGTTGTCCAAAGCCTGCTGCTGTCGGGGTGCTAAGGGATTTCAACCTTTAAGATGAGTGCAGGTGCTTGAGTCTGAAGGTATCAGATGCTGCCCTCCAAACTACTAGGCTAAGGGCCCAATCCTATCCAACTTTCCAGCACCAGTGCAGCCACAATACAGCCCTGAGGTAAGGGAACAAATGTTTCCATACCTTGAGGAGGCCTCTGTGACCACCTCCCTACCACAGGATGCAGTGCACACCCCATTGGCACGGCTGTACCAGCACTGGAGAATTGGATAGGATTGGGTCCTAAGATGTTAGCTGTGCTGGAAGAAGCACTGTGGGTTTCTCCTAGCAGCATGTTATACATTGTGCAGGAGGGGATTTGGATATCAACATGGGAGCCATATTGTCTCTGAATGCTGATTGGTTTCTTTACTGCATCAGGGTGTTGCCAGGAGTGACACCATAATTGGTGGATGGCGGTTGACTTACTGAAAGCTCTGTAAGAGCAGCCATCATTGTGGCTGTGTTTGCTTTTTTCCATACAGTGCTTTTGACATGACTGCTGTAAGACTAGGAACACTGGTGTAAGTGCCAAGGTAGCAATGGCCAACTTAGCTTGACCACAGGACTGGCCTATCTGTTTCTGTGCTGAATGGGAAGCAGCAAGTTACAGCGCAATCCTAACTTGCGCTGGAACAGCCAGTCCAGCGAGCCTGCACTGTATCCAGCACAAGATTCGGGTGGCTCAGCTCGGGGCAAGAGGAATAACTTTCCCTTACCCCAGGAAGAGCCACTGCAGCCCCAATGGGTTTACTTGATCTGCGCTACCGAAATTGGTGGCACAAATCAGAGCAGCTCAGGACTGGCCCAGGTTGCCCAGGGTTGGATGCGGCATAACAATCACACCCTGGCCCCTCCTCCTGCTCCTGCCCACCTGCCCCTGGGAATGCCTGTCCTCCCCCTGCCTCAAAACACCTCCCTCCCACCTCCTTCCCACTCTCCCCAGACCCCTGCATCAGCAGAGCTCAGCCAACTCAAACTCACCTTCCCCGGGGCTCACTATGGCATGTGGAGGCCGGTGCAAGTCCCTTGCACCAATCTAACTGCCCCCAGAGTGACACGAAAGTGATTTACGGCACCTTTGCGACACTCCTGGGCCGAACTGCCAGTTTAGATTGAACCCGTACAGAAACATTATGAACAACTGTTTGGGGGAGGATCATTTATGATAACTTAAGAGTCTTCATTGTACAAAGTCACGTATTTGGATAATTCACGGAGAAGTAATGTGCCCATTCTGATGTGGTCAGGTTCACAACACTGCACTGGTTTCAAGACCCATTTGTTTGATCTTTAGTGAAACGTTCACTGCCGAATTGTTTGTGTTACATTTCTGAAATGCAGTTTGTGGTCATGATGGAGCTCTCAGACAGCACAATCAATCACAAGTACACTTGAATCTGGGCTCACAAAATATCTCATCTTAACCTGCAGGGTTGGTTTCCTGCATCTGCTGTTAATTAACGAGGTACCCTTATCACAGCAAATGCCAGCATTATGTGCCTCCGCTCTTCTACAGGACATGTAATGAGGACCAAAGGGAAAACGCCACAACTAAGCAGTTCTGTTTATTGCAGCCTTTTATTACTGTGATCTTTTTGAACACATAGTTACAGTATATGATGCGGTTATGATTACCAGTAGACACTTCTTCTATTTTTAAATATAGTCTGACTCAGAGGGAATAATATGTGTATCTAGACGCAAGAATTATGTGCACTTGTGACAAATCTAAATCATACACTATTGTCCGTGAAATAAAGCACACTCTGGGTAGCACTTGTGACAAATCTAAATCATGCACTATTGTCAGTGAAATAAAGCACACTCATTAGAGCATTTCATTAGAGCATGGATTAAATTTCAGCATTCACCCTTTTCACCTCACTACTGCACCTCTAATGTTAGGACAGGAGGCCCAAGTGGGTTTTACAGAAAGACTCCTTCAACAGGAATCAGATGATTCTGAGCCTGAAATGAAGCCAATGGGCAGGAAAGCTGTTTTCAACTTTGCGCAGAAGTCAAGGGCAGTAATGAGACCAAGTAATTAACTCAGGCACTGTCTGAAGAGACAGGAGGATGAGGATGGGGATAGATTCTTGTGAGTGGGACTTGGATGACCTATGGCCCAATCCTATGAGTGCATAATGCTGCCAGAACAAGCTTTCTGGTGATGGTAGACACTTTCCGGCTGTTGCAAAAGGTGACATGCTGGGGTGAACAGCCAACTCCATGCACCAGGAGCCTATGGACGCCCACCACTCCTGGTAAGTGGGAGCAGGGGGTGGGAGTGCAGCGGGGCTGGGCAAAATGGGGGCACAGAGGAGAGCAGATCAGCACCAGAAAGGGGGCAGCGACTTCTGCCAAATCAAAACCCTCTTCCAAGACTCGATCTACCTTCACAGGTCCACAAAGACTTGCGACAGCTATGGAACTGGTCCAAACAGACCTGATGGCCTAGAATGTGTTTACTCTGTGGCAAGGGCACAAAGATTCCTTTACACCAGGGGTGCCCAAACCCTGGCCCAGCGGCCACTTGCGGCCCTCGGGGGTTCCCAATACAGCCCGCAGGGAGCCCCCAGTCTCCAATGAGCCTCTGGCCTTCCTGAGATTTGCTGGAGCCCATGCTGGCCCAACACAACCGCTCTCAGTGTAAGGATGAGTGTTCAACCTCTCACCTGAGCTGTGGGACAAGGGCTCCTTCCACTACTTGGTGTTTCACATCTGTGATGCAGCAGTGGCAGCAAAGAAAAGGCTGGCCTTGTTTTGTGCAAGGCCTTTTATAGGCCTTGAGCTACTGCAAGACCTTCATTCATTCATACAAGTTCCATCTCTAATATATTCATTTATGTAAATTTATTCAAATTTTAAATGTACATTAATTCTTTTTTCCCCAGCCCCAGCACAGTGTCAGAGAGATGATGTGGCCCTCCTGCCAAAATGTTTGGACACCCCTGCTTTACACTGAGGCCTCCAGAGGCCCAATCTCCCCTGTGGGATAAGTGGTCATTGCATTGGCATTACAGCATCAACACATGGGGAGTTAGTTAGGATTGGGCTGCTAAAGAATTTCATCAATTAATATACAGGTGTATCAACCTTCTGGCCAGTGACAGGCTGCATATGTGATGACTACCGATAGGAGATCGCAGCCCCCAAGCCTCCGAAGCTGAGGGGAGCTCCCCTTGCCTCTGGAGGCTTTTATGAGCCTCCCAGAGGCAACACACATCCACGCTCTGCCTCTATGAAGCTCAAAATGCCTCAATCGCGCAAGAGAAGCGACTTCCGGTTTCCTCTGGATACGCACTGCCTCTGGGAGGCGCAGAAAAGTCTCCAGAGATGAGGGGAGTGGAGCTTCCCTTCATCTTCAGAGGCTTTGCATCCCTCATAATCCTGTTGTTAAACGGCGCACGACTGTATACATTTGAAGCTTCTCTATTACTTGTGTCAACATGGCGAAAGGACATACATTTTAGGAAAGGGAAACAAACATTTGAAGTTTTGAAAAAGAAAAAGTGGCCCAGGGCTTAGGAGTTGTGCTATGCAGTTCCGCTTCCTATAGATTTTACTGTCAATTTGAGTAGTCTTTTTGTATGTTTTTATAGGACAGCGGTTTATTGAGTAAATAATGCATCTGCCAAGAAGTCTAAATGCTTACGGACAAAATAAAGCAGATCAGCAACAAAGGGGAAATAGGGGCGTATTTTTTTAAAAAAGCAGAAGATGCTACTAAAAAAGATGAAAGCAGAGACCTGCTCGTTAAGTAAGCATGGCTTCCATGAGAACCCTTAAATCGCCACACATTGTGGACTTCAATGGCACAAGTTGCCCCTTCGGGCTGCTGTAAGCTAGGAGGACACCGTTTTGTTAATGCACACTTACGGATGCACAACTAGTGCATGCATTTACAATTAGCAAAGCCGTGCTCCAACCACAGTTCAGCCTCTAGTTCCAATTCACAGTGAGAAGCATGATACTCAGCTCATAAGTAGCAGATGAGAGAGGGAAGAGGAAGAATAGCTTTGCTCCAAGGAGATTGTACTACACTTTGCTTCAAAATAAAATAAAATAAAAGGCACTCCAGCACTGGGGGGGGGGGGAGAGGGAGAGAGAGAGAGAGAGAGAGAGAGAGAGAGACTGCAAAACTTTGTTATAAGCCAAATAAGGAAAAAAGATATCTCCCAGTTGTGCCTGGAGATGGGGAGTTAGATAGTGCCTCTTAATTCTACATCACAAAAGTTCTTGGTTCTCTGGAAAGAACACAACTGTCCAAAGTGGGAGGGGCCAAAGTAACCATTCAACAAGCAAAGCAACCATCATCTTTTACTAGGACCAGTACTTTCAAAATGAATGTTGGTAGGAAACAACCCCCTTCCCTCTCTACAAACCCATTTTTAAAGTATTGATAATATCAGCTTATGACATGTGTCTTCATATAGGCAAAAGTTTATTCTGTCAGCTGGCTGTGAAGTTTCCATTTCAGGAAGATTTCTCTGGTTACCCATATTTTTATTGCAGATGCTTTCACCCAGGAAGATGATAGAGATGATACTGGAATTTAAGGAGGGCCTGAAGGTGAGATGTCCAAGCCTCCCAATTCATCTTAGCTTTGCTGCTCTTCATAATGGGTGTACCTGTAACGTCCAAGGTTCAAGGCCTGGCAAGGGATCTTCACTTTTGCCTGTCAAATGAGTTTCAAGCTCAAGCCCATACATACTGAAGAGAGTTGTCAGCCTTGTGACCTCTATTTAGGTACTGGCAGAATATAATCAAGTAACAAGGCAATCAATGAGGATTGTCCTTCTACAGCAGTGGCTCCCAACCTGAAGTACATGTACCCCCAGGGCTACTTGCCAAGACCTTTAGGGGTACTTGAAAAAGAATTGAATAATGGCAGAAAAAGGCAGGTAGTAGCTAAAATATATAAATCTGAAATAACAGCAACTATATTAATTATAAACATTTTGCTAATGTGAGGGGTACAATTTATGGAAATGGACTGCCAAGGGGTATAAAAGAGAGAGAAAAAAACATTGGGAACCATTGTTTTACAGGTATGGCTGCATAACTACATTCTGGCCAATTATCAACTGCATATAGGATGACAGTCCTGCCAAACTCACCGAACTAGCTTCCTTCCCTCCTTCCTCATCACATGCTTTCCGTTCATGCTTTTGCCAGCAAGCTGCTTTCCTTCTTGCCTTTCTAACCCCATGAGGCATTTGGAATGTTACCTGGCTGTCGTGAGGCATTCTGGGATGTTACCTAGTTGCTATTCAAGGTTGTTTGGACAACAGTAGGGCTGGCAGAACATATGCCCATTGTTACATAAAACATAGAACATTGATTTAGAACATACCTGTTCTAAGAAGGGGGATGGGCCAGTGAGATCTATGGTAATGAGAGGAAAGCTACAGGAGTCTTGCAGTCCTTACTGCAACCTCTAGCTGTTGATGAAATATGTCAGTTTCATAAGGAGTTGAGTTACCCTTTTATAAGCTTTTTCCATGTAATCCAAACTGTGCTTTGAGCAATGAATGTTCTAGAGCCTGCCTCTCCCCCTCTCACTTCCCATTCTCCACTTTGTGTGCATTTATGGTGGTGGCAAGGAAGTGGCTGGTGGATCAGACTAGGGCTGACAAACAGTAAAGGAGCCAATTGCTTTCCCCTCTGCTCTTGATTTACTCAAACTGAAAGCCCTGGAATGCAGGACATTCTCTCCTAGGTGGTGTAGGAACTTGACACAGATTTATATATTTTTTCATTTCCCACCTCCCCTCTGCTGGAGCTAGGTATAAGAATGCTGGCTGAAGCCAAAAGGTCTTCTTTAAGCCACAAAAAAGGTTATAAGTCAATGAGAGAACAACTGGTGGTCAGCTGTAGACAGGATATAGTTCATGAATCTCCCATCTGCTTATCAGTGATTAGAGACATCACAATGTAGTTTTTAAAGGTTACCTCTTCTCTTCTTAAGCTCCCTGGTGAAGAGGTGAGCAATGATGCACAACAGCCTTATTTGTAAGTTTGTTGAAGAGCTTATCATAACTATTGCCAAACAAAAACTTGTGGTGGTCTGTAATAGCCATCTGTTATGGTTAAAGCCTACTACTATCTTACCAATGTGTGTTTTCAATGGCTATAATCCACTACCTTTCCTAAAGTGTGAGATTGTAGTTAAGTACTGCACAGTATCCAGCCACAAACCACAACATAATGCATGTACAAACCTAAATCTTTGAGAGAGGAAATGTACTGAATCCCTTGGAAATCCAGGATTATCTGATATCTGTATGAGGCAAGGCGACTGCACAATCCTCCGGGCACAGGGGTAAAAGAAACCACATCTGACAAAATTCCGCCATCTACACAAACACTTTTTGCAGAAGCCCTGCCTGTTCTGCCAACCCTTGGCCACATTCAAGGCACACTGTCCTGGAAATGGATGAAGCCTCATATGTGATTAACGATTCTAAATAGCTTCCCCAGCAAGCAGATTTGGAATGTGGGAACCCAAGGATTCACATCCCAAAGAAGGGTTAAACTAAATTGCAAGGCAGGTGCTATTGAGAGACAGTTCTTAAGAGAAAGAGAAACAATTAGTACTTCCTAAACTCCACTACAAAGGAAATCATCTCTGACAAATACCACAGACACCTCCACAGATTAAACACATTTCTGATATCTGATCTCAGGGTAGAGGTTTCAAAAGGGATTCAAGGCCCAAAAAAATTTTTAATTGCATAAACAATAGTCAAGAGCCAGATATCTAATGTCCTATCCCATGGCAGAAGAGTCATGGGGTTTAGCACAGAGCTGATGGCCCTGTGCCAAAGATCCAAACGTCTCATCCTAGAAATCGGAGCTCCCAGAGCCAACGTGCAACCGTCAGGAGTATTAAGTTTTACAGACAGTTTCTGTCTTTTGTTTGGCCCTATCGCTGTTCACAGGCTGTTATTAAGTTTTGAACTTGAGCCTCGAGCCTAAAGTATAACAAAACACACTCACTATATAACAAAGCAGCTTTTAAAAAGTTTAACCCCCCCCCCCTAAAAAAAACCACACATATAGAAATTAATAAAGCTTCTCCTCTGTAAGTGAAGAGACTGGGGTTTCCTGACTGGTGCTTCTAGCTGGGGGGGGGGAAACTAAGGAGAAAGGCCCCCTCCAACCTTATATTCAAGAACAGACAAGCATACTGGGATACCAGGGGCAAGGGGGGTTGCCTCCTCCATGAACCTGTCACTGCTTACCAGAGAAGTCCACCTCCCACTGTTCCAGGAAAGGTACCAAGGACCTTTCTCACTCCCCCCCACACACAGTGAACACATGGAGGGAGAGTGCAGTAATACCTATTGGTCAGCTCCCCTGACCTCCCCTGACCAAGCATTCACCAAAGGTGTCAAATGAACCTCTATGCATACCTCTGCTGAGTAAGAGGCACTTTTTCAAGTGGGTGCTCCTCTTTTTTTAGCAGGGGGAGAGTAACTGGCCCTCCTCACCCCAGCAGTGTCTTTTCTAGTAGCTGTCTGCTGGTGTTTTGCATCTGTTTAGATTGTGAGCCCTTTTGGGACAGGGAGCTGTTAGTTGTTTGATTTTTCTCTGTAAACCGCTTTGTGAACTTTTTGTTGAAAAGCGGTATATAAATACTGTTAATAATAAATTGATTAATTAATATGCATGTACTGCTCTATGCACCTATGGGCTTCCAAGCAACCAAGAACTCTGCACTTCTGATCACAGGAACTGGGGTTCCAGGTTGCCTGGAAGTCTCTAGGCACAAACAGCAGTGTGCATAAACACCCCTTTTACACTTCCTACTAAACATGCAGAAGTTGGGAACAAGACCAAAGGGCACAATCCTGCTCCCCGTCCATGCATTCTATGAATGAGATTTAGAAGAAGAGAGCTCAGACATGGAAAAGCAGGAGGCTGCTTGAAGAAATCTTTATTTCTTGCTTGTATTGCTTGAGTTCTGCTGGGAAAACTAAGGAGAAGCCTTATATTCAAGAATAGACAAGCACTCTGAGGATACCAGGAAGACACACAAAAAGGGCATTTGAGAAAGTACCTATGTTAACTATCACTTTAATAAACAACTCTACAGTAAAGTAAATGAGAGCATCCATGCCCGCTGCAACTCATAATCACCTTTCTGTATTATACGCAGGCACACACATGGCTTTGGCTTCCTATCAGCCCTTCCTGTCCATAATCTTTGGGGAACTGGTAAGAAAAAGCTGGCAGGACATGATGTTTGGCAACGTTCCTGCAAAGCACACTCCTTCCTTCAGCCTAGATGCCTGTGCAAGCGTAAGCTGGAAAAAGACTCCAAAGGAGCAGGCATGGAAGGAACCATCTGCACACTGGGACAGAGGCCAAGGTAGTTCTTTTATTTGCGAGAACAGTTTCCTTTGTGGATATGGATATAACACTGCCTGAGGATGTACCCAGTAACTTGTGCTTAAAGACTGCTTCACATATTACACGGTGGCAAATACAGCATTGTTACTGTGTGCATATGTACTCTTCGAGAAGCTTATCATATAGAAATCCTATACGATAAGACTGTATGTCACATTCACATTTACATGTATGTGATCCTACCCTACAGGTTCAAACATGCCATGTGGGAATCAGCTGAAAGTCCCACTGCTATGAACATTGCTGAAGATTGCAATCCTGTGCATACTTACATAGCAAACCTTGAACACAGCAGGCCTTACTTCCAAACAATTACGCACGAGATTGCACTGTCTATGTAATGTAACTGGCTGCTGGATGGCAATAGCAGTGTACATTCATATTTCCATGAATGCCTAAAAGTGCACACAACTTCCCTGCCCCTCAGAAGGCCTCCTGGACATGACTGGGAGGCATTTCTGGTTTGCTGGGTTGGGCCCCCCATGGATTTAATAATCCATGGGATTCAGTACCTGAAGGTATTGGAATGGATCCCTGTGGATACTGAGAGACCACTGTACATACAAAATCAAACTCAGGGTGCAAATCAAGCAGTGCCCTAGGCCAGTGCAAATCACTTGCACCAGCAGACATGCGCCAGCCTCTAGAGACTGAATCTGGCCCCACTGCACTGGCGGACAGGTGAGTTTGAGCCAGCCAAGTCAGGCTGGAGCAAGGGCCTAGGGAGCATGGGGGAGGGCAGTCCGGGAGCGTTGCGAGGTAGAGAGAGAGCAGGCAACAGGTGGGCCTGTGGGCAGACCAGGCCTGGGAGGGGGGATGGAGCCTGAATTTGGCACTTAGGCAGATCCTAACCCCCCTCCGGGGTGGCCCAAACTAGTGCTGGGCTGATCCAATCTGCGCCACCTCTTTAAGTGGCGCAGATCCAAATATACCATTCACTGTCCAATCCTGCGTTCCCGTGGTACACAGCTGCGGCAGTACCAAAAACGGCTACCGCCACATCCAGCATGTCCATGGCAGCTATGAGTGCCTTCTCCCGGGTAAGGGAAGTAGCCCCGTAATGGGGCTACTCAATTCACTGCTGACCAAAACAGAAGAGCGTTCGTGTAGGGTGCTGAGCCCCGCATGAATGCTATGGATCCAGTGGAACTCTGCTCCACCAGACCCACCTCCCTCCCACTGCACTCCCTCCCCTCGGCACGCCTCCCCACCCTGCCTCCCACCTCCCCATCACACCTCCTCCCGCCTCCCCCCTCCCCAGAACGCCTCCTCCCCACCTCCCCCCGCCCCCGCTTACCTTACCGCAGCTCAGCAGTCTGTGGTAGCACGGGCATTGGCCCGGCATTAGGCCTCACAAACATGCCTTATGGCACGTTTGCAACAGTGTAGGCTGGTGGTAAACCAGCGCGTCAAGCCCAGGATTGGGCTCGCAGGCCGCTACCGCATTACCTGGGGTAAGGGGAATCAATTCCCCATGCCCCAGATTGCACTGCAGCCAGCTACAACAGAGCAGTTTGACCAGCTGGCCTGTTCCAGCGCAGGATAGGATTGGGCTATCAACTAATGTATAAGGGCAATAGGTACTATGATAATCCAGAATTCAGTGGTTGAAGGCCCAATGCCGGAAAGAGTACACACTGCTGCCAACCCAAAGATCAGAGAAACGTATGCAAATAATGGCGACTATAGGAATGGGATATGCTGACAACCATCACACAGAAAGGTTCCAATTTAATACTTAGATATTGCAAAGGGACTATGTGAAATTCCCTTTAATGAAGCTGGGGAAAGTCTCAAATACAGGTTGAGACTAATTATTCGAGTGGGATTAAAAAAAAAAAAGTACTATAACAAATCAATTTAAAAAACAAAGTTTCTTTGCTCCAGTGATTGAAAAATAGCCTTGCTGACCTTTTGACTCTAAGAGTCATTAAGAAGACAATCCATCAGCACTTCACTCAGCCCCCCTTCACCAATGCAAAATGATCACCTTTCTTTCCTATGCTGGGGGAGGGGGGGTCCGCAGGAGAGAGAAGGATTGATGGATTGTTAGTCTGCTGCCCTCTCTCTCTCATTAAGGAGGCTGTTGTTAAAGGACTGTTCAGTTTTTAAAACTGATTTTAAAGGGATGCATTTTTCCCCTTCTCCAGGGATCCGCACATTCTTTCTCATTTGCAGGGGCCATTTGTGTTGAGTCAAATCTGTGTATAAATAGGCTGGACCTGTAAATTCTGCTTAATAGCATGGCTCATTTTATGGTTGGTGGCTGCTGGTTCAGATTGCTGTTCTCATAAGCAACCTTTCTTTCTACATGCAGATTTCCATCACTACATGAGGAATAACTCCATTAGACACAAAGTTTCTTGTTCTGTTGCAATCTACAAGCCCAATTACCAGAGCTAATGGACTCCTGGACTTCCCTGTTCCTATGGTCTAAAGCAGGGGTCTCCAAACCCCGGCCCAGGGGCCAGATGTGGCCCCCAGCAAGCCTCTTTCTGGCCCGCGGCCAACCTCTTGTCCCCTGAAAGCCTCTGGCCCACTCAACTGAACATGACCAGAACTGTGCTCTGATTGTGTCTGGAGGGTGTTCTGAGGGCCAGAGAGGTTAAACTAATGAGCCCATTCATTCATTTATTCACTCATCTAAGTTCCATCTCTAATTTATTTATTTAAATTTTATATTTAAATTTTTTTTCTGGCCCTCCACACCACGCCAGGTATTTGATGCAGCCCTCTGGCCAAAAAGTTTGGAGACCCCTGATCTAAAGCAAATTAGAGATGGTTGGAGACAGTAAAATCTTGTAGCCAATATTGTTCTGATTTATGGAATGAGAACTCTGTTTCTTTTTAAACAAGCTACAGTGCTAAACTTGACAGCAAGGTGTGGCTGGCTTCTCTCAGCCATGTCTTGGATCTTGTCAGTTTCCACCATACTTCTTTTTCATAGTTCCTATACTGGAACAGAATTATTCTTACATACAAAGCATCATCAGTACATATGACAACTCACAGAGTAGTGACATGAAATCAAGTCCATGCTCAGAGGAGCATACAATATAATATGCAAAACAGAAAAGACAACAGAGGGCAGGGAGGAAGATGAAGGTAAGGCTATGGGACAAGAATTACAGGTTGACATCAAAGCATCACAAAAAAAGTGGAGTTGAAAGATAGATTTGAAGGGGAGAATGGACAAAGTCATGTGAGAGTGCAAGAGATCTTTACACAGGTAAATGTATATAGCAACCAACTCCATGGATATGGCTCCTAGTCACACAAACAAAACAAGTAAGGGGGTGGAGAAGACAGCACCTATGAGTCTGGAGATCTCCAGGGCCTGTTCACACCATGGGAAACCAAGGTTTCTCATTAAATCTGAACTAAGCCACAATTTATACAAGTACACTATAGGGAGGTGGTCAAGGTTGTTATACCGGGTAGAACAGAATAGCATCCAATCTTGAATTTTTTTTTATATCTGTAGACTGTACAAATTGTCCTGTAGGCCACTTCCTAAGGCTACATCAGTCACCCTTCCAAATGTACTATAATCCATTGCACATCTACAGCCACAACCAGAATATTTTAGAACAGGCTGCTTAGAAACTGGGGGTATAATATATTGCCATTGAAATCAATAGAATATTGAAATTAAAATGGAGCGCTGCACAGTACAGACATTTAATGGTCTGGACATACAGATGGCACTGAGGCCATTTGTTACCAACATTTCACTGAGCCATTTTTTACCAGAATTAAAGCAGAGGATATTTCCAACGCTGACAGGATTAAAAAATAGATCATGTTCCTCCCGTTTTTGCACCTTTTTTTTGGTAAAGGATCAATCTTTACAAAATGTACTTCACAGTTCGAACTAATGTAGTTCACAAATTAGAATCAATCATCTTTCACATATTAAATAAGTGGGGATACACCACATCAGGTAAGAGGAGGGGAAGGAAGTAACACATGATTGCTATATATTCTAGATTTCAACAAGTAGCCATCACAGCTTCAGAGAACTATTTCAATCTGTCATCTGCCTTCAGATGAAAATGGATATTATGACATGTGCTAGTCTTGATAAAGATGAAGGGAATGAGTGTACCTGGTGCACTTGGGGGGGGGGCCAGGAAAGATTCATTTGAGAGCCTAGTAAGTGTGTGTGATAATAGTAAATACCATTCCTCCCTTTCAAGTCAATGTTTTTCCCCCAGAAAAAAACCCCGCTTGTCCCACTTTCAATGATTCACATACATTCCTATTGCGCTTGAAAAAGAAAGGAGTTGTAAATTTAATTTTTATACCTTTTTTTCCACAACTGAAATTCTAGGAAAAACTTAATGTTGCAGTGTTTAAAATGATGGCACTGAGGCGTGTTTATCAAGCAGGTTCCTCCCCACCACCACCACCACCACCAGAGTGGCATAAACATTTACAGGTACTATACTGGATTTCTTCTCTTATTTTTGTTTGGACAAAGGATACAAAATTAAAAACTATCCTTGTTTTTAGAAAACTAGTTGCAACTTCCCTCGCCACCCCATTCTTATAATGCAATGCAAAATACCGTGTTCCGCTCACACCCTTTGGTACCCCTGCCTCATTGTGGGCATTTTATAATAGTCAGTAATTATGCAACAAAAAATATGACACTTTTTGGTTCAACTTGTTCAGACTTACATTTCCATTATGCGCCACTTCCACGGAGCCTGCAGAAACTCATCCATATGACGATGTTTTTTACATGAAGCGTATGTTTATTTACTGAAGGTGTTAATTTGACATCCATGAGAGCGACTGAAATTAAAAATGTCTCTTCTATTCTGAATTATACATTCCTGATGCTAACAATTCATAGACATTGAATATACAAATGGTCCAATTCTATGCTTGTTTTCCCAGAAGTAGGTTCCACTGTCTGTCATTCTTGAGTAAATGTGCGTAAGAGTGCATTCATAAATACTTAGGCTTGATAACAGAATTATGTGTTTCTTAGGAGCAACCACAGTTTTTCCACACATTGCTTTGAAGGCCAACCTGGAAATGTGGCAGCTCCACCTAGTGAGGAATATTGGCTACAGCCACAAGCCACTGGCATCTGAAAAACCGAGCCTGGTGATAAGAACATAAGAACAGCCCCACTGGATCAGGCCATAGGCCCATCTAGTCCAGCTTCCTGTATCTCACAGCGGCCCACCAAATGCCCCAGGGAGCACACCAGATAACAAGAGACCTCATCCTGGTGCCCTCCCCTACATCTGGCATTCTGACTTAACCCATTTCTAAAATCAGGAGGTTGCGCATACACATCATGGCTTGTACCCCATAATGGATTTTTCCTCCAGAAACTCGTCCAATCCCCTTTTAAAGGCGTCTAGGCTAGACACCAGCACCACATCCTGTGGCAAGGAGTTCCACAGACCAACCACACGCTGAGTAAAGAAATATTTTCTTTTGTCTGTCCTAACCCGCCCAACACTCAATTTTAGTGGATGTCCCCTGGTTCTGGTATTATGTGAGAGTGTAAAGAGCATCTCCCTATCCACTCTGTCCATCCCCTGCATAATTTTGGATGTCTCAATCATGTCCCCCCTCAAGCGTCTCTCTTCTAGTCTGAAGAGGCCCAAACGCCGTAGCCTTTCCTCATAAGGAAGGTGCCCCAGCCCAGTAATCATCTTAGTCGCTCTCTTTTGCACCTTTTCCATTTCCACTATGTCTTTTTTGAGATGCGGCGACCAGAACTGGACACAATACTCCAGGTGTGGCCTTACCATCAATTTGTACAACGGCATTATAATACTAGCCGTTTTGTTCTCAATACCCTTCCTAATGATCCCAAGCATAGAATTGGCCTTCTTCACTGCCGCCGCACATTGGGTCAACACTTTCATCGACCTGTCCACCACCACCCCAAGATCTCTCTCCTGATCTGTCACAGACAGCTCAGAACCCATCAGCCTATATCTAAAGTTTTGATTTTTTGCCCCAATGTGCATGACTTTACACTTACTGACATTGAAGCGCATCTGCCATTTTGCTGCCCATTCTGCCAGTCTGGAGAGATCCTTCTGGAGCTCCTCACAATCACTTCTGGTCTTTACCACACGGAAAAGTTTGGTGTCGTCTGTTTGGTGATCAGTTTGGTTTGGTGATCAGAACTTTGGTTGGCAATATAGGAGTTGCCTAGATGGTTCTAATTAACTGGGCTCTAGTCCACAACAGCTCTAGTCCACAACAGCTCTAGTCCACAACAGCTGGTGCTACAGTCAATCTGTAAGGTATTGCAACAGATGAACATGGCAACCCTGCACCAGAAATCTGGAGCATGGGCTGTAGTTCAGTGGTAGCACATGTGCAGTGTATGCAGAAGAGCCCACGTTCAATCCCTGATGGCATCTCCAGGAAGGCTAAGGAAGATCTTTGTCTGAAATTCTGGAGAGGCACAGTCAGCTTGTGCAGACAACACTGGGCCAGACAGACCAGTGGCCGGACCCGATGTAAGGCAGAACATACGTTGCATCTCTCCAGCTTCTGCAAACTATCTGTGGCTTCTAAGTGTTGCTCCATCCCCCCAAAAGGCATTTATTTTTGTGAACAAACCAGCATTACAACAGCAGACAGTGTTTACTAAAGGTGCAACTTAGGAAAATACTACTAAGGAAAAAGGAACACATGACCTGAATTTCCTAGTAGAAATTAAATATTTGACATACCAAGCAGAAATAGTCACCATGGCCAGAAGACTACAAGGTCTGGGGGGCAGTCTGCCCTGGGTGTCCAGTACTCCTGGGGTGTCAAACATGCCGCTGAGCAGCTAGTAGACCTTGTCTCTTCTGAGGATTTCAAGGTGGAGGCCAGATCCATCCTTCACTTTGAGCAACTACTCAAGGCTAGACCTGGCTTTCACCTCGAGATCCCCTGGTCAGGACCAGGTCTACCCATGGCTTCAAACACCCCACCCCAGGTGCCTTGTACTGTAGGTATGCCATTGACCACAGCAGAAAACCTAGAGGCACAGAACAAGACATCATAACCACAATAGAAAAAGCAGCAATTCTTCAAACATGACAGCAGGATCTTCTTCCATTAATAGCATTTAATGTCACTAAAGAAAGAAAAATCTTCACTGCTTAAAAGCACCAACTACAGCAAAGAATCCATGGAAGATATAAGAGTAATCAATTATGTTCCAGTCAGAGCCTATCTTCAGCACTATTACACATGGTTGGCAAGCATGCCAGTGTAGTTTATATAATGAGGTGTGCCAGCTTCCTGTATCATTCAGGAAGGCTAGCCAAAAGATATACAGGGCCACATAGCCCAGTGGCCAAACCTTGGGGGAAGGCACTTCTCAGGGCACCCACAAATCCACTGGAACAACACACACTTGCTCTCAGGCTTACCTCTGCTCCCTTTGAAGTGGTATTCAGTAGACAATTTTAAAAAATTTAATGTAGCTGCAGAAAAGCTTAGTCTGAGCAAAGAATGGGTGTGCCGACAGCTTACTACCAACATGAAAAACCTATCCTTACCCTGAGACAGTTAAAATAAATACCCAATAGAAGCTTTTGTAACGTAGGATTTGGAGTTGAGGTTCCACAATATTACCCCCTCTGTCCCAACATGCCTCAGCTCACACACAGAAAACCTCAGAACCTCCCCCGCCCCCCACACACACATTAGCTCATTTATGTCTCCATTCCCATTATGCTGTTCCAATGAGAGCATCACTGCCCTCACTGATGCTTTGTGGTGACTAACAGCATATTTGGCAATCAGGCCCAAACTGATTCACAAAAAACAAAGTTCATGCCAGGAAGATTCCCTATAACTATACTAGAGCAGGCAAGCCACAGATTTCAGAGAAACCCTCGGAGATTTCATTACTTCAACTCTCCGCTATGAAAAATATGTTCAGATAATTTATGAAGGCCAGAGAAAACTATGACAGATGTGTGTAAAACATCACCCCATCTACTATGGGAAGGTGAATATCTGTAGCCAATTATGGATTAAAGCACAGATTCTCATGGTGCTGACATGTGCATGCATTTCTTTGTGCAACTTGGTTTCCTCCATTGTAACAAATTCTACTCCCACACACCTTCATGCACAAGAACTCCACATCAGGACTGGTTCCAGCACCCTTAGAAAACTGCCCTCCATGGCTCCCTTCTACCAGAGAGGACCCCAAAAGAGTCACCATTATTACCAGCCCAGAGGCTTAACGGGTATGCATACTTAAGTAACAGTTTCCACTACAAGAATACTAAATGGGTCCTGATCAGATCTCTCATAATATCTAACGTCAGTTACACAAATAAGTTTAACTGTGGAAACATGCAACATTTCTTACATATATAACTTTTAAAAATTTGCAGGTACACTTACAGCACCATCCTATGCATGTCTACTCAGAAGTAAGTCTCATTGCGTTCAGTGGGGCTTACTCCCAGGAAAGAATGCATAGAATTGCAGCCCGAGTTAGAAAATTGTTAGAAATGACTATGAATGCATGCACACCCTCAAAAGCACCAGCTATTAATCTGAGCAAACTGAAGGAAATGAAATCATTATGTCTGCAGCTACAACATCTAGAAGAACAAATTTCCTGCCGGGATAATAAATGGATTCTTTTGTTTCATGTTGGCCCCAGCCATGTGACTACCTTGGCCTATTCTTCATCCGGAAGATTTTGCTGTATAAATACCCAGATGGCTTTGAATTTCAACTGCTAAAAAACATATTCAACCTTGCAGACAATCTCCAGTCCCCTTCTCGTGCCTCTTAAATAAATTCAAGACTATTTTCCAAGGTGAGAAAATAAAACATGAGAGCAAACTTGTTTTAAAACTGGCTGGTTCAGTCCAAATGGACTCTTGGCATGAGGAGGGACTGTGGACAATATAAAAAAGACTATTTTAGCAAAAAAACCCAATTTCAAGAGTGCAATTATTGTATGTATATTTTTAAAAGGCAATGCCAAATTCTCACATGCTCTTTTTTTCAGAGAGCTGACATTCATTCAAATGAGCGACGATGATTTTTCAAGATGAAATGTAAGAGTGGCCCAACATTTTAAAGTATGAAAAACCCTTTATGATATCTACATTAATATTACAACAGTGAATATGCAGGTTTGTTTTTGTTTTTTTTAATGAAATGAATGTTTACTTCTAAATGAACTTTCAAATTGCCTTTTTTAGTAGCACATAATTATTTTTAAAAAGTAACTTTCAAAGAGAATGCAAATATCATTCAGGTTTCCAAAGAAATCCATAAATGTAACAGGCACTGTAAAACCGACACTCTGCTCAATGACACAGCTTTCTAAGACTGATCATATTTCAGAGAACGATTGACTGATGGAACCCTATAGATTCTTGTATAAATGGGACCTGCTCCCATAAAGCCTTTACATACTACCTGGCATCTGCTGTAAACACCACTAGCTTATCATTCCAATCAATCAAATTATGCCTTGTGTATTACCCAAAGAGAAAAGGCTATTGGTTCACTTGACTCTGGTGAGCAGAAGGAGAGTGGGGTAGGCCTAGGTCAACAGCAGGTAAGCAGGAAGGTGGCACAAAGACTAATCATCATGGGGTGATGCTCAAAAACCAGTGATGAGATTAGAGCAGTGATGAGATTTTGGGTCACAGACCACTCTGAGAATCTAATGAAAGCTATGGACCCCCTCCCCAGAAAAAAAAAAAATGAACATAAACACAAACACAACTTTTTTTTTATTTTTGCATCTGGTTCACAAACCCCCTGAAGTCCATCCAAAGCCCCCAAGTTATGAACCCCTGGTTTAGAGCAGCATTGAACTTAACACAGCATGTCTCAAAATCTGTGACAAACAAATGGAACTCTCTGCCTTTACAGTCCCTCATACCCTAACCTTGATGACTCTTGGGAACAGATAATGGAATCTACTGGCCTTCTTGGCACATCCAAACAAGCACACTCCTGACCACAACTGCCACAGATCTCTGGAAAACTCATAAGCATGGCACTGGGATCCATGTTTGCTCTCTGCATGGCTTGCCTATCCATTGTAAGCTACCAATCTAAAGTTAGCCAGCATCTCTCTATCATGCCAGTTTATGGTACGTAAGTTGGCACAAATATTTTCATTTGGGAAATGTTTATTTCAATTTATGGTTGGTACAAGTAATTTCAGCTCTGGCTTGTCTATGCTGTGCTATAAGAAGCGGTGTATGAATAAAAACTCTTTTTCATTGAAAGATGCAGCTCCTCAGCCCTAGCTACAGGAAGGGAAGAAACATAACCTAGGATGGCCTCTGTGAATCATCCATCAGTGCTGAGCAAACAGACTGTTTTCATAAAATCATCACTCAGAGACCAGGAAAGAGCCTGTGTGCTGTGACTGCCCTGGAGTGCAAGAAACTAAACTCGGGGGGGGGGGGGGGCTACAATAATAAATGAGAAATAAAACAGTGCCCTTCTCACCATCAGATTTTATAGCACTGCGAAAGCATCAGATACCCAAGTATCTTATGGTCCACACATGTAACCACTTTATTTCTCAGTGCAAAAACAACTACAATTCAGGATCTCAATTTGGAATGAATTTCAAGGATCATCCAGTCCAGCCCTCCATGTCAGACCTCTCTAGACTGGAGAAAAAATTCCTGACAAATGCTCATCCAGCCTCCTCTGAGAAGCTGAGGAAAGCACAGTATTCCACAACTCTCATTAACAGCTTGTTCCACTATCCTGCTGTTACACATTGGAAGCTTTCCTGACATCCAGCCTAAATCTGTTCTACAACTACACAAATCCGTGTATTATCCTCCCATCTATGGCTCTAGTGAACTGCTTCTTGCCCTTCCATATCTAGCCCTAGTAACCACCTGTTTTGCCTCAGCCTTTCAGCTACATGAGAACTTTTGTTTTCACCGCCTGGCATTCAGCCCTTCCTCGTAGATTCTGCATTCCAAACTCTTAATCACACTGTTCTTAAAATCGTGTGTGATTGCTGGTGCTTCTGTCCAAAGTACTTCAGTCAAGTCCTAACTAGTACTAAATACATTGCTTCTGTTGACAGAACCCAAAATGCCACTTGCCTTTTTGAAACAGCTATCATACTGCTATCAGACAGAAATTCAATAGAGCCCCCAGGTGGCACTTTGTGGGCACAGAGCTTAGCCAATCTCCTTCATTTGTATTACTGTATTAAGCAGTTCCTTCTCAGTTCAAGTCACTTGCAAATTTGAACACAGTCACCAATTCCTCGAGAAGAAGCAAATTGACACAGGAAACTTAAATCTCTTTCCAGCATGTCTTGCGCTCATTACATTAGGGCACAATCCAAACCTGCGCTGGAGCAGGCAAGCCAGGAGGTTTGTTAGCTGCAGCATCTCAGCCAGAGGCAAGGGGAAGCACTTCTCCTTACCCTTGGGAGGTGGCACAAGTCCAAAGAGAGCGGAGCGGCTTGAAGCCGCTCCGTTCTCCCTGGGGACGGGGTTTGGATTCAGCAGAACTGCTGGGTCCCAGCCCCACCCCCAGCTCCCTGTGCATCTGCCCCCGGGGCCACCCATTGCCCGCCCTCCCCTGCCCAGAAACGCCTCCCTCCTGCCTCCTCCACGCCCCCCATGCCAACCTTCACTGCTTGTGTTGGCGCGGGTGCGCTGCCACAAGTGGCAACGAGGAAGCCGCCACGGAGGCTTCTGCTGGCCTCTGTGCATCGGTGCATCTAGATGCACTGACGCAGCTTCCTCCCATGGAAGCGAAAACGTGCATTATGGCATGCTTGCAACCCTCCCAGGGCACCTATGCCGGCATAAGTGCCAGTTAGGATTGCGCCCTTAGTGTTTGATACTTGCTGGGAAAGTGAATGAGAAGGCTGAAGACATTTGTAACGTCAATGAACAGCCAGCCAAAAAAGTTGGACATTTGTATTTCAAACCAATCTAAGCTAGTTTGCTCAGCTTGTATGTATGCATGCATATGTCCCTGTGAACAACAGTGAGTGGGGTTTTGGCTACAGTGAGCTCTGCCTCCCTTGCTCCCCACTTTCACAAAGGTAAAGTGACCAAGGAACTGGGTGAGCTCTCTTCCTCTGCTTTCCTTATAGAGGGAGGCCACAGAGCCAGATCTAGGAGGGTGCCAAGTAATCTAGGTCAGGCAGAGTAAAGTGTGAACATTCTCTCTTTCAACTGCATTTTCCTTTCACTACCCAGGCCAGCTCTCCCCTTGAAGGGTGTGGGAGCCGCAGTTCACTGCCAGTGTGCCCCTACCCACTCTTGGCATTTCCATCTCCAGGGGTGTTGGGCCAAATGGATGGACATCCCTAGAGCAGCAGCTGTTTGTATAATAGCTCCTAAGAGCCACAGCTTAGCTAATGGACTCACAAATTCCTAAGTTCTCCTTTTCCCCTATTTTGAGAACATGGGCCATTTGCCCTTCACAAACCTTCTAGGATGTCATTTGTCTTCCAAGACTTCTCAGAGATGATTGCTTTTGGCCTTGAGATTTGCTCAACTATTGCCTTCAGCAGCCAAGATTGTAATTTGTCGGTGCTTAGATCCATTCAAGGTAGCCCATATATTTTTGGGATCAGCTCTTTTCCAATTCTAACCTTTGTGCCAATCCTTACAACAAGACATTCAACAGTAAGGATGGAAAAACGGTTTCAAATTCCCACACGCCAGCATCAGCCTTTTAGATTAGTCCGTCAACGAAGTTCACTGTCCAACTCATTAGGTTGTCACCAGAACTCTGTTCAAATATTAGAGCAAAAGCAGAACAGTAGTACTGCTGATTACCTTTTGGAACAGAACCATCTGATGGATCTGACAAAGCTAAAGAAAGGTTAAAAGGTCAGCACAACTAATGACACAAATTACTACAAAGCAGGCTCTCAGTTTTTGAGTTGCCACAGGAGATTTTGCAACTTGATAACTTTTGCAAGACAAACTGGTTGTGTTGGGGAAGGAGAAGATTTATGAAGGTCATCAATATTAACCAGATCAGAGAGAACACTTTCCAACATATATGTCCTTTTGTTACTATATACAGTACATAGGAAAGCACAGTAACAAATATATTCAGGGACTGAGTCCCTGAGGTGGTGCCAGAGCTTTAGGCACCAGCTGAATGAAGGTTTCAGATTTCTACAGGAGTCAGCACTGCCTTTCCAGGTGATTTTTCCAGTCTTTTTCAATAGATGGTGAAGGCAAACATCTGCTAACATAACTACATTCATGAGCAGATTTTTAAGCAGCTTGGAAAAGTTTGCAGCCATTAAAGTAATCAGTGTGTCACAGCCTCATTGACTTATAGCAGAACCAGCCATTATGCTTGATTCAGGGCAGCCACCAAAGGCAGAAGCACTGTTGTGCAGAATTCACCCCATAACATTTTGGCATGTGTTTTGATCCCACATTTTTGGGATTCCATGTTTTGATCCCACATTTCCTTGATACCCCCACCCATTCCCCATGAACCCCATCACCGCTAACAAGGGCAGAAAGGTACACCACAATATCACAATTCCAGTAAGTGAGTTGAGCACATTATACCAGAAGTTCTCAAACTGTGGGTTGTGACCCAATTGTTGGTGAGTCGTGGCACCAGTGCTACCTGAAAGCGGCAAGGTATTCTGAGCCACATCACTCCACAGAATGCCTTGTGGCATTGCATTCTGGGGTGCAACCCAAAATCCGCAAGACATCCTGGGACATGACACAACCACTGTGGCCAACAAAATGGGTCACAGTGGTAAAAAGTTTGAGAACAGCTGCATTCTACTATATCAGAAGGGGAGGGAAGAACTTGATGCAGGGCTGCCTTTTTGATAGCAGCCATGTGCCTGACATATTGAGTCCCACCCTTGGGGAAGATTTATCTGGAGCAAATGTATTCAGAAGAGGGTCTAAAGCTCCTATCCACTCTGTATTCATCTCCGCACCCAGTTTTCTCGGCACCTGTAGAGCTTACATTTTGCAATAATTTTCCAATCACAGTACAGGCTTTTAGTACATTTCTATTATCAAAAAGAAAAAGCCGGCCTTTTTATACACATCATAAAGGAATAAACAAACAAAAAAGGACAAATCCAATTTTATTATTCTTTGAGGTCACCTTTAAGGTGGCACAAAGAGATGCAGCCTTGTAAGGAATGTCTGAACAACACAGCTGCTGCCTGGTTTCAATTTTCTAACAATACTGCTCCTCTGAAAGATTCATTAGAAACCAAATATTTACACAGATACCTGCCGCACATATACAGGCCCCTAAAGAACCAAAGAACAGAGAATTTGTGACAATGTGCACAAGAAGTACATTATCTTCAAAAGGAATTTATGATGAATCCGTTAAGCATTTGGGCAGCTAAAGAAATGCTTACAGCACCTTAAAGACTATCCAATTTATTTCTGCACAAGCTTTTGTGGGCTCTAGTCCACTTCACCTGATGCATGAAGTTGAAGTTCATGCATCGATAAAGTGAACTATAGTCCATGAAAGCTTCTGTGGAAATGAATTGGGTTAGTTGTCAAGGCACTATAATACACTTTGTTGGTTTTGCTACTACTATAACAGCCCCCTACCTGGAAGTAAATAAATGCTTGTTAAGGTCATATAATACACAAGTGAGTTCAAATAATTTGTTACCAAAATAGCTTCAACAATCACAATTCAAACTCCTATAGACAAGGCAAACCAGCAGCATCATAAAAGAATACCATCCATTTTTCATCTCTCTTTGCTTTTATTGATCTCTTACATCTTTCTGTACACCAAGGATAAGATCCAAAGCAGTAGTGAACCTGTCATTCACTGAAAGGGGCAAATGCCCTAGTGGAGGAGTCTCGTGCTCCTCGAGAACTGCGCAGAAGCCTCATTGAGATTCCTGACACGGTCAGAAACTGGGCTTCCGGTTTGCAGAAGAACAGTTTAAGAATGCAGGGAAGCCTCAGATGGCTTCCCCGGTTTGTCCTGGGGCTGCATGAGGCTCCGTTTCACCCCAGGTGAGTGGGGGAGCAGATTTACATGCGGGGGATGGGGGCATCTTGCGAGGGTTGCCAAAGCAGATCTTTGCCCTGGATGCAGGGCTGGGGAAGTCCACCACTGGTCCAAAGTAAGGATATACCTGCAGGGGAATAAGCCACATGCACTGTCAGTGCTTTGTTTACACATTTCATGACAGAAGTTCCCATTGCTAAATACACAAGCCACATTAAACTGAACAGTGACTTATCTTTTCACCTGTGCTCTACCCCCAAGTAGCAGCTTGAGGCACATAGCCTAATCTGCCCTGTCAGTTTTGCAAACCAGCAAAAAGTGGGTCATGATCCATTGGTGGGTCCCAGATCCACAATTTGAGAACCACTGTTCTAATCTATTATGCAAACTGAGTTTCTTTCTGATTAAACAAGCAATTTTCAGAAAAGCTGATTTTATGATTTAGGGTTTTAAGACCCACACATGTTCATGTGAAACAAAGAGAAAAATCATCATCACAGATTATCATGACCTCCGCTATAAGATTCCAGAACACTACTTGGCTTGCTTCCTCTTCCCTATCTAACGAATGGAACAAATATACCAATGGAAATACTGAATTGGTTCTAGGGAGAACTGTTTCTATAATGGGAAATTTGTTAATGTATTTGGTACCTGGAAACCTGAATCCTCCATTTTGACCTAAATGTGAGTAGCAGATCTAGAAACAATAAAGAAATTACTGTATTGAAACCCATAAGAACTGCCATATTGACTCACATCCTACTGTGCTTCAATAACCTTCCTTCAAACAAGGATGGTAGTACTGTAAATATTGGCCAATAATCAAAAAGACACTGGGGTTTCCCAATGAAAATAATCAACAGAGCTTAAAAGGAAGGTGAATGTTTGGTTATAGAACACTTAAAACAGCCCTTTTTGAAAGGGAGTACTCCCTGTTCAGTGTGCTGATATTAAATGTGGAAAATGTTACTTCATGTAATAAAGACCACGTCCAGAGGACTCGTTTGGGAATTCAAATTTACAACTTGTATCAATTTCATCAGCTATAAAACTTCATCTCATGTCTACATTTCTTGCCAACTTCATAAACCATGTTTTATTATTATTTTCTGACTCTCCTAACTTCATAAAATTCCTCTTCTGGTCACTGAAGACTGAAGAGAGATTTTGGGATGAAATCTTAAGACTTTGTAAGCTTGTGAATACCTGAAAGTAAATCAGAAAAGCTTTTCAACAGGTACTTCTTCATTTATCTTCATTTACCTTTGATTATGCATTCGAGCAATTTGTACAAAACTTTTGTTTTTCCATGGTAACTGACTTAGAAACATGATTTTCTACTTCTGTGCTACTTGCTGTAATCTATTTGTGTGTTTACAGGCGCATCCTAGACCCAGACCAATCATGTACTGACAGTCTGAAGAGGCCATTATGATACCATAGTCAAACTTGCAAGTATTGAAAATTTGAATTTTTGCAGTGGTGCGTTACATGGCTGTGACCCTTTCCAGCCCTTCACATTGTTATGAGAAGAAGAAGGGAAAAAAGCAAAATAGCAGGAAGAATCTTTGGGGAGTGGAGGGTAGTATGAACAAAGGTTGGGATCCTGCTCCTGCTTACTGAAATTTTCCAGAACAAGCAAGATGGTGTCACTCTCATGGTTTAATGAAGCTCAAACTGTATAAGATGGCAGCAGACCCCATAGTACTATAAAAGCAAGCCATGGGTCCCCACCCAGTCACAGCCTCTCCTCCCAGTCCCAGCCTCTCTTCTTCAGCCACTATTCCCATAGCTAGATTTCTGTGGTGAAGTGAGCTCGGTGGGAGAAAAGTGCTTAGGAGGGGGTAAGAAGCCATACTGAGATAATCATAGAATCATAGAGTTGGAAGGGATCTAATAGATCATCTAGTCCAACCCCCTGCCTTAAGCAGGCATGGAGACAGTTGAGCTTCTCTCACCCATATACCCATTTGGCTCTAAAATCTATGCAATTAGGGTAGACCTGACTCAAAGAAATTGGTCTGTTTCCATCACATACAGTTTGAGATTTAAGGGCCACTCCTATTCAACTTTCCAGCACTGATGCAGCCATGCCAACAGGGTGCACCCTGCAACATGTGGTGATGGGGGCAGTCACTGAGGCTTCCTCAAGTTAAGAAAACCTCAAGGTTTGTTCCCTTACCATTTGGCTGCATTGCAGCTGCATCTGCACTGAAGGTTGGATAGAACTGAGCCATCAGTTACTATGGGGCTTTGTTCTACTCATTTGTTTGAGGGACTTGATCCTATATCGAGTAGCTGCTGAAGCTTAAATAAATAACATAAATGGATTTTCTAACAAGATTCAATTTAGAGTAGTCAAATATTGTTGTATTTTGGGATCCTAATTCAGAATTAAGTGAGTTTATAAAATCTGAAAGACTGTTAATGTGCCAATATGCTGCAGAACTAATTGCTCTGAGATGCCACCAGCACTTTTGGAGGAGAACGAAAGCTGTTCTTAGCCTCATATGTGTGATTAATATGCTTACTTTATGTCCCAAGGCCTATGTGGATTTTTTTTTATATGTGATCTTCATTCCATCTCACATACAGATTCAGTGCAAAGCACGAAGTTTTACAGGGAGCCTGACTACAGTGTGCAAGTGGCCCCTTCCCCCCTTTAGAGCCATTCTGGGCAAATGCCTTCATTTTGCTCCACCCACCCAGAATGGCTCCAAAGTGGAGGAGGAGGGGCCAGTATGCACCCCCTCTATGTCATTGTTCACTGGCAAGGTATTATCCATACCGAACACGCCACTCCCTGGAACCACCATTAATTTATTTGCATACAGTATATGTGAGGTGGAGAGCACTAAACATTGAAAAACAACACCCTGTGGAATTCACATCATGAACGGGCAGATCCACCCTTAATAAGAACATAAGAACATAAGAACAGCCCCACTGGATCAGGCCATAGGCCCATCTAGTCCAGCTTCCTGTATCTCACAGCGGCCCACCAAATGCCCCAGGGAGCACACCAGATAACAAGAGACCTCGTCCTGGTGCTCTCCCCTACATCTGGCATTCTGACTTAACCCATTCCTAAAATCAGGAGGTTGCGCATACACATCATGGCTTGTACCCCATAATGGATTTTTCCTCCAGAAACTCGTCCAATCCCCTTTTAAAGGCGTCTAGGCTAGACGCCAGCACCACATCCTGTGGCAAGGAGTTCCACAGACCGACCACGCGCTGAGTAAAGAAGTATTTTCTTTTGTCTGTCCTAACCCGCCCAACACTCAATTTTAGTGGATGTCCCCTGGTTCTGGTATTATGTGAGAGTGTAAAGAGCATCTCCCTATCCACTCTGTCCATCCCCTGCATAATTTTGTATGTCTCAATCATGTCCCCCCTCAAGCGTCTCTTTTCTAGGCTGAAGAGGCCCAAACGCCGTAGCCTTTCCTCATAAGGAAGGTGCCCCAGCCCCGTAATCAGCTTAGTCGCTCTCTTTTGCACCTTTTCCATTTCCACTATGTCTTTTTTGAGATGCGGCGACCAGAACTGGACACAATACTCCAGGTGTGGCCTTACCATCGATTTGTACAACGGCATTATAATATTAGCCGTTTTGTTCTCAATACCCTTCCTAATGATCCCAAGCATAGAATTGGCCTTCTTCACTGCCGCCGCACATTGGGTCGACACTTTCATCGACCTGTCCACCACCACCCCAAGATCTCTCTCCTGATCTGTCACAGACAGCTCAGAACCCATCAGCCTATATCTAAAGTTTTGATTTTTTGCCCCAATGTGCATGACTTTACACTTACTGACATTGAAGCGCATCTGCCATTTTGCTGCCCATTCTGCCAGTCTGGAGAGATCCTTCTGGAGCTCCTCACAATCACTTCTGGTCTTTACCACTCGGAAAAGTTTGGTGTCGTCTGCAAACTTAGCCACTTCACTGCTCAACCCTGTCTCCAGGTCATTTATGAAGAGGTTGAAAAGCACCGGTCCCAGGACAGATCCTTGGGGCACACCGCTTTTCACCTCTCTCCATTGTGAAAATTGCCCATTGACACCCACTCTCTGCTTCCTGGCCTCCAACCAGTTCTCAATCCACGAGAGGACCTGTCCTCTAATTCCCTGACTGTGCAGTTTTTTCAGTAGCCTTTGGTGAGGGACCGTGTCAAACGCCTTCTGAAAGTCCAGATATATAATGTCCACGGGTTCTCCCGCATCCACATGCCTGTTGACCTTTTCAAAGAATTCTATAAGGTTCGTGAGGCAAGACTTACCCTTACAGAAGCCATGCTGACTCTCCCTCAGCAAGGCCTGTTCATCTATGTGTTTTGAGATCCTATCTTTGATGAGGCATTCCACCATCTTACCCGGTATGGATGTTAGGCTGACCGGCCTATAGTTTCCCGGGTCCCCCCTCTTTCCCTTTTTAAAAATAGGCGTGACATTTGCTATCCTCCAATCTTCTGGTACCGTGGCTGTTTTGAGGGACAAGTTGCATACCTTAGTCAAGAGATCTGCAACTTCATTCTTCAATTCCTTAATAACCCTTGGGTGTATGCCATCAGGGCCCGGTGACTTATTGATCTTTAATTTATCAATGAGGTCTGAAACATCTTCTCTTTTAACCTCTATCTGACTTAACTCCTCGGTTAGGAGGGGCCGTTCGGGCAGCGGTATCTGCCCGAGGTCTTCTGCCGTGAAGACAGATGCAAAGAACTCATTTAATTTCTCTGCCATCTCTAAGTCTCCTTTTATCTCCCCTTTCCCTCCCTCACCATCCAGAGGGCCAACCGCTTCTCTGGCGGGTTTCCTGCTTCTAACATATTTGAAGAAGCTTTTATTATTCCCCTTAATGTTGCTGGCCATGCGTTCCTCATAGTCTCGCTTGGCCTCCCCTATCACCTTCTTACATTTCTTTTGCCACAGTTTATGTTCCTTTTTATTCTCTTCATTAGGGCAAGACTTCCATTTACGGAAGGAAGCTTCCTTGCCCTTCACAGCCTCTCTAACTTGGCTGGTTAGCCATGCGGGCACTCTCCTGGATTTAGTGGAACCCTTCTTTCTTTGCGGTATACACCTCTGCTGGGCCTCTATTACTGTTGTTTTAAGCAGCCTCCATGCACTCTGGAGAGACTGGACTCTTTTTACCCTCCCTTTCAACCTCCTTCTAACCAGCCTCCTCATTTGAGCGAAGTCCGCCCGTCGGAAGTCAAGGGTTTTTGTTAGAGATTTGCCTGGTATTCTTCCCCCAACGTGCACGTCAAAACGGATCGCAGCATGATCACTGTTCCCCAATGGCTCAGTAACGTTTACATCTCTAACCAGGTCCTGCGTACCGCACAAAATTAAATCCAGAGTCACCTGTCCTCTGGTGGGCTCCTTGACTAGCTGATCTAAGCCACAGTCATTCAGCACGTCAAGAAATCCGGTTTCCTTATCGTGACCAGAACACAAATTGACCCAGTCAATATGAGGATAATTGAAGTCCCCCATGATTACAACCCTGTCCTTCCTTGTCACCTCCCTGATCTGTTTCCTCATTTCAAGGTCCCCATCAGATTTCTGGTCTGGAGGACGATAGCACGCCCCCAGTATTACATTGCTGCACAAGCCTGGTAATTTAACCCACAGAGATTCTACGGTGGAGTCGGACCCACCTTCAATCTCTACTTTGCTGGATTCTATCCCTTCCTTAACATAAAGGGCCACCCCACCTCCAACACGCCCCTGCCTGTCCCTCCTGTAGAGTTTATAGCCCGGGATTGCGGTATCCCACTGATTCTCCGCATTCCACCAGGTTTCCGTTATGCCCACTATGTCAATATTTTCCCTTGTCACCAGACATTCCAGTTCTCCCACCTTTGCTCGTAGACTTCGGGCATTTGCATAAAAGCATTTATACACGGAATGCCCCAGGATGGGCTGCTTATTCGCTCCTTTGTCCCCGCATCCTCTCATTGTGCCAAACCGTCTATCACATCCCATCTCCCTACCTTTCCCAATTTCTTCTCCTACCCTGCCTTTGTCTTGTTGTTCTCTAACCTCCCCATCCTCATCCCGTAGGGATGAGGAGTCCCGAACCGGATGCCCCTCGGCTCCTGTCGGCCTTCCCCCAGGGATCAGTTTAAAAGCTGCTCTGCCACCTTTTTAATGTTATGCGCCAGCAGTCTGGTTCCATTCTGGTTCAAATGGAGCCCGTCCCTCTTGTACAGGCCCCGCTTGTCCCAAAACGTTCCCCAGTGCCTAACGAATCTAAACCCCTCCTCCCTACACCACCGTCTCATCCACGCATTGAGACCCCTGATCTCCGCCTGCCTAGCTGGCCCTGCGCGTGGAACAGGTAGCACTTCAGAGAACGCTACCTTTGAGGTCCTGGCTTTCAGCTTCCTGCCTAAAAGCCTAAATTTGGCCTCCAGGACCTCCCAGCTACACTTGCCCACGTCGTTGGTGCCGACATGCACCACAGCTGCTACCTCTCCCCCAGCACTGTCTACTAGCCTGTCTAGACGAGAAGTGATGTCCGCAACCTTCGCACCAGGCAGGCAAGTCACCATGCGGTCCTCACATCCGTCGCAAACCCCCCTCTCTATGTTTCTAATAATCGAATCCCCCATTACAAGAAGCCCCCGACCCCCCTCCCGCCGAGGAGTATCCCAAGTGCGCTCGGATACAGGCCCATCCCCTGGAGAAGGGATCCCCCCTAGGGGATTGTTTCCCTCCTCTCCAGGATGACGTCCTCCAGTCCCGAGACTTCCCACCCGGGCAGCCGAGGAGCTGCCCGCCTGAGGTTGGGACGAAGCCTGATCGTCCCCGGAAGTCTCCCCACGGTCCTCCTCTGGCTGCCTGCGCTTCTCCAGGTCGGCCACCAAGGCTTCAAGGGAGCGGACGCGTTCCCTGAGAGCCTGGAGCTCCTTGCACCGAGGACACACCCATGACTTATGCCCCAGAGGCATATAATCATACATGTGGCACTCGATGCAGAACACTGGATAGCCCCCACCCTGCTGCTGGCTGTCTGACTGCATAGCTTTTTTGTTGTTGTTGTTGTTGTTTTATTTATGGGTCCTTTTATAAACCGTACACTGGATAGCAGCCCTCTTCTCAAGGGAAGAGGAAGGGCAGTGTATGGGGCCCTGGCCTCCTCGCCCTGCTGCTGAACTCGCCCAGATGCTAAACTCTTGTGCCTTACCTGGCACTTAGTTCCCAGAGGCACTTGGTGTCCCAGAGGCCACACGCGTCTGCAGAGTGTGTGTAAGTCTAAACCTTAACCTTTAAGGTTATTGATCATCGATGAATTGGAAACCTCACCAAAGATGATGTGCTTTAGTATGTTTTATTCTGATGCACTGTTTCCCTGTTGTATTGTAATTTGAAACTGTGTTATATAATTTCATGGTTTTAGGATTGTTGGCTTACTTGAATACCTGAAGAAAAATGGAATATAAATTAATAAATAATAAAGGCTTAAGCTCAGCCCTATTTTCAAAACACATTGGTAATTAAAGCTATGTCAATCAGGAGAAATAAACAAGGAGATTTTTTATGTCAGATTTAGGAGATGGTAGTCTCCCAAAACTGCATGGCAGAATTGAAAGCTCCCTTTCATACATAATCCAGAAAATGCTTTTATTTTCCTTCTAAAAGTTGCATTCATCATTAAATCCATGAACATTTCATGAGCTATGAAAAGTAAATTGTAGATTTCTCATGAATTAGGAAGCAATATCTATTACCTGGGCTGATTTCAGTATTGTTGAAGTAAAAATGGAAAAAAAGCATCATTAGTCAGGAGAATTAAAGTGGCTTTTTGTCCCTTGCAAGAGGGAAATGGAGTTGGAAGAGGGCAAAGAGAGAAGGCATCAGGGGGGAATCTGGCAAGAGCAGAAGCAAAGGTTGCAGTATCACCATCCACTGTGCAGAAAAATACAACTTTCTGCCTTTATGGTGTAAGCCCACCATACCTACTGTTGGCAAAAAGCCCCACCCACACTATGTAATGCAAGGGAGTCACAATGCAGTTAGGTACAAGAACACGTAACAGGGCTCTGGGCTACTGCTAGTCCTCTGTTTTCCCCACTGTGTATCTTATACAATCAGCCTGCATTTTATACAAACTTGCACAAATTCATCAAGCTCAGCAAATAAACAAAAAGCAAGGAAAAACAACCATTGAAATAGTGCAGGTGATTCCACTGGCATTCTGCTTACTAAATACAATGCCTGAGAGTGAGTTAGGAGATAAGAGAATGAAGCTGTTGTCCCCTCAGTTGGTCTCAGTTTCCACCTGCCTTTTCTAATTTTTTTTAAAAAAGACAGTACAGTAGGTTCTCAGTATCTGTGGATAATGAAATTCGCAGTAGGCACTACTGGTTTTGGGGAAACCACAAGTGTCTGTCAAAAGGCTCCAGGAGGTCCTCTGAGGTCTAACTTGGGCTTGCAATCCATGTTGAGTTAAATAAGGTATTGCAAAGAAGAAAAAACTTTACAAGGTGACTAAGGTAGCAGCCCTTACGATAAAATATACATCAAAGCACTTGGGTGACAGTGTGGGTGATGCCCCAGTTGGATAGTGGATCCTGGTCTGAGGACATATGGATTTTTGCCTTACAGCATCTTCAGCCTATCAAATACCCAAGATAGATGGAAAATAATGACATATGATTATTAGTTCTCTACTGGGGCAAGACTAAATGCTGCTGGTGAAGTTTTTGTACCTAACAAATGCTAAATGTATACAGGTCATGTCTGATCCTCTGCAGATTTTTCAACCAGGAATTTCACTTAATGTGGGTCTCCTGACCCGCACTGAGCCTGGATTAGGCCCAACCTGCAGACGTCCAAATATAACCAGAGCAGAGCTCCAGTCATGTCCAGAGGGCATTCTGAGGGCCAGGGAGACCACAGGCAGCCTCCGCAACCCTCAGAATAACTTCTAAGACCTCTGGGAGGCCTTAGAACAGGGGTGCTCAATATGTCGATCGTGATCGACTGGTCGATCACAAGGCAAAATGAGTCGATCGCAGGCTTCTCTCCCATCCACGCATTCCTGGGAGTGAGCCCCTTTGACTCTACTGGGGCTGACTCTTGAGTAGACCTGGAGAGGAGCCACTGGCAGGCTTCTCTCCCATCCACACATCCCTGGGAGTGAGCCCCTGGCAGGCTTGTCAGCCCAGGGAGTGAGCCCAGGGAGGGAGCCCAGGGAGTGAGCCCCTGGCAGGCTCCTCCCTGGGAGAGGAGCTGCTGGCAGGCTTCTCTCCTGTCCACGCATCCCTGGGAGTGAGCCCTGTTGACTCTACTGGGGCTGACTCGTGAGTAGACCTGGAGAGGAGCCGCTGGCAGGCTTCTCTCCCATCCACGCATCCCTGGGAGTGAGCCCCGTTGACTCTACTGGGGCTGACTTACCTTTCCCCTATTTTTGCACTGGTATGTATGGAGATCTGCCCCCCCCCCAACTTCCATCTGTTGGTTCTGTGTGCAAGGGGTTTTGCACTGGTCTTGCTGTGATGTCTATATAGAGATCTTCCCTCCCCCACACCTTTCCCCAGTTTTTGCACTGGTCTGTATAGAGATCTGCTCCCCCCCCCCACTTGTATTGGTATCGAGAAAAATCTGGTGAGGAGGTAGCATGTGGTGTCAGCAGTGGCCCCTTTAAGGGTAAGGCCTGGGCATCCAGCAGAGTGTGCTGCACAGCTGCAGCCACTTGAAGGCAATAGGGCCCTCAGGGATATAAGAGCACCTGAGGCAGGAAGGGCTCCACTTATTTATGTGAGTTAGCCTTTTCCTACATGAAGATCATTAAGTTCCACCATGACTGATGAACATTTGGAAGTGTGCTTGAGGCTGGCTGTCAGCAGCTACTGTCTGGACTATGCATCCTTGGCTGATTCACTTCAGTGCAAGTCATCAAAGTAAACTTAAGTAATTACAAAAATGTTTATAGTTAATTATGTTGTGTTGTGCAATATTGGCTCATGCGGTTATGCAAGGTACACCAACATACATTGTATACATAAATGTTATATGTTATGATGGCGTGAACATTGTAAAAAAAACTCTGGTAGATCTCCGGGTCTTGCTGGGTTTCAAAGTAGCTCTCGAGCCAAAAAAGTGTGAGCACCCCTGCCTTAGAACATCACTTCCGAGAAAACCAGAAGTGATGTTTAAAGGCTTAAGGCCTTCAGAGGACCAGGGTGGGCTTTCCCAACCCTCCAAAGGCCTTAAAAAGCCTTTAAACCTTAAAGCCTCTCATCAAAAACCAGAAGCGACTCCCCAAGGGTTTAGAAATCATGCTGAGGGCCGTGGAGGCCACCTTCAACCTCCCCAGTCCTCAAAAACCCTCCAAATGCAACTGGAGCTCTGCTCTGGTCATGTTCAGAAAGCTACAGGTGCCAAGGCCCGCAGATTTCATTATCTACGGGTTTTGGAATCTGTGGAGGGTCTAGGAACGGATTCCCCACAGATACCAAGGCACCATGTGTATGCTTATAGCTTTAAGGAAAGGACAAAATTAATCATAGGAAATGGAAGCCCAAAGCACTTTGAGCATGTGCACCTTTTGCTAGCTAATTTCAATATTTAGGATTAGCATTGGAGAATAATTTTCAAACTGTGACACGTGTTGCATGGGCTGCTACTTTTTCATGCAACGGGAAATGCACTCACTGTTAAATACCGCAGATACTCGCCTATAAGTCGTTCCCACGGATAAGTCGAGGGCAGGTTTTGAGCCAACCATCATGGAATTTTCTATGACCATCAGATAAGTTGGGGGTTAAACTTAGGGGGGTGTCTGACTATAGTTTTGTCTGATTTTACTCGAGGCCAGATCCTGAAAAATAACCCACCACTAATTGTTACCTAAGAACTGTAGTGTCCAATTTATTAAAAACATAGTAAAAGATCATAAGATACATTTTTATTCTTTTTAAATTCTGGTCTTCATCACCTTTTTGTAAGCACTATCAGAGTAAGTACACTGTAAACAACATACCAGTAAAACAGTGGTTCCAAACCTGGTATTCATGTACTCCCAGGGACATTCAACAGGACCTTTACGGGTACTGGAAAAAGAATGGAATAATGGCAGGAAAAGGCAGGTCATGCTCCAGAATGCCTTGCAAGGACCAGCAAGGCAGGAAGGGAGGTAGCTAGTTGGCTGTGAAAGCCCCACCAATAGCTAGTTTTTGGTCATCAATTCATATATGAACCAGTGATTGAAAACCAGCACAGTAAAAAAGCTGAAACATAATATGGAAAGTGATTGATCACTAAGAATTTCTCAGCATACTTCAGTGCAAAGGCAGAGTCTTCTGTTCTTCAAACAGGTAAAAAGGGAAAACACTGTGATAAATACATGAAGTCTGGGCTTTCATATAGAGTAGATGAGGACTTGTATTATTAATTACAAACATTTTGCTAATATGAAGGGTACAATTTATGGAAATGGGCTGCTAAGGGATATGTAAGTGAAAAAGGTTGGCAACCACTGCAGGAGAACCCTGAATCAAATCCACCTTTAAGGTGTCTGGTGTGTTAAGCCAGAAGCTCTATGTACAACATACAACCCATAACACATAACTGGACATGTGCAATTCAATTCACAGCAGATACAGCTGCATGTATTTGCAACCCTTTTTACTCAGGAGTAGACCCACTGCTTTCCATGGGTGTTATTCTTAAGTAAGGGTGCATTGAATTGTAGCCTGCTTCAGATGGAAAGGAGGACTCCCATCCTGGTGTTTCAAAAAACAGACCTACTTTGCAAGCATTTGCATAGCAGAACCAGGCTGCAGCAGAAGGAAGGAGAATAAACGGTTAACAAATTGCTGCTAAAGAGCTGTGCCTGCCTGCTGCTTGAGAAACTTGGGGCCTGTCTGCCCTTGAGAAAGGAAACTATTCAGAGTTGAAAGGCTTTGCCCTCTGATTGACCCGGAGATAAGGCAAAGTGAGAATTGGAGCTAGATTACCTGGCAAAAATTTCAGGTACTATAGGCAAGTAACTAGTTCATTAAACCCTTTATGCGAAAGTACTCAATGGCTCAAAGGCACAGGTTATATTAGTTTGGTCAGCAGGCAGGGAATTTGCTGTGCTACCCACAGGAGCAGGATACAGCAAATCTGAAACCCCTTTTAAGGAAAGCAAAGTCACAACGACTTGCTGAAAATGACAGCTCTAGATCTTTTTTTCTGTGAATGTTTGCGTCAGAGTTTTATTTCCTCACAGGTGACAAAGGTGATGCATTTGCCTCCCGACGGGACTCAGGCTGGTCTCTGCACACGTCTAGATTTCAATGTATAAAAACAGAACAGCAAAGCATGACTGTCAACACCCAGGGGAGCAAAACCTGACAACAGGGGGCAGAGGTGCCATCATTCTTAGGGCACAGCGTCCATGTACGTATGAGGCTGACAGCCTTGCAGACAGAGGTCCTGAGAGTCCAACAATCTGATCAAACTAAGCAATGGCAGCAGAGGCTTCTCATACATCCTCCTGCCAATCCTTCTCAGTACTTTGGACCTCTGCTGGAACTACTATGAAACTGGCCGCACGTAGAAGGGCCACTTGTCTCGATGGCAACGGGACCTCGGATGCCAAATGCCACAAGAAACTGGACCTTAAGGTAACTTTGTGCTGTGTGCTTGGGACACGGGTGGAAAAGAGGTGCAAAAGCTACAGGAGTTAAATGGGAATTCCCAATGAAGTTTATACACTGGGAGGTACATAAGATTTGTACATTTAGAAGAGTGGAAGGGAGGGGGAGAGAGAGAGAGAGAGAGAGAGAGTGTGTGTGTGTGTGTGTGTGTGTGTGTGTGTGTGTGTGTGTGTGTGTGTGTGTGTGTGTGATAATTACATAAAGTTTGAGAAACAAGTAAATTATGAAAAGGGCAGAAAAGAAAGGGATGGCTTCCCTAACACCCACATTGCTAGAAACACAGAAGAAACAATGTAAATAGAATATTACAGCACAGAAATACAAAAAAAAAAAGCCCTTTAGATTCCCACAGAAGGCAGTACAGTATTTAAAAAGCTTACCACCTACAAAACAATTGCAGTGAGATTCCAACTGTCGCACGGGTGTCATCGAGAAAACAACAGGTTGCAAGAATGAACTAATTCTGCCAGGATGCCTGAGACATGGAGCAATATCCCCTCAAGTCAAAAAGGTCTGGAACAGAGTAATTAATCTCATCCAATATAAATACTCTGTCCCAAATGCAGTAGAAAGAACAATACATCTCTCCTAATTAGTTCTGAAACTGTAAAATGTGCTATGAGATCCTGGTATTTCCCAGCTCTTATCTTCAATAGTGAGGATTAGACAAAGTTTTAAAATGAATTCTGAGATTTGTTAGCACTCCTGCAAGTAGGACTTTATTACAAATGTATAAGATCTCCACTAAACTTGTGAGATGTGGGCAGGTAACCCCAGTCCAGTGAAAGTAATTAAAATGTGGAAACATACTATCAGATGCTATTGGGGCACACTGGCCCTATGGAATAGGGATACATATAAACAACTGGCACTACCAGTCTTTCTTTCTCACCCATTTACAGCACTAAGTATTTCATTATATTTATGACCTTCCTTTGATCCCATTTCATCAAAGCAGATTACAATGTTTTATAAAAATAATTTACAAGTCATGCCTCGTTATCCACTGGGGGTTTCATTCTCGAACCCCCAGTGGATTAAAAAAATCAGTGGAAATCAAATCAGAGGAAAAATAGCTTTAAAGACCCACTTCCAGGTTTCTTGCTCCTCCTTTGCTGCCCCAGAATGCATTGGTACTATACCACATTCAGCCACTACATGGGGTAAATAATGGAATCTAATGGAATGAAATTATAATTATCAGCACAAAGGTAGGAAATGGGATTTGGGTGCCTTTTTTCCTTGTTACAAGGCATTTAAAGGTGGATCCCAGTATTAGTAGTCCACCTTTAAATGGACCACTTGACTCACCTTTAATTATAGTCAAATCAGTGGATGCCAAATCAGTGTCTACTGAGGTCCCACCTGTATTGTCATGCAATGAATTCTTCGTCCTCTTAAGATATTTCCAAGTAAGATAAGAGTATGAAATGAGCACAGCATCCATACATATCCTATTTGGAGGCCTTTTGATGTCAGCACCTGTTATAAGACACATTGCCCAATCCTAATTGGGCTTTCTGGCAATAAAACACTCATTCCAGTGGCATAAGGCCATTTATGGCCAGTGGCGGACCTCCCATTTAGTTGATGGTGCAAATGCCCCATGCGCAGAGCAAATGCCCCAGGGAGGCTCCTGATGGGGTCAGAAACTGTGCTTCTGGTTTTTCAGAAGCACAGTTTAAAGCATTGGGGAACCCTCAGGAGGTTTCCCAGATACATCCTGGAGTCACAAGAGGCTCCATGAGCTCCAGGTAAGGGGGGGCGGATTTGAGCACGAGGGGATGGCAACATCCCGCAGGGGGTGCCATCACAGACCTTTGCCCCAGGGCGTGGGGCTTGGGAGGTCCGCCACTGCTTACGGCTGTCATAAAAGGCAACAAACCATTTGGTGTACTCTGGTCAATACTACAAGATGTGAGTAGCTGGGTCTGCACACCTGCAGCTGGAGGATGACTGCCAGTGCTGGTAAGACAGAGTGGGGTTGGAAGAGACGGAGGCAGAAATAGGATAGGAAGGAGGGTAAAATGAGACTGGGAAGTTGGCTGTATTGGTGGCAGTGGCGCTGCCAATATTCTATTCCTCCTTCCTGGCCTTGATCCTATGACTCAGGTCAACAGAACAAACATTCCCTTACACTAGTGGTTTTCAGACTGGGGCATCATGACGCCCCAGCCTGAAGGCCCTGGCCTCTTTCCCCTTAAGGAGTGGGGGTAGGGGGGAGGCAGGGGGGAGGCAGCGATGCAATCCCCAGGATCACACCGCTCAGGAGGGTTGCAGGTACTGGGATGCACTCACTAGTCCCTGTAGCAGCCTGTCGGGGGTGCGGGGAGCCCTGCACGAGTGCCTGCAGGACTCCCCAGATCATTAGAAGTGAAAGTGGAGCAATCGCACTCCACTTCCGCAAAACCGGAAGTGGAGCGCAATCGTTCCACTTTCACTTTTGACAAGCTGGCTGCTGCAGGGACTGGTGAGTGCATCCCAGTCCCTGCAGCCCTTCTGAGCGACACATTCCTGGGGATCACGTGGCTGTCTTCCCCCCGCCCCGCTGCCTTGCCCCCACTGCCTTCCCCCCTGCCCTTGCAAGGACTTACAGCAGTGCAAACTCTCCAAGAGTGTTTGAAAACTGCTGCCTTACCTAATGGAGGCCTCCTGAGGGCAAAATTCCCTTGCCTCCCCACAGGATTCAGCAGGTACCACATTGACACAACTGTATCACTGTGATGGGAGTTAAGTAGGATTGGACTGACAATCTGCCTTATGTATGCAAGTGGAACACACATTTATACTAAGGTCTACAGTCTATATGAGTATCATTAAAGAGCTTCAGAATGCAAATGACTCCCACTTTATGGCCATTTTGAAGTGCATAAAAGTGGGGGGAAATGAAAGAAAATTTAAATGATAAGTTAAGACACATCTAGACTGTCTATTATGAATCATTAAGAAAATTGAGCACCGTACATTGTCTAATAATTTTGTAATTTTCTTATTAATAAGGTTGTTTCAAGTCCAACAATATGATCCCTGACAGCATATTTGTTTGAACAAGACTTTAACTCAGATGGTTGACTGAGAGTGTTTGGCACGCCTGAAAGAGGGTGAAATAAGAAATGACAATATAGCCGACGCCTGCTTACGTGTCTCAGACCCCCCCCCCAAGCCAAACCTGTAGCAACCATCAATACAGTGCAACAAAGAACCAAAAAGGGGGGGAGAAGGCAAGAAGAAGACAGCAAAAGCATGAACTTGGGGAAAAGCTTCTCTGCTCATAAACTGCTCTGCTATCAGTTGGCAATGTTTCTTGGCAAACTAACGAAGCGTCTAGCTAGCTAACCACAGTCACCTGCAAGAGATGAACTTTAGAAGACAGCACACATTTTAATTAGATAAGCAAGCATCCTTGAACAAGTCAAAGTGAGACAAGGCTATTCCCCTTTTGAAAAGTAATGCGAGGGCGAGAAGATGAAAGGGACAGAGTGGAAAGTATCAGGAAACTTCTGCTTTTGGAGACTCTGTTTGAATTGCAGCTGAAACAGAGGCAGGCCATAGGGGACTAAAAGTTACTTGAAAAGTTTAAGAGAGCAAAAAAGCTGGCTGAAGCCTTAGTTCAGAGAGATTACACTTTAGCAGGTGATAGGCAACCACTGAAGAGGAATGAGGTCACATCTTAGCAAGGACAGTCTGCCTGTGTCCACTTGGAGTTTTAAAATTGTTATTCTTCCATGCTTTTTAGGGCAAAAGACATATCCCTTAACACCAATGTACTCAAGGTTACTGGTCACAATAGTTATATAGGTTTAGGCTATAGAAGTTTTAGTTTAGTAAAACTTTTGAAAACCCCTTTTAATAAAAGGAACCAGAGGCTATGTTAAGCAACAAGTGTAAAAGATAAAAGGACCGTATCAGGGCGCACTAACAACATGGGCACGCCAAGAAACAGGTCTGAAGTTCTGCCAAAGATTAGGCCTTCACACCTGTGTTTGTACCCTCTTTTAATGATTTACCCGTCAAACAATCTGTATAATTGGAAGGTTCAGCACTGGGTCAACATTAGAAACTTTGTAATTCAATGTTTAATTTCACCTTTTTTTAGAGACCTGTAACTTCACCTATGAGGTGCCTCTAAGGTTATCTTCAGCCTATTAAGTGTTTGCCCCATCTAGGATGCGGATTTTCAGCGAACAGAAAGTCTAGATTTCAAACAAAGAGTCTAGAATTGTATAAAAAGTGTCCCATGCCTCTGAAAAGGGCCTTCTGGATTTGAGCTGAGTCTCCCAGAAGCCACAGACATGTCTTGCTGAAACAATAAGCAGCCTTAATAGCCTTCCGCCTCTCAGTGTCTTGCTTATTTGGTCTCAGCGGCACTGGACAGACCCACCCCTGTCTAGCAACTGGCACTGCCCTTCTGGGCAGGGTACGACATAGCTCAAAATCAAATAATGTTATGAGGAGATTTCCCCAAAGTTTTGTGAGAAACCGTCATTTCTCCTATAATTGTAGGCGACACATACGGAGGCAAAGGTATAAGGAGAAAATATAAAAACAGAAAACTGACACAATTTGAAAAAAAAAAAATCCTTTAAGGATCTTTTTGCAATGTGACCTACTCCTACCAGGGATATCAGATAAAAATAGCAAGATATGTAATATGAAAACATTGGAGAAGGGTCTAGGAAAGTAATTGTCTGAGGAAGTATAAGGGCATCCCCGCCATATCCATAGATCCAGTATCTGTGGTTTTACCTATCCACTAATCTGCCCTCCCTACTCCCCCACACTCATTACCTGCTAACGTTTGGTTAGTCTCCTCCTCCCCTTGTGTGTAGGCTGCTTGCCCAAATAGCATGTTCTTCAGTTAAGCAAGAGGGTTGTTTGCTATGCTTCAATTGTTGCTTGAGGAAAATGAAGGTAATGGACGGGGATAGATATATATATATAGATATATAGATATAGATAGATATAGATATAGATATAATATATATAGATATATATAGATATAGATATATATAGATGAGGGGCTGCTATTTACAAAAGGTTCCCCCCATATCCTCAGTTTCTGCTTCTGGAGGGGGGCCTGGAAAGGAACCCCCGCTGATACAGGAGGAGGCCTGTATCCTTAAATTCAGACCTTGGGATGCCCGTCCTTACTTTATAAAAAATTAAAAGAGGGAAATTTGTTGCTACCTTTGCTCTTGGAGGATCCGTAAAATGCATACAAACCAGAAACTTTGGGCATATGACATGGTCTTGCTGGTTTCTGTAAGAAAACTCTTGTTTTTATAAGAAGGAAAATAGGAATTAATTTGCCAAGAAACACAATTATCTTACTGTTTGATTATGTTACGGATGTTGTTTCAAAGAAACAACAGGAACCGACAGTAAATTTACCAATAGCAGCAAACATTTTAACTGCACAATATTGGAAGAACAATAAGACACGAGGAATTAATAAATGGCTTTACAAGATATGGGACGTTGCCAAAACGATGAAGCTGACTTATTGTATCAGGGTTTGCAAAGGCAGACAAATTTTGGACCATTTCCAAGTAAGATGGAAGCTATTTATTAGGACTTTCAACATAAAAACCAGTGTCTAATGCTGATGTTACATTTTTGCTGTTTGCACTGAAATGTCCTTATACATGCTCTCACTTTTTACACTGCTGTGACATTCTTTTTTGCAGAAATAATAAATAATGAAACAGCAGCACCTGGCAGCAATCAGTGCCTGCTAACTTTCTATGCAAAATGTTTTGTTTTTTTTCTGCCTGCCTTGAAACAGGAAATGCAACAGCTTTGAAATCTGGCCTAGAAGGCCATCTCACTCCACTGCGGCTCCTTAATACACCTATATGTCATTTGTGGAAATAATAGCATGAGAGGTTCCTGTTACAAGAACACCTAGTAGCAGCCCACAGCCAAGAACAGAGGACCTATCATGAAAGGTTATGATAACGGCCCAACCCTAACCCCCATCATTGATAACAATACAGCATGACAGAGTGCACACTGCATGCAATGGTGGCAGGCGGAGGCAATCAAAAAGTAAAAACTTTATACTGCTCTCTGGGTAAGCCTCTTGGCCACCTACGAGTCTCCTTGGACCCACACCCGCTATGTAATTATCATAAGCCCAAAGAGAAAAAGCAGACAGGATGAGTTGAAAAATGGGGGATAGGATCTGGCATGCATTTTTGCCGCTGAGAGCCACCCCCTCCAGCCCCCTCCTCACCTGCTGTCCTCCTCCTTCCCCACCCTAAACCTCCCCTTCTTCACTACCAACTTACCAGCACCAGTGGGGCCTCTTGGAGATACTGGTGCACACACTGCACCTCTAGCCATTTGCAGCAGTACTTCATACAATGGCATCCTGGCTTTCACACCACCAAAGGGCCTTGCACTGTTGGGAGTGCGAGATCCAGCAGCGCAAGGCCCAGATAGGATTGGGCTATAAGGACACTTCTGCAGGTAAGCTTGCCAAAAAAAGTAAAGAGACATCACACACTGACACACCATGGATGAACACAATAATGAGCAAGGGAATAACATAACCCATTTCCTACCTCACATGTAGCTAGAGAAGACTTTGAGAAAGCCCAGACAAATTTTCATCACCAAGTTATCATTGAAAGACCTTGGTATAAATATAAATCTTTTACTGTTCAGCTTAGCAAATGTTGCCCCTGAACGTCAAACTGTGCATTCGAAATTGCTCCAATGCCCCCAAAGGAGAGCAGAACATCCATCACTAACATGGTCACAGCAGAGACAGGAGTGTAGGAAAGGCCAGAACCATGGCAGCGCAAGGCAGATAGATAGCAGAGCTCTCCTCTAGTTCAGCCTGCTCCTCCGCTAAAACTAAGTCTACCTTTGCATTGGCATAGTACTCTGCCACTGCCACGTTGGGGTTGCCTTGCCTGGGGTCAAACCACATCTGGATACAACGGCCACTGCCCCTTGAGAAGGTGGTGTATTGGTAGGAGTTGCTCCAGATCTTCTCACACAGCTCTTTTGGAGAACGGAATATAAACTTCAGTAGCCGGCACCTGGACCCAACAGGGCACCGATTTGTCCCTGTAGACCAGTCCCACCCTTTGTGCCAGTCCTCCATGCAAGTTGCCTCATTCTGACAGTCTTCCCACCACTGCTCGCAATCCTCCTTGCAGAGGGGCACATGCAGCAGCCTCTCTTTGAGCCAGGTCCTATCCAACTTGTTAATCCACGGGCCCAGGTTGGGTGAGCACTCGTACAGGCAGACGTTCCGGATGAAGTGTTTCTTGCATTTATCTGACATGAGTACACAGTGGTCCCAGCTGAAGTTGTACAGGTAGGACTGATCCAAATGGGCTGCATAACTAGTGCTGACCGTACAGCAGGAGTTTTCCTTCCACGGTGAACATAGATGATGCAGGACATCCTCTGGACCTGGGCTGGTTTTATGATGCCTGCCATCTACACAAATGTTCAGCACAGATTCCTTTGCTACAACAGCTGTCAAGACAGCAAGAAGCCCCAACAACATCAACTTTATTGGCATTTCTCTGACTACACCACTCACCAGCTCCTAAGAAGACCAGTCTCCAGCACCCAACTGTCAGGCCCAAAGTTCCCTGTGATGCTATCGCTTGTCATAATCAGAGTGGAAGAGTCAACAGCAACCAGACAGCCTGACACTTGGGTAGTTGCCTCATTTACAATTGAGTCAGGGGCCCATGCATGCCGACTAAGTCTACTTGTATCTGGGTGTGCTTGCTTACTGTTTTGGCTATGTGGAAAACCTTGTGGGACCATCATTCAGACCAGGTGAGAAGCAGGGAAGTTCCAGCCAGGAGGCAGGAAGGGTTAATGTTTTGCTTTTGCAACAAATAGGAGGCAGGGGCAGGAGCAGGCTCTCTTGCCCATTTCTGAAAAAAACCAACAACCTCTGGACAAAGAATGGGCACTCTGACATTTTCTTTGGCTGAGATAGGGCAGGTCCTGATCCAATGAATGCAGCCCCCAAAAACACCCGAGAAGGAGGTCCCTCCTCCCAGTCTATTGAGCTCTATGGAAAGCAAAGCACCCTCACGGTCGCGTTTACTCACGAGTAGCCAGACGTGCCTTGGCTGGTGGTGAGGCCAGGCAAAGGGGAATGTGAGGACATCAGAATGGTCTGGATCCGATGGAGCTGGAGTGCAACAGATGCTCCAGAAGGCAGCCTCCCCCCCCCCCACTAAGAAGGACAAAAAAGCTTCAGCTGGTAAGGGGAAAGTTCTCTATTTTGCACTTGCAAAGCCAGGTGGGTCTTTATCTTGCTATGCCTGAAATAGAAGAACTTCAAACTGGGGAGGGCTGAAAATCTCATTGATTCTTTTGGGGGGGGGGGGTGTTACTGCAGACAGACTACAGAGTAAGCTCCACTGACCACTATGGGACTTACTTCTGAGTAGAAATGCATAGGATTGGGCTCACAGGCTGCAATCCTACCCACACTTTCCTGAGAGTAAGCCTCATTGACCACAATGGGACTTACTTCAGAGTAGATTCACTTGGTGGAACAGGACTGGCTCCCCCTTATTTAATTATTTCTTTTCTTTTAATTTAATTATTTATAATTATTTATTTTAATTTGCTTGATGATGTCACTTCTGGCCATGACATCACTTTCAATGGGTCCTGGACAGATTGTTCTAAAAAGTGGGTCCCAGTGCTAAAAGGTTGAAACTGCTGCAATAAGGTGTTAGTAAGTTGACATGGGTGTGTGTGTGTGTGTGTGTGTGACTCTACAAGTTTTCAAAATCACTAAAATCAGAGTTTGGAGGAATAAGACCATCATGTTATATATCAATCAATGTGTAATTTCATGCAGAATGCAATGAAACAAACCACACGGAAATATCTGTGTTTTAACAAAAGGTACAGCCAAAAAACCAGGTTGGGTGGGGCGGTGGTACATCACCATGCCCACCACCTGGGGTTTGCCCCACCCACTGCATGGGGTGACGCGCAGCCCTCCCGCACCGGGTGACGTGAATCCTAGTGACACCACTGTGTGATCCTCCTCCCTTTTGCCAATTCTGTCCCTGCTCTCACGTAGTCCCACTCCCTCCCACCTTCTTTACAGATGGCAGGGTCAGCAGGGGAGTTTTTAAAGTAGGCTCCAACACACACACACACACACACACACACACACCAGCTAAAGCGCTGTTTTTTTCCATGGCTGGCTTTTCAAGTCCCAAAAATGCAACTAGGAAAGTGCCTTCGTTAAGACTTGTTTTCAAGTCGAGGGGGCCGGAGACCCGTGACTTGACTCAAGTTGTGCTGGATTTGCTCATCCCTGGAAAGCAGCATGTACAGATGTGTGCCATGTGCCAATCAATGTACAGATCCAAGAGGGGCAGCCATGTTATTTGTAGCAGGAAAAAGAACACATTTTCCTATGGCACCTTAAAAGAATAACTAATTCATTTTAGCTTAAGCTTTCGCAGACTACAGTCTACTTCATCAAATACATGAAATCTTTAGATAGATAGATAGATAGATAGATAGATAGATAGATAGATAGATAGATAGATAGATAGATAGATAGATAGATAGATAGATAGATAGATTAAATGCTGCTGAAAATTGCAGCAAGTGAACTGTAATCTGCAAACGCTTAAACTGAAATGTATTCATTATTCTTTAAGGTGCCACAGGAAAATGTGTTCTCTTTCTCTCTCTCTCTCCTTCCACACACACAGTATTGTTCTTTTTCTTTTACACACAGTATATGTAAAATTTTGGAAAGAGCAGAGTGAGTTAGCAAGAGGAAATTAAATAAGGCTGATCTGTAACAAGTTTTAAATTATGCACAATAAGCACAGTAACAATTCACAATTAGTGATAACGACCTCCTAGAAATGCTAAATCAATTTACTCTATAATGTGATAAGAAACCAAGTTCCGATTCAGACCCCCTCCTGTGAAGGTGCCAAGTTTCATTAAAAATTCTCATTCTGCTTTTTTTCTTTCTAATTTCCATTTGAAGTTTCTTCTGCAGGAAGACTGATCTTTGAAAGTGCTGATATTCTAATTGGGTCCTGCCATCTTACAAGACTACTTCAGCCACAATCCTATGCACACTTTCCTAGGAGCAAGATGCACTGAACAAAATGGAATTCACTTCTAAGTAAACATGCATAGGATTGCACTGTTAGTCTTTTAAGGACAACCTATATAACAGAGATACAATTACAAAGACTAGACCTTGCCAACTCTATCTCAAATCTACACAGACTATGCGGGACTCTTTCACTTGCTCATTCTCCAACATGATATAGTAAATGCTATTATCTGCCAACCACGTCCTTCTGCTGTTTGACTAGTACAGGCAGGTCAGTCTTCATGCAAACAAATAAATGAACACACACTTGACAAAGATCAGGCCAAAGGTGAATCACATCCAGTATCCTCTTTCCCATGGTAGCCCCCCCAGCTGCCTCTGCAAAGCCCACAAGCGAGAGAAAGGCAGACTTCTCTCCCATCCTTGCTCCCCTGCAACTGGTATTCAGAGGCAGGCTGCTGCTGCATCTGGAGGTAGTACAGCCATCATGACTAGTAGCCACTGATAGACTTGTCCCCTGTGAATTTGTCTAATCCCCTTTTAAATCAGCTAAGCTAGTGGCCACTGAAGGCGAGAGTGCGCAGGTGCAATATTCTATTTATAACTCTTTCACTGAATTCTCTATTTGCAAAGGGGATGAGGAGGTGAGTAATTTGCACCAGTCCAAATCCTCACCGGTGATTTTATTCTTCCGAACAAAAGCAATTATCCTTGCATCAACAGGATCCCAGCGAGGATGATAATGAGGCATTTTAGTTCCTGCAGCTAAGTATTTCAAGTGAGTGGCTTGACCAAGCATGGTCTTTTCATAATCAAAGAAAGCCTGTCCCTGAAACAGTCCCAAGAAGTTCTTAGCTGCAGCCGTTCCTTTCTCTTCTAGGATTCTAGCTGAACCTAAGCTGGAATTTTCTACTAGTATAAATGAGACACTGCCCTGGGAGCTAAAGACACTGTTTAGTGGTGGTGGGGAGGGGGAAATTTCTTTCTCTCTCCCTCCTCCTTTCAATTCAGATCAGCCAAACACTTAATATTTAACCACTCAGCACTTAATACTTTGCAGCTGAATGTGTGAACGACTGCCACTGAAAAGCATCTGAGTTTATGTCAAATGACAGGAAGGCTCAGTGTATGTGTTTGATTTGCAGGGGTTGTTTCAAGCCTGTAAACAGTAATGCTTTTCTGTTGCAGTCACTGAATGATATACAGGCCCATGTGAACTCACCTGTTTTCTTACACCTGTGTGGGATAGGGCATGACTACTGAAGTCGATTGGGGTTGAGGTAGTAGATCCAAGATTATGCAAGGAGGCTGAGACCAGGGTACTCAGCCAAGTTAGTTTAGACCAGTGATGGTGAACCTATGACATGTGTGTCAAAGGTGACATGCCACCATGTTTTAATTCAGGTTATCTGTAGCACCACCAGTGTATGTGGCAATGACTGTGGTCCCATAAGGCTTAAATGGCAAGGCAGAGCTTACCAGGTTGATTGCTGCAAACCCATCTTCAGTGCCAGAATCATCAATGCTTGGCACACGTAAAGTAACAAAGAAAGAGTTCACCTGAACATGCGCATTCAGGATAAGTGCATTCAGGACAAGGCAGCCCAATCCTACCTAACTCCACTCAAAATCAAGCCAACCCCCACAGGCTGCTTTCCTATTCATGAGAATCTTTTCTTGAATGGGAATGCAGCTCAGGGGGCATTTTTGAGAAGATAAACTACAGAAAAATTGACAACAAAATCCTATGTATAACAACTTAGGAGTAGGGCCCATTGTGTCCAATGGAGCTTACTCCCAGGAAATTGTGTGTACAACTGCAGCCTTAAACACTCATTCCCCTCCCTGGGTTTTGCTACCACTCTCCCACTACCAGCAGTAGCCACACAGGCTACTTCTCAGTTAATGCTCTCGCTCTCGCTCTCTCTCTCACTTCAACCCTCATCTGACATTAACTCAAGGAAAAGTAAAGTGGTGTTTCAGTAAAACCTCCCTGCATTACAATCTCTGCGCATGAACTGGAGGTTGTCCATGACTTTGTGTACCTTGGCTCAACGATCTCCGACACTCTTTCTCTCAATACCGAGCTAAACAAACGCATCGGTAAAGCAGCTACCACGTTTTCCAGACTCACAAAGAGAGTCTGGTCCAACAAGAAGCTGACGGAACATACCAAGATCCAGGTCTACAGAGCTTGCGTCCTGAGTACACTTCTGTACTGCAGTGAGTCATGGACTCTTCACTCACAACAGGAGAGGAAACTGAATGCTTTCCACATGCGCTGCCTCCGACGTATTCTCGGCATCACCTGGCAGGACAAAGTTCCAAACAACATAGTCCTGGAACGTGCTGGAATCCCTAGCATGTATGCACTACTGAAACAGAGACGCCTGCGTTGGCTCGGTCGTGTCGTGAGAATGGATGATGGCCGGATCCCAAAGGATCTCCTCTATGGAGAACTCGTGCAAGGAAAGCGCCCTACAGGTAGACCACAGCTGCGATACAAGGACATCTGCAAGAGGGATCTGAAGGCCTTAGGAGTGGACCTCAACAAGTGGGAAACCCTGGCCTCTGAGCGGCCCGCTTGGAGGCAGGCTGTGCAACATGGCCTTTCCCAGTTTGAAGAGACACTTGGCCAACAGTCTGAGGCTAAGAGGCAAAGAAGGAAGGCCCATAGCCAGGGAGACAGGCCAGGGACAGACTGCACTTGCTCCCAGTGTGGAAGGGATTGTCACTCCCGAATCGGCCTTTTCAGCCACACTAGACGCTGTTCCAGAACCACCTTTCAGAGCGCGATACCATAGTCTTTCGAGACTGAAGGTTGCCAACTATCACGTTTCAGTAAAAGCTATTCAAAAGTTTTCCACTCTTGTAGTTAACACACAAAATCACACATGCATTCAGGACAAGGAGACACAGCAAAATATATTTTTCTTTCAAGTCTACATCATGGCTCTTTCTTCATTTATCTCCTAACTATCATGTAACCCAAAGCAAAGAGTTATTTTAACATGTATGAAGAAACACACTTAACCCACGCCATGTACCGTATGTCAAGCTAAATGATCTTATGTAGCGGAACTGAGAAAGACTGGTCTGAGATCTCGAACAGCTTAGCTTAGAGGAGAATTTGGATTTAATTCAGTTTGGGAAAATGAAAAGGCGAGGAATAATTTGATCATAAGTAACAGCACGAACATTCTCCAGAGTACTGGATTGTCCAGGAACATTCAGAAAACAATGGGGCTCTAAAACCAGCACAAGAAGTAAATGTTCCTTGAAGCATAGTGCTAAACTTTTATACAAAATGAGATGAAAACCCCTATTTGATGGTAACTGGAACAGTGTCATGCCATTTTATGAGCCGACTGGTACAGCCTGACCTGGAGAGTAATATTCTGTTCCAGGTATCGCCTGAAAGCTGGAAGATGCATTGGGACCAAAGTGAGCATAGGGAGAGGGATAATGAAAAAAGATGATTCCGTAAAACACAAAGTGGAAAGATTTGAAAAGTTTCAAAGAGGAGAAAAATGAATGGAGACAGGAAGATATATGATGCAGAGCATAATGGGCGTGCCATGATAGGAAGTCAGAAGTTTACAGTGACACTGAAAGGCCTGGAAAGAAAATTATGTTGTTCTGTCACTACATATTTGTAGCTACATCTGCAAAGCACTTATTTAAGCCACGGCTGAATCCTCCTTCACAGCTGCGAGGCTGCCAAGGTGATGGGATGGGTTGTCTGGGTTTGGGACTGACACCCCGATCACACTCCCAATCCCCAAATGTTCATTTATGCGATATGTCACAGCCTACTTAGTTTCATGTGTCAGGAATAACACTTTAATGCTGCTCAGGTATTAAACACTATATGCAAGATATCCACTAATAGACCATCGAAGCTGTTTACGCCCTACCCATTTGGCATTCAGTTTCACAATCCGGGGGTGGGGGGAGCAAAATAAATTTAATACAGTATGCTCTTTTTTCCCCCTCACCGCAAAATCCTTGAAAGGAAGCCACCTGCTTATTAGGTGTAATGATTGTCAAAGAAGATAAACAAATTACTGTCATTATCTGAAACTGTTCTTCATCCCCTCCCTTCACACTTTTTTTAGCTCTCCACCTGTCTTCAAAGTAGCAGACATATGAAGAATGACACCTCTGCTCACTGAAGAAAAATTATTTTGGGTCTCGGGAAGGGGTTGTTTGTGGAACTTGGTAAGGATCTGTGCTGGCAGATTGCCAGCCTGCCTCACATCCTTCTTCTTCCTCTCCCAAGAAAGACTCAAAGTGGGGGGGAGGGAGATATCATTTACTAACCAGCTGGGGAGAGAATGCAAGTTTTTGCTCGTCACAGATCTCTTCCTTAGGCTGTAATTCTTGAAAGTTCATATTGGCTTATTAATGGCCCAGGTCTGTGTGGGGATTCCACTGATGGAACATGTTCTGTCAAAGGCCTGGATAGCTGGCACTGTAGTCACAGTGATGGCATGCACAATGGGACCGACCGCATTCATGGTTGGTGACTGTGTGCATGCCACCAGAGCACCAAGCCACTGCAGGTGCTGGTACGTTGGCGTTAGGATGGGCTGTGGGCAGGGAGGGAGGGGATTGGGTGGGGAGGGCAGGGGATGGTTAGCAGCAGCAGCAGCCCCACCAATATCCTATGCCCCCTTTCCAGCCTCGACACGCTCCCTGGGGCCCACTTGGTTCCTGGCCAGTTCATAGCATACAATGGAGCCCCCATCAGCAACAGTGCGTGCTCTTTGCCAGCTGAGGATAGGATTGGGCCATAAAAGATGCTAAGTCAATGTTCATTACTCATCATGTACTGGATCTATCTGCTGAGGAGAAGTCACTGGGTACTGTGACTACATGTGATCATTACCGACTAAGCTATGTCTTGCCTCTATATTCAGCAACTATATAGCACAAGTGTAGAATCTGGGATTTAGAACTGTGAAATCTCAGCTATTAACGTTTCCAACCTTTATGAGCATGAGAGACTGCACAGATCCTTACCCCACTGCATAACTACCACCAGCAAGTTATCCAATGCATCAGCTACCTTATCATTTATATTTATAGGCTAAAGAACTGACCTTAGTGCAGTTTCAGTTGTAATGATCTGTAGTTGTGATTATTTTAAGTTCATGTATGCAGAGTACAGCATAAAGGAACTCCCTTTTTCCGAGTCAGTCCAGTGAGCCTTTTGGCCCATCAAGACCTATCTGCTCAGACGGGCTTCGCTCATTTGTAAGGACCAAACAGTAGTTTGGCAGTCTTGGTTGTGCCTTGGGTACTCTGTCTTCCCCTCACATGCGCCAGTGCTTCCCTCACTGTCTCGTGTGGACAAACCATAGTTTGGAGTGGGCAATTTATGGTTTGAGCAAGCAACAGTTTGCCTGCAAAACAAAATTGGCAGCCACCACCAACTGCTTTTAATGACCTAACTCATGTTCTCATTCTGGTCTGGAGGCAAATTATGGCTTGAACAAACCATAAACCAGCCAATTCCAACATAATAGCAAGCTACGGTTTAACTGACCAAAGTGAAGGAGAGATGCCAGGGGAGGAGGGGAAAGCAAACAAACCTAAGAGTCAGTCATTATGTTCAGACTATGGCTTGTACATTATGCATAGGCCAAGAAACTAGGAGTGGTTTACTAGTATCTGAGGCAAATATCTTTTTTTGACTCTGATAACCAAGACTTTTCAGTCAGAGGTCATGGGCTGAACCCAACACTTTACACATTCAAAGCATGTGTGCTATCTTCCCACATTTGGGATCTTAAGAAAACAATGAATCTGCTGAAACCTCCAAAAGCAGCCAAATTTATAATTTACATGTTATTTCTGCCAAAAACAACCCCACACACAAATTTACCCCTTGTTTACCCAAATATTGTGATTCCCTGCCATTTTACTCTTTCCAGTTTCAAAGCCAGCTGTGCGTAGGCCTGAATGCATACTTGTATGTTTCTACACCATGCACCATGTCTGTGCTCATGCACCAATGAATAAAGAATGAGCCCACAAATAGGACATCCTGGATTCTATATTCCTTTATCACAGCTAAACAAACAAACAAACCACTCACTCCAAGCCTTCTTAACTAAAGAGGGTTCTTTTTTCAAACCAAATTATAAAAATAGGAAGAGAGTGAACAAATTCTCATAATAAATGGGTCACCTGGAGTTACAGGCTTAGGAGACAAAAGCTGTAATTATTTAGCCACATCAAGTTTCAATGTCTGTGCTTCTTAATTGAGCTCAGCTCATTAACCAATTTTAGCTAACAACTGATTAATAAAAATCCATGGTAGGGCTATAACAAAATTATTTCCTTTCGGAAGGTTTCTTTTCTCCCTCGTACAGATTATCCTGCATTTGGAAGTAGGCTGGGGCTCCAGCTAACTAAATATTATCAAAAATGAAATATTCACTGATGTTCTTGTTCAATTATTCAAGCCCAGGATAACAATTTTGTTTATCATTAGTCCTTTCTTCAGCTGAACAGATGCTTTTCTCTTTGTGTTTTATTGGCAGGCACAAATTGACACTAACTGGCATGTTTTCATTATGATGCACAGAGATTTCGCCTCAAGACTCCCATGAATATTATATTACTCTCAGCAAAACAGGCCTTCTGAGCAGAGAGAAGCAGGTCTCAGAAGCACATTGGAAACTCTCAGCAATGGCCTGCCACAGGAGCCAGGCACCACACCTCATTGCACAAGCCAAACTTTGCATGCTCAGTGACATCGGCCCTTTTTTTTCTTTTCTACAAAGATGCTCGCCTTTTCTTGGGACTTGTGCACAGCATTTCATATTCTGCAGGAGCCTCTGCTCCTGGATAAATTAGTTTGACTTCCATTATATTCGCAAGGACAAAGCAACAAGGAACTTGGGGAGGAAATGGTGAAGGAAGCACATGAGCAATGAGTGCAGAATCAGACTCAAAGGCTGATCAGTTGTGAAAGGACCAGCAGCTCTGAACTTTCTTCACTACCTGTAGGGGTCAGCAGTGAAAAGTTGCAACTGTCACTAGATGATGACTAATTTCCAATGCAGGATATTTGATTGCTGTGGCCCACTTATAATCCAAGCCCCTTGTCATCTCCTATTAAGGTATGCAGGCAAAGAACAAAATCACCACTTACATTGACATAGTCTCACCTATCTTAATTTGTCCCTACCTAAGGAAGGTAGATTTGTACCTATCGAAAGACAAAATGGTGAAGCAGCCAAGGAACAAGTGTACATTTAAGAACATAAGAACAGCCACACTGGATCAGGCCATAGGCCCATCTTGTCCAGCTTCCTGTATCTCACAGCGGCCCACCAAATGCCCCAGGGAGTACACCTGATAACAAGAGACCTGCATCCTGGTGCCCTCTCATTTATTATCTTGCTCATTCTGCTGCAGGTTGTGAAGATGAATTGCAGTCTCATGTTGCCATTCCAGAACTGCCAAAAGACTCCAGAACAGCTCTCTATGAAGCCAGAAGCAAAATCACGGTTAGGGTTAGTCCAGTTACAGTTAGTTAGTCCAGTGCTGCTGGAATCCTCAATCAGGGTCCGAGGCACTCCAGCAGCTGAGCATCTATCATAACCTCAGGGCATTAGACATGTTCAATATTTTCTGCCTTTGCTGCAAGGATGGTTGCCAGCTGGGAATAATCTCCACTAAGCACCAAGATTGTGATCAGATCCACTATTAGGCTCCACTTCCAGTGATTTGCTGTAACTGGGAAACAGACAGAGCAGTGAAGAGCCATCCCACCACCTACTGGACTGTGGATTTTACAACCAGAAAAATATAGATGGTGCTTATCCTGGAGAAACATATTCCAGGGATGTGGAAATATTCCAACTCAAAAGCAAAAAAAGAGAGGGTCTTTCTTCTGGAAAGAGACATTTTTTTCTGGAAACTATCTGAAAAGAGTTCAGCTGCTTTATGGCGTTTTGTTTTTTGATTGTCAATATGAGGATGCAACACGTGTCCAAGTTCCATATTACTCCAAAGACAATTCTCAATCAAATTAAAAAAAAAAAGGCTAGGGAAGGAGGAATGCAGAGACGGGTGACCCTACTGTATCGACACATCACATTCAAAAAGTGGCAATGCTGTATAGGAAATGACAAATCAGCTTTTCAGCCTAGGATAAGTAGATATTTGGATTAACTATCATGCAAATGCAGACCCTATCTATCAAAACGCATAGTGCTTCCACTTCCAGGGAAATGAAACAGTAATAAATATTGAACAAAGGAAGTTAATCTCTATCCACTGCTCTTCAATAATTCATAAATACAAAATAAAAAGGCGAGGCCCTTTCGTGCTTGTCCAATTTTTCTCACTATTTCTCATTTTGTGCATGCTGAGAAAATCGGGGGTGCTGAAAGTTGCAATCAGTCATGACTGGGAGCCACCAAAGTTGACTTGGCAAGCAGAATACCATGCCTGTGTGTGTGTTGCCAGCCTAGGAGACTGATGGGTCTTGACTCATTCAGAAACAGACTTAAGGGATCTATAGGAGCAACGAAACAACTTGCATGAAATGATATACACTGTTGTCTGCTCATGGGGGGGGGGATTTGTTTCAAATCTTCTCAGGATCATTTTACTGAAAAATGTGAGAGAATCACACCATGAGCTTGTAATTAATCAGAGTGTGCCAACCTTCATGGACCAGACAAGAACGTTATGGAACACCCAGTCTGCAAGTCACAAGCAGGGCCTGTCTTAGGGCAATATGACCAGTTTGGCCAAATTGGGTCCCATGCCTGGAGGGCCTCACACTGAGGTGGAGAGTGACTCCAGCCATAGCCAGCATCTCGCTCTGTAGATGACACCAGAATGGAATCTTCCATGCCAATGCATTGTGAGGAAAGCACAGCAAGTGGAGCATTGGTACTGTACAGACCTCCTTCCCACCTGCTCCTGGGTCTAATAGGCTTCAAATTGGGGGCCCTGGAACCAGTTGGCAGTGATGCCACTACCAGGTGCCTTGCCACTACCACTCATCCTGGTGAGTAAGGGGGCCCCATGGAGGTAGGGACGCCACAAAGATGTCTTGCATTGGGTCTTGCAGTTCCTAAGGCCGGCCGTGGTTATAAGGACTACAGGACTACATTCCTGCTCAGATCTACCCACCAACCTAGAGTTTTCATACACTTGAAACAAACAACCACATGTCAACCATTCTTTCTAGCTGAAGCCACACAATCCTGTCACCCCACCTAACTAACCCCACCCCACCTAACTTGTGTCCATCTCCTTCAGTCTCAGCCTAGTGAGGGTACGAATGGCCAAATATGTGAACCAGAAGGAAAGATTCCAAAGACCACAAGTTGGAGCTTCCAAATCAATTTATTATTTACTGATTTCTATCCCACATTTCAGGATGCTCCAGCCAACTCATATTCACTGAGTTAAAACAATACCACCAGTATTTGTACCATCAATATATAATGTTATGGAACATAACAATATATAATGTTATGGAACATCAGGCCAGCATAGAAACTCCACCACTGAACCAGTACAAGGATGCAATGACTGCTTGTTTTTGCATTGCTGAAGCAGAATGGCATCACCTACCCTCCTAACCACCCAAGTTTGAGTTCCCACGCCTCCAACAGTTATCCAAAATCCTAATTGCCCAAATGGCTGTAAATTATGACATATACACCAAGGTGTTCTGGAAATCATTTGTCAAAATTATTGCTAAGTCGTCATCGTCCCCACACACACACCTGTATCAAAGTATTTCCTTATGGTTTGTTGCAGTTATATAATGAAAATTTTCCCAGGTATTCACTGTTTCTAGAAACTCTTTGCAACAATAGCTCTTTTTTCTTGAGTAGACAACTTCTATCAACAATCCATACTCAACCTTTCTAATTAAAACAACCAAGGATATATACTTGTGTGTGTGTGTGTGTGCGCGCGCGTGCCCAAGCTATCCAAGTTTATCGATTTGTGAGTGTTCATGTATACTGTAGGCTCAAAATCTTGCTGGGATTTTGAGGGAAAAGGGAAAAGGATGAAAATCCGGTTAAATTAAAGAACAGGTGGATAATTTGTACTGTTGGCAACCTTCAGTCTCGAAAGACTATGGTATATATATGTTTATTAATTGACTGTATGGAATGTGGACATGCAGTGTGATGAAGCACTTCAGCATGCGCTTCACAGAATATTTATTGCACCTGTGATCGTGCTATTCCAATGATTAATAACAGGTAACCACTGGAAAACAATAGTTCATCTTCTGTCTTCCAACTTTCACTCTTTATGTAATTAGTCAGCCTGGCCATTGTGACATAGGGCACAATCCTACCCTGCGCTGGAACAGGCAAGCCAAAAGGCTTGTGCTGTATCCAGCGCAAGATAGGGGCCTAAAGCAGCTCAGCCAGGGGCAAGGGGAAACTTTTCCCCTTATCTCCAGGTAAGGCGCCCTTGCCCCTATGGGTCTCCTCAGACTTGCGCCACCTCCCTAGGCCACTCGGATCTCCCCAGGAATGGGGAGGGCATACGTGCTATATCCCAGCCCCGCCTCCCTCTCCCCACCCACTCATCCCTGGGGCCGCCCACCACCCGCCCTTCCCCCGCCCAGGAACGCCTCCTTCCCACCTCCTCCCCACCAGCTTCCGCATGCTGGTGCACCTCCGTGACTTACTCCCGAGGAGGTGCAAACATGCTTTATGAAGGGCAGGCTTGCACCCATAGTCAGATTATATTCCCATTCAGTAACACTGTGAGGTTTTTTCTTCCCTTCTCATATTCTGCAGTAATGATATGTATTGTTAAGGCTGCAATCCTATACAACATACCTGGGAATAAGTTCCATTAAACTCAATTGAACACTTTGAGTAGGCATGCATTGGATTGCACTATCAGTCTCTGTGTTTCGTTATGTGTTTTGTTTACTTAAGGAAAAATAGTAAAGGATCAAGACATACATTGTACCCTGTGATTGTCTCAAAAACTATATGTCAAGTAAAGTACTGTATTGAAGCATTCACTTATTATAGGACACAAATGAACACAAACATAAAGGAAAAAATGTTGCAATAACTCCAGTTCAGACACAACATGCCAGCATGAGGCCAAGGCTCACATGCTCCCTCCTCCCCTTTTCTCACAAGGAGAAGACATAGGAAGCTTCCTTCTGCTGTGCATAACAACCTGCAGCTCCATGTTTCATCTAGACTTAGGAAACTGTTTCTCAACCCACTGCTAGTTAACAAGGTGGGATATGAAAAGCAGGATCAGATATAGTACATTGTTTGCTAGGATAAAATAAACAACAATGAGGCAAATCTCCAGGCTTATCTAATCATTCTGGACAAATGAAAGGGCTAGAAAGGTGACCATTAATCTTGCTTCAGTCTGGACAGACCCAGCTTTTAGCCACCTTTTGAGAAGGAACCAAAATTAAGCTTTCTACCTTGTCAGATATCTTTTTCAACATTTATCTCAGGGTTTGTTTGTTTGTTTTTAAATTTATATTGCACACAATATATTTCACCTATACTTTTTCTATTGCTCTCATGTAGTTTTTGACTCCCCAGCCTGAGTTCCACAGTTTTGTTTGCCATGCACGTCACCATGAACAATAAGCAAGCTTAATGAATCAAAAGTTCCTCCCAACCATGGAGCTGCAGGGGGGAAGATGATCCCCTCTCCGTGTCTTGGGCAGAAGCCCAGGGATAGGGTGGGCTCAGTGCTTGCTGGGTGGAGTGCAAAGAACAATCTTCTTCACCAAACTGAAAGGGACAGATGGAAATGCATGGACACTTGCCTGGAGTCTAGAGAGTAAAGCATTTGGACTTATCACTGTGATTGTAAGGTACATAAGAACATAAGAACATAAGAACAGCCCCACTGGATCAGGCCATAGGCCCATCTAGTCCAGCTTCCTGTATCTCACAGCGGCCCACCAGGTAGGCAGGCAGTCAAAGCACCCAGTAGGAGGCAGTCAAAGCACCCAGTCAAAGCACCCAAAGGTAGGCAGTCAAAGCACCCAGTAGGAGCAATGAGCCAAAAAGTTAACTTGTTTCCATCTCCCCTCATCAGCTCCAAGTTGGTGAGGGCTGGTTGCCTCTTTACTTGCTGGGCATTTAGAGCACTAACCAAGAGAAGAGCCAAAGAAAATCACCACCCCTCTCCAACTTCAAGCTGAAGTGGGATGGAGGCTTAATTTCACATTACATTGAATCCCCTGCCCAGCTTTCCAGCTCCCTGACCTCACATTGCATTTTAAGGGCATGACATACTGACCCAGAGAAGATTCTGCCAGTTTGGGGGGGGGGGGGGAAGCATGGTCCTAGCAACTACAAAATTGTGGTTGGCCCCCAAGGCCAGTCAAACCTTGGGGACCGATCTCTATGCTTGCAATTAGGAAGTACTATATTTAGTCTTGTTGCCAACGTTGTAATAAAATGCTTTGTAACGACTGATGGATCCATATTTGGTTTTGATAATACTACTTCTGGCTTCCCTCCAGAATTCTGGGATGTTCCCAGTATGCAAACATTCATTTATTACATCAGTTAAAGGTTTGGGAAGCACTTTCTTAAATGTCTCATAATACATAGTTGACATTCTGTCTGGGCCAAGTGTTTTACCCATTTTTAAAAATTATCTTATTGCTTCTCATAGGTCTTCCACTACAGTACTATTGCTTTTTCTAAAAACAAACAAACAAACAAAAGAACTGTTCATCTTGATTATGCATTTATGGAAATTGTGGGGGATTTACACATCCATAATCTCTCCCAAACCCCAATTTTTGTTATATATATATTCAGATATTGCAGATGTATTTTCTATGCATCTTTCTATATTGAGGTATTGTCTTTTTTCTTTTTCCATTTTCTTTCCTTCTTTGATAGATTAGTAATTTGTCTATTTTGCCAGCTATTCCAAAATATCTCTTCTTAGTGAAGGTCATTCACTGACAGGTGTTATATGTATCTAATATCTAGAATAGCTTTAAGGCCTTCTAGTTTCATTTCTTTTATCTCCAGATTATCTACCAGGTTTCTCTTTTTTGAGCCTCTAGTTTCCATCTTGCTTAGGCACTATACTGTCATCTTCACACACACACACACACAACCTACATTGCATTACTCTCTCCTTCAGTTATATTTCTCTTCCCATAACACCTAATACCCTACCAAACTCCTTCATTTAGCTTTCCTCCAAAAGCGTTATTCCTCAGTTCTAACACTGTAACCTTTGTGTAATTACACTCAGACCCTTTAAATCAATTCCACTCTGTCCCCATCTGTCAAATACACTTTAACTCCTTCTATGTCAACAGCACTTCAGCTTTTACGAACTGGGTGCTCCCTCCCCTTTTACATATCAAAGTGCACTTAGCACTTCTAAGTATCTGAAAACTATTGTTTTCTGACTTAAAAATATAAACCACACATCGTGGTGGGCTTCAGTTCCCCCCAGGAAGTGTAAACAAAAGATATAACTGTTAGTGGTTTACATCAGAGGTGCCCAAACCCTGGCCCTGGGGCCACAAGCGGCCCTCGAGGACTCCCAATGTGGCCCTCAGGGAGCCCACAGTCTCCAATGAGCCTCTGGCCCTCCGGAGACTTGTTGGAGCCCACAGTCATCCAACGCAACAGCTCTCAGCATGAGGGCGACTGTTTGACCTCTTGCGTAAGCTGTGGGATGAGGGCTCCCTCCACTGCTTGCTATTTCACGTATGTAATGCAGTAGCAGCAGCAAAGAAAAGGCCAGCCTTGCTTTGTGCAAGGCCTTTTATAGGCCTTGAGCTATTGCAAGACCTTCATTCATTCATATAAGTTCTTCTTTAATATATTCATTTATGTAAACTTACGTAAATTTATTCAAATTTTAAATGTTAATTAATTCTTTTTCCCCCAGCCCCCAACACAGTGTCAGAGAGATGATGTGGCCCCCCTGCCAAAAACTAGGGACAACCCTGGGTTACATTAAAGTGTTCTTTTGAACATCCCTGTCAGTCTTTTTGACTAAAATGCTGAAAAGGACCTTCTGCAGTCCCCAGGTGCTTCAAGGTCAAACTAGACACTACTTGGGAGTTCCGTAGGGCACTGAACAGATGTGTCATTTTCTATGTGTTTTTTATTTCTGAAAAAAGCAGCCAGGGGAGGGAGGCACTAACCTTTTGCCACTACACCGATTCCCAAACGCAAGTCCTGCCCCCCTCTATTTACAGTTAGTCATGGGTGAAAAAACATACAGGCATCTGTGGATTACATATTGGTCGATTGCTTTTTCTCCTCTGTGGCTAATTGGGGTAGCAATATAGGTTGTGGAAATGGTGCAGGAGCAAGGAGTTAACCCACCCACACACACCCCTTGTCACTGAACCCAGTCCAAATCTGCCCCCACTCCATCCTCAAGGACAGATTTTTGAGAAAGATCCTGGCACAGTCCACTGTGCAGAAAGAATGGAGAGACTCTTTGGAGAGTTCTGAAGGTGACAGAAATCAATGTTGGGGGGAAGTAAAGAACTGGCCCATTTCTCTTAGCTCATCATGGCTCAATTTGCTAAGATTGTTATTTCAGGTTTGTTACTCATGGGCAACTTCTATTTACATGAACTCCAGGGTAATACCAGCCACACCAGTTTGCTCTTCTTTGTGGATCATTCACTCAAGGAACTGAAAGCTCCAGTCACCTAAATGAATAACCCTGCTATTGCTTGCCCAATCACTTTGGATAAACAATCCTTTCTGGGATAAAAATCAGGCAAGCCAAGAACTCCACATTTATAGAGGGATTTTTTATTTTATTTTAGCGTACTTTCTCCTCTTACAGTCCAATCCTATCCTCCCCCCTCTGTCAATGCAGTCACCCCAAAAAGGCTTGCATTGCATCCTGCGTGGGGGGGGGGGGGAGAGGAGGTTGTGAGGCTTGGGAAAGGTAAGGGAAAATATTTTCCCTTATCTCCAGGAAAGCCTCCAACTCACCAGTGGGTTTCCTTGGACCTGTGCCAGCTCTTGAGCTGGTGCAGGTTTGAGGAGAGAAAGGGGACAAGTCAGGAGGCAAGGAAGGGGATCGCATACTGGCATACATGGTGCACACACCCTCTGACATCTGTCGTGCCCCCTGCCTTCCCCTTGTTCTGCCCCATTCTGCCCTCCCCTCAACCCCACCACTGATTACTGGATCTGGGGGGCCAGCAAGATCCAGCAGTACAGTTGTGACACTGCCAACGGCTGCAGCAGCGTGTGCAAAATGGCCACCAATGGAGCGCTGTGCATGCATCAGTAACCATTTTGCAACAACAGAGGTCACTGTTGTGACCTGCTCTGCCCAGCAGCCTATACCTGCATAGGTCTGGGCTATTAATTCATGCCATGAACATTTGAATAAAGCATCAATTTAAGGTAGTTCTGGGGTTCTTAATCTAGGATAGGTGCGAATGTGATGGTGTCTGCCCTTTTCTTTCATGTCCCTTTGGTGAGGGCAGGTCAAGTCTTTTGGCAGCTTGAACACAGTACAAAGACAGAGCTCAAGAGAAGCTTGCATCTTTAGTTACTTCATTCACAATGATCTCGCAAGAGGAACTAGAGAGTCATTATACCGGATGTTGGTTTTAATCTTTAATGTGCTCATACCGCAAGTCAACAAGAATGCTAGCGCACCTCAGCATTTCAATTAAATCATTTGCATGCGGGAGAAAAAACATGGGAATCCAATAGCTGCCCAAGTCCCCAATTGAATTTATTGAGTATCATAGACCAACAATACCCTCAATCAGGCAGTGCCGTGGGAGGGAGTTTGAACAATGCCTATCTGCACTTCAGCTACTATTAGCCAGCCGTGTCAGACCCACTTAGCAGTACTGAGAGAACAAATATCTGCATATGAATTCTCTGCTCTTCCAGGAATGGCAACATCAAGGTCATCCCTGCATCAAATTGTCTTGCATTCTGAATGTCAGAACAAAAACCTTCTCCTTGCAGCATTTAATAACGCTGTATAGTATGAGTCACCGGGGTCATCTGTAGTCTAGAAAACCACATTCTTTGCATTGTCCCTCTTTAATACCGAGCCATACAGACCAACAGTATTACATCAGCATGCACCTTTGTGCCACTTGCTTAAGTGCCCTGCCTCCTTTTTTCTCTGCCCACATGCCAAACAAAATGTTATCCCAAGCTAAATTCTAGGGATAGGCCACAATCTGTCTTCTTCCTTCCCCTTCCAATATTCAAGGATCTTAGGTTGGAAATGGAAAGGACATAAAATAGCTGATGCTCGATATACAATAGCAATTCAACTACTTGTTTAGATGTGGGATTGTTCAAGATGCCAGCTGTGCTTATTTCCTCAAGCACTGGATGCATCACCTAGAATATGCAATATGAGATCCTCTTGGATTTACTTCAAAGCCCTTGCCATGTAAGCAGATCTCTTTTTATCTTGCTATCTTGGGGGATTGCCACAAACAGGGGCTGCCCGCCACTGATGCAGATGTAGCACACACATTTATACCAACAAAGCAATAAGAGACGGGCTTGTGCAAAAGTGGTGTGTGATAACTAGAAGAGAGAACCTCCAGCATGCGGTTAGATGGCTCAAGGATTAAACACCGAGAAACATGTGTGAAATGGAATTACCAAGTCCCACAGAAATTTATGAGAAGTGGGAGTATGACAGTTTCCGAGCGTTCTCAGCATCTGGCAGAATGGGATTTTTTATGACTATCACCCACCATTTTCGATTGGGGGGGAGAGACTATAACGGTGGTTGAAGTCGTCTCAGTCACCTTACAGAAGATGTACTAATTTTTTGTTTTAACTTGCCTTGATTCACCCATGCCTGACCAATTTGCTTTGACTGAGGAAGGTCTTTGCTTCTTTAAACATACATGCTCAAAAAAAAAATTAAAAAACCAGCTGTAATGGCTGTTTAGCTATACTGGAATAGGAACAAATATAGAGATATCATTCTCACTTTTTTATGATCTAAGTACTGGGGCAGAGAAGGTTAAGCTGTTTTAGACAAGGTGGGGAAATGCCTTCACTGCCAAAAAAAAAAAAAATAGAGAAACTTGGGGTGTTCTGGTTAACATTGGTTTGTAACTTTTATTGTACCTAATGCACTCATACTTTGGTTCCAGCGTGATGACTTTCCTACATGGTCAGGAAACACTTTTCCATATAGGAAAAAATATATATAAACCACACAAACACTACCTAATGGGTGAAAACTGCATATGCAGTGGCAAACCTCCCATTCATTTGATGGGGCAAATGCCCTGGGCGCGGGGCCTTGTGCAGCTTTAGGACCCTGTGGAAGCCTTTCTTGAGTTTCCAGGTTAAAAACTGTGCTTCCAATTTTCCGGAAGCACAGTATAAAGTGTTGGGAAACCTTCAGGAGGCTTCCCCAACGCACCCTGGAGTGGTGCAAGGCACCATGCACTCCAGATCAGTGGGGGGGGGGCAGATTTGCACGCAGGGGCAGCAGCATCCCACATGGGGTGCCATCGCAGACCTTTGCCCCAGGGCACTGCACTGGGGAGGTCCACCACTATGCATACATGCTATTTTGGTCTGGGTGTGGTACACAAAACAAAACATGTGCGTGAACATTGTTGGAACTTGACAATCTACACATGGATTGCAGGTTTCTTTCTATATAAAGGAATGCATGGAATATGTCATGTGTGAAGAAGCCATGAAGAACACTATTTGAGCAACAATCACTTGTAGCACATTATAGTATTCCAGAACTATTCAATTGGATCCTGCTTGATCCTGGGTTCAATTCAAGGTATTAGTGTTAAACTTTTAAAGCCTTAAATAACTTGAAACCAAGGTACCTTAAGGATAAACTTCTCTGGTACCTTTCACCTTGTATGCAGAACATCAAACACGTTGCCCCAGGTGCATCTGCTAAGTGAGATTCCATGGCAATCTACCATGCGCAGGGTCTTTACAGTAGTGGTGCCAATGGCTCCCTAAGCTCCCACTCTGCAGTTCTGCAGACATCAGATGAAGACCTGACTTTTCCAGAAAGCTTTTGAGCTAAGCTGATCTCTGTCTCGCTCTGTGTGTGTGTGTGTGTGTGTGTGTGTGTGTTTTAACTTCTGTTCATAATTGACAATAAATCTTTCAGTTTTGCTCATCCCTACTTGTTACTATTTTAATGCTGCTAGCTTTGGATTACTTTTTCTTTAACCGCTCTTCTTTTAAATTGCTTTTAACATTGTTGTCAGATGCTTTTGAGTGACTATAAAGCAGAATATTTTTAAACACATGTAAATTTGCCACTTTCAGCCTACTCACTGAAGATGAGCAGTAACTATTTGCATGCAACCAGCCAAGTGGCAAACGGAACCTGCTCCTGCCCCTTCCACCCATCAGCGCTTCTATACAGAGAAAACAACACAGTATTGCAGTGCTATGGCAGGACCCCCCCCCCTTCTCACCACAGTGCACTCCTGTCTCCCTGTTTGGGTTAGGCTGGGAACGGTAGGATGGACAGCACTAGACTGCTACTTCTGATCAATGTATAGAGCAGTCGTCAGCACACTTCTTGCAAGCCTATCCCTGTTACATCAGGCATAAGACAGAAGCAAATGGAGTTTGAAAGGAGACAACAAGAAGAGAAGCAAGTGAATGAACAATGGGGTAGGCAGGAACCAAGGTGAATATCAGGTTGCTTTGCACCCTGGGGCAAAGAGGTGCACCTCCCACGCTTGTAGGCAGCAGACAATGGGTGCCACCACCCTCCCCAATGAATAAGAGCAGCTTGGGAGCTGATCAATAGTGGGAGTTCATAGGATTGACTCAGCTGGGTGAGCTCTCTGATAGACAGGGGCCCTCTACTGCTGCCTGACCTGGCCATCCCTGACATGGACACCTGTTCCCAAAGGAAAACTCCATCCTTTAGCCTTGTTTTGTTGCCAATCTTAGAGGCAACAGTGATGCTCAAGTTGGGAAATACATCACCATGTTTAGACATCACCATTTTAGGTACCTAATGAGGCCATCACAAGCTTGACCCTTTTGGGACAGCAGCTGCCTTTATGGCTGCTGAGAGGACATCCTTGTTGAGTTTGCCGCTTGGCACATTCACAGAAAAGCTTCGAAATAAGAGTTGAACCAGAAGATGGAGAGTCACAATCAGGCATGTGTTGGGAACATGTTGGAGAAGCGAGCCCAGTCAACATGCCAAAAGTCAACTCGTAATTGCTTCACAGTGTGAAAACAACCACATCACTCAGACTTTTGTGAGCTGCCACACGAACAGGCATCCATATTTTTTAAAAGTACTGTAGAAGAAACCTGGAACAAAGAGTTGCAAGAATGGATTTTGGGCTGGAAATCACAGCTCCCAGCAGACGAACCACCCCCATTCAACCTGTTTTGCTAGGATAAACAGTTTATAGATTGTTTCACCTTGACGGAGACACAGCGAAAGAAAGCAGTGGGACAAAGGCTTATTTGTTTAGTAGAGAAAGCAGAACAATAACTAATGACTGAGTATTAAGCATGTTGAAAAGTTGGCCTACATCTGCTGCAAAATTAAGGCACAGATTTTCCTGGGTTGTGCCAAATGAAGACTGCTGGTGAATTAGGATGCAATCCTAACCAATTTTCCAGCACAGGCATAGCCCTGCCAGTGGGCCATGTGCTGCATCCTGCAGTTGGGGGGCAGTCACAGTGGCCTCCTCAAGGTAAAGCAGTGTTTGTTCCCTCACCTCAGAGAAGCGTTGCCCTTACCTTGGTGCTGGAAAGTTGGTTAGGATTGCACCCTTAGTCCCTGGAGAAAACAAACATAAGCACCATATACAAATGATACCAGCAAATAACAGACAGAGTTCTGGGATAGACCTTTCTCCTGATGCACTATTTTTCTGTGTTCTGGGAGGGTTAATGTGGGGGAACATTCAAACACACTATCTTCCAGTTGACATCGGAATGGCATAGTCCAGTAAAAATAACAGCACATGATTCTATTGCCTGTGGAAATTGGCAGTCGGGCCCACTCCCCGTGGGTGGCTCCGGAGAACAGAGGCAAAGATTCTTGCACTGTGTATGCTGTGGGAACACCACATAGATCCAAATTTAGTATAAAATTGATATGCAAAACACCCCAAGACACTCTTGGAAAATAGCCTCCTACATCCTTCATTGAATGTGCGAAAACAGTCTAGGAAGGTGTTTTCAAATTGTGTGCATCCTACAAAGATGTTTTCTTAACAGGGCCTAAGGGGGGGGGCATTTGCTCTGACTTCCAATTCGATCAGATGGAATAAATTGCTCCACTGCACCTCAGATATACTTCAGCCCAAATTTCCCTTTCAGCTGGAAATCTCACTGGGGATATGATTTTATTATCAAAGCAATTTCTTCAACAGACTAAGATAGCGTTCTTCAACCTATGGGTTGCGACCCCAATGGGGTCGTGAAGCCCTATTTGGGGGGTTGAGGCAACTTCTCAAAATCTGTGCAAGAGAGGGCTTGGATCCAATCCAATAATGGTACTGCCTTATCAGAACTTCAGGATATTATCCTGCACAGCCTCTTCTCGCTGTTTTGCCCCGCAGCTCCTAAGGCTGGCCCTGCTCATAGAGTTGTTGTGAAGACCCAAAAGGTAGGAGGAAATGGGATGGGAAGGGGTGGGCAGCAGTGGGGCAGGGATGGATGGATGAGGTCCCAGGAGGGGGCAGGATCAGCAGTGTGTCCCCAGTTTCATACTTTATTTATGTATTTGGGTCGTGGCACAATAAAGGTTGAAGACCACTGGACTAGAAATAACATTTTTCTTGGTCAAATTTGGGTGGGTTATGATTAAAGTTGATACAGAGTGCAGGGAGGTCAAAAGAAGCTTCTGGACCTAATTTAAAGGCCCCATGACTCTGGGTCCTAGACAAAGGAACTAGCAGGTGAACAGAGAATGAAGGCACAACTCTTTCACATGGTGCATCAAGAACTGTGCCATGCTACACAGACAGACAGTTAAATCAACAATGCTCAGAAGAACTGCTCCTTGAATACTGTGTTCAAAAGACAACATCCTTGAGAGCACTACTGAGCAAGAATGCTTATGATCAATTATAACCCCCAAACTTGCTAAATCAGGGTGATACTTGGCCTGAACCCATTTCTGACCAGCTTAATGAGGTTCATCAAAAGTTGCTTGAATTAGTTTATGAATCAGACTGCCAAAATGAAGTAGCCTTGCCATACTGATGAGACTGAAGACGGAGAAGTGTCAGGAGCACAACGGGACATGGAACTGTCTCTGTATCTCCCTTCTTTCCCACAGTTTTAGTACCGAAAAGGAATTTCTCTCTTTTGGAGACTTAGGAGAGCACTTCAGTGGCATTGGAGAACACAGAATATTATCGCTATCCTGGAGACATTCCTGGGATGTTCACATGTTACGTTGTACGTACTCAGAGTGTCCGCACTCAGGTACAAATTTCTATGTGAATGATCATACAGCAATACCTTGACTTTCTTCGCTTTCATTCATTTTCAATTATAACCACATTTCAAATTCATCCACATGCTTTCCTCCAATTTCATCCAATTTTGTCCAATTTCATCCCATCTTCCACAACGTTCATTGAGGTTCTTATGTTTATTTTTCTTTTTATTTAGATTTCGCACACATTTGCATGTGCTATATAATTACTTATTTGTTTTTAGCTGGCCAAAATAAATGTGCAAGCTGAATAAGGCTATTCTTTGACATTCACCCATTTTTTACTTTCATTTGTGCTCTGGTCCCCAACCAGACAAAAGTGCAATGTATTACTGAACCTGGCTTCATTTTTACAGATCAACAATCCCTGTCCAACAGATTGTACTTACACTGAATGGAATGTATGAATAACTTTAGACAGGCCCAGACTAACAGTGATTGTACCAGCGTACAGTTCAACATGTGATCAACTCTTCTGCCAAACCAACTTTTTTTCAACTTGATAAATTCTCCCCATTTGGCCCCTGTTGGAGATTTCTACCTTCCTGCTGACCAATGATTCTAATGCAACCAGAGCTAAGAAAAAGAAGAAGAAGCAAATAAACCAGATCCTTCCTGTCCTAATTTTAATCCGGGGGGGGGGGGGAATTGTGCCCCAGGTATCAAAAGTTTGAGAAACACAGCGTGACTGTTTATGGGAAGCTAGAATCCTCTTATAATCTTAAGTGCCTTTAACGCCACAAAACCACCATTTGGGAACCTAATTCTATCAGAAATCAATGGCAGCCAAGCGAGTCTGACGACTTCACTTGTGCAAAGCTGCTCCACTATTTCTTCTGGCTATAAAGAAATAGCCCATCTGCTATTGAAGATTCATCCATCTGCCCTCCCTCTTTACTATTTTCAGCACTGCTTGACAAAAGGCTGAGTAGACTCCCTTAAAGCAGCCTGCAAATTCTGAAAGCTGAAGCTCTCTGTAAATCCAGGTGGAAGGCTGCATAACCCTTACTCTGCTTTGCAAGGACCATTTTCACCAACCCTATAGGAGCACTGTGGCAATGGAGCAAGGCAGAAGAACTTCTTTGATGGAGATTTTCAAGATAAAGCTGAAAACATATTGAAGGATGTTTTATGTGTACCACAACAGCACAGTAAGTTGGCCATCATTTGTTTATTTACTTAAAATACTTATAACTTGCCTTTCTCCTGGCCACCAGGGTGCCCAAGGCAAGTTTTACAATAAATCATAAAACTACAGTACAATAATACAATGAGATAAACCAGCAACCAATCAAAAAAAAAAGGAAGGCCAGAAAAGTAGCAGCACGAAAACATTTAAAACCATAAAATGCCACAGCTGCTCAACAAGCTCATAAGCAACCAGTAATAGCAGACAGTCCCGCAAAGCAAACACAGAACTAAGTTGGAAAGACTAAATAGAAAAGTTTTCAACCGATGCCAGAAGGCTGATAGGGAAAGCATAGACTTTAACTCAATTGGGAGAGACATTCATAGTAAGGGCACCACCACAGAGAAGTGCAGACCCCTTATTGCCATCAGCCCTACATAGCACCCATAGGCAAGGGGCCCTCAGGTATTTGCCTAGTGCTTGAAAGGACGTCAAAGCAGGCAGCAGGCAAAACTCCCTGGTAAGTGTGTCCCATACGCTGGCTAGAACCACCAAGTACATAAGAACATAAGAACAGCCCCACTGGATCAGGCCATAGGCCCATCTAGTCCAGCTTCCTGTATCTCACAGCGGCCCACCAAATGCCCCAGGGAGCACACCAGATAACAAGAGACCTCATCCTGGTGCCCTCCCTTGCATCTGGCATTCTGACATAACCCATTTCTAAAATCAGGAGGTTGCGCATACACATCATGGCTTGTACCCCATAATAGATTTTTCCTCCAGAAACTTGTCCAATCCCCTTTTAAAGGCATCTAGGCTAGACGCCAGCACCACATCCTGTGGCAAGGAGTTCCACAGACCGACCACACACTGAGTAAAGAAATATTTTCTTTTGTCTGTCATAACCCGCCCAACACTCAATTTTAGTGGATGTCCCCTGGTTTGGTATTATGTGAGAGTGTAAAGAGCATCTCCCTATCCACTCTGTCCATCCCCCGCATAATTTTGTATGTCTCAATCATGTCCCCCCTCAGGCGTCTCTTTTCTAGGCTGAAGAGGCCTAAACGCCGTAGCCTTTCCTCATAAGGAAGGTGTCCCAGCCCCGTAATCATCTTAGTCGCTCTCTTTTGCACCTTTTCCATTTCCACTATGTCTTTTTTGAGATGCGGCGACCAGAACTGGACACAAAACTCCAGGTGTGGCCTTACCATAGATTTGTACAACGGCATTATAATATTAGCCGTTTTGTTCTCAATACCCTTCCTAATGATCCCAAGCATAGAATTGGCCTTCTTCACTGCCGCCGCACGTTGGGTCGACACTTTCATCGACCTGTCCACCACCACCCCAAGATCTCTCTCCTGATCTGTCACAGACAGCTCAGAACACATCAGCCGATATCTAAAGTTTTGATTTTTTGCCCCAATGTGCATGACTTTACACTTACTGACATTGAAGCGCATCTGCCATTTTGCTGCCCATTCTGCCAGTCTGGAGAGATCGATTCTGGAGCTCCTCACAATCACTTCTGGTCTTCACCACTCGGAAAAGTTTGGTGTCGTCTGCAAACTTAGCTACTTCACTGCTCAACCCTGTCTCCAGGTCATTTATGAAGAGGTTGAAAAGCACTGGTCCCAGGACAGATCATAAGAACATAAGAAGATAAGAACAGCCCCACTGGATCAGGCCATAGGCCCATCTAGTCCAGCTTCCTGTATCTCACAGCGGCCCACCAAATGCCCCAGGGAGCACACCAGATAACAAGAGACCTCATCCTGGTGCTCTCCCCTACATCTGGCATTCTGACTTAACCCATTTCTAAAATCAGGAGGTTGCGCATACACATCATGGCTTGTACCCCATAATGGATTTTTCCTCCAGAAACTTGTCCAATCCCCTTTTAAAGGCGTCTAGGCTAGACGCCAGCACCACATCCTGTGGCAAGGAGTTCCACAGACCGACCACACACTGAGTAAAGAAATATTTTCTTTTGTCTGTCATAACCCGCCCAACACTCAATTTTAGTGGATGTCCCCTGGTTCTGGTATTATGTGAGAGTGTAAAGAGCATCTCCCTATCCACTCTGTCCATCCCCTGCATAATTTTGGATGTCTCAATCATGTCCCCCCTCAAGCGTCTCTTTTCTAGGCTGAAGAGGCCCAAACGCCGTAGCCTTTCCTCATAAGGAAGGTGCCCCAGCCCCGTAATCATCTTAGTCGCTCTCTTTTGCACCTTTTCCATTTCCACTATGTCTTTTTTGAGATGCGGCGACCAGAACTGGACACAATACTCCAGGTGTGGCCTTACCATCGATTTGTACAACGGCATTATAATACTAACCGTTTTGTTCTCAATACCCTTCCTAATGATCCCAAGCATAGAATTGGCCTTCTTCACTGCCACCGCACATTGGGTCGACACTTTCATCGACCTGTCCACCATCACCCTAAGATCTCTCTCCTGATCTGTCACAGACAGCTCAGAACCCATCAGCCTATATCTAAAGTTTTGATTTTTTGCCCCAATGTGCATGACTTTACACTTACTGACATTGAAGCGCATCTGCCATTTTGCTGCCCATTCTGCCAGTCTGGAGAGATCCTTCTGGAGCTCCTCACAATCACTTCTGGTCTTTACCACTCGGAAAAGTTTGGTGTCGTCTGCAAACTTAGCCACTTCACTGCTCAACCCTGTCTCCAGGTCATTTATGAAGAGGTTGAAAAGCACCGGTCCCAGGACAGATCCTTGGGGCACACCGCTTTTCACCTCTCTCCATTGTGAAAATTGCCCATTGACACCCACTCTCTGCTTCCTGGCCTCCAACCAGTTCTCAATCCACGAGAGGACCTGTCCTCTAATTCCCTGACTGTGGAGTTTTTTCAGTAGCCTTTGGTGAGGGACCGTGTCAAACGCCTTCTGAAAGTCCAGATATATAATGTCCACGGGTTCTCCCGCATCCACATGCCTGTTGACCTTTTCAAAGAATTCTATAAGGTTTGTGAGGCAAGACTTACCCTTACAGAAGCCATGCTGACTCTCCCTCAGCAAGGCCTGTTCGTCTATGTGTTTTGAGATCCTATCTTTGATGAGGCATTCCACCATCTTACCCGGTATGGATGTTAGGCTGACCGGCCTATAGTTTCCCGGGTCCCCCCTCTTTCCCTTTTTAAAAATAGGCGTGACATTTGCTATCCTCCAATCTTCTGGCACTGTGGCCGTTTTGAGGGACAAGTTGCATACCTTAGTCAAGAGATCTGCAACTTCATTCTTCAATTCCTTAATAACTCTTGGGTGGATGCCATCAGGGCCCGGTGACTTATTGATCTTTAATTTATCAATGAGGTCTGAAACATCTTCTCTTTTAACCTCAATCTGACTTAACTCCTCGGTTAGGAGGGGCCGTTCGGGCAGCGGTATCTGCCCGAGGTCTTCTGCCGTGAAGACAGATGCAAAGAACTCATTTAATTTCTCTGCCATCTCTAAGTCTCCTTTTATCTCCCCTTTCCCTCCCTCACCATCCAAAGGGCCAACCGCTTCTCTGGCGGGTTTCCTGCTTCTAACATATTTGAAGAAGCTTTTATTATTCCCCTTAATGTTGCTGGCTATGCGTTCCTCATAGTCTCGCTTGGCCTCCCCTATCACCTTCTTACATTTCTTTTGCCACAGTTTATGTTCCTTTTTATTCTCCTCATTAGGGCAAGACTTCCATTTACGGAAGGAAGCTTCCTTGCCCTTCACAGCCTCTCTAACTTGGCTGGTTAGCCATGCGGGCACTCTCCTGGATTTAGTGGAACCCTTCTTTCTTTGCAGTATACACCTCTGCTGGGCCTCTATTACTGTTGTTTTAAGCAGCCTCCATGCACTCTGGAGAGACTGGACTCTTTTTACCCTCCCTTTCAACCTCCTTCTAACCAGCCTCCTCATTTGAGGGAAGTCCGCCCGTCGGAAGTCAAGGGTTTTTGTTAGAGATTTGCCTGGTATTCTTCCCCCAACGTGCATGTCAAAACGGATCGCAGCATGATCACTGTTCCCCAATGGCTCAGTAACGTTTACATCTCTAACCAGGTCCTGCGTACCGCACAAAATTAAATCCAGAGTCACCTGTCCTCTGGTGGGCTCCGTGACTAGCTGATCTAAGCCACAGTCATTTAGCACGTCAAGAAATCCAGTTTCCTTATCGTGACCGGAACACAAATTGACCCAGTCAATATGAGGATAATTGAAGTCCCCCATGATTACAACCCTGTCCCTCCTTGTCACCTCCCTGATCTGTTTCCTCATTTCAAGGTCCCCATCAGATTTCTGGTCTGGAGGACGATAGCACGCCCCCAGTATTACATTGCTGCACAAGCCTGGTAATTTAACCCACAGAGATTCTACGGTGGAGTCGGACCCACCTTCAATCTCTACTTTGCTGGATTCTATCCCTTCCTTAACATAAAGGGCCACCCCACCTCCAACACGCCCCTGCCCGCCCCTCCTGTAGAGTTTATAGCCCGGGATTGCGGTATCCCACTGATTCTCCGCATTCCACCAGGTTTCCGTTATGCCCACTATGTCAATATTTTCCCTTGTCACCAGACATTCCAGTTCTCCCACCTTTGCTCGTAGACTTCGGGCATTCGCATAAAAGCATTTGTACACGGAATGCCCCAGGATGGGCTGCTTATTCGCTCCTTTGTCCCCACATCCTCTCATTGTGCCAAACCGTCTATCACATCCCATCACCCTACCTTTCCCAATTTCTTCTCCTTGGGGCACACCGCTTTTCACCTCTCTCCATTATGAAAATTGCCCATTGACACCCACTCTCTGCTTCCTGGCCTCCAACCAGTTCTCAATCCATGAGAGGACCTGTCCTCTAATTCCCTGACTGTGGAGTTTTTTCAGTAGCCTTTGGTGAGGGACCGTGTCAAACGCCTTCTGAAAGTCCAGATATATAATGTCTACGGGTTCTCCCACATCCACATGCCTGTTGACCTTTTCAAAGAATTCTATAAGGTTCGTGAGGCAAGACTTACCCTTACAGAAGCCAAGCTGACTCTCCCTCAGCAAGGCCTGTTCGTCTATGTGTTTTGAGATCCTATCTTTGATGAGGCATTCCACCATCTTACCCGGTATGGATGTTAGGCTGACCGGCCTATAGTTTCCCGGGTCCCCCCTCTTTCCCTTTTTAAAAATAGGCGTGGCATTTGCTATCCTCCAATCTTCTGGCACCGTGGCCGTTTTGAGGGACAAGTTGCATACCTTAGTCAAGAGATCTGCAACTTCATTCTTCAATTCCTTAATAACTCTTGGGTGGATGCCATCAGGGCCCGGTGACTTATTGATCTTTAATTTATCAATGAGGTCTGAAACATCTTCTCTTTTAACCTCTATCTGACTTAACTCCTCGGTCAGGAGGGGCCGTTCGGGCAGCGGTATCTGCCCGAGATCTTCTGCCGTGAAGACAGATGCAAAGAACTCATTTAATTTCTCTGCCATCTCTAAGTCTCCTTTTATCTCCCCTTTCCCTCCCTCACCATCCAGAGGGCCAATCGCTTCTCTGGCGGGTTTCCTGCTTCTAACATATTTGAAGAAGCTTTTATTATTCCCCTTAATGTTGTTGGCCATACGTTCCTCATAGTCTCGCTTGGCCTCCCGTATCACCTTCTTACATTTCTTTTGCCACAGTTTATGTTCCTTTTTATTCTCCTCATTAGGGCAAGACTTCCATTTACGGAAGGAAGCTTCCTTGCCCTTCACAGTCTCTCTAACTTGGCTTGTTAGCCATGCGGGCACCCTCCTGGATTTAGTGCAACCCTTCTTTCTTTGCGGTATACACCTCTACTGGGCCTCTATTACTGTTGTTTTAAGCAGCCTCCATGCACTCTGGAGAGATTGGACTCTTTTTACCCTCCCTTTCAACCTCCTTCTAACCAGCCTCCTCATTTGGGGGAAGTCTGCCCGTCGGAAGTCAAGGGTTTTTGTTAGAGATTTGCCTGGTATTCTTCCCCCAACGTGCATGTCAAAACGGATCGCAGCATGATCACTGTTCCCCAATGGCTCAGTAACATTTACATCTCTAACCAGGTCCTGCATACCGCACAATATTAAATCCAGAGTCACCTGTCCTCTGGTGGGCTCCATGACTAGCTGCTCTAAGCCACAGTCATTTAGCACGTCAAGAAATCCGGTTTCCTTATCGTGACCAGAACACAAATTGACCCAGTCAATATGAGGATAATTGAAGTCCCCCATGATTACAACCCTGTCCCTCCTTGTCACCTCCCTGATCTGTTTCCTCATTTCAAGGTCCCCATCCGATTTCTGGTCTGGAGGATGATAGCACGCCCCCAGTATTACATCGCTGCACAAGCCTGGTAATTTAACCAACAGAGATTCTACAGTGGAGTCGGGCCCACCTTCAATCTCTACTTTGCTGGATTCTATCCCTTCCTTAACATAAAGGGCCACCCCACCTCCAACACGCCCCTGCCCGCCCCTCCTGTAGAGTTTATAGCCCGGGATTGCGGTATCCCACTGATTCTCCGCATTCCACCAGGTTTCCGTTATGCCCACTATGTCAATGTTTTCCCTTATCACCAGACATTCCAGTTCTCCCACCTTTGCTCGTAGACTTCGGGCATTCGCATAAAAGCATTTGTACACGGAATGCCCCAGGATGGGCTGCTCATTCGCTCCTTTGTCCCCGCATCCTCTCAGTGTGCCAAACCGTCTATCACATCCCATCACGCTACCCTTCCCAATTTCTTCTCCTATTCTCCCTTTGTCTTGTTGTTCTCTAACCTCCCCATCCTCATCCCATAGGGATGAGGAGTCCCGAACCGGATGCCCCTCGGCTCCTGTCGGCCTTCCCCCAGGGATCAGTTTAAAAGCTGCTCTGCCACCTTTTTAATGTTATGCGCCAGCAGTCTGGTTCCATTCTGGTTCAAGTGGAGCCCGTCCCTCTTGTACAGGCCCCGCTTGTCCCAAAACGTTCCCTAGTGCCTAACGAATCTAAACCCCTCCTCCCTACACCACCGTCTCATCCACACATTGAGGCCCCTGATCTCCGCCTGCCTAGCTGGCCCTGCGCGTGGAACAGGTAGCACTTCAGAGGACGCTACCTTTGAGGTCCTGGCCTTCAGCTTCCTGCCTAAAAGCCTAAATTTGGCCTCCAGGACCTCCCAGCTACACTTGCCCACGTCGTTGGTGCCGACATGCACCACAGCCACTACCTCTCCCCCAGCACTGTCTACTAGCCTGTCTAGACAAGAAGTGATGTCCGCAACCTTCGCACCAGGCAGGCAAGTCACCATGCGGTCCTCACATCCGTCGCAAACCCCCCTCTCTATGTTTCTAATAATCGAATCCCCCACTACAAGGAGCCCCCGACCCCCCTCCCGCCGAGGAGTATCCTGAGTGCGTTCGGATACGGGCCCATCCCCTGGAGAAGGGGTCCCCCTAGGGGATTGTTTCCCTCCTCTCCAGGATGACGTCCTCCAGTCCCGAGACTTCCCACCCGGGCAGCTGAGGAGCTGCACGCCTGAGGTTGGGACAAAGCCTGATCGTCCCCGGAAGTCTCCCCAAGGTCCTCCTCTGCCTGCCTGCGCTTCTCCAGGTCGGCCACCAAGGCTTCAAGGGAGCGGACACGTTCCCTGAGACGCTGGAGCTCCTTGCACCAAGGACACACCCATGACTTATGCCCAGAGGCATATAATCATACATGTGGCACTCAATGCAGAACACTGGATAGCCCCCTCCCTGCTGCTGGCTGTCTGACTGAATAGCTTTGTTGTTGTTGTTGTTGTTTTATTTAGGGGTACTTTAATAAACCCTACACTGGTTAGCAGCCCTCTTCTCAAGGGAAGAGGAAGGGCAGTGTATGGGGCCCTGGCCTCCTCACCCTGCTGCTGAACTCGCCCAGATGCTAAACTCTCAGTTTACCTGGCACTTGGGCTCCCAGAGGCCACACGCGATGGCGATGGCAGGCCGTCTGGAGAGAGCCTCATGCGATGGCCCGCCTAGCTTTATACGCCTGGCTGGCTCCTCCTCCCTCCTTCCTTCCTTCCTGATTGAAAGGGGGGCTGGTCTTCCCAGGTGAGTTTACAAAAGCTCAGGAGGACAAAAGGCTGCTGATGGGCATAACCTACTCTGCAGGCTCCTGAATGGAGTGCTTGGATTAGCCTAATGGGGCTCTTATCACCTCCTAAGGTGGTGATGCTGAAATTCTAAAATGGACTATGCCTGGGTGGTTGGAAATTGCCCCTTACTAGGTTCTTTCCCTCCTAGTTCTGTTCTCTTAGGCTGGACTGTTTTGTAACCTCAAGCTAGTTTTTATTTGAGTTTGTTTAATTATTTATTGCTTTCTAGATCCTGTGTCCCAATTTACTGAACTGTTTAGGCTATGTTCTAACTTAGATTAAGTTTAACTTGGGTTAAGTATAGGGTTAATTTAAAACAAAGTAGAAAAACCTGCTTTCCACTTTATCCTCCTCCCTTCCTTTGATTAGGTGCTACTTTAGGTGCAGCTAACTTTCAACTTTGATTTAAGTGCCTGACCCTTGGGCTCTTACTCACGAGTAGGACTCTGCTCCTGCTCAGAGTAGACCTACGTACCTCCCTTAGGTGCTAACTTTCAATTTTGCTTTAAGGTTGATTTAAAGTTAAAGTTAAGGTTAGAAGACAGGGAGTTAGAAAGACAAAGAGTTAGAAAGTAGGCACTCTCCCTTGTTGCTCCCTGCCTTGCTTCAGACAGAGGAGCACGCCAAGGTGGGATTCCAAAGATTACTTCAGTTTACAGGCAGGATCATACTGGAGCAGGTAATCCTTCAAATGCTCAGGCAGGACTTTAAGCACCAACACTCTGAGCTGTGCCCAGAAATGGCCTCTGCAACTGTATTCATGGCTTTGGCAAGTAGAATGGTAGACCCGAGTGAAGTTTAGTGTCAAACAGGCTATAGGGGGATATCTATTTGTACCTAATACCAACAAAAGTCGAACACCTCAGCTGGGTCTAGGAGCTCCCATTTTGTTGTACTGTATATTGTTATTGTTATTGTTATTAAACAGTATTTATATACCACTTTTCAACAAAAAAAGTTCACAAAGTGGTTTACAGACAAAATCAAATAACTAAGGGCCCAATCCCATCCAATTTTCCAGGGCCGGTGCAGTCATGCCACCAGGGCGTGGACTGCATTCTTTGGTGGGGACGCAGTCACAGAGGACTCCTCAATGTTAGGGAACATTTGTTCCCTTACTGCCAGGCTATATTGCAGCTGCACTGATGCTGGAAATTTGGGTATAGGACTGGGCCCTAAACGGCTCTATATCCCAAAAGGGCTCACAGTCTGAATAAGATGCAGAAGCACCAGCAAGCAGCCACTAGAAAAGACCCAGTGTTGGGGTGAAGGGGGACAGTTACTTTCCCCTTGCTAAATACAGACAGGACCCCGTATCTGCAGATCCAGTATGACTGTGATTAGCACCTGGTGCTCCCAGGCCAAGCCAGGTCAATTCATGGCAAGCCCAAGTTCCAAGAAAGGAGGCGAAAGAGAGACAAGATACATGGAGTGGGGAGGAGGGGGATCCACACTCTGCATCTTGCCTAGCTGCTGCAACAGGAGAATGGAGAATGAAGGGCACTTGGAACAACCAGGCATGTCAAAAATTCCTTTGCAAAAAGAGGTACAAAGAAGCTGCAGAAACGGGGAGGTGCAAGTCACCAAGGGAAGCCCTCGGCTGGCTAGGTTTTCTCCAAATGGTTTGGCAAAAAAAGTCTGCTGACCATCACCAGCTCACTGCAGGGACATCCCACAAGTAATAGATGCATGCCTGTCCTTCCACAAATGAACCCTTCTATAAGCAGATCCCTTAGGAGAAAGTCTGAGAAGTGCCGAAGACCGGGCTTTAGAGCTTCTATGCCTTCTCCCTCCATACAATCTTGCAAAGAAACAAGAAATATGTGGTGAAACCTTCCTTGCTCACAGTTCCTCGGCACTGATTCTGAGAGGAGGCTGACATTAGGAGAGAGAGGGGATAAGGGAGTTCCTGGAGAAGCTGTAGAAAGGCTGCCCCCTAGGAATTTCCCTTGTCATCCCACAGACTTTCTATCTGTAAACTATAAAGAGGGAGAGGCTGACTTCAGGTTGGAGTTCTGAAACGGGAATATAGGCATGCATAAAAAATATTCATATATCCAGTGGCTGAAATTCAACAGCAGGGTCTCACACCACTGGCAGGACTCGAAGTTATGTAGCAGCACGACTGTCTTAAATCAGGCAATTTAAATCATGATTGAATACCTCCCTGAAAAAGAGATATTTAAATAATTGGCATATCACAATTTATACTTCATATATTTGTCTTGTAGAGCAATAGTGAAATTCTACAGATATTTACTTGGGAGTAAATCCCAATGGGACTTACTTCCAAGTGAATAACCATAATGTTGTCCATGTGGCTGCAATCTCCTATGCTCATCTGCCTTAAAGTAAGGTCTGTTAAACTCAGTGGAACATACTTCTGTGTAAACATGCATAGGATTAGACCATAAGTACCGAGAAACATTCCAAAAAGGGCTGGTAGTAGTTACTAGGTAGGCAGGACAGTGTTTTTCCCTGAGATCAAAAGTGAATGTCTGCCTTATTTGACTAGCTGAGATATAAATATTGTATTCACAATTTGAGACCTGAAGAGGCTCAGGGCATAAAACAGATCATGCAGGTAGTGGATGAGATACTGGTGAGATGTAGGATGCTCTTGGAGTGTCGTTCCCCAAGGGTGATTAGTGAATCTCTGAATTCCACAGAAATCCCTCAATAATAAAAAAATATATCAGTGATTCCCAAACTGTGAGCCGTGGCTCCCTGGGGAAACACAGAAACCAGGCAGGGGAGCCACAGAATCCTCGCAAAACACTGGCTACCCTATACAATGTATAGCAGGGGTCTCTAAACTTTTAGGCCAGAGGGACACATCTGGCATGGTGTCGAGGACTGGAAAAGTAAATAAATTTTAATTATAAAATGTAAATAAATGCATTAGAAAGCCTCACAAAGCCTAAGGCCTTCAGACAGCCCAAAAACGTCACTTCTGGTTTTTCAGGAAAAGCAGGAAGTGATGTTTTTAGGCCTTTAGAAGACATTCTGAAGGGAGGCGCATAGCGTCCCCAGCCCTCAGAATACCCTCCAGATGCAACTGGAGCACAGCTCTGGTCACATTCGGTTGAGTGGGACATAGGCTTGAAGGGGATCAGAGGTTTGCTGTGGGCCAGATAGAGGCTTGTCACGGGCCGGGGTTTGGAGACCCCTGATGTACAGGATTGTAGCCCTAATGGGGAGCCATGACCACTGGCCCAGGAAATCAAGGAAGCCACATTTGTGCCACATTTAAAACACTTTGATGATGTTCTGTCATCATAGATGACATAGATGATGGATGAACAAATATTTTTCAGAAGTAAGTATTTTTCAGAAGTATTTACTCAGAAGTAAGTCCCATGCACTTTCTCTTTAAACCTGCAGCCACAATTAATAACCCTGGATAAAAAATACCCGGGGGCATACTGCCAATTTTGAAGAAAACGAGACTCATAATCATAACTGCCCTGTGCATGGTTCAGATTCAAGCTCTTTCTGAACTTCTCTTTCAAGGGTACTTGAGGAGTCCCGTAGCTTCTGCGCATGCAAATCAGGCCTCATCTTCCAAGGAGGAGCATGCATAATCCTTACTCACTTTGGTGAGCACTAATTGACAGAACTAGCAGCACAGAAGTCAACAGGGTGATTTGTTTGAGTAAGGGCTCATTAACCTGAATTAATCTGGCATAATTTAGACCATGGTAATTAATGAATGCGTTTCACAAAGGGTGAGGGAGAAATCAAAGAAGAATAAAATCATGTGCAAAAGGAAAGTGGAAAAGGTCACAAATGCAGAATCCCACCTAGTGCTTACAGGTAGAAGTTGGGGCTGATACACTTCTATCACTGGGCCTGAGACCAGAATGACAATACCCAAAATACAAGCTCTTCCCAAGAACATTTTCTTAAGCTTAAGGGAAACCACCAAAGGAATTTCAAACTTTACTTGGACCAATTTGTCATCCCATTTGCTTGTATAATAAAGTTGGATCCAGCAGCCATGCTCAACAACGTGTCTATCCCACGCAAGTCTTTTAAAATCTTTCAGTGCCTTCTGAACCACCAGTTGGGGAAAAAAGTCCCAACAGGTTTCCACTCACAAGCTGTCACGCTTCCAGCTCACAATGGTGTATCTATTCTACATTCTAAAAAGCAGGGTCTGCTTACATTCAAATGGCCTGAAAAAGGATATATATTTTTCCACATAAAGAATTCTTATGTGGAACACATATATATTCTACTTTCACATAAAATAGTAGACTGTTAGCTGCAAAAGTCTGCAATTTTTCACAAATAAATTCAGTCATCCATCAATTGACCATTCTCCATTTTGGATTGTTTTTTGAAACATCGTTTTCAGATGGGATGAAACTACATATGCCACACCATCTTCAAGTCATATGAAAGTATTTGGAATCGTCACTGTTTATCCAAGTATCACAAGTCAAGTTTCCTTAGACCTTTATTAAATCACATAGCAAAACAATATATTTCTAAACATAAACTCTGATCAGTGGACACTATCAAATAATTTAAAGCAAATTGATGGAAAATATTGTGTGGGTTTGGGTTTGTAAAGAGCACAAATTTGTTCTGATGAAAGTTCAAAGTATGAACTCCTCCAGTTTGAAAAGCCTCATCCCATTTCAAGTCATTCCCAGCTGAATCTGGATCCAACTCTACATGGGACTCACCCCTATTCCTGTTATTAGCCAGCCTTTGCTAGTCCCCCCCACTCACTTCCCATATAAGAGAACTTTACCTTTGAACAAGAGGAAGGGGAAACCACTGGCAGGCAGGGTTTGTTAGAGGTCCTGCTAACCTCTCCTTAACTGGGAAGGACCTTCCAGATCCTGCACAAGGTTGTTACTTCCTACCACAAGGAATGTGATTGGTGGTTTTCTGTATCTCTCAATCTGAATTAAGGCTAAGAGACACCTATAAGTCCATGCTTCCTGGTAGACAATGATGGCTGTGTGCATACATCCTCTCCAGCTAAGGAGAGACTCATAAGGTGTATCTTGTCTAACAAGCCCAGCCTGCCCCCAGCTATCCTCCCCTCTTCTCAAAAGTCAGTCTTGTTGCTTGAGAAAAGGGTAGGTCTAACCAGCAGGAATGGAGGTCATGTTTCACCCTCCCTTTTTTGAAATGAAGACAGTTTTTTCTTCTTTTTTTGAGGTGAGCCAACAGAAGTCCACCCATCACTAATTTGGGCTGGTCACTAATCACCAATTCCCTCTCCTCACTGGACTGCAGTTGTGAAAAAACAGGACATACATCTCAACCACACAAGACCCCATAAGGAACTCAGAACCTTTCTGGGACACCAATAAGCCATTTTGAAGGAATTACCATTTTCCCAGTATCTCCTAAGGAACCAAAATCTGAAGCAGAAACCCAGCTCAGATGGGTCAATGGGTCAGCCTTCATTTTTTCAGATCTTAAAATCACAGACAGTATATCCTGGGGAGATAATTCTGCATGAAAGCTAATATGGTACTGTCTCTCTAAGTCAGTAAATGCTGTGTGAAAGCACAGCCTCTGTGCCTAACTGTTTTGATCTTGGCAGAATACAGCAGAGGCACATGACAGCCAAATGGTGAGTGAGAGTGATTTACAACTCCAGACTACAACATTAGCCCATATTGCATGGGGACAAGGGATTCCATGGAAGAGACTGCCTAAACACTCTTTTTCCCCAACAGCTTTTCCTAGTCTTTTCCTGTCTGAAAAAGTTTTGTAGGGAATATCCTATTTTACAGAGGAGTATTGAACTAGAATATCTATTACGAGTCTTTCCATCAGCGTTCTCTTTATACAATGTATAAACAATATCACAGCTCCAAAATCTGAAACTATCAGGCATCTCTGCCATCAGTTTCAAATGTAGTACCAAAATCTTTAATAAGTTAAAGCAACTCAGGATGAATGAACCCAACCCCACTTCCCTCCTCCTCGTCTGATATACAAAGGAAACTATTCACAGCTCCTCCTGGGAATTTCCCTGCTGATTTTCAGTGGTCTAGATGGATCAGGTCCTAACAGCATAACTGGGTGTTAAAACATCACAGTTTAACTTGATAATTTAACATTTAGCACCAAGGTGTTTTTTCCGGTTATGTTTTTTATCAACACTAGCAGATAATCATCTCCCACCAGCTCAGTCACACTGTTGGAACAGTGTACCATCCTCTCTCTCTCTCTCTCTCTCTCTCTCTCTCTCTCACCCATTCCAAGCAAGCACCAAAGCAGGTATTGTGCAGCCATGCAGAGCAACCAGGCCAAGCCACTCCCAGCTATTGTCATTTTTTTTGCTTTGCAGAGATTTGAGACATTTTTTGGCTGTGGTTACTGAGGAATTAGCTCAGTAAGCAAAGCTGTTTGCCATGGGGTTAGCTTCACTCTGCACTCCTGAGATTTACAGAACAAAAAGAAATGGGGGGAGGGGTTCGGGAAAACGGAGCTGCAAACAGTCACAATTTGAGATGGAAGCGCAGGCTTCCTAGGGATCGGCCCCCACAGAGAACACATTCCCAGTGTCAGGGCACCTATACCTGGGGCCAAGGCTTCAGGATGCAGAGGATACAGGAGTGATTTTACTGACCAAGCAGCAAGTGGCAGCCGTGTTCACATTTGTTAAAAGTCAACTTTCAAGAAGCTTTAGAGAATCTCTGACAAAGCCTTCCATGGGCCAACTCAATGCATTCTGAATACGCAGTTGGACAGTACGTATGCTCCATTCAAGAAACATAAAGAATGCAAAAGATATTTGGTACCCAACGGGAAGGAAAGTGATGGGGAAACTGTGTCACAAGGGATCACAGGGCAACCCTGAAAGGTGGGTGTCTTATCTGAAACACAAGGATCTTTCGACCAACCGTTGCTCAAAGAAGCAGCCTGAGCTGATTCTCTAAATCAAACCTCGCACACTCAAAGATGAACAAAAGCATCCCACTTCCTCCAGCACAAGCCAAAGATGGAATAAAATCAATGAAACCCTGGTCCCATAAATTAAGCACTCCCAGCCCATTTCCAAGGAGCAGTGCCATAACCTCAAGGATGTGTCTGGCTATTGCAGGCCCTCCGAATGCCAAGCAGTAATTAAAAAGTGAGAGAAATTCTCTCCCATGAAGCAGTGGCTGTCCTGTAACCTACACTTCAAGGGACCATCTTTCAGAAGAAGATGCAGCCTGCCAGTTGCCCATCACCCACCTTTTTCTTTCTGGTAACCCAAACTGAAATGAATGGCTAAATACTCAGTGTGTGTGTGTGTGTGTGTGTGTGTGTGTGTGTGTTGAGAACCACCCCCTTGTTCCTAGAGCTTTCTGACTGTCAGCAGTATGGCTAGCAATACTCAGAAGGCTTCCCCAAGGGGGGCAGCAGGCACCTCCCTTCCATAGAGCCAATTTTAATCGAAAGCCCCTGCAAAGGCAGCCAGCTGGGAGAAGCTCAGGCCAAGGAGACACAGCCTTCCTTTTTCCAACCAGGAGAAAGCCTGTTAAGCTCTGGTGCTTCTCCCAGCTAATCTGATCCCTGCATCACAGATGAAGGGGCAGGGGAGAGCTGGAGGGTGGGTGTCTAGTCCTAAACAAAAAGGAAAGGGTTGCCAGAATAACAGGGTCGCAGATTCAATGCAAAGGTTTCTGAAGTTTCACCACCCTGTTGCATCAGCGGAGGCAGCAAAGCCGCTTCCTCCATGCTGCTGAGCATCAGATGCCCATATTTTGAATAGTCCTCTTGAGCCATTCATTGTCGAAGCAAGACCCAACTGCACCTCCCACCCTCCCCCTTCCTCTTCTCTCCTCCTCCTCCTCTGGATCCAGATGTGACTCCTTACGGACAGTCCTCCTGATAGGAATCCAACTCAAGGGGGGGGCACCTCAACTTGAAGACCAAGGCAGGGGCGGCGTGCGTGCATAAGAAGATAAGAACAGCCCCACTGGATCAGGTCATAGGCCCATCTAGTCCAGCTTCCTGTATCTCACAGTGGCCCACCAAATGCCCCAGGGAGCACACCAGATAACAAGAGACCTCATCCTGGTGCCCTCCCTTGCATCTGGCATTCTGACATAGCCCATTTCTAAAATCAGGAGGTTGCACATACACATCATGGCTTGTAACCCATAATGGATTTTTCCTCCAGAAACTTGTCCAATCCCCTTTTAAAGACATCCAGGCCAGATGCCATCACCACATCCTATGGCAAGGAGTTTCACAGACCAACCACACACTGAGTAAAGAAATATTTTCTTTTGCCTGTCCTAACTCTTCCAACACTCAATTTTAGTGGATGTCCCCTGGTTCTGGTGTTATGTGAGAGTGTAAAGAGCATCTCTCTATCCACTTTATCCTTCCCATGCACAATTTTGTATGTCTCAATCATGTCTCCCCTCAGGCGTCTCTTTTCTAGGCTGAAGAGGCCCAAACACCGTAGCCTTTCCTCATAAGGAAGGTGCCCCAGCCCAGCAATCATCTTAGTTGCTCTCTTTTGCACCTTTTCCATTTCCACTATGTCCTTTTTGAGATGCGGCGACCAGAACTGGACACAATACTCCAGGTGTGGCCTTACCATCGATTTGTACAACGGCATTATAATATTAGCTGTTTTGTTCTCAATACTTTTTCTAATGATCCCAAGCATAGAATTGGCCTTCTTCACTGCCGCCGCACATTGGGTCGACACTTTCATCGACTTGTCCACCACCACCCCAAGATCTCTCTCCTGACCTGTCATAGACAGCTTAGAACCCATTAGCCTACATGTGCATACACGTGTCCCATTCAATTGGCTGGCAAGCTGAACACACTCACTTTCCTGTGGGAAAGTTTCATGAGTGAACTGCCTTTGCTAGTAGGTGGCATGCTGAAAATCATAAGGGGGGGGTTGCAACCACTATCTCTAGGTGGCCATTCCCCCCCCCCCACCATAAAAGCCAAAGTTGGAATTCAGGCCTGATTCGGAGCCCAATCCTATGCATGTCTGGTCAGAAGTAAGTCCCATAATAGTCAACAGGGCTTACTCCCACGAAAGTGAGGATAGGATTGCAACCCGACAGCCCAATCCTATGCATGTCTACTCAGAAGTAACTCCCACTATGTTCAATGGGACTTACTCCTAGGAAACATACTTTCCTGAGAGTAAGCCCAATTGAAGACCATGGGACTTACTTCTGAGTAGAAAAGCATAGGATTGGGCTCTCAGTCACTGGAAAGAGCGGAGGCAGATCTCCCGCCCCCCCGCGCGTAGCCACAAGCAGGGGTGGGAGGGGGAAGGAGGGGGCTTCTGATCGCAGGATCTCCGTGCCCCGATCAACGCTCCCGCGACCGTCTCGCCTGGGGATGCTCTCCAGCGCTCTGCTATGGACGGAACGAGACAGCCGCCAAGGGGGCTGCGGAGGCCACATCTGGAAGGTCTCAGCGCTGAAGGCAGGCGCAGGCTCCCACTGACACTGGCTGGGGAGAGGGGCGCGGGAGGCAGAGGGGCGCCCTCCCCGCGGCTCGGGGGCACCTGCCCGCCGGTGCGCACGCCATGCGCGACCCCAGCGCAGGGTCGCCTCGCCCCCCTCCCCAGCACACACCTCCACGCGCCTCGCCCGTGAAAGCCAAAGGGCTCCGGGTGGTGCTGCTCGCCGAGGACTCGAGAGACGGGGGGGGACCCCTGCTGGGGAGGCCAGGGATGCCGAGCCAGCCCCAGCAGGAGGTTGGCAGCGTCCCAGGAACTCCCCGCCACCAGATCCCAGGCACGGACAGCCCGACCTGCACACTGGCCAGGTAGCAGGCAGGCTTTCCAAATCCGGAGCCCATCCCTCCCCTGCTCTCCACCGGCCGGTGGGGGGGGGAGAGGACATGACATCCACCCAGGCAGGCAGGACCCCCGCACGCGCGTTCCACCCACCCCTCCGCGCACGGAGCCCCCTGCTCGCTGGCACCGAAAAGTTTCTCTCCCCCACCCGTTACCTTCCACGGCGGCGATCGCGGACGCCAGGCAGGAAAGCACCACGAAATCCAGAGCCACGGGAGCCCCGAGCATGACGCTGGAGAGCCAGGGAGCGCTCTGCGTGGGAAAATCCACCACCGCCAGTTAGTTCCGTCCTCGCCCGTTTGCAAACCCCTCTCCGCGGGTGTCTCCAGATCCCCCTCGTACTCCACTCCACTCCGGATCGCCCAGTCCTCCGCGTGGCTACGTGTGTAGTAAGTCTGTGTGTGTGAGTGAGTGTGGGTGTGTGCACGAGTGTGTTGTGTGTGTGTGTGTGTGTGTAGGTATGTGCGTGCGTGTGTGTGTCTGCCTGCGTGCGTGTGTGTGTGTATGTGTGTGGGGTGTGTGCGAGCAAGAGGGAGCTGATGTTTTAGTGTCACATTGCAAGCGGTAGTAAAGTGTACAGTGAGAACAAGATCAGCCACTGAGGCTGCAGGGAGGGGGGGGGAGAGGGAGTGTTGCCCCCCCCCGCAGCACCATCAACACTCTTCCCACCCCCCAGCAGCTCCCGTCCAATCAAGCCATCAAACCCACCAAAATCCCCCATCCAATCAGCAGCCGGCACTTCCTTACACTGGTATTGTTAGTTTTAGAAAAACTTTTGCAGTCAACCACGGGGCGAGTAGGAGCGCCGAAGGAAGGGGAACAGCGCCCCCTCGTGGCGACTGGGGCGCACTGCCTGCCTCTTTCCACTGATCCTGCATTAATTCAGGTCATTGTGCGGGGAACCAGCCCCTGCCTTTTTTCTAGCAAGAATCCACCTATTTTTATCTCCAGTTGCAGCCTCCTGCTTTTGTTTGCAGCGTGTTTCCTTGTTTTCTGGGGTCTCCTGTGCCTTTCTGAAAGATTTCTCGTCCCATGGAGGCGGAGGAGGGGCAGGGCAACCACCCCAACTACACACACCCGTCTGCTAAGACAACAGAAATCAGGGGCTACATAACATCCTATTTAATTCGAAGGCCTGGCCTAATCCCAGTCCCCAGGGCCCAGAGATTTTCTGAATTCGCTGCTGTTGTTGCCAGCAAGGCTTTTTTCTTGCCCTGGACCATTTTAATCCCACTAATAATGAATGCTGGGGTCAAATCCCCTTTTACAGAAAAGATTTTAATTACATCTGGGCTAGGCGTGAACCTGTTTTGCATGCTGAGAGTGCAAGATGACAACACAGATCCTAGCAAGCTCCAGAGACCAAGGCTACTGTTGCCAAACACATCCAAAGAACTCCCTCCGTCAGTGGCATAGCTAGAGGCGGTGCAAAGCACTAAGTTTTGCAGGTGCTTGAATGTGCCCTGCAAGTGGCCTCTCCCCTTTGGAGCCATTCTGGGCAAATGGCTGCAAAGGGGAGGGGCCGCTTGCACATCACATTCAGGCACCTGCAAAACTTAGTGCTTTGCACCGCCTCTAGCTATGCCACTGACGGAGGGAGTTCTTTGGATGTGTTTGGATGTGTTCTTTGGATAAAGAGAATGTTTATTCCCTTATCTCAGGGTTGCATTGTGGTAGCATCAGTGCTGGAAAGTTGGTTAGGATTGGGCTGTTAGCTATGTAAATTGCTTTCTGATTTTTTTTGTTGAAAAATAATATATAAATTCGCAGAAATCGTCGCAGACTCAGAGCGGCTCCTTGGTTCACTGAGGAGCTGCGAATGATGAAGCAGCAGGGCAGGCGCCTAGAGCGACTGTGGCAGAAAACTCGTGATGAATCCGATCAGACACGGAGTAGAGCTCATTATAGAGCCTACTCCGTGGCGGTGGTAGCAGCGAAGAAATCATTCTTCTCTGCTACCATTGCGTCTGCTGATAGCCGTCCGGCAGAGCTGTTCCGTGTGGTGCGGGGCCTCCTCTATCAGGCCCCGCCAGTGGACCAGGAGGAATACACGGTCAGCCGCTGTGACGTGTTTGCGCAACATTTTGCAGATAAAATCGATCGCATTCGTTACGACTTGAATGCCACATTGACAATGTCTGATGATGTCCCCCTGGCAACTGCTTGTCCAGTGTTGTGGGATTCTTTTCAGCTTGTGCAGCCTGAGGATGTGGACAGACTCCTTTGGAGTGTGAGGCCATCTGCCTGCCTGTTTGACCCTTGCCCAGCTTGGCTGATAAGAGCTGCCCGGGGTGGACTGGCTGAGTGGACAGTGAGGGTGGTCAACTCTTCTTTGGGGGAGGGGACATTGCCACTTGCTTTGAAGCAGGCGGTGGTTCGCCCCCTCCTGAAGAAGCCCTCCCTGGATTCCACTGTGTTGAACAACTATCGACCAGTCTCCAACATCCCGTTTCTGGGCAAGGTAATTGAGCGGGTGGTGGCGGCCCAACTCCAGAGGGTCTTGGATGAAGCGGATTATCTGGATCCTTTTCAATCTGGTTTCAGGCCGGGCTTTGGGACGGAAACCGCCTTGGTCGCCTTGATGGATGACCTACGCCGGGGACTGGACAGGGGGAGTGCGTCCCTGTTGGTCCTGCTGGATCTCTCGGCGGCTTTCGATACCATCGACCATGGTATCCTTCTGGGCCGATTGGCCGAGTTGGGAGTTGGAGGCACTGTTTTGCGGTGGTTCCGCTCCTACTTGGAGGGTCGGTCCCAGATGGTGGTGCTGGGGGATGCCTGTTCGACACCCTGGCCATTGAGGTGCGGGGTGCCGCAGGGCTCAATTCTGTCCCCCATGCTATTTAATATCTACATGAAACCGCTGGGAGAGGTCATCCGGGGGTTTGGAGTGGGGTGTCATCAATATGCTGATGACACCCAGCTTTATCTCTCCTTTCCTCCAGACTCCAGGGTGGCGGTTGAGGGCCTGGAGCGATGTCTGGAAGCAGTGAGGATCTGGATGGGGGCTAACAAGCTGAAATTAAATCCGGATAAGACAGAGGCTCTCCTGGTTCGGAAATCCTCCATGCAGGTGCTGGATTATCAGCTTGCTCTGAATGGGGTTGCACTCCCTCTGAAGGAGCAGGTCCTCAGCTTGGGGGTCCACCTGGACTCGCAGCTGCTCCTGGATTCCCAGGTGGCGGCTGTGGCTAGGGGGGCCTTTGCTCAGCTTCGGCTGGTGCGCCAGCTGCGTCCGTACTTGGATCGTGCAGACCTGGCCACGGTGATCCATGCTACGGTGACATCGAGGTTAGATTATTGTAACGTGCTTTATGTGGGGCTGCCCCTGAAGACGGTTCGGAAACTGCAATTAGTGCAGAATGCGGCGGCCCGTGTGGTCACTGGAGCTAGGCGGTTTGACTCTGTCAGCCCGCTTCTCCGGGGGCTACATTGGCTGCCCATTCGTTTCCGGGCCCAATTCAAGGTGCTGGTTCTGACCTTTAAAGCCCTATACTGCTCTGGGCCAGGTTATCTTAGAGATCGCCTACTCCCGTACAATCCGGCTCGTCCTCTCAGGTCATCAGAGAAGGCCTTTTTACAAGTGCCACCGCCTAAGGAGGTACGTGGGGTGGCGGCAAGAAATAGGGCCTCCTCAATAGTGGCACCAACGTTGTGGAATTCCCTTCCCCTTGACTTGAGAATGGCTCCCTCTCTTGAGACCTTTCGGCGAGGCCTGAAGACCTTGTTGTTTAACCAAGCCTTCTGACGTTATGGCCTTTTTAACATCTTTTATATATCTTTTAGTTGCTTTTTTACAGGCCCGATTCCTCTAAGAACTGCTGTTTTATGCTCTTTTATTCTGACTCTTCTGACTACTGTTTTTATGGGTTCTGCTAATGTGTTTTTTAATATGTTTTTATCTGTTTGTGAAATTATGTTTTAATCTGTTTTATATGTTGTTAGCCGCCCTGGGTCCCTTTTTGGGAGAAGGGCGGGATAAAAATAAAGTTTTATTATTATTATTATTATTATTATTATTATTATTATTATTATTCCAAATGACACTAGTAATTAAACTGTGGAACTCATCACCACAAGATATGCTGATGGTTACTAGCTTGGATGGCTTTAAAAGGGGACTGGACAAATTCATGGAGGGCAGGTCTATCAATGGCTACTAGCTATGATGACTGTGTCCTGCCTCCAGATCAGCAGCAGTTGGCCTCTTCTCAGAAGCAATTGGTGGGCCACTGTGGGAAACAAGAGGATGGATGAGATGAGCCTTTGTCCTGTTTCAGCTAGATTTTCCATACATTCTTTATGTTCAGATGCAGTGGTTCTTACACATTTAACATCAGGGCCCACTTTTTAGAATGAGAATCTGTCAGGACGCACTGGAATTGATGTCATGACTGGAAGTGACATCATCAAGCAGGGCAATTTTTGACAATCCTAGGCTGCAATCCTACCCACACTTATCCAGGAGTATGTGCCATTAACTATCATTGTTGAAAGAATATACATAGTAGCTTGTTAAAAGTACAGGTCTGTAACATTTCCCCAAATGCAGTCACATACCATGGGAGCATCAAGCTAATATATTAAAAATAAAATACTGAAATGCATGGGGATTCACCTGAAATTGGCTCACAACCCACCTAGTGGGTTCCAACCCACATTTTGAGAAACACTGTTCTAATGGGCTCCATCCTAAACATCATCATCAGTGAATCCATGGGGAACTGCCTTTTTTATATAGATGCTTTTTGAAAGCATGTATTGTTTGAGAATAATAGAGAAAAGCACTCAGGAAAGTGTTGTTCAAGTTATCACCAGATTCCAGGAATGGGGTGGGGGCAAAGGGGGGAGCTACTCATCTGGAGTTGCTTGTCCCCCTCATCCTCCCTGGCACTACCTAAAAACATGCAGGCAGGGCTTCAGAGAGGAATTTTATCAGGGGGTACAAAGTTTCTTTTGGGCCCCTTTGCAAAAGGGGAGGGGTGAAACAGAGCGGGTGGCAGGCTAGCAGAATAGGGCCAGGGAGGAGCGAAGCAGGGTGAGGGGAGGGTAGAGACTGCTGGAAAAGTCTTTGCAGGCCAGGTCTACCCCCCCATGTGGCACCAGTAGTGTCCCCAGCATCCCGAACGGGCATCAAGTCTTAGTAGATAGGAAAATGTAAGATCCCAGGGAATTTTGGGGCCCCCTCCTTTGGCTCCTGGGCCCCCTTTTGACCCTGGGCCCCGGGTACAAATTACCCCCTTTACCCCCTCTCCTAGGCCCTGCGTGCAGCAACAGCCCTGTGTCAGACAAGGCCTCAGATCTGAATATCTGTCGTTCACCAGTCTCTTTCATGCAGAGCATCAAATATACTTGTGCTTCGTAACTATTGCTCTGTGTGTGTGTGTGTGTGTGTGTGTGCGCACGCGCGCGCGCGCTCTGTTGTCTTTTTCTGTTCCCAAAATACAGCAGAATGATTTCAGAGATGGAAACATTCCCCTGGCTAGATTTTGGTCTGCAGCATTTCTGTCTCCGAAATCATTCTTCTGCAGATTGCAAAGTGGCAGTTCTCCAACAAAAAAAAACTTCAAGGGAAGATTAAACAAAGGGGAAAAAATGAATTCTAATTTCTAATGAAAACGGACATCCTCTCAGGTCTGAATCCGGACTCGGGCTCCTTATCACATTACACAGTTAATTGACTTAGCGTTGCTATGATGTTGTTATCATTAACTGTGAATTGTCATTGCTTAGCTTACATCATTTTGAAATGGTTACAGATCAGCCTCGTTTCTTCTTGCTTCTTCCAGCACCACACAAACACACACCAACCCTGCCTTCCTGCTGAGGATTTCATTTCACAGACCTGATGAAGTAGACTGTCGTCCTCGAAAAGCTTATGCTGAAATAAATTGGTTAGTCTTTAAGGTGCCAAAGAACTCCTTGTAGTTTTAACCCAGGTTGCAACCCATCTTTCCCAGGTTGCAACATAATGAGATGTTCAATCCTTTCCCTGTATTGCCAGCCAAGCAGGAGGACAGATAACAACCTTTCTGCCTTCTGAGAAATGGAAAGAGCGGGGAAAGGGAAATGGAAAGGGAGGGGGAAATAGGGAATCATATTTTCCCAGCCTTTTCACATACTGTATCGCAGCCCCCTCCCCCAAATCCTGCAAACATTCAGTTTTTTTCATGTAGTCAGAAGACTTAAGTACAAAGACAAGGAACCACAGACCTGAAGGGTGAGGTTTCCTTATTTTTTTAAAAAGGGCATATTTACTTAGAAGGAAGGCCCTTTTATCTCCTTATCTCCTCCCCTCCCCAGCTTGCACGGTCTGTTTATTTGCCTGCTTAGAGCAGCTCCTCCTCCTGACTCCCATGTCTAGGCCCTGGGGAAATCCCTAGTGTTGGTGCTGTCCTTCCCTTCCTCCACAGTTTCACAAAGTCACAGTCCATTCCTTATGGTGAGCCTCAGCCGATCCCCTGCCAGGCTCACTCCCACGCATGACAGTGCTACTTGGCCATTAACTCCCTTCCCCAAATGCAGAACCAATCTCATGAATGTCTTCTCAAACCAATGTTTTAGCCCCCTGACAGTCCTGGGAAGTCAGTTTTAAGCTGAGAGCTGTTAACTTTCTCCAGACTTATTTATCTGATTGTTTTAAGAATTTCTGTCCCACCTCTCTCAAAGTAAATTCATAGGGAACTGAATACTGTACGCCTTTCTTACCAGTCCAACGCACACTACATTGCACATAGTAAGCTGTTGGCTGACCATTCCTGTTGTTACACAGATTAATTAATCGCCTGAAGTGAGCAGATGATGAGAATAGTTAAGAGATAGCTGGAAATCTCATTCTATGTCCAAATGAAGTATCAACCTGGGCAGGGCTGGCCCAAGCTCTCTTGGTGCCTGCAGCAGTGTGCCAAATGCCTCATGGCCTTACCAGGGGATGCACCAGCCTCTGCTTCTTCCAGTGGTGGCAAGTGCAGGGGGGAAATATAGATGAGCACCCCTGACAATTTATTGCCTGAGGCAACTGCTTCGGTTGGCCTCACGGATGGGCCAGCCCTGCATCAGGGTTTAGAGAAGCAAAATCTTACCACTGCTTCTTTCCAGCAAAAGAAGGAAGGCAGGTGTGCACACGTGCTTCAAAACAGCAGACTGAAGTTTTGGGAAAGGCAGAGGTAGAGAAAGAGAGCTGTGAGTTAGCTGAAAGTGAAGTTACTTGAGATGCAGGGTCCCTCTCCGGGGATCAGATGTAGAGCCTGCTCTCTGTTTCTGCTTGAAGTCTACACAGTGGCATCACTGGGGGTGTGTGCACCACACCGGGTTACTCCCTCAGGGTGTGTGTGACACCACTACTGGCCAAAATTGTGAAGAACTTGGTATTTTTGAATAATACCATCAGGTTATATTTCATTCAATGGGTAATTTAATGCAAAATGCAATGAAACAAACTGCATTGAAATATCTTGAAATGTATTCCATCAAAGGTTATAGCCAAATAACCAGAAAAGGAAAATGCAACTGCCTTATGTCACAAAAAAATGGATTTCCTTAAAGCAAAACTGACCAATGAGACTAATTGTTCCAAGAGCCAACGTGGTGTCATTTAAGACATAGCAGGGAACCAATAAGGTGTTAGGATGAGTCAGCTCTCATTTCCATGTATCAGAGCTAGTTCTAGATCTCTTATTCAGTGGTGTCATCAAGACTTTTTGTTTGTTACTGATTTGTTGGGTAACCTGTACTGTTGAATGAATGAATGAATGAATGAATGAATGAATGAATATTAATTGAGGTTACACTAACTGGGAGCATTACTGTGGACTCATGGCGGCAACTACTGCCACAAGCCATACACACCAGGCCCAGGAATACATACATTCCTTAACAGTGTCACATCTGGGATGAAACTGACTTGCTACAGTAGCTCTTTGGTTTGTGGATTTGCTTGCCATGAAGGAGTGTATAAGAGCTCAGGGACACAGCTGTGGGACTACAGCTGCTGCAGAAATCAGTTTTGGCATACATAGGACACTCTCCATTCTTTTTTTGTATTGGCAACCTTCAGTCTCGAAAGACTATGGTATCGCGCTCTGAAAGGTGGTTCTGGCACAGCGTCTAGTGTGGCTGAAAAGGCCAATCCGGGAGTGACAATCCCTTCCACACCGGGAGCAAGTGCAGTCTGTCCCTGGTCTGTCTCCCTGGCTATGGGCCTTCCTTCTTTGCCTCTTAGCCTCAGACTGTTGGCAAAGTGTCTCTTCAAACTGGGAAAGGCCATGCTGCACAGCCTGCCTCCAAGCGGGCCGCTCAGAGGCCAGGGTTTCCCACTTGTTGAGGTCCATCCCTAAGGCCTTCAGATCCCTCTTGCAGATGTCCTTGCAGATGTCCTTGCAGATGTCTCCATTCTAGCGTGAGCCTAAATACAATGATACTAATCTCTGCAATGATTTTCTATATTTGAAAGATTTTAGAGAGACTTAGGAGTGTGTTTGGTTTTCCGTATTACTGTATCTAGCTGCCAAAGCTGGGCAGGCAGGTAGACCTGAGCTCTGCATTGTGAAGATTGGTAGACCTGAACTCTAAAGACTATTCCAGCTGTTGCCACGTTCCCCCCCTGCCAGTTTTCCCCCATTCTGCCCCCCCCCATTGCCATGCCCCACTCTGTTTCACTGTCTTTGGGAAGGGGTCCAAAAGAAACTTTTTACCCTCTGATAAAATTTCTCTTAGAAGCCCTGGCTCTGCTCTTAGAACTTTCCACAGCTTGGGGAAAGGGGAACATATCAGATGCCAGGCAGACTTTTTTTCCCCCTTTGCAAACTTGATGGGGGGGGGGGGTACCTGCATAATTTGTAAGTCCTGCTCCAGCACTAACTATCAGTACTGCAAGAAAGTGCAGGCTTGAAATGTTCAGCTATGTTTTTCCATCAGGTAGCAATCATGATGTTAGAGCTTCCTGGATTCCACTGGTAGAACTGAAGTGAACAGAATGGTATAGAAGCCAGTGAGTCCAATCTATATTATGTTCTGGAGCTCCTTTCCATGTGATCTGATGATGGCTCCCTCCCTTGAAGTACAGTATTCTGGTGGGGTTAAAAGTGTTTTTGTTTCATTTAGGGTTTTCTTTATGATTTGGGTGGGGCCTGGGACTCTTGCCTTGCTACTGCTTATTGTCTGAATGTTTTAGTCATGCTTTATTTACAGTTCTTACTGTAATTCTTTCTTACAGTAAGAATAAAGAAAAGCCTTTATTCTTAATACAGAAAGCCTTTATTCTATTCTTTATTCCATTGCCTTTATTTTTTTATTCTATAACCCAGCCATTTTCAACCACTGTGCCATAGCATACTGGTGTGCCACGAATGGTCCCCAGGTGTGCAGCGGGAATTTGGGAGAGGGTCATTTATCAATAGGACCATTGGGGGATGTGAGCCCCCATTGACAGCACAGTGTGCCTTGTCAATTGTCAAAAGGCTGATAGTGTGCCTTGACCATTTTAGTGCCTTTCCAGTGTGCCGTGAGATGAAAAAGATTGAAAATCACTGCTATAACCATTCATTGTGTGCCACTACCCCTCTCTTGTATCGACTTCTGTTTTGATGATCATTTTTATTGCTTACCTGTACAGCCCAGACCTATGCATGTCTACTCAGAAGTCTCATTAAGTTCACTGAACTTACTCTCAGATAAGTGTATAGCAGTGGCTCCCAAACTATGGGTCCGTGGTCCACAAGTGGGTCATGACCCAATTTTATGGTTCATGAAACTGAAAGAGTAGATTAGGCTATGTGCATCAAGGGTTAAAAAACCTGCTACTTGGGGAAAGCACTGCTGCCCAAGCACCATTATAGCCACAGAGGCCTGAGTGGCTGGTAAAATGAAACACTTTTTTTAGGTGAGTCCCAGTGCCAAAAGGCTTGAGAACCAATGGTCTATAGGATTGCAACCTTAATTTGCTGCTTTTTATTGTTCTCTCATTATCGTTTGAGATTGCTTTGTTTTATGCATTAATTTTTTTAAACATGTTTTAATGACATTTACGTGTTTTTTTTATAAGCCACCTTGGGCACCCATGCAAATTATTATTATTATTGTATAATAATAAAATTATTAAATTAAACAAACATAACACCACTGCCATTAAAATGGAAAAATTTCTGGCACCACAAATGACCAACGCTGGGAGCGAGAAAACAGGAAGCAAAACCGGATGTCCTTTCTTCAGGGGACAGCTTGACTGGAGACGACCAAACGGGAGTGACAGTATCATGGGTTGGACCAAGCCTCCTTATTAATATGTATGTTGTGTACCTTGATTTCCCTGCCCCTCTCAAGAGAAGAAGAGAAAAGGTGCCAGTAAATCAGTTGCTGTTGCACAGAGTGGTGATATTTTATGACTCTACATGTGTTTTATGGTGATAGGGGGACATTAGACGCTTTCTGTTCAATCAAAATGCATAAATAAAGCACAGCAAGCCTGACTCATGACTCCTACCCTCAACAAGCTTAGTTCACATATTCAGAGCAAGTAAATGATGTGCCCTCACATTACAGAGTCACCTCACTGGATCTTAGTTTCATGCAAATAGAGGTTCCCTGTGTTATAAGAAGTGTGTGTGTGTGTATTTGCAAGGCAAGCACAGGTAAGCATGGCTGCAACTTTAGTGTCTTTTCAGATTGCTTACAATCCACCTGCCTCAGCCCACATGACATCTTCAGAATGGGCAGGATACATGCAGAGAGTGTCATTCCCTGTCTCATCCCCCACATCCTCCAGCTTTGCCTCACAAGGCACAATCCAGACCCGATGATGGGCTGGCGCAAGTCCCTTGCACCAGCCCAACAGTGTTGCAAAGTGCTATAAAGCACTTTCATGCCATCGACTGAGGCCGGCCCAAGCCCAATGGGACCAGCGGAAAAGGTAAGCCCACGCTGTCTGAGTCAGGCTGGCACAGGGGCTAGAGGTGTGAGGGGAGGGAGGCATTCCTGGGTGGGCCCAGGGGGTTGATCAGGGGGTGGGGCCAGGATCCAACAATTCTGCTGGTTCCTAACCCCATTCCCAGGTGGACCGGAGCAGCTCCTGATTGCTCAGATTTGCACCACCTTTTGAGGTGGTGCAGATCCAAGTAACCCTATTGGGGCTATTGTGGCATTACTGGGGATAAGGGGAATGCATTTCCTTGGCCCTGGCTGAGCCCCAATGGGCCCCAATCCCTCGCTGGATATGGAGCAGGCCAGTCAGCCTCCCCGTTCCCGCATGGGATAGGATTGGGTTGTTAGTTGAGCTTCCCAGCTCTCATCACCTTCAAGAGTAACACACCCCATGGGTGAGCTGTTTTACCCACAAATCTGTTTGGGATAAGGCGATAGATGACACTTAGAAACTTTTATCCAGAAGTTGTTCTGCTTTAAAACAGTCCACAACTCAGCTGTTTATCATCCTTCCTTCTGACATCCTCACCCTTCTCAACTCGGTTTTTTCCCCTCTTTAACACTGTGGTTCTCTTGAGGAACGTTCTGTGTGGAAAAAAAAAAAATACTGTGGCTGTTCTGAGCCCATGAGATAGAGAGGGATATAAACTGAAGTAGTAATACTAATTATTTGTATGAGGTGTAAATCCTAGATAAAAATGTCTTAAATAAATATATGAGGTAGCAACCTTGCTGGTGCTAAGTAGATCTAGACCATGTTGATGCCTGGAAGAGAGACCACCCAGCAACTTTGTGAATACCACTTTTGTATCCTGACAAAGAAAGCGAGGACCTAAATGTAATTTTAAAAATTATACACGGAATGAGTTTCAGGACAGCATTCCTACAGTTTTCAAGAGTTGATTGGTGATTTCAGCACATGAGACAGATGGGGGCATTCTTAATGAGTATCAGTATGATTGCTGGATGGTGACAGGGTTGTCACAGTGGTGGCTATCAGTGTTGCTACATCAGCTTTTATTTCTACTGTAATTCTTTCAGTTTTGGCTCCATATGTATGTTGTACCCACACAGCACTTGTATATTTTAGGCTGCCAGCCATGGCAGGATTATAGGAACTGTCTGAAAACAACAGCCCAATCCTATTTGAACAACAGCCCCCCCCCCCCCCGCTGCCAATGGAGCCATGTCACTGGAGCACATGCTGTATCCTGTGGTGGGGAGCAGTCCCAGAGATCTCCTTCAGGTAAGAGAACACTTGTTCCCTTGCCCAGGGGGAAGCTTCTACTATCCAAATGGGTCTGCTCAAACTTGTACCAGCAATTTTGCTGTCACAAGTTCAAGTGGACCCAAGAAGGCAGACTGAGGATGGGAAGGCAGATGGGATATTGATGGTGATGATGCCACCGATACCGGCCACTTCCCGGCCTCAACACACAGCCCTCCCCTGGGTCTCTACACCATTTATCCTTCTCCCTGCCCCATTCTGCCCACCCACCCCTTGTGCAGACTTACCAGCACTGGGCCTTTTCCTGAGGCTGCTAGTGTATGGCTGTGGCCACTTCCAGCAGCTTTCCAGCTGTGCAGAATGGCACATCACTTTTTGTGACTGACATAAAGCACTGGTCAGGAGACCTCATATGATGGTATGCATGTCATAGAAAGAGAACATGTATCCCAAAGGGTTATTGGTCTGATATATTCTACAGTTATCCCCCTTGCATTAATTTTTTTTTTTAAAATCCTCCCTCGGGCATAAACAAACACAGAGGTTAAAGTACCAACTCATTGGATTTCCAGGTAAAGCAAAAGTTACAGCCGATATATAAAGAAGTATTACCTCTCTGGCCTTGGCTGTTTCTTAAATGTTATTCTTCTTTCCATTTTTAAGCCAAACCTCAGCATCAAAAACAAAATAAATAATGCTGGTCAGCAGTGGCTTTAGTGCTTTGTTTAGGGGAGTGCTAAGTGCTACATTTGGGGGGGGTGCAAACTTAGTGCTTTGTACCCCCTCTAGCTGGGCCACTGCTGGTCAGAACATGAAAATTGCCGAAACAAATAATGAACTCAGGCCGTCAATTTCCTTTACTACTCTTATCACTGCCCCCCTTAATGGAACAGTCTAGTCAGTGGTTCTCACACTTTTAGTACTGGGACCCACTTTTTTGGAATAAGAATTTGTCAGGACCCATCAGAAGTGATGTCATGACCGGTAGTGAAATCATCAAGCAGGAAAACTTTTAGCAATCCTAGGCTGCAATCCTACCCACACTTAACCAGGAGTAAGTCCCATTTCCTATCATTGTTAAAAGTATATACATAGTAGCCTGTTAAAAGTACAGATCTCTAACAAATGCAGTCACATACAATGACAGCATCAAGTCTAATATATTAAAAATAAAATATTGAAATGAATGGGGACCCACCTGAATTTGGCTGGCAACCCACTTAGTGGGTCCCGACCCACAGTTTGAGAAACACTGGCCTAGTATAGCGTATAGCATATACCCAGTCTTTCCATGCATCTCCTTACAACTCCTCTCAATCCTCTCAATGTACAATGACTGGTTTGTTTGGGGCTAGCGGCCACAGCTCAGCAGTAGAACCCAGTTGTTGTCTGCAGCAAGTCCCAGAGTCAATCCCTGACATCTCTAGGTAGGGCTGAGAAAGACAAAATCCTTAATAGCTGCTGCCAGGTCGCATTATAAACTAATACTGATCTAGATGGACCGATCATTTGACTCAGGAGAAGGCAGCTTCAGTCATTCCAATTTGAACCATGTGTTCTTACTGCCTTATCCCAGAACACATTGTCATACCAGCTGTGGTTAAGGCAGCTCCTGCAAAATGTTTGTCTGGTTGCCCAGTTAATTCATGTCTATTAAGGTACAGACAAACAGATCTGATTAGACCAGGTTTGAATGGTGATGGCCTTTGGCTCTGAGCAATAAAGTTGGGACATATCCTATTAGGCCAGGTCAATGGAGCCTGATCTCTTTGCAAAAGTAGTCAAGCCCCTTGTATTCCCTTTGCTGGGCTTGTGGCTTCTGTATTTCTCAATGAGGGTTTTCTTTCGTTGTATTTTACCACAATGAGCAGAAATGCCAGAAATCCTGACCAGTTTCTTTTCCAAAAGCCATGGTCGTACATGGGAGGTTCCTTCCCCCACATAAGCAAAGACTGCTCCCAAGCAAGCCATTATTGTTGCCTGCAACTGCCAAAAGCATTTGACATCAGTCTATTTAGCCTTCCCATGCCCAGACAAGGAAGCTAATCCAAGCAATGTACTCCAGGCCAAAACACGTGGCCACAGAGCAAGGACCATCTGTTTGGCATCAGAGGATTTCATTTGTCTTGCAGAAGGGTATTGCAGAAGGGCTTCATGCCCAAGCAAAGAGACAGGCACAGCTTCGAGGTGGCTGGCCAGTGCTGATCCAGGAATTTCAATTGAAGCCTGCATGGCGTTCTTGTGCCATATAAATGGCTCAAAATGCCAAGTGATCCCAGCTCTCTTTGGGTACAGTCCCTTCCGAAGGTCTGTCCTTGGAAAGCTCTGCAGAGCCCATCTCCAAACATTGGCAGAGGAAGAGCTGGGGTATTTGTTTATGAATGCCAACCGGCAGGAAAGACACCTGCTTATTTCTTCCTTTGATTGCTCGTATGCTGTTGCCGCTGGTGAAAGGGAGAGAAATCCCTTCTCTGCACCATCCAGAGAAATAATAATTTTGAAAAATCATAAAATTACATGTTTGAACAGCCCTGTCTTTATGTGATTTGGGGAAGTGGGAGTAAGCCAGTCATTGAAGATTAGCACACAAAGGGTGGGGGGGGGCACTAACTATTTCACTATTTCTTTCATTGTAAAATAAACTAATTCTGCTGTCTCAAAGTACAATGGAGCAGCCCTCGGGACATCTGGTGACCACAAACTGAAGAAACCGATCCATTCCATGGAGACAGTAACCACATGGAGAATATGGGTGGTCACAGATCATGGAACCAATCCTATCAGGAACTAAACTTTGCTCCTCTAAGGCAAAACCCTGGCGTGACCTTATGCAAACCATGCCCAGTTCACAGGTCCATCAGGTTTAATGCTATAACCTCAAATCTAAGAATAAATGCCATTACTACCCATTGTCCTTTGAAAATGGGCAAGTGAGAACTGGAACTCCTGCCTAAGTTTTTGGGATCAGGTAGATGTAAATATCCCCCCACCTATATCTCAGCAGAAGTTTATCCAAGCCCCCTCCCAATCCTGAAAGCAATCGTTCCAGTAGTTCAAGACCAAACAGCAAGATTTACTGAAGATTTTAGGCAAGATTTAATATACCACAGGATAGAATTCAATATATTTAACAAAAACCAGAACTTTTGAATAAAGCACAGATGTGCCTGCAGTACAAGCCCTTTGGAAGGAAAACAGCAACAACAAAAGTCCCTTGGGGCAGTTGAAATTGACAAGGCGATCCCCTGAACATATGTTCTCTGGAATGCATGTTTGGGGATAGCCTTGTAAATTTCAACTGCACCCTGGGAGTGTTATTGGTATCTCCTAGGGTACCCAAGTAGGCAAATGAGGGAATATCTTCTCCCACACAAGCTGAAGGGAGTATGGTAACAACTACATGGGGAGAAGTTTAACTTGTGAATGAATGGTGGTTGTGTGTATGTGAGTAGGGGGAAGATTGTTTTAAAAATTGGTCACTTGTGGGTGCAATCCTAACCAACTTTCCAGCACTGGCATAACTGTGCCTGTGGGGCATGTGCTGCATCCCGCAGTTGGGGGGCAGTCATGGAGGCCTCCTCAAGGTAGGGCAATGTTTATTCCCTTACCTTGGAGTTGCATTGCCCTTACCTCAGTGCTGGAAAATTGGTTAGGATTGTGGCCTTTGTTTAATAAAGTGGCCCAAGTTAAACCCAAGCCACAGTCTAGTGTCTTCATTGGGGGGTATGAGGGTAAATAGAATGCCAGATGCAGGGGAGTGTCAGCGAGGTGCAAGTATCTTGTGGTCTTGTGTGCTCCCTGGGCCTCTGATTGGCCACTGTGAGATACAGGAAGCTGTACTAGATGAGTCCTGAGCCTGATTCAGCAGGGCTCTCCTTATGTTCCATAAGATTTGAAAGTAATAACCTAAGTGCTTGAAAATGCACATGTGATTTTGATTGGAGAAAGCAGTCCTCATTCTACCTATGTACATTTGGGCAAATCAAAGGCAGTATTATGTAGTGGTTAAAGTGCCTGTCTAGGAGCAGGAAAACCTGAATTCAAATCCTGACTCTGCTCTGAAGCTACCTGGGTGACCTTGAGCAGCTGTTCTCTCTCAGCCTAACCTACCTCACAGGGTTGTTATGAGGATACAATGGACAGTAGGAGAGGGAAACTTGTAAGATACCCTGAGCTCAGTAATCACCCTTAGCTGCACAGCCAAGCAGTTCAAAACTGAACTGCACGCTCATTTCCAAGCATCTGGAAACAGCGTCATGAAGCAGTTATGATGCTGGCACAGGCAGAGAACGGGTCCATGCACCACTGCAGACCCCTTATAGGGAATATAGCTTGAGGCCCTTGGTGGAAGAATGGGAAAGAAATGTAACTAATAAAAATCCCTGCGCTTTCCCTGTGGGACTCCAATTACATTAGTTATTCATAGTGTTACAATAACGGAGATAGGGAAGGCAGCAGGAAATAGATATTTCGCTCTACAGGAGCTGATCTGCCAGGGACCAATATGTGAACAGTCAGTACTTAAGACTTGATGGGCCATCATATGGCAAGGAAGAAAAGAAATTCAGTGGACATATTATCTGTAAGACTAAAGGGCTTTGATCAGGGGAAAGACCTTCACAAACAACTGGCAGTTGTAGCTGGTATGGTTTGGCCTGCCAGGAACGGGTCAGGGAGAACAAAGAGATGCTTTCATTTGATACAGAACAGAAATCATGCTCCTCTTTGGTCAAGAGAGATGCAAGATGGAAATACAGATTATCCCATTTCTAATACAACATATTGTCTAGCTTTATGCCACAACCGATTATTGCCTGAGAGTTTATCTCTGGGCTGACAGATGCTTCAAAGAAAAGGCTTTTAGGTGCTGTCAAAAAAGACACCATAATTCTTCAATTCTCCATAGCTAAACAGAGGTACAGAGATGAATAACAGTTTAAGCATAAGATCGGTTTTATCACAGTGGGCATTTAATCCTAAATCTGATGTACCGGATGCCCCAGCTCTTTGTCGTTCTGCAACAGCATGGCTTCCTAACTGGACCTAGAAAAAATACTGGGTGCAACTCAAGGAGGCCTCTGCAAGGGATTGCAGGCGCTATCAGTCACATTATCAATCGGCAACGACTGTACTAATAAGATGCTGCCTCAGCCGTACAATTTTCAAATAAGTTTGCAAAAAGTGGAATAAATGTTTACAAATATTGAAAAGGATACATCAGACAGGCCATCTGCTTTGTTCAAATGAAATTAGTTTATGTTTGTCTTGAGATTGCATTTTTGCATTACGGTGAAGATCTTTTAATGTACGACGTTGCATTTTGTAAGAAATAAATAAATAAATAAATAAATAAATAAATAAATAAATAAGATCCCGTGATATTGATTTTAAAATATTGTTTAAATCAGTATAGGGCGTTTATGCCTGCTGTTAGTCATGATTGAATGTTGGCTAGATGACTAGAGGGAGGATAACTGCAGCCTCAATCATCTTTCTAGAGGAGACAAGTGCCAAAAGACACATTCCATGAGTTTGCAAGGTAGAGAACTCCTTTTTGAACTCCATAGATAGAAGCAACTGGGATGGGGGAAAGCTGCAGTGAACCACCTTCTCACACCCTGTACTACTTCTCCACTGACAATCACTGCCTCCCTTTCCCTTATCCTGAATAGTGTGAGTAGCTAGTAGGAAACTATCTAGCAACTTGCATTCAAGGATGTTATTTTGTTTTCTGCTAGACTTTTAAACTCTGTGCCTTGTTTAGGGACAGCCTTGCTTCCTTTTGATCTGTACCTTGGGCCTTTTTATTATCTGCCTCCCCTCTCCATCTCATTTATTTTGCCTTGTTTATCCAACCTTCTCATAAACTTCTTTTACATTACTGATTGTCTATCTGGCTTCTGTTTACTAGAGAGAACAAGTGGATTGCCACTTTTTCTCAGTCTCCACTCTTGCTGAGTTTCAAGTGGGGTCCCCCTCAAATCAGGGCGTTACTATTTTCTAACCGGGGGAGGCGTTTCCAAGGTGGCCTCTCTCTGACTGGGTTTTCAGTAATTCCCAGTCTGATCAATGGGTGCAGTGCAAAAAGGGCAAAGGAGAATGGGACATCACTATGCGCCTCACTCCCATGTGCTGCTCCATTTGGCCCTCCTCTTCACCACATGATTTGGCAACCAAAAAGTCTCTTTTTTTTCAAAAAAGTTCAGTTTCCGGAGGGGGGGAAAAAAAAAGAGCAAGTCATTGGAAAAGCCCAGGGTGCAGTCCAGTACACAGATGGGAGTATTTTAAAAGGCTAGCAAAATCATTAGGATTTGAGGATTCTGAACCCTGTACTGGATTGCATTCCCCAGACCGTATCCATTTTTACTGTAACAAGCCTTGCAATATGCCAATATTTACAATTAAATAAGCAATCAAATCTCTTCTTCAAACATCTATGACATGAGAGAGACTTTGAATCAGCCACTAGAGAAGTATTTCACACTTTCCCAAGGAAATTAAACAGCTGTTAAGACAGTATAACAGAATTAGCAGAGTAATTTGGTAATAAAACTCCGGGCTACTGAGCCAGAATCCTGGCCTGCACTCTTCATAGTTGAATCTGCAGTGCAGGAAAGCCAATGCAACCCAACTAATTGAATCCAAATCATCATCACTGTCACCACCCTTAGCATTTTTATCCTGTTTGTTGATTGCTCAAAGCATTCTCCCCAAACTCTTTACAACTTTATAAGTCAGGGTGCAGTGGGGGGGGGGGGAGTGCAGTGCCAGGACTTTGCCTGCAGTAACAGCAGTGATGTTATCAGCAGGAGTAATCAGGTAATGTCTTTGAATTTTTTTTTTTGCAAAGGATCTGAACTGAGATGCTTCAGGCTCAGCAGAAAACAAAGTGCGAACTTGGTCTTGGAGCGTGAGTGACAGCCTGCTCTGCCCCCAGATTCAAATGGATGGCGAATGGGGAGGATAGGGGTCTCAGCAAGTTAGAAGAGGATTGGAGCAGTGGAGTGGCAGGCTGGAGAAGGAGGCAGACAGATGGCCTGGGGATTTGTCCATTCATCACCCCAACCAGGGCCAGCTTCAGCCGAATTGCGCCAGTTCTGCACAATTAGGCCCCACGTAGGGGGGAACCATGCTGCAGTGAACAGTGGGTAACCCACAGCTGCAGTCAGCACTTCACATGAAGGTAAGCCTCCATGGAGAGGCCGGTGCCACAAGCAGAGCCCTTGTGTGGCCCACCCACCCACCCATCCGCCCATGTGTAATCATGTCACCGCCATCTTCCAGGTCCCATGCTTTGCACAGGTTCCCATCGGTTCTGGGCTTGCTGCTACTGCTTGTTCCAGTATGTAGGGGTGCCCCACAGGGATGGGGGCCCCACAAAAATTTTAGCATTGGGCCCCACAACTCCTAAGGTTGGCCCTGGCCCCACCAACCATACCGCTCCATGCAATCATTTCAGGTTGCTTCATGGAGAAGCCAGCCCTGAATTCACACATAAGTACTAACATCTTCTCAAGTGTGCTAGATTTTAAGACTTGTCCATCACGGTTGTTATTCAGAACTCTAGCCCTTGAAATATACAAATAACTGTTGTTTCAGGGGGGTCCAATCACTATGAAAGGTCTTCACACACAGATGCAGTAAAGAGAGCTCAGCAGCTTCAGAGGTCTAGGATGTCTCTGAATGTTCAGGGTACTTTTTGTCTCCTTTTTTCTTGTAAACCAAAATGATCTCTTTTCACTCCCAGCTTGCACAGCTGGGATTTATTTGAAAAGGTTGCAGGGACTCAGAAAAGAGAACATTTTGGAGGTCAGCAGTTAAGCTTATTTTGTGAGATACCAGGATTAGACCACAGCTGGCCTCCCTGAGCTAACTAGTTTAGCATTCCTGGCTTTATACCTGGTCCCCAAGAATGGAACTTTATGATATCACAGTGAATGTTCGGCCACTGCGACACAACATTCATTGTGATATCATAAAGTTCTGCTCTTGGTGACCAGGTATAAAGCCAGGAATGCTAAACTAGTTAACTCAGGGAGACCAGCTGTGATCTAATACGGTGTTGATGTCATGGCATAAGACTGTGGAAGGTAATGAAAATCAAGACCTTTGAAGGATCCAAAGTCACCAGAAGAACTGCTGCTTGCTCCTTTGACACCCAGAAAGTAGTCTGACAGCCCGATCCTGTCCAACTTTCCAGTGCTGGTGCTGCTGTGCCTATGGGGGAAGTAATGCTCCTGTGTTGGGGGTGCAGTCACAGAGGCCTCCTTAAGGTTTGGGAACATTTGTTCCCTTACTCCAGGGCTGCATTGCGGTTGCCCAGGTGCTGGAAAGTTGGATAGGATTGGGCTGTGAAGCTGTAATGCTGCCTATGAAGTGAAGTAGGTCTACTCAGAGGAGCACCTGGATCTGCCCAAGACTTGCCCAAGACCACTGCAAAAATCACTATTGCCTTTTGGGAGGTAAGAATCTTTCAAACATACAATTTCAGGGGATAGGCAGAGCCTAAAGGAAATAGTTATCTAAATTAAGGGATAATAGTGAGATTGGCTTTAGCCCTTTAAAAGTCTCTTGTTCTTAGAAATAAAAATAACAAAGGGGGGGAAAAGAGGGTGGGGCTAAAATGACTTCCAGAAGTGCTGGTGTTAGCTGTGCTATATTGTATCTATGTTAAAGAGGGATACTAGAAAGAGAAGCCTCAGTGCAACAGAAGATGTAAAAAATGATCATGTAGTCTCTGAAGATAAATGAGTCTCCAGATAGATAAATTAAAAGCTTATCCTATGTTGTTGTTTTTTAATACATTCAAATATTCAATATAAACAAAGCTGTGGAAAAGGTTTTCTTGGCCTCTGGAAATGATTTATGCCTTTACACACTTTTCCAAAACAAAGCCCCACTGTACACAGTAGGACTTCCTTCTGCGTAGACATGGATAGTATTGAGCCATTTCTACAAAGCAATCATGCAGCAGTAATATTTAAGTCATGCCACCTTCCATCAGTAAAGCATCGGCGAAGGGTTAAACTGGTACAAGCACCTATGCAAAGCAGATTTGCATTGGCTTAAGTCGGTGGATTTATCTAGACATTAAGATGCTTTGCCTGTCAAATAGGAGCTGGGCAGATAGCAAATGATCACACAGCAAATACTTGTACATATCTGTCTTCTTATTGAGGAGGAGAGCTGGGCAGATCTTCCTAAAGCTGTTTCTTCACCTGCAAATGCACTGATACCTTACTTGGCAGCTCATCAAATATTAGACAAACTGACCTGGTTGCTTGGTGCTCTTGTCTGAGAGTTTTCTCAACTCATCACAAATTAACATGAGGTTTAATGAAATCAAGAGTGATACTAGGTCCAGTCGCAATTTGACAGATATACAGTATTCCAAAATGCAACCAGATAGACTGGTGAAATGTAGTGACATTTGAGAAGGATATGGTAACACGTATCTAACTGGGAGGTACAAGCAGAAGAAAAGTTTTGATAGCCACCAGTTTGGAAGACCATAATTCTAAGCCTGCTGTAGCCTTTATATCATCCAACTCCTGAGTTTTGACATTTGCAATTTACCCTTAGTCATCCCACCTGGTTCAAAGACCAGGATGAATGTTGACAGGGCCAGGTTTCTCTCCCCATTCTCTGGACAGTGTAAAAATTCATAGAATACAAATAAACTGTGCCTGCAAGATTGACTGATTCATCATGAACAAGTGGAGGGGAAGGCCCATTTAAAAGCATTTGCTATTTGCACCAACAAATTATTTCCCCATGTCTGCTAGGAAACATTCCATGGAATGCTATGGTCATGTAGCAATAATGGATGTTAATGTCAGATCCTGGGAGAGCATCTTGATGTGTTTTTCAGCATTGCACTGTAAACGTAAGTGTGGTGGACTTCCTCCAGGAACAGTCCCACATTCCCATCCACTGTTAACATCCCTGCAGGACTGTAGAGATGACTAATACATCATCTGTGACTAAACAAAGGTCAGCAAATTAAGCCAGCAGTGGTTTAATGTCAAAACCAGCTCTGTCTTAATAGATTTGCTTTTTCTCTGTGATGGTGTTTTAAGTGATGCCAAGCCATTTCCAGAGGATTAAGATATGGAGGCTTGATGAAAGGAAGTGGGAAGTGTTAACACACACTGCAGGAGCACTTGCTCCTGAAAATCCATTTTAATTATCTACAGGCAAGGATGATACAGTTCGTGACATTGGTGTGAGCGACACAGCCTTTGCCTGCCCTCCGTTTCTGCAGCAGAGACCAACGCTAGCATTACCAGCTGTCTCCTTCCAAAGTGGGAACATCCAACCTAACTAGGAATGCCTGAAAAATAGTCTTGCATTCTCAGTAACTACTTAAAATTATGTCACCTGCAAGGGCTGTTCAAGGTCATACTGCTCCCACACAAGCAGCTATGAGCGCCATTTTATCTGATCTAAAAATCCACAGAACTAGAGATGCAGCAATCCATCCTCACCTCAATACATTCCCAAGTAGTTTACAAATGTACGGCTAGTTACAACCCTGCAGAACTACTAGGTCACTGTTCCTATGGTGACCTCACGCTGACACATCTCACAATCTGTCAGCACAAATTCTCAGCCACCACTGCACAAGCGACTCTGAGAGTGGGCAGCTTGCTAATGATGGTGCAGAGCAGGGAAGCTCCATGCTGACAGTGATGGGTAGCCAGACCCATGCTGAAGCAGATAGGGCAGTCAGCAGGAAGGGCAGTTCAGGGGCAGAGACAAGGTGGTTCTGGGTGAGAGGGGGATGATCGCAGCAGGACCCGCTAATTCTATCCCGCTTTCCCTGGCCCGACATGTCCCCTGGCTCTCCTTGGATGCATGCCACTAAGTAGATGGTGGGGGTCTGAGTAGACCTACTGCGACCAAAATGTAATAAAAATGGGTGATTTGTTGCTTCTGGGTAAAGACAATACCAACAATCCAGAAAAACCTGTGAAGATCCAGACAATCAGGATCATCTCAGAATACAGTGCTGCTGAACAATGCAGAGTACAATACCTTGTTTTGGAGAAACTCAGTTTCCTTGGGGGTGAGTGTGGGCAGGGGGTACCATCCCCAATCAACACTTTCTCAAGACAGTTGGCTTTGTGTTAGATTAGACTGTCATTTTCCACAAGCCATTATTTAAAATCTCAGCTGATAAATGGCTACATTACTACTAATTAGCGTTTGTAATTTAAGTGTATTTCCAAGACGGCTCCATGGTTTCACAGGCTGGTCTATTAATTGCTGAAGATACTCTAGACAGAAACAGCCTCAGGGTAGGATACGGACTTGGAAGCACTGGCCCAGCCTCACTAACTACTACTGGAGGAGATCAAGTGACTTGTCTTGGCGAAAGCGGCAGCCATATGGAGGCCCATTTCTTGTGTGCCTGAACAATTTGAAGACTAAATTGAAATGCAGTGCAAAAGAAAACTAGGTGAGATGAAGGTTAATTTGGCAACCACACTAAGCAAAAGAGTAGACTGTAGGATAGAAGAAATCTAATAATTCCCTTGGCAAAGAGAAAATCACAGTAGCAGAAGAACTCCACTCCTTCCACAGTAAGAGTAAAAATAAATTGTGAGTCCTTTAAAAAAAAAAATAGTGTGTTTAAGAGACTGAGTGCAGATACAGAACAGAACAGGAGATAAGAGTGCTGAAGTCTTTCTGATGCTTCAGCACATATTCACAGCTCTCTTTCTTGGATAAGAATAAATCTACACAGTACCGCAGTTGAACCAAAGTCTAGGAAACAGAAGTAGATGCTTCATGTTTCATATTTCTGCCTGTAATTTTTTTTCCTTACTTGCCTTTTGGGTTTTTGTGTGTGTGTGTGTGTGTGTGTGTGTGTGTGTGTATGTGTGTGTGTTTTCCCCCTTGGGCACCAGCATATATTTTCAATGAAAGACCTGGATACCCCAGTTAATACAGTGATGGGCAAGCGGAGATTTGATGGTGTGAGAAGAGCAGGCCATTCTTGGGAAATGAATAACAGTCATATACAGACAGTCTTCCTCCCGGCCAACAAGGTTTAGGTGGCTTTTAGAGGCAACCCTTCTAAGCTGAACCTGCTGTGATGTAGTGCCAGATGGATCAATAGTAAAACCATCACCATCTGGGAGTTAGTCCTGGCTGACCAGGACTATCTGGCTTGCATTACCAAGACTAGATTGGATGAGTTGGGAGGAGCGAATGTTTCCCAGTTCTGTCCTCCAGATGTCAAAGTTTTGCAGTAGCCAAGGAACAGAGAAGCTGAATCACAGTAGTCTATTGTGATTCTATTGAACAATCCAGGTGTGGCTGCCATGTTTTGAATATCTCTTTTTGAAGCAGCGTAGCTGAGGCAGGATAGGTATTCTGTTGGTGTATCATTCACCCTGCTGCCCAATGGTCTCCCTGTCTGAATTGGCCAGGGTAGCCTGGGAGGTGGTAGTGCTCAAGTACTTTGATGCTAGGTGGTTTCAATGTACACATTGAGGCCTGCTATAATGGTGCCGTTCAGGAATTTATGGCCACCAGAACAACCATGGGTCTGTCTCAGGTAATATCTGCTCCCACACATCAGGTTGGGCATACCCAGGACTTAGTTTTTACCTCTGGGTATCTTATTGGTGGCATATTCTTAGAGATTAATATCACTCCATTGTTATGGACATATCATTAGTCTGTGGAACTCCTTGCCACAGGATGTAGTGATCACATCTGGCCTGGATGCCTTTAAAAGGGGATTGGACAAATTTCTGGAGGAAAAAGTCCATCACAGGTTACAAGCCATGATGTGTATGTGCAATCTCCTGATTTTAGAAGTGGGTTACCTCAGAATGCCTGATGCAAAGAATGACACCAGGATGCAGGTCTCTTTTTGTCTTGTGTGCTCCCTGAAGCATTAGGTGGGCCACTGTGAGATACAGGAAGCTGGACTAGATGGGCCTATGGCCTGATCCACCAGGGCTGTTCTTATGTTCTTCATTACCTAGTAGAATTTAGGTTTATTGTAGTCTCGGCCTCTGCAGGGATGAGAGACTTTTTGGAAAAATCTGCTAGTAAAAGCTTCTGATTCATGATGGCTCTGGGAGATTTACCTGCCACTTCTGTCAGCAACTCTGCTGAGACTCTGGTTGATCTCTGAAACAAGGAATGGCCAAAGCTCTTCACAGAGTCATTCCTTAACACACTAGGCCTTCTTGCAGTGCCAAATCAGCTCCTGTTGTTCACCCCCCCCCCCAAGAAGGGGAGCTGAAGGTGATGAAATGACAGGCTACAGTTATGGTGGTGAAAAACTTGCAGTGGGTGTGTCCAACCAAACATGAGCTAAATCACAGTTTACCTACTACGATATAGTAATGATGGCAGTGAAGAAAATATACTTATCTGCTACCACATCTGCACAGAGTCCAGCACAGCTGTTTTAAGTTGTTTGGGGCCTATTACCTCTGGATTCCCAAGGAGAGGAGGTGAATTCCTTGATGGCCCCCTGTAACCCACAAAGTAAGTGGACACCAGTTTGGTGGTACATGTATATGCCCCCACTGCAATTATCTGCTCTGTAATTAGTGGTTCATTTCAGCTTGTTCAGCCAGATGCGAACAGGCTTCTTGAAAGTACATGGTCATCCGTGTGTACTATTGACCCTTATTGGTAAGGAGGATAGTTAATAGTTAATTTAGAGGATAGTTAATTTAGAGACCAGGATATCTTAGAGACCACCTACTTCTGCACAATCCGGCTCATCCTCTTAGGTCATCAGAGAAGGCCTTTTTACAAGTGCTGCCGCCTAAGGAGGTACATGGGGCGGCGGCAAGAAATAGGGCCTTCTCAGTAGTGGCACCATCGTTATGGAACTCCCTTCCCCTTGACTTGAGAATGGCTCCCTCTCTTGAGACTTTTCGGCGAGGCCTGAAGACCTTTCTGTTTAAACAAGCCTTCTGAGTTCATGGCCTTTTTAACATCTTTTAGTATTTTTTACAGGCCTGATTCCTCTATGATCTGCTGCTTTATGCTCTTTTTATCTGACTACTGTTTTTATGGTATCTGTTAATGTGTTTTAAATATGTTTTTTATCTGTTGGTTAAATTATGTTTTTAATCTGTTTTTAACATGTTGTAAGCCGCCCTGGGTCCCTTTTAGGGAGAAGGGCGGGATATAAATACAGTTTATTATTATTATTATTATTATTATTATTATTATTATTATTATTATTATTAATTTGTTTTTGGTTGAGGCTCCAAAAGTGGGTCCAACCTGTATTAAACTGGCAGTGTTCCAGCCTCTTCCAAAGAAACCCACCCTTGATCCTCTTGTGTTGCACAACTACCAGTAAGTAGTTTGCCATTGCTGGGCAGGGTGACCAGATGTCATAACTGCAAAAGAGGATAAGGCACCCCAAAATGGAGGACATCCAATAAAAATCTAGGACATGACAAAATAAAAGCTAAAAACACTCGTATATTGATTTAATGGGGTTAATTTAAACACTGTATGTATTGCTTATTGTTAAACTTAAAACTATATTACGTATAATTTATTCCATATAATTTATTTATTACAAGAAGGCTATGCGCTGCTTGCAGGGGCCTGCTCATAGGGAAAAGGAGGACATTTAAGTTCTTTTCCAGGACATGAGGCTAAAAAAAGAGGACCTGGAAAAAGAGGGTGTCTGGTCACCCTGTTGGTGGGTTTGATGCTGAAGTATGTCATGGCAATCAGCTCCAGGGAATTCTAGAGGAAACAAGTTATCTGACCTTTTTCAATCCAGCTTCAGGCCTGGCTTGGGACAGAGACAGTCTTAATGTCATAGATGGATGACCTACACAAGGAATTGGTTAGGTGAATGTGTCCCTTGGTTCTGCAGGACCTCTGCAGGATCTCTGAGCAGCATTCAATGCCATCAACTATGGTATATTTCTGGATTTTTCTGCCTTGTCAGGATAGGGCTGAAGGTAGCAATTTCACATGGTGGCTACAGTCCTTCCTACAGGGCAGGTCCCAGAAGGTGATATCGGAAGACTTCTATTCAATATGTTGGCTGTTGGCCTGTGGTGTTCCTTGAGATTTTATTCTGTCCTTCATGCTTCATGAAGCTGCCCCTGCCCCTGCGCCAAATGCAGGCTGCTCAGCCAGTGCGCCTTACTCAGGTGGTATCGCAATGACGTGCTGCTATGCCAGCTAAGCGAGTGCATAGGATTGCGCTCTGAGTCTGTCAACTTGTGTTAAAATAATTTTTGGCCTAGATTAAAAAATTTTTTTAAAATATTTGCACAAGAGCACTAACATGAAAAAGTGTTTTAGCAGAAAATTAAACATTGATTTTTAAGAAACGGGTCCTTTCCTGTAAGCAATATCTGAGCATTGTTTAACCTTCACGGTTTTAAAATAAATTTAACATCTTTTAATTTTCAAATGAAATATTTCAAGCCTCCTTAAAAAAACAAAACTGTAAAAGTAAACTCACAAAAGCACCTTAATTAAAAAATGCTTTAGCACAAATTTAAAATTGGATTGGGGGGAAAAAATTGGCGATGTCACATCTTCTAGTGTGGAACACAGTGGAACTTACATACACAAAAGGTGTTATACCTGAGACAATGTTGGCAGTGATACTGTAGGCCCCCTGTCAGTCCAGGTAAGGCCATAGAATGTTCGGGGGGGGGGGGGCTCTACGCTTTAACAACAGTAACTCCATGCTTGGAGACAAGAGTAAAACTAAATGCTTACAAACCCTTTGCCTGCGATGGCTTCATGCCCTCATCCAGTACCCAGTTCCTCATTGTTTTTGTACTTGAACACCAGACAGAGCCGGTCTGCGTAAACACCCTGTTATCTTGCAAGAGCTGCAAAATATGTCCAGAGGAAGGACATCACTACCACCAGAAGGAGGCGTAAATGAGAGCTTAGGTGAGGCAGGAGAGGGAATTTACTGAACCTTTTCCTGATTGAATGGTATTGCTTTGAACGAAGTATAAAAGGCTGGCTGCTTCCAAATGAACTTTGCACATGATCTGAGAACATTCTCCTTATGCCTTACTTGGTTAACCTGCAATAAAGACTGTTTCTGCATCTTCTACTCCATGTGTTAATTAGATTGGGACACTTTGAGCAGCTCCCGACCATGCCCTCAGATTTTAATGCCAAGTAACAGCAGTTAACTATAGTTCCTTATGCAGCCTACAGCAGAATGATTGGGTTATGCTAGGAGCTTCCATTCTGGAAACATCGCACATAAAAAGTCAGCTCATCTGTGAAATATGGTAGTTGATTTGCCTCATTCATTTTTGCTGACAATAGATCTACAAGACAATCATCTATTTCTTCCCATTTATTTGTGTGTTATAGAGATTCTAATGGATTCATAGACTTGAAGGCAAGCAATGGCTTTGTGCAGCCCTATTCATTTCTCTTTTGATCGCCTTGCCCCAGCCTGACTACAGAGGCATTGCTAACTGAACTGTCATGGTTTCCTTGTTTTCCTGCTTTGGAGAGGCTCCCTGTGACAAGGAATGAGAACCCTTGATCCAGGGCCTGTGATGATACAGCATTCTTTGGAAGTTCTGATGCTACAAAGTATAGGAATGGTAGCTCACACTGAAGGACATGAGAGGGCAGAATTGTCTATCTATCTTATGGAGTTGGGGAAGAAATAAAATTAAGGACATTCACTTTGCTCTTTGTGGTGGAGGCTTGTGCAGAGAAAAAGCTGGGAAATTAAGAAATCTATCTACTGGTATCTTCCTGCCTACAAATAAACACACTGATTAATCAATCAATAGGAGGTATCCCCTTAGGGTAAATCTGAATGTTGTATGAGCTTTTGTGCTACTTTATTTCAAATAAATACAGCTCAGCTACCATAAAGCGCATATATAGTCTGTACAACTCCCCAAGAAAGATGCTTTTCTTTGGATGGCACAAAGCCAGGAAGGCCAAGCAAATAGGTCAAATTGACAAGCCAGAAAGCTGCAAGTGTAAGTTCAATGAGAAGGACTTGGGAGCTGTTTAACACAAGCTTCAACTTGACCACCCCATGTTTCACCACTTCTGATCAGCTTGGCTGGTCTTGCTTGTTAACAGCCCTATAGGCTTAGATTTTTAGGAAAGGTGTCCATCCAGGTGTACAAACAGGGGAGAGGAGGGAGCAGAAAGGGAGTGAGCATGCTAACCACTAAGACCTACTACCCTGGACCAGCCTGCAGATGCTGAAAGCCCCTCCACCTTGACAGTACTTTTTACTGAAATATTATTTACAATGCAACAAGGAAAAATGAGAAAGGCAGTAATAAATCAACTACAAGGAAAAAGTATAAGTGAAAGATTGTGAGCCTCTTGAGGACAGATCTACTAATATGAAGGAAAAAATCCTCTGAACTGCCTTAGGCTCCACCCAGTAGGGAGTAGAAAGGCAGCAACAGCAACTACAATGGTATTCAGAGAACCATGCTATATCCAGGACTCAAAAATCTAAGTTCTCTAATGCATCTTTAAACAAAGGACATCTTCCTAGTGTCATACAGTAATGGCCTCTTTTGGGACCATGTATAAGTAGTTTTTCTCCATAGCTGCAAGCCAATAAACTATCATTTAGTGCATTGCACATAGAGGGTTTTTCTTGTTTTAATTGAATGCTTAGTTACCTAAGAAAAATATTAATCAGTGGACAGACCTAAATAAACAATGTAATTCACTCTGCTTGTTGGGCTGCTATCCTCAGAAAAGTCTTATCCTCCCAGCAAAAATAGTAATAACATTCTATACCAGCCAAAGTATATGTTGCAGCGTCAGCCTATAATTAGCTATCAGTGGCATCCTTTCTATACTAACGAAGGGTTCCAATTGGATGCATTGGTCACATGACTATCATACCACTCAGCAGCTGACTGCATCGCTGATTGCTTGGATTTTGGTTTTTTTCCTGTCTCTAAAGGTAAAATCTTTTGTTCTCTTTGAAGATCAAGGATTACCAAAGGCAGATGCAAATGTAAAACCTACTTCCTCTGAAGACAGATGGCTTTCTCCCCTAATCTTCAACTTTCATTTCCTACGCACTTAAAAAAATCTGAAGATTAATTTTTTGTGGAAGGGCTAGAAATAAGAAGTGACAGAAACATTTGATATTGGGGAAATTGTTGGTTGTGCATAGTTTCCAAAGTGAAGAAAGCAACATCTTGAATATGTACACTTTAAGTGGAGATTTTAAAAAAAGCAACTAGAAGTCCTGAAAGCAGAAACCCTCACAAAAATATGCTTTCCTGCATGGAAATGTCCTTACCCGGCAGCAAAATTCAGTATATACATTTTTTGTGGCCTGGGAAACAACCTCAGGAGAGTCTTATCACACAAAAGCATTCATCTCTGTTGGCTGTGGTGTTGTTCCAGCCATATAGTTGTGTTATAAAACTGACACATTTTAAATAATCCTGTCTAAAAAGGCACTGTGCAATTGGAGGGCAAAAATGTAAGAATACCTTGATGCCTACTTTTGAGTTTCTTTCAGACAACCCATGCCATCATGGCAAGAAAGTTAGCTCAGATTAGCTTCCTTTTGAGAGAAAAAAAACTCAACAAAAATAAGAAATACATAATTACACAAACACTCTCCTACTCAAAGAGACAAAATTGTAATGCAAGTCCCAATCATTTGGAAATGGTAACCACTTATCTGCCAGAAAAATAGTCCCATTTTCTTCATTTCTCGCGTGGACACTGTTAGTCATTTATCCATCTCTGCAATCTCTAAACATTTAATCAGCCACTCTTTCATATCAGGCACCATCGTCATTTTTCACTGTTTCGTTAGATCAAGAGCACAATCTTATGGGCCAGCTGCAGCACTGCGTTCGTGTGCTTCATGGTGGTCTGAAAAAGCATGATCACCCCAAGCAGTGAGTGGCAAAGTGCTAGTGACCTCCATGAAGCCCCAGTGCCAGAAGTCATTGTGAGGGGTGGCCTGGTGGGGCAGGGCAGGGAGGCCTGGCCTTGATCTGCCTTCTCAAGACACACAGATTTGTGCCAGCAATCTCTGGAGCAAATCTGAGTAGACCCATTTGGATGGCAGAGGCTTACACCTGGGCAAGGGAACAAATATTTTCCTGGAGGAGACATCCAGGACTGCCCCCCAACTGGATGAAGTGTGTACTTCAGTGGCACAGTTGCATCAGCAGGGGGGTTTCAATAGGACTGGGCTGTTAGTCAAAACTACCTTTTGTCTTTAGCTATTTCTAACTTTGTCTAGGTTGTACTCAGATATCTTGCAGAAGTACATATCCTGCTATCTAAATTATCCATCAATTCAACTGATGGTTCCATATTAATTAAAGTGCCTGTGACCTGTGCAATGGTCCCCCAGTATTTGGTATCCCATACATTTGGACCACACAGTATGACTCCACCATGGTTGGCCCAAATCAGCATCATTATTTGCACATTTCCAACAACTAAACAAGAGGATATGAAAAATTCTATTAATTCTTGCAGGGGTCATATAACACAGTTATACTGTATTCTACTGAGCCTCATGTAGAGAGTAACAAACTTATAATGGCCTGGCATTGTTATGAATGTTAGATCAAGATTGTATAGAAAGATGTATACCCAAATCTACTTCCCAAGTCATTGTATAAAAAGCCTATCTATCCTCCATTTCTCATATCAATATATAGAGTTTAGAGAGGGATCCCTGTTTAATTTATGGCTCATCAATAGAGTTCCCAAAATGTTAATTGGAAAAACCTAAAAGAATTATTAGTCAAAGTCAGAACAAAGTGCCTCAGAGCGCAATCCTAATGTGCAGGTGGGTTAGCTCACGTCCCCCGCACCAGCCCAGGAGGCACATTTGTGCCTCCTTGGAGGAGTAGGCTAGGCCAGCGTGAGGATGTGTGCTGGCCTCCCGGCACTGCATCCCAGCCCAGTAGGGGTAAATTTGCACCGGTTGAGCATGGCCAGCGTGGGGGTTGTGGAGGGTAGTGGGAGGTCAAAACAGGGGTGTTTCAGGGTGGGAGAGGGTGGAAGGACCAGACCAGAAGGACCAGTGGAAGGACCAAACCCAGAAAGGGGTGGGACCAGCCTGGGTGAACTAGACCACATCCTAACCTCCTCCCGGCCAGCCCAGGCATTACACTGGGCTACTTGGATCTGCACCAGCAATTTCGCTGTCACAGATCTGAGTAACTCCATAGGAGTGGCTGCTATGTTACATGGGGTAAGGGGAAAGAAATCCCCTTACTCCAAGTTGAGCAGCAGCCACCTTCTACCCTGCGCTGGATATGGCACAGGCCAGTTGGCCTGCCTATTCCAACAGACTTGGGCTGCCAGCTACAGATACCACAAGGGTATTTAGTCCCCCATTGCTCTACTTATTTCCTCACAAGACGCAAAGTTATAAAATCTCAAAATCAGTATTCAAAATCTCTGTCATGTTTGTGATCCAAAATGACTTACTACCATGAGGCTGCTTGCAACTAAGACAAAATGATGTGCATAAGGAATAAAAACTGAGGCTGAGGTTAAAGCTCAAATACTTTACTTACAGTTCTTAAATTTATTTATTTACTAAATTTCTACCCTGCTGTATCTCCATGAAGGGCATTCAAAGTGGCTTACATCATAAAATACAGTAAAAACATTTTTAAAATACCACAAAATCACAATAAAAACAGTAAAAACCATAAGATCACAGTAAAAACTGACTGTAAACCAGTCATTTTCAACCACTGTGCCGTGGCACACTGGTGTCCCGCAAGCAGTCCACAGGTGTTCCACAGGAATTTGGGGAAAGGTTATTTATTAGGGGAGCCAATGGGGGATGTGAGCCTCCACTGGCAGCATGGTGTACTTTGACAATTGTCAAAAGACTGATGGTGTGCCTTGACAATTTTAATGCATTGTCAGTGTGCCGTGAGATGAAAAAGGTTGAAAATCGCTGCTGTAAACATTAAAACTACTCAACAATGTAGCATTAAAAGTATCACATTAGACCAAGATAAATCTCATAAGCTAGCAGCAACTGTAAACTAAGGGGAAGACCCATAGCATCTACCCCAAATAAAAAACCCACAATATCCAAAATTTACAAATGACCTGTACTCAGAAGGCTGATCTAAATAACCACATCTTTAGGCCCCACCAGCAAGCCTCAAAGGAGGGAGCAGTTCATAAGCTGAGAGGGAGGGAGTTCCATGTGATCCATACAAATATTTATTTGTAAAGCATCTGGTTTAGGACCAGAGGTTCTAACACTTCTGAAGACATAAAACATATCCTAGTTTGCTAATCATTCTTGGTCTGAGAGTACTAGAAAGAACTAACTGCTGAGAGAGTCCAATCATGCATATCCATCTCTCTAGAAGTTCAGGTAAGATAAGGTAAATGGTCACGGAAGATTGACAGGTTGGTAACTGCTGCATCATAGAACACTCCTGCCCACAGAATGTTGCATCACTCATCATCCAGATTCAGGAGGCACTACATTGGCACCTGTAGCATACCCGGAGGGAGTGCAAAGTGCTACATTTTGCAAGGAGCTTGACCGCAGTGTACAAGCAGCCCCTCCCCTTCCCCTTTGGAGCCATTCCGGGTGGTGGGAGTAAAGTGGAGGTGTACGCCTCTGAATGGAACAGTTCCGAACACTGCAGTAAGACTTCCTGCAAAACTTAGAGCTTTGCACCCCCTCTAGCTATGCCACTGATTGGCACTGCTGCATCACCATGCAGGAGATTTAGTCGGATTGGGCTGAAAGTCCCAAGTCTAAGTCTAAATAACTAATCTAGGATCTCTTTCTTTCCAATCAGCTCATCCTTCTTAACTGTGTTCAGCCATAACGTATCTTTTAAAGATGTAGGAATATATTTTTGCTCCAAGTACAAATTCACAAAATTGTTATCCAGTTGGATTGGCTGCCTTTCGAGTTCATGAAATTTCCTCCACCATTCAAAGAAGAGCTCCTGTCTCCAGTTCCATTCTATGATTAACTCCACATTGTCACCTTGATCCTGGCCTTGCACATGCTAGCATAATGATGATCTGATTTTGCACCTTTCCTATCATTCATGAGATAATTACATGGATGATTGCATCCAAGGGCAAAAATGTGCCTCCTGAACACTTGCACACAAATGTAGGGCCCAATCCTGCAGGTATCACAACAGCATAATAACAGATTTCCTTCTGTGAAAAACCTGTGTAGATCTCACCCATATTGTATTATATTAACGGAACCTGTCTTCATGAATTAACAACATCCAGATAAATATTCATGAACCCAAGATATAAGCCACTTATAATAACAGCTATGTTAAAAACGTACTGTCATACAAGGGCCTCAGAGATTTCTTTAGCAAGAAGAATAATTATACAGTAATTGTCTAAAGACAAAATCTTTTGCGTGATATAGAAAAGGATGGATTCTTAGTTGGTGATTCTTTCTTTGAACTCAAGAACAGTTTGGATATTTATGCTTTTGAGAAAACATTGGGTTCTCTACCTTACCGCAAGGTAACAGGTGATTTAATTGATAAGACAACTTGATTTAGCTAAATCAGAAATTCCTTTCCCTCTTCATGAGGGCATGCCAGGATGGGGAAGTCCACTACTATGCTGGATAGTACACTCCCAGCCCAAACCTAACTAAGTCCCCAGGCAGTGGTGCCAGTGTGGCTTCAGCTACATCCTGCAGGGGATTTGTGGCTGCTAGAGGTCTCCTTGGGGTAAGTGGACATTTGTTCCCCTGCCCTGGAGTAAACCTTAGCAGCTGCTATGGGCCAACTCGGACTTGCACCACCTCAATCACTGGCACAAGTCTGAGTTGATCCATGAAGGCGGATCAAGTTCAGGAAGGGGGTCAGGATTCTGCATCAACCACCACCACCAAGCCTGCCACCTCCCTGGTCTGATTTGCCCCCTTCACTACCCCACTCCAAGTAGCCCTCACCCTTCCACCCTCTCCCTGCCCCATTATACTCCCTGCATGGACTTACTTGCTTCAGTGGGTCTTGGGGAGTGTGACAGAGGCTGTTCCAACGTTCCCGCCAGAAAGCAAGCATCGTGCATTGGTGGAAGCCACTTTGCAACAGCCATAAAGCAACCTCTGCTGCTACAGCATGCGATACGTTGGCACCCAGCCAGTTTAGGATTGGGCCATCAGCCTCCCTTGCAAGAATCCACTCAGACATTCTGCTTTCTGCTTCTCTTACTGGCTGTCCCATTTGTGTACTTTCAACCAAACTGGAAGCAAACTTTCAGCCTGTGTTCAGCCTAAACACCTCCATAATGTACAGTGACATTTGTCATTTAAAATTAAAGATTCAATACAATGGGATCAAAGTTAAATCTTAAAGGGGGGTGTTGTCGACAGGCAGCCCAATCCTACCTAACTCCCCCTGTGCTGATACAGCTGGATTAACTGGGTGCATGCAGTATCCCACCGAGGAGTTTGAGTCCTGGAGGGCTCTTTGAAGTAAGGGAATATTTGTTCCCTTGCCCTGATGCAATCCCCTGCTACCTCAATGGGTCTACTCAGACCAGTGCCAGCTACTTTGCTGGTGCAAGTCCAAGTGGACCTGAGTAAGCAAATCAAAGCCATGAAGAACAATAAGACATCAGCAGCGCTGGTGTCATCCATACTGACCACTTCCCAGCCTCAATCTTCCCTGCTCCTTGCCCTAGTCTCCTCCCTGTTCCTCTCCCTTCCTGCCCTGTTCTGCCCGTTCCCCATGCTGACTTGCCAGCACTGGGGCTTATTGGCTGGATGCTGGTGCACATTCCTGGTCACTTGCCGCTTGCAGCAATGACTAGGCAGCTCTGTATGGCATGCTGTCTTTTGCAATGGCCATAAAGTACACTGTGCCACCAGAACACGTTCCAGCATGCAGCAGGTCATTAGGATTGGGCCCAGAGTGTTGGTGTTTTACAATACGTGGCAATATAGAAGAAACCAAAATAAACAGTGCAAACTCATGTTCAAATCCATACTGAGAGCCTTTCCTATTATTGAGGGGTTTCTTTGCAGAATAGGTAAAATTATTACTCATTTGATTGCAGGGATCTCAGAGGCTTGTTTTGTTAAGGATTACAAAACCATTGACTATGGTAACATTCAGAATTAGACATATCTGGTTTTTTCACTTTTCCTCATGGGTATAAATGCTTGAGATGGAGGACAAGAGAGCTGAGCCGGTTCTCAGAGAGTAAACAGAGTATATACTAAGACAGTGGTCTTCAACTGTTTTCATGCCATGACCCCAGTAAGTAAGTAAGTAAGTAAGTAAGTAAGTAAGTAAGTAAGTAAGTAAGTAAAGAAACAAACAAACAAACAAACAAACAAACAAACAAACTAGGGTTTATCCACCCACTCCTTGCCCCATCACTGCCCACTCCCCACCACTGTTACGCCCTCTCATCACTGTTCACTGTAGCCAAATATTATTGTTAGAGAAAGCAGAAACATTCCGATGTAGCCTGGCTGTGTTAGCACAAGTGAAAGCTATGTTAGCAGAAGTGCTGAGAACCTGAGCAGGACTGGGGCACAAACTCTTGGTACCTGAAGGGATACAACAGATCCCTCTTTGTGGTGATTTAGTCCAGTGATCTTCAACCTATTTCATTGCTGTAAGTTGCTGTGACCCCGCAACTGAGGCTTCACAACCCCATTGGGTCTCAACTCCAAGACTGAAGAACAATGTACTAAGGTAAGGTGCTTGGCTTCCATCTTCAGTGAGAGCCATTTTTCATAAGGCACTATTCTTATACCAAAGTCATTGGAATGCACAAGAATTTACTGGAGCATTTAAAGGAACCAGGGGAAGCACCAGGGAAAATGTGTTGGTGCAGGGTCATTTTTTAAAAAATCCAACCTACAAAACTGCCACCAGTTGGATCGTGATAAGCTCTGCTTGCACTGTTTATTTTGGTTTCCTTTAAATTGGTGGGTTTTATATAAACACCTCTTGTTCCTAAAATCCGAACTCAGCAAGACTCAACAAAGGCCCATTTCATGGTAATCCAAATACTGTTTTTATATCACCTGGGTTCTTGTCAGCAGTCCAGCTTTGGTGGGTGGGGCGGGGGATTGTGAGGAACCCAGCAGGACAAAAACTGGAATCCAAGTGAAAGCATAAGTACGTTTAAAGCAAGCAATTTCAAAAGGACAAACTAGACGTACAGGCCAGAGGCACTTGCTGAAAACCCATCTGTATTCCAGCAGCCTACATTTTAATAGCACTAATGAGACCCTCAGTGCAAGGTGCTTTTCTTGCCTGGTTCCCATCCTCTGTGATGTATCACCCCCGCTCTCTAGTAGCCTTTTCTCACTGCAGGGTGAAACAGGAGGGGAAAAGAGGTGGGCTGACTGGTTCTCCACTTTAATCTTTTTGCATGATTAGAATGAATATTGAGCAGCAGAAACTGCTTAGAATGAGCTCTCATCCTAATTAAGTCACCCAAGAGCACCACTGGAGAATCTCAACAGAATCTAGGGTGGATATCTGATCACACAAGGAAGCCACTGCAGCAGTCAGAATGCCATTCCCACTGTCAAAAAAATCAAAGGCTGCCAAGCTAAGGACATCATTAACAAGCAAATCCCACTGAACTCTGGGAGATGCGGAATAAAAATGTTTGAAATGTGGGAGGCATTTTCAGGCTCAGGGTCTAGAGCAACAAGAGTTGGGTACAGGATCAGAGCCTACACTGGGCTTGAGCTTTGCATAATTCCAGGGCAGAACACCTTTTGATTATAGATAACTTGCACAAACACTTCAGTTAGGGAAGACTGCAAGTCCAGAATCTAAAGATAAAACAGCATCAGACCAAACACAGAAATCCCTTTCAGGTGAGTCTCAAGAGATGGACATTCTCAAGATTCAGAAACAAGCAGAGGCTGACCAATTGAAGTTCAGGGTATTTTTAGGTTTTGTGGCAACAAATTAGATGCAGAGGGTCAGAAGCCGGTTGAGTTAATGCTCTGCATGGTTTAAGCACAGAACATGACTAAAGCTTTCTGCAAGATTTGTATGGGCACATAACTCTACAGTTTGCTGATAAACAGCTTGGCTCTCTTGTCCTCCATCTCAAGCATTTATACCCATGAGGAAAAGTGAAAAAACCGGATAGGTCTAATTCTGAATGTTACCATAGTCAATGGTTTTGTAATCCTTAACAAAACAACTGTAAACAGTTTGGGATAAACTTGCTATATCAGGAGAGTCCGTTGGTTTGTGGTCCATTTATGAGAACAAGGTAGCCAGTTTTTGGCTGGTTCTAAGGAAGGAACTGCTGGCCCAGCCAAGCATTCTGCACTATGTTTCTTGTAGATGTTGTATGAAGAGTACAAGATATCCTAGAAGGCCTTGAGGAACATGAAAAATCTTTAGGCATGATGGGAGAAACCCTGATAGAAATGAATGATGGGCACCAACCAGCTTGTGGAAGCAGGAGAGTAGTCCTGATTTTATCTTCATAATTCTCATGTATGTGTCCCATGAACTATTACTGTAGTTTAAGAGCTTTGGGTAGTGATACAGCCTATAATTTTCATGAGGTAGGTCCCAGGTTCAATCCTTGGGATTACTAGGTTGGGCTGGGATAGACCTCTGCCGGAAACAACCATCTTTCCATGTAAACAATATTGTGCAAGATGGACCAGTGGTCTTAATATGGCACATGCAGTTTCACTCCCCATTTCCATTTACTTTGTGTGTGCTTGTTTCCATCCTGCAAAAGCTGTGATCAAAGCACTTCACTCTTCTGCCTCTGGCTGTTGCTCTCAGTTGCCCAGATATTGGGTCGCTCTTTGCAAGGAAAGCTTGTGAAATTAGAAAAGGTTGATAGGGAGTGAAATGCACCTGTTTATAATTCCAGCCCTAACTGCTACAAGCCTTCAACATCGCCCGGTGCTGACTGCAGGGCTCTTTGATTAACCAACAACAGGGCTGTCACTGATCACACTAACTACTCCAATCCATCAACATCTCTTTAATATACAGCAAGTTTAGGTCCAGTGAAATTTGGCTCTGTTCCCACTTTCTCTCCATTGATGCTTTTGTATTAGGTATGTTCACATAAAGCAGGTATTTCAAGAAATGGGACAGAGGGAAATGGTTTGGATCAGCTAGCTCAGTCCACTCTTTTACAGTGCTACGCTGTGACCCTGCATGGAAGACACCAAGATGTGAAGGTGCTATTTGCCCTCACCAGAAGGTTGGACTTTGCTACTCTACTTTGGCAACTTGGAAATCCAAAATGAAACAGGCTGAAAATCCTTTTGACTAGCTGCCCTTCCTTTTCCTCTTTCCTCATTCCCTGTGGAAGGGCAGTCATTCAGAATGGATGCATAGGTCAAGTATTGTTTACCCAGTGAAAGACAGAGCAACTGCCAAATTCAAGGTTTACTTTTCTAAGCAGTTTAGTGCGCAATCCAAAGGTGCCCTTCAGCCAGCGCAAGTCCCCTGCACAGGCCCAACATTGTCGCAAAAGTTCCATAAAGCACTTTCATGCCATCATAAGGGGTGATAAACCAAAGCACATACATGTATCAGCCTCCCTGCGCCAACACAGGACCCAGTGATGGGTGAGTTGCATCGGCCGAGCAAAGCCGGTGCAGGAGTCGGGGGGGTATAGGGAGGGTGGGGAGGCGGTGGGAAGGAGACGTTTCGAGGTGGGGGCAGACGGCAGGTGTTCCAAGCAGTGTGCAAGTGGGAGGCAGGGGCAGGATCCGGCAGTTATGCTGGCTCCAGCCCCGTTCCCAGGCAGCCCGGGGCAGTCCTGGACTGCTCAGCTTTGCACCACCAATTTAGGTGCCACAGATCTGAGTAGACCCATTGAGGCTGCTGTGGATAAAAGCAGCCCAGGGTAAAAGCCTCCCCTTGCCTCGGGCTGACCCACAAGCAGCCCCAAACTTGTGCTGGATACAGCGCAGCCCACTGGCCTGCCTGTTCCAGCGCAAGTTAGGATTGAGCTGTTAATTTACCAAAGTCTATGAGAGCCACTGTGTGCAGATGAAAGAAACAGTACTACTTTCAGTTTAGAACATAGAAGAAAACAGAGGGAAGGCACAGGGAAGTCACCATCTTGCTTCCTATCTCTATGGTCCCCTATGGGACTCCTCAGAGTTACGCCAGCTGTGTTGCTGGTGTAGCTCTGAGGAGCCACTGGGGGCATATCCAGCCTGGGATTCGTATCAGGTAGCTGTCAGTTCTGCCTCATCCTGTCCTGCTCTCTTTCCCACCTTCCCACTGGCTGTGTGATTCCCACTGTGCCTCGCTGTCAGTGGTGCATGGACTTCCATCTGTTGCTAATGTCTGTGCAGCAGCCACCATGGAAGGGTTGCTATGACAGTGGCACCATCTTTGTGCTAGCGTATCTGGCAATATGCTGATGCTACCCAAGGATAGGATTGAGCCATTACTGAGATACAGAAAGCAAACTGCAGTGTAAAGCTATTCGGGAAAGGCAATAGCACTTTTCTTGCTCAAATGTTAATTTCAAAGTCTTCTGATTATAGGGCTTATTTGCTCAGGAGCAATGCATTAACTTTGTATTCAAATAAGCTGCACAGCTTTCCAGGATTTTCAACAGGATGTAATGAGTTACTTCTTAAGTATGTGGAAGACCAACCCTGACAGAGTGCAAAAGATGCACATGAGCGAGACCTCCATTGTGTTCAACCAGTCCTTGAGCCTTTGCTGACTACAGTGCCTGGTCCAGAAAGAAAGGGCATGGAGAAGAGCCTGCAGTTGCTAGGCAACCAAGAGTGCTGATCTCTTTTTCTTGGACCTGTTTGCCTGGACCTGACATGATGGCTGGACTCAGACCTTGGGAGCAAAGGATGTGCACGAAGGAACACAGAACTGGGCCTCTGCCTCAGGGGTCAAAAGGCTAGGGTTAATCTTTATAATGATAGATGGAAATGTGATACGGCTATATTATAATAATTGCAGTCAGTAAAGAATACAGTTAATGAGTTTGACAAGTTTATACTATTGAAGACAGAGTTGAGCGCGTGTGTTGATTAAAAGGAAGAAAATAGACTGAGAATATAGGAAATAGATGGTGGTGTGTAGGTGGTAGTGTGTTTCGATTTAATTGGCTCATTATAGAATAATGAGCTTCTTTTTTTAGAAGTTTTATCTTTAATTCTAAGATGTGTATGTTTAATTCTAAGATGTGTATGTTTAATTCTGATTCTAAGATGTGTAAAACATACGGTGCTTTGACAATGGCTATGAAATGTAAATATGCTGTTGAATGATGACAGAACTGCATAGGTTTGTTCATGTCAAATACATCTGGAAGTTTGCCAAAGTTCTATTTGGGATTTATGTTACAAAATGTTCCAGAACTGCATATGAAGAGTGGAAAATTGAATCAAAATTAGGCCCTTTATCTTGTTTCATTGGCTTGATACAATGTTGATGAATTCATTGTGTTAATTATTGACAAGAGAAAGGGAGAGGGCATTGGACGCAGTATATGCTTGAACTTGGAATAGTATAAGGTGAGTTAGCAATCTGATGGTCATATGACAATTATGGGTGCAATCCTAACTCCTTATGTCAGTGCTTTCCAGCACTGGCATAGCGGTGCCAACGGGACATGTGCGGCATCCTGCAGTTGGGTGACACTCACAGAGGCCTCCTCAAAGTAAAGGAATGTTTGTTCCCTTACCTCAGAGCTGCATTGCTGGAAAGCACTGACATAAGGGGTTAGGACTGCGCCCTATATGTATCGAGAATAGCATGATGACTATTTAATCTTATTTGTGAACTTTTAGAGTGAGGGCACAATTCCATTCCGGTGAAGTCAATCACAAGATTCAAAACAGGAAAATCCGAGTTGCAGCTCAGCCTTTTACAGTGCACTCCTAAGTATTTCTCCTCAGAAGTAAGACCCACTGAGTTCAAGGGGCCTTTCTCCCAGGTGGTGTGTGCAGGACTGCAGTCATAGCTACCACGCTACACCAGCTGTCAAAGAGAAATCATGTCATTATAAGTTGCAAAAAAGAATTAAAACTGTGGTATTCTTATGTTAGTTGGTAACCTTCAGTCTCGAAAGACTATGGTATTGCACTCTGAATGGTGGTTCTGGAACAGCGTCTAGTGTGGCTGAAAAGGCCGATTCAGGAGTGACAATCCTTTCCACACTGGGAGCAAGTGCAGTCTGTCTCTGGTCTGTCTCCCTGGCTATGGGCCTTCCTTCTTTGCCTCTTTGCCTCAGTCTGTTGGCCAAGTGCCTCTTCAAACTGGGAAAGGCCATGCTGCACAGCCTGCCTCCAAGCGGGATGCTCAGAGGCCAAGGTTTCCCATCTGTTGAGGTCCATTCCTAAGGCCTTCAGATCCCTCTTGCAGACATCCTTGTATCGCAGCTGTGGTCTACCTGTAGGGCGCTTTCCTTGCACGAGTTCTCCATAGAGGAGATCCTTTGGGATCCGGCCATCATCCATTCTCACGACATGACCAAGCCAACGCAGGCGTCTCTGTTTCAGCAGTGCATACATGCTAGGGATTCCAGCTCGTTCCAGGACTGTGTTGTTAGGAACTTTGTCCTGCCAGGTGATGCCGAGGATGTGTCGGAGGCAGCGCATGTGGAAAGCATTCAGTTTCCTCTCCTGTTGTGAGCGAAGAGTCCATGACTCGCTGCAGTACAGAAGTGTACTCAAGATGCAAGCTCTGTAGACCTGGATCTTGGTATGTTCCGTCAGCTTCTTGTTGGACCAGACTCTCTTTGTGAGTCTGGAAATTCTTAAAAGGTATTCTTAAAAGGTAACAAATTCAGTCAAAGGCAGCCATGTTAGACTATTAGAAAAAATCCAGAATTCACAGTTGAGCAATTGCCCTAATTAGAAACAACCAAAACAACATCAAACTGGAAGCACCAGCATAGGTGTGCCAATGGGGCATGTGCTGCATTCTGCAGTTGGGTGGCACTCATGGAGGCCTCCTCAAAGTAAGGGAATGTTTGTTCTGTAACCTCGGAGCTGTGTTGCCCTTATGTCAGTGCTGGAAAGTGAGTTAGGATTGCCTCCATAGATTTTCTCAACTCTGCCACAATTATTACCTGAATCATCTTGTTGAGCAAGATCACCATTCACAAAAAGACTGTCTTTCAGTTGTGTAGACCTCCATTACATTGAAGAAACTCTGGGTTAAAGATTACAATAAGTAGAGCAGAGTTACTCTGAGGTAGTATAGAAGACTGCTTGAGTTGTCTTCCATCCCATTACCCCCTGGATGGATAAAACCAGTTGCCCCTGAAGAAGAGTTGCAAGACTTGAAACAAAATAATCAATCATTTTCAGTGGACATTTGAGGTTTTCCCTTTCTCCATTTTTGCACTGCTGCTCTCTCATCTTCTTTTCCTTGGTTTTCCATTCTAGTGTAGATTTCCCCCATGTATATTCTTCCTAGGAGGGAAAAAAGCCTACATCAAAATCAGTTCCTAAGAGCACTGACCAAAGCAAAGCAGAGATGAGGCAGGCATGGTTCTAATGATAGCCCCCCATGGCTCTCTTGTGTCCTATCACTGAATATGCCCATCATGTTTAATTGTTTCCAGCTATACTGCGGTTTTGTGTTGCAGACAAATATCCATTAGGGGATAGACTGAGACCACTCCATTAATTTCTCTTGTGTCTGAAGCAACATTGAATGTGGGTCTCTAAAACCCAAAGGCTAATGCATTGGTCTGTTACACCACTATTCACTTCCTTGCTCCCAAGATAGCCATTTAAGTTTTATTTATGAAATTGGCATAGTTGTTTTATGAAGGCAAATTTACCGGTACAGTATCTGAAAAAGGAATGATACAAAACACAAACACCAATAGCAAATACTCTGGAATGGTCCTGAGATACCACCTAATTGGTATGGCATCATTGATTTCCAAACAACAAAGCCAAGCCTGGCCTTAAGAATTCTTTACATTGAATCTAAAATTCTGGATAATTTCGAGAAAGCGTTATCCATTATATAAACCAATTTGCAATATTCCAATTACATTACAACTTGATTGGCAGTACAATGCCTCACATTTGTAGAAAAGCATATGGTATTAACCTGACTCCAAACCAAACTGCCTACCCTGTACAATGTGAAATTTGTGTTCTTTGGAATTTGTGTTTTGACATACTTTGAGATGCTGGTTAGGATCAGTGGGAGTGCAGAGTTCATGATGGATTGTGAAAATGGCTGTGAAAAAATGTGTGTGGGACTCTTGAAACTAAATGTTTTTGCGTATGTGTGTGAGTGTGTTGCATTTTAAGTCAAAGGCAGAGTTAGCATGTTGACGTGTATGTGAAATTCGGCATGCACCAATTCTGTAGAAACACAGGTGACAATTGGGACATGCCCTGATCTGACCTTAGGTGAGTAGCACACAATCAACTCTGTTGTATTCAAGCCCAATAATGTAAATGGACAATGTTCTCTTAAGTACAGTTTACAACCCAATCCTATGCTGGATTGGCAGTGGTGGGCCTGATCCACCTTCCTGGGTCAACACAGACTTGCACCAGCTATAGAGCTGGCACAGGTCTGAGCTGACCCACCAAGCCTGTAGGGACTGATGCTGGGGTAAGAGAGGAGGTGTACTAAGGCCCTGAGGAGGTGTACTAAGGCCAAAACCGAGGCTCACGGAGCCTCATGCGACCTGAACCCGCATTAGGGAACCCTCTCTGAGGTTCCCCAACGCTATGAACTGTGCTTCCAGAAAACTGGAAGCACAGTTTCTACCCCCGTCGGGAGCCTCAGAGAGGCTTCTGTGGGGTCCTAGAGGCTTGCGCCCAGGGCTTTTGCCCCATCAGACCTTATGGCAGGTCTGTAACTGGTCATGGAGGCCCCCTCAAGGTAATTGAATGTTTTGTTTCCTTTTCTCAGGGCTGCACTGCAGCTGCATTAGCATTGGAAAGTTGGTTAGGATTGGGTCCTTTGCTTTTTATTTAGCTAAACCCCATTCCTCACAAAGAAAAGAAAGATCATTACCAGATTCAAAGGCAGGCAGGATGCATATAAGAGCTGTAATCTTTAAAAGTAGTAGAGATGATTTGAATAGGTGCAGCCTTGCATGGCAGATAGGACCTTCTGAAAGCCCTCTTTGATGCCCCTGTTAGAACTGCATGAGTGCTGTACAAGTCTTTTGCATCTAGTAATACTGGAAAGGAAAGGAAAAGTGCAGACATAAGCAATGAATGTTTAAAATTGGGTCCCATGTTGCAGGCTGAGATTCATCAAACAGTGGTTGATTCAATAAGCAGCAAACCACATTCAGGAGGTGGGAGAATTGGGTTGCACTCCATATCCAATTATACTTAGTAATTATTAGAAACTAAGTTTTGATATTCAAAATAAATGTAGCCATGTAGACTAGAATGTTAATATGTGGGAGAAAAGAGCAGAATATAATGTCAAAATATGACAATGAATAAAGTGGGTGGAATACGTGTCAACTTTATAAAAAAAAATCTAAATTCAAACCAAAAAAATGGGCCAAAAAATTAAAAAGCAAAAGCTACAATCAAATACCAAAAGGAAATGGCTTTATACTGAGTCAGACCATTGGTAGTTCAGTAGTGACAACACTGGCAGTGGTTCTCTAAAGTTTCAGCCAGGAATTTTTCTCTGTCCTACCAAGAGAGGGTGGTGACTAAACCTGGGACCTCTTGCATACAAAGCAGGTATTCTTCTGGCAAGCTGCAGCCCACCCCCATAAAGGAAGCTTCCATGTAAAAGTACAAATGGCACATACAAGTAACGCAAAGGCCACAGTCCAGTAATCACAAAAAGTGTGAACAGCAAGTTTTTGGGTTCTTTAGAACTCCCAATCAGGCTGGATGATGAAGAAAAAGTGTGTGTGTGTGTGTGTGTGTGTGTGGGTGTGGGTGTGTGTGTGGGTGTGTGTTTTGGGGGGAACGACTGAGCATAGTGGCAAACTCCCAAGATCTGCACTTGATGAGACTCTTACAGTACAATCCTCTCTGAATGTCTACTCAAAAATAAGGCCCACTGTATTCAATGGAACTTAGGCTTAGGCCAGAGGTTCTCCAACTGGGGCATCACAATGCCCCAGTATGAGGTCCTCTGCCACCATCCCTTTAAGGGGCGGAGAGGAATGCAGCAATGCAATCCCCAGGATCGTGCCACTGTTGTGGGGGGCCAGGGGCTTTCTCATACTTACAGGAATTAGCAGCAGCTTCCAGGGGGTATAGGGAGTCCTGTGGACACCTCTGCAGGACTCCCCAATGCGCCAAGAATGAAAATAGAATGATTGTGACCCACTTCCACTCTCACAATTGCAAACTGGAAGTGGGTCGCAATCATTCTATTTTCATTCCCCGCGTGTTGGGAAACCCTGCAGAGGCATCCATGGGGCTCCCTGCACCCCAGGACACTGCTGCCCATTCCTGTAAGTAAAAGAAAGCCCTTGGCCCCCCCAACAGTGGCATGATTCTAGGGATCACATCTCTGCATCCCCTTCTCCCCTGCAAGAACTTACCTTGGGGGTTTTACTCCCAAGGAACTTGAGAACCCTTGGCTTAGGCTAAGTCTTAGGCTGCAATCCTATACACACTTGCTTGGAAGTAAGTCCCATTGCACCCAATGGGACTTACATCTGAGTAGACATGTGTAAGCTTGCACTTCAAAATCTTCAGATTCTCATATACAGCAGAGCAGCATTTTTGTGAGACCTTTACAATATGTTGCTGGAAGCAACATGACATTGTGGCTTTTCAGAAGAGGACACTGCAAGTAACTTATACCCTGAATCTTCCAACAGAAAGTTAATGGCAAGCTTCCTCAGGTCAGGAAACAGAGGATAAGGCAACAAGAACTAACCAACAAGATAGGTTACAACTCCTTGGCGGAGAGCATTCACATTGTTGATGGCTATGCTTGCTGTAGCCCTTAAAGGAAAAGTGTGGAGAAGAAGGCAAAAAAGTTAGAAAGAGTAGAGAGCACTTTGATACCTGTTCTGTGTGACACACAGCCGTTCTTGAGTAGTAGGGAGAATAGGGGTGTTAGTTGCTTGAACTGCAACTGCAGCCATGGTGAACAGTAACTGAAAGACACAGCACACACTGAGGAGTCTGTGATCCAGTTTTTTACAGACAAAATTCCCATAGGATAACACAGAGGCTATGGAGGTGTGAACTCATCAAGGACCATCCTTTGATATTTTGATGATAGTCCTTCCCCCACTGGAGATGGGTGTCTTCGATTGTTCAGCATACTGAGGTGGGTGTGGTAGGGGACTCCTTGATTCCTCTGGAGGTCTGTGCCTCAATTAACACTTAACTCATGATTTAATTTGCAATAAAGTTAGTGGGAGAGGTTATGGTAGAAGGGACTTCTTTTAAGACCACTAAAGGTCTTGTTTACCTTGAAACCAGGAAGCTCCCAGGATGTGGCCTTATTTGCAAATTTGCATTTTCTGGCCAAGTGGGGAAGTCATGGAATTTTCCAAAGACAGGGCCTCTTCCAAGTTAACCAGCGGGGGAGGGGGAGTGGTTTGCTCCAATGAACCAAAGTTAAGATCTGAGGCTTCCTTGCTATCAGCCCAAGCAAAACAACTAGCCTGGCCTGAGTCATGCTTGTCTGGCATGCATCCAGCACCATGTACACACACATATAAATGTGTCAGGCAACATGAAACAGAAAGAGTTGTTTTCTTGCATCTGGTGGCCATCCATAAGAGTGGAAAAAATCATTTTAGAGCTACTTGCAAAGCAAACGTTGTGTTTCAAATATACTCCTTGCACACACAACTACATTCTGCAGCCAGAGCTGTAACAGAAAGAGGCCACGGTAATTCTCCACTGTATGTTTGATCTCAGCTTCCAGCTAATCCCAGGGTGAGCAACTGTATCTGGAATGAATTCGAACCATTTGTTTGACTTCAGCACTTGGCAGAAGACGGCAAGCAGTGTAAATATCTATACTGGCCAATGGATTTTCTAAGGCTGATCTAAGGCCTTTCTCCTGTCAATACAAGGAAGGTGAATAAAGATCTGGATTTTTTTTTCTTTAAGCACAAACTCCATTTCCAAGTATAGCAACAACATTAAAGTTAGAGAATGTAGTCTTACTGCATTCCCCGAGGGGAGGAGAAAGCTGTTTCTTCTGTGGTATTTCAATGCATTTAAATGGAAGTATGAACTTATAAAATTGCTAATTTTACTAGTATTAAGTTAAAGGAAAAGCAAAGCAGGAGGTTTTATCAAGAGTGATAAACCCCAGATGGGTGATTGGTTTAAAACTCAGCCAGGTAGCCACCCTGGCTTTGATAGGTGTGCATAAAGAGAACGCCATCTCTTCATTTCAAAGCAGAGGCGGCCACAGGCAAACTTGCTGGCACTTGAAAGATCAGTTCAGGGAGAGATATCTAAGGAATGGTTAGGCAGTGACCAAAGGCCCATACCCATCAGAGGATTCACTCAGTATTTAACACACAGTACTGGGGGTAATGAGAGCACCCAATATATCATCATCAGAGGGCAGATAGGGGATACCATGGGGGGCCAGTGTTGGTTTTGTCCCATGGCATCCAGCAACAGGTGATGTTAATAGCATCAGTGTAAAATCCTCCATTGGGTCTTTATTGGTTGACCATCTATTGATTTTAAACCTTACATTCCAAAGGAGGGATGCAGATGGAAGGGAAGTGGAATATATCTCTCTGCTCAGGCTACATTCACATCTTACCATGTAAGAATGCATTACATATTTGTTAATGCCCTAGAGTGCAGAGGAAATTGTCTCTCCTGCCTTTACAAGCATTAACATATATCAGAATTCACACATTATGATGCTGACAAAGGTGACAGTCCTATAAAATAAAATCCAAGGAACACATGTTTAATTCATAGTCTTTTTTTTCAACTTGCTTTATGAGTATTAAGGCAAAATGCTGATAAGGAGAAATAGTACTAAACATTGGGAACATATGAAACTAATAACCAGACACACCTACGTATCAGTGTCCATGTTGGTGAGTCACTGTGGTGTAGGACCTGACCCCCCAAAACACGGGTTCAAATCACCACTCGGCCATGAAGTTGACTGAGGGCCCAATCCTACACCCTCCCAGTACCAGCACTGAGCTCCAGAGCTGGTGTTGGGTCCTGTAAATGTGACTAAAAGCACATTTATGGCACTGGGAGAGCAAAGAGGGCCCAATGCCAGGAGGCTGATGCTGGGGGAGCACCCATGTAAGGCGCACCACGAGGTGGCGGTTCAGGGTTTCTGGGTGGGAGGGAAAGTGTTATGGGGTGAGGGGGAGGGCAGGGGAGGGAAGGAACCAGAGCGGGAGGGGGTGGTATGCTCGATCCTATGCTCCATGTCGGGCTGAAAAGCCTGACACAAAGCTCCCCCAGTCTGCATTGGCAAAATAGCAGGTGCAGGCTGGAAGAGACCCATTGCGGCCCCTGCGCCTTACTCTGGGGAAGGAGATGAAAGCTCCTTCCCCCAAGGAAGCCTCTGGCAGTCCCAGCAGGTCCGCTGGATACATTGCCGCCATTAGGATTGGGCTGTGGGTGGCCTTGAATATGGCATTATGGACCTGACTACACAATGATGTTGAAAGTATAACATTGGATAACCCCAGATAGGATAGGCTGCCCTCGGCTCCTTGGAAGAAGAACAGGCTAAACACGTGAAAAATAAATAATAAATCAAGAGGTAATTTTTCACAGGTTCATTTATCCTGAAGAAATACAAAACCTCACTGAAAACACAGCATTTTAATATATTTTGCTTTTCTAATTAAAAGCATTTTCAAAACAATGGTTGAAAATGACTTTTTTGTGTAATTTGTTTGCTTGGGCTCTTGAAAACAAACACCTACCCCATCTCACAGCTAGTCTAGGAAAGCTTCTCTTTACTTCCTTGTGTTTATTGACCAATGCTAAATTTATGCACAATGCTATCAACTTTCACTCAGAATTTAATAAAGTGTGCCATGAGGGCAAAGTCTGCTAGAGGCTGTTTTGCTTCAGTTCCTTGAAGAAGCATGAAGTCACTTAAATAAGGCTGCACAAACAATGTATGCAGATAACTTGGTATGAATATTCATTGCAGAACATTAGAAGTGATGCTGCCCACAACTAGAAAAAAATAAAAGAATTGGTTGAGCAATTCAGATGAAATCTTAGAACATAGGAAAGAAACCAAAGAGTTAAAAATATCCTTGAATGTCCAAATGAAACCCTCCATTTTGTTGTCTGCTTAAGGCAGTGGTGGTGTAGAATTGGACTTGGTGAGTGTCTCCATGAAATACAAGACTCCCCTATAGAGATCAGTCATGGAATGAGGAGGAATTAATCCTTTCCCGATAAACAATATTCATCCGAACTGGGATTCTACTCACAGGGTTGTTCTCACATCTGAATATATTTATTTTGTTCTTTGTTTGGATTTCATCCTACTCAATCCCAGAGGCTCTGACCAAATTACAGTACATCTAAACATCACCATGAAGCTGATGGAGACAATCATCTCGGGCAGCAGTTTGACAGAGGCACCCCACCTCTCTGCTCACTGCCTCCCTTACTCCTTCTCCTCTTCTCACTCCTTGGAATGAAAAAGGAGAAGGACAGAGAGGAAAGGGGAGTGTGGATAGTGGTGATCCAGGGCGTGGGAGCAGCAGAGACTAGCACACCACCAGGTGAGGAGGCAACATCAGGCAATTGCTACTATGGTTGCCCATGCACTGGTGATGTCTTGGTTAGGCTACTGTAACACACTCTACTTGAGGCTGTTTTTTTTAAAAGAATGTTTAGAAATCATAACAGACAGAGCCAGCCTTAGGAGCTGTGGAGCCCAATGCAAACCATTTTTGCAGGGGCCCCCAACCCGCGGGAGTTCCCTACTCACCAGGATGAGTGGCAGTGGCAAGACACCTGGCAGCAGCATCACCACCAACCACTGGGGGGGGGTGGATTTCAGACCAATCAGACCCAGGGGTGGAAGGGAGAGAGGGCCAACCAGTGGCAATGCTCTATTTGCCATACTGTCCCCAGATGCCTTGGCATGGAAGATTCTATGCCGGGGTGACAGCTACAGAACAAGGTACTGGTAGCAGCTGCAAACACTTTGTTTGCCGCCCCAGTGCAGGTCCCCTCCAGGTGTGGGGCCCAATTTGGGCAAATTGCCCTAAGGCCAGCCCTGACTGCAAATGTGGTCATTGAGTGAAGGGATCATGACTGTTTCACAACTTTCCTGTTACACATATGTTGGCTCTGGGTACATTCTAAGCACAATCCAAAGTATCATGAAGACCTCTAAAGCCCCTTAATGGTTTGGGACCACCTTGCCCCAAATGAATCTGCTGAGGTCATCATGAATGGTTCTGTTGCGTACCGGACTACTGTAATGCACTTTATGTGGGGCTACCCTTGAGGACAGTTCGGAAGCTGCAGTTAGTGCAAAATGTGGTGGCCCAGGTGGTCACAGGGGCTATATGGTTTGATGCTGTTGGACCACTTGCTTCAGCAGCTACACTGAATGCCCATTCATTTCTGGTCCAAATTCAAGATGCTGGTATTGACCTTTAAGGCCCTTCATGATTTAGGTTCAGGCTATCTGAGGGACCGCCTTCTTCCATACATTCCAGCCAGCCCTCTTAGGTCATCCAAAGGGGCTCTACTTCAAGTGCTGCTTCTATTTGAGGGGTGGCAGCTTGGGGACAAGCCTTCTCTGTAGTGGCACCACAACTATGGAATTCCCTTCCAGGGGAATTAAGAACTACTCCCTCCCTTATGGCTTTTCAGCGAGGGCTCAAAACATACCTGTTTCATCTGGCATTTGGTTGTAAGGTGTCTGTTCCTCTGTAATAGTGCTGTGGCTTGACTGCTTCCCTGGACTAATTTGTTGTGTGTGTCCCCGAATGGCTCAACAATGGGCGCTGAGTTTTGCTTTGTTCTAATGCTTTCTTTTTCAGTGTTTTAGTATTTAACTATTAAAATTAATGATTTAATTCCTTGTTCTGATGATTTTCCCTTAATTGTTATGTTGCATTGTACATTTATTATGGAGCTTTGTAAGCCCCCTTGGACATTTGCTTTGGCATGGGAAAGGCAGGAAATAAATAAATAAATAAATAAATAAATAAATAACATTTGTATATTCAGCTAGCAGCTGTTCATAACAAGAGTTTTTCAGTTGGCCTTTCAAATTCACTCCCTATTGAGATCAGGTTGGCTCCCTCTCTGTTGATATTTTGGAGAAACATTAAAGCTGCTCTGTTGGTTCATGCTTTTAGTTGATGGTTAATACCTGTTTTATGGTTGATCCCTTTTGCTGCTAATTATGCTCTCTGCTGGGTTGAATTGGTAAGTTGCTGTTTGCTCCTTGTTATTCTTTTTTAATTGTTTTCTTTTTGATAGTTTTAATCGATTGGTTAGTTTAATTGATTAAACTGATTTTTTTAAAAATTTTACTTGAGTTTTTAAATTGAATTTAATTTCAATTGATGCTTTGTTGTTTTTTTGCATTGCTTGTGAGCTGCACTCACATCTGCTGGCTGGAAAGGCAGGATAAAAGCATTTGTAATAAACATATTTAAATAAATAAATTAGGCACCAAGTGATCTTGGTTTGGTTCTGCACAACACCTATATGGATGTCAGACTAGTCTAATAAGCAGCTACTCTCTGAGGTCTTCCTTTCACAGCCCTGATATTTAAGATTATTCAATGGGAAATGCAAGGGATTGGTGTTGGAAGCTTGTACACACAAAACAAATGTGTTACTGCTGAGCTATGTGGCAAATGGCTTCATGACCTTAGAAACAGCAAATTTGTTATTTGCTCGACATAATTTCTCTCATCCAAATAATCCTTGCTTTTTAATCCTTGCTACCACTTTTCAATATGTAGGCAGCATCTTTCCAGACCTTGTTATTTCTCAGTTTGAGTGTTGTGTGCATTTGTTGTGTAGCCACTTCCAAAACATGTGAGTATTTATTTGGAGAAACAAATGGAAGATTTGCCTCATTTTCTGAACAACTTGCGGGACCTTTCAAAAGTTATTGGGCGCTAATTTACACACCCTCCCAACACACCAATGATGTGTTATACACTCTCTAGAGCTATATTTCTGAGGCAACAGTACGTGCCTTCTGCACACGTTCAGGGTTTCATTACATGCAATGTGCTGCTCTCCCTGTCTCCAGTTACCTCAGGAATACATATATAAATAACACTGACCGTACCATGCAGATAAATCTTCAAATATTGCCCCCACAATGATGTAAGCAACTCCGTTTTGTAACTGCCATTTAAAAAGTAGACCCTCCAGTCTACCTCAGATTTAAACATAAGGCACGTAGTGCTGATATGGGCACAATAATTAGTAAGCTAGACATTAAACCTCAAATAGAATTACCTTAAAAGGGAGCAGTTGGTGAAAGGTAATTGCACAGCAAATAAAATAACTGTGTGATTTTTTTTTTAAATAGTCCATGTATACTTGTGAGGGTTTGTCCTCTCTCTCTCTCTCTCTCTCTCTCTCTCTCTCTATTGTTGTAATTTCATCAATAATACATAAAATGACCTTCGGCCCAGTCCTAAACCATGCATGCCAGTTCACCTTGGCCCGCACTGTTGCAAACAAGCCAAACTGTTGCAAACAAGCACATTTGCAAACCCTCAGCACCAGCTCAGCACCAGAGCTAGGCCAGTGCCAGCCAGCACTGGGCTAGTACTGGTGGAAAACCAGTGCTCCACTGCTCGGGATTTGGAGAGGTAGGTGGGGATGTGGGGGGAGGCAAAGAGGAGGTGTTCCGGGGTGGGGAGAGGGTAGGGAGGAGGCTTGCCTGGGGAAGGTAGTGGGGTGGGAGAAGTGCAGGACCAGTGGAGTTCAACACAGCCCAAGACGGAGCTCTCCAATTCTGTGGCAGCTGCAGAGCTGTCGTAGAACTGAGTAGCCCCATTGCAGGGCTACTTCCTTTACTCCCCTTCTCTTGAGGAGATGGCGGCGGCTGCATGGGGCATGTTGGATGCAGCAGTCCAGGCAGCTCAGGATTGGGCTGTTTGTTACGATGAAGATGAGTTGTTCTTATGTCTTGGGACAAATGGAATTTTTAGAAGTGTGGAGATCCCTAGAGTTACAGCTGCTTTGGCCAAAACGTTTTTCTTCCAGATATCCTACTCTTTAAATTGTCTGAATAGTCTATCACATGTTACTTTCTTGAACATATCCTATTGCATAGTGTCAAAAGGTTTTTTAAAAAAAACACACTAATTTCTTGTCTCGGTGCTGTGTGGTAAGCCAGTATGCACTATATGTAACTCTCAGAATAATGCTGGTTTTCAAAATTTGATGGTAGATAAAATTTTACCCCAATATGTTCTTTCTTAGCATTCAGTTTTGTTTTCAGGTTTGTGAAAACCTAGGCCCCAGCCATCTTTATCAATTTTATTCATTGTAGTTTGCATCCCACCCATCACCCACCCCTTAGGTTTCTGGCAATGTTCCGTTGCGTCACCTTTATTCTCACAACAAACCTTGGAGGTCACTCCTTCAGATTTAGAAGCTTAAAGGCAGTGAGATGCCCCCTGCTACTTTGGAAATTTATGGTGGGCAAAAACTCAAACCCTATTTGCTACAAAAGACTGGGAAAAGGGCAGAGAAATATACTGCTCAAACACAGAGGCACCAGGCACACTGTTTTTTGCAACGTCTTGCTGCTCAGGACAGGTTTGGCGTAATTTTTTATGTGAATGACAGCACAATCCTATCCTGCACTGGAACAGGCAGGCCAGGAGGCCTGTGCTGTACCCAGTGCAAGATTGGGGCCTGAAGTGGCTCAGACAGAGGCAAGGGGAAACTCTTCCCCTTACCCCCGAGTAAGCCACCAAAGCCCCAATGGGTCTCCTCACTCTTGCGCCACCTTCAGAGGTGGCATAAGTCTCAGGAGAGCAGAGCAGCTTGCAACGGCTCTGCACTACACAGAGAATGCGGCTGGGATCCAGCATAACAGCTGGGTCCTCTGCCTGCCTTCCACCCACCCCTGAACGCCTCCCTCCCACCTCCTCCCTGCCCACTCCAGACCCCTGCATCGGCTAAGGTTGGCCGACACAACCCTCCCTTCCCAAGTCAGTGCAGAGGCTGGATGCAGCCTCTGCATCCCTGCAACAGCCCAACTGACTTGAAAGGAGGTCCAAATATGCTTTATGGCCCAAGACACAGTTAGGATTGAGCCCTGATAAGCCCATTTTGTTCTCTGTGTTGGTCTTTTAATATTTCTATTGCTCTGAGAAAGTAGGGGTACTTCCTCACTGCATGGCAGGAAAGCAGTAGTCACAGCGATAGAAAACATTTAGGTTATAGTCGATAGCCCAATCCTACCCCCCACGATGCCCCACATGGTGATGCAGGTGTGCCAACACAGTGCCAGTTAGGCTTCCTTGGGATAAGTGAACATTTGTTCCCTTGCCAGAGTAAGCCCATGCTATACCATTGGGTCTACCCAGACCTGCACCAGCTCTATGGCTAGCACATGTGGAACTAGGTCAAGGGATCAGAGCCAGGAACGGGGTTAGGATATTGGCATGTGCCACTGCTGCCAATAATGCCCTCTTCGCAGCTCCAATTCACTCTCCCCTAGCCCATCCCCTCCCCATTGCTCCCCTTCCCTGCCCCATTCTGCCCCCTCCCCACTTCCTTCCAACCCCCTGTGCCAACTTACTGCCACATAGTGATATGTATTCACACCTCTTCTGCAGCACTTTTGGCATCCCTACAAATACTGCCCCCCCTGCTGTCAAACAACCACATGATTGTACAGCCAAGCTGGCTTTGCTTCAAGCTCCTCTTGAAAAAACAGATTCAACATCTGTCAATCTATCTGTTGGTTTTAATGATCTCCCTTTCTCCTAGTCCCTGAAAACATGGAGGTATGTGAAGTCCAATGCTCTGAAATGCTCTGATAATCTACCACACTTCAATTCATCAGGTTGTTTCAACAAGGCTCTCAGTATGATACCATAGCCTCTGACAGCCCCACATCTTTATAAACTGAGGCATGAAGGCATATTCCCGACATCCTCTGAGGTGAGGTAATGTGGCTTTATCCACAGTAGTTCTGTTAATCCTACCTACCTGACGTGACATTCAGTAATAGGTTTGCACTGCTGTGGTGGAAATCCCTTATTTTTCCATTTTTACCCATTTTTCACCTCCTCTTAGGGATGGGTGAGTCAAGCCACAAGTCTTCATCCCCCCCACAATTCAAGTCAAAAACGAGCCCTAGCGGACAAGCTTTCCAAGTCGCCCAGAGTGTTTTGGTGACTCAAGAAGACTAAAGTCATTAGTCTTTCCCATTAAAAAGCCAGCTGCAACTCCACGGAAAAAATCAGAGCTGCTACCAGGCTCTCTCTCTCTCTCTCTCTCTCTCTGTGTGTGTGTGTGTGTGTGTGTGTGTGTGTGTGTGTGTGTGTGTGGGAGCTCTCTTTAACCACTCCCATCTGTAAACAAAGTGGGAGGATGGACTGCGTGAGAGCAGGGACAGAAGCAGCAAGAAGGAAGAGAGTCACATGCAATAGCTGAGAGGCTTACCAGTTTGACCCAATCCTTTGCAACTCTACTCAGAAGTAGTCCCATTTGCACCAGTTGTTCAATGAGGCTTCCTCCTCCCAAATAACAACGGAGCCCATAGGAACTATGCAATTGGAAAGCACAATTGCTACGAACCACCTCCCCCAGCTTCCCCACCTCCTTTTTCCCCTCTCTGGTTGTCCAGCCAATTCTAAGGCAAGAACCCCCTTGGGCTCCTCCTTGATCCCTGAAACCAGCTCTGTGCTCACTGCCTTTGGGCACAATCCAGAGGCACCCTTGGGATGACGCAAGTTCCTTGCACTGGCCCAGTAGGGTCGCAAATGTGCCATAAAGCACGTTTGTGCCTCCTTGAGAGGAAGCCAGGCTGGCGCTCCAAGAAGCACCAGCCTGCGGAGGCTGACACAAGCCTCCGTGCCAGCTTCCTCTTCAATTCTTGTGTTGGCCCAGCTGGGCCGAAGCAAGGACAAAAGGTAGGCGGGGGGAGGTGGGGGAGAAGCATGGAGGAGGTAGGAGGGAGGTGTTCCTGGGTGAGGGGAGGACGAGCGGTGGGTGGCCCCGGGGGTGGATGGGCGGGGAGCAGGAGGCGCGGCTGGGATCAGGCAGTTATGCCAGATTCCAACCCCCGTTCCTGGGGAGAATGGAGCAGCTGTTAGCCGCTCCGTTCTCGGACTTGCGCCACCTCAAGAGGTGGCACAAGTCCGAGGAGACTCATAGGGGCCAGCAGCCCTTACCCAGGGGTAAGGGGAAAAGTTTCCCCTTGCCTCTGGCTGAGCTGCTTATGGCCACAATCCTGCGCTGGAGACAGCGCAAGCCTCTTGGCTTGCCTGTTCCAGTGCAGGATAGGATTGCACCCTTAATGTGGTGGTGGTGAAGTGATTTCCTTTGGCCGGGTCAGGTAAGAAGAGATTCATGGAGGGCAGTGTGTCAAAGAACCCCTGAACCCTGGAGCTGGTCCTGTCAGTAGTTTAATTTGGTGTATACTTTAAAGTCTCCAGAATTTCTAGATGGTGCTTCTATCATAGGAAGTACAAGTTCCAATACCATGCCTGCATTTCCAATGTAAATCTCAATACACTACAGTCCTGCAGTCTGCTGAGACATGTTAATTTTGAGCCTGCATTCTTAACGAGAGAACCCAATAACAAAATTCTCCAGGTGAGAATATCTAAGCCTCTGCATGAAAATGTTTCCTGAATGAGTCTCTAGGGCTCATCACTCATAATGTCTTTCCCCTGCCCTTCCATTTTCTTCATTTCTGACATCAGTCTCCATTGAAAGGCAGGAAGACACATAATACCAAGCTCTGCTTGCCTGTTTCTTTAGAATTTGCAAGTTTAAAGAATTTCATGCCCTGCCTGCAAGTTTCCCAGAGGCATTTTACTCTCAGTTGAAAACAGAATGCAGGACTGTGTGGACCTTCATCTAATCCAGCAAGGTGATTCTGATGTTCTTAGACATGTACTGTACTTTAATAGCTTTATTATCTTAGGTCACATCTAGAATACATTGTGTTGCATGGATGTCTGGCTATATCAGCTATGCAGCCTGCCTCTTTACCTCTTGCACACAAGAGGAGGAGCTGAGTGAGATTTGAATTTTGAACAGAACAAAAACCTCAGTAAGGTTTTGATAGGAAACATCAACAGCTCAATCCTAACTGAATCCCCTTGCAGTTGTAGTTGACAACCTTCAGTCTCGAAAGACTATGGTATCGCGCTCTGAAAGGTGGTTCTGGAACAGCGTCTAGTGTGGCTGAAAAGGCCGATTCGGGAGTGACAATCCCTTCCACACCGGGAGCAAGTGCAGTCTGTCCCTGGTCTGTCTCCCTGGCTATGGGCCTTCCTTCTTTGCCTCTTAGCCTCAGACTGTTGGCCAAGTATCTCTTCAAACTGGGAAAGGCCATGCAGCACAGCCTGCCTCCAAGCAGGCCGCTCAGAGGCCAGGGTTTCCCACCAGTTGAGGTCCACTCCTAAGGCTTTCAGATCCCTCTTGCAGATGTCCTTGTATCGAAGCTGTGGTCTACCTGTAGGGCGCTTTCCTTGCACGAGTTCTCCATAGAGGAGATCCTTTGGGATCCGGCCATCATCCATTCTCACGACATGACCGAGCCAACGCAGGCGTCTCTGTTTCAGTAGTGCGTACATGCTAGGGATTCCAGCACGTTCCAGGACTGTGTTGTTTGGAACTTTGTCCTGCCAGTTGATGCCGAGAATACGTCGGAGGCAGCGCATGTGGAAAGCGTTCAGTTTCCTCTCCTGTTGTGAGTGAAGAGTCCATGACTTGCTGCAGTACTGAAGTGTACTCAGGACACAAGCTCTGTAGACCTGGATCAGCACAGGCGACACTGCATTCTGTCAGGGATTTTTGGTTGCTGAATTCTCCTTGGGATAAAGGGACATTTGTCCCCTTGCCCCAGGTTAAGCCCCAGAAGCTGCAATGGGTCAACTCAGACCTGTGTCAGTGGTCTCAAGCCTGTGTTGATCTGTGCAAGTGGATCAGGCGCAGGAAGGGGTTTTAGATATGGCACACACCAGCGCTGCCGATCCCATCCTCCTCCTGGGTCCAATCCACCCACCCCCGTTGCCAGCCCGTTCCACACTCCTCCCATCCTGTTCAACCCCATCCTTGCCCTCCCCCCATGCTGGATTTACCTGCTCCAGCAGGGCTCCGACACTCTGCCACAGCACATGGGAAGGCTCCCATCCAGTACACCAGCTCCCTGCGCTGCTGCAAAGCACTTTATGGTGCTTTTGCTACAGTGCACGCCGGCTGAATGAGCATTCCACCAGCACATCCTTTAGTAAGGATTGAGCCATAAGCGAACAGGTTTGCTCACTTTAACTCCCACAAATATGTTGGAATGGATGCACATTCATCATTCAGTGCAAAGATCAAGATTGTTTTTAAGCAATCATCCATTTGCACATGCTTCCCATTTTTACTAGTCAGTGCTTCTGGCAGCCTAAGAGCAAAGATCAGATATGTTCCAAGGATGGCTAGAAGCCCAAGGCTACATGTCTGCCTCTTAGCCCGCATAGGAAATGTCAGCAGAAAGTCAGCATCTTAGCAAAAAGGTTCAAAAACAAAGAAAGCTTCATCACTTGAGGGGCTCTAGAAATCTCAGCTTGCTTGGGGCCTTGGAAGACACTGCATTCTCCATGTTATACTAGCAACAGGCACGAAGGAAATGGCGCAGGCTTCAAAACAAAAGCCCCAGGATTGTGAGCAGACTTGCTGCAAGTGGCACCAGTTACAGTGGGCGAGAAGAGAGCCCTTTGAATTTCTAATCTATCTCACAATTGGAAGAAAAATCACTTCAAAAATCCTGTCTTTTCTCCTCTGAAGAGTATCTCCAGGCGATGCTGCCTCAATTTCAAAGGGATGTCAGCAGCCGCTCACAGTGAAAGGGATAGAATGAAATTGCTGTCGCTGGCAAGTCTGAAGTGCTACACGTCTCAAAGGAAGCTAGAGTTTTAAATTCAATCAAATGTATGTTACAGTCTACCCACTGCAGTACAGTGCAGGGCACCAGATCAGGACTGAGGCCCTACTACTTTAGACATAGTCCGCCCTGAAAACGCTTACCTCCTAGAAGGGATGGGCAGGTAAGAGACAGAAATGGGAAACTGGACATTCTGTATTGGGTATTACACCTGGGGGGGGGGCTGTTTTCAAAGGTATATATAGTAGATAGTAAGATTGCCACTGGATACATATGGGAGTTTGCACATGGCTTCAAGGCAAACTATTAAAACTGTAGCATGGCAGTTTACTGTGTGATATAGCATATTATGGAATTATTTTATGATGAGATCAGCATTAACACGAATACTCTCTCTTGCTGGTGCCTTGCTCCTTTCAGCTGTTAGGCCAGTGACTTGACATTTTTAGGTCATTGATCCCCAATGGACAGATAATGAATGGTTCAGTTTTACAATGAGACCCAGCCTGTGGTGAATCAAATTAATAGAGGTGTCCCCTTTTCTCAGAAGGGTTTTTTTTTCCCACTGAAACTCATAGAAATGGGACCACACTGAAGGCACGCAAGTCAGAAGCATCTATCAAGTTTCAAGATATTTTTGCTGTTCCACACTCCTCCAAAGGATGGAGAAGCCTAATAACTGTACTGGTGAAGTCCAGGCAGGAGCAGTGGTGATGTCCATGACCAGAGGAGGTGGGTCAATGGAGGAACATTCCCTCTTCATCTCCCTTGCACTGTTGCTGCTCTCTTTTGCTCCCAACATTGGGCCAGTAAAAGCAGGACCAGCCTGGAAGTGCTCTGCCCAGTAGCGTTCAGGAATTAACAAGGCCTTCTTATGCACCCACAAAGGATGGGAAGGAGAACCACAGTAATGCAGACTGGTGATTGTCCTGGTCAGGTGGTGGAACAAAAGGAAATAATACCCTCTCCTCATGCCACTAACTCTGCCATTCTTTGCCACTGACAGGGACAAAGTGGGAACTGCAAAGTAAACATGCCATAGATAGCACCAGGAAAGCCATAATAATGGCAGCAACAGTAGGAGCTGACACAAAAGTCCTGGCTTTTCTCTCACTTCTTCTGCATTCCCTTTGCTCAAGCACTCCACACCTCCCTTTCCCCATCCTTCTCCAGTCTCTCTGCCTGTTGTTTCTTCCAGACTTTCCACCCCAAAATTTACAATGTGCTGCACCCCTGAACAGATACCACAGCTGCGCCAATGGCTCTCTTGCAGTGGGGTGGGGGCAAATAGACAAAGGGCCCAGGGATGCAACCAGCCAACAAAAGCTCCACTGTGCCCCCCCCCCCCAGTATGCAGACCAGTTTCTGGGGATTCTTGGATGAGTGATGGCCATTGGAGGGGGTAGGGGTGAGGGTGGGGTCCTCCTCCAGCCAACATCCTTACTCTGCAAGTGCTTTAAAAAAGGAAGAGAGGTCCAGGCTCCAGAGCTGTTGGTACCCTCCATGCACCTTCCAAATGGATCAGAGGGGGGGTGATAGCAAGAGGCTGCAGCTCTGAGTGGCTTTCTTAATCCTTATTGGTATGTGGTGCTGATGCAGTTCTGAAAACTCTGTCCTGGTTCTCTCAGCAGTCTTCCCTTGCCAGTGAGTGATGTTTTTGTTTTGACTCCAGTCAGTGCAAAAAGATGATTGCATTGTGCAACTCAGTGCAGTTGTGTGCATCTTGCTGGTAATAAATGGTGTCTGCTAGATTTTGCCTTTTGCACAGCGGATCTGTTCAGTAGCTGCAGAACACAGGGTATGAATTTTGTCCTTCGCAGCATTGGTGGGGGATGGGGGATAATGGACCTGGGGACATGGGAGGGTTAATGTTGGGGGGGGAGGTGTATGGAAAGCTCCAGATGTTGAAAGGAGGGAGATGAGTAGGGGGGTTATAGGTAGAAGGATTATAATTGGGGGCCTGATAGCAAGCAGTGCCCTTTTCTGCAGAATGAACCCTGTGTTCCTGCAAATAAGTTCTCCTGTGACGTGTATGTGTGTTGTCCTTATGAAACGGCTTAATTTAAGAGCTCTCTTACCCCTTGTTGATGTGTGTTGTTGATGCATTTCTGAAAGTTCTATCCTGGTTCTCTCTGTAATCTTCCCTCTCTAGTGAGTGATGGTTTGTTTGCCTTCTGGAAGAAATGAGATGAGTAGGAGGGTAATGGGTAGAAGGATTACTATTGGGGGGTTATGAATTGTGAATTGTAGTGGAAACGAGGACTTAAGAAAGGACTTTTTCACACAACTCATAAATAGAAAAAATAAACTGTGTTTATTTTTAGGCCATGAAGATGATGAAAGCCAGGATGTTGTAGTGGTTCTGGTGTTGGAAGATGCAGGTTCAAATCCCCACTTAGCCACAAACCTTCCTGAGTGACCTTGGGCCAGTCGCTATCACTCCTACCTCACAGGGTTGTTGTGAAGGCAAAAGGAGAGAAACCACCCTGAGCTCCTTGGAGGAAGGGTGGTATAAAAACGTAAAAAATTAAATATATAAATAATTATTCACTCCATGCCATGACTAATACTGAAAATATTCATATGGAAGTGTCAAAAAGACTGGCAGCTGGGGGGGAGGAAGAGGTGAGAGCAGCTGAGGGCTCTGAGCCAGGGCAAGAAGAGCAGTCTGAGGGCTCCCTTCCTATGGTGGAGGAGGCGGGTCACTTGCCAGTTGCAGTGGCCATGGCGGAGGATTGCGCGCAACCAGTGGTTTTGTCTGATGAGGAGAGTCTGGCAGCTGGTAAGGAAAAGATGGGAGCAGATGAGGACCATGAGCCAGGGCAGGAACAAGCAGTCTTCGAGCTCCCCCCCCCCCCATGGTGGAGGAAGTGTATCACTTGCCACTTGCAGCAACAGTGGTGCAGGATCATCTGGTATTTCTGGGCAAGGGGACGTCAAGGTGAGAGAGAGAGAAAGAGAGATTTTCTTTTCTTAAAAACACCCTCCAGATATAGGCTATATGAATGTAGTGCCACAGTGGTCCTATAATGTCCCTCTTAAAACCCACCTTCAGCATGAAGCCTTTGACTGCCTTAACATCATGACTGAATACTCAGCTTGAGTATTGCAACCTTCTGGTATTAACTGTCAAACCCATTTTTGTATCAGCATCTCTGGGAGGTTCATAAAGACTTGTTGATATGTCTGACTGTCTCTTGCTGGCTACATTAAAGGGGGGGGGAGAGAGAGAGATCATTCTGTTTTCTTTTGTGGCAGGATGGACAATGAGGGGCCACCACTGAAAACCATGAGGCGCTTACATGGAAAAAATAAAAACTCCACCACAAGAAAAAAAGACGTCATGCAGAACAGCGCCAAGAGCAGATACATCTCCATAGCCCTCAACATCAGCTGCGCTGGCCCTTGATGCCTCTCCTCAGCCTTTAGCACAGGGACACGATGATATGTCTCCAAAGCATTTCACATCAGTCAAGGGGCCGCAGTCCCAGTTGGATGGCTAGTTAATATTTTCTTTTAAATCCTCCTCCTCGTTAAAGCAGAAACAAATACACATCTGAAGTTATGCATTCCAAATGGTGTTGACACTTTTTCCTTTATTCCAAATGTCTCTGAATTAGAAAGCCCTGTTGTTTCAAGCTACTCTGTTTCCTCAAAAATAAGACCTAGTGTGTTTTTTGAGAATTGCTGAAATATAAGACCTACCCCGAAAATAAGACCTAGTTGTGATCAGGGCCGGGATTGGGGGGGGGGGGCGGAAGGGGTCCTCAGGCAGGGGCGGGTGAACAACATGACCAGGAATGCTGCACTCCTGCGTGCGCCACCTAGAAAATGCCTGCTGTGCTACCTTGGACAGAGGGCGCTGAGGAGGAGCTGAGGTGGGAAGCAGCAAGCGAGGCAACCCTGCCTACCGGGCTCTGAGGCTCTCCACACTTTCCAGGGAGTAAGTCCCATTAACTATAAAGGGACTGACTTCTGAGTAGACAGGCAGGCAGGCATCCTCCTGGGCGCTGAGGGGACACCCTCTCCACAACTTCCTGGGAGCAAGTCCCATTAACTATAAAGGGACTGACTTCTGAAAAAAATAAGACCCACCATGAAAATAAGACCTAGTGTGTTTTTTTGAGCAAAAAAAAAAATATAAGACAGTGTCTTATTTTCGGAGAAACATGGTATGACTCAGCTGTGTTTATTCATCTCCTTCAGTCACATGCAGCAACAGTTCCCAAACTGTGGGTCACAACCAAGCAGTTGGTCATGACCCGATTTTTGGTTGGTTGCGTAATGCCCATCTCACCCCCACCTCTGCCTCTTCGCCTGCTCCAGGCCTACTCGCGTTGTGTTCTCACTGTGGAGCAATGAAAATGAACTCCTCAACAAGAATACAAAGCCCCATAGGATGCCAAAAAAGCAAGAGACACAAAACTTCACCCACTTGTTGGCACCTTCTTGGCTGCCCTTTTCCTCAGCACAGTCTTTCCAGCAGTTGCTGCTCTCCAAAGGTGAGCGGATAGCTAGGTGAAACCTAAACAAGCTAGAGCAGCAGCCTGACCAGATCCATCATTTGGCATGTTGTACTTGACTGGCAGCAACCTGGAGAAGGATAGCAATGAATACAAACATCTTCCTATGATTTTCCTCTCTGATACAGCCATCATCTCTCCCTTATCGCTATCCCAAACAGCTAATGCTGAAGCGCAGAGCCCTACTGTAAATCTACACAAGCATGAAAGGTACAGGAGCTCTGCTTGCCTTTGCTTCTAGTCAGCATGAAACCTTCCCAGTATGCATGTGGAGAGAGTAGAGATTCATAGGGAAAATGTTTAGGCTCTTCCGTGGTACAGATCTGTCTTATAGGGGTTGACCGCCGACCTGAGTCTAGCACTCCTTCACCCACTACCATCCATCAAATGCACTGTCTGCAATTGCAAGCAGACACTGACCCCAGTATGTGGGTTTCAGTGCAATTGAGGTCAGTCCCTCAGGGAAATCATGATTGAGGGGGCCTTCTGTTGGGGATCCTACCTTGTATATCTGACCCAAGGGACTCCTTGTTGACAGGCTCATGCTCCATGCTAGGATCTGAATCCAAAGATCCCTGGGTCCAAAGTCAGCTGCTGGATCCAAAGATCCCTGGGTCCAAAGTCACCTGCTGCTGACTTTTCTGGACAAATTAGCTCTTCTTGCTCCTCCTCCGTGTTGGAGTCCTGACTGCCTCCTGCTGTTAGGGTATGACAAGAAGACCAGTTCAGGGAACACAAGGTCCTCTCCAATCACCCTGCACCCTATAATTGAAGTGCCCTTTCAATAAAATTAGCTGCTTTGCATTGTAATCATGAACCTTGCAGGTTTACTTTGGGCTGTTACTATGTGATGTAAGTTCCTTCTGTGACTCAGGTTTCATAGGAAAAGTCATTTTGCTTTCTTTCTTTGTGCTCCTGCAACTCCTGTGTGAACATGACCTCTGAAGGCTACAGCAGCAGCCCCCAGGAGGGTGACATTATCACCAACTGTTCCAGTAACAAATTCATTGCATGTAGAAACAATGAGCATCCTAAGTGTGACATTACTGCTTGAAACATTAGCTGGTGACATTAGCATTATCTCATTGTTCACTGGTGGCAGATCCCTGTGTTGTTTCATTTTACTAAAAGCATGGGAGTTAATTAGGGGTTTACCAAGATAAAGGATTAATTGCTGTGGCTTTCAGTAGACATGCTGCAAGCAAACGCTGCAAAAACTCTCCCAGCAGTTCTCTGCTATACTGAGTTAAAAACATATTCCTTACGGTCAGGAGGTTAGCTGTCTTGGTGGCTTGTCTATGACCAATTAGTAGAAACAGTCATCCTTTTAGGTGAGATACTAAATAACTGAGTTGATCAATGATGCTTTTACTGCAGAATTTATTTACTTTGCAATGCTGTCATCAAGCTTTATAAATCTACCCCCCATTCACCATTGGCTGATGCATAGCATTTAATGAATATGGAAAACTATGGATTCCTTTGAATCTGTGGAGAATTCACACGCGATAAGCAACCTTTCATGTCCCTCAGTTGAGGATCTCCTTGGAATATAACTTACTGCATGCATCCCTGCCTTTTGCATGCATTCCTTCCAAGAGAGAATGTCTTTGAATTGTCTCATAGTCAGATGGGATGAGGTAAGGCATCCTACCTAGTCTCACATGTTAAGTGGTCCATTTCCCAAGGGTGAAAACTCTACATGCAGAACATGCTCTGTGTCACCTATCCCTAAATCTCACCTGTGAGGCGGTCTCTAAGCGTTCCTTCAAATGGACAGGGGCTCCTGCTCATCAACCTACCCCTGATTGGTAGGCCAAACTTTCCCCTTTCTCAGCAGTCCTTTCAAACACAGAGGTTCTTCCCTATTTGTGTTGCAAGTCTTTATAATTTACATAGAGGAATTTTCACCCCTTGCTTGGGTCAGCAGACATACAAGAAATTGCCAAAAAGAAGCTTATTTGATGCATCAAGGTGAGATGCATCTGACCCCTCACCAACAACAATCAAATATATACTCCAACAAGGAATTGCAAGTCCACCCAATCACATGCATACAAAACCCAACAGCCCAATCAACATCCTCCACAATTCCACAGTAAAGCAGAGGGAAACTATTTCTGAGGAATTAGTCCAAACCAGCCTAGAGCCTAGCTCTGAATGTATCAAGGCATATGGGTTCATGGCAGGGTTCCCCTGAAATAATGGATTCCCTCCATGGCTTCCTTCCTTTTCCCCTTCACTGTCCTTGTATCACAGAATGCTTAGTCTAACTTCAGACTAGTTAGAATGGCAACTGCTCGTTTTCTTTGTATGCTCTCTGTCTGCTTCACCCAAACCTATTTACAACCCCCCATTTTATACTTAATAAACTCTCTGACAATATTTAGAACTGCCATTCTCTGAGGTGGCTGAGACAGTTGCCACCTCAGATGAACAAATAGCCCATATTATTGTCCAAGAACAGGTAACTGGTAGCAATAGAACCACAGAACTGGGACTGTCTCCAGGCCAACAGATGTCTGTTAACTGAGACGCTCCCCACTACATGAATGTGGAAAGATACTATACACCTGTACACCTTTTGCACCCCTTTGGTCCCCATTTGTTGCATTGCTACCGGAAAACTTCACAATACCTAGGTTGTTACAGGAGGGGGAGAAAGTGTTTGAGCCATGAGTTCATTGTAAGAATAACCAGGGTTTTTATGTAAGCTAAGATCTCTCATTGCACTTACAACCTAACCCTAACCAGTAGATCTCCAGATCTACTGCCATATTTCCTCTAACAGCATTGTAAATGCACGCCACTGTCATGCACATCAGAGGTGCTGATGCAAGCTGCTGGAGGCTCTGTGTGCCCACCAGAGAAAAACCCAACCTGCATGAATGCTTCTAATGTTACTGAAGTTACTTTTTAGTTCTTATAATCATGGCCAAAAAATGGAATAGAATTGCAATACTGTATATACTGTCCCATGCAATATTTTTTCAAATGTAGCCACTAAATGTGAACATCAGTAGTTCACTAGGTTGCATATGTTATCTTTGCAATAACCTTTGCAATACCTAGGCTGTTACAGGAGGGAGTGGGGAGAGAGAGAGAGAGAGATATTGGATGCTGTAGGAGGAAAATTTCTGCCTAGAGATGCTAAGATTGCCAATCCCCCTTACCTTTCAGAGCAGCATGATCAAGAATCAACCAGTGTACCAAACCCCTGCACGGAGATGACAACAGGGGACGCTGCACATGTTGGATTTCTGAAGGAAGCTGTTAAAAGGATGGCGCCTCTGTCCAAGTAAAAAGGAGAACAGCCTGGAAAGGCAAAAGCAGATGCAAAGATTCTGCCCTTAGGACAAGGAGAGTCAAAGATGAATTTCAGCAAATATATGCCAACACACACATCGATTGGCCATGTATTTGGCCAGACATATGTCAGTCATTATTTGAGGATTACTCATGAGACAATGCCAGTCTCAAGCACATGCCTGCACCATATTCAAATAATTTAGTACTGACTCATGGATCAATGTATTCTAAATTCTTCAGATTTAGATTCTGCATTTAGTGGATGGCTTATGTATAAATCTTCTTTTGCTTTTTGTTGCAGTTTTCAGTCCTCCTATCTTAGATTATAAGTGCCTCTTTGCTGTAATGATCTTCTATGAACTCTGTTCCTGTTGTTGGCTAATCATGTATAGTATTCTTTCCCGGATTTTTCTCAGACCATGTACCTAAGTTCACAACAGTTTATTACGGAATAAGAATTTCATCTTAATTATTTTTCCTGGCCACCAGGGGGCTATAAGGAGTCCTCTTCAGTCTGCCTATTCTAATTCTGCTGATCAGTGCTGCTCCTCGCCAGCCCTGCCCGTTCTTTTTCAATCAGGATAGCTGCATAAGAACTACAACAAGATCTAAACCTTTATGCAAAACAAAATATGTTTCTAATCATTGGGCTGTTTTCCATGGCTATTTCATTCTATGTATATCAAGGCCATAGGGTTATTTTATTTTAGTGAGTTTGTTTTCATGCTGTTCATGTCTTATGGCTTTTGTTAATTCAGTTTTCATATCTGTTGCTGTAGCAGCACTATCCTGCTTTGGTACTGCTATTTCTGGAAATAGATGTATTTCATTCGGGCCTACAAAGAGATCCACTGTGCAAGCATATCTCTGGGACCACTGTCCTAGAATACTTTGCCGAAAAGCAGTTATGTCAATCTGCTGCAGCAAAAACGTCAGGGCATCTATTAGGTGAAGTAGACTCTTGCTCATGAGAGCTGCACTACCATAAATGAATGCTTCAGGAAACAGGGATCTCAGTGTGTTTTTAAATATTTGGACATCTCCTTAAAGGATGGGTCAACTATAAAAAGTATAGTGTTGGTGACAGCATCCAAATAATTAGTCACAGATTAGTTTTGCTAATCTTACAGCATATTATTCTCAAGATGCACATTAATATATACTGATAAAGTCCTATGCTGATTTCTAGAATAATACACATTATCACACGGTGAAAGCACATGAAATAAATTCACATATTATTGGGAACAGGATCCCCCCCCCCCAAGTAGGTCACAATATTTGCAGATCTGCAAATATTCACTAGACTGTGCATGCAGGCCCTACATGTGTATGAATAGTACACATGGGTTGTGCAGGCACTATAGGGGCTGCACACAGTCCGGTGAACATGTGTAGGACATAGCCTGCCACTACATTCTCAGTTCCTGCTCCATGTTGATTTTACTCAATGTTCTTTGTATGAAAAGGGCTAAAGAGGTACCCACTTGCAATGACAAAGAAACTTACTTTAGGCTTATCCTTTGCAATAGCTACATACAGATAAATGGAAGGCATGAGTCTGGTGGGGACAGGCAGGACCCAATCCACCTGCCCACCCCCATTGCCGCTCACCTCCTGCCCCATTCTGCCCTCCCAGCACTGTTCATTGTAACCAAATAGTCTTATCTGAGAGAGCAGAAAAGATTACCATGAAGCTTGGCATTACTGAAAGCTATATTAGCATAATTGCTAAGATCCAGAGTAAGACTAGGACCCAGTCTCCTGGTACCTGAAGGAGTACACCAGACGTCTCCCTCCCTTGTCTGGTAGTGATATAGTACAGTGGTCTTCAACGTTTTTTGTTCCTGTTAAGTTGCCACAGCCCCACAACTGAGGCTTCGTGACCCCATTGGGGTCGCAACCCCAATGCTGAATAACACTGTTCTAAATAGTGACCCTATAGCCAAAAATTCATTTCTTGCAACTGCTACTTGCAAAGGTTTTGCTTGGGGTCAGAGGCAGACTTCCCTGCTCCCAAGGCAATGGTCTACAAAGCCGCCCCCACCTTTGAAGCACAACTGGAAATGCAGTTCCTGACCGTGTCAGGAGCCTCACTATGGCTTTCTGCATGGTCCTAGAGTAGCGCGGGCTCAGTGCCTAGGGCATTTGCCCCATTTGCCCAGTGCTGGGTCCGCTGCTGCTTGGGTTCCCTGAGAGAATGCTTATGGAAAGAAATTCTGAGCCAGCTCAGTTCGTCTTTCCCACCACCAGCGTCAAGGTTGTGTCGGGAGCATGGAATATTGAATATAATTTGATGTGGCATTAAACAGGGCTTCAGAATGTATCAGGGAGATGGAAACTGTGACAAAGGTTGAGATCTTTCCCCTGAGCAAAGGGCCCCTTTCCATACTGCAAGAAGCAATGGCTCTCAGCACCTTTGCTGGGAAAAGCTTCACAGGAAATCTTGCTCAATGGTGGGAAGACTGACAGTTTTGAATCAGCAAGGTCAGCAGGTCACAAAGACGCGTCTGCCTTGCATTGTATGATCAGGTGCAATATGGATCTGAAGGTAGAGGTACCTTGGGAAGGATCACAGGAATTAAAGTGAAGGATTCCTCAGGTTTGAGATATCTCAGAAAGACCCCTGGACATGTATTCTATCCACTCTTATTAGTTTCCTGTCTTCTCACTGAAGTATTGTATCTTCATCGATTACCAGACCATGGGGCTGTAGTGACACAGACTGAGCTTACATAAGGGTGTCCAAAGCTGCCATGGCATGAAAGGAGGGACACTTGGGAAATAGCCCCATGGTCTCAGAGTCTGGTTGCTAAACTAGAAAGAATGCTGTCAATAGATGGGTGTTGGGCTCACAGTAATAATGCATGCTGAGATACGTGTCTTCAAGGGAGCTAAGACTGTCAACTAAAAGGCGTGTGACCCACCACATTGTGCTTTGCCTGTATAAGGGAAGACCAAATGCCAGTCTGGTTATGCATGATTTGGGAGACGTTTACCTTGTGCATCAAATCTGTACAAATTTCCTGGAATAAAATGCTGAAGTCTGGTGTTCTTTGATGAGTTACCCTACCCTAACAGTTCCATCACACTGTTTGAAAAGCCAACCACTAACAGGTGTTTATCCAAAATACTCTACTGCAAAATTTATAATATTTTTAGATCACTCTTCTACAGCAGTGTTTAGGATGGTGTACCTAGTCAAAAAGTCATCACATCAATGCAACAACAGCACAGTTTTTCAAACCATGTTTGAATGAACAACAGCAACAGAAGCGCCATAAAACCACAGGGCAAAAGCATTAACAAGCCAATAAAAACCTCCTCTCAGGCAGACTGGGCCTAGGCCATTTACGGCTTTATAGGTGATAGTACCATAAACCAATCCATAGTAGAAGGTTGTGCAGAAGAGGGAAAAGAAAAAAGAAAAAAAAGCCTGGCTGATCTGACCTCTGAGCCAGTCTCCATCAAGAGGCAGACAGCTGTGTTCCACACCATCTCCATGTCATGCCCACTTAGGCAGTATTACAGTAATCTATCTGAGAGCTTACCAGGGCATGAATGACAGTAGCTAAATCCTTGTTATTGAGGAGGAGATTGCAGCTGGCAAAGCTGATAGAAAAGACTCTTGACCACAGCCAGTATGTGATTGTTCAGGTCTGGACCAGGAGCACCTCCAGGCCAAGAGCCTGCACCTTCAAGGGGAGCGTGACCCCATCAAGAACAAATGTACCCAACCTCACCCAAATCACATGGGCTGTCTCATGATTATCTAGATCTAACTGCAGTCTGTTTACCTTTATCTCATAAGAGCATCCAGATACAGGTTCCAACAGCCATGTTTGAATGTACAGAGGAAGAAGAATTGAGAGTCACCAATAAGTTGGTGTCACCATATTCCCACACCTCACTCAGCACTCTCATGGGGCTACGCAGTAGAAGAATGTATTCTTCTTTGATTTCAGGGTGTTGATGTGGCAAGAACTACAAACATGCAATGCAAATGTAGGTGGGCTAGCAACTTTTGGGTAATGAAGTTATGCCCCAGTGTTGAATTTCCATATTGCCAAATATAAAATGTCACTTTTTGTCCAAATCATAACTTGTCAGCAAAAGGAACAAAATGACACTATTATTTAAATTAAAGCGGAGTCAGCAAGACCTTCTTTTTCCTTCTTCAGGCCTGAGCTCTGTCCCATCCCATTTCTCATTTGTTGCTTTATTTTTAATTGGCCTCTGGGAATATGAAGAACTTGATTCACTTGCATTTTCCTTTGTCCCTTATGACACTCTCATTTTACCTTCTACTTTTGCTGGATTCCTGGCATGATCCTACAAGTCACTGCACCAGCGTTCACATGAAAGGGGAAAAGGTAGGGACATCCATAAGCTCCACTCCAAACCCCCCCCCCCAATTTTTGCCGAATCACATGTACTCTGCAGCCTTCTAAAAACAGCAGCTAAGGGGGCCATCACAAAAAGTAGGGGCCTTGGCTCTCTCTGCCCTCCCTATATATTAAACACTGCACCACACCAATGATGGTGAGCATGAGAGGGCAGAATAAACTACTCGGCTGCTATCTCTTCTAAAACCGTGCATGCTATGAGACACCCATGCATTGCAGCAACTATGTGTTCATCTTCAGAATTTTATTTTTTGCTCATACACAGATTTGATCAATCAATTATCTCTGCTTAGGTTATAACCCTAATTATTTGCCATTTGATATGATTTTACATGCATTTAAGGTTTATTGTTACTGTGATCTTTTAGGAAGCCAAACATAATTGGGCAGGAGGTCTGGTCTAGAGGGTAGAGCCTCTGTTAGCCCAAAGATAACAGACGGTTGCCAGTTCGAGGACACCGGCAGCTCCCTGAACGGCTGAGAATGGTGAGACCTTGAAGCAGCTGACAAGCCGAGCTGAGTGATTCCACCTGCTCTTGGTGTGAGCAAGAAGCGTCTTGGCTGCCCTCCATGTGAGAGATGGAGTTGCTTGTCAGCCTGCATGGGAGAACTGGAAGCCAGAAGTGAGACCAAACCAGGAAGATCCATTCTGAAATGTTGATTCTTGAAAGGGAGAACCTCTATGATTGTAAAAATCCCCTTGAGGGATTTAGAAACGTCTGCCTATGTAAACCGCCTTGAATAAAGTCAGAGGAGTAATCTGATGACCAGAAAGGCGGTATATAAATACCTAGTTATTATTAGTTATTAATTATTATTATTATTATTCTATTGGCATTAGTCCTATAGTATATTACTTCCATTTATATATAAACTCAAGTAATATACCTCCAAATTGCATATTATGCCAACTATATTTTGTGGTATTTATTACCCACCTGGTTTTCTTTTTCCGCTGACTTTAATGCAACTTCCTTATTTTCTGTATCCGCACACAACATACCCATTTTACAAATAGTGGCAAATCTATATTGTTGAGATAGATATATTGCATTGGTTCTGTCATCTTGAGGTTGGAATCCCATACACACTTTCCTGAGAGAAAATCCCATTGAACACAATGGGACTTACTTCTGAGTACACCTGCATAGCATTGTGCTGTAAGAAACGGAACCCAGGGAGCAGATATGGAAATTGAGAGGTGGCCTGTTGCAAGGAAGGGTTGCCTGCCTCAATTCACCATAGCTTCCAGGAAGGCCTGGTTTAAAAATAATGCTGAGAATATGCTAAAAAAGTAAACAAACTCCTTTGCCCATTCAAGACTCATGTTTAAACTGCTCTCTGGCACCCTGTTTGCATCGTCAACATGCTGGAGTGAATGGCATAATCCCAGGCTATGTATCTCTGGAGTGCATGTTGCATGAGTAGGCATGCATGTCTACTCAGAAGTACGTCGAATTTATTTCAAGGAGGCTTACTCCCAGGTAAGTGTGTATAGTCGAATTGAGCTTTTAGGCATGGTAGGCAGCAAATGGAGTTTTGCCCTATGTTAAAAATAATGATCACATGATCTGCCACTTCTTATGCCCTTTAATATCAGTACTTATCAAGGGACTTCCACAGACTGAAGTCCTGTTGTATGCAGCCTTCTCTGATCTTATATTTACCGAATGAGAGACAAATCGCTCCTAAGAAGCCAAGCACAAAGTTTTGCAGCAGGGGTAGTGGTGTAGCTAAGCCGTTTTCTGCCCAGTGCAAAGAACATTTTGTAGCCCTCCCCCCCCCCCCAACGAAATCAAATTTAATTAAATTGGGTCTTTTTTATTAATTAAAGTGAGTGAGAAATATTAACTAACATTTTGAAAAAGCAAGTATTTGTTGAAAGTTAGGATTGGGCCATAAGTAGCATGAATTAAAACAAAGTTGAGTTATTTATTTATTTCCCTAATTTTTCATCCCACTCTCTTCTGAGGGGCATCCAAAGTGGCTTACAACAATTTGAACATATATACATCTAAAATAAAACTGTAAAATGCAATGTAAAAAAGTAGCAAACAATCACAGGCATTATGGATGAACACAAAAGCACATAAAATACAATAAATCATAAAACCATCAATAAAAGTAGCAGGTGTCAGGTGCTAGAGAAGACTGAAATTAGAAGGCTTGCTGAAATAGAAAAGTTCTTAGAGATCACTGGAGGCTTCTGAAAAGGGAGGAAACCAAAGGGGCCCTCTTTCAAACCACCACCCCTCTTACTTCCGCAAATCTAAAAGGCATATCTAATTTAGAGCCCAATCCTGTAACTCTCTACTCAGAAGTAAGTCCCATTATAGTCAGTGTAGCTTACTCCCAGGAAAGTGTGCATATACAGTTTCAGAGGTGCAGGGAGCTGGAGACAATCATAAGAGCCAGCAGTTTACCTTTAGGAACTGGAATAGAATAGGGATCATGAATTACACATAAATGATTAGGTGATGATTATTACTAAGAGGCCAGGCCTGCTCTGAGTGCCAGGTGCTGCTCAGTGCTCCTGTAGCTTGGCTCGAATGCCTTGCCTTGTGTGCTCTCCTCTTCAGGTTCCTATGCACCCAGCCAGCCAGCCAACAGAGAGCCCAATCCTACGCATGCCTACTTGGAAGTCAGTCCCACTATAGTCAATTCAATTCGTTGGATTCCTCTCAGCCTGCCCTTTCTGATGGACTATGGCAGGTTCGCCTACTCGCAAGTAAACACGCACGGCTCACTTTCACTTTCCATAGGGCTCCATGCATTTTTTCCTTCTGGTTTTTTGGCTATAACTTTTGAACGAAAAGAGTGATTTCAATTCTGTTTTCTGCACTGCACCCCGCTGGCCATTCCGCATCCAACAGTGTATGGCGTGACCTGGTAGTGCCTAACACCACGATTTTATCTCATCCTCCCCCCAGGTGCGTCACCCCCCTGCGTGTCACCTGGTGCAGCCCGCACCCTGCACCCCTTAGCGAAGCCACTGCTTCTAGGTCTCTCCTCTCTCCTGTATGCCTCCCTCCTGTGTGACTGTCTGGAGCTTAATTGTTCCCCCTTGCAGCAGAGATCAATATTCTTGCTGGACATCACAGCAGTTGCGGAGGGCAAGCAGCAGCAGACCACACAGTCCCCAGCTGCTGCTGCCGCCGCCGCCACCACCAACATCTCAGCTGCTGTGCTGGCTACTCCGCCCTGCACCTGCAGACCAATCTAAGTTGCTGGGGGTGGGGAATGGCAGCCAGGAGCAAGTAAGTTGACTGTTGCCCCCCCCCAATCTCCTCTCTCCTGCTGCATGCCTGCAGCAGCCCAATAGGCGTGTGGGCATTGTTGCCCATGTAGGCCCCCCACCCTGTAGCCCCTCCCTATAGCCCAGTGCATTTGCTACCCCCTGCACCCTCTTAGCTATGCTACTGAGCAGGGGGGGGTGAAGATTATTTCAATTTCCTGACTGTTGTAGAGAGTTATGCAAATTGATGCTTTACAATAGTATTTGCTATGCTTATGATGTCTGCCTCAGGAAACTTCCCATATTACAAGTGTTCTTCCCCCATCCCCATTTTTTTCTACTTTGCTTCCTAGGTGGTATTTTGTTCCCACTTTCTTTCTTTCTTCTTTCTCTCCAGATATTTGCTATCTGCCTCTCCATAAAGGCAATACTGCATATGTTTGATATATATTTGAAAGAGAGAGATCCCTTTTGGGGAGAGAGTTTAATTTAATTTAGAGTGCTTTAATTGGAAGTTTATATTTCAATTTTTAGTAGTTATTTTGTCCATTTTACTGGCTGGGTTAATTATATGAATGCATATTTAAAATTTCAATACAGAAAAGAGTGCTTCTATTATTATTAGGGAATTAATGAGCTCAAATGCATTGTTAATTTGAATTTTGGGGGTATATCAATTAATTTAAGCACTTATTTTTATGCCTTATTTTACTTACACACACACACACACACACACAGAGAGAGAGAGAGAGAGAGAGAGCCATAATGGGGGGTGTAGACAACATTGTTGGCAGCCTTCAGTCTCGAAAGACTATGGTATCGCGCTCTGAATGGTGGTTCTGGAACAGCGTCTAGTGTAGCTGAACAGGCCAATTCGGGAGTGACAATCCCTTCCACACCAGGAGCAAGTGCAGTCTGTCCCTGGTCTGTCTCCCTGGCTATGGGCCTTCCTTATTTGCCTCTTTGCCTCAGACTGTTGGCCAAGAGTCTCTTCAAACTGGGAAAGGCCATGCTGCACAGCCTGCCTCCAAGCAGGCCGCTCAGAGGCCAGGGTTTCCCACCAGTTGAGGTCCACTCCTAAGGCCTTCAGATCCCTCTTGCAGATGTATTGCAGCTGCGGTCTACCTGTAGGGCGCTTTCCTTGCACAAGTTCTCCATAGAGGAGATCCTTTGGGATCCAGCCATCATCCATTCTCACAACATGACCGAACCAATGCAGGCGTCTCTGTTTCAGCATCGTCACTGAGCTGCATGAAATCTTCTGTCTTTGCTGGAGAGAAGGTGGAGTACCTCAAGACATGAGGGATGCAAACATCATCACGCTGTACAAGAACAAAGGTGACAGGGGCGACTGCAACAACTACCGCGGCATCTCTCTCCTTAGCATTGTAGGAAAGCTGTTTGCCCGAGTTGCACTAAAGAGGCTCTAGGTACTTGCAGAGAGCATCTATCCAGAATCGCAGTGTGGATTCTGAGCCAACAGGTCCACCACTGATATGGTATTCTCCCTTAGACAACTCCAGGAGAAATGCAGGGAACAACAACAGCCACTCTTTATAGCCTTCATAGATCTCACGAAGGCTTTCGACCTGGTCAGCAGAGACAGCCTCTTCAAGATTCTCCCCAAGATTGGATGTCCACCCAGGCTCCTCAGCATCATCAGATCTTTCCACAAGGACATGAAGGGCACTGTTGTCTTCAATGGCTCCACATCAGACCCCTTTGACATCCGAAGCGGAGTGAAGCAGTGCTGTGTTCTTGCACCAACCTTATTTGGGATTTTCTTCACTGTCCTGCTGAAGCAGGCCTTTGGAACTGCAACAGAAGGCATCTATCTCCGGACCAGATCAGACGGAAAGCTCTTCAACCTCTCCAGACTGAGAGCAAAGTCCAAAGTCCAGCTGAAATGTCTGCATGACTTCCTCTTTGCCGATGATGCAGCTATCACTACCCACTCTGCCAAAGATCTCCAGCAGCTCATGGATCGTTTTAGGAAGGCCTGCCAAGATTTTGGACTGACAATCAGCCTGAAGAAAACACAGGTCATGGTTCAGGATGTGGACTCACCTCCCTGCATTACAATCTCTGCGCATGAACTGGAGGTTGTCCATGATTTTGTGTACCTTGGCTCAATGATCTCCGACACTCTTTCTCTTGATACCGAGCTAAACAAGCGCATCGGTAAAGCAGCTACCACATTTTCCAGACTCACAAAGAGAGTCTGGTCCAACAAGAAGCTGACGGAACATACCAAGATCCAGGTCTACAGAGCTTGCATCCTGAGTACACTTCTGTACTGCAGCGAGTCATGGACTCTTCGCTCACAACAGGAGAGGAAACTGAATGCTTTCCACATGCGCTGCCTCCGACGCATCCTTGGCATCACCTGGCAGGACAAAGTTCCAAACAACACAGTCCTGGAACGAGCTGGAATCCCTAGCATGTATGGTGTAGACAAAGGGCAGCAGAAATCCAGGACTTCTCCTACAGCAGGAACAGTGATGTCATCAGCAGACATAGCTACTGTACTGCCTTTAAGCTGACAAGAAGCCTCAGGCTTGGCAGGAGGCAATTTGCCTACAGACATATGTTAATTTCTGTGGATTTCTATGGCTTTCACCTTTCAGAAAGACAACTTGGGAGATTCTACACAACTCATGTTACATTAAGGCGGTGGTACTCAAACTTTTCTGGCCAGGGGCTCCCTTGACCCCCGTGGCTGTTGGCCATGACTCCCCATCATGTTCCTGAGGGCTGGAAGTTACATCATTAAACAGAAAGTGGCCAGAAATATTAACTATATTAAATATATTAAAAATATTATATATTATATCGTAATATTAAATATATATTAACTATATTAATATTAATTATATTAATCATATCATTAGTTAAATGCAGATCTTAAAAATATATTATTAATACACAGCAATATACATGCTTTATAAATGATCAGTTGCTGATCACTGTTGGAGACAGGATGCTGGAGTAGGTAGATTTTGTCTGGTCCAGGAGGACTCATTTTTTTTCAACTGTGTAAGCATACCAATAGAATTGTTTTATCAAAGGAACTTTGTGAACAACCAGTCTGACCAACATTACACACACACACACACACACACACACACACACACACACACACCCCTGTGGACCCCAATCCAACTAGTCTTTTCTCCCATTCTCCTTGGAAAGGATTGAACCCTTTATTAATTTAATGAAATTAAATTTTTCCAGCAGCTGGTGGGGAAAACAAAAATAGACAATGAAAATAAGAGACGCGTGTGGCCTCTGGGAACCAAATGCCAGGTAAGGCACGAGAGTTTAGCATCTGGGCGAGGAGAAGGCAAGTAGACCTCTGAGTTTTGGAGAAGGAGGAGGATGACGACGACAACAACGAGAGGGTAAGTGTACTCATTCTAACGCTTTGGCTTTCTAACTCCCTGTCTTCTAACCTTACCTTTAAATCAACCTTAAATCAAAATTGAAAGTTAGCACCATAAGGGAGGAGCAGAGTCCTACTTGTGAGTAAGAGCAGAGTCCTACTCGTGAGTAAGAGCCCAAGGGTCAGGCATTTAAATCAAAGTTGAAAGTTAGCTGCACCTAAGGTAGCACCTAATTGAAGGAAGGGAGGAGGATAAAGTGGAAAGCAGGTTTTTCTACTTGTTTAAATTAAACCTATACTTAACCCAAGTTAAACCTAATCTAAGTTAGAACATAACCTAAACAGTTCAGTAAATTGGGACACAGGACACAGGATCTAGAGAGCAATAAATAATTAAACAAACCCAAAGAAAAACTAGCTTGAAGTTACAAAAACAGTCCAGCCTAAGAGAACAGAACTAGGAGGGAAAGAATCTAGGAAGGTCCAATTCCCAACCCATTAAGAGCCCCATTAGGCTAATCCAAGCAGTCCATTCAGGAGCCTGCAGAGTAGGTTACGCCCATCAGCAGCCATTTGCCTTCCTGAGCTTTTGTAAACTCACCTGGGAAGGCCAGCCCCCTTTCAATCAGGAAGGAAGGAGGGAGGAGGAGCCAGCCAGGAGTATAAAGCTAGGCCGGCCATCACGTGAGGCTCTCTCCAGACGCGTGTGGCCTCTGGGAACCAAGTGCCTCGGGAACTAAGTGCCAGGTAAGGCACAAGAGTTTAGCATCTGGGCGGGTTCAGCAGCAGGGCGAGGAGGCCAGGGCCCCATACGCTGCCCTTCCTCTTCCCTTGAGAAGAGGGCTGCTATACAGTGTAGGGTTTATAAAAGGACCCCTAAATAAAACAACAACAACAACAAAGCTATGCAGTCAGACAGCCAGCAGCAGGGTGGGGGCTATCCAGTGTTCTACATCGAGTGCCACATGTATGATTATATGCCTCTGGGGCATAAGTCATGGGTGTGTCCTCGGTGCAAGGGCTCCAGGGTCTCAGGGAACGCGTCCGCTCCCTTGAAGCCTTGGTGGCCGACCTGGAGAAGTGCAGGCAGGCAGAGGAGGACCGTGGGGAGACTTCCGGGGACAATCAGGCTTCGTCCCAACCTCAGGCGTGCAGCTCCTCGGCTGCCTGGGTGGGAAGTCTCGGGACCGGAGGACGTCATCCTGGAGAGGAGGGAAACAATCCCCTAGGGGGGACCCCTTCTCCAGGGGATGGGCCCGTATCCGAACGCACTCGGGATACTCCTTGGCGGGAGGGGGCTTCTTGTAGTGGGGGATTCAATTATTAGAAACATAGAGAGGGGGGTTTGCGACGGATGTGAGGATCGCATGGTGACTTGCCTGCCTGGTGCGAAGGTTGCGGACATCACTTCTTGTCTAGACAGGCTAGTAGACAGTGCTGGGGGAGAGGTAGCGGCTGTGGTGCATGTCGGCACCAACGACGTGGGCAAGTGTAGCTGGGAGGTCCTGGAGGCCAAATTTAGGCTTTTTGGCAGGAAGCTGAAAACCAGGACCTCAAAAGTAGTGTTCTCTGAAGTGCTACCTGTTCCACGCGCAGGGCCAGCTAGGCAGGCGGAGATCAGGGGTCTCAATGCGTGGATGAGACGGTGGTGTAGGGAGGAGGGGTTTAGATTCGTTAGGCACTGGGGAATGTTTTGGGACAAGCGGGGCCTGTACAAGAGGGACGGGCTCCACTTGAACCAGAATGGAACCAGACTGCTGGCGCATAACATTAAAAAGGTGGCAGAGCAGCTTTTAAACTGATCCCTGGGGGAAGGCTGACAGGAGCAGAGGAGCATCCGGTTCGGGACTCCTCATCCCTATGGGATGAGGATGAGGATGGGGAGGTTAGAGAACAACAAGACAAAGGCAGAGTAGGAGAAGAAATTGGGAAAGGTAGTGTGATGGGATGTGATAGACGGTTTGGCACAATTAGAGGATGCGGGGACAAAGGAGCGAATAAGCAGCGCATCCTGGGGTATTCTGTGTACAAATGCTTTTATGCGAATGCCCGAAGTCTACGAGCAAAGGTGGGAGAACTGGAATGTCTGGTGACAAGGGAAAACATTGACATAGTGGGCATAACGGAAACCTGGTGGAATGCGGAGAATCAGTGGGATACCGCAATCCCGGGCTATAAACTCTACAGGAGGGACAGGCAGGGGCGTGTTGGAGGTGGGGTGGCCGTTTATGTTAAGGAAGGGATAGAATCCAGCAAAGTAGAGATTGAAGGTGGGTCCGACTCCACCGTAGAATCTCTGTGGGTTAAATTACCAGGCTTGTGCAGCGATGTAATACTGGGGGCGTGCTATCGTCCTCCAGACCAGAAATCTGATGGGGACCTTGAAATGAGGAAACAGATCAGGGAGGTGACAAGGAGGGACAGGGTTGTAATCATGGGGGACTTCAATTATCCTCATATTGACTGGGTCAATTTGTGTTCTGGTCACGATAAGGAAACCGGATTTCTTGACGTGCTAAATGACTGTGGCTTAGATCAGCTAGTCACGGAGCCCACTAGAGGACAGGTGACTCTGGATTTAATATTGTGCGGTACGCAGGACCTGATTAGAGATGTAAACGTTACTGAGCCATTGGGGAACAGTGATCATGCTGCGATCCGTTTTGACGTGCACGTTGGGGGAAGAATACCAGGCAAATCTCTAACAAAAACCCTTGACTTCCAATGGGCAGACTTCCCCCAAATGAGGAGGCTGGTTAGAAGGAGGTTGAAAGGGAGGGTAAAAAGAGTCCAATCTCTCCAGAGTGCATGGAGGCTGCTTAAAACAACAGTAATAGAGGCCCAGCAGAGGTGTATACCGCAAAGAAAGAAGGGTTCCACTAAATCCAGGAGGGTGCCCGCATGGCTAACAAGCCAAGTCAGAGAGGCCGTGAAGGGCAAGGAAGCTTCCTTCCGTAAATGGAAGTCTTGCCCTAATGAGGAGAATAAAAAGGAACATAAACTGTGGCAAAAGAAATGTAAGAAGGTGATACTGGAGGCCAAGCGAGACTATGAGGAACGCATGGCCAGCAACATTAAGGGGAATAATAAAAGCTTCTTCAAATATGTTAGAAGCAGGAAACCCGCCAGAGAAGCGGTTGGCCCTCTGGATGGTGAGGGAGGGAAAGGGGAGATAAAAGGAGACTTAGAGATGGCAGAGAAATTAAATGAGTTCTTTGCATCTGTCTTCACGGCAGAAGACCTCGGGCAGATACCGCTGCCCGAACGGCCCCTCCTGACCGAGGAGTTAAGTCAGATAGAGGTTAAAAGAGAAGATGTTTCAGACCTCATTGATAAATTAAAGATCAGTAAGTCACCGGACCCTGATGGCATCCACCCAAGAGTTATTAAGGAATTGAATAATGAAGTTGTAGACCTCTTGACTAAGGTATGAAACTTGTCCCTCAAAACGGCCACGGTGCCAGAAGATTGGAGGATAGCAAATGTTACACCTATCTTTAAAAAGGGAAAGAGGGGGGACCCGGGAAACTATAGGCCGGTCAGCCTAACATCCATACCGGGTAAGATGGTGGAATGCCTCATCAAAGATAGGATCTCAAAACACATAGACGAACAGGCCTTGCTGAGGGAGAGTCAGCATGGCTTCTGTAAGGGTAAGTCTTGCCTCACAAACCTTATAGAATTCTTTGAAAAGGTCAACAGGCGTGTGGATGCGGGAGAACCCGTGGACATTATATATCTGGACTTTCAGAAGGCGTTTGACACGGTCCCTCACCAAAGGCTACTGAAAAAACTCCACAGTCAGGGAATTAGAGGACAGGTCCTCTCGTGGATTGAGAACTAGTTGGAGGCCAGGAAGCAGAGAGTGGGTGTCAATGGGCAATTTTCACAATGGAGAGAGGTGAAAAGTGGTGTGCCCCAAGGATCTGTCCTGGGACCGGTGCTTTTCAACCTCTTCATAAATGACCTGGAGACAGGGTTGAGCAGTGAAGTGGCTAAGTTTGCAGACGACACCAAACTTTTCCGAGTGGTGAAGACCAGAAGTGATTGTGAGGAGCTCCAGAAGGATCTCTCCAGACTGGCAGAATGGGCAGCAAAATGGCAGATGCGCTTCAATGTCAGTAAGTGTAAAGTCATGCACATTGGGGCAAAAAATCAAAACTTTAGATACAGGCTGATGGGTTCTGAGCTGTCTGTGACAGATCAGGAGAGAGATCTTGGGGTGGTGGTGGACAGGTCGATGAAAGTGTCAACCCAATGTGCGGTGGCAATGAAGAAGGCCAATTCTATGCTTGGGATCATTAGGAAGGGTATTGAGAACAATATGGCTAGTATTATAATGCCGTTGTACAAATCTATGGTAAGGCCACACCTGGAGTATTGTGTCCAGTTCTGGTCGCCGCATCTCAAAAAAGACATAGTGGAAATGGAAAAGGTGCAAAAGAGTGTGACTAAGTTGATTACGGGGCTGGGGCACCTTCCTTATGAGAAAAGGCTATGGCGTTTGGGCCTCTTCAGTCTAGAAAAGAGACGCCTGAGGGGGGTCATGATTGAGACATACAAAATTATGCAGGGAATCGACAGAGTGGATAGGGAGATGCTCTTTACACTCTCACATAATACCAGAACCAGGGGACATCCACTAAAATTGAGTGTTGGGCGGGTTAGGACAGACAAAAGAAAATATTTCTTTACTCAGCGTGTGGTCGGTCTGTGGAACTCCTTGCCACAGGATGTGGTGATGGCGTCTGGCCTGGACGCCTTTAAAAGGGGATTGGACAAGTTTCTGGAGGAAAAATCCATTATGGGGTACAAGCCATGATGTGTATGCACAACCTCCTGATTTTAGAAATGGGTTATGTCAGAATGCCAGATGCAAGGGAGGGCACCAGGATGAGGTCTCTTGTTATCTGGTGTGCTCCCTGGGGCATTTGGTGGGCTTCTGTGAGATACAGGAAGCTGGACTAGATGGGCCTATGGCCTGATCCAGTGGGGCTGTTCTTATGTTCTTAAGAGCATAGAGCAAGAAAATAAGACCATGTATATTAGAGCTGATAAGGGTTTGGTTAGGAAGCTGATCTGTCTCCTATACTAGGAGAGGCACAGCTCAAGCCTATGCATGTCTACTCAGAAGTAAATCCCATTAGAGTCAATGGGGCTTACTCCCAGGAAAGTGTGGATAGGATTGGGCTGGCAATTACTTCATCAATGGCTGATAAGTATTCCCTTCAAATAGCAAGATTCATCACTTTAAAAATACAGCCTTTTGTCTTCAGTCAAACAACAAGATTAATAAATCACTTTAAAAACAGTACCCTTTTTCTGCTCCTGGCCAAGTAAAGTGTGTGCTTCTCTCTCTCTCCCCCCCCCCCTTTGCCAACTGCATGGAAACAACTTTAAGACCCCTGGTGACTGGTAAAATAGGAAGCATTTTATTTGGGGAGGGGGAGGAAAGCTGGAAGGTTTGGAGATCAAAAGGGGGGAGTGGAAGAGGGAGGGGTTTGAAAAGAGAGATTCACTTTGATGAGAAGCGATCCCAGGCTGGGAACTAGGAACCAACCAGACAAGGATCAGTGAGGGTTAAGGACTGCAAGCTGAGCATGCTTGGCACTTGCCAGATGGGGGTTGGAGTCGAAGAGCTTTGGAAACAACATGCAGCAAAGTGAGGGTGACTGCTCAACCTCTTGCATGAGCTGTGGGACAAGGGCTCCCTCCACTGCTTGCTGTTTCACATCTGTCATGCTGCAGCAGCAGCGAAGGAAATGCCAGCCTTGCTTTGCGCAAGGTCTTTTATAGGCCGTGAGCTATTGCAAGACCTTCATTCATTCATATAAGTTCCATCTCTAATACATTCATTTTTGTAAATTTATTCAAAATTGAAATGTAAATTAATTCTTTATTTCCCCGGCCCCTGGCACTGTGTCAGAGTGACGATGTGGCCCTCCTGCCAAAAAGTTTGGACACCCCTGTTTTAAACCATTACAAATCTCCCTAGAATTTTGAATGAAAAGGGACAGATCTTTAAGTGAAGTACAATACATTTCAAAGTAGAAATATGGGGTAAGAGATGAAAACAAAGAAATGAAAAGATGATTTTTTTTGTCATTGTTTTCATTGGGTGAGGCAAGAGGAGTATAATGATGAGCTCCTGTACTTTAAAATTTACCACTATGCCACTGAAGCCCAGTGCTGAAAACCTGACAGGATCACTCATTGTTCTCAAATGTTCTATCTGTTTACCCAGCATGTAACTGATCTTTGGAACTCCTTGCCATAGGATGTTGTGATGGCTCCTGGCCTAGACAGCTTTAAAGGAGGATTGGACAGATTTATGAAGGAAACGCTCATCACAGGTTACAAGCCATGAAGGGTATACCCAACCTCCTCATATTAGAAGTGAGCTGTTTTTGAATGCCAGATGTAAGGGAGTGGCAACAGAATACAGATACAGTCAGTTCTCGTTATGCACTACGGTTAAGTTCCTGGAAACTCTATTGGCTAGTGAATTCACAGAAAATGAACCACTGATCCTACGGGATCAATGAGGTTAGGTACAAGGGTACCCTGAGAGAGGGGAAGGCGTACTAACAGAAGAATCCAGCAGACCCCCTTAGGAAACCAGCAGAGTATAGTGGGAAGTGCCAAAATATCTTTGAATATTACAGAGATCTTTCAGAAACAGCAGGGACCTACAAAAAGCACCTGCAACCAAACGCAGATCCTTTTAAAATAACTGCCCAAAGCTTCTGCCGGCCATTTTTAAGGGGCCTGTGCTGGTCACAGGCAACATTCTGAAGGTCCCTGCAGCTTCTGGAAGGTCTCTACATAGCAGATAATGAGAAGAGAGGTGCAGATAATGAGAGAAGATAGCAATTCTGCCCCTCATGGATAAGCGAATTCACATATAAAGGCTCAGAATGCTGCCCGGAGCCTTTTTCTGGCGACTTTCATTTTTCAGTGGCATACAGCCTCTCCCAGGCTCAGAAAACGTCCCAGATGCAATTGGAACAAAGTTAAGGTTCTGGGAGGTCTTCAGTCAGGCTATCTGCGTGGGTTCGGCATCTGCAATGAAGATCCACAGATACCGAATCAGCAGATAAAGAGGCCTCAGAAATATTCTCACAAATCTTTAACGTCTCTTTGAAAATGAAGATTCCAGTTTGCAAATTATTCATTATATACATTAATATTCATAATATTATATATTCATTAATAATAATATTCATATATTCATAATATTAATGATATATTTGGATTGTTGGCCTGACCCATGTAACAAGAAAGGTTAAAATGTGACATGCAAAACTTTGTGTGGCCATGCAGAACCAAGTGGCTTCCACATGGTGGCTGCAGCATTTGTATCAGGCATCAGTTCTGCTGGGGTAAAGAGCAAGTTTAATAATTCCCTCTCCTAAGTTTGCACCTGGAAATTTAGATAAGATGTCCAAAACTCATAGCTAGAAAGACAGAGTCAGCTCCTCTGCAAAGATCCAGGGATCCTGTTACTGCCAGAACCCCCAATATCCTGTGGCATGCCTTCTCTTTATAGAAGCCGTTGGCTCGGTGCAGCTGAGAGCAGATGGTCATAATGACTTGGCTGAGAGGAGCTGTCAGCACTGATCCCCCCATCTCACATGATTTTAAAAATGCCACCTGGGGAGTGCAAAGTGTCTTGCTGCATGCATACAAAATTACTGTCCATGCCATGCTCCACAACCTTGGCCCCACACAATATGTGCATAGTTCCTAAAGGTTATGCATCATTCTGATCTAAGCAGCATGAGAGACAGAAAATGTTTCATTTCTTGGAATGGAAGGTTTGGTTAATATGAAGCTAATATCATATGAGTCACTGAGATGGAGTTGATGATTCACCCCCCCCCCCCCAGCACATATGAGGTTTTGTGCATCAGGGCAATGAAAGTTGTGTAAGCCTGTTGGTGACATGACAGAGCTTGTACAAAAATTGTTAGTGCAGTTTTAAGCACTTTGCCAAGCACTTGAGAATCCTCTCTCACCTAGGCAAGGGAGCTCTTGTCATCAGCTTCTGAAGAGACCACCAGAAACTCTGCTTTTCATTTTTTATACAAGTTATTTTTTAAAGTACTTTTAAATTGTAGACTGTATTGGGTGGTTTAACAGAAATGGTGTGTTTAAATGCAATCAATCCATCAATTAATCAATCATGTAGTTGATGACAGTGTTCATGTCCTCTTTCCCTTTCCCCATCCCTCCTCTCTGGTCTGCACTGAAAATTGCAAGGTCAGGGGAAAGCCTTGTCAATTTCCCCAAAACTTCTGTTCACAGCTGACTCAAAACATGCAGGAAGGTTGCAATACAAGTTTAAATCTACCAGCAATCAATTTAAAGCATGATATAATAACATTTAAAGTTGCATTTCTGCCTTTCATACATGCACACCAAGCACAGGAACAAGGTTAAAAGGTGCCTCTGAATGGCATGCATGAAATCTGTTTTCATAGTTCTTACAACATGACTGAGAGGTGCTAAAACATCTGTAGAAAAGGGAGAAGGGCTCTAGAAGAACTAAATTCTCTGGTGATAATTGTCTATTTTTTAAAAGTGTTCATTTCTCCCATGTGACCACTGCCACAGATTCCCAATATTACCAAAACAGCAAGATCAGATTTAATGTGTATCACAAGACACAACAGAAATGGATCGTCATGCAAGACCACAACAGGTACATGGAAATCTTCCAGAATACACGAAAAGCTCTGAGAAAGGGCTCATGATTCTACTTTCAAATAGCTGCTTAACTGCTGAAGTTTAAGTAAGCAGCACCACTTCTACTTTGAGCCCATGCATAAATTGTGTGTCCAGCACACGTGCTACAGCCTGTGCATGTGCGCCATTCCTTCCACTGAGGTAAGGGACCTACAGATCCACACCATGGCAGCTGTGGGGACGATGTACAGAGCCACTTGACCATTTCACCCCATCCCCCTGACCTGTCCAGGTACCAGTACTCAGTGGTGGACCTCTCCAGCCTCACACCCCAAGGCAAAGGTCTGAGATGGCACCCCCTCCCATGGGATGATGGGACCCTCAGCATGCAAATTCACACACACACCCCACTCACCTGAGGCTCATGGAGTGTCGCACAACCACAGGCTGCATCAGGGAAACTTCCTGAGGCTTCCCCTAGGCTTAATCTGTGCTTCTGTTTTTCCAGAAGCACAGTTTCTGACCTCATCTGGAGCCTCAGAGAGGCTTCCGCTGGGTCTTAAAGGTTTGCACCTGAGGCATTTGCCCCATTGTACATAATGGGAGGTCTGCCACTAGCAGTACTTTTGAAATTAAAAGTTGACTCAGAATCCTCTATTAGAAACCCCTATTTTTATTATTATTAATAATAATAATAATAATAATAATAATAATTAATAGACTGATCGTCAGTCCAAAATCTTGGCAGGCCTTGCTAAAACGATCCATGAGCTGCTGGAGGTCTTTGGCAGAGTGGGTAGTGACAGCTGCATCGTCGGCAAAGAGGAAGTCACGAAGACATTTCAGCTGGGCTTTGGACTTTGCTCTCAGTCTGGAGAGGTTGAAGAGCTTTCCGTCTGATCTGGTCCGGAGATAGATGCCTTCTGTTGCAGTTCCAAAGGCCTGCTTCAGCAGGACAGTGAAGAAAATCCCAAACAAGGTTGGTGCAAGAACACAGCCCTGCTTCACGCCGCTTCGGATGTCAAAGGGGTCTGATGTGGAGCCATCGAAGACAACAGTGCCCTTCATGTGGAAGGATCTGATGATGCTGAGGAGCCTGGGTGGACATCCGATCTTGGGGAGAATCTTGAAGAGGCCGTCCCTGCTGACCAGGTCAAAAGCCTTTGTGAGATCTATGAAGGCTATAAAGAGTGGCTGTCGTTGTTCCCTGCATTTCTCCTGCAGTTGTCTAAGGGAGAATACCATATCAGTGGTGGACCTGTTGGCTCGGAATCCGCACTGTGATTCTGGATAAACGCTCTCTGCAAGTACCTGGAGCCTCTTTAGTGCAACTCGGGCAAACAACTTTCCTACAACGCTAAGGAGAGAGATGCCACGGTAGTTGTTGCAGTCACCCCTGTCACCTTTGTTCTTGTACAGCGTGATGATGTTTGCATCCCTCATGTCTTGAGGTACTCCACCTTCTCTCGAGCAGAGGCAGAGAATTTCATGCAGCTCAGTGACGATGATCTCTTTGCAGCACTTTAGGACTTCAGCAGGGATGCTGTCTTTCACAGGTGCCTTGCCAAAGGCAAGGGAGTCTAGTGCCACGTGAAGCCACGTGAAGTGCCAAGAGGGATCTGAAGGCCTTAGGGATGGACCTCAACAAGTGAGAAACCCTGGCCTCTGAGCGGCCTGCTGGGAGGCAGGCTGTGCAGCATGGCCTTTCCCAGTTTGAAGAGACACTTTGCCAACAGTCTGAGGCAAGGAGGCAAAGAAGGAAGGCCCATAGCCAGGGAGACAGACCAGGGACAGACTACACTTGCTCCCGGTGTGGAAGGGATTGTCACTCCCGGATTGGCCTTTTCAGCCACACTAGACGCTGTGCCAGAACCACCTTTCAGAGCTCAATACCATAGTCTTTCGAGACTGAAGGTTGCCAATGTTAATAATTAATAATTAATAATAATAATGCTTATATACCACTTTTCAACATAAAGAGCTCCATGTGGATCAGCATGCTGTACATAGTTCTCTTCTCTCTTTTAAGCTCATAACTACACCATGAGATAGGTGAGGCTAATGTAGTTGTCCCAGTGTTACCCAGTGAGCTTCATGGCTAAGTGTGGATTTGAACCCTGGTCTTCTACTTTCTCACATGGCACCACACTGTCCCTTCTTATAATGAGAGTTCTCCAGCTTTCCTGGAGAGAGGAAATGTCTAGTAAACCATTTTGAACTAGTGGTGTGGATACGGCCTGTGATTTTTCCTGCTAAGTCTTTTTGGATCCTTTGTTGAATTCCACGATAGCCTGCAGATTTGGGACCTATACGATTATTTTGCTGGGTTTTCCCCATTTTCTGCACAGAATGAAGAGTCTGTGGTTCAACCTGGACAATAGTATAATTGCACCATTCATCTCCAGATCAGTGATTTTCAACTAGTGTGCCATGTCACTTTTGTGCTGCAAAAGTTCAGCAGGGAGTGTGTAGCACAGTGGTTGAAAATTACTGAAAATCTCTTCTGGTCAGTGGAGGAAGAGGGAAAGTCAATTCATTACCATAGACCGTTGTCCTAGAAACAGCCAAAGAACCTGGAAGTCTCCCAGAAGCCTGAAGTGACATCAAAAGAGGAGAAGACCACAGAGGTCAGTGTACCTTGAGAAGAAAAATACGCAAAATTGCTGATCTAGATTATGCTTGCTAGAATTAAAATTGCCTTTAATAACATGAGATGGTTGTCTCTTAGTCCATCCTATTCAAATGTTTACCCTTAAATGTACTCACAAATACCAGAAAAAGCTGTGTAAATAAAAGGCAAAGTTGAGAGCACCAGCTGTTCATTGGTCCTTGGGTTTAAACCTGCCTTTGGGCACTGAATGTTGTTTTTCTCTGCACAGTAACAGTGCAGCTCTTAGGGCAGGCGCAAAGCATGTACTGTAAATAGAATGTCAAGGTTTCATCTGTTGTAATCATGCTAAGTTTAACAGTAGGGTGAGCAGCAGCAGCCAGTGAGGCACCACAATGGCTAGGAAGAAGTTGGGTGTTTTGAACCAGTCAGCAGTCACACATCTGCACAGTGCTGAATCCAGCCAATCCTTGCTTCTGCCTCTGCCTTACAAGCCCTTCTAGTACACACAGGCACACTCCTTTCTCCTTGGCCACTACCCAGAGGTGATGGCCTCCTGCTTTTATATCCTTCTCCTTGCACAACCTCACCAGCAGCAGCTGGGGATGAGTTAATATATGGATTTAGTAAGGATTGGGCTGTCACTTTATTTACTTATTTCATTTATATTTTGCTTTTATTCCATTATGGAACTCAAGACTATATATATGGGGTTCTGAGGCAGTCACCTATCCAAGCACTGATTATACCTAGAGCTACTTAGCTTCAGCAATGTAGCGATATCATGTGATCTGAAAATCATGCCTTGGAACCAATGTCCAGTGAAGAGGGTTCACTTTTCATATTGGTAGAGGTGGGAGAAAATGGAGATAATGAAATAAAAACACATAACACAATTTTCTGCACTTCTAACTTTGGAAAACTGCAAAATCTGCAAAAAAAAAAAAAAAAAAAACCAAACCTGTTTTGTCCCACTTCTAGCTACAGGTTGTGTAAATTGTAATAAACCCAAATCAGATCCTGTTTTGTGGATTGACATACTGTGGATTGTTATCAGTAGAGGAATCCACCACACTGCCATGGACAGGCTTGTTCTTCAGAAGAATCCACTTTTGCTTTCTACCTTGTGACAGATGGATCAAGCAGTCATTATGAAGAATGACAATGTAATAATTAAGAGTGCTGGTGCTGTACCAATTACACAGACCTGCAAAATCGAGAGTTAGAAAAATGTTTTTCAAAATTTATGGTGATTTAATATGAATTTGGGGTGTTGATTCCAAAAATGGCATCGGTTTTGCTCTATCATGTCTAGTTTTGGAGATATGGCATAGCCTCATAAGTGAATGGTTCAACTTCTGGGTTTAGCTTTTAGGGCAACTATCTGTACTAATGAATTGTCTTTTGGAAGGGAGGGGGTGGAGAGTAATCAGCAAAAGTTGCTTACACGCATCTTCTAAAGCGATCAGAGGCCCTAGAACTTTAGAACAGAACTCTAGAGCTGTTCCCTTTGTGTGAAAGTGTGGTGAGGATGGCCCGGTGGGCATGCAGCCTTGGCACAGCACATCCTCCTGCAATGGTCTGGAAAGAATGTGAGAAGCAGGGGAGGAAGGAAACAGTGTTAAGGATCACATCTCCAGCAAGAAACATAGAGGGGGCAGGTGATGAGGTCTCAGGTGAATGGACATGACACTATCCACCAGAGTCCTGCAGGTGGTGTTGCATCCAAATTCCAACATTGTCTGTCCCTCTTCCTCCACCAGCTCTAAGGAGGTGAAGGACAACACAAGAGGCGAAGACTAAGGAGGTCAGTGTGCTATGAGAAGAAAAGTGTTGAAAATTATTGATCTCGGTTCATAGCTCAAAAAGCTCTCAAAAAAGCATGGATGGCCACAGAAGTGACAATGCAGTGCCAACACAGTGACGAGTTCAGGGACTGGAAGAAACTGCAACATGTCCACAGATCACAAGAGGGGGTCACAATGAAGAGGAAGCCCCCAAAGTCCAAAGCAGCAAAAACAAAACCATTACAGGCCACAGAATGCCAATTAGAGCTAGGACATCTACCAGTTCACACAGCTGCTGGTTCAGGGCTTGACAAAACTCTCTGAATGAAGTATAGTAGAAGTGTAATTTCAGTTCACTTACCATGGGGTAAGTGGCCTGTGGTTTGCACATCAATCATAGCTCAGCTGTTTGCAAACCAATGGCATAGTCCTGGGGCTGTAATCTTTTGGAAATTGCTGCTGTCAGCTGGTGGAATTCAATGCCTCATTTTTCATGTTATGCCTCCCCATTTCCCCCCTTTACGTATTCAAGTGAAAAAGAAATCCTGAATGTAAAACAATGCAAACATCCTTTGAAGTCATGTTCTCACAGATGTTAATTCTACTGAAATCAATGGAAAACCCCCATTAATTATTTTTCACAACAGAATCTTTTTATTCAGAAAAAGAGACATCCATTTGACTGGCCATGTTTGAAAGGGTTTGATGGCATTGGGCACCTGGCATATAATATACTTCCTTATAAAATGAACACATCTCTCTGGGATGGAATAATAGATTCTAAGCATGTTTACTTGGAACTTGTCCAGTAAGAGACTAGACAAGATGAAGAAGATTCATGATTGGGTCACCTGTATCTTTCAGTTTTAACAAACTACAACCACATGAGAATTTGGATCAAGACTGCAGATGGGGGGAGTTTAACCCATTTTCTTGCATCATTTTACCCACAATTCCATCTCCTTCAAAGTTGCTATTTGCCCTATCTAGAGAAACTTACATATTGACTTCCAAGTCAGTAAATTTAAAGCTACAGAATGCCATGGTTGGAATGCCATGCTATTGGATCATGAATGGGCATATTCTTAAGTGTTTTTGATCAACACAAATACATCAATGAACCTTTACAACTTCTAGCACAAGTGGTTACACTGGACAGTTGGCAAATATCCCCTCATTCCTCCCTCTCTCAGCCATTTGCACCCAGAACAGTAAACCTATAGCTGTTTAGGAACTTTTCTTGAGCCAAATGTTCATAAAGTGATTCCCTTCTCCTATATTTAACTATGCCTTAATCTCTCTTATCCCAGCCATTAGGAGCCAACTGTAGATAGATACCAGGAAACAGAAAACATATGTTTCTGGCTAGAGGTTTCTGCTGCCATCTGAACTCAAAACACCTGGCTGGTAACCCAGTAGAACGGTGGTTCCCAAACTTTTGAGTGCTGCAACCTACCTTGTCCTCCATGGTGGGCTGCAACCAGATGCTCACTGCAAAATCTTTCTGAGAGCTCCCAGAGGCTACTTCTGGGTTGCATCAGGCCCATGACCCATTCTGTTGGCCTCCATGGGACGCAGAACATGTCCTGGAAGTGAGCAGAAGTTGCAGGCGCAAACCATAAGTCACTTCCAGGAGGCATTCTGTGGCCTGCAGAATGCCAAGGGAATGGGTCGCAGGCTCTGCAAGACCAGGAAACAGCCTCTGGGAGCTTCTGAAAGATTTTGTGGGTGAAGCATTGCGGGTGAAGATTGTGACCCACAGTTTGGGAAATGCTGCAGTAGGAGCATCAAATGAGTAGGCATCCTCTGAGCATTCCCCATGGGGGTCCAGGAAAAATATGCATACACAGTGTGCCCTCCATATCCGCTGATTTGGAACCTGCGGATTTCATCATCCACGGGTTCCGCACCTGTGGGTGGACCCACTGAAGACCTCCCAGACACAACTGGAACCTTGTGTCTCAGGAGGCTTCCTGAGGCCTGCAGAGGCCACACACTACTGCACACAGCCTCTGCCAGCCTCAAAATGCTGCCTGGAGGAGTTTAAAGGCAAGGTCTGTTTTTCACCAAAAACCAGAATTTGCCTTTAAACTCCTCCAGGAAGCAGTCTGAGGCTTGGAAAGGCCACAGGCTGCCTCTGTGGACTTCAGAAGGGCTCTGAACAAGACCAGAACCTTGTTCTAGTCATGTTCGGAGGTTCCAGGTGGCCCAAATCTGCAGATTCAAACTTCCACAGATTTTGGTATCTGCGGAGGTTCCGGGAATGGAACCCTTGTGGATAACGAGGGCTGCCCTGTGTATGTACATCTCATATCAAGAGAGAGAGAGCCAAAAAACATCAGCTGGTTTGAGCCATGAGTAGTAATTGCACTGCCCTTTTGTCACAATGTTCTCTATCTGAGGACCAATCCAGTATAAACTACAGAGACCAGTTTGTATAAAATAGTATGTATACTCAGAAAATTACAACTCTGGAACACAGATAATTCAGAATGGCAATGTTGGTAATTACCTTTAAGGTGTTCTCCCTCAGCTTCCAGAGCTTGCTGTATACCTCCTGATGATTGGCTGATGATTTTAAGAAGACAGAAATCAATCAGTGGGCATGTGGGAAAAACATTTCAAAGTACATTGCTGTGTGACTCCATTTTACTGGCTCTGCATATCCCTAGCCCCAAGCTGTCTCTGTACCCATTATCCACTTGTCCCATCCCACCACAAGATGAACCCTGTCAAACTACCAATGGTAGATTCAACATGTTTCTCAAATTATATAAAATAATGTTTCTAGGAGGATAGATAGGTATTCTTCCTTTCCTCAGTATGTCTGGATTAATATAAAGCAAAGAGATCACTTAATCCCATACACACTTATGTTGAACCCAATAGGTTTTAGTTCTGAGATACAGGCTTGCTCTGTTAGGGTAGAATATTCCACCTGTACTTATCCTATCATGACATAGCTACTGGTTTTAACTCTCCAGGAATGGAGGTCTGCCTACATTCTGCTGACAGTCATTCAGGTGTCCCTATGGCCTTTGCACTAACCTCAGATAGCTCTTAGTTTTCACATAAGGGGCCATGGTGAGACTGAAACAGACAGGTGTTGGTAACATTTTCACAGCTGTGCTCTTGATGAGAACTTGACATAGATAAAGCCCTTGGTGCTTTTGAAGATGTTAGCCTGCAGAAGAAAATACAAGTATTCACCTGGACATCAGTGCTCTAGCCTGTAATAGTCTACTTAGTCTTGTCATAATAAATCTCAACATGTAGAGTGCTTTAGAGTAGTGTTTTTACTTTTGTTTTAACCAAGCTGTAGTGCATTAACACAGTAAGGCTGGAATCCTGTACACACTTTCCTAGGAATACACCCCACTGAGTCTTCTGAGTAGATATGCATAGGTTTGTACTGTATATCCCACACATTTGGTGACTGCCCCTACCTCCACAACAGCCATTTTGCAACTGGCCATGTTCACCTCAGCAGATAGTTGATGCTTAGGGACCCCTGCTTTAGAGTGTTCTAAGTGTGCGTCCCATAATCAATCATCCTTACATACTCAGACCTATAAAATCTGTCAGTCTTACTATCCACAAATTGCTGATTTGAGGCTAAGGGAGAGTGGTTTGCCTAAGGCCGCACAGAGTGAACACAGAGCACTGGAGATATCCAAATCAAGTTGTTTCTGGTTCACAGTTTACTCATCCATTTCACTACCCTCATTTGGTTTGGGACATATGGCTACCTGAAGGGTTGCCTCCTACCACATGTATATTGGCAACCTTCAGTCTCGAAAGACTATGGTATCGTGCTCTGAAAGGTGGTTCTGGCACAGCGTCTAGTGTGGCTGAAAAGGCCAATCCGGGAGTGACAATCCCTTCCACACCGGGAGCAAGTGCAGTCTGTCCCTGGTCTGTCTCCCTGGCTATGGGCCTTCCTTCTTTGCCTCTTAGCCTCTTAGCCTTCTTTGCCTCTTAGCCTTCTTTGCCTCTTAGCCTTCTTTGCCTTCTTTGCCTCTTAGCCTCAGACTGTTGGCAAAGTGTCTCTTCAAACTCCTACCACATAAATCTATCTAAACCCTGCAATCTTCATAAGAGGTCTCTTCTGAGTCCCACCACCATCTGAAGTTCAATGGCTGGTGACCAGAGAGAGGATTTTTCCAGTCAAGACACCCAATATTTGGTGTGCCCTTCCCAGAGAAGCTCACCTGGCACCAACTTGGTCTTTCCACTGGCAAGGGAATACAGGCCCAACCTTGTTATACAAGGATTTTTTAAACACAGATTTGACTCAGCACAAATGGCCACTGCAAATGAGAAGGAATGTACTGATCCCTGGAGAAGGGGGAAAATGCACCCCTTTAAAATGATTTTCTTACTGTTGTAGAGATTTTTATCTCAACATCATGATAAAATGTTTTTGCAGATAAAATTGATCGTATTCGTCGCAACTTGGATGCCACATTGACAATATCTGACGATGTCTCCTTGGCAACTGCTTATCTAGTGTTGTGGGATTCTTTTCAGCTTGTACAGCCTGAGGATGTGGACAGATTCCTTTGGAGTGTGAGGCCATCTGCCTGCCTGCTTGACCCTTGCCCAGCTTGGCTGATAAGAGCTGCCCGGGGTGGACTGGCTGAGTGGACAGGGAGGGTGGTCAACTCTTCCTTGATGGAGGGGACATTGCCATGTGCTTTGAAACGGGCGGTGGTTCGCCCCCTCCTGAAGAAGCCCTCCCTGGATTCCACTGTGTTAGACAACTACCGGCCAGTCTCCAACATCCCGTTTCTGGGCAAGGTAATTGAGCGGGTGGTGGTGTCTCAACTCCAGAGGGTCTTGGATGAAGCGGATTATCTGGATCCTTTTCAATCTGGTTTCAGGCCGGGCTTTGGGATGGAAACCGCCTTGGTTGCCTTGGTGGATGACCAACGCTGGGGACTAGAACAGGGGGAGTGCGTCCCTGTTGGTCCTGCTGGACCTCTCAGCGGCTTTCGATACCATCGACCATGGTATCCTTCTGGGCCGATTGGCCGAGTTGGGAGATGGAGGCACTGTTTTGCGGTGGTTCCGCTCCTACTTGGAGGATCGGTCCCAGATGGTGGTGCTAGGGGATGCCTGTTCGACAACCTGGCCCTTGAGGTGCGGGGTGCCACAGGGTTCAATTCTGTCCCCCATGCTATTTAACATCTACATGAAACCGCTGGGAGAGGTCATCCAGGGGTTTGGAGTGGAGTGCCATCAATATGCCGATGACATCCAGTTCTATCTCTCCTTTCCTCCAGACTCCAGGGTGGCAGTTGAGGGCCTGGAGCGCTGTCTGGAGGCAGTGAGGATCTGGATGGGGGCTAACAAGCTGAAATTAAATCTGGATAAGACAGAGGCTCTCCTGGTTCGGAAATCCTCGATGCAGGTGCTGGACTATCAGCTTGCGCTGAATGGGGTTGCACTCCCCCTGAAGGAGCAGGTCCGCAGCTTGGGGGTCCACCTGGACTCGCAGCTGCTCCTGGATTCCCAGGTGGCAGCTGTGGCTGGGGGGCCTTTGCTCAGCTTTGGCTGGTGCGCCAGCTGCGGCCGTACTTGGATCATGCAGACCTGGCCATGGTGATCCATGCCACTGTGACATCGAGGTTAGGTTATTGTAACACGCTCTATGTGGGGCTGCCCTTGAAGACGGTTCAGAAACTGCAATTAGTGCAGAATGCGGCGGCCCATGTGGTTACTGGAGGTAGGTGGTTTGACTCTGTCAGTCCGCTTCTCCAGCGGCTACACTGGCTGCCCATTCATTTCCGGGCCCAACTCAAGGTGCTGGTTTTGACCTTTAAAGCCCTATACTGCTCTGGGCGAGGATATCTTAGAGATCGCCTACTTCCGTACAATCCAGCTCGTCATCTTAGGTCATCAGAGAAGGCCTTTTTACAAGTGCCGCCGCCTAGGGAGGTATGTGGGGCGGTGGCTAGAAATAGGACCTTCTCAGTAGTGGCACCAATGCTATGGAATTCCCTTCCCCTTGACTTAAGAACAGCTCCCTCTCTTGAGACTTCGGCGAGGCTGAAGACCCTTCTGTTTAAACAAGCCTTCTGAGTTCTCGGCCTTTTTAACATCTTTTCAACATCTTTTAATTTTTTACAGGCCTGATTCTTTTATGACTTGCGGCTGCTCTATGCTCTTTTTACCTTTTTACTACTTTTTATCTGACTACTGTTTTAATGATATGTGTTAATATGCTTTTCTCTGTTTTTAAATTATGTTTTTAATCTGTTTTAACCTGTTGTAAGCTGCTTTGAGTCCCTTCGGGGAGAAAGGCGGGGTAAAAATAATAATAATTATTATTATTATCATGAGAAGGGCCCTTTAAATTAAAGGAAAACAGTCCTTTACATTATTATTATTATTATTATTATTATTATTATTATTATTATTATTATTAACAGTATTTATATACCGCTTTTCAACTAAAAGTTCACAAAGCGGTTTACAGAGAAAAATCTAATAACTAAATGGCTCCCTGTCCCAAAAGGGCTCACAATCTAAAAAGATGCAAATGAATACCAGCAGACAGCTACAAGAACAGACAGTGCTGGGGTGAGGTGGGCCAGTTACTCTCCCCCCCCTGCTAAAAAAAAGGAGCACCCACTTGAAAAAAGTGCCTCTTACCCAATTAGCAGAGAGAGAGGGAAGCTAGCTGACAATCCATCAATCATTCTCTCTCCAAGGGACCCCCTCCCTTCCCCCTGAACACAGTTGAAAGAAAATCTTTTCTAAGTGCCTGGAGAGAGACTGATTGTTGAACTGTCGTTTTAATGACTCTATCATAACATCACAAAGGACAGCAAGGCTATTTTTAAATCACCTGAGCAAAGGCACTTTGTTTTTTAAATTGATTTGCTATAGTGCGATTTTTGCCATCCCTGTGAGTTCTGGGAACTGAATAATGAGACTCAACCTGTACTTTATTTGACCAGGCATTCCAATATGCCATATAATTGGTTTTAATTCTTGTTTTATGCTTTAGCTGGCTTTTATTCATTAATGTTGTTGTCTGTCAGTGCTTTTATTACTTTGCCATTGTTTCATATTTTAGGCTTAAATTTCTAATGGTTCCATCATCTTCACTGCTTATGCTGAAGGGCAACTAATAAATGTACTAAATAAATACAGTATAAATAAATAGCTTTTTACCATAATTTTCATACTATGCAAGAGAATTATCCCATTGCAAATCATAGGAGATTGTTTTGGCAATATCTACAAAACCGACCCTTTCCTGCTCTGAAAAGCCAAAGTTCCAAAGTTTTTTTCCGTTCTGTTTGAACTTTAAATAACGTATTCCTTTGCTTACTCTCACAGACACTGTGATATGCTACCTATATGTGATAAATGTATTTATCATATGCCCTGATCAACCTCTCTAACTCACTAATCCTTCTCTCTGGGACTTATTAGTTGGAATTTCACACTCTCCAACAGCTTCAGAAAGCTCTTCATCCCCCTTTTTCTTGATGTTAAATTTCTTCTTCAGAATTCAAATCTGAGCCCCAGAACAGGAAAATTCAGGACCAAATCAACTTCTTATATATGCAGTTTGCCATCACTATAAAGATTCATGACTGAAATCCTCAGCATAATTACTGTAACATTAGTCCAGTAAAACTCCATGAAACTTCTTCCAAGGAAACATGTCAAGAAGAAGGTTAGGATCAAGGTGCATGACACATGGAAGGGGGGGGGTCTTCTGAGCTCTGCTCCGCCAACTCCAGAATCCTGCACCAGGCCTACCTGCCCAACACAGAGCCTCTCAACTCTGTACCAACTATTTTGCCAGCGCAGACTTGAGTAACCCCATTGCAGGACTTGGGCCTTTCCCCAGGGGAAGGCAATGAATGTCCTCTTCCCTCAAGGAAATGCCCATGGTTGCCCAAAGCCCATGGGATGCAGTAGTAGCCAGTTAGCCACTGCTGCTCCTCTGGGCAATGGGCAGCTCAGGATTGGGCTGTAAGTCTCATTCAACACAATGGGACACTCATAGGATTGTGCTGTTAATCTGTTTCCCCTTGTCATTTTCAGTTCAAAATCCCCCTCTTCAAATTGCTTTTTTCCCCATGGAAAGTACAAATAAGATGGGAAGAACTAAAATCTTTCCCAATGTAGGTGAAAAAAAGCACCTTGTGGAGGGTGATTACGAGGTTAAAAAATGACTTGAAAGGCTCAATCTGCCCTTCCTTCATCCCAACTCACAGTCCACCCTCAGCATGAGGAGGCACAAGAAGGTGACACTTTACCAGCCCTGGAGATCCATGGGGGCTAGGCCTAGCAGCCCATTATCTTCAAGAAAAAAAATGAGGTAAATTGTAGGTCATGCCTACATACATAGCAGTATGCAGGGCAAATTAAAATCCTTCTTCACAGAACACATAATTGATGGAATTTGCTGTCACAAGATGTGTTGATGGCTGCTGGCCTAGAAAACTTTAGAAAGGGATTAAACAAATCCCTGGAGAAGAGGTCTATTACTAGAATTACTTGGCATGATACCTGTATGGAATCTCCAGGGTCAGAGGTAATATGTCCAAATACTAGTTGGAGCAATAGTATGAAAGGGCTATTGCCCTTAAAACCTGCTAGTAGACTGTCGTGAGATGGAGGATTCTGGACTAGATGAATAGTAGGACTTTTCTTCTGAAGGGCATAAATTCTCATTAAAGAATCTAATCTCCTCTACCTTGATTGGCAAACCCTGAATTTTTGATGTTAAGATGATGAATAAACTGACTGGTCAGACTAGGTATCTAGTCTGAAATACGTGTTCATAAAACGTTTGTAACTACTATGTCCTGTTCTGTTTCACACTTACCACAGTAACATTAAATGCTGCCATTACAGCATCCCATTTTTAAACTGGCCTTTCAGTACTGCTGAGTTACCGTATTTTTCGCTCTATAAGACGCACTTTTTCCCCCCCAAAAAGTGGGGGAAAAAGTGTGTGCGTCTTATGGAGTGAATACTGAAAAAAAAAAAAACTCCGCCCCTGGCCCCGCCCCCTGCCCGCTCTGCTCGGCTCCGCTTCCCAGGAAAGCGTGGGTGGGGTGGCAGTCTTGCTGAGCAAGCCCGCGTGTCTACTCAGAAGTAAGTCTTAGAGTCACTGGGGCTCACTCCCAGGAAAGCGTGGGTGGGATGGCAGGCAGGGGTGCTCATTATGTCGATCCTCGAGCTACCAGTCCATCTCCAGGCGAAATGAGTCAATCGCCGGCTTCTCTCCTGTCCACGCATCCCTAGGAGTGAGCCCCTGGCAGGCTTGTGAGCCCAGGGAGCGAGCCTAGGGAGTGAGTCCAGGGAGCCAAGGGATTGAGACAGGCTCCTCCCTGGGAGAGGAGGCGCTGGCAGGCTTTTCTCCCGTCCACTCATCCCTGGGAGTGAGCCCCATTGGCTCTACTGGGGCTGACTTACCTTTCCCCTGCTTTTGCACTGCTATGTATGGAGATCTGCACCCCCCCCCCCACTTCCATCTGTTGGTTCTGTGTGCAAGGGGTTCTGCACTGGTCTTGCTGTGATGCCTATACAGAGATCTTACCTGCCCCACACTTTTCCCCTGCTTTTGCACTGCCATGTATGGAGATCTGCGCCCCCCCCCCACTTCCATGTGTTGGTTCTGTGTGCAAAGGGTTTTGCAATGATCTTGCTGTGATGCCTATACAGAGATCTTACCTGCCCCACACTTTTCCCCTGCTTTTGCACTGCTATGTATGGAGATCTGCGCCCCCCCCCCACTTCCATCTGTTGGTTCTGTGTGCAAAGGGTTTTGCAATGGTCTTGCTGTGATGCCTGTACAGAGATCTTACCTGCCCCACACTTTTCCCCTGCTTTTGCACTGCTATGTATGGAGATCTGCGCCCCCCCCCCCCACTTCCATCTGTTGGTTCTGTGTGCAAAGGGTTTTGCAATGGTCTTGCTGTGATGCCTATACAGAGATCTTACCTGCCCCACACTTTTCCCCTGCTTTTGCACTGGTATGTATCGAGATCTGCACCCCCCCAACTTCCATCTGTTGGTTCTGTGTGCAAGGGGTTTTGCAATGGTCTTGCTGTGATGCCTATACAGAGATCTTACCTGCCCCACGCTTTTCCCCTGCTTTTGCACTGCTGTGTATGGAGATCTGCACACACCCCCCCACTTCCATCTGTTGGTTCTGTGTGCAAGGGGTTCTGCACTGGTCTTGCTGTGATGCCTATACAGAGATCTTACCTCCCCCACGCTTTTCCCCTGCTTTTGCACTGGCATGTATGGAGATCTGCACCCCCCCCTTCCATCTGTTGGTTCTGTGTGCAAGGGGTTTTGCACTGGTCTTGCTGTGATGCCTATACAAAGATCTTACCTCCCCCACACCTTTCCCCTGTTTTTGCACTGGTCTGTATAGAGATCTGCTCCCCCCCCCCCTTATATTGGAATCCAGGAAGATCTGGTGAGGAGGTAGATGTGGTGTCAGCAGTGGCCCCTTTAAGGGTAAGGCCTGGGCATCCAGCAGAGAGTGCTGCACAGCTGCAGCCACTGGAAGGCAATAGGGCCCTCAGGGATATAAGGAGTACCAGAGGCAGAAAGGGTTTGTGGGTTTTGAAGAAGTGCAGGTTGGAGGTAGGGGAGGAGACTGACTGGGTTTATTGAATTTGGAATCTGACTGTGGATTGTGACTGGACTTGGATACCCTGATGGATTTAACTGACCTACCTGGAACCTGACCTTGGACTGTAATTTGGCTTATTGGCTCTGGACTCTGATTTGGTAACTCTGAATGATGGGACTGATTTACTTGGCATCTGTGGACTGGAACTGGACTCATTTTTGCTTGCTGCACTGGTGAATTGCACAAGGGGGACTGATCAGCCTTAAGCGGGCACGAGGCCCAGTGGATTGGAATTTGGCAGAACATCATTGTAGCAGAAAGATAATGTGATCCCCTATTTGTGTGCACCTACTTTTGTGAGCTTCATAAATTCTGACTCTAGCGATGATGAGTTCTTGGTGTTTCCAGAAAACTAGAGTGCTCAAACCTTTAAGTCTCTCCATTTGTTAATGACAGTGATAATGGTTCTTAATGCCACTGTTGACTGCTGTTCACTTTACATGGTTCAAATGTTATTCTGTTATAGTTTATTAAATATTTTATTACACTATTTGGTTCAGAATATTTTTTTCCTTGTTTTTCTCCTCTAAAAACTAGGTGCGTCTTATGGTCAGGTGCGTCTTATGGAGCGAAAAATACGGTATCTTCCTTTCATTCCTTCCATTCATTAACTTGTGGAAAATGTTTGAACAATTATCAATTACCATATGCACAATTTTCAGAACTCGGATGTTGACCCAGGATATGTTAGATTACATTTATAATTAACACACACATACATAGTTGTTACAGAGGACAAACACAAAATTGCCTACTGTAAATCTGGTCTGAATTTCAAAATAAACCTAAAGTCACATTCAGTAAATGGATACGATATAGATTTATCACATCTCTTGGAAGGTATATTCTTCCTGTGAAAGAAAAACATTAAATATATTGGATGCAAAAGAAATGAATATATTCAAAAAAGAAAAAAGGAGGGGGTTACAGACACTAAAGAGTTATTCATGCCTCACATTACTTTTGGATACCTAGGGGTATAATTTCACGTATCTCTGGGGATCTAAGCTGTAGACAGACATTGCATGAGGAGTGAATTATGAGTACATACCAGGAGAAACTTACCTGTTCTCAGCCTAAAGGAAATGTGATAATTTTTCTTCCTTTTCCCTCACAGATAACTCTTGCTTCTATAGGAGATATCTCTCCATTCTTCATCCTCCAGGGGATCACTATGCTGTCCCATGATGCATGAAGAAGCTTGTATTTTTTAGACTGTTTCTGTTAGTTCATCCGCCAAGACAAGCAGGAAGTACCGCTTCAAGAAGTACGTTTGGAATCTTGGGAGAGTTGTTGCCATTCCTACCAAAATAGTGGTGTCAAGCATTTCATCAAGGCAAGAAATGTTGCATCTAAGCAGGAAAAAGTTAATCCCCTTCAATGAGGGGATTAGTTAAAAGGAAGTTAAAAGCAAGGGAGTCAAATCTCTCCAGGATGTTTGGAAGTTATTTAAATCACAATAATAAAAGCCTGGCTAGGATGTGTACCGCAAATTCAGCTGCAATCCTATACACATTTACTTGGGAATAAGCCCCACTGAACATAGCGGGACATACTTGTGAGCAAGCATGTATAAGATAGCATTGTAAGAGCCCAATCCCGAGCCTGCGTGCACAGTCACAAACTTACCATAAGGCACATTTGCAAGGCTTACCACTGGGTAAGCACCAGTGCTAGCCCAGTGCTGGTCGGCACTGACCGTCAAGCCATGGTAAGGTAAGCAGGGTGGGAGTGAGGCAGGGAGGGGGTGTTCCAGGGAAGGGAGGTGTGGAGAGGGCGGGGAGGAGGCATGCCAGGGGAGGGAGCGGGGAGGGATGGTGGTGGGTCCCTCCACCGGATCCAGAGTGTTCATGTGGGGCATGGCACCCTACACAAATGCTCTTCGCTCGTTTGCAGGGCTACTTCCCCTACCTGGGAGAAGGGGACAAAAGTCCCCTTCTCCCGAGGTGCTGCCCGTGGCTGCTGTGGCCATGCTGGATGCAGTGGCAGCCATTTTCAATGCTGCCGCAGCCATGTACCACAGGTGCACAGGATTGAGCTGTAAGAAAGGTACTGTTCCACACAAGACAATGACGGCATCGCTAATGAGCAAAGTCAATAAATTATAAAAGAAGGCTTATTTTGAAAAATGAAGTCTTGTCCAAATGAAGGGGGGAGGAACATGAGCTTTGGCTAAACAATTGTATTTAACAATTGTATTTTATTATTATTACAATTTTAACAACCACCACAACAACAATAATAATATTTTAATGAAAGGCAAGCCCCCCAAAACTGAGGAACATATTGCTAAAAGCATTGACCAACAATGAACATTGCCCAAAGGACAGCTAGATAATAAGAAGATTGTAGAGAAACTAAATTAATTATTTGTACATTATTGATCCTCTACAGAAAACGCTGTACAGATACATATGCCTTATGTTGAAGAAAGGGCATTTGAATAACCAAATCAGAGATGGCAAAAGATGATGTGCGAGAACTCCTTGATAAATTAAAAATTAGCAAGTCATTGAATTTAGATAGTGGACTTGGGAGTTCTTAAAAAAATTCAGATGTGAAATTGCTGATCTAACAAATACAAACAACTTGTCTTTAACAAATTATTGGAAAGTAATCAACATGATACCAATTTCTTTTTAAGGATCCTGGAGGAGATAAGGAATTACAGGCCAGGAAGTTTGACATCCTGCAAGGTACTTGGTAAAAAGAATTATTAAAGCTAGAATTATTAAACATATAGAAGAATAAGCCTTGCTGATGAAGAATCAGCATGACCTCTGCAATGGAAAGACTTTGAGAATGTCAAGACTAGAGAGGGGTGATCCAACAGACTTCCAAACAGCTTTGGACAAAGTTCCTCACTAAAGGATCCTGAGTAATCATAGCAGTTGCTGGATAAGAAGGCACTCCTTTTATGGATTAGGAACTGGTTAAACAACAAAAATCAGTGTGAGGAGTACATGGGTATTTTTCATAACAGATTTAAGTAAGTAGCGGCTAATCTCTATTGGGACCAATAGGATCTCTATTGAGGATCAATGCTATTTAATGTATTCATAAACAATGTACAGAAAGGTTAAGCAGTGAAGTAATCATGTTGCTAACAGGTGTGCTGTTCAGAATACATGTCAACATGCGAACACAGAAGAAATCTGTCTCATATGCTCAGACATTGTGTGGTGGCCAGTAGCACAGCTCAATAGTTTGGCAGGTAAGGATGACGGAGACAAGGGTAAAGGTGCAATAAACAAACATTTATGGGATAATTTTACAAACACATGGAAGGAGAATTAAAATAGAAGCAATTCAGTGTTCCTCAGCCATTCATACAGGTAGGTCCTAAATGTAAGCAGTTGCTATGTACTATGGTATGAAGTTGCTATGCTATGACGAGAGAGAAAAGGAAATCCTTAAAAGAGAAAGATGCTCATGATGTCACAAACATGGAGAGGAGAAGAAGGGGGAGAGAAGAACATCGGGAAATTAGGAAGGTTACATAAGGGAACTGGGTCTGAAAAAAACCGAGGAATTTGATGGTACCAGGAAGGAAAGTGGAGAGAAGGAAAACTGGAGGAGAAAAGGTAAGAAATTGAGTGGGGTTCCTATGACTCTAGCTGCAGCAAAAGTTTGTGACTGAATGCAGTTCTCTGTAACCCGTACCAAGAACTACCAGGGATGGGCAAGTCAGGAGTGCCATGACTTGAGTTTCGTCATGAGTCTCCGGCCCCCGCAACTCAACTCAAAAATGAGTCCTAACAGGGGCACTTTCTGAGTCACCCAGAGCATTTTTACAACTCAAAAAGACTCGAGTCTTGAGTCATTCCCTTTCAAAAGCCCACCAGGGGAAAAATGGGGCAGCTGCCGGGTGTGTGTGTTTGTAGGAGTTCTCTTTAAACACTCCCCTGCTGTGCCTATTCCATCTGTAAACAAGGCAGGAGGGGGTGGGATGGGCTACGAAAAAGCAGGGACAGAAGTGGCAAGAGGGAGGAGAGTCACACACAGCAGCTGCAAGGCTTACCAGGATGACCCAATTTTTTGCAGCTCTACTCAGAAGTAGTCCCATTTGCACCAATCATTCAATGAAGCGTTCTCTTTCCAAGTAACAACAGAGCCATGAGGAGCCATGCATTGGAAAGTGTGACCCTGCCTCCTCCCCCTCCCTGAGCCAATTCCAAGGCTAGAACCCCCTTGGGCTCCTTCTTCTGCCCCATCTCTTCCAAAGAAAATATCAGACCGCCCATCCTTCATCCAATGACCATCGGTTCCTTTGGAGATGGGCAAGAGAACCTGCTCCTGTCTCCTGCCCAATGCAAAACATTAACCCTTCCCTGCCTCCTGACTAGAACTTCCCTGCTGCTTGCCTGGTCTAAATGATGGCTCCACAAGGTCTTTCACACTGCAAAAAAAGTAAGCAAGCACACCCAGAGACAGACAGACTTGAGTCTGCATGCGTGGGGACCACGTGCCAAGTCAATGGCCTCAGACTCGAGTCAATGTCCAAGTCATCTGCACAGGTAACTCAAATCTCCACGAGTCAGTGAAAAATACTGATTTTCACAACTCGGACTCGTGTCACTTGACTCAAGTTCCCATCCCTGAGAACTGCAGGCAAGGAGTGAGGCCCTCAGTGGATTCTGAAATCACTTCACTCACTGGTGGTGGGGCAGCTAGCATTTCCACCGGACAAACCCTCCAATGGCATCACTGCTGTTCAAAGAAAGTCCACCTTGGGCAGCCTTGGGCTGTTTGAGGGACTGGAATGATGGCTAGGAAGTCTAACTGGAGGCCTGGGTTTTAGGCCTCCCCCTAAAACTGTGTAAAACAGACCAGAAGTCCCAGACAAACAAAACTCACACAAAGAAAGTCTAGAGGTGGTAACCGTGTTGTCAATTTGACTGCGTGCAAGAGGAGGAAAGTTTTTGGGATTGATGGTGAAGATGCGGCAAAGACTAAAGTTACTTCCGAGGCAAGGTTTCCTCCAAGTCAGCCTGATAAACTGTGTGCATGATGGGGGGGGGGTGATTGCTCTTAGAGCTCTAGGCCTGTGGGATCTGAGATTCTTGCCATTAGGCCTACTTCAAGTCTGGCCTGGGACATACTCTTCCAGCAGGCACCCAACACTATATACAAATGTATATATTTGTGGCATGCTTCACACATTAAATAAAAATTCTTGTCAGGTGAAAAGTTTGTACATGAGGTTGTTGGAAGAATTGGTGAATTGTGAGACAAAAGTTCAAGCGTAGTCACTACAGGCAACATTGTAAATAGCAGAAAAGGTATATTGTTGAAACATCTTGAACAAATGTTTAACAACTCAATCCTAAGCCTCCCAGTGCCCACAGCTCCAGCAGTGCCAAAATGGTGACCGCCAGATCCAATGGGCACTGGGCTAGTGCTGGGAGTCTCTACGGGGTAATGGAGCGCTTGGGCTCGATCCTCCCCTCCTTGCGCCCTGTTCCACCCACTCCCTGCCTCCCCCCCAAAAATATTCACCACCAGCCAGTATTGCAGGAGTAACAGCCTGGTCTAGCACCAACAGCCCCTCCTCTTTTGAGCATGCTTTTGAGCATGTTCGCAGCACCCAGCACCACAGTGTTAGTACTCCAAGCCCTCAGGATTGGGTTTAGTCACTATTATAAGCAAACTTGTGTAAAGGGGAGTAAGTGACTTTAAAAGAGTTAAATCTTAAAAATGTCCTGCCTTTTCCCAAGAGGCAGTTAATGATAGTTGGAACACCTGGCTCAGCTGCCAGTTATCATGATATGCTGGCATTAACTCCCAAAGCAACTCATAGCAGCTTATTAAAAGGGCAGCTGTGCTTGGGGCTCTCACTTTCTGCAAGCCAGCAGGAGGTGTTAGGCAGCAGGTTGTCACTCTGACAAGACAACCAGAGTCTTCTGGGTCATTACCATCAGGCCCACTTCCTTCTTACTCTCATTCAGGCTCTTGGTTCTCAGAAGCCACTTGGACTGTTAGTCTCTGGCTCTCTGCCCTTGATGTCACCAGGCTAGCCCCTTTGCTTTAGTACTATCTTTTGTTCTCTTTCCCTGTTCTTACAACAAAAATCCTTGTTGAGTTTGAGAGAACTGTGTTTGTGTGTGTCCTTTCGGATCATTCTGCCAAGCTGGCATATCAATACAAAAGATCCAACACATAAACCATCTTGTTTGGGCTTTTTGGGCCATAGGTCAAATTATTCAGGCCAGTGAAACCCACGTGAACTAAGAAGAGCTCCAAAGGGACCTCTTCAGATTCAGTGAACCGGCAACAAAATGGCAAAGTTCAAGTGTTTGCGCTTATACTTGCTGAAGTCCTTCTCCCAACTTGTAATAGATTTTTGGAATTCACAAATTTTGGAATTTTGCTGCCACAAGATGCAGCTATGGCACAAGACGCTGAAATGGCTCCTAGCTTAGTTGGCCTCAAAAGATGTTATACAAATTCATGGGGGAACAAGTCTGTCATGCAGACCACATGAAATCTCCATGTTTGATGGTGCTACAATACTGAATATCTAGCAACAGTGTGGAAGGGTGATTGCCTTCATCTCCTGCTGATGGGCTTCCCAGAGCCATCCAGTTGGCCCCTGTGCGGAGCAAAATATTAGTCTAGATAAGTGTTTCCCAAACTGTGGGTTGGGACCCACGAGGTCGTCACAAGCCAATTTCAGGTGGGTTACATATTAGACTTGATGCTCCCATGGTATGTGACTGCATTTGGGGAAATATAACCGATCTGTACTTTTAACCAGCTACTATGTATATTCTTTTAACAATGATAGTCAATGGGACTTACTCCTCAGTAAGTGTGGGTAGGATTGCAGCCTAGGATTGTTAAAAAATTTCCTGCTTGATGATGTCACTTCTGGTTATGACATCACTTCCAGTGGGTCCTGACAGATTCTCAATCTAAAAAGTGGGTCCTGGTGCTAAATGTGTGAGAACCACTGGACTAGATCAGGGGTCTCCAAACTTTTTGGCCAGATGGCCGCATCAAATATCTGATGTGGTGTGGAGGGCTGGAAAAAAAAATTTAAATATAAAATTTAAATAAATAAATTAGAGGTGGAACTTAGGAGAGTGAATAAATGAATGAATAGGCTCATTCATTCAACCTCTCTGGCCCTCAGAACACCCTCCAGACACAATCAGAGCACAATTCTGGTCATGTTCAGTTGAGTGGGCCAGAGGCTTTCAGGGGACAAGAGGTTGGCCGCGGGCCAGAAAGAGGCTTGCTGCAGGCCGCATCTGGCCCCGGGGCCAGGGTTTGGAGACCCCTGGTCTAGATGATTGTTGAAAGACTGTATATATAGCACACAATTGTCAGTAACATAAAAGTTAACAAAGGGTTTGAGATGTAACATATTCAAAGTCGGATAGCTGCGTTTAGACTAGCCTTTCAATCCACAGGTGCTCCAATTCCCCAGAGACCACAAGCCAAACATCGGTCAACTGCCAGCTTGAACTGTGACAGGATGGAGACCCAGGATATATTTAGAAAGGATTCTTAAGCCAACACACTCTCCCTGTTACACTGGCTGGCTAAACTAGGTCGCTCATAATTGCTAAACCATACTGCTTGTGCTGTGTTTCAGATTCTGTTTTTTTGATTGGAAGACCAAGAATTGTTGCCATTTCCACCTTTTCCATGTTCCCTATCTGTCTCTGCAGTGAGAAACATACCCAGCATATAATTGGTTGGAGAAGTGAGTGTTTTACCACACATGCAGGGTGTGTGGTTTTTTTAAGTGCAAAGCCTGTTATGATTAATTATTATCTTTGAGGAACTGGGTTGCTTCTGAAAATAACAAGAGGTGGCCATTAAATTATATACCCTAAGACTTGATGCTTCAAAACTTCCATTCATAAAAAGCATCCCTGTCATAACGGTGCATTTTGCTATGATTGGTTTTTTCCTTTTCCTCCCTGTTAGTTGCCACATTGGATTCAGCAAAGAGATGAATCAAGGAGAAGTCCTTTTATGGGGTGTGCAAGCCTCACAAAGCAAATTCTCCGAGAGCAACAATGGAGTTAGCAGGATTTACATGTGAGCAAGGGCTTAATGCTGAAAGGGCAGCCAGAAAGGGAGGGGATTCACAGAGGACATATTCTGAAACTAGAACTCTCTCTCTCTCTTTCCAAAAAGTGCCTCCTTCCTCAGGTTTAGGAAATGGATCCCTGCTGGGATTTCCTTTCAAAGGTGACTTGTAACCTCCTCATTAGGGTAGATTTCTGCAGGGCACTCATGAACGAATGGCGTCTTTGGCTGGGTCAGCCAAAAGCTGTGTATGTGTTTGTGTGTGTGTGTGAGAAAGAGTGTGTGTGTGTGTGTGTGTGCATGCAATTTGGGTGAGGGGGAGTATTTGCTTCTCAAAGGGTGGAAAATACCCGCAGCCCTTGGCAGCAGCAGCAGTAGCAATAGCAGCTCTGAGAAGAAGGGAGGACAGGCAATGCTCTGATAGGCACTATGGAGTTCCACAAAGATCCCAGTGCAGTAGCTCTAGAAATGCTTCTCATAGTCCAGCCTGAGAAGAGGAAAACAGTGCAGAAGTTGCAGATAGACAAACAGACGGAGAGTCATACTCCACACCAAAGCCAAGGTAAAGAAAATGGTTTTGACTGGGTAGCTTGCAGGGATGGGCAGTGCATGTCAAACCCACTAGCAAATGATCAGCTGAGCAGGAAAAAAAAAAATCAAGGGAAAGGAGGCTGCTACTTTTGCAAACAATAATTTTTATCAAAACCTGGAAAACCCTTTTGTCTTAGTTTCTTTTGCAAATTTTCAGCTTAGCACCCTCCTGCCGACCTTCAGGTGAAAAATGTTTATATGGGTGAATGCTTTACATATTTCATGTAAAGCTGCATGACTTATCTCTGTAGCATACAGTAGGGAGTCAACCTGTGCAACAGAGCACAGAGAATCAGCACAACTGAGTGCTTTGTTATGATAAGGATAATGGGTGTGTATACTGCCCTGTCTCAGTGTGAGATTTCACCATGCAAGAACCTCCAAAGTGTCATTCAGAAAATGCACTCAATCTACAGACAGAGCCAGTGAGTAGGTTGAAACGGACAGTTCTTCTGTAATTCAATCTCCAGGCTGTTGTCACTATCAACAAAAGGAACGAACACACATGTGTGTTTTTTGCATGCATGTATGTGATTAATTTAGGGAACACTGGAATGAGCTACTTATATAGCTACAATCAAACCAAAAGCCTGAATGACATTTTGTGGAAGGCATAACTGTAATGGTGACTTAAATAGAAATACCCTCCTTTCACTGTACAGGAAAAAAGTGACATGAGTGATCCCAGAAAGGCAATCCATAATAAATAATAGCAATAAACAAGAGATTAGGGTTACTGATCCTGGAGTTGGGCAAAACAGGTATTTCAATTTGCCTGTAAAAGGTACAAGTGACTGAGATTGTATTTTTCTTCTGCCCATAGTGGCTGTCTGAGCTCATGGGAAATGGGCTGTCCAATCCATTCACCTTCAGGAGAACCTGTACATTTTGCCACTAACTTCTTCAATGTGCATGATCAAAAATGCTTAGCCAATAGGTGGATCTGGGTGAACCACTGTCCTGTCTGCCTCTCATCTTCAATTGGGGTACAATGTAATAATATTGACCTACTTTACCTGCTACGGTAAAGATACTCAGAGCATTTCAAGCACTGTACTCAGAGCATTTCAAGCACTGAAATAGTCTATAAAGCTTCAAAGAACTTCATATACATTCTCTCCAAGATCCTAGAACCACCCAAGAGGGAAAGCAAGTATTTACATCCACTCAATGGGGTCGGGGCTGAGATAACAGGAATTTGCCCAAGGCCACCTAGTATGTTCTTGACAGAGATCAATTCAAACAACCAGGGACTTCCTTGCTCATAGTTTATACTTTTTAGCACACAATTCTATACATGTTTATTCAGAAGTCTCAAGGTAACTGTACAGAATGGTAGTCCAGTAGTGCAAGCTTATAAATGTCTACTCAGAAGTAAGCCCCACTGAGTTTAATGGGCCTTACTCCCTAGTAAGTTTGTTTAGGAATCCAGCCTTACTCTTATGCACCTGGGAGTAAGGCCTGTTGAACTCAGTGGGACTTAATTCTGAGGAAACAGCACAGGCTTGCAATGTAACCACATCCACACTCTGTTGGAATGATGGTGAGCAAAGTTCTAGTTACTCTTCATGGTCAGACAACCCATTTGCCAACGTTATCAGGATCCCATGGTTTCTAGTATTTTGTTGATTTGTCAGACGCAAAACAAAACAAAAACTTGGAATTGTGCACAGTTTAACCCACACTGAGGAGTTCCGGTTGTTATTGGAGGAGGAAGTGCCTACATACTGTATGATGGAGCAGAACGCTCAACATTCAGAGAGCGTTCTCTGCTGCTTGCCACAACAAAGAGCAATATATTAGGAAACAAAGCATTAAAGGGTTTTGTGGGGGTGCACCACTGTGGTGATAAAATTAGGAAAACATGGAAACACAATTTTCTTTATTGGGGGATATTAAACTTTTCTGTTTACCATGGTACACTGGTTTGCCTGTAGTAATACAGAACATTGCAGGTTTATCTAATTTTATCCCTAGAAGTATAACATAGCTGAAGTTCTCGTAACAGTCATGGGGATTTCCAGAACGAATCAGGCAGTTCCAAATCTGGCTAAATGGGAGCAATACCGACACAGGCTGCATCATTGAGCTACATGGTTGTGAAAATGAAATTTCTACTGTTGTTTGCTGCTTATTGCTTACCCTGCCAACCACTCACCTCAATAACCTTTGAAAAACAGGTGGGCGCCTGCAACATAAGAGCAGACAAGATACTTTAAATTGGCCACAAATAAAAGTGACAGATAGTAACAGCGTGCTCCAACATTGCTAGACTGCAGCTCTCAGACAACTTCCTTTTAAATAGCCCCACTGGTTTCTGTGGGATTACTGTGGAATAAACAGGTTGTGAGCATCTTGCACCTAAGCTCCTTTCTGAGCTATATCTTAAAGCTTACATTCTAGGTGCATTTACTTGGCAGTAAGTCCCACTGAACTTTGAAACTTCAGTTATATATGAGTCATATATAGGATTGGGCTGCACAAGGGCAATCTAGAGGTCATTTATTCCAGAGTTGCCCTAGTCTCAAAACATCAAGGGACTAAACTCTTCCCCCACAAATTAGTCTCAGGCTGCACACAATGGCAGTAGAGTCAAGTGTTTAAAACCAAATCTACCCCAGCCATGTAGAAAGGAGGGTAAGTGTAGGGGTTTGATATAATGAGCAAAACAGAAATGCAGTTGAGAGCTGAAAAACTCTCACCCTTCCTATAACTTACCTCCCTGTATTCTGTCCTCCAGTGAATTCCCACAATAGGTTTTAATAACAGTCTATGAGAGAAAGGTGCTTAACAGGATGGTGGTTTCAGCCCCTTCACCATTTTACTCCTTTTTCTCAATAATGTGAACACATTCTATGTGACTGTGAGAGAGATCTTGGGGTGGTGGTGGACAGGTCGATGAAAGTGTCGACCCAATGTGCGGCGGCAGTGAAGAAGGCCAATTCTATGCTTGGGATCATTAGGAAGGGTATTGAGAACAAAACGGCTAGTATTATAATGCCGTTGTACAAATCTATGGTAAAGCCACACCTGGAGTATTGTGTCCAGTTCTGGTCGCCGCATCTCAAAAAAGACATAGTGGAAATGGAAAAGGTGCAAAAGAGAACGACTAAGTTGATTACATAATATCAGAACCAGGGGACATCCACTAAAATTGAGTGTTGGGCGGGTTAGGACAGACAAAAGAAAATATTTCTTTACTCAGCGTGTGGTCGGTCTGTGGAACTCCTTGCCACAGGATGTGGTGATGGCGTCTAGCCTAGACGCCTTTAAAAGGGGATTGGACAAGTTTCTGGAGGAAAAATCCATTATGGGGTACAAGCCATGATGTGTAAGTGCAACCACCTGATTGTAGAAATGGGTTATGTCAGAATGCCAGATGCAAGGGAGGGCACCAGGATGAGGTCTCTTGTTATCTGGTGTGCTCCCTGGGGCATTTGGTGGGCCGCTGTGAGATACAGGAAGCTGGACTAGATGGGCCTATGGCCTGATCCAGTGGGGCTGTTCTTATGTTCTTATGACTGGATTTGATTTGGAAAGTGCAGTATAGGAGAACCCCACCCTATGCATTAAAGACCATGGCAACAATCCAGCACAGAGTTGGGCCATCTTAAACCCAGTGAAATTAGTGGGCTTAAGTACACTCACCTTTGTGTTAGATTTATAATAAAAAATTTTCATTTGCAATATCAGAGCATTCTGATTTTCCTTCAGCAACCTGGTCACTTACTGCTCCAGTGTTTTGTGTGCCCTGGTCAGCTGCAGTGGGATGGATCAAACAAAGCATTCCAGGCTGGAAGTCTATTGCCAAACATGGAAAAGTAACAGGGATGGGGGTCAGGAATCAAAGACAGAAGATTTTTCCTTGCAATGAGCCAATGCATTTCAGAAATTACCCTGGGGAGATTTTTGTTTCTGGCCAGGCTTTTGGTTCATTCATCCATTGGAAAGGCTTTGTATATTATTTTAATTAGCAGCTGCAAAAAAAAGGAATAATCTGAGAACAGAAATCCAGTTTATAGGAAGGATCTTCTAAGCTCTAAGTGCAGGTGTTCAGTCACCCTGAAGCACTGATATTTCTGCAGTCAACCATTTATCGCCAGTTCTATAAGCAGGGCTGCATCATGACTCCGTGATCACACCTTTGCAGCTGCAAAGGCAAGCTTTCAATTTTTAGTAAAATCTCAGGGACCAAAGGGAAAGCTATACAGGATTTTCAATAAACATAAAGTAGAGCTTTGGTGTCTGCATAGCTCTTTGCGATTCCCCAGGAATTGCAAAAGCAAACTAAATTATGCAAAATGAGCAAACGTATGCAAATATTTTAATTTATACAAGACACAGAATTCAATTTCCTTGGCATAAAATTTTGTTTTTGTTTAACACACTATGCACAGCCTTGCTTAGAATTCATCTGCAACTTAATTGGACCATTCACAGGTTCCGAGGACGAGTGAGCGTTTTAAGTATGCTAGAGGAGTAGTCTTAACAGTCTGCCATACCTACAAAAGCTGTTAGATTCGGGATGACTGCAGAGAGACAGCAAGAACGGCACTGGGTTCCTAGTAGCTGCCTAGGACTCAGTTCCCTGGAAAGACTGCATTGTGGTGACCCGCTGTCTTTCAGATTTGGATTTCTAACAATATGATGAGTTAGTTAGTTGGTTGGTTCTTGATATTTCTTTTAATTAGGGCTACATTGCTTAATCAATTACTGTAATAAAATTAAGTTGAAGAGGGTCTCTTGCATGTTTCTCCATGGTCTAAAACTCAGTAGGCTTTTTAATTATATCCTCAATTCCTCCCTCTACCCACCCCACTCTAATCTAAGAATCTAACCACTACTAACAGATTCTGAACTCATTCATGATTTTCAGTCTTTTTGTGACCTTCCAAATAGCCCAACAGGTCAAACAAGATTGTATAGCCAAATATTAATTCAATAGTACTGTATAATGATTTTTTTTTCCATATTAGATAATGGTCTTTGAACAAAATTACCAAATTAGTTCCAACACTGGTTTGGAACATCATTGCATATCTTGCTCAAATGCACAAGTCAAATACCATTGGTTTATTATTTTATACAGATTCTCTCTAATATTCAAATATGGAGACAGTGGCATCACTAGGGTTCATGTCACCCGGTGCGGGATGCTAGCGCGTCACCCCCCCATGCAGTGGGCAGGGCAACACCCCAGGTGGTGGGCGTGGTGATGAACCATCACTCCACCCTCATTGGTTTTTTGGCTGTATCTTTTGATAGACAAAGATAGAACACACTCTGCATGAAATTACGCATTGATTGATATATAACATGCTGGTATTATTCTTCCAAATTATGATTTTAGTGATTTTGGTCACTAGTGGTATCACACACAACCCCTGGGTGTCAACTTACTAACACCTTATTGCAGTAGTTCTCAAACTTTTAGCACTGGGACCCACTTTTTAGAATGACAATCTGTCCAAGACCCAACAGAAGTGATGTCATGGTGGAAGTGACATCATCAGGCAAATTAAAATAAATCAGTATAAATAATTAAAGTAAAACAAATAATTAAATAATTATTAATTAATTAATATTAAATTAAATAATTAAATAAGCAGAAGCCAGCCCTGTTCCGCCAAGTGAATTTCCTCTGCAGCCTGCCTGCAATAACACCCCCCCTCCAAAACCAGTAAGGTTTTCAGCTTTACCCAGTACCCAGTTCAATTTAAGAACTTCTGTTTAAACCAGATCACTGTCAGGCTCCACCTGGCTTTGCAAGTCTCAAAAATGTTCACCTTATCAGCAGAAGCCTCTGTTTTGATCCTTTTTAGTGGGGGGGGGAGGCTGCTTTCTGGAGTATTTGTTGAGCTCCAGTTCCATCAGATCAGGACCATTCTGGTAGCCTTGCACTCTCGTTCACCTGATCTTCCACACCAGTCAAGGCACATTTACTTACTTGTGAGTAAACGCAGCCATGAGGCTTAGTTTCGCTTTCCATAGGACTCAATACATTCATCTGCTTGGAGGGAGGGTCTTCCTTCTCAGGTGTTTTTGGGGGCTGCATTCATTTGATCAGGACTGTTCTGGTGTCGTTGGATTCCTCTCAGCCTCCCCTTTCTGATGGACTAAGGCACATTTGCCTACTCACGAGTAAACACGCGATACACTCACGCCTATTGAAATCAGTTGCCAAGTTGATTTCTCCAGCAGTAGGATTCCTTATTAGAAAACTATGTGGTTGCAAAATGTATTATGATTTAATTTTTGGCTAATTTCTGCTCTATCCAAACATGTCCCTTAGTGTATAACATACTTAATTCTACTCGTAAGTACATCATATAATACCCAGTCTGTAATACTCCTCCTAACTGAAATGATAACAGTGAAATACTGTTATATAAATGATAACAGTGAAATACTGTACTTAGGCTAGATGTTGCTTGTTTCTATCCTGAATCTCCAGAACTGCACTTTTACGGGGACCAGAATCCATCATTTACTGAAGCCTGAGAATATTTACCTAGTTAATACCATAGTTCAAATTTTAAACCTGAAGAGCTGCTGCCAATCTGTGTTGACAGTACTGAGCTAGGTGACCAAACGTCTGATTCAATATACAGCAGACTCTTACATTCCTATCTGCATACAGCAATACTAGTCTTATAAGAGATCTGCCTTATCCCAAAAGACAAAGTATACTTTTTTTCCCTATAAAATACTTTTTTTCTTCATATGCAGATTTATGCAGTTTACAGCACAATCCTATCTTGCGCTGGAACAGGCAGGCCAGGAGGTCTGCATTGTATCCAGTGCAAGATAGGGACCCAAAGTGGCTCAGCCAAAGGCGAAGAGATTACCCCTGGGTAATCCACTGCAGCTCCTATGGATCTCCTTGGACTTGCACCACCTCCTAAGGTGGTGCAAGTCCGAGGAGAACGGAGTGGCTTGAAGCCGCTCTGCGCTGCTCGGGAATGGGAGGTTGGGATTCAGTATAAGAGCCAGGACCCAGTCCCACCTCCCGCTTCCCACCCATCCGCCCCCAGGACCGCCCTCCACCCATGCTCCCTGGCCCCAAAATGCCTCCCTCCTGCCTCCTGCCTGCCCACCCCAGAGCCTTGCATCAGCCAAGCTTGGCTGACGCAAGGCTCCACAGCACAGTTGGTACGAAGGCTGGATTCAGACTCCGAAGGCCAGCGTGCATCCTGCGCCTGCCCAGCCAACTCACAAGGAGGCACAAATGTGCTTTACAGCGCATTTGCAACCCTCCTGGGCTGGCGCAAGGGTCAGGATTGCACCCTTAAGTGATCAATTTTTGCAGTTTATTCAATTAATAAGCTAAAACACATCATTGACCTAATAAGATTTTCTGTAATTTATTATTATTATTATTAAGAATATTTATATACCTCTTTTCAACAAAAAGTTGCTAATTTATGACCTAATCCTATTTGAGTGCTTCATCAACAGTGCTTGGATGACATTGCAACAAGAGCCAAATGCCAGGCTTTTTCTGGCAAAGCCATGCTGTCACAGCCCTTCCCAGTAGCACTCCCAGTGTCCATGGAAACTCTGACACAGCCTGTTAACCCACAAATTGGGTTTAGCAGGTTTTTCATTGGAGGAGGTATTTAAAATTAAAAAGGGGACCACCAAATATCATAGAAGCCACAATATCTTGCTGTTTTGATCTTTTCCCAAATTTGTGATGTCAATTTTTGATATGATGGCTAGTTTTCAGGTTTTGGTGAGCCACCTTTGGTTAGGTTCCTTTTTGCATTCCTCCTTGTTCTGAAAACATAATTCATGTTATCATGACACAATTAAAGTTTTGGGGATGCAAGGCATACTGATTCCTGACTACTTATAAGAGAAAAAGAATTATTCACTTTTGAAAAACAAATTATCTTTTCCCTTAGCAGACCATATTCATGCTATGCATTGGCTGGTGTTTTCCATAGAAATCTAAAGCCAAATTGTTCAGGGTTATCCAGTGGGACATGACTGATGTTCAGGTGCCCGGGCAACAGCAATACAAGGCAAACCTCAAAGTGTTCTTGGAGTACATTGAAAACCACATTCAAGGACCCAATATGAAAAGCCATGTTATCACTTTCTTCAGAGAATGACTTTTATTACAGGTATCAGCAAGAAGCTCAAGCTGATACCATCCTCCCTGCTACTATGTTTCCATAGGCATTGGGCAGGTGTTGTGGAATGGGAGGGTTAGATTAAGGAGCACTGAAAACGCAATTGTATTCTCAAGTGGTTAGAGGCAAGAAATGATCGTACCACATTCTATTTCTGCATGCTCAAATGGACTCTTAGAATCTCATACTATTTACTTACTTTATAGGCTTCCAAGGGGATGGAAATGGAAACAACAAGCTACAGCAATACAGAGGAAATGACCTTCACGGTATGTCAGTTTCTCACACCCTTTGGCTTTTTGTGTGAAAAATCCAGTTGTGTCACACTGCATTCTAATACTAGTTGAAGGCAACTGTACTATGCTACGATGTATGAGAAAGACTCTTGGTAGTTTAGCTGTTCTCAGCCTGCAGATGCACCAAAGATGGCCCAAGAGATTTTGATGATTGAGACACAAAGCCCAGATGATGTCCCACTCCAACACAGTGACAAAATATATTCACTAAATTGTTGACATCTGCTGCTTTTTAATGGTACCACAAAATCAGAGCTTCCTTCCTTCCAGCCAGCCAGCCAGCCAGAGGGCAGGCAGCAACAGAATCCTGCTTGTGTTATAAGTGCAGGTGCAAGCAAGAATGGCATTAGAGGTCAGGCATTGGTTGAGGGCCCATCTGGCCAGCCAACCCCATCAGTACCAGTGGCAGTGGTATTACCAATGTGCAATTAGGTGGTAGACAGGAGGTGCCATGGGGGGGGGGAGTGCAGGGCTTTGCTCCAGGGCTCCCAGCAAACTGGTGGCAGCACAGGGTAGAAGAGCATTAGCAGAGCCACAGTTCTGTATGGGGATGGGGAGAGGGTTTCCAAAGCCCTGAGCCAAATGCTGGTATTTGCAAATGAATTTTTCAAAAACAAAATCAAGTAGTAGGTACAAGCATAGCCCTATTAATCATGTAGGGATTCCTAGTCTGCTAATCTCAAACCAGAGTCCAGGTTTGTAATAGTTGGACAGATGGGTGGAAAGTATAGCACCCAGCTCCCACTTCCAGTCCATTTCATTCTGAAACTGGGTTTAACAGGATTAACTTGCCACCACCCAAGAACAGGGAAACCTCCATCCTGCAAGAATGCAGCTGAAGGTTCCCTTAAATGTTGCACAGTAGTGAAGGATGGCGATCTGAGGTAACAGAGTGACCAGTTCTCTCCCAGCTGCATTGAGGCCAAGCGAGTTAAAATAGCAATGGTAAAAATAAAATGGTTTATTAAAAAAAATAAATACCCCAAAACAACAAGGGAGAAAGAAGAAAGGCAAAAATAAAGCACCTCAGAAATCACATAAAGGCAAAAGAAGGTTTAGGTGAACGGGTGATCACAACAGTTGACATACAGCAGGATCGACCAGCCATAAGGCCAACTGAAGCAGTCGCTTCGGGTAGCAGATTGGTGGAAGGGTGCTCACCTGCCTGCTTGCCTCCTCTGCTCCTCTTCCTCCCTCTATTCCCTGGACTGGAAAAAGAAGAGAGGGGACAGAGAGGAAACGTGAAGGGGAGGAGAACGCTGAGCAAGAACCATGGGGAGTGGGAGGAACAGAGACCGGTACATCATCACACAAGTGGGGGGCAGCATGTGACACATCAGATTTTGCTTACCAGTTATCTGAGAAAGAAAAAGATCAACAGCAAACAACAGTGAAGCAGTAATGGCTACCTTGGGCTGACTCAGCTGTCAGGATGCTGAACTCCATACAGGAGCCCCCTTGAATGGACCAGAATAGATTAAAAATAGGGGAGAACAAGGTATTTTCACCACAAAATTACAGAATCATTCTGCTCCACATGCTAAGCAAGCTGTCACAAAGCCAGGGTTCTAGCCAAATCATTACTTGGAATTTACCTGTGACCTCCAGGTGTGACATTTTCAGATCAGAGACATAAAGCAGCTGCTCAGTGCTTTAGATTAATCTAACCCACAGTTTGTCGCAACTTCCCCCACAGTCTTAGGTATCGGCTTTCTCTCCTTACTCCATGTATTGTCAAATGTCCATGTCCCAGCATGGAGGTGTCAACAAATCAATTTCAGGCACGGTGACGGGCTTACTGTACTTGTGAAGTCTGACACCGCGAAGCAGCCGGTGCTCCTACAGTATTTCTGATGATGTAATTACAGATTGAGCCATATTAAAACAAGCACATGGCCATCATGCACATTGCAGTGATAGCTCATCATTCATGGGTCTCAGCCATGCCAGCCATGAGATATGTGGTACCCAGGATGGCAAATGCATTTTTGAAATGCTGCAGCTAATCTTTAGGGACTGTCAAGATCTTTGGAGGAATAAAGGTGCAACCCAACATATTAATTTCCATAGACTGATACACCCTGAAGACTGGGTGCAGGTGACAACTACCGTATTTTTTGCTCCATAAGACGCACTTTTTCCCCCCAAAAACGTGGGGGAGAAAGTGTGTGCATCTTATGGAGCGAATACTGCAAAATAAAAACAACAACAAAAACCTCCGCCCCAGCCCTGGCCCCGCCCCCTGCCCGCTTGCTCTGCTTCCCAGTCAGAGGCTACTCAGAAGTAAGTCACAGAGTCACTGGGGCTCACTCCCAGGAAAGCGTGTGTGGGGTGGCAGTCTGCCCAAGCCTGCTTGTCTACTCAGAAGTAAGTCACAGAGTCACTGGGGCTCACTCCCAGGAAAGCGTGGGTGGGGTGGCAGTCTCACTGCCCAATCCTGTGCATGCCTATTCTGAAGTAAGTCCCATTAGAGTCAGGGGGGCTTACTCCCAGGAAAGCCTCTCTCTCCCCCCCCCAAGCCTGGAGCAACACAACTTCTTTGCAACACAAACACTTCCCCCCGTCTTACACACACAGATGCTCTGCCCCCCCACACACACACACACTCACTCACACAGTAGGGAGGGGCGCTTTAGCTCACCTCATCCAGCATCTGAATGTAAGCCCCATCACAAAGAAAAAACTGTCTCCTTGGTCAGAATGCCAGTGTTTGCTTATTGCACAAGCCCCAGGTAAGGCTCTGTTCTCACTATAAATCCAGAGGTTTGTTGTGTCTTGAGAATTCACGTTGTGGTTGGACTTTCCACTTGTTCATTTGTATTGGAATCACGGAAGAACTGGCAGGGAGGTAGATGTGGTGTCAGTAGTGGCCCCTTTAAGGGTAAGGCCTGGGCATCCAGCAGAGTGTGCTGCACAGCTGCAGCCACTTGAAGGCAATAGGGCCCTCAGGGATATAAGGAGTACCAGAGGCAGAAAGGGTTTATGGGTTTTGAAGGAGTGCAGGTTGGAGGTAGGAGAGGAGACTGACTGGGTTTATTGAATTTGGAATCTGACTGTGGATTGTGACTGGACGTGGATACCCTGATGGATTTGACTGACCTACCTGGAACCTGACCTTGGACTGTAATTTGGCTTATTGGCTCTGGACTCTGATTTGGCAACTCTGATTGATGGGACTGATTTACTTGGCATCTGTGGACTGGAACTGGACTTACTTTTGCTTGCTGCACTGGTGAGTTGCACAAGGGGGACTGATCAGTCTTAAGCGGGCACAAGGGCCAGTGGATTGGGATTTGGCAGAACATTATTGTAGCAGAAAGATAATGTGATCCCCTATTTGTGTGCACCTGCTTTTGTGAGCTTCATAAATTCTGACTCTAGCGATGATGAGTTCTTGGGGTTTCCAGAAAACTAGAGTACTCAAACCTTTAAGTCTCTCCATTTGTTAATGACAGTGATAATGGTTCTTAATGCCACTGTTGACTGCTGTTCACTTTACATGGTTCAAATGTTGTTCTGTTATAGTTTATTAAATATTTTATTACACTATTTGGTTCAGAATATTTTTTTCCTGTTTTCCTCCTCTAAAAACTAGGTGCGTCTTATGGTCAGGTGTGTCTTATGGAGCGAAAAATACGGTCTTTTAAATCAAAGACCAAGGTGGAACAAATTTCCTTTTCAAACATAAAACTAAAAAAGTACCATTTGGTCTGAATGTCCTCTGGAAACCAACTTCCAGAAGCTGTTAATAACATGAGAATCTTTTTCTTGCTGGGTCTAACAAAACATCAGTTTGGTTTTTTTCCAACATAGTAGTAGGTAGCCCAAAATCACAGAGCTTGTATGTGGGACATATTAGTTCAGTAGTAGTGACCATCCCCTGTTAGCCATTCTCAACATTGGGTTCTTGAATTTCAAGGTTAGAGGTTGGCCAGCTCCAACCGCCTTCTAGCAGGAAGACTATTTCAGAGTCACCCTTAAGAATCCCTACATATGTGCCTCTCATCATATGACCCTGCCAAAATGATGGATCCAATCAGAGACTTTCACTGGATCCTCAGGATCATGGTGAGAGACAGGTAGTCTCTTGGGTATTTGTAGTCTCTTGGGTATTTGAGATCTATACTGGTAAGGCTTAACGTGATCACAACCAGCAATTTGAATTAATCCTGAACTAGCTGCAGCCTCCAATTTTTTATCAAGGAAAGCCCAATACAGAATGTATGACTTATAGCATAGCCTCAGTTGGAGTGTAATTTGAACCAGGCCTCATCATGGCTTCACCCTGGAGCATGTACAGAGATTCTTTTTCTTATCAGTGCATAGATGCAGTCACTCCCAACACATCTGGGATATAGGAGCAAAGGTCTCCAGATCAAAGAACAAAACATGCTGAGCAATTTGAACTCTATTATTTAAAAAGAGAGGCACAGGAAGAAAAGAAATTAAGCAGTGGTCTCAGGCTTATGAAGCTGTGAATCATAGTTACAGGGACTGAATCTGAAAAAAGAGGAACAATAACCAGATTTCCAAGTACTATATACACTGAGAAGTATTGTCCTGGATGATGGTAGTAGCATAAGAAGTTCCCCAGAGTCATAACCCAAGAGTATTAATAGTTTCAGCAAGCATGACAAGCTAAGGGAGTGGGAAATATAAAGAACATTATTGATTTGACCAAGTGTACCTAAAAAGCCAAAAATTAGTTAGCAGTTCAAACTCCTAAATCTTAAATCATGGAAATGAAATCAATTATTTAAAATCAAATTGAAAATCTATGCCAAAGTGCTTTGATATGCTTTGAACTCTAAATATACAAACTCTTTGGCAGTAGATAACATTTCTTAGGCTGTTTACATGGGTTGCAATTAAGTAGGCCTAAACAAATTTCTTTAAAATGGAAAATGTAATGAACGTCTTGCATTTAGTGAATTTGCATAATTGTTTTGTAAATTTTGATTTCAAAACTTGAGAAAATTCACACTGTGATTACAATTCAAATGTCATATAGGCATGCCCCCTTATCCACTGGGTTCTGTTAAGAAACAACCAACACTCCAACCCCACCCCCCATAGATAACTGAAACAGGCAATGGATACAGGCAAATGCCCATCCCCGCATTCCCCTCTGCTCCCCTCGCCTCCGGAGGGGCCTCTAAGCTTATCAGAGGCTGAGGATGTCTGTCCCTGGCCTCTGCTGAGCTCTGACTGAACTTTGCAGGTAATAAAACACTTCCTTGAGAAACCGGAAGTGATGTTTTTAATGCCTCATAAGGCATTGGGACATCCTCCTCTGCGGAGCTTGGAGGGGATACACACAGGTGCATGCGCTGGGAGGGCCCGGACCTGATCCATGATAAGTGAATATGCAGATCCGTGGACATGCCCACATTCCAACAAGATCACAAAATTTGCATCAAAATTTAAATTTTGAAACCGAAGTCTTCTAATTAGAATTTGTAATTTATTCAACTTTGCTGTCTATATTTAAAGTAATGTCAATAGTATGCACAATTCTCACTTGTCCATGCCTTTTAGCTTTGAGGCCTAACATTGAGTATAGCACTGTGCTGCTCTCAGCTTTGTATACATGCTTCATGGGGCACTCCTGGATCAGTGTCCTGCATTGCTTCATTTTAATTTTTTTTACTAAAAACTGGACCTGCTTTTGTGATGACAGATCCATTTACCATGGGCTCCGTACCATGAGAAAAATATGTTGTCATTGTAATGCTTCCTTTCTGTCACCAGGCCACCAATGTGGCACAGGTGCAGCAGTTCAGATTGGTCCTGTTCAGAATAATAATAATAATAATAATAATAATACAGGTATTTATATACCGCCTTTCTTGGTCTTTATTCAAGACTTTATTCAAGGTGGTTTACACAGGCAGGCTAATTTAAAACCCCATAGGGATTTTTACAATTGAAAGAAGGCTCTATCTTTCAAGAGCCACAACAATTCAGATGTTTCATTCTGATCTGGCTTCCGTCCTGGCCTCCCATGCTCAGAGCAGATGGAAATAGCTTGGCTCAGCTTGTCAGCTGCTTCAAGGTCACACGATGCTGGTGGCCTCGGACTGGCGACCTGCGGATGTTATCTTCAGGCAAATGGAGGCTCTACCCTCTAGACCAGACCTCCTGGAACAGACTAAGGTACTGTTCCATGCTCATGCCCCACTTTTATGAGTGGTGAGAAAATCCAGGGGTGTAGTGTTACCTGGGTTTGTGTGCTACCTTTAGAGGAGAAATCACTGGACAATTATGGTGTCTATTTCAGTTTACTTACAAATACAGTGGGCTCTCCTTAACTGCGGGCTCCTTAGCCCATTCTTCAGAGGGCCTCCCAGCTACGACTGAAAGTCACTTCTGATTCACACCAGCAACTTCTGGTCACATCCGGAGGTGTTCTGAGATACAGGGAGGCTGTGTGCTACCTCTGGAAGGTTGGATGTTATTATCGAACATTGAACATTATACATTATTATCGAACATTAAATATTCAATAATTTAACTTCTAACAAGTTCTTCAGTTTTGATCAACCCCAAAATTCTTGCTTCCCTTAGGAACCCATGTAACAGTAGAGGTACATGCTAGAAATTCCACCCCACAGTTATTCAAGAAACTCTCCCTGGGAAAAGGTATGAAGCTTTTAAAAAAACAAGTGCTTATTAAGTAAATTACAGGCTGTTGCTTGACACTAAGATCCTGGCATAAACTTGCAAGCTTCACACAAGCTCTATGCTCAAAGATGTATCTAACAAACAGATGGAGTATTGACCACTACTATAGAGGAAAGGTGCTTCAAATCAATCCCCCCACTCCCAAAAGAAAGGATTGGTGTTACCCCCCAAAAACAGGCAGTCAGTGTTCATAAACTCAACTACCATATTTGGGGGAAGAGAGAATGCTCTGGTTCAACAAATGCACTAAGTGCACAAATGGAGGCAGCTCAGCTCTTCTGTTGGGCAGCCCAGTCCTATTCCTGGTGGCTCTGCCAGATGTAGCAGCATCAAAATGGCTACCACTGCATCCAGCAGCACTGCTGGGGCTGCCAGAAGCCTTGGGGCGAAGGGGACTTTTGTCCCATTGAGGCAGGGGCCACAATGTGTCTCCTCCATTCTGTGCCGGCTTTTCAGCCTGACATGGAGCATAGGATCCTATGGAGAATAGGATCCCACCCCCCTCCTGCCCCAGTTCCTCTCCCCTGCCCCAAGGCCCTCACTGCCACCCAGAGCTCCTACCATGCTCCAGGTGGTGTCCATCCAGCGCTGAGCTCAGCACTGACTGGTGCTGGGCCGGCGCTGGCGCTGACTCCTCTCAGGGTGTTGCAGACCTGCCTTATGACACCTAGCGCCGGCACTGAAGCTCAGCACTGGCGCTAAGGTATCTTATGATTGGGCCCGTAGAAGTTGTTCATTCTATTTTGTTTTCTGTCTGCCTGTCTCCCTGTTCATCTGTCTCATATTTTTCTCACAATTTTATAGGTTTTCAAGACAATGGAAAACGCAGACCCCGCCCACCTGGTTCAAAAGACCAACATGGTAACTCTACGGCTGTACTAGACCATCTGTGCACTCCTACAAAACAGTTTTTACAAAGGGACTAAATAGTCAGAACAGGAAGCATTATTTTCAAGTTCAACATCTTGTGAAAGGATATTACAAACTTACAATAAAATAGATAACAGTTTAGCAACAACAGCAACAGCTGTATTTGTTATTGGGAATACTGGAACTGTAGGTGTCCTGTCCAGTCAATGGTCAAAAGCTCAGTTCAGAAATTATGTTCATGGGGACATCATCCATGCAATGTGGGGGAGGGCTGAGAATGCATCGCTGATCCCCACCAATGTGCTCCCTATAACTTGTCTCCATGCATTTATAGCACTCATCTGCACTGACAAACAATGTATCCAAGGAGATTTTCTCTCCATTATTGGAAATTCTCTGTTCTTGGCCACAAGGAGAAAATCTCCCAAACACTCAACACGTGACAGAGGGAGTGGTTTAAGGACCACATTGGTGCAAGGGCAGGCCTTACCATCATGTTCTCTGCCCTGCCACTGTGTGGATAATGTCCATGCAAATATAACTTCTGAATAGGGCTAAAGACAGTCAAGAAACTACTACAGGGAGAAAGCAAGAAAACACAAAATAACATCAACCATAAAAAAGACATTTCCCCTAACAAGTAGTCAGCAAACACACACGTCTGTGTGAGTGAGAGAGTTTTTAAAAGGGAACTAAAAACATACAATTCTTATTAAATCATGAAACATTCAGTTAATTTATGCAAACACCACTGGGTATATAACTTACAAACACAATGAGTGCTCATATCAGAACTGATATGGTACTCTAGAATATTAACACAGAATCCTAAAATTACAATTTTCCAGACACATTTCTACCACCAGAGTCCTCTTCCACAGTGTCAAGATGGTGAATACCCTCAAGCCTTCCACATATAGCCACACAGGAGCAGACTTTTTCCTGTAATTAATTCATCCACTTTCAAAATTAAGAAAACAAAGTATTCCTTCTCTGCCAACAAACCTTCTGTTTATCAAGTCTGTTTACAGTACCTTGAATAAATACAGACTTTGCCTCAAATAGTCACGTAAAAGCTCCAAGAATTACCAACTGGTCTTGTGAGTTAAGAGCCTGATCTCTGATCTTTAAGACTTGAGGAATGTTTGTTGCTGAAGTTAACAAGAACTGGTCAAGCCTAGTCAGAAGCTGCAGCTTAAAGAAAAGAGATATAACTGCTGGGAGAGAGCTCCTTGTCTTGTTTGTACTATAAACTGAATAAATACCAAAGTGTTGTGCTTTACAATTGGAAATCTTGATTCCTATTTTTGAAGAACAGCACATCAACTATCTGTTTAGTGGAAAAATCCTCGTGCGCAGCAACCACAAGGACATCTAGAGGTCTTGTGCAGGGGCACTGTTAGCAGATCTGCTCTCTGGATTTGTAGAGATTTGCTACCCTTGCCTGTAAGTGCGCTCTCTCTCTCTCTCTCTCTCTCTCTCTCACACACACACACACACACACACACACACACACAAGGAGCAATTGCTCCCAACTGGGCCCTGCAAATAAAGAATAAAATTAATATTTTCATGAAATCATTTCACAGTCACTAAAACAAGTGGTTTTGGAACTATTTACTTTTCAAAGGTAATCTACACATTTTGTTTGTTTATTTGTAGGCTTACATATACACAATGAAATATTAAAATGTTCTTAGATCCATTTGGTCCATTAATTCACATGCCCTTTTTAAATGCAGATTTTGGTATATGTCTACCATAGATATAAAACCCTATAATAAATTTTATTGTTATCTCTAAGATTCTACAGACCTTGGCTGTGAACCTAGGGACCTGCAAACAATGTTTCCAATTGGGCCTCACAGTTCCCAAGGTCAACCCTGTTTGCAAGTGTTCGTGCACATGCCCTGCTAATGCTAATGCTGCTGCCGCGGCCGCCTCCTCATCTGCTTGGTTGCTTAGAGAAGTAAGAGAGGGGTGAGGAGCAGAGCAGAGCACAGCAAAGGGATCTGGAGTTCACCTCTTACCTTTTGGGTGGGTCATATTGTAATGCTGTTGTACAAATCGATGGTAAGGCCACACCTGGAGTATTGCGTCCAGTTCTGGTCACCGCTTCTCAAAAAAGACATAGTGGAAATTGAAAAGGTGCAAAAGAGAGCGACTAAGATGATTACCGGGCTGGGGCACCTTCCTTATGAGGAAAGGCTACGGCGTTTGGGCCTCTTCAGCCTAGAAAAGAGACAGCTGAGGGGGGACATGATTGAGACATACAAAATTATGCAGGGGATGGACAGAGTGGATAGGGAGATGCTCTTTACACTCTCACATAACACCAGAAACAGGGGACATCCGCTAAAATTGAGTGTTGGGAGAGTTAGAACAGACAAAAGAAAATATTTCTTTACTCAGTGTGTGGTTGGTCTGTGGAACTCCTTGCTGCAGGATGTGGTGATGGCATCTGGCCTGGATGCCTTTAAAAGGGGATTGGACAAGTTTCTGGAGGAAAAAACTTTCCTCCAGAAAAACATTACGGGTTACAAGCCATGATGTGTATGTGCAATCTGGCCTGGATGCCTTTAAAAGGGGATTGGACAAGTTTCTGGAGGAAAAATCTATTATGGGTTACAAGCCATGATGTATATGTGCAACCTCCTGATTTTAGAAATGGGCTATGTCAGATGCAGGGGAGGGCACCAAGATGCAGGTCTCTTGTTATCTGGTGTGCTCCCTGGGGCATTTGGTGGGCCGCTGTGAGATACAGGAGGCTGGACTAGAGGGCCTATGGCCTGATCCAGTGGGGCTGTTCTTATATTCATGCTCATCCCATCCCATTTATTTCCACTGGCTAGGCAGAGAGCATGTGTTGACAGACAGACTAAAAAATACTGTGTGTCCTTTAAATAAATGGTAGGTGTGCTTCAACATACCTGACCCCTCCCCCCAAAGAAAGTGCATTCCCTGGGAATGTGGGACTGGGCAAGCATTGAATTTAGCATGCCACTTCTAAGGTAGCCTCCAGTGAAGCATTTGCAATTGGGACAGCCTATGCCTGCTGATCCTGCAAATGTTTAAATATGGCCTTGCTTCAGTGTATGTACTGTACCAGAGGCTTTGTACACAGCTCTAACTGGTAACGGCCTCAGCATATCACCATATGAGTGATTGTGAATTCTGTGGCTGTAGGGAGCCTTTGCAGTGCTAGTCTGACAAAGACTAAAACTGATCACCAATTTGAAGAAACTACCCAGCTCCCAAATGGCAAAATGTAATTTTCTGAGCTGTATAGAGCAGGAGCTGTTTCAGTGCGTAAATCTGCTGTAGCTCTCTTAAGATCATAGTAATAGTCTTCAGCGGTGAAAGGCCAGATAAACAAATAAGCCCGTTAAAGAGACAGATGCCTTGTGTTCAAGTGCTGGTTTGAGACAGGTATATGGCTGTGCAGCACATTAAGCAATAGAACACCCCCTCTTGTCTATGGTTGCTTCTTCGCTAATCACAAACTAGGAATGAAGTTGAACCAAGCCTAAGGAATACCAAAAGGGGCCTGACACTGAGGGGTTTGCTATAGTGTTAGTCTTTAAGGTGCACACAACTTTTAATTTAAGCCCAAGCTGATCATAAACTCAAATCTCACATAAGAGAATGCCTTTAGCATAGATCTGATTGAGTCTTGCTTAGTATTTCCCCAGTGGACGAGGAATTCTCTTGCCTTCCAGAATGATTATTGCTGATTATATGTTTGTTTCCAGCTTATCCATGGGACAAGTCCTGCTTGAAATCCATCCCTTTGGACCTGAAGCAATTTGAGAAACTGGATGCATATGCAATAAAGGTAAAACATATAGGTCACTACATCATGAGTTATAATTGCACTTTCCCACTCTTGGAACCTGCATCAAATATCTATTTAAACTAGCCATCCCCCTTGCAGAGATTTTGGTGACCAGTAGATCATCACCACAGGATGGAATCCTCATGAAATGTAGTTATCGGAATCATCAATGCAGATATGAGGTCACATGAGCTGGTTTTGTATACATTCCAAATGGTGTTGGCTGTTTAGTGCAAGCATAAAGGTTCTGTGAATGACTTTGCCATTCTCTCAAATTGCTAGCATGGCCAAGAGCAGTGTGTGCAAAAAGAAGCTCCACAGTTGCTGCTAGACATGCTGGCAATCCAGGCACACAGCAAACTAACATCAGTTAGCATATGTGCATGTAAGTCATACTTTTAAAATCAGACTGCTTAAAAAAAAGGGGGGGGGACTCTGCAAATTGGTCTTTTGCATCAATTAATCTTGTGTTGAGATTCCTAGGAAGCTAGGTTGTTGGCTGAATCATATGTGCAGAATGAATTCCTCAGCCACACTATTTTTGACAAGTTATAATAATTTGCTCTAGAGTGATGGCTGCAGGGTCTATTGCTCATTTGACTCCTTCAGACTGCCCTGTTCCACGTGAATGGACTTAACAACACAAACAATTCATCTTTATTTTGAGCTCATCTGTGTGCTCTGGAATGGTTTTTTTCAATTCTAAGCATATCCTCTGCTGAGCATGTCCTTCCACAATCAATTTACTGAGACCATACCCTCCTGCTCTAGTAGATATGCATCATCACACAAGATGAACATACTCTGCAAGGAGGTGGGCAATCCAAAGCTGTTCTTCATTCAAATGTATAAATTGGTAGCCAAATGGAAATTGGTTCCCACTATGAGAAACCTCAATGTGGTATGTGCACAGCTCACATCACAATTTTTAAAAATCTTATTGAAACACACCTGTGCACCAGTCCTACCCCCCCATCAATTCACATGATGCAGCTGTGCCCCCAGAGTGCACATTACATGCTATTGGGGGGGGGAGGGTGACCAGAGAGCCTGGGAGAGATATGTAAAAATATTTTTTTTCAGTCCAATCCGATGCATGTCTACTCAGAAATAAGTCCCATTAGAGTCAATGGGGCTTACTCCCAGAAATGTGTGGATAGGATTGGGCTGTTACTTACTGCCTGGTAGGCCCCCTAGCCACTAATAGGTCTTGGACTTATGCCAGTTATTTAGGGCTGGGCTGTGAAAGGGGGATAGGACAGAGTGTGTGTTGCTGCTGCCACCAAATCCACCCCTTCCTGTTCCCTGTCCTTCCCACTTGCTGCCCCAATCCATCCCTCCCTCAAACCATCCACAACACCACCACCTTACCTGCTCCAGCATGAGCTGGATGGGCTGTTGGGTTCATTTGTGCTGGCAGTCCTGCAGCACATGATAGCTGCATACTTTTTACGGAGCTGCACCTGCACTTACATCAGCAGATCCACCACTGTAAGTTCCTAAAATTATTGGGCAGTTAGTCTTCCTAGAAATTCTTCAGATGTTTTACCCAAGGAAGGGCCTCCACATTTGCTTTAAAAATTGGCTTGAGGCAATTTCTGGCAACAGTCTAGGGATGTGCTGAAACACAAGATTTTATTACTACTTAAAATATTTTTTTGCTCTCCTCAAAGTTCCTCAGAAATTTCAATTCAGCAGAAACTCCAAAATTTACCTCAAAATTCACCTCAGACAAAATTTCAGTGGCCATGTTAAACAACATGCTGCATATTTTTCTTACAGAGATCAGCAGTCTGGGATGAAATGCACTCTGAATGTGTGACTTTCTAAATCTTCTGTCCATAAAACATTCTTTCATTGGCTGGCAGAGGAAATTGTTCAATAATCAAATCTCATCTGTGGTCTGAGGGTTGAGCATGTCTGGCTGACAATAATCATATCACGTGAAAGGAAACTGTTTAAATAGAATCAAGTTATAACTAGTTAGTGCCTGAACATATCTGAAGGGCACTGGCAAAATAGGAAAGTACAATCCTATCCAACAGCATCTTTGAAGCTTGTAGCAGATCTGCTTCTTAAAACACAGATGGCTGCCAAGCGCTGTATGGCAAAGCTAATGAAAAGCCTACTCCAAGGATCTCATACCAACCTGGAGGCTAATACATAAATGAGGATCCCAAATTAAAAATGTTGACTCCTAAAAGTGTCTTGAGCTCAACTAAGATAAAGTGATTTATTTGAAACACAGCAAGAACATTGTTGACCAAGCGAGTGTTTCTGCCAGGTAGTGGAAGGGAATCAAAACAATCAGCAAGCAGAAAGCGGGAATAGCAGTGCACCTCCATCAAATGTGCTCATTTGAAATTGGCAATCCCCTTTGCTCCTTGTAACACAGGTGACCACCAAAAGCAGTGTGGAGGAGCTGGTGAAGACTTTGCTACGTGTAGCACATAATGACCTGGAAAAAGTCAGGGCCATCTGGACATGGATATGCCACCATATAGGTAAGAACAGAATTCCAACATTCCTTAGAACCTGTGGATAATGCTGAAAGCTTGCTCTGTATTGTGGTTCTGGAATCTAGAACTTCAGCTTACCTGTTGTGTGGTTACTGTAGGAAAGCAGCTGACCTGGAAAATCTGCATAATAAAGATAATTTAAAGACGTTTACCAGCCAAAAAGAAATGTGCTCTTGTCAATCTTCATATTCATATGCCTTTCTTAGAACTGTCCATGATTGCAACATATATTCTACTAAGAGAAAAACCTAAAAAATGACCCAGTGGCATAGCTAGGTCACTCGACCTATAAATTTTTGATATCACACAGCACCACTCTGAAACACACCCCCCCCCAGCGCAAGTAATTTCAGTCTCCAGAACACATGGTCAATATCCCACCTTGGGGAAAAAAATAATAAAACTCACCTTATCTTCCCCCACTTGGAGTAATGGAGAATTCAGCACAGGCTCCCTGAAGCAACCAAAAAGCTGCCTCTCCAGGTTCTATACAGAGTTGCTGTTTGCGCAAGCTCCCTGCTTTTTCATGACCTTTTTTTTTTTAAACAGAAGAGAAGCAACTCTTCCCACTGCCTCCTCAGAGCTTGCTGATATAGGCATCCTGCTATTTTTTAATTGGAAGCCGTGTGCCCTGCTTTTTTAAAAAAAAATTGGAATGCACCCATTATTACAGCCTAACCTGCTGGAGGCAACTTTCCTGCTGCCTCCCCAGAGACTGATGACACAAGTGCTGTCTTTTTTATTATTGGGTAAATGAAGGTAGCTCTTCCTGGTGGCTTTAACTGCATAGGAGTCCCTGCATGTTTTGTCCCTTGCAAGCCGCCACAGCATCTGAACTGATTGGCAGCTCTCTTTGTTCACTCCAAGTTTTGTGTGTGTGTGACTTTAAATGAACAGAGCAGAAAGGAGCAGCTTGGCAAAAGGCATGCGTTCTTTCTTCTTTTTTTTAATTTGCTGGGTTAGGTGAGGCTGTGCTTACTCTGCCTACCAGTCACTGCTGCATTGGGATCTAATGGCGCAGAGACAAAACTTGCAACATTAAGGGGAGATCTTTAAAGATACTACGCATGCTGAGGACTGACATGAAAGCATATAGGAATTCTGCATGCTGACATTATTTGCAACTTGTAAATCTGTCCCTGAAGGAGATCTTGGCATACAGTGAGGCTCAAAAGCAGACATTTACAGAGGAAACATCTCCTGTACTTGTTAGTTTGTATGCGCACAATTCACTGTTACTTAGCACACGTCTGTGTTGCCTGTGGTAGCTGAATGTATACCTAGAGAAGGAATTCTGGTGTAACTTTTTATCACTTGTTCTGCTTCATATGTTTGTCCTAACTTTCGCCTTTGTTTCCCCAGCATATGATATTGTAGGCTTCTTTCACAAAGATGAGCAGTCTTTCAAGCCCAAGGATGTCCTCCACAGTGGAAAGAGCATTTGTGAGGGATATGCTGGGCTCTTTGAACAAATGTGCAGGTACATTCCAAATAGAAATGTTCAACCCACAGAAAGATTTGCATTTTCACTGTCACCCTGCATACCAAGTCAGTTGCCATTTCACCAACTAGGGCTTGAATGTCATTTTGAACTTAGCTCTACTGTTGAATAGCAGCAAGTCCTAGAAAGGTCAAATTCCACCCCCCCTCCCCAATTACTTGTGCCATCTGCTAAGGCTTGCATTGCATTAACATAATGGCAGATAAGTACACGGGGATAATTTACTTACAAGAGGCTGTGTGTTTTTCCTGGCATATTTGAAGGTTAAAAGAACAGGCCTGAGGACTGCAAACTGCCCCTTGAATGCAGGACACAGTGAGCAGCACCCCACACTGAACTTGGCAATGTTCTCAGTGAACACTCACACTCCCATGCAAAAGTTCAGGGATGAGATTGACTGTGCCAATATCATTAATTTCCATCTGACTGTTCATGAAATAAAAAACAGCAAGAGTCCCACTGACTCCTTCAGAGTAGGACTTTCCTACCTGTTCGGCTTTATGCACAGAGGCTGGTAATAAAACTGTTTTTGGTATTTTGCAATCATTGGCACTTTTCATTTTCTGTATCATTCCCTCGTCACATACAGTCCTTTGTGAAATCAGGAGTTAGGTTTCTTTCCAGTATACTGATGAGCACTTTGAAACATACAAATAATAAATGATATTTAAAGCTGGGGATGGGGAAGATTGGAGGGGCTATGTTCTTCCAGCTGGAACCTCTGGGATCCATCAAAAGTAAAGATGGGCACTATCAGCTATTTTATAAATCACTTTGGGATACCATGCTAATGTTCTTATCCCCTGATCATCCTACTGGGAGTTAATTGATTAGTTGCAGCACAATGGGGTTGGGTTTGTTTTCACAATCTGGATGTGCATCTCAGAGCAAAATCCTATGCATGTTTACTCAGAAGTAAGCTCCATTGAGTTCAATGGGGCTTACTCTCAGGAAAGTGTGCATAGGATTGCAGCCTAAATGTTTATCCTGTTGAGAACAATGTGGTATGAATGGGCAGCATTAGCATTTGGACAAAGAACTGAAAGTGGATATCATCCACCTGCACTTTAGTACCTTCAATGGAATGTAGTTCAGATGTGCATTGAAAATGGCATCCCTATACACATTCTGTCACAGCTAGTCAAGTACAACTACAGCCAAACAGGGCAAAAACTCTTACCACCCAGTGCTGGTGGGCACTGAAACCACCAGTGCAGCATGGCATGATGTATAGCTTAAGCCTGCTTGCCTGGGAAATTTTTTATTTCCAGTATTTTTCACATTTTTAGACCACCCTTCCTCCATGGAGCTCAGGGTGGTACACATAGTTCCTGCCCCCATTTTCTCCTCACAACAACCCTGTGAGGTAGGTAAGGCTGAGAGATAGTGATTGGCCCAAGGTCACCCAGGAAGCTTCATCGCTCAGCGGGGATTTGAACCAAGATCTTCCAGAACTAACTCTCAAACCACTACACCACCTTGGCTCTCTGGGAACATGTTCACCACTAGTGCTGTCATTATCTAGCCCAGAATTTCTCAAACTGTGGGTCAGGACCCACTTGGTGTGTTGTGGCCTGATTTCTGGTAGGTCCTGCAGAGCCTCCACTGAAAATATGATTAGGAAAGATCAGATAACTAATTGCCTCAAGCTCTGAGGTTATTAAAAAATCAGATAGCTGCTAATTGCCCTGCAAAGAGCTCAGCTCCTGTAGTTTGCAAGGAGCTGAGCTCTTGCAGTTTGCAAGTTTGTGTAAATATAAGGAAATAAATGTTTGAGTGTTTTTTTTCTGGTATGTGTTTTCCCAAGTCCGTCAATGTCAGGTAGTTGGGGCAGGTAAAGGCTGGGTCACATAACTAAGCCCCTCAAGCCTTGAGGCTATTCATTAGGGTTGCCTCTTTATGAGAAATGATCAAGTTTTTGCAAATAAAAAATAAGTATACTTGTAAATAAATAAAAATTATTTCTTTCTAGGTCACCTTTTTTTTAAGTCTTGTAAAACTAGATGGGTCCTGATAGAGTGTCATTTTAAAAAGTGGGTCCCGGTGCTAAAACATTTGAGAACCATAGATACAGCCAATACCACTGGGCTAGCTGGTACAGCAACATCACCCCCACACTCACTACATGGGCCTTGAATGACAGGGATTTTGCTGTGAAGAAGCCCTAAAAATCACATGGAAGGAGCAGTACATATTAGGACTGCAAACAAGTGCAGAACACCCAAAGTAGGGTGACTTTCCGGGGACTTTTGGCACCCCCTTAAAGCCTACTTCCCACCTTATTATGTTCTAGTGTGAAAATTGGACAGTCGTAAAACAAATTTCATAATGGCACTTAGCCCTTTCCCACAGGACTGAGGCAGTATAATTAAGCTCCCCCTGTTATTTTTAACTGAAATGAATAAAACACTCCAACTTCCCTAAGCAAACACTGACAAATGCCATACTGAAACTCAGTTCCTTCTACCTGACAAAGTAGCTGTACTTTACCCACTTAAGCAATGTGAAGGGAAACGAGACATTTTTGCTCAGTTTGCATGTTTTGCAGCCACTGAGCCATTCGTCAGACACCACTATTCCAGTTCAGAACTCTTTCCCTTTGTGAGCAAGGAGAAAATTTAGGTGTAGCAAGACTGTCCTCTCCCAGCCATTCATTACTGTCTTACTATATTTCCAGGTAGCAATTACAATACATTCATTTTCTAAGCCCTGTGCAGATGTTCAAACACAATACAGAAATGCACCAGGGTGCAGCAAGAATGCACCAGCAAGCCCAACCTCTGTGCTGACACATTTCTTGCCCTAATACCTAGTATGAGTGCACATCTGTCTGCAGCAACAAATCCTGTACCTGGGGAGAGATGCCCTCCAAGATTGAGGATTCTGAGTAGCCACTCAGAGGGAGAAACAGCATGTGTTGCTGCAGACCAATGCTGTATTCATACTGTCCATGGGGGACAGGGGCTTGCTGGAGCACTCTTGCTCGTCCTTCCCAAGCGCAACTTTGTGTATGCATTTTTGAACATCCACAAATGGGTCTATTTATTCCATTCTAGGTAAGACGGTTGGAGACATCACATTTCTGATTAAATAGGTTTTATAGCAACAAGGATTTGCAGTATTGGTACATGAGATTGGGCTTCTTATTTTGGCACCCTGTCACATGGCCTAATGTTGAAATCTCCCATACATTCTACATCTGCTGCAACAGCTGCTTTGCTTGGCAGCCCTATTGAAGATCTGACTACAGTAGGAAGGAGGGGGGCACTCACAGAGAATAATCCACTTTGAAGGAGCCGAACACTAGACAGCACACCGTGAAATACTAATTGTTAACATAAAAATAGCCTCTGAAGCAAACAGGTTTGACAAGACACCATCAATCTCTGTTGTCTTGGTAAATAATATTAAACTACAAACACATTTTTAATAACTTTGAACAGCTCATTTGGCATAAAGCAATCAAACTTGCCCAAAATTCCAGCGCCTCACTGACTTGGGCAGCAGGCCGTATTGGCAACTCACAGTTTGCAACAGTTAATGGCCTAAGGCAGGGGTGCTCAATAGGTGGATTGCGATCTACCGGTAGATCGCGAGGCAAAATGAGTAGATCGCGGAGCCCTGTCTCTCCAAACTGTTAATATGTCAGTTTAGTCTAGTGACTAGATGAAACTGACATATTTAGCTGACACTAAACTGACACTGTAACTGACACTTTAGCTGCTCTTCAGGCATGCAGCAACAAAACTGACTAGACTCTAGTCAGTTTCATCAGTTTCGTGGTGCTGCATGCTGGAAGAGCAGGAGCTAAAGTGGGCGGCGACGGAGGGGGAGCTGGGCTGCACTGGACTGAGGCGCTTCCTGGGGCTCTGTAGCAGAAGGGGGAGGGGTGGGAGTTCGAGATAGAGTTGCTCTGATGGCGGTTGCCGCGGGAGGCCCCGAGGGACCCTCCCCTTCCCTTCCAGTCAGGTCCGGCCCAACCCAGCCCAGCCATGCCCGGCCCAGCCACCCCGTAGGAGCCCAGAGGTAAGTGCTGTGGCCGCTGCCGCTCTCAGTCGGGGCTGACAGGTGAGACGACCCCCCTGGCCCCCCCCGCCGCTGCAGGAGGGCCGGTGGGAGCAGTGCCTCCCCCGCCTGCCGCCTGCACGCACAGCCCCTCTCCATGGAAACAGGGAAGCCCCCCGCCCTTCCGAGGAGGACCTGCGATGCCTCCCTCTCTCTGCTGTTCTCGGGGCGCAGCCACAAAGAGCTTGGGGGACGGGGAGTGGGGAGCTTCTCCCCCCCATGGTGCAGCAAGGCTGGGCATGTGCCTCTTGGGGGGACCTGTGGCTGCCCCCAGTATGTGGGGTGGGGAGAGAGGAGAGGCCTCCCATGTGCTTCCTGAAGCATCTGGTGGGGCTCAGGAAGCTGGACTTGGTGGGCCTCCTCTGGCCTGGTCCAGCAGGGGCTCCATACATCAAAGGGGGTGTCTGTCAGACGCTTCCTTCCCCCCTGGTAGATCTCCGGGCTTTGCGGGGTTTCAAAGTAGCTCTCGAGCCAAAAAAGTGTGAGCACCCCTGGCCTAAGGGCAGATGTAACTGGGCAAACAACACAACAGCTTGGCAGCAGGAAGTACCAAAACATAGAAGTGTTTGTATTTCAGGGGCTGAAATAAAAAAGTTAACATTGGCCCAGCCACAGGTATTACAGTAGCCATTTTCTCCTTCATGAATTCTAGGTAGTTTCCAAGTCTTCAGTCATACACATCACAGGCAGCGGCTTTTCATTTCTTCACATGCCCAGCTGAAATCACTTCTTCCCTCACATGCATTCCCCAAGCCATTAGTAGTTTTGTTATCTTTCTTGGAACTACTTGTCCTTCATATCAAAGTGACCAGATCTGCCTGACACAGTGAAAGGAAAGGTCAAAGCCACTCACATAATTCCACTGCACCATTTTCCTATTTTCTATTCCCCTTTGAAACAGAGGCTAACATCTTATTTGCTTTTAATCACCTCTGTGCATTGAGCAGATGCTTTCGCTGAACTGTCTGCAGTGATTGTATCAGGGTCTGCAATCAATTCCAATTGTTTCTTTCAATCCATGTTACCACAAATTTAATTTCATCTACTATTGCGCTGCTCAAGCTACCACCTTTGTTAAGTGCCAAGGGAGCTCTTCACACCTCTTTGCTAGCCCCTCACTATTAATTGATGAGCTGTTAACAATCCCAAGCAAGAACCTGGTTAAAGGATTATCTGGTATAATACATTCAGCCAGCACTTGTTTGCTCCCTGTGTTTGTGTGACTTCGTCCAAGTCAAAGCCAGAGTCCACCCGGGTGGGCACAGCTGAGCTGATGGGGGGACTGCCTGCCTGCTGGAGCTTTTGAACAATGGAACAGAGTGTAAAAGCAGTTCCAGTTCAGATTATACTCTAAACTTAGTTTGGAGGGTGGGAAGTGAGAAGAACAGGCTATTTTTGACAACAGTGTTATTCTGGTTGACCAGTTTGGCAATCGGATTCCAGGGCAGTGCAGAGGAAGCTGGTGATGCAAGTCAGACCATTTTCCCCTTCCTGCCAGGGCCTTTGGAGACATCATTGGTTACCCTTGGGCTTCCTACTGTTCTTAATGAAACAGAGACTGCTGCAGGAGCCTCCACTACTTTGGCAAGCAGTTTCCATTGGGGGGATTACACAGGGCAGCACTCTGAGACACCACTGCAGAATACTGTGTAATCTGATACTTGGGAGGAAACTGCTCATTAACCCTGCACTAGGCAAGATATGTCAGGAAGAATAAAAAGCAAACATTGATTTTCATGTAGCAGTAGTACACCTTTAATTAGCTATGTAGGAAGACAGACTAAGATCCCAATCCTGTGGTCGGCGGCACGGCTTTGTACTGCTGGCCACAGTCACAAATGTGCCGTAAGGCACATTTGCAGGGCTCACTGCTGGGCTCCCGCCGGTTCTAGCCCAGTGCCAGCCAGTGCTGGGCTAGCGCCGGCTGGTGACCCAAGTTCCACGGCTCGGTGGTCTCCCAGACCGCCGGGTTGCGGAACGGGAGGCGGGGGCATGGAGGAGGTGTTCTAGGAAGGAGGCGGGAGGGAGGCATGCCGGGTGGCGGCCAGGAGGAGGATCCATGAAACTGAGCTCCGCATGATCCAGGCCGCTCATGCAGGGCTGCACACCCTACATGAGCGCCTTTACCGCTGACCTTTTGGTTGGTGGTAAAGTGAGTAGCCCCATTGTGGGGCTGCTTACCTTACTCAGGGAAGGGGATGAACATCCCCTTCTCCCGAGGAGCCTCCCACGGTAGCGTGGGAGGTGCAGAATTCAGCAGCAGCCCTTTTCGGTGTCGCCGAGCCTAGGTGCTCTGGGCAGCTCAGGATTGGGCTGTTAGCTGTTTGGACATGCTTCATGGAAATTTGTGATGAGCTTGAAAGACCAGAACCATTTAGGATTTTGATTAAAGTTGGTTCTTTAGGTTCAGGTCTTTTCTTTCTTCCCTCCAGCCTTGCAGGAGTGCAGTGCATGAATTTATCTGGTTATTCTAAAGGTCATGGCTACAGGACTGGGCAGACCTTTACTGGAGAATGTGACCATGCTTGGAATGCGGTTTACCTTGATGGAAGGTGGCATTTGGTGGATAGCACCTGGGGGAGTGGCACTATCGACGATTGTTTCAGCAAGTTCACCTTCAGGTGCCGTTCTCTTTTATCCTCCATGTAGTGCTGGGGTTGGGGCATGCAAAAGAATACAAGGGAATCCCGTATCCACAGATTCACTTATCTGTGGATCAGGTCTGTCCCTACACTCCCCCTTCGAAGTTGAGGGGAGCGCCTCTTCCCTTACCTCCAGAGGGTCTTCTGAATTCACAGACATCCATCCATGGTCTCCACCAGGCTCATACTGGGCCCAGCAGTGGAAAAAAAATCACTTCCAGTTTCTCTGTGAAACCGGAAGTGATGTTTTTAATGCCATATAAAGGTATTTAAAACAACACTTCCAGTTTCATGGAGAAACAGAGAGTGACTTTTTCACTGCTGGGCTCAGAGGACCTTCTGAAGATGAAGGGAGCAGGGCTGCCCTCTGCTCCAGAGCATAGGGAGAAGGCATTCGCTCATATCTGCAGTTTCACTTAACTGGGGGGGGGGGTTCCAGAACAGAACCCTCACAGATGGGGGCACGCCTTTACTTCTATGTTTTCCCCACAGGCAATATTTACAGCACACAATTTTTGATCTCATTGTTTTACACACATCTGCCCTAAAGTTCATGTTTTAAAAGATGCTACAGCAATTTATTTATAAAGTGCTATTTATTGAGGTACATCATGCCCACTTATTTCTCTTGTCCAATTTACATGGCTTGCAGATTGCAGTCTAAAGGCAAAGATCCAAGTCTCTTTTGAAAATGGATCTATTGAAATAACTTTTTCTGACACTAAGTGATGGATAGACAGCTTTCACTGGCGTTTGTGGGAATGCAACATCTGAAGATAAGCTTGGATTTTGAACACATCTTTTCACAACATTGCACTAAAAGTTCAGAGAGCATAGCACTGATCATTTACAATTACTCATAGAGCATGCCATTTACATTTGGTGTTATACCTTAAACACTGAGAGAACTGCACCAACATAAAGGATACATTCTGAAAGTCTTCCTTTACATTTTTTTAAAAAGTCACTCACCTGTGCCTAGAGAGGGTTCCCCCCCTCCCCTGTGTGCTGAGAATTATAACATGCTAGATTTGCATGCAAGGAGAAAAGACAAGTAAGCAGAATATAGTTCAGTATCCTGAGAATTTCCATCTACCATAGCTTTTATTTTTATAAATCAATCTCTAGTCCTTCAGGTTGCAAAGCTACAGCAAAATTTCCTTCAGTGGATTTCAGTGCCATACATAATTCTGCCCTCTATCTTGAAGCAGTTTATTCAAAATGGTCAGCTTATGCAGATTTGCTTTCTCACTAATGCACGTTTGGGTTTATTTAGCACAGATTTCATGAATTTCTTAAAAAAGATAAAGTATACAAAGCTGTAGCCAGACTATCACAAAGTTGCTTAAATGTCTCTTAGCTATTTGAGCATTTCCCCCAGTTTTCTACATATTGCCACTCTGATTAGATTGTAGAAAAGTTCAGGACTTTTCTCAAGTATGTGAAGAACTGCAGTCCTTTCCAGTCTATGTGTCATCCACTCCTCTGCTCCATTCTGAAATGCACACAAACCCAGAGAAGTAGCTATACCAAGGCACACACCTTTCCCTTTCTCACTGATCCTACTCCTGAGTCAATGGTCCTGTCAAACAACATGTCATTGTGCTTTGCATGGTTTGTAGGATAGTCAGGTTTCAGATTTCCCTGCATCTAGGAATTATTAGGCAGAATATTTCTCCATCACCAAAGGAAACTACCTCAGGTACTGGCCTGTAGGGCATTTTAAAGCAGAGGAAGGAAGATGGACTCCTTCTTGATACACCAGAGTTTTTGGTTTGGCTGTACTCACTCCCCCATAGCATTCTTAGTCAAATGGATTATAGGGCTCATCTTTTTTGCTTTCTAGAACTGTTGTGCTTTGTATGGTCCTTTGGCCCTAATCACACCTACTCAGTCTCATTAATCTAATGAGATATATTTCCAGATAGGTACACTTCAGGTTGTAACAATGCAATCCTATGCATGTTTACTCTGAAGTAAACCCAAGTTGTGTGGCACTCTCTCCCTAGTAAGCATATATAGGACTGCAGCCTAGGTTAGTCTGGGTGCAAGCCTGAGACAAATGTGCACATTGCCAGTAACACATTGACCTCTCTCTCTCCTTGTTCCAGATACAACGAATTTTATTTCCTTACCCACCCTGCCCTATTTATTAATAATCATTTCCCAGACAACAGCAACTGGCAGCTACTCAAACCAACGGTGACACTGAAACAGTTTGAGAGCAACATGTTATACAAGAGTGACTTTTACAAGATGGGATTGCTGGCAGCCCACCCAGAAACACCAATTATTCAAACAGGTACAGTCGCACAGATCTTGCCACACACTGACATTATTATGAAGAACAGTTCCAACTCCTGGCAGAAAAGAGTTAAGTAGCAAAGGTTAGGATTTAAGCTGGAGCTTTATAATTTTTTGAGCGATTAGCACTGTGGGATGAAACTATTGGGCTCAAGAGTTCTGCAGCCATTCTTGGCCATAATCACCATCACCCTTGAGAGTCCATCTGTGCAAAGTCCAAAGCACTGCATATGTGGTTGCACCTGTCCCTGTCATTATCTTTACATTCCCATTTGAAACAGAAAGCTTCAGAAACTGGGGTCTGAAGCCAAGCATCTTACAGGGCTCTGTGTGCACACACGAATGCATATACTAGCTTTCAAAAGCACAGGGCTCCTAGCTACTCCCTTCAATGTCATTCAGAACCTAAATGCAGAATGAAGAACCTCATTTAGGAATCCTGTCTTTTGAACTCTTTCCATTTTCTCTCCACACTGACAGCTTTCAAGGGGTTGCCGTCAGAAGTGCAGGCAGTTTGAGCCGTAACGGAAAGTCACATAAGCTTTCATCTTCTCCCACAGTGATGAGCAATTCTATTGCACTTGTAATAAAACAGAAACAAACAAGTACCCCAAACCAAAACCTCTCCTACCCTCAACCCCCTTGTTATTTATTCTGAATTTGGATTTGACAGAAACTTGACAAATTCTAACCAGCCAACCATAATATTCTCCTTTTCACTGCCAAAATGATTGACAGTACATCGAGATATTCATTCTGCAGGTCATTTTCTCCAAGGCTTTGAGTGATTTGTGTTTTTGAGTAAATAGTAGGAAACATCCTAACCAGCCTCTATTTGCATGTCACAGTAAATGGAAAAGTCACAGTAGCAGTGGAAAGCCGTTTCCCAATGCTGTTCATGTGTGAGTTGAAAGGGGCAAAGGAGTATAGCCTGATGACTCTGAAGAAGAATGGAATGAATCTGGAGCTCTATCCACAGAAGACAGGGAGTCATAAGCTGCAGATCTATGCCAAACCATTCAAAAGCTCAGAGGAGGTCTACAACTGTGTGTTAGAGTACATCTTAGAGTGCAGCTCTGTAGACAGGACCATTTGTTTTCCAAAAGAACTCCATCAACCTGTTGGACCCAGCTGGTTCACAGAAAGAGAAGGGTTCCTCAAGCCTTCCCACAGAGGTCCAATCATTCATACCAATGACGGGCGCTGTGATGTCAACTTCATCCTCAGTAAGGACTTGAGTGTTCTAGCCTCACTGCATTCTGACAGCATAAGCCTCACTGATGACAAAAAACGACACATCTTGCAGGTCTGCCAAGGAAACCGGGTAGAATTTAAGATCCACCTTCCCCATGCAGGGAATTTTGTTTTCAAAATTTTTGCTAAGAAGAAGTCCAGTCCGGGCAATTACAACTATATCTTCAACTACCTCATCTTCTGTCCGAACACTGAGGTCAAGTGGCCAGCATTTCCTCAGAATTATAGCAAGTGGGCAGAAGGTTATGAACTAGTGGAGCCTCTAGCGGGATCGCTGCCAGCAGATCGCAACATCAAGTTTAAACTCAAGCTTCACAGCATTGCCAAGGCATTTGTTCAATGTGAAAAGACTTGTCCCCTCTCTCTAAGCAAGGATGGTTACTGGGAGGGATCCTGCAGCACTTCCGGCTGTACAGAGGTTTATGTGATGGTGCTAGAGAATGCTAACCACAAATTCTACTCTCAGATCCTGAAATATGAAGTGGAACCCCAATAAGAGGCCACAACCCCTTATCAACCCAGCAACAATCAGCAATATTTAATATATCCAAAATCCATATCACAACAAGCAATACCCGTTGGTGTGGGACAACACTCACCATTCTGAAGCAATAGCAAACAATATTGAAACTCCCTGATGGCCCTTTGTTAGTATTGCATAGCGAGTGGTGTTTATAGGAAACATAGCTATCTGGCACGCCAACTCAGACAAGATTCCATACAAATAATCTCAATGTATTGATTAATTTGCTATGGACATAGTACAATAAAGAGACAATTGTGTGTGTGCTCCCACCCCATGCACCTCTAACATTTTGGGATATAACTGCTGGTTTTTAAATATGTTTAAAAAAAACAAAAAAAATTTCACCATGAACAACAAGGTAGCGTTCTGGGTCAGGGAGAAAAGGACCACACCTTTTTGAGCGTCAGTGGAAGAGTGGCTACATAATCTGAATGAGAGAGAGACTCTCATTTAATGATAATCTAAATGGAAGCTTCCTTGTGCACTTCGTTGTCTTACAAATATAAATGATACTGCGAAATGTTTTTACACCAGATCTTAAATGCAATTAAAAGACTAGTTTTTATCTCACTAAGTTGTGGTGGTTTGTTTTTTTTTATCACACTAAGCCCAAGGGACATTTTTTAAGACGGCTACTGTTCTACCTGTTTTATTAATTAATCCATACAAGAGATCCCTGTCTGTAGGAAACACCACATGACAATGTGTGACTATCTGTGAAGCACAGTGGCAGAACCAAAGACAATCCTGATGACCACCATGGAACAGAACAAAACACAAAGATGTTATTGGAAAGGTGCCCTATTTATATAGACACACTTGGATTCTTCAAGTTAAATATGGGTGACTCTAAAGCTATCAAGACAGAAAATAAAATTTCCTTTAATGGAAGTTTTAATCTAAATGATTGTATGATCAAATAAGACAACATTTTGCTTTAAAACACACACACACACACACACACACACACACACACACACACACAAAGCATAGCTAATTAAACATGCAGGTAGCCAACATGATAACCCCAGAGGCCTTCCAGTGCTAAAACATTAATTTTTGATTACACTTCATACATTCATAGAGCAGTATGGATTCTTTGTCTCAGCCAAAAAATACCAGCAATTCATTTTCCAGAAATACCTTTCAGAGTTTAACCCAGCGGTTCTCAAACTCTCAGGGAGTTTTTGAGAGCTACTAAGTCTGCTCAGACGGCAGTGGGGTCTGGGGAAGGCAGAGACACATCGTGCCTCTGACTGGGGCGCAGGGGTGTGCTGCCACTCACCACTGCCAGCAGGAGCCTCCTGGGATCGGGGAAGCCCAGAGCCAGTCTCAGCAGGGCTCCCCATGCAGCACAGAGCCCTCCAGAAGGCGGAGTCCTACTGAGGCTGGCACCGGGCTCCCCCGACCCCTGGGAGGCTGCTGCAGGCATCGGTGAGTGGCAGTGCGCCCCTGCACTCAGATCAGAAGCATGATGCTGGGCATCGTGTCTCCACCTTCCCTGCCTCCGCGCCCCTTAAGGGAAAATAGCACAAGGCTCTCAAGCTAGGGTGTCGCGACATAGTGGGACAGTTTAATCAATTTTTTCTTTTGCAGGAATTTGGATACTCATACTCCTGGTCAAATGTGTTCTTCCTGCTCCATTGCTAGGATCAGACACCGACATGTTTATTCAGATTATCAAGAGATACATGCCTTAGTCACATTTTTCTCCACAGCAACTTCCCTGTGTGTGCTCCTAGCACTGTTACGCAAATAGGGGAAAGAAGATGGGTGGCACTGCCTATAGGAACAAAGAACTACTCTCCACACAAGTCCCCTTCCCCTGTAGTGTTATTTGCATAGTCAACTGGATGAATCTCAGAGAGAGATTGTTGCTGTGGCTCCAACCTGACTGGTTTGGAAGAGTGGTGGCACCGTGTTGAGGAACAAGACAATTGAAACCATAATTGTAAGCACAGTGCAAGGCAAGACATTGCTGAAACTGAAAGGCAGGGCAAATATTTTTTTTTTTTTAATGTACTTGAGGAAAAGTGATGCAGGGAGAAAAGATTATGCTAACTTTTGAAGGCTTATAACAGACTCAGGCCATTCCTTCTTAGGAGAATGAATTTTACAGGATCAGGGCTATAATATTAAACAGTCTAGCTCTGGGCTCGACTAGATCTAATGGAATGCAAAGATGGTACATGATGTGGGGCTGTCTGAAGATCTGATTGGCAAGTCAGCTCAGCTATTGAATGAGGAACATCTAAGGAAGGAAGGCAATACTAAACACCAAAGGATTTGGTGTTGCCAAAGTGCAATCCTTTAGCTACCTTTGAATTCTTACTGCGAAGATTACAAATTAAAATTAAAACTAATATCCTACAAGTTGATTTCCAAAAGATCTTAAACATGTAAAGTAGAAGGCGGTTATCCGGATCAGCCTTGCAAGCAAGGAGGAAAACTCTTTGGTGTTAGGAAAAGGACCTATTCAAAGACAAAACTTCCCTCCAGTTTCATTAATTATAAAACTGTTAAGGCCAGCTGATTATTCCAAAGGGAAATTCAACATTCTGAAGGCATACATCAATGCAAAGAAACCCTGCAGCCACAGATAAAAGTGCCTCAGAAGTCTGTACTAGCTTTGTCATCACCCTCCAGGATAAACAATCTTCTTCCTCTTCCAAAATATGCATATTTACCATCTCAACACACATTAAGCCCACTCAAGAGTTGTTTTGATGGTGTGGATCATAAGCTACATGCATTCCCCCATTTTTAGAAAAACTATCCTTTTCCATCAGGCTTTTCTAGTATTTTCTCCCCCACCCCACCACCCCAATATATGAGGAGAGGCAAAGTCCAAGTATTCCAACCTCCCCATGCAATTTGCTTGTCTCAAATTGCTTGTCCATTTGTGGACAAGTAGGTTGCTCTGCCAAAAGTACAGAACTGTCTCAGGTTCTCAGCACCTCTCAGCTCTCTTTCCAAGAATGAATCTGTGTTTCCCCAGAATTAAAAAAACAGAGTAACTGATATTGCAGTAGAAAAACACATAAAGTGGCAAAAAGTAGAATAGGGATTTTTTTTTTTAAATAGTATCAGGAATAACTCCAGACATGGTCAGGGTTTTTTACTATTTCCCAATTAAGTTCAAAATGTTCGTTTTAAGGGGGAAAACAATTCATCTAAAATGCATTTCCCAAAATGTAATACTTTTGCATTACATATCAGAGCTGGCTGAGACTAGATCGGGTTTTTCAAAAGGAACCAAGCAACATTAACAGCTAATCCAACCTAAATCCCCATGCAGTAATGCTGTGGCATCGGGTAAGGCAGTGATTTTCAACCTTTTTCATCCTACGGCACACTGGAAAGGCACTAAAATGGTCAAGGCATACCATCAGCTTTTGAACAATTGACAAGGCACACGGTGCTGTCACATCCCCCAATGGCCCTACTAATAAATGACCCTCCCCCAAATTCCCGCTGCACACCTGGGGACCATTCACAGCACACCAGTATGCCATGGCACAGTGGTTGAATATGGCTGGGGTAAGGGGACATTTGTCTCCTTCCCTTGGGATAAGCCCCACCAGCCGCAACAGGTCAATTCGGACCTGCACCAGCAATATCACTGGTGCAAATCTGCATTAATCCCTGTGGGAGGATCAGGCCTGGAAAGTCTACCTGCTTGTCTAACAACTGCTAACAAAATTATTGTCTGTTACAAAGACTTCAGAACTTCACTAAACGAATGGCAAGTCACAATATTAACAGCCCCTGAATTTATTCGCTGAAATGGCAACTAAGAGGGATCTAGAAGTACTTGTGTTTCAAAACACCCATTTCAATGTGCACATTTTAGTTCCACATTAACAGCATATGTGCCCTACTCAAGTTGCAGAGCTGGTTTACTATTTTTCTTTTTGTCTGATGAATACTGCTGCCTTATAGGGAGTGGGTCTGCAGCAACAGCTGCTCAAGGCAAGAAGCACATGTTTCCTGGACTTTCAGTTTGTCTTCACAATCTAACTCAAGGCTCTCGTGTAAGAAATGTCAACACACATTCATTTTGCTGGGGACAGGGAATAACCAGTTTTCAAGGGAGAGAGAGAGTGTGTGTGTACCTACACACAAGGCATTATTTCCCTTCAGAAAAGTCTAAATCAAAACATGTTACCTTTTTTCAAGTCTTCATGCAGAGTTTGATTTCATGTCATCCATCAGTATCAAGCTACTGTGGGAAAACACGTTTGTGAAGAGTGAGGTGAAGCCGTAAAAAGCAAACACAGCAAAGCATGATGGTGATGTACAGAAGCAAGTAAAAAAGAAAGCATACATTAAACTGTACTTTGACAGCAAGGGTTTCTCTGAAGCAAGATTCAAGGAAAGGGTAGTTTGTGTTGCCCAGCAATCCAGTAGCAGCAACATCCTCAAGTTTTGTCAACAGTCTAACTGTATCTAGAAATGCAGATGTTCCTCATTTTCTAGACCAGATATTCTCAACACTATCATCCAGCAGAGATAAATGAATAGAAACACCACTCTGTGGGCAGTGGGAAGGAACTTCAGATCAGGACATTTGAAGCTATACAGTATAAAATGTGACATGAAAGGGCTCCTCCAATGTGAATGTCATAGAAAATAAGGAGCAAGTATTATTATGCTTTGTCACAGATTAACAAAACGGTTAAAGAGCAAAAGGTAGAGATCTTAGAATTCAGTTGAGCACCCTGGAACTATCTTGAAAAATCCAAGTGGAAAAAAAGATTGAAATTTCACAAAAACTGAACTTTTTAATTTTGTCAAATTCAGAAGCTCAACAGCTTATTAGTTATTCTGATAAGGTTATTAAGGAGCAGTAGGCAGAAAGGATGCAATGGAAATATAGAAGGTCAATGTTTTGCTTTTCATTTTTCTCAAGGACACATCATGAAGAAATCTTCATTTCTTGCTAGAGATAAACAACTGCTTAAAAGCTGCCTGGCACACTGACCAGGCTCCTAAATATCCACTTATTGCTGTGAACAGCTGCTTAGTACTCCATAAGGCAGCTGCTGTGTAAGTAAAATTGATATCATTGAAACATGTTTATTACTTACAATGAACTTCACCTTCTGAACCAACTTATCTTCTATAACCAAAGCACCTTCTCTCTTAATGAAACATCTATTTGCTTATATTTTATCCTCTATACTTATAACAGCAATGTGACAATAAGATGAACCCTGACAGAACAGCACCAAAAAAAATAACTTGGTGTATGGTATTAAAATCAGGAGGAGAGAAACAAAACTCAGGAAATATTTACCCAACACAACAGGAAGACTAGAAAAAAAGACAAAATTGCAAGTCCTTTTCTCATTTTCTCAAATGACTAGCAGAGCAAATTTTGCAGAACAGACAGCAAGCAAACTTGGAAGCAGATGGTTAATTCCCATGAAACCAGATACTCAAAATGGTAATTGCAATTGTTTGTATTTATACAAACAGGAAGATGATGGCATATTTGTCATTTTATTTCTTCACATAGATACATAAAATAATTCTAAATTCTTTCCACAGAGTTTGCTACATATACAACTCCTTTCTGAAGGTAACTGCATACTCTGAGGCAGCAGGACACAATAAGGCAGCTAGGAAGTTTTTTGGTAGTATAGTAGTGCAATTACTGCCATCAGACAAAATGTTTTGCTCCAGACAAGCTTCATTTCTTTGTTTGCTACCACCGGACAAGCCAGGATAAAGGAGGAGGGAATCCATTGCTAGCTCTCGAGGGCTGAAGCACTTCCTGCCCACAGCTTTCGACAGTTTAAATTAAGGCAGCTCATCAATGAGTGGACCCTGAAGCAATGTTACTTTTGATGTGTAAACTGTTGCACTGTCTTTTCACTCTCCCTTTTCAACTCCTCAATATGTGCATCTAAGCGGTCCAAGATATGCTGAGATCTTACTTCCTCGTCCTCCAGAAATTTGGCAGCAATTGCACCAATGTTTGCAGTAGGTAGGGGACACTAAAAAAAACAACACAACAAATGTTGAATAAGACTGAGGAACAGAAGGCTTCTTGATTCCATGTTGTTAAGGCACACAGAGAAAGCAACACACTTCACAATTTACAGTGTAGTCAGGAAACTAAGGGAAATGAAATCCTGCATTGTATGTATATGGGTAGCTGCAATGGATTACATAAATTCCAAGTCATTCATAAAGGTTGAAAAGAAACCACTTTATACAAACTTTTAAATAATTAAGAATCTTTCAAAATGTATTATTTCAATGGAACATAATTTCGGTTTTTATGCTTATGTTTTGTTGCAGAAAGTAAAATGCTTTTAGCCCTCGGCACATTTTACTGTCCATACAAAGCACAAAAGGATAGTTTGTATGGTAACTTACACTATGATCCAGACAAGCTTGCTGGGAAATATGTACATAGGAAGGGAAGACATGAAATAAAGAAAAAAAAAACTATGGAAGGCAACTCAAGGCACAGAGAAGATAACTTCTTGTTCAACACTTCAAGTGGTATAATTTTTTTAAGGGTGACTCCAATTCCATTCTTTCAAAAGAGAACCAGAACCTTCTTTGAACTTTCATTTTCGAGATGGAAGACAATTCTAGTGTCTCTCTGAAAGAAATGAATCACAGTCTTCCATGAGGAAACTTAATATCTGAAACACCCTGAGCAATAAATTAATCTCCTCTGCACACTGAGGTCTCCTTCCCCTTTTATTTCTACTTGCAAACACCTCCCCCGATGATTTCAAAAGAGCTTGCTTTTAATTAAATGCATCTAGGTTTGCATGCTTTGGAAAACTTTGAGATCAATATTGGCAAGTGAGGCAGTTGCAAATCAAAACCTCTCCCCTCAAACATTTTTGAAAGCAAATATACAAGGCACGGGCACCCAATCCTACCAATCCAGCACGGCATTTGCTGCATCCTGCAGGAGAATTTCAGCTGCTGGAGGTCTCCACAGGGTAAGGGAACATTTGTCCCCTTGCTCCAGGATAAGAGCAGCCGCAATGGGGCAACTTGGCCTGTGCCAGCAATATCACTGCTACAAGTCCATGTTTCCCCTATGTCAGCAGATCAGGCCTGGGAAGGGGGTAGGAAGCGCATGCGCGATCTGCCCACCCCATCGCTGCCATGGGATGCACTGGCATCCCCACTTTCCCCTGCCCTCCCCCCACCCATGTTGCTCAGTGCAGAATTTACCTGCACCAGCGGGTGCCACTCCTTGCACTTCCTGCCAGCAGGCTTAGATGGTGCCCTGTCACAATATGCTTTATGGCAATTTTGTGACCTTGCGCACTGGCCAAGCATTCGCTACATTGATGCAAAACCTCCACTAGGATTGCACCATTAAACAGTAAAATATTGCAAAATTTCTTGAGGGACACGAAGCCCTCAGCAGTCATGCTCTGTACTGGGTGTTCCAGACCACAAGGATTTTCAATCCTGGGGACAGGGTTTGCTTTTTCAGACAAATGTAGTACCCAGACAGAGTGGGGGCAGGGGCAAGGACTAGAAGAGCCAACAGCGTGACAGGAGTGGGACTTGCCAACACAGTCCTAGATCTGGTACAACAGTGAATACTATCCATCACATTTGAAGAGGGTTAAAACCAGTGGTAGCAAAGCATGCAGGATGCGGTGGCAGCCATCTTTGGCGCCACTGCAGTGCTGCAGCCCTGCACCCAGGCAGCTCAAGACTGGGTTGTTAGTCTACCCACCTACAGAAATGATTGCATGTCAGCAGGATGCTCACTGCTAGTATTGGGTTTGGTCAATCTCACCATATGTACAACTATGGCCCAAATCCTAACCCACTTTCCAGCATTGGCATAGCTAAGAACGTAAGAGCCCTGCTGGATCAGGCCAAAGGCCCATCTAGTCCAGTTTCCTGTATCTCACAGTGGCCCACCAAATGCCCCAGGGAGCACATAAGACAAAAGACACAACCTGCGTCCTGGTGCCCTCCCCTACATCTGGCAATCAGAGGCAGCCTGCCTCTAAAACTAAGAGCTTGCACATACCTACTATGACTTATAACCCATAATGAAATTTTCCTTCAGAAATTTGTCCAATCCCCTCTTAAAGGCATCCAGGCAAGATAGGATGTGTGCTGCATCCTGCAGGTGGGTGGCATTCACAGAGACCTCCTCAAAGTAAGGGAATGTTTGTTCCCTTACTTTGGAGCTGCATTGCCCTTATGTCAGTGCTGGAAAGTGGATTAGGATTGTTGAGTAAACTCCTATAAAACTAAGCATCTGCGATCAGGTGGAAGTGAGACACAGAAGTGAGGCCTCCTTGCTCTCCCATGTTTTTGTTCATCAAGGATTGGATAATGGAAAAGTCCAGGTCTGTATTCATGTCACCAGCAGGATGACAGGGACACCACTCCTTGCCTCAGCTGAACACATCTACCTCATTCCATGTCCACCCATCCGCATGCTGCCATCATCTGGTGTCACACTATAGAACCTCTGTAGCTTTCACTTGAAAGAACGGTTTTTGGGCATTTGGAGAGTGAGGCTGTTTGTTGTTCTCTTCAAAGAACCTAACACCCTCATGTGTCAGATGGTACATTCCTCAATTTATTATACTTACCAGAGGCAAACATTCTCTCTCACTGCTTATGATGCTGGATACATAAGCAAATTCCCTATTCGCATGCGGCAAGGAACCTGATTCGAGAAGGGGATCACAGGACAAAAATTCAACAGAGTTGCTCCGGCTGATCTGAGGGGACACTCCAGCAGCTGTACTAGAAACAGGAGCTGCCCTGGCCAACAAGCGCTGTGATTTCAGGAGTTCCTCTTCATAGTTCTGAACAGTCTTGTCATATCTAGCCCGATGAGCCCTTATCTCTTCCTCGTGCTTGCACTGCAGTTCCTGTATTCTCCTGGACATAGATTAACAACATCAGTTTACTTTTGACAAATGAGCAATTCTGAATGGCAAACATTGTTCAAGAATGTTTGTGAAACCTATATAACAAACTGGCTGTTTCTAGCAATGTTCCAGATGTAGAAAAAGCATGGAATCCATTGAAAAAATAAAGTGGAAGGGCAAATCACCATCTGTGGTACTTCACATACAGACCTACATTACAGTAGTTTCTGCCAGTATAAACTATCCATCAGAAGACCCAGGAAGGGGAAAAAAATGAGAACTGATTGAAAGCAGGCATCCCCTTTCAACATGCCTCCCAATTTGCCCAGAGAACAATGGTAGCAAAAAAGAGAATTAATCAGTGCTTGCCCGGTCAGAGAACAATAATTTGGGAAATTAGAGATATAAAAAGACACAAGCTATTGCACAATGGTTTCAGCATTTCCCAGAGTACTACTGGCTTTAGGTACTAAGCCAAAACAATTGCCAGTGACTGTCCTATCAGAAAAGCAGTCTCCCTACTCAAGGCCAGGCAGATTTTTACCTGCTCTCTGCATTCTTGATTTCAGTCATCTGACACTGCATCTGCTGCACAATACGCTCATGTGTGTCTTTTGATACCCAAGAGGAAGTGTCAAAGCTGGCTTGAGTTCCTTCTAATTCCTTCTGTAGTCGCTGATTCTCAGTCTCCACTTTATTTAGGGCCTTGGTATAACTTTCCGGGAGTTCTGCTAAAGGGGTACTTTTTGCCTGATGGAAACAGAAATGCTTCAGTGAGTGTTGCCTTGTTGTGTTCACAAGCCCAAATTCTCCCTAAAACTTGCTTCAATACTGCAAATTTCCAACTCTTCTACCAAGAAAAAAAATCCCTTCAGGGGGTAAATCAATCACAAACTGTCTGAATGAGTCTACATCTAGACAGACTGAACTAATCAAACCTACAGAGGTACAAGCTTCCCTCATTCATCTCAATTGGGTGTGAACTTCAAGACCAATTTGTGACTACTTAAACGTCAGTCATGTTAAATATGTTCCAGCTGTACAGCTCACCAGTTACACCAAAGCCAATGGCACAGCCTGCTTACAGTTGGGTGTATCTAGAACCTCCTGACACTCCATTCATTTGAAACTGCTGTGTGATTAGTGTATTTGCCAGCTGCAAAGAAAAGCTTAAATAACCAGCTGGGACTGACCCCACTGGAGCAACGAGTCCAAGATCCTATTACAGACAAAACCAACTTTATATGCAAACACAAATCAAAACATAACTGATGCCAGCTCAGCTGCCTTGAGCAAAAATAGCTATTTCTTGAAATGTCATCAATTAGTAACATTATCTAACCTATGCAGCCCTCCCACTCCTGCATTATAAAAATTAAAAACTATATAAAAAGAGTTTGCAAAAGCTGCAAAATGCCTCGACATACTGAAATTTCATTCCAACATTTCAGGTCCTCTTTTCCTTATTTTAAGTTTTGAATGAAACTGTTTTATTTTCCTTCTTTTGCTCATCCCCTTATTTCTTGTCACATTAAAGAAAGCAATGTCATAAAGGGCACAATCCTAACAAGGTCTACTCAGACATAAACCCTATTTTGTTCAATGGGGCTTACTCGCAGGAAAGTGTGGTTAGGATTGCAGACTAAGGGTGCAATCCAAATCCACGCTGGAGAAGACAAGCCAGGAGGCTTGCACTGCATCCAACGTGGGTTTCTGGCCAGCAGCGGCTCAGCCAGAGGCAAGGGGAAACTCTTACCTCTGGGTAAGGGCTGCTTGCCCCAATGGGTCTCCTTGGACCTGCGCCACCTTGGAGGTGACGCAAGTCCAAGGAGAGTGGAGCGGCTCGAAGCTGCTCCATTCTCCCTGGGGACGGGGGTTGGGATCTGACATAACTGCAGGGTCCCAGCCTCGCCCCCGGCTCCCCACATGCCCACCCCCGGGGTCGCCCATCACCCGCCCTCCCCACCAGAAACGCCCCCTCCCGTCTCCTCCCCGCCCCCCATGCCCACCTTCGCTGCTTGTGTCAGCGCGGGTGCGCTGGCACAAGCGGTGGGGAGGAAGCCATCGCGGAGGCTTCTGCCAGCCTCTCTGTGTTGGCGCATCTGGATGCACCAACGCAGCTTCCTCCCACTGAGGCGCAAACGTGCTTTATGGCACGTTTGTGACCCTCCAGGGGTTCCTATGCAAGTTAGGATTGCACCCTTAGGTAGACAGTCTATATAGATTTCAAATTCAAATATGGAATGTTTATAAATTCTACATACATTTCTTCTCCTTCACCCCACTGCACCTCACCCCAACTACATGAACATGAGTCCCTCTCCTCTGTAAAGAGATCAGAATTTGGGGCTTGATGGCTCCCCCCACTGTTCTCACCAAATGTCTCTACATGAACCAGGGGTCCTGCCTAACAGGTTCAGGTCCCAGAGAGAGAAACTCTATCCAAACAAACACAGGATCCTTTGGTTGGAATGTTCACTTCCATGCATGTTGACAAGTGTGAGAAGAGGTGAAAGGAAGCACAAATCCAAGGTCCTCTCCCAGTTTCACCATGTGCAGAAATGACCTCGTGCTTGTTTATAATCTCAACAGTCCAATTATTTCATTTAATGATAAAAAGAAGTACAAGTCAATGTGTGGAGCATCTTCCTTAAAGGCTACAACATTTGGGGAGACATGACCGAATCTGGAGAAAGTATGCATCGTCTGGAGAAAGTTGCAGAAAGAATTTTTTCCCCTCTCTCTTGATACTAGAACCAAGTGTCTTTCAATGAAATGGATTGCTGGGAGATTTAAAATGGACAAAGGAAGTGGTACCTCACATAGCACACAATTAGTCTGTCAAATTCATTGCCACTAGGTGTGATGAGGGCCAGTATGGCTTCAATTGTTTTAAAAGGAGCTTGGACAAATCTATCAATGGGCTACTAGTTGTGATGGTGATGCACCACCTCCAGGTTCAGCAGTGGTATGTTTCTGAATCCCAGCTGCAGAGGAGCAGTGGTGGGAAAGAAGTTTGCCTTTCTCTCCTGCTTGCAGGCTTTCCAGAGGCTGCTGATGGACTGATGCTGGGAAACAGGATGCTGAACCAGATGGATCGTTGGCCTGAGCCAGCAGAATGCTTCTTGTGTTCAATTGTTCCTCTTACACTTACTAAAAGAAAATGTTCTAAATTAAAAATGATCTTCTCTCTATTTCAGTGTTTCTCAAATTGTGGGGTGGGACCCACGAGGTCCCAATTTCAGGTGGGTCCCCATTCATTTCAATATTTTATTTCTAATATATTAGAATATATTGATGCTTGATGCTACCATGGTACGTAGCTGCATTTGGGGAAATGTGTCAGATCTGCACTTTTAATAAGCTACTCTGCATATGCTTTTAACAATGATAGTCAATGGGGCTTACTCCTGGGTACAAGTGGGTAGGATTGCAGTCTAGGATTGTTAAAAATATTCCTAATTGATGATGTCACTTCCGGTCATGACATCATTCCTGGTGGGTCCTGACAGATTTTCATTCTAAAAAGTAAGTCCCGGTGCTAAAAGTTGGAGAACCACTGCTCTATTTAATTTTTGCTGCCTTGTTTTCTAAAGTGATCGCAAGTTTTTTCAAGAAGTTGGGAGGTGAAAGAGACACCTCCCTTTGATAAGCTGCATGTTGCAATTAATACAGGACAACGTATCTGCTACACCCTTCTGGAAGTCCTACCAAATCAGCAATACGTGTCCAGGACAAATAACATACAGCGGTGTGTTTATTATTAGAGACTGTATATGATGCATTTGTGGCCCTGAGATCCTATGTGATCTGTAGCTTCACAATTTCTCTATGGCAACATGACAGGCTTTGAACGCCATATTTTATTGCTATGTTCCATTACAGTCTCCTTCACTAACATTCAGTAATATTACTTGCACTGACACCTAGTGGCAACAGCTTATTAAACACAGTTACTTGTAATTTACCTATGGCTTTTTACCTGCAAAACTTCAAATGTTTGCTCAGAAGTAAGTGCATCTCTCATTTCACTTAAGCCCCAGTGGGCCCTTATATACTCTATATACCAGCAGTTCCTAAATTGTGGGTCCAGGACCCACCAGTGAGTTGTGACTCAAATTTTGCTGGATCAAGAAACCAACAGGGCAGACTAGGCGATATGCATCAAGAGTTAAACAATGGTTAAAGCTGGGGGGGAGCACTGCTAGCCAATCACCAATTTAGCCACACCCCATGGCTTTTATAAATCAGGCAGCAGCCTCTAGGACGTCTAAAAAGCTTGGGAACCATTGTTCTATACCGGGTCTCCAAACCCCGGCCTGGGGGCCAGATGCGGCCCGCGGCAAGCCTCTATCTGGCCCATAGCCAGCCTCTGATCCCCTGACAGCCTCTGGCCTAGTTGACCGAACACAACCAGAGTTGTGCTTGTGGGGTGGGGGAATGGGGGTCCATTTAAGTGTGTGCTTTATTTCTTGGTTTGTGTTGGTGCTTGGAGAAGTCCTGGACATTTGAGCCCATTCATTTATTCATTCGTCTAAGTTCCATCTCTAATGTATTTATTTAAATTTTATATTTAATTTTTTTTCCAGCCCTTGACACTGTGCCAGATATTTGAAGCGGCCCTTTGGTTGAAAAGAGACCCCTGCTCTATACTTTAGCCTGCAAAGCTTCAATAGAAAAATATCAAGTCACCTCTTATCTTTGAATAAATATACGAAAGATGAACAACAGCTAAGTTATGCCACAGGCCCATCACACCACTGTACCTTCTGCAGCATTTCTGAGAGGTGCTGATGTTCTTGCTTGAGTGCTTCCAACTGAGAAAGGATGGCCTTCAGAGACAAATTTAAAAAAGAAATTTTCACTTAATTTTTCTAATTGTTAATACAGATCAGAAGCTAGAAACAGACAGGCCTTTGGCCACATGCCTCTTATCAAGGCAATTTTTCTTCAGCCCATAGCCTTATTCAGATGTGAGAATCCCAGCTTTCATCTCAGCACGTTTATGCCCTTGTGGGGTAGAAATGTGAAAACATGGTGCCAGTATGAAACATCATTTGTTTACTCTCCCATGGTTTTTGACACCATCTCGAAACACATTTCACAGTAAAACAGCCACATTACCCTGCGCTCCATGGCCATCTGCTCTGCTTTTTCAATCTCTGTTCTTAACTGTTGCTCCAAGCCCAAGGCAGAACCTTTAGAGGAGGCAATCGTGATATCACGCTGGTGCAGTTCCCGTGTCAGCTGGGAAACCTCTTGCTTCATTCCTTCCAACTCACTGCTGTGACTTTGTTCCATGTGGAACAGTTGCTCCTTCAGCTGCACAGAAGTGTATAAACATTTCCAAGTTAAATGATGCAATGATAAAATGTTAGCAAGCAGGTCAGGTGTACTGCAACACTGTCTTGTCACCAAGGTCTCTAGAACAGTGTTTCTCAAACTGTGGGTCGGGACCTACTAGGTAAATCATGAGCCAAGTTCAGGTGGGTCCCCATTCATTTCAATATTTTATTTTAAATATATTAGACTTGAAGCTACTATGGTATGTGACTGCATTTGGGGAAATGTTGCAGATCTGCACTTTTAATAAGCTATTATGTATAATTTTTTAACAATGATAGTAAATGGGACTTACTCCTGGGTAAGTGTGGGCACTATTGCAGCCTAGGATTGTCAAAAATTTTCCTGCTTGATGATGTCACTTCCGGTCATGACATCACTTCCGGTGGGTCCTGAAAGGTTCTCATTTTAAAAAGCAGATTCCAGTGCTAAATGTGTGAGAACCACTGGTCTAGAAGCACACCTTCCAACAGACTCGCCACTACTGAATCTAATCTGCAGCACTGCTTCAGAAACCATGCAGTGTAATATACAGTACAATAATCCTGATGAAGCTCCATTAATGCATTTAGCTACTGCATTCTAGGGTTGTTGCACTCAGATGAGTCAGGAACTTGTTTATGGAGAACCAGCAAGTTACCCACAAATGGAATTATTCATATTCTGGCAGCTATAACAGCAACATTCCCAACACCACCCCAACTACTTCTGGCTATATTTGGAAATACTTAAGGAATGTGAAGATCTGCAAGCTGGGGCACTAATCCAACATTAACGTTATAAAAAAGGCTCTGCACATAATTCTTGGACAGAGATATCTGAAAATTTGATTGGATGACTTCTACCCAACCCCTCATCATCCCAACCCAATTAGGGAAGAGCTGATGCTTTCTTCTGTTGATATTTCACCATGTATGGTTTCACCTTTTGTCACCAGTGTCAGATTAGTGCCCTGGGCCACAGATTTTTGAATACAGCAATAGACTGCATGCATACAATTGTGTGTGAAAATTTCTGCATGGTTATCTGTGGATTCAAAGTTTGGTGTGGGGAAGTGAAGAGAAAAATAACAGAATATGTTTAGAAAAGATCTGAGGATGGCAAGGTCCCAAAGTCTGAGAAACTGTGCTCTTTGGCTTTAAGAAACACAAACATTTTGGTTTCTCGCTTCTACAGAGCTACAAAAGTATTCTGCTGGCATTGTAATTTGTAATTTTGCTGATGCTAACTCATCCTGATACTACCAGGCATTACACCCAACCAAGTCTTGTATCTTACCTGCTACTGTGCCAATAACACCAATGTGTTTATAGGATGGTGTTATTGGGAAAGTGGCAGGTAAGATACAAGACTTGGCTGTGTGTAATGCCTGGTAGTATCAGGATGTTAGTATCAAGATGTGTTAGTAGCAGCAAAATTACAAATTACAATGCCAGTAAAATACTTTTGTAGCTCTGTAGAAGCAAAAACCCAAAATGTTCTGCGTTTTGCCAAAGAGCACAATTCAGTGACAGAACATATTCCCACAATGCTCTTAAACTATTTCAATGCTACACCATCCTGCAATTCATCTTTTTATCCAAAGGACCTTCACCTTTTTGATCTCTGTCTTGGCCTGGCAGAGATGCTCTTCCGTCAGCTGCAGCTTGTGACAATTCTCAGTTAACTCTTTACTCAGCTGGAGGTATATTGTATCTGCAGATCCCATGCTATGGTCCAGAAAGATCCAGATACAAGTTAAAAGCAAAGTGTCTTGTAAGCTATTATAGCAGCACAATGTGGGGCCCAGGAAATCTAACACCCATTTTTCCCCCTGACTGCCTTATTTGAATCCCAAACAATTTTCATGTTATAAAGGCCACCCACCAACACCAAAGAATTTCTTTGAAAGCTAGTGATCAGCACAAAGAACTCAAAAGAAAAAAAAAATCATCCAGTTGTCATTTTTAGCTACTGTAGCAAGCACGCATGATTCTTAAACTTTAGCAGGTTTAAAGCAGGTTTACATTTAACAGACACTAAGGAAGGTTATACCTATGCAATCCAAAATAAAACTGCCAAAAAGGGCACAAATATTTCTAAATAACTGACACAAAATCCTCACCTGGCTAGTGCTGGCAGAACAAGTGCATGACCTGTTGCAAATGTGCTGTAAAGCAAGCTGCAGAAAGCACAGCCAATCATGGCACCGCTGGGAAGGCCTGCGCTGGCCTGCCACTACCAGTGCAGGGCCCATACGTGGAGTAGGTAAGTCCTGTGCTGGGCAGCAGAGTGGGAGGGCAGGACAGAACAGGGGTGCTCAGAGAGGGCAGAAACAGCAGGGCCAGCTCCAGCTGTATCCTACCCCCCTGCTTCCCCAGTATGAGGCTGCTTGGACTTACACCAGCAATTTTAATGCCAAAGGCCCAAATAGCCCCATAGCAGCTACTGGGGCCAGTGGGATATCTAGGGTATGGTAAGCCAAGACATGAACCCTGGGTGTCATTTGAAAGCGGTGCCAGCTCCCTCATGAGTATGCATGTGCTCCAGGATGCAGACAGTCACAGCAGCAGCTAGAGCTATTTTCACATCGGTGACTGCAGTGAAATCGCCCCAACCACCACTGTGAGCGCACACATGCTCCAGGCAGAAGTGCTTTGACTCAGGAAGTTACAGGACCATGTGCGTGCTTGCAATGGCAGGCAGCTGGGGCGAAATTACCCTAGTCACCACTGTGAGTGCCCAGGTGGCAGGCACTTCTGTCTGGAGCCTGGAGCAATTTCTCTCCAGCAGCAGCTGCAAGCACACACACGCTCCCATTGCTTCCCAAGTCAGGAAGTGACAGAAGCGCCTGCTGTCTTGGTGCTCACAGCAGCGGTTGGGGTGATTTTGTCCCATACAACCTTTACTATGCACACACTCCCGTCGCTTCCCCAGTAGTGATGACACTTGATGTCATTACATCATGTGGCATCACTCCGTTTCTTCCTGGGGCACCACAGCCTCCAAATGTACAGCCACTGAGTGTGGCTGGGTTTTACCCCAGGGGAAGGGTACAAATGTCCCCTTATTTTGGAAAGACCTCCAGCAGCCTCTCTTCCCATGCAGGATACAGCAGAAGCTGTTCTGGTACCGCTGCACTGCAGTGCGGAAAGTTAGTTAGGATTGGGCTGCCTTCAGTCACATTTAGTCTTTGGTTTCTATAGACCAAGTCTTGTCTAAAAATTGCTTCTCTCTTTTCTATATCCTAGAAAAAATGTTTGAGATGATTATCTACCTGCCCTCTAGGCGAGTCCCCTCTAAATGATCTAGCTGCATGGGGTCATGCTCCAACTTTGGCCCATCATGGCAGATTTCTTTGGCTCCCTCACTCTTCTGCAGATGCTCTTCCAGTGACCTACACAAGAAAACAGGCGAGTCCCTAAAGATCTTAGCCTCCTTAGGATGTAAGGAGCCTCCTTAGGAACACCCACTCTGTCCCAGATATAAGCATAGGCAGGTCTGTGAAACAAATAAATGCTTTGCATATTCAAATACCGGATTAAAACGAGTACTTTCCGCTTAGCTATTCATTAATCAGGGATGGGCAAATCCTGAGCAGCTTGACATGACAGACTCATGACAACTTGAGTCATGAGTCTCCACCCCCCCTACCCTGAAGCTCAACTCAAAAACGAGTCAAACGTGGTACCTTCCGAGTCGCCTGGAGCATTTTCGCAACTCAAAAAGACTTAAATCACAAGTCTTTTTGATACACATTCCAGGTGCTGAGAGAAAAAAAGAGCTGCTGCCAGTGTGTGTGTGTGTGTGTGTGTGTGTGTGTGTGTGAGAGAGAGAGAGAGAGAGAGAGAGAGAGAGAGTTCTCTTTAACTCTGTTGCCCCATCCTAACTGTAAACAAGGCAGGAGGGGGTGGGACGATCTGCATGAGAGAAGCAGAGACAGAAGCGGCAAGAGGTAGGAGGGTTGTGTGCAGCAGCTGCGAGGCTTACTAGGATGACCCAATGCAGCTGCACTCAAAAGTAGTCCCATTGCAGCTGGTCATTCATTGGGGCTTCCTTCTCCCAAGTAAAAATGGAGCTCACAGCAGTCATGCAAATAGAAAGTGTTGTCTCTATGAACTTCCCCCTCCCACTTCCCTGCCTCCTTTTTCCCTGAGTTTCTCTAGCCAATTCCAAGGTAAAAAACCCGCTTGGGCTCCCCCTCCTGCCCTCTCTCATCCAAAGAAACAAACCGGTCCACCCATCCTTCATCCAATGATCACTGATTCCTACAGAGATGATCATTGATTCCTACAGAGAGAGCCCATTCCTGCCTCCCCACCTCCTGCTTGGATGCAAAAGCAAACATTAACCCTTCCCTGCCTCCTGGCTGGGACTTCCCTGCTGCTCACCCGGTCTGAATGAGGGCCAAACAAGGTTTTTCACACCACGAATAAAGTAAGCAAGCATAGACAGACTCAAGTCTACATGTATGGGGACCGAGTGCCAAGTCACGGGTCCTTGACTTGAGTGTTTTGCCAAATCTTCCACACGGGTGACTTGAGTGTACATGAGTCAGCAAAAAATGCTGATTTTCACATTCAGACTCCTGACCTGACTCGAGTTCCTATCCCTGCCATTAATGAAGCACTCACATCATTGAAAGGACAGCAGCAAGCTCCCATTCTCACCCTAAATCCTGCAGCCAGTTTCCGTTTTGGATTGGCAAAGCTGACAATGCTATTGATTTTCCTAACTTTAGATAAGTGGTTTAGGAAACCTTACTAGTTGGCACCTATCTGTCACCATGACAGAATATTACAGTTTAAATAAAATAATACAATTGTAGGTATTACTCATTAAGGCTCAATCCCATTACCACCACCCAACCTGCACAGTTTCTGCCAAAAACAGCAATCAGTTTCAGAAGAATTATCTTAAGCATTGGAAAGGTCATGTGCATGCAACATTGTGAAGAGCAGGAATGAACTCAACACAAATGTTACTTTGAGTCTTGCATGCATTTTATGGAGGGCTGTATGATACAACAAAATGTCCAAAGAAATCGGGTAGAAACCTGGGTTCAAGTGAACTAAGTAGTGACTACAGGTGGTGCCTTGGTATCTCTTTTCAAACCCCCACAGATACAAAAAAACAGCAGAAAAAAAATTCGCAGTCAGGCACCCCTTAAAGCCTCCTAAAGCGACCAGAGTTGTACTCCAATCACCTCCGGAGGCTCTTCTGAGGCCCATGGAAGACTGCAGGCCTCAGAAAGCCTTCTCTCTGGAGAAGCCCTCACAGACCCTCCAAAGGCCTAAAAACATCACTTCCAGTTTTGATGCAAAACCGGAAGTGAACTTCTAAGGCAGCGTTTCTCAAACTGTGGGTCTAGGTGGGTCGCGAGCTAATTTCAGGTAGGTCTCCATTTCAATATTATATTCTTAATATATTAGATTTGATGCTACTGTGGTATGTGACTATATTTGGGGAAATTCATTTGGGATGAATCTGGCTCAGTGTGGGTTCAGGGGGACTCATGTTGAGCCAGATCCATGGATACAAAATCCGCTGATAAGTAGGCTCAACCCATACTAGTAATTGCACAAAAAATGCAGGCTGATACTTGAAATGAAGCAAGAGTCCTCAAATTTGCTTGCCAAAGTTCCCTAGTGGACATTCCTTTCCACTATGCAAGTGTGAAGCAAACAGTAATTAATCTTGTCTCCTTCCCCAGCTCCAAGCTAGGGCGCCATTCTAATATAGTAACATATATACCTGTCCTACATTTAGGAAGGCTTGAACAGCTACTTTCTTGACTTGTGATGAAAGGACAATTCATGATCGCAATACATATCAGAAACGTGTACTGGGGAGAAGAAAACATTCAAAGGGTAATCATTTGGCTAAGTTTTCATACCAAGAACCAACCTGATAAGAGCTTCTTTGGTGTGCAGGGTTTCAGTTAGCCTGGAAACATCCTTCTGCAATTGCTCATTTTGGATCCTTAAGCCATTAATGAAGTCATCTTGAGATAGCAGTGTGGCCCTGAGTTCCATCTTCTCCTCCTGTAGAACCTTCACAGAAGAAAACAGAAATTACTGGAACAAAGATACAATAAATGAAGTTAGAATGGCAATCTCAGACTTGAGCTAGCTATTGCTCCACAGTCCTACCTTTGATAACAACCTGGAAAACCTATTACCTACCAAGCATCGTTTCTTAATTTGGAGCACCTCCATAGTGAGAAGCTATAAGAGCTTAAGACACTGACAAAGCCCAGTTACTGTAATTAGCAACTTGCTGGACTATTTCCATTTCTCACACCCTGTACATTACTCTCCTTCCAAGCAACTCACTCACAAACCTCCAGTGAGTTCCTGGAAATTTTCAGCTCATCCTCGACTCTCCATTGTTCCTCCCTAATCTTCTGATTGACGTCATTCAAATCTTCCACTTTCATATTCAGCCTCTCCACTTCCAATTCATTGGCACAGATAGTGTCATTGGCCCTTTCTAATTTGCTGGTTAAATGATGGATTTCAGATTGATTTGCCAGCTTCACAGACTCAAATATTTGTTTCCGATTGGACAGCTGAGCCTGCAACATAGAGAACACCAAGCTGTTAAAGATCTAAGCCAGGGTTTTTCAAACTGGGGCATCGCAACGCCCCAGCTTGCGGGCCCTGGCCCCTGCCCCCTTAAGGGGCGGGGGCAGCCTGGAGGCAGGGATGAGGCAGCGGTGCGATACCCAGGATTGCGCCGCTCAGGGGGGCTGCAGGGGCTTGGTTACACATATCCAAGCCCCTGCAGCCTCCCGGGGGTACGGGGAGCCCATTGTGACCTGCAGCAGGACTCCCCGCAGCAGTGAAAGTAGATACAGAGCGATTGCGCTCCACTTTCGCTTTAGCAGCTACAGGTCGCGCCGGGCTCCCCACACCCTGGGAGGCTGCAGGGGCTTGGGTATGTGTACCCAAGCCCCTGGGGATCGCGCTGCTGCCTTCCCCTGCCCCTGCTGCCTCCCCCCTCCCGTCCACGCAAGAACTTAGTGGCTCTCAAACTCTCAACAGAGTTGAGAACCACTGATCTAAGCAAAACACTGAAAGAACAAAATGAACCTGGAGTCAGAACTTAAGGCCATCAGGTCCATATTTTGCAATATTAAAAAAATGCAAGAATTTTGTTTCCATTGTACAGATGAGGAGTAACAACTGGACAATGTTTTCCCAAAGTCTTCCAGCCTGTCTCTAAATGAACCAGATTTTTAGTTGTCCATGTCCAAAATCTCATCCTAACAGAGCAGTTTTCCAGCAACTTATGGTGAGGATAAATGCCGGCCTTGACCCCCATCACCTGTCTCTCATAGCTTATTCCTTCTGACAGTCAAGAATGAAAACCTCAGTTCATGTTCTCCTCCAACTTTAGCAGGTAAGGCACTCAGTAGACAAATGAGTCCTCACTCTCCCCAGTTCTCAGCTGGGGGAGGGGTTCATTCCTGCAGTTGCATTGGGGTTCCAGAGCACAAGGGGAGGAGAACACAGCTCACACTTGTGCCTTTCAGAGGCACTTCTGAAGCCAAACATGACTACAGGGTGACACAGCTGCATGGGCTTCAGACATGCTCCAGGCAGAACACAACAGGAATGCACTGCAGAACCCAACAGGAATGCACCCCCAACTTCTATCCCAGTTGGAGAGGGCACTTGTTCCCAGAACTTCCAAGGCCCAGCACAACATCAAATAAATTGCCCCACTCCTCCCCTGCCACTCACAAGGAGGAGGCCAGAGTCAGTGGCACACACATATATTGACTGGCTACCAAGGACAGCCAAAATCTGTGGTCTCCTGAAAAATCACAGACAAAAAGACTCACTTTTTATTTAACAAATTATAAAATAGACAAAAACCTGATGCTATCTGTTGAGTTTTAGGGGTTTCCTTAAACTTTAATTAAATTTGATGCTGCTTACATTGTTTACGAAGTTTTTAGATAACTTGTATTGTTATGTTCTTTCATGGCTACGTTGTGAGGATCCTTGGGGTTTACATTTAGGGTGGAAAGGCAGTATAAAGACTCTAAAATAAATAAGGGTTTACACATTAACCTGACTGTGATAAAAGCTACATTGCACTGTTAGCACAACTACAGGCACTTCAATTAGAAGCTCCCTTTGAAATAGAGAACTTGTTGTTTTAAAAGACAGCGGAATATTATATACCACATTCCTGATGTGTCAATGTTTGTTTGCAACTTCACAGTTTTTTTCTTCACACTGCTCACCTACTAGTTTGACAGATATACCCAACATGCCTGGGCTTCATGAACAAGCAGTACTACCCGATTCAAAACAGAGGACAGACATTGCTGTGACAGCTAATACTCACCATTTTGACAATAGTGTGGAGAGGAAAATGATGCCCCACCTCCATGGTACGAGGCAAGGGAACAAAGCATGTGAGGCAGGTGAATGAATACAAATATGTGCAGTTCTATTACTGCCCACTTGACATAGCAATGATCATGACACTACTTCTGCTGAAAGAGAGTGTTGAAGGCTTGCAAATGCAACTTCTCAAATTGCAGTAAAGATTGTCAACAAAATGGGAAAGGCTGGATATAAATCTCTCAAATAAAATAAATAATGAATAAAATCCATCATGCTTCACTGGTAGATCATCATCATAACCATGGGAAAGGGCAAAAAAACAAACATGTGTCCACACACCTCTGCTTACATGAAATGATTCTTCTCTCTCCCTCTTTCAGGTTGAGAGTCGCAAAAGCCATCTAACTGCACAATATTTTTAAATGCAGATATGTATCCAAGGCTGCAAACACTTAAGGGAAAGCCCCACTGATTTCAACAGGGCCTGATCCCAGGTCATTGAGCAGAGGGCAGGCACATAATCAAAGAGTTTAAATAAACAAATAAATAAACTCTTTGGCTACTTTAAAAATCTATAACCTATTTTTCAATTGCCTGGTCACAGATAGAGGAAACCAGCCAAGGCTCCAGTGAAGTCTGCTTTCAGAAGATGGACCCATCAGAAACGCAAACACAGCTGCAGCAAAAAAGCTCCCGCTTTGTCCAAGCAAGTCTGCCAGCATCTGCTTTTCACAAAGCTGCCATCAGTGTCAGCCTCAATCCCATCACTGCCAACTTCTGCCAGGCAGAACTTCCACTCAGTAGCAACTCTGGAGTCCATTAAGCTCAAAGCTCCCAGCAAGAGCTTCTTATCAGCGTCTGCTGCGATTGTGTCAGAGCAAGCTTCTTCACAGCTGGCACTTGGTCTGCTAAACTAACTACGCTCCAGCAGCACAAATTCAATGAACAGATTAATTTTAGGAAAAAAGCAGAGGCTTTGCGCTCTTGCTTCAAGAGGCAGAAACAAAAGAGCAAGGAATTTACACTGGCTTGGTTATCTTGCCACATGCATATTTTGTAGAAAATGCACCACTTTTAGAAAAGCACTCTTTAAACCCATCACACACATTTTGTGAGAGATGCTGCCTGGCACCTATATTCAAATAACCCTTTGAACAAAATAGTATTTTAAAATTTAACACTACGTGATTCCCCTACAAGAAGCTTTTCACAGCCTTTCATGTGCTGACACTCAGCAGTAAAAGGGACCAAGTGTGTTCAAGCCACTGAATAGATTTCACATTATTTCCCAAGTATACATACATATTGGACAGGGCAGAGCTATTCCACCAGGAAGTTCAAGGCCATTTCAATGGCAACCTGAATTGTACTGAGGCTCAGGGGTTGCCAGAAGTCCTTTCTCCTGCCATTCAAGGAAAAGAACTCATCATCCATTAACTCTACCTGAAAAAGATCGGACTGCTCAGCAAAAGCCTTCCTCTGTGCTTCCAATGAGGCCACATGCTGCTGATAGTGCAGGCGCTGTGTCTCCCAATCTAGAGATTTTTGGTGGAACTCCTGTAAAGATAATGCATAGTCCATTTGGTTGACAAATATCTCCTGTTCCAAATCTATTTCTCCCTTGTCCTTGTCCCTTTCCTATTACCTGACATATTTTTCCTACTACCCATTTAGTCAGCCATCTGATGCAGTTGTTCAGAAGAGAAACAGTACTTTTAGACTGATTTCCCTGCAGAATTAAAATCTATGCGTCAAGAATTATTTGTATGGATATTGAGCATGACTACCTTTAATGATTCACAATCAATTAAGAGTTAAACCTCCTTGGAAATCAGCAACACAGCTATGTAGCCTGGAAGCATGAAGTAGATACTATAGCACTAATAAAAGGACCAGAAGTCAGACAATGAATGTCAGAAACACAGTACAGCTCATCATGACAGGGAAGTTAAGTTGATCTTGGAAAACCAAAGTCATACAGAGATTTCCCACCAACAATGGGAGGAGAACAGCCCTCAGCTCTTTGAATTTTCTGTCATTACATATTGTTTATTCACCATGTTTCGAGTATAGGGTGATCCACGAATGGCATTTCTAAATAATCAGATTTTTGTACCCCCTGCCACACACTTTGTTCCCAGTGCTGCTCAGTGTTCACACATCTTCCCACAAGGTAGCTCTTTTGCAAACAACTCACGCTTTCCAAGAGCTCAAAGCATTTCTTATACCTGATTATAGTTGCTCTGTGAAACATGCTATGTAGCACAGGCACATTTAATGCTGTCTGTGTGATATAATTAATAATGAGGAGGCAATCTGATAGATATGCCCTAAGGACCTGCATCAGTTCATTTTCATGCAATCTGTCACCAGTGCCCAAGAATAATTTCCATAGCCTGGTACAATCTCAACACACACACACTTATAATACACATTAACACTAGCCCCTTCCTCCCCTCTGAAAAATATTGTCTGTATTGAAAAACTAGAAGAATGACTGATCTCCTTTAGCTTGTTCAACACCTTATAATTCTGGTTGTCTAATCTGTATTTATAGCCAGACATAGCCAGGAAAGCATGTAAATTAATTTATATAAGTAACAAAGGGGTTGTATTCTATCCCTACAACCTAGTGAGAGTTCTCCAATGTGCTGTAGAGACCAGAGATCCAAATCATTCACTCACATATGCACCAGATCCTGTAAATCTTATCGGTAGCTAGCTCCTACTGTTCCTGGGACCTCAATGCATGCCCTTGATGATTGTGGTGTTTGCCCTTCCATCCTGCTGTCACACCTTGTTGGTTCCTCCTGCGTGCGCAGAGGAAATACCAGCAGGTACTGAGAAAAATACTTCTTTACCCTATAGTTGGCAACCTTCAGTCTCGAAAGACTATGGTATCGCGCTCTGAAAGGTGGTTCTGGAACAGCGTCTAGTGTGGCTGAAAAGGCCGATTCGGGAGTGACAATCCCTTCCACACTGGGAGCAAGTGCAGTCTGTCCCTGGCCTGTCTCCCTGGCTATGGGCCTTCCTTCTTTGCCTCTTAGCCTCAGACTGTTGGCCAAGTGTCTCTTCAAATTGGGAAAGGCCATGTTGCACAGCCTGCCTCCAAGCGGGCCGCTCAGAGGCCAGGGTTTCCCACTTGTTGAGGTCCACTCCTAAGGCCTTCAGATCCCTCTTGCAGATGTCCTTGTATCGCAGCTGTGGTCTACCTGTAGGGCGCTTTCCTTGCACGAGTTCTCCATAAAGGAGATCCTTTGGGATCCGGCCATCATTCATTCTCACGACATGACCGAGCCAACGCAGGCGTCTCTGTTTCAGTAGTGCATACATGCTAGGGATTCCAGCACGTTCCAGGACTGTGTTGTTTGGAACTTTGTCCTGCCAGGTGATGCCGAGAATACGTCGGAGGCAGCGCATGTGGAAAGCATTCAGTTTCCTCTCCTGTTGTGAGCGAAGAGTCCATGACTCGCTGCAGTACAGAAAGTGTACTCAGGACGCAAGCTCTGTAGACCTGGATCTTGGTATGTTCCGTCAGCTTCTTGTTGGACCAGACTCTCTTTGTGAGTCTGGAAAACGTGGTAGCTGCTTTACCGATGCGTTTGTTTAGCTCGGTATTGAGAGAAAGAGTGTCGGAGATCGTTGAGCCAAGGTACACAAAGTCATGGACAACCTCCAGTTCATGCGCAGAGATTGTAATGCAGGGAGGTGAGTCCACATCCTGAACCATGACCTGTGTTTTCTTCAGGCTGATTATCAGTCCAAAATCTTGGCAGGCCTTGCTAAAACGATCCATGAGCTGCTGGAGATCTTTGGCAGAGTGGGTAGTGATAGCTGCATCGTCGGCAAAGAGGAAGTCACGCAGACATTTCAGCTGGACTTTGGACTTTGCTCTCAGTCTGGAGAGGTTGAAGAGCTTTCCATCTGATCTGGTCTGGAGATAGGTTGAAGAGGTTGATAGAGGTTGAATAGGTTGATAGGTTGGAGAGGTTGAAGAGCTTTCCATCTTATCTGGTCCGGAGACTTCTTTACCCAATGTTTAACTAATCTGTGGAACTCCTTGCCACAGGATATGATGATGACACCTGGCCTAGATGCCTTTAAAAAGGGATTGGGCAGATTTTTGAAGGAAAAGCCCATTACATGTTAGCCTACATCTCATGGCTTGTATCTCTGAATGCCAGATGCAAGGGAGTGGCAATCTTGTTGTCTTGTGTGCTCCCTGAGGCATCTGGTGGGCCACTGTGAGATTTAATCCACTGTGAGAAGTTGGATTAAATGGGCCTTTGGCCTGACCCAGCAGGGCTCTTCTTATGTTCTTAACTCTCAGACGTGTTAGTTCTCGAGATGCAAGCCATATAGGGAAGGAAGCACACCTCTCTCTCTCCCTCTCCAGTTATAAGAGTTTCTTGTACAAGCAAAAGGGTGTTCTCTAGAGGGTCTGGGCCAACAGCTCATTATTTGGAAAATTGCTTCCTGTGTTCCAACATTGTTTCTGATTGGCTCCAGCAAATCTTACAAGACTTGGACACCATATATCGGTATAGGACAATTACTGCATAAACATCCACAAGCATGATCTAATTTAGTCTCTGTTTTTCACTCATGGCCACTAACTTGCTAGTAATAAGGTTAGTAACATGGCTAGTAATCCAGGCCAAGGGCCCCTGGGCCCTACTAAATCCCCTCCCCACATGCTGGGACCTATCTTTCACTGAAAATAGTGCACGAGACTTGATATAGCCAGTAAGTATCCTTATGCCATCTTCTGTAACATGCTGCTCATAATTAGAACACTTCCGGGTTTCTTCGCAATGAAATAAGTATCTCAAACTACCTGTGCTTTGTTTGGTTGCATTGTATCTGTATCACAAAATCTTCTCCTATCCACTTTTCTGCCTCTCATCTAGAAACAACCCTCACACATGTTTTGTTAAAAATACCACCAAAGTGATTTTTGTATGTATGGAGATAGACTGTATGCCTATCATGCTGAAAACATGTAAAATTCCGTTCCAAGACAAGGGATGATGTGGAGGGAGCATTGGTGCAGACAATACAAACTGAACCATACAAACAATTCTTGACAGATATGCAAGGAAACCTCTACCAGTTTCAATCTCAGCCATACTTCTGGCTGCAGACAAATGTTTCAAAAGCTATTTGGAATTTATTAAAATTTGAAGTAGCAATTAATTGATAAACTCAATACACTTCTAAGCAGTTTTCATAAGCAATAAAAATTTATTTTAACAAGCCTTTCAAAATTAGTTTTGACAAGATTAATTAAATAAGATCAAAAAAGCAATACACTTTCACTAATGTCCGTATAAGAAAAAAATGCCTTACACGATAAATGCCTTATCGTGCCTTACAACAGGGTTCCATTAATCATTATCAACCTAAAAGCAACTCTTTGGAATATCAAGTATTGTACCTTGAAATCAGGACTATATCCTAGACTTCACCTCAAAAAGCACAACACTTGGGACTATTAGGCATGAGGAATTGATTTAAATCAAGGTAATTTAAAGTCAGTGATTAAAGTCACTGAGAAAGAAGTGTAATTTAAATCAAGTTGCCCATTTTATAGACTTCCAGAACCAGTGCACCCTCTGTTGTACAAAACTACAATTATAAATAAAAAACCTTGTGTGTACAGCCCATATGCCTTTACAATACAGAATTATATCTACATGGGGGTAAGGGGACAACTCTGAAATTCATCAATACCTGTTTGAATCTCCATGTAGACAAGGAGAGTATGCAAGTATAGGTTGAGCCTCATTATTTATTATTATTATTATTATTATTATTATTATTATTATTATTTCCCTGGATGACAAAAATCTCACATTAAAGCAAATTTAAAAACAATGACCCTTTGCTAGGCAATTTTAAAACAGCCTTTCGGACCTTTGTGATGTAAATCAGAGACATTAGGCAGACAGTCCCTTTCCAGGCCCTTAGAAAAGCTTCACTACCAGTGACTCCTCCCTTCACCAATGCAAAGTGATTATCTTTCTTTCACTGCTCAGGGGGAAGGGAGGTGTTGCTTGCTTTGGAGTGCCTGGAGAGAGAATGATTGATGGATTGTCAGCCTGCCCTCTCTCCCATTAACAGGCTATTGTTAACAGGCTACTGTTTTCCTTTAATGGGCCCTTCTCATTGTATGAGAATTCTATCTCATCGAGATAGAAAAATCCAAAGATTTTTCAAAAAATCCATGGATAATTAGGTTATACCTGTAATCACTTGCATGACTGACTCTCTACAACAGTAAGAAAAGCAGTTTGGTTTTTTTAAACTGTGATTTTAAAGGGATGGATTTTTTCCCCTTCTCCAGGGATCAGCACATTCCTTCTCATTTGCAGTGGCCATTCGTGTTGAGCCAAATCTGTGTATAAAAAATTTGTGTAAGGTTGGACCTGTAACCTAAAGACTAATCTATAATCCAAAGGATCATGGAATTAGCTCCTTAAGCTTAAGGGGACTTTAGGTTTGTTTTGTCTCAAACACTACCCCACACAGGACTATGTGGCAAACTGGTTCTGAAATTCAGGGGAAATTTCAAATGGACAGTCCAATCCTATGCTGCACTGGCACAGCGGGACCGCATGGCCTATGCTGTATCCAATGCAGCTCAGGAGGCTGCAAGAGGTCTCATTGGGGTAAGGGGATTTATTTCCCCTTACCACAAGTAAAGCCCCAGCCGTCTCTATGGGGTTTCTCATATCTGCTCTAGCTACTTAGCTGTTACAAATCCCAGTGTGGCACCGGTGTACACCGAAGAAGCCCGGTGTAACACCAGGCAGGCCAGGGGTACAACACTGGTGTAACACTGAGCAGGAGTTAGGATTCAGCAGAGGCCTGTTCTGTGCAGCATTTCTCCATGATACAAAGAAGCCATTCACTTCTGTATCCAGAAGGAGAGATGAAAACATCTTTATTCAGAAAGCACTTAACATTAAAAGTACTGGTAAGTACTGGTATCTTAATATTTACGAAAGCAAATGCAAACAGTAACAGTAACTTTTGAAACCTGACAATGCACTAGAAGGACCAGGAAGATATTTCATATTCCTAGGTGCAAAAGTTTAATCCTGACAACTAAGTCAAGGCTACTTGAGTTTACAGAATTTTTGTCAAGGTGGTACTTTAATCACCTACCTCTAGCTTCTTAGTCAGGATGCTGACTTCAGATGAGTCCTCCACATGGCTCTTGGAAAGTTGCCTAGCTTCCTTCAGTTGTTTCTTCTGCAATTTCTCATAACTTCTCTTCAGTTTGGCTAGCTGCAAAAAAGGAAAAAAATTTTTTGCAATTCCCATCAATGTGACTCCAAGGAGAGGTTTACCAAAAGCCCCCCAAAAAGCCAAAAACAAAAAACTGGCAGTCAGAAAATCAAATTTTAACAAGTCAAGAGCAAGCAAGGCAACTTAATAGATGGAGTTAAATTTACATATACCACAAATGATGCAAAAGCCATTGATTACCTACATAAAACGGCTTGATTGACTACAGCATGAACAGACACATTGTTGAACAATGGCAGAACCATTTGTTTTCACAAAGCCACTTAACAGTTGTCAGTTTACAACTGATCTTATTGCTTTGTAACTATGTTTTTATTATTATAGAATTCCATTTTTTTTATTTGGAAACCATTTTTAAGTCATAAAAAAGAAACTGAGAGAAAGATAACCAATTTTGATTTTCACTACAAAAAAGAAACCAGCATTCTCTGTAAGATTCTCTTAACCCACAATGAAGCTACCCATGACACAATGACAGAATATAAATGAATGCATTAAAAATACTTCCTTTTCTGCTGCAAATACAACTGAAAGTGACTCAACAGAGAAAAAAATGCATGTGTAAGAGTTTGTATTATTATTATTGTGAACAAAGTGCTATAAATATTGGAACCTTTATATCACCTCTAACAGCCCAATCCTAGCCTGTGCCGTTCTGCCCTGTATCCAACATGGGGTTGGGGCCAAAGCAGCTCAGGCTGGGGCAAGGGGAATTGCTTTCCCTTACCCTGAGTAAAGCTGCAGCAGCCCCAATGGGGCTACTTGGATCTGCCCCACCTTAAGAGGTGGCGCAGATCCGAGCAGCCCAGGGCTGTTCAGGACTGGGGTTAGGATCCGGCACAAGTGCCAGATCCTGGCCCCGCCTCCCCACTTGCCCACCCTCCCCCCACCCTGAAATGCCTCCTCCCCGCCCTCCCCATGCCCCCCTAGACCTCCACACCAGCCTAATTCGGTTGGCACAGGCTTACCTCTTCCATTAGCCCAATGGGGCTTGGGCCGGTGTCCAGAGGCCAGAGCACATCTGTGCACTGGCCTCCATCCTCCAAATGTGGCTCGAAAGTGCTTTACAGCACTCTTCAGCCAGTGCAAGGGACTTGCACCGGCCAAGGGCACTCTCAGGATTGCATCCTAAGTTGAATTCTACATATCGTGGAACTGGTAGCCTTAAAAAGAACTGAACCATTGCAAGAATTACTGCATAACACACTCTAGTATTAGTATACTTAGAGGCCTCCGCTGTGATACTTTCTGAATTACTAATGGTCTTTGTCCTTCCCAACTGCCTCATAGCTTTGCCACTCCAGTTGCTAATCTTTGCAAAGATCTGCCATTGCACCTCATTCTTGCTTGGCAGTCTCCCTACTATCCATGCGGGGGGCACCTCCTAAACAAGAACCATTACTCATGCTGGAATGAAAAGACTTCTGGAAATCCAGACAGATGTCTTTAACTTGCAAAGGCAACAACACAAAATTAATTTTATTTATGGCCTACAGTAAGCAGGACTGGAAGCAACTCTTCAGAGAGAAAAGGTCAATGAATTACTAGTCTTTTATGGCATTTTAACTCCAAGCAGCTGACAAGCAAGGAAAAAGAAGGACAAAAGGCAAATGCCAAACATGAAATGCTGTCACACCACCTGCAGGAAATCCCAGCACCTGGCGGGACCTCTAGCAAAATAGTTAACAGTACAGCAAGCCTTTTCATTTCTTAAGGAAGAATTTTAAAAACAGATTTAGGCTGCAATCTTACACACTTTTACTTTGGAATAAGCCCCACTGAACCCAGCATAAATTTTTTCCAGGTAAATACATATAAGACCAAGCCTCACACACTTGGGTGAAGAATGCCATGCCTGAACAAAGGAAGTTGAAAACATACAAAAATCTCTATAAGAACACACATGCTGCTGTAGCAGAAGCAGTCCACCACTCTTGGCTATGATCTGAAAGAACCACTAGCACAACCAAAAGCAGGATTCATGCTTGATCAACAGTTAAAAATACTATACACATCAGCTATATGCTTCTGTGATACACATGGAGCTGTAGCTAACAACCAGCTTTGCAAAGGAAATTGGGCATCCATTAGAATGAAATATCAGCACTAACAAACAGAAGATTGAGATACAAAGTGATGCATCTTATTAGCTAGAAGGGAAATGAACAGAGTGAGGTAAAAAGCAACCTTGGTAGAAGAACAATTCTTCTTCTACAAAGTTTTAACTAAGGAACAGTCTAACCAGTAGGGATGAACTGGATATTTGACATCAAGAACTATGTTTACCCAACCAAATACTCTGTAAACTGAAGACTAACCCTCTCTGCTCTCCTAAGAGTAAAACACAAACCAAAATCAAAGCACACATGTTTTTAAAGAAGAACATGGAGGACCTCTACATTTTCCTAAAAAGAGTACATGGAGGCCCCCATATCTGTGGATCCCGTATCTGCAGTTTCAATTATCCGCAGCTGTGAAGGGCCCACTGCACACCCTCCAGAGGTAAGGGAGGCTGTGTTTCCCTTGCCTCCAGGGGCTCTTCTGAGCTCCAAAGAATTCACACACATCTGCCCGTAGCCTCTATGAGACTCAGAATGGCCTTTTATGCCAAGAAAAGCCACTTCCAGGGTGTTGTTTTGTTGTTGTTTTTTTGTGCAAAACCGGAAGTGATGTTTTTATGCCTTTTAAAGGCATGATGAGGGTCATGGAAGCCCTTAGTGGCTCATAATGCCTTTTAAAGGCAAAAAAAGCCCCCCAGCCCTCTGAGCCCTGCAGAGGCCGCAGGCAGCCTCTGCAGGGCTCAGAAGAGCTACCAGAGCCATGGGAACATTCCTGGTATCTGTGGTTTCACATATCCACAGGGGATTCAATAACAAAATCCCCACAGATACCAGGGTAGTTTGCATCTAGCAGGCAAGTATTTATTGAATAACTCTTTCAAATACCGTTCACCATCGTTGATCTGAAAATAATTCTTAGGCTGTAGTCTTTGGTTTCAATTGAGTGAAACCACTCAGTTGAGTGGTTTACACTCAACACACATAGGGCACAATCCTAACCAGGTCTACTCAGAAGTAAGTCCTATTTTGTTCAATGGGGCTTACTCTCAGGAAACTGTGGTTAAGATTGCAGCCATAGTTTCATACAGGTATACCATGAAATGAAAGGCTACAAATGTTTCAAGTGGCAGTTTCTGTATATGAACCAGCTTTCTTTGGGCTCCTCGGTGATTAGGTAGCAAAGGAAGTGGCCCACTACTAAAGAACAGTACAGTCATAGAACATTTGTACAGTACTGTATTTATTTAGAAGACTTTGCATGCCACCTTTCCTCTTAAAAAATTAAGATGCCCTAGTGGCTTGTAAACCATACAACACTGTAAAACCAAAACAGAAATGTTGTGCAGTTCTTGAAAGATAGAACCTTTCTGTTATTGTAAAAATCCCCTTGGGGGTTTAGAGATAGCCTGCCTATGTGAACTACCTTGAATAAAGTCAGAGGAGTAATCCAACGACCAGAAAGGCGGTATACAAATACCAGTAGTAGTAGTAGTAGTAGTAGTAGTAGTAGTAGTAGTAGTAGTAGTAGAAGAAGAAGAAATGTGGCACATATAAAACAGAGCTGAATAAAGACAGAGAAGCAACCTATTCGAGGGGAACGAGCACTGAAGAGAGAAAATTAACTTAAACAAAATGGTCTTTAGTCCCATCAGAAGGTCATCAGGGAGGAGGCAGTTCTAATTCTATTGGGAGAGAGCTACAAAGTTTCAACACTACCACAGAGAAGGGCTGCCCCCTTGTTGCCACCAACTTAAATTCAATCACATGATGTGGCCCTCCTGTGAAAAAGTTTGGACATCCCTGCTATATAAACTGCCTTGAGAATTTTTTTTGTTCTCTAAATAAAACTACAACAATGAATAAAATAGAAGAGTGCATTATTTTGCCTCCACATTTGCTTGTTGGCACTTTTGTTAGGAGTGCATCATGTAATAAAATCAAGAGATTACTCTAAAAGAGTCTTTCAAATACCAAATACTAGAAGAGTCATCTCTTGATGACTTATTATTGCAAACATAGAAAGAGTAAACAGTTACATGAAAGGCCACAACAACACAATATCAAGTTGGGCTTCTGGAGACTCACCTCTTCCTGAACTTTGTTTAACTGGTGTTCATACTCTATAGTCATTTCATGATTGAGCTGTTCCATCCCTTCCAGTCGCTGATACAACCTCTCGATCTGAAGGAGATCAGAACATCTTATTACACAGCAGTAGATAAAGTTTTCTGGACAATGAAGGAAAATCAAAGCTACACAAAACCAAAAGATACTAAAGTCATCCTGTTCAGCCCACACAATGTAGGATGCTCTCCCTGCTATTTTCCCTAAAGATCAATTCAAACTTGGTTATAGTGACCCACTCCTCCTTAAGTTTAACAGAAGGATCTGGGCTTATCCAAGTGAAAAAAGACAAGTGAGTTGGTAGACTGATTAGGATGACCCCTGGGAAGAGATGGAGCAAGAGTCTCAGTGGCCCGTGCTGTATTTTAGATTCCCAAGGCAGACATCAGAACAGCAAGAACTGCAAATATTCTGAGCTTCTTCACTGCAAGAATGAAGAATTTACATAACTGGGGAGGTGGCACAATCCACCCACATTACAGATATGGAAGAAAAAAAGCACAGTTTATACTCTGCCTTCTGGCCCAAGATAGACAAACAATGTAAGGTTTGGGGGTGGGAGTGTTAGAACCAAACTTGTGCTGCCTCCTTACATTTTAACAAACCCATAATTTGTCTAAATTATTGAGATTATAATCTGCCACAAGTAAAGAATTTGGAAAAACACTCACATATACCACATGAGCTAAGAAAAGTGACAGTGAAACAAATACAGAATGTTCAGATGGTGCCATTCTCTAAAAAGAAATGCAGAACTAAACAAGTTCCTAGAGCCATTAGCTAATATCTTCAGAACAAGCATCCTTCTCAATGCTAAAATAACAGGATTTATCATCACAATAATCATCATCAAGTTTAGTTAAGGAGTAGGTGAGGCACAGGCAAATGTTCCACCCAGGAAAAGCATATCAGAAATAAGCTGCTCAAAACAATAAAGGGAACACTTAAACAACACATCCAAGATCTGAATGAACGAAATATTCCTATTAAATACTTTGTTCCTGACATAGTTGAATGTGCTGACAACAAAATCACACAACAATCATCAATGGAAATCACATTTATTAACCCATGGAGGTCTGGGTTTGGTGTCATACTCAAAATTGAAGTGGAAAAACACACTACAGGCTGATCCAACTTTGATGTAATGTCCATAAAGCAAGTCAAAATGAGGCTCAGTAGTGTGTGTGGCCTCCACGTGCCTGTATGACTGTATGACCTCCCTACAACACCTGGGCATGCTCCTGATGAGGTGGCGGATAGTCTCCTGAGGGATCGCCTCCCAAACCTGGACTAAAGCATCCACCAACTCCTGGACAGTCTGTGGTGCAACATGGCGCTGGTGGTTGGAGCGAGACATGATGTCCCAGATGTGCACAATTGGATTCAGGTCTGGGGAACGGGCGGGCCAGTCCATAGCATCAATGCCTTCATCTTGCAGGAACTGCTGACACACTCCAGCCACATGAAGTCTAGCATTGTCCTGCATTAGGAGGAACCCAGGGCCAACCACACCAGCATATGGTCTCACAAGGGGTCTGAGGATCTCATCTCGGTACCTAATGGCAGTCAGGCTACCTCTGGCGAGCACATGGAGGGCTGTGCGGCCCCCCAAAGAAATGCCACCCCACACCATTACTGACCCACTGCCAAACCGGTCATGCTGGAGGATGTTGCAGGCAGCAGAACATTCTCCCTGCTGTCTCCAGACTCTGTCACGTCTGTCACATGTGCTCAGTGTGAACCTGCTTTCATCTGTGAAGAACACAGGGCGCCAGTGGCGAGGTTGCCAATCTTGATGTTCTCTGGCAAATGCCAAATGTCCTGCACGGTGTCGGGCTGTCAGCACAACCCCCACCTGTGGACCCTCATACCACCCTCATGGAGTCTGTTTCTGACCGTTTGAGCAGACACATGCACATTTGTGGCCTGCTGGAGGTCATTTTGCAGGGCTCTGGCAGTGCTCCTCCTGTTCCTCCTGGCACGAATGCGGAGGTAGCGGTCCTGATGCTGGGTTGTTGCCCTCCTACAGCCTCCTCCACGTCTCCTGGTGTACTGGCCTGTCTCCCGGTAGCGCCTCCATGCTCTGGACACTACACTGACAGACACAGCAAACCTTCGTGCCACAGCTCACATTGATGTGCCATCCTGGATGAGCTGCACTACCTGAGCCACTTGTGTGGGTTGCAGACTCCGCCTCACGCTACCACTAGAGTGACAGCACCGCCAGCATTCAAAGGTCACCCAAACATCAGCCAGAAAGCATAGGGACTGCAAAGTGGTCTGTGGTCACCACCTGCAGAACCACTCCTTTATTGGGGGTGTCTTGTTACTTGCCTATGATTTCCACCTGTTGTCTACTCCATTTGTGCAACAGCATGTGAACTTGATTGTCAATCGGTGTGGCTTCCTAGGTGGACAGTTTGATTTCACAAAAGTGTGATTGACTTGGAGTGACATTGTGTCGTTCAAGTGTTCCCTTTATTGTTTTGAGCAGTACTTTCCAAACCGGAAATGAACAGAAGTTGCAGAATTGTCACACCACAGCTATAGTAGACAAGAAACATTTATGTTACTATTCTTGTTTAGAGTTGCCCCCCTTTCCCCCCCCCCCCCCAAGAACTTGACTCTGTGCTTGTAAACTGCAGGTACAGATTTCTTGTGATAATGAGAGGATACAACTTCATGCAGGCCAATTATAAAAGAAAGTAAAGCCTATTTGAAACAAGTGAATACTTCACAACACTCAGCTAAAGTACCTCTTTACGTTTGTCATCCAATGCATTCCTAAGAGTGGACACCTCCTGCTCTCGTTTAACCAAACAGGACCCCAGTGCCTGTGTTTGGCTTTCCCATTCAGCTTTCTTATGAGCCACCATTATGTCTATCTGCTTCATCAGCTCCTGTAGTTCAGCCTCACATGAAGTCAGGAAGTTTCTGCCGGCAAGAAAACAAATTATTCTGACTACACTGCAGATGTCAGAATAGCGTTACCAAGTAAATAAAGCTTCCATTAGCTCCCTCACATGCACACCATGATAACCTCCAGGCAATGGTAATACTTCATAGCCATTCATTCTCTGGATCTTTTAATTTCAATGGCAGGAGTTCAGTCCCTCCAGCCAAAAAATATGGATGACAATCAGGCAGCATGTAATGGGGCAACATACACCTTGAGTATTGCAGGGAATCCATGGTATACCCAAGGATAGAAACAGGGTACTTGTTCAACACCAGAAATCCTATACAATAAGCTGGAGGGCTGATGTGACAAGATAGTTTAAGGGTCCCTTTCACCCATATTAAAGTTGAAATCCTGCATGAAGTAAACTCACTAGTGAATAAATTCCTCTAAGCCAAGAAAGACTTCTTTCCAATTGCTCAGAAGCATTGCTTCAGAGTACAATGCTCCGGAAAATCTGAGAAAACTGATCTGAGTCTTTTTAAATGGTAAATAAATTAAAAACCAAGAATATCAGGGGCAGAGTTCACTTATCACAACAAGTGAGTAAGGCCATTTGGGGCTATTCTGTTTTCAGATTTAAGGCCTCTGCCCTGGGGAACCCAAATGTTTTTAATATCACTCTTACAGTAAGACCACATATACTTCCTCCCCTCAAGAACAAGACAGAACAGTGATGGAATGTCCGTTCACAACTTTACTAGCAACTAATACATGCAATTCCATCAAAGGCCCATCTCACACTTTTGAACATCTTGAATCAGTCACACACACAGGATTTTGCATTTAAACAAAAACAGTACATTCGCTCCAAGACACTATCATTCTATACATAATAATGCAGTACAGGCGTGCCCTGGTATCCGCAGGGGTTCTGGAACAGCCCCCCCCCCCCCCGCGGATAGCTGAATCTGCAGATACCAGGGACATCCCATGCCCTCTGGAGATGGGAAGCTGTGCTCCCCTCACCTCCAGATAATCTGAGGAATGCAGAGGCTGCGCAGGTCTGCGCATGGCCTCTGCGGGCTTCAGAATGGCCGTTCTGGTAAAAAAAAAGTCACTTCTGAGATTTTTCATGAAACCTTAAGTGATATTTTATGCCTTTAAAAAGCATTAGGAGGGCTGGGGGAAGGCATCAGGAGGGTTCAGGGGCCCGCATCCGTGGTTAAGTGAAACCGCAGATATGGGATCTGCGGTTACTGGGGCATGGCTGTATTGTTCAGAAGCTTCACGCTTCAAAGTTAATTGAGCAGGGTTTTGCGGGGGTATCAATTTTTTTCTCTCTAGCTGAGAGAGGTTTTTAATGGCAAGTTCTACACACCAGAGACCAAATCAATCCAGTTATCAACTCTGTAAATAGAGGTTTATACCATCAATGCTGACAATTCCTTAAGTCCACCAGTATGGAAGACAACACCATAATGAGACAAAGAAATTTGTGATCAACTAGCAAGGGTTGGCTCCCTAAAGATTCTAGGATTTTGCTCTGGCACAGTCATCAGCTGAACTTGCTCAGCTAACTTTTTAGTATTGTCTCTAGTCTATCAACTTGCAAAGTTCCAAAAAAGTGCAAGATGGAGCTCTGGAGAGAAGGAATTCTTGCTGATCTTTACCCCTGTAATTTGCTTGTCAAATACAAAAGAAATAAAAATCAATAGGTTAAGAGATTGAAATTCCTCATTTTCCCTAGAGTGTCCATACTCTTTTACAACTTGATGGTTTTTCTATAGAGAAAGAAATAGAAGTATTTATTTAGGCTTCCTGAGGCCAACTTTCCAGTTTGAAATTTCACTCCAATATACCAGAGTACTGGACCAAAAAATAAGCCACAATTATGCTCATAATTGGGTATTTCACATTAAGTGTAAAGCAGCTTCTTATATCTTAGCAGACCAATCACCTGCTTTGCAGGAGTATTGTCAGCTCTGACTGACAGCAGTTTCCCTATCTGTAGAGACCTCTCGAAGTACTGCTATAGAAGCTCCTTAGCCATTTCTGTCCAGCTTTGCATATATACAACAGGGATCATAAGAACATAAGAACATCCCCACTGGATCAGGCCATAGGCCCATCTAGTCCAGCTTCCTGTATCTCACAGCGACCCACCAAATGCCCCAGGGAGCACACCAGATAACAAGAGACCTCATTCTGGTGCCCTCCCTTGCATCTGGCATTCTGACATACCCCATTTCTAAAATCAGGAGGTTGCACAAACACATCATGGCTTGTAACCTGTAATGGATTTTTCCTCCAGAAACTTGTCCAATCCCCTTTTAAAGGCGTCCAGGCCAGACGCCATCACCTCATCCTGTGGCAAGGAGTTCCACAGACCAACCACATGCCGAGTAAAGAAATATTTTCTTTTGTCTGTTCTAACTCTCCCAACACTCAATTTTAGTGGATGCCCCCTGGTTCTGGTGTTATGTGAGTGTAAAGAGCATCTTTCTATCCACTCTGTCCATCCCCTGCATAATTTTGTATGTCTCAATCATGTCCCCCCTCAGACGCCTCTTTTCTAGGCTGAAGAGGCCCAAATGCCATAGCCTCAAATGTGTACACCTGTCGGCTGAGCAGAAATGGGTTTACTAGAGATCCTGGTGAATATAATCAGGGAGGTGGAGAGTTCTAAAATGCAGAGAGCATAACCAGAGTAAAGACATCTTTCCCATGGTGTGGTTCACGACAAAAACTAGAAGTGGCTTTTTCACCATTTACAGCAGTTTGGAGGCATGGGAAGGCCTGCAGAGGGGGTTGCAGGCTTCCCAGACCCTCCAGAGAGCCATAGCAACCCCCAGATACGTTTTAAAAAAGCTTTTGTCCTTGGTGGTGGTGCAATTGTGGCAATCACGTGGCTGCCCCTCCCCCACAAGCACTTACAGTATCCCAAACTCTTCCTGATATAAGATATGAAGCTGCCAATATTTCAGCTACATCTTTGACAAATGTCTTTATGTGCAAGTATCTGAAAACAATAGACCCGGTAAGTGCGGTTGCTGAAAAGCCACAGGAATTGAGCCACCATGAAAACACAGTACGAGTTTAAGCCTTATCTAACACAATGGAGACAGGATAAGAGATTACCATGTTGAAGGAGGAATCCGAGTTCAAGAGGACTTCACCTAAGGCAGCTTCATAAGTGTACTCTCGAAGTCACACTTGCTTTTTTCCCCTCTGAATGGCAATACCTATCATAGAAGGTGCTTATTTGAAGAAGAGTATTGCACTGTTACATAATGCCAGAAGAAGGAAGTGTTGTGGGAGCAATAAATATGGAAGCAAGGCATTGTGCTTCAGCTGTGCTACCTTTAGGTGTACTGAGAAATGGGGGGAAGGAGAAGAAGGCAGCCATCATGTGCTGCAGTTTCACAAGTTCAGTATCACCTTTATGCATTTGATACTGAAGATCAAGTATACCCATACCTGCCTTGCCCTTCCCTTTGCATTCGTTCTAGCAGTGCCTCCATCCTGAAATCACATCCTTCTGGGCAGCTGGAAAACCAAACAAAGAAATGGTTATGTTACAGCAATTCATCACCATGTGGAATTCCTCTCCAGGTGAATACAGACTGTGTGAGAGGCACGTGACAATTGGAAAAGGGGAAAATAAGTACACCATTTACAGTAACAATGGAAGAAACAGTTGCCACTTCCAGAAATGTACAGGCCAAATACAGAACAGGTAATTTAAAAAACTGAATAAATCACAAGAACACAAACCCAAGTTATCACTCACTTAACACCCAATTTTGCTGGCATTTTTATTCAGGGTGTTGGGCCTTGTTTAAGACCAAGACAGTTACCACAACAGAAATACCACATTTCACAATCAGCAGTGCCAATTACATGGGACTTAAATTAAAGGAGTGCCAAACAATTATTTATACAGTGGATTCTTGCTTTACTATGGTAATCCATCCCACAGACACCACTGGATTGTGAAAATATCGTAATGTGAATACATTGTTTTCCGGCAATTCAGTCCTCAATCTCAGAACTAAACTATTTCCTTCACTAAAAAGTAATTTTTAAAGGTGCTTCCTGCTCTCTTTAGGCGCCATTGTTATTTTCAACATGCTACCACTAGCTGAGAGTTCCTCAAAGCCTTACATTCTGATTTGCTTCCCATCTCTCCTTTGCTCAAACACACAAAGCAATTATGTTAAATATGCTGGTACTAGATGGACCAAATGCTTGCTATTTGGCTTAGCTATCACCCATGAACTTGTGTTGGAGACAATCATAAACCCATTTTACAGTGAATAACCTGTTGTAGAGTGAGCCTTGTTTTGCCATGGAGAGTCCATCATTAAATGATTTCATTATGAGCCCATCATAATACAGGGACTTTTGTACCCTGCTCTTTCACAGAGAAGGAAACACGGGGCTGCGAGGAATTTACCTGCAGAGGTGGAACTACTGATTGTGATCCAGAAAGAATCTGAAGTCTATTTGTGCCTGGAAGGGAGACAACTGGTAATCATTGATAAGCTGATATAAGAGAGAGAGAACAGACTGGAATGCTGAAAATGTCAGTGATGAGAGGTAACAACTGGAAAATCTCTGACAGTACAATTTGTGTGGCTGCCTGCAGAAGTTCGAGGCATGTTCTACACTGCTAAGAGAGATGACTACACCCGGAAGGAAACATCTGGAGACAGAGGGGTTCCATATATAGAGGAGTGTACATTGTAAAATCCCTTATCAGGTCTAGGACACGCCTGCCTATGTAAACCACCTTGAGTATATCTGAATAGAAATCTGAGGATGAGAAATGCAGTAAGCAAGTAAATAAATATTAGATGAAGAGAAAAAGAGAGAAGAGAGAACAGATTCAAGAGAATGCGAGTGTAGGTGTGATCCATGAATTTGTCTTTAATAATGTGGGGTAAATGCCAATTAAAAAAAATTAAGTTCTTATACTGTTTTTAAGTAAAGCACCAATGTTAATACAAAGGCACACTTTTCCAAAATCTTGGCCTTAGGACCCAATCCTATCCAATTTTCCAGTGCCAGTGCTGCTGTGCCAATGGGGCGTGCACTGTATCTTGTGATAGGACAGCAGTCACAGAGGCCCCCTTAAGGTATGGGAACATTTGTTCCCTTATCTTGGGGCTGCATCATGGCTACACCGGTGCTGGAAAATTGGATAGGATTGGACACTTAGACAGTAGCCTGAGGGCCCAATCCTAATCAACCTTCCAGTACCAGTGTAGTCACAATGCAGTCCTGAGGTAAGGGAACAAATGTTTCCACACCTTGAGGAGGCCTCTGTGACTGCCCCAGCACATGCTCCATGGGCACAGCTGCACCAGCAATGGAAAACTGGATAGGATTTGGCTCTTACTTAGTAGGGAGGAAAGAGAGGAAAGTAGGGCAAGACAGCTGGAGGAAAGTGGTGCACTGCGAGGCTGCCCATGAGGAGCGCAGGCACATACTGGCACAGCAGCTTCAGTTGCATTCAGGGAGAGAAGTTGGAGAAAAGGTGGACTGGGTGTTACTGAACCTGTGTGCAGGTTTGGCACTGTGGTCCTTGAATCGCAGCTGGAATGGAGGTGGCGTAACACTAGCAGGTAAACACATGGCAGACAGCAAGGTAAGATAAAGGTGAGGAACACAAGGGTCTAGTGACTCAACTTTTATAACCTTTCTACCCATAGATTCCTATGGAATATTTTGTGGGGTACTCTAATCAAGGAACCTTTGCTATTTGATGGCCCATGATGGCTTATTCCCAGATCCAAATGGGCGCTCCTTTTGTTCTTGCACTTGGTTGAAAGTGTAGTAAATAGCTCAGGAAATCAGTTTCTGTTATAAGACTCTTTAATCGAGTTTAGTCTTGGAGTCAGGGATCCTTTTTCATTTTACTAACAATTTATTTTTCCAAAAACCTGGAAGCCCTAAAGAGATGGCTTTTGTCATGAGGTCAAATTTGCTGTGCAAGCAAAGTGTGGTCACCCATGGAATTTTCCTCTGAGTAGGCAAGACTCTATCCAAGCCAGCCTGATATAAAGTGGGGCAACTGGAAAGACCAGTTGATCTGAGGTCTTGAGCCACAATCCTAACACCAAATTACTTGTCTGCACTATGCTTTCCTAGCAGACACCCAGCACCACATCCTTGCATTCACACACACATTTCCCTGCACACAACAAAATAAAAAGAAATGAAAAAGGCTATCAGGAAATACCTGAAAATGTATTTACATTTTTAGAAAATATGTATCTTGACATTGTTTGTATACCTTGCTCCCCCACCCATCTAGCTCACCAAAACAGAAAGCATGGTGGGTAAATCAGCCCAGTTGCCTTTAAGCCATTCTTGCCCAATATTGCATATACGTGACAGGGACCAAATGCGTACACCTGTGGGCTGTGCAAAAGATAAGTAGCTAACTGTGGGGAATTATCCAGAAATGAAAACATATATTTACAGTTCAGAACCAGGGAATCTGAGGGATGCTTTCTACTATACGAAATGACCTGCCCCCCTGAGGTCAGCTGGAAGGGTCTTTCTGGGGATGCCATCTTTAGCTGAAGATAGAATGACAACAACCAGAGTTAGGGCCTTCTCTGTAGTGGTACTACAATTATGGAATTCTTTCCCATTGGAATTGAGAACTTCTCTCTCCCTGCCTGCCTTCCAGTGAAGTCTTACTTCAACATCTACTTAATTAAATTGTTATTGGGGGTTACTTCTGTGGGGAGAGGCAAGATATAAATATTTTAAATAAATACATTTCAAACCTGGACCGGAATCATGCCAAGTAGAGTTAACACAAAACAAAACTGTATCATCCTTAAACTGTTTCTGTAGAAATGCAGTTCGTTTACTCAGGCATTTCCTGAGGTTGGTGACCCTTCCGTCTACTGTCCATACATAGAGGTGGGTGAAAAAGGTTTTATTTTTTTCCACGGATTTCGGCGTTTTCCAAAGTTAGAAGTGCAGAAAGCATATTATATGTTTTTAGTCAAAATTTACATATATAACGCTTTAAAACTGTAAAAGGTAGTATAGTGTCAGCAGATTAAGCCACCGTCGTTACCCATGAACGCTATTAAATAAATAAAAACCAAATAAAATTGTTTTATTTTTCACAGATTGAGAATTTTTACAAAAATGAGAAACACAGAAAGAAGTGTTATGTGTTTTTATTTCATTATCACTGTTTTCACCCACCTCTGTCCATACATTGACTTGCAAGTGTGTCACACTGAGTTGCATGAGACTTTCATCTGGAAACGCATGTACAGTTGTAGCCTAACTGCTCTATCCTAATCGAACTTACACAGGAGGAGGTCTAACTTCGTTCAACAGATGTATTTCCAGGTAACTGTGCACAGAACTGAAGCATGTTTACTTTTTTTAAAAAATCACTTTAATCTGTATTAAAATCTTGTATTCCAATAATCATTATTAAAATGAGCAAACAACCATTAAAATAAAAGAAAAAAATGTCCTACTGACACTACAACCCTAGGCACACACTTTAGTCAATCCTACTGGGCACTGCATGACTTACTTCTGAGTAGCCAAGCACAGAACTGGGCCATTAGATATTTAATAGGCAGGGAGAGGCAGGGTTGTTGAGCATCCTTTTCTCATGCAGAGAGAGAGAGAGAGAGAGAGAGAGAGAGAGAGAGAGAGAGAGAGAGAGAGAGTTTTTCCTGGATTTGGTTATCATTTTTTAAGTCTGCATTTTTGTAACAAAGACTAGTTGAATGAGGACCTCAGCTGAGCAGAGCAAAACAAAACTGCATTACTTAAAGCAGTGGTCTCCAACTTTTGGGAAACCACTGCTTTAAGTAATCATATTTAAAGGGCCACATCATATATTTTACACATTTAGTGGGCTGAAAAATCAGTTTCATAAATAAATGAATGCTCTTTAAATAAATGAATAAGTTTTACTTAGATCTTTTTGGTAACCAGCATAGTACGATTCAGAAAAAAAGAGAAATGTGTCAATTACAAAGAAACAACACCATAACTAAACTAAGAAATGATACTTATATGAGTAAAAAGTTAAACATTAGCAAACGCTCTGACAAAACAAAAGTTGCTATGGACCAGATAAAATCTTGTGGGCCATAGTTTGGAGACCCCTGATTTAAAGAAAGACAAGGTCTAAGGCTGCAATCCTATGAACACTTTCCTGGGAATAAGCCTCATTGAACACTTTGGGACATACATCTAAGTAGACATGTGTAGCATTGGGTTGAAAGGCTGCAATCACAGGCGCACTTGGACATAAAAGCCTTCGATTGGGTTTACTTGAAAGTGCAACTAACTCCACAAGCCTGCATATCACCAGAGGTGTAACTAGATGCTAAGCTGGGAGGAGCATAACATGCAAGGCAGCCACTTCTGGGTTCTCCCCAGAGGAGGTTCTGGCAGCTTTGTGCCCTCTGTTCCTTCTCCTGAGGATGCTCCACAGGATGCTCCACAGGAGATGCTCCACAGAAGGAATGAGGGACAGAAAGCCGCCAGCACCACCTCCTCTGTGGAGAACAAGGAAGTGACATCACAATGTCATATAACATTGTGACATCACTGCCCCAGGTGCCAAGGGTTCTAGTTATACCTCTGCGCATGACCCTGGCTGGTCAGTTCTCCACAGGGACTGACATGAGCATGCTTCTTGAAGGCACCCTGCTAAGCAGGAATAAGGAGGAGGAGAGGCTTTCCACAGCAGGGAGATCAACACCGCCAGCTGTCTAACTCCTGCCCATCAACCTGCTGTGGGGAGAGGCGCAGGGGCCTGTTGGAGAGTTGGCAACACAAGGCCACGAAGGCACCTTCTGAGTAGGGACTTGCGGTGGGTGGGGAGGCAGGTGAGGCAGAGCCTCCCCACCAGAGTCCTTGGAGAAGCACCGCTGCCATATGAGGCACCCAAGCACTCACAACCCACGCGTTCACCTAGGGTGCCTCACACGGCAGCGGTGCTTCTCCAAGGACTCTGGTGGGGAAACTCTGCCTTACCTGCCTCCCCACCCACCATGGGTTGTGGGTGCCTCACACGGCGGCGGCGGCGCTTCTCCAAGGACTCTGGTGGGGAGGCTCTGCCTCACCTGCCTCCCCACCCACGCCCCGCCCCTGCTGGGGGGAGATTCCCCCCCCCGCGCTTCTTAGGGGGCAAAGAGGCGAGAGCAGGCAAGACCCAATGAACGGGGTGGGGCGAAGAGAAGCCCAACCTGAAACTGCCCCACACTCGCCACCCCCCGCGTTCCCCACAAGCCCCGCATGACAGGTGGAGGCGGCGCAGGTACTCAGGGCCGGCCAAGGACGGGACAGGCAGCCGCAGCGCGCGACAGGAAAAGAGACCCGCCCGCCCAACACCTCCCTGGGCTAAGAAGAGGCGGCAAACAGATAGCCAGCCGCGATTTTCCCTCGCAAACGCCTCCTGCACTCGGACGCGGCAAACGGCCGCTCGCGCCTCGGCCACGCCCCCTCCCTCCGCGCCTCAAATCGTTACCTTTCGTCGCTTTTCGAGCCGACGCCGGGTTCGCGGTCCCCGCCCGCGCTGTTTTGGGAAAACGTCACGCCCCCGCCCGCGGCGTCCTCTCTATGGTTTACGTCCACTACTAGAGCAGCCCCTGTGACGTCACTTTCCGCTTCTCCGAGCTGGAAGCAGCGGCGGAGCGGGGTAAGGGAGGCAAGTCGGGGGAGGAGGATGTCTCTGACCGCGGTGGGCGGCTGCTCCGGCTCCCGCTCTTCAACCGTTGCTCTGTGGAACGGGGCTGCTTCTCAGGTCCATACTTACCTAGGAGTAAGCACCATTGGCTATAGTGGGACTTACTTCTGAGTAGACATGCCCTAAGAAGCTTTCCGTAAAACTACATCACTCCCCAGGGACGCTCTTGGTGTTGTAAGCTAAACAGTAATCAGGGCTGGCCCAAGAGCCCTCTTCCCCGAGGGGGCTTGCCAAATGCTGCTCCCTCTTCCCTGGTGATGGTCATCCTCTGCTCTTTCCGCTCCATGGCCTGGAAAAGGAAGAGGGGAGTGGGACAGATGACCCTTCTCCTCCACACTTCCTCTCCTGTTCTAACCCTTTCCTCCTTTTCCAGTGCAGAGGGAAAGACGAGGGGCAGTGGAGATGAATGGATGCAAGGGGGCACCTGCCAATCTGCTCCTGAGGTGACTGTCAGCCTTATAAATGGGTTGGTCAGTCATGGTAGCCATAGAATGAAAGGTCAGGTCCTCCTAACTGGTTAAACAACAGAAGGTAGATAAACAGAAGGAAGTAAGCAGTGGGTCCCCAAGAGACGTGCAAGCACAATTGCTCATAAATCAGCCAGTGTAGCTGTGAGCAATGAAGTGCAGAAGACACAGCCATGGTTTTTTCCCTAAACTTGGTTTAGGGGGTTTTTTTTGGGGGGGGGGGGGAATATTACTTTCTCATATTTTAAAAGCTAAAATTTGAAAAGGTTTTAAAAGCCATTCCTCTTAGGGATTTTATGAGGATAGGAAGAGTGACCGTGTACACAACTCTTCTTTAGTATGTTTTCATTCAACACATAGCTCATGAAATTCAATGCTATAGCATGTGTTGATGACCACTAGCTGAGATGCCTTTGAAAAGGGCTCAGATTTAGACAAATGGATGGTCTGTTGGTTATTAGTCATAGTGACTAAAAGAAATCTCCATATTCATTACGAATATCAGTTGGTGGGGGAAGGAGAGTGCTGTTGCCTTCATCTACTGTATGTGAGTGTATGAGAGGCATCAAGAAGGCTGCCAACTCTGGGAAAGCAGATGCTGGGAAAGATGGATCTCAACCTGCTCCAGTAGGGCTCTTGAGTTCTATACTACCAAAACGGAACCTACATTTAAACCGCATTTTGTAATATAGTGTATGCATTTTTATGTGTGCCTCATTCGTTTAGTAACGGGAGTCATTTTCATTTTCATTTTTTATTCGTTCCTGTGATTTCAAAATGCTGACTTGTGATCATGCTTCTCATTCTCCAGTATAAAATAGCAAGAGATAACATTAACAGCTAAATTTTGTCTTCAGAAAAATGTTTTATAAAATTGTAGAGGTCAGAGGCTATGATTCTAAGCCCTTACTTAGAAGTAAGTTCTGTTGAAATATATGGGATTTTCTTTAAGGAAACATGTTTAGGAATGGGGTCTGAAATCAGAAGAAATAAACAGAAACACTTTCTCTATATACCAGTCTAGTTCTCTCCAAGCTCAACAAAGATGGACAGTGAAGTACAAAGAGATGGGAGGATCCTGGATTTGATTGATGATGCTTGGCGGGAAGATAAGTTACCATATGAAGATGTGGCAATACCTTTGGTGAGTGCCTACTCCTTCATTGATTTGTCAGCATTCCTATGTCAGCATTCTTGCTCCTGGGGCTGGAGGGAGACAACTCCATACTGTGCACCTTGTGATCTGAGTAGGGCTCTTCCTGAGACGGGGTTTTGTACTGGGTAGGAATTCCATGACTGGCTGCCAAACGTCATCTATATCCTGTTGTAAGATGGTGGATGGGGCAAGGTGAAGGGTTTTTCCTGCTATTTTCCCCTTTCCTATTGCTCCCTATGGGGTTTCTCCTACCTGTGCCGGCTCTGTCATTGATGTATCATTTTTTTCTGGTTTTCGGAGAATATCCATCATCTGAAGGGGAATTAGGATCTGGAGTGCATCAATTCCCCAGTGTCCCTATCATGTTCTTCCTATGTCCTGCCCCAATCTCCTCCCTCAGTGTCTCCACCCATGGGATTGTGCTAGTATCTGAGATATGACTCCACTGTTATGCCATCATCTACAGTGTGTCCTTTGGCGGGAGGTGTTCTGTGTCAGCAGGACCATAATGGGCTATACACTGGCATGTCCCGAGGGTAGGATTTGGGCCTTCAGTTTGTCAACTTTTATTTCTAATAATGTAGATGAACTTATTCATTTCTTTGAACATGAACTTTATTTCTAATAATGTAGATGAATAATAATAATGAACTAATGCAGCTAAATTCCATGGATATTACATGCAAATATGTTAGCTCTAAATTGCTTGATTTCTGCATCCAAAAACAAATTCTTCTGGAAAGTGCAGTCATGTCTGGAATGGCAGATGGTAGGTGGTGTATTACAAAATAAGCTCAGTATACAACAGATTTATTACTCTTCTACTCTTGTGGAACTTTACATTCACCAGTGTTAAATATTTCTTAATTATTCTTTTCTGACATTGAAATTATATATATATATATATATATATATATATATATATATATATATTTCTTTTTCCCAGAATGAGCTTCCTGAACCAGAACAAGACAATGGTGGCACAACTGAATCGGTTAAAGAACAAGAGATGAAATGGACTGACTTGGCTTTGCAGTATCTTCACGAGAACATTCCTCCAACGGGAAACTAGCCTGTCAGTGATTCTTCATGCAGTAGTTTATCTGCAAAATGTTTCTGGCAGCTGTTCATCACCTTATGTCAACCTTCTTTAAGATAGATAGAAACTTTCTAGTCCTGAGTCAGTGGACAGACCTTTTGAGACAAATCACAGTCTTAACAGCTTCGTACAACTTGTGTGTGTTTTTTGTTTAAATGTTTTCACGTAAAATTGTGGGATGTCAGCCAGTGGCGTGAAAGCTGATCACAGTACTGATAAACATTAGTGTTTAATATAAACATCACTTTATGAAACTGAAGGAATTGTGCACCACCAAATATGATGAGGACAATAAAAAGAGGCAGCCTTGTAGTTTGCATATTTTAATAATAGATTCCCTACCCACTGCCATCCCATAGTATTTCTGTTGACAAATTCCTCTACTCTGGTATTCATTTATATTAAGTAGCATTGTCAGCAATGCTACTTTGTTGCTCTTTGTGAGGTATTCCTTGGGCCTTTTCACCTAGCAACCCAGTTCTATGTGTGTTTCCTAAGTTCAGTGGAGCATCCACCTATATATCTATGTGTTGGGTTAGAATATATCCTTATTCTGCATATTTGGGAACAAACTTGTTGCATATCAACAGGCTTGCTACAATGCTGCTTATTTTCTCTCATCCTCAGCAGTCATACCTTGGTAGAAGTATGAAATGAACCAACTTGTAAGTTTCATTCTTCTGATTAATTTCTAAAAAGAAAGAAATGTGAATTTTAAGTCTGCAAAGTCAGGCTTTAGTCATAGCAACAGAAACACTTGACTTGCTCTTGGGAATCTATCAACAATATGAAACAACATTCATGCTCCTTGTGTGACAACATTTTGTTTCCTACTTCTTGGGTGTATGTGTGCAAATTATTTTTATTAATTTCTACATTTAAGCTATGTTGTGTTTCTTTTTGAAAATTGTATAAGTAAAGCTGTTAACAAAAAAAAAATACTTGCTCACTGTCATCTATGGCAGGGCTCTCCAGACTCTGGCCCACAAGCTGGATCTGGCGCCCTGCCTTTTTTCTCCTCTGAGCGAATAGTACTTATGTTCCATGGGGGAGTCATCCTTCCCCGCCACTGATCTACCCCAAACTGTGGTCCGGCCCGCCTTTTGTGGATTCCATCACCCCAGCAGTCACTGTGCCCAGATTTCCAGGCAGATTCAGTGGACTGGGATGCAATTTGGGGGAAATTGGCAGAGGGGAAGGACAGCTCCCCGGAGGAATAAGCGCTGGTCAAACTGGGGACACCTTTCCAGTTGCACGGTAGTCTCCAGTTTGGAAACTACTGATCTGTGGTATGGAAGGGCTTCCCCATGTGTGCCCTTGCTTTACCAGACATAGTGTCTTTCACGGAAGCAAGAGATATGGCAGCTGTACCTTCTCCCAGCTGTTTATGCATTCTCTCCCTCAACATACTCTAGAAAAACAGACTTCCAGGTAAGCTCCACAACAAATACGGAGGGGTTTATTGAGACTGCAGAAGGAGCAAAAAGAAGAGGTGACATCTCCCTTTTCTTTTAGTGGGAGATTTATTAGCCTAGTCCCCGAGATGTGAAGTGCCAGTGCTACTGAAGTGACATCTAATAAGAGTTGTTTAATGTTTTGGCACAAAAGTACATAAGAACAAGCACGTCAAAGAACAAATTTTTGCCATGTATAAAAAATGGTGGGGATTAGTTCTTAAATGAATGCCTTGTTAGTTGTAATCTCAATTTTTTTAAAAAACAAGTTTATTTTAGCCACCATCTTGGTTATAAATCTTGACTTGGTGTGCATGCCATGAATGCTTGTAATTGCCAGTTTTCAGGTCTAATGTTAAGATGGCAGAGTCAGATTGCTTCTGCTCTGATCCTAATTTGTAATATACTGGCATCTTATTTTTTCTTCTTATAGTCTGTACACAAGGAGTTGTGAGAAAAAAAGAGCAGGCAGCATGAGGCTCCAGTTCCAGGACGCAATTCCTGGTAAGTTCAGTGTGATCTTATACAGACACCAAACTTTTCCAAGTGGTGAAGACCAGAAGTGATCTTCAGCACCCCCTACTGCATTTTAAGGTAGTCCTCAGTGTGAACTTGAGTCTTTTACAGTCCGATACTGCTGAAAAGCAGCTATAAAGTGCTGGATGCCAGCACAAGCTGCCAATGCACTGGTGGGAAAGCTGGACCTGTGTTTTCTTTAGGCTGATCGTCAGTCCAAAATCTTGGCAGGCCTTGCTAAAACGATCCATGAGCTGCTGGAGATCTTTGGCAGAGTGGGTAGTGACAGCTGCATTATCGGCAAAGAGGAAGTCACGCAGACATTTCAGCTGGACTTTGGACTTTGCTCTCAGTCTGGAGAGGTTGAAGAGCTTTCCGTCTGATCTGGTCCGGAGATAGATGCCTTCTGTTGCAGTTCCAAAGGCATGCTTCAGCAGGACAGCGAAGAAAATCCCAAACAAGGTTGGTGCAAGAACACAGCCCTGCTTCACGCCACTTCGGATGTCAAAGGGGTCTGATGTGGAGCCATCGAAGACAACAGTGCCCTTCATGTCCTTGTGGAAGGATCTGATGATGCTGAGGAGCCTGGGTGGACATCCGATCTTGGGGAGAATCTTGAAGAGGCCGTCCCTGCTGACCAGGTCTAAAGCCTTCGTGAGATCTATGAAGGCTATAAAGAGTGGCTGTCGTTGTTCCCTGCATTTCTCCTGCAGTTGTCTAAGAGAGAATACCATATCAGTGGTGGACCTGCTGGCTCGGAATCCGCACTGTGATGATAAACGCTCTCTGCAAGTACCTGGAGCCTCTTTAGTGCAACTCGGGCAAACAACTTTCCTACAACGCTAAGGAGAGAGATGCCACGGTAGTTGTTGCAGTCACCCCTGTCGCCTTTGTTCTTGTACAGCATGATGTTGGCATCCCTCATGTCTTGAGGTACTCCACCTTCTCTCGAGCAGAGACAGAGGATTTCATGCAGCTCCGTAGCGATGATCTCTTTGCAGCACTTTAGGACTTCAGCAGGGATGCTGTCTTTTCCAGGTGCCTTGCGAAAGGCAAGGGAGTCCAGGGCCACGTGAAGTTCTTCTAGGGTTGGTTCACTGTCAAGCTCCTCTAGCAAAGGCAGGCACTCAATGTTGTTCAGCGCTTCTTCGGTGACTGCATTTTCTCTGGAATATAGCTCAGAGTAGTGCTGCACCCAGCGTTCCATCTGCTGCGCCCGATCCTGGATGACCTCGCCTGTGGCAGACTTCAGAGGGGCAATTTTCTTCTGTGTTGGACCTAGGGCCTGCTTGATACCGTCATACATCCCCTTGATGTTGCCTGTGTCGGCTGCTATCTGCATCTGGGAGCAGAGCTGAAGCCAGTAGTCGTTAGCACATCTCCTGGCAGTCTGCTGGACTTTGCTGCGAGCAGCTCGGAGGACCTGCAGGTTGCGCTCACTGGGACAGGACTTGTGTGCTGCTTGAGCTCTTTTCCTCAATGACTGGTGTCAACTCCTCAGAGTGGGCTTCAAACCAGTCTGCCGTCTTGTTTGTCTCCTTGCCAAATATGGACAAGGCGGTGTTGTAAACGGCATTCTTGAAATGTTCCCATCTGTTGGATGCGTTTGCATCAACCGGGCCTGGAAGAGATTCCTCAAGCGCTCGTGCAAATTCCTCCACTTTTCTCTGATCCCGGGTCTTGCTGGTATCAATGCGAGGTCTTCCTTCCTTTTTCGTGTGATACAGTCGCTTTGTTTGCAGTTTCACTCTGCTGCACACCAGGGAGTGGTCAGTGTCACAGGCAGCACTCTGATAGCTGCGTGTGATCTTGGTGCTGGGAAGGCTGGAGCGTCTGGTGACAATCAGGTCGAGCTGGTGCCAGTGCTTTGATCTTGGGTGTCTCCAAGAGACTCTATGTTGGGGCTTCGTGTTGAAGAATGTATTGCTGACACAGAGACCATGATGACAGCAAAACTCTAGCAGGCGTTGGCCATTCTCGTTCATCTTCCCAATGCCGAACTGACCTAAGCAAGTGGGCCACGAACTGTGATCCGCACCAACTCTAGCATTGAAATCGCCGAGGATGAACAAAGGCTCTTTTACGGGGATCTTCTTGATAGTGGTGGCCAGGTCATCATAGAATTTGTCTTTGGCTTCTGCTGGAGACGACAGAGTCGGTGCATAAGCACTGATGAGAGTGACAGGTCCTGCTGATGACTGGAGCTGCAGGGACAAAATTCTTTCACTTCCCACAGTAGGTGGGATGATGGACTTCAGCAGGGAATTTCTGACTGCAAAGCCAACACCATGTTCCCTGGTTTCGTTTAGTGGTTTTCCCTGCCAGAAAAATGAGAAATTTCTCTCCTTGACAGATCCGGAATCTGGAAGCCTCATCTCTTGAAGGGCGACGATGTCCATCTACAGTCTGCTCAGCTCCATGTCGATGACAGCTGTTTTGCGTGCGTCGTCTATTTCTTGCAGGTCATCAGAGAAGCCAGGTGTCATTGTCCTAACGTTCCAGGTGCCCAGCTTTAGGGCAGTAGTTTTCTGTTTTCTGTTGCATGGTGCAGAGTTGTCGATCCACTTGTCGGTTTTCACTCTAAACCCCACGCACCCCGTGAGGTTAACGGACCGTGGCAAGGCAACACCTTACTGACTGGGGACTGCCCAGCTTAAGGCGGGCAGTAGCTGCCCAATGAGATGCAATGATCTCTCCCACCGTCGGAAGCAGCCCCTCGCGTCACGCTCTACGCCAATCGAGCGAAGACTTATAACCGGTAAACTGCTGCTTCCCGTGTTGTGCCGACGCCGTATGGCGAAGTTGGAGTGTCCTCTCCAGTGCGCGAAGCCTGGGTAAAGAAGGTATGGAGGATAGGCAGTTACCCATGCAGCAAATCCCCCCTCTCCACGTTGCTGGAATGGTCCAATGGAAAGGCAGAAGCCAATATGGTTGGTTCCAGCGGCGTCGCAGGAGTTGCCAGAACGTGACTGTGTTCAGCCATGAACTGCCTCAGGGACTCCGGCTCCTGATTTTGCCTCGAGGTTGACTCCTGAAGCCTTTTCCACAACTGGATATAGCCACAAGGCAGTGGAGGTTTGGGATCAGATTTTTCCTTCTCTTTTATGTATATAACTGGAATAAGAAAACTGCCTTGCTAGGCATCTATACAATGGCATTATGATATATCCCCTTCTTAATTACTGGAGGAGGCCGCGTACAACTGTCTGCGGCCTCTGTGGGCTTCAGAATGCCTCCTAGAGGCAAAAAAAGCCACTTCCAGTTTTTAGAAAAAAACTGGAAGTGATGTTTTTATGCCTTTAAAAAGGCACAAACACCTGCTTTTCCTCCAAAACCTGGAATTAGCTTCTTCTTTTTTTTGCCTCTAGGAGGCATTCTGAAACCCAGTCAGCAGGTGGATGCGTGTGGCCTCTGCAGGCTTCAGAAGGCTCTCTGGAGGATTTAAGGGGCCCAAAACCATGGATTTGCTTATCCACAGTTTTCAGCATCTGTGGGGTGTATGAGAACAGATCCCCTGTGAATACCGAGACCCCACTGGTACTTACATGTAAGTGCACCTGCCACTTTGCAGCCCATCCTTCCAGTTTGGAGAGGTCCTCTTGAACCTCTTCACAACCCCTTCTGCTCTCAACCACCCAGAATGCTGCTCAGGAGCCACCAATCCCTGGGACTTGCCAGGCACAGAACATATTCATAGCTGGCCGCCTCTGTGGCTCTTCAGAGGCAGCCAGTCAGGTGGCCCTCCCACAGATGCCAAGGCATGGCTGCATTTCACTTCCAACATAATGCAAGCCCCCCCCCATTTGTCCTCCCTGAGTTTCTAAAGCAGTGTTTCTCAAATTGTGGGGCAGGACCCACTAGGTGGGTCACGAGCCAATTTCAGCCACTTTCCAGCACTTTCAGCCAATTTCCAGCACTAACACAGCCATATCAATGTGGCACATGCTGCATCCTGCAGTGGGAGAAGGCAGTCACAGAGGCTACCCCAAGGTAATGTTTGTTGCTTTACCTTGGGGTTGCATTCCAGCTACATCAGCACTGGAATGTTGGATAGGATTGGGCCCTCAGATAGCAGACCACTAAAGCATCTATCTTATTAGTTGATTTTTTTGTTCTGAGAGAACAACAAAGGCCCATGGCACCTTAAAGACTAACATTTGTTTCAGCTTATGTTTTCGTAGACTACATTCCACAACATCAAACACATGAAATTCTCAGCAAGGAGATGCATACACAGTAGGCTACAGGAAAAAAAAATTCTGAAAGAAATGGAAGATGGCTGAACTATATCCCAAGGGAGAGTTTTGGCTGTACGAGGTCTCTTCAGGGATATTTGCCCCCTTGTCACAGGGTTAGTCCCAACAGCTGCTATGGGTCAACTTGGACCTGTATAACTGGCGCAAGTCTAAGTTGATCCATGCAGGCAGATCTGGCCAAGGAAGGAGCTTTGGATTCGATGTGCACTGCTGCCCCCAAACCTGCCCCTTTCCTGGGCCTGATCTGCACTTCTTTCCACCCTGTCACCATCCTGTTCCACTCCCTGCACTGGGCTTACTGCTCTGGTGGGCATTCCAAGGTCTGTTGTCATGCAGGGGAAGACTCCAGCTTTCCCACCAGTGCATTGGCAGCTTGTGCTGGCATCCAGCACTTTATAGCTGCTTTTCAGCAGTATCGAACTGTAAAAGACTCAAGTTCACACTGAGGACTACCTTAAAATGCAGTAGGGGGTGCTGAATAGCTATCCTATACAATCTGCATGATTTTTTCAGTTGCCTTTAAAGTCAGAAACTCTTCCTTGGACTATCCAGTAGAGGTCACAAAAGTACAACAGTTTGCTTGGCTGTGAAGCAGCTTTCTTTAAGCTTGTAAGATCTTATGGCATGAAGGGGTTATCTCTTTGGGGTTGGTTTTTTCTTTCTTTCTTTTGTTTGATTTGGTTTTCTGTTTAAAGTGAATTCTTAGTCACTGCACATTGGGTTTGATGAGAAATTAGGGAGGTTAATGGAATCAAATCTTGTGGCACTCATCATCTGCAACTCTTTTAGGAAATGCATTTTAGGAAATGCATATTCTTTTAGGAAATGCATTTAGGCACTCTTTTAGGAAATGCATGGAGGATTGTATATTTGACAGATCAGTGCATATAATAAAACCCTGATGGATGCTCCTCGTAGGGGGAAAAAGGCTTTGGGAGGTAGGGAATTTGCATCAGAGATGTAAGGTGAGGCAATGCTTAACCTTTTCCTCTACCCACTGTTCTTCTACAGCAACATACTGCCCAAATGCTTCTTCCCCCCCCCCACAGGTTTCCAGGTGCATTTTTATGAGTTAAACATGCATCTAGTACCTCATTTGGGGTAAACAGGGAAGTAGATTAGAGTCAGTAGCAGTAGGGAGGGGGAAATGGCATGGAAAAGAAGGGTTAACCCCATTTGACTTTGGTGCCTTTTGCCCCTTCCTAAAGCATGCTTTAGTCTTGAGCAAACTCAAAGAGAAGAAACTGCAGGTATTCATTTTTAAAATAAAACTTAGAAGCAGTCACTGGAGTTTTCTGAGACAAATTAGCATGTAATGCACAGTTCAGATAACTAGCTTTTACATGTCCAGTGGGGACATTTGTCAGTGTGGCATGTGGTGAGCTCCCTGTAGGGCTTGCTTCTCTGAAAGGGTTCAGCACACACTATAAACACCTTGCTTTTCTAATCAACTGCAAGCATTCAGCTGGTTGAAAACCAAGAGGTTTTTTTAATTCATCATGCTGGACTCCAGTTCTACTAGAAGTCCAGGGTACAGTGTCCAAAACCCCTGGCACTTATAGCTGAAAAATTGCACAGCATTTCTGTCGCATCAGCAAGGATTTTGTGTTTTTCTCCCTAATGGCATTCACTCAACACTAATGTTATATGCTGTTTTTTCCAGCTCTGAAGAACTTCAAAAATAGTTTGTAATATGCCATTGGGGAATGACTGTTGAGGAAAATACTTGAAAGCCCTGCAGGGCATATACATGTCTTCCACATGCCTAAAAGGGCTGACAGGATTTGTGGCTTATGTGTTTAAGTATACAACATACTTTGCCCTTTATATAACATTGGAAAATGTGAATATGTCCTTTGTGGGACTACAGTTTGAGTGCAATTTAATAACCACTTTCCTTCCAAGACTTTCCTTTAAGTGCATGATGAATTCTCACTCCCTGGTATTTTGGGGTTTGTTGTAAAGTTGCATTGTATCCAATGTGCTCCTTCCTTTGAGACAATCAATGGCAGTATTACTTCCTAAAGGGATTTAGACCATACTTGTGAAGAGAAATGGAAAAGTGCTCACGTCAGCCTTGCTTTATGGAGGAAGGATAGCATAAAGCAGGAGATGGTTGCTTCCTGCCTCTTTCCTCAAACTCCTGCAGTCTGCTTGAAAACCATGAGAAAGAGGCCAGATGTAGTTTTCCACAGGTGACTTGAGGGACATTTGGTAGGGAGGCTTTTCCTCTTCTGAGATCTTCTATCCAGAACAGAATCAAATCAGGTCACAAATAAGCATCCTGGCCTGGTGCTTCAAGCAGTAAGCAGGCACAACTATTCACAAGAATATCTGTGAATGTGCACCTTAACCTGATGTGTTTCCCCACAGTGCAAACAGCAACATCAGAGAGAAGTGTTTTATTGGGGTTAGAGATTTGTGAAGAAATATTTCGTCACTCAGCGTGTAGTTAATCTGTGGAACTCCTTGCCATAGGATGTGGTGATAGCATCTGGCCTAGATGCCTTTAAAAGGGGATTGGACAAATTTCTGGAGCAAAATTTCATCACGGGTTACAAGCCATGATGTGTATGTGCAACTTCCTGATTTCAGAAATGGGCTATGTCAGAATGTCAGATGCAAGGGAGGGCACCAGGATGCAGCTTATAGTCTTGTTTGCTCCCTGAGGCATTTGGTGGGCCGCTGTGAGATACAGGAAGCTGGACTAAATGGCCTATGGCCTGATCCAGTGGGGTTATTCTTATGGTTATATAGATACGCTCTGCATCAGAGTTAGACACACTACGTATGTGTGCTCTTGGAGAGAAGAACACTGCTGCCCTGGAAACAGGGCCTGGTTCAACATTGGAAAATGTGGATGATCCATGCAAGACCTTTGCATACATCTCTGCAAGGAGCTCAGGCATGTGGGATTTGCTGTGCTGTCTAACTCTGAGGAAAGGAGCACTGAGGAAGATGGCACTGAAACGGATTCTATATATTCCCTTGGAGACAGAAGCATCAGTGATGTTACCAAGGCTGCCAGGTCCAGGAAGAAGTAAATGACCAGAAAAACTCCTCCCTTTTGTAGCCTGAGGCACAGGAAAGAGAAAGCTCCATATTCATTCAGACCTAAGTCCCAGCCCATTGCACTCTCTCCCCACTCCCCACTGCTGACGTCCTGACTGAATCTCCTCTCCCAGCTGCTACAGCTTTTTTAAACCTACAGAAATTCCCATCACAGATCTTTTAGTCATATTCTTACCTCTCCCACATGTTCTCCTTCACATTCTTACCCCAGCACACCTTCTCATAAAGACTTGCCTTGGTATGGTATTTCAAGCAGCAGGCCTATCCAGAAACACATTTATTAGTCAGGAAATACCCAGTTTCAAGCAACAAGCTGGCATGCCTACCTACAAGCATACCTGCTATTTGTTTTGGACATTTATAATAGGGTCTTCATATTGCTTATTGGTAAATGGTAAATGATAGAAACAATGATGGAAAATTGGTGTTTATTAAATGGCATCAAGTGGCCTTGAAACTTATTGGCAAATTTAAATATTGTCTGACATTTTCCTCTGGTCAGCTAAAAATCTTTATGGATCGATATCAGTTTTCACAAACTTCTGACATTTATCATTACACATGCCTCAAAATATATAAGAATATGAGAAAAGCCCTGCTGGATCAAGTCAAAGGCCAGTTTAGTCCAGCATTCTGATTTCCACAGTGGTCCACCAGCTGCCTCTGGGAAGCCCACTAGCAGGAGGAAAAGGCAGACTCCTCTCCTGCCATTGCTCCCCTGCAACTGGTATTTAGAAACATGTTGCCACTGAATCTGGTGGTAGCATGTAGTCATCATGACTAGTAGCCATTGATAGACAGCTCCTCCATGTCTTTGTCCAATCCCTTTTTAAAGCCATCCAAACTAGAGGCCATCACCAGATCTTCTGGTGACAAGCTTCACAAACTAACTATGCTTTGTGTGAAATACACTGTAGTATCTCCTTTTAGCTGTCTGAGCGTGCTTTCCAAAAGCACCCTTGGGCCAGCGCAAGTCCCTTATGCTGGCCCGTGAGGGTCACAAACGTGCTGTAAAGCATGTTTGTGCCTCCATTCGAGTCAGGGAGGTCAGCTCAAGGACATGCACTGGCCTCTCCATGCTGACGCAGGTCCTGGGAAGAGTGAGTTTGTGCAGGCCTTTCCAGGTTGGCACTGGAGTCTGGGGAAGGTGAGGGGAAGGTGTTTTGGGGGAGGGCGAGCACTGGGTGGGACTGTGGGAGGGTGGGGAATGGGAGGCAGGGCCAGGATCCAGCCTTATGTTGGATGCTAGACCTATTCCCAGACAGCCTGGGCCACCCCTGGGCTGCTCGGATTTGTGCCACTGATTTAAATGGCATGGGTCCGAGTAGCCACACTGAAGCTGCTGCAGTGTTACCCAGGGTAAGGGGAAGTATTCCCCCTTGCCCCAGGCTGGTCTTCAGTCAGCCCCAAACTTGTGCTGGATACAGGCCCACCAGCCCCAGTGCATGTTAGGATTGTGCTGTAAGTCTTCTGCCAATCAGTTTCATCGAATACCCTGGTTTTAGTATTGTGAGTGAGGGAGAATGATGCACTTTTCTCTTTCTACCTCATGCATAATTTTATGAATCTCAACAATATATGCCTTTGATTACTTTCTTTCCAGCTAAAAGAATCCTAAATGTTGTAGCCTTTCCTCATAAAGAAAGTGCTCCTGCCCTCTGTTTCAGTTGCCCTCTTTCACCCTTTCCAGTTCTACAATATTCTTCTTGTAGCAACCAGAACTGTACACAGTATTCCAAATGTGACTGCACCACAGACTTATATAAGGGAAATATTCTACCAGCAGTCTTATTCGCAATCCCTTTACTAATGACCTCTAGCATGCAATTTGCCTTTTTCACTGCTGCCCCACACTGGCAGCCCAATCCTATGCATGTCTACTCAGAAGTAACTCCCATTAGAGTCAATGGGACCTACTCCCAGGAAAGTGTGGATAGGATTGGGCTGTGAGTCAGCATTTTCATTGAGCTATTCATCACAACCCCAAGACCTCTTTCCTAGTCTGTCATTGACAACTCAGACCCCATCGGCATATATGTGTGGTTTTTTTTGTCCGCCTTCCTCCCCCCGTGGATCACTTATGGGCATTAAACTGCGTTTGCCATTTGGTTACCCATTCACCTAGTTTGGAGAGGTCTTTTTAGAGCTCTTTGTATTTGCTTGGTTTTTAACACTGAACAGTTTGGTGTCCTCTGCAAACTTGGTCATCTCACTGTTTACCTCTAATACCCGATTGCTTATGAACAAGTTAAAAACTACTGGTTCCAATACAGATTCTTAGTGGACTCCACTGTGAAAATTGTCCATGTTTCGTTACTCTCTGCTTCCTGTTATTTGGCCAGTTACTAATCCATGAAAAAACCCATCTTCTTATTCCATTATTGCTAAGTTTACTCAAGAGGCTTTGGTGAGATGATGATGATGATGATGATAATAATAATAATAATAATAATAATAATACAGGTATTTCTATACTGCTTTTCTTGGTCCTCAGATTTCTCCTCAGACTTTATTCAAGGCGGTTTACATAGGCAGGCAGTTTAAATCCCCGTAGGGATTTTTACAATTTGAAAAATAAGGTTCTATCTTTCAAGAAACCACAACATTCAGATGTTTCTTTCTGATCTGGCTGCACATTCTGGCCTCCATCCTCCCACACTCAGAGCAGATGGAATAACTCGGCTCAGCTTGTCAGCTGCTTCAAGGTCACACGATGCTGGTGGCCTCGAACTGGCGACCTGCGGATGTTATCTTCAGGCAAATGGAGGCTCTACCCTCTAGACCAGACCTCCTGCCCTTAGCAACTTAACAAAAGAACTTAAGAACTTAACAAAAAGCTTTTTAATAGTCCAGATATAAACTATCAACTGAACCACCTCTATCCACATGCTTAGTGACACTCTCAAAGTACACAGGACTTAATTTTTGCAGAAACCATGCTGATTCTCCTTCTGCAAGATTTGTTCTTCTATAGTAGTAATTTTATCTTTGGTTATGCTTTCCAAATTTCTAGATCTTCCACAAAGTCATCAATCTAAACTAGCCCCCAGCTAACAATTCTGTTCCATTAAGCGCAAAATGGAATTCAAGTACATCAGTCCAATTAATCATAGGTGCAAGATATAGGTGGTTACAAACATTGTTTGTTTCATATAAGTGTGCTCCACACCACAGAAATAAAGTGCTGGGAGGTGACAGAAATGCAGGACCAGACTTCTGAATCCACACCTATTAAACAAAGACTCATTAAATATTTTTAATAATAATGTTATGTAATGCAATTAACATATTTCATATACAAATTCTTGATAATTACAAGGGTTGTTATAAAACGTGTTCAGCTTTTTTCTTCATGTTGCATCTGTCACTCACACAATGGCAATATAAAAGAAATGTTTTTCCTATTAGGGAGTCCTACTCAGATGCAAAAGGTCAAAACTGTAACAAATTGTGATTTTAGAAGTGACAGCCTGTTTATGATTGAGACTCTCTGAGTATATGTGCTCATAGGTAGATCTTCCAGCAACTGTGGCAGGGTGCTAAATCCCATCCCTCTTACCAGGGATGTGCCGGAACCACAGTGTTGAGTCTTAAGTCGAGTCCTGAGCCTCCGCCCCTTAACCCAAGTCGCCCACGAGTCATAACAGTGGCTGTTGCAACTTGTCCAGTACTGTTTTTCAAGTCTTTCTGAAAAGCGAGTCAAACCTCGAAGCAGTCAAAAAAGCAAGTAAGCAAGCACACACACGAAACATTTACCAGCATGCACAAAAGTGAGCCTTGACTTGAGTCTATTAGTCTTTTCATTTTTAGGGTAAAACCCCTGAGTCCCAAGTCAATACCCAAGTTTTGGCATGTGTTTTTGTGACTCAAATCCAAGTCATCTGAGTCATGGCCCATCCCTGCCTCTTACCCAATGGTGCTGGATTGGGAGGTAAGGAGTAGATCCCAGGAGATGCCTCAGCCCATCACTTTCCTCTTCTTCATCTCCCATTCCATTTGCCTCTGCTTTTCAAATACAGCAAGCATGGAAGGAGTGGTGGTGGATGCAGAAGGTGGATCCTATTCGTGTCTACTCAGCAGTAAATCCCTTTATGGTCAATGAGTCTTACTCCCAGGAAAGTGTGGATAGGATTGGGCTCTTACTTACTTATGAATTTATACACTGCTTTATCTCCCTAACAGGCACTCAAAGTGTTGAGATTATTACCCAACATAAAATTGAGATAGGAGGCAGTGGCGTCGCTAGGAGGGGTGCGGGAGGTGCGGGCCGCACTGGGTGACGCGCCCTGGGGGGCTGATGCGCTAAAATTGCGCTGTTAGGAGCTACTGTGTCGTGCCATACACTGTTGGATATGGAATGGCCAGCGGGCCTCCCGCACTGGGCGACGCGAATCTTAGTGACGCCACTGATAGGAGGGATTACTGTCCTAGCTTAATGACAAAGGAATGTACTGTGAGCCATGTATGCCTCACTGCAACTTTTCCAAGGGTATCAGTACCTAGTCACTGGAGAGAAAACTACCCTGCAAGCCCTGTTTTTTCTCCCTGCCTTCTCTTCCAAGCCCAGTAGTGAAATAATGGCAGATAACAACTTACAGCAGCAGCTGGGCTCATGGCCAAGAGTGTTGAGGGAAGTATTTCTTTGTAATTTCTCTCCATCCTTCTGTTGAGAAGTTCCAACAAGCAGCTGAGCCACACCACACATTACATTTTGATGTGTACACATGAAATGTTTTACATGTGCACATAAAAATGTAAAGGCTGCATGCAAACCAAATTCCTGTTTCCTGCACTGGGTAACATCTAGAGTTGTTCTTCTGGAGTGAGGACTCTTCCTCTGGAGCAAGCTATATTGGATGCCACCCCATATGCACCACATATGTACCTGCACTATTCTGGTGGTGTAAGGCCCACAAAGGATTAGGCCAGGGGTGTCCAACCTTTTTGGCAGGAGGACCACATCATCTCTCTGACATTGTGTTGGGGGCTGGGAAAAAAGAATTAATTTACATTTAAAATTTGAATAAACTTGCATAAATTTACAAAAATGTATTAGAGATGGAATTTATATGAATGAATGAAGGTCTCACAATAGCTCAAGGCCTATAAAAGGCTTTGCACAAAGCAAGGCTGGCCTTTCCTTTACTGCCGCTGCTGCTTCACAGACATGAAACAGCAAGGAGTGGAGGGAGCCCTTGGTCCGCAGCTCGCCCAAGAGGTTACCCTCATGCTGAGAGCAGTTGCATCTGGCCAGCACAGGTTCCAGCAAGTGTCTGGAGGGCCAGAGGCTCATTGGAGAGTGGGGGCTCCCCATAGGCCGGATTGGGGGTCCCTGAAGGCCGCAAATGGCCCCCGGGTTGGGGTTTGGGCACCCCTAGATTAGGCTTTTAGATATATCAATTATATCACTTAGGGCACAATCCTAACCAACTTTCCAGCACTGAGGAAAGGCCAATGCAACTCTGAGGTAAGGGACCAAACATTACCTTACCGTGAGGAGGACTGCCCTTCAACTGCAGGATGCAGCACATGCCCCACTGGCCCAGCTATGCCAGTGCTGGAAAGTTGGTCAGGATTGTGCCCTTAGACTGTAATCCTGTACACACTTCCTGGGAGTATGTTAAATACTCCTGGAAGTTTACTTCTGAGTAGATGCACATAGGATTGCACTCCCAGTTCCTAAGCATAAACTCTTTGCATTTTGGCAGACACTGTAATTGAAGCGAGTACTGTACTTTGCTGAACTGGAGCAGACTCCAACCCTCCTGGCTGTCTTCCTAATGTTTTGGGTTGTCCATACAAACACAAAACAAAGCAATATGGCAAAAACAGAAATTACATTCCTTTCAGAGGCCATCAAAATGGTCACATATGCCCTCTTAGAAGCACTGCTGGCTTTGTTCTCATGACTCTCATTCCAGACTTATGATCAAGTCTCTGCAGTAAAAAGAAGCAGTTGGTGAAATACCTTTCAGTAATAATGTTTGCCTGGAATCCGCACCAAACTAGCTTACTATCTCAGCAGAGAAAGGCAAATATGAGTTAGTGAATACCACCACCTTATTCAAAAATTAAAAAGTATCCATGTCTTGCTCTGCTTAGAGTTTCCTTCCTCCCTTTTAACACGATTATCTTCCCAACTAATCACATTTCACAACCGCCCTGGTACAGCAATGGTTCAACAAGTCATTAATTGCTGCAGCAGAACTTCAGGAGTCAAGAAAGGAATCATCAGGACAAACAGCAACAGAGGAGGCTGTTATCTCTATCAAAACAAGATTTGCTCTCCAGCCCCAGGCCTAGGAAAAGCATATATTTCATATCCTCTAACAAAATTTGGCAGAGGAAAACGGGTAAACTTGTTTTACATTAGATGGTGAAGGGATTCATTGTGTGGGAATTTCTCAAAATGAGCAAGCCGGTTCCACAGAGTATTAAACTACACCAATTAAATTTGGAAACACTGTATTAATGTCCAACTAAACATCCCCCTTTAAGCCAGAAATCACACTTCCATATGCTGATGTCGTAAATTTCTGCTCCAGCATTGGGTACAAGATTGAAACTCTAACAGTGCCATTTGAACAAATAATGAGAAAGCAGTAATTTTAATTATTATATAAAATTGGAAGAGATCTATAGGGGCTCTCACTGTGTTGAAAGAGATCATTTCAATGCCAGTTCTGGTACTACAGTATTCTCATACACACCTCCGGTTCACCTATGTAAAGACAATGGTTGCCGCCTAGAGAAAATTAGGGCCCAGTCCTATCCAACTTTCTAGCACTGGTGGAGCCACAATGCAGCCCTGAGGTAAGGGAACAAATGTTCCCATACTTTGCGGAGGCCTCTGTGACCGCCTTCCCACCACAGGATGCAGCACATGTCCCATTGGTATGGCTGCACCAGCACTGGAAAATTGGATAGGATTGGGCCCTCAGTCATATACGTATAATTCCCAAGAAAATCCTTGGCACTTGGGTGCACCTAATCTTCTCTGGATTGTATCCATTGAAATGGACAAGCTACTAGCAAAAGCAGCAGGTTCCATTACTACCAACTGCCCAAACACAGAAAAGGAGGCTGAAATAAATGTGTTCGTCTTTAAGGCGCCGCAGGACTCTTTGTTGCACTTTCAAGCACGGATGTGGAGACGGCCCTCTCTCTTTTCCCTTCTTTTCCTCATCTGCCACTGATTTCCAGCATTGCCATGTGCATGTGGACATAACGCATACACATCCAGCATTACTTGACGCTTAGATATGGTTTTTATTTGGGCAGATAATTTAAGGAGCGAGCTGTTGTCAGCAAATGAGACAGTATTGGAATTTTAATGTGGACCATCTGGAGTATTTGCTAATGTTGAAATATTAGCATGATGTGGTAATTCTGGAGTGTATGCCAAGGAATGGGGGAGTGAACTGTTGGTACTTGTTGCCCTAAAACATAATAACAATTAGCATACTATCTTCCTCCCAGCACATAGACTTAAAAAAATAATAATGATACAATGTGTATGTAAGCTATGGGAGGAAGCGAGGATATGTGTTTATTCTTTTCTCTCCTCCCTGTGCTTTCTTTGGTAGCGGGGCAGTTTCTTTTCCAAGGAGACCTTGAGGTATGGGGTTTTGCTAGGCCCTCCGCCAGCTCGCATGGAATCTGGGTCTCCATGGAAACTGGCCACGAGGCTAGCAACAAACAGAGGCAGAAGAATTTCAGCATTGCCAGCCAGGCCTCACTGGAACAAGAAAAGTTCTCATTTAAAAATGAAGAAAAATAAACGCTTGTCCAAGGAACACATAGGGGGCAGAAGCGTTTCTAAGAATTCCACTCACTGGCGTAGACCCTGAAGCAGTGTAAAATGGACAGGAAGTTCTTGCTACTGCCCTCTCTTTCTTCTCCCCAAAGTCCCCCCAGAGTTCATATCTTGCTATCCCCAGTGCGAATCTGTCATGACTAAAGGACCATGCACCAGGGTGCTCGTGGAGTAATCTTGAATCAAAATCCTGGCACTCTGGATATTCCCTAGGCATGTCTTTATCAAAGATACAGCTATTTTGTCCATCATCACTTTTGTCCTGCATATGTGATTGAAAGGCAGTGAAGACATACACTGAAATGACTGGAAAATAATCTGTTAATGGAAAACGATGGCTTTATACATAAATACAGGAGTGCGCCGCTTAACAACCATCCGCTTAATGACGGACCGCATATAGGACAAATGCGGTCAAAGCACAACAAAGAGGCTCTTAATGAGGCAGTCAGGTCTCCCATAGCTTGCAGCAGAGTGTCTGTTTACACAACAAAGAGGTTCTTAATGCAAAGAAGAGGCAATCTACCTCTAGTATCCTGTATAGCCAGCTAATTTCTGGCAGGGAGTGTCTGTTTACACAACTAAGGCACAAGATTGGACTGAATGTTCACTTAACAACCTAATTGAATAACAGTGGGGATCAGAGAATGTATCCACATCAAGTGGAGCACACCTGTACTATGTTGCAATATTGGCTTAGGTTTGCAAAACTGTCATTCTGGCAGGCAGAGACACCTATCTACTTTTCACCTCAGATGGCCACACATAGATGCAGAAAGTGACAAACAGGCAGTGGTGGGCAGGTTTTGCAGTCGCAACTGGCTCTGAAGTTGAGGAAGAAGGGCCACTTTATACCAGCGGCCAGGTGTCTGAAGAAATTTAATGTGTCCCCCCCTCCCCCGAATCCTAGTGTTTGAAATCCAGCCAGTATTGATGAGACTGAGCTAGGCAGACCAATGCTCTGGCAGCTTCCTATATTCCTAGAAAAACCGTTGGCAGTTCTACTAGGAATGATTGGTAGTAAAGCAAGTAGCAGTCAATACTGCTGAACTGCATTTCTTCAGGACATATGTCCAATGCTCTGTGCTGTTCTTTACCCACACTCTCTGTGCTGGAGGTGACAGTAAATGCAGTAGCAACTACACAGTGACCCCCACAGAGCTGAAATGATACCCTAATGCAAAAAAACACAGTTGATTTCATTGATATCAATGGGCTTTAGAAAAACCATGGGGCTTACACAACAGTGACCACCCACTGTGTCATCAAAGAATTGAGACAATACAAATTCCCTTCAAATTAGCCAGAAAAAAAAGTGGGATCTTAATCTGAACCTAACAACAATTCCTTAAGCATCAAAGGGATGTGGGTCATTTTTCCTTCCCAGGTGGCTCAGGCTCTCATGTACTCTCCCAACTTGTATTCATGGCTCACCATTACTAAGACAGTTAAATTCTTGAATTTGCAGTGCTTCCATATGTTGGAAATATTTTACTCTGGGCTGTTTGGAGACTGATAATCCTATGAATCCTTTGGTATGTTTGGAATGTTTGCATTTCCTACTGTGTGTGTGTGTATGTATGTGTGTACTTTTTTTACACATGCTGTAAAAACAAGAGCTTCCTACTTACCTAGTAAAATGTCCTTTTAATGGTGCCAAGCCCCTTTTCAGTATCCAGAATGAGGAACTGAGCAGAACTAAATGTAATAGGGTCATCATTCATGTGTCCAGACTGTTAATGTATAAAGCAGGACCTGAATGACTATCTTTATCAGTAAAAGGGACACATAGGAGAGAAGTCCTGAACCCTAACCTTCTCTTACACCTTACCTCTCTGCAGTCATTTTTAACTGATGTTTTTTTCCATTCTTTGGTTCCAAAACCAGAAGTGATTCTATAAAAGAGAAAAGAGCCTGGAACAGCAGGTTGAGGGGAAGTAATGTACAGAAGAGAGGGGAGTGTTCAGAGCCTCTCTCCCATTCACATTTACTATTAAATTAAGTCTCCTCACCCCCTGTTTTATATTTGAAGGAGGCAGACATATGAAAAGTGTCTACCATTATAAAGTCTAGTTTGGCCCTGAATCTAACGTCACAATGAAGCCCGTTCTAATAATATGCCTATGACTTACTAACAGCAGAAGGGACAAAGACCAGTCTAAAACTACTTCTTCAGCCTTGACCAGCTAAACTTAGTAGGTGTTTACTGATGTGACATGGAAGTAGAGTGATGGGGGAAAAGTGTCGCCTGCTTAATTTCTGCATATCGAGTTCCTATCTAAAAATTAGCAATCCTAATACGAGCGTACCAGATTTATTTCTGCTCTGTTTCTGCCTATGCTGTTTCTTGTCCTCCCTGAGCTGTATTTCTCTAATGCCACTGAAAGGATCCCCAGACAGTACACTGGTGTTTTGAATTTTCAAATTTCATGCAGCTGCTTCATTTACAGCTCAAAAATCCCAGACTCCACTGAATATGTTTTAAAAGGCTTCTGATCTCTTCTGTTTCCCCAGTTTCTTCCTGCTCCATCACTCTGTCCTTGTTCCCACAATTCCCTTGATGCAGGAGTAATGAGAGAAGAGATCTTCTAGAACAGGGGTGCTCAATACATCGATCGCAATCCACCGGTCAATCGTGAGGCAAAATGAGTCGATCGCAGGCTTCTCTCCCGTCCACGCATCCCTGGGAGTGAGCCCCGTCCTGGGAGTGACGCATCCCTGGGAGTGAGCTCCTGTCTACACATCCCTGGGAGTGAGCCCCGTTGACTCTACTGGGGCTGTCTTACCTTTCCCCTGTTTTTGCACTGGTATGTATGGAGATCTGCCCCCCCCCCAACTTCCATCTGTTGGTTCTGTGTGCAAGGGGTTTTGCACTGGTCTTGCTGTGATGTCTATATAGAGATCTTCCCTCCCCCACACCTTTCCCCTGTTTTTGCACTGGTCTGTATAGAGATCTGCTCCCCCCCCCCCACTTGTATTGGAATCAAGGAAGATCTGGTGAGGAGGTAGATGTGGTGTCAGCAGTGGCCCCTTTAAGGGTAAGGCCTGGGCATCCAGCAGAGTGTGCTGCACCGCTGCAGCCACTTGAAGGCAATAGGGCCCTCAGGGATATAAGAGCACCTGAGGCAGGAAGGGCTCCACTTATTTATGTGAGTCAGCCTTTTCCTACATGAAGATCATTAAGTCTAAGTACCATTTCACCATGACTGATGAACATTTGGAAGTGTGCTTGAGGCTGGCTGTCAGCAGCTACTGTCCGGACTATGCATCCTTGGCTGATTCACTTCAGTGCAAGTCATCAAAGTAAACTCAAGTAATTACAAAAAATGTTTATAGTTACTTATGTTGTGTTGTGCAATACTGGCTCATGCAGTTATGCCAGGTACACCAATATACATTGTACACATAAATGTTAAATGTTATGATGGCGTGAACATTGTAAAAAAACTCTGGTAGATCTCCAGGCCTTGCTGGGTTTCAAAGAGCCAAAAAAGTGTCAGCACCCCTGTTCTAGAGTGAATCCATCTGAGAGAAAGAAGTCTTGGGCAACACACTTGCCAGCATGTAGCTGTTATTTTTCTGAGGCAGGACATCAACTTGTGTAGAAAAGAAAAAACAAAAACAGACATGTATAGTTGCAGCCAGCCAAAAAATTTCAACATGCATGAGCAAACTCTGCAGAAAATATGTTTCTTCTAAAAATCAATACTCAACATTTTTAATCGCCTTCTTTCTAAATATTTATTATTTACGGTTTTTAAACTTCTTCAGAAAAGGTCTGCTAGGCAGTAACCCTGTACCCCTTACATGGGAGTAAATCCCACTAAGCTCAGTGGGGCTTACTTATAAGTAAACATGCTTAGTATTGTGCTGCTAGAGTCCTTATTTGCTGACCTTCAGAAAACAGTAGCATATTCATTGTACTGGTTCATTATTTAGACATTATATCCTACCACCTAAAAGGCTCACAAGACACCTTATATTTAGCTTGCAAATCAGTGTAGCCTTCCTCCTTTTTCTCTTCCTTCTTCCTTACTGAGAAAGATGATGGATCCCTGAGAGGGGAAGGGGAAGATTTCTCAGGTATTGCATTTATATCTTTCTGTCTTTCTTCCACCATGAAACACAAGGCAACACAAATGAGACGGCAATTTCCTATCTGAGTACTCACCAGGCACAGGCTCACTTAGCTGCAGCAGGATGTGCCTTCAGATAGCACTTTGTTGTCATGAAGAAATTCATTCAATGTTGCGCATTGTATATATTTTCATTAGTTGTTGCTTTTTGTTTTGGTTATTATAAAGAAAGATTAACAACCTTCAGGTAATTTTGGATGGAAACATGGGAGGTGTCTCTTATTTGGAAGAAAACCAGATCCCATGATCTCTCATGTGTTTAAACATTATGTGTAACCACACAAGACACCTTGTAATGTCAGGCCCACATCATTGCATTGATATCGTGACAACTTCCATTAGTAAGGGCCCAATCCTGTTCAACTTTCCAGTGCTGATGCAGCTGCAATGAAACCCCAGGATAAGGGAACAAACATTCCTTTATCTTGAGACCTTTGTGATTACCCCTCCGAAGCAGGATGCATTGCACACCCCATTGGCATGGATGCACCAGCTCTGGAAATCTGGATAGGATTGGGCTCTGAGTTGCTTAGGTTCTGCAGTTGCTGGTCTCAGTGAAGGCAGCCAACTGGAAATAGCAAAATTGCCAAAAGATGGAATCATTCATGTAAGTTACATTCCAAAGATGTCACATCAGAGAGAGACCATTTGGCCTGGCTGAGCCCTTGCCCCTGCCCACAGCGCTTGATCTCCTGTGTGATGTGAAATATGCTGCCTGCTCTTGATCCTTCTGAACTTACATTGCTTTCAGAATTTCACCCTGGATTGTCTGGGACCCACAGCTACATAGTTCTCCCTAGAACCTGACAACAGCATTTGAGGCCTAACACCAGATGCAACCTCACCAGTTTGTTGCTTTTTCCCATTCCCCAGGCCACCTCTGCACAGTTCTGATACCAGAAGTGAGCCTGGCAGAGAGTAAGGCTATAGGGAGGTAAGTGGCAGATGTGAGAATTCAGCTCCCTTCACCCATGTCACTCCTTTTACTCTAAACATTGGATCTCTGCCATGCTTTATACATGTTCAGGGGAGAGCCAGGTTTTGAACAAATGAGCCTACTGCCATCATCTGAAATTTGAGCTGAAGGGAAGAACTGCCTCCAGTAGGTTTTAAAAACTAAATTCCTACAGGATTTGTTGGCTGTCTGAGGGCACCCCTAAAGGAAGCAGTGAGGTGTAAGTGATTGATCATTGTGAAATAAAGGTAGGGATGCTGGGAGCAGGAAACAGGAAAGGGAATAACAAGGAAGGCACTTTAACTAACTAGAAGGCAACAATTTGAGAAGGTGTTAAGAGATCAAAGGAGGAACAGAGTGGGAAAGAGGAAATGAGGAGATAAGGACTGAGGCATGGAGGCTGTGGAATTGGTCAGTATAGTTTCAATGCCAGTCTGTGTTTCTCACGTATCTTAAGCTGGGGGGTTTGGCCTCTAAACTTCTTCTTCTACCTCTTGGGCCCCTTGAAACCGCCCCGCCCCCCACAACCATCTGTTCTACAGCAGAGTATACAAAGATTCTTGTGCTGCTCCATGCTAAGATTTGGGACCTAGGTCACAGATCCAACATTACCATTAGGAAAGGAGTAGAAGAAGACATCTCTGACTGCTTGTAAAAGCACACACAGGAAAACACCATTCGAATGAAAGCAGCTGTTCTTCCCAAAGCAGCTTGGGATGAAGGGGCTTGCGGGGCAGCAGCCACTACCACAAATCCAGTGTGGAACAGTGATGGTGTACTGCTAGTGGCATTCAGCTTCACTGGTGAAGGGAAGAATGCTCCACCTTGCTCAAGATCCTCTCTCTTCTGGAAACTTGAACCTAGATTTTCCTGGTCCTAGCCTAACACACTATCACTATACCATAGTGACTCTCAAACTATTGGATTATCTGGAGTGGGAACTTGGTCAGGCCAACAGTGTAACTTCAGCAGATAAATCATTCCTCCCTGCTTCAAACGTGCCTCTCTGCATCTTGTATTAGCTTTTATCCTGGGGGAAATAGCAGCACAAATGCATGTTTGATCAAGATGAGGCCCCACCACACCTCCAGATTCAATTAAAATAATTATCCCTTCTAATCTGGACAACAATTTTGCCTCATCAGGAATGGACATTTCTCAGAATGGGCCAAAGCAGCTTTGCTTTACTTTGGATCTGGAGTCTGGACAGGGCAGGGTTTAAGTCAGGGCTGGCCCATCCATGAAGCCAAACGAAGCAGTCATCTTAGGCAGTGTATTGATGGGGGGGGGGGGGGCGCCTCTCATCTCTGTCAGGATACCTGCCTCTACTTCTTCTTTTCCTTCCACTTCCTGGACTTGAAAAGGAAGAAGAAATGTGGAGGAGAGTACTGTGCCAGAACATCAGAGAGTGGGAGGAGCAGAGGCTGGCACACCATTGGGTAAGGAGGACAGCGTTTGGCATGCAGCTTCAGGTGTCAGGAGGTCTTGGACTAGCCCTGGTTTAAGTTTATTTTTAATGATTAAAATTGTGAACCCAAAGCATGTAGCAGAAGCACCAGTGACTCACATATGTTCCCATCTGGCTTTTTCCTTACAGTCCTGGTTGGAACTAGAGAGCGTTCCATCAGGATTTTAAGCAAAATGCGTCCTTTGTAAGGGTCTAAGCATGGTATGCACCAGTAAAGAGGGTGGGTTGGAGGTAATAGGCAGCCGCAGGACACTCCACCATGGCAAATATGACCACTTCCCCCCTTTCATTATCCTTATTTTGGTACTCTCCATGAACTTTCACTTTGGTGCAGTGCTTAATTTATGCACCCCTATAAGAACTTCCTTCAGTGGATTTGTGTTGGCCCATAAACTTTCTTCCAAGAAATAGTGCCTCAGACAGTCACAAAAGGAAGAATTTAAACATTGGATGGATTAACATGGACTAAAAGCTTTATCAGAGCTTTATCAGAGCTTCTCTCTTCTTCTAGAAAGGCATGAGGGTGTGCTGGGAAAGCTCTGACTTTGCATCCAGAAATGATAAATTATTCTTTAACAACTATATAACAACTATTCTTGAACAACTATTATGTCAGTGCCCTTTCCAGCACTGACATAAGGGCAATGCAGCTCTGAGGTAAGGGAACAAATGTTCCCTTACTTTGAGGAGGCCTCCGTGAGTGACACCCAACTGCAGGATGCAGCACATGTCCCATTGGCACCACTATGCCAGTGCTGGAAAGCACTGACATAAGGGGTTAGGATTGTGCCCATAGACATTTATAAGACCTCTATCCGAAAATTCTATAAAGACCTCTATCCAAAACTCTGGAGAACTGCTGCAAGCTGATGTAAATACTGAGTTAAAATGCACCACTGGGCTGAGTTGGTACAAGGCAGCTTCCTATGCCTTGGAACTTTCCATCTCTTTGGAAATGTATAACATTACAATCAGAGAGAGCAAGATCCCTCTACAGCAGGGGTCTCGAAACCTTTTGGCTAGACGGCCACATCAAATATCTGGTGTGGTGTTGAGGGCCGGAAAAAAATTTAAATATAAAATTTAAATAAATAAATTAGAGATGGAACTTAGATGAGTGAATAAATGAATGAATGGGCTCATTCATTCAACCTCTCTGGCCCTCAGAACACCCTCCAGATGCAACCAGAGCATAGCTCTGGTCATGTTCAGTTGAGTGGGCCAGAGGCTTTCAGGGGACAAGAGGCTGGTGGCAGGCCAGATAGAGGCTCACTGTGGGCCACATCTGGCCCCTGGGCCAGGGTTTGGAGACCCCTGCTCTACAGCTTAAAAAATGATTTTTAGTTCCTTTTTTATAGTATCCTGTTAGTGATACAATTGCTTTCCATAACCTAGTCTTCTGTAATGATATCCTGACTCTGTAACCTTCATACCATGCTTCATTTGTTGTATCTGTGTGTTTTGTTTCTTTCCTTACAAAAAAAGTGACCTTTTCTCTTTCAAATAAAAACATAGTTTCTAAAAATACATCATTTGGGTAATATTCACATTCATTCATATGTACCGTTAATTAGGCTGCAATCCTATAAATGCCTTTATGGAGTTAGTTCCACTCAATTCAGTAAGAGACACTAAGTTCTGAGTAGATATGCATAAGACTGCACAGTTAAAAGAGCAGCTAAAAGACCAGATGACTAATTAGCTCAGTGGTTCTCACACATTTAGCACCAGGACCCACTTTTTAGAATGAGAATCTGTCAGGATCCACCAGAAGTGATGTAATGTCTGGAAGTGATATCATCAAGCAGGAAAATTTTTAACAATCCTAGGCTGCAATTCTACCCACACTTTCCCAGGAGTAAGTCCCATTTACTATCATTGTTAAAAGAATATACATAGTAGTCGTTCAAAGTACAGGTCCCCAAATGCAGTCACATATTATGGTAGCATCAAGTCTAATATGTTAAAAATGAAATATTGAAATGAATGGGGACCCACCAGAAATTGGCTCATGACCCACCTCGTGGATCCCAACCCACAGTTTGAGAAACACTGAATTAGCTAAAATAAAGTTGTTCACAGCCCTAGCAACCACACTAGCCATTAGGCCTATTCCAAAAAGAGGTGCCCTTTCCTCCCAACAAGGTGGATATCAGATGAAAACCATGCACAGAAAGGAATACTATTCTGTTCAATGCAGTGTTCCTGAAGCTTCACAGCTCATTTCTAAAGTGTAAATGTTTTCCAAACATGGACTGGTCATGTCCAGAGGGAGTAAACAGCCTCTTTTGGTACATTCCCTGCATCTCTAACATTCAGGTTACCGCTCTGGAATGTTAGACAGACAAAGCCGAACTTATTCTTATCAACAAGGGAGAGAAGAAGAAACCCTTGTTCCTGCTTCCACTCCATTCTTTCCTTGTGAACCTCAAGCTGTGCAGCACATCAAGCTGATGACTCCAAATGTAAGAGCTGGAGCTTCAGAACGAATAGAATAAGCACCAATGTATAACTGTTAAATGCGGTGAATATAGAGCATTAAATGCGATGCTCTATGATCCTTCATATTCAGGAACATGATGAATGCCTGTGCAAAACATCCTCTCTGCAACAAAGAGCTGATGCAGTGAGGTACAAGGGCAATTCTTGAACTGAAAGAGTCTGATAACTGCACCACTGAACTATAAGGACAGATTAAAGCACATTAAAGTCAGTGGAGGTTTTATCTTTATTTTCTAGACCAGTGGTTCTCATTAGGATGACAATCTGTAGTGGACCCACTGGAACTGATGTCATGGCTGGAAGTGGCATCATCAAGCAGGAAAATTTTTAACACCTCCCATGCAATCAAATCAAATTGAGTAAGTAAATAAATTAAAAGTTTACAATAAATGTAAGTTTAAACATGCATTTAATATAAAGAAGGGCCCTCCTAACCCTCCCAAACACTTGCTGATTTGTTTAAAAAAATTCTCCAAACATCCCAAAGGCTGAAATCCTATCCACGCTTACCCAGGAGTAAGCCCCATTGACTATCATTGTTAAAAGCATTTACATAGTAGCCTGTTAAAAGTACAGATCTGTAACAATTTCCCAAAGGCAGTCACATTCCATGCTAGCATCAAGGCTATTAAAAATAAAATAACACATTGAAATGAATTTTGACCCATTTGAAATTGGCTCACGACCCATCCAGTGGGTCCCAACCCACAGTTTGAGAAACACTGATCTTCTAGACCAGGGGTGTCAAACATAAGGCCCGGGGGCCAGATGCGGCCAACAGAAGCTTTTTATACGGCCCTCGGGCTTTCAGCTGCTGAGCAGTGCTGAGGTGGCACTGCTGAAAGGGCAGCCCACATGAATATTGGGCTCTCCCATGTCTTGAAATATGATCAAGATTTGTGTGTTATATCATTTTTAGCTAATGAGTTCTTGAGAAAAAGTGCTTATTTTTGGTTATGACCTGTTTAATGACATCACTTTCTGCCTAATGACATCACTTTTGGCCCTCAGCAGGCATCATGAATGCTATTTGGCCCTTGGTATGAAATGAGTTTGACACCCCTGTTCTGGACCATACACATGTGCATACATCTTAGGAAAGAATATAATTTTTTTGTTTTGTTTTTTGTTTCCAATACTTTTGGTGAGGAAGTAATCATAGAAATAATAGAAATGTAGAAATAGAAATATTATAGAAATAATCATAAAAATTTATCATCCTAATACAAATAGACTCATATGTGTGCTTGCCAAGAAGCAAATCGCACTATATTTAATAGGCCTTACTCATTGGTAAATATGCCAATGCATATTTACCAATATGCATATGCAACTCAAAAGTCTCAACAGTTGCTTAGTCGGGCCCAGTTAATACATTTTACTAAGCTACTGAAATGTGCATTTGATAGATAGATCACCCAACTGGCCTATCTATTTGCATAAGTATCTAAAATGCAGTACTGTAAATCAGTGTCTATAAGCAGTTCTGTGATTGAATAAAATGTCTAATAAGCCATATTAAAAAAATACGAAATACATAATGTCATATACAGGCATTCCAAATGTTCTTTTTAAATGCAATATAAACACTAAACAGCAGTGTTCCATCAAGCATATTAATAATAGCAGCTGAAACCGAAGAGGAAGCTAATCAGGGGCAACTGAAAAGACTTCTGGAAGAGGGTCACTTTGGCCTTGTTAGTACAACATCATGTGCATTAATTGACCACTTAAATGTGCATATCAGTGCCCAAAGGAAATGTATGACCAGCCCTCTTAGGCTGAAACCTTAGAGTATTATGTGACTTTTGTTTGCTGCACTATAGGGTATGTAAGAATATTTGTCTTCTGTGTCTTGGGTTCTGTGGCATGCAGACTCTGCCTTATAAAAAGCAGGATATGAAACCAATAGATTGGAATGGCAGTTCGTGGAACTGAGCAGGAAATAATTTCAAGGTAGTGCATTTCTTGACAGGGCATGACTTCCTGGCTTGGGAGGGACCCTCTGCCCCAATTCATTGTCCCTGCTGCTTCCATTTAGGAGGACAGGGCTTGGAGGGGGAGTGGGGTGTGTCTGGCAAAAGCAGCAGCCAAAGATCAGGATTCATGCTATTTCTCAAGCTCTGCCTTTACTGTCACTAAAAAGGAGACAGACACTCTAAGAAGCCTGGGAGGACTGCTGCGTGTTATCAGCTATATTTAGGGCCTGCCCTATATATATCCCATTTCCCATCCTAATGTGTAAAGGGGTGTGGATTAAAACCTAACATTGAGCCAAGCCTGTAGCAAGAAGAGGGCCTGAGGTCAACTAAGGCTGGGAGGGGACAGGGATAGCCAAGAGAAATCTCAGTTGGAATCCATGGGAATATTAAAGCTCTGCAACCAAAGCCAATTAGGTTTGATTTACAAATCAGGGAATGTGTTAGTTAAAAAGGTATATTTGCATACGGTGTTTTAAGATGGATCATACTGAGAAGCTGGGAAAGCAGGAGTGACTTTCTCTGGCTGCTTTCTTATTTTCCCCATTTGGCCTTCACTTATAAGAGAGCTACAGGCTGCTCCCACCAATCTGTAATGTATGCGCCGCCTCCTACCTGCACAGAGCTCGGTTTTCTGCTATAATGAAAAACTATCACCCCAGTGATCAGGAGGTTGGAACACCTTCCCTACATGGAAAGGCTATAGCATATGGGGCTTTTTAGTTTAGAGGAAAAGTGGCTAGGGCAGGGCATGATGAAGATTTATAACAGTAAGCACAATGTGGAGAAAATAAATATAAATATTTCTCTCTCTGTCTCTTTTGTATTACTAAAACTTGGGGTCATCCAGTGAAACTGATTAGCAGGATATTCAAGACAGACATCAGAACATAAGAAGAGCCCTGCGAAGTCCAGCTTCCTGTCTCTCACAGCAACCCACTAGATGCCTCAGGGAGCACACAAGACCACAAGATACTTGCATCTCTCTGCCACTTCCCTGCATCTGGCATTCTATTTATCCTTGCACCCCCCAACGAAGACACCAGACTGCACTTGGGTATAATTTGGGCCAATTTATTAAACACGTGACCAATTTTTAAGCATGCAACCTACTGAACACACGTTCCCTCCCTTGCCAGTCTGGGGTAGGCAAAAAATAGAATACATCTTCACATAGCATGTCATTAATCTATGGAATTTGCTGTCACAAGATGTGGTGATGGTCACTAGCTGAGACAGTTTAGACACATTCATGGAAGAGAGAACATCAAGGGCTGTTAGTCTGTAGACAAGACAGAAATTCTGAGAAGAGCTGGCAGGCACCACAGTAAAAAGATTGCTGATGGGGGTAGAGCCAGGCACAAAATGAGATCTCATTCCACCCAGCTATTCACATGCAACCAGCTTCTACCCATTCATTTGCCACCACAGTCACCTCGCTTCTGCCACCATCTCCTTGCCTTACTTCTGCTTGTCCTGCTTGATCCACTGACTGTTCTTTGGAGTTCTGCTTGGCTCACTGTGTCCTGAGGGAGAGGGAGTGGAAGAGGAAGTGTGCACAAGTGGGGAGGAAGACGCTTTGCTTTCCAATTGCCTTTGCTCACCACACTTCCCCTTCCAGGGTCAAAGTATGCATTGCAGGTGGGGCAGAAGAGACAGCGCTAGCAGTTGACTGTTGCTGCTAGACTCCTTTGTGGGTGCCACATTGGGGACTCCTGCTGTAAAACCTCAGAATAATAGATCATGCGATGTGAAAGTATATCAGTAAGTGACTGTATTATCATCTAGTATAGCAGTAAGAAGAGCATTTTGTTGGTAACCCAGGACTATTGGATAGTTTCATTCCAATCCTGGAGTGACCACCAGGTGAATTTATTGAATACTGGTGACAATGGAATGGAGCAGGAACCAGAGAGATATGAAGGGCAAATACAGTCACTACACATCTTGTCTCTGAAGTTGCTGGGAGAGCTATGTGAAAATGTAATATTATTAGTTAGGTCTTGCAAGCATATTGTGCAAACTTTACATTTGAACTCCCTTGCTTCAGAGCCAGAGCCTCTGAATCAAAAATTTCTTGTTGGTTCTCTCTGATTAGGAAACAATACAGTGTTACTTTGAAAAGTAGTTGGTTTATATCTGTGCAAAAACTAGTGCAAAAACAGGACAGCTTTGACATGCAAATTTTCACCTATATGAACCATCACCATAAGACTGCTTTCACTCATATGAACTTAGCCGAGTTTTTATATGAGCATATGAGCCCTCTTGCTCCATTCCTATTTGAGACATGATTGGTTGGTGCTAGGGACAGAGCCCTCTTAGTAATGGTGCCCTAGCTAAGGAATACACTCCAGGGAGATCCAGCAGGTTCCAATTCATCCCATTTTTGATGGGCTTTAAATACTTTTTTATTCCATCAGGCATTCAGTGATTAATCTATACTGCTCTAACTGCTTTTAAAATTACTTGATTACTGCTTATTGTTTTTCTGTGTTCTAAATTCTTAAAATATTTGTATTTTGTTATTATATGCCAGTGGTTCTCAAGCTTTTTGGGAGCTTTACTCCCAAAGTAAGTCTTTGCGGGAGAGGGGCAAGGGCAGCAATGTGATCCCCAGGATTGCGTCGCTAAGGGGGAAAACGGGGTGCTTTTACTTACTGTGTGTTAGGGAAAGCAGCAGGAGGTACAGGGAGCCCTGTGCAGCCCTCCACAGGGTTCCCCAAGGCTTAGAATCTTCAGAAATCTTCCCCGAGGCTTGGAATCTTCCAAATCTTGCAAACTGGAAGTGGCTTACACTTGTGATTTCTAAGAAATCCCCTTAAAGCAGCCATTTTCAACCACTGTGCCATGGCTTACTGGTGTGCCATGGATGGTCTGCAGGTGTGCTGCGGGAGTTTGGAGGAGGATCATTTGTTAGTAGGGCCACTGAGGGGTGCAAGCTCCTGCTGTCAGTGTGGTGTGCCTTGTCAATTGCAAAAAACAATGGTGTGCCTTGACAATTTTAGTGCCTTGTCAGTGTGCCATGAGATGAAAAAGGTTGAAAATCACTACCTTAAAGGATGGGGGAAGCATTACACAAACTGGTGAGTCGTAACCCACCAGTTTGAGAACCACTGTATATATGCCACTCTGAGTGCACCTCAGGGTAGAAGAGCAGCACTTCAATGAAACAAACAAACAAACAAACTGTACCATCAGTGGGTAAAGGGAACCATGAAAAAACAACCAGCACAAGCAGGGCAAGGTTTTGAGGCACCAGCAATGAATGAAGGTTGCAAGATGAGTTTCTTCAGTACCACAAAGGTCCAGAATCTCCACCATAGAACCCAGAGTTATTTTTCCAACTCTAACCCCTATGAAGGTGCCACAGGAACCATGTGTCTCACCACTGCAGTGGGAGGGAACATTGTATCATAAATGATCCCTGATAAAGGACCTCACAGATTTGGGAGAACCATTCACTCTTCTGGGTTGTATTTAAAAAAGCATCAAGTCCAAATGTCAAGAGATAATATTCACATGGGATGCAGTTTTAAAAAAAATTTGTTCAGTGACCATCTTACAGAATTTTTGTAGACCTATTTTCATGGATCCCCAAATAAAGGTCTTCTTTCCTCCATGTTGAATGTCCTTGTGTTGAATTCAGGGACTCTACCACCATCCCAGGAAGCAGGGAAAGAGGAATTGTCTAGGCTGATGGCTACTTCTTTACCCTCCCCCTTGAGAAATAATGAAAGACATGACTCCCCTCCAGTCTCAATTAGCAGAGTCCCTTTATCTCAGAAGCATGAACTGTGAAAGCAGAGATCTTACACACAGCTCCAGCTCCAAGCCTGCAGGTGCCTTTGTTCTTATCAGATGACTAGTGCCCAGCTGCAGGATGTGATAAGGCCCAGTTCGTTAGATATGTTCTGGCTGGAATCCTGGGGAGGAAACTTCCTCCTTTGTGCTTTCACGTCTGGGCAGTGTGCCCCATGGGTCACCATTTGTCCCATATCATTCTAGGGAAAAAGAAGGAAGAAAATAAATCTCTCCAAGTAGGATGAAATGTGATCCCAAAAGGGAGATAAAGGAGCTGTCAAATAACCTTTTTGAGAGTCTTTCCTGGGACCTCACACAAAGTCCTTTGCAATAGGAGTCACACACCTACCATGGCTGCTAAGCTGTTGGGTTGACCACAGCAAGTGTTCACTATACCGATATCAAACATGGAGTTTGCCATGGCAATGACACCCCAGTCCTATGACTGACTGGGAAGAGGGGCCCTATCTTTATGGGTCATTGCAACTTAGGGACCATCTATTAAATATGTGGCAGAGCAATCTATCCACCCTAGCAAATGCGGGAGCACAGCATTTGAAGATGTATTCAACCACATTAGACAATTTGAGAACCAAGATAGTGTTCTAGAATCCCAGCATTTCAGTGCAAGCCTATGCATGTCTATTCAGAAGTAAGTCCCACTAAGTTTAATGGAGCTTACTCCCAGGTAAGTATGTATACGATTGCAGCTTTGTGTGGGGAGGGGGGCTAGGCTCAAATCCCTGTTAAACTGCAACGCGTACTGGGTGATCATGAGCTAGTAACCATCTCTCAGTCTAACCTACCTCATAGCATTGTCGGGAGGATAAAAGGACAGTGCACAGTACCTTGAGCAACTTGGAGGAAGGGTGGGATAAAAATGTGATAAATAAGGTGAAATTGTTGCAGTTCCCACCTCAGCCTCAACACACATCCCATTTTAACCAACATACCATCCCTCCTTTGTTGAAACTTTGCTATCCCTTCCCTCATTGATGCATAACATACTTCATAGACAGTTTGTTATTAGTTGAACTTGCAATGTGGCTGAGCTACCTAACTTACATTCCTCCTCCTGTTACAAAAACTAATATTTACATGTTTCCCATACCTACTGTATGTACTTCGTCTTGCAGAAATTGTGAAAAAAGTGAAGGGAACCTTAAACCACGATAGTGAATAGACTCAAGGTGAACAAAGCTGCTGGATGTGGTTTCTGCCCATCAGAATGAACTGACAAAATGAATAAGGCATGTAGGTAAAAGGGAAAAATTGACTGTTACAAAAATAAATTAGAAAACACCTCTGATAATGAAAGAAGGTGGATCAGACAAATGCTCGAATGAAGGACAGCATGGGTTTTTTTAGTCTTGCAACAGCAGAGGAGATTTGAGCATGTTGAGCATCAGAGTTGAACATGTGAAGCTGCCTAATTAGACAATTTGTCCATCTACCCATGATTGTCTACTCTAGCAGCAGCTTTCCAAAGTCTTAAAAACAGGCCTCTCCCAACCCTCCTGCTTAAGACCCTTCCTTTAACTGGGTGCAACAGAAATGGAAGTAAAAGCATGTGCTTTATCCCAGGGTGTAGCCTCTCCTCCCTGTTAAAAGTGCCAGGTAGGTTGAGCTTTACATGTATGAGATTCCTCTAACTGGAGATACCTGAGATTTAACTTGTGCTTTCTTCATGCACAGCTGTGTCCTAAAGGTCATTCATTGTCTTTGGAAAAAATCAAGCCTTATGGTCTTGGCACATGGATGGCCAAAAAGCAGATGAAGTTAACGGCCCAATCCTAAAGAGGCTATCCACTGGAGGAACTAGCAAATACTGCCTTAAGATGCTTATTAGGTTATCTTGGCTAGCTCTCTCTCTCTCTCTCTCTCTCTCTCTCACACACACACACACACACACACACACACACACACACACCCCTGGTTTGCAGGCTTAGCATGAGGATAAAATGGGTTTGTAACCCCATACATATATGCCACCCAAAACTCCTTGGAAAAAGGTGGAGATACATATAGGAAATAAGTAGATTCATATTATTAGTTTATCCTTAACATCATCCCTTCCTGATAATAGAAATACCCTGAGCTTTCAGACCTCTGAACCAGAATGTTCACATTTTGCATTTAAAAACTAACATTCTGTGACATGAAAAACTCATATTCTGTGTTCAGAATAAATTGTGTTGTTATCATCTGACCCATAATTTTAAACCACTCATAGTTTCCCCCCCCCCCAGCCACCCATATGTGAAGAGGTCATAAATCTTTTGGAGACTGCTCTCCCATCTAGCCAGATTGGACACAGCCAGGGAGTCACAGAACTGTAAGATTGGAAAGAACCAGAAGGCCAACTCGTTTCCAGTTTCCAAATCCCAGCCACAGTTTCATTCCTGACCTCTGTGATTGTGGCCCATCCCCTGAGACATGAATAACACAACTTCATTGTATGAGAGAACCTTAAGGTATCCCACAAAGCCTTCATTCCGCTGTGGCTGCATTTTTCTGTGAAAAGAAAAAAGCTTATAGACAGAGTAATTTTACACCAGGAACAATTAAGATCTTGTCTCTGTTGGCCTGTGCCTCATCTTACAGCTATGTAAGTGGTTTGGTTTTGCAGAAGTGGCATTCTCAGAGACTAAGGAACTTGACTTAGATTGCTAGTGTTAAAATTGGAATTTGCAGTTGACTTCTGTGAAAAGATTCAGAGAGTTAAATGTCTGTCATTTGGCTAAGCAAAAACAGGAAGAGCGGGATGATAAGTGAGAATGGTGGAAGAGTTTCTGCACAGAAAAGGTGTGATCTTAAGGTGTTACAAATCTGTTAATTAATATAGCACACCCTTCATATGCTGGACATGTTGGTATGATTTTATTTGGACAAATAGATTCACTTCACATGTTGTTTTCTTCTGCTTAGGAAGAAAGGAAGCTTATAGGAACCTGCAATTAGGAAGCTGCCTTCTACTGATCATTCTGTCTAGCCCAGTTTTGTCTGACAGTAGTGTTCCAGCAGCCTTTCCTGCCTGAAGATATCAGGGATTGAACCTGGTGCCTCTGCTTAAAATGTCTCCTGCTGAGCTACAGCCCCCATTTCCACGTCTACAAATTGCTATGGACAACTATAACAAAAAAATAAAATACTGTGGGAATGGGACAGGCAGCTAGGATGGGAGCTAGATTTGTGGTATTACAGCTATGAATAAAGTCCAAACATTTTCAGATGACTAGTCAGGAAAGCATCCTGGTAGTAAAAAATCTGGCTGTGGACCTGTCTTCCCTACGGAGCTCATTCAAGTTCTACCAGTACAGTATTTAAACAGAATGGCAAAAAGGAGCAGAAACACAAGATAGGGAGTCATCCCACTCCACTCCCAGGTAGAAAACTGGACAGTTAAGTCACCTAGCCTATCATCTGCAGACACAGAAGCAGTCAAGTAGAGACGTGTCATTCTTTTTTTGCTTCTCCCTTCAGAGGGCTACACACACTGCAATGGAATGTTGCTGGTATTGTCTGTCTTCTTCCTACTGCCCTAGAATTACCAGCCTTCTTACGTGCTATGATTTGATGTGGTCTCTAGTGAAATGAACTACGATAGGATAGACAATGACAAAAAAACAACAACCCTCCTCCAAGTATTGCATTCTGTATCACAGACCTTCAGGGAAACATCTCCTTCTGCAGGTTCTGGCAACAGATGGCAATAAAGCTTCAGAGGAAGTACTGAATCTGGTTTCAAACCTGGTTCACTTGGCCTGTTCAGATGCTCCCGTGTTTTCCTGTGTTGCTCTCTTAAGAATTACTTAAATGGACTGGGCAAAGATAGTATTTTTCCTATTGTCAGTGTTTTTGTTTCTGCCTTTGATTTATTCCACACTGCTTTACAAACCCTCATAGAGACTCACTAGGAGCTATCAATCAAAATGTTGGAACTTAAGCTTAGATTCAGGCCAGTGGAACTCAGGCAGCAATCCAATACACATTTACCTAAGCGTAAGTCTTATTGGACACAGTGGGGCTCATTTCTGAGTAAACATGCATAGCTTTGGACTGTGCATCAGCTTAAATCCAAATACTTTGACTTAAGCGGGCTGTGGACCAGAATGTAAATTTCCTCCAGATGCAGTCATCTTAGCTGTTCTTGTATTTTTTATTTTTTTTTACGTTTAACCATTTTCTAGTTCAACATGCCAAAGCTTCTAGGAAAAAAATTAAATCATGGCATGGGCCTGCTATAAAAATTCCTTCTGAAAGCCCCTTATGATCTCATCGACTTGCGGTTATTTTTTTTTTACACAGGGTAATATCATATTGATATTTTGGATACATTTACTGACTGAATTGTTGCTAAATCGCAAAAGATGGTCATTGCAGAGCAGGAGAACATTCTTTCCATCATTGACTGCAATTTTAAAATCTTCTTTTTGCTTACCCTGAAGTATAGCCACTTCTCTTGAATTTTCAAGATGTGCTGATTTCATGTAATCAACAGAAGTGTCTGTGGGTGGGTGGGAAATAATCGATCTGGTGGAGAACCGTGAAAACACAGTTTCACACAAGAGGCACTCAAGTTTCAAAAATTAGAATGAATTGCATTCCTGAATATTTGCTAACTTATGTCTGGCTATAATAATGCTCATGGGGCGATGATAGGAGAAGCTGGTCTGAATGGTTCAGCTGTATATCACTGAAGGAGCTCATGAGAGCCAAGCTCCGCAATCTGTTTTGGTTTCTGTTCTGACTGACAAATATTACAAATGGCTTCTATTAAACTGGCAAAAATTGCATGCAAAAAAAAAAAAAAAACCCACAAAGGGCAACAACTGTGATTCCTTTCTTTGTCATTATCACTCTTAAGGCTGGGTTTAATGCAACCTTTCCCATGAAGCCCCTCCTGGTTTCTTTGACTGATGATCAAGCAATCAGATCAATCTGTTCTGAAGGTGAAAAAAATACATGGGGGCATTAACCTGTACATAAGGCAGTCCATAAGGCAGTCCACAGCTAGATAAGAGCATTGTGAATTAAATAGTCAGCATTAGATCATGGAGGAGGAAATGGATGCTGAGTCAACATGCATAACTTTGGGATACAATATGGTCTGTAACCCCTCACCGCAGACTGTCCCGCCAATCCCTGAATCCCCATGAGTGAACCTGCTACACTAGCAATTACGAACATTAATTTTAGAATCTTGGTGAGGAACATGATCCTGAAAGCTGCACATTACGGCTTCTCCAACAAGATGCAGACGTTTTACACAGATAACCAGATTTGCAGCCCAATCCTATGCATATCTACCAGTGGTGTCATTAGAATTTGTGTCACCGGGTGCAGGAGGCCAGTAAGTTACCCCTATGATGGACCTCCTCCCATACATTGGGCATGGCAACACCCTGGGCGGTGGGCATGGTGATGAACCAATGCCCTGGCCACGCTGGTTTTTTGACTATAACTTTTGATAGAATACAGATATTTCAACACGGTTTGTTTCATTGCATTCTGCATGAAATTACGGTACCCATGAAAGTATATGTACATGATGGTATTATTCAAAAATACCAAGATTTTAAAAATAATGGCCAGCAGTGCTGTCAACCCACCCCACCCCCCTTTGCATCACCCGGTGTGGACCAAACCCCCCTAGTGACACCATTGATATCTATTCAAAAGAAAGTCTCATAATGTTCAATGAAGCTTACTCTCAGGAAAGTACATATTATATGATGGTAGCCTTAAGCTGCAATCCTATGCATGCTTTCCTGGGAGTCAGTCCCATTGAACACAGTGGAACTTACTTTTGGGTGCATAGGATTTTGCTCAAAAATTACTTGCCAGCTCATTGCTCATGAGCCCCCTCCCCATATTTTATTTATTTTTTAATTTTTTTTTGTTTCCTCTACCCCTGCAGAGACCACCAAGACAGCTCAGAACAGTTAAAATAATACAGTACAATTTAAAACAATAATATTTTAAACGGGCACAGCAGCAAATAGCAACTCAAAAGGAATAAGCCGCGTTGGGTCCAAACTGTTCCCAAACATTCCAGCTGTTGAACAGTTGGTAGAAGTGTAGGCAGTGATGGGATATTGATTCAGTGCAGCTATTAGGAGGAAAGCAAATGGTTGGTTGGGCTGGTGGGGGGTTGGGGAAATGCCTACAACTTGCTTTTTAAAATGAATGAGATTTGGTGGCCTGATGAAGCTGCCAGATTTAACTAGCAGCGCAATCGGATCCAAATTGCCACACTGCTAGCACTGGTGCGACTACTGCTGTATCCAACAGGGAGTTCTCAGCTGCAGGAGGTCTCCTTGGGATAAGGGAACATTTGTCCCTTTGCCCTGGGGTAAGCCCCAGCAGCTGCTATGGGTCAACTCAGACCCGTGCCAGCTTGACAGTTGATGCAAGTCCATGTTGACCAGGGAAGGTGAATCAGACCTGGGATTGGAGTCAGGATTCAGCATGCATTGCCACCACCAATTCTGCCTTCTCCCAAGCCTCCTCCTTGCCCTGTCACTGCCCTGTTCTGCCCACTCCTCCCCCATTCCACCCTGTTCCACTCAACTACCTCCCTGCCTCCCTCCAATTCCCTGCATGGCTTTCCTGCTCCGGCAGGTCTCCATGGATTCACCAGCATGTGGGAGGCTTCTCTGGCCTACCCATCAGTGGGCCTGCTGCACATGTTGGCAGAGGCTGCTTTGCGCCACTACTTATGCTGGCGTGGGAGGGGAATAGAATTGGGCTGAAAAAATATTGTATTAAAAATGTTCTGATGGTTTAATGACCCAAAAACTGTGGTTCAGCATTTGAGATTTTAGTGAGCATTATACAAAGCTAGCATGAATTCTCTCAACAATTTTTTTAAGCTGAGATGGCATTTCTGAAAATGTTTAAAGTGAACTGAATTTTCATGGTTCAAATTTTGAATTTGGGTTTAATATTTTATTTCAAAATGGAACAAAAATTGGTTTTGGAGAGTTCTTGAGCAGTGACTTAGGACCGAATCCTAAACAGCCCTAGGGCTGGTGCTGTGTGTCACAAATGTGCCATAGGCATGTCCGTGGCACCCAGAAAGGAGGGGCTACCAGTGCTGGGTTAGTGGCAGTTGGCACTGGGCCTCAGCACTGCATGGATGGCCAGTTCTCCTCTAGCACCAGCCAGCAGTAAGACTTCTCAGGGCGGAGGGAGGCGGAAAGTGGGTGGAACGGGGTGGAGGGAGAGGAGGTTTGGGTCTGATGGGAGGGCAGAGATGGTGGCAGCCTCTGCCACCACATTCTAATCTCCCTCCCAGCCCAGGCAGCTTGATACAGGTCTCCTTGGGTCTGCGCTCACTCAAAAGTGGGTGCAGATCCAAGGAGACCCATTGGCACCATGACTGTGTTACCAGGGGTAAGGAAGCAAAAACTCTCTTACCCCAAGGAGACTCCTGGTGCCTGTAGGATCCTGTGGTAGCCATTTTGGCACCACTGGAGCCCTGGGTGTAGTCAGGATTGAACTGTGTCACAGATCCAGAGGCAAATCTACTAAAACCAGTACATTTCTCAGACCAAGCCTCAGAATGACTGTTAGCATGTAAGAATGACTTGCAAACTGTTCCAGTTTTATGGTGGTGCCTATATCTGGCAGACACCTGACATCAGTATTCTCAGAAAAGAATTGATGGGGACAAGCTGTTTCAACATTTGCATTTTCAGGGTCGAAAAATAAGCCAGGATAGGGATCTTTTCATTTTGGTGAAGAACATTAGACTAGCTGCAGGTGAAAGGAAGCTGTTAAACAGGTAGATGGACAAGGTTATTCATCACTGGAGTAGCCCCTGAGAACAAGTCAGCCACATTTGTGAAACTCCTTCTGAAAAGCACAGGGCAGCCTCAGCCTGACTGCTGAGGTGGAGGGTTGGCAAACAAGCTGAAACTCTTCCTTCAAGCACAGGTGGTCGCCTTCAGTACCAAAAGGTTGTTTGCATTCAGAGGGAAAAGAAAGAAGCAACTGTAGCCTGAAAGGACTCCTGTGACCTCAAGCTGCTAATTTTCTCACCATTGACTTGCTTAGGGCTGGGGGGGGGGGGCTACCCAGGTGAGGCATGTCTCCTCCTGCAGCGGCTGTTGTTGCCAATGCCAGGATTTCACACCTTCATACTGTACAGGAGGGCACTGAAACACTTGGAGGGACAAAGGCTAGAGTTTACAAATCAATTAAACAGGGTATCCACTGTCCTATGGAAGTCTAAGGTGTGTGTGTATAGGAAAGTGTCCAGAAGAGGAGCCCATAGTTCAGTAGCAGCAAAAAAACACACACAAAAAAAACAACAACACCATGTTCTGTGGTGTTTCCTTTATTCATTTAATATTTGTGTCCCATTTGTCAACCACAAAGTTTTCCAAGGTGGCTGAAAATATAAGAACATAAAGGCATCAGTATAAAACCATCGCAAAATGTAAACTGATAAAAACTATCAGTGAGTTCACTTCAATGGCAGCATCTAACTGCCACTAGCTTCCTGATGGCTTCTTGAGACAGCTACAGACTGATGCTCCATTTTGAATTTTTTTTTTCATGTATATTGCTTTTCAATGATATACAGCTCCAGCCTTGTTATACTCGGATTTTTTATACACATGAATGGCCCCTGGAAATGAGAAGGAATGTGCTGATCCTTGGAGAAGGGGGAAAATGCACCCCTTTAAAATCACAGTTTTATCTGTGATTAAAGCAGTCAAAAAACTGCTTTTTACTGTTGCAGCGAGACAGTCATACAAGTGATTACAGGTATAACCTAAGTATCCACAGATTCTTCTGTCTCGAAGCTGATGAGAAGGGCCCTTTAAATTAGAGGAAAACAGTCCTTTAATAATGCCAGAGAGGGCAGCTGGCTGACAATCCACCAATCATTATCTCTGCAGGTTTCACTCCTCCCTTCCCCGTGAGCACCTCAAAGAAGGATAAATGGCAGTGATTATCACCTTCTCCATTTTCCCCCTTGCTGGGGCTCCTAGTGGGAGGAATTGCTGCCTCCTAGTGAAGCCTAAGCTCCTGGAGAGAGACTGATTGTGTGCACTACAAAGGTCATCAAGGCCGTTTTTAAATCACCAGAGCAAAGAAACTATGTTTTTCAAATTGATTTGCTATAGTGTGTTTTTTTGCCATCCATGTGAGTTCTAGGAAGGGAACCCTCCGAAATAATGAGATTCAACCTGTACAGTACTTTCATTGTTATTTGTAAGTCACCCTGAAGGTCCCTTTAATGGGACCAAAAGGCAGCAAATAAATGTTTCAAACAACTAAATAACAAAATAAGATCTTAATAGTATGGTAGGTACATATGGGAACAGTGGGGAAAAAGTGCAGAAGTAAAGAGTTACACACTCCCAACCACCCCGCCATGGTCCTGATCCAAGCCAAGGTCCCACTCAGCTGCTACTCCTAAATAAACATGTCCCTTAACTACACGTAAACCTAAGTAAACCGAAGACTCTAACTAAGCAGCTTTATTAACACTGCATGTTGTTTGGGAAAGAATGTTGTAATTGCTCCCTTTTAGCAACTGAGAATTATTTTGGCAAATAAATGTTGGGCACGGCTTTTTGAGATCCCTGCTACATCAGAGAAGGCGACTGGGAATCCCTGGGATGCGTTGGCTCCTTTCTACCTGACTCCTTTGTCTCAAGCACAAAACAGAGAGCCTGTTCAGAGATGTACTTTCTCAGTAGTAATAATTATCCCCTCCCCCAGAGAAATGGATTCCCTTTTTTACTTGAGGAGCTACAATCCCTTCCTGAGACTTATTTGGCTTATTGAGGAATTGCCTGCAAATCCCAAAGCCTCTGTGGGGTTTTCTTTAAAGGTGCTGAATACCAGCTCTCTAGAAAGGGAGCTAAATGTTCCATATCTAATTAGCAATTTTGCCTGCACCTGCCCCCTCTTTCTTTCTCTCTGCCTCACACTGTCATCCTTCTGACCATCTGCTGTCTCAAAGTCCATACAGACAGCAGCAGCTCTATGTCTGGGCGGCTCCGCACACATGTGCGTCTCGGGGAGACCAGCTGCAAGACAAGAAGGGACTTATTTCAAATTCAGTTGTCAGTGCCCTTGAAAACAGCAGGAGGGTTGAGTGCCAGCTACATTCCTCCATGCCCAGAGGTTTTGAATGCCCTGAGAAGTAATCGGAGCAGTTTCTTGGCATCTTTTGTTAGGCAATTGGCTATTCACAAAATACAAGAGCTTTTGTTCCTTGTAGGAAGCACTGGCATGGCAATTTGGCCAATCCTCCAGGGATCAGAAATAAGGCAGCTTCCAAAAATGCAAGCGCTGATCTACAAATATTGTATGGAAGGAAGTAGAACTTAAATTAATGGGTCTTTGTTACATGCTTGGGATTGGGGGTTGACAAATCATTAGACTTTAACCAACAAAAACATGAGACCTTAAAGCACCCATGATGATACAGTGACATCACAACTGCGTGTCTATCAACACTTAATCCATTCCATCTCTGCTCTCCAGACAATGACTATGAGGGTTGCTGGGATATGGAAGAGCAGCCCTTCCTTTTCAGTCCTGGGGTTATGTATCCCGCAGAAAGAACCCAGAGAAACAAGTTCAAATTCTGCCCCTGGCAGATGGTGTTTCACACACACACACCCTTGACATCCCACAATATTCCACAGCTGGTATTCAGTATAATTCACCAGAAACACTCACAGTACTGTAAGAGTTGTCTTGCTAAAGCAGATAAAGGTCAAAATGCTGCGAGAAAGTTTGTCATGCAGGCCCTGACCTGAGTACATGTAAGTCTTAACAGGAACTGGAATTAGGAAACACTGGCATTCCTGGAAGGGGGGGGGAATGCTAAGTTTCTTCCAGTACCTGGTGTAAAGTGGTCCCTCCCCTTCACTTTCAGAGCCAGTCATGGCTGCAAAAGTAAAAGCTAATCTCTCCCAACAAACATTTTATAGAACTTTTTTGATCAATGGAAGGCCAAGCCACACAGGGCCTGAAAAAATTCATACTCCTCATTTCCTGAAGGGAAATAAGGTTATAAAGTTCCCTTGACCTCCTGGAATGGTTGCAAAAGAGCCACCTGTTGCTTCTACTACATCAGGGGTGCCCAAACATTTTGGCAGGAGGACCACATCATCTCTCCAGCACTGTGTCAGGGGCTGGGGAAAAAAGAATTAATTTACATTTCAAATTTAAATAAATTTACATAAATGACTATATTAGAGATGGAACTTGTATGAATGAATGAAGGTCTTGTAGTAGTTCAAGGCCTATAAAAATCTTTCCTTTGCTGCCACTGCTGCATCACAGATGCGAAACAACAAGTAGTGGAGGGTGCCCTCATACCATAGCTCACACAAGAGGTTGAACAGTGCCCTCATGCTGAGAGCAGTTGGGTTGGGTCAGCCTGGGCTCTAGCAAGTCTCCGGAGGGCCAGAGGCTCATTGGAGCCTTAGGGCTCCCTGTGGGCCGGATTGGGGGTCCCCAAGGGCTGCAAGTGACCCCTGGGCCAGGGTTTGAGCACCCCTGTACTACATGATTCCCTATTACAGATAATTCTTCAGTGTTCCACACTCCTTGGCATACTGCTCTGTGTCCTCTGAATTATCACCATGTTATTTGAGGTACATAAACAAAACTGTTAGCATTCTCAATCAGAAAAGGCAGGGAAGTGTTAAGCCTCAAGGCCACTGTGGGTCTTGAACCTGGGACTGGTGGGTGTCAGACATTATGTGGGTGTGTCTCTAACCAGCAAAGGGAGAATTCACTTTCCTGAAGGGCTGGAACAAATCCTATCTGCTCTGCCTTATCTTCTTGCTTCAGAGGTCACACAAGGAGCTGCTGCCTGGAAGGTCTTAGCCAAAGGGTAGAGCATTGCAACCAACAAGTCAATATGCATATAGATCAAAGGTGATGGCATGGGTCTTTATCTACCCAGGCAGATGAGTAAGTGCTATTGAGTGATAAGGGGATCAAGGGATCCTCCAACTAGATCCCTGCAGGCTGTCAGCAGACCCACAATTTCTCAGACCACTTCAGTATTACAGATCTTTTAACTGCTAACCAACAAGGTATGTAGCTCTACGTTTTTGCAGACTGACTGGATTTTTTTTTTTAACACTCCAGTGTTTAAATTAAACTATTGAATTTGGAGCCAGTGAGAGCTGGTTGGAGAAAGAAGTCCAGGCTACCTATCTCTTCCTTGTGCCAGCTTGTGCCCAGGCTTTTTTAAAAGTGCAAATTGGGGGGAAACCTGCTGCCTCCCCCCAGCAGTTCACCACCCACTTGATCTGCAACCTCTCCCCCAGCCAGTGGCATAGCTAAGGCATCTATATGCTACCTGGGATCAAAGAAGATTTTGTAGCCCCTGCTCCACAACAAAATCAAATTTAGTTAAGTAAATAAATAAAAAGTGTGCCCCTTATTGGTTAGAGACACTGTGCTGGGGTGAAGAGGGATGGTTATTCTCCTCCTGCTAAATATACAAGGAGCACCACTTGAAAAAGTGCCTGTTTACCAGTTAGCAGGAATAACTGTGTTATAATACATGGAAATGAGAGCCGACTCATATTAACACCTTATTGGTTCCATGCTGTATCATAACAACATCTCATTGGCTCTCAGAACAATCAGTCTCATGAGTCAGTTTTGAGTTAAGAAAATCCACTTTTTGTTCCATAAGGCAGTTGCGTTTTTGTTTTCTGGTTAATTGATCATAACTTTTGATATTCCAATGCAGTTTGTTTTATTGCATTCTGCAGTAAATTATCTTTCCAATGATACATAACATGATGGTATTATTCGTACGTACCAAATTTTTTCACTATTTTGGCCACTAGTGTCAAGCTCAGCTTGTTGCCCCCCTAAAGCTTATTGCCCAGTGCGACTGCTACTCCCTGCAACTCCTTAGCTACGCCACTGACTGGATCTACCACTCAGTGCTGTCTCTGGGCCTGCCACTGTCCACCTCTGCATGCTGGAAAGGAAAAAGGAGCCCCTTGCCATGCTCTATCAGCAGTTCTCAAACTGGGATGGGACCCACCAGTGGGGTCACAACTTAATCTTTGGTGGGTCATGAAATTGTCAAGTTAATAGCTGATAATGTATTGAGAAACTGGAAACTGAAACAGAGCAGCATATGCATGTTTTCTCAACACCACCAGAATGGTCTCAATCCAATGGGCACAGGCCCCAACAAACTCTTGAGAAGGAAGTCTCCCCCCACAAGCAAAAAGGGAAAAGGCCCTATGGAAAGTGAAACTGAGCCACACTTTTGCATTTACTCATGAGTAGGTGACCATGGCTTGGATCTTACTGAAGATTAGGCGAAGGGGAATGCAAGGTCACCAGAACAGTCTCAATCTGATAAATCTCTTGTAAAGCTGGGTGGGTCCCGATAGAGTGTTGTTTTTAAAAGTGGGTCCTGGTGCTAAAAAGTTTGGAAACCACTGCTCTAGTACACAGTTTTTGCTAATGTGGAAGTGCAGGAAGCAGATGATCTTCTTTCTACTCATTTTCAGCTGGAGAGATCCTTGTATCTTCAGCCTCCTCATTTTTCTCCCCCCATTTGCTGCTGATGAAAGCTGCATCAGATCATTCCATGGCTGTGTTGGCTGTTTTTGGATGCAACAGCAAGAATTCCCATGGAGGAAAACTTTCCGCACCTCTGTAGTGAGTGACCTGACAGAAACCAGAAGCTAAGAAGTCTTAGCTATTGCTTTCTGGTATTTTATCATTGATGACCCACTTGTGACATGTCTACGAGATTGCGGCCACTTATAGTGCAGACTCTTGCCACTTAGTAAGCCCTTGGCTTCAGTGACAACCTATGACATTGCCTTGTGCACAGGGAAGTCTACACCAAAGGGATTGGTAGATATCTTCTGGCGGGGGCACAAAAGCTCACTATAATTTTTGGCACGCTCTGGACCCCTAGAGCTGGAAAATAGATGATAGCCTTGCATATGGCCTTCTTAAAGCTATCATCACAGCTTCAACCATACCCCTTAATTCAGAAATGCTTTAGTGAGAATTCTGCAGTTGGGCCAGGAAGGGTGGGTATATCAATTTCCTGTCAATTTCCTTCATTACAAATTCAAACTCTAAGGCTGCATTCCTATAAACACTTTCCTGGGAATAAGCCCCATCAAATACAGTGAAACTTACTTCTGAGTAAACCTGCAAAGGCTTGCACTGTAAGAAAGTCAAATACCTTCACTTTATATTGTAATAAGAACAGCCCCACTGGATCAGGCCATAGGCCCATCTAGTCCAGCTTCCTGTATCTCACAGTGGCCCACCAAATGCCCCAGGGATCACACGAGATAACAAGAGACCTGCATCCTGGTGCTCTCTCTTGCATTGCCATTCTGACATAGCCCATTTCTAAAATCAGGAGGTTGCACATACACATCATGGCTTGTAACCCATAATGGATTTTTCTTCCAGAAACGTGTCCAATCCCCTTTTGAAGGCATCCAGGCCAGATGCCGTCACCACATCCTGTGGCAAGGAGTTCCACAGACCAACCACACGCTGAGTAAAGAAATATTTTCTTTTGTCTGTCCTAACCCTCCCAACACTCAATTTTGTGGATGTCCCCTGGTTCTGGTGTTATGTGAGAGTGTAAAGAGCATCTCTCTATCCACTTTATCCTTCCAATGCATAATTTTGTATGTCTCAATCATGTCCCCCCTCAGGCATATCTTTTCTAGGCTGAAGAGGCCCAAACACTGTAGCCTTTCCTCATAAGGAAGGTGCCCCATTAAAAGCTAAGCCAGAGGTGGATCTAGATATCTCAACAAATAACTTTGTGAGTGCCCTTACAGACTGAGAAATAGAAGATCGTCTGGCAAGGCTAAATACCTTGTCTACTGTTTAGACAACAGTGGCTGAATGACATAAGAGAAGCTCTGCTGGACCAGGCCAAAGGCCGATTCAGTCCAGTATCCTGTTTCCCATAGCGGCCCACCAGCTGCTTTTGGAAAGTCCACAAACAGGAGAGAAAGGCAGACTTCTGAGGGGTGAAAGCATAAATAAAATGCTAGATGCAGGGAGGTGGCAGCGAGATGCAAGTACGTTGTGGTCTTGTGTGTGCTCCCTGAAGCATCTGGCGGGCCGATGTGAGATACAGGAAGCTGGACTAGATGGGCCCTGGGTCTGATCCAGCAGGGCTCTTCTTATGTTCTTATGTTCTCTCCTACCATTGCTCCCCTGCAACTGGTAATTCTTGTTCATGTTATTACTACAACTGGCCAACTTGCTCCCCAGGCCTTATTGGCTTTCTCTGGGTGACAAGCCACTCACAGGCACCACACACTGCACCACACTATTTTTTTTTAATGTTTATCTTCTTATTTCTAAACTATCTAGGACTGCAGTTCTATACCAACTTGCCCAGGAGTACGGTAAGTCCCACTGACTTCAATTTGATAGACAGCAAAATCTCCATTGTTGGACATTTTTAGTATTTCAGCAACTTAATATGGAGGGTGCATGTGCATCCCGAGCAATATTTGGGAGGCATGTCCCATTGTTTGCTTTTACTATGGATGTTCACCAAAATCTACAGGGAGAAGGATTCTAAAGGGATTCTACAGGGAGGCTAGGATTCTACTGAAAGAATGCTAAGCATCCAGTGTGCAAGAGGAAGCAGGACCACTGCCCGGTTCTCCTACAGGACAGCGATGGGCACTACCTACCTTTCTCTGTTGAAAGAGGAATGAGCAGAGAAGTCTGTCTGAACATTAGGGCAGGAGGGGTTGTGTGTATGTACCCTTTTCTATTCCAGAAGGACTGATGTTGAAGCAGGCCTCCTGATGGGAAGGAATGGCTCTCTCCACCCTCCTGCTGAGATAATGGGCTAGTGAGAAGAAATATACAGCAGGGACTCATGGTGTTCTAGGAAAGGCATGGGAGTTAGTCTTTGACCTGAGGTGAGCAAATTGCTGCCTTTTGTCCCTTTGCATTGTACTTGGAACAGAAGAGGAAATAGCTGCATTCCACACATTACCATGTCAATGTAAACAGAGATGGGGAGAGAGGGTGGAGATTGGCTGGACTCTGTGTCTGTGTGTGTCTGTGTGTGTATGAGAGAGAGAGAGAGAGAGAGAGAGAGAGACTCTAGTCTGTACAAAGGATGCCTGTCCCCTTGTCCAGAATGCTTTCTACAGTCCTTAGGAAAAGGATTTTACCTTGAGAACTGAGGCTGCAACATTGAAATTACTCTGATGCTAAACCACCATACCATGTGCAGATATGGTGGCTGGGTATACACATTGCTACGGGTATACTGTGGACCTATGCAACATATGCTATGGACATAGAAAACTGCAGTCTCATACCACAACAAACCCATGAACTTGCCATTTTCAAAGTATGTGACGGCATTGTGTTCCTCACAAAGAAGCAATGCAAATGTTTCCATGCTCTGAGCAAATAATTCTGCTCATCTGCTTTGGAAAGACCAAGCAGAGTGCAACAAAATTCCAGCCAAAACTGGTGAGTGCATAATGCAGACAGTGTTTGTTAGTCACCTGTTCAGAAGCAAAACAGTTTGCATATAAACATTCCGTCATCTTGAGACTGTACCATTTCAGATTGCAGGGTTGTGTGTGAGTGAGGCAGAGGGAGGGATTTCATCAAGGATGGGAACTCGAGTCAGTTGACTTGAGCCTGAGTCGTGAAAATGCACATTTTTTGGTGACTCAGGTGCACTCAAGTCATGTGCATGGAAGACTTCGCAAAACACTCAAGTCAAAGGCCCCTTGACTCTGCAGTCATCCCTACGCATGCAGACCAGAGTCTGTCTGTGTCTGGGTGTGCTTATTTACTTTTTCATGGCCTGAAAGACCTCATGGGGCCATCATTCAGATCGATTAATGGTTAATGTTTGCTTTTGCATCTGAGCAGGAGGGGGAAGGTGGGAGCAGGCTCTCTTGCCCATATCTAAATCCCTGATCATTGGATGGATGGGTGGTCTGATATTTTCTTTGGCTGAGATAGGGCAGAAGGAGAAGCCCAAGGGGGTTCTTGCCTTGGGATTGGCTGGAGAAGCCCAGGGAGGGGGAGGAGGCAGTTTGTAGTGATCATGCTTTCCAAACACATGGCTCTCCTTTGTTGGGAGGAGGGAGCCTCATTGAACAACTGGTACAAATGGAATTACTTCTGAGTAGAGTTGCAAAGGATTGGGTCACCATGGTAAGCCTCGCAGCTGCTGTGCATGATCCTCTTCCCTCTTGCCGCTTCTGTCCCTGCTCTCACACAGTTTGTCTTACCCCCTCCCACCTTGTTTACAGATGGGTTGGGGACAGCAGGGCAATGTTTAAAGAGAACTCCCCCCCCCCACACACACACACACAGACACACAGCAGCCTTGTTTTTTTCCCCATGGCTGGCTTTTTAAAGGGAATGACTCAAGACTTCAGTCTTTTCAAGTAATAAAAATGCTCTGGACAACTTGGAAAATGCCCCCATTATGACTCATTTTTTAGTTGAGTCACAGGGACAGAGACTCGAGACTTGACTCAAGTCAAGCCATGCTAGATTTGCCCATCCCTGGATTTCATAACTGAATGCTTTGCTCAATCAAAAATTTGCTACGTGTCAAAAGTTGACATGTCAGGGAGAAGGATTCTAGCCCAACCTGCTGTCTGTTGTACTAGTTTTCTACATGCAGGAAGCTTTTGATGTAAGCCTTAACAAGACTATCTCCACCTACATTCCGAAGTGGTACAATCTCAGTGTACAGAATATCACAACTGGCTGTTGAGACTTTTTCCCCAATTTTTTTGACTGGCTTTTATTCTTAATCACATATTTGTGTATGCTCCACCCAGCTTTCTGTAGCATGGTACTCTGTTCCCACAAAACAGAAGGAGATTTAGCTTTTGCCAATTGAATCTAACAACTCAAAATGTACTTTCTAGAGATTAAGAAAACCAAATGGGACTTCCCACTGAGTGAACACACTATCTTGCTAAAGGAGATAGCATTGCATGGTTGTCATGGGAAGTATGCCCTATATTTAGTGCATTGTGGAACCATAGTCATAATTGCAATTCCAAATGATTGCAGAAGAGGGACACTTGCGCTCAAGGGCGCTAGCGTGGAAAGAGCCTAAGTAGTGACTAACCATGCATGAAGATTTTGCTTCAGTTCAACATGGCCTTTTAGGTACTTTCCATAAAAAGGTAGGAATTTGCTTTCTCGGACAATGGAACTGTGAAGTCCATTCTGTGACTCTCAACCTCATCTCACCAGCTTAGACATGGGGAAAACCCACATGCACTGCCCCAAGCTCTTTGGAAGAAAGTCAGGTACAAATGGGATAGATGCATAATTGACTGTCCTAGCTCCCTAGTAATCTACAGTTCACTATACACTTGGTATTTTAAAATTGCAACCAAGGCATGCGGTCTTGTCACTTTGTTTTGTCTTGGCTAGCCTTTGCTTTGTCTCTTCTGCAGCAATGACCAGGACATTGTTGGGACACTTGGCCATGGGCTCACAGCCCAATCCTATGCAGTCTACTCAAAAGTAAGTCCCATAAGATTCAATGGGGCTTACTTCCAGGAAAGTGTGGATAGGTTTGGGCTGTCAGTCTCCTATGGTGTGTCAGTGGACTTTCCCCCAATAGGTGTGCAGGGGGGTATACTCAGGAGATCCCCATCACCAGTGAAATGTCCACAGTGCCCCAGCAACCCATTCTGTTTTACTAGCATAGTTTTTGAAGTCACATGGACATTTCTAAAGAAAATGGCTATCCAGTATTGGGATTGGAACAGCCTTATGCTATGTCTACTCTCACTCTCAATGACAGTTGCTGGAGATTGTCAAAGGTAACAGCACAGGTACAGGTTGGTCAACAGAATTTACCCATATCCTACTGAAAACAAACAAATGTGGTGACAAGTCAGTGAGAATACAGCTTGGATCAAGTCAGATCACAGCAGCCTGGATCGTTCAAGGGTCGATGGCATATTCCGAAATCCTTCAACTGTGACCTTCCTGTTCGGTTTCTGAATTGACATCTGTTCAGTGGTCTCTCTCATTTCCATTCAGAACAATGAAGAGCTGGAAGGTGAATGGGGCTTTACTGTGCAAAGATAATTGTGCTGAGGCAGGAGTACATAAGAGAACATGCTGCCTCCCATAAATCAGTTTTGTGCATTGTCTTCAACACATCTGCAGCTGTCTCTGGGCCTGAGGGCCAAGCAGATGGAGAGAAATGGAAACTCGTTCTATAGCAGGCAAGGCAAAGGATGAGCTTCCCTCTTTCTCTGCAGTCTGGGATGTACTCTAGTTTCAATACTGTCATGTCCTGTGTTAAGAAATAATTTCCAAGGGAGCTTGAACTTTTCTCTAGCTTGGTTTTCTCTACCATGATTATGCAAAGAGTGTCAAAAATAAACCTCAGATGAGCAAATTGCTGTGTAATGCACCATTCTTCATTAGTAGGAGCTGAGGCTTCTATTCTTTTAGTGGAGATTTCAAAGATCATGCCATATTTAGGAAGTATTCCACAACAGTTTGGTGATCCCCCCCCCCCCCGCCGCGACAACATATTTTATTAACTCTAAATAGGTTTTGTGCTATGGATTTGCCAGATGTAGCTTGTAGGTGAATGTCAGGAGTCGGAGTCGGCAGCACTGGGTAGCCGCCCAGAGTTCTCAGAAGGGCCCACTTCTAATCCCTAAGACCACCTATAACCTTCATGTGATGGTGCTGAATTAATTTTCTTTGTGTCCACCCAGGTAGGAGGTCCCATGGAGGACAGTTTGCTGAAAGTCCTCTGAAACTTGGAACTAGCCCTGTGGCTAGATCAAGATAGGGGTAAGTGTGTGTACTAGGTCACACATTAAGGGTGGAAGCAGGTCAATACTGCCATGCAAGTGCCTATAAACAGAGATGCTTGTGACATCATTGCAATACTATGTGAAATTGGAACAGTTACGTGTCTGTGCAAACACCCTTGGATTTCAGCCCATGCATATACACACCTATCTCTACCTTGGTCAATTTCTGATGAAGCTTATGCCACAATAAAGGCAGCTTGTAACTGTTTACACAAGCTCATGCCACAATAGACCTGTTTTGTCCAAAAGGCAGTGCACAACATTCTTTGTTGTTCATAGTTCTCTGGCATGTCAAAAACGTTGGCATATCATGATCCATGTCAAGCAAGTTAAAGTTCTGTTTTTGAAATATGCTGCTGACATAAATTTCAAAGTTAAGACTTGAGGCTCAAAGGGACTGTCCATCTAGATCAGACTTGTTTTGTGCCTGGGTGCAGCTTGTTTTCGAGTTAAACTCTTGACCGTATTCTCACCCACACCTGTGAGGGGTCACTGTTATCACAATCTAATTGGTACAGGTACAGTTAGGGTTGCTTGGTCCTTAACTTGACACAGGGCCTACATATTTACATGCATTTTTATTTATGTATTTATTCTTTGATTCATATCCCACTCTACCCATGGTTCCGCATTCTGTTCCTAAGGGGCTCATAATGTAGAATGTCCTGCTACATAACCTGCCCCATGTTGCCATGAGTCCTCCTGTCCTGCTCTGCTTGTATTGAGACTACAGTAGTTTCAGCAAGCAACACATGAAGTTAGATGAGAGGGCTGATAGAGATACAGAAGTCTCATTCGGTCATTATTGTACTTGGGCTCAGTGTACTTAAGGACACTGGGAATCCACTGGGAATCGTGGATCATGGGGAGCAACTCCCCCAGATTCAACATTTGCTTCTACAGACAAACTCTGTACTTGTGGAAAGCCCAGGGTGTGGGCCAGGAGCATGCTGGCACAGGAATCAAAGTAGCCAGCATGCTCCTGTTCCCCCTTATACTAACAGGGTACAAAAATAACTGAATGGGGCTATGAACTACCACTTCTCTCAAATGTTTTGGCACATTTAAAGGGATACACACCATCTCCAAGAGACAACCTGTTAACACTAGTCAGCGGTACATCTTCATTGCATAAACCTCTTTCACTGTAATCCTAAACATCTGTATGCAAGCAGATTTCATTAAAAGTAATGTTCTTTGTTTCCAGAAGAGTAACCATGTTAGGGTCCAATCCTAAACCAGGTCAGCACTGGTACTAAGCCCTAGCACCAGTGCTGGGTGCCATAAACATACCATACAATATGTTTTACTCACCATAAAGCAGTGAGTAGAGAGCACCAGCGCTGGGCCCACGGCAGTCAGATGCTGGACCCAGCACTGGAAGAAGGAGGACATGTTGCCGGTGGGGATGAATGCAACTGCTGGCTCAAGGTGCAGCCTCTGGGGAGCCGGGAGAGGGCAGAATGACGGAGGGGTGGGGGAGAAACTGAGGTGGGAGCCAACAGGATCAGCGGAGCTCTGCTCCACCAGGTCCTGAAATCCCCGTGTTGGGTTGGAAGGCCCAACATGGAGTCTCTCAAGTTGTGTCAGCAAAATAGCTGGTGCAGACTTGAGAAACCCCATTGTGGGGCTTGAGGCTTTCCCCAAGAGAAAGGGACAGAAGTCCCCATCTCCCAAGGAGACCTTTGGCTGCTTCCTGATGCCCGCTGGATACAGCGGTAGCTGCTTTGGCATCACTGCTCCATGGGGCACCAGGGAGCTCAAGATTGAGCTATTAGTCTGTTGCAGGCAAAAAAGCAATGTGACATTTCTTCAGGTGCATGAAATATTATCTTCCGTTTGCAGTGTGTGTACATGTACACACATGTATGCATGCATAACATGTGTGCACGCACACACAACTGGGGATAGAATTTCATTCACCTGATGCGGGCTCTAGTCAATGAAATTCAATGATAAATATATTTCTCTAAGGTGCCACACGACTCTTAGGGCCCAATCCTATCCAATTTTCCAGTGCTGGCGCAGCTGTGCCAATGGAGCTTGCACTGCATCCTGGGGTGGGGAGGCAGTCACAAAGGCCTCCACAAGGTATGGAAACATTTGTTCTCTTATCTCGGAGCTGCATTGAGGGTGCACTTGTGCAGGAAAGTTGGATAGGATTGGGCCCTTATTTGCTTTGTTTCTTGCATGCCTTTTCTCTAATATTTGTCAAAACTCAAGCTTGGGCATTTTCCAGAAATTATGCAAGACTAAAAATAAACAAGTTTCTACTACTAAGGGTAGGTTAGGGATCTGGTTATTGTTTACTATATCTATGTTGGAGATTTGATTTTGAAAAAAATGTTTACCAGCTTTCAGCCTAAAGATTTTGCTGCACAACCAGTCTTTGTGCCACCATAAATGCGCTTTTGTTTCTCATGTGCTGCACCTAGTCCTCATGACTACACTTCTGTTGCCTGTACTGCTGTTGCCAAGCCCTCTAAAGCATATTGTGGCTCTGCAAAAATGCAGTAATTTCCATAAATATTGTGCCTGCTATTTGAAACTTGATTATAAGAATGTTATTATGGGCAATTATTTGATTATGCAATGAATGACAAGCAACATACCTCACCTTCTTCCCACAGTCTCACCACATCTGCCCCATTTTAACATTGTGTTTTTACGAGCTAATGTAGTTCTTCAGAGGCTCTGCATTCACAAATTTAAAATTAATAATTGAAAGTAGTCTTTATACCCACCCTCTTCTAAAGCCTCCTTCCCTATAATCTAATTGAAGGTGCTCTTCAATCTTCAGTGTAATCCTCAGTTACAAAATCAAAATGTATCCCATTCCTTGGCTGTGTGTCCTTTGGGTACAGCAGGAAATGTTTTGGAAATTTGCCATCATGAAGGAAGCGCAGGAAAGGGGGGAGGGAAGGAATTCCCAAGCCACCCTGGAATGTTCCTGCAAGTCAAAGGATGTTGTGCCTTTTTGTTACTTACAAACAGCCATCACCTGTCAAATGGGGCAGACTGGGGCAGGGGGGGGCGGCAGACTTCATTGTGGGTTGTTCAGTGGAAAGAACAGATGGTAAAGGCAGGTTCTTTCTTTCTTTTAATCAGCCTTGTTTGGCGTTAAAGACAACAGATCCTCTCACAGCTTTGATTAAATAAGATTTATTTCCACAGGCAGCTGGCAGGCAGAACGCTTATCCCCCAGTCAGTAAATACCCCTCCTCTTGCAACATGCTGCCTGCCCTCTCTACACACGCTCACTCAGACACATACACACCGTTTCCAAGAACGGTTTCTAGAACACTTCTCATAAATACCCCCCCCCCCATTGATTCCTCCTGTAGAAAATTCCTTGCACTCTGCCAGCAGCACTGGCAAATTAAAAAGAAAAAAAGTCAGGTTCTCTCCTGAGAGAATTTGGAACTTCCTCCTTCCCAAGAAGGAGGCCAGGATAGTCCCTTTCTGAAACACATTCCCAGCAAAGATGAATCTGTAAAATAAATGTCCCAGAGAGTGGATTAAGCCTGCCTTAAATCTGTGCCCACTAACCTGGAATTCCAGTTCCACAGTCTTTGTTGCAACGAGATTGGAGAAAGTTGCTCCATAGGGAGGGGTATAAGGGGAAAAGTCTCAGCTACTATGAGAGGTATAAGCTCTTGTCTGAAAACAGGTTTTGGACCATTGAGCCTCAGGTTTGAACAGCAAGAAGCACCTCAAGTTTGCACTAAGACAGATCCCTTTTTGCATTGTGAAGCCAGAGAACATTGGCTAATACTGTATTATTTTCTTATTGATTTTATAGTGATGATTTTCTTGTTGCTTTTATTTTGAAAATTCTCCTGGATGAAGAATGGTGCAGAAATGTGGAAAATGTCATAAAACTAAAAACTGGGGAGTTTTATGAAGGGTGACAATCCACAGGTCTCAGGACAGGATGGAAAGAGGCTACGTGGTAGCCACACCAGTGAAGATTCACAGAGGAAAATCCCTTCTTCTATGTACAAACCTGCCATTTTTCTGAGTGAGAGCAACAGTCTATCAAGGTCAATACTGTATTGACTGATGGCAGTGCTCCAAGCTTTGGCTTGGGGATGTCAAAGATTTAGCCTGGGGGTTATCTGCATGCAAAGTATGTGCTGTACCACTGAACTGCAGCCCTGTCCCCCAACAGAGGAGGAGCTACAGCCATCTCCCCACTGGGGATATGGAATTTTTTTCTGCTCTACCTGGATGCTGAAAGGGCGCGGGGAGGCCATGTACATGGGTTGTCTCAGATGGCGCATGTGAAAATCAAGGACTCACTGAGATGATGAACCTGTGTCTGGGTTGTACCATTTCAGACTACGGGTGGGGGTTCACTTGGTAAACCTCTGCACAGAATGTCAGGGATATACCCAGAGTTGCTCATGCTCTGCGTACTATATAGGGATTTTTTTATACAGTATATGGATGAATATTAAATTAGACGAACCTCCACCTGCAGTCTGAAATGGTACAACCCAGACACAGGCTTACTGTACGTCTTCAGTGAGAACTGAAGAGGTAAATTTAATGAAGACAATTAAGAGGTGGATTTAATGGAGGTCTAGCAAAGCCAACTGCATACATGGCCCTCTACTGGCTGCTTTGCACCTTTCTTTTGGAATTGCCCCTGGAAGACCTAATGGCATGCGAGCAAATGCCAGACACAAAGTTAAGGTAACACCTTTTATGAGACCAGTTTACACTGGTCAAACAGAACACAAACTTCCAAACTCTCTCCCCCCCCCCCTTTCGGACAAATGTCTGATGAATCAGATGAGGACTGGCAGAAGAGTCAATGTGGGGTAGTGATTAGAGTATTAAACAAGGAAACCTGGGTTCAAATATCTGCCTTGGACCAATTCCTATCTCTTATCCTGACCTACTTCACAGGGTTGTTGTGAGGATTATTCCCCCGGAGGCTGGGGATAAGAATAGGCCCTCAGTTTGGCTGAACTTGTTGTAAGAGGCGACTAAACAGCCACCAGGTAGATGGGACTCGTTAGCCTGGGAAGGCAGCTCATCTGAGAGAAGGAAAACTCTGATCCCAAACCTCCACTGCCTTGTGGCTACAGCCAGTTATGGAAAAGGCTTCAGGAGTCAACCTCGAGGCAAAATCCGGAGCTGGAGTCCCTAAGGCAGTTCATGGCTGAACACAGTCACATTCTGGCAACTCCTGCGACACTGCTGGAACCAACCAGAAGTACTGGCTTCTGCCTTCCCATTGGACCATTTCAGCGATGTGGAGAGGGGGGATTTGCTGCATGGGTAGCAGTCTATCCGCCATATCTACCTTACCCAGGCTTCGCGCACTGGAGAGGACACTGTTTCGGAACCACTATTCAGAGCGCGATACCATAGTCTTCCAAGACTGAAGGATGCCAACTAGGTGTGAGGATTAAAGGGGGTTAATTTTGTAACTGCCACAAACTCCCTGGAGGAAGGGTGGAATAAAAATATAAAGAAGGAATGAAAGGGAATGACATCTGGGATTTGAGGAAGTGCTTTGAAGCACATCTGCACTCAGCAAGGGAGGGCAGCTGCTTGGGCTCCATGAATATTTGAAGGGCCTACTTAACTGACCCCCCCCCCCCACCTGGCTCCTGGCTATACGCTGTGCTCTTTGAACTTTTGGAAGGCTAGCAGGGAGAGTGGGTTTCTAACTGGAACTGTGGAACATGCAATACCCTCTTGCTGGTGGGAAAGCCAGGACATTCCTTTGGGGAGCCTCACAAAAAGCTGCTCCTTTTTCCGAGCCAGAGAGTGAGAGTGTGGTCTAGTGGTTACAGTGTTAGACGAATACCGGTGAAACTAGTTGAAATCTCTTGGCTGTGAAAACCCCAAGGTGGCCTGGAGTCAGTCCCACTCTCTTTGCCTGCCTTAGCTTGCAGGGTTGGTGTGAAGATAAGGGGAGGGGGAGAAGAGCCCTGCCTGCTGCCCTGAGCTCCTTGGAGGAAGGGCCAGGCTAAAAGTGAAGCTAAGGCATGCACTGCAAGCAGGCAGGCCCTTCTCCTTTTCAGAGTCAAGGGCACAGGGACCCGCTTCCCGCCTTCTGCGCGGTCCCCCATATTTGCAGCCCGTCCAGCTGTGAGCCTCCCGCGCCCGCTCGCCCCAGCTGCAGGGCAAAGGTTGGGAAGCCGCCCCGCGCCCCCTACTGGCCAGCGGCGCATCGGCAGCGGGAGCGGCAGCAGCGAGGTTATTTGTAGGGAGCTGCTTTGATCCCAGGAGGGGAACCTGAAACTCTCGCATTCCTGGCATAGCAGCCCAGCCTCCCGGGCTCTCATTACAGCTGAGGAGGCTGGCGCTGCGGCGCTCGCTCGCTCGCTCAGTCGCCTTCCTTCCAGCAGGGGCGGAGGTGGGCGCTGTGCTGAGCCAGGCTCCATGCGCACCAGGCACACACACACACACACGCAGGCAGGCAGGAGCGCGCACGCTGCGGGCTGTGCTCGGGCGCTCGCTTCTCGTTGTGCCTCCGCTGCTCGCAGAAAGAGCCCGGCGGTGGAGCCCCCGCGTCCCCTGCAGACCGAGGCCGTTGGAGCTGCTACGGTCCGGTAAGTTCCGCGTCCCCGGGGCGCCGCGGGTGACATCTGTCGGGCTGTCCTCTGCAGCCAGGCGCCCTCCGCAGGCGCGGGCAGCGGATTCTCCGCAGGCGGCCGCAGCAGCAGCAGCAGCCCCGGTTTCCACCAGTGGTGGGGAACCGATCAGCGCTCTTCCCCAGGAGGGACTGTCTTGGCCACTCGGGGCGGTGGTCTGGGCGCGCTTGCGGGCGCAGGGTGACGCCTCCCCCCTTGCAGCCTGCTTTGAGATCTGGGGGTGCGAGTCCCCTACACTCCTCCGGGTGCCCCCCAATTCTCGCTCTCTCTCTGCCTTTTCCCAGCCTGCAGAAGTCGCAGCGCTCGCCGAGGGCACACAGCCCATAGAAGAGCTTGGGAGGAGAAGCTGCGAGGCGGGGGGAGCAGCAGTCACGGGGGGCGCCAGGAGAGCCTGCAGGTGCTGTCGAGGGTATCCCCCGCGCAGGGCAGCCTTGGCTTTGTCTTGCCTGCTGGAGCCCTGAGCTCCTCGTTCTCACTTCGAAGGAATGTTAATTGCAATCCAAACCCCTGTGATGTCAGCGCAGAACTATTTGGAAAACAAAGAGCGGGCGGGCGGGCAGGCAGGCAGCTCGAAAGACGGCGCAGCAGCTGGCAATCTGGGGGCTGCGCTTCGGGCGATCGCGCTCCTCCCACCCCCTCCCCGGGCTTTGGAAAGGGGGTCGGGATCCTGCCCCTGGCCAGCTCCGAGCCCCAAAGAGAGTTTCCCGGGAACTGGCCGCTGAACTGATCGCAAGACCTTCAGATCAGGAAGGCGGCGTGCGCACGAAAGAGGCTCCTGGCCCCGGCCCCAGAAGTGGTTGTGAGCGGGAGTGTGCATGATGCGCGCATCGGCTGCCAAAGACTAGCAAGCAGCCCAATCCTAGGCACGTCTACTCGGAAGTAAGTCCTCTTATAGGCAATGGAGCTTTCTCCCAGGTCACTGTGGCTAAGATTTCAGCCTAACACCGTCCCCCCCCCTTTAGGTAAGGTGAGTCAAACTTCATACATGGCAATGTGCTGTAGAAATTTTGCCTGTTAGAATGAAGGCTGCAGGCCTCGGTTTTCTTACCTGGGAGTAAGCTTCAGTGAATATGATGGACCTTCCACTCTGGAAGGTGGAACTCCTCATTTAAACCCCCTTCCCAACTAACCATTAGAAGCTGCAGAGCTTTTTGCCGCGTCCCCCCCCCTTTGCAGAGCTTTTTGGTATGTTGTGTAGTGCTGTAGAACTACTAAATAACCAGGAATTGGTGGGTGGTTGGCTTCCCAGCAAGAAACCTCTCTGTAGAAATCAAACATGGACTACTTTGAAGTACCAGCAATGCTGCCCTTGGGAGATTTCTTTTTTCATTTAAAGGAGACAAATGTTTAACCTAAATTTACCCAGAGACTCTGTGTGTGTGTATGTGTTGAAAAAGGGACTTGTCACGTCTTTCAAGTGAAAGATTAAGAAGCCCCTATGAATGGAGGTAGATTGAGGAGGGCTTTCCAGCAGCCAAGTTAGCAGCTGATCCTCGTCTAGATTTTATTTATTTATTGCATATATAACCCTTCCACCAAGGAGTTCAGGGTGGCAGATGTGGTTCTCCTACCTTCACCCCTTTCAGCCTCACAACAGCCCTGTGAGGTAGGTTAAACTGAAAAATGGTGACCAACCCATAGCAACCCAGGAAGTCTCATGCCTGAGTGGGAATTTGAACCTTGGTCTTCCGACTCTTGTAACCATTAGAGCACCCAAGGAAGAGCAGATATTGCTACTGGAACTACAGCTGTTTTATGGGCAATAGAATTCTCTAGAAAGGAATATACCTACTGAGGGCCCCTTATTTGTGACTCTGTTGTCATCTTGAAATAAAGTGTAATATCTGTTGTAGTAGTAACATCTATTGAGAAAGGAATGTGCAGTTCCTGGACATTCAGGGTCTCCACTTCCAACTGTTGAAAGCTTATTTACTCTCACCACAAGTGTGGCTCAGTGGGCAAGATGTTGGACTAGGTAGCTTAAGAAATGCAGCTTTAGTTCTCTACTGTATGCCATTGGTTGACTATGGGAAGTCAATTTTCTTTCACTTCATAGCCTACTTTACAAGGTTGTCCTGAGTCACGATGAATCTAGTTTTTAAAAAAGCATACATAAGTTTGTTCACTGCCCTCAGGCTGCAGTCCTAGCCATACAGTACTTACATGGTAGTAAGTCTCATTCACATTAGAGAGATTTGCTTCTCAGAAAGCATAAATAGGATTGGGCTCTAAGGCTGCAATGTTAAGCGGACATACTTGGAGAAAAGTTGAAATCATTTAATGCATCTTTATCCTACTGAAGTCCAGGAGCTCTGAGGCTGTAATCCTAGGCCCACTTACCTGAAAGTAAGCCCCATTGCATAAAATGGAACTTACTTCTGAGTAAACATGTATTGGATTGCACTGTGGGTGACTTGACAGTGCAACAGAACAGACATAAATGAGATTTAAAACCAATGCTTCAGTAATTAAAAAAGTCATTTATTACATTTTGCACCTTCCCTTCCTCTAAGCAGCTCAACAGGGAGATAAAAGACAGTTATCTCATTTTTTCCTAACAACAGTCTTGTGAGGTAGGATAGGCAACCACCATGAGGGAGCTGCTCTCTTTAGGGAAGCTCTCTCAGCATTGAGTTCTGATGATAGACAACAGGAAGATGAAATGTGGAAAAAGTTTTGCCTGCTCTCTGCTCACTGAGCTGTGCTATGTGCTGACTCCAGTTCTCCTTCCTTTCAGGCTCATTTGGCTGGACAGCGGCTGCTAGATTCCAGGGATAGTGGGTGTTTTCTTCATTGTTGTTGTTGTTGTTGTTGTTGTGTTTTCTGTGCCTTTGGAAAGCACTGGTTGACCACCAGTTACCCGAGAATGCGGACAGCTGAGGATTCCTCTGGGACTGTCCTTCACCGTCTCATCCAGGAGCAGCTGAGATATGGCAACCTCACTGAGAACCGTACGCTCCTGGCAATACAGCAGCAAGCCTTGCGTGGAGCAGGAAGTAGCAGCAGTCCGCGGTCTTCTCTGGAGAGTCTCACCCAGGAAGAGAGCCAAATGGTTCAGCAGTCAACCCGGCAGGAGCCCCAGGGCCAGGAGCACCACTGCGACCACCTCTACCTGGAGAATAACATGTACCGCCTCTACCAGCCTCAGCACAAGGGGGAGGAGCTCCCCACCTATGAGGAGGCCAAAGCTCATTCCCAGTATTATGCCTCACAGCGAGGACAACAGGCTGGGGCAGCTTTGTCTGGGGTGCCTGCTGAAGGAGGACAGCGCAGGGCCTATGCCTCAGACACCAGCAGCCAGCACCAGGACGAGTCGCTGAAAGAGCTGAAACACGGACATGTGCGGTCGCTTAGCGAGCGGCTCCTGCAGATGTCACTAGAGCGGAACGGGGCCAGGGCTCAGAACCACATGAGTTCCTCTCACAGCTACCCACAACTTTCTAGGCACTATCAGCTGTCTGTCTCCAAAGGAAAGCCCTCTGAAGGGCTGGAACCCCCGGGTCCTCCTCCAGAATATCCCTATATCATCTCAGCCCAAGAGGCTTCAGGCAATTACCTGCCAGACCCCAGGCTTCACTACAGAGAAAGTCCAGGGTTTCAGCATCCTGAAATCAGGTAATCCATCAGATTGGAGCAGCACCTCACGTGTGCATGTCAAAGTACTCCAAGTGTATTATCTTCTTGTAACCCTTACATAAGCAAGCATTATTATCTCCACATTGCAAATGGGAAGCAGAGACAGGGAGGGAGTGGCTTGCTAAAAGCTGCCTCCTAGTGAGTTCATGGTAGGGGTGATATTTGAATCAGGGACCTCCTAATGCATAGTTGAGTCTCTTAGCTACTGCACTACCAGCTCATGGTTCATTTCAGTTGTGCTTAAAAGGTCCATGGGCCAAACTGCCAGGAATGAGATGACTCCAGAGGAGCTCAGGTAGTGAATTAGATTCAGGTTGGTCACTTGGTGAAGTGTTGTGAAGCTGCGTTGTCTACTCTGATGGAAAGAGCACAGCTTTTCTCATCACCTGTTACCTGATCCTTTTAGCTAGGAATGCTGGAGGTTGAATGTGGGACCTGCTTTCATGCAAGGCATGTACCCTGTCCCTGGGCTGTGACCCCTCTCCTGTTGACAGATCCCTGTCTGGAAATCCATCATTTGCTCAGGTTTGCAAGGTGCTCAAAGATCACTGGTTTGATCCAGGCACTGGATTGTTTGCTTCAAAACAATTGCCCTTCAAAATCATTGCCAGCAATCTTTTCTTTTTGAGAAGGGAAATTGTTTAGGAATTTGATGAAGCTTGTGGTTCAATAATCTGGTTCCAGGTCTCCCCCCCCCCCTTTCAAATTCCTCCTTCTCTTTATGGGTTGGTTTGAAAGTTCACTTTTCTTCAGACAAGGGTTGCAAGAGAGCCTTGAAGAGGGTGGAGAAGCACCTGAGCTGCAAAGGTAACCAATCCAAAAGAGATACAGACCTCTTAGCTAGCTCACTAGTGCTTCCTCTTACCCCAGGGAAGTAGGAACAGGTCAAAGTCACATGGAAATACTCAAAGGAATGAGGCAGCTTGTGCAAGGTTGACCTCCTCCGTTATGAATCTAGTTAGTAAAGAAGTAAAAGTCCACATGGCTTTCTTTTGGGAGAGGTAGGAGGAAGATGCCATGTCTTCATCCAACCCTATTCTACATGGGGGGGGGGGAGTTAAAGGTAGACTTCTCCTTGAGATTTCTTTTTTCCTTTTTTTTTTTTTAAGTACAAAGTATTTCAGAAGGAAGTGTCTGGACAGTCTAGAACAGAAGCATCACGTAGTAGAAAAGACAGCAACTATGTTTTGCCCAATGGAAGATGGAATTATTTGCTTCCAAAACCTGTAGTTTTTGACTGGAGGAAAGTAAAACCGATGTGTGCTTAGAAGAGTGCACCAAGGCAACCAGCGTGAGCTCTCAAAATGTCAATGGGGGCTTAACATCCTATCTCCTTTGCATGCCATTGCCTTTCTAGAATCATGAGCTCTGCCACCAACAATGAATGAGTATGCAGAGGGCTGATCTTGAACAATGTAAGGCATTTTGAAACCATTCAAAGGGCTTTCCTATTTGCTTAGGAATAATATGGTCTTACAGTTGTCTTAAGGACCTTTACAAGGGATTTCACAATGGTCTCTCTCTGCTTGTGAAGTAGCAAACTTTAGAGAAGAATGGGGGAAGTTGAAATGTGGTTCTTTGCTGTGAAGCAAACTGTAGTGAATGCTGACAGGAAGAGATAATGTTAGAGACAGGAAATGAACTCTTTCCTGGGGAAGAAAAGGAGGGGGTGGTGGCTCTATGCTGAAAGAAAAGTGCATTTATTCTTGTTTGCTCCAAGAATGCCTCACAAGAATGTCTGCCAGTCCAGCCTTTGTCAGATGAGGCCATGTCTTCTCAGGAAGCATCTACCCATTCAGGCACCAGAATGGTGGCCATGTTGAATTCTAAGAAACTCCATGGAGGATTAAATTTATAATAATAATAATAATAATACAGGTATTTCTATACCGCCTTTCTTGGTCCTCAGATTTCTCCTCGGACTTTATTCAAGGTGGTTTATGTAGGCAGGCTAAATAAATCCCCATAGGGATTTTTACAATTTGAAAGAAGGTTCTATCTTTCAAGAAACCACAACATTCAGATGTTTCTTTCTGATCTGGTCGCAACATTCTGGCCTACATCCTCAGAGCAGATGGAATAACTCGGCTCAGCTTGTCAGCTGCTTCAGGGTCGCACGGTGCCGGTGGCCTCGAACTGGTAACCTGCGGATGTTATCTTCAGGCAAATGGAGGCTCTACCCTCTAGACCAGACCTCCTCCTTATGAATGGCTAAATGCCACAGCGTTGATTCATGCCCAGCTAAGAGCTTTGCATGCCATAGAGTCTCATTCTCTTATATTTACTAAATTGTCCATTTCAGGGTTCCAACCCAAATGTGAATTTTATTTGAAGAGACAGAATACTGAAATTCAAATGCATGCCTCCTGTGAAAGTGACAGACTCTGTTTCTCTTGATCACTTTGTCCTTTTGAACATCCCTGCATTGGTGTCCTTTTGAACATCCCTGCATCACATTACAGCATTGGTGTTAAACACATTATTCACTTGGCAGTAAGATCCATTCACATCAGTGGATTTCATTTTCTAAGGCTGCTACAATCCTATGTATATACAGGTGTGCACCATTTAACAACCTTCCACTTAATGACAGACCACTTATGTGATGGTGGTCAAAGACAACAAAGATACTGTTAATGAGACAAGTCAGGACTCCCATAGCCTGCAGCAGAGTGTCTGTTTACACAACAGAGGCTCTTAATGCAAAGCAGATACAATGTATCTCCAGCAGCCTGTGCAGCCAACTAGTTTCTGGCAGGGGCTGTCTGTTTACACAACAAAGGCACTAGATTGGGCTGAATGTTGCTTGGATTGGAGAAGGTATCCCCATTGTTAAATGGAGCACACCTGCACTTACATGGGAGTCAGTCCCATTGAATAGAGTGGGACTTCCTTTCAAGTAAACATGCATGCAGTCATGAGAATAACCAGATACAAAACAGAGTACCTATACCTTTAACCACTGTTTAGTAGAGGGAATTTTGGCAGGTTCAACTCAACATGGAAGGGTTTAAAAAGCTACACCTGCCAAAATCCCCTCTTTTATGCAGCGGATAAAGGTATAGGCACTCTGTCCTCCACTGGAGTAGCCTGTAAATACATGATCAGAATATAAGTAACTACAATATTGTATTTTAGCTGTATGGTACTGAATAACTAATCATACCTATTAAATAATAAATATTAGTGTATGTATTTACAAAAAGACTTCAAAGCAGTGCATATGCTGTATGAATTCTGCAATGCAATTTCTGGCTTCAAAGCCTAATTACAGTAAAGTTCAAAATTGCATAAGTGTTATATTTTGCATTTATGTTGCCCCCCCCATTCTGCACTCTTTCAACCCCATTCTTTCAACCCCATTCTGCACTCCTCCATGTGTTAAACTCCTGTGAAGTAATGCAAAGTGTAATACTTGTTCTTTCAACATGGGGATTTGGGGACGGAGTGGATTGCATGTATTGTATATGTTCCTTCAGAAGATATTGGATTTCAGAAGTACTTCTCTTAATCTTGCTTCTGTTCCTGTTCATTGGGATGGGCCTTGGGGACATTCACTTTCTTCAGGAGCAGAGTTTGGCCAGTGATTTTGGGTTAGGTAGATGGTACTATTGGTTGCTATCATGTGTTATGAGTGAGAGGTTGTGTCTTTCCCAAAAAAGCTTTCAAACTGTATTCAAAGGTTCTTTGAAGGATTATTCTGATAAATAAGGATTTCAAAAGCAGATTCAGTGATATGCTTCTCAAGAGTCCCTTATCAATGAATAGAAAAAGGACATAAAAAACCAGTTTGCACCACCTGGATTGTTGGCCCAACTTCGCTAGATTGTTAAGCACTAGATTGTTCAATGACAAAATTCTTGGGGCATAGTGGCTTACATTATTCATGTGATTGCATCAGGTGTCTACACTGGAGATCTGTATATGCAGTGTTGGGCAAAGACCAGTGCTGAGGTCTTCCTGCTTCAAAGTGTCTGCTTGTCTTTGTAATTCCTTCACCTCTCCTTTCTCTAGGGTGATGCAGGCTCAGATGTCCCAAGGTTTCTTGCCACCACAGGCTGCAATGTGCCATAGTCCTCTGGGATCTCTGACTTCAGCTGGGGTGGAGGCTTTGATGTCAGCCCAGGCTGCTTCTGCCAGCAACCACTTGTCCCAAATGGAAGCTGTGTTGACTGAGAATGAGAAGTGCCTGAGAGAGAATGAGAAGCTCCAGAGGGAGAACGAGATGCTGCGGCGGGAATTGGAGAGCTATGGTGAAAAAGCCAACCGAATCCAGAAGGTAATGGAGCAAGCAGCTCCATTGGAAAGGTCAAAGCATATGCAGCAGTTGCAGATCCACATGTAGGCTGAGGATCTTCTCAGCAAGGGATTGCTTCTTCTCACTTCCTGGATTTGAAAAGAAAGACAGGAAATGGTCCAGGAAACGGTCCTGTCTTCTGCTCCATTTCTCTGTTTTTTTTATTTGAAAAGCGGGCAGAGAAGCAGGAGGAGTTGGTGCACCACTGATAAGGGAGGGAGTGTGGCCTTTTGTATGCAGCTTCTGGAGGTCTTGGGCCAGCCCTGGTTCATAATGATAAGGAAGTGCCTATTGAGACCATTATGAAGATGCCATTTTGACTGAGAGTAGTCATAGTACTCCGTCCTATGGGGACCTGGGAGTTCAGCAAAATGCCTCGCAGGCCCAGCCTTATCTTCAGCAACATTTCCAGAAATTTTCTGCCCCTTGTCTTTTGTTTCCCAGAAACAGCTGTCATGAAAACACATCTCCTTCTAATTTTTCTTAATCACCCCCTCCCCATTAAACAGCTGTGGAGTGCAAGCACAAAGTGCACAACAGGTCTTAAGCTAAAGCAGTTGTTGAGTGGATAGAAAAGAGTCCATTCACCATCTCTATTCACAGTTGTGCCCTCTTGCTATGGGGCCCTCCCTCTTGGGGTCTGCACTAGGCAAGTCACAGAAAGCCTTTTGTGCAGAAGCACACAAGGAGCGGCCTGTTCTAGCCCAGCTTGAGCCAAGGGCAAGACTCCTCCCCACTGAACCAGTGAGTTATTTGGGGACTGTAGGGGGCACGTGCCAGGCCTGCAGAGGTGGGGATGCAGAGGAAATGTGCCAAGTCTGCATAGGAAAGGGTAAAAATGGAACATGTAATTGGATGTCAAGATCCTGCCAGCTGGGATTTGAGTGGGAGAAGGAGAGAAGAGCAAAGAAATTGCCTGCAGAATACATCCAAGTCATTGTCATGTTTCCTACATAATTTATTTTTAAATCTTCATAGTTTGTAGATTTTTGGGTGCCTTACTTAAGCATTTTCAGAGCACTGGGGGAGGTGGCATTTGGCAGCCTTTTGGTATGGCCGTAGGGGACTGAGAGGGAAGGAGTGGCAGCCAACACTGCTCTTCAGCCATGACTTTTGCTGCTCATTTTCAAAACAATTGCCTAGCTTAAGCTGGGGCTTGCCTTCTCAGCAATGTTAGATAGTTCAGTGAACCAGCAGAAAATGAGGAATGGGCATTCAGAAAGATCAACTGAGAGATCAGAACTGCACAGTGACCAGTTTCAATCATCTTAAAATGGAGCCCAACAATGCTGATTTAGCTATTATCTGATGGTCTTTTGGCTAGGCTTTTAGCTGCGCTTGCATGTGTTTTAAAACATAAATATGAATCAATGAGCCCAAGAATTTATCTACCTTCAGTTTGTGCAACTGCTCTTCAATTGGTTTTGCTGCCATGACTTTTCTCAGGGAGCCCTGATTTGTAGTTCTGCAAGGGTGGCTCTCCGCATCCTCCATACCAAAATCCCCAAATACCTTAAAAAAAATGCAATGAAAAAATATTACAGTCACATTGTACTTTTGCAGCATTATAGATACAATTCCTGAGGTCTGCCTACATAACAAGATGGGAAGTAATGCTATACCCTAGTTAAATTTGCTGTGTAAACATTTTATAAGAGCACCAACAAATAGGCACCAGCGCTGTTTGATGGGTCAGACCACAAAATTCAAAGCCATTTTCAAAATCCAAGATCTGTATAGTACAGAAGAGGCTGCTAACCTTCGGTATTCTCTTGGTCTGTGAATTGCATTTCTTGAGCAGATATCTGCTAGAGACTTTCAAGTATCTTCTCATGCAGATACTTTTTTAACCAAGATATTTTGGTTCTTTCCTTCAGTTGGAAACTGAGATTCAGCGAATTTCAGAGGATTATGAAAACCTAATGAAAGCATCTTCTAAGCGAGAGACACTGGAAAAGGCCATGAGGAGCAAGAAGGACCAAGAGATGCGGCGATTGCAGGACTTCAACCGAGATCTAAAAGGTAAGATGGTGTGGCTAGGACTGGCAGTATACTTAGTGTTAATATCTAACTAGAGGGGCTGATAGTCTGCAGAAAACCTTATGTTGGGCTGATGCTTCCGTTCTTGCACCCCCTTGAAGCAATACAGTGCTACTAACGTGGTATAATCTGTTCTACCGCCCAGCATGGCTCTACCCAGGGATGCAGTTAGAATGCGTATCTTCCATCATAACTAGCCCCTCACTGAATTCATGGTTTTGGAAGACAGTGAGTGAGCTGCAGATTTGCACATGCTTTTCTCCTCAACTCCTGTGCAGCTTCTGTTTCTTTCCAGTTTACCAATGGGTTTCAGAACCTGGTTAGGACTAGTTCTTGCCCTCCAAGTTTGCCAGTGAGCTCTTAACAGGGAAAGAGAAAGAAATTGTTTATGAGATGAGGGGGAAGGGAGGGGAGCAGAAAGTGTGCAGGTTCATACCGTAATCACAGTCCTCCAAACTTTGGTTTGGAAAACTGTCTGAACAGGACAACATTGTTTGTTTGACAAGACCCTAAAAGCCATCTCCCTTTAAAAACTAAGTTTTTAAAAACTGTTTTTAAACCTTAGTATTTTGAAAGGAAAAAAATTACATTGACGGGAGAGTGTGTTACGGCTTTGGAAAAGAGAAAGATTTGCTGGTCGTGCCTTAAATATATAACACAAAAGATGCTTCTTTGGCATTGTGTGCCAGTTCTACAGCCATGCTTCCCTGTCATGATTGCCTGTAGTGTTATCAGAGCGCCCCTCTGGTGGGGAGGGAGCCTTTATGAATTGCATTCTAATTCTCATTCTTCTTTCAATTTGCCCCAGAGCGCCTGGAGTCTGCGAACAAGCAGCTGGCCAGCCGGGCACAGGAAAACCAAGAAGGAAACCAAGGGACAATGGCAAAACTTATTGCCCAAAGTAAGCAGTCTCCAAATGTTTGTACTACTGTATATTTCAAGCCCAGCTGAGCTGTTCTCTACACTACCATCTTCCGGAGCCTTTTGCTGTAGATAGGTTGGGAGAGAGGATTTAAGGGAGGTCCCTTTAAGATTGAGGAGAAGGCGGATCCTCCCTTGGAAGAGTTTTGCCATTCCCCAGAGAGTGCTAAGCTGTTCTTGGCACTTAAACTAGAGCCATTAATCACCACAGCCATCAGTGTGACCTGGATTCTTTGCATTCCAGTGGCTGTTCCGGCTGTTCCTGCACACAGACTGTACTCCCTCTGTTTAGAATCCTTGGTCCAAGAGTGTGCTTTCTTTCTCTCTCACTCACTTATCATTCTGGATTTTCTTAAAAAGAAAAACTTGTTGCCAGGTGGTGGGAATTAGCCTGGAGGAGGGGTGGGAACAGGGACGAAAGTACTAGTTATCTTTTCTACAGCTAATACAAGGAGCTGCTAATACAAGGAACTGCTTCTTCCCAAACAATACCTTTCTTCCCAGCCTTGCAAACAAAGCAGTGTAAAACTTCATTTAGAATTGAATGGGTATGGCCCTCTCATGGCTCTTTTGTTATAGCTAGAGTGACCTAGTGTTCTGCAGGAAGGATCAAGTCTCCAGCCCTTTGCTGAAATAAATATAGCTTTCTCACCTAACCAGTAGTGGCAGAGTGACTACCATTTTGAGGGGCCTTGGAAGTAAGGGAAGGCGCTCACTCAGCTTGGTTACTTTTCTGACCTGTTCCTGCTCTGGTGCAGCTGATAGAAGAAGCCTCCATGAGATTTGTGTAGTTTCTCCAGAACCATGAGTGGAACAGCCAGTCAAAATGCAGTTTCCCTGGTTTCTGATAGGGTGAGAGGGAAGTAGTACGTAGCCAGTTCAGAAAAGTGTGGACAGGCAGAAAGCAACAGGTAACTCTAGAGCTTCTCAGACCACTGTGCTACATTCCCATGGCTTCTTTCTTCCTCTCGTTATGCTGAACATACTTGATGTGATGATCAGACAATGTGACCATCATGATCAGATTGAGCAGAGCAATAATATGAGGATGATATTCTGGTATCGGTAATTAGAAGAAAGCATAAAGTCAAAGTTGTTTAGTACAAATGTGCATTTTTCTGTTTCCTGTAGTTGTCTGTTCCCTGGGCAATGGCCCAATATGATCCCACCATGGAATAATTCAACTCAAGTACAGTCAGTGGCTGCTAAGAACGTAGGCAACACCCATTTCTAATAGACAAGGAATGGCTGGCTCGTTCACGATGAATCAGTCAAAAATTATCTCTGCAGATTCTCTTGCTTTTTTCCCCAGTGTCTTTCTTGTGATTAAAAAGGAATGGGAAGTATCCACGGTTAGTGACCTCTCCTCCTTGTGTTTCCTCCAGACTACGAGCACCAGCAAGAGAGGGAGAAGCTAGAGCGGGATGTTGCACGACTGCAAGGTGCCAATGAAGACCAGCGCCGCCGGGCAGAGCTACTGGAACAGGCTCTGAGCACTGCCCAGACACGGGCCTCCAAAGCAGAGGAAGAGCTGCGGAGGAAGCAGGCCTACGTGGAGAAAGTGGAGAGGCTGCAGCAGGCACTGGGCCAGCTCCAGGCAGCCTGTGAGAAGCGCGAGCAGCTGGAACTGCGTCTCCGTACACGCCTAGAGCAGGAGCTGAAGATGCTGCGGGCTCAGCAGGTGAGTGGAAGGCTGAGGAACCATGAAGGGCCATCCATACTGTTTAAAAACCTGATTGAGGGCTATGGCTCTCTGGGTCAGTCAACGTCTGGTGAACTGTGGCTACATATCCTTGCTAGAGGCTCAGCAGTTTTGCTTCATATTAACTTAAGGGGGAATGTCTATTAGAAACAGCCAGGGAAGCAGGAGACAGATTTCTTGAGAAAAATCATATAATCAAAGGACTTGTAGGCATGCCCCATAATCGTTCTTAGAAAAAATAAACAAAACTGACCTCAAAAGGGGAGCCTTAACCTTCTGCAAGAATGGCTTACCATATGGGGTATTTTACCAATCTTATGCCTCAAGCCACTAATGCACATGTTTATGGAACACCAATCTAATAATATAATAATAATAAACAAATTGAGGTGTGGATTCTCTCCAGCAGTCTTCTTGCACGTCTGGTCAGATTGACCGATGATTAAAATTTGACCGAGGCAAGCATGTAAGTTACCTGGCTACCATTATTGAAAAACAATTAGCAGCCAGCACTGCATGTTGGTGTTTCATAAGTTAGCATGTGCTGAGATTTAGTCTCAAGATGAAGTTAAAAAGGCACCATGTAGGAAAGAATGAAACTCAAGATATGCCCGCACTGTAAAAATGGTTATATTATTATTAATTATGACATCAGCTATGTTCATGGTGTTACTTAAATTAGCCTGTTGGAGCAGAAGCAGGGAAAGAAATGAAAAACAGATATTTTGCCCATTAAATTTTTTTTAAAAAATGTTGAATGTAAATATTTTTACTTGCCAAGCCCAGCTATTTACTAAACTGAGCTGTGCCAGCTTCCAAGACCAATAAGACAGGCTAAAGCTTGCCATCTTGCATGGTAAATGTGGTGTATGTGTTTGGTAACACCCTAATGAAGAACCTGCTGCAAAAAAAATATGCTTGATTGACATGGGTTCCTTCCAAGCCAAAACTGCTTAGAATGGATTGGCTCAGGATGTGCACTCATAAAAACATAAGTTCAGTTCAAAACATAAGGAAGTTCAGCTTCCTGTATCTCACAGTGACCCATCAAATGTCCCAGAGAGCACACAAGACAACAAGAGACCTGCATCCTGGTGCCCTCCCCTGCATCAGGCATTCTGACATAGCCCATTTCTAAAATCTTAATATATTAATAGGACCAGTCCATATTATTATTGTTAATAATAATAATAATAATAATAATAATAATAATAATAATAATAATAATAATAATGAATCAGCTGTTCTCAGCAGCAGCAAGAACACAGAGTGACATCAGTTTTTGCTTCTGTTTGCTAATCCAGAGACAGATAGGTGTGCCTAGCAGCGGATCTTCTGAGTTGAATGCCCATGTGCTGTCTGAACAGCTGAGAGAGAAAGAAGAGAAGATCCTAGCCTTGGAGGCGGACATGACCAAGTGGGAGCAAAAGTACCTAGAAGAGTGTACCATGAGGCAGTTTGCCATGGATGCTGCTGCCACTGCCGCTGCACAGCGGGACACCACCATCATCAACCACTCCCCGCGCCACTCCCCCAACAACAGCTTCGACGAGGATCTCTTGCTGGCAAATCACAAGCATCAGGAGATGGAGAACAGGTTTGTCCTGCTAGAGAAGGTTTAATAAGGGGATATTGATTAACTGGCTTGGGCCCAACATGAATGTTTTCTTTTTCAATGTTGCATTCCTTAGGAAAAAGGTTCTTTTGTGGTCAACCATAGGAAAACTTGCGTTCTTAGTACTCATGCACTAAAGGCACATTAAAAAGAGACTCTCTGTTTGCAAAATGGAAACAATGGTGGTTGCTCTCCTGAGCACCTTTTATGTATATAGAACCTTTATTAGCATAAACAATCAAGCAACAAATAAATATGCAGCAATAAACATGCACACAAAATAAATGACACATGAAAATTAAATTAGTTAAGACGGATGTTTTTTACTTTCTGAGTAACTACAACAGAATCAATCAACCCTTAAAGTTTGGGGGACCTTTTAAAAGTGCTCTTTATCAGGGGAGTACAACTGTCCCTTTGTACCCCAGCATATCTTTCCCAATTGTGTGCCCTTTGGGGACAGAGAATCATTGGTTGATTGATTTTTAGCTATGCAAACTGCTTTGTGAACAACTTTTGTTGAAAAGCAGTATATACATATTCATCATCATCATCCTCATGCATTTAGTGGGACAGCTCTGTTTTATGAGCTGAAAAGCAGGTATCTGAAGGATGCTTCAGAAAGGAAGATGCTAACTCTGAAACACCGGTGCCTGAAATAGCACCACTGCCTGCTTTTTCTCATACGGTTTTCTGTATTTCCCAGGTTAAAAGCACTCCATGCCCAAATACTTGAGAAGGATGCTGTCATCAAAGTCTTGCAGCAGCGCTCTCGGAAGGACCCCAGCAAGGCTCTTCAGGGCTTCCTGCGACCTGCCAAATCCGTGCCATCCATCTTTACAGCCTCTGGCACCCAATATTGGCCAGGCACCTCTGCCAGTGAAGGTGGTTCCCGGGGGAGTCCAGGTAAGAGAGAAGTTGCATGATAATAGGAGAAGAGCAGGAAGAAATTCTAGGTCTCTTGTGTGTTTATACAATCTATTTCCAGTTCAGCTGTCATGTTCCTTATCCTTCAAGTCATGGTCTGGAGGTCTGGGAACATGATATGTGAATTGATTTAGGCCATTGATTTGAACGGAATGGGGGGAAAGACAATAACTGTGAGTGGAATTGTTGTCTCTGCTTGGCTGTCAGTTCTTGGTCCCTAATCTGAAGTCCACAGTCCAGCTGTGGAATTTCCTGTAGGTGGAGACTGGATAGAGATGTCAGTAATGATGTCTCATGTAGTGAAACTTTACACCCCCAACTTCTTCTCTTGCCAGTGCTCATGACAAGGAAGAAATACAGAAGGAAGCATTAGTATAAACTTGTAAATGTTTTCTTTCCTTGATCAGGGTCTTGTCCTTAGACATCAAACCCTGAAAGGCTGTCTGAAATTTACTGAGCTTTCTGGTCTAAATGGAGCTCCTTTCCTTCTTCCTGCAGCACCCAAGACTTCAGCAGAAGGGACCATCCCACCCATTTGTGGCCCCCTTCCTTTCCATGCAAAACATGGTAGCAAAGATGGGACTACGCAGACAGAAGGGTTGTTTGAGAGCGCTCAGTGTGATGAGCCTGAGCCCCACCTTGAAAGCAACAGTGGTGCAGCAAGTTCGCTAGGTAAGTGCCTGTGGCTGGCCTAACTCCCAGTGAGTGTCTTGGGACTACCAAAGTGCGTGACCTTCTCTTATAGACTTGACTAATAGTTATGTCCACCGTAAACCCAGTGAACTGCCTTCTCCTACCAGAGATGCCTGAGAAGGTTCACATAACTAAGAGGTGAACACAGAACCGCCTTGTGCAGGATCAGTGCCAGGGCTGAGATTCCTGCCATAGTGACTAATCATGAGTTTCATGCAATGCAGTACAGGCTTATCCGAGAGGAGCAGGTGGAGCTGAGGGAAGGAGATAGAGAAAAAACCACAGAGGGGGAGAATATGGCTTGTGGAGAAGATCTACATCATTTGAATCTCCCCAGGTTCCATAGTGCAGTGGTTCTCAAACTTTTTAGCAGCAGGACCCACTTTTTAGAATGGCAACCTGTTGGGTCTACTAGAAGTGATGTCATGGCTGGAAGTGACATAATCAAGCAGGAAAAAATTTTAACAGCTCCCATACAACAATCAATTAATTAAGTAAATGAAAAGTTTACAATAAGTACAAAAATTTACTTAAAGATGAACCCTCCTAACCCTCCCAAGCAGTGGCTGATCTCTTTCTAAAAAAATTCCCCAAACATCCCAAAGGCTGCACTCCTAGCCACACTTACCCAGGAGTAAACCCCCCAAACATCCCAAAGGCTGCACTCCTAGCCACACTTACCCAGGAGTAAACCCCATTGACTATCATTGTTAAAAGCATGTAAGTAGTAGTCTGATAAAAGTACGGATCTGTAACATTTTCCCAAATGCAGTCACATACCATGGTAGCATCAAGCCTAATATATTAAAAATAAAATACACTTTGAAATGAATGGGAGCCCACTTGAAATTGGCTCATGACCCACCTAGTGAGTCCCAACCCACAGTTTGAGAAACACTGCCATAGTGGTTTCAGAAATATCTGATTCCACAATCAAGCCCAGGGGTTCTCAACTTGCACATTATCTAAACAGCTTGGAAAGGAGAACTGGTGGATGATTGTGGTTCACTGAGCAGCTGTCTTCTGTCTTCCTCCACACTCTTTGCCAAGGGTGCTTATCATAGCCTGTGCTTTAGAAGCCTTACCCAGACTGTAGAACACAAACCTGAGAGATGTTTCCTGCCCTGGACCCTGTAAGGCTATACAGTATAGCACAGGGGGACAGATATGTTTAGAATTTATGCAGGGAACTGGAATTGATCAACCTTCTCTAACTTGTGGCTTGCATCAATGGCTGGTGCCCATGGTAATGTCAGTATACCACATGTTTCATTAGCACTGATGAAGGGTTGCAGTGGTAAAAGCTGACATATTCCATATGCAGTTTTGGTAGCCCACCCCATGAAGTGTTTTGGAAGAGAGGGTTGCTTGGTTGCAAAGTCATTTTTCAACATATGGTTCTAAGACTCCTTCCCATTTTTTTATTTGAGTACTTCATATTATGATAAAGGTTCTGCTTCAAAGTGCCTGGGTTCACTTGGCTCACCATTATGCCAAAAATTGCTTTGAATTCTTCCTCAAAATAGTTGCAGTATCATTGTCTGTTTTCCTTGCAGAGACTTTGCCAGCTGCTAAAATTCTGGACCTGTCAGACATGGTGGAAATTCTCATCTGAGGAGCAGGGAGTCCTCTATGGATGTGACCAGACCTAACCACTCCTTTCTGCTTTAGCAGAGGCACAGTAACTGACCAAGAAAGCATAGACTGAGGATCCCTTCAGCTATTAAGATGGACTGTGGAGCACAAGCAAAAGAATTTGCAAGAGGAGCTGGAAGACGCACCAAACAGACTGGCTGCAGCATTTAGGGATGAAAAGCTACAACTGTGGTGTGCCTCTGTTTTTGAGTGCCCACTGTCACCCTGACAGGCTGCTCCTCCAATGGGCTGAGCAACAGCTGGTGGAACACCATATGTTTGAGGCTGGTGCTTTCATAAAGATAACAGCGCTGTGTTTTCTGTGCTACTGGTTTTCCCAAGAGATGGAGAGGAAAACTGGGAAACTAAGTGAGACTCTTGTGCAGCCCGGGTGTGGCCCTCCAGAGGGTGGCATGCTGGAGTTTAGCACTGAAAGAGGTGATATACCTAATTGATTGATTGATTGACTGGGCTCCTGGCAGGTACCTGGACCTGAAGTGTAAGCTATCAAAAGCAAAGAGTGTTCGTCTGGTGCTGGTGTGGCTAGAATGAATTTTTTGCACCGTATTCTTCCCACTCACCCCTAAGTCTACCCTTTGCCTCCAAGGCAGAGGGACCACTGTTGATGCTGGGGACTGCAAGCAGTCTAACCTTTAGTGGGGGTGGGGATAGCACACAGCCTGTCATAGGTACTTGGACGGGGATCAAGGAGATGGTCCCCCTTTTCTTTTGTAAATAATTTTCTATAAGAAAATGCCCGATAGAAATCAGCATTTCAGCCACAGTCCCTCTGATCTGACTCTTCCTTCCCCTTTCCACTGCTTGCAGTGGGTCTGCCTAATATTTCTGTTTGCCCCTCATCACTTAAACATTTTTTTTCCTTTGTCTTGTTTTTGGATTTCTCTAGTGTTTGCTTTTTCTTTTCCTCCATTTCATATCCTGTTTGTCCGGAGTTAAATATCCGCCTTCGGAGTCCTTCAGATTCCATTTCCTTTGAAGCAATTTCCCATGATGCTTCAGACTGGAATTTCCCTGCTCTTTGTTTGACTAGCAGCCACGAGCCAAGTATTTCTGTTCATGTGTTGTTGTTTCCAAGCTGCGGTCTTTTAAACTGGATACATCTCCATGTGGGGTAGATCTGCACAGCTGTATTGAAATGAATGGCCCCATTCCCTAGCTAGCATAAAATTGGGGTCATTCCACCTGTGGAGAATATGTCAGGTCCAAGGCAGGAGCAAGAGTGGGCCTCTAGCTGACAGGAATGAAAATTATTCAGTACTTCAGCAGTACTTTAAAAGTGAATCGGAACCGCTCCAAGAGAGTGGTGGGAAAGTATGATGCAGTATGTGTGTGGGAGTTTGTATTTGAGCTGATGTGTTTGTGAAGTGAGGAAAGGACATTGCTGAGAATGATATGAGTAAATCTGGAGATGCAAATCAACTTTTATATCCTAAATGTGTCATTTTTAAAATTTCTGGATAAATATTGATTCCACCTACAGATGCCCTCCTTTTTCTCTGGAACCACTCCAGAATGTGCTGTCTTGATCATAGGAAGCCTCTTACACTCCCCTGTCTACTGACAGCTGGCTTCTGACAGTAGCTCATTCTGATATATAACTCACTCTGCCATTCCTGGTGCTTTCTTTGATTCTGTGTTCACACACGTTCATCCCCCTACTCTTTTTTTCTATTAAACAGGTGCATTTGCTGGACAACTGCATTTTTTAAAACTCTCCTCCATAAATATGTAAAAAGGTGTTCAGTTATTGTGCATTGTTTACAAAGTGAAAAACAAAGCAAAAAAAGTTATGAAAGAGAGCGAGAGAGAAAGAGAGCGAGAGAGAAACACAGCTTAATATATTTCATATTAATATTGGTATTCCTTTTTAAGTATTTTTGTGCTGTGAACATTTTTCTGCCAAAGACAATGAGGGGTGTTTTTTTTGTTTGTTTTTGTGCATCTTAAGTTATCAAGTATTTAAACATAAACCTGGCTGTTTTATTATGCCGCTCTATACCGAGATTGCTGTAGCATTCCACTTGGTATAACAATATTTTAATAAAAAAATAAATATTGTCTAATAAGCCTGTGTTCTTTCAACTTCATTACATGCGCTTAGATTGTCATTGTATGGGAGAAAGGGAGATTGACCAATAATGGAGGGTGGGTGTCTCCTGCCTCTCTGCCCATCTCTGTGCGCTCATGTATCCTATCAGTTGCATTGGTTCCCTATTACCTTCAAGGTACAATGTGCCTCAAATGAATTTGGGGTCCCCAATTTACTGAAGAGGCCATTGTGCTCTCTAAGAGTTAAGAGTGTTACCTATCTTGTAGTGCTAGTTAGAAGAAGAGCTGTAGCTCTGGTAGAGCACACACATGCACTGGAAGCAGAAGGTCCTAGGTTTCAGATAGGCCTTGGGAAAGACCCTTATGTGGAAACCTTGGAACACTTCTGTGAGTCAGCTCCACAATGAGTGAAGAAAAGCAGGGACCTGGATTTGTACAAGGCAGCTTCATGTTCATAGGGAGCTTCAGAAGGCATGTACAAGGCAGCTTCAGAATACTTAGAAAGGTTTTCTCAGTACCTGTTCCATGATTATGGAACTCCCCTTAAGGATATTTTTCCAACAGGTAGTCTTTTCCTTTAAGGCAGACTTTTATGGGCTATAAATATATTTAAATGAAATGTATTGGAGAGGAACCTCTCATAAACGGAATCCCTTGGCTCATTAGCAGTGACTTCTAGGATTGGATTTGGAGCCCAAGCATATAGTCAGCATTAAGATATTGTACATAGCCTGGGATGGGTTGAGTTTTTCTATTTGTAGGCTTCTGAGTTTTTCTATTTGTAGGTTAATTAAGTGGGTAATGATTTTATGAGTACATTAGTTTGGCTGGACTAAAGTGTTGAGGGGAAGAACCTTTAATCTTAAAGGGGATTTGAGCAGGTTCAGAGAAAGATAAAATGTGCCTATCGGTGGATGCATTCACAATACAGATACAACTGCAGCAGCACTCATTTTAGCTAACTGGAGCACATCCCTGGCATAAGACAAAATAATTACGTTCTGGTCACAACCTGGCATTTTGAGAGAGGGGGGAAAGGCTATACAGGATTGCAATCACCGATTGACTCAGTTGGCATGACAGTTCCATTAACCTTAATGGAACACTCTGGGTAAACATATTTCTGATTCTGCAAAGTGGTGTTTTTCCCTGACAGCAACTGATTCTCATCTGACCTGCAAGAGATGGAATTTCCTTCATCTCACATTACTTTTATATATGGATCTTTTATAGCCTTTTTCACCTTCAGCACAAGAATGGCTTAGGGCCCAATCCTATCTAACTTTCCAGTGCTGATGCCGCCATGCCGCTGGGGTGTGCACCGCAGTGGGGGGGGGGCAGCTGTCATGGAGGCCTCTTCAAGATACAGGAATGTATGCTTTCTTATCTCAGGGCTGCATTGCTAGAAAATTGGATAAGGTTGGGCCCCCAGTTGATTAAGGTTTGCTGGGGGAATGCTGAACCCCATTGCTAACTTTTTAAATGCTTGCAAAAGCAGACAAACCACAGTTGTTAGGTGTAGTATTCCTCTTCTTCAGGACCTTGGCTTTCAATGAAAAATAAATCTCATACGATGTAGTGGCTTCGATAGTGATTTTCATTGTTTTTCTTCTCACAGCACATTGACCTTTATGGTCTTTGCTTCTTGTGATGTCACTTCCCGTTTTCAGGAGACTCTTCTGAGTTCTGCAGCTCTGTTTCTAAGGCAACTGTCTGTAGTAACAAATTGTTACAGAGAGGAAGAGGGACAATTTGTTACTACAGACAGTTGCCCTGGAAACAGAGCCTCAACCCAGATGAGCTTTTCAGCAATTTTCAATGCTGTGTTCCAAACTCCTGTAGCACACTTGCGGACCTTTTGTGGTACACTGTCCCCTGGCACACTAGTTGGAAATCGCTGGGCTAGGATGAGACTTTGACTAAGGAAAACCAGGGTCAAATTCTCATTCAGCTCCCAGGATGCCTTTGGGTCAGTTGCTGTCTTCACAATTCTCTTGCACAATGAAAGGTCAGAACCCCATACTTACTGCCCTGAACTTCTGGGAGAAGAGGTGGGGTGAAAATGTAGTAAGAGTTGGCTAATGTGATGACCCTGCAGGTTTATTTAGATATATCATACTGTGGAAGAGATTATGGCAACCACTCTGAAGTCTGATGATTACTGATATTTCAAGCACATTTCTTTATTATTAATTTAATAAACTCCAAATACATTAAACATAAACTTAGAGCCCAATCCTGAATATTCCCAGCACTGCTGCTGGGTGCAGTGAATGTTCTGTAAAGCACACTTATGGCACTGGGAGAGTAAGGTGCATGCGCTGCACCAGTCAGGTACCAGACCCAGTGGTGGTAGGAGGAGGATGTGCCACTACTGGGGGTAAGTAAAACCATTGGGCAGCAGTGTGGCATATGGGGGCGGGGGAGGGTGGAATGAGGAGGAGGAACTGAGGCAGGAAGGGTGTGGGAGTGGTGGAGCTCTGCTCCGCCATATCCTGAACTCCGTGTTGGGCTGAAAAGCCAGACACAGGTATCTCTCAAGTCTGCACCGGTAAAATAGCCAGTGCACACTTGAGAAGCTCCATTGCAGGGCTTGAGGCTTTACCTGGGGGAAGAGGATGAAAGTCTCCTTCCCTGAGGAGACTTCCGGTAGCTTCCTGGCACCTAGCCGCTTTGGTGCCACAGCTCCAGCAGGTACTGGGAAGCTTAGGATTGGGCTACCCCTACCCCTTAACAATAGTTAATTAAAATACTAACACAGTTGGGATTGGATAGTTCAGTTTCTGTTCGGCATCCTTTCTCTTGGTTGTTCCATTACTCTTCCTCAGCCAACAGCTCTCACTCTTTCTCTCAAAATGCCTGTTTTGAGTCATCTAGTCCTTCCCGTCAGGATCTCCACCTCCAGCCTTCTATGTTCCTTCCTCAGCTCCCCTTCTGTTATTTTGTCTTCCTCTTCCAGGCCCTTCTCTTCCTGCAGCCGACATTTCATGTCTTTACAGGAACCAGGTATTACAGTAGTTCTTATGCCTGGTGGAAAGACTGAAGAGTGGCTGTTTGGGTGATTGCATTTATATCCAACTCTTCTTCAAAGAGCTCTGTATGGCATGCATAATTCTCCTTGCCTCATTCCCTAGGGAGGTAGCTATGAAATGGTGACTGGTCCCCCAGTAATGCAGTGAGTTTCATGGTTGAGGTGGGATTTGAATTCAGGTCTCCCCAGCTGGAGTCCAAACTCCTAACCACTTATCTGCACTTCCAGGGAAGGGGGGGGCATGAAATCCAATGGCTTATGCACCCTCATCATCACTTAATGGTGCGAATTTGCATGATTTCTATTATTTATACCGTTGCACCACCGAAGAATTCAAATCTTCTCTCCACCATGACTTTTCTCGGTGGCCTCAGCCTTGTCTCCCCATACGGGGAGAATAATGCTCATTTACCGTACAGGATTATGAAGACAACAGCATGATAATAAATGTAGTGTATTGCACTCCAGAAAGCACAGTACAAATTGCTTATTATTATTAGACTTAAGAGTTAAGGAAAACAAAACACCCTTTTGAATAATCAGCTGGGTGGTAGAACAACCTGCTTAGGCTGCTTGTACAATCTTAGTCACTGGAAGTTTTGAAGGCAGCCCTGGAAAAGTACCCTGTCACACATCATGCTGTCTGTGTAGGGCTTCCTCCTGCCTCAAGGTAAATGGGCAGTTAGACAAGGTGTCCAGCACAAGTCTTTGACTGTGTGGTTAAAATGTGAAGGTTTGGGAGATGAGTAATCAGGTCAGATTTTCCTTGGCTCTTTACTTGTGCTGCTGTATCTTGTGTTGCTACCTCTATAGCCTGTCCCAAAGGAAAGTGGTGAAGATGACTTGCTGCCTGGGATTGTAATCTGTTGACCTTTCATTAAAAGAATCAGGGAGCTGAGCACTCCACCTCCAGAGAGGAGGAGCGCACAGCTCCAAAGCATTTTAAAAAGGTACAGGAGGCGGTAAGATTTCAACATGACAGGAAAAGTGGGAAGGAAAGTGAGGGTCAGTGAGGTGCAGATGGACTTAAGCCAGAAGGATCTGGGTTCAGTTTTCAGCTCAGGTATGAAGCCTGCTTCCCTCTTGGTGTAACCCATCTTGCAGGCTTGCTTTGAGAATAAAAGGGGGTGGCACTGCCTTGACTATTGGAGAAAGGGTGTGATAAATACAATAAGGCAGTGGTTTTCAAACGTTTAGCACCAGGACCCACTTTTTAGAATGAGAATCTGTCAGGACCCACCAGAAGTGATGTCATGACTGGAAGTGACATCATCAAGCAGGGAAATTTTTAACAATCCTAGGCTGCAATCCTACCTACATTTACCCGGGAGTAAATCCCATTGACTATCATTGTTAAAAGCATATACATAGTAGCCTGTTCAAAATACAAATCTGTAACATTTCCCCAAATACAGTCACATACCATGGTAGCTTCAACTCTAATATATTAAAAAATAAAATATTGAAATGAATGGGGAACTGCCTGAAATTGGTTTGTGACCCACCTAGTGGGTCCCAACACACAGTTTGAGAAACACTGCAATAAGGGTAACATTGATGATTTCATTCTGGGGTGGGAGCCTGCATGTTAAACAGGCTGAATGAATACAAGGATTCAGACCTTGCATGATTTACCTAGGGTCAGCCTCAGCCTCAAAAAAAGAAATAACAGCTCAATGTTCTTTTCAACAACGCTTGTGGTTTTATGGCAGAAAACACTCCATAGCGGTTTTTATTCCAAAACAAGGCTGGGCTGGGCAGGGGAAGAAGAAATATTTACAACGTGGCATGGAAAGTGATACCTCATGCCATTCCTTATCCCCTGATTCAGTGACACTCTTCTCACAGTATTTCTTTATGTCAGAGCCCCACTAAACATACATGATGCTCCTCTTGGAGGGAGAACTATGTTGCCTTGAAGAAGAGAAAAATCTGGGCTGTTGACAGTGCTTCCAACATGGCTCATGAATCTGTACACTTGGCCAGAAAGTCTCTAGCGAAATCTCTATGGTTTCCTTGGGTGCTCAGAAAGTGTTCCCATGCATCAATCAGTTTTCCCTGGTAATTTAAAACCTACATTAGCAAGAATGTAGATTTTGATTTCTCCCCCACATTAACGTGGTGCAAGCAGGAGAACAGAAGCCCATAGCTGCTTTTTACTGTCTTGTGTGAATATAGTTCAAAAGTATTGATCTTCTGGTCTGCATTTTAGGTGATATGACCCTGAGACTTCTGTCTTTTGGTGTTTTTCTGGATATTGTGGTATGAGCAACAGCCTCCTTTCAGAGGAATGAAGTAGCACGTATTTAGACACAGGGTTGTTTCCTGGTAGCTTAAAAAGGGAAGAACTAGAGATAAGGGGACTGCAAAATATGCCTTTGATCACAGGGGCACTTAACATGCCATCATGAATGCATTACTTATCAGTATAAAAACAATAAAGTGTCTTGTGGCACCTTAACGATGAACAAAATGGCCATTTACCTCTTTGTAATGCAAGAACTGTACATAATGAATGCTCATAGCCTTAGGAAATTCTTCAAAATCCTTCTCATTTCTGGGTTCTGTAGGCTGCTAGCAATGCCAGGCTTCCATCCTAAGTGGGAAGTGCGGCCCCTTCTACCTGGAATCCTGCTGTTTCTGTCCCACTTGGGGGCAGTGAACCTCATCCAATAGCCACCGTGCCATGGCAACTCCCTGTCTGGGGAAACTGGGTCCCCTGATTCCTTTGCCATGAGCAACATTGTGTTGGCATCCTTCAGTCTCAGAAGACTATGGTGTCACGCTCTGAATGGTGGTTCTGGAACAGAGTGTCCTCTCCAGTGCGCGAAGCCTGGGTAAAGTAGGTATGGAGGATACCCATGCAGCAATTCCCCCCTCTCCACGTCGCTGAAATGGTCCAATGGAAAGGCAGAGGCCAATACGGTTGGTTCCAGCGGCGTTGCAGGAGTTGCCAGAACGTGACTGTGTTCAGCCATGAACTGCCTTAGGGACTCTGGCTCCGGATTTTGCCTCAAGGTTGACTCCTGAAGCCTTTTCCATAACTAGATGTAGCCACAAGGCAGTGGAGGTTTGGGATCAGAGTTTTCCTTCTCTCAGATGAGCTGCCTTCCCAGGCTATCGAGTCTCATCTACCCGGTGGCTGTTTAGTCGCCTCTTACGACAAGTACAGCCAAACTGAGGGCCTATTCTTATCCCCAGCCCCCAGGGGAAGCAACATTGTATGAGCAACTCTATTGTATGGCAGTTGGCCTTGGCATAACAGCCCAGCAAAATCAGGCCACAGGATCCCCATTAACTGTTATGCTGGGAGCTCTCTAGTTCTAGCAGCACAAGCCTATGCATGTCTACTCAGAAGTAAGCTCCACTTAATTCAATTAATCTTACTCCCAGGTAAGTGTGTACAGTAAAGGACTGCAGCCTAAGAAAATTAGAAATCATGTGAGAATCAATTCTAAATTAGAGTACTCTGAAAGCTAGAATGTTACCAGTAGCTGACAGGAACTCTTTGACAACACAGGTAAGGCTTGGCTGGGCAGCCGGCATGCTAGAGTCATTGTCCACTCTGCTATCCAGCAAAATCTTTTTGTGCCTTGAACTCAATTTATTTGTCTGCTGTATCCACTTTAGGTTATCAGCCAATTAGGGCACAGGCTGTCTTTTTTGTGTCCAGAGCTCCCAAGCGCTAACACAAGATGTAAGAAGGGAACAATTTCTGCACCTATGGCAACACTCAGTCAGGGTGCAGTGAATTTTGACATTAAGTGTGCATTCACACACACACACACACACCCAGAGGGCAGTTGCATTCCAAAGCAAGGAAGGGTATGCTTCCAAAACGTCCTGTTAAAGTCCATTAACATTTTCTGCTTCATCACAGCAGCTTGTACTCTGTAGACACTGACCTTGGTGGTTAATCTGTAACTATTAACAGTGTATTTGGCCCAAGTATGCGCTGTGATTAACCTGAAGAATTTGAGCAAGGAGCCAACAAGGTTATTGTGGAGAGGAAAGCAATGCTTAACAGCTTTTCTGTGGTTTCCTTCTTTGAAATAAACAGTGATAAGCAGATGTATTTATTGTAATAAAAAAAGCTAAGCTATTTTCAGACCTGAGCAAAGTGATTTGGAGGGTGCCAGGGTATTTTCATACCTGACAACTGTGTTGTAGTCAAACATGTTCTAACCATTGCCATCCCTGGACATTAGTGTCTTTGTGTGTGGGTGGCGGGGGAGGGGGGTCATTTGCAACCCACTATAACTGGGTAACAACCCCCATGTTATATATCCTAAGCTTCTTATCCCAGCCCTAATCCTAACCCTACCATTGTGTTTTAAAAATAAAAAAGTACATCTAACATACATATACATATATTGGGACACAAATGTCCGGGATGCAAAAAGAATGAGCACAAATGTCCAGTACCTGGACACATTTGACCAGGATACAGTTGTCCAGGATGCAATGGTCCTATCACTGATTTGGTGGCATTAAACTTTTCCCCAGGTATTGTTGTTGGCGACCTTCAGTCTCGAAACCCCCTAACAAAATTAAAAATGTATCCAAATGAACGAGCAATGTAAATTAAGTGCCATCAATCAAGCCAAACATTTTAAGATGGTATAGTTCAGATTGGGTTAGACGCCAAGGCTCATTTAGCAAATTTAGAAGTACTAGATGTACTTCTAGTCCAGCTAGAAGAGACTGAGGCTAATCTGGCAGAGAGATACCTTGAGGAGAGGATTCCCCTCATATGGGGAGAACACACATGCACAAAATACTGAGTTAGAAGGACCAGTGGTCTAATGGAACATGGCAGCTTCCCATGAGTGCAGTTGTTCATTTAACCCCTGCTAACGGGGACATTAGAGACACTTTTTAAGTGGGTGCTCTTCTTTTATTTAGCAGGGGGAGAGTAACTGGCCCTTCTCGCCCCAGCACTGTCTTTTCTAGTGGCTGTCTGCTGGTGTTCTTTTGCATCTTTTTAGACTGTGAGCCCTTTTGGGACAGGAAGCCATTAGTTGTTTGATTTTCTCTGAAACCGCTGTGTGAACTTTCCGTTGAAAAGCAGTATTTAAATACTGTTGTTGTTGTTGTTGTTGTTGTTGTTGTTGTTGTTGTTGTTGTTGTTGTTGTTGTTGTTGTTGTTGATGATGATGATGATGATGATGATGATGGTTATATAATTGGTTATATTAATTGGTTATAATGGTTATTATTATTATTAATAGTCCAGTATTACCCATTCAGTAATCCTCCACCCTCCAGTGTGGAGGATCTTGGGTCTACCTGGGGTCCTTTTATTGGCAATGCCAGAGACTGACCCTTAGCATTGTTGCCAACACTGCTCCATCACATGTACAAGTATGTCCTGCAAGTGTCATCACACACACACAAATAACTGAAATTCAGGAAATCAGCAAGCAAAAAGGCCAAATCTAGCAGTGTGACAAAGTTATGGAACCATTGACATGGATGAGCAGGGCAAACAATCTCAAGGTGCCTCAAAATTAGACTTACAGTCACCACAAGGCAGAGCCAGAATGGCTCCAAAGGGGAGGAGGAGGGGATGCATGCACGCTGTGGCAAGGCTCTCTCCAAAACTCATGGCTTTACACCCCCTCTAGCTATGCCACTGACACTAGGCTGATCCAGTGAAACATTTGAGCTGTGAGCTCATGCTTCATTTGAGATACCTGCATTGGTTTTGACGGGGTTATAAACAAGGTTGATGTTTATCAAGACCAGCTCATGTACTTGGTTGAACTGGTCTGCATTTACTATGACGGAGCAGGTGAGAAAAAGAACCTGGACTGGTCACTTCCAGCATGTCTCTTTCCAGTGTTTCTATCGGAATTGCAGCCAAACACTGGTGGTCCTACCCAGTTTTAATATGGGAAGAAGTTTCCTCTCTGTGCTCGAATAAATGTATATGAGAGACAGAATAATTTTACTCCCTAACAATGCATCTCATTTTGGCTCTTATTTGAAATGCAGTGAACCACCCTCTGAATTTCACATATATTTTACTGTATTGCTATCTTATGCACATTCCAGAAAAGCACAGTACCGTGGCCAATATGCGTCTTGCGGGAATTTTGGGAAGAACGTTCAGTTCTCAGCCCACCCTCCCAATCAGTGATCTCATATAAGGTTGCCAACTGTTAAAGCAGTCTCTGGAGCTGTCCCTAAAGAGCAGTTTGATCAGCAGCAGTGAGCAAGTAAGTCAGAACAACTCTCTCATAAGAAAACTTCACATGTACCTTTGTTTCATGCCTACTAACATTCATTTAGCTAAAACACCAAAAGGCTGATCCAGTCTGTCACTAGATGTGCAAAGCCTTGCTGTGAGTGCAGTACTGGCCCAAGGTCTGGCACCTGAGGTTCTGGGCCAATTCCCTGATCTGGTGATGCACCAGGCTCTGCTCCTCCCACTTCTTGGATTGGAGATGAGCAGAAGAGGAAGTGTGGAATACAGGGAATAGGAGTCTATGGGCGCAATCCTAACCCTTTATGTCAGTGCTTTCCAGCACTGGCATCGCAGTGCCAATGGGACATGGGCTGCCTCCTGCAACTGGGTGTCACTCACGGAGGCCTCCTTGAAGTAAGGGAATGTTTGTTCCTTTACCTCGGTGTTGCATTGCCCTTATGTCAGTGCTGGAAAGCACTGACATAAGGGGTTAGGATTGTGCCCTATGTGTGTGAACTTCATCACAACATCATATAACAGGGGACCCTTTTTTTCCAGTTGCTCCCCATCAATCCCCCACTAGTTTGTTGCTAACAATAAAACAGGAGCAGAAGCAGTAAATAGATTTTAAATAAATAAATAAATAAATAAAACCTTCCTTACTATTTAAAAGCATGTGATCTATGTTCAGTAGTACAGGCCCTAAACAACTTTGGAACAGGGAATCCTATAAGTATTCCCTCTGTATGTGTGTGTGGACTCCATGAGGCTGGCTCCAGCATATAGATAGTCAGGACAGTGAGAGAGAGAGGGAGGAAGCAAGGTAGGGACACACCTCCACAGGTCATAGAGGAAAAACATAAAGCTCTGAGACAGGTAGCCTCTGCGACATCTGTCTCCTGGGCAATACAGTGCCTCCCAGTTCCTGCAGACAGCATTGTACCTATTTTCTAACACGGAGGAGAGTGGTGAGCTAGAATGTTGGAGATGCTCTAGTCTTCCACTCTTCTCTTCTCCACACTTCCTCCTCTGCCCTTCTTCCAGTGGCATAGCTAATGATCATGTAGCCTGGTGCCAAGCTCAAAATGTTGCCCCGGAAGTGATGTCACAACTGGAAGTGATGTCACACCTGGGCTTTTTCAAAAGTGAAAATTGGGAGGAACCCACCTCCTCCCTCTAGCAGCTTGCCACCTACTTGTTCTGCTGCCTCCCCCCAGTCAGTGGCATAACTAAGGCATCTATCTGCTACCTGGAGTCAAAGAAGATTTGTAGCCCCTCCCCCAGACAAAATCAAATTAATAAAGCAAATAAATAAAAAGTGTGCCCCAGATAGGTTCAAGACACTGTGCTGGGGTGAAGAGGGATGATTATTCTCCCCTTGCTAAATATAAGAGAGGCACCTCTTGAAAAAGTGCCTTTTACCCAGTTAACAGGGGTAACTGTATTATGATACATGGAAATGAAAGCTGACTCATATTAACACCTTATTGGTTTCATGCTGTATCATGATAACATGTCATTGCAAAATGTCAATAACATGATAATATGTCACTGGCTCTCAGAACAATCAGTCTCATAGGTCGGTTTTGAGTTAAGCAAATCCACTTTTTGTTCCATAAGGCAGTTGTGTTTTCATTTTATGGTTAATTGGCCATAGCTTTTGATAGAATGCAGATATTCCAATGCAGATATTCCAGTGCAGCTCCCTCCCTTACCTGGGAGCTGCATTCTGCATTAAATTACCTTTCCAATGATATATAACATGATTGTATTAATTATACATACCAAGATTTTCACAATTTTGGTCACTAGTGTCAAGCTCAGCTTGTTGCCACCCTAAAGCTTGATGCCCAGTGCAACTGCTACCCCCTGCACACCCTTAGCTACACCACTGCCTTCTTCCTTTCCCAATCTAGGGAGTGGGGGGAAGAGAAGAAGCGGAGGCAAATGGACTCTTCCACTAACCTGAGACGATTGCCTCAGTCAGCCTCATGAATGGGCCGGCTCTGTTTGAGTGCAACTCTTCTTGCACCTGGAACTGCATGTATGAGATAGGGAGGGAAGAAAACAATAGGCAACCAGGTTGTGCCCTACCTAGATTCTGTACACTTTTATTATGTGTCAAAGTTAATGATTTTTTCCTGTTTCTTAACTGAAGAGCAGTGATTCCCAGGCTTCTTTCAACTGGTGACTCCCTTGACCTTCTGGGCCACTGGCTGAGGTTCCCCATTAGGGTTACAATTCTATACATTGTATAGGGAGGTGGGTTTTCGCAAGGATTCTGTGGCTCCCCTGGCTGGTTTCTGTGGGGAGCCATGGCTCACAGTCTGGGACCCACTGCTGCAGAGGGTTTTGCTACAATGGCTTATGGCTAAATGCATTCCAAAAGAAAGAAACCGCAGGGCATGCCAGCAGCCAAACTTCAGTAGCTCTTCTGAATCAGCTCGAGAGTTCCTAGTTGGCTGCATCATAAGAACATAAGAATAGCCCCACTGGATCAGGCCAAGGGGCCATCTAGTCCAGCTTCCTGTATCTCACAGTGGCCCACCAAATGCCTGAGGGAGCTCACAAGACAATAGACATAACCTGTGGCCTGGTGCCCTCCCCTGTATCTGGCAATCAGAGGCAGCCTGCCTCTAAAACCAAGAGCTTGCACATACCTACTATGACTTGTAACCCATAATGAACTTCAGGATGTACATTTGTGCCTTCCCCAGTTCCTTATCTCTCTGAATATCAGCAGTTAACAATGCTATCTCAGGGACAGCTGCTTTGAAGCTTAGCTTGGAATGCATCTTCTGCACCCTCAAACAAACCTCCAGAGGTTCAGTAAAGGAGAGCTGGCAGCTGGATCCACAGTGAGGGCAGGCAGGAAGAGTTTGCTGGAAGGAAGAGAAGGTTTTCTTTTCTGAACTTGCAAACCAGAATGTGTTGAAAGAAACCACTTGTTGCTTGCAGGAAACCACACAAGAAACAACCAGCTCTCACAGCTATTACTTATTGTTATATAACATTTGGCTGACTGAGGCCCAATGAACTGTTTGAAACTCAACCCAGATTAACCAAAAGACTCTTGGCTGGTGAATACCTGGACCTAAGATTGGGGTTCATCTTGTTCTGCAAGGGGTTGCATTTCCCCTAAAGGATCACTTCTGCAGCTTGGAGGTGCTGTAGGCTGTTTTTATTTTATAATATAGGCTGCTTTTAGAATTCTTTGTTGATCAGTAAGGTTTTACCTGCATCACCATTTTATATGTCATTTAAAAGCATAGGACTGGAGGAGCTCTGCCAGAAGGAAAGGTGGCACCACTAGCAATGGTCTATTTTACAGGCTTGTTGCACAGATCAACATATTATGGATTCCGGAGCCCTCTGTAAGCTAGAAATGTTTGTTTAAAATTCACAGAGAGCTTGCAGGCTTGATTAGGTAGATCTTCGTAACAGTCATGTGAGCCAGGTCATCACTGTGCCTCATCATTGCTGCTTAACAGACAGAAATTCAGCTGATGAATACTGATATCATGAGAGCAAATTTTACCTGTTTTCTTTCTGCCCTGTTTTGGCAGCTGTTAGAAGTGCAGGGGAGCCCTACCAGAAAAAAAAGTGGCAAACCTAATTTCTAGTAGTTAAAATATACCTACCTTACATATCAGAAGACTGTGAGGAAATAACTTGCCAAAGGACATACAGTACCATAAATTCATCACACAACTGGAATTATAATTCAGTCCTGCAGATCCATGTCTCATAGGAACTAGTAGCAAAGTGTCTATCACTGTACCCCACAATATGGAGAGTATTGGGCTAATTAATCAACTGAGAGTGCAGTCCTAACCCCTTATGTCAGTGCTTTCCAGCATTGACATAAGGGCAATGCAGCACTGAGGTAAGGGAACAAACATTCCCTTACTTTGAGGAGACCTCCGTGAGTGACACCCAACTGCAAGATGCAGCACACCCATTGGCACTGCTATGCCAGTGCTGGAAAGCAATAACATAAGGGGTTAGGATTGCGCCCTGAATCTCTTCTAATTCTGATTCACCATCATTATCATCATCATCACCACCACCAGCACCAGAATCTATGTGAGAAAAAAGTCACAGGGGGAAAATATGAGTTTTGGTCGTAATTCCTTCTTCTTGCCCATTCCATTTCTTTCAGGACTTCAATTGCTCATCAGTAAGATGTATGTAATCACATGTCCCTATAAGGAGGGGTTGTAAACATGTTCCTGAGTCAAAGAGTGTAGAAGATTCTCCTGCAGAAAACAGAAAGCAGCAGCTTGTGTGTACATGGACAGTGAACCCAGTTATAGTAACTAGACATGTATTTAAAGCCATGACCATCATCTTTCAGAAAGCATAGCAATGTGGACCTGTGCCAGAAATGGACAGATGTTCCCTAGGATATATGGCCCCTTCCTCAAAAGAGCATGCCTAGCTTCCAAACATAAATCCATGTTAAAAATAATCACCCAGACATTAAGAAATGTACCAACCAAAGCAGAAGTCTGTCCCAGTGGTAGAATTACATAATCCCAGGAAGGAAGAGGAACCTCAGTAAACCACAGGCAGTGGTGTTGTGGTATATTTTGTACAGGAACTCATCATCACAACACTCCCCTTTGTAGCCATCCCCTGTAGCCATGCCCCACTAAGACTATTCAACAACAAAAATCAACTTTAAATTTCTTTCTTAGAGTGTTTTTCTTCTCTGACCTCTTATTTTTACTTTGAAACTTTTTGTAGGTCATTTAAAGATCAAATTCATTTCACCCCAAACTCTTGGAGTGGGTTGCAATAGTGTAAAACAAAATTTTAAAAATGGAATTTTTATAATCTCTTATAGAGGTTAGTTAGCAGCTTATGCATATTTACGTGAAGTACCTCTGTGTTCAATAACAAGACATTCTCCCAGATAAATTTACACAGAATTGAAGCTTTAGGCCCAAATCCTAACCAACTTTCCAGCACTGGCATAGGGGTGCCAATGGGGCATGTATTTCATCCTGCAGTTGGGTGGCACTCATAGAGGCCTCCTCAAGGTAAAGGAATATTTGTTCCCTTACCTGGGAGCAGCATTGCCCTTACCTAGAAAGTTGGTTAGGGTTGCACCCTTTATGTAATATGAGCTACATACTGTCTCTCGGGTAGCCCTTTTGGAAAGACAATGGGCACTAGATGTTAACAGGGCTATAACTCAGTGGTAGCACACCTGTGTTGCATGCAGAAGGTCCCAGGTGCAATTAACAGCATCTCTAGCCAGGACAGAGAAAAATTCCAGCCCTGGTGAGCTGCAGCCTTCTTCAAACAGCATTAACAATACTGAACTGAACTAAACAGATCAATGGTCAGAGACAGTGTATAAGGCAGCTTCCTGTGTTCCTGTTTGCCCCTGAGCATATTTTTCAGTTTGCCTCCTGCTGGTCCTGATGCTTCCTCTCAGCTAAGGTTTTTTTTTTTTTTTTTTTTTTTGGAAAAGCTTCAAAGGCAGCACCTGTGGTGACATCACTGCTTCTGCTACAGGTGAAGTCCTGGTGCTGTACTCCATCTTACCCCTCCCCCCACCAACTACTAACCTGGCCATAGAACTAACATAAGAAGAGCTTTGCTGGGTCAGACCAGGAGCCTATCTATTCCAGCATCCTGCTTCTCATAGTGGCCTAATATACAGGAAGCCCAGGCATGGGACATGCAGGCAAACAGTTCTCTTTCACCAAGGCTAGGCTTGTCCTCCACAACATTTTCTAAACCAGGAGTGTCAAACTCGTTTCATATAGTGGACTGAATAGCATTCATAGGGTCTACTGAGGGCCAGAAATGACATCATTAAGCAGAAAGTGACATCACTGAGCAAATGATGGCCTGAAATAAGCACTTTGTTCTCACAGAGAAACTCATTAGCTGCAAATGAGAAGAGAAAATGTGCAACTCTTATTCATAATGTCAAGATATGAGAGAGCCCAATTATCATGCTGGGAAAACTCAGTTATAACTGGGACCAGAGAAATTGCTTCTGAGTGCTGCCTCCGGTCAGCAGGCCTTATGTTTGATACCCCTGATCTAAACCACTTTTAAAGCCATCTAGGTTAGCAGCCATACCACTTCAAATCATCACCATGTTATAATACCACTGAATATGTGTGGGTACGTACAGCTAATTTCTAAAATGAGAGGCACTGGAGCTCAGGTCAGCTGTGATGTCATACTTCTGACCTGTGAGATCTCATCACCAGCGCCAGTGCTTACTTGGCATTGAAGCAAGGGCACTCTGCACATGATCAGAAACCCTCTCTTCTTTGTTGTTATTTCACATGTTTCAGGGGAAAGATTAGTACCCAAACTAGACCTGACCCTGAATTCATTGATGATATCATCAGCTTATGCCAATAGGAAAGGAGCCTCAGATGGACAGAGGAGTTCCTTCCTCACTCACCTGCCACCAGAGTCTAGAAAAGAGGGTTACAGAGCACCAGGGACTCTTTCCTGGCCAATGGCGAGGACCTGATGGTGAGGACCAATATTGTGAGGACACACAGCAACTGTTTATTCTAAGCAGCCCATATGTGCACACAGACTGGAAAGAAATTCCTAGAAATTCCTAGAAATGAATTTACATTGTGCACTCCTTGTTGTAAATGCCAAGGCAGTTGCCAGCAAAGTGCTTTATTGCATTCCAGACATAGCATGTATCTTGCCAAGTGGCAGTTTATTTACTTGAGTTCCAGCAGCTCCTCTCTTGTCTACTGGCTGTCGCTTTTTGCTGGATCTCGCCTCCTATTGAAAAGCTGATGATTTCAATTGCTCTGATCAAAGGCAATGATAAAGAAACACAAATTGCAGGAAAGCCTGGTCAGATGGCTGATATGGGGGCAAAAATGCTCAGTGTTTGTCCTTGCAGCAGTTGGTATTTTCATCACACCCTGTTTTTGAAATCCAAACAATTTTTTTGTGAATACAATGAATACCAGAGTCAGCTCCTCTCTCAACCAGGAAAAGCAATGCTGAAGTTGGTCTCCATCTACCCTTGATACCAGGCAGCTCCTGTGTCTCTTGGTAACCAGATCAGACCATCCACTGAACATTGGCCGCAAGCTGCCCAGTAGAATGGCAAATGGAACACACATAGAAGACTTCATTCTCTTCTCTCATTTCTATCTAGGTATTTACCTGGCTGATTTACCAGGCCTGTATCTATTTTTAAAATTTCACCATTTTAAAATGTATCCATGTGAATTAGCATCCCCATCAGCAGTGGTCTTAATTGTTTCAGCTTTTGGAGAGAGGAGACAATCTCATGTCCATGACTGCAGTCAGTGAGGGGATGATTGTTTTGGCCTAAGGGAAGAAACAGGAAGGCCATATCACTCATAGAGATGGAGAGGCTGGAAACAGGTGCAGAATAAGCAAGATGACCAAAGGGGATTTATTTAGCCTGGGGTCTGATCCAAGTTTCTAGACACCCAGGCATCTATTATGTGCATTACGCCATGAAGGAAAATCCACAAGTACCATCCCTGGATTCCACCCTCTCACCCCCATTTTAGTTTCTAAAAGTTGTAACTGACGGGACCACCACAAAATGTAGGGGGTCTGGGCTCCCATGAGATGGTCTGAATGCACATGATTCAACCAGCTTATGAAAGCTAAGCAAGGCTAGGTTGATCAGTACCTTGAAGGGTGAACAGCCAGGAGCCCCATGTATACCACCTTGAGTTCCATGATAGAAGAAAAGTAGGATATGCATGTAGTAAATACATTGAGTGCTTGGACCAGGGCAGCTCAGTTTGAAAACCTTTAATATTCTCTGGACACAGTGTCTTCTGTATATATGGAACCTACATATTGGGAAGTCTAACTTGATCTCTTTGATATGAAATGATGGGGCAGATTGCTTTCTGTCTGAATAGCAGACAAATAAGGCTCATCCTACTTGACCATTCATACTGAGGATCTTCTCAGACCTCTGTTCCCAGAAATCCCTGAGTGTAGCCACCTCAAACTCTAACCATGAACACGCACATAAGTTTGATGACCTGCAATATACAACTAAGTTCACATTGCATATTTGAAGGACAAAGGGCTACCCTCCTTGCAGAATATCTATTCACCTTCTCTATCTAGCCACCTAGCCAGTTCACCTTCGCCTATCAGGTCTCAGAGTTTTACTAGGATGAAAAGTGATGAGTGGCCTTTGCAGTCAGCATTTTTGTGCCTTGCTCAGCTGATGATTGTTGAGATGAGAATAGGCTGACAGTTTCAGGGAGTCCAAAACCGGAAGGGAACCACCAGTCAGACTCCTTTCTTTCATATGCAAGGTCAATCACCTCTGCCTTTCAGGTACCCAAGTTCTGTATTAGAATTATGGAAAGTTTTTACCACAAAAAGGACTGGAAAAATATATTTTAAAAAGTAAGACCACTATGATGGGACAGGACAATTCTAGGTAATGGGACCTTTGGGAACAAAGATGTATTCCTCAGGGGAAGAAGAGGAGCAAGGTTAAAGATATACAGCATGTGCTCTTCAAACTCACTGGGCCAATTTGGACAATACTTTTATCAATACACAGGGACAATATTTTTATCAGTACACGTGGGTGTCTGTTGGAATTGAATAGCACTCCCTGTAATTAGAAATGCAGAAGTGGGGAAAGCAAGTAAAGGAGCCAGAACATGTGAGTGTCATGAGTGCCATTCCCCCAGTTGCCCAATTTGAAGAGATCCTTCTAGAGCTCTTCACAATCCATTCTAGAGTTCACCACCTGGAAAAGTTTACTGTCATCGGCAAACATGGCCACTTCATTGCTTATCCCCACCTCCTGGTCATTTATGAACAATTTGAAAAATGCTGGTCCCAATGCCTTGGGGCACACCACTTTTCACTTCTCTCCATTGTGAAAATTGCCCATTACACTCACTCTCTGTTTCCTGTTATTTATCCCATTCCTAATCCATAAAGAAATTTGCCCTTTTTCCCCCTGATTGTTGAGTTTTTTTCAGGAGACTTTGGTGAGGGACTGAGTCAAATGCCTTATGAATGTTCAGATATATAATATAAACAAGTTCACACACATCCTCATGCCTGCTGACCTTTACAGAAAAACTCAAAAAGATTTGTGAGGCAAGACTTATCTTTGCAGAAGACATGCCAGTTCTTCCTCAGGAAAGCTTGTTCATTCATATTTTGCAATATTTTATACTTGATTAGGCTTTCCACCATCTTACCTGGAACAGATATTAGGCTGACCAGCCTGTAGTTTTCCAGGTCCACTCTCTCTCTCTCTTTTTTTAAAGATTTGCATAACATTAGCTATCCTCCAGTACTCTGGCACAGTGGCCATTTTAAGGGACAAGTTGCAGGTTTCCCTAGAAAATCAGCAACTTCATTCTTTAGCCCTAGCCCCCTGCCCAGGCCCAATCCTGTAGCATGCATCCATATGGACCCGCACCAGCAAATTAACTAGCACAGGTCTGAGTAGACCCCTCTGCACTGTGGAAGCTTACCAAAGGTAACATTTGCTCACTGACTCAAAAGAGACCTCTGCAATTCCCCCGCAACATGCAGCAGAAGTCATTTTGGTGTGGCTGCATCGGCGGGGTGGGGGGTGTAGAATAGGATTGGGCTGTAAAAATATTTTTTAAACATCTGTAACCACTTTTACTACAGTGCTTATCATTAGCCAATTTACACACACACACACACACACACACACACACACACACTTTAAAAAAACTACTGTCTGATTGGTTGAAGGTACCTTTATAGTTGATTGAAATGTTAACATTTAATATTATATAATGTAATATTATAGCTCTATATTAAATATTATATAATTTAATATTATAGCTCTATCATTTATACATTGGTGCATTAAGGCTGCCAGGGCAATGTGCCTGTTCCCACACATGCCCAGAAAACCATGTGTGTCCATTTGGATGCAATCACACATGTCCCAACATGCTTCCAGGTTGGCAAGAATGAGTCTTTCCATGCCACATGCACACAGTTATGAGCTGTTCATTTCACAGACAGAATTCATATGCTTATCCAACTGCTCCATTTCCCCTTATGAATGAAAATAGAAGAGGGTCTGGAGAACTTCCTTTCTGGCCAAGGGCATGGAGTTCAGTTAGTAACCTTGATGCATAGGGCATGATGAAGAGGGGGAAAAAGTGATTCAGAAATGTTCCTACTGTCTAACAGACAATGACACTCCCACAAACATCCACACCCCCATACAGACACACATAGATAGACATACACCAGATGTTATGCCAAGCTCTTTGGAGTTCAGCTTGAGTAAGAAGCTGTGGTTCTTTGCCCACAAGAAGATGCCTTTGATACAAACACATTTTTCTCTCATTAGTTGACACCCTGAGATCTTCTTGGATTCTGTCCTAGCCTCTATTGATTCGTTTCACTCTACTATCAGATTGCTAGGAAATTCCTGCTAGTCCACTCAGCCCAATTGCTTAATTGACTGACTAAATTCCAGGCATAACCAAGAGGTCCCAAATGATGGCTTTCTAAGGCCAGTTAGTATTAATGGGTGGAGTGAAGCTGCATCTCATAAATAGTGAAACTGTAAGCAAGAAGCCATTTATCTTATTCTGTCATGATGCTGGACTATCACCTCTCTGCAGTTGCTGCCCAGGAAATGATGGGAATGGGAAGTCCATTCAATTTCTTGGGAAGCAAATGCTGGTTTGGCTGCTATTAATACTGCTCCCCCTTCCCATTGTGCTCTCTCTAGCCATTATATGTCAAGCATGGCAGCCAGGGGTGCCACAGAAAGAGAACACCACCTGCTCAGAGAAAGACATGGCATGACATTATAGTAATAAGAAGTGAAGATTTGACTTCCCATTTGCTGCTTGTCCTTACATTTAAAGACCTAAATGGCTTAGGACCAGGGTACCTCAAGGACTACCTGCCTCCTCCCACATTCACCTGCCTAGGCATCACATTTGGCTTCATATGATCAAGGATTTTAAAACTATACTCAAGCCAGGGTTAGCTCCAGATTTTTTTTGGAGGAGGGGGGTGAGTGTCCTTGGCAAACTGTCCTCCATGGGCATCCTCCTACTTGGGTGGGGGGAAAGTCATTCCATCACCACCACACCAAAGTTATGGGAACAATGGTGGGCTTTCTGAGGGCCCGTGTCATCTGCCCAACAATGCCAGCCCCTGATGTGACCTCCAACCTATCCCTACACACAACCCAATTCTAAGCACACTTATTCAGAAAATCTCTTACTGTCCTATGGCAATGTTTATTGCTGGTGTATCCATGCAGGCTTCATTAGTGACCCACTAGCACTCATCTTAGTTCACACAATATCTTCCTGACCTGGAGGATCATAGAGTCATAGCTTCAGAAGGGGCTTTCAAGGTCATCTAATCCAACCTCCTGCTTAAAACAGGAATCCTTCCTTAGAGCAGAGACAACTGGACTGGGAGATCTATGCAACTCTTTCAATATACACATTGTAGTATGTGAGCAGAGAGACTGACATGGTTGAGCAGCAGCTGTAAAACAATGATCCCACAAACCCTGCTCAAATGAGAGCCTTGCTGTTTTACAGATGGGTGTTTCTTATCTCTTATACTGCATAAGCCTTGGAATGTTCAGCCTGTTATACAGATTGATAATTTGAACTCCCAAAGATCTGGAAACCAGTGGTATGAACAGAATGCAGGAAAAGATTTCCAAAACAGCCCATTAGATTTCTCCATACATTATGGAGCAGTACTAATGGAAGGAGACAAATGAAGAAGGCACAGTAACCTCTTTTGATCTTGTCCTTTTCCCCCCAGTTCTGAGCTCAAATCCCCTTGAGGGCTTATCTTTTCTTTTGCTTCCCTGTTTGAACAGATTGCTGTCCTCACCATTCATTGTTTAGCTATTTATGAAATGCAAAAACAGTTCTATCAAACTTCTTTCTTCATGCCTTGTAAAAACCTGGCAGCCATCAGGAGTCATGACACAACAGTGTGGTATTTATAATAGAAAAAAAGCAACCCTGATAATTATTTTACAACTCTTGTTAGGCAGCTGAAGTAGGCAGGAAAAAGCCAACTCTGTTCCTCCCTCAGTCACCCTGCCTGCCTTTTGTTGTTCCCCTTTCTTTGTATCTCTTTCTTGCCCTCTTGCCATGAGGTCTTCTTTCATTGATTCCCCATCTTTATTTTTGGGGTTGTTACTTTCTGTTATTGTCATGTTGCTCCCTTCTTTTGTATGTATTTTAAAAAATTTATTATTCACGCCTGATCACAATCTATGAGTTCCTCAAGTTCAGCTTCATTTTTAAAAATTATTATCTTTTCCAGTTAGGAGAAGACCACATTGTCTGGTCAAATTGTTTAACCTTCCATATATCACACATTAAATTGTTCCTGCTTCAAGCCAGACAATCTTTCATCAAAGTAAGGCAGTTTTTCAAGTAATGGACCTGGCCCCCATGCCACCCTGGGGTGCAGGTTGGCAACATGGCACCCCCCCCCGCATGATGCTGCCCCCACAGAGGATACTTACCTAGGTGCATGGAGCCTCGCACAATGCTCCAAAGCACTTGAAAAGCAGTTTCTGAGTACTTCCAGTTTCCTGACAAAACTTTAAGATCGTGCCAGAATCCTCAGAAGACTTTTCAAGTGTTTTGGAGCACCGCATGAGGCTTTGCCTGCCCACAGAACAGCCCCAATGGGCAGGCAGAAGCAGCAGTGGTGGGGACACGGCTCCCCCCCCCCAGCCTCCCAGGGCCACTACTGAGTTTTTCTGTACTATATCATCTTAAAGTATGAATGTGTACTATTCTGGCTAGTAGTCACTAACATTTTAACATGCACACATGTTTACCTATTGAATTAATATTCTGCTCTTACTTCCAGTCCAAGATATTTTGGTGCCTGAAGAAGAAAATCAAATTTTTTTCTCAAGAGGACAGGCAGTAAAGGTTAACCTCAGGCCATGGGTGAAGAGGCATTGCTGGGCTCTGCCCCATTGTTCAAAATGTTCTCTGTTTTTTGAAAGGTTAGCAGTTTCGTGACATCACCATATCTGGCCTTATGACATTGCCTGGTCCTACCTCAGAAATCTCAGGTTTTAGGCCTCAGAAATCTCCAGCCTGGCAATCCTACCACACACACTCACAAGGCACTAGGGCCAGTTCCTCATGTACCAGCCCTGCCCCAAAGGCTAAGCAGAACAAAATTTTCAGCTGCTGTTGAAACAGTGGCAGTGATTGAGCCAGCCATACATCCAGGGCAAGGAGGTTCATAACCTGGGAGCCCCATGTGTATCACCACCTAACAGACGTCTGCAAGTGGTGAGTCATGTAAGAAGGCCATCTCAGTTGCTCTCAGAGGGTGGGCAGTTTCATATGATGGGAGACAGTCTTTCTTGCATTCTGGTCCCAAACCTTTGCAGTGAGCCCTGCCTCATTGTAAAGAGCATCATGTGTCCTCAGACCTGCTTCACAGTTTATGAATTAATATATGTTGGTATTCTGTATCATGTGCACCAGATATATGCATTTCTTTTCTTGTGTTCAGAATGTACTCTTCTGACCTCTAAAGATAATAACCAAAGGAACATTAAGAAGGCTTTACTCACAGCTTTTAATTATCTTGAGGGAAAAGGTACCTGCTATCTTGGAACACTTCCTGAATTCCCACTGGGTCATCATAGCCAGGAGCATGGGAAACTACCACCTGGATTTGGCCTTGTTTCTATCAGGGTGATACCTGAGTTTCAGCAGTGCCACAATGTTTAGCCTATACACTGCAAGTCCCAGTGAAGCTTTGTCTCAGAACCAAACCTCTGATTGTCTCTTTGTAACATGTATCCACATGGCAGCTTCCCAAAATCTCATTTGCCTGCCAAACACCAACTGGAAAATGTAGGATGCATATGGTAATCAAATGCCAAACAGACCAGGGCACAGCAATGCAGATGAGGGTGTGTCAGCAATCACAATTTTTCTCACTCTTGCACAACAAGCTGCACCTGTCCAGATTCCCACTTTTGCACAACTGTTTAACAGAATTTATTGAAGACATTTACATCCCCACCTCTAAACCCCAAAATGGCTAACCATCACATAAAACCACTGATTAAAAAAAAGTTAAAGCACTAATTAATTCAGCAATACATATTAAACTCCACTGAAATCTAAAGAGAGAAGCAGTATTATTATTTGATTACCCTAGGATGTGGGGCAACCTGAAAAAGCATCTTCTTTGCATGCTCAAAAGCACAGCTCCTACTGTGCAAACTGCACCAGTTGCACAGAACATCCACTCTCCACTCTTGGCCATTTGCACTATGGATAGAGTGAGAAATAGAAAAGCTAACAGACCAAGGTTTTTCTGACCAGGTCAGAATTTCATTCTGCCCAGCTGCCAGGAGGATGTAAAGACAGGAAAAAATTATCAATGTTTTCCATGTTATTTCTGTCCCATGTAGGAGAGGGAGTTTTTATTAAAAAAAAGAAAAAAAAAGCAGTACCCTTACATGGGGTACTGTGTACATGTTCCAAAGCATCCTGCTATTTCTTGGTTTTTAAGAAAATAGGCTTCCATTCTTATCAGAGGCTAGAGCACCTCTGAACATGTGCAGAAATCTTCAGGGCCACTTTTTAAAAAATGAAACTGAATCTCTTCACACTCTACAAATGCTGATGGGAACTCAAACTAAGGGGCAAGAATATTTGAAAACACAAGCTGGTTGTATGAAGTTATAGGAGGATTCATGACATTGGTGGTGGAGTGGATATATGCTGCATCCTTCTATCAAAATCACCAGGAAAAGATGCCCGTCAGTGTTAGCACAGCTAAAGGGACAATGAGGAGAAAAACCTAGTGCTTCTTTCTTTTAATTCCTGAAATATGAGGAAGTGTGAGAAAAGCACTTCCTCCTACTCTTGGGCATCTTCATGTGAAGCTCATCAGGAAATGATAGAAGAGAAATAGTATCTGATGCCAGATAGCAGAGGTGTGGACCTGCCACCAGGTTAGGAAAGGACAATTAAGAAAAGCATAAAATCAAGGGCAAACTGTGGTGCTGCTGTGGTTACCTCACACAGGCCTAAAGACAGGGCTTGGGGGCCTTAGAGTTTGACCACACTTGCCCAACATGTTACCATGTCAGCTCAATCCCATGGGGCTGAATCAGGGCATATATGACAGTAATCTGCACTGAGATTAAGTAGTGCTTATGTGTGTCCCAGATAGAACAAAAGCCAGATATTTCTCTCAGTTTGCTTGAATAAGCAGAAGATTTTGTATGTCTGAACAAGCCTGCCAAATTCCCCCTCCCTCTTGCCTGAACTGTACTGCCTGCCTAACATTCCTTGCATATAAACAGTAAACAGCCTGTTATTATCCTGGCATGCTTGGAATAGCTGTGGCTATTTTTTCAATTCCCAGAATTCTAAAAAGGCAAAAAAAAGTGCAGTTTTTCAGTCAGCTCTCTCACTCCTTTCCCACCACCCCCACGACCTTGAGAGCCAGGCAAGAAAGCCATAGGACCTCTCTACTGTTACATTCATTGCATTGCTTCCTTAGGGCCAAATCCTGTCCAACTTTCCAGCCCTGATGTAGCCATGCCAACTGGGTTTGTGCTGCATCCTGTGGTGGAAGGGTAGTTATGGAGCCCTCCAGAAGGTAAGGGAGCATTTGGTCCTTTGCCTAGGGGCTGCATTGCAGCTGCATCGGTGCTAGAAAGTTGGATAGGATTGGGCCCTTAGTTGTCCCATTGTCGAGAGCTGCTTCCCATGTTGCAAAATACACAGAGATCGCTTTTGTGGAGGAATGAATGCCTTCCCACACACTATCACTATGTGTAAATTGCTGTATGTGCATGCAATTGATGACGTCTGCTTCAGATTACTACACAACAAAATATCTGCATGCAGGTACCATGTTAATTCCTGGGCTCAAGTGCTTTCTTCCATTTTTACATGGGAAGCAGTCCTGAGTGAGCTTGTAGTTTGGGGACATATCCTGGCTTTGTTGAAATCAAAGGTCAGGCTCAGTTAGAAGCATAGCAAGTTGCCCTCTCTTTAATCAGACCACCAATCCATCTAGGTCAGTATTTTCTGCACAGACTGGGAGTGAATCTCTGGGGTTACAGGCATGGTTCTTTTCCACTACTACTGGGAGATATCAAGGAATGAACCTGGGACCTTCTATAGGCAAAGCAGATGCTCATTCACTAACTAAGCCCTTCCCTAATCCTCTCATGATATAGCTGCTGACAGACAGACAGTGGGTAATCCCCCCATCTCCTACATTATCTGCCTAACCATCCACTCCCTTTTCATTCAGTGTCCCTCCTCTATGTATGTTTGTGAAATTAACAATGTTTGGGGTGGGAACCTTGTTTATTCCACCAGTGCCAGCTCTTGATCTCTGATGAAGATCAGGGAAAACATTGGTCTGGTTCAGACCATGCTCTTAGTCTCTGGCCAGTACTGTGCAATAAAGAATCTGTGTGCTCATGACATGTGCATGTATCCTCCCCTCCCTCCTGGGAAAGTTTAGGGCTCTTTAATTGCATGGGGGGATATTAATCAGAACTCTTCCTCTACCCATGTTGATAAATCTACAGTACTTTAAAAAATAGGTTTATCATTGCATAGAAAGGGGTGATGTGGGCAAATTGTGTGTGTATGTGTGTGTGTGTGTGAGAGAGAGAGAGAGAGAGAGAGAGAGAGATTATGGAAAGTACCCTGAACTCTCCTGGATAGGATGGGACATGCATGCACCATGGGCCTACATATCCTTGATTGTGTAGAGCCAATTGGGCAGTAAAAGTATCATCCAAAATGACCCATTATCAAGTTTCCCCAGCATGTTTTTTTTAAAACCAACTTCAAAAGGCTATATATATGCATAACAGTGGCAGTGCACATACTAACATTTTAATTTTGTTTTGCTTTTTTCTTTTTTTAAAAAAAATTTAAAAGACATTAGTGACATCGAAAAGGCTTTCCCTCAATGGAAAAAATGCAGACTAAAGTAAAAAAAATGTTTCAAATGGAATGCACAGATGATGTAAGACATAGACATAGACACATGGGAAGGTTGAAATCTTCCTGCGTGGCCAATAATTGATTAAAAACTGTGATACCAGTGCATTTAAAACTGCATTTTTGCTTTCCTCTCATGCACACCAACAGTGGAAGAGAGCTTCAAAAGGGTTTAAAGTCACCCATGTGCACATGGTTCTTGCACTGTTAAAGCTGCAGCCTACAACTGTCTGCTGGGTGCAGTCTGATTCTCCAGCTCAGAAAAAACTTTGGGCTATGTATGTTGGAGTCAGTGTGACTAGCCTAAATTTTGCTGCAGAACCTGCTCCTTTTTTGGAGGCTCTGTCCACCCAATTTAACCTTGGTATGCCAGCAGTAGACACCAACGAACATTTCTGAAATGCTATGTCTGGTCTAACTGGTTAGGCAATGTGCACAGCGAGTGGGAATGAACCACCTCCACACCATCTTAGCAGGCTCCATGTAAACGAGCACTGAAATATTTTTCCTAAGCGTCACCTCTCTTTTTTAACGGGTGAACTTGTTTATTCATTGCCTGCTGTGGCATTTCTGGCTTCCTTAAGTTGAATTAGTTTTAGAATTCAAATTCCATGCCTCATGGCTTTTGCATGCAAGTATTCACACCTAATGTGCTAATTGGGGGGGACGGGACACAATGCCTGATCCAGCAACTAGTTACAACCAACTGATGCAGTAAATATTTGCAGGTGCTAGCTATCAATGGGATAAGCGCAACATTTAATAAAACGAATAGCGAGCTAGTTTTGAAAGCTATTCACAGGTATTCCGGAACAGGGAAGAAAAGAGACAAACAGGCTGGGTACATTATTTAATGTGAATTGCTCAGCTCAGTGGCGTAGCTAATAAGCATGTAGCCTGGTGTCAAGTTCAAAATGTTGCCCCGGAAGTGATGTCACAACCAGAAGTGACTTCATGCCCCGACTTTTTAAAAAGTGAAAATTGGAAGGAACCCACCTCCTCCCCCCAGCAGCTCACCACTCACTTGCTCTGCTGCCTTCCCCCAGTCAGTGGCATAGCTAAGGAATCTTTCTGCTACCTGGAGTCAAAGAAGATTTTGTAAACCCCCCCCCCCCACATGGTAAAAACAAATTTAATTAAGAAAATAAATAAAAAGTTATTGGTTCCATGCAGTATCATAATAACATCTCATTGGCACTCAGAACAATCAGTCTCATAGGTCAGTTTGGAGTTAAGCAAATTCACTTTTTGTTCCACAAGACAGTTGTGTTTTCATTTTCTGGTTCATTGGCCATAACGTTTGATAGAATACAGATATTCCAGTGCAGTTTGTTTCATTGCACTCTGCATTCAATTACCTTTCCAATGATATATAACATGATGGTATTATTCACACATACCATGGTGGTTGGCAACCTTCAGTCTCGAAAGAAGACTATGGTATAAGCCAGGGGTGTCCAAAGTTTTAAGCAGGAGGGCCACATCATCTCTCTGACACTGTGTCAGGGGCCGGGGGGGGGGGGGAAGAATTAATTTACATTTAAAATTTGAATAAATTTACATACGTTTGCATAAATGAATATATTAAAGATGAACTTATATGAATGAATGAAGGTCTTGCAATAGCTCAAGCCCTATAAAAGGCCTTGCATAAAGCAAGGCTGGCCTTTTCTTTGCTACTGCTGCTGCATCACAGATGTGAAACAACAAGCAGTGGAGGGAGCCCTCATCCCACAGCTCATGCGAGAGGTCAAACAGTCGCCCTCACTCTGAGAGCAGTTGCGTTGGGCCAGTGCGGGCTCCAACAAATCTCCGGAGGGCCAGAGACTCATTGAAGACTGGGGACTCCCTGAGGGCTGCATTGAGAGGTCTTGAGGGCCACAAGTGGCCCCAGGGCCGGGGTTTGGGCACCCCTGGTATAAGCCTATAGTATCTGGTATTCCCAGGTGATCTCCCATCCAAGTACTAACCAGGCCTGACTCTGCTTAGCTTCTGAGATCAGACAAGATCGGGCATGTGCAGGGTATACCAAGATTTTCACAATTTTGGTCACTAGTGTCAGTTTGTTGCCCTCCTAAAACTTGATGCCTGGTGCAACTGCTACCCCCTGTACCCCCTTGGCTATGCCACTGGCTCAGTTGTAATCTTTCTCTACAAGAGATTTGGGATCAATTCATATAATCATTTATAATCATTTTGTTCCTGCATATACAGACCATGCCAAACTGCAAACCTTCCAATCACAGGTTCCTACCTAAGATGTGGTGGATTATAAATAGGGTTGTCACTGTTTTCTGACTGCTGCTGGGCTTTCCATAGTACCTTAACATGCAGAAATTAATTCAACACAATGTCCTGCCACTTGATCTCCATGAAAAGAAAAACGTTTCCTGTTCAATTTCTGCACGGTGGAGGCTACTGTTAAAAACACTAAGCATTCATATGGTGCACTTCACATATATCATTTTATCAACCCTTACAATAACTCTGTAAACTAAGGCAGCATTAGTATTCCCACATTGTAGATGGTGGGGACAGAACTGGGGCTGAAAGCATGGTAGCTTAGCTAAGGCCTCTTAAGGCCCAATCCTATTCAACTTTCCAGCACCAGTGTAGCTGCAATGCAGCCCCAAGGTAAGGGAACAAATGTTCCCATATCTTGGGGAGGCCTCTGTGACTGCCTTCCCACCACAGGATGCAGCACACACCCGGTTGGCAAAGCTGCACCAGCACTGGAAAATTGGATAGGATTGGGCCCTTAGTGAGTTCGTTGCAGAGGCAACTTCCTGGCCAGTTGCTCAGTCCCTTAGCTTGTATGCTCCATTAATTCTCAAGAGCAAGAATGTTACAGGAACGCAAAGAAGCAGGTCTGTGGAACAAAAGGCAAAAAAGTAAAGAAAAAAGAGGAACTCCTAGCTGCTGGATGGAGTCCAGATGAAACAATCCAATGACTACTTTGATGTGAGTGAATTAGGGTTGCAAAATGACTAGAAAAAAGTGGTCATGCCTTTCAAGCTAACTTGGCCCTTCCTCCATCACAATGGTCATCACCATGTCCAGCTGCTGGTATTTTTCAAACCAACAGTGCCACTAAAGAACCACCAACCGTCCTGTATGGAGGAGGAGAAGAAGCTGTCCATGAGGCACAACACTTCCACCTGATGATTTATTTCCCATTGATTGATTTTCTATATTCTGCTCTGGGAACTTTGTCAGGTGAGGAAAGGGATACAAATACTTCAGATAAATACGCAGAAGACTGAGAATCATTGGAGAATAAACAGCTCTATGTTCAAAAGCCAACAGGTGAGCTTCTCGCTCTATGGAGATCAACATTGCCACCTGCTAATGCCTGCAGATCAAGCAGCTGTTAAAAGCATAGTAAGGGTAGTTGGTTGAAAAATTGGCAGCCCATGTATGAACTGACTTTAGAACACACACCCCAGATAATGAAATGTACAGGCACATGCCTCAATCCACTCAAGTTCTGGCAGAGAGACCACCTTGGTCTGTTCTGTACACAAAGTTATGCTGTTTCTCAGCTCTGTATGAAGAAGGGCAGATATATGCAAGATTCAGCATGCAAACTCTGTGACTCAGACATGGTGAATGCTGTTCCCAGAGTATGTTCTCCCATCACTGATTCACCTTGTTGCTTGCACACATCTACTGTTGCCAGGAGAGAAGGCTCACTGTTTCCTTTGTGCTTTTAAGAATTGCGTACAAGTGAGAATGTATCTATTGACCATATTCATATCCTACCCTCCCACCAAGGAGTTCCAGGAGGCATATCTTGGTTTGTACACACCCATCTCCTTTTATCCTCACAATGATCCTGTGAGATAGGTTGGCTTGAGAGAGGAACTTGTCCAAGTTACCCAGTGAGCTTCATGGGTGATTGAGACTGAGGGTTTCTGGTCCAACCACTGTACTACACTGGCAGTCCAATCCTATTTTGAACAGCTGTCATCAAAGTGCCTCAATCATAAAAGGTACTCCAGCAGTGCACTGAATATGTGCTGCCAGGGAAGCTGAGGGGAAGGCCGGAGCCTTCCTGCACACATCATTGGCTCTCTTACCACCTGCCAGAGTAGTTATATCAGCAGGAGATGCAAGAGGGAATGGCATAATAGGGGAAGGGAGAGGGCAGAAAAGGAGGTGGGAAGGCTGCAAGAGAGTGTGGATCAGCAGCAATGGCATGGATCAGATCCTATCTTCTTTTCCTGCAGTCTCCCTGCCCCTTTCTTTCTCTGGACTTTGCTAGCAAAATGGCTAGCACAGGTCTGAGAAGACCCATTTCAGAGTGGGAGGGTTACAGAGTTGTGAGGGGATTTAAATCCCCTTTTTGCCTCTTAAGGCTCTGATCTGCCCCCATCTCCACTGGATACAGCATGCCTGTTTTTGGCATGGCTCCATTGGCAGTGGTGGGGAAGGATAGCATTGGGCTTGGGTGCTCATAAATTCAACTTTTCCCTGCTATAGTGACAAGGGAAGGACATATGTTGAAAATGTCCCTTCTATCAAATTTGTGAAGATACAGAATACTTCTCAGGGTTTTAATCTCATAATTTTGTACAGATCACGTAACTGTATGCTGAGAGCAGTTGGTGGTGGCTAATTGGAAGCCTCTGAATGCAAACAGATGCAAAAGACTTATCTGTCTCCCTGCCCAAACTCTCCTTTTGACACAGCTGCTAAGGGATGGAAGCCTTGTCCTTTGCTGCATCTATGGGTACCCTTTAGCCAATGATTTTGAAAAGATTCAAATGGTGACATATATGCATCAGAAGTGAAATTCCACAAAGATTTGTCAGAAAACATCTGCAAGGGCATTACAGTCCTTGATTCCTTTTCATGGGTCTTTCTTGAAATGTCCCCTTCCACAGAGGGATCAGCCAAATCTATGTCTGATCTACAGGCTGCTTAAACCAGTGATATTTTACATTAAATCAGTAGAATCTGCTAGAGATGCCAACTTTTTAAAAGGCTGTACTGCTATGCTTTTAACATCAGCCTGGCACACAGAAATCAAGTAGGTAAAGCTTTTGATGGCATGGAATTAAGTGGTGGGGAAAAAAGTTTCCTTGTGGGGGAAGAAAAATTCCAGCTGAATTTAAGGGTGTTGGGCTACTGTTAAAGATACAATGTCTAGCTTTTTAAAAGCTAGAAGGCTTGCACACAGACCAAACTCATGGATCCTGCAAATATCCCAATTCTTTTCTTTTTAAACAGTTGAATTCAATTCCTCTTTTTAAAAAAACACACACACAATTTTTGAAGATCAATATGGATCTTCTAAAAATCCATACAGATGTATATAGGCCAATGGGAGTTTTTCTTCCATGGTATATATGTAGTAGCAGCAGCAGCAAGAAGGGGGTAGTTTTCTCCAAATTAGGATCATGGCAGGTGCAAAGAGTTAAAGCCCCCTTCCCATCAAACCACTGTTTCATGGGGAGCCAAATCCAGGTACTATTCATTAAAAACAAAACACCACCAGGTATATTTGTGTGAAATGTGTGCTTAACATTTCATTTGCCCCTTAAGAAAGCATCTGCTCACTGCAATTATTTCTCCTATGTGTTACTAGTAGGTTTCTATTTTTTATCCTAGCAGAGACTCAGCTTTATGATTGTTAGAATTCACAAGGCACAACCTTCCCAGGTATATCACTCAAACATCTACCTTATATGGAGCCCCGATCATAGTTCTATCAAGCTCAGCATTACTGACACTGGCTCTCCAGGCTTTCAGAGAGACATTTTTCTTAGCCCTATCTACAAGACATCTTCTAATCTACACTACAAACTCACATGTGTTCTACCACTGCATTACAGCTCCTCTCCCTATGGAGAAACAGCACTGATGGGGGAAAGTTGAATTTGTGGGATTGCTGCCTCTGATGCAGCTGTTAAGCCTTTCTCAGAGGGAAAAAAGGGGCCAGCCCTACTTACTACGCATAGAGTAGAACATTAGTCAGCCCCTCGTTGCCCTGAGCAAAGTTGTAGTACCAGTCATTCTAGACCCAGCCATGCGGTTCTCACCAATGAAAGTTGTGAGTCAGTCACTACTGAGGTGGAGAGACCAGTTAAGAGAAGATGATCTCGTCCTCATACCCTATTTTCAGGGATGTGAGAATGGTTCCACCCTTATGATGCGGCACACGGGCATCTGATCCTTCTGTGTCTGACAGGAATATTGCTGGAATGTCTAAAGCTCTGGAACTGAATGACCAAGAAATGCATTTATATCCATTTTGGGATGTTTGATATGCATCTAGTTTTTTCAGTGGATCTTCAGATGTGTGTAATGTTTAAATTTATGGTGCATGCGTCTCTTGTTGCAAGTCAACTTGGGGGCCCAGTATAGGCTGAAGGGTAAGCTTGGATTTGTAAATGCAAACGTTTATGGTAAGTCAGTGTAAGGCTCTGGGTAGATGGAAAGGCTGAGTAGAATGATTGCAAGAGATGTGAGGGAAACAGCCCATTTTCCTTTGCCACCCACATGTGGGAAACTGAAGGAAAAAAATCATAATTACAAGCCTCTCCCAAGTACCTTCTGTACATATTTCATTAATGAAGTTACTCATATCTTTCACACTTATGGAGCAACATCTATTGCATGGAGAGGTGAAGTAGCCAACCAGTTTTTGATAATGGGGAGGTTATTAGTTTGCTAATACAGTATAGTGAAGATATGATGTGGCACATACTATGCTAAATATGCAGGGAGGCAAATACCTGAGTAGCACAAAGGAGCATTACTCCATCTGGCTTAAGCCAGCTGCAGAACTGCAGATCCTGTAACCAGTGGTGCAGTGATAAGTTTTGCAATGCAGGAACTCATGCTTACGTCCCCCCATTGACATGCCCAACAAAGACTATGCAATGAAAAATGTTGGCCTTAAATCTCTTCATTAGAGCATTTAGGTCTCCTGAAACCTATTATATTTCATTTAAAAGATCTATTCTAGCTCATTTCAATTGTTTAAAATAAATGTGTAAACACTGAAAAATGAAATTTAAAAAAAATCCCAGATAAATATAAAAGGTATATAATCAAGCAGCCCTGGGTAAAGGTGATGGTGTAGGCATTCACATATGCCAGTAGGCAAGTTTCTCAGTTTGCCTCCTGCTGTTTCATCTTGGCTAGGGTCCTTTGACAAATGTCAGAGGCAACAGCTGAGCTGTTGATATCACTGCTGTAGAAGTCCCAGAACTCCACCCCTCAGTGCAACCATTAATACTGTACTTTGTTTCAATTTACAAACTTCACTGTGTTTGTTCTCATCTGTGAAGAACAATCTCTCATCCAAAGCCCCACAAGAAATTTATGAACCAGATCTCCTAGGTCAACTGCTAATTCTCTCTCCCCAATAGGCCATGCTACCTGTTAAATAGTGGGTCCATGCAAATAAATGAAGGCATAGAGATAACAGCTCAACACATTTATTTAATCTTCAGAACAGAACCTGGCAATGAAAACACAAGGCAAACACCCCTGGCTTTATAGGCCACACCTGGAGTATTGTGTCCAGTTCTGGTTGCCACATCTCAAAAAGAATATAGTGGAAATGGAAAAGGTGCAAAAGAGAGCAACTAAGATGATAACTGGGCTGGAGCACCTTCCTTCTGAGGAAAGGCTATGGCGTTTGGGCCTCTTCAGCCTAGAAAAGAGGCGCCTGAGGGGGGACATGATTGAGACATACAAAATTATGCATGGGAAGGATAAAGTGGATAGAGAGGTGCCCTTTACACTCTCACATAGCACCAGAACCAGGGGACATCCACTAAAATTGAAGGTTGGGAGAGTTAGAACAAAGGAAAATATTTATTTACTTGGCGTGTGGTTGGTCTGTGGAACTCCTTGCCACAGGATGTGGTGACGGCATCTGGCCTGGATGCCTTTAAAAGGGAATTGGACAAGTTTCTGGAGGAAAAATCCATTATGGGTTACAAGCATGATGTGTATGGGCTATGTCAGATGCAAGGGAGGGCACCAGGATGCAGGTCTCTTGTTATCAGGTGTGCTCCCTGGGGCATGTGGTGGGGCCGCTGTGAGATACAGGAAGCTGGCCTAGATGGGCCTATGGCCTGATCCAGTGGGGCTGTTCTTATGTTCTTATACCCCTTAGGTCCACTCAGATTCCCAAGGATTGGTGCTGTTGAAACACTAAACTAGAGGGTCAATCGCACAGTAGGATTTCGGTCCACCACCCAATTGGCCAGCCATAAGACTGGGCCAATTGGTTATGCAGGATTTTGATCCTGCATAATTTGCATACATAACACCACCCCTCTTCTGAAGCTGAATACTTGGGATGTGTGATCAGATTTAGCTCATTGGCTGTTATTAAAGAAAGCAGCAGAAATAGGATATTGGAGGAGCTTGACCAGGTCTGTGAAACCAGTGATTTTAAGATGCGGTTCAACGCTTACTTGGGAGTGTCCCATTGAAGTCAGGGGCGCTTACTGATAAGTCAGTGTGCCTAGAAGGATGGGACTGTATGTTCTTTGCACTCAGCCGTATGTGTATTTGAGTATCTCTAATAAGGACATCAAAGGACATTGCCTCCAGTAGACCAGAGGTGCCCAGTGGAATGCCTGATTGCCCACTGTGGTGCAAAAGACCTAACAGTTAGGCAAAGACAGGCAAGACAATGCCAAAATGTGCAGTGATCTGTTCTGCAGTAGCACCACATACAGAGAGGTCAGACATTAAGTGAAACCACAGAAGTGAAGAACAAGAGACCAGAGTATATTCACAGTAGCATGTGTTGGGCAGTTTTTGTTTTTCTTTTTTTTTTTTAACCTGGAAGGCAGGCCAGAGCTTAAAGTGTTGCTGGCAAAAAAGATTAAAGAGCAACTACATTATGCCATAGAAAATGACACATCTTAGGGCACAATATCCTAACCCTTTATGTCAGTGTTTTCCAGCACTGACATAAGGACAAAACAGCTCTGATGTAAGGGAACAAAGATTCCCTTAGGTCAGGGGTGTCCAAAGTTTTTTGCAGGAGGGCCGCATCGTCTCTCTGACACTGTGTCGGGGGCCGGGGAAAAAAAGAATTAATTTACATTTAAAATTTGAATAAATTTACATAAGTTTACATAAATGAATATATTAAAGATGCATATGAATGAATGAAGGTCTTGCAATAGCTCAAGGCCTATAAAAGGCCTTGTGCAAAGCAAGGCTGGCCTTTCCTTTGCTGCTGCTACTGCATCACAGATGTGAAACAGCAAGTAGTGGAGGAAGCCCTCATCCCACAGCTCACACGATAGGTCAAACAGTTGTCCTCATGCTGAGAGCAGCTGCGTCGGGCCAGTGTGGGCTCCAACAAATCTCTGGAGGGCCAGAGGCTCATTGGAGACAGGGGGCTCCCTGAGGGCTGCATTGAGAGGCCTCGAGGGCCGCAAGTGGCCCCAGGGCCGGGGTTTGGGCACCCCTGCCTTAGGTTGAGGATGCCTCCGTGAGTGACACTCAACTGCAGGATGTAGCACATGTCCCATTGGCACCGCTATGCCAGTACTGGAAAGCACTGACATAAGGGGTTAGGATTGCGCCCTTAATCACATTGGCTGGATAACCTAAGTGACTTTGGCTGCAGTCCAATATGCACTGGTCTTGGAGCAGATTCCATTGTATTCAGTGGGGCTTAGTTCCAAGTGGACGCACCTAGGATAGCACTGTTGGGGTGAAATTTAACTCTGTGTGGACAATTGTGTGTATGCAAAGCCACTGAAAGGAATTTAAAATCAGAGGGTACAAAGTTTCTTTTGGGTACCTTCCCTTCTCTCTTCAAATGTGAATTTGGCTCCTGGGCCTCCTTTTCTGGTTCCTGGGATCCCTTTTTGACCATGGGTTCAGATACAGTGTACCCCCCACACACACACCCTCTATCTCCTAGGCCCTGTGTGCACACATGAATCTTTCTCACCCCATCCAATCATCTATCAGGGCAGTGGGGGAGGGTAAGGCACATGACTCTGGCATGTTGCTACTTTAGAAAAGCAGATGCTCGCATAGGCTTGGCCCAGGTTTATCCCTTGTTTGTTTAACCTCTGGAGAATGGTTGGAATAGTTTGAATGCTCGGGTGTCCATTGAGCAATTTGCAATGACTGCTTTTGTGGCCCCACCTTGTCTGGAAAGAAAAGGAACCTGCTCTTGGGTATTTCCACAGACTCATCCTGAGGAGGTGGTTTAGAAAGTCACCAAGAAACAGTCAGGCTTTTTCCAAAAGCAACAAGCCTCACAAAGATATTTTGAGGCATGACTGGTTCTGTTCCTGTATGCAACCATCAAAAACAAACAGTGAGAAACAAGGATTATAAGACCCATGTTAGCCAGATGCAGAGCATCCTGGAGCAGATTCCCAGATATTTTTATTTGATAAACATGAGGTTTGCCGGTTTGCTCAAAATGATACAGTTTCTCTAGCCTTCTAGCCTTTTGCTTCCCCCCCCCCCATTTTGAGACCATAATTAAGCCGTGCCTTTTCCCTCTGGGGTCCTACTTTATTATTGCACCCCCCCCCCATTTTTCAAGGATTGGCTATCATGTGACATGACCAGGCTCTGGCTGCAATCCTAACCATACTTTCCTGAGAGTAAGCCCCATTGAACAAAACAGGACTTACTTCTGAGTAAACCTGGTTAGGATTGTGCCCTCTGTCTCAGAAACCTCAAGGTTTTTTAAATGTATCTGTAGTAAATACAGTGTTGCCCCCATTGTGATCCTGATGCCAGCTGCCTTTAGCTGCTACTTGCCCAGAAAGAAAGCTCCCATTAGTGGGGCAGGTTCAAAGCTCCTATTCCAGGCACACCACAATCCCAGGGCTGATTCCTTCCCCCCCAATTTGGCTACTTAAATTACTAAAAAATACACATGCAGGGCTAAGATAGATGTGATACGGAAGTAACACAACTGGAATTCCAAGTGATTTTTTTTCCTTTTGCAAATAGCAGCCATGGTGTGTGTGTGTGCGTCTAAGATTATCAGGCCCACAGTGCAGAGGAAGGGGCTTTAACCTTTTACCCCCAACCCAGTTCCTTAACTTAAATTTCACAGCCAAGGCTACTATTAGCCAGAATGGGATTGGGGGAGGTAGAGGAACAATTTGTTCCTATTGAGTTTTGGACTGGGCGTGAAAGAGTAGACATTCCATGCCCAGTTCAAATCTCCCCCCCCCCCCCGCCACCATTGGTGCTTTTTGGAAAAAAAATCAAGACATCAGGAGCTTCAGTTAGGGATGTGCCATGTCATATCTGGTCTGGCCCTGGCTGGTTTATGTCAATGTTCCTGGCACTTTGGCCCTTGCTTGATTCAAGAGATGACCTCCATTAAAGTTTAGTGGCCAACCAGGGATATGACCTTACTTCTTTGTGGGCCACCAGTTCAACCAGTTCCTTACTTCCAAGTATTTGTATTCAAATATTTGTGTGAATTACAGTAATTACAAAAGGAGATAGGTGGGACCAGATGAATTCTGGGAAGACAAGTCCTATGTGGCCTTATAACCCCAGGGTAAACATCTCTTATGTAATTTAGATCAGCTCAGGAGTAGACTAATGGGGGCAGAACAAAGCATGTAACTAGTCTTCTGACATGGTCAGTTAATGGGAAGATTACTGGGCTAAATGACACATTTGCTTATTTGTTACTCATTAGAATCTATCTTTAGCCAATCCCTGGAGGCCAAGTGACACAGCAGCCTCCACCTGGAACACAGGGTATGTCTGTAGCATTGTCACTTCCTGCATTTTTTATTCAGTGCCATGGCTGGAAAGGAGCATAACAAAATGTGCACAATGTAGTTCACCTTTCTGCTATGCTACAGAGGGCGCAATCCTAACCCCTTATGTCAGTGCTTTCCAGCACTGGCATAGCAGTGCCAAAGGGACATGTGCTGCAGTTGGGTGGCACTCACAGAGGCCTCCTCAAAGTAAGGGAATGTTTGTTCCCTTACCTCAGAGCTGCATTGGCCTTATGTCAGTGCTGGAAAGTGCTGGAAAGCACTGACATAAGGGGTTAGGATTGCGCCCAGAGTCTCTAGTCTATGCTATACCATCTGTCACTGGGCTATGCAACAGCCTGATGTTACAGTCCTGTCCCCCCCAGTCTTGATATGCTGGGGAAGATGGAATGCACAGAATTAGCACAGCTAAACACGGTCCCCCAAACACACAGTAGGCCTCCTGTAGGTCTCCTGATTATGGGCTTGCTTCTCATCACATGGGACAAGGAGGTACACTGGACAAAGAACTGACTTTGGATGCAAGAGCTGTGTCCTCATCCCACCCCCTTCCTGTCTATCATCCTGCCTTTACTACAAAGTCAATTCTCACTGAGTGTTCTTGAGCCAGTCTCTGCCTCACAGAGGCATAACCATACTACAGTCATATGACACAGTCCTATGGTGCCACTGTGCCAGCAGAGTGACTGCTCTGTCAGCACAGGCTGTCACAAATGTGCTGTAAATGTAGCAGCACAGGCCTGTGCTGTCCTGTCAGCACCAGTGCAGGCCTTGATGCACACCAAGCAGGTAAGCTCTGCACTGGGCAGCACAGGGGCAGGGGAGGGGGTATAACAGGGCAGGGAATCAGTGGATCAGGCCCAGGGCAGAATCGACTGTAGAGGTGCATGCCATATGCTATCCCCCTTCCCAGACCAGGACCACCAACACAGATCCACTCATACTTGTGCCAGTGATTTAGCAGGTGCAGGTCCTAGTAGACCCATTGGCGCAACTGGGGCTTACCCTGGAGCAAGGGGAACAATTTTCCCTTACCAGAGGAACCTGCATTCCAACACCCTCCATAGAATGCAGCAGAGCCCATGCTGGTGCTGCTGCATCGGCGTGGATGAGATTGGATAGGATTGGGCTGTTAGACTAATTCATTGGTATTCAAACTGGGGCATCGCGACACCCCAGCCTGAGGGCCCTGGCCTCTGCCCCCTTAAGGGGCGGAGGCAGGGGGAAGGCAGTGACACAATCCCCAAGATTGCGTTGCTAATGGGGCTGCAGGGACTGGGATATATTCACCAGTCCCTGCAGCAGCCTTCCCAGGGTGCAGGGAGCCCTGCGCGAGCGTCTGCAGGGCTCCCCAGCCGCTTTGAAGCGAAAGTAGAGCGATCACACTTCACCTCTGCAAAACCAGGAGGTGGGGAGAGGGCGGGGAGGAGGCGTGCCAGGGGGAGGGAGAGAGGTCCGGTGGAGCTCTGCTCCACTGAGATCCAGAGTGTTTGTGTGGGGCTTGGCACCCTACATGAACGCTCTTCCCTTACCACCGACCTTTCGGTCAGTGGTGAATTGAGTAGCCCCATTGCAGGGCTACTTCCCTTACCCAGGAGAAGGGGACAAATGTCCCCTTCTCCCAAGGTGCCGCCTGTGGCTGCCGTGGAAACACTGGATGTGGCGGCAGCCGTTTTCAGTGCCGCCGCAGCCATGGGAGTGCAGGACTGGGCTGCCCAGTTGCAATCCTACCCACACTTTCCTGGGAGTAAGCCTCATTGACCATAATGGGACCTATTTCTGAGTAGACATGCATTGGATTGGGCTTTCTTAGGCACTAGATCTCATTAGCCCTCAAATTACATTTACATGTAATATGCACCTTTCTGATATGCTGGAAGTCAGGGAAGTACACTTGGAGTTCCCAAACAGTCTCAAGCAGTCTCCCATCCAGGCAGAGGCCAGACCTATGTCCGTGCCTCAATCATTAAAGCAAATGCGATATACTTTCTTTTGCAGAGAATCCAAGTTTTAAAGAGTTAACCACTTGTCTCCGACAAGGGTAGGATGAACTAGTTTTACGTCTTCATCACAGGAGACAGCTCAGATTAATAGGCAACCTATATTAAAATATGACAAGTTCAAATTTAGGACAGTTCTGAAATAAGGAACCAAAAGCTGTTTGCAATCAGGTAGTTTAAAATAAAGGACAGTTTTTCAAGCCATTTATCTGACAGAGACATTTGTTGCAAAGAGCCTGCCTTCTTGGATCACTTCAGTAATGGACATAATAGAAAGGTGGTTATATAACCTTAAAAGTGGAAATATTCATATTCTGCACAAATTCTTGTTCATCCAGTTTATAGGGAACAGTGGCATAATTTAATGCAAAAAAATGAAGGGGTGGTATCAGATTCCTGAGTACATGCCAGGCTACCTTTTAATCCACGTATGATATTGAGGTATTGCTTGTGGCCAGGTCAGTGATCTTTGCCAGAAGATTTATAAATGACCTCTGTTGGTCCTATTAAATCTGTCAGCAAAGAGGCTTGTGGTACCTTGAAGACAATTTCTCATAGCACAACTTTTATAGTCCACTTCATCAGATGCATCAAGCATTATCCACAGGAGTTTCATAAGGGAGCAGGCACTCTTTAAGGTCTCATGGACCCCAAATGTAACTTTAAAGGTCAAAACACCCTGTGTTGGGTTGTAAGAGCTATAAAAACAGTGCACCATTTTCTCCACCCGCTTCCTCACTGTGTCTATCTGACTTCTATTACAATCCTTCTGGGTATACTCAGAATTACGGGTGGTGGAAAAGCATCATAAAATTCTGGAGGCGTGTTAGGTGTGAAGAACATCAAGACCAACTCAAGATGCCGAGCGTGGAAAGTGACACATTCTGAAGATGATATCCACCCACATTTTAATTGCCTTAACACACAAGCTTTCCCCCCTGCTTTTGCATAAAAATCCAGGATGAAGTAATATGCGCTTCAGCCTTGTGATCCCATAGTGTGGTTTGGAAGTTGCATCCATGCCCAGTGTACACCACCCACCTGCACAGATGATCAGCATGGCTACCACAACCATTTACCCAGCAGTATAATCTCTTATGGAAACAGTAATAACTTCTCGTTAAATGGTTGCTGGATGGCCTGGAGCTCTTGGCATTCCTGAGAGCCCTTCCAAAGTTTAGAAGTGCGTTGCCATGGCAATAGAAACATATTATTTTTTCCAGCTGTCAAAAAATGTTGAATCTGGGGAAAAAAAATAGAAACCAAGAGAGGAAATTCTGAGAAAATGAAATAAGCTGGAAAAATAGCGAACGGACTTTTCATTTCAGCTCCCTGCTCCCACCCTTGAAACAATAGTCCTTTTCCAAAGGGGAATGAAACCCAAACCCTAAGCCAAGGGAGGCAGGAGTACCTCAGAGGAGGCCCTTTAACACCTTCCCTGTTTCCTGAATACCTCATTTACCATTACAGAAGGATCTCTAATTGATAGGTTCTAATTCAGGGGTCTCCAAACTACAGGCTGGGGTCACATCTGGCCCACCACAAGATTTTATCTGGCCCGCAGCAACTTAAAATATTTTTTTCCCAGCCACATGGTTGGAAAGTTAACTTGTGCAGTTCTATCCACTGCACTCCTTTCCATAGGGCCAGAGTGGTGTCAGCCTGGCTAACTCTCATTTTCAGTCACCTGGGCTATATGCTTTAAGATCCTCAAACCATAATTTTTCAGTGTTAACCCCTCACTCCTGCTGATAAAACAAATCGCATTTCCATATGTAGACTTTTCAATGATGCCTTAAAATGATTGTGGTGAGGAAATGGCATCATTTTTGCACATGCGCAAACAAATAAAAACAAACTGGGTTTCTGTGATGGATTGGGCAGAGACAGTGTGCTGTGCATTGCTCGCCTTTACCCTATGTAAAGCTGATCTTATTTGGCCCATGAAAATGTGTAAAAGTTTGAGAACAACTGTTTTGTTATATAAGGATCACCCTGTGCAATGTCCCACTTTCTGTCCATCTTGCTTCAATGTCCTGTATGGCTGGCTCATTTCTTAGGTCAACTGAGATAACTGACTCAGTAAGTGGATTGGTGTGAAGCATCTGCCACTGACCTCTGTCCCCTGCTGCCAAGCAGCAGCAGGTCTTTTGCACTTTGGCTGGTTCTCTTGGGGGCACCGGAAAAAGAAACCAACTTTGATCTTCTTCTCAGTTGTCTTGGACTAATGCAAAATTAAAACCTTAACCTGGGCCAACCCAACAGGCAATCCTAGCAAAATGAAGGATCAAAGGACGTTTATAAATCTGCAAAATATAGTATCTCCAGTCCTGTGCAACTTTGTGTAATCTCTGCAGGAATGCACCTAAGAAACCTGTATCACTTTTGTACCAGTTTAATTGCCATATCTTTCACCAAAGGGACCTGGGAATCATAATGTACGTCAACACACATTTTGGGCACAATCCTAACCAACTTTCCAGCACCAAAGTAAGGGCAATGCAGCTCTGAGGAAAGGGTACAAACATTCCCTTACCTTGAGGAGGCCTCTGTGACTGCCACCCAACTGCACGATGCAGCACATGCCCCATTGGCACAGCTATGTCAGTGCTGGAAAGTTGGTTAGGATTTGAGTCTTTGTTGTCTTAAAGACAACACCTATACCCTATTCCTGGGTATATTTGGGGTGCTGATTCCAAAAAAAGTCATCAGTTTTGCCATATCACATCTAGTTTTGGAGATACAGCATAGCCTCGTTAGTGAATGGTATAAGCATCCTCTTCATGAGGAAGCTGCTTGAATCATTCACTATGCCATATCTCTGAAACTAGTCATGATAGGGCAAAACTTATGCCATTTTTTAAAATCAGCAACCCAAATTCATATGAAACACCCCAAATTCATATAAAACCACCATAAATTTTGAGAAAAAGTTTTTCTGACCCTCAATTTTGCAGGCCTGTGAATTTGGTGAGAATACTGAGAATTATTTATCTAACCCTGCTGATAGACCTACAGTTCCTAGGGTGCTCAGGAGATGGAAGAAGAGAGAAAGAATGCTTATTGACCAGATTAAGGCTGTGTTCATTTTTCAGCTTTCAGCATTAGAAGTGCTAGAAAGCTGTTTTATATTTCCTGCTTCCAGCACACTAGGGTCGTGTTCGTTTTTCATATTCTAGCACACTTACCATGCTAGTAACCTTTCCAGCAAGGGCTAGAGAACATGGCTGGCTCCATAAATAATATTATCCTATTGCCCTGTTCCAAGGAAACAACTGAGCGCAGCCATCTTGTACAGCTAGTAGGGGAGGTGGTAGAGGACGGGTTTTTGAACCTGGACAAAAGGAGCCATACATTTTCAAGATTTTAAAAGAATTAAACAGAAGTTAACAACTTTACGGTAACTTTTATGACTATAAGGCATTGATGAAATATGGAGAAAATAATACCCTGAAATACGTTTGACCTCCAATTTAAACACTTGTTCATTTTCAAATATTCCAATTCTGTCTTGTTCTGTTTTGGGAGTCTGATTTGGGTTTCATGTCATTTTTTATTGTTATTATGGCTAGGGACTTCAAGAGCTGGAAGTGGCCCAGGCCTTTCTTGCCCTCTGAGAGGGCTTATTGGCAACCTCACTTGCTCCAACTATCCCTATTTTTGGTTACCTGTCCCTGAAGAATCACCATCCCAATTTTTGCCTTTGGGGGATGCTTAATTAGCAATTTGTTAGCTGGAGTTGCTAGAGTTGTCCAGGATTCCGCTGCTTCCCCAGGACTTCTGGAAGTTAATGCTGGTCTTGCCTCAGTGTACATGCATGCAGATGAGCAGTAAGGCTCCATGAAAAGCAAACAGAGCCTGCCATTTCACACATTGCAGCTGCTGAGGTCTACATTGAACTGTGCTAAAATATTGCCAGATACAATAATGATGCTTTTCTGTGGTGCTAGAGCAGTGCTTCCCAATCTTTTTAGCTCCACAACCCACTTTGTCAGCCACATTGACCAGGTAGCACCCAAGAATGCCTTGTGGCAGCCGGCTAGCAGAATGCTTTACTGCATCAGAGTTGGTCCTGGGCTACAACCTTTTCGCAACAGACCAAAAATCAACTCGCAACCCACTATTGTGACCCATAGTTTGGGAACCAGTATGTTAGAGTAAACACTGACTTCACTTTTAAATCTGGAGGACAGGTGAGTTGTGGGCTAGAGCATCTCCACACCCCAGCATCTCTGTTCTACCCCTGCCCCTTTTTTCCTTTCCAATTCAGGTAGCAGGAGGAGGAGAAGATGGTTGGACAGACAGAGGATGGCACCCCCCCCCCATGTCTCACACACACCAATGCCTGGAGCAACCACCTCGGTCAGCCCCATAGATGGGCCGGCCCTGAGCACAGAGATGCTACAATAGTATTCCTAGATAAATTATGGACCAATGGCTTGACTCAGTACAGTGTAAGGTTGCCAATTAGTTGGGTGGCAAAATCGCCAAGGTTTTTCCCGTGCCCTTAATAGCAGTATGGTATGCAGGAATCCAGAGGTGAAGCATTTTGGGGTGTTACCCCCAGCTAATGTCTAGGTATCAAACTGAGGTCGAAGGGCACAGGACAAAAGCCAGTCATGAAAGCCTGCAACCACAGAGTGGCACAGCTGTGCTGCATTATGCCACAAACCAGTGAAAGATCCTTAATCCTTAGCCCAGCAGCCAAGCAGGGCAATTAAGAAACATGCCTAACAAAAACAAACAAAAAACAACCAGCTGTGGAACTCAATCTACTTGGCTTTGTTAACCTTTGCCTCACAAAGCTGATCAGGTGAGAGGAATGAGGAACCTGTGAAAAGTATGGGGTGTGTCCTCTGCAGCTGGAGTGGAGCCTGGGAAAGGCAGGAATCAGCCAAATGGTTTGCTGCCTGAGCAAGGCTCCCAGTGCGGAGGGCTTCCCTTTCTGTTGAATGAAGAGAGTTTCGGTCTCACATTCACTTGGCATCTGCATGCAGTCAGTTTGGTTTCATTTACAGCAGAAACATTGAATCACACCAGGAATTCTCAAGAGCTGTGAATTATCAGGAGAGAAGATGATTTGTGTTCAGAAAATGCTCATTTTAACAAATCCACTCAAGATGCTAAAAATCCAGAGCGGATGGATTTCATCTGAAGAAAATACAGCTAAGGCTGCAATCCTATGCACACTTTCCTGGGAGTAGGCCCCATTGAACACCATGGGATTTACTTCTGAGTAGACCTGCCTAGGACTGGGCTGTAAATGAGCAGTCATTGAATCAAAGAGCAGGAAAGGATCAAAAGGCCCTTTTGTCTCACCCTCAGACAAGAAGCTGAACCACAGTCAAGAAGCTGGACCACTCAGCCACCCACTGGCTGCTTTGAGGGAAGGGGTCTGCCTTTGGCCAGAATGCTTCCAGGGCTAGATGTCCATGTGCTGCATGGGGGACTGTGCCACAAGCGAAGTCCCAAGTATGAAGTATTGCACTCTGCTATGCATTGCTGTATATGTGCAACCCCTTCTCCCCCTAGCTTTGATGCGTTGGTGTCATTTTGTCTCCCATCTACTGAACTAGAGAACCAAGCATTGCATTATTATTATTATTATTATTATTATTATTATTATTTGAAGAGACACTTTGCCAACAGTCTGAGGCTAAGAGGCAAAGAAGGAAGGCCCATAGCCAGGGAGACAGACCAGGGACAGACTGCACTTGCTCCCGGTGTGGAAGGGATTGTCACTCCCGGATTGGCCTTTTCAGCCACACTAGACGCTGTGCCAGAACCACCTTTCAGAGCGCGATACCATAGTCTTTCGAGACTGAAGGTTGCCAATACAAATATTATTATTATTATTATTATTATTATTATTATTATTATTATTATTATTATCAACAACAGTATTTATATACTGCTTTTCAACAAAGTTCACAAAGCAGTTTACAGAAAAAAATCAAATAACTAATGACTCCCTGTCCTAAAAGGTCTCACAATCTAAAAAAATGCAACACCAGCAGACAGCCACTAGAAAAGACACTGCTGGGTTAGGTGGGCCAGTTGCTCTCCCCCTGCTAAATAAAAGAGGAGCGCCCACTTGAAAAAGTGCCCCTTAACCAGTTAACAGGGTTTAGAAATGCAGTCTGTACTTTTATGCCATAGCCAGTCCTAAAGGACTTACTGTACCTGTCCAGGAGTACCACAAATCCTGCTACCTGGTGCCCGTATAACATGTTGGTCAATATCAGGACAACTTCAGGCTTGCAGGCTATGTGTTGTTTGTACTCTACATGCCACAGTCCATCAACCAGAGCCAACCACAAAACAATGGGCTGGTGGGTAGGAAGAACATATAGTGAGAATTAAAGGACTGAGTATCTCTGAGCACATAGATCAGGAATTTGTGTGCCATTTCAGAACCAACCCGACTGTCCTTTTCACATAACCATGCACCCACAACCTTCCTTCATTTCTGCAAAATTGACCAATTTTAAAAACAACCTTTTAAAAAATCTCCTTAGTAAAATCACCCAGATGTCTACCAGTAGATCCTGATGTACTTCTCTTGGCCTGGATCCACCACATATAATTAGATACATTCATGAAGGTTAAGCCTATGAATAATTGTTTGGTGTGTTAACATAGAACCTCCATTTTCAGTACACCTTCAAAAAGTGGAAATGGGAAACAAACAAGAGAAGATAGTTATGATCAGTAAGACTTGATTGTGAGTTTTCTAGGTGCATCTGGCTGGCTATTGCTGGAAAATAATGCTGGAAAATAATGCCAGCGCAATGCTACTTATGCCAACAGCCATGGGGCATAGGCTTGGCCCATCACTTTGGTTTGTTCCAACAAGACAATTCTTATGTTCCAGTTTCACAAGCTGAAAATGTGCATTATGTAAAATAACACAGGAAGGATCAGACAAGAAGAATGCAAACATTTGCATATTTTCAGCTTGCATTTGCATTGAAAATGTGTGCTATGCACAAGAACATAGGAAAGAATTCACAAAAAGGATGCAAATATTTAGTAAGCAATGTGGGTCAAAATCAAACCCGATCCACATGGAATATCCTATAGTAAAGACATGGCCTAAGTGACAGGTACAAATACTTTCAGATGTATAAATAAGATGTGCCTGCTGCTTTCCAAGAGGTGTGTTTGGAAGGTGGAGTAATTGTCTAGTATTTGCACTTGGCTCTGCAATGATGAGATAAGTAAGTGTTAAGAGACAGGCGTTGGAGGTGGGATTTGAAGATGACTGATGAAAAGGATTTAGCACAAGATGGTGAGTTGGTTTTGCCTGCCTCAGAAAAAAACAACTCTCTGGGATACAGTACATCTTGCAAGACATTTACCCCAAATGGCCCGATTCGCATTCTTGAACAAAATCCTGAAAAGATTTGAAGTCACCCTACTGTTGATTCCCCAGGGTGCTTGATGGAAGTGCATGGAGACACAGATAAAAACTCATCACTTAAATTGCATTAAAAGAAGTTCCAGTGCCCTGAGCTTTTCCTTCCAACATTACATTCCACTTAGCAATTTCTGCTGTCACAAGGGAAGTTTTATGCAATTGTAAATGGGAGGTGGAGAGTGGTTGAGAGGCAGTTTCTCAACTAGGATGCAACCCATGCTGGGTAAATGCTTAAAAGCTCTAGTGGAGGAAGCATTTGGATAACTGGCAGATAACCAATGCTTGTTTATAACTGGACAAATGCAGGCACCTTTTCCTGTAGGTCCACAGCCTCTTTTGGCCTTTCCTCCTCATGCCCACCACCGAATCCAATGACAGCCTCCATCTCACTTCATGTTTCCCAGCTGAGTGCAGAGAAGGTGAATGAACTCACGTGGCAGGATTCTGGAGCGAACACTGTGTCCACATTCTTGAACATGGAACTGGAATGTTAGCTTCTGTCCTAATGCCAGAGATTGCATTCCTTTGAGTTGTTAAGCCCAGAAATGCCAGCCAAGATTTCCTTTAGAAATGTCACATAGGCCCAGGGTGGAGAATTCCCAATTAAAAATTCTGAACGGGTTTCACCATCACCATTATCATCATCATCACTGTTTTGCACAAAGGACTCTAAAGAGCAATGTGTATTTACAACACAGCATCAAGAGGGAATTGCTGGAATTCTCGCCCCCACAAGCCCATCCTCTCCTCTTTTCTGTTTCCTTCCAGGCAAGAAGGACATTCCATCCAAATTCTGGAATTCTCCCATCAGTCTTTCAGATATGGCCACATACTGCTGAAGAACAACCAAACTGGTCAAACAAATCAAGGCTCCAGCCAACGAGAAAAAGTGCTGGAAGGGAAGAATGAACACAGGCAGCTGAAAGATGGGGCATGTGGGACAGCTTTCCTGTGTCTGATCAAAGTCTATCTACCAAATTCTTTTCTGGCTGGGGCTTCTTATTTTGGATGCTTTATATTGCAACACTCACCCCTAGAATTCCTTACTGGTAATTTGTAGCACCTGAAGGTCATGCGTTCATCATCCCTGAGTTACATGAAAAATTAAAGTTCATATGTTTATTTAATAGATTCATCATAATAGTACGTATTAATTTAGTATGTATTATAAATAATTTGATATTTTCTTATAACCACGAAAGTAATGTTTTCCAGATCACATGCACAAGCTCTCTTTCACTGTTAGGTTAACCATGGACTCCTCTCAGCCACATGCCCATTAACTAACAGAAAGGTAGTTTTTTTTTCAACTGTTCCCAAAGAAGTAAGTATGTGAAAAAAACTCTCTTTAAAAAATCTTATTCAGTATGCTCATGTTCCAACTGCACAAATTCCTGTGCAGTTGGAGAATTTGTCAGAAAACCTCAGGAATTATGTGGGATTTTGTTTTAAGAGCCTATTTTTTCCCCTCACTCTTTAAATTGGGGCCTTAGGGAACAGTGCCACCCAGTGGTATTAGAGCATGCTTTGCTTGATTATGGCATTTTTAGTGCAGTATGGTATAGTATCTATGTAGCATAGTACTTTTAAAAAACATTTTAGTTTATATTTCATAAAAAATATACATTAGAAACAATATATTTATTTAAAATTGTAATTTATTTTAAAACAATTTTTCAATTTTCATATGTATGATTTCCCCTTCTATCATCTCCTGTCCATTCTTGCTGCAGTGTTCTTCCCAGCACAGTATCTGGAACCTAAGTAGAGGTGATCAAAGGCAATGTTCTATTGATACACTTCCTGAAAATGAGCCAGTCACCATCCCAGAATGCTTTGGACTACAGAACTCTTGCCACCAGCTGATACCGTATCCAAGGAAACCAAGGCTTATATTAATTAGTTTCCAGGATCCGTTTTCAGAGGTTGTACAAATTAGGGCAAGGGGCAAAACTGGATTCACATGGTCAACCATTTGCAGTCTTCCCATGGCGGGCATCCACATGGAAACCAAATCTGGGCATGTGTTTGACTGCCTCACATCACACACTTGGGAAAACTGACTGGGCTTTCTGCCTTGTTGGTGCTGCATGCTGTGGTGCATGACTCTGATCAGTCATGGAAACATGTAGCAGAGAGATGTGCTTGCAATGGGAAGTAACTCTTTTTATAAAAAGCAGCTGCAGATGGGGGAATCGGGACTACAGAACAGCCTTGGTTTCTTTGAATAGCTGGTGGCTTGATTTCTGAAGTCTAAAGCATTCTGGTGGGACTAATTCTTTGCTTTTGTGCTGTTTTCCTGACAAAAGATTGCTTCCCCAGAGCTGTGATTTGCAGCTATTGGAGCAATTTGAGATTTTCAGTGGGAAAATGATGTAAAGGAACGAGTTAGTATCTCTGTGCTTAGGTGCTGCAGTCCCTGTTAGCCTTTCCCCTCTCATAACTTCTTTACAAAAAAGAAGCACTTTCAGCAGGCTTTCATAAGACAAGGAAAATGGTCAAGTGGACCAATTCACACGACTACACTTCTCACATGGTAACTGCAGCTGTGGAATTAGGAGTGACACAGAAAAGTTTTCTTAATTTTCCTCTAGAATGGAATCTCAGAGTCCAAGCCTATACATGTTTAATCCCATTATAGTTATTGGGGCTTACTCCCATGTAATTGTGGATAGGATTGCAGCCTCAGAGCCCGATCCTGAGGTCCATGGCGTGGCTCCGCACCGCGGACCACAGTTGCAAACGTGCTGTAAGGCACATTTGCGGGGCTTACCACCGGGCTCCTGCCGGAGCTAGCCCAGCACTTGCCGGACCGCCGGGCTGCAGAACGGGAGTCAGAGGTGTGGCCGGGGGAGTGGGGGAGGTGTTCTGGGGATGGGGGGAGGTGGGAGGCGTGCCAGGGGGCAGGCCGGAGGCATATTGGGGGGAGGGGGAGAGGCAGATCCACAGAGCCGAGCTCTGCAGGATCCAAGGTGCTTGGGTAGGGCTGCTCACCCTACACGAGTGCCTTTACTTTAGTGCCAATCTTTTGGTCAGTGCTAAAGTGAGTAGCCCTGTTTCAGGGCTGTTTCCCTTACTCGGGGGAAGGGGAACGTCCCCTTCTCCCACGGAGCCTCCCGCAGTAGCGTGGAGGCGTAGGATCTGGCGGGAGCCAGCCATGGGGCCGCTGAGCCTGGGCGCTGCTGGCAGCTCAGGATTGGGCTGCCCTGCTCCAAAAGCAAGCAAAAGTGAAAATTAGAAACATTGATGCACAAAGTGTTGTTTTGTGTTTGTTTCGTTGTTGTTGTTGTTGTTGTTGTCATTACCAGGGATGGACACTCAATTCCCAAAAATTTGAGTTGCAAAAAATGCATGTTTACTGTGACTCGTGTCAACTCAAGTTATGTATGTCACTGACTTGGGCTCTGACTCACAATTTGGGGCTCTAACTGGGAGAGTCATGACTCATATAGACTCAAGTCATGAAGGCTAGTTCTTTTGAGTCCGTGACTCTGCGATTCAGCTTTGTGTGTATGCGTGCACGCACACTTTTTTTTCCCCATCTCCTGCACTGCCTTGAAAGACCTGGTGGGTGATCTGGAAGCTAGCATCCAAACTGGTACTAGCAGCAGACTTGGTGGGAGAAGGGTAGGTTGACTCCAGGATGCAGGGGCTGGGGGTGGAGGGGAGGAAGCAGGCTTATAAGGCTGATGAAAGAAACCAGAAGAAGGCTGGGCAGACAGGACATAAGGGGGAGCAGGTTTTTTTGTCCATTTTGGAAGGAACAGATGATTGATTGGCTAAATGACCTTATTTTTCTCTCCAGAAGAGGGAAGGAAAAAGAGGAGCCCAATGGACAGGGGAGGGGGTTCTTGCAAGAGGGTGTTAAATGAAAACTCCGACACACACATAGCTCAGAAGCATCTCTGTTTTTTCTGCCTGACTTGCAGCTTGACTCACTTTTGAATTGACTCTGACTGGACTCTAAAAAGGCTCAGGACAAGTCACAATGGCCGTCCCTTATGACTCATGAGCAAGTTGAGTCAAGGGAGGGGGAACTTGCTACTTGGTGCAATGACTCTGGCACATCCTTGGCCATTACCACATGTGAAGAAAACACCTGTTGCCTTAACTTTAACCACACTTTTCAACCTGCAGAGGGCAGCGTAGTACAGCTATGCATTTTCACATTAATGGAAAGTCCAGGACTAATTGAGTGGAAAACTAGTCCTGAAAAATTGGTATCCTGGATTTTAAAGATGAATTATCCCCTGTGTAAGTTGGTGTTTCTGTGTTTCAAGATGAAAATGACATTTTTGCTATAGCTTTCCAGAATTTTCCTTTCGGATTTCACCCCAATTTTAATTCATTAAAAAATTACATAAATACACTCAAAAAGAAGTGCAAGCTTAATAAGTTTAATTGGTAGATAAATCAGCAAAATTTTGTCATTGATTAATTAACATGGGGTGCAAATTTAATTAGCTCTTGCAAAAGGGAGAGATGTATAGGCAACACAGTTGATAACAAAGACACATGATAATCCTGAAGGGTCAGAAGAGGGGTAGAGTTGGGAGACAGAGATGCTGCTGCAGCATCAATACATTGTGGCATGGAACTTGCTTACCCGTGCGGGATGGATTGTGCTTGCGTCCCCTGTTGGGGTGCTGAAGTAAAGGTTCCAGCTGGTTGTTTATATGTAGAGTTTATATGTAGAGCATATGTAGGCATGTGCAGTGTGGGGGCAGCAGGAGGCAGATGAGGCAGGAGGTGTGGTCTGCAGGTTGAGCCATCACATTGCCTGAAAAAGCTAAGCTGGATCAGCTTGAGCTTTGCTTTGGATGGGAAACCAGAAGCCTCTGGCTATTGACAAAGCAAGAAACCAGCAAGAAATGGATAACATCCTGAGAACCAGCCTGAGGCATGTTTTGCAGCTGCCTGTGGAAGCTTGGAAAGTGCAAGAGGATGCAGCCAGGATGACGACTGCAAATGAAGGGACACATTTGGAGAAATGGATGATCCTATGAGTTTCTCTCATTGAATAAAATTGGTAAAAACCCCATTTGAAAAAAGGGGGTTTATGGTGAACCTACCCATGTAAACCTCCTTGATTCTATGAGACTCAAATCTGTCTTTGAGAAAAGTGGTAAACAAACAAACAAACAAACAAACAAACAAACAAACAAACAAACAAACAAACAAACAAACAAACCACCCAACGGTAATCCACTGAAAAGAGCCATAGCCTTCCCTGCGACTGCTCACATGCTCCACATGCGGAAGCTGAGTCAGAAAGCACAGTTGCAGGGGAGGCTACAGTGGTTTTCTGTGGACCATGGTAGGGTGGTTCTGCCTCCCCCCACACTGCCCATTCCTGTTGAAGTCCTCCTGTGGCAGTGTCCCTGCAATAAGAATTCAGAGAAGACAAGTGTTAACCAAATATTTTGCCATGCTTTTTGTGAGGGACAGGCTGCTTGTCCACAGTACTCCCATGATGCACCAAGTATCCTTTCATCAAAGTTCCCCTTTGAGAGATCAGAGAAGTATACCCTCATACTGTGCATCTGATCCTCTGAGCTGTAGTCTCCCTGGCAGGCAGGGGCATTAGTAATGAAGTTGGTGTGCTGGGATTGGCTGCCAAATGCAGTCTGTACCCTATGCTCCATTATAAGAAGTGGGTGAGGGGTAGTAGGAAGAGCAGTTTTCAGTTATTTTTCCCTTTCGCATTGTTCCTTACTGTGCCAGTTCTGTCACTGGGGTAGTGCAGAGGTTCTCAAACTGGATGCAGAGGTTCTCAAACAGAAGCCCTGCCTCTGACCCCTTAAGGGGGGGAAGGCAATGATACAATTCCCAGGATTGTGCTGCTGCCAAAGATGGGTTTTTTAAAAACTTACCTTCACCCAGTGCTGGAGTCCTGGGGGGTCCTGGGGGTCCAGAGAGCTCTCTTCAAGGCTCCCAGTGCCTCCTTACACCTACAATTTACCAAAAATGGGCACTTCCGATTTTGCCGGTTTTCATTGTTGAAAGCTAGATGCTTGAGCAAATAGGCTTTTGGCCTGATCCAGCAAAGTTGTGTGTGTGTGTGTGTGTGTGTGTTTGCAAGAAAATTCAAGTTAGGAGAAAAGGTCTTTTTCCTTCTCAGAATAAATTGCACCTCTACAAAATTCACAGAAAATGATCTTTATGTATGAGAATTGCCTAATGTGCAATTGCCACATAAGTAGTACTAGTGTAATGTTAGTAGAGTATAACACACACGTGCCCAATAAGCATTTTTACTGCCACCTGTAAGCACCCATAGACAACCAGTGGCTTGAGTGTTGCCTCAGATGCTTCATTCAGGATCAAATCAAACTACAAAGCCCTGGGCAAGTCACTATAGCACAGTCTAAGCAACCTCCTTGGGTTGTTCTGAAGCAAAATGCAACTCTAAGCTCCTTGTTGGATGGGCAGGACAGGAGTACATCCATTATTGCCTTGATTTGACAGCCCTATATCTCGGGGATAGCAGTGATAGTCCTTAGTAGTATCACTACGGAAGGGGTACACTGGTATTTCAAAGCTTGGAGGGTCAGCAGTAGAAGCAGAGTTTGGGGGACACAGTTCCTTCCCTTGTTTGGGGGGGAAAGCCTGGAGATCTTATCTCCTTTACAGAATTACCAAGCTAGAGGCTGCCAAAAGCAAACCAGAATCATGGATGATTGGAAATGTAATGTTTAGCTTGCAGCCAGGACAATCAATGATTTTGTCATGTGCTTACCATGAAAATGTTTCCGAAATATAGCATAAATTAATATTCAGGCTATACTGAAGTCTGGCCAACATTCCAGACACATATAGAAATAGGCTCACAGGCAATGGCCAACTGTAAAATCCGGGAGGGAAAAAAACCCCTTTCATGCTTAGCCCCATTACACCACACACCACTCCCCTTATAAGGCAAACAAAAGAATGGTATGTAGGCTCCCAACCACAGGCTGTAATAATGTGCAGATGCTCTACTCTTTTCCAGCCCAAGCCCACATGCATCTGCTTATTTAATTCAGTCATAGCTACAGTTGGTTTCTCTGCTAATGTTCCTACAATGCTTTTTCCATGAGCTGCTCCATGCTAGATGCTAACCTTGCTAAATGTTTCAGTTCTCCTGCCCCACAATCCATCTAGGCAAAATTTCTAGGAATCAAATGGCTCACTGAAAACAAAAACTCTGCCCTGGAGCTCCTGGAGTGTGGAGTGTAACTGTCCTCTTATGGAAGCTGTCTTGCTTGCCAAGAGTGGGGAAAACAGATCTCATAAATTAGCAGCCCAATCCTAACTGTATTCCCAAATTGTGATGCAGCTGCACCAGCATGGGCTACACTGCATCTCATGGGGGAATTCTGAATGTTGGAGGTCTCTTCAGGGTAAGGAGACATTTGTCCACTTGCCCTGGGGTAAGTCTCAGCAGTTGCATTGGTTCAACTTGGACCGACACCAGTTATATTGCTGGCACAAGTACCAGATCAGACAGTACCAGTACCAGATCAGATCAATTCAGGCAGATCAGACTTGGGAAGGGGGATAGGATATGGCATACACTGACACCACTGATCCCACCTCCCTCCAAGGCCCAATCTGCCCCTGCCCTGCTGCTGCCCTCACCTGCCCCATTCCACCTCTCCATGCCCTCCTCCACCCCTGCACCAGACTTATCTGGCCCAGCACGTGTCCTTCACTCCACTGGGCACTTGCTAGAAGGCTCCAGTCTTCCTGCCAGCACACTGGCTAGAAGTGCAAAACGCTTTATGGCACTTTTGCAACAGCATGTGCGAGCAGAATGTATGTTCCACTGGCACAGCAATTCATTAAGATTGGGTCATAGATCTCATAGTTTTCCTCTGGGGTCAGGGATCAAAGGAATCTGCACAAAAATGAATGTTAACAAGTAGCAGTTCTGGCTTTTGGAAGGCCCTGGGGCAGAAGTCCAGCAAGACTGTCCCCCCAAGCATGCTCCCCCTGCTTTCTAAAGCATTGTATGCACCAGCTACTCCATTGTCCCATAGTGTTCAGCACGTGACAGTGGACAGGTGGCCATTAGAGTTACAGGCAACAGCTCAAAGGAGAACTCCTATCCACTGCTGCCACTTGCTCCAACTGCCTCTTGATAAATATTACCATTCGGCCCTGTGCCTGGCTGGCTTACAGGGTGATGCTGAGGAGCACTGGCAACAGAATTTGTAACAGAGCAAGGCCTGGTTAGTACTTGGATGGGAGACCACCTTGGAATACCGGGTGCTGTAGGCTTATTCCATAGTCTTTCGAGACTGAAGGTTGCCAACCCACCCAATGGAGAAGATGGGCTGCTACCCCCTCCTACTACCACCCAGTATGCATCCCAGTATCACCCAGTAAGCATCACCATAGACCCTTTCCTACCAGGCAATGGAGAAAGCAGAGGATCCTAACTGCCTCAGTGGTTGGCTAGGCATGGGTGTGAGCTCTTGACTGGGCCTAGGTTCCTGGCATGTGCCCCACTATGTTCCACTCCTGGCTTTAACACATTGCAAAGTTATTTTCCAAATCAGCCTAAGCAGGACATTGTTGGTTTGGCCCAGACAGGCAACGGCCAAGGGCCTATGGCCATCTGAGAGCCCAGCCCACAGGCCATGCCACCCTTGGAACCCTCAGTAGCAGTGGCAGTGCCCAATATCCCATCTAGGGGTGGGTGGGCGGCATCATGGCTGCCCCAGTGCAGAGTTTTGCCCCAGGCCACATGGTGCCAACACTGAATCTAAGAATTTTGTCTGAAACTCCCTAACTATGAAGAGGGGGGAAATGAAAGTTCTGTGCATTGCTGTGGTCTAATTCAGTGAGGGGTAATAGAAATATGGGAGAGTGCAGCAAAAAAACAGAAACAGAGCAAAAAAGGGAAAAGACTGAACTAAAACAAAGAGGAAATAAACCAAAGAAGGACCATGGGGTCAGAAATACCTGTAGGAGGGGGAAAGCGAAAAGGCGGGTAACCAAAATGAGCATGAAATGGTGTGGTATAATGGTGCAGAGTGGAGATTCTCCCCTCTGTGCCACAGAGTACAGAGAGACCTACAGAGTGGGAAAGGAGAAAGAGGAGCAGCTGAGCCTGGAGAGTAGTCCTGGCATGGCACCAAGAATGGGAGAAAAGTGTGCATGTTATGGAATATAGCTTGCAACCAAACATGCTATTTGAGCCACTAGAGTTCTTCCAATCCTTGCAAAAGGAAACCAAAGAGTGTAGACTGTGGTTCTGCTACTCCCCATTGGTGACACAGCAGCGATGTCAAGAGAGCTCATGAACAGCAATATTATATGTGCTACTGTAGCATTTGTAAAATGATGTGTCACAACTGAAGGGTAGAAAAACAAGTTTACTTAATACTGAGCAACTCATTACAACTGAATTCAAAACAGCCGCTACCCAAGGTTCCAATTGCTGATGAACACCTGCTGTTGTTCCCCAGAATTGCTTCCCACCATGCATCCTGTCAGGGAAATTACTAGGAGAAGGCAGGCTAAACAAGGAAAGTAGTGCCTAGTGGTTAGCGCTCACACACCTCTTCCTACTGCTCATTTTCCCCTTCCACTGGGTCAGCCACTGAATGGGGGAAATCTGTTCATTTCTATCTGCTGCCACTATTCCAGGTTGTGGAGACGAGGAGGGGAACTGTCTGTGAGAAAAACCCTCCCAGGGTTGAACACCAGGATTCTTATTAAAAACAAAAACCACCGTAGTGTCTTGTCTGAGCTGACAGCCCACTGCATTACCTGCATGAACATGGACTAGGGATTCAAGAGTCAAAAGATAACTAGTTTATTAAAAATCCAGGAGAAAGTGAATAAAACCAAATACAGAAAGGGGGGAGGGGAAGAAGATAAAAGTACAAGCAGACTGATAGAAAATTCCTGAACTCAGCTGATGGACACAAAGAAAAACTTGGCCAAATTAGGTATTGTGACTAGTAACACCCAAAAGTCTCTCCTCCACCACACACACACAAACACAACCCTAATTAGGTTTGTAAGCTAGCTTTGAGGGACTAGAGCAACAAAGCAAAATAAAAAAAACTTGATGCATCTGACTAGGAGCATAGTCACTTCCACTAGCTACTCACATTATCCAAGGAACTCTGGTCCCTGCACTTATCGGTGTGCCTTCCACAAACAAATATCAGATTTCCTGACAGAAAAACACATGAATAAAAGTGTTTGAAAACAGTGTTGTTTACTCAGAAATAAGCCCACTGTCTTCAATGAAACTAGGCTGTAAACTTACCTTACGGCACAATCCTATGCATGTCTACTCAGAAGTAAGTCCCATTGTGCTATATAGCACTTACTCCCAGGAAAGTGTGTATAGGATTGCAGCCTTACCAGAAACAAACATCTGTACGTGAGTATCCCTGGGCTTCAACATAAGTATTCTAGTTTGATAAAGTCATAAGTTACCTGATTGGAGGAGTGGAGCCACTCCATCCCATCTCTTTACCATCCTAAATTGACCGGTTTGACTGCCCAATTGGTGAGGCGTAGCTACTCCAAACAGGAGAGAATGAGGCTCATGTATTACATGTATTGGCAACCTTCAGTCTCGAAAGACTATGGTATCGTGCTCTGAAAGGTGGTTCTGGCACAGCGTCTAGTGTGGCTGAAAAGGCCAATCCGGGAGTGACAATCCCTTCCACACCGGGAGCAAGTGCAGTCTGTCCCTGGTCTGTCTCCCTGGCTATGGGCCTGCCTCTTAGCCTCAGACTGTTGGCAAAGTGTCTCTTCAAACTGGGAAAGGCCATGCTGCACAGCCTGCTTCCAAGCGGGCCGCTCAGAGGCCAGGGTTTCCCACTTGTTGAGGTCCATCCCTAAGGCCTTCAGATCCCTCTTGCAGATGTCCTTGTATCGCAGCTGTGGTCTACCTGTAGGGCGCTTTCCTTGCATGAGTTCTCCATAGAGGAGATCCTTTGGGATCCGGCCATCATCCATTCTCACAACATGACCAAGCCAACGCAGGCGTCTCTGTTTCAGCAGTGAATACATGCTAGGGATTCCAGCACGTTCCAGGACTGTGTTGTTTGGAACTTTGTCCTGCCAGGTGATGCCGAGGATGCGTCGGAGGCAGCGCATGTGGAAAGCGCTCAGTTTCCTCTCCTGTTGTGAGCGAAGAGTCCATGACTCGCTGCAGTACAGAAGTGTACTCAGGACGCAAGCTCTGTAGACCTGGATCTTGGTATGTTCCGTCAGCTTCTTGTTGGACCAGACTCTCTTTGTGAGTCTGGAAAACGTGGTAGCTGCTTTACCGATGCGCTTGTTTAGCTCGGTATCGAGAGAAAGAGTGTCGGAGATCGTTGAGCCAAGGTACACAAAGTCATGGACAACCTCCAGTTCATGTGCAGAGATTGTAATGCAGGGAGGTGAGTCCACATCCTGAACCATGACCTGTGTTTTCTTCAGGCTGATTGTCAGTCCAAAATCTTGGCAGGCCTTGCTAAAACGATCCATGAGCTGCTGGAGATCTTTGGCAGAGTGGGTAGTGACAGCTGCATCGTCGGCAAAGAGGAAGTCACGCAGACATTTCAGCTGGACTTTGGATTTTGCTCTCAGTCTGGAGAGGTTGAAGAGCTTTCCGTCTGATCTGGTCCGGAGATAGATGCCTTCTGTTGCAGTTCCAAAGGCCTGCTTCAGCAGGACAGCGAAGAAAATCCCAAACAAGGTTGGTGCAAGAACACAGCCCTGCTTCACTCCGCTTCGGATGTCAAAAGGGTCTGATGTGGAGCCATCGAAGACAACAGTGCCCTTCATGTCCTTGTGGAAAGATCTGATGATGCTGAGGAGCCTGGGTGGACATCCAATCTTGGGGAGAATCTTGAAGAGGCCGTCTCTGCTGACCAGGTCGAAAGCCTTTGTGAGATCTATGAAGGCTATAAAGAGTGGCTGTCGTTGTTCCCTGCATTTCTCCTGCAGTTGTCTAAGGGAGAATACCATATCAGTGGTGGACCTGTTGGCTCGGAATCCACACTGCGATTCTGGATAGACACTCTCTGCAAGTACCTGGAGCCTCTTTAGTACAACTCGGGCAAACAGCTTTCCTACAACGCTAAGGAGAGAGATGCCGCGGTAGTTGTTGCAGTCACCCCTGTCACCTTTGTTCTTGTACAGCGTGATGATGTTTGCATCCCTCATGTCTTGAGGTACTCCACCTTCTCTCCAGCAGAGACAGAGGATTTCATGCAGCTCAGTGACGATGATTTCTTTGCAGCATTTTAGGACTTCAGCAGGGATGCTGTCTTTTCCAGGTGCCTTGCCAAAGGCAAGGGAGTCCAGGGCCACGTGAAGTTCTTCTAGGGTTGGTTCACTGTCAAGCTCTTCCAGCACAGGCAGGCACTCAATGTTGTTCAGTGCTTCTTCGGTGACTACATTTTCTCTGGAATATAGCTCAGAGTAGTGCTGCACCCAGCGTTCCATCTGCTGCGCCCGATCCTGGATGACCTCGCCTGTGGCAGACTTCAGAGGGGCAATTTTCCTCTGTGTTGGACCTAGGGCCTGCTTGATACCATCATACATCCCCTTGATGTTGCCCGTGTCAGCTGCTATCTGTATCTCGGAACAGAGCTGGAGCCAGTAGTCGTTAGCACATCTCCTGGCAGTCTGTTGGACTTTGCTGCGAGCAGTTCGGAGGACCTGCAGGTTGCGCTCACTGGGACAGGCCTTGTATGCTGCTTGAGCTCTCCTCTTTTCCTCAATGACTGGTGTCAACTCCTCAGAGTGGGCTTCAAACCAGTCTGCCGCCTTGTTGGTCTTCTTGCCGAATATGGACAAGGCGGTGTTGTAAACGGTATTCTTGAAATGTTCCCATCTGTTGGATGCGTTTGCGTCGGCCGGGCCTGGAAGAGATTCCTCAAGCGCTTGTGCAAATTCCTCCACTTTTCTCTGATCCCAGGTCTTGCTGGTATCAATGCGAGGTCTTCCTTCCTTTTTCGTGTGATACAGTCGCTTTGTTTGCAGTTTCACTCTGCTGCACACCAGGGAGTGGTCAGTGTCGCAGGCAGCACCATGATAACTGCGTGTGATCTTGATGCTGGGAAGGCTGGAGCATCTGGTGAGGATCAGGTCGAGCTGGTGCCAGTGCTTTGATCTTGGATGTCTCCAAGAGACTCTATGTTGGGGCTTTGTGTTGAAGAACGTGTTGCTGACACAGAGACCGTGATGACAGCAAAACTCTAGCAGGCGTTGGCCATTTTCGTTCATCCTCCCAGTGCCAAACTGACCTAAGCAAGTGGGCCATGAACTGTTATCAGCACCAACTCTAGCATTGAAATTGCCGAGGATGAACAATGGCTCTTTTACAGGGATTTTCTTGACAGTGGTGGCCAGGTCATCATAGAATTTGTCTTTGGCTTCTGCTGGAGACGACAGAGTCGGTGCATAAGCACTGATGAGAGTGACAGGTCCTGCTGATGACTGGAGCTGCAGGGACAAAATTCTTTCACTTCCCACAGTAGGTGGGATGATGGATTTCAGCAGGGTATTTCTGACCGCAAAGCCAACGCCATGTTCCCTGGTTTCGTTTGGTAGTTTTCCCTGCCAGAAAAATGAGAAATTTCTCTCCTTGACAGATCCGGAATCTGGCAGCCTAGTCTCTTGAAGGGCGACGATGTCCATCTGCAGTCTGCTCAGCTCCATGTCGATGACATCTGTTTTGCGTGCGTCATCTATTTCTTGCAGGTCATCAGAGAAGCCAGGTGTCATTGTCCTAACATTCCAGGTGCCCAGCTTTAGGGCAGTAGTTTTCTGTTTTCTGTTGCATGGTGCAGAGTTGTCGATCCGCTTGTCGGTTTTCACCCTAAACCCCACGCACCCCATGAGGTTAACGGACCGTGGCGAGGCAACACCTTACTGGCTGGGGACTGCCCAGCTTAAGGCGGGCGGTAGCTGCCCAATGAGATGCAATGATCTCTCCCACCGTCGGAAGCAGCCCCTGACGTCATGCTCTACGCCAATCGAGCAAAGACTTATAACCGGTAAACTGCTGCTTCCCGTGTTGTGCCGACGCCGTATGGCGAAGTTGGAGTGTCCTCTCCAGTGCGCGAAGCCTGGGTAAAGAAGGTATGGAGGATAGGCTGTTACCCATGCAGCAAATCCCCCCTCTCCACGTCGCTGGAATGGTCCAATGGAAAGGCAGAAGCCAATACGGTTGGTTCCAGCGGCGTTGCAGGAGTTGCCAGAACGTGACTGTGTTCAGCCATGAACTGCCTAAGGGACTCCGGCTCCTGATTTTGCCTCGAGGTTGACTCCTGAAGCCTTTTCCACAACTGGATGTAGCCACAAGGTAGTGGAGGTTTGAGGTCAGAGTTTCCTTCTCTTAGATGAGCTGCCTTCCTAGGCTGACGAGTCCCATCTACCCGGCGTGTGTGAATGAGGCTCACACACATGATAATGTGCAAAGGACAAATATCATGTGTGTGAATGAGGCTCACACACATGATAATGTGCAAAGGACAAATATTGCTGGAGGATGTCTCAGCAACGTTTTAAATGCTGAACCTGCACATGAGCTTCTGGGGAGTTAGAAATGTCCAAGAATAAGGAAAAATATGCAAAAGGGGGAATATTCATCACACACCCACACTTTGGTTTCCACTATCAGTATCGTTCCTCCTAACCTGCACTGGATACAGCACAGGCCACTTGGCTTGCCTGTTCCAGCACAGATTAGGTTTGGACTGTCTGTTACTTGAGGAAAGAGCATCATATAGATGTGAAAAATAAATAATGGTTTTTATTTAACTTGGCAGGAACAGGTATAACTTTGCCTTGAGATTGTCTTTCTCTTGCACACTTTAGTGAAACAAATTTAGCATATTTTCTACATTCTCTCCTATATTATGGATAGGAATTTATGTTACAGCTGACATCATGCATATAATGGACTTCTGCACACCCCTCTGGCATTTCTTTGTACTTGGGGTTTCTGTTAATACAGTACAGTACTAGGGCTTCCTTTGCTCTGAGATTAAAAGATTTTTAAATGTTTTTAAAGGCCTAAATCCTATTGAGGCTTTGCACAAGCACATGGTCCTTTATGGCTGCATGATAACCAGGCCACTGTCAGGCACTGCTGGGCTGCAGCAGCAAATGGTGACAGACAAGATGTGCACAGCGGTGGCCCTGAGTGGGTCTGCAGGTGCCAAAAAATTGGTGGCAGGAAGCTTTCAGTTCTCTGAGTCATCCCTCTAGTCTAGTGTACAGGTTTCCTCCCTGCTAGTCTGTCTATAAGTATAGCCTCTTCTACAAGCAAGATACTGATTGCTTTGCGCAACTGTAAACAAAAACAATGAAGGTAATGGGTGTGGGTCTGCCCCCCCCACCTGGATCCATGGGTAAGTGAAACTGCAGATACCAGATCTGTAGATATGAGGGGTTGACTGTATAGTCCACATTGCTAAGCAGAAGTCACAGATGATGCTTTCCTATACCAGAAAGAGGCAGGCCGTTGTGGTAATGAGCAACTATCCTGACATCTACTGGAAGTCACACTCAGCTAAGACCTGGAAGTCCAATAAATACACAAATGAGAAAGTGGGGGAATCACAGCTCAAAACAGGTGATAAGGCAGTGGTTCTCAAATGATTTCAACTGGCAGCTCCCTTGAACTACTGGGCCATTGGTATGGCTCCCTATTAGGGCTGCAATCTTATACATTGTTTAGGGTGGCTAGGTTTTCACAAGGATTCAGTGGCTCCCATGGCTAGTTTCCACAGCTCCCCAGAGAGCCATGACTCACAGTTTGGGAACCACACTGATAAGGGAATACCAAATTACTTTACATTAATTTAAGTCTCTAGAATCAGGTGGTCTCAACACAAGGAGACAGGATAGGGAGTTGGCAGATGTGATCTCAGAGCCACTGCCCATAATCTTTGAGAACTTCTGAAGAATGGGTGACATGGAGACAAGGAAATGTCTGGAGACAAGGAAATGTCCCTACCTGTAAAAGGAGGAACCAAAAGGATCCAGGAAAGTACATCAATGCCTCCAAATATCCTGGAAGAGCTTAATTAGAATGTCTGCGAGCTCTTACAAATGAATAGGGGGATTTCCAGAAGTCATGTAATAGTGAACTCTCTTTCATTGGAGATTTTCAAGCAGAGGATTGATGGCCACCTAACAGGGATGCTGTAGCAGTTGGCTAACTGAGCATGGGGGTTGGACTAGGTGACTTCCACGATCCCTCCCAACTGTAACAAACCATGATTCTAAGACCTGACAAAAGATGGGTGGCAAAGAAGAAAGAGAATTCAGACAAAATGTTAAGACATTGTACCTTTTCAGCAGGGTGAATGGTGAATGTTGACAATGGATAAAGAGAGTGTTCAGGGAGAAGAGGCCTTAGCAGGAAAAATGAAAAGTTTGGTCTTGGACATACTGAGCCATTGACAACAATGGAGCATTCAAAGGAAAATATTAGATAGGCACTGGAGGAATGGATGGAGAATGAAAGATCTGATGTTGTGGTGAACAGGATTTATCACCCCCATATACAAGCCTCTATGTGTATATACAGTAACTGAATGCCAGTTTAGATAGCTGGGCAGGATAGAGATAATATGGTGGAGATGAGGAATATATCCTGAAGATTATGTAAGGAAAGCTCAGGTGTATGTTCTTTTTGCTGCATCGTTGCCTGGCCTGGAAACCTATGATTGGCCACAGCTTCTCAAGTCATAAGCAGCATACAGCAAAAGACACAAACCAGAAGATTGGGGCATGATATGACCTTGCTTCACACCCTACAAGCCTTTGATCTATCCAAATTGGTCACATGAACAGTGCTATAGTGCCCAGTCTCATGATGCCTGCAGTGAGTAGGGACTGTGTGTACAGCAGGGCTCCTGAGAGGAATTTATCAGGGGGTACAAAGTTTCTTTTGGGCTCCTTCCTTTCTCCACTGGATCATAATTTCATACAATAATTGGGTAATAATTTATATGAATTACAATATCTGAAACAAGGTAGGCAATTACAATATCTAAAACAAGGTAGGCAAAAGGAGTTTTTGGCTGAAAACTGGAAGCGAGTTTTTAAGGCCTTCTGAACACCCCTAGACAGGGGCTGGTGGTAACAGGGTGGGGTGAGGAAGGTGGCGCCACCCCTAGGGGCATGGTGTCCTGGGGCATTTGCCCCCCTTGACCCATCCAGAATGCCACTGACAGAGGCTTACAAAAAACATAAATGCTAGTCTTCACATAATATTTGGAAATATTTTCTGAGAGCTGAGGAAATTTTGGCCCCCCCCTTTGGCTCCCAGTCCCCCTTTTTGACCCCAGGTCCAGGTATGATGTACCTCCTGCACCCCCCTCTCATGGGCCCTGGTGAGACTGGAAAATGTAGTATCCCAGGACATTTTTGGGCTACCTCCTTTGGCCTCCTTTGGTTCCCAGGCCCACTTTTTTACTCTGGATCTGGGGAAGAATTTACCCCCTGCCCCCCTCATGGGCCCTGGTGTAGAGGACCAACTTAGGCGCATTCATTTGAAGGTCTGCATGGTATGCAATAAGACTGTCTCTGCCCAACCTAGAACCCTAGAAAAGCAGGATTCTCAGTGGGATCGTCTTCCTGCCACCAAGCAGAATTCTGTGGAGAGAGCCCTACACATATCCAGTTGCACTTGAATACTGGATTTTTTAAACAAAGGATTGTACTTGTAATTAACAAAACTGTTGTTGGTAGTTCAAATATTCCTTGTTTAACAACAACAAACAACTAATAAAGTTATTATTAGAAAAACAAGTTCAACTTAGCATGAATAAAAAAGGGGATGGACCTGCTGGTCTATCCTGATCCTACTTCCTGACGTGCACATTCATTCAGGCTGGACAGGAAGCCCTGTCATGAGAAAAGGCTATATAGATAGCTAAGCACTTCATTCTGTTGACATGTGGTAATCTACTTGTCAGCTGCACTTTATTTCCCATGCAGAGAGGCGCTTTTTTCATTGGAATTTAACACATGTAAAGTAGCTTTAATTCCCATTGCTGTAATCCTCAACTCACTAACAGCCCAATCCTATCCAATTTTCCAGTGCTGGTGCAGCCGTACCAGTGGGGCGTGCATTGCGTCCTGTGGTGGGAAGGCAGTCACTGAGGCCTCCTCAAGGTATGGGAACATTTGTTCCCTTATCTTGGGGCTGCACTGCAGCTGTACTAGTGCTGAAAAGTTGGATAGGATTGGGCCCCTACTGGGGAAGACTCAGGGTCTCTGAGAAAAATTTTATTAGGGGTACAAAGTTTCTTTTGGGTCCCCTCCAGGTGGGGAGGGGTAAAACAGAGGTGGGAGGGTGGCAATGGGGATTGGCAGAATAGGGGCAGGGAGGGGGCAGGGCAAGGTGGCAACAGCCAGAAAAGTCTTTGTAGCCCTTGTCTACCAGGTTCTGCATCAGCAGCCAGATACAGTAATACAGAAAACCAAACACACTCCTAAGCCACTCTAAAATCTTTTAAATATAGGAGATCATTGTGCAAAATTAGCATCATCATATTTAGGCTTACACTAGAATGGAAAGTATCCTGTTTGCACCTAAACTGACTTCTGCAGCGGCTGTAGCCCTGCAATTGTCTCTGAGCTCCTATACACTCCTTCATGGTAAGTGTGTTCACAAGCCAAAGAGCTACTGTAGCAGGCCAGTTTCCTCCCAGATGTGATACTGGAAATTAAGAAATGTCATGGAGGCATTCCTTGGCCTGGTGTTTATGGTTTTCGGTGGCAGTCCCAGCATCCCACTGGGAAGTGAGTCCCAGTGAGACTGGAAAATGTAAGATCCCAGGGAATTTCTGGGCCCCCTCCTATGGCTCCTGGGTCCCATTTTTGGCCATGGGTACAAAACAGGGATGTGCAGTGGGTGAAGAGAAAGGTGAGGCTATGCCTCCCACAGGGGCACTTTTCAAAGGACTCCAGTGGGGAGGCACTACCTTACCAGCCTCCCCACCCATCACATGTCCCAGGTACAAATTACCCCCTTTACTCACATGGGCCCTGGGAGGCACAGCCCAGCCCAACTTGATTCAGGGCGGGAGTGTGTCGTTCCCCCCACATTCATTGGAGCTTCCTTCCCATGTGTAAGCATTCACAGGATCAGAGTACCCTTCCCAGTAAGTACGCACAGGATCACCCCATGCAGACAAATTGTATATGCTGCCAGAGAGGCTATGCACTGGCTTACAGCTCAATCCTATGCACGTCTACTCAGAAGCAAGTCCTACTATAGCCAACGGGGCTTACTCCCAGGAAAGCGTGGACAGGAGTGCACCCCTAGGCGCAAAGCTGCACTGGAGCTGCGCGTGTAAAGATAGCGGGGGGGGGAGGAGGAGTCGTAGGAGGAGTGGGCGGGGGACGCGGCGCTCCAACCTCCCGAGCAGCAAGCGTGCCTGCGGGTGCGCGCGAGTCGCCGAGCGCTCCTTCTGCGCATGCGTGGTGCGAAAGGCGGCGGTGAGCGCGCAGGCCTTGCCTGCCTGGGTCGACGCGAGGGGCGGCGAGGGGGCGCGTGCTCGCGCAGCAGCCGCTCCAGCGGAAGGGGGGCGCCGCCTGCGTCCATGACGGGCGCGCGCGGCCGGAGTATGAGCGGCTGCCGAGCGTGAGGGGCTCGGGAGGCCGGGCCCCCTCCTCGGCGGGGGAACCGGGAGCGAGCGATGGTGCGGGGCGGCGCGGGGGATGGAAGCCGCGACGCCGCCGAGGCGCGGCCGCCCCTCGGCTGCCTCCTCCTGCCCTCGCTCCTCCTCCTGCTGCTGCTGCCGCCCGCCAGCGCCGAGAGCCTTAGGGGGCCTCCCGAGGCGCCCCTTCCCGCCGCCGCCGGGCCCGGCCTAAGCGTCTACATGAGCCAGGAGGAGGTGCGGCGCCTCATCGGTGAGTGAGGGCGAGAGAGCGGCGCTTCCCTCGGGGTGGGGGCGCCATCCCGGAGCGGAGGGACCGCCTCGCCCGGCGAATGGCTCCTGCTGAGCCGAGGGCATCGCTCGCGGCCCCCCTCCTGCTCCTCGCACGGCCTGGCCGTGACTGCCTCCTGGCTCCCGCCCGGGGCGCCGCCGGCTGGCGCTGCAGTCCTTCCCACACCTTCCTGGGAGTAAGCCTCATTGAACACAGTGGGACTGGCTTCTGAGTAGCGTGCATAGGAGTGGGCTCTGAGGATGCACTCCTGCCCACACTTCCCTGGGAGTAAGCCCATTGGCTATAATGGAACTGGCTTCTGAGTAGATGTGCATAGGATTGGGCACTAAGCCATTGCGTAGCATACATTATTTGTTTGCGTGGGGTGACTCTAAGGCACCCATCCTATCCACACTGTCCTGGGAGTAAGCCCCATTGACTATAATGGGACTTACTTCCGAGTAGAAATGCATAGGATTGGGCTCTAAGGCTGCAATCCTATCCACAGTTGCCTGGGAGTAAGTCTCATTGAATACAATGGGACTGACTTCTGAGTAGACATGCATAGGATTGGGCTGTGGGTTGGCTTTTGGGGTGGAAACAGATTGCAGACACGTACTTGACTTTGGAGGAGGAGAATGGGGGTACTTGCCTGCCTGCCTGATTGTCCTTGCTTAACAAGTCGGGTTCATTGCGTTGGTGGGGCCCATCTGTCTTTGTAAGGAGAGGTAGGAGGTGGTTGGGGCTGGTTCTCAATGAAGCTAACCTGATTCCCTGCTGCTCCCCCCCCCAATTTATGGCGAAGGTGAGGAGCCCACCAGAGAGCCAAGGCTACCAGGCTACCCGCTTACTAGAGGGGAAGGAGGAGAAGGAAACCTTCGTTTTGTAAACAGTGACGGTCTCACTTGCTTAATCATCAACTCATGCAACGGGAAGCAGGTTTTTAAACAGGGATCCCACGTGTAGAAGCCAGCTCAGAATTATTTCTGAAGAATCCTTGATAAAGATAGTTTTCTCCCTTAGTTCGCCAAAGATTATGCAGCCGTAGCCTTTTTCATTGGACCTAATTAGTGCAGTATGCCTGCTTTATGAAGTGTGCCTGCAAAAATACAGCTGTGTTTGCATGTCTTCTTAAAGCATGCCAGCTTGGAAATAAGCAGTACCAAATGAGGATTGTTTTGATTGAGTGGAAAAACGTACATTTTCAAAATAGTGAACATTAAAACATTAAAGGTGTGGATTAGGATGAAGTGATCAGCTGTGTCCTTTGTTTTGTTGTCTTGTTTGTACCAATTTTGAAATATGTGGAGTCAAATGCACATTACAAAATACAGATGTTATGTATCAAAATTGATATACATATCAAAACACTACACAATATCTTTAGTGAATTTTAATAGAAGGATTTTGATTGTTGGTTCTGCTGTCTTATTACCAAAGATGCTAGTTTATAAAGTGTTTTGAACAGTTTTAATTACATCAGCTCATTCCAGAGGAAGAAGGTACCTCTGTATTTGCACAGATGCATTCAGATACAAGCACATCTTGTACTCATGGTTAAACAATCTTGCAGGTACTTCTAAAAAGTTACTTTCACACAAATGTTTTCTAGCCTGTTTCTTTATACATACTGCTTATGTTGGCCATTGATGGGCTAAGCAACAAAAAATGTCTCTGGTCAATATTATATATTTTTCCTTCTGAGTTTCTCACCTGGTGGAAATTCTTACTTGCCAAAGGCAACTTGGTGAGTGCCTATTGGAGTCTAAGTAGAAGTCTGGACTGGGAAGTGGATGAGAAGTAGCTGTGACACTGCTAAGGGTTTGTGATTTTCAGAACTATTATATACTAGTAGGAAAAGCTAATTTGGTCTATGTGAAGAGTTGGAAAAACGTTGTATTTTGTTTATTGGCCAACTGCTGTACAGCAGTATTGTCTGTGCAAGTCTAACTTTATATCTTGAAAATTTACTGTGAAATGTTTAGAACATTTCATTCTTAAACAGGATGCTTGTCTTCAAGCATGTTTTTTGACACTGCCTAAGTTAGGTAACTTATACTATTGATGGTCATTATCATCATACTGTTTAAGGTAGTATAATTGCTCAGTTGGGAAAATTGTGGGACAGCACACTTCTAGACTAGGAGGACTTGAAAATAGAGAATCTGTGGAGGCCAGTTTCAACAAGTAGGAATGTAATTTAAAAACTGGAATATAGAACTAGCTGCACAGTCCTATGCAGGCCTTCTGTTGATGGAACTTGTGTTCGGTTAATGGAAGGCCCAGATGGTTGGCCCTGCCGTGATGGTGCGCACAATGGGGCCACAAATTTGTCACCAAGGGCTGGTGACAGTGTGCATGTACCACTGGAGTGCCCAACCTGTACTGGTAAGTTGGCAGTGGCGATAGGTGGGTTAGGGGATGCATGTCGGGGAGCCAAGCCAGATAGTGGCAGTGGCACCAATATTCTTTGCACCCCTGCCCAGCCTTGGCACAACAGCTTGGACCTATTTGGATCTGAGTTGATTCATTGGGGATCATGGTGCAGCAGGGTACATAAGTTAAAATTCCTTCTACTTGCCCCTCTATTGCATCCTGGTCCCCAGTTGGGACATATTATGCAGTGAACCCCATGCCAACACCGCCAAATGCTATTTGTTGGCTGACATTTGTTGGGACATAAGTAGGTTTCCCAAAATACGTCTAACACCAGGAAGGAATAAGCTCTGGTTTGGATATAATTGTTGGAGCCAGGTGCATCAGATCTGCTTGACGTGATTGTGTGGTTCTGGTATTTATCACATTGGGAATGGAGTATATTGCCTGCATATAAGCTAACACAGGACTACAAATCCTGGTCACCATTTTGTGTAGAAATGTCATTGTGGTGCTTAGTATTTTTGATAGTATTTTCAAATATTACTATCTTTTCAAAAGATGGTAATAATTCCCAAAATTACTAATTTTTAGACCCAAAACTACAGAATCACAGTTCATTCTTTCCACTTATGCACATTTGTATTTTTTGCTATCACGACACCTTGAAAAGTGTCATAGGGCGCAACCCTAACCCCTTATGTAAGTGCTTTCCAGCACTGACATAAGGGCAATGCAGCTCTGAGGTAAGGGAACAAACATCCTCTTACTTTGAGGAGGCCTCCGTGAGTACCACCCACCTGCAGGATGCAGCACACATCCCATTGGCACTGCTATGCCAGTGCTGGAAAGCACTGACATAAGAGGTTAGGATTGCGCCTATAGATATGTGTGTGTTTTGAAAATTTTAACAATAGCAATTGCCTTATCAGCAGTGAATCGGAGTGCTGAATTCCTTGTTTAGTGACATTTTCCATTATGTGTATCTGTTCTGGTGAAGAACAGAAGGGATTGTGAAGAGTTCCAGAGGGATCTCTCCAAACTGAAAGAATGGGCAGCAAAATGACAGATGTGTTTCAATATAAGCAAGTGTGAAGCAGTGTGTGCTGGGGCAAAAAAAATCAAAACTTCACATATAAGCTAATGGGTTCTGAGCTATCTGACAGCTCCATGAAAGTGTTGACCCAGTGTGTGGCGGTGGTGAAGAAGGCCAATTCTATGTTCAGTATAATTAGGGGATTGAGAATAAAACGGCCAATATTATAAAATCCATCACAGGTTATAAGCTGCAATGGGTATGTACAACCTCCTGGTTTTAGAAATAGGCTACCTCAGAATGCCAGATATAAGAGAGTGGCAACAAGATGCAGGTATCTTGTCTTGAGTGCTCTCCGGGCATCTGGTGAGCCACTGTGAGATACAGGAAGATGGGCCTTTGGCCTGATCCAGCAGAGCTCTTCTTATGTTCTTACTTGTTCCTCATACACTTCTAACATATTCTAGGCCTATTGTTCCAGATCAGTGCTGTTTACTTCAGCTGAAAGTGCTTTGTTTGTGTAATGCCAAAACATGGAACATCTTAATTGAGCTAATATATGCTATTAGGAAGCTTATCTTCTATCACTAGAGGAGTTCTTAAAAGTTTTGTGCAGGTTTTGTTTTTTCCCCAAGGAAAAACTGCACAACAAAGTGTTATGTGTTCATGCTAAGCGCACTGGTGTACCTGGGGGGGGGGCAGACGGGGCAAATGCCCCAAGCGCCGACCCTCCAGGGGCGCCACCTCAAGCCTCCCCCTGCCGCCCGCCCGCTTTTTCCTTTAAAGGGAGAGAAGCCAGCAGCTCAGCCAGCTTCTGTTTCTTTAAGAAAGCCTCCTGCCAATGGAGGAAGGGGACCCAGGATCACTCCTGGAGAGGCAACAAGAAGCTGCCTCTCTGACAGTGACTCAGCACCGGACTGGGCCGCCCCCCTCCTCCTTTATAGGAGGAGAGGGCAGGGGCACCCTACAGCGTCAGCGCGACTCCTGTTGCGCTGACGCTCTGGCCCAATCACCTTCCCCTCTCGCTGCCTCTGGAGGCCTCCAGAGACAGCAGGAGGGCAGCATAGAGCGTCAGTGCTGACATTCTGGCCCAGGCGCCTCGCCTTCTCACTGCCTCCGTAGGCCTCTGGGGACAGCAAGAGGGCGGCCTAGAGCATCAGCACTGATGCTCTGGGCTTCCCCGGCCCCAACGGAGGCTTCCACGCTGCTTGTAAGCGGTGCAGAGATCTCTCTTGGAGCGGTCTGGGGCTGCTGGAAGGAGCTCCCCAGACAGGCGGGCTTGCAGCAGCCCCTGAGCGCTCCAACGGAGAACTCCGCGCTGCTTACAAGCGGCACAGAAGGCTCCGTCAGGACCTGGGCTGCCTCCTTCATTAACCCTTTTTTCCAAAGGGGGAACTGAGGAGATAGCCGCATGGAAGTAATTACGGTGACAATGACATCATGGAAATTACTTCTGGGTCACAGGTGGGTCGGAGATGGGGAGTTGCCTGGGTCACAGGTGTGGGGAGGTGGAAAAGTAGGGATTGCCGTGGGTGCTGGGACCCCCAAGACCGTCACTGGCTAAGGGCGCATGTTTTTAAATTATAATAGTTTTAAAAGTGTACTAGGTAGGTGGTATAGTGTTAGCAAATGCAGCCACAGTTGTTACACAGTCAATAAGGTATTAGTACATGCTTTTTCTGTGTGCCGATTTCAGGTTTTAGTTACAAAATGAGAAGTGCAGAAAGCAGCATTGTGCTTTTGTTTCATTATTGCTAAAAAATCATACCTCTGCCTATTATATATGAGCTACTGAATTTTTTATTTGTATGTTGCTGTTAGTTTGAATTAAATGTTTCTCTGGCAAATATGAAAATGCTGCAGGCTTGCAGAACTATGTGTGTTTCATCAGAAGTTCCTTTGTGTTCAATGGGTTTTACTCCCAGGTAAGTGTTAAGGACTGTACCCTTACTCTTGGAGATCTAACTGAAACACAGGAAGGGGAGGCTTGCCAAGGGGGTTGCGAGCCTCCAGGACCCTTTGGGAGACTGCACAATCCCCCCTGTACAATAAAATGTTCCTGGGTTCCCGTGGTGCCGTGAGTGCTACATGCCTTTGAGGCACCCATTTCTGGATCACTCCCCTTAAGGGGAAAATGCCCCTTTTAAGTTTCAATGATGGGTTGCGACCCACCAGTTTAAACACCACTGCTCTAGACTGTATCACATACTATAGCAATTCTCAAACTCTTGTGTAGAGTTTGAGCTGCTCTAAGTGTTTGCAGGGAAGAAGGGACGATGGCAATGCGATTGAAACAATCGCACCACTAGTGGGAACCCAGGGGCTTCATTTGTACTCTCCCCTGTCTGCTGCAGTGTCCAGGGGAAGGCGTGCGGGGAACCCCGTGGAGCCCTCTGGAGGGCTCCCCATGCCTTTAAAAAGTGAAGAAATGCAATCACGACCCACTTCCAGGTTATGATTGCAAAACCAGAAGTAGGTTGTAATCATGTTTCTTCCACATTTTAAGGCATGGGGAGCCCTGCAGATGGCTCCAAGGTGCTCTCCACCCCCCCTCTCGAAGTCACAGCCATCAGAGGTGAGTACAAACCAAGCCCCTGGGTCCCTGGCGGCATCATGATTGTTCTAGTCACGTCACCACCTTCCCCCGCCCCTTAATGGGGTGAAAGGCAGAGCTCAGTCTGGAACGTCACAACATCCCATTTTAAGAACCCCTGACATACCAGATCAATGAACATGCAAAGCCAGTTTGAGAATCACTGGCCTAGAGACTTCTCTGTCCACTGAATCCTTCTCTTCCTACCCTTGGATTTATGGATGACTAGGAGTGATGGTGGGGAGCAGGAAGAGGGTATATAGTCCACTCTAGGATGGTACAGTGTATGCAGAGTCACTAGAGACTTTTTTAGATTGTGAGCCCTTTTGGGACAGGGAGCCATTTAGTTATTTGATTTTTCTCTGTAAACCGCTTTGTGAACTTTTAGTTGAAAAGCGGTATATAAATACTGTTAATAATAATAATAATAATAATAGAGCTCAATGACACTATTGGACTCTAACCAAGAGATGCAGTATGTACTTTTGTATAAGTAAAAAAATTATACCTTAAAATTGACCCTGAAACCATGGGTTGACTTATACACAGGTCATTATGGTCAGTAAAACTAGGAGCAGCTACTTGGTGAGGTGGGGGAGACTGGGCTGAGAAGCAGGGGAGGGTTGGGTAAAAAAAGGAGCAATTTTACTGACTAATAATCACTTACGAGTTCTGAGGTAGCAACAGAAAGAAGCAATTTTACCTTCTCCAAACAGGAGAGGTGAAGGCACTTATGGGAATTGTAGTCTTTATGAGGGCTTCTGCTATGGAAGTACTGTACTGTATTCTTCAGAGGTTTCAACTCCCATAAGTACCTTCATCTCCCTTCCTGAGAGAAGAAGGTAAAATGGCTCCTATTATTTTTTTCCCTTCTTTGGCTTTCTGTTGCTGCCTCAGAACAATTACTGGTAAGTCATTTCCGAAGAATTTCATACAGCCCTAACTTGTACCCTTGACTTATTCATGGATTGTAGCAAATTCTATGATTTTTGGCTTAAAACTTGGCCTCAACTTATCTATGAGAATATATGGTACTTCTTGCCATAGACCTCAGCGTGTCATATTTTGACCTCGCTCTGTTTCATTGTAGTCATTAAAAAAGTAGAATTAGGAATAATTGAACATCTTGCCACTTCAGTCCTAAATGTATCATTCAGAAGCAAGTTTCATTCAAATTGAAATTAACTGCCATGGATGTGTGCAGAAACTGAGTCCAAACTATATAATTAAAGCTGCAATCCTAACCAACTTCCCAGCACTGACATAAGGGCAATGCAACTCCGAGGTAAGGGAACAAACATTGCCCTACCTTGAGGAGGCCTTCATGACTGCCCTCCAACTGCAGGATGCAGCAGATGTCCCACTGGCACAGCTATGCCAGTGCTGGAAAGTTGGTTAGGATTGCACCCTAAATGTTGTAACTTGATTCTTCTGACTGTATAGTTAGCAAAAAAATAGGGCCAAATACAGTTTAAAGGTTTTATTTTGCTAGAAGTCAACATATTTGGATGGTTATGGCTGTAATCCAAAGAAGCTGAATGCACAAGAAGAACTGGATGTGTGGCTAGAGTTTCTTTGCTGTTTACCACAGCAGCTTGTTTCTTCTGTTGTCAGTGCAGCTTGTCTTTTTAGCGGCCAGGATTTGGATGTTTGGAACTTTTTTCTTTTAATGCTCTTTTTTATTGTGACCTACATTTGGCAAGTCTTTGCCTTTTAGAAGAAATAAATATATATTTATTAAAATTGAGGTCTTCAGTATTTGTTTATGGTGTTTTTTTTTCCTATTATAATAAAATGCTTTTTGCACCGAGGCTTTTATGAAGAGGCACAAAAAACACATTTCCCCACAAATCATACACATATTCTCAGTAAACCTGCCACAGTAGGGGGTCCCCCAGTATCCCGAGGGGATCTATGCCAGGGTCCTCTGTGGGTACGGAAACTGCAGATATGGGCAAAACCTATCTTTGTACCCCCCACTCCCATTAATGCTGTTTAGTAATTCCCATTAATGTCGCGTACTAGGGCGATGTGCTTGTTTTACAGGACACTATAAGTATACAAGTTTATAGTGTGTGCAGGCAGCCTGAATGCTTGAAGAGACTAGATTGGATAATAACAGAAAGTGGGAAGTTAGTTGCTTGATTCCTGTTAAGGATTGAATCTAATCTCTTCGTGTGCTCATGCTGCCTGCAGCGTGCCTGCATGCACTATAAGCTTTCATGTTTGTAGCATTCTGTAAAAAAAAAAAAAAAAAAAAAAAACATTTCTCTAGTTCCTAGATGCTTGAAGAAGCATCTAAGATCTGCGGATAACTGAATCTGCAGATACTGGATATGGGGGGGATGCCTGTATTCTGTCTGGATTGTGCCACCTGTGCTGGTTCCCTCAGTTTTAATTTGGACTCTGTAGATCAGCACAGTTCTCATGCAGTTATTTTTGTTGGGTGTGTTGAATTGGCATGCTTATAACACAGAGAAATTGTTTGTTGAAATGCCTACAGGCAGAGTAAGACTTCCAGGAAAGGAGCAACTTAGAGCAGTATAATACATGACAAAGTGTTCCCACTTTTTATCTGAATCAATGTAAAAATAGTACCTGGAATTAACTACCTGTGAATTTGTTTAACCAGGGGTTAGAGCCAGGAGGTTTTTTTCTACACAATTTTAATAGCTGTGTGCTGTTACAGCAGACACTTTGGTCACAACTTGCAACTGGAAGCAAAAGCTGTAACTACACTGGTTTCTGGTCTCATGTGTTTTGTATGTTCATTAATGTCATTGAGTTTTTACATCTGTTGCATTTCTTGTCTATGCCAAAAGTTCTCAAACCTCCTGCTAGTGAGCCCCTCCAAGCTTTTTTTGTGGTCAAGTTTTTCTAATATTTAACTATTGTGTGAGGGTTCTGGATAAACACAGCTAGAAGTTAGTTTACATGGTAGCTTCATGAAACAAATTTCCTGAGTATTGGTACTTATGGGTAGTGGTGGTGTTTAAGAGATTATTTATTTTACCTACTCCAAGATAAAAGCAACGATGGCCAGCTCAAGAGGTAGTATTGTCTCAGTTTTCTTGGGAAAAGCCTTCAGGATGGTTTTTAATATTCAATATAGTTTAAGACCTGAAGAAACAATTTGTGAGCAAATTGATCTGCTGGTACAAGATTGCATCAAGTGAGGGGAGAAAGTTGCAGTCTATGTTGATTTTACCTTCTCGCATGGCTGACCTGATGTGGCTTGTGACTGAAGCAAATGGTAAGGGGTGATGGATTCAGGGGGCCCTTCGCCCCAAATCTGCTGCCACCTCCTCCTAACATGTCATTCATATGAGCTGCATTGATCACTTTTTTTTTTAAACATCCCTTTCCTTATAGTCTCTGTTGCATAGCTCTTGAAGACCCAGAACTGTAGGACTCCTGGTTTTATTTATAGGGACCGCATGAGGGACCCTCTTCATTCATGCAGTCTCTTTAAATAAATCCAAGTCATAAGAACATAAGAAGAGCCTCGCTGGATCAGGCCAAAGGCCCATCTAGTCCAACTTCCTGTATCTCACAGTGGCCCACCAAATGCCCCAGGGAACACACAAGTCAACAGAAACAACCTGCATCATGGTGCCGTCCCCTACATCAGAGGCAGCCTGCCTCTAAAACCAAGAGCTTGTACATACCTACTATGACTTGTAACCCATAATGAACTTTTCCTCCAGAAATTTGCCCAATCCCCTCTTAAAGGCATCTAAAAAATGCACAACAAAGCATGGTAAGAGGCTTTCCCTCATCTCTGCTACAACGTGATGGCAACAGCGGACTAGGGGCAACTGCGTGGGGTGTGTGTGTCAAGAAATTGAAGTCCCAGAACCTATATTGTGACCATCAGCAACCCTAAGCTGTCTCATGTATGCGTATATCTTGTATGATATATCACAAGTTTCACCATTGTATTGTAAAATCCAAGTAGCCTCTGTGTATAAGCATTTTCTTGTTACAAATTAGAAAAGATAATTGTTTAGCTAAAGATACTTGGAAATAGGTTTTGACCTTGTCTGTTGTTTAACTGTGTGAATCTAGCTGAATGGAACCATATCGATATTAGTAGAAAGATACGTTATGTTTGGGGCACATCAATAGGGTTCTGGAGGTCATTTCTGAACAATGGGTGATTTTGGAGATAGAGAGGCAAAGGACGGTTACTGCAGAGGTCAGCATTATGTAAAACAAGGGTCACATGCATGTTTGATTAACAGTAATATGGTCAAATAGTATGGTATTAGTACTTGATAATTTACCTATATAATCTGTATGGTATGTGCCTGTTAACTGTTCCATAAAATCTATGAGGCCAGTGATCTGATTGCTGAACTAAAGCTGTGAGTTGCTTTCCCGGAGAATGGTTGCTTACCACGCATAATTTAATCATTTGGCATAAAACATCTTTTCATTTATGTTATTGCTTGGTTGTAGTTTTGCCTGTCCATCAAATTGTATCAAGCCCTGTCAATTGTATCAAGCCCTTGCTTATTATGTGTTTCTTAGAAATGGATCTTTGTGCGCATGTCCAGGATGAGAGAACAGGTGAATTGCGCATGGTTAATTTTATGCAGAAAGAGGGATAGTCTTTGATAATTATGGATATTAGGAAAGGTTAAAAGTATGCAAGCAAGTCTACTTCGAATGTCCAGTCCTTCGTATCTGGCCTGTGTTAGATATGTTGAATCTGCGCTAAGGCTATATTGCTCTTTAAAATAGAGACAAGATTAAATCCCTAAAATGGAAGCTGCCTCTGTTTCAGTGTGTGGAAGGGACTAGGATTCTCCAAAAGGGCTGTCCTAATTATGCCCTTTGTACTATCAAATGCATTTGTGTACTGGGTTAAAAAAGAAGATGGAGAAGATCCTTGTTTTGCAAGTAGTATGTGTAGTTTTCTTGACTGCATTAAAGTTCAATTTATGTTGCTGTATTGTGAGAAGAAGTGAACTCTAGCAGAATATCGCTGAGAACACTTTAGAAGTGGAAGATCTCTGTTGGTGTGCATATCTGTTGTGGTCCAAGTCAAAGGAAAAAATATTCAGTAGTGAAAATTTTGTGTATGTTTAGTGAATGCACCTGGTTAAGTATAAAGCGTATGTTTCCCTGTCATCGCCATACTGTAACCCACTTATAAGAACTTCTGTACAAAAATTCATCTGAATTAGTGGCAGTCAATTCCTGGCATAATACTTCTGACTTAAAATGTTACCCATTTATTAACAAAATAAATAAGATGCAAACAGCATTCAATAAATTTCTGAATTTGCAATCTCTTATGAGAACACACTTAAAATATAAAGATGAAAATACTACAATTGTGTATGTGATTTAAAACCTGTTAAAGATTTAGTAAATGAGGTCCAGTTATTGTCTGTTTTGTTCCTCAAAGAGGAAAACTCTTAAGAGAGACCCTCTGAAATAAACAAAAATCACTTTCCCATGCTAATTGAGGAGAGCCTTTTTCCTACTTTCTAAAACTCTATGGAGTTGTAGCCAGACTGCTTTTATGCAAGAGCCCCTTTGAAAAACCCTGTTTTGTCAAGACTTCTAGAGTGACATGATCCAGTTTTGCAATGAAACACAAGAGTTCCCCAGCAGCTTTCATTACTAAGAATAAAATCCCTGCCTCTCCTTGATTATGCTTCAGAACATGTTGTGTTAAAATATTTTAAAGAATGACCTTGTGTCTCTGTAGTATTGCATAAGGTCTACCTTGTCCTATGCTTGATTTAATTTATTCTCTCTGGTTTGTGTCCAAATGTGGAGCACAAAGATATGTTAATGTGATTTAGGATTTGTCTGGGCAAAACAGAGTGTTTCCTCTTAAAATAAAATATAAAGCAAAAAAGCAAACCTCGTCATGTGGTTTGCTTTAAGCTAGGTAAGATTTAGTAATGAAAGACTAGACCCCTAAGCTTTACCCTCTCTATGTATATGAGTTTGCATATTGGAGACAATTAATCAAAATAATTTTAAGAGAATTTTTGTGGATTTTGAATAATATTTTAAAAGCCAATTGAGTAAAATACAACCAGTTTTGTATTTTATTGGTGGGTAATTCTTTGTTCACGTCTTGCTTCTGATCGTAACTTTTTTTAGAACTGGCTTTTTCTGTTGTAGTATTCCTTATCCTCCAAATAGTCATCAAAGGCCAGATATTTGAGGGTCCAGGTTCAGAATCTTTGTACACCATGCAAATTGTTTAAGTGACCACTACAAACCTCTGCTTCTCAAATAGGTAGAATTAAGAACATAAGAACATAAGAACAGCCCCACTGGATCAGGCCATAGGCCCATCTAGTCCAGCTTCCTGTATCTCACAGCGGCCCACCAAATGCCCCAGGGAGCACACCAGATAACAAGAGACCTCATCCTGGTGCTCTCCCCTACATCTGGCATTCTGACTTAACCCATTCCTAAAATCAGGAGGTTGCGCATACACATCATGGCTTGTACCCCATAATGGATTTTTCCTCCAGAAACTCGTCCAATCCCCTTTTAAAGGCGTCTAAGCTAGACGCCAGCACCACATCCTGTGGCAAGGAGTTCCACAGACCGACCACGCGCTGAGTAAAGAAATATTTTCTTTTGTCTGTCCTAACCCGCCCAACACTCAATTTTAGTGGATGTCCCCTTGTTCTGGTATTATGTGAGAGTGTAAAGAGCATCTCCCTATCCACTCTGTCCATCCCCTGCATAATTTTGTATGTCTCAATCATGTCCCCCCTCAAGCGTCTCTTTTCTAGGCTGAAGAGGCCCAAACGGCGTAGCCTTTCCTCATAAGGAAGGTGCCCCAGCCCCGTAATCATCTTAGTCGCTCTCTTTTGCACCTTTTCCATTTCCACTATGTCTTTTTTGAGATGCGGCGACCAGAACTGGACACAATACTCCAGGTGTGGCCTTACATTTTAATTGGGTCCTTACATTTTTGTCAACGTGTTCCTTGACCTTGCCTTTTCTGGAAAAGCATGTTTGGTAAGGTTTGCTTCTTGAAAATTAGTTTCAAGTAGTTCTGTAATCTTGTCCTCTGTTGTGAATTGAAGGGCTGAAAAAATAGTCACATATCAAATCAAGCTGGTTGGTTTGTGTGGGGATTTTTTTGGGGGGGGGGTAAAATATCATAAAATTTTTTGGTGTCCAGCACTTAGACCAATGACTTTGTTCCTTGACCTTACATGGTAGACTGAAAGCCAGTACATTGAAGCCAGTGTGTAGAAAGGAAAAGTCTAGAACAGGGGTGCTCACACTTTTTTGGCTCGAGAGCTACCTTTGAAACCCAGCAAGGCCCGGAGATCTACCAGGGGGGAAGGAAGCGTCTGACAGACACCCCCTTTAATGTATGGAGCCCCTGCTGGAGTCTAGTCAGTTTCATCAGTTTTGTTGCTGCATGCCTGAAGAGGAGCTAAAGTGTCAGTTTAGTGTCAGCTAAATATGTCAGTTTCGTTTAGTCACTAGACGAAACTAACATATTAACAGTTTGGAGACAGGGCTCTGCGATCTACTCATTTTGCCTTGCGATCTACCGGTAGATCGCGATCCACCTATTGAGCACCCCTGGTCTAGAAGCAGTAATGGATTTATGCTTTCTTCTGTGAAAATAACTTGATTATGAAAGAATTTCAGTGGTCCAAGGCAGAATCTCTGTGTTGAAATAGAGCTGTACCAATTAACACATTTCTTATATGTTATATGCATTATACTATAATTCAGCTAACAATTACAGACATTTCTTAAACTCATTTGTAGTTCAAACTGGGGTGCATGCACTTGTATTGCACACGGAGGCAGGTGAACTATAAATGAGAATGTGTAAGTGGACTTGAGCAGGGACTTTGCTTAAAATTTTCTTTCATTTGTGCTTTTTTTGTCATCACAAGTTGTAGGAGCTCTTGTGTCACTCTGAAGCAAACCTAAGAGTTCTCTGGGAGAGCAGCATAAGAATTTAGTGCTTTCTAAGCTGCAACTCTTGTGTGAGAATCTGCTTTAACCTCAGCTCAGGAGCAGTCTGAATAAAAAATAATGAAATATGCCTCTTGAAAGAACACTTGCAGCTTGATTCCAGCAGCAGGAGATAGGGTTAACTGCTCCGACATCTGACAGCTTCCCACAATTAGCCATCCTAGTATAGTTAAGATACTTTGTGTAAGCCCCAGGGCTCATCCACCCCTATTTTCACCTCTCTGACTTTGAATGAAGCTCCTTTTCATTAATCCTCTAGTTTTAAATTACAGATAAATATAAAAAATATGACGCTAACCACACTTAAAACATCATACCATGCAAAACCAAAAGCTTCTCAATTAAAATTATTGTTCTGAAGAGCTAATCTTATCTCATTCATGGTCAAGACATTACTGAAGTAACTACAAAAATAAGCAAAGCATATGCACTTTTTCTATGGATTGCAGGTAATCTAAGATAGTTTTAACTGCCTTAAGCAATTGCTGTCAGCAGAAACTATCAAATCATACAAAATGACGAATACATGCAAAAGTAAGGCTGTTAATCCTGAGCTTTATTTTAGGTCTCAACTCATGGTTCTAACAAGTGCACAAACACAACTTACTTTAGGCCCTCCATTTTGTTTGAAAGATCTGTTAGGATTTGGGAAGTGATGATATTCCATCCCCTGTGCTTGGGATTTTATGAGTTATTGTGACCTGGATAGGGCAGTGGAACTGAACATGCCGTCCATATGATTTAAGACAAGTAGCACATTAGTTTAAATTCCTTGGTGAGAAGAAAAATTAGTCTTGTAAAATTAAATGGTAATCCAGTCTCTGGCTCTGTTGAGAAAATGGTTTTTAATAGGAAACATAATAGTACAGTAAACCTTCAATTTAATGGACCTCAGTTCAGCAAAATCACAGTCTATGTCTGCTTTCTGATGTCCACAGTGACATAATAATGACATGAACCTACCTTAATGAACTCTTTCTGCTCCACCAGGGTTTATTAGGAATGTTTCCATTCCTAGAGTGTCCTGGAGGAGAGTGGAGCAACAGTGCTGAGGGAATTCTCTTAAGGTGGCATTTAATGGACTAATGTGGGAAGCAGTGTCCAGATTTAATGAATGGTCATCACTGCCAATCCATGGTCCATTAAATTGAGAGTTCATTGTATGCTAAAAATGTGACTAAAGAATCTGCACAGGAAAGGAGTTTAGTTGATCATGCATATTTTTGGCAATTTCTGTTATGTTCTAACAGAACATATTTAGTTCTGTTCTACGTCGTTTGTATTTTAAATGAGCTAGCTTCATTCAACCAGCACAGAGAAATTATCATGAGCCATAAGTTCAGCGTTGCCGCAAACTGTCAAAAACTCTCTTAAAACATTCAACCTAGTTGAAATTTTACATGTGAGTTTGAGCTTCAAGTTACAAATGTAATTTTGCTTAGTTGAAGAGAAAAGGATCATGAACTTGTGTAGATTCCTTCACTGTTGCTAGAATTGCTTTTTTTCTGCAACCTTTGGTGCTCACAATATTGACTGAAGTGCTGCTTGATTTATATACATATCTTGATGTTTGTGCTAAATCTTTGATCTCCCCCTAAACAAGCACCGCTGTAGTCTTTGTTGTATTCAGAGTTGCCTGTGGCTGTAGATTAGCTTTTCACTTTGTTTTTCCTGTGTTAAAATGTTCTAGGTATTGATGCAGAACTTTATTATGTGAGGAATGATCTTATCAATCACTATGCTTTGTCCTTCAATCTTCTTGTACCAAATGAGGCAAGCACCCTCCATTTCAGTTGGCACGCTAAGGCCAAGGTAAGCATCATCTTTTTTTATGTTATAACTAGTTGAATTATTCATTGTGTACTAATGGAAGGGATGGCTAGGGAGGAAGAACCATGACTAAAGTTCCATCAGAATAGCTAATCATAAAGTAGTTGTGTTCAATTTATCAACGGGGCTGTACAGCTACAGCTGGGCTAGCATGTTGTAACCTTAACTTCAGCTTTTAATAACGTTGACCACTTTCTTTATACAATGTATTAGCAGGAAATAGCCAAGCCATATGAGTGAGTAATAGTTTTCTGCATAGGTGCAAGTATCTGTGTGGTGCTCTGGTTCTAAACATTTGTGCCAGCATTGTGGTTTGTTTCTGATATAATCTGATGTACATAGCTTGTGGTGATACATTCAGATGCATCATGGCTGCTGTTCGTTGCCGTCTATGTATTAAGTGCAGTAAGGATCATTGTATAGGGGGTGTGTGTGTGTGTGTGTCAAATGGCTAATGGACTGAATTTATTTTGCTCATTTTATTGCTGGAATTTTAAATCAGGCTTCATTAGAGTACAAATATTGTGATAAAAATAACAAACTGACCTGTACAATTGTAGATTTGGGACTGTTTGCATTGTTGTACCACTGTATTTATGTTTGTGAATTAGTACAGCGGGCCTCGGATCCCACCATCCACTGATGCCTCCCCGTGCCTCAGAGAGCCTTCAGAATGCAACTAGAAGCCACTCATGGTTCCCCCGTCCACATGGGTTTTCAGAGTAAAGCCTCCATGGTTAATGAGGGTCACCTAACGTGGTTGTGTTGAGGACAGAATAGCAAAAAACCTCTTTATGCTGCCTTGTACACTGTCTATACTCTTTGGAGGAAGAGTATTTCTCTGCATCTTTGAAGGGAAGTCTGAGTTCACTCAGGAATGGAAAACAACAATATTGAAAGTATTCAGAAGGAAAAGAAGAATTGACATAAAACTGTGGCATTATCTTGTATAATTGACAGGAATTTTGAATTGGAAGAGTCCAGAACTTGAAAGCCACATGTCATTTGAAGTTTTGACAACACTGAAAAGAGATGATGAAAGGTGGCATAATATAGGGAGGTTGCTAAACTTATTTTCATGGCTCTGGCATTGTGACCAGATGTTTCAGCCATAGTAAATGGGCTTCAGATTCGTTCCCATAGTTTCCCTGTTTCCTGTAAACTCTACCTTGCTGTGGTGTCTGAAAGGGATGAACTATAGCAGGGCTTTTCAGACTGAGGTGTCGCGACCCCCCAGCCTGTGGGCCCTGGCCACTGTCCCTTTAAGGGGCAGGGAGGAGGCAGCGGCGTGATCCCCAGGATCATACCGCTCGGACTGCTGCAGGGGCTTGGGTCCACTAACCCAAGCCTCCTGCAGCCTCCCGGGAGTGCGGGGAGCCCTGCACGACCTTCTGCAGGGCTCCCCGCAACTTTGAAAGCGAAAGTGGAGTGATTGCACTCTGCCTCCGCTAAAGTGGAAGTGGAATGCAATGAAGCTGCGGGGAGCCCAGCAGAAGGTTGCGCAGGGCTCCCCGCACTCCCGGGAGGCTGCAGGAGGCTTGGGTTAGTGGACCCAAGCCCCTGCAGCTGTCCGAGTGGCATGATCCTGGGGATCGCGCTGCTGCCTTCCCCCCACCTCCGTTGCCTCCCTCCGCTCCCGCAAGAACTTAGAGCGGCTCAAACTCTCCCCGACAGTTTGAAAACTGCTGAACTATGGTATGCTCAGACCATAGCTTGCCTGTAAACCATGGCTTCTGGTTCAGATTCAGAGGCAAATTATGGTTTGTAATCACTTTATAGTTCAAGCTTCATAGAAAATTATAGTTACCTTACTGAACACCAGAGTGTGAGGAAGTGATTGGAATGTGAATAGAAAGGAGGAAGTGTGCAAGCCGAAGATATGACTGCAGTGTTGAAACATGGTTTGGCTGTGATGTCTTAATTGGACCAATATGTTAGTAATCACTGAGAGAACCTAGGAAGGTGATGGAAACCATATTGTGACCAGCACAACCCAGATAACCATGAAGGTAGAGAGAGCATGCCCAATGTATACAAATACAAATGCTTTTAATGTTCTGAGTTCTGAAACAAAGGAAATGTTCTGTAACCAATATCTGCTTATACCACATCAAGCAGGTTAAAATTATATCAGTGTGGGCATGAGTTAGATAAGTAACTGGGCACTTTAAAGGAATTGTTGTCATTTATCTTACCCTTCTGTATGATTCAGTCACTGATATATTGGCATCCAGCTTAAAGCTGTTAAATATTCAGACTATTTGGAAAAATAGACCTGTATGCATAGAAGTATTTGCATGCTTTTTTTTTTCCTGCCAGAAAGCAGTGGTGGTTTTTTTCCCCAGCCACTTTGTATTGAACATGCCTATATCCTAGAACAGGGGTGTCCAAAGTTTTTGGCAGGAGGGCCGCATCAGCTCTCTGTCGGGGGCTGGAGAAAAAAGAATTAATTTGCATTTCAAGTTTGAATAAATTTACATAAGTTTACATAAATGAATATATTAAAGATGAACTTATATGAATGAATGAAGGTCTTGCAATAGCTCAAGACCTATAAAAAGGCTTTGCACAAAGTAAGGCTGGCCTTCCCTTTGCTGCTGCTACTGCATCACAGACGTGAAACAGTGGAGGGAGCCCTCATCCCACAGCTCACGCAAGAGGTCAAACAGTCGCCCTCACACTGAGAGCAGTTGCATCAGGCCAGTGTGGGCTCCAACAAATCTCTGGAGGGCCAGAGGCTCACTGGAGTCTGGGGGCTCCCTGAGGGCCGCATTGAGAGGCCTCAAGGGCCGCAAGTGGCCCCAGGGCCAGGGTTTGGGCACCCCTGTCCTAGAATGATTTAGTATCTCTTCACACTGCTACTGCTCTTGCATCTAAACATTTTTATTTACTGTTCTCTTGGCTGGGAGGCATGTAAATAACATGGCAATTTGAATTTACCCTAAGATCATTCCAGTATTCTAGTTGATTACCTAGATATATTTTCTGATAATTTGTACCACTGCTAATAACTCTGAAGCAGTGTAAATATGTACCCTATTAGTGAACATATGTCTTAGTGATTGCTTCTGCTGCATATCCTTACAGATTGAATATAAACTGGGGTTTCAGGTTGATAATCTGCTGGCTATGGATGTGCCACAGGTAAATATTTCTGTACAAGGAGAAGTCCCTCGTACTTTATCAGGTGAGTGTACTCGAGAAAATGTAACACTTTTTCCTAACATTGGAACATTTTTTTTCTTAAGATATTCCTACTTTTAAAAATCATGTATATATGTGGCTTTTTTCTTTAGTGTTTCGGGTGGATCTCTCTTGTACTGGCAGGCTAGACTCTGAGGTTACGGTACTAATGCAGCTCAACATGACAGTAAATGCTTCCAAAAATATCACAGTCTTAAATTTCAAACGAAGGAAAATGTGCTACAAAAGTAAGACTTTTTATTGTTCATATTTAAAAGATACTGCAGTCTTCCAAACTGTTCACAAATTTACCTAAACTGAGATCTTCCTCTTCTGTCCACTACAACCTCCCTGTATAGCCCAGAGAAAGCAAGTGTGGAAGCCATGCACCAAGTAAGGTGCTGCCGTTTCCGTAGTTGTACTGAGCATGTTTCAGCTGTCTTTGAGTGTGTGGGCAAGCATGTTAGGAAAATGTGGTAGCATATGGCAAATACAACAGGATGGGGGGGGGGAGTTTGTGGAAGCAGAAGATAGGTATCTATGGATTAGCAGCTATGCTGAGAGGAGGCTATTCTCTATTCCCATGAAACATGCGGAATACAGTACAGATGCCTACAAGTGTTTAGCCTTTCATCTCTTCTATTTAGGATTATGTAAAACCTAAATTGTTATGTGCTCAATCTTGTCTGATCTTGGAAGCTAAGCAGGGTCAGGCCTGGTTAGTACTTGGATGGGAGACTGCCTGGGAATACTGGGTGCTGTAGGCTTATTGTGTCAACAAAGTCTATCTTTGGAAGTTGTAACATTAAGTTTATTTTTAAACATTTCTTGGCAACTGTGGAAGTTTGCAGTCCCTATGCTATTGGACTAGTCTAGGAGTTAATTGTATGACACATGATGGTATTTTTCCATGAATGCCAGCATTGGATAATCTGAATATTTCTTAGAGCCCAATTCTAAATAACTCCCCCAGCACCAATGCAGCCACACCAAAGGCAGTGCGCTTCCTTGGTGAGGCTTCTTCAGGGCAAAGTAACTTTTGTTCCCTTACCTTGTGGTAATATTCTGCTTCTCCTTTGAGTCTTCTTGGATCTATGCCTGCTGTTCTTAATCTCAGAGGAGATTGAGGCAACAATCCTATTCGCACTTTCCTGGGAGTAAGCGCCATTGACTATAATAGGACTTACTTCTGAGTAGACATGCACAGGCTTGAACTATAAGGATGGCAACAGTGGAACTCTGTTCTTCTGTCATAATGTAGCAGTTAGGATTGGGCTTTGAGTTGCTCTGTAAATTGAAAGTTTTTGACTCAATTTGGATGATTGAATGAAGCGTTTTTCTATGCAAAGGTTAATGTAGAACTGAAAAAATGACAGGTAATGTTGTTTCTATTTTTTTAGAGCTTGAACTAGAAGTAAAACCACCAATATCTGACAAAAACAGCAGCAAAGCTTTTTGTAAGTAAATGTGTCTTTTATATAAACATGTAGTAGTTTTTTTTAAAGGATTACTGAAAGTATCTTTTATGTGTTACATTGTGGTGTTTTTTGTAAAAATTTTTGAATCCCCATAAGAATTTGTTAACGATCAGAAGGCTTCTGTTGGCTTTTTGGCTGACACTGTTTTTGACAACTTGGTTTAATGTTGTCCTAATTAGCTTAATGGTTGCTTTGTAGTGGAGGGCATCTCCCTGTTCTCAGTATTCAGATAAGTCCCTTATTTTGCTTCTAATATGTATTTGGATGCGTCCCTATGTTTCTCCTGTTATGTGACTGAGGTCTGTGTGCCTATGTTTTTAAAAAGTAAATAGCAACTGGTCAGAGTTCCAGTCTGAATTGGGACCTGCAGTGGGGAGTGTTAATTCTTGGAATGGGGCTGTCTGGAATGGGGCAATTGCTGCAAGGGCTGTTTGAGCAGCTTGGCCCCAATAGGAAGAAGGCTCCCATTGGTCTCAAACTGGGGGAGGGAAATCCAGACTGGTACAACACTGGGACAGAGTTAAAGCCTCTCTATAATTCCAATCTGGATTGCCACTCATATGGCTTCTTTTACGCCTTACGAAAGCTTCCAGTGCATTGTCTAGTTTGGCCTTAAAATAGAAGGCTTCAGGATCTAGCTTTTGTGCCCAGGTGTGGTGGTATGTGTTTATCCTACTGGTAATTGTTTTCAAAATTTTAGATTTAGCCTTCTAAAAGAATTGACAGTGTTTTCCATATCTTATGTAAGTTAAAATACTGGAGTAAAATATAAAAATATACTTTGCACAACTGTTTATTAGTATAGTTGAAAATAGCAAATATTATGTCCATTTTGTTGTAGTAATGCTTTACACTTCATTTTTCAGTTGATCCTGTAAATGCAGCTCCCACCACTTCTACACGTGTGTTTTATATCAGTGTAGGAGTTTGCTGTGCAGTCATATTCCTGGTAGCAATAATACTAGCTGCTTTGCATCTTCACAGTATGAAGAGAATAGAGTTGGAAGACAGGTAAAGAACAAAACCTCAATTTACATTTTTCTTCCCCCTTCTGGATGAGGTTTATAGATTGAAATTGTTTTGTGATGTGTTTTCTTTATAAATATCGTTGTCTACATATGAAGGATATAGACCTCTGAAAATTCAGTACAGTATGCACATGTTGAATTTTAGTGGGTTCCTCCCTTTGAAGTTGTTTATACAGTGGACCCTTACTTTATAATGGTAATCCATTCTGGAGACACCATTATATTAGGAAAATATTGTAATGTGAATCAAATCATTCATTGTGCTTTGGTAATTTGTTCCCAGACCTTGAAAGTGGAAGTTTCTGCCACAGAACTAAGAGATTTCTCTCTCTAAAACAGTGGTTCCCAACCTTTAGAAGCTCACGGACCACTGAGGCAATAATTGGAATTGTCGTGGACTACATACTGCTGTGGGTGGTCTGGTCTCCACCCTCTCTGGTGGTCCATCTCCCAAGCACTCCCCATGGACTATCAAAAAGGACGAAAAATGCACCAGCCACAGCTGACACTTCAGTGACTGTGGGCAGTCCATTCTCTGCTGTCTTTGATGGTCCCTAGGAGATTGCTTACTTGGCAAGACACTGGAAGTCATCAAAGGTGATTTTTTTTCCCTGAGACCTTGCGGACCACTTCTCAGGGTCTCACGGACCATCTGTGGTCCATAGACCACAGGTTGGGAACCAGTGCTCTAAAAGTTGATGTTAAAAGTGTCAGTCTTTGGGGGTCTTCTGTTTTGGTCTTGGTTACATAATGTTGTAATTAAACACAAATTACAAGGCTTTTACCCTGGTGCACCCAGCTACAGTGTTAAAAGCACTGCTACTGTTAAAAGATGCTACCTACATGGTTGCGTTTGCATTAGTGTTCACATTGGTTAAATCATTCTCTCGTACACTCAGCCATGATGTTAAACGCACTGCTATTGGCTACCAAATTCTTGCATTTGCATCACTGATTGAGAGCCCAGTCTTGGGCTTGACATGCCAGCTTACTGCTGGTGCGGCACGTTTACGAGGCGAGTGCCTGTGCTAGCCCAGCGCTGGTCAAACGGACCACTGTGCTGCAGTAAGGTAAGTGGGGCAGGGAAGAGGCATGGTGGGGAGAGGGCAGGCAGGAGGTGTGCCGGGGGAGGGAGGGAGGCTGATCCGGTGGAGCTCCGCTCCAGAGGATCCAGAGCATTCATGTGGGGCTCAGCGCCCGACACAGACGCTCTTCCCTTGTTACCCATGAGGTCCTGTTGAGCACATCACCAGCTGAGCTCTTGAAAAATACTTGATAAAACATATTTTTTTTTTACATCTACACTTTTAAAAATTAATCACAAAGAAATTGAACCTCAAATGAACTAAGTTAAAGTACTTAATTTAAAGTAAATCCCAAAGACTTAGATTTTTGTATTTTATCATTTATACATCTTTCCCCTCTTTATATGTGCCTAATCTGTTCCTGAAAACAGCTCTTATAGTAAAAATCTGGATGAGTACAATTATTACATTAAATTCAATGGAGAAATTCTAACTCATTCCAAAGCCATTCTAGAGTCACTGCAAAATCACCCATAATGCTTACTAGCATAAGGAAACTTGGTTGTATGACTCAGTAAAATAGAGTAAACAACATTATACAACATCAGTAATGTGTTAAAGTTGGTGATGTAAATGTTTCCAAAGTTCTAGCATCACATAGTGAAGTTTATTACCTCAAGTTTGCACACTATGAGCAATTCTCATGTTTTCCCATGACTGTTTCCTTTTCTGTTCTTTAGGACCCATATTCACAGTAGTTCGTAGAAATGTAGCACACAAACACTGTGAAAGGGAATGTGTAATGCATGTGCCTTGAAATCATGGGGATGCACTATCTGTTAGGCAACTCATCTCACACAAAGGAGTGCAACTCTCCCTGAGCCGTGCTTTGTCCTCCAAGAGTCCTGAAGAGCGTTTTTCCCCTAAAGCCCACAGGAGCATACCTGAGAAAGAGGGCTCTTCTGGATCTCTGTCTTACCAGAAGGAGAAATCCAAAATCAGTCTAACCTCTTGAAACTCCTTAGGCATCCAAGTCAAATTCATCTGGTTCTTTGTCCCTTGAACTCAAAAGCAGAGGGATGGCCTACCCATTGGGTAAAATGGGGGGGAGGGTAGACCTTGCTTCCACAAGGGACTTAATCCCCCCATTCCCAGATCTGATATTGGAAATCTTGGTATAGATGGATGGTCTTGAATTAATATGTGCAGTGTAGATAAATGAAAATCTTTACAGTGAAAGTACTTACAAAGAAAGAAGAGTATGCTGTGGATTTTGTTTTCCTCTTTCCTTTTTAAACAAGATTTAAAATAACATAGGTAGAACTGTGCCCACTGTAGATTGTTTGCAAACTTTTACCCCAAAATGTTGTTGGATGCACTGGTTTAATTTTAAGGTGCTATGAAAAGTCTTTGATATCTTTGATAGCATTGATAAGTTGAATTTTGGAGAGAAGAGTGGTCCTGTTAGTTGGTGTTAAATGCAGTTGTATCACCATAGCTAAGTAATGTGTGTCTCATCCTCTGTAAAGGTGAGAGGGTTGAATTTGGAGAAGACATGAAAAGTGCTTTTAGAAGTGACCATGAATACAATATCTTTGTTTTTCAAAACAGCGTTAGTGACAGCAGTAGTTCTCAAGGCTTATCCCAACCTTCAACTCAAACAACACAGTATCTGAGGGCTGATACGCCTAACAATGCAACACCAATTACTAGTAAGTGTTAATCTAATTACAGGATTGAAGTATTCTGTGTGCCATACATTCTAAGGCTTTTGTGGTCTGTTTGGCTATCTTTAAAATAAAAATTGTCCGGGTTTTGAGACCATGGTCCATTAAAGTTGCATTCCTAACATTTCTGCCATACCTGTGATGGGCATTCTCAAAGGGTAAGAGGTCAAGACACTCCAAACTTCCTGTAGCTGTTCCTGAAGCAAAATACTTATACAATAAGAGCAAGGCTAAATTGCTCACTTGTGACCTGCTAACAAGACAGATTACCTTCTCATGACTTCAGTTAGCCCATTTATGCTCACTCATCTGAATTTAAAGCAAAATCTGACTGTTCTACCATTCTTTGTTCCCCCATATTCTTAAAGCACAAAATTCTTGTGCTTTTTAAAGCAGGGGCCTTCCCCAGATTTTTATTGCTTACTGAGACCAGATTAAAGTGATGATGCCCAGCCCTGGTTTTTGATTACTCATAAGATCCCATTTTTAGGGCTTTGTGCTGTGTCACTGATGTGGCACCCCCAACATATCTCAGTAGCTATAGCTGTACTGAGACCGACTGCTGGTTCACAGAGACACAAGAAGACTTAGTAACGTGGATTGTCCAAACATATCAAATACTAACTGCTAGCCATCCTTGCATCAGTCAGACAAGGATTCTTGAAGTAAAGAGTGGTTCTTTGTAACTGGGACTTTTTGAGATGGTTGGGACAAACTGAGTTACAAGTACTTCTTCCTCTTGCATAATATCTCATAACATGTGTTGCCTGCTAAAGAGCAAGCAGAAGCTCTTCATTAGCTTAATGCTGCAGGTGTTCCAGAAGAACAGGTTGCAAGCACATTTAACACTCCACGTAAAGGAAGAAAGCCTTTCTGAAAGGAACCCATTTCACTAGGAACCAGAGTAGTTCCAAAAATGCTTAATTCGCCAGTACAAATATTCATATGTAGAGTAATGTAATCTAAACTTAGCATATAGTCTTGTCTAAAGCATAAGGTAATGTCATCTAAAGCCCAGAAGAGGGCAGTGGTGTGCCTGCTATCTTAGCTAGCTGTTACAAAGAGCAACCTTAATTGTGGTGTTCAACAATTACTGAAAAGATAATGATTTTTCTAGTGCATCTTGCATTTGTTTTATAGCAGAATGGTAAATATTTGTGAGGTGCTACCCACTAGCATGGGTTTCTTGTGTACTGTATTTATTGTTTCATTTTAATTGCAAAATATTTTCATTTCCTGAAAAACAATTTGCTTGTACATGGTTACCAAGGATTTTTACATTTGGTATTTATATTGGTATTGTTTGGCTCTGCTGGCTCCTCAGGTTATCCTACTTTACGAATAGAGAAGAATGACCTTAAAAGTGTAACTCTGATGGAGGCAAAGGCTAAAGTAAAGGACATAGCAATCTCCAGAGAAAGGATAACACTAAAAGATGTACTTCAAGAAGGTATTAATAGTTGCTCATATACATTATTATGCACATAATATGCTGTCCATTCACTAAATAGATTTCTAGTGGTTGGTAATAAGGAAAGTTTGCTGATTTATATTGTCAAGGAAAAAACCCGATTTGAATAAAATTTTCAGTTTGCATTTTATGTATATTTCCTAAACAATGATACATTTTAGTTGTTTATCTGTCCGCTAAAACATGTAAATAAACTTTTTTAGGGGGACATATTTTCCAGTGCTCCTGCTTTCTGCTCCTCTTATATTGTTAATCCATCTCACACAAGAAAACAAAGTAAACAATGTAAAATTCTTGCTTGTTGAAGTGTTTGTATCTTTTTACTCGCATCTTTGTCTGAAAGACAACTAAAGGTGAAGAACCTTTCAAAAGTGTGGTCTGGTACAGGCATGCCCCCATATTTGTGGGGGTTCCATTCCAAAACCCCCACGGTTAGGTGAAACTGTGGATATGAAGGAAAGCCCTCCACCCTCCTGAGCCCAGTGGGGGGGGGGGGAGGCGGCACAGGAGTCCCATGAACTTGATCTGCAGATGTGAAACTATGGATACAGGATCTGTGGATATGGGGGGCCCCTTTAGTTAGCTCTTGGGCAGAGCAGTTCTGTCATAAGATAAAACAAATCCCCTTGTTTTCTTTTTATAAAGAAGCGACATATGCAATAAAATGTTGCAGTGTATCCTAAACACCAAAAAGAAGTGCTGTTCAGAGCCACTAGCCAGCCTGGAAGGAGAACCTTTTAACTCCTTTCAGGCCATAAGGAAGGGGGAAGGTGAAGTTTCAGAAAGGGAAAAGGGTCTGTCTCTTTTTTTGTTCCCGTTCCTTGAAGACTTCCCCTGCTGCTTGAGCAGTGCTAGAAGTTTGATACTGGTTATAATCTGTGAATCTGGGCATTTTGTTGCTATAGTTCAGGAAAACCCCTGGAGTCTGGGAAAAGTCATCTTTTTTCCTTTACAAAGCATTCCTGAATAGAGTAGATAGCTACTGTAGGCATAAAAATATCACTATAGAAGTCACCTGGGTAGCATAGTGGGTGATATACAAGATGGTAGCAGTGAGTGGCTTTCTGTGAGGACTGGTCAGGCCCTGGCTCCAGTAGTAACATACTATATTTTATTGTCCTGTATGTCTTGTTGTAACATAATGCTTGACTTAAAATTTTTTTCCTCATAGTTCTTTATTTACTCAACGCATTTGCCTTGCTACCTTCCCCTCTTCCTTGTGCACTTTGATTCATGGTTGGGTTATTGAATCTGGTTGGGTTCTTGAACATGTGCATTGTGTTTTTTGTACACTGGATAATAATCTGGCCCCTAGAGCTCTGGAACATGTGCAAATTTCTGTTGACCTAATATTCTTCATTGCTGTTATTCTCAGGCACTTTTGGACGAATCTTCCATGGAACACTAGTAGAGGAAAAAGATCCTAGTAAGGAAAAGCAAATGTTTGTCAAAACTGTAAAGGGTAGGTTTTATTGTGAGTTTTATTCATTTTTAATTTTTAGGCAGATTATGGCTTGTATCCTAAATTCTTGTTCTGTAAATGGGAGGCACTTCTATTTGGGAGGGGGATTTTCACTGCTCTCACCTTAATTTTGTAGCTCTCTCTTCCCCTAACCATCCTGTTTCAGAGGTCTTTCAATTCTGTTCCACCCTGGAGTAGGTTTTTGTCAGGTGCAGAAGGCTGTTGTGCCAAGGAGGCAGCAGGAAATTTCACTGTCACAAGCATCTTTCTGTGCCCACTCCTTAGGGTATACCCTTATGAGACAGTCTGTGGTACTCTCTTAGATGTGTAGATACATTATGATTGGACAAAGTTTGTTCCATAGTGCAGTCATTATAAATGACATCACTTTGGCTTCAGTTTACTGAATTAGGTATGTGTCACATAAGCCTTTTTATCCAAATAGAGAGTCCAGAGACTGAGAGGGACTGTGGCAGCGAGTTAATGTGCATGCAAAAGACTATAGAGTAAATGAGCTTTAGGGAGTCGCAGCATGGCGGAAGAGAGCACAATCTGTGTAAGTTCTAGTAGGAGGTTGACTCTGCATCACAGGTGATCTGAAAAGCAGGAAAAGGGGACAAAAAATTTAGACTCTAAATCAATGGTTCCTGAACTTTTCAGCACCGTGACACACTTCTCCTCCATGGTGAGTTGCAACTTCATGTGCACTGGGCCCGACATGAAGCTCCCTGTAGTGCCACAATGCCTTATTGCAGTGGTTCTCAAACTTTTAGCACCAGGACCCCCTTTTAAAAATGTAAATCTGTCTGGACCCACCAGAAGTGAAGTCATGACCACAAGTGACATCATCAAGCAGGAAAATGTTTAACAATCCTAGGCTGCAATCCTACCCACACTTACCCAGGAGTGGGTCCCATTTACTGTCATTGTTCAAAGCATATATATTTAGAAACCTGTTAAAAGTACAGATCTGTAACATTTCCCCAAATGCAATCACATATCATGGTAGCATCAAGTCTAATATATTAAAAATAAAATACACCTTGAAATGAATAGGGACCCACCTGAAATTGGCTTGTGACCCACCTAGTGGGTCCCAAACCACAGTTTGAGGAACACTGCCTTATTGGAAAGCCCCAGAGGCTGCTTCTGGATTGCACCAGGCCCGTGACTTACTCTGTTGGCCTCTGCAGGCCCCAAAATGCCCCATAGAAACTACTTCCAGTCAAACCGAAGGTTGCATCTGCAAACCAGAAGTTGCTTGAGGTTACTTCCAAGGAGCATTCTGGGGCCTGTGGAGGCCAATAGAGTGGGTCGTGGGCTCGGCGCAACGTGGAAGTGGCCTCCCAGTAAGGCATTGTGATGCTATAAGGAGCGTCGTGTTGAGCTCTCCGCACATTGAGTTGTGACCCACAACAGTTTGGGAGATGCTGGTCTAAATTGCGAGTGAAGGTGGGGATGGCAGTAGGAAATGCTAATCAGAATTGGATAGTGGAGTAGATAACTCTGAAAAGAAGGGAATTACACACCCCAATGTGTTAAGGGGCATGATGATACACTTTTTTAATACACCGAGTGTTGAAGCCACTGATTTGAAGTCTATGCAGTCTTTTTCCCACTGCTCCAAATCTGTAAAAGGAACAGGCACCTTCTTATGTTTACCGTAGAGCCCTAGGGGCCACAGCTCAGTGCTTGCGTGCACAAGGTCCCAAGCTGGCACCTTCAGTTAAGGGAGCTTATAGTAAAGGTTAGCAAATATCTCTGCCTGACACTTTATAGAGCTGCTACCTGTTCAGAGTGGAGAATATTTGAGTAGAAGGACAAACAGTGTAATATGGTATGATGCAGCTTCATCCCTGTGGGACTGTCTCCCAGCTATTGAGATAAGGTTGGACACTTCGACCAAGAAGAAGCATGTTGGGCCTGTGCTGCTGCTTTAGCCTGTTCCTCCGCTATGCTGCAATTTTTGTTTTGAGTGTTTCAACTTATACTAAATTATCATAATAAGGATGGGACATTTCTCTGTGTTAACTTTTTTGAATACTTGTATGTTAGTTTTTTCCACTATCTTTTCTTAGTGAAAGCACACTGGAATGTTTGTAGTGTAACTAATTGCAGGTTTAGTTATGCATTGTATTCTGCTGAGTATGGGTTAAACTTATATAATTTGTTTTGTTGGAGAAATGGGTTGATTTATAAGAAACAAGGAAATTATATTGATAAGAGAGCACAATACGAATGTTGGAACTGTTTTACAAGATAAGATTTGAATTTCCGTATATACTTGAATGCAAGTCAATCATCCTTTCAGCAGTTCATGCCTAAGAAGTTAAAGAAATAGATTTGTCAAATAAACCTGGACAGTTGACTAGCTTAGTACAAATAATCTATCGATGGAACACTGACTCTTGCATCTCCAATAGAAACACTCTTCTGTTGCACTTGTGTATATAAAGTGCAATTGTGCCATTTAATGGATGTGGTTTAGTGATGCATGATTTGTTCACTTTGTACGAAGTGATTACATAGGAGAGAGGATCAAACTGGAATTGTAAACTAATATTGGGGCCTTGAATTTTAATGATGTGGGCATTCTGTAAATTAGAGTGATAGCAGTGCATGCTTTGTGGAAGGCCATATCATCCGGAGTAATAGGTTGTATCTTAACATGATCTGCCAAGAAGTCCCAGGGGTGCTTATACAGCAGGGTTCCCAAAATGTACGTTGTGACACCTTAGGACAGTGTATCTCAAACTGTGTTTTGGGACCCACTAGGTGGGTTGTGAGCCAATTTCCAGTGGTTCTCCAGTCATTTTAATCTGTATTTTATTTTTAATATATTAGAATTTATACTAACGGTATATGTATGCATTTGTGAAATGTTACAGATCTGTACTTTTAGCAGGCTATTATGTATATGCTTCTAACAATGATACTCAATGGGGCTTACTCCTTGGTAAGTGTGGTAGGATTGCAACCTTTTGGATGTTTGGGGAATTTTTTTAAACAGATCAGCAACTGCTTGGGATGACCTGGAGAGTGGTTCTTTATTTTAAATAAATTTTTGACCTTACACTTATTGCAAACTTTTAATTTACTAACTTAATTAGATTGAATTTTGTTGTATTGGGGGTGTTAAAAATTTTCCTGCTTGGTAATGTCACTTCTGACCATGACATCACTTTCAGGTTAATGACACCACTCCTGGTGGGTCCCAACAGAATGTTGTTCTAAAAAGTGGGTCCCAGTGCTAAAACGTTTGAGAAACACTGCCTTAAGACATCACAGCACAGTCACGGGTGCCACGGGATGTCCCCAGTGGCCCCTTCTACCTGTTTCCCTGGGTACCCTTCTCTTGAATCCTTCGAGATCCAAGATGGTAGCACCTAAATCTCATGAGATTTGAACTCCACCATCTTGAATTTCACAAGATTTTGCAAGATCCAAGATGGCAGCACCCAGCTGAACCAGAAAGAAGAGGCTTTGGGGGTGCCGTGACCCAGGTAAGTTCACAGTTATACAGTGAACTCAACCCAGAAAATGTCCATGTAACCCTTAGAAAGATAATATATGTAAGGAAATACGGTGGGGGGGGGCATATCCATGGATTCACTTATCCGCGGATCAGTTCCGGCGTCCTTGCATATCCCCCTGCACCCACCCCATCTGGATGTGAGGGTAGAGGTTCCCCAGACCACAGGGACAGGCATTTGCCCAAATCCACAGTTTCACCTATCCATAGGTGTGGTGGGGAGGTAACAGAACAGATAAGGAGGCAAGCCTGTATTGTTGCAATTGGTGTTCTAGCTAGGTCACAACATATTCTAACTGGTGATGTTTATACGTAAGGTTGCTTTTAATCAAGCCACTCACATTTACTCTAACACTACCCTGGATAGTGTGCCCCCCGAATAAATAGATGAAATGATACACTTCTGAATAGTTGAGGATGTCTATAGCAGTGCCTTCATTTGTTCATCAGATGCCTTTAATAGTGGTGCTGATTTTTTTTCATGGATTTTGAGATTTGTTTGCTTTTGTAGTTATAGCTATATTCATACAAATGTTTGACTTTTTAGATCAAGCCTCTGAAGTTCAAGTGACTATGATGTTAACCGAAAGCTGTAAGCTCAGGGGCCTTCATCACAGGTTAGAACTTCTTTTTGCTTGAGAATGAAATTATTTTGGGGAGTGGAATTTCATCTAGGCAACAGACTTTAATGTAAGCAGAAAACTTTAATAGTCCTGCTATTGGAAAACTTTATTAGTTCTGCTATAGGAAAAAAAGACACTTTTTCTGCTTTAGACTTCAGGTGTGTCTTTTTCTTAGAGGTTGCTAAGGCATAAACATGAAGAATAAGAAATATACTTCCATATGTTTCGCATAAGACTTCTCAAGTAATATATGAAATTACCTGTAATGTAACTGAAAAGAGATTCAGTTTGTTTGGGAACAATGCAGCAAGGTATCTGCTAAACAAGGAATACGCTTTCTTCAGATTAAGATGAACGTAAGATTTCATGGGTCCATGTACCTCTGAACGTGGTACATGTTCAGAGGTACATCAAATGTTGCCATTGGGCAAAAAGGAGTTAAATTCCAATTTTTATCAGGCTTCAGTGCCATCATCAGTTGGATGAAGAAATACTCTAGGCTGAATTTGTAGACCAACTCTTAAAACTGATGAGCACTGGTAACAAATCTCTTAAATTTTCTTCTTTGCCTCTCTGCTTGTTCCCTCCTTAAGTTTGTCTGTTCCTTTTTTTTCTGTATTTTGAACTTCACAATGTCAGCTTAATGTGTCATGTGCCATTATTTTTTACCAGTCGACAACTCCTGAGAGTGCCCCATATTAGCAAAACACCTCTGAGATGCAAATCTTGCATGAGTTGGCCATAAATTCTGAACTTTCAGCATATGTAGAATGACTAATCACACAAAGGAGAAAGTTCAGTATAGGAAATGGATTTTTGCAGAGGTTCAAATTCGAGTTACAGAACTTCTGTGGAAAATTAGGTGCTGAATTAGATAGACCTTTAGTGCTACTCTTTATATGTCATGAAGGCTCATAATGGAGCAATCTTGCTTAAGCTAAGCTGGTCTGATGCTGGTCAGTGCTTGGATTGGAAACCACCTGAAAAATTCCTACATGGGCTGTCTTCTGTTCCATGAAGGGAAAAACAAAAAATCTGAATGAAATTATACTTAACAAAATTTATTTTGGAAAGCACCTGTTCTTCCTAACTATGAAATCGCCTTGCTCCAGTGTTCTGTTCTTCTCTGAGTTTTGGTGCTTGAGGAACTCTTAACTTTGAAACTTTTCGTAGTGTTCTTATGCAAATGTTTTCTAGTGATCTTAGATTAAGGTCCTCTTTAAGTTTCCCATATATTAAAGGATTATGTCAGAGGTGGGTTGTAGGGCACAAGTGTGAAAGGATTAACATCTTATCCACCTCCTTCCTTGCTAATGCATAGGCACTGAAGCTAGTGGTACCCCTGTGGTCTCTGCACCAGTGGTTCTCAAACTGTGGATCGGGTCTTGATTTTTGGTGGGTTGCCAAAGGGTGATTGTGTTGCCAACAGCACAGTCCTGGAACAAGCTAGAATCCCTAGCATGTATGCACTGCTGAAACAGAGACGCCTGCGTTGGATCGGTCATGTTGTGAGAATGGATGATGGCCAGATCCCAAAGGATCTCCTCTATGGAGAACTCATGCAGGGAAAGCGCCCTACAGGTAGACCACAGCTGCAATACAAGGACATCTGCAAGAAGGATCTGAAGGCCTTATGAGTGTACCTCAACAGGTGGGAAACCCTGGCCTCTGAGTGGCATGGCCTTTCCCAGTTTGAAGAGACACTTGGCCAACAGACTGAGGCAAAGAGGCAAAGAAGGAAGGCCCATAGCCAGGAAGGCAGACCAGGGACAGACTGCACTTGCTCCCAGCATGGAAGGGATTGTCACTCCTGAATCGGCCTTTTCAGCCACACTAGACGCTGTTCCAGAACCACCATTCAGAGCGCGATACCATAATCTTTCGAGACTGAAGGTTGCCAACTACAAAGGGTGATGAAAATACCGGTAATTACTTGCCTCAAGCCCTGAGGCTATTAAAAAATGAGATACTGTAGCCGCTAATTACCCTGCAAAAGAGCTTAGCTCCTACAGTTTGCAAGCATGTATAAATGTAGGGAGATAAATGTTTGAGGGTCTTTTTCTGGTTATTATTACTTATAAATATATAAATAAAATATTTCTTTCTAGTTCTCCTTCTTAAAAAGTCTGGTAAACTTAGGTGGGTTTTGACAGAGTGGCATTTTTACAAAGTGGGTCCTGGTGCTAAAAAGTTTGGGAACCACTGCTCTACATGCTCTCTCAACACACAGAGCAGCTTAACAGGCCTTCTTAGGCTCTACTCTCCCCTCTCCCTCACAAAATTTCAAGTAGGGAGCCCTTTTGCTCATTGCAGGTATTGAGTTTCTTGAATCTTTGGTCTCCCAAAGACTCCAACTAACAACTTGCTTTGAGTTTTGTCAGACTTGTTTGCCTCTGTGAAGCTGTGATCCTCTGAGGCCATCCAGTACTACTTTTCTCATCAGTGTAAGCCAGCTGTCTGTTTCATTTTGTAACTGAATTCCCCCAACACTGCCCAGATAAGGATGAAGCCACACTAGTTGCTGCCACTTCCTATACCAAAAGAGCCCCCTCTAGGCTCCCCTTCCGTGCACTGCAACTCCAGTAAGCGGTACTATCATGTCTGAGCCCAGTGCCCCCAGAAAGAGGACAAACTGCTCTACTGTAGTAATGCTGCAGTGGCATAGCTAAAGGGGTCCAAGGCAGTCAATTGCCCTGGATAGCATGCCTTGTGGGGGTGTCAGAGGTGCCTTTCTGAGGGCCAAAGAGGCCACATGCAGCCTCCCTGAACCTCAAAAGACCTAATGGAAGCCTTAGAAAGGAGGGAAGTGCACTTCCTATAGTAGTCAGGAGCAACATGCATCTAAACTTTGAGAGTGTGAACTTCTCTGTATCGTGAAGATAGTTTTAAAAATAATGGCTTGTTCATGTGGTTGCAGTTGTCCTAAATGGGTCACAAACTGTATAAGCAGGAACAAGACAAGCTCAGTTAAGTCCAAACTGTCTTGAAAGATACTTTTTAAAGCAATCATTATTGAGGGTTTGCTCTCTTGTAGTAATATGTGAATCCTGACTACTCTGAAGTTCAGAAGTTTTTCATCAATGAGAAAAATAGTGTTAAGATATCTTGCTGTTTTTTGGTAGGTCACTATTTTGTAACAGAAGTGCAGTCTTGATTTTTTTTCTGAGTTGCGAATATTGATAACAGGAGTTAGAGACAGGTGACGTGCCATTCTTCTAACTTGTATGTGATGTCCCTCAATTAGTGGATAAAATGCATTGTTCAGTATTTTACTGAGAGTGATTACTTTTATTATCCTTGTGTATATTTTAGCATTGAAACCTGTAATACTTTGAAGTTGTCTTTCCATAGTTCCTTTACTCAGTTATTAGTTTTAAGGAATTGTGAACCAGTTTTCGTCCTCTCCCGTCTTGTAAACTATTTTGATAAGCGACTTTTTAGAAAAAAAATGAATTCATAGCTATAGACCTCTATTCAACACATTTGATTTAAAGAGCAAAGTTTGGTATATCATTAACCTCTAAAGTAGTGGTTTCCAAACTCCTGCAGGGGAGTTGGAAACCAGGTACAATCTTTGTAAGTCTTTGTGGGGGCAGCAATAGCGCCACAGTGATCATGGCTGCACCATGATCAAGGGGCTTTTCAACTTAGCTAGAGGGTAATGCTGGTGATCTGGTGAGTACAGGTGGCTTGCAGGCCTCCCCACTGCTCTCTTCAGCAGTTGTGACCTGGGTTGTGATCACAAAACTGGAAATGGGCTGTGATAGCCAAAGAGAGCTGCTTGGAGCAGTGTGGGAGCCCCCCATGCCCTCCAGATGGCCCGTGCTATCCCCCAAGAAAGTTTAAAAGCCCATTGATTGTGCTGTTGCTGCAATTGCTGTGGCGCTATAACTGCAGTCGTTTCTTAGCCACTCCCCTTAAGGGGGAATGGCCTCCTTCTGGTTCCCATGGTGGGCACGACCCACCAGTTTGGGAACCACTGCTTTAAAGGATTTGAATGAAGGAAATGGAATAATTATTGAAGTCATTGCACAAATCAATGATATGTCATACAGTGCATCTTTTTTTTTAAGACATGGGAAGTATTGGTTGAAGAGCTAGTGACCAAACAGAAATAAATCAGAATTACATTTCTTTCAGAAATCTGCTCCCTATTACACATGTTTGTATAGAAGAAGGAGAAAAACCTATGGTGCTCTTACCATACATGAATTGGGGGAACCTTAAGTTGTTTTTGCGGCAGTGCAAACTGGTAGAAGCCAACAATCCTCAGGTATGAGATGAGTAAAATTGCAATCTTATAACATTGACCCCACTGGATGGGCCTATGGCGTGATCCAGTGGGGCTGTTCTTATGTTCTTATTAGATTTGGTAGGTCATGCATGTGAGTAAACACCCATAGGATTGCTCTATGAATCTAGCGTATCAATTTCAGTGTTGCCATTTTAGGCTTTTACATTCAATCTGTTAAGACTGGGAGTTTGCAAGGAATTTATTTCAAATTTATTATGCCATAGAAACTTTAAATCAGATATAGCTAGTCAGTCTTAAAAACAAAACACACAATGCACATGTTCAAGATCATTGATGCTTTTAGTATCGTATTCTCTGCTCAAAGTCAAGAATGAACCTAGAAGTTCCTTATTCAGCCCTTTCTCTAGTTTTGAGGGTTCACCAAACATTTTACATAAACTTTCAAGCATATAAAGAACCCTCAAACCTACTGCAGCATGTTTTCAAGGCACTTGGGGATAAAGTTGTTTGCATTTTCAGTAACTTAGGTAGTATATTGTCTGCAGTACGACTCACGAATGTACCGTATTTTTCGCTCCATAAGACGCACCTGACCATAAGACGCACCTAGTTTTTAGAGGAGGAAAACAAGGAAAAAAATATTCTGAACCAAATAGTGTAATAAAATATTTAATAAACTATAACAGAATAACATTTGAACCATATAAAGTGAACAGCAGTCAACAGTGGCATTAAGAACCATTATCACTGTCATTAACAAATGGAGAGACTTAAAGGTTTGAGTACTCTAGTTTTCTGGAAACCCCAAGAACTCATCGCTAGAGTCAGAATTTATGAAACTCACAAAAGCAGATGCACACAAATAGGGGATCACATTAACTTTCTGCTACAATGATGTTCTGCCAAATTCCAAATCACTGGGCCTCGTGCCCGCTTAAGGCTGATCAGTCCCCCTTGTGCAACTCACCAATGCAGCAAGCAAAAGTGAGTCCAGTTCCAGTCCACAAATGCCAAGTAAATCAGTCCTATCAATCAGAGTTACCAAATCAGAGTCCAGAGCCAATAAGCCAAATTACAGTCCAAGGTCAGGTTCCAGGTAGGTCAGTCAAATCCATCAGGGTATCCAAGTCCAGTCACAATCCACAGTCAGATTCCAAATTCAATAAACCCAGTCAGTCTCCTCTCCTACCTCCAACCTGCACTCCTTCAAAACCCACAAACCCTTTCTGCCTCTGGTACTCCTTATATCCCTGAGGGCCCTATTGCCTTCCAGTGGCTGCAGCTGTGCAGCACACTCTGCTGGATGCCCAGGCCTTACCCTTTAAGGGGCCACTGCTGACACCACATCTACCTCCTCACCAGATCTTCCTGGATTCCAATACAAGGGGGGGGGGGAAGCAGATCTCTATACAGACCAGTGCAAAAACAGGGGAAAGGTGTGGGGAAGGGAATATCTCTGTATAGACATCACAGCAAGACCAGTGCAAAACCCCTTGCACACAGAACCAACAGATGGAAGTTGGGGGGGGGGGCAGATCTCCATACATACCAGTGCAAAAGCAGGGGAAAGGTGTGGGGAAGGGAAGATCTCTGTACAGACATCACAGCAAGACCAGTGCAAAACCCCTTGCACATAGAACCAACAGATGGAAGTTGGGAGGGGGGCAGATCTCCATACATACCAGTGCAAAAGCAGGGGAAAGGTGTGGGGGAGGGAAGATCTCTGTATAGACATCACAGCAAGACCAGTGCAAAACCCCTTGCACACAGAACCATCAGGTGCTCACTCCCTGGGCTCCCTGGACTCACTCCCTAGGCTCCCTCCCTGGGCTCACAAGCCTGCCAGGGGCTCACTCCTAGGGATGCTTGGATGGGAGAGAAGCCTGCGATTGACTCATTTCGCCTGGAGATTGACTGGTAGCTCTCAATTGACATAATGAGCACCCCTGCTCTAGGGGCTTGCTCAGCAAGACTGCCACCCCACCCACGCTTTCCTGGGAGTGAGCCCCAGTGACTCTGAGACTTACTTCTGAGTAGACAGGAGGGCTTGCTCAGCAAGACTGCCATCCCACCCACACTTTCCTGGGAAGGCAAGCAGAGCAGGCAGGGGGCGGAGTTTTGTTTTGTTTTTTGCAGTATTCGCTCCATAAGACGCACACACTTTTCCCCCCACTTTTTTTGGGGGGGGGGGAAAGTGCGTCTTATGGAGCAAAAAATACGGTAATTGTTTCATGAGGTCTAAGGACAAGTCACTTAGAAACATCCCTGCTTGTTTCAGCTCTGCTCTTCTTGACTTATTCATTAGGGAAGCATTGACCCAGCTTGGTCTAGAAGACTGTAAATGTCTCTTTGTTAAAAGGGAGTATGTATACGCAATATTCTGTCCAAGGGGTAATGTATAATTATGCTTCCTATAAGAGGGCACCACTTTAAAAGGTATCCTTTCATATATTTAACAGGATAAGACAAGTTGTCCATCTTTACCTCAGCGTGGCTTCTTCTCCAGTGGCTGTTCTTGGTGTTCCTTTTATATCGTTTTCACATTGTGAGCCTTTTGGGGGCAGGGAACCATTTATTAATTTAACTGTGTAAATCACTTCGTGTATTACTCTTGTTGAAAAGCAGTATATAAAAAGTTTTAATAATTTTAATTTTTTTCTATAGGCAATTTCACAACAAGATCTTGTGCATATGGCTATTCAGATTGCCTGTGGAATGAGCTACTTGGCTAGAAGGGAGGTCATTCACAAAGACCTGGCTGCTAGAAACTGTGTGTAAGTACTTCAGTGCACAGAGCTGAAGGTGCTGTGGCCCCTCAAGTGGTGATGGTGTTAAAAGTCTGTTTTAACTGTCCTGATTTAATCAGTGCTCAAATCAGCATTTTCAATCTCAAGCTGATAGCTGTGCCATGATATGTGACTAGCTAATTTTTTGTTATTTTTTCTTAATACTTATATACTGCTTTTCAAAAGATTGTTCTGAAGGTGCTGCATGATAAAGAAGTATTTGCAGAGAGTACCAGAAATAGCAGTATTGGGTGCTGCAGTACTTGGGCTGCCTGGAAGATTCACTGAGACAGATGTTGGCCACCAGTAACCTGTATTTTTGAAAAGTATGCTCACCGTGGACAGGGACAGATCCAAGGGGGGGCCATAGGCGCGTGACCCCCTCCCAACTATCTGGCAGCAGGAAAGGTCTCTTACTGGGCTGGGGAGCAAAATTGGGAAGGGCGAACGCCCACTGGGCAGGGCACTGGGAAGACTGGCTGTAATGGGAGCCCAGGTCTACCCGGCAGGTAGATTTGGGCTCCAGATCCAGGCGGGGTAGACTTGGGTTCCTGCCTGGACTTGGAGCCCAAATCTACCTGCCGGGTAGACCTGGCCTCTCAATATTACTTATGGCCTCTATGATCAAAGTTTGGTGGGCAGGTAGACCTGGGCTTTTGCCTGGATTTGGAGCCCAGATCTACAGCTGGGTAGACTTGGGCTCTCATTGCAGCCAATGGCTCAAAGTTCAGGCTGGAGCCCAGGTCTACCCAGCTGTAGATCTGGGTTCCAAGTCGATGCAGGAGCCCAGATCTTCCCACCTGGTTGATCTGGGCTCAGGAGTTAGTAGTGATCATGCCCCCCCCCCCCCCCAAAAAAACACTGGATCTGCCCCGATAGTGGACCAGTTCTGATATGGTGTGCTGGTCATTGTGCACATCTCTTCCCGCCTCCTTCCACTTCCACACTCTCAGGTGAGGGAGGATGGACTATCCAAATCTGGATGTTGACCTTGCTGCCTGCCTTCTCAATTCCTTCACCTTGCAGGACCAAGAGTGTTCCTTACCATGTGCAGGCTACCCTGCTGCCTCCCATGTAGCTCATCCATCTTTGTGACAAATTTTTTGCTAATTCTATTTCTAGTTCCATTAATTTGGGATTGATAAGATTCACTTACACACTCTTCTCCAATAGTATATTTTCAACACCCATAGTAGCAACAAAATGGTGGTGTCATGGCATCAGTACAAAGCGTGTCAATTTGCTTTTAAACCTGCTGAATTATATACATTTTTATTTAGTAAATTTATACTTGTTGGCAGTAGCACTGCAGTTATGGAACTGCCTTCCTTATGATTTAGGAACTGCTCTGTCCTTAGAGATGTTGTAGTGGGATTTTTGATGATGATGATGGAAGCCTTTTTTAAAGATGGTTGGGGTGGCTTAGGGATAAGTGGGTGGTTGTGAGTACTACTTTACTGAGTGCCTTACTGGCTGCTTGGATGTCCTATTTTGACTTTTATGTTGCTATTTATGCGACTGCTTATTTCTGGTTTTATACTTGCTGAGAATGCTTTTATGATACACTGTGTATTTTTTATTTTTTGGTTTTGTTACTGTAGTTTTTATTGATTTATTTTATGTTTGGTTTTGTAAGCCACCTTGCACACTTTTGTTGGAAAGGTGAGGTATAAATTTTAAATAAATAAAACAAGGAATTCTTGAAAAGGAGTTCCTTTGTTAAAAACTTACCTATGATTGCAAATGAAAATGGTTTTGCACTAGGACTACTAGACTAAAATTTGTCTAGAAATGCTGGTTACTTCCTGAGTGCTGTATGTACAGTACTTAAAGTGCAAAAATACTTGACTGTAAACAGTCTATCTGGCCTAAGTTGTTGTTCTGTATGCTTTTTAATATGTAGGATTGATGATTCACTTCAGGTAAAGATTACAGACAATGCCTTGTCAAGAGACCTTTTTCCCATGGATTACCATTGCCTTGGAGACAATGAAAACAGACCAGTGCGGTGGATGGCTCTTGAAAGTTTGGCTAACAATGAGTTTTCTGGTGCAAGTGATGTGGTAAGTCAAGATATATTGGCAAAATGAATACAGAGCTTACAGAACTTTTCAAATTCAGTGCTGCTACTTAACATCTGAATGGCACTTGGTTGAGTGTGCTAAGTGTTTCACGTGTATTATTTTGCTGGAATCCTTATGAAACCCCTATAAGGCAAGCAGTATTATCTTCACATTGCAGCTGGAGAGCTGAGGCTAAAAGGGGAGTGGCTATCTAAGGTTACCTATTGAATTCATGGCAGAGGTGAGACTTGAACCAGGGAAGTCTCGATTCTCTTACTCATAACACTACTCCAGTTCTGGTTGTTGTTGAAAAATATTGACAGTCTGTATTGAGAGTTTTAGTTGTAACAAATTAACATTTTTCTGTTGTGTCCCACACTCTCTAGATCTTCAGTTTGAAGTTAAACCTGAGAAATAGATTAGCTTAGGAGAGACCCCTCATTGAGCTGAATAGGGGATTGGAGCATGTTACCCACATTCATACCCTAGTTTGAGGTACTGAACCAAACTGATTTTAATATCAAAACAAGTACAGCAGATGTACAATAGGAGTATTTTAACTTGCTACTCCAGTAGCACAGATCTTAAGAGATGTTCTCATGGAATTAATGTACAATTAAAATTGACATATGGTAAAATTTAATATTGCATCTTTTCCTGGCCAGTCCCAATGGTATTTGCTCGAAGTTTCCTGTTCATGGCCCAGTGGCACCAAGGAATGTGGTTGGCAGAACTGGAATCTGAATGCATTATTGCCGCTAAACACTGGATCACAGTGAGGCTTCTTTTCCCTTCCCAAGTGTGTTAATTGATTTTGAAACCTTCTTTTCTGAAGGGCTAGAGGTGTGTCTGAAACATTTTTAAAGCCAATTACCACAGTCTTTTGCAGTATTTTGGGGAGAGGCTCATTGGTATGGTTAGGATCCTGACTTGGCCCCTCTCATAACCGCATGCACAAAATAGATTTCCAAAGCCAGACCAGAAAGTTTAGGAGAGGCAGTCCAGTGTTCAAAAGCTTAGGCATGATTTATCAGTACCCAGACACACTAGCTCTTGTGTCTTTTTTTTTGGTGGTTGAGTCAACAAAGTGATGCTCTTCTATTCCTGGTGCATGTCTGTTCATTCTTCAATTTTTCATACTAGAATTTTTTGTGTCATTGGTATTGGAATGCATAGAAACTCATAGAAGCTTCTAGTAACTTTCACAAAAGTTGTTGACTTTTCTTTAGGATCTATAGAGAAGGGGATATCCTAGAGATTCACCTCAGGTTAAGAAGGACTGAAGGCATGGCATCTAGTAGGGAATATTCATTGTGAGTAGGGCTGAGCACAGCCTGAATGACCTCTTACACCTTTTCAGACTGTGCTGCCATGAGAGCTAGGAATGTTAAAAAAAGGGGGGGTTGATATTTAAACCACATTTTGTTCTCAGAATGTGTAGCTTGGGGCAAAACATATGGGGATATCGTGAAAAGTAATATATTTATCTGAATCTTGCAGCAGTTGCAATATAGATTTTATCTATATTTTTCATTCCCATGCAGTCAGCTAAAATGTGTTTGAAAAATATAATTCATGGGAGATGGTATAAAGTGCAGTATAAAACTATTGAACCATGTGAGTAATCATCCCTTGGCATTGCCTCCAAAAACCTGGTGGAGTGGGGTTTTAGAATATTTCCCATTTCAGAAAGGCAGAGGTCATGGACTTTGTAAACCTTTCTCTCTGTTCAACAAGTCTGTTTCTGCAGATATACTTGGATCAGCTTATCCAAGCTGATCTAGAATTATTGTAAGACTAGATCTGTGGTTCCCAAACTGTGGACCCACCAGTGGGTTGGGAGTTGATTTTTCATGGTTGTGAAACTGACAAGCTGATGGCTGACAAGAAAAATATATTGAGCCCACTGAGAACTGAAACTAAGTTAGCACATGCACATTCATGAGTAGACCATGCCTCAGTCCATTTCAAAGGGCAGGCTGAGGGATTGCAACACCACCAAATGCAGCACAACAGAATGGTCATGATTTGATAAATGCAGACCCCAACAAACTCTCAAGGAAGTTGTCCCCCCTCCAAACAGACAGGGAAATTGTATTAAGCCCTATGGAAAGTGAAACTGAGCCACACATGCGTGCTTACTTGCAAGTAGGCAACTTTGCCTCAGCTCTTATCGAAGGCCAGGCAAAGGGGAATACAGTGCCACCTGAGTGGTCGCCATCCAGTGAACATGGAGCTCAAGAAACACTCCAGAATGTGGTCCCTCTCCCATATTAAAAAGGATAAAAACAGAGGCTTGAGCAAATGGTAAAGTGAAACTTTTTGTTCAGTTTCATACAACTAGGCAGGTCCTGGTAGAGTGTTGTTTTATGAAGTGTGTCCCAGTGGTAAAACATTTGTGAACCACTGCTCTAGATTCTATATCAGTGATGCTGAGCCCTATGACGTGTGTCAAAGGTGACATGCCACAGCTTTTGGGGAGGCATGCTAACGCTCACCAACACCTGACAACAGGTTTGTTTGTTTTACTCATATTTCATTTTTGTAATTATTTTATGTTTCTTTATATAATACGTAGCACGACACATTATGGAATTGTGTTTTTTAAAATAACTGAATATGTAAAGAATTGTTTCACTTTTGTTTGGGAGGGTGACACACCGGCAAAGTCAACATTTTCCAAAGTTTCGACAAGCTGAACACAAAAGGTTTGTCATCACTGTTGTAGATCAAAAGGCTCTTCCCAATCCTAGTTAATCAACATGGATCTATTTTTTTCTCTTAACAGCTTTATCTCTAGTTGAGCTATATCTAGATTTGTTGTGCTGTCTATAGACACATCATAGGGAACTAGCAGGAATCCACAGTGGACACCACATACTCACCTATAGTTTATATATTTTATGTTCAGGTGTACATAGGCTGAGACTAATTATTCGCGTGGGTTCCGTTCTAAATACTCATGTGGATGGCAAAAAACGTACTATAGCAAATCAATTTAAAAAACAAAGTTTCTTTGCTCCAGTGATTTAGAAACAGCTTTGATGACCTTTATGATGTAAGATAAGAGTCATCAAGAAGACAATCCATCAATCAGTTGTCCTCTAAGAGCTTAGAAAGGATCTTCACTCAGCCCCTCCCTTCACCAATGCAAAGTGATCATCTTTCTTTCACTGCTCAGGGGGAAGGGAGGGGTCGCCTGGAGAGAGAAGGATGATGGATTGTCAGCCAGCTGCCCCCCCTCTTTTTCATTAAGAAGGCTATTGTTAAAGGACTGTTCAGTTTTTTTGAACTGATTTTAAAGGGGTGCATTTTTTCCATTCTCCAGGGATCAGCACATTCCTTCTCATTTGCAGGGGCCATTCCTCTTGAGTCAAATCTGTGTATAAAAAATCCGTGTATAAATAGGCTGGACCTGTATATACATTTTCTGGCATCTGAGGAAACTCAACTCAATGTGCAAGCATGCCCCTGTGAATATTTCAGTCCTTGATCTTTAATTGAGGCAGATAAATTTTTTGAGGCTAGAATGGCTGAGCAACCTCTGTTCCAGCCCTTCTTAGGCATTTTAATTGTGGAAACCTTTAAAGATACTGGAAAACCAAGCATGCCTTTATTAATTCCTTTCTCCAAAACTTTCTTTTCAATAATACTTTAAATAAATGGTACAATGTCTCAGCACATAGTTTGAGTACTTAAGTTCACTTGACCCAACAGGAAGTAATCGTCACTGTTTGGTGGACTGGGGTATGTGGACAATAGTTCCCAATTGCATTCATTTTATTTTCAGAATTGTTCACAAGGATCTGTTTGTCCCAGGTAACTTGGTTCTTGTTGGAAGATATATCTTAAACAGAAAGCTTGCTCCCACTAAAGCTAAAACTTCTTGTTCTATTGAGTGTTTGAATGAGTAGTAGAACCACATTCTTACTCTGAAACTAAAGTGTGTTAAAGCCTGTTGCTAATAGGACTGACTAGTTTGATATGATTTCCAGAACACAGGTCTCAGTTTTAAACTGTACCTCATGTCTTCAATGGACCATATTTTAAACACATGTATGTACAGTTCAGATTGAGACATGCTTGAGTTGTACTTGGGGATGACACTTGATACAGAGCAGTTACTTGAAGTGAAACAACAGCATGTGGCTGTTCAGTAGTAGGTAACAGTAGAACAGTTGTTGTTCTAACTGGCTAGCTTAGATCAGTGGTCTCCAAACTGGAGACTGCTTCATATCAGGAAAGACTTCCCCAGTGCTGATGGAGCATTCCGTTCTGCTGGGGTGCCTCTTTATGTGCCCCTGGTCTCTCCCAAACTGTGCTCCAGCAAGCCACGTCTGCCTGGGGCTGGGGCTGAACCCAGAAGCAGCTGGCTGGTCCACAGTTTAGAGGAGATCAGTGGCTTGGTAAGGAGGCTCCCTGGTAAAACGGAACGCTCTGTTCACCCTTGGGATGGATTCAGCCTGTGGGCTGGGGTATGCCCTGGTTTAGATCAGGGGTGCCCAAACCCCGGCCCGGGGGCCACTTGCAGCCCTTGGAAGCTCCCAATCAGGTCCTTGGGGAGCCCCCAGTCTCCAATGAGCCTCTGGCCCTCCGGAGACTTGCTGGAGCCCGTGCTGGACTGACACAACTGCTCTCAGCAGGAGGACAACTGTTCGACATCTCATCTGAGCTGTGGGATGAGGGCTCCCTCCCCTACTTGCTCTTTCACGTCTGTGATGCAGCAGTAGCAGCTAAGGAAAGGCCGGCCTTGCTTTGTGCAAGGCCTTTTATGGGCCTTGAGCTATTCCAAGACCTTCATTCATTCATATAAGTTCCATCTCTAATATATTCATTTATGTAAATTTATTTAAATTTTAAATTAATTCTTTCTTTCCCGGTCCCTGACACAGTGTCAGAGAGATGACGTGGCCCTCCTGCTAAAATGTTTGGACACACCTGGTTTAGATTGTAGCAACTGTTTAAAAAAAAAAAAGTCAGCTACACGTTTGTGTTTTTTCAAGTTTTATTTGAAATTCTCTGTGAAAAAACTGCCCCTTTAAGTATTTGTTATAACTCACATTTCTGAGAGAAAACTGAAATATTTCTAAGCTAACCAGTATATTGTGTGCAATATTTTTTTCCAGTGGTCTTTTGGAGTAACCTTATGGGAATTGATGACTTTGGGACAAACTCCATATGTAGATATTGACCCCTTTGAGATGGCTGCCTATTTAAAAGATGGATACAGAATAGCTCAGCCTATCAACTGCCCAGATGAACTGTAAGTGGTGACAGTGTTATATGGTGATTATCTGGATAGTGTAGTTAAAAACAATAAAGACTAGTTTAGTCCAAATTCGCATTAGTTGGTGAGAACTTCCAGGAGTCCATGTGCGAAAGAATAATGCATTCTGCATTGCTTGGTTCAACTTCTTTAAAGATTCTCTTAACAAGGCAGTCAAATGTGAACTGGATGTAATGATACTGACGAAGAATTGAATTTTGTGAGCCTGATACAAATAGGATTTGTATCTCAGCTATTTTATTGATCTGCAACATTTTAAAAAGGTAAATGCTCAGAATTCCCAAAGGTACACAGTGCCATAAATGTGTTCCGCTTCTCCAGCGCAATGCTTGTTTCATCTCCTGTTCACCAAGACTCACAATGAGACACATCGTTTGGTCAGCAGAAATATGAGCTGAGACCTGATAGCTTTTTTTCCCCTTCACAACTGCTCAAGGGACCTGCAGTAGTTTCAGGCAGGGGGAAGTTGCTTTTGAGTGAGGTGAAGTATGTGGTTGGCCTTAAATTGGGTAAGACACACCTCTGTGTCCAGTGGTAAGAGGTGGATACAAATACTAGAGAAAATGCATCAATATGTTAATAGAAGCACTCAATTATGCTTGCTTAGTTGTACCTCACTAGTGAAAGGTGAGATACAAAGCTTACACTACCTGTGACTGCTGAACGTGCATAAATGTTATGTATTATGGTTTTTATTTCTCTGTATCCTACATAATGAGGAATACTATATGAATGCTAAAGGGAATTTTAAAAAAATGAAAGCTGAGGAAGGATGATGTAGACACACTCAGTGCAGTTGAACTAGTGGTTGTTCTTCTGCCAGTGATATGTAGTTTCGAGTAAAATAACTGGCCGTTGCTTCTGAGCATGGACTTCTCAGCAGAATAGACAAGAGATCTAGATCTGAAAGGAATCAGTAAACATTTGTGAATGCTGACTGTTAAAACTGTTAGAAAGAAAGCAAAGACTTTCATTATGTTGGAATGACTGTGATGAGCTTGCTTTCCATTTGCTGCTCTTTGTTTTATCTTACAGGTTTGCTGTGATGGCTTGTTGCTGGGCACTGGATCCTGAGGAGAGACCTAAATTCCAGCAGTTGGTGCAGTGCCTCACTGAATTTCATGCAGCATTGGGAGCTTATGTCTGACACCTGGTGTGCACATTTTCTTTTCTCCTTGGAAGAGGACAGTGTGTTCACCTACTAAGAAATTGTCACTTTCATCTATTTATACACACCAGAACCTCTGCAAAATGCATACACGGAAGTGAGTCTCACTGATTTCAGTAGAGTTACCACATAATTGTGGGTAGGAGCAGGAAGCCCGAGTATGAAGCAGCAACAAAAACAGAAGAACTTCCAAAATCACTGTGCCTTAAAAAATAGTCTGGCATTTTTGTAAGACTAGATTTTATTCTACATATCATTTTGTGGAAATAAGACATTTTAATTTCCCAACAGAATTTCTGCAGTGTAGGGATAATGGAGCTGGATGCGAATTGGCTAATTTTTGGCACGGGTAAAGAAGTTGGAAACTTATTGTCAGAGGTGTTAGAATTGGCAAGTATGGAGGTGCTTATGTAACAACCTAGTGGCAGAAATTGTCCTCCTTTCTCTCCCCCTCCCAAAAGTACTTGTGTGTGTTGCAGCATCAGAATATTTAAAATATCTTGACTGGTTTGGGTGTTCAGGTTTGTAGTGTATCTGGAATAACTTTTTTAAAAAAAGTTTCAGTTGCTTTTCATTTAAGACAGCACAATATGGTTGGAACCCTAAGTGACCTTTTATGTTTTTAATTCAATTCCTCAAAAGCAGTTTGGGTGGGGAGGGAGAAATTTGTCTACAGGTTGCATTTTAAAAAAAACAAACCAGAAGCAATTATGTAAAACTGTTTCCAGTTTACCTTATATACCATGGTAATAAGAGTAAAATGGAGCAAGGTATTAAAAGTTAGTTGAAGAAAGGGTGCTCAAGTCTAGAGGCCTTCAGAGAAGTGCCAGAGCAGTCATCAAATTTGGAACCTTTCACCTCAGACTGTAGAATGCATTTTTCTTGTTTAAAACGGTACTGGTTTCTGTGTTTAGAATTTTTTTATGACCTGCAAAGGAATAAAATATATAAATATATATTTGTAAAGATACATTTGAAGAGTAAAAAATGTATATTATGAGTTAATGTGCAAAACGTTATCCCTGATACTGACTATGGTATTGGATTTAACCTGTGAATCCTTTGTTATGGATTGGTTAGCAAGTGTTATCAGCACTTGAGCTCTGGAAATGACTGAGAAGTTACTCAGTTAACTTTTGCACCTTGAAGGCTTCACCAGCAATGACTGATCCGTTTTGTCTTGTATGCCTTCAGCATTAAGAGAATGTTATTGCTGACTGGAGGAAGCTCCATGCCTGCATTCATGTTTGAATAACTACTCTTTGTTTGAAAGACTTGTCATACTCTATGTGACTGACAGGTATTTGCAACTGCAGTGTTTTATAGCCCCCAAAAATTGAAATGCCATCTGAACAGTTCATTCTAAACAGTTCAATGCCATCTGAACAGCGGCACCATTTTATATCAGCTGAAAGGAGAAGGCAGTCAAACACCCAGCTTTGTCCACTGTTCCTCCCTCATCCAATGCACGTTTGCTTTTTCTCCATGTCTGTCCCTCAGGCTATGTGCACAGTATTCTCGTACATAAGCTTTATATTAAACTTCCTCTGTTAGTGTATTGGAGAGCTACAAATGTGTGGATGGGCAGTCCTGAATGAAGAAGCATTGGTGAGAAGAAAGAAATGAAGAAAGAAAGCGGAAAATAAACTTGCTCAGTTTGGTACATCCTCTCTTGACCCACAAAAAGGGGAACAGAAATAGGCACAGGGAGGGGGATCATGAGGTGTACCACTGGCTCAGTTGCATGTATCAATTTTGATGGCAGGTTATTGGGTTTAAGATGAGTACTATATGCTGTTACATTCCAGTGTGGAGAATAACAGCATAATTCTGGTTTTGTTTCCAGCTCTGCCTCTTGCATATGAATGAGATGTGGTGTTCAAATCCACAAGAAGTTTGTCACATCAGGCGTGGAAAAACTTTAGTACAGGTGTATGAGGAACAAAAGTAGATGCTGAACTTAAAGAGAAGGATTCTGGTTTCTTGCTATATTCTGTCACTGGGACATTGGATAATGAAAGCATTCCACTTGTGCAAGAACACTCGCTGAGGTATAGAGTAGCATAAATTAAATGTACACAGAAGGGATATGAAGTATACAGATCTATAATAGTTCTGTGCATGAACCAGTAACAAATACCCAAGTGAGAGATCTGTATTAAGGGAGTTTGTGTTAGAGAACCTTGGTAGATACATCTGATACTCTTTGTAAATTGTAGTTTTCCAGAGTGATGAGTGTTCAACTAGAGCTATAGTCAACATATTTTCTATTGATTTTAATAGGAACAAAGCTGGGCCAAAACTGAGCACTTCTGAAAAATTCCACACCATATGGTTAGTTGTAGCTCCAGGGTATCAGTGCTGTTTTGGAATAAATTGTGTACACATGGAAATTGCACAATCCATGGTTGGCAACTTACACAATGGCAACCAGTCCAATTTTAATGAGAAATCCAATCTGTAGTAGGGAAACTTCTCTCACTGCTGATATATGCCTGTGATGCTAATACCTGGGGCAAATTGGCTCATACATTCTACTAAACATGATAAAGGTGCTTATTCTAGTTTTAGGTACTGAAAGATGAATGAGATGCGTGAAGTCTGTCCCCGAGATAGAACAAGAAAATTGATGTCAAGAATGAGCAGAAGAGGAAGTATAACTGCTATGGTCAATTGAGATTATCCTTGAGTTAGTATCAGGTAGGTAATTGACCCAAGAGGTTGAGAAAGACCACGCAGCTGGTTTTATCAGTTTTACTATAGTACATGGGAGGTGGCTGTAGTATGTTTTTGTTGCTCAAGTACATAGGTAGACTGCCAGAATGCAAACCTGTTAATCTTATCATGTGACATACTAAAGTGATTTCATTTAATCAACTTGTCTAAACTAGGATTTTAATTCCAGGTAAAAGTATTGTATTGCTTCATGTGGATGAACACTCCTAAGAGATGCTGCTGGTAGTCTGCAGCCAGCTTTTGCTTAGTGAATGTGAGCTGGTATTTTACCCTCTGGCCAATACTGATGAATTCTCTTATCAAATGTTGAACATTTTTGGAAAATCCTACAGAAGAGATGACAGTTTATGGGATGGGAAAACAGCAAGAATGTTTATTATTTCTTACTAATTGAGCTCCCTTTGAAGGTTTTAAGCAGTATTTCCTTTTCTGAAAAGTATGCTCATTAAAATACTTTTAACTACCAGAGAGGCATAATTGGAAATAGCTAGATACAAATGCCACACAAATTCCAAATAAAGCACAGCCCTTGTATAAGAGCATGGTAGGTAATAATTACTAGCAAAGATTGTCCTACGATTATTGGTCACTTGAGAATGTCACAGCAAGACTGAGCTCTCTATCTAAAAGTTTTGAATTATTCACCTCTTACAGCCCAATCTTATGAATTAGTGTTCAGCAGCATACCCCAACTTACAGTGTCTAAAACGGTTACACCATGTAGTGTTCAAGAGGACCACTGCTGGAAATGGCAAGCAATGCTGGCTGCACAGTGGTGAACTGCCTGGAGCACCCTGTGCTGGTAAGTCAGTGGCAGGGGCAGCCTGTGAGCAGGGAGTGGGAAGACTGGATGTGTAACTGGTTGGGGAGGTGAGAGAAACTGGGGGCAGGGAGGTTTTGGGAGCGGGTGGATCCGGGAACAATGGTACATGCTGATTTTATCTCCCCCATTTTTAAACCTCCCCACCCCCCTTCTCTCCTTGGACACACACTGCCACAATAAGTGGTGTAAGTCCAAGGAGACCCATAGGCAGCCCAGGGCTTACATGGAGGTAAGTAAAAAGTTTTACTTCCCTCCTGTTTACCCTCTCTCCCACCATTGGATGCAGTATGTGCCTCTTTGGCATGGCTGCGTTGGCGCTGGTGGTGGGGGCTGGGATTGGGACCTTAGAAGCTTTGTTTCTTCCTAGATACTAAAACTGTCTCCCTAATGTGTAACTTAGGGCAAGACAAGAAAGCTTATGCTGTAGTGCAGAAAAAGAGGTTAGATTTTTCATTAAATTCAGCATTATGTTTACAAGTGCAGTAACACCAGACTGAAAGCTGTGGCTGAGAATGTCAGTGGTTCCTCACTCTAAAGGCTTCTGAAATTTTACCATGTGTTGGAAAGAAGAGGGATTCTTCTTTAGCTTTAAGCACACGTGTACTGCTTCAGTCCACCTGACAACTGCTTTCATTTTCATTGACATCTTTTTTTAACTTCTCATACAGTAATGCTTCTACCTTGGTTTACATTATTTTGCACTGACTGATACATTATATTACACTGATAAACAGGCAAAAGTTCTACTCACCACAAATTGAAGTTCTTCAGGACATAAGCAGTTCTCACTCTTGTGAGCTTTGAAGACCATGATATTCTAGGACAGCCATTTTCAACCACTGTGCCATGGCAAGCTGGTGTGACATTGAATGGTCTGCAGGTGTGTCATTGGAGTTTGGGGGAGGGTCATTTATTAGTAGGGCAATTGGGGAATATGAGCCCCCCACCAACAGCATGGTGTGCCTTGTCAATTTTCAAAAAACAGGTAATGTGCCTTGATAATTTTAGTACTTTGTCACTGTGCCATGAGGCGAAAAAGGTTGAAAATGACTGTTCTAGGTGGTGTATTTGTTACATAACAATAAGACAAAATACCTTTTATGCATAAATCTTCATACAGAATAAAAGTAACTTACTTCCCTAAGAACTCTGCTGTCAAATGTTTGGTGCACTGAATCCAGCAAATGCTTCATAGGGAAGCAAGTTGCATGTGCTGTTGCTTGTTTCATTGTTTGAGTTTCCAGAAGTGGGAATCATTGGTATTAATGGTCCTCTGGCCAGAAAAGGCAGTCTCTGAATCAGCATGGTGTGCGTAAGTCATTTCAGTGCTGTGATTTAAATTGAGGAATTTCAGCTCTTAACTATCATACTACAGTCACTCCTTTATGGAAGGATAGATCATAACACTGAATTGGTGTAAAAGGTGCATGGTATGTGGTGAAATGTTGAAATGATGGGCATGAACGTATTAAAGGCCTGACTTGTTTGTTGGTGGGATGCCTACTAGATAGTGGAGATATTAATGGAGTAAGAGCATGAAGATGGACTGTGGTGGAATGGGTTGGCAAATGCCAGCTTCAACTTCCTCTATGTTCTCAGGTAGCATCTCTCCATTTTTCTTGCCATTGTTCCCTACTTCTAGGTCCTTTTGAGCTCTTCTGCTAGACCCATCTCTTGAGTTCTCAAAAAATACCTTTCCTACCAACTTTGGTAAAGCAGTTGAGAAGAAGCTAAGAACCCACAATTGAAGACATTAGGGAACGTTATGCATGTGCTGTACATGGAGAAGTCTTAAGTTTTGAAGCAAAAAGTCATAGAATTTGCTTTGATCTGTGGTTAAGTAGAGGGTGTATGAAATTCTTTTAATTCTTTATAAATGACATACCAGTAATGGTTCTGAGGCAGCAACAGGAAGCCAAAAAGAGAAAAAAAGAAGCCATTTTTACCTTCTCCAAACAGGGAGGTGCTTATTGGAGTTTTAGCCTTTGTTGGGAATAGAGTACAGTACTTCCATAGCAGCAGTTTTCATAAAGACTACAATTTCCATAAGCACCTTGCTTTCTGTTTCTGCCTCAGAACACTCACTTATAAGTAAAATGGCACTGATTTTTTTTAAAAAAAAAAACCCCGCCACCACTTCCTGCTTCTGGACCCAGTCCTCCCCCCCCCCCCACCTTGGAAGCTTTTTTGGTTGTATTGACCCATGTATAAGTCAACTGAAGTTTTCTTTAAGGCATAAATTTTTTGACTTAATTGCAAGTATATGCAGTAGATGTTAATTAACATCTTCTAAGCAGATTCTGTTGGCTTTAAATTTAGTTTTCTGTAAATGTTTACAGTCTGCCCTGTGACAGTACAATGGGTCTTGGTTCCCAGTCTAGGTCACTGCTGCCATACAGTTTGTGAGGCATTATTTTAATAATATCTATCAAGCTGTGAAAAACTCAAGTTTGAAACTGAGCCTCCCACTACTTGAATTGGCACTTAGTGGGTGAGCACAATGGTATGGTAAAAGTGGAAGTTAATGAATGCTCTCATGCTTTTCAGATTACTTTGAGAATGGCACAGTAAAAGTACTTCATGGAATGAGCAACTGATTGAAAGAAGTGTGATGATTGAGGTGAAATATAGGTATTGGCTGCTGTTCTGGTCCTCTGGCACCATGCCCTGTTGTGTTTGGTGATTTGGTTTGTTTCCAGTTTGATGTTCTGTATGTGTCTTCAGTAATGTGAACAAGGTTTCTACTTGTTTTCTAGCTGAATTTTTTGCATCTGCCAATTTTTTAAAAGCGATAATGCCAACTCTTGCCACTAAGCAACAAATGAAGGAATGTCTCTTTTAAAAAAAGGTAGGCTTAATGTAGGCTTTCAGATTACTAAGAGCAGTGTGTTTGGTTTTGGTTTTTTAAACTGCTCACATCAGTGCAAATAGGACACATAATATAAATACTTGTGATGAATAATAATAATAACAGGTATTTATATACTGCCTTTCTTGGTCTTTATTCAAGACTTTATTCAAGGCGGTTTACATAGGCAGGCTTTATTAAATCCCTATTAAATAGGGATTTTTACAATTTCAAAGAAGGTTCTTTCTTTCAAGAACAACTACATTCAAGGTGTTTCATTCCGATCTGGCTTCACATTCTGGCCTCCATCCTCCCATGCTCAGAGCAGATGGAATTGCTCGGCTTCAGCTTGTCAGCTGCTCCAAGGTCGCACTGTGCCGGTGGCCTCGAACTGGCGACCTTGTGGATGTTATCTTCAGGCAGACGGAGGCTCTACCCTCTAGACCAGACCTCCTGCCCTCTTATTATTAATGGCTCCTCTTATGCAGCCAGGTGGTCATTAGTGCTGGTCCTATAGATGTAAGCCCGATTTCTGCAAGTTCAAGCTGCTTGAATCCTCCCTGTGCACGCTGAAGCGGTATTTGAGAGAAACAAAGGTGCTCTATTTATGTGGAACACTATTAACCTAAATCAGGAATGGCATCTTCTGGGGGAAAATCAATTATCTAGTTCACTGACTGCGATAATACAACCAGTTCATGAATAAGCAGGCTCTATAACAGGTGTGGCCAAACTTGCTTAACATAAGAGCCACATATGAGCGTCAGATGTCAGAGAGCTGCAAGGGAGATATTTGAAAGCCATAATATTTAAGAAGCATTAAAATTCTTAAATATATTTACTCACTATGAATATTAAATTTACGGTTTAATCCAGTGGACTTTCACATTGTACTTGGTAAATAATTATAAATCTTGAAAATGTCTTTTATTTACCTTTTATATTAATTGTGTTGTAAGTAAAGGAGTTCAGCCAACATATTTCTGAGATCTGCACATTATATGTCAAATAGCCGCATGTGGCTTGCGAGCCGTGGTCTGGTCACCCCTGCTCTATAGTTAAGTTGATATGACTTGGGGTCCTATCCAATGTTCCAGTTACTGCTGCATCAGTACTGGAAAGTTGGATAGGATAGGACCCTGAGCAGTCAAGTTTCATCTTTTTAAAAGATGGATGATGAAAAGTTGACATAGATGGGATGCGGAGAGAAATGTGTGTTCTTCCTGAAAGATCCCTTCAGGGGGCAGACTGGTAGTAGCCTTTTGGTTCTCCAATATGCACATGAAAAATAGTAACATTTGTATGGAACCCTGGGACTCATCACTTGCTTCTTTTTCCTTACCAATAAAAATGAGCAACAGCAAAAAAGTTCACAGCTTTACACCTTGGTAAAGTCACAGGTGGCAGGATAAAGCTGGTGCTCTGCACTGGAAGATACCAGTTTCTTATTTCTGGTGTAGTTGAGCAAAAACACTCTCTTAAATCGGGCTGTCCAATCCTACATAGCTCCCCACGTGACAATACAGCAACACCAATATGGTGTCTACTGTATCCCACAGGGAAGTTTTGGGCTCTGGAGGTCTCCTCGGGGTAAGGGAACACTTGTTTCTTTGCCCCATGTAACCTGTTGGGTCTACTGAGACCTGTGCTTGCAATAGTGCTGGTGCAAGTCCATGTAGACCCATAAAGGTGGACCCATAAAGGCAGTTCAAGCCTGGGTAGGGGATGAGGATTCAGCAGGCACACCGCATCTAAACCCACCCCCTTTGTGGGCCTAACTTGCTGTCCTTCTTGCTCCATCACCTCCCCGCTTCACCCACTTCCCAACCCATTCTGCCTCTCCCCACCCCTTGTGTGGTTTTATCTGCAGCTGTGGGCATCCTGGTACATCACCACAAGAACCTGGCCTCACTGTTTCCAGTGGCGACCAGGCCACACTCATGTGTTTTGTTTGGTGGCATACCTGAGAGGTAGGATTGGACTGCTAGACGAATAATCTTTCTGTAAATGAAGCTAGATTGCTGTTGCGTGATGGTGTTCTGTGGCAACAAATTCAAAAATTGGAGGCTGTTTCGCGAGATGGTTGGTGCATGACAGTTTCTTAACCTAGCTATTTGTGCAGGTGTCCTGCCTGTGTGTAATTGGAGGCTAATGAGCACTTTTGATAAGTATGGTTGTATTGAAAGTATGAGGGGAAACCTGACCAAGAAGTTTTGCCTAATTTGGGTCAGGATCATATTCTTGCTTTTGGAGCAGCATTTTTGAGCCATTGATGAGTGATCCTTGGAGGAGTGAACTGCTGTTGTGTGCTAAGGGACATAACCACACAATGCTTCTCTTGTAGGAGATTCCATTCTACCAAGCATTTGTGTGCTGAATGTAGCATGGAGATGTCAGTACAACAAGATGTGTTCATAGGAATAAAATGTGCATTCTTAATAGTTACCCAGTAAAGCACTGTGGCCTAATTCTCACTGAAAAGCCTGAATCTGAGCTGCACAACTGCATATTGTGTTGGCAAGGGCTCCTGGCTGGAGTAACTTGGCTAATACAAAATGTTGTTATAAGATTCACACAGAAAGTGAAGAACTGACCCAAACCCACCTGGCTATGGTGAAGTATTATCCAATTACACGAGTACCCTGAGTACCCATGCCCAGGTTTACCATTTCAGTGGGTACTTGGGCTTGTGTTTCTAGGGTTCCTTGAGTTGCAGAATTTTGCCTTTGCAAATACAGCCTAATGCTCGTGATCTGCTGCACTAGCACAGGCATCAGACCCCCAGTTCCAGTAGTGCCCTAACTAGTAGTCTTATACTTGGGGAGAAAAACCCCATCCCAACAGCAGTGGCTACCCTCCAGCATAGTGGTGGAAAAAAAGAAACAGGCCTTAGATACCTTCTGGGTATTTGCTGAACAGTTATGGAAACCATCAGTCCCATTTTTCTTGCAGATGATAAGGTGCCAATGGTAATTGGTGCAGCCACTTTGAATCCATAGTATTGGGCCTCTGTTCTTATTTTTCCAGTGAAACTGACTTTTTTTGTAAATGAGAAGCATTCTTTGAAATGATAAAGTAGACTTCCGTAGTCAGTAAATCCTTTTACTCTCAGACAGCATTAACACAAGAAATCATTACAGACTGCCATAGTGAAAGAAAGGGCTATTATTTTAGCCTATTCAACCAGAGGAAGCATTTGCAACAGCTGATGGATTGCTTCAGAATAAAGAATATTCAAAAGCTTTCTATTTTCCATTCAGAGGCTATATAACTCCTAGCTATGTTGGTAAAGAATGCATTAAAAATGACATGTTTACATCAGTAAATATGGTTAGCATCTGATTAAACAATAGGAAATGGATCAGGAAGAAAATGGAGAATGGAGAAAATGGATCAGGAAGAAAATGGAGAAAATGTCAGAAAATGGAGAAAATGGATCAGGAAGAAAATGGAGAAAATGTGAGAATGGAAGTAACCAGTAGGGTTCTCCTACTCACAGTGAAATGGAAGTAACCAGTAGGGTTCTCCTGAAGATCTGTTAGGGGTTCAATGCTATTTGACTTGTTCAAAAATTATCTGGAATTAGGGAGTGATGGATATGATCAAGTTTGCAAATGATACTAACTTCAGGGTGGTGAAAATTCAGGTGGAGAGCAAAGAGCTCCAAACACATTTATTGTACTTATTTGAAAAATGTATATTCCAACTTTCCCATTCTGAAGCAAATGCCCAAGGCAGCTTACAAAGCTCTATCATGTGCAGTGTATCACAACAATAAGTAAAAAAAACTTAAAACAAAGCATTAAAACATTGATTTTTATATTCAACACTAAAATATAAAAACATGGCAAAACAAAGCAATGCCCCACAAACATCATAGAGCCATTGAGGGGAAAGAAATTGGTCTAGAGAAGCAGTCAAGCCACAGCACGATTATAGAGGGCCAACATCCACCCATCAAGCAAGTGCCAGACAAAACGTGTTTTGAGCCCTTGCTGAAAAGCCATGAGGGAGGAATTCCCCTGGAAATGGATTCCATCATTGTGACTTGTGTAACCTACTTCTTAAGGCAAGGGGAGTATTTGTTGCCATGGCTCTCTTGCCCTGCCTGCTCAGCTTGCACAAATGCTTAACTTGCTGGTTGCTGTCTGTTTGCCTGGCACTTGTTCCCAGATGGCACACTTGCTGCTTGTGGAAAGCACTCACTCACAAGCAGGTCTTAATTTAATACTCTTATCTAGCGCTTCCTACTCTGACTGACTGAATAGGTGGGCTGCCAGGTGATTAACAGAACCATAGATGGTTGTTATAGCCAACCCCCATTAGCAACCAGGCCACCACATTCAGAACCAGGTGAAACTTCTGAAAAATCTCCAGACAGCCCCAGATAGAGCACATTACAATAAAAGTAAATTTCTTGGTGGGAATTCCTTTTCTGTGAGGCTCCTGGAGGACATTAGAGAACTGTTCAGATAGCTGATTTCTTTGTGACAGCAGGCAGGGTCCAATCCAGAAGTTTTTCTGAAGGAGGAGCTGCCTTATCTGCTGTCCAGATTGAAAGAGCTAAGGCACCCCTTTACCCTACAGACTCCTGAAGGACATGAATTCCTGGTAATTTTTTTTCTCCCTAATATTGCTGAAGGACATTCCAGAACATTTTGGAAAAGGAACTGAAAGTGACTTGAAGGACCCTTCTGAAACCATGGAGTCTGCCTCAGAAGTTTCAAGACCTTTGGTGGAAGTTTTGCCCTTGAACCCAAGAGGGTAGATAATGCATAGATGCATACTTGTATACCTCAAGCATAGGATGAGCACCATTGCCATTAACAGCATCTTTTGGGAATGTTTTCCCTTTCTCCAATTTTTCCCCTTAGAAAAACCAATTCACCTCAGTTTTATAATTTAATATGATAATGTTAGTAGTTACAAAAGGAATCTCCCCAAATGTACAACTTCTACATATTATTGTTAATCGTTCGGCTCCACTTGATGTTGAATAGGACATTTAGAAAGTACTGCTTTTATAGGGCAAAACTTCCTTCAAAAGCAACTCTTGAAGTACTTTCTGACTCTCTTCCATCATATCTGCTCCTCAACTGCTGCAAGTAGCTCCCTCTGAGCAGATGGCAGAGGTTCTCTTAAGATAGTTGTCAGTGCCAAGAAGTTGGCCATAAGACACATGCCAAATTTCATTGGGCCCACAGTGGACAGACAACTGGGATCAACAATCCTCCCAAGAGGACAAAACACTGAGACAGCCATGAAATTGGTGTCACCTACTTTGGTAGTGATTCTACCAGCATCTGCAGCTCCCCCCACACCCAGGTTTGAGGGACGTAGGCATAGGTGACCAGGCCAGGGAAGAAGACAGATGAAAGAGACACAGCTGAGTGTCATCCACATATTGGTATCAGCTAATTCCAAATCCTCAAAAGATCTCTCAGCGGTTTCATGTATAAGATAGAACCCTGTTGCATCCCACAAGTCAGACACACACTGTGTCCCATGTTTGGACACACAGGTTATCAGGGAAAAGCCTTGTTAGTTTGAATCCACTGCCACCAGCCCATGAGATCAGGCTAACCAGAGGGGCTCCTTGGGTAGAACCCCCTCCTAGAACAATACTGAATCTCGGGAGTCTCTGTCAAAATCACTCTCACAGTAGCACCTCCAGAGCAAGGAGATGTGACAGTCCCACTGATGTTTCCCAAAATAAGGCAGGCTTGGAATACCATGCAAAACAGTTTATTAAGATGCCAATAAGCAAAAAATAAAATAAAATCACAAAATCAAACATTTATAACACAGGCCAACACACATTTTGCTTCCTTAAACGTTACACCAATTCCTGGGTATATTTGGGGTGCTGATTCAAAAAATGGCATCCATTTTGCCCTATCACGTCTAGTTTTGGAGATATAGTATAGCCTCTGTTATATAGTGGGTTGGCTTCAAGGAAGAACTCAAGACGTTCTGCATAAGTCTCCCATAGCTCCCGGGATGCTGGATCAAATTCCTTGATGTGACCTTGGGTGGTCATCGTGGCAGCTCAGCAGGCTTAGGGAAGCAGGTCCTTCTTTCTTCATCTGGGGAGACAGTTCCCCGGTGATGAATCAGCTCTAAGCGAATCAGCTCTTGGTCCTAGAGTTGTTAAGCATGGAGGAATCAAATCCCATCCTTGTAGCCAGTGTTATGTAGTGGGTCCATGCGAATAAAGGAAGGCATAGAGATAACAGCTCAATATGTTTATTCCATCTTCAGAACAGGACCTGGCAATGAATCTGACGCAAGGCAAACACCCCTGGCTTATATACCCTGTAGCTCCGCCCAGACTCCCCATGATTGTTGCAGTTGAAACATTAACTAGAGGGCCAATCTGATGGTAGGATTTCAATCCATCACCTGATTGGCCAGCCATAAGTCTGGGCCAATCGGTTATGCAGGATTTTGATCCTACATAACTTGCATACATAACAGCCTCATTAGTGAATGGTTGAAGTAGTTTCCTCATGAGAAAGCCTATACCATAGCTTCCTCATGAGGTAGCTGCTTGAACCATTCACTAATGAGGCTATACTATATCTCCAAAACTAGGCATGATAGGGCAAAACGGATGCCATTTTTGGAATCAGCACTCCAAATTCATATCAAATCACCATAAAGTTTGGGGAAAACATTTCTGACCCTCAATTTTGTAGGCCTGTGTAATCACACCAATCACCAGCAGATGGCACTGAGGTGCTGTGGAATATTCTGCATGCCTTGTAACTCAGAGGCAGCTTCCTAGTAGTTTCAAACAGATTGGGAACAGAAATGACCAATTAGATGATTCTAAGATAAAACAAAATGTGATGATTTTACTTCCCCAGTCCCTATGTGATCATACACGGATAATGGAAACGCCAACTTGGCCTCACAGTCTCAGTGAGTGGTTTGCTGGGCTCTCCCCTGGCAGGTTAGGGCAGTGATTTTCAACCTTTTTTGTCTCATGGCACACCAACATTGTCAAGGCACACCATCAGTTTTTGGACAATTGACAAGGCACACCTTTCTGTTGGTGGGGCTCATAGCCCCAACGATCCTATTAATAAATGACTCTCCACCAAACTCCTGCAGCACACCTGGGGACCATTCGCGGCACACCAGTGTGCCATGGCGCAGTGGTTGAAAATAGCTGGGTTAGAGGAACAGAGAAAGAACTTCCAGTTGGTTGGGGTTTATCATTCCTGATGTCATGTCGTCCTGTTTTTTTGGGATTATGTCATCCTGCTATCTGATTGGAGGAGCGCTAGCCCCTTTGGTACTTGATCATCCAGTTTGGTCCATCTTAGCTGCCATGAATCCAATTTGCATTTTCTCTCAACTAAGCTGTCAGCAATGGAATTTCAGCTCTGAACCACAGACTGAGTTACAAACTGGCCCCCACATAAGAAAACAGATAAAATATACTCAGAAATATACATAAAATATAGATATTTTATGACAGACGCTGAAGGTAGGCTCCACTATGTGTGACTGCACCACAACTGCAAAGGACAGATTGTTTACTGTAACTATAGTTCTTCAAGTCGTCTGCTGTCTGCAAAGTTCACCTGACTGTAGCCTTTGCAGATCTGGTTTTTATTACATCAAATACAGGGGGCCCCCATATCCTCCGAGCCTGTATCCACAATTTCATGTATCCACAGGAGTGGACCCCCCCAAATCCTCCCCCCTTACAGGAGCATCTTACAGAGGTGAGGGGAGCTGTTCTTGCAGTTGGAAACTTTTCTGAGCCCCACAGAGGCCACCTCTGGGAGGCTGTTAGAACCAAAAAGCCAAAGTAACTTCTTTTTTGACTGAAAAACCAGAAGTGACATTTTTGTCTTTCAACAGGTAATTCTGAGGGCCCCCTCCCCATAAGCTGCAGATGCACGTTTTTAATGTGATTGATAAGAATGTCAAGGGAGGAGCCATAACTCGGTAGAGCACATGCATTGCACTCAGGAAATATCAGGTTTGGTCTCTGATAACTTCAGGTAGGGCTGGGAAAAACTGCCTGAGCCCCTGGAGAGCCTCTGCCAGTCATTTTTACACAATGCTGAGCTAGATGGACCAATTATCTGATTTGGTGTAAGGCTATTGTTTTTATTCCAACAAGGTCACGTTTGTGCCAGATGGGTCTGTAGCAGTGCCAGAGAAGACTAGCTGTAGGAGCAATGGCAAATGCATGTAAGCTGCATTATCCCCAGCAGGCAAAGAAAGAACAGGACTCAGAAGCAGCCAAGAAAACAAAGAATGTGGGAAGGCCCTCTCTGTTGCCAAATAGATGGGATGAGTCAAGAGAAGAAACCCACAAGAAATGACAAAGCTGCTATGCAGTACTGAAGCAGCCCAAGTTTAAGGTGTACTCTTGCAGGAAGTGGTTTGGGGCAAATTTAAGAGTATAGCTGTTTTACAATAGAACAGAGCTATGTTTGCCATTCACAAAGATATCTGAATCTTACTAAGACAGATAAACATCCGTGGTGCTTTCAGGGAACAAATTGCTTTCCTATAAGCTCTTCTGAATGTTGGATTACTGAAGCCTTATATGCAGATATTAGTAAAACACACACATGAACACTGGGGGGGAGGGTGGTGGCCAGTCCCACCTTAGCACCAACATGCCTTGCCCACAGAGAGCATTTGTAGTGACAAATGCTATCCACATTTGAGGAAAGATCATTCTTGTGATTAGATCATCCCTATAATTCAGACTGAGGGATCTGCATACTTGCATGTGAATGTGGGAGAACCCGTGGACATTATATATCTGGACTTTCAGAAAGCGTTCCACACAGTCCCTCACCAAAGGCTACTGAAAAAACTCCACAGTCAGGGAATTAGAGGACAGGTCCTCTCATGGATTGAGAACTGGTTGAAGAACAGGAAACAAAGTGGGTGTCAATGGGTAATTTTCACAATGGAGAGAGTTGAAAAGCGGTGTGCCCCAAGGATCTGTCCTGCGACTGGTGCTTTTCAACCTCTTCATAAATGACCTGGAGAAAGGGGTAAGCAGTGAGGTTGCAAACTTTGCAGACAACACCAAACTTTTCTGAGTGGTGAAGACCAGAAGTGATTTTGAGGAGCTCCAGAAGGATCTCTCCGGACTGGCAGAATGGGCAGCAAAATGGCAGATGCGTTTCAATGTAAGTAAGTGTAAGGTCATTCACACTGGGGCAAAAAAATCAAAACTTCACATATAGGCTGATGGGTTCTGAGCTGTCTGTGACAGATCAGGAGAGAGATCTTGGGGTGGTGGTGGATAGGTTGAAAGTGTCGACTCAATGTGCGGCGGCAGTAAAGAAGGCAAATTCTGATCATTAGAAAAGGTATTAAGAACAAAACAGCTAATATAATGCCGTTGTACAAATCGATAGTAAGGCCACACCTGGAGTATTGTGTCCAGTTCTGGTCGCCGCATCTCAAAAAAGACATAGTGGAAATGGAAAAGGTGCAAAAGAGAGTAACTAAGATGATTATGATTACGGGGCCGGAGCACCTTCCTTATGAGGAAAGGCTACGGCGTTTGGGCCTCTTCAGCCTAGAAAAGAGGCGCCTGAGGTGGGACATGATTGAGACATACAAAATTATGCAGGGGATGAACAGAGTGGATCGAGAGATGCTCTTTACACTCTCACATAACACCAGAACCAGGGGACATCAACTAAAATTGAGTGTTGGGCGGGTTAGGACAGACAAAAGAAAATATTTCTTTACTCAGCGTGTGGTTGATCTGTGGAACTCCTTGCCACAGGATGTGGTGATGGCGTCTGGCCTGGACGCCTTTAAAAGAGGATTGGACAGGTTTCTGGAGGAAAAATCCATTACGGGTTACAAGCCATGATGTGTATGTGCAACCTCCTGATTTTAGAAATGGGCTATGTCAGAATGCCAGATGCAACGGAGCGCACCAGGAAGAGGTCTCTTGTTATCTGGTGTGCTCCCTGGGGCATTTGGTGGGCCGTTGTGAGATACAGGAAGCTGGACTAGATGGGCCTATGGCCTGATCCAGTGGGGCTGTTCTTATGTTCTTATGCATGGGTGGGGGAGCCAGAGCATGCAGGCAAGCCCTGCTCCTCTAGTGATGCAATCTTAAGAACCGCACCCTGGTTTCCCCATGCAGTGTATTTATGTGCAACAGCAGGGGAAGAGTAGGGGGAGGGGGCTGCAGTGACCATTGATATGTGAGGGAGTCTTGCTGGCATGCACCTTCTGCCTCCCAAACGTGTGTTCATGGAGCTGCTGCACCAGGGCCAAGCTAGATGGGCCAGTGATCTGACTCAGAATAAGGCAGCTTCCTATGTCAATGAGGACTTGACCTGGTTGTGCTATCAGCGCCAGCGCTGACGTTAGTGGGTCGCTTCTGAGAATGCCTGGGTTTAGTCACTTTTGTTTTCTTTACGTAGATTCTGTTCTTGGGTCGACTGCAATTTGCAGACATCAACGGAACAGGTTTCATGATTGTTTTTCAGCAAGGAAAAGTCATTACTCCTGAAAACCCCCCTGCAATTTAATTGTTTGTTGAGTGTTCCTTTGCTTGCCCATCAAGATAACAGTTGGGGTTGCTTGACTTCTTGGAAAGCACTGCACTACATGGCATGTTTGCTGAATGCAGCATCCCTAAGGAGAGGAAAAGAAAGTCCTTCCCCAGATAGCCAGTTCTTTTCAGGGACACATGGGAAAGCAGGAAGCAAAACAGTTATTTTGGCCTTGCGCAGTATTGTGGGCACCCACTTATCTGTCTGATTTAGAATGTCTGGTCCAGTTTGGGAAAGGTCATTTCTCAAGGTCATGTTGTGGTACCCTCTCAAGTATGTCACTACTTCCAAAAAGCCACTACGAGAATTGATTTGTATTACCTTTGCTCAACCAGCAACACTTTAAGGAAACTGACCGCAAATGACAAAGTTTGTGACTACCATTCAAGGGAGCTTAGTCCACTTTGGCTGATTTTAGAATACGCAATTCACTGTGAAGTATTATATAAGATGTGAAGATGTGGTCATCACACTTTTACCTCTCCCCCACTACTCCAGATATAAAGTTTCACCTCTGGCCCATTTCGTCCAGTATCCTGCTTCCCTCTGTTGCCGCCAAATGCTAATAGGAAGTCCACAAACAGGAGATAAAAGCATGACCCTCTCCTGCCATTGCTTCTCTGCAACTGGTATTCAGAACCTGAAGAAAGCTAATATGGTCACCATGACAAGAAGACACCAAAAGACTCATCTTCCAAGGGTTTGTCAAATCCCCTGATTAACCACTGAAACTAGTGGCCATCACCACATCTTCTGGTAGCAAATTTCATACATTATGTGCTATATGAAATACGTCTTGTCTGTCCTAAGACTTCAATCCTACACACACTTATGTGAGAGTCCGTTCCACTGAACTCAATGGTACTTCTGAATGTGCATGCATAGGATTGCACTATAACTCCCACCAGTCAGCTTCATTGGATGACCCTTGGTTGTAGTGCTGCTCCAGGGAGAAAAATGGATTTCCATCTGTTCTCTTCATATAATGAACAGTTTTATAAGCTTCAGTCATGTCCCTCAGTCATTTTTTTTCTAAACCAAAAAGCCCCTATCATGGTAGCTTTTCCTTATTTAAAAAAAAAAAAAAAAAGGCTACAGCCCCCTGATCATTTTGGTTGCTCTTTTATGCAATTTTTTTCCAGCACTATAATATCCAGGTTTGATGAGCAGAGCTGTACCCAGTGTTCAAAATGTGGCAGCACCATAGGATATTAGCAGTTTTGTTTTCCATCCCTTTCCCCATGAACTCTAGCATGCAATTTGCTTTCTTCACAGCTGCTGCATTCTGAGTGTCTGTTTTCTTTGAACTGGCCATCAAAACAGAAAAATCTTTTTCCTGGTTGTCACACAACCCATCAATGCATATGTCAGTGTGATTTTGTGCCCTAGTATACACCACATTTGCCATTTGGTTGCCCATTCACCCAGTTTGGAGATAGTCTTTTGGGGCTTTTCACACAGTCCATTTCGGTTTTCACCAACCTTGGCTAGTAGGATGTCATCTGCATATCTGGCCATTTCACTGCTTATCCTTAACACTAGATCGGGGTGCCCAAACCCAGGCTGTGTGGCCACTTGCGGCCCTCAAGGTCTCTCAATGCGGCCCTTAGGGAGCCCCCAGTCTCCAATGAGCCTCTGACCCTCCAGAGATTTTTTGGAGCCCACACTGGCCCGAAGCAACTGCTCTCAGCATGAGGATGACTGTTTGACCTCTCATAGCTCTCGCGTGAGCTGTGGGATGAGGGCTCCCTCCACTACTTGCTGTTTCACGTCTGTGATGCAGTAGCAGCAGCAAAGGAAAGGCCAGCCTTGCTTTGTGCAAGGCCTTTTATAGGCCTTGAGCTATTGCAAGACCTTCATTCATTCATATAAGATCACCTTTAATATATTCATTTATGTAAACTTATGTAAATTCATTCAAATTTTAAATGTAAATTAATTATTTCCCCCCCCCCCCCCGGCCGCCAACACAGTGTCAGAGATGATGTGGGAGGAGGTCCTCCCTCCCTCCTTGCTGATTGAAAGGGGGCTGGTCTTCCCAGGTGAGATTACAAAAGTTTAGCAAGAGAAGAGGCTGCTGATGGGCCTAATCTACTCTGTAGGCTCCTGAATGGAGTGCTTGGATTTGCCTAATGGGGCTCATCACCTCCTAAAGGACAATGACTATGCTAATTTGCTAAATTGCTAAGTTTATGACTATGTTAAGCTAAATTGCCCTGGCTGGCTTTTTGAGATGTGTCGACCAGAACTGGACACAATACTCCAGGTGTGGCCTTACCATCGATTTGTACAATGGCATTATAATATTAGCCACTTTGTTCTCAATACTTTTTCTAATGATCCCAAGTATAGAATTGGCCTTCTTTACTGCCGCCACACATTGGGTCAACACTTTCATCGACCTGTCCACCACCACCCCAAGATCTCTCTCCTGATCTGTCACAGACAGCTCAGAACCCATCAGCCTATATCTAAAGTTTTGATTTTTTGCCCCAATGTGCATGACCTTACACTTACTTGCATTGAAACGCATCTGCCATTTTGCTGCCCATTCTGCCAGTCTGGAGAGATCCTTCTGGAGCTCCTCACAATCATTTCTGGTCTTCACCACTCGGAAAAGTTTGGTGTTGTCTGCAAAGTTTGCCACCTCACTGCTCACCCCTGTCTCCAGGTCATTTATGAAGAGGTTGAAAAGCACCGGTCCCAGGACAGATCCTTGGGGCACACCGCTTTTCACCTCTCTCCATTGTGAAAATTACCCATTGACACCCACTCTCTGTTTCCTGTTCTTCAACCAGTTCTCAATCCATGAGAGGACCTGTCCTCTAATTCCCTGACTGTGGAGTTTTTTTCAGTAACCTTTGCTGAGGGACCGTGTCGAACGCCTTCTGAAAGTCCAGATATATAATGTCTATGGGTTCTCCCACATCCACATGCCTGTTGACCTTTTCAAAGAATTCTGTAAGGTTCGTGAGGCAAGACTTACCCTTACAGAAGCCATGCTGATTCTCCCTCAGCAAGGCCTGTTCGTCTTTGTGTTTTGAGATCCTATCTTTGATGAGGCATTCCACCATCTTACCCGGTATAGATGTTAGGCTGACAGGCCTATAGTTTCCCGGGTCCCCCCTCTTTCCCTTTTTAAAGATAGGCATGACATTTGCTATCCTCCAATCTTCTGGCACCGTGGCCGTTTTGAGGGACAAGTTGCATATTTTAGTCAAGAGATCAGCAACTTCATTCTTCAATTCCTTAATAACTCTTGGGTGGATGCCATCCGGGTCCGGTGGCTTATTGATCTTTAATTTATCAATGAGGTCTGAAACATCTTCTCTTTTAACCTCTATCTGACTTAATTCCTCAGTCAGGAGCGGCTGTTAGGGCAGAGGTATCTGCCCGAGGTCTTCTGCCGTGAAGACAGATGCAAAGAACTCATTTAATTTCTCTGCCATTTCTAAGTCTCCTTTTATCTCCCCTTTCCCTCCCTCACCATCCAGAGGGCCAACCACTTCTCTGGCGGGTTTCCTGCTTCTAACATATTTGAAGAAGCTTTTATTATTCCCCTTAATGTTGCTGGCCACGCGTTCCTCATAGTTTTGCTTGGCCTCCCGTATCACCTTCTTACATTTCTTTTGCCACGGTTTATGTTCCTTTTTATTCTCCTCATTAGGGCAGGACTTCCATTTATGGAAGGAAACTTCCTTGCCCTTTATGGCCTCTCTAACTTGGCTCGTTAGCCATGCGGGCACCCTCCTGGATTTAGTGGAACCCTTCTTTCTTTGTGGTATACACCTCTGCTGGGCCTCTATTAGTGTTGTTTTCAGCAGCCTCCATGCACTCTGGAGAGATTGGACTCTTTTTACCTTCGCTTTCAACCTCCTTCTAACCAGCCTCCTCATTTGAGGGAACTCTGCCCGTCGGAAGTCAAGGGTTTTTGTGAGAGATTTGCCCGGTATTCTTCCCCCAACATGCAAGTCGAAACGGATCGCAGTATGATCACTGTTCCCCAACAGCTCCGTAACATTGACATCTCTAACCAGGTCCTGTGTACCACACAATATTAAATCCAGAGTCACCTGTCCTCTGGTGGGCTCCATAACTAGCTGCTGTAAGCCACAGTCATTTAGCATGTCAAAGAATCTGTTCTCCTTTTTGTGACCAGACCACAAATTGACCCAGTCAATATGAGGATAATTGAAGTCCCCCATGATTACAACCCTGTCCCTCCTTGTCACCTCCCTGATCTGTTTTCTCATTTTAAGGTCCGATTTCTGGTCTGGAGGATGATAGTACGTCCCCAGTATTACATCGCTGCACAGGCCTGGTAATTTAACCCACAGAGGTTCTACGGTGGAGTCGGACCCACCTTCAATCTCTACTTTGCTGGATTCCATCCCTTCCTTAACATAAACGGCCACCCTACCTCCAACACACCCCTGCCTGTCCCTCCTGTAGAGTTTATAGCCCGGGATTGCGGTAATACCAGAACCAGGGGACATCCACTAAAATTGAGTGCTGGGTGGGTTAGGACAGACAAAAGAAAATATTTCTTTACTCAGCGTGTGGTCGGTCTGTGGAACTCCTTGCCACAGGATGTGCTGCTGGCGTCTAGCCTAGATGCCTTTAAAAGGGGATTGGACAAGTTTCTGGAGGAAAATTCCATTATGGGGTACAAGCCATGATGTGTATGCGCAACCTCCTGATTTTAGAAATGGGTTATGTCAGAATGCCAGATGCAAGGGAGGGCACCAGGATGTGGTCTCTTATTATCTGGTGTGCTCCCTGGGGCATTTGGTGGGCTTCTGTGAGATACAGGAAGCTGGACTAGATGGGCCTATGGCCTGATCCAGTGGGGCTGTTCTTATGTTCTTATCCCACTGATTCTCTGCATTCCACCAGGTTTCCGTTATGCCCAATATGTCAATGTTTTCCCTTGTCACCAGACATTCCAGTTCTCCCATCTTTGCTCGGAGACTTCGGGCATTTGCATAAAAGCATTTGTACATGGAATGCCCCAGGATGGGCTGCTTATTTGCTCCTTTGTCCCCGCATCCTCTCACTGTGCCAAACTGTCTATCACATCCCATCACGCTACCTTAGGCTCTTACGTTCTCTTAGGCTGGACTGTTTTTTAACCTCAAGCTGCTTTTTATTTGAGTTTAAACTGCACTGGGTTAAGAGTTTTTTGGGCTTGGCAGAATTTACACACTAAAGGTTTAAATCCTGTTTTGCCCTGTTTATAAAATAGACAACAAGTGTACTTTCTCCCCCTATTACCCTCTCCTTTGTTTAGTTTGGGTTCCAGCTTCCTATCTAAATTATACCTCCTGCTTTTATTAAGTGTGCACCTTTATTTAAATTATTTATTTATTGCTCTCACCTAGATCCTGTGTCCCAATTTACTGAACCTTTAGATTATGTTCTAACATGGATTAAGTTTAACTTGGGTTAAGTATAGGGTTAATTTAAACAAGGTAGAAAAACTTGCTTTCTACTTTATCCTCCTATGTTTTATTTACTTTTCCAAGTGCCTGTACCTTAGGCCCTTACTCACGAGTAGGACTCTGCTCCTGCTCAGAGAAGACCTATGTACTCACTCATGTATATATTTTTATTGCCCTCACCTAGCTCCTGTGCCCCAACTTGCTGGACTTTAAACTCTCTCCCTCTGGTTAGATTAGGTGCTAACTTGGGTAAAGCTTAGGTAAAGCTAAGCTAAAGGTAAGTTAAATTTCAATGTTGATTTAAGGTTAGAAGACAAAGAGTTAGAAAGACAAAGAGTTAGAAAGAGTACACTTACCTTCTCCTTCTCGTCATCATTCTCCTCCTCTCCTCTTCACAACTTAGAGTCCTCCCTCTCCTTCTCCAAAAACTCAGAGGTCCACTTGCCTTCTCCCTCTCTTCGCACTAAGCTCACAGTGCCTTACCTGGTTCTTTGTTCCTGAGGCACTAGGTGTCCTAGAGGCCACACGCGCTTCTGCAGAGTGCACTACTTCTACCTCATGGGAAGTAGTGGTTCCACTTTACTTCGTGTTGGTCAGACCTGGCTTGAAGTATTGGCAACCTTCAGTCTCGAAAGACTATGGTATCGTGCTCTGAAAGGTGGTTCTGGCACAGCGTCTAGTGTGGCTGAAAAGGCCAATCTGGGAGTGACAATTCCTTCCACACCGGGAGCAAGTGCAGTCTGTCCCTGGTCTGTCTCCCTGGCTATGGGCCTTCCTTCTTTGCCTCTTTGCCTCAGACTGTTGACAAAGTGTCTCTTCAAACTGGGAAAGGCCATGCTGCACAGCCTGCCTCCAAGCAGAACGCTCAGAGGCCAGGGTTTCCCACTTGTTGAGGTCCATTCCTAAGGCCTTCAGATCCCTCTTGCAGATGTCCTTGTATCGCAGCTGTGGTCTACCTGTAGGGCGCTTTCCTTGCACGAGTTCACCATAGAGGAGATCCTTTGGGATCCGCCCATCATCCATTCTCACGACATGACCGAGCCAATGCAGGCATCTCTGTTTCAGCAGTGCATACATGCTAGGGATTCCAGCACGTTACAGGACTGTGTCGTTAGGAACTTTGTCCTGCCAGGTGATGCCGAGAATGCATCGGAGGCAGCGCATGTGGAAAGCGTTCAGTTTCCTCTCCTGTTGTGAGTGGAGAGTCCATGACTCGCTGAAGTACAGAAGTGTACTCAGGATGCAACCTCTGTAGACCTGGAACTTGGTATGTTCTGTCAGCTTCTTGTTGGACCAGACTTTCTTTGTGAGTCTGGAAAACGTGGTAGCTGCTTTACCGATGCGTTTGTTTAGCTCGGTATCGAGAGAAAGAGTGTCGGAGATCGTTGAGCCAAGGTACACAAAGTCATGGACAACCTCCAGTTCATGCACAGAGATTGCAATGCAGGGAGGTGAGTCCACATCCTGAACCATGACCTGTGTTTTCTTCAGGCTGATCGTCAGTCCAAAATCTTGGCAGGCCTTGCTAAAACGATCCATGAGCTGCTGGCAGCCAAACTGGAGTGGGTTCAGAGAAGAGCAAAAAGGGTGATCAGAGATCTGGAGAACCAGGCCTGCAAGGAAAAGTTGAGAGAATTTGGTATATTTAGCCTGGAGAAGAGAAAACTGAGAGGTGATATGGCAGCACTCTTCAAGTACCTGAAGGGCTGTCATATGGAAGAAGGAGCAAATTTGTTCTCAACTGCCTCTGAGAGTACAACTAGGTCATATGGGTGCAATCTGCAAGAGAGGAGATTTCAGATATCAGGAAGAAATTCTTGATGGTAAGGGTGCATTGGCAGTGGAACAGATTGACAAGGAAAGGAGGTGATGGATTCTCCCTCACTGGAGATCTTCAAGCAGCGGCTCAACAGACACCTGCTGGAGATGCTCGAGAAGGATTTTCTGCTACATGTAGGAGGTTAAACTAGATGACCTTATGGGGTCCCTTCCAATTCTATGGTTCTGTAGGTGAGCTGTGATCAACATCCTTAGAGACAAGTGGAACATGTGGTATGTAATGCCAAAAATGGTCTTAGTTCATGCACATTTACCAAACTCAGGTTTGTACACCAGGATCATAGAAATAGTTTCATAGGAAGAACACACACACAATTTGAGGCTGTTTATTCTGAGGTATGAAAGATACTTCCTTTACACTATATAATTTTTGTCAATTGTCCCCCAACTGATCCCATCTGTAATAGTCCACTTTCTTCTTGATTCTGGCTGAAGAATTAATGGGAGTATTTAAACAAATCACCTGTCCAAATTTAAGTGACTTTGAACAATGGGATGCAGGAACAGGCAGATGCTGATCCTAAACAAGGTGTTCAATCAAATCCCATAGCCACCTTTGGTGAGTCAGTGATAGCCCTTATCACTGTCGAAGTGCTGTAAACAGTTATGAATCCTTTTACAACCTTCTCATTTCATGAGATTTGAGGAAAGCAGCAGTTACTTAACAGGTGATAAGAGGTGCAGTGGCTTCAAGCCTGCTCTACATATGCAGGGAATGGGGTGGATAGACATCAGTATCACTTCCCTGGAGAGGGGGTGCCACCTGAATATGTTTCCCCACATGGAATACTCCCTACAAGTCATAATTATAATTTATAAGTATGATAATTCAAAATCTCAGTGTTTGAGTTCAGACTGCTCACTTTATGCTTCTTAGTTACTAGCAGGGAGTTTTTTTTAAGTGGGTGAAGTATTCAAAAATGTGATCCCCCCCCCCCCACACACACACACACACGTAGCCCCACATGGGGCAGTCATGTATTCCAGAGTCTCAGCCTGTTTGGTGAGATGCTGTAAGTTGGAAACTTGATGATCCAGTCATACAGTGCACTTGTGGGTCCCAACTTATCATGTGAGAATTGCTGGAGGAACACAAGCTGAACCAGTATATGGTTTAAAAAATTTATAACTCATCTTGGGCTGGCATCAGGGGCCAATCAGGTTGGACACTGGTAATGGATACTCCCTAATCTAGCGAGGTGGACCCCTGAATCCTCAGAAGCAATGTCAGAGTTCAATGACCCATCTGGGTGCCAGGGAGGCCCAATGCCAGGCTTTGCACCAGGGCACCCATCAACCTAGTATCAGCCCCCCCCCCCCGTCTTTCAGAGGTGGCTTCCACTATCACTGTGTATGGTAAACAATTATAATGTGCTTGAGATGCTGCCTCTCAATAGTTGGTGCAAATCGCTTGAAAGAATTTTGGCTGGCTATTTACTCTTCTATTGAAGAGTGCTTGGAAAAGCTCTTGTACGACTTGTTCCTTGAACAGTGAGGTGAGGTCACCCTGTTAGCAAACACCGCTCCCACTCCCCTCCACCCTTTCTATTAGTTTTTATCCCATTGTGTAATTTATGAGCATATGCGTACACATATGTGCAAACACAAAAGTGTATGCGCAGATGAAGGATTTATGAGGAGGCTTGAATTGATCAATGGCACTGAACGGAAGAAGTACACCCGTCTGAGAACAAATGATAAATCAGCAGGATCTCAGATCAGAAAATAGTGTGTCAGCGAAGGGGTAGCAGGAAGCTGGGCAAGGAGAGGACTTTCTGTGTAAACAACAACTCCAAAATGGGCTTCCAGGCACTCAAGCTTAGAAATTCTGAGACTGAAAGCATCCAACACTGAAGCCAAGTTGTCTAGTTTGTACGTTCTCAGCTCCATTTGCTGGTTGTGGCTCAGGAGGAGCGGCACTGAGGCAGGCAAGTGGTGACCCAGGAAAACAAATATCAAAAGTTGATATTGTGCCAAGATGTGCAGCTGGGTCATTTGACATTTCATAAATTTTGGGCACACACACCCCCCCCCATACAACAAAATTATTTTCATTAGTCACTACATGAATAATAACGGCCAGAAAATAAACACAGTGAACATTTCCCCACATTTTCAGAGATGAAAGTAGGTGTCCTCCCCTTCTGTTGCTCCCCTCACGTAGTACTCAATGACATACTGCCCCTGCATCTGGAGGTTCAATGTAGCCATCATGGTTAATAACCACTGATAGACCTATGTCCATCATGAATGTTTAGAATGCACTTTTAAAATCATTTAAGCCAGTGCCCAATAACACCCAAACATCTCACTCACCCCCACATTAACTTCCAACAAGCTTCAGGAGCTCTCTGTGATCAACAGACTTTGCATAAAAAGCCCATGAGAACATTTTTTCTGCTATGATTATCATCTTTACACAGTTAGACTTTCACAGAGTTATTCTAACCTGCTTCTTCTAGTCCCAGTCTCCATTCCCACCAAATAGTAATCCTTCCACCCATTCCCCCCCACTCATCTCCCTCCTTCCAACATGAGAAGCTTTTCACCACCACCTCCAATATTAGCCCCTCACACATCCCCCTCTCCACGACCCCCGCCCAGGTTATGGGTCCACTTTAAAAGTCTTCTAAGCAGAAGTGTCACTAGGGCTTGTGTCACTCAGTGCAGGAGCTCATTGCGTCACCTCCATGATGGACCTTCTCCCAAGGTAACAACATAAGCACGTGGTCCCCCCACCCACCTCTAGCTACAACACTGCTTCACATTGCTCTGCCTGCCCTCTTGGTCTCACTACAGTGTGACCAAGAGATGCCAGGTTTTTTCTGTATATTCATGCTTTCAATGAATAGAATGAATCGAAGAAACAAAAATGGACGAGAGAAGGGATGAGTTTGTTGGTGCAACATGCCAGGTGAATCTTTAGGCATCCCCCCCCCCCCCAAATCCATTTTTTAAAAGATAATCCATCTTCCTCCAACACCTATGGAGAGCAAGCCTGCACATGGAACTCAGGTAACAGCAGTGTGCACGCACAAGATCCCAGGCAGCTGGGACTTGGATACTGAAAAGGGACCCAGCAAGAGGTTGGCCCTGGAGTATGGTGGGGGAGAAGGGGGGGGTTAATTTCCTCTTCTTTGCCCCTTCTTTGTAAAGTTTCCACAGATGTACTTCTGTATGTGTGTGTATATAGATACAGGTAAGCAAAGACTTGTCGTTCAATTGTTAAGTTGTGTCCGACTCTTGCAAGGGCTTAAACTGTTAGAAGGAATTCAGCTTCTTTGCAGATTCAATGTTAAGTTCAGAATTGCAAGAAGTTCAACCCCATCTTATAAACACAGCAGCCTCATTATACAAATGGTCAATCTGGTTTGTATAATTAATAATAATTATTAATAATATTATTTATTATTATATTATAATATATTGGCAATATAATAATAATAATAGTAATAATAATAATAATAATAAATAATAGTAATATTCAGCCTGATGCCACCTCAGGTCTGCCATCTCTGCATAATTTTTTTTTAAAGCAGCTGCTTACCACGCTCTTTGTTTCTTCATTTGTGGAATTACAGGACTTCCACATTCTATGTGGATGCTATGTGGATCCACATTCTATGTGGATGAATGAATGAGCTCTTTCATTCACACAGTCCTTGCTAATTAAGTCCTGCACTTCCATGCTTGAAGAAACTGCATGAGGAGCAAGGTAAGGAACTGGGTAATCCACAATCCACTTCATTTTAGCAGGCGGAACATGGATCAATGTGTGTTGCATCCATGACAGGCTGCAGGAAGCAGATTTGGTGTGAACAGCACCCCAAATCCACCACCCTCTCACCCTCATACAATCTATTGCTGATGCAAGTTGCATCACCTTGCCTAATCATAAAGTTGGAAGGAACCCATAAGGTCATCCAGTCCAACCCCCTGCCTGTCACAGGACATCCTCCCCTAGCATATCCAGCAAGTGCCTGTTGATCCTCTGCTTGAAGATCTGCAGTGAGGATCTCCACCACTTCCCTCAGCAATTTGTTCCACTGCCGAACTGCCCTGACCATCAAGAACTGTTTCTTCCTGATGTCCTACCAGAATCGACTCTTTTTCAGTTTTCTACCCTCTTGTAATGGAGGGGCCTTCCCTGAGTAAGGAAATCCAAATTCAGTCATAAAGCTCACTCAGCTTAACCTACCTCACAGGGTTGTTGTGCGCATTAACTGCAGGGAAAAGAACATCATATGCCACCCTAAACTCCTTGGAGTAAGAGTGAGATATATAGAAATGTAATGAAGAAGAGTTGTCCAGGAGAGAAATCTAAATCATTCTTGGCTTTTCAAATATTGACAGGGATGTTCTCCCTATCAGTATTCCACTAACTTCAAGTTAGCTCATGTTTTACTTTTTATCCCATCATGTTTACCTATGCATATATCCATGGCTGCTCTGCTGCACCTAAATGTGTCTGCTCTCATTTAGTGGGAGGCAAGGGAACTGTTCCCCCTCCATTCAAGGGCAAGCCCTTGATGAGCTGAGCTTGCCAAGTTTTAATCTTCTGTGCCTGACAGTGGTTACTGTCTTGACGTCAGTTTGATGGCTCAAGGGACTTTCCAACGAAGTGCGAACAAGCCTCCACATAAGCCTGCTTGTGGGAACCATAAAGACCTGGGAGTGTGATGAGTGGGTAACTGTGCAGAGAGCAGAACCAGCTATGGTCCCATCATCAATAGCATGAAAGGCCTCAGGGTCCTCCTATGCAATTCATAACTTGGCAAATCCTGTTCTTGCAGGAAAAAATGACAACAATAAATTGTACATCCACCTTTTGAGGAAACTTCTGGCTCTGCAATAGAGTGTGTATCTGCCTCAGGCAGCAAAACGTTTTATGTACTTTGTTGGGCAATTCATTAATTTTGATTTTTAAAAATTACCTACTTCTGTATGCAAGCGCTGTGAACTATCACTCGGGGGCACCTACAGATTAATTAGCAGAACCAAACTTGGCTGGTCCAAGGAGCTTCAGTTCTAGCTATGTAGTCAGTCTGGCCCATCTATGAGACCAACTGAAGCAGTTGCCTCAGGCAGCAAATTGATAGTAGGTACCCTTCTCCTACTTGCCTCTGCTGTTCCTCCTCCTCCTTGTACTTCCTAGATTGGAAAAGGAAGACGGGGACAGAAAGGAAGCCCTTGGAATCCATCAGCACCAGCTATCAAGAACTCTTTATCTGAATGTTACTTGGTATACATCCACAGGTGGCCACACCATGATGAGATTTTTGTTCCCTGTCTCTCCCTAAGAGAAAGCTGTGTTTAGCAAGAAAGGCAGAAGTTATATAGCTCACTATCTGACTTTTACTTTCAAATAGTGTTGGGTGTAGCATATAAATATGTTCAACCCCCCTAGCCATATCTTGCAGTTTCATTAAAATTATCTCATCAAGTTCACTTCTTTTAGAAACGTAGATTTTGCTTGATAGGGTCAAAACAAAGGGGAAAATGTCATTGACATCATACTTTCCCCACCCTGTATAGAAAAGAAAAAGACCACCAGGGCCCCAAGGGGGCTCGTGGCCATTTAACCTTAACAGCAGTGGGTGGAAGTGGGCCAACTAAAAATAATCCTGAACAAAGCTAGGCCTGTCTGTTACTTTCTGCTCCTGAATCACTGGGACAGCTTCCAAGTTTGTGTGTTGGCAACACTGATTAGCTGCAATTGCGATTCTCAGGTGACATCTGCACATTTTGAATTTTCTGGGACCGGCCTGCATCAGAGATGCTACAACAGGCTTGCAGTTCTGAGATCCACGCTACACTCATTCTCAATCTGTACCTTTTGTATAGGGCCCCATGTTCCTGAAGAAATAAGTCTTACTGTTTGGTGCATGCAAATAAGCTTGCTCTTTTTTTTCTTTTCTTTTTTTACTATAGGGTAGAACACACAACTAAACTGGAAACTAAAAGGAACAAGAAAGGCTTTACCCTTAAGACTTTTCTAACTCCATCCCATAACAGAAGTTTCTAAAACCATTTCCAGAACGTTCTTTAATGGCCATTGAAAACAACTATATTGCAGTAAGCATGCAGACCGATGTGGGACCAGCACTGTAGTAATATTAGTCTGCATGCATATTACAGTGTTGGTGAGGGCAGTTCTAGCAAGAGCCATGCCATCGCTGGGTTTTCCCAGTGTCACAACATTTTTAGGTTTATGAGTATAGTTTGCTACTAGGTATGAAAGGAAATGCCTGTGCAGACAGGTCCCCCAAAATGTGCCATTTTGGTGCTGATGAAGAGGAGCCAGAATTCACTCTGTTCCCCGTTGTTGCATGCCCCCTGCTTTCCTAAGTAGTGTGAAGTTCCAGGGGCACTCCTTGTTTGGTTTAGTTTCCTTTTGATGGAGTGAGTGCCAGATGCTTTTTGACATTGTGTAATATTTCTTTGTTTACAAATTTACCAGCAAAGGATAAGTGGAATAGCTGCTTCTCATACAAGCAGCTAGAATATCTGCCCTCCCCATCAAGTCCCCAGTAACACTGTGCCTCCAAGATTCTTTTAGCTCACTTACAGCTTGCTTGCTCTCCCTGCCTCTTCCACACGCACATGCACAAACATGCACACCCCTCTGCCCCAAAAAACCTACATAAGCACACATCAAGGCAAATCTCTGTCATAGAGGAATAACTTTGATTTCGAGGTTTCCTGAGCAATGCTGATGGCAAGAGGAGAAATAACTGCTTTATTTTCAACCTCCTTTTCATTTGCATGCAAATGATTTCTTGCTTCAAGTGACAAGTATGGAGAGTCCTGCCTGCTGCTGACAGACAACTTATTGAATGCTGATAGATTCCAAGGGCTGCTGTGGAATGGCAAGATGAATGTTAATCCTGCTCCATCTCAAAGTTACAAAAGCACAGCATGCTATAGTTGGCGGATGAAGAGGTGACTATCAATTCATTTGGATTGAATTTCAGATTTCCTTAGGATTTCTGACAATCTCACTCTGCACTGCTGGTGCCAAATGAAACAAAGGCCTACATGTTGCTCATCAGAAGACACAGTTTGTTGGTTCCTTATTCAAACATGGTTGTACTTTTGTCTCTGCTCCTTAACAATTGTTGCTTTGGGTGGAGGCCAAGAAGAGATGGTAATGGTAGCAAGGGAATGCTTTTCTGCTTAGCATAAGTGGTGAAGACTGGCTTAAAACTATGTTGGAAATGTCTGAAAGACACTGACTCTCTTGGCTGGTTCTGTTTTTGGTCAGTGTTATCCCAGTCCAGGCCTGCCCTGAAGTTGCCTTGCCATTGTTATGCTCTACTGGAATGTTGACTTAACCCTGCCTATTTGATAACAGGATGTCCCTGTGAATGTTGCTTCTTAACAGGCCTTATCCTGTCTAAATATTAAGTAAATCCAATGAAAACCAAACATGGATGGGCTTGAAAGCCATACAAACTTGAGGCTTCCTGAGACAGAGCAGGAGGGGATACCACAAACCGCTTTATGCCATCAAACATGAAGGTGAAGATCGCCTAGTTCCCCAATAGAGCACTTATTATTTTTCCAGTTACTCCATCCCTCTGATAGGAGCCAGAAAGTATCAATGTAAGGATTGCTGGTTATTTGCATTTTCTGGAATGTACCATGTTGATTTATGTTGAAAACCAGGATGGTGTAGTGGTACAGGAGTCATACTTAGACTCAGGTACAAATCCCTGCTCAGCCATGAAGTTTTTGGGGTGACCTTGGGCCAGTCACTATCTCTCAGCCTCATCTACCTCACAGGGTTGTTGTGAGAACATAAGAAGGATAGAAACTATGTATATATGCCCTATAAGCTCCTAAGAGGAAGGGCAGTATATAAATACTGTATATACATACATACATCCTGGAATTGAGACTTATTTGAGGTAAAATCTAAAAACTGAATTCTAACTTAATCTTGCTTGAAAACAAAAATCAAGTTTGTATCCCTTAACTCATTTTTACCCTGCCCACAGGTGTACACATTTTGTTCCTGTTGCGTATATGCAACGTTGGGCAGAAATGGCTTAATTCAGCATTCCTAATTTTAAACGATGTTTGGTCTAGAAGTTTAAGAAAAACAAAATGATTTTGAAGCTCATGTTGATTTTAAAGTTGATACTTAATGTCATGGGTTGCTTTAGGGGGGGGGGCCTCACCCAGCACATGTCAGGAGCCCATGTGCACACAGTGACCACACATGGGGATGATTCACCTCTGTGGGAAGCTGGCATGCAAATCAGAGCATTCTTTCTGATGAGCAAATTTCTCTATAGTTTTTCTTTCCTTTTTTTTAGTTCAAATCTTCCATGCAACATATCATTTCTTTTTCCACTGACAACATTGCCAAGACATTAAGGCTAGCACCTGGGAAAGAAGGTGCTTGGATCATTTCAAATTCTGCGATCTCTCCCCAGAATCTTTAATAGTGATGAGCCCGGGAGATGCAAAAGAAATATTGCATCAGAGGTTGGTGGACCTTGAAACGAGATCTCCGAGAGCCAGTCTTTCTGTGTATGTTTTTCTTGGGGATCAAGCTTTTGTACTTTCACCGGCTAGATATTTTTATAATATTGTTATTCCTAAATTTAGGATTGCTTTTACCAAAGCTAGGTGTAATGTACTTTTTTCAGCAGTCCTTTTGGGGCGCTATGCAAGGCATCCCTATTCAGAGAGACTGTGCCCCTGCCCTCAAAATGTGGTGGAGACAACTGCTCACATTGTTTTGCAATGTCCATATTACGATGATTTGAGAGCGAAATTTATCTCCCCGATCTTCGGTACTGAAACGGGGATGCAGGAGGAGGAGCAGCTTGCTTTTCTGCTTTCTGACGTATACTCTGATATATCATTCAGGGTTGCCCGCTTTTGTTATGCTGCACAGTTGGTAAGAAAGAAAACTGAGAGTGTAAACCTCTGATTTTATATATATGTAAAGGGGTGTTGGTTTTAATTCTGTGTATTTTGTTTTGTTTGTCTGTGTTTAGCTGGTCGGATGACAGTAAATAAAGTATCATTAAAGCTGTAATCCTAACCACTTTCCTGAGAGTAAGCCCCATTGAACAAAATAGGACTTACTTCTGAGTAGACCTGGTTAGGCTTTTGCCCTAAGTCTGTCATGGGTCATTGATCTTCTTAGAGAGATCCTTATCCTCTTTACAGCAGCACCTTTTTGCTTCTGGTGTTGTCACAGGAATACTTACAAGAATTTTCAAGAGTTTATTGTCTCTGTAAATATGTCCTGGAAACTGTTGCTCGGGAAATACCTTAGTAGTGCCACAGTACCTGTGACATTTTGAAACTCTGTTTTTTTGTACAGAAGTGTCAGTGTCTTTCCTTGACCAGCAGATGGTAAGATGACATTGTGTCATTGAATGCCTGTAATGGGAAAGTTTTGCTTTATTTTGCAAAGTAATCATTGTGCATGAGTTTTGCATTCACTGCTTGGTAAATGTCAACCTTGCCCTGCAGGGGTCTCCAAACATTTTGGCCAGGGCTGCATCAAATATCTGACATGGTGTTGAGGGCTGGAAAAAAAATTTAAATATAAAATTTATATAAATAAAAGATGGAACTTAGATAAGTGAATAAATGAATGAATGGGCTCATTCGTTCAAACTCTCTGGCCCTTAGAACATCCTTCAGATGCAACCAGAGCACAGTTCCAGTCATGTTTGGCCAAGTGGGCCTGAGGCTTTCAGGAGACAAGAGGCTGACTGTGGGCCGAATTGAGGCTGGCCGCGGGCCACATCTGGCCCCCGGACCGGGGTTTGGAGACCCATCCCCTAAAGTGTACAATTTCAATGTCACATATTTCATACACCACTCACTCTAGCATTCTATATTGACAGATAGCAAGATAGCACCACTGGGCACTTTGGTGTACAAGCTCTTTATATGGCAGCCCATACTTCATTTATGCAGCATGTGAATTGAGAAATAATCTTTTCTGCATATACAGAATCCCAATCTTGCCATTTTAGCTGAGTGGTTACTATGTCAACATGAGGCATTAGCTCTTAGGAAAAAAACAAGAAAGATTGTTGTTCCAGTAATCTTTTAAGCCTTTAGCTTCACAGACAACATTGTTTTAAAATATCTGAATTTTCAATGTAATGAAAACATTTAAGGAGATCCTTCCTCTCTCTCTTCATATACCAAATTCAGTGTGCAAATATGAAAATTCCCATGTATCCTGGGTCCTGCTGGTGACCTTTATATTATTATGAGTCCAATCCAATCCCCACCACACTAGAGCAAGCAGGCCACCTATGGATCTCCTAAGATATATACCATTTGGTGGTGTACATCAGAAGAAGGAAAAGGGGTGCAGATGTTTTAAATACAGGGGATAAGATCCAGCATGCACAACTGCTGTTAGATCTACCCCTCCCTTCCTTAACACACACCTCCAGTTCCTCCCCAACATGGTCTGTTCTTCCCCTTCCCCACCCATGATCTACCCCTGCACCAGCTTACCTGCTGATGCTGCCACCCCTTTGTGGTGACAGCTTGAAAATGGCCACCAGCAGAATGCTCTATTGGCAGCCAATTGATCTGTCACTGACACTGTCCCACTGCCATAAATCACAAGATAGGATTAGGCTGTATGTTATCTAGGACTTCTCTTTGGAGAGGAAGAAAGCTGGGAAGCCAGATAACCCAGAATAAAATATTCTAGCTTTGGTGACCTTAGACACAGCTTGCTGCATTATCAGGTTGAGCTGGTGAGAGTAACAGTGTATGTCATAGGCTTAAGGCTATTGACATCTAACTTTTTTTGAGACACTTCTCCATGCATCATCAAAGCATTGAGCAATCAACTTATTTTTATCTTCATGGAAGCAAAGTTTTAATAACAAAGTAGTAGCAATGGAGTCCGAAAACGCATTTTGAAGACATGTATAGCCGCCAAAGTGCTCCACCAGATATCAGATGACCACTATCTCTTCATAGAAATTGGCACTGCCCGGGACACTACCCTGATGTGAGTCCTCACTGAAGAAGGACTGAAGATTGAAGAGTGTTGACTCTCCCTGCTCAAAAATCTTCTGATGAGGGGTAATAGCTCCTTGATCAGTAATTCAGCTCAGCAGATAACAATCCCACATACCACGCTTAGATTCACTCCTCAACCATACAAGGTGCCACCTGTCAGGTAAGTAGCCACTAGGTCTGAGGTGTTCTTCTCAGGGCAAAAAAAGCCAGTCTCTCAGTCAACTGTCAGTGCTCTCTCTCTCCCCAACTGCCAAGCCTTCAAAGGTTCTAGATTAGCAATTTTCAACCTTTCTCATCTCATGGCACACTGACAAGGCATTAACATTGTCAAGGCACACCATCAGGTTTTTGACAATTGACAAGGCACACCATGCTGCTAGTGGGGGGCTCATATCCCCCATTGGCCCTACTAATAAATGACATCCCCCAAATTCTTGTGGCCTGTGGACCTCTCACGGCACAACAATGTGCCATGGCACAGTGATTGAAAATGGCTATTCTAGATGTTCATGGCCAACAGTCTTCTGTAGAATTGTACCTTAGTTCTCTGTCTAGCCCTGGCTGCTTCTTAACCCTTTCATACTGTTGCTGTTCTCCATCAACCCTTTAACAAAACATTTTTAAACAGCTTGATTAGCCAGTTTGCTCTTTGGTTTCTTGCCTAATATATCATCTCTCTAGAGCACTACAGCCTTTTTTTTTTTTAATTTATATAATGATTTTTATTCATCATTTGGCAATGATTTGAACTTTCTGGAAAATTTTCCAATGTCCTAAATTCGGATCAGATTTAGCATGTTCATTTGCATTATAGTTAGAAAAAGAAAACTAAGAAAAAATACATCATGTTATCTACCACTAGCCTCAGGGCCCAATCCTATCCAACTTTCCAGCAGTGATGCAGATGAAATGCAGCCCTAGGTAAGGGAACATTTGTTCCCTTAAGAAGGTTTGCAACACTGCCTTCCCACCACAGAATGCAGTCCATAGCCCGGCTGTAACAGTACTGGAAAGTTGGATAGGATTGGGCCCTCAAGCATTTAAACTGAAATATTTGATTAGAAAAAAAAATTAAATCAGATGTGGCTTAAATGTCATATTCAATAAGATTTTAAGCTTTTTTGCAAGATTCACATCTACCAACTTTCTTCCTTCAGTGACTTCACACAGTAACCCCTGTGACTACTTCAAAGAAAGAAAGAAAGAAAGAAAGAAAACCCTAGCAGGTCTTGTGCAAATATTTCCAACTTCCCCAGCTCAAGAAAATAAATGAGACACAGCTTTGTGTATTTCCCGAAAGTGCAACAAAAATTAACTACAACTTTGGCTTTGCTTTTATTTACAAATTTCATTTGAGATGAAATAGGAATTTTAGCTTTGTTTTTGAATTGACCAGCACAGCCAATTAGATGTATTCATACCTTGATATTTTATTTGCATTAAGTCATATTTGTGGATTTATTCCCTCCCGCCCCCATTTAGAAATCAACAAAATATGTATGAACTCTCACACATTTTCTAAGGACAACCTCTTCAGAAACATTAGTTACAACTTTGAAACTCCCAAGCTTGCCTAAGACTGTATTGGTGATAGCACCCATTCATAGTTGTCAGTGATGTAGGTCATTTGACACCTGGAGCCCATAAATTTTTATCAACCCATATGACAGCCATTTTCAACCTTTTTCAGCTTGCGGCACACTGACAAGGCACTAAAATTGTCAGGGCACACTACCAGTTTTTTACTTACATTAAATTACTACATTACAGTTAATCTTCAATTAATAAAATTAACACAATTAAATCATTACATGACAAAAAAAATTGACCAGAAGCATGGAGAGGGAAGTATATGTGGTTTCTGAAAAGAAGGAAAAATTCTATGTTCAAATTCTTATTAAAAGTGCCAGAAAGTGTTGGCAAAGACAGGGCAGGTTGATCACATAGTGGAGAATGTGGGTGAGGGGCAGTGAGGAGACATGATTGAAACAAGTGCAGGATTAAACTGGGGGTGGGAGGAGAGAGAGAGAGAGAATGTGAGGCAGTGATTCTGTATTTTTGGAAGGTGCTGACAAGTGAGGGGAGGGACAGTAAGAGAGTTGCTAACTGTGATTGTGAGATTGGGGGGGGAATATTCCTGGGGAAGGGGGTGGGGTGGGGAGAAGAAGAGAGAGAAGTGCCAATTGCCTACTTGTGTATTTGAGAAAAAAGAGTGCAACCCAAAGCCCAATTCTATGCATGCCTGCTCAGAAGTAAGCCCCATTATAGTCAATGGTGCTTACTTCCAGGAAAGTGTGGATGGGATAGCACCCCCAGAGCCCAATCCTATGCATGCCTGCTCAGAAGTAAGCCCCAGGACCTGCATGGAGCCAGACTTGGCCCCACCTGAGCCTTCAGGCCCCACCTGAGCCCCACCTGAGCTGTTCTCCAGTTGCCTCCAGAGGCTCTTCTGAGGCCCGTGGAGGCTGCACGCAGCCTCCACAGGCCTCAGAACAGCTCTAGACACGACCGGAGGAAGGCTCTGATCATGTTTGGAGCTGGGTGGAGCCCAAATTTCGTGTGACTTGGTTCCATGCAAAATTTGGTATTCGCGTGGGTTCCAGGAATGGGCTCTTGTGAATAACGAGGCTCCACCTGTACATTCGTCAGCTTGTAGGGAGGGACTTCCTTCTTGGGTGTTTTGGGGGGCTGCTTTCATCAGATCGGGACCATTCCAGTGTCGTTGGATTCCTCTCAGCCTGCCCTTTCTGATTGACTAAGGCAAGTTCGCCTATTCGCAAGTAAACATTTGATATGGCTCCATTTCACTTCCCATAGGGCTCCATGCACTTTTATGTTTTCTGGTTTTTCAACCCAAACTTTTGATAGAATGGAGATATTTCACTCTGGTTCTTTTCATTGCATTCTGCTGGAAATTCTGCATCTAACGGTATATAGCATGATGGTATTATTCCTAACCACCGTGATGTTAGCAATTTTGGGTACTTGTGGTGTCACCCCCTAAGGCTGGTATCTAGGGCAGATCCGCCCCTTGCTAGCTACACCACTGATAGTTGTTAATGGGTTTTATGACTGAATAAATCCTTAGTATACATTTCTAAAGAAAAATTTCCAAAGCACTGGAAAATTTTCCAATGCTACCATATCAGAAAGTTTTCCACAAAGATTATTTCACCCACATCTCTGTATAACCCCCCCCACACACACACACACACACACTGCAGAGCTAGCATCCAATTGTGCTCATCAGTCTGAAGTCTGGGGAGTGAGATTTCCAAATTAGCATTAGGAACATTTTTAGCCTGACCAGAAGAACAATCTATCTAAAGTGTGCATCTAGCTGCCATGCAACTCCTTTTCTTTATTTCAAGCATGAACAATAAGCAGTTATTGGTCTAGGAAGAAGCTTATGAGTTGCCCAGCCTAGACAATGACAAAGCAGGTGGTCTCTCCACTAGAAAGCACTGAAGACAAGAAAGGGAGAGAAAGCCTTCCAAGTCTCACTTAAATTTTATATACAGGTGGAGCCTATTTATCCACATTAGTTCCGTTCCGTGACTCGGCGTGATTAACAAAAAACGCATTGTGCTAAATTCCATAGAGTTATGCAAATAAGCTGCAGCCTGACACATATGGATAGAAGGAAACTAAGGCAGCTGTTATCAATCCCCTCTGCTGTACTCAGCCCTCCCCATTGCCAGCTGTCCCTGCTTCTTTCACAGGTGGGATGCTGAGCTTTTAAGAGTCCAGTTCCATGCATTTCTACTCAGAAGTAAGTCCCATTCCAGTCAATGGGGCTTACTCCCAGGAAAGTGTGGAGAGGATTGTAGTCTTGCTGGGCTGTTTTGTTTTCATAGGCTGGAGCACAGAGAGCCTGCACCATGGGGGGGGGGGATTTGGCAAACACTCCCTGGGTTTTTTAAAGCAATCCCCTCTGTTGCTACCGCATCTGCCCCTGTGTGTGTGCGCGAGAGAGCAGGAGAGCGAGCTCCACCTTGCTGCACGTGCTCTGTCTACAGAGGTTTTCTGACCCCCCTTCCCCTCTTCAGCCTCTTTGCTGGCTCAGGGGCTCCAAGAGTGTTACTGTTCCTTCACAAGGGGAACCTCTTCCATGGCTCCAGGGGTATTCCCTGCCTGGGCGAGGCAGAGACTTTTTGCAGTGTTGTGGGCTGCCTGGAAACACTTGAGCAGAGGCAAGCAAAGGGCAAAGGAGGCAATGGTGTGTGTGACTTTCAGTTCCTCCTTCCCATTTGTGTTGAGACAAATCCGATAAAATATGGATAAAAAATCAGATAAAAAATCCGTGAATAGGTTGCACCTGTATGACCTTCCCACATGATATATAGAAAGTCTAACAGAGAGCTCATGCAACCCGTTCCTAAATGATTTGGCTCTGATTCTGAAGGCAATGAATAGCCATTGTCCAAAACTTGGTGCGCATCAAGTGCCGTTATTACTGTATACTGACAATGTAGCTCTTCTCTCCTGCATCCGAATTGGCTTAAGCATTTGCTCAACAGGTCTACAGAATATTTCATGACCAATAAGTGACAGATGGTTTTTGCCAATAAATGGAAAATTCTTAAATGGTTGTGTAAAGGCAATGAAATGGAACAGATAAAGCATTTCAGGTACCTGGGTATTAACTTTCATTAAATACGTACATGGTCTTTGCATCATAATGCAGTTCAAAATGCATCCAACATTACATCTTCAGCAATCTTCTTTAACCGGGAGAAATAGTTTTGTTCCAGCAGCCATGGAAGTAGTGAGGGTTACATTTCTTTCACAAGTTCTTTATGGTTCCCCATCTGGTATAAGGCCTTGGATCAATCTATTGAATGTATACAAGCTTCCTTCCTGAGGAGGGTATTGGGTTTACCTAGATGTGTTCCCTACTATGTTCTGTGCCTGGGGGTTTGAAAACATTGGCATAGCTGAGTATTGAGATTCTGGCTTGGATCTTTTTAAATCCTGTTTCCACTGAATTGATGTGCCAACTCTTGTTCAATTCAGTCCTGCCTTTGAAGATAATTGATGTATTGACAAAGCTCAAATCTATAGGGCTGGACACTGTATGTTGGTCTACTCTACCTGAAGTGTATAGCTATGGTGGACTTCCCCCTCCCTGCTCCCTGGACAAAGGTCCATGAAGCCATCCCACCTCCAAAATGCGACAGAGCTTCCCGCAATCACGGAACCGACTGGAGAAGTGTTAGAACACTTCCCTGCAGTCTTAACCTGCATTTCCGGAAAACCGGAAGTGCAGTTTCTGACTGCGTCGGGAGCCTCGTTGAGGCTTTCCGCAAGGTCCTAATGTAGCATGGATTCAGTGCCCAGGGCATTTGCCCCGTTCACCCAGTGCTGGGTCCACTGCTGGCCTATAGGACTATCAAAGAAAGAATTCTTGATATTGAACGATAGGAGCTGTTCAGTGCAGCTAACACCACATGTTCTTCACTCTATTTACATATTCTTGTCAGTTTTGGAAGGCCAGTTTTTTTTTCTTTTATCTTCTGCGGTGCCCACAGGCTCCCAGAGCATTCTTGCTTGCAAGATGCAATGCTTTCCTTTCAGCTTTATCAGCAGGCAGGGTTAGTGATGCTCCTTACTCAGAGAGGAGATGCTCTTGTGGAATGGATTGTGTGGAGTCTTTACAACATATATTTTTCTATTGTCTACTACCTGTTATCCTTCATAAGAAATATCTGGTCCCATTGTTGGTTAAGATGCAGGGTTGGGAGGATTCAATTATGCTATAGTCTCTTCTATCCACACAAGAGGCCAAGGCTCTGGAAAAGGTTGCTTCCTTTGAATCTGTGGTTTTGGCAGGTTGGAGCTCTGGGCCTTCTGCCATCTCATCATGCAATGATGGGTAGTCAATTATTGTAATTTTTTTGTATTTTCTGTTTGTCATTTATGCCAATAAAGGTTTTTTAAAAGTTAAAAAAGTTAGTTCAAACAAGAAGTTTTATGTGAAAATCACTTGTTGCCAGTTTTACAGGGGAAGAGTATAACGATTAGCATTATGGATGTTGCATTGTTCCTCTTACCTGTGTTAAGCTAAGACATAATCTTGACATGTCACAGAAAACTAAAAAATGCAAGTGGAATATGTCATCATTTGAGATGACTTGGTAAGGTGTCATTTAATGCTGCCAAATACACAAGACAGGTCATCATGACTGAAGAACATTGACATCTCATTGTGGCTTCTCTGCACTGCCCATACCACATCAAACTAGTGTGTGAAATGACTTAACTTTGGGCTAATGTGAAAAGCTTCTAGAAGCTGTTTCCTTAAGGTCAGCATTGAGTTCTGGGCAGTAGTCAAGCTACAACCAGAAGCCAGAACTGGGAGAGAACTACTGCCCAGACAATGCCCGTGCTCAGACATGAAGCTCTTATAGGCAGTCTTGTTTAGGGGAACACAACGGCCAGTCTGGTTGGGTGGAACCAGGCCAGAACCTTATTGCCCCAAAGGAAGCTCCAGATTCACCATTTCCTGGGGTAGCCCTTTACAGAGCTAAAAAGTCATAGTTGTGGAGCATCCCCTCCCCCTGCAACACTCAGTTTGATCTCCTTATTCAAGAATGAATTACTAATGGTTTTCCTGGGCTGCTCCCAGAGCTTTATGGTATGCATGAACTCTGATGGACATGACTATTTTAGGCAACTTGATTAGTTACATTTCCAGAGGGTCACTGTGGTGGTTGATACATGTCTGATTGCTGTTGTAAAAGCCTCAGCTAAAAGAATACTGTGGCTTTTTACAAAAAGCTGGCAGTGAAACAAGACTCACTTTATTCCCAAAATATAGTCTATGGGAAATCAGTCAGCATACCAAAGTGTTATTTTTTCTGTCCCCCAAAAGGAAATATGACTGGTGCCTTGCACTGTTTATCTGAGGGACACGCAGTCAGTTATTCTTAGGTATGTTTAAAGTTTAAAAAAAAAACCTTTTCAGGAAAAAAAGATCATACAAAATTCCCTACTTAGTGGTAAGTTGGGTCATGGATGCAACAACAGGCCCTTGACCCATTCAGCTATCTGAAAAATCTTTTTTTTCTTCTTCCTTAATGGTGGTTCCCTGGGGCACAGGGAGGAGGCAGTGACTACAGGAAGATGATGACTGGTGTCTGTTTCCATCCAGCAATGGATATACTACTTAGTGTTTCCAGCCAAGAGAACAATATTAGAGGAAAGACAGGAGAGACACAAGCAGAGGCATGTTAAGAAGGTATTCCCAATATACACGCCTGTCCCTGAAAAAGGAAAGGGAAAAAATGCCAGGGGTCAAATGGCAGGAAGAGCCAATGTGGAAATGGTATCGCTTATCACTGAAATAATTTTAAAAGGTTCATATACTTCTTGGGCTTGAGTCATTGGTTTTCCCATGTCATTTGATAAGAAAACAAACACTGTACTTTTATAGTCTTTTTAACACAACTTGGGGTGGATGGGTGTTTGGCGTGCGTTGATTAGGGCATGAATCGGATTTCCTTGCTCAAGGAAATTCAACACAGGCAAACTTTGCAAATCCCTGTTTTCAGAATGATAACACCTCACCAGACTACAAGACTGGAATCCAGAGCCTTCCTTAGGCTTGATCTACAAATCCTGAATAATCACATGGTACAGGCCTCTTGGGACTGTAGTACTTCAGAGTGCAGGTGAGGCCTCCACCATGGAGGTAGGGTTGCATGTTTGCTCACCGCACATTAAAAAGCACTCCTTCTACAGGGAGTTTTTTCCCCTCTCTCCGATGTGTTTTCTAATTACAGGGATTTGCTTTACACCATTCTATGCTTTAGCATTAGGAAAACGAACTGACAGACATCAACTGAGGGCCCAATCCTACCCAACTTCCAAGTGCTGATGCACCATGCCAGTCGGGCATGCACTGCATCCTGTGGTAGGGGGCAGTCATGGAAGCCTCCTCAAGATATGGGAATTTTTGTACCCTTATTTCAGAGCTGCACTAGCACTGGAAATATGGATAGAACCGGGCCCTGAGTATCTTTACTAGTCTCCTGAAAAGATAATGTCTGCTAAAATATGGGGATATGGGTGTACTGATGGTTAACAGAGAGACATCCTAAGCTATGCCACCACAACATACACTGACTTGTGTATGCCCATACATAGCCACCTGCTAATTGTTACAACCTAAGTTAATTGTCTAGGCCAGCCATTTTCAACCACTATGCTGTGGCACACTGGTGTGCCATGAATGTTCTGCAGGTGTGCCGTGGGAGTTTGGGAGAGGATCATTTATTAGTAGGGCCATTGGGGGATGTGAACCCCCAACCAACAACATGGTGTCCCTTGTCAATTGTCAAAAAACTGATGGTGTGCCTTGACAATTTTAGTACCTTGTCAGTGTGTCATGAGATGAAAAAGGTTGAAAATCACTGGTCTAGGCTATAGATTGCATGGCCTACATCAGGGGTCTCCAAACGTTTTGGCCAAAGGGCCACATCAAATATCTGGCACAGTATCAAGGGCCGGGAAAAAAAATTTAATATAAAATTTAAATAAATGCATTAGAGATGGAACTTAGATGAATGAATAAATGGGCTCAAATTTCCAGGATTTCTCCAAGCACCAACACACACCACAGAAATAAAGCTCACACTTAAATAGACCCCATTCCCCCACCCCACAAGCACAATTCCAGTCATGTCAACTGGGCCAGATGCTTTCAGGGGACCAGGGGCTGGCCATGGGCTAGATAGAGGCTCACAGCTCAGTGATGCTCACTATCTTGGGTAGGTTGACTGGTGCTTTGCGGCCCTGGTCTACAGTAAACCTCTGTGTTGCTCGGTTCCCTGGAAACAGATATTATTCCAGTGGTTTTGTGAGGATTGTGATGCGTTCACAGATTCTAAGAGTTTTCAGATAAATCTTATGTACAGCTTGTATTGATGTGTTAGGGTGGTGGAGACCACAAAGACCTTCAGCAGAGGGGCAGAGTCTAGGTAATGAAAACATTATTGTTCTCTTTCCCTCACTCTCTTCCTGCATTATTACTTAGTAAGTCATCCTGTACCTCCATGTATGCATTAAAATTAAATAACCCGCAAAACAGATGATCTGGGAGACAGGTAGGCTCTGCTGACTCAGTGCCAGAAGTCCCTCAAAGTCCTGGTTACCAGAACTGAATTAAGGGAATTTGTGAAAGAGAAGGAGGAAGGGAAGGGGGAACTTGCACAAGTTAAGAGGAAAATTTAGAAAGTCAATCCAGAATTCTCTACAGAAACAGAGGTCTGTGACCCAAAAGGAAAGTGGTAGTGATTGCAGGAAGGAGTAACAAATGACATGTCTGAAGTTCCAAGAAGAGAAAACAGGAGAAACATCCAATAACTCTTAATGAAATATTCAAAAACTTCAGATAATAGAAACACAAGTCCTGCTTCCATTACCCTTTTTCACAGAAATCAACTTTTCACCATATAAACAGTGAGTCAGTATTTCCTGTCGCTTCTTGCAATAACCGTATAATAATGATGTTGATTAATCAACTTGAGCCAAATTGGGAGGGGCCTTTTCAGATGTTTCTTGAAACAATGAATTTACAAGAAATATATAAAATTCTTTCTAAAGGAGATAGAATGGCTAACAAATTTCCTCAAAACAAGGGAAACTGCTTAAGTGTGTAAGAATATTGCATAGCAAATATTGTTGTCTGAATCTTAGCCTCTCATCTGTCCCCTTTTTAATTTATTATTTATTAAGGCTCCTTAGATTCCCCTGAAAAGTAACCCAACTGTACAAGGTGTATTTCTCAAAAGAAATCAAGCTACATGCAAATGACCTCAGTAATCGTAACTAGTGCTCTCATTTCTCAGTACAGTGAGAAACCTCAGTACAGTGAGGTTGCACACACAAAAATGGGTCTAAGCGTTTTCATACAAAGACTGTGGAACAGCAAACATCTTTTTGCAAGCAAATGGAGAGGAGTGATAACATGTCCAATTTGGAAACCTATTCCAATCCGAACAAACTTCAAAATATATATCAGTAATAGATGAAAATAAAATACAGTGATGCCTCGCAAGACGAATGCCTCGCGCAACGAAAAACTCGCAAGACAAAAGCGTTTTGCTATTTTTTTGGTGACTCGCAAGACGAATTTTTCTATGGCCATGCTTCGCAAGACAAATTTTTTGCTTTTTTTTGTTTGTTTTAAATCGCGCTTCGCAAGATAAAATTTTTGCAATACGAAACGACTCGCGGAACGAATTAATTTCATCTTGCGAGGCATCACTGTATTGGGTTGTATTTTAATAAAAGTTAATCATGGTTAACAGCGCAATCCTATGCATGTTTACACAGAAGTAAGTCTTATGAAGTGGTAGGATTTACAGACCAATTCAATGCAGATCTACAGCAGTGTATCTTGTGATCCACTGCTGTAAAACCTGTTACAGCAGTGAAAAAGGCACTCCTCAATCACATGTTCTGGAGCCACTGGCACAAATGGTTAGACTGAGGCTCTGTACCTCTGACAGCAGATCCCATGCACCCACTGGAGTAGGTACTGTGGTGGCAGGAGTGGGCAGGGGATGGTTCAGGAGAGGGAGGATCTCATTGACAGCAGTACATACCAAGATCTTATGCCTCCTTTCCAGCCCAGACCAGCCCTCAACTCTCCTCAGACCCACACTAGCAGAATAGCTGGCATAGGTCCGAGGAGACCCACTGACAGCCAGGCAGCCACACATTGGTAATTAAAAAATTCTTTCACTTACTTTTCTCAGGCCATCTGCTTCCCCTCACCCCCACCATTGCATGCAGTGTGCTCTCCAGTAGCTCAGTTACATTTAATAAATTGGTGAAGGATAGGATTGGGCCATTACTCCCTGATAAGTGTGATTGCAGCTTAAGTTCTATTGAAATTAATGGGGCTGAAGTAAGTCACAATCAATTTGTTTCATTGATTTCAAGAGTGCCTAGATGAACTTTTTTTTTTAAAGCAGCCTACTGATGCTGGACCATTACTCACCTAGGGGCTAATCTAATTGAGCTAGCATGCTTATTAGACATGGGGATAATTTAAGTAATAATGAGCTAATCCAACTTTCACACTGCCTAATCCAACAGAAGTACTGCCTATATTCCCATAAGGGATCCATGCCACTGCACAGACCCCTTCACTGGCTGCATGGCAGTTCACCGGCGTTTCTGGATGCACAGCAATGATGTCAAACATTATTGCCAGACTTCCAGGAATGCTGAGGTCTGAGCTTTATTTACCGTGTTTGGCTTTATAAGGCTTCAAGCTGCACAGTTTAACAGGAACCCTGAATACCACCTCTCTGTCAGCATATTGTCTTTATAAAAGGGGTAACTACAACCGATGTACACTCCATGATCTGGACTGGATCCCTTGAGTGAAATCAGGGTTAACTGGAACCAATGTGTTCCCTCATCTCACCCCTCCCTGGGATTATTATTTTGAGGTGTCAAAGTTCCAGTCTTTCGTAGTCTTTATTTGCAGAAATTGCAGTTTTCATTTACAGACAAGAGAATAGAATGTAAAATCAGGCATTGCCAAGACAATAAATGCACACAAAAATTAGCATACTAGTGTGACGAAGGCTGCAACTCTATATACCAGAGGTTCCCAAACTGTAGGTCCAGGACCCATTAGTGGGTTATAACCCAATTTTTGGTGGTTTGCAAAACTGACAGGGTAGATTAGGATCAAGGATTAAACAACCTGCTAGTTGGGGGGAGCACTACTGCCCAACCACCATTATAGCCATAAGAGATTGGGAGGCTGGTAAAGTGAAACTTTGTTTAAAGGTCCTGATGCTAAAAAAAAATCCCAATGCTAAAAGGCATACATGTGCTATAAGTGACTAGGACCTAACTAATTTTCTAGGTGACTAGGATCTAACTAATTTTCCAGTGCTGATGCAGCCACAATGCAGTGCCAAGGTAAGGGAACAAACATTCCCTTGAGGAGGCCTCCGTGACTGCCCCCCCCCCACTGCAGGATACAGCACATGCCCCATTGGCATGGCTGCATCAGCACTGGAATGTTAGGTAGGATTGGGCCCTTTGCTAGAGATGGCAATGGCTACGTCAGTTGATGAGAGTTTCCATAGTTCTGAATAAAATTATTACACCACTAACAGGTAGGCAATATTACACTTGGTTAGAAAGCAAAGCAAGTCTCTTTGCCTGACAGCATTTGGCAAACAGATATTTTTCCCCAGTGCTGTATTTCAAAGGAAAAAATACATGCTTCAGTACAAGAGAAAACATCCTGGTTTCAAACAGAGTCAGCAACTTCTGGTAATGTTTAGCTGATCAAGAACATTTGGTTGCATTTTTAAATGTAAGGCTTATTATTAAATATACTGCTTTTCAACAGAAACTTTCACAAAGTAGTTTAACATAATGAATAGCCCAGTTGTAACTAACCCTTCCCCCCCCCCACTAATGCAGGCATGCCACCAGAGCATGCACTGCTCCTGTGGGGGAGGAAGAGTCCTGGAGGTCTCCTGGTAGCACTTGTTAACTTGCCCTCGGGTAAGCCTCCACTGCCTGTTGAATTTACTTGCTGCAAGTCCAAGTGGACCTGGAAAGGCAGATTGAGGCTGGGAAGTGGAACAGGATATAGGTGTCCTGTTTTCCATCCTGTTCCTCCCCTTGCTTACCCACCCCTGGCTTTGCTGGCTTACTGGCTTCAGCGGGGGCAATGGGCTCTGGCAGCAAGGCTGTGTGCTGCCACCTCTTGTGGCAGCACTCTCAAAATGACCACCAGTGGTGTGCTATACACACCATCAGCAACCATTTTACAACATCAAACACTGTGTTGCTGTCATAAAACCTCCCTTGTGCTGACCTCATCTTAGTTCGGATTGGGCCCAAAATCAAGAAATGGTTCCCTTGTGCCAAAAGGGGTCACAATCTGAAAAAGATGCAGAAGGAACACCAGCAAACAGCCACTGAAAAACATACTATGCTGGATTGAATGAGGACAGTTGATCTTTTCCTGCTAAATGTAAGAACACTACTTTTAAAGGTGCTTCCTTGCTCAATTAGCAGGGATTAAGAATAAAGGTAGGCACCGTATTTTTCACTCCATAAGACACACCTGACCATAAGACGCACCTAGTTTTTAGAGGAGGAAAACAAGGAAAAAAATATTCTGAACCAAATAGTGCAATAAAATATTTAATAAACTATAACAGAATAACATTTGAACCATGTAAAGTGAACATCAGTCAACAGTGGCATTAAGAACCATTATCACTGTCATTAACAAATGGAGAGACTCAAAGGTTTGAGTACTCTAGTTTTCTGGAAACCCCAAGAACTCATCATAGCTAGAGTCAGAATTTATGAAGCTCACAAAAGCAGGTGCACACAAATAGGGGATCACATTATCTTTCTGCTACAATGATGTTCTGCCAAATTCCAAACCACTGGGCCTCCTGCCCGCTTAAGGCTGATCAGTCCCCCTTGTGCAACTCACCAGTGCAGCAAGCAAAAGTGAGTCCAGTTCCAGTCCTCAGATGCAAAGTAAATTAGTCCCATCAATCAGAGTTACCAAATCAGAGTCCAGAGCCAATAAGCCAAATTACAGTCCAAGGTCAGGTTCCAGGTAGGTCAGTCAAATCCATCAGGGTATCCAAGTCCAGTCACAATCCACAGTCAGATTCCAAATTCAATAAACCCAGTCAGTCTCCTCTCCTACCTCCAACCTGCACTCCTTCAAAACCCACAAACCCTTTCTGCCTCTGGTACTCCTTATATCCCTGAGGGCCCTATTGCCTTCCAGTGGCTGCAGCTGTGCAGCACACTCTGCTGGATGCCCAGGCCTTACCCTTAAAGGGGCCACTGCTGACACCACATCTACCTCCTCACCAGATCTTCCTCGATTCCAATACAAGAGGGGGGAAGCAGATCTCTATACAGACCAGTGCAAAAGCAGGGGAAAGGTGTGGGGAAGGGAAGATCTCTGTATAGACATCACAGCAAGACCAGTGCAAAACACCTTGCACACAGAACCAACAGATGGAAGTGGGGGGGGGCAGATCTCCATACATACCAGTGCAAAAGCAGGGGAAAGGTGTGGGGAAGGGAAGATCTCTGTATAGACATCACAGCAAGACCAGTGCAAAACCCCTTGCACACAGAACCAACAGATGGAAGTGGGGGGGGGCACAGATCTCCATACATACCAGTGCAAAAGCAGGGGAAAGGTGTGGGGGAGGGAAGATCTCTGTATAGACATCACAGCAAGACCAGTGCAAAACACCTTGCACACAGAACCACACAGAACTGTCAGGTGCTCGCTCCCTGGACTCACTCCCTAGGCTCCCTCCCTGGGCTCACAAGCCTGCCAGGGGCTCACTCCTAGGGATGCTTGGATGGGAGAGAAGCCTGCGATTGACTGGTAGCTCTCAATCGACATAATGAGCACCCCTGCTCTAGGGGCTTGCTCAGCAAGACTGCCACCCCACCCACGCTTTCCTGGGAGTGAGCCCCAGTGACTCTGAGACTTACTTCTGAGTAGACAGGAGGGCTTGCTCAGCAAGACTGCCATCCCACCCACACTTTCCTGGAGCAGAGCGGGCGGGGCCGGGGCGGAGGTTTTTTTTTTTTTTTGCAGTATTCGCTCCATAAAACTCACACACTTTCCCCCCCCCCACTTTTTTTGGGGGGGAAAGTGCGTCTTATGGAGCGAAAAATACGGTAATTCTTTTTCATTTTTAAAAACTTATTTTAGAAAAACACAAATTACAAGACATGAACATTAACAGACACTACAAGCACATTCCAGACAAAATTCATGTACAGTATACAGGTCCAGCTTTGTTATACAATGATTTTTTTATACACGGATTTGACTCAACACGAATGGCCCCCTGCAAATGAGAAGGAATGTGCTGATCCCTGGAGAAGGGAAAAATGCACCCCTTTAAAATCACAGTTTAAAAAACTGCTTTTCACTGTTGCAGAGAGACAGTCGTACAAGTGATTACAGGTATAACCTAAGTATCCACAGATTTTTCTGTCTCAAAGCTGATGAGAAGGGCGCTTTAAATTAAAGGAAAACAGTCATTTAATAATGCCAGAGAGGACAGCCGGCTGACAATTCATCAATCATTCTCCCTGCTGACTTCACTCCTTCCTTCCCCCTGAGCACGTGAAATAAGGCTAAATGGCAGCAATTATCACCTTCTCCTTTCCCCCCTGCTGGGGATCTTGATGAAGGGAGGAATTGCTGCCTCCTAGTGAAGCCTAAGCTCCTGGAGAGAGACTTTGCTTTACAAAGATCAGCAAGGTTGTTTTTAAATCACCAGAGCAAAGAGACTTTGTTTTTTAAATTGATTTGCTATAGTGCATTTTTTTGCCATCCATGTGAGTTCTTGGAACTGAACCCTCACGAATAATGAGACTCAACCTGTAGTTCTTCTGCAGCCATAGTTATCTTACTCAGTCAGCATGAAATTAATTGAACATTCATCTGATACATATTCTTCACATAATGTATGACTGGTTCCCATAACAACTCAAAGGGGATAAACAAGCAGTGTCCCACTGTGCTTGTAAATAAGCTATCAATTTAGCCATTGTGGCAAAGTGCCATTCATATAGCCAATATTTAATTGTTGGGCATGTGAATTCTGCTATCTGGTAATGGTAGTAATTCTAGCATGCATAATAAATAAGCTACTAACAACCCTCCTGTGTTCTAACCATATTGCATTTCCCAGATAATTTAACAAAATATTCAGGGTGCCATAGGAGAGCGATAGCCAGTCATTTCACTAATTATAGTAATGACCTCTATTCAGAAATTCTTAATGTCCTGACACTCCCACCTACAATGCAAAAATGTGGCTTTGAAATCATCAGAACTATTTTTATATACTCTTGTGAGCTATGATATAATCAGATACAATTTAAAGAGAATCTTATAGATTCTTTTGCAGTTTTAAACAGTCAAGCAACTAGGCATGTAGAAAATATTTATCTCAAAGCAGAGTCATTAATGTTACACTTTAGCATATTCATTTGATTTTAAGAATGAAGGAAAGCAGTTGCCCAAAGAAGATTAATTCTTACTAGCAGGATTTGGATGCAAGATATTGGATGTGAAAGTGATACAGTACCCAAAAAAGAGAGGTGACAGACTGAAAAAAGTGATCTGGCAGGTCTTACACAAAATTGCTGTACTTTGATCGGAATAAATTAATATGCAAATATAATTTTATATGGGGTCAAGGTAAGAAAAGAATAATGTTGGTAATAGTACATAGGACCATAGGACATGTCAGAGGACAGTTACAGTCCAATCCTATCTTGGGTTTACAGTGGTGGATCTCACAATCTGCCACTGTAAGTCTGGGAACAATGGCACAAAAGTTGCTCTGTCATTCTGGGGGCCAGGCATGCCAATGCAAATGACCAGAGGTCCCACGCACATATCACCAGCCCACAGAACCTCCCCTGTCCTCCACTGAAACAGGAAGGTCAGTGGCAGGGGCAATTCAGGGGAAGAGCAAGGGCAGAATGACATGGGAGCCTAGGCTGGGAGCAATTTGGAAGCAGGAAGAGGAGGATCTCAGTGGCAGCTACATATGCCGAGAGCCTATTTCACTTTGCATCCTGAACTTGCCCCGAGTCTCCTTGGACCCACAGGAGGCCAGGCAGCCTATGGGGAGTTAAGTAAGAACATAAGAAGAGCCCTGCTGGATAAAGCCAAAGACCCATTTAGTCCAGCTTCCTGTATCTCACATGGCCAACCAGATACCTCAGGAAGCACACAAGACAACAAGAGACCTGCACCCTGGTGTCCTCCCTTGCATCTGGCATTTGGAGGTTAACCTACTTCTAAAGTAACAAGGAGTTTTACTTACTGTTCCTGGGCTGTCTGGTTGTTCCCCCATAGCATGCAGAGCACATAGTATAGCATGCACTCTGTCAGCAGCTCTATGTGCTATGAGCTGGCTGAGGATAGGATTTTGGGTCTTACGTTTGATAAAATAAGTAAAGTACAGTGCAGCACTAGTCTTGATGCTGTCTGCAAGGCGTAATGCTGAAAGTCACTGATGACCTGGGCATATCACTGCCAGTACCTAATTATGCAGGTTTTAAAAGGAAGAAAAAGGGGAGAAAGATTTTAGTTTCACAACATACAATGCTGTCCTGATATGCCCGAGAATAAAGAATCCTATCCTTAGCTTAAAAAGCAGTTTAGTTCTTTGTCTCTTATTAAAATTATTGAACCATTTGGCTCCAATGTAAAAAAAAAAATGAAATTCCTTACCCTCTGGCACAACCCAAATATTTCCAGAAGGATGTTAGGAAAGTTTTAAGAAACCAAAATTGAAATGCTGGATTTCTTGCAAAGCAAACAGAATTATAAGAGTTGCAGCCCCTAATTTACAATAAATATGTACATGCATATTTAATATGTACTATTATTATAGTATTGCTACTATGAAGATGTTAATTGCCTGAATTGTTCTTTTCTAGCCCTTGTGTAGTTCCTATTAATTTCCACAGGACTTGTGCATGCAAACTTCCTGGTAAAATTAAGAAGCAAACTAACAGAAGCAAACAAGTCCCATTCTAGGGGTAAAGCCAGTATGAATTCAATCTTAACAAACTTTCCATCACCAATACAGCCACAATGAACCTCCTCCCCTGAGAAGGCCTCCGTGATGGCTCCCCAACACCACAAGATGCAGCAAATACCCTGTTGGCAATGGCTGTTTCAGCGCTGGAAAGTTGGATAGGACTGGGCCCTAAACTATCTTGCTAAATACATGAGATTGTTACTTGGTGGCAGAGCACATGTTTGCATGAGGAAGGTCCCAGATTTGAACCCTAATATCCCCAGGTAATACTGGGAAAGACCCCTGTCTGAAATCTTGAGCTGCTGCTGACTAGCTAATGTTGAATATACAGAGACAGCTGAACCATCAGTGTGACTCAGTGAAAGTCTGCCCCATAAGTACAATTTAGGATATATATGTCCAAAACAGTTGTGGCCTAACCCTGGGTGTGTGTGAATGGAACTTCAGAAATGTTAATCTGCATGGTGCACTGAACTACTATCGGACTACTGGTCAATCTAGCCCAGTCTTATCAAGGACTGGCATTGGCTCTCCAGGATCTTAGATAGAGGCCTTCCATAGTCCTGATAATTGCAATTTGGTAATTGAAGATATTGGGGCTTGCACCTGGAACTTTTATACATGTAAAATGTGTGCCCAGCCATTAAACTATGTCCTTTTGCTTAAAACAATTGTTTCTCTAGCTATTGTTCAATTCCTGCTACTGTTAAACAGTTGTTCTTTGGCTGATTGAGACCAGGTATCTCTGCACAAATGCCTATATTTACAACAGGATGCAGGTATCTTGTTGTCTTGTGTGCTTCCTGAGGCATCTGGTGGGCCACTGTGAGATACAGGAAACTGGACTAGATGGGCCTTTGGTGTGATCCAGCAGGGTTCTTCTCATATTCCCAAATTCTTAGGATGAAATATCAAGTAAAAATACACATAACTACAAGGTAGTTTTGCCACAAAGTATAAGCATGTTCCTAGAATTTTTTCCCCTTCCTAATTAGAAACATCACCATGATTATGCATGGAAGGTGGTGACAACAGCTGGTGTTGGAGTTGATAACATTCTCAGAAATGCCCTCTTCACCTCCAAGGCAGTGCAGAAGATTGTAATACAATCTTCTATGCTTCTGTGCTTTCCAATGCAGAAGACTGTAATACAAAAATCACAATACAGTACTGCTACACATTGCAAGCATTACTCAAGCCAGTTCAACTCATTCAGACTGAGGGGCCAATCCTAAAGGTGGTGATGCCGCCGCCAGGTGCAGTGGTGCCAAAGTTGCTATCGCTGCATCCTACAGCACAAAGGCAGTCGTCAGAGGTCTCCTCGAGGGATGCCCCAAGCCCCACAATGGGGCTTCTTGAGTGAGCGTAGACTCTGTGATACTCAGCAGACCCGACATGGAGTTCTGGATCTGGCAGAGCAGAGTTCTGCCAGTTCCATTCCCCTCCTGCCCCACTTCTTCCCCCACCACGCCCTGGAACACTTCCCCACCCCAACGAACCAGCTCAATAGGTGGTGTCACGGGCGTGCCTTACAGTACATTTGTGACACACAGCACCAGCAATACACTTATACTGCTGGCGCTGACAAGCTCAGGACTGGGCTCTAAATTAGGCACACACATAACTGTTCCTTATTCCCAATAAGTGGCAAATAAGACATTTAATTATTTTACCTGACCTGTAAACCACTTTGTGAACTTTGTATCACAAAAAGATTTTTGTTTTTTAGGGTGAGCTGCTGTTGATCTGTTTCCATAGCACACAAATGTGCAGTTATTGCTCATTTGTTGCAGGGAATCCTAACATGATCAGACTTTCCCAGAGCTCAGATTGAAATATTTTATCATTGGGAAATTACAGTTTGTTTTCTATGAACAACTATGACTATATAAACACATATCTGGCCTGTTTAAAGTGAAAGTTAAAAATTAGGCCTACAACAACAAAGCAGTGGGGAGGACGGAACCAGAAAATGTAAAGCCTCTACTATAAAAACTGCATCATCCAAATTAAAAAGTGAATTTACAATAGTATAGAAATCCATTAGCAAAACTGACAGTCCCACCTCAAATATATTGCTTGTGCAAGGGTACCATGGGTAGATTGTACTTTTAAGTTCAAGTACTCAATTTAAACTGAGTCTGGATAAAGAATTTACAAAGTATTAGGTAAAAAGAAAGAGAGCGTTCTGCTTATAATCTGACTCTGCAAATACAGCAGAAGCAAGTAGGATGTAAGTCAGAAATGGTCATTATGAACAGTGTTTGTGTTGCAGAATCCATTAATTTCCTGTGGGACTATGGCCAGGTCAAATTACTGTTTTGAGTGTTATTTCCTGCTCCCACTCTTTGTCTTCTTTTGAGAACCCATGGCGTGAAATTCAATAAAGATAATCATAAAGAAGGATGCATGAGAAAGGAGAAAAGTCAAAAAAGCACACAAGTGAATGATGGGAATGGCCTACTGCTTAGTAGTACTGCTGCAAAGGTTTTGGATCATGCTCGAGTCACCAATGTCGTTCTGTTTTAAAAATGGCAAATATGATTTCTAGTTAGAGCTAGTCATGTCAGATAAATGTGGTACCTGATTCGAGATAGACAGGGTGTGTCCTCCAGCTAGGCATCTCTGAAGTCAGTTGTTTGTGCTGCTGGATGCTGGGGCCTGAAGTGCAGCAAACAGAAGGTATACTGGCCAGCCTAGACCAAACAGGAAGGCCAGGTTCCTCATATTTACCAGGAGTGGTCAATCTAGAGGATTTATACTGCCTACCACTTATAGGGATATTTGTTAACACCGCTGTTGGCTTGAAGAAGACTTTGAGGCCTGACTATACACAGACTATGACAACTATGTAAGGGCCCAATCCTATCCAAATTTCCAGCTCTGGTGCAGCTGCAGTGCAGCCCCGAGGTAAGGGAACAATGTTCCCATAACTTGAGGAGGCCTATGTGACTGTCCTCCCACCACAGGATTCAGTGCGTGCCCCATTGGTATAGCTTCACTCGCCCTGGAAGATTAATTAGGAATAGGCCAGTGATTTTCAGCCTTTTCCATTCTGTGGCACACTGACAAGTTACTAAAATTGTCAAGGCACACTACCAATCTTTTGACAATTGACAAGGCACACCATGCTGCTGGTGGTGGTGGGAGCTCACATCCCCTAATGGCCCTACTAATAAATGACTGTCCCCCAAACTCCCATGGCACACCTGCAGACCATTCACAGGACATCAGTGTGCCACAGCACAGTGGTTGAAAATGGCTGGATTAGGCCCTAAGCCAGCCTAGCCCGAAAGCCTGAAGTTCCCAGTTCAAGCACTGGAAGACTGCCTAAGAGCCAGTGCTATTGCTGGATCAGCATATGAAGACATAGGCATTGCTCCATTTCATACTGATCAAACCTCATTGTACTTGGATTCTGCTCTTCACAAAAGACACTGAAAAACTGTTGAAGGTGCATGGGGCAAAGATAAAACAGGTTTGGAATGAATGACCTACTAAGAAATGCTGGTGGAACTGGGCTCAAGAAAAGAGAGTGAAGTGCAAAAGTGATAAATGCTCTTTCATTCCTTATAACCCAGAAAAGACATGATGTTGAGGCAAATCACCTGTTTTGCAAGCAAGTTGACTTGCTCTCCTCCAAGACTTCTTCCCAACACTTCTAAAACACAGTGTGCTTTTTAGTCATTATCAGCTGTCGACACTGGATACAGAACGCTTGCTTGTGTGTGCTGACAGATGCAAATCTGACTCATTTACTTCCTTTCAAGTCAAAACTGTTCTAAGAATGCTAGTCCTTTTGTGGTGTCAAGCAATGACTTATCCCTTATATACCTCCCAATGCAAACACTTTTACTTTCAAGGTAAGCATTCTTTCTTGGCAAGCCCCTAAATATACAGGGTGAACATTTCAGTCAGTGATATGCACCTGAATATTTTCAGAGTGAGAAGAATGCTAGGGTGGTAGTCATTTCTTACACCTGTACATTAGCTCTAATCTCCTTTTCTCCACTCACAGATAATATGTTAGACTCCCATCTCACAGCTGTTACCATTTTCTTACAGACTATGACACCCATGAGTTGTCCCTGGCCAGGTCTATAAATGAGCCACCGCAATCTTTATTCTAAAAACTCAAGCAGTCCAAATATTTGCTGTATAAATCACCTGTCACTGGGTACCTGAGAGATCCATAATCTGTCAGGCAACCTCATATCATCCGACATGTGACACCTGCTTTGGCCTGGACGCCTTTAAAAGGAGATTGGACAAGTTTCTGGAAGAAAAATCCATTACCGGTTACAAGCCATGATGTGCATGTACAACCTCCTGATTTTAGAAATGGGCTATGTCAGAATGCCAGATGCAAGGGAGGGCGCCAGAATGAGGTCTCTTGTTATCTGGTGTGCTCCCTGGGGCATTTGGTGGGCCACTGTGAGATACAGGAAGCTGGACTAGATGGGCCTATGGCCTGATCCAGTCGGGCTGTTCTTATGTTCTTAAAACATAAAAACATTAAAACAAAGCAAAATCCAGCACACACTGTTGAGCCATTGGGGGGGGGGGAAGGCTTAAATTAGTCCTGAGAAGCAGTCAAGCCACAGCACTGTGACAGGAGCACAGAGGGCAAACATCCACCCATCAACCAAATGCCAGAAGAAATAGGATAGCAATCATTTAATAAACTAATTCCTAATAAGCACTTATCTCTTTATTCAATATATTTTTACTGCACCTTTTGACCCATAAAGGTTCACTAGGTGGCTTAATAAATGAGCAATAAAATTTTAATAATCATCAGGAAAATCAGCAAAATAAGCCAACAAAAGTCCAGCAGCTAGCACACTACAAATCGATTTGTAAACCAAAAGCCAAACCAAATGTTGTTTTCACTCACCATCTAAAGGTGAGTGTGTTAATTCAAGATTCCTTGGGAGAGTGGCACAGTCTCAGTGCTACCACTTAAAAGGCCTTCTTCATCCTTTGTAACCACTCATGGCGCTTCTGAGGATGATGAAAATAGGATGATGAGTAGATGAGCTAGTCTAATCCAGCAAGTTCTTTTGTTCTTAAATTAAAAGATGGCTACAGCACAACCCTTATAATAATAGATGATGACATGTGAAAGTACTCTTGTGAATGGCCCCAACTGGCTGTCCCTCTGACTTGAAAAGCCATTTCAGGCTGGTTTTATTCAGAATTATGACCACGATGACCGCAAAAACCTGTGCCAGTACTAAGCAGAGAACAGATTGGAAAGATGCAGTGAACAAAAATGACATTAATTTTAAAAAAGAATTATTAATGAAAACAGGATTTGGAATACTTGTTTCCCAAACCCAGTTGGTGGCCTCCCAAGGCAGCATATCCTGAATACTGTGAATGCTGCTGCTGTCGTGGCCAGGAGTTCCCTCCCAGAGAACAAACATCAGTATCTTTTCTTACTTTAGGAACAAGAAATATTATTCTTTCCAGTGGCCATTCTGGCTTGCACTGTTAATGCTTTGTAACCTGTGCCTGTGCGTGCACACATGGTGTGCTATGTATGTGCCTGAAGACCAAGAATCATTCAGAGAGGGTCAGGTCGGGAGAAGGGAATGAAATGTGGCATGATACCCAGCTGTTGTCCAGTAAAGGATTAAAAGCGGATGGACCAACCATTCACAGCCTCAGTGCTTAAGTGCATGCAGGCATGACATTAAAAAAAAACAAAAAACCAGCTTTGGGGGAAAATGAAAGGAGAAGAAAGCTGCGATCTGGTTATCATTAAGGCTTCCTGGGGAGTTCAGTTGCAGATTTCTGCCAGCCCCATGCACTTTAACCTACTTCAGAGAAAACAAGCAACCCTTAAGCTCCTTTATAACCATCACTTCTCTTTGTTTGCCCTTATTTACTAGAAAGAACCAATTCCTCAATTAGAGCCCAATTCTATCCAACTTTCTAGCACTGGTTCAGCTGCAATGCAGCCCTGAGGTAAGAGAATGCATGTTCCCATAACTTGAGGAGGCCTCTGTGACCATTTCCCCACCACAGGATTCAGTTTACATCCCATTGGCACAGCTGCACCAGCACTGGAAAATTGGATAGGATTGGGCCCTTAAACATCCAAAAACTGAAATAAACAGACTTAACTTTGTTTGTGCTTTCTGCTTGGAAGCAGTTTTACACTTCTAACAACCTGAATTTTACACCAATGGGAGGCTCTGCTGTATAGTTGTGTTACCTAAGAGTGAAATATCCTGGTTATATCCTTTTTGGTAATGAATGACTCAGCAGGTGAATCTGAGGCGCCTGAGGGAGGACATGACTGAGACATACAAAATTATGCAGAGGATGGAGTGGATAGAGAGACGTTCTTTTCCCTCTCACATAACACCAGAACCAGGGGACATCCACTAAAGTTGAGCGTTGGAGAGTTAGGACAGACAAAAGAAAATATTTCCTTACCCAGAATGTAATTAGTCTGTAGAACTCCTTGCCACAGGAAGTAGTGATGGCATCTTGCCTAGATGCCTTTAAGAGGGGATTGGACAAATTTCTGGAGGAAAAGTTCATTATGGGTTACAAGTCATGGTAGGTATGTGCAAACTCTTGGTTTTAGAGGTAGGCTGCCTCTGATTGCCAGATGCAGGGGAGGGCACCAGGACATAGGTTGTGTCTGTTGTCTTGTGTGCTCCCTGAAGCATGTAGTGAGCAACTGTGTGATACAGGAAGCTGGACTAGATGGGCCTTTGGTCTGATCCAGCAGGTTACTTCTTATGTTCTTAGGTGAGGAATGAAGAATGGAGTGAAAGGAAAGCAATAGGGTTAATTCTAGGCTTGACACCCTTGTATTTTTCTTGCTAACTGTTGACTTACACCAGGCATCATCTTCATTACTGGCAAGTGCAGAGAGCATGTGGCATCACCTGAAAGAGGGAAGTAGCTGAAGGAAAAACAAGAAAGGAGCACTGTTGCAAGACTTTAGTTATTGTCCTAGAAGAATAATGATCTGAACATACCTTTCAGCATGCTCCAATTAAAAAAAAATCTGCCCATGATTTGTCTGCCCCAATTATCTTTGTCACGTTTCATGCAATCTCAGTTTATCCTTCCTTACAAGGAAGGGTGGTATAAAAATGTGAAAGTAAATAAATATTAAGCTTTGTGCTTTCCCCATCTCTCTGCTCTTTCTCCTCTCGGGAATGTGACTTTGAGATTTTTTCTAAAAGGATACCAAATTTGTGCAGCTGCACCCTTGTGCTCCCTGACAGCTTTTATGTTGTGTGCTGAAAAGGTGATGGCAGCAGCAGGTCCCAACGGATACTGAAGTAAATTTGCTTGTGAAAGATAAACAGCATTCCTCCCCCATCCTTTTCCAAACAGAAGTAATATGTTCATCAGTGATGTCACACTATTTACACAAAATCAGCTTATTTCTTCAAAAGAAAAGGATTAGGACAATAAAAGAGGAGGGGTGGGGTAGTGGCCAGGAAGAAAAGCAACACTAAGAGTTTGTTTTTCTAATGGTGGGAAGAAATGCCCACATAAACAAAAACAAACAAAACAAGAAACAAAACAATTGACTTTCCTATGGGGAAAGTCAATAGGGACTAGGGAGCATCTGATTCAGGAAGGAATTAGCCCTAAGAGAGTATAATTGTTCGAGACCAGCTTTTCTCAACATTTGTTGTTGTTGTCGTCATCCCCCGCTGTACCATTTCGCATGCTCCACCTATTGGAAATACCACTATAAGTAACTGGCGATGATCTCATCACCAGTTACTTCCAGACTGGAAGGCCAGACACAATGTGATGAACACCAATAAGAGGCTTAGGGCAGATGAGAGGGCTTTTTTGAACATGCACATGCTGGAGCTCTGCTCGCTGAGCTGAGCCCCCTACTGCTGCTTGTCATGTTGCTTTGCTGGTCTCGCTGCCAGGTAGCAGGGGTCCCATGGGTACCACCAGACACTACTTCAAGTACCACTGGTTGAGAAATGCTGTTCTAGACCATCCAGATGGAAATAGGGTAGCATTTGGCTAGTTTGGTCACAAGGGTAAATTCACAAGTGAAAGATAATTGGAGAGGGGCACTAAGTATAGATATTTTGAATAAGTATATAAAGGTCTTCAGCTAAAAGCCTTTGAGTAAGGACTGGGGAAGCGGGGATCAGGAGTGTTTCCTGCTAAATGACATCGCAGATATAGTGGACTTATTAGATAAATGAGTGGTGTTGTTCTGAATGTCAAAGGGCATAGACTCCAACATGTTAGAGAATGTAAGAAGAACAAGCTTCTCCACTAGAAACATTGTGGATGGTAAACACTGTAGGAGAGCTATAGTCACTGTTAGTCACTCCTCGCAGTACTGAGTAAGATGGACCAATGGTTTGACATAATGGGAGGCAACCCAAATGGTACCAGGGAACTGGTATGAGATGCAAGTGTTGTCATACTGACTGGGAACAATAAGCTTAATGCTATCAAATTCAACATATGAGTGAGTGGAAAGTTGCCAAGGAAGTCATATTTAATGTCGTAAGGGCTAAAAAAATGAGAAGATTAATCAAAAGGAAGTTGAAAATGCAAGTAAAGAAAGTCAAATCTGTTCATGATTTCTCGAACCCTCAGTATGGCTACATGACAGGGAATAGGACTGGGTAGTAAGTGAAATGGATTGGTTGTATATTCAGGACAGACCACATGCATTGCATGAAGAAGTGTTAACATATACAGTTTGCTCAGTGGCCACTGGCTTAGATGCCTTTAAAAGGGGATTAGACTGAGGGCAAAATCCTAACCAGGTCTACTCAGAAATAAGTCCTACTTTGTTCAATGGGGCTTACTCTCAGGAAAGTGTGGTTAGGATTGCAGCCAAATTCACATAGTCTAGATCTGCTAATGGCTATTAGTTCAGATGGCTTCGTGAAGCCATCAGGTTCAGAAGCAGTATGCCACTGAATATCATTTGCTGGACAGCAACAACAGAGATTGTCAAGAAGATGTTTCAGCTCTAATTCGGTGATAGAAAAACCCCATAAATCAGTGGTTCTCACACATTTAGCAAGGGGATCCACTTTTTAGAATGAGAATCTGTCAGGACCCACTGGAAGTGGTCATGACCAGAAGTGACATCATCAAGCGGGAAAATTTTCAACAATCCTGGGCTGCAATCCTACCCACACTTATCAGGAGTAAGTGCCATTGATTATCATTGTTAAAATATTATACATATTAGCCTGTTAAAAGTACAGGTCTATAACACTTCCCCAAATGCAGTCGCAGATCATGGTAGCATCAAGTCTAATATATTAAAAATAAAATATTGAAATGAATGGGGACCCACCTGACATTGGCTCATGACCCACCTAGTGTTTGAGAAACACTGCCATAAATAAATCCCACAGTTTGAGAAACACTGCCATAAATAAATAGTACACATAGACCTTGCTCTACATCAGTTGAGGTGAGATCCCTCCAGTGTACTAGCCAGGTGTAACTCACATGTGATGTCCAGACTACCTTTCTCCTCTCTGTGTATTTTTTTATTTGAGGGCTTTATTTGCAGATTCCTGTTAGAAGGAGGCTTATATTAAGATAAGAAATCCCTTTCCTCCCATCTCATTCTCCATTTACAGTTATGATGGGCCCTTCCTCTTTCTTTTCAGAGTACAACCAACACATGTAGAAGTACTGATGCTTTTACACTGTAGGTGAGAAAAAGAGCCTCAGTTTAGGGGGAACTCAGCTCAACATCTCAAAAAACAACCATCCCTGGAGCACAGTGAAACATAAATGAACCAAATCATTAAGAAAGAAAATCTATTTTGCTGCCAGGTACGCTTAGCAAAACATAATAAAAAGAACTTGAAATGTAATCCTTCTCCTTCACTGGATGCAGTAAATCAGTTTTGTTTTCTTCTACGTGCTAAACCCACAGGCCATACATAGGCGTAACCTGCCAAGGCTAGAATTGGGGAAGAAGAAGATAAAAATGCCAAAGCACAACTCAGAAGAGAAGGTGAATTAAAGTTATGAGATTGGTGAAGAATGGTGTTAAATCTGGTTCTCCATCTTAGAATCAACCATGGATAATATCAGAAAAGTTAGCTGCAAAGTACCACACCCACAATCCAGTAGCATCTGGAAATTATGCCTCCATTGCTACCCTCCCGCCTCTTAGAGGACTTGCACAACATAAAAGAAACAGTCCAAGACCCAGTCTCAAAGATACTCTCACCTCATGTGTTATTTGGGTTCACTTAGCCACATTATCACATGAGGTTTCCTCCCCATTCCACCTTTGGAATCCACCGCAACTCCCCTGTGACTCATTCCTGTGATAAAATCATTGTACAGCATTTGTATAAATAAAAACACTTCTTATATTGAGGTATATCTAGTCCACAATTATCCACTCTGATTGGCAGCATCTCTCCAGGCTGTCCAGCATAGTTCTTTTCTGTCACCTGCCGTTGAAAATGCCCACGATTGAACCCGGGACAATATGCATGCAAAGCACATGCTATGAATTAACCATTGAAATATGGTCTCTCTCAGAAAACACCTGTGTTTGGTTGCTGGGGACCCTGGACTCTACATTGGGCCTCCCATGGCACTTCTGCCCAGTTTCCGATAGTGCTTTGGGTGCTACCACTGTCAGAGTTCAGGGGTCACTGTGGTCAGGTGGCATTTGATGGACTTGGGTCATTCTGGCTAACATCTGATACTACCCTGCTCCCAAATTTAGTTGTCCTTGGAGACCATGTTTAGCTTGTGGAACTTTTGCTTCACCTAAGAAGTCAGACAAAAAACTGCAAGAAATAAAGAATAAAGCTGCAGTTGGAGCAATCTGAACAAGCCATAAGACACCAGATGTGGAAAGTGAGATCAAAAGCAGCTCTGAAAAAAATAAACACTACAACAGCACTGTCATTCTCTTTGTTTTGATCAATCAGCTCTTATCTCATTCACAAATCCATCTCTTTGCTAATGCACTGAGTTCACATTCCAGTTTGTTCTGGCTAACACGTGCAACCTGATAAAGCATTTTTACTGCCCAGTTGGAAAAGCACACACAGTACAAATACTTCAGTGCAAGAACAGGCCTTCATTCCTGAACTACACCCATAAGGATGCAGGTACTTGAGTTCATTAAGAATGCAGGTAACTGACAGCATGTCAACACTTCAAATGATAAGCAGTTTCAGATCCATTTAACTTTCACGGCTTCCAGCCAAGGAATCCTGGAAACTATACTGTGAAAGGAAAAGATTCCCTCCCTGTGCCTCTGCTCCAACAATGGGTTCTTACCACTGTCATGGAAATATATTTAACATCACTTTCCTACCCTTTCTCATAATAGCTGTATGCTACTTGAGCTCCTATAATTCAGCACGTTTTTTTCTCATTTTGAATATGAAGCTGCCTTCTACTAAGACAGCACACAAAGGCCTCTTCCTTTCTCCCCTTTTTATTCTCACAACCCTGTGAAGTGGATTAGGCTGTGACTGGATCAAAGTAACCAGGACCCAATCCTATCCAATTTTCCAGTGCTGATGCAGCTGTGCCAATGGTGCATCCTGCATCCTGTGGTGAGGAGGCAGTTTCAGAGGCCTTCTCAAGGTATGAGAACATTTGTTCCCTTGTCTCAGGACTGCATTGTGGCTGCACCCGTGAAGGAAAGTTGGAAAGAACTGGGCCCTCAGTGAGCTTAATGGTTGAATGGGGATTTCAACCTAGGCATCCCAGTCTTAGTTCTCTAACCACTACACCACACCTGCTCTCTCTGTTCTTGAGGTTCTTTGGGGAGAATTGTTATCCTTAAATTGGTCTGAAAGCAATTAAAATGTGTACTGTGGACTTGCATTGAATGTAGAGAGAGAGAGCACATGGGGTGTTATGGCAAGACCTGAAGAAAAAAAAACCCACACATAAGTGGCTGTAGTTTGGGAAATCTTAAAGAAAATAGCTTACAGCCATTATTACAACCAAGGTATTTATAGTGCTTGTTGCTTCTCCAATGGACAATAAAAAATGTTGTATCAGGTTGCCTGTGTTGGCCAGAACAAACTGGAAAGTGAGCTCAGTTCACCAGGAGATAGACTCCCAGATTCATTGAAATTCTGTATTGAGGAGAACAGTTGTTGTTGGCAACCTTCAGTTTCGAGAGACTATGGTATCGCGCTCTGAAAGGTGGTTTTGGAACATCGTCTAGGATGGCTGAAAAGGCCAATTCGGGAGTGACAATCCCTTCCACACTGGGAGCAAGTGCAGTCTGTCCCTGGTCTGTCTCCCTGGCTATGGGCCTTCCTTCTTTGCCTCTTAGCCTCAGACTGTTGGCCAAGTGTCTCTTCAAACTGGGAAAGGCCATGCTGCACAGCCTGCCTCCAAGCAGAACGCTCAGAGGCCAGGGTTTCCCACTTGTTGAGGTCCACTCCTAAGGCCTTCAGATCCCTCTTGCAGATGTCCTTATATGCAGCTGTGGTCTACCTGTAGGGCGCTTTCCTTGCATGAGTTCTCCATAGAGGAGATCCTTTGGGATCCGGCCATCATCCATTCTCACGACATGACCGAGCCAACGCAGGCATCTCTGTTTCAGCAGTGCATACATGCTAGGGATTCCAGCACGTTCCAGGACTGTGTTGTTAGGAATTGTGTTGTCCTTGATTGTAGACCCCATTGCCTTATAGGTTTTTTCTCTATGCTATTAAATACATGCCATTTGGTGATACATGATAGAACTACATGATAGTAGGGTCGACTGCAATTTGCAGACATCAACGGAACAGGTTTCATGATTGTTTTTCAGCAAGGAAAAGTCATTACTCCTGAAAACCCCCCTGCAATTTAATTGTTTGTTGAGTGTTCCTTTGCTTGCCCATCAAGATAACAGTTGGGGTTGCTTGACTTCTTGGAAAGCACTGCACTACATGGCATGTTTGCTGAATGCAGCATCCCTAAGGAGAGGAAAAGAAAGTCCTTCCCCAGATAGCCAGTTCTTTTCAGGGACACATGGGAAAGCAGGAAGCAAAACAGTTATTTTGGCCTTGCGCAGTATTGTGGGCACCCACTTATCTGTCTGATTTAGAATGTCTGGTCCAGTTTGGGAAAGGTCATTTCTCAAGGTCATGTTGTGGTACCCTCTCAAGTATGTCACTACTTCCAAAAAGCCACTACGAGAATTGATTTGTATTACCTTTGCTCAACCAGCAACACTTTAAGGAAACTGACCGCAAATGACAAAGTTTGTGACTACCATTCAAGGGAGCTTAGTCCACTTTGGCTGATTTTAGAATACGCAATTCACTGTGAAGTATTATATAAGATGTGAAGATGTGGTCATCACACTTTTACCTCTCCCCCACTACTCCAGATATAAAGTTTCACCTCTGGCCCATTTCGTCCAGTATCCTGCTTCCCTCTGTTGCCGCCAAATGCTAATAGGAAGTCCACAAACAGGAGATAAAAGCATGACCCTCTCCTGCCATTGCTTCTCTGCAACTGGTATTCAGAACCTGAAGAAAGCTAATATGGTCACCATGACAAGAAGACACCAAAAGACTCATCTTCCAAGGGTTTGTCAAATCCCCTGATTAACCACTGAAACTAGTGGCCATCACCACATCTTCTGGTAGCAAATTTCATACATTATGTGCTATATGAAATACGTCTTGTCTGTCCTAAGACTTCAATCCTACACACACTTATGTGAGAGTCCGTTCCACTGAACTCAATGGTACTTCTGAATGTGCATGCATAGGATTGCACTATAACTCCCACCAGTCAGCTTCATTGGATGACCCTTGGTTGTAGTGCTGCTCCAGGGAGAAAAATGGATTTCCATCTGTTCTCTTCATATAATGAACAGTTTTATAAGCTTCAGTCATGTCCCTCAGTCATTTTTTTTCTAAACCAAAAAGCCCCTATCATGGTAGCTTTTCCTTATTTAAAAAAAAAAAAAAAAAGGCTACAGCCCCCTGATCATTTTGGTTGCTCTTTTATGCAATTTTTTTCCAGCACTATAATATCCAGGTTTGATGAGCAGAGCTGTACCCAGTGTTCAAAATGTGGCAGCACCATAGGATATTAGCAGTTTTGTTTTCCATCCCTTTCCCCATGAACTCTAGCATGCAATTTGCTTTCTTCACAGCTGCTGCATTCTGAGTGTCTGTTTTCTTTGAACTGGCCATCAAAACAGAAAAATCTTTTTCCTGGTTGTCACACAACCCATCAATGCATATGTCAGTGTGATTTTGTGCCCTAGTATACACCACATTTGCCATTTGGTTGCCCATTCACCCAGTTTGGAGATAGTCTTTTGGGGCTTTTCACACAGTCCATTTCGGTTTTCACCAACCTTGGCTAGTAGGCTGTCATCTGCATATCTGGCCATTTCACTGCTTATCCTTAACACTAGATCGGGGTGCCCAAACCCAGGCTGTGTGGCCACTTGCGGCCCTCAAGGTCTCTCAATGCGGCCCTTAGGGAGCCCCCAGTCTCCAATGAGCCTCTGACCCTCCAGAGATTTTTTGGAGCCCACACTGGCCCGAAGCAACTGCTCTCAGCATGAGGATGACTGTTTGACCTCTCATAGCTCTCGCGTGAGCTGTGGGATGAGGGCTCCCTCCACTACTTGCTGTTTCACGTCTGTGATGCAGTAGCAGCAGCAAAGGAAAGGCCAGCCTTGCTTTGTGCAAGGCCTTTTATAGGCCTTGAGCTATTGCAAGACCTTCATTCATTCATATAAGATCACCTTTAATATATTCATTTATGTAAACTTATGTAAATTCATTCAAATTTTAAATGTAAATTAATTATTTCCCCCCCCCCCCGGCCGCCAACACAGTGTCAGAGATGATGTGGGAGGAGGTCCTCCCTCCCTCCTTGCTGATTGAAAGGGGGCTGGTCTTCCCAGGTGAGATTACAAAAGTTTAGCAAGAGAAGAGGCTGCTGATGGGCCTAATCTACTCTGTAGGCTCCTGAATGGAGTGCTTGGATTTGCCTAATGGGGCTCATCACCTCCTAAAGGACAATGACTATGCTAATTTGCTAAATTGCTAAGTTTATGACTATGTTAAGCTAAATTGCCCTGGCTGGCTTTTTGAGATGTGTCGACCAGAACTGGACACAATACTCCAGGTGTGGCCTTACCATCGATTTGTACAATGGCATTATAATATTAGCCACTTTGTTCTCAATACTTTTTCTAATGATCCCAAGTATAGAATTGGCCTTCTTTACTGCCGCCACACATTGGGTCAACACTTTCATCGACCTGTCCACCACCACCCCAAGATCTCTCTCCTGATCTGTCACAGACAGCTCAGAACCCATCAGCCTATATCTAAAGTTTTGATTTTTTGCCCCAATGTGCATGACCTTACACTTACTTGCATTGAAACGCATCTGCCATTTTGCTGCCCATTCTGCCAGTCTGGAGAGATCCTTCTGGAGCTCCTCACAATCATTTCTGGTCTTCACCACTCGGAAAAGTTTGGTGTTGTCTGCAAAGTTTGCCACCTCACTGCTCACCCCTGTCTCCAGGTCATTTATGAAGAGGTTGAAAAGCACCGGTCCCAGGACAGATCCTTGGGGCACACCGCTTTTCACCTCTCTCCATTGTGAAAATTACCCATTGACACCCACTCTCTGTTTCCTGTTCTTCAACCAGTTCTCAATCCATGAGAGGACCTGTCCTCTAATTCCCTGACTGTGGAGTTTTTTTCAGTAACCTTTGCTGAGGGACCGTGTCGAACGCCTTCTGAAAGTCCAGATATATAATGTCTATGGGTTCTCCCACATCCACATGCCTGTTGACCTTTTCAAAGAATTCTGTAAGGTTCGTGAGGCAAGACTTACCCTTACAGAAGCCATGCTGATTCTCCCTCAGCAAGGCCTGTTCGTCTTTGTGTTTTGAGATCCTATCTTTGATGAGGCATTCCACCATCTTACCCGGTATAGATGTTAGGCTGACAGGCCTATAGTTTCCCGGGTCCCCCCTCTTTCCCTTTTTAAAGATAGGCATGACATTTGCTATCCTCCAATCTTCTGGCACCGTGGCCGTTTTGAGGGACAAGTTGCATATTTTAGTCAAGAGATCAGCAACTTCATTCTTCAATTCCTTAATAACTCTTGGGTGGATGCCATCCGGGTCCGGTGGCTTATTGATCTTTAATTTATCAATGAGGTCTGAAACATCTTCTCTTTTAACCTCTATCTGACTTAATTCCTCAGTCAGGAGCGGCTGTTAGGGCAGAGGTATCTGCCCGAGGTCTTCTGCCGTGAAGACAGATGCAAAGAACTCATTTAATTTCTCTGCCATTTCTAAGTCTCCTTTTATCTCCCCTTTCCCTCCCTCACCATCCAGAGGGCCAACCACTTCTCTGGCGGGTTTCCTGCTTCTAACATATTTGAAGAAGCTTTTATTATTCCCCTTAATGTTGCTGGCCACGCGTTCCTCATAGTTTTGCTTGGCCTCCCGTATCACCTTCTTACATTTCTTTTGCCACGGTTTATGTTCCTTTTTATTCTCCTCATTAGGGCAGGACTTCCATTTATGGAAGGAAACTTCCTTGCCCTTTACGGCCTCTCTAACTTGGCTCGTTAGCCATGCGGGCACCCTCCTGGATTTAGTGGAACCCTTCTTTCTTTGTGGTATACACCTCTGCTGGGCCTCTATTAGTGTTGTTTTCAGCAGCCTCCATGCACTCTGGAGAGATTGGACTCTTTTTACCTTCGCTTTCAACCTCCTTCTAACCAGCCTCCTCATTTGAGGGAACTCTGCCCGTCGGAAGTCAAGGGTTTTTGTGAGAGATTTGCCCGGTATTCTTCCCCCAACATGCAAGTCGAAACGGATCGCAGTATGATCACTGTTCCCCAACAGCTCCGTAACATTGACATCTCTAACCAGGTCCTGTGTACCACACAATATTAAATCCAGAGTCACCTGTCCTCTGGTGGGCTCCATAACTAGCTGCTGTAAGCCACAGTCATTTAGCATGTCAAAGAATCTGTTCTCCTTTTTGTGACCAGACCACAAATTGACCCAGTCAATATGAGGATAATTGAAGTCCCCCATGATTACAACCCTGTCCCTCCTTGTCACCTCCCTGATCTGTTTTCTCATTTTAAGGTCCGATTTCTGGTCTGGAGGATGATAGTACGTCCCCAGTATTACATCGCTGCACAGGCCTGGTAATTTAACCCACAGAGGTTCTACGGTGGAGTCGGACCCACCTTCAATCTCTACTTTGCTGGATTCCATCCCTTCCTTAACATAAACGGCCACCCTACCTCCAACACACCCCTGCCTGTCCCTCCTGTAGAGTTTATAGCCCGGGATTGCGGTAATACCAGAACCAGGGGACATCCACTAAAATTGAGTGCTGGGTGGGTTAGGACAGACAAAAGAAAATATTTCTTTACTCAGCGTGTGGTCGGTCTGTGGAACTCCTTGCCACAGGATGTGCTGCTGGCGTCTAGCCTAGATGCCTTTAAAAGGGGATTGGACAAGTTTCTGGAGGAAAATTCCATTATGGGGTACAAGCCATGATGTGTATGCGCAACCTCCTGATTTTAGAAATGGGTTATGTCAGAATGCCAGATGCAAGGGAGGGCACCAGGATGTGGTCTCTTATTATCTGGTGTGCTCCCTGGGGCATTTGGTGGGCTTCTGTGAGATACAGGAAGCTGGACTAGATGGGCCTATGGCCTGATCCAGTGGGGCTGTTCTTATGTTCTTATCCCACTGATTCTCTGCATTCCACCAGGTTTCCGTTATGCCCAATATGTCAATGTTTTCCCTTGTCACCAGACATTCCAGTTCTCCCATCTTTGCTCGGAGACTTCGGGCATTTGCATAAAAGCATTTGTACATGGAATGCCCCAGGATGGGCTGCTTATTTGCTCCTTTGTCCCCGCATCCTCTCACTGTGCCAAACTGTCTATCACATCCCATCACGCTACCTTAGGCTCTTACGTTCTCTTAGGCTGGACTGTTTTTTAACCTCAAGCTGCTTTTTATTTGAGTTTAAACTGCACTGGGTTAAGAGTTTTTTGGGCTTGGCAGAATTTACACACTAAAGGTTTAAATCCTGTTTTGCCCTGTTTATAAAATAGACAACAAGTGTACTTTCTCCCCCTATTACCCTCTCCTTTGTTTAGTTTGGGTTCCAGCTTCCTATCTAAATTATACCTCCTGCTTTTATTAAGTGTGCACCTTTATTTAAATTATTTATTTATTGCTCTCACCTAGATCCTGTGTCCCAATTTACTGAACCTTTAGATTATGTTCTAACATGGATTAAGTTTAACTTGGGTTAAGTATAGGGTTAATTTAAACAAGGTAGAAAAACTTGCTTTCTACTTTATCCTCCTATGTTTTATTTACTTTTCCAAGTGCCTGTACCTTAGGCCCTTACTCACGAGTAGGACTCTGCTCCTGCTCAGAGAAGACCTATGTACTCACTCATGTATATATTTTTATTGCCCTCACCTAGCTCCTGTGCCCCAACTTGCTGGACTTTAAACTCTCTCCCTCTGGTTAGATTAGGTGCTAACTTGGGTAAAGCTTAGGTAAAGCTAAGCTAAAGGTAAGTTAAATTTCAATGTTGATTTAAGGTTAGAAGACAAAGAGTTAGAAAGACAAAGAGTTAGAAAGAGTACACTTACCTTCTCCTTCTCGTCATCATTCTCCTCCTCTCCTCTTCACAACTTAGAGTCCTCCCTCTCCTTCTCCAAAAACTCAGAGGTCCACTTGCCTTCTCCCTCTCTTCGCACTAAGCTCACAGTGCCTTACCTGGTTCTTTGTTCCTGAGGCACTAGGTGTCCTAGAGGCCACACGCGCTTCTGCAGAGTGCACTACTTCTACCTCATGGGAAGTAGTGGTTCCACTTTACTTCGTGTTGGTCAGACCTGGCTTGAAGTATTGGCAACCTTCAGTCTCGAAAGACTATGGTATCGTGCTCTGAAAGGTGGTTCTGGCACAGCGTCTAGTGTGGCTGAAAAGGCCAATCTGGGAGTGACAATTCCTTCCACACCGGGAGCAAGTGCAGTCTGTCCCTGGTCTGTCTCCCTGGCTATGGGCCTTCCTTCTTTGCCTCTTTGCCTCAGACTGTTGACAAAGTGTCTCTTCAAACTGGGAAAGGCCATGCTGCACAGCCTGCCTCCAAGCAGAACGCTCAGAGGCCAGGGTTTCCCACTTGTTGAGGTCCATTCCTAAGGCCTTCAGATCCCTCTTGCAGATGTCCTTATATGCAGCTGTGGTCTACCTGTAGGGCGCTTTCCTTGCATGAGTTCTCCATAGAGGAGATCCTTTGGGATCCGGCCATCATCCATTCTCACGACATGACCGAGCCAACGCAGGCATCTCTGTTTCAGCAGTGCATACATGCTAGGGATTCCAGCACGTTCCAGGACTGTGTTGTTAGGAATTGTGTTGTCCTTGATTGTAGACCCCATTGCCTTATAGGTTTTTTCTCTATGCTATTAAATACATGCCATTTGGTGATACATGATAGAACTCTGCAGTTTTATGCCAAGTGGTGAATTTCTGTACTCAATATGACTGCAGTCCTATGCACACTTACTCTTGAATAAGCCCATTTAATTCAAGGGCATTTTTGAATGAACAGAGTAGATTGAGCTCAAATAGATCTTTCACCCAGTCTTAGCCACTCTAGACTGCAAAAACAGATGCCCAGCAGCCTTTTATGAGAATAAACCCTATAAAATGTACTGAGGCTGCAGTCCTAAACACTTACCTGAGTAGGCTTGCATAAGATTGCACTGTAAGACCATGCTCAGTTGTTCCAGGTCACATCCCAAATGCCAGAGCATTTTAGTGTTACACTGTGTCCCTATAATGAAATAAATCTTATTTAGCCTTCAAAACTAAGTGGCAGCAAGTCATTAAAATACATTTTTCTCAAGATTTTTTAAAAAAGTCTCTGGGATAGTCTAGATGTTGCATACCAGCTGTGTTTAGCAATCTAATTAAAAAAAATCAGTATGAGAAGCTGCAGCTCCCAGTGGATATATGGTGAGAGAGGACTCCTTAACTCTTTTTTTGTTGGCTATTTTTACATTCAAAATTGATTTCTCCTCATCTGTTTTTCCACCTTTAAGGGAAAGGATAGTGCATGGTAAAGCAGCTGGGGCATGCACTAAAACACCCATTCCCCCACATCTGTGTTATATCTTTTTTAAAAAGCTGTTGGGAGATCGCTAGAAGCATCTGCTGTGTAAAACGTCTACTTGGGACCAAATTTCCCTCATCTGGATGAGTCAAAGAAAAAGAGAAAGCTGAGGACACTGATGGTATTTAAGAATGTAAAATGCACAAGCATGTTCCTGAAAGGACATGGTTTGCTTTTCTTAGTGTTGGGATATGCCAGCCATTTTCAATCAGTGTGCCATGGCACATTGGTGTGCTGCGAAAGATCCTCAGGTGTGCTCTGGGAATTTGGGGGAGGGTCATTTATTAGTAGGGCCATTGGGGGATGGGAACTCCTCAAGGCCAGCATGGTGTGCCTTGACAATTGTCAAAAAACTGATGGTGTGCCTTGTCAGCGTTCCATGAGATGAAAAGAGTTGAAAATCACTGGGATATGCCTATATCTGAGGTAAGGGGTTAGCAGAGAATGATTGCAGATTTTACCTTTTGTCTGATTTTACCTCAGGAAATCTCCCTCACCCAGGCTGAGAAGAACAGAATGAGGCAGAGGCTTGTCAAACATTTCAAACAAACAGGATTTTACTTATGGTTTCATTTTTAAGTATATACAGCTTATGATTATCAGAGTTTCCTCTAAACCTGTTTGATGGCAAGCCCCTAAAGCTGGCTCACCCTGCAGGCTGTACGTAATCAGGATGGCACCTCAAGCACTGATTTTGCCAGTCCTGACAAAGCTCTGGTCTCTGAGGAGAAAAACTCTCACTCTCTCTGAGGAGAAAAGGTGGGAAAACATTAAAGCCATGCTCCCAAATCCACAGAGGGAACATAGAAAAACAAAACACTGTCTCCTGTGGATTGCAGACGAAGTTGCACCTACTCCTACTAAACAGTGTTTCTCAAACTGTGGGTTGGGACCCACTAGGTGGGTTGTGAGCCAATTTCAGGTGGGTCTCCACTCATTTCAGTACTTTATATTTAATGTATTAGACTTGATGCTACCATGGTATGTGACTGCATTTGGGGAAATGTGACAGATCTGTACCTTTAACAGGCCATTATGCTTTTAACAATGATAGTCAATGGAACTTAATCCTGGGTAAATATGGGTAGGATTACAGCCTAGGATTGTTAAAAATTTTCCTGCTTGATGATGTCACTTCTGGTTATGAAATCATTTCCTGTGGGTCTTGACAAATTCTCATTCTAAAAAGTGGGACCTGGTGCTAAAAGTTTGAGAAACACTGATAGAAGATAAAGAAGGAATGCAAGTCTCCATATATCTCAGATGACTCCTGAAATGACGAAGATTTAGCTGTTTTCTATTACTTGGAGAATAGAGAGGAAAACGGGGAAGTACAAGAGGAAAGGTGGTGTTGAGATACTGAAGATACTGGCTTTCCTAGCTCATTTGGAAAGGGTGAGAGTCATGCTCTAGTAGGGGTAAGGTTGAGCTGGGACTGTTCCTTGTGCAAATGTATGGACAGGGCTTCTCCTTGACTACTTTTAAGCTCATGTTGCCTCCAGAAATGCTGGGCTTGATATTTATTTGCTTATGTACTATAGTACATTATGTACTGTAGTACATCAGTACAGTACTGATGTGCTGTCAAAGCAGATTACAGTTTAAAGAATGGTTTACAATCTAGCAGTACCATCCTAGGCATGTCTACTTAGAAGTAAACTCCAAAGGGATTTGCTCCCAGGAAAATGTGCATAGAATTACAACCTTAGGGCCCAATCCTATCCAATTTTCCAGTGCTGGTGCAACTGTGCCAGTAGGATGTGCACTGCATCCTGTGATGTGGAGGCCATCTTGGAGGCCTCCTCAATGTATGGAAATATTTGTTCCCTTACCTTGGGGCTGCATTGTGGCTGCACCAGTGCTGGAAAGTTGAATAGGACTAGACCTTAAGATCTGTAATACAAAAGAAACAAGGAATGGAAGAAAACAAGCATATTCATGTGCCAATTTTTCTACATCGTGTTCTCCCCTGATGACTACTTGTAGCCTCCCATGGCGGTTTTCATTGAAAGAAAAAGGGAGACAATTGTAAACATTTGCAGTGTAACATCTAGCTTGGCCCAGAGACTTTAAAAAAAAAAAGTCATGGAAAATTTATTTTAGCAACTACTGTACTGTAATTACCACTTAACTTTGAACAGCTAAATGTTGTGTAACGTTATTTCATTATAGGGACACAATGTGACACAATAATCAGCAGGATAAGAACCCAAGGATGGCGATCAAGATAAGAGAGGATTTAAGAATTCTAGAAGGACAAGGTATGCTTCTGTTAGAAGATATGAAACTGGACACAATCTCCTTACATTTAAAACCTAGCAAGTGACAAGCCTAACTCTTTCCCATTGCAGTAGACAGAACAAAAGAAAATTGATTTAAGTCCTAGTTTTAAAGGTAAATCATTTCATTACAAGGGATAAGGTTGGGTTGAAAGATGGAAGAATGGAAACAGAAAAAGTTATTGTTTCATACTAGCCATGTATCTTGTGGAGGTCAGGAATAACTTTCAGAGGTTATGTAGAGTGGAGAAAATCAAGACACTACTGAGCTTTTTTGGAAGCAGGAAGGGCACTGTGAGTGCAGATGAATATTGGTGGAACTCTGCCCCCCACTGTTGCCTGAATACTTTCTCTCATGGATGTATAGAAGATAAAATTAACACAACTTCAGGAGTTTGTTACTGCAAAAACTACAGCATTGTGGCATTTTAAACCTATGGTATGAGCTTTTGTTGACTATAATCTATACTTTGGGGTCCCAGTCACATGATACTTAATCATTTGAGTAAATAATAAAATATGGAACAGTCCCCATATCTAAAGATGCACATGCTCATGGCATGTTTGTGGTTTGTCTGAACCATTCCTTTCATGTGCGTGTGGACATGGGGCCAGGACACACACACACACAATATGAGTATGATGCCTTTAAATGGGGGTGGGGAGCCAGTTGAGATGAATGAGGCTGCAATCCTATACACATTTACCAAGGAGTAAGTCCCATTAATGTACAATCCCATTAATGTAATTAATGTAAGTCCCATTAATGTACAGGTGTTTGTTTCCAATGAGTAAGATAGAATTAAAGACCAAGTTTTACTGAACACAATCAGTTTAATTCTGAGTAAAATAAATAACACCATTTTCAAACACCGCTACTGATGGGCATTACTTCTGGGTAGACATGTCTAGGAGCGTGCTGTATTATCCATACCAGCCTATTATCATTGTTATTCACACAGTACCATTAGTGCACATGGCCTTTTCCAAAATACATGAGTCCAAAGGGGTTTTCAATATAAAATTTGACACAACAAAGGGGAGAAAAACATACATAGGAGTAAATGGGGGAAGCATATACTTTTATTTCAGTTACACATACAGTACTTACAAGTTGGTTGCATTATATATTACAGGGGGTTCCTAAAGGTTTCACTGAGAAGGTAGATTTTGATATGGGATTTGAAGTAAAAGAGGTAGCATCCTTCATACTTCCTGGAAGGTAGTCTCGGTATAAGAGGCAGCAAGAGAAAAAGATTTCATCAGGATGCAGATTGGATAGTTTTTACAGTGCCACTGGATGCTTCAGCATTTAATTACTAGATATTTAAGTGAAAGAGACAACTTCCTAAAAAAAACAACACACCAGTTCATGTGAAGATGGGGTCATCCCAGCTGGTTAACTGGCCAGTGGAGAAACTATTAGTTTTTGCTTGCAGGTAGTCATTTCCAGCCTGAATTCAACAGAAATTTCTGGGTCCTGAACTACTGTACATATGTAACAGAATGACGTCCCAATGACATACTGAGTTCTTTGGAAAGAATGCAGTGTTTGAATAGTTCCCTTGAAAAAATAAAACTTTCCCTGTAAGCAGAGAGCAAGCACAAAAAGTAGAGTTTCCAGTTCAGCCTTTTTTTTCCTGTTATGTTAGTTTTCTACTTGCAGGATTGTTTTGCATTTTTTTGTTTGCATTTTTTAAAAGATAGTAGATTCCTCATGGGACTCAGGGCCCAATCTTTTCCAACTTTTCAGCGCTGGCGCAGTTGCAATGCAGCCCCAAGACAAGGGTACAAATGTTCACTTATCTTGTGCAGGCCTTCATAACTACACTCCCATTACAGGATGCAGCGCACACCCCACTGGCACAGATACACCAGGGCTGGAAAGTTGTATAGGATTTGGCCCTCACTTGAGTCTGCTCTACTGACTCAGGGCCAAATAATATCCAATTTTCCAATGCCAGTGGGGTGTGCACTGCATCCTGTGGTGGGAGGGCAATCCTACTGACCTCCTCAAGGTAAGGGAACACTTATTCCCTTCCCTTAGGGTTGCATTGATTGCAGCTGCATCAGAGCTGGAAATTTGGATAGGACTGGGCCCTTATTCCACTGCATGTGTAGATTTAGTTTGGAGATCCTTAAATCCTGGCCACATTTTGGAGGTTAGTATTTGAGCCTCATTCCTGCTACTCACTGGGGGGGGGGGCAGCATGGTGAGGCCAGAGGTGCACCACTGCCTGCAAGGGTGAAACAGCGACGGTGCTTTCTATGTAGCTAACGGGGAGGAAAGTTCACCGGTTTTGATGCTGTCGTAGGGAGTGACGCCTCCTCCTCTACCTGCTTCTAGCCAGGAGGCAGCGTGGCGAGGCACTTCCCCTTTGTCCTGCGTGCCTGCACCTTGTGGCGCAGAGAGGGCGCAATCGCCTGCATTCCCAGGCCGAAGAGTGCCCGTCGGAACCCCAGTCCCCGGGACTTTGTCCAAGACTGGGGTGGGAGCGAGGAAGCGTAGAGGCAGCGCGGGTGGCGTGCCCAGGCGGCCCACCTGCGTCGTCCTGGGAGGCAATGAGAGTGCCTTCCCCCCTCTCCAAATCCCCAGGGCTAGGGGCACTACAGGGAACCGCGTGGGCAAGGTGGACGCCGGCAGAGCTCGCCTCTGTTGGAGAGGCGGCCCTTCTGCCTCCTGTGCCCGGGGAATTGGAGACGAAGGGGGTCTGGCTTCCTGCTGGACTGACCCCGGGGCGTGCGGCTGGGAGGGGCGGGAGTGCTGCAACTGCAGGGCACAAGGTCACACCTGGTGGCGGAATCGGCGCTTTCTCTCCAGCGCCCGCTTTTACGCGCTGGCTGGAGGGAAGAGGGAGGAGAAAGAGAGTTTCATCATCGCCCCGGATCGCGGGCAGACTTATAAAGAGACCAGGCGCCCGGGTGGCTCTCCATCCCGGCGGATGGGAGGGAAGGTTGCAGCAGGCTCTTGATCTCAGCTGGGGCAAGGGGGGGGGCGCCACGGAGCGAAGGCTCCGCGCTAACTCGTCGTCCTTTGTCTCATTCCGGGCAGATCATGGGAGCGCAGTCCGAGAGTAGCAAAGCTCCGGCGACCGGCCACAGGCTGAGCACCTGCTCCGGGAACATCTTCTGCAACATCAAGGTAAAGCTTGGCCGCTTGCAGACACGAGAGGGGGGAAAGAGCTTTGCAGCCCTGGCTTTTGAACACGCACAGGCACTCTGAGCACTCGGAACCCAATGTTTTTGCATTTAACTTGCTCCATAGAAATCCCTTAAGACTGGTTGCGGCTGCGTTTGCACTGCCCAGTGTTGGTTCGATGGCGATGCAGTTCATCGGTGAACAGTAGCGAGCAGGAGCTGTGCTCCTTGTGGGTCTTGAGAGCGACCCACACACACATTGGGGAGTCTTAAAACAGGGCTTCAACAGGTTCAACTTCGTGGATTCCCAGTGGGACATTATCTATTTACATTCAGAGTGATTTCACACATTTAAAGGGCTCCTATGAATCGGGAGGGGGGCTAATCCCCCTAGTGGGTGGTCTAATATTTGTGTGTCTAAGGCTACAGTCTTCTGCACGGCTTACTCTACCTGGGAATAGTCCCACTGGACCCATGCTTGTTTACTCAGAAGCAAGTTCCACCAGTAGTACTTGCGCTCAAGTAAGCATGCCTAGAGCTGGGTTATGAGTTGTGGTCCTTTGCAGTTACTGGAGCGTAAGCAGTCTTGAACTTACTTCTGAGTAGGAATAGGAATTGGTGTCTTGCTTATAATGCTTCATTTTTAGGGATAGGGTTTATAGTTTTGAATATTGTTGGATAAGTCTTGCATTGTTCCAGTAACCCAAATTGAAAGTGTTTTTTGACACAAGGTAGCTCTCTCCTCTTGAATTACTTTCTTTACCTGCACTTGCCTGCTTTCACTCTGATTTTACCCCAGAATACTAGAGCACAAGTAAATGGAAATCATTTTTAGTGCAGGGACCACATTTGCACTGGATGGTGAGTTGTGTATCAGTTGACCAACTATTATACTGTCATAAATTATTGTTGCTCCATCAGAGCTGAAGCGATCCTGGCTTATGTAATCTGGAAATCTGGCCTGGTGTTTTTGGTATTGGCCTGTTATTTCTCTAGAGGACATTTGATGCCCTCACTTGCCTATATGAGGAGCTATATGAGGCTCATTGTAAATGGTTAAAACTTCCTGAGGCTTTCTGAACACCTCTGCACCTCTTGTACATGTGTATATACTGTCCTTAGTGTGCTAATAATGAAGCTCTTAAAAAAGTCATGGTCACTGATGCGCACCCTTCTCAACAGAATGTGCAGGGTATGGCCTGGATTTCTATGTTTTTTCTCTGGAGGAAATGAGGAGCAGCTGCTAACCAGCTGGGAGAACAAACATAAAGTGGAGCCCCTTGCTTAGTACTGAGTTGCCACCAGTTCAGGCTAAAAGGAAGTTCAGGCTAAAAGAAAAAGGAATAGAAGAAAAAGATAATGGCCTTCCTTGTCAGAGAGGAGTGTCTTGTTACAGTATCTTAGGCTGCAGTCCCATACCTGCATATTTGGAAATGTCACTAAGAATGAATCTGGTAGCATGACTTTCTGGAGCCCATGTCTCATGGTGAATCTTGTGGGCTTTGGTGACAAAGTACCTTTAACTATGCACTGCAAAAGTTTGCCCAGGAGAGAAACTGAAGCAAGAGTGAAATTCTTTTTGTTTGAATTCGAGAGAGCCAAATCCCATAAGTGCAAACAATCCAGCAGAACACAAAGCATTTATAAGGCCAACTAGGCCGTGTAGGCTGGAGTAATCCAGAACAAGAAATGGAGGGATCTAACTCCTACCGTGACCCTTTGGGGACATAGGCGGATGCTGGTGAAATTGTTGTGAGCTTATAGGATGGGACATTAAAAAAAATTAAACTGCCATCTTAGAATACGCTGAAGTTGATCACTTTTGGCTGAGTTTTGGTTTATGGTGGTAAATAAGTTGCAGATGCCCAGAAAGAAGCATAATCCTACATTTACTTCCATCTATGTGAACAAGTTGGGTCTCTGTCTCTGTCTCTCTCTGTTTCCACAGAAGCTCACTTCCATATTCCAGAGCTGGTAAAAATCTGTCCTCCAACACTGTGTAATAACAGTAGTGTTTACAGTCTTGACAGTAGCACCACAGGTAAAGGTTTGTCAGCATTCCCTTAATATACTTGTTTTCATGAGCTAGAGCAGTAGCTTTACGAGTATGGCTGACCCAAGACATGCAGGATGGAAAGCTTCAAGATAGATTCTTCAGATAAAATGCTCCTTCCCTTGTTTTCATCTGGGCAAAAAGCAAACACTTTATACCTGTTTTTACCCTTCATTTGCAGAAGTAGGCTGGCACTGCTACCACTTAAGCATACTTGTGTGACTTTTTGAAGAGAATGGCACTAGGTAACAGAGATGGCTTGGAAGCCCTACCTCAGTGATTTTTCAATCACTGTGCCATGGTACACTAGTGTGCCATGAATGGTCCATAAGTGTGCTGCAGGAGTTTGGAAGAGGGTCATATATTAGGAGAGCCACTAGTGAACCCCTGACCAGCAGTGCAGTGTGCCTTGGCAAATTTAGCACCTTCTCAGTTTTAGTGGATGTCCCCTGGTTGTGGTGTTATGTGAGTGTAAAGAGCATCTCTCTGCCCATCCCCTCCATAATTTTGTATGTCTCAATCATGTCCCACCTCAGGCGCCTCTTTTCTAGGCTGAAGAGGCCCAAACGCCATAGCCTTTCCTCATAAAGAAGGTGCCCCAGCCCAGCAATCGTCTTAGTCGCTCTCTTTTGCACCTTTTCCATTTCCACTATGTCCTTTTTGAGATGTGGTGACCAGAACTGGACACAATACTCCAGGTGTGGCCTTACCATCGATTTGTACAACGGCATTATACTATTAGCTGTTTTGTTCTCAATACCCTTCCTAATGATCCCAAGCATAGAATTGGCCTTCTTTACCGCCGCCGCACATCGGGTCAACACTTTCATTGACCTGTCCACCATCACCCCAAGATCTCTCTCCTGATCTGTCACAAACAGCTCAGAACCCAATAGCCTATAAGTGAAGTTTTGATTTTTTTGCCCCAATGTGCATGACTTTATACTTGCTTACATCGAAATGCATCTGCCATTTTACTGCCCATTCTGCCAGTTTGGAGAAAACCTTCTGGAGCTTCTCATAATCACGTCTGGTCTTCACCACTCGGAAACGTTTGGTGTTGTCTGCAAACTTTGCTACCTCACTGCTCTTCCCTGTCTCCAGGTCATTTATGAAGAGGTTGAAAAGCACCGGTCCCAGGACAGATTCTTGGGGTACACCACTTTTCACCTCTCTCCATTGTGAAAATTGCCCATTGACACCCACTCTCGGTTTCCTGGTCTTCAGCCAGGTCTCGATCCATGAGAGGACCTGCCCTCTAATTCCCTGACTGTGGAGTTTTTTCAGTAGCCTTTGGTAAGGGACCATGTCAAACGCCTTCTGAAAGTCCAGATATATAATGTCCACGAGTTCTCCCGCATCCACATGCCTGTTGACCTTTTCAAAGAATTCTAAAAAGTTTGTGAGGCAAGACTTACCCTTACAGAAGCCATGCTGATTCTCCCTCAGCAAGGCCTTTTCGTCTATGTGTTTTGAGATTCTATCTTTGATGAGGCATTCCACCATCTTACCCGGTATAGATGTTAGGCCGAAGGAAAGTTGCAGTTCCACACGTGACTGCAAGTGTGAAAGCAATAACTGACTAGTGCACATTTGGAAGCGTCCTTTCTGCTGCATGTAGTGGAACTTGCCTGGTCTTCTGTAATTTCTGTGTGGATTTATAGAGCCATCTTTCAAGCAGTTTGCAGTGTCATGTCAGCTGAGTTTCTCTGTAGACATGTAAAAAGCTCATCCAACAATTATTGTTAGTGATGGGGAAAGTACAAAAGCTCATTGGTATAGTGGAGGGTATGTGGATATTTTGTTTGCATCTCATGTCTGCTTGCTTTGTGTTTTAAGTACCACACCATTTCCCATGTGCCCATGTTAAGGGCAATTTCTATTGATGTAATGATACTTCTTGTTACTTAGATTATTATCCATTAGAGTGCCATGTTTGTTTTTTAAACATACAGGTTGAGCCTCATTATTCTCATGGGTTCCGTTCCAAGCACTCATGCGGATGGCAAAAAACGCACTATAGCAAATTCGTTTAAAAAACAAAGTTCCCTTGCTCTGGTGATTTAAAAACAGCCTTGCTGACCTTTGTGATGTAAGATAAGAGTCATTAAGAAGACAATCCATCAATCAGTTGTCCTCCAAGCTAGCCGCTCCCTTCACCAATACAAAGTGATCACCTTTCTTTCATGTGCTCAGGGGGAAGGGAGGGGTCCGCTGGAGAGAGAAGGATTGATGGATTGTCAGCCAGCTGCGTGCGCTCTCTCTCTCTCTCTCTCTCTCTCTCATTAAGGAGGCTATTGTTAAAGGACTGTTCAGTTTTTTAAACTTATTTTAAAGGGATGCATTTTTTCCCTTCTCCAGGGATCAGCACATTCCTTGTCATTTGCAGGGGCCATTCGCGTCAAATCTGTGTATAAAAAATCAGTGTATTACATTTTTATCCCACCCTTCCTCTAGGGAACTCAGCAGCATTTGTGATGAGCTCACCTCAGCTCCCAATTTTACCTTCCCAAAAAAAAGATGGTTAGGACAGAATAAGTGGCCAGGAAGCACCCTATGGTTAAGCAGATATTTGAACCTGGATCAGCCTAGTCAAGTTCAGCACCATTTGCTAGCTCTCGTGTTTAGGTCTGAAACTTGGCAATAAATTGGTTCTAGTTGTGGTGGGTTATGTATTCAGATGACTCTCTTCCACAGTCAGTTGAGAGACTCAAATTAGAAGTCACAGTGGAATGATGCTTGGAGCTGAGGTTCAGCAGTTGCCACGCTATATAGACGTGTGCAGCTCCATTTTGTTGTCTCTGTCCAAGAGATGGAGCCGTTCCAAGTGCTTACCTGTTGAGAATGCATTGGCTCTGTCAGAAACTAAACAAACATCATAAGCTCCACCAGTACTACTAAACATTGCTCTGGTTTCAGCAGAATGCATTCCTCTATTACATGTATCCCAAGCTCTGGTCTGTCAGCTCAAGATAATGGAGCTCCTATTTGTTCTGTGGTGCAGTGTTTACAGAGTGCCTTTCTCAAAAGTTACTCCAGAAATAATAAACGCAGTGTTTCAAATAGAACCGCCTGTGCAAAGCGTTCCTCCTCTTTAATCTGTTGTGAGAGAGTAACTCCTATCAGCTGAATCACTTCCACATGACTCTTGAAGTGTCAGTACAGAGTTGGGGCTGCTGATGTGACTCTTATTGAGTTGTAGTTGTTGATGGGGGGGGGCAACCAGCTCTCATATTTTTGTGCTTAGATACTTGCTTCTTGAAGTGTAGAAAGCTCATCCATTACATCATGGCAGAATTATGAATAAGGGGCAGCAAAGAATAAATCGAGAGCCCCCACGGAGCTGGCTGCTGAGACTCAAAATAAATCTCTGAATTCAGCAGCCAGCTCTGACTAGGAACAGGGCATATTTCAATGTGAAAGAGGGGAGACTCTTACTGAATTCGGATTATTGAAGTACTGGATTGGAGAAGGGTCCAATTCCAGTGTTGGAACACATGCTTTGTATTTGGCAGGTGCCATGTTCAGTCTCTGATATCTGCAGAGAGGACTAGAAAGGACACTTATCTAAAATCTTGAAGCATTGCTACAACTATATGTAGACAATAGTGAGCTAGGTGAATCAATGGTCTGATTGGGTTGAGGAAACCTCCTATGCTGGATAAGAATCAACCCAACAGCCTGGACTCCAGTTCTCTATGTATGTCTCTTCTGCATAGAAAAATGAAACATTCTGGGGCAAGTGACACATAAATCATATACATCTGAAAGAGTTGAATGCATATGAATTTGTGTCAGTATATTGTTTCTGCTGGGCTTGGGGAATGACATGGGATCATGCAGAGCACTGAAGCCTAGCTCTGTAAACTGGAATACCTGCTCAGGTCCTCCTCCAACACCACTATACCCAACTTCTGAGTTTTCACCATGCATCACCCCTATACGTTTAAGTCTAACTTTGTAAGGGACAGAACCTTCTTTAAAGAAAGAGAAAGAAAGGTGAAGTTTGTAGAGATCTGAATTCTGCTCTCGTTATCAGACTCAACGCTAGCTGCTGAGTGTCCCTTATTTTGGAAATGGTCTTCAAAACAAAAGGAAGCTCTTCTTCACACAGTGCACCTTTCATTTGTGGAATTGGCTTTGGGACATGTGATGATGGCCATTGGCTTACACTACTAGTCATGATTGTTATATGCTCCCAGAAGAGTTGTGCCTCTGAATTCCAGATACTAGGCAGCAACAGTGCGAGACGGCTATTCGCTTTCATAGCCTGCTTGGGGTTTCTTGGATGTATCTGGATAGCCACTGTGGGGAAACAACCAACCCCTACTGCAAGACAGGACCACCCCTATACTCCAGATCAGCCTAGGTAGTCCAGACTGTTCTGTGTCACAAATGGAAGAACAGGTAGTGGACGTGCACTGCAGAGTAAGGTGCCTGTGAAGCAGTGCTCAGTGGCTCAAGCAAGTGGGCTAAATGGCATGTTCTAAGCAAAGGAGGCGTCAAGTTTATCAGATTGGGTCCTGGGTGAGGGCCCACGCCCATCAGAAGGCCCATGTAGCTGGATCACCTTCTAAACCCTCAATACTGGTGACAGTGATGTCGACCAGTGCAGCAGCAGGGAGTGCCATAAGGAGGTAATATGCAGGAATTTGCCCCAGGGTCTCGAGCAACCTGATACACTGGCTACAAGGGAATGCAAAGGCACCCTTATCAATGGTCATTAATCAATCTGACCTTTCTAAAAACTCTTTCTAAATGCGGTGATCTTGTATGATACTCTGAGCTTCTTGGAGATAGAAAGGATTAAACCATAGTTAGCTAAGTACCTGTTCTTCACTGTGACATCTTCTGGTTGAAGTAGCACCAAAAAGAACTGCTGTCTTTGCAAAGAATAGTACATTGTATCTGTGCATTGCTTGTTCACACTGTACTATTTCTTGTACTCATGGGTAGGGCAAAAGATTGTGCAAAATCAGCCATAAATCTGCCTAGGTCTTCTGTGACAGAGCTTGCAGAATCTCCCAACCCTATTTTGATTGCTGCAAATTTGGCCAAATCATGGTAGGTAAGCATACCAAGAGCTATGAGCTGTACATGGAACTTCCATGTACAGAAGCAGCATAGCTCTGTGTACCACATGCTGGAGATAGACAATGGGGAGTGGGCGTTGCCTTCATGCCCAGCTAGTGAAATCCCAAAGGAACCTGGTCCCCAAGCATTGTCCATCCAGATGCTGGACTGGTTGAACCTTGGCTTGATGCAGTAAGGCTGTTCTGTTCTTTTGTGACAGTCCTTGATGCTGCAGTTGTGTTGACATTTAGATAAGGAAAGCTATGATAAAGACCATGACACTGCAAATGTACTAATGGAGTCACAGGCATGAGAGAGACTGTGGGGGTGGAGACAAAAGGGGGAGGAGATTTAAAAAAATGAAAATTAGGAGACTCCTCATGATGATGATGACTTCATAAAGAGGACTACTTTTATTCAATTGATAAGAATTCAGCATCTTTGGTATTAGGTGTGCAGGAAGCTTAGGAAATGGTTGAGATTGTCAAAAGGTCGAGTAGTGGACTAAACAGAAGGCATTATTTCTGGGAAGGGTTACCAGGGTTGCTAGGAAAAATATTAGCAAGATGTAGTGGACAAAGTGCCAGAGAAGAACTGTTCAGTTCAATGATGCCTGTTCAGTCATGGAACTCACTAGGTGATTTTTTACTTTTGAGCCAGTCGTGATCTCTTCGCTTAGCTTACCTATGAGACCAAGCAGGTGAAACTGCAAAAAAGGCAAGAAGTTTTATTTAAAGGCTGTACAGAATAATAGAACACTGTAAGGGAAATTTCAAGTCTAAAACAAGATGCAGGTGTGAGATCTAAAAATGTCAAGAATTTCTGGCAAATTATATCAGGCTGTTTCTATAAAAACTCAACTGGCTTCACACCAATCCCTGCCAAAATGTGGGAGGCACATTTCAAATCAATCTTTTTGATGAATCTAAACCTATCTCCATCATTAACATGCCACTCCCGTCAGATATCCCAGATTGGCCTGCAGTCTCTGTGGATGAAGTTCTTTTACTCATTAATCAGTTAAAACAGGGCAAAGCAGCAGGACCAGATTCAATTCCCCCTGATATTTATAAAGAAGCACTAGAGTGGTGGGCCCCAATAATTGCAGAACTATTCACTAGAATTGATAAATTTGGGGTACTTCCGGACACCTGGACTAGATCCATCTTGGTTCCCATCTTTAAAAAAGGTGATAAAAAACTTCCCCCCAGTTACAGACCAATCAGCCTTTTAGATCTAGCAGGGAAAATGTATGCCTCCCATCTACTGAAGAAACTCTCAGACTGGATTTCTGATCATAACATCATAGGCCCAGAGCAAGCGGGCTTTAAGCCAAACAAGTCCGCAGTTGATCAGTGTGCGGTATTATCCCATCTAATCTCTATACAAAGGATTCAAAATAAATCCAGACTTTACGTGGCCTTTTTAGATTTGAAGTCGACCTTTGACTCCATAGATAGAGAGAGACTTTGGGATACACTTGGGAAGATGGGACTGGACAAAAGGCTATTAATATTAATTCGTGCCCTTCACTCAAACACTTCTTGTCAAGTGAAACTATCTCCAAGGGGTGGCCTCTCGGCCCCAATTCCAATGAACAAGGGGGTCAAACAGGGGTGCGTTCTTGCACCCACTTTGTTCAATCTCTTTATCAACGATTTGGCTCCCTTTTTAGCTAACTTTGATACGCATTCTCCCAAATTAGGTTCAGTGGAAACTCCTTTACTTTTGTACGCGGATGATATGGCCTTGATATCCCGCAGTAAAATAGGATTACGGAGACTGGTTAATGCCTGTATAGAATATTTTACCAACAACGCCCTGCAGTTAAACTATGATAAGTCCAAGACTGTGGTGTTTGGGCACTCTTGGAAACCGCAGTCTTGGCTTTTTAGTGGTAAATCAATACAACAAGTCAAGGAATTCCAGAATCTTGGTCTCCAGTTCCACTACCGGTACTCCTGGTCTTCCCATCGCCTCACAGTAATTAACTCATCCAAATTAGTTGTCCAGGCTATAACCCGCTTTTTCTTTTCTTGGGGTAACTCATTTATTCCAGCTGCTCTCCAAGCTTTTAATGCTAAAGTTACACCTCAAATTTTGTATGGCATTCCTGTATGGATGCCAGCATTAAATGATTTGATTGAAAAGATCCATTCAAATTTTCTATACAAAATCTTAGGTGTTCTGCATTGCGTTCCCTATGCGGCACTCTGCCTGGAGACAGGCCAATATAGGCTGGAGTTTCTAGCATTGTCCCGTTTCTTAAAATACTGGGCCAAAGTGTGCTTCAGGGCTGATCAAAACCCTTTGTTAAAAGGGATACTGACTGACCCACTGCTATCTCCCTGCTTAGCTCTTTTCTATAAGAAAATCAGACAAATGGGCCTCGAGGCAGATCTACAAGGAGCTGCTACACCTGAGGTTTCTATTAGGCTCCTGATAACAAGATTAACTGATATAGAAAGGCAAGAGATTTTGGGTGCAGCACAAAAAAAATGTTCGCCCCTGAATTTCCACCTAAGTAATACATTTGGTCAACAACCAAAGTATCTGACCTTCTTGGAGTGCCCCTTCGCAAGGAGGGCTTTTACATTAGCTCGCTGCAATGTGTTGCCTTCTAAAGACCTACTTGGCAGGTTTAGAAATGCCCTTGGCAGGTTTAGAAGGAAGAACGAGTCTGTAACTGTGGCCTTAGAGAGGTAGACTCTCTTTTACACATTGTTTTGCACTGTGTTAGCAATCAAGTGCCTAGAGACCAGTACCTTCTCCCATTATTAAGAACTAAAAAAGGTCTTTTTGAGAATGTTTGCCTACAGTTTTTGTTGGCGGGAGATTCTAAACTCGTGACCCTTACAGTTGCGATTTTTACACCTGAGTCACTTGAAGAGGGCTAATCTGTTGGTCCTAAGCAACCTGGAGTTACCATGCAAGTAAATTGTTGTTGTGTTTTAACCTTTTTCTTTATTTGCTTTTTAACATATATTTATATATTGGATTGTTTAGAGATATTATGTGTTAATTTTTATGCCTAATAAAGGTAAAAAGAAAAGATGCAGGTGGATACAACAAAGGAGGGAGGCACAAAGGTTAGCAAGGATGTTAAAGAAAATAAAACAGAAAATAAAACAAACTCTGATGTCTTTTACTGGGTGCAGTCCCTGCCCAACCTAACTTGCACTGTTCCAGAGTTCCATTCCTGGCACCCACACTATCAGGGTGAGTGGAAGCGTTCCCTATGAAGCATCAGAATGTTTCTGACATTGGATCTGGGAAAACGCACAAGGCAGGGCACATAATCCTACTTTTTATAACCTGTGGGCATTAACCTTGCTTTCTCTGTGGGATTGGATCCAGGGATCACCTGAGCTGCTTTAATTTCCTGCTTCTGGGAATTGGGTGGATTTCATGATCCAATGGGCTGGCTCAAAGCCCGGTTCTCTGTTTGGGAGAACCAATTTGGGAGTTGCCAATAGGGAAACATGGCTGCTGTCTTTGGTGACTCAGCAGCCCCTTCAGGATGCTGAGGCATCACAGAAGGCTCTGAGGTGCTGGAAGGGTCCAGAGAGTAGATGGAAAATGGGGAGAAATCAAGGATTTTCACTACACTACTCCACAATGTTATTGTGAGTATAAAGTGGGGGAGCTATGTACACTACCATGAACCCTTTGGAAGAAAGCTGAAAAGTAACTGGATGGAGGAATGAAATGAGATGACATTTGTACTTTGCATTTTAGTTGTATAGACTTTGAGTAGCAGATTTGAACTGGAATTAAAGATAAATTATTTGGGGAGCAAGATGCAACAGAATGAAATCTGAAAGGAAGAATGTGGATCTATAAGAAATAGCGTAGTGTCAGACATCTCAGAGGAAAGGCAAAAGAGTGGGCGTGCAGAGTTCTGGGAGCAGAGCTAGTGATTTTGAAGAACCCATGAAAAGGGGAAGTGAGGAAGGCAGTTGCCACATCTTTAGAACTGCATTAAAATGTACCTATTATAAAAGGTGCAAAAAACACCAGAGCTTCAGTGTGACTGTGTCCTCTTTCAGCAAGCTTGTAAATAGCCAACTTGCGTAGTCAGCTTCCATCTCTGCTGAGTTCCTTCTAATTAGACATGTAGGGAACTGAAGCCAGAACCTTATATATGTCGAGCATGTGCTTTACCTTTGTATGATATGAATGTATGAAACTGATGAGTCATACCATCTTGATCCATTTTTAGCCCAGTCTGGTTCACTGTAAATGGCAGCTGGTCTCAGGAAAGAGCCCCAGCATTGTTATCCAAATCTGGGACCTTCTGTTCACACAGCATATGGTCTGCCACTGAGCTATGTTCACAACACCCGGGTAGTTAAACTTTTGCAAACTGAAAGAGTTGGTTGGTTCATTTGTTACAGGGGATCCCTTACCCCAGTCTTTTTCTTTATTTTTCTTTCCATTCCTGGTTATGTTATGTCCCCACCCTATAATAAAGGATATATGGACAGTGATACCAAGGAACATCACCACAGTTTCATATGCCAACATCATTGGATGCCACTGTGCAAGATGAACAGTTTTCCTAGAATCTCTTTGCACAAAATGGACAGTAACTAACTCTGGCATACAGGCCATTTTTCTAAAAGTCTCTGGTCAAGCTCTGCATGTGATTTTCCACCTCCGCAGTCGCACATGCTGGGAGGAAAGAGATAATCTCACTTTGTATCTCCAGTTGAATCTAACTTTCCAATCTTTTCTCTGTTATTTGCATGTTATATTGCCCTCCATGAATGCAATTCCAGTAACCTTGTTACAAAACATCTTTATTGTACTTGCATTCTACACTAACCTATGTAAACCTTATTTTGAGATTCCAGATATCCCACTGGCACCATGGTGATCTGCATTTTGGCTGACATGGCTGATCCTTTGAAGCAACCCTTTTACCTACATCTTAATTAGAAAGAATTCCTTTACACATTAAAATAGCACATCCTAAGCTCTCCTTATCACCCTGCTCACCAACCTACCTCCAGTTCTGCATGTTGCAGCAACTCCAGAAATCCTTAAAAAGTAAGGAATTTTTGACCATCAAGTTGTCACCCTACTGATGCAACACATCTGTAGTGTTGTATCAGGACAGAGTTTCCACCTGCTGCTCAAAGGAACTACTGAATCTGGCAAGGCAGTCTTCTCAAGAATACAGGCATCCCCCCATATGCATGGGGGATCCGTTTAGCACCCTCCCCCCCGTGAATATGAACTGCAGATATGGGGGGTATCCTGTCTCCACGCACCCTTCCCCCAACATACCCATTAACTTTATTTAGGTTTTCACTGCTGATGCCAAGCAAAATGTTTCTTTTACTGAATTCTACAAGCGTGCAAGCTTATAGCAGGATGTGCAGGCAGGCAGCCTGAACATTTGAAGAGACTGTTAACAGGAAGCAGGAAGTTAACTGCTTCCTGTTAATGTATAATTAGCCTTTCCAAGCATTCAGGCTGCGTGCCTACAAGTCCTGCTATATAAGCTTAAGGCACTTATAGAGTTCAGTAAAAGAAACATTTTGCTTGATGCCAGCGGCAAGAACCTAAACAAAGTTAATGGGCGGGGTACACGGAGAATTGTGGATAACCAGATCTACTGATATGGTGGGGTGCCTGTACTGCTGTACTGTATTATGCATCCACCTCCTTCTCCCCTTCCTGACTCTTCTAGCTAGAAGCTGAGGTGGAAGAGGAGAGACTTCTTGAAATCTTGCCCACATTCCTTTCCTCAGATGCCCCAATACACTTTCACTACACTGCATTCACCACTATAGGACACTCTGGTTAGGGCATAAAAATAGTTCTCTATCAATTCTTTTGGGTGAAACAGGTATTCTTAATAAAGTTGCAATCTTATTGCAAGTTACAGGTGGGCCTGTGTTATCTGCGGGTCCAGTACACGTGGACTTTATCATCTGCAGATTCCAAACCTGCTGGGGGCACCTGGACCCTCCGAACATGACCAGAGCTATGTTCCAGTTGTGTCTGGAAGGTGTTCTGAGGGCTGCGCACTGGACCGCTTCAACCCTCAGAATGCCTGTTTTGGGCAAAAAAAAAATCTTCTGGTTTCTCAGGGGAAACAGGAAGTTATATTTTTATGCCCTTGTAAGGCATTTTGAGGACTAAAGAGGCCACACACATCCTCCCTGGCCCTCAGAAATCATCAATGGATTTTGGTATCTGTAGGGGTTCCAGGAATGGAACCCGCACAGATAATGAGGGTTACCTATGTTTCTCTCAGTCTCTTCTTTGACGGAAGGGGATTCTCTGCATGATGCTTAGTTGTTTATCCAGTCTTGATTCCATGTTCCAGTGGAGCTGTGTAAATTTCCCTAAAGCCAGCTGTTTTAGAAACAGTTTTTGGGCTGTTAATTTGGACCTGCTAACATGAAGATGTGGGTTGGGTGGCTCTGAAAATGTTTTGAAGGCTAGGAATCTTGGTGGGCATTATTTGCAAGGGTAGCAAGATCTAATGCTTTGCTCAAAATTCAGAAGTGTATTACAAAAGCAACCCCCTTGGTTTTGGTGGAAGTAGCCAAAATGTATGGCAGGAACTGCTGTGCCCTTGCCCTTAATGCTTTGCAGCCCAATCTGTACCTGACTATGGTGAAGCTGCTTCTGATGACATTCATTGAATCACACGTGTTTTAATGGGGCTTGGAAGCCAAAATTTTTAAAAAATGGATGGATACATTTAAATGAGGAGAGTCTATTTCCAGAAGATCAGCTACAACACAGCACAATCTTGTGCATATTTACTTAGAAGTGAGTCCTATGGGGGGCCTGGCATGCTGTGGTCCATGGGGTCATGAAGAGTCGGACATGACTTAACAACTGAACAACAAGTCCTACTAAGTTCAGTAGGGCTTATTTCCAGATAAGTCAGGGTTACCTGGATGCAAGTCCCATTTTATCCAGCAGGATTACTTCTGACAGTGGAAATGGATAGTTTTTACCCTTATGGCAGCTAAAAGACATACTGAAATTCTAAAAGGTTAAGTGCTCTTAGACACTTTTGACTAAGATTGGACCTTTGACTTCATCAACTTTTGAGAAAATGGCTTAAGGATGACAATTGTGGACAGATATATTTATGAGCATCTGGATACCTTTTCTAGACTTGTAGTGAGTGAAGTATGCAATAGTATAGATTGCTCCAATATCTTGATAATTCTCTTTTCTTCCTTTCCTGTTTATATTTGTATTTTTGTTCTGTTTTGTGTTTCATTGAATTCTTTTTTCTCACACTGTAAGAAAAAAAAGTCATTGTGCTTCTTATGGTGTTTGTTTTTGCTGGTGTCTTTCTCAAGGGAGATGTGAAGTGGAATTTTGACATGGACAATTGATAATCAAAAGGTAAGACAGGCCCACAAAGAATAACAACAAGAGCTACTGCCAGCCACACTTAATGACTTTGAGGAAGAAGCAAGAGAGACAAGCTCATTTTATGGAGGGAAAGGTGGCTGGATGCCCAAATCTTACCAAGGAGTGGTCATTGTAGATAAGATTAGCTGGAGTGGAATAGGAGAGAGATTGTTGATACCCAGCGCAAGGGCACGGCCTTAGATATTGGTGTGAGAAGAAAGGTTGCATTAATGCGTAGGTCAACAAAACCGAAAGAGATCCGAAGCTTCAGAGGAAGCTGATATCACCAGCTGGTATCTGCACGGTCAAATTACACATAGAAAAACAGTGAAAGTACAAAGATCAAGCCATGGTTTGAAAAACCATACATGCTTGATAGGAAGCCAAAGTCTGCAAACAAATGGAAATAGTAGATGTAGGGTTTAGGAAATTTCAACTGGTTCCTGAACTGTCTTTGAAGATGTTGCATATGGCCACAAATATGGACATGACATTCAGTTGTTCATTAAAAAAAAAAGTCAGCAATGCAATTATTAGCCTTTGTAGCAATGAGGCATTAAACACACCGTTTTCCAAATAGGGGAAAGCCCTAACCTACTGGTGACAAATCAAAGGAGAAGCTTCATTAGGGTGTTTAAGTAGGTCCAGTTGATTAGGTTTTGGACATAGTGGTGTCTGTAAGGATAGTGGGGTGGAGGGGCTATACTGGGTTGATGATGATCATCATCATCATCTATAATGATAGTTGATCAGCTGATTCCATTTTTATCCCACCTTTGCCCAAGGTCATCCAGTAAGCATCATGGCTAAGTGAGGATTTGACTCTCCCCACTTCAAGTCTCTGTACACTGGTAAGAAAGAATACCAGTTATTCAGAAATGTTCCAAGCCTTAAGCAACAGAATCTACTTGCAGGCCAAGAAGAATCTTTACTAGTGAAACTGGAGCTTTGAGACACAAAACATCACAACCAGCACTTTTGCAAAAGTGTGGTCCGTACTGTTGCCTTGACAAACTACCTGTGTTTTTTGACTTGGCAAGCATTAACAAATGAGGGTGTTTGAAATTAAGGCTGTAGAAGACCAGCTGATTAGGAAATCAGAGCTAAAGCATGTTCGTTTTTGATATCTAATAAATTGGCAGTTGAACTGTTCTTTTCAAGTTTGCATATTTTATTTCACACACAGTGAGACTGATAAAGATGGCACCAACTTTTCTGCTAGGCCAGTGGTTCTCAGACTTGTGGGTCATGACCCACCTGTTCCTGTAACACTTCTCTGTCCCTCACTAAGGGGAGCAAAGTGGGGTACTTTTACTTACTGTGTGTTAGGACAAGTAGCAGGAGGTGCCGGGAGCCCTGCACAGTCCTTTGCAGGGCTCCCCAAGGCTTGGAATATTCAGAAATAGCTAGTGCAAGTCACTTCTAGTTTGTGAATGCAGCCAGGAGGTGGCTTGCAATAGTTATTTCTGAAGATTACAAGCATTATGGAGTCCTGTGGAGGGCTGTGTGGGGCTCCCCACACCTCCTGCTGCTTTCCCTAACACACAATAAGGAGAAGCCCCCCCTGTTCCCCCCTTAGCAATGCGATTGCTGCCCTTGCCCCTCCCCCACAAAGACTTACCTTGGGAGTAAAACTCCCAAAAAGTTTGAGAACCGCTGTAGGCAATTAAGCTTGCTATGTTGCCACCCAAAGATTCCCCATTGCCCCATAAATGTCCTACTACACTGAGAGAAGATGTTCTCATTCCTGAGGTCCCTGTGCTCGCTGTTGTCCGTGGTCATGGACATGATTCCAGCTCTGCCACAGGGCAGGCAGATTGACGGTAATGGATGACAGGAAGAAGGAAAATGGGTGGGGAGGGTGGAGGAGCTGCACATGCCCCATTCCTGAGTCAGCTGCAAATATAGAGGTCTAAAAGGGATATAATCCTTTGGAAATCCTTTAGACAAGGACCTAAAAATGCCGTTTTTATACTTATTAAAATGGTAAAATAATGCCTCATCTGTCTTGACAAATAGCTTAAAATGGGTTACAGAAATCTGATTGAACACTAAATACTGTGCGTACCACAAAAGAATACAGTAGCAAAACCTAAATCCAAACACAACTCTCACAAAGGACCCACAGCAGGAAGAGAAACATCCAAACAGCACATTCACATCATCCTGACCCAAAAGACTTCGTAGTTCTCATATTTAAAAGGACTGTCACCTTTATTGATGTGCTCGAACTATGTGTATGTGTTCAATGATATGTATCAGTATACCATAATCAGATGATCTGTGGATAAACTGTAGTTTGAGGAACCAGCTGAAAGATCTGCAGTTGATTAGCAGCCCTACTACGGTTCTGTCTGCCTAGACGTTTTGCATGATGCCAGAACTATTAAATCTTTGCTAAAATTGTTTGGAGTGTCTCCAAAGCTAGCAAGCTGAATTTTAGTAAGAAATAAACTGACAGTTCGTGGAAATTCAGATGATTTTAAGCAATGTCTCAATATTAGTTGTTCCAATCAAGAATAATGGTATTCCATATTTTTTTACTTTTGAAAACTAAATCTGCAACCTTATGTACACTTACCTGGGAGCAAGTCTCAATGAACACAACAGGATTTATCTGAGTCAACATGCATAGGATTGTACTGTAATTATCAGAACTGTGTACCTTCACAAATCCATTTGTCTTACGATTTCCATTTTTTTTACTCTCTTGCAACTGTTGTTCTACTGTAGCATAATACCCGGGTTGTAGGAACCCCCCCCCATTCAAATCATACCTCACCCACTAGGTAGCCTTAAGAAACCATTGTTCTGTCAGTCTCCATCTCACAAAATAATAAGACTGGTCTACTTTATAATGCTGTTTGTTGTAAAGATGACTGAGGGCGCAATCCTAACCCCTTATGTCAGTGCTTTCCAGCACTGATTTAAGGGCAATGCAGCTCCGAGGTAAGGAAACAAACATCCCCTTACTTTGAGGAGGCCTCCATGAGTGACATCCAACTGCAGGGTGCAGCACATGTTCCATTGGCACCGCTATACCAGTGCTGGAAAGCAACCGTTACCCTGCACATGGCTGATCTCATCTGATCTCGGAAGCTAACCAGGGTCAGGCTTGGTTAGTACTTGAATGGGAGACCGCCTGGGAATACCGGGTGCTGTAGGCTTATACCATAGTCTTTCAAGACTGAAAGTTGCCAACCAAGGGGTTAGGATTGCGCCCTGAGATATATTAAACTCTTTGAATACTTACAGTGTGCTGAACAAATGCTACATACTGGAGCTATTTCATTGTAGTGGAAAGAGGGTTCCCATAGTCCAAGGAAACCTGGGTTCAAATCCTCCCTCAGTAGTATAGTTCCCTGGATGAGCTTGGACTAGCCAATTTTTCTCAGGCTAACCTCCCTTACTGGGTTACTGTGAGGATAAAAAGGAACAATACCAATTTATGCAACCCTGAGCCACTTGACTAAAAAAAATACATCTTTGCAGCCATTAAGAGATTTCATAATCATAATTAGCAGGTCACACATGGAAAGACGTAAAAAAAAAAAAACCCAAATAAATATAATTGGCATAACCAATAACGTCCTTCATAATATGCACAAAGGACTTGGGAAAGAAAAAAGGAGCCAGACAGATTTAAAAACAAACACATTTCTAAAAAAAAAATCCCAACAAACTATCATTAAATTTAGAGGCCATTAGAAGGCATCTATATCCGGAACATATCAGACGGAAAGCTCTTCAACCTCTCCAGACTGAGAGCAAAGCCCAAAGTCCAGCTGAAATGTCTGCGTGACTTCCTCTTTGCTGACGATGCAGCTGTCACCGCCTGCTCTGCCAAAGATCTCCAGCAGCTCATGAACTGTTTTAGCAAGGCCTGCCAAGACTTTGAACTGACTATCAGCCTGAAGAAGACACAGGTCATGGTTCAGGATGTGAACTTGCCTCCCTGCATTGCAATCTCTGTGCATGAGCTGGAGGTTGTCCATGACTTTGTGTACCTTGGCTCAATGATCTCCGACACTTTCTCTGGATACCGAGCTAAACAAGCGCATCGGTAAAGCAGCTACCACGTTTTCCAGACTCACAAAGAGAGTCTGGTCCTACAAGAATCTGAGGGAACATACCAAGATCCAGGTCTACAGAGCTTGCGTCTTGAGTACACTTCTGTACTGCAGCAAGTCATGGACTCTTCACTCACAACAGGAGAAGAAGCTGGACGCTTTCCACATGTGCTGCCTCCGACGCATTCTCGGCATCACCTGGCAGGACAAAGTTCCTAACAACACAGTCCTGGAACGAGCTGGAATCCCCAGCGTGTATACACTGCTGAAACAGAGATATCTGCGTTGGCTTGGTTATGTCGTGAGAATGGGCGATGATCGGATCCCAAAGGATCTTCTCTATGGAGAACTTTTGCAGGAAAAGCGCCCTACGAGTAGACCACAGCTGCACTACAAGGATATCTGCAAGAGGGATTTGAAAGCCTTAGGAATGAACCTCAACAGATGGGGAACCTTGGCCTCTGAGCATTCTGCTTGGAGGCAGGCTGTGCAGCATGGCATTTCCCAGTTTGAAGAGACACTTTGCCAACAGACTGAGGCAAAGAGGCAAAGAAGGAAGGCCCATAGCCAGGGAGACAGACCAGGGACACACTATACTTGCTCTGTGTGGAAGAGATTGTCCCGAATCGGCATTTTCAGGCATTTCATAGACGCTGTACCAGAACCACCATTTAGAGCGCGATACCATAGTCTTTTGAAGGTTGCCAGCAATAATAAGAGTTGGGGCTGAAGTCAGCATTTTGCAGTCAAGGCAACTGTTCAGTCTCTATTGTGCCCCCCCACTCTGTTTTTTTCCTGCTGGCAGGGAAAATGAGAATAGGAGAATGGTGGAGGCAGTAGACGGTCTTGCCATACAACAGAATCATCTGTGCACCAGTTAGACAAAATATATAACAAGGCATTTGCAGTTTCCTTCCACCTTTTAGAATTATCTTCCTCTGGAGACCCACCTAAGTTTAGGTGTCTTTGTGGAATATTTGCCTTTAGTTGAAATTGTCACAAAGTCAAGTTTCCAGCACTAGGGTCCCAGCTATGACTGTAGCTGTAGCCGTCTTAAAGTTTAAATAGTATCTCTGGTGATAATTCAGGTATGGGGGGGCAAAATTCCTTCGGAGTGGTGCATCAGTATCTTTAATTCTCTTGGGATACATCCACCCTAAATCATCTTTAGGGTGAGAGCTTTAGATGAGATTATACTTAGGTTAATAAAACTTGAGTGATCATAAGGTGGGTTCTGTGAAGCATCTAACAAAATTTCCTAAAAAGGCCAATGCTTTTCCAAACATTTACTTCATTCGGATTCAACCCTTTTAGCAAATGGATCTCTTTGTATAACTGTCCCCTGCCCAGCCATAATTTAGTGTCTTCAATTAGGTGAGAACAGTTTGAAACATGCTCTCCCAGCATTGGCATTCCCCATGACTCCCAAGACAGCAGTCTAGTAAGATATATAAGCCCAGCAGTGGAACATCCTGTCTCATCCATCAGCTAAATACAGTAGAAAACTGACATGGCTCCTGTCTCTGGAATGTACATACACATGAACAGAATACCATAAAGTTGAACATGATGTGGTTTGGGTAATTCTTCCTTGCTTGCAGGCTCTCTTGGTGCTCTTTCGCTTGTTCTTGCTCTCTCTTGATGGGGATTAGGCTAGAGTAGATATTTGGTGTGGATATGGGTTAATGTGTGGCAGATCCTGCTCTTAATGTGTGGCAGATCCTGTCTGGTGTTCTGTAGTAGGTGACCATTATATCCTGTAAAACACTTTGATTAAAAGATGACTTCATAGCCACTGCTCAAGAGACCGAGTCCTGCTGTATGCAGAATGGCCTCATTTCGGCCAGTAGAGCTAATCTGGTTAAACCATGGGGGTTTCTAAAGCTGGGTGCCAGAATGTGGCTGTAAGAGGCTGTTTTGACGGGTGTTAAATCCTAGCTCTTGTCTTCCTGCCATTTCATTGCCATCCCATCATGTTCTCTTTCACAGCTCTCTCATCTGTCTCCTTCTGTTGGCTTGTCCAATGATTTAAAACAGATTTTAAAGCTCCACACAAACTCATTGTGTTAAAAGAATATAATTAAAGATGTATGGTCCAGCAGATAGAAATTAGGAATTGATTGATTCATGGTGCTCATGCAGCCTTTGCTCTGTCTCCTAGTATATATTTTCATAATAGTGCAATTAAGAAGTCTGACTCCCTCCCTGAAACAGGAGCATCTGGAAGATGAAACAGTGTCAACTCAGGGAATTCAAGGGGCATTAGTTCTGTTCCTGTCGCTACATTCTTTCCCCCATCTCTGCATGTTCATCTTATTCCCTGTTCCACAGAGAAGGAAAGTACATCTGAGCACCCAGTTTTTATTTGAAACTTGCACTCTGTTTATAGGAGTGCCTGGTGAGCACAGTGTGTGGGTAGTAATTCACGTTTATACTTTTAAGCTCAGCTTGCTTCTGTGTTCTTTGAGGTGCCATATGACTTTAAACCTTATTTCTCAGTTGTGAAATGCATACCTTGACATCATGGGCAAGCCTTCATATGTTCGCTTCTTTTGCAACTTCTTTCCTACTCACCAGAGCCCTGCATCAGGTCTGTTCATTAAATTCCCAATAAGAGTAGATAAGAGAAAATCAATTTGGGAAGTCTTTTACCCTGCATGGTCTCTTAAGAAAGAGTTTTTATTAGGCATGCAACACTTAGGGCCCAATTCTATTCTTAGTTAATCTGTAAGGATAGGATTGGGCACTTAGGGTTTTTAACCAATTTACCTTAACTAAATCCAAAAGCCCTAACTAAATCCATTAACTAAAATGCCTCCAATTAATTGGGCATCCTATTAAAAATATAAAATGTTAGTTTTATTAATATGTAATGTTATTGTTATTATAAGCACTTGTTAAAAGCTGCAAGTGGCAGACCAAGAAGCATCTCTCTTCTCTCTTACACATCAAGGAATACCTTTTCTATGCTGATTCCTGCTATGGGACAGGTGTGCTTCATCTAAAAATGTTTTGCATATAGCCTCCTGTCGACTTATGAGGCATTACATAAGAACATAAGAACAGCCCCACTGGATCAGGCCATAGGCCCATCTAGTCCAGCTTCCTGTATCTCACAGCGGCCCACCAAATGCCCCAGGGAGCACACCAGATAACAAGAGACCTCATCCTGGTGCCCTCCCCTACATCTGGCATTCTGACTTAACCCATTTCTAAAATCAGGAGGTTGCGCATACACATCATGGCTTGTACCCCATAATGGATTTTTCCTTCAGAAACTTGTCCAATCCCCTTTTGAAGGCATCTAGGCTAGACGCCAGCACCACATCCTGTGACAAGGAGTTCCACAGACCAACCACACGCTGAGTAAAGAAATATTTTCTTTTGTCTGTCCTAACCCGCCCAACACTCAATTTTAGTGGATGTCCCCTGGTTCTGGTATTATGTGAGAGTGTAAAGAGCATCTCCCTATCCACTCTGTCCATTCCCTGCATAATTTTGTATGTCTCAATCATGTCCCCCCTCAAGCGTCTCTTTTCTAGGCTGAAGAGGCCCAAACGCCGTAGCCTTTCCTCATAAGGAAGGTGCCCCAGCCCTGTAATCATCTTAGTCGCTCTCTTTTGCACCTTTTCCATTTCCACTATGTCTTTTTTGAGATGCGGCGACCAGAACTGGACACAATACTCCAGGTGTGGCCTTACCATCGATTTGTACAACGGCATTATAATACTAGCCGTTTTGTTCTCAATACGCTTCCTAATGATCCCAAGCATAGAATTGGCCTTCTTCACTGCTGCTGCACATTGGGTCGACACTTTCATCGACCTGTCCACCACCACCCCAAGATCTCTCTCCTGATCTGTCACAGACAGCTCAGAACCCATCAGCCTATATCTAAAGTTTTGATTTTTTGCCCCAATGTGCATGACTTTACACTTACTGACATTGAAGCGCATCTGCCATTTTGCTGCCCATTCTGCCAGTCTGGAGAGATCCTTCTGGAGCTCCTCACAATCACTTCTGGTCTTTACCACTCGGAAAAGTTTGGTGTCGTCTGCAAACTTAGCCACTTCACTCACTCATGAGCATGGATTGGTTTAAATCAAGGTGGTTTAAAAGCATTTATTTCAATCACATTTTGAAAGTCACAGGTGTCTTAAATTGTTGTCATAACGATTATGCATTGGTTTGCAACTCTGCAGAGTTTTTATGTAAACTAGTAGCATAATCCTTTTGCCTTGCACAATTGTGTCTGTGTAGAGATGAGAGGCAGAGTTCTGTTATTGCTTTCACCACAATGAAAAGAATCTCAACAAGGTCATGTACATGAAGGCTACATACATAAGGCCGCAGTCTGTTTTTAGAAGTAAGCCGTGTTGAACAACTTGAGATTTCCTTTTGAATAAATTCGCATAAAATGAGATTGTAACACATATCCAAAATGTTCCAGACACTAATTATGGTAATAACTGAGTAAAACTGTGTTTCTCCATGAGATGGACAAGTAGAGACATAAATGTTTATGCATGCATGAGAACTTCACGCATTGTCCAGCTCAAGAATTTGGAGAGCATTAACTAGGAGTACGAGAACACCCAGGAATGGAAGCCACTCTTGGCCACCAGACACCCCTGAACAATGTTAGGAAGCAACCCATTACATTTTCTCATGTTTGTTCGCATAAAATTCAGACTGTTTTAAAACCAAATTTTTTAAAAAATAAAGAGATGCTTGTTATAATAGAGGTTTTAAAAAAATAATTCAATTAATGTTTAGTTTTTTTAGTCAACAATTTTTATGCATTCTGCTAAAAATAGTGTTCTCCATTGTGGGTAGCATACTCTCTTGAACAGAAGCATTTCAGAGGGCAGTTGTATTTTAATTCTTGCAATAGTGCAATCCCATGCATGTCTACCCAGAAGAAAGCCCCATTGAGTTCAATGGATCTTACTCACAAGTAAGTGTGTACAGGATTGAAGTTCAAGGCTTTTAAATGAATTTATCCTTTTGATAAACAACTGCTGTTTTATGAATTACTTTTACTGAGTGCTGCTTCTTCTGTCCTGTTGTTCTGTGGTGTTGCATTTTTTAATGATTTTATCTATTTTAAAAAAATTTTTATGAGTCACTTTGAGTCACTTTGGATACTATTTTTAAGTAGAAAATTAACAACATTCAGTGAAATGTTGTGGGGTCTTCTCTTTTTAAAATGCATTCTTATCTAGAGACCTTTGTATTAAAATGCATTCAACCAAGTGACAGAATGTAGTGTGGCATAGTGGTTAGCATATTCAGCCTGAGCTGGGGAGATCAAAGTACCAATCCCCTCTTAAAGTTCATTGGGTGCCCTTGGCCAGTCCATCTTGCTTAGCCTAAACCAGTGACTTTCAACCTTTTTCACCTTGTGGCACACTGGCAAGGCACTAAAATGGTCAAGGCACACCATCAGCTTTTTGACAATTGACAAGGCACACTGTGCTGTCAATGGGGGCTCACATCCCCCAATGGTCCTATTGATAAATTACCCTCTCCCAAAGTCCCACGGCACACCTGGGGACCATTCATGGCACACCAGTGTGCCACGGCACAGTGGTTGAAAATGGCTGGCCTAAACACTTCACAGCGTTGATGTAATGCTACGTTAGAGGATTCCCTATCCATGTGTGCCCCTTGAACTCACTGAACAAAGGAAGGAGGAAATGTGTGATTTATAATCCTGTTAAAAACAACTGTTCATGAGTGAAAATTCTTCCTCCATAATGCTGATTAGGATCTTTTTAAATGTTCTGTAGACTTCAGATCTGTCAGTATTTTTGTCACTTCAAGCTGCCACCTCCTGCCCACTCATTACCCTTTCCACAGTTGGGTAGATGTGTACACAAAGCATGTCAGTCATTCCCTTTCTATTACTTAAGTCTTAAAAAGGGGAGAAATTATGGTGTTGATAAGGAAACTTGCCCCTGGGTTTCATGATTTGGCAGGGAGGTGGGGAATTCAGGCACTACCTGCCTTCCTCCACTCTAGAGGACTTCCTAGAGTGTTTTTCTAAAAAATAGCATGAAGATGTCAAGACAGGCTCTTTTCCATCACTCCAACTCCTTTGTTCCTCTCTGGCAACTAGAAGGCACTTGTGCTTGAACTTAACAGTATTCTTCCCCCAAACGAAGCAGATGTTCTTCGCCTATTTCCCAGTCTTGGCAATAATGGCCTAGAGTGCCTCAATTTTTTCAACTCAGCACTTTTTTTCTTTTTCTTTTTTTTTGAAGGAACAAATTCTTATGTGGGACTAACTGCACCTTGACTGTTGACCTCTCCTTTTTTTTTTTAATAGAGAGGTTTTAAAAGAAGAAGAAAATCTGCTCTGACTAAAAGCTATACTCTTAGCCAGAGCCTTCCCTTGGGTAAGGCAACTGGGGCAGTTGCCCTTGGCTCTGTGCTTTCATGACCAATAAATCGTCATAATGAGGGGAGCACTGGTTGAGATGCCCTTGGCCCACACTCTGCTTGCATCCGTCTAGGGACAATTCTGCTCTTAACTCTGACCCTTAAGCTTTTCCTTGATGCTCTTGAATTTTGAGGTTTCCATAAATGCGGGCATTGGCTTGTGAGTCCATGCTGCAATAATGGCGCTGGTGGTTGACTGCCAAGGATTACAACATAGGCTACATTTTGTAACAGATGTTTGAATGTAGTCTTAGTAATTGTGTAAATGCACCAAGAGTAAACAAAATTGTTGACTGACTGGGTTATCTTACATAAGCTGTGAGAGAGAAAGACGTGCACATGATGAAAGAATACAGGCCATGGTGTATACAGTGTCGGCTGTCAGTTTGCTGAAAACTGGCTTTGCTCCAGTTCTTACTTGTTGTCATAATATTTTATGAAGCTGAAACAAAACCCAGATCTGTTTCTGTGTGCCTTTCTTTGTAGTAATTGTGACTGAAGAGGTAGCTTTTCATTTTAACTTTTTCCACAGAAGTCCTCATTTTTTGCCAATTTTAATGTTTGTATGGGGATCTTTAAAGAAAATTGTGAGTCCCCGGGCACTGTTAACTTTATATGAAACAGACTTTTCAAGTCCCCAGGTTTTCAAGTGTTCCTCAAACCATTCCTCATAGGACTTGGTTTACAGACCCCTTACCATCTTAGATGCCCTCCTCTGAACCAGTTCCAGCTTATCAATATCCTTCTTGAAATGTCGTGGCCAAAACTGGACCCAGTCTTTCAAGTGCATTCAAAGACGTCTCAGTGGTAGCCTTCATCACATGTGAAGTGGCAGTGTGTTCCATACATTAACTATATGTAGTCTTCCAATTAAATTGCTTGTTCTTTGTTAGAGGAAGGGGGCATTCATCATGATGGGTAGTTCCTCTCACTGCAAGAGGCAGGGCCAAACTAGATTTGGTCTTCTCCCGGGGGGGGGGGGGGCTTCCCAGTCCCCAGTCCCCAGTTTCAGATCTGCCTTGCACAAAGCAGGTCATGTGAAAACGGAACTCTATCCAGCTCAGCAGTGTCCTCCGGAATTCTTCAGTATTTTTGCCTTCCCTCTTGCCTCAACCGCTCCTCTCCCTCCTTAGCAAGGAATGGGTTCAGCATGGAGGCTTTGGGTCCTCATGGAGGTCTCCACAGCTTCCCAACTGAAGCAAAAGCTTGTAGGACCCTGCAGATGCTCCAGCACAGTTGCAGAAACCGGCAGCAGCAGCCGCAGCCATTCTCAGCAGAGCGAGGCCTTACTGGGAGAGTGTAGACAAGTGTTTCCCCACAGGCACGCCGTTGCTGCTTAGAGCCTCCTGAGGGTCCGGAGTGGCGATCAGCCCTGGACCTGGTCACGACCATGCCTCCTGTGATAGAATGCAGGGTCCAGATCCAGGTCAAGATCCCAGAGTACCTGAGGCCAAATCTAGACCAGTGGCTGGCCTGAGAGAGGCTTGATCATCCTGGGGATCCTTCCTTGTATAGTTATCACCATGGATGTGAGTCTGATAGGTTGGGGCGCACATATGGATCAGAATATGGCACAGGGAACCTGGACTGGTGAGGAGAATAGGAACAGTATCAACTGGCTGGAACTGAGGGCCATGCCCAACAGAGGTTCAGATAACCGGGATGCATGTGCTAATCAGGACAGACTCAATGACTGCCAAGGCCTTTGTCAACCGCCAGGGTGGAACTTGCTCCAGAAAGCTCACGGAGGTGACCAACCGGCTCCTGCTATGGACTTGGGGGAGGACTAGAGGAACACTTGGCATCTATAAGGGCCAGACATCTCTCAGGGGCGACAAACGTAGCCACAGATTAGCTGAGCAAGCAGCAAGTGAGTGAAACAGTGGACATTGCATCCCCAGGTCTTCAGGGAAATAGTTCTCAGATAAGTTCACCAAGAGGTAGACCTGTTTGACAAACTTTCAGCTACCAAGGTTCTTTGCCTGGTTAGAAACTGAGGGAGCTATAAGAGTAGATGCCATCAACAGTCCCTAGCCCCCAGGGCTACTATATGCTTTCTCTCCAGTGCAGCTGCTACCCCTGGTTCTGAAAAAGATCAGGGTAGAGCAGGCAGAGGTGATTCTCATTGCCCTACTCTGGCCCAGGTGCCAGACACCTAGACGCCTATGGTTTTTGGACCTTCTCCAACTGGGGAAGGGAGAACGCTGGAGGCTACCCTTGAGACTAGACCTACTCACACCGGGCCCTCCTCAGCACCATCAACCCGGGCTGTTCCAACTAACAGTCTGGAGATTGAGTGGGAGGCTCTAACCAGGTGCAGGTACTCTGAGGGAGTTTTGGCCACCCTCTTGGCCTCGAGGAAAGCCTTGATCAGGAGGATCTACGGATCAACCTGGAAGAAATTCAGGAGCTGGTGCACATAGAGGGACGTTTCTGCCACCAAAGTTAGCAATAAGCATTTTCTGAAATGGGTGGCACTTCTCAGTCCTCCCTTGGTACATTAGTTCCCTAGCTGGGATTTCCATAGGGTCTTTGCCCTTTGAGCCCATGGCCAAGATTCCTTTCAAGGAGCTCAAGACCCTCCTGCTGGTCACAGTTGCCTCAGCACAAAGGGTCTCTGAGATTGGTGAATGTTAACCTATGTACCTTCCACAAGGACTGGGTTGGGCTCCAACAGGACCTGGCCTTTATTCCAAAGGTAAATACCTGGTTCTACAGGACTTAGGAAATAGTGCTTCCTTCTTTCTGCCCCAACCTGACACATGCCAAGGAGAGGGGATGGCACTTGTTGGATGTCCATAGAGTGCTCTGCTTCTACACGGAATGCACTAGGACATTATGTACAACGGATGCCCCTTTTTATCAGTTTTCAGGGGTGGGGTAATGTGCCTCCAGGGCAATGCTTTCCAGGTGACTGAAGATAGCCAGTGAGGCTTCCTACCAGGCTTCAGGAAAGTAACCTCCCCCCCCCCCCCGCATTACAGCTCACTCTGTTCGAGGGGCAGCTACCTCTACGGCGTTCAAGGGAGTAGGCTCCCTGGGGGACATTTGCAGGGCTGTTACTGGGTCCTCCCAGAGGGGGGACCACTACCCATCAGTAATGTTTGTCCCTCTTCCCAAAACTGGAGATTCACAGGTAAGGAATTCCTTTTTCTGAGAATGAAAAATTATCCAGACTAATTTTATGTAAATGTAGCTAGATAGTACTGTCCATGAGCAGAGATGTTTTGCTTGTTTAGGAGTTCTTTGCTCAGAAGTAGAAGGGGAACTTCTACTTCTAAAAGGAAGTAGAAGGAGACTTAGAGATGGCAGAGAAATTAAATGAATTCTTTGCATCTGTCTTCACGGCAGAAGACCTCGGGCAGATACCGCTGCCCGAACGGCCCCTCCTGACCGAGGAGTTAAGTCAGATAGAGGTTAAAAGAGAAGATGTTTCAGACATCATTGATAAATTAAAGATCAATAAGTCACTGGGCCCTGATGGCATCCACCCAAGAGTTATTAAGGAATTGAAGAATGAAGTTGCAGATCTCTTGACTAAGGTATGCAACTTGTCCCTCAAAACGGCCACAGTGCCAGAAGATTGGAGGATAGCAAATGTCACGCCTATTTTTAAAAAGGGAAAGAGGGGGGACCCGGGAAACTATAGGCCTGTCAGCCTAACATCCATACCGGGTAAGATGGTGGAATGCCTCATCAAAGATAGGATCTCAAAACATATAGACGAACAGGCCTTGCTGAGGGAGAGTCAGCATGGCTTCTGTAAGGGTAAGTCATAAGAACATAAGAACATAAGAACAGCCCCACTGGATCAGGCCATAGGCCCATCTAGTCCAGCTTCCTGTATCTCACAGCGGCCCACCAAATGCCCCAGGGAGCACACCAGATAACAAGAGACCTCATCCTGGTGCCCTCCCCTGCATCTGGCATTCTGACTTAACCCATTCCTAAAATCAGGAGGTTGCGCATACACATCATGGCTTGTACCCCATAATGGATTTTTCCTCCAGAAACTCATCCAATCCCCTTTTAAAGGCGTCTAGGCTAGACGCCAGCACCACATCCTGTGGCAAGGAGTTCCACAGACCGACCACGCGCTGAGTAAAGAAATATTTTCTTTTGTCTGTCCTAACCCGCCCAACACTCAATTTTAGTGGATGTCCCCTGGTTCTGGTATTATGTGAGAGTGTAAAGAGCATCTCCCTATCCACTCTGTCCATTCCCTGCATAATTTTGTATGTCTCAATCATGTCCCCCCTCAAGCGTCTCTTTTCTAGGCTGAAGAGGCCCAAACGCTGTAGCCTTTCCTCATAAGGAAGGTGCCCCAGCCCCGTAATCATCTTAGTCGCTCTCTTTTGCACCTTTTCCATTTCCACTATGTCTTTTTTGAGATGCGGCGACCAGAACTGGACACAATACTCCAGGTGTGGCCTTACCATAGATTTGTACAACGGCATTATAATACTAACCGTTTTGTTCTCAATACCCTTCCTAATGATCCCAAGCATAGAATTGGCCTTCTTCACTGCCGCCGCACATTGGGTCGACACTTTCATCGACCTGTCCACCACCACCCCAAGATCTCTCTCCTGATCTGTCACAGACAGTTCAGAACCCATCAGCCTATATCTAAAGTTTTGATTTTTTGCCCCAATGTGCATGACTTTACACTTACTGACATTGAAGCGCATCTGCCATTTTGCTGCCCATTCTGCCAGTCTGGAGAGATCCTTCTGGAGCTCCTCACAATCACTTCTGGTCTTTACCACTCGGAAAAGTTTGGTGTCATCTGCAAACTTAGCCACTTCACTGCTCAACCCTGTCTCCAGGTCATTTATGAAGAGGTTGAAAAGCACCGGTCCCAGGACAGATCCTTGGGGCACACCGCTTTTCACCTCTCTCCATTGTGAAAATTGCCCATTGACACCCACTCTCTGCTTCCTGGCCTCCAACCAGTTCTCAATCCACGAGAGGACCTGTCCTCTAATTCCCTGACTGTGGAGTTTTTTCAGTAGCCTTTGGTGAGGGACCGTGTCAAACGCCTTCTGAAAGTCCAGATATATAATGTCCACGGGTTCTCCCGCATCCACATGCCTGTTGACCTTTTCAAAGAATTCTATAAGGTTGGTGAGGCAAGACTTACCCTTACAGAAGCCATGCTGACTCTCCCTCAGCAAGTCTTGCCTCACGAACCTTATAGAATTCTTTGAAAAGGTCAACAGGCATGTGGATGTGGGAGAACCCGTGGACATTATATATCTGGACTTTCAGAAGGCGTCCCTCAACAAAGGCTACTGAAAAAACTCCACAGTCAGGGAATTAGAGGACAGGTCCTCTCATGGATTGAGAACTGGTTGGAGGCCAGGAAGCAGAGAGTGGGTGTCAATGGGCAATTTTCTCAATGGAGAGAAGTGAAAAGCGGTGTGCCCCAAGGATCTGTCCTGGGACCGGTGCTTTTCAACCTCTTCATAAATGACCTGGAGACAGGGGTTAGCAGTGAAGTGGCTAAGTTTACAGACGACACCAAACTTTTCTGAGTGGTGAAGACCAGAAGTGATTGTGAGGAGCTCCAGAAGGATCTCTCCAGACTGGCAGAATGGGCAGCAAAATGGCAGATGCGCTTCAATGTCAGTAAGTGTAAAGTCATGCACATTGGGGCAAAAAATCAAAACTTTAGATATAGGCTGATAGGTTCTGAGCTGTCTGTGACAGATCAGGAGAGAGATCTTGGGGTGGTGGTGGACAGGTCGATGAAAGTATCGACCCAATGTGCAGCAGCAGTGAAGAAGGCCAATTCTATGCTTGGGATCATTAGGAAGGGTATTGAGAACAAAACGGCTAGTATTATAATGCCGTTGTACAAATCGATGGTAAGGCCACACCTGGAGTATTGTGTCCAGTTCTGGTTGCCGCATCTCAAAGAAGACATAGTGGAAATGGAAAAGGTGCAAAAGAGAGTGACTAAGATGATTACGGGGCTGGGGCACCTTCCTTATGAGGAAAGGCTACGGTGTTTGGGCCTCTTCAGCCTAGAAAAGAGACGCCTGAGGGGGGACATGATTGAGACATACAAAATTATGCAGGGAATGGACAGAGTGGATAGGGAGATGCTCTTTACACTCTCACATAATACCAGAACCAGGGGACATCCACTAAAATTGAGTGTTGGGCGGGTTAGGACAGACAAAAGAAAATATTTCTTTACTCAGCGTGTGGTTGGTCTGTGGAACTCCTTGCCACAGGATGTGGTGCTGGCGTCTAGCCTAGATGCCTTTAAAAGGGGATTGGACAAATTTCTGGAGGAAAAATCCATTATGGGGTACAAGCCATGATGTGTATGCGCAACCTCCTGATTTTAGAAATGGGTTATGTCAGAATGCCAGATGCAAGGGAGGGCACCAGGATGAGGTCTCTTGTTATCTGGTGTGCTCCCTGGGGCATTTGGTGGGCCGCTGTGAGATACAGGAAGCTGGACTAGATGGGCCTATGGCCTGATCCAGTGGGGCTGTTCTTATGTTCTTATAACTTCTCTATGATACTTTGGGTCACTAATCTGATGATGAATGTGGCTCATGAATGATATAAGCCAGTGGTCATCAACCTTTTTATGCCATGGCCCAAATAAGTAAGTCAGTCAGTACTGTAGATACTCCCCTATAGAGTGAGAAATTTCTGGCAATAAATCAAGCTTATTTATGAGATCTTATCTGTAAGATTGACATGGGCGAGTATCTGGGTGAAGGAAGGAAGGAAGGACCAGAAGTCTGCTGTCAATCTGTCCAGGGACCTGTCCAGGGACCCTTTCCTCCTATCTCTGCCCCCGTCGCTGCACTCTCCCCACCCCCTTAGCCATCCCAGCACTGTTCACTGTAACAAAGTATTCTTCTTTGAGCAAAGAGCAAAAAGTTTCCATGAAGCCTTGTGCTAATGAAGCTATTTTAGCACAATTGCTAAGAACCTGAGCAGGACTGGGACACAATCTCCTGGTACCTGAAGGGGTGCACCAAATACATTCCCCTTTACCTGGTGGTGCTCTAGTCCAGTGGCCTTGAACCTTTTTCATTCCTGTAAGTTGACACAACCCCACAACTTGGTTTTGCAACCCCATTGGGGTCCCAACCCCTCTCTGCTGGTTGGCAACCTTCAGTCTCGAAAGACTATGGTATAAGCCTACAGCACCCGGTATTCTCAAGCGGTCTCCCATCCAAGTACTAACCAGGCCTGACCCTGCTTAGCTTCCAAGGTTGAAGAATATTGGCATAACAAATGTATTTCAGTCAACCCTTGATGGCTTGGCCAGAACTCCCATGTGCTGTTTTGGCTGGCTGGTTTATATGGAAACAGCATTGCTGAACCAAACTACCTATGATGTTGAAAGTATCATTTGGCCCTGTTTTTCTAACCTTTTTGGCACTAATGAAAACTTCCCTCTTGGGACCAAAAGCAATTTTGGGAACATGATTCCCATTGGGATTGTGGCACTGAGAAAGGGTTAAATGCCTGAATGTCATGATTCCCTGCATATCGGAGTTCTCATCTTGGCTGCACCCACCTTCCTCCACTGGTGGCTGCTCTTTAACTTTACGAAAACAAAAACATGAGGCCAAACTACGTGTGTAACATAACGTGTTGTTTGCCTCTCTGTTCCCCACTGAAACATCTTTAGAACTTATAAAATATGTGTAAATGGAAGATAGCAAAGAAGAAGTTCCTGCAGTAATGAATGTTATAGGTGTGCTGAAAAATCTTCTGCCATCCTGATAGTTCACAAGACATGATCCTTGTATGGGGAATGCTTTCTTCATACTTACAACCACCTATTCCTTGGCCCATTGCTGAGCTTTTTCTGGTACTATAGCCGTTCAAAAAAGTATATGTGTTTCCTATGGACTAGATCCCCTCTGGGTTATAGAGAAAGTCAAGTCATTCTTTGTCTATTTTTAATTGTGGTTTGTTGGTAACCTGTGTAGCTCAAGGGATTAGTCCTCCTTCTTAAAGAGACTGAGGGCACAATCCTAACCCCTTATGTCAATGCTTTCCTGCACTGGCATAGCAGTGCCCTTGGGACATGTGTTGCATCCTGCAGTTGGGTGTCACTCACGGAGCCCTCCTCAAAGTAAGGGAATTTGTTCCCTTACCTCAGAGCTGCATTGCCCTTATGTCAGTGCTGGAAAGCACTGACATAAGGAGTTAGGATAGTGCCCTCAGTCTGGCTTTGGCCAGTGCAAAAAGATAATCTTCTTGATGAACACTTCCAGGACTAGTCATCAAGCAATGCAATCCTATGCATATCTACACAGAAGCAAGACTCACTGGGTTCAAATGGGCTTACAACCAGAAAAGACTGTATAGGATTGGGTCCAAAATTAGCTATCATGGAGCACTTACTGCATACTGACCCGTAGCCACCATATCATATTCACAGTCTAGCAATGAAAGCATTGCAGAGTGGGGATTTTCCCACCACCTTTAAAGGGGAGGGGGAGGGTTTCAAACTGCATTCACGCATGTTGATTGTGGATCAACAGAGATTGCCATGGTCTGTGCCTGCCTGATGAGGCTTCAGAAAGTAAATCTTTGATCATTACACTTTCTCTGCACTATATGGAAGCCTGCACTTTCCTCTGAGCAAAGCACCCAATGCTGTCAATTCCACACAGAATTATGTTTCCTGTTCTGAAAAGTTAGATATGTAAGAGATTGATGGTGATGTGGGGGGGAAACAAAAGGAAGGGGAAATACACTTTACTTTTAAAATGAGTGAGGTCACAAATATAATGTAACTTGGAAGGGAGTCCAGCAGAGTTAAACAGCCTGCTGTTGTGATCATTTAGGGCGCAAACCTAACCAACTTTCCAGCACTGGCATAACTGTGCCAGTGGGGCATGTGCTGCATCCTGCAGCTGGGGGGGCAGTTGCGGAGGCCTCCTCAAGGTATGGCAATGTTTGTTCCTATACCTCAAAGTTGCATTGCCCTTATGTCAGTACGGGAAAATGGGTTAGGATTGTGCCCTTAACCATTTTTCAAGTTGGCATCGAAGTGATTAACAGCTAACTGAAGAGAACTTCTATGCATGTTGGGGGTACTTGCCTCCATTCTTGAACCTCTTTTGTAATATGTATGAATACTGCTGAAGTTTACCTGAAATCAAAAGGCATGACCTGGCTTGGGGATTCTGTTTACCTGTTGTATGAGAGTCAACAAGCAAGTGAAGTATGGAATAGCTACACACCTTCCTGGTTTCATAGTCTTTCTTAGATAGCGTCTTCACTTTCCTGGGTTGGCTTAACCACATGCACAAGCAGCTTGTCAACTTGCAGTTCCTAGCTGCAGAAGCTCCTATGATCTCTGGCATGCCTTTCAGAGCTTCACATGTTCCTTAGCCACAAACATTGCTTTGCAGCTTATGTTTTTGATGGAAACAAGTCTGTTGGAAATGTACCAGTAAGTGTTAGCAGAGGCTGCTGTTTTAGCTTTTGTGCACTCTCTGCAGAGGAACCTGTCTTGAGTGCTTTGGGGATAGGAGAAAAGCAGGCTCTTATGCCAGCCCTACAAAGCTTTTTTATTTTCCATTGCACAAGACCTAAAAATGAGATCACTTGATTTTCTGACCCACCGCTTTCTGGCTTGAACCATGCCCGGACCTCAGTTCTGCAGTGACCTCCTCTCTGGTAGAGGAGCTAGACTGTGCTGTGGTGTCTGGCACAGATAGGGACCCCATAGAGCAGGGATTCTTAACTGGGGATCTCCATACCCCTTGAGGGTTATAGGAACCAAATTATGGGGGTATAGGACTCAAACTCCAAACAATTTTAAAAAAAATTGTTGTTGGATTAGATTTTAACTATCATCATTATGAATACTGATTGAGGCATTCTGTTCCTAGCTATCTATACAATATGTAAAATAAAATCAAGCTATTGACATCCTTTGAAGTCATACTGGTACCTTATGATGACCTTGGCAGTCTGGTGGATATGAAGACATATTGGGCAATCCATTGGGAGGTTTGTAATAATAAAAAGAACCCCTGTCATAGAGACTACAGCTCCTCAGGTTCAGCTGGACTCTGCCTGTTCTGAGGATACCCCCCTGTGGAACGTGAGATAGGGAGTGAGGAGGTCCCATACCCCTGTGTGAACCCCATCCCCAGACTCCTCACTCTTAGCTCCATTCCCTCACTCATCTCCATCCCCAGATTTCTCACTGTCATCTCCAGGATCTCAAGAGTAGCAGCGACAACATGCAAGGTCCAAAGCAGCAAAGCACCCATGTGGCTGCTCAAGGTTTACCTTTCATTAGCCCTACTCATGTGGAAGAGACAAGGACAGACATATGCCCTGAATTTGGATCCATCCAATGATTCAGGGAGGGGTGGAGCATTCATCCACTATAAAAACCCTGTGTTCATCTGACCAGTGCTGATACAACATCACCTAAGCTGGTGCCTGCTCAAGACCTAGCTGTGGGCAACTGAGGCTGTCTCCTACTTGCTCCTTTTTGGCTCTAGCCCTTCTGCCCTCATTGTCAGCTTTGATCATAGTTCCAGTTCAGGTCTCCAGACAGGGTCTTATTTTTGAGTTTCCAGGAGCTTCCTCTGATTTCCTGATAACCTCCCTGATACCTCACTGATTCTTGTCTATCTGGTGCTATGTTCATTCTCTTGATTGCACCTTTCCCACATTTTCTCTCTGTCCATGTGGGGAAGTCACCAATTTTTGGGCCTGTGCAACTTGCATTATTGTATTTCCTGTTACTACCAAGGTTATCTTCACATCATTGTTGCCGTACTTGTGTCATTCCTTAGTTTGAGTCCCTTACCTTCCTGTAGCTTATCATCATTGTATATAAACAGTTGTTGCTATGGTGTTCCTAGGAAATATGGGATACTGTACATCAGGGGTGCTCACACTTTTTTGGCTTGAGAGCTACTTTGAAACCCAGCAAGGCCTGGAGATCTACCAGAGTTTTTTTACAATGTTCGCGCCATCATAACATATAACATTTATGTGTACAATGTATGTTGGTGTACCTTGCATAACCGCATGAGCCAATATTGCACAACACAACATAATTAACTATAAACATTTTTTGTAATTACTTGAGTTTACTTTGATGACTTGCACTGAAGTGAATCAGCCAAGGATGCATAGTCCGGACAGTAGCTGCTGACAGCCAGCCTCAAACACACTTCCAAATGTTCATCAGTCATGATGGAACAGTACTTGGACTTAATGATCTTCATGTAGGAACTCACATAAATAAGTGGAGCCCTTCCTGCCTCAGGTGCTCTTATGTCCCTGAGGGCCCTATTGCCTTCAAGTGGCTGCAGCTGTGCAGCACACTCTGCTGGATGCCCAGGCCTTACCCTTAAAGGGGCCACTGCTGACACCACATCTACCTCCTCACCAGATCTTCCTCGATTCCAATACAAGTGGGGGGGAGAGCAGATCTCTATACAGACCAGTGCAAAAACAGGGGAAAGGTGTGGGGGAGGGAAGATCTCTATATAGACATCACAGCAAGACCAGTGCAAAACCCCTTGCACACAGAACCAACAGATGGAAGTTGGGGGGGGGGCAGATCTCCATACATACCAGTGCAAAAACAGGGGAAAGGTAAGTCAGCCCCAGTAGAGTCAACGGGGCTCACTCCCAGGGATGCGTGGACTGGAGAGAAGCCTGCCAGCGGTTCCTCTCCAGGTCTACTCACGAGTCAGCCCCAGTAGAGTCAATGGAGCTCACTCCCAGGGATGCGTCACTCCCAGGGAGCTCACTCCCAGGACGGGGCTCACTCCCAGGGATGCGTGGACAGGAGCTCACTCCCAGGGATGCGTCACTCCCAGGGAGCTCACTCCCAGGACGGGGCTCACTCCCAGGACGGGGCTCACTCCCAGGGATGCGTGGATAGGAGAGAAGCCTGCCAGCGGCTCCTCTCCAGGTCTACTCATGAGTCAGCCCCAGTAGAGTCAATGGGGCTCACTCCCAGGGATGCGTGGACGGGAGAGAAGCCTGTGATCGACTCATTTTGCCTCGCGATCGACCGGTAGATCGCGAACAACGTATTGAGCACCCCTGCTGTACATCACTGAGTGGGATTACCATTATTACAATGGTATTTGATCTTTCAGCCAAGGACCTCAGAGCAGTGTTTGTTGTACCTTCCCTACTTAGCTTCATTGCAGCACTGTGAGATTGGGGCAATGTATGTTAAGGGCTTGTGATGCTCAACTACATGTGATGGAGACAGACTCCAGTTTGGGTCTGTCCCAATTGTATAGAAAGCAGGGAGGATGACTTTTCAATATTTAGAGCAAAAAAGTCTGGCTGCTAGACAGGCTCTCATTTTGCACCCAGGGCTTCTTGGAAAAACAAGCGAAGATAATAACACATGAAGTCCAGCAGTTTCTCTGTTCCATTCCCAGCAAATATGTTAATACTTTAAGAGAGTGGTCAGTACAAAGAGCATTTAGCATTCAGATAGGAAATAGAGGTTACAAATATTTTTGCAATGACAGTCTGGATTCTTAGATAATTGCAGACAAAACCAAGGCACTGATTGGGATTTGGTTATGAAACTCTAGTGCTTGCTCCTTTGGCCTGTACCCAGATCTTGAAAATGCTATGATTTCCTCTTTGGTTTCCATTTGCCAGTTTCCTAACTTGTATTGTCTTTTCCTGCAGACCTTGCCATGTGATTCTGGAGACTGCTTGCCTGAGCCAAGGATTTGGTTGCATACCACCCAACTTTATGCATGCCTAGGGTGTGGCAGACTTTTGTTTTTCCCGCACATTTACATAACATGGCCATTACCCTGTTTGTTATTTATATATAATATATAGGCACAGTTAGAACAAGTTCCATTTCCGACAACAAAAAAAATGGGAGCTGCTAAATATAGATCAAAACGAACAACCTACTGTGTTTCAGGATGGAGAGCTTCCTTGCTATAGCTTTGCCTTTTCAGCATCCTTAGAAGTTGTCTACCTTGTCTCGCAGGGTATGCCTACAGAACCACTGCAGCCTTTAACAGGAGTGAAGCTAGCATACTAACAGTGAATTTCATAGTGAGTTTCTGGAATTTCTTGAATCCTAAATCTATATTTCTTTGTACTACTTGCCTCATCTTCCCAATCCACCCTTTTCATCCTTTTTTTTTCCTTCCTCCATTTTTATCTTCCAGGTATTTGTTGGATTAAGGTTTCAGAAAGTGAAAGAAGAGAGTTGGGATGGATGTTGTTGAGGAACTGTGTTGCATTGCTGTACTCTGTATAAATCAATGGTATCCAAACTTTTTGGCAGGAGGGCCACATCATTTCTCTGACACTGTATCAGGGGCTGGGAAAAAAGGAATTAATTTACATTAAAAATTTGAATAAATTTACATAAATGAATATGTTAGGATGGAACTTGTATGAATGAATGAAGGTCTCGCAATAACTCAAGGCATATAAAAGGCCTTGCACAAAGGCCTTTCCTTTCCTTTGCTGCCACTGCTGTTTCACAAGCATCAAGCAGCGGAGGGAGCTCTTGGCCTGCAGCTTGCATGAGAGGTCAAACAATCGACCCTCACACTGAGAGCAGTCACATCGAACTAGCATGGACTGCAGCAAGTCTCTGGCAGGTCAGAGGCTCATTGGAAACTGGGAGCGCCCCATGGGTTGAATTGAGGGTCCCTGAAGGCCACAAATGGCCCCCAGGCCAGGATTTGGGCACTCCTGGTATAAATAAAAATGTCCTTTTCAATCTTAGCAAAAAGATTAGAATTAATACACCACAGTATTGCCAGTCCAAGTATTCAAAGGAGAAACTACAGACTGTTACTTATATAAAGGCTGTTGTACAGGTCCAACCTTGTTATACATGGATTTGACTCAACACAAATGGCCACTGCAAATGAGAAGGAACCCTCATCCTTGAAGGGTGCTGATCCCTGAAGAAGGGGAAAAATGCATCCCTTTAAAATCACAGTTTAAAAAGCTGCTTTTCTTACTGTTGTAGAGAGACAGTTACGCAAGCAATCATTCCATTCTTCAGCTGAGCCAGACAAAGATAGGGAGTCCTTTGCATTTCTAATTGCTGACTGCCACTCCACAACAGTAAGAAAAGCTGTTTTTAAAACACAATTGTAAAGGGACATACTTTTTAAAATTGCTTTTATTTAAAACAATTTATGGTATCAGCAGGGAGTCCCAGAATCAAACCCCTGTGAGTGTCAAGACATGACCTAATTAGGAGCTATGGAGGGGCAAGAAACCTGGAAGTGGGTCTTTAAATCTATTTTTCTACTGTTTTTTTATCCACTGATTTTTTTTTTTAATTCACTAGGGGTTCTGGAATTGATCCCCAGTGGATAACTAGACACAACCTGTACTATATAACGGCCCCACTGACAAAGACAGATTAACAGCCATAGGGACTGGAGCAGGGGTGGGGACCAGTGTGTTGAAAAACCCTGGAATTTCTTCAGATTTCTAATCTGTAGTCTTCAAGGATGGGACGGTCCAGTGTGGCTGGACACACACACACACCCTGGCAATCCCGTTTTTTTCCTCAGCTGGCTTTTTGAAGGGGGTGACTCGAGTCCTTTAGAGTTAGGAAGAAGTGACTCGGAAAGTACCCCCATTATAATTCTTTTTCGAGTTGTGTTGCAGGAGGGCGGTGACTGTAGACTCAACTCTAGTCTACAGTTACCACCCCCGTGACACAACTCGAAAAAGAGTCGTAATGGGGGTACTTTCTGAGTCACTTCTTCCTAACTCTAAAGGACTCGAGTCACCCCCTTCAAAAAGCCAACTGTGGGAAAAAACGGGGTTTCCAGGGGGTGCATGGGTGTGTGTGTGTGTGTGTGTGTGTGATACTCCCCTGCTGCCCCATTCCATCTGTAAATGGGGTGGGAGGGACTGCAAGAGAGCGGGGACAGAAGCAGCAAGAGGGAGGAGGGTCACAGGCAGCAGCTGCAAGGCTTACCAGGATGATCCAATTCTTGGCGGCTCTGTGTAGAAGTAGTCCCACTGCACTTCAATGATGCTTCCCCTTCCCCACCAGCCATGCAGTGGAAAGCATGATCACTTTGAACTGCCATTCCCTTTCCTGCCTCCTCCCCCTCCCTGGGCTCGTAAGGCAAGAACCCTCTTGGGCACCTCCTTCTGCCCACTTCAACCAAAGAAAATACCAATCCTCCCATCCTGTGTCCAATGATCATTGGTTCCTTCCTTCCTATCAGAGATGGGGAAAAGAGCTTTCTCCCGCCTCTCCCTTCCTGCTTGGATGCATTAACCCTTCCCTGCCTTGTGGTTGGCACTTCCCTGCTTTTTGCCAAAAACAGTAAGCAAGCACACCCAGACACAGGCAAGTCAAATCAGCATGTTTGGGGACAAGTGCTGAGTCTGGGGGCCCTTGACTTGAGTGTTTTTCCAAGTCTTCCACGTGCACAACTCACAAACCAACAAAAAACACACATTTTTGCAACTCGAGTCCAAGTCACGTTCCCATCCCTGGTAGTCTTTAGGAGCTTGTTCACATTCTGTAATGCAGGACCCCTTTCCTGCCACTATGATTGTCTTCTCACTGAAAGTTAGCTCCACCCACCCACCCAAAGCAGGAAAGCATTTCAGCAGAGTGACTTTTCCATGTGAGAACAACCTGAGGAAAGTGTGCCACACCCCTCCTCCTGTGCTGTCCTCTCAGTTTTGGGACTCTTGAGGCTGCTTTAGGTGAAAAATAAAAAGATGTGGGAAATCCCAGCCATGGGATTCATCCACACATTTAAAGTGATGTCTAATTTGGCCCTGAGTTATCGCTGTCTGTCTCTAAAAGAGGGGTTCTTCGTCCATGCTCCTTTTTCTTCCATAGAAGATCTTGCAAGTATCTCTCTCTTCTTGAACCAGCAGCCAATGTTTTCAGCCCTTAAGCCTATTTATTTATTCTGCTTATATCATACTCTGTCTCCTAAAGAACATAAGAACAGCCCCACTGGATCAGGCCATAGGCCCATCTAGTCCAGCTTCCTGTATCTCACAGCGGCCCACCAAATGCCCCAGGGAGCACACCAGATAACAAGAGACCTCATCCTGGTGCCCTCCCTTGCATCTGGCATTCTGACATAACCCATTTCTAAAATCAGGAGGTTGCGCATACACATCATGGCTTGTACCCCATAATGGATTTTTCCTCCAGAAACCTGTCCAATCCCCTTTTAAAGGCGTCTAGGCTAGACGCCATCACCACATCCTGTGGCAAGGAGTTCCACAGACCGACCACACGCTGAGTAAAGAAATATTTTCTTTTGTCTGTCCTAAGCCTCCCAACACTCAATTTTAGTGGATGTCCCCTGGTTCTGTTATTATGTGAGAGTGTAAAGAGCATCTCCCTATCCACTCCGTCCATCCCCTGCATAATTTTGTATGTCTCAATCATGCCCCCCCTCAGGCGTCTCTTTTCTAGGCTGAAGAGGCCCAAACACCGCAGCCTTTCCTCATAAGGAAGGTGCCCCAGCCCCGTAATCATCTTAGTCGCTCTCTTTTGCACCTTTTCCATTTCCACTATGTCTTCTTTGAGATGCGGCGACCAGAACTGGACACAATACTCCAGGTGTGGCCTTACCATAGATTTGTACAACAGCATTATAATACTAGCCGTTTTGTTCTCAATACCCTTCCTAATGATCCCAAGCATAGAATTGGCCTTCTTCACTGCCGCCGCACATTGGGTCGACACTTTCATCGACCTGTCCACCACCACCCCAAGATCTCTCTCCTGATCTGTCACAGACAGCTCAGAACCCATCAGCCTATATCTAAAGTTTTGATTTTTTGCCCCAATGTGCATGACTTTACACTTACTGACATTGAAGCGCATCTGCCATTTTGCTGCCCATTCTGCCAGTCTGGAGAGATCCTTCTGGAGCTCCTCACAATCACTTCTGGTCTTCACCACTCGGAAAAGTTTGGTGTCGTCTGCAAACTTAGCCACTTCACTGCTCAACCCTGTCTCCAGGTCATTTATGAAGAGGTTGAAAAGCACCGGTCCCAGGACAGATCCTTGGGGCACACCGCTTTTCACCTCTCTCCATTGAGAAAATTGCCCATTGACACCCACTCTCTGCTTCCTGGCCTCCAACCAGTTCTCAATCCACGAGAGGACCTGTCCTCTAATTCCCTGACTGTGGAGTTTTTTCAGTAGTCTTTGGTGAGGGACCGTGTCAAACGCCTTCTGAAAGTCCAGATATATGATGTCCACGGGTTCTCCCGCATCCACATGCCTGTTGACCTTTTCAAAGAATTCTATAAGGTTCGTGAGGCAAGACTTACCCTTACAGAAGCCATGCTGACTCTCCCTCAGCAAGGCCTGTTCGTCTATGTGTTTTGAGATCCTATCTTTGATGAGGCATTCCACCATCTTACCCGCTATGGATGTTAGGCTGACCGGCCTATAGTTTCCCGAGTCCCCCCTCTTTCCCTTTTTAAAAATAGGCGTGACATTTGCTATTCTCCAATCTTCTGGCACCATGGCCGTTTTGAGGGACAAGTTGCATACCTTAGTCAAATATTGGCTTGAAATGACTTAGCCAATATTTAATTTTTTGCAGTAAAGGTGGAAAACTCCCAACAAAATGAAATTCTGATTATACCTCTTATGACAGTGATTTTGAGAACAGATTGCAATTTTTATGCATGCTTGTATTTGGAGGTGACTGCATCGATGTTGCCCCTGTCCTTGCCTCTACAGCCAAAGGACAACTGATTGTAGCCCCAGAGTTCTTTGTGGGAGGAATGGGTAAGCAGGATCCTCTGGCCAAAGACTAAGCTTATTTTCCTGTTTCTCATGTGCTTGCTCAGACAAAAGGAATACAAATTTTCAACAAGCCTCCTTCTGGCCTGTTGTCTAGGTTCAGAGTGCCCTTCCTATTGCCTCTATGGGGTGGGGCAATTATAGAGAATAACCTTAGAAAATACAGTATACATGGGTTGTAACAGAAACAGAAAACTGGAGTCGTGTCTCTGAGACAAATGTCTCATTCACTGCAGGAAAGGGTTATGTTGGTTGTGTACCTCTGAATTATGATGGCAAGTAGATGGTTGGTGTCACAAATTTGAAAGGTCAGAGTGGAATACAAGAATGGCAGTTGCATACAGCCCCAACATAATTGGAGAGAAAGGGGATTTTAAAATTGTGTGCTAGTATGGAAAAGGGAACATTGATTTTGGAAAGATTTTTGCACTAGAATGCTGATTGTATCAATTACTGAATCATTTCCTAGCAAGTGGCTAATTCACAGATTTGAAATACAATTTTATTTCAAATTTATTTTATTGTATTTCAGCCTGCAAATATACTGTCTTTGTACACAAGCATATAGTATAAAGCAGTGGTTCTCAAACTTTAGCGGCAGGACCCACTTTTTAGAATGAGAATCTGTCAGGATACACCAGAAATGATGTCATGATCAGAAGTGACATCATCAAGCAGGAAAAATTTTTAACAATCCTAGGCTGCAGTCCTACTCACAAACTTTCCCAGAAGTAAGTCCAGTTGACAATAATTGTTAAAAGCATATGCGTACATAGTAGCCTGTTAAAAGTACAGATCTGTCACATTTCCCCAAATGCAGTCGCATACCATGGTAGCATCAAGTCTAATACGTATATTAAAAATCAAATATTGAAATGAATGGGGACCCACCTGAAATTGGCTTGCGACCCATCCGTATGTAACCTGCACATACACCTGTCTGCTTACCTGATCCCAATAGCTTGCATTGAACAAACTTCATGAAAAAAGGCATGTGTAGGTCCTTTTCCCTGAATTCTTGCATTAAGGAGGAAGATTTCACTCTTTTCCAAAGTACTCTAACTCTCCACAGTTGGTTTTCCTCATAGAAGATTCCATGATTGAGTTAAAGAACAGATATGAACTTGATAATTAAAATTATGTAAGAGCTGAAACTGCTCATCCGCAGGCTTTCTGGGCCATTATCGTCTGGATTCCAGGCAAAGCCAACAGCCAGTTTATTTGGTGAGTGCAACTAGAACTATTTGGAAAAAGATACTATAGGCTGGTTTGATCTATATGAATCAGCAACTTGGAAAAGAGTGCTATTGTGGATGGAATTATCTGCATTTGCTATTTCCAGCCGTTTTTGGTGTCTCTAATAGCACAACTTCTGTACGAATAGTTCTGCTTCTGCAGTACTATACATAAGCAGGTCCCATGTGACTAATGGGGCTTACTCTCAGGAAAGCATGAATAGGATTGGAGCTTCAGATGAGAAGGTTGGTTGTTAAGGTATGCCCAAGAATTATGTCATTAAATAAAATGCATTAACACCACAAGTGAAGCTTTAATCGTAAAAGTTGAGGAAGTTAAAAAAATCCTATTTTCTTTCTCCTCTGTAATTATTTATTTATTGTGGAAATATAGCATGTTGCAAGATATGTTTTCCCCCCTTTAAGCCCTCCAGTCTAACCACCTAGCCCTCCTATGTGCTTTAGAGAATTTTTTTGTATAATTGACACATGCCAGGAGCAGAAGAAGAAGGGGGACTGAAGCCCACTTCTCAGAAGCTTAAGATCCCTTTTCTAAAATACCATCTGAAAGAAGGTCAAATGTCCCAGCTGATATAGGCTTTGTCCTGCTTTGTGAAAAACCCTGTATTTCACAACTAGGCACGCCAACTGGTTGAACCATTTATAGATCAAAGAGGAATTATTGGATTTGTGAATTCCTAAGAGTATCTGCTTTACCAGTAGTGCTCCTCTGGAAGTGTGCGAATATAGTGGCCTGGAAGGATTGATGTTGCTGATAGAGATCTAGTATAAGGAGGTTTAAGAAAACATTTCAGTCATTCTGTATAGGAGACATCTAGGTAACTTGTCTCTGAAATGGTAAGAAGCAGGAAGAAAGGTTCTTTATGTCTTGTACAGGGAAGGATGAACATTTAAGCCCCATACAGAATTTACTAAAGCAATTGTCTTAGCAATTGTTACAGTTCCCTATTTGCATATTATCACTGTCATGTGTGGGCAATGAGCTGGTACACAACCAACCCAGTGCAGTTTATACAAGTCAGTTCTTCACCAGTGCACAGCTAATCCATAATCCACATGCCTGACATTCTCTTGCAAGGTATAGAACTGAAAAAAAAAAATCAATGAAGGTTTTACCTGCTGCACCGCTGCTTTCTGAAAGCTCTTCTCTCTATTCTTTTCCTGTTGTCCCCATTCTCTGTGTGTGTGTGTGTGTGTGTGTGTGTGTGTGCTCATCTCCTTCCGCTTTCATTTTCACTTCCTCTGCTTTTTGTCTTCCCCTTCTTCTCTTTCTCCTAGCAACTTTTGCTTTGCCTTCTTCTTGAGACTATTCTTCAAGAATCATGGTGGCACTACTATTCCTTTCCGCTAGCAATTGTCTGTTTTTCTTATGAACTCACTCCTTGTTACTGCCTGGAATCTCTTGCCCTCCACTCCTTTGCCATTTCTTCCACAGCAACCATGGCTGTTGCAGCACCTGCCAAATCTACAGCACGGGTTGTTTTAGAAACACTGCTAAGCAGTGCAGACGGTGAGGACTCAGGGCCTAATCCTATCCAATTTTCCAGAGCTGGTGCAGCTGTGCCGATGAGGTGTACGCTGCATCCTGTGGTGGAGGGGCAGTCTGAGGCCTCCTCAAGGTATGGGAACATGTGTTTCCTGACCTCGGGGCTGCATTGCAGCTGCACCGGTGCTGGAAAATTGGATAGGATTGGGCCCTCATTTTTTCAAATGCTGGCAAGTATGCCATGGTGTTAGTTTACACGATAATGTTCATTGTAGGAAGATACCATATCTCCACAACCAGCCCGTGTTGTGTCAAATGCCAAATTCCCATCTTTACTTGTTTTAGCAGGTGCTTATTTCATGAGAAAAGCAGACAGTAAAGACATTATCCTTGTGTCAAACATTTGCTGAATCAATAATTAGTAAAGACCTTTTTTGTCTGTCAGAAGCAAATGCCTGCTACAGTCATAATGTACATTCTGTTTAACATTTCACTCATTTGTGTAAACCTGTCAGTCAATCACATTTAAATTACAAAAGCAAAAGATTTCCCCATCCTCTTTTAAAATGCCTGTCACAATATTTGGACTTTCTGAATACCATAAATCCGGATAGTGTGTAATGGGTGGGAACCTGAGCTTAACAACCACATTCCTGAATTTCTAGCATGCTTGCATGTCAATGTTCATAAAACCTGAGCCTTTGCATTTCAGTGAAAGAGAGGTTCCAGATACCTGCAAATATGTCAAAAGGATTTGAATGGAAAAGTTATGTTTTCAAATTAAGTCAACCACTTTCCATTTTGTCACAGTGAGTTATTTTTTTTAACATTAAACAACATGCATACAACTCAAGATGACTGGTGAGAAGATTCTCCAGCCCTGATATTGGGAATTTCTGGGTCACCACTTGGCCATAGTCCTAATTCCATCTAATTTACCAACAGGTATTTGTTGCCTGCCATAGCCTGCTTCAGCTGTCTCAGCTCCTCTACAGTGCCTACTTCAAGAGCAGCCTGACAACCATTGAGAAACGCTTTGGCCTCTCCAGTTTGTCTTCTGGCTTCATCTCCAGTTTACATGAGGTAACTGCATCAGGAATGCACTTCAGGATGAGACTGTGTCACCTGTCAGGTATCCATTGTTAAGCATTCAGCAGATGGGGTAGATTTGAGACAGGAAAGAGAAATGGTTGGTTTTCTCATACTAAAGGAGGATGCCATAGGCTGTGACGTCTTTCCCCCAGCAGACAGAAGGCTGCTGCATGCAATAGAGCAGTGCCACAGCAAGTCAGGAAAGTGCTGGCAGCATGCCCTGGAGAGTAATCGAGGGCCAAACTAAACATTTAACCAAGTGCACAGCTGCTGCCATTCATCGCTTTAACTTCCCTCTCCATAATGTCTAGCAGGATTTATTGACACTCTGCGTTCCCTGCTGCATGTCTTTGGACACCTGTTGGTGGGTGGGGAGAGTCTGTGAAGCACGGAACATTGTGACATCGCAATGCAAGTAATTTCTGCTGAATCTTGTGAAGCAGGGAGGTGAACTTGATGCATAAGGGCTATGCTGGACAACAGCTGAACATTGAGTGCAGTGTCTAGCATGGTCCTGGGTAGCTGCATAGCTGCTGTCTCGTACAGAAGATTTGGCTATTTGTGTTTCACATATAGTTTCCCAGTTTTAAGGGGCACATCAGTGTATGCATGCAAGTTTATGCACCCTTATGCATAGGCAGCTCTGTGCAGTTGCAGAAATACTGCTGTAATTAAAGTTCTTGATAGCCAAGGAGGCCTTATTCATATTGTTCACATTATAAAGTAGATCCCACTGGTAGTGGTTAGCCAGAAACTCTGTGTGTCGGAGGGGGGGGGGGAGTGATTTTAAGAAAGTTAATGTGAAGAATTACTTTGAAGTGTCATTGCGCAAAGAAAATCTTCCAGGAGAAGGAACATTGGGAAAGAAGCTTTTTTTGGCCCCATGTCCTCCAACTGCCTAACTGTTCTGAGAAAAAAGTGTGCCTGACCTACATTTCTCTTTGCAATGGATGCTACACCCATGTATTTAATAGATAGGCACTTTCTGCCAGGCTCTCAGAAGTGTTGCCGCATCAGATGTGTAATGCTATATTACACATTATTGCGATATTAAAAGAAGGTGCAACCCCCAATTTGTTATGGAAGTGTGAGTCAGACCATTACAGCATCCCCTACATTATCCAAGGCTTAAGAATGAAGCTTTACCCATGCTGATAGGCTTGATTATAGCAGAGCTATTAGTAGTACCCCCATAATTAAGCTTCTGTCAGTGTTTCCCATGAGAAATCCCTCTTCCCTGAGGATGGAGGCATTACTCAGGGTGAACTCCAGCCAAGAGCAACAGTGTTGCTACTGGGTTGTGGTTTTGTTCTGCTTCTTTGGAGTCCCATGTGGAGTCCACAAGACCCTGCAACTCCCTTGCTCAAATACTTTCTGTAAACTTTTGTTTTCCAAGTCAGCATTCATTGCATGGCATTTGTTCATGTCTGTCCTGCTCCCATCTTCATTACTCTAAGCTTTGTAGTTTAAGGCTTATTTAGTTCTCTTACAGTGCAATTTAGTGCCTATGGCTTCAATCCTATACATACTTACTCAGTACAGCACACTTCTAGGTAGACATGTGTAAGATTGCACTATTTGAAGGGGCTCATATACAAGGTAGTTCTCCTGATGGAAAGAGCTTCTCCAGACAGATAGAAAAGTTGCTCTGAACAGCTTTGCATCCTTTCCTCCAGTAGTAGATACAAAACATAAGAAGAGCTCTGCTGGATGAGACCTGGCACCACATTTTTCACACTGGCCAATGACAGCCTCCTCCATGTGGAACTGACTAGGGAGAAGAGTAACTTCGGGTAGTTGCAGAATTGAGAACACAAAGGCAGAAGCATCTAGGTCTGCACTGTACAATTTCAGTAACTGGCAGAGAGCCCACTGAAAGAGAGAGCCGACTAAGATGAAGGTGCTTATGGGAGTTTTAGCCTTTGTGAGGAGTACAGTACAGTACTTCCATAGCAGCAGCCCTCATAAAGACTATAATTTCCATAAGCACCTTCGGTAAATATTTATGTCAATAAAGGTTCCATACAATGGTTACTAATAAGTAAAATTGCTCTGTTTTCTCCCCAACCACTGTCTCCTGCTTCTCACCTCACCAAGCAGCTCCTTCCCTCTCACCTCACCAAGCAGCTGCTCTTAGAAGATTTTTTGGACTATATTTTCCCAGGTATAGGTCAACTGACTTTTTTTTCACAGTCAATTTTAAGGCATAAATGTTTGACTTATACACAAGTATATATGGTTTCTTCCACAACTTCCCAGTCAGCAGAATCAGGAAGACATAAACAGGAAGTCTGTATCCAAGATCTTCTTCATCAGTTGCTATTTCTTTTCTTAAGGCCCAAAAAATGCAAACATGTTTTTATGTCTGTGTGGCCATGAATGCAAACCAGTCTCCCCTCTGCCCAGCCACCAGTAGCAAGCTGTCCTCAATCCTGGATTTCCCCATGTGGTATTGTTTTGCAGTAGCTGGTGTTCTGGCCTTGTTCAAGCAACTTTCAAGTTAGAACTTGGCCCCTCATCATGACTCAGAATCCGTTTTGATTTAAGCTTGATATTTGGCAAAACACCTGGAGCCTGGCAAGAGGTGCTATCAAATTCTAGGCGTCGTGTAGGGGAAAACACAGAATCGAGATGTTTTAATGAGCAAGGTCATGGCTTCATTTGCAGAGGGTGCACTTTTAGCATGTTAACAACACATATACCACACTTCGGTGGAAATATAAAACTTATGGGGAATGAAGTAAACATGAGTCTCGGGTCCTGACACAAACAAAAAATACAGCAGAACTAGCATACCAGGGTCAGTGGTTAGCCATTAGGATGAGCAATGTTGCCTCACAGAGCTCTACAAGAAAAAGTATTTGCCAAACCCTCACATTAACTGAGAACATAAGTGCTATTAAACTGTAACACAACAATCCTTCTGCTTAGATTTGGTTCTGGCTTCATCTTCCAAGGGCTGTTCTAGAGAAATAATACCCAGAATTTGATGTCTAATATCCTCTCTCCAGCATCAGTCATGTTCAGATATGGATAAGAGTGCATACAATATAGTACACTGCATTTAGAATGTCAGTGGGAATTATGGGACATATTGTACAAAACCTAGAAATGAAATCTTACAGTCCTTCAGTGTTGTACTTCTTGGAACCCCAAATTCCCCATTTATACAGAGTTCCCACTTGTTGCTCTGATGCTTTTTAAATTATCTAAACAAATAATTACAGACCCACTTTATGAAATTCTCCCTTGGTAGCAGGAGGAACAGAATTCATCTAGCTCAGACTGTGCCAAACCCTGACTTGTGGGGCAGATCCAGCATTTAGAAAAAGCCTTACCTGTGTGGCGCAGCACTTTTATGTTGCATGCTGCAGCATCTTATCTTTCCAGCTGATTTTCTCACAAACTTATGCTGGGTAGTGGATTCCACCTGGAAATTGAGGCACAGAACCTGCTGGGGCAATGGATAGTGGAAGCAGCTGCTTGGTGTGAGTGTGAGAAGATCTGCTGGAAAGATAAGATGCTGTGCCACAGAACTGAAAGCTCTGCACCATGCGGGTAAGACTTTTTCTAAAGCAGCAGTTCCACGGTTTGTAGACTGCTGATTTAGAGGACAAAATAGGGTGCATATTGATTCTTTTCTCAACATTCCATGGTATTTGTATCACATGCAAAGCCAGGTTGCATTTAAAGTGCATTTTATACATTTGACCAGCACTAGAGTTGGGTTCACTGACCTAGGGTTAGTTATCTCTGGAGCTGCTTTATCAAGATTGTTTCAGTATTTTCTTTGGAGGTCACTAGCATAAAGGCTGACGGGGTGTGGGGAAATCAATGACACAATCCTATTTCAATTGATTAAAAGGTGGTGGAAATGAATTGATGCCGGTGATAAATTCACAAAGTTGTTTGTATGTGTAAGTCTGATAACCAGATAATGGGAGGAATGCTATTTCCTAAGGTGCTAGGGTGGCTTTCCCATGCTTAAGAGGGAGGTGACCTGTGCAGTTTCATGGGTCTTCTCTGTCTTTGTTGTATAATGTGTACAGTGGTATGATGGCCATTTCAACAAAGCTTTCAAATGCCCATTAATACCCACATAAACAGCATAAGCATAGGTGCATCCTACTCAAAACTAAGTTCACTGAGTTCAGTGGGACTTCCTCTCAGCTAAGTGTGTTTAGGATTGTAGCAAAAATATCATATATGGGTCATGCCTTGGTATCCACTGGGGTTCTGTTCCAGAAACCTCAGTGGATAAAAAAAAATCAGTGGATACCAAATCAGTGGAAAAATAGCTTTAAAGACCCACTTCCAGGTTTCTTGCTCCTCCATTGTCACCCCAGAAAGCATTGGTATAGACACTATACTGCATTCAGCCACTAGATAGGGTGAATAGTGGAATCTAATGGAATTATTTAATAGTGCAAAGGTAGGAAATTGAATTTTAGAGCTTTTTTTCCCTTATTACAAGGTGTTTAAAGATGAACCTCAGTATCCGTAGTGAGTCAAATTAGTGGATAACAAATCTGTGGATAACAAGGCAGGACCTGTACTGTACTTACATTTTCCTATCTCCCCTCTGTGGTATTAATTGTCACTGATATCCTGCAAGTTTGGATATTCATGACATGCTAAGAATGGAAGCATTTCAGAGATGGCAACTATTGGCTGAATGCCCACTGGCCTGTCCTTAGTGTATGCTTAGCCTCTGAAATAGTCTCTATGAACAGGAATAGGTTATTACTGTGAAATCCTCTTATAAGATTAGCAATTTTGTGAGTTTCGTTCCTTTACACCCATCTGGGATGTCATCCACGTAGCCCTCGCACAGCAGTCATAAAGTACAGTGTTGAATCCTTTTGCCTAAACTGTTTTAACATTCTTTTCAATCCTTCTGTCTTTGTGATGCTATTTTGCCTATAAAGATTGCTATATCTTCTTGTATTTCTTTTCATATACTCACACTATACCTTACACAGGAATCTTTTTCTTTCTTTCTTTCTTTCTTTCTTTCTTTCTTTCTTTCTTTCTTTCTTTCTTTCTTTCTTTCTTTCTTTCTTTCTTTCTTTCTTTCTTTCTTTCTTTCTTTCTTTCTTTCTTTCTTTCTTTCTTTCTTTCTTTCTTTGCCACCAGCTAATAGTTTTCGTTCAGTAACACTGGAAAGTAGCACAGGGATAGCTTTTGTGTGCCATGAATTGCAATTAGGATGGGATGTCTCTTTCCAGCTTCTGCTCTGGCCTGGCAGAAACGGCCAAAATCCTTCAAAGTATGGAATGGGCCTCCTTAGATAGATACATACAGCTGTTTGGTGGGATATGAGTCTCTTGTATTTTGGGGAAGAGAGCATCAATTCAGCCATGTTTCACATTATGTCTGTGGAGCAACCTGAGCCATGAACAACACATACCATCTACAGGTGAGGCCTCAGTATTCATGGAGGATCTATTCTCGGACCTCCCACACATACCAAAAACCGCGAATAAGCAAATCTGCAGTTTTCAGCACCTTAATTATTATTATTATTATTATTATTATTATTATTATTATTATTATTATTATTATTATTAACAGTATTTATATACCGCTTTTCAACTAAAAGTTCACAAAGCGGTTTACAGAGAAAAATCAAATAACTAAATGGCTTAAACCTTCCAAAGGGAACTTTCTGAAAGCCGTGGAGAGGGAGGGGCTCAGGAGAGCTTTCTGAAGCCCGTGGAGTCTGCGTGCATCTGCCCACTGCTTCATGGGCTTCCGAATGGCCTAAAAGCCAAAAAAAAGCAACTTCTGGTTTTCGACTGAAAACCAGCAGTGACATTTTTATGCCCTTAAAAGCCATTAGGAGGGCCAGTTGGAAACAGGATGCTGAACTAGATAGGCCTTTGACCTGATTGAACAGGGCTTTTCTCGTGTTCTCACGTACAATTCCAAACATTCTAAATGGTTACTAAAAATCTCTTAAAAAGTAATACTAGTAGGAAAACAAGTGTCACTATCAAAATCTCTTATGAAAAAATGAACATCACCTCTGAAATGCTCTAACAAACCCCTGAAACACACCTTTCCCATTCACAGTGGGGATTCAGGAAGTTCCTAAGTACTTTTTATGTAAAAAAGATGTTGACTAGTACTTGGGAAACCTCTTGTCCTTCGTCCTGCATAGTACCTCCTCTGTGGTGTCCCTCTCTGGACATTTCATTGTGGTAATGGCCATTCCAACCCACAAATAGTTATCTTAGCCATCCTGTCTGCGTACATTTGCTTTTGCTTTGAGGCATTTTTCATACTTTTATATGGCTCCCCTGCCTGGTTTTTTCTGGAATTATAAGGTTTTTCTCATTTATTTGTAAGTTTGCAATTCCAAAAGCCACAAAACTAGACAGGAGAGCCCATGTAAATATATATGAAAGGAAATTTGGGCACAATTACTGTAGCTTAAAATGTTGAATTTGTCTCAAATCTGAACCAAGCCAACGTAATTGTAACTTTATGTAACCCACACATTATGCCTAACAGTTGCATCTCATGCAAAAGATGTTTTGAGACAACAAGCATGGGAACTGACTCATCTCCAAACCCCTAGATCCACATACTTTCAGCTACAGAGATTCTAAAATCCAGATTTCTTCATAGACTCCTAGAGGACTATGATTTGAATCGCATGTCCTCATTCTTGCATAATACTGACCATGAATGTTCAATTTGAATGGATCTGTGAGTGTGTTGAAATATGAGGGTCAAATACTTACTTGGTGTAAATTGGCATCCTCAGTTGACCTGAGCTGACCTGGATCAACCGAAGAGCATTAAAAATACTGCTAAATCCCTTGGCAACGTGTAGCACAATCCTATCTTGCGCTAGAACAGGCAGGCCAGGAGGCCTGTGCTGTATCCAGTGCAAGATAGGGCTCCAAAGTGGCTCAGCCAAAGGTAAGTGGAAACTCTTTCCCTTACCCACAGGTAAGCCACTGCAGCCCCTGTGCGTCTTCTTGAACTTGTGCCACCTCAAGAAGTAGCATAAGTCCAAGGAGAGTGCTGATCGGGAATGGGAGTTGGAATCTGGCATAACTGCCAGGTCCCATCCCCACCTCCCTCTCCCCTCCTGCCCTAGGACTGCCCTCCGCCTGCCCTCCCCCCACCCCAGAATGCCTCCCTCCCGTCACCTCTCCGCCCGCCTCAGGCTTCAACCCTACACACACCTAGTGCACTTTTAACAGCCCAATCTTGAACTGCCCGGTACGCGGAGCTGCAGTTGCACAAAAAAAAGGCTGCCGCTGCACCCTGTGTGCTCCAGGCAGCCCCCACTTCTGCCTCAGGAGAAGGGGACTTTTGTCCCCTTCCCCTGGGTAAACTAGTAGCCCCGCAATGGGGCTACTTGATTCTACAGCAATCCAAAGGTTAGCGTAGAATCCTTGTCGGGTGGCCAGCCTGACAAGGAGGCTCTGGATCCAGTGAAGGTCCACTGATCCCGCCCTGCTCCCTCCCCTGGCATGCCTCTTCCCTGCCCTCTCCCCGCCCTCACTCCACTGCTTGGCTCTCAGTGCAACGGCCCAGTGGCGGAGCTCTCGCACTCCACTGGCACTAGCCCAACGCCAGTCAGTGCTGGGTTAACACTGGCAGTAGGGCCCGCAAACATGTCTTATGGTACCTTTGCAACAGTGCGCACCAGTGGTAAGCCAGCAGGCAATTCTTAGGATTGGTCCCGAAAACATTTAAAATTAATAAAAATGAGAACTCTGATTGAGAACTTAGAATAAAATACACATAGCACCTCTTTCTGCTTTTCAAATAATGAAATCTGTGAAAAAATAGCACCGTTTTCAAATATAATAATAATAACAACAAGTGGGTATTTATATACCGCCTTTCTGGTCATCGGTTTACTCCTCTGAAATACATTTGCTTATCAGGGAATAAGCCCCACTGAACACAGTGGGATTTACTTCACAGATTTTACCCATGAAGAGGGTAAGCTCCATCCTCACCAGCTCTGCAGCGGCTGCCCCACATAAAAATAGTCTAATCCAGAGGTGTCAAACATAAGGCCCGGGGGCCGGATACAGCCTGCGGAAGCCTTTTATTGGGCCCTCGGGCTCTCAGCTGCTGTGCTGAGGTGTTACTTCTGAATCAGTGGCTCGCATAATAATTGGACTCTGCTATATCTTGAAATATGATCAAGATTTGTATATCTTCTCTTCTGTCATTTGCAGCTAATGTGTTCCTAAGTGAGAATAAAGTGCTTATTTCTGGTTATGACCTATTTAATGACATCATTTCTTGCCTAATGACATCACTTCCGGCCCTCAGCAGGTGTCATAAATGCTGTTGGGCCCACTGTATAACATGAGTTTGACACCCCAGGTCTAATCTCCAGCAGGAGAGGATATCTCCATGAAGCTTCCTGGGTAACCTTGGGCTAGTCACTATGTGTCAGCCTCACCTACCTTGCAGGGTTATTGTGAGGACAAAGAGGAGTGAAGGAACCATGTAAACCACCCTGAGCTCCTTGGAGGAAGAACAATATAAAAATGTAATAGATGATGGATAGATGACAGATACTCTACCCTGACATTAAAAACTATCTGAGATTAGGAAATCCGCACAGGTGAACAGAATGATATAACGTTTCTCCCAGATGTGCATTTCTCTTGGATGTTCTGCTTTTCCACCTGCAATCTGAAATGGAAGAGGCCTCTTGGGATCCTATCACTTTATTCTGTTGCATGTGTGGACCAGGCTTGATTTTACAAGGAGGGGGGATAGGTTTTGCAGCTGTGGTCATGTCAGTCTCAAATCTGGGGTCAAGCACTCCCTTGCTCTTCCTAATTGTATTTCCTAATTATAGAAGAAAATACCTTCTTTTAATGTTGGTATTAAACATGGTGTGCAAACAGTAGCTAGGGCATCTGACGTCAGATGCCACCCTCTGGAAGTAATTGCGGTGATGTGATGTCATTGCCAGTTACTTCCAGGTTTATGGTGCACTTGAAGTGGTTGCAAGGTGCTCATAGTTTCTCACAACCGATCCAAGTACTTGTGAGCAGGGTGCAGAAGAAGTTAACTGCAGCAGTGAAAAGACATCTTCGCTGCTTCAGTACCTTCTCCTGCACCCCCCCATGCCTCAGCACCTGCTGTTGTGGGGTGGGTTAGCATCCTCTGAAAGCTTGGTACCCAGGGCAATGTACTCCCTGTCCCCCCCTTAGCTAAACCACTGCAAGTACACAAAGTAGGAGAAGTGCTACCTGGAATTACCATAGTGCAACTTGGAAATAAAAGCCGAGACACAGAGATGCATCCTTGTCTTGCCCATCGCCTGTCTTTGGGCTATTTGACCTTCTCATTCGTCTGCCCTTTTTGTCTCCACAGATTGGAAATGTTGTCCTCATCATCTTTGTCAGCTATTTCGGCAGTCGAGTTCACCGGCCCAGGATAATAGGCATTGGAGGCCTGCTTCTGGCCATTGGGGCCTTCCTTCTGACTCTGCCACACTTTCTCTCAACCCCTTACGAATACATAGCAGCAGCAAACACCTGTATGTGTCTTTTCCAAGATCTCTTTTGCAGAAGCTTGGAAACTTTGTGAAACCATGTCAGCTCCTGCTTTTGGTTCTTTTCAGTCAGGGTCTAGCTTAGAGTGCTTCTGCTTCTGCTGAATAGATTTGCTTTCAGAGTCTCCACTGAAAAAAGAATGTTAACTTACCCTGGTAAATGAGTCTGTAAGTGTAGTTGTGTATTAAAGTCTCTTGGCTGTTTGCCACTCTGACTTCCAACATCACCTGAGGCACATTGTGGTCTCTGTGCAATGACTTGCCTGTCGTGGGAGTGCCAAGCTAGATCAATGCCAGGAGAGCCCAGGGCAGTGCATGTTTTGGTTCATGTCTGGTGTCAATGGAAGCTTTTCTATATTGAATTGCATCTGACGCCACCAAAATGTGCAAGACTTATTATTGACCGTGAAGTGGGAAATGTAGCACTTCTGTACAGTGTATGTGTTTCCTTTGCCAAAACCTTGGAACACAAAAGGGAAAGATTTCACACCCACTGATTGTCATGTGATCAGCTTTGCTACCAAGCATTTTCCCATTTCCTTGCAAATCAGGCAGCAGTACTATGGTCGCCTGTGCATACAAATGTCCCCATAGGCTAGTTGGCAGGAGATGTTACTGCTGGTGGGACCAGCTGACATCTGTTGAGGTAATGCCATGTGTGTAAATAAATTCAGCTTGTCAGTGTACTCTATGCAAAGGAAGATATGTGTGAAAGGGAGAAGGAGCTCATCCAGGGTGGTTGGCAGGTACATATGGCTCCTTCAGTACCTTCTAATCATACAATATAATCATGTAACTGCTGTCATGATATTTATCTGTAATGCATCTAGGCACTGCTATCCAGGAAGCAAGCTGAAAAACATTGTTCCCACTTGCCCTCCAAATTAGGGGCAATTGAGGTATCAAATCATTGGCAAGCTCAATAGCCATGCTCAATAGCATCCTATTCCCTAAAGCCTATGCCCTAAAGGTCCCTAAAGTCTACGCCACAGCTTCTCTTGAGCTATGGTTGCATGCAGAGATTTTTTATGCCTTTGGTGATTCATCTAGTTCTGCAGTTTAACATTTTTCTGCGCATCAGAATCATTTGGAAATGTATGTATGGAGAGTAAACTTGCTGAAAACACCACATGGGATGGCAGCTGAAAAACCATGCAGATTTTGCATGAACAATCTTGTGAGTAGGAGCCAGGAGACGTTTACTATCTGACTCATAGTAATTACAGTATTTGGCAATTAAAAAGAAAGAAAGGTTCCCTGTGCAAGCACCAAGTCATTACTGACCCTTGGGGTGTCACCACTTCCGTGACGCTTTTATGGTAGACTATAAGCGGGGTGGTTTGCCCTTGCCTTCCCCACTGGTATTACCTTTCCCCCAGCAAGCTTCCATCCTTTTATTGGAAGAATGGAAGACTGAGTCGACCTTGAGCCGGCTACTTGAGATCCCAGCTTCTGCTGGGATCAAACTCAGGTCATGGGGAGAGTTCTCAGTTGTAGTATTGCACCACATGAGGCTCACCATTTGGCAATTATTTGCCATAATTAATTTCTAGGAAAGTTCAAAATTAGATGATTCTGCAGCTCATCTCCCAATCATTTCGATGCTTATGAACTTCTCTGAAGGAAGCACTTTGAGATTCTGTATAAAGATAAAAATTTTCTCCATCAGTTGAGCACATTTCATTTATATGGGTTTGTCTTGATACTTTCTTCTGATTAGGTTGGTATACTGTTCACATCACATAAACCCCATTTACCCTTTCATATTCCCATGTTCAGATTACTGTTAACCCAGGACAATGGCAAAATTAGCCAAAGGCAGATCTTACCCTAACTGGGCGCTCTCAGACAAGACACTCCAAAGGTCTTCTTTACCCCACCACCCCACCATCTTCTTCAAAGGTCTTCATCTTTAAACGTCTTCTTTACCCTTCCATCACCCAATTGCCCTTTTGAGCTCATGTTACAAACTTTTGGAGAAACTAAACATAAACAGAATTGGTCCTATAATAGATGAACATCTGCCTGTCGAACAAGCGGGCTTTCGACGAAATTGTAGCTGTGTTGACCAGGTGTTGAGCTTGACAAGCTATATCGAGGCTGGCTTTCAATGAGGTTTAAAAACTACAGGTGTATTTAGCGACCTAACTGCGGTATATGACACTGTGTGGAGGAAGGGTCTGCTATATAAATTGTATCACATCATCCCCTGTAAAAAAAACTGTATCGATTAGTCAACAATATGCTAAGTGACAGATCTTTCCAGATCATAATGGGGGACAATGCAAGTAAAGTAAAAAGGCTAAACAATGGCCTCCCACAAGGCTCTGTAATGGCACCCACACTATTTAACCTGTACATCTCAGACTTGCCAGTAACAAGGGTATGTAAATTTGGATGTGCCAACGACTTGGCTCTAGCAGTGCAGGGAAAAAACATGGAAGTGCTGGATGGCCTCCGCTCAGAAGACCTCAAGATGCTGGGAAAATATTTTGCTGACTGGAGATTAATACCCAGTATCAGCAAAACGGTGACTACATGCTTCCACCTTATAAATTAGCTATTGCAGCCCCGAAGGTCTGTCTAAATAACTACCTACTCCCTTACAATCCTCATCAAAAAAATCTCGGAGTAACTTTGGACCAAACTCTCTCTTATAAGTCACACTGCGAAAACACGTCTGCAAAAATCAATACCAGGAACAACATACTCCAGAAATTAATAGGAACAAGATGGGGAGCTTCAGCCACTACTCTCAGATCAGCATTAGGATTGATCTACTCCTCAGCAGAATACTGTGCTCCAGTATGGCTTAACAGCTGTCATACGAGCAAGATTGATGCCAAATTAAATGAAACCATGAGGATCATAAGCGGCTGTATAAGACCCACTCCTATCTGTTGGCTCCCCGTCTTGAGCCACATAGCACCACCACCCCTACAGAGACAAAAGGCTTTAGTGAAAGAATATAGAACAATCACCAACAACCCACTTTTACCAGTACATGCCAGCCTTCCTCATCTATCAATTGGTAGGCTTAAATCCAAGAAGCCTTCTCTGGCATTCACACATCATCTGCACAACAATTTTAACTTCAATGCCCAATGGAAAGCTCAGCGGGCAGTCGAACGCCCAGAAACAGGTAGATATATAGATGATCCTACACTTAAGGTGTCAGCTTTCAACTTACCTCACCAGCACTGGAAAACACTGAACAGGATCCATACCCTACATGGTGTTAGTCAGGACTCAGTGTTTAAATGGGGGCTAGTATCTACCCCACAGTGTGATTGCAGGTTCTCCCGCCAAATCCTATACCACTTTGTGTCTGGCTGCAAACTGAGGGTGTATACTGGCCCATGGTCTGACTTTTTCCAATGAAGGCCACTCTGTCCTTGAATGGCTGGATGAACTGGACATTGACATTTGACCTAGTCTAATTGATATATAAGTCCATCCATTATATGCCATACGCTAAATAAATAAACCCCACCACTTCCCAAGATTGTTTCCCAAACCTGGTGGGCATCTCTGCATTAAGTGACAGGAGCCCAGAATGGCAAACACTTACGTAATCCAGAACATTGTTGGTTTGGTTGGTATTTCTTGTCTCATTTCCCCAAACCAGTTTCACTTCCAACATGTTTGTTTGGCAAGGGATGCATCTCTAACGTGACAATTGAATTTATAAAAATCAGCCTAAGATGGTTAAGAAGGCTCCTGCACCTGGGAAACGCATTCCAATCTCATAAAATAATGGTTTTGCAATGAACATGTTCAGGAATTTTTTAATAGTTACTGTATGAGGCAAGCTGTCTTTTATTAACTGAAATCATCCAATTACTTGGTCAACATTTTTGCTTAGGTTAATCAAAATTTGATCAAAGTACCAGAAGCCCACAGCATCACTCATTAAGCGAAGTAAGTTGATGGAAATTCTGGAACAATTGTAAGAACAAATGAGAAAGCACAAGAAGTAGGAGAGTTGGCATGTGTGGCAAAGATTTGTTTTAATCTTGCATTGGATGTGCATTCCTAACCTCCTCTGGATGTTGTTTTGTTCTCTCTAAAGAGAACTGTACTTTGATTACTAGACTGAAATTGGTTTATGATTGTTCCATGGACAAACTGATCACCTTTAAAGCTGGTATGTACTGTGAATGCACACAGGAATCCTGGACAACTACGGTTCTGCTTCCTTCAGTAGTTTTCTAGCTGCTCCCCCACCCCACCCCATAGGTTCAAAACATACTGGTGCATCTCTGGTCAAAGCCCTTTCTGAACACATCCCTGTAAGTAGTGTTGCAGTAAATACCTTGAAAGAAAAGGGTGATGACAGTTGCTGATTAAACTGAGGAAGTTTACAGTTTTGGCCAGCCTCCAACCTCCAGGAATGAGGGATCGTTAAGGAAGCTTACAGATGTATTTAGCTTGGCTTTGTTAGTGAGCTTTACAGACATGCACATGCGATTGTTATTGCCTAAGTGTTAGCTGTTCCTGCCCTCTCGAAAACGGCTATAGAGAAGATATGGGCCAGAATCCATATCATGGTGTTTCACTGCATGGAGAGAGGTCTCTGTGTGTCATCTTTCGATTTCCAGCAATAATTCTTTTCAACCCTCAAAAAAAAACCCCATAAAATCAAGATCAGGAGTCCTCTAAAGCAGCATCCCATGAGACACTGGAAGGGGACATGATCCTTCCATGCTTTGTATGTACTGATGGGCCTCTCTGGATCATGGTTCTGGATCATGGTTCTGGTGGCCTTGTATCCGATATTGTTAAAAATATTCTTTAATTTGGACCCTAAAGGTGAATAGAAATGCTGGTGGGATATCTGGCTTTCTCTGTACATGTTGCCCTCTACTTTCCATGTATCAGAGCTTGCACAGTGAATCATGTGAATTACCTAAGTTATACCTACAGCACAAGTGAACTCACCAATTAGGATGTGTTCCCATTTGAACATTTTTTTTTCCAGTTTTTGCTAGGGAAACATTGTATAGTACTGGATTTAATGTGAGGCCTAGTTGTCTGTAGGATTCCCCCCCCCCCTCTCTTTTTAACATTGTTGCACTATCTGGTTCCAGATAACAAGAGCAGTAGCATCAGACCTGAGATGTGCAGCAATGTGCCGTATGAATGCCCAAAAGCCACCAGAAATGTCCAAAGAGAATCCAGCACCATGTGGGGCATAATGGTATTTGCTCAGCTATTGGCAGGAATTGGGACAGTCCCCATTCAGCCATTTGGGATCTCCTATGTGGATGACTTCGCTGGGCCAAACAATTCTCCTTTGTACGTAGGTAAGTGCTTTCCCTGGTATCAAGGATGTGTGTTTGAAAGCTCTAATGCCTTCTCTCTGCCTGTGCTACTGTCCTCATCCCAGTGATTCACACTGTGTCAGGGAATACAGTATTTGGGTTTAGTAGTGGCAGCTTTCCCAATAAATCTGCCACCATCCCCTCCTTCAGCAGTGAAATTAATGGAGGGGAGATTGGAACCCTATTAACCAGCCTCCTTTCCCTCAGTGTTGCAAAAAAAAAGATGGCATGATACAATATGGCCTAAAGGCTGGACTTAGCTGAGCAACTTTCCTCTCATTCAGTAAGCACTCTCCCATTGAAGTAGATTATAAGAATTTATTTAGAGAAAAGGGGATAGCTACAAGTACAGAATCATGGGTTTAGGAACAATACCCCACACAGTATAGAAAACAACAAACCTAACTCAATTCGTAGAACTCCTTACACAGGAAGTATAGAGGTTTGAGAGGCAAACGGACACCATCTTGCTCCTTTGGCTAATGGAAGCTAAATTTGGTAATTTAGCTCTGGTTCCATGATATTTTTATATTAATTTCAATCATTTCAGCCTAGGATGATGTAATAAATCTTACTGAGTCATGCTGAGTTATTATTCCTCTTCAATCCCCCCTCCCACTTCAAAAAGCCCAGCTGTAGATACTTTGTTAATTGCAGGTTCAGCACCTTGTCTTTGTGATAAAGGAGATGGTCAGTTCCTATGCAATGAGGAGATACTGGAATTGCAATAAGCTGTTCCCAGGCAAAATTTTACAACCTTAAACACAAAAGATGGGTCTGTCACCAGGATGGACTCCAGGTATCAAAGGAATGCAAAGATTTAAGATGAATTTCACATATCAAAGTGGTACCAGAAGCATCAAAGAAATATAGGTGTTGTGTTCTTAACATCCAAGGATATAAATATCAAAGACTGAACCTCAAAATGAAGCAACATATACATCCTTGACACCTGGAAAGGTGTTTTATTGTAAGTAGAAGTGCCTCACTGTCTAGCTGGCATTGCCATACTGTCACTACAGTACGTGCTTGAACTTTGTCCAGAATTGGAGCTACCTCCTGTGACTTTCTGCTCAGCTGATGTATCCTGTTTGGAGAAGCCAGGAGTGGAGGCAGGACTGGATCCAAACTTCTCTTAGGGCTCTGCCATAAGTGAGGCCTGGCAGACTGCAAGAGAGGGTGTCATCCTTATTGCCCAAGTGATAGAGCTGGCACCTCTCTCACTCAACTCAGGGCTGTTGCAAGAGGAGGGAGGGGTCTCTGGTGCATGTGTCGTGTGTGGGCTGCTATTTAGGCAGTTCATAGGAAGGTGTCAAAGAGCAAGGTGAGAGGGTTGGTGGAGAGCAGTAGGATACTATTCTGCCCTAACTGTAAGCAGTTTTTCAGTGCTATATAGGGGTGGGAGGTCTTTTCCATTTCTACGCAGAGATGCCAGGGATTGAACCTGGAAACCTGTGCATACAAAACATGAACTTATCCACTGTGGCTCTATCATCTATGCTCTCTGTGGGGGAGGAGCCTGGTTCAGAAAAGTGCAATGTCTACATTGTAAAACCATCTTCTAGAAACAAATGGTAAGCAATATACTGTATTATGAGGCCTTCTGCAATAGGCTAGAGATAAGGTGAGAAGTAATGAACAGAATCCATGCTGTGATTGCTACCAGACAGTGTTCTCTCAAGTTGAAAATTGTAAATTGATTTTCTTGAAACCAGGGTCAGTGCAGGATTCAGATTTTTACCTTTTTCCCCTTTGGAGTAGGAAGCCCATTTCCCCAGGAGCAAGATTTTGTTCCAGCGTCTTTCTGCCATAGATGTTAAACAGTGAATATAATTAACAGAGTCTAACAGATAATCTTGGTGAGTGTGCAACACAGCTGTATCCCTCATTTTAGATTCTCTCTAGGTCTGCTCCTCCTGCCTTACAACACATTCGCATAGCTTTTTCCCAGCATTATCTTGCTCCAGTACTTGGAGTCTGAGGTCTTCTTAACCGCCCAGAGGGCATATTGCAAGGTGCTTGCAGCATTGGGGATGAGGCTGTCCCCTAGTGGAAAAACACATTCTTTGCAGGCAGAAGGTCCCAGCTCAGCCCCCTTCATCTCCATATAGGGCTGAGGAAAAACTCCCGTCTGAAACCCTGGAGAGCTGGTACCAGTCAGTGTTGGCAATGCTGAGCTAAGGGGGATCAATTACCTGACTCAGTATAAGTCAACTTCCTATCTCCTCCCATTCCTAAGATGGTCCCTGCGTTGCTCAGCCACTGATGGTGGCAGCTGCTTTAGTGTCAAGAGTGGAGTGAACTCGTATTGTCAGTGGGGAAAGTAGCCTTTTGCTCTGGTTCTCAGCAGCTCTATGACTGAACCTGCTGCCACTCTGCAATGGACTGATCTGGAAGTTTTCAGTAAGTAGGCATTTTCAAATTTAGAGACAGAAAAGTGTTAAATTATACATTTTTAGGCCAAATTGTTGCCATCTATTGAATACAAAGCTTTTCTCCTAGTAGAGTCCCAGCTGCCTCCAATACGGAACTAAGATGCTCCAGATCTAGCCTCTAAGCATTCCAACTGCTACCAATCCCTATTATGTAAATCTAGGCAGAGACAACAATCTAAAATGTGAGATTGGGAGTGCACCTTTCATGCCTGGAATGTTTATGCAGGGATATTTGTCTAGTAGGCTTCGACCCTCCAAAAGTACCTGAAATAAGTGGAGTTGGAGCACTTACACAGGCTGGCATAAAGGTCATCAAGGCTTATAGGCACCAAGTGTTGTGGACATCAGAAATATTTTCTAGTAATGTGTATTCATTATTTGAAACTTGGAAAAGGAATCTAGTTAACAGATAACATTCTTTTTAAGCACAAAAGCATCATAGGTATGGAAGTTAGTTAGCCATAAAAGATGGTTAAAATGAAACCAAGCAGCTCAGTCTTACAGCATTTCAGCATATTAGTAGATGGAGCCAGTGGTGATCCTGGGCTTTTTTGTGCCTGGGGCCATCACTTTGTTTGCTGCATCTCCCGCCCCAACCCAGAAGTAATTGCGGTAATGTTATTACATCACCACAGTTGCTTCTGGAATCTCACCAGGAGTACAAGCCTACTCGCATTGCAGTTATGCACTGGTTTGGGCTGCCCTCCCTCCTCCAAGGAGAGAAAAGATGCAGCCCAAAGTGGCGCGCTCCAGGCAGCATCTTTTATCTCCTCAGAGGCGGAGAGGCAGTGAGCTTCTGCCTTTCTGGCAGTAATTCAGCACCAAACTGGACTGCCTCCCCTCCTCTCCTCCTTTATAGGAGGAAAGGAGCAACCTAGAGCAATACTGCACTGGGTGTTGCAAGCAATTCCCGGCTCACTGATTCTCTAGGGCACGCCTTTCCTCTCCTCTGGAGAAGAGAAGAGGATGGCTTAGAGAGGCAGCGCACTGGTAGTTGCAACTCCTGGTGCACTGACTTTCTAGGGTACTCTTGGCTCTCCAGCCACGACTCTGGGCCACCCCCTCCTCCTCTGTCGGGAGGAGGGTTGTTTTTTTTAAAGGTAGAGAAGCCAGCAGAGGTTTTTTTTAAAAAAGAAAAAAGACAGAGGGCGGGGGGGGGCCAAAAGCTGGCTGCAGTGCCCCTTGAGAGGCAGTGCTAGGCTTTTGCCCCTCTTGCCCCTCAATTGGTCTGCCACTGGATGGAGCAATGACATCACAATATTGACATTTGAGTTGACCAGGCAGGCTTGTATGTGCCTTGTGCTTAAAATTAAAAATAACATTTAAAATGTAATATAAAAACCTCCAACAAGGAAATTTCAGTTCTGCAATGGGTATTAATGATGCCGGCTAAACAAATGTATCTGCATTTTGTTTGCATAACTTGTTTCTGCAGGTCATAGGAAGGGGCAAGGAGCTCTCTAGGCTAAGTTGTTCCTGCTATAAACCATGTGATTGTTATACCCAAACTTGCAGCTCAATCATATTTACTGGTCTACTACTTCATCCACTTTCTTAAGCTTTGTAGTGGCATGTCAAGTAAGGATGATGTTTGGTCAACTTGAGGTCATGTGGCTTATCCCTCATTCTGCTGTTCTGACCTCACTTCACAGCTCCTAAGAATGAGAAATAAAGTCTTTCCTATTGAATCTGCGGATGCAGCTGACAAAGCAGAATGTCAAAACTCTTAGGCTGAAATTCTATACCAACTTGCCAGGTAGTACTTACCCTGAAGACTTCTCCCCTTTTTAAATAGGCACAAGTCAGCAATTTACAGTGCATTTGCATTTCTTTGTTATGTTCCTGCAACTATCTAAACTGAACTGCTCCCTCAACTAGTTCTCAAGGTGTAAAAGAATCATGCTTCCTTTTTACAACAAATACAAACTGCCCTGGGCAGAAACTGGTGAAGATCCTGCAAATGGGAAGGTGGAATAGAAATTTCCTAAATAAATTAACAAATCTTTAATCCACATTTTTAGGACAAAGACTGGATGGCTATAGTTAGAGAGTCATAACTTGTTTCTACACCAACTGTAAAGCCCAAATTCTCTGTGGCTTTTATCTTCCAGGGAGTTCAGCTTTGCTGAAAGAATTTATGCCCCTCTCAGTGCCTATGGACATACCACACTTTTGTGACCCTGAGAGATAGGTGGGACTACTATCCAACTGTGTGTTTCTCAGAATTCTGTATAAATTTTGGAGCCCATTTTTGTTTGTATTGTGACGGGGGAGAGCAATATTCAGTGCCCAATCAAGCCAAGCCCTAAAGAAATACTTTGCACCAAAGCACATTGTGCTGAGTGTAATTGGTATGTGTCTAGTTCAGGATAATTGACATGGTACCTACTGTCAAAACAAGCCTCATCTCACTCTCCCTCTCTAATTATTTGAAGACAGTCTTGTTAGTTTTAAAATTGCAAATAAATTACTGGAATTTGTCAAAGTTTTTCCAGGAGGATGACCTTTCTGAAGATAGTTAGCTTCTCCTCTGTGTTCATAAAAGCTTCATCTGCTAGCTTGAATGTCCTTGGCTTAATGGAGTTTCATGTTTTCTGTTAATAGAATGAAGGATCTGTTTATAGCTATTCCAAGGTACATGGTTTTTACTAACCGTGACTCTTTGCTAACCAGTGACTCATGGTCCCCTCCTTGTAAGCTTCACCATCACAGCACATCTGATAGATATTGCCTATGTACTGTCATTTTAGTCATCAGCAGTAGTCTTGTGCACCGAGAAGCTAATTACATCCCATTGAGATCCTTCTCAAGAAAAATTGGGGTCCTTGTTTCCTTTTCTCCCTCCTTCCTTCTCCACATTAGGCTATTGTGCTCATAGAATTAGAAGCTAAAAATTTGTATGACGGCAGAAAGTGAGGCCCCCTATGAAGTGTAGTGGCGTCTGCAAAAGACTGACAGCCCAATCCTGCGCTCCAGGCACCTAGGGCTGCAGCTGCACCCTGAAAATGGCTGCCACTGCATCCTGTGTGCATCGCAGGCAGCACCTGCGGATCCTTGAGAGAAGGGGACTTTCATCTCCTTCCCCCTGGTAAACAAAGTAGCCCCACAATGGGGCTACTCAATTCTTCAGTGACCCGGAGGTTGGCGTAGAATTTTGAGCCTCCGTGTTGGGCTGGTGGCTATGGAGCAAAGCTTCACCGGTCCCGTCTGCCTCCCACCCCGCCCCCCTGGCATGCCTCCTCCCTGCCCTCCACCCGCCTCCCCCTGCCCCGGAACACCTCCTTCCTGCCTCCCCCATGCCCCCACCTACCTCTCTGCTGCCCAGAGATGTGCATGACTGCCAAGCAGTGGAATTCTGGCACTAGCCCAGCGTCAGCCAGTACTGGGCTAGCACCGGCGATAGGGCTAGCACCAGCGACAGTGTGTGCTACCTTGAAAGCCATGCAATGTGTTGGTATCTTCTGCTTTAAATGCTTGAAATTTTGAGAGAATGTGGGCAATTCCGAGCCTCCCAGTTGTAGAGGAGAGATTTTTTTTTCACCTAGCCTAGATTTAGGACTCTCTCTTTGGTAAACCATCCCCAGGTTTCTGCCTGGAAGTTGTTTTTCTAGTCTGTGACAAAAAATGAAACAAAATTCTCCATCCCAAATAAGCATGTGAATGCCTAACAATTTGTAAACTAATTGTAAATATTGTATTTCTGCTGGTTCCAGAATGTGGTTTTCTGGTCACAGAATTCTATGTTTCTTAATGTGTTTCTTCACTGCAAATACTGTGTTCATGTGTCTAAAGTAAACTTTGGCTGGTGCATTGCAATTAATATATTACTGTGCTATTGTCTTTACTTTTAAAAGATTGATGGGTTCCTTTTAAATGGCAGCTGCTTCTCTTTGATAAATACCATGTGTAATGCCTTCCCATGTAGTAGTTACCTGATAGGTTTTAAACACTGTTTTCTCTTCTGTATCAGAATTGAAGCCCACAATAATTCTCTCCCTCGCTCTTGTTTATTTTTAGCCATCTTATTTTCTGTTGCGGTGTTCGGCCCAGCTTTTGGATACTTGCTGGGCTCTGCAGTACTGCGGATCTTTGTGGACATTGGGAGGGTTGAACAGAGTGAGTATTTGTTGCAGTAGAGGGGTCTCTGGGCTCCTGAACGTTCACAGATTGAGCTTGAAAAGTGAGACATGGGAACTAACAGCCACAAAGAAACTTCATCCATATTCTTATTTACAATTGTAAAATGCATACAGTGAATGCTTTGGAATGGGCTACTGATTCCCTTCTTGTTTGAGGAGAGATTCTTGATTTCTTGATCAGCTGCAAAGGGATACTGCAAATGTCTGTGCTGTTTGTACCTGAAGTGAAAAACCCTCATGTTCTCATGCAGACAAATATCCCAAACCAATAGCAGATCTGCCATGATTACTCAAAGAATGTTATTGTTACCTTCAAAAAGTAATGACTTTATTCAGTAAGTTGTTGCACAGTCAGACAAACTGTGCATGCAGTGTAAAAGAGTGATTCCAATCTGTACTCTTGTCTGTGCTTTTGAATAGGGAACATGATGTACAATGGTGGATACTAGTGTGCATGTAGTGATTCATGTTCACTGTGCAAAAATCTCACATTCATGTTTACTGATAAGTGTCCTAAACAAATGGTGCCATCATGCACGAAAGTGGAACTATCCATAAAAACGGTGGTGTAGCTGGTGAGGGGCGGAGCACTCAGGCTGGCAGCAGGGCAGGCGAGCGGGCCCTCCCTTTGGCGCCATTCCCGGTGGGGGGAGCAAAACGGAGCCGTACAGCTCCGTTTTGCTCCCTCCGCCAGGAATGGCTCCAAAGGGAGGGGCCGCTCGCCTGCCCCACTGCCAGCCTGAGTGCTCCACCCCCCTCCAGCTATGCCACCACATAAAAATAAGAGATGGAGATGATGAGTCCCCATGCCCTTTTGTTCTATAACAGAGTGCGCTCCTGGAATGTAGGCAAACTGCCTAAAACTGTACAACCAGGTCATATTCTCCAACTTTTCTGGTTTCCTTCTCCAATCTGTAGCAGGATATGTTGTATATGTTGTCTGGTAGAGAAGGTTCACAAGAATAGATTTGATTCTGCTACTTTGCAAATTGCCTGCATATGTCTAATGTAGTGTTTAAGACTAGTAAATGGTTGGCATTGGATTAATCGGTGTTTCTGCCAGTTTTCTCTGTTACATACCTGAATGTGCAATGCAAACAATCCTCATTAGCCAGAGGCTTTCTTTAACTTGCATCTTGGTGCTATAGAATTCCCTTTCATTTCTTCTAGGTAACTTAGGTTCACAGAATTGTATTCACATGGTACAAATGCATAAAATAAAAGAGCCAAGAGCAGGAAATTGCAATGGGTGTCTTCTCTGTGTAGACAAGCAACTTTAATTGCTGCTACGTGGTCGCCCCTTGATGATGTCACGTGGGTCAGTCACGTCCAGGGAAGCTGTGCCATTGTTTTGTTGGGGTGTGGGCTCGTTTTGCCGGTACAGTTTTTAATCCTGACAGGCAGGAAGTCTGGTTGAAGCAGCAAAAGTCTGGAGATTGCTGTTTATTCCTTCTCATTTACAATGCAGAGACACACTTTCCATGCCAACCCGTGTTGTGCTGACTCCTTTGACCAAGGCCTCCTGCCTGGAGGATGTCCGCTCTGGCTGTGGAATGACTTGTCATCTCTTCTCTAGGATCCCTGGAGAGTATTGATTCAAAAGGCAGCCTCATTAAAACTGTTGCTCCACTGAGATGTAGCAGAGCTTGTGCCTGACTCTCAGCCAGCATTGCTTTGCCCAGTGTAGGAACAATGGGATGGGAGATTCTTTCCAGGAAGAAGGCGGCTAATATTTCCAGTCACCCTGTCTGCACATATCACTACTTAAGCAGTTTCAAAAGGCACAAGGCGTCTGCAGGGGAAAGAGAGCTGGAATGCATTGGTTTATTTAATTAACTTTGCAATTGCACAAATGAATAGGATGTCCCAGCTGTCTCCCTGTAGTCTCCTTAAGCCATTTCTGCCCAGTGTTCCTTCTTGGTGGTGGCACCTGCATTATGGAATTCCCTCCTCTTTGAACTGAGGACAGCTTCCTTGCTCTTAACCTTCCGGCGGGGCCTGAAGACCTTTTTATTTAGGAAAGCCTTTGAGGCCTTATAAAGGCTGCTTTTATAAATTAATGTTTTTTACTGTATATTTTGTTGCTGCTCTGTATTTTGTTTTTAATTTTTATTTTTAATGTTTAGTTGTTTTTGTTCTGTATTTTTAATGTATTTTAATGTCTTTATTGTTAACCGCCTTGGGTGCCCTTCAGGAAGAAAGGCAGAATACAAATCGAATAGTAGTAGTAGTAGTAGTAGTAGTAGTAGTAGTAGTAGTAGTAGTAATTAATAAACACAACAGAACCAAATGTGTACACCTGTGGGCCAGGCAGAAATGGGTTAAGGACTGCACTTCCAAGAAATGCCTTCCACAGCATGGGGCTCTATGATTGCCACTGTGTGTATATGTCTCTCTCCCCCTCCTAATGCTAATCTCTGCTCCTCCACTCAGCCCCATTGAGAAACCATATGTGTCTTTGCAAAAGAATCCTGATCTGGATTGGAACTGTAGTGGAGACAAAGGATTAAAGCCCTCCCCCTCCATTATGGCCCCAATCTGTATCCCACTCCCCAGTATGTAGTACTTATGTTAGAAAAATGGAGCATGCTAGCCCCAATCACATCATAAGCATATTGTCCAGTATGGCCCTAAGTGCTTAATATGTCATTACTGTAATTCCAGTTTAGAGAAATGGCAAGATTTTCAGTACACCAGATACCAGACTCTACAGTAGCTTCAGAACAGGCCCTGGCCCATTTTGGTCTTAGTCAATGCAACAGCCATCCAAAATAGCGTGCAACCTATGAGTGGTAGTACTGCCACTTTTTGCAGGAAATCCTGTGCTGAGTGTGCTCTTGTTAATCAGATTGAGCATGTGGGGACATGGACTCCCAGCCTGGAAATATTTGAGGTCAGTTATCCAGTTGATGTTAAGGGGAATTCAGGGTCTAATGCGGTGCCTCTGGGGCATCAGTTGAGGGCTTTGTTCGCAGCCTATATGGAAGTATCATTGAAAGTGGCATCAGTACCAGGAACTGACTAGACTTTCATCACTGTTGTCTTACAGGCACTGTGAACCTGAAACCAGGAGACCCACGATGGATTGGAGCATGGTGGATGGGGCTCCTCATTTCCTCGGGTTTATTGTTCATCACCTCCATTCCCTATTTCTTCTTCCCTCGATATATGATAAAAGGGACGGTAAGTCTCAGGTGGAGAAGTTTACCTTTTGAATGGCAAATGTGAGAACAGGTGGGTGGCAGCATGCCTGTTCTACAGTGATTGGCTAACCCTGGTAGGGGAGGAATTCCTCTCATGAACTTCCAGCATTGCCTAAGGGGAAAGTACTCTTTACATTTCTTTTGGAAAGCTGAGGAGGGTAGTGACTGTCTGCTTTAGATCTGCTTTTTGCCCAGTGATGAACTGTCTCTTGTTTGTCAGCTTCCTAGCTTGCAGGCTGCCTGAGCTAAGACACCCTCATTGCTTTTTCTGTAAAGCAGTTTGAGCATCCTAGTTTATTGGAGCTCAGCAGAATTTTTGAGTGCTACCATAATCACTATGGAGAAAAACCTCCCCTTTCTGCAGGGGAGGAATCCCCCACTATGTTGGGTTCAGCAGGCACAACAGCCATGCATGACATTTCCATTGAGCAAGGCTTCTCTTGGTTGAAGAAGCACGTACAGTTAACTACCTGTCTGGCCAAAAGTACATGGGGCTTTTCTAGCAACGCCGATATCCTGGTTGAGGTATTCTGGCAAGGAAGCTTCTGGCAGGGAAGCTTCTTTTTCTATTCCAGTTTGTTCTGGGGCTAAGTATAGAGCATCACATGAAATAAAAAGTGTTATAGGACTCAGTGGGACTTATTTCTGAATAGACATACCTAAAATTGCACAGTAAAATGGGGAAAATAGTCCAAGCAGTAATTAACCCCAATTTTTTTTTAAATTGAACAATTGCAATGTTAAAGTTTTACATTGTGTTGCCTCCTTTTCCTTTATTACTTGAGGTGTTCGAAAAGAAAAAATTTGACTTTCATTTTATTTTCCTTTTTTCCTGTTTTAAAACAAATTCATATCCCTAGTTGTTACCCTTTATGGTGATGGCATATCCTGCCAAGAGAGAAGTTTTGGGCTTTTTAGGAATTCTCTGTAGAAGTCACAGGGATTCCAGGGGTAGCCCCTGAAATATATCAGCCACTTAAAAGACTAGAGGGAGCAAAGCCTGCTTTCATTTTCATTAATGTTGTTAAATCTATTGGGTAAAGTGAGAACAAAGACCTCAGCAGTAGCAAAGTCAAATAAAATTGTATTCAAAGAGGGAGAATGTCAGTGTGTGGCAGGCAAAGGTAGATATCCCTGGATGTACCCCCATCCACCCTCTTGCTTACCTGCATGTTTTGGACAATAAGAACAGTTTCTCATTGCTTATCCCTGCCTCCATGTGCACTCAAAGCATTCTCTCTGATTCCCTCTTAGCAGGTAGCATCGGAGGCAGACATCATGAAGAAAGAGAAGGCAAAGGCAGAGGAAGAATCCATGCTGGAATTTATTAAAAGTAAAGTATTCTCATTCTAAGTTCCATCTTTCTGAGTAAGGCCCATACCACAAATATTTGCTTCTGGATAGAGAAATATGAGGTTTCTTAGCATCAACAGCTGCTCCCATCCTAGGATTGTTTTGGGAAAATGGCTCAAAGCTATAACTCCACACACTTGAACAATGGTTAGTGACAGTTTAGAGCAGGGTGTCAAACTCATTTCATACCGAGGGCCGAATGGCATTCAGGATACCTGCTGAGGGCCAGAAGTGATGTCGTTAGGCAGGAAGTGATGTCATTAAACAACTCATAACCAAAAATAAGCACTTTTTCTCACTTAGGAATTAATTAACTACAAATGGCAGAAGAGAAAACACGCAAATCTTTATCATATTTCAAGATATGGGAGAGTCCAATTTTCGTGAGGGCTGCCTTTTAGCAGTAACACCTCAGCACTGCTCAGCAGCTAAAAGCCTGAGGGCCGGATAAAAAGCTTAAGCGGGCCGCATCCGGCCCCCGGGCCTTATGTTTGACACCCCTGGTTTAGAGCATCACAGAGATGTCCAAGTGTGTACATATTGTATATATTACTTTATTTTATTGTACAGAAATTTTAAAATATTAGCCTGCTTTCAACCCTAAACTAGGGCAACCAACAAACTTGTAGCAGGGATTTTTCCAGAGCTAAAGACATTTGTATTACAGCCAGGCATATTTTAAATCAGCTATACGGCTAACCTGTTAAATACTTCAGACATAAGGCAAAGTCTTAACATACTAAAGAAAAAGTCTTCCTATCCTCAGAGGGAAGACACAGGCCAGGATTAGTCTTAATATGATGCAGGCCAGGTGACTCTCTAGGACAGCACCTGGTTGGAGCAAGTGTGTATATATGAGAGATGGGAAACTGGACAAAAACTTTTAGAAATTCTTGGTCTCCTATTATGGATTTTTTTATTTATTTTAAAATGTTTCCTCCCAAATAAATGGAGTGCCTAAGAGACCCAGAACAATGGACTAAAAAAAATGGATACTAAAAAAGCATAATTGCTTATTACAATACAAATAAAAACAAGCAGTGAGTAAAATGCTCATAACAGTAGAGGCAGAAAAACCCATTAAAACACAACAAAAATGATCAAAAGAAGCAGAAGAATACAGAGTATAAAAGCAGTTTCTTTATGGTGTTCACTACAAAAGCAAAAACAGCAACTAAACTGTAGAACAACTTGAGATAGAGAAGCCAAAAAGAATAGAAAGTCTTAAACCCTCACCGGAAGGTTACATGGAGGACACAGATCTCAATTTGAATGGGAGGGAGTTCCAAAGTTGTGACACTGCTACTGAAAATGTCCTGCACCTTGAAACTGCCAACCTGGCTTCAGCCAGGAACAGTGGCCAGTCAATATGGAATGTGGTTCTTTAGAAACTTCAGTCCCAAACCATGTAGGGATTTAAGTATCATAACCAGCACATTGAATTGTGCCTGAGTTAGTTAACTGGCATCTAGTGCAGCCATCGGAGCAGAAGCTGAACAGAGTCAAACTGCCATGCCCCAGCCATCACTCAGCGCACTGTGTTCTGCACCAACTGAAGTTTACAGGCAGTCTTCAAAGACAGCCCCACATAAAGCATGTTACTATAGTCAAGTCTCGAGGTCATCAGGGCATGGACCACTGTAGTTAGGGAAACCATCTCAAGTATGGATGCAGCTTGTGCACTGGCCTGATGAATCAGGAAAAGCTAATAATTCTGGAGAACTCCCAAGTTGCCAGCCTGCTCCTGTAGTGCAACCCAATTCAGAGGAGGTTGATAATTGAATACTTGTATCATAGGTTTTCCAGTAAGAACTTTGTTTTGTCCAGATTTCATTTCATCTTGTTAGCTCTCATTAAGACACCACCCACCTCCAGTCAGTGCTCCAGCATTTCAACAGCCTTCCTGGGGATAGAGGGATAAAGCTGGGTGTCTTCTGCATTCTAACGACACTCAACTCCAGAACTCCAGATGATCTCCCCCAGCAGTTTCATGTAGGGGTTAAACAGTGTGGAAGACAAATAGAACGCTTTGGCACCCACATGCTGGAGGCCAGCCAGCTGCACAGGTGCCCCAGTAACTCTTTCTAGAATCTGCCAGCTAGGAAGGACTGGAACCATGGCAAAAGAGTGCCCTCAAGTCCTAAGCTGATCAACTGACCCAAAGGACACTATGGGTGATGATACTGAAAGCTGGTGAGAGGTTCAGCAAGACAAACAGGAATACACTCCCCCTATACAGTCCCTGGTGTAGATTGTCCACCAGAGTGACCAAGGCTGTTTCTGTCCCAAAGCATGATCTGAAGCAGGATTGAAAGGAGTCCAGATAATCCATTTTATCCAGGACCCTCTGGATCTTATATGCCACTGCCCACTCAGTAACTTTGCCCATAAACAGTTGATTTGAGACTGGCCAGTAATTATCCAGCTTGATGGAATCCAGGTAGGACTCTTCAAGCAGAGTGTAAACCACAGTCATTTCCAACATTACTGGCAGCACCCCCTCCATCAGGAATGAATGAATTACCCTCCCTAGCAACTTGGTCAGCCCTGCCTCCCCATATGTCTCAAACTTTCATATAGTTCTCACATAACCAGTATTTTTAGTAGACTGGGGGAATAATTCATCAAATACTTGAAAGCCTATTAATTGTTGTATATGTTGCTGATGAGGCCCTTATTCTGAGTAACCTTTCATCTTGTTTTTGCTTTCAGAGTTCCCTCATGGCTTCCTAAACCTGCTCCTCAATCCACTGTTCGTATTATTGGTTTTAGCCCAGTGCTGCTTCTCGTCTGTCATTGCTGGCCTTTCCACCTTCCTCAACAAATTCTTGGAGAAGCAATATGGGGCCAGCTCCTCCTATGCAAACTTCCTCATTGGTGAGAGATGGACAGTGACTCTGTGCTTAAACAGATTTACCGACAATTATCAAATTATCAAATTATCAAACTTCCCCACCACACTAGGCACTCAAAGTTATTCAGGAGTCAGGACAGACTTTGACTTGGCAAATCTTTAAAGGTTTTGAGGGGAATCTGAGCCATACTTTCCACTTTCCATTGTCCTTGAAATGTTTTTTAAAAAAGAAGTTGCTATCTCTAGCACCATAGTTTGGCAGAGCCTGTGTGGGCGATGGTCCGGCATTTTTGCACATTCCAGATATGAATCAGCCTGAAGTGCTTCCCCTTTCCTCCCAAAGGGCATTCTTTTTGAAGATGCATTGATATGACTGTCCCACTAACAGATCAGCATTGTTGGGTGAAGTCATTAAACCCAATTCTGCTCTGATTGACCAGCATGGTTCTTCTGAACCACGGCAGGCTAAATCGGCATCATTATATACTAGCTAAGTGCTCTTCAGTGAGGCAGATGGAGGAAAGGTTCCATGAATCTCCATGCTCCTGTCAGCTTGGGATAAAACAGGAGCTCTGGTCTCTCCTTCTTCACAGTCGCATGACAAATTATTATTATTATTATTATTATTATTATTATTATTAACAGTATGATATGACAATCATATCCTTGTCAGGCAGAAGGGTTCACATTGTCATCTATTCTCATTGTAAGGTTGGCTTTGTTCGCCTGCTGAAAGAGTTGTGGAGCACGCTCTCCCTTTGTTGATGATCAGTGCCTCTTTCTCCCTTCCAGGGTCTGTGAATCTGCCTGCAGGTGCCCTGGGAATGCTCTTTGGAGGCATCATCATGAAGCGTTTCAGTTTATCCCTCAAAGCCATTCCACGGTTCTCCAACTGTGTGCTGCTTCTGTCCCTGCTCCTCTGCCTCCCTCTTTTCTTCATGGGCTGCCCCACAGGGAAAGTGACTGGAATTCATCCATCCAGGTAATATACAGGGTAAACCAAAAGTAGGTGGACAGTAAATGATAACATTTATTTTGGATTACATATAGTTATATTCTGAGATTACATATACAGTTATATTTACTAATACAATTAAATATAATTTAATATAACACATAGTTATAACGAACACCATCGTTATAGTATAACCCTAACACAAACCCTATTCCACCTACTGTCCACCTATTTTGGTTCACCCTGTATTTAATTCAGTGCTCTGCAGAAAACTAGAATTTAGGATCTAAGTTCTTGTGATACTGAGATTTCCTAATCTTTCTCCCAGTCTTCCATTCTGAATCTCTTCCCTTTTCTTTCTGCTCCACTCTTTTCCCAAACCTGTCCCCCAAACCTATCCCCAAACCTGTCCTTTCAGCACTGAGCTGCTTTGTAACTGAATAAATATCCAGATTGAGATCACATTGCATTGTAAGAAACTTTAATTCTATTCCCCTGCTGTAGTTCTGATCTAGATTGGACTCCCCCCATTTGCACTATTTTTAACAAGAGGAAAAAAGTTTCCAATGAACCAGTGGCAACTTTTTTGTTTGGTAATTAGCAGCCACTAAGTACCTAGACTGGGACCATGGCAGGAGATTAGGAACCATACTGTGGTCCCAGGCCATGGGGGAAGCAGTGCTGATGGTATTTATTTATTTCATTGTCCATAATGGTTCCCACTAGCTGTATGATCGCCACTAGCCATCTGAACATTAGTTGGCTTTTTACAGCCATTGAGACAAGTCTATCAATGGCTGCTAGTCACTATGGCTCCAGCTTCAACTGCAGTATTTTGCTCAGGAACAAGAGTGTGAGGAGGTATGCCTTCATCTCTGGCTTGTGGGCTGCTCAGAACATTGTTGACCACTGTGAGATGTTGGTCACTATACCAGATAAGCCTTTAGTCTGATCCAACAGGACTCATCTTAAGTTCTTAGGGAGCAGTCCTAACCAACATTCCAGCACTGGTACAGCCTCAGTACAGCCCCTTGTTAAGGGAATGTTTGTTCTGTTCAGGAACCCCTAGTGGATAAAAAAAATCCATGGATAAAAAAACACTGGAAAAATAGATTTAAAGACCCACTTCCAGGTTTCTTACCCCTCCATTGCTCCTAATGGAAAAAGGTCTTGCCTCAACATCTGCAGGGGTTTGATTCTGGGACTCCCTGCTGTTAAATAAAAGCAGCTTAAATGTGTTAAATGTGTTAATAAAAGCAGTTAAAAAGATTTAAAAGTGTGTCCCTTTACAACTGTGGTTTGAAAACAGCTTTTCTTACTGTTGTAGAGAGGTAGCAATTAGAAATGCAAAGGATTCCCTGCCTTTGTCTGGCTCAACTGAAGAATGGAATGATCACTTGTATGGGTGTCTCTCTATGAGAGAAGAAAAATAGTTTTTTTTTAAACTGTGTTTTCAAAGGGATGCATTTTTCCCTTCTCCAGGGATCAGCACATTCCTTCTTATTTGCAGTGGCCATTCGTGTTGAGTCAAATCCCTGTATAAAAAATCTGTGTATAACAAAGTTGGATCTGTATGTCCCTCTACTCTGTCCTCCTTGAAACCTTCCCTTTGCAATTCAGGTGTTTTTCTGTCTCTCCTCACAAAGGGATGGTCAGCTTCGTTGTTGTTGTGCTGGTTCACACAGCTGACAGCATCAATCATAGTTCAGGTTACTCATTTTCAGAACAAAGGGACAACCCCCCCCAAACAAGGAAAATAGATTTTCCAGGGATGCTTCCTATGCTCCAAATTGCACATTCCAGTGCTAAACTAGGACTGTGGGAGCCCATAGATTGAACAGGAAGTTTGCCATACTTGCATTGTAAAAATCCATCAGCTGCTACATTCTATTTCTGATGGATTTTTTCTTAACAAAGTGGAGATTTGCACAATGCATCAAGTTATACAAAGTGGGATTAGATAAATGTATTTTGGCCATGATGGCTAAAAGGAAGCTTCTTCATAGACTGCATGCCACCACATACCAATCAGAGGGCTCCTTCTTCCAGCCCTCTCACTGGGCTTGCTTGCAGGCTTTCCACTGTCTGGCCACTGTGGGGAAAATGGATACTGATTAACAAACTTTTGAACTGATCCCCTAGAACTGATTTTATGTTCTTGCATATACTGAGACATGTAAAGCCTTTGCCAAGGGGCTCGAAGCATGAAAGTAACATCTTGACCTCTGCTCTTCTGTTGAAGGACACTTAGAACATGGAGCATAATGGAAGTCTTGTAACTTCACAGATATGTCTCTGGTGCCAGTTTGCTCCAGACAAAACTCACAGTTTTATAAAATAGTTTCCATGATATTTCAAAAAATGTTTGACAGCTCAGTTGTAAAGAACAGGTTTCGCATGCACGATGAGGCTGGTTCAAGCTTCAGTACTTGATCTCTTCTGTTACAAAGTCTTTGTTGGGGGTCAGTCCAAGATCTGTATTTGAAGTCTGGGTGATCTGTTATGAGTCAAGATAGTTGGTATGGGCCACAGTGAGTCATTGCTCTGTACAATGCAATGCACAGTTGCTCTGTACAGTTGCTCTGCAGTGCTCAGTATCTTGCATAGGAACATAAGAAGGGCCCTACTGGATCAGATTGAAGGCCTGTCTAGTCTACACTCTGTTTCCCACATTAATCAGCCAGATGCCCCTAGGAAGTCTGTGGCAAGAAAAGGTTAATTTTCCTTGAGCAGGTAGTGAGCAACCATGTGACCTTCTAGAGCAGGGGTCTCCAAATCCCGGCCAGATGCGGCCCACAGCAAGCTTCTTTCCAGCCTGTGACCAACCTCTTGTCCCCTGAAAGCCTCTGGCCCACTCAACTGAACATGACCAGAACTGTGCTCTGATTGTGTCTGGAGGGTGTTCTGAGGGCCAGAGAGGTTGAATGAATAATCCCATTCATTCATTTATTCACTCATCTAAGTTCCATCTCCAATTTATTTATTTAAATTTTATTTTTAAATTTTTTTTCTGGCCCTCCACGCCACACCAGATATTTGATGCAGCCCTCTGGCCAAAAAGTTTGGAGACCCCTGTTCTAGAGCATTGATTTTCAACCTTTTTTCATTTCATGGCACATTGACAATGTGCTAAAATTGTCAAGGTATATTATCAGTTTTTGACAATTGACAAGGGACACCATACTGCTGGTGGGGGGGCTTTCATCCCCCAATGACCCTACTAATACATGACCCTACTCCAAACTCCCAAGGCACACCTGTGGGCCATTTGTGGCACACTAATGTGTGCTGTTCTAGACTGCTTGGGTGGTCCGGCTCTTGATAGGCTACTGAAGGCTAGTTAAAGTATAAAGAACCACCCCTTTAGTGAGAAAGAGGGCTTTACTCCTCCTTGAGATGGATGCCTGCCAGGCAACACCTGAGAAGGCAGGCTGAAGCTCTGATCTTGAGTTGTAAGTATAACCTTTGGGTGAGAGTTAGGAGTTAACTTTTTATTATTTTAAGACTGCTGTGTACTGTCTATGTTTTGTTAGAGTTTAAGTGCCTGACTTTGTTCTTATGTATTTCTCTGAAAGTTAAATTCCTAAATAAAACTGTATATATTTACAGAAGTATTTTATGGAGTATATGAGGGGGTTGGGAATGTATCTAAATTCAGTCTTGGCCATTTAGCCACTACCATATAGTGACACTGTTTAAGCTACTGTTTGACCCTAGGGCCACTGGCTGGAGCCAAGGCCCATGTTGGGACAGAAGTTGGGGTGTTTTTCTGTACTTATAGAATCTTTAGGTGTTATAAAATAGAACAGGGGTGTCCAAACATTTTGGCAGGAGGGCCACATCATCTCCCTGACACTGTGTCGGGGCCAGGGAAAAAAGAATTAATTTACATTTAAAATTTGAATAAATTTACATAAATGAATATATTAGATATGGAGCTTATATGAATGAATGAAGGTCTTGCAGTAGCTTAAGGCCTATAAAAAGCCTTGCACAAAGCAAGACCAGTCTTTCCTTAGCTGCCATTGCTGTATCACAGACATAAAACAGCAAGTAGTGGAGGGAGCCCTCATCCCACAGTTCATGCAAGAGGTCAAACAGTTGTCCTCATGCTGAGAGCAGTTGCATTGGGCCAGCACGGGCTCCAGCAAGTCTTCGGAGGGCTAGAAGCTCATTGGAGACTGGGGGCTCCCCAAGAGCCAGATTGGAAGTCCCTGAGGGCAGCAAGTGGCCCCCAGGCCAGGGTTTGGGCACCCCTGGAATAGAATATAACATCGTATAGGAGTTATAGAAGCTGCTCAGAAGGATTGTTTGGTTTATTGCCCTGTCTGGCTGATTGTTAGAGAGAGACCAGGTGAAGCTCACAAAGTCCATCAGCAGGAAAGGAGGATAGTGGTCATCACCCAGTTTTGCTCTTCAGCAACTGGTATTCAAGCTATAGTACCTCTGAACCTGGAGGAAGCATATAACCATAGTGACCTGTAGCCACAGACAGTCTTATCTTTCAAGAATTTGTCTTGTCCCTGTATCTAACATAATTTTAACTTTGGATTATCTCTTGCACCTAGAATTTGGACTGGGTTTTTGCTATCTTCCACCTTGTTCTGTGGTTTCCCCTAAAGGGCTTAGCTCAGTTAGACGTCTTCTGCAGGTGTCAAATGATTTTCCACCCATAGTGTGCCAGTGTTTGTTTGCTCATACATGTGCGTAATAATTATGACCAAGTTCACTGGAAACCTCAGAGATTCCCTGGAAGGGCAAGTCATAGGCAACAGGCCAGGTCTCTGGATGGCAAGAACCCAACAAAAACAGAGACTAGGAAATGAAGGTTAATCATCCAATGTGTTCAAGAAAGTCTCTTTCACCCATCCTATTTAATTTCATTTTATCTGTTTTTTTTCTGGCAGTACATCAAGTTCCACAGCACAGCATCAGTGCAACAAAAATTGCTCCTGTTCAGATTACCTCTTCCACCCAGTCTGTGGAGAAGACAATGTGGAATACCTCTCACCCTGCCATGCTGGCTGTACTGAGTTTGTCAGAAATTCTTCCACATCTAAATTTCCTGTAAGTGTATCGATGCAAGCTTACTGGGCTGGTAGGAGGGTGTGGACATATTTAGTAACCACTAGTAGGGATGGGAGCTCAAATCAAGTCACTCAAGTCAGAGTGACTGACTGCTGACTCATGCAGACTTGAGTCACACGTATCAAAGATTTGGAAAAACACTTGAGTCTGGGGCTCCTGACTCGGGAGTCACCATGGGTTTAGACAACTCAAGTTGCCCACAAACAGCTAGGGCAGCGGTTTTCAACTGCTATGCCGTGAGGCTGCATCAGGTGTACCATGGGGCCAAGGAGTAGAGTTGCACAGGAGGAGTGGGTGGATCATAAGCTAGCCTCCCAGCTGCTCCGGGCAAGTGCCCTGCCTGCCCATGACCACTTCTGTCCCCTCGCTCAATTGCTTGTGCTACCCCCGTCCCCTCCTGCTTTGCTGAGCTGGGATGGATCCTCCCTCCCTGTAGGTCCACCCATGCCCTTGATGTGAAGGGGGCTGGGTTTCATCGTGGCTGGGGTGGTATCGAATGGAGGGAACTAACCAGCACAATCTGCACTGCTGTCTTCCATAGGGGATGGGTGGGGACAACAGGAGAGTGTTTAAAGACAATTCCAAAGCACGCACACACAGCCTGGCAGCAGGCCTGGTTTTTTCCATGGAGCTGTGCCTGGGTTTTTAAAGGGAAAGACTTGACACTTGAGTCTTCTTGTGTCGCGAAACTGCTCTGGACGACTCAGAAAATCCACCTGTTAGGACTTGTTTTCGAGTTGAGTCATGGGGGGTGGAGACTTTTGACTTGACTTGAGTCAAGCTATGCTGGACTTGCCCATCCCTGACCACTAGTTTTCTTTATGGGCTCAAACTTGGAATCCATAGAGTTCTAATAGTGCTGGTAAGTGATTCTGAGATAGGGATGCTCCATCAGTGTAGGGAACATGGTTGAATGAGGCCAAAGTGTGTGTTCTTCTGTGGTCAGTGATGATGTCATCCCTAGGTCACCACAACTAGAAGACATGCAGCCTTGAAGTATCTCAAGCCACCACCGCAATGACGGATAGCTCCACGAGTCCCTAAGATTAGTCTAAATGGCCCTTTTGTTAATATTAGGGTGCAGTCCTAACCCCTTATATCAGCACTGACATAAGGGCAGTGCAGCTCTGAGGTAAGGGAACAAACATTCCTTTACTTTGAGGAGGCCTCCATAAGTGACACCCAACTGCATGATGCAGCACAAGGCTCATTGGCACTGCTACGCCAGTGCTGGAAAGCACTGACATAAGAGGTTAGTGATATTATCACATGCAGACAGAGGCATGTGAGCATCTTTTGGCCACCCTATAAAACCATTTCATATTTAAGCTAGCTGCTTTTGTGACTGAAGCTAACTGAGGGAGAGTGAGCACTTGTATTAGCATCTCCTTTTCTAATTATTTTACCCATATGTCTAACCTTATGTCGGGGCCCCTCCCAGATGCCCTGACCCACAACTTACCCTGGAGCAGGCACCCCATGCCCAGGGTGGGGAGGCTTCCCTGCCCTTGAGGGGGGCAAAGAAGGTTGGCGCACCCCAACCAGACAGAGGGGGCTGGCAGGGCAAACAAGGAACACAGAAGGAAACAAGCCAGGAACAGGAAAGCCCTTTTTTGCCCCACCTGGAGGAAGGAGAGGGGCCAAATAGGGGGAGGGCTTGCTCCATAAAACAGGAAAGCCAGGGATGAGAGGCAGGCAGTGTAAAGCAGGGAGCTGTGAGGTGAACAGCTCCTGCTCCCAAGCCAGGTGTGGCAGCTCTGCTAAGGAGGAGGACAAGGGTACTGGAACCCCTTCCAGCCAATCTGAGGCCTCCCTGGGGGTGGAACAAGCCTGCTCCAGGCCCCTCCAAGGGTGGGCCCCTACACCTTATATGACTGATACAGATCCCAAACTTTCAGGATGGGTTGGGCCACTATTGAATAATAATAATTAATAATAATAATAATAATACAGGTATTTCTATACTGCCTTTCTTGGTCCTCCTATTTCTCCTTAGACTTTATTCAAGGCGGTTTACGTAGGCAGGCAATTTAAATCCCCGTAGGGATTTTTACAATTTGAAAGGTTTCTATCTTTCAAGAAACCTCAACATTCAGATGTTTCCTTCTTGATCTGGTCGCACATTCTGGCCTCCATCCTCCCATGCTCAGAGCAGATGGAATAGCTCGTCTCAGCTTGTCAGCTGCTTCAAGGTCGCACAGTGCCGGTGGCCTCGAACCGGCGACCTTCGGATGTTATCTTCAGGCAAATGGAGGCTCAACCCTCTAGACCAGACCTCCTGCCCAAGGAGTTTACAAGTTCAAAAGCATTGCACATGAATGAAGTGGCACTGCTGCAGTGGGACTCCACACCATCTAATCTACCCTAACTTCCTCCCACAACCCAGTAGCCTCTGACAGCCAAACAAAGTACCTGTATTGGCCAGGAAAGACCTCGGGCTGTTAGAACCAGGAAGGGTCCTCCTAGCATGATGGATGCTCTGGAATGTATTTGGCTTTCTCTTCTGCTGTTCCAACCAGATCTATAGAAACTGTTCCTGTATCAAGACTGGACTGTCCTCAGCAAAGACTGGATCCTGCCCAATCAGCTGTGCCCATCTGCTGCTGCCTGTTATATTTCTCATCTCATTTGCAGCAATGATTGCCTGCCTGAGTCACAACCCTGTATACATGATGGTGTTACGGTAAGCAGTGGAAGGGTGCAGATTTTTGTAGTCATAATAAGTGACCTCTGTGACAAGACTGATTGCTACTGGTGTCTATGAGAAAGCCCATCTTTCTGTTTAGGCCAGGGGGATCTACCCACTTTTAGATTTATTTATTTCTCAACATTTTCACTGCAAAATGGTGACTTGAGTTTGCACAGAGCAACAAAATCACAAGAACTATAAACATTACAGATCATCTGCAGCTTCACTAAAACAGAGAAATCCTATATGCCTCTCCAGACGTGGGTTCCAGCTGGCCTCAGTGGGAAGAGTATTTTGAACCATCACCACTCAAAAGGTCCTCCTTGATGTTACTTGATGTTCTTTAGTGGTCCTTTTCAGCTTTACTATGTGAAAGTGGTATATGAACATCACTTTCTTGCACAACACATCTGCAAGGCATGTTGAGGACGGGGGGGGGGCCTGAACATATGTAGAGCGACAGACTCTACCCCCACCCTTTATTGTTCAGCCACACATGCTTTCCACAGATGCTCTAGTTCACATTCAACAAATGAAGCACGTTCAGATGAAAGATTCCTGAACAGAGGGAGTGGTGCTGGTGCACATACAAACATGCACACAGGCATATTGCAGACATCCAACAGAATGCATGTGCAGTGGGAGTGGAGCCTGCTGCTTATCCACTCCCCACCCCCCACACACACACATTAGAGATACATAAGCCCTTGAACATCTTAAAAGGGCTTATAGTCATCATGCTGCTTCTTAACTTTTTCCTATAGGCATAACTGGCCTTTGAGCCCAATGTCTTGCATATCAGATACATTATGCTTTTGTCCTGTACAGGGTGGTGAACTATGAGGAAAAGTCCTTTGCCATTGGAATCCAGTTCTTGTTGATGAGATTGCTTGGTGAGTGCCTGCCTGACTCTGTGTCCATTTTTTCAGTGCTGCCATGGATTTACCAATTGGCAAGCTAGAAATGTGTAGTCCACATTGTGTGTGAGCAAGACAAAATGGAAAGAGAGGATGGGGGGGGGGGGAGGATTTAAACACTTATATCAGCTCTCTGTCCTTTTTCCAGCCTGTCTCTTTTAAAGCACAGCATTCAGTCCTTTGCTCAGTACCTTCTCACACACACAAAGGCTTGACTAATATGTGGAAGGGAGAGGGAATGAATTGTAAATTGCTGCCTAGATCAACATGTACTCAGGGGCAGGTCACTTCTCTGCCCTTCTATGGCTGTATATACAAGACTCAGGCCAAAGGAAGTAGAGCTGGAATTGGAGCAAACACAATTTTCAGTGGTCCTTGGTACACAGGGTGCTGCCATGGTAGCATTTAAGGTGCCAGTAAGGAAGGGAGGCCCTAAGACCAGGTACAGCGAAAGGAAAGGGAGTAGTGGTGTGAGATTGGGGTACTTGCAAGACGGATGGAGGGATTCAGATCCTATCATGCTCAAGACAGAGGATGAAGGGACCCAACTTTTGGAACTGGGCTCAAAACAAATTGAGGGGGACCCTAGATTGTTTTCCTGAGGCCAGTTCTGAACTGAGTTGAAGGAAGTTGAAATTAGCAATATGCAGGATTGAAATAGGAAGAAAAATATCACATGGCTGTGTGTTTTAAATGAATCACACATACTTTTAATTAAACGAATTACTGTATCTGAATACAAATGAATGTTTGACATTGCATCTGGTATGTCACATCCCAAATCAGGACCTGAGCTTTGGCTTGGATGAAGGCCTGACAAAAGGAAGCCCTACATCAGACAGTCCTGTGAGGCTTTTTTATAGGTGATGTGGGCTGTGCTTGGCCAACCGTGTGGAACCTTTGACATCCTCACCAGTGGCGTCACTAGGGTTTGCATCACCCAGTACGGGATGCCAGCACATCACACCCCCCATGCAGTGGGCGGGGCAACACCACAGGTGGTAGGCATGGTGATATACCATCACTCCACCCCCACTGGCTTTTTGGCTGTACCTTTTGATAGAACAAAGATAGAACACATTCTTCATGAAATTACGCATTGATTGATATATAACATGATGGCATTATTCTTCCAAATTGTGATTTTAGTGATTTTGGTCACTAGTGGTGTCACACACACACTCCCCAGAGTGTCAACTTACTAACACCTTATTGCAGCAGTTCTCAAACTTTTAGCACTAGGACCCACTTTTTAGAATGACAATCTGTCCAAGACCACCAGAGGTGATGTCATGGTGGAAGTGACATCATCAGGCAAATTAAAATAAATAAGTATAAATGATTAAAGTAAAACAAATAATTAAATAAGCAGAAGCCAACCCTGGTCCACCAAGTGAATTTCCTCTGTAGCCTGCCTGCAATAACACACACCCCCTCCAAAATCAGTAAGGTTTTCAGCCCTACCCAGTGCCCAGTTCAATTTAAGAACTTCTGTTTAAACCAGATCACTGTCAGGATCCTGGCTTTGCAAGTCTCAAAAAAGTTCACCATATCAGCTGAAGCCTCTGTTTTGATCCTTTTTAGTGGGGGGGGGGCTGCCTTCTGGAGCATTTGTTGAGCTCCAGTTCCATCAGATCAGGACCATTCTGGTGGCTTCACATTCCCCTTTGCCTGACCTGACCACCAGCCAAGGCATGTTTGCTTACTCGTGAGTAAACGCAACTATGAGGCTTAGTTTTGCTTTCCATAGCGCTCAATACATTCGTCTGCTTGGAGGGAGGGACTTCCTTCTCAGGTGTTTTTGGGGACTGCATTCATTGGATCAGGACCATTCTGATGTCGTTGGATTCCTCTCAGCTGGCCCTTTCCGACAGACTAAGGCAAGGTTGCCTACTCACAAGTAAACGTGCGATACGGCTCAGTTTCACTTTCCATAGGGCTTAATGCATTTTTGTTCTCCAGTTTTTTGGCCATAACGTTTGATAGAAAGGAGATATTTCACTCTGGTTTTTTGCATTGCATTCTGCTGGAAATTCCACATCCAATGGTATATAACATGATGGTATTACTTCTAACTACTGCAATTTTAGCGTGTCACCCCCCCCAGTGTACGTCACCCCCTGTGCGCGTCACCCAGGGTGGCCCGCACCCCCCCAGCGACGCCACTGATCCTCACCCATTTTCTGTTTTGTCTTCAAGCCTGGTTGCCCGCTCCTGCCCTATTTGGCTTCCTCATTGACACCTCATGCATCTGGTGGTGGAAAAAGTGCAACAACAACAAATCCTGTGCTTACTATAACCTCGACTTCCTCCGCCACAGGTAACTTACCTATGCAGTGTATCACCTGTATTTAACACATTAGTATCCCACTCCTTATATGCTTATCCCATTTTTTCCTCACAATAACCTTGCAATGTAGATTAGGCTGAGAAAAAGTGATTTGTCCAAGGGCCTTGTGCATTAGAATCTTGTGCTACATAAAAAATCCTTTCATAGAAGTCTGTTGCCTTTAAAATATATATATTTTTTCATTTCAATTGCACAAAACAGAAATAAAACCAGGAGCCTTGTGGGGTGAAGGGTCAGCAGGGGCTTTGTTTGGGTCATTCATAATGGGGCTTTGTTTGGTCTGTTTCCTTTTGGAGCATGTTGATGTAATTATCCCTGTAGATGACCATTGGTCAGACCTGGCTGGTTTTGACCTGAATCTGCGTGTCTTCCCCACTTCCTCCCAGAGCTCTTCTCTGGCAGCCCACGTGTTCAGCTGCATCATGCTGGGTTTAAGGCTGTAATTTTTAAAAATAAACAGATGAACCTGAGAACTATTGAATTCTTGTACTGTGGTAGAACCACAGAACTTTCTGTGGTAGAACCAATTATTAGAGCTCCTGAGGCCATATGATAAACACACTTCGGCATCATCTTGAATGGCTGAGTTTTGAATTTTTTTTTTTTTTTTACAAAAAAATTTTGTAAGGACTTCCAGCAGTAATGCAGTTCTTGGTCCACACCAGGAATTCCCCCTGCACTGACCTCTCGGAATCCTTGCAGTCTGCAGTAATTGTTCTTCAGTAGTAGAGGCAGCAGATCACATGACAGAAAGGATCCTCCATCCTTGTTTTCACTGTCTTAGAAGAATGCTGTCCTTTGTATGATACATCTGCAAATGTATCCTCTTGGTTTGCACATGTATGTGCATTGCTGATTACCCACCAAATGCATGAACCATCCCTGCTGAAAATGATTGCATTGGAAGGGATATCTAGAAACCTCTGCCTCAAGCATTAAATTTGCAGTGGCTGTTCTTTCCTTTAGGGGAGGAAAGCAGTTAATAAGGAGAAAAGAACACTTTGGTAGACCTGGGAAGGCAGGCTTTGAGTTGAATGAGATAAAGGATTTCTCCTCTTGATCCCCAGATAACTTCCTGCCTTCTTTGTGGGAGGCAGGCTCCAGCAGGGCTCTACCTTTGCAAATCTGTCTAAGCAAAACAGGCTCCAGCAGGGCTCTACCTTTGCAAATCTAAGCACTCCAGGTCACTCTGCCTGCAAACTGGGCCATTTTGAGGTACTATCCCTACAAAGATGTAGTAGATTTCAGAGCCATCTGGCTTTGTAAGATCCCTAAGCAGTTCTTGACGATTGAGTATCATGCTCTGGATATGGCCATGAATTTTTGTTGTGAGGAAAGCGGGGGCAATCAGGCCTTAATGGATGCCACTTCCTCACATGATTCTGTCTTTGCTTATATTTAGGGAGGAAGGCTAGCATAAGAATCTGCTCCTCTCTAATTCTCTCTCCACAACTTCAGTAAACTCTTAGTTTATTGGGACTGACTTTTTAGGGGAGGGCAAACTTCTGATTTTAGTTCCTTAGAAACTGTTTTTGCAGGTGGTAGTAGGTTTAAGTTGGTGGTTCTTATTGGTGCCAACACTGCAGTAGCCTTTTCAGTTTTTGGTGTCTGGTGAACAAGAAAAGAGATTCCACCTCCTCCGTGCAATATATTGAAATCTACTTTCCTGGCCCCAGAGAAGGAGGCTTTTCTCACACAAACCATTCCACTTCCCTCAAGAAAAATATAGACATGTAAGTCCAGAATGCCTCTTTCACATAAATGCTGAGCAATAAACATGCATGTGTGAAGTTGTCCTAAGTCTCTTAGAAGACCCAGAAATCCAGTCCCTCTCAGCTAGGCCTTACTGCATTTCCATTTGCATAACTGAGAACCTGAACCAGTCTGCTTGGACCAGTCCGTTTGAAGATTTGTTGAGTTGGAGTTTCATGTTGTCATTTTCATGCTTTTTTTCACAGATACTTGGGTCTCCAAGTGAGCTACAAAATACTTGGCATTCTGCTGTTATCCTTAATCAGCTGGAGTCTTTCAAAGAAAAAGGAGTACAACGTGCAAGACAAAGCCACTGACCTAATGTAGCTGTGCGCTGCACCAAGACCAGTCTTGAGTACCGTTTTTTTGAGTACCAAACATGCCTATATTTACTAACAGTACTTGGTGGCTTGTTTTTGTTTTGTTACAATAAGGGAACAATTTCATATTAGCCGCTGAACTTTTAAGACGCCTGCATATCGATTCTTGCTGTATGTAGCCTGGCTCAGTGGACACTGAATAAATGGAGACTCAGCTGGACTTCTAGGGCTCAAGCATCAGGCCCAAGGACTATTCAGTGTTGGAGTGTTCTCAGCCTGCTAATCTCTTCAATGGGAGGTTGCAGTGAAAATTGTTATGGGCCTAGAAAAAGGACAGCAAGTTACAGCTAGAGAATCTGGATTGCCCTTACATTTTCTGCATGCCCAAATGTGAACTTTTTCTTCTAAGTAGATGGGTCAGACAGTTGGAAGAAAGACAACCTAGTCTCTTGCAAAACATGAAACCTTTTGGAATGGCAAGTGGAAAGCTGGTGCAGTTAAGATGAAAGTAGTACGAATAGCTTGGAAGTCAAGCATTGAGAAGGAAGCAGTCCTGTTTCCCAGTGGCTTTCAGTACTGATGGAGACCACTGAGTGCAAGGGATGAAACTGGAGGAGAGCGAATTTTCACTTGTTGGCATGCCAACAGTTCTTGTCTCAGGCTGCCCTATTTTCATGCCTTCTCTCTTCTCCCCTTCCACCATTACACAGGTCAGAGTGGACATAAACTCAACTCATTGTATAAAAATAGTTATTATAATACATTGAATTTTTCAATAAAAGCAACTTTTTTCCAGTTTGTTCATGCTTTTTATTGATCTTTTTGAATGAGTCAGCTTGCCAATATTCTCCTTGCCTCTGGGCTCTCCTGTTGCTATAGCGATACTACGAAACACTCCTGGGTTGCACTGAATGACACTGATCAAAATTTGCCTTGGGTGAATTTTCTCTAAAATAGATTACTCTGTTCCAAAACATGGGAAATGTTTCATATATCTGTCGTGTAGAAAGCCCTGTAGGTTGTGTTTTTAAATTGAAAATGTATTGTGTTTTATGATTTTGGTTTCCAATATATATATACTATACTCCCTTGTGGTTTTTAAGCCTAGAAGGAAACTTTTTTTAAAAAAAGACTATCTTTGATTTATAGTGAATTTGGGTGAAATTGAAATGTTGGTTATGATAAAGAGCCACTAGGTGGCACTGTTACCATTGTGAGATTGTAGTTCTCAATTCCAGGTATCAGATCATCTGAAGAATGTTGAAAGATGGACAGCACTGTGGTCGAAAGCTATAATATCTGACTGAAAAGCAAGCCTTAAGGGGTGGTTTATAGACCACTTAATGCTGATGTGGTCCCATGACTTCAATGAAGCTGCACCTATATAAATGGTAGTTAGACTAGGGAGGATGATAATCAATATCTTGGAATTTAAGGAGCAGAAGTTGTTTATTTGACCCAAAAAGGCTAAGTGCATTCATAGCATCGCAGGGAAAGCATTTAGCTCATCAAAAACCTCATTGCTAATCTACACATTCAGCAAGATTGTGTGGAAAAAAAAATATATTTGCCAAGATTGCTTGCCTGGATGCCTTTGACCTCGATGCCCAGTCTCTTAACTGTTAATGTATAAGGGTGCTCTGCCATTACTCAGTGCTGAACTGCATTCTGCATATGTTCAGAAGCACACTGTTAAATCTAAGCTTCAACTAAAGCCCCACCTCCATTGCTCTTTCTATATTCTCTAATAGGCTAGGCAGTGGTTCTTAAATTTATATATATATTATTTATTACAGATACAGGAAAGGAAATAAGGAAATAGGTTTTACTTAGGGTAGGTACAACACAGGTTACACATAAGGATATTGGCCCTAGCTTCCAACATTCATCATTCAGTTAACAAAAAAAAACACTAATCATCAATACAAAGGCTATCATATTTATCAATATAAAAAATTAAATTTAGCGAAACACTCAATATTGTTTAACTAAAATTATCTATCCAATCATTAAAAAACTTCCAATATTTTCTTACTCTATCTAAATCTCTCTCTTTCATTCTTTCTGTTAAAACTTCCATTTCTGCTACTTCATAAATTTTGTCTATTAAATTTTCTCTAGTTGGCACATCTGTGGATTTCCATTTTTACGCAAACAATATTCTTGCCGCTGTAACAATATGTGCAATAAGGTGTTTCTTACATTGGTCTTTAATTTCTGATGTCACATTTAGGAGGAATATTTCTGGTTTGAATGGTAATACACAATGCAATCTCTTGCAACTATGTATCATTTTCCAGTATTTCCTTGCTTTTTCGCATGTCCACCACATATGATAAAAAGTTCCTTCTACCTCGTTACATTTCCAACACTTATTTGATAACCCAGAGTACATTTTTGCTAATTTCTCTGGCGTTAAATACCATCTATAGAACATTTTATATAACTTCTCTTTAAAAGACACTGCTTTAGTTATCTTAATATTTGTATTCCAAATTTGATTCCAGTCATCCATCGATATATTATATCCAAAAAATTTTGCTCAACGCACCATTGCATCTTTAACTATCTCATCTCCAGGAGAAAACTATACATTTTTCTTATATACGAGGGTCGCCCAGAAAGTAATGCACCACATTTTTTTCGTCAACAATTATTGAACACAATGAAACTTACACACAAGAAAGAATGATGTTTCTTCTACACTCCCTATTTTTCCACGTAATCTCCGTCCAGTTCTATGGCCTTCCTCCAGCGAGACACAAGGACATGTATGCCCTGTCGGTACCACTCCTTGTTCTGGTCACGAAGCCATTTCTGCACTGTGCGAATCACCTCTTCGTCATCCTCAAAATGTCTTCCGCGAATGGCATCCTTTAATGGCCCAAACAAGTGGAAGTCTGAGGGAGCTAGGTCAGGGCTGTAGGGTGGATGGGGTAACACAGTCCAACCCTGTTTAGTGATGTGTTCCGAAGTCCTCAAACTTGTGTGAGGCCGAGCATTACCATGTTGAATCAAACATTCACCTGGGTTGTTATGGCGCCGAAGTCGCTGGAAGCACTTCTTGAGTTTGGTTAATATCTTCACATAAGCTTCAGAATTAATGGTGCTGCCTCTTGGCATCACATCAATGAGTATGACGCCCTCACAGTCCCAAAACACAGTGATCATGACCTTACTGGTGGAAGCAGTTGCTTTGAATTTTTTCTTCTATGGAGATTGAGGATGACGCCATTCCATCGACTGTCGTTTTGTTTCGGGCTCAAAATGGTGAACCCAGGTTTCATCACCTGTCACAATCCTGGACAAGAACGCTTCCCCCTCATCTTCAAAACGTTTCAGCAACTCAGAAGAAATGTTTTTTCTAGAGATTTGTGGTCCACTGTAAGACAGCGCGGAACCCATCGTGCACACACTTTTGAGTAATCAAGAGCACGGATGATTGCATCCACACTTCCTTTGCTGATTGACAGCTTCAGCGCCAACTGCCACGTTGGTCCTCGCGAATGAGCACATCAACAAGCTGTGTCTTGTCAGGTGTGACAGCCGTGGATGGCCGCCCCGAACGTTGCAAATCTTGGAGCTCTGCCGAACTGCCTTCTAATGGCCTCACCCTCTGTGCCCAGCGACTAACCGTACTTCTGTCGACTGCAGATTCTCCATAAACTGTACACAAACATTTGTGAATGTTCCCAACAGTTTCTTTCTCCGCAGTGAGAAATTCAATGACGACACGCTGCTTGTAACGTACATCACTTACAGACGCCATTTCGAAACACTGCTGCAGCTACGCTATCTGTCTGAAGAAACCAAAAATTTGTGTGCGCACTCCTGAAAATTCAAATAATGTATATCTAAAGTTTTGCATTCGTACCATTACTGTAGGCTGAGAAAAAAAATGTGGTGCATTACTTTCTGGGCGATCCTCGTATTTACAGAAAAAAATTTCACTTGTTCAGCCATTTTCACTTAGAAATTTTTTTTGTCTTTCTTGTTAATTTACTTGTTCTCTGTCTTGTTTGTACTTTCCTTCTTCCTCCTACTGCTCCTTCTGCTTCTTCTTCTTCTTCTTGGCTGTCTTCTATATCCTGCTCCTTCTCTTTCTTTTTTTCCTTTCCTCCCTTCTGTTCATTTTGACTTTGATCCAAGAATTCTTCCTCTTCTTCAGAGGAAGTACTCTCTTTCTCTGAGAATTCCGTTTTCCCTGTTCTCCCAGGCTTTCTCCATATTTTGATAAAAATTGTTGAACTTTCATCATTGAATTTATATTAAATCTTTTCTCTTCATAAACAAACAGAAGGCCTTCCGGAATTTGCCAATGGTATTTCACACTATTTCTTCTTAATATTGCAGCAAAATTTCTATAAGATGCTCTTTTTTGGTGAACTTTCCAGGGCACTTCTCTCAAAATTCTCACTTGCTCTCCTTCCACTATTCTTTGTTTTTCTTCCAGTCTTTTTAATATATTATCTCTTGTAGATCTTTTTGTGAATTTTATCACTATTTCTCTTGGCTTTTTATTCAGTCTTGCATATCTAGAATTGACTCTGTATACAGTATCTATTATCTCATCAATCTGATCCTCCTCCAGTTCCAGCTCCATTGACAACCATTCTTCCATTCGACTTCTAATGTCTGCTGGGGATTTTTCTTCAAAATTATGTATTCTAATAATAAATGCTGCTTTTTCCATCTCCTGTCTCATTACAGAAGTCTCTAATTCTTCGTTTTGCTTTTGCATTTGATCCATTCTCTTTTCCATCTCTTCCATACTTTTATTAATTTTCTTCGTATCTCTGTTTAAATTTTTGACATCCTGCTTATTTTTTGTAATCTGATCCTGCATACTCGTCAAAGAAGAGTTTATCTGCTTCATTTGGTCAGAGAGATTGCCTGTCTGTTCTTTCATCTCATTTCTAAAATCTTTCATCAAATCAAATAGTGAAGTCTGACTCTCCTTTGTTCCATAAGAACATAAGAACAGCCCCACTGGATCAGGCCATAGGCCCATCTAGTCCAGCTTCCTGTATCTCACAGCGGCCCACCAAATGCCCCAGGGAGCACACCAGATAACAAGAGACCTCATCCTGGTGCCCTCCTTTGCATCTGGCATTCTGACATAACCCATTTCTAAAATCAGGAGGTTGCGCATACACATCATGGCTTGTATCCCATAATGGATTTTTCCTCCAGAAACTTGTCCAATCCCCTTTTAAAGGCATCTAGGCTAGACGCCATCACCACATCCTGTGGCAAGGAGTTCCACAGACCGACCACACGCTGAGTAAAGAAATATTTTCTTTTGTCTGTCCTAACCCGCCCAACACTCAATTTTAGTGGATGTCCCCTGGTTCTGGTATTATGTGAGAGTGTAAAGAGCATCTCCCTATCCACTCTGTCCATCCCCTGCATAATTTTGTATGTCTCAATCATGTCCCCCCTCAAGCATCTCTTTTCTAGGCTGAAGAGGCCCAAACGCCGTAGCCTTTCCTCATAAGGAAGGTATCCCAGCCCCGTAATCATCTTAGTCGCTCTCTTTTGCACCTTTTCCATTTCCACTATGTCTTTTTTGAGATGCGGCGACCAGAACTGGACACAATACTCCAGGTGTGGCCTTACCATAGATTTGTACAACGGCATTATAATACTAGCCGTTTTGTTCTCAATACCCTTCCTAATGATTCCAAGCATAGAATTGGCCTTCTTCACTGCTGCCGCACATTGGGTCGACACTTTCATCGACCTGTCCACCACCACCCCAAGATCTCTCCTGATCTGTCACAGACAGCTCAGAACCCATCAGCCTATATCTAAAGTTTTGATTCTTTGCCCCAATGTGCATGACTTTACACTTACTGACATTGAAGCGCATCTGCCATTTTGCTGCCGATTTTGCCAGTCTGGAGAGATCCTTCTGGAGCTCCTCACAATCACTTCTGGTCTTCACCACTCGGAAAAGTTTGGTGTCGTCTGCAAACTTAGCCACTTCACTGCTCAACCCTGTCTCCAGGTCATTTATGAAGAGGTTGAAAAGCACCGGTCCCAGGACAGATCCTTGGGGCACACCGCTTTTCACCTCTCTCCATTGTGAAAATTGCCCATTGACACCCACTCTCTGTTTCCTGGCCTCCAACCAGTTCTCAATCCACGAGAGGACCTGTCCTCTAATTCCCTGACTGTGGAGTTTTTTCAGTAGCCTTTGCTGAGGGACCGTGTCAAACGCCTTCTGAAAGTCCAGATATATAATGTCCACGGGTTGTCCCGCATCCACATGCCTGCTGACCTTTTCAAAGAATTCTATAAGGTTCGTGAGGCAAGACTTACCCTTACAGAAGCCATGCTGACTCTCCCTCAGCAAGGCCTGTTCGTCTACGTGTTTTGAAATCCTATCTTTGATGAGGCATTCCACCATCTTACCCGGTATGGATGTTAGGCTGACCGGCCTATAGTTTCCCGGGTCCCCCCTCTTTCCCTTTTTAAAAATAGGCGTAACATTTGCTATCCTCCAATCTTCTGGCACTGTGGCCATTTTGAGGGACAAGTTGCATACCTTAGTCAAGAGGTCTGCAACTTCATTCTTCAATTCCTTAATAACTCTTGGGTGGATGCCATCAGGGCCCGGTGACTTATTGATCTTTAATTTATCAATGAGGTCTGAAACATCTTCTCTTTTAACCTCTATCTGACTTAACTCCTTGGTCAGGTGGGGCCGTTCGGGCAGCAGTACATATACATAACTGCATATGTAGCAATTTGTGATCCAACCGATGGTGATGTCTTAGACGTAATCTTACTAGCTTCCTTTTTTGATGTCATTCTTTCCTTTTTACTATTTTTCTCTTTCTTAATAAATAAAGATATTCTTTTAATCCGTCTAATCCCTTAAAATAACAATCTCAATATCTCAAATGTCTCAAAACAAAACAATTCAAAAAACCATCATAACCACAATTCAATAACTTCACACAATTACAAATACAGAATAAAAAAAGAAAAAAAATCATTAATCTAGCATTTAAAAAGTCTCCCCAGTCTAATTTTCTTTCTTCACCTTCTTGTAAGGCAAATCTCCAAGTTTATCTCCAAAAAGGGTATCTTACTTCACCTTCTTGTAAGGCTAATCCCCAAGTTCTGTATCCAAAAAGGGTGTTTTACTTCAACTTCTTGCAAGGCTAATCCCCAAATTCGAATATGAATATGAATATATATATATATAAATATATATATATATATATATATATATATATATATATATATATATATATATATATATATATATATATAATCTTGCTTCACCTTCTTATTAGGCTAATCCAAATTTTATAATCCCAAGGCTTCTCCAGCAAATAAAAAAGATCCAAGTCTTATATCCAAAAGGGGTGGATCACTAGTCCAATTCAAATCAATAACAATAGTCAAAATCAAATTACTGTCTCTTTAAATACTCAGTTCTAAATCCAGTTCAAGCCTCTTGCAGCAACAGGCCTGAATCCAATTCCAAGCTTCTTGCAATGAAAACGAAAGTAGAATTGTTTCAGCTACTAAAAGTGTTGTTTATTCTTTTTCCATGTATACCATTACAGTTGGGTGATCTACATAATCTTCCTTTATTTTTTAATCTTATCTATCGTCTTTTTTCCAATCACCCTTATTAGAAAAAAATATATACTCCAGACGGGGCTTGTTGACATCAGAGTTCGCTGCTTTCCCCTCTGGGTGGCTGCCAGCCAACGTAAATAGTCTTAAAGTTATCTTTCCCTCCTTCCAACTTCTTGATTAGAATTTAATGATCTAATTACTCACGGTCAAAACCTTTGTTCGCTCTCATGTTGTATCTAGTGGGCCATGGGGGGGGGGAGTCTCAGCTATCCGGATCTCTCCAAAATGGCGACCGGGATACAATGTGATCCAGCACAGAGCAAAATCGGGATATCTTTGAAACTGCCGTCTCTAAAGATAGTCCCGGTTCACGCTCTCAGCCTTCGTTCCTTCTTCTTAGCAACAAAGAGTTCCTCATTAGTGAGGAACTTTGGAAAACACATCTATTTAGCAGATCCCCTGGAGAGCCCTCCAAGTTCACTGCTACTGCACTGAGTATTAACTCCGCCTCCTGGTTCTTAAACTTTTTATGTAACAGCGGAACCCACTTTTTAGAATGAGTCTATCAGAACCCACTGGAAGTGATGTTATTAACTTGGAAGTGATGTCATAGCCAGAAGTGACATCAATTTAGGCTTCAAACCTAAGCCCTGATAAACCAAAGTTCCCATTACACAGCACGTTACATTACACAGGTTCTGGAGGCCAAGTTTAGGCTATTGGGTAGGAAGCTGAAAGCCAGGACACCAAAGGTAGCATTCTCGGAAGTGCTGCCTGTTCCACGCGCAGGGCCAACTAGGCAGGTGGAGATCAGGGATCTCAATGTGTGGATGAGACAGTAGTGTAGCATTCTTGGAAGTGCTGCCTGTTCCACGTGCAGGGCCCAACTAGGCAGGTGGAGATCAGGGATCTCAATGCGTGGATAAGACAGTAGTGTAGGGAGGAGGGGTGGCAGAGCAGCTTTTAAACTGATCTGTGGGGGAAAGCCGACAGGAGCCGAGGGGCATTAGGTTCGGGACTTCTCATCCCTATGGAATGAGGATGGGGAGGTTAGAGAACAACAAGGCAGGGACAGAGTAGGAGTAGGAATTGGGAGCGGAAACATGATGGGAAATGATACCCCATCCAGCAAAATGAGAGGCTGCAAGGATAAAAGAGAGAATAAGCAGCCCATCTTGGGGGACTTTGTATACAAGTGCTTTTATGCGAATGCCCGAAGTCTCCGAGCAAAGATGGGAGAGCTGGAATGTTTGGTGACTAGGGAAAACACTGACATAGTGGGCATAACGGAAATATGGTGGAATGTGGAGAACCAGTGGGATACGGCAATCCCGGGCTATAAACTCTATAGGAGGGACAGAGAGGGGGCGTGTTGGTGGTGGGGGTAGCCATTTATGTTAAAAAAGGGGTGGAACAGCAAAGTAGAGATTGAAGGCAGGTCCAATTCCACCATAGAATCGCTGTGGGTTAAATTACCAGGTTCAAGGAGCAATGTAATACTGGGGGCATGCTATCGTCCACCAGACCAGAAACCAGAAGGGGACCTTGTCAAAGAGGTACAGGGTTGTAATCGTGGAGGATTTCTCAGATTTTGAGGGTGCAGTCTGGCAAGGGAAAAAACCAAGAATAAGACTGAAACTACTTCAAGATGATTAAAAAAAGAGGATTTGGATTACCAGACTGGGAATTATATTACCAAGCAGCAGCCTTAAATTGGATAAAAGACTGGGGAATCATGCCGAACTCAAAAACATTAATATTAGAAGCACATGATTTACAAATAGGCTGGCACACGTTCCTATTTTATGACAAAGTTAACAAGCATGGATATTTTAGACAACATATTTTAAGAAGATCATTAATTTGGATATGGGAACAGATAAAGTATAAAATATATTCTAAACTAGCCAGATGGATAAAACCACTCGAAATTGCAATTTATCCAAACTGGATTAAAAAATGGATCATACAGAAGAGAAAGGAATAAATCTAAACTGCTGGAATGAATTGCAAATCAGAACAAGAATACGAGAAGACCACAAAATAGGTCTCTATGCAGAAGATATAAGTTTCAATAAAATATTTTTGATTGATGAGGGAAAATATATTTTAAAAATGTACAACTTTCTCCTTGAGATGAGAATGGAGGATGAGATAGTTAAAGACTCAATGGTGCTCTGGGCAAAAAATTTTGGATATAGCATATTGATTGACGATTGGAAACAAATTTGGAATACAAATATTAAGATAACTAAAGCAGTATCTTTTAAAGAGAATCTATATAAAGTGTTTTATAGATGACATTTGACTCCAGAGAAAATAGCAAAAATGTATTCAGGTTCACCAAACAAGCAGTGGCATAGCTAATGAACGTGTAGCCCGGTGCGGAGCTCAAAATGATGCTCCAGCAGTAATGTCATAACCAGAAGTGACATCACTCCTGGGCTTTTTAAAAAGTGCAAATTGGGGGAAAACCTGCCTCCTTCCCCCAGCAGCTCACCACTCACTTGATCTTCCCCCAGCCAGTGGCATAGCTAAGGCATCTATCTGCTACCTGGGATTAAAGAAGATTTTGTAGCCCCCCCATTCCATGACAAAATCAAATTTAATTAAATAAAAAAAAAGTGTGCCCCTTATTTGTTAGGGACACTGTGCTGGGGTAAAGAGGGGTGGTTATTCTCTTCCTGCTAAATATAAGAGGAGCACCACTTGAAAAAGTGCCTCTTTACCAGTTAGCAGAAGTAGCTGTATTATGATACATGGAAATGAGAGCTGACTCATTTTAACACATTATTGGTTCCATACAGTATCATAATAACATGTCATTCAGTCACAAAGGTCAGTTTTGAGTTAAAGAAATCAACTTTTTGTTCCTTAAGGCAGTTGTGTTTTTGTTTTCTGGTTAATTGGCCATAACTTTTGATAGACTACAGATATTCTAATGCGGTTTGTTTCATTGCATTCTGCATTAAATTACCTTTCCAATGATATGATGGTATTATTCATACCATGGAATACCATGGAATAATACATGATGGTATTATTCAAACATACCAAGATTTTCACAATTTTGACCACTAGTGTCAAGCTTAGCTTGTTGCCCCCCCAACTTGCAACTGCAACAAGTTGCCCCGTGCAACTGCTACCCCCTGCACCCCCTTTGCTATGCCACTGCAAACAAGTGTTGGAAATGTAAAGAGAATGAGGGGACTTTTTATCATATGTGGTGGATATACGAAAAAGCAAAGAAATATTGGAATACTTAAAATATTACAAGAGATATGGAAATGTGTAATACCATTCAAACTGGAAATATTCCTCCTAAACGTGACATGAAAAATTAAAGAACACAATACCTTATTGTACATATTAGTACAGCGGCAAGAATATTATACGCACAAATGTGGAAATCTATAGATGCTCCAATTAGAGAAAAATTAATAGATAAGATTTTTTTAAAAAAATTCCGATATGGGGATAGGTACAAAGGTACATACGTAGGTCGGGGGAATACATAGGAAAGATACATTAAGCCTCCACTAGAATACAGTTTTTGTTTTTTGTCTTTCAGACAACTACAGTTCTGGTACATCTTCTAAATTATTTTGTTCTATTTATTCTATTTCTAACCAATTGTAGAAAGCTTCCCATATATTCTTAATTCTATCCTAATTTACCATCATCATGTAATCTTTCTGATAAAATGTCCATTTCAACTATTTCATAAATTTTTTCTATCAACATATTCATATTTGGCACCTCTATATTTTTCCACATCTGTGCAAATAAAAGTCTTACTGCAGCGCTGATGTCAAAACATCTGTGCAAATAAAAGTCTTACTGCAGTGTTGATGTCAAAACAGTGTAAAAACGTGTCTAATATTTCTACTATAACTATCTGGTATAATATTTAGGAGAAATAATTCTGGAAAAAAAGGGACAGAACATTTTAACATTTTCTGTAACATAGTATGTACATTTTCCCAAAACTTTTTTACTTTAGAGCAGGTCCACCACATATGGTAAAATGTGCCCACAGAATCTTTACATTTCCAGCATTTGTTAGACAATCCTGTATACATTTTAGCTAGTTTATCAGGTGAAAAATGCCACCTATAAAACATCTTTTAAATATTTTCTTTAAAGAAACTGCTTTAGTTAATCTAATATTGTTTTTCCATATTTGCTCCCAACTTTCCAAAGGTATAGTATGTCCAATATTTTTTGCCCATTTTATCATGTCTTTTACTATTTCATCTTCCACTTATAAATCTTTTTTATATATTTTTCTTCATCTTCTAAAAATAGCTTATCAAAGTCAGTATCATGTAAATATGTTCCTGTTTTTTTCCCCTCTTCCTTCAGTCTTGATTTTATTTGGATTTCTGACCACCAATCCAGAGCGATACCTTTATTATTAAGTTCTTCTTTCGACCACAGTTCTGTTTTTTCATTTAGCAACTCTAGATATGTTTTATTTTGTGATTCATTCATCCAATCTGGTTTAGTCGCTATCTCCAATTGTTTAATCCATATTGGTATTTTCTCATAGAGCTTATATCTAATCTGGCCCCATATTCGTAGCAATGCTCTTCTTATTAAGTGTTGTTTAAAATGTCCATAATACTTAGCTTTATCGTATATAAGAAAAGCATGCCATCCAATTTGAAGATCATATGCTTCTAATTTTAATAATCTTTGATTCTTCAGATTTGCCCATTCTTTAATCCAGTTTAAAACTGCAGCTTGATAATATATTTCCCAATTTGGGAGTCCAAATCCAGCCCATTCCTTAGAGTCTTGTAGAATCTTCATCTTAATTCTTGCTTTTTTACCTTGCCAAACAAATTTAGTTATGACGCTATTCAATTCTATTAAAAAATTCCCTTTAAGTAAAATTGGGATATTTTGAAATAAGAACATCACTTTAGGTAATATATTCATTTTATTCGTTGTGATCCTGCCCATAAAAGAAAGTTTCAACTTGCTCCATTTTTCTAGGTCATTTTTTATTTCTTTTAACAATTTCAAATAATTATCTTCCATCAGGGTGCTGGATTTTGAATTTATCTGTATTCGAATGGCATATCCGCATCAACTGCATATGGATATATTTAAGGATATCTGGAGGCCATTCCTCAATATAATAACATAAGCCTCATGAAGTGTTGATATGGAGATACTCTGGTCATGTATATGTATAAATATTTCTTCCCCCCCTTTTTAAGTCACTCATAAGCATGTATCAATGTAATACTCTTTTGTTTTTGAGTTTTGTTCTATTTATGTAATAGAATAAAATTAAAAAAAAAAAGAAAACTAAGGCTGCACCCTCAAGATCTAAAAAAACTGAGGATGCACCCTCAAAATCTAAGGAAACCGAGGATGCACCCTCAAAATCTAAGGAAACTGAGGATGCACCCTCAGAATCTAAGGCTACAACCTCAAAATCTAAGAAAACTAAGGCTGCACCTCAAAATCTAAGAAAACTGAGGATGCACCCTCAAAATCTAAGAGAAGGATGTACCTTCAGAATCTGAGGCTAGAACCTCAAAATCTAAGAAAACTAAGGCTGCACCCTCAGAATCTAAGAAAACCGAGGATGCACCTTCAGAATCTAAGAAAACTGAGGATGTACCCTCAAAATCAAAGAGAAGCAAGGATGCACCCTCAGAATCTAAGAGAACTGAAGATACACCCTCAGAATCTAAGGAAACTAAGGCTGCACCCTCAAAATCGAAGAGAACCGAGGCTGCGCCCTCAGATCGTATTGATGACACACCCTCCACGAGCTGGGCTGGCCTTCCCAGGGAGGTCGGCCCAGAGTCACCGTTCACCAGCACCGCTGGCCACAGCAGAGAGGCAGACACATACGAACTTGAGGGTGTTGGAGGAAATTAAATTCCAATGGGGCCCTTGCAGCCCTGCCGCCATTTGCACTGCCCCTTCCCCTCAGCACATGAGGCAAAGGCGGGAAAATACTGGCAGGCACTTGGGTGCCTTTTGGAACTGAGAGGTGTGGTGCAGCTGTTGCTGGGGCTGGCAGACTGCCCAGCTTCAGTCTACACAGATCTGGCAAGCTCTCTGTCACAACTCTTCCAGCGTGACACTCCAAACTTCAGAGAAAGACCTCATTTATTTGATTTTATTTGAATTAATATGGATTTGAAGCCCTTTCCTCATTCCTGCCAACTGTATTTCAAGTGGCAATGAGACCCTTGCGAGGGCCTATAGAGTGAGCAGGACTCTATGGCTGGATTTGGATAGGCTGGATTTGGATAGGCTGATTCTGAACAGTTTAGGCCTTTCCAGCACTGGCATAGCAGTGCCAGTGGGGCAGGTGCTGCATCCTGCATTTGGGAGGCACTCACAGAGGCCTCCTCAAAGTAAGGGAATGTTTGTTCCCTTCTCTCAGAGCTGCATTGCCCTTATGGCAGTGCTGGAAAGTGGGTGAGGATTGCGCCCTTAGTGTATTATCACTAGCACCTCTAATGGTGTCCAGAAAAAAATCAGAGTCAGTCCATGTTAAGGATGAGAAGGAATTTCACTTTCCTCACTAAGACAGAGTGGCAGCAGGAAGCTTTTCTTAAGGCAGAGGCAATCCGTCGAAAGAATAAACACAGATAGTCTGAGTCTCAACACTAAATCTGTATTTAACTATGTACAGGATCAAGCAGATATGAAGAGAATTCAGCAGCACCTCAGACACAAAACTCCGCTCTTACACAACCCTCAGACACATCCCTCAGCTCATCACCTCAGCTCTGACAGAACCAGTCCCCACACATAGGGAGCAACTGTCGTTTTTGGCCCCGCCTACTAGATGGCTGTAAGCACCAATCCAAAGACTGATTACCTCACCCCCTCATAACTGACATAACTGACAGTTTTCTGGGGATGGCACGCCCTTGCTCCATGCTGGCTGCAAATTTCAGGGCCCTCTGTGTAGATAACTTGACAGCCTAAGCAGGGATAAAGTGTGGTAACAGTGCACAAAGCTAGCTCTTGCTAACAATCTAGTCACAGCCATCTGAACCAGCTTCTTCACCAGCCCTGCCCTGCCTTGGTGTGCATTTGTTCTAGGCACTTTTCTGTCCCCTTCACTTCTCTTTTAATTGCTAGCTGTGTTTTCTTTGCCTGTTTGTTGCCTTTTAGGCTTTTGCCTTCAACAAACTCTCTGCGCTCTTCATGGCAGCCATTTGGCAGTTGCCTCATGGCTTTCCCCTCAGGCAGCCATTTTAGTCCTGGGTGACTTCACTCTCTCTGAGTCTTTTTAAGTTGAGCTTCTGGGTCTTTTCTCCTTCAGCCTGGTGAGTGCCTTGAGCACAGGCTGTGTTGTTTTACTAGGAACTTTCCCATTCGCTGCATGCTTGCTTCTGTCTACTCTGCTTTCCTCTCCTTTTTTTGCAGCACAACCATTCATAATTGTAGGGGCACAAGTTGACCTCCCACTGCTTACTCTCAATATGTGAATTTATTGACATACAATTACAAAATAATATCAAATTGCAAAGTTTGGCATATATAATAGGTAACTAAAAGGGGGAATTTAGAATTTACTGTTAGGTTGTTCTACGTAGTGAACAAATGTGTGGCTTCTTAAAGCTTATATATTAGTGCAGGGGTCTCCAAACCCTGGCCCGGGGGCCAGATGTGGCCTGCAGCAAGCCTCTTTTCAGCCCACGGCCAACCTCTTGTCCCCTGAAAGCCTGTGGCCCACTCAGCTAAACATGACCAGAACTGTGTTCTGATTGTGTCTGGAGGGTGTTCTGAGGGCCAGAGAGGTTGAATGAATGAGCCCATTCATTCATTTATTCACTCATCTAAGTTCCATCTCTAATTTATTTATTTAAATTTTATATTTAAATTTTTTTTCCGGCCCTCCACACCACACCAGATATTTGATGCGGCCCTCTGGTCAAAAAGTTTGGAGACCCCTGTGTTAGTGTATGTCAGCATGAGGGAGGTATGTGCATGCGGCTTGTGCTGCCCCAGGGCCCAATCCTATTCAGTTTTCCAGTGCTGGTGCAGTTGTGCCAGTGCTGCATCCAGTGGCAGCGAAGGAAAGGCTGGCCTTTTATAGGCCTTGAGCTACTGCAAGACCTTCATTCATTCATATAAGTTCCATCTCTAATAAATTCATTTATATAAATTTATTCAAATTTTATATGGTAAATTCTTTTTCCCTGGCCCCTGACATAGTGTCAGAGAGATGATGTGGCCGTCCTGCCAAAATGTTTGGATACCCCTGCTGTAGGGAACAAGAGAGAGACAGAACCATGTGCATTTCCCTGAGCTCCTTCAAGTAAAGGTGGTATAGCATCTTATAAATAAATGTCAGGTCGTGTCTGGTTTTCCAGCACTGATGCAGCCATGCTAATAAGAGACCCACTGCATCCTGCAGTGGGGGTGCAGTCATGGAGGCCTCCTCCAGATAAGGGAACATCTGTTCCCTTACCTCAGGGCTGCATTGCAGCTGCAGTGGTGCTGGAGGGTTGGATAGGATTGGGTCCTAAGTGGTCCCTTGGGAAGGCATTGATTTGAGGGTGGCTTGTTTGCCACTCCTTTGGCCCAGAACAGTATCAGTGCTATCATAGGCTGCATATGTCTTTATACAGCACTCTAAAATGTCATTTAAACTCAGTCAAAGCACTCCTAGATTAGAACCCTTATCAGATGTGCTGCAGGTTACTCCTTAATCGTCAATGAAGATTTCTACACACATGATTGGGGACATGCCATTTAATTTATAGTGTTTTTTAATTTAATAAATAATAATAATAATAATGCAGCTTACTTACTGCACACCATGCTTTGCATGACATTACTCAGACCATTACATGGGGGCTCAGGTCTCATAGACTCCTTTATTTGGTCCTCCTTACTATGGCAAAACATTTGTACCATCTAACATCTAGATTAGATGTTAACATCTAACAGCTAGATTAGATACGTATAGGGGATTGATCGGTCACATTCTCTGTATTTTGCATCAGAATGCTCCCATTCCTTCACTATTTGCCCATAAGTTTAGGTCAGTCTTAACTCAGGCCACTCATGTTCAAATGGCATTCAGGTGGCACAAATTGATGCTATGTTTGCCACCATATTGCAATTTGGTGTGCAGAACAGCACCTTGTTAATTCATCCCCATCTTATATGGGCTATGCCAGAAAGTAGATTAGGCCTTCATGGGCTAATCAGCATTCAGCACCCTATTTTGGACTACATGTGTAAGTTGTTTAGTCCAACCTTCAATAGCCCATGGTTGCCTGGCAGTGGCTGGCAAACATTCAGCACTCTATATGGGGCTCTTTACAGGTGAAGTAGGCCTTCAATGGCCCCCACAGAAACACCATCACCAAATGAACCTGTCATTTGGTGAATGACCTGTTGCTGGATCCCAACCCTCGTTCCCGGGGAGTTTGGAGCAGCGTGAAGTCGCTCCATTCTCCTCAGACTTGTTTCCCCTTGACTCTAGTTGAGCCACCTTGGGCCCCTATACTGTGCTGGATACAGTACAAGCCTTTTGGCTTGCCTGTTCCAGCGCAGGATAGGATTGTGCCCTAAGAAACCTTCAGTAAGTAGTTCTCAGAACAGTTGAGGATTATTTTTTCGAAGCCATAGCCAACATCTTAAAGCTTGTGTATGTGAGAGAATGCGTTATAGCTCAGCTGCTCAGTGGATATTTATAATAGGGACAGTCCATTACATGTGGCCAGCTGAGGCAGTTGTCTCAGGCAGCAGTTTGTTGGAGGGCACTATCTCTTTGCACCTAGTTGCTTGCACTGTTCTTCTTGATACTCTAACTCACCACTCTTCCTCCTACTCTAACCTTCCACCACTCAAACTCCCATGCTTTTCCCTTCCATGCTCTGTCTCCTTCCTTTTCCCATCCAGGGAATGGAAGGAGCAGAGACTGGCAAATCACCAAGGGGGACAACAACAGCATTTGGCATGCTTAGGCCAGCCCTTATAAAGCTGTGTACCAACACTTTCACCAACTTAGAATTTATTAAAAAACAAACACTGGCAGACCTAGAGGGGGACAAACGGGTCAAATGCCCCGAGTGCCAACCCTCCAGGGGCGCCGCCCTGAACCGCGCCCCATTCCCACCAGACGAGGAGCGCCCAGGAGCGCTGCGGAGAGGCAGCTTGCTGCCTCTCCGTCAGTGCCTCAGCACCAACTGAGCTGCCCCTCCCCTCTTCCTTTATAGGAGGATAGGAGACAGGTGCCCTAGAAAGGCACTGATGCTCTAGGGCTCCCATCTCCTATCCTCCTATCCAGGAGGAGGGGAGAGGGGGGGTGGCCCAGTCGGCTCTGAGGCGCTGCCTGAGATATTCCCACTGCCTCCCAGGAGCGCTCCTGGGCGCCCCTGCTCCGCCTCTGAGGGCGTCCCACAGAGGTGGAGGGGAAGCGGTGTGCACCTCCTCCGATTTCAGAGGAGACGCATGCAGCTTCCTGGGCTCCAGCGGAGCCTTCCGCACCTTTTGTAAGTGGTGCGGAGGTCTCCTTACAGCAGTCTGGGGCTGCTGGAAGCCCGCCTGTCTAGGGTGCTGCTTCCAGCAGCTCCAGGCCGCTTCAGAAGAGACCTCTGTGCCTCTTACAAGCGGCGCAGAACGCTCTGCTGGGGCGCCCCTCCTCCGCCTCTGAAGGCGTCCCTCAGAGACGGAGGAGAAGCGGTGCCCACCCCCTCCGATTTTAGAGGAGACGCGTGCTGCTTCCCAGGCCCCCACAGAGCCTTCCACAGAGCTTATAGTTTATCCCCTTCCAGAGCCTAGGGGATAAACTATAAGCTGCAAAGACATACATGCAAGGAAGCCCTGGCAATTTTTTCAAACTAAAACAACTTCAGTGGGAAAATTTTAAAGGCAACAAAGTGGGGGGGGGGGTCCACTAGCCATTTTACTGCCACACCCGTCACCTACCCTGTTATAAGAGTGAGCATGCACCTAGCCTATGAAGGAAAGCAGTAAGAGCACAAAATGGCCAGTGCAAAGAGAGTTAAGCCCCCTCCTCCACTAAAAATTGCATCATCCCAAAGCTGTTTTTCAATTAAAAACAAAAAACAAAACACAGTTGTGGCTCCTTATGAGCTTCTTTCTGGTGATTTATCTCTGACAGCTCAGTGGTGGACTACATGCTTTGTTTGCTGAAGGTCACGAGTTCAATCCCAGCACCCCTGTTAGGACTGGGAAAATCCCATCTTGGACTCTGGAAAGCTGTTGTCAGCCAATGCAGAAAATACTAACTTAGGGAGGTCAGATAAAGCAGCTGTGTTCTGTGTTCAGGACCCTAGGTGTCACATGCCAGTGTCACCATTGCAAGTCCTGTAGAGTCTCTAAGCTTAAAAAAAATACTCAAACTGGCTTAAAGAGAGTCACTGACCCCTGACCTGAGTTTGAACACAATTTTGGCACCTGAGTGGGAACACATAGGCAGGCACACATCTTCCCCCATGCTAAGACAGTGTGCCATCTGTTACTGCTGTCCAAAAACTGCTACTAGAGATGGCTGCCTCACCGCCTCTCTGTGTAAGTTCTGCTCTAGATATTGAGGTCTGTGCAAATCACATTTTTGAAACTTTGTCTGCTAAATGAGAGCTAGAATTTTTTTTTTCTTCTGCGAGCACAAAATCCATTTCACTGAGGCTTCAGTCAAGTCCAGGGAATGAAACAAGAGTTTCAGATCTTGAGGACTGATAACAAAAATTAGGAAATGGGTATCTAGTAGCAGTTCTGTATTAGTAATATAGCAGTCTATATTAAAATATGTGAGTGCTGCAGACTCTATTCCAGAGAAAAAAATTTCTCACTTGATTTTGGCCATGAAGAGCTGGGAGACTGCTTGGCATTGGAAGGGAACTTGACCATTTCTGCTTCTGTTTTGAACCACCAAACCTTGTTCTTGGGTAATAGTGCATCTGATGAAGTGACTTCGTTCACAAATGCTTATACCACAATAAGCTTCTTTAAAATTCCAGAAGGTGATTTTGCTAGAATGGGCCAACACAGCTTCCCTTATCAGAAGTAACAAAATGCTATGCTGTTTACTGCTATGCTGTTTACTGCTGTGCTTCCTAATAGGATTAACTTAAGGGCTTTTGTGAAACAGAAAATTTTCAGTGGGGAAAAGAATGAGAACATATGGGCTGAGCTTTATTGTACCCTAACATATTCACCAGGAGATAGGAAAGAACCCTACCCTAGTCTTCTGTGCTGCCTTTCCTGAGCACCAAAACAGTGAAAAGAGGCAATACAGGAATAGTGACTCCTCCATACAAGTTCTTGTTACAGATAAACACAAACAATAGAATTACATGTGAGGAAAGAGTGCCTTGTGTATGCTGTTTCCACCCAGAAGCTTCTCCTGTTCTCTCTGCTTCCAAGCTGGAAGCTCTAGCCAGCTCCATACCAATGGCACATCTCTGGTCTTAACCTTAGCTGCACAATGTTCTGTTTCTGTGAAGCTATAACTAACCCCTGCTAATTGGGTAAGAGGCACTATTTCAAGTGGGTGCTCCTTTTTTTAGCAGGGGGAGAGTAACTGGCCCACCTCACCCCAGCACTGTCTGTTTTAGTGGCTGTCTGCTGGTATTCTTTTGCATCTTTTTAGATTGTGAGCCCTTTTGGGACAGGGAGCCATTTAGTTATTTGATTTTTTTCTCTGTAAACCGCTTTGTGAACATTTAGTTGAAAAGCGGTATATAAATACTGTTATTATTATTATTATTATTATTATTATTATTATAACTAATGTCAGGACAATAAATGGCTAAACCTGAAAATAAGTAAATAAACCCTGAAAAGACTCAACCTGAATTACTATACTGTACTATAATTCAGATCAACAGTATGTTCATCTCCCTCTAGTGGTGGGTTGTATGCATTTCAACCAAGGCTAGAAGAGTATTGCTGTATCCTGTTGTTTCAGATATGAAGCTGCTCAGTACTAAGCCAGACTATTGGATCATCTAGCCCAGGGGTCTCTAAACTTTTTGGCCAAAGGGCCGCATCAAATAGCAGGTACAGTGTCAAGGGCAGGAAAAAAAATTAAATAAAATTTAAATAAATAGAGTGGAACTTAGATAAATTAATAAATGAATGGGCTCAAATGACCAGGATTTCTCCAAGCAGCAACACAGCCCAAGAAATACAGGACACACTTAAATGGCCCCATTCCCCTATCCCAGAAGCGCAACTCCAATTGTGTTTGGTCAACTGGGCCAGGGGATCAGAGGTTGGCCATGGGCCGGGGTTTGGAGACCGATGATCTAGCCTAATACTGCATGCCCTGAGTGGCAATTCCAAGGCCTCCTGGCACCTGAAATGGCATGCCAAAGCCTCCCTTATGTGATGCTATGTGAACCTTTGTTCAGCCTCATGGGTTGGTCAGCCCTGCTTCTTCCTACTCATCCCTAAGACATGGGATGTTTCCAGCTCTATAGGTCCATTTCTATCTCTCTCATAATAACAGATTAGAAAGTAATGAAGTGCCAGCCTAATGTAGGTCATTCTTGGGATTGGTGGGATCAGCCCGAGGACTAAGGGATACCTGGATTGTTTCCCATTGCTACTGTAAGCTATTTGGGGGATCGTAGGGATTGAAACATGGGATATAAATCTATAAGTAAATGAGAGCAGTAGTGGCAGAAAAGCTTTTCATCATTGATCTCCAAATGTACTGAGGGAGCAGTCCTGGATTGGCATCTTACACACAGACAATCATTTCCTCTCTTAGCAACTATTAAAGGCCTGAAGCCATTAATAAAATTGTTGATGAATCTTCTATAAAGGTTGCCCTTGAATGACAAGCTGCAGATTTGGGTTTCTTTTTATAAATCCAGAGAAAAAGTTCATGTGTGTTCATTATGCAATGGTGCATATAGAACAGCATTTTATGGAGTCAGACTTTTGGTTCCCCGAAGCTCAGTACTGTCTACACTAACTGGGAGCAGCTCCCCAGAGTGCAGTTGGGGGACCCAGTCTTCCAGTCTCACTTGTCACCCAGTCTCACCTGCAGACATCAGCAACTGAAACTGGGACCTTCTGCATGCCAACCATGTGCTCTACTATGAGGCTACAGCCCCTCTCCATGATTTTCATGCTTTTTCCTACAAAGTGGAGTATGCTCTGTTAGTTTCAGTTTTAATCTCAGAATCATAAAGGTGAAAGGGGCCTTCAAGGCCATCTAGTCCAACCCCCTGCTTGAAGCAGGAAAACCCTCTCTAGAGCATCTAGACCTCCAGTAAGGAGGACCCCCCCCCGCAAGGGAGAACCCACTACTTCCCTTAGTAATTGGTTCCATTGCCAAACTCCTCTTAGTATTAAGAAATTTATCTTGTCAACTTGGTTTATGAACCCATCACTGTCCAAGCATATTCTGATTAAGTAGGCTGCCACCTACCAAAGCTCACTCTCCAGTTGCAGTCTAAAGTGGTAGACCTTTCTGTGCCTATATAGCAGGTGTAGCCTAGGCAAGGTGATGTGGGTTGCATCAGTGGCATTTTGTGGGACAGGGTGGTGGTGGTGAGAGAGCAGCAGATTTAAGGTGCCTTGATCCTTACTCTGCCTCAGCCACTGCCTCCTTCCAGCCTGCCACAGATGCAATCCTCGCTGATCCACTTTCTACCCACTAAAAGCAAACAGAAAATGGATCACCTTCCTCCTTACCTCCCCAGGTGCAATTTCTTCAAACTCCTGGTTTGATGTGCAGAGTCCATGCAAATGAAAGAACTTAGTCATTCATATTGCCCCTGCAAATCAAACTAGAACAAGGTTCTCCAGTAACCAAATGGGGTCATGAAGCCTCAGTCACTAGGTAAGGGCAACTTAGAGGAATGAAAAAGGTTGAAGACCACTGGACTAGAGTACCACTAGGTAAAGGAGGCATCTGGACTACCTCTTCAGGTACGAAGAGATTGTGTCCCAGTCTTGTTCAGGTTCTTAGCAACTGTGCTAAAACAGCATTCACTAGTACAAGGCTTCATGGTAACTTTTTCTGCTCTCTCCATTAAGAATATTCGGTTACAGTGAACAGTGCTGGAAGGGCATAACAGGGGCGGGGAGTGGGCAGCAATGGGGGCAGGGAGAGGGCCAATAGGGTCCCAGGAGGCAGGAGGGGTGGTGAGTCCAATGATGAGTCCCCAGTCTCATAGCATACTTTATTTTTGAGGTCGTGGCACAAAAGGGTTGAAGGCCACTGAACCTGAAGCCTTGCACTTCCCCAGTTGAAGAGACTGGACAAGGAGTGTGGTAAGTGCTTGCTTCTTATTTTGTAGTTGTGCAAAAGCAGTGGATCTGAGGCTGTGTTGGGCACTGTTCTGGGTCATGCTGGTACTGCAATATAAAAAAGTGAACACCTGGTATTAAATAGCCCTTGATTTTATTTCAGCTGTGGTGTTGTGACCCTGTTTTTAATTCTTCTTTCAAGCCCTAGAAGATGTTAGTCCTTCCAAAGTCAGAGTTTTCTTGCTAGCTGTAATCAGAGCATCTCTAACCATACATTCATTACCAGTCAATCATCCCAGCTCAGTTAACCTTGTTTGCATTTTCTCATCTCCTTACAGTTTTCACCAGCTGTTTCTTTCCCCCCATGATCACCCACTGTTATTATGCCATTTTGCTGCAAAGCAATAGAGATAAAATTACAGAGGAAACTGATTACCAACCAGCAGCTCTTTTCCAAAGGTTGTTTTGAGGTGCACTTAGGCTGGGGTTTGTTTAAGCCTTTAGGATAATAATTTTCACAATGCCATTATTCTTACCAGATGAATCCAAATTATTCTGACTATAACTTAGGATTCTGATGTCAGTTCCTATGCATGTTTACACAGAAGTATATCCCACTGTGACAAAAGATAGAGGTAATTTGCAGGTAACTGTGTATAGGATTGCACTCAGTGCACATTTAACTGCAAATAACTCAACTGAATACAGTGAGTCTTAGTAACTATGCATAGGACTGCACTGTAAGGTTGGCATCCTATGCACATTTACCAAGGAGTAAGCCATACTAAACACAGTAGGACTTTCAAGTAAACATGCAAGATTGAACTGTTAAACAAGTTTAACACTCATTCTCCTCTGGGAACTGTAATTTAGTAAAAGGAACTAAAGGTCTCTGACAGTATACTCCAATACATGTTTACTGCTTACTCAGATGTAAGTTCCTTTTTTTCTCCCAACTAAATATTGATATAATTGATATTTTCTCCCAAGTAAATGAATACAGGCATGCAGTCTAGGAGAGAATTTTCAGAACTGTCATTGAACACAGTCCTCAAGGTTCTTTAGGAAGACCCATGATAGTTAAACTGATTATAAAGCCAATATAATTTTCTAATGCAAAAATAGCCTTTGAACTACTACTAGGTGAAGAGCCTGAGGTATTGCCTGTATCTTTAACAGCACTATAGCAAGGAAAATTCTGTCAGCTGCAGCCTGCAAACTTCACCCATCTTAATAAAACTGATGGGGAAAAGTCACACATTTTTTCAGAGTCTCTAATAGAGATATAAGACATCTTTGAAAGTCTGTGGGCAACACTTCTAGTTGTGGAAGAGCAGAGAAAGAAAAGAGACAAGGTGGTGTGAAGTAAGGAAGCAACATGGGAGTTGATAAGGAATATAGTTTGGAATGTAAAGCCAAGGTAAACAAGGGCCATGGGGAAAGAGGAAGAAAAGATAAGGAGCAGAGATCCAGTGCTGGATCCTTGCAACAAAGGAGTACATTTTTGTGTAGTTTACTGCAGTAAGGCTGTAATCCTAAACATGCTTATTGGTGAATAAAACCCACTGAACACAGTGGGACTTCTGAGTGAATGCATAGGATTGTACTGTAAAGCAAGCATCCTGAAAGTTGCCTACTGCCTGTCATGTTTTAAGCATGTACAGTAGATGAGTTTGTTAATCCATTGCTTGTAACTTTTAAATTATTTAATCCCCCAAGTAAAAATACTTTAAAAACTTAGAACTTACTGAAGATCTATCCCTCTCCTTTGTTTGGCATGACCTTCCTCAGAGAGCTTTCCTAGGCAATAATTGACAACTAATTAAATTGCAAAGGTGCTAAGGTCTTCCATATGACTTACTTTAAATCCTTTACTGGGTGCTTTGCTGGATCCTGGAAGCTCTGCTTTTGGGCAGCAGAGCAAGAAATCTCCATGAAGGAGATCTCCAGGAAATCTCCATAAAGAACAAAAGCAATGCCCAAATCAGAAGATGATAGTTCATAGCAGGAAGGCTGGAAATCAGCCTTGAAATGAGGTAGCAGCTATTCCAAAATGGGACAACTGGCTAATTTGAATTAAAATCTCCATTCCAGCTTTTCTAGATGGTTTTTAGAAAGTAAAGTCACCACATTGCAACCTCAGTTTCCTAAATCTAAATAGTCATCCTGACCTCTCTCCTTGACAGGGTTGCTGTGAGCATCAGAGTGAATAAAAGCACTTTCACTGCTGAAAATGCACCACACAAGAGTTTGACATCATTGCACATTTAGCAGGGTCACCTAACAGGGCATTTCTCTGGTAACTTCTGGTAACTGGGCACTTCAGACAAACATGAGAAGCCGCTGATGAAAGACTTAAAAGTGAAAGGCTGGTTGCGTCTCACAAACAGCATTAGTAATTTATTGGCTTTCTTCCTTATTTGTCTAGTGCCATCTGTGAGTATGGTGCTTTACAAGTGAGTGCACAAGTTTCTTCCCAAAGGGTTTACAGTGTAGAAATAGACACAAGAGGAAGAGGAATGGTGGCAGGGGAAGAATAGATATTATTTTGTGTACATGTGCCTGGTCTTAGTTGCAATACATTAAGGGACTGGGGACACATCAATGGCTTCATTCAAAGTTGCGTTTTGAGGAGGAATTTGAAGGAAGGATGTTCACACAGGTGTTCTGGGAGGGAGTTTCAGGCACAAGGGACAAAGGACAGACTGTGTGAGGGTGCACGAGATAGCTGTTGGAGATGGCGCTGGAGAAGTGAAGGTCACAGGCAGGCACATAATGGAATGTGAGAGCAGAGAGGTAAGGAGGGGCAAGACCATGGAGGACTCTGAAGGTAGGAACCAGGAATTCTGTCCTGCAGTCAGGAGCAGGCACTAAGCCAACAAAGGGACATACAGATGAATATGAAGGCAATCAGAACAATGAGAGAATGAATGGTTTTGATCACATAATTCTAAATGAAGGTGTTGAGACAACAGAGGAAGAGAAGACTGTGCTGGTAGTAAAGACTAGAGATACAGGGAAGATGGTGGCAGAGAAGTTAAAGTGGTGAGATTTGGCAACAGACTGCATATGGGGAATAAAGTAGACTGAAGATTTAGGGTCAAGTCCATTCACCATGATGTATGGTGACATGGTGGAGATGAAGAAGGAGAAGGGTTTGGGAGGAAAGTGAGAAGTTCAGGCTTGGACAAATTGAATTTGAAAAGACGAAGAACCGTCCAAGTAAAAATATGAGATTGTATAATGAGTGAGTATTCTGGGATTTGGGGGTATCATCAGCATATGGGGGTGCTGAAACCTTAGGGTTCATGGAAATCATCCAGGGACAGAAGTTAAACTGAAAATAGAATAGTACCAAGAACAGATCCCTGAAGGACCCTGACAGAGAGAGAGAAAGCAAAGGAAGAACATTTCTCAATGGAACTACTGGAAAAATAATTACCAAGATAGGAAGAGAATGATCTGAAGACAGGATAACAAAAACCTAGGGCATAATGGGATTTAATCAGTACAGAGTAATCAACTGTAACACAGCAGAGAAGGATGAGGACAGACGAGACCTTTTAATTTGACAGTAAGGAAATGAGTACCTATTTTGGTGAGAGCAATTTCAGTGAAATTTGACAGGAAGTGGAAGCCAGATTGTAGAAGATCCAGAGTAGAGAGAAAGTCAAGGCAGTAGAAATAGGCAGTATACACAAGGAATTTGGAGACAAAGGGATTTGCAGAGCCGGCCCATCCATGAGGCCAACTGAAGTGGTTGCTTCAGGTAACAGACTGATGAGGGATGCCCATGTCATCTAACTTGCCTCTACTGCTCTTCCTTTTCCAATCCATGGAGTGGAAGAAGTGGGTGTCTTGCTACAGCTCCTCCCCACTGGGCCTTGTGCCCACTTAAGGCTGATTAGTTTCCATTGTGAAACTCACCAATGCAGCAAGCAAAAGTCAGAGTCCAGTTCCAGTCCACAGATTCCAAGTAAACCAGTCCAATCAATGAGAGCTGCCAAGTCAGAATCCAGAGCCAATAAGCTGAGGAGGTCAGGTTCCAGGTAAGTCAGTCAAATCAGTCAGGGTATCCAAGTCCAAGGTCAGATTCTAAATTCACTAAGCCCAGTTAGTCTCCTCTCCTGCCTCCAAGCTGCACCCCTTCTACAACCCACAAACCCTTTCTGCCTCAGGTGCTCCTTATATCTCTGAGGGCCTGATTGCCTTCAAGTGGCTGCAGCTGTGCAGCACACTCTGCTGGATGTCCAGGCCTTACCCTTAAAGGGGCCACTGCTGACACCACATCTACCTCCTTGCCAGATCTTCAGCGATTCCAATACAGTGGGGGACACAGAGAACTAGGAAATGTGGAGGGGACTGCCAAACTAGATCATTGGAGAGTAGAATTAGCAAGGGCTATATAATTGGGTCAGGGGGGCAGCATTTGGTATGCCATCTCAGGTTTCAGGAAAACTTGGGTCAGCCCTGGGGTTGCATATACTGTACTGTTTGGGGGCACAAGGCATTGGAGCGACTAATAGTTATAGCACAGAACAAATAGTTATGCCATGTGCTGGTAACACTCTGATGCAAGGAATAGGGTGGCTTGAAAGGTCATAAGAACACAAAAAGAGCCCTGCAGGAGCCCAGACACCAGATCCTTTTGCATCCACAACGGCCAGCTAGATGCTTCCAGGAAGCTGCCAAGGAGGGCAGGAAGACAGGAGCCTTCCCCTGTCACTTGCCCCCCAGCAAGTAGTAATTGGTAGCATGATGTCTCTGAGCATAGAGATTTCATGTGAGAGACCTTTCCTCTATGAGTTTGTCTAATATCTTTTAAAACTAAGCCAGAGCTATTACTACATCGTATGCCCCCAAATTCCACAAGCTAATAATGCCTTGAATGAAGAAATATTTTGTCTGTCCTGAACTAGTTTTATAGGAAAGGGAGAAAAATGTGTCTCTATCCATTTCCTCACCATAACGCATGTTTTCAGATTCTACCACATTCCTCCCCTCCCCAGAGAACCTTTATCTAAATAATAAGCTCCCACTGTTTTAGCCTCTTCTTACAGGGAAGATGCCCCAGTCCCTTGATCACTTTGCTTGTCTCTCTTTGGTAACCTTTCTAACTCTGCAATGTCCTTTTGGAGACTGGGCCACCATAACTGCATGCAGAATACTAAACACAAACTATCCCAGGCGTATCTAAAAACCTAACAATACTGCTCATTTTGTTTTCAAGCTCTTTCCTAATTATTCCTAACATGGTATATGACTCTTCCACCATTGCTGCACAGGCAGTGCAAGCCTAGGTATGTCTACTCAGAAGTATGTTCCTTTGTATTCAATAGGGTTTACTCCCAGGACAGTGTGTGTAGGATCGCTATCCTATGTATATTTGCCTAAGTCTCACTGAAGTCCCATTGGGACTTACATCTGAGTAGACATGCCTAGGGTTGTGCTGTGAATTGATGCCCTCTGATCCTACCATCATATAAAATCCTCAAAAGGTGGGAAATTTTTTGTTACAAGGTGCATTACTTTACACTTATTTACACTGCACTTCATTTGCCATTTTGTTCCTCATTCATCCAGTTTGGAAGAATCCTTTTAGAGATCTTCACAGGCTGCTCCCATTCTGAAAACCTGATGTTAACCCTAAACCTGACCACCTCACTGGTTACTTCCAACTCCAGATCATTTATGCAAAAATCAAATAACGCCAGCAGCAATACAAATCCTTGGGAGTCCCCACTGTTTATTTCTGTCTGTTTTGAAAACAAGCCATTTATTCCTTTCCACTGGTTTTTACCCTGTTACAAAACCATATGCATCTCTCCTCCCCTCTTCTGCCACGACTGCTCCATTATAGCACAATCCTAACTTTTTTTTATTTTGCTGTGCGATCTGCTTTGTGATCTACTTTTTGTTGAAAAGTGGTATATTCTTAATAATACAATAATTGAATATGGTTGTCATACTACTTGCTAGTGCCAATCAAACAGGACTTGTACCATGTAGATGTGGGGACAGATACCCTCTGCAGCCACAGTCGTGGCCAATAGCAGCCTTTCATTCACTACCATAAGTCCAAGTTTCATCCATGTTGTTCTATGCTTCTTGACTCTGCTGGGAACATTGGAAGAGAGGCATTTGCCTTTTCCAACTTTAAGGGTAAGTTCCATACACATTCCCACTGTTTGACAGCTATGAGAACCCTAAGAGAATAGGGATACTCCTAGGTAGATTTCCAAAGAGGCCTTGGTCTGGCTGCAGTGATGACAGAAGATTGTGGTCTAAATTGTGGGCAGGAGGTCTGGTCTAGAGGGTAGAGCCTCCATTTGCCTGAAGATTAACATCCACAAGGTCGCCAGTTCGAGGCCACCGGCACCGTGCGACCTTGAAGCAGCTGACAAGCTGCAGCTGAGCTGTTCCATCTGCTCGGAGCGTGGGAGGATGGAGGCCAGAATGTTAAACCAGATCGGAGTGTAACAGCTTGAATGTGGTGGTTCTTGAAAGAGAGAACCTTCTTTCAATTTGTAAAAATCCCTGCGTGGATTTAATAAGCCTGCCTGTGTAAACCGCCTTGAATAAAGTCTTGAATAAAGACCAAGAAAGGCGGTATATAAATACTGTATATTATATTATATTATTATTAAATGTCAAGGAGAAAATCTCCTAATAGTACAGCTTTGAGCTGCCTAACAGTCTCCCATGAGACAAGATGGATGGTTTATCATTCAAGCCATTTGAAATTACCCTGAACAAAACTTTTGACAAAATACAGAAATACATTAGTTGTGTGCTGGCTGAGGAAGAGAGAGGTAACCATCACAGGAAACAATATTTTAAGTCAGTTGTATCCATTACACAGTGCTTTCTTTATGAATGTAAAATGCAAAGTTCACACACACACACACACACAGTACATTTCCTGGGAAGCCAGAGCCATCAAACAAAATAATGGGCCCTATTTAGCTTCTCTTACAGAAAACATAAAACTGATTGGATTAATTGTGCATTATCCAGAAGCATTTGCCCCTTGTTAACATACATTGTTTGCTGTGCCCAGTATGGAAAGGTTGGCCAGGTTTCACTAAGCAAGCAAGCAAGCAATATCTATATTCAATTGACAAAAATGTATGCAACTTTTTAGTAGAAACTTCTAAACCCTACAAGAATCCTTGGTTGTTCTGTATATCCTGTGCTCAGGAAGTCACATGGTCCTGGCAACTGTCCCATACAAAGGTTGGCTGAAAAGTCCTGTTTGTCAAAGAGTAAATGCGTTCAAGATGGTGCAAAACTGAATGAGATCAGCTCTGTGCTCTCCACCTGGGTCAGTTTCAGGTCTGGAAATATCCCATCCCACGCTCTCTAATTTGGGCTTGAATAATTGGTGAAGCTGGATTCCCTAGACCAGTGGTTCTCAAAATGTTTAACACTAGGACCCACTTTTTAGAATGACAATCTGTCACGACCCACCCCAAATGATGTCATGACCAGAAGTGACATAATCAAGAACAAAAATTTTTAACAATCGTAGGCTGCAATCCTAACCACAATTACTCAGGAGTAAGTCCCATTTACTATCGTTAAAAAATACACATAGTAGCTTGTTAAAAGTGCAGGTCTGTAACATTTCCCCAAATGCAGTCACATACCATGGTAGCATCAGGTCTAATATATTAAAAATAAAATATTGAAATGAATGGGGACCCACCAAGTAGGTCCCAACCCACAGTTTGGGAAACACTGGCCTAGACAGCTGGCCTAGACAGCTATGATGCATAGATGCACACGCAGGGCATTCTTTTCAAAGGAAAGGGCAGCTTATTACAACAGAATTCAGGAAGCCAGTAAAATAACATTTAGGCGCCAATTCCTTAACTCTCCTAGGAGTAAGTGTCATTGAACACAAAGGGACTTACTTCTGAGTAGATGTGCCTGGGGATTGTGCAGTTAATGTAGGCCAATCAATAGTCACCATTCAATAGCATAGGTTTGTGTTTTCTACACCACCCGGCAGGCTGAATGGGGGGGTGGGGGACACATTGAAAGGAAACTGCTGAATTTTCTGAAATGGAGCCAGACCTGATCTGCAAGGTGGGAAAGTAAGCAGGGGTGACTGACTACCAACAAGGCAAAGCAAGAGTGGTGTGAAATGGTCAGTATTGCAGCCTCCTCAACGTGAGTGTACTTCCCACACCTTACAACACACAAGGTCACACATGCCTGTACAGGCAGTGGCGTAGCCAGAGGAGGGGGCAAAGCACTAAGTGTTGCAGGGAGCCTCACTACAGCGTGCAAAGGGCCTCTCTCCCTCCCTTTCCAGGTGGAAACGTTATGGTGGGGCTCCCTGCAACTACAACACTTTGTCCCCCCTCTGGCTACGCCACTGCCTGTACAGTACTTCTGAACTCCACCAGGAGACAGCCCAATCCTAGACATGTCTACTCAGAAGTAAGCCCTTTAGAGTCAGCGGGGCTTACTCCCAGGTAAGTCTGGCTAGGATTGCAGCCTTAACCCACGTTGGCCACCCTGTTCTGCCCACCACCAGGAGGGTTTCAACCCGGAGCAGCGTAGCGGTGAGGCGCTGCCACCCTTCCGACGCCTGCTGAAGCACACTTCGAATCCCCGTGGGCGGCGGCGGTGGGAATGAACCCGGGGTGCGTGCGGGGTAACTCCAGATTGATGAGCGTGGGGGCGTCTGGGGGCCGATCAGCAGACCTCCCCCCCATTTGCCTGGGGACACACTTGTCGCTTCCTTCCCACCTGTTCGCTTGCCCCAGCAGGTGTTTTCCCAGCTCGCACCTGCTCGGTGGGCAGGGAGAGGAGACGGAGGTGGTGGGTGATCCCCTCTCTGGATCCAGACCAAGCCCCTCCAAAGGGGGTGGGGGGCTCAATGGTGCCCTGGCCCGCCCCGCCAGCAGCAGCCCCAGCTCGGGGTCTGGTCCACGCACACACACGCCTCTCCCTCCGCAGCGCATTGGTTTGCCGGCTGCTCCAGCATGACATCAGGGTAGCCGGGGAAGGGCCAGAGCGCAGGCGCCGCCGCCGAGCAGGGAGAGAGGGAGGGCGAGATCCAGGAGCAGCAGCAGCCAGGGCTCGGCTCGGCGCTCGCTCCAGCATCCCCGCGTCCTTGCCCGGCGACTGCAGGCTGCGCCCCCCTGCAGAGCGCAGAGCAGAGCCACCTCCAGCAAGGCAGGCAGGACGGGCGGAGGCACGAGAGCCCGCGGCCGCCCCCAGCAAAGGGACCAGCCCGCCACCGCCTCCGCCGCCCCCTGCCCACCGGAGACCTCCGTCGTCGCCCTCCCCGGAGCCGGCACCATGTCCGCGGGGGGAGACTTTGGGAACCCGCTCAGGAAATTCAAGCTGGTCTTCCTGGGGGAGCAAAGCGGTGAGTAGCCGGGCGCGGTCCTGCCGCTGCCCTCGCTCCCTGGCTTGGAGTGGCAGCTGCAAAGGGTGTGTGCGCCAGTCTCCTTCGCTCGCTCACTGCGGCAGGTGCCTGCACTGCCTCGCTCACGGCTTCCAGTGACGCCCCGGCGGTGAAGGAAGGGCTGGCGGTGCCGTGGACCAACCTTCCTTGGGGAGACGCGCTCAGGTTCTTCTGGGCGCTTCTATTGCGGCAACTTGTGCCTGGCTGGCTGGCTGGGCGCTGCTTGCGGCACCTGCTCCTCTGCCTCTCCCCCCCCCCCATTCCTCCTTTGCCCTCTGATCTGTGCAGTCGGGGGAGCCATAAGGCGGTTCTTGGTTGGGGAGGCTGGCATGAAGGGAGAGGCTCCCACTTCAGGAACTGCAGGGTTGATTGCCTGGGAAGACCAAAGTCTGAGTGTGGGGCCAGCCAGAATGCGATTCCTTCCACTGAGATTCTGCAATCCTCTGGCTGATTTCTCTGGACCCCTGTTGTTGGGGGGCGATGGTTGGGGGGGGGAAGCCACCCCTTGGGAAATAGAGGTGCAGGGAGGGAAGGAGCCGGCCAGTTGGCTCTCAGATCACCCCACCACCACCACCAGCAGCACAACCACTACCACCTCTTTGCTTCTATCAAGCACTGTGCAAGCAGGAGAAACCACAGCTAGGCGATTTTTCTGAGCCCCTGGGGCAGGGTTTGCGCAAATAAAGGAAGAAGCAAAGCACAGAAGACACACCCTGCTGCTGGCCAAGTCTCCGAGCATCCCCTCCCCCAGCAGCCTATGAAATCCTAGCAATACCTTCTTCCGGGCTGTCGAGACAGCAAGGCAAAGCCGGTGGGGAGCAAACCACAGAGATGCTCCTCGCTTACCATTTCTGGCTTGTGGCCCTTCCTTGGTCCTGAGCCTCCCCCCCCAGTTGAGCAGTGAGCATTGGTGGGTAACCTGCCTGGCAGAGCCCTGCTACATATGTGATTCACCTGCTCAGTTCAGTACCAAGCCCAAAGAGCCTCTTCTCCTGCAAGGCTTAACCTGAGCCATCTTCTGGGCCCCTGGAATCTGTTTTTTTTCTTGTGATTAATTGATTTGTTATTATTGATTTGTTATTATTCATTATTACATTATTATAGAAAACCATTAAAAGGCCCCCTACAAATTATCCTGCCCCCCCCCCATTAAAAATATTCGTTCACTACTAGGATTCAGCCCTTGATGAGTTCACACATTCATAAGAGTGCCTCTAAACATTTTGCAAAGTAAACATAAGACGACTGCAGACCAACAGCCCACTTATTCTCATCCAGCATCCTGTTCCTCACAAGGGCCAGCCAGATGCTTCCAGGAAGACCACAACCAGGTTATGAAAGCAGTTGTCCTCTCCTCTGAAACAGGAATGCCTCTCCCTCAGCTCCCCAATGATGAGCAGCTCCTACACTTTGGAGCTATGGAAAGGCTGCCATCTATAATTTCAAGTAAGCTTGAGTGCCACAGCTGCTTCTCTCTAGCAACTGAGCTCCTAATATCTATAGCTACTCTACACAAGAGGTTGGGACAGGCAGGACTCCTCTCTTTGAGCACCAAAGTGGGACAAGAGTTGATGCTCTGATGTTTCAAAGTTGATTTAGTCGTCCTTCTTTCAATGACTGTGCAACAGCGCCCATGGTCCGCATACAGTGCCCTGTCTCAGGCATTCTTGTAGGTAAGTCAAAGTGTAATTTTGACAGGTGTCCCCATTGGGAATGGTTTCCAGTGTTCCCCAGTCCAAATGTGTAGCTTCACTGTTGTGATTGTTTCTTATAGTACATCCGCACTACAATTTAAACTAATTTGAAACGGGTTTAGCTATCATGACTCTTCCCCAAAGGAACATAAGTGTGGTTAGAGATACCTACACCTACTGCAGATGGAACTGGCCATCTTCATAGTGTAGACATGGTCTTAATCCAGAAAGTGCAACTTTTCCAAGCCTTTGGCATCTCAGCATTTGTATGTCTATCTCATGTTGATTTGTGTGTGTGTGTGTGTGTGTGAGAGAGAGAGAGAGAGAGAGAGAGACGTGAACATCTCCAATGGTGTAACTTCATGGATGGCCTTAAAAAGAAGACAAATGACAAAACCAAATTAAAACCTGGCCCAATGCCAATTCTACTCCCCATCTTTTATAAGGAGAGATAACTTTGACAGTATAGTATTACTTTCTCCTTCAAGCAATTTTAAAGCTAATCACAGAAAAGCTTCCCTTCAGATCTGTTCCTAGTACCTCTGACATAGCCTGTTCTTGTGCCTTTAATAGCAGCTGATATTGAAGAATTAAGAAGATGAAATTTTCCCTATTGCTTTATCAGTCTGCCAGAAGATGACTTGCCTGCTAAATATTTGCTGCTCTTGAAGACATTGAAACAGGGTCAGTAAAAACCAGCAGTCCCAATTTCTAGCTGTGTTGAGCCAGCTCCTGTTGAACAAAACATGCTGAAGAACAAAGAATCACTTTTTTTTAAAAAGTGATTGATTTTCTTATCTTCATAGGTCAATTCTTATATATAAGGTCAGGTCACGTACTCATGTTTAAAACACAACCCACAATAGGAAGGTGACACAAAGACTGATAGCATCAGATCCTATTTGACTGAGGTATGGTTGACTGGGAAAAAAATAATTTGAACATGGAATTTTCAAACATATCAAGGAGAATAATATTTCATTCTTTTGCTCCTTACCAGTGGGAGCCTCCCCATTCCCAACAAAGTTAGGATTTTATCTTCAAAGAAGTATATCAGCCACTTCCATTGTCAGGCACTCGAGAATAAATGTTGGGTTTAGAAGTGAAATATCATTTTATCCTAGATGCTGGTCAGATAATAGCACCCTTTTCCTACACCACTTGTTTCTTGCACCCATTTAGCTGAAATCTTTAGCAGCAGTAGGAAGAGCAATCTTTTAACGTGTAGCAGGTCCTCCAAAAATCCTGCCTGGCTGCCTTCATAAGAAACCCCCTACCATTCAGTCACCTCCTGGCTCCTGTTCTACCCATGTAGATTATGTCAAAGGGACATTCTTCCATCATGGTTTTTCCTTTCCTGACCTAGCATATTTCCCATTATTCATTAACTTCTCATCCCACCCATAGGGAGCCTGTGGACCCAATCCTATCCAATTTTCCAATCCCGGTGCAATTGTGCCAATGGGGCGTGCGCAGCATCCTGCGGTGGGGAAGCAGTCACAGAGGCCTCCTCAAGGTGTGGGAACATTTGTTTCCTTACCTCAGGGCTGCATTGCAGCTGCACCAGTGCTGGAAATTTGGATAGGATTGGGTCCTGTCTCTCCACTCCGATGATGGGCAAAGGAAGCCAACTATGGGGCTTCTGTAGGCAAGAAATTGCCTGAAATGTGTGCCTCAATACCTGACCAGGAGAGCACCATCCATTTGTAGCTAGCTGTCTTGTCTGCTCATTCTCACCATTCCCTGCCAATGTGTGGGTCAACAAGTTCCTGCCCTCCTGGGTTGCCCTGGAGGGGTACATGAAGCTGTGTGTAATTTTAATTGCATTTTGAATGAGTTGCATGAAAACTGTGTTGGACAGAAAAGAAGACAAATGACCTTGGCTGCCCTGTACCCTACCCAGGCTACTAACAGCCAGGCAGCTACATTTCAGACAATTGTGCTGGTTTTATACTATTGATCAAAAAACAATTTTCTGTTGATCAATTTTTTCCATCCATGATTTTCTCCCTGCCTGCCTCCCTCCCTCTTAGTTCCAATCTCATATCACCGTACCTACCCCCAGGACAAAAACAAACAAACAAACCCCAAAGCAGTTGGCTTTCTCTTTCTCCTCCCTTGATTGTCTTTGCTGGCTGTTGTATCCTCCTGTTGTATCAAGTGTGTGTTTTCTGCTTGTTTATGGAATTCCAAAGGGCAAGCTAGAGAGAGAGAGAGAGAGAGAGAGAGAGAGACCAAGACCAACCAAATGAATCTTCTACTTTACATGTTACCTGCTGATCTCCCCCCTCCCCTACCCCAGTTTGTGCTTCTTTGGGAAGGGCAGATATGGTGCCAATTGGGAGGGTCAGGGGAAGGATATTTGGTTGTGGCTGCAATCCTGTCCACACTTTTCTGGGAGTAAGCCCTATATAATGGGATTTCTGATATGCATAGGATTGGACTCTGTGAAGGTTAAATTATTAAGAAAAATATTAAAATAACATGGTATATAGCACAGACCTCATTGGTCATGGCAAGTATGGATAAACCACAGGTGATCATCTAGGAAAATGTGAATACATTGGAAGATGATTTTATTTTTTGTTCAGTGTCATGAATTACCAAATGTAGCAATTTAGTCATAATGTATAAGATTGCCAATTGATCTTTAAAAAAAAAAAAAAAGTGGTCAGGGATTTTCTGTTCTGGTTTTGTTTAGGATTAGTTGCAAAAAAAAATAAATGAGACTGTATTCCTTCATATCCCCTCCCCCCTTTAAGCTGTGTACCTTAGGTTTACTTTTGAGCTAAGCTTCGCTCGTGCATATGCCTAGACCAGGGGTCGGCAACCTTAAACATTCAAAGAGCCATTTGGACCCGTTTTCCAGAGAAAAGAAAAACTCGGGAGCCACAAAACCCTTTTGACATCTAAAATGAAGATAACACTGCATATATAGTTTTTTTTACCTTTATGAACTGCTGCAAGCTCCCCTTCCTGTGCTAACTAGACAATATACTTATTGTCAAGATAGATTTATCTTGACTGAGGGCCCAATCCTATCTTCCAGCACTGATGTAGCCCAGACGTAAGGAAACAAATGTTCCCATACCTTGAGGAGGCCTCTGTGACTGACTCCCCACTACAAGATGCAGTACATACCCCATTAGAATGGCTGCACCGACAGTGGAAAACTGGATAGGATTGGGCCCTGAGACGGCACTCTGAGGCACACACAGGGTGACCAGATGTCATAACAATAAAAGAGGACAAGTCACCCCAAAATGTAGGATATTGAAGAAAAATGTAGGACCACAAAATAAAAGCTAAAAACACTCATCTATATTGATTATATATTGATCAATATATAGATTATATATTTATTATATATTGTATTATTGATCTCATGTGCCTAATTTAAAATTACTTATTATTGAATTTAAAACTGTATTACATATAATTTATTAATTACAAGAGGGGATGCGTTGCCTGCTCACAGGGAAAAGCAGGACATTTAAGTTCTTTTCGAGGACATGGGGCTAAAAATAGGACATGTCCTGGAAAAAGAGGACCTCTGGTCACCCTGGGCACACACTGGGACGGTGCATGCTAAGACGGCACCCTTGAATTTAGCACTCTTCATTTTCCCCAGGTCAACCCCCATCTTTCTTGCTCCTGAAAGAGCACCCCTTTCTAAGGCTCCCACAGCCCCATCTCTGCCCTCCTGCTCCCCATGGCACCCCAGAAAAGCAAGGTAAAGATGGAGTTACACAGGCAGCCCTTCCACAGCCTCCCTCTTCCCCACCCACCCACCCTTGCAAAGTCAACACTCCCCCCCTCTTCCACTGCTCTGCCTCACCTATTGCCCTACAAGACAAAAGTGAGGTCATCCCCATTGCCTCACTGTGCTAAGCCCCACCCCACAGCTGTGTGCACAGGAGATGCCCACAAGGGGACTGCAGTCGCCTTCTGCCCTCTCCTGGGAGCTGCCCCTGCCTCCCCCCACCCAAGCAGCCCTGCCTGGGCTCCCCCTCCTGCCTCTGCGCTCCCCCCACCGACCCCCCACTGGAAGCCCACCCGCCTGGCGCCCTCACCCCTTGCCAGCCACACTCAGGGTGGCAGGAAGCCAGGAGGGGAGCCTGGCTGCTGTCAGCCACATTCACCATATACACGACGTAGAGGGCACACAGCGCATTACGGGAGCAGGCGAAGCCCCAGCACATCATCTTCCCAGGCAGGAGCGGCTAAGCCCCCCTTTTCCTCCCCCGCAGCACAAAACAATCTCCCGCTCCCCCCAAGGGGAAAGCAGCAGCTGCCCGTCCTGCCCCTTTAAATCCCAGCCTGCAGGAGCCAGAGCAGCAGCAGCCCATCCTGCCCCTTTAAATCCCAGCCTGCAGGAGCCAGAGCAGATGGCTGAAAGAGCCTCATGCGGCTCTAAAAACACAGGTTGCCGATCCCAGGCCTAGACCAACCATTTTCAACCACTGTGCTGTGGCACATTGGTGTGCTGTGAGTGGTCCACAGGTGTGCCACAAGAATTTGGGGGAAGGTCATTTATTAGTAGGGCCAATGGGGATTGTAAGCTCCCATTGGCAACATGGTGTGCCTTGTCAATTGTCAAAAACCTGATGGTGTGCCTTGACAATTTTAGTGCCTTGTCAGTGTGCCATGAGATGAAAAAGGTTGAAAATCACCGGCCTAGATAGCTGGCCTTCATCAGCACACCCCAAACCCTTTCAAAATAGTGGTCTGTGTCCTAAATCACAGTGCTTCTCTTCTGAACCTAGTGGCTCTGTCTCCAGGCCCCACCTAGGCACCCAAATGTTAACTTGTGAGATTTGATTTTCGTTACCTCCTGACACAGGTGTGTGTTGGGAAGGCAGACTAATAAAAACCTGTTATCCAGTGACTTGGAACTCTTCAAGTTTGAATTCTACTGACCTACTTTTTGTAATTCAATAGGAATCTTTAAGCATGCTTTTGTCATTCTTGTATAGCCAGGTGGATTGTCTAACAATCACTTCTGTATTCAAAAGAACTGACCTTGCAGAGGAAGCTAAGGTCTTGCAATGAACTCTTGAGTTTATTTCTAGACCAGGAGTTGGCAACCTATAGTCCATGTGCTGAATCTGGCCCACCACCCAAAGTCATCTGGCCCACATAGAGCTCAGCTTGTGAGACAAAGCTTCCTGCCCAATTTGCCACATACTGAAGAGGGAATGGCTGAGCCGAAGGCCCAGGTTTGCAGAATCCCTGTGCCATGCAAGTGCTTCTGGGAGCTCAGCAACCCAGAAGTTCAGCAATGACATAATCACTCACCGTTTAGCCTCTTCGTTTGAAAAGATCGCTAAGTCCTGTTATAGACTGTTAGCATTTGCAAATATTTTATTGCTTAAATATTGTAAAACTGTCACGCAAATTTGAAGCATAATTTTACCAATGAACTGGCTTATATGTTCAAATCAGGTCTTCAGGGTTTGTTTTTTTGACAAGTCAAAGTATTTACCTGGAAAGAACAGTTATTAATAATAAAAGATATTTGTTTGATCCAGACAAGTGGTTGCTACTGCAAGATCATTATAATGTTGTTTAGGAAGAAACAAGCAGTTTATTTTTAGGTAAAACTGACCAAACAAACTGGGTTATTTGAGCTGGCAGTTTCTCCCAATATCAATAAACCATCCATTGATCAGAACACCTATTGATTGAAATATTCCTTAAGTGAGGGTTGATTAAATAGCTAACAAGCCTAGCTTTGCATTCCTGCTTCCTCCCACCCATTGGTATTTATAGCTACATCCACATGCAGGTGTTGTCTTGGCTGTCTACTGTGCAGGAAGGAATTTATATCGAAATGTATTGGGCTAGACACTCAATTTGCATATACTAAATGGAACTCTAGTGATGAGAGTTAAGTCTTTATATGTGCAGAGCTGAGAGCTGTTTACCAGGGCTATGATCCACCAGGATCTGCACCCCTCCTTCCTAGAACTGAAGTACATTCAGTATTTTTTCCCTCACAACTGAATCAGATAGGGGACTTGGGAACAAAGGCCACAAAGTAAGGAGCTGGATTAGTGAGTCAGCGAGATTGTGACTTTTTGGAACAAAGGTATGGAATGCCCTGTGAAGGAATAGGATTGCAGCCTTTCCATTGCCATAAACAAAGACTTATAATAGATTATGGTTACTATATCACATTCTAGGAGTAAATCCTAGAATGTTAGAGGTGGAAGGGACCATAGAGGTCATCCAGCCCAACCCCCAGAAATCCCCTGCTCAGCACAGGTGACTACAACATCCCTGACAGGTGGCTCTCCAACCTCTGCTTGAAACCTCCAGTGACGCAGCACTCACAACTGCATAAGGCAGACAGCTCTCACTGTTAAGAAATTTCTTCTCATGTCTAAATTGACTTCCCTCTAATTTCAACCCATTGGTTCTATTTCTGCCTCAGGAACCACAGAAAGCAGGATCTCCCCTTCTTCTGTGAGATAGCCCTGCAGATGTATGAAGAAATCAATCATATTTCCCCTTCGTTTCTCCAGGCTAAATGTATTGAGCAGTTCTAACCATTCATAACTTGGTTATCAGTCCCCTCACCATCTTAGTTGCCCTCCTCTGAACCTGTACCGCCATATCAATGTCCTCCTTAAAATATAGTGCCCCAAACTGGATGTGCTGTTCCAAGTGAAATCTGACTAGATACAGTTTAGAGTGCAGCCATTAGTTCTTGTGATCTGGACTTTGTGCTTCTGCTGATGCTGCCCAGCAATGTATTCCCCTCCCTTTTTTCAGCTGCATCATGCTGCTGGCTCATGTTCAACTTGTGGTTACCAAGAAACCTAGATCTTTTTCATGCATGCTGCTGCCAAGTCAGGGTTCACCCATACTGTGCCTCCAATTTTTTATTTTTGTACCTATGGGCAGGACTTTGTCTCTGTTGAATTTCATCTTGTTCATATGGGCCCACTGATGGCATCTGTAAATATAATTTTGAGTCCTAATTCAGTCTTCCTGGGCATTCCTGCCCTCCCCACCTTTGTGTCATCCACACTTCCCTCGATCCCGATATTCGGATCATTTATAAAATTGTTGAACAGCATGGGCCTGAAAGTGAAGCCCTGTGGCATTCCACTTGATACCTCCCTCCAGCTTGTGGTTGTGGAACCATTTAATAACTCATTAGAAATTGTTGTTCAACTAGTTTTGAATCCATCTAACAGTAGTACCATCTGGTCCACATTGTACCTTTTTATCCACAAGGACTGTCAAATGCTTTGCTGAAATCTATGTCCACGGTGTTCCCACTGTCTACCAGACTAATCACTCCATCAAAGAGGAAGATGAGATTTGTCAGTCATGAGGGTGACTACCCTGAAAGATGGCCCATGGAAGATGGATGTTCACAGCCAATATATGCTCCTCTGAGTATCTTCCATCTTCTACTAGCATTAGAAAGCTCATAGTGCCTTTCAGAACTCTGTTTTGATTCAACTCAATGTTCTGCTAACTCTATTGCTTTATACATAGTGGTGTTCATGGATGCATTTTAGCTTTACAATGTAGGTGAGGTGGACAAGTACTCCCCCAGGCAAGCTGCTCGCCCTTCCATCCCCCCCATTGCTGAATCATAAATTGGAAGTGAAAATATGCCTTCAGTTCTGAGTATGCTTTGAAGTTAACTCCATTAAAATCAACACAAACGTCTTCAAAGAAAATTGTTTAGAATGGGAGCCTGAATATGCATATTGCTTCTCCTTCTGAAATCTAACATATAGGACAAAGTCTTCCCACACCAACCCTTGAAATACACTGTGCCTTCCCCAATCTTGTGTTTTTTTCTGCCGCAGCCCCTGCTTTACAAACCGAATAAGTAATGCAAATCACACTAATTTGTGGCTCTTGTCTGCTATGTATCATTTGGGCAGCAAATGAAGATTTATTTTTATCCCTAAATTCCAGATTCCTCAGATTTTCTGTTGCTACTGAGACATTTTATGCTACTGTTTATTACATCCTGCGTTTTTTGAGAACTGATGTACATTGCGGTTTCTGATGGGCTTCTCATCATTTCATTCACACTTCTTCATTTCGCTCAGATCTTTAAGACTTTTTTTCTATGAAATAATTTTTTAAAAACCATACATCTTACTTTCTAGGGACTTCAAAGAGGCTCACAAAAACAAGATTAATATTAAGGAAAAATTATACAATAATAGAATCAATAAATTTTACCCCAAAGTCCTTTTTGAAGGGATAGGTCTTCAAGTGGCACCAGAAGCAGTTATGTCACTAGAGTTTGCATCTCCTGGTGTGGAGACCAGCATGCTATCCTTGTGATGGACCTCTTCCCATGCAGGGGGCCGAGCAATGCCCCCCAGGTGGAGGGCATGGTGACCCATCATCACCCTGTCCCCACATCATTCAAATTGCACCTTTAAATTATAACATCATACACACAGCCAAAATGTATGTACTTATGTATTTCTGTAAAAATGAACAGGAACAAATAAACAGTGCAACACTTGCAGCTCCAGAGGCATCACTAGGGTTTGGTGAACTAGTGCAAGAGCTCATTACTTCACCCCCGTGATGGTCCTTCTCCCATTCCAGACCATGTAGAATAAATTACAATATTATACACACAGCCTAAATGTAGTAGCATCACTAGGGTTGGTGTAACTCCATTAACTTTATTTATTTTAATTTATAATAATACAGGTCACCCAACAAATCAGTAACCCACAAAAAACCATAGCCAACTTGAGGACGCTCACACAACTGAATAAGAGTTCTAGTATGAGCTCTGATCCATAGAAATGAGAACTAACTCATACTAACACTTTATTGGTTCCCTGCTGTGTCTTAATGACACCTCTTGGTGCCAAGAGCAAAAAGCCCCTTCTTTTTGTAGCTATCAACTGAAACTCAGTTGAGAATATAACTAAAGCAGTGGTTCTCACACGTTTAGCACTGGGACCCACTTTTTAGAATGAGAATCTGTTTGGACCCACCAGGAGTGATGTCATGACCAGAAGTGACATCATCAAGCAGGAAAATTTTTAACAATTTTAGGCCACAATCCTAACCACACTTTCCTGAGAGGAAGCCCCATTGAACAAAATAGAACTTCCTTCTAAGTAGATCAGGTTAGGATTGTGCCTTTAGGCTGCAATTCTACCCATGAGTAAGTCCCGTTTACTATCATTGTTAAAAGCCTATACATAGTAGCTTGTTAAAAGTACAGATCTGTGACACGTCCCCAAATGCAGTCACATACAATGGTAGCATCAAATCTAATATACTAAAAATAAAATATTGAAATGGGGACCCACCTGAAATTGGCTTGCGACCCACAGTTTGAGAATCACTGACCTAAAGCATAATCTTGCATGTTGAATGGAGTATACCAGAGGGCACCTGGGAGAGAAGGTGGCCCATAAGATTCCCTTAAGTTGCCTTCCTGCAACACAGGCTGTGTACAAATGATATAGTACTAAAGAGGTGGGTGTGCTCTGGAAGTTTACATGCCACCATCTGCTTAAAAGAACAATTTTCCTCTAAGGATGAGCTCAGGAAAATCCTGTCCTGTGCCTGTGCTGTAGAAACCAGCAGTACACTGTGTGCTAATTGGTTGATGCCTGTAACATCCTGAATTCATGCACTCACTCCTTTACTCAGTTTCTCCGCAGACCACTTTGGAAATATTTTTTTGAAAACAAGCTGACAAATTAACTTTTGAATTGCATAACTGTGCTAGTGGTGTGTTAACTGAGGACTGAACAAAGGCAGACAGCCCATGTGAAACATGGTGGGAGAGTTAAGACTCCTTACTGAATCGGTATTCAAAACACTGGAAAGTGTGGCTGACAACTGCATAGTGAAACAAGAATTTGGACGCTTCTCATCTCGCCCCCCCACAACAGTCTGCTTTTTAGTACTTAATATCTAGCCTAAATTAACTATATTCATTTGGGAGACATTGTATAGGGGCTGACTGAGTGTGAGAAAAGGGCTGGCATAGGTTAGCTGCTGGAAATGAATAGTTGATCCTGCAAGTTCAGCAAATTTGAACTGGCTAGCTATTGCTGAAACTGCAGTATGACATTAATACCCACAAAATATCTTATATCAAGATATTTATTCATATACAAGTCATGATTTCAGTAAAATGTTTGGTCAAGATAGTGTGCCTAGTTTGGCAATCAGATGTTGGATTAAAAATTGTGAATGTCACAACTGCCCTGTAGCACTGAAGTAATTTTCTTGATCTCTGTTTTCTCTATCTGATTATACCATAAGGGCTTATCTGGGTGGGAAAACCCCCCAACAAACAAAACAGACCTTTTTACAGCTTGCTTTGATTTTGGGTTTGTTTGTATAATCGATAAATTCAAAGTGGAGAAAAGAGGCCTTGAATTATCAAGGGGCTCTTTGTTCACCTCTAATTTACCTATAATACCATAGTAATCAATACCATGTAAACTACTTAGAAATAAAGCATGGGTACATGCCCAACATCAGCACATGGTACCCTCAGCTACCAGGGCCTCAGTACCCTGGTAGAGTCTGCTGCTGATGCCTGCCTTGGATTACACTTTTTAAAAAATTTGCCCAGTGCTTCTCTGAGCACCAAGTACTTGGCAGTTATATTAATTTCTTGCAATGCCTCATCACAGTCATAATCCAAATTGACCTGCCCCCCGTCCCAGTAGGTTCCTTACCAAAGGTGCATGTGTGTAAATACGGGGTCTTTTGGCAAGGGGTTATCAGAAATCTAGGCATCACTCCCAGTTTCTAACAGAAATTGAGTCTAAGCTTTAAGAGGGCCAAAAAGCTGCAGAATTTCAGCTATGAATAAATTGCAACATCAATTTGATCTTGAAAAAGGGCTCCGTGTTTTTTCCTCAAAAGATAGTTTAAAAACAAAAGACAAGACAAACATCACCACAACCTCACATCAAAAGTGAGGATGTAATCATATGCACACTTTCCTGGGAGTAAGTCCCATTGAACACATTGGGATTTCCTATGGAGGAGACATGCATAGGATTGCGCTGTAATTCATCATAATAGACATGCATACAAAATCCAGAATGGATTGTGGAGAACCCCAAAAGGATTTTTTTGAACAGGAAAATATAAAAGCAGGTGGGGTTCTGTGTCAATACAGTAGCGTGCATCATGCTGCACTTGTGACAGTGTATATGCTGATGGGATCCAACATGGCTTTGACTACATAGGAAATGGAGCTTGAGGACATAGTAGAAAGCTCCCTGAAAAATCAGCTCAGTATGCTGTGGCAGCAGGGTAAACAAAGTTATTTATTCGTGTTCAGTGTTAGGAATGTAGTAAATATAAGTACAATTTATTTTAAGCTTGAACGGATTTCTCTGAAAATTATTCCACTTGTTATTTGCTTAGAACAGTCCACTGAGTATTGTATCAAAAATGCACTGTAAAATGCAAGCATGCACAACAGCTGTGTGGTGGTGGTTTTTAATAGAATTATAATGATAAAAATGTTTGTTGTGCTATAAATGTGCAGTGGAGTCGATTTTTCACATTAATGCAAGATTTTTTGGTGGCTGGTTTTTTGTCTTGTTTAGAAAAAACAATTTGACTCCTAATGTTCAGAAATAGACATAATAAAATCTCATTTTCTTTTAATTTATTTAACGCTCCTATCCCAACATTTAGTTGTGTCAGATCTCAGTTTGGTCTCCCAAAATGAAAATCCTATATAAGCTCAGTCATGAACAAATGTTCATCTTAATAAACAACTCTTAATTTAAGAGTTGTCATCATCAAAGAAGCAGCAGAAGAAGTTAAACAATAGCAGTTTAAATGCCTGATTGTATGGATCATCCAGAGGCACAATACAGTACCTTTATAATGAGTCTTGCTTTTCTTTCATAGAGCCTTCAAATGCACATGTTCTGTGGACACTTTTGTCCTTAAATCTTTTCTCATTTTGCAATCTTCAACAACAGCAAGAACATATTAAAAAAACCCAAAACAACTTTAAACAGGAAGAACTGATGTCATACTGCCTATAATAACTATATTTTGTGGTTTATTTATGAAACAGATAGTGACAATGATAACACAGGCCAACACACATTTTGTTGTCTTAAGTTAGACCAATTCTTGGTTATATTTGGGGTGTTGAATCCAAAAATGGCACTGGTTTTGCCCGGTTGGCTCTAGTTTTGGGTGTACGGCATCGCCACATATGCTGATTCAAGCAGCTTCCTTCTCAGGAAGCCACGGTGTCAGCCTCCTCATAAGGAAGCTGCTTGAATTGGCATATAAGTTGACTGTGCCATACCCCCAAAACTAGAGCCAATCAGGCAAAACCAATGCCATTTTCGATTCAGTACCCTAAAAATATCATGAATTTGGGGTGCTGAATCAAAAAATATTGAGGATGTTTGCTTGGCATCTTGAAAAAAAAGTGGGTTTTTTTTTTCCTTTAGGCCTGTATACTCAGGTAATGATCACCATTACCTTTGTCAGATGAGGGTGATAATGGTAAAAGGACTTAAGATTTACTTTTTAATATATTGCTTCAGAATTCATCAAAGTGCTTGTTACATAGGGTACTTTGGCAAGATTTATTAAGGATGATTAAGCATGAGAGAGGCCATGATATCTTCATGTCCAGAGGCAGGCATATCATAGTTTCAGGTGCTGGTGACAAACAGTAATCGGCCACCACCTTCAAGCCCTGTCCATGGGTCACCTTGAGACATCTAGCTGGCCATTGTTGAATTTGAGGGACCTTGATCTCATTCAGCAATGTTATATGTTTGATTGCTTACTATGTGACAATTTACAGGATGTGACACTTGAGGATTAACAAAAGTATTGTCTTTTATCCCCTTTCAGCTTGCTTATCTTTGTATTTTGCATGAAAGGTCCTGAATGGGCCACATTTTTCTCTGGAATTTTGGAACATAACAGTAGCTTCCATCTAGTTTTCAGTAATCCTATGGTATTAGTATGTTCTGCTACCACCATACACATTAGCTTCAGCTTGGTACATCAGATGGGTATACATGGAATGACTCGGAAGATGCTATTTTATGAGTCGGACCATTGGGTCATCTCATTCAGTATTGTCAATGCTGGCTGGTAGCAGCTCTCCAGAATTTTAAAATGGAATTTTCCTCTGGTCTATCCAGAAATGTTCAGTATTGAACCTGGGACCTTCTGCATGTAAAGCAGATACTCTACCATTGAGCTACAGCCCCTCCCTGAGACTTTGGTAGTGACTGTGGCAGGGTCTTCCTGAGACCCTGGTAGGGGCATCCAGAAATGCTAGGTATTGAACCTGGAATGTTCTGCATGTAAAGCAAGTACTTACCACTGAGCTACAGCCCCTCCTTGAGACCCTGGTAGTGGACATAACAATGCATATGGCTTTACACCCTCAACTCCAAGTAACATATCTTTTCCTTCAACAACACAATCTAGGTAGAATTCATAAAGTGAACCTTACTTCTGTTCTAATACATGGGAAACAAAATGCATCCTTTGGGTATTTTTACATAGCAATACATTTTTAAATATTTAGTATGTTGGCTTAACAGGTTCCCTTTTATGGGAAATCAAGAATCACTGCTATCAGAATTGCTTCCACGTTAATTTGTATTTCTGCTACACTAACAGGCAAAGGGATTGGAAATAAAATGGTAAGTAATGTACCTTTTATAAATCTATGGCACACATACAGTTTTAATACTGTGTGCTATTCTGATTACCTCATTGCCAAAAAGGATATTGTAGAGTTGGCAGGAATGCAGAACAGGGCAACTAAAATGATAAGGCTTAAGAAGTTGGGGGCTCGTTCACTGTGAAAGGCAATTAATGGGGAACGTGAGGGACATTTATAAAAGAATGAAAAGTGCAGAACTAACAAGGAACTTCGAAGTAGCAGATCTTGTGATGGCCCCAAATTAAAATCCTCTTTAAAAGGATGGGACATGTCAGTGGAGGAGAGCCTTCTCAAAGGCAATAGCCTTTTGTAGTGAGGATAACTACAAAAACGAACCTCCACACTCAGTGATAGTTTACCTTCAGCTTCTTGGAGAACTTGGCTGCTGCTGGAAACCAGATGCTGGGCTTGATGGAGCGTTTTTCATCCCTGCAAGGTAGTCCTTCTGTTCTTTCTGCTTCATTTCTCTGAGCACATGCGCACTTCCTCTGGTTGTGGCCAGTGTTGGAGGCAGACTGGGTACTGGGCCAGGCAGGCCATTGAACTGACTTTAAGACTGCTGTTATGGTCAGTCAATTAATTGTATTTTAAAAGTATCTCCACTTTGCATTTCTCATGGGTCATTGACTCTTGACATCTTTGGTCCTGTTGCACAATATCTGAAGGTGCGCAATCAAGTAGAGCAATGCCATAGTTTCATGTAACAAAACTCCAGTAGGTGCAGAAAAATGAATATCTATTCAGAGTGCAAACTTGTTCATTAGGCTTAAGTCTAACCCACATGTTTTAAAAGGACACTAAAGTCCATAGAAATCAATGAGCTTAGGGTTAGGGTTAGCTCCATGATAGCTTTACACACACGCACACACTAGCATGATACCTGTGGTTCACTAGGTACAGGCACTACTTTAAATCCATTTTGACTCCAACAAACTTTCCTTTGGTGGTTTCCTTTGATTGTGTAAATTTCAGTTGTTCATTACAGCTACCACATGTTAGACAACACCCTGTAATTATTGAAAGTCATGGTTCCATCAAATTTTTTTTACTAAATTTTTGTATTTTGCATTGGTTTGTGCTATAATAGCATAGTATCTGTGCTTCACAAAGGTATTTGCAAAAGTAAAGGAAAACAAATTAAGAAAAAGTATATGTAGTTTGAATAAAGCAAAGTGTTTTGATGCAGAAAAGTGAAGTGAAATTTGAATTATAGCATTTGATGAAGAAATAACAAAGAAGATTGTAGTGAAAAAATATACAGAAAAATACTTACAACCTTTGGTTTGCTACTTAAGGACCTCTTTGTAGACCACATTGATGGTTCTTCCCTCAGGTGCTATGATCACCAGACTGCTGGGTGAGCTCACTCTGGAGCAGGCAATGTAGAACTGAACATGTGAGAAACAATCCTCCCTCAAGCCAATCCCTGCCACCTTCAGAGACTGCCCTAGGATTTGTTGATGGTCATAGCAAAGCAGACCTTGAGGGGGAACTGCGGTCTCTTGAACTCCTAAGGGGTACTGTACTGGTATGGACAGTAAGCGGGGTATGAACACCAACTCCCCCCCCCCCCCACTGAGCACAGCCGGTGATCACTGTGGTCGTGATTACATTCCTGTGGAGGGCCTTCACTTGTAGTCTGGTGCCATTGCAGAGTTTGGGTGGGTTGAAGTTCCAAAGCAACATTACTGGAGCCCCCACATTGAGGAGAAGTTTGTGTGATGGGAAGCCAGGGGGATTGAGGGTGTTGAGGAACTCCCTGGGGTAGTGGACCGTGTCATCAGTTTGCCCCACCAAGTCCACAAACCTGTACTCCATTTCTGCCCCTTCAAACAACTTAAGTAGAGTGACATTATTGACGGCGGCCTTGTCATACTTGGGGGTCAGAACACAGAGATAAGCAGAGTAATGCCTCCTGTGAGGGAAGCGATACTGTGGCTGCAATCCTAACCACACTTTCCTGTGAGTAAGCCTCATTGAACAAAATAGGACTTACATTATGTCTGAGTAGACTTGGTTAGGATTGTGCCTTGTGTCACACAACTCTTAAGTCAGTGCCTCTCCTTCTCCCCTCTCACTGGAACACAGGGATAAGCAGAGCAAGGGCTGGTGATAGGACAAGTTCTCAGGAGAAAGGCTTGTCAAAATCTTGGGGTAGCAGAACTTTGCAATGAGCCAGAAATACAATTCATTTTACTATTCAGAGTACAGGTGTGGCCTTGGTATCCACAGTGGATCTGTTCTCAGAGCCCCTGTGGATACCGAAAATTGCAGATAATCAAATCTGCATTTTTTGGCCCCATAACTGGAGGGCCCTGGAGGGCTTTTCTGGGCCTCAGAATGCCTTATATGGCATAAAAATATCATTTTGAAGTTGCTTTTTTTTTTAGCTAAAATAGCCATTCTGAAGCCCACAGAGGCTCCGGTCACCTCCAGAGGGCTCAGGTGGGACTGAGTCTGGCTCCATGCAGGTCTGGGGGACCTGTGTTGAGTCAGATTCGCAGATAAAAAATCTGCGGATACAGAGGCCCCACCTGTAAACACTAAAATAGCTGTTACCTTATTGTTACTACTTAAAAAGGGTTAAGTTTAAAGGGCAAGACTGGCCTCAGTTGCCATGTGGGCCACAGGCCTCTGTCAGAAAGCAGCACGGGAATAAACCAGCCACGCCTAAGTAATAAGAAAGGTTCTATAATTCATCCCCGAATTTACATTCGCCCCTCTGAGAGGTTGATCAGGGCAAAATCCAGTTTTTAAGCATCATGCATGGGTAACCTTTGCAAGCAAAAACTAAGTTGATGTCTCACTGGGCCTAAGAGATATTGAGGAATCTGTGAAAATGTATTTTACCCTTTTCTTTCTCCTTAGGGGTTGAATTTTTCAAAATCCCTTCTTAGTTGGTCCTTTTGTCATGGAAGTAATATACTCCCCGAATTTCATGTTTCTAATCCCAGAGGTTTGGGCTGCATGTTGATGAGTCAGTCAAGACATTTGTGTTTACAGACTCTCTCTCTCTCTCTCTCTCTCTTACATCTCTATGGCCCAAATCCTTACCAACTTTCCAGCACTCGCATAGCTGTGCCAATGGGGCATGTGCTGCATACTGCAGTTGGGTGGAACTCACAGAGGCCTCAAAGTAAGAGAATGTTTGTTCCCTTACCTTGAAGCTTCGCTGCCCTTACCTCAGGCCTGGAAAGTTGGTTAGGATTGCACCCTATGACATGCAAGCTATTCAACAATTGAGAAGATCCTTAGTCTTTCACAATTATTAGTCTTGATCTTGTCAGGGTTGTGTGTACACTGATACTGCTTTCCAGTTCAATTGCTTTGAGCCTAAGTCTGCAGGCCTATGCACCTATGCTTGGGTGACTGTACCGTTGAGATCAGTGGGATTTGCTTTTGAGGAAAGCCTGCACAAGCTTGGGTTGAACATTGGATTCTTATGCCCAGGCGTCCGTGATGTGGCCTGAAACCCATCACCTGCGGTTTTCCCAGCTCTGCCTGACCCCTTAGGCTGGCTCATTCACTTTGCCGTCTGTTGCCTGGCAACTGGGAAGAGCAATGCTCTGTATTTGTGTACCTGCTGTCAGGATCCCTTTTTTTTGTGAAAGGCAACCACAAACACAAAGCAAATTAGTTGGTCTCTCCCACAGTGTTGAAGCAGAAGCACAGCTGCCAGCCAGCTGGTATGATGTGAAGAGGTGCCCAGCTCACTCATGTACTCGGTAGTTAACTCCAACCCTCTGCAAAGAGAGCAGCCCCTGGCCAGCACTATGTGGATCACCCTTCAGTAATGGTGCCAGGTCCGTCCATCCCCCGAAATATGTGGTACCTTAGCAATGGGACCATCTGGTGCCATTTTACCAACATTTGTCTGAGGTGGCTTTCCCACTGCCAGCCCGGCCTCTTGCAGTGCTTTCTTTTTTCTTTAGATGCTCCTGTTAAGTCTGGCGTGTGTTCCAGCTGCCGAAGCATGGCTAATTTAGCAGAGCAGGCATGGCCAGAGCAGTTTCCACTCAGTGGGAGAGCAGGGTAGTTTTTAATTATACAGCAGGATGCTTGACAGCACCACTTTCTCCTTTGCTTGTCTCTGGTGTGCTCCGTCTTCTCTTTGTTCTTCCCTCTCTCTTCTTCTTTTCTCATGTCATCTGCCATTTTCTCAGTAGGCTGGTTATGATTTAACTCCTTCCCTCATGCATTGACATCAGACACCCCCATGTGTTTCTATACTGGCTTCCCATTCCTTCTCTATCAGCCAAGCCAATCTCTCTCTTGCTCTCTCTCTCTCTTTCAACCAGTATTAGAGGTAGAACAATGGAGCAATGCTGGTGGAGCAAAGAGGGTAGTTTGCTGGTGTCCACCAATTAATAGGGTTTTATAGGGCCAGATTAGTGCTCTTGCTGTCAATTGGTTCAGTGAGGCCTCTACAGCATTAAAAAAAAATCACAAAAAAGAGCGAATTCAGGGTGGGGAGTGTTGTCTCTTAACATCTGCATCGCATACGTGATAGGAGCTTATGACATTCTCATTCTCCATATAAATGACAGCAGTTTCTAGGGCAGGGGTGGGCAAACATGTTGGCAGGAGGGCCACATCATCGCTCTGACACTGTGTCAGGGGCTGGGGAAAAAGAATTTACATTTCAAATTTGAATAAATGTACATAAATTTGCATAAGTGAATACATTACAGACAGAACTTATATGAATGAACTATGAACTGTTTGTCACACACCTCTTGCACAGTGAAAACATGCAGACCAAACCAGACACACATGGGGGCATAAGCTGTTCGGAGGCAATGGGGGAGGGGTTGGTTAAAATAATGCCCAGGGAAAAGTAGAAAACACACAGAGAATATAAAAGGCCTTGCTCTAACTCAGCCCGCAGCTCGTGTCTGGCGGTCACAACCAGAAGTCACGGGCTAACACAGGCTCCAACAGTCTCCAGTGGGCCAGAAGCTCATTGGAGACTGGGAGTTCCCTATGGGCAGGATTGGGGGTCCCTGAGGGCTGCTAATAGCCAGGTTTTACCCACCCCAATCTAGGGGAAGGACCACAAGTTATCAGGTGCAAAATATTAGTTTAAGTGCAAGGAAGATGTGAATTTTCTTCTGCTGAATTGCAGACTTCAGGGAAAATATCTCAATCTCTGTCTCCAAGTCTGCATTTGTTTTTGTTTTTTAAGTAATGTTCATGTGCAAAGGCCTAAATGCTCACAAGCTGTGTGTATATTCTTGTCAACATCCTACAGAAGTTAGCACTGGGAATAACTACTAATGTAATAGCACCATTGGTAACTATTTGATAGTAACACTGGTGAAAAAAATGTTTCATCTAACCCAGTGGTTCTCAAACGTTTTAGCACTGGGACCCACTTTTTAGAATGACAATCTGTCAGGACCCACTGGAAGTGATGTCATTTACCTAGAAGTGATTTCATGGCCGCAAGTGACTTCATCAAGCAGGAGACAAAACCACACCCACCTCAAAATCAAATCAATCAAGTAAGTAAATTAAAAGTTTGCAATAAGTAAGTTTAAAAATTTATTTAAAATAATCACCCTCCTAATCCTTCCAAGCAGTTGCTGATCTGTTTTTAAAAAATTCACCAAACATCCCAAAGGCTGCAAACCTATCCACATTTACCTGGGAGTAAGCTCCATTGACTGTAATTGTTAAAAGCATATTCATAGTAGCCTGTTAAAAGGACAGATCTTGTAACGTTTCCCCAAATGCAGTCACATACCATGGTAACATCAAGTCTAACATTAAAAATAAAATGCACATTGAAATGAATGGGGACCCACCTTGGCTCATGACTCACCTAGTGGGTCCCAACCCACAATTTGAGAAACACAGTTTGAGAAATGACATTGCTTCTGGTGGGTCCCGACAGATTGGCATTCTAAAAAGTGGGTCCTGGACTAAAAAGTTTAAGAACCACTGTTCTAGTAGCTTCTACTGCGCAGGGGTGGTGTCAGAGGTCAGCCAAGCTGGGCACTGATGAATGGTGCAAGCCTTGCTGAGTACACACCTGGCTGACCCCGGAAGACCCTGTACCTACATGGAACTCTAGTGGTACAAATAACCCACCTCTGGCTCCTGTCTACCGCAGACAGAAGAAAGTTCACTCTTATGCTGCTGTTGATATCCACTGCAGTGACTTCCCCTGTTTACCCCCATAGCCTACTTCTCAGTTTACTAATTCTGCTGTAAGTAGCCTGTACAGTAATTTAACGATTTGCAAAGAAGGCGTCTCCAATCATGACCATCACCTGGCATACAGAAAACATAATAGCAGTTGAGTGCAAAGGGGCATTTTCCATCCCCTCTCAGCAGGAAAACATGGCAGCAGTTGAGTTCAAAGGGGCATGGCTTCTCCTCTATGAAGCCATAGATCTAAGACTGATCTTTGGTTACTGTCTGTTCCTCACTGCAGAAATACCAAGTGGCAGAAAGAGCTGTGGGAATAGATGGCAACAGCCTTCCAGCCCAACTGTTCTGACTGTGCTGTTTATACGCTGCTCAGAGACACAAAAAAGAAAGGCTCAAAATTTTAAACAGATTGTGTATCATGAGCAGACAATTGTCTATAGATGGACCACAAAGCAGTTCTTTGTCCTGAGCTGTATACAGTACCTCTTTCCTGTCTGGTCATCCCTCTCTCAGTCAGGCTTTTTTTGTGTGCTGGGTGGATAATGTACCAGAGGCCTGAGAGCTCTCATGATGGATTGCAGGGACTGCCTTCTGCTAGACACCTTTGATCTAGTATTGATCTGGCTGGGCTGCCTGGCTAATGGATAAAAATGAGGGCTTTTTTCTTGCTCAGCATCTTCACAGGCTTTCCAGTGGGAACCATGGGACAGTAATTCTCTCTGGGTATATTCCAAAGTTCTGGTTCCCTTCTGGAGATCCAGTTTCTCTCCGGACAAGTGATGGGCCCATATTTCAAACTTAAGAACTCTTCCTTTAGGAGAGAGACACTGAATAATTCCTTGACACCATCCCTGCATTGAGCTGCAAAGTACTCCTAGGCCTAATCTGTCAGACGCAGAGAGATGGCAGGAATCCAAAATTAGGAAATTTTCACTGAAACTTGCTCATCATTACTTATTGTAACTATTGTTACATTAGCTATTTAACTGATGCTACCTCCTATCAACCTGTCCTCAACACACTGCTTCACCCCCTGACCTCCAGCTAGCATCCCATGCTGCTCCTGTCATTCCAGTAACTCTTCTCCCATGTTCTGAAAGCAAAAACAGCTTAAAAGGTTTGTGCATCTGATTAATTTCATTCCAGTGTTGCCTTATGAAGAATTCACTGAGTACTCAGCAGTCCTTTGACATTCCTGTGTCTCACTGTCTGGTTGTGGCTAAAATAACAAAGAACAATTTGATTTGTTGTTTGCTCCTACCCTTAGCAATATCCTTGTGCCCCATTCTATGGCTCTATGCTGACAGCTATGATTGTGATGCTTTTATGCCTCCACCTCCACATTTCCCAACACACTGGGAACAAAATTCATCCTTCATTTTGCTCCCTGAAAGCTAAAATTTGTCTTCCTCTGATTTAATAAATTCTTGTCCAGCTAGCACTCAGTATATCATTGTATATCTTCTCCCCTCTGGAGTGGTAAGAAGTTGCAGGGGTGGCATTGACTGGATTCTAGCATCCTTTTGGAGGAACTATCACTGGAAGCACTTGGTGTCTTCGTAATATTTTGCTTTATTTACAAATATACAGGTTGAGCATTGGATGAAGATAACAGTATGAAGCAGAGTTCCCTTACAAACAGGCATTCCTGCACTCTGATGTGTTTCAGCTCTTCACCTGCTCTATCAACTTCTCTATACTGTCTCAGTCAGATCAACTCTCTTACCCAGCAGCTGCTGGAATCCTCTGCCCCTTTTGTTACACTGACCATACAAAGGCAGGAAAGAATGAGTGATCTCATCTCAGCCTCATTTCACAGGTGAGGGATATGTGAGATCACACATGACTCTGAGTGACCACTGTCCTTCTAGGCCAGGGGTGCCCAAACTCCGGCCCAGTGGCCACTTGCAGCTTTTGGGGGCCCCTAATCTAGCCCGTGGGGAGCCCTCAGTCTCCAGAGACTTGCTGGAGCCTGCACTGGCCCGATGCGAGTACTTTCAGAGTGAGGGCTGACTTTTTGACCTCTTGCGCGAGGTGTGGTTCAAAGGATCCATCCACTGCTTGCTGTTTCATTTCAGTAAAGCAGCAGCAAAGGAAAGGCCGGCCTTGCTTTGTGCAAGGTCTTTTATAGGACTTGAGCTATTAAAAGATCTTCATTCATTCATATAAGTTCCAGCTCTAATATATTCATTTATGTAAATTTATATAAATTTATTCAAATTTTAAATGTAAATGAATTCTTTTTTTCCTGGCCCCCAATACAGTGTCAGAGAGATGATGTGGCCCTCCTGCCAAAAGTTGGGACATTCCTGTTCTAGGGCATGGGCTCCGAACCCTTAGGAGCCTGTGGACCACTGAGGCAAAAATTGGAATCTTCATAGACCTCATGCACCCTCTCATCCCTACCCCCTGTACACACAAAAATACAATTACATTTATAATAATTAGAGATTTGTTATAAATTTATGAAATTTATTGTTTATAGAGAAAATTTGTGGTTTGCTGCTTTCGTTGTCAGCTGCAGCTGTGGGCTTTCCATTCTCTGCTCTCACTGGTGGTTCGTGGAGAAGATGCTTGAAGTGATCAAAGGCAATCTTTTTTTCTAAGACCACACAGACCACTTCTCAGGGTCTCGTAGACCACCTGTGGCCCAAGGCCCATGGGTTGGGAACCAGTGTTCTAGGGGGAAAAATTAAGGAAGCACCTTTGGACCATTAGCACCTCTTTTGTCAAATCCCAGGCACACTGGCTAGACAATGCCTTATAACCTGGCTCATTCACAGTAAGCAGATTCCAAGTTCATAACTTGAAAATAACAAAGGATGCACCCATGCCCTATGACTGGTCCCAAATGGGTGCTTATCCTAGTGGAGTTTGGGAAAAATCTATCTTCCTGTTTCCCTTACAAAAGTCCTATGAAAGAACAACACTACGAACCCAGGAAGGGAGAGGTTAGAAAGTCTTAGGCTGAAAAACAAAGGTCTTTCATCTAGGGTAGGGCCTTAGGCAAACACTTTGACGAGGACAAATAAACCTCAGGTTCTCCTCAGGTTGGAAATGTAGCAGCTGCATAATTATATTAGGACTCCAGTTGTTGACTGCGTATTCCTTTCATTTCCCTATTCCCATTCAAGTAGTTCCTCTCTATCTTTAATAAGCTTCCTTTTTGGTTCAACCATAATTGGATATGCCGTGTTACGTGATGTGTATGTATGAGAAACCGAGGCAAGTAAACAAGTCAATTTTGCATTTGTGTAGACAGAGCATCCCAGGGGTCCCTTCTCTAACTCTCTTTATGTACCCCAAAGGGTTCTGGGATCCTGGAAGAAGCTGTTGGGCTCCTCCAGAAATGGGTTGAGTTAGAAAGTTGATGTAAAGTAGTGTTGAGTTGGGCCTTTTATAACTTGGCCCTTAGGGAACCCAAGAGGAACTTGTTTGCATCTCTGTTTTGGGAATGGGGTGTCTTGATCTTCAAGAGTGCAAGTTGAAGCTTGTTAATGCTGCTTTGGAGAATAGTGGGGTTTTGCTGGATCTGGGGCACTAGATGGTGCGCATCCCAGCAGTGTTGCCCACCACCATAAAGCATCTAAATATGCTTAACAATAATAATATTGGCTTGTGGAGGGAATGTCATTAAGTGCAACATTATTTTATTTACTAGTTTGTACACATTTCTCGGTCCTTTTTGCATTTTGCATTGTTACATCTCTGCATGAGCGCCACAAATCGCATCTAAAAAATTGAGAGAGAGAAAACACACAATAAAGGCAGCAATAGCTCAATTTATTTTTCCGAGACATGTTTCAAAATGTACTTCTAAGGTTTGTGTTTCCCTTCAGAAATGTTGAGCAGGATGCTAGCGGTGCATGGGGTTGGAATACAAATAGCCTGCCTGCTTCATGTTTGCCGAGTAACTGCTCGGTTTCTCAGGAAATGTCTGCTTGGAACACAATGGAGTGTGGATTCCCCCTCCCTTTGCTGTAACTGGGCTTTGAAAGGCTGTATTTGAGGATGCTGTTTAGTCCTCTCTTCCTGTGGTTCAGTACAGGGAGAAGATCTGCTTTGCATGCTGATTTACTCCCTCTGTACAACAGGAGTGTAGGAAGCCCCCTATGCAGCCCCCATTCGTTCTTCATGGCTGTCCTGTGCAGAATTCACATGACCTTATTAGGGCTTAGGAGAGGTTGCTGGGTTAACATTTGCAGAATGGAGTACATTGGAAAAAAACACATACTGAGTTTTGTTTTGTTTTAATGGATTTTAATTATTTTTAAGCAGTATTTGTTGCCTTGGAAAATAAGGAGTCTGCAACAACCCTAGACTAAGCTGGTGTGGGCAATCTGTATTATGAAACCATTCATAAAAGCATGCCTGTTGTACAGTTTAGAGTAACTAACCCCTCCTTCCTCCCCAAGAGTTCAATCCATGAGTTCAGCAATTGCAATGGACAGATATGACCTTGTTCAAATGTTAATATTCAAATACCTTTGCAACATTGTCTTTATACGTTCTGTGGAGTTTAACTTTCATAGGTATGGTCAGACTGTACTTGCCTTTTCCTTGCTTTCAACATGGCCTGAGGGGCACCTGTGAGCTCCCCCTCCCCATCCCCATGTGGGTGCTCTCTGTTCCATCTCGGGTAAGGCTCCCATTTGTGGACGGGCAGCTGGAAAGTGACAGCAATGGAGCCAGTATCTTGGAATACAATAGTACTCTAAGGCGGCAATCCTCTTTTCTCACTTACCTGTGAATAAATCCCATTACGTTCAGTGGTGCTTATTTCTGAAAAGACATGTCTAGGATGGGATTAGATTAGATTAGATTGTATCCAATGCAAAAGATCACATTTTGAATTTATGCATATTGTGACAGAGAAGTAATGTCCATATTGAAAACAAAAAATCCAGCAGTTATTCAAGTCTTTCTCTAGTCCTTACCTGGACTTCTGAACTTCTGTTTGAAGTTCTTCAAGATAGAAAACAGAAATAAAGAAAAAACCTGGAACTTCTTTTAAACTGTGCAATTTTAAATTGCGCTAGGTATAGGTTGTCAGGCATCAACTTGATAGTATTGAATAGAGGTTGGGCTGCATGTTGTTGTTCAGGTTGTAGAAGGGTCACCTTACAGTAGCTGTAGGATCCACATTAGGTAACTGAAAGTAAATTGATCCACTCAACATGGGCTTGCTCACTCAGCTGTGTTTGTGAGAAAACATTCAGTGAACGCTTTCACCACAATCAGGAAGAGTCATCCAGATAAATAACCCACCATCCTGACCACACAGCTGGGCATTTGAATCTGTCCTTAATATAAAAGGAGCAAACTTTCAAGCTGAATGTCTCTTGCTTCCTGCTAATAATTTTTTGTCAACGTAGGGCCCAGTTCTATACAGTTTTCCAGCACCGATGCAGCCGCAGTGCAGCCCCAAATGTAAAGCAATGAATGTTCCCATACCTTGAGGAGCCTTCTGTGACTGCCTCCCCACCACAGGATGCAGTGCATGCCCCATAGACACGGCTGCACCGGCATTGGAAAATTGGATAGGATTGGGCCCATACTTGGCAAGATGAACCTGTCCTGCAGATCTGGCAGACAGGCAGCAATGTATTTGTCTGTAAGAGGATCTTGCTTCCTTTGCACCAGGACTAGCCGCTCTTTATTTCCTACACAGTGCTGTTCATTCTTTCTCCAGAGTTTTTGGTCCTTTAAATCAGGGGGTTTGCCTCTTCTCTGCAGCACAGTAATTGGCCTATATTATGCCATTGGGAATAAGCCACTTAATTTTATTCCTTATTTATAAGCCACAGTGTTTAAAATTAGGTGTTGGGGCTTTATCCTTTCTTCGGTGGTGTAGCTGGAGGGGGCGGAGCACTCAACCTAGCAGGGAGGTGGGCGAGTGGCCCCTCCCTTCGGAGCCATTCCTGGTGAGGGGGGAAACGGAACCACATGGTTCCCTTCCAGTTTCTATTCTGTATGGTTTCTGTGAAATGTTTTCAGGCTGTATGGCATTCACAGGTTGATAGAAACCTCCTTGGAGATAAATGCTTCCTTTATGCCCTTTAACTACCCAACAAGATAAATTTCATGGAATGAAAAAAGTACATAACTTGTTTTACCATGATCTGAAAGCTTTTTATAAGTGGAATGAGATTATTCCTGGGACACAAACCACACTGATCACCTTTTATTTTTACTGTGGGTTGGCTCTTTCAACAGTTTCATTTCCAGCACCTTTCCCCAAACCTTGTGCTAGGGTTATATCTTTGTAAATTCCGCCAATAACAGTCATTCAATGTGTGTACTGTATGTAATGAAGCTGCTGCACAGCAGAACAAACAACAGCAAACAGGGCTGAAAAAGGGAATTGGTGGTGCAAAATAAGAGAATACTGTACAAACATTCAGACCTTGTTGCGTTTTGGTGCTGAGACTATTGACAATTATAATAATCTGGAAAAGATACGCATAATATGAGATGAGCCTTCTTCAAACCTCTGCTTAGCTGTCGGGGCGCAATTATGCTGTGGAGATCTATAGTGCTCCACTGAATTGAGAAGAGAGTTGGAGGCAGAGGGTGTTTGCTGGAATCAGGCCCAGTCTGATGTTTCTGAATGCCACCACCTCCCTTTCCAGGTGCCCAGTCCAGTAGTCTCCCAGGTTTTTTTGTACACAGATTTGGGTCAATAAGACAGGATTGCTATTCTGTGAGTGTGTTGTACGTGCTGCTACCTAACAGTTTCCCTGCCTGAGTTTATCCCCCCTCCCAGCCCTGATTCATCAACACAAGGCCACTCGGATGGATTTGCACCAGCAATTTGGCTGGTGCAGATCTGAATACCCACACGGCATCTGCCGGGACTTACTCTGGGGCAAGAGGATGAAGAAGGTTACCAGCACGCCAACTCCATGCATAAGATGCAGCAGAATCTGTACTGGTTCCAATGCATTCCAGCATGCAAAGTTAGTTAGGATTGGGCTGTTTGCCTCTTAAGTACTGTTGCTAGTTGGAATTTTTAAAAGGTATGTTCCTAGCCTTTCTGGCTGTGAAGCTAACTTATCAAACATGTTGGCAATGTCTTGCGAAATCACAGAAGCCTGAGTAGGCTGAACCAAGAATGCTAAGGAAGTGAATCTCTACCAGCAAATTTCTCCCCAATGAGGTACTAGACATATAAAGCATGCGCTCACGCGCATGCAGAAAGCTGCATCTGTTCAGTTGTGTATACCCTGCAATATGTGTACCCTGACTAACTAAAAGAGCAGTTCACTATTTGGAAGAGACGCTGAGAGAGCAGGAGCGCTGTGCATTGGCTGAAAGTGAGCCACCTCAAGGGTTCCGAGTCTCTCTGATGGAGAATAGCACATTTACTTTATTGCAGGAATGCCTCTTTGTCTCCACTTAGGCTCTGCTTGTGTATTTGTAAATGCTCCAAAGATGCTTTGTGTCTGCCTTGCTCTCTCCTCCAACAGAAACTCAACTCAAATGAGTGGTGCTGCTCTCAAATTCATCCCTGCTCTCAGGGCAGTAGGCAGCATACAATAATATATTCAATTTATGTTGGATCTAGTAGTTCAACTTGGTTTTCCCATTTACACACTGTCTTCCAAGGACATATTCCTTGGACTATTTTATATAATGCCCATTTCTCTCAAGCCACCTTGAAAATCAAACGGGCATTTTAAAGGTGACTTCCACCTTGAGTCAGTCAGTTAGCTGTGATGGTGTTAGCGTGTTACCGTAACTTCTGCGCCATGAGGATTCATGGCCAATATTAACTGTCCTACCAAGGCATGTATCACTGAAAGGTCACTGTACAAAAGGCACAGTCATGTTCCATATTTAATATTGCTTTAGATGTCTGCTAGATTGTGCAACTCTAAAAGGTAAAGATTCAAACCTGACTTCTCAGTCTGGATAATTTCCTCTTTGCCCTTCTTTGTCAATAATTACATTTTGGTAAATCATGTTAGCGCTGCAGTGACACCTATGAACTTTCATCTTGGGCACTGGGTATTTATTGGGTTTGTGACTTGCCGGAGGGTTGTTCTAATTGGGCAGATAAAATATAAACTGAAAAAGAGAGCAGCTTTCTCTTTGCTGTGGCTGTTCCAAATATTGGACCACTGAGCCCAGAAAGATGATAGAAGAAGAGCTAATTTAGATTTTATCTTCCATGGTAGATATGCATAATAGATGAGGGTAATAAACAGAGACTTGTCTGAGTAGGTGAAACATCACATGCAAGATTGTCGTTTTATAGGTTTGGGTACAATGAGCTTGATTGGATAGCACTCAATTTTAAAAACAATTTGTTCTAGATCCTAGTTTATGCCAAGGGCTCAGAGTAGGTGGTAATATGTTGAAACAAAAATGCTAAATTGGATTTGAAAACAACAAATATTCCCTCTTCAGCCTTTCATATTTAACGCTAGCCACCAAATTTTAGTCCCAAAAGAAGGTGCCTTACTATGAGTAAGTCTGTTGGGCCATCAAGCCCAGTCAGGTCTTCTCTAACCCCTGACTCTCCCAGATCTCAGGCAGAGGCCTTTCCCAGTTTTCTTACCTGAGGTCCTTTAACAGGCAGTGTCAGGGATTGAATCTGGAATGATTTCCATCCAAGGCTTGCTGCACCAGTGGTGTGCACCAGTGTACCCCAGGCAGGAGGTCTGGTCTAGAGGGTTGAGCCTCCATTTGCATGAAGATAACATCCAAAGGTCGCCAGTTCGAAGCCACTGGCACCGTGCGACCTTGAAGCAGCTGACTAGCTGAGCCGAGTTATTCCATCTGCTCTGAGCGTGGGAGGATGGAGGCCATAATGTGCAGCCAGATCAAGAAAGAAACATCTGAATAATGTGGTTTCTTGAAAAGATAGAATCTTGCAAATTGTAAAAATCCTGACGGGGATTTAAATTGCCTGCCCATGTAAACCGCCTTGAATAAAGTCCGATGAGAAATCTGAGGACCTAGAAAAGCGGTATAGAAATACCATTATTATTGTTATTGTTATTGTTATTGTTAGACACCCAGGGCGGACCTGGTCTTCGCATTGAGATCCCCTTGTGGAAACCAAAACTACTGGCCACTTGAAGCATAGACCTAGCCTCTGCCTTGAGATTCCCTTCCTCTGTGGAAGCCAGGGCTACCAGCTGCTCAAAGTGAAAGGTAGAGTTGGCCTCTGCCTTGAGATCCCCACCCCCCAGTGGAGGCCAGGGGTACTGGCCACTGAGTGATGTATTAGACACCCAGGGCAGACAGCCCAACCATCCTGCTCCTCGTATGCCACAGGTCTACCCATCAACATGACACTAGGAAGCAGTCTTGTGCTGAATCAGACAGTTGCTCCATTCTAGCTCATTATTATCTGACTGTCAGAAGCTGTCCAAAGTCCCAGGCGGAGGGAAGCTTTTCCAGGCTTTCTCCAAGGCACAGCAGGATGCAAATGTACTATAGTGTTGGTGTCTTGTTCCATTTTTGGCAGTTGTGGTTTATGGCACTGTAATTCAGGCCACCACTGCCAAATTCAATTTTGCACTCCTTAGATTCGGTTAATATATACATTTCTGCAACTAGCATCTGCTTGAAAGCACCATCTCAGCATTTCAAATATGAGCAAGGCTTGAAAGTGCAATGTTCACCAAGCTAAGTACCAGGTTGGTTAGATTGCTGCAGTCTGTCATCAGAGTTTATAATTCAAGGACTTGCCCTTATATGGGATACTATTAAGAAAATGGTAATTTGTGGATGTGCCAACCAGTCACATGAGAGAGAAAGCACAAGAAGCCTTGAGACTGCTGTACAAATTGTTGAATCGCTCTGCAAATTATTATGCCCTCACTATGTTGATAATATTGGGGGGGGGGGATAAATATAACTGTCTGCCCTTAATTTTTTTAGATCATGTTTGTAACAAATGGTTTGTGCTGAAGTCTTGTTTTGTGCTGTTATCTCAATAAGATGTATAGAATGGCACTGGCTTATATTATGGGCTTGACTTATGACACATTTGTCCAGAAAAATGGCCACTGATGCCATGGAGAGCCATAGGTAGGAGACAAAGGGAGAAATCATCAAGTGGTACAAATAGACAGAACCTCGTTGCAAACTGGAAGACCTGGTTCAGTGATGATCTTGCTTGCTGAATATAGATGAAGTGGAATCAGAATGGAGTTCCAGTCTAAACGTAAGACACCAACAGATACAAAAAGCCTGCTCTTGAATAATGGAAGAGAAATTGTATCCAAATCACAGTTTCTTTCCTGCTTTCTCTGCCTTATTTTTTCTCCCATTATTTGTCACCTGTCAGCATCAGTAAAAGCATCTGCATTTTTTTTTATGACGGTGAGAGTGGATGGTGTTTGGCAGCTTCACAAAGCTCTGGATTTCTGGGGCAACTCTGGGATGCAAGCATCAGGCAATACCTTGTAGACCTCAGCAGCCAATTAGGATTCCGCACCAGCTCCATGTCCTCTGCTGAACTGGCTAGAGCTGCTCTATAAATATCTGTGGTTTGGTTGAGTTCTTTTGTTCATCTTCTTGCACAATAGGCTAACTAACTCTAATGAGAATGCATGAGGAACAGTGGCACTGTGGCTTCTGGTGCCAAATCATGGCCCTTCACACCATGCATGCCAACAGAGATTACAAAGAGTTAGTGCAAACCCAGACTGCATATAAAGAGTTAGGAAGCAGATGCATTTTGAAAATAAAAGGACTAAAAATTAGTACAGTTAACCATGACATTGGACTAACTTGGACCTGAGTTGTTTTTGGTGGTTGACTCCTGTGCCAGTGACTTGGCTAGTTTGGATTCCTCTTAAGGATACTAAACATGTGGTGCAAGCCAAAAACACTGCAAATTAAATAGATTTATGGAGTTTTAGGCTAAAGGGCATTGAAAAAGACCTTTCCGTGAATCACAGATGTGTTACATGAATGTGCAGGAACCTTGCAGTGCTTCTCCCCACATGTGTTCCAGGGGCTCAGCTTATCTGCTGAGTTCGTGCTGCTTGCTTATGTCTGAAATCCTCAATCCATCCTTCGTGCTGGTTTACTAATTACTGGCAGAGCAGAGCACAACCCAAGAAGAACCCATGTACTCCAACTTCCTGTTTTCCACAAATTTGCAACTTTGTGGGCTTCCAAATGTCCATACAAGCAGATGGCCAACCTTGCTGTATGCTGGCATCACCTCTGGACACCTCTGTTTTACACTGCATAGAATAATCCTTCTCTAATGACTAAACTGCATAAAGCAAGTTTTCATTCTGAAATAACACTTTTCTTCCCCATAGAGCAACAATCCTGGTTTCCTTTTATCTGGCTTGGCTCAAAGCAATTCCAGAACAAAGTTAGTTTTAAGCTGTATCTGCACAGAAGAGCTGTGAAGCCAAAAGTGGCCTCGGTCTCTTCACTCATTCAGCTGGGATGTAGATAAGAAATGGGGGATGTGTGGAAAATTCAACCCTCACACCCCTTCTGGCATTAGCTGAACACCAGGGCATTCATTACACCTAAAGACAGATCCCATTGCTTCAGAAGGCACAATACGGAAGGGAATTAGCATACTTAATTAAGGCTCCTGATGAATGGCATTATAAAGTTTCTTAATTAACAAATGTGTCCTCAGGGGAGATTGGCTTAAACTGAGCTCGCTTTAAACGTTTTTCTCTTTTTTTATTGTACATTTAGTTTAATCAGGAAATCTGTTGTTTTCATTATTGCATGTATAGAGATGTGTTTTCTGTGGAGACACCTAGGTTGGAGCTGTCAAGAGGAGGCCTCATATGTCTCTTGGAGGCATCTGTTCTTTGAGTGTTTTCATTTACAAAATAGAATGATGTTTGCACTTCTCACCTGAATTGCCTGGTTTGAATCCATCCTCTCCTCTTCTTGAAAAAATGCCATGAGTGTTTTTTGGAAGAAAAACGCAACAAACCTTTCACTTAGCACCTGAAGCTTGTGTGCATAAGCTCCAATGACCTTACTAGACTGGATTCATACTTGGGAATTCAGTAATGGCTGCAAGTGACCAATACTTTTGTCTGACAAATTACTGTATTGACTGAGAACCTAAGGGTTTATCTGTGTGAGGTCTTAAAGACACTGAAGTATCCAGCATGGAAGGGCCATTTAGCCATCTGAGAGAAGGGACAGATGTGAATTTAAGAGGATTCATTCTCCACCTTCTTGTTGTGGTCAGTGAAACAAAGGAAGGATGCAGTTTTCCAAGAAAGAATTATTCAAAAGAGATTATTTGCTCTGAGACAGAGATAGGTAACAGGTCTCTGAGAGGAATTTTATCAGGGGGTACAAAGTTTCTTTTGGGCCCCTTTGCAAAGGGAGAGGGGTGAAACAGAGCGGGGAAGTGTGGTGATGGGCAAGCAGAATAGGGGCAGGGAGGGGCAAAACAAGGTGGGGGGAGGGTAGAGACAGCTGGAAGCCCAGGTCAACCAACCCATGTGGCATCAGTAGTGTCCCCAACATACCTAGCTGTGGTAGTGTCGCCAGCATCCCGTGCAGGCAACAAGTCTGAGTAGATAGGAAATGGTAAGATCTCAGCAAGTTTCTGGGCCCCCTCCTTTGGCTCCTGGGCCCCCTTTTTGACCCCAGGCCTGGGTACAAATTACCCCCTTTACCCCTCTCTCCTAGGCCCTGATAGGTAGAGACAAGAAATGGAAGGTTCTGGGGAAATGGAGGGCTGAGGCACTTTGGGTTTCAGGACTGCTCTCTGAAGACCTGATGCAACCTGTTCTCTGCACACTTGCCAGATAGGTAGTTGCTATATCAGCGTTGACAACCAAATTGTGGGGGCAGGCAAGGGGTGGGTGGGACTAAGTTCAGGCACTGCTTTCCCCCCAGAGGCTGCCATTGCCCTCATGGTCACTCTTTTTGACTCCTTGGTGGGGAATTGTGGGAATGGTTGCTTTGGTTAGATGTTCTCTGGCTCATTTTGGCTGCTTTTTGAGTGGGTTTTTTTTTGGGAATGATTTTCTGGAATTGTTTTTTTGGGTTCCTGAGTGTGGGTTAGCTTAGCAGGTGAGAGGATTGGTCCTTAATGGGGGATAAGTATTCTTTTTACAGAGTGTGGGAGAGGGTTGGGGGAGTGGTGGCATTGTAATTGAGAGGGTAATGGGCCAGCAATGGGTGGTAGTGGGGGTTGAGTCAGCCCTCCCAAGAGAAAGAGGGTTAGTCACAGACAAATGATCCATATTTTTGTTTCTTCCCCACGCTGCTGCTGCTTCATGCCAGGCTGGTGAAAAAAAGAAGACCATCCTTATCCCAGACTTGATCCTGAGTGATAGCACTGACCTGACTTGTATCACAGAGACTTGGTTGGATGCAGGGGGAAGGATTCTGCCCTCCAAGTTTCTGGGCTCTGCAATAGCCATGACTGGAGGGGCAGGGAGGTGGGGTTGCAGTGGTCTATCATGATACTGTTTTCCTCACTGGGGACCTTGTCCAGAGGTGTTCCAGATGATGAATAATCCCAGACAGTCTCCCTGTCTGAACTGGCCAGAGAGATCTCAGGTATGGTGGTGGAGTGCCCCCACTTGTTGGTTCTGGGGGGAACATCAACATTCACTCTGAAGCCCCCCAGTTTGGAGCAGTTCCAGATTTCATGGCCACCATGGCAGCTGTCCACTTTCCTCAGTGGATTTCTGCTCCACTACTTGTGGCAGGACGCATGTTGGACATGGTGTTTATTGCTGGACAGGCTGATAGTGATCTGGATGAGAACACTAACATTGCACTTTTGTCATGGACAGATGACTTCCTGGTAGAGTTTAAGTTAATAGGAACCCCTTACCTTTGCAGAGGCAGAGGACCAAATTTTATGGTCTGCCTCCAGAGGGTTATAGATCCAGAAGGATTCCTGATGGCTTTGGGGAATTCCCCCAAACAATCCGTAGCCCTGGCAAATAAACCATAGCCCCGGTTGACCTTTGGAATGAGGAAATGTCTAGAGTCGTGAATCAAATTGCTCCTAAACAAACTCTGCCTTGCTAAGGCAGCTCGCTGGTTTTCTGGGAACCTGCATGCAATGAAACGGGACAGATGTCTTGGGCAATCATGGCAGAAAATACATGATGAGTCTGACTGAACATGGCTAGAGTCATATTAGAACCTACTCTGTGACAGCAGTGAAGAAGGCTTATTTCCAGACCACCTTCAAATCTGTGGCTAGCCATCCAGCTGAGCTGTTTTGGGTTGTCCAAGGCTTACTCCTTCTCAAGGGAGGTGAAGGTGAGTGAAGGAATTGGCTGCTCACTGGGACCAATTTGCTAAGCACTTTATGGATAAAATCGCTTACATCCAACATGATGTGTACTCCCATGTTGTTTAGTCAATGTTCCCATGGCTTCTGTTGATCCTGTTATTGTGGCTTCTTTTCAGCATATACAGAGGATGTGGGCAAGATCCTTTGTAGAGTGAGGCTGTCCACCTACCTGCTTGACCCTTGCCCGACATGGCTGATTAAATTTGCCTAGAGTGGGGACCAGTTGAGTGAACAGGGCAGGTGATTATTCATCTTCAGTGGAGGGGGTGTTGCCAGTGGCATTAAAGTTGGCTTGGGTTCACCCTCTTCATTCAACCAGTATCCATTTTTCCTTCATTCAACCAGTATCTATTTTTCCTAAAGTTGGCTTGGGTTTACCCTCCTTCATTCAACCAGTATCCATTTTTCCTTTTCTGTGTAAACTGACTGAGTGGATGGTTGTGCCCTAGCTTCAGGGGTCTTAGAGGAAATATTCACTAGATCCCTTCCAGTCAGGCTTCAGGAAGAAGCCTTGATCACCCTGGTGGATGCTCTAAACTTCCAAGGGACCTGGGCCATAACAAAACAAACTATACAGTATAAAACAAATTTATTACAAAATATCAGCCTATCCAAGGTTGTGTTTCCACTATAGGTTTATTATTATTATTATTATTATTATTATTATTATTATTATTATTATTATTATTATTGTATTGGCAACCTTCAGTCTCGAAAGACTATGGTATCGCGCTCTGAAAGGTGGTTCTGGCACAGCATCTAGTGTGGCTGAAAAGGCCAATCCGGGAGTGACAATCCCTTCCACACCAGGAGCAAGTGCAGTCTGTCCCTGGTCTGACTCCCTGGCTATGGGCCTTCCTTCTTTGCCTCTTAGCCTCAGACTGTTGGCAAAGTGTCTCTTCAAACTGGGAAAGGCCATGCTGCACAGCCTGCCTCCAAGCGGGCCGCTCAGAGGCCAGGGTTTCCCACTTGTTGAGGTCCATCCCTAAGGCCTTCAGATCCCTCTTGCAGATGTCCTTGTATCGCAGCTGTGGTCTGCCTGTAGGGCGCTTTCCTTGCACAAGTTCTCCATAGAGGAGATCCTTTGGGATCCGGCCATCATCCATTCTCACGACATGACCAAGCCAACGCAGGCGTCTCTGTTTCAGCAGTGAATACATGCTAGGGATTCCAGCACGTTCCAGGACTGTGTTGTTTGGAACTTTGTCCTGCCAGGTGATGCCGAGGATGCGTCGGAGGCAGCGCATGTGGAAAGCGCTCAGTTTCCTCTCCTGTTGTGAGCGAAGAGTCCATGACTCGCTGCAGTACAGAAGTGTACTCAGGACGCAAGCTCTGTAGACCTGGATCTTGGTATGTTCCGTCAGCTTCTTGTTGGACCAGACTCTCTTTGTGAGTCTGGAAAACGTGGTAGCTGCTTTACTGATGCGCTTGTTTAGCTCGGTATCGAGAGAATGAGTCTCAGAGATCGTTGAGCCAAGGTACACAAAGTCATGGACAACCTCCAGTTCATGCTCAGAGATTGTAATGCAGGGAGGTGAGTCCACATCCTGAACCATGACCTGTGTTTTCTTCAGGCTGATTGTCAGTCCAAAATCTTGGCAGGCCTTGCTAAAACGATCCATGAGCTGCTGGAGATCTTTGGCAGAGTGGGTAGTGACAGCTGCATCGTCGGCAAAGAGGAAGTCACGCAGACATTTCAGCTGGACTTTGGATTTTGCTCTCAGTCTGGAGAGGTTGAAGAGCTTTCCGTCTGATCTGGTCCGGAGATAGATGCCTTCTGTTGCAGTTCCAAAGGCCTGCTTCAGCAGGACAGTGAAGAAAATCCCAAACAAGGTTGGCGCAAGAACACAGCCCTGCTTCACTCCGCTTCGGATGTCAAAAGGGTCTGATGTGGAGCCATCGAAGACAACAGTGCCCTTCATGTCCTTGTGGAAAGATCTGATGATGCTGAGGAGCCTGGGTGGACATCCAATCTTGGGGAGAATCTTGAAGAGGCCGTCTCTGCTGACCAGGTCGAAAGCCTTTGTGAGATCTATGAAGGCTATAAAGAGTGGCTGTCGTCGTTCCCTGCATTTCTCCTGCAGTTGTCTAAGGGAGAATACCATATCAGTGGTGGACCTGTTGGCTCGGAATCCACACTGCGATTCTGGATAGACGCTCTCTGCAAGTACCTGGAGCCTCTTTAGTACAACTCGGGCAAACAGCTTTCCTACAACGCTAAGGAGAGAGATGCCGCGGTAGTTGTTGCAGTCACCCCTGTCACCTTTGTTCTTGTACAGCGTGATGATGTTTGCATCCCTCATGTCTTGAGGTACTCCACCTTCTCTCCAGCAGAGACAGAGGATTTCATGCAGCTCAGTGACGATGATCTCTTTGCAGCATTTTAGGACTTCAGCAGGGATGCTGTCTTTTCCAGGTGCCTTGCCAAAGGCAAGGGAGTCCAGGGCCACGTGAAGTTCTTCTAGGGTTGGTTCACTGTCAAGCTCTTCCAGCACAGGCAGGCACTCAATGTTGTTCAGCGCTTCTTCGGTGACTACATTTTCTCTGGAATATAGCTCAGAGTAGTGCTGCACCCAGCGTTCCATCTGCTGCGCCCGATCCTGGATGACCTCGCCTGTGGCAGACTTCAGAGGGGCAATTTTCTTCTGTGTTGGACCTAGGGCCTGCTTGATACCATCATACATCCCCTTGATGTTGCCCGTGTCAGCTGCTATCTGTATCTCGGAACAGAGCTGGAGCCAGTAGTCGTTAGCACATCTCCTGGCAGTCTGTTGGACTTTGCTGCGAGCAGTTCGGAGGACCTGCAGGTTGCGCTCACTGGGACAGGCCTTGTATGCTGCTTGAGCTCTCCTCTTTTCCTCAATGACTGGTGTCAACTCCTCAGAGTGGGCTTCAAACCAGTCTGCCGCCTTGTTGGTCTTCTTGCCGAATATGGACAAGGCGGTGTTGTAAACGGTATTCTTGAAATGTTCCCATCTGTTGGATGCGTTTGCATCGGCCGGGCCTGGAAGAGATTCCTCAAGCGCTTGTGCAAATTCCTCCACTTTTCTCTGATCCCGGGTCTTGCTGGTATCAATGCGAGGTCTTCCTTCCTTTTTCGTGTGATACAGTTGCTTTGTTTGCAGTTTCACTCTGCTGCACACCAGGGAGTGGTCAGTGTCGCAGGCAGCACCATGATAACTGCGTGTGATCTTGATGCTGGGAAGGCTGGAGCGTCTGGTGAGGATCAGGTCGAGCTGGTGCCAGTGCTTTGATCTTGGATGTCTCCAAGAGACTCTATGTTGGGGCTTTGTGTTGAAGAATTTTTATTCTTATTATTATTTATTATTATTTATTATTATTATTATTATTATTATTATTATTATTATTTATTAAACAGTATTTATATACCGCTTTTCAACAAAAAAGTTCACAAAACAGTTTACAGAAAAAAATCAAACAACTCATGGCTCCCTGTCCCAAAAGGGCTCACAATCTAAAAAGATACAAAAGAACACCAGCAGACAGGCACTAGAAAAGACACTGCTAGGGTGAGGTGGGCCAGTCACTCTCCCCCTGCTGAAAAGAGGAGCACCCACTTGAAAAAGTGCCTCTTACCCAGTTAGCAGGGGTTTAATCTACTTTCAATGCCCTTGTATTGTCCCAGTGTATTTAGAAAGGGGGAGGGGGGATCAGGCATCTTGCCCTGGGCCCAATGCCAGGTCTCAGTGGCCCTGGGAGTATGTCCTATTGTTCCTACTGGAACTCTCAGTACCACTGACTGGTGTCCTTTAGGATTGGTTGGATGCATTGGGGCAGTTTTGCAGTGATTGTGGTCCCTTCTGGCTGAAGAATCTTAGAGGGTATTGCTGAAGGATGCTTGTTTGGCACCCGTGTCTTTGATATGTGGAGTGTCTCTGGGTTTTCTTGTGTCCCTATGCTGTTTAACATCTACATGAAACTGCTGGGGGAGAATATCTGAGGTTTTGGAGTTGGGAGTCATCAGTATGCAGATTGGATGACACCTTTCTGGGTTCTCTCTCTGTTAGCCTTCTGACAAGGGCTCAAAGACTTTTTCATTTGACTTTCTTCCCCTCGGTTTTGCAGTTTGCTTAGTTTCTTACTTCTGGTATTTGTTTGGTTTTGCTTTAATATTATTGATTGTTGCTCTTATTGGGTTTTTAACTAATTCTGCTGTTCCTTGTATTGCCTTTTATTTGCCCTATTGCTGCTATCATGGTTTTTAAAAATTGTTGTCTTTTATTGTTCCTATTTTATTTTAGCTGTATTTTGTAAGCAGCCTTGGTTGTTCAGATAACAGCAGGAAAGGCAGGCCATGAACATTTGCAAATAATTGTATTCAGCATGAGTGTGTACGTGCATGTGGTGCATATGTGCACAGCTTGCAACTATATGGAAATGGTGCTTGGCCCAATTTATTTGACTCTTTTATTCCCTCTTATGGAACAGGACTGCCATTATCAAAGTTGCATAGGCTGAAAGAATAAAGATTGAATCTGCAGAAGTGTAATTTCAAAGTTTACACTGGGTAAAGCTAACTTCTGTGATCTTTCAGGCAAATATAAATATGCTTGTGTTGCATACTGCTACTCATGAGGGGCACATACACACATTCATGTCTAGCTTTGCAGCATCAAAAGCAAGAAAATGTCTGGAAAGGAATGGATTGCCTAGGCCAGTCAGCCAGTCCAATCCAAGCTGAGTAGGGATTTGAATCTGGATTTCCCCAGCCTGTCACTCTATTCATTGGGCCAATGATTTTCAACCAGTGCGCTATGGCACACTGGTGTGCTGTGAATGGTCTGCAGGTGTGCCACAAGAATTTGGGGGATGGTCATTTATTATTAGGGCCATTGGGGGATGTTAGCCTCTCACCAGCACCATGGTGTGCCTTGTCAATCATTAAAAAGCTGATGGTGTGCCTTGACAATTTTCGCACCTTGTCAGTGTGCCCTGAGATGAAAGTGGTTGAAAATCTCTGCACTGGGCCATACTGCCTCTTTCCTTTTTGCATAGAGGAGAGAACAGAAGCCCTTAGGGAGGCCTTCAGTAACTTATCTGAAGTTTCAAAGAGTCTTCAGAATCTTCCAGAAACAGAAAATCTCCAGTTTCACATGGATTTTAATTTACGTATGTTGTTGAATCCTATGCTAATATCTTCTTATGACTCTCAGCCTTCCCCCTACCCCTACAGCCCTATGTAAGAAATTAACACAGTGTAGACACAATGTCTAATTGGTTTCTAGCACATCAACCAAATGAAATATCTAGTTGTTGCCTGGTGACTTACTTGTTCACTTGCATCCATTGGTTGGAGTGATGGCGACTTGTAACAAAAATGTCTGCGCTATTAATGTCAACAGTTGCCCATTTTTTTTCTTTTGTCAATAATGCATGTGACTCTCTGTGAACTGGAGCTTTTGTATGTTTATTATAGTGATAAATATTGTTTCCTCCTGCATGAGCCAAACAGGAAAATGCTCCATCTTTTCCATGGATTAAACTCAAAAATTTGATTGTGCCCTTGCCCTTTTAAGCTATTTAAAGCCAACCAACAGTGGAGGTGATTAATTAGACATCTTTCCTTATACCTTCTTTATATCTGAGTGTGATAGTAGTAACATATAGCAACAATGAATTCCCCTAAGAAATTGTTCCATGAACAGAAGCTAATTATCAGCTATTAAAATGATGATCCAAACTGTAGTGCTAGTAGTTATTTATCTTCAAAAAATGGCAAGAATGGCACTGCTGTCCATAAACAGGACCTTTTACCTAAATATTTAAGACCCCAGAGAATTGCTTAAGGCAGGGGTGGGCAAACCCCGGCCCAGGGGCCATTTGTGGCCCTCAGGGTCCCCCAGTCTGGCCCAAGGTAGGAGGGAGCAGGGAGCCTCCAGTCTCCAAGGAGCCTTTGGGCCATCAGAGACTGTTGGAGCCCACATTGGGCTGCGACTACTAGTCGTGACCACCAGATGCGAGTTGCTGGCCGAATTAGAGCAAGGCCTTTTATAGTCTCCAGGTGTTTTCTGCTTTTTCCTGGGCATTATTTTAACCCACCCAGCCTGCCAGCCCCAACTGCATCTGAACAACATGTCTACATGTGTTTCTGGCTTCATCTGTATGTTTTCACTGTACAAGACGTGTGTGGCAAACAGTTCACAGTTCTGATGTGGTTCTACACGCCTGTATTATAGATCTCATGTGTATTATAAATAAGCTCAGTAAAAGTCATTCATTCATAGAAGTTCCATCTTTAATGTGTTCTTGTATGTAAATATATTCCCCAGCTAACTGAGTAAGAGGCACTTTTTCAAGTGGGTGCTCCTCTTTTATTTTGCAGGCAGAGAGTAACTGGCCCTCCTCACCCCAGCAGTGTCTTTTCTAGTGGCTGCCTGCTGGTGTTCTTTTACATCTGTTTAGATTGTGAACCCTTTTGGGACAGGGAGCCATTAGTTATTTGATTTTTTTCTGTAAACCGCTTTGTGAACTTTTTGTTGAAAAGTGGTATAATAATAATAATAATAATAATAATAATAATAATAATATTGAAATTTGAAATGTAAATTAATTCTTTTTTCCCCTGCAGGTGTGCCATGGGAATTTGGGGGGGGGGATCATTTGTTAGTAGGGCCACTAGGGGATGTGAGCCGCTGCTGTCAGTGTGGTGTGCCTTGTCAGTTGTCAAAAAAGTGATGGTGTGCCTTGACAATTTTAGTGCCTTTCAATGTGCCATGAGATGGAAAAAGTTGAAAATCAGTCTTAAGAGGTGTTCTGTGTTGATGATTTAGGAGTTGAGTCACTCCAACTGGTTTACACAGTAGAGAAATTATCTTGCACGCTTGCCTCTGCTGAGAGAGACCCAGTGCAATTCCAGCTTTCTGCAGCTTGTAAACACAACCTAAAAATGGGGACAAATACTTGTAGTATCATAAGAGTTTGCTTCACAAATTCAGCCAAATTGTATTGGCAAGCAAATAGAAGAGCACAGTTCAGAGACCAGCCAGATTGTTCCCTGGCTAAGAGAGGGAAGGCTCACCTGGTTGACTCTTGGACCCCTAGTATCATCTGTACCTGGAGGCAGAGGGTGGTCCAAGGTTTTACATTGTTGCTGCCTTTGCCCAGTACCTCCTCCCTCAATGAGAGCATTCCCCTAGAATTCTGCAGCATCACAGGACCTCTGTGGGATGTTCCCATTGGCTGATGGATAGGATTCAGGAGAAGGAGGAGCTGCTCTTCCTTGGCCAAGAGTTTGGCTTTGGTTTCTTGGCCGAGAGATTTGCACAGCAGTTCCATTTCCTAACCTCACCATCCTTCATCAGCCAATGGAGGGAACAGACACAGTGTTGACGCCTCTTCTTCCTGCCCTCCTAAGGCTTCCTCAACTGCTGGCACCGCTGCCAATTCCTCTCCATGGGTTCTGTTGACGTGGAGGCACCAATGTGCCATGGGGGGGCAGTGCAGGTCTTTACCCAAATGCTCCCTATAACCCAGACATTTTCAACCACTGTGCCACAGCACACTGGTGTGCCAGAAATGGGCTGTAGATGTGCCGTGGGAGTTTGGGATAGGGTCATTTATTAGTAAGGGCATTAGAGGATGTGAGCCCCCTGCTGTCAGTACAGTGTGCCTTGTCAATTGTCAAAAGACTGATGGTGTGCCTTGACAATTTTAGTACCTTGTCAGTGTGCCATGAGATGAAAAAGGTGAAAAATCACTGCTATAACCTGAGACATCTTCCTATACAGACTGGGTATATGAAATTTGGAAAATTATTTTTATGGCTAAATTTTCTTCCAAATTCATGAGAGAAAAGAATCCTGAGTCTTCAATTAGATGTCTTTCTTACCTATCTGGAAATGCTGTGGGGGAGAGAGAAGCTTTTTCAATATGTACAGTATTTCTTTGTACTAAATTATGATGAATGTTTGGAATCCTCCTTTCTGTTTTGTTTAATACCTTAATATGTGTCATTTTTGTTATTTTTTTCTACAGTAATTTCAATAAAGATTATTTTTTTTAATGTGGAGCACTGCAGGCACAGAAGGAGTCTGCTTGTTATTTCCACATTGTGTGAAACAGCCTTTGGATTTGTAGCCTGGCAGCCTGAAGGGAATCCATGAATGGTTTCCGTGTATTACATCCTCAGGCAAACCATGGTGCTTTGGAAAGCATTCTGTAATGTGCTTCCATTTACATATATGGGAATCTGAAGGCTGCTTAAGTACTTGCTGAAATCCTGGAAACCTCCTCTTGCACATATGCGTAGGCATCTATGAAGCTGGAATTGTACATATGCCTAAACCTACTTCTGGGAAATCCTTTCCACATTGATCCATCTGTTTGTGTCTTGCTGCAGAACAGTTAGTTTTTCATAACTAAGGATCCTGGTGCATTTCAAGGTGCTTTATCTATCTGTGGTAGTACTGCCAATTTGCCAAAATAGGCTTTCTCTAACTTTTTGTTTTGGACTGACAGACAGTTGGCAAGGGAGAATCTCATTTTGGGGTCACCACTGGACTCCATCCCTTTGCAGCTAGGCTCTGCTGTGATACCAGATTCTCCCTCCCCCGTATTTTTCAAAAGTCGACAGTCCTATGACATCAACAGGCCCTACTTTTGATGACACCAGGCTCTACCCTTGTCAAATCACTGTTCCACCTCAAGAATGGCAGGTTTCTGAATATGTTCAACCTGGCAACCCTAGTCCAGTCCATGGTATTTGGCAAACGATATGGGCCTTGCTGTTTCATCACACAAACAGATGGTCCACCAGAATGTCTGCCCTGTGGTTGAAAGAGGAGTCTCAGCATCTACAATTTTCACTAATTATGTTTTTTTTTCCACTTCTCTAGTTGGGAAGACTTCCCTGATCACAAGGTTCATGTACGACAGTTTTGACAACACATACCAGGTGAGTTTCATTGCTGATGTAAGGTATTAACCTGGATGATTCATGCCAAAATAAAAATACTTGTACGTATCTTCACATTTTATTTGGCAGTGATGTTATGATCAAAGGTACAAAAAAATAAACAAACAAATCATTTAAGTTGGGAATGGGGCCTCCTGCTGCAACTCCAGTCTCCCTCTTCCACCCATTGAATCTACATGTTTCAGAATGTTTTTGATAAGGCTATGTTGTCTGGCATTTTAGACATTAAAATATAAACAATGGTATGCTTTTAGAAATACCATGTACACCATTTCCTAGTGTTTTTTCCTAGTGTACACCATTTTTCTAGAAGCAATTTTCCTCATGCAAGAGTCTAAATGTCCTCTTTTATCTATGGACATGGTATGATATGGATATCTTTTTTTGAAGACTGCATCTGTTCACTAAAGCAGGAAAATTAATATGCCTCTATCAGCTAATCTCTGCATGGCAATGCAATCCCTGAGGCTAATATACCTTTTCATACATGGTTTGTTGCCCAGCCATCTGTAGGGTTTATTGTCTGCAGAGGTATATATTGAATTGTTCTGTGTTGATCAGAAGATAGCTCCTTTCTGTAACAAACTTTGCTTTTTCGATAACTTAAGAATAGCTAAATATCTTGGCTGTCTGATGGAAGAGTTCTGGGTGTTAAAGCTCCTTTGTTCATGCACTGCTTTGTAATGAATCCCAGAGGCGATCCTGGGCTTTCCCCCGCCTGGGGCCACTCCCTTCCCCTGACCCAGAAGTAACTGTAATGACGTTGTTGTCACCGCAATTACTTCCACACGGCTGTAGGAAGGACAGCCCAGGCTGCGACGGAGCTTTTTGTGCTGCTTCTAAGCAGCGTGAAAGGCTCCATTGGAGCTTTTTAGGACCGTTGGAAGTGGCACCCAGCACAGAGGTGAGCGCCGCTTCCAGAAGGCAGGTTGCGCTTGCCTCCTTGGCACCACTTCCAGCAGCCCACTTCCACTTAGAAATTGTGCCAAAGGCTCCATCGCAGCCAGGGAAGTGATACACGTGGCCTCCGCAATCAGAGGAGGTGTGCATCAGTTTCTGCTGCGTCTGAAGGCTGCCCTCCTCTCCTCCCCTTTCAGGGGAGGAGAGGGGGGCGGCCCTCAGACATGGCTGGGAACCACTCCTGGCACACTGACTCTCTGGGCCATCTTCTCCTCTCCTCTCCTCCAGAGGGCAGCTAGAGGGACAGCGTACCAGGAGTTGCGAGTAACTCCCAGCGTGCTAACTCTCTAGGCCACCTGTTTCCTCTCCTCCTATAAAGAAGAGGGTTGACCTTCTTCTGGCGCTAAATCCTGCTGGAGAGGTAGCAACTCACTGCCTCTCCAGCAGTGATTTTGAGTCACCCCTACCTCTGTGGGGAGGAGGGTTTTTAAAAAAAGCAAAAAGCTGGCAAAAAAAGCTTCTTTTGCTTAAAAAAAAAAAAAAAAGACAAATGGGCAGTGGGGGGGGGGCTAGGCTGGTGGCAGCACCCCTGAAGGGACAGCACCTGGGGCCTTTGCCCTCTCTAGGTCTGCCACTGATTGATCCTTTTCTTAGTATAACTGTATTGATGTTGCATCTCCTATTTTGTTTTTCATTGCTGCTTTGTGAATTTTTCTGGCTACGAAGCCTGTGTGGGAATGCTGGTTTATTCAGATTTTTACCCTACAAAGAAATTCAGGTTTCAAAAGTTACTGGACTGTTCCAACATGCTGCTGGGCCCCAATATTTAAGTGTGGATCAACATTCTACTGTGTCACCACAAAGGCTTCAATGTATTTGTCATCAATAGGTGGTAAAATGTCTGCCCACATAGAAAACATTGGCCCTTAGATGGCTGTGAATCAATTGAGTGACTGTTTTTAACTACTGAGATTGGCCTGAGTGCACAAGCATCGTGAACAGTCACTCAATCAGTAATATTTTTAGGACTATCAATGAAGTAGCACACAATCTGAAAATTGTGACATATGAATCTATACTGAGTCAGACCAGGGCTGGTTCATCCTTGAGGCCAATTGAGGCAACTGGGTCTGGTAGCAGATTGGTGGGTGGGACACTTCTCCACCTGCCCACTTGCCTCCACTGCTGCTTCTCCCACTCTCTGGTTTGGAAAAGGGGAATGGAACAGAAGAGAAAGCATGGAAGAGAGGAGAATCGTGGGTAGAGTATCACTGTAATGCACCACTGTTCTCTCCTTCACCCATCCTCTTCTGCTGCATCCCCCTCTTCCTTTTCCAATCCAACGAGTGGTGCAGGGGCGGCCCATCATCAGGTTAGGGTTGGCACATGCAATGCCTGACTGGAAGATAGCAACGATGGGCACTCAACTCAGGTTGACTCAACTTAGGCAAAAATGCCTTTTTGACAACTCGAGTTATCAACGTCACTGACCCCAACTCAACTTGCAACTCAGAGCCAGTGACTTGAAAAAAGAGTCTAGACTCAAAATTACTTGAGTCCCTATCTCAGCCTCCATGTGCCAGTGCACCTCCGTGTGCCAGTGTGGCTTTTTCGTGAGGAGGTGTAAACGTGCTTTACAGACTTGCACCAGCCCCAGTGCAGCTTAGGATTGCGCTGCACACTGGTTTATGGTCATTCCTTTCCCAAGAGGACCATGGACCATTCTAGTTGGAGGAGTGGGAATACAGTATAAGCAACTCTAACATCTCAGCAAAGTACAATTCCCAGAATTCTTTGAGTGACACCATGATAGTTAAAGTGGTGTGAAATGTGTGCTAGTTTGCAATGTAAATAGGGGGACTTTTACCTCAATCACATTTGCTTGTTTGAGAACTAGCAAAGGTGAGAGCGTGTTCGTTCATCCAACTGCAAGTTGACGTGAGCTACTTATTCTTAGAAGGGAGAATGGCAGCAGCAAGGTAAAAGGGAAGGCAGATGCAAGAACACGGCATCTCTCTCTCATTCTTCTTCATCTCTGATCTAGAGAGCATTCCATTTCCCACAGGGTAGAGAAGGCACTCCAGCAGCCGTATGCATACAATTTATGATTCAAAATGGAATGTGTCGGGCTAAAAGACGACTGACCTTCAGCACTGATTTCCTCTGCCACATTAGGTTTAAAGAGTCACCTGACTCAATCAATGTTGCAATTTATTGAAGTAAACAAACTCCCCTTTCACCTTTGACAAGCAATTTAAAATGCATCAGAGGCGCAGCACTGTGTGAGCAAGCTAGATTGATTCTCTCTTTAAACTCTGCCTCCTTTCCATCCCAGCCTTCTTGGACCTAATGAAACTGAGGGCATATCTCTGCTGGCAAGAGTTCTGAATTCCTTTCTACCCAGCTGAGTGCCAGAGGGCACCAGAGAAGCAGCTTGCTTTAGGCCTAGCTCTCACTGAGGAAACAAAACCTATTTCTGATCTGTATGGCTTCAGACTTCAATCAGTTACTCACATTATTGAATACTGAGTCTTCTCCTTCCTACAAAATTAAAAATCCATGCATAGAAAAATAGGCAGGCTGGGAAAAGACTAGACTAGAGCCATTAAGAAGCTGACGTACTGGGTCTGACCATTGTTCCGTTTAGCTCAGCGTCATCAGCAATGACTGGCAGTGGCTTTTCAAGGTTTCACAGTGGAATTTTTCTCTGCCCCACCCAGAGATGCCAAGGATTGGATTTGGGGCCTTGTGCATAGTAAAGCACATGCTCTGGCACTGAGTTTTCAGCCCTGACGCACTAGTTTTCATGGTGCTGGGAATTTTTGAGTTGGGAGAAGCATTTCATCTTGTCGTTTGAAATGGTACCACTTCTGACCAGAGTTTGTATGGCCCAGTTGGTTTTTGGTGTTGGCCCTGTTGCCAGAGGAGAGTTTCTGTTCAAAATAAGGGAGGCTGTTTTTGCCCCACCTGGATTCAAAAACATTAGTGATATTTTGTTAGTTAGTGTAGATCAGGGGTGCTCAAACTTTCAACTTTAGGGATGCTGGACCTTTAACAAGTGTATAGAAGAGAGAATTTCAGCAGGTGCAGCTTGTCATCTGTGGGATGACAAGTTGCACCTGCTGCAATTCTCTCTTCTATACACTTGTTGAAGGTCCAGCATCCCTAAAGTTGAAAGTTTGAGCACCCCTGGTGTAGATGTTAATGCAATATTTCAAATAGATTGGGTGGTGCCAGCCGGCAGAAGTGGAAGTGGCCGGGGTTTGCCTGTTGAGACTGCAACAAACAGGGTTGCTTAGGATGGTGGCACAGCCTAGCAACAGCCTTCTTAAGTTGCAGCAGGAGCAGCAGCTGAGTGTGGCTGGCTGGTGGTGGCAGCAGCCTGGCCCCCACCCACATGTTCTAAGTGATGGTGCCAGCCAGCAGCTGATAGAGCTGCTAAGCAGCATGAGCCAGCCGCAGCCCAATGCCCCAGCACATTGGCCCCAACACTGCCTGCCTTCTAGGATTATTCACTGCTTTGACTGATGATGAGTGATCCCAGCACACAGCTCAGGGCTTGGAGGAGAGGATGGGAGGAGCTTGCATGTGAGAGACTATTGGAGAGGAGTGTATGAGAATGAATGAGAAATAATAAAGGGTGTCTGAGACTTGGCTTACTTTCCTGAGTCATCTGTTTTGCATAGGTTTTGAGTTCTCTGCTAGCCCTTCTACCTAGAGATTATAAACCTCACTGTTTCCCATCTGTAAAATGGGTAAACGTTTTCTAGCCAGTTTCTAGATGCTTAATTCAGGACTTGACAAATTTGCTTCAGATCTAGGAGCCAGACAGATTTTTTAATGTTAAGGTTTTTTTTGTTTTAACACTACCCCCCCCCCCCCCAGAAAAAAACTTGCGTGGGGCCAGTGCTAGATGTAAGTATGTTTACTCAGAAAGGAGTCCCACTGTGTTCAGCAGAACTTAGTTTCAGGTAAATTTGCATAAGATTGTAGCCCTGACATGACATAAGCAATGTAATTGTCTCAGGTAGTCCTTGAGAAAGAGGATTAACATGGGCCCCTAGGCAAATTTCTCATTTTTCTTACTGCTTCTCATTTAAAGTCCTTTGAAATAAGATGTTTCAAAAGCAGCACCTGAGCACTCCTACTGATGACATCACCACCTGCTTGTAAGAGAAGTCCCAGTGGGCCCCCTCTTGACTACATCCCTGGTAGCCTCAGAAGCTACTAGCACTCCATGATATCACCTGCCTGTTTGCTTTCAGATGTTAGTCAGTTTGTGGCACAGTAAAGGCCTTCAAATCTTCAACAACAAAACCCCACCCTTGTTCTGCTTCACAAGAGATTACTTGCCTGGTTGCCAGTGGCAACCAGCAAGTGGCTATTTACAAGCTTGGAGGGTGCCCACTTGTATATTTGAGGCACTTTGAACTACTTGGCTGCAAGACTTTCATTCAGTTTGTAGGTGGATGCTATAAAAGAGGAGTCACATAGGACTTGAGGAAAAGAGTGTTTTCTTTAAAGTCCAACAAAGTAGTTACAATCTAAAATGTCTAATCCAGTGTTTCTAAAAGTGTGCTTCTAGGAGCTCTGGTGCTCTGCAATCACACCATAAGTAGCTACTGTCTGCTCTGCCCTGTGCCACTCTGCCCATGCCCTGGCACTCTGGGGGGGTCCCTGAGGTTCTGCCATTCGGGCTCTCCAAAACTCCATTTAGGAGTACAGAGGGCTGTGGAGACTGAAAAGTTTGAGAACCACTGATCTAATAATTCAATTTCAGATACTCTTTTTTATGTTACAGGTCCAGCCTATTTATACACGGATTTTTTATACACGGATTTGACTCAACAGGAATGGTCCCTGCAAATGAGAAAGAATGTGCTGAAGAAGGGGAAAAATGCATCCCTTTAAAATCAGTTTTGAAAACTGAACAGTCCTTTAACAATAGCCTCCTTAATGAGAGAGAGAGAGAGAGAGAGAGAGAGGGCAGCAGACTAACAATCCATCAATCCTTCTCTCTCCTGCCGACCCCCCCTTCCCCCAGCATAGGAAAGAAAGGCGATCATTTTGCATTGGTGAAGGGAGGGGCTGAGTGAAGTGCTGATGGATTGTCTCCTTAATGACTCTTATCTTAGAGTCAAAAGGTCAGCAAGGCTGTTTTTCAATCACTGGAGCAAAGAAACTTTGTTTTTTAAATTGGTTTGCTATATTTTTTTATTTTAGAGATTAGCTGATATATTAGCTGATAGGCATATTAATTTTCCTGCTTTTAATTTTTTTATTTTATTTTAGTATTTTTTTATCCAGTGCTTGGAAGGGAACCCACACGAATAATTAATCTCAACCTGTACTTTCCTTTTGTTGCCTTTTGTTGATCATGGTTGCTGCTGTAGTTCATACTGCCGCATCTGTCTCTCTAATCTTTAGATATTCTCTGAGCATATAATAGCATTATAAAAAGCTCATAAGAAGCTGATTACTGGCAAAATAACCCCACATTTTCCATTCACCTCTCAAACTCTGATCCATGGGGTACTGGGCAAAAATACCTGCAAAATATCCTTGGACAGCTGCAACCCATAGGGAGGATTGTGCCCAAGCACCAACTGTCTGACATTCCCATTACAGATTGAAGTCGGAGCCTCTTAAGCTTTGTGTGTGAAAATTCCTATTAGTGATGCTTAAGGAAGGCAAATGCCAAAATTGTGTGTGTGTGTGTGTGTGTGTGTGTGTGTGTGTGTGTGTGTGTGTGTGTGTGTGTGTGCGTGTTCAGAAGAGCCCCAGCTAGGGTTCATCTGGAAAGGATTTCACATTGAACTTGCCTGGCTGGTCCATTTAATGCAGGGCTGCCCAAACCCCGGCCCTGGGGCCACATGCAGCCCTCGAGACCTCTCAATGTGGCCCTCAAGGAGCCCCCAGTCTCCAATGAGCCTCTGGCCCTCTGGAGATTTGTTGGAGCCCGCACTGGCCCGACACAGCTGCTCTCAGCGTGAGGGCAACTGTTTGACCTCTCGTGTGAGCTGTGGGATGAGGGCTTCCTCCACTACTTGCTGTTTCACATCTGTGATGCAGTAGCGGCAGCAAAGGAAAGGCCAGCCTTGCTTTGTGCAAGGTCTTTTTAGGCCTTGAACTATTGCAAGACCTTCATTCATTCATATAAGTTCATCTTTAATATACTCATTTATATAAACTTATGTAAATTTATAAACTTATGTAAATTTTAAATGTAAATTAATTATTTTTTCCCCCAGCCCCTGACACAGTGTCAGAGAGATGATGTGGCCCTCCTGCCAAAAACTTTGGATACCCCTGATTTAATGCATCATGCTGTGTATCAACAGTGGCTAGATAGTACCTCTAAGAGGTTGTTCATAAGCAGGCCAGGGTGTCACTATCCACTCTCTGTTGTTACTGTTAACTTCCAGCAGCTAGAAGTTAGTGGTATATTGCAAGTCCCTGCATGTGTTGAGAATGTACTAGTGAGTAAGCTCACTAGATTTGCCAGGAAAATGTCTAACTATATGGTGCTCTCTACACTAGTTTTCAATAGTAGGATGATGGCACAATCTCTTGCAAGGCAGTTTATCAAAGAAGGCAGGAGAGGTCCTAAGTAATCTTTGTAATTGCTACCGATTGCAGAATTTTGAGTGTTTGACTAGTTACAGGTCTTGTTTTGTTCTTCCTCCCATTTAGAGCAAACCCCAGGTGTGAGAGGGCCCTGGGGAAAGTGCTCTCTAATGAGTCCCCACCTAGGTTGCTTGGCCCCCAGTAAGTTTCCTCAGTGGTGAGCAGGTGCTCAATGGCGGATGTTACAGTAATGGCAGTGATACTCCTGACAGCAGTGACATAGCTGTGGGTGCCATTTTAATTCTCTCACAGTGTCGTGGCCCACAGTGTAAGTGTTGCCCTGGAATGATGCTACATTGGGGACAGGGGCATAGTGAAGGGATTGCAGCAGTACTCCCAGCTGTTCTGCTGAAGAAGGGTTTAAAGGGTATGTGGCCAGGTTGTTGTTGGTAGGTCCTCCCAAGGTGCTGGAGCTGGTGCTGTATTTGCCCTTAAGCCTGACTGTATTTGAGTGAGGCCTAGCTCTTTTTCTGCCCTCCCACCTGAACAGTACAGTGGAATTATTTAATGACATTGTTTTCACTTTCCCCCTTGCCCTTCTCCAGCCTTTTTGTTGTGTTATCTGCAGCGCTTTCAAGTGACAGCTACCTCTGAGCTTCAGAGGCCTTGAAACTCTAAAGGTTATCTGCTTCTCTGATGGGGGTTGTGTGGTGCCGGATACTGAGCTTAATTGGCATCTTGGCTCCATGGCTTTTTCTTTCTGAAATCCCACTCAATCCCCCTTCAGGCAGCTAAGAAGTGAATCAATAAATGGACCCTGAAGCCCTTTCCTTGCTCTCTGAAATGGTGGGCCTCTGTATATTCCCGCCTGAGAACATTTTCTGCAACAACCTGCTCCAGGGAAAGGGGGAATTTGAAAATAAAGGAAGCTGGAATTCTCAAAAGTCCAAATTGCACACCACAGATTCAGTTCTTAGATTTCTATTGCCTCACACACCCTGTCAAAATGAGAATTACTAGCAGTTCCTCTCTGGAGACAAAGGGTTAAACCTCCTTAAGGCTCAAAATGTCCTTCAGGGCAGGGCAGTGTTTGTTCTACTGCCATTCATACATTCATTATGTATTACAATCTCTTGTATTCTTGTTTAGCCTTCAGTAAAATTTGACACGCCTGTTGTCATCAGACATCAAGCTGGAGTATTTGTCCTTTATTATCATGGAGAGTGCTGATGGAGGCTTATGAATAAGATGAGCTTTCATACTGAGGTGGGAGAATGTGCAGTTATCAATTCTTTGTGCTGACCAGACTAACTGTTGCCATGGAAGCCTTTGAAAGGAGAACTGAGCAAACATGGAGCCCCTTGAAATGCCGCAGGCATGGCGACACCTAGACAACTCCCATTTTGTACGGTTAGATTTGCAGCAGTGGCCTGGAGAGGAGGCTAAATAAGCACAGCTGTAACCCATCAGGTCTTGTCTTCTGGCTGTTACTTGCCCCTTTAGAGGTGGGTGTATGTGTGTCTCACCTTGTTCATCTACATCCTACTGTTTCTCAGCAAAGTGGGGAGTGACAGCTACAAGGAGCAAGGAAGGATAACACTTGGCTGCTAGGGATGCCTTAAATGTAGATTTTGGAATTTGAGTTCCATCTGTTTCTCTTTTGTGCTGAGACACATTCATAATTGAAGTGGCAGTCCTCGCTATCTGAATGCCGATATCTAGCAGCTCATAAGTTTGTGGTTTTGTCAGTGGAGAGATTCTCATTGTTGCATTCTAAACTCATGGATCTGCTCAGCACTCTGTGAAAGCCTAACTACATAGAACCTGGACTGTGTGTCGCTTTTTAAACATTGGCCAGCTGCCTCTGGAGAGGATGCCCTTAGCAGACTGCAGCACATACTGTTTGATTAATCAACTAAACCCAGCAGCAGATGTGACTTGAAATCCAAACTCCCAGAGCTGTGAGTGTTAGAGTGCCTGAGCTCTTGAGGTGGTTCCTCTTAATTACAGTCCACAGCTCTGCCACCATGAAGCACTAGGGTTCATCTGTCATGAGCCCCGCTGGAATCTGTATCCTTGGTTGGAATCCAACAGAAGTCCAGGTCATTAAAAGATATTAACACTTCCAATACATCTACTATATAGTGGAGGTACATGGTGAACTGGAAGTGTGTGCCTATGTTTGTATATACAGGTTGTCCCTCAGTATCCATAAGGGTTCTGTTCCCAGGGAAAAAACAAACCCCTACCCATGCTGAAATCTGCAGATAATTGAATCCGTTGATTTTGGGCCCCTGAAAACCTCTGAAGGCAAGAGGGCTTCCCCAGCCCTCAAAATGCCTTTTAAAGGCGTATAAATGTCACTTCTGGTTTCCATGAGAAACTAGAATTTGCAGGGTTTGGGGGGGATATTTTTTGCCCAAAACAGGCATTCTGAGCCCCAGATGCACATGGCCTCTGTGGGCCTCAGAACAACCTCCAGAGGTGACTGGAGCACAGCACAGCTCCAGTCACATCCGGAGGGTCCAGGTGAGCTCTCCCCCATGGATTCTGAATCTACAGATTGCGAAATCTGCAGGTACCAAATTCAGATAACAAGGGCCAACCTGTATACATTTTCTTTTCATACAGTATCATGATGGTGGTTTTGCTACTTATGTTAGCCCATATGTGCATTCCTGGATAACATCCCAGAATGTACTTTGTAGTTTTATGAAACAACAGAGAAAAGACAAAATGCGCCTGCATCTGTGATGGGTGGATCTTTTCAGATTTCCATCAACTCTTGCAGAAGGGCTGCAAATTGTCAATCTGGCAAAAAAGGCAGTTAAGGCCGAAGTGCAGTGCTGGTTACTGGAGGTGGGGAGAAAACCGCAACCAAGTCCCAGCTGAATCCTGGATTGCAAAAGGTGTGGTCCTGAGGTGGAGCTGGATGAAGACTGCCTGAAGTGAAGCCGATGTAGCCCAAATTTGTGCTTGAAAAGGAGATGACTGGAATTCATTGATAAAGCTGATATGACCCTTGGTGAGAGAGAGGAGTCACAGTTGCGTACTGTGGTGAAAGGACAGACTGGAGTGTTGGAATGCTGAGAATATCAATGACAAGAGTGATAAAAACTGGAAGGTCCCCAGCTGAAGGCATGTCTTGTGCAGCTAAGAAAGATGACTTCACGTTGAAAGAATCATCTGGACAGAGGGGTTCTCTCTCTCTCTCTCTCCCTCTCTCTCACACACACTCACTATACTATAAAAACCCTTATCAGATCTAGGACATGCCTGCCTCTGTAAACTGCCTGTATATATGATGAGAAATCCAAGGATGAGAAAGGTGGTATATAAAGAAATCATTTTTGAAGCACACGCTTATAATGGTGAAAAAATAGTGGTTGTGTTACACAAACATGATACTTACGCAATGATGATTTCAAATAACAGGATGAGGGGAGGCAAGAGAGGGTCCAGCCTTCATAGCTGCTGTAATGGTTCACTTAGCTAATAGTTTTAGAAGGGGGGAGTCTGGATTGGGGGAGTCAAAAGGGGGTTGGATTTGCCTAAAATTGGATGGAGGAGGGTCATGCGGCCCCCACCTCTTCTCTCATAATTAAAGTACTGCAGTGCTTACCAACAGCATGAATAGGTCTTGATTTCTTAAACAGATGTGATGGAAGTGGGAAGAGTCCTGTCCATCTGCCAAAGTACTTCAAGCTTAGCATCACAATATATGTTTGGGGTTGGGATCTCAAAAGCTGCATATATTGTCTTGATGCCCAAGAAGCCTTTGCAGTGCTCTGTATGCATTTTGAACTTGCTTTGTCCCAGAATGCCTGCTGACTTGCTTTCTTTCTTCATTTTTCTCCTTTCCTTTCTTACAGGCTACAATTGGAATTGACTTCTTATCTAAAACCATGTATTTGGAAGACCGGACAGTAAGTGGCAGCCATTACGGAAGGGCTGATATTTTCAAGCTATGTGTTGTTGTTTATAAATCATGGGCAAGTGTGTGTGTGGGGGGATGAATTGCCCAAATGGACATGCAAGTAATCTGTCTGTGCACTTCCATGTTGCCTCAGTGGTTTGCTTGTGACAGAGCCCCTTTTCTTCGAAGTTATCTGTCTTGAAAGAGGATTGGACTCCTGCTGTTTCCACTTGGAGATTTCCACATGGTTTCTTCTTGTCCTCTGTGCTATTTCAAATGCAATCCACTTTCAGGTGGATGGAGTGACTTTGAACATACCTTCCCCTGACAACAGTAACCTCTCTTGAATAGATTATGACACTCCTAGTGTATATATTAGTTTGGCGCACAATCCATACAGATTTGGCTAATCCCCCCAATGACTTTATCCTGGGATTTTGGTGAACTCTTTCTACATTCAGGGCATCCTTTTGACATCCACTCACCCTCTGAGCATCTGCCATGGAATCCCAATGTGTTGCTGAAGATTTTGCCGCATGGTCAAGGCGCATGACTGTTTCAAGGCACATGACTGGTGTGTCTGGCCTTTAGACCAGACTTTGAGACCAAGCCATGTGCCTTGTAGCCATGCTCGTTGTGGGTTTATTCCAGCTGAATTCCCTTACTGGAAACCTTGTTGGTCCAATTGGGTAAGAAAAGGAAGGGGAAAGACTTCCTTCCAAGTCCCCAACGGGGCTCTCTTGTTTCTAGGATTTTGGACTGTGATTTTGCACATTTTTCTGCATAAATAGGAAATGTATATTCCCTGCAGAGCTACTTTTTGTCCTGTGATTCAGGCCGTTTGCAACCAGCAGCCTCTCTTCAAGGACAGGCAATCATTTCCATTTGCTAGGAAATCTTCCTAAGTGTCTGTATTTTGCCTTTTCTCCTCTCTTCTCAGAAATGACCCTGGAGGAAAAACCCACTGTAAAAATGTCTTGATTTATAGATTTGGGGGGAACTTTGTGCAAGGATAACCCAATGTCAGCGCAGATGGGAGGGAGCTCTAATGAGAGCAAAGCAGCAGCAGTTGCATTAATAAGTAGCAGCTAACTATCTTGTGCAGTGTAAATGCACTCTCAGACATCCATCTCGGGCCTAATGGGTTGTTTCCAAGGCTTTCCAATTGCTCTAATGAAAGCCACAGGGTGAGTGATGTAGGAGCTCTGCAAAAGCACTGGTAGATTTCCCCAGGCTTCCCAAGGGGTTGCCTCTGATCCAGTGGCAGAAATGTGAGTGTGAGTGTGTGTGTGTGTGTGTGTGTGTGTGTGTGTGTGTGTGTGTGTGTGTGTGTGTGTGTGTGTGTGTAAAATCCTTTCCCAAGATGTCCCACAATGGTTGTGTGTTGATTCAGAGCATCGGGAAAAGATGAAGTCAAATATACTATGAAGTGGCTTAACACTTCAAGCTTTGCAGCAAGTGTTCCTGACACTTTTCAATCTTAAGTGCGCTCTTTTTGTTGTTGTTGTTGCTTTAAAACACTTGTCCAAATGTACTCTGTGCTGATGCCACTCTTGAGTGCTCCCAATGTATCATCAGCAACTCATCTAGTTCTAGTTCTGCTTGCAGTGCAGGTGGGTGTACAGAGCGTTGCAAATCTCACAGGTCATTGAGAACTGAACTCTCAAATGTGCGTTGGTGTAAATATGGCCTTGAACATCCCACACAATCAATCCCATGCAGACACATGCCTCCCAGTCTGTTGAGTGCTTTGTTTCCCTGCTTCAGGCCTCCCAAAGTTCCCATCACTCACGGCGCTAGCTAAAACCCTGTGTTGGCAGCCTCGAGAGAAGCATGATGGCAGGTACAAGGCTAAGCTCTGGCCCTTACATTGGGTCCTTCTAGACCTGGGGCAGCTGAAGGGGTTGTAGGCTGCACTCTCCAGATGTTTCATTCTAGAGTAGTCCTCTGGCTAGAACCATGTGGTAGGATGCAGCCTTGCCCTGCCACTAGTCATATTGTTCTTATTAATGAAACGACGTTATGACCCTCCTTGATACTAGTATTGTCTATTTTATTGACCTAATGAAACCCGTTGTACCTTTCTTACCTGTCTTTCCATTGTGTTTTAGTGGCCTCCTGTTCTTGCACCACACCACTTATGAGACTCCCAAACAACCTTTCAAAGTGTGTGCATCACACCAGAGTACAAGCGCTTACCTGTGCAGCAAAGGAATATGAGTGTTTTTCCACCCCTTGAGTAACCAGCAAGGGAGGATAAGAAGTGAAGAAATTCCAAGTCCCCCAAACCCTGAACTTTCAGGAACATTGCAGTTAATTGATAGATACCTTCTTTGTTTGTTCTTGCTCTCTTGTTCTCCCCCTTTCCTGTCTTCCGTGGCTGTTTTTCCTCTTAACCATGTGTCTCCCCTCTCTTTCATTTCCCTTCTGTCATTCTTCTTCCTCGCCTTGGCAGGTGCGGTTGCAGCTCTGGGACACAGCAGGCCAGGAGAGATTCCGAAGCTTGATTCCCAGTTACATTCGAGACTCCACAGTAGCCGTGGTGGTCTATGACATCACAAGTGAGTCAAGTTTGGGTGTGGTTGTCTATGCAACAAGCCTGGGAGTGCATTGTCCTTTGCAGCTCAGTATAGGTAGTTGGGACCAGGTGGATTATATGTAACTGTACCTGGCAAAAGGCTATGTCAGGTGCCATGCGTGAAAAGTATGTGAATTCTAGCATGAGAGAGACTCGGTGCTCCATGCTGTCTTTCTGCACCACAGTAGCATCATTTTATTTTGAAGGAGTTGCTTCTGTCTGTCCTTAAGGCCTGTTCTCTTATGCCATTGCCACACAAAATATCTCCTGTTCCTCACATCCCGCTTAACCATATGTTCAAAGCTTGAATTAATGATTGCTTAAATGTTAGCACTTTCATTACTATTTTGCTGAGATGACAGCAGCTATGTTTCATTGCTAGTGCATGGCAGCATAGTGCAAAAGAGCTCGATTTTGTTCCTGAAAAGTCCAAAGACCCCAAAATGTTTTGCTGGATCAGAACAAGTTTCAAGACAGCCTAGCATGCGGCCAGTCTGTGGGCATGTCTGTGGGCATTCGCACACTGGAGAGACGAGGGATTCCTTAGCTATCTACATGCTTCTACACCTCAGAAATTGGGATAATATTTTGTTTCTCTACTATTATGTATTGTCACACTCATCACTTCATAAATAGATGGAAAATAGCCAGTGAGAAATACAATGAAATTTATTTATTTTTTCATATTTTTATACCGCCTTCCTCCAAGGAGCTCAGGGTGGTGTACATAGTTCCTCCCCTCCTTTGTCCTCACAACAAACCTGTGAGATAAGTGAGACTGAGAGATAGTGACAGACCCTAGGTCACCCAGGAAGCTTCATATCTTAACAGGGATTTGAACCTGGATCTTCCATGCCAAAATCTAGCTCCCAAACCACTGCACCATCCTGACTCTCTGAATGCCTGAGGATAGTCATTTGTATTAATACAAACCACTGTGAATAGAGGAAGAATAGTCTGATGGGTGTAAAAGAACTTAGTTCATTTCTGTTCCCAGAGTTAATGGTTTTGTGCCTGTGACGATTGTGGCTTTGCTTGCAATCCTGTTTTTCTTTGTAATACCTGTATCTCTTTCTCCACCATTTCTTTAGTCAAGCATAGATGTTGACCTCCATCAACAGTCCTGTCAGTCATCATAGTTGCACATGATGATCTAGTGTTTTCCTGTAGATATCCTAATCAACCTGTTAAAGTTTCCCACTGAGGGTGCTGTTGAACATGACAATGATACAGCATTCACACCTGTTCATGGTGGTGGTCAATAAATTATTAGAGTTGGAAGGTGCTTGAAAGGTCATCTAGTCCAACCCCCTACCTGTTGCAGGAATCCTCCTAGACAGCATTAAACTGAATAACCTCTAAATTGGTTAGCCACTAAAAGAGAAACACCATTTTATCTCCAAATTTGCTTTCCTGAAAATATAACTTCCATACACTTTATTTACAAAGCCTGACTTGCTAGGTGACTTGCTAGGCAGGAATGAATTGGCTCATGAAGATGATAGCAAGGATAGCAAGTCATGCACTCTGATATGCAATCTTTCCCCATGCTACATGGAATCTTCTGAAGGGAGTGAATGTCTGTGGAACCCCTGGTTTGGTACCTGAACTGAACTTGGGAGAATGTCCTGTGTTCATGCATCTGAAAAGGGGGGAAAAATCTAAAACCAGGATTTGGTTTTAGTGCATCTTTGAGACTACCTTCTCTATAGCCATTCCATCAGTAGCTATATTTATTATTCCAACCATTATTATGGTTAATTAATAATGTTATTAATTACAACCATCATAGTTGATCTGGAAGTAGGTGGTTCTTTGAGTAACTTGATCCCAGGGTGTAGAGGGTGACGTGACCACTATGTGTACTTCTACTAATCTATTAACTACTAGAACAATTTCATATTCTTACTAACTCTATAAAGAGAATCACTGTTTTAATAATGAGTGAGTCCCAGGTAAGAGAGATGACTCAAGCCTAATTATCCCAGATACAAATCCAACTTTTTAGCCTCTAGGCCCCATTGGGCAATACATTTTCACTTTTAGAACCCAATAGTGTTTTATTTTAAGATTTACTAGGTCATTCTTTTAAGAGTTTGTTGTTGCTGTCCATCATGAGGCTGGACTCTGATCTTTTCTGTATCTGTCTCTTGCTGTTTGCTCTGACTTACTCATGATCTTTGTTGTAATTAATGTAAGAAGAAATGCAGAGTGACAGAAAAGCAGATCTGCATCCTTTTGGTGGCCCCTGCTAGCTCAACCATCTGAAGCAGTCGCTGACAGGTCAGGGCTATGCAGGTGACTCTATTTGAAGTGACTCATTAAAAACGCTCCATTTAATTGATTGCTTTGGCCAGTCTGAGACCCATCCCCTGGTTGCTTGCACTAAACTCTTTAATTGATGTTAGATTCTGCTAGCACAATGCAAAGAAAGGACTACAAGGAGCAAACAAAAGAGATATTCCAAAGAGAGCCAGTGTGATTCCACCAGTCACACGTCATTAGTCTGATTTTAAGTTGCAGCTAAAATCCACAATCCGACTTGCACAGAAAAGCATCTGTGGATGGAAGACAAGTCTCCCTTCTAGGAGTTGAGGGCAATAATGACAATTTGAGTTACATAGTTTAATTAGAGCAGCATTTCTCCAAGTCTGCTCCTAGAAGCCCTGGGGCTCCTTGAGACCCCTTTAGGGTCTCCAGGAGCACACCTATAAGTAGCTGCCATCTGCCCCCCCTTCCCGGTTCACTTGTCTGTCCTGCACCTCACCTGTTCCTGGCCCTCGTTCTTCTCCTATTCTGGCTCTTCACCAGTATGTTGGGCTCAGTGCTGCACCATTCTGCACATGCTCCAGGGATCCTTGAGACTCTGCACATGTGCCAGTGGTACTCCCTGAGACTCCTCTTAGGAGTGTAAAGGTCTCTGGAGACCTGAATGTTTGAGAACCACTGTGTTTATATGCAGGATGTATGGCATTAACATCTCTGTTTAAATTAGAAGTGCTTTTGGAGCTCCAGGCCTTGTTCCCCTTTTTGTCCCTTTCCTACTCATGACATTTCTAGGGAGAATATGGTCGCTACAACTCAAAAAGGATATAGTAGAACTCAGAAAGGTGCAGAAGAGAGCAACCAAAATGATTAATGGGTTGGAGCACCTCCCTTTTGAGGAAAGGCCACAGTGAGCTTACGGGGGCTCGTCAGTCTAGAAAGGTGCCAAAGGGGGAACATGACTGAGACATGTAAAATTATGCATGAGAAGAATAGAGGAAAATTCTCTTGCACAACACCAGAACCAGAGGTCATCCACTAAAATTGACTGGTAGGAGAGTCAGAGAAAAGAAAATATTTCTTTACCCAATGCATAATTTGTGGAACACCTTGCCACAAGACGTTGTGATGGCACCTGACACACATGGCACGTTGTGATGGCACCTGGCACCTGACGTTGTGATGGCACCTTTTTAATATCTTTAAAAAGGTATTAGAAGATTTATGGAGGAAAGGTCCATCACAGGTTACAAGTCATGATGGCTGTATGCAACTTCTGGGGTTTAGAGATAGTCTACTTCTGAATGCCAGGTAAAAGGCAATGGCAACAGGATGCAGGTGTCTTATTGTCTAAGTTTGCAGTCCTATATGCATTTATCTGGGAGTAAGTCCCATTGAAATGAACAGCCATGCCTAGGATTGCACTGTAACTCCATCACCTCAACCACAATGCCACTCTGGCCTTACCTTATAGCAGTTATACATTAGATTTTATGGGAGCAGAGCCTAAACACCCTGACCTTTTCTGTTCCTGTGCTCCTTCAGATAGACAGATAATCCTCTTGAAACTCATTCAAAAGCTTAGTGGTGAATTTGCCCTGCTGTCTTTTGCAACTACTTATGTCAAAGGTATTGTTGCTTTAAAACATTTGTAATCTGCAGCCCAAGAGAGTTATGGGGAAAATGCCTTTTTGCCTTGTTTCCATCTCCCTTGTTTTTCTTCTTCTTCACAGATCTCAACTCCTTCCAGCAGACATCCAAATGGATTGATGATGTCAGAACAGAAAGAGGAAGTGATGTCATCATCATGCTAGTGGGCAACAAAACAGACCTTGCAGACAAGAGGTAAATAAGTGCTAAAAGGAGAAAGGAAATAGTTTCTTGGAGAAAAGGGTTAAGGGTATTATGAGCACATTCCCCTGGGGGCTGGGGATAAGAATAGGCCCTCAGTTTGGCTGTACTTGTCCTAAGATAAGAGGTGACTAAACAGCCACCAGGTAGATGGGGCTTATTAGCCTGGGAAGGCAGCTCATCTGAGAGAAGGAAAACTCTGATCCCAAACCTCCACTGCCTTGTGGCTACATCCAGTTATGGAAAAGGCTTCAGGAGTCAACCTTGAGGCAAAATCCGGAGCCGGAGTCCCTAAGGCAGTTCATGGCTGAACACAGTCACGTTCTGGCAACTACGTTCTGGCAACTCCTGCAACGCCGCTGGAACCAACCATACTGGCTTCTGCCTTTCCATTGGACCATTTCAGCGACGTGGAGAGGGGGGATTTGCTGCATGGGTAGCAGTCTATCGGCCATATCTACCTTACCCAGGCTTCGTGCACTGGAGAGGACACTGTTCCGGAACCGCTATTCAGAGCGTGATACCATAGTCTTCCAAGACTGAAGGATGCCAACTATTATGAGCACAAAAAGCTTGCAACAGGCAATAATTGTCATGCTGTAAAGGTGTTGTGTTGTCCCTTATTGCCACAGGCACAAGATTTCGTAGAGTGAAATTGACAATTGCTGTTTCATTGACCATTGCTGAATCCTTGGTTGTGTTTAAGAAAAAAACCCCCACCAGCAACTTCCCTCCTATCTGCAGATATTTCAATAGCTTCCCAGTCTTTCTCAGTGGTGTTGAACCAGTTGCTATTGTCCCTTGTTGTTTGTGCCCACTACCCTAGGCAGATAACCATTGAAGAAGGAGAACAGAGGGCTAAAGAACTGAATGTCATGTTTATTGAGACAAGTGCGAAGACAGGATACAATGTAAAACAGGTAAGGAATCTTTTGTTTCTGTTAAGGATTGAAGTCAATGTCCTCATTGTATACTTGTTCCAGTTTGTGTGCTGTAGCCTTCCTCTGTGCCACATACTGTGTAGTATTTTTTTTCTTACATGTAAGTACAGTACGCATCTTCCATCAATAAATGTTGGCACATAACTGTTATGTTAACACAAGTATACAGCAAACTATGGGGTAGGTTATCTCCATGTAGAGAAATACGTAATGTATGAAGCTGTCTTAAGTGGTAGCCTAACACAGTACGATATCATTATAGAGAATTTCCAACTTGATCTCACAGTAGTGGCATAGCTAAGGTGGGGCTGGGGGGTTCAAGGACCTGGGTTCCATGCCTGAGGGGGTGTCAAAGTCGGAAGTACTTTCATGAAAAAAGAAGTTATTGCTCAGCAGCAGCTGCTGCTACCTGTCCCATCCCCAGCATGGCTGTCACATGCAAGTATCCTGGCCCTTTGTGCCCTCCCCCAGCTTCTGCCATGGAGCATCCCCCCACTCCGATCCAGCCCCCCATGCACGCCTCTCCTTCTCTACTGGGGTACTGGCGCTGCACATGGCCAGAGGCCTCTCCTGGCACTGCTCCTCCACACACAGCCCACTCCCTAGCGTGCCTGGTTGCAGGCTCCTTTTGCTTTCATCTGTTCAACTGAGCAGCCAGTTCGGGAACTTCCCTATTGAAATCCACACAAATCACCAAAAGATAAGAAGTTGTCACATTCCTACACAAGCCTTTAGGCTTCGGGATGTCTCAGTTTCTCTTATAAACCAAAATATCTGGTTACCAGTCAGTGGTGTCACTAGGGTTTGCGGCACCCAGTGTGGGAGGCCAGTGCATTACCCCCATGATGGACCTCCTCCCAGTGGGTGGGTGGGGCAATACCCTGGGATGTGTGTAGTACCTGTACTTCTGCGAAGCAAATCAGGGAAGTGCACTCAGATGAAATTCCCATTCTTCATGCTAACTTAGATCAATTTAGATCAATTAGCACTTTTAGGTACTGAAACATTATTTTGACTAGGAGGAATATTTTCTAACTGACCATCTCCAGTGGCTTTTTAGCTGATAGTCAAGAAAATGCGCATTGCAATGAAACAAACTGGGATTCTGATTCCTAAAATTAAATTTTGCCAACTTAAAAAAATGGGAGCAGCTATGTCAAGAAGGCCAAGATAATCATTATGACAGCTTTCATCATTCTTAGCTGCTATACGTGAAAAAAAAAATCTTTGATTAAATATCTTCTGATTTTACTTGCCACACAGGGCCACTTGTACAGCTCTGGTAGGGCAAACAACAACCATATATCCCAAGGGCTGCCTGGGTGTTCCACAAGCCCTTGAAGAGAGGCAGCCTTGTATGCTTGGAGGGCAGAATATTTTTAAACTGGTCCCACTTCCAAAACTAAGTTTCCTAGTTTTGCTTTCCCCTGCAGAATGTGGCTTGGCTTGCTTGCTGGGTATCATGCACGATTGGCTCCATAAACACCTTTCAAAAGCTTACCTGCTCTCTTCATGTAGCACCCTGTGGTTTTTGTTGCATGCATTGGTGAAAGAGTGTTTGTGTAGATGGGATGGCAACTCAAATATCTTTTAGTCCCTTCCACCTCTATAGTTCTGTGCCACTTTAGCTGCTCCAGCATAAACCATATGTTTGATTCATAGAAATTATTGTTTTATAGACTCAGTGGAGCAGCTTCCTTTTCCACAGGTGCCCTCATACTTGTTTCTAGGGGCTAAAGAAATGAAGGGTGACTTGAGAGCCCCTGGGGCTGCCTGTGACCAACTTTGCTGTTTTCAGCTGCTCTGCAGATACAAAATGTAGTTGTAACTATAGACCAATGATGTCTTTTGCTATTTGACCCATCCTTCTGTCCACCATTGTTGTCCTACAACCCACGTGTTGCTCTAGCTCTTCCGACGTGTTGCCTCAGCTCTGCCAGGGATGGAGAGTGTTCAGGAGAAAAGCAAAGAAGGGAGTATCCTTTGTTAATAACAGCTGCTTTTCACATAAACCTTTTCTATTGAGGATCTCACTGTTCTGAGAGGAAGCTAAATAAGGCTGTGTTCCTAACATAAAGTTTAATGTGACCCCTGCTACAGCTGAGTTTATGTGAATGTGCAACTTACATTGGCCAGAATCCTCACATACATTCCAAATCTATTTTCTCTTCTTTGTAAAGAAGAACATGGTAAAAATGGAAACTAGGAAGGACAACATATGTGCAGTGGTAAATAGCAGCTATAAGCCCAGCCTGGACACAGTTCATCATAGGTAGGGATATCTGTACTTATGTATTGCACCAGGGAAGACTGAATTCTGTCATCCTCAACTATGCCTATTTTACAGAGTTTTTTCTGCTTCTTCTAGTCATGAGGGTAAGAATCTATTAATTACAGGGCAGTGAAGCTTGGCCTATTCCCTATGTGCTCCCTGAGGGCCCAACCCTATCCAACTTTCCAGCACATGTAGCCACAATGCAGTCCCAAGGTAAAGAAACAAATATTCCCATACCTTGAGGAGGCCTCTGTGATTGTCTCCCCACCACAGGATGCAGCACAAGCCCCATTGGCACAGCAGCACTGACACTGGAAAATTGGATAGGATTTGGCCCTGAGGCTGCTGATGGGCCCCTATGAAATTCAGGAAGCTGGACTAGATGGGTCTTTGGCCTGATCCAGCAGGGCTTTTCTTATGTTAAATCCTACTCAGTGCTTCTCTTCTCTCCCACAACCTTTTGAAATTTTGCCAGCTATTGGCCACATACAGATATATTCAGAAAGATAGAAAAGTAATCTTATTTAGTAATCTTAAAAAAGTAACATCTTATTTCCTGTAAGATGACGGCTGAAACTTTCAGGCTGTCAAATGGTGTATCGTAAAGCAAAAGTGATGCTTACCAGAAACTGAAATAGATAAATTTGCAGCTGCTGTTGTAAAAAACTTTGGAAACAGGTACACCAGCTTTTCAGTGTAATTGGTTGGAGAGTGGCAGGTGATGCCCGTACCCCCAGGTCCTATAAACTCAAGTCTAAACAGGTATGAGAAACCTTAAATTGAATCTAGTTACTTTTTTGAAAAGAAAAAAAAAACTAGTTATTGTCCATTATTTTTATTTTTTCACATTTTTATACCACCCTTCCTCCAAGGAGTGCCCATTATTGTAAAGCTGAAGTTCAGAAGTATACTACCATGGTCTTGGAAAAAACAGAATTTTACATCTTTATTCTCACTTATTTCCTTAATCATCCTAGCCTCTGCTGTGACCCAATCCCACCTACCACCCCCTATTCCTTTTGGAGAATGTTTCTCCTAATCCTTCTGTCTCATCCATTTAGTGCATAGTTTACTCCAAGCCCTCCAGGCAGGATTATCACTGCTGGTGCTACATAAATGTTTAATAGAGTAGTTTATACAGATTTCTTGCTGTTGTTTTTCTCTGTTAAAATGTTAATCCTGGCCCAAGCATTGTGTTAACTTCTGTGGTGAGAAATATCATTCATGATAGTGATTGTGCACCTCATTGCTCCAAAATGACTTTATGGCCCAACATACAGTGTTCTATGAAAGCCCAGACCTTCCTTTCTTGATAGGCAGAGACCCCTTCCCCATGAAAGCTAGGTTTGTAACCTTTAAGAGCTACAGCGATTACCTGCACACCCAGAAGCCTATGCTTGGTAAAATCTCATAAACCAAAAGTCTGATTGAATAGAACTTCCAAGGCCTTTACTATTAAACAGTAAACTTATATGTTCTTTTCTTATCAAGATAAAACAGAGTTCAGTGTGCATGATAAGTAAATATGCTAGAATGACATAATTCTATAGGCTGTGCATTATTTCTCCTGATGCAGAACTGCTTGTTAACTCAGAGACTTTAATATATATACCTACATAAACTAAAATCATTACTATTCTTTGTTGTCTTGTTGTCATCAAGAAGAAATTGCTCTGCTGCTCTACATTTACCAGGAGTCAGTGTCATGTGTTAGCTATTCCAATTTGTTCAGCCACAATCCTTAAGGAGCCCTGACTTAAGATTCCTCTTAAATTGGTTTAAGCATTATTTTGTGCATAGTCTTGAATCCCTCTGTTCAGAAAACGGTCACAGTCTATAGCGATACCATACTGGAAGAACCAATTCTTATGAATTCTTATGAATTGCTTATTTCCAGAAAATCTTGATCAATGATTAATTTAAAACAGTTCCAGTTGCTTTGCTTGTGTTTTTCTTTTAAAAACACAAGGTGGGATTATGCAAGCCATGTGCTATCGCTCCTGTGCTGTATGTCCAAATGACTTCTCAGCATTCCCCTTGAAGATTGTCTTAGGATGACTATAGATGCAAGCACCCACCCTTCCTCACAAGTGGTCATGTTAACTGAATGCAGAATACCATTTCTGCAATTATGGAACAAACACTAAAGGAAAACATCAGCCTAGAGCAGGACTAATGAATGTGGTCCAATTAAGTATTGTTTATTACAGAGAAGTTCATGGTTTCTAAATTAAACACAGCCTGTAATGACTTCCCCTCTCTCTGAAGCTGGCAGAAAATGGAGAATAATTGTCACACCGGGAGTGTTTGCCAAACAATGACAGCTCATGCCATGTTGGCTGGCATTCCCTTGGTTAAGTTAGGCAGGCAGGCCAAGGCTCTGTATGCCTGCCATTCTGGCTGCAACAGCTATTCTTCACGGATAACATTGTGATTTAGAAATTATCTTGATCAGAATGCCCACTGAGCTTAGCTGGTCTGGAAACAGGCCAACACCAATGAATAGGCTGAGGAAGGGGGGCAGGCACGAGGCTCCAGAGGGCATATCAGCACACGGCCAGTGCCTCCCTTTGGCCATCTTTGACCACTTCTGGCCCAGCCACTGCATACCTTTGCTGTTGATTTTGTTTTCACCACTCGCCATTAGGGCACACAGTGGCTGGGCCTGAAGTGGCCCAAAGGAAGTTGAGTCTTTCACATTTAAATCAATGTGAGAGGCTGGAAGCTTTGGGGCGGGGGGGGGGGGTTTGATGTGATTATGTCAGCCTATGAAAACTGAACTGCAGGATTTTTCTGAGACTGTTGCGTACCAGGCATCTGGATAACATGAGCCTAGAATAATCTTGATCCCCTTTTTCTGCTTTACATTTCTTCCCAATTCCGAAATGCCATTCATCTTCACTCTTTCCCCATATACTTTAAAAGCTATCTTATACATACAACAGCCAAAATTAAAGTCATCTAATTTTCCCCTGCTCAAGATTAGGGAGGGGAAGTGGTAAAGTTTTTCCTAATCTGTATCATTTCAGGTGAGAGAATTACCTGTTGGCACATTTTCCTATTTAAAAAATCCCCTCCTTGCCTAGGGAAAACTAGCATGGCAAGGAAAGGTTCAGTATTCCCCCCCTCCCCCACCTATTTCATGGATGATCTTCTGCCTGGTGAAACATAACCTTACCTGCAGCCTGTAGTACAGTCCAGGGAAAAATGTTTTGGCCACTTGATTTTTGCCATTCATATAAACTGCACAATTGCTGAGCCTTGCTGTTTTCCCCGAGTGTCACAGAGTGACACAGCAAATTATGCAGCAGCAACATGTCTGAAAAACATGGTGCCTCTGAACCACTGTAGTGGAAGAGAGGGTGTCTTGATGTGACTGGCAACAGCTCCTCCAGCCTAATTGCTGCCTTTTGTGCTGGGAAAGGTCAGTTCTCTTGGGGGCCTGCCTGAGCTTGATGTATACTACATGTGTCAGCACCACATGCAGAGAACACAACTGGCGCTTTGCACAGTAGGAGACCAGTCTATGGCTTTCTAAAAAGACTGAGAGGTGGTGTCATTTCTTTGAATCCTTCAGGTTATATTCTCTGCCCTCTACCTTGAGTTTCCTTGCCTGTTGGGTGACACATTTCTGTGCAGCACAAATGCCTATGTATTTGCATTTGTTGGCATGTACCTTTTAGTGTCTAGGTTAGCTGGCCATTTGTGTACATGCCTCTTGGAAAAGATCTGTAATGCACTGTTTATCTCTTGAACAGTAGTTTCCAAACTCCAGCCCATGGTGCATCATGATCACAGGTGTAGCAACTGATTTCTCCAGCAATTTATGCCAGGGAGCCACACACACACAAACCCCCAGAAATTGGGGCACATATCTTCTGGGGTGATGTGGAGTGGAAGTGGCTGCCCAACATGAGTTGCTACAGAGATCAGGTGTGAAAAAAGAAGGCTGCAGCATGGAACAATAAGGCTTCACCACCACCACACCCAAGGTTATTATGGTGTACTGGCTGTTATTATGGTGTTATTATGTAAACTCCACTGGCTGGAGTTTGGAGACCCATGCTTTAGAGCACTATTGGCTGGAAGACATTTGAATTCGCTTAAGAAAGAAAAAAGGAGTCTAAGTCTGGGGCCAGGCAGGGGAGAGAAGAGAAGCTAAGTTGAGGATGGGTAACCGACAGCATTTAAACCTGCACTGTGCATTATAGCAATGCCGGTTATAAAAACAACTATCAATAGCTTGTCAGAGGTGATGTGCATGATGATCTCACTACACAAACTAAACAGGAAGTGCCTCCTCCCATTGTCTTCCTTAACCTTTTCCTTCAGTGATTGACATCAAGTTGGACAAACCACAGGAACCACCAGCCAGTGAAGGAGGGTGTTCTTGTTAATGCAAAGCGCAGGATTCGTCAGCTCCATTTGACACCACACGCTTGTTGTGTTGCTTCCTATTGGTTAGCTTCCTAATAACACAAATTGAGTTATTCAATGGGGAGGATTTCTTTTCTCTCTGTGTCTCTCTAGGGAAGGGAGGGTGTGGGTGGCAAGGATCAGAATACATTATTCAACAGCTGGTTCTATTTCCTTTTTTGGTTTAGTTGTAATATATTGTACTTTATTAAAAAATGCCAAAACAATTCAGAATTTAAACAAGACACTTTAATCGTGTGTATACAACTTTCAGCCATGGGGGTCTTATATCTTTTTTTGGGTACTTTTTTTTTTACTGTATATTTGTAAACTTACAGAGAAAACCCCAAGAGTATACAGGCTGGCTAGTTTAAGTGTTTGGCATAAACTGTAGACATACCTTGTAGTAAACTAGTCCCCGATCGGTTCACTGAAACACTAACTAAACAAGTCACAATCTAATGACAGGCTAGCTAAGCATGTGCCATGACCAGTATGCCATACAAGGTGGAAAAGAGAGCTACAATCAGAGAAATGTCATTCATGATAGTGGTCGTGCACCTCCATAGCTCCAAAATGACTTTATGGGGTCTATAGTGCATGTACAGTCTATCGTGTTTCATGCTATATTTTACTATACCGGGGGAGATGTTTGTTTTTAGCACCATTCTGGATGGATACATGTTTTTAAGATTGTCACTTGTCACATAGTCTACGTATGTCAACTTAAAAAACAACCACGTTAGCTAGCATAAGCCACCACATATACACCCTATAGAGTGTATCTGTGAAATTAATGACATTGTTGCCACTTTATATGTATAGTTGGCCCAATGGGTTCTGGGATAGCCTATATGTCCTGCAAAGGCCACCTCAATTGATTATGACTGCAATTTTGACCTAAAATTATGTTGAAGAAACCACTTCAATTGATGGGGGGAGGGGGGGCTTAGAAAAATTTTTCAAATGTTTTCAGAGGCATTCTTCTCTTAAGTTTATTGTTAGAAGCAGATTCCTTTGAAAAAGCAACTCAAAATAGTGGCCACGGTTCAACCAGAACTGTCAATTACTGTTACATCAATGATTGTCCATTGGGACCACCTTAATTTTAGCCAACTGTACTGTTCATGGTGGTTGATCATTATTATGAGTGCTCATAACTTTTGCATGAGTGAACACAGAGTGAAAGAGAAGAGGGTCTGTCTCCTTAGAAAAGAAGATTGCTTTGGCAACAAAGATACAATAGATACTGTATTTAATTTTTGTATACACGTGTATGCATGTTTTATATTGACATAAAACATACATTAACACACAGCTGTGTGGAGGTGTATGTATACACACCCACACACAATATAGATGCTTGGTTTCTCCCACTGTTATGACTTGAGATTGCAATCAACAACAGTTGTGAAAATTACAGTTGCTGCAATGTGTGGGTCTAGAAGGTTTTTGTTATTGTTGGGGAAAAAATGTGACTTGTCATGTCTTCAATAAATTAAACTCAGATACATGTGATAGTAGAAAAAATGCACGGAGACCTGTCTCTTCAGATGTTGTCAATCAGTGTGTGATAGTGCATGTAGTCACATTCTGGGAGTACGTCAGAGGAAGTGGCTGCCATGAGATCTCATGTTACCTCACTGCCATTTCAGTCAATGCAACATCATCAAGGGTTCCCGGATGCTTTCTAGCAGACCTCGTGGCCTAACTTAAAGGAAATCTTGCAGTGATCATCACTGTGTGTTAACAGAATATGCCAAGAGTTTGTTTCTCCTCATTACTTGTGTGCCATTCCTGTACAGCAAAAAATAAAAATCAAGAACAAAAACACACAGCACACACTTTAGAAGTCTCATTTGCTCATTAGTAGCCACAGAGATATACCAGTACCATGCACAAATTTAGCTTGTCTAATTGTAGCCTGCAGCCAGAAACCAGTGATTGAACGCCTTGAATTTTCCTTCCTGCCTCAAATCAATTCTCCTTTGACCTGTCAGCTTCCTTGCTGCTTTCCCTTCTATTTCTCTCCCCCCTTTCAAATAATCATTTAAGAGCTTCCATGACCTCCTGCATTCATTTGGTCTCATTTGTCACAGAAGTATCTAGATCATTTGTTTCCATAGCCTTCAACACCTTGTTGTCTCACTTGTTTCCTCTCTACTGTTGTGTTACCAAAGTATTATTTAGCATCCTGGATTAAGATGAATATGGTTGCAACTTTATACATTTCATGGTTAAATCCTGTGACATCTTCATAGAGTTAATAGATATAGACCTTCATGGAGGCTGGGGGGGGGGGGCATTACAATATGAAAATTGCCAAGGACAACTTTGATTTGAAAGACTATGAAGAAGCATGCATTCAATTTTCCTTCTTTCATGAGAACATGAAAGAACACTCTGTCAAGGGTTAAAACCAGGTGAACAGAAATTATGTTGGGAAAATCAATGCTAAGCAAATCAGGCTTACAAGATAAGTGACTGAGCAACATATGCAGGAATATGACTTACAGCCAGAGAGTGTTCAAGAGGAGAGCTTCATCAGGATGCCAATTCAGAAACATTAAAAAAAATCCGGATTAAATCAAATGGCATATAGCCGATTGCTACCACCAAACAAAATAAATCAGCACTTAGCAAGATGAACATATACACAAAAATAGTAAGCAGAATAGATAAGTCATTTTCACCCCTTCTCAACCTTCAAATCCTACACAAAAATGGAAAGCATCACTAGGAAAATACCCAGATAGATCCCTGTGAAGAATGGTAGCCATTGAATCCAAATAGCTTCTAAAAGAATTATCAAATTCAAAGATACATTGCTTATCTGCAACAGCACAGGCTCATCACCAAAGAATCAAACGTGCAATAGGGACACAGCTGGATTTTGGTTCGAAGAGGCATGCCTCGATACTCATGGAACCAAGATACAATACTCCAAGACTCAGAACGTCTTGGCAGAAAAGGGTCTTCAAACTGTGTGTCTGTTGGGTAGAAGTCATTAAATTAAAAGATTCAAAAGCCATCATTCAATAGCTTTACTAGACCTATCAAAAGCATGATCCCAGGTTTCCCATGCAAATCCAAATGAACTGAAAAAGTAAGATCTTGTCAAGAAATGACTATGCAGAAAATAAAAGGAAACAACTGGACTATAGAGATGGCATCCAACAAAGATTTGCAAGAGTCATTGAAAATTATCCACATATAATAATGTTAAGCAGCTGCAATAACCAAAGGAAAGTCTCAATACTGTACAAATACAAGTACTGTGCAAATTCCTCCACTTTTCTCTGATCCCGGGTCTTGCTCGTATCAATGCGAGGTCTTCCTTCCCTTTTCGTGTGATACAGTCACTTTGTTTGCAGTTTCACTCTGCTGCACACCAGCGAGTGGTCGGTGTCACAGGCAGCACCCTGATAGCTGCGTGTGATCTTGATGCTGGGAAGGCTGGAGCGTCTGGTGAGAATCAGGTCAAGCTGGTGCCAGTGCTTTGATCTTGGGTGTCTCTAAGAGACTCTATGTTGGGGCTTCGTGTTGAAGAACGTGTTGCTGACACAGAGACCGTGATGACAGCAAAACTCTAGCAGGCGTTGGCCATTTTCGTTCATCTTCCCAGTGCCGAACTGACCTAAGCAAGTGGGCCACGAACTGTTATCAGCACCAACTCTAGCATTGAAGTCGCCGAGGATGAACAATGGCTCTTTTACGGGGATCTTCTTGATAGTGGTGGCCAGGTCATCATAAAATTTGTCTTTGGCTTCTGCTGGAGACGACAGAGTCAGTGCATAAGCACTGATGAGAGTGTCAGGTCCTGCTGATGACTGGAGCTGCAGGGACAAAATTCTTTCCTGGCTTCTGAGCGGCCCGCTTGGAGGCAGGCTGTGCAACATGGCCTTTCCCAGTTTGAAGAGACACTTGGCCAACAGTCTGAGGCTAAGAGGCAAAGAAGGAAGGCCCATAGCCAGGGAGACAGGCCAGGGACAGACTGCACTTGCTCCCAGTGTGGAAGGGATTGTCACTCCCGAATCGGCCTTTTCAGCCACACTAGACGCTGTTCCAGAACCACCTTTCAGAGCGCGATACCATAGTCTTTCGAGACTGAAGGTTGCCAACAACAACAAGTACTGTACTGACACAGTCTGCACTACAGACAAAAATCTGCTGTGACTTGGCTCAATTTTTCAGAAGAGAATGCACATTTAAAAAGCAGATACCAGAAGTGGACAAGCATTCCAACAGTCAGGGAGCAAGGAAGTGTTCAGCCTGTCCCTATGCAGACACAGTCAAATAATAAACCAGTGCTTAAGAAAACAAGCCTTTCAGCAGGTTCCACAGATTGAATGACATCCCCTAGGGAAAAACAGTCATCTTTCACTAGAGTCATACACACACTTCTGGCAAAATATGCCTTACAAGTACTGCATTGTACTCTCAAATTGAGAAATTCTGCTTCTCATAATAATAATAATAATAACAATAATAATAATAACAACAACAACAACAACTAGGTATTTATATACCCCCTTTCTGGTCATTGGATTACTCCTCTGACTTTATTCAAGGCGGTTTACATAGGCAGGCGTTTCTAAATCCCTCAAGTCATAGAGCTTCTCTCTTTCAAGAACCAACAACATTTCAGAATGGATCTTCCTGGTTTTGGTTTCACTTCTGGCCTCCAGTTCTCCCACGCAGGCTGACAAGCAGCTCCATCTCTCACATGGAGGGCAGCCAAGAGGCTTCTTGCTCATACCAAGAGCAGGTAGAATCACTCAGCTTGGCTTGTCAGCTGCTTTAAGGTCTTGCCATTCTCAGCCGTTCAGGGAGCTGCCGGTGTCCTCGAACTGGCGACCTTCTGATGTTATCTTCGGGCTAACGGAGGCTCTACCCTCTAGACCAGACCTCCTGCCCTTTTAGGATATATGCATGGGGCTGCAGACAATAATCTTAGTTTCCTTCCATAAGATGTTAAAAGAAAAGTTGAAAGCATCCTCCTTGATTAAAAGAATGCATGCTTATGGAAGGAGTGGGTTTCTCAAAGGTAACTAGCTTTGTTTTGCTATAAATTTTCAAGTTTAGACCTTTTCACAAAGACCATTTTCCTACAAGTTCTTGTAATATTTCATCACTCAAATTTTCATGATGCATATGCCCCGTTTATAGCTTCCCATTGGTGGAGGAATAAATGCCATTTTACTACTTCAATCCAGTGCAGTGATAGATCACAACAGTGGACTTTATGACTTTGGGTGGATGCAATCAAGCAGGATATAAATCAAAGATATAAGGGGTACTCTCTAACCTGGGCAAGACTAGCATTGAATGGCAGGCACTGCCTCCAAAGACTATTCTCAACATCACAAGAACATCTGACCCTGATGGGCCAGATCCATAGTCCATCTAAGCAAGCATCTTGCTTCACATAGCAGGCAATCAGATGTACCACAGAAATCTACAGTCAGGGCTTGAAGCAGCCCTGATCAGCAACTCAGTAGAGACTCAATGTGCAGGTCATGCCAATAGCAGCTTGGTCTATCAACGGCTGTGTCAGTTAGCCTCCAAGAAGCAAGCAGTGTGTACCAGCACATGTGAGAGTGAATTCCCAGAACTGCTTTATTAATTTGCATGCTAACTAAACTGGATGCATGAGAGAAAAGACAAGGCAATACATTGTGTAGTAAAGTACAAGAAAGGTCTGCAGGGAACAAGGGCAAAATGCAGTATTCAGCAAAATGCTCAATCACAATCAAAATTAACAAAAAACTCAGGCGACACATAGATTTGAACTTATATCACACTATGTGGACTGGATGACAACACAGACCTTCATGTTGAACAATATGTCTCTGAGAACCCTCAAGCATGGATAGACAGTCACATGGAGACAAAGCATTGTTTTCCCACACATATGTGCTCATTTTATCCGTTATGCTCTATGGACTACAAATTAAGGAACATGGCCACTACCCTCACTATATGTTAAGGAAACAGCTGATGCATTCCAAGCAATAGAAAAATTGCTGAAAGAACTGGCACATCTACACACAGATACACTCAAAAGAAATAGCTTGGACCCCAGTTGACAGCATAAATTAATGGTTAATTAGGCCTGCGCCAGTGAGTTGACTATTGAATAGTCCCTTCCCTTCTCATTCTCTCCATCTTTCTTCATCTGCCCTTCCTCTGCACCCAAATGTCACCCCCATATCTTGAGTGGCTACAGGCAGTTTACACCATGGCCTTTCAGTTCCTCACTAGCTCAGTGGAGGAGAGATTGCCATTTCAAATTTCCATAAAATTGTATAAAAGATTTAGCATGTTAGTCCAACAATAAAACTGTCTTATTCTCAAATATGGTCTTGTGGTTAGCATTTTTCAGTGGCTGTATTTATGAATGTGAGTTACACATTAATATATACAACTCCAAGTGTCCAAACAGAAAAGGAACACCACCACTCTGGAATAACAGACATATACACAAATTATTGTACGACTGCAGATTCTCTTCCAAAACATTAGTTAGCATGCATGATCTCACATACTATCTATATGTGATATTATATTGTTATTGTATTACATACTTTATTATCATACAAGATCTTGGAGAGTACCCAGCGTACTTCTATCATTAAATCCTACCTCTTTCTAAAGTGAGTTCTACAGAATCTTGGAGTATCTTTTACCTTAAAAATCATGTGGGCAGGTTTAGTCACTACTGAGAATTTTCTGCTGCTGATTTTTTAAAATTGTTTTATGGATTGCATTGCAACTTGCCCTGAACCTGAAGAAAGTGTGCATAATAATAAATAAAATGTGCACCCTTAGCAGCTAAGACAGACAAGAATTAAGGTCAAAAAGTACCACCTCCAAATCTGGATCCGAAGAAGTTCTGTTAGTGCTGTCATTTTCTATGCGTTGTCATTTTCTATTAACTTTTAAGTGACATTATTCAAAACCCACTTCAGTTGTGCTAACCTGATTTCACTCAACCAACAAATTTACTTAGCCTTGCCAAACTAAATTTTAAACAAAGGGCAGAATAAACAAATGCCTCCTAGACATAAACATAGCCTCCTAGAAAAAGTCACAGAAATGAATATATGATGTAAACCAGATATTTAAACCCATGAGAGTTTGACTACCAGCTATAGGGGCACATGGATACACTCAAAAGGCAATTGTGAAACCCTTCTTGGGTTGCATTGAATCAATAGCTTCTCCCATTGCAGAGTTCTGCAATTCAGTAGGATCACATTCAGTTGCATAAACAATAAACCTACATGTGAATAAATTGTTACATTTCCACAGACTGACTTTCACATACAGAGAGAGCACTGGACAAAATAGTAGTACAACAGTAAAGTCTCCGTCCCCTCTGCCCACATCACTTGTATAATTGAAGAGATTAAATCAGATGGCAGAGCTAGAGCCCAAGTAACCGTTGGCAGGGATGAAAGTCTGTCAAGGAAAAGCTACCACAGTAGTCTCCTGAGCAAATTGCAAAGATCACACAAGGGAGGATCCTTCATTCAGCTAATTGGGGATTGAGCAGAGAGTAAGCAGTGACTACAGCCAGCAGACAAGAAACAGAGGGCACACAGTCCCACAACGGCCATTTTCAATGAAATTTGTGCTGTAACTGAACTCAGCCATAAGTCACAGTAAATTATTAGATCACTCCCCAGAGCACAGATTTTTCAGAGCTAGGACTGAAGCCTGATTTTTTACAGCAATGATTTTCTGAGTCTCCCAAACAATTCATTCTTCTCAAATCACCCCCAGTGATCTCACATCCATTAAGGAGTGGACTCCAAACGAGACATTTTGTCATCAAAGTTATTGTGGGGGGAAAAATCATAGCCAAGGAGAAGGAAGAAAATCTCCTTTGCAACTAGCAAATGAGCAGTTGTTTTCAGTGTTTTTTAAAAAAATCCAAAGTTATCATTCAACCTTATAACTATCTACCACATTTTACATTGCACAATTTTTTGATTTTGTATGCAATCTTACCTTTATGTTTTAAATGTGTTATGTTTTGAGGAACGTAACATCTTAAACTTTGATTGCCACGAAGCATTAAGGCAAGTATTAAAAGAAAAAGATGCCCCTGAGGAATCTATCAAAAAGCTCTTGTATCCAGCTCAGAAAAGGCATGGATGATATGATGGTGCTCTGTTCAAAAGCTATTGGCTCAAGTCACAAATACTATGCTGTAGTCTGGGCTGTTAAGCAATGCTGCGGGGTGAGATCAAAGAACGTACGTTTTCTATCAACAGGATCTCCAAGCACCTTACCCATTGTTCTTGCTAGGCTGATAAATGAACTGTCTCCCCAGCAGCTTCTATTCACACTGATGCTGAAATGTCTCACAGCTGCATGGCCACCTTTGTTTTTGACAAAGATTTTCCAAGTACTTGAGTAAATGACATTTTAATAATCTGTTATGAATATGACCCTTTCCTGAAAGGATACACTGACACTTGGTATTAGCCATTTTTTAAATTAAAATAATTCTTTTCCTCAAAGTCCACACACTAGGGGGGGAAAGCCACTTTCAAGCTTCCATGAGCAAAGTATTTACATTTCATTCTGACACATAAGATGAAGGAGACAACCCTCTCCCACCCACCCAAGGAACTTCCCCCAAAGGCAACAAAACAGATTTACAGAAACACATAACAGTGTTACAGATTTAGCTGGTACAATAAAGACAATATTTTTTTCCCAAACCTGGGCCAGGGTTTTGAGAGCCCTGTTCTAGCAGGATTGTATAATTACTCAGAAACTAATAAGTATTGAATGCATGCAAATACCCAAGGCTAAGGGCTCCTAATTCGTCCTTAGAATCCTAACCTCATTTTTTACAACTAATTTATAGTATTCTAAAGCAGTGTTTCTCAAACTGTGGGTCGGGACCCACTAGGTGGGTTGTGAGCCAATTTCATGTGGGTCCCCATTTATTGCAATAATTTTTAATATATTAGACTTGATGCTACCATGGTATATGACTGCATTTGGGGAAATGTTACAACCTATACTTTTAGCAAGCTACTATGTATATTCTTTTAACAATGATAGTAAATGGGACTTAGTCCTGCGTAAGTGTGGGCAGGATTGTAGCCTAGGATTGTTAAACATTTTCCTGCTTGATGATGTCACTTCTGGTCATGACATCACTTCTGGTGGGTCCTAAAAAGTGGGTCCTGGTGCTAATGTGTAAGAACCTTTGTTCTAAAGCATTTGAGGACAGATGGGGGGGGGAGAGAGACAGAGAAGCTCAAATGGTTCTAAAAAAATTGTTGCATACAAATACTGCAGTGGCACAAAACTGGGGAAATGCATCACTCCACTTTGATTTGAAGTAATAACAATGGTAAAAAGGAATATCAGACATATATTTAAAAACACCAGCCAATACTTAGTCAAATATGCTTTATTTATAGATCTATCTAAGGCATAATTTAAAAGATACGAACTCTTACATCTCTGCAGTTTGTGAATACAATACATACAAGACAGCTTGTGACAATCAAATGTGGTGCGAATTTCTCATTACTGCCATGGACCTAGATAGAGGTTCTTGAGGTAAACTGCACTTCCAAACAGGAGAGCTATTGTACAGGGGATCCCCACAGAGACACCAGTCTCAAGCTCATACAGGTTTCAGAGGCAAGTTCATATTCCTCAGAGGCAAGATCATATTGTTCTGTGTCTAAAAACCTCAACTTGGCACACAACACAGCAGTCAATTTTCAGCCAATCCACCATTTGGGGCAAATCGTGAAGGTTGATAGAGCCACTTACGCAGAGTACACAAACTGATTATATTGGGTCCAGGCACAGGGTTGTTTCACACAGTATGAAAGAGGTACTTTGCTTTATGTTCTCTGCAGGAATAGGCATGAGCTTGAAGGTATGGAAAGAGGCATTCAGGAGCAGCAAATGGACAAGATCTGCAGGCATTTATTTATCACACTTGCAGACACACACTTCCCATTCAAGTATTAGCTGCTCACCACTTCAACATGCAGCATACATGTGCAAATACTCTTTTTATATGGTATGAACCAGGCCCAATTTCAGTTTGTGACAAAATTCCAAGGCCTTTCTGTCTTTTGTAAGAATGTTCCATTTCTAGCAGAGCACATCTCCATTTAACATGAAATTTAGTTAGGGGAGCAACTGCTAGCTTTATAGCCAGGCCAAGCACAGATTGGACAGTTGCCCTTTCCAATGATGTGACAACTTAAATTCTTTGGTAAACACATTTTTCTGGCACCTGGGGACTCTTACGTTATGGCCCTGATGGGAGAAATAAGTCCACTCAGGTGTAAAACTCCCAGAATGGAGAAAAGCCACACACTAAATATTGCTTTTCTTTGCAGTTTAAGGGGAAATGGTACTTTAAGCTTGTCAAAGCAATCAGACCTAAGAAGCAGACCTCCTGACCATGCACAGATCAGCAAAACAGGGAAAAGACTGTCAAACACACAGTGTTCTTGATACTGTAATATTAACCAACAAAATGTACTATCACATCTTTTCAGCTTTCTCCAGTTGGATGAAGTGCTTAAAAATAGAATTTGAAGCATTCTCCTCAGCAACTTGGATTTCCTGACCCTCTATAACAATTACTCAGGATGAATTTGCAGAAGTCACAAAATACAAACCTAGTAGAAGGATAATAGCAATGCTTGGTGCCATACACAATGTCAACTCCTACTGAGACATCATAAAGGTTAGCAACACATGGCTTTCACAAAGGCTCACACTATCGTAGTCAGAAGAACAGAACCCACTCATTTCAGAACACTGTACTTCTTCCCAAATAATGAAGAGGTCAAAAAAGTAAGATGTGATTAATGGATGTGGATATTCACCATGAACGTTTCAGGTGAGAATACCCATGGGAGACAGGCAGAAAGGGAGCAATTCCAATCCTAGAATAACTGTGAAAAATAGCTCCTATTTTGTAAACTTCATCCAGTATAGAATCCCCATTTAAAACTTCTCTAGGTAAGACATAGCAGGAAAAGGAGTTAGGAGTCAGAAAGGGAAGCAGAAAAACCAAAAAGGCTAGGCAAAAGCACAAAAGATTTGCTTTGTAAATTTGGAGGAGACAGATCCTTCAACAGAACATGACTATGAAAAAGAATGACTTTGTAGGGCAAACAGGCACTCACTCTGAAAGCAGAGTATGAACAACCTCACCATTGTTGCAGTTCTACAACTGCTCTCCTTGACCCACCCAAATTGTTCCAGAGAACTCAAACCCTGCTGGATTTCATGTACTATTCCAGTTCATATTGTTTCTCTAGTCACACCTTTTATATTCATGCAGTTTTGGCTAGCCATTTTTCCAAGTCCTCAATGTCAGCACTGCCCTCCTCTCCCTTACTTCCTCTGGCGCTGCATTCAGCAAATTCCACCTTCATGGAGAGCTGGGAGAAGTCAAACTCCTTGCCCTTCTTTCCAAGCTGAGAGGTAGATCCGGAATGTGAGCTGTCCAATGTGCTGGGAGCAGCTGAGAGAGTCACTCGCAAGGTATTGCTGTAGGAGAAGAAAGATCAATTTAAGAAACACAAATATATCCACAAGTCTGTGCAAAACCAGAGGGTGATAATGTATGTAATCAACATCATCTTTAGAGAGAACCATGTCAAATTGACATGGAACCACTTAATAATAATAATAATAATAATAATAATAATAATAATAATAATAATAATAATAATAATAATAAAACTTTATTTTTATCCCGCCCTTCTCCCTAACGGGACCCAGGGCGGCTAACAACATATTAAAAAACAATAGAATTTAAAAAACATTAATACAAACAGATAAAAACATTTAAAAACACACTACAGGGCCATAAAAACAGTAGTCAGATTAAAAGAATAAAAGAGCAGATCACCGAGGAATCAAGCCTGTAAAACTAAAAGATGTATAAAAAGTTAAGAAGGGCAGAAATCAGAAGGCTTGTTTAAACAACAGTGTTTTCAGGCCTCGCCGAAAGCTCTCAAGAGAGGGAGCCATTCTCAAGTCAAGGGGAAGGGAGTTCCATAATGTTGGTGCCACCACTGAGAAGGCCCTATTTCTTGCAGCCACCCCCCGGACCTCCTTGGGTGGCGGCACTTGCAAAAAGGCCTTCTCTGATGACCTGAGATGGCGAGCCGGATTGTACGGGAGTAGGTGGTCTCTAAGATATCCTGGCCCAGAGCAGTATAGGGCTTTAAAGGTCAAAACCAGCACCTTGAATTGGGCCCGGAAACGAATGGGCAGCCAATGCAGCCCCCGGAGAAGCGGGCCGACAGAGTCAAACCGCCTGGCTCCGGTGACCACAGGGCCGCCGCATTCTGTACTAATTGTAGTTTCCGAACCATCTTCAGGGGCAGCCCCACATAGAGCGCGTTACAGTAATCTAACCTCGATGTCACCGTGGCATGGATCACCGTGGCCAGGTCTGCACGATCCAAGTACGGTCGCAGCTGGCGCACCAGCCGAAGCTGAGCAAAGGCCCCCCTAGCCACAGCCGCCACCTGGGAATCCAGGAGCAGCTGCGAATCCAGGAGGACCCCCAAGCTGCGAACCTGCTCCTTCAGAGGGAGTGCAACCCCATTCAGAGCAAGTCGATAATCCAGCACCTGCATCGAGGATTTCCGAACCAGGAGAGCCTCTGTCTTATCCGGATTTAATTTCAGCTTGTTAGCCCCTTTTGCTAACTTAAGACCTTTTGCCATTCAAACTGGCTTCATTCAAAAATGGACATGCATATTTCTGTTGTGGGCATATCCTAACTCCTCCCTCGCTTTCTTATCACTTCTCTTAAAAACATGGGAGGAATTAGCTCTTCACTGACCTGCCATCAGGTATATTCAGTCAAAGCTTTGTCCTAGTCCTTCTGAAGCACTAGCTATATACTACAGTATTACATAGTCTTTGGGGGATTCTCAATGGAAGAGAGATAAAGGCTTTCAAAGACAGTCTCTCTCTCTAACTGTAGGGAAAACAAAGCAGGTATGGGCAGAAATGTTGGACAAGCAAATGTTGGACAAGCCAATGCTACAAACTTACAGTTCTTTTTCCAGTTGCTGCTGTATTAATCTAGAAGATTTTGCCATTGTGACATCTACAGAAAGGAAAAAAATTCACATCACACTACATGCTGTGTTAAACAGAAGAGAATAAATACCCTTGGGATAAATTGGCACTGAATATTTCACACAGGAGGGAATCTCTAACGTGGTATTCATTTTTCCTATTAGGCAATAAACAAACAACATGGCATTCATTTTTCCTATTTGGCAATAAACACATTGCACAAGTGGTTCAGGTGACAGCAGACAGGCAGGTGTCTCTCACTTTGTCAGTTTCCATAACTGAAAGGTTCAAGCAAAAAAACCAGAAATTTTAAAAAACCTTTGCAATCAAAGAATCATTGAAAATAGAAAAGATAGTAGAAAGCAAAACCAACTTTCAGAAAACTCTCACAAACTATTCCTCTTCCTAAATTCAACAACAATCATACCCAACATTCATCATGTTAAGCTCTGTACAACAATATCATGTTCCTTCTGAAGCACGCAGGACATGGCTTCGCACTGGAAACCATTATCATAGGTAGAGAACTGATGTAGCATAGAGGCCAACGATGCAATCCTATGCAGCACCTCAGAAGTAAGCCCCACTGCTTTCAGTGGGGCTTGCTCCTGACTAAAGAGGCATAGGATTCTAGCTAAAGAGATAGACCTGCAAATCAAGGGCTTCTCTACTTTGTATATGGTTGGCAACCTTCAGTCTCGAAAGACTATGGTATAAGCCTACAGCACCCGGTATTCCCAGGCGGGCTCCCATCCAAGTACTAACCAGGCCTGACCCTGCTTAGCTTCCAAGATCAGACAAGATCAGGGATGTGCAGGGTAACAGAGGGTACTCAGATGGTTTCCTATTCAGGTACTGACCACAGACTTGTTTCAGCAAGGTTGCTGTACCATGCACCTTCAGGTCATGCCCTGGGAATAATTACCTACATAAAAGTGTGCTTTAATTGCAACAGTAACAGCTAACTGTTGCATCCACAGATCAAGGTGACCAGTGTTTCTTCACACTGAAGTGACTAGCCTGGACTTTTTATACAGATTACAAAATGAACCATTATTATCACAGCCACAGTTAAGAAACAAAAATAAAAGCTGCCTGTTATAACAAGTGGGATTGGGAAGGATTAGAGAGAGGGTGCTCCTGCTGGAGGATTACTGGCTCTGTAGATAATTACTCAGTGTTACACAGGAAGTCCTCACTACTAATGGAGACATTCCCCATAGTTATGAATGCAACTTACTCAGGGAAAATTGTAAAAATTCCATGCACTCACAAGGATGGATGGACTGTCTCAATACCTCAGATGAGACAAGCAGCAGCAATAGAAGCCACTCGGGAACAAACTGTCTCCACATTAAAAATGCACTACTGTAGCACTACCTTCATTGCTAATGCAATAGAGATGCTGGATTCGTGGAGTAGGGAACCAGCCCCCTCAGTCTGGATGGCTTGAAAAGCCCAGTTGCTCAAGCTGCTTGTGGGCAAGAGGTTGAAGGTTCTAACCAGCTCTCCCTGGAGATAAGAGAAGCTGGTTAGCCCAAGGAAACAGCCTGAAAGGGAGGAGAGGGCTTGGGTGAACTCTGAGGCTCTCCTTGCTGCTTCCTTTCCCCTGCTGCAACTAGACCTAAGTCACTCCAGTGGACCTTTGGAAAAAGTCCCTCCTTACCCCTCCATTTAAACCTCATTTTATAAGTGAATGAGTTTAACACATCTTACATTGTAGATAGCCTACCAAAATGTATTTTTTAAGGTTTTAGAATAAATGGTAACAATAAGTCATAGTCATTTATATTAAAATTTTCAAAATGCAGTTTTGTGGGGTTGTTTCAAATCTTCTGGTTCTAAATGGAGCCTACCCCATTATTTCTTATGGGAAAAGAGAGCCCACTAACAACAAATCCAGCTCAATTTACACCATACAGGTATATAAAGGTGACTACCCTTTATATACCATAGCTATGTTTAGATGGAATTGCAGCATGAACAGATACTCTACATCTTAGGCAAGTATGAGCTTGACATATGAATAAGCCAAGCTTCTCTAAGCATCTACTCTCCCCCACACCCACACCAACAGTTACCCCTTTGTTCCCAAACAGATATGCAATACCTTGCTTGTTGCAGGCGATTAGAAGAGAAGGTGCATTTTTCAGCACTGTACTGTCTATCAGGAGCTCATACAGGAATTGCGCCACATCTTTCATCTCCCGCTGAAATGCTACACTATCCACCACAAACACAATTGCCCTGCACAAAAAAAGCACAAAAGGCATCAACTTCAAATGGTACAGATTTCAACTGGAGGCATCAGTTCCCAGTGCACAAGTAACCTGGTATGAATAGACAACCTCCATGTCAATAAAAGTTCACCAAGGGCTGCATGTCACACAGTACTTCATGTGAAGTTTTCACTACAGCACACAAGTGGACTGTTTTGCCACCGCTGAAATCTGCAATTCCTCTTTTTGTACTGAAAATTTCTAGAATCAGCAGACACATCAGCTGTATTTGAGACATTCAGGTTGTAAACCTATACATCCTAACCCATCTACAACCTAAGAATAAATTCCACTGAACTCAATGGAACATATACCTGAGTAGCTATGCATGGGATTGCACTGTTAAAGACAGCACTGTAAAGTGATAGTAAGTGCTACTTGGTCGGTTTGGCCAATGCCACCAAGTCGAACAGTGATAAGGTCCTTAACTGCATAAGGCCCTGACTGAATGAGAAGGGAGACTGGGAGAGGATCTGACATTTCAACAAATCATGGTAGCTTCAGGGGGCATGCTTCCTTCATTTTTGAGGGGCCCTTACACATATATTTTGGTCACTCTTGGAGGCCACATTATCAACAGAATAGTATTTTTATTACAATTTCAATTCAGTGTATTATTTTTAAAACATTCTGCTTAACCCCAGACATGGACAATTCCACTTGCTAGGCATGAGTGGCTTTTGGCCTGCTGTTGAGATCACCAACAAGCTCTCATTTACAGAGCAGGTTCAATTTAAAAGAACCAAGAGCAGGCTTTTTTTTTTAGCTATTATTGTCCTTATCCAAGCAAGACCATCTCTCTCTTTGCACCCTCTCTCTGCTTGCTAGATGGATAACAGGGATTCTCTGCAAGTTGCTTTAGAGAAGGTAAGAAATAGCAGTTTTTTCTCCTGCTTCTTTCTCTTTCTTCAAAGCTTCCTACAAGTGAGAAAAGATCTTGCTTAGTAGAAAAGAAAAACAGCAGGCATTACTCCAGTTAATTCTTATCTCATCTTTATCTTCATTCAAATAAGACAAGAGGGCTTGTTTACAAGGCAAGGTCTTTGGATTTGCATAGCAGTCAGGGGAAGATTAAAAAAATTACTCTCAGAGGAACAGACATTCTTTTTATTATCTTCTTTTTACACTCGTAAATTAGAGAAATCCTTGCCTCATTGTGGAAGCCTTCTACACACGCCACAGGGAAAGGAGTAAAATTTATTGTGAGGAAAGGCAGAGGCTTGGTTGGAAAGTCAAGAAAGGTGGCTTCACTTTTTTTTCTTTTCTTCACCTCCTAGAAGGCTGTGTACGCTCTGCAGCATTACAATTCTTAACCAATCCTTGCCAAGATCAGCTGCAAGATCACACAAGATTTTCAATTTCACTGCAGTTCACACAAGTTACAACAATATAGGTGGGTCATGCAGAATTCATGGCTAGGGATCTGGCTCCAATTCCACCAGTCACCTCTGAATCCAAGTTGAGAGGGGCATTGCAAATGTAGCAACCTGCACATTCTCCCATCCCAAACCTCACTTCTGATGGGCTTGAGAGGGTAAGAAATGTTACTGCAAAGATATGGAAAAGGGCTACAATCAATGTGGGTTGAAAATAAACAAGAATGGGCCTGCAGGCTTTATGTTGTGCAGGCCTGTTCTAGAAAATCAGATTTCTGAAGTGGCTATGGGTTCTGACTAGAACATTTCACATACTCATATACACCAATCTGTCTCAGTTCCCGCCAATCTTGGCATCTCCTGCTGAATTTCTTTCATTCAATTGACCAGGCAAAAAAAAAGTCAGCCAAGAAAACACAGTAGTACCCTTATAAATGAACTGCACAAATAACTTATTGGGGATCTCTAGGTTTCTTTAAGCAACCCTGCATGATGCACCATCTACAGCTCCTTCTGAGTGCTCCCTGGCTACAGACTGAAAAGCATGGTCATTTATTCCTCCTATACTTACCTAGCCGAAGTCTTGAACCTATCCAAGAACTGAAGCCGCAAGCTCTCGTGGCCTGGAAGGTCAATCAGAGTCACACTTGTGTTCTGTAAGAGAAACAGTAAACACTCTGATTAACATCTAATGAGACAGACATGGTTTATCTAGACTGAAAGCCACGATCAACCTACTGTATTGTGTATAGGTCCATAAATTCTCCTTACTCTTCAGTCATCAGCAAGATGATCAATCTCAATTTATTCCTAATACAGGCAGGATCCCGTATCTGCAGATCCAGTATCCACAGATTCACTTATCTTATAGGCCCCCCCGCGTGCACCCCCTTGCCAGAGCCGAGGGGAGCTCTGCTCTACTTGCCTTCAGTGGGTCCTCTGAGCCCAGAAAATGCCACTGCTGTCCAGGGCTTCCTAATGCTGGGCCTCCTAATACCTTATAAGGCATTAAAAACATCACTTCCGGTTTCACAGCAACTGAAAGAAGATGCTGTACATACATAACACGAACAATCATAAATCTCTGCTTGCCACCCTACAATTTAAACCAGGGGTGTCGAACCTGTTTCATACAGTGGGTCAAACAGCATTAATGATGCCTGCTGAGTGCTGGAAGTGATGTCATTAAGCACAAAGTGGCATACTGATAACTAGAAATAAACACTTTGTTCTCACTTAGGGTAGAGGTGTGGTTGCTGAGTGGTTAAAGACACTGAACTTTTGGCTGGAAGAACAGCAGCCCAGGAGTTCCAGACTCTGGTGCTGTGGAACATGGTGAGCTCCTGTTACTTGCTTCAGCTCCTGCCAACCTAGCAGTTAGAAAGCATGTAAATGCAAGTAGATAAATAGGTACCACTTCAGTGGGAAGGCAACAGCATTCAATGAGATTTGGCGTTTAGTCATGCTGGCCACATGACCACAGAAGATGGCTTCAGGCAACGCTGGCTCCATTGGCTTGGAGACAGAGATGAGTCACCACCCCCTGTGCAGGGGAAATCTTTACCATTCTCACTTAGGAACTCATTAGTTGCAAATGACAGAAGAGCAAATATGCAAACCATCATATTTTCAGGATATGGGAGCACCCAATTATCACACGGGCTGCCCTTTTAGCAGTACCACTTCTGCCAAGGCGTAACTTCTTAGCTCAACAGCTGAGAGCAGCTGATGATGGTGCCAAGAGAGCCAAATCATGACGGTTGGATGAAAAGCTTCAGGTGGCTGTATCTGGTTCACAAGCCTTATATTTGACACCCCTGCCCTAAACAGATAAACATTTAAAGAAAAAGAAGTAATTTGGGGGCGATAAGGGAGAAAAACGGAGGAAGAGAACCCAAAGGTGTGCATCAGGGCCCTGGAAAAGAATGGGACTGAAGCACTCTCTATGGGAAACTGTAACAGACTGCCATTCAATGAAATGGCCAAATGCACTAACAAGGCCTGAAAAAGGGAAGGGGTGTATTGAAGGGCTCAAAAATTTATTTTGAGGACTCATCTCTGTACTTGGACCTCTGTCTGAAAGGATGTTCACATTAGATTTTTGTGAAGACAGTACCAAACCAAACCAAACCAAACTCATTTTTAAAAAACTGTTTACTATGCAGAGATTGGCACCCTCTTTAGTCCCTATAGCTCAGGAGTGACCAAACTTTTTGGCAGAAGGGCCACATCATCTCTCTGACACTGTTGGGGGGGCCTGAGGAAAAAAAGAATTAGTTTACATTTAAAATTTGAATAAATTTACATAAATGAATATATTAGAGATGGAACTTATATGAATGAAAGAAGGGCTTGCACAAGCACAAAGGAAGGCTGGCCTTTTCTTCGCTGCCACATCACAGACATGAAACAGCAAGCAGTGGAGGGAGCTCTCATCCTACAGCTCATGCAAGATGTCAAACAATTGTCCTCATGCTGAGAGCAGTTGCATCAGGCCAGCGCGGGATCCAGCAAGTCTCCAGAGGTTCACTGGAGACTGGGTCTCCCTGTGGGTCAGATTGGGAGTCCCCGAGGGAAGTTGTGAGTTCTCCTCCATTGGAGGTTTTCAAGCAAGGCCACCTGTCAGATGTTGTTGCTCTGGGCCAGGGTATCTAAGAGATCGCCTACTCCCGTAGAATCCAGATCGTCCTCTCAGGTCATCAGAGAAGGCCTTTTTACAAGTGCCGCCGCCTAAGGAGGTACGTGGGGCGGCGGCAAGAAACAGGGCCTTCTCAGTAGTGGCACCTACATTATGGAACTCCCTTCCCCTTGACTTGAGAATGGCTCCCTCTCTTGAGACTTTTCGGCGAGGCCTGAAGACCTTACTGTTTAAACAAGCCTTCTGATTTCATGGCCTTTTTAACATCTTTTATACATCTTTTAGTTGCTTTTTTACAGGCCTGATCCCTCCATGAACTGCTGTTTTATGCTCTTTTTTATTCTGACTTTTATCTGACTACTGTTTTTTATGGTTTCTGTTAATGTGTTTTTAATATGTTTTTATCTGTTTGTTAAATTATGTTTTAATTTGTTTTTAATATGTTGTAAGCCGCCCTGGGGTCCCTTTAGGGAGAAGGGCGGGATAGAAATAAAGTTTATTATTATTTATTATTGTTGTTGTTGTTGTTGTTGTTGTTGTTGTTGTTGCTGCTGCTGCACTTAGCCTACATGAGCTGCAAGTTCCCTTCCAACTCTAGCATTCCATGATTTGCTACAGACTACAGAATCAACATAATAAAATAGAAACATGGGTTCTCCTTACCTTGTCATTTTTTACTCTGTACAAAGCAGAATTATCAGCTATCGAAGTCTGCGTATCTCGGAACTTGCCAGTTACCAGCTATTAAAGTTAAAAGAAATCAGAGAAAATGAAATATTCCAAGCCTAATTAAATAATTTGCCTACCAGCTACAATCCAAACCTCAGGAGAAAGGCAGAAAAAATCATGTATTTCAAAAAATTATCCCTGAAGCTTAATTTAGCCATTTAATAACATTCATCTTCAAAAAGGACCTCATCACTAATAGCCTTGTTAGCAGGAATAATTTTTCACTAATAATTTTGCAAATCGAAACTTGTTGCAACTTCACCTCACTTAAAATGTCGACTATAAAGCCAAACTTAAATTAGCTTTAACATTTCAGTGTACATCATACTCATATATTCGAGAAGCCATCAAAAATGAAGGACTAAAATATTTTCAGACAGAACACAGTACTTCAGTAGGAAGCATTAAATCTTTTCACGCTTATCTTATATCTCAGAATCTTTATAAATGAGAAGAGATCCCCTAAAAATGTTCTCTTCTAAGACGAATGGGATAGCAACAGTGTACACAGAAATCTTGTAAAAGGTCCAAATGGCTAATTACTAAGAAAGGGAATCACATACCCTAGTGAACAGAAGGGTTTTCCCAGAGTCACAGAGGCCCACCAGAAGCACTGCTCTTCGACTGCTCTTTCTGGCCCTGACAAGTTTCCAAATCACTACAGGGAAAAAGAGACGTTAGTATTCTATGAACATAACTAAGACCATATTTTGCCATCCATTAAAATCTACCTTCTTGGTCAAGAGAATGTGTCTTTTCATATCTTTCACAATGGAAGTCAATTTCTCAAAACAGATGACAACACACATTTACAGGTAAACAGAAATGTTACACTTTTTGTCAGGTTTGTCTCTCTCAGCTTTCCCATAAATCCAATTTTTTTTTTCACAGCAGGTTTTTCTGTCTCCCTTACTATTAAAACTCAACATCCCAAACTTGGGATGAACACTCATCAGATAAGCTAGATATTTATAGCTTGCCCAATAAGAGGTGGCTGCAGAATCATCTTCAAACATTTTAGTCCCTCCTGGTAACTTGAGATTGGCCCATCCCTTCCCTAAGTAAGCCATAGTTTTCAGTTGTCCTGAATCCATGCAACATGGCAAAGAATTCCATGTATTCCATGGCAAGTCCATCCGTGTATTGGAACATGTCTTACCAAGTATGGCTGTGGTTTTTTACATCAGAGCATGCATGGTACCCCAATGTTTGTGTTTTAATGTTTCCACCATACATGTTCAATCGTGATAAAAGGCACACGAACAAAATTATATCCCATCTTTCCTTCAAGACGTTCTGAAGCTCATGGATTCTTCCACACCCCATTCTCCCCTCACAACAAATCTTTGAGGTGGGTTAGGCCAAGAGACAGTGACTGGCCCAAGGTCACTTGGTGAGCTTCCACAACAAAGCATGGAGTGAACCCAAGTCTCCTTGGTTCAAGACCATCTCCTAACCATTACACCACAAAGACAAGTGACACTTTCCATCTGCTGTTGCCTCTTTAAAGCCAAGGCTGTGCCTCCTCTCTCCTTGTAGGGGCCACAAAGCGCCAAATAACTTATGAGAAGGAGGAAAAAGAGTTTGGTGCTTTTTCTTGCGGGTTTTTCTTGGGGGGGGGGGCATTGTGTTGTAACTTTGATGTGAGTTTCTTTGGATGCCAAAAGGTAGAATAAAAATCTTGTAAATAATGTAGTGGGTCAGGGGGAGGGTGGCGACTTGCCAGGCTGGCATTTAACAGGAATATAAGAACATAAGAAGAGTCCCGCTGGATCAAGCCAAAGGCCCATCTAGTCCAGCTTCCTGTATCTCACAGTAGCCCATCAAACGCTTCATGGAGGAGCACACAAGACAAGAAGGCACAGCATATGTCCAGGTGCTCCCCTGCATCTGGCATTATGGCAGCCCAATCCTATCCAACTTTGCAGCACTGGTGCAACCGCAATGCAGCCCCAGTGTAAGGGAACAAATGTTCCCATTTCTTAAGGAGGCTTCTGTGACTGCATACCCCATAGGCACAGCAGCACCGGCACTGGAAAATTGGATAGGACTGGGCCCCCAGGCAGCCTACTCCTAAAAGTAGGAGCTTGCACATACCTACCAGGGAGAAGGAGAAGCTTCTCACTGCATCATCTCTACCCAACCCCAGAACCAGGGCACATCCACTAAAATTGACAAAGAACATATTTCTTTACTCAGCACATGTAGTTAACCTGTGGAACTCTGGTTAGAGGAGTGCCAGTGCAAGGGAGGGCACCAGGATCCAGGTCCCAGGTTGTCTTGGGTGCCCCTGAGGCACCTGGTGGACCACTGTGAGAGGCTGGACTGGGTGGGCCTGATCCAGCAGGGCTCTTCTCGGCGCTGCCCTGCAGCTGCCTGCCCAGCAGCCCCTGAGGGCACAGCCAGAGCCTGGCAGGCAGGGTCGCCTCCAGCCCGCCCCGCCCCGCCCCGCCTGAAGGAGCCCTGGCCCAGCAGCAGGGCTGGGGGTGAGCAGAGGCGCGGACTCACGCAGGGACAGGAGCACGACCACCAGGGCCACCACCACCGACACCACCAGCGGGACCTGCGCCGCCTCCGGGACCGGCAGCGGGGCGCTCTGGGGAGGGGAGGGCCCCTCGCGCGCCGTTCTCAAACCGCCAGCGGAATTCATCCTCTACGGCTCGCCTAGCGCTCAGAACGGCCAAGCGTGACGCAACCTTCCCTACCCCCTCCCTCCGGGTCTTCCACTTCCGGTCTGCCTGCCACGCGCAGTGGCTGCTGAAGTGCATCCTGGGAATTGTAGTTCTCTCGCCCACCCAAGCTCTCCCAGCGCAGCCCAATGCTGCCTCCCCTTTCCTGGTGATGTGCCAGCTGGTCCCAGTCCCTAGGCTGGCAATGGAAGAAGGGAAGGGTGGAGAAGAGGAGAGTGGCCAGCTAGAGTAGCCTACCAGCCTCCTCTCCTCCACACTTCCTCTTCTGCCCCACCCCCACTAACCTCCACACTTCATCTTCTGCCCCACCCCCACTACCTTTTCCAGTCCAGGGAGTGGGTGGAGGAGAAGCAGCAGAGGTGAGTGGGTGGATCTAGGTGGGCGACCCCTGCCAGCCTGCTGCTTGAAGGTGCCACCTTGACTGGCCTCATGTCACAGCAGGACACTGGGACGCTGCTGTTTACCTGTGCATGGCATAACTCACCATTATTCGACCCCAAAATAAAAGTACAGGGACTTTCCAGCTTGAAAATGCAGAATTAAAATGTTATTTAGCAAGTTTAGGGCTTCAGTTCAGTTCAGTTGAAGCCAGTGTTTAATTTGTTTAGCTAGGAAGACTGTGTGTTTTCACCCATTACTAGAGGTATTTGAAAATGGTGTTTCAGTATTACCTTACTCAGAAGTAAGCCCATTGTGTTCAGTAAGACTTAGGCTGTAAACCTATCTTACTCACTGGAAATAAACACCTCTACCAGTCACATCTATTGTGAATAGTCCTTGTGCTTTTCTTGTACACATTTGAGCCATTTGCATAGACAGGTTGCTGACCAAACCAAACATTTCATGGCTTCTGAGTCCCACTGTTTACCCTCACTCTTTCCCTCTGTGTGTGTGTGTTTGTCAACATACCACAGTCCAGGATAAGTCCTCAGGCAATCATTCAGACCATTTACTCTAGTAGGAGTAGGTTTTAGGAGCCTGCAGACCACTGAGGGAAAGATGGGAGTAGTCATAGATCACATGCAATGCCAGCTGTGGGCAGTCTCTGTCCTCTTTGGTGGAAAGTGGACCACCCACAGCCTTCGGTGTTTTCACCCTCTCTGGTGGTCCGTGGGGAAGCATCTCCCAAGTGAGCATTCCCCCACAGCCTTCCAGAGAGGGTGAATGGAACGCCCACAAACAGCACTTCAGCACCCAGTGTGAAGAATCCATTCTCCACCCTCTCTTGTGGTCCATGAGGGAGTGGCAAGACACTGGAAGTGATCAAAGGTGATTTTTTTCCCCTGAGGCCTCATGGACCACTTCTCATGGTTTTGCAGACTACATGTGGTTCATGGATCACAGACTGGGAACCAGTGGTCTACTCAGAGATTTATTCCAGCCCCGCTACCAAGGATCCTTTTAACTAGAAATGCCAGGGATTGATCCTAGGACCTTTCATGTAATAAGCATGTGCTTCTACTGGCTGGTGGTGGCTGCAGCCACAGCTGCTAAATGTTGCACAACTCAGAGAAGAAGACAACCTGGGCCACTGACAGTGCCAGATCATTCAGCCAGACAGTATTTATATTAACATTTTTATCTCACCCTTTTTCCAAGGAACTCAGGCTTACATATGTTACGTATTTTATTTGCACAACAACTCTGTTGGATAGGCTAGACTGAGGGAAAATCAGTCTCTGTTGAGGCCTTCAGCCTAAGTCATTTCTGCCCAACATTGCATATATGCAACAGGGATCAAATGTGTACGCTGTGAGCTGGGCAAAAATGGGTTAAGGACATCCAGTAAACTTTATGGTTGAGTGGGAATTTGAACCCAGATCTCTCCAGTTCAATTCCAGTCCTCTAACTACTGTATGGTAACTAACTGAGTCTGTGTATGAAAGAGTGAGTGAGGCAGCTTAGGGTGGATGGATGGGTGTCTGCATGAGAGTGAGAGGGTGTGGGTATGGGTATATATGAGTTGGCCCACTTTCTTGAATAATAAGTTTTACATGGGTTGTATATTCTCTGCCATGAATTCAATGGTTGTCTTTTGGACTGGAGACTCTTAGCTTCAGAGTTCTTCATCTGTAAAGTGCATAAATGTTTTCTAGAATTGCAACTAAATCCTATGCAGGACTGGGCTGTTGCATGGGAATACTGTGGAGCTGCACAAAATGGCATGCAGAGCATGCTGTTGGTGTCCACTTTGGGAGTGCTGCTAGAAGAGGCAGCAATGCTTCTTTTCCATCGCCAGACCCTGACACAGCCACCAGAACAAGCAAGGCTGTGGCAAGGACAAAACTGAGCAGGGAGGCAAAACTGCAGGAAAGGGTGGATCCAGCACTTATGGTGCTAAAAATCTGGCACAGGTCCAAGGAGACCCATTGCAGAGCAGAAAGCTTATGAAGGGATAAGCACTGAGCTCAGTGCTGGCTGAATACCTCCCGGACCTAGATAAGAGCTGTGGGCGGGGGTGAGGGTCTTGGGGGCAGGGGGGAAGTATTCCAGGCTGGAGGAGGAACCAGAGCGGGAGAGGGTGGGACCGGTGGAGCTCTACTCTACCAGATCCTGAACTTCATGTCAGGCCAGAAGGCCCAACATGAAATCCCTCAAGTGCAAACTTGAGAAGCCCCATTACAGGGCTTGGGGCTTTCCCCAGGTGAAGGGGATAAAAGTCCCTTTCCCCCAAAGAGATTTCCAGTGGCTGTCACCAGGCCACAGGATGTGGCAGTAGCCACTTTTGCGCCACTGCACCTGGCAGCGGCAGCACCTTTAAGACTGGGCTGTCAGTGTGCTCCTTTTTGGTGCTGCTGCTCAAGGGCCCCTGCCTTGGTACCAGAATTTATTTCTTTCTAGAGCCAGCATCCCTAGTTCTGGGCAGGCTATAGGTATATTTTTGCCTGCTTCTCTGGGTAATAAGTCTCTGCCAGTTTAAATAAAAAATACCTGCACATCAGGAAGCTTTCTGCTAGTTTTCTAAATACAAGGACAATGTTTATGCAACAAAGCATGTGATTCCCCTACCTGTCGCTAAAGTGGTACAATCCATTCTCCCGCCTCATTCTGCTGCATGTGTAGGCCAAACCAGTTCACCATGCCTAATCTTTGATAGCTGAGCTATGAACATATATTTTAAATGCTTAGTCCTGGCACCATTTCTGAATAAGTAGCACTGTCTCTACTATTAGCCCTGAAACATTTCTGCTTAGAAGTTCTAAGGTATGAGTGGCATCTGAAATGACTTGGGGGGGGGGAACTTGGAGGTCTCCAGTCAGCAAAATGCTAATTCATGATGATCTATATTGAAGGAATCAGTAAAAACCAGCAACTAGGAAGGATTCAATTGTGAAAGTTAATCTTATTTATTTACTTTGCACTACTGACACCAGGGCGTTATAGAAAGCCATGTGAGGAGAAGTGTGAGCACTTCATTGTGATGTTAAGGAGAAAAAAGAGCAAGTTGGACAGAATCTCCAAGTTCAGATGAGAATGGACAAAGCTTCTGAATTTTCTTGTTCCATTGCAGGGAGCTTCAGTTTTTCAGATTACTCATGATGATGGAAGTTGCAAGCTTTAAGCAGATCTGCAGTGGGGAAAACAGCAGCAGCAAATATGAGGATCAACAGACAGGTAGACTGATAAAACCTTTCCTTGCAAGAAGAAAGAATGCTCTAGAAACAATTACTCCATGGAAATTTACGTAGAACATTTTGTACTACTGCATTCTCAAGGCCTCAGCCAGTATCACTCCTTGAAGTTGAATTTGAGCATGGTCTCTCTCAAAGGGCTCTGATTATACAAAGGAAGGAGAAGTTAAACATGTGTAACAGCTGATAGTATTATATCCCTTGCCAAATCTGGGGGGGGGGATAGAAAAATTCAATATATTCCAAGGACTATGAGACTAAAAGGATTTCCAAAGAACCATACTGTGACAGTGTCATTATTGCCACTCTGTGGTCCTGTCATAGTCAGTGTGAAATAGGCTTGTAGTTTCCTAGCATGCATAAATTCCTTTCATAAAAGCCAGTTTTCACTTTTCATTTTGCTTTTTCTTTGGACGATTCAACAGGGTAACTTGTGCTAGTCCTGTTAGACTTGAAATGAGCAAAGTTACATAGGTGTGGTAAGGAATGTTGAGAGACACTTGTCTACATATTTATGACTTTTACTTATGCTGATGTTCAACCTGAAGATGGCCTCAAGCTATTCTAAAAAGCTCCACTAGATGGCACTGGAAGAATTCAGTAGTAGCTAAGAAGTGTTCTTTCTTCACTACCAGAATACACTCAATAATGAGCTGAATTCGCATACAGTTTTTCATCACTAGTTGCTTTATCACCTACTTCTCCCTGACAAATGAAGGAACAAAGTGGGCTGTACTCAACTGGAGAAGGAACTTAGGAGTGATTGTGTAAACAGCCAGTGCCAGAATTAGGGCCTGATATCGGAAGATGCCCTTTTCTCAGTGCTCCAGAAGCATTGAGAGAGGATTCCAAACAGAGTGTTCTCCCACTCTCCCCATACATGGATTGGCTTTCTTAGAGGCCCCTGTACCATCATAGAGGCCTCTGAGGAAGCCCTGCTCCAAATGGGGAGTCTGCAACAAGGGAATGATGCGATGAGTTGCTCGGCTGAGCAACTTATGCTGCTGCTACCTCCACTGGGGGGGCTTTAGGAGTTAGCTGTTTGAGTCCCTGAAGAGTTTATGGGCCCTTGACTGGGGCAGCCCAACCAAGAGTGACTTGAATTGGTTGCATGGAGTGGCAAGGCATGAGTGGGGAACAGATGAGTCCCTTGCCTGTCTGCCTGCCACTACAAGCAGTCTACTACTCCATTGGGTGCTCTTTTCCAACTTGTTGGGGGCAAGAAAATAGCCAAGGGAGAAGGAAAAAAAGCAAGGTGCCACCGCTTCAAATCACTTCACCCCACCTACTTGGTGCTTATGGCACAATCTTTGTAAGTACTGTAAAGGGAATGGGGGTGGGGTCACTTGCCTGCCCACCCACCCACCCTCCATGAGAGGGGTGCATATGCATCTGTCCAGAGGTGGCAGTGGGCAAAGGATTCAGGCAGCGTCAGGGCACATGCCGTCTCTGCCCTGAGTTAGTATCCGGCTGCTCTTATCAACATTTCCCAGGGCATTTCTGTGTCCCACAGAGGCACAATGGGAGAACCTGCCGATTCCCCAAGGGCTGTTATGAAAATCATAACCATGTAGACAAGTGTTTCTCAACATTTGTCCCCTGCCGTACCACTTCACATTGTCCACCTATTCAAAGTACCATGACACCATTGCCAGTTACTTCTGGACTGGGTGGCCCGATGTGATGCAACAAACACTAGTAAGAGGATCAGGGTGGACAGGAGGGCTTTTTTGGAGATCAGCCCACCAAGTTGAGCCTCCTACCGCTGTTTGCTGTGTTGCATTTCTGGTCTCGCTGCTGGGTAGCAGGTGTCCAGGAGTTCCAAAGTACCACCACTTCAATTACCACCAGTGGTACCCATACCACTGGTTGAGAAACACTGATGTAGACGCTAATTTGCAGAATAGGTTGTATCTACAAAACTGACCAATGACATTCATTTAAGAGCATGATTGGTACCTGAAGTTGAGCACTTGGTGACTCCAGCAATAGCATTCAGATAGCCCTTGCCAAGGAATTCCTTGTGGGTCTCTCCTTTCTGAGTTACAACTAAGCACTTGGTGCCATCTTTGAACAAACTGTCTTTCGTCTCAGACTGGAACATCTGAAATTGCTCTTTTTCTGTTCCAGTGCTTCCATACAAAACCTGTAATAAATACAATAAAGTAGGAGTCAAGTAGTTGATTTGACTAAAGTTGCATTTGATTTTGTTCAGTCAAAAAAAAAAATCACAATGACCATATCCCATTCAACTTCTGTGCACTTTTCACTTATCTTTTTCCCCATTTAATAATTTAAAATAAAAGAGCTCCCACTCTTCCCTCATTTCTTTTCATGTGCCATTCATATCAGGGGCGAGGGGAGTGAATCCATTTTTGAGGATGCATCTGCTTGAGCTGGTGTCATATTATTTATTTATTTAACAATATATTGCTTTTCTATTTTAAAAGAACATATCTAAACCAGTTTAGTGTGAGCTGGGAAGTCCTCAGTTCAGTTCTCACCTGTTGTCTGAGCAGTGTTTGACGGACAAAGTCAGCTCGATCAGGATGTGCTACTACTGCATGAGTGGGAACACTAGCCAGATTACAGTTATCCTGGTCAGTAACTGGCCTACGACTACCATCAGGGCACAGCAGCTCAAAGTCGTCCTTTGTCAATGCGCCTACCCAAGCAGGTTTATTTGGTCCTGGAAAGAACAGGTTACAACATTATAAGACTTTTGACAAGAATAAGAAATCACGACAGTGTGAATGAAAAAGTGATGACTGTTTCTCCTTACTGTAGAACAGGGGTGCCCAAACCCCAGGCCAGGAGCTGCTTGCGGCCCTTAGGGGCTCTCAATCCGGCCCTTGGGGAGCCCCCAGTCTCCAAAGAGCCTCTGGCTCTCCAGAGACATGCTGGAGCCCATGCTGGCCCAACACAACAGGTCTCAGCATGAGGACGACTTTGACCTCTCACCTGAGCTGTGGAACGAGAACTCCCTCCACTACTTGCTGTTGCACGTCTGTGATATAGCAGTGGCAGTGAAGGAAAGGCTGGCCTTGCTTTGTGCAAGGCCATCTCGAATAAATTCATTTATGTAAATTTATTCAAATTTTAAATATAAATTAATTCTTTTTTTCCTGGCCCCTAACACAGTGTCAGAGAGATGATGTGGCCCTCCTGCCAAAATGTTTGGACACACTGGTGTAGAAGATTCATTATCCAGAGGTGAAAGTGGCCAGCTTTGTAACAAAATAGACACTATCTAGCATACACTATCTAGCAGTGTTTATTTATAGCACAAAGCTATTTATAGTGCAAAGTTATAGTGAAATGGATTTAGGGATACATAGATTTAGGGTTACATAGTACAGAATGCACAGTGACCTGTTTTATACAATGTCTGTTGATTCTGTTTCTTATAACTTTAAAACATTTTTTGTAGGACCTCTGGGGGCACATATAATTGCTTCAGAGTCTGCATCTCACCTCAGGGATTGCCACTTAATCATTCCCAATCCTAACATATACAAAATTGCCCTTTCTCCTCCATAAACTTGTATGAGTGTGCTGCTCAGATCCCCATGGCACTCTGAAATGACCCACTCTCACATGAGCAGGAATTTTTGTGAAAATTAGCTCAGGCTGTTGCCATATCAGAACCAACTCAAAGCAGTGGCATCACTAGGATTTGTGTCACCCGGTGCTGTAGGCCTGTGCATCACCCTATGCAGTGGGTGGGGCAACACCCCAGGTGGTGGGCGTGGTGATGTGCCATTGCCCCGCCCCCACCAGTTTTTTGGCAGTACCTTTTGATAGAACACAGATATTTCAATGTGGTTTATTTTACTGCATTCTGCATGAAATTACGCATTGATTGATATATAACATGATGGTATTATTCCTCCAAACTCTAATTTTAGTGATTTTGAAAACTTGTAGGGTCACACATACCCATGTCAACTTACTAACACCTTATTGCAGCAGTTCTCATATTTTTAGCACCTGGACCCACTTTTTAGAATGACAATCTGTCCAGTACCCACTGGAAGTGGTGTCATGGCCAGAAGTGACATCATCAAGCAAATTAAAATAAATAATTATAAATAGTTAAATTAAAATGAAAGAAATAATTAAATAAGGGGGAGCCATCCCTGTTCCACCAAGTGAGTTTTCTCTGTAGTCTGCCTGCAATAACACCCCCCCCCCCCAAAAAAGAATCAGTGAGATCTTCAGCCCTCCTAGTGCCCAGTTTTAAGTCCTTCTATTTCAAGCACATCAATACAAAGACCCACCTGGCTTTATAAGTCTGAGAGCCCAATCCTATGCCTGTCTACACAGAAGTAAGTCTGTGTAGAGTTAGAGTCAATGGGGCTTACTCCCAGGAAAGTGGGGATAGGAGTCCAGCCTCAGAGCCCAATTCTATGCATGTCTACTCAGAAGTAAGTCCCATTAGAGTCAGTTGGGCTTACTCCCAGGAAAGTGTGGGTAGGATTGGGCTGTGAGGGAAACTGCAAGGGCAAAGTAGAAAACATTCCCCTTACCAGTTCAAGCCTCTTTGTTGGTCCTTTCTAGTGGGGGGGGGGGAGGCTGCCTTCTGGTGCTTTTGTTGCACTCCAGTTCCATCGGATCGGGACCATTCTGGTGCCCTCACATTCTTTGCCTGGCCTGACCACCAGCTAAGGCACGTCTGCCTACTCATGAGTAAATGCTACATGAGGCTGCTTCGCTTCCCATAGGGCTCCATACACTCGCAGCTGGGGGGGAAGGCCCTCCTCCTCAAGTGTTTTTGGGGCTGCATTCATTGGATCAGGACCATTCTGAGCTGGAGTCCTCTCAGCCTGCCCTGTTCGATGGAGCAAGGCAAGGCCAACTACTCGCAAGTAAACACAGCCACATGGCTTCCCTTCCCATAGAGCTGAATACACTCGAAGCTGGGAGGGGGAACCACATTCTCTGGTGTTTTGGGGGGCTGCATTTACTGGATCAGGACCATTCAGGTGTTGTTGGATTCCCCTCTGCCTGCCCTTTCCAATGCACTAAGGCATGTTCACCTACTCATGAGTAAACGCACAATACAGCTCACTTTCACTTTCTATAGGGCTCCATGTATTTTTTTCCTTCCAATTTTTTGGCCATAACTTTTGAAGGAAAGGGGCTATCTCAAAGGGGTTTTTGCAATGTGTTCCACTGGACATTCCACATCCAACGGTGTATGGCATGATGCGATAGCTCCTAACGGCGCAATTTTAGCACATCACCCCCGGTGCATCACCCGGTGCGGCCCGCACCCCCCGCACCCTCCTAGTGATGCCACTGACTCATAGTTCAGAGCTGTTGAAAAAGGCTGTCCTGATATGTATTTTTATCCTCCCCTTCAGTAACCAGAAAAAGCCAAATAGGCAAAGCCAGGCAGAAAAGCCAGGCAAACTAATGGTGCTTAAAACCTCACCCTGGAGCCAACCTGTGCTTCATATTTTGAACTCAGGTACCAGTTAGGATGGAAACTTAAGATGCAACTCCTATACTTTTCCTTTTAAGGAAGTCCAGATTTGTGAAACCTCTCCCACATTTTTCTGAAACCACTCCCAGTCCAGTGATCACTTTTCCCAACCATACTGGAGCACCTGACTATTATCTGCTTCAGCTTCTGTCATTTGACTTTTGATTTCCGGTTTCTAGCTCTGCTTGTGTTTACATTATAACTATTCTTAACAGAGTAGACTGCAAATACAGAACATTCTGACAGTGATTTTCAGCCTTGGTCTTTTTTGATAGTCCTAAACCTGATATGGAGCACAGGTAAAGGGATTTTTGGTACTATAAGCTGTTTTTTTTAAATGGTCTTTGAGTCCATGGCTGCAATCCTAACCACACTTTCCTGAGAGTAAGCCCCATTGAACAAAATAGGACTTACTTCTGAATAGACCTGGTTAGCATTGTGCCCTATGTGTATCAAGACTACTGATACAATGGCACTTGAATGACTATTCAGAGTCTGGATAGTGAAACAAACTTACCTTCTGTGAGCTCAAGCACTGTGGATCCTTTAATAAAGGCTACGTCTCCTGCCTCAATCAAACATCTAAAGAATACAACCAAAAGGAAACATTATGGAATATGTGTAATTTCCTGTTCCCCAAATAAATTCCTTCTTGTCCTTGGGAAGGATACAACAAGTCCAGTCCAGGAAGTGGGAGGAGGAGTAGCCGTACAGGCAATTGGATAGACAGAGGTGGGCACCTCCAACCTGCTTCCTGAGGTGACTGATTGACAGTCCAATCCTATCCACTTTCTTGGGAGTAAGCCCCATTGACTCTAATGGGACTTACTTCTGAGTAGACATGCATAGGATTGGGCTGTCAGTTGGCCTCATAGGTGGGCCAGCTCTGATTCAAAGTCTGCAAAGAGAGATTCAAGGCACAAGTAATACTCTTGTCTAGTAACTTGTATAACCAAGACACATCTTAGAGATTATACTTCAATTAGTGATATAAAATGATATCCACTGAAAAACTTCTATTCCATTTTGTATTATTGATATTGCTGCAATTTGTTGTTAATTGGACTTTGCTTCCCAAACGCCTGGACATATATGTAATAATCACTGTGCTTTGCTGTGATTGTGTAACTTAAATCACTCAATGGAATAATGGCTTCATTTGATACAGGACTTACTATGGCTTATCTTGAAACCAATTATTTACTATTATACAAAATTACTAATTACACAGGCCTACAAAATTGAGGGTCAGAAAAGTTTTTCCCAAACTTTATGGTGGTTGGATATGAATTTAGGGTGCCAATTCCAAAAATGGCATCCATCTTGCCCTACCATGTCTAGTTTTAGAGATATAGTATAGCCTCATTAGTGAATGATTCAAGCAGCTTCCTCATGAGGAAGCCATGATTCCATTTTTGGAATCAGCACCCCAAATATACCCAGAAATTGGTGTACCATTTAAGGAAGCAAAATGTGTGTTGGCCTGAGGGGCGCCTGAGGCGCCTGAGGGGGGACACAATTGAGACATACAAAATTATGCAGGGAATGGAAACAGTGGATAGAGAGACACTCTTTTCCCTCTCACACAACACCAGAACCAGGGGACATCCACTAAAATTGTTGGGAGAGTTAGGACAGACAAAAGAAAATATTTCTTTACTCAGCATGTAATTAGTCTGTGGAACTCCTTGCCATAGGAAGTAGTGATGGCATCTTGCCTAGATGCCTTTAAAAGGGGATTGGACAAATTTCTGGGGAAAAGTTCATCATGGGTTATAAGTCATGGTAGGTATGTGCAAGCTCCTGGTTTTAGAGGTAGGCTACCTCAGATTGCCAGATGCAAGGGAAGGCACCAGGATGCAGGCTGTGTCTTTTTGTCTTGTCTTGAAGCATTTGGTGGGCCACTGTGAGATACAAGAGGCTGGACTAGATGGCTTTTGGCCTAATCCAGTTGGGCTCTTCTTATGTTCTAATGTACTTATTTATATAGTACCATCAATGTTCATGGCACTTGATTTAGAGTAAGGGTGGAACAACTGATGTAATCATTTGATTTCTCTGAACTATTCCATTAAAAAAATACAGGCGCAAAGGCCTACACCCATCACAGAGCCCACCTGGCTGGACTAATCCCTAAACAATTAGTAGCACTGGCAGTGCTACATGCACCAGCCCTTGGGAACCTAGTGCTGATACTAGAGATGGGAGCCTTTTGTGTTGAGTGTTTTCAGGTCAAGACATTTTCCATCAGATCAGATAGGTTTGATAATGGAGGGGGAGAGCAGTCACCTTTTCATCCTCCAGCAAGCTAGCTAACTACCTGACACAAATTACCTGGAGCTATTTGCTCTGATGTCTTTTTGTGATGTACCTACACTCTGCTAGAGATAGTTGGGCTGGATTGGACAAGGGCAGGGGAAGTTCAGTGGTCTTTTACTTCCTTCCAAGTCCCATGATTCTATGAAGTGGTAGATCTGTCATTATAGCCAGAAAGAATGCATCTTGGACTGCAGTGTGGGGGGAGTGGTAGATGATGTGATTTCTCATTTTTCCATCACCTCCCTCCTTGCCCCAAAAGTTTGTTTTTAAAACCAAAGCCACCTACCGGAAAGCACCAGAATAGCCATAGTATGGTTCATTGCTGTTTGCACTACACTTGTTGTTGCGAACGCCCTTGCACAGTGCGCAGAGTGGAGAGTCAACCGGTGAGCCTGGTGCACAGCTTTGACTGAAGTATTTATCTGACATGGGGACAGAGAATAGCAAGTTTGCATGCCACTGTAAGCTTCCCTGATATAGTATTTGCAGTGAAATGAAGGCTTTAATCCTAATCTCACTTTCCTGGAAGTAAGTCCCATTGAACACAATAGGACTTACTTCTGAGTGGACCTGGTTAGGATTGTGCTCATAGTCTTTTAACACAAAAGAAATGATGCTTGGAATGTTGGTCCCACATCCAAGGAGAGAAGAAAAGGTGACCTTCCTGTCTGTGAATGTAGGCAAGCAAGTTCAAATGAAAGGGGTTACCTGGGAAATATAATCTTTTCAAGGGGCACTGATGCAAGTATTTTGCAGCCAAATCAGGTGGTCAACTGGAATGGCATATTCCCAGCACTTGAATGCACACAATACTCCACCCTGCCCAGACATTTGCATGCATTAGATATGGGTGTGGGTGTATGGCCACATAGACATGCGTCCCAAAAGTGTTCAAAAGAAAGAACCTTTCTACCTCTCTCTAGCAGAGATCAATTAGCAAAGACATCAATCTTTCCCTTCCTAGTCCTTACCCAGAAAACAGAATGTTCATTTCCTACCATCACATTGATCAGGCTGTCTAAAATATTTAGTTCTTCACAACTAAATGTGGGCATGTACCCTTCTGTACTATAGGTTGAACACCACCAGCCATAGCCAACTTATTTAAAAATCTGCACACAGAGAGTGATATTGGTTTATAATTGGCTACAAAATTGTTACAGTTGCACCATTTATTGGGCCAAATTGGATAGGTGTAGGACCATGCAGATTTTACAAAATTTTTCATCAGGCAGGAGAGGGAGCAAAATTTCAAATATATTAAAAATACACTGGACTGCAGGCAACTGAAGAGCATTTGGCATTACAAAAATATACAGACTAGCCGCATTGGCACAACCATCTGACCTCTTCCACTGCCCCATGCCCTCCTGCATTCAATACCTCATGGTAGATGGCTACTGATTGCCTATGAAACTCTTTTTCCAGACCACCATAAAAAGTAGTGCAAATTGTATACTAAGGAGCAAGGACAGCAGGGAAAGCACAACAGGGAAAGCATAGAAAAAAGTCAGTATAGTGTAGTGGAAGGAGCACTCAAATCCCTACCAAGCTCATGGTTATCACTATTTTGTATCCTAACTAGTCTCACAGGATTGTTGCTTAGATGGAGGGGAGGCTGTCCTGTGTGATTGTAGGATGAGCAAGATACAAATATACAACGTAAGTACAAATGGACAAAATAAGGCCGCTCACCAAATTCGCAACTACCAGTACGATTGTAAGTCAGGCCCATGGGTATATTCCAACCAGCAGTTCTACCAACTGCAGTGTGGCAGGACTTCTTTCCATGCAGGTTGTTCCATGTAATGTCACCATCAGTTTTCTTGGCAACGGCTACCGCATTATAGCCATCAGGAACTGAAGATAAAGAAAAGGAAGCAGCCATCTCTCAAATGAGAAGCAAACTAATTCAACCTATAGTTTCCTTATTTGAAAACAAACCTGTAGATTGAAATCGTATATATTCTTTGTGGACAAGCTTAAAATATGGGTTCAATAAGCACTTTTCCATTGAATTTAGCCCATTGGCTCCAGATTGAAAGTCGGTGTGGAGGGAATCTGCTACTTAGCCTAGAATTGCTGAATTCTCCTTCTGGAAAGGAACTATAGTGCAGTGTAGTACACCCACTTTGTCTGCAGAAGATCCCAGGTTCAATTCCTGTATCCCGAATCTCTGACTGAAATGCTGCTGCCATCCAGTGTCTACTGACAATACTGAGCTAAATTGTCTGACTCAGCATCAGCTTCCTATGTTATAAGACTGACTTCTATGTAGAAATATAGAATGATCTTTGCCATGGGGGCAGGAATCACTGGATAGAGTGCTGTGTGGAACCACCTTTTAAATGCCACTTGTAGTTGATTATTGAAAGACAATGACCACAACAGCACGCCAGATCTGAGCCCCAGGGCTGCCTGAAACATTGTGCAAATTCCACAAAACCTCAAAATCTTGCGCACTCCACCACTGCCACATCCACACTTGGCTGCAGCAGCACAAGGGAGACACAGAGATCTACCCCTGTACCTTCCGCTCCAGATCACCACCTTTTATGCTTCCATCCCTTTTAAAATAAATAGGAATAGCTGAGCATGCTAGGAGCTTTGAGCATGCTATGTTCTTTCTGTTTAGGCACAGGAAGATGATAGGCACCTAGGAACAAGTCAGTGCTGGAGCTTGGCTTGTCACCTAAGCAGATTGGTGGGTGAGGAGAGTAAGGAGGAAGTGGCAGCTTTTCTCCCCCTCTTCTTCCTCCAGGTGCTGAGGAAGATGTGGGGACAGGTGCCACTGACCTGAACCTCTTTCCATTCACTTTCAGCAAGTGGGAAGAGGATCAGTAAGCTAATTGAAGCAGCTCAGTGGATGGTAGGCTGAAGGGAAGTGGTGGGCAGATATAGGGTACATGATATCCATTGTCAGTTCTTCCTCCAACTTAGTGCTCAAAGCAAAGCTTCCAGTTTGCCTCATTGGTAGGCCAGGTCTGTTGAGCAGCAGTAAAGGGCTTTAACTAGAGTACAGGATAGCCTGGACCATGTGCAAACAACCATTGGGTCAGAGAGAACAGTCAGAAAATGGGGCATAGAAAGATTTTACTTGTTTTCAGTTCCTTGGCCCCATCCCTAAAGTCCAAAGATTTGATGATACCATCTGTTCCCATGTATCCCAGAGGTTATGGGTCATAACACTCACCTTTTCTTGGTGTCCTGGGATCAGCACATGCTTCAGGGTTAGCTACAATGAGAACAAACACCCAATTTTCACCATGTCATGATAGCAACGTGAAGGCCAAGTTACCCCAAATCCTAAATGAGTAATGTGGCAAGGTGTGTATTTTGTTTTTTAATTAGTGGTCAGCCCCCACCCCAACAACACAAAAAGAAGCAAAATCATGGTGCGGATTAGAGGCCTTTATGACTTTGCCCCCACCATGGTTCTGCTCCTGACCATCCCTTGTGCTGTTTTAAAGCAAAACACACACACACACACACACACTTTCTCATTGGCTTCAAATTTAGCCCTCTTATGGTTACAGCCCTCATGGCCAAAACCAAGCTTATTTATGCACAGTATTTATTTAAAAGATTTATTTAAAAGTCCCCACCTTTCCTCTCCTCAGTAATGGGATGCCTATTTTCTGAAAGCTTATAAAAAGTGAGGAATTGACAAAAAAAAATGCCTGGTGGATTTGCAACATAAAGCATTAGGATTTGGAGTGACAAGATGAACAGAAATCATGATCACTAAAATAATGCAGAGTAATGCTCCTCACCTCAAGAATTGGGGGGGGGGGTGAGCATGTATGTAAGTGAAAGAGTCTAAAGGTGCAGACAGATATATTTTCTGTGTGGTCCACTTTTTGTGTGGTCCATAAGTGCTGTGTTTTCCAAGCCACATCAAAGATTCCCAATTGCTGGGTTTTTTTTCTTGAGTTCACGAAAGGACCATGACTGACAGAGTTGATTGCTAGTTCTTTCGCTGGTGTATAAAAGCGCCTACTCCATTGAGCTCTAAGCTGATGAAATCTGAAGACTGGAGCTAATGACTGAACATCCAATGAGAGGTTGTTTCCTGCAATGTACACGCGACAGATAGTGCTATACGTATTGAGTCAAACTACCATTTTCTATACTTACTACTGTAGACTTCTGCCATTACTGGCACCAAGCCACACTGTCCTGCAGTGTAGACAAGTCCTCCATCCAAGCTCAAGGCATCACATTCACCTCTCTGCAGAGAAAGAGAGTCTATTTAGAAAAAAAATTTTAAAGAAAGAAGAGGGAATGCTGAATTAGAACGAAAGCCAACTGGATTTTTCAAAACCAAAACACTGTGTGGGCATAATCCATGGGGAGTTTCTCCACTTAAATGAAAGTGACATCACTTGGCAAGATCACAAGCATGCCACTTTATTTCAATGGGGGCATCTTAGAAGCCTTCCCTCAAGGACTGCTTTGATTCTGTAGATCTTTTCTGTAAAACTAGTGTCATATCACATGATGTCAAATCAACTGATAACATTTGCAACTTGGAAAGTAGTGTGGTGTTGCCTGAAAATATCTGTCCCCTTCCTTTCTCCAGCTCCTGAATGAAGAATACCCAGACCCTTGACTATTACTGGGCAATTACTTACATACGCTACCTTTGCCAAGGCAGTCTATGTTCCTGGCTTCTCAGAAGGATAGAGTGTGCAGGATTGTACGGTGTGGCATATGAATTGCAGATTTACAGAAAAGCCTCTTTTTCTGCTTTGCCAGTGTCATTAATCCAGTACAAGCCAAAGAAATTATTGGCAATTACAAAAAAGTAACAAACTTACATGATGTTATGGCTATGCTAGCAGCTTTCTAAACTTTAATCTCTGTGGTACACATTTGCCACTGCTGGCACTAGGTTGCTGGGGGCATTGGGGCAAAGTCTGTGCCCCATAACACCCATTTGCCCCTGATGGTGCACTGGGCATTATCCCTGCCACCAGACCTGAGAATCCAGGGATCAGCCTGGCAAAATGGGTCCTCAGCCAGAGCCTATCCTGGTCAATTTCTGATGCCACTCCTGACAATACCTATCACAGCTACAGTCTTGTACTTCAAAGTCAGTTAAGGTCTTTCAGCTTCACTTCATTCCTCATTATTTTAAGCACTGAGGCTGAAAGGAAAATATGCACTGTAATATTAATTCTATAAGAATTTTGGGCTGCAATCCCGTACACGGTTGTATTGCTTACATCTCGTTGACTTCAGTAGAATTTACCCAGCTAAACTGTGTGCAGGAGAGCTGCAGTCAATGAATATCAAAGCAACCATAAAGCATGAACGTTTGTTTGCACATTTTTCATGAGAGGATATTGGACAGAATGAAAAAAGACTCAACAGAAGGATAGAAATCAAATTGTTCAACCAGCACCCTAGAAATGGTCAAGTTATCTTAAAACGACTCCATGTATGTGAAAAGGATGCAGCCAGGCACTTTCAGAAAACTTTCTTGTGGGTGATCATCAACCATCTTCTCGCTCAATCCATTGCACTGATAGTAAGTGATGGTTCCACAGCACCAGTGCACGCATGTTTCTTATTTGGTGCTACATCACCAGGACAGCATAAAACAGAGAAAGGAAAACATGGGTGCCATCTTGAGCTCCTCAGAGAAAGGATGGGATAGAAATGTGATTAACAGAGAGATAGGAACGTGCAGGTACAAAGGGAAGCCACCAGCAACCTGAAGAAGCACTTACCAGTATCTTGGCAATGCATGCTTCAGCATTTTCAGCCACAGCACATTCGATGGCACCATTGCTCATGCCACTCCACAAGTCACACTTTGTCTGCTCAGCCTTGCCCACTGAGCACCAGGTGACTTTGTCTGATGTAACAGGAACAGCTCTTTCTACAAGGGACCAGAAAGGAGAGAATCAGTGAATCAGGTGCTCAGTAATTCCATCACAGCACCATTGGGAGAGGAGATAAATCGACAGTCATCTAAAATATTGAACAATTGCATCATTTTTCTTCTGAAAATAGAAATGCTTAAAAATCAGGTTTCAGAATAATGTCTCTTGATGCTGTCAGTAGCAGGAGAATAGGGCTAACACTGGCCTTCAATTAGAGATTGCAAACTTGGGAAGAGTGTGTTAAAATGAACTCTGATTAAAAAAATTTTATAAGTAGCCCAAGAAAGGGTTATTTAGCCAGTGGTTTAGCTAGTGGGGGCGGTCCACCCTGGGTACCACCCTTAGGGGGGGTGTAACACCACAAATGCCCCAACATTGTTAACATCGCGAAGGTTAGGAGTAACTCCATCATGTCATATACCGTTAGATGCAGAATTTCCAGTGGAATGCAATGCAAAAAACCAGATTGAAATATCTCCTTTCCAGCAAAAGTTATGGCCAAAAATCCAGAAACCAAAAAATGCATGGAACCCTATGGAAAATGAAACTGAGCCATATCGCGTATTTACTCGCAAGTAGGTGAACTTGCCACAGTTCATCAGGAATGGCAGGCTGAGAGGAATCCAATGACACCAGAGTGGTTCCTATCCAATGAAAGCAGCCCCAAAAAAACACCCATGAAGGAAGTCCCTCCCTCCAAGCAGACGAATGTATGGAGCCCTATGGAAAGCGAAAGTAAACCACAGGGTCGCATTTACTCATGAGTAAGCAAATGTGGCTTGGCTTGTGGTCAAGTCAGGCAAAGAGGAATGCAAGACTAGCTGCATGGTCCCCTTCTGATGAAAGTGGAGCTTAACAAATGCTCCAGAAGGCAGCCCCCCCCCAAAAGACTAAACCAGAGGCTTGAGCAGGTGAGGTGGGCACTGGGGAGGGCTGAAAATCTCACTGATTTATCTGGGGGGGGGTTATTGCAGGCAGCAACCCCCCCCAAAAGAATAAAACAGAGGCTTGAGCTGGTAAGGTGGGCACTGGGGAGGGCTGAAAATCTCACTGATTTTTTGTGGGAGGGATGTTATTTCAGGCAGGCTACAGAGAAAATTCACTTGGTGAAACAGGGCTGGCTTCCCCTTATTTATCTGTTTTTCTTTAATTTAATTATTTATAATTATTTTATTTTGCTTGATGATGTCACTTCCAGCCATGACATCACTTCCAGTGGGTTCTGGACAGATTATCATTCTAAAAAGTGGGTCCCAGTGTTAAAAGTTTGAGAACCACTGCCTTAACTCAAAACAGGTCAATTAGACATTCTTGGGGAGGGGGGGTGACACCCTAGTGACCAAAATTCTGGAAATCATTCTGTTATGGCTAAACCAAGAGTCTCACCAGAAGGTAGGTTAACAGCACAGTAAATTAACTTCGTATTTACCACATGGAATTAAAATATCTTCCCTCAGGATAGTACTGGTTGTAGACATATTACAGTTTCCAGGCCATCAAATCACAATATTTTGCTGATAGGGAAATTTGCTGTCTCTCCTTATCTTGCAGCACTTCCATGCCTGAGTGAACACTGCTATGCTAAGTGCTGTATGCAGTGTGGTTCTGAGGATATAACAGGAACCTATTGGCTTATAACTGGAACATTACCAGCAACCAGTGGCATACGGATCCCTTGCCTATGCCTTACTGCTTGGAATCCTTCTGAAAGTTGTTGCTCTGTTAAATTGCACTGGTAGCTAAGTGTTCCCTTTATACCAGGGGTGCCCAAACCCCGGCCCTGGGGCAACTTGCAGCACTCGAGGCCTCTCAATGCGGCCCTCAGGGAGCCCCCAGTCTCCAATGAGCCTCTGGCCCTCCGGAGATTTGTTGGAGCCCACACTGGCCCAACGCAACTGATCTCAGCATGAGGGCAACTGTTTGACTTCTCGCATGAGCTGTTGGATGAGGGCTCCCTCCACTGCTTACTGTTTCACATCTGTGATGCAGTAGTGGCAGCAAAGGAAAGGCCAGCCTTGCTTTGTGCAAGGCCTTTTATATACCTTGAGCTATTGCAAGACCTTCATTCAATCATATAAGTTCATCTTTAATATATTCATTTATGTAAATCTATGTAAATTTATTCAAATTTTAAATGTATTCTTAAATTCTTTTTTTCCACGGCCCCCAACACAGCATCAGAGAGATGATGTGGCCCTCCTGCCAAAAACTTTGGACACCCCTGCTTTATACCATTCAAACACAGGAGCAGTCATCTGACTCCCTCTCTCCAACGGGAGGGGGGAACCACCCAAAGAAGAGTACAGAAAGTTAACCCCCTTCTCCAGCAAGGTTAACTCCCTTTCTCTGCAATACTGCCCTGCCATTAGAAGAAATTTTTGCTTTTGAACCGTCTTTCATTTGCCTTGTATGGGGTTCTGCCTTGTCAGGAGTCAGAAACAAAAGGGAAAACTGGTAGGTTGATTCTCCACAGTAAAACCACAGTCTAATCATTTATGAACCCTTCATGCCAGTCAGAGGATTTGCATTCACCCAAACACATCTCTATAGTCCAGACAGTAAAAACGTGGTCCTGCAATTTTTCCTTCTTGCAGAAACGTGAAGCTGATGGCATTAAAGGCATTTCAATCAGTATCTCTGATTGGCTCGGTAGGCTCAGTTTCATGCCTCAGTTTTGAATGCCTTCTTCCCATATTTTTAGTTATTTGATTTATATACTGCCTTTCTCCCCAAAGCGCACCCAAGGTGGCTCGCAACATGTTAAGTAAGACATAATGTATACATTAAAATATGTAATATGCAGATACATCCAGGATCCCGTCCTTACCTATTCTGATATTCTGAATAGCAGTGTAGTAATCATGGCCCAAGTAGAGATGAGCATCCAGCAACTTAGGGATTGGTATAAGTTTTTTAGCAGAGTCCTTGAACAGGAGATCTTTTCCAAGAGGGGAGCCAAAAAGTTGGCCTATACCTGTTGTGCCCTCAGGGGAATGTTTCTAGGATAGGAGAGAAATGATTTAATGATGGCAAAACTAGACAGGGTTACGGTTTCTTCATTTGTTAACCCCTCAACCCTTTTATTTCTTTCCTCACAAATTATCATTATCTTTCAGTTATATCACATTCAATATTGGGTTCATGGTTGACTCATCACAGACTGGCTATCAACAGGCAGCCCAAGCCTAACCAGCATTGGCACAGCGGGGTCACATGTCCCACGCTGTATCTAGGAGCAGGCTGGAGGTAAAGGAAAAGAAAGGAAAGGAAAGGAGCAGGCTAGAGGTAAAGCCCCAGCCTACACAATGGGACTACTTGGATCTGTGCCAGCAAAATCACTGGCGCAACCCTGAGAAGCCCTGTGCTGGGTTTTTAAGCCTGGGAGGGGGAATAGGATATGGCATGCACTGCTGCGGCCAATCCTACCCCTTCCTGGGCCTGATCCACCCCACCCCCGCCCCATTACGCCCCCTTAAAGGGACATGCTTGAGCGACTGGTATGAATGGCAGCTTATAGAGCTGTCATATAGAGCAAATAGTAGCCATGGAAGGAGTAATCTGGATCAAAGTGTTACCCCCACCTTCATGCAGCTGGTATTTAAAAAAATAAAACAAATGGCAGAGATCAATTTAATTTAAGGTGTAGTTTGGCTCTTTGTGTAGCTTTGATCACTGAATCCCATGTAGCAAGTGAAAATTAAAGCACTGGTGACTTAACAGGCCAGGAAAAATATAAAGGAATTTGCCTGCTCCCAAGAATACATCAGAGAAGGCATCAGGTGAATCTTCTAGAGGGAGGATTCCTCAGAAGGGGTCCCATAGCCAGAAACGCCATTTCTTTAGATACCACCCACCTTATCTCAGGGGGAAGACCTGGAGGAGGTCATCTAACAAAAATCTCAGTGCTTGGGCAGGTCAATGGTTGGCAACCTTCACTCTTGAAAGACTATGGTATAAGCCTACAGCACCCAGTATTCCCAGGCGGTCTCCTATCCAAGTACTAACCAGGCCTGACCCTACTTAGCTTCCAAGATCAGACGAGATCAGGCATGTGCAGGGTAATAATGATCAACACAAGTAATACAGGAGTAGATAATCATTCAGGTAACCCAGGCCCCAAGATGTGGAAAGCTGCATGATGTACATACAAGTAGGGCATTAATTCCCACATGGAAGTCCTCATTTACCTCAATACAACTGGTTAGTGGGTGTCATATAGTGTTGGAAATGAGAAAGGGCTTTAAATAATCCCTACTGATCACAGAGAAAAAGTGTTGTCTCTTCAGCAATAGTCAGATGAGTGATTATGCTTCCCCTTTTTGGAATATTTTCCATTATATATTGTTTTTATAATACAATATAATATTTTAACTCTTCATACATTTTGGACTTGAATTTTTTAACCTTCCTGCAAAAATAGAAAAATACCTGTGCTGCTTCAACAAATGCCTGGATCTCATCAACGCGACCATCAGTGGCCCGTGCCACAACAGCATGAGCAGGAACTCTGGCCAAGGAACAAGATTTGTACTCTTCAATAGGTTTTGTGGAGCCATCAAGACAGATCAGCTCATACTGCTTTCTTTCTTCTGGACTGAGTTCTGCAATGAATGAGGCACAACAATGAAAATTAAAGTCAGCAGGTAAGAGAGGTTCCACCCTGAGATGCTGGAAAACCAGAACTGAGAAATAAGGAGCCATGATGGATGAAGACAACGTAACGGACAGCATAGCATCACTTAGTACTTGACCCCAGCGTGGGGTTCCCTTGATACTTGACTACACTTTCTGATCTCAGTCCAGTCAACCAGCTTTCTGATCTCAACCAGTCCAGCAGCTGAGCTACCTTGATCACTTCTGTGTTGTCCGGCTGCTTAGACCCTCTTTTTGCCTGCTCTGCAGGTTGTCTTCTCCCACAGTAGCAACCTGGCCCAGAGGTAAAACAAGGCCTGAGGATCTTCCTCTACATACAACCTGCCTATCAGGTGGCCACTCAGCTCCAGGTTTGGTGGTTATCACAAGCCTCTAAAGAGCAGTAAGAGGGTCAGACTGGGCAGTAGGGCTTTTCACAGTGTGTGATTTTTTTTGTACGCTACAGATCGACCCACTGCACTGAGCCTCCTGCCGCTGCTTGAGGGCTTGCACCACAATCTCCCTGGTGGGGCAGTGGATGGCCGGTGATGCCCCAGCAAGTGCCTTGTGACACTCCAGGGTGTTGTGATGCACACTTTGGGGAACTGCTGGCCTTGAGTGTAGCCTTTTTGTGACAGTGTATAACAAGCCAATCCATGCTGATTTCTGCACATATTATCAGCACTCACACAACTATCTTGGCATGTGGAAGTTGACACAAACCAACTCAAAACCATGGTTTCCATCTGCGGAGGTGAGTCCTGAATAGTACTGGGACTAAGGATGGCCCATCCATGAAGCTGACTGAAGCAGTCACTTCAAGCAGACTGGTAAGAGGCACCTTCTCCTTCTGCTCCCTAGATTCCAAAAGGAAGAAGGGAATGGAACAGCATAGGAAGTGTGAAGAAGAGTGACAGTCAAGAGTTTCTGAGATCAGTCTTCTCTCCTCTGTTGAAATTTGGATGCAACGCCACCTGCAGGACTCGGGGGCAGTGTACTGTCTAGACACCTGAGACCTGGTATGATACATGTAGGAGGTGGGTTACTGCAATTTCCTTCCTGCTCTTTTTCTCACGTGTCGCTGTCTCCCTGACTACAGAAGGAGAAGGATGTGGCTTCCTGAGCTTGCCTAATGGTAGAAAGCCTTTACTGTGATGAGCATCCCCAGAGAGAGAGAGAGAGAGAGAGTTATAAGGTTCTCTGTTCCAGAAGTAGTAGGGATCTCTGATCCTTCAGAAGATGTGTACAACTGTAAAACTGTGAGTAAAGTATTTCTTTCGAAACCTTAAGTGCCTCTCTTCCTTGTATTTATTGATAGCAGCAAACTAGCTGGGTAGTGGAATGCCCCATAGGAAAAGTGTTCTTCAGCTGATTACTCTGCTCACTAGAAACCCCAGAACCCCCTTTTCCAACACTCAGCACTTCCTCTATCACCCTATTCTTTTCTGAATCCAGGAAGCAGGATGAAGAAGAACACAGCAATAGCACTGCTGGCAGCTGGTGCACCAACGGGTAAGGGGAGGGCTGTATTTGACATCCAACCTCAGTTATTAGGAGGTCTTGGGCCAGCCCTGGGCTAGACTCATTCTGAATCCTTACCTAGCACAGTTGCATCTTTCACAAAAGCTACATCTCCAGCTCCTTCTTTCAGACACCTAGAAGAAAGAAAGGGGAAAGAAATATTAGAAGAACAACAATATTTTTGTGTTCTATACACTATACTCTTACTAACCTTCTGTTCTTTTGGACAGCAACCTTTGAAACAGGTCAGCAAGTCTGAACATGGAAACTACAACAATGGTTTTGTGTTGTTCAGTGCTGCTACTGTGCTAGGCTTTGGAGAGTACACGGAAGTGCTATGAACCCTGATGGGAGGGGTTTTAAATGAAAAGACACTGATGTCTGCTCGGAGCGTGGGAGGATGGAGGCCAGAATGTTAAACCAGATCGGAGTGTAACACCTTGAATGTAGTGGTTCGTGAAAGAAAGAACCTTCTTTCAATTTGTAAAAATCCCTGCGTGGATTTAATAAGCCTGCCTATGTAAACTGCCTTGAATAAAGTCTTGAATAAAGACCAAGAAAGGCGGTATATAAATACTGTATATTATATTATTATTATGTGGATGGACTCAAGAGTGGCCAAACACAGGCATTGCCAAGCAGAGAGAATACATCAGCTGAGGCCAGGGTGATTCCTGAAAGGCTCCTGAAAGGAGATACTGTTTAGAGCGGTGGTTTGCAAACACTTTCACTGTCCACTGTGTTGTCTTCAGTAGGGCCCAGGCCCACCATGCCCAGGAAGGAAGCTATTTGGCAATATGGGACATGAACTGGAAGCCACTTCCAGATCATACCAGCCTACACCCTGCATCATTGGCCATATCACATTATGTCACTCCCCAGAGTGCACTCCCTGCACTCCCCTTGCAGGCAACGGAACAGATTTTCACTGGCATAAAATAGCTGCCAATAACATGCAGAGTGCAGTGGAAGTGACCATTTTCTAAGCACTATCAGAAGAGGTGGCAGCACCAGAGGAACACAGGGACAGCTCTTCACTCCCATCAATGCCAGTAAGCCAGCAGAGGGGGCATGGGGAGGGCAAAATGGAGCAGAACTTGGGCAGAACAGGGGGAAGATCGGGACCTTCGGAGGTGGGCAAGAGTGGGTGTTGGCAGCAACGGCTCGCCAATATCCTGTCCTCCATTTCACCCCTGACACGCCTCCTACTGAAACTTGCATCATACTAATGCAGGTCTGTGAAGACCCATTGGAGACCATGCGGGAGCAGAGATGAGTAAGTAAAATAAAGTTTTACTTACCTCTCCATCCCCGCATGGTCTCCAGCTGCCTACAGGATGCAGCAGAGCCTATGCTGGCACCGCTGCACCCCATGGGCAGCATTCAATTAGAATTGAGCTCTATGAATTCTCTCTCTGTCCCCCCTGCACATCTGAGTACACATCTGACCAGATGTGTTAAAGACAAATAGCAGCATGATGCCAATATAAAATGTGCCTGGAACGTGCTTTGAATGTGCTTTCAAAATACAGTTCCCAACCATTTAAATAACATCCTTTCCCCCCCCCCCCTCATATCAATAATGGGAACCATCAGGTCAGAATCTAAAGCCACAGAGAAGTTGTCAATAGTGTGCAGTGTTAAGTTCACAGGCATTTTTGCATCACTGTACAGATTTCTGAAGCACTTAATATTATTAGAATTCAACAACAAATAACCTCTACAAAAACACTTGTTACTCACTGGAAAGCTCCAGAATATCCAGCATAAGGATCATTCCGGGAACAATGCTCAGCACCGACTCCAATACATTGGCGGCACAGGTCTGGCTCCACACTTTTGGCTCCAGGGACACAGCTGGCTGAGAAAAACTTGTTGACACCTGCAAAAGAAAAGCAAATCGTTGAGTTGTTCACTGGCAGGTTCCTTCTTATCAAATTGTTCTCTCTCATAGTACTTAATGTCAGGGGTAGCTCACTCGCACAACATTCCCAAGCCTGAAGTGCTAATATTTTTAGGGATGGCACCTATACTCTTGGTAGGAAGAAGATGCAGTAAGTGTAGACTCCAAAAGAGCACACCAGAATCCCCTGTGATGTCATAGAAAACACTGAGATGTGAATCTCAAATCATGTGCACCTCCATTGACTGCAGCTGCGTGCAGGTTGAGGCATACCTGAAGCCTCTCCAATATTGTAAAGTAGTGTTGCTGTGGGCCCTGTGGGCCCAGTACTGGGGCCTCCATGGTGCCCCATCCATGGCGCACGGAGTGCAATCATTGCTACCACTGCTAAGACCTCAGCCAGGTGATCCCTCTGATGGGTGTGGGCCCCTTGCCTTGCCAAAGCCACTCATGTTGTACAGAATCCCTGGATATCCTTTTCAGTTCATGTTCTGCAGTCACTTCCAGAAATAAAGGATCTCAAAGTTTTCCTGATTTTTATACGGGTTACATTTGAACAATGTTTATACGGAAGTGCTGCAGAGGCATTTCTAGAGGTGTACATCAACCCATGTTTACACACATACACGCACCACTTGCTCAATCAATTTCATGTACCTGATATAATATCACAAAACCCGAAGACAGGATTTTTCCTACAACTTGTCACCCTCAGCAAATGCCATCCATGGACTCTTCTCCTACATGACTGATCCCCCGTGCCAAATCTGTGGTGGGGCATACCTTAGCATTGATTTGGTGAGTTAGTGGTGGGTATATGCTACCATAGGGTCAGCACCAGCTAGACTGAGAGGAGGCCTCCTCAGAAGATGAAGTCAAGTCCTGGCACCTCTCATGAGCTAGCCTGTGAGTGACCATTGGACTCCAAGACACCCCAGACCTTAGACATTTCAGCAGCCCCACCTGGACCTGATCTCACACACATACACCCCCCAATTTTTGTCTCTAGGATCTTAGGAACAGATATGATGCCAGATCAGGGTTGTAGCCCAACATCAGCATAGAATTCTTGTCCAGAAGCCCAAGGTCTTACGGACTCTGGGTGAATTTGGGAGAAGGATGCTGATTCCAGAAACAGTTGGATCAAGAATGGGGTGGGTGAGACTTTCTGGACTCATATATAAACCATTAGTTTGGCCTTTTGCATTGCTGGTTCAATGAACAAACTCCTGCTTGACCAGCTCCACAGTCCACTTGCTGTCTCCTTGCTGCTACCTACTGCTGCTTAGCCCACCCTCAGGTCTACCACTCTGCACCGCAAGGACTCTCACTCCAACATGCAATCAGTAGCAGACACATCAACAGCAGCAGAGCCTCTTCTCCATGCCCCCTCCCTCCATGTTCCTCCTTTCTCTGTCCTCTCCATGGTATCCACTGGATTAAAAGAAGTATGAAATTGCACTGCTCTTTCACATTTTCCTCTCTCCTGTGTCCCATTCCCAATGGGAGTTCACCACCAGAAGCATTTGAAAGATCGCCTGGGGTTTTGGGAGCACGTTCCTATTTGTAGACCCAGTGGATAGCAGAAAGTAGGCTATGTCCTTCCCCCTGAAACCTCTTGTTCACTCCAGTTCCATTTCAATGCCCTTCGCCTCATACTTACTTTTTTCAATTGGCTCCGTTCCGGTCCAATCAAAACATTTCTGTTCCAGCAGTGTCCCTACTGGAATCTGCCAGCCTGCAGATCTGCCCAAGCCAGTGTGGCAAGATTTCTTCCCTTTGAGATCACACAGTGAACGGGCAGTTCCTCTCTTCGCAACAGCCACAGCACGGTAGCTGGTAACAGATTCTGATGAAGAAAGAGGGGAAAAAAGCAAATATATACTTGAGCGACAGTGAAGAGCTTTCCTGCTGCTGTTCATGGTTCCTACCTGAGGGCACAATCCTAACCAGGTCTACTTAGAAGTAAGTCCTATTTTGTTCAATGGGGCTTACTCAGGAAAGTGTGGTTAGGATTGCAGCCTATAATTTGACAAACAACCAGCTCACTACAGCGTTGGAGTCACTCTGCTTATCCCATACAGGATACAGCAGATTGCAAACTGGTGTAATCAGTTTGCCATGGAAGGGAATGCTGGAAACCACTGGCATATCTGTCCGCAAATGCTAGTAATCATAGCTGGCCCATGACAATTTGCTATCTGAAACAGAGAGCACCAAATGCCACTCTCTCCCTTCCCCCATTTTCTCTTTTTCCATAGTAAAACCATATCCCAAATTCTTTCTCCCCCTTCCTTCAAAGACAGTGAGGTTCCATTTCACCTTCCTTCTTCTGCAGAGCATCATGGGGTGGAGGGGCCGGGTGGACCGCCAAGCCATAAAAACCAGACCATAATCAGAAGCATCAGAAGCTTCTGTCTTCAGAAACAACCTGCTTACATGGTAAGGTTTGGCCTGACAATGAAGGTGACACTGACCACAACACATACAAACATGGGTAGTCAGATTTGAAAACAGGATGAAGATCCACCTTAAGATCATAAGGATCTTAAAGATCTGCTTAGTGGAAATCCAGCTAGCTGAGATCATGGTATCCCTTGGCCTGAAGTGATTTGTAGTGATCTAATGTAGTGATTTCAAAGCCATGTAGTGATTTCAGTGGATTTCAAACAATGTAGTGATTTTGAAACGCAAAATGGAGCTTCAGCTACTCCTATGTCTTGTTAACTGATGTGTCCTAAAATTGTACGTTTGAGGTCATAGATTCAGATCACACCTTCTTCCACCTCTGTGACCAGCAGGAGCCTATATCAAGGAAGAGTCTACAGGACAGCACCTGGGCTCATTCTTTATGCGTATAAGGTCCTAGGTTCAGTCCCTGAAGTTTTTTGTTAAAAGGACCTCCTGTTACTGAATTAAGAATGACCTCTGTCACAGAGCCACTGCTAGCAATAAGAGTCAATACTGGGTTGGATGGACCAATGGTCTGATTTCGTATAAAGCCATATCATGTGTTGCCAATGCCTTCTCTTTCCTGCTTTTTATCATGTTAACATTGACTGCCCTGCATATTCCCAAGTAGTATCATTTAGGTGATGTGTCTACTACCTTGCCAAATCTTTATGAATTCTAAGAGTGGATCCTATTCAAATTTACCTTGTCCTTCATTTGTGCCATAGACCTCAGCTACAACAGGCTTCAGGTTGTAAGGGGTCAGGCCTGCATCAAAAATGTGACCAGCGTCTAGGGTGACGGCATCTACTTCAGAGTTCTGAAAATACACAAGAGTAGAGACATGAGAAGAGTCAGAGAAAACCTTATTTGCCTCTCAGTCACAGAAGCAATAGAAATAAGATGGTTGGAGATCGAGCTGCACTACTCATGTCTGATCATTCACCCCACCTCAATACTGGTATCTAAGCTTTTAAACCTCAAAACTAGTCTGATAGACTTTTTTGCTATTGACTCCACTCTTAGGCCCCAATCCTATCCAACTTTCCAGGGCTGATGCAGCCCCAAGAAAAGGGAGCAAACATTCCCTTACTTTGAGGCGGCCTCAGTGACTGCCCATCCACCACAGGATATAGCACACACCCTGTTGGCATAGCTGCCTTGGGCCCTGGAAATTTGGATAGGATTGGCCCCTTAAGTCACACCAGGCTTTGTCCACAGAACTCACCAGATTCTGCCAAGATTAGCCAAATGTTTCAAGCTCTGAGCCTGATCTCCCAAGTCCTGTCCAGTGACCTTTTGTAACTCTTCTCTCTGACCCCATCCAGAGCACTGGTATTTTTGAAATCAACCATGCTCTGCATAGTTCACAGATCCATCAGTAAAAGTTCAACTTGCCTTGCACATTGAACTCAGAAATGCCCCAGCATATTCAGATCCAGCTTCCGCTGGTCACTTACTGCAATAGCTCTTATGCACTCATGGGGTCCAGCCCTCCTCACACAGGAGAATGATGGGAAGTCATCTTTCAAGGATTCTTTCAGATTTGAACACTTGGTCTGCTCAGCATCAGATATGGTGCACCATCTTAATGGGTTAGCTGCAAGGCACAATGCTGTGGAGAAAATAAAGGTGGTGTGATGATATCTTTGTGTTGTTTTGTTTTACTTGAAGTGAAAGAACAATTAGACCTATTGCATCTTGTTAGAGTTATGAGGCACTCTGAAAAGTGGGATCAATCAATCAATCAATCAATCAATCAATCAATCAATATTGCTGATCTTAAAGAACAATAGCACTCTTACCTGAAACCCTACCCACAGGGCAATGGGATTTTGTTCCCATTCATGCATCTGCCTAATGCCTGGTATAAGATGGAAAGTTTTGTTCATCAGTTTTGTACTATTAGATCAATCTATATTGAGTACTGAGCTGCACTTGTCTCAGTTCACCATCATGTACTTCAGTGGACTTAGGTGATCCTTTAGATGGGATGTGTCCAAGTATCCAGAGACTAAGATTTCAGGCCAAAGGAAGTGTAAGCCCAAGATGAGACCTGCCATCATTTTTAGTTGTCTTTTCAGAACTGCAGCTGAAGCACGGATTTGCATGACCTGTAGATGCTCATAGTCAGCAAGATTTTTGAAATAAATGTTCAGGAAACAATGGGCAAGGCGGGGAGGGTACTACTACTTTGCAAGTGCTCCAGTACTATATTGGCATACTGAGAGACACATGTATCCATCAAGGGCACTGATTGTTCTTTTAAGGGGATCATTGAAAAATTGCAGTTTTCAAAGAAGAATGGGTGGGGAGGGGGAGGGCGTGTCTGGGCAGGGAGGGGGCAGGAGGGAGGTGGAACAGTGGAGGAAGGGATACCAGAGGCAGTGACTTGTACCAGTATCCTACCTTGTTCCTATCCCTTACTCTCTTTAGATCTATGCCAGAAAAATGCCTGGTGCAGATCTGAGGAGATCCATTGGAGCAGTGGAGGCTTACTCCAGGGTAAAAAAACAATTTTTCCATTACCATGAGGAGACCTCAGCAACGGCATCACCACCACCACAGGATACAGCACATTCCCTGTTGGTGTGGCTGTATCAGCAGTGGAGAAGTTAGTTAGGATTGGGACCTTAGTTTCAAGAAGCAATGAAACAAGCCTGATGTTGTAGCAAGCTTAAAAATACACAGGAGGATAAGGACAATGACAATTCACAATTGGTGATAACCTCAGAGCACTGCCAAGTTAAAGAATTCTGTAATGTGATTTAAAAACACCCTATTGTGATTGAGGTCCTAATCTTAGCAATTTAATCTAGATAGGGAGTGTTGGTTTTGTTTTGTTTTTCTTGCATTATGAAGTAAATTAACAAATGTTTTGTATGCGGTTGCCATCACCAGTAATGAATTGTCACAGTGCTTTTCTTTTATACTTTTAAGATTCTAACAAGAACAGCATTGTTTCATTCTCTCTTATACCCAGCTGTGTGCATACATTCATCTGTCTACTAGGGATTTCACCATGTTTATTATGAAATGTGTGCACACACGCATGAATGCACACAGATTCACATGGGGGACAATCCACAGAGAAGTGCCTCCCACTCAAGCCTCATTGAAATGACTGAGGCACCAATCCTATACAATTTCCCAGTGTTGGTGCTGCTGTGCCTATGGGGTATGCACTCCTTCCTGTGTTGGGGAGGCAGTCACAGAGGCCTCCTCCCAAAGTATAAGAACATTTGTTCCTTTACCTTGGGGCTGCATTGCGACTATTCCATTGCTGGAAAGTTGGATAGGATTGGGCCCTGGGTCCTGTACAAGAGCATTAACATGATCTTGCAGCAATCCCATTCATTCTGAAGGGACTTGAGCAGGACAATTTCTCAGTGTATTCTGCCTGAACATATTTATCCCTTCCACTGCTCCTCCATGAAAATGATGACTTTGTGAACAATCATCAAAAGTCAATCCATGGTTTTTCAGCAGACCTTGTCAGCACCATGAATACAACAAATTCATCACGCTGTATCTAAAAAAAACAAAAATCCCCTGCGTATGCCACATGTCATGGTAACAGGCTTCAGATTTCAGTCATTTTAAGTAGGTTCCTCCAATCTAAGGATTCCATGGTGAATACCTAAACATCTATCTGGCTGAGGAAAATAAGGTGACTGGTTTCTGGTGTTTACTGTTTCCAAATTACTGGGCTACTAGCATTCAGACAGGTTGATCTAACAAGACCTTTCAAGTTAGCGTGTGACTACTGCACATGAGGAGGCAAACACAGGGGTCTCTTCTCAACTCAATGCTTGTCTCATAATGCTAATGCAATAGTGGGAAGGGGCTGCAAGAGAAATGGGAAACCCTTTTCCTAGTTGTTGATTATCCTTGCAGATCTTCTCCACGCACCCCACCCCGTTTTTCACTTGTTTTTCCCACCTAGGAAAACAGTCGGGGAACATTTACTGGCAGGTGTAAGATGGGTTTTAATCCCTCACACCTTGAATCCCAATTTTACTCCGATAAATGCCCCTCACCTTGTCTTTGCTATACCTTTGCAAATCATGGAAAATATTCATTCTTGTTACTCATTGAGTTTAGCACAAGTTGAACATTAAGTGTAGAATCATGAAGCATCATTTCAACTGTGTGCGGTTAAACTGAAGCTTGATCATCAGTTAGACCAGAATACAGATTTGAAGATTTGGAGCAAATTTCCATAAAGAATTGCTGGTGGCTATTGAGGATGTCATCTCAATATTGATTTTTCCCCCCCAATATAGCACTGAATGTTGGCCATTCAGCATCTCTGATTCTGAAAAGAAAGGCATGCCATAAATAAATGCTGGATGTTTAAAAGGTCTGCCTTTCTATAAACTGCAGAAATGTTGACTTTCTAATTGCACCTTCCAGCTCCTGAAAGTTCCTTTGGTTTCCCACTTTAAACCACCAGTTCTGCAGTTACTTACCCACCAGCCCAATGGACAATGTGACTTGGAGGACAAACTTCATCTTTTTTCTCCAGAGGCTTTCAGACAGGTGTTGTAGAGGTGTCTGTCACAGACGGCTCTCACAGCGTCTGTGAAGGCTTTTGGCTCCGCTGCTTTGCCTTTTTATAGACAGTGTGGACTCTGCAGTGTTAGCAAAAGCAGTGACCCAACTGTGTTTGTCCTTCCTTATTTCCCAATAACTCCTGGCTCCCCCTCTAACCAGCAGCCCATTTGCAAGAAGAATTCCACTTTGGCACTGAATTCACAGAGCCAAGTAGGCACTGATGGGAAGAGGCAAAAGCTGCTGAAACCAAAGCTTTGAATGGGAAATTCCCCGTCAGTTAAAATCTTCCTTTTCTGGAAATACAGTTAAATTAACACGGAAGTGTGCTTCATTTATTTGCTTCACCACCAGTGTTGCAAACATAAACTACAGAAGCACCTTGTGGTGCTGACTTGAATGTAAGCTGTTTGAGGCAACGGTCCTCCTGTCTTTGAATTAACAGAGAGGGCTGCAGCTGGATGGCAGGGCAACTGCTCTGCATGCTAAATGAGTCAGGCAAGGCTGGAAAAAGGTCTTGCCAGTTGATCTAGTCCAGGGGTGTCAAACTTGTTGCATACAGTGGACAGAATATCATTCTTGGGGTCTGTTAAATGAAGGCTTCCATTAAACAGGAGGTGACATCATTTAACAGGTGATGACTTGAAATAAGCACTTTTTCTCACTTAGAAACTCGTTAGCTGCAAATGACAGAAAACATGTAAAACTTGGTCATATTTCCAAGATATGAGGGAGCCCAATTATCATGTGGGCTGCCCCTTCAACAGTACCACTTCTGAAACTCAGCAACTGAGAGGTGCTCTGCAAAGTGACGCCTCAGCAGAAGCAGCATAGATGAAAGGTGGCCCATATGTATGGGCTTTCCCAGTGGTGCTCTTTCCCCTGCCCCTCCCCAGCCTTCCCCTTCTCCATGACACCCCTCCCCCCACCCTTCTCCAGCCATTCCCCTACCTCTGCACAGCTCAGAGCAGCTCTTACTAGTTCTGACACACGGTCCACCTAGATCTGGCATCAATGGGACAGTGCAGGCCTTCCTGCTGGTTCCCTATCTTCTCCACTGTTGCAACATGCTTTATGGCAGATTTTCAAAGTGCATGCCAGCAGAGCAATTGCTGCACCTGTGCAAGCAGAGACTAGGACTGTGCCATCATAGGCAATTGGGCAGTCTACTAGGGACAAATAAAAATATGGAAGTAAAAAATATTGGTGCTCCATCAGCGTGGCTGTGTCGACACCAATGGTGGGGAGTAGGATTGGGCAGTCATCTCCTCTTCGTGGCCTGTTCCCAAGGTAAACAGTTTAACTAGAACAGAACAAAGGTCAGCAGTACCATCGCAGACAGGATGGTATCACCCAAGAACAAACAATGAAAACTGCACACAGCATACGTGCCCAATATCCTGGAAGACCTGATACAAGAACCACAGTGTAAGGGGGTTGGGGCCTGTTGCCAATGACCCCACTTGCTAAAACATGTACAGTCTCTGCTTGCCTCTGGAGGATTACCAAAGTTGGGAGCCTCCAGAGGGCTAGAGGCTTGCCAGGGATTGGAGGTTTGCCACAGGACAGGTGGAGACTCACCGTGGACCAGATCTGGCCTGCAGGCCAGGATTTGGAGACCCCCAATCTAATGCTCACACCCTGCTACACCTTTATCCCTTCAAGAACCTTTCCGATAGGGGTGGAATTAAGCCTTTGCACCCTCCTAGAAAAACACAACTGAATCAAGCTCAGGAAACTCCTGGCTGCATTACTAGTAAATGTTCCAGATACCACTATTCACCCAGGAATGTGTTTGTATCCTTTGTTCAAAGTTCTATAAATATTCCTGCTGTGGAAGCAGAATTTTGGCATGCTCCTCATCACTGAAGGTGTCCTCACTGTTTTGATCATCTCTTCCTCTACTTGTCTTCTGCCTTCTTCTTTTTCATGAGGCTTTGTGTGCTTGGAGAGCCTCTTGCTTTGGTAGCTGTACTCACATCTGGAGGAGATACTTTCCCTGCCCATCAAGTGGCACCTTTGTGACTGCACTTTTCCTTTTTCCCTGAGATCTGAAGCTATACTGTACAGTCCTGCCGCACTACACAAAAGGATGTCATACCAGAACCTACCCAGTAGACCAAGGACAGGTAATCTCTCTCTCTCCCCCCCCCCACTTCATCATAACTCTTCATCCCTCCTAAAAATCTCCATACCTTAGTACGTGTTTTAAACCTCCCGCTGATTCTCTCCCTTGATTGTATCATCCCTGGCTGAGGAAGCTCTGCTTAGCTGGCTGCCTGACTTTCACTCTCTCCATTTCCCTCCTCCACTTAACCTATACCTGTACAAACAGTTATTTACAAATATTCTTTCACCCACAACCACTTAAATCTCTGTGCAATTGGTCTTACATGCAAACTGCACCTTTTTTGCTTTCCTATGTTGTTTAAAAAAAATTACTGATATATTCTCTTGGAAAACTCTGTCTTATGGTCCTTGTTTGCCTAACTGGAGGCACTTTGAAGTTATCTAGTCAACAGTCCCCCAAAAGCCACACACTGCATTTCAGCCTCTCTAGTTGCAAATTCCTCAGTTGAGTTTAATTCTGGGTAGGGCAAACCCAGACCCCAGACTGTGTGTTTTTGTCAGGTTTTGGTAAACTTGGGTGCATGTATGTGAGACAAGTCTTGGCAACAGCCCCAGGCCAATATATTATGTGAAGAAAATGTCCAAAAGTTGTCATGAAAGAGGAGCCTTTAACCTACCCCATAATCAGGCTAGCCTACCTATGCTCCTAACTAATACATAGTTTGAATTGAAGGAAAGCTAATCTTTCACATGTTTTTAAATACCATACAGCTACAACAGCTTTCAGGAGTAGGTGGCAGAAAAGTTAGCAGGGACAAGGAAGAAGGTACGTGGCATTCTCTGAGACTTCCTGTACCCAGCAAGTGTCACAGAAAGTTGCTATGTATAAGAAAACCACCCTGAAATCTACTTATGTGATCAAGGGCGCAATCCTAACCCCTTATGTCAGTGCTTTCCAGCTTTCCAGCACTGACATAAGGGCAATGCAGGTCTGAGGTAAGGGAACAAACATTCCCTTACTTTGAGGAGGCCTCCATGAGTGACATCCTGTTGCAGTGACCCTTGGGGGAGCAACCAAGCCCCCGGGCTAGGTTGCTGGATAAGTGCAGGAAAGAATCAAGGAGCCAAGGAAGAGACGAGAGACAGACTTTTAGATTCAAAGCAGAGAGAGAGAAAAGCTGATTCTACTAGCCTCCTCCTGCGTTTTTATTGTACTTGCAACATTAACAGCTACATTCAGTTCTCAGATAAAGCCACATTAGAATCTCATACAGGGGTGAGAACAATGGGTGCTTCTTCACAGAGTGCTGTATCAGCTATTGTCACACTTCGGCCTGAGAACTAGCACCCCTTCCGGCGTGCCGTAACAAGGGGGAGGTTTGCCTGCAATTGCCATATTATCAAGGCTTTCTGTGTGCTTCTGCTTAAACAGCACTAAAACACTACACATCCAACTGCAGGATACAGCACATGTACCATTGGCACTGCTATGCCAGTGCTGGAAAGCACTGACATAAGGGGTTAGGATTGCACCCCAAGTCACTTAGTGCAAGTGTTAACTGTAGTGCCAGTTTTACAAGTGTAAGAGTGGGCTTTTGTTTCTCAGTCAGGCTAAGTATGTGGTTGTAGTATGTGCATTTTTTAAGTAATTCTTTTATTTTTTATCAGCCAAGTGATTCTCAGCATTCATGAAGTTATGCAAGAAAGGAGAAAGGTTTGGATCAAATAAAAAGGGGAAACGTGGATTTGTTGCATTCCATGTCATAACCCTTGCAGACAAGATATTTATCACATACTAGATGAATAAGACAGTTGTAAGCAAACATTCCTGTCCAGGAACAATGGAAGGCTTGGTCGTGAAGCCTCAGTCAAAAAGGGAAGGACACTAATCCACCCAAACAAGAGTCTGAAAACCATAATTCAGGGTGCAACTGTCCATTGAAGACAATATTTCTGCATAAACATGCAGAGGATTGTGCTGCCAATGTAAAATGGACAAGGAACACAACGTGTGCTTATGGGATCTTTATATCTCACTCCTCAATACACTTATTTGAAATTCAGTCTCAAGGGCACCTACTTTAATGTAAGTGTCCTTAGGTGCATGGGTTGAAACCAGTCACATGTTTACTTGAAATCCACAGAATTCAATCAGCAGTCCGATTCTATCCTTTCCTTCCTCCCCCACTGGTGGAGCTGCACCAAAAAGGCATCTGCTGTATCAAATGGGGGGGGGGGGGTTGGATCAGGAGGCTTCGGAAGGGAAAGGGGATTTTAATCCCCCTACCCCTCCATAAGCCTCCTGCTCCACAGACTGGCAAGGGAGGAATGGTGTGTTTAGTAGGTTTCATGTTTTAAAAATTGGTCACTTGTGTTTAATAAAGTAGACCATGTTAAACCCAAGCCACAGTCTGGTGTCTTCATAGGGGGTGTGTGAGGTTAAACAGAATGCCAGATGCAAGGCAGTGGCAGTGAGATGCAAGTACCTTGTTGTCTGGTGTGCTCCCTGAGGCATCTGGTGGGCTGCTATGAGATACAGGAAGCAGGATTGGCCCTGGGCTTGATCCAGTAGGGCTCTTCTTATATTCTCCTCAGTCCTGTGCCAGCGATTTCACTGACATAAGTCTGAGGAGAGAAAGGAAGCAGAGAGGCTGCCCATGGAGGGGATAGGATCTGGTGTGCGCCATCACCATTGGCTCCACCCCGTCCTGCCTCCCCTGATAGCTTACCTGCTCCTCTGGGTGACCAGCGATCTAGCAATGCTTATGGGAAAGCTCATGTGCACTTTACAGCTGCTTTTCAGCAGTCAGAGCTGGCAGTGGGGCAGTCTAATAGGATTGGGCTGTAGGTCAGTGATTCTCAAACTTTGTTGTATTGTGGACCACCTATTTCTTTTTAAAACTTTATTGGCTTACTGCTACAGTTGCTACATGACAGACTGTTTAAAGTTTAAACACAACACCTACTGCACATCAGTGCAGCTGTGCAGAGCATGCAGAATGAAGGGAATAGGTAGACTTGCTCTACAGCAGAGATGTCTTACTATGCGTGCATTTGCTATATTATGCGTGCATACACCCCATATCCTGATTGACAAATGCTTTGGTAACGTAATTGCCCCACTGAAGTCTGCAACAGGCGAGGTCATCCAGGATCGGGTGCAGCAGATGGAACGCTGGGTGCAGCACTACTCTGAGCTATATTCCAGAGAAAATGTAGTCACCGAAGAAGTGCTGAACAACATTGAGTGCCTGCCTGTGCTGGAGGAGCTTGACAGTGAACCAACCCTAGAAGAACTTCACGTGGCCCTGGACTCCCTTGCCTTTGGCAAGGCACCTGGAAAAGACAGCATCCCTGCTGAAGTCCTAAAGTGCTGCAAAGAGATCATCATTACTGAGCTGCATGAAATCCTTTGTCTCTGCTGGAGAGAAGGTGGAGTACCTCAAGACATGAGGGATGCAAACATCATCACGCTGTACAAGAACAAAGGCGACAGGGGTGACTGCAACAACTACCGTGGCATCTCTCTCCTTAGCGTTGTAGGAAAGTTGTTTGCCCGAGTTGCACTAAAGAGGCTCCAGGTACTTGCAGAGAGTGTTTATCCAGAATCACAGTGTGGATTCCGAGCCAACAGGTCCACCACTGATATGGTATTCTCCCTTAGACAACTGCAGGAGAAATGCAGGGAACAACGACAGCCACTCTTTATAGCCTTCATAGATCTCACGAAGGCTTTCGACCTGGTCAGCAGGGATGGCCTCTTCAAGATTCTCCCCAAGATTGGATGTCCACCCAGGCTCCTCAGCATCATCAGATCCTTCCACAAGGACATGAAGGGCACTGTTGTCTTTGATGGCTCCACATCAGACCCCTTTGACATCCGAAGCGGCGTGAAGCAGGGCTGTGTTCTTGCACCAACCTTGTTTGGGATCTTCTTCGCTGTCCTGCTGAAGCAGGCCTTTGGAACTACAACAGAAGGCATCTATCTCCGGACCAGATCAGATGGAAAGCTCTTCAACCTCTCCAGACTGAGAGCAAAGTCCAAAGTCCAACTGAAATGTCTGCGTGACTTCCTCTTTGCCGACGATGCAGCTATCACTACCCACTCTGCCAAAGATCTCCAGCAGCTCATGGATCGTTTTAGCAAGGCCTGCCAAGATTTTGGACTGACAATCAGCCTGAAGAAAACACAGGTCATGGTTCAGGATGTGGACTCACCTCCCTGCATTACAATCTCTGCACATGAACTGGAGGTTGTCCATGACTTTGTGTACCTTGACTCAACGATCTCCGACACTCTTTCTCTCGATACCGAGCTAAACAAACGCATCGGTAAAGCAGCTACCACGTTTTCCAGACTCACAAAGAGAGTCTGGTCCAACAAGAAGCTGACGGAACATACCAAGATCCAGGTCTACAGAGCTTGTGTCCTGAGTACACTTCTGTACTGCAGCGAGTCATGGACTCTTCACTCACAACAGGAGAGGAAACTGAATGCTTTCCACATGCGCTGCCTCCGACGTATTCTCGGCATCACCTGGCAGGACAAAGTTCCAAACAACACAGTCCTGGAACGTGCTGGAATCCCTAGCATGTATGCACTACTGAAACAGAGACGCCTGCGTTGGCTCGGTCATGTCATGAGAATGGATGATGGCCGGATCCCAAAGGATCTCCTCTATGGAGAACTCGTGCAAGGAAAGCGCCCTACAGGTAGACCACAGCTGCGATACAAGGACATCTGCAAGAGGGATCTGAAGGCCTTAGGAATGGACCTCAACAAGTGGGAAACCCTGGCCTCTGAGCGGCCCGCTTGGAAGCAGGCTGTGCAACATGGCCTTTCCCAGTTTGAAGAGGCACTTGGCCAACAGTCTGAGGCTAAGAGGCAAAGAAGGAAGGCCCATAGCCAGGGAGACAGGCCAGGGATAGACTGCACTTGCTCCCAGTGTGGAAGGGATTGTCACTCCCGAATCGGCCTTTTCAGCCACACTAGACGCTGTTCCAGAACCACCTTTCAGAGCGCAATACCATAGTCTTTCGAGACTGAAGGTTGCCAACTAACTACTGGTAACGTAGAAAACACACAAAGTCAGTGAGGCCTACCCACCACTTCACAACCTTTTGTCTTTCCCTTCACCATTTTCTTCATGTTCAGAAGAGCTGCATCAGAGTGCAGATGTTGTTGAATTTTAATTTGCCATTTTCCTCGGCTCACTCTAAAAAAAGTCCCTGGCAAGAGAGCACTCGGCAGTATATAAATATGGAGCTACAAGTGGTCACTAATCATGGCACAGGCACTGGCCAATAGGCCCTCATGGCAATCATGTGCAGCCACTTTCCACACTGTACTCATAATTGCAATGGCTGTTCTACTTTGTGAGGAAATCACATTTGCTCAGAAACCCAACACTGCAGTTTGATTCACTGAAAAAATGCAGTTTTCCCACAATGGGTGCTCATGCTGTGGAAACTCTTTTGGAATGTTTATGTCACAATAGCTTTGCAATGAGGTGAACTGCCAGGCAATACACATTGTGCCATGCTATGGGCTTATATAGCGGAATTCTAAACTTTGTCAGTCCTAAAATCTTCTCTTATTCCATGACTGCAAGGGTCATTTATAGTATCCAGAAATGTTGTCTGTTTGCCGTGGCCTGAACATGAATTTACTCAATCTATGTAAGGGTACTTGTAGCACATTGCTACAATATTTTCTCCTTTGGATGCCACAAAAAAACAATCAACACATGGACAGGCACAATACAAAGAACAACAAATCTAAATCCCTCTACTGCTTGGCAGAAACCACAGATGCAATGGTAATGAAATGCAGGACACTGCTTGTTTCCTGATGTGATGAGGATGAGCTGAAGCAGAGTCCAAGCAGAACTGCTGGTGACCACTGAATCAATATTTGCAAGTAAATATTGCCCAATTTGCAGATCACAAAAGCAAACAAGCTTGTGTCTGCTTGAGACATTCACCCCTCCTCTTCCCAGGGTGGTAATAGGGACAGGGAGGAGAGAGGATCAGTTCTGGGAAGGGGGTGGGTTCAGCAGCAGTGGCACCTGCCAAATCCAAAACCCCTTTTCAGGCCCAATCCCACAGCCCAGGTCAGCAATTTGATGCAGGTCTAAGCAGACCTGTCCAAAAGTTCCCTTACCCAGAGGAATAAACTGGAGAGGGGGAGAGCAGGTCAGAGGGTGGATCAGGCCCAGAAGGGGGACAGTGATGGCAACAGAGGCTGCCACTGAATCCTGTCCCCCATCCCAACTCAATTCTGCAGCAACCCTTGGGCTGCTGTAGAATCAAGAGCCTTCATGCTGGGCCCATGGCTCAGCACGAAGGCTCTGACGCAGAGGAGTGGAGCTCCTCTGGTCCTGCCTTCCTCCCGCTCCACTCCTTCCCCCTGGCAAGCCTCCTCCCTGCCCTTCTCTGCCTCCCCCCACCCTAACACCTCCTCGCCACCTCCCCCTATGCCCCCACCTACCTCTCCACCATCCAGCAGTTTGGGCAACTGCAGAGTGGCAGAGCAGCAGCTGTCTACTGGTACTAGCCTAGCGCCAACCAGCTGCAGATGTTCCCTAAAGTACATTTGTGACACTCAGTGCCGGCAGTGGACTGGCACTAAGCTCAGAATTGGGCTCTGATTCCATATAGCTGCATTGGGGTACAGAAGGAGTTCTGTTTTAATACATATGCATCTTGACAGCCAATAATGTAAGAAAAGTGGGTTGTAATGCAACCGACCAGTAATCTGCTGTAACAACTCAAAAAACTGTTGTATGTTGTGTAATACTTGCTCTGTAGCATGTTTGCTTTCTTTCCCAACTCTAACCTCACTAATGGGAGTGAAAACTAGGAGGCTAGAATGACAACCATAGAAGCTACAAAATCAGTGAAACCTCTTTAGGCGTTCCACATTTATAGAGCATTTTTCACACATTATGCTTAATTTCCCCCCCCCCCCTCATTTCCCATAAATGTAAAACGTAAATTGGCTTGAATGCATATTCAATTTAAGACTTTTTCCCCCCTGCTTTCTGCCCAACATGAACAATATTCAGACCTGGGGAAAAGCAGCATGGAGAGACTTGAGACTGTGTGTGAAAATATCCTTAGGAAAAGACCAAAAAGAAACATGGCTAGACATTCACCACTGCACAATGTGTTGCGCACATGTATGCACATCAGAAAGATAAGTCTAAGCCAGTGGCAGAAATAACCCAAGATTTCAAAATGAAATAGACTAAAACAATGTTTAAACTGGATAATGATCAGGACTTGGATATAGTAAGATCTTCAAATTTTTCCCAGTTGTACTGTTTCCTGAAGCCAAGTCACTCAAGAGTGCAATATTTATATTCACTTACCTTTGCCTCCTTGAGAAAGGCGTTCACTGAACTGCGTTTTCAAACTATGCCAACTGCAGTTCTAGATGGCAGATATATGTCCATTCCCAGGCATTTGAGGCTTTGTATTTGTGGAGCAGGACAGATTGAAGATATTGTACATTACCTGCTTCATTGTCAGCTTTATCAAAAGCCTAGGATAAGATTTTTGGAGCCTATTTTGGCTACCCTTCAAGGGGAGAACACACTTATGAAATTGTATTGGTTACTTTCCAAATGTAACCCATCAGTCACCTATAGTGTGGCGTTGTTTGCTAAAGCTGCCAGAACTATTCGTGCCAACTACCTGGGGGAAATAGCAGTAGATTGTAAAGGAGATTCCTTAATATGATGGGTGCAGGTGCCTTTTGTGCCTGATTTTGACCTAATTTTATCATTGTTTGTATCTTGATGTATTTTTGGATTTACATGTTTTATCTTATTGTGATGGCTATTAGCTAATACAATAAACAATCTTTGACTTTGACTAAAACAATGAAATATGGTGGAGGCTCAAAGAGTAATAGAAACTAAAATCAACAAATACCAAAAAGGTACCGTGTACGCACACAAATCATGACCTGCAGGTCTTCTCTGAACAAAAGGCTCAGGCTGATCTGAGGAGGAATTAGCCAAGCATGTGGCAAGCACATTGCAATGCTGGGGTTAGAGTGTCAGAAAGGGCTGTGGAGAGGTAGGTTCAAATTCCCATTCAGTCATGACCTTGCAACAGTCACTCAATTTCTGCCTAATCTACCCAACTAATAGCAGAGGTGCTGTTAGTAGGAGGACTGATTCTAGTGTGGGTTTCCAGCTAGTTCTACGTGCAGCTGTACTTCTCTTGAAGGAGCAGCTTTGTAGCTGGGGTATCCTGGACCCAACTTTGAATCTAGAGCCTCAAAGGACAGCATATAAACAGAAGGAGAAGGAGGAGGATGTGGGACCCCCATTCCAAGATGAAAACATGAAGTGGCAGTGACTGGAGGCCTCTTCTTGAGAAGAACAGAGAAGTCTCTGCACAAGCCAGATCCATCATCCCATGAGTTGCAGGATTTGCCTGGATCCAAAATGAGGCTTAAGTTCAAATCCCTTTTCACTTTTGATGCCATGGGGAAAGTAACCTAGTTATTCCTTGCCTGTAAAGTGGGCATAATAATGACATCTCACAGACTTGTCAAGACAAATATGGTAAGGAATAGGCTAATCAGCCCTGAGTCCTAAAGTACCTTGGATAATTTGGTTCCCTTATATTTTTTTCTGAGCAGAGGGTTCTGCATCTTTAATAGCTTCAGAACCAGCAGAAATTTAGCATGTGCAGCTTCTCTCAGCACGGAAATCTGGCGAGGGGAAATTGTAGGTAGCCATCTTGATTCAACAGGAAAAAAAGCCCCAATGCCTAAGTAGGGGCATGTCTTTATGAAAACCAGCTAAATGTCACATAGTCCTGAGCAAGCTCTTGAGTTCTTCAGAACTCTTCTTTAGACTGGGTTTAAGCAAAACAAGAAGAAGGGGGGGACAGAGAGAAACTGAAGCATGATGGAAAAGTTCCCAAGTCTACCATATGGAACAATCTTAAGATGGAACAAAGAAGGTATTAGACAGATGCTGGGTGCAAAAGACCATGCTAGGTGCAAAACATATTTCAGGTTGCACCAAGAGTTACTGGTACAAAGAGACAAATCTGGGGGTTCACCTGTGCAGATTACAGAACTGGCCTGTCCATGACAGTTAACTAAGGTAGTAGATGGCAGATTGGCAAGGGGCACATACCTCTCTCTAGTTATGCACCTGTTCTACTCTCTGCATTTATTGAATTGAATCAGACAAAGATGTATGGAGAAAATATGGCTAGCATGTCTCCTCTCTCCTACTAAATCTAAGGTGAAAATGGAGGAGGGGGAGCAACAATGAAAACTAGTGCACTGCTGGGTGTGCCATTAGGTGCACTACACCAGGAGGTCTTGGGCTGTCCTTGTCACATTTGCATAGCAACAATTAAAAGTACAGTCCCCTCTCTAAGAAAGGTCATCCTAGTTCTCAGGTAGGCATTTTCCCTAAGTAGAGGGCAACCAATATTGTGTGGAAGGAAATGGATATTAGCAGAGAAATTTACACTCCAAAGAATAAAAAGCTTGTTAGCTTCATAAAAACATTGCCACTTCTCTTTTGAGTAGGAGCTGCTTCACATCTATAAAGGGATGGACTACTTTGCTGACCGAACCCACTTTAGAATTACAAAAGTTCCTTTCATCTTGATGGCAGGGTGCTTGAGAGCAAAACTTCATGAGGCTAGTGAGAATTTGGAACAAAGATGTCAGATCATTTATAGCTGAATAACAGAATTGCAGGGCATGTTAATGAGGAAGTACAAGCACATGGAACTAAGGACAGAGGCTTTGGTGGTAATTCTGTTTCCTGGCACCAGTCCTGTGTTGATTAAAAATTCTATTCACTAGGTTGGCCCTAGGCTGGGCTGTGCCAAAGGGCTCTCATTTAAAGGGTGAAGCAGAGTGTTCTAGTTAAAGATGGAATCCAGGTGACATAAACAGACCTGGGATTTAGGAAGTTGTTGGTTAAAGGGACAGAGGCAGAGAGAAGAGAGACTTGTACTGTAATTGGACGGCTCTTGTCCATGGTGCCAAGCATTGCCAGATTTTTGTCACAAATAGAGACCAATTTAAGTATAGCATGAAACCACTGTTTTAATTTTCCCTCTAGCTGATTGCAGAAAAACAAAGAATTACTGTCTGTCACATAATCATTAAAGACATGGGTGTCTTGTCTCTTTTTTGAAAAATATGGCGAAACAAAAGGGCAGCATTAAAGACCTTTATGAGATTCTTTGGACTCTCAGGTGTGTGAATGAAGTGTCCTTAGATTTGGGTATTGTGCAGATCTGCCTAGCTAGATACACTGGGTTGTATCCAAAGCAGGGCCTCTGAGAGGAATTTTATCAGGGGGTACAAAGTTTCTTTTGGGCCCCTTTACAAAGGGGGAGGGGTGGGGGAGGGTGGTGACGGATGAGCAGAATAGGGGTGGGGAGGGGTAAAAGATGGGGGGAGGGTAAAGACTGCTAGAAAAGTCTTGGAGCCCAGGTCTACCCACCCATGTGGCATCAGTAGTATCCCCAGCATCCCCAGTCATGGTAGTGTCCCCAGCATCCCTTGCAGGCAACAAGTCTGAGTTGAAAGGAAAATGTAAGATTCCAGGAAATTTCTGGGCCCCCTCCTTTGGCTCCTGGGCCCCCCTTTTGACCCTTGGCCCGGATACAAATTACCCTCTTTACCCTCCTCTCCTAGGCTCTGATCTAAAGACAGTCATGACTATGTACCTCTGAAATCAATGAGATCATCTTAGTGGTGAGCAATTCCTATTGATTTCAATAGGACTTACAGCACAGTCCTATGATGCCTATCCAGAAGTTTAATGGAACTTACTCCCTGAAAAGTGTGGATAGGATTGCAGTCATTGGTCATACACGGGACTGCGCTGCAACTTTGGGTGCAATCCATCCATTTTAGAACATCTAGAAAATACACTTAACTTGCTCAACCTTTACAATGCTTGGCTCACCCACCACTCTTCACCTCTCCGGCTACTGTCTGTGCAGCTTCCTTGTACCAGTCACTAATTGCTATTTAGATAACATGAATGACCAGGAACAGGATTAGCAAAAGACAGTCATTACATGCCAGAATTCTGCAGGAAAGTTTCTGATTCTTTTCTACCTTCCAAACCCCCTTATGTTCCAATCAGCACAGTTCGATAGAAACAATAGACAAAGTTGTGCTTTGTTCCAGGGAAAGCCCAGCAACAAACTCTAGGAGTGCCTCTGATTTACACATTATAACAAATAATAGGACCAGTGCTACCGCCAGGAAAGCAAAAGGGTTTATTCTTTGTTTATAAGAGTGCAAAATGGACAAGACTTGTATTCAACTGCAGCTCACTCTGTACAGCAGAAATCTCACTTCAATCCTGTTCATACTTACTTAGGAGTAAGCATCATTGACTGAATTATTCTTTTTCCTAGCAAGCATGCATACCTGCAGTCTTCTGCACAGTTCCGTGGTGGGGCCAAACTAAATGCAATGTTTAAAGTGTTATTAGCCCTGGTGGCCTTAGTGAATAGTATCGAGCTCACCACCCTCCTGGATTAGGATTGTAGCAAACTCTACCAGGGTCTGGAGATGTGGGGACCCCAATCCAGCTGCTATTTACCTCAGAAACAGTCTCCTGTTGGCACCAATAGCAACAGTGCCAATCAGATTCCAGGGACTCAATAGGACTTACGGGCAAGCCAAAGGCCTATAGGATCCATGTGACCTAGTTATTGACAAAAGAAAATTTATGCTTGAACAGGCAGGACAATTAGAGTCAACTGTTTTAAAGCATACTTCATTGTTTGATGTGATGGCAAGGATCCAGCACAGAAAGTGTTTCCTCACATGCATGAGAAGCTTGCCTGTTCTCCTTTCTAGCTACAGCCTCTTGTGCCGCATCAAATGCTACTCCAGTGAGCCCACCAACCTTTAGGAACAATGGGGGGGGCACAAATGCACGGCAGAGGAGGGGGCAGACAAACCCCGGTGTATATGGTTCTTAGAATGCCAGCCAATTAGGCCAAATTGCTGCTCTCTACCATAAATCCTTTAAACCACCTACCCACTGCCTGAACAAACATATAGGATCAGGCTGCATTTGAGGTTGTTTTTAGAAACACCCCCTGTTTAGTCTTGCTAAACAGAAGGATTGTGGCCAATTTGGGCACAAATTTCTCCTTCCTGTGGAGAAATATTTTACAGGAAGATCTTGGGCCATGTCTGTAGCAATCAACATCCACCATCCAATGACAGTGCACTTTGGGACTAGAAACCTTTATTCAGGAACAATATGTAAGGGGGCAATCCAGAGCTTTCATAATTAATCAATGTATCATATCATTTATCAAATAAACCTATATTTAAATTTAGTTTGATTGATTTCATTCAGATGCATGAAATGCCTTAGATGCTGCAATCAGCCTTGCTCATAAATATGTGTAAACATAAAAACTGTCATTATTTCTCAAGTCACATTTCAAATTATGCTGTGTGGTTATCCAAAACCATGCATTAGGTAAATGGGGGGGGGGATCAAAATTAATGCTCAAGTTTGTTTTGGAATGTATTGGCAACCTTCAGTCTCGAAAGACTATGGTATCGCGCTCTGAAAGGTGGTTCTGGCACAGCGTCTAGTGTGGCTGAAAAGGCCAATCCGGGAGTGACAATCCCTTCCACACCGGGAGCAAGTGCAGTCTGTCCCTGGTCTGTCTCCCTGGCTATGGGCCTTCCTTCTTTGCCTCTTAGCCTCAGACTGTTGGCAAAGTGTCTCTTCAAACTGGGAAAGGCCATGCTGCACAGCCTGCCTCCAAGCGGGCCGCTCAGAGGCCAGGGTTTCCCACTTGTTGAGGTCCATCCCTAAGGCCTTCAGATCCCTCTTGCAGATGTCCTTGTATCGCAGCTGTGGTCTACCTGTAGGGCGCTTTCCTTGCACGAGTTCTCCATAGAGGAGATCCTTTGGGATCCGGCCATCATCCATTCTCACGACATGACCAAGCCAACGCAGACGTCTCTGTTTCAGCAGTGAATACATGCTAGGGATTCCAGCATGTTCCAGGACTGTGTTGTTTGGAACTTTGTCCTGCCAGGTGATGCCGAGGATGCGTCGGAGGCAGCGCATGTGGAAAGCGCTCAGTTTCCTCTCCTGTTGTGAGCGAAGAGTCCATGACTCGCTGCAGTACAGAAGTGTACTCAGGACGCAAGCTCTGTAGACCTGGATCTTGGTATGTTCCGTCAGCTTCTTGTTGGACCAGACTCTCTTTGTGAGTCTAGAAAACGTGGTAGCTGCTTTACCGATGCGCTTGTTTAGCTCGGTATCGAGAGAATGAGTGTCGGAGATCGTTGAGCCAAGGTACACAAAGTCATGGACAACCTCCAGTTCATGCTCAGAGATTGTAATGCAGGGAGGTGAGTCCACATCCTGAACCATGACCTGTGTTTTCTTCAGGCTGATTGTCAGTCCAAAATCTTGGCAGGCCTTGCTAAAACGATCCATGAGCTGCTGGAGATCTTTGGCAGAGTGGGTAGTGACAGCTGCATCGTCGGCAAAGAGGAAGTCACGCAGACATTTCAGCTGGACTTTGGATTTTGCTCTCAGTCTGGAGAGGTTGAAGAGCTTTCCATCTGATCTGGTCCGGAGATAGATGCCTTCTGTTGCAGTTCCAAAGGCCTGCTTCAGCAGGACAGCGAAGAAAATCCCAAACAAGGTTGGTGCAAGAACACAGCCCTGCTTCACTCCGCTTCGGATGTCAAAAGGGTCTGATGTGGATCCATCGAAGACAACAGTGCCCTTCATGTCCTTGTGGAAAGATCTGATGATGCTGAGGAGCCTGGGTGGACATCCAATCTTGGGGAGAATCTTGAAGAGGCCGTCTCTGCTGACCAGGTCGAAAGCCTTTGTGAGATCTATGAAGGCTATAAAGAGTGGCTGTCGTTGTTCCCTGCATTTCTCCTGCAGTTGTCTAAGGGAGAATACCATATCAGTGGTGGACCTGTTGGCTCGGAATCCACACTGCGATTCTGGATAGACGCTCTCTGCAAGTACCTGGAGCCTCTTTAGTACAACTCGGGCAAACAGCTTTCCTACAACGCTAAGGAGAGAGATGCCGCGGTAGTTGTTGCAGTCACCCCTGTCACCTTTGTTCTTGTACAGCGTGATGATGTTTGCATCCCTCATGTCTTGAGGTACTCCACCTTCTCTCCAGCAGAGACAGAGGATTTCATGCAGCTCAGTGACGATGATTTCTTTGCAGCATTTTAGGACTTCAGCAGGGATGCTGTCTTTTCCAGGTGCCTTGCCAAAGGCAAGGGAGTCCAGGGCCACGTGAAGTTCTTCTAGGGTTGGTTCACTGTCAAGCTCTTCCAGCACAGGCAGGCACTCAATGTTGTTCAGTGCTTCTTCGGTGACTACATTTTCTCTGGAATATAGCTCAGAGTAGTGCTGCACCCAGCGTTCCATCTGCTGTGCCCGATCCTGGATGACCTTGCCTGTGGCAGACTTCAGAGGGGCAATTTTCTTCTGTGTTGGACCTAGGGCCTGCTTGATACCATCATACATCCCCTTGATGTTGCCCGTGTCAGCTGCTATCTGTATCTCGGAACAGAGCTGGAGCCAGTAGTCGTTAGCACATCTCCTGGCAGTCTGTTGGACTTTGCTGCGAGCAGTTCGGAGGACCTGCAGGTTGCGCTCACTGGGACAGGCCTTGTATGCTGCTTGAGCTCTCCTCTTTTCCTCAATGACTGGTGTCAACTCCTCAGAGTGGGCTTCAAACCAGTCTGCCGCCTTGTTGGTCTTCTTGCCGAATATGGACAAGGCGGTGTTGTAAACGGTATTCTTGAAATGTTCCCATCTGTTGGATGCGTTTGCGTCGGCCGGGCCTGGAAGAGATTCCTCAAGCGCTTGTGCAAATTCCTCCACTTTTCTCTGATCCCGGGTCTTGCTGGTATCAATGCGAGGTCTTCCTTCCTTTTTCGTGTGATACAGTCGCTTTGTTTGCAGTTTCACTCTGCTGCACACCAGGGAGTGGTCAGTGTCGCAGGCAGCACCATGATAACTGCGTGTGATCTTGATGCTGGATTAACGGCCCGGTCCTGTCCAGCTTCCCAGCTCTGATGCGGCCGCCTCCTTGGCATGGCTGCACCACTGCTAGAAGGTTGGATAGGACTGGGCCCTAAAGGTAATATAAATATAAACTTACCCTGGGGGCTGGGGGCTAAGAATAGGCCCTCAGTTTGGCTGTACTTGTCGTAAGAGGCGACTAAACAGCCACCGGGTAGATGGGACTCGTCAGCCTAGGAAGGCAGCTCATCTAAGAGAAGGAAACTCTGACCTCAAACCTCCACTGCCTTGTGGCTACATCCAGTTCTGGAAAAGGCTTCAGGAGTCAACCTCGAGGCAAAATCAGGAGCCGGAGTCCCTTAGGCAGTTCATGGCTGAACACAGTCACGTTCTGGCAACTCCTGCGACGCCGCTGGAACCAACCGTATTGGCTTCTGCCTTTCCATTGGACCATTCCAGCGATGTGGAGAGGGGGGATTTGCTGCATGGGTAACAGCCTATCCTCCATACCTTCTTTACCCAGGCTTCGCGCACTGGAGAGGACACTCCAACTTCGCCATACGGCGTCGGCACAACACGGGAAGCAGCAGTTTACCGGTTATAAGTCTTTGCTCGATTGGCGTAGAGCATGACGCCAGGGGCTGCTTCCGACGGTGGGAGAGATCATTGCATCTCATTGGGCAGCTACCGCCCGCCTTAAGCTGGGCAGTCCCCAGCCAGTAAGGTGTTGCCTCGCCACGGTCCGTTAACCTCATGGGGTGCGTGGGGGTTTAGGGTGAAAACCGACAAGCGGATCGACAACTCTGCACCATGCAACAGAAAACAGAAAACTACTGCCCTAAAGCTGGGCACCTGGAACGTTAGGACAATGACACCTGGCTTCTCTGATGACCTGCAAGAAATAGACGACGCACGCAAAACAGCTGTCATCGACATGGAGCTGAGCAGACTGCAGATGGACATCGTCGCCCTTCAAGAGACTAGGCTGCCAGATTCCGGATCTGTCAAGGAGAGAAATTTCTCATTTTTCTGGCAGGGAAAATCACCAAACGAAACCAGGGAACATGGCGTTGGCTTTGCGGTCAGAAATACCCTGCTGAAATCCATCATCCCACCTACTGTGGGAAGTGAAAGAATTTTGTCCCTGCAGCTCCAGTCATCAGCAGGACCTATCACTCTCATCAGTGCTTATGCACCGACTCTGTCGTCTCCAGCAGAAGCCAAAGACAAATTCTATGATGACCTGGCCACCACTGTCAAGAAAATCCCTGTAAAAGAGCCATTGTTCATCCTCGGCGATTTCAATGCTAGAGTTGGTGCTGATAACAGTTCATGGCCCACTTGCTTAGGTCAGTTTGGCACTGGGAGGATGAACGAAAATGGCCAACGCCTGCTAGAGTTTTGCTGTCATCACGGTCTCTGTGTCAGCAACACGTTCTTCAACACAAAGCCCCAACATAGAGTCTCTTGGAGACATCCAAGATCAAAGCACTGGCACCAGCTCGACCTGATCCTCACCAGACGCTCCAGCCTTCCCAGCATCAAGATCACATGCAGTTATCATGGTTTTGGAATAATGTTTACAAAATATAACTGCATTTTTTTTTCCTTGTCAGTGATTTATATTTATACCTTGCTTTTAAATCAAGATTAACTCCCCGCACATCTTACAGCTCAAATCTAAATAAAGATGCAGTATAATTAGTAATACTGTATGTTGGTCTGTTTCTGGCAGTCTCTTCTGGCCCCTGGCAGTTTCAGGCGGTTTCTCTCCAGAGGGAGGAGGAAGTTGGTGCAGGGCCTTAAGTTCTGCAGTCAGTCTTGCTCATTAATATGAGTCATTACCATGTCTGTCACTCTTTCACAAGTCAAATTTCAAATACACTGTAGTTGCCCCCCAGAATGACTAAGGGATGTGCTTGAAATCTCATGTCAAGATAATGTCCTTTCATCACATAATGGGTCAATCTGGCTCTGGGATCGGTTTAAGGGCACCCACTGGCTACAGTACTATGGATACTAAACACACACACACAAAACTATAAGAAATTAACCCAGATACAGATACCCTGTAAATCAACCACAGCTACTAACAGCTTATAGAAGTCTGAGGCCCCAATCTTGTCCCAAAAAAAACCTGCTGATGCACGCACACCAAAAAGGCATGCGCTGCACCTTATGGTAGGAAGGGCGATCAGACAGCCTGCAAGAGATTATAAAATGTTTGTACTTACCTCCTGGTAAGCTACCTGAGCACCAATGAGTCTCCTCAGACATACACCACCTATTTTGTGGTATATGTCCAAGGAGAAGAAAGGGGCAGGGAGGTTTGAAAAGGAGCAGATAGTGTGTGCCATTGCCACTGGTTCCATCCCCTCCTGCCCTGCTGCTGGTTTCCCCTTCCCTACCCAGAAGTACCCCGATCCTCTTACACCTTCACCCCCCCTGCCCACCACCCACTTCCACAGCTGATTCATACTGGTGGACAGAGGCCTCGCCACCAGTGACTGTGCTGGTGGCCTCCTTGCTGGTGGGCATGCCACACACAATGTCATGCCACACACACCTAGATCCTGGCACTTCACGTTCTGCTGGAGGAAGTCATCAGGTAGAATTGGACTGCCCAGCTGTGAGTTCGATGTACACTTCCCATTGAACTCAATGGAGCTTTCTTCCAAGTAAGCATGCACAGGATGGTTTGTAGTACAGCTGTTAGAGAAGGGGAAACAGGAAGGGAAGGAGTGAATAAAAAACCCCACCCTAATACAGTACAAGCTGAATTGTTCAGTTTAGCAAACTTTATTAAGAGCACTGCAAATCTGGCTTCCTACCCCCTCCACACTAAACACACAAGCAGCAGCACACAGCTTTATATGGTGGGAAGTCCTTCTGGGGAGATGCAAGCAGGCATTGTACTGCAAAAGGGTCCATTTTTACATGCCCCTTCTGCCACAGCACTACCTTCCAACCCAACTTGAGCATTTACTGAGTTTTGTAACAGAATTGCTCAGTCTAGGGATGACATTTCCCCATGGTGACTGGGGGGGGAAGGTGTATAAGTTGAGCCACCACCCAATGCCACTGCCACCGCTGCCACAACTACCTCCTCTGCCACAGTGTGCTGGGGAAAAGCCCCTTACGTGCTCCATCATGTGGTTTTTGCAAACTTGTAAAAGCAGAAGCCCTATACTTCTGGGTTTGTGAAAGCCATGAAAGGAAACGGATCTGCTTATTGCTCATTTTAGGAAGTGGGAAAGTGATCAACGCAGTTCACATCTGTAGTGGGCTGGAGGGAGGTTGTGGCAGACTTGTGATGAAGGGCAATATGAATCAGCTGCCCACTTGCCTCCTTGCCATCTGCCACTGGTGCAAACAACATCAGGTCCAAATAAAGCCCAGTTATAGATCTGATAGAACCCTGTTTTTATATACCACTCCAGGTGGTTGCAAGCTTCCCTACTAAATTGTTGGTGGTTAGCCATGTGTCAGCCCAATTGGTGAGACCCATCAGTGTTGACCTCCATGGCTGCAAACCATGGAGTGCCTTCAACACTGGCTCCCAGTCCTAGATGCATGCTGTCCAATTGCATCATGTTACAGTTTGAAGCAGAGTGTTCTGTAATAGGGCCTGTTTTGAATGGCCATATGGAATAAAAATAACAATAAAGCATTTATCAGCACCACTGATTAACCACAAACTCCCTCATCTGGACTTTTCAGGTGCTCATGACTAACCCCATTTCCCAAACACCAGTGGTCTTTGGAGCAGACAGGTGGCAGTGAGTCATGCATAAACCATATGCAGAGCAATGCACATGTTCAAATATGTAAGTCAGGTTACATGTGCAGTGCTATATGTGACCTGCTTTTATAAGGGTACTGATAACCACAATTATTTAAAAATCAATGCACATGCGTGCATTCTCACATGTACACATTCATGTGTGCGAACTCCTTGTACATGCTTGAGTGTAATGTATGAATAATTTATGTGTAACTCACTGCCAGCTGTCTGCTCCAATAAGGAGTGCTTGGAAATGAGGTTACTCATGAGCATCTGAATGGTTCAGAAGAGCCCAGCTGAGGGAGTCTGTGGTTAATCAGTGTTGAGAGAAAGGCACATGTTCAAAAATGTTTTCTCTTCATTATTGTTCCATGGTCCTCAAAACCCTCTCTAGTGCTTTCCCCTTTCAGACTGGACAAGCTGACAATGCAATTCTGCTTTATTCCAAAAGACGTGCCACAAATCAGGTCTGAAAAAAAACACACAGGGTAGCACTGGAATGGAACGATTTGGCCACAAAGCTTCATAAGAAGTGAGTGAATAAAAGATGGCAATTCCGGAAAAAAGAGCCAACGTGGAAGCACTCAGTGACAGGCTGAACCTGTAAGGCCTCCTTAGCTTGACTGGTCAATATACGTAACTCCTCTGACTTTGTTCCACTCAAATTCTGCCATATTGCCTCCCACGATAGTTTGCTTGCTTGCTGGAAAGCATTAGATTTATTTCCAATGAGTTTATTCATTTACATACCTTCTTTTTGTATAAAATTCTGTACATTCAAATTCTCAGCAAGGTATTCTCAGTGAGACTTGCCTTCTTGTTGAAAACAGGCTGTTTCATAAGAATGAGGAAACAACAGAAAGAGATTCTTGCCTCAGACATTTTCCCAAACATGTTGCATGCCAAGGGAATTTTTTTTTCTGTTCTGAAATTAGTTGCTGTGATGGGAGTGAATTGTACAAAGAACACTGCATGCTTGGCAGGGAGAAAGCGTCTCTACACTGTTGATCTCTTAATTGCAATGAAAACTGGGTTGCTGGCATGTGCTCTTGACTACATTGCTAGGCTTTGTTTGTTTGTACTGAATTTGAAACCTGCATTATGTTGTATGTTTTTGGTAGAGATTTGGGTGGCTCAGCTCTCCTGTGGATCCACATGCAAAGAAGGATGAGCTGCAAGGGATCCCAGTGTCCACAGTTTATATGGAGAAAAATGACCACCATTCAGCACTGTGGGAGATGCTTATACATCCTGGTGGGATCATGGCAGCACAGAGTCATCAAAGAGCTTTAGGCAGGCAACCACAAATGAACCCAGCAGCCCTATTCAGACCCATATCTGTATGTAAGGGAACTATGATCATGCCTCCTACCATACTCTTAGTGCACCCAGTGTCCATGTGTAGTAGAGAACATTTGCACTGTGGCCTACCAGCATATGCAAGTCATGGAATCCAACACAAAATGTGACATACCAACCACATGATCAGTAACAGTTACCACTGCATTCCTTGCATCCATGGCCAACTGCTCCCTTCATCCCCAAGTGTGAACCCATTTGTGCGGGCTCTAATAGGAAATAACATTTCTCCTGCCTCAATACTAATGTGTATACCTGTGGGCTGTGCAGAAATGGGTTAATTAGCATAGCCAAGAGTTTGCTTGGCCAACTATTCCTGTTGCTGTGAATTGCCACTGCAATTTACTTAATAATGGTCACTTACTTGTGCCTCTTTCATCTCACAGCCCTTTGATCCCACCTTTCACTACTTTTCTTTTTCTTTATTCCCTTGTACATGTGTGCCTGCCTAGAGAGGATTTCACTTCAAGTGCCCAGCAAAGTGGGTTGCAGTTCACAAAATCTTATGCAGAAATAAATTGATCAGTCCTTAAAGTGTTGCAGGGCTCCTTTGCTGCTTTTGCCCCAACATGGCTACTCTTCTGGAAGCAACTTGTATAGTTTACATCAGCGATTTTCAACCTTTTTCATCTCACAGCACACTGAGAAGGCACTAAAATTGTCAAGGCACGCCATCAGTTTTTGGACACTTGACAAGGCACACCACACTGACAGCAGGAGCTCACATCCCCCAGTGGCCCTACTAACAAATAATCCTCCCCCAAACTTCAGCAGCACACCTGCAGACCACCTATGGCACACCAGTGTGCCATGGCACAGTGGTTGAAAAATGGTAGAATTCACTGACAACCTTGGCTCTGTTGATTTCTAGATTTCCTCAAAGATTTCTAGAATTCCTCCAAGGAGAACAGTGGGGGGGGGGGAGCGTGGCCATTTTGCATTTTCAGCAGTGGAAGACTGGCATGGATGGATTCTGACTGTTGACTGTTGGCAACCTTCAGTCTTGGGAGACTATGGTATCACGCTCAGAAAGGTGGTTCTGGAACAGCGTCTAGTGCAACTGAAAAGGCCGATTCGGGAGCAACAATCCCTTCCACACTGGGAGCAAGTGCAGTCTGTCTCCCTGGCTATGGACCTTCCTTCTTTGCCTCAGACTGTTGGCCAAGTGCCTCTTCAAACTGGGAAAGGCCATGTTGCACAGCCTGCCTCCAAACGGGCCGCTCAGAGGCCAGGGTTTCCCACTTGTTGAGGTCCACTCCTAAGGCCTTCAGATCCCTCTTGCAGATGTCCTTATATTGCAGCTGTGGTCTACCTGTAGGGTGCTTTCCTTGCACGAGTTCTCCATAGAGGAGATCCTTTGGGATCTGGCCATCATCCATTCTCATGACATGACCGAGCCAACGCATTGTGAACATTCAGCACACTTTCCCTCTTCCCATTCAACATTAGACCTGTGCAGACCTTTGAAATATTAATGGAAGGTTCAGAATCAGGAGCTCACCTGCTGGCTCAAACCTAGCAGGCTGGCTCATACATAGCAGGTATGCCTGCGGGCTCATGCCTCCTTTGACTTGTAACCCGTAATGAACTTTTCCTCCAGAAATTTGTCCAATCCCCTCTTAAAGGCATCCAGGCAAGATCACTACATCCTGTGGAACTCCTTGCCACAGGATGTTGTGACAGCATCTTGCCTGGGTGCCTTTAAGAGGGGTTTAGACAAATTTCTGGAGGAAAAGTTCATTATGAGTTACAAGTCATAGAAGGTATGTGTAAGCTCTTAGTTTTAGTGGCAGGCTGCTTCTGATTGCCAGATGCAGGAAAGGGCAGCAGGATGCAGGTTGTGTCTGTTGTCTTGTGTGCTCCCTCAGGCATTTACTGGGCCACTGTGAGATGCAGGAAGCTGGACTAGATGGGCCCTTGGCCTGATCCAACAGAGCTCTTCTTATGTTCTTATGGCTCCACCTGCTCAGCGTGTCCAATGTCCATCCATAGAATCTGCCCCAGAGCCGCTAGTAGCTTAGATGTAAACCAGCTATTTCCTTCCAATCATTTGCCTAGTTCTGAGGCACTGATAGAGGATACTGGTAAATTGGTATAGGATGCCAATTTAGCTGCAGTACTACTGTCATGTACCATTGCAGCTAAACCAGGATTGGGCAGTAAAAGGAAATCCTGATGTCACACACATACCTCTAAGTCCTTCTTAACTTTAAAATAATCCTGAGATCATTCTCTAAATAGAGTGATCACTTGGATCCTGCAATGTTATCTGAACAGATTTAATTAAATGGCACAAAGCATGGCATACATTTCTATTTATTATTATTAGAATACTTATATACTACTTTCAACACAAAGTAGTTGATGCACAGGTTTGCATAACTAAATAAATATGAATGGTTCCCTGTCCCCAAAGGGTTTACAATCTGGAAAAAAAATGCAAAAGAAACACCAGCAAAAAACTCTGGAAAAGATGCCATGCTGGGGCAAAGATGGACAACTGCTCTTCCCCTGCTAAATAGAAAAGGAACCACTTTAAAAGATGCCTCTTTGCCCAGTTATCAGGGGCATTTATAAACTTTATAATAATCACAGATTATGATCAGTGTTCTTGACATATGATCCTCATCTAGTACCTGTCAGCCAACTCACTTCCTCATTTCGTTCAAGGTTCTACAAACCAGTTGCTCCAAAATCCTCATCTGCCATGTTACATAAAACAAACAGTGAGACCCAAGGGGAAAGAGTTTGTTCTGACCTGTTGCTTAGGAGAGCAATCGCTGTTGAATTTTGAACTGTGTCAGGGGTAAATGTCCCAGGAAGGGTTGACATAGCTTCAAAGTTCCTGCCAGATAGGCTTGTAAGCCCCTAGCTACAGATTTGCCTTACAGCTAATTTCCAAGTGACTTGTGCACATTCAGATGAACTAGTGTAATCAATACATTTACTGCTCTGTTCTCTGCTCTAACCCCATGGCTATTGAAAATTAAGTTAGGATAACAAGTGAGAAGGAAATAAATACCTCTCAGAGCACATAGCAATTTCTAATGGGTGTTACTGATATGAGGGGCCCCATCCTGCCAAAAACCCTTTGAGTGTACTGTATTGCTATTAGGACAAAAATAATGAAGAGCAACACAGCAAGCCTTGCTTGCACATGTCATTCTGCTGAAATATCAGGGGGACACCATTCTTGGCGCCCATATTACAGCAATGTTCGGGTGCAGAGATACCTGATCCTTGCTATTTTATATGGTGTAGACCAGTGGTTCTGGAACTTTTCTGGCTCACACCTCCCCTGATCCTTGTGGCCATTGGCCAGGGCTCCCCATTACAACACCTCACCTCAGTTACCCCCAAAATGTTATAATTGGGGTAATGAAGGTGTTATAATGAAGGTGTTATAATTATACACTAGAAACTAAAAAACAGCTGCCAGCACTCTGAGGCTGCAATCAGAGCCACACTTACCTGAGAGTAAGCCCCATTGAACAATATAGGACTTACTTCTGAGTAGGCCTGGTTAGGATTGTGCCCTGAGTTTGTTAGCAGCACTCCTGGAGGGTTTGGGAAAGGGGGGGAGTGATGAATTGGCTGGGGGAGGGGAAGACTTTGTTTTGTGTGTATCCACTAATTGCAAACTGAGACCTAGAGACTGCAATCCTAAGCTCACTTTCCTGGGAGTAAGTCCCATTGAACACAATAGGACTTACTTCTGAGTAGACCTAGCTAGGATTGTGCCTAATAGCCAACAGAGTACACCCCCCCCCCCCAAAAGGAGGCAGGAGGAAAAAGGGGATGGCTAAAAAGGAATGGGGATTTTTATTTTTAATCAATTTTTGGAGACAAAGCCATCAAGAGTGACTTTTTTTCTTTTTTGGAGGGGGAAAGAGAGAAAGGTGAGGATCCTTGCTTGAGCTCACACAGACCCCAAGCCTATGTAGGTCTACTCAGAAGTAAGTCCCATTTGAGCCAATGGGGCTTACTCCCAGGAAAGTGTGGAAAGGATTGCAGCCACACAGAGCAAGATTACAACTCACCCCAAAGTAGATGGGGGCTGCTCACACACATACACCCAACATGCAGATGCTACCCCTGTTCCCTCCAGGCAAGACAGAGGAATGCAGGCTGGTGCATTTGGACACCCCCATTAAGAGCAGGCTGAGCTTACTCCCTCCTTCGCGGAGCTTACTCTACCCTCCCAGTTTGAAGCCTGTCAGGAGCGCACCCTGTGCTGATGAGATGCAGCACCTCCGCACTCTTCTCCTCTCCTCCAGCCTTGACCAATTCCAGGATGAGGGGCACACTGGGAAATGTAGTCCCAGGTTGCACATGGAGAGAGCTCCATGATGAGATGTGGTACCTCTGCCAATGCCCAGCCAGCCTCCTCTCCCACCTCCCCCCACCATGTTTCACACGCCCTACCAGCCTCATGCTGCCCCACCCACCTCTTTCACAGCTGAAGAAAAGCAGCAAGTCAGCAGAATCAGCTGCAGCCACCTCTCTCCCCAGATGCCTCACAATGCCCCTATTGGCTAGCCATGCCTCCCTAGGGAGGCAGGACGCACAGATTGAATATCTCAGGTGTAGACTCTAATTGCTCTGGAGTTTTCTTATCCATGATAAGGCTCTTGTTTATGGGACTAAGGACCAAGGTGAACTAATGTGGCCAATTGTTTAAATGGTCCTGCTTGTGAGGTAAGCCTTCAAGATCAACCTAACAGTAGTAGTGATGCTTTCCATGGACAGGCAATAACGTGATAGGAAAGTGAAGAGCCTCACCAAAGGCTCCTGAGAAATCTCCACAGTCAGGGAATAAGAGAGCAGGTCATCTTATGGATTAGGAACTGGTTGAAGACCAGGATACATCGAAGGGTGGGTGTAAATGAACAATTTTCACAATCAAAGGAGGAGAAAAGTGGTGTGCCAAGAGGATCGGTCATGGCATGGGACCAGTGCTTTTCAGATTGTTCATAAACTACCTGGAATTGGAGATCAGCAGCAAATATCATAAATAAATCACTAATGAGTGTAAAGAAAATAGAGTATTTTAGAAACCTTCCCTTATGCAGGCATTCCTGGCTAGCTCACCAATCTGGGCAACACAGCCTGACCTCACTCATTCTGGTAGAGATGATGAGCCCCCACCCTGATATATCCACTAAAAAAAATACAAGCATAGATGCATTCCTATCAGCTACTAAAAGGCTGTCCTGCCATGCACCAAGGATAATAAAGATATTCACATATATGTTGGACCCCCTTTTCAGACTTGCTGTTCTCAGCAGTCAGTACTAATTTTCCTGTTCCTTGGCAAGAAATCCTTGCTTCCCTTTCCTATGGTATGAAGGTGAATCTCCCAAAGGTCTACATTTTGTCCCTTGTGCAACTTAGAGGGGTGTGCAGACCTGCACTTAAAACTCCCAAGCATTGGCCATTGTACATAAAAATGTGTTTATTGATCTGGTCATCAGGTTATCTAGGACTATCTATGCCCCTTGAACTCCTGAACTTAACCTATAAAGGAGACTATTATGAGGGCGGCAAAACCAAAGAGGCTCTCAAGATCTCTCAACACAAACTAATAACTCTTCAGGTTGTTTCTCAGCTTCCTGAAGGAATGTGTCAGCAAAATGTTGTTCTTCATGTGCTCTTCCTTCTTGGGTAACTTTAAATAAATAAACACAAGCCTTGTAGCACACTGACTTCTGACAAAGCCTTTGATAGTTCTGCCAACATTCTCTAGCGTCAAGGTTTCTCTGTGCCAAGGTATCTAAAGCCTTGTCCCAAAATTTGAGGGGAGAGCCTTATGCTCTTGCATGCTACTAAAGATCTCACAAAACATTACATGTGAAAGGGCGCAATCCTAACCAACTTTCCAACACTGGCATAGCTGTGGCAGTGGGGGATGTGCTGCATCCTGCAATTGAGAGGCAGTCATGGAGGCCTCCTCAAGGTAGGGCAATGTTTGTTCCCTTACCTAGGAATTGCATTGCCCTTATGTCAGTGCTGGAAAATTGGTTAGGATTGTGGCCAAAGTGTGTTAACAAAATCTTTAGGACTTTTTTTTTTAAGAAAAGGAAAACCAAGAAAAGAGTCAATTTATAATAGAGAAGAAGCATAGGGAAGGGAGTACTTTTAACCCTTTCCATGACTGCCACTTCTCCACTTCTGCTCCAAGATGTGCCACCAGCAGCTTTCCTTGTTCTAAATATGTGTTTATGCTCTCTGAGCACATGGAGAAAATGACTTAAGGCAGCGGTTCTCAAACATTTAGTACTGGGACCCACTTTTTAGAATGAGAATCTGTCAGGACCCACCAGAAGTAATGTCATGACTAGAAGTGACATCATGAAGCAGGAAAATTTTTAGCAATTCTAGGCTGCAGTCCTACCCACACTTACCCAGGATGAAGTCCCATTTACTATAATTGTTAAAAGTATATACATAGTAGCCTGTTAAAAGTACAGATCTGTAATATTTCCCCAAATGCAGTCATATACCATGGTAGCATTGAGTCTAATATATTAAAAATAAATTATCAAAATGAATGGCCTGAAATTGACTCCCAACCCACAGTTTGAGAAACACTGGCTTAAGGAACAATTTTTGGAGTGGAAAAGTGGAATCCCTGTAGCCACTTTCTCCAAGTGAGTTTTAAAAAACATGTTTATTCTTGCAGGGGAAAAGTAATGTGCAGAGTGTGGTTTGGAGCAGAGAAGCAATAAACAGGAGAGATAGTTAAGTATCTCCCCCCACCTCCACACACACATTTTCTTCATTTCAAATCCATCTTTCTCCACCACCATCTCCTGGACTGTTTTTCCCTTAAGAAAGAAAATGCTGTGAAGAGTTTGCAGTTAGTGAAGCCCTATGAAAAAGCAATGGTGAGGAAATCTACACTTGTGCTATGTCCAGAGACTTAACAAGGTAAAGGGACAGAGAAGCCACCTACTGAGAGTTGCTCTTTGGATTCCAGCACCTTCCCCCACCCTAAACAAACAGAAATGAGGAGTTGAGCAGCTATCTGTGTTTACACTGGCTGAAAGGCAGCACACAAAGTCAGGAGGGCATTTCCATCTCCCGTGACAAAAGTTCTGAAGAGGCTATGAACAGCTGCAGCGCCTCAAACTATATAGTTCCATTGAATGAATCTGTAATTTTAAAATAATCTCTTCACTCCTGTCAAATTAAGCCATTTTGCATTTGCTGGAGGTCTGATTCAGCTTTTCTAAAGTCCTCGTGTACATTGGCAGCTCTTTAAGTAAGCACCATTTTTATTATGGACAGTATGAACATTTTTGTGGTAATCTAGTGTCATGCTGAAAATAGGCCACCAATTAGTACATTTTTCAACATCTAAATACTTCAGGGACAGTGCCCAGTTTAGACATAACATCAAACCATGGTTTAGCACTGCATGAACTAGCCTAATAGTCCAATCCTACCCCCTACCATCCACACTGATGCAGCTGTGCTAAAAAGGCACATGCTGCGTCCTATGGTGGGGGCCACCAACAGCAAACATAAATAATTTTTACTTATCTCTGTATAAGCCCTGGGGCCTTACTTAGGTTTACTTAGTAAGGTTTACTTAGACACCAATTTTGAGGAGAGAAAAGGGGTAGGAAAGTTGACAAAAGAGGGGATAGGATCTGGCATGAGCCATTGCCACAGGGTCCACCCACTTTCTCCTCACCCCTGGATCCCATCTCTCCCCATAAATGCCCCTGTTCCTTGCACTCCCTCCCACTGCTGCCTTACCTGTCACTAGTGGATACTGTCTTCACCCGGGGGGGGGGGGGAACGTGCATGGCCACCATGACTGTGCTGGTGGTCTCATTGTGCTCTCTGGCAGCATTGTCGACCACAATAATGTTGCAAAATGTGTGTTGGATCCAGGCACTTCCGCCTGACGCTTCTGACAGTGGAACATGTATTCTGCCAGAAGACTGTGAATGATAGGATGGGGCCATAAGAAAGCTACAGGTTCACATGTTCCTCCTTCACCTCACTTCCTCTCAGACATAGAAGACACTTTTGCTTTCACTTTAAAGCAAACCGCAGTTCTGTGTTACATATGAAAACAAAGAAGTGTGACTTGTTACAGTTAGAACAAACCAAGGTATCCAATCACAGTTTGATGCTGGTGAAATATTCTGGATTGTTCTAAAAAGCAGGGCCTCTGAGAAGAATTTTATCAGAGGGTACAAAGTATCTTTTGGCCCCTTTGCAAGGGTGTGTGTGAAACAGAGTGGGGGAAGGTGGTGACAGGCCAGCTGAATAGGGGCAGGGAGCGGCAAAACAGGGTAGGGGGAGAGTAGAGACAGCTGGAAAAGTCTTTGGAGCCCAGGTCTACCCACCCATGTGGCATCTGTAGTGTCCCAAGCATCCTCAGTCATAGTAGTGTCCCCAGCATCCCATACAGGCAACAAGTCTGATTAGATAGGAAACAGGAAAACAAAATATTCCAGGAAATTTCTGGGCCCCCTCCTTTGGCTCCTGGGCCTGGGTACAAATTATCCCCTTTAACCCCCTCTCCTAGGCCCTGCTAAAAAGTAAAGGACATCTGTAATACTTTAACTGTAAAAAATAAAAAGATGGAAGTTCTAAAAATAGTGTGTGGGTATATGTGTGTTTGTTTCAAATTTTGCTCCAAAATTCATGCGAGCATGAGCAGTTCCAAATTACTGAGTTCCTGAAAAATATTACATCCAGGGGAGAGTGTTACGGAAGAGGCATGGAAGTGATGCCTAAAAAAATTAAGTACATCCATGACTACAACGAATGGGATAAACTAGGAATCCCATGAATCTACTGATACCAATTGTTAAAGCCCAATTGCACTGTAACATCTGTGAGGTAAAAAGCTAATCTGCATGCAAACATCAGGCTACTCTAAGCAAACACCTGAGCTTCACACAACCTTGGACAAATTGTTTCAAAATGGTTTATAAAGAGATTGTTTAAGCAGCTGTGCTGGAGAGCTCTAGCTCAGCAACATTATGTAACCAAAGAAGGCTGTCGTGTTTGCAGGGGCAGTTAAAAGTAAAACTTATAAACAAATCTATACTCTATTATAGGGATCTGAATCAGAGGGTCTCTTTCGGCACAATTTATGTCTTTATTTTAAAACATTTACATCTTACCTTTCCTTGTTGCAACAAAAGGCCCAAGGCCACTAACAACCATATAAGATAGAATAAATATGTATTAAGATTATAACAGTAATAAAACTATAGTAAAATAGCAGATTGAAAAACTACAAATCATAAGAATGAGAAAGCAATGCAAAACAGAAACCTATTGAACCCATACTGGAAGGCTAACAGGGACTGCTCAATTTTTAATTGAGAGCCAGGGATGCTGTAGTGGTTGTGGTGTTGGATTTAGATCTGGAAGATCCAGGTTCAAATCCCCATTCAGCCATGAAGCTTCCAGGGTGATCTTGGGCCAGTTACTATCAGCCTAACCTATCTCACATGGCTGGTGTGAGGACAAAAAGAAGAGAAGCAACCACATACAGGGCGGTATAAAAATATGAAAAATAAAAATAATTCAACAAGAGGGAATTGGGATTCCATAACTGAAGGCTGTTCCCCTTGTTGCCACCAACCAAACCTTGAATAATGGCAACACATGCAGGGTGTTCCCCACCACCACCTCCAATAACCTCAGGGAACAGACCGTCTCATATGGGAGGAGAGAGTCCTCCAGATACCATGACCCCAAGCTGTGAAGTGCTCTAAAGGTCAAAACCAGCAACTTGAATCAAACCTGAAAACAAACAAGCCACCAATGTAGTCAAAGGCGCAGCAGCCTGATAGAATCAAAAGGCTTAGCCCCCACAACCACACAGGATACCATGCTCTGAACTAATTGCAGTTTCTGAATGGTCCTCAAGGGCAGCTCCACAAGGAGTATATTTACAGTAATCAAGTCTTGATGTCACCAACACTTTGATCACTGTGGTTGTCTGAGTGATTCAAGTATGATTAAGAGTTGCTGCATGAGCCTAAGCCTCCCTGACTACCCTCACCACCTGAGTATTCAGGATCAGCAAATAATCCAGGAGGATCCCCAAACTGCAAACTCATGCTCCTGTAGAGGGAGCGCAACCCCATTCAGAACAGGTTGCTGGTCCAATACCCACATTACAAGTCTCCAGACCAAGTTGATCTCCAGACCATGAGGTCTCCAAGAGAACATCTGTTTGTCTGGATTTAATTTTAACTTGTTCACTCTTAATCAGTGCCCCCACCAATCTCAGGCAATGATCTCGGACTTTTACAGTTTTTTCTTCTTCTTCTTAAAATACAATTTCTTCTATCACCCTGGTCTTTCTTTCTCTTCCTCTTTCAGTCTCAGTTCCCATCTCCACTAGATTCTCCTTTGAATGGATTCAATGGTTGTTCTCCTGTTTCATGCACCTTGAACCCTTGTCCTGTTTGTCTCTGAAGTGCTGACCTGCTGCTTAGAGGAAACTAAAGTTTCAGCCTTGGCCTGGCTATCTATGCAGTCCTTGATCAAACACCACAAAGCGTGTGGCAGTACACATTAATATTCAGCCCCCCCGACTTTTGCAAAGCTAGCTACGTTACTCACAACTGACCATTGTCATTGCCTTATGACAACAATGACGGCATCATCTGCATCAGGAGCTTGTTAAGCTTCTAGAAAGGGTATCATACAGCTATTGTTCATTGTCTCATGGCATTGTTTTGTTTCGTTTTTAAAGAATTTGCAGCCAGAACTCTCTGCTCTTTTCTCCTGCTTCACAGTGAAGAGCTTTGTTATCTTCTCTTCCTTAGTGAATCATCAACATGATGAGAAAGCAATCAGTGAAGGGTCAGTGTGACAACTAATAACCAAGCCAGTGGACTCAATCGTATACTGGAGATAATCCCAGGAAAGAAGGGCTTCTGGCAATTTTAGGACTTTGTCATTGCCAGCACAGATTGTGCTTTGGCCCCTAAGCTCCTACTAAAAAACCCCACTTGTTGTGTGGGGAGCGGTTCTTGTTTCACCCATTTAGAATCAGAACCCAGTAAGGGCAAGGAATGCATACATCCTCCGAGTTCATTAACACTTGTATACCATAGTTAAATATAACATGGAAGCTGCCATTTGATATGCTTTACCTGTCTGACAGCCCAGTTCTGAGCTGCCCCGCGCATGGGGTTGCCATGGTATCAAAAATGGCTGCCGCAGTATCCAGTACACACTGGACAGCCACCGCTGGCTCCTCAGGGGAAGAAGCAGCTCCGCAATGGAACTACTTGCAGTAGCTCTGCAATGGGCTGTGTGGTCTGACACAGGGCTCTGGATTCGGCACAGCTGAGCCCTGCTCCCTCCTCTCCAAAGCCAGGAGAATCAGGAGTATGAGCAACACCACTCTGGAGATGATAGTAGGTAGCAGGTAGTAGGGCAGCTTTTTGAGTCATTTGGAAGGTATATTAAGACAGTACACTGAAGTTGCAGTTTGGAGCATTGTATGATGTGCATTATATGTACAATATCTTTATATAGTACACATGTCTGGAAATATGGGGAGCAATAACTCCAAGCACTGTGATTCACTGAACAGAAAGCATAGACAGCACCTTAGCTTCTTGCAGCTAAGAAGCTGACTACACCACTGAGGGATAACTACTGGAGTTTGAAGGGGTCTATATACATAGAAAAATATTGTAAAGACCCTTATTGGGTCTAGAAGGCCTGCCTTTGTAATTGCCTTGAGCAATATTCAAAGAGCACTCTGAGGAGAAGGAATGGTGGTATCATCAACATGATGAGATTTAAATCTCATCATACATTTAAAATAAAATCTATGATATAAAATAAAATAGACCACACAGGCAGTCTTTACAAACACGGGATGATAACCCATTCAGTCGCCCTGGCATTCTCAAGGTGGAGAGAAGGACCAGGCACCCCCATCTGGCAGACATGAGAATTGTCACAGGGAACATTAATGGTCCTTAAGCACAACTTAAACTTTATAGTTTCAAGAGCAAACAAAGCAATGTGGATCTGGCTGTACTATACCAAATAAATGAACTGGACTGAATGACTCAGGTACCAGTACTGTTGATCTGTACCAGACATTGTAGAAATGCAGCGTAACATACATTGGCTCTGTACCACTGACCTGCATGCCACCACTTCCACTGCAAAGATGGAGAGCGAGGGCGAGCCATTTGAGGCCATTGCCTCTTTGCCTTTTTTTTCATTGATTAGCAGTCAGCCGGGTGAGGGAGGTTCCCTGGGATGATACCCAAAAGGGGGGTCTGCTGCTTAAGCTACTCTGCTTCCCCCCAAAGAGGAAACTATTTTTAATTTCCTCCAACAAGCAGGAATGGTGAAATCTATACCTACTTCAAGAGGTACTGGTGCTCAGGCTGGGCCTGTGAGAAGAGAGAAATAAAGTCATAGTTAGCCGTCTTCCTCTTAGGGAAAATTGCATGTGGGGAAAACAGTGGGAGGGAACAGGTGGTCCCCTCTCCTTCTGCACTACAAAGTGCAGTAATTACTCTGAGGTTAGGAAGAATTCAGATCTGTTTGATAGACAGCAATTCTGCTGCAGGAATATCACATTTCCTCTGCAGTATCCAGCCCAAATATCATGTTAATGGGACAATGCAATTGTCTCCCCAACAAGGACCAATTTGTGATCACCCCCTCCCATGGCTTGACGATGTGTGCTTTGAGGGTTTTAGGTTTGTTTTTAATGTTTTTATTTATTCTTGTGATACATTGTACATTTTGTTATGGAACTTTGTAAGCTACCTTTGCTTCGGCATGGGAAAGGCGAGGCATAAATTTTTCAAATAAATAAGGTCAGGGTGTTGGGGTACTTTAAGAGGTGCATGCATGTGTGATTTGCTGCTTTTCTTTCTAAAAAGCAGGTGAGACGTGATCCTGTTTTGTACACTGTATGTGGACCTGAATACAAAGAGGAATTTAGAGAAGTTGCCCTTAAAACAGATCTGCAATCACAGGATTCCCACCCCATCCTTACGTTGGTTACTAACATGCATAGTAGGGTGGAGGAGGGCACTTCCAGAAGGAGGACTGCAACCTTTCTCCCACCCGTCACTTCTGCTCTGCAACATCAACTCTTACCTGCTTCCATCCTATCCAAGATTCCATGACGTGTTTGCCAGTCAAGCCAGGAACATCAGCTGGGAAACATTAAGCACCTTCCCATATCTAAAATGAATTACCTGAACTGCCAGTTAACCCATTTTTGCCCAGCCTACAGGTGTACACATTTGGTCCCTGTTGCACGTACACAACGTTGGGCAGAAATGGCTTTTAAAAACAGCATATATTGACTTGTAATGTCTCATACTCTGCTCTTTCTTCCAAGAAGGAACCTGGATTGGATTAGATACCAAAGAATAAAAATACAACAAAGACAATCACTGTCAATTTAAAAATCAGTCCTATATAGGAACCAAGCACCAATGCAGAGCTAGTTGAATATGCTAAAGGCTATCCTAAGCAGCTATGTTTTCACTAGACCTCTAAAACCAATTAGTACTGAGGTGGAGCAGGCCATTCTAGGTTGAGCATTCCAGATATTTGGTGCCACTACAGAAATGGCTCCACTCCTTGTAGTCGGTTGACACACCTCAGCCAGCTGGAGGACAAGGCCTCAGCTATTGAGCAAAGCACACTGGGAGAACATACAAGATGCACGGCCCAATTCTCCCCCAGCCCTCAAAAGGCCCTAGGGGAGCTGCATTCTGTGGTCCTGGCCCCAGGCAATACGGGCCAGGTTCGCCAGTTTTTCAATATATACAAGTCACAAACACCACGCCATGCAGGGAGTCTGGGGCATGGGTAGTTTCAAAGTGACATGAGATATATGAGAAGACTGAAGATCACTGATAGCTAAGGAAAAGTAGTACAATGATGATTCCTATGGCCAAAGGGGAGTGCTCTTTATTTAACTACATACATCCTCCCAAAAAAAATCCAAATTTCTTTGCAAAAAAATAAAAACCATACAGGTTGTGTCTCGTTATCTACTGGGGTTCCGCTCCAGAGCCTCCAGTGGATAAAAAAGCAGTGGAAAAATAGTTTTAAAGACCCTCTTCCAGCTTTCTTTTCCCTCCATTGCTCCTAATAAGGTCATATCTTGACATTCACAGGGATTTGATTCTGAGACTCTCTGCTGATACCATAAAATGTGTTAAATAAATGCAATATTAAAAAATTAAAGTGTGTCCCTTTACAATTGTGGTTTAAAAACGGCTTTTCTTACTGCTGTAGACAGCCCTATAAATTTAGCCCATTAAACAAATAAAAGTTCACACAATTATGGATTGGATCATTGTCACAGAAAAAAAATAACTGGGGGCAGCACCCCCTCCATCAGAGAGGAATTAATCACCCTCCTTGTCCACTTAGCACTCCCAGGCAGATCTAATAAGCCAAGCTGGGCAAGGATCAAGCAGGCAGGCCGATGGCCACACTCTCCAAAACTCTACCCACATCCTCAGGCTGTACATACTGAAAAGAATCCCACAAAAAATCCCAGACATCAAGGGGACATCAACAGACATTGACACTGTGGAATCCAAATCGTGATAAATGTGCACAAATTTATCTCCGAAGTGCTCTCTATCTATGGGGTAGAATCACTTGGGAATTAGTCTAAGATTACCTGATGTCTTTAAAGGGCCCACAAGCCTAAGCTCTGAAACCTGTTTGACATCCTCATGAAAGCAAATAGCAAAGACTAACCTTGCAAAGACTAATCACCTTGACAGCATGATTTATTTAGCTATTATTTATTTAACTATTCTGATAATCCATTTTAAGAGATTATAAAATAAATATGTGATAATGGCTCAAATCCCAGAAAGGATTTTAAAGCCTCTTAAGCCACTGAAAGCAATACATCTCATTCATTTGCTTATTAACATTTCATTTAGTAGAACATAAGAACATAAGAACATAAGAACAGCCCCACTGGATCAGGCCATAGGCCCATCTAGTCCAGCTTCCTGTATCTCACAGCGGCCCACCAAATGCCCCAGGGAGCACACCAGATAACAAGAGACCTCATCCTGGTGCTCTCCCCTACATCTGGCATTCTGACTTAACCCATTCCTAAAATCAGGAGGTTGCGCATACACATCATGGCTTGTACCCCATAATGGATTTTTCCTCCAGAAACTCGTCCAATCCCCTTTTAAAGGCGTCTAGGCTAGACGCCAGCACCACATCCTGTGGCAAGGAGTTCCACAGACCGACCACGCGCTGAGTAAAGAAATATTTTCTTTTGTCTGTCCTAACCCGCCCAACACTCAATTTTAGTGGATGTCCCCTGGTTCTGGTATTATGTGAGAGTGTAAAGAGCATCTCCCTATCCACTCTGTCCATCCCCTGCATAATTTTGTATGTCTCAATCATGTCCCCCCTCAGGCGTCTCTTTTCTAGGCTGAAGAGGCCCAAACGCCATAGCCTTTCCTCATAAGGAAGGTGCCCCAGCCCCGTAATCATCTTAGTCGCTCTCTTTTGCACCTTTTCCATTTCCACTATGTCTTTTTTGAGATGCGGCAACCAGAACTGGACACAATACTCCAGGTGTGGAGTATGAATCATATGAATCATATGAATCAATGCTAGAAAACCACCCATCCTTCTAGCCTAGTACAGTCTACTTTGGCTAGTGGCAGCTCTCCAAGGTCTCTGGCCAAAGGCTTTTCCAGGACCTGCTCCCTGAGCTCCACTTGAATTGAAAATGCCAAGGACTGAACATGGGGCCTTCTGTATGCAAAGCATATACTGTAGTAAATACATACTGATGCACCCTAACCATAAGCTCTTTCAAATAGAATGGCCATAATAGAAAGGGCTGAACGTGGCACTTTGATTTTAGCACAAACAGTTTGTTCCATTTATAATTTTTGTTGCGTTCCAGATTTGCAAATGTGTTTAAGATTATTACAGAGCAATATATTCAGCTAAAGCACTGCTCATCTCATAACAACCCATTGCCTCAGAATATTCAATACATGTGTCTTTCTTGGAGTTTTCAAGAACTTCTTGGAGAAGTTTCCAAGAACTTTCCAAGAAGTTCCAAGAACTTTCTTGGAGTTTACAAGAACTCAGGTTTACTCTACAGTTAAGGGATCAGTGCATCCTTCCACAACAGCCCAATGCCTTGCTCAGAGGATGCACAGAGGATGTAGATCTAGCTCCCCCACTTAAGGCATGTTCTCAATAGTATAGCAAGCTTGAAAGACTGTGATTTTCCAAAGCTTGCCACTCTTAATAAAGCCTATGGGAAGATGAGACAGCTCAACAGGTCAAGAGAGTCAAGATTGCTTCCATGTGCCACATGTCAATCTCAGAGGTTCTTTAACTATGGGTTACAACCCACATGGGTTGAGACCTAATTTGGGATGGGTCGCAGGGCCAGTGGTACCCTGACACCGCAAGGAATTCTGGGCCATGTCTGTAGTAAAGGGGAAGGTGACAATATCGTCAAAGTGGAAGGCCAAAGATATTTTTGTGAGGCTAATGCCCAGGGTGCCTGGCTGAATTTTTTAAATAGGAACTGATTTTTTTTATTTTATTTATTTAAAAGATTTTTATTTTTATGTTATTTATTTAAAAGATTTTTAAATATAACAGATGGAAGATATCTGGAAAGATCTCTTCAGCTTTAAGCCCTCACAGTTTAGAGAAGATGACATCCCCCTAAGCTAAGGGGAAGGGTTGATGTAAGAGAAGTACATGCATACATGAGTGCAAATTTGGGGACACCCAACAGAGAGACAGGCTGAAGGCACCCTGGGATACAAAGGTGTCTCTCCATGGGGATTAAATGTGAAATTGAGAATCTGCTAGATGGATCCATGGTGGATCCATACTGTTCCTATGCTCTACTGCATATTTGTAAATAAACCAACTATTACAAAAAACACCATAAGCTTCCAGTGCTCACTCACTCATGCCCCAAAAGAAGACAACCCAGGGTATAATCAGTTTCATGTTTCCCCACATTTCAGAGATTACTTTATCAAACAATTGTGCCCCTTGGCCTTCACAAAAAGGTGACCTTTGGAGAAAGCAAAACTTCTTTCTTTTTTCTTTTTAAAGTTTTCCTTAATGAAAATACATTATCCCTGGCTTATTAAAGGCAAGCTGCCCTGGGCATCTAGTTTATTGCAACTTCTCCAATAACTTTCCTGTAACTCTAGCATATTTGCTGTTCTCAAGCCAACTCTGTGCCATAACTTTCAGCACTTTCTCATACACACCCTTGTGCCTCTGAGAATCATGGCAAATAAGCACACCCCTTACTGGATGTGCACTCAAAGCGGCAGGCTTTGAGAAGCCACCTTAAATAAGCACCTGCTTGCTTTTGCTCTGCATGTAAGCTACCTTTGAAATAAAGATTTTTTTTCTGTAATTGTTGTTTCATTAAAAAAGGAAATTGGGATGTCAAGCTAGAACTAAAATAAGTCTAGGCATACCCATTTGTTGTTTCTGCTCCTATAGAGATCTTTGCGCATGTGTATTGGGTTCACAACAGAACAAAACAGGAACCAAGAGATAAAAGAGTGGTTCAGATATTAAAAAGGAGAAAAAGCAGATGCACAAAGTCCTGCATGTCCCCTTTTTGTGCTTCCACCATAATGTCAAAAGAAGGAACCAGTGGCATAGCTGGCCCTGCCAACACCCATGGCCATGACTCTCCATGTCACCCGCAGAAATGCCTGATTTAGAAGTAACTGCAGTGACATGATGACATCACTGCCAATTACTTCTGGGTCATGGTGCACTCAGAGCAGTTGTGAGCCGCTCTGAGCAGCTAACGGCTTTTTCGCTGGGGAAAAAAAAGCAAAAAAGTGGTTGGATGCTCAAAGCAGCTTGCAACTGCTCCAAGTGCCCATGGGGGGGTGCAGGAGAAGGTACTATGGCGGAGAGGAGGCCTCCTCACTGCTGCAGTAACCTCTCCTGCACCTCCCTTCACAACCTTGCCCCTCATGGGCCCACAGCCAGCTTTGGATTCTGCTTTGCTGCCTCTGAGAGCGGGGCAGTCTTTTGACACCCGCAAGGCATGGCACCCAGGGCCCTGTACCCCCTGCCCCCCATAGCTACACCACTGGAAGGAACTATACTCTTCTACTACAGTAGAAACAGTTCCCACATTCGGAATTTATAGATTACATGGGATGACTACAGATGTGACATGGGGTAATTGCAGAGGTGTGTGCACTTCAGACATAGAGGTGCAGCAAGAAAAGCGAGTGTGCATTCTACTCACACATTTGCTCTCCCCACTTCCATCTGAAGCCACTCTGAGAAAAGCCTGAAACATGTGGGAAATGGCAACACCATGTGAACACAACACAGTGTTGGCACGATATGTTGAACTCTCCTGTATTTGACATGTACTTCTGTATAGATTTGGAGAATACAGCCTGCAGCTGGGGAAAGAAAGGGTTGGGTGAACATGGAACACATACCCATTGTGCTTGTTTATCTATTACAATATTTTTATCCCAACTCTCATGTATAGATTCTTGAGTCAGCTAACCACATTTTAAAACAATAGGTATCAGAAGCACAAACACATGCACATAATTAAAACAGATAAAGAAGTACAAAATCCTAAAAGCAGCACTAAAATCAAGTCACATACAGTATTTCATCCATTCATTCTAGGAATTCATATCGCACTTTTCTGTTCTCAGTGAGAGCACTCAGGGTGGCTCACAGCCAGTGGTGTAGTGGTACATTTTAAAGTGCTGGAGCTTGTCATGACACCTTCACAGCTACAGTGCCATGGCCATGTCCCACTATGACCTCCCCCCCCCCAAAAAAAAAACTGAACGTTTCTTTATTAGACTGTTTTCTTTTCCAGTCATCCATTTCTACTTTATTTGAAGATGTAGCTCATTTCGATCCCAACATCTTGTGTTGCAACAGTTTTTAAACAAATGGGAAAATGTGATTAAAAATATCCCAGATAAATATAAAAAAGTATATTAGAGTACTAGCCTAAGCATCTTTAATCAGAAGTACCTAAGTCCTGCTGTGTTCAGTAAGGCTTACTTCAGGTAAATCTGCATTATTTGGGAGTAAATCTGCATTATGGTGAGAGTAATGCTGGTGGAATATGCAAGATCTCATGCAATCCAAAATAATGGCACCTAGATAAACTGGGAAGAAGAGACTGCCAGGGATATCCAGCAGTGCCCCTGTGAGTTTGCTGCAGTGCTCTCAGGCTCCCCGGTGTGCAGTTTGGGAACCACCGATCTAAATGACCAAACAGGCTGGTATAGGAGTAGGCAGTCCCCAGGCCCAGCTCAGAGCACTTACATAGGTCATTTTGCTATTTCCTTCCTTCCTCTTATTCTGTTAGCTCAATAAAGTATTAGGCAGCAATTAATCTTACAAAAAGATACTGGGACCACATACAGATTTGGTTGGCTAGAGCAGCTGACTAGGCCCCTAATCATTTGGGGAAGTAGGAATTCTTTTCAACATAAGGTATTGTTGGAAGGTATCAAGGACTGTTAGTTATGGTATAGAATGCTTACCTGAAATGTAAAAAGCATGGTTTTTGATCTCTCTTTCTGAATGTCCAAGCAAGTTCAACTTGAGTCTCACAAGCATTTGGCTGGGATTGGGCAGCCTGCCACAAGATGTTCTCTTAGAACAGGGGTGCTCAATAAGTCGATCCCAATCTACCAGTTGATCGACAGGCAAAATGAGTCGATCGCAGGCTTCTCTCCCATCCATGCATTCCTGGGAGTGAGCCCCGCCCTGGGAGTGAGCTCCTGTCCACGCATCCCTGGGAGTGAGCCCCGTTGACTCTACTGGGGATGACTTACCTTTCCCCTATTTTTGCACTGGTATGTATGGAGATCTGCCCCCCCCTTCCATCTGTTGGTTCTGTGTGCAAGGGGTTTTGCACTGGTCTTGCTGTGATGTCTATATAGAGATCTTCCCTCCCCCACACCTTTCCCCTGTTTTTGCACTGGTCTGTATAGAGATCTGCTCTCCCCCCCACTTGTATTGGAATCGAGGAAGATCTGGTGAGGAGGTAGATGTGGTGTCAGCAGTGGCCCCTTTAAGGGTAAGGCCTGGGCATCTAGCAGAGTGTGCTGCACAGCTGCAGCCACTTGAAGGCAATAGGGCCCTCAGGGATATAAGAGCACCTGAGGCAGGAAGGGCTCCACTTATTTATGTGAGTCAGCCTTTTCCTACATGAAGATCTTTAAGTCCAAGTACCATTCCACCATGACTGATGAACATTTGGAAGTGTGCTTGAAGCTGGCTGTCAGCAGCTACTGTCCGGGCTATGCATCCTTGGCAGATTCACTTCAGTGCAAGTCATCAAAGTAAACTCAAGTAATTACAAAAAATGTTTATAGTTAATTATGTTGTGTTGTGCAATATTGGCTCATGCGGTTATGCAAGGTACACCAATATACATTGTACACATAAATGTTATATGTTATGATGGTGCAAACATTGTAAAAAAAACTCTGGTAGATCTCCGGGCCTTGCTGGGTTTCAAAGTAACTCTTGAGCCAAAAAAGTGTGAGCACCCCTGTCTTAGAACAATGTTGATACATTTGAATGAAGTCTTTGTCTTCAGAGCACAGAAAAAAAAATCTAGCAGTTTGAATTCGGCTTGAAGTTTTAACATTGCTTTAACGTCCAGTTTGAAGACTTTTAGAGCACTAAGCTGTGCACACACATGCTAGAAAGCAAATATTCACACCAGCTCTCATAGAAGAACGTTAGTAAGCTTAGCTTTCTTATATTTCCTTGTTTTTCATTTTGAAATCAGTTTTGAGGTACACATAAGTGTGACTAACAAATAGTAATATTTTAACTGAGTTTTAGTGGACTAACTGCATTCTAGAGTTTAAAGAGACATGATATCAAAGCACTTCCGGATTAACACATTGCAAAGGTCAGATTCCCAGAGAAAATCATTTCTCAGCAGTTTTTAGATGAACTCACACACCGTGACATCAATAGCAAGTATGTTACATTTCACGGGCTGCACATGAAGGCCACAGTGGATCATGCGAAGGTTATGGGTGAGGTAACTTGTAAGTGCAGTGCCATTGGCTAACTGCTGGGGGTATATTGTATATGATAGATGTATGAGATGGCCTATTATAAAACAACAGATGTTTTGAACCCACCAATGAATTGTCTCCAAATGTGTTTCAAGGAGGGAACCCCAAATTGTAATAAAAGTCAGCTAAAGGAGGCGTTTCACGCTTCTCTTCTTCCCAGTTCTGATGCAAGCAGTCTCCTTTGGGGTTTCTCTTTTCTGATGCACACAGTCTCCTTTGGAGACGTGGATGGATTTACAATCTTTTGCTGATGGATTTACAATAAAAGCCTGGATTTTATCACTGTTGTGTACTGAGTTTGCTTTGGTACCTGGGATTACAGTGCAACATCTGAGATCTCTTCTAACATCTTGGTTTTTGCACCTTGCAACAGTATGTGCTGGCCTTATCTATAATAGAAGTTGGTTCATTGAGTTCCTGCCCAGTGGTTCTGGCAACCCACTAAGTCCCAGAATGGCTGTACCTGGGTACACCTTTCTGTGTGAACGACTGGTCTTAAGGCAAATATTGCACAGAGCCAGAAACACCCACACAGCCTGAAGTAGGCGGGATTATTCAGACACACTTCTCTAAACCAAAAGGCAAAACATGTTTGCTTTCCACTTTTTTCCTATCTCAGAACAGCCTGTGTTGACTTCACCACAGTAGGTGCCCATCAACCGCATCATGTGCAAATTCAAAAGACGCTGGATGAAGTAAGTCTCTCTGTTTTTCGTGTGTTATTCTTTTATGAACAATTCCGCTATGGGAAACAAGGAGTTCCCCCCCCCCCCATGTATCTGTAACACAAATGGTCATTGAGTTGCTGGGGGTGTGAATCTAAACACTGAGCCAAGAGGCAAGTAGGATTGAAACGTTTATGAAAGGGAGAAGGAGGGGGTTAATTTCAGAGTGATCTCTCATTTGATGAGGGAGAAATGATAGGAAGAGTGGAGGCTGCAAGACATGAGGTGGGTTTATTGTGGATACATGTGAGTTGGTGTGTGAATGAAGTTAATCACAATTGAAAACAGGCTAATACATCCAAATACAACAAATTGTTATTATATAAGTTAAAAGGTGTTTGCTTTCTTTTAAATGCATCTAGTTTTTCTCTTGAGATATATAAGGAAGCGATTCTGTCTTTTTTACATGCTCCCACATTTTATCTAACCAATCTTTTATGAGTAGGAACTTAAGTTACCTCCAGAATTTAGCATACACAGTTCTTGATGTGGTCATCATGATCTAACATGATGTAAGAAACTAACTTTCTTTCTCTCATCAACATAATAGCATAAGTGTTGCTAAGACAAAACAGCTGTACATTTAATTGTATATAAGGAACCTAATATCTTTGCTATTATAGTTACAGTTGTATAACTATAGTTGTATAGTTATAGTTGCTATACTTTTTGCCAGGTTTTTGATTGGCTTATTGGCAATAGGCAGTCCCACATCATATGGCAAAGAACAGCTGTTTGTGATCTGACATTGATAGCAATAAGGACTATAGAGCTTAGAGCATTTTATGATGTGGAATAGTTTTAAAGTATTTACTGATGCTCCTTATCAGTAGACATCAGCGACATCAGAATCATTTATTGATATTGCTTATCAGTAGGGGAGCTTACCATCTGGTAAGTATCTTCTAGTAATTGTCTCTAATGGCCATTTCTAAACAACAGGTGTGATCAGTTATTGACCTATTTGCGGCAAAGTCAGTTTTATTTCCAGAACTGTCATGAACTGTAACAGAATTACAAAATGCAGTGCAGAACAAGAACATGCCCACATTGGTATGCTCAAACATGCTTCTTTAAAAGTTGCGCAGACATCTTCTACAGTCTATTATCTTTTCACTTGTTCTCTTTTGATATATTTTTAACATGCGTAACGAGGAACCCTGCTTTAAATGTAGAAGGCTGGGCTCTCTTGTGAGTTCCATACGTATGCGCTAAAGCAAGTGTTGGCCGAAGATAGGTGGTGCTTCACCATTTGGACTCTTGGCCAATTTATGGTGAACAACCAAGTGTCCCAGAGTTACCAGGGGCACTTGGTTCTTTTTTTTTTTTAAAGCCTGTCCTTAAGCAAGAGTGCGTATCCAGGATCATGGTTGGCAAGACCATGTCTTCAGTCTTGATAGACTATGGTATAAGCCTACAGGAGGTCTGGTCTAGAGGGTTGAGCCTCCATTTGCCTGAAGATAACATCCAAAGGTCGCCAGTTCGAGGCCACCGGCACCGTGCGACCTTGAAGCAGCTGACAAGCTGAGGCAAGCTATTCCATCTGCTCTGAGCGTGGGAGGATGGAGGCCAGAATGTGCAACCAGATCAAGAAAGAAACATCTGAATGTTGTGGTTTCTTGAAAGATAGAAACCTTCTTTCAAATTGTAAAAATCCCTACAGGGATTTCAATTGCCTGTCTATGTAAACTGCCTTAATAAAGTCTAAGGAGAAATCTGAGGACCAAGAAAGGCAGTATAGAAATACCATTATTACTACTACTACTACTACTACAGCACCCGGTATTCCCAGGCAGTCTCCCATCCAAATACTAACCAGGCCTCACCCTGCTTAGCTTCCGAGATCAGACAAGATCAGGCATGTGCAGGGTGATAATCTAATAAGGATTTGTATTGCCCCAAGGAATTGTATGTATGCAGTCATGCTTGGTAAGTTGTTCACAATGCACCATATGAACATATGAAGATGCTGCATACTGAGTCAAACCAAAGGTCCTTCAAGCTCAGCATTGTCTAGTCTGACAATCAGGGCTTCTGATATGGGTTTCCCAGTCCTATCTGGAGATGCTAAGGACTGAATTGGGGGCTTTCCACATGCAAAGAATGCATGCTGCTACTGAGCCACAGCCCCTCCACTGAGTAGAGTCATTCAGTGGACCATGACAATTCTAGTATAGAAAAAGTAGGCCATTCTATAACAGTGAAGTTGACCAACCGGAGCGGGACGCACTTGAGACACTGAGCCATTTCATTTTAGGATATGCAGTAAGAGATTAGAGCATGGCCTCCTCATTATTTCTGCAATTTGCCTTGCCCTCAACTAGTCTCTACCGGTGCTTATGTATTTTGCCATTGACACAAATTCAGTGCATAGGCATCAATAATTATATTCATTTATTGTTCTGTACTATTATAGATCTGCCAAAGATACTGAGGTTCTGTGGGCACCATTGGGTCTCCAAGATTTTTATTTCTCCACACTGGGCTTGGAACATCACCTCAAATGGCTTGAGAGGGGTACCAAAAATCTTCCTCTAACCATGGCTTCAGCTACAAGAGCTATTAATATCTTTCTATATTTAAATAGATCTACATAGGAATGTAAAAAATGCCTTAATGGATCAGGCCAAAGGCCCCTCTAGTTCAGCCTCATGTTTCCCACAGTGACCCACAAACTGGGAAGCCCACAAGCAATAGAGAAAAGCATACCTATCTTCTCCCAGTGCTGCAAAGCTGTGTTTTGGTTTTATTTTTATAACCGAGATTAAGGGCCAAATCCTATCCAACTTTCCAGCACCAAAGTAGCCACAATGCAGCCTCAAGACAAGGGAACAAACATTCCTTGACCTTAAGGAAGCCTCCATGATTCCCCCCCTCCTCCCGACTACAACATGCAGCATGCACTCCATTGGCACAGCTGCATCAGTGCTGAAAAGCTGGTTGGGATTTGGCCCTAAATAATGCAAGGTCAAGTTTGCTGAATTCATCACACGCTCTCTCACAATAGTTCACTTCATATTCCATTCTCTCTTTAATGCAGTGGTTCTCAATACCCCAGCCAGAGAACCCTGGCCTCTGCCCCCTTAAGGGGTGGGCAGGAGGATCAGCTGGATCACGCCACTTTGGAGGGGCCCAGGGGTTTGCTGCCACTTACCAGAGCATGTAGCAGCCTCCAGAGGTGCAGCAAGCCCCTGCGCCAGCCACCGCATGCTGCAGAGTCAGTAAAAATCATGATCACTTCTGGTTTCACGAATGAAAAACCAGAAGTGGTTGCAATCATGATTTTGAGGGTCTATGCAGCATCCAGAGCTCTACGGAGTTTGGCACAGGGCTCCCTGCACCCCCAGGAGGCTGCTGCAGGCTTTGGTAAGTGCAAGCAAGCCCCTGTGTCCCTCCAAAGCAGCGTGATCCAGCGAATCACGTCGCTGCCTTCCCCCTGCCCCCCCCCCCACACAGTGGCTCAAACTCTCCCTGAGATTTTGAGAATTGCTGCTTTAATGCATACATTTAAAAAAAAAAAAAAAGGAAACATAAAACTGTACATGCCATCTGGTTTACTGTGATAAATGAGTGCTCTGGATGCTTTAAATTTGCTCAGTCTCTCCCGGGCTGGCCTAGGACAAGGCCAATTGAAGTGGTCTAGCTGAGCAGTGCAATGTAAGCCCCACACACTATTCAACCCAGACAATAATCCCTGACCCCTCTCAGCTCTGCAGAATCGCTGGTGCCCCTGCCACCCATATCTGTCTAACCCTGCAAGAAACTTGTTTTCACTGACACCACATGCAATAATTAGTGTCAAAGAGGCTTTCATTTTAAGCCAGAAGATTAGCAGGTTCCAGATTCCACCTGGGCAATGCACAGACATTGACAACTACGGACTTGCTCTTGACTCTTCTGTAATGATTGATTCTGTAATGTAATGATTCAATTCCTAGACGGCATCTCCTAGACACCATCTCCAAAAAAAGGATCTGGGAAGAGAGATACACAGTGCCTGTATTTCTGCTCTGGGCTCACCATTAAAATGCTGTGTGCTAGCATGTTCCCTAAAAATAACAAAGGATGCTACCAGTTACATGCTATTCTATTCCACATGCCTCATCCTGGCTCCACACTAGCACATTGTTTCTTCTGTTCCATGGGCCTTTGTTCATGTCCTTCAAGGAAAAATGAGTCATGAACATTTGGCCAGCTTTAGTAATCAATTCAGCAGAGTGCATGGTAGTCAACCAACCAAGGGGGTTACATTTCCCATTACATTTCTCAGTACATAGTGGACACTTCCCTGGGATTCGGGGTAATAGAAGCTCAGTTTCTGCACAGTGCTTATAGATACCCTGTCTCTTGTGTGTGGGGGGGACATTGCTACCACCTGTTCAGTAGTTGAAAGTTGTTAAGCCAATACATGGTTCCTTCATACGTCCAGGGGCAGACATTGTGGCCATGTGGGTTTGAAAAGACTCAGTATACTGCCACCTGCATTTGAAGGATGTCCAAAGCAAAGTCAGAATGAGGGTGATGATTCCTGCCTTCTCTCTAATTTCTTTCTTGTAGGGAAAAGGGGGGGGGGGGCTGTGCCAAGTAATGGTAATAAGCATGGTTTCCATACCATCACCACAAATACCATTAAGAGGTAGCAAAGAAGGGGTAGAAAAGAGGATGATTTCATCCATCCTATATTTCCCATTCAAGCTGAAACAGTTCACCATATAACATTTGACTGAGCCTTAGCTTTAACGTACACCACTCCAGCCAGAACATTACAGAGACTGACTCCTGGCAAGCAAAGGATTCCAACTAATGCCCATTTCACCACCTCCATAGCTCCAACTCTGCCCAGTTTTCTCCATCGAGATGGTTGTGTCCCACCAATGTTAGGGCTATGCCACCGGCACAATGACATCACTACACTGGCTCGTTTCATGTGGTCTTATTCTCTGCCACTGTACCGCAAATCAGGCACAGTCTTACCCCTCCCAGCAAGTATATTGTATTGGCAACCTTCAGTCTCGAAAGACTATGGTATCACGCTCTGAAAGGTGGTTCTGGCACAGCGTCTAGTGTGGCTGAAAAGGCCAATCCGGGAGTGACAATCCCTTCCACACCGGGAGCAAGTGCAGTCTGTCCCTGGTCTGTCTCCCTGGCTATGGGCCTTCCTTCTTTGCCTCAGACTGTTGGCAAAGTGTCTCTTCAAACTGGGAAAGGCCATGCTCCACAGCCTGCCTCCAAGCGGGCCACTCAGAGGCCAGGGTTTCCCACTTGTTGAAGTCCATCTCTAAGGCCTTCAGATCCCTCTTGCAGATGTCCTTGTATCACAGCTGTGGTCTACCTGTAGGGCGCTTTCCTTGCACGAGATCTCCATAGAGGAGATCCTTTGGGATGCGGCCATCATCCATTCTCACGACATGACCGAGCCAACGCAGGCGTCTCTGTTTCAGAAGTGCATACATGCTAGGGATTCCAGCACGTTCCAGGACTGTGTTGTTAGGAACTTTGTCCTGCCAGGTGATACCAAGAATGCGTCAGAGGCAGTGCATGTGGAATGCGTTCAGTTTCCTCTCCTGTTGTGAGCAGAGAGTCCATGACTTGCTGCAGTACAGAAGTGTACTCAGGACGCAAGCTCTGTAGACCTGGATCTTGGTTATGTTCTGTCAGCTTCTTGTTGGACCAGACTCTCTTTGTGAGTCTGGAAAACGTGGTAGCTGCTTTACCAGCAAGTATATCTTGAGAATTTGCCAGATCTCTTTCAAAAGATGACCAGTGAAATATATGCATCTGTAATGAAGTTTTGTTTAAGAAATGCCAACAGAAGAGCCTCAAATTCTGAGAACAGAGTGTTATACTACATGTTCTGGTTATCAGTGAATAAGAGCCAATGCATACAAGAACAAAGGAAGCTGTATTTGCAGTCACAAGAGACAAGAAGCAGAAGGTACTCTCCCTCTGTGTGCAGGCTCTGTTTGCATTCATGCAGGTGACTATAATGTTCTTTTACTATTTAAAACAGGGGTCTCCAAACTTTTTGGCCCCAAGGCCACATCATATGTCTTAACATGGTGTTGAGGCCGAGTGTGGCCTGTGGGCTGGAATTTGGAGATCCCCGATTTAAAACATGGAACCCATGGTTCTGCATTTGTTGAGTATTGCGCCCAAATATCAATCCCCAGATTTGGATGGTGTGATCACAGACAACACACAACTCTATGCATATGGAGCACCATCTTCAAGTGTAGGCAGGCACAAAGCTCACATGAAGCCAAACCGACAGCAAGATAAGGAAATATGTGGGGGCGTGACAGAGGCAAGCAGAGGGTGGATAGCAGCAATGGCTCTGCTGATATCCTCCACTCAGTTTTGTCCCTGACATGCCCCCTTGCCTCTAACTTGCACTGGATAAAGAGCTGGCACAGATCTGAGTAGACCCATGGGGCCGATGCAGGAGCTGAATAACGTAAGTAAATGAAATGTTTACCTCTCTGCTCCACGTGGGCTCTGACCACCTGCAGGACACAGTGAACCTGTGCCAGTGTCACTGGCATCTGCAGGCAACCTTTAGTTAGGATTGGGCTGTAAGTCTGCCTAAGATCTCCTGTGCTCTCCTGGAAGAAGAAGACCAGAGAATCCAAAAGCTTGCTTGCCACTTTGTGACATTTTAGCTTGTCCAGTTACAGGTACTACCTGTGGCTTTAAAAAAATGAACACTGCTTTGCAACATTTGGGGCTCACTTATTTCTCATCCCACAATCCGTATTTAAACAAGAGGTGGGTTGTTATCTTTGGAAGGTGGTGCTCATAGTGCCATATAGAAGCACATGCCCTGTGGGTGACCCATGGCAGCAGGTGTGTGACTGAAGAAACACACACACCCCATAGCTATGGCCCTGCCTGCTGTTCCTTGCTGATGAAGACTGGGGCTGTCTTCCCAGGAAGACTGACTCTCGACTGCATAAGCAGTGGTTCTCCTCTCTAGGACAGTTTTGCTTGAAGATAGTAAACAAAAAGAAACCCAGACCAGATCTGCTTTTCAACTTAATCTGCATAAATTTGGGCATCCTGTGTAAACTAGGTCCAAGGGTACTCCCAAATGGAAGGAGCTATTCAATAGAAGGTTCCTAGAACCAGCTTTGCTCCTGGATGACCAGGTGATGGCTGTAATCTGATGTGCTTTTGCCCAGTTTCAACTCGTGGACCATCTGTGTCCTTTCTATTTTATGTGGACCTAGTCACAGTTGCCCATGCCTTAGGCTGCAATCCTATTCACACATGGAACATGGTGGGACTTACTTCTGAGTAAACATACATAGGATTGCACTGTTAGCCCACTCACAATAGGATTACTGCAATGTGCTTTACTTGCCCTATAGAACCTTCAGCTGGTGGAAGATGCATCTGCTGGGCAGTTGGCCAGGTCAAGACACTTCGATCATGCCTCACTATTGTTGCTTCAGCTGCACCAGTCGCTAGTTTGTTTCTGGGCACAACATGCAATTCAAAAGGCTGGTTATTACCTTTAAAGCCTCATAAGGTATGGGGCCAAAATACCTGAGGGACCACCTTCCTCTGTATGAATCTATCCTTCTGGTAGGATCTAGGATAGTCTTTCTTGTGTGTACTGCAACCCCCTAGGAGTTGGTTGGCAATGATGGGCCTCTTCAGCCTAGAAAAGAGACGCCTGAGAGGGGACATGATTGAGACATACAAAATTATGCAGGGGATGGACAGAGTGGATAGAGAGATGCTCTTTACACTCTCGCATAATACCAGAACCAGGGGACATCCACTAAAATTGAGTGTTGGGTGGGTTAGGACAGACAAAAGAAAATATTTCTTTACTCAGCATGTGGTCGGTTTGTGGAACTCCTTGCCACAGGATGTGGTGCTGGCATCTAGCCTAGATGCCTTTAAAAGGGAATTGGACAAGTTTCTGGAAGAAAAATCCATTATGGGGTACAAGCCATGATGTGTATGTGCAACCTCCTGATTTTAGAAATGGGTTATGTCAGAATGCCAGATGCAAGGGAGGGCACCAGGATGAGGTCTCTGTTATCTGGTGTGCTCCCTGGGGCATTTGGTGGGCTGCTGTGAGATACAGGAAGCTGGACTAGATGGGCCTGTGGCCTGATCCAGTGGGGCTGTTCTTATGTTCTTATGATGTGCAGCAGGGCCTTCTCAGTAGCAGCCTCCAAAATGTGGAATTCCCTACTTTGTATTGTGTGGAATCTCCCTTCCTGCCTGTATTTTGCTGGAGGCCAGAAACCCAGAACTTTCAAAAGGTTTCTTATGAGTTTCTTTGACTTGTCCTTCTACTGAATCTTCTTTAAATTGCTGCTGCATCTTATTGCATTTTTTCCCTTACTAACAATGCCTTCCTTTAAACTTACTGCAGATACTCGTCTATAAGTCAATCTCACAGATAAGTTGAGGGCAGGTTTTGAGCAAAAATCATGGCATTTTCTATGACCCTCGGATCAGTCAGGGGTTAAACTTAGGGGGGGGGGGTGTCTGACTATAGTTTTGACTGATTTTACCTTAGGCCAGATCCTGAAAAATAACTTACCACTAATTGTTACCTAAGAACTGTACAGTTTCTAATTTATTAAAAACATAGTAAAAGATCATAAGATACATTTTTATTCTTTTTAAATTCTGGTCTTCACCACCTTTTTGTAAACACTATCCATGCCCTGTAAACAACATACCAGTAAAACAGTGGTTCCCAACCTGGGATTCATGTACTCCCAGGGGCAGTCAATAGGACCTTTAGGGGTCCTTGAAAAAGAATGGCATAATGGCAGAAAAAGGCAGGTCATGCCCCAGAATGCTTTGTAGGGCTAGCAAGGCAGGAAGGAAGGAAGGAAGCTAGTTGGCTGTGAAAGCCCCACCAATAGCTAGTTTTTGGTCATCAATTCATCTATGAACCAGTGATTGAAAACCAGCACAGTAAAAAAGCTGAAACATAATAGGGAAAGTAATCAATCACCCAGAATTTTTCAGCACACTTCTGGTGCAAAATAGTGCAAAGGCAGAGTCTTCTGTTCTTCAAACAGATAAATAGAGAAAACACTGTGATAAATACATGAAGTCTGAACTTTCATATAGAGGATATGAGGGCTTATATTATTAATTACAAACATTTTGCTAATATGAAGGGTGCAATTTATGGAAATGGGCTGCCAAGGGATATGCAAGTGAAAAAGGTTGGGAACCACTGCAGGAGATCCATGAATCAAATTCACCTTTAAGGTGTCTGGTGTGTTAAGCCAGAAGTTCTACATACAACATACTACATATAAAACATAACAGGGAGTGTGCAATTCAATTCACAGCAGAGAGATGCAGCTGCATATATTTGCAAACCTTTTTACTGAGAAGTAGACCCACTGCTTTCCATGGGTGTTATTCTTAAGTAATGCTGCACTGAATTGTAGCCTGGGACTTTGCTTCAAATGGAAATGAGGATCCCATTCTGATGCTGAAAAAAAAGAGATCTCTGCAAAATGCAAAACAGAACCAGGCTGCAACAGCATTTGCAAAATGGAACAGAGAATAAAAGGTGAACTTTGGCTGGAGTTTCCCAGCAAAGTTACTAATAACCCACTTGAGCAAGAAAGGAAACTTTTCAGAGTTGAAAGACTCTGTCCTCTGACTGAACCCAAGATAAGGCGAAGTGATAATTGGAGCTTGATTACTTGGCAAAAAGTAATATTGTAAGCTGCTTACAAAGTCCCCCAAAGCAGGCATATCGAGATATAAATTCTTTTTAAAATATTTAATAATGAAATGCAATCAAAATCGGAAGTCCAGAATAGCCTGACTTTTGTCTTCTCTGCAGGAAATGGATGATCAAATATAGCAGCCAATTGGGAAAGCTCTGGATTGCTCTTTTGCTTCTCTTCCTGCTCTGTGTGACACTCCAAATTGTAGAGAAGTTCCAATACTCCAGGTAAGTCATGACACTACCTTAGTCACAAAAAAGCTGATGGTTTCTGCAATTGTGCAATGCTGCCAGCAAAAAATGCCAGAGATTCGATTAAGAGCCCAGATACTGGTGTTAAGCAGGAGGCCACTAAATCAGACCAGTGATTTCTGAGCTATCATACAGCTTGCAATAGCTGTACTTGCAATCCTCTTGCTCCTATTCCCATTATCAAATTGACCTACCCTTTCCACAAATTGTTTTTCACCCAATAAGTCACAGCCAGCAGACAATTTGAGTGAAAGACCAAGCAACATGTTTATTATGGAGGTGGAACCATGCAAAACAATTTCAGCAAGGGAGTGAAGACGGTGCTGTCTGTACAGAGGGAATTATGATGTGCACATATTTGCTTGAGTGCATGTACCAATGTCAAACTATTTGCTAATATAACATTTAAATAGTAAAAAGCATTATTTGCAATAGTGACATATGTGGCATATGATACTTAAGGGAAGAGGAAGGGCATTTGGGTGGAGCCGGGTGAGCCCTTTGGTGGTGTGGACTGAAGTCTCACATTAAGCAGTGTGTTGGCAGGGTGGCAAATTGATGGGCAGGGCTCAGCACTCCACACCTGCCTGCCACCCCCTCTGGCTCACTACTGATGGAGGTGCCCCAGTCTGCAATATGATCCACTTCCTGCTCTCTAAAAGCAAGTGGAAAGATCTGGGCAATAGCAGCCTCCTTCTTCCTCCAGTACCACTGGAGGAAGGAGGGAAACACCCTGCAGTGGCTATCTTTCCCTCTCCCAGCTCACCCAGATGCACCCACCCCCTATCCCTTTCCATCTCCCCTTAGCTTCAGCTGATCCATCCTCTGCGCAAGTCTTATTTGAAATGAACAGGAAGAGCAGCACTCTTCATTTCAAACCATACCTACACAGAGGGCAGAGGCTGCACCAACTGCAGCTGAAGCTAAGGGAAGGAGAGGGAACAGGGGCTCTGCCTCTGCTCAGCTTGGCCCCTTCCTTAGTCACCTGGAGAGAGGGGACAGGTGAGCATGCAGACTAATGTGCATATAATCTTTTTTGTGGTGAGGGGCAGAAGGCAGCAATTCTGACTGAAGCAGCACCTGAGCCAGGCTTAAGGCAGAGAAAGAAGAACCCAGAGGTGGTAAGCAGTGGAAAGCTATTTTGGAAAGTGTTTGGGCATAGAAAGCAGATTTCTTGTCAACCGTATCTGAAGGATTCATATTCTCTCTTTCATAGCAACTGCAGCTGTGATCTCAAACTGAAGCAGCTAGCCCTCCAAGAAAGCACAGCCAATAACAACTCCTTCTGGGATCAAAAAGGCCCAGTTTTGGCCCAGCACTTCTTTTCAGAACCATTGCAGGAGAGAACCCCTAAACAGCTGTCACCTGAGCCCACCTTTGCAGAGAAAAATGATCATGTCATAAAACTGAGCAATGCATTCCACAAAACTGAACTTCTGGATGCCAGTTTGGGTAGTGAAGAGGAGTTCTCAAAAAAAAAAATTATGGCACATATTAAGGGGATGAGGATCCTACACCCACCAAACAAATGGAAACATGGCACCAAAAAAGTTCCAGTAGGAGACCAGGCAGTCCCAAGTGTGACCTTTCCTGACAGTAGGAAGCCTGCTGACGCAACAAAGCCTGGAACATCTTCAGTCCGTTTGACAGAAGTTTTAACAGGAATTGCTGTGGATGATCCAAGCTCCATTGTTAAAGATCCATTGCAGAACCAAACCCAAGCACTACCTTCTTCCATCCACAAGAGAGGTGGTACAATAAGGACTATATCACAGACCACCCGCACCCTAAAAGACAAAAGACTGACTGAGATGGCATCAACAAAGCTGGGCAGCAGGCCACCTCCACCAGAAAAAGTGGCTCTTCCAAACACTGTAGGCACGTCTGGAGCTAGCCTCTCTCAAGGCACAACATGCAAACCCAAGACCCACATTGTTTTCCTAAAAATGCACAAGAGTGCTAGCAGCACCGTCATGAACATCTTGTTCCGCTTTGGCGAGACTCATAATCTCACCTTTGCCTTTCCAATCAAAGGTGACAATCTGTTGCACTATCCCCATTATTTCACCGCAGGGGCTGTGGAGGGATTTTCTCCCAGCAAAGAGTCCAAGTTCAATATTATGTGTCATCATATGAGGTTCTTTCAGCCACAGGTAAGAGCCAGAACTCTTGCTTGCTCCACAGAGCTGAACCATCACTTTTCTCCAGAATGGATTCCTTTTGTGCATATTAATGTATAGACACTGATGGGGAGGGTTAAGGGGAAAGTGGCAAGTGAGGAATGCTGGGAATTGAAAGAGATGGGGAGGACTAAGAGCAGAGGCACTCAAGATATACCTCTTTCAGATTCTGGGATTTTTTTAAAATTTTATTATATTACATAAACAAAACAAAAAGAAAAAGAGAGTATTACATTGATACGTACTTATGAATAACTTTTTTAAAAAAGGGAAAGAAAAAATATTTATACATATACACGACCAGAGTATCTACATCTCAACACTTCATGCGGCTTATGTTATTATGTCAAGGAATGGCCTCCAGATATCCTCAAATAAATCCATATGCAGTTGACGCCGATAGGCCATTCGCTCAAATACTGATAAATGTAATATATTGTTCATCCATTGGGCATATGTAGGTGGGCATCTCTCCTTCCAGTGAAGTAATATGTCTTTTTGCTACCGTGAGGCCACAGAGTCCATTTCAATTGTCCAGGAGTGAGTCGCCAGATAACACGTAGATAATTAAGAATTACAAACATATCCGTAAAAATTAAAGGTTGCTGTATCACTATATAATATTATTATATATTATATAATATCTAGATATATATTATAATCCAGATTCTGGGATAAGACTTCTCTTGACTTTTGGCTGAATGTTTTCACAAAAAAATGTAAATCTCAGTCCATATTATAATAAGACATTGATTATAAGTTGTGGCAATCTCCAGGGTAGCCCTGAGAAGGACCACATTCACCTTCATGAATTGATGCTTCTCCCCACCCTTAGATCAGGGCCGGCCCAAGACCTTCTGACATCTGAGGCATGCCAAATGCAACAGCTGATCCCCAAACCAGTGATGTGTTAGCCTTCCAGGGGGCAGAAGGAGGATGAGGAGCAGTGAAGGCAAGTAGGCCGATAATGATGGGCACCTCCCTACCAATCTGCTGCCTGAGGCAACCGCTTCAGTTTGCCTCATAGGTGGGCTGGTTCGGTGTGATATTCTTTTTACTGCAGCCATCTTCATGAGATGAGGCCACAAAGCAAGATTTCCACCTCTGTCTGTTCATCAACAGCCACACACTAAGTTCCCTGAGGGGAGAGATGAAGGGGGAGCATCTCAAGCAATGGCCTTGCTTTGCTTCTGTCCCTCTCTCACTCACACATTCAATACGATCACCACACATTCAATACAACCACCACACAAAACACTCAAGCCTTCTCTTGATAGCTCTGTGGCTGAGTAAGGTTGCCAAGATGAAACATGGATTGCTCTTTTAAAAGAACTAAGCAGGATTGTTGCTAACCAAAACTAAAGGAATAAATTTTAGAAATTTTTTTAACTGGATTTGTGAGAAAACAGATGTGCCAGCCTCTGTTCCTTCCACTCTCCAATTTCCTCTTCTTCTCTGTCCCCCTCTTGTTTCCAATCCAGGGAGAGAAAGGAAAACTTGGAGTAGTGGACAGAGATGGGGACTCCCCCCAGAACTGTTGCCTGAGGCAACTGCTTCAGGTGGCCTCATGGATGGGCCAGTCCTGCTCTTAGTTCTGGAGCAAAATACTGTCTTAGGAGCTTGTCCAGGATGGATATCATCATAGCTTACATCACGGCATAGCTGACATCTTATAATACACAATGCAACACATACCAAGTTTTATCACATTTTGGGAAGATTAACCTTCCAGAGTCTGATAATTTCAAAACAGCCTAACAAGCCCTTAAATTTTCAGCTTCCAAGTCAGGCAAGCAAAGCGGAGCAATGACCCAGTATGAGCTAAACCCATCAAGGATCCCAGCAAGGCTATTGTTCTCTGGAGAAACCAATCACAAGATTCTAATATACATTTGGCGGGGGGGGGGGGGTGTTACTTGGGATACATGACCCCAGAGCTGTGGGCAGAATGAATATGACTGGGTGAGTCTTAGGTCAGTTTCAGTGTACTCAGAGACTTGTCATTTAGGGGAACTAAAAAGGGATTTCCTCTGGAGAGGGGTGCTTGCTTGTGGCATAAGCAAAACATATCATAGTGTTCCCCATGCTGTCAAGTGGAAGGATTGACGGAGACATGCCAAACATATTTATGGGGCAGGGGAACATTTAAGAAGCATTCCTCAGGCTCATCTAGCATAGTTTCCCAAGTGGACTATCATAGTTACAGCTGAGGTTCCCAAAGTTTTTAGCACCAGACCCTACTTTTAAAAATGACACTCTGTTGGGACCCACCTAGCTTAATGAGACTTAAAATTATCAGCCGCAAAAGCCTCTGTTTTCATCCTTTTTATGATGGTGGAGGGTGCCAGCTTCTGGAGCATTTGTTGAGCTCCACATTTATCAGATCAGGACCATTCTATTGACTTTGCATTCCCCATCACTAAGCCTTAAATAAGAGCCAAGCATGTTTGCCTAGTTGTGAGTAAGCATGCATGTGTGGCTCAGTTTTGCTTTCGATAGGGCTCAATACACTTCCCTTGTCAGTTGGGGGGCAGGGGACTTATTTTTCAAGAGTTTGTTGGGGCCTGCGTTCATTGGATCGGGACAATTCTGATGTTGCATTCCCCTTGACCTACTCTCCAAAGAGGATCTGTGTACAGTTGCTAAATCATGAGTAAACACACACGGCCTGCTCCATTTTGATTTCCATAGGGCTCAATGCATTTTCCTTGCCAGCTATCAGCTTCACGACCCACCAAAAATTGGGTTGCAACCCACAGTTTGGGAACCACTGGTTTAAATAATTTAGACTCTTGGAAAGCTTTCACTTTCCATCTTTATGTCCTGATGAATTTTGTGAGTCAGAATTAGTCTGTGGAACTCTTTGCCACATCTTGCCTAGATGCCTTGAACAGGGGATGGGACAAATTTCTGGAGGAAAAGTTCATTATGGGTTACAAGTCACAGTAGGTATGTGCAAGCTCTTGGTTTTAGAAGCAGGCTGCCTCTGATGCCAGATGCAGGAAGGGCACCAGGACGCAGGCTGTGTCTGTTGTCTTGGGTGCTCCCTGAAGCATGTACTGTGAGATACAGAAAGCTGTACTAGATGGGCCTTTGGCCTGATCCAGCAGGGCTCTTCTTATGTTCTTATAGAATCTATGATTTTTCCCCTCTGTTCCCATCCCCAGGTTGCCAGAATCATGCCAAACACTACCTTCTACTTTTCCATTCTCCGGAATCCTGTTCATCTCATGGAATCTTCATTCACCTACTTCAAGGGGACATCCTGCTTCAGGAAAGCCCAGAACCTGGAGCAGTTTCTCAACCAAACTTCCTCATTTTACAATGCCTCTGCCTCAGACAGCCATTATTCCAAGAACCTAATGACTTTTGATTTTGGGTATAACCACAACGGAAACTTCTCAGCAAAGCAAGTCCAACTCATGCTGAGAGCCATTGAAGCAGATTTTGACCTTCTCCTTATCTCAGAGTACTTTGATGAGTCCATGGTGCTACTGAAGGAGGTCTTGTGTTGGGATCTGGATGATGTGGTCTCCTTTCCTCTCAACAGCAGACACAACAGCACCAAGAGTTCCATTTCAGAGAGCACCGCAGAGAAGATAAAGATGTGGAACAAGCTTGACTGGGAGATCTACATGCATTTTAATAAGACTTTCTGGGAGAAGATAGACTGGCACGTTGGCAGGGAGCGCATGAAGCAGGAAGTGAGAGCCCTGCGGCAGAAGAGGGAGCAACTGGCCAAGCGCTGCCTTCAAGGAGGTGGCAGTGTAGCACCAGTGATGATCAGAGACCAAGCATTGGTACCATTTCAATATGGCAATGCAAAAATTCTGGGCTATAACTTGAATCCTGGGTTAGATAAGACAACCAGACATAAGTGCCAGCGTTTGGTGACACCTGAACTGCAGTACAATAAGCTCTTATATAGAAAGCAGTTCACTGGGAAAGTACTAAAACGCAGTAACGTAGCTCATTTGCCAAAACTACTCAACACTTTGAGAACTTACGCTGAAAAGAATAAGCTCTGATCCACTTTCTGACACCATCACAAGAGTGCTGGTCAAAAAACTACTGGAAAAACACACCAATACCCAGAGGAAGTCTTCCACTACCACCTGTTAGAGAATTATTTGGATCTTCATGGGAATTCAAATCACGTGAATGCATGCCCCACCCCAATTATGGCTGTGTTGTCCAGCTGCCAGTAACTGCAAAATAACCAAATCACTGCTGCTGTCTCTTCTCCAAGATTGCTACAGCAAGCTACTTACAAATGTAGATACAGTATTGCTGGGAATCATCAAAGAATAACTTATAAGCAGCAAGCTGGACAGTTACAGATATGCTTTAAAAGCATCTGGGCTCTTCCTATACATCAACTCCTGCCAATGAGGAAGCAAGTTCTAGATCTAAACAAATCCCCCTAAATCCTGACATTAGACTTAAATTCAAACAATGGTCTTGTTAGCTATTTTTCTGTGGGTCAGTATGTTAACAAGTGTAACTTATAATGCAGCCCAAGTGCTCAGTACTGATCTCTATACACTGCACAATCAAACAAGTCAGAGACGTTAAATCTAGACTGATGCAGTGTTAAAACCATAAGTGTTTACTTCTTGATGTCAAAGAACTGATGTCTTACAGGAAAGACACCATTTTGAGGGCCATAGATCCACCTCCAGCTGAGCAAGAACACACACACATACATGCCCCTTTTCCTGGATCGAAGGACCACTTCATGCAAGACAAACAGCCTCTTCAAAATTGGTTTTTTGTGATGGAAATTGTATTCGGCAACCTATAGTATCTGATACTGGAGTCTTTCTGAACCTGAGAAACCAGAAATAATCACTATCAAGGCCAGCTCCTAATGCACTTATCTTCTGCAGAGAGGAATATCCATGAAACACACACACACAGAAAAAGTCCTCTTCACTCCTACTTAAGACCCTGGGCTTTGTTTTTTTCAATTGCATGTTTTCACAATTATTCCTGTGTGGAAGAAAATCAATGTGACATTAGAATCAGATTTGAACTGAAACACAGCTGGCTGTTTGTCTCTTTCAGAGCTCTGTGCAATACCATGACAATGATGGAGGAGATGAGCAATACTCCTGGGATAGATGGCAAAGTGAGCAAGGCAGATTAGGATTTTCCACCTCTGAATCTGGGGGATTTAACACAACCACAAGATAAGGTCACTTTCTCTAATCATGACATCCTTTTGGAGCACCAAAAAGACAGAGTGCAAACAGGCCACAGTTAAGAACAGTTTAAGCACCAATGGTTTCAAGGGGGCACAATGAAGTTTAGATTTCCATAGGATTGCAGGTGTGGAGGGAGCAGTTGAGGGCCCACTGCTAAAGGCCTTCTTTTAGTGCTGGCACCAGGTTCTGTGGGCTCTTGAAACGAAGAACTGCAGTGGACTCCCATGATGGTTCATTTAGGTCCGCCGCCACCTCCACTTCTGAACTGGCCCAGCTGAATCATGGATGGGTATGGGACCTCAATCCTACCAGGCCAGACCCTGATGCCTCCCTCTGCCTTCCTGGGTGCTAGGGCTGCTGAGTGCAAAGACTGACCCTAATGAAGGCAGAGGAGAGGAAAGCATAGCAGAGTGGAGCTGTTAGACATGGCTCAGTGGAAACATTCCACTTCATGTTGACAGATAGCTTTGTGCTTTTGCTGCTACAAGTGGTTTATTCAAGACCAGCTGATAAGAACACACAGTTATGAGTTACATTATAAATACATTTAATGGCTTTGTATATAGAGTATTTGATTCCACTGTGTGCAAAAGTCAGGGCACATAATTATGCAAAGGGAGCAGATTCTAAACCACAATGCATTGTTTAAAACATATCACAACATTTGAAACAAACTATATATTTTGCATGTCAATAAACTGCTTACAGTTTGGGTTATTCACCCAAAACTCAATGAATGCAAAGGACTGAAGTATACAGTGATCACTAGATCACTATTACACAGCTTTCTGCACTTCTCATTTTTGTAAAAAAAAAACCTGCAAAAAAAAAAAATAATTCTCCAACAGTGGTTTTCACACATTTAGCACTGGGACCTTCTTTCTAGAATGAGAATCTGTCAGGACCCACCGGAAGTGATGTTGTGACCCAAAGTGACATCAAGCAGGAAAATTTTTAACAATCCTACCCATACTTACTCAGGAGTAAGTCCCACTTACTACCATTGTTAAAAGAATATACATAGTAACTTGTTTAAAGTACGTTCCCCCAAATGCAGTCACATACCAGACAAATATATTTAAAAAAAAATATTGAAATGAATGGGGACCCACCTGAAATTGGCTTGCAACCCACTTAGTGGGTCCCGACCCACAGTTTGAGAAATACTGCTCTAACACCTCTACAGGCATGTGACTGCATCTGCTGACACTATATTACCTATCTAGTACACTTCTCTATTATAATTTATAAAAATGGTATGGATATTAATATTGATTTTTCTCAACGCAGTCTGTGTGAACAGCTTGTCAGTATTGATGTGGCCCTCCTCCCTGTGCAACGCTCAGAATGATTTACCCCATTTCTTCCCTCTAAAAGACAAAAAAGAGAACCTGCCCCCACCCCACCATGGCCAATCACTTTCGCTCTGCTCTGTTGGTTCAGTTCAGTAGACCTTTATTGGCATAAAGCTCTGTTGGTTGGTTCTGAGCTGCTGCTGCTCTTCTCCATGGCTGCCTGTGACAACTGGAAGTCAGATCCTGAGATTACTTCCACTTGGGTATTCTATATTTGTTCTTTTGACTGTAGAACAAGTTTCTCTGGAAGAGTCGTGGGATGTTCCCCTGATACACAAGGAGAGCTATCAGCATCCCTGGAAGAGAGACAGAAATAAAATGACTGAATCACTTTGCTTCCTTGTACTTCAGTCTAAACCCCTTTTCTGTACTTTTTTAGGAGAGAGGTGTGGGTAGTATTGCCAGTTTGCCTAAGACAGGGGTGCCCAAACCCCAGCCCTGGAGCTACTTGCAGCCCTCAAGGCCTTTCAATGCAGCCCTCAGGGAGCCCCCAGCCTCCAATGACCCTCTGGCCCTCTGGAGATTTGTTGGAGCCAACAACTGCTCTCAGTGTGAGGGTGACTGTTTGACCTCTCGCATGAGCTGTGGGATGAGGGCTCTCTCCACTGCTTGCTGTTTCACATCTGTGATGCAGTAGCGGCGACAAAGGAAAGGCCAGCCTTGCTTTGTGCAAAGCCTTTTATAGGCCTTGAGCTATCGCAAGACCTTCATTCATTCATTCATTCATATAAGTTCATCTTTAATATATTCATTTTAAATTATGTAAATTAATTCTTTTTCCCCCCAGCCCCAGACACAATGTCAGAGAGACAATGTGGCCCTCCTGCCAAAAACTATGGATACCCCTGGCCTAAGATGATTGTTTCTCCAGCTTTTTTTCAGGGTGCAGGGTATAGGTTGCCAACCCTTTTCCTAGAGTTGCTACCTACCCCCACCCAGCTTCTTGTAAAGTGGTGGGTGGACAGGAGCTTCCTGGCACTGCATTACACAAGAAACTGTAGAGGAAGAGGATTGCTGGTGGGTGTGAGTTACCTGACATAGGGGTGCTGATGCATGCAGTTGCTGTTGGAATACTGTTTTAGATGGTGGATCAGATTGGGCAGCCTTTGCAGGCAGAGGTCACTCAGGTCATGTTTCAGCTACTAGTGAGTTTTACTCCAATACCAGATTTTTCCTCCCATATAAGAGTGGGCAGCCGTATGACATCACTAGGCCCCACCTCATAAATCTCAGGTTTTTAATGCATTTGATCAAGCATACCTAGGTGGGTGATGTGCAGCTATAAAGTCATTCTGCAGTTCCTAGCCAGAAAGCACATGCTCTCTCTCCAGGCTTGCCCATGCACCTCTCTGCCCTGCAATTCAATCTGCTTGTTGAAAGAGCTAATAAAACTTGCAAAACTGGGAGAGCTGCAAACATTTGTCAATACAGGCCCTGCTACACAGCCATCTTCACTGTAGTTAACCTTGTCCCATCTAGGACAATCTCAGAGGGGCACCAAAGGAAAGAATACCAAGAATGAAAAAGGCAAGGTGGTTTTTTTCCACCACCATTTTGATCCTTACCATTGAAAAAAAAAATTCTACTTGTTTGCTTTTGCTCTAGAAACTAAGGGTTGATTTTCTCTAGAAAGGTTTCCTAGAACACAGTTGGCAATAGGATAACAAATTTCTAAGGGGTCTGTAAGTACCACTGACACTAAATCAGCACTTCCCAGCAAGGGGGCAAAGTGGGATGGGAGGTGGGGAGCAACAAGGAGACTGCACTGAGACAGGCCAGATTCACCTCTGTTACATTTTCAAATATTGGCAAGGAAGTTATGCCTACATAACATTGCATGCATCCTGAAATTGACAGCTATAAGTTTGTGAAACTAATGTCGGTTGTGGAGTGTCCAAAGGTGAAGTGGGTTGTAGCTCAGGATGTGGGTCTAGTTGCAGATGGAGGCTGGAGGTAAGCTAGGATCAGGAAGTGAGATGAGGTCTTGGCAATATTTTGAAATTGAAATACTTGGTTGAAATACTTGTTGGCAACCTTCAGTCTTGGAAGACTATGGTATCGTGCTCGGAATGGTGGTTCTGGAACAGCATCTAGTGTGGCTGAAAAGGCCAATTCGGGAGTAACAATCCCTTCCACACTGGGAGCAAGTGCAGTCTGTCCCTGGTCTGTCTCCCTGGCTATGGGCCTTCCTTCTTTGCCTCAGTCTGTTGGCCAAGTGTCTCTTCAAACTGGGAAAGGCCATGCTGCACAGCCTGCCTCCAAGCAGAATGCTCAGAGGCCAAGGTTTCCCATCTGTTGAGGTCCATTCCTAAGGCTTTCAGATCCCTCTTGCAGATGTAGTGCAGCTGTGGTCTACCCGTAGGGCGCTTTCCCTGCACAAGTTCTCCATAGAGGAGATCCTTTGGGATCTGACTATCGCCCATTCTCACGACATGACCAAGCCAACGCAGGCGTCTCTTTTTCAGCAGTGTATACACACTGGGAATTCCAGCTCGTTCCAGGACTGTGTTGTTTGGAACTTTGCCCTGTCAGGTGATACCAAGGATGGGTCGGAGGCAGCACATGTGGAAAGCGTTTAGCTTCTCCTATTGTGAGTGAAGAGTCCATGACTTGCTGCAGTACAGAAGTGTACTCAAGATGCAAGCTCTGTAGACCTGGATCTTGGTATGTTCCGTCAGCTTCTTGTTGGACCACACTCTCTTTGTGAGTCTGGAAAATGTGGTAGCTGCTTTACCGATGCATTTGTTTAGCTCGGTATCCAGAGAAAGTGTCAGAGATCGCTGAGCCAAGGTACACAGAGTCATGGACAACCTCCAGTTCATGCGCAGAGATTGCAATGCAAGGAGGTGAGTCTACATCCTGAACCATGACCTGTGTTTTCTTCAGGTGATAGTCAAAGTCTTGGCAGGCCTTGCTAAAACAGTTCATGAGCTGCTTGAGATCTTTGGCAGAGCGGGCGGTGACAGCTGCATCTTCGGCAAAGAGGAAGTCACACAGACATTTCAGCTGGACATTGCTCTCAGTCTGGAGAGGTTGAAGAGCTTTCCATCTGATCTGGTCCGGAGACAGATGCCTTCTGTTGTAGTTCCAAAGGTCTGCTTCAGCAGGACAGCAAAGAAAATCCCAAACGAGGTCGGCGCGAGAACACAGCCCTGCTTCACTCCGCTTCGGATGTCAAAGGGGTCTGATGTGGAACCATCGAAGACTACAGTGCTCTTCATGTCCTCGTGGAAAGACCATCATAATAAATTCAAATCAAACTCAAACAAGAACAAGTGTTAATATGCCCTCCAGTGAGGGTACAAATTCTGTTGTACCTTTGGCCATTTTGGAAGCTGGCTCAACTCACCTGCAATGGGCCCCAGCCAATACACTTGCATGTACTCCAACAAGCTGTTCCCAGAGCAGGGAAAAGTCACCGCAGAGGCTAGGGCAGGGTTAAAGAAGGCTCCTGTGAAAGGTGTAGCTGTGGGAGGAGAAACGCAAACAGTTCAATCCACCTCTTTTCTTCTCCAACTAGTTTACTCTGGCATGTGCTACAATAAAATCTATTATGCAGACAGGATTAAATGCGGTATTTAAATTAAAATAGATCCTCTTATCCTTTAGCCTGAAGTATTGGATTCTAGGTTGTAGCTCTGCTGGCAGCAGCAGGCAAGGGGTAATGGTTGCCATTCATTGGCTGTTACTTGGCACTGGTTACATACCCCAAGTTTTCGGGCACTTTGCTTTGTTTGGGGGGGGGGGGGGTCTGGCCACAAACTCAAGCCATTATGGCCATCAGTGCTTCCACACTATAGAATTACTGATATGTTGTTTTTCCTTAATTATCAAGAAGTACACTTGTACCACTGAAGTAACTATTTCCACAGGGGTGGGGAAGGCTTATATGCATTCTTTTTAAAATGGCAACAGATGTGGGAGCGCTCTCTGGCCAGATCACACCACTGTCAATGTCAAACATTCCCCCCCCCCCCAATTCTCATTTCTGCCATCCCACTTTTTGTACTGTCCCTGGGAGGGAACCAGGATCCCATCCAATGGCTGCAGTAGCAAAGTGTCTGACTTTTTTAACCCTGATAAAAAATACCACCTTAGCCAAGGTTGGGAGCATTTCCTCCAATGTTAATCTCAAGTTAATGTCCCAGATGCTTTTTTCATTCCTCAGCACTTCTCAAGCAATTAAGACTGCCACAGAGCAGTATTTCTTAATGTTTGTCGCCTGCTGTACTACCTCACATGGAAGTAACTGGCAGTGATGACATTGCCATTTACTTTCAGATTGGGAGGCAAGACGCAACATGACAAATGCTGGTTAAGAGGCTCAGGATGGAAGGGAGGGCTTTTTTGAGTGCACAGAAAGTGCACACTGGAGCTCTGCCCACTGAGCCAAGGCTTCTACCAATGTTTGTCGCATTGCAGGTCTCACTGTCAGGTGGCAAGGGTCTGAGCATCCTGCACATACCACCAGTAACCACCTTAAGTGCCACTGGTTGAGAAACAATGCCATAGAATAGAGAAAGTTCTGTCAAGTGCAGTGTAGCTTATTTTGGAATTAACACACACTGGATTGCACTGTAAAAAATTTTAGTTTTGACCAATTCATGGTAATATTCCCCTATGGACAAAATATTCAAGTCATACAAACAATGTTATCAAAAACATAACTAGCTCACATTATTTTTTAAAGTCTATGACAAAGTGAGAGAAGAGGTGGGGATCCTTACCTGCATAGGCCATCATAGTAACAGTGACTGCTATGATAGGGGATCTGTACATGGGATAGCTAGTCTGAAACCTAAGAATGACTAGCTGGAAAAAGAATGAACATATGGCTTCCACAAAGATACCATGGGAAACAGAGGTGTTCAAGGAGGAATTGCAATTTTGGATCATCAGGTTCTGAATCAAGTGGAAGTCTGTCAATTCCCAGGACCAATAGTGCTTGGTGAATGCACAGGCAACTTGCATTCCCATGAACTGGGCCAAGACTTTGGCCACTGTGACTCCAAAGGAAGAATCCAAAGCCAGAAATTCTTGAAGCGAGACAATGGGGTTAGCAGCAGTTCCATCAAAAGAGACACCATGAACCCAGAAGAGAACAAAGAGAAGAGTGAGGCTCACATCTGGGCCAAAGCCACCGCCCCATGGACCAATCTCCACTAGCATCTTCAACTCAAGGCAGCAAGCACACATCTGGAATGAGCAAGCCAACTCAGTAGCGAGACACCTGTACACCTCAGGTGGAAAAATTATCTTGCAGAGCTTCCTGGTTGTTTCACAGAGGGCCACAATGGAGAAAAAAAAGGCAAGTGAGACATTCAAACCAGCCATGTTGAAAACTCACACAGGAGATGGAAAGTGTACTGCAACAGTGAATTTCACTGCTCAAAAGAAGGGATCTAGCAAGAACTATTAGCCAGCTATTTTTACACAAAGGCAGTTTTAAGTAAACGTGGCAAAAGCTGACAGGCGCCTTTGTCAATAGGGTAACAAATCTCTGGGAAAACAAACACATTTTAACACCATAAAGCAACTGGCTTGGACAGTGAGCTGCTCCCTTATCACATTGATACCAACCCTAGCCAATTTCAACTTTGCTCTCATTTGAAATACCACCTGCCCCATTCAAAATTTCTTCAGCTAGAAGACAAATAAGCTGCAGCCTGGAATCGATTCAGAATAGAGAAACCAACACGTAACGTTACACTTTGATCCAGCAAGTGATTTCAGCAGCACAGAGCATTTGGCAATTGAAATTCTTGCTCCTGCCCACTAAATTATTGTTCGGGGAGTGATGTTCGTTTTTAAACACATAAGGATTATGCACTTGGTTAACAAATGAAAAGCAGCAGGTCAAAAAGTACACACTCTTAACATCAATGTCTTGGTCATGGGTGGATGAGGATATTTAGCTAATGACCCTGTCAAAAAGGGTGAAGGTAAAGGAACCAACAACTCACTGCTCCTCACTACCCACCCCAGCATTTTTCTCCAAGCTTTTTCTTTGTGTCAGCGTGATCAGAAAGCAACTTGTCATAGAAAGTGAGACAGACTGTTTTGAGTACCCAGCAGTCCTCATGCTTCATATCATGTAGCAGGTCTGTAACCAGCAGCCTTATGATGCGAGAGGAATCAATGCAGGACTAGGAGAACCAGAAATTCTGCTGAGTAGCCCAACATGTTAACAACTTTAAATATTTATTAAATTACATTTTAATGTTATAAAACTTTAGTTTCCTAGTGCTCGCCAGTGATCCCAGGGCTTTTGTTATCATTAGCCAGAACATCAGAAGACAAGACCAGATATACTTTCCCATAAGCCAGCAGTTCCCAAACTTATGGATCCCCCTCCCCATAGGAGGCCAAGACAGCTGCCAGCACTCCCCCAAGATTGCATGAGAATTCTGGCCTGGCCAAGACAATGGAACCCAGGAGAGCCAGAAAGAAGAGGCTACCAGGGACATCCCATGGTGCCCCTGTGGATGGAAGGCAAGAAATGAGAGAAAAATGTTTTTCACAGAAATGAGAAAACAGGACGTGTGGCTTGCCGCAGTCTTCCTCTATGGTTTAAAGTTTCAAATCCAGGATTTCTGGACTTATAAACTGTTTGTGTTAAGAAGATACTCTCCATCCTGATGCAATGCTTACCCAGTTGTAGAACAAGTTAGATGGAATTTGTCACTAGAGTGAGATTTCTTACAATTTTTTAAATGTTGCTATTAAAGCGCCAACAATTATTTTGTTCAAAGTACTCCAATAAAATCCTATTCACTCAAGAAAGCGGAGAAGAGAAAGGACCACCAAGCATTTTAGAAACGTTTTATTTCTAGCCCTGAAAGAACGAAGTCATTAAACATAGTCAAATACAGTAGTTAATATTGCAGTAACAATTAAATAACAGAACAGGATTAAATTAAACAAAAAAGGCAACAAAATCTGAAGACAGCAAAAAAAATCAAAGCTTGCACCTACTTCCATCTGGCAAAATGAGAGAAAGGGAACAAAGAGAAGGAAATCATTTCAAGACGTACTTAATTCCAGCTAAAGACAAAAAATCCCAACTCAATAGCAGAGTTTATTTACTCCAAACTATACTGAACTACATAAATGGCAACCACTTTAACTGGAAATATGCTGAAGTGGTGAATGTCTCCATCCAAACCTGCTTAAGGTTTTACTGTATGTGACAAGTAGTTAAGATTTATTTCTATTTCTTGGGCAAAAACAAGAACAAAACAAAAACAGCAAAGTTGATCATTCCAGGTAAGCCTGCTTTCATGGAATGAGACAGCCTCTCTTACATACACATCATCATTCATAGTGTGCCACTGCAAACATGCCTAAGATTCAAAAGCTGATTCACACAAACACCTTGATGGCTGGTTCTCAATCCCTGGTAACTTTATTAGCCAAGGACTGCCAAGTCTATCATGGGCTTATCTTAATCTCTCATCTACAGGCTCAGCTTTCTGTTGAAAAGCGGTATATAAATACTGTTGTTGTTGTTGTTTCACTCTGATGAAATCATTAAACAATATTTTTGCAGCAATGTACTGAACTGGGACCTAGACCCATAGTTAAGCATTTTTGTGCTTGGTTACCTCAATGCTCATTTGAGGACACAAATCACTATGGACTAAAAGCCCCCTCCTGGAGGCAACGGTGTGAATTAGCCCTTATTGTCTCACATAAGTGACTAGACATTTAATTAAGGCATATTTAGTTGGAGGGGTCAGTCAGAGCCCTTATAATTTTCTGTGTGGTGTTCTCAACTCTGCGCTAATGAGCAAGACTTTAGAGTTGTGTCCACTAGGCTCAAAGCCAAACCAGACCTCAGAGGGGAAAAGCCTGTCACTTTTCTGCTTCTAAAAAAGTTAAGACATCTGCAGTATATGTTCAGTCCCTGTATCATACCAACTGAGCATACAGATGCATAATGAACTTACAGGTGGCTCTCTGTCATTTGGAATGCTCCCAAGTCAGTCCCCCCCCCCACTTTTGACCCTAGCCCTTTTTAGCTATGGGGCAAAGAAATTACGAGAAACAGCACTAAGTGGAAAGTTACTCTTAAAAATGTATGGACACATGGGAGTAATCACTAACATGAGGGCCAAGAGAGAGCCACAGAACATGCTTCAACAATTCTAGGATTAGTCCAAATGTTAAGTGACTTTTCAAGGAAGTTTTAATACAGTGAATTGTTAATTTCAGATAATGTTTACAAAATAAATCAAAAGCCAATAAGTGTTAATGTGTTTGTTTAAAGCTAAATTTCAGAAGAATTTGACCCTTGTAACCATAAAACACCATCAAACAAACATTTTTCTGCCACATAGGTTCCACATAATCCATTGCCAGCAACTGACAAAGATCCAATGCTAAGAACAGATTCAGGTTAACTGAAAGATACTTTAAATCTCTTGATTGCATTTATACATATCAAAGTTTAAGGGCAAAGTTTAAGACTAACGTTTATGATAACCAGTGGTGCAAGTCACAGCTTGTAGAAGAACAGCATCCAAAGTATCAGACACCCACATTTTCATGGACTAAACCATATAGATTCTGCATGTACTGAAAAATAGGTGGCTTTGTTATACAGTTCAGACAAATACTTGCTTTTGATATTATACATGTCTGGAGCATGGCGTTGCTTTTGGATGCATAAATAAGGCATTTGTTGATGCAGAGCAGAATGCAAGAGGTTCCAAGATCTGAGGGAATGGGGGCCTTTGTGATGCAATGGTTCAGAACCATGCTTTTTGCAATCTCTTCATGAAACCCCAGCATAAGTATTTTCTTTATGCCAATACACATTCATATTGTTCACAAGTATCTGACTATCAATTGTCATATGGGGTTTCTTCTTTGCTACAGCTTTAAGATGTTCTCTCAAGAATACCACCTAGGAGTAGAACAAAATTTTAGCACCAAATTCATGACTCTCATGTTACTGTTTGGCACATCATCATTCAGGAATTTTCCATCAGGGTAGGCTGCACATAGAAAACAGTGATTTTGGAAGGCTGATGCAAGTGATGAGGGAGCCCTTGTAGTATGCCTGGCCACCTCAACTGGAACTTCAACTCCTCTATGGGTCCAATTATTTCATTTCATTTAGGGAGGCACTTTATCTTGTGTTTGTCTTCTGCCATAATCGTTGATAAATCTTTCAACAGAAAGGACCACCATGAAAAAGAAAGTTTCTCAAAGCCAACAAGCCAATTCAAATAACGTTGAATCTAAGCTACTCTACTACTTCTGACTTTTGTCTTCACAGAATAGCACTTTTGGTGTTCACAAACTTCTGTTGGCTTAGTTATACAAAGTCTTGGATCTTCCATTTTTGCAAATCTGCTGGGTTGTTCACTCACTTGTTAGTAGAAATGGCGCGCGCGCACACACACACATATATATCTATAAAAAGGAAGAGAGCTCCAATACTTAAGTCCTGACAACTCCAAAGTTGTCTCTGGAGGAAAAATATACAACATATACAAAATGTATTTAATACAAAGAAGGGTAATTAAAAATTCAAAAGGCACCAGCATAAAGCCTAAAGCCCAAGTCAGAAACATGGATACAGCACTTGGCTATAAAACACACTTTGAAGACATCCCTTTAAAATGTTACCAACAAATCTACATAGGCAAGGGAAGAGTGGAAGACAATTCACAGGAATAGGGTTCTCTCCCCAAGCCCACAAAATGGTTTGAGTATTAAAAAAAAAATCTTTCCTTCTCCCCGACTCCCACTTTCAATCTCCAAAATTCAGATGCTTCTGTCTTTTACAGTAAGACCATGCAACAAACTCCAACATCAGAAATTCTGCTGAGCTTTTTCCTTCCTCTCTGCCTACATTCTCCTGTCTAAGAAGGATCATTGAAAAAATGGGGTTCTTAGGTAGCTAGGTGGTTAATGCTACAATACAGTTATAAACTAAATTATACATTAAAAGAAAGGGGCTAAGAGGAATTTTCACATTTCTACTGTATCTGCCTTTAACCTAATAACTTGGAGCTTTCAATATTTTGAATGACTGACAAAAAGGAAGGGAAGGAGAGGGAGATCTGCTGATCAAAGGAACACCTCCCCTCTAAAAGCTTGAATCTATTGTTCAAGTATTGAAAGTGCCCAACAGAGCACAGTAAGTGGGATCTGATACAGCAAAGTCATTAAAAAACAACTCCCAGGCATAGTAAAATACATTTGAGTTGTCTGCAAAAGTGGTGAAAAACGTCAGTGATTCAGTCCACAATTTCTTCCAGAAGAGTTCACCAAAATCACCATTTTTTCCTCTTGTAAGCCTGCCAGGTGAGAGATTTTTCTCTTCTGCAGACTTTCAACCCCCCACAACAAGAGCAACAATTTATATATTACGAAGATTTTTAAAATAAAAAACAGAAGATTATGAAGGCCACAGCAGCAATGCTAACGATTACTCTTCATTGCTTCTTTGGCTGCGAGGATCAGCGGCGTCAAGCTTGATAATGGTTTGGCAAGTTTCAGGAAGGGATGCTGATATAAGAGGAAACATACAACTTTTAATGGCACAATTGAAAAGTCATCTGACATCTTTGCAAAAACAGTGATAGGACTGGTTAATATGCAGTATCCAAGCACATAGTTTATCCATCGTAAAACTTGCATGATTTGCCTATACTCAAATTCCCTCTCCAACCAGTCTGACCTGCAGCAAACTATAATCATTTGTTACATCTGAATCAAGCAAAATATGATTTATCCATATCACTTGACCTGTACAGATGATAGTTCACTACAAAATAGGAACTTGGGGGGGGGGGGGGACAACTGGAAGTGGTGGAGCATGTGAGCTCAAGTATAAGTAAACCACATGTTGGCTGTTACATGTGAACCAAGCCATAAGCAATAGAACCACAGTGTAAACAGACCAAGACCAGATGCTTCCTCTGAGCATCATTCCCTGTTTGGGCATGGATTTCTCCACACTACATCCATCTCTTTCTTAGCTCTATAGCCTAATGCAGAAGTTCTTGCATATAAAACATATATGACAACCTCTGCTCTACACTTTTATAACATGTAGCAGCAGCTACATAAAAAACATCAGCAGCAGCTTCCGTGAGGCAGGAAAGGTTAAACAGAGTTCTTCCCATCACAAAGACCTCCACTGAAGCTGCTTGTGTTGCCAACCTTGTGATAGCAAAAGGACACACCTGGTAATGACTATGACCACCTGCATTTTGGCAAGAGAAGGAATGACTTCTCTGAAAGTTAATACAAAGTGCCAGGGATAGTCCTTCACTGCAACTGCTGCTACTTAGCAAGCTGAGCCACACCTCTACAACTCTCCCTTGTGCCAACGTGGAATGGAAGTTCACATACCAGTGCAGGGCTTCCCTTCAAACTGAGCTGGAGTAAGAGGACGAACCAAAGCCTATGGCAGCCTGTCTTCCCCCATCAAATACCACAGTTCTTGGCCTAGAGTGACAATGGGGTCCTCAACAGGGAATTGGGGTGAAAGGAAAAAAGCCTGTGGACCACAAACCTGACAAGTGGCCTGGTGGGGTATACACTTCCCTTCCCCTCCCCCTTCCCCCAAGGCCAGTGTGAATCAGGGAGAATCAGAGGCGCTCTATTGGGTCCTTTGAAAACTCAAAGACACAGCAGCAGCTCAGTCTTCCCCAGGTAGTGGTACTAGACATTCCTCTGAAGAGCTTCCCAACACAACAAGGTATTCCCTTTACTTTTATGTTCCCCATTCTAACTCATGTTTCTGAAATCATTAATTTAAACCAACCTTCCTGATTCATAGTACAGTAGCTCAACTTGCCATCAACATCAGTTATAAACTTAATTCTTGCTATTAGTAAGATTCCAGCCCCTTTACCTGTAACAGTTCTTTGGCCGACCCTCTTTTCTCTACATCCATTTCCAAACAACTATTTAGAAAATCACGAAATATTGGAGACAGTTTCTCTGGATTCTGCAGCTCTGGGGTGCCATTAGTTGCTATTAAATACAAAGCCTGTGAGGGGGAAAAAATTCCTTAGTTAAAAAACTAAAAATCTGTTGTGCGTTCTATTCTCAAGTGCATTCTAAATGTATATGAACAATCTTAGTTAAAAATCACAGAACTGAACCTAATGAATCGACCAGTAGGCTTTCAAATTATACTCCAAGTCATAAGAGTTCAAAGTCCATGAAGGTTCCCCCTCAGGGAAAAATCAACAATTGCAGAAAGGCTTCTGAAAGACAGTTTGCCTACCGGTATTTTATTTACACAACCATTTTTATTCTGCCTTCTTGGTCATAATATTCCTCCACAGGAGCTTACGAAGTAAAATATTAGTAAAATATAAATTTACAATTAAAAGCATAGACCGTTAAATAAAGGGCACTTCCAACTGCTACTTCTTCAGAGTACAAGTCCTGTGCTGACAATACCGCAACTCTGGAATGCTCCCGGTGCTTGCCTGGCAATCAGTATGTTTTAGTCCCATACCAATACAGTATTTTTTTTTATTTTATCATTTAGCAAATCTGATGCTGTGGTTTTAGTGTTTATAAACTTTAGCCCCCAATTTATGTGTTATAGTTTTTTTGTTTGTTTTTTTTTTTTTACACTGTTCATTTGATTGGTGTAAGCCCCCATAAATGTATTTTAAAAGATAGGGTACACCAAGTAATTCTGGATATGCTGCTACAAAACAGATAACTGTGAAACCATCAATCACTATTGCAAATTAGCCAGAAGTTGCATTTCACCAATACTAGACTCTAAAAGAGCTACTAACTGGAAAAGCTTAAAGTTTTAACTACTAATGACATTAATCACATGGGGTGATTAATCAAAGTGAGAAGGATGTTCAAAAATACAAGAAGCTTGAGTTAGAGCCCAATCCTATGCATGTCTACTCAGAAATAAGTCTCATTATAGTCAATGGGGTTTATTCCTATGCATGTGTGGATAGGACTGCATTCTCAGAATATCCCCTATTCAAAGTGAGCAAAGCCTCTACCATTTGCTTGCCAGTTTCACAATCCCTCACTGCAAACAGTTCCACAGGGCTTCTCCTGAGCTGTTTGGAGTCTCCTGCTAGCCCACATTAAGGGTTCTTACACAGCAGCATGGGGAAGCAAGAGAAGAATTGAACTATTGAAGTGTTAAGTCAAATCCTAAAAAACCAAAACATACCAATGAGGTTTTGCTTTTTGAGTATTTGACCTGAGCAAATACTTGCCCATCTTTACCATGACTGTTCCAAGTCATGGTATTCCAAATGTTACCACTAACACAGGGGTCTCCAAACTGCGGCCTGGGGCCATATTTGGCCCGCCACAAGATTTTATCCAATCTGCAGCAAGTTGTCTTTTTTGTTAGAATATTTGCTAATGTTAGACATTTTCCTTATTATATATCATTTCTCAGTTCACAAATGGCATTGTTTCTTTGTAATTGTCATATTTCTCTTTTGTTCTGAATCATATAATGCTGATTACAAAAAGATTCAAGTAAAACCTATTAATTCATTTAAGTTTCATTCATTCATAAATAAAACTGATTTTTTTGAACCTGCAGAAACATACAAAATATAAAGTGGCCCTCATACTGAAAATTTTGGAGACTCCTGCACTAACAGAACTAAAGATCACTCTTTCTTCCTGGGCTACTGCAGCAAGAGCCAACCACGGTAAAACAGCTCAAATCAGCAATATCTTACCCTCAAAGGGTTTTCATTGAGATATGGTGGTTCACCTTCAACCATTTCAATAGCCATGATACCCAGAGACCAGATATCCACTTTGGGTCCATAGGCTTTCCGGGTGACCACTTCAGGAGCCATCCAGTAAGGAGTCCCAACCATAGTGCTACGTTTGCTCTGCTCTGGAGTGATCTGAGCACAGAAACCAAAGTCAGCTGCAAAAATAAAAGAGAAAGAGTCAATATACTGCCAAGTTAAATTAAGTAGCTCTACTCTATTGCTGGAGCCATTCTGGATATACAAATTATGCTTCCAATAAGAAACAAACCTGCACACATCTTTACATGCTTACTGCATGCTCTCACGATACATGTTTTAAAAAGCTTAAGCCAACAGGGTTCCTATTCACTGGTGACACTGAACAGTAAAAGAATGCAGGTCTCTAAAAATTCTAGTTTCCTAATGTTTTTAGCCTAACTATTTGTTAAGCAGAAGATAGCAAAAAATTAAGACCAGGTCCACTAGACTCTCTTATAGAAGACAATATCAATTAAATTTAGGTTGCTTTCAAGAAAACAATTTAAACATATGCCCTTCCTTGCAATGCAACCACAGGCAACAAGATTACTGTGCCAGTTAAGGAAGACAGATGACTCAATTTTGTTTCCTCACTTATACCATTTTCATTATGTGAAACACCTGGGGGAAGGTTCACTGAAAGTTAGTATATCAATTCCTAAAATAAATATTCTATCTTCTGCACCAACTGCAGAATTAAAAGGCAGACAGAGGCATGGGGGAGAGTACACTGAAGAGACTTGGAACAATTTCAAACTTAATCTAAATCAAGGCTGCCATCTACAGGTTTAAAAGTGCAGAAATTTACCAAAGATGTACAAAAAGTAGACCAACTACAAGCTAGTGCTAAATTTAGCAAACAGAACTAGGTAATTCAGGTTAAATGCAAACAAATACTTATGCCACACTAAATGCTGTCAAACATTTTAAACTGCAATCTTTACAATACATTCAAATGGTCTCCAGATAACATCCAATGCACCGTCAGCCACTCTCATGGTATGCATATAAAAGCATTTCTACTAGGCAGTAACTAGTGACCCTGATATTCTTAATTGTAACTTGGCAGTGAAGCTAATCTACCAAAAAAAAAAAAAATAGTCCCAACTTTTTATTCACATATCCCAAGAATGGAAGTAAGTTCCATGCACTTACTCAGCTTAACTGATCCATCCATTCCCAAAAGTACATTGTCACTTTTGATATCTCTGTGGATCACCTGATTGGCATGTAGGAATTCAAGTGCCTGCAAACACTGCATGGAGAGACAGGATTATTGTCTAACGAAATTCAAATTCATGGAAAATGAAACATGGACAAGTAGTTTCATATCTCAAATGATATATTTACTCAATTAAAAAACTAGTGCCAGCTAGGCATTATTCAAAAGTCTCCAAAGCCATGAAACACTTCAAGTTTAGCTAATTAAAGTTTTTGGAAACTCTTAATTACAGCAATACATTTCAATTTGTGTCTGAAATAACCATTCCTCATCTACAATAAGCTGTTTATACACACTGAAATTCACATTTGTATACTATTGCACTCCACATGGTAAGTCATAGAAATGTAATATTTCAACATATGTTCTAATAGTAGGCAACACCTTAAACCACATAAAGTGCATTCCAAATGTGTTTAATTTAAAAAGCTATGTGTCTATTCTAACATGTGCACAAAAATGAGGCTATAGCCAACAGCATTGTGTATACAACACATTATTGTAGTTAAGATGAAATATGCCATCACTCTGAAGTCATGTTTCCAGTGTCTAGATAGAATTTATTCGTAATTCATAATATACACTCAACTTTCCTTAAGCATTTAGTAGTTGGAACACTCAGCATTTATCAACATTTCCTATAATTTTAAAGTGTAATTTAACAAGTTGGATTTTACATATTGTTATCTATCAAGACCTGCATGATCACTGATATTGCCAGGCAGCAACCCCAAATGCCAGGCTACAGGTTTGCTGCACCTAGACTTAAAAACTGTATTGTCAATTAATCTGAGCCATTTAAATGAATCCAAGTAGATTCTAGTCTACAAAAATCCTAAACTAAAATAAATTTGTTAGTCTTTGACATGTTACAATTCTCTTCATTGTTTCCAATAAAAATTACTAAAGCAGAAAAAGATGCCTTATCCCTTCCCTCCAGTCACCCAAAAAGGAGCCTCACCTCTCTACAGACAGCAGCAATCTGTGCTTCATCCATGCAAGTCTCTGTAACTACATCTGTGAGAGACCCACCAGCAAGGTACTCCATTACGACAAACAGTTCATCACCCACAAGGTAGCTGAAGATAGAAATTCAAAAAGTTAGAACTTCTGCACACTACAAAAATATGTCTGAAAGGCAGACCTATTAGCTAAGAAAATGAAGATTAATGTCTTTGCTCTCCTAAAAAGCAACAGTGACTGCATTACAAACATTTGCATAAGTCGGGGTGCCCAAACCCTGGCCCTGGGGCTACTTGTGGCCCTTGGGGATTCCCAATCTGGCCCTCAGGGAGCCCCCAGTCTCCAATAAGCCTCTGGCCCTCCTGAGATTTGCTGGAGCCTGCACTGGCCCGACACAACTGCTCTCAGCATAAGGGCAACTGTTCTACCTCTCAAATGAGATGTGGGACAAGAGCTCCCTCCACTGCTTGATGTATCACGTCTGTGATGCAGCAGCAACAGCGAAGGAGCCTTGCTTTGTGCAAGGTCTTTTATAGGCCCTGAGCTATTGGAAGACTACATTCATTCATATCAGTTTCATCTCTAATATATTCATTTATGAAAATGTATTCAAATTTGAAATGTAAATTAATTCTTTTTTTCCCAGCTCGATATAGTATCAGAGAGATGATGCGGCCCTCCTGCCAAATAGTTTGGACATCCCTGGCATAAGTCTTCCCAAAGACACTCTCTGGTGCTGAAGTGTTTTCAGTTTCTAAGATAATTTCCACAAGGCGAGCGAGACTTTTCCTAATATATGAGAACAAACTGCACTGAGAATAAGAGGAATTTCATGCTTCACCACAGTGGTATTAGCTGGGAAATGTTGCATCCAATACTTCAGGAGAAAGTAATTTGTATCCTACCTATCCTCCAAAGAGCATCTTGACCTCAAAACAATCTTAAGAGACAGGCTACACCAGTGGTTCTCACACATTTAGCACCGGGACCCACTTTAAAGGAAGAGAATCTGTCAGGACCCACCGGAAGTGATGTCATGACCGGCAGTGACATCATCAAGCAGGACCATTTTAACAATCATAGGCTGCAATCCTGCCCAAGCTTACCCAGGAGTAAGTCCCATTGACTAACATTGTTAAAAGATTATACATAGTAGCTTGTTAAAAGTGCAGGTCTGTAACATTTCCCCAAATGCAGTCACAGACCATGGTAGCCTCAAGTCTAACATATTAAAAATAAAATATTGACATGAATAGGAACCCACCTGAAATTGGGTCGCGACCCACCTAGTGGGTCCCGACCCACAGTTTGAGAAACACTGGACTAAACAACTTACCCAGAGCCACAAACTGAGCTTCACAGCTGAACAAAGATTTTAGTTTAGGTTTTTCATGCCTAAACTTAACTCCCTAACCACTGCGCACATGCTTAAAGTACCTGTCCAGAAAGTTGACAATATTTGGGTTCTTCAATTCTTTCATTACCAGGATTTCATTGATAATTAACTCCTTCTTAGGCTGTTTCTGAAGATTTATCTGTTTAATAGCTACCTGAAAATGTGAAAAAAGAAAAGAGATAACTAGGTATTCAAATAAAGGTGATTGCTAGGTTAAGATTTATAAGATTACAATAAAAAGGTAAGTAGCAGCTTATTTATATGTCCTTCTCCTGATAGTGGCCCATTTGGCTGCAGAGTTCAGTCAGATCAATTTATTCATGCAACTGACATCATTCCTACAGGTGGAGGAATATAGGCAGCACCAAAAAAATGAGTCAAACATGAACAGAACTAGATGTTAAGAGACTGATACAGGAGGGACCTCATTATCCGCAGGAGATCAGTTCTCAGACCCCCTCCCCCTGCAGATACCTAAAACCATAGACAAGCGAATCTGTGGTTTCAGCCCTTTAAACCCTCTGAAGGCAACTGGAGCTGTGCTCAAGTCACCTCCAGAGGGTTTTCTGAAGCCCACAGAGATCACACACGCCTGCACTTCCTTCCAGAAACTGGAAGACGCCTGGGGAGGGCTTCCTGAGCCAGATCCATGAACAGATAATCTGTGGACACAGAGGCCCCACATGTAAATTGAGCCAGTCCTGGAGGAAAACACCATTTGCAGCATGCTACCATGACAGCAACTATCAGATGATGGGAAGCAATTGTAAGACAAGCTAAGTGCGATATTAAAAAAAAAAAGTTGTTTTCATGAGGTTCAGGAATAGAAATTGCCACCAAATTGCTTGAAAGAGGCAGCTATATGTGGAGGTGAACATAAAAGTAAAACTTGATTGCTTTATGACCAGTAGTGAGAGGAAAAGACAAGAGTAGCAGAGCTTTGAGGCTGAGGTAAGTTTGATAATGAAAATACCACAGTGCAGTAGAAGCATAATATATGGAACGAAAGATGTATTCTCACCAAGTCAGACCAGAGGTAAAATAAGCCGTTATAGACTGAGACTCTGTAATTAGCACACTCAACATTGTGATGGTTGGCAACCTTCAGTCTCGAAAGACTATGGTATAAGCCTACAGCACCCAGTATTCCCATGCGGTCTGCCATCCAAGTACTAACCAGGCCTGACCCTGCTTAGCTTCCAAGATCAGACGAGATCAGGCATGTGCAGGGTAACAGTTGCTGTACAATGTGATTCCCCTACTAATTGGGTAAGAGGCACTTTTTCAAGTGGGTGCTCCTTTTTTTAGCAGGGGGAGAGTAACTGGCCCACCTCACCCCAGCAGTGTCTGTTCTAGTGGCTGTCTGCTGGTATTCATTTGCATCTTTTAGACTGTGAGCCCTTTGGGACAGGGAGCCATTTAGTTATTTGATTTTTCTCTGTATACCGCTTTGTGAACTTTTAGTTGAAAAGCGGTATATAAATACTGTTGATTGATGCATGTCTAATTTAATACCAGAAAATAAATGTTGTAGTAGTTAAGGATATATGCTTCAATTCACTCTTGTGTTCAAGAACTCTGAATTGGGGGGGGGGGGTCCTGTCTCATTTTCAAAAAAAGTGTTGTGTTGCACCTCTTAGAAACAGAAATGGGCTTTGCCAATATAGAATGTGACTGTTTTAGGGAGGATGAATCCTGAGTCTGATTTATTCTCCTAAAACAGTCACATCCTATATTGGACACATTCCTGTGTTGATGGATTTTTCAAAATAAGCATATTATGATAGACCAAAGAGACGTAAGGCAACATAACTATGATTTTAAAAGCAACAAACTAACTGCCACTGAAATTTGTCAGGGAAGGGGAGTCCCAGGAGAAGTTAAGCAATGTCTAGTCCACAGCATGCACACATGCCCTCCCTGCATTCCACTTTCCCTTTACTGGACAAGCAGCAGAATGTGTGAACACCTTGGCAGATTGAATCCACTGCTAACATGCCAGGCCATAGAGACAAGGCAGAGAAGAGCAGTTTTAGGGGGAAAAACTCCTCCCAGGTGAACCCTAGAGGTTCCTATTTTAAAAAACCAATCCCATAGTTCTGTCTGCAGAGTGAACAGACATGAAAAGCCACTGATTACCTGTGAACACGGACCAAACAGACCATCGGTCAAAATTTAATCGGTTTATTAGAAGTCTAAATCAGGGGTCTCCAAGCCCCAGCCCAGGGGCCAGATGTGGCCTGGGGCGAGCCTCTATCCACCCCACGGCCAGCCTCTGATCCCCTAAGAGCCTCTGTCCCAGTTGACCAAACACAACCAGAGTTGTGCTTGCGGGGTGGGGAATGGGGGACCATTTAAGTGTGTGCTTTATTTCTTAGGCTGTGTTCGTTCTTGGAGAAGTCCTGGACATTTGAGCCCATTCATTTATTCATCTAAGTTCCATCTCTAATGTGTCTATTTAAATTTTAATTTAATTTTTTTTCCCGGCCCTCGACACTGTTCCAGATATTTGATGCAGCCCTTTGGCCAAAAAGTTTAGGGACCCCTGGTCTAAATGAAAAGGATTAAACAAAATGGGAAAAGAAAGATGAAAACAGAAGATAGGAGCTTGACAGGAAAGTATAAAAAAATTTCCCCAAAAGATGCATAACCATTAACGCCCAGCTGCTGGAGCTGGGATGCTGCTCAGTCTCACCTGTCTTATAAATGGTGGAGGGGCACAAACAAAAAATTGAACTCTAAGGGAGTATCTATACAGTCCTTCACCTACCTACCTACATGGCAAGGAAACCCTAGTCCTTTTCACTTGTGTTTTGGCAAGTGGGTGCTCCTCTCAGAGTTACCAACGAATGGATGACTTCAGTGACTGGTAGAGAACTGGCAAAGAACAACCCCCTCCCCAAGTGGGCTTGGAAGTTTTATCACTTGGCTGTAATGAGGTCACCACACTATCAGATTGCAATAGTGGAATCTACTTGGTCACTCCATCCTACTCCTTAAATAAAAATAGGGGTGCTACCCAATTGACAAAGTAACTCTGTTGCTAAGCAACACAGCCAGCCCAGACAGGAGATGGAGTCTGAATCCATACCTCCTTGTGGCTGTCTAGAAGCGGCAGTTTTCCAAACAAACAGAAGACAAAGGCTGCCTGTCAAGAATATCCAGGCAGCTGGATGGCACAGAAGCTGCTTGAGAGTTAGAACCATCCAAAATAAAGAAAAATAGAGGAAAACAAGGAAAATGCAGGGGATTTCATCACAGAGATGAGAGCCACCTATCACATTCAGTTCTGCCACTTTGAATTGAATATCCAAAATTAAAGAGGGTATTTTATTCTTACCTCCTGTCCCGTTGCCACATCTATGGCAATGAAAACTGTACCTGAAGCCCTATGAAAAGAAAATATGTAATTGGGTATAAGATTTCAGATACTTAATATGCACATGCACAAAAAGCCAAAGGCTGTTCTGTCTTTTAAGGCTAATTTCTGTACAAAATCAAAATGCAATGAAAGAGAGTCTAAATTCTAGGTTAACAGGGGACTAACAAAATAGGCTCTATGCCTATATAAAACAAAACTCCAAAAACTAAATTTTGCCCATTTTCTGAGAACTTTTCATAGATTTATCTGGATATGATCAATTGAGCTGACTAGTTGGATGTTCACTCATGCCACACCTTCCCTAATCAAACATTATGAAAAAAAAGTTTATTCCATAAGTAGACAGAAAAAGAATGGTAAGCTTCCTAGAATTTATGTTCAAATTATGTTCAGAGAACATAAATTATTCCAGGACTTCTATTTATGCTGGAAGTCTGCAGCATCTGGTTGTTATTGCTTAGACTGCCCTACTGCTAATGTTTCTGGTTTTCAAAACAGTGACCAAATGCCAAAGAGAACAAACAAATACCATTTTAATACATGCATTTCCTAATCAGCACATATAGGACACATTTACAAATACTCACCCCTGCCCTATTTTTTCATATCTGGTATATTTTTTCTTGGGATCTCCTATACTCACAATAGTTCCTAAAAAGAAGATTTCGTATGCAATATTACAAGCCAACTAAGAAGTTCATATCGACTTTCACTGAAATCTATTTTAATGGATACCAACATTACTTTCTCTTTAATAGCAAGGTATTGATCTAATCTTTATAAACTTCCATTTACATATATATCACTCATGACAGCCTCTTCATGACCCACCCAGGCAATAACACATCACAGCTATCAAGTACCAAAATTTCAACTGAATACATTACCTTCCCATGAAACAGACAAAGAAGACATAACACAAGACAACTTTAGAAAGCAGAAGCTGCTTTCAACACATTACATGTGCAGCTATTTTGCTATTTCTAGACTAAGTACTCTCATACTTTGACTCTTATTGACTAAACTGGAAGAGTTATGCTTGCTTAAGTTCTAATTCATAGATGATCCAATTCCTATGAAAACAAGTGTGGGAACTGTGCAAGTGTGGGAAATGCTCCTCAACAATGTATTAAAATAAAAGTTCTTACTTCAAAGTCTCCTTCTATCCAGAGTCACTATAAAAATGTTTGCACTATTCCCACAATAACTCTGCACAGAATTGCTCACAATTTCCATTAGAGAATCAAAACATGACATAATTAGATGGGACAACTGTTGATTTATCATGTGGAACAGTAGTTTCCAAAGTCCTCCTTAGGAGGAGGAAACTGCCTTTGCAGGAAAAAGGGGATTGCAGCAACACAACAACCAGGATTGTGCCGCTGCTGGGGAAAGGGGGGGGTGGTTTTCTGGCTTACCTGAAGCCAGTGATGAGCCCCAGGGAGTGCAGGGAGCCACATGGACACCTCCTCAGGGCTCCCCAAGCCTAGAAAAAAAAAATCATGATGGGAAGTCACTTCTGGTTTCCCATCACAAAACTGGAAGTGACTTCTGATCACAATTATCTTTTTTTTTTCCACGCTTGAGGAACCCTGCAGAGGTGTCCATGGGGCTCCCCACACCACATGAGGCCCATCACTGGCTTCAGGCAAGCCAGAAATCTCCCCTTTCCCCAGCAGCAGCACAATCCTGGGGATTGCATTGCTGCAATCCCCCTGCCCCTGTCCCTTAAGGGGCCAGACCTAGGTACTTCCCTGGCTGGTGGGCCGAAACCCACCAGCTTGGGAACCACTGAGGTAGAATACTTAGAACATATGATCTTCGAGCTGATCAGGCCTGTACCTTCTGTCATGTATTTAAAATTATAAAACTTACGTAGTTTCTCCATGATCTCTTCATCTGACATCTTCGTTTTCTTTTTCTGCTTATCAGCTGATTTAGCAGCACTATCACTAGAGTCACAAGACTGTGCTGGGATGGGATCTATTACTGACCGAGTGTATATCTGAAGGGGAAAGATAGCCATATTTTAATTCCATGATTTGCCTGCAAACAATCTCTTTCACAAAAGATTCCTAGCGGAGAAGTTATAGCTGTCCTTTTAATCAATATAGCTCCAAATAGACATTCTGATTGACTGACAGGAAAGTTTGTTTTGGTTTTGGAGATGGTAGCAGCATGAGAGTGTAAGTGTGCTTATCTAAAGTATTGGCTTCTCTTTTCCAGAACTGCATAGGTTCTAGAAAGAATTCATATGACAAGGAACCACATGAATAAATTATACTTGGATTTCATGAAGTACAACAGTACTATCCTACAGATTTCTTTAAAAGTTGTGACCCATTTCCAGCCATTTGAAACAATTTTTTAAAGCCATTCTGTCCTTCATGTTTAAACAATGCCATAAGGACATAATAATCAATAGTGTTTAGTATTCATACACCATGCTCCCCCTCAAAAGTTCAAAGAGCTTCACATATCATAGGTAGGTCATAGTAACCCATTCCACAGACTGGGAACTCAGACTTGAAGGCAAGGACTTTCTAAGATAACCCAGTTGGAACTGGAGATATCCAGCTCACGCTCTTAAGCCACTATGCTACTTTATACAAAATCTGCAGACAACAGACAAGATATTTTCTGCATTACTAACAGGTAAAATTAAAACCACTCACAGATTTTGTATGATCTGGTCGTGGAGCAATAATTGGAGGAGCAACATCATCATCTTCCTCTTCAGTTGCTGTAGAAGGCTCTGACCCTTTTGCATTGGGCTGCATTTACCAAAAAAAGTAAAATAAATTAAGCTCTGCAGTGAAGTACTGAGAACTCACCATGAAATGTATGCTACAACATTAAGACAGTGTGCATATTAGTAGCTGTGCAACTCCAGACTTTCTTGAATGGGATGAATCAAGATTAAAATGAATCTAGATCTAGCACAAAAATTTCCTGGTCATTCTCATGGATAATCTTCATGGAGAGAAGAGCAGGACAGCACAACTCCTTAATTCTCCTGGAACACTTGGTGGCTAAGACACACTAGCAATCATGGAATCCTCCTAATTCAGTAGTTCTGCTTCTAGGAGAGGGCTGATTTTAGAAGACAGTGCTGGGAGGCTACTTTTGGCCCTTCCAGAATACTTGTTTAACATCTACATGAAACTCTATTCTTTGCATCAAATTAAGGCGAAGTTATGTAAGAACTAACTCGGCACCTGGAGTCAGTAAAGAACTAAATTAGGGACAAGAGAGATACTGTTGGTAGACAGCTTGTTTGTTTAGGTAGATTCAAAGTGTTCTGGATAGGATTTGCATATCATTGGCTATTGTGGGAACACTTTTTACTGAGAAGCAGGGTAGCAGTTTATATTTTTAAAAAGTAGCACAACAGAGTCCAGACTAGCATGTGCCATTCAGATATTGACTGATAGTTAACTACACTCACTACCTGAAAGTTCTTCAGAAAAAAACTACAAACTCTTCAGAAAAAATTGTAAGCTTACCACCAGGTTCTAATGCTACTAGGCCAGCACAGTCATACTTAAGGTAGGACTGCATTTTATTTGTAACACTTGACACTTAACACTTGAACACATTGCATCACTCTGTTTCACAGAGATCACTGCTACCATAGCTAACTAGGATTGGACTCCATCAAAAACTGCAATAAAGCCATCTGAATACTTCAAGAGATGCAAGCAATATAGTAAGCATACTGTACTTACTGCTGGTGCTCCTGAGGGGAATACATCCTTTTCTAAAAAAAAAAAAAAAAGAGCGATTTGATCATGTTTTCATGTGAACACAAATCCCAGAAGATTCTAAAACATTTTTATTAATACAGGAACAATAACAAATATGAAAAGTTTTGAAATCAGATTCTTGCCGCCAAGCAAGAACAAACTAAACTGAAATATGAACTAAGAACATATATTCCACTGGTATGTGCTCAGTGTTACCTTTGAAGAACCTTATGTTAGAACTCAATGTTAGCTATGAAGTACCTTGCTCAGGGGTGCCCAAACCCCGGCCCTGGGGCCACTTGTGGCCCTCGAGGACTCCCAATGCGGCCCTCAGGGAGCCCCCAGTCTCCAATGAGCCTCTGGCCCTCCAGAGATTTGCTGGAGCCCACACTGGCCCGACGTAACTGCTCTTAGCGTGAGGGCGACTGTTTGACCTCTTGTATGAGCTGTGGAATGAGGGCTCCCTCCACTGCTTGCTGTTTCACATCTGTGATGAAGTACTGGCAGCAAAGGAAAGGCCAGCCTTGCTTTGTGCAAGGTCGTTTATAGACCTTGAGTTATTGCAAGACCTTCATACAAGTTCATCTTTAATATATAAATTTATGTAAACGTATGTAAATTTATTCAAATTTTAAATGTATATTAATTCTTTTTTTTCCCCCACCCCCAAACACAGTGTCAGAGAGATGATGCGGCCCCCCTGCCAAAAACTTTGGACACCCCTGACCTTGCTAGACAGAGAGCTGATCCTGGAAAGCAAAGCTTTTCTAACAGTTCTGAGAAGTTGTCCTCAATCACTGCAGGTTCTGCTAAAGAGCACACATCTGCCTGAAAACTAAGTTAGTCTGGGAGTGGCTTGGGATTTCAAAATACCTCTCCTACAACACTGTACAAGACATAAATGAACCAGACCTACTGTTAAAAGCAACACATTTAAGTACAACTGTTCTCACTTAGGAACATATTAAAGAAAAGTGATGTTATCTAACACTGCTTCTGAGACCCCATCTTTCAGGAACCAATTGGGCATTACACTTAAAATGTTCTGATCAAGGAAAGAGGGTGAATTTTCCAGAATTATTCTGGAGCTTAAAACAATTTCTATATGCCAATTTCTTCACCCACAGATTTCTTCAAAGTATTACATATTTAGCACCAATCCAGATAATCCTTACTCTGAACATATCTTGAGTTCAGTCCTTTGTCATTCAACTGGATCCTATCCATCTTTAGCTGGTAAAGGTTGCTGCTCAGCAATCCAGTTTCCCATAAGCATCTGACCTTGAAGAGTTGCAGTACATGCCTCCTCTATTTAGCAGCCACTAACCAGAAAGTGCCTATGGTTCCCTATACAGAAACACCTTGACTTCCATCCACTTGAATTTCATTGCTTTGCTCTTCCAGTTGTTTTTAATTCTAACCGCATTTCAAAATTTTTTGAATATATATTCCACCTTCCCCATGCCAAAGCAAATGCCCACAGTGATTCACGCACAAAGCTCAATAATAAAAGTATCACATATATCATAAATTTTGCCCATGCTTTCCTCTTTCATCCAACTTCATCCAACCTTCCATGATGTTCATCAGTGTCATGTCTATTTTTCTTTTATTTAAATTATTATGTTAAATTATGTTTTTAATCTGTTCTTTAACATGTTGTAAGCCGCCCTGGGTCCCTTTAGGGAGAAGGGCGGGGTATAAATAAAGTTTTTATTATTATTATTATTATTATTATTATTATTATTATTATTATTATTATTATTATTATTATTATTATTATTATTTCTGTTTATCTAAGTTTCGCACATATTCACATGTGTTATATAGTTACAGTATTTATGGTTTCTGTCAGCCAAAATAAATTTGTAAACTAAACAAGGCTATGCTTTGACATTAATCCATTTTTGACCTTCATTGATGCTCTGGTTCCTAACTAGATGAAAATGCAAGGTATTGGTGTATGTGCAAAGTAAATTTAAAGTCACACCTGTAGCAGACACACTCAGGTACTTTTGTTTTGCTGTATCTTTTGAATCATAGAACTTCAACACATCTAATACAGCCTGGGGGTTCTTCTTCTGCTCTAACTTGGTGATATTTGAGGTCTGTAGCAGTCGAGCCCATTGCTCTGGCATTCCCTGAGAACAGAAGAGAAAAATTAACCTATTTTACATCTGAAGTATAAATTTAGATTAAAAGTTCAATCACTGGCACAAATTCCCATAGATAACGCAACACAACCAACCAATGCAATCAGTGTTACGAAGACACCCAATCCAATTGCCATTTGCTTTGGCATGGAAAAGGCAGGATATAAATCATCAAACTAAATATATCCAGAAGGGGAAGAGTAGCATTGCCAGTGCCACCACTCATACACAACTGTGATACACAAATACCTATTTTAAATGTAACTTAATCCACTTAAGCAATTCCAATTCTCTGCATCTAGCCTGTTAGGATAATAAAAGTAGTTAAGTAAACTTTTAATAGTGTGTTAAATGCAACATTATGAATGAGCAACTGTTAGCAAAAAAAAGGTAAAAAACTTGAAACATCTTTTAACACCATGTCAGCACACGGGACACAGAAGAGTTTAGTAAACTTACAGTGAATTCCCCAGTAACAGCATCAAAGCCAACATGAATGGTATGTTCAAAATCTGAAGGGGGAGAGATTTCAGGCCTCTCTTTTTCCTTTTTCTTACTCCCTATTAAAAAAAAACAGAATATTCAGTCTAGGAAAACAACCAGAGAGTCTCTTTTTAAAATCTATCAAGTGTTAAACACACAAACACACCCTGTTAGGCATGCAAGTATTCCACTGATCTAGTAACCAGGATGTCTAGCACTGATGTGTATCACATCTCAGACAAGTTATGTGGAAGGGACCTAACAGTTTTGATACCCCATGCTTGTAAGTCAGAGAACCAAGTATTTTCTGTAACTAGTAAATTCAGCTGGCATTCTACAAACAGATCCACACATTTCTGGTTGTTACTGGAAATTCCTCGAAGGCAGATTCAAAGAAAAGAAGGGCAACAGAACTTCTGCAACCCAGTATTCTATCTAATGAATGGTTTTCCTTGCTTTGTACTTCGAGGGGATTATATCCTGAGTTTTAAGGTACAAATATCCTATTTTCAGACTTTGGGGTTTTCTGGGCTTTTATAGTCATCTGCACAATGTACAAATAATTTTCTTAGAGAAAGTATCAATTCACTTGGAGAACTCTTCCTGAAGTTCTCTTGAATTCTGGGGAAGTAAACCAACCATTTCTAAACCATTGTGAATCAGTGAAGTGCAAGCATCTCCGAATTTTTCTGGATTATACAAATTATCTTTATCCTCTCCAGTCTGGTTTCAGATCTGGTTACAGAAACAGACTTTGCCACTCTGGCTGATGACCTGAGCTGGGAACTGGATGGAGGAGTACATCCTTGCTAGTTCTGCTAGACTTCAGCAGTTTTGAAAACCATCAACCATGGTATTTTTATAGGCCACCTTGGTGGAAATATAGCATGTAAGAGCAGAGCCTCTGTAACACAAAAGCTCTGCTTTTACCTGCCAGGTAAGTTCCAGAAGGGGACTGCTTCTTGACCTCTTGGCCTACAGAGACTTGCTGTCTTCCATCTTCTCCCCCACAATCAGTGAGGGACATGGGACACAGCCTTCCTAGACACGTTCCTCCCATTTTGAAATTCTTCACCCTGGTTGGTTCCTAAGACTTTTAATTAACATTTTCTTGAGTTCTATGGGTTTTATTCCTTTTGTATGATCATTTTATCTGTTTTGATCATGGAGTTTCCTGGGAGTACGTAATTGGACACTCTCATTATTAGACCAATAATCTAATAATCCTTGCTGCCATGATCCCAGAAGTACACAGGAAACCTTTATTAGCCTTTTTAAATGTTCATTCCCAAAAATTAAAATTGGATAGTATGAACAAAAAAAACCTAATTCTTTTGAAATACCACTTGCTGTGATTTCTAAAAGCCTTATATTAGATATTCTGAGTAAGAGCAACTGTGAAGTTAACAGCAACACTTTAAAAATTTGTTTATAACATTTCTTGGACACCTTTTGTTACCACTAAAAGAATTAAAGCAGTTTATAGCTACTTTATAAAGCCGCCATTTAAAAGAAACAGTCAAAACTACCAAATGACCAAAATATAGACAAGTGAGCAAGCAATTCAGATAAAACAAAAGCAATAAAACCCACGAACTCAAAAAAGTAACTGAAGAAGAAAGGAACCAGCCAAATCTTTCAGGGTGAAAAATTACAAAATTGGGGCTTGGTATCTCTGTGAAAACCCTGTTCCACCAACAGTACTTTCAGTGGTGTGAGGATGCAAAACAAAGTTTCTAATGACAGGGTGCAAGCAAGCCAACATGGGAGGAGTCAATCTGTCAGGTAACTTGGTTTTATAGGCAATATCCAGCAACATGAATTGTCCCTGGAAGTCAATGAAGGGATAACAGGGCACAGGGATAATATGTTCGGAACAATGAGCACCTTAAAGCACCCTGGCCACCGTATTTGCACAAGTTACAGCTCTGGACAACACTCAAGAGCAGTCACAAATACCGTGAGTTACAGTAGTTCAAACAATATGACTAAGGAGTGGATCACTGTAGCCAGATCTATTTTCTTAAAGAGCTGTAGCTGAACACCAGCTGAAATTGGGCAAGAGCACTCCTGACCACGGCTACCATATGCACATCCAAGAATAAGGCTGGGTTCAAGTCATTCCAAAACTGATTCTTCAAGAGAATATCTACTCTATTCACACTACCTCAGAACATAAATAGCCAGAGATACCTGTGCACATGTGTAAAATACTTCAGCGCGTGCATCGGTGGGGGGCAATTTTTCCTTCCAGTTGCTATCCTCAGTGCTTTATTGGTGCTTTACCAGAAGGACCCCAATCTTCAGGGTACGGGGAATTGGCCTCATGCACGTGACAAACTGTACGTGGAGGCCCAATTCATTCTAATTGTTCCAGCCAATTTTTAATAAAATATAATACACTGGCTCCCTGTGTTATTGACATCCCCATACGAGTTTTTGCACAGGTGCAGTTCAGTGGTGCTTCTGCACAGGGGTAATAGTGTTGGGCTAGCAAGAACCAGATGTTTCAATTTAAGTACTTTTCCACAAGTACAGATCCCTGAAACCTAACCTGTACTTAAATAGGAGATTTAGTGCATTTCAGCATTTCCTAAAGTGTGGGTTCCAACCCACTGGTAGGTCATGAGACTATGCACAGTGGGTTGCAACCTGGGCCCTCCCACCCACCTCTGCACTGATTTGGCTCCAAATAGGAGCCATTCCAGAAGCTCCTTTATTTACCAAGGCTTCTCCTGGCCAGGGACCCGCTCTTCAAGCCTCTGCAGGCATCAGAAGTCTCTGTAAGCCACTTCCAGTTTTCAGAAGCCAATTCCCATTTGCTTCCCAAAACCTGAAGTGGCTTAGGGAGGTAGAGGGCCATTCTGAGGCCTGTAGATTAGGTTGCAAGGCCAGGAAAGGCCTCCAGCACCACCAGGCGCATCAAGATCCACCACAAAGGACAAGGTGGGTTACAGCACTGCCAATTTCGGGAACCCCTGGGGTGTATCCTTCATGAAAACCTTTGTCAATTATTCAACAATTTAAGGACATCAACTGTGACAGTGAGGAAAACTAGTTAAAATATTGGGCTTGGACCTGGCATGAGACTTACTGGGTGGCCTTGAGTTAGTCACTATCTCCTAACCTAACTTGCTTCATAGGGTTGCTGTGATAAGAGGAGGAGGAGCCATGGACATCACTCTGAGTTCCATGAAGAAGAGCCAGTATATAAATGGGGGGGGGAGGAGTGAACCCTGCTCCTTCCAGTAAAAAGCATCTCTTAGAACAATAATCCAGTTCTCCATCCACAGTTCATGGAAGTCATTTTTAAAACTGCAGGCTAAGGCAGTAACAATCAGACAAAAGATGTAGTCACAGTTAATCACCTTTTGACAACAAGCATTTGAGTCTTGCTTAAGCAGACCAGGATAAGATCATACTCTGCCTTGAACATCTGACCACACTTGCAATGCTGATCATTACTTTAAATAGGAATTTCTTGCTGATGCTTCTAATGCCTTCTTTTTAAACATGATTTCACTCATACTCATGTTTCCAGAGCAGGTTGGAGTGTGTTGCACTTGGTTTTAGAGAGAAAACAGCCCCACAACACAGTGATAAAACAAAATGGCAGGATTAAAGAGGAAACATCCACTGTTCTGTCAACTATTTTACTCAGAGTTGGAAGGGACCTTAGAGGTCATCTAGTCCAATCCCTTTCTCAGTACATTCTATATTTGCTTCAATTTTCTACATATATCTAAGCAAAATAATACAAATAAGTTTCTATTAGTTGCCATGGAATGCAATAATTCCTGCATATGTACAAGAATCAAATTCCATAAAAGGCAAAAGTCCCTTTGGGCATTTACTTGCATTACAGAGATTTGAGGGTTTGGGGGGGGGTTCTCGAGTTCTCACATAATCTTCAAATCTGACATAAAAGTGTGCCTCAGAAGATAATGTTAATACTAGGTCTTACTTTCAAAGACAAAAAGGCACGATACTGAGCAGACAACAAAAGTTCAGTGTTATTTAACTATCCCACCTGTGTGTTTGTAATTTAAACCGAAAGATGATCATTTGAAACTGGTTTGTACATGTTAGCTCACACAATTATACTGTTATAGGAAGTAGGAATCTATGCAGCATATACTTTTCATCTCGTCTAAGTTTACAATTAGGTAGGCTGCTATTAAAAACAATAATGATACACAGAAGGCAGATTAAGAAGCAAAACATTTTAATTTTTCCTGGTCATTTCCTTCTAAACTTCCTGCTAATTTTCTCAAATCCCTCTCTTTGTCCATATCCTCCAAACTTCAAAGCACCCAATACCTAAACTATATGCCTGTAACACAGTTTTACCCATTTTAGTCAAAAGTATGCTTATAGAAATAAAAATGTGTTTGCAGAACTGTGACTTCCCAACTTCAAATACTTACAAGGTTAGATTAATCCATGTTAAGCTTCAAAAGATATCATTGCTTTCATGTTACACCATTGGATAACCAGGTATACACTGAATAAGCAACTGAAAAAGACCCATGGTGAATGAATCTATAGGCTGTTTGCCTGTGGAAGTATCTGAAGGTACAACAAGACTGCAAAGGGAAATGCAGTGAACCAACACAACTGCTTACCTTTTTCAGTGCCAGAGAAAATAGAGATGATTTTGTTTCTAGGTTTTTTCTCTTCTGGCACAGAAGGCAGAGGTTTCAAGCTATGATTAGCAGATAATGGGTCTTTGCTTCCTGAACTGAAGATAGTACTACTCATCCTAACAGGTGGAGCTGGTGGCTTGTCTTCAAGTTCTCCGTTGTCAGACATGATGCTTAATGGTTAGACAACAAACTGAAAGTGAACAATGAAATACTGAGATATATTTGCATAATAAAAGTACATTGCACCTCGTTTAGACTTTCATCCCCAATGTTTCTCTCACACACTTTTAATATTCCCAAAAGGGGAAAACGTGCTTCGATTATGATCTTCTATACTCCCAGGAACAGTGTTAACACACACAATACAGAATTTAGCACCAGATTTCCTGATGCCCATTATTTCTTACTGCCCAGTTTTATACAGTAAAGTCTGTATATATTTTACTTTTATACAGTAAGTCTGCCTGTACCAAATTCTATTAAATCACAATTGTAAGACACACCATTATGTACCATTAAGAAAAAATACTGCCAATTAAACGATGACACAATGCTTTTCTTAGAATTTTTGTTTTATAGTTACTGAATGGGCTTTTTTTAATCATATATCACTTTTGTGCATAAATAAAAAGGAAATATAAGCAAAATACGGTAAATGAGTTAAGGTACAGGCGTGCCCTGGCATCTGTGAGGGTTCCATTCTAGAACCAACCATGGTTAATGGAAACCACAGGATAACTGGGTATGCCCCCCTACACTCCAGAGGCAAAGGGAACTGAGCTCTCCTAACTTCCAGAGGGTCTTCTGAGACCTGTAGAGGACTTGCATAACCACCCACAGTCACTGCAGGCCTCAGAATGGCCAAAAAGGCAAAAAAATTACTTCCAGTTTTCAACTGAAAACCAAAAGTCACTGGTTTTTACCTTTTTGGCTATTCTGAGGCCTGCAGCAGCAATGGGCAGTCGCAAGCAGCATCTGCAGGCCTCAAAAGACCCTCCAGAGGTGACGAGAGTCCTCACCTCTGGAAGGGGTATGGTGGAGGCTCCACGGGCCCAATTTTAAGCAGCAATTAAACTCAACATGTTATGACAATATGAACATCTATGACCAAGTTTGCACATGCACAGTCAATAATAATGCCAATAATGCAAGGCCACGCAACTTCTGCGTGGATGGCATCAACTGTAAGACACCATCCCCATTTCAGAGTTCTTAAAGTGTGAAAAAATGTGCATCTTACAACCAATGAAATACAGTAGTTGAAGAAGACCCTTTCAGGTATAAATGAAATACAGTAGTTGAAGAAGAGCAGAGCATGGAAATCTAATACAGGTTGAGTCTCATTCAGGAGGGTCCCATTCCAAGAACTCGGATGGCAAAAAATGCACTATAGCAAATCAATTTAAAAAACAAAATTTCTTTGCTCTGGTGATTTAAAAACAGCCTTGATGACCTTTGTAATGCAGGCAGAGGCCATCAGTCTCTCTCCAGGCACTTAGGCTTCATTAGGAGGCAGCAATCCCTCCCTTCACCAGGAGCCCCAGCAAGGGGGAAAGAATGAAGAAGGTGATAATCACTGCCATTTAGCCTTAGTTCAAGTGCTCAGGGGGAAGGGACGAGTGAAGCCTGCAGAAAGAATGATTGATGGATTGTCAGTGGACCGCCCTCTCTGGCATTATTAAATGACTGTTTTCCTTTAATTTAAAGAGCCCTTCTCATCAGCTTTGAGACAGAAGAATCTGTGGATACTTAGGTTGTACCTGTAATCACTTGTATGACTGTCTCTCTGCAACAAGAAAAAGCAGTTTTTTAAACTGTGATTTTAAAGGGGTGCATTTTTTCCCTTCCCCAGGGATCAGCACATTCTCTCTCATTTGCAGGGGGCCATTCGTATTGAGTCAAATCCGTGTATAACAAGGTTGGACCTGTACCTCACTCATTCTACAACAAAAGGGAAGAAGGCAGCTTTACAAGTCCCTATGTAAAGTTTGCAAGGTTCAATGAGGCAAGTGAATGTTCCTCACTTCTTTGTTTTGGTGACAGAAACCTGATCCTTCTAAAATACAAGTGCTAGGTGCTTTATAATCCAGTTAGCATGACTCTTTTTCAAACTTTTCAGTCCTTTGTTTTAAATACCTTAAGCTTAATGGAATTCCCTTCCCCTATGAAGAACAGCTCCCTCTCTGGAGATTTTTCAGTAGGGCCTTAAGGCCTTCTTATTTATGAAAGTTTTTAATTGACACTGAGGGCTGGCGGATTTTAATGATTTTTAATTTTCAAGATCCTGGGTATTTTAATTGCTTTTAATATTGTATTGTTTTATTTTTCCCTTTTGGTGTGGGAGAAAGGCAGGATAAAAACACTATAAACAAATAAATATAATACAATCCTGAATAGGGCCTCCTAAGATACCACAGACCTCAGGCAACTTGCTGGGATATCAGTTCCACTCCTCTAAGGCAGGGGTGTCAAAAGTTTTTGGCAGGAGGGCCACATCAGTTCTCTGACACTGTGTCGGGGGCTGGGGGGGGAAAGAACTAATTTACATTTAAAATTTGAATAAATTTACATAACTTTACATAAATGAATATATTAAAGATGAACCTATATGAATGAATGAGGGTCTTGCAATAGCTCAATGCCTATAAAAGGCCTTGCACAAAGCAAGGCTGGCCTTTCCTTTGCTGCCACTGCTGCATCACAGATGTGAAAGAGCAAGCAGTGGAGGGAGCAGCTCACACGAGAGGTCAAACAGTCGCCCTCACGCTGAGAGAAGTTGCGTTGGGCCAGTGTGGGCTTCAACAAATCTCCGGAGGGCCAGAGGCTCATTGGAGACTGGGGGCTCCCTGAGGGCCGCATTGAGAGGCCTCAAGGGCCACAAGTGGCCCCCGGGCCGGGGTTTGGGCACCCCTGCTCTAAGGGATGGGCTCAAGGGGGGGCCTTTATAGAAACCAACCTGAGTTTCCATCTGAGGAGCTGCTGGTTTATTCCTGCCCCTTTGCCTTCTGTTCCCCTCTCCTTCCTTGTTTTCATCTTGGGTCCCAGCCCCCATTCCCTCAGGCTGGGTTAGACTTTCCCTGGAGGAGTTTGAGTCCCTGCTGGTCCCCATGCCCTTCTCAGAGCCAGAAGGAGTTCTGCTTTTTTATCCTTCCCTCTCTCATCTGGTTCCTCTCAACTCCTTTCCCATGCCCTCTAGGCTTCTATAGGGTTGGCTGCTGCTCATGAGCCCCTCCCCATGCAGCCAGAAACAGGCAGTGGCTGGTGATATCACCAGGTGCTGCAACAACACCCGACGGACTGGCACAGCCATCTAGCCAATTGGCAGTACATCTCCCCCTGCCCACCAGCTTATTTTGCCCCAATGGGGCTCACAAAAGTCTATTGGACCCCTGGTCACACATGCCTACACTGAACCCCAGTATGGTGATGAACCTTCACAGGACTGCCTTTAAAACATGTCAGATGTTAATTATCTTTAAAGCCCTAAACAGTTAGACTGCTGCTCCCCCATAATCCCACCTGCCTATCAAAGACCTCAAAAGAGACTGTGCTCCACACCTCCCCACCATCAGAGGAGCGGCAGGTAGAAATGCAGAAAACAGCTTTTCCAATGCCATCCTGTGGAGCCATCCTGTGGAGAGGCTTGTTTAGAATCCTCATTGATCTTCAGACAGCCAATACTAGTTCTGGTCTGACCACTGCCCCTCTACAACCAATGTCTTTCAAGGAGAGGCACGGATTAAGCCAAAGTAGAGGAACACACTGCAACAGTTGAACACTGCCTAGTAGTGCATGAGAAGAAAGGCAGCTCAACACAATCAAGATCCAAGGAGCGAGACAAATTTAATAGGCAGAAACAATACAACAGAGATGTCCAACTTCGCAACAGCATACTGGAAACTAGGGGAATCCCAACTTCTGCCCCCTTCCCAGCAAAAGGAAAATTCACAGAACGCAGGGCTTCTTCATTCAGCTCTGCAATGTACAGTAAGTTCAAATGCTGTTCTCACCAGTCAGCCAGCCAGCACCCACACAGACTCTTGGCAACCAAACAAACAAAAAAAATAATCAAGTAGGCTGCTTATAGACTGCTTATTTGCTGGCCACCCCCAAATCCAGAGATAAAACCATCAATTAAATGTTGATTCAGATTCAAATTGAAGACCTGACATACTCAAAAAACCATGCTCTGTATTTACCAGCAACTGCCTCCAGTAATCAGGACTAAAGGATCTTGGAAAAAGAGTAGGCTGAGCGTTTAAGTCCTAAGGGGAGAAAGGAGAGCTAAGTGCATACCCATACCTAACATGGCACTGTACTTCCAGATCAGTTATGTGTAGCCAATGGAATGCTTTAGTGTAGTCAACACTAACCAAAAGAGGAAGAATCTGAACAGGTGAGGAAGAGAAAAAGCTTGAAAGTTCACAGTATGTTCTCAAATCACCTAAACATGGAAAGGGGATTGCTAGGATTATGCTTCCTCTGTAACTTCATCAAGAACTCATTTACAATTAACCTAGATAATGTAGAAGTGCCCCACTCTGAACAAAGTGATCAAGCATTCCTGTTTGAATGTTCACTTACTCAGCAAAGTGTGAGCAAATCTGTAATGACATCACTGAAGGCTATAAAGGAAGCCTGTCCTAGATTATTTAAGACCAAATTCATTGCTTGACACAAATTGACTGACACAAATTGCCTGAGCTAAATGGAAAGTCTCATTTGACATTTTGTATTTGGATACACAACCCCAAATAGACAGACATGGGTCCCATCAAGTTTGGGCACAAGCACATATTTTTCAGTATATTCTTTAGAGTGCAAACAAATGGCTTCTCTCAAGCACACAGAATCATGTGACAATCAGCACAAGATTCTGCAAGAAAGTAGTAGTAGACAGCAGCAAAGTACATTGTTATTCGCCTTTTGCAAGAAAACTGGTGGACTATGGCAAAGAGGCTCATGCTTGCAGCATCTCTAAGTGAAATCTCAATTGAGAATTCACAAGGAGGTTCTCATGATTCAGATATGAAGCAAGAAACAGAACAGTGTCCCAAGTTCCATACCAGAAATGAAATACTGTAAACCAGATACGGCAGGGGTGCTCACACTTTTTTGGCTCGAGAGCTACTTTGAAACCCAGCAAGGCCCAGAGATCTACCAGAGTTTTTTTACAATGTTCGCACCATCATAACATATAACATTTATGTGTACAATGTATGTTGGTGTACCTTGCATAACCGCATGAGCCAATATTGCACAACACAACATAATTAACTATAAACATTTTTTGTAATTACTTGAGTTTACTTTGATGACTTGCACTGAAGTGAATCAGCCAAGGATGCATAGCCTGGACAGTAGCTGCTGACAGCCAGCCTCAAGCGCACTTCCAAATGTTCATCAGTCATGGTGGAACGATACTTGGACTTAATGATCTTCATGTAGGAAAAGGCTGACTCACATAAATAAGTGGAGCCCTTCCTGCCTCAGGTACTCTTATATCCCTGAGGGCCCTATTGCCTTCAAGTGGCTGCAGCTGTGCAGCACACTCTGCTGGATGCCCAGGCCTTACCCTTAAAGGGGCCACTGCTGACACCACATCTACCTCCTCACCAGATCTTCCTCAATTCCAATACAAGTGGGGGGGGGGAGCAGATCTCTATACAGACCAGTGCAAAAACAGGGGAAAGGTGTGGGGGAGGGAAGATCTCTATATAGACATCACAGCAAAATTTTTTGGTTGGCAACCTTCAGTCTCGAAAGACTATGGTATAAGCCTACAGCACCCGGTATTCCCAGGCGGTCTCCCATCCAAGTACTAACCAGGCCTGGCCCTGCTCAGCTTCCGAGATCAGACAAGATCAGGCATGTGCAGGGCAAGACCAGTGCAAAACCCCTTGCACACAGAACCAACAGATGGAAGTTGGGGGGGGGCAGATCTCCATACAGACCAGTGCAAAAACAGGGGAAAGGTAAGTCAGCCCCAGTAGAGTCAACGGGGCTCACTCCCAGGGATGCGTGGACAGGAGAGAAGCCTGCCAGCGGCTCCTCTCCAGGTCTACTCACGAGTCAGCCCCAATAGAGTCAACGGGGCTCACTCCCAGGGATGCGTGGATGGGAGAGAAGCCTGCGATTGACCGGTAGATCGCGATCAACGTATTGAGCACCCCTGAGATACAGCATGTGACTTTCAACACAGGCAAACGTAAGGCCTTAGTGAGCTACCCTAACTGCATCTTCTTTAACAATAAGTCTAGAGAAGCTCTCACACACTATTAACACTATCAACCATGTGCTACAGATATTCCAAAATTCTAACTCATTTCATCTACAATAGATACCAATACCTTTTATCTTCATTTAGAATTGCAAATGAAAAATCAGTTTTAATACATACAAAAGAGCCAAGCAAAACAGCCTCTTCATAGAAGCCAAACTCACTCTAGCTCAAATGATTTTTTTCCCTAATAAAGAAAAATTAAACACTATTCAAGTGTCTCAAATGCAGTAGTAAACACTATAAGCACTAGAAATAGGAGCAATGTAGTGACCTTTCAAAATGAGGTTGTTTAGAGAGGTTCCCAAATGTTTTAGCATAGGGACTCACTTTCTAAAATGATACTCTACTGCAGGGGTGCCCAAACGCGGCTCGAGGGCCATTTGCAGCCCTTGGGGACCCCCAATTCGGCCCGCAGGGAGCCCCCAGTCTCCAATGAGCCTCTGGCCCATTGGAAACTTGCTGAAGTTTTGCGCTGGCCCAACACAACTGCTCTCAGTGCGACGACTGACTGTTCAACCTCTCACACAAGCTGTGGGCCGAGGGCTCCCTTTGCTGCTTGCTGTTTCATGTCTATAAAGTAGCAGTAGCTACAAAGGAAAGGTTGGTCTTGCTTTGCACAAGGCCTTTTATAGACCTTGAGCTATCGCAAGACCTTCATGCATTCATATAAGTTCCATCTCTAATATATTCATTTATGTAAATTTATTCAAATTTTAAATGTAAATTAATTCTTTTCCCCAGCCCCCAACATAGTGTCAGAGAGGTGATGTGGCCCACCTGTCAAAAGGTTTTGAGACCCCTACTCTACTGGGAGCCACCTACCTGACCCTTTACCAAAGTGCTTTATTTTTTTAAGTGCAAGACAGACATCTAAGAAAGTGTGAGCTGTTGATATACAGGTGAGACCATACCCTTGCTTTCTTTCAGCAGAGGCTCACTAAACTACTACAGTGGTGCTTCGCAAGACGAAATTAATTCGTTCCGCAAGTCGTTTCATATTGCGAAAATTTCGTCTTGCGAAGCGCGGTTTCCCATAGGAATGCATTGAAATTTAATTAATGCGTTCCTACTGGCAAAAAAAGTCAGAACAAAGTCAAATTTGGTTTACAAAGTGTTTATTAAGTGCTCTTTAAAGGCATAATGTATTTTTCGCTCCATGTAAAGTGAACAGCAGTCAACAGTGGCATTAAGAACCATTATCACTGTCATTAACAAATGGAGAGACTTAAAGGTTTGAGTACTCTAGTTTTCTGGAAACCCCAAGAACTCATCATAGAGTCAGAATTTATGAAGCTCATTTGCTCATAATCACTGACAACACTTTCTTCGCTGTCTTCCTCCCCCTTCCTTAGGGTGAATGTGAGCATAAACTGGCATGAAGCATAAAAAAAAATTCGTCTTGCGAAGCACGGTCATTAAAATTCGTCTTGCAAGTCACCAAAAAAATCACAAAACGCTTTCATCTTGCGAGTTTTTCGTTGTGCGAGGCATTCATCTTACGAGGCACCACTGTATTAAGAGGAGCTACAGTACAAAGATGTTACTTCCTCATAGCCTCCTAGTAAAAGAATCACTAATATCAAGGCACACCGAGACTTGTTTTGTTGATTGAGAGGTAGGGGGAGAACAGAACCTTTTTTCCAACTTTCTGTTTCCCAAACAGACCCATGCTTGGCTATTAAATAGAGTTAAATACCTGCACAAAATAAGTGGGCACTAAAACACAGTATTTTCCTTTTAACTTCCCACATCTGGGTTTCAAATATAATACTGTATTTGCCAGTCAGTCCGTGCTTTTACTCTTATAAGGGGAGGCGGCTCACAGGATTTTCTTGACTTTTGACACAGACAAACCCTTGTTTTAAATAAAGTATCACTCAAAAGGTCTCTTACTAAACTTGTTCATGGTGTAAGAGGAAATCCTCATGCCTTTTACAGGCTTGTTAAAAACAGGAAGTGTATTACCGTTAGCCATTTCAAAAGAGTAACACTGCACAAAACATGGCAGCACTGATAAAGGATCCAAACACCAATTACAACACATCTTCAATCTCCTACACAGCAACATCAGAATATCTGGTTGATTAGGTACTTGACATATTCTAAAGCAGACAAAATACATTTTCTTGAACAAAAGCTAGTCAACTAAAAAAGCAAGCCAAATTAACCCAGAAAGTACTTCCACAATGTCAAAGCACTCAGTTATTGGACCAATGGCAATTTCTTAACTCTGCAGTAAGAAATGTTTTTGGCTGGTTGGATACAAGGCCTTTGAAAATCTAGCTCCTTAGAACATTTTTAAATCTTAGAATCATTTTTTATTTTTTTAATGTAAAAATAAACAAAAACGAATGATTAAATATAAACTTATGTGGTCATTTTAGCAGGTACAATTAAGGAAACTGAAACTATAATATTTAAATCATTGATGCTGGGGCATGACTAGCAATTTCAAAACAAGGAAAGATTAACAGCACCAAGCTTGGTGCCTCTGTGAGACAAGATATAGTGATAGTTTTTCCAAAGTTGTTTTAAAATAAGCTTGCTTCAGTGGTCCACAGGACACCATGACTTAATATCACTTCCTGAGTCTGTAAAGAGTTTCACATATAGTCCTTACAACAATCCAATAATAAGGTAAACAAATATTATAACACCCTTAACTGCAGCCAGGAAGCTGGGGCTGAGCCAGAGTGGTTTGCCTACGGCAACTTACTACATTCAGAGATGAGATTCCAGCCAAGGGAGTCCAGATTCACAGCTCAGCCTCACTGCCACTATACCAACCTAGCTCCCTAATGTATGCAATATCACATAAACCAGAGGTTTTTATTTTATTTATTTTTATTTATTTATCACATTTTTATACTGCCCTTCCTCCAAAGAGCTCAGGGCAGTGCACACGGCTGCTCCCCTCCTTTTTCCCCTCACAACAACCCTGTGAGGTAGGTGAGGCTCAGAGAAAATGACTGGCCCAAGGTCACCCAGGAAGCTTCATAGCTATAGGGTGGCAGGTTTTTTGCTAGGATTCCATGGCTCCCCGGAAGTAGCAACTAATCACTGAAGAGGTCACATTATTGATATTTCCTTGGTGCTCTTATTTCAAGAATGACCAACCACCTACATGGTGCTAACCCCTTCTTATCTTTTCCATAAAGCCTTTGATTTAAATCCTTAACTTTCTGTTCCTCAGACACAAAGCCCAAAATACATTTGCCAATACATCTTCCCCCCTTGTCTTTTCGTCTCTGACCCCATGCAGATGTGTCCCACAGACACTCTCCACTTCTCTTGTATCAATTTACTTTCCTCTCTCCATGTTAAACTAATCATGACAGATGGTTATGTTTGCACAAAGGTTAAAACCCATTTCTGTCCAACGTTGCATATACGCAAAAGGATCAAATGTGTACACCTGTGGGCTGGACAGAAATAGGTTAATGCTAAGTAACAATGGTTAGCTTGAACATAGAATTCGCAGTAGGTTTGCAAATTCTGGCTAAAGCTAATCATGGTTAGCTATAAACCAGACACAAATGCCAATAAAGCTACATAATTCACAGAAAAGAGGGAAGAGCATGTAAACTCAAAGGATACCACACCTTCATATTTAATGGTGGAATGATCAATCTTTTTATCCATCCATCTTTATAATTTAGTCACAATCAGGAGGTGGGTTGGCATCCCAACTAGTTCTTGCATAAGTGAAAATAACTCCCAACAACAGAAGCACTAGTCAGGGTGCCATCCCTAGTTTTTCAGGTGCTGAGAATTTAGGGAAAATAAGGCTCTAAATTTAGTTTAAAAAATAAGGAGCTATTCCCAAGCCACATAGGCAGGACCAGCCATTCCACCTTGCCATTTAAAATACCGCACTGAATCAGTATTTATCCTATATTAAGAACAAAACCACATTTTGTAAAGTTGTACAAGATATGCTCTGCCTTATTTCCTCTACCATTGTCTCTTAATTCTACATTACAATACAGGAAAAAAATCCTTCAGCTACAAAGCACACGCATTCACTCTTGAGGAAAGATTCACACAACCATGCAAAAATGGTGCCTTTAGAGAGACAAAATCTTGTGCTATCTTAAAAACTATTTGATTGTGGTCTTGTTTTCTGTGGGCTAGGGTCTGCTTTTATCAGATGCATGAAGCGTTACCCTTAGTCTTTTTCTGTAAGATCTTTGATAACAGATGCAAGTACACAATTGATTAAGGAGAGGCGCCAAAAAAAACCACAAAATGCAAGAACCATAGTAGAGCAATGACTTTGCTAAGCAAAACTAAAAAGCATAAAAGGCAATGCAATTATGTTAACTGAACACTTTTTGTGGAAGCAAAATCTGTGACCTAAATGAATAAAACTAAATGTGCTGATGCATTCAAGTTTAGTGATTTCATTCTGAAGTTTTCCTTTGAAGTTATTGTTCAAATGCAGCATCATTCACAGCAGCAAAATGTCCTGAAATATGTTTTCCCACCAACTGCTGAATATTGCCATTATGCCAGATTTATGTGTAAACTGATTTGTCTATCTTATGCAGACAGTAACATGACATTATTGGTAGGTGCCATCACACACTATTTTTTCTTTGTGCCATGTACACACATACATATCTGCCAAATAAGAATCACACTTCATCTTAGGAAATGGGCTCAAGTCTAAAAATGATTATGCAACAAATCTGTTTATCTTTAAGGTACTACAACACTTTGTTGTTCCACACTTACCCAAATACCACTGTATTGAAACATTTCAAAATTATCCAACTGGAAGACTAGTCTGAACATGATACACAAAGAACAGGAAGTGTCACATAAAGAAAGCTAAAAAGAGGAATCAAGTTCAAAATGAAACTGAGCAGACAAGAAAAGGACTCAGCTGGACTCCTTCAGATGCTTTTAATTCCAGACTAAAGTAATGCAGTGCTACACTCACTTCTTCACATTATGGCTACTTGCAAAAATGATTAGGTCTACTTTCACCTGGATGCACTGACCAGTAGGGAGCTATTCTCTCAGAGGTGGTTCTCTCTTAGGGACACTTCTACACACTGCAGTGGGCCCGCCATATCCGCAAGCACCATATTAGCAGTTTTAATCAACTGCAGATTGCAAATGTATTTTAAAACATGCACATACCCTGCTGTAGCCTGCTCACATTGCATCCTGCCATTTCATCATGTTCGCCTCACAGCCACCCAAGGCCACCCAAGCCACCCAAGGGCAAGCTATTTACGTATGCTATTTAGCCAATTTATGAAAGTTCAGGCAATGTACGAAGTTTATGCAATTTTTGTCAATGTGACATCTGCAGACTCGAAAATCTACAGATTGTGGTAACTACACTGGGTTCTGGAACCAAATCCACATTGATATGGGGGGCCACTGTACATTCTTAAGTGCATGCTTAAGATGTTTTAAGTGTACACCCATAAACAAACTATGAATGCAAAAACATGTATTTGTTACATATTATGTAGGCACTCAACAAGAAGCTAATACCAAGGGTGCATTCAGCATGGAACTGCACTCAAAGGTTAACCCTAGTTTGACTCTGGACTGAATAAATTGGTCACTACAACACAATCAGCTCACTGCAATGGATCCTGGGGAACTTTTATCTAACTTTTATCTTCCTGCATCTGTCCATATTAGAAAAAGATTCAGTGTACATCTAAAAAACCAACTTTCCTGAGAATGATCAGAAGTTCTAGATACAGTAAAAGTGAAAATGCGCCATGCAAACATATCCTGAAATAAATGATAGTCTATTTATTCAGCCCCATCAGTAGCTAAATGAGCCAAATGAGATAACAAGCATCTGACAGCATTCTGTGCACAAAATGACCTAAAATGCAACAAATAGTCTACTGAAAATACATTCCATAATGCAGGGTCGCAGACACAAAGAGTTTCTGCATCAAAGAGCATATAATCTGCCTCTGGGTAGTGTGGGAAAGTGTACAAAGATACACAAGGCAGCTAGCCCAACAATCATACCAGAAGGTAATGAAAGTGATAAACTCCAAATCTTCTAAATCCTAGTGTATTCACCATGGGCTACCACTGGAATAATACTGCTTCTCAACCAATTATAATAACTATTAGATGATCTGTGCTTCCCTGTTCCAGAACATTCCCAAACTGTGAGAGCTTAAACATAAGATTTTAGTAGCACACCAAGAGAGCACTAGCTATTATGAGCCTGCACAATACAGGGGTCTTTAAAAAATGTACAGTACACACATTTCAATGAGCTATAATTCATAGATACTTCATTGCGGAAAACCTGCAACACTCGAACATGAGGCTGGGGTGTCAAACATGCAGCCCGCAGAAGCTCTTTATCCAGCCCACATTGTAACTAGGATCTCCCAGCACCACCATCAGCTGCTGAGCTGTGAAGTGATGCCTTAGCAGAAGCGACACTGATGGTTGCTTCTGATAGCCCACCTGGTAATCGGGCTCTCCAATATCTTGAAAATATGATCAAGATTTGCCCATTTTCTCTTCTGTCATTTGCACCTATTGAGTTTCTAAGTGAGAATAAAATGCTTATTTCTGATCATCACCTGCTTAATGATGTCATTTCTTGCTTAATGATGTCACTTCCGACCCTTATGAGGTGCCATGAATGCTATTCAGACCACTCTATGAAATGAGTTTGACAGCCCTGATCAAAAGGAAGCAACTGAAGAGATGTGTGGAACTATCTCAGCACTCATTAGTGAACATCTGCAGGTCCCTTAGTCAATGATATCAGCAGTATATAGACACCAATGAGGAACATTTTGTACATTTGATCTAATTCAGGGGTGTCAAACACTGGGTCCCTTTAGGGAGAAGGGTGGGGTATAAATAAAGTTTATTGTTATTGTTATTTCATCCAGCAGGCCAACGTTAGTATCCATGGCACCTGCTGAGGGCCATGATATCATTAAGCAGATGATGACCAGAAATAAGCACTTTCTCATCTAGGAATTCATTAGCTGCATATGACAGAAAATATGCAAATCTTGATCATATTTGCAAGATGTAGGAGTGCCCAATGAGCATGCAGGCCGCTCTTTCAGTAGTGCTGCTTCTGCTGAGCAGTGTTCCCTCTCATTTCCCTCCCCCATGCAGAGTAGTTAAAAACCAGAGCAGTAATAACCACATCTCAAAATGGGAAATAGCAAGACTGACTTAAGTATAATGACCACGCCATGTACATCCTCCAATCCTCCATCAACCAGCACTTGTCCTCTAACCCTGCCTCCCTCAGCCTTGGTTACTGACTCCTTAGAAGCATAATTTCTATCAGTGATCTGCACACCTTGCCTGGCTCCAGCAGGTATGAGAAGATTAGACAACAAAGGAAAGAGAAAAGTTGGCAGTAACTTCTTACAGCTCTTATTACAACTGCCAGTGCTGCAGAGGACTCACCTCACAGCTCAATTATCATAAGGGTCAGATAAGGAGCTTCCACTAGCCTTATGTTTGACACTCCATGTCCAACTCATTAACTAACTTACAGCCCAATCCTACTGCTGGGCAGCATTGGCAGCCCACATGCTGCCCCGAAACAGCCACTGCAAACATCCTATAAGGTATGTTGCAGCAGCCAGTAGGAGAAAGGCACTGGCCCTTCACACCAGTAAGTTCTGCCAAATACCAGGGAAGCATTCCTGGGCGGGAGAGGGGAGGAGGGGGAACTGGACAGGGGAAGGGCAGGCCAGGGGGGCAGTAAGGTGGTGCAGATTCAAGTAGATCCTAGGGGCTGCCGGGGCCCAACACAGGGTAAGGGAACCAAAGTTCCCTTATCCCAAGGAGACCTCTGGTGGCTTTCCTGGCCCTACAGGATACAACAGTGGCCATTTCTGTGTACTGTAGGGCAGAGGCCTGGATAGGATTGGGTTGTCAATTTAATTAACTAGGTCAAGCAATTCTTTACATATTATAAGAAATATGTATGTAAATTATAGAATTATATATGTATGTGACTTATAGTGTCAGATATATTCTGCTATAAGTATGTGTATAATTTGGAGAAACACCCTGCAGTTACCATGAGCCAAGACTCAACTCAAAACACCAGTTTTTCACATAAGGTTCTTTTCAAACTTCCATGACAAGGTTTTATGCATAATTCCTTATTCATTTTACTATGCAAACCAACTATAAATTTGCTGATGCAAGCCTGTAAGAATTCAGAAGAACCTAATCATCTGCCAGATTACAGTGATATTATGCAAATTAACACAAAAAAAATCTCAACAATTTCAGTAACACAAATTAACGTTAAGTCCTTCTTTACTACCACCTCTCAATCAAGTGCCAGTTCTGCACTGGTACTTCCAAGCAGCAAGTGAATTGTCTGGTTACATGGTCCTGACTAAACAGTCTCCTACTAGTACCTGAACTAGTATTATTTTATGCCCCTCTGAAAGGATTATTCATCTTTATACATTACTTCAATCCTAGTTACATTTAACTCCAGAGATGTTCTTGCTCATACATGAACAGGAACTATATTTAGAATACTAAAGATAAATATGAGCCAGTATGGCTCCAGACACTAGGTAATTAGTACTTAACCTGTATACAGTAGCATAAGATCAATGCTTTGATATACAGCTGTCTCATAAACAAAAGAAAGTGTTACCTATACATAGAAAGGAAAAACCCAACAGTAGTGGTCAAGGAAGACTTGAAATGGTGACTAGGCCCCTGCCCTAGAATTAATGCTGAGGCAAAGCTCTCATCCAGTAGTAAGGCAAGAACTACTTATAACAACATGAGATGCCTAGGCAAGCACAGAGTCACTATTTTTCTTCTTCCTGCTTCACAGATTCCCTTTTACTTCCCTATCAAAATCAAATTAAGGTTTTTACAAATGTTTTATATAAGAGTAGGAAACAAAGTTTCTGAAGGAGTAAACTGTATAAGTGACTATTAAAGAAGAAATTATCTAAGCACAGCATCCAATAGCAGCTTTTTCAGAAGGAAGTCAATGGCAGACAGTTGCGAAACAATTTTCCTAGTTTTGAGTTTCTTCTTGCCTTTGTGGCTTTCTCTGAAGCAGTCAGTAACAGCCACTCTTGAAGGAAGTACATCTGGCTACACTAGTTTAAAAATAGCAATTATATTCAACCTAATTTCATATGAGAGACAATAAAAGTCCCATAGGCACACCATAAATTACAGAAGCTCCAAGATGCCCCTGAGGTTAAGAAAGTATTTGCAATTTATTCCACAGTGCTTGCAGCAGATCTTGTTAAGACATTTATGTTTTCTTGAAACTCACAAATTTGGGAAGGGTACATTTGTTTATTACTTTCATCTGTCAGGATTCTGCTTTAAACTGCTCTTCTGACCTATACATAGACTTTAATCTAGTTACATTTTGCATTAAATTAAGCAGTAAGACAAATTTATTTGGAAGAGGCATTGTTACTATGCTGGTGTCAGGAAATATATTTTTATAAAAGGAAATTCTTATATGGCAATGCTCCAACAATATGGTTACCTGATCTAATTGAGATATGGACAGTGGCATTGCTAGGGGAGTGCAGGCCGCACTAGGTGACATGAATGGGGGTGACACGCTAAAATTGCGGTGCTGAGGAGTAATACCGTCATGTTAAATACTGGTGGATGCAGAATTTCCAGCAGAATGCAATGCAAAACACCAGTGACATATCTCCTTTCTATCAAATGTTATGGCCAAAAAACCAGATAACAAAACTGCATGGAGCCTTATGCAAAGTGAAAGTGAGCCTATTGCATGTTTACTCGCAAGTAGGCAGGCCTGCCTTAGGCTGTCAGAAAGGGCAGGCTGAGAGGAATCCAACAACACCAGAATTGTCCTGATCCAATGAATGCAGCCCCAAAAAACACCTGAGAAGGAAGTCCCTCCCTCCAAGAAGATGAATGTATTGAGCCCTATGGAAAGCGAAACTAAGCCTCATGGTTGCGTTTACTCACGAATAAGCAAACATGCCTTGGCTGGTGGTCAGGCCAGGCAAAGGGGAATGTGAAGCCACCAGAATGGTCCTGATCTGATGGAACTGGAGCTCAACAAATGCTCTAGAAGGCAGCCTCCCCCCCAAAAAAGGATCAAAACAGGGGTATCAGCTGATAAGGTTAACTTCTTTGAGACTTGCAAAGCCAGGTGGATTCTGACAGTGATTTGGTTTAAACAGAATTTCTTAAATTGAACTGGGCGCTGGGTAGGGCTGAAAACCTTACTGGTTTTGGAGATGGGGTGTTATTGCAGGCAGGCTATAGAGGAAATTCACTTGGTGGAACAGGGTAGGCTTCTGCTTATTTAATTATTTGTTTTACTTTAATTATTTATACTTATTTATTTTAATTTGCCTGATGATGCCACTTCCACCATGACATCACTTCTGGTGGGTCTTACACAGATTGTCATTCTAAAAAGTGGGTCCCAGTGCTAAAAGTTTGAGAACTGCTGCAACAAGGTGTTAGTAAGCTGACACCGGGGGGGGGGGGGGTGACACCACTAGTGACCATAATCACTAAAATCACAGTTTGGAGGAATAATACCATCCTGTTATATATCAATCAATCAATGCATAATTTCATGCAGGATATGTTCTATCTTTGTTCTATCAAAAGGTACAGCCAAAAAACCAGTGGGGGCGGAGTGATGGTACAATACCACGCCCACCACCTGGGGTGTTGCCCCGCTAACTGCATGGGGGGTGACGACATGCTGGCATTCCGCATAGGGTGACATGAACCCTAGTGACACTACTGAATATGGAGTCAGTATAATCTGATCAATTCCAGATCATTTTAACCTACTCTGTTATGACTTCCCAAAATAACTGATTTACAGATGCCACTGTTGATGTTCAGAAAAATCAGATTACTACCATTCTCTTTTCATCAAGAAAATTAAAATAATTGGACATCAGTTCCTAGCTCATTGGATGCCAAGGCTTTGGACCACAACATACCTAAGCAACGAAGTAAAGCAACTCACCTCAAGAATTACAATTCAGAAGTCTCACAGCATTGACTGGAGGCACCCCCACCAAACAGCACAGTCACTTTTATGAGAGTGTGCAACCAGCTAAGTCCCAAGCCAATACTTCAGTCTCAGTGTTTGGGAACCACTGCCCCCAAAGCATCAACAATTCAATACCAGTCCATCTTTTCTACCATATTCACAAGGTCATTAATGAATGAATGAAAAAACCTTTATTAGACATAGACAGAGAAATCATAAAAGCAAACATAATTAGTCCTAATCCCGTTTATCAAAAACGGAGTTAAGATACTAAATTACTAATAAAACATTTACAGTTAAATATAAAATATCAACATTTTTGACAAATTACATTAAGAAGGCTTAGAAATCGCCAAAAGTAAAAATTTAGAAACTCCCTCTAGCACATCTGGTGAGCAGTCATTTAGGAGACACTTCAGTTTTGCCTCATCCGAAAGCCCATTCATTTTGCAGAGAAGTGGAGTCATTATAAAACAAGCACATATAAGAGCTTAAAGTCAAACACAACACCAAAAGTAAAGTAATATTGAGATGAATACAAGACAACAGAAGTGAACACTCCTATAGAGATTATGGGGGAGACACATTCATCTGTATCGTTCACACACACTTTATATGCAAGACAACCTTTCCCATGTTCAATCCACAAAGAGGATTATGTTGTTCAATGGCATGTAATGATATCCCAACATTCATCCTAGTTACTAGGGGAAGTAGTCTCTTTATCCTAGAAAGTGGTGGAGCTATATAATATTAGCATTAACAATTCCATAATATGTGATGTGAAAGGGGAATCTATATACCAATGCTCCTCTCATTTTAGCTCAGCATAATAGCAGCACAGTATATTTTGCCTACAAATCCCAAAATCTGGTTCGTCTCTTACTAGATAAATTAAACATTAAGGGTTGCAGTAGAATCCTGAGGTGTTTGAGTAGACTGCACCACTTCAGACTCTAGAGCTACAATCCTATAAACATTTGCCTAGGAGTCTCACTGAACTCAATGGGGCTTACTTGTGAGCAGACTTGCACAGCATTGCACTGTAAGTGAAGGATGCAATTTTGCATGCTATCCAACTTTGAAAACTTCCTGCAAGTAACATACACATTAAGAATGCTAGCCCAGACTGCTCTCCATTGTACTACTGTAGTTTTCCACATGCAAGGTGTTCTTCATGTAAAAAATCATAAATGCAATTTCGCACCCGCAGTCTGGTGCTGCCATCCATTCTAGCACCTCAACATTCAATCACCTCATTATGCTGCAATGGTAGTTCAAGCCAAAGACTGCAATAAGAACAGAATTTTAGGCTAAGTTTTTTACTCTTCTATAGGGACACAGTGGCGTGGCAGGTTAAACTACTGAGCCTACAAGCCTGTTGACCACCAGGTTGGCAGTTCAAATTTGCAAAACAAGGTGAGCTCCTGTTGCTTGTCCCAGTTCCTGCCAACCTAGCAGTTCGAAAGCATGTAAAAATGCGAGTAGATAAATAGGTACCAGCTTGGTGGGAAGGTAACAGTGTTCCGTGTACTTAGGCATTGTCTACAGACAAACACCGGCTCTTTGGCTTAGAAATGGAGACGAGCGCCACCCCTAGAGTCAGACAAGACTAGGCTTGACGCCAGGGGGAACCTTTACCTTACCCTCTTCAGAGACCATAATTCTACCTGAGAAGTTGATCTAGGCCTGATCAGGACATGAATAGAAGGCTGTCAACCTCATATATGCCATGTCTGAAACATCATAAAGCAGATGGAGTCTATATTTTATTAAAAACTGTTTTTCAACTTTATAAGTCCACAAGTCAAGACTTACAAAGTAACTAAACTATACTAACAAGAAATACCAAATTGAATAAAGATCAATTTGTATAAAATAGGTGGTAGAACTAAACCAGTCCTAAATTTAAAGGTATTAAACACCAAATGCATAGGAAAAAGGTCTTAACACTGAAAAGAAAGCAAACATTCACACCAAATAAAATTTATAAAAGAAATAAGTAAAATCTCCAGTCAGCCTACTAACAAGGACAAAGTCAAGAAAAATATAAGATCGAAAGATCCAGCACTGACAACAACAAGACAAAAATGAAACAGAGACATAACTATTAATATCAATGCATTATCCATTATTTCAAACTATGCGCCAAGAACCAATAGCATTCCTCAGAAGCTTTTCCAAATCCTTCACTAAGACTTCTATGGTGGCCATGTGCTACCTTCAGGTTCAGAGATAGTGTACCTCTGAACATCAGAGGAACAGTGGCAGAAATCTCTCTTTGTGGACTTCCCAGAAGAAACGGAGTTTGTACATCTAGTTGCCCACTCTGAGGAAAAACAATGCTGGTCTAGATAGGTCTTTGGCCTCATCCAGCAAGGCACTTATGTTTAAGATGAGTAAAAAGGAACAAAGTTGGCTGAAAGACTGATTGCCCACAACACTGGGCAATGTTGCCTGATTGCCAACCAGGGAATGTTGGGTGTATTGTAGGGTGCACTCCCAGTTCATGCAGAACTTACCTGGGTCACAGTGCCCCCACAACCTCTTTTTCTCAGCTCAGCCGGACACAACCATCTTGGATCTCACAGATCCAAGATGGTGGTGCCCAACTCTCACAAAATTTTATGAGACTGAAGATGGCGGTGCCCAGGGGAACAGACAGGAGGGGCAAACAGGAACATCCCATGCATCTGTAAGTGTGCAGCGATTCCCTAAGGCAGGGGTCTCTAAATTTTTGGCCGAAGGGCCGCATCAAATATCTGGCACAGTGTCGAGGGCCAGGAAAAAAATTAAATATAAAATTTAAATAAGTACATTAGAGATGGAACTTAGATGAATGAATAAATGAAAGGGCTCAAATGTCCAGGACTTCTCCAAGCACAAACATAGCCCAAGAAATAAAGCACACACTTAAATGGATGCCCATTTCCCCCACTCCACTAGCACAACTCTGGTTGTGTTTGGTCAACTGAGTCAGAGGCTCTCAGGAGATCAGAGGCTGGCCGCAGGCCAGAGAGAGGCTTGCCGAGGGTCGCATCAGGCCCCCGGGCCAGGGTTTGGAGACCCCTGCCCTAAGGCATCATGACACATACTTTGGGGACCTCTGAAGTAGACTACCTCCCAGAATATTCTGCTAGATCTCTTAACAACTTTAGACATAATAGATCATACCATTATTTTAGAACAGCTTGACCATCTACTTCAGGCTGTCACTCAATTATCCTTCAAATCTTACCACTGTCAGGGTATAATCACTGAGGAAATTAGACACATGCCAAGGAAATTAATCTGTAGAGTTCTATGAAGTTCAGCATTACGAATGCTATTTAACATCTACATGAAATGGCTGGAAGAGACAGGTATCATCAGTATGTTTTGTAACCCCATTAACAAGGCTTTCAGTAGTGGCCTTCTCAGTCCTGAACCTGTAGGCTCAAACAAACCAAATAGGACCAAACAAACCAAATAAGACAAATAAAAAGTTGGTGAGTAATCCCACTACTTTGAGTTATGCCATTTTAAAGGTAGTTATCCCATCTAAGCAGGTTCAGAGGCCAGGGCACTCCTCTATATTAGTACCGCAGACCCCACAGATAAGTCGAGGGCAGGTTTTGAGCCAACAATCACGGAAATTTCTATGACCCTCGGATAAGTCAGAGGTTAAACTTAGGGACTTTATACTATAGTTTTGTCTGATTTTACCCAAGGCCAGATCCTGAAAAATAACCTACCACTAATTGTTATCTAAGAACTGTAGTCTCTAATTTATTAAAAACATAGTAAAAGATCATAAGATACATTTTTATTCTTTTTTAAATTCTGGTCTTCACCACCTTTTTGTAAACACTATCAGAGTAAGTGCACTTTAAACAACATACCAGTAAAACAGTGGCTCCCAACCTGGTATTCACATACTCCCAGGAACACTCAACAGGACCTTTAGGGGTACAGTGGTGCCTCGCAAGACGAATGCCTCGCACAACAAAAAACTCGCAGGACGAAAGCGTTTTGCTATTTTTTGGTGACTCAAAAGACTAATTTTAATGACCATGCTTCGCAAGACTAATTTTTTTTTTTATGCTTCATGCCAGTTTATGCTCACATTCACCCTAAGGAAGGGGGAGGATCTTCATGCCAGTATATGCTCACATTCACCCTAAGGAAGGGGGAGGATCTTCATGCCAGTTTATGCTCACATTCACCCTAAGGAAAGGGGGGGGACCTTCATGCCAGTTTTTGCTCACATTCACCCTAAGGAAAGGGGGGGGAATCTTCATGTCAGGTTTTGCTCACATTCACCCTAAGGAAAGGGGGGGGAATCTTCATGCCAGTTTACGCTCACATTCACCCTAAGGAAGCGGGAGGAAGACAGCGAAGAAAGTGATGTCAGTGATTGTGAGCAAATGAGCTTCATAAATTCTGACTCTATGATGAGTTCTTGGGGTTTCCAGAAAACTAGAGTACTCAAACCTTTAAGTCTCTCCATTTGTTAATGACAGTGATAATGGTTCTTAATGCCACTGTTGACTGCTGTTCACTTTACATGGAGCGAAAAATACATTATGCCTTTAAAGAGCACTTAATAAACACTTTGTAAACCAAATTTGACTTTGTTCTGACTTTTTTTGCCAATAGGAACGCATTAATTAAATTTCAATGCATTCCTATGGGAAACCGCGCTTCGCAAGACGGAAATTTTCACAATACAAAACAACTCGTGGAACGAATTAATTTCGTCTTGCGAGGCACCACTGTAATTGAAAAAGAATGAAATAATGGCAGAAAAAGGCAGGCCGTGCTCCAGAATGCCTTGCAAGGACCAGCAAGGCAGGAAAGGAGGTAGCTAGCTGGCTGTGAAAGCCCCACCAATAGCTAGTCTTTGGTCATCAATTCATCTATGGACCAGTGATTGAAAACCATCACAATAAAAAAGCTGAAACATAATATGAAAAGTGATCACGCAGAATTTCTCAGCATACTTCTGGTGCAAAGGCAGAGCCTTCTGTTCTTCAAACAGATGAAAAGAGAAAATATTTGATGAATACATGAAGTCTGGGCTTTCATATGGAGGAGATGAAGGCTTGTATTATTACAAACATTTTGCTAATATGAAGGGTACAATTTATGGAAATGGGCTGCCAAGGGATATGCAAGTGAAAAAGGTTGGGAACCACTGCAGGAGATCCATGAATCAAATCCACCTTTAAGGCGGACATGAGGAGAACCATGAATCAAATCCACCTTTAAGGTGACTGTTAAGCCAGAAGCTCTACATACTACATACAACATACAACCCATAACACATAACTGAGAGCGTGTAATTCAATTCACAGCAGAGATGAGATATTTGCCACCCTTTTTACTCAGAAGTAGACCCACTGCTTTCCATGGGTGTTATTCTTAAGTAATGGTGAACTGAATTGTAGCCTAGGAAGGAGGGTCCCATCCTGGTGTTTCAAAACAGACCTGCTTTGCAAGTATTTGCAAAGCATTGGCAAAGCAGAACCAGGCTGCAGCAGAAGGAAGGAGAATAAAAGGTTAACTTTGGCTAGAATGTCCCTGGAAAGTAACTATAGCAACTAAGGAGGTGCCTGCCTGAGCAGAGCAACAGCTCAGCTGAGAAAACTGTTCAGAGTTGAAAGGCTCTGCCCTCTGATTGACCTGGAGATAAGGCAAAGTGATAATTGGAGCTTGATTACTTGGCAAAAATTTCATGTACTATATGTGAGTATCTATGGTAAGTGGCAATAGTGACTAAGAGTGCTTTTTATCAACAACATCTGCTATACAGGCTCCTTTTTAAAGCAGACAGATCATACCATACTTATCCATGCTTTTGTAAACTGAAGGGAAAACTGTTGCAATGAACTCAGCTGCCACTGGAGATGACTCAGAGACTACAGCTGTGCACAACACCACAGTTTACCTCCTGAAAATGTAAGGAGGTCTACACAAATGTAGCCAGACTTGTGGCAAGTGAACTGGCTACTTGTGAGCTTCCCAGTCAAAATTCAAGGTGCTGGTTCTTGCCTTCAAAATCCTCCACAACTTGGGTCCAACTTAGAGAATGTCTCTTTCTATATGAACCCAGAAACATAAGAACATAAAAACATGAGAAGAGCCCTGATGGATCAGGTAAAAGGTCCATCTAGTCCACCTTCCTGTATCTCACAGTGGCCCACCAAATGCTTCAGGGAGCACACAACAAGACACAGAACCTGTGTCCTGGTGCCCTCCCCTGCATCTGGCAATCTGAGGTACCTTACCTCTAAAACCAGGATATTCTAGCTGCAATCCTCAGATCAAGCCCTGCTACATAATCTATTATAGACAGTGATACTGTCAGCACCTAAAAGACTGAGGAATCAATCCTATCCAACTTTCCAGTACTGATGCAGCCATGCCAACAGGATGTGGACTGCAACCTGGGGGGTGGCAATCACGGAGGACTCTTCAGAGTAAGAGAATGCTTGTTTCCTTACCTCAGTGCTGCATTGATGCTGAAAAGTTGGATAGGACTGGACTCACTGCAATTACTCCAAGGCTCTAGAACAGGGGTGTCCAAACATTTTGGCAGGAGGGCCACATCATCTATCTGACACTGTGTCAGGGGCCGGGAAAAAAAGAATTAATTTACCATTTAAAATTTGAATAAACTTACATAAATGAATATATTAGAGATGGAACTTATATGAATGAATGAAGGTCTTTTGGTAGCTCAAGGTCGATAAAAGGCCTTGCACAAAGCAAGGCCAATCTTTCCTTTGCTGCCACTGCTGCATCACAGACGTGAAACAGCACATCACAGATGTGAAACAGCAAGTAGTGGAGGGAGCCCTTGTCCACAGCTCAGGTGAGAAGTCAAACAGTCATCCTCTTGCTGACAGCAGTTGCGTCGGGCCAGCACCGGCTCCAACAAGTCTCTGGAGGGCCAGAGGCTCATTAGAGACTGGAGGCTCCCAGAGGGCCTGAATGAGAGCCCCCGAGGGCCGCAAGGGGCCCCCGGGTCGGGGTGTGGGCACCCCTGCTCTAGAATGAGATCAGGAACTGTGTTCCATGTTGGAACTCTGGGGGAGGGTTGCAACACCCATTTTTTGCACCTCAAATAACTATGATGCCATCAGAATGCAGAAGACTGTAAAAATGGTTTTAAAGAATAAAGCAAATTTAAAATTGCACTGTTTTTAAAATTGTTTCATTCTTACATAAATCATTCTAAACTTAGGAAAAGCAGTGTTTAGTAAAAAGGCCATGGTGCTATGACAGACATGAAGGGATTCTTCAGTACTCTATCAGGAAACAAATCATTAGTAGTAATATGAAGCCTGAAAAAAATCCATGTTCCTAGTTAACAGGCACCCAGGAAGTGAACAATATCAATTATTCTGGTATTCATTTTTGTGTGTGTGTGTGCCTAGTACAAAAAAACACAGCTACTTAAATGCGTGAAATTATTTTTCCAATTCTCCATAAAATACAAAGTTGAATAATACAAAACCAAATATTCAGAGTCCAGGAAGAACTAATAGAATCATAGTAGGTCAAAGATAAATTTTAAAAGTCACAAGAATTCAGAAAGTTCTTTGTGACTGAGTTATTCTTATGAACTAATTTCTACTCTACTGGCTGTCCACAGAAACAATGTAACAGCTGTGGTTTGCAGTGTTGCAGCTGTACAGATATTCAGAGAATAGAATAAGAACAATCTTGTCAACAATTTATTTCTTAGCTGGATACTTTAATTCACTATATTACTTGATGCAATCTATATTCATTTTGATCAGGCCCACAGAAATAATGCTAAATCAGTGTACAACATAAACATTGTTTGGAAATATAAAATACTTTATCAGCAATTTCACACAATATTTTAAACCATCATGGTCATATTTTAAAAGTAGTCATGAGGAAAGCATTGCTGTTTCATACTTGCTATGTCCTACCACTGGAGTTACGCTTCTGTAATCTAAAGGGTCAATTCAATTTCTCAGCAAATTCATCCTCTCTTGGACACAAACCAAGTGCACAGAGAAGGGAGTTGCAAAATCAGAACTGCTCATTTCTTACTCATTTCTCCTCATTACATGCAGACCCACATACATGTGCAGAGGACAGACTGGATTGTATCCTAATACCTTAGATCTGTGATAAAACAGACCAGATAAAAATGAAGGAAGACAACTTGAAAAATAATTCTTCTAATCAAATCATGGAAAACTGTATTAATTACTGGGCACGCATTCAAAGGTACTACTTGGGATCCACAGGTACACTCCCTTCCTGAAGGGGAGAAGATATTAGGAAAGGCAACAGGAGATCATAATTTGTTTTCAACTACTTCCAGTTCTTTTGAACTGTACCTTTCAACATCTTTAGTCAGTCTGATGGAGACAAACACAATATGGAAAAAACAGCTTGTTAAGTCTAGATTCCATAAGACAACATTCAGTACCTCTGTTCTACAAGCTGGCAGTCAGCATGTTCTGAAACAATATTTCCTTTAAAAAATTAAGCCATAGACTATATCATGGAAGACATACAGGCTAGAAGGAAACTTAATTTTATATTTTGTTGTCAAATTTAGATAAACAGCAAGTATACATCTAAAAATATATTTTTCGGCTTCTAACATGCAAACCGGTCCTATCACAACAAAGTTAAATATAAATTCTATGTTAAATCACTGTTACATCAAAAGACTGTTAAACTACCTGAGGAGGACTGGGGAGGGATGTCTGCAGTAGTTCTAAACTACTACGGAAAAACTGCAATACAAATGACTGATCCATATGGGATCAAGAATGGAGTTACCTGCTCCCCATTCTCCAGAGTCCAGAGCATGAGAAAAGATGCTCTGGACTATGGCCAAGAACATGGGTCTCTCAACTTTTCGGCCAAAGGGCCACATCAAATATCTAGCACAGTGTCAAGGGCTGGAAAAAACAATTAAATATAAAATTTAAATAATACATTAGAGATGGAACTTATATGAATTAATAAATGAATGGGCTCAAATGTCCAGGACTTCTCCAAGCATAAACACAGCCCAAGAAATAAAGCACACACTTAAATGGCCCCCATTCCCCCACCCCACAAGCACAACTTTGACTGTTTGGTCAACTGGGCCAGAGGCTCTCAGGGGATCAGAGGCTGGCCATGGGCCACATCTGGCCAGGGTTTGGAGACCCCTGGCCAAGAAGGTGGGGAAAAAAGAAACTGAAGAGAGAATTTCTTCCTTTCTTCCCACCTAGGATACGCAGGATCCAAAGAACATACTCATTCTCTTAATTCAAGAATGGAACAGATCTGACACTGTCATCTGCCACTGATGGGCCCTGCAGCAGGTGGTGATAATTCTCTTCCACTATCCAAACAGCTTTAACAGGAAGTAATCAGAGTACCCCATCTGACAATATTGTCTCTGCTATTACTTGACAGTGCTTAATCTCAGTTGTGCAGAGGTGCTTCTTGCTACCATCATTGCTTACTTCCTCTCAAACACTCACCTGCTTTCTCCCTTTGGGATGCAGTGGATATTAGCCCCAGCACCAGTGTTCCAAAGGAGCAAGAAAGCAACTGGAGGTGGTTGCTTCACCACCACTGGTTACTCATTCAAGTAGGTCTATGACAGTGGCAAAGTGCTATGGCCTCCCCTCTCTCAAGCATAGCAACTAGAGCTGGGCCTACTGGGATGAGCCTTCATAAGGAGCAGCCACTGCTTGCACTCTCTCTCCAGGCTAGAGAAGTGAGCCTGGGGACTCCAATTCTAAGCCCACCACCACCCAGAAGAAGACAGGTTATCAATCAAGGGGAGACAACTGCTACAAGAAGCCTAAATCCTAAGCATCATGTTGCCCAGGAAAAGCTAACACACAGGTGAGTTAGCTGAGGAGCAGCCACTTCTTCAGCTAACTCACCTGTGTGTTAGCTCTCCCTGGGCAACATGAACCTTAGGACAAGACCAGGATGACCAGATGTCATAACCACAAAGAAGGACAAGGCACCCCAAAACATACCCAAGAAACACACCCAAGAAAAATGTAGGAAATGACCAAATAAAGAAATAAACACACCCAAGAAAAATGTAGGAAATGACCAAATAAAAGCTAAAAAACACTCAGATATTGATTTCATGTGGTTAATTTAAACACTACATTCCTTATTGTTAAATTTAAGGCTATATTACACACAATCTATTAATTACCAGAAGGCTATGCGCTGCCTGCAAGGGTCTGCTCACAGGGAAAAGAAATACATTTAAGTTCTTTTCTTGGACAAGAGGCTAAAAAAGGACACCCTGATCACCCTGAACTAATATGTTGCCAGAAGACTGCCTAACTGACCAGAGAAAAAGCACACAGTCAAGGACCCAACTCCTTGCAGATGCAGCTGCCTCTATGAGCTCACCTGCCCTTTCTCTCTATGGACAGCAATACACTGAGGACTAGGGGTGCTGGTTCCAATCCTGTCCACTTCAGTGCCTAAGGAGAGCGCACAGGAAAGCAAGCAGGGGTTGCAATAGCTGCCCCAAGCACGCTTTGCTCACGCTTTCCCCTCTGAAAGGTGCACCGAGAAGCCCCAGCTTCTAACCCACCACCCATGACTCCCACTTCCATGGCATCATGGGGAGGAGAGCACTGCAAGAGAAAGCCACTGCTTCTTCTCACCTATGCACTTTCTGGCCAATTAAGTTGTAAGAACATAAAAACATAAGAGCCCTGCTGGATCAGGCCATAGGCCCCTCCACCCTATCTTCCTGTATCTCACAGTGGCCCCACCAGATGCCCCAGTGAGCACACAAAACACCTGCACCCTGTTGCCACTCCCTTGCACCTGGCATTCTGAGGTAGCCTTCTTCTAAAACCAGGAGGTTGCACATGCCTATCACAGCTTGTAACCTGCAATGGACTTTTCCTCCAGAAATCTGCCCAATCCCCTTTCAAAGGCATCTAGGCAGGATGCCATCACCACATCCAGTGACAAGGAGTTCCACAGTCTACTCATTAAATAACCAGGAGGTCGCACATGCCCATCATGGCTTGTAACCTGCGATGGACTTTTCCTCCAGAAATCTGCCCAATCCCCTTTCAAAGGCATCTAGGCAGGATGCCATCACCACATCCAGTGACAAGGAGTTCCACAGACTGACTACACCAATTTACACTAAGAGCACAATCCTAGGCTTGTCTACTCGGAGGCAAGCCCCACTGCATCCAGGCTTACTCCCAGGAAAGCATGGAAGGATTGGGCTCCAAGCCCATCTAGGGCTGGTGTGGCTGCGGCCGGAGGCAGGATGCGTGCCACGAACCCCTGAGAAGGCTTGTCAAAGGCGGGTGGGCGTGAGGCTCTCCACTTGTTAAGAGGAGGAAGTCCCGTTAGCCGAGCAGCGCTCCTCCGGCTGGCCGACATCCGACTCCGACATGGCCTCTCCCCGGCTCTCTTGAGTCCACCTGGAGGACACCGGCCGAGCGGCCTCACTGAGGTGGCTTCTCCACGCCCAAGACTTCCCTCCTCACCCACCTGACCGCGACGCCCCAGGCAGCGCAGCCTCGGCTCTCACCCGGGGACGGGAGGAGGCAGCCCGGCCTCTGGCCTGCGGGGGCCGCTCGGTCGGCTCCCCCCCCCCCGCCCCATGAGGCGACGAGCCCCTCCCTCCGTCCCCCTCAGCTCCTCCGCCCCGTCCCGGCGGGAGCCTCCGCCCGGCCTCCACACTCACCAGGCTCGAGCGCCTCACCACCGGCCCGACCTCCTCAGAGCAGGGCGCGGCCTCTTACAATGGCGGGGAGGGCCCACCGGGCGGCCGGAGCAGTCAGCGGAACCGCTGCGCGTGGCCACAGCCCGGGAGAGGAAGAGGCGGAGCCCGGCAGGCGGCTCCTGGTGCAGGCAGTGGCGCGAAAGGTGGGAGGACGGGGAGGGGGAGAGGCGCCGGGACTACAACTCCTAGCATGCACTGGGGCGCCCCCCTTGAGCATTTCAGGCTGGAACGTTGGGAGAGACTTGGCAAGCTTTGGAAATGCCTGCTGCTAGACACGTGCATTCCTTTGGCTGTGGAGGACGGTCACTCTGGTGCAGTCCTATGCACTCTTACCTGGGAGTAAGCCCCACTGACTACCATGGGACTCACCTCTGAATAGACATGCCTGGGCTTGGGCTGTCAGTTTCCTCTCCAAGTGCTCAGCCTCAGTGTGAGCAGTGCATGCACGCGCATGAAGATCAGGTGTGCAAAGAAGTAAATCCATGGGGTTCAGTGGTGTGTACTCCTCACAAGCATGCACAGGACTGCAGACAAGGCACATGCACATGCACACAAGGAACAAACTGCTGATGTCTGTTTTGTACTGTTGGTAAGAACATAAGAACAGCCCCACTGGATCAGGCCATAGGCCCATCTAGTCCAGCTTCCTGTATCTCATAGCCCACCAAATGCCCCAGGGAGCACACCTGATAACAAGAAACCTCATCCTGGTGCCCTCCCTTGCATCTGACATAGCCCACTTCTAAAATCAGGAGGTTGCACATACACATCATGGCTTGTAACCCATAATGGATTTTTCCTCCAGAAACTTGTCCAATCCCCTTTTAAAGGCGTCCAGGCCAGATACCGTCACCACATCCTGTGGCAAGGAGTTCCACAGACCGACCACATGCTGAGTAAAGAAGTATTTTCTTTTATCTGTCCTAACTCTGTCTTTTATCTGTCCTAACTCTCCCAACACTCAATTTTAGTGGATGTCCCCTGGTTCTGGTGTTATGGGAGAGTGTAAAGAGCATCTCTCTATCCACTTTATCCTTCCCATGCATAATTTTGTATGGTAACAAACGGTAATGAATTAGGGGCGCAATCCTAACCCCTTATGTCAGTGCTTTCCAGGATTGACATAAGGGCAATGCAGCTCTGAGGTAAGGGAACAAACATTCCCTTACTTTGAGGAGGCCTCCCTGAGTGACATCCAACTGCAGGATGCAGCACACATCCCATTGGCACCTCTATGCCAGTGCTGGAAAGCACTGACATAAGGGATTAGGGTTGCGCCCTAGGTTGTTCAAGTACAGCTGTAGCCACAATAATAAGTTTATTTTATTTATTTACAAAATTTATACCACGTTTTCTCTCCCTGCCGGGCACTCAAAGCAGCTAAATAACTTCTTTTGGTTTTTAAATGCATGACGAATAAGTTATTGCTAGATGTGGGTGAAAACAGTTTTATTTTTTCATGGGTCTTGGGGTTTTCCAAAGTTAGAAGTGTAGAAAGTGATGTTATAATTTATTTTAAAAAAACACCCTTGGAATAAAAACACATAATTATCAATCATAACCACTTTAAACATGTACTAGGTGAGTGATATAGTGTCAGCAGATGCAGCCACATGCATGTAAAGGTGTTAGACCAGGGGTGTCAAACTCGTTTCATACAGAGGGCCAAAGTAAGCATTCAGGGCTCCTGCCGAGGGCCGGAACTGATGTCATTAAGCAGAAAGTGGCATCATTAAGCAGCTAATGGCCAGAAGCCAGACCTTGTTCTCATATAGAAACTCATTAACTGCAAATGATAGAAAAGAAAATACACAAATCTTGATCATATTTCAAGATCTGGAAAAGTCCAATTTTCATGTGGGCTGCCATTTCAGCGGTAACACCTCAGCAGCTGATAGCCTGAGGGCCAGATAAAAAGCTTCTGGGGGCCACATCTGGCTCCCAGGCCTTATGTTTGACACCCCTGTGTTAGACAATCTGAAGAGATGTTAGAGAATCATTTTATTTTTTCACAGATTTGGATTTTTGTGTTTTTTTTACAAAAACAAGAAGTGCAGAAAGCAGTGTTCAGTGTTTTTATTTCATTATCCCTGAAAGAACCCACCTCTAGTTATTGCAGAACAAGGACACACAACATTTGACAGGCAGTGTTGAGACTTAAATTGTCCTAGGGCAAAGATTCTCACACTTTTCTGTCTCCACCAGAACCATTTAGGGCACAGTCCTATCCAATTTTCCAGTGCCAGTGTAGCTGTGCCAATGGGGCATGCACTGCATCCTTTGATGGGGAGGCAGTCACAGAGGCCTCTTCAGGATATGGGAATATTTGTTCCCTTACGGCTGCTGGAAATTCAGATAGGATTGGGCCCTTACTCTCCTAAAGGAGTCTTTGGGAACCCTGCCAGTGCATGTGTGGAGTCTCAAGGAGCTCCAGAGCAGTGGTGCATGTGGAGTGGCACAGCACTGAGCCCAACTCCAAATACCAGCAAAGAGCCAGAAGAATTAGGAAGGAGAGCCATGAACAGGGGAAAGCAAACCAAACAGGGGTCAGATGGTGGCCACATGGTGTGTTCACGGAATCCCTGGAGGGGTCTCAGGGAGCTACAGGGCTCCTAGGAACACACTTTGAAAATCACTGTTCTAGAGGAAGGTTGTTTTAAGAGGGATCCTTGGAGTGTTAGAAAGTTACAAATCTATCTGCATTTTCTGCTATGAGATGCAGGAGGGTATGGTGAATGGGTTTGTCTACGTTGGCATCATTCCAGGAAAGCCTGTGATTCATGGACAAGCTTTATTAAAGTCAACAAAAACACTAAGACTCCCTTTCTGTTTTTCAAGCTACTCTATAATTGGCCACTGTACCCAACTACATCCTTGCTGCTCACTTTCTATGACTCTTAGGGCTGCTCATCACCAGGTGTAGCCACAGTGTTGTCACATTTACAATTACAATGATTTTACATAAGCCACCTGTGGTGAGAAAGCCTTAAAGCAAAAACATTCAGTACAGTTATTTGTATTAATCTCAGTATTCAGTCTATTATGAATAGCATTCAAGGTGCTTCATAACAAAGCATTGAAATAATCAACATAAAAGCATACAATAGCAGATAAAAGTGTAAACACACCATTGCACTGTGGATAAAACCCTTCAAATAAGCCCAGTTGCTAAAAACAATTCCAGCAGCTGGGCTGTTAAGACACAACAATCAAGGAGTAATTAAAACCAAACAATACAACTTAGAGCCCAATCCTATACATGTCTACTCAGAAGTAAGCCCCATTATAGTCAATGGGGCTTACTCCCAGGTAAGTGTGGATAAGATAGCAGCCCTAAACACCTAAAGCCCAGATAAACAGGACAGACTTCACCTTGCCCCTAGAAGAAAGTAAAATAGTGTCATACGAATCTCCTTTAAGAGATAATTCCATAAACCAGGGTGCAACCATAGAAGAAACCCTCTCTCTAACAGTCACATACATAATCTCCTCAAGTGGAGACACCTAAAGAAAGGCCTCTGGTGACTTTCTCAATAGCTGGCAGATTCATGTAGGAGCAGGTGGTCCTTCATGTAACCCAGGGCAGGACCCAGAACTTCATATTGCTATAGGAAATAAACTGGGATGCAATGAAGATCTTCAAAGTGCAATACACTTGCACCAGTGAGCCTAGCCTATATTCAAACTGCTGTGTTTTGTACCAGCTGAAGTTTCTGAAACCTTTTTGAAAGTAGCCCCACATACAAGTCACAATAATCAAAGCTGAACTTACTACAGCACAGGTAACCATGACAAGGCCATTCTTTCCTAGGAGAGGGTGCACTGGTTGAAGAAAGTGTTGAAACTGAAGAAAGGCACTACAAGCTGTGAACTTGTTCTTTTAGAGCAGCATTCTCCATACTGCAGCCTGCTGCATGCCAGGAATATCCATCCAGGTGCAGCGCAGCAGTGGCAAAGGCTGCAGCCTCCTTTCTTCGTGCCCACTCTTCACACAGCCTCGTATTGGGAAGCCACTTCTGCTGCCTGTCACCCCAGAAGGTGCTGTGCTCTGATTCCCTGGGAGAGGCAGCTGCCCAGTGCAAGGCTCTGTGAAGAGCAGATACAAAGAATAGAGGTTACAGCGCAGAACGGAAAGCCTGCACCATAATAGATATTCCTGACTTGGCAGATCCGGCCTGTGGGCCAGAGTTTGGAGGCCCTGTTTTAGATAGACAGCAATGCCATCCAACCCAAGCAGGATAGCATCTCCCCAGTTAGTATCATCAAGTAACTATACTTCTATCTTGTCTCATTCAACTTCAGTTTACTACCCCTCATCCACTCATTACTGACTCAAGACATCTGTTCAGAATATTCACAACCTTGTCTAGATCAGGTGAGAGAAGTAGAGTTGGGTGTCATCTGCATATTGATGATCTCACCCCAAACACCTGAATATCCTGGATATGAACATGTAGATGTTAAACAGCACTGGGGACAAAACAAAGCCCTGTGGAACCACACAGCATAAATGCCATGAGCAAAGCAGAAGTTGCCTAGTTCTAACTTCTGGAATCAACCTACCACATAAGAGCAGAATCAATAAGCACAGTGCCTCCAGTTGCCACACCTTACAGGTGTTTCAGAACAATATCCTGGATGATGTTTTCAAAAGCTGCTAAGTCCAGAAGAATCACCAAATTGCACTTCCCCTATTTAATGCCTTGCGAAAGTCAACCTGTCATCCTGTCAACCAGGATGAACAAGGCAGTTATTTAAGAAAAGAACTTCTGGATCTGGCTTAAAACTGGGTCAAATGCCAGACTGGAATGGGAGTCTAGACAGTTTCACTCAAAACCGTATACTGTAGTTTTATATGTCAAAAGTACACAGGTTTGTTTTGACTAATACTTAGTCGTTCTTGTGTCAGTACTAAGCAAGACAGAATGGAGAAAAGAAAGGCCTAAAGCAACTGGCTCTTTTCATACGAGTTACGTTTCAGTGATCTGCACTGTTATACTCACTGAACTTTGCAACCAAACCCAAAGAAACTTGTCAGTGAATCATTCTCTGAATCATTCTTAATCAGGGAAGGCAGCAAACACACCCCTCCTTGGTGCTGCCCACTGACTATACAACTTGTAAACTTGTAAATACAGTGTATGACCCAATGGCACAGCATCTGTTTGCTTATATGAACTGAACTCTAAGTCCAGAGTGTGCATAGAAAAAACTATTTGAAGCAGAGGTACAAGAAGTGGACAAGCTCTATCTTGTACGCTCAGCCAGGCAGAAAAACAACATAGATGACTTGCTTGCTCATGCAGCAGCTTACAGTTTTAACTCCAGGCACCAAGTGCTGCCAGTGGGGCAAAGAAATTTTTTTAGAAAGAAATTTGGGTGTCTTTAGTTCCTTATTTGGCTATGCGTTTAATCATACCTTCAATCCCTCTTTGTGGAAACCTTAAACACACGAGTTCATATCACTACTTGTATTATCACAGCTCACTAATTGTTCATGTTTTTATAAATTATAAGAGGACAGGCTCTTGAAGAGATTACCTGCTCCTTTTGTTAAAAGAATACTATCCAAGATAGCCATGAAGTTGGAGCACTGGGTTTTCTTATCTCACATTCTGTAAATATATTTTATTCACCTTGCTCCTAACCAGGGGGGAAACGTCAAAATTGGCTTCAATCAAGTAGGTATTCTGCCTTAGTATCTGCAGGTATTAACAGCTTCCAGTATTCTTTTTATGAACCTTCTGCTTGCTATAACTGGAGGTGCACAAGAGTTGAATCAGAAGTGGCAGCAAAAATGCACCAATTAGATGCCTGTTTTCCAGCTTCTACAGAAATAGTCCTTGACAGCTGGAATTCTTCTACAGACTTTCTATGCTATTCACATGTGCCAAGGCCCTGACCTTTCACTTCACCTCAAGTTCCATACAACAGCTTTAAAAAAAAGTTAAGATTACTACCATGATCTACAAGCAAAGCAGAATGTAAACTTGCAGCCACTATCTCAATAAGACCAGAAACACTATAATTTCCAACTTTTTTATTTTCAATAATCTCCACAAAACACAATTTATAGAACTGCCGCCACAAAGGATCTCCAGCTTCCCAGGTCATGCCCCAGTTGGCCTACACTTTTCCAATAAGGTTCTGTTATTTTATACCTTCAATAAGGACAGTTAAAAGAATATTTGTCTGCCGTTGAGTTCAGAGACCCCAGTGTTTCGTCTTGTTTGTTCATATTGAAAAAGCCAAGAAAATTGTTTGCGCTCTGTGCACACTCACCATATAGACATTTAGGGGCCATCGCTTTACACAGTGCATTTTCCATCACAGAAGTGGTTTCTGTGCAGGAAAATGGGAGTCACATTCACAGGTTTCTTTCAAAGCAACAACTAGAAAAAGGATTCCTTGAAAGTGACCCTATAAAACCTGTGGTATCCTTACTAGCACACTGAAATTATCTCTAAAGGTAAAAATAACTCAGATAAATTCTAGAACAAGTTATTAGATGTGAACTCCTAAGAGTCGTCAAACAATTCACAAGCAAAATTTTACAGTATTTTACAGTATTTAAATTAATCAAAATTTTATGGAATTTTGATTAATTCCATTAGTTCACACAAAACTATCATCAAGCATTTTCCTTCAATATTTCCTACCACGCTTCCCCTTTCATTTGTCAATATGATCATTTTCTTCATTTGTTACAGAAGATGGCATTATTTCTGTTCCATCAGCCATTCTATCTGATTAACTGTGTTTCAGACATCAGTTCAAAATTCCAGCATCTTTAATATCATGTTACTAAAAGGTAAAACATTTCAATTTGAAAACCTTTTACTGCCACAATTAAAGGATCAAGTTTCAATACCACTGAATAGGTGCACATATAAAAGTAATATAAAGAACTTCAAACTTACATTAAACCCAAAGAGAGCCAAGGAGAAGCCTACAGTTGACCTCTCATTACATGCCACAGCTGCTCATAAATGGATGCGTAACAAAAATAACCCATCTGCAATTGTTTTCTTTAACAGCTCCCTTCCCCCAAGCAGATGCAGAGCAGTCTTGATGCTGAGGTATTAGCTGAAGTATTGCCTCAGCTATCATCACTTTGTACAAGGAGAACAAAAGGCCAGTGTTAAAGCAATTCATCTGCTAGTAGTGAAAGAGGCCACAAAACAAGCCTTTTGTAAAAATTTTTTAGAAAACTAAAGACAAGACTAGCAAATTCAGAAATACAGCGTCCATTACAGGTGAGAAACAGTCAAGCTACACAAGCTCAGGTAATAAAATAAAGACTACTGTACAAAAATAGAAACTGAGAAAGAGGTCATTTCTACTTTTACTAGATATATAAATTAATGTGATTCTCTTTACAAACATGAGAGATGGTACATTCTTCCCTGTGAACCTGTCTTATAGAATAACAGCCAAATAATGCCCCCTAGTGATACACTAGGCTCACTGAGGCTCACTGAGAACAGAAAAATTAGGAACTTTTGGGGTTGCTCAGTTCTTCCATTAATGAAGTAATTTCCTTTCATTATTTCCTTGTATTTTCAAAACTAATGATTTACATCCAAGTTTTCTCAAGACTTGGAATAATTCCATCCATTCTGTTTTTGTCCCTGGACTTTGGATTCATCCAGCTTACATAGTGAATTCTTTAAAAACTTCCTTCCAAAGTTTTGTCAATTTGGCTAAATTTGATTACTGAGCATTCATACTGTAAAGATCAGATTATCTTCTCAGTGCTCCAAAAACACTGTTTCCATTCCTGGTGATATCAAAACTGCTTATAAATAGGTAGGTTTCACTTTCACAAAATTACATAACAATTTTGCAATTGGACATTTATCCTATCAATCTACTCAGAAAGTTTGTATGAAATCCCTGGCTGGGGGAGCAAGAAATTGATTAGAAAAAAGATAGTCAAGCAAATATGACACTGAACAGTTAACCCATTTTTGCCCAGCCCACAGGTGTACACATTTGGTCCCTGTTGCTTATATGAAACATTGGGCAGAAATGGCTTAAATAAGCCTGTTCCACTTCTGTGATGGTGGACCAATCACTACTCTGTTCTTCTGTTTCCATCTCTTGTATGTTTGGTTTATCTAGACAGTATGACAATTTTTCCATGATGATTCCATAGTATAATCTTGTTTAGTTTTGCAATGATGTCTGAACAAAGGAGATGCATTCATACTTGAATAAAGCTGAAAGGAGAAGACTGGAACACAATATTGTGGTAGCAAGAGTCACCATGCATACCAATGTAAGATGATGTTTGAGCCCAACCGGTATCTGCAGTTTCAATTCCTTGCTTACCTACAAAGGGAGAGTTGAGTTGTTAAAAGATAAATAGGACACTTTTTGCTCAAAGTGTTTATTCCATATTAGCCTTCATATTTTAACTGCTTTTATTTCTTTTCTTTCTTTTTTTTTGTGCCGTACATTAGGATATGTTGTTCCTTCACAGTTAATTTTGGCACTTACCATTTGAAATGGCTCACTGTTCCCACCTCCTTTAATAATTATTTCCTACAGCAGAGCTTTTTAGACTGGGGCATCATGACACCCCAGCCTGTGGGCCTTGGCCTCTGCCCCCTTAAGGGGTGGGGGCAGCCAGGAAGCAGGGAGGAGGCAGCAAAGTGTTCCCTAGGATTGTGCCACTTGGGGCTGCAGGGGCTTGGGTGCACTTACCAGAGCCTCCTGCAGCCTCCCAGGGGTGCAGAGAGCCCTGTGCGACCTTCTGCAGAGCCCCTCGCAACTTCAGAAGTGGAAGTGGAGCGATCGCACTCCACTTCCGCAAAACCGGAAGTGGAACGCGATTGCTCCACTTTCACTTTCAAAGCTGTGGGGAAACCTGCAGAAGGTTGCGCAGGGCTCCCCGCACCTGCAGGAGGCTGCAGGAGGCTCTGGTAAGTGCACCCAAGCCCCTGAAGCCCCTTGAGAGGCACAATCCTGGGGATCGCACTGCTGCCTTCCCCCAGACCCCGCTGCCTCCCCCCCACCCCTGCAAAGACTTAGAGTTGTTTTCAAACTCCCAGAGAGTTTGAAAACCGCTGTCCTACAGCACTGCATTGAAAACCTGGAAAGTGAAACACTTCCAATCAATAAACCCCTCTGTCAGGAAACTGGGACTTCAATTCTGTATAGTTAGGCTGCTAAAATACGACTGAAATCAAGAAAAGCTCAGCTTGATCAGATCAAAAGTCCAGCATTTCTACAGTGTCCAAACCCAGTGAGTCTGGGAAGCCTACAGTTTCTTAATCTACTGCAGAGGTTTCCAAAATGGGCATGAGATGCATTTCCAGGGGCATCATGGGACATGCCCTGTCCAACCCACTCGGCAGCATGACACACTGGAATGCAATGTGGAGATGTAGAATGGCAGACAGGGCTTTCTGCGGAGAAGGGCCCATCCTTCCTCCCTCCCTGCACCTTTTTGTGCTATTTTTGAAGGGTTTTTTTTTCCTGGCACAGCCCAGAAGTAAGTGGTGCTGACATCAGCACGTCATCACCATTTACTTCCAGGTTCAGAGCTCGACAATAGTATTGTGGGCCAGGTTATTTTGGGAAGCTGGAACTTTCCACTAGAACAAAAAAATAACCAATAGAAATAAGAAACATGAACATACAGGTTTGAACTTCATGCTATCCCAACGACAGATATACAAATCCTTCTGGGAACATGGCGCTTCTATTTCAGTTTCTTTCAAACATTCCATCGATAAGAAGGCTAGGAGAAGCAAATATACACAACATAAACTTAGTTGGAAACTTAGGAAATTGTGACTAGAAATGCACTATTTCCTACCATTCTGAATTCCTGTTTAAATATCTCACTCAGATCTCCATCAAAGCATAAGATTCTGCCTCCCTGTCCCCAAGATTTGTGATACTGTACCACCTCTCTTTTCATTCACCTCCCAATTTGTTATTCGATCTCATTCCCAAAGTAGAAAGTAATTCTCACATTTCTGGGAACTGATCAATATTTCTGGATTCTTTAACACCACAGAGATTTTTCCACCACTCCCTGTTGGTCGGTGATATCGGCAGTGCAGAGGTAATATTGCTCTAAAACAGGAAACGCATTCAGGGTCAGGTCTCATGTAAATGAGAACAGAAACTTCAGTGGCTAAGTACTCAGGAACTTCCAAATCTATATCATCTGTAATCACCAAGGCCTGTAGAAAAAAACCAAAAGCACAATTAAAAACAAAGTTATTATAGAATACAGTCCAGGTACAGACAGAAGTATCGGTGTAAAGCATTCTTTCGATAAGTTCCAGGGCAGGTTCTGGTGTCACATTCCTGTACCTGCTGCTTAACAATGGAAGTACAGGTTTAGACAAAAACTGCCAGAGGCATCAGAAAGGTCAAATGTGGATCTGACACACAAATATTGCAAAATGTTCAAAGAAAGTTTTTTTCTAGCCTTTCCAATGTGATGAAATTTCAAGTCTACAGTGGGCTTTTCTAAATCATTTACTTACATCTTTAAAACACTAACATTGGAATATAAGATTACAGCCAATCCTTACAGCTGCAGTTCTCAAACTCTCAGGGATTTTTTTTTTAAATTTTACCTTTAAATAGCAATCCCCTTAGTAGGACTTAGGGCTCAATCCTATCCAATGTTCCAGTGCCAATGCAGCCCTGAAGTAAGAGAATAAACATCCCCTTACCTTTAGGAGGCCTCCATGATTGCCCCCCCCCCACTGCAGGATGCAGCGTATGCCCCGTTGGTGTGGCTGCATCAGTGCTAGAAAGTTGGATAGGATTGGGCCCTTCACTGGATATCATATGTGAGGTATGGGGGTGTGTCTTAACATTTTCAAGTTTCCCAAAAATAGGAAAATGTACATCATAGTACTTGATATCAAATAGAATTTTTATTTCTCTTCACGGGCTCTTAGCCCGTGGCTCTTAGCCGGGGGCTCGTGCCCGGAAGATCGGGTGCCCTTTTGAACAGTGGACCAATTCAACAGCGGTCAGATTTCCTCCCCTTCTGTTGCGGCAGGGGAGAGAGGAGCAACAGCTGTTTTATAGCAGAGGATCTGCCTGCAGGCCAGTCTCAGAAGGTGGGCCTCGCCACATGTCTGATTTCTCGGGAGGGAGCTCAGGGGAAGGGAAGGGTGTCACTATCAAGAGTGTGACGGGCCAGGGGAGATATGGTGGTGGGGGTCGGACAGGCCGTTACAGGAGAAGGAGAGTTTATCACAGGCTGATCATCTCCCCTTCTGGTCCTTCCCCCAATTCTCGGATACCTGGTGGTCCTGGTGGTGAGTCCCTGGATCTGAAGCTGCTGCTTTTGAATGCCAGGTCGGTGAATAACAAGACCTGTATCATCCGGGATATGATCCTGGATGAGAAAGCTGACCTGGTATGCATTACGGAGACCTGGTTGGACGTGGAGGGAGGCATTAGTCTCTCTGAACTTTGTCCGCCAGGTTTCCAGGTGTTGCAGCAGCCAAGATTGCAGGGACGGGGAGGGGGAGTTGCAGTGGTCTATCGTGAGTCCATCTCCCTTACCAGGTGCCCTGTCCAGCAGTCTCCTGGGTTCGAGTGCTTGCATGTTGTGTTGAGAGGGCCGGACAGGATTGGGATTCTGTTGGTGTACCGCCCGCTCTGCTGCCCAACAGTCTCCCTGCCTGAGCTGACTGGGGTGATCTCGGGGGTGGCATTGAAGGCCCCCTGCCTGTTAGTGCTGGGGGACTTCAATGTTCATGTCGAGGCCCCTGCGGCAGGTGCAGCTCAGGATTTCATGGCTGCCATGACAACCATGGGCCTGTCCCAGAAGATCTGGGCCCCAACACATACAGCAGGACACGTATTGGACCTGGTGTTCACAGCTGGGCACGGGGGCAGCGATCTGGATGTAGAGGAGATCAAGATCACTCCGTTGTCATGGACAGATCACTTCCTGGTAGGGTTTAGGCTTGTTGCGACTTCCTTCCTCCGCAGAGGCGGGGGGCCGTTTTCTATGGTCCGCCCCCCGAGGCTAATGGATCCTGAAGGTTTCCTGAGGGCCCTGGGGGATTTTCCCACTGCCAAGACTGGCGCCTCATCTGTGGCCCTGGTCGACCTCTGGAACGGGGAAATGGCCAGGGCTCTGGATGAGATTGCTCCGGAGCAACCTCTACCACGTCGCAGACTCGGAGCGGCTCCTTGGTTCACTGAGGAGCTGCGATGAAGCGGCAGGGCAGGCGTCTAGAGCGACGGTGGCAGAAAACTCGCGATGAATCCAATCGAACACGGAGTAGAGTTCATTATAGAGTCTACTCCATGGCGGTGGTAGCAGCGTAGAGATCATTCTTCTCTGCTACCATTGCGTCTGCTGATAGCCGTCCGGCAGAGCTGTTCCGTGTGGTGCAGGGCCTCCTTCATCAGGCCCCTCTGGTAGTCCAGGAGGAATACACGGTCAGCCGCTGCGACGTGTTTGCCCAACACTTTGCAGATAAAATCAATCGTATTCGTCGCAACTTGGATGCCACATTGACAATGTCTGATGATGTCCCCTTGGCAACTGCTTGTCCAGTGTTGTGGGATTCTTTTCAGCTTGTGCAGCCTGAGGATGTGGACAGACTCCTTTGGAGTGTGAGGCCGTCTGCCTGCCTGTTTGACCCTTGCCCAGCTTGGCTGATTAGAGCTGCCCGGGGGGGACTGGCTGAGTGGACGGGGAGGGTGGTCAATTCTTCCTTGGTGGAGGGGACGTTGCCGCTCGCCTTGAAGCGGGCGGTGGTTCGCCCCCTCCTGAAAAAGCCCTCCCTGGATTCCACTGTGTTGAATAACTATCGGCCAGTCTCCAACATCCCGTTTCTGGGCAAGGTAATTGAGCGGGTGGTGGCAACCCAACTCCAGAGGGTCTTGGATGAAGCGGATTATCTGGATCCTTTTCAATCTGGTTTCAGGCCGGGCTTCGGAACAGAAACTGCCTTGGTCGCCTTGGTGGATGACCTACGCCAGGGACTGGACAGGGGGAGTGCGTCCCTGTTGGTCCTGCTGGACCTCTCGGTGGCTTTCGATACCATCGACCATGGTATCCTTCTGGGCCAACTGGCCGAGTTGGGAGTTGGAGGCACTGTTTTGCGGTGGTTCCGCTCCTACTTGGAGGGTCGGTCCCAGATGGTGGTGCTGGGGGATGCCTGCTCAACACCCTGGCCTTTGAGGTGCGGGGTGCCGCAGGGTTCAATTCTGTCCCCCATGCTATTTAATATCTACATGAAACCGCTGGGAGAGGTCATCCGGGGGTTTGGAGTGAGGTGCCATCAATATGCTGATGACACCCAGCTCTATCTCTCCTTTCCTCCAGATTCCAGGGTGGCGGTTGAGGGCCTGGAGCACTGTCTGGAAGAAGTAAGGATCTGGATGGGGGCTAACAAGCTGAAATTAAATCCGGATAAGACAGAGGCTCTCCTGGTTCGGAAACCCTCGATGCAGGTGCTGGATTATCGACTTGCTCTGAATGGGGTTGCACTCCCTCTGAAGGAGCAGGTCCGCAGCTTGGGGGTCCTCCTGGACTCGCAGCTGCTCCTGGATTCCCAGGTGGCGGCTGTGGCTAGGGGGGCCTTTGCTCAGCTTCGGCTGGTGCGCCAGCTGCAGCCGTACTTGGATCGTGCAGACCTGGCCACGGTGATCCATGCCACGGTGACATCGAGGTTAGATTATTGTAACGCGCTCTATGTGGGGCTGCCCCTGAAGACGGTTCGGAAACTGCAACTAGTGCAGAATGCGGCAGCCCGTGTGGTCACTGGAGCTAGGCGGTTTGACTCTGTCAGTCCGCTTCTCCGGGGGCTGTATTGGCTGCCCATTCGTTTCCGGGTCCAATTCAAGGTGCTGGTTTTGACCTTTAAAGCCCTATACTGCTCTGGGCCAGGATATCTTAGAGACCGCCTACTCCCGTACAATCCGGCTCGCCCTCTCAGGTCATCTTTTTACAAGTGCCGCCACCCAAGGAGGTCCGGGGGGCGGCTGCAAGAAATAGGGCCTTCTCGGTAGTGGCACCAACATTATGGAACTCCCTTCCCCTTGACTTGAGAATGGCTCCCTCTCTTGAGAGTTTCCGGCGAGGCCTGAAGACACTGCTGTTTACTCAAGCCTTCTGATTCTTTGGCCTTTTTAACATTTTTTACACATTTTGTAGTTTTTACAGGCCTGACTCCTCTGTGACTTGCTCTTTTGTACACTTTTTATTCTGTCTTTTAATCTGACGACTGTTTTTTAAGGTCGCTGTTAATGTGTTTTTAATGTTTTTATCTGCAATTTGTCTTAATCTATGTTTTTAAATGTGTTTTTTTTTACATGTTGTTAGCCACCCTGGGTCCCTTTAGGGAGAAGGGCGGGTTATAAATAAAGTTTTATTATTATTATATTATTATTATTTCAGTGAGCACAAATGTGATTTTTTCCCCAAAAAAACAAGGCCATGGTCTTATAACTTTAAGGAAACCATGGTTTTAAGACATTTTCAGCAACCCTGCCACTGGAACTAAAAAGTCTTGACACATAAATCTTCAATAAGCTAGATTTTTTTTTTAATGCTGGCATTTGACCTCCAAAACACAAAGCTTTAAAATAATTATCTCCAAGGAACAAATATAAAAGATAATTAGATTCTACTAAATTAATCCAATTTAATACATATACTTACTAATTTAGTTTACAGACCAAGTAGTTGGACACATTCCCCTATTTGTTTCCAACAAGGACAAGACACTTGTTGTTTTGTGTCCTATTCCAAATTAGCTTCTCTTCGCCAAAATCAGTCAGTCAATCTAAATTCTTACCTGAGTGAGATTGTGCATTTGTAAAGATGTCAATTCATAGGGATCCACATAAAGTCCTTTTGGAAGGTGTACTTTCACTGCCACAATACTGCTTCCTGTGCCTTCATCAACTGTACCAAAATTTACCCTAATCAGGAGATCTCTGACATTTAAAGAAAACAAATGACAAGTTCTTTCAAAAGATTTCAAATCCTTTCCAAAGGATACAAACAATTTCAAAAGCACACTGGTTTCACTTTTGTGTAAAACATTTCTAAAAGCCTGTGAGACTTTTCTGAGGTGACAACCAATTCTAAGAAAAATTACTAGGGAATGAGCAGGACTTGATCTGTGTATGCAGAGGATCAGGCTCTAAATCTTGTTCTCATCCCTGTTCACATTCACACCATAGAATGTTATTATCATCTCTGAACTGACAGAACTGAAGTTAAAGAGGAATCTCAGTCCAGTTAATCCTGTGTCATTTTAATAGGACTATACTTCAATGTAAGGAAATAATGGACTTGGGGCTCACTTCTATCCAACTTTCAAGCACCGGTGCAACCTCAATGCAGCCCCACATTAAGGGAACAAATTTTCCCATAACAGGACTATACTTCAATGTAAGGAAATAATGGACTTGGGGCTCACTTCTATCCAACTTTCAAGCACCGGTGCAACCTCAATGCAGCCCCACATTAAGGGAACAAATTTTCCCATACCTTGAGGAGATCTCTGCGACTGCCTTCCCATCACAGGAAGCAGTGCATACCCATTGACACAGCAGCACCGGCACTGGAAAATTGGATAGGATTGGGCCCTAAGGCTGCAATCCAATACACATTTACCTGGGAGTAAGTCCTACTGACCTCCATGGGGCTTACTTCTAAGTAAACATGCATAGGAGTGCACTGTTTGTTGCCTTTGAACCCATATGACTGAGTACAGATGAATACTTATATAAAACAAATATAACATTATAATATGTATCAGTGGTTCTTAAACTTTTAGGGAGATTTACTCCCTAATGAGGGCAGTAACACATTCCCAGGATCATGTCGCTAAGGGAAGTGAGCGGGGTTCTTGTACTTACTTTCACTAATGTAGGGCTTCTGCAGGCTCCAGGAGGTGCAGGGAGCTCCACACAGCCCTCTGCAGGGCTCCCCAATACTTGGAATGATGAGACATAAGCACATGCAAAGCACTTCCTCATTGCGTCATAAAGAGTAAGTGCTTTGCACACGCTTATGCCTCAACATTCCAAGCATCAGGAGCCCTGCAGAGGGCTGCATGGGGCTCCTAGCATCTCCTGGAGCCTGAAGCAGCCCTACATTAGTGAAAGTAAGTACATGCACCTCCCCTCACCCCCTTAGCAACACAATCCTGGGGACTGCATTGCTGCCCTCTTCTCTTAATAGGACAGGAGAACCTTTACACAAACTGGTGTGTCGCAACCCACCAGTCTGAGAACCACTGATATATATAATGAAACCATATACATACATGCCATTACACTATTTTTTAATGTTATCAGTTCACTTGTTAGTTACGCTGCATACATGCTAACATGATTAGGCAAGTACAAAAGTGTGAACACATACCTATGAACACACTCATAACAAAAGTACTGCCCAATGTCATGTTACCATAAACCCACCTGTGAAAGCCATTTTTCAAAAGTTGCTGCATGACCTCAGGACATCGGTTTTCTGCATCTACAAAATAAACCAAAAATTAGGTGAGAAATTTTTCTGTTTTCACCCCATTAACATGTTTTTCAGCAACATAAAAGGAAAGCAGCCACAACATCATTGCTCTGTGTTTCCCCTAGAAGCAAAAAACCAGAGTTCTCTGCCATCTGCCTTCCACCAGAGAGGACACTGACCTTTGCAGTGGTCAGAGAACCCTAATTACATTTATGGCTATGTTTTCTGGCAAAGGGGGAAAAAGAGTCTAAGAACAATTAGAAATCAAATTTATTTCCCTGGCCTTTTGACAAATCCCGGGGCAGAAGTGAGTTTGCACTGGCCCAGACAGGCCAACATAGGGGGTGATAGATCGGTGGAACTGGGGTGGGGAGGAGGCACTACTGGATAGGGGAGGGTGGTCAGGGAGGCAGATCGGGACTGGGAGGGGGTGGAACCAGCTGCTGCAGCACATACTGTATCCTAACCCCCCTCCCTGGCCCAAGCAATCCTGCTCGGATTATGCTAGTGATTTTGCTGGCACAGATCCAAGTAGCCCCACAGGGGTGGCTGGAGTGCTACACAGGAAAAGGCCTTATCCCAAGTTGTCCTTCAGCCACCTCCTAACCTGCACTGAATACAGTGGCGCCTGTCTGTTCCAGCACACGTTAGGATTCGGTTGCCCCTCACCAACTACCTATAGGGAAAAAAACTCAGTTTTCAACTTACACACACATTCTGCCATGCAAACAAATAAAGTAATCCAAAAGGCAAAGATGTCCATCTGAACTACCAAGGCATCTCAGGATGAAACTTTAAGAAAAAAGAAATCACATTATTCTGACAAAATTTACAACACTTTATATCAAAATTGTATAGTAGCAGTAATATGTATTTGTTTGGTTCACAGCAGTATGGATTAGTTCAACCTAAGGAAACACTTTAGTGGGTCTTAACCTTGTGGTATCATTGACCCCTTTGAGAATATGATGAAAGCTATGGACCCCTCCTCAGAAAAATGCACATAAACAAAAAATATTTGCACCCAATTCATGGAGCCTCTGAAGCCCATCCATGGACCCCTGGTTTTGAATCCCTGGTTTAGATGAAAATCCTTATGGATGGAGGAGAATAAGCAGAATGGCACATTATAGCTTCCAGTGTACAGGTTGGTCTGGACCCCCCATGAATACTGAACCCAACTGATAATGGAATCCATGGGTGGGGCCATCAGAGGACCCCTGGACACAAAAAGAACATGACCTGAACACAGCCTTCTGGTTGCATTCAGAGGTGTTCTGAGGCCCATAGAGGCTGCACATGGCCTCAGAAAGCTCCCAGAAAGCTCACCTGAGAAAGCTCGCCTGAGGTGTTGGAAAGGTATTTCCGGTTTTTGCAAAAATTGTAAGTGCCTTTCTGACACCTCCAGGAGGTGTTCTAAGGCCCAAAGAGGCTGAATGCAGACTCCCCAGACCTCAGAAAGCCTTCTGGACATGACCAGAAGGTGAGTTCAGGTGACAGCACCTGGAACTCGGCACCCATGCTGAGTCAAATCCATGAATAAAAAGGCCCAAGTTTCATATGCGTTGTTCTAAGCTCTCCCAGTGTTAAAGCATGGCAGTATGCTCTAAGTATCCATATTTGTCAGGGCTCAATCCTATAGAAATTTCCAGTGACAATGCAGCTGCAATGTAGCCCTGAGGAAAGGGAACAAATATTTCCTTACTTTGAGGAGGCCTCCATGACTGCCCCCCACCACAGGATGAAGTGAATGCCCCATTGGTACAACTGCATCAACACTGGAAAGTTGGATAGGATTGGGCCCTTAATTATGCTGGAAGACTAACGTAAGATGGATCATTTCAACAATTCTCATCCAGTGCTGACACTGTTAAAGATTCATAGATATACATTCTGACACAATAAACAGTGCAGTTTCAAAAGGAGAGTAAAAACTGCACTAAAGTATCTACAAAGGCTCTACACTTGGTCACCTGGATGACATTTTATATCAGTCACCTACATGTCTCCATATGAATAACAACATTAACACCAATATAATTTAATATTGTCCATGGCCTTAATTAACAAAAGAGCATTGCTGGATCAGGCCAAGGGCCCATCTAGGGCAGCTTTCTGTATCTCATAATTAATCACATTAATGCAGTAATAATATTTATGTAGCATTTTCTGAGTGTGTGTAGCTCTTCACCTGTGCTATCCTGAAGTTATCCTTACAACAATTTAGTAAGGTGAGTAGCATTGAAATCCTACACATATCTACTCCGAAGTAAGACCCACTGCATTCAATGGGACTTACTCCCACGTTAGTGGCATACTAATGTGATAAATCTTGTGTCAACCTCTATGTGCCAGTCGGTCATTATTTATTATATGTGCATATCCAGTGTCAACCACAGGTGAGCAATGTTGATTTTGCTATCTATGTTTATTTCGGACTTCTAGCCCCATGCCTGCTGAAGGCTACCTGGGTTACATGAAAATAAGATCCACTAAAACGAACAGACATTTCTTCCACATTAACTTCATATAAGATGATAAGGTGGAAACTGTTCAGAAATAAACCCCTCACCAATAAGGGCACTCTTGACAATAATATGGGAATCATTAAGCAAAGAAGTAATTTTTGTACATTTTGTTCTGAAGCCTCGCTTCAGGTTCTGACTTTCAATGAAACATTTCAATGTAGAAATGAGGGGCAGGGCCTTTTTACTGATAGCATCTAAGTTGTGGAATACTTTCACACTGAAAATACAAATAATTCCCTCCTTATGACTTGCCTTCTGCTTACAAGCATACCTCTTTGATATGTGCACTTATAAAAATCTGTCTAAATATTGTTTTATTATTTCAGATGATGATGCTGATATTGTCTGGTTTGAAATATTTGTCATAAGCCACCCAGGAGGGTTGGAAGGGCAGGAAAGAATTTTTCAATTAATTTTTGCTGTACTGAAAAAAGAGGGACAAAGTAATCCTCTAAAGCAGTGGTTCTCACACATTTAGCGCCAGGACCCATTTTTTAGAATGAGAATCTTGTCAGGACCCACTGGAAGTGATGTCATGACCAGAAGTGACATCATCAAGCAGGAAAACTTTTATTAATCCTAGGCTGCAATCCTACCCACACTTACCCAGGAGTAAGTTCCATTTACTAGCACTGTTAAAAGAATATGCATAGTAGCTTGTTAAAAGTACAGGTCTGTAACATCTCCCCAAACATAGTCACATATCATGGTAGCATCAAGTCTAATATACTAAAAATAAAATCTTGAAATGAATGGGGACCCACTTGAAATGGGCTTGCAGCCCACCTAGTGGGTCCCAACCCACAGTTTGAGAAACACTGCTAAAGTGGTGGCTGCCAGTCCACAGTGAACTTCCAGGAAATAAACAATTGTAATCATATGGCAGCACAGATATGGTACTGTCCCTGGTGCATTGGAAAAAGAATGGTCAGTCCCTGACACATGGGGGGGGGGGTTCATAAGAACACCAGAACAGCACTGCTGGAACAAGCCTGGGTCCAGCTTCCTGCACCTCACAGTAGCCCACCAGATGCCGCCGGTCCCAATTCTGTCCAATTTTCCAGTGCAGCTGTGTCAGTGGGGCATCCACTGCATGCTCTGTTGGGGAGGCAGTCACAGAGGCCTCCTCAAGGTATGGGAACATTTGTTCCTTCACCTTGGGGCTGCGTTGAGGCTGCACCAGAGTTGGAAAGTTGGATTGGACCGGGCCCTCAGGTAGCACACAGGACAACCTTAGACCTGCATCCTGGTGCCTCCCTTGCATCTGGCATTCTGACATAGCCCATTTCTGAAATCAGGAGGCTGCACATACGCATCATGGCTTGTAACCTGTGATGGAATTTTCCTCCAGAAACTTGTCCAATCCCCTTTAAAGGCATCCAGGACAGGTGCCATCACTGCATCATGTGGCAAGGAGTTCCACAGACTAATTACAGGCCGAGTAAAGAAATATTGCTTTGACCCAGTTAGTCCACTACACTGGGTGTCTATCCAGAAACGCAGTGCAGATTCCGGCCAACAGGTTCACCACCAATATGGTATTCTCCCTTAGACAGCTGCAGGAGAAATGCAGGGAACAACAACAGCCACTCTTTATAGCCTTTATAGATCTCACGAAGGCTTTCGACCTGGTCAGCAGGTATGGCCTCTTCAAGATTCTCCCTAAGATCGGCTGTCCACCCAGGCTCCTCAGCATCATCAGGTCTTTCCACGAGGACATGGAGGGCACTGTAGTCTTTGATGGCTCCACATCAGACCCCTTTGACATCCAAAGTGCAGGGAAGCAGGGCTGTGTTCTCATGCTGACCTCGTTTGGGATTTTCTTCGCTGTCCTGCTGAAGCAGGCCTTTGGACCTGCAACAGAAGGTATCTATCTCCGGACCAGATCAGATGGAAAGCTCAACCTCTCCAGACTGAGAGCAAAGCCCAAGTCCAGCTGAAATGTCTGCGTGACTTCCTCTTTGCCGACAATGCAGCTGTCACCGCCCGCTCTGCCAAAGATCTCCAGCAGCTCATGAACTGTTTTAGCAAGGCCTGCCAAGACTCTGAACTGACAGTCAGCCTGAAGAAAACGCAGGTCATGGTTCAGGATGTGGCCTCACCTCCCTGCATTGCAATCTCTGTGCATGAGCTGGAGGTTGTCCATGACTTTGTGTACCTTGGCTCAACGATCTCCGACACTCTTTCTCTTGATACCGAGCTAAACAAACGCATCGGTAAAGCAGCTACGTTTTCCAGACTCACAAAGAGAGTCTGGTCCAACAAGAAGCTGACGGAACATACCAAGATCCAGGTCTACAGAGCTTGCGTCGAGTCATGGACTCTTTGCTCACAACAGGAGAAGAAGCTGAACGCTTTCCACATGCGCTGCCTCTGACACATCCTCGGTATCATCTGGCAGGACAAAGTTCCAAACAACACAGTCCTGGAACGAGCTGGAATCCCCAGCGTGTATACACTGCTGAAACAGAGACGCCTGTGTTGGCTCGGTCATGTCGTGAGAATGGGCGATGGTCGGATCCCAAAGGATCTCCTCTATGGAGAACTTGTGCAGGGAAAGTGCCCTACAGGTAGACCACAGCTGCGATACATCTGGGAGAGGGATCTGAAGGACTTAGGAATGGACCTCAACAGATGGGAAACCCTGGCTTCTGAGTGGCCCGCTTGGAGGCAGGCTGTGCAGCATGGCCTCTCCCAGTTTGAAGAGACACTTGGCCAACAGACTGAGGCAAAGAGGCAAAGAAGGAAGGCCCATAGCCAGGGAGACAGACCAGGGACACACTATACTTGCTCCCAGTGTGGAAGGGATTGTCACTCCCAAATCGGCCTTTTCAGCCACCCTGGACGCTGTGCCAGAACCACCACTCAGAGTGGGATACCAGAGTCTTTTGAGACTGAAGGCTGCCAGCAATTCATGGCATGCTTGTGACTGGGGCTGCACAATTGAATGGGTCTGCCTGCCTTGAGAGGCGGGGAGGGGGTTCACAGGGGCGCCCGCTCTGGCTGGGGGGGGGCTGCCTGCTCTTTGGGGGGCGGGCATCGAGAGAGGGGTAGCCCTGCCGGCCTGCCTGGAAAGCCCCTCCAGCAACCCTCTGCGGACCTCACCCTCAAGGGGCGCCGCGGAGAGGGTCTGGCACCAGGACCGCGACAGTGGCTCCACGGGGTGAGCGCCAGCCTCCCGTCCACGAGCGCCCGCAGGAGGTTCACGGGGGGGGGGGGTGTTAAGCGGGCGGGAGCGCCGAGGGACGCCAAGAACCGCCCTCGGGCTCTCCCATAGAGGACTCTGCCCAAGTCCTGAGCGGCCCCCCGACCCCTTACCTCATCCCCGCGCCGCCTCTTCCGCGCAGGCGGCAGGCCCCGCCCACAGGCTGCCCTCAGCACCTGACTAGAAACCTCCACTCCTCAGCCACAGCTGGAAATAAACGCGGAAGGCGAACTGGCGCCACGGAAGCGTCCCGAGTGCTGCTCCTTCCTTCAGGCACTTGCGTAGACACTTCGGCAGAGGACCCCCCCGTCGGTCCTGCGCCGCTCAGTTGCTATGGTGACGCCAGTGCAGCACGTGAGATGAATGCGCACTGCGCAGGCGCGAGCTCTGCCTGGCGGGACCGCGGTCGCCGTTCCTGCTGTAGAGCTGCGCGCGGTCATACTCGGCGGCGCTGAGGCACAGATGAGCGCGGCGTTTTCTAGCCGAGGCCCCAGCAGGAGCGGAGATGTCCCTCGTGGCCAGGAAGTGCGGCGTCCGGTTCCAGCCTCCGTCCATCGTCTTGCTCTACGAAGACCGGCTCAGAAGCGCTCTGCGCAAGCGTGTCATGCCCGTCAGGGGGTTCTCCCGGTTCTCAGGTACGGCGCTGGTGCTGCTGCCCCGCTCCCTTCTGCAGAGTGGACTCCTTGGGTCAAGGGGCAGGCAAGAATGACTTCGGCCTGTGTTTCTCACACTGTGGGTCGGGAGCCACTAGGTGGGTGGCGAGCCCATTTCAGGTGGGTCCCTATTCATTTCAGCATTTCATTCCGAATACGTTAGACTTCGTGCTCCCACGAAGTGCATGTGGCTGCCTTTGGGGAAATGTTGCAGGTCTGTACGCTGAACAGAGCGCTGCGAAGATGCTTTGAACAAGGACAGTCAATGGGCCCTACTCCTGGGTAAGTGTGGGTAGGACTGCAGCCTCAGATTGTCAAAAATTTTCCTGCTTGATTATGTCACTTCTGGTCATGACATCACTTCTGGTGGGTCCTGACAGATTCTCACTCTAAAAAGTGGGTCCTGGTGCTAAATGTGTGAGAACCACTGGTTAACCCATTTTTTGTCCAGCCCACAGGTGTGCACATTTGGTCCCTGTTGCATATATGCAATGTTGGGCAGTAATGGCTTAAGCATAGACAGCTAATTTGTATATTCTGCCTACACATTATTTACTTAACATTTAAGGCAGATAGCACAATCAGCACTTGTACTGTTGTACATGTTCAAGAAAATACTATTATTTATCACATTTTCATACTGCCCTTCCTCCAACTCAGAGCGGTGTATACAGCTGCTCCCTTCTTTTCCTCACAACAACCCTGTGAGGCTGAGAGAAAGTGACTGGCCCAAGGTCACCCAGGAAGCTTTGTGGCTGAGGGGGGACTTAGACCTGGAAGATCCAGGTTCAAGTCCACCCCCCAAACCCCTACACCACCGTGGCCCATACTGAGAATTCTACTGGGAAGAAGGCATATGTTAAAATATATTTTATTTATTTATTTATTTGATTTGTATTCCACCTTTCTCCCCAAAGGGCACCCAAGGCGGCTAACAATCAAATTTAAAATACAAAGTAAAATACAAATAAACATTAAAAATAAAAAACAATTAAAACAAGATAAAATACATATTGGCAGCAGATTAAAAGCATGCAGTAAAAGACATAATATATAAAAGCAACCCTTATAAGGCCTCAAAGGCTTTCCTGAATAAAAAAGTTTTCAGGCCCCGCCAGAACATTAATTATGAGGAAGCTGCCCTCAATTCAAAGGGGAGGGAATTCCTTCGTGCAGGTGCCACCACCGAAAATCAGGTGTGCAAGTTTTCAAGAGAAGCTGTATCTGCTCAGAGCTGGTTGGCTGGTGCTTGTGACATTCCCATTGCCCCCTGAGCAACATTTTAAAAGGAAAGACGTTTCCTTTTAAAAACATTAATAAATCACTGAATGAACAGGCATACGTTAATGTTCATGCAGCATCTTTTGAAATAAAGGCAGACCACCCATTTTAAGGTCTGGGCAGGGAGGGATAAACTTGATAGCTCAGTGTGCAGTTATACGCAGTTCTGTCATTTCAGTAGCAAAGCTGGACTCATCCCTTGCTTGAGGGCTGCACTGAGCTCTCTCTTTTCTATTGTCTTTTTTCCCAGATTGACATATACAGATAGGAATGTAAGGTACAGATAGAAATGTACCATAATCAGCATTGATTATAGAAGGTTCATGCTCAATTTTATGCCAGCCCTTCTGTTGTTATCTCCATTGTTCTTGGTGGGGCATGTAGAAAAATGGATGTCTTTTCAATCGGGTTCATGAAGGTTTCTTCCTCCAACTTGCAGCAATTATGCCATTCATTAATGCCGGCTGGTGCTGGGCTAGTGCAGGGCAGGCGCCCAGCCTCCACCGCTCGGCAGACTCACAGACCGCCGAGCCGTGGCACGGTAAGGCGGGGCAGGGAGGAGGCGTTCCGGGGAGGGGACAAGCTGGTGGGGGACAGAGAGAGGGCAGGGGGGAGGTTTGACGGGGAGGCGGAGGCGAGGAGAGGGCGGGCAGGAGGCAATCCGGGGGAGCAAGCAGGGAGGTGGGTCCATAGAGCTCTGCTCCACCGGATCCAAGGCATTCATGTGGGGCTTGGCACCCTATGCGAACGCCTTTACTTTACCGCCGACCTTTTGGTCAGCAGTAAACTGAGTAGCCCTATTGCAGGACTACTTCCCTTACCCGGGAGAAGGGGACAAATGTCCCCTTCTCCTGAGGTGCCACCTGTGGTAGCCTAAGGTGCGCAGGATCCGGTGGCAGCCATTCTTGGTGCCACCGAGGCTGGGCGCCCCAGGAAGCTCAGGATTGGGCTGCCCGTAAACTTCAGAAATCTAATGCATGGTACCACTTCTATATCTGAAACACAACAGCAACAGAAAGTACAGTATTCTCAGAATTCTGTCAGACACCCATCTGAAATTAATGTCTGATCAACTTGCACATTATGGTTATTTCTGATCTTTTCAATACACACATCATAAGGAGAGAAACAAGGTAAGAAATAGAAATTCCTCCTTTTCCCAGATTGGTTTATGAAAAACACTTTTAAATGCATACTTAAATGCATTTAATGCAAAATGTATTGGAAATTTTGTAAGCTGGCTTGTTTGTTCTTTGGTACAGATTGCAGCAGGGCAGCAGAACAGCTAAAGAACAACCCTCGGCACAAGACCTATTTGGAAGGCGTCTCTGTGCAGCAGCTAGAGAAGTTACACAGTTTATTAAGAGGCCACTTGAGGGGACAGAGTTTGACTCAGAGTTTGGAACAAATTCAAAAAGAAGAAACAATTGACCCAGAGGAGGATATGAATAAGCTGGATGACAAGGAGCTTGCAAAAAGGAAACAAATCATGGATGGACTGTTTGAAAAGAATAGAAAAAAGAAAGATGATCCTGATTTTGTCTACAATATAGAGGTGCAATTCCCACAGGATGAAGACCTTGAATCCTGTGGCTGGGATGCAGAATCAGATGATGAATTCTAATCCAGAATCAAGTTCTCAAGTGGATTCATATAACTCAAGCACCCTCGTTATTCATCTGTTGCCTTTTGTACTGTCGAAATAAATCAGGGCTTATGCCTTTTTCTGACATTTTAAGTTGTTGTGTAAAATGTTTTCTGAGATGCCTGGTAACCAGGCTCAAAATAATTGTTTGAGTCTGACTCAAACAGAATTGTTATAGCCGCTCTCAAAGAATTGTTTACTGATTCATGGCTAGTTTCTTTACACTGACATATATACTGTCTTCAGTTAAAAAAAAATAGTGGGTCTGTGGCTTTATTATTTCACTAAGTGTTTCTTCAGTTAGCTAGTATTTGAAAACAAATAGAAAAACACTGTTTGTTCAATGAACTAGTTTGTTCAATTATCTGTTACCAAAATTTATGCCAAAATGTCTTGGCCTTCATTTAGTAACCTTTTTTTTAAATTTCACAAGGGTAAATTTCACTACAAAATATAATATTTACAGTATTATGGCTTCATGTCAGAATTATACATCTATGAATTTTGAATTGCTTTCTAGAAAATAAAATAAACTGTGTTGAGAATTTTATTGTTTAAAATATCCTATCTTGAAAAGAATGCTGTTTAGAGAGTTTCATTAATAAATGAATTTTGTGTCTAGTAACTAACCACTTAGAAATTTAATTTAATTTTGTATGTGCTGCTTATATGCAGATTTTAGTATCCAGTACTTTATCACCTTTCTGGCAGCTACTTCTGATTTTTTTTATCTGTGTTTGGAACCATTAACGTGTGCGATCAGGTAAAATAAAAAATATCCATGGTCTTGAATATAACGTTAATTAATTTAAAATTATCTTGTATGCAGATGACATTTTATTATTTAATTCTGAACGCCAAATTTCTGTATGAGAACTACTGGAAGTAATGACTTGGTGATTTAGCTGGATATTTGATTAATTGATCTAAATCTAAAGTGATGCCAGTTGGGAGAGTATTTTAGAGAATATATTCAATGCTAGGAGATTTAGGGCCCAATCCTATCCAACTTTCCAGTACTGGTACAGCTGCAATGCAGACCCAGGGTAAAGGAACAAATGTTCCCATACTTTGAGGAGGCCTTTGTGACTGCCTCCCCACCACAGGATGCAGTGCACGCCCCATTGACACAGCTGCACCGGCACTAGAAAATTGGATAGGATTTGGTCCTTAGCTGATGTCCTGATATTATCAAATATTTAACAATTTAAATTACTAGGGATATAATACAGATGATTAGGTTGAAGCAGGCAGTCCCACTAAAGAAGCATTTTACTTACAGTTTACTAATATATACATATGCAAATTCCATATGTCCCAGTGTAATAAAAATATATAAAAACACTCTAACATTTGGTCTGCAGGGGGCAATGTTTTACAGTTTATAATCTTTGGAAATTTTCTGGATTTAGCAGAAATCGGAATCCTAACAATTTAAAAAACAACTCTCAGTGCAAGATGCAGCTTGAGAACAAGTTTATAGTGCTCTTTTGAGACACTGTATGATCCCTGGTGGGCACAAAAGCATTAGAAGTAAATAAAAGTTATGAGAATTTATCTTATGGCCCAAAGCTATAGGCCACTTTCAGAAGCAGAACCCTGATCCACCACTGTAGGTGCCACTAGATGTGGTTAAAAGGCACGCACCTGCCATGCATTTTGGTGCAGCCAGTACAAATGACTGGAGTCCCCACACATGCTGCAAAAGCTACCAGATGCTACACTGGTGCGAGTAAAGTGGTGGCAGGAGCATTTCAAAGGTGGGAGGTAGAGGAAGGTAGCAGGGCAGGCAGGAGGCATTTCACGGGTGGGAGGGGTGGATCCAGGTGGCAGCAGCACATGCCTGGATGGTATCCTTGTTTTCCTGGCCCAATGCACACCATCTCACTCCTTGGATGTATGCAAGCAAAATGGCTGGCATGGCTCCAAGGAGACCCATTGGCAACAGGGAGGCAAGTAAAACTTATTTTTACTCACCTCTACTTGGCCATCTGATTGCCTCCCTCCCAAATAGCATGGCGCATGTGTTCTGTCAGTGGACTATGGTCTGGCAGGGGATAGCACTGTGCTGTTTCTCTGATCAGCTTGTTTTACACACACACACACACACCCCATATCTACTCGATTGCCAATTTTGATCTCTGTTTGATTGGAAAGTACAATTGTAGCAATTTGGTTATGTTTCCGTAATGTATACATTGTCATGTGGATGCCTTATTACTACCAAGGATGTAATCCACCTGTCTTATGTTCTATTTGTGTGCTTACATGCACATCACCATCAAGTCCTTTGTGACCCAGATAGGAGATTTACAGACTGAAAGTTGAAAGAGGAAGGAGGGGTTTAATACACAGCACTCAGGAAATCACCTGGGAGAATGTCTCTAGTGACTATCATGGGGAGAAGCACAGCCAGGCCAGCAAAGTAAGCTTTGCCTTTCTGTTATCAACATCCTGCAGATGCTGACATCCTTGCAAAACAAACTTGCACAACATACACTGACAGCCCAATCCTAGCCAACGCTGGTGCAGCAGAGCTGCCTGCCCATACAGCATCCAGCATTGGATTCAAGCAGGCAGGCATTTGTTCCCTTATCCTGTGTAGTAAGTAGAAGTAAGATCAGACCCAGCCTGATCAATGGGGCTACTTGGATCTGCACCGACTATTTAGCTGGCGCAGAACCCAACAGCCCCATGTAACATTGGCAGGCATAGGGGGTGCGGTGGAGGCCTGCCTCAATGTCCTCACCATCTCCCCTCCCTAAAACACCCCTCACTGCTCCCAGAACACCACACACCCACCACCCTACTCACCTCTACCCAGCACAATACCTACTGCCCTAGCATCCATTGGGGGGATGCAGCACCCACTGGATGGCGCCTACCTTCCCACCAGCACCAATTACTCACTGGGTGTTTAATGATGCTTTTACAATGCCAAGTGCTGGCATCTCAGCTGCAGCGCCTGTAGTTCCTGACAATAGGAGTGCACTCTGAGTCAGACTGAATGGAGGACTGGGAGGAAGCAGGAGCCTGAGCTAAGAGATCAAAAAAGTCAGTGCAGAGTGATGGGGGAAGAAAGGATCAAGAATGCAAGTCATCAAAGAAAGGGGAGCTGAACAGGACCAGTGCAGATGCCAGGGAATGGAGAAGCAGCAGGTGCAGGGGCCTCAGGTACAAGAGAAACAAATGAGTCAAAGCACAGAGGGATCGGTGAAACAGGGGCCAAAGGAAACAAAAATCAAGACAGAGTCAGCTAAAAGAAACAAAGAAAGTTGGGGTAAAGAAACCTCAGGGAACCTGTAGCCCATCTTTGTGGCTATATTTCCACAAACACTCCTAGCAGTTCACAGGCATTGTGCTACTACATCTGAAGGAATGGACATCAATTGCAGCACAGTTACTATTTAAGGAATTGGGAAAATGTGTAGATTGCAATAGTGGCAGCAGAGTCCAATATCAACCACCAAGCAGGGCTTGTGAAATCTGCATCCCTGAAAGCGTTCTCTGAATATCAGTGCTGCGCAAAATCTGTTCTATTTATTTAAAATATTGATATACTGCTTTTAACTAAAAAGTTCTCCAAGCAGCTTAGAGAGTCTTTGAGCCTAAAATAATCCTCGGGGCTAACAGGTAAAATGATGGGAATATTTGCCAGTTTGGCCAATTCTTATTGAAATACTTTATATACCTTTCAAACGATGTAACTAGTCTCCTAGAGGCACTTAGAAAAGGGCTGTTCTATGCCTTCTCCTTTCTCCTTTGACAGTGATTATTATTATTAAGAACACTTATATACCTCTTTTCAACAGAAGTAGTTCACAAAGCAGTTTATACAGTAAAAAGTGATCCCTCAGATTCTTGAAACACACCACATGAAATAGTAGCAATATTGTGGTGGGGAGAGAAAACAGCCTTCAAGTAAGGCAGAAGAGAAAAGCCACTGAAAGAGAGCATAGAGAACCTTTGAGGTAAAGGCAGTTGAAGGTAGCAGCCCTCTGAGGTTAGCCAGATGCAAAAGAACCATGTTTAGCTTTGTCGAAATGAATGTCACTTTCTGTGAAGCAGGGGAGTGCATCAATGAGCAATTATGGTCATGCAGTTATGGTCATTGAAAATGTTAAGAACCAAAGCAAACACAGGACAGAATCAAGAGTCACATTAAGGCTGTTAGGCTTTGAGGTACAGTCCACTCAAGTGTCAGCATGCAAGTCCCTCACCCCCATCCCCAACTCTGTGGTAGGAAGTATCAATTTTCAAGTGCACCACAAACTAGAACTGGGCAGGAAACACACAGAAGCCAGAATGATTGTGATCATTGCTATATACCATTATCCTCCTCCCTTAGTATGCTTGCAAGCATCTGACTCAGTGGGGCCTGAATGCTTTTTATACCTGCCTGGCAGGCAGAAGTTTTAAAAGTATGTCATCAGCCTCAAAGAGTAATGTTAGAAGCTACCATCAGCAACTGTCAAAAGATGGGGGAGAGTTGAAGAGCACATTCTTTGCATGGAGAAGGGGCCTGCTTCAATCCCTGCCATCTCTAAGTAGGGCTGAGAAAGACCCTTGTCCCAAACCCTGGAGCACTGCTGCCAATCAGTTTTGACAGTGCTGTACCAAGTTAGATGAATCACTGAACTGACTTAGCAGAAGAGATGTTTCCATGTTCACCATGCAAGCAGGATTACACACAGAGCTGGCTCATGCATGAGGCCAATTGAAGTGGTCACCTCAGGCAGATGAGTAGTGGAGGGTGTCCATCTCTGTCTGTTTCTTTCCACTGCTCCTCCAACTCCCTGGACTGGAAAAGGAAGAGGGGAACAGAGAGGCAGAGAAAATGTGGAGGGAAAGAGAATGAGAATGTCGAAGGGTGTGAGGAGCAGAAGCTGGCACATCATTGCGTAAGGCAACTGGCATGTCATCTCAGTCATCAGGAGTGGAAGTCTTAGGCCAGCCCTGGCTGCCCAACAGCTTCCTTTTCCAGCTTAGTGCCACTACACTCGACTGAGAGTAAAAGAAGTGAACCCCCCTCCTGCAAGGCACTTTTTTCTGGTGGAGCATGTCCCGGCCTAACTACTGAAATGTAGTTTTGTAGCCTGCCAAGCCACCTGTATATACCCTGTCATGCAGCTATTACTCTGTAACAATTGAACAACCATCAGCCACTTTATTTCTGTATTTTGAAACCTTTTTCTCTCACATTCTCCCTCTCAAAAATCTCATGTATGAGAAATTCTCAGCCATAAGGAGGTACTAAAGTTTGGCATGATGTTTGATAGTTTTCAAAGTCTCACCCCCTCCATCTGCTATCCACTTTCCTCTGCAGCTCATGGCCTGTTTCACATCCTCATGAAATAAAATTTCTTTACTGTCCATGTGATGATCCATTCTCCAGCTTGCTATCACCAATCAATAAGCTACCTGTTTGTGAGCACATGGTGTGAGCAGCAGAATCCAGTCTGTTACCAAAATGCCTCACCAGTTAAGGTAACATACAGTCCAAGAGACCAAGAGAGGAAAGATCTGAAAATAAATATCAAGACACATTCTAAGCAACATTCCCAGTACTGGTTCACACATGCATATTAGACCACTTGATTTCTTCATACTTGAGTTGCAGCTGAATGTGTGAAGCAACTCCACTGAAACACGCTGTGGTTGAAATTACTGGAAATTCTACCTGTGGTGTTTGATGTGGCTCATTCACAATGCATATTATTGCTTGATGTTGCAATCTTCTCATGATGGACATATATATGACCTGACCCATAGCTTCAAAGAATTGAAAAGAAACAAGAAGGCAGTCAAACTCCTTGCCAAAACTCCTTGTCAAAAAGCAGAACCATCCACCACATTTTTCACATACACGCACAGATCTGTTTTTGCAATCCAGAGCATAATGTGCCAAAAAGGGAGAACATGTGGATTGCATGAGGGTGTCTACAAAGCAGGCAACTCCAAATGGCCTGCATCACTTTCACAGAGCTTCTTCAGTGGCATGTCCTGTGACTGATGAGGTTCTCAGGTTGTTGATCAGTTTCAATGAGTTAATTCCCATTTCTTCAGAACCTCCTACTGATTTTCGGTTGGGCAATCCAGATGCCCATGCTCTTAACCACATCCTGAACTGAAGCGGTTTTTCCCCAGCAAAAGGAGAACCAGTGATCTCTGTTGCTCCTATATATGGTAGAGGAAGTGAATGCATCTGCCTAATAAGGAAAATGAAGCACAGTCATTTCTGCCTTCTTCCAACAGCATTACAAGAAACTATTAAGCACATCTGAAAAGTAGGGCATCTTGTACCACCCGGCCTAACTGACTTTGGGACAGCAGTAATTGTTAGGGTAAACAACAAGTAAAGGTTGGGGGAGAGGGTAGATATCAGTGATAAGTCAGCCATAATGCACAGAGCAGACTGGCAATTTTGTTCTTAGGCCATCTGAAAATGTCAGAGGTCTTTTTCTCATCATTAGATATTTGCAGGTTGCTTAACAGTAGGTTGCCACGAGTGGGGTAGATGAGCACAGCTGCAATTCCAGTGGTAAAAAAAGAACTAGCTAGCAACTAAACAGTGACAGAGTTCAAAGCATGCACAGTGTTCAGTATGTAGCAGTATCAATGTTTAAACTACTCTTGGAAAGCGTGTGGTTTTCGTAGCTTCCCAGAATTGAACAGCCTGGATTAACCTTCTCCTAAAGGCCTGGAACAGGGCAACTTAAAGACTGCCCCTTTCTACATGTACCCCTGCGCGCACACACCTTTGTCAGAAGTCTGGCTTCATGTGCTCCTGCCCTTTTTAGTTAGATAGGCTGTGACAACCAATAGTGGCAACTCTCCCTTTGTAGAATTAACTTAGGGAAGCAGAAGCCTGCCAAGCTCATTCTTTCATATGCTTTTGTTCAAAAAATAAAAGAAATAATGTTTTCTGTTTATGTAAGAGTTGCAGCCAAGGTGGACCTTGCCAGTGGTACTGGTGTGGACTGGACTTAGGTTAATTTGTCATCTCCCATCATCTCATGCAGCTGTCCCAGCAGCATAGCTTTTATTGTATTGTGTCAATTTGCCATAAGTCAACTGAAAGGTAGGGCATCCAAACATAAAATGTGTTTATTTTAAACAGATAAATGGTATGTTTTAACTATTTGTAAATTGCCTTATGAGTCAATTCTCAAACATAAGGCAACAAGATAGAACTCTTAATTCATGTATGAGGTGCGACAAAGCAGATATTTGCTTTTTGGTTAAGTCACTGCAGCTACTTGAAAGCTTATTTTTATGCACTCCAAGCTTGTCCCCACTACTAATTCTGCATGCAAATAAGCAAATCTCAGAGATATTTGTATAGCAGACAGTGCTATTAATTGTCCCTGAAATTTCCCACTCAATTATCTCATCAGATGCATGATGTGGAAAGCACTGTGTATCCTTCTTGAATAAGATGTAAGGACATAAGAAGAGCCCTGCTGGATCAAGCCCAAAAGGTTCATCTAATCCAGTTTCCTGTATATCATAGTGGTCCACTCAGGGAGCACACAAGACAACAAGATACCTGCGTCCTGCTGCCAGACATCACATTAGTATTTACTAGCCACACTGCACATGATAAGGCCTAGTGAAATATGACCTTCAGAAATGCCCCCCCTCTTTCATTTGTACTGGGTATTGTTTATTGAAACATGTAACTTGGCCAGGTATTTCTGAGCTTAAAAGCAAACCAAGATGCATTCATGCTCATGCACTGTGTATGAGCCTCACAAAACACACACTGAGGTTTCCTCAACATGTGGTTTTCCTGCTTGTTTACCACAGGGAGGCCTCAAAAAGCGCTGATCCACATACATACCAAGTTAGTTACTTGGTATACTTGCTAGGGTGATGGTAGCTTTGTGTGGTACAGTAACACTTCTCCTACATCATCCTCCTCACCAACAGACTTATCACTGGTATTAAGCAGTTGAACTACAGTGGAAAAACTCTGTTGCAGAAATTAAGTATGAACTGCCCTTGATCTTATATTAATCTGTCACAGGCCAATCCCTACCAGTCCCAGAATACAGTCAGACCTGACAGAGACACTAATTCTAAATGACAACTCACATTTTCAGGGCCAGCCCAAAATTTCCTGGTACTTGAAATGCATGCCAATTGCTAATTAACCCCCTTACCTGGTGATGTGTCCGCTTCTGCCCCTCCCACTCTCTTGTATTAGAAAAGAAAGAGGAAGCAGAGTGCAAGAAGAAGCCTGGAAGAGAGTGATAAACTAGAGTATGTCTTTGCCAATCTGCTGCCTGAGACAACCACCCCAGTCAGTCTCATGGATGGGCCGGGCCAGGCCAACCCTGGGCATGGATGGGACTCTCCCAAGATAAGATCTTAACAAATGAGAAGAGATTTGTTTCTTGGCTAGGCCACAACTGCAGCTCATTTTGTTGCATTCATTCTGGACCTTAAACATACCATAATCATATGAGTGGCCAATCAGACCTTTGATTAAAAAGATTTCGTTAATGTTCCTTAATGGTTAGCAGATGTTTCTTATTTAGGTGTATCCAGAGATCTCTCTGGAATGATGAAAGCCACTAGAGCCTTGATGCCCAAGCTAAAGAGAGGGCTGTGTTTGTCTACATGTGTCTGTGTGTGTGTACAAAAGACACTGCTTATGACAGAGAGAAGGAATTGAGCTTTTTCTCACCCTTTATCTGTGAGAAGAGAGGGGGGGAATGATGAACTGACAGCACTTTCAGTGCAGGGATTCTCTCTGGGTCTCTAATATAGAGGCATCCCTTATAGGAGCACACAAGCTGTTTACCCACTCCTAATGTTCTACTTGCGCATTTACAAATAAAATTACAAAAGCCCTCCACTGCTATCTTCTCCAAAGGAAGTCAAACTCAGGAAGTGCTTCCCCTGGAACATCTCATCACTTAGAGCAGTGATTTTCAACCTTTTTCATCTCATGGCACACTGACAAGGTACTAAAATTGTCAAGACTCACCATCAGTTTTTGGACAATTGACAAGGCACAGCTTGCTGTTGGTGGGGGGCTCATATCCCCAATAGTCCTATTAATAAATGACCCTCCACCAAACTCCCATGGCATACCTGGGGACCATTCGCGGCACACCAGTGTGCCACGGCACAGTGGTTGAAAATGGCTAACTTAGCAAAATGGAGTGTGTAACTCATCATGTAAGATGAGAATGTCCAATAAAGTTTAAAGCAGACATAGTAAAGATCAAGAGACTTCAGAATGGCTTTTGTGTTCCTTTTCTCAGAAAGATCAATCCAGAGAATGACTGCCCAAGACTTTCAAGTGAGAAAAAGAAGGTCACGTTCTACTACAGTTGAAAATTTTCAACAAACTTCTTGGGAGATGGCAAAAGAGATTAGTTTGTGAGAACAAGGATAAAACTACATAGCACCTGATAACTATTCTTAGCTAAATTTGAGCTTTTCAGAATCTCTATTTACACATTTCACATCAGGCTACAAACAAACATAGCTGCAAAATATTATAGCCAATAAAATGGTAAAAGTTGGAAGCAGCTGAATCTACACCTGGTTTTGTGTGTGTGTGTGTCTTTTAAGAGACAGGATTAGATGTAATCCAGATGTAATTGATCCTAGTACTCTGATTTGTTTGGATAGCGCTGTTTCTCCCCACCAGCAATGGTGATTGTTCCACCAAGACAATGGGACTCAGAAATATACTGCGACATTGGAAGTTGGATTACTTGCATGATTCTCTAGTCAATCCCTTGGTTTCTAGCACTATAGCAGAACATTTTCATGTTGCTTTTCCTTCACAACAAAGAGGTGATAATTTTTTTTTTTTATGGAAGTTATGATAATTCCAACAATTTTGCCATATTTAGCTACTGACAGTGTCATACCTACACAGATTCTTATGCTCAAAGAAGCACCCTCAAAAATTTAGTTGTGTGCTCTGGAGCTCAGTAGATCACATATCTTCTGTCTTGCATCTCCAGCATCTTCACACATCTTAGGAAGTAGGGTTGGAAATCTACAGGCCTGGAGATCTGCCACAAGTCAGAATAGACAATACTAGGCTAGATGGATCCATGGTCAATGGTCTGACTCACTGAGGCTGCAATCCTAATCACACTTTCCTGACAGTAAGCCCCACTGAACAAAATAGAACTTACTTCTGAGTAGACCTGGTTAGGATTGTGCCCTGACTTATATTAGGCATCTTCACATGTTCAAATTCTGGCTGATTATCCATTTCAGATGCAACACTGTCACCTCTGTCCCATTACAAAATTCAAGTGTTAATTCTTTAATGGTGGATGAGTGCTAGTCAGTAACCAGCTCATGAAATCTGCCCCATAGTGAGTCAGGGTGTTCCCATTTACACTATTCCAGATTTAAAATATACAATGTATATTTTTTTTCTTTCTGTATTGGGCCTGCAGGAGCTGGTAGCACTGAAATGACCTCTACATGCAAAACTTATGCTACTCTGGAGAACAAAGAGAATCTTTGGATCCCCAGGCAGAAGCCTCAGTTCTATAATATTTGAAATCTGGGGGGAAAGATAGGGGGAAATCTCCCTCTTTTGCAGTTGCTAAGGGGCAGGACCCTTCCTACCTTCCCTACCCCCATAATCCATGTGCTGTCACAGCATCCTTTCCAACATTAGGCCTGTCCCAAAGGCCTCAATTAGTGTCCTTCAGCCGTGAACAAGGCTGCAAGTGGATGTCCCTCCTATAAGAAGAAAAAAAGCAAATTTTGCTTGTGAAGAAGCTACATCTACTGTATTTGAGAGCTGTATTTATTTAGAACTCACAGTCTATTCTCAGCATTAGTCTCTTACATTTTTCTTCCTTTGCAAAGCCTTTTTCTTCCAGTTGTAAAATTGTACAGTATTACCACCTTACCCCGCATCTTTCCATACAAACTGCATGCATATTGTGCCATTATCCCTGTCCACTACTGTATATACAGTACATTTGACTGGGCAGGTCCATGTACAGCACTGACACACACTGTAGTTTGGTGGAATCTGTAACTGCAGCACCTAAGAGGACAGGTCAAGCTTCCCCATCCTGCTTGTAACCTTTCCTGGGACTCAGTGGCTTGAGATTTCCCACCACCACCCCAAAGTCAATATGAGCTAGACTTTCTGTACCTGCTCTTCACCATTTGCATAATGTGTTGCCTGAAAGTCAGAAAGACAAGGGCAATGGCAACCAGGAGGGCCAAGCAGGTAGGAAGAATAAGGACCAGATACAGCAAAGCCATATCTGGTGTGAGCCATGGGCAATTCTGCAGGACTGAGTCAGGTAGATTTGTTGCACTGATGAATGTGGAGGAGTAGTTGCAGGTGATGTGTCTCTGGTCTGCAATGTGTACAGTGCCAAGGCGGTGAAGGGTATCCCACCATCCCAGTTTGCAGCAGTCAAAAGGATTCTGGCTGAGGTAGATCACTTGCAAGGTCTTTCCAAGTTGCTGAGGTAGGGTGTGAAGGCAATTTCTCCTGAGATCTAGAGTGTGTAGCTGCAGGCCTACTAAAGATTCTGGAAAGCTGGTCAGAGAGTTTTCAGACAGGTCCAGGTTGATCAGCTTCTCAAAGGCAGAGAAGTCCATATTTGCCCTTGCAGTAGAAAGACTAGTGTTCCTGAGTGAGAGCACCTGTAGGGATTGTGCAACATCTTGCAGAGATCCCAACCCATGGAAGAGCACATTGTGATTGTTAGAAAGGTCTAAATGCTTGAGGGAGGTCCCCTGAAACACATGGCTGCCCAGCACTGCTAGACCACAACCAGACAAGAAAAGATTCCTGAGGGATCCAGTGCTACTGACTTCAACACAACTGGGTCTTCCAGCACCAGTGACACTTGCATGTGGGCCACAAATCTCTATGTGATTGTTGCTGAGGTCAACTGTAGTGATTTTTGGTGTGTGAATAAAAATGTTAGCTGGCAACCTTTGCAGTCTGTTGGTGCTCAGATTAAGCCTTTGGAGATTGGGTAAGGTGCCTCCAGGACCCAAATTCACCTGAAGATCCGAAAGCTGGTTGTAGCTGAGGTCCAGGTCAATGAGAGAGTTTAGTAACTCCCTCTCCTGCATCTGCAATGTTTTTAAGCAGTTGTGACTGAGATTCAGATGAGTTAGGAGTGCTGTCCCTTCAAAAAACCTGTCAGGAAAATACCAGAACTGGTTCCAGCTCATGTCCAGAAAGCTCAGGGAAGAGAGGTTGCCAGGCCTGTTCTCTTCCCAGAGATTAAAGGTGGTGATGTTGGTGACATTGCCATCCAGGAATTGCATTTTCACTGAGCTTTCAGAATGATTGAAAAGATTGCCATAGAAGCCCATCTGATTGTGCCTTAGCAGTAGAGTTTGCAGTTTATTTAGCTTGGGCAACAGTGGAAAGAACAGCAGCCGATTGTGAGACAAGTCTAGTGTTTCTAGTTCAAAGACGTCATCATTCTCTGCAGCCAGGAACCATTCTATGAGGTTGCTGCTAACATTTAGCACCTGGAGTTGGGTCAGGTCAAAATCCACAATGCAGGGCATATAGTTGTAGGCCAGATTAAGCTGCCGCAGCCCTCGCAATCCTTCAAAGGTGCCCATCTCAATCTCAAAGATGTAGTTCTGGTGCAAATCCAGGTTCTGCAGATGGAGAAGGTTTTTGAAGTGGGAGTCATCCAGTCTCATGATGGCATTCTGGGCCAGCAACAAAGATTCTAGAGAGGGCAAATGCTGAACCAGGGTAGCAACCATATCTTCAGTGAGCTGGTTTCCAGATAGGTCCAGTCTCCTCAAGTCGGACAAAGTCCATAGAGCAGCTGCTGTCACAGAAAAATTCAAAAAGAGGGCATTGTTGGCCACAGATAAGCTAACAAGACTTCTGCTGCCAAGGAAGGCCCCAAGTTCAATGAGCTCCAACCTATTCTTGCACAGGCTGAGGCTCTGTAGGACTTGATATGGTGCTAAAGAAGCATTTTTTAGTGTCTGTATAACATTGGAATCCAGGAAAAGGTCCATTGTTCCAGAAGGCAAGTCTGCTGGGATGGAGCCCAGCCTCCTTCCATTGCAATCTGCAATTCTTTTTTCCTGCAGCAAGAAACAAGTAGATACATAATCATAACAAGCATTTACAAAGGCTTTCAACAGTTCTCAATGCTTCACATGATTTCACCAGCTATTCCTCACCTTTCAGCCACACTGCTGGCCCATCCATGAGGTGGGCTGCATCAGAAGTAGACTTTGAGAAGTTCAAGGGGACAGTAGACTTGGGTTGCCTTTTACCCTGAGTCTGCTGCCACCACCTCTATCCAAGCTGCAATGATCTGCTCCCCTCCCCACTTGGATCATCAGGTTCATACCAGACATGATAGGAAAGCTGTTCATATCCCTACCTCATTCACATATTAAAGCAGAGGCAGGATCCTATGAAGGAGTGCACGGAGATGGGAAACCAAGGGTGCACTCGTATGCATGCTTACTTGGAAGTAAGTTCCACTGAATATAATTCATTGAGTTACTTCTGAAGAAATGTACATAGGTCTACACCCCTTCTCCCCTTTCCCACCTCAACTTGCTGCGCTCCACTGCTTTAAGCCATTTTCCCTTACCCTAACACTAGAAGTGAATAAAGTGAGAGAAAATTGCTTCAAGATAAGTAGGGTTAGGCAGGTTTTGCTCCCTTCCTTGTATAGAGTACACACCTCCCCACTGCTTTTTATGTGGTCCAGGCCAGTGTTTCTCAAACTGTGGGTCGGGACCCACTAGGTGGGTCCCCAATTTCAGATGGGTCCCCATTCATTTCAATATTTTATTTTTAATATATTAGACTTGATGTTACCATGGTATGTGACTGCATTTGGGAACATGTACAGACTTGTACTTTTAACAAGCTACTATGTATAATCTTTTAACAATGATAGCCAGTGGGATTTACTCCTGGGTAAGTGTGGGTAGGATTGCAGCCTAGGATTGTTAAAAATTTCCTGTTTGATGATGTCACTTCTGGTCATGACATCACTTCCAGCAGGTCCTGACAGATTCTCATTCTAAAAAAGTGGGTCCCAGTGCTGAATGTGTGAGAACCTCTGGGCTAGACACATGAATAATACACATGGTTATCACATCACATCTAGTTTGACCCTAAATAACCAGCAGTTTTGTGTTAGCAAACAAACTGCCATAATCGATATTATCCTTTTTTCCCCCTTTATTGGGAACTGTATAGCTTAGATTTCTATCCCTCATTTTAAATTAACCATGCATATCTGAACAACATGTTAAAAGGGATTGTGCTATTAGATTATGGTGCATTTTCAGCCAAGAGAGTCTCCCTCTTTTTTTTACTGCACTGGGAAAATTCAGATCCAGATTAATCTAGGACAGTGATTCTCAAACTTTTAGCACTGGGATCCATTTTTCAGAATGAGAATCTGTCAGGACCCACCAGAAGTGATATCATCAAGCAGGAAAATTTTTTAACAATCCTTGGTTGCAATCCTACCCACACTTACCCAGAAGTAAGTCCTATTTACTATCATTGTTAAAAGCATATACAGAGTGGCCTGTTAAAAGTACAGATGTGTAACATTTCCCCAGTGCAGTCACATACCATGGTGACATCAAGTCTAATATATTAAAAATAAAATATTGGAATTAATGGGAACCCACCTGAAATCAACTCATGACCCACATAGTGGGTTCTGACCCACAGTTTGAGAAACACTGATCTAGGATATTGAAGTTTCTTGTGATGGTGACCACTACACCAGAAATGTTATTGCTTTCCATGAGTACAGTTCCTTTCTTGTTTGATCTTTCTGTAAACTCATATCATGAGTTGTGCCTTGACATGAGATACTAGTGGTTTTTAACAAATAAAATTTACTGCCTTGGAAGCGAAAGATGAAACCACATTACATTACAACCACATTTTTAAAAAAGTCCAGGTCATAGGAAAATTCTTGAAATATTTCTAAAATGAAAAGACAAATAGAATGGTTGAACATCCAGTGATTTTCAACCTTTTTCATCTTAGATCAGTGATTTTCAACCTTTTTCATCTCCCACCACACTGACAGGGCACCAAGATTGTCAAGGCACACCATCAGTTTTTTGACAATTGACAAGGCACACTGCCCTTCTGGTGGGGGGTTCACATCCCCCAATGGCCTTACTAAGAAATGACCCTCTCCCCAAATCCCATGGTACACTTGCAGACCTTTCGCAGCACACCAGTGTGCCGTGGCACAGTGGTTGAAAAATACTGTCCTAGATTCTTAGGATAAACTAGTGATTCCTGGAATCTGGGAGTTGCAACACTTAACTCAAACACCAGCGTAGGATTAAAATGCTGGTCCAGCTGTTACCATTTCAGTTAACACCTTTTATTGAATCTTTTCATTTTTTTTACAAAATCCAACAGAGAAGAAATACATTTAGGATTTCCAGAGACTCACTAGTTTGCAGAGACTGTGAGCAGCTGTAGATTTGCTTCCCCATCCTATGAAAATGATACACAGGGAGATACTCCGAGCTAATAACGCCATTTCAACAGCAGGACTCCTGCAAAGGGAGACAGCATTCATTTTAAAAGGCTTGTTCTATCTTTTTTTTGTTACTACCGTTTATTATAGAAAGAACTACATGCTTACAGGAAAGGATAATTCCAATGTCTTGTAACACATCGTATTAACCAAAAGAGGTTTGTTCTTCAAACATTTCAGATCCACCACAAACCATACACCAATCTCAGCAAGTGAATATTTTCTCTTTGCAGTGCATATGCATTCCCCACATTTTGAGTTCTTCTGTAAAGGTACACTACACAGCATAATTAGGGCCAGATTTGGAGGGAAAGTGGGTAGATTCAAGGGTCTCATTTTGAAGGCTCATCACTATAAATAACTCTTATGCTGGAGACAAACAGATTTAAGCAAGCAAATTTGAGAGTCTGTTCAGATGTAAGAGTCTGTTCTAATCTGTGGTTTTGTGTTATATGAACAAATATTGAAGACTGAGCCTCAGGCTCATGCATTTCTTCTTTCACCCTCCCTCCTCCCAATTTTTGTTTGTAGCAAACCATTGTTTGCCAGTTCATCCTTATAAACCAGTGGTTCCCAACCTGGGGTATGCGTACCTCCAGGGGTACTTGCCAGAACCTTTAGGGGTACTTGAAAAAGAATTGAATAATGGCAGGAAAGACAGGTCTGTATTAGAATGCCTTCCGGGGCTGGCATTAGAATGCCTTGTGGGGCTAATATGAAGGGTACAATTTATGGAAATGCCAAAGGGCTGCCAAGGGGTATGCAAGCGATACAATGTTGGGAACCACTGTTATAAACTATGGTTTGTGGTGCCTGCAAACTCAATTCTGAGCCTCATTTTTAGGCAAGCACAACAAACCATACTTTGCCCATTCAGATGAACCAGCAAAACTATGGCATGTCACGAACAAGGTTTGGAGGTCCAGGATCATAGTGCATAAGGAAAGGAGACAGGGGAGGAGGGAGCATGTGTACCCAAGGTTTCTTGAGCCTTGTTCATGCAACGCCAAGCTATGAAGTGATATACAATACTATTGAAGATGCTTCAAGTTTTCACTTCCACAAGTGCGTGAACATTCCACATCACCTCTGGTCAAGCACATATTGCAAAAACTATATTTAAGAGTAATAAATGAGCAAATTCATATACTTTATACAAATCATCATCATCATCAAGATCCAATGTTTTCAGTGGATCGATCATCAGGTTAGAAGATTATTTTCTTTCTCTCTCAGCCACTGACTAGCAAGATTGCCTACCCAGAGTTCTTGCCCTGCCCAGTGTCTGTAATTTTCTTTCCCATCATAGCTTAATGCCTACTTCATCCACCACCTGCTTTCCTTCCTAGTTTGATTCCTGCATGCTCATTGAAGTGTAAGACCCCATGACTATTCAAAGCAGGTAGACAGCTATCACTTTGTGTATTCCACATGTCCAGCACCACCCTTGGATTGAGGGTCTGTTACCGAATCCTACATCACATACTCCAATACGAAGCACATGGCATGAAACCAATACACTCACATGCTGTCAACTAAGGATGCCCTCTTCAGTGTGGGCATTCAGAATGAAACACAAACTGCTGCATGGTTCCCTTTGGTCACCATCAGCCAATACTTTAAGTATCAGGGGAAAAGTGGAAGGGGTCTCATCCCCTTACCCTTTCCTGCCAGCCCCCTTAGCCACTGTTCTTAGAAGCCTCCAGAGAGGAGGCATAATTAAGCTAAAAGTGGATGGGCATTGTAGAGTCCCTTTGCTTTTCCCCCATCATTTGAGTGCTGCCATCAGCTGCCCCCACTTAAGAGAAAGAATGTAGCCAAGTTCTGGATCATTACTCACCCCTTGGAGCAATGTGCTCAGCTCTAGGCAGCTCATTCTGCAACAGCACTGTCCTCCAATCTCTCAGTATGGCTCAAAAAAAATAAAATTAGCTGTTTTCTCTTGCTTCGCACCAGATTAATTTAGCACTTGCGGAAGGAACTAAGTAACGGAAACTGCAGTCACATGGATCAAAGACTGAGTTGCAAGCAGCTTTACTCTTCCCCACCCCACCCCCACCCCACCCTGTGCTTAGCAGTTGCACACCAAAAGGCAAATCACTTGAAAATGAGGAGTCGAGAAGAAGGGGAGTGAGAGGAAGAAAAAAATTGTGAAACCATTAGTTTAATCTTCGGTGACTGTGGCCCAGTGGAGGTTGACCAGCTCCTTTCCCAACAGTACTGGTCGTCAATAACCTCTGAGTGGAGCAGAGCTTTGGGAACACTAGATGAGAAAAAAGAGTTTAAGTGAAGTTCCAATAACTTTAGTAAGTGAATAAAATGACTATAAAATTCTCTCTCTCTCTCTCTCTCTCTCTCTCTCTCTCTCTCTCTCTCTCAATAATAATAATAATAATAAAAAAACTTTATTTTTATCCCGCCCTTCTCTCTAACGGGACCCAGGGCGGCTAACAACATATTAAAAAAACAGATTTTAAAAACATTAATACAAGCAGATAAAAACATTTAAAAACACACTACAGAGGCCATAAAAACAGTAGTCAGATTAAAAGAGTAAAAGAGCAGAGCACCGAGGAATCAAGCCTGTAAAACTAAAAGATGTATAAAAAGTTAAGAAGGCCAGAAATCAGAAGGCTTGTTTAAACAACAGTGTTTTCAGGCCTCGCCGAAAACTCTCAAGAGAGGGAGCCATTCTCAAGTCAAGGGGAAGGGAGTTCCATAATGTTGGTGCCACTACCGAGAAGGCCCTATTTCTTGCAGCCACCCCCCGGACCTCCTTGGGTGGCGGCACTTGCAAAAAGGCCTTCTCTGATGACCTGAGAGGGCGAGCCGGATTGTACGGGAGTAGGCGGTCTCTAAGATATCCTGGCCCAGAGCAGTATAGGGCTTTAAAGGTCAAAACCAGCACCTTGAATTCGGCCCGGAAACGAATGGGCAGCCAATGTAGCCCCCGGAGAAGCGGGCTGACAGAGTCAAACCACCTGGCTCCGGTGACCACACGGGCCGCCGCATTCTGTACTAATTGTAGTTTCCGAACCGTCTTCAGGGGCAGCCCCACATAAAGCCCGTTACAATAATCTAACCTCGATGTCACTGTAGCATGGATCACCGTGGCCAGGTCTGCACGATCCAAGTACGGTCGCAGCTGGCGCACCAGCCGAAGCTGAGCAAAGGCCCCCCTAGCCACAGCCGCCACCTGGGAATCCAGGAGCAGCTGCGAGTCCAGGTGGACCCCCAAGCTGCGAACCTGCTCCTTCAGAGGGAGTGCAACCCCATTCAGAGCAAGTCGATAATCCAGCACCTGCATCGAGGATTTCCGAACCAGGAGAGCCTCTGTCTTATCCGGATTTAATTTCAGCTTGTTAGCCCCCATCCAGATCCTCACTGCTTCCAGACAGCGCTCCAGGCCCTCAACCGCCACCCTGGAGTCTGGAGGAAAGGAGAGATAGAGCTGGGTGTCATCAGCATATTGATGACACCTCACTCCAAACCCCCGGATGACCTCTCCCAGCGGTTTCATGTAGATATTAAATAGCATGGGGGACAGAATTGAACCCTGCGGCACCCCGCACCTCAAGGGCCAGGGTGTCGAACAGGCATCCCCCAGCACCACCATCTGGGACCGACCCTCCAAGTAGGAGCGGAACCACCGCAAAACAGTGCCTCCAACTCCCAACTCGGCCAATCGGCCCAGAAGGATACCATGGTCGATGGTGTCGAAAGCCACCGAGAGGTCCAGCAGGACCAACAGGGACGCACTCCCCCTGTCCAGTCCCCGGCGTAGGTCATCCACCAAGGCGACCAAGGCAGTTTCCATCCCGAAGCCCGACCTGAAACCAGATTGAAAAGGATCCAGATAATCCGCTTCATCCAAGACCCTCTGGAGTTGGGTTGCCACCACCCGCTCAATTACCTTGCCCAGAAACGGGATGTTGGAGACTGGCTGATAGTTATTCAACACAGTGGAACCCACGGAGGGCTTCTTCAGGAGGGGGCGAACCACTGCCCGCTTCAAGGCGAGCGGCAACGTCCCCTCCATCAAAGAAGAGTTGACCACCCTCCCCGTCCACTCAGCCAGTCCCCCCCGGGCAGCTCTAATCAGCCAAGCTGGGCAAGGGTCAAACAGGCAGGCAGACGGCCTCACACTCCAAAGGAGTCTGTCCACATCCTCAGGCTGCACAAGCTGAAAAGAATCCCACAATACTGGACAAGCAGTTGCCAAGGGGACATCATCAGACATTGTCAATGTGGCATCCAAGTTGCGACGAATACAATCGATTTTATCTGCAAAGTGTTGGGCAAGCACGTCACAGCGGCTGACCGTGTATTCCTCCTGGACTACCGAAGGACTACCGAACTACCTGGACTACCAAAGGGGCCTGAAGGGGACGAAGGGGCCTCTCTCTCTCTCTCTCTCTCTCTCTCTCTCTCTCTCTCTCACACACACACACACACACACACACACACACACACACACACAGATAAAACCATTCATTTGAATATTTTATTTATAGATATATATGTATTCTGGCTTTCTATTTTTAAAACGACTGCTTCCACTCCACTATCTAGCCACCCAAGGAAGCTAACAAGGGGATCATGGATGGTGTCATGGAAAGGGGCTCCCTAGAGAAGGCCAGCTCACCAAGATGAGTAGCACCTAGTGGTTAGTGCACACGCAACCCTTCTTGCTCCCCACTTTTCCTTGACTGGAGCAGCAGCTGAATGGGAGAAAACCCTACATAGTTTGTATCAGCTGCCAGCATCCCAAGCTTCAGAGACCAGGCAGAGGAGGGTCAACTGAGAAAAAAGTCACCCAGGAGAGCACTGAACCCCAGGGGTTCTTATTAAAAATTAAGCCCACGGTAGTGTCTGCAAGGTGAAGAGATATGACAATCCACCAGATTACCTATGAACATGGATGAAGTAGACCAAGGGTCAAAATGTAATGTTTATTAGAAGTCCAAAAGTGATGGGAATCAAACAATATAGGTGGGGGGAAAGAGGGATAGTAAAAGTACAAGCCGGCTGATGAAAAATGCCTGATTTGGATCCTGTTTTTATATCCCACTTCCAGCTGATTGCAAGTTTTCTGTGTTACCCACCCTACTTAAATCATCTGTTGTTGTTAGCCACGTGTCAGTGTGATTGCTGGAACCCACCTATACTGGCAGAGAGGCTGCTAAATCTGCAGCGCCTTCAGCATTTGCCACCTCATTCTAGCTGTCAGGTACCCAACTGATTAGAGTTGGGTCATCACATTAGAAGATAGTTGATCTTTGGCAGACATGACCACCCACCACATGATCATTTTGAAATACAGCAATATCCCCCTGAATATCTGATTCTCAGTATCCATTTGGCAGCTCAGGCATTTCATTCTTACCTCTCTGTCTAGGCCGATACTGGGAAAGATGCACAGTCTTACTGTACCTCGGAATCTGGGGCTTTTCTAGTACTGAAGCCCCAAATAGCCAGCAATAAATTTAAGTCTAGAACTCAACTTTTCGTCATGTTAATTTTTTACCAATTTGTATATTTAGAGCATTCATACCAGTACTGGTGCCCAGATGCTCTGGGACCCCCATGGCATTTCCCCCCAGATAGTCCATTGGGCACTATCACTGGTACTGAGGGCTTAGGGGTGGCCTGGACACATGGGCCCTTGGTCAGCCTCTAATGCCACTCCTCTCTCTCTCACTCACACACTCCACTGCATCTTACACACACCCCACTTCATCTGAAATTGTACAGTCCATAAACAGATACATCTGCCAATCAGGTAAGTTGGGCCAAAGGAAAGGGAGAAGATATATAGTAATGAAGGGCCCGTCAGCAATTACCAAATGCATGCTTGGGCAGCCACTACAGTCCTCAAGTCCATAACAGCAGTTTTCTTCTTACTAGTTCTCTAAACAACTTAGTAGTACAAGTAGAGCTGCAGGGGGAAGAAAACAAGTGTGAAATCCATTTTGAATAGTGAATTGGCACACTAGCCAATGTTAAGATGCCCTGTGTCTCTAGACATAAAATAGCTTTCCCCAATCCTCTTCTAAACTACAGGCAAGCACAATGCCCTGATAGTCCACTGATAGGAAATAGCAATTTCCACTTACCTGCAAGTCATCAATCTACACTCTACCCTTAGTTCAAAGTTAAGGTTAGCAAAAGTGAAAATGCTATACTGAAGTTCCCCACAGACCCATGTGTGTTTCAAAGAAGCCACACTCACTGACCAAGATGGCTAACCATGTAATACATGGTGTAACATACCTACTATAAATTAAATAGCTCTCCATTTAAAGCTGTTTGTTGCCTCATTTCTACCCCTTTTATGAGTCAGCATAATCTTCAGACTTCTCAAGTAGTTCATGTAGAGGCATATCTAGAGACTACTGCTAGGGCTGGCTCATCCAGAAAGCCAAGTGAGGCAGCTTCCTCTGGCAGTACATTATCAGGGTCATTCGCTTTCATCCTCCCAGTTGCCTTCACTGTTTGTCCTCCTGCCACTGCCTGGCTTGAAGAAGGAAGAGGGGGCTGGAGCAGAAGAGGAAGTATGGCAAGTGGTGGGTGAAAGTACTCTGACACTCTAGCCCACCACTTTCACTTCTGTTCCACCCCTCTCTTCCTTTTCCAATTCAGGGGGTGGGAGGAACAGAGACTGGCACATCACCAGGTAGGGGAGGGGCAGCATTTGTCAAAGCATCTCAGGCATCAAAAGGTCCTGGAGTGACCCTGACCACCAAGGGCCCATGAATGCAAGAATACCGCCTGTGTGATATATGAGCATCTGCCATATATTTTAAATGTTCTGTGGTATTCTCAGACCAATGCTTTGGTCCAGTGTACAGTACATGTTAAAATGGGCTAAGACTACAGGTATAACTAATTATCCATGAATTTTTCACCCGTGGTTTCATCTCAGTGCGATAGAAGACCCTTTAAATTAAAGGGAAAAAGTTGTTTAACAATAGCCTCGTTAATGCGAGAGAGGGCTGCTGACTGACAATTCATCAATCATTCTCTCTCCAGGCACTTAGCACAACTTCACTCCAAGGCAAGTGAACCTTCCCCCCTCCCTGGGGGCTCAGAGTGAAGCTTTTCCTAGTGTCTGGAGAGAAACATTGATGGATTGTCTGCCTAATGACTGTCCTACATCACAAAGGCCAGCAAGGCTGTTTTTAAATTGCCTCACAAAGGGACATTGTTTTTTAAATGGATTTGCTTTAATGTGATTTTTGCCATCCATCTCTTGAATAAGGAGACTCAACCTGTATATAGAACAGTTGCCACAGGGAAATTCATGGAAACAACCTCCACATGCCAAACTGTTTCAGAGTTAATTCAAGGTCCTGGTTATCACCTTGAACATGAATAGTTTCAGAGCAGGAAACCAAAGCATTACCTGACTCTCATATATGAAACAGGTCACCCCCAAGATTCATTTCTTGTGCATCTGTCTTCTTGTGTATCTGTCACCACTGGAGGCTAGTTTGGAGGTAACGTGCAAACGAACCTTTTCTAAGATGGCACCCAGAATGTGGAACTCCTTGCCAGGGATGGGCAAATCCAATACAGTTGACTTGAATCGAGTCATGAGTCTCCACCCCCACAATTTGACTTGAAAACAAGTCATAATGGGGGCACTTTCCAAGTTACTGAGCCACCTTTTCACGACTCAAAAAGATTCGAGTCACTAGTCTTTTTGATAGAGTCAGGCGTGAGGGGGGGAAAGGGGCTTTTGCTGGGCTTTGTGTGTGTTGGAGTTCTCTTTAATCACTCTCCTGCTGCCCCATCCCATCTGTAAACAGAGCAGGAGGGGGTGGGACAGACTACATGAGAGCAGGGAGAGAAGCAGCAAATGAAATGAGGGTCATGTGCAGCAGCTGTGAGATTTACCATAATGACCCAATCCTTTGCAGCTCTACTCAGAAGTAGTCCCACTGTAGCTGGTCATTCAATGAGGCTTCCTCCCCTCCCACCAACTGAGCTCACAGCAGCCATGTGATTGAAAAGCGTGATTGCTACGAACCTTCCCCACCTCCTTTCTCCCTGGGCATCTCCAGCCAATCCTAAGGCAAGAATCCTCTTGGGCTCCTCCTCCTGCCCTCCCTCATCCAAAGAAACAAACCAGACTGCCCATCCTTCATCCAATGACCATCAGTTCCTTTTGAGATGGGCAAGAGAGCCCACTTCTGCTGGATGCAAAAGCAAACATTAACCCTTCCCTGCCTCCTGGCTGGAACCTCCCTGCTGCTCACATGATCCGAATGATGGTCCCACAAGGTTTTTCATGATGCAAAAACAGTAAGCAAACACACCCAGACACACTCGAGTTTGCATGTGTGGGGATGACTGCCAAGTCAAGGGGCCCTTGACTCATACACCCGTGGCTCTGGGCTGCATGGGGGGGGGCATTTTGCAGTGCTGGCCCTGGGCAGCACAATGCCAGGTTTGCAATTGAAAAGAGTTTGCAAAGTCTTCCACATGCGTGACTTGAGTGTAAACGAGTCAGCAAAAAATGCTGATTTTCACAACTCGGACTCCTGACTGAGTTCCCATCTCTGCTCCTTACCATGGGAGGAAAGAATGGTTGCTTTGCTTACAGTCTTTGGCAGTGGTTCAGAAATTTATCTCTCTTGTCAAAGTTTTTTTAGCTCTTAGTTTGTTCTTGGATTACTGATTGGGCCGCAGTATTATTGTTTTTCATTGGTGCATGGAGAGTATTAGTTGCTATTTTAGGAGATTGTTAACTGCCTTGCACACCTCCATTTCGTGGTGGGTAGATGAGATAAAATTTTTAAATTAATAACATACAATAAAGAATTATAGTGTTACACACATTATGGCTGCCCTGTGGAGCTGCTACCGAGTGAAGAGTGTTTGAAACAGTCTCCATTTGATGATTGCAACACATAGACCAGTCGTTTGAGACGTTAGAAGGAATGGGAAATTGCAAGTGCCCAACTCTGGATTATATGGATCTGTTTTATTTTGGATTCAGACCTGATTTTGGTAGAAAAATAGGTTAGTCTGATGTATATGAATTAAACTTTTCATTCATTTTGTATTTTTGTTGTGCAAATCTGTAATTCATGAATATGTGTACTTTCAATACATGGATACATGTAATTACATGCTTTCGAATGCAATAACTGAAGGAACTCCTTGCTGCATCCCCCTATGAAAAGGTTTCCTTTTTTCTTCATTTCTTGCAACTGTAAGACAATTTGAAATTGTCACCATGAGAGAAGAACTACAAGGCCAGGCAGACAGGTCATTTGGTGAATTGCTTGTCCCCTTCAACTGACATCCAAAGACCAACATATCCTAGCCAGCCCACTTGCTGAGACTGAACGACCAATTCCAGTGTTGGAAAACTGCTGCTCAGCCCCACACCTGTGCATTACAGGATTCCACTAGAAGATTCTCATCTCCCACACTATACAAAATCTACATGAAACTGCTAGGTGAAGTCATTCAAGGATGCGTAGTGAGCAATTGCAAACCTGGTATTGTGCTGCCCAGGGCCAGCACCGCAAAATGCCCCCTCCCATGCAGCCCAGAGTCGCAGGGCCAGAGAGGCCGCACACAGCCTCCCTAGCACCCAGGAGACCTTCTGAGGGCTCCAGAAGGCCTAAAAAAAAAAATCACTTGTAGTCTTAGCTGAAAACTGGATGTGATGTTTTTAGGCCTTCCAGCAACGTCAGAATACCTTCTAAGGCCCTGTAAATGAAGAAAAAACAAACAAAAATCCAACAGGAGAGGGGGTTGCAGCAGTGCCCCCGCTGGGTGGTACCACAGGGTATTTGCTCCCTGCCCCCCCGTGCACCAGTGGCAGAGAGGCACCATCAGCACACTGATGACCATTCTGTTCTGCTCTATCTTTTCATTAGTACTTTTGATTTCCTCCCACATCCTCCGTTGGAATAAAATTAACTGTTCTTTTTTTCTTTCAGCAAATGTCCTGGCTGGCAGCAAACACTTTCCAGAAGCCTTTCATGCCCACACTCTCAGATTTGCTATTCTAAGGCTACAGTCCTATGCACACTTATCTGGAAGTTTCATTGAACTCAATGGGGCTTACTTCTAAGTAAATATGCATAGGATTGTGCTCTTAGACACTTACACATTAATTAGATCATAACAGGGCTCGTATGCCGTGTGCATTTTACCATTACATTAGTCATGAACATATGACTAATGTAAGGCGTGAACCTTGCAAACTCATGGCAAAATTTTTTAAAAAGATCTGTAACCAGCATGTATTAGAAATTTTTTTAACAGGAGATCCCATTACACTAGTTTACTTCCAAGGATTTTGGTTACTCTACCCTCTGCTACTGTATATGTAAAGTTAGGGGATATTTTTTGTCTCTGAGAAACTGCTGTCCCCTGCTGGTGGGAAAAAAATTAATATTCAAACCTAAAACACAGCAAAATAGTCATACTTATTCTGGCATAAATATAAGTGAGCACTTTTCGGTGACACAAGCAGACACATTAACCCTATGGAGGAGAGAAGTTGATTGTTAGCAAACTCATACCTATGTTTGTTGTTACTTACTTTCTCCACTTCAGAAGTCCCAGGGGCAGCACTACAAGGTTTCTCATCCAAAGGAAATTAATGCCCTGGAGACTTAACAATCTCTTTGTTCTATTTTACTTATAAATATATTAACACCATGTACTGGAAACAAATATGCACTCCTATAGTAGACAGCACAGCTGTCCAAAACCTGCACTGTGTCTGTACAGAGAGCCATTGCACCCCATGATGTTGTGGCCAATTCCCAGCACTCTGCCACTCTTCATCTCTTCCAATTCAAGATATCTTCTTCTGCCAACTGGAGGATGTAATCCAATAGAGTATGCAAAGGTATTATACTCCAGAAGTTGAAAAAAGAGAGAGATGCCTGAGAGATTCTCTGAGGAGAATACCTTCTGTCATTAACTTGCACTGATAAAACATCAACCAATCATCTTGGAGTATTCATGTGTCATCAACAGAATAAAAGATAGCCAGCATCTGCAACAATGTATTACCATATATTTATTCCCTGAGTCAGTGGTGCAGTGGTAAGTATTAAAGTGCAGGGGCTTTTCATGACACTCTCCCCCCAAGTCTCCACCCCCCACAGCCGCAACCCATTGTGACTATAACAAAAAAAAAAATCAACAATAAAATTTCATTAGAGTTATTTCCACAAGGTCTAGCTCTCAGTCTCCTCTGGATTGTACCCACAAACTTCAGTGGGACTTGGGCTACAAATTTATACTTACGTTGGTGTATTGAACTCAACATGACTTACTTCGAAGTCAACATCCATATGCTCAAACTGCAAATCACTCTTACAGGGTAATCCTGTATAGCAGTGTTCCTCAAACTGTGGGACCCACTAGGTGGGTCGCAAGCCCATTTCAGGTGGGTCCCCATTCATTTCAAAATTTTATTTTTAATATATTCGACTTGATGCTATCATGGTATGTGACTGCATTTGGGGAAATGTTACAGCTCTGTACTTTTAACAGGCTACTTTATATATGCTTTTAACAATGATAGTAAATGGAACTTACTCCTGGATAACTGTGGGTAGCATTGCAGCCTAGGGTTGTTAAAATTTTTCCTGTTTAATGATGTCACTTTCAGTCATGACATAACTTCCAGTGAGTCCCAACAGATTCTTATTCTAAAAAATGGATCCCAGCGCTAAAAGTGTGAGAACCACTGCTGTATCGCGTTACAGTGTCTGCAAAAACTTGCTAGGCAGCTGGACCGGCGTTAAGGTCCAAGCCATCCTGGCAGCACTGAATGTCAACCCTGCATTGGCTGGCACAAGTAAATTCGTGCTGGGTTGTGCAGGGGTATGAGGGTAGTGGGAGAGTGGTTTGGAGGCAGAGATGGAGCACTTTTGAGTGGGGGAGGGTGGAACGGGGGAGGATTGGGCCTGGGAGGAGGGCAAGAACAGCAGGGGTTTCCTCTGCCATATCTTAACCCCTGCTCCCAGGCCAGACAGCCCTACATGGGCTTCCCAGATTTGTGCCAGCCATACAGATGGTGCAGATCCTAGAAGCTCCATGAGGGGGGCTGGGGCTTTACTTGTGGTAAGGAGAAAAACATCCTCTTACCCCAAGGAGACCTCCAGCCTGCTCCTAAGCTGCTTTGGATGCAGCACAAGCCATGCTGATTGGCTGTGCCAGCGCAGTTTAGGATTGGACTGTCCATTTATTCTCTTTCCATTGCTTCCTCCCTCTGCATCCCATTGTTTTCCCATGTACATCCAGAATAGTATTCTAGATGGCAAATGATGACATGCAAATATACTGCACAACATCGCATAACATCAATGTACATGGCCAGATGTGGCAGAATGCTAGTGTGATCTTTTTCTGGAAATGTCCTACCGGCTTGTAATTTGAGCAAGTATACAAACAAGCAATCTTAATACACATTTGTCCTGCATATCGTAACTTTAGTTCACCTTTTGTTGCTACTTGCCTTTTCACTATCATTTAAATCTGTAAATTAAAAGTCAGCTGGAATATGCAATTACATATTAAGCAAACATTAGTAGAAATCAGCAATCGAAAAAAGCAAATATTCACATGACTTTCACGTATTAAAAATAATTCCTGAACTCAGCTGACAAATAGGAGTTCTGCAGCTCCATATTATGTTTGAGCGCTAGCTATTTAAAATAGGTGTACCCATCAAATGTATCACTTGCATTTTGTGAAATCAGAAGATCAGACAATTTCTAGCATTTATGTTGTTGAAATTTGAAATGGAAGATGAACAGGTTGAAGAATGTAGGATTAATTAGACTAAAGTGTGGGTTATGAGCTTTCTATGGAAAAATGGAAGCATATGAAATTTACTTTAAATGTCAACTTCAAAGAAAATGTATATAAGGTGATTTATAGATGGTCTATGACAGGGGAGTCAAACTCGTTTCATACAGACGGCCGAAGTTAGCATTCAAGGCTCCAGCTGAGGGCTGGAAGTGATGTCATTAAGCAGAAAGTGACATCATTAAGCAGCTAATGACCAGAAATCAAACCCTGTTCTCATATAGAAACTCATTAATTGCAAATGACAGAAAAGCAAGTACGCAAATCTTGACCATATTTCAAGATTTGGGAAAGCCCAATTTTCATGTGGGCTGCCATTTCAGCTGTAACACCTCAGCAGCTGAGAGCCGGATAAAAAGCTTCCAGGGGCCGCATCCGGCCCCTGGGCCTTATGTTTGACACCCCTGGTCTATGACACCAAGTAAGTTAACTAAGATGTACAAAAATATGTCAAATAAGTACTGGAAATGTAAGAAACAGGAGGGACCTTTTATCATATGTGGTGGGCATGTATTAAAGCAAAAAAGTATTGAATACAAAGACATGCACAGATACAGTTGATTCTAGGAACAAATATGCAAATGAAACCTGAATTCTTTTTGTTGGGTGTGATAGATGAATATGTGGGGAAAAGCTTCAAAATTTTATTTTTATATAAGTGTGGCTAGAATACTTTATGCACAATATTGAAAAACTACAGACATTAGAATGGTGGACAAAGGTTATGGACTTTGCAGAAGTGAGAAATGCAGAAGAGAAATCAACAGAAAACTTTATGAAGAACTGGAAACCAATTATTGACTTTCTGTATGAAAGAGAGAACAATAAGTTAATGAGTTATGTATTTGAAGATGAGATTTTAAGAGATAGATAATATTGTTCCAGAATAACAATTTTAAAAGGGCTGTTGGAGATATATATAAAGGGGGAAATTTAGTTTTTTAAGATATAAAGCCTAAGTAATTAGAATATTCGACTTTGCTTATGCTACACTATTAGGTTTTCTTTGTCTGTAGTTTTAAATCTATTTTTAATGATGTGGTTTTTCATTTTACTGTTTATTTTTCTTTTCATTTTATTGTATGTTTTCTTTTTTCTTTTATTATAAAGGTAAAAAAATGAACCACTTGCATTTTGATGTACAAATTTTCAAATAATTGGTAGGCGGAGCCAGGCACTGGATAAAGATGGCTGCCTAAGGCTGCAATCCTACTCATACTTTCCTGAGAGTAAGCCCCATTGAATAGGACTTACTTCTGAGGAGACCTGGTTAGGATTGTGCCCTAGGTTTATCAGTCTACATTCAGATACATTTAAAACAGCTAAATATACTGCTTTACCCAGTACCTTTTTAGCAGCAGCTTGGCTATGAGTTAAGGGCTCAGGTATCAAAAGAAAGGGTTCTCACCACTTATATGAGGCAAAGGGTCCACTTTAAACAGATGGAGGAGAGAAAATGAGGGAAATGATGCAGACGTCATGGCTCAATGCAATAGGAAGCCAGAGAGTGCAGGTTGTTGATGAATCAACCATGTTGCACAAGGTAATGGTGCAATTAACAAACATGGCTTTAAGCTGCGCTCAGGCACTTCAGCTGCTACAATCTAGCACTGCACACATTTCTAATAAAATTGAAGCATCATCACTACTGCAAGTAAGGTCCTTGATCTTGAACTCAGAAATGAGTGTGGAAACTTCAAAGGAAATCAGATGACCTCAAGAATACAATGGAACCTTCAGTCTGCGGTATTCCTGAAATTGAATAAGTTAACAATTTATGTGATCTTCCTGTGAAGTGGAGAAACACTATTCTCTCATTTCTCCATCTCAGAGGATGATTTCAAAATGGAACAGAGCCCTGGCCTCTCCACCCTCTTGCCAACAGTACCCAAGTGACATTATTTTCCACTTTGCACAATTCCTTATAAAAGAGAAATCAATGAGGGATCTTTGTGCAGCTCAACCCCTTCAAAACAAAGGAGTAGAAACTATGGTATTTTAAGACCTTTGTCCAGAAACTTTGACATGAAGAAAGCGATTTCAGTGTTATACTGAAAAACTATGGGAAGCAAGGATTCATTTAGGAACCAAAGAGGGTATTCTTCAGGAGAGGGGTACTTCACCTTCGAGTCAATTCTCAGTTTCCTGCGTACACAGGTGTTTTACACAGCAAGGGACTAAAACAAGTCTTAGACTTGTGTATTCTCCTCCCATCCAGCATACAACCTGTCATGAGAACCAAGGCTGATGTTCCTGTTTTCAGTAGAGGTTATGCAGACAGTAGGAGAGGCTATGTGCGGACATGAGTCTTGGGTATAATATTTCTAGCAGTCCTGCAGGAAGTAAACAAAACTTACAGTGACAAAGAAGTCACAGAAGCAATCTTAAAAAGAAGCATCTTATGTAAAAGATATTGGGTTGTATCCAAAGAAAGTTAGTCATGACTATGCACCATTGAAATCAAGTTAGTCGTAACTAACTTAAGTTCCAATTAATTTCAATGAGATTTAGGGCCCAACTTTCCAGTGCTAATGCAACTGTGCCAATGGGGTGTGAACTTGCAGTTAGAGGGCAGTCACTGAGGCCTCCTTAAAGGTAAAAGAATACTTATTCCCTTACCTCAGAACTACATTGCAGCTGCATTGGTGCTGGAAAGTTGGGTAGGACTGGGCCCTTAGGACTAATTTTTGTAAGATACAACCCACTGTATCATGCAGCTAATTTGTGAACTATTTACAAGAGAGGAAAATCAAGTTTCTACAGTCCCTTTAATTCTAATATTGTGTGAAACAAATGGTGCATTTTCCCATGGGAAATTCAAAACTCCAGTCATAGGAGTACTGTAAAAATGCTCTATACACTATTCAAATAGAAGATATCCTAAGATCATTAAGGACCCAATCCTATTCAATTTTCCAGTGCTGGTGCAGTTGTGCCAGTGGGGTGTGCACTGCATCCTGTGTTGGAGGGGCAGTCATTGGGGCCTTCTTAATGTATGGGAACATTTGTTCCCTTACTGTGGGGCTGCATTGTGGCTACACCGGAGCTGGAAAGTTGGATAGGATTGGGCCCTTAGTCAATTGCTCAAATATAAAACACAATATCACAGAGTACTATTTCTATTTTTAATAATTTATTTCAGTATTTTGTACAGCTTGCAGTTGGTCTTCAGGTGATAAGTTACAAGGTTTATACACATTTGTCCTCTTCACTCCAAAGAATGATAGACCAATTGGCAAAAATGGAATGCTATGCCACAAAAATATATGGGAAGGAAATGCAAGGTATCCTAAATAAATGGCAGCAAAACCTAACAAATAATATTCCCTGGCATACTTCTTAGGATCAACTCTCACTACTTGGAGTCCATAAATAAGTGAAGAAGGTAATCTATCCAAGAATGCACAGAGAGAATATATTAAAATAAAAGGAAAGGAGTTTTTTAAAGTTAACTATAGTGATATGTTTTATAGCATAGTATATAGTCAACATTTCTAACCAATTTTTTCTGAAAGATGCATTTCTCACTTCATTCAGTTATTCTGAGTACCAGTACAGTGAAAGGCATTCATTTGCTTAGTTTTGCATTTGTTTTAAAGACTGACAAGGAGCAAGCATGTCCTGTTAAGCAACATACTAAAGAAGAAATATTTTTAAAATCACTGATTCACACATGCAGCCCCCCCACCTCAGTGCAATTTTGTGGTATCTGAGCATTAAGGTGAGTAGAAATGAGAGAGGTGGGAGAGAGTCAAGTCTGAACAGGTGAGAGGATGTAAACATGAGAATCTCCCAGCACACAGTCACTCTTCTCTTTTCTGAATCCCCGTTTTCTCCCTCACATTTTCAGGGACTATGAGAAAACCCCCTTTCTGCCTAGAACCTAATGCTATCACCATCATCCATACCATTAACCAGAGAGCACAGGCAGATACATTAACTGTAATCCAAAACCAAGCCTCAACCCCAAGTGCTCTCTGCAGTTACCACAAGGAAGCAGCACCAGGATTTTGGAAACCAGATGACAGCCACATGTGTTAATGTGCCAAAATGGTAGAACAGGAGACAATATAACTAAACAGCCCCAGATTTCTATGAAGGTAACAGCTTAACGGCTACAGCTCTTACATACTAAAGGTCAGCATCACCTTTTGGCATTACCAAAAGATACTGGGTTAAGTAGTACTGTTTTAAACTTTTCATGCAGTTAACAATATACTCTCCACCTGTAGGATATAGGTCTATTACCAAGAAATACAACCTAGTAGTTTAACAGCACCTGCAGAATTCAGTCAACTGTACGTACCATTTCTCTGGCTTCAAGAATATAAATAATATCCAAGAGAAACTTTTTACACATCTAGCAAAGATAACTACAGGACTGCATAATTCATATTATGTAGTGACAAGTGTAAACATATCTCCTTTTCTCCCCAAGGCTGCAAGTCTATGCACACTTACTTGGGAGTAAGCCCCACTGAACACAGAGGGGCTAACATTTAAGGAAATATGCACAGGATTGCACTCAAAGTGTTTTGTCACTTACCCTTAAATAAATAAAGTACAGCAAAATAATATTTTAGTACCAAGAACTGGTCTTTGGACTTGCACAGTTAAGACATACCAAATATGCAGGATATAGATGAATGTTGCACTAACAGAGAATGGTAAATTTCTAGAATACTACAGAGAAATGTGGCCTTGGGTAAAGACAGTTGCTCCATCATCCATAAGTGCTTCCTTTGAATACAACTCAATAGCTTTGCAGAAAATCTCAACCTCCACAGTAAACTTTAACACAGTCAAAAGACAGACTCCATATCTAAATGTGAGCACTAGACATTTAATTCCTGTTTGAAGTTCAAGGTGTTTAGGCTAAGGTTTAAATATTTCAAAGTAGTTTTCCTAGGAAATTTTTAAACAGTAAGCATTTGGATAACGCTTTGGAAGCGTACATTTCCAAAAGCTTAATATGCAAGGCTTGCAGAAGTCCAATATCTATATCAAGAGGACTATAGAGGTTTGTGTACAGACCAAAGTGAAGGTTGTGAGAACTAGAGACCCATGAAAGGCACAGTCCTCCAAGCACTAGTTCTGCGCACACATTGTAAAATTCTATTTAAAGTGAGTGGAAGATAAAGAAGAGCCATACTTAGCTGATGCTGCCCACAGACTGTAAGGTTAATTTAAGTCATTTCTTTTTTGAAGGCTTATCATCACTTGCAAAACTCATTCAAATTTTATGCAAAACAAAAATACTCGTATTAGAAACAAACTTCTTCCTCCACATGAACATAATGATCTGACTACTGAATCTCAGCCATTTTACAATAAGCACACAAGCTCTTTTTGCCACAAGAGATGCTTTACAACAAAACAAAAGAAGTGCACTTGTATATATGTTGTCCATTTCTTGGATAGAAGCCAACAATTGACATGTAGTGGTTTTTCCATTTAAAAAAATTACATCCCAGTTAGAGTAAAAGCAACCCTTTGTTTTGTTCTAACTTTTTTAAGTGTTCTGTATATATAGTCTTTAAAACACACTTCAATATAGCTGCACAGTGTTTAGATCTGGAGAAGTGCCACCCAGAAACCATGCTTCTCAGTACATTTAAAATATAATAAATAAAACCCAACCAGTTCTGGTTACCTTCGGTGAACACACTGGCTGAGAGGCAGGAAGGAAATGAGCTGCTTTAAAAATGGGAATCTTTTCACAAAACACACTAATTACAAATCTCAGGTGACTTCTTCAACCATTTCTATTAAAGATTTCCTTGAATATGTACAGGATTCCACATTGCCACCTTTGCAATAAAATCTTATCCAACAGACATGTGGTTAACTGCCCATTCAACCAACTGCAGCCCCCTGAGGACTTTTCTGGTCCGGCAGAAAAAGGAAACATAATACAATCTCTGCAGTGCGGCTGATCTTATAAATCACAAATCTTGGTTCTCCTGGATGTCTCTTGGACACACATCCACACAATTCGCTCATGCTTTCCTATAAACCAACATGCAGGTTTGTCCATATTGTTAACTTGATCTTCATGTCCCAGTAAAAAATCCCCAAAGTTATCCATCTAAAGGTTTTCCCAGATAGACTAACGTCACCTCAGTATTGCCATACACAGCAGACACTGCTGGATACAGACATGTTTTTGGCAATCCTCGGAATGCAACTCCTAGGAACTCATAGCCTCGCTCGAAAGCCAATGTCTTGTCTTCCATATCCAGGATAACACGAATTCTCTCACCTATCTGTAAACAAAAACAAAAAAGATTTAAAAGAAAAATAGATGGTAAATGGCTGTTAAAGACACAACTCATGGGGGGAAAAATTTATACACTTAACACACATATAAGTCCTTCTGAAGCCATCTTCAGTTGATCAATACTAAGATTCAGTCATATTGTTGTCAAATAGGATGCTCAAAACAACTACATTATTTAACCAAAAATAGGTTGCCTTCCTGTGTACACTTATTTGGGAGTAAGCACCACTGTAATACAGAGGGACTTCTAAGTAAACATGCACAGCATTGTACTGTAAAACAAACAAACAAACAAACAAACAAACAACAAACACAACAACAACAATAATAATAATAATAATACAGGTATTTCTATACCGCCTTTCTTGGTCCTCAGATTTCTCCTCGGACTTTATTCAAGGCGGTTTACATAGGCAGGCAATTTTTAAATCCCCGTAGGGATTTTTACAATTTGAAAGGTTCTATCTTTCAAGAAACCACAACATTCAGATGTTTCTTTCATTGATCTGGTCGCACATTCTGGCCTCCATCCTCCCACGCTCAGAGCAGATGGAATAACTCGGCTCAGCTTGTCAGCTGCTTCAAGGTTCAAAAATGTCCCCCTTTTTTGCATTTTGTCCTGTTTTAAAACAAGTTCCCACTGAAACAATGTAGCAGCCTAACAATGCCTCACAGCCCAAATATTCAAAGATGCTACTCTTAATAAATTAAACAGAGCTTTGAGAATACACCCAGTCTCACTCACTTGATACTTTGGGGCATTGTTGCACTGCGGGAAGCTGCCATTGACTTCTCCATTATGTAACAAATTATTGTCCACCAAATTCCAGCCCCAGCTCTGGTCGTCACTGCCCAGGAGTGCTACATAGCCCTGACACTGCATGGGAGCTCGTTTTGTAGCAATTCCAATTACTGCCACTGTGCCAAGAGGACCTTCCCACCAGACTTCCCAGGCATGACGGCCTTCACTGAAGCCAATCTTGGTCCTTGCTCCATCTGTGCTCTGAGCAATAGGATTCCGGTGCAAAGTAAATCCATTCTTCTTAATATAGACATTCCTTGAACAATCATTGGTGCTGAAAGCATGCTGAAAGGCACGTACCTAAAATACAAGGGTTGAAAAAAGAAAGAGAAAAAGGATTATGATGGAGATAAAATTGTCAAACTAAGAGAATTAGGGAATTGCCTAAATTCCCTCCCTTAGATAAAGGTTTAGTCAAATTAGTTAGCCCTTAAAGACATTTTTGGTACCACAATTGACAATGTACTATTACAATCAAACTTAAGCACTACAGCAGGGGTTTTCAAATTGGGGCATCACTGATGCCCCAGCCTGAGGGCCCTGACCTCTGCCCACTTAATGGGTGGGGGTAGTGAGGAGGCAGGGAGGAGGCAGGATAGCGTTGCTCAGGGGGCTGCAGGGGCTTGGCTGTACTTACTAAAGCCTCCTGCAGCCTCCTGGGGGTGTGGGGAGCCCCACACGACTATCTGCAGGGCTCACTGAAGCTTTAGAAGCTAGAGCAATCACGTGCTTCTTCCAGTTTTGCATTGGTGGGGTGCGATTGCTTCACTTTCACTTTTGAAACTTCAGGGAGCCCTGCAGATGGTCGCACAGGGCTCCCCGCACTTCCGGGAAGCTGCAGGAGGCTCTGGTAAGTACAGCCAAGCCCCTGCAGCCCCCTGAGTGACATGATCCTGGGGGTTGCGTTGCTGCCTTCCCCCTGCCCCGCCACCTCCCCCCCCCCCAAGGACTTACAGTGGTTTTCAAACTCCCAGAAAGTTTGAAAACCCCTGCACTAAAGGCTTAAGGGGCCAATCCTATCCAACTTTCCAGCACTGGTGTTGCTGCAATGCAGCCCCAAGGGAACATTTGTTTCCTTACCATGAGGAGGCCACTGTGACTGTCCCTCCACCACAGGATGCAGCACATGCCCCATAGGCAGGGCCGCACCTGCACTGAAAAATTGGATAGGATTGGGCCCTAAGGCTGCAATCTTAGCCATATTTACATGGGAGTGAACCCCAATGAACTCGGAGGTACTGTACTTACTTCCAAGTAATTATGTAGGATTATGCAGAAAGACACAAGGCAGATAAGCAAGGAAAGAAAGGACTGCACAAAGGGATAGTTCAGAGTGAGATGGGAAGTTAAGAAAAGGGGTTGTTCTTACAACAAAAATAGAAATAGAAAAAAGATCAGATTTCTTACTAGCAAGAACAGCCCATCTGGCTTTTGCTGCATACATATATTGGCAAGAACAAACAAATAGATGCAGATGGCATTTTAAAACATGTTTCACAACATGAAGTTTTGCATCATGTTTGCAAGCTAACTATGAGAAGGTAGGAACTAAAAATTCATCAGTCTGAAATCTATGCACGGAAAACCCAAACATACATTTTATTCTCCAACTACAACACAATCTACATCTATGAAGAGACACCTCAGAAGTGAAGGAATATTACAATGCCACAACTTCAGACTTTGCCACTTGCAATACAGGGCTGATATTGGGACCTGACTCAGCATGGGAGAACTAGACTTGCAGAGGCCTTGCAGATACACAACAAAAGAACCAGCAGAAGCATAAGGAAGTTTTTTGACTCCAGCTTTTTCTCAGTACTGCTGAAGGCAGGCATTTCCATCTGAAATGCATCAGAGTCCAGCTCCCAAGACAGCGATTCCTTAAGCAGTACAACTGCCTGAATTTAACACTGCAGTCCCCCAGCATTGAAGGCCCCTGGACCATAGCGTGAAGTTGGCATAGGTACCATATTCACATAACATGCTTTGGCAGGGGTTGGGGGGAGGAGGAAGCAGACAACTTTCCACATCACCAGAACCAGTTTTGCATGCCAGAGCTTTGTTTCAGAACTCAGTAATAAACGGCTTTAACCCATTTCTGCCCAGATCACAGCTATATACATGTGATCCCTGTAGCTATATACATTTGATCCCTGTTGTGTACGTGCAATAGCTTAAACCTATGCAGAAGTGCCTCAAAAACCTGGATTCAAGGGGCAGGGGAGGGAAAGCATCCAGTTCCCAAGGCATGGCTCCTGAACAGCCCTGAGCCTCAGAACCTCCAATTTTGAGGACTGGGTACGGGAAGTAAAGCAAGCAGATCCCCACAGAACTGGTCTGAGAGCCCCATCCTGTGCTTGGCAACTCAGAAGAAAGCCCCATTATAGTCAATAGGACTTACTCCCAAGTAAGTGTGGATAAGATTGCAGACTAAGGTTGCCATCCTCTCCACACTTTCCTAGGAGTAAGCCCCATTGACTATAGTGGGACTTGCTTCCAAGCAGACAGGCACAGGACGGGCTCTCAGCGGGCCCCCCCACCCGCTGGAGGGAGGGCCGCTGACCTTGCCCTTGTAGGTGGGCACGTTGCAGAGGATGTCGGTGCGCAGCGCCTCCTCGGCGAGGCTGCGGGCAGCGAGGCTGCGCCACACGTCGCTGTTCTCGTCGCCGTGCAGGACGCGGTGCCAGAGCCGGCACACGAGCGCGCAGCTCCGCAGCTCGCGCAGTTCCAGGTAGGAGAACACGAACTCCAGCACCCGCCCGGGCAGCCGCCAGCCCGCCGCGCCCGCCGCCGCACTCGGCGCCCCGCCGCTGCCGCCCGCCGCGGCCGCCGCCATCGCCGCAGGCGCGCCCGGCCCTCGTGTCTGTGCAGCCCGCCGCCGCCGCCGCCGCCGCCCCTCCAAGCCAACCGCCCCGGCCGGCCCACAGGCAAAGGCGGCGCGAGGCCGCGAGCCCCCTCGACCAACCAACGAACCAGCCCAGCTCGCGCCGTCAGCGCTGCGCATGCGCTCCACGCCTCCCCTCAGTTGCCGGCAAGGGCGGGCGGAAGCGGGCTCCCCGTGTTTGCGGCTCGACTTCGCGAGGAACGCCGCCTCTCACGCGCGGCTTGTGACCTACGTAACCCTTACGCGTCCCTCGGGCAGAGAGGCTCTCACCCATTCCCCTGTGGAACTAGGCCCAGAAGCCGGGGCGGCCATATTGACTGAGGGCACAGCTGTCAGCTCATGACAGCATCGCACGAAACGGAGGGAGGGGCTGCGTGATGGCGTCACTTTCCTGCGCCGGAAGAGCGTCGTCGAATGGAGAGGCTGTGCTGCTTGTGTGTGAGGTGGCTGAGTTTTGTCGCCCAGTGTGGTGGGTGGGATGGTGGTCAGGGCGCCTAGGCCTCTGCCTGTCTACTCTGAAGTAAGTCCATTCTAGTCAGTGGGGCTTACTCCCAGGAAAGTGTGGCTAGGACGGCAGCCTTCAACGTCCTCCTTTTCCCTGCGAGCAGGCAGTTCAGAGCCTTCTTTTAATGAGGGATATATATAATTATGTGTAACTTGGTTTTAAATGGCATAAGTAATATAGCGTTTAAATTCAGCACATGAAATCAGCCTTCGGGTGTTTCCAGCTTTGGCGTTGTCGCATCTTGCATTCTCCTGGGTATCCTGCCCTCTTCTGTTCCCCCTGCTGGCAGTCAGGCGTGCGGCTGCATCACTGTCTTCCTTGGGATGAGGTCTTGTTGAATCTCTGGGACTTGTTTCTAAGCCTGTGTGTGTCGCCCATCAGTGCCAGTGGTACTTGAGGTGGTGTCTGGTGGCACTCGCTGCTCCCCTGCCGCCTGGCAGTAAGGCCAGAGTTGTGACACCACAAAAATGGTAGGAGCCTTGGCTGGGCTGGGGGGGAGCAGAGCTCCAAAGCACACTCTCCTGCACTCAGAAAAGCCCACCCAGAGCCTCTTACTGGTGTATGTCGCATTGCAGGTGGCCTCCCAACCCAGAAGTCACTGGCGATGATGTTGCTTCCGGTGTTACTTCAAATAGGTGGACCGTGCGCTGAGGAACACTGTTCTAAGCACACATGTTTGGGTTTTGACTAAACATGTTTTTTGAGACCTGTAAGCTTATTTTAGTCATGAAGACAAGTGCCTCTGTTTCCAAGTCTTTCTTGCTATTTTTCTTACCTCCGAAGAGCCTTCTGTTGTCCTTTCTCTTCCTTTCACCTACCCTTTACTAAATGTTTTTCTTGTCCTGACTATTGTCTGACATGTTCACCCACCTTTGTTAGTTGACTCTCTGCCTGGGCTAGCATCACGTACCTGCCAAGGCCCAGTCCCCTCCCCTGCTTCATCTGCCCTTTCCACTCTGAGGCTTTAGGCTGTAATCTTATACTCCCTTTCCTGGGTTTAAGCCACATTGAGCACAATGGGACTTACTTCTGAGTAGACATGTATAGGATTGTGCTCTTATTCTGGCCAGTGTTTGTCACTACAGTGTGCTGCAGTAGCCATGATAATATAGAAGTTAGGTCCATGGAGTTCTCACCCTTGGAAGTTCCTGCCTGCAGCTCTGTTCTCATATTTTAAACATATGCACTGTTGTCCATTCCTATTTTTTCTATAGTTCAACTACCATAGTTATTGTATGCCTAAGGCAAGTGGTTTTTTTTAATGTAAAACAAATCTTGTTGTGTTAGTAGTCTGTCCTAAAACTGCAAATTCCTGCTTTGCTCCTCAGAAAGGTTTTCCAGAAGATTCCTAGTTCTTCTGGTAGACTGAGAAGAGGTTTTTGTGGTTGGAGTGATAAACTGAACTTTGCACTCAGAAATGCAGAATAAATAATTCTTTTTCACTTGTCTATATAGGAACAACACTACAAAGAACCATAGACTGGCATTAAAACATACATAGATTATTTGTTATTTATATTGTTTACTTTTATACCCAACATTACTTTAATCTGATGAAATACATTTAGAAAAACAAGTACTTGAAATATAAACATCTACTTTAAATACGGTTGTTATTATCATTGAAAATATTTGTACTCTATATTATTCAACCAAAAGGTTCCCAAAGTGGTGAGCATAGTACAATAAATAAACAATCTTACTAAATATACTTGCCACTTAAACGATCACTCAATCTAGTCAGAAGGGGAAAATATGTTTTTAAAACTTAAGAAGAATGTCTTATTTGTCTTCCCTAAACATATTTATTTTGAATTATATTATGCTAATTTCAGAGACCCTTGCCTTCTAGTAAAGGTATTTTGGATTGCAGCCTGGTATCTTCATTGTCAGTGTTTGTGATAATTGAGTCATTATGTCACCTTACCTGTTAGGTTACACCTGTGCATGTTGCGTTACAAGCTGTTTTCTACTGAGTCAGCCCATTGGTCCATCTAGCTCAGCATTGTTGACAGTGATGGCAAATGGTTCTCTGTGGTTTCTAACTGGAATTTTTCTCTGCCATAATTGGAGATGCCAACGATTGAACTGTGTGTATACAAAGCATGTGTAGAGCCCTTCCCCTCTAGCGCAGAAAGTGAAGCAACATTGTACTATCTTAGTGTTGTGTTGTGTTCTGTATGCGCAACCTCCTGATTTTAGAAATGGGTTAAGTCAGAATGCCAGATGTAGGGGAGGGCACCAGGATGAGGTCGCTTGTTATCTGGTGTGCTCCCTGGGGCATTTGGTGGGCTGCTGTGAGATACAGGAAGCTGGACTAGATGGGCCTATGGCCTGATCCAGTGGGGCTGTTCTTATGTTCTTATGTTCTTATATGTTACACATAAGGGTTCCTGTGGGAAAGAGATCCCAACTCCTTGAGGCAGGAAGCCACATAAGCGATTTCAGCTCACTATCAGTTTATTGCCTGTGTTCTGGACAAGACATCTTGACCAGGGAGTGGCAGAGTGATTATTTTCCTGGTGTACCAAAGAAGGTCCAGAAGGGTACAGAAGAACATGCATCTATTTTCCTGGAATTAAGGAAATTTGCAGTTAGTTGTACAATGCCTCGTTTGCATGTACATTTTTGTCTGGTCAAGATCAGATCATTGTGTGATCATAAGGCAGTTTGAGAAAGTCAGAAAGGGATAGTTAAGCATGCGTAGGGAAGTGTCTAACTCTTCTATGTCAGTCAAGAAAACTTTGACAGTTCTTTCCAGGACCAGTCACAGTTAAAGCAGAGTCATTTCTGTCACTAAAACACATTGGGCTGGATGTGGCATAGCTGTAGCCTTTAGAAACCAGCTGCCTACACACTCCAGGAAGTTGGGGTTCAAATTGAACCTGAGAAATTTGTGCTGAGTGGATAAATTAGCAGTTCTTCTATACCTCAGATGGGTATCTATCATCTAGCACTTGTAGTGCCATAGCTTGACTTGGAATGTGAATCAGCAAAAGGTGCTGATGTTCTCCTGGCACTGTCACTTGCAGTGCATTTCAGGATGCTGGAGATTTAGGGCACCTACAAGTATCTAGTACTTTCACATGCCACGCCTAGCCATATTTGCTTAGAAGCCCTGTTGATTTTAAACCTAACTTTCAAATAAATAGGATTAGTATTGAAGCTGTTCAGATAATTTCCTTGTTTCTTCAAATTCCACCATGTTCAGTATGACTTTCTTCCTGGTAATTTACACATGATGACAACCTTACCTGCAGAAATTGAAGTACAAAAGAAGGATTAGTTGAATTGTATCTTGTAGCTTAGTCTTAAATGCCTGTATTTGATTTCAATAGAAGCTGTTCTTTTTCCATGTAAAGCTGCAATCCTATGCACACTTACCTGGGAGCAAGTCTCTTGGAACACAGTGTGATTGACTTCTGATTAAATATGCATAGGATTGAGCTAGAAGTGTTCTTAGGCTAGAAGCCTGGAACTTGCTTTATAATTCACTTGAATCTGGTTATTGTTTTGGAGTGTGCCAAGAGTTTTTAATTGCATTTTGTTTTTCTTCTTTTAAATTTTATATAATAGTCAAACACAGCAAAAAAATTCTTTGCTTGACCCCATCTTATGGATTTTTAGCTGCTGGAGTTGCACTGTACCTAACAATTTTGTGTGACCTTGTGCTAAAGACATAGGAAATAAGCTTAATTGTAAGTACTTAAGAAATTTTTTTTTTCAATTTCAGGTGTCTCATACTGTATTTTTGAAATAACATGTTCCTTTTTCTGTAGTTAAATAAAGGAGTCATATTCTCAACAATTTGTATACTATTTCTGATATTTGTTTTACAATAGAATATTTATTTATTTAATCGATGTGTACCCTGCCTTTCTCCCAGCAGGGCACTCAAGGAAGCTTACAATCATATTAAAAACAGTACAGTATAATAAAACAATATAAAATAATAAAAGTAAGGCCCTACTGAACAGTCTCCAAAGAGGGACCAGTTCCTAATTCTAAGGGGAGGAAGTTCCTTAGATGAGATGTTGCCACTGAGAAGGCAGAGTCTCATGCTATTCATTCACACTGAAACCTTTACTGTTTAGGAACTCATGACATTGGCATTAACTCAGGCACTAAAATATAGCAGAGACTTATAATTACAAAAGGAAGTGCCTCTGATAATGTTTTTGTTAACTGATGGCCTGATATACCAGTATATTTGAAGTATGTGTTCTTATTTCTAACCAGTATATGCTGAACCATGGGCAACTACTACAGGTATTTCAGAAAAATATTGCATCTTCTTATACTGCTGCATTTCTAGAGCTACATAAGGAACAGTTCTTACCTTGTTAATTGGCTTCTTCTTTTTTTCAGGCTCTGAAAGTACTATGGCTGAAAAGTGGACCAATGGACACTCTTCTTCTATATTATGCTTAAATGTGAGCAAAGATGGTCTAGTGGCTTCAGGAGCAGAAGGAGGGGAGCTCACCATCTGGAGTGAGGAAGGGACCCCATTAGAACGGACACAGGTCCAAAAAACAGATGATGTCACTTGTGTTATGTTCTCTCCCAAATGTCCCAGAAGACTGTATGCTTCTCATGGGGAAATAGTTAGCGTGTGGGATGTCAGATTTCTCAAGGAACCAGTTGAATATTTCCATGTGAATGAGGAAGAGATCAACTATCTTTCCATGAATGAAACAGATAGTTTCTTGGCTGCTGCAGATGATTCTGGAGCAATAAAAATCATTGATTTGGAAAGTAAGAAGTTAAGCCGCTGCCTGAGAAGACACTCTAATATTTGTGCTGCTGCGGTATTTCGGCCTCAGAGACCTCAAAGCCTTGTTTCATGTGGTCTGGATATGAAGGTGATTAGCATAAGAGCAGATGAATATTCGTTATGTATCACATACTAGCCATATGTGTGTGTGAAAATATTTTCTATGTTCTATTGTATCTTTTATTTATATTAATGTATTTATGAACTGCATATGCACCTAGTCACCTTTGTCTTTCTATGCATTTGTTGAGGAACTAAGATGTTGCCTTTTAAACCAGTTAGTATGGAAGTCGGCTTAGGTAAAACAAAGAAGTAAGGCCATCTTGGGAGTTAACCAATCTTGGGAGGGACCAAATGTGTACATCTGTGGGCTGGGCAGAAATGGATCAAAGATGCACCAGCAAATAATGACTCTTCATCTTGCTGGTTTTTCTTCCTTTTTCTTCCCCAAGGGAGAGGTTGTCAAATACTGTGGTATACAAGAGATAGGAAATTGATGACAGATAAGAGATTACCATCTTCTCCAGAGGTTCCTGCTCTGGGGCAGAGAGTCTTTTCAATTGGGAAGTTGGTTTTTGCAAGATCTTTTTATTTTCCCAGGCCTTTAAGTGATTTTAGTAAACTGTCACAGTAGTTAAAATTCTACTGCCTTGTAAATCTTTGAATTGGTGCCTTGTGCATTTTTGTTGTATGCTGTTTGCCTACAATATATTTATTGCACTTTTTTGAGAATATATGTATTGAAGGGCAGAATAGAAATTTTCTATATAACTGAAAGGTAAAATATTAATTTACTTTATTAATCTTGAAAAGCTTCAAGACCCATTAAACCCTGCATAAGGTGAATTATGATACATATAATGCATGCTTAGTTTTTATAACACAGTGTCTGGTTTAAGAAAAGCAAAAATTATTTCTATCACCTTCTTGGTTAGTGATCATTGTATTTCTGACAATGGAGAGGTCTGTAGATTATCTGAGATCTGTACATTTCTGTTTTCATAGCTGAGGTGGGGATGGATCACCATGTCATTTTGATCACCTCTGTAGTTGTGGTTGATGATTTTTTTCCTCTGTTGGTCAAAGGATGTAATAGACAAATATTTAAAAATTTAGAATGCTTCTACATTTATGTAATTTCTTCAAGCTGTAGTTTCAAAGCAGAACAGTGAAATGAGGACTCTTTTAATACAAATTATATACTTTTTCAGTTGATTTATAGTCACAGGAACTGAAAAAAATGCATTTAAGCATTGCTTGTGAAAAACACCTCAGATGGCAATCCTATACACACTTTCCTGGGTGTAAGCTCTATTGAACACAGTACTACTACTTATTTCTCAGTAGACATGCATAAGATTGCGATGTCAGTCACTGATTCTGGGACAGAACAAAGGAAGGGAAAGGCCTTGGGACCATTTGGATGTTCTCTAGGATAGAGGAACTGTTACCAAAAAGGGCTGTTATGGTTTAAGGGGAATTATTATATTACCCTTTTGGAAACTTCAGGATCGCAGGCTGGATAACAAGACAGCGTAATGCAAAGAAATTCCTTTTTAGCTTGAAAAGAGACTGGGAGAAAGATAACTTTCAATAGGATTATATTTTTATTGCAAAAACACACAGGTATACATAATGCACATGGAAAATGGTAAGTATATGTTTCTTGGTTCCTAGTACTTGGATCCTGTGTACCTAGCTTTATGGTGGTTGCATGTGCTGTGTATTTGGTGCATCCGAGAAGGACTCAGAAAAGGATAGGTTGTAGGGAAGGATTTTAGGGGCCCCTGGTCTGCATAACCCAGTTGCTAACTAAGATGGGGAGAGAAGGGGAGAAATAGGTAGGATAGAAGGGAGAGAGTTCCAGATGAAAGATATAGTTACCTGTCCTGAGAAGCAGTTGGGGGGGAGGGGGGAAGAGTCCTATGGAGGACCTGTGCCTTGGAGGGCAGCCAGAGAGAGAGAGAGAGCACACATGGCAGCCTTTCTCTTTTAAGGGTTTTTGCTGACCTGGATGCTGACCTAAAATGACCCGGATGTGGCCTCCTGAGCTGTCCTAAATGCGCATGCGCATGCTCAGTACACACGTGGAGCAAGCAAGAGAAACTGGAGGCTCAGCTATCAGCCATGGCTGACCTCCTGGGGGGGGAGGCAGTTTGCATAAGGTGCTTAAGAGTGATAAAGCTACAACAATAGAACAATAGACTTCGGAGGTGCATGCTTGTTTTGCATAACAGTGATTGGATCAGGAGGCATTTTTGCATTGCTAGAGGTTGTGTAAACTTGTGACTTTTACCAGGGTTTTGGAAAAGTGTACTGGGGGAAGGGTGTCCTGTATTTTGAGGATCAAAGATGACCTGCATGAGTTTTTGTCCATAATACATAACCAGACATAAAAATCACAACTTAAAAGGAAAAAGGGGATTTTCACGTAACAGAACATGTTGAGAAATTAAGTGACTAAGTTGTTAGAAATGGAAAGATCGATGCTTTGAAGTAGAATGAGTCTTCCTGTAAGCTTGGGAAAAGGAAATGCTGTGGCACAGGGTTGTGGATACTTCGAAGTTCTTGCAGAACCAGAGCCCTGACCAACTGGAAGAATAAAACTGCCAAAGGAGGCACCAGAAGGGATAGAAACAGCTGGGAAGATCTCAGGAATGAGCTGGGTTTGGATGGCTAGTGTCTGATTGTGAGAAATTGAGTACACCTGTGAGAAGAGTGACAGATTGAGGGATGAGCTAAGCGTGATTCAGCAGAATTATGGAGAGTTGGATTGGCCCAACAGAGATCATGGAAAAGGGGTAAAATGGGCAAGGTGTGCTCAGAGAGGGAGGGTCTCTTGGCCCTGACTCTACTGGATGCTGTTGGTTGGAACAGGGACTGGACACCATCAACATGCAAATCTTGTAAGCCTTAATTATGTAGTTTATGAAGTTAGCTTCTTTTTTTCTTGTTGCCTTCAAATATTCCAACTTTCCTTTCTGGAACACTTTTTTCTCACCCCAGTTTGGAGTAGAAGAGGTCCCTTAACTTACTAATGATATTTTTCTTTTAATAAACCTCTCTGTATTTTTCCTTATATTTCCAGGGAAATACATCCACAAGGAACCCAGGGAAATGGGGGAAGACTTTGGCTATCTCCATTCCCTTTTCTAGCATCCTCCTCCTGAGTAAGCCTGCCTGCAGGGGAGGTTCCTGTAGAGCGTGTGGGAAGCGCTTAGCGGTTTTGCTGGTTGGTCAGCAGGCTTGGAGGAAAGACTTGGAGCAGACTGGGGCTGTCACTCCTTTGGGAGTTGGGAAGGTACACCCCACCAGCACCCAGAACCCTCAGCTGGAGGGGTCAAGTGTAACTTCAAGCGTGTCGCAAAAACTTAAACTTTGTGCAGCTAGTGCTATGTTTTCATTCCAAAGTATCTGTATTATAGGTCCTATACTACCAAATAATTCTGGATTGTTTTATTTGAAGGTAATGTTGTGGAACCTGCAGAAAGCTCGCCCACTGTGGACTGTGAACTTGCAGGATGAGGAAGCAGAGGAGCAGTCAGCTGGTCAGCTCTTTAACCCTCCTCTGGCCCATTCCCTTTCTGTTTCTACTTGTGGCAATGTCTTTGGCTGTGGAACTGAAGATGGTAAAATCAGAATCTTCCGGGTAACAGGTGCCAAGTTTGAACAGGAGGCAGCATTTAAGGGTCACACCTTGGGAGTGTCACAGGTTTTTTTTCTACCAGAATCCTATCAGTTGATTACAGGAGGAAATGATGGCAAGGTGTTGTTGTGGGATGTCAGCAATGGAATAGAAAAACAGAAGAGTCCAATCAAATCCATCCACAGAAGGAAGACAAAAACACAGAGTGCCACCAAAAAAGTTGACAAAATGAATGCAGAACTTACAAATCAGAGTGAGCCAATTTCACCAAAACTAACCATTGAACATGGAGAAAAGGTGAACTGGATTTCGTACGCAGAGTTTAAAAGCTCCAGAAGCATACTGGTTGCTGATCAGACTAGCACAATATCTGTTTATTCTGTTGCTGAGCAATAAGCATGACCTACCTAATAACTGGTTCCTTGACATATTGGGCCACATTATTTCTCTGATGCACCCTCTCATTTGTTTCTTCCAATAAGTTTACCTAACTGCAGTTCTTCTGTATATTGCTAAGAGTGTTTATTTTGACAATTGATAAAGCTAATTCAGTATTTGAATAATAAACTATCACTTTAAACTTGGTATGATCTTACAGTTGAGTTTTGCAAAAAAAACTATCAATTGTAGTAGGGTGTGTGTGTGTGTATTGGGAATTTTTAATGAGAGAAAGAAATAAAGACTGATCAATATCTGTTCCTCAAAGTAGTTGTGCCTATGCTTAAAAGGTTAAATAGACATGCTCTGTTTTTATATTGTTGTATTGATATTATTTTATTAATTGGTGTAGTGGCCAATAGGTAGAGCAGTTAGGAGACTAACAGTGAAGTCCTGTGTTTGCTTACTCAGAAGTAAGTCCCACAATGTTCTGTAGGACTCATTTTCAGGAATGCATACATAGGATTGGAGCCCAAGCTGTGAATTGAGATTTCTCTGGTTCAGATCTTGCCTCTACAGCAAAGTTCCAAAGTCCCACTCAGAGTTTGGGACCGCACTAAAGCTGCGTTCTTTTTTTAGCTAGGAAAATCAGCAGAAGTGATATTTCAGCCATGCTACTAGGATGCTTTCAGAGCGGTTAATTTAAAAACAACAGAATTGTAACTCCTCATTAAAATCAATTGTACGGAGGTTGCCATGTTGTTCCCACTGCACTGCACTGCACTATGGAGGCCACCATGTTTTTGGCATATTCTTCCATTCTTTAGACAGGAAAATAGGCAGCAGTGAGGTCAGCATGATGGCAGCCATCTTTTCTGGAAGGTAAAAAAAAACACCTTTCTAATGCTAGAAGCTAAAAAAATGAACGCAGTCCAAGTGTTTATGTGGGTGGGGACTGGGGCAGAGGTATACCCTGCAGTGATTGCGGGGACGTAGGGGCTTGTATCCTTACCAGGGGGGTGCACTGGCTTTGGGGAGGGCCCAGGAGGCTTGCAGCCCCCTGTGCAAGCCTCATGCAAAAACTGAAAGAGGGCTCCAGTTGCTGATTGAAGTGGTTACAAGAAGTGGGAAAGTGGCAAAGGGATCTGTGAGCCTCCTGGATCCTTCCCAAAGCCAGCGTGACCTCCCAGGTAAGGATACAAATCCTGGGTCCCCATGGAACTGTGATCACTGAGCCCCTATGAGGCACCCATTTCTGGGCCACTTCCCTTAAAGGCCTGATCCTTAAAGGGGAATGGCACTCTTCTGGTTCCTGTGGTGGGTCGCGACCCATCACTTTGGGAACGGCTGCTCTACAATACTATGAACTCACTAGGTGGCCTTAAGCATGGCACTCCATAGCTTCAACATTCCAACTAAAATATGGAGATAATACTTACAAGGTTGCTGACTTTGTCAAATAATACACATGAAGTGCTTTTCACACTCAGAAGTGCGGTACAAATCACTTAACTCATTTACCGATGACCCAATCCTATGTCAGACTGGCACCCATGTACCTGCTTTATGGAAGTCTAATGGAGGCTGCCTCCAGAGTATTTGCCTCCGGGCACAGGTGGAAGCAACTTTATAGTGGTCACAAAGCACCGGATGTGCACTGCCAGGCTGCTGGTGGGGAGGCCAGAGCAACTTCTGACATGCTGGCAGACTGCTAAAGCCACCCTGAAGCTGGTAATGCCATGCAGGGACTGGAATGGGGTGGGGGTGAGGGCAGAACAAGGAAGGGGTGGGTGGAATGGGGCGGTGATGGGGGAAAGAGAATAGATTAGGTGGGGGGGAGGTTTTGGCAGCAGATGCCAAATCCTGATCCCCCTTCCCAGGCCTGATCCACCTTCCTGGATCAACATGGACTTGCTCCTGTGATTGAGTTAGCGCAGGTCTAAGTTGGCCCATAACGGCTGCTGGGGGTTACTGCAGGGCAAGGGAACTAATATTCCCTTCTCCTGAGGAGGCCTCCAGTGTCCGAATATCCCCCATGGCATTGTTTCTCAAACTGTGGGTTGGGACCCACTAGGTGGATTGCGAGCCAATTTCAGGTAAGTTCCCATTCATTTCAGTATTTTATTTTTAATATATTAGACTTGATGCTACCATGGTATGGGACTGAATTTGGGGAAATGTTACAGACCTGTACTTTTAACAAGCTACTATGTTTAGTCTTTTAACAATGATAGTCAATGGGACTTACGCCTGGGTAAGTTTGGGTAGGATTACAACCTAGGATTGTTAAAACTTTTCCTGCTTGATGATGTCACTTCGGGTCATGACTTCACTTCCAGTGGGTCCTGACAGATTCTCATTTTAAAAAGTGGGTCCCGGTGCTCAATATGTGAGAATCACTGCCCCATGGGATAGGTGGAAGCCACAGTGCACCACTACATCACCATGTGGGGATTTAGTTAGGTTTGGGCTATAAGTGAACATGTGCAAAGCTTCAGGCTTGGGAAAAAGATTAGCAGGTTTCCTTTTCTAAAAATGTGCAATAAAGGTAGCTTTTTAAGATGAATTGTTTAAATAGCTGCAAAAATGATATACACTGTATAACATAAACCAAACAGAAGTCTCTGAACCTGGGTACATTGCAAACTGCTAAAGAATACCAACTAAATGTTGCAGTAAGATAAACATATTATTACCTGCCACTTACAATATGGGCTAAATACAGGAAGAAAATGTTGAGAACAATTTTTAAATAGCTACCTACTACTTTTGTACATAATTTGTAAAGTAGTAATGAAAGAAAATTGTCCAGTTAAAGTCTGTCAAATCATTTGATCGTATTATCTTTTTGTATTTGATCCTCTCTTGTATTTGATCCTCTCTATTATGCACATGACATATTAGTGGTTACAGGTGTAAAAATGCTAACCTTAGTTCCTTTCTTTTAGAGCAGTGATGGCCAAACTCGTCACCGCTGTGCAATGGAAATGCAGTCCCCATTCGGACCTCATCTTTCCATTCCACCCAGGCGCTGCATTTAGTCCTCCTTGATCAGGGGACAGGGACTCTCTGGGCACATGTGTCTGCTGCCCAGTGTCCCAATAGGCCATGCAGCAGGACGTCCAGGCATATATGACTGCCCAGAGCATCTCTGTCCCCCGATCAAGGAGGACTAAACATGGCACCTAGGTGGAACGGTCAAGTCCACTCAGCAGGTGGATGAATTCATCTGAACCCTGGATCTGGCTGCCAGGCCGGGGCTCAAGCAGCCCTGTTTTAGAGTATTCTTACTTTGATCGTTAAAATCCTTCCATGCACTTTGAAGTAAATGAACAGGGACTCTATCCTAGTGTTGAGTCTTAAAGCCCAGCTTATGCATGAGGAAGCCCTGATTTGATTGGGTGATGTATGGACACTGTGGCTGCATTTGTTTTAAAAAATAACAGGAAGTTATCTCGCATGCTTCTAGCTCAATTCAAAAACAAATGACACAGAAAATGGCATAAAATACAAACGTGTATGGGGTTTTTACCATAGAGATGCAGTGGCTAGAGGAGCACCATCCTGTCCTCCATACAAAATCATTACAATGGCAATGGGGATGTTTCTAGCATCAAGCTCAAAGGAAAGATTGCTAGCAGGGTGAGTGTGCTAGAACGGGTGTCCAAAGTTTTTGGCAGGAGGGCCACATCATCCCTCTGACACTGTCTCGGGGGCCGGGGGAAAAAGAATTAATTTACATTTAAAATTTGAATAAATTTACATAAGTTTACATAAATGAATATATTAAAAATGAACTTATATGAATGAATGAAGGTCTTGAAATAGCTCAAGGCCTACAAAAGGCTGTGCACAAAGCAAGACTGGTCTTTCCTTTGCTGCTGCTGCTGCATCACAGACGTGAAACACGAAGCAGTGGAGGAAGCCCTCATCCCACAGCTCATTCAAGAGGTCAAACAGTTGCACTCACACTAAGAGCAGTTGCATCCGGCCAGTGCGGGCTCCAACAAATCTCTGGAGGGCCAGAGGCTCATTGGAGACTGGGGGCTCCCTGAGGGCCGCATTGAGAGGCCTCGGGGGCCGCAAGTGGCCCCAGGGCCGGGGTTTGGGCACCCCTGTGCTAGAAGGTGAAAAATGAACGCAATCCTAGTATGCTGGAAGGAGATAAAACAGCTCTCTTAGCTCTAGAAGCTGAAAAATGAACCCAGCCTGTGTTTGTTACTTGTTGGTCCATAAACAACAAAAGAATCCAGCACTCTTACAAATTAAGCCATTTCTGCCCAACATGCATATACGCAACAGGGATCAAATGTGTACCCTGTGGGCTGGGCAGAAATGGGTTAAGAATGTTTCATCTACAAAGCTGCCATTGCATAAGGCACACGATGGTTTAGTTTTTTGTTTAGCTTTTTGCCACATAAGTTGGTATCCTCCAACCATTTTTAGTGTGCTGTGGTTCAAATAATTCTGCCTGGATTTGTAAGTTAATCTTTCTGTTGCTACTGTTGGGTAATTTGTTATCCAATTTAGCTTTAAAACTTACATTAAACACTTAAAAAACCTTTTCCTAAGAAAAATAGTTCCTGTGCTCATTATTGGTGTAATAAATTTAAAGCAGGTAACAAGTTTTTTCTGTTTTTAGTTTGTTAAAACTGATACTATAATAAGCTTACAGTAAAGGAAGAAATGTCCTCTGTGATAGAAATAATGAGAAGGGAAGGTAAAACTCCAAGCAGACCATTTCTAAGATCAAAGCATGACTGAAAAATGAAATATAATTCTAAGCAAATTTGAAGAATGTGTGCCCGTCTAGCTTAGCTACCTTTTCCTCTTTAAAATGACCTTGAACAAAGATGGATTCTTTGCGACTTGTGTTTTATCAAGGAGGTAAGTGGCAACCATTTAACATTTCTTCCCTTTATATCTGAAGTGATACATGGTGTCTTTTTGTTGATGAATATTGACACCCATGTATCAAATTCTGAAATAAAAATGCGTAATTGAGAAGAGGAGTATTCCATGTTCTCTGTAGAACTTTAATATAGAAAGGCTGAAGTGTTTTAACCAATTTGCTTCTATAACTTCCACAGGGCAAGCTGATATGCACCTCATTATACATTGATGGTTTATTATAGTGTACCCAAAAGTAATTCATATAATTTCTTTGTATAAGCTGGAGAAACCAGCATAGCAAGACTGTTATAGTTCAATAAATAATGTGCTCGTGGGCATGTGTTAATAAGCTATACTTGGATGTCCTAGCTATAAAAAGCTTTACGTGAAAACTGACCTTCAGTACAAACTGGATCTTCTCTGCACATGATTGCTGTCTGCTACCAAAGTGAAACAAGACGGCACTTAAATGTACTTTTTGTTTTTCTCCCTATGAAGATGACCAAAAAGGCTATATCTCTGTGTGCTCTGAACAAGGCATTAAACAGGTCACAACAATGGAGATTTGCTTTACTGGGGAGGAATCTGGGAAAGAAGCTAACATCTACTTGGATATAAGGTCTAGCAGTTAGAGAAGCCCTTTTATTATGCCATATTTATTTATTTAGCAATTTATAAATCAAGTTAAAATATTTCAATGTGTTACAGGTATTTGCATTTCCTTGTTTCTTCTTTACCCTGAAGTACAATTTATAAACCACTAGCTGTGCAGTTGTTTGTGTTAGCACTGTGTGGCTGAGAACCTGTGCCCATGTTTTTGGGTATAAATGTCTATTAACATTCAAGGTGAATGTGTTTTCAGGACTGAAGTTTTTGGTTGCACAGTGTGTTACAACTTGCATGTCTTTATCATTTCAGCCTTGCAAAACAAGATGATTGTTTCCATATTACAGTCACAGGGCAGATGTTGATGGAGAAGTGATTAGAGAGGCTCAAATTTAACCTGGTTTGCAAAGGGTTCTAGCAAGCTTTGATCCCCACACCATCAGGATACTCTTAAGAAATTACTTCAGGAAACTGTATGCTGGTATGAAGGAACAGGGCTGTACTCCCAAATAAATATATAAAAGCCCTATTATAAATGGGTCTATGGATCTAAAACCGATTTGCAGCTGTTCTGAAAACAAGGCTCTTTCAAAAGGGAGATCTCCTATCAATATCAAAGGGAGAATTGGTTAATGGCAATTGACTAAGTTTGCTCTTCTACACATCTATGTTAAATTCTGTACATCAGAGTAGAATGCTTTTTCTCTACAGGATCTGTTCAGTAATTTAGCTCTTTTGGATTACTACTATTAAACTGACATAGGAAAGGATAGGGTGTTTACTCCTTGGTTATCCTGAGGATGCAATCCTATGCATACTTTCCTGGCTGCAAGTCCCATTGAACACAGTAGAACTTACTTCTGAATAAATATGCATAGGAGTGTGCTGGACTGGTATACTGTTGCTTGGAAGAGGAGATGAAAGATAGTGTTTTGGAAGTTACTATGATTTTTTTTTTTTTACAGTGGCTAAACTTTTTACAAACTGGAACAGACTGATTTCACCAACAGTAGAGTGAAAGTACCTTTGGAATGTTGCACTGCTATCTGAGTTAACCTATTGTAGGAGACTGCCAGCCCAATCCTAACCTCTCCTGCTCAGTAAGGCTGTGTGGCCTGCACTGTATCCAGCACAGGTTAGGAGGTGGCTGGGGGTCTCCTCAGAGTAACAGGATATTTTCCCCTTACCCTGAGGAACACCCTGGCCTGCCCTATGGGGCTAATCAGTTTTCCACCAGCTGTTTAGCTGGTGGAAGTCCGAGCAGCCCCATGTAAAGCTGCCTAGCCTAGCAGAGAGGCTAGGATACAGCAGAGGAGGCCAAGATAGTAAAACCAAGATGGCAATCCCTAGCTCCTACTTTCAGTAATGGGAGAATATGTTTAAAGTGGGAGCCCTGCTAGGTTATTGGAGCAGCTGCCCTAGGGTGACTGCCTCAATTCTTCTTTCCCTATCTGATCTCTTGAAGAGTTGGTCACTTTTCTGTTCTCATCCTACAACTCTACATGCCTCCTTGACCCTATTCTCTCTCAATTCCTGATTGCCATTAGGACCTTCCCCTCAATTCATGCTTGGGGAAAAGAGCTTGGATTCTGCCTTTGGGCTTAGCCGGACTATCCAATTGATCCCCAGCAATCTGGCTTTTGTCCTCTGCAAGTACCCTTGCTAAGATCACAGATCATCCTACTGCCAAATTGAGTCCATTGTCCTTTCTGACTTCTCTGCTGTCTTTTCTACAGTCTTATCCTTTGGTTGTCTTATCTCTGTCAAGACTCTGCTGCCAAAATTATTCACCTATCCCATTGTTCTACAGCCCCACCTTTACTGGCTTGTTATCCCTTCTGTGTCCAGTACAAACTCATATTTGTTTTTCTAGCTATCAGTAGCCTGGCCCCACCTTTCCAGCCTTCTTTCTTATATTCCTGCTCCTGATCTCTGCTTCTCTACCAACATTTGATATTTGTGCTGCTCCTGAATATTAGCTTGCTGAGTACCAGGGATTATCACTTTCTCCAAACTTTCAGAAAGAGGATCAGTAGTGCGTTTTGCTAATACCCAATTTTCCTAAATTGTTTCAGATTAGATAAATAAACCGGTTAGATTTATATATTAGATTAATAAACCAGCTAATCATATAAAACAGTTTTTAAAATAATATTTGAAGTGAACTATAGGCAACATGTTTGGTAGAAATAGGAACCAGAATAAACTAAACTGTGTTTTCTGTTGGCAATAAAACACTGTTAATTATGTAAACTTGTTTTGAATTTTAAAGTAGGGGCAGAAGTAATAACAAGGTAATGTATCTTGGCAGAACTCAGTACAGATCTGTGATTAGCTGGTTGTACCAGATAAACTTGAAAATGGTATGATAAATAACTAAATACTTCTTGAGAACAGAAACATTACATAAGGAAATTTTGATTAATTAAAAACATACATCATAATGGTGTTAACTGTTAAGGCTGCCAATCTTTGCCAAATTGCTTTCATCTTTACCAACTGGAGGAATATTTCATGAGAATGACAGTGAACATATACTTCTGAGCAACCGGCTTCTTTTTGCATGTGGTAGTGTGTGCCTTTTCAGAAATATTGGAGCAAAGAGGTGCTATAGTATAGTATAGTATAAAGAGGTAGTAAGGGGACAGGAGGTCTGGTTGAGAGGGTAGAGCCTCCATTAGCCCAAAGATAACATCAGAAGGTCGCTAGTTTGAGGACACCGGCAGCTCCCTAAATGGCTGAGAATGGCAAGACCTTGAAGCAGCTGACAAAGCCGAGCGGAGTAATTCAACCTGCTCTTGGTGTGAGCAAGAAGTGTCTTGGCTGCCTTCCATGTGAGAGATGGAGCTGCTTGTCAGCCTGCGTGGGAGAACTAGAGGCCAGAAGTGAAACCAAACCAGGAAGATCCATTCTGAAATGTTGTTGGTTCTTGAAAGAGAGAACCTCTATGATTGTAAAAATCCCCTTGAGGGATTTGGAAACGCCTGCCTATGTAAACAGTCTTGAATAAAGTCAGAGGAGTAATCTGATGACCAGAATGGCGGTATATAAATACCTAATTATTATTATTAGTAGTATGTGCCATGTCAGAAATATTGGAGCAAAGAGAGAACTCCAATGTCATCCGCTTGGTGCTTTAAGATTTATTTCGATTTAAGTTTATTTCATTACACACTTGTTTTATAGTTTGTAAGTAGAGGAGTAAGTACAGTTTGTATGTGCAGGAGTTGCCAAGTGCTAGCTGCCCACATAACACAAAGGAACTATGGTAAAACAACTCCCAAGTGGTATGCTAATGAAATCCATCAAAGAAAAACTGAAGGAGCTACAATGAAACATATGGTGTAGTAATGGAGCCTCCTAATTTTAACTTGTTCTGGCTTTTAAATTTCAACAGAGTGGAGAACAAACTGCAAAGTATAGAGACTCAGTTCACTGTGCTAGAGTCCAGCATGAAGAAATTATCAGAGAAATTGGCGTTTCGGAGCACAGCTCTGGAGAATGAGATAGATCAAAATGAAATGTGGGAGTCACTATTAGAAAACAGGTGAGAAACTTAAAGTAAAGGCAGAAACATGTATGAAATGATTAACTTTTTATTAGAGAATGTTTCACATTTACAAACAAAGAAAAACAAGCAAGTAGCAAATATGAGGTCCTGAAACACGGTTACATATGTTGGAAAGACATTGGTAATCACATGCACAGAGCATTCAGGCATGGTATGCAAGTCCGTTTCAGGAGGTTACAAGTGGTGGGTTTAGAGTTTGTAAGTCACTAGGACTTGCCTGGTCTCACCTTGCATGTGGCCAGCAGTGCCAGGCCAGCCTTCTTCTGCCAACGGCAGCCTCCGGTCATAGATCCTGGGTCTAGGGCATCCTTCAAGGGGGCTCTCCACCATCATTGTTGGCATGTCTGGCTTCTGGATGGGTTTGTTCTAGGCATACATTACAGCAATGGGGCCCAAAATCAAAGCACAAGGTGACATACAAAGAGTAAGATATGATAGGGTTGAATAAAGTGAAGAGATGGCATATGTCAGTCCTTCTATGACGGCATGTACCTGAAGGTGCAGTGTTGTTCAGGTAGTCCAGGGTCGGAGGTGGGCAAGGCCCACCTTAATGCTATGTGGGGCATGCCCCCCTGGGCACCCTTGAGCTGATCAGTCTCTTGGCTGGCTTGGGGGCTGCTGAGGGATCCACCTGCAAGACGGGTTGCCTCCAGCACTCCTAAAGTTGGTGGGAGGCTGGAAGGCCATTGCTCATGTTGAGTGGGACAGAGTGGGTTCTGGCTCGCCCCTTGCATGGAGCAGGGTTAAACCATGGGTGGCTCCCCTTCCACAGTCTCAAGAGGGCAAGCTGTGGATGGCCCCCTTTCACAGGGTCAGGAGGGTGCTCGGTGGCCCGTCCTCTTTGGGGTTAGGGGAGCAGGCCAGTTGTGGTCCCCCAATCTTTGAGTTTGGGAGGGTGACCTGGTTCCTCATACTGGTGGTGGCCCAAGATATATAACACATGGAATGGCTAGCAGTTGTTTCTGGGTACATTTTAGCAAAAGTGTAATTACTGTAGATACTTGCCTATAAGATGAGAAATTTCTGCCAATAAATCAAGTGTAAATCATCTCCTAGCCTTATCTGTGGGTCACTCAGGGGTCAGGGCTATTCAGGCAGGCAAGAGAAGCCCAGAGGAGAGCAAGAGGACAAGGCAGAGATAATTGAAGGCTATTAGTTTCCAGGGCAACCAGAGTATTAGTCTCTGCAAGCTGCAGCCAAAGTTAACCCTTTCATCCTCCAGAGAAAAATGTAAGCTAGGGCTCAAGGCTTCCATTTAAATCAAGCAAGCCTCCTTCTCTTTGGCAGGATCACACACAACCCTTCTGCACCATTTTGCAAATGTTTTGCAAACATTTTGCAAAATGCATTATTTTGCACCATTTTGCAAATGTCTGGCAGGGGTCTGGTTTTTAAAACACCCAGAATGTAATCCTCATTTCCACTTGAAACAAAGTCTCAGGCTACAATTCAGTGCACTATTACTTAAGAATTGCATCCATGGAAAGCAGTGGGTCTACTGAGTAAATCAGATTGCAACTACATGTAGCTATGCTTGGTCATGTTCAGTCCTTGTTGCTGTGAATTGAATTACACACTCCCAGTTGTGTGTTATAAGTTGCATATTATATGTGAAGCCTCTGGCTTAACACACCAGGCACCTTAAAGAAGGATTTGATTAATGGTTCTACTGGTATGTTATTTTAGTGCACTTACTCTGATAGTGTTTACAAAAAGGTTGTGGAGACCGCAATTAAAAAAGTTAATGAATAAAAATGTATCTTATGATCTTTTACTATATTTAATACATTAGAATCTGTACGGTTCTTGGGTAACAATTACTGGTAGGTTATTTTTCAGGATCTGGCCTTGGGTAAAATCAGACAAAATTATAGTCAGGCACCCACCCAAGTTTTTTTTAAACTCCCCCCCCCCCCCCCACTTATCCAAGAGTTATAGAAAATTCTGTGATTTTGGCTCATAACCTGCCCTCAACTTATCTGTGAAATCAACTTATAGGCAGGTTATCTACGATATTTTTAATGCTTGAACAGAATTTTTGTAGGAAAGGAATGTTATATCAACAATTCGGTTAAAGACTTGAACAAATCTGGGGGAGTGGGAGCAGTCCTAACTTTATGCCAATGATATGAACCTCAACATTGCCTTTTTGTTCAGTCTAGAAATGAATTCAAGTTTGAAATGGCTGTGTTTAGGACTGGGTTGTAATTATCATAAAATATTTCAACTGGACCGGCTGAATGGGACTTATAAGCATAATTAGGATGGGAGCGTTAGAAACTCTATATTCTCTTCTCATCTGGAACTCTTGTCATCTGGACCTGTTAATATGATCAGTTATTTGAGAAGTGGATTATATTTCCACCTCTTTTACAGCTTCACTTCTGTGGAGGTAAATCTTTTCTACAGCTACATCTGGGAAACAATTAATTGCTTACATTCTCAAGTGATTGAAAGCCTATCGGATTTGGCAGGATCCCTTCCTACTCTGTCATCTATCCTGAGGTGGAAAGGCAAAAGCCAAAGAATTAGGTTGGCATGGGAATCAGCACTGGAGACATTGGAGCTGCAAGAAAGAGACATTAAAGCACTCTGTGCCTTTTTCATGATACATAGCTATGATGCTTGCTATTATCCTGCTAATCAAAGGCAAACTTACACCAGTGACATCAGCTCTCTAATACATAGAGTGGTGAAGAGTCAACATTTTAAGCGTAGTCTGCTGTGTGCTGTTCATGTGATAGAGAATAAGAAAGTTTGAAGATAGTTTATAAAGACAAAGAAAAAGTGTTTGTATGAAATTACTTATAAATGAGAAGCCCTTGATTCATCATTGAACTGACTAGATGATTTTATGTGTGACCATCTCTCAGCTTTCATTCTTTTGGGGAAAGGTATTACTGGCCTACCTTACAGAATTGTTGTTCAGATGATAAAGACAACATGTATGAAGCAGTCTAGACCCTCTCAGGTGCACAGTACTTTCTGCTGATGGTTTTATATTGCTTTTCTTGTTATATAGCTTTGTTCTTTTATTGATTTTGTTATGCTTTTCTTGTTTTTATTATTGTTCTTAGACTCCTTGAACCCCTGAGAGAATATTAAAATAAACAAATAATAATTTAATCAATGTTTGGTGTCATACTACAATAACCAGCACTGTGAATGGGAGGGGAAATTAGCAGAACCAACCTGTTCAACCCTTCTTGTTTTTCCCTTCCTATGACCTTCCTGGTGCCATCAAGCAGAGATTTATTGTTTTATAAAGCTGCCTCCAGTAATCAGCCTTTTGCCTTTGGAGCACTCTTTGACTACTTCAGTATTAAGACACTGACAGCCCAATCCTAGCCACACTTTCCTAGGAGTAAGCCCCATTGACTCTAATGGGACTTACTTCTGAGTAGACATGCACAGGATTGGGCTGTGATACTACCGGCTACTAGGCATGGAATTGGCTATACCAGTAGTGCTTCCCAAACTTTCTAGCACTTGGACCCATTTTTTAAAATGGCAATCTATTGCAACCCACTACTAGACAAAAAAAGAAACATGTTTATTAATAAGATATAAATTATTAATCAATAATAGTTGAGGTCTTGTGCCCCTGAGGCTGCTAAACACCTTACGTATAGTGTGTATGTGTGTGTATACATTTGCTAGTTTCTTCCTAGAAATGGAGTTTAAGGACTGTTCCCCCAAAACTTTAGAGTCATTCCAGGGAACCCAGAAGGCTGGAGAGCAAGATGGGTAGTTAGGGAATTCGAGGCCAGACAAAAGGCTGAAACTGGGTTCACAGGTAACCTGTAGCACTCCAATTACTAGAGAAAGAAAATGTGACATTTTAATTTGGGGGTATGAAGATTACCTTATATCACTGGTTACCAGCTAATGATTTTCTTAGGCAAATCAGGGAAGTGTGCTTGCAAGGTTTTTTTAAGTTTCAAAAACATTTTGCGACCCACCAAAAATCAGCTTTCAACCCACTGGTGGGTCCTGATCCACAGTTTGGAAACACTGGGCTATATGCTTAGTATATGAGAGCTCTATATCAACTACACAGCAAAGCCAACAGTTGCGACTCCCATGTCACTCATTTTGATGTTTCATCACTGAATGCCCACATGGGTCAAGTTTCTCTCATGTCCATACTACTGAACCTGTATTTTGAAAAGTCAAAGCTTACATAAATAGTATAGTTTTTTTAAAAAGAAATGCTCCTACACAGTCATGCATTCAAGCTCTCTGGGTGACTTTTGATACCATTAAAGAATAATAGGATACTGAGAGGTTCAAATGTTTGTTCTAGCTTGAATGTATCTTACTTACACTTTACTACTGAGTGAAGAATGCTCCCTGTGGCCGTGGGAAGACACAGAACATTTCACTGCTGCAATTAGGGATTGAGGCTGCAATACTGTCCCTTACCTGGGAGCAAGCCCCATTGACTATAATGGGACTTATGTCTGAGTAGACAGGCCTAGGCTTAAGAACATAAAAAGAGCCCTGCTAAATCAGGCCAAGGGCCCATCTAGTCCAGCTTCCTGTATCTCACAGTGGCCCACCAAATGCCCCAGGGAGCACACAAGACAACAGGCACAACCTGCGTCCTGGTGCCCTCCCCTGCTTCTGGCAATCAGAGGCAGCTTGCCTCTAAAACCAAGAGCTTGCACATACCTACTATGACTTTGTAACCCATAATGAACTGCTCCAGAAATTTGTCCAAACTAATTACATGCTGGGTAAAGAAATATTTTCTTCTGTCTGTCTTAACTCTCCCAATACTCAGCTTTCGTGGATGTCCCCTGGTTCTGGTGTTATGTGAGAGTGTAAAGAGCATCTATGTATCCACTCTGTCCATCCCCTGCATGATTTTGTATGTCTCAATCATGTCCCCCCTCAGGTGTCTCTTTTCTAGGCTGAAGAGGCCCAAACGTCTTCCTCATAGGGAAGGTGACCCAGCCCTGTAATTATCTTAGTCGCTCTCTTTTGCACCTTTTCCATTTCCACTATGTCCTTTTTGAGATGTTGTGACCAGAACTGGACACAATACTCCAGGTGTGGCCTTACCATCGATTTGTACAACGGCATTATAATATTAGCTGTTTTGTTCTCAATACCTTTTCTAATGATCCCAAGCATAGAATTGACCTTCTTCACTGCTGCCGCACATTGGGTCGACACTTTCATCGAGCTGTTCACCACCACCCCAAGTTCTCTCTCCTGATCTGTCACAGACAGCTCAGAAACCATCAGCCTATAGGTGAAGTTTTGATTCTTTGCCCCAATGTGCGTGACTTTACACTTACATACATGGAAACGCACCTGCCATTTTGCTGCCCAGTCTCCCAGTTTGGAGAGATCCTTCTGGAGCTCTTCTCAGTCTCCTCTGGTCTTCACCACTTCACAAGAGTTTGGTGTCATCTGCAAACGTGGCCACCTCGCTGCTTCACCCTGCCTCCAGGTCCTTTATGAAGGCTTGGACTCTAAAGAGCCCCTGCTCTTAGAGCCCCAGCCTCTGCATGTCTACTCAGAAGTAAGTCCCATTAGAGTCAATGGGGCTTACTCCCAGGAAAGTGTGGACAGGACTGGGCTGTCAGTCTCCTCGTTGCAGCCAGTGGGGCTTGCTCCCAGGTAAGTGCTGCCATCGTGTCCACAGTGACCCAGGAGCAAGCCCCATTGTCTGTACGGGGACTTCCTTCCGAGTAGACTCCAAAGAGCCCAGTCGTACGCGTGTCTGCTCAGAAGTCAGTGCCATTGCAGCCACCGGGGCTGCTCCCAGGGAGTGCGGGCAGAGCCTGAAGGGCAGTGCAGGACTCCGAAGTGCTCCGACCCGCTTCGGCGCGAGGCACCTCCTCCCCGCCCTGGAAAGCGCGCGCGGCCTGCGAGGAGCCGCTGTGGGATTGGCTGCGGAGGCGCTGCGCCGGTCGGGCCTCGGAGGAAGCGGTTGGGCTCGCGCGCGGCGCGCTCTGCCGTTCTTCCGGCGGGAGCCATCGACGTCCGGGAACAGCAGCTCGAACGGGAGGCCGCCAGTGACGGAGCGGTGAGTGAGCGCGGCCCCGGGAAGGGGGCGCCCGCTGGGCCTGTGCGGGAGGGGAGCTTGTAAAGGCGAAACAGTCCAAGGCTAGGCGAGCGTGACTGTGTGCAGGGCAGTTCCGAGTGGAACATGGACGTGACCCTTCCGAGCTTCGTGAGTCGCGGGCGTTGCTACGAGCACCGCAGACCGAGTCTTGGAGGTGTGTTTATGGTAGTGCTGCAGGGGCGGGTGGTGAGGCAGGTGAGGCAGAGCCTCCCCGCCAGAGCTCTTCTGACAGCACGAGTGCAGTGTGAGGCGCCAACAACCCATGGTGGGTGGGGAGGCAGGTGAGGCAGAGCCTCCCCACCGGAGTCCTTTGAAAAGCACCACTGCAGTGCGAGGCACCCACAGCCCACACACTCTGGAGGGTCTGGGGTCCAGGGTCACGCTCCACACATGGATTGTGGGTGCTTGGGTGCCTCCCACAGTGGCAGCGCTTTTCAAAGGACTCCAGTGGGGTTGGAGGCCAGGTTGGAGGTTGGAGGCCAGGAAGCAGAGAGTGGGTGTCAATGGGCAATTTTCACAATGGAGAGAGGTGAAAAGCGGTGTGCCCCAAGGATCTGTCCTGGGACCGGTGCTTTTCAACCTCTTCATAAATGACCTGGAGACAGGGTTGAGCAGTGAAGTGGCTAAGTTTGCAGACGACACCAAACTTTTCCGAGTGGTAAAGACCAGAAGTGATTGTGAGGAGCTCCAGAAGGATCTCTCCAGACTGGCAGAATGGGCAGCAAAATGGCAGATGCGCTTCAATGTCAGTAAGTGTAAAGTCATGCACATTGGGGCAAAAAATCAAAACTTTAGATATAGGCTGATGGGTTCTGAGCTGTCTGTGACAGATCAGGAGAGAGATCTTGGGGTGGTGGTGGACAGGTCGATGAAAGTGTCGACCCAATGTGCGGTGGCAGTGAAGAAGGCCAATTCTATGCTTGGGATCATTAGGAAGGGTATTGAGAACAAAACGGTTAGTATTATAATGCCGTTATACAAATCGATGGTAAGGCCACACCTGGAGTATTGTGTCCAGTTCTGGTCGCCGCATCTCAAAAAAGACATAGTGGAAATGGAAAAGGTGCAAAAGAGAGCGACTAAGATGATTACGGGGCTGGGGCACCTTCCTTATGAGGAAAGGCTACGGCGTTTGGGCCTCTTCAGCCTAGAAAAGAGACGCTTGAGGGGGGACATGATTGAGACATACAAAATTATGCAGGGGATGGACAGAGTGGATAGGGAGATGCTCTTTACACTCTCACATAATACCAGAACCAGGGGACATCCACTAAAATTGAGTGTTGGGCGGGTTAGAACAGACAAAAGAAAATATTTCTTTACTCAGCGCGTGGTCGGTCTGTGGAACTCCTTGCCACAGGATGTGGTGCTGGCGTCTAGCCTAGACGCCTTTAAAAGGGGATTGGACGAGTTTCTGGAGGAAAAATCCATTATGGGGTACAAGCCATGATGTGTATGCGCAACCTCCTGATTTTAGGAATGGGTTAAGTCAGAATGCCAGATGTAGGGGAGAGCACCAGGATGAGGTCTCTTGTTATCTGGTGTGCTCCCTGGGGCATTTGGTGGGCCGCTGTGAGATACAGGAAGCTGGACTAGATGGGCCTATGGCCTGATCCAGTGGGGCTGTTCTTATGTTCTTATGTTCTTATGAGGCTCTGCCTCACCTGCCTCCCCACCCACTGTACATCCCTGGGATCAAATGATCTGTTACAGAACCCCCAGAGGATTAAAAAAAATCAGTGGGTACTACATCAGTGGAAACATAGCTTTAAAGACCCGCTTCCTGGTTTCTTGCTTCATACCAGGGGTGTCTAAACTTTTTGGCAGGAAGACCACATCATCTCTCCGACTCTGTGTCAGGGGCCAGGAAAAAAAATTAATTTACATTTCAAATTTGAATTAATGTATATAAATGAAGGCCAGCCTTTCCTTCACAGCCACTGATGCATCACAGCTATGAAACAGCAAGCAGTGGAGGGAGCTTTATCCCACAGCTCACTCAAGAGGTTGAACAGTCATACTGAGAGCAGTTGCGTCGGCCCAGCATGGGCTCCAGCAAGTCTCCGGAGGGCCAGAAACTCATTGGAGAATGGAGGCTCCCCATGGGCCGGATTGGCAGTCTCTGAGGGTTGCAAGTGGCTCCGGGCTGGGGTTTGGGCATCCTTGCTCTATACCAGGGGTGTCCAAAGTTTTTGGCAGGAGGGCCACATCATCTCTCTGACACTGTGTCGGGGGCCGGGGGGGGGAAGAATTAATTTACATTTAAAATTTGAATAAATTTGCCTAAGTTAACATAAATGAATATATTAAAGATGAACTTATATGACTGAATGAAGGTCTTGCAATAGCTCAAGGCCTATAAAAGGCCTTAGACAAAGCAAGGCTGGCCTTTCCTTGCTGCCTCTGCTACATCACAGGCATGAAACAGCAAGCAGTGGAGGGAGCCCTCATCCCACAGCTCACGTGAAGCTCAAACAGTTGCCCTCACGCTGAGAGCAGTTGTGTTGGGCCAGTGTAGGCTCCAACAAATCTCTGGAGGGCCAGAGGCTCATTGGAGACTTGGGGCTCCCTGAGGGCCGCATTGAGAGGCCTCGAGGGCCACAAGTGGCCCCCGGGCCGGGGTTTGGGCACCCCTGCTCTATACCATTGCATTCTGGTGTGACAGTGGAAGAGCAAGAAATCCAGAAGTGGGTCTTAAAAGCTACCTTTAATTCCCGGAAGCTTGCAACCAGTGCAGTTTAACAGTGTTGCAAAAGTAGGAAATTGGATTTTGGTGCTTTTTTTTTTCTTGTTACATGGCATTTAAAGGCTGACCCTGGTGTTGGTGAGTCAAATCAGTGGATATCGAAGTCTTACCTGTGTCTTCATAGTAACTATAACAGGACAATCTGCAGTGTGCACACAGAAACCAACAATCAGCAGAACTGAAATGCCTAGTAAAGCCTTTGTCTGAGAGCCAAAATTTAGTAGTAAGTGGCTCAAACCAGCTTACAAGGACAGAGAGTTTCACAACCTGGGGACTACAATAAAAAGGCCTTTCCTATGTTATCAGTGCTGTAGAGAAAATGTATGCAAGTAGAGTTTCTTAGAAATGTTGGATCTCGATTTAAACTCTTCTCCCTCCCCCTTAGTATTTCATCTTAAGTTAAGATAATGTCCATATTTTTAATTGACATTTGTTTGTTCCAGCAGGTTTAACACTGGGGAGGATGTTGAGAACATAATTGGGTGAAGATAACCAAGCAGTATCAGTAAGGAAATAGCAAATGTTTTGGGTCGCATTTTTGATGGCTTCTAAGTAAGTAATGTGTTTGATTATAGAAGCTGATGATGCTGTAGCCACCATCCCTTTGTGGAACAAAAATGTCACAGGAATCAGAGGCTCCACTCTCCTTGTCTGACTGTCGCTGTAATATTTGCATGGAAATTTTTCTGGAACCAGTTACATTGCCATGCCACCACACTCTCTGCAATTCCTGTTTCCAGCTGACTGTGGAAAAAGCCAGCCTATGCTGCCCTTTCTGTCGTCGGCGAGTCTCTTCTTGGGCTCGCTATAATGCTCGCAGGAATACTCTTGTCAATTCAGACTTGTGGGAGAAAATTAAAAAATATTTCCCAGAAGAGTGCCAGCGTAGAATTGATGGTCAGGCTCTAGAAGAAGATGGTGAGTAAAATTGTATTTGTCTTGGGATGTCATATATAATTCTTGCTTTGAGATTTGGGTAATGTTTGGGGAAATCAGCAATAAAAGAAACACTCGCCTGGTAGTATGATACAAGAGTTTCTTCTAAATCAGGGGTCTCCAAACCCAAGCCCAGGGGCCAGGTGTGGCCCTCATAGAGCCTCTATCTGGCCCATGGCCAGCCTCTGATCCCCTGAGTGCCCAGTTGACCAAACACAACCAGAGTTGTGCTTGTGGGGTGAGGGAATGGGGATCCATTTAAGTGTGTGCTTTATTTCTTGGGCTGTGTTGGTGCTTGGAGAAATCCTGGACATTGGTGCCCATTCAGTCATTGATTCATTCATTCAAGTTCCATCTCTAATGTATTTAAACTTTATATTTAATTTTTTTCCCCGACCCTCAGCACTGTGCCAGATAAATTGCAGGTTGAAAACAAATAATGGATTGTATCCTAAGGAAATATTGAAATAAATGGGGCCTAGTTATAATGAACTAAATTTAGGATGCAATCCATTGTTCTCATCTCTTCATAGAAATGGTGTAATACTGCAGTCTAAATGTATTCATAATAACTACACTCTCTCCCACCTTTTCCTTTTCTCCTCTATGAATTAGCATGCATACCTCAGCCAGTACGCTGCCTAAGTAAGCCTGGAGAGTTAAGGCAGGAATATGAAGCCGAGATTACCAAGGTAAATCTATAAGACTAAGTAGGGCCAGCTGGTTATTTTTGAAGGGCCCACGAAAATGTACAGTCAGTTATAGAATCAGGGAAGGGGAGGATAAGTAGTTACAGCAAATAATACCTGGTTTGTTATGTTTAACAAACTTTGTGGACTTCTGCCTGGAAAGCAGTTAAGGTAGTTTTGAGCTTGAATACAAGTTTGAAATAAACCATGATAAACTGCTGCTTTAGGTGGAAGCAGAACGACGGGCTCATGAACAAGAAGAGAGCAAAGCAAGTGAAGACTATATTCAAAGGCTGTTAGCAGAAGAAGAACAAGAGCAGAAGTTAGCAGAAGAAAGAAAGAAACAGATAGCAGAACAGTTATTACAAGATGAAATACTGGCACAGCAACTGAGTTTCAGCCTGGTAAGTTCAATCAAGGTGACACTTGCTAGTACTTAAATTTGATATTTATTAGTAGATAAATCCTCTGTTTATGTTCTTAAATGGTGCTAGAAATTTTTAAATTAAAATGGTGTGCTTGATAATTTATACTTAAATAATCAGATATATTATTTTCAATATTGCTATCTAGAACAGTGTTTCTCAACATTTGCCCTCCACTGCACCAGTTCACATGGTCCACCTATTTGAAGTACTACTGGAAGTAACATCATCAGCAGTTACTTCTGGGTTGGGAGACCAGATGCAACGCAACATACACCAGTAAGAGGCTCTGGGTGGACATGAGGGCTTTTTTGAGTGCAGAAAAGTGTGCTTTGGAGCTCTGCTTGCCGAGCCAAGACTCCTACCATTGTTCGTTGTGTCACATTCCTGGTCTCACTACCAGGTGGCAGGTGTCCAGTGAGTGCCACCAGCCACTTCTTTTGCTCATGCCATCTCATGGCACACCACTGTGATACAGCACATCTGTTGAAAACTGCTTATCTAGAGAAGCAACATTTACTCTGTATATTAAAATTGGGGGAAATTAAAAGCAAATACTGTCAGTATCTTGAAATGTAGTTACTACTTTTACAATGGCTCACTGCAGTGTTTTTCCTGGATTGCATAATGTCTAGTACCCATATGCATTTTTAGAATAAATTTGGATTTTGTGAAAAAAGTAATGTTAAAATTGGTATACCTTGAAAGAATCTTATCTTCTGAAATTATTGTAGGTGACATTTCTGTTAGAACTGCAATAAATTATAGGTGTGCCCTGGTATCTGCAGGGGTTCTGTTCTGGAACCCCCCACTGTTAACTGAAACCGGAGATACTAGGGAATGCCCCTCCACCCTCCGGAGGCAAGGGAAATTCTGCTTCCCTTGCTTCAGAATGTCCATTGAACCCAGTAGTGGCCATGGATGTCTGTCTGCATCCTCTGCTGGGCACCAGGATGCAGTTCTCTTGTTGTCTTGCGTGTTCCCCAAGGCACCTGGTGTGCCACTCTGAGATACAGGAAGCTGAACTAGATAGGCCTTTGGCCTGATCTAGTGGGGCTCTTCTTACGTTCTTATCCCTGGATATATATTTTTAAGAAGACCGTTTGCACGGATGCTCTGGTAATGCATGTACACGCAGTCTTCCTAAAAATACATGTCCAGGGATAAGAACGTAAGAAGAGCCCCTGTATCTCACAGTGGCCCACCAGGTGTCTCAGGGAGCACGCAAGACACCAAGTGAAGTGCATCCTGGTGCCACTCCCTTGCATCTTGAGGCCTTGCATCCCTTGCCTTCTTAGGTAGCCTACTTCTAAAACCAGAAGGTTGTATATACCCATCATGGCTTGTAACCTGTGATGAACTTTTCCTTCAGAAATCTGTCTAATCCCCTTTTAAAGGCATCTAGGCTACATGCCATCACCACATCCTATGGGGAGGAGTTCCACAGACTAATTACATGGTGGCTAAAGAAATTTTTTTTTCCTGTTCCAACTTCCAACTCTCCCAACACTCACTTTTAGTGGATGTCCCCTGGTTCTGGTATTGGTGTGAGAGGGAAACGAACATCCACTCCATCCATTCCCCTGCGTAATTTTGTACATCTCAATCATGTCCCTGCTTAGGTGCCTTTTTCTAGATTGAAAAGCCCCAGGCACCGTAGCCTTTCCTCTTAAGGGAGGTGCCCCAGCCCAGTAATCATTTTGGTTGCTGTCTTCTGCACCTTTTCCACTTCCGGTATATCCTTTTTGAGATGTGGAGACCAGAACTGCATGCAATATTCCAGGTGTGGCCTTACCCTCAGTTTGTACAACGGCTTTATAATATTGGCCATTTTATTCTCAATCCTTTTTTTAATGATCCCAAACATGGAATTAGCCTTCTTCACCGTTGACACTTTCATCAAGCTGTCCACCAGCACCCCAAGATCTCTCTCCTGATTTGTCACAGGCATCTCAGAACCCATTTACCCATATATGAAGTTTTGATCTTTTTTTGTCCCAATGTGCATTACTTTACACTTAATTACATTGAAACTCATCTGCCATTTTGTTGTCCATTCTCCCAGTTTGGAGTGATCCTTCTGGAGCTCTTCACAATCCCTTCAGCTTTTCATCACTTGGAAAAGTTTACTGTCATCCACATACTTGGCCACCTTCCTATTTAACCCAGATCATTTTTGAACAAGTTGAAAAGCACTGGTCCCAGGACAGATCCTTGGGGCACACTGCTTTTCGCCTCTCTCCACTGTGAAAAGTGCCCATTGACACCCACTCTCTGTTTCCTGGTCCTCAAACAGTTTCTTATCCATCAGAGGACCTGCCCTCTTATTTCCTGACTGTGGAGTTTTCTCGATAGTCTTTGGTGAGGGATTGTGTCAGATACCTTCTGAAAATCCACACATTTAATATCTATGGGTTCCCCCGCATCCATATGCCTGTTGACCTTTCCAAAGAATTCTAGAAGGTTCATGAAGCAAGATTTACTCTTATAGAAGCCATACCGATTCTCCCTAAGCAAGGCTTGTTCTTCTGTGTGTTAAGATTTTATCTTTGAGGCATTCCACCATCTTACCTGGAACAGATCGGGCTGATAGACCTGTAGTTTCCTGGGTCACCCTCCTTCCTTTTTAAAAGATTGGCGTGACATTTGCTACCCTCCAATCCTCTGGCACAGTGACCATTTTAAACAACAAATTGCATATTTATAGTCAAGAGATCAGGATCTTTAGCATCATGCATTTTTGCACATGCCTTTTGAGACTGGTAACATTAAAGGGAAGGAAGGGTAGAGAGTGACTTGGAACCCAAGCACTCCAAACAAAAAAATTGTATTAAAAGAAATTAATGCAATGAACTAAAGGAACAGTGTTAAAAATATGAAAGCACTAATAACTATAAGCAATTGCCAAAAATATGGGATAGAATTTTTTACAAATGTTTAACTAGAAGAGAAAAACCACAAGAGGTTATATAAGATTAACTACTCATACAGTTAAGTATAAATAAACATTGCAGGCAGAAAAAAATAAAGGAACCAGAAAGATGCTGCTTAAATATGCAAATAAAAGCTTTCCCAGGAAAGGTAGCAGGTAATTCCTGGCAGAGGAAATGCTTAACAAGAGTTAAAAGGAAGAAACCAAGTTGGCACAAAGAAGAAGGGTTGTTAACCTGTTCTTGAAGCTAGAGAGAAATTCAGCTTAAAAGAAAGAAATTGTTTGAAGTGATGTGCTCATGCTCTTTGTTTCTCTCTTATGTTTGGGCTTACATCTCCACTCACTTTCCTGCACTCTTGGGAAGGGGGCAACTTTTAAGGAGGTTGTCCCTATGGTAAAATTCCAGGGGGGGGGGCATTCAGGTGAGCTAAATCCAAGTAAAACCAGTTTTAATTTGATAAGAATAATAGGATCATTTCTGGAGATAGGGAATTGGAACTTGGAAAACTTTCAGTGCCCGTTTGTTTCTCACAAATGAAAATGGAACCACTTAGCCAGCATCATCTAGTCCAGGGGTCTCTAAACTTTTTGGCTGAAGGGCCACATCAAATATCTGGCACAGTGTCGAGGGCCAGAAAAAAAAACTAAATATAAAATTTAAATAAATACACCCAAGATGGAACTTAGATGAATGAACAATTGAATGGGTTCAAATGTCCAGGACTTCTCCAAGCATGAACACAAACCAAGAAATAAAGCACACACTTAAATGGACCCCCATTCCCTCACCCCAGAAGCGCAACTCTGGTTGTGCTTGGTCAACTGGGCCAGAGGTGCTCAGAGACTGGCCGCGGGCCAGATAGAGGCTCGCTGCGGGCCGCAGTTTGGAGACCCCTGATCTAGTCAAAGGAGGCACACTGTGTTTTCTTCTGGGAGGATCTTGAAGGCAAAAACTCATTCAGATTTCAGAATTTACGTGTCATCTTTTGGCTATACCAGTGGTGCCCAAACCCCGGCCCTGGGGCCGCTTGCGGCCCTCAAGGCCTCTCAATGCGGCCCTCAGGGAGCCCCCAGTCTCCAATGAACCCCTGGCTCTCTGGAGATTTGTTGGAGCCCACACTGGCCCGATGCAACTGCTCTCAGTGTGAGGGTGACTGTTTGACCTCTTGCGTGAGCTGTGGGATGAGGGCTTCCTCCACTGCTTGTTGTTTCATGTCTGTGATGCAGTAGCAGCAGCAAAGGAAAGGCCAGCCTTGCTTTGTGCAAGGCCTTTTATAGGCCTTGAGCTATTGCAAGACATTCATTCATTCATATAAGTTCATCTTTAATATATTCATTAAATTTATTCAAATAAATTCAAAGGTAAATTTATTCAAATTTTAAATGTAAATTAATTCTTTTTCCCCCCTGCCCCTGTCAGAGAGATGATATGGCCCTCCTGCCAAAAACTTTGGACATCCCTGGGCTAGACATTTGAGGAATTTTGACACCTTTCCTCTGAGAGAGGCTGCAGTTTAACCCTTTCAGTTGCTCAGAGGGCACTTAGCTTAAAAGAAATGCAAGTGAAGCACTAGTTTTAAAGAAATGTTCATGAATGTTTCTGTTTAAACTGCAACTTCCAGATGAGAATTATTTGGTTGTTCTGAAAACATCCCAGGTTCAAACCCAGAAGCATACTTGGTCAAGCCAGTGCCTGTGTTAAACAAAGTAGCAGGGGGGAGGGATTTATCTTTGACAGGAAGCAATGAAACTCACTCAATTCTATCTTGGGCAAAAATAAAGTCCCACCTGAACAGAGTCCCATATTACTTGAAAGCAGTGTTCTCCTCTTTAACTATACACTGGAGACTACTCAGATTATCTCTGAACTCTTGAACCTGAGTTCAAGCATTGAAACTCAGTTAAGCATTGAACTGGCTGAAAGAGAAAAGAACCAGGAATTTTGCTTCCACTATGCATTTTCTTCTCCCTCTTCCCCCAGTTAGGGAGAACTATCATCATGATACATTTTATGATGAACTACATAGGCGTTCCTTTTATTTCTTTTTGTCACTGAAGAATAGCTGTAATGAAGAACATAACCAGAGTGGTCTGTCACCTGGCCCCTCTCCATCTAATTCCTGCAGAACATCAAAAAACAAATCGAGCAATACTGGAGGCATTGAAAAGTAAGTAACATCCAGTGATCTGTCTCAAGATTTGCTGTTGGTGTTTAAAGTCAGCATGTTCATTAACAAGAACTTTACAATGTAATTCTACTTTGGTACTTTTTCACTAAAGTTATTTAAGATAGATATTAAAATGACTCACAGCAGATTGGGAGTTTTTTCATTTTCAAGTAAACTGTATTTTCTTGCAGTGTTACTCTTATTACTTTGTGTAGTAGTTGGGTTCTACTTCTGTAGTACTGCAATCTTATCTCAGTATGCCTACTTTGAATATGGCCTTCTAATCTGTATATTGCTCAAATTATTAGTGCCCTTAATTTGTTGTTGTTCATGTTGCCCTTGTAAAAGTGTTAATCTTTCCCTCTACATTTGAGGGCATTTTTTCTGATGAGTCACTGACCCTTCATGGCATCTTAAAGACTGACAAATGTAAGGTGTTTGGTTTCTCGGTCCATACCCCACTTTATCAGATACATGGTTACCTAAGTAGGTAAGCAAAAGAGCAGGAAGAAAAGATGAGGCAAAAAGATAAAGTAATATAAGAACTAACAATAATGTATTACAGTACCAAACAGAGTTCAGTTGAGTACCAGATTCAGTCAATATGAGTGTGATGCATTATTGATTAGCACCCCCCTATGATGCTGAATTAGCGCAACAATCCCCTGGAATTAAAAATGACTCCCTCTTAGGAGACCTTTCTGTGGGGCCTCAAGACCTTATTCGTAAAGGCTTTTAGGTGATGCTGGGGGCTGGCACTTTTTAATGATTTATATTTTAATTGCTGTGATCCTGTTATAATAAAATTATTTTAATGTTTTGTTTTTAATATAATATTGATTTTATGTTTTTACATTGTTAGCCACCTTGAGTCCCCTTTGGACTGGGAGAAAGGCGGAATATAAATAAATAGTGTGTAAATAAACACCTAGAGAGAGACATTAATTTTTGGAGTGAGCTAGTTAATATTTGTTGAGATCAAACCCATCAAATTTGCTGACTTCAGTTTGGGAGTTCCCCTTTTCTAAGTTTTTGTTTAGTATAACAATTGGAAAATTGCTGATAAATAACCCGACTTCTTGCTGCATTCTCAGGAAAGCAGCAGGCTCTGGCATCACAATGACTGTACTTCCTGCTTGATGATGTCACTTCTGGTCATGACACCACTTCTGATGGGTCCCAGATTGTCATTCTGAAAAGTGGGTCCCGGTGCTAAAAATTTGGAGAACCACTGTTCGATGATATAAGCAACTTCTGCAATAACCAATGATAAAAGAAGCTGCATCAATGTTTTGCCATACAGTGAACTCATTGTGTGCATGCCTATGCAGAATACTTCCCATTGAGTTCAGTGAGATTTACTTTCACATAAGGGTGTATAGCAGTGATTCTCAAACTGTTAGCACAGTTACCCATGTTTTAGAATGAAAATCTGTCAGGACCCACTGGAAGTGATGTCATCAAGCAGGAAAATTTTTAACAATCCTAGGCTGCAATCCTGACCACACTTACCCAGGAGTAAGTTACATTTACTATCATTGTTAAAAGCATATACAGAGTAACCTGTTAAAAGTATAGATCTGTAACATTTTCCCAAAGCAATTGCATGCCATCAAGTCTAATTTATTAAAAGTAAAATATTGAAATGAATGGGGACCAACCTGAAATTGGCTTGCAACCCACCTAGTGGGTCCTGACTCACAGTTTGAGAAACCGGTGTATAGGATTACAGCCAAATTTAAGAATTGTGCTCTCTTTGCCCAAATATACTCATAAGACTTTGCTCTTCAGACTGTTAAAAAAAAAATGTTTGTCCCTTTTTCTCTTCAGGTATTTGTCTCCAAAGACCTGTAGTGCTGTTCCTCCAAACTTGCTCTTCAAAACATTAGAGGAAGAAAGCATTAGCTCCTTTTATGGGGTAATCTATACATATTTGGATTCCTATATACTGCAAGCTGATAGTTGTTCAATGTTCTTATATTTTTGTGGTGCAAGTGCATGTGATATTTCCAAAACTTGATTAGAACAAATTTCCCAAACTGCCCATTTTTATTTCAATTCCAAGCTCATGTGAATCTGTTTCTTGTTTTATTTTTTTATTATACTTTTTTATGTTAAAAACAAACTTTTACAACAGTCTAACTAACCCAGATATGAAGGGGAGGAGGGCAGAGGTAAAATTAGGAGGGAAAAAGAAGGAAGTTCCAGTTGAGAGTAATAAATCATACTGGTTAGAAGCAGGTACAAATTAGTACGAGTATATGCGGATTATAGAGGCAATTTGATTAAGGTGCATGTGAGTCCCAGAAGAAACCCAGAAGACTTTCCATGCACTGAAGAAAGTATCTTCATTATTTTTACAGCACATAATAATTTCAGTTACAGCTGGGAAATGTAGAGCCTCCAGCTATTAAGACTGATACCTGTCTTTTCAGGTGTGCAGTGTTCCTAGTTTTTCATTTACACCCAGCAAAAATTCCAATTTTCATTTTTTTAAAAACTTGAACACATTAAATCTCAGAGTAAACTCTGTTTGATTGCTTAATTTGTGCTCTTATTCTCCCTTCTCCTTCCCAGGAAAACAGCAGCACTAAGAATGGTTTTGCCTATGGGAAAGAAGGAAGAGAAGATGAAATGCCCACACTGTCTCCACAAGCAGTCAGCGAGGCAATAAATACTGAGGATTCCATTTTGGGAACATCTATGCCGCATTTAAATGTATGTAATGCAATTGCATCCAAGGCTGTCAACCTGGATCTGTCATGTCCTTCCCACTATCAGGTAAATGACCTAGCAAATAAACTTTCCAATGTAACACAAAGTGAAGAAACTGAGACAGGATGTCTTTTCTCAAAGAGTGGTGCAGCTTGCTATGACTTCAAAAATGCTAATGTTACAGGAAGCATGCACTTGACAAAACATGCAAAAATTAATACTTCTCATGAAGCATTAGTTTCTGTGACATCTGATAACCAGCAGAGCAGCTGTGTTACAACCTGTGACCTACTAAAAACAATGGGAAACAACCCTGTAGAAAATGACCACAGTGGCTCTTTAATCACTGAAGCAATTTTGAAGAGAAAATCTCAGTCTTCTCCTGACACAACATTTGAGTCATTCATGGGTGACAAAAGGAGAAGAACTTTCTTACAATCTGATGATGATGAAGAAACTGATATACAAAAACAGATAAGTTTGCAGAAGCAACTTTATGAAAGGTATAAGCAAGAAGAGGAGGACAGACTTATAGCTCTGAATCTTCAAAAGCAAATGGACAAAGAGCAGAAGATGCTAAACCGCAAAAAAGGCTCTCCAGATGAGTACCATTTGCGACCCAAAAAGTCTCTGACAGCAAAAGAAGCTCCAGTGGTAAAAAAACACTGCAAGCTGTCAAAAAACGCAATGCCTTCAATCAGCCGTACTGGAGTAGAGCAACAAAAAGTGCGCAAAGGCTCTCACAATGAAAACCGGAAGCCCTCTTACAAGGTCTGGCCCAAGTCACCTATTGTAAAAGGAGGAAATGTCTTGAACTGTGTCCTTAACAGCTCGAAAGATCCAGAATTGTTGCCAAACAAACAAAAAACAATCCTTCAGATGTTTAAGAAGTCTTCCACAAAGTAGATGATCAGCAGCACTTAAGAATAGCAGCACTGTGTCACTGATGGGAAATAAATACCTGGAAATCCTTGGGAAACCCAACTGGATTAAAAATTAATTTGTGCAGGGATCAAGAGTTTTCATAATGTGCTCCTTGGCTGGGAACCAATAGTGCCTGCTGCATACTCATTTGCTTTGGAGACTTGAGGCATCCAAGTTCTTTAACCCATGCATGTTAACAGGTTATTCTTACTGTTGAGTTATTGCCAACATATGTATTACAGCTCATGGCAGTGCTATGTGTTTGGGTCAGAATGTATTATCAAAGCAGCTCTCCAACCCTATTCCTACATACAACAGCAGTAGGTAAATCTGAGTGGAGTGTGGTGGCATTTGACTGGGAGCAATAAAGTTTGTATGCATCAAGTAAATGAGTAATATTTATGGAGATTTTGAGTTGAACCCTAACATTGTTCTGCTTGTCGTAATGTGCTCCTTGGCTTAGTGTGATTAGTGTGATTGACACTGTTGCCCATATTGACTGTGGTGTCCACCTTAACACTTACAAATCACACCTCTCCTAATGTATATTTTCCCATTGACTAAGTATATTATTTCCAAGTAAACAGATGTTTCTATTTCTTTGAATATACAGATTTGCATTTGCTTATGACATTATCCATTAAAATGGCTTTTGAGCCCACCTATCTTGAATGGTTTTTCATTTGCCATTCAGTAGGACTCCTTAAGACATTTTGAAGAAATATCTATCACAGTGGGTTGTATTTGCACTGTGCAAGAGGCAGGAAGCCTATTAAAGTTCTAGATACAACCCACTATGAGTATGAAGATAAGGCATATGCATACTTTCAAAGTGTACTACTGATAAATAACATGCTAGAAATTTCATACCTTTAAGACACTTTGATCTTCATAAGCAACAAACTGGCCCCTGAGTCCTTAAACGTGGTGACCAGGCCTGAAAATATCTTTATTTCTGGAAAGATTGATGCTGAGAAATGTTGCTAAATAAAGCATGTGACAATGGAGTGGTATACAAATATATTTTAACTGCATCTTGTAAATAATCTTCAGCTCCATTCCTACTAGTTTTATCTCTTTTCTTCATTTAAAACATACTTTTCTGAATCTTGGGTGGGAACCCAGCTATGAGACCTTGGTTTTCTGGCATAAAACAAGCTCCCACCTATACAGTACTAGATAGTTCTGCCTTCGTGGAGCAAACAATCCTAAGGTCAGTTGCAAATGTTCTTTTGCTCTTTAGAATGTTGCTTATTTCGGAGGAAGGACAAAAAGTTTAGTTTGTGAGTGCATAAACACCTTAAATCCAATAAAAGCCCCTATGTTCTCTCCTACCCTGTCTAAGGTTTAGAGCAGGGGTGTCCAAACTTTTTGGCAGGAGGGCCACATCATCTCCCTGACACTGTGCTGGGGGCCAGGGAAAAAAGGAATTAATGTACATTTCAAATTTGAATAAATTTACATAAATGAATATATTAGAGATAGAACTTATATGAATGAATGAAGGTCTTGCAATAGGTCAAGGCCTGTAAAAGGCCTTGCACAAAGCAAGGCTGGCCTTTCCTTTGCTGCCGCTGCTGCATCACACACATGAAACAGCAAACAGTGGAGGGAGCCTTTGGCCTGCAGCTCACACAAGAGGTCGAACAGTCATCCTCATGCTGACAGCACTTGTGTCGGGCCAGCTCAGCCTCCAGCAAGTCTCTGGAGGGCCAGAGGCTCATTGGAGACCAGGGCTCCTCATGGACCACATTGGGAGTCCCCAAGGGATGCAAGTGGCCCCCGGGCTGGGGTTTAGACACCTCTGGTATAGAGCAACATTTCTCAAAGTGCTCAGGGGCTTGTGAAGCCCAGGGGCTTCACAAGCACACCAAAAGTGGCCACTATCTGTTAGACTCTGTGCCATTTCACACATGTGCCTGCACTTGGGCTCCCCAAGGTTCCATGCGTGCGCAGGCATGGCTTCCCATGCCCCAGTTTAGGAGTGTTAAAGAGCTCCAGAGACAGAAAAGTTTGGGAACTGCTGGTTTAGATATTTTTCTTAATATATTATTGTGTTAGCTCCAGATCTGCTATTGTGCATCAACAGTTTGGAACTTTTCTGCTCCACTGGCATAAATATGTGATATGGGCATGACTTGAAAATAATTAAGGAACAAAAATAATCTAAAGATAAAAGTCAGTCTTCAACTGCAACAGAAACTACATGACCAAAGCAAACAAACCTATTTTTCATATAGTGTAGGTGAAACGAATTATCAAGTAACAGTACTTTCACACCACCATTACCTAGTAAAATTGCCTAAAGGGTAAGAACCTTATTAGTTTATGATACAGCAAAATCAAAAATCATCTGGAAAAGTGGTAGGGACTGGTCATTTTTTGTATTTGTTTCTGAGCTGTAGCTGCTTTAAGAAAAGGAGCTGTCTTCTAGTTCTGCCACAGGATTAAGCTATTTCTCTCCAAAATGTCATTTCAAAAGTGCCTGCTGTGCTCTTTAGGGGTCGTGGTTATATAAGCAGTGCTGTAATTAAACAAATTACAAGGCTGTACCCTTCCTTCCAGACACACAGCTCTGGGCCCAATCCTATCCACTTTTCCAGTGCTGGTGCAGCTGTGCCAGTAGGGCATGCACTGCATCTTGCAGTGGGGCAGCAGTCACAGAGGCCTCCTTAAAGTACGGGAACACTTGTTCCCTTACCATGGGGCTGCATTATGGCTGCACTGATGCTGGAAAATTGGATAGGATTGGGCCCTGTGATGTGAATGGTGCTGTTATAAGTTGTGGTGTGACCAAACGCTTGTTTCTGTGGCTGGCTGGCTTCTGTGTCGCTCACAGAGTCCTGTGGAGTGCAATTACGAGCCCGTTGTAAGGTGAGTGATATAATGAACCTTGTTTTACAGTGGAGGGTCCGTTGATCTGATAGTAAAGTGAACACATTCTAAAGGGGGGGGGGTCTTGGTGGCCTTTGGCCAGTCGCACAGAGTTGTGGAGCAAGAGGGGCGGAACTACAGGCGCCACCCTCAGCTCCTTGGGGGAAGGGGGCACAGAGATGTGGAAACTACTGCTCGCGGTCTAATGGAGATGGTGCAAAAGGAGTGGCTCCTTCAAGTGCAGGACAAAAGGGCAGTAGTGAAGTGGAACAGCCTTGCATGGGCTTGGGGGCAGCCCCTTCCTGTGGCTGTCCTGAGCTGTGGCCATGCACGCTCTTGACTTCCAGTCTTGTCAGTGCCAGTGGCCTGCACGAGGCCCCTGCTGCTGCTGGAGGTCCCTCTGGCTACGACCAAGCGAAGCAGCCACTGTGCAGCCCCAGTCCAGGATGAGACTGGTTTCCTCCAGTCCCACCTTAAGGGAAGACGCACGCCCGCCCGCCACTCGGGGGCGCCCGCGCGAGTCACGACACCCGCCGGAGAGGAAGCCTCCGGCCCCACGCGAGCCTCTCTTCCTCCCCGGGAAGGCGAAAGGCCTGCCGGGGCGCGGCTCCAGTGCGCCTGCGCACGGAGGCCGGCAGGTGGCGGGTGTTGTTGTTCGGCGGCGGGGGAGGCAAGATGGCGGCGTCCGGGGGCTCCGCGGGCTCCTCGGTGGTGAAGGGGTTAATCCAGCAGTTCACCGCCATCACGGGTGAGGCGCGCGGGAAACCGCGGGGCTGAGGCATCTCAGCCGTTGGGGGGGGTGGAGGGAGCCCGGCGGGGGTGCTGGAGGGAAGTGGCGAGCGAGCGAGCGAGCGGGCGGGAGGGGGTTGCTGACTGGGAGGGGGCGGCTGCTTGTGCAGTGGTGGGAGCTCGGGGGACGGGACACGGAGGCGGCGGGGCTGCGGGCGGCCGCCTGGCGCCTCGGGGGAAGGTGCCTGCCTGGAAGGAGTCGAGAGGACGCTCTTTGTGAGGGAAACGCGCAGGCGCTGGGCGGGGACGAACGCTGGCTGAGGCTGCAGCCCCCGCAGGTTCCAGGTCGGGCGAAGGCTCAACGCCCCCAGGTGCGCCGTGGGGACCCCTTTCCCCCTGCAGCCCCAGCCCCTCGGAGGAAGCAGAAGAGCTCCTGGCCACACTCGGGCCGTCCTGTGCAGGCTGCAGCCCCAGGTAGGGAACAGATGGCTCATTCCTCGAGGGGGCCTCTGACCGCCCCCACTGCTGGATGCCCCATTGGCACGACTGTCCCGCACTGGGAGGCTGGAGAGGTTTGGGCCCTCATTTGACTTTTCCTTAATGCAAATGAAGCCCCCTGGTACTGTGTGTAGTAAAACGCCTTTGAGGGGGCTTCTGTGACTGCCCCCCACTGCAGGATGCGGGCAGTGCATACCCCATTGGCATGGCTACCCCGCACTGGGAAGTCAGAGAGGTTTGGGCCCTCACTTGGCTTTCCTTAATGCAGACAAAGTGCTCTGTGGAGGAACTGTTGCTCTTAAGTACTACATGTGGTAAAACTCCATTTTAAATGGACTGGTGATCTGGTCAAGGCAAGGCTGCTGCTCTTGTTTTGAGCTGTGCCATTCTGCATTGAAGAACGTATTCTGGAAGTATTCATCATTAGCAAGTTTCAGCTCAGGATCCAAATGTGCACTTAAAGTGAAAATTTGCCCAAATAGATGTGGTTGATTAAGAATGTTAACGGAATTGTATTCCAAGTAGGGCTTGTCTGAGACTATTCCAACAGACCCCTTTCCCCCACCATGGCGCATTGTCGTTAATGTTCATGTTGAGTAAGTATATTTAAGAATTTAAATGCTTCTTCAATATTGTGGTTCTCCACCATCTCTCTTGCAGTGCTCCAACGTCTGAAGTTTAACATATGAGGCTCTTGCATTAAACCAAAGAGGCTCTACAGATTTCATGGATTGCTTTCCATTGTCAGTCAGTCATCCATGCTGATTCTTGGAGACTATAGGCCAGGGGTGGCCAAGCATGCTTAATGCAAGAGCCTCATATGTTAAACTTCAGATGTTGGAGCACTGCAAGAGAAATATTGGAGAGCCACTATATTTAATATATTAAATATTTAGATTTCAAATTCTTTAATATATTTACTCAGCATAATTAAACTGACATTTTAATCCAGTGGACTCTCAGTTTATACCTAATAAATAATTATAAAGCTTGAAAATTTTTATTTATCTTTTATATTGTGATGCGAAAAGGAGCTCAGCAGGCATATTTGCATGAGCCATACAAATAAAGAGCCATGTGGTGCATGAGCCACAGTTTGGCAACCTCTGCTCTAGGCCAACCCTTGAGAGTTGGCAACCATACTTACTAGATGAAGGCAAGAGCTGTGTAGTCCAGTGTAATCGTTACCATGGTAGATCTCCAGTCTCTTTTGGAGCTCAGAAGTATAGCATGAGGATGGTGGTTATCCATTGTTGCTTGCCCATAGCATCTAATAATTGGAGAGGTTCTGTCCCTGGATACAGATATTTTACTTAGTTTTACTTATTTAAAAATTTTATGTCATTTTCTCCCTTTGAGAGACTCCAGGAAGCTTACAATATTAATTTTAAAACATAGTGTAAAAATACAATATTATGACGCTGGTAGTTAAAACGAAATCATAAACAATAACAAATTAATCTTACTCACTAAAAGCTTTTGAATGGGCTCGATCTTGAAACTCTGGCAAAATATTGACAGGGAGGAAGACAACCACACAGTGCAAGGCAGGCAATTCCACATGACAGCTACAAACCCCTGCCAAAAATCACATCTCCTACAGTGAATGAATGTTTACTCTGAAATAAGTCCAACTGTGTTGGGCTTACTCTCTGCTAAGTGTGTTTAGGATTTGCCCAGGCTCTGTGTTGCACTAATAACAATTGGATGGTCCAAATCATGTGTTCCTGTGGCTGGCTACCCCAGCTAGGGTAACCATATGAACTGGGCAACCCAGAAAGAAAGCACCTGAAAGTTTCTGGTGTGATATGAAGCCTGATGATGAAGTCTTTGGCATCTACATGAATTGCACTTATGCTTTCTGGCTATTTAGTATCACTTGGTAATGAATTTCATATCTTAATCTTGTCTTGCATAAATAAATATTTCCTTTTGCCTATCCTAACGTATTGCCAGTCACTGTCATTGGATAATCTTGTATGCAATATTTTGAGACAGAGAAATTTCTTTATTAACTCGGAGTTGGTACCATTCATAATTTTTTAAAAAAATGTTAAACCTCTCTCTTTCTCTGTGTATATATAATTATTAATATTTCCCCCCGCCTATATTAGGATGCTCCATGCTCTTCAGTCTTTTTTTGTGGGGAAGATACTCCAATTTGATGGTTTTGTTGCCCATTTTTGTACCTTTCCCAGCTCTGATTCAGCTCTGATTCAGTCTAGTCTTTGCTAGACTGCATATACAACTTAAGTTGATGCTGTAGAACATTCTAATTGTAGAAATGCAATCATGTTTAGATTGGGAAGCTGTTTTTTCATCTCACTATTTTTCTATAAATTTCATCCCACTATTTTTCTATAAATAAACTATAAAAGTGTAGTTTTTCTTTCTCCTAATGACATCAGAAGGTTGTGCACAGGAGGCAAAAGCTAAAGATGGGACAACTAAAGGAGACATAATGGTTTTTGTTTGTTTTAATAATCTATTGCACTGTGTTAAATCACCCTGCTTTAATTGGCCTGTGCTATTGAATCCTTAATGGTGAAGCAACTTTACCCTAGGGAGGCCAGTGTTCCCATGAAAAGTAGTGTGAAATAGAGCTCCTAAGTGATCATAATAGTATTCACCTTTATCAAAACAAGGTATTTGTGCTTTACTGAGTTTCTTTCACAGGTTGGATAGTCTTAACCTTTCACATACTTCAAGATTTTCATAGCTGTAACAAGGCCTGACACTCTCCTTCCAGAGCCATTCTGGCCAGTTAATTTACAGCAAATTTGTTTCAAATTTGTTACATTACTAAATTCTGCATCATTTGTTAAGATGCAGAATATACCAATAAAATGTATTTTGTAATAAACGAGAAATAGTTACAGCCAAAAGTTGCTTTAATAAATAACACTGAACTTGTTTCCAGTGTTAGGAACCACATATCAAAGTGTAAAAGGGGGCAGTTATTTATTACTATATATTGCAGCAAAACCCTGTACGTGTCTGTTCAGAAGTAAGCTTATTATCTTCAATGAGACTTACTCCCAGGTAAATCTGTATTGGATTTCTATTGTGGTCAACCTATTGGGGGGGGGCGGTGATGACTCTTGGGTAGAGTTCCTAATTCCTTCCCATCCGTTATTTCCTGTCTGTTGAGATTTAAGAAAAGTACACAAATATGGTTCCATTTGATTTATAAATTTCTATCTAAGCTCTAGGTAATGAATTCTTCATTAGCTTAATTTGGTCACATTTAAATTGTTAGCAGTCATACATAATCTGAACAACATTGAAGTATAAACATGCTTATAACTGAAGTATATGTTGCAAACTCTTATTTCACTATTTCTGGAAGTTTTGGGAGAAGAGAAGGTCTCCTGTTTTGCTCAACTTCAAAGCAGGCAGAAGCTTCTGTTTGCTTTGAAGCCCAGCAGCGCATTGGAGAACTCCCCTGACTTTTTGCATTCCATGAGAACTTAGGGGACAGGATCTGTGTGTGTTGAGCCTCCAGAATGCCCATCAGCAGATTGCCAAGGCCAGAAGTGCCCGCAGCTCCAAATTGCTAAAGGCATTTCAGGCTGCAAGGGGAGTGTGTTGGAATTGGAATACTACGTGTCACTGATAGGGTTTATCTACTTTATACTCTAATTCACATATTTGTCATTAGGGTTGAGAAGGGGAAAGCAACTCTGTTCTGCCTTGGTGATGGGTATTAAAAATGCAAAGCAGATGTATACAATGAAATAATAATAATTTTAAAGAACCAAAAAATTGTTTCTAAGCACGTTCATCTTTGTTCTGTCTTTTGTTGGAATATCGATTTTGCTTTTCCTTGTTTTAAAGGTGCCAGTGAAAGTGTAGGCAAGCATATGCTTGAAGCATGCAGTAACAATCTGGAAATGGCTGTCACTATGTTCCTTGATGGTGGAGGGATAGCGGAGGAACCCAGCACTAGTTCAGCAAGCATATCAAACCTTCGGCCGCTTTCAGAGTACGTATCTTTGTGAATAAACATAGGATGAATAATTGGCTTTGAACTTTGGAAAGTATAGATACAGTAGAATTCTTGATTTTTGTTACTAAACTATTTCTGCTTTACTATTGTTCCCTTGAATAATTTAGTAATCCTGTTCTGCCCCACTTCTCTGTACCAGTCTAGACTGTTGATCCAGGATACACGAACCACGTAGTTTGATCTGATCGTGGGTTCTGACCTCGCAGATTTGCTGGACTTGTTGCCCTCCCAGTGGGTATTCTGAGGGCATTTAAAGCTACTTCTGGTTTTCAGGGGGAAACTGGAAGTGATGTTTTTAGGTCTTTAAAAGACATTTTGAGGGCTGGAGAAGCTGCAGCTTCCCCAGCCCTCAGAATGCCTTTTAAAGTCCTAAAAACATCACTTCCAGTTTCTCCCTGAAAACCAGAAATGGCTTTAGAAGGCATTCTGATGGCCCTCAGAACACCCTCGAGATGCAACTGGAGCACTTCGATTGTGTTCAGAAGGTTTGGCGTGCCTGACCCATGGATTTCATTATCAGTGGGTTTTGACATCTGCAGGGGTTCCAAGAATGGAGTCCCTGTGGATAGCAGGGCATGACTATACTCTGGAAAAATGCAGGCAAGTTCCAGTTTTTGCAGTACAGTTCCAGCCTTTTTATATGTTGATTTTTTTATCCACGGATTAGATTCAACACTGCAGATAAGAAGGACCCTGCCAATCCCTAGAGAAAGAAAAAAAGTCCCTTTACAATCCGTGTTCTAGAAGCCGCTTTTCTAGGAAGTCAGGCTATTAGAACTGCTATTTTGCAACTCACTCCAAGAAAAGTGATCCCCTTCCCTCACCCTGACTCACTGAACAATGGAATGTGCAAGTGATTAGTCACCAGCCACAAGCCAGGGCAAAGGGAGGGGGGTCCCTTTTCTTGGAGCAAGCTGCAAAATAGCAGTTCTGATTGGCTGCCTGACTGACTCATGTTTTGTTTTAACTGATTTTATTTAACACATTATTTTTGTTTTTGAGGGGAGTCCCAGAACCACATCCTGGCAAATACCAAGGTCTCACCTGTACCACATTTGCCTATTTAAACAGTTCTTTCCTCCTTGCTAGAAAATCTTAATCTCTAAGGAAGGGCCATAGCTTTGTGCTAGAGCACATGCGCTGCATGTAGAAGATCCCAGGTTCAATCTCTGGTATCTCTAGGTAGGGCAGAGAAACACTCCTGTTTGGAACCTGAAGACTGCTGCCAGCCAATGTCAACAGTACCAAGCTAGTTAGTACTTATAGTCTGTTTCAGTATAAGGTGGCTTCCTATGATTCTGTCTCAGCTAAGATGGAGGTAAATATTTAAACACAATTGCAAGTGTGGTACACAATGTTTGCAGTGAGTGCTGGACCTGCTGGCTCCAGAGTAAAAGGTAGCAAATGGAGCACCAGTCTTATGTAAAAATATAAATATGAATGAAGAAATTCAGTTGATTGCAACAAGAAGTTCAGGAATAGGGCTTTCAGTCATGTTGGCTTTTTTGCAAGAGGTGACTTTCATAGTGGTACTCGTATCTAATAGCACTGAAATTTATCCATATTGCCCAACACCACTAGTATGTCCCACAAAAGGGACCATAATATGAAAGAACAACACCATGAAGAGACAGGCAGAGGGCACAAGTAAAGAATGTTCTATACACCTTAGTTTGCTTTGTTATGGAATGCGTTTTGCATGTGCTCAAAAACATCTGTACTTTGATAACTACCAGAAGTGTATCCATTCCAATAGTACTGTTTAAATGGACCACATGATTAACATTTGGCATGCTACATTGCCTGAACTGGCTTCTAGGTAAGTAGATATAGGTCTAGGTCTGGGGTCGGCAACCTGCCATTCTGGAGCCGCAAGCAGCTCTTTCAGCCTTCTGCTGCGGCTCCATGCGGGGCCAACCCGTGGGAGGGAGGGGCTCACCCCTCCCGCAACGCACCTGCCCCTCACCAGCCTGAGTGCACTAGCGCAGCTCCCACACATACTGTGGCTGCGCCCCATAGGAGAGGGCGAGAACGGGCTGGCGGAGCAGCTCCTGCTCAAAGAGCCCGCACTGCCCGTTCCCTCCTGCCTGAGCCGCAGTGCAAAAGCAAGCAATTGAGTGCAGCTGCTCAGTCCTCCTGTGTGTGTCTCCTCAAAAGTAAGTCCCATTGTGCTTGCTCCCAGGAACGTGTGCCCAGGATTACAGCCTTCAAGCTGCCCACTCAGCATTCCCCCGTCACTCACTCACCCTCTCACTGCCCCATTTCCTTCACTTGTTTCCCCCCATGATCACGGCAAAAGCAAGCAATTGAGTGCAGCTGCTTTGTCCTCCTCCAAAGCTCAGAGCACAATCCTGTGTGTGTCTCCTCAGAAGTAAGTCCCATTGTGCTTAATCCCAGGAAAGTGTGCCCAGGATTACAGCCTTCAAGCTGCCCACTCAGCATTCTCCCCCCCCCCCTCACTCGCTCACTGCTCCATTTCCTTCACTTGGAAACTTGAAAGGGTTTTGGAGACCCCTGCACCAGATGGTATTCTGTATAAGTTTGTATACTGTATGTGTAACATACTGTATATGTAGCATCAAAGCATATTTCATTGTTGGGAAGTAATCACTGTTAGTATGCCTTTTATTTTATGCAGTTTTGAACTCTTAACTTGTTTGTTCAGGAGCACCTTTGTGAACAGTGTTAAGTAGTACTAAGTGGTCTTGTTCAGAGGTAGTATTGTGTGGAAAGGCATTTACAGAAGTACAGAAGTAAATGACAGTAAGGAATGACAGTATCCTTCACAAGCAGTTCACCTGTGCACAATCTAAAACAGTTGTTCTCCAACTGTGGGTCTGGACCTGATTTTTAGTGGGACCTAGAAGAGGGAAGTGTATTATATAACTGTGATCTATAAGAGGGGAGCGCAAACTATATATGCAGTGTATATATACTCCCCTGGGAGTGAGTCCCGTTGACTCTACTGGGGCTGACTTCTGAGTAGACAGGGAGAGGAGCCACTCGCAGGCTGCACTCCTGTCCATGCATCCCTGAGATGAAGCCCTACTGACTCTACTGGGGCTGACTTACCTTTCCCCCTGTTTTTGCACTGGTATGTATGGAGATCTGCCCCCCCCCAACTTCCATCTGTTGGTTCTGAGTGCAAGGGGTTTTGCAATGGTTTTGCTGTGATATCTATATAGAGATCTTCCCTCCCCCGCACCTTCTCCCTGTTTTTGCACCGGTCTGTATAGAGATCTGCTCCCCCCCCCCACACTTGCATTGGAATCGAGGAAGATTTGGTGAGGAGGTAGATGTGGTGTCAGCAGTGGCCCCTTTAAGGGTAAGCCTGGGCATCCAGCAGAGTGTGCTGCACAGCTGCAGCCACTTGAAGGCAATAGGACCCTCAGGGATATAAGAGCACCTGAGGCAGGAAGGGTTTGTGGGTTGTAGAAGGAGTGCAGGTTGACTTTGGAATCTGACCTGGCCTATTGACTTTGTACTTTGACTTGGATACTCTGACTGATTTGACTGACTTTTTGGAATCTGACCTTGGACTGTGACTTGGCTTATTGACTTTGGACTCTGCCCTGGGTATTCTGACTGACTTTGTGACTAAGGGACTGCTAGAGACACTGGAGTTTGAAGTGCGGCTGCTGTGCCCAAGACCTGCTGATGATCCAGGGTCTGCTGTAGTGGTGGAGGCTGCTGGCAGGAGAGAGGACCTCTGCAGGTTGAACAGGGGAGCTACTGTGGAGGTGGGGTCCAGCAGGACTGCAGGGCAGAACCAGGGTCATTTGTTGGGGGAAAGGGGAGCTAATTTGCTTAAAGTGGGCATAATTCTCCAGGCAGAGAATGGCCTTGGAATCAGGCAAAACACCATAGAGGACCAGGTGTCTGAAAACACAGGACAAGAATGTATGATAAAACTAACTAAAAGCTACAAGAGGGGGCTACTTTATAAAAATGGGACCTATAAGAGCATAAAGGTTAAAAAAAAACACTATATATGCAGTGTTATCTTCATTTTAGGTGTCAAAAGGGTTTTGTGGCTCCCAAAGTTTTTTTCCCTCTGGAAAATGGGTCCAAATGGCTCTTTGAGTGTTTAAGGTTGCCGACCCCTGGTCTAGGTTGATGTAGCTTTTCTTTTTCTTTAATATGCAGGTTTCTTCTTCAGCATTACTTGTTGTAATGGTCATATAATTTTTACTTTTAAATCTTTGTAGAGATGAAGTACGAGCACCTATTCCTCAAAAGCAGGAAATTCTAGTAGAACCTGAGCCCTTATTTGGTGGTAAGTAAACTTCATTTTCATATTTTACTCTCCCAAATGTGCTAGCTTCTAAGGAAAGACTTTGCAAGATTGCTTCTCTCTTACAGGATGCAGTCTTTCAATTTGTATTGAAGTATTTATTATCTATTTGCATGCCCAGGAGAACCAATTATGCACCATAGTCCAACTTTCCATACTTAATTGGCACTCCTGAGGATATGACATTTCTTACACCCTATAATGTATTGCTGCTATTCCCATTTTCTAGATGGGGAACTGAGGCAGAATGGTAATGATTAGCTTGAAACTACCCAGTGAGTAAATTCTTAGAAAAAAGGTTCTATCTGTTTATAGTGTCACAGTATGTACTGAAGTAGTAATCCTTGTGTTTAATTTGGCATAATGCTATTGTGTTAGAAACTGAAGTCAGTTAAACTGAAGATGAATTTCGCATTACTTTTTCAGTTTCTGATTAAATATGGCTTCTAAGGATCTGTCTGTTCAAAGAGATTTTGCTGCTGCTGCTGCTGCTGCTGCTGATGATGATGACGATAATAATAATAATATTATTATTATTATTATTATTATTAACAACAACTTTATTTTTACCCCGCCTTTCTCCCCAAAGGGACTCAAGGCGGCTTACAACATATTAAAAACAATTTAAAAACAAATAAAAACATATTAACACATCATAAGAAAAAGAGCATAGAGCAGCAGCAAGTCATAAAAGAATCAGGCCTGTAAAAATATTAAAAGATGTTAAAAAGATGTTAAAAGGCTGAGAACTCAGAATTCTTGTTTATACAGGAGGGTCTTCAGGCCTTGCCGAAAGGTCTCAAGAGAGGGAGCCATTCTTAAGTCAAGGGGAAGGGAGTTCCATAGCGTTGGTGCCACTACTGAGAAGGCCCTATTTCTTGCAGCCGCCCCACATACCTCCCTAGGCGGCGGCACTTGTAAAAAGGCCTTCTCTGATGACCTAAGAGGACAAGCCGGATTGTACGGGAGTAGGCAATCTCTAAGATACCCTGGTCCAGAGCAGTATAGGGCTTTAAAGGTCAAAACCAGCACCTTGAATTGGGCCCGGAAACGAATGGGCAGCCAATGCAGCCGCTGGAGAAGCGGACTGACAGAGTCGAACCGCCTACCTCCAGTAACCACACAGGCCGCCGCATTCTGCACTAGTTGCAGTTTCCGAACCGTCTTCAAGGGCAGCCCCACATAGAGCGCGTTACAGTAATCTAATCTCGATGTCACCGAGGCATGGATCACCGTGGCCAGGTCTGCACGATCCAAGTACGGCCGCAGCTGGCGCACCAGCCGAAGCTGAGCGAAGGCCCCCTAGCCACAGCTGCCACCTGGGAATCCAGGAGCAGCTGCGAGTCCAGGTGGACCCCCAAGCTGCGGACCTGCTCCTTCAGAGGGAGTGCAACCCCATTCAGCGCAAGCCGATAGTCCAGCACCTGCATCGAAGATTTCCGAACCAGGAGAGCCTCTGTCTTATCCGAATTTAATTTCAGCTTGTTAGCCCCCATCCAGATCCTTACTGCTTCCAGACAGCGCTCCAGGCCCTCAACCGCCACCCTGGAGTCTGGAGAAAAGGAGAGATAGAGCTGGGTGTCATCGGCATATTGATGACACCCCACTCCAAAGCCCCGGATGACCTCTCCCAGCGGTTTCATGTAGATGTTAAATAGCATGGGGGACAGAATTGAGCCCTGTGGCACCCCGCATCTCAAGGGCCAGGGTGTCGAACAGGCATCCCCCAGCACCACCATCTGGGACCGACCCTCCAAGTAGGAGCGGAACCACCGCAAAACAATGCCTCCAGCTCCCAACTCGGCCAATCGGCCCAGAAGAATACTATGGTCGATGGTGTCGAAAGCCGCTGAGAGGTCCAGCAGGACCAACAGGGACGCACTCCCCCTGTCCAGTCCCCGGCGTAGGTCATCCACCAAGGCGGTTTCCGTCCCAAAGCCCGGCCTGAAACCAGATTGAAAAGGATTCAGATAATCCGCTTCATCCAAGACCCTCTGGAGTTGGGATGCCACCACCCGCTCAATTACCTTGCCCAGAAACGGGATGTTGGAGACTGGCCGGTAGTTATTCAACACAGTGGAATCCAGGGAGGGCTTCTTTAGGAGGGGGCGAACCACTGCCCGTTTCAAAGCAATGGTGATGGTAGTTTATTTTTATACCCCTTTCCAAAAAAAGGGTTCACAAAGTCAAATAAATGAAAGAAAAAATGGTCCCTGTGCCAGGAATCTAAAATTGTATCGGCAGACTGTAAGAAAGCACAAGTTTTTTGTTAAACTGGATGAGCTTATTAGGAGGACCTCATAGCCAGGAAAAGCTATTGGTTTAGGGCATATTGGGAAATGCATTTTTGTAGAGACCAGCAAGTGTTGGTGACCAGAAGTCATATGATGAGTTATAATAAATTACAGATTAAAAAGTGTGGTTGAAGTGATAGCATGACATCTGGTGACTGGCCCCTGCATGAAGCTGCTTGCCGGACAGTAGAATAGTCACCAGAAAATGTTTTGGGTGGAGGTGACTGATTCTTGACCATGGGTTATATGAGATCAATTTTACATAATTGATGGAATGTAATTGTAAATTCCTTCGAATTATTTTTTTGCAGTCTATACTTATTATATACAATGCATTTATTTGCAATCTAGCCCAGTGATTTTCAGCGTTTTTCATCTCATGGCATGCTGACAAGGTACTAAAATTGTCAAGGCACACCATCGGTTTTTGAACAATTGACAGGGCACACCATGCTGTTGGTGGGGGGCTCATATCCCCGAAAGGTCCTATTAATAAATGACCCTCCACCAAACCCCCGTAGCACACCTGGGAACCATTTGCGGCACACCAGTGTGCCACAGCACAGTGGTTGAAAATGGCTGATCTAACCAATTCATACTGTTCATTTGAGATGGGACAACCAATAATGTTATGCGTTAATCATTATCAAAACATGTTTGGCAATTGAATCCTTATTAAAACAATTTCTGCCATTTTTGACAGTTTGTAGGTATCAGAATGGTGTTGCAAATTCTTTTCATTTAGCTATAGCTACACTTTGCAGTACAGTGGCAAAGAAATGGTTTTAAACCATTGCATCTCTAGTCTAATTTGATGTAGCCAACATAGAGAAAAGCAGCCATATGTTACAGCATGGCATTACTTGAAGGAGTTAGCTAAAACATAGTTTACCAGGTGAAACAGGCTTCATGCTTATAGCTTTCTCTAGGCCAGTGGTTCTCAAACTGTGGGTCGGGAGCCACTTGGTGGGTTGCGATCTGATTTCTGGTGGGTCGCGAGAAGCTGGCAGCCATCTTGGAAGATGGCAAAAGACCTAGGTGGCACCATTTTGGAGGGGGGCAAAGACTGGGCGTCACCATTTTAAGCTTTCTGGCATTGAGACGTAACTAAGAGCGGCTTGCACATGTGCAAAGAAAACAGCATGCTGCTTTTCCCCCAGAAAGTGTGCTGCTGCCTTCCAGCTGGACCTCCCTCTGCACTTGGAGGCTTCCCTTAGGGGGGCCAATTGCAGAGTGCAGGCTTGGATTGCAGGTAAAGAAGGACTGGGAGAGACCTGGATGAGCCAGCCAGGCTCCTCCCCACCAACCTTTGTCAGCTTAGCTGCCTTGATGGGATGGGCTACCTTGGGGTTGCAAGACACAGCAGCTCCCCCCCTGCAGCTGGACTGGGCTGGAGAGTGTAGGCGGAGACCTGAACACAGGACTTGGGTGAGTAGAGGCAGACCTGCGTGATCTCCCCTCTTGTGAGCCTGCCTTGAAAGCAGCGCCGCCGCCGCCACCCCAATGCCGTTCTCGTCCTCTGCATCACAACGTCTCCCTGAAATCTCCTAGAAGCCACGATCCTTTCCTGCCCTGGCTAACATGTCCTCTCTTTATATCTTTGCTGATTGCCTGGCTGCCAAGAGAGCAGCCGGGGGGGGGGGGAGTGAGGGCAAGCCTGGCATGTGGGGGGCGGGGAAGCACCCAGGGAGATTGCTGCTCCCCCAGCTGCTTCTCTGATGTGCACTCTTCTCATCTTCTTACTTCTCTCTTAGGCTGCAATTCTGTCTACTCTTACCTGGGAGTAAGCCCTATTGCCAATAATGGGAGTCAATTCTGAGTAGACGTGCTTAGGCTTGGGGGAGATGAGGGGAAACGTCCCTGCTTATCTTCCTTCTGAGGGGGATACTACTGTTTTTATTTCCTTTATTTACAAAAGCTCAAGCTACTTGTATTGAGGTGCATGAGTAGGGTGCACTTGTTTCTGGCTAGTTCTAAGCACAGTATCAATAGCCACATCAATGTTTGTTAGTTTCAAGCACAATACAAGAAGTAGCTTGAGATTTTGTAAATAAAGACAGAAATAAAAGCAGTAGTAAATAAATACACAAATATTTTGTTCCAGATGTTTTATTTTTTGTTTGATAGCAATGGTAGAGAGGGCAGGGAGAATTGGAAGAAGCTTCTGAGCTGGAATACTGTCTCTTGCCATTTACAGTTTGAGTCTCTAGGCAAGAACTTCCTGCTTGATGAAATCACTTCTGACTCTGACATCACAGTGATGTCACTCCCTGTTTGATGATGTTGTTTCTGGCTTGACATCACTTTCAGGTTGCTGACATCACTTCCAGTGGGTCCCAGACAGTCATTCTCAGAAGTGGGTCCCGGGCTAAAAAGGGTGAGAACCACTGCTCTAGGCAATCCTTCCCTCGTAGGTATGCTGAGACTAGGACATACATCCACACGTGCAAACATAATCTGATGATTGGGAACAAAAAAAATCATGTGCCAAAAGGTACCCATGTTCACATGAATCTTGGGATGTCAGTAATGCATTATGCTATGATTCAGCCAACCAATTAGTGTAAAACTGCTTGCAGCTTCAGCCTCTCATATAACAAATTCACCGTGCAAAATTCTTATCACTAATCCATGTTTAAATTCTTTGTTTGTTAAGCTCCTAAAAGACGTAGACCTGCTCGTTCAATATTTGATGGCTTTCGAGATTTCCAGACAGAAACCAGTAGGTATCTGTGCGTCATTATGGCACATCTTTACACTCTATTGGCTTTGTTTGTTGGCTGTATCTGGGTTTAGCAGTGTGTGTATATAGGATTGCAGCCTAAGGGACATTTTCCTGGGAGCCAACCTAACTGAACACTTACTTCGAATAGCAGAATTATGCCATTGGAGCACTAGCTATGTAGTGTAACCAACCGGGCTTCCATGTTGATTCAGGATTAAGTAAGATTGCATCACACAAAAGTGGTGATATTGCTGGGTGAATAGTATTTCTTTGCAGACTGGAGGAGACTAATGCAGATAAGACCCCTAGCATCAGCACAGGAGAGTACACATGCTGTCTGGGGAAGCCAGCTGGGTTGCTCGTGACTTGGTTGCAGTAACTGAATGTGTTGTAGCTTTCATGAAAGAAGTTTGGAATTTGATCTAGTTGTAGCAGGTGACTTTCATTTATAGTTTATTAAATCCTACAAATCCCTTTGCAAGGTCACCAGATGTGACAGCCTCCCCCCAAACTCTGCATGAATTGCAGAGGGAGTATGCAATGGAGGGGTCTGTCATCTTTTGCTAAAGGAAGGCACAGGGCAAAAGACTGCTTTTGCTTTCTACATAAGTATTATGCAAAATGAAACAGGACCCAGATTTACTTTTCTTCTTCCTCCTCCAGCATGCCCAAAGATTGGGCAGGGTCTTTCTCTTTACTCAGGGCTTTATAGAAGGCAAGATGCAGTATGAATTCGTTTTGCATCCCCCTGTCCCTGAATACTTATTTAGGCAAACAAGCCAAATCAACATTTGTAGAACTGTGTATTAACAGTGTGATCCAAAAGTAAATTCTATTGAGTTAATCAAACTTACTCCAAGGTAAAGGTGAATTGGATCGCAGCCTCAATAACTGTTTGGATAAATGACATTTTATAATATGTTCCAAAACGATTTGCAGTCATTGATAAATGAAAACAATAGCCTACTAGATTATTCTATAGCATGTAGCTTTTTGTCCCTTCTACTTCTGTACAACAAAAAGAACTACAAATGATATTAGCATATAAATTGTTTAATAATATTTGCATTAGTGAATCGATCTTTTTTATCTAGATCAGGGGTGTCCAAAGTTTTTGGGAGGGCCACATAGTCTCTCTGACAGTGTGTCAGGCTGGGGAAAAAAAGAATTAATTTACATTTAAAATTTGAATAAATTTACATAAGTTTACATAAATGGATATATTAAAGATGAAATTATATGAATGAATGAAGGTCTTGCAATAGCTCAAGGCCTATAAAAGGCATTGCACAAAGCAAGGCTGGCTTTTCCTTTGCTGCTGCTACTGCATCACAGACGTGAAAGAACAAGCAGTGGAGGAAGACCTCATCCCACAGCTCATGTGAGAGGTTAAATAGTCGCCCTCACACTGAGAGCAGTTGCGTCGGGCCAGTGTGGGCTCCAACAAATCTCCAGAGGGCCAGAGGCTCATTGGAGATTGGGGGCTCCCTGAGGGCTGCATTGAGAGGCCACAAGTGGCCCCAGCGCTGGGGTTTGGGCACCCCAATCTAGATGAATAATTGCACATACAATGAAGACATGACTTCGGTATCCGTGGATCTGGCATCTGTAGATTTAAATTGGTGTCACAATTTAAATGCCCTTTAAAAAGAAAGGGCAAAAATTGCACTTCTTACCTTTGTGCAGTCAAACTATGTTGTTTTTAATCCTCTCTAGGCTGAAAGTAGCACTAATGACCCACTTCTGGGTCATGCAGAGGTTCCTGGCTCCTCCTAGGGTTACCCCAGAATGCATCACAATATATCAGGGATGGGCAAATCCACCATGGCTTGAGTTATGAGTCCCTGCCCCCTGCAACCCAAATCGAAAACAAATCCTAATGGGTGCACTTTCTGAGTCACCGGGAGCATTTTGGCAACTTGAAAAGTCTCAAGTTATCCCCTTTAAGCAAGCCATGGAAGAAATGGGGCTGCTGCTGGAGTGTGTGTTCGTGTCAGGGTTCTCTTGAACCACTCCCCTGCTGCCCCATCCCATCTGTAAACAAGGCAGGAGGGGTTGGGACAGACTGCGTGGGTGTGGGAACAGAAGTGGCAAGAGGGTCACATGCAGCAGTTGCGGGGGGCTTGCCAGTGTGACCCAATCCTTTGCAGCTCTACTCAGAAGTAGTCCCACTGCACCCCATCATTAAATGGGGCTTTCTTCCCCCAAGTAACAAAGAAACTCACAGCAGCCATGCGATTGGAAAGTGTGATCTCTACAAATCTCCCCCCCCTTCACCACCTCCTTTCCCCCTGGGCTTTTTCAGCCAGTTCCAAGACAAGAGCCCCCTTGGGCTCCTCCTTCTGCCCTCCATCATCCAATTGAACCTTCCATCCTTCATCCACTTATCATTGGCTCTTTCAGAGATGGGCAAGAAAGCCCACTCCCAGCCTCCCTCCCTGGGTTTCTCCAGCCAATCCTAAGGCATGAACCCCCCTTTGGCTCCTCCTTCTGCCCTCTTTCATCCAAAGAAAAAACCAGACCACCCATCCTTTGTCCAATGACCATCTAGTGATGGGCAAGAGAGCTCACTCCCACCCAGTGCGAAAGCAAACATTAACCCTTCCCTGCCTCCTGGCTGGAACCTCCCTGTTGCTCACCTGGTCTGAATGATGGTCCCATGAGCTTTTTCACACCACATAAACAGTAAGCAAGCACACCCAAACACTGCATAAGTGGAGACTGAGTGCCAAATCACAGGCCCTTGACTCAAGTGTTTTGCCTAGTCTTCCATGCACACAACTGGAGTCCACTGATTTTTGCGACTTGAACTCTAGTTACCTGACTCGATTTCCCATCCCTGCAATATATTAATAAATCACCTTTAAACTGGAGATGCTTCATTAGTGAATGTGTTTTTAAGCACAGACCTGCTGCTTTGAAACTTAAAGGAGAGATAATGAAGAGTTTGCCAGTAGGCTAGAACTATATTTTTGTATTATGACGGCACTACACTTATACAGCAGAATTCTCTTTATTGGGCATTTAATTCATATTGCATACGTTTGGAGCATGGCCTTGTAGTTTTTCTCTCCTCCTTCCCCACTTCCTGCCTTATATTCTAAACCATTTTGTTTATAGTTGGTGGGAGGTAGCTGAGCCTGTGAATGTTTTGTCTAACTCACTGTTCTTCCTTCTGGGGCTCTACAGTCCGGCAGGAGCAGGAGTTAAGGAATGGAGGAGCAATAGACAAGAAACTGACCACGCTTGCAGACCTCTTCAGGCCTCCAATTGATCTGATGCATAAAGGAAGTTTTGAAACAGTAGGTCACTAATCTTCAGTATTGTGGTGGCTCAGGCATAGCTCTTTGTCTGTGTGTGACACACGTAAATTGACTTCTGACATAATTCAGCATGTTTAAAGAATATGTCTTTGCATGTTGGTCAATAGCTGTATTTATGCTGCTTTTACACAGAGGGCTAGTCCTCCTTGACTAGAAGTCTATTCTGAGGAAGGGCAATTCTGTGACTGTGTTCCTCTACCTATCTTCTCTTGTTCCCCATCCCTTTTTAAAAAGCTATTCGGCGTATGAAGTAATATGTATCTTCATGAGGTTGCATTGTCTGGAAGTACCAATTGTATTCAGTATTAAGCTGCATGCTTACTGCAGCTTCTTTTTCAGTGCTCATAGGATGGAAAAATTCTTTTAAGAAACACTTGCTTTAATACATTCGAGATTTTATCCACAACAGAAGGCAAGCTGTAATAACTCAGTGGTAGAAAACATGCTTTGCATTCATAATGTCCCTGGTCCAGTCCTTGGCATCTGAGTTTGAAAAAGATCTGAGCTTCAAAAAGTCAAAAGTAGCTTTTTGGACACTTCTGCAAGCCATTCTAAGGGCAGATGCGATCCGGAAGAGGCCTCTGGGTCTCCTAATGACAATTCAAACACAAAAAATCACTTAGTGGCAGGTTTGGAGAACGTATCCCCATCGTTAAGTGACACACACCTATAAGTATGTTGAAGACTATAGCTTTGGACTCTGTTGAACTGAAGAGAGTTCTTATTTATTCTTTTCTACTCTGTTTATAAGCTAGGAAGAAACTAAATAATTGTTCTAAAATATGTAAAAGGACATTTAATAAGATGGTAGTTGAAAATTTCCATATCCCTTATATCTGTTGACTAATAATACATATTTTCCTATTTTATGTTAGTTTTAATGTGTACTAAATAAATGTACATGCATAAATTTCAATATCTCCTACAGTAGAGTATGCAATATCTCCTGAGTAGAATAGCTCAGATGCATTTTTTTTTTCCTCCTGGGATGCTAGAAGCCCTACAATTGTGGCCCTAAAGACGGGTGCATTAGTCAAGTGAACAATTTTGTGGGTAAACCATGTCAGCTCACCTCTTTCTATTTCTGTGTTGTGCTGAAACCAGTTACAAAAACTGCTGTTCCCTTTGACCTTCTGTTGTACTTTTGAAGTTCTGAGAAAGAGAGAGCACGCACCATTTATGTATAACCTAGCTCTTCGTGGGTCAGTGATGTAGTCGGCTTTCAGCCCATTTTTTTTTTCAGTTTTTTATACACAACTTCATTTTATGTAGATGTTAATCAGAAAAAATCCACATTTTTTTTCCACTCTTAGGACCCAATCCTATCCCACTTTCCAGTGCCAGTGCAGCTCTAAGAAAAGGAAACAAATATTTCCTCACCTTGAGGAGGCCTCCATGACTCTCTCTCCACCATAGGATGCAGCACACACCCATCGGCACAGCTGCATCAACACTGGAAAGTTGGATAGGATTGGGTCCTTAGTTTCTTCCAATATACACCTCCATAAATTAGTGTGATATTTCTCCTTCTTTTACTTTCTCTTCCTGCTCAGAGTAGGAGTTTGCTTTTATTCTTCTGCATTTTTAGTGGGCTCACTGCTTTGAAAATTCCCTATATTTTTCTTTTACTTGCCATTGGCTTTTAGATTTAAGTATTTTATTATCCTATATTAGATTTATAGTTTTAGTCTTTTTCAGTTTATCACTCCAACACTTTATTTGACTAAAGCATGATAGCTGTCCAGCCGCAACTTGAAGTTGTCAAGAAGAGTCTATTCATCTTGGGAGGTGGATTCTGATTCTTAATCCTGCAATCACTACTGTTATCCAAATTGAGTGCAACTCCAGTTTTTTTAACAACTTATTAGAAAGAATTTCATCCTATAGTATATGGTATATTTGGGTTGCAAAGGCTGGTGTGGGTGTGCAGAGGCTGTCTGGTTACTGTTAATAGTGCTACGTTGCTGAAGTAGATGATCTTTAGTCCATTCTTTCTCTGAAACTGTAACTTGAACATTGTATGTTATATTGCTTGCCCTCATTGCTTGTTTTTCTGCTCCAAACACGACTGTTCATATGCTTGTTCAAGCAGAAGGAAATCCTTTATTAGCAACCAGTGTGGTCAGTGGTAGAACAAATATTTGCTCTGCCAAGATCTAAGTGGCTGGATTTGGATCAAGTCGCTGTACATCGACCTAACCGAATTCATAAGATAATTGTGAAGTTTAATTGGATAATATATGTACATTGCAAAGTATTATGGAAATTGCCAAGGATTATGATGACACCCACATTGCAGTTCTTCTTCCACAGCATAATACCCTTTTTTCTTTTTGCCTTCTCTGTTTAGTTGAGACTTGGAAAACTGCATGAGACTTGAGTTATAAGGCCTTTATAGAAAAAAATAGCTTATCCCATAATCATATTTTTATATTTTTCCTCTTTAATTTAGTTTAATTTGATATAAGACTGGTTCAGGGCAAATATACAGCCAGTCTTTCTCAAGCAATGGAGAAACACTCATATTCTGTAATAGCCTTAACAAAATGGCTATTTCCTAGCTCTGCAGTCAATTCTTTTACATTTATGTTCATCTTGTGTGTATTTGAGAGATTTTGCTCCCATATTAAATCCAGCTTTATCTATGTAGGAGAAATAGTGAAACAGAATAGGCAAAGTAAAATATAGGCATTAATATAAGTCAATCTCCTGCTTCCTTTGAATATTTACAATAAAAATTATACACTTGAAGATATTTGAATAATGTGCTGCAGCAATTTTGACCACAATTTAAATATGCATTTTATTTTCACCACTGCAGCATAAATCATATACCAGTCCAACTGCAAGATGAGTTAACCTGAATTCATGAAGTGGCAAATTATAACACCTCTACAATCTGAATTCAAAGTTAATACATATTTAAGAGAATTTTGAGTTTGCACCATGTGAATATTTTAGATTTGTCAAGTTTGAAGATACCTTTTTTTACCCTAGGTTGGTGGTCTCCAAACTTTGGATTGCCTTTGCTGAAAATCCCTCCCTTAAAAACCAGAGCTTACTTTTCTGTGAGGAGCCTGCTATCTTCCTCTCCCATCTACCCCAAACGTGGTAGGTGCAATGTTTAGGGGAAATGGGAGAGGAAGATAGCAGGCTCCCCTATGGACCAGTAAGCTCCATTCATGCGTGGAAGAGATTTTCACAGGTCCCAGATCTAACCTGCAGCTCAGGGTTTGGTGCCTGCTGCTCTAGGTAAAGCACCATGTACCCTAGTGAAGCTATGTAAATTTTAAAAAATACAGGTTGAGTCTCATTTCCCAGAAATCAAATGAACTCAAATTGATTTGCACTATAGCAAATCAATTTAAAAAACAAAGTCCCCTTGCTCCCATGATTTAAAAACAGCCTTGCTGACCTTTGTGATGTTAAGATAGAGTCTTTCAAGTGTTCACCCAGGGAAGGGAGGGGGTCGCTTGGAGAGCGAATGATTAAACATAGGAACCGTTAGGATTGATGGATTGTCAGCTGGCTGCCCTCTGTCTAACTATTGTAAAGGACTGTTTTCCTTTTATATAAAAGGTCCTTCTCATCACCTTGAGATAACAATCTCTACAACAGTAAGAAAAGCATTTTAAAGGGGTGCATTTTTCCCCTTCTTCAGGGATCAGCACATTCCTTCTCATTTGCAGTGGCCATTTGTGTTGAGTCAAACCCCTGTATAACAAGGTTGGACCTGTAGTTGTGTACTGTAACAGTAAACTGACCACAAATTTGAATACCAATTCCCCCCCCCCCCAACTGAATTTCCATTTTAGTTGCTGGGATTAGTCTACTCCAGAACATCTCAAACTGACTACATTCTAGGTTCTGATCTTTATTCTGATGCAGTTTTGTCAAAGTACTTCTGTAAGTTGTAGACCAAATATTTAGTTGGTTTATTACATGCAGGTATACATAGCCTGCTCATTTCTTGCACAATACTGTATAGGCCTCGAACATTCCCTGTCATAAATACACTAATGTAGAAGTCCCATTAGATTCCAAAGAATGGGTTAGGATTGCAGCATTATTTAATGTACGTAAGTATAAGATACAATCAGATCTTTAAAGTTTAGCTTTTAGTAGGTTGAACAAATGTGAATATAAACACATTTATCAAATAATTATAATACAGTCATGCCTAAGCATCCGTAGAGGTTCCAGGAATGGAGCCCCTGCAGATACCTAAACCAGTGGATAATCAAATCTGTGGGTCTTGGCACTTCAGACCCTCCGACCAGTCGTGTCTGGAAGGCTTTCTGAGGGCCAGGGAGGCTGTACACAGCCTCCCCATCCCTCAGAATGCCTCTAGAAGCCCAAAAATAGTCACCTCTGGTTTTTGACCTTCTGGAGTTAGAAGACCTTCTGAGTGTTGGGGAGGCTAAGCACTGCCTCCCTGGCCCTATGTCAGCACAGCTCCAGTCGGGTTCTGAGGGTCCAGGTCTAGCCAAATCCATGGGTTCAGAATGCATGGTTAGTTAAAACCATGGGTTCCAAACATGCTGATACAGAGCACAGCATGTACTTTTTTCATAATATTGTTAAAAGTTTAACAAGCCCTTCTTTTTGAATATACGGTATTAATACTCATTTTAAATATCTGATAGTCGACTTCTAAAATTCCAGCCCTCTTATGTGAACATTCTTGTTTGAGTGAAAGACAGGAGCGTTGATAAACGCTATAACTGTGGGTGGTGTCTACAGATACAGGTTTGTCTGAACAGGCCTATGTTCTTCGTATTTTTTCTTAATATTGGGCCATGCAGAAGTATAGCTACAGAGCGTGAACTGGGATTGTGCCCGTTCCAGTTTACTTCAGCCTTATTCCAGAAAAAAAATTGATAGAGAGAGATACCTGTAGCCCTCTTTGCATGTTATGTAACCATTACCAGCATCTACAATTACATAGAGGATAGGAGCTCACCGGCAACCTCCAGTCCCAGTGAACTCCCTAGCCCTGCCATTGCCCAGCATTCTAAATGCAACAGAGGATCTATCTCTAGTTACTGCATTTACCTTCAGCAGACAAACACCATCCTGCTTGCCGCCATGCTCTTGTGTACCCATAACAATCCGTGGTTACGTAACATGTGAAGAGGACTATTATTATTATGAGTTTTTTTGCTTCCCTCTTCGAGTCAACCCAGGTGTTCAAATCACCAAATGTGTATATATTTTCTTGTTAAGGTTGCCGTCAATAATGGTTGACCTGAAAAGTGTTTCGGTGTAAATTGTTTAGACATGCTCTATTTTTTTTGCCAATATAGTTTTCATTTTAGTCTTTTCCCTTTTATGAATAATTCATTTGGTGCAAACTCTTAAGTAAATCTTATTTATGGAAGTCCATACACCTTTTCCTATTTATTTGGGAAATGTGAGCATTCCAAATTTTGATATAGCACTCTTTTTTTCAACAGGTATGACAATTCAGCGATCAGAATTACATTCTTGATCAAACTCCTACATTAACTTGCAACCAACCAATCAGGCAATGCCAGCTTTGTGACTCAAACCAGTAAGACTTCTTCCTGCAACTTCAAATCCCCCACCTCCCAAACTTGCAGTTTGAATGGTTATCAGAAAATGCCTCTTAGTTTTTCAATAACACCAAAAATACAACATAAGAATGAACAGAAAATGAGAGGGAATTAATAGTGAAACAAGAAACAACATGTCTAGCGATAATGCTAAACTACCGCAACTTTGCCTCCTGAATTGGCTGTTCTGCCTTGCAGTCAGATCAATTTGGTTTGCTTCGTTTTTCTTCTCTAAAATAAATGCTTTGTTCAGGTTTTCTTTGTACTCTTAGTTCTGATTTTTTTAAGCTTCCTCTCCCACTCTCATGTCCTTGGCATGTTGACACCCACCAGTTTGGGATTATGAAAGTGTATGTGTTAATATGACAAAATGTTAATATGAGAGGTTTACCTGCAGAGTCCTAACCTTGTATGCTGCTTGTCAGACTTTTTTGCAGATGTCGTTTTCTAGTCCTGATTGTGCTTTCCGGGGTTAGTGAAGTCTGGCACGATAAGTAGAACCCATCATTGCTGACATTGCTTCTCCTAGATTTTCACTTTTGGCAAATGTTCTCTATGTTCTTTCTTTTTCCAGGCCAAGGAGTGTGGTCAGATGCAGAACAAATGGCTCATGATTAACATCCAGAATGTGCAGGATTTTGCTTGTCAGTGTCTTAACCGTGATGTTTGGAGTAACGAAGCTGTGAAAAACATAATTCGGGAACACTTCATTTTCTGGCAGGTGGGAAGGCTTTTCTGAAGAGATTGAAGATTAGCTACAGAGCTGATAGCTTTCAGTACAAGTAGCCCCTGAGTAAAGGGCATCCAACTCACAATGTCCTGACCCTAGAACAGCCAGTTTGTGCTTTCGTGCAGGCACAGTCCATCTACTCCAGGGGTGTCCAAAGTTTTTGGCAGGAGGGCCACATCATCCCTCTGACACTGTCTCAGGGGCCAGGGGGAAAAAGAATTAATTTACAGTTAAAATTTGAATAAATTTACATAAGTTTACATAAATGAATATATTAAAGATGAACTTATATGAATGAATGAAGGTCTTGAAATAGCTCAAGGCCTATAAAAGGCCGTGCACAAAGCAAGGCTGGCCTTTCCTTTGCTGCTGCTGCTGCATCACAGACGTGAAACAGGAAGCAGTGGAGGAAGCCCTCATCCCACAGCTCATTCAAGAGGTCAAACAGTTGCCCTCACACTAAGAGCAGTTGCATCGGGCCAGTGTGGGCTCCAACAAATCTCTGAAGGGCCAGAGGCTCATTGGAGACTGGGGGCTCCCTGAGGGCCGCATTGAGAGGCCTCAGGGGCCGGGGCTTGGGCACCCCTGATCTACTCTGATGTTTTCGAGCAAGTGTGATAGTGCTGGTTTGTAATGGGAGAGAGAGACACTAGTTTGTGAGTGGGGAGAGAGCGGGCTATGTGTTTGAGAGGGAGAAAGATGCTGCATTATGTGGTTTGTAAATGACAGCCAGTATGCTACTTAATAGAACTGTACTCTTGTTCCTGCCCAATTAATACAGATGAAAATTGTAACTTGTTCTAAAATGTAAAATTCAAGTTGTGAAATGTAGCTAAACAACTGTAGCCCCCCATCCCATTGTTCCCGTTAAACTGCGTAGCCATGCAGCTCAAAATACAACCAAGCTCTATACAACTTGAAACTTGGCATTCTTACAGATCTAGCAATGATGTCACTGCTGTGCATCTGGAAACACCATCAAGCTGCTGTGCAGCCAGCAAAGAGGTATCACTTTGCAAAGAGCCACCTCGCTTTGGACCCCTAGGGGAATACTGCCCCATCTAAACTGCTCTTGGGCCCACTTTGTACTTTACACACGCAACAAAACAGGTTTATCACACAGTGCACATTTACTAGGGAGTAAATCTTATACATTTTATGTTTTACTTTATGTATAATTATTTATATATGTATATTCCCCCTGCTAACTGGGTAAGAGGCACTCTTTCAAGTGGGTGCTCCTCTTTTTAGCAGGGACAGAGTAACTAGCCCACCTCACCCTAGCAGTGTCTTTTCTAGTGGCTGTCTGCTGGTGTTCTTTTGCATCTTTTTAGTTTGTGAGCCCTTTTGGAACAGGGAGCCGTTAGTTCTTTGATTTTTCTCTTTAAACCGCTTTGAGAACTTTTAGTCAAAAAGCGGTATATAAATACTGTTAATAAATAATATGAATATACAGTTGGCTTGTGCAAATTCAAGTCGATGCGCTTGCCCCCCCCCAAAAAATTAGGGAATATAATAGTTTAAATAGTGCAGGCAACTTTGCCTGCCATTCCATTTACTCTGTTTATGCCCCAGAGCGAGCCTGAAATGGAAGAAGGAAGCTGCTGTTCCCTCAAACCTTCTCTGTTGCTGCATGTCTCTCGTACTGTGCTCTAAGTTCTTAAAGAGGCAGTATATATTTGTTGGCTTTAAGGGAGTTTCAGCTATATGCAATTTTGGCTTTATGCTCCAACCTTGGAATGTAACCCTCACATAAGTTGTGGACTGACTGTTTTTCAAAAAAGGTGGAAAGTTGTTTACAATTTAGTTTGTCGCATAACTGTTTCAGCTTAACGTAAATAATGTTTCAACTTTCAACTACAGGGTTTGGACCACAGGGTCCAAAGTATAGACCTTTGAAATGTAACCTTCACTTCAGTAGGAGACTGCCTATATTTGATGTCTCTTTGATAACCTTGCCCAAGTAATATTTAGGGATAAGAGGAATTACGTGTAACAGTCATGTTGTAACTTGGGTTTTTTTGGTTATGTTTAAGTAATTTTGTCAGATTCTCTCTAATACTCTGTGTCCTCTTTAATACTAGAATGTTCTAAGAATGTTTTCAGAGATTTCCATTTTTCTTTGCTCTGCATTAGGTGTACCATGACAGTGAGGAAGGACAAAGATACATACAGTTCTACAAACTGGCAGACTTCCCTTATGTCTCTATTTTGGATCCTAGGACAGGTAAGAAGGAAAACAATCATGAAACATGGATAGCTACTGTAGACTAAGTATCTGAATCACTTTGGTGATGGATAAGTTCCCTATTGCTAAAATATGTTTTCTTCTATTTCCAACAGGGCAGAAGCTAGTAGAGTGGCACCAGTTAGATGTGACTTCTTTTTTGGACCAAGTGACTGGGTTCCTAGGTGAGCATGGACAACTAGATGGGCATTCTACCAGTCCTCCTCAGAAACGCACTCGCTCTGTAAGTAGTATCTTTGTTTAAACTAGGGGATGGAATCTGTGTTCATATGAATACACAGAATTGGTATTACAGCACAAAAACATCATTAAAAAGTAAAATGCAATACAGGCCACTTCACTACTTTTTCTTAGGACTTTTAATGTTTTCTGCTGTGAATTGCTTGGTTTTTATGCTGGATTTTCTTTGTTTAGAGTTTTCTCTATTTTTGTAAGGCACTTTTTATTGATTTGTGAAAAGAGTGGAGTATACATTAATCTTTCTTCAAAAACAAAAATGTTGTGAAGGAGAAATATTTGGTCTCCATTCTTTTTGTCCTTTACCCACCTCCTTCTCAATGTACATGTGTAACTTTTTCTTTCCCTGTTTATGGTTGCATCGACTAGGAGAGCCTCATTGATGCAAGTGAAGATAGCCAATTGGAAGCTGCTATCCGAGCCTCCCTACAAGAGACACATTTTGACTCTGACCAAGTCAAGCAGGACAGCCGATCAGATGAGGAATCTGAATCAGAGCTTTTCTCTGGAAGTGAGGAGTTCATTTCAGTTTGTGGTTCTGATGATGATGAACCAGACAATCCTGCAAAGTCTAGGAAGTCTCCACACAAGGACTTGGGGTGCAGAAAAGAGGAGGGGAAAAGGCCCCAACCTGAGCCCACAGCAAGGACTGAGTCTGAGATTGTAACAAACCATCGAGGACTGTCTTGCATGGATTCTGGGGTGCTAGAGGAGTCCACAACTAAGCCAGAAGCTGCAGTGCAGGAGCTGAATGTGAATGGTAGGTGTGACTTTGAAATGTACCTTGTTATTTTCCTAAAACTTTGCCATTAACAAAACTGGTTTGTATAAGAGCCAACCTGTTTAGATGCTAGAGCGTTTCAGACTATTTATTCCTATATGCCCCTTGCAGTACAATAATAAAATTGACAAACTGTAGTTGTCGTATTTATCCTGTAACATCTCCAAGAAAAAAATTCTAAATTAGTCCAACTTAGTAAATCAATTGATTTACTAATTGCTAAAAGTGAATTTCATTAAAAGTGCCAAATATGTGACCAGCTCCAGTCGCATTCAGAGGATTTCAGGTGCTCAGATCCATGGATTTCATCATTCGTGGGTGTCTGAACCTACAGGGGTTTCCTGAAACGGAACCCCTACTGATACCAAGGGTCCACTGTAAATGCAGTCCAGCCTTCTGATTTTGCAGAAGTTGTCCAATGTGAGAGAGTTCATATTGTGCCTTGGAAGTAGGTAAGTGTTTGCAGGATTGAGATGATGGGGGGTGTACATATTAAGACTGTTCTTTAATGCTAATACATCTACAGAAGCGGACTGGGGATGAAACTGCTGTCGTTATCAAGTTGTATTGTTTCATGTGAAGTCTCAGTGCATTAAAAACAGAAACCTGACCTTTCAGAAATAAATTATACAAGCAAAACATTTGAGGAATGGTGGAAGAAAAATGTGTGTGTGAGAGAGAGAGAGAGAGAGAGAGATGGAAGGAATGAGCTTCTTTCAAAATAAATGAGAAAATGTGATAAATATTTTCAGGAATTGCCTTTTGAACAGAGATGAGAAAACGCAAAAAAATAAGAGGCCTGAAAAAAGGAGGAGGTGGGAAGAGTTCAAGATGGAATGTTGTGGAAGTTAACACACTACATACAGAGGATGGAACCAAACCATTCAGGGCTTTCAAAGTAAAGCCTTAAGGTTAATACAAAAGAGACAGAGAGAATAGTGATGAGCGAATATTATTAGGTGAATATTTGAGGCAGTACAGTTCCAGATAGTGTTTAGAGTGGGAGATATGAATATCAGGAAACAAAATGTTACAAATGAGAAACAGTCGAGGCTTGAAGCTATGACCTATATGATAGGAACAGAAGAAAGGGGAGGGATTTTGCAATGTTAAAAATAAAAACCAGCAGACTCTCACTATAAAATTTCCCTTTGGTAATGGTGGTAACATACAGTACAGTCCTATAAATCTTTCCTCCAAAGTCAGTCCTAGTATGTTCAGTGGGGCTTACTCACAGGCAGTGGCGTAGCTATGGGAGTGCAGGGGGTAGCGGTTGCACTGGGCATCAAGCTTTAGGGGGGCACCAAGCTGAGCTTGACACTAGTGACCAAAATTGTGAAAATCTTGGTATGTATGAATAATACCATCATGATATGTATCATTGGAAAGGTAACTTAATGCAGAATGCAATGAAATAAATGGCATTGGAATATATTTATTCTATCAGAAGTTATGGCCAATTAACCAGAAAATGAAAACACAACTGTCTTGTGGATCAAAACGTGGATTTGCCCAACTCCAAACTGACCTATGAGACTGATTGTTCTGAATGCCAATGAGATGTTATTATGATACAGCATGGAATTAATAACTTTTTATTTATTTGCTTAATTAAATATGATTTTATCATGCAGGGGCTCTACAAAATCTTCTTTGACTCGGGTAGCAGATAGATGCCTTAGCTACACCACTGACTGGGGGGAGGCAGCAGAGCAAGTGGGTGGTGAGCTACTGGGTGGGGGAGGAGGTGGTTTCCTCCCAATTTTCACATTCCTGATCTTGGAAGCTAAGCAGTGTCAGGCCTTGTTAGTACTTGGATGGGAGACCGTCTGGGAATACTGGGTGCTGTAGGCTTATACCATAGTCTTTCAAGACTGAAGGTTGCCAACCATTCAAAAAGCCCGGGCTTGATGTCACTTCTGGTTGTGACCATTTCCGGGGCAACATTTTGAACTTGGCTCCGGGCTATGCCACTGCTCACAGGTGTATAGGATTGCAGCCAAAGTCAGATATTGCTAAAGGTTGTTAGCTGCCTTGAACTTGGGAGAAGCAAGATAAAAATGTCTTTAATCAAAGTAAAAACAAATCTTGCCTGGTGAGAAATTTTTTTGTAAGTAGAGCTTGGTGAGAATAGTTTAAAACACAGAGGAGAACAAAAAGATTTGGTTGGGAAATGAGCCTTTTTTAACTCATTCTAGGATTTTCTTCCCCTAAAATATTGTTGCTGCATCCATGCAGAAGTTGTTGAAAGTCTCTATGATGAAAAAAAGGGAAAGGGCAGAAATATGGATTTAGGTTTCATTGGCATAGAGATGATAGAGCTGCATGAGTTTACTAAGAGAGAACTAAAAGTAGTAATAGGAGACAACCAAGAACAGAACCTTGAGGAGCCACCCAAAGGAGAAAAAAGCAAACATGCTCCAGTTGACATCCTATTGATATTGCTGACTAACACTTCATAAAGCTTAAAAGAGAAGTGGGAGGATAGCTGGACAGAGAAGATGGATTAGGAACCCATGCATAGAAGCAGCAGAAATAATAGTCCATTTAAATAAGATCACAATTAACTATGTTGGATAATGTTAATATTTAGCATGCAGAATTCCTTCATTATGGTACTTGTTTCCTCACCGTCTTGAAGATGGGGAAAGTAGCCATAAAGCCACCTCATATGGAGTCAGACTGCTGGTCCTTCTAATCCAGTTTTGTTTTGTCAGATGCTGGCTCTTGGGCAGAGGCCTTTCCCGTCACCTGTAATCTGATCCTCTTTAAACTGGTGATGCTATTGGGGATTGAATACTGGATCCTGTTGGCATGCAAAGCATGTGCTCTACCCCTGAGCTGTGGCCCCTCCCACAAACTCAAAGCTTTAGAGAGTTTGCTTTTTGATATTTCATCTGTTGGAACCAATGCTTATATGTGGTTATTTTAAATTATCAGCTTAAAGCTAAATTCAGGAGTTCTGTAACTTTCTTCTATTAGGACCAAAGGCTCACCTAATGTTAAGGTATCCAGATGGAAAGAGGGAACAGATTTCATTGCCGGAACAAGCTAAGCTCCTGGTAAGTAGAAGAGATTAAATACTCCAAGTAGGGAGTGAATGCCCTTTCTTCTTTAGCCTTTCCAGTCCCAGTGTGTATTTCAGGTATTGACGCTTTTGTCATCTCTCAGAGATTTTGTTTTGTTTGTACCAGTACCCTTTAAAGTCCAAAATACAGTCATCCCTTGTCCTATGCACTGTTGGCTTGCGCAAATTCAATTACACATGACTAGAAAACAAAAAAAGCAGAGGAAAAACAGTTTTTAAACAGTGCAAGCCATTCCATCTGCCATTCTCTTTGCTAAATACATACCTGAGAGCAAGCATGAGATCAAAGAATGAAGCTGCTGTTCTGTCAGTAAGTTTCCATTCTTGCATACCTTTTGTAAATTTGAAAGGACAGTATGCATTTTCCAGTTGTTAGGGATTTTCAAGGTAATTTTGAGTATACAGTTTTAGCTTTTGGCACTAACTCTGGAATGCAGCTCTCGCAGAAGACAAAAGGCAACTGTACAGTCACTTTTCCCTTTCATTTGACTAATACTCTGGCTAGTAAGAAATTGGGCATCTGTTCAACTAAATGTAGTAGTATGTTACCTCTAAGGTTGAGGGGAGCTGGGCTAACCTCACCTCTTCTTCTGAGCCCTGCAGAGGCCACACACATCCACCTGCGGCCTCTGCGTACCTCAGAATGACAGTTTGAAGGGAAAACATCAACTTCTGGTTTTCATCAAAAAGCGATGTTTTTATACATTTAAAAGGAATAAGGAGGGCTGGGGAAGGCATAGAAATGTCACTTCCAGTTTTTTACCAAAACCAGAAACTGCATTTTCCCCCTTAAACTGTCATTCTGAGGTCCTCAGAGGCCGTGGGCAGCCCTTCGGATCTGATCCGCAGTTAACTGAAACTGCAGATACGCGATCTGTGGGTACACGTATCCTCCATATTTGGATTGTGGTTTAAAGACCTACTGCAGCAGTTGCCAACTTGCCAACACTTTTCTTCTCCTGCTCCTAATACTCCTGTGCAGTCCATGAGGTCTTGTTAGAAACCTGAATATCCTAGCATTAGCTCCCCCCCCCCTCCCGGTTTGGTATCTTTCTAATCATTGTATCTGCAGAGAGGAGTTGTCACTGCAAAAATGCTTAAAGACCAGAAGCAAGGCATTTAAGGAAGCCTGGTTATGTCTGTTTAAAACAAACATACCTTATACTCATTGTTTAAAGATTTGCCCTTCAAAAATATCTTAATTTTTCTATTTTTTATCCTATCATATATACCTGTGCATAAGTTGATGTCATGGATAGGTTGAGGGCAAGTTTTAAGCCAAAAATCGTGGAATTCACTGTGACCCATGGGTAGGTTGAGGGTAAAACTTAAGACTGTATGAAAGTGTTTTAATTAGATAATTTTATCTGATTTTACCTAAGGCCAGATCCTAAAAAACAACTTACCAGTAATTGTTCTGAAGCAGCACAGAGAACAGAGCTGCCAGTTTCTCCAAATAGGAAGAAGGTGAAAGAGATTGTGGGAGTTGTAGGCTTTGTGAGGAGTACAGTACTTCCATAGCGGCAGCCCTCACAAAGCCTACAACTTCAATAAGCCTCTTGTAAAATAGCTCTGTTTCCCCTCCCCCCCGGCTTGGTATACCCACCCATCCTGTTTCTTGCAGGTGTATCTATGGCTTTCAAAAACTAACCAGTTTTTCTCACTTGTGGGATAGAAAGGAAAAATGTTGTGATACGTGAAATGCCTATCAGTTAGCTTTCAATTTTTTTCGTTTCTTTAGTAACATGTAGTGGTTCACAGTATGTTTGCTTTCAGTGATGAGCAAATTAGCACCCTCTTGTCCATTACATTGAAAGCTCTATTTTATGCTGCTATTCCATGACTAAGACCCTTGTCTCTTCACTCTTTTCAGGCTCTTATCAAACATGTACAGTCTAAAGGATACCCCAATGAACGTTTTGAACTTCTCACCAACTTTCCTCGGAGGAAACTTTCTCATCTAGACTATGACATCACACTACAGGAGGCTGGTCTTTGTCCTCAAGAGACTGTCTTTGTGCAGGAAAGGAATTAGTTCTCTAAGCCTTTCCCCCCACATCATCTTTGCCTACAATACTAACTCACCGAGTATGCAGTTGGCTTCATGAGATTACAGAGCTGAAGTCGGGCAGCTATTTGCCATCTCTTTTCTCTCCCTCCTTAATATGGCTCTTGCAAAGTGAGCCATGTGAAATCAGTGGGTTAGATTTATGTGACTTTATTCCTGAAAGAGGGCATGCTTGCTTCCATGGTGCATTGCTGTTCCAGAGCATGAATGGCTGCCTGTACATCTAGCATGCTGGGGACACTGAGCAGCAGGAGCAAGAAATATTTTTCCTTACCTTCAGGGAAAAAAGAATTTATTTTTATTTAATATAGTTTATTTTTCAAGAGGTCATGTTGTGAGCTTCTTCACACAATCATCTGAGCAGTGGTGGTTGCATGGATGCTTTTCTGTGTTCCTACCATCATGGACAAGATTTCATTTTTTTCAGCAGGCATTGACAAACATGGCTGTTTCCTGAGACCTTAATGGCTACAAGTTGAATCCTTCTTGTGGTCATGGGCACACACAATTGGCTTGCTGTGAATTGGGAGCTGGCTTTTTAGATAACCACCACATATCAGGATAGTTGTGTGAAGATGCTCTAACCTTTTGCTCATATGTAAATAGCTGCAGATGGCATTACCCCTGTAGTCTTGGCAAGTAAGGTTTCATAAAGGGCACTGAATCAGCAACATTAAAACAGCTTGTCTGGGTTGACCTGTATGGTTCACCACCTTTAGTTCTGGATGGGATAACTTGGTTTAAAAGAAGGTTATATAGCTAGTGGATCTAGTCCATCCTAACTTACCATCTAATCTCTCTTGCTTGGTCTAAAACTGTAGGACTTTCCTTTTCAAAATTTAAAAGAAGAGAGGCTGGTTTTCTCATTCTCTATCAGAATAAATACCCACAGTGGAATATGGCAAGATGCTGACTATGAATGTAAAACTTTATTAAAGCTCTTATTTTATAACTTAAAGCTGTTTTGATTCACCATGCCAGACTGGAGTTCTGTTAATATTGGGTCTTAGAGTATTCGTACAGGTGTTGGGTTCTAAGAGAGAGCCAATTTTAAAAATTCATTTTGAAATCTTCTATCTGATGAACGCACTAGTAACAAACGGGGAAAATTATTCGGGGCTGTAATGCTGATGTTACAGTTAACTCTCACTGCTCCCACAGTGGCATGCAGTGCTTTGTTAAGCACTGTTTTGTTAAAATTGGCTACCAAAAGTACATGTACATCATAATTGAATTCTGATAGGTGTAGTGTGACTTGGTTGTGTTTTGACTATATTCAGCCCTGAACTTGATGTTAGTCACACACTCTCATGTCTTTCCCATGTCTGAGCTTCTTATAAAAATTTTTCTTGAGAAGCAATACTTATACTGCATTGTAGATTGGAAGCATTTTTAAATCCTTGAGAATGGAAGCATGTAAACTCTTACTTCTGTTCCTTAAAAGATGCTAGTAATAAATTTAAAATGACTGTGATTATAACTGAGAGGTTACACTGTGTGCCCTGCACTTGTGGTAAAATGGCTTCATTTAATCAGTATGTGGAACTGCACCCTTGTACCTTCTTCTTGCCTCAGTTCCATGTCATCTCTGCTCTTTTCCTCAAGCTTTCTTCATGTCCATTAGGTTCTTGTTTCTTGATCCATTGTCAGCTCTGTACCTTTTCTTGAGCCTCTTGCTTTTGAGCGCCTTACCTCTTTATCTTCAGAGAACTCTTGCCTCTGCCTGTCCCACCAAAGTAACTTCTATGGTGGGAACTATGTGAGGTTTCAGTCACACTGGCAACTTTTGCAGCAAATTTTGTTCCCTGAGCACTTGGAATGTTTGAGAATATTCCCTGCCATTGTATCATCACATCTAGTTGGTGTCTGAGACGTCACTATGAAAGCACAGTACAATATAAATATAAATTTTACTATTTTACAAACATATTTTACTATTGTTATAGTAAAGACGTAACAAGGAAATCTTGAGGATTATCTATATTTCCTTGAAATCACTTCTTTGGTTCCCAAGCCTGTGACATGTTGAATATGTTAATGATATAAATGACCTACATTATAAATGTCCTCTATAAATGTCTATAAATGTTGCTGACACGTCTCCGTCTTACGAGCATGTCTTTGCACTCTGCCTATCTGAGAGATATAAAGATTCTACGTTAAGGTGCCTGTTACTTTGAAGATGTTGATCTCCTAATATTGCTCTAGACCAGTGGTTCTCAAACTGGTGGGTCGTGACCCACCACTTCATGTAAAGCACCCTTTAAGGGAAGGGGGAGGCAGTGACGTGATCCCCAGGATCATGTCTGTAAGGGGGACAAGGGGGGTGCTTTTACTTACTGTGGGGAGAAGCAAGGAGCAGGAGGTGCGGGGAGCCCTGCGCAGCCCTCTGCAGTGTTAGAATGTTGAGAAACGGTACACGTAAACCACTTTGGGTTTGCAGGAGGTGCTTTGTGTGCACTTTTTCTCAACATTCTAACACTTGGGGAGCCCTGTGGAGGGCTGCATGGGGCTCCCCGCACTTCCTGCTCCTTGCTTCTGCCCACAGTAAGTAAAAGCACCTTCCTTGTCCCCCTTAGCTACGCGATCCTGGGAATTGTGTTGCTGCCCTCACCCCTCCCCGCAAAGACTTGGGTAGTAATGCTCCCTAAAAGTTTGAGAACCACTGCTCTAAACAGATTGCAAAATGCAATTAAGCAATCAGAACAGAGTTCATTGGTGTTTGTGCAGAGCTGCCTGCAGAATCAATTAACATGCTTTGACTCTGAGGAATGGCAAAGGTACATACTCCATGTGATCTATTTTTGGCTGTGTTTAACTGTTGGAGCTTTTCAGAATTGGGCTTGAATGGTATTGATTTTCCTTTTCCCATACTTCTCATCAATTTCCCCCTCAACTACTGTGTTTAGGCATTAGGCAGTGCAACATTATCAGTGCCTAATGTTCAGCAAGTGTTCCAACTGCTGCATTCACCTGAAGTAGACAGAGGATGAGGAAACATAAGGGCATTGTCCTGTGTACCAGCAGTAGAAATAAACAAGCCCTTTCCTCTGAAGTTTTTTCATTGGCCAAAAAGGTTTGTAAAAAGTAACTTTGATAAAATGCTTTGGAAGTGGGTCAGGTAATGGCACTGGCTGCTTTAAAGATCAGCAACATGAAAGCTCTCTAGCCATTTCTTAAATACAAGATTTAAAGTATGCAAGTGGTTTGCATAGTTTCTGAATGATCAATGAGCAAAAACAACCCAAGCAGGCTTTTTTCCATATATCAGTGTATATTTGGGAACAGGGTGGGATGTTTTTGTTCTGTTCAAACCTAGAAAGGATCATCTAGAGAAATTTCCAGACTTAGGGCCCAATCCTATCCAATTTTCCAGTGTTGGTGCAGCCATGCCAACGGAGCATGTGCTGCATCATGTGATGGAAGCCAGTCACAGAGCTTCCTCAAGGTATGAGAACATTTGTTTCCTTACCTTGAGGCTGCATTGCAGTTGCACCGGTGCTGGAAAATTGGGTAGGATTGGGCCCTTAATCTTCTGAAGTATTATTTAGGGTATTCAGGAACTCTTTGAAATGAATGCTAGCACCTATCTTTCCTCCTCTCATTTGGTAGTTCTGGTAAATCAGGGTTTAGTCTTTTACTTTAATCCTCACCCCTGTCTTCTACTCTTTTTCCCCATTCTTGAAACCTTTCATCAGATTAATGTAAAAGTAACCTGTAATGTAGGATTGTTCCAAAATACAATCCATAGTGGATAAGGCTGGGGTTTGATACTAAAGTTTCTGTAAAAAGTGCCCTGACAGTAGAAAAGCAGCACATATGTATAACTAGATATATAACATTTTAAATTATACTGTTCTTAAGCCATTTCTGCCCAATGTTGCTTATCTGCAACAGGAATCAATTATGTGTATACCTGTGGGCAGGGCAAAAATGGGTTAATTAAGGTACTTTTACAGGCATTCTGTTCAAGCATAGGCTATCCCAGAAAGAATATAGACCCTGTTTAAAAAAAAAAATCAGATGCATTCATACCCAGTTTAAAATTGTGCACAGGTGACTGGAAACAAGATCATCCCTTCCACTTCAGTTAGAATAGCTTCCCCTATAGCTGTTTTCTCTGAAGAGAAGAGGAAGCTTGCCTAAGATTTTGCCCTGTGTAGATTCATGCTTGGCCCCCTAGTTTTTTATACCACTTGAAGCTTTTCACTAGGGTTCACAGATCTGTGTGGAAAGCTTCTGCTTTCCCCAGCCCCTTCCCTTCGCTTGCAGCACCTGGCAAACTATCCCTGAAACTTGAATTTGGAAATGGGGTATTTGAGTAAACCCTAGGACTATGGCAAGCAGGTGAGAATATGGAAGCTAATATTTTACTGACAAATGCAGTACCTGAAAATTGCCAAAACAGACACACAAACAAGGTCCCATTTTAAATGTCTTGTATAGCTGCAGGAGTAATATTGAAAAGCAAATTCCAAACCCCATAACTTGAAAGGCAAGTTATGACAGTGAGTGAGTTGTTCATTAGATAACCTCCATTTGAGCTGGAAATGTAAGTGAATGGTACCTTTTTATGACATTAGGTTGACTTTTAAAGTTGAATTGTGATAAGCTGATTTACGGCACAATCCTATACATGTTTGCAAGTTCCTTTGTATTCAGTAACACTTACTTCCAGGAAGGTGTGTATAGGATTGCAGCCTGAAGCTTTATAGCCTGAGCTGTAGAAAATTGTGACCTGCTGCATTATGTGTAGAAGCCATTTCCTTTGTAATTATGAGATCATACTAAGGTGGGTGGGGGAAGAGAAGATTTCAGCTTGCTGTGGTGGGAAGGACCAAACTCAAGGCAACCTCTGATCTATGTATACAACTGCTGCATTTTTATAAATATGTGTAAATGCCCTTCCTACTGTAATATTTTGATCCTGGAAATAAAGCAAACCTTTTCACTACTTTTAGCCTGTTGATTTTAGAAGGAAACAATCTCTCCTGAGGCACAAGGAGAAACATGTCTTCTGTGGGGAGAAGAAAACTAACTCCCTGCCAACATTTGATAAAACAGAAGTGTGACATGACATTTCCTTGACCACCTCCTACCTCCCTACAAATGGCAGTCAATAAGTTTTAAGTTGTACAGAAAAAAATCCTTAACACAATGTTGTCCCATTGTGGGTTTTTGGTTCTGAATCAAGAGTTTTGAATCGGACTGAGAGGATGGAGGATAACACTAATTATCCTGTTTATCCATCATAGTTTCTGTTGGACATTGGTAAACCTTGCTCAGTCCGTTTCAGTAGCTTATGATTGAAACTTGGCTAGCTGCTTCGTACATTATTGCAGCTTGGTAAACAAAAGGACTTCCACATCTCTGAAGAATCTGGACAAGGTTTTTGGTAGTTTTAAAGAGACCAGTGCATAGAGTGACAGGTCACGAACTGATCAGGTAAACCAATCAGGATGTCCATAAGGGGAAAAGAAATATGCTATGTTTATTGAGGAGTGTGTGTAAAAGCAGTGTGACAACACACATGCAAATAATATCACTCTTACATTTACCCTTGTTGCTTAGGCTACTCTCTCTCTCACTGTGGAGAGCTAAGAGGAGAAGCAAGGTGGTTGCGGATGGATTGTGCAGCTTCCTTAGATGTTGATGAAAATCCAACTTGTCCATTTAGGCTCTCAGTTGCTCAACCAAGTAGTTGTGGGAATACTGCCCAAGAGCACCTCATCAATTAATGGGGTGCTAAGTTGAAGGTTAATTGCTGTTGGCCTCTGCCTTTACCATCTGCTCATTAGTGTTGTTCCTTGATGGTATATGCATTCTGTTTTGGGTACCTGTGTCTTCAGCCTTCCTCCTCAGGGCAACAGTTTCAAAGCCCCTGTGGCTTACTCACTTTCCATTCATCTGAGGTTAGAAAAATAGTAAGTTTATAGTCATGTGTATACTTTTCCTTCAATTCAGAGTTTTCTAGCTTGTAAGTATTATTACAACTCCTATGTGTTTGCTTTGGTTTGATATCTTTTCTTTAAAAATGACTTCCTGTACAGTAAAAAATAAAGTGAAGTATTCCATTCAAAAGTTTAATCCTGTAAAATTTTGAAACAGATTTTTTTTTCCTACTGGCCTGGACTTACTGGGAACAATGAGCTTCCACTAAGGGTGAATTTTTTTCTCTAAGCATTTAGAGACTGAGGAAATGAGCAGTAACATCATGTGGAAGTCTTGTTTGGTCCTCTGTTCTTCACAGAAGGAGGAACAGTGGTCTTCAACAGGAATCTAAAGGCAACTTCCCTCCTAGGACTGCCTGCTGTTCACTCCATCACCCTGTTTCAAAAGTTGAAGTAATTTGTTCATACTTTCCATAGTACTGTAAGCCTGTAAATTTGCTAATGAACCTTTAGTAGTCACCATGATGGGAAAGAACAAGGAAAATGCAAGAAAGCATGATTGTGGTGGCTGGGTGCAGAATTCTTTTGCAATTCTTGTAAGATTTACTATTTAAAGATCTGAAGGAGAATGTAAACTAAAGCACACTCACTGTACTTGGAGGTTGACCAGTTGCACAAGCATTATTCAGCACATGTGACACCAAATATGCTTCTAATATAGGAGTGCTGAAGTGGTTAGCTGGTAGCCACAAAACATTGCAAGCCCACTTCTGCTTTTTTATGAACTGGCAGGTGGGGAGTAGCATCTCCATACAGTAGTCCAGGTTAGAGGGTTATATTATGTTGCACACCTCTATCCACACTCAGATTGTCCAGTTCTATTAAAAACTCTCTTAGGCTACAATCCCAAATACACTTACATGGGAGTAAATCCCATTGAACAGTACATCTGAATAGATATGCATAGGATTACACTGTAAGAGTCTTACAGCTCATCCTCTGGGCTGTGACCAGCAGTGGGCTGTGCTACCCACCGGAGCAGGTAAGCCACCACAGGAGACAAGAGGGGCAGGGGGCAGGCAAGGAGGCTGGAGGAGGGGATGGATCTAGTGGTGATAATGTGCACTGGATCTTACCCTCCATTTTCTCTGCCCCCTTTCCACGGACCTGTACTAGCACAGGTCTGAGGAGACCCACTGTGGGTTGGGAAGCTTATGTGGCGGTCATTGTTGGCATTCTTCAGTCTCAGAAGACTATGTTATGGCACTCTGAATAGTGGTTCTGGAACAGCGTCTAGTGTGGCTGAAAAGGCCAATTTGGGAGTGACAAGCCCTTCCACACTAGGAACAAGTGTAGTCTGGCCCTGGACTGTCTGTCTGGCTATGGGCCTTCCTCCTTTGCCTTGGTCTGTTGGGCAAGTGTCTCTTTAAACTGGGAGAGGCCATGCTGCACAGCCTGCCTCCAAGCGGGCCACTCAGAGGCCAAGGTTTCCCATCTGTTGAGGTCCATTTCTAAGGCCTTCAGATCCCTCTTGCAGATTTCCTTGTATCACAGCTGTGGTCTTTCCCTGTGGTGTGCTTTCCCTGCACGAGTTCTCCATAGAGGAGATCCTTTGGGATCGGGCCATTGTCCATTCTCATGACATGACCAAGCCAATGCAGACGTCTCTGTTTCAGCAGTGTATACGTGGTAGGGATTCCAGGTCGTTCCAGGACTGTGTTGTTTGGGACTTTGTCCTGCCAGATGATACCGAGGATGCGTTGGAGGCAGCGCATGTGGAAAGCATTCAGCTTCTTCTCCTGTTGTGAGCGAAGCGTCCATGACTCACTGCAGTACAGAAGTGTACTCAAGACGCAAGCTCTGTAGACCTGGATCTTGGTATGTTCTGTCAGCTTCTTGTTGGACCAGACTCTCTTTGTGAGCCTGGAAAATGTGGTAGCTGCTTTACCGATGCGTTTGTTTAGCTCGGTATCAAGAGAAAGAGTGTCAGAGATCATTGAGCCAAGGTACACAAAGTCATGGACAACCTCCAGTTCATGTGGGGGTAAAGGGGTTTTAAGCCCTCTTTCCCTGCTGAAATTTCCTGATACCCATGCCTTTTTTTGGCACAGCTGCACCAGCAGGGGGTGTTAGAATAGAGTGGGCTCTCAGAATTATTAAAAACATATATATATGGGTTGAGCCTCATTATTCGCTGAGTTCCAAGCACTCGCGTGGATGGCAAAAAACGTACTATACCAAATCGATTTAAAAAACAAAGTTTCTTTGCTCTAGTGATTTAAAAACAGCCTTGCTGACCTTTGTGATGTAAGATAAGAGTCATTAAGAAGACAATCCATCAATTGGTCATCCTCCAAGCACTTAGAAAGGCACTTCACTCAGCCCCTCCCATCACCAATGCAAAGCGATCACCTTTCTTTCTAGTGGGGATCTAGTGGGGATCATGGGGAAGGGAGGAACCCACTGGAGAGAGAAGGATTGTCAGCCAGCTGCCCCCCCTCCTCTTTCATTAAGGAAGCTATTGATAAAGGGCTGTTTAGTTTATTGAACTGATTTTAAAGGGATGCATTTTTCCCCTTCTCCAGGGATCAGCACATTCCTTCTCATCTGCAGGGGCCATTCGTGTTGAGTCAAATCTGTGTATAAAAAGGCTGGACCTGTATACCACTTTTCATAAAAGACCTATGCTGGGTTCAGTAGGAACATTTGATCTTCTCCTGCTAAATGCACCTTAAAAGGTGCCTCCTAACTGTTCATCAGGGCATTCCATATAAAACCCAAAAAAGATACACTATTAAGCTAAACTTACTTCCCCCCCCCATTTTCTTCCAATGGAGACTGTCCATTCACACTGAATGTTTGAATGCATGCTTCTACATCTTCAGAAAAGGGTATTTGTGAGCACATATGCACATGTGATGCATATGTGTGTGACCCCCTTCAAATAAAAGCATCTCACCAGCATCTCTAGGGCTATTCTTTCATTGTGTTGTACCCATGTGTGGAATGCCTGCATTTGGCTGCATGTTTCTAAGTGAATGACTGTACCTGAGCTCCTTTTTACAGATCAACTGTCCTGTACCCTGTACACAGATCATGCCTGCACTGAATGGAACATGTGTGAATAACTGTATCCAGAAGCAGAGTAACACTGATAGTACCCAGGTACATGAATGTACTTGGGCAAAGTTTAATGTGTGAACAGTTCAGGTATGTCTTTGGTAGTTTAACCCATTTTTGCCCAGCCTACTGGTGTACATATTTTATCCCTGTTGCATATAAGCAGCATTGGGCAGAAATGGCTTAAGTAAGCTTTTGATAACCTCTGGTGGTTGCTCTGTGTTCCTCGGCAATCACTGATTTGCACAAATATTCTTATGAGTTGTACTAGTTTATCATGATACAGACAAAATATGTTTGCTAGCATAGGAGGGCTAGGTAGGTGATATCTTAGGACACATTCACATGGATGCTTTCTGTTTGTTAGTTCATCAAGGTTATCTTTACTTGGAACACACGTCAACCAATAACATCTGAAGGCAAGTCATGTAGGCTGCATGGAGTTCACCACTGGCACATCTGTTTCTGGGTTGTAGAAGTCATATTTAGCAATGGGCAAACTCTCCTCAGCTCAATCTGGGTATAGGTTGACAACAACAAGGCCTGATTCTTTTATGACTTGCTGCTGCTCTATGCTCTCTTTACCTTTTTTTTTTTATTCTGACTGCTGATTTTTATGATATGTGTTAATATGTTTTTATTTGTTTTAAATTATGTTTTTAATCTGTTGTAAGCCGCCTTGAGTCCCTTTGGGGAGAAAGGCGGGGTAAAAATAAAGTTGTTGTTATTATTAGATAATGCTTAGGAAAAAAACATAGGTTGAGGCTTCTAAAATAAATTTGGAATCAACTAGCTTGGAATGTGTTTGCTTATTGCTTAAATGGACATATAAAGAAGACTTCTATGGAGTCTGACCTCTGGCATGCTCTTTGCTGCATGCAAAGCCAGTGCTCTGAAATTGATCAACACCCCTTCCCCAATCACTGAAGCTTACGCCATAATAAAGCTGTAAACCTTTCAGGTGCCACAAGACTCGGGTTTGTTTTTGTTGCAACAAAGTCACCCCTCTGGAATCAGCGCCATTGTTTATTTTGAGCATGTGGTGTGTTGCAAGTTTACTTCAAATGCAACCACCAACCTTAAGTCCAGTTCCCTACGGAAGCAGCTTTCTTCTTTAATTACTCACTTCCTTCTACAAAGAGCTTGAAACATATGTTCCCCCTATTACTGAATTCTTGGGGCCACGCATCATGAGGAGATGGGGCATGTGACTGATACGTAAAAAAGAGGATGGTCATCAAGCCTGACCATCTAGGGAGAAAAGAAGAGGAGGCCACATGCGTTGCCTCAGTCGGAAAATTATAAATAGTCATACACTTTTGTCGCCGTTTCCAGAGGAATCTCTCTAAGGTAGGCCGTTGCAGTGCTGGCTCCAGTCTTTGGTGGGCACGGTGCCTTTCATCCTCACCCTGTTTCTCAAAGGTAAGTGGAAAACAGAGGAGAATGAATTCTCAGAGGTCCATCTCATGATGGGCTTGCTAGGGTGACACAAGAAAGAGAAACAGCTATGATGTGCATTGTATTTTATGCTGAGACAAGTGCAGGGCAGATTTCCAGGAGCAATTTAAACACAGTCATGTTGTTATTGTATACAGGTTCCAGGCTTCTTTCCCAAATGTAGCACTTCTGCTGGGGGAATATTGCATTTCCCCTGCACTCAAATGGCATTATTTTGTCAATGGAGACATGTGATTTCCATCTATGCAGCCCAATTAGCATTTCAACTGCAATCCTTCATGCTGTATAGATTCAGAATATGATTGCATGTCTCAGGCATGTGTGGGACATGGGTATGCCTTTTACATCTACTTGTGATGTCACTTGTGAAAAAAATGCCTTATTTCTGATGCCTGAAATGACTGCTTCATGGTAAGGCCAGAAAGTTATATTTGCATGGAAGGATGTGCAGGATCCCTTGGCAGTGAAAAGGAAGCTCGTTCAATTGAAGCTGATGGGGCATGGCCCACTTGGCATGAATAAACACTTCTCATCTGAAGGTATCTAACTGGCATTGGGACAAAGACCTATAGAGAATATAATGACTCTTTCTCCTTCCTTTGCAGGGCTCTCTGGTGGTCATGTGTGTGGGGACATGTGCTCGGATCCTAGGCCCTGGTCTCCTTATCTTGGGTTTGCTTTCCGTCATTGCCAACACTCTCCTGCTGTTCCCCAGTTTGGAATGGCATTATCTGAAAGATGGCCAGATCACTAAAAAGGCTGTCCTAATGCCAGGACTGTGGGGAGGAGGCCTCTTGGTAAGTGGATATTTCTTTCACGCATTATTTCAAATTTCTGGATAGGGAAACAGTAAAATCCTGCTCTGTCTTGCACTTTCTAACCAATCAAGCTCTAGGGACAGGAGAGACATACACAAAAAGAATGTGCGGTTGCTGCTTCAGAAAAAAGGTTTAGATCTTCTGTAATTCGTTCTCCAACAAGGGAAGTTGGGATCTATAAACCTCTCAAAAAGAGCCTTGCACAATTCACAGACTTTTGGTCCCCCATGAAGACCAGTGACTGCTAAAGGAAGCAAAGCAGCCATTGTTCATAGGAAATTTCAATATTCCATTTAGATCAGTGTGGTCCAACACATGGCCCACGAGCCACATGGGCCTGTAAGGCTTCTTTTGGTGGCCCTAGAAAAGCCCTGTTGTGCACATCACCTCCTCCTGCTACTGTGTTTTTCAGTCTCCCTGCCGTGCCATTCTGGCTTTGGAGATGCATTTTGGGGCAAGTCTGGGTGAAGAGAAGGGTCTCCATGTGTCCCAGAAGAGGCTGCAGGAAACTGGACCCCTTAAAACATAGCGGTTTCGCTATGCCGTGGTAGGGAAAGCTATTGGTGGCTTTTTTCTTGCATTTCTAAACATTTTTAAAGTGGCTCCTTGGGTATTAATGGATTTACAGTATCTGCAGGGGGGTCTAGAACAGAACCCCTGCAGATATGGGGATCCATCCACACCCTCCCTTTTGGAGGAGTGAGTTGAAGAATATCTTCCTCATTTTCAAAAATATTCTGCGAGATGAAGACCTATGCATGATGACATGTATGAACAATCAAAGGCATATGACAGGGCAAGAAAATAAGCCATGTTATTTGTCAGTACTTATGTTGCAATATTGGAAGAAATCTCTGGGGAAGGTATTGCAATTTTGGAGTTAACTAAATATTGTGTAGTGCTTTTGCAGCCACAGAAATGCAATATTCCCAAAATGGTACTGATACCTTGCCTTGGAGAAGACATGGAGGCTATGGTCTGCAAATCTAAAATAAATCAAACACATGATGCACAATAAATTGATAATGCTGAAAGGACTAAGTGAGAAACGGCTGCTCCACTAAAAAATAAGAGCTCCAATTGCAGAGCACCAGAAAAATGCTCCTCATTTTCTGACTAATTTCTGTATCCCCCCCCCCCCCCTAGGTCCTCCCTGCTGCAGTTCAGATCACAACTGTTGGATGGAGACGGAGCTCTTCCTACAGCAGTGGCACTTGCCAAAAGGTAAGGCTCTTTCCATTGACCACAAGGTTCCAGGTTCAATGACAGTGTTGAACAGCAGAGTTTTTGACCCATTCTGGGTCAGGCAGAATTCAGAAATTCCATAGCAGGCAGGAATGCCAAGCATAAGAACATAAGAACAGCCCCACTGGATCAGGCCATAGGCCCATCTAGTCCAGCTTCCTGTATCTCACAGCAGCCCACCAAATGCCCCAGGGAGCACACCAGACAACAAGAGACCTCATCCTGGTGCCCTCCCTTGCATCTGGCATTCCGACATAACCCATTTCTAAAATCAGGAGGTTGCGCATACACATCATGGCTTGTACCCCGTAATGGATTGGTGAATACAAACAGTAAAGCAGTTGGTGAATACAAACATACTAACGCTTTTGTGGCTGAATGAGTTCAAAACATAATTTGAAATGTTTCTCTAGTCTTTAAGCCATGGATTAAAGCACATTGTTGGATCCAGTCCCAACATAGCACTTTCAGCTGCGGATAGCATCTGAATAGTTTGGACAAATGGCTGTTCACCAACTCCCAAAAGTTCTGGCTCGAACTACAAAATGATCCATAAACTCCCTGCTTTGTTAAACACGTGCGACTCTGCACTATCATCTTTTGAAAGTGTGTGTGTGTGTGTGTGTGTGTGTGTGTCAGGATGGTTCACAGGAAGAGCTATTAAACCTTTTCCTGATGTATCATTATCCTGATCAGTGGCGTAGCTAGGTCATTGAACACTCAGCACCCATAAATTTTTGACACCCTCCCATAGGACAAAATTGACTGATTGATTAATGTTTTTCACATTTTTATGCCACCCTTCCTCTAAGGAGCTCAGGGTGGTGTGCATGGTTCCTCCCCTTCTTTTGTCCTCACAACAACTATGTGAGGTAGGTGAGGCTGAGATAGGTAATTGTCACGACATGAAATGAATAATAAAAATGACCAGGAAATAAATGCAGTGAATATTTCCCCACAAGCAATGGATGAAAGTCGGAGTGAACCCTTTCTCCCCTGCTATTGCTCTCCTGCACATAGTACTCAGTGACATATTGTCCCTGCATCTGGAGGTTCAATGTAACCATCATGGTTAATAATCACTGATAGACTATAGTCCACCATGAACATTTAGAATCCACTTTAAAGTCTTCTAAGTCAGTGATCAACAACAGCAAACCTTCCCACCAGCAGTATCACTAGGATTGGTGACACCCAGTCTGGTAATTCATGGTGTCACCCTATTAGCTTTATTTATTTATTTATTTTACTATAGAACAATACAGGTCATCCAACCAATCAGAAGCCAACAAAAAAAAATTGACCAACTTGATGACACACACAACTAAATAGGACTCTGAGTACATGGTAAAGGGAGCTGACTCATAGTAACATCTTATTGGTTCCATGCTGTGTCATAATAACACCTCGTTAGCTCTCAGAACACTCAGACTCATTGGTTGGTTTTGAGTTAAGGAACTCCACTTTGTTACGCAAGTTGTTTTTTATTTTTCTGGTTTTTTTGGCTATAACTTTTGATATAACACAGATATTTCAGTGTGGTTTGTTTCATTCTATTCTGCATTAAATTACACATTGAGCGATATATAACATGATTGTATTTTTCCTAAAAACCACTATTTCAACAATTTTTTTCACTAATAGTGTCACCTCCCCACCCGAAGGTGTTACCTTATTAACACCTTATTGGTTCCCTGCTGTGTCATAACAGCTCATTGGCTCTTCGACAATCACTCATTGGTCCATTTTGAGTTTAGGAAATCTACTTTTTGTCACATAAGACAGTTGCATTTTTGTTTTCTGGGTTTTTTCCCCCATAACTTTTGATAGAAAGTTATTGGCTATGATACATGAAAAGAGGAGGTGAAATAGAGATATTTCACTCTGGTTTGTTTCACTGCATAGTGTTCCTAACAACTGTGATTTTCACAATTTTGGTCACTAGTGGTGTCTCTCTCCCACACGCACACACCCCTGAGGGTGGCATTTGGAATGGCCCACCCCCTGCTAACTACATCACTGATCCTGATGAAATTGTGCCCTCAAAGTTGCTATAAGTCCTGTGCAGGGAGTTCCCATGGGCACAATGGAAGCTTCTCTTACAGGGCTAAAAATACCCTCTCCCCACACCTGATGGTCCCAATCCTAAGCTGAAGCTCCTGACAGTCCACTCCACTGTGTCAAAATGACTGTGTACCCTTCCTCAGGGGTAGTTCCACATTTCAGGAAGCTTTCAGCAAACTGCCTTCCTTGGCCCCTCTCTTACTTGAGTCCTACTCTAAGAAATCTGCTCTCCCATTGCCATACAAAAGCTTTGGACACAGATATGGTCTCAGGGAACAGCAGTGGCCCCTCAGAAGATTCTGCATCCTCAGCTCTCCAATATTTTGACCCCTAACACTGGTCCTTCCAGTCATTGCTCCAGAAACCTGAGGCTAAGAGGTGCAGTTGAAGAGGTGACATATTACTAGAGTTAATTTCTATGCCTCTTTCACCCACAGATGTTTCTCTCCATTGTATTATCAGTACTGGCCTTGCTGGGATCAACTGCTTGCTTTATTTTGTCTGGTGTAGGCGTGACAGAGGGACCCCTCTGTCTATATAACTTCACCAACAATGGGACGAAGGTACAGCAGTGGGGTTATCCATTCCTTGAAACGGACGATCAGGCCTTGATCACTGGGTAAGGGAACTCAGAGTTCATGGGCCAAATTATACCAAACACAGACCTATTTTGCCCTGATCCTTCAACTGAAAGGAGCTCTAATATAAGAACTGAAGGCTCTTGCTTCATCATTAAAGATTAGAATAAGAGTGGAATAGCAAGCAGGGGGGGTAGTCCACCCTAGATACCAAGACAGAAGAGATGCCACGTGAGGCCCAACCAAGACAATAGTGGAAGAGGCAGCACTGGCACTGGCACTACCAGCCATGGTAGTTGCTATTCTTGCCTCTTCATGTTTGGTGGCTTCTCCATCTGGCTACCAAACCTACTCCTACTCCCCAGAGGCTCAATGAGAGCCTTCAGGGGAGGAGAGGGGGCAGTGACCAGATCGAGAAGGTGTGGCGGTGGCAGCCTCCTCCTCTTCATGCTAAGCATGGTGGCCTCTTGATCAGGCCACATTGCCCTCTCCTCCTTCCCCAGAGGCTTGAGAGAGACTTCAGGCACCTTTTGGAGATCCTCTAGAGAGGATTTTCCTACTTCAGGCAAAGGGTTGGACCTTGGAAGCCCATTCCAACTCTATGATTCTGTGACTTTAAATGTGTAGTAATTATTTGTGCAAGGAAGGTATGGAGGTCTTCAGTTGCAGTAGACTATAACCATTCTGTTAAAATGGCATTGTCCACAGTCTATTAAATCAAGATGTAAATGTATCCATGTGTGTCTGATCTTGAGATGATGTAACCAGAGATGGCTAAATTTGGTATTTTATTGTAATCATAAAAGCAACCAAGGAAAACAATGTATAACACCCAACAAACCCCTTGATCTAGCAACCTTTATCTAATATTTTTAAATAATAAAAAAGAACATCTCGCTGCTGAATTGGCTACCCTACCCCTGCTTTTTGATATCTCCTCTCTGTAAACTTTCTCATTCAAAATCTGTTTCTTTAAGGAAAGACATCTCTGTACGGGCGCAGAATTACTTGCATGAGCCTTCCCTTTGGAAAAGTGTTTGCATCAAGCCACCCAATGTTGTCACGTGGAATGTCTATTTCTTCTTTGCCCTTCTGATCATCAGCATGGTTGAAATGGTCCTGGCTGTCCTCCAGATCATCAATGGCTTTTTTGGATGTGTCTGTGGCTCATGTGAAAAGAAATAGGTAACATATTCAAAAGAAAATCATCATTCCTTTTCTATTGTCCCTCCTCTAATCTTTCAGATAAGTGGTCCCCCATTTTTCCATTCACACTCCAACAGAGGAGAACTGAAGCCAACAGTAGTTTTAGGTGTAATACCAATTGCTAAAATTCCTACCTCCCTTGTCAGCATAGATACCTAACTGGAGGGCAGAAGCTGACCCAACTAGTCATACCACACTCTCTCTTGAAAAAAAGTGTGATATACCGATTGACCTGGAGATGCTCCGTTTTAGCCATGTGACTGCAACAAAAATGAAATATGAAAAGTTACATTTGACGTTATGAGCACCCTCCTGCTGTGTTGTGTTGCAGCTGGTGTCAGCCTGACTTGGGCTCCTAGTTTAGAATTGTGAAAAGGGATAGAAGGGCAAGGCTGTGATGCTATGGCTTTGTGAAAATAAGCAGGGTAGCAAGAAACAACCCCCTAGAGAGTTTTAACTCAGTCTACTGTTGTTGGAAAATAATGCATGTTCTCCTGGTTTGGAAAACCATTCAGCTCTCCAAGCAAACAGTACATTTCTGTGAGGGAGAAACAAAGAGTGCATGCTTCTGAATTTCACAGTTAAACCCCAATTAAGAGTTCTGTGAAAACTCGAAAGCTTGTGTATCTACAGTAGTTGGCAACCTTCAGTCTCGAAAGACTATGGTATTGCGCTCTGAATGGTGGTTCTGGAACATCGTCTAGTGTGGCTGAAAAGGCCGATTCAGGAGTGACAATCCCTTCCACATTGGGAGCAAGTGCAGTCTGTCTCTCTGGCTATGGGCCTTGCTTCTTTGCTTCAGACTGTTGGCCAAGTGTCTCTTCAAACTGGGAAAGGCCATGCTGCATAGCCTGCCTCCAAGCGGGCCGCTTAGAGGCCAGGGTTTCCCACCTGTTGAGGTCCACTCCTAAGGCCTTCAGATCCCTCTTGCAGATGTCCTTGTATCGCATCCTATGGTGGAGGGTAATTATGGAGGCCTCCAAAAGGTAAGGGAACATTTGTTCCTTGCCTAGGGACTGCATTGCAGCTGCACTGGCAGTGGAAAGTTGGATAGGATTGGGCCCTGAGACAGCTCACAATTGTGCCCATTTCACAGACAGGGAACAGAGAGGCCTAGGGTGACCTAGTGGTGCGATTCAACAATGTGCATTTGATGGAATGGGGGCAGGGTGACCAGATGTCATAACCACAAGAGAGGACAAGGTACCCCAAAATGTAGAACATCCAAGAAAAATAAAGGACATGACAAAATAAAAGCTAAAAACACTCGTATAGATTTCATGTGGTTAATTTAAATTAAACACTATGTTACCTATAGTGCTTAATTTAAACTATATTACATATAATTTATTAATTTCCAGAAGGCTATGCGCTGCATTCAGGGACCCGCTCACAGGGAAAAGGAGAGCACTGAAGTTCTTTTCCAGGTCATGAGGCTAAAAAATAGGACATGTCCTAGAAAAAGAGGACATCTGGTCCTCTGATTGGGGGGGGGTGTCCAGAAACCTCCACAGGGTTAGACACTTTGGCTGGGGAAAACCGCTACTAAATCCAGGAAGAGTTGTAGGAAGAAAGCATGGGACACCTTTTGCATACATTGTCCCAGAACAAAGCAGGAAACATCCTTTTGAGGGCCATATCCTAACCAACTTTCCAGCCCTGGTGTAACTGTGCCTATCTGGTGTGCATTGAATCCTATAGTTGTAGTTGGCAACCTTCAGTCTCGAAAGACTACGGTATCGTGCTCTGAATGGTGGTTCTGGAACAGCGTTTAGTGTGGCTGAAAAGGCCAATTCGGGAGTGACAATCCCTTCCACAATGGAAGCAAGTGCAATCTGTCCCTGGTCTGTCTCCCTGGCTATGGGCCTTCCTTCTTTGCCTCTTTGCCTCAGTTTGTTGGCCAAAAAAATCATATTTTATCTAAGTTGTATCTCCTGTTGTTTGGGACCAACTCAACACATGGCTGTTTACTAAGGGCCCAAACCTATAATTGCCAGCATCAGGGTACACGTGTACCACTGTCTCTGGGTGTCAGAAACATGCCATAAAGCATGTTTGTGGCACCTGTTGAGGAAGGAGCATCGGCACTGGACCTCAGCACCAGGTAGATGCTGCAGAGGAGCCATCAATGGTAAGTATCACTACTAGGCTTCGGTGAGGCTTCACAGAGTGGGGGGGGGAGGGGAGGATTGGGCCTGAGAGGAGGCTGAGACAGTGGCAGAGTCTGCTGCTGTACCCTATCCCCCCTCCCTGGCCAGGCAGCCCAATGCAGCCCTCCTTGACTCTGGACACAGATCCAAGGAGACCCATTAAAGCCATTACCCAGGGTAAGGGAGCAAACGCTCCCTTCCCCTAAGGAGACCTCCGGTGACCCATTGGGGCAGAAGAGACTTGCATAAAGGAATTAAAGTTACCTTGAGGAGACCTCTGTGACTGTCCCCCATAGGATGCGGCATGTGCTTTGTTGACATGGCTGCATTGGCAGAGGTAGATTTTAGTTGGAGATGGGCTATAAATCTCTTATAAAGATTTGTGTTAACCTGGGTCTATCGTCATTGGCTTTTGTTGTTGCAGGTTAAACACATATCCGGTTCTTCCGCTGTCACTGAAGAGCAGAGGCTGCGTGAGCCAGGCAGTTATGATCAGCCATCACCCTTCAATCTGTCTTCCACGGTAACTTATATGGCAGCCACTGTCAGGGACTGTAGGCTGGAACTACTGCTGCCACCAAGAGAGCTCTCACTGTTGCAAAGGAGGCTGCTGATTTGGGATTCTTGGTTGCAATGCTTTGATGATAAGTAATGTTCAAAGAGTTATTTATTTATTCTCCCTTAGATACAAAATGATTATTTGTATTCTGATTAGAGAGATGGCAATATCCCACTGACAGCGAATGTAAATTCATGCATGATTTGCACAAAGTTTTACAACCCCTCACATGCCAAGGTTTGTCAGGTGGCAACTCTGACACGATGCCTTTCAATGGAGGGTCTTCAGTCAACCCTGGTTTTAAAACCTAAAATATTCTCTGATGTTGCTGATGAAGATGGAGGTGGGGCGGGGGGGAAGCTTGTTTTCAAACCACTGTTTTGTACCTTCTTCCTCTACAAGAGCATATTCAGTAGTACCATAATGTTTTCAAGAGAAAAACAAAGTTTTTCAAGATATATTGAAAGCGTTAGCTACCCCAAATGTAATTAGTTTGTTTTTTGGTGGGTTTTGTTTTTTAGCTAGTATCCACCATGATTAATGGTCTTATTAATGGAAACTGCTGAAATGCCAAAATCTCAAATAAAGATGCATATTTTTCTAAGCACCTTTGATGAGATTAATCTCTGGTAATTATATTCACAATATATTCTGGAGATACCAGAAACCAGATACTATCACAGGATCTGTTTCTCCAGTCGTGCCACCATTTGCTCACCATTTGTTTTATTTCTGAGAATCCAGACATTTCATTCTGAACCATTGAAACTGACATACCCTCTTTTTCTTGATTTGCTGCACAGGCAGAAGAAGCTTTTTGAATACCCTCAAGCACCTACATCATACACAGTGCGCAACTTAAGGGCTCATCCTTGTTTGAAAGTGGAAGCTAGTTCCATTTTGCCAGTGGAGGCTTCAGTTAATCTAAAATCTTAAAATTTGGGGACAAGCTGAAAGCTGGCATAGCATTTTCTTAAAGCCAGCATACACAGTGACAAGACCTTGCAAGGCCTTTCTGTCTTCTGAAGCCTGGCAAATGACAAGAAAGACCTGAAGTGCTATTGAGGATGGAGTAAGAAATGCAGACCTGGCACTGTACCTAGCAGGATTCTCTGCTAGAAACAATATTTAGGCATTGACCAGCAGATGGCAGACCCAAACTAGTAATATATATAATCAGAACCAAGTTCAGACCAAATTGACCAAGTTCAGACCAAATTCAAAACTTTAAAAAATGACCTCATCTAATTAAAAAGTATATCAAAGCAAAATGTTGTCTCAAGTCTTAATTTTTCTTAATTAAACCTTGCACACTCCCTAGGAGTGCTATTTCCTCTAATAAGAACATAAGAACATAAGAACAGCCCCACTGGATCAGGCCATAGGCCCATCTAGTCCAGCTTCCTGTATCTCACAGCGGCCCACCAAATGCCCCAGGGAGCACACCAGATAACAAGAGACCTCGTCCTGGTGCTCTCCCCTACATCTGGCATTCTGACTTAACCCATTCCTAAAATCAGGAGGTTGCGCATACACATCATGGCTTGTACCCCATAATGGATTTTTCCTCCAGAAACTCGTCCAATCCCCTTTTAAAGGCGTCTAGGCTAGACGCCAGCACCACATCCTGTGGCAAGGAGTTCCACAGACTGACCACGCGCTGAATAAAGAAATATTTTCTTTTGTCTGTCCTAACCCGCCCAACACTCAATTTTAGTGGATGTCCCCTGGTTCTGGTATTATGTGAGAGTGTAAAGAGCATCTCCCTATCCACTCTGTCCATCCCCTGCATAATTTTGTATGTCTCAATCATGTCCCCCCTCAAGCGTCTCTTTTCTAGGCTGAAGAGGCCCAAACGCCGTAGCCTTTCCTCATAAGGAAGGTGCCCCAGCCCCGTAATCAGCTTAGTTGCTCTCTTTTGCACCTTTTCCATTTCCACTATGTCTTTTTTGAGATGCGGCGACCAGAACTGGACACAATACTCCAGGTGTGGCCTTACCATCGATTTGTACAACGGCATTATAATATTAGCCGTTTTGTTCTCAATACCCTTCCTAATGATCCCAAGCATAGAATTGGCCTTCTTCACTGCCGCCGCACATTGGGTCGACACTTTCATCGACCTGTCCACCACCACCCCAAGATCTCTCTCCTGATCTGTCACAGACAGCTCAGAACCCATCAGCCTATATCTAAAGTTTTGATTTTTTGCCCCAATGTGCATGACTTTACACTTACTGACATTGAAGCGCATCTGCCATTTTGCTGCCCATTCTGCCAGTCTGGAGAGATCCTTTTGGAGCTCCTCACAATCACTTCTGGTCTTTACCACTCGGAAAAGTTTGGTGTCGTCTGCAAACTTAGCCACTTCACTGCTCAACCCTGTCTCCAGGTCATTTATGAAGAGGTTGAAAAGCACCGGTCCCAGGACAGATCCTTGGGGCACACCGCTTTTCACCTCTCTCCATTGTGAAAATTGCCCATTGACACCCACTCTCTGCTTCCTGGCCTCCAACCAGTTCTCAATCCACGAGAGGACCTGTCCTCTAATTCCCTGACTGTGGAGTTTTTTCAGTAGCCTTTGGTGAGGGACCGTGTCAAATGCCTTCTGAAAGTCCAGATATATAAATGTCCACGGGTTCTCCCGCATCCACATGCCTGTTGACCTTTTCAAAGAATTCTATAAGGTTCGTGAGGCAAGACTTACCCTTACAGAAGCCATGCTGACTCTCCCTCAGCAAGGCCTGTTCGTCTATGTGTTTTGAGATCCTATCTTTGATGAGGCATTCCACCATCTTACCCGGTATGGATGTTAGGCTGACCGGCCTATAGTTTCCCGGGTCCCCCCTCTTTCCCTTTTTAAAAATAGGCGTGACATTTGCTATCCTCCAATCTTCTGGTACCGTGGCTGTTTTGAGGGACAAGTTGCATACCTTAGTCAAGAGATCTGCAACTTCATTCTTCAATTCCTTAATAACCCTTGGGTGTATGCCATCAGGGCCCGGTGACTTATTGATCTTTAATTTATCAATGAGGTCTGAAACATCTTCTCTTTTAACCTCTATCTGACTTAACTCCTCGGTCAGGAGGGGCCGTTCGGGCAGCGGTATCTGCCCGAGGTCTTCTGCCGTGAAGACAGATGCAAAGAACTCATTTAATTTCTCTGCCATCTCTAAGTCTCCTTTTATCTCCCCTTTCCCTCCCTCACCATCCAGAGGGCCAACCGCTTCTCTGGCGGGTTTCCTGCTTCTAACATATTTGAAGAAGCTTTTATTATTCCCCTTAATGTTGCTGGCCATGCGTTCCTCATAGTCTCGCTTGGCCTCCCCTATCACCTTCTTACATTTCTTTTGCCACAGTTTATGTTCCTTTTTATTCTCTTCATTAGGGCAAGACTTCCATTTACGGAAGGAAGCTTCCTTGCCCTTCACAGCCTCTCTAACTTGGCTGGTTAGCCATGCGGGCACCCTCCTGGATTTAGTGGAACCCTTCTTTCTTTGCGGTATACACCTCTGCTGGGCCTCTATTACTGTTGTTTTAAGCAGCCCCCATGCACTCTGGAGAGACTGGACTCTTTTTACCCTCCCTTTCAACCTCCTTCTAACCAGCCTCCTCATTTGAGGGAAGTCCGCCCGTCGGAAGTCAAGGGTTTTTGTTAGAGATTTGCTTGGTATTCTTCCCCCAACGTGCACATCAAAACGGATCGCAGCATGATCACTGTTCCCCAATGGCTCAGTAACGTTTACATCTCTAACCAGGTCCTGCGTACCGCACAAAATTAAATCCAGAGTCACCTGTCCTCTGGTGGGCTCCTTGACTAGCTGATCTAAGCCACAGTCATTCAGCACGTCAAGAAATCCGGTTTCCTTATCGTGACCAGAACACAAATTGACCCAGTCAATATGAGGATAATTGAAGTCCCCCATGATTACAACCCTGTCCTTCCTTGTCACCTCCCTGATCTGTTTCCTCATTTCAAGGTCCCCATCAGATTTCTGGTCTGGAGGACGATAGCACGCCCCCAGTATTACATTGCTGCACAAGCCTGGTAATTTAACCCACAGAGATTCTACGGTGGAGTCGGACCCACCTTCAATCTCTACTTTGCTGGATTCTATCCCTTCCTTAACATAAAGGGCCACCCCACCTCCAGCACGCCCCTGCCTGTCCCTCCTGTAGAGTTTATAGCCCGGGATTGCGGTATCCCACTGATTCTCCGCATTCCACCAGGTTTCCGTTATGCCCACTATGTCAATATTTTCCCTTGTCACCAGACATTCCAGTTCTCCCACCTTTGCTCGTAGACTTCGGGCATTTGCATAAAAGCATTTATACACGGAATGCCCCAGGATGGGCTGCTTATTCGCTCCTTTGTCCCCGCATCCTCTCATTGTGCCAAACCGTCTATCACATCCCATCACCCTACCTTTCCCAATTTCTTCTCCTACCCTGCCTTTGTCTTGTTGTTCTCTAACCTCCCCATCCTCATCCCATAGGGATGAGGAGTCCCGAACCGGATGCCCCTCGGCTCCTGTCGGCCTTCCCCCAGGGATCAGTTTAAAAGCTGCTCTGCCACCTTTTTAATGTTATGCGCCAGCAGTCTGGTTCCATTTTGGTTCAAGTGGAGCCCGTCCCTCTTGTACAGGCCCCGCTTGTCCCAAAACGTTCCCCAGTGCCTAACGAATCTAAACCCCTCCTCCCTACACCACCGTCTCATCCACGCATTGAGACCCCTGATCTCCGCCTGCCTAGCTGGCCCTGCGCGTGGAACAGGTAGCACTTCAGAGAACGCTACCTTTGAGGTCCTGGCTTTCAGCTTCCTGCCTAAAAGCCTAAATTTGGCCTCCAGGACCTCCCAGCTACACTTGCCCACGTCGTTGGTGCCGACATGCACCACAGCCGCTACCTCTCCCCCAGCACTGTCTACCAGCCTGTCTAGACGAGAAGTGATGTCCGCAACCTTCGCACCAGGCAGGCAAGTCACCATGCGGTCCTCACATCCGTCGCAAACCCCCCTCTCTATGTTTCTAATAATCGAATCCCCCACTACAAGAAGCCCCCGACCCCCCTCCCGCCGAGGAGTATCCCGAGTGCGCTCGGATACGGGCCCATCCCCTGGAGAAGGGGTCCCCCTAGGGGATTGTTTCCCTCCTCTCCAGGATGACGTCCTCCAGTCCCGAGACTTCCCACCCGGGCAGCCGAGGAGCTGCACGCCTGAGGTTGGGACAAAACCTGATCATCCCCGGAAGTCTCCCCAAGGTCCTCCTCTGCCTGCCTGCGCTTCTCCAGGTCGGCCACCAAGGATTCAAGGGAGCGGACACGTTCCCTGAGACGCTGGAGCTCCTTGCACCAAGGACACACCCATGACTTATGCCCAGAGGCATATAATCATACATGTGGCACTCAATGCAGAACACTGGATAGCCCCCTCCCTGCTGCTGGCTGTCTGACTGAATAGCTTTTTTGTTGTTGTTGTTGTTTTATTTAGGGGTACTTTAATAAACCCTACACTGGTTAGCAGCCCTCTTCTCAAGGGAAGAGGAAGGGCAGTGTATGGGGCCCTGGCCTCCTCACCCTGCTGTTGAACTCGCCCAGATGCTAAACTCTCAGTTTACCTGGCACTTGGGGTCCCAGAGGCCACACGCGATGGCGATGGCCTAGCTTTATACGCCTGGCTGGCTCCTCCTCCCTCCTTTCTTCCTTCCTGATTGAAAGGGGGGCTGGTCTTCCCAGGTGAGTTTACAAAAGCTCAGGAAGACAAAAGGCTGCTGATGGGCATAACCTACTCTGCAGGCTCCTGAATGGAGTGCTTGGATTAGCCTAATGGGGCTCTTATCACCTCCTAAGGTGGTGATGCTGAAATTCTAAAATGGACTATGCCTGGGTGGTTGGAAATTGCCCCTTACTAGGTTCTTTCCCTCCTAGTTCTGTTCTCTTAGGCTGGACTGTTTTGTAACCTCAAGCTAGTTTTTATTTGAGTTTGTTTAATTATTTATTGCTTTCTAGATCCTGTGTCCCAATTTACTGAACTGTTTAGGTTATGTTCTAACTTAGATTAGGTTTAACCTGGGTTAAGTATAGGTTTAATTTAAACAAGTAGAAAAACCTGCTTTCCACTTTATCCTCCTCCCTTCCTTCGATTAAGTGCTACCTTAGGTGCAGCTAACTTTCAACTTTGATTTAAATGCCTGACCTTTGGGCTCTTACTCACGAGTAGGACTCTGCTCTTACTCACGAGTAGGACTCTGCTCCTGCTCACGAGTAGCCCTATGTACCTCCCTTAGGTGCTAACTTTCAATTTTGATTTAAGGTTGCTTTAAAGGTAAGATTAAGGTTAGAAGACAGGGAGTTAGAAAGACAAAGCGTTAGAATGAGTACACTTACCTCCTCCTCCTGCTCCTCCTCCTCTCCTTCTCCAAAACTCAGAGGTCTCCTTGCCTTCTCCTCGCCCAGATGCTAAACTCTTGTGCCTTACCTGGCACTTAGTTCCCAGAGGCACTTGGTTCCCAGAGGCCACACGCGTCTGCAGACTCTAAGGGGTCTGTTCTCATGAACGAACTCTTCAGCAACTCTGTGGTGTCACAACTCATTGCAACACCACCTCTGGACATTGTTGAACTTCCAGGTGGCTGAGCTCCATGCTGTGTGGAGCTTGGTTGGGAGGTGTGTGGCCATATCAACGCACTTTTGAGGGAACACCTTCCTAGGGGTGCAGCCCCATAGGTTAAGAACTGCTGTCCTGAATGCTCAGGAAAATTGAAGATTTCAATTTTGAAGAAATTTGTGAAATTTTGCTTCCAGTGATCTTATGGCCCAATCTTATCCTCCACCATTTGATGCTATGCAGCTATGCTGCAAGAGCATGTGCTGCATGCAGTGGTGGTGGTTGGGGAACCAGATAGCTTGGGAGAAGTAAATAAAAATATCTTTTTTATTTTTATTTTTACTTACCTCTCCCTAGGCTGCCTGGCAATCAATGGGTCTCCTCAGACTTATACAAGCAGAGTTGGGGGCAGGTCCAGGCCTGGAAGAGGGGCACAGGATCTTGGTGTGTGCTGCCACCACCAAGATCCTCCCCCTCCTACCCACTGCCTGGTCCAATCCCCAACCTGAACCTCCCTCTCCTGCTGCCACCATATCTGCTCTGGTGGGTATCTGGGATCAACTGGTGGGCATGCAGAGCCTGTGGCCGTTCATGCTAGCGGCTCTGAAACACACAGTGGCTGCATGCCCTTCATGCCACAGTAACAAGACTATGGAAGTGGATTGTGGGATCCATTGCTGTAGGCCCTGTTTTGGATTGAGCTTTTAGTCTGTTGCAGTAAAAACTTCAAAAAGTCTTATGGCACCTGAAAGACACACACCTTTATTATAGCATAAACTTTCTTAGCAGACACTTTCATTCTCTAAACTTTTTCATGAAAAGTACAATAAATTTGTTTGTCTTCAAGACACAAGATGCTTTGTTCACATTTACAGTCTTATGCCACCAGAACTTGGTGCAATAAATTGATCACTCTCCCAACTTTGAAATGAATGAAGCCATTAATTCTATGTAAAAGTGAAATAGAGATTGACTGGTTTTCAGAGAGATGTTTTAGATTAGTCTCGGAAAAAAATCCCTGGGTTTCTGCTTTCCTTCCTCTTTTATTTTATTTGCTTTGAAAGCGCTCCACAATTGTAAATGAAACATTTCACCCTAAATTTCTATCATCTTATACGTGAAGTCTCAGCACAATCAGCACATGTGCCAGAGGAGGCAGGGGAGAGTGAGAAGGTAATAAGACAGTGATAGGCTAGAGCTGTGTTTCTCAAACTCTGGGTCGAGACCCACTAGGTGGGTTGCAAACCAATTTCAGGTGAGTCCCCATTCATTTCAATATTTTATTTTTAATATATTAGACTTGATACTACCATGGTATGTGACTCAATTTGAGGAAATGTTACAGATACTTTTAACAGGCTACTATATGTATGCTTTTAACAATGATAGTAAACGGGACTTACTCTTGGATAAATGTGGGTAGGATTTCAGCCTAGGATTGTTAAAAAATTTCCCGTTTGATGATGTCACTTCCAGTCATGACATCACTTCCGGCGGGTCCTGACAGATTCTCATTCTAAAAAGTGTGTCCCAGTGCCAAAAGTTTGAGAACCAGTGGGCTAGAGAAAAGGAGAGATGCTTTTATGATGCTTTTATTATTTGCTGAATGAGTGGATAAACATTGGGCTAAGGGTTATCTGTGCATGGGAATTTGCAAACCAAGATGTTGGCTACAGGTCTCTTGTTTACCAGGAAAGAGTTACATTTACAACAGGCTGTTAAGTGGTCAATAAAACCTTGTGATGTAGTTTGAACACTTACCTATATCTCTCAGGAATCACTGATGAGAACATATGACACCGCCTTATAACAACTCATATACAGTACAGTATATCTAACAAATCTTGTGACACAGTCCTTTTGGACCCTTACCTGTATTTCTCAGGAATCACCAGTGAGACCATATTGAAGCCACCTTCTATCAACTCATATATGTATAAAACAAGCCTTGTGACAGTCCTTTTGGACATTTATCTATATCACTCAAGAATCATCAATGAGAACGTATGAAGTCTCCTCATATCAATTCAGACCTTGGTCTACCTAGCTCAGTACTTTCAACAGACTGACTGGCAGCAGCTCCACAGGGTTTTGGATAAGGCTCTTTTCTAGCTGTGCCTGAAGTTGCTTGAGATTGACCACCAGACCTTCTGCATGCATATGCTCTATCTCTGAGTGTCAGCCCCGCTCATACAGGAAGATGTAGTCTTCCTGTTTTTTTGAAAGAAAACGGTACTGGATGAGCATTCCAGCACAACTAAAGCACACTGGGAAAAAGTACAGCCACTGACACTATTGACAGAAAAGAAAAAGAAGAGAAAGTTCACAAATAGGGTGAGGAAATTCAAGGACTGACTACACCAATGATTATAATAGGAATGAATGTGCTTCTGTGAAGGCAGAATCATGTTTTGCCAGGTGTCCCCACAGCAGAAATTTGAACAGGAAGGAACATCAGTAGACTCTGCATAAAAAATGGAAAACAATGGTACATTTATTACACTAAAAGCTGGTCGGAAAGACTCTTGGAGTGTAAGACCAGGAAAGAGGATGGTGGGAGCAGCGGTGAAAGAGACCTTTAATTAACTCATATGAACACAGTTTACAGTGTTTACTAATAGTTACTCATATACAGATTCCATATCAGTGTAGCTGCTGGGTCATCAAGACATCTACCATGTTGGCCTTTCAGGTATGCATATGGAAAATTCAAAATAAAGTGTCACTTGTTACTCCTTTTATAGCCATGAAGTGGCAGTACCCTCCGATTCTTCCATAAGATAATATCAAACTTATGAAAGTAGTACTGTGTAAATGAGAGTATGTACAGGGTGACCAGATGCCATTACCACAAAAGAGGACAAGGCACCCCAAAATGTAGGGCAACCAAGAAAAATGTAGGACATGACAAAAAAAGCTAAAAACACTCCAATATTGATTTTGTGTGGATAATTTAAACACTATTCTTACTTATTATTAAATTTAAAACTATATTACATAGATATACATATCACATATAATTATGAGAAGGCTATGAGCTGCCTGCTCATAGGGGAAAGGAGGGTATTTAAGTTCTTTTCCAGGATGCGAGGCTAAAAATAGAACATGTCCTGGAAAAAGAGGATGTCTGGTCAACCTGAGTATGTATGTGATTGCAAAGTTTCCTGTGATTGTAGTGCCTCCAAAATTTCAGCCACAACAATAATATTAAGCACTTAATTCTAAGTGTTCAAAGGGCTGTGCGCACACACGAGTGTGTGTGTGCATAATACATCATCTTATAATTGGATACTATTATCTTCTTGTGTTTCTTACAGCAACTCTATAAGGTACAATTGTATATAGACTTACCTAGGAATAAGACCTAATTAACTCATGAGAGCTTATTCCAAGCAGACATGCATAGGATTGTACTGTAGAGTTTCTTACAGCAACTCTATAAGGTACAATTGTATATAGACTTACCTAGGAATAAGACCTAATTAACTCATGAGAGCTTATTCCAAGCAGACATGCATAGGATTGTACTGTAAGTACCATTATCCCCATATCACAGGAATGGGGGTGCTAAGATTGAGTGGCTTGCCAAAGACCACCAAGGTAGAGCTCATGGCAGAAATTAAATTCAAAGGTAACACAATTACAGGGATCTGCATTACCAGTTAATGTGGTATTTTCACCACTCAGTTCTGGATGCCCCTGTCCTCAGCCTGCACAAACGATCTTACTCTTGTATGGAAGATAATGCATATGTACAGCTCACATGAACCAGCTCTTATGTATGTAACCAGGGTTACGAACAGCTTATTAAAGTGGTTGGAACACATATCCTCTTGGTGATGGTGCCACCAGCAACATGTTTCAGGTCCAACATACATGCTTCAGGTCTGACTGTTAATAGTAATGAGCTGAGGATTTTCTTTCATGGATTTTTATCCTGTGACACAGGACATCAATTCCCTTCAGTATTTAACTTTAAGAGATGACACAACTCCTTCCTTTCCTCTTTCTATCATTTGATGGCTGTATCAAGTCCTGAGAAGAAGTTGTCAGGGGGATGTTCTGAAGCACTTCATGCAGCGTGAACATGCTGAAGGAGATTTGTTCGTATGGGGACCGCACCCCATTCTCATACAGGCAAGCAAAGGCTATGGCTGGAATCCCAGTTATTGAGAACTCTGAGTAAGGAAGCTCAATGTAAGCCAGATCTGAGTAGGCGCTGGGGCCTTCATAAATAACCCATGGCTCAGACCAGCTGTCGGCATCCTTGGGAAATGGGCTGAGGTAAACCCCAAGATTGACCCGAGATCTAGAGCTCGTAGGGTGAGAATACAGCACCCATGTTGGGATTTGAAAGTAAAAACCTGGTGTGGAAACATTTCCAGCTTTCTGATGTTCCAGATCTGTGTGTGCTTTACCTGAGAAGATGTGGCCAAGACAGTTTCTGCAATAGTTACTAGAATTTCCAGATAATACAAACTTTTCCTGCTGTTGAGGACATAGTGACTGGCTGCAGAAAGAACTTGAGGGTGAGGCAGGAGTAGACTGGAATTTCTTACTAATAGGGGGCTGTGATAGGAAGTCCAAGTTTTTAACAGACCATGTTTCTCTCAGGAACACACAGTTATTGTTATGCACATAGTAAAGTGGAGCTGGAAAACCAATGATGCTGCCATGACAACCATGGGGAGGCTCCACAAGCCTCTGCACCAGTTCCCCTGAGTGAAATACTGCTCCGTCATCCATGCTGAGTGCTTGCACCCGGAAGCCTAGAGGGCTTCTAGCATTACAGTACAGCACGTTGCTTCCATCCTCTTCATCCACAGAAACCATCTGGCACTCGACAGTCTGCAGGTTTGGGATGAACTCACCAAACTGCCAGTTCTGTCCATGGTCATCGCTATAGAAAGTAAAAGCATGCGGGGTTGTTTTGCAGAGTTTCCCAAAGCACTCTCTGCAGTCAATGTAGTAAGCGTAGGCTGGCAACAGAAGGCGGCCTGACTTGAGCTGGATGCCATGCCCGGGACCTAGTGCAAAAGTAGCCCAATCTGCATCAAAAAGAAAAGAGTTGTCAAAAAAAGGGTCAAGAAGGGTAAAGTGTGTATGTGTGTGACAAACATGGACTTCCAGCAGAAGTCTCTGACACATTACTTCCAGTACCCTGACCCTGCAGCAAGTCAGGCAAACTAAACCTCCATGGAACAATGGCAACTTCTAGGCTGAGCACTCTTAGCCCAATGAGGATGCATCAAATCTTAGCACACCCCTATGTTCAAGCCTGCCCAGCAGTCTACACAACTTACTGCATCAAACAGTTATGCAGCCTCACCTCACCTCAGCCTGTTTTTCATGACACCTTCGTCTAGCTCTCAGTTCCTCACAACCTACAGCCTAACTGTACCACCCCCACTGAGGCTTATCCTGACAAGGCCTAACAAGAACAATCCCCTGCCATTGCCCCGCCTGCTCTTCACACTACCTCAGCTATTATATCTCCTACCGTTGATGGACATGCCAATAACTTGTTGGGTGAGGTCAGTCACGTGGCTCCAGCTGATGCCCTGGTCAGAACTAGACACAAAGCAGAGGCGGGCAGCATTTTGGCCTGTGATGATCTGAAAGGCTTCAGGGGTCCGGCCCAGCACAGCAATGAAAAACAGGAAAACCATGCCTGTGAACTCATCATAGATGGGGCAAGGATTCATGGACCGATAGTGCGGCAACGTTGCTGTTTCAAGGGCCCGCATATCTTCCCACTGGCAAAGAAAGACACCAAAAGAATTTAGAAACCCCACAATACCTTCCTCAGACCTCTGGTTTGGAGTTGCTATCATGGATTCTGAGTCAGCAAGCCATTCATTTTTAGGTTTGTTTCTATGGTAGAGAGATGAATACAAAGCCAAAGCCAGTTAAAAGCAAGAGTCCCCAGTTAATCAGGTGCTCTTGCCTCATTTCAGGAGAAGTGGCTATGTAAAACAATATAGTGATTCATGACTTACAGCATGCAGAACTGAGTGAGGGTTGTTAATCTAAAGACCAGTGGTAAGTATACAGTCATAAACATTCCTTCCATAAAGCATAATTGCTCCTTAAAGTAGCTTCCGCATGCATTTAAAGGCCTTTTTGTCTCTCTCCCCATTGTGCCCTGCAGAAAGACACACATATTTTCATGGGCATGTAAGGTGGAAGAGTGGTTACGGTGATCAGCAGTACCAAAGGCAGAACCACCTCCTGGCAGCCACTATTTCATTTTTCCACAACACCTGGGATGCAGTGTTGGTGTACGGCGTTTTGGGAAATAAAATGGCAGCTGCCCCCCAAAATGTAACACCCATTGATTGACACCATTTTCTCTTCCTCACCCCCTACAAAGCCTCATTTTGACTTTTTGCCTAGTATGTTATGGAAAAAGCTGATGGACACCATAAGGCAGCTGCTCAGAGGAACTCCTTGGCACCCAGTTGGCCCACCTCTACTGGGTGGCGAAAACTAGCAAAAAAATAAAAATAAAAAAAAGAGAAAGACACAAAAGTGAATGGGAATAACTAAAATCAAAATAAACTGTAGAAATGAAGAACGAAATAATGAATGAAATGAATATTTATTATTATTAATTGATTATCGATTGAGTCATTTTTTACTTATTATCAAAAATAATAAAAATGAAGTAAATACTAAAACATTTACTCCTTGTGCCTGTCTAATAGTAGTAGTGTTTGGCATTTATATGCCAGTTTGGGGTACTCAAAGCACTTCATATATATTATCTCAGTGACTTTTACAATAATAACCCAGTAGGGTAGATCTGCATTATCATCTCCATATTGAAGATTGGAGGCAGGGTTGAATGTTGAGAGAACAGTAGCTTGCTGAATTTTATGGCAGAGGCAAGAATTTAAACCAAGGTTTTCTTGGTTCACAGCTCAGCGTCTTAACACTCTACATATTACAATATCCATGAGGATGTGCAAATGGGATTAGTTGTGTGCGGAGTTCATAACAGCAGCAGTGGAGAGAGCAAACTTCATGAACTCTGAAGGCTGATTCATTTATGAATGTACATTTTATGATCTCTGGTCATGGTTGTTTGTCACCCAGTGACTAGTTGCTAGGCTGCAGTGACATATTTTCTAGAGCAGAAAGTCAGCATGACCCACACCCCTCCCATAGCCACGTCCTACCAAAACAAAATAAATCAACTTTAAATTTCTTATTAGATTGCTTGCTTCTCCTGCTACTTATTTCTACTTTGAAAGACCTAGCTCATTAAGAATTAGATTTAATTGGAAAACTCTTGGTGTGGGTTGCAAAAGTAAAAACTGAGTAAGAATTTAAAAAAACACCAAATATAAAAAGTATTTTAGATGCTACCTATACATGTATACTCAGAAGTCCCACTGCATTCCTTTGGATTTACTCCCAGGTAAATTTGCATGTATGAATGTAACATAAGCTACACAGAGTGGGTTTGGGTTTATCCATGGGTTTGGAACCCACAAATTTGATCCACTGTGAGATCCGAACCCATGGCTGAAGGACCTCCAATGGACTTCCTGGATGGAACCAGAAGCAACTTCTGGTCACATCCAGGAAGCTTTCTGAGGCCCAGAAGGCTGCACGCAGCCTCTCTGAGCTTCAGAATAACCTCAGAGATGTTGGAAACACACGTCTGATTTTTGCTAATACCAGAAGTGCCTTTCTGAAGCCTCCGGCAAGCTTTCTAAATCCTTCCAAGGCTCAGGAAGGCCACATATGGCCTCCCTGGGCCTCTGAAGTCCTGCTGGAGGCCTCTGGCTGCCGTTCAGGGTGTGGGTTGGGCCCCCCAAGGCATGGCACCTGGGGCAATGTACCACCCTGCCCCCTTAGCTACACCACTGAGTGAATGTAGGTGGGTAGAGTGGGTCACCCCCTATCAATCTACTCCCTGAGGCTACTTGACTGATAGCCCAATCCTGAGCTGCCTTGTTCATGGGGCTGCCACAGTGCCAAAATGGCTGTGATGGCTTCCTGGCCATGCCAAGCAGCTGACAGTGGCTCCTTGGGAGAAATGGACTTTCATCCTCTTCTCCCAGGTAAGGGAAACGGCCCTGCAATGGAGCTTCTTGACTCTGTGTCAGCCGTTTAGCCAGTGCAAAATCAAGTAACTTTGTGTCGGGCTATGAGGCCTGACACGGGGCTCTGGATCTAGCAGAGCTGAGCTCCACAGGTCCTACCCCTCCCGCCCTGATCCCTCCCCCAACATGCCTTCTCCCTGCTCTCACTTCACCCCAGAAGGCCTCCCCCCACTCACCTCTCTGCCACCTGGCTCTCTAGGCGAGCACCGGGCAGTGGACCACAGGCCCAGAGCCAGAGCTGGTCCAGCGCAGGATCGTGCTAGCCTAGCTCCAGAACTGGGCCCATGGCACTGCTCACAAACATACCTTATAGCACATTGTGACAGTGCGCACCAGTGGTAAGCCAATGTGCACAGTTTTGGATTGGACCCTGCCTTGTGCATGGGCCAGCTCTGGGAATACAGATGTTGTACAAAGTGTCAGGAAGCAGCAGTTATCTTTCCCCCAACAACAAAAGGATTGGGAAAAAGGAGCACGGCAGAGACCAATATGGCACCTAGAATTTCCTCCACCTTGTGCCCTTAATGTTCAGTGGGTTTGCAATAGCCCTTTGCAACTGGGTCAACTAACGTGGTTTGGTTTTGTCTTACCTCCACATAATTCTTGTAGAAGGTGCCTCTTCTCAGCACCAGGAGGTTGGCATGTGCATCATCAACACTCAGCCTCTCTTCAGCAAAAGCCAACAGCTTGGCTACACAGGGGATGTAGATCAGTGCTGGCACCCGGTATGTCACGCCACTTGTTTCCCTTTCAAACAGGACAGTCCGGGCAGGGAAATGGCGAGAACCCATTGCACCTGCCATGAGCAAAGAAAGCCCTAAAATTACAAGCAAGCACTTCAGCTTTGCCTACATTGCAGTCTTAAACTGGTTTAATAATCATTTTCACTCTGCACAGAATCCTAAGGAAGTTCTGCAAAGGGTATTTTGTATTCAGATGCAGTGAATTAACTGTCCACTGCCCTTCTAAATACAGCCAGCTCCCAAATTCCCTCTTTTTGCTTGGAGAAATGCTATTGCAGTCCTGTGATTTGGAGGCCTGCCAAGAAGTTGTATATACCCAGCTAATAAACCTGTTACATAACTAACACCTATGAGAGGGCCAAATCCAATAATCAAGGTTCAACAGACAATATAAGAAGAACTAGGGGGCTCTCTAACAGAATGTTCAGCATTGTCACCAAACAACAATTCCCAGGATTCTTTGTGGGAATCTACAGTCATTAAACTGGTATCAAACGACTATGTTTTTGCAGCATGGGTGAAATCAGGAGAATGCACACGTCTACCACTAGTGACTCAGACTGGAAACTTGGCCCAACTGAAATAGTAGCCTCGCCTAGGTACAGTCGCTAAGGTTTTGCTGGTCAGACTGACAAATCATGGAAGAAGCTTGTCTTGCCCAACCATACTGCCATATAAAGTGTATTGGGAATTTTTTTTTTTGTATGGATGTGAACAAGAAAGAACAAAGAACAGTAAAGGGATCTCATCACATCACACTTAGAAGAATTGTATAGTGCAACTGAATGCATATCCAGAAGTAAGTCCTATTAAATGCATTGGGACTTACTCCTGTAGTGTGGATAGGATTGCAGCCTTAGTGTTCAACTGAACACCTTCCTATTGAACTTTTTCTAACCCAGTGTTACCAAAAAGGGCTGTTTTGTATAGGGGAATAATTACACTGCCCTTATTGGAAATTTCAGGACCATAGGCTGGATAACAAGACCGCGTAATGCAGAGAAATTCCCTTTTAGCTTAGGGAGGAGACTGAAAGAAAGATAACTTTTAATAAAAGATTATATTTTTATTACAAAAACACGCAGGTAAACATAATGCACATGAAAAATGATGAGTCTTGGTCCTAGTACTTGCATCTAGTGTACCTAGCTTATGGTGGTTGCATGTGAAAAGAATTTGGTGCATCCAAGGAAATTAGAAAGGGAACGGTTGTAGGGAAGGATTTTAGGGGTCCCTGGTCTGCCAAACCCAGTTGCTAACTAAAGATGGGGAGAGAAGGGGAGAAAAAAAAGGGGGGAAGAAAGGAAAAAGTTCCAGACGAAAGATAGTTACCTGACTTATAGAGCAGTTGGATGGGGGGGGAGAGTCCTGTGGAGGACCCTCTGACACGGAGGGAGAGCCAGAGAGAGCATGTGGGCAGAAGCCCTCTCTTAAAAGGGGGTTTTTCCAGACCTGGAGCTGACCTGGATGTGACCTAGAGCTGACCTGGATATGCTTGCTTACTACAAACAGTGGGGTAATTGGAATATGTAAAACATTGAAAGGATTATCTAACAGGAGGGCAGGAGGTCTGGTCTAGAGGGGCAGGAGGTCTGCCTGAAGATAACATCCACAAGGTCGCCAGTTTGAGGTCACCGGCACCGTGCGACCTTGGAGCAGCTGACAAGCTGAAGCCGAGCAATTCCATCTGCTCTGAGCGTGGGAGGATGGAGGCCAGAATGTGAGGCCAGATCGGAATGAAACACCTGAATGTAGTGGTTCTTGAAAGAGAGAACCTTCTTTGAAATTGTAAAAATCCCTATTTAAATAGGGATTTAGATAAAAAGCCTGCCTATGTAAACCGCCTTGAATAAAGTCTTGAATAAAGACCAAGAAAGGCGGTATATAAATACCTGTTGTTGTTGTTGTTGTTGTTGTTGTTGTTGTTGTTGTTGTTGTTGTTGTTGTTGTTGTTATTATTATTATTATTATTATTATTATTATTATTATTATCAGCAAAATTCAATAGGTCTTCCTAGCTGGAAGTGTCAAAATTCAATAAGTGTCTTCCTAGCTGGAGGAACTTACACAATACAGTAACCCAGGAAAGCAGTTCAAATTTGCATAGAGTACTTAAGCAGTGATTGAGTTAAAACAATACAATGAATACAGTAATGTAGGAGACACTTAAACAATGATTTACTATGCCAGACTTCTTCCTAGAGAGGTGGAGGTTGTGTAGCTTGTGACTTGACCTGAATTTGGCCTGTGTGAGAAGTTTAATGTGTTTGCATAAACAGTGATTGGATTAGGAGACACTTTTGCATAAACAGTGATTGGGTTAAAACAATACAATGAATACAGTGACCACATGGAAGTGGAGGTTGTGTAATCCATGAGCTTGTAGTTTGACCAGAGTTTTGGAGTTTGACCTGTGAGAAGTTTGGCCTGCAACCAGATATAAAATCACAACTAAGGAAAAAGGGGATTTTCATGTAACACCAGATCCATAAAGCAAAGGTGTGGGGGGGAGTGGAACCAGCTTGGCCAACTTAGAAATGCTGGTCTAGTTCACTAGGGTTAGTCTCTTTCTAAGCCATCAGCCAAAGCTGCCCCAATCATATTTTAGACTTTATATACAATACTCCCACAATTCTGTCATAAATAACAATAGCACAATATCCCATCTGCATGTAATAAATGGGGTAAGGAAGGAGGGTGAAATAACCCTGCTGCAGGTACATAATCTGGCAAGATGCCTGCTGCAAGATAAACATAAACTGGAAGGACAAATACAGCCTCCAAAGAATTTTAGCAAAAAAAAGTAACAACTTTGATCAGAAAATGGCAGAGCATTGAGGGCTTCTCACACCAGGGTACAGAATGTCTGTAAAAAGTACAGCTATCTGTGCCCATATACACCTTTCCATCTGAATGACTGTACCTGAGATCAGTTTTACAGATCAAAAATTGGTGTATAATGTACAGAGTGCACCTGCACTGAATGGAACTTGTGAATAACTGTATCCAGGTACCAGGGCCAGCCTTAGGAGCTGCAGGGCCCAATGCAAGATACTGCAAAATATTTCTGTGGGGACTCCACCCCACAGCCTCCCTACTCACAAGAAGTGCAACAGTGGTTGAGGCACTCGGCAATGGCATCACCACCAATTGCTTCTGGGGGAATTTCAAGCCAATCGAAACCAGGAGCAGGCGAGACAGAGGGCCATCCAGCTGCAATGCTCCATTCGCCGTGCTCTCCTCATGATGCCTCAGCATGGAAGATTCCATGTGGGAGCATCAGCTACAGAGCGAGGTGCCACAGCTGAGGCTGCGGGGGCTCCACTCGCCACCCCAGTTCGGGGCCCTTCCAGGCACAGAGCCCAATTTGGTCAAATTGACCAAACTGCCCTAAGGCCAGCCCTGCCAGGTACGGTCTAATAATGAATGACTGTACCCAGGTTCACTTTACTATGCAGTCATTCTGACATGAGCAACTATATTCCCCAGGTCAATCACAGCAGTAATTAATGGACTGCCTGAGGAGAGGGGACTGTACATGCTGAATGACAAGGGCGGGGGGGGGGGGGAACAATGCTCACCCTACACAGTGCCTGCTCACACAACACAATCTTCCCTCACTTTCTTCTCAGAGGACATGGGGGGATATTTGTGTATTTATTTCATTAAGCAATTTCAAAAAGGATTTTCATATGCCACTCCCCAACTCAGAAGTTTCAGAGTTCCTTATTATGGCAAATGTGATAAAATAGTGCAAAACAACATATAAGTTTGGGATGGGGTTGAGGGAAGCGAAACACAGGTAAGAAAGAGAGAAATGGATGGTTACAAGAGCAAAGAAAGCATATGAACAAAACCACAAACCTGGTTCCCCCTTTCTTTCTGCTGCGCCGTCTTCTGTCCCCAAAGCCAGTGATAGTGATTGTTATTGGCGCTGATCCGCATCAGAATCTTCTTTATAACCACCTACACACACCACTTTGCTGACTGATGCAATCTCAGCAGTTTCCTTCTCTTCTTTCATGGTGCCTTCTTTCATTTGTCATGTTTCCACTCTCAAGCCCCCCTTTCCTCCACCTCTGACCCAGTGGGCTCTCTAGATGCTCCATGTTTTGGGGGGGGGGGGAATCACTGAGCCAGCAGCAGTAGCTCAGTAAACAAAGGCAGGACAAAGGCCTCATTGTCAGTGCTCAGTGAGGACATAGTCAGCAATGTCCATGTGCAGGTATCCATGGCCATCAGTCTCTTTCCTTTTCTTTTTTTAAACTAGATGGGAGAGCACAGGCTACAGGGAATTTTAATTGTGAATGTTCACACCATTAACTACATATTTGCATGATCAGTGTTGGACTCCTGGTGAAGTGGAAGCTTTGCTTCACAGCAACCAAGACTTTCCTGCTAATGTTCATGCTGCTGGAGTAACCTCATTAGTCTCTGTGGCGTTGGTTCACATTTCTCCAAGAGTACACAGCAAGAAATCTGATCAGCAGGCTCAACGTCTAAGACTCAAAAGATGTGCCTGGAACTTGGGGTAGGAACATTTTATTCTGTGCCTCATCAGCGTGCATCAGAAAGCCAAGAAGACAATAATAGGTAAAAGATTATATATGCTGGATTCATTCTACATGTACAAACATATTCTGTATTGATTGAGCAAGGGTTCCGTCATGCATGAATCATGACTGTGCACTGTAGCTTTTCTCAGATATTGGAAATGTGTTTGAAGTGATTATGCAACACACAAGACCCTTGGCCCATCTAGCCTAACATGGTCTACGCAGACTTTCAGTGGCTTTCTGGGGTCTTGGTAAGAAATGAATCTGTGGTCTTGCTTTAGATGTGCCACGATGGCAGATTGCATGGCTGTTTAGTTCTTTCATTTTCTACATCTCAATCAGGGACTGGAAGACTTGTATGAACAGTAACTTTGTTAGGACAATACATATTTAGCAATTCCATAAATACTTTTTGGGAATTTTGGGAATTGCCTCTGGGTGTACAATTCAGATTCCTATTTTTTAAAAGCAGGGCTGTAGTCCTTATGCTTGCAAAAATAGCCTTGAAAGTGTGCTTGGTGAAGTCTTGGAACTCAGGACATCAGTTGGAAATAGGTCATCTATTGGTCAAGATTCAACAGAACAGTGGTTCTCAAACTTTTAGCACCAGGACCCAGTTTTTAGAATGAGAATCTGTTGGGACCCACCGGAGATAATGTCATGACCAGAAGTGACATCATCAAGCAGGAAAATTTTAACACTCCTCAGCTGCAATCCTACCCACACCCAGGAGTAAGTCCCATTTACTATCATTGTTAAAAGCATATACATAGTAGCTTGTTAAAAATAAAGATCTGTAACATTTCCCCAAATGCAGTCACATACCATGGTAGCATCAAGTCTAATATATATAAAATAAAACATTGAAATGAATGGGGACCCATCAGAAATTGACTTGTGACCTACCTAGTGGGTCCTGACCCACAGTTTGAGAAAGACTGCAATAGAATAACTGGCTGCAGTGCCTTGGATAGCAACTTTTGTCTCCCTGTGGCTATAGAGCTAAACAAAACAAAATCATGCAAAACAAACGCATGTTTGCAAATGTGCTTAATAATTGGCATTGTTTTGCACTAAAGAATGCAACTTTTTGTGTCATATTCTGGGTTACTATAGTTTACAATGTGTATTTTAATTTTAAATCAAATTACTACCAGATGAAGCAATTTTGACTATACTGCTAGAGATCAGAATACCTATCTTCTCCATGGTCACTGGAACTCAGGGCTGGCCTATCCATGGGCCAACTGAAGTGGTTGTCTCAGGCAGTAAATTGGTAGGGGGTGCCTGTCTCTGCCTGCCTACTTGCCTCCACTGCTACTTCTTTACCTTCAATTCCCTGGACTGGAAAAGGAAAACAAAGAGGAAATGTGGAGTGGAAAAGAGTGCTAACCTAGAACACTGGAGAGTGGGAGAAGCAGATGCTGGCACATCATTGGGTAAGGGGAGGCAGTATTTGACAAGCTGCCTCAGGCATCAGGAGGGTTTGGGCCAGCCCTGCTGGAACCCCCTACAACCTGTTATTGGTCAGACTGAACAATCAATGAAGCAGAAAACTATTTCACTCTTGTTATTACTGCCCTCATTCAGCCTCACCTTCTTGCAAATCAAAGCATAACCTGATTGATATTGTACTGGCACTTATCAGGGGAGACAGTTGCCTTTGTCTCACCCAGAGGAAAACAAGGGGCCTTTCCTGAGACAGAAGGCCAGTATGGCAGAATGGAAAGCTTTTGGAAAGCTGTCTTTCTTGCTTCCTTACTGATGAAAAGGTGCTCAGTGTTTGTCACTAAAAATATGTCCATACAAGTCCTGTTTCATATGGCTTGCTTCAGCAATGACTGCAAGAAGCTTGTACAGTTGCAGTCTAATCTCAGCTCTTGTGTGATTAGTGCTCCATACTTACAAGTTTTTAACATCAACATTAGAACTTCATAAAACAGAAATTAGCTCCAATATTGCAGCAAATCTTGTTCTGAAAAATGTTTTGCTGAGGCCTCCATCTGGGCCATTGCCCTAATTGTCCTCTTCCATACTTATCAAAGCTTTCCCTGCCCTTTAAGAATGGTCTTACACCCTACCGTGACCTGAAGAACCAGAAATGAAGTGGCTAAAGCCATGCTCACAGCTGCAGGAAGCCCCCCCCCCCCATTAATGGATAGACCTCCTGGCAGCAATTGTGGGTGAATAGCCCCCTCCTTGCAACTCTGCACTTCTAAGTGTAATGGGGGCTTGCACCCCATCAGCAAATCATCACAGGCATTCTTTGGTGCCCCACCTGGCACGGAAGGTGTTCCCATATGCCTGAGCCTTAATTGCCTATTTTCCTGAACAGAGGTGATCCTTAACGCTGGTCAGAGTTTCTTGTATATTAATTATGTGAATAATTCTATTTACATGTTGTGGGCCTTGTATCCATACTGGACGAGTTATTTGCAGTTCACTGAACTGAGTCCAAATGTTCCCATTAAGACAAAGACAAAGCAAGGGTAAGCGAATTGAGGAGAAGGGGCGCTGCAAAGACTGACCGTACTTGAAGATGCGGAATGAGACCCCGAATGAGTTTACTCTATCTGTTACAGAGAAGGGCAGCAGCTGCTTCCTAGGGACCTTGGGTTTCAATTCAGATCATGCATTTCCAGTAACTCTGCAGTTTGAGACCAAAGTCAGCTGAAGAATGAAAGCAAGAAGAAAGCTCCCAAAAGAGATCAAGTTTGAATGCCCAACTTCTCAAACTTCTGCTGCCCTTTGAAAATAGCCGTGTAATTCAAATCTCACTGGACAGCTAATGCTGTGTACACAAAGCCACAGCTTCAGGCCCAAAGTATGCATGATACCAATCACACTGTCTTTGTTCTAAAAAAAATTAAAATCACAGTCTGGACAGTCAAAATTGGGATCGTAGCATGCAGATTTTATGCCTTCCTGCCGTGCTGTGGTCCAAACAAAAATCCCACCCACGCCAAAGTTCCCAGGAGAGAAACTTCCAGAGGTCTCTATGGGTGTTCTTCTCCCAGAGCACCAGTCACTGGGCCCAGCACTGGGTGCAGGACACACCGTGCGGCTTCCCAGATATAAGTGGGACCACCAGGCAGTGGTGTGGGCTTATGGGGCAGGGGTAGGCATTTTAGGATGGGAGGAGGAACCATCCCGGGAGGGGGTGGGTGGGACCAATGGAGGAAGCCTCTGCTGGATCCTATCCTCTGCCTCTGAAAAGCCCAACACAGAGCTTCCCTAGTCTGTGCTGGCAAAATAGCTGGTGTAGATTTGAGAAGCCCTATTGCAGGGCCTGGGGCTTTCCTCAGGGGAAGAGGGCAAAAGTCCCTTTCACCTGAGAAGACCTCTGGTGGCTTCCTGGCACCTGTGGGATACAGCGGTTGCCACTATGGTGCCACTGTTCCTTCGGGCACCAGGAAGGATAGAATTGGGCTGCTCATAACCCCTCCTTCATGTTGCTGTGCCAGTCTTGATTGGTTCCTCCTGTGGCTGCTTGTGTTGGGGTGGCTCCACAGGAGGGGTCTGATGGTGTTGCAAGGTTCAAAAGCAAATTCAGTAGGCAAGAGTGGTGATCATCTGCAAGCTTTATTTCATTGCCAGCAACGGGCTTCTCAAGGGACTCCTGTCCAAAGCGATGAGAGCAATTTTTCCAGTCTGAATCTCTCCCTTATATTTCATTTTGGCTCCTTTGTTTGAGGAGTTTTGCACTTCTCATTGGCTGGAGTTTGACATCATAGATGGGGCTTTCTCTGGGTTGGCTAGAGATAGCTTTACAAACATTTGATTGGTTGGCTTCAAGTTACAGGTTTCAAATAAGGCAATACCATACATTTAAACATATAGAAAACTTTGTTTTCAAGTACCAGTAGAGAGCACTGTAGCCTCATTTTTCTTCAGAACTGGCTTCTTGGCATGTCCTTGTGCTTATCACTTGGCATTCTTAACTTGGTTGGCCTTGGCATGTTGCAAGGAGCCACCTGTTTATCTCTAACATTCTTTCTTCCAGACACCGTGAGGCTCTCTGCCAACATTTGTCTAAGCTGAGCCTTTTCTATTCCATGCTGTGATCCCATATGTGACCTGTTACTTTGATGTATAGTGGTGCAAACATATATTTAATACAAGACAAACCAAATTCTTATTGAAAATAAGGATTTTAAGAAATCTTTTCTCATTTTATTTTAACTACCGTAGATACTCAGGTATAGTACGTGAAGTTTTTGCCAAGTAATCAAGCTCCAATTCTCACTTCGCCTTATCTCCGGGTCAATCAGAGGGCAGAACCTTTCAACTCTGAACAGGTTCTTTGTCTGCTAAGCTTAGGCAGGCAGCTGGTTAGTTGCTATAGTTACTTTCCTGAGACCTTTCAGCCAAAGTTAACCTTTTATTCCCCTCCATTCCCTTTTGCTGCTGCAACACAATTCCCTTTTGCAAAGGCTTTGCATTTGGCAGAGATCTTTTTTTTTCAACACCAGGATGGGATCCCCTTTCCATTTGAAGCAACAATTCCCAGGCTACAATTCAATGCAGCATTACTTAAGAATAACACCCATGGAAAGCAGTGGGTCTACTTCTGAGTAAAAAGGATTGCAAATATATGCAGCTGCATCTCTCTGCTGTGAATTGAATTGCACACTCTCAGTTATGTGTTATGGCTTGTATGTTGTATGTAGAGCTTCTGGCTTAACACACCAGACACCTTAAAGGTGGATTTGATTCATGGTTCTCCTGCAGTGGTTGCCAACCTTTTTCACTTGCATATCCCTTGGCAATAATAAATTGTACCCTTCATATTAGCAAGATGTTTGTAATAATACAAGCCCTCATCTCCTCTCTATGAAAACCCAGGCTTCATGTATTCATCACAGTGTCTTCTCTTTTTATATGTTTGAGGAACAGAAGACTCTGCCTTTGCACTGTTTTGCACCAGAAGTGTGCTGAGAAATTCTGGGTGATTGATCACTTTACATATTATGTTTCAGCTTTTTTGCTGTGCTGGTTTTCAATCACTGGTTCATACATGAATTGATGACCAAAAACTAGCTGTTGGTGGGGCTTTCAAAGCCAACTAGCTACCTCCCTTCCTGCCTTGCTGATCCTTGCGAGGCATTCTGGAGCATGAACTGCCTTTTTCTACCATTATTCCATTCTTTTTCAAGTACCCCTAAAGGTCCTGTTGAGTGTCCCTAGGAATACATGAATACCAGGTTGGGAACCACTGATTTACTGGTATGTTGTTTACAATGCACTTACTCTGATAGTGTTTACAAAAAGGTGGTGAAGACCAGAATTTAAAAAGAATAAAAATGCATCTTATGATCTTTTACTATGTTTTTAATAAATTAGAGGCTACAGTTCTTAGGTAACAATTAGTGGTAGGTTATTTTTCAGTATCTGGCCTGGGGTAAAATCAGACAAAACTATAGTCAGACACCCCTCTAAGTTTAACCCCCGACTTATCCGAGGGTCATAGAAAATTCCGTGATTGTTGGCTCAAAACCTGCCTTTGACTTATCTGTGGGGTCGACTTATAGGCGAGTATCTACGGTAAATCTCATTTCCCTCTGTCTGTTGTAGTCCAGACAGTTCATGGATGTTTTGTTATCTGTTCCTGTCTAGCTGTGTTTGCTTCTTTGTAGAAAATGCTATTTGAATCTGCCAACAGATAAAAAGTTGCATTACTAAGACTTCTCCTTCACCATAATGTTGCTTAGACTTCTCCACTACAATGTTGCAAGTCCCTTACCAAAATGTTACTAGTTTGTGTGTTTTCAGTCTCATAACTTTTCAATTTTCCTGCCTTCTGGTGCCAAAAGTTTTATCTTTGAAAAGCAACTTTTCCCTCTTGCTTTCCCCTTTGCTGTTGCCAAAAGTCTGTCTTTGAGATGTAACTTTCCAAAAGTATCAAGCAGGACTTTGACTCTACAGAAATACAGACTCCCACATTCCAAAATTTCCCTGTGAGACAGACTCATTGTTAGAGCTGGAAATAACTTTTGCCAAGGTTGCATCTGAGTTACATTTGAGATGTGAGGCTTAAGCATCTTTAATAGTAAAATCTAATAGCTTTTTACTATTCTGTGTGTTTTATTAAACATTCTAACAGTTAAACTAACTTTAAAGGCACTACATTCTTATATATATGTTAATTATATTTTAAAGACAATCTCTATTAAGGCAGTGAAGAATATTGGCAAGTATGCTAACTTTCTACTCTCTTTGACATGAAACTTTGGTATAGCTCTCCCAGTGTTTAATATGTAACACTGTTCTTCTGAAAGAATTATGATTTAAACTGCAAATTCCCTTTTTTCTTTTTCTCTTCTCTTCTCAGATGGACATTTCTCTCTTCATTGCTTATCTGTTTGCTTTGCTGTTGCAGGTTACAGGCAAGGATGAAACTGGACACCAGGAGGATTTCAAGGAAAACAAGTTTTATTTCTTTTCAGCTGCTGGCTGGTCACAGAGGAATAGCTTCTAAAGTCTGCGACCTCGAATTTCTCGGGACTCTGAGTTGATATACAAAACAAACTTTCATTGCAAAGCATTGGCTAGACTTCTGATTGGCAGAATGTAAATTGCAGAGCCTTAGATACATTCTTGATTGGCAAACAGCATATCACATGATGCTTTGTCCCTGCCTACACAGCCCCTTACTCAATTCCTGCCCAGCATGCTCTTACTAAATGTGGCATTTTAAAACATGTGAAATCTTTCTTACTGTAAAATCCCCTCTTCTCTGCATTAGCTCATAGCTCACCTGCAAAAGCCCTTTTTCTCCTCTAACCACCTGTCTGTTGCGGTTAGCTAGCAGTTTCCTGTTTTTGAGGTACTAGCTGCACACGACTTCCTCTTACACAGAAGGGCATTCAGAGGGCATCTTTTAAAATGTCTTGTTGACCCAAGTAGCTAAGTATAGGGCCTACTTTGGCCAAAGCACTTTGCTTATGCTCACAGCTAGGCCCAAACGGGGGCCTGAAAGTGGACTCACTTTAAATTCTGGGGCTTCTCTCTCACATTGCAAACAAAAGGCCTGTTGATGTTGCCTGCATTCCCCATATCCTTCCATCTTCCCTTATGTTCAAAACAAGTGCCTTTGTCCAAATTATGTTATTCTTTATCTCTTGTTCTGCTGCCAAGAGTTCCTGGCACTCTGCCAATTTTGGCAGCTTGCAGTTTTCAAACTTCTTCTTCAGACAGAGACAGTGTGGATTTTAAGTTTAAGCCGCTAAGCACTTGCTCTAAACATTTGATTTGTTCCATAGCATAGGTGGCTTTCACTACCTTGCATCATCGGGGCCCATGCCTGTGCCTGGCCAGCTATCCAGGAATAGCCAGTTCAAATCCCTGCTCAGCCATGAAGATCACTTGGGCCAGTCACCATCTCCCAACCTAATCTACCTTACAGGATAGTTGTGAAGATAAAAGGAGGAAAAGAAGACATGGACACTGTCCTAGGCTTCTTGGAAGAAAGATGGCATATACAAGCAAAGAATAAATAGATGCTTACTTGGATATAGATGTGATTGTGGAGAACAAAAACCAATCATCCCCAGGGTCCAGTGGGAAGGTTTTCCAGAAGAGAGTGTAGAGCAGGTGACAGAAGCACATGGGGGGCTCTTTCTCTGGGTTAGCATCTTTGCCATAGACCAGCCAAACTCCCGTCCCAGATCAAATCATGTGGTGTGGGTCCATGTGGATCTGTGCCAGCTATTTAATCATTTTGGCACTGCTGCATTGGCAGGGTAAAAAAATAGGTTTGAGCTCTCAAGCCTGAAAGGATGATGATGGTGATGAGTAAAATACTTATTACTCACTGATGCCTTTGGTATCACACATAGTTTGGTCCTTATATACAGGGGGCTAGGTATACAGGTATATGCCTAGACCAGGGATGTAAAACATAAGGCCTACTTCCAGGATGGGTCAGGTGAGGGGCAGCAACCTGTGGGCCACTGTGAGATACAGGAAGCTGGACTAGATGGGCCTATGGCCTGATCCAGTGGGGCTGTTCTTATGTCCTTATGTGCAGGCACACCTTTGTCCACCAGCCAGCAGCTGCACAAGCACCACCCCCAGCAGCAATGTCCACTTGCACACTGTCATGGATATGTACAGTTCAGGCCTAGTAGCACTGCAAGGCCTGAACCAAGCTAAAACAGTAACACAGAAGTGGCTTGCATTTCCTGGCTGCTAGGATTTACATCTCAATGGAAGGTGATTATGTAGCACCTAGGAGCCAGAAAGACGCCCATCAAGGATGGAATGCAGCTGTAGATCACCAAGGGGGAGGGAAGAGCTGAGAGGGTGAGCTTCCAGCCCCACTTCCGAGGAAAGGGTCTTTGTTCCCGGTCTCTGGGTGAGAGAGGTGGTGGGTGCGCATCCTGCCCCACCAGGACCATGTGGCCATAGGTAACTGGCCTGAGGATCTACAAAAGAAGCTGACCCAGGTGAGGGTTAGAGAATAATAGAGTTAGCAAGTTAGCTTTGTTGTTTTATGCTGATATTTCCTAGAAGTTTTTATGCCTCTAGCATTTGCTGCCTTTTGTAACCTTTTTGTAACCTTATGTGTTTAATAAAGTAGAAAATCTTTTTACCATGTTGGTTCATTGTCTGTTGGGGACAAAGGTTCAGAATCCTGCCTAGCCGTTCAGCAAGCTACCAAAAATCCTCATTGTGGACTAGAAACTTGAGGACTGAGACTTTAAGTAAAGGAAGTGCTCAGTGCCTACAAGGGATATAGTTAAGCCTAAAGGGTCTTGGTTTCCCTGGACTGAGGCACTGGCTCTTACAGGGTGGTGGCAGTACTACCGACCAGGGATCTTTGAGAGCTCTAGGGTTCAGAACCAACAACTCTGAGCACCCAAAACCCTGGGAGTGAGACCCAAGTTTACGACACACACAAAGATAACAATTGGCTATGCTGACCAACAGGGAGAGTGAAGGAGAATTTGCTAGCAGCAACTAGGCAAAAGGAGGTGCACATGCACATACACAGAGGCATACAGAGCGAGCAAGAAGAGGCTGCTTTAGTAAAAAAAAATGGTCCCCCATTCACGCATGTATGCGGACAGCTTCACCTCCTCCTCCCCCCTCACATCCACCCCAGCTCTCCTTGCCTGCTAGGGGGAAGCAACAGGTTTCCCACTGTTTCCGTGGGATTTACTTCCAGGAAAGTGTGTATTGGACTGCAGTCTGAGCAAACTTGCTTTGTATCCTTGTAGCAAAGCCTCCAGCCTGAGTGAGAAATAGCAAAAGGGGGAGGGGAATTGAAGGCACTGGGCACAGAACAGTTTCTCAAGAGCTCACAGTTGAGCACTCTTGTTGTTAATAAAGCAGTTGGCTGGGAACTGAGCTTGCCTGGAAGGATGAAAAACATTTAATTTGCACAATTTTGTGCTTTGGAAGTTATACAGTACATATGAACTGCAGTGTCCTTCAGCTGATTGAAATTCTGGAGAGGATATTGTATTAATTCACAGATTCCATTTTTTGTTCTACTTCCTGCTGTTCAGTCAGAATGTTTTATATGATGTGTCTAATGCAGAAGAAAATAATGCAGCCTGTATGAAACCATCACTGCATACTGTACTGTTAACTCCCTGGGAAGTCCCCCACCCAGTTCAGTGGGATTGGGTCACGGGTAAGCATGGCTAAGACTAGAGGCACCCAAGAGCTTGTGAGAGTATTAGGTCAACTGGGTCAGACTTGTGAATTATGTCCAGTTTAGCAACTTTGCAATGCATCCTGACTGAATCATTTTCGAATGTTTCCTACTGAAGAATGGCACCTTGACGTAGATTGTCCATCTTTACATAGAAAGAGAATGAGGGGATTGAAATGTTCCCTAGGGGCTGCTTTCAGTGGGACATAACTCTCAATTAAACATGTGTAGGACTGCAGCACTGAAGTATTCTGAGAGGGCATTTCTCCCATGCATTCATTCACCTCTTCAGAGATTCTGTTGAATGGACGTCTCCCAGCATGCAGGGAAATAGATGATGGACTCACTGTACAGACTTTACAGACTGTATGCACATCCTGCACCCTATACATGCTTATGTTTTTCTTTTTAAGAATCAAAAGACACTTTAAAAAAAATAGGAACAAATATTGTGGTCATGCCATCATATTTAATAGTCCAGATTAAGGGGCTGAATTTACAAAACTTCAAGGACCACCTTTCTTTTTTTTTAATTGGATGTGTATTCCGCCTTTCTCCCCAATGGGGACCCAAGGTACATGCACCTTCAGATACATGCACTAGAAAGAGCATAACATAGTACCCACTTCCAATATATTTCCCTAACCATACTGGAAGTTGTTGCCCCATACATCATAGAGTAGCACTTGCTTTCTTTGGGGCATTGTCAGGTTGTCAGGCATTGTCAGGTTTGGGGCATTGCCTGGAAATTGGAAGGAGTGATGTGTGAGTGAGATGGAAGGTGCGGGAGGGGAGGGGCATTGTGGGTACCTGGAAATTGGAGGGAGTGATGTGTGAGTGAGACAGAAGGCGCGGGAGGGGAGGGGCATTGTGGGTGCCTGGAAATTGGAATGAGTGATGTGTGAGTGAGATGGAGGGTGCGGGGGGAAGGGCATTGTGGGTACCTGGAAATTGGAAGGAGTGATGTGTGAGTGAGACGGAATGTGCGGGAGGGGAGGGGCATTGTGGGTGCCTGGAAATTGGAAGGAGTGATGTGTGAGTGAGATGGAAGGTGCGGGAGGGGAGGGGCATTGTGGGTACCTGGAAATTGGAGGGAGTGATGTGTGAGTGAGATGGAAGGTGCGGGAGGGGAGGGGCATTGTGGGTACCTGGAAATTGGAGGGAGTAATGTGTGAGTGAGATGGAAGGTGCGGGAGGGGAGGGGCATTGTGGGTGCCTGGAAATTGGAAGGAGTGATGTGTGAGTGAGACGGAATGTGCGGGAGGGGAGGGGCATTGTGGGTGCCTGGAAATTGGAAGGAGTGATGTGTGAGTGAGATGGAAGGTGCGGGAGGGGAGGGGCATTGTGGGTGCCTGGAAATTGGAAGGAGTGATGTGTGAGTGAGATGGAAGGTGCGGGAGGGGAGGGGCATTGTGGGTGCCTGGAAATTGGAAGGAGTGATGTGTGAGTGAGATGGAAGGTGCGGGAGGGGAGGGGCATTGTGGGTACCTGGAAATTGGAAGGAGTGATGTGTGAGTGAGATGGAAGGTGCGGGAGGGGAGGGGCATTGTGGGTGCCTGGAAATTGGAAGGAGTGATGTGTGAGTGAGACGGAAGGTGAGGGAGGGGAGGGGCATTGTGGGTACCTGGAAATTGGAAGGAGTGATGTGTGAGTGAGATGGAAGGTGCGGGAGGGGAGGGGCATTGTGGGTGCCTGGAAATTGGAAGGAGTGATGTGTGAGTGAGACGGAAGGTGCGGGAGGGGAGGGGCATTGTGGGTGCCTGGAAATTGGAGGGAGTGATGTGTGAGTGAGACGGAAGGTGCGGGAGGGGAGGGGCATTGTGGGTGCCTGGAAATTGGAAGGAGTGATGTGTGAGTGAGACGGAATGTGCGGGAGGGGAGGGGCATTGTGGGTGCCTGGAAATTGGAAGGAGTGATGTGTGAGTGAGACGGAAGGTGCGGGAGGGGAGGGGCATTGTGGGTGCCTGGAAATTGGAAGGAGTGATGTGTGAGTGAGACGGAAGGTGCGGGAGGGGAGGGGCATTGTGGGTGCCTGGAAATTGGAAGGAGTGATGTGTGAGTGAGACGGAAGGTGCGGGAGGGGAGGGGCATTGTGGGTGCCTGGAAATTGGAAGGAGTGATGTGTGAGTGAGACGGAAGGTGCGGGAGGGGAGGGGCATTGTGGGTACCTGGAAATTGGAAGGAGTGATGTGTGAGTGAGACGGAATGTGCGGGAGGGGAGGGGCATTGTGGGTGCCTGGAAATTGGAAGGAGTGATGTGTGAGTGAGACGGAATGTGCGGGAGGGGAGGGGCATTGTGGGTGCCTGGAAATTGGAAGGAGTGATGTGTGAGTGAGACGGAATGTGCGGGAGGGGAGGGGCATTGTGGGTGCCTGGAAATTGGAAGGAGTGATGTGTGAGTGAGACGGAATGTGCGGGAGGGGAGGGGCATTGTGGGTGCCTGGAAATTGGAAGGAGTGATGTGTGAGTGAGACGGAATGTGCGGGAGGGGAGTGGCATTGTGGGTGCCTGGAAATTGGAAGGAGTGATGTGTGAGTGAGACGGAATGTGCGGGAGGGGAGGGGCATTGTGGGTGCCTGGAAATTGGAAGGAGTGATGTGTGAGAGAGACGGAATGTGCGGGAGGGGAGGGGCATTGTGGGTGCCTGGAAATTGGAAGGAGTGATGTGTGAGAGAGACGGAATGTGCGGGAGGGGAGGGGCATTGTGGGTGCCTGGAAATTGGAAGGAGTGATGTGTGAGTGAGAAGGAAGGTGCGGGAGGGGAGGGGCATTGTGGGTGCCTGGAAATTGGAGGGAGTGATGTGTGAGTGAGACGGAAGGTGCGGGAGGGGAGGGGCATTGTGGGTGCCTGGAAATTGGAAGGAGTGATGTGTGAGTGAGAAGGAAGGTGCGGGAGGGGAGGGGCATTGTGGGTGCCTGGAAATTGGAAGGAGTGATGTGTGAGTGAGACGGAAGGTGCGGGAGGGGAGGGGCATTGTGGGTGCCTGGAAATTGGAAGGAGTGATGTGTGAGTGAGACGGAAGGTGCGGGAGGGGAGGGGCATTGTGGGTGCCTGGAAATTGGAAGGAGTGATGTGTGAGTGAGACGGAAGGTGCGGGAGGGGAGGGGCATTGTGGGTGCCTGGAAATTGGAAGGAGTGATGTGTGAGTGAGACGGAAGGTGCGGGAGGGGAGGGGCATTGTGGGTACCTGGAAATTGGAAGGAGTGATGTGTGAGTGAGACGGAATGTGCGGGAGGGGAGGGGCATTGTGGGTGCCTGGAAATTGAAAGGAGTGATGTGTGAGTGAGACGGAAGGTGCGGGAGGGGAGGGGCATTGTGGGTGCCTGGAAATTGGAAGGAGTGATGTGTGAGTGAGACGGAATGTGCGGGAGGGGAGGGTCATTGTGGGTGCCTGGAAATTGGAAGGAGTGATGTGTGAGTGAGACGGAAGGTGCGGGAGGGGAGGGGCATTGTGGGTGCCTGGAAATTGGAAGGAGTGATGTGTGAGTGAGACGGAATGTGCGGGAGGGGAGGGGCATTGTGGGTGCCTGGAAATTGGAAGGAGTGATGTGTGAGTGAGAGGGAAGGTGCGGGAGGGGAGGGGCAATGTGGGTGCCTGGAAATTGGAAGGAGTGATGTGTGAGTGAGACGGAAGGTGCGGGAGGGGAGGGGCATTGTGGGTGCCTGGAAATTGGAAGGAGTGATGTGTGAGTGAGACGGAAGGTGCGGGAGGGGAGGGGCATTGTGGGTGCCTGGAAATTGGAAGGAGTGATGTGTGAGTGAGACGGAAGGTGCGGGAGGGGAGGGGCATTGTGGGTGCCTGGAAATTGGAAGGAGTGATGTGTGAGTGAGACGGAAGGTGCGGGAGGGGAGGGGCATTGTGGGTGCCTGGAAATTGGAGGGAGTGATGTGTGAGTGAGATGGAAGGTGCGGGAGGGGAGGGGCATTGTGGGTACCTGGAAATTGGAGGGAGTGATGTGTGAGTGAGATGGAAGGTGCGGGAGGGGAGGGGCATTGTGGGTGCCTGGAAATTGGAAGGAGTGATGTGTGAGTGAGATGGAAGGTGCGGGAGGGGAGGGGCATTGTGGGTGCCTGGAAATTGGAAGGAGTGATGTGTGAGTGAGATGGAAGGTGCGGGAGGGGAGGGGCATTGTGGGTGCCTGGAAATTGGAAGGAGTGATGTGTGAGTGAGATGGAAGGTGCGGGAGGGGAGGGGCATTGTGGGTGCCTGGAAATTGGAAGGAGTGATGTGTGAGTGAGATGGAAGGTGCGAGAGGGGAGGGGCATTGTGGGTACCTGGAAATTGGAAGGAGTGATGTGTGAGTGAGATGGAAGGTGCGGGAGGGGAGGGGCATTGTGGGTACCTGGAAATTGGAGGGAGTGATGTGTGAGTGAGATGGAAGGTGCGGGAGGGGAGGGGCATTGTGGGTACCTGGAAATTGGAGGGAGTGATGTGTGAGTGAGATGGAAGGTGCGGGAGGGGAGGGGCATTGTGGGTACCTGGAAATTGGAGGGAGTGATGTGTGAGTGAGATGGAAGGTGCGGGAGGGGAGGGGCATTGTGGGTGCCTGGAAATTGGAGGGAGTGATGTGTGAGTGAGATGGAAGGTGCGGGAGGGGAGGGGCATTGTGGGTACCTGGAAATTGGAAGGAGTGATGTGTGAGTGAGATGGAAGGTGCGGGAGGGGAGGGGCATTGTGGGTACCTGGAAATTGGAGGGAGTGATGTGTGAGTGAGATGGAAGGTGCGGGAGGGGAGGGGCATTGTGGGTGCCTGGAAATTGGAGGGAGTGATGTGTGAGTGAGATGGAAGGTGCGGGAGGGGAGGGGCATTGTGGGTACCTGGAAATTGGAAGGAGTGATGTGTGAGTGAGATGGAAGGTGCGGGAGGGGAGGGGCATTGTGGGTGCCTGGAAATTGGAGGGAGTGATGTGTGAGTGAGATGGAAGGTGCGGGAGGGGAGGGGCATTGTGGGTGCCTGGAAATTGGAGGGAGTGATGTGTGAGTGAGATGGAAGGTGCGGGAGGGGAGGGGCATTGTGGGTACCTGGAAATTGGAAGGAGTGATGTGTGAGTGAGATGGAAGGTGCGGGAGGGGAGGGGCATTGTGGGTACCTGGAAATTGGAGGGAGTGATGTGTGAGTGAGATGGAAGGTGCGGGAGGGGAGGGGCATTGTGGGTACCTGGAAATTGGAAGGAGTGATGTGTGAGTGAGATGGAAGGTGCAGGAGGGGAGGGGCATTGTGGGTACCTGGAAATTGGAGGGAGTGATGTGTGAGTGAGATGGAAGGTGCGGGAGGGGAGGGGCATTGTGGGTACCTGGAAATTGGAAGGAGTGATGTGTGAGTGAGATGGAAGGTGCGGGAGGGGAGGGGCATTGTGGGTACCTGGAAATTGGAAGGAGTGATGTGTGAGTGAGATGGAAGGTGCGGGAGGGGAGGGGCATTGTGGGTACCTGGAAATTGGAGGGAGTGATGTGTGAGTGAGATGGAAGGTGCGGGAGGGGAGGGGCATTGTGGGTGCCTGGAAATTGGAAGGAGTGATGTGTGAGTGAGATGGAAGGTGCGGGAGGGGAGGGGCATTGTGGGTACCTGGAAATTGGAGGGAGTGATGTGTGAGTGAGATGGAAGGTGCGGGAGGGGAGGGGCATTGTGGGTACCTGGAAATTGGAGGGAGTGATGTGTGAGTGAGATGGAAGGTGCGGGCGGGGAGGGGCATTGTGGGTACCTGGAAATTGGAGGGAGTGATGTGTGAGTGAGATGGAAGGTGCGGGAGGGGAGGGGCATTGTGGGTACCTGGAAATTGGAGGGAGTGATGTGTGAGTGAGATGGAAGGTGCGGGAGGGGAGGGGCATTGTGGGTACCTGGAAATTGGAGGGAGTGATGTGTGAGTGAGATGGAAGGTGCGGGAGGGGAGGGGCATTGTGGGTGCCTGGAAATTGGAGGGAGTGATGTGTGAGTGAGATGGAAAGTGCGGGAGGGGAGGGGCATTGTGGGTGCCTGGAAATTGGAGGGAGTGATGTGTGAGTGAGATGGAAGGTGCGGGAGGGGAGGGGCATTGTGGGTGCCTGGAAATTGGAGGGAGTGATGTGTGAGTGAGATGGAAGGTGCGGGAGGGGAGGGGCATTGTGGGTACCTGGAAATTGGAGGGAGTGATGTGTGAGTGAGATGGAAGGTGCGGGAGGGGAGGGGCATTGTGGGTGCCTGGAAATTGGAAGGAGTGATGTGTGAGTGAGATGGAAGGTGCGGGAGGGGAGGGGCATTGTGGGTGCCTGGAAATTGGAGGGAGTGATGTGTGAGTGAGATGGAAGGTGCGGGAGGGGAGGGGCATTGTGGGTGCCTGGAAATTGGAAGGAGTGATGTGTGAGTGAGATGGAAGGTGCGGGAGGGGAGGGGCATTGTGGGTACCTGGAAATTGGAGGGAGTGATGTGTGAGTGAGATGGAAGGTGCGGGAGGGGAGGGGCATTGTGGGTACCTGGAAATTGGAGGGAGTGATGTGTGAGTGAGATGGAAGGTGCGGGAGGGGAGGGGCATTGTGGGTGCCTGGAAATTGGAGGGAGTGATGTGTGAGTGAGATGGAGGGTGCGGGGGGAAGGGCATTGTGGGTACCTGGAAGTTGGATAGAGTGATGTGTGAGTGAAACGGAGGATCCGGGGTGGGAGGGGGGGAAGGCAGCTCATCTAGGAGAAGGAAAACTCTGATCCCAAACCTCCACTGCCTTGTGGCTATATCCAGTTGTGGAAAAGGCTTCAGGAGTCAACCTCGAGGCAAAATCAGGAGCCAGAGTCCCTGAGGCAGTTCATGGCTGAACACAGTCACGTTCTGGCAACTCCTGCGATGCCACTGGAACCAACTGTATTGGCTTCTGCCTTTCCATTGGACCATTCCAGCGACGTGGAGAGGGGGGATTTGCTGCATGGGTAACAGCCTATCCTCCATGCCTTCTTTACCCAGGCTTTGCGCACTGGAGAGGACACTCCAACGTCGCCATACGGCGTCGGCACAACACGGGAAGCAGCAGTTTACCGGTTATAAGTCTTCGCTCGATTGGCGTAGAGCATGACGCCAGGGGCTGCTTCCGACAGTGGGAGAGATCATTGCATCTCATTGGGCAGCTACCGCCCACCTTAAGCTGGGCAGTGACCAGTCAGTAAGGTGCTGCCTCGCCACGGTCCGTTAACCTCAAGGGGTGCGTGGGGTTTAGGGTGAAAACCAACAAGCGGATCGACAACTCTGCACCACGCAACAGAAAACAGAAAACTCCTGCCCTAAAGCTGGGCACCTGGAATGTAAGGACAATGACACCTGGCTTCTCTGATGACCTGCAAGAAATAGACGACGCACGCAAAACAGCTGTCATCGACATGGAGCTGAGCAGACTGCAGATGGACATCGTCGCCCTTCAAGAGACGAGGCTGCCAGATTCCGGATCTGTCAAGGAGAGAAATTTCTCATTTTTCTGGCAGGGAAAACCACCAAACGAAACCAGGGAACATGATGTTGGCTTTGCAGTCAGAAATTCCCTGCTGAAGTCCATCATCCCACCTACTGTGGGAAGTGAAAGAATTTTGTCCCTGCAGCTTCAGTCATCAGCAGGACCTGTCACTCTCATCAGTGCTTATGCACCGACTTTGTCGTCTCCAGCAGAAGCCAAAGACGAATTCTATGATGACCTGGCCACCACTATCAAGAAGATCCCCGTAAAAGAGCCATTGTTCATCCTCGGCGATTTCAATGCTAGAGTTGGTGCTGATAACAGTTCATGGCCCACTTGCTTAGGTCAGTTCGGCATTGGGAAGATGAACGAGAATGGCCAACGCCTGCTAGAGTTTTGCTGTCATCATGGTCTCTGTGTCAGCAATACGTTCTTCAACACGAAGCCCCAACATAGAGTCTCTTGGAGACACCCAAGATCAAAGCACTGGCACCAGCTCGACCTGATTCTCACCAGACGCTCCAGCCTTCCCAGCACCAAGATCACATGCAGCTATCAGAGTGCTGCCTGTGACACTGACCACTCCCTGGTGTGCAGCAGAGTGAAACTGCAAACGAAGTGACTGTATCACACGAAAAAGGAAGGAAGACCTTGCATTGATACCAGCAAGACCCAGGATCAGAGAAAAGTGGAGGAATTTGCAAGAGCGCTTGAGGAATCTCTTTCAGGCCCGGTCGATGCAAACGCATCCAACAGATGGGAACATTTCAAGAATGCCGTTTACAACACTGCCTTGTCCATATTTGGCAAGAAGACCAACAAGATGGCAGACTGGTTTGAAGCCCACTCTGAGGAGTTGACACCAGTCATTGAGGAAAATAGGAGAGCTCAAGCTGCACACAAGGCCTGTCCCAGTGAGTGCAACCTGCAGGTCCTCCGAGCTGCTCGCAGCAAAGTCCAGCAGACTGCCAGGAGATGTGCTAACAACTACTGGCTTCAGCTCTGCTCCCAGATACAGGTAGCAGCTGACACAGGCAACATCAAGGGAATATATGATGGTATCAAGCAGGCCCTAGGTCCAACACAGAAGAAAATTGCCCCTCTGAAGTCTGCCACAGGTGAGGTCATCCAGGATCGGGCGCAGCAGATGGAACGCTGGGTGCAGCACTACTCTGAGCTATATTCCAGAGAAAATGTAGTCACCAAAGAAGCGCTGAACAACATTGAGTGCCCGCCTTTGCTGGAGGAGCTTGACAGTGAACCAACCCTAGAAGAACTTCACGTGGCCCTGGACTCCCTTGCCTTTGGCAAGGCACCTGGAAAAGACAGCATCCCTGCTGAAGTCCTAAAGTGCTGCAAAGAGATCATCGCTACTGAGCTGCATGAAATCCTCTGTCTCTGCTGGAGAGAAGGTGAAGTACCTCAAGACATGAGGGATGCAAACATCATCACGCTGTACAAAAACAAAGGTGACAGGGGTGACTGCAACAACTACCGTGGCATCTCTCCCTTAGCGTTGTAGGAAAGTTGTTTGCCCGAGTTGCACTAAAGAGGCTCCAGGTACTTGCAGAGAGCGTTTATCCAGAATCACAGTGCGGATTCCGAGCCAGCAGGTCCACCACTGATATGGTATTCTCCCTTAGACAACTGCAGGAGAAATGCAGGGAACAACGACAGCCACTCTTTATAGCCTTCATAGATCTCACGAAGGCTTTCGACCTGGTCAGCAGGGACGGCCTCTTCAAGATTCTCCCCAAGATCGGATGTCCACCCAGGCTCCTCAGCATCATCAGATCCTTCCATAAGGACGTGAAGGGCACTGTTGTCTTCGATGGCTCCACATCAGACCCCTTTGACATCCGAAGCGGCGTGAAGCAGGGCTGTGTTCTTGCACCAACCTTGTTTGGGATTTTCTTCGCTGTCCTGTTGAAGCAGGCCTTTGAAACTGCAACAGAAGGCATCTATCTCTGGACCAGATCAGATGGAAAGCTCTTCAACCTCTCCAGACTGAGAGCAAAGTCCAAAGTCCAGCTGAAATGTCTTCGTGACTTCCTCTTTGCCGACGATGCAGCTGTCACTACCCACTCTGCCAAAGATCTCCAGCAGCTCATGGATCGTTTTAGCAAGGCTTGCCAAGATTTTGGACTGACGATCAGCCTAAAGAAAACACAGGTCATGGTTCAGGATGTGGACTCACCTCCCTGCATTACAATCTCTGCGCATGAACTGGAGGTTGTCCATGACTTTGTGTACCTTGGCTCAACGATCTCTGACACTCTTTCTCTCGATACTAAGCTAAACAAACGCATCGGTAAAGCAGCTACCATGTTTTCCAGACTCACAAAGATAGTCTGGTCCAACAAGAAGCTGACGGAACATACCAAGATCCAGGTCTACAGAGCTTGCGTCCTAACTACACTTCTGTACTGCAGCGAGTCATGGACTCTCCGCTCACAACAGGAGAGGAAACTGAACGCTTTCCACATGCGCTGCCTCCGGCGCATTCTCGGCATCACCTGGCGGGACAAAGTTCCTAACAACACAGTCCTGGAACGTGATGGAATCCCTAGCATGTATGCACTGCTGAAACAGAGACGCCTGCGTTGGCTCGGTCATGTCGTGAGAATGGATGATGGCCGGATCCCAAAGGATCTCCTCTATGGAGAACTCGTGCAAGGAAAGCGCCCTACAGGTAGACCACAGCTGCGATACAAGGACATCTGCAAGAGGGATCTGAAGGCCTTAGGGATGGACCTCAACAAGTGGGAAACCCTGGCCTTTGAGCGGCCCGCTTGGAGGCAGGCTGTGCAGCATGGCCTTTCCCAGTTTGAAGAGACACTTTGCCAGCAGTCTGAGGCAAAGTGGCAAAGAAGGAAGGCCCATAGCCAGGGAGACAGACCAGGGACAGACTGCACTTGCTCCCGGTGTGGAAGGGATTGTCACTCCCGGATTGGCCTTTTCAGCCACACTAGACACTGTGCCAGAACCACCTTTCAGAGCGCGATACCATAGTCTTTCGAGACTTACCAATCTCCAGGTTGCCAATACAAATGTCAGGTTGTTGGCTTGTACTTTATGGTGGATCAAAATTTGCATATTTTCTGTCATTTGCAGTTAATGAGTTGCTGGGTGAAAACAAGATGCTTATGTCTGGTCATCACCTGCTTAATGACATCACTTCTGGCCCTCAGCAGGTGCCATGAATACTATTTGGCCTATTTTACAAAACGAGTTTGACACCCTTGGCCTAGAGCCCCATGGTAGTCCAGGAGGGAGAGAACACCCAAAATCTGGGAGGGTCTAAAGCCCCAATTGAACCTCTTCTCTTGGCCAAACCAGCATCACTGCAGAAGTGAGGGAGTCTGAGTGTGCAGCATTGCGGCTGATTCCTTTTCTCCCCCCACTGACTCCTTGCCCTGGTCTTGTTAAAAAAAGGGGCCCCTTGTTAATTATAAGGAACCCCTTTTCCCAGGAGGACTTCTTTCTACTGCAGCCATGCTCCACCTCTACCCACACCCTGGGTGCAAGACTGGATGCCCTGTCCACACCCTGCCTGTACTGTGGTCACCTTCCTTCTGTTCCCACCCCCTGTCTTTTCGAAAGGGAAAGCAAGAGGGAGGCTGGGAGAAGGGAGGGAGGAGGAGAATTGGTTTGATTCTGTTGGACTGCTACTAGACTGCTGCTTCAGCAATTGCACTGGTTGCCCATTTGCTTCCAGGTCCAATTTAAGGTGCTGGTATTGACTTTTAAAGCCCTTCATGGTTTGGATCCAGGTTAACCGAGGGACTGCCTTTTCCTGCCCTCTTCTACATTCTGGCCCACCCTCTTAGGTCATCTGAGGGGACTTTCCTTCAAGTGCCACCTTTATCCCAAGTTAATGGCAGCGTGAGGGCAAGCCTTCTCTGTAGTTGTGCCACAATTATGGAATTCCCTACCAGGGGAATTAAGAACTGCCCCCTCCTTCATAACTTTTCAGCAAGGGATCAAAACATTTTTGTTTCCTTTGGCATTTGGGTGATGGGTTGATGTCTGCCCTCTGTACCTCTGTAATAATGCTTTGGTTTAAATACTTGCCTCCCCCATAGGTTTTATTGTTCTTATTAATGATTTTATTTATTGTTTTACATGCTGTATATTTTAGTGTGGAATTTGTAAACTGCCTTGGGCATTTGCTTTGGCATAGGAAAGGGATGTAACTTTTTAAAATAAATAGATAAATAAATTGCTGTAGGGCCTTGAACCAGGGCTGAGTGTAGGAAATCAGCATGATATTGCCCCACAGCCACACCGCTTGGAGTCTGTGCAATACAAAATCGAATTTACATTTCAACTCTAGAATGTTCTTTCTGCCCCTTATTTCTACTATGCAACTTGTACTTCATTTTTAATATGGAGTTCATTTGATTCCAATCTCTTTGAGTGTTTTGCAATAGCTTTAAACCAGTTTATAAAAAAGGAAAGTTGTAGTTTTAAAAATCCCAAATAAATAGAAAAGGTATCTTTGAGCTCAAGCCTATGCATGTTTACTCAGAGAAGGTTCCATTTCTGCTGTATGTGTCTTTTGAGGTCCCTTATCCAATGGAATGAAGTAAACAAGCCCTACTCCTTTTCAGTGGGGATTAATAGACAGTCTTGCTTCTCCCACTTCCCACTCATCTGTCCCCTCCCCTATCCCATCTGTTGATCAATCTGTATCTGGGCAGGGCAGACTGGTGCTTACACTCTAGGCAAATTTCAAACATCTAAACATGATGTTTCTTCTTCGATCAGGCTCTTTAAAAAAAGGGTGCATGACTGTCCCAGACATAAGAATCATCCTCACCATATTATATAGGGTGCTGTGATATGGTCACATCCTATTTCCTTATTCTAAGAAGATATCATCGGTCACGTGGAAAATCTATGGGTTTTCTCGTTTTGTTTGGGAACTGGTGACTGTACAGATAGGCCATATATTGGAGTTCAGGAAGGATCAACTTTTGGCAGATTTTCAATGTCACATTTTCTAAATCATTCTTGAGGTTATAGCCCAAGATTTTGGCCTGTCCTGACTGAAAAGGCTTCAGTTTCCTGTCTTTGATTTTATTTCCATCAATTCCTGCTTCATCCAAGAGACACAACTCCATCAGTTCCTTCTGCCTCTTCTGTAGAAGCGTCACTTCCTTGTATAAAGCTCTTAGGCCCACCTTCTCCTGAATCTTACTCCAGAAGGTATTATTGAAGTGCTTGTAAAGTTTCCAATCCAACGCACACCACTCTTTCACTTTGTCCTGGCTCTCTGAAGTCAACCTCTGGACACTTTCTAGGCTCCTGCTGTTCAGCTTAAAATAAACCACATCATCCAAGTCCCAGCACAGAGTATTCTTCAGAAGGATCATGGATTCATCAAAGTAGTCAGCAAGCAACATCAACTGGAAATTCTGCTCAATGTCCTGTATGATGGACTGGATGTGGTCCTCATCATATACTGCATTGTTATCATAGCCCAAGTCAAACCACATGTTGTTCCTGGCATAAAAATTACGGTCCTTTTCACTCATATTGTAGTATGACCATGGAGATGACAGAAACTCATTCACATCTTTGGACTTTCTGAAAGCTGGTATATTTTTGTAATAAACATAAGAGGATTCCAGTAACGCAATTGGGTTCCTCAGGATAGTAAAATAGAAGGTGTCATTTGGCATTAGTCTTCTCACCTGTTGAATACAAGACAGAAGAGACTATGAGCACAGTCTCTGCTGAACAAAAGAATTAAAGAATTCCTGCTTCATTTTAAATTTAAATCAACAGATATAATCCCATCTAACTGGGCAGAGACACTTTAAAGGGGTGTCCTCTTTGTTTTCCTGTCCAGGGAGTGGAAAGAGGAGGAGGCAGAGGAGCAGTAGAGGCAAGTAAGCAGACAAATAGGTTCCTCACTCATCTGCTGCCTGAAGAGATCACTTCAGCCTGCCTTATGGATGGGCCAGCCCCAAGGAAAGAACAACTGCTCCTTTTCATTCCAGCATGGTTTCTGGAGGTTGTGGTTGGTGTCACCTCTGCATCTTTTAAGTTTGTGAGCCCTGTGGGGATAGGGAATCCTTTCTTAATTTGTTTTGCTGTGTAAATGCATTTGAGCTACTTGTGTTGTAAAGAGGTTTATAAATATCTTGCCTCTTGCAGATCTCAGGAAGAGTACTACAGGTTCTTGGCAAGCAGCAGCTCAGGGCAAATGCTTCTTGCCAAATGTGCCAGAAGTACTTGGCAAATGGTGTTAAGATGTTGGGCAGCCCAATCCTAACCTGCACTGGAAAAGGCAAGCTGGCCGGCCTGCACTGTATCCAGCACAGGGTTGGAGGTGGATCTGATGCAACTCAGAGTAAGGGAACTTATGTCCCTTTATCCTGTGTAATGCCCCAGTCACCTCGATGGGGCTGCCTGGATCTTCACCAGCTAAACAGCTGGTGTAGATTCAAGCAGCCTGGTGTAAGGCTAAGCTGCTCGGGAGAAGGGTTAGGATTCAGCCTAAGTGCCAGTCCCATCCTCCGCCTGGGCCTGGCCCACCCACTGCCTGCCTTTCCCCCACCCCGGAATGCCTCCTCCCCAAATCCCCACACTGGTGGCCCACCGCCACCACTGCAAATGCACCTTTGCCAAAGCTGGAGCTGGTGTGGAGAAGTTGGTACGCATCCTTGTGCCAGCCCCCTGACTCCTGCAGTGGTGCAAATGTGCTTTACCACACACTCGTGACACCTGGAAGTTGGCGAAAGGGACCTGAGACAGCTTAAGCATAATTTAGGATTGCGCTCAGGGTGTTAGATCCTTGTGAATCAAAGCAGTCAGGATCCAAAGTCTTTCCTCTTGTGTCACCATAACTTTTCCTTCCTTGCAAACATGGCTAAATGCCACCTAGGCTGTAGCAATTGTCAACTGACCCCCCCCCCCAAAGGCCAATTCCAACTCACCTTGACCTATAAAGCCTGAAGCAATAATCTGAGCAATTTATTGATACTATGACAGTTCTTCACTTAGGGTCAAACTGGATGTGACCATAAACACATAAGTAAAACTTCTCTGTTTTTCTCAAATAAATAGCATATGGGGTGGAGTGATAGGGGTGACATGAACTGGGATGAAACTATGTTGGGGGATCATGGGGGGGGTGAATGTGTGATCATACATTTCTCAAAATGTAAGATGGGGGCAAAATGTAAGATGGGGGAGCAGTTACAAGGAGGATCAGAAGATAAGAAGAAACCACCTCTCTCATGCTTACTGATTTTTTCCTAGGAAATGCACTTCCAAACCTTGGTCATTGGAATCCAAGGTCATTTTCCCAAATTGGGTACTTTGGGAGCATGGCTGATGGAAAATATAAATTGTTAAGAGGGGAAAAGTGACAGGCGAAGCAAGGTTAGGCACCCTGTTGAGGGCCCAATCCTATCCAGTTTTCCAGTGCTGGTGTAGTTGTGCCAGTGGGGTATGTGCTGCATCCTGTGGTGGAGAGGCAGTCACTGGGGATTTCTCAAGGTTTGGGAACATGTGTTGCCTTACCACAGGGCTGCATTGTGGCTACACCAGAGCTCAAAAGTTGGATAGGATTGGGCCCTCATTCTCCCCACAAGTACCATCTCATCCCTGCAGCAGTATTGCAAAAGAGTCACAGGGTTTCCACCCAGGGTTTCTCTCACAAGGTTCTGTTTGGCTCTGAGTTTGGCACTGCAAGGCTAGGGGGTACCAGTTCCTACATAAGCAAACTGAATGCCAACACTGGTCCAAGGCCTCCTTGTGCCTGAGGTGGAGTGCCAAATGCTTCCTCCCTTATGTGCTGCCTCTGCCACTCTAGCCCACTACTCTTCTCTCCTCCACACTTCTGCTCTGTCCCCCTCTTCCTTTTCCAATTCAGGGAAGAGGAGAAGGAGGATCAGAGGCAAGCAAGCAGATGGAGTTGGGCACCCCCCCCCCCACACCAATCTGCTGCCTGAGACAGCTGCTTCAGTTGACCTCATGGATGGGCCAGCCCTGCTTCTTGCCTCAGAAAATGCACCAGCTTCTGCACTCTGTACGTCTCCAGCCAACTAGCATCTACTGCAGGACAATCTTCTGGCTGAGGCACTATGGCAAATGCTGCATTTGGTAAAGGCACATCTATTTGGAAGTTTCCTGAACTCCTGGTTTTGCACAGAACCAAACTACAAACACCACATCACACAGGCCTTCCTGGATTGCACAATTCAGATTGCAGGTGCAGGATTGTATGTTGGCATACTTCCCCATATCAGGATCCTGCCTGTAGAAAGCTAGTCCAGGCGGGAGAAGCATTTTATTATTATTATTATTATTATTATTATTATTATTATTATTATTATTATTATTATTATTATTATTATTATTATTATTAATAATAATAATAATAATAATAATAATAATAATAATAATAATAATAATACAGGTATTTATATACCGCCTTTCATGGTCTTCAGATTTCTCCTCAGACTTTATTTCAAGGCAGTTTACACAGGCAGGCTATACTAAATCCCTATAGGGATTTTTACAATTGACGAAGGTTCTGTCTTTCAAGAACTACAACATTTCAGATGGATCCTTTTATGATCTGGTATCACATTCTGGCCTCCAGTTTCTTCCCACGCAAGCTGACAATCCTTCATATCTCACTTGAAGGGCGGCCAAAGAGCAGATGGAAAAACTCGGCTTGGCTTGTCAGCTGCTTCAAAGTCTCGCCGTTCACGGTGCCGGTGGTGGTGGCCTCGGTGCCGGTGGCCTCGAACTGGTGACCTTCAGCTGTTATCTTCAGGCAAATGGAGGCTCTACCCTCTAGACCAAACCTCCTGCCCTTTTAGTCTAGACTTTTCCATGGCCTGCTACTTTTTTTTTTAAACACTGAGGGAGCATTCATCTAAATCGGAAGTGTGGGAAGCAAAACTGAAAAAAAATAGGAGGTATGATGTGAACCCATGTGGACTGCTCTAAGACTTCAGGAGAAGCCTACCAATTAGCAAAGGCTGAGTGCAGTCAGATATGCTGAACCTGATCTGCTCGTCTGACAATCTTGTATCTCATTCCTCCCCGCCCCCCAATCTTGCAGATTTACCCCATGTCTCAATTCTGAGGACAAAATCCAAATCTGGCACCCCAAAAATTCAAGGCAATAGCATTTATATGGGGCTCCTTCTGTGCTCTTACCTGTGGCAAACTGAACCTTAGGTGGTTGCACATGATGTTGAAGTTTTGGCCAATAGTTTTGAATTCTTCAACAAATGTTGCTTTGAAATATCTAGGATAGCCCAAGTGGACATGCGGGCCTGTTGGAAGGGCCACGGTGAGGTTGTGTTTCTCTGAGAAGCGGTAGAGGATATTTAGGATGGTGCTGCTGGCAGTTTTGTGAGTCTTGAGGAACATGACATTGGTGATGGGTTTACAAGGTTTGGTGTCAAAGTAGAAAACAGGCCACTGTCTGTATTAAAATAATAAAATGGAATGAGAAGGGGAAGAAGGTAATTGTTTCAACTTTAGAAAGTATCTTTCCCATCTGAAAACTGTACTATCTACCATTGCTGCTATATCCTTCTCTGCTCTCCTTTGTCCTTCCTAAACCATTAACCTGAGTTGCTTTTCATTGTGCAATTTCAAAAGAGCTGATAAAAATCCAATAGCTCCATCGGAATAGTTCCCAGGAAGTCTAAATCAGCCTTGCCATCAGATTTATAGGATTTCTACTATTGTGGACAAGATAACCCCTGCTAATTCGGTAAGAGGCACTTTTTCAAGTGAGTTCTCCTTTTTTTTAGCAGGGGGAGAGTAACTGGCCCACCTCACCCCAGCAGTGTCTGTTCTAGTGGCTGTCTGCTGGTATTCTTTTTGCATCTTTTTAGATTGTGAGCCCTTTTGGGACAGGGAGCCATTTAGTTATTTGATTTTTCTCTGTAAACCGCTTTGTGAACTTTTAGTTGAAAAGCGGTATATAAATACTACTACTACTACTACTACTACTACTACTACTACTAATAATAATAATAATAATAATAATAATAACCATTTCAGTTTGTCCAGAATTTTATCTTTCACTCTTCATATGACACTATAAGCCAAGCTATTGCTTCTCATCTCTGCATCTCCTCTGCTTCTCAACTCTCCTTGCCATCAGAACATGAGGGCTTGACTGCATTGGCATATTCCCATGTGTTGGAGCTGCACTGAATAGGTTCCAGTCCACATCTAAAATGTGCAGATGGTACCTTGCCCTTCAGTTTCCTTCAGTTTCACCTTCACTGCACTGTACATGCATGTGACTAGAGTGTTGGTGCAGCAGACATGGTCTTATTAAAGTAGTATATCATTAATGGAAACAAGCTAGAAATGAGCAGTAAAATAATAATGAATATAAGAAGTATTATGCCAAGCATCTAAAAACAAGCACATCAGGAAGATCTCAGTTGCTGCTTATATATTTATTCTACTAACTGAACATGCTAAATACTGTTCTTAAAATATATGAGAAGTCATGGAAACAGACAACTATCAGAATAAGGCAATCTCTTGCAGATTTCATTTAGTGGGACATTTCATCCATAATGATAATTTTTTTCAAACCATTCCATAATTATAGACTATGGTACGTTTTCCCTCTAGCTATCATTTGAATTGTTGCAACAGAAAGACAAAATGTACTGTTATTTAGGAGTAAACTATTGATTTTAGTAGGATTTGCTTTTGAGTCAATATGACTAGGATTGGGTACACAGAGGAATATGGTAAAAAGCATAAAGATGCATACAAGTACATTTTGATCTCTATATGTTTTGGAGATGCTCAAGCATTAGCATGGCAGAAAACATGTTCAGCAGTATAAATGCAAAGCAGGAACTTTAGACACTTCTAAAGAGACCATCCAAAAGCTAGTTGTAGCATCGGTGAAGTTAAGAGGATGGATTCTGCAGTACGCCTCTTCTGACAAGCCTGTTCGCTGAAATGTATGACCCAATGCAGAAATGAAAAAATGGGACTATACTCAAAAGCAGGAGTGTCAAACTCATTTCTTACAACAGGCTGAATAGTATTCATGGTGCCTGCTGAGGACCAGTAGTAATGTCATTATGTGGGAACTGATGTCATTAAGCAGGTGATGACCAGAAATAAGCACATTTTTCTCACTTAAGAACTCATTAGCTGCAATGATAGAAGAGAAAATATGCAAATCTTGATCATATTTACAAGATAAGGGACAGCCCAATTATCACACAGGCTGTCCTTCCAGCAGCGTCCTTCTACCAAGGCATCACTTCACAGCTCAGCAGCTGAGAGGTGCTCTGCAAATTTATCTTTTTGCAGAAGTGGAGCTGCTGAAAGGGTGGCCAGTGCCTTGGCAGCTTCTCACTTCTTTCTCATGCCTCTTGGTCTACCTCTTCCCTTGTACCATTCCTTGCCTTCTGGGGCCTCATTCCATCTCAGCACCTCTGCAGAAGTGGCGCTGCTGAAAGGGTGGTGCTGGAACAGCCCAATTATCACATGGACTGTCCTTTCAGTAGTAACACCTCAGCAGAAGCAGCACTGTTGAAATGGCAGCTTTCATAATAATTGGGTTCTACCAGCACCACCCATTCAGCAGTGCCACTTCTGCCAATGTATCATTTTGCAGCTCACCTGCTGAGAGAGGCTGATGGTGTTGCTGGGAAAACCCAGTTATCATGGGGCTTCTGTGGGCTGAATCTGGCCCATGGGCGTTATGTTTGACACCCCTGCTCAAAAGTCATTTTTGTTTTACCCCATCCCCAATATCATGTTCTCAGAAATCCTGACCTGCCTAATGGAAACATCGAGATTTGTGGAGCAGATGTGAGTTCTCTAGCAACAACAGTTATCCTCTCTAGTGTAGCTGCATTAGAAAATCAACTTACTTGATGAACTTTACATCAGAGTGAAAGAATCCTGCCAATACCATTGCTCCCAGCCAAAAGATAAGACAAGTAAATTGTCGAAAATACCTAGAAAAGAACCAAGCCATGATCTGCATTTCAATTCATAAAAATATGGCATTAAAATTATCTTCCATATGCTACACCAATACTTCCAAAACTTTTTAACACTGGGACCCACTTTTAAAAACGACAATCTATCATGACCCTCTAGACAAAAAAGAGGCCTTGAAAGAAATAATATTTTATTTATCAATAAGTGATTAATTATTTATTAATTATTTATTAATAATAATCAGTGTCCTCTGCTCCCAAGGCTGCTAGAGACCTTATTGATCATGCATATGTGTAGTCATTTGCTAGATTCTCCCTAGAAATAGAGTTTAAACATTTACAGTCATTCTAGGATACCCAGAAGACTGAAATGGAGAGCAGGATGTGCAGTTTGGGACTTCCAGGCCAGTCAAAAGGTTGAAACTTGGTTCACACATGATCTACAGCATGCCAATTACTGAAGAATATCAGAAAATGTGACATTTTAATTTGGGGGGTATGAAGATTACCTCATATCACAGGTTAGCATTCCAGCTAATGATTTTCTTCTGCAAACCAGGCAAGGGTGCTTGCAAAGTCTTTTTTGTTTGTTTCCAAAACTTTTTGCGACACACCAAAAATCAGCTTGCAACCCACTGGTGGGTCCCAACCCACAGTTTGGGAAACATTGAGCTACATTACTGGGCAAGAGCCTCTGTAACACAAATGCATAGATTTCCCACATTTAAATGTATTTACTCCTTTTAGAACAAAAATGGCAGGAAGTTGGGGACAAGTGGGAGGGACCACTTACACGTAGCATTGCAGCACTTTCCGTTTTGCCCCTCCTCTAGCTATACTACTGATGGTCACCATGTTGATCCTGCTGGCACTGAAGCATTAGATAGAATTGTCAGTTTTTTGTCTTGTGGCCATTTGGCCACCTGTTTACCTGTTTTTCCCCTTATGCATATTTTTATATCTGCCAGCTGAGGATAACAGTTTATGCATGTGATGAAGTGGGTTCTGATTCAGAAAATTGCATGATGCCACAATATATTTTTCAGTCTAAGCACTGGCGTAGCTAGAGGGAGGGCGGCGCACTAAGTTTTGCAGGGAGCCTCCCTGCAGCGTGCAAGCGGCTCCTCCGCTTTGGAGCCATGTGGAGGGGGGAAACAGAGGTGAATGGCTCCCAAGGGGAGGAAGAGAAGCCACTTGCATGCTGCAGAGAGGCTCCCTGCAAAACATAGTGTGCCACCCCCCCTCTAGCTATGCCAGTGAGTCTAAGGCATCACAAGACATTTTGCGGTTGCAAAAGATTAACATGTCAACTCCTGAGAATTCTCTGTTAGAGATCTCCCTGCTCACAGAAACCAGGAAAAAAGGAAACTACATTTAAACCAGGTTGTTAGGAGTGTCGATAGGCTGGTGGTGGTTTGACATTCTAGCCACTACAAGGCTGCAGAATGCAAGCACACTTTTCCTCTTGCGGGATATGAGGCATGCAAAAATGTTGATGGATTGGCAGAAACCTGGATGTCATGTCCAGAGAGAGACACAAATGGAACCAGTGTAAAGACTGCAGTTCTCATGTGCTGGGCAAGGAAAGTGGATGGCAGACAGCTCTCAATTTTTAAAAACTGCCACACTTGTGAACTGCTCTAATGTTATCCAGCAGAGCACTACAAGACATGTGAAGCCTCTCTAAGGCAGTATTTCTCAACCAGTGGTACGGGAACCACTTGTGGTACTTGAGGTGGTGTCTGGTGGTACTCACAGGACCCCTGAACACCTGCTACCCGGCAAAGAGACAAGGAATGCATCACAACCAACAGTGGCAGAAGGCTCAGCTCAGCTGGCAGAGCTCCAAAGCATGCTTTTTCACACTCAAAAATGCCCTCCCATCTATCCTGAACCTCTTACTGGTGTTTGTCACATTGTATCTGGCCTTCCAACCCAGAAGCAACTGGCAGTGATGTTTTCTGGTGGTACTTAAAATAGTACTTCGTACCATGTGAAGTGGTACAGCAGAAGAAAAACCTTGAGAAAGACTGCTCTAAGACAGGGGTGCCCAAACCCTGGCCCTGGGGCCACTTGCGGCCTCGGAGACTCCCAATCTGGCCCACTGGGAACCCCCATCTCTAATGAACTCTGGCCCTCTGGAGACTTGCTGGAGCCCGTGCTGGCCCGACACAACTGCTCTCAGAGTGACAGCCAACTGTTTGACCTCTCGTGTGAGCTGTGGGACAAGGGCTGCTTTCACTGCTTGCTGTTTCATGTCTGTGATGCAGCAGTGGAAAGGTAGGCCTTGCTTTGTGCAAGGCCTTTTATAGGCTATGAGCTATTGCAAGATCTTCATTCAGTCATATAAGTTCCATCTCTAATATATTCATTTATGTAAATTTATTCAAATTTGAAATGTAAATTAACTTTTTTTCCTGGCCCCTGACACAGTGTCAGAGAGATGATGTGGTCCTCCTGCCAAAAAGTTTGGACAGCCCTACTCTAAAGCATACTCAACCGATCTGTTGTTCCTCAGGCAGTTACTAGAAGGTATACTGTATATACTCGTCTATAAGTTGGAAAAAAAATTATACCTTAAAATTGACCCTGAAAACATGACATATACACAGGCAAATATGGTGAATGAGCATCTGCTTGGTGAGGTGCGGGGAGCATAAGAACAGCCCCACTGGATCAGGCCATAGGCCATCTAGTCCAGCTTCCTGTATCTCACAGCGGCCCCACCAAAAGCCCCAGGGAGCACACCTGATAACAAGAGACCTGCATCCTGGTGCCCTCCCTTGCATCTGACATAGCCCATTTCTAAAATCAGGAGGTTGCACATACACATCATGGCTTGTAACCCATAATGGATTTTTCCTCCAGAAACTTGTCCAATCCCCTTTTAAAGGCGTCCAGGAGAGACGCCATCACCACATCCTGTGGCAAGGAGTTCCACAGACCAACCACATGCTGAGTAAAGAAATATTTTCTTTTGTCTGTTCTAACTCTCCCGACACTCAATTTTAGTGGATGTCCCCTGGTTCTGGTGTTATGTGAGAGTAAAGAGCATCTCTCTATCCACTTTATCCTTCCCATGCATAATTTTGTATGTCTCAATCATGTCCCCCCTCAGGCGTCTCTTTTCAAGGCTGAAGAGGCCCAAACGCCTTAGCCTTTCCTCATAAGGAAGGTGCCCCAGCCCAGTAATCATCTTATTTGCCCTCTTTTGCACCTTTTCCATTTCCACTATATCCTTTTTGAGATGTGGCAACCAGAACTGGACACAATGCTCCAGGTGTGGCCTTACCATAAGTTTGTACAACGGCATTATAATATTAGCTGTTTTGTTCTCAATACCTTTTCTAATTATCCCAAGCATAGAATTGGCCTTCTTTACTGCTGCCACACATTGGGTTGACACTTTCATTGACCTGTCCACCACCACCCCAAGATCCCTCTCCTGATCTGTCACAGACAGCTCAGAACCCATTAGCCTATATGTGAAGTTTTGATTTTTTGCCCCAATGTGCATGACTTTACACTTACTTACATTGAAACACATCTGCCATTTTGCTGCCCATTCTGCCAGTTTGGAGAGATCCTTCTGGAGCTCCTCAAAATCATTTCTGGTCTTCACCACTCAGAAAAGTTTGGTGTCATCTGCAAACTTAGCCACCTCACTGCTCACCCATGTCTCCAGGTCATTTATGAAGAAATTGAAGAGCACCGGTCCCAGGACAGATCCTTGGGGTACACCGCTTTTCACCACTCTCCATTGTGAAAATTGCCCGTTGACACCCACTCTCTGTTTCCTGGTCTTCAACCAGGTCTCAATCCATGAGAGGGCCTGTCCTCTAATTCCCTGACTGTGGAGTTTTTTCAGTAGCCTTTGGTGAGGGACCATGTCGAATGCCTTCTGAAAGTCCACATATATAATGTCCATGGGTTCTCCTGTATCCACATGCCTGTTGACCTTTTCAAAGAATTCTAAAATGTTTGTGAGGCAAGACTTACCCTTACATAAGCCATGCTGATTCTCCCTCAGCAAGGCTTGTTCGTCTATGTGTTTTGAGATTCTGTCTTTGATGAGGCATTCCACCATCTTACCTGCTATAGATGTTAGGCTGACTGGCCTATAGTTTTCTGGGTCCCCCCTCTTTCCCTTTTTAAAGATCGATGTGACATTTGCTATCCTCCAGTCCTCTGGCACCGTGGCTGTTTTGAGGAACAAGTTGCATATTTTAGTCAAGAGATCAGCAACTTCATTCTTCAATTCCTTAATAACTCTTGGGTGGATGCCATCAGGGCCCGGTGACTTATTGATCTTTAATTATCAATTAGGTCTGAAACAGCTTCTCTTTTAACCTCTATCTGACTTAATACGACTTAATCTGACTCGTACCTTGGTCAGGAGGGGCCATTTGGGCAGCAGTATCTGCCCAAGGTCTTCTACCGTGAAGACAGATGCAAAGAACTCATTCAATTTCTCTGCCATCTCTAAGTCTCCTTTTATTTCCCCTTTCCCTCCCTCACCATCCAGAGGGCCAACCACTTCTCTGGTGGGTTTCCTGCTTCTAACATATTTGAAGAAGCTTTTATTATTCCCCTTAATGCTGCTGGCCATGTGTTCCTCATAGTCTCTCTTGGCCTCCCGTATCGCCTTCTTACATTTCTTTTGCCACAGTTAATGTTCCTTTTTATTCTCATTAGGGCAAGACTTCCATTTATGGAAGGAAGCTTCCTTGCCCTTTACGGCCTCTCTAACTTGGCTGGTTAGCCATGCGGGCACCCTCCTGGACTTGGTCGAGCCCTTCTTCCTTTGCGGTATATGCTTCCGCTGGGCCATTACTGTTGATTTGAGCAACCTCCATGCACTCTGTAGAGATTGGACTCTTTTTACCTTCCCTTTCAACCTCCTTCTGACCAGCCTCCTCATTTGAGGGAAGTCCGCTCGTCGGAAGTCAAGGGTTTTTGTGAGAGATTTGCTCGGTATTCTTCCCCCAACGTGCATGTCAAAACGGATCACAGCATGATCACTGTTCCCCAACAGCTCAGTAACATTGACATATCTAACCAGGTCCTGAGTACCACACAATATTAAATCCAGAGTCACCTGTCCTCTGGAGGGCTCCATGACTAGCTGCTCTAAGGCACAGTCATTTAGCATGTCAATGAATCCGGTCTCCTTTTCGAGAACACAAATTGACCCAGTCAGTATGAGGATAATTGAAGTCTCCCATGATTACAACCCTGTCCCTCCTTGTTACCTCCCTGATCTGTTTCCTCATTTCAAGGTCCCCTTCCGGTTTCTGGTCTGGAGGACGATAGTACGCCCCCAGTATTATATCACTCCTCAGGCCTGGTAATTTAACCAATAGAGATTCTATGGAGTCGGACCCACCTTCAATCTCTACTTTGCTGGATTCTATCCCTTCCTTAACATAAATGGCCACCCCACCTCCAACACGTCCCTCCCTTTCCCTCCTGTTGAGTTTATAGCCCAGGATTGTGGTATTCCACTGATTTTTGACATTCCACCAGGTTTCCATTATGCCCACTATATCAAAGTTTTCTCCAGTCACCAAACATTTCAGTTCTCCCATCTTTGCTCGGAGACTTCGGGCATTTGCATAAAAGCATTTGTACATGGAATGCCCCAGGATGGGCTGCTTATTAGCTCCTTTATCCCTGAATCCTCTCATTGTGCCAAACTGTCTATCACATCCCATCACGCTACCATTCCCAATTTCTTCTCCTACTCTGTCTTTGCCTTGTTGTTCTCTAACCTCCCCATCCTCATCCCATAGGGATGAGGAGTCCCGAACCGGATGCCCCTCGGCTCCTGTCGGCCTTCCCCCAGAGATCAGTTTAAAAGCTGCTCTGCCACCTTTTTAATGTTATGCACCAGCAGTCTGGTTCCATTCTGGTTCAAGTGAAGCCCGTCCCTCTTGTATAGTCCCTGCTTTTCCCAAAACGTTCCCCAGTGCCTAACAAATCTATACCCCTCCTCCCTACACTACTGTCTCATCCACGCATTGAGACCCCTGATCTCTGCCTGCCTAGCTGGCCCTGCGCATGGAACAGGTAGCACTTCAGAGAACGCTACCTTTGAGGTCCTGGCTTTCAGCTTCCTATGTAATAGCCTAAATTTGACCTCCAGGACCTCCCGGCTACACTTGCCCATGTCATTGGTGCTGACATGCACCACAACCACTACCTCCTCCCCAGCACTATCTACCAGCCTGTCTAGACAAGAAGTGATGTCCGCAACCTTTGCACCAGGCAGGCAAGTCGCCATGTGGTCCTCACATCCGTCGCAAACCCTCTCTCTATGTTTCTAATAATCGAATCCCCCACTACAAGAAGCCCCCGACCCCCCTCCCGCCGAGGAGTATCCTGAGTGTGGAACTGGGGTATCCTGAGGGAACTAGGCTGAGAAGCAGGATGCAGGGGGTTAGGGAAAAGGAGCAATTTTACTTGCCAGAAATTATTCAGAGGCAGCAGCAGAAAGCAAGCAAACAAACAGAAAGTAGCCATTTTAGCTTCTTCTCCAAACAGAAAGAGAAGTGAGGGAGCCTATGGGAATTATAGTCTGCCTGAGGGCTGCTGCTGTGGAAGTGGAGCACTGTACTCCTAACAAAGCCTACAACTCTGTAAGCACCTTCATCTCCCTTCTTGTTTGGAGAAGAAGCTAAAATGGCTCCCATTTTTATTTTTATTTTTAAATAAATTGCCTCAGAGCAATTCCTAGTAAGTCATTTTATACCCCCCCAGACAGACAAGGTAAAAACTGAAACAAATGCCATGGCAAGTGGATGCAAAAGCACTCTTCTGGAAATTTCATGCAGATAGCACATTGTGGTGTTTGATCCTAGGGGAATATAAAGCCAAAGATTCTACAAAATACCACTTTGGGTCCTGCCTGACCCCCCTTCTTCACAATGGCAATAGGGCCAAACCAGACACGACACTGAAAACATCATTTGAACTTTCATCCTTTAAAAAAAAAATTAAATTAACAGCTATGGGGTGGGGTGGGGGGGTCCCAGTTTGAACTGGGAACATGCTTCCACATGCTGTTATGGTGTGGCATGGAATGCTCATCCTATAGAGATTTCCCTGGCTCAGAGTTTGATGGTCATTTGGATCCCGCTGAAGATCTTTTCATTTGTCCAGGCTTCAAGTCCTTTAGATCTGCTGGACACAGGATAGCATTCCAGAGTACCACTGATCCATGTCTGCTAGTACATAAGAACATAAGAACAGCCCCACTGGATCAGGCCATAGGTCCATCTAGTCCAGCTTCCTGTATCTCACAGTGGCCCACCAAATGCCCCAGGGAGCACACCAGATAACAAGATACCTCATCCTGGTGCCCTCCCTTGCATCTGGCATTCTGACATAACCCATTTCTAAAATCAGGAGGTTGCACATACATATCATGGCTTGTACCCCGTAATGGATTTTTCCTCCAGAAACTTGTCCAATCCCCTTTTAAAGGCGTCCAGGCTAGACGCCATCACCACATCCTGTGGCAAGGAGTTCCACAGACCAACCACACGCTGAGTAAAGAAATATTTCCTTTTGTCTGTTCTAACTCTCCCAACACTCAATTTTAGTGGATGTTCCCTGGTTCTGGTGTTATGTGAGAGTGTAAAGAGCATCTCCCTATCCACTCTGTCCATCCCCTGCATAATTTTGTATGTCTCAATCATGTCCCCCCTCAGGCGTCTCTTTTCTAGGCTGAAGAGGCCCAAACGCTGTAGCCTTTCCTAACAAGGTATCTTCCTAACCCCTTCTCCCGACAGACTCTGTGAGGCCCCCCCTCAACTGTTGCTGAGATTGTGGGACCTTGGACAATGGCATGGGATGTGATAAAAGGAGCTGCAGAAGGAGTGGGTACCCAGAAACCATGAGGGGCCAGTAGCAAGGACACCAACTGTTCATTGTTTTATCTCCTTTATGCTTGCAGCCTCCATGCCATATGACATTGCCAGAGGTCTCCCAACTCTCAGCAATAGGTCTGGGGGCACAGGAAGCTTCAGTAGGGAAAAGGGGTGAGGCATGTGTCTTGGGCTGATGCACATTGCGTCAGCGGTATTCTAGGTGCCCACCCTGAATTTCACTGTGTTTTTATACTAAGGATAAGTTTGTGTCTACACCTTTTAATTACTTTATTGTTATGAGTGTGTTTTATAGAGCTGAGCTGCTCTAAAAACCTTCAGACAAAACAAAGTCATTACATACTTGCAATATAGAAAGAAACGACCAAATTTCCCCATAAATCAACTGTTAGCAACTTTATTCCATCAGAAGCAGGTTAAAAGAAGTAATTGCATGAATCCAATCTCATTCAAAGAGCAAAATATGTATGTGTTTTTCTATTGTAGAAAACATCCATTTTGTCATCTTTGTACCTGCAAAGAGTTTTGTGCTTAAAAAAAGATGTTTCAGTGGATATCTCCAATAAGTATAAAAATATTCCCATTTGCTGTTTGTGGAAAAAGTACCTTGTTCAGCATGGAAATCTGAGCACAATGAGGGATCTTGTTCTAAATGTACAGAGAGGTCTTAAAGTAAGGGTATTCAGTTCACTGTACCTTCAGAACAATGGGAATGAAAACCAGAGATTAACTAGATTCCATGGCATGTACTTTCAGGATAAAATGAAACCAAAGCAGTCCCAAGTCACAAAAGCATGTGGTAAGGGCAAGTTCTGGACAGAATGGCTGTACGCCAGCCAGACGTAGTAGGAGATTTCTGTATCTGTCTCCCCTCCTCATTTCTCAGCTTTTTCTGCACCTTGGTGTTCTGGTAGGTTTCTGGACTACCTTTCACATATTTGCCACACACACACACACACACACACACACACACACACACACACACACACACACACACACACACCCCAATTATTCTAGGGGGTCTTTTTGCAAGTCTGAAAGGGAAGATTTCACTCTGCCTCCTGACACAGGCATGACCTCTGTGTCCTGACACACAGACAACACCTTATATTCTAGTCAACTTCACTTCTAAGATGGAGAGACCCTAGAGAAGTTTTCCCTGACCCCACTCTTAGAGTGATATTGACCAGAGCAGAAGGTGTTTGCCAACCAGGATCTGCTTATGAATACGATTCTAAGGTTGATATCACTACTGCAGCCACTGGCATCACTAGGGGGGTGCAGGGGGTGCGGGCTGCATCAGGTGATGCACTGTGGGGGGGTGACGCGCCACGCGCCCCCACCCCATGCGCTTACTAAGCGTGTGACGCCACAGCCTCAAACCTGCAGCCGAGTTCCTGCCCTTCTGAATTTGGCTGCAGTTAGATCTAGCATCATATGCGAGCCTCGTGCATGCGCACGACGCTAGAGGCACCTGCAGCCGAGCTCGGAAGGGCTCGCAGGCACCTCCTAACTCGATCACAGTTAGATTTAGCATTGTGCGCATGTGCGTGCCTCATGCATGCACACGACACTAGAGGCACCGCTCATTGCACAGGAGGAGGTGTACTGCACATCATGGGGGTGATGCGCTGGCCTCCCACACTGGGTGACGCAAAGCCTAGTGACGCCACTGACTACAGCAGTTCTCCCAAGACAGTCCAGGAAGTATTGCTTCTAGTGACATATCACTGCTGCTTATATGATCTCCAAACACGACATCGTTGTTATAACTGTTATAGCCTTTATAACAGTTGCCTGAAGGAATTCCTCTTGTGTTCACGATAAAAACATGTCTCTCATAAATCTCCCTCATGCATTAAGTCTGCAATCCTATACAGCAGTGGTCCAAAAGTTTGACACACAGCTCCCAGGGTCGCAAGGCACGCCCTGGGGAGCTGTGGGATGCGGATCCAGGGGTGCTGGGGAGTCTTGCAGCCAGTGGCAAGGATGCAACACTACAAAGGATGGTGGGAAGCTTGGTTTCGCAGACTGAGCTCCTGCATGTGAGAAAAAGCCCACTCAGAAAAGCCCACACACCCAATGATATCATCACCAGTCACTTCTGGGAGCCATGTACTCAGGTACTGTGGGAAGCACTGCTATACACACATACCCGGGAGTAAAGCCCAGTGAACTCATGAGGCTTACTTCTGAGTTCACATGCTAGGATTGTGCTGTTGTTCCACACTGGAGCAACCGGAGGAGGAAGAGAAGCCATCAAGGCAGGGGAAAACAAGCTTTTAATGTTTGAAATGATTTGCTATTTTTATTGATTTTATATGTAGCTGCTCCAGGCACCTTGCTCTGTTAACAAACAGGGACAAGTTGCTTAAAATTAAAAAGTAAATGAATAAATAATAGTTGTGCCTCCTGACATTGTGGTTTTATCTCCTACATTGCAGAGGGGATTTTCTAAAAATAGGCAAAGCAATAATGTGTATTTCTACTTGTTTTTTTCAGAGTCATAAAAGATCACTAATCAAAGGGCTCCCCTCCCACCCCATTCTTGCAGTTGACTGTTGGCCTTTAAGAAATTAAAGGAAGGGTTTGAGTTGGTTGGAGGCAGTGCAATGTAGTGGTTGAATTCAGACCTGTGAGTCTCAGGTTAAATTCCCTACTCAGTCCTCGCTGGGTAACCTTGGACTAATCAACCTTTCTTAATTCCATCTTATAGGGTTGTTGTGAAGAAAATAAGGGGTGGGGGACAATGTGTGCCACCCTGAACTCCTTAGAGCAGTGGTTCTCAAACTTTGAGGGAGCTTTACTCCCTCAGTAAGTTCTTGTGGGGGAGGGGCTAGGACAGTGACATGATCCTGAGGATCGTGCCGCTAAGGGGGGCAAGGGGGTACTTATGACTTACTTTATGAAGACAGGGCTGCAGCAGGCTGCAGGAGGTGTGGGGAGCCCTGCAGCCATTTTTTACAGTCTAGAAAACAAAGATGTGACACATAACTGGTCTCTGGTTATCTTGGTTAGTATTGTCCCATACCTCTTCAAGACGTTTTCTCAGCACTACCTGGAGATTGCAGGGAGTGAATCTGAGACCTCCTACATGTACAGTAGATGTTCTTGCACTGACCTAAAGCCTTTCCATATACTTAGCCAGCCTGAGACCACAAATCCAAAGGACGGTTTGCTCAAATGCCTTTGAAAGTATCACTTTACAGTGCTGAAGTATCCAGTGACCCTAAAGTTAACAGCTATTGTGCTCCTACCATGTTATTTGCCTGAGGCACTGAAAATTAAACGTTTGGCGTGACCAAGACCTTGTTTATGAAATCAAAGCAAATATCATTCACTGAAGGGGTGGCAGTTTTAGCATGTAATCCCCTATTAACCCTGAAGAAAGAAGTGGTTTCTTTTGTTGTTTTTCATTTTGTTGATTTCCATCAGCATCTTGGGCACAGAATATTCTGGGTTTGAAAAATAGGGTCCTGTGGTCCAGCCTCTGCAAGAGGGTTCCTGTATCTCTATGAAAAAATACACAGAAAGGTAACATTCCACCAGGTGTGGCTTCTCCCATTACTGTGGCACTAGGATGGGAAAAGCTGCAGCTACTGATTACTCATTTCTTTTTTTAAAGGTATACCTGGCCCTTCTTATGGATGCAGGAGGGCTTGCAATCTACAATTCATTAAATTCTCTCTTCTAAGAAGTTTCAAAAAGTATACAAGCTCTCTCTAGATCTGGACGATAACCCACTAAGGCACAGGTCTTTCATGTAAATCTACCATTTCAAATAACTTATAGCACAATCCAATGCATATCTTCTCAGAAGTAAGCCCTGTTGCATTCATTGGGACTTATCAGGTAGTGCAGTGGTTCCCAAACTTTTTCAACTGGTGGCTCCCTTGATGTACTGGGCTATTGGCAGTGGCTCCCCATTAGGGCTATAATCCTATACACTGCATGGGGCCTCAGATTTTTCATGAGGATTCCATGGCTCCCCCAGATGGTTTCCATGGCTTCCCGGGGAGCCACAGCTCACAGTTTGGAAACCACTGGGTAAGTGTGTATAGAAATAGAGACCTAGTTCTATGCTGTGTGCTTCCCCCTTTCCAAAGCTGGATTGCCTATGTTCCTGATGTATAATGTTGTGTATGCCCCACTTCCACAAATGTTGAGAAGCCCCAGGGGCAGCACTACCTGGGTTTGGCTTCCTTAAGAACATAAGAAGAGCCCTGCTCTCATGCAAGGGGTCAACTTGTCCAGCTTCCTGTATCTCACAGTGGCCCACCAGATACCTCAAAGAGCATTCAAAACAACAAGATACCCATATCCTGTAGCTACTTCCTTGCATCTGGCATTCAGAGATAGGCTACCTCTTAAACCGGCATATAGTCTTAATGGTTTGTAACCTGTAATGGACTTATCCTCCATAAATCTCTCCAATCCCCTTTTAAAGGTATCTATACCAGGTGCTTTCACCACATCCTGTGACAAGGAGTTCCACCAATTAATTACAATCAGGATTATTTGTTCAAAGCAGACTTTGGAGGCAGATCACTGGAGTCTTATGGCATCTTAGTAATAGTTTACAAAAGTACAAGGAGAGCCTAGGTAGAGGCAGAAAGCATATCCAAGCCTACCAGGGGACAAACTGGCTATCTCACATCAGGTTCCTCAAGGGACATTCAGCACTCTCTCTTTCCCCATCTCTTAGTCTGCTCCTGTCTCACTTCTCCCCTCCCTCCAAAAAATTTCACATTCACACCTCTCTGGTCAGTCCCTCCTCTTAGCCACTTAGAGGGTCACCTTCTCAAAACTCTGAGTGCTAACATTCAGGAGAGATCTCTAGACATCTCTCAACCATTGAGGAAACATGAACCATCCTCCCTCCATTAACATTAACAAGTAATCTGATTAATAAAAGGAATGGTCAGACACTGATAATATAAAACCCCAGAGGCAGTTCAACTATTCTGCTTCCTCAGTCTTTGCAACAAAGCTGACTTCCCCAGTTGTGTGGGGTCAGGACACAGAGTCAAGCTACATGTCCTTTGAAAGAAACTTCAGTTGATCCCACAAGCATTTTAATTTTTACTAAAAAACAGTAAATGTAAGTGAGGGATCTGAATTTGAGATGCAGCAGTGGCAACTGACAAAGGGCTGTTTTCACAATCTTTTTATGATTAGTTTTGATACGTATCCAGTGATCTGATTGCATTTTATGGAGTTTTATTGTAAGCTACATTTTAGTGTAAGTTGCCTTGGGTGCAATTTTAATTTAGCAGACAGATGGGACAGAATTGTCTGTAATAAACCAATAATACTGTATACATTCTTGCCCCTCCTACAAGCAGCTGTCCTGTTGGGAAAAAATAGAGTTCTCCCATAGGGTTAACAGCTGTTTAAGATGGAGTGGGGGGGAGGCATTTATATCAGGAAAATAGTGTGAGGGAAAAGGGTTACACACATCTCCAGCATCACCACTACCATCAAATTTGGAGACTAGCACAATTCCTTTAAGTAAAAATGAAAATATCAGGAGATCCAGCCTTGGATCTAGTATGTAATATGGCCCAACATGCTACAGCACCATCCAGACTAAAACTGGTATAGCCTCTTTTTTTTTTAATCCTGAAAGGGCTCCAGCCTTTTCCTTTACTTGGAGCTTTCCAAAAATACCACTTGCAACATACTGGGGAACGGTCCTTCCATGTTAACAAACTTTACCTGCAACCTATCTAGAAATGAAGCACTGAACAATGACTCTACTTGGGATCTGGTGTGGGCAGCAACAGATGTTAATGGTTTATATCTTAAGAAAGAAGTTAATGTGAATGCACCCATTCTTGCCCCCGCCCATCATTTCTTCCAAATCCCTTTGTTTCAAAAAAAAATAAAATGGAAAAAGCGATTAATTTTTCTGTGTTTATAACACTAAAGTATGTGGGGAGGAGGGTAATATATATTTATTTTCCACGTTTTCATACTGTCCACCATCCAGTGAGCTCAGGGTTGTGTACATGGTTCCTTCCCTCCTTTGTGCTCACAACAACCCTGTGAAGTAGACTGAGAGCAACTGGCCCAAGGTCACCCTGGAAGCTTCATGGCTGAGTGTGGATATGGATCTTCCAGGTCTAAGTCCAACACCACAACCATTAATCACAAATATTCTCAAAATACACTGCTTTTTAAATATATCATTGAATATATCTTTTATTTTGCTGGATCTCTCCATGAATACATATTCATGCACACTGAAATCTTATTGCTACTGAAATCTGAAATGATACACCTACCACAAGAGCAAAGCTAAATGTGCGTCCAATTGCTATTCACCTGGGCATGAATACTGTTAAAGCAGTTATTGTTTTAAGGCCGATGAAAGGAGGAGAGATAGTTATCTAAGCCCAAGTGCACACAAAGGAGGTTCTTCATGGATGCCAGCTGGACTTCCACTACATGCACTTAACTATCTTGCCCTTTGAGAACATATTTTTGCCCTATTGTTGATACTGTATTTGTTATATTATTTGTATTGGAATTATAGTATGTGTGGACTTACAGTGTTTAGATACAATTATTTTATAATCAACTTCTATATGAAAGCAATAAAGACTAGCAGCCATTTCAGATATTTGATTTTTTAAAAACACGTACAGGTCCAGCCTATTTATACATGGATTTTTTATACACGGATTTGACTCCGTGTGAGTCAAATGAGAAGGGATGTGCTGATCCCTGGAGGGGGGAAAATGCACCCCTTTAAAATCAGTTTCAAAAACTGAACAGTCCTTTAACAATAGCCTCCTTAATGAGAGAGACAGGGCAGCTGGCAGACAATCCATCAATCCTTCTCTCTCCAGGCAACCCCTCCCTTCCCCCTGAGCATGTGAGAGGAAGATACTTTGCATTGGTGAAGGGAGGGGTCTGAGTGAAGCCTTTCTAAGCACTTTGAGAGAGACTGATTGTTGGATTGTCCTCTTAATGACTCTATCTCAACATCACAAAGGTCACCAAGGCTGTTTTTAAATCACTGGAGCAAAGAAACTTTGTTTTTTAAATTGATTTGCTATAGTGCAAATGGCCATCCACATGACTACTTGGAACCCATTCGAATAATTAGTCTCAACCTGTATACAATTTGTTACAAGGTTCCCAAGGTGGTTAACAGTAATTAATACATAAAATACAATAAACAAATAAAATGCAAATTAAACCACAAGTAAAGCAGCAGGGTTATTAATCAATACTGGAGCATCAATTGAAGAAAAACTAAAGCAAAAAGGCAAAAGGAAACATAAAGGTCTTTAGGCCTTCTCCCCCCCAAGGCCAACAAGCAGGGCACTTTCTGTCATTCCTTAGGGAAGGAGTTCCACAACTGAGACACCACTCTTGTTGCTGCCATCTGAGCCTTGGCTAATGGCTGCAGGCTCCTGCAGATGACTTCAGGGCAACAGCCATCTCATATGGGAAGAATCAGTCCTTCAGCTACCCTGGTCCTAAGCCACAAAGGGCTGTGAAAGTCAGTTCCAGACCTTGAATTGTGCCCAGAAATGAACAGCCAGCCAGTGCAGCCAGCCAGAGGAGCAGCGGTCTGACAGAATATAAAATCAGGGGCATGCAGTGGGTTCCTGCCCAACCTGACCATCCAGGATTAGTGAAGAGTCCAGGAGGACCCCCCCAACTAGCAATAAAATTATTATTAATTATTAACAGTATTTATATACCGCTTTTCAACTAAAAGTTCACAAAGCGGTTTACAGAGAAAAATCAAATAACTAAATGGCTCCCTGTCCCAAAAGGGCTCACAATCTAAAATCACTTTCTTATTCTTATTTGAAGTCATACATAAGCAAGTAAAAGCATCATTTTGTTTCTCTGGCTACTTGAGATAATCCAATTCTTCTGGAGACTGGCAAACCCTGAACCTGGAAAAGTTGCAGTTTCTTAAGCAACAACTAAGCAGAGAAGTCATATCCTTCATTGTCCTATACCAGTGTTTCTCAAGCTGTGGGTTGGGACCCACTAGGTGGGTCGTGAGTCAATTTCAGGTGGGTCCCCATTCATTTCAATATTTTATTTTTAATATATTAGACTTTATGCTACACTGGCATGTTGACTGCATTTGGGGAAATGTTGCAGTTCTGTACTTTTAACAGGCTACTATGTATATGCTTTTAACAATGATAATAAATGGGACTTACTCCTGGGTAAGTGTGGGTAGGATTGCAGCCTAGGATGGTTAGAAATTTTCCTGCTTGATGATGTCACTTCCAGCCATGACATCACCTCCGGTGCGTCCTGACATTCTAAAAAGTGGGTCCCGGTGCTAAAAATGTGAGAACCACTGTCCTATACTATTTGCAGAATCTGTTCAAGTCTTGTGTCTTAAGCTCCTGATTGAGCTCCTGTTTATGAAGCAAGGTAACTGGTTCGTTGAGATACACAATACCTAGCAACTGGGCTATCATCCTGCTGTTAGTGGACCTACTACCACTACTTCTAATACTACTATGATGATGGTGCATATCACAGCTGCCTGTTCTTTAGCTGGACTTTGCGTTAATTACTAGTCAGGCCCCACCGAGGGGCCTAGGACATAGTAATGTATTTATACATGATGTGTGCTGAACCAAACAGAGTAGCTTTTAAAATCTGACTGATAGTAATTTTGTCAATATTCAGAGGTTTTAAATGCAGTTCAAGCATTTTGGGGACTGCACCCAGTGTACCAATCACCACTGGGATAACCACTGCTGGTTTGCACCATAACCTTTGAATTTCAATGTTTAAATCCTGATATTTACTAATTTCTTCATGCTCTTTTTCATCAATTCTGCTATCGCCAGGTATGGTCATGTCTCTAATGGTCACTTAATTTTTTCTATTACTGTAATATCTGGTATATTATGCACTAAAACTTTATCAGTTTTTTATTCAAAAATCCCACATGATATTGACTTTCTCATTTTCTGTCACTTTTTTCTGGTTTATGCTCCCACCGATTATGCAGGCCTACAAAATTGATGGTCAGAAAAGTTTTTCCCAAACTTTATGGTGGTTTGATATGAATTTGGGGTGCTGATTCCAAAAATGGCATCCTTTTTCCCCATCACATCTAGTTTTGGAGATATAGTATAGCCTCATTAGTGAATGATTCAAGCAGCTTCCTCATGAGGAAGCTATGGTGTAGGCTTCCTCATGAGGAAGCTGCTTGAACCATTCACTAAAGAGGCTATGCCGTGTCTCCAAAACTAGATGTGATGGGGAAAAAGGATGCCATTTTTGGAATCAGCTCCCCAAACATACCCAGGAATTGGTGCAACGTTTAAGGAAGCAAAATGTGGGTTGGCCTGTGTTATTAACTGTTTCCGTGTTGTAATTTCTGCATAAATTCCAGTGGATCATTTGAACCACTGGATTATGACTAGGTTTATAATCAGTCTGTGCAATCTTGCGGGAACTAAGTATGAGTGTGCACCCCTTAGTGACATTCCAGCTAATGCCGGGACGGCATAACCGATGATCATGTGTGGTCACATGGTCTTCGGGAGCACACACCCCACCCCTCCGAAAGCAAGGGGAGTTCTGCTCGCCTCACCTCCTGAGGGTTGTCTGAGCCTCCCAGAAGCAGCACATGTCTGCACACTGCCTCTGCAAGGCTCAGACTGAGGGAAATCGTGTCTCTCGTGCGATTTCTGGCTTCCTCCATGAAACTGGAAATCACACAAGAGCCACAATTTCCCTCAGTCTGAACCTTGCAGAGGCAGTGGATGGACAAGCTCTACCTCTGGGAGGCTCAGATAACCCTCTGGAGGCAAGGGGAGAAGAGGATCCGCTTCCCTGTGGAGGGTCCACATTGTGTCAAGCACCGCTTGATGACAGGGATCATGGTCCCGATCCCTGTTGTTAACTGGTGCACAACTGTATCTGGTCAATTGTTTCTTCGGCTTCTTTGTACAATCTGCATTTCGCGTCATTTGATGATTTTTCTATTCTGGCTTTTATTGCGTTTGTTCGAATAGCCTGCTCTTGGGCTGCTAATATTAATGATTCTGTGTTATTGTTTGTAGAATTTGCTATAGATGTATTTATGCATTAAAGGTCTACTAACTAAACTAAACTATTAATGATTCTGTTTCTTTCTTTAAGGTTCCAGACGTTAACGATAATCAGGTTTTTAAAATTATCTATTTTGTCTCTGCTCTTTTCCATATATTGGCCATGCATTGCTTTATTGTGCCACTTTTCAGTTCTTGTTTTTATAGCATTTTTCCTATACTCCTGTTTAGTTTGCTTAAGTTTCAGTAAGTTCCTATTCATTACTTCAACAAGTGCTTGCTCCTGACTCTCTTTTACATAATCAGCCAATGCATATTTTGCTTCCTGCACTGTTTCACTTGCAAAAGCCTCTGCCGGCAAATTTATGAGGCAAATATAATTTGTCTACATCACTACGTGGATGTAAAGCATAGTGTATTGTCATAAGTTTCCGGGTTTTCCAATCCAAAGTATCCAGATCAGCTTGAGTCCAATTATGATGATGATGATTATATAGCTTTTCAACAACAACAGCAACAAAATAGTTCACAAAGTGATCTATATAGCTAACTAAATCAATAAACGGTTCCTTGTTCCAAAAGGGCTAACAGCCTAAAAACAGATGCAGAAGAGACACCAGGCACTTCTAGAAGGGTATCAATGTTTGTCTGTTGCAACAAAAACAACAAAGAATTGTGCAGCATTTCATAGATGCTTACATATATTTATTTCTGCAGGCGGTTTTGTGGACTAGAGGCCACTTTGTCAGATGCATGATGGCTCTCAAGGATTCTCAAAATTATTGTTACTATCATCATTTTTCCTACTGTTTTTCATTATTTTGCAGTTGGGGAAGATTTCATTCTGCCCCTGACATACAGGCATTACTTCTCCCTTAAGCAACACCCTTGTATTCTAGTCAATTTCATTCCTGTTCTGTTCAGCATGGGAACATTAATGTGAAATATACCATTCTTTGTCTTGCAGAAATCTTAACACATGGGACAACTTTTAACCCCACAGAAATATACTTCACCTTTTCTGTGCCTCCCCCCAGTACTTTTTTTTCTGGTACCACTGCCCAAGTAAGGTGTGTGGGTAGACAAGGGCCCATGGATTGCACTGAGAGTCTGGCTGTTGGCTAAGAGGTTCTTTGACTTCTTGGCACTCAAACATCTCACCTGCCTGACGATCTGTACCAAGATGGGACCTGTTTTTCTCCATCAGCTAAAGTTCCAGCAACCTGGAAAGGAAATCACTTGCCCTGCACAAAGCCAGTGCTCAAAACATGCTTGTACCTTAATATAAAAATATTAAATTCTGGGCAGTTTTCAGGAAATACAAACTGACATTGAAAGAAATTGGCATCCTGAATAACTTTTGACAAAGTTACAGAGGAATGCGGTAAATGGCCAGTACAGGCAGAACTCTGTGAAGTTCTGGGCAAAGTACATTATCCACATTCATCCTGGATCCTGGAGTGCCATATGCCTTTAAGGGAGTTCTGAAAAAAAATTGCATGCTGTTGTCGTAAGTCTAATTTAAAACATTCCTCTGGTGCAGCTGTTCAGCTTAATAATACTAGGTCTGAGACATGCAGTCAGGAACAATGAGCTTAAATTAAATCTATGTCCCCAGAACTAGCCGGTATTGAACTCATTGGTATATTAATCATTGATGCAGGTAACCCATATGTTCATCAGTTACATTTCTTTCTTACCCCCTGGTGCCTTTCATTCTGCCTCTGGCTTGGGCCCACTGAAATGAGAGGATGTAGGTTTCTTGTTAGCCAGCTGCTGTTCCAGTGTGGAGCTACTCAGCTGACCATCAGTACTATAAAGAGAATCTGGCGTAGGGCAGGGACAAAGGGAGTGGCTTGATACATAAATCTGAATGGCAATTATGGGACTTTCTCTTTACACAGAAGTGAATGAACTCCAGATGAAGTACGAAAGAAAACAGGGTTTATATGACAAGGTCACAGAGATGGAAAAGGTTTTGCTTTAAGAAGTCTCAAGAGCCTTCTTGTAATAAGAATCGCATGACCTCTGGGCCTTAAGAGAAAAGATTTTGTTCAATGTTCAGATTTGTTAATGATACTTTACTGGTATGTCAAGTTAAACACTGAATGGCATTATATATATGGGAGTTTGAGATTTCATGGGAAGGAATACAGTCTCTTTGTTCCAGAAGGGCTTCTGGGACAGAGAGGAATTATGTTGCTAGAATGAGAGGGGGAAGCAAGCAGTCTAAATGTTGCCGAGTGTTTGTTGCAGCTGGGTTGATCCGCTGCCATAGCAGATTTGTTACTGAAAGGGATGGGAACGTCCAGTGTGGCATGACTCAACTTGAGTCACAAGTCACCGTCCCCTGCAACTCAACTTGAAAACCAGTCATAACGCAAACACTTTCCGTGTCACCAAGTCACCCTTTTGTGACTCGATAGGACTCGAGTCAAGTCACCCCCTTTAAAAAGCCAGCCACAGCTCTGCAAAGGGAAACGGGGCTGCTACTGGGTTCTGTGCATGCTTCAGCATTCCCTTTCAACACTTCTCCACCGTCCCCGCCCACCTCAATGTCTGGCAGCAGCACAGAATGTGCCGACCCCTTCCCCGGCACAATCCACCTCAGTCGCAATGAAGGAATCCCCCCCTTCACTTCATGGGCATGGCAGAGCGCAAGGGTGCATCCCAGCTCAGTCAGGCAGGAGAGCATGGGGTGGGAGCAGTGTGAGCTGAGCAAGCAAGGAAAAGACTGTTGCAGTTCTGCAGAGGAAAATGGGGCTGCAATGGGTTAAATGCATGCCTCAACATTCCCTTGAAACATTCCTTAGCTGTCCCCACCTTCATCCCATCTGTCAGGCCCACCCCTTCTGCAACAGAAGTGCAGCTGAAAAAACAGCAGGAGGATTACAAGAAAACTCTGCCAAGAGAGACTTGGACAAAAGTGTGTAGGTAATGTAAGTCACTCCACCTCCTGCCACCCCTCCTTCTCCTTGCAAAACCCACTTGTTCCAATGGGGAAAAATGGCTCCTCCTGTCCTTCTCCCTCTCCTGGAGACACATCCTCTGTCCAGTGGATGCAGAGAAGGCTGCTGCAGGTGCCTCTCTGTCTGGGTTGTTTGTAGCATCCAGCTCAAATGGATACATTTTGCAGAGAAACTGCAACAGGTGCTGCATCATGAGATCCTGCCAATTTTTTGGAGCGAAAACCAAAAAAAGTTAAACCTTTCGCTCCACCCCCCCAACCCATTTCTGAACATAGCATAGCTTGCACACACAAAAAATGGCTTCCCGGATGAACACAAGAGGTTATTCATGCAACAAGGAGGCGGTGTGTCCATTGGTGCGCGATTCAAGTCATTGAAGTGGAATGCGAGTCATGAGACGGGGGCCTCTGACTCAAGTGTTTTTCCAAGTCCACGAGTCAGCAAAAAACATGCATTTTCATTACTTGAGTCTGAGTCACCTGACCTCCCATCTCTGGTTACTGATATGACATTTCAGTAATATATGATGTTGAAAAGCAGTATATACACATCCTTATTAATAATAATAATATCTTTATGTTTCAATAAATATGCTACCCTTTAAGGTGCCACAGTATTCTCCATTCCTTTTGATGGGGACTGTTTTGGAGGACGTGTTGGCCATATTGGTCCCAGTCTTCAATGGGACCTTGAAAGGACAAGTAATAGAGTGCTGGGGATCAGTAACCTTGCTCCCTTCTCCTTCCTCTGAAACGGAAGGCTTCTGTGCCTGTATGGGCTGAACAGGCATCCTGGTGGGCTAAATCACAGTGCTTCCCTTTCTCCTGAGAACAGCTCTTGTTCTCTTGCTCTGCTTCCCTCTTTCCCTTGAGCCAGTTAAGGGTACAGCCTAGCTAGTGGGGCTTGCTTCAGAACCATCTTTCCACCTTTTAAACCCTCTTAGGAAAGGGAAAGAGAGGTGTGTGTGTGTGTGTGTGTGCACAATAAAAAGTTTGCTGCATACCTTTCACCTTTGTGCACTTTCCTCTCCCAGTTGTGCCCCAGCCTAGGTTGTCCGGGGAGACCCTTCCAGGACGGACCACCGAGTTCTGCAGAACCGGTGCAAACCGGCTGAATCCCACCACTGGCTTTAGCCCTCCCCTTCTTTTGCCGCTGGCACCTGATGTACAGGCCTTACTGCCTCCGAACAGGGACATTTTGTAGATCATGAATACATCTAATTGCTTTTCATTCCCTGCCAAACCATTGAGCTGTGCCATTGGTCACCACATGGTGTCCCACCACAGAAGAGCGGATTTCTCCCATGTGTGTGTTAATGCTGCATATTTTGTTCCAATTGAAAGCAGGAGAGCTCAGTTATCATTTGGGTCTCCATGAGTTTTCTCATGCTTCTCTAGGAATGTGTGGTAAATGGACAATTCTCCATGCAATGCCTGCTTGGAATACCTATTTTCCCTTGAATTGTAGGGGCAGGAGAGAGGGCTCTGATGAGATGACCTTGTTCGATCTGTTCTATCCTTTCTCTTAGTCAAACTATATGTTACAATAAATGCATGCTCTGGCCCTTTGAGAACTGGATTTTTTTGCTAAAACTGGCATACCAGGATGGGTGGCAATTTGGAGCAAAATTGCTATGTGGCTAATTCCTACAATTTTAATAATATAACATATAACTCAGGGCCTACAAAGATGAGGATAAGCAGTGGTGTAGCTAAGGTGGTGCAGGGGGTAGCAGTTGCACTGGGCATCAAGCTTTAGGGGGGCAACAAGCTGAGCTTGACACTAATGACAAAAATTGTGAAAGTCTTGATGATGATGATGATGATGATGATGATGATGATGATGATGATAATAAACTTTATTTGTATCCCGCCCTTCTCCCTGAGAGGGACCCAGGGCGGCTTACAACATGTAAAAAACAATTTTAAAAAGCATGAATTAACACAGATAAAAACATATTAAAAACACATTAACAGAGGCCATAAAAATAGTAGTCAGAATAAAGTCAGAATAAAAAGAGCATAAAACAGCAAATCATAGAGGAATCCAGCCTGTCAAAAGAAACTAAAAGATGTATAAAAGTGTTAAAAAGGCCATGGAATCAGAAGGCTTGTTTAAAGAGCAGGGTCTTCAGGCCTCGCCGAAAAAACTCAAGAGAGGGAGCCATTCTCAAGTCAAAGGGCAGGGAGTTCCACAACATTGGTGCCACTACTGAGAAGGCCCTATTTCTTGCCGCCGCCCCACGAACCTCCTTGGGCAATGGCACTTGTAAAAAGGCCTTCTCTGATGACCTGAGAGGATGAGCCGGATTGTACGGGAGTAGGCGATCTCTAAGATAGCCTGATCCAGAGCAGTATAGGGCTTTAAAGGTCAAAACCAGCACCTAGAATTGGGCCTGGAAAAGAATGGGCAGCCAATGTAGTCCCTCCGACTGACCGAGTCAAACTGCCTAGCTCCAGTGACCACATGTGCCGCCGCATTCTGCACTAATTGCAGTTTCCGAACCGTCTTCAGGGGCAGCCCCACATAAAGCGCATTACAATAATCTAACCTCGATGTCACCGTAGCATGGATCACCATGGCCAGGTCTGCACGATCCAAGTACGGACGCAGCTGGCGCACCAGCCAAAGCTGAGCAAAGGCCCCCCTAGCCACAGCTGCCACCTGGGACTCCAGGAGCAGCTGCGAGTCCAGGTGGACCCCCAAGCTGCGGACCTGCTCCTTCACGGGGAGTGCAACCCCATTCAGAGAAAGCCGACAATCCAGCACCTGCATCGAGGATTTCCGAACCAGGAGAGCCTCTGTCTTATCCAGATTTAATTTCAGCTTGTTAGCCCCCATCCAGATCCTCACTGCTTCCAGACAGCGCTCCAGGCCCTCAACCGCCACCCTGGAGTCTGGAGGAAAGGAGAGATAAGAGCTGGGTGTCATCAGCATATTGATGGCACCTCACTCCAAACCCCCGAATGACCTCTCCCAGCGGTTTCATGTAGATGTTAAATAGCATGGGGGACAGAATTGAACCTTGCAGCACCCCGCACCACAAAGGCCAGGGTGTCGAACAGGCACCACCATCTGGGACCGACCCTCCAAGTAGGAGCGGAACCACCGCAAAACAGTGCCTCCAACTCCCAACTCGGCCAGTCGGCCCAGAAGGATACCATCGTTGATGGTATCGAAAGCCGCCGAGAGGTCCAGCAGGACCAACAGGGACGCACTCCCCCTGTCCAGTCCCCGGCGTAGGTCATCCACCAAGGCGACCAAGGCGGTTTCCGTCCGAAAGCCCAGCCTGAAACCAGATTGAAAAGGATCCAGATAAACCGCTTCATCCATGACCCTCTGGAGTTGGACCACCACCACCCGCTCAATTACCTTGCCCAGAAACGGGATGTTAGAGACTGGCCAGTAGTTATCCAACACAGTGGAATCCAGGGAGGGCTTCTTCAGGAGGGGGCGAACCACCGCCTGTTTGAAAGAGAGTGGCATTGTCCCTTCCCGCAAAGAAGAGTTGACCACCCTCCCCGTCCACTCAGCCAGTCCACCTGAGGCAGCTCTTATCAGCCAAGCTGGGCAAGGGTCAAGCAGGCACGCAGACGGTCTCACACTCCAAAGGAGTCTGTCCACATCCTCAGGCTGCACAAGCTGAAAAGAATCCCACAACACTGGACAAGCAATTGCCAAGGAGACATAATGAGATATTGTCAATGTGGCATCCAAGTCGCGGCAAATACGATCGATTTTATTTGCAAAATGTTGCGCAAACACGTCATAGCGGCTGACCGTGTATTCCTCCTGGTCTACCGGAGGGCCTGATGAAGGAGGCCCCGCACCACACGGAACAGCTCTGCCGGACGGCTATCAGCAGATGCAATGGTAGCAGAGAAGACCGATCTCTTTGCTGCTACCACCACCACAGAGTAGGCTCTATAATGAGCTCTACTCCGTGTCCGATTGGATTAATCACGAGTTTTCTGCCATCATTGCTCTAGAGTCTGCCCTGCCGCTTCATCATTCGCAGCTCCTCAGTAAACCAAGGAGCCGCTCCAAGTCTGCGACATGGCAGACTCGGAGCGGCTCCTTGGTTTACAATCTCATCCACTGCCCTGGACATTTCCCTATTCCAGAGGTCAACCAGGGCCTCAGATGAGGCGCCAGTCTTGGCAGTGGGAAAATCCCCCAGAGCCCTCAGGAAACCTTCAGGATCCATTAGCCTCCGGGGTGGAGCATAGAAAACGGTCCCCCGCCTCTGCGGAGGCAGGAAGTCGCAACAAGCCTAAACCTTACCAGGAAGTGATCTGTCCATGACAACGGAGTGATCTTGATCTCCTCTACATCCAGATCACTGGCCCCTTGCCCTGCTGTGAACACCAGGTCCAACACATGTCCTGCAGTATGTGTCGGGGCCCAGATCTTCTGGGACAGGCCCATGGTTGTCATGGTGGCCATGAAATCCTGAGCTGCACCTGCCACAGGGGCCTCGGCATGAACATTGAAGTCCCCCAGCACTAACAGGCGAGGGGCCTTCAATGCCACCCCCGAGATCACCCCAGTCAGCTCAGGTAGGGAGACTGTTGGGCAGCAGGGCGGGCGGTACAGCAACAGAATCCCAATCCTGTCCGTCCCTCTCAACACCACATGCAGGCACTCGAACCCAGCAGACTGCTGGACAGGGCACCTGGTAAGGGCGATGGACTCACGATAGACCATTGCAACTCCCCCTCCCCGTCCCTGCAATCTTGGCTGCTGCAACACCTGGAAACCTGGTGGACAAAGTTCAGAGAGACTAATGCCTCCCTCCATGTCCAACTAGGTCTCCGTAATGCATACCAGGTCGGCTTTCACATCCAGGATTAAATCCTGGATGATACAGGTCTTGTTATTCACCGACCTGGTGTTCAGAAGCAGCAGCTTCAGATCCAGGAACTCACTGCCAGGACCACCAGGTATCCGAGAACTGGGGGAAGGACCAGAAGGGGAGATGATCTGCCTACGATGAACTCTCCTTCTCTTGTAAAGGCCTGTCCGACACCCACCGCCATATCTTCCCTGGCCTGTCACTCTTTTGATAGTGGCACCCTTCCCTTCCCTGAGCTCCCTCCTGAGAAAACACCCATGTGGCGAGGCCCACCTTCTGAGACTGGCCTGCAGGCGGATCCTCTACTGTAAACAGCTGTTGCTCGTCTCTCCCCTGCCTCAACAGACAGGGAGGATATCTGACCGCTATTTGGTCTGTGGTCCGAGAGGGCACCCGATCTTCTGGGTGCGAGCCCCAGGCTAAGAGCCCCAGGCCAAGAGCCCTTTGGCTCTTGCCCTTTGGCTCCCGCCTCTAGCAAGCCCAGCAAGATGTAAATACCTGGGGAGAGAGGAGGAGGGGAGCAATTAGGCAGGCCGGCTTGCAGACTCCACCCCCAACCGGTCAGTCTCCCCAGCTGGGCCTGATGGTCCCTTCCAGAAACTGCTTCTGGAGAAGCAGCCTCTGGCAAGCCCAGCAAGATGTAAATCTTTGATATGAATAAATAATACCATCATGTAATATATCATTGGAAAGGTAATTTAATGCAGAGTTCGGTGAAACAAAAGACACTGGAATATCTGTTTTCTATCAAAAGTTATGGCCAATTAACCAGAAAATGAAAACACAACTGACTTGTGGAACAAAAAGTGGATTTGCTTAACTCCAAACTGACCTATGAGACTGTTTGTTGTGAGTGCCAATGAGATATTGTTGTGATTCAGCATGGAACCATTACCTTTTTATTTATTTACTTAATTAAATTTGATTTTGTCATGCAGGGGGGCTACAAAATCTTCTTGGTTGCAGATAGATGCCTTAGCTATGCCACTAACTGAAGGGAGGCAGCAGAGCAAGTGGGTAGTGAGTTGCTGGGGGGAGGAGGTGGGTTCCTCCCAATTTTCACTTTTAAAAAAGCCTGGGTGTGATGTCACTTCCAGTTGTGACATCACTTCCAGGGCAACATTTTGATATTGGCACTGGGCTACACGATCATTAGCTACACCACTGAGGATAAGGATCCAATTGAATGTAACCAATCACATGCGGGTGTTACATATGTTACTCACAACTTAAAAGAGTTGGGGGTGGGTATTGGATAATGCAAGGGAGAAGGAATAAAACACACACACACACACACACACACACACACACACACTGAAATGGCTTAAGTGTTGAAACTGCCCAGGTGCAGATCTTAGCAAAAACAGAAATAGATGATTAGAAGCAAACATGTCTACATCTCAGTATTCCTTAAGTTCTGGTACTTACTCCAAAATCAGCTAGATATATTCAACATAATTGTCTGATCCCAAGGAAGTGGGTGGGAGCTTGACCACACATAGATATCCGAGGGAGCCAAATCAGAACACATCCAAGACTTTTTGTGCTTGAAACATGGTGGATGATGGGTTCATCTGGTCATTGGTCCATCTAATTGGATAGCTTATGACCACCTCTGGGCATCCCTCTCTGCCCTGTAATCTAGTCTAGTGGGCACCTAATTCACTTGTGCATGCCCATCCCAGCAGGTGAGCTAGTTAGGGGTTATTGTTCTTGCTGGAACCAGATGAAGACAACAAGGAACACACAAAATGACTTGTCTGGCCATGTGGTTTTTCTGCAATGATGCTGATTTCAAAGTGTCTCACAGTAGTCTCTTTCCTTGGGAATTCTATGCTGAGACTTTCCTTAGGGGAGATAGATGGCAGCAAGATCAGCAAACTCATCACAGGCACAAACAATTGATTCTTCCAATAAAATGAACTTCTTTTGTTTTTTGATAATAGAATGGGATGCTTTCCACCTGCAAAAAATACGCAGTTTGTAAAACCTTTGCATAAATTCATTTGAGGAACAACAGTAGCCAATTTGTAATGGAACAGCTGCCCAGATCTAGCAAGGAAGTAACCTGTGCATGGAAACAGGTTGCTCCAAGTGGATGGCCCCATTGCATATGCAAAAGGAGGGGAAAATCCTCTGCATCCAGCAGCTTGGATCCTAAGTGGAGTTCTGGCTTGATTCTGAGATACACAAGTGTAGCAGCAGACTATGTGTCTACCGATACACTCATGGTGCTCTACTGCCCTTCCTTCCCAGCTAAAAGAGGACCCAGCATAGATACCTTTTTCACTCCTATTGATTGTCTATTCTGTGATACCATGCAACTAGCCCTCAAGCTCCTGTGAAATAGGCCTAAACTTGAGAAGGTGCAAGAACCTGAAATCTTATATAGGAGCTGTAATAACTAGAGGCAGATTCCAACCAAAGCAAATATGTTTAAGAGCTGTGGTTTCCAGAGGGGGCAGGGATATTAAGCATGTACTTAAATCGCGTATTTTTGAACATAAGAACAGCCCCACTGGATCAGGCCATAGGCCCATCTAGTCCAGCTTCCTGTATCTCACAGCGGCCCACCAAATGCCCCAGGGAGCATATTTGAAATAAATATGACTTAGAAGTGCTTAATTTTGACTGCATTGTGTTCCAGCAGTGTAAGAAAAAAAGAACTACACACATTTTGTGATGTTTTATCTTCATGATTAAAACTCAGAAGCCATAGCTAATGGCTATGAGAGGAGAATCCTGCAAAAACAAAACTTGAAGTGTGAAATAGTTCTGCATATCTGCAACCAAAGCTCATCAAGTAGTTCTCTGTGCAGCCACATTGGGAGCTACAGACAAAAGCCTGCTGTGGCAACTTTCAGAGCTCCCTCATGAGCACGAGATGCTCTCCCTTCTCCTTCACTGGCATTTCTACTCACCTATCATGTAGAGGGGAGGAGTCTCACATCCAGCCACAAAGATTCCACCCACATCAGTTACAGGTGTATATTGTTGCAGAATTCCTTTATGTTTGTTGGGACACTAAATGTGTGTTTTGTCCCAGAGTCAGTGCCAGAATTGCATGAAGTCCAGGCACGGTTAATAAGCCATTTGTCCTTTTTGTATTTCCTCCTTCTCCTTACTCCCCATGAACAGCCACTGGAATATGGAATTTTCAGAAGGGAACTGCTGCTCATCCTGATGCCTTTCCTGGACCCAGCAGGTAGGGCAGGCATACTGGAACATCCTGCTATAAAATGGAAATTAATTCACCTAGATGAGCAAAGGTCTCTGGCTTCAGGAATGTGTCTATTCGGTTTGAGACTCAGTATTGTCACACACAGCAGTTGTCTTTGTTCTGATGGCTGCAGTGATTAATACTCACGGGGCGTAATCCAAACAGTGCCTTATGCCGGCCCAAGTCCCTTGGGCCGGCATAGCAGGGTCGCAAACGTGCTGTAAAGCACATTTGCGCCTCCATGGGAGGAAGCTGCGTCGGCGCATGTACGAGATGCACTGATGCGCAGAGGCCGGCAGAAGCCTCCATGGTGGCTTCCTCGCCAACACAAGCAGCAAAGGCTGGGGTGGGGGGGTGGGGAGGAGGTGGGAGGGGAGCGTTTCTGGGTGGGGGGAGGGTGGGCAATGGGCGGCCCCGGGGGTGAGTGTATGGGGAGCTGGGGGCAGGGCTGGGACCCGGCAGTTATGCCGGATCCCAACCCCCGTCCCCGTGGAGAACAGAGCAACTTCAAGCTGCTCCGCTCTCCTCAGACTTGCACTACCTCCAGAGGTGGTGCAGGTTCGAGGAGACCCATTGGGGCCAGCAGCCCTTACCCAGAGGTAAGGGGAAGAGTTTCCCCTTGCCACTGGCTGAGCCACTGCTGCCAACGAACCTGTGTTGGATGTAGCGCAAGCCTCCTGGCTTGCCTGCTCCAGCGCAGGTTTGGATTGCACCCTTACTGTACTTGGGGGACCACCTGTCATTCCCTCAATCTGCATCTCTTTTGTTCTCCAAGAGCTGGTAAACAAATACATCTAATCAGGAGCATGGAAGCAGGTAGAACGGTGAGCCTAAAATTTTATACTTTAAAAGGGGTGTGTAAAATCCTCTGAACAAAGCAAATTTCTATTATTTGAAGGGGAGGGCAAGACTCCCAGAACCAGACTTCATACTTGCCAATTTCAAAAAGGCTATAAATTGTGCTGTCACAGAAGCTTCTGGAGTAGTAGTGCATGCTGGATCTTATCACCTTTCAGAAACCTCCCTGCTCCTTTTCCCTCATACATTATCAAAATAGGTGGATTATGTCCAAGGAGACCCATAGGCAGCCCCAGGGCAGGGGATAGGATTAGGCTGTGAGATTAGTTGCAAGTCTTATTGATTTCAATGGGACTTCAAAATTTGAACGTTGTTAGGATACAACCCAATGACTTGGATGCAAAGAGTTCCTCGGACATGCCAAGAATCTTGGGCATGCTCAGTGAAATCTTTGACTTCTTTCTTTTGAAGGGCAGGTCCCATTTTCATTTCACCAACTGCTTTACAAACATTTCTCTGTTTCAGAAGAGGTTGGTCACACAGCTGAGAGGGAACTGATGTTCAAGAAATATGGAACAGGGTGAAGGAGGGAAGTGACAGGAGCAGGGGTGAGTGGATTGCTCCTGGGAGAACAAGGGATCAGCAGCACCAGTGGATGCCGCGTCCTATTCCCCTTCCCAGAATAGGAAGCACAGGAATGTTTAGGTAGGATTGGGCTGCACATAAACTGTTTTTGACTAAAATATATGAATGATCAATTAACAGTGCAATTCTATGCATGTCTACTCAGAAATAAGTCCCACTGAGTTCAATGAGGTTTACTCCCAGGTAAGTAAGGATAGGATTGCTGCCTAAGATGCCTTTAGTGACAGTCCTAGTTCAACTTTGCACAAAACCAGGGATAAATTTCACAGAAGTACTGGACTTCTTGGAAGCTTGTTTAATAAACCTCTCAAAACCTCTCAAAACACTTTGAAAAAGCAGATATCCATTATGTCTGGCTCAGTTGGTAGAGCTGTTGCCTTGTATGCCTGAAGATCTGAGGCTGCCAGTTCGAAACAACTGGAAGTACCCCAGAACTGACGACATGCTGATATACTGATGAGCTGACCCTCGATGGCAGAGAGGAGTTGCTATCAAGTGGAGTGTGGGAGGCGAAGGGCCAGAGAGAGGCCAGACCAGGAAGGAATCCAGCTGGAACGAGGAGTTCTATGAAAGACTAGAACTATTCAATTGTAAAAATCCCTACGGGGGTTTAGAACAGCCTGTCTATGTAAACCGCCTTGGATTAAAAGTCTGAGGAGAAATCTGATGAGCAAAGAAAGGCGGTATATAAATACCTGTATAAATATATAAATAAAATGAACCAGAAATCATGGATAACTCTGAATCCTTTGCAGAGTGCAATGAACAAAAACTAAATGTCACAACACAGGCTCAAATTCCTTATCAGATCCTCATTACCTGAAACAGTTACGTGTGGTACAAGAGATTCTTTTGAGACCCCGTCCGAGTGGAAACTGACCCAACTGTTCTTTCAATAAGATCAGAGAAATTCACGAAACCTGTCTCAGCTAACACGCTCCAGGCAGCATACAGCAAGTGTCTTCTTGTTTCAGTTTCTGTAACCTTGGTTATTAAGAAATGCACCAAAGTCCCTTTCCACTCTATTTGGAATGTGTCCCCTTGGGATAATGGATGGTGAGATGCTCAGGTCCTCTCATGGACTGAGAACTGGTTGGAGGCCAGGAAGCAGAGAGTGGGTGTCAATAGGCAATTTTCACAATGGAGAGAGGTGAAAAGCGGTGTGCCCCAAGGATCTGTCCTGGGACCGGTGCTTTTCAACCTCTTCATAAATGACCTGGAGACAGGGTTGAGCAGTGAGGTGGCTAAGTTTGCAGACGACACCAAACTTTTCCGAGTGGTGAAGACCAGAAGTGATTGTGAGGAGCTCCAGAAGGATCTCTCCAGACTGGCAGAATGGGCAGCAAAATGGCAGATGTGCTTCAATGTCAGTAAGTGTAAAGCCATGCACATTGGGGCAAAAAATCAAAACTTTCGATATAGGCTGATGGGTTCTGAGCTGTCTGTGACAGATCAGGAGAGAGATCTTGGGTGGTGGTGGACAGGTCGATGAAAGTGTCGACCCAATGTGTGGCGGCAGTGAAGAAGGCCAATTCTATGCTTGGGATCATTAGGAAGGGTATTGAGAACAAAACGGCTAATATTATAATGCTGTTGTACAAATCTATGGTAAGGCCACACCTGGAGTATTGTGTCCAGTTCTGGTCGCTGCATCTCAAAAAAGACATAGTAGAAATGGAAAAGGTGCAAAAGAGAGCAACTAAGATGATTACGGGGCTGGGGCACCTTCCTTATGAGGAAAGGCTACGGCGTTTGGGCCTCTTCAGCCTAGAAAAGAGATGCCTGAGGGGGGAACATGATTGAGACATACAAAATTATGCAGGGGGTGGACAGAGTGGATAGGGAGATGCTCTTTACACTCTCACATAATACCAGAACGAGGGGACATCCACTAAAATTGAGTGTTGAGAGAGTTAGAACAGACAAAAGAAAATATTTCTTTACTCAGCGTGTGGTCGATCTGTGGAACTCCTTGCCACAGGATGTGGTGCTGGCGTCTAGCCTGGATGCCTTTAAAAGGGGATTGGACAAGTTTCTGGAGGAAAAATCCATTACGGGGTACAAGCCATGATGTGTATGCGCAACCTCCTGATTTTAGAAATGGGTTATGTCAGAATGCCAGATGCAAGGGAGGGCACCAGGATGAGGTCTTTTGTTATCTGGTGTGCTCCCTGGGGCATTTGGTGGGCCGCTGTGAGATACAGGAAGCTGGACTAGATGGGCCTATGGCCTGATCCAGTGGGGCTGTTCTTATGTTCTTTTGAAAAACTGAGATCACTTCATATTGTTCCTTGGCTGCAATCAAATCTGCCTCCAGATACCCCCAATCTTTGAAACTTGGCAAGAGATATTTGTCATTTTTATAGGTGGGACCTCGGTATTCACTGATTTGGCATCCACTGATTTGACTCACCACTGATACCGGAGACCACCTTTAAATGACTTGTAACAAAGAAAAAAGCACCAAAATCCAATTTTCTACCTTTGCACTGTTGAACTGCACCGGTTGCAAGCTTCTCAGAGTATTCAGGCATCCCTTGGTATCCTTGGGGGATCCATTCCTATCCGGGGGGCGGGGGGAGGGTTAAAGATAGCTTTAAATATCCACTTCCGAGTTTCTTGCTCCTCCATTGTTGCTTCAGAATGCATCCATATAGATGATATACTGCATTCAGCCACTAGATGGGGTGAATAATGGAATCTAATGGAATGAAATTATTCCATTGGATTCCATTATTCACTCCATCTAATGACTGAATGCGGTATGTTTATACTGATGTATTCTGGGGTGACAATGGAGGAGTAAGAAACATGGAAGTGGGTCTTTAAAGCTATTTTTCCACTGATTTGGTATCCACTGATTATGGAACGGAATCCCAGTGGATAACGAGGCACAGACTATACTCCAAAACCTCTTCAAGTGAGATCTGCCAGAACAGTCTCTATCCCTGCTGTATGAACCGCTTGCATAGACCCTGTGAAGAATGCCTAAATGCTTCTTGGCATATCTTGTTTGTTCAAATAATGTTTTTCTATCATAATGTTTGTAGTTGCTCTACTACCTGGCACTGAATGAAACCAGTGCATACCATTGCTCTCAACTTCAGTATATTGATGTGCAGAAAAGATTCTTGACATTTTAGTTTGACATCACTGGGAAACCATATTTCTCTTAAGTCAGTTACACACTGTTTCAGCGTGGAGCCATTCAGCAATTTATCATTACTATGAAGGAAGATGAGCCTAAGGCAGGGACAAAAAGACCCGTTTGATGCCAAAGTACAGACACTACGTATAAATCTGAATGTACTCAGTGAAAGTCACCTTGTTTGACCCTATGCATTATTATTTGTAAATTGCTTCCAATGAATTAGCTATCTTCTCAGCAAGGGGGGGGAAGCACCTTCAAAAAGAACATGATTTAGGCAACATGGTCACAGCACCCTCAGGTGGCAAAAGTCAAGACCTGCTGCCCCATGCTTTTCAGTAATCTCTACGCATTAAAAAGGCACATTTTTATTTGTAGTCCAGTGTCTTCATGTATTCCATTTATAAAACACTTTTGTTTTGAGATTTTCAAGAGCAAAGTTGTGTACTTGGTATATCAGAAAAGACACTCCTTCTCATAGATGGTAAAATTCATTTTCTTGTACCTACAGCATGAAATGTGAATTTGAGAGTGTCATGGGCATTTTTAAAATATAGAATGAAACATCATAATAGAGAACCTAGTAGCCTCTCTGAAAATGGCAGCCGGAATGTTATGTGACATATGTAACATATGTTAAGCAACTCACCCATTCTACTCAAATGTGTAATGCAATTTTTAACTCTGTCTGCTTTACCCAGTTTGCAGTTAGATGCAAAAACAATAAAGGCATCATATTGCCTGAAACTATATTGTGGCACAACCTGTCGTGAATGGTCCATAGGTATGCTGTGGGAGTTTGGGGGAGGGTCATCACAGCTACTGGAAGATGTGAGCCACTCACCAGCAGCATGGTGTGCCTTGTCAGTTGTCAAAAACTTCTGGTATACCTTGACAATTTTAAAGCATTGTCAGTGTGCCATGAAAAAGGTTGAAAAAGGCTTCCCTTTTTTCCAATGAAATTTGAAAGGGCCTGAAAAATCAGAGCCCCAACCCTACTGCCCACTCCAAGACTACAGCCGCATGTGCACTGTTGGGTCTTCCACCATTCTCTTGCTCCACCAAAAGTCATTCCATGTCAATTCTAACCCACAGGTCATGGCAGAGTAAATGTAATTAATTTACAGTATTTATATATCACAATTCAACAAAAAGTTAACAATGTACATTTTTTTATTACAGATGTATTTAATACTTTTGTAGCCTGCCTCTTCAAGGTGTTTGGAGAAATAGTACCGGTAAACCAAGATCAAGGAATCTGGAAGACAGGGTCTACTAGAAACCTAGAGCACTTAAAACAGAACATCAATTTTCATTTCATGCTTCATTTTTTTTTCTGACAGAAATGGTGAAATGTTCATTTCCCTCTCTTAGATCAACACACAGAATCCTCACTCCTGTCTTCTCCAGGGATTTTGCAACTACGTGGATACATACAACAGGGGAGAAGGGAAAAAAGTTGTCAAATGGTAGGACTTTTCCCCTGGAAATGATGCTTTGCTTTCAAAACAGCATGGATAATGCTATGGATTCCTACAGTTTGTGCAAAGATATGAAAAGCACCCTGAGACTAGGACTGAAGTCCTGAAGTTAATGATCCTTAGCAAATTTTCATGCTTTACAGTTCAGAGCTGATGAGCGGTAGAAAAATACTAGGAACAATATTCCATTCCTTTATCATTCCACTGCTTTGAAAAAAACCAGCCATCTATTTTAAGCTGTTCTTAACAGCTGAGCAATCTGTTCACAGCTAGATTCAGATGCTGTGCTTGAAAATCTCCATACGAAAGACTACTAATCCTTCCGCTACTAGCATGTATCATGCAGCCTTGGCTGGCAATGTCTTATAAGGGTTTAGAATCCCTTTAGGGTCTAACATGGTCTTGAACTGCTGCATGAGAAGGACTGCCTCCTGTGGCTTGCTGTAGTGGATGCAATGCTTCTTCTTGAAGCCCAGTCCATGCTCTGCGCTGATGCTGCCATGATACTGGGAAGTCCACTCATACACATATGGTTCAATGGCCTCCAGAAGAGAATGACTGTAGGACTCAGCTGTGACATTCAGGTGCAAGTTCCCATCTCCTGCCAAAGCAAACCAAAGTCTGAAACTGGATGGTTTCAAAAGTGAAAGTGGATGACATTTTCATTCACTGGCCATGCTGGACAATGGCCTTCTTTTCTTTTGGCCCTCTGCCTTTCTTTTCTTTCTTCTTGAAAATAGGTAGCATGTCTGCCTTTCTTCCACTCTCAGAGATCTCACCAGCATTGTTATTTTCAAAAATGGGGATCCCAAGTATATTTCCATTTGTCCTATTATTACTTTATAATTAAGAGAATAGGCTACAATAAAGTAGTAGGAAGAGGATGTAACTTTGCTTCCGGGCTCAGTTAAAGGTACCGGTCTTAACCTTTAAGGCCTTAAATGGCCTGGGACAAGGATCTCTTATGGGACAAGAGATCTTAAGGGATCTCTTCTTCTATGAACTTGCCCAAATATTCTGTACAGCAATCAAGGTTCTGCTAACTGAGCCCCACTGTCTGAAGTACAGTGGGAAAGAAGCACAATAAAATCTTTTTGACTACAGCACCTAGCTTGTAGAACATCCTGAGAGCCAGGATGGTGCAGTGGTTCTGGTGTTGAAGTTTGGTTCAAATCCCTGCTTAGCCACGAAGCTTTCTGGGTGAGACAATCACTGTCTCACAGCTATCTCACCTACCTGACTGTCTCTCATCACTGTCTCACCTACCTCATAGGGTTGTTGTGGGGACAAAAGGAGGAAAGGAAGCAGGCCATTGCCTCAATAACCCCTACAACAACTTACCTGTTTCAGAAGACTTTTAACTGACTGGTTTTGTCTGTAATTTCAATTTTTCTGCTTTATTTTATGGTCTGCTTTTTATGGTTATGAAGGTTTTTATGTATTTTACTGATGTTAAGCAACTTGTAAGTGGCTTTGGGAGGTCCAAATCCTCCCAATTGTATTGTAAACAAACAATTCTATGAAGTCAGGATTATTAACCCCATATTGCAGACTGAGATAGAGGCTTTGCCAAAAGCTACCTAATGCTTAACTGTGAAATGCAGAGGGAAGATCTGAATCAAGAACTTTACCAATTCATGGCTATCTCTTAACCTCTTCATTATAATAACTCTACACTGAAACCAAGGAAGGCAAAGAAAAGCTATTTGTATTTACATAATGCTCCAACTCACCTAAATGGCCATAGCCCACCACATTCTTGGCACTTCTGCCCAGCCGTGCCCTCATGTCAGTCACAAGATCGTAGATTCTCTCCACGGGGAGAGAAACATCGTATTTAAAAACGAATCCATCATGTGTCAGAGCCTCTGTAATCCGTTCCCGTAAAGCCCACAGTGCCTGTGATTTAATAAAGCAGTGATTTGGATAGAATCAAAATGGACCAAGCATCTCTTTTCTTCCACATGGACAACTACAGGAAAGCGAACTGCTACCTAAATGCAACCATGTTTGTCTTCTGTTTTTGAGTACTTATACTGGCTTGTATCCTAAGTTGGATTTGCATGAACAGAAGACATTTCCATTGAGACAAAAGGAGGAATTTTTGCTGATTTCCCTCCACTTTGATAGCTGCATCCCATACTGCTTGTGAGGGTTTCCCTCAACCCCCAGATTTCCAGGGGCTGCAGGGAATGGTGCTAATGTGGAGAGGAGGTAGCAGGGAAATATTTTTGCAAGAACTTCCTACCATGTGCCCTAAGGCAGGGGTGTCCAAGGTTTTTGGCAGGAGGGCCACATCATCTCTCTGACACTGTGGTGGGGGCCGGGGAAAAAAATAAGTAATTTACATTGAAAATTAGAATAAATTTATATAAGTTTATATAAATGAATATATTAAAGATGAACTTATATGAATGAAGGAAGGTCTTGCAATAGCTCATGGCCTATAAAAGGCCTTGCACAAAGCAAGGCTGGCCTTTCCTTTGCAGCCGCTACTGCATCACAGACGTGAAACAGCAAGCAGTGGAGGGAGACCTTATCCCACAGCTCATGTGAGAGGTCAAACAGTTGCCCTCACGCTGAGAGCAGTTGTGTTGGGCCAGTGCAGACTCCAGCAAGTCTTCACAGGGCCAGAGGCTCATTGGAGACTGGGGGCTCCCTGAGGGCCGCATTGGGAGTCTTCGAGGGCCACAAGTGGCCCCAGGGCCGGCGTTTGGGTACCCCTGCCCTAAGATAAGGATATGAATATCAGTAACATTTTTTAAAGAAACTGCATTGCTCAATTAACCAGAGCAATTTTTTAACCAATTTTAAACATTTGTAACAGCCTAATCTAACCTACCATGAGGGAGGAGGCATATGCTCCTGCAACAATGAAAGATGGTTTTAACAGCGTTTCTGTGTAGACCAAAGGGCTGTTCACACATTAAACATTTCTATGTTTATGTTCACACATTTCTATGTCTATGTTCACACACTTCTGTGGGAATAACTACGGTATATCTGGGTTCATTTTTAGAAATCAACATTGCAGATGGGAGACCACCTGGGAATACCGGGTGCTGTAGGCTTATACCATAGTCTTTTGAGACTGAAGGTTGCCAACCAGATTGCATCTGCATTAAATGGAACATGTGATTGAGCCATTTCTGGCCAAAGTTGCATATATGCAATAGGGATCAAATGTGTACATCTGTGGGCTGGGCAGAAATGGGTTAAACGTAGCCAGCTACAGTCTAAAATAGAGTTTCCCAAACTGGAGGTCATGACTCCCAGGACAGCTGGAAATACTGGATTTTCCCACTAAGGGGAGTGGTGACCAGTGGCAACAGCACTTCTGGGATTGTGCCACCACCAATAAAAACGGGAGTTCCCACTTATCTGGGGTCACACTAGCCCTCTGGAGGGTGTGGATGGCCTTTACCCCCTCTGTAGGCCTCCTCACACTTCAGAATGGCTCGCTGATGCAATTGCGACCCACTTCTGGTTTTCGTCGCATTTTGCGTAAAAGTTGGGAGCCACTGATCTAAAATGATTGTACCAAGATACAAAAGTGTACCCACGTACAGTTTAACATGTACTAGAAACAGCAAAACAAATAATAGTTTTTTCCTTTGAATGCCTAGCAATCTGGGATCACTGAACTGCCATGAAAACAAATAGCTGCACAGCCATCAGTAAGTAGTTCAGATTCAGAATGGAGCCTAAGGCCAAGTACATTTCTGGAGAAGAGGAAGTTACCTTAATTTTTTTATCTTCAGAGGCCAGAGTCCCATCTACCACCAAATCAGAGGCCATGACATGTTCTAGGAAGTGGTTCAGTTTTTCCTCATCATGGCCAGAGTTGGATCCTGAAGTCTCAATTAAGATGTAAAAAGGGCTTTCTGGAAACATAAGAGTAGAATGAGAAAATTAAAATACAAAGACATAAGACATCAGTTGCTGTAACTAAAAATCAAATTAGATGTACTAAAAAGACATCCATCACACAGGAAAAATTTGGGAAACTGGTGCTTATCTGAAATTGTGGATACTCCTTGACTAGATCCTGCCCAATGGGGACTGAAGAAAGGAGTGGTATAAAAAGGTCCTGTGCTGATTCACGTATTACCACCCATCTTATTTCTATCAATAATCTGTTTCTCCAACATCACTAGCCTAAAATAAATCTTCTCTTTTCCAAAAGAAATTCTCAAAGATTCTTGTTTTAATTACAGCAAAAACAATAAACCAATCAGATGCATAACCTGTTGGTAGAGATTCCTATTGCCGGCAGACATGCCATCAAAGTTCATAAGAAGTGGAATTTAGATAAAGTATTATGAATCCAGGTCTAACAATTCTGGCAGTCATACTGAAATCTGCCACACTTTTGGCAAGTCTATCATGTTTGCCCTGAACCAGAAAATGATGATGTTCATCCTACCTCCATCAATAAGTATTATGTATACTCAAGGGATCTGTACTTGTACTCTTACTTTTACCTTTCTGTGTCAAATTTTTTTTGGTATTTTTACCGAACTTTTTATACCAAGGTGAAGAATGAACCAGTGGCTGCTCTACTTACAGTTCAATTCTATGCATATTTACTCAGAAGTAAGTCCTATGATGTTCAATGGGACTTGCTCCAAAGAATGCATGCACTAGATTGCAGAGTAAGAATATCAATTCCCTCCCATGCTCCTTGGGTGTTCCACAATCATTTAAACAAGTTAATGAAAATGGAAGAGAAGTCATCATTATACAATGTTTAACAAATTTATGTTCTGGAACGCCTATTAAAAATGTATAACGTTTAATAAAAAGTGCTTAGCTGTACAATCCTATGCATATCCACTTAGAAAGAAGTCCCATTGCTTTCAATGGGCCCTACTCCCAGGAAAATGTGTAAAAGACTACAGCCTAAAAATAGCCACAAGGCAGAAAAATATCAGGTAAACATTCATTAGAGTTGGTGCATCTTTAAGACAACAAAATCCATGGTATGCGAGACCATGAGCCAACATGTATCCAGGACTTAAGTGGATAATTGAATAAACAGCAATCTAAGAGCACCCATGAAACCAGTTAATATCAATTCAGCCACTGGTGCCTTTGTGGAAATGCACTGCTTAAAAACAAATAGAATTGATTATGAAATTGCTTCTGTAGGTTTTGCACACATCTGCTTAGTACCTGCCACAGGGTTGGTCAGTTTGAGGTGTCTCTCAACCAGCTTCATGCAGTCATTGTCCATGAACTCATATGCAGACAGGATTTCTCCCAGCATACCCTTGCAAGTAGTGAAGGTTCTCAGCACCTGAGAGAAACTGGAACAAGCTGTACAGAGACAACAAATGCAATAAGACAATAAATGAAAAAGGTGTAAGAGAGAAATAAAAAACTGCTCAATGAATCAATTAAGCAGGCTGTAAATTACTTTTAGAAAGGAGGACATGTGTGCAAAAATGCCTACTGCATAAAGATCCACTTAACAGTGGTTGCAGTGAGAGGAACAAAGGAAGATTCTTTACTAAATCAGACCATTTATCTGTCTAGCCCAGTGCTCCCCAAACTTCTAAGTTGTCACAGGGGAGGGGGAAAGGCAGCAATGCAATCTCCAGGATTGCACTGCTGCCAGAGACGGGAGGGTATTTTTTTAACATCTCTGCAGCCACAGCGCTGCAGTCCTGGGGTCTCCTCTGCAGAGCTCCCTGTGCTTGCAAAACTAAAAAAAAAGAAAAAAGTGGGCACTTCCAATTTCATCATGAAAACTGGAAGTGTTCACTTTTTTCTTTTTCTGAGATGTTTGCAGGTGCGGGGAGCCCTGCAGAGAATCTTCCTGCACCTCCCCAGACCTCCCAGGACTGCAGCGTTGGCTGTAGGTAGGTATAAAGAAACCCCTCCCGTTGCTGCTGCCCCCCTCCCTCCACATTTCCTCTTCCTCTCTGTCCCTCTCTTCCTTTTCTAAGTCAGCAGCAGTGGAAGCAAACTGGTGGACACAGGTGGGTGCCCCCCCACCAATCTGCTGCCTGAGGTGCTGCTTCAGTTGGCCTCATGGATAAGCAAGCCATGGCCCTTCTCCAAAGGAAAGGGCAGACTCTGCCTCTCCTGTCCTAACCAACCAGTGAGATCTCTTCCTCACACATTCTCCATGCAAGAGGCACTGTCCAGTCTGTAGATGACATGAGTTATTTGTAGAACACTCTCTCTTTAAATGTTTGGCTGGCAGCTAAATATCTTTTTTTGCCTCATTTGAAGGAATTATTTCAAAAAACTCATTTCAAGGCACCCTTTAAAGTGGTGCTCTTTTGCATTTAGCAGGGGGTAAGCAACTGTCACTTTTCACCCCAGCATAGCATCTTTCCTAGAGAATGCTTAGTGGTGTCTCCTTTGCATTTTTCAAGAATGTGAGTCCTTTTGGAACAGGAAACCATCTTTTCATGCTAACTGCTTTATGAACTTTTGTTGAAAAGTGTTTTATAAATATTCATAATTTTTATCTTGCATTTCCCTCTTGATGGAATATTTGAGTGTTTTGTTTCTGTCTTATTCCTAGGTTAAGTTTTTTAATGTATTTTTTTGCTCACTCTCTCTCTCTCTCACACAGTTAGTGCAAAATTTCCCCTTTTCCTTAGAGTCTCCTCTTTCTGTCCTGTGTGTTTCAGGCTTTTTAGGTCTCCTGCAGGCAGGAACTTGTATCTTCTAAATTTGCACAGTGCCTGGCACAAGGTGCTTCTAAAAACAATAAATGATGATGATGCATTGCAATTCCTATGCAACCCAAATTATTATTTTAATGCAAAGCTCCACAACAGTTCCTTAGAAAGGTTGCAAACTGACGGCAAAAAGCAATCAGCTGTTCAAAATAATTTTTCTTTGATTTTTTTATCCCCTTTGCTTTCTTAATAGGTATTTTCTTCATATAAGAAGCATAACAAAGGTTAAATATAACCCAGCTGTCCTTGGAGAACCATAGCAGTTTCACTCCAGGCTCTGCTGCATCCAAATCCAGTCTTGCTGTGTATTACTAGCAGTTACCAGCACCACACTGGGAAGAGAACAGCTCTTACCAAGAAATGCCAGATTCACAGACTTAGGTTTCTGTGGACAGAAGATGGAAACAGTAGTAATGACTCCCAAGGTCCCCTCAGAGCCAATGAAAAGCTGCTTCAAGTCATAGCCCGTATTGTCCTTCCGCAGGGATGCCAAGCAGTTCAGAATGGAACCATCAGCCAGGACCTGAAAGAGGACAAACATAGATATGTCCTTGATAAACATGTTTTTTCTTAAATAAAAGAGATTACAACAGTAACACAACACACCACCTTGTGACTTAAACTAATTAGAGGCAATCATATAGGCTGGATTAGTTTAAATGGAGTATTCCAGGTGGCAAATATTTAAAAAAGAAGCAAAATTAAATTTGAAGCAGAATTACAATTCGGTGAATTATGGAAGGTACATGTGCGGTGGCAGTAAAGCTGTAAAATATCAGAAGATAACAACCAGGGAACTGTTTTTAGCTTTGCCACTTACCACTTCTAGTCCTAGGACTGTCCCTCGGAGAGAGCCGTACCTCAGGAGTCGCAAGCCCCCAGCATTTGTGGCCACATTTCCTCCAATATGACAGCTGCCCTTTGCTCCTAAGTCAAGAGGCATGATGAAATCCAGTGGCTCCAGATATTGGTTGAGGTTTTCTAAAATGCAGCCAGCCTGGCAAACCAGGATTCCTGAAAAACAAGCATCAAATTACAGACTGAGAAATGACAGTATGATTCAAACCCAAAGAGGTCTACTTAGGGATATTGGGCTCTGTCCCTTCTCCCCTCTTTCTGTGCAAAGAGGATCAGAAGCTTGACCCAGTCTAGTCAAAGTGAAAATCTCTCACAACTGCTCCAGTAAGCTTTTAAAAAACCTAAGAAGTTTTCTTGTTTCCCATATTCAGCTCTCATCTGAATTGTCTCCCGCTTTTCTCCTCATTTAGTGCTAGCAGTATAACCAGCATTAGAGGTGCTTTAAAGTTTTTTGCCATGCAACTATTATTTCTGGATTGTCCTGTCAAAACTTTTAAACAGACAACCTCCTCACTCTCCTTTCCCCTCTCTCTTGTTTTCTGTTGCAAAAATGAAAGGGGAAAACCACTTTTGCCAGACTTCCTGTATTCAGGAGCCCTCCAATTTGTCCTGCCTGTGCAAAACTCTAAGGAGGCTGGTTCCCTTTAGAGGACTACCAGATGAACCATTTTTGCCTAGGAAAGTATATTTACCAGAAACATTGTCGAAGCTGATGACCTGGTTCATAAGAGCTGTGGAGAGAATGATCTCATCAAAGACAGGGACACTGCCCCCAACGAGGCCAGTGTTACCCCCCTGAGGGTTCACAGCCAAATTTCTTTCATTGCAGTACCTGAAATGGAACACATTTCGCCCATGGAGATCGTTCCTAAGGGTAGACATGTATTTGAATATTTTGTACTTGTGAAACTTAAAAAAAAAGTCTATGACAGTTTATGACCTCAGCACTCTTCAGATGTTACTCTTCTACATTCACTGAACACATGGAAGGGGCAAGTGGGAGCATGCTAGCTAGCAGCCGTATCGACACATCCACTGGCCACCAGTGTCTGCAAATACAACACTTGCATGCAACGGGCAAGTTTGCAAGGAGGAAGAATTCCTTGGTGTGATTTTGTACCCTGTCTAGTGTTTCCAAAACACATGAAGGAACCGTCTGTGTTCAGGGCTGCCCTCTACAGGACAAAGTTACCTAGTGCACTTGAGCACACCCACAATACAGCCCCCCCACAATATGTTTAGTGAACATGAGAGGGTAACTACTGAAGAGGCAATTGGAGCTTGCCTCTTGGAGGAGTCTACTGAATCTAGCCAATGGGCTGTTAAAAGTAAATACTAATCAATCTATCCTATTACTGCAGTAACATACTGGGTCATGGACAACTTTACTAATGTGTTGGGGGTTTTATAGAAAATTGTCCCTGTAACTTTACAACAGGAGTGAGGTGGCTTCTCATACATGCAGGCTGCACTTATTTTCTTCATGTGATAGTAAATAAAAGTACATGACTGTACAGAGAAACATGAGTGTAAATCAGGAGGAACATAAAGGCAGCCTCAGCGATTTCTACAGCTGCAGCAAAAGGGAAAAGTGTAGCCAATATTGCAAAAGTGCTGCTATACTATATTTCACAATGTTTCTTTACATGGGCATGTACCTACATAAATGACATAAATGTGGTCTACATTTTTCAGACTGCTTCTACCAGACATCCATTAACATTTTAAAAAAATTATTATTAATGGAAATGGTAATATGAATGGCAGCCTTTGACAAGGACTAGTGGGTTACATACCTACAGACCTCATGCTTATGATAGAGTCTATTTTGAAGCCTTTCTTAGGGCTTCTTCAGATTTTTGTGTGTGTAAGCACAAGCCTTTAGGACCTATACAACCACTCCTGGGGACTTTTGATGCTTTTTCTAGGTATTCCTATTGTGATAGCTGAAAAGTACAGAGGATTCCTCAAATGCGCCTAGGTGTCTAACATATAGCCAGTGCTCCAATTACAAAAAAAAGGTACAAGGGCCTTTAATAAAATCCACAAGTCCCTACCCCTGACTCCAATATTAGTCAAATCATGAGTTGCTGGTAACTTCCTTAAAAAAAGTAGTTAAGGGGGCCATCACAAAAGGTGAAGGGCCAGGCTTCCTCTGGCCAAGCTCAGCCTAGGACCCTACTGAGAATGCAAAACTGAGAAATGACTCTGTGGTTTAATTTTATTTTTTTGGTATTAAAAGCCATGCTCACCTAGATAGATATTTCAGTTTAATTGATGCACTTTAAATCCTCAACACTATCTTCTATAGTGCCTGTTGACAAGGAGAGTGAAATTGAAGTGAAGAAGGAAGGAGGAAGAGTATGGACTCTTCCTCAAACAACAGAGGTACTGTTTGTTCGTTGGAAAGTAACAAGACCAAGTTTATTTTTCTCCTCAAAGGGATATGGGGACATACAGCAAAGAAGTCTGGGATTATCACATGCCTTTAGTAAATATTACCCTTATTAAAGAAAAACAGAATCATGTACTCCTGTTCATAAAATATGTGTGCACAGTACTAAAGGAAGGCATTTTCTCCAGATCAGCCCCTACAGAAGTTCACTGTTTGCTTACATTCATGTAAATCCACTACATGTTACCTGAGAATCTTAGATACTTCCTGTGTTGTTTGTGGCTTCAGCAGCACTTTACTGCAACCTGTAATACAAATAAAATGTGATCGTTTCTGTTCAAAGTTCATACCATGAGTGGTCAACCTTTCACTGTCAAAACAGGCAGGGCAGTCCCACCCAAAAGGCCACCTGGGGCAGATTCAGGAAGCAGATTCAAATGGGGGAATCTACCCCATCTGCCCACTTGCCTCCACTGTTGCTGCTCTGTCTCCCACTCTCTGAACAGAAAAATGAAGAAGGAGTGGAAATGTGGAGGAAAAGAGAGTGGTGAGCTAGAGTGTCTAACTCTAGCCCCTGCTTTTCTTTTCTCTCTCTTCTGCTCTGTCTCCATCTTCTTTTTCTAATCCAGGGAGTGGGTGGAGCATGGATAGTACTGCACTAGGTGAGAAGAGCAGCACTTAGCACACAATCTCAGAGCCCAATCCTGAGCTCCCATGGCACATGGGTGCCGCCGCATCCTGCACACCCACAGCAGCTGTGGGTTGCACCTCGGGAGAAGGGTACTTGCATCCCCTTCTCTTGGGTAAAGCGAGTAGCTCCGCAATGGGGCTACTAGATTCACTGCTAACCAAAAGGTTGATGTTGAGGTAAGAGCCTTTGTGTCAGGCACCGAGCCCGATGTGAAGGCTCAGGATCCAGTGGAGCATTGCTCCACTGGTCCCGTCTCCCTCCCTTCTTGCTCCCTCCCCCGGCACACCTCCCCCTGCCCTCTCCCTGCCTCTCCATCACGCCTCCTCCCTGCCCTCTCCCAGCTCTCCACCCACCTCCCCTCTCCCCAGAATGCCTCCTTCCCATCTCCCCCCAAACCCCCACTTTCCTCTCCACTGCTCAGTGGTCCGTGCGACCACCGAGCAGCGGAGGCTGGGCACCTGTCCAGTGCTAGCCCAGTGCCAGCCAGCACTAGGATACCACCTGCGCTTGCCTGATATTAGAGCTTGCAAACATACCTTATGGCAAGTTTGCAACAGTGCGCACCGGCGGTAAGCCAGCATGTCAAGTTCAGGATTGGGCTCTCAAGCACCAGGAGGTCTTGGGTCAAAGCTGAAAATATCCCAAAGAGCAATTGTGTTGGACTTCTGCATTAACTATGAATAGGAAGGTCAAGACCTTATATGCAGGTATAAAAACTTTGCTGGCAGATTTAAAAAAAAAAGGCCTGTACTGAGCAACTTAAAAGATACTAATGATTGTAGCTAGAGCTGGAGTTGTTCTGATCTAATTAGAAAATAGTCTACCTCTCACAGACTTCAGCCAGTCCACGTTGAAGAACTTCAATTCATCTACATCTGTGACGACTCTGCCAGGCATAAGCTGCTCAAAGAAAGATACGTCAGAACTAGAAATGTAGGCAAAGGGCAATCTCTGCAGCCCGTATCGCTCACTGGTCAGCATCACTTCCTGATGGTGGAGTTGGGTAGCATGCAGACCTCTCTTGGCCAAGTGACAGAAGCCCCAATGTTTGGATGGCATGAGCATTTGTATCTTCAATGGTTCTGCTACTTCCTTTTTAAGTTGGTACTGGTGGGTGACACCCGTCCACCCACTCAGGGCTCTTCTCTGGCATCTAATCTTCAATCTTGGTAAGGTCCAAAAGTGCCAAAATGAGCAACGCTGGACAAGGCTGGAAACAGCCATGATTAACCTGAAATAGAAAAGTATGATAAAAATGTGATTCTCTCCCTCCAAAAAGGCATTCAACTCCAGAATTTTTTCTAACCACTTTTTTTTCTTAAAGAGGAGAGGTTGCTCTTAAAGAGAACTCCTTTAAGAAGTGAAAGAGCATACTCCAAGGAACAAGGAACAAGGAACAGCTTCAGGGAACATACTCCAAGGAACAAGGAACATACTCCAAGGAACATACTCCAAGGAACAAGGAACAGCTTCAGGGTCACACAACACATACTGAACTAACACACACCCAAGAACACTAACATCTGTTTTAGAGTACTTCTGCACCAGCTGTTTTTGCAAATGTCTCCAAAGGTACCACAGATGGTGCTGCCCTTATCTTAACTTGAAGCGCTCTGCATATTTCTACAATTGTTTATGTGGAAATTATAATCTCATAATCTGAACCAGCATTCCAGAATACCTCTCAACTTGCCTTCTCCTACAGCAGAACCTTTAACACAAGCGTTGGTAACCTTCTTCCACATAAGCTGGAATAAATAATAATAATAAGTAATAATAACGGTATTTATATACCGCTTTTCAACAAAAAGTTATCAAAGCAGTTTACAGAAAAGATCAAATAACTAATGGCTCCCTGTCCCAAAAGGGCTCACAATCTAAAAAGATGCCAAACCAGCAGATAGTCACTAGAAAAGACACTGCTGAGTTGAGGTGGGCCAGTTACTCTCCCCCTGCTAAATAAAAGAGGAGCACCCACTTGAAAAAGTGCCTCTTAACCAGTTAACAGGGGTTGGGCCTGATCCAGTAGGGCTCTTCTTATGTTAGAGGCCAGAAATCAGATCTATCACAGGTGCACTATTGATAAGCATGTGTGAACCTCCCAAATAGGCCACAGAGCTAAGAAAAGAAGATGAGCACAGCATGGAGAGATGTGTAACTGGACAGAGAATGACGCTTGGTCTGCTTACACTCTAAGCCTTAGAGAGACAGAATTACAAACTTTTTTAGGACCACTGCAGTCCAGGTGGATATATATTTTTTTTAATTATGAGTTGGATAATTTCAGGTGGCAGATCAGATCCAGCCTGCAGATGACCAACCCCTGCTTTACTACATCATAATGGCAAAGCAGCCCACAGCTGTCTTTATGTATTTTATTCAGGGCTATTATATTAGTTTTAATTAAACAATGCAACATAAAATTGCAAGGAAGAAGAAAATGCACATATGTATCAGAAATGCACAAATAAGAGATGCATCAGAACAAACCAGAATTGAGCTACATACACATTTTTTAAAATTATTGATTTCTTGATTCCTGCAAATATGTGGGCCACATTTGCAACATTGTTTTGCATAAAGCACTGGGCCATTTAGTATCATCACCTGGGTGCAGAGATGTGTGCCCCTTTAAGTGGTCCAAAGGTTGGTGTGAACATTTTAGTTGCTCAAACAGATATCTTTGCTGTGCAAACCACAGCTCAAAGTGCAAATCAGAATCTGCTGGTTTCCCCAAAGACCCAAGGCACTGGAAAACAGCTACATTCCATTTTGATGCATTGACGTGTCTATATGCAGCCCTGAGCATACTAAACCTGAAGGGCCAGAGAGATACAAACAATAAACAAGCCAACTTCACTAGTCATGCTGGGTTTTTGAAGTTGTTGTTTTCCTGGAAAACGGGGTTTCCCTTGGCAGTGTTGAGAGGCTGCACACTTAGCCACCGAAGGAAGATACATGCCAGCTTTGTGGCAGTTGCAGTGGCATTGCCCACAAGACTCTCCAGGTGGGGGCCTTGGGTGAGGTATCACTGCATTTGGCTTAGGTTACAAAATTTCCTTGGAGAAATCCCCACTTAATTCAATTGCACTTCCTTCTGAGTAGACATGCATTAGATTGCACTGTGAGAGACTAAGGGCACAATCCTATACATGCCTACTCAGTAAGTCCTATTGTGTTCAATGGGGCTTTCTCTCAGCAAAGTGTGGATAGGATTGAAGTCTAAGCACCTTGGGAAGACAATGACAGGTGTGTCCAAGCTTGAAGCAGGGCTGCTGAGAGTCTACCCTTGTCTCTGGACATGCATGATCTGCTATCCCAGGACAGGGCAGAGGAGGAGGGCTCTGGTTCCCGGGACAGACATGAAAAAAGAGCAATCAGATGCATCGTTCAGCTGGGATCTTGCCAGCACACCTTTGCTATTGCTCACCTTTCATGGACTGACCAAACTGCCTGCCGTATTGCTTCTTCTCTCAAAGATCCAGGCAGTCGGCTCCTCGCCTGCTCCAGAGCAAGCAGGAGAGACACAGAGTTGGCATCGCCAAGAGGCGGGGAGGGTTCATTGCACTGGCGGAGTTTGGTTCAGAGGCAAACACGTGCAATGGCAGGTAAGGTGCATCAGCCAGACGTCCAGCCACAGTGGGAGGTGTGCAGGTTGGGGGTGCTGCAAGTCCACCTCTCCCTGCTAGCATGGCTTGTCAGATTGGCCACTATGACAGTGATTGGACTGACAATGATTGTCGGTGTGATCGCTCTGACAGCTCATTGGTTTGGGATGAAGGCAGGGCTGATGCCAGGCTATATGGTGCCCTAGGCAAGGCTAACTACATGCCCCTCCCCCATTTTTTTAGAAGACTTTATAATTAATTACATTCCATAGCACTGTTGTGGTGTTTGTCTTTATATATACATACACACAGTGTGCGCGCACACACGCACACAGGTGTGCGCCACTTAACGACCTTCTGCTTAACGACAGGTTGCACATACGACAGTGGTCAAAGCACAACAAATGAGGCAGTCAGGACTCACATAGCCTGCAGCAGATTATTGATTATTCAATAATCTATTCAAGCAGCCTTAAATTTGCTTTACTGTAACCAACAACAACAACAACAGTATTTATATACCGCTTTTCAACAAAAAGTTCACAAAGCGGTTTACAGAGAAAATCAAATAGCTATAACCCTGTCCCAAAAGGGCTCACAATCTAAAAAGATGCAACACCAGCAGATAGCCACTAGAAAAGACACTGCTGGGGTGAGGTGGACCAGTTACTCTCCCCCTGCTAAGTAAAAGAGGAGCACCCACTTGAAAAAGTGCCTCTTAACTAGTTAGCAGGGGTTATATCACCACAGAAGATATCACCAGTGGGTAACAACAGCCTCCAGGCTCTCATGTACAGCCTGAGAGAGTTCAACTGAGGGGTGAGACTAGCTGGGCAGGAAGCGTAAAGGATGATGTAGGGGAGGTGGGCAAAAGGACCTGGAGCCAGGACTGAGAGCAAACAGAGAAGAGGAAGAGGAAAGTAAAAGGGAAACATTACAAATGCAAAGAAAAAGTTCTTAATTGATATAAATTAACATAGCATCTTGAAGCAGAGATTGATTTTTCAGAAGGGCTGTGTATTCTGATGGCTTGATGGATCTCATAATATGAAAAAAGAATCCACCTCAACTTGGTACATTCAGAGGGATGCTGCCTCTGAAGCTGGAGGTTAATTCCAGCTCTCAAAAGCAGAGGCACTGACCACACACCTTGTGGGAGGGTGTTCCACAAGCCAGTGGCTCTTAAAGGCAAAGGCCCCACTGCCAGGCCTCTCCTGTGTGAGCCTGCTCCAAATCTGACCACACACCTTGTGGCAGAAAGTCCTGCAAGCCAGTGGCGCTCAAAGGTGGTCGCCCCACTGCCAGAACACACCTTGTGGCAGGGGGTTCCACATGCCAGTGGCTCTCAAAGGTGGGGGCCCTGTTAACGTAAGTCTCCTGCATGAACCCAGCACCGAACCAGGCCGCACATCTTGTGGCAGGGAGTTCCACAAGCCAGTGGCTCTCAAAGGCAGAGGTTCCATTGCCAGACCTCTCCTTGCTTGAACCCAGCTCCAAAAGGAGTCGAGGCAACAACACACACTGTGGCAGGGAGTTCCACAAGACAGTGGCTCTCAAGGCTTGATGCCCCCCTGCCCAGTCCTCCCCCCCATAAGCCTGGCTGCGAACCTGGCCTCACACCTTGTGGCAGGGAATTCCACAAGCCAGGTCGTACAACACCGCTGCGAGGCAGGGCGCCCAAGGACCCCTCCCCATGTCGCACACTGTTTTCCTCCCGCCCTCCCTCTCCCGCCCGCTTTCCTCGGTACCTGCCCGGGAACCGGCGTCTCCTTTCCGCTCCGGAGCACGAGAAACTGGCACTTCCGGCTTCCGGCGCCTTCGCCATCACTTCCGGTGCGTTGGTCAAAGGCATCCCCCGAGCACCGCGAACCGCTTAGGAACGTTCCGCCCTCTGTTGGGGGTGGGAAGCAGCCTGGCTGGTTGTGGCTGCTATGAAGCGATGTCCTCAGCAGGCAGGAGTGAAGGGTCGTTGCTGAGAACGTTCATGCAGCCCTTTTCCTTCCAAGTCATGGGCACAGCACAATCAATGCAGAAGTGGTTCCCTGCCCCAAAGAGCTTGCAATCCAAAAGGGATACAGAAGAGAACACCAGCAGCAGCCACTGGGGCAAGGGGACAGTTGCTCTCCCTCTGCCCCATTTAAGAGGACAACACTTTACAGGGGGCCTCTGTGCCCAGTTAGCAGGGCCTCGCCCAGTTGGGCACCATGCACAACACGACTCCTCCAGCTGCCAACCCCTGTCGAAATGACCCCAAGTCAGAGCAGGGGCTTGGCAGGAAAAGGGATGAGGCTATTCACACCATCTCCAAGATGCTGGTGATCTGCAGAAACATGCCTCTTTCCCTAGCAAGCAGGGTGCCTGCCCTGAGGAGGCTACAGTTGTGAGGCTGTTCCGAGGCACAGGGGCGGCTGGAAGGAGGAGATTCAAAGCACAGCTGCAGCCACCGCAGAGCAGCAATGCTGAGTGGATGAGCTGTGTCCAGAAGAGGTTGCAATGTGCTGCAGAGCAGGGGCAAGGAAGGCTGGGGAGGGGGCACCCTGCAGCCCAAACGCTCCATCAATATGGCACTCTCACACAAAGGCTGGCCTCACATGGGGTGCTGTGTCATTGGATGCAGATGACTTGTGCCAGGTCCCACACAAGTCATCCGCGTCCAATGAGACTGGAAAACCCTGAAGGTTTCCAAGAGTGAATGGATTTGCAAGATCGTGCTCTTACCACCAGAAGTAGTTCCGATTGCAAGGGGAAGAGGCAGCTTGAGGCCCCGTCCAAAACTCAGAGCTGTGCCCCCCCCCCCCGATGCTGCTTTCCAAACAGCAACTAGACTTAACCGCGCAGGAAATTATAGTATCTGGAAGGGACACCATGGAGACGAGAGAACATGAAGAGGTGAACGCCTGTCAATAAATGAAGCTGGTCATGTAAGCAGGAGAATCCTTTGGGGATTCTTTCTAAAGGTGAATGGTTTTGCAAGACGATCCTCTCCCCACCAAAGTGGCTCTGAGGGCAAGCCGCATCCCTTAATGGTTGAACTGCCGAGTCACCATTGACCAACATTGCTAGCCCTAGTAGGGAGATGGACATACACAGCTTCAGAGACCTGATTCACCATCAAGCAGCAGTGAAGAATCCGCATCAACTAGCACTGCTGGTCATACTAGCGAGGAGGAGTGGGGGAAGATGCCCACCACGAGTGCCTCTATCCCTGGGCATCAGAGTCAGCAGCTGGCCCTTGGATTGAGGGGGGGATTTGCACCCAGAGTTGCTCAGGCCAGGGGGAGCCTTGAAAATCGCCTTCCATACAAAACAATTGTTGTTCACTCTGAAGGGGCTTTGTTCTTTTTGCTGCAAGGGCTCCAAGAGTGAGTGAGTGAGTGTGTGTGTGCACGCGCATGCGTATCCCCCTCCGCAGGTAGACATCTTGAAAGCCCCCATCCTCCTTCTGTCCAGTCCACTGTAATGCACAAACACAAAGGCCACAAATAAACTCTGGTTTTAGATGCATGGCCTACTCAGGAGGGAGTCCCTGATTTCAACACCCCCAAGTCAGCATAGAATTGCTGCTGTGCTCACTTACTCTGAAGTAAACCCCATTGCAACCAGCAGAGCTTCCTCTGGCAAGCAGAGACAGGGTCCTTAATGCACAGTGCATCTGGTACCTTTCCCCCTCCCTCTCCTTTGCAAGCTGATGTTTGCAGGCAAAGGGCAATGATCTTCCTACAGGGCAGTGTCATGCTTCAGTTCTGGGATTGTTCCCTCCAGGTCTACAGCAGGCCTTCCTCCACCTCCACTCCCCATTGGCTGGTGATCTGCATAACCCCACCCTGTCCCAGCAAGGCTCTGATAACCCTTTGGCTGACAGTGGTGCAGCTCTGCCCCTTCCCATGGCTCATGCTCCCCTTCCCCCACGTTCTCTGGAGAAGGTGGCCTCTCAGACCATCTCTGATTGTGTGCCATTCACTTAATATCTAGATGAGCTGGACACAGCAGAAGAGCCCTGCTGGATTAGGCCAAAGGCCCACCTAGATCAACTCCCTGTATCTCCTTATGGAGGCTCACCAGAGGCCTCAGGGAGCAGTCAAGGCCACAAGAGACCTGTCACTCCCTTGCACCTGGCAGTCAGCAAGACAGCCCTCTTTTAAAACAAGGAGGTTGCATATACACACCATGGCTCATCACCTGTGATGGACTTCCCTCCCTCAATGTCCAATTCCCTTTGAAAGGTCCTTCAGATGACATCACCACATTCTGTGGCAAGGAGTTCCACAGATCAGTTACATGCAGAGTAAAGATTTTTTGGTAATTTGTTTGAACACATTTATTGGCTTCCCTCTACCCACTCTGCCCATCCCATGCATAATGACCTATGTCCCTGGATGCAGCCACAGGGAGCACACAGACAATAGGACACCTGTATCTTATTGCCACTCCCTTGCACTTGGCATTCAGAGAGAGGCAACCTCCAAAATCCAGATGTTGCATCAGTCATTGTGGCTTGTAAACCAAGATGGATTTTTCCTCCATCAATTTGTCCAATCCCCTTTGAAAGGCATCTAGGCCAATCCTGTGGCAAGGAGTTCCACAGATTACACAGTAGTGTAATTCTTGTAATTATTAGTGTAATACTCTAGTTCTTGGACTAGAGACATCTGTGTGAAGGTACAAGAGACCGGGGGGGGGGGGAGGAAGGGAGGAGTGGCCATTCTAGGTATGCATGAACCAGAAGTGCCTTCCAGTCACATTCAGGAGGTCCTCTGAGGCCCTCCCCACTCACGGGATCAGCATCCGTGATACTGAAATCCATAGACCGTGAGTCTGTGGATAAGGAGGGCCCACTGCATTTGTATACCACTTCAACAGGTGGATATATATTATTATTATTTTATTAATTTATATCCTGCCTTTTTGCCCCATGGGCACACAAGGCGGCTTACAACAATTAAAAATACAAAAATAGCAATTAAAAACAATAATTAAAACAGCTGCACATAATTAAAAAATCTAAAACAAGCCCTGTGGATTCTAATATAAAAGAGCCAAAAGAGAAAGAAAGCCAGCCAGCCTGTCAGCAATTAAAAGCTAATTAATTAATATATAATTAAAAATTATATATATTTATATATAAATAAAAGAACAGTAACTTTCCCACACTTCTTTGCAGAGCTGGCTGTTGCTTCCGAGGGACCAACCGAAAGAAGAGCAAAAGCCAAGACTGCCTTAAGCAAGGGCGACCACCTGGCTTGCACACCCACAACAGAGGTGACCGACAGGCCACATTGATAGCAGCCAGATCTGCAGGGTGCACTGAGGCTGCCCCAGTGCCATGGAACATGAGTTACCTTGCAGAAAGAGACAGCAAACAAGTTGTTTTTTTAAAAAAAGCCACTGACTTTTTATTTTCAACATTGGCAGTAAGACAATGCCTCTGTACATAAGGACAAAACAATCTCTACTGAGATGGGGGAAGTCAAAGAACGCCAACAACAAATAATTCAGGACATCAAAAAACAGAGGGTGATCCAAACAGGGACATAACCCAGGGGTAGGGAACGACTCAAATTGGCCCAGGGACAGGGGAGGACTCTGCCACCCAGGGGTCTGGTAGAGCCTTCCTCTAGGTCCAGATGATGCAATGGGGGGACATCAGCGTCTTCTCCGGTCAGGACTCCGGCTCCTTCTACGGCCACCCCTGGAAAGGAACAGGAGAGACAAAGAACCCTATTAAATTCAAGCTCTGAATTTCTCTCCACATGCAAAGTCTGTGAGAAGAGAATAGAGTGACTCAGGTCATGGTTGGAGAACTGTGGCCAGTTTGCCACATCAAAGACCAGGGCAAAGCTGGAGACTCCAAAGAGCCTGGGACAGATTCAAGTTCACCATTGGCAAAAGATGCCAAGATTTTGCAGAATACAGAGCCCACATCTTGCAAATTCGGACCTCGAGCAAACGTTATAACATTCTGTGTCTTTTTCTGACAAAAGACTATGTAATCCAGTGGTCAGAGCACTGAGGTATGATAAGGGATGCTGGTGTTCCCCTCCCACCTGTGTCACTGCATACCCCAGTCTGTGTTCCCCTTCTGTAAAATGGGGATCACTATGGAGAGCCTCGAGCATGAGGACAAATGTAGTTCATGCACAGTTTTGCACAAAAGCAGTGGTTTCCAAACTTACCAGGGTCAGTGTCCCTGGCAGCCTCTTCTTCCCAGCTTAGCTGAGTGCTGCCATCTTGGATCTCACAAAATCTCACGAGATCCAAGATGGAAGTGTTCAAATCTTGTGAAGAGGTTTCGCGAGATCCAAGATTATGGAGTGGGGAGAGTTGGTAGGAGGGGTGATTGGAGTCATCCTTTGGCACCCTGTGAGTGTGCCATGATGCCCTAAGGTGCTGTAAAGCACTTTGGAAACCAATGAGCAAAGGAAAATAAAACTGACCTGTTGGGCTCAAATTCTGCTCTACAAAATCATGCCACTCTATGAGAGGTCAACATCCAAGCTGGCCTGTTAGATCACTTGGCCCAACAGCCACCATTCCCCAGCCCAAACAAGAGATGTTGCCAACAGCAAATGAAGAGAGACAGAGGACTGGCTACCTGCAGGGTTCTGCTTTATTTTCAGGAGTAGACACACTCAGTCTCACCCCTCACTCCACTCAGAATATCTCACCTTCGCTTGCCTTTTGGAGGCCCCCTGACGAAGCACCAGTCCACGCTGATGGGCTGCCCCATGAGGTCCTGGCCGTTCAGACCCTCCATCGCTGCCTGGGCCTCCTTGTATGTCTCATACTCCACAAGTGTGTAACCCTGTAAAGATACAGTCAGCTCTCATTATCCACTAGGATTAGGTTCCTGGAAAACCTAGTGGATACTGAATTAGTGGATTCTGATCATTGAGCCTATGGGAAACAAGGTTAGGTTCTAGGAAACAAAGTAAAGTTGTGTCTTAACCACACACTCAGTGAACTTTATGAACCTGAATCTTAACTTGAAATCTATGGGGTTGGGTGATAGCAAAGGCTAATCAACATCTCCAACATCTGATGCTTCCTCCTCCATGCTGGCTATCCCTCAACTTGTTGAAGGTTCCTGGCCTTCAACAATGAGGCCTAAGAGTTCAGCAATGGGGAGGGGGTTTCTTCCTCCTCCTCCTCCTCCTCCACTTGTGTCTTGTTTGCACCAGCCCCACAGCAGCCCTCAGGTACCTTCTAGAGACTTCTAATCATTGCCAGGGTTGGGAAGGTTCAGCTAGAGTCCCTGGGTTGGTGCCCAAGGTGGTTGGGCAAGTCTGGAAGCGGACACAAATGTGTCCGACAGTTCTCCATGGGCCAATCCCAATGACCATTTGATGCAAAAAAATCAAGCCAGTACAGACAACATTCACAGATAAAGAGGACAAAGTTGCAGATAATGAGAAGTAGCTGGCAATTCTGTCTTTTGCAGGTAAGCTAGTTTGCGCATAAAGACAACTTACTGTATGTACAGGAAACGACTGGGGAAGCAACAGTGAGTGAGGTACTGGTCACTCCTTGCTTTTAAAAGTACTTAGCGCCAGGAAGCATCTATGATTAAGACCCAGAGCTTGCAATCTTATGTACACTTTCCTGGGAATAAACCCTATTGAGTGATTCTAAGTCAACCTATCCTGGAAAGCTTTGCTCAAAACTGTTGAGAAAAGTATGCATTCCCCCCCCCCTTTCTTCTCCTCCCAGCTAGGTAAGTAGAAGCCTTTTGGGCAAATAGTTGTCCTGGGACTAAAGACACTCCAGTACAGACAAGCTGGCCATATAAAAAGTCATTTGAGACATAAAAACGAAGAGGGTAGAGAAAGGGATGCTCTTTTCGCTCTCACACATCAGAAACAGGGGACACCCACTAAAATTGAATGGTGGGAGAGAGCCAGAAGAAAATATTTCTTCAAGTAATTGACCTGTGAAGCTCCTTGCCATTGGATGGGGTAATGGTGTCTGGCTTAGATGCCTTGAAAAGGGGATTGAACAGACTGATGAAAAAGCCATAATGGGTATTCACAGCCTCTAGGTTGTAGAAGTAGGTTGCCTCATGCCATAAGCAAGGGAGCAGTAAAAGGATGCAGTGTGCCCCCCCCCCCAGGTACCTGGTGGACCACCAGGAGATGCAGTAAGGTGGACCAGATGGGCCTCTGGCCTGATCCAGTGGGGCTTTTCTGAAGTTCTTATCCTAGTCAATGGCCAGAAGAGCATAGACTGTGGGGAGCTGTGCCTTCTCCCTTCTGTCAAGCACAGCCCCAGGGAAGACTAGTCTGACTCCCACTGGACTCAAATGCTTTCTACAAAAGCTCACCACTCCACTGAGCATTGGGAAAAATCAGACTTTTCCTTCCACAACAAGTCTTCATTTAAAGTAATTTTGTTATAAGTAATTTTGTTATAAAATTGCAGGGAAAAATCAATTCCCAGCTGGGGCCACTGCCTGGGTGGAGGTTTCACCAGCCTGGAAAGCTCACATTTATTTCAATGTTTCATAACAGAAGCATTTGGGATTGTGATTAAGAAGTTTGGAGATGGTTTTTTGTTTACAAATACCTATTAGCCAATGGTCAAATGGGTGTCATTAGAAGCTGTTTCACTTAAAGATGCTATTACCAAGGAGTGATCAACAACTTTAAGTTAGGACTTGCTGTACTTGAGCTCCCCACCTCCCTTCTGTTGGGGCATCCCATCTCTGCATGGCTTTGAACATGGCACCTCATGACTACAGAGGTGAGAGCACCAGTGTTCCCATGTTTTGGCACCTAGAATCCTAGCAATACCACCCTTTCTCATCTCCCCTGCAGAGCAAGCCTGAGCACTAGTGAAGTGTCAGGACACCTTAAGAGGTCATTCCCCATGTTGTTTCCATCCCCCCCTCCTCCCCCCCCCCCGGACAGCCTCAAGAAAACAAAAGACGCTTCTGCACCTTCAGGTAGCCTGTCCGCCGGTCAAGATTCAGGTGTAGGTTCTTGATTTCGCCAAACTCTGCAAACTTGTCATGGATGTCCTCCTCCGTGGCCTCCTCATGGACGCCCGTGACAAAGAGGATCCAACCTTCCACGGCTGGAAGAGAGATCAACACACAAACTGCTGTCACAGTCATGCTCAGGCAAGAGTGCGTGAAAGAGGAAACGTTACAACAGTGATTTTTTTTGGTAAAAAAATGAAGTGTTCTCCTTGAACACATACTCACACCTCTGAGGACCTGGCTCATCCCCATCCTGCTCGACACTGTCGTAGTCCTCGCGAACGCGGGCCCTGGAGCCCTCCTCTGATCACACACACCACCACAAAAAAATAGAGAGAGAACAGAACAATTCTTTTTAGACAAACAGAAAACAAAGTCGTGATTCAGACACACAAACTTATGCCTGGGATAGAGAGAGTGGATAGAGAGATGTTCTTTTTCCTCTTGCACATCACGAGAACCAGGGGACCATCTACTGAAATTGAGTAGCGGGAGAGCCAGAACAGACAAAAATATTTCTTCATCCAGCATATAAGCAGTCTGTGGAACACCTTGGAACAGGATGTGATGATGACATCTGAAGGTCTAGATGCCTCTCAAAGGGGATTGGACTGATTGATGGAGGAAAAGTCCATCACAGGTGACAAGAAATGATCAGTATGTGCAACCTCTTGGGCTGTCTCTGACTGCCAGGTCCAAGGGAGTGACAGGTCTCTTGTGACCTTGACTGCTCCCTGAGGCACCTGGTGGGCCTGCATAAGGAGCTATAGGAAGTTGGTCTAGGTGGGCCTTTGGCCTGATCCAGCAGGGCTCTCCTGATGTTCTTGTACCCAGCTCATCTAGATATTGTTAAGTGAACAGCACACAACCGGGGATGGCCTGAGAGACTACCTTCTTCTGCATAATCCACCCCTCCCTCTGATGGCGGCTCTTTTGGCTGTGCCGCCATTGATGGACCAAAGAGGGATGGCAGCGAGGAAAAGAACCTTCTTGGTGGTGGCATCTTTTCTACAGAACTCCCTCCCCTTGGAATTCAGAACTGCTCCCTCCTTGGAGACCTTTAAGGGTCCTGAAGAAATTTTTATTTAGGACAGCCTTTGGTGGCCAGTGCCAACTCTTGAATATGACCTCATTGGGATTTTGACTGCTTAATTGGTGCTGATCCATTGGGAGTTTTTTTAAAAAAATGTTTTATTCTTGTTGCTATTGCTTTAAAATGATAACAAGCTGCTTTCAGTGCTCAGAAAGGTAAGGTAAAAAGCTGTTAAATAAATACAGGTCCAGCCTTGTTATACACTAATTTTTTATACACGCATTTGACTCAACACGAATGGCCCCTGCAAATGAGAAGAAATGTGCTGATCCCTGGAGAAGGGGAAAAATGCATCCCTTTAAAAATCAAAGTATAAAAAACTGCTTTTCTTACTGTTGTAGAGAGACAGTCACAAAAGCAATTATAGGTATAACCCAATAATCCAAAGATTTTTCACCTGTGGAAAAATCCGTGGATTTTTCTATCTCAACACAATGAAAAGGGCCCTTTAAATTAAAGGAAAACAGTCCTTTAACAATAGCCCTGTTAATGAGAGAGAGGGCAGCCAGGGGACAATCTGTCAATCATTCTCTCTCCGGGCAGTTAGAACCCTCCCTTCCCTATCATCACTTTGGTCTGGGTGAAGGGAGGGGTCCCTGGGATGGATTCTCTGCCTAATAACTTTGCTTTACATCACAAAGGTCAGCAAGGCTGTTTTTAAATCGCCCAGCAAAATGACATTGTTTTTAAAATTGATTTGCTTTAATGAGATTTTTGCCATCCACTTGAGTTCTGGGAATGGAAGCGAATAAATGAGATACAACTTGTATACACATTAGACTTGCACTACAGAGACGGCTTTTGCTGGGAGCTCTTGGCAAATTCATCTGAGAGGGGACAATCTAGATCTCCACTTTCTTGGTATTGCCTCAAACTAGACACTTCCACTTCCGTCCCCAAGGAAATGCCATCTCCGCACCACTCCTAAGTACTGAGGGGCCCACAGCTCTGGGGAACAGCACACCCTTCTGCCCCCACAATTCTGCCAGAGCCAAGCAGGCAAGAGAATGTTTTAGAACAGTGTTTCTGAACTAGTGATACTCATACCACTGGTGGTACTAGAGACAGTGTCCAGTGGAACATGCAGGACCCCCAACGAGACCAGCAACGCAATGCGATAAGCAGTGGGTAGGAGGCTTGGCAGGCAGAGCCCTGGAGGTGCTTTTCACATGCTCAAAAAAGCCCTCCCGTCTGCCCTGAGCGTCTTACTGGTGTTTGTCACATCGCAGCTGGCCTCCCAATCTGGATGTAACTGGCGATGACTTCAATCAATCAAATCTTTATTATGGTCACAGACCAGTGTAAATGACCTCATCGCCAGTTACTTCTGGTGGTAGTTCCAATAGGTGGTACAGTAGGGGGACAAATGTGGAGAAATGCTGCTTTAGAATGTTTAAAAGAGTGCCTCCCTGTGCCTCAGAAGGCCTCTCTCCCAAGGTGACTGGAACACTCCTCTGGTTGCATCCGTGAGATGCAATGAAGCCCTCTTGAGTTGCATTGGGCCAAACCCGCAGGTCCTGAATCCACAGATAAGAAGAGCTGGTCTGTAGTGGTTTTCATGAGGGGCTTCAGTTCAGAAAGCTTCTGCTCCCCAAAACCTGTTAAAGCCTCGAGTTGCAACAAGGCCCTTGAGTGGCACTAATGCAGGATAAGACCCTTACCTGATCCAAAACCTCTGCCCTTCCTCTTTTTCGCCTTCTCCTTCAGCTTGTGGATGCTTTCTGAGAGAAGAGAAACAGATGTGGTGGAGTCAAATGGCTATCAAACAACAATGCCCAAGACGGAAACGAACACATTTGAACAAGCAACATGACTCTTTTGCTCTGTGAGAAAAATTCTGCCACGTGCCATGCCCCAAGCCCACCCCTAAATCTGCAAGTATGTATCACCAGAGATGTGATTTTTCGGTGATAACGAAATAAAGACACACAACACCACTTTCTTCTTTTTAAAAACAACAAAAACCAAAATACGGGGAAAAATAAGACCATTTTATAACACTCTACATCAGCGTTTTTCAACCGCTGTGACGTGGCACACTGGTGCGCTGTGAGGCTGTCTTAGGAGTGCCGCGGGGCCAGAGGAGGGAGGTGGAAGGCAGCAGGCATGCACACACATGCAGGGGAGAAGTGGCTGCTCCTCAGGCAAAAAAAAAGGAGCAGCCATTCCTGCTGCTGAGCGAGGAAGGCTGCAACCCGATCCTCATTTACCTGGGAGTAAGCCCCGTTGACTATTATGGGGCTTACTTCTGAGTAGACACGCCTAGGATTGGGTATCAAGTCTGCCCCGCATGCTGATTGGACAGCCAGAGAAGCGTGGAGTGAGTGAGAAGGCAGGAGGAGGCAAGCGGGTCTGCTGTTCTGGCCTGGCGAACGATCCATGAAAGCCTCTTTTCCTGCCACAGTTGCCTGCAACTGCCCAAAGTGACCCTCCCTGCCTTGCCTTTCAGAGGAAGGGCTTTGGGCCACAATCCTCTCCACACTTACCTGGGAGCAAGCCCCATTGACTATTATGGGGCTTACTTCTGAGTAGACAAACCTAGGATTGGGTATTAAGTCCAGGCAGCGAGTCCGGAGTGAGAATGAGGGAGGCAGGAGCAGGAAGCGAGTGGGCGAGTCTACTGAGGCCACCAGCCCAAGAACTGGCTGGTTAAAAGGGTTCTGGTGCCACAGTTGCCTGTAACTGCCCAAAGCGGCCCTCCCTGCCTTGCCTTTTGCCTTTCAGAGGAAGGGCTTTGGGCCACAAGCCTATTCACACTTACCTGGGAGTAAGCCCCACTGACTATAGTGGGGCTTACTTCTGAATAGACGTATGCCTAGGATGGGGCTTTTGGTCAAACTCTTTTTTCTTAAATGCAGGAGCAGGCAATTGGCACTTCTCCCGACCCCACTCCCTCCCACAGGCACATGCCCCCCCCCCAAATCTCATAATCGAAGTTAGCACCTCTTACTGTCCCTTACTGGAGAGGGGGAAGCAAGAAGCACCTCGGTTTCTCTGCCTACAAAATGGGGGAATAATCCTACAGACCCACTTCACAGGACTGTGCGGTAAGGATTCCGGAGACAAAAGATAATGTACTGGGAAATACTGAAATGCTCCAGGCTTCATACTACTGTTTTGCAAGGAAAACAAGGAGAGAAGAACCTCTGCAGCCAAAACTCAGGAAGACCCCGGCTCCAAGTTGCTGGAAGGCCTAAGGCTAATCGCTCAGCCCGAGTCCCCACACAAGATCAGATGGGAACAGGGCTGTAGTTCAAGAGCAGTAGCCTGACTCTGCACACAGAAGGGCATTCCCCAGCACAGTCCCCAGCAGCATCAACAGATGGAGCTGAGAGACTTCAGCTGGTCACTGCTGAGAAACCTGGACCGACAGCCAATTCAGGCTGAGTTCACCCAGTTCAGGACCCAGAGCCTCTACTGTGCAACCTCCCCGGTTCCAGCCTGGGCAGGAAGCATCTCCACATAGGGAGGGAAGCGCTGGCAAGCAGCCGCCATCAGGGCTTGCCATTAGGGCTTGGTGATGCCCAAGGCAGAATCCAGCACCAGACACACGCGCATGTGTGCACCCATTCAGACATGTAACGCACGCATTCGAGGCTATGAGGGGGGGCAAGGTCCGAGCTCCTTTCTCCTTCTCTGCAATTCTGGGGGCACCCAGGGCGGTACCAGGCACCAAACACGCGTGTTCCGTAACCATTCACACGTGCAATACACGCAGTCGAGGCTATGAGGCGGGGGAGGGCAAGATCCGAGCCCTTCCCTCCTCCTCTGCACTTCAGAGGATGCCCAGGGCGGAATACAGCACCAGGCACGCGTGTTCTCCCCATTCACACGTGCAATACACACTGAGGCGGGGGTCGAGGCCAGGACCCCTCCCCCACTCACCGTCCCCATCCTCGTCCATGGCGAAGTCCTCGCCGCCCGCTTCGTGGAGATCCAGCACGTCCGCCATCTTCCCGGTTCTGGAAAGGGAGCGCAATGCACGACGGGATACGTCTACAGTCAATGCCTGCGCAGAGGACGGGCTGCCGGGAAGAAGGGAAAAATTGGAGTCTGCGCCTGCGCAGTCGGAGAAGAAGGGCGAGCTGGCCACCATCTTTAGAGGGTCATTTCTAACGAGACACCTCGCGGCTGCGCAATCGGCTGAGAGAGCTGGCCGCCATCTTGAGAGGGTCACTTTTAACTTCAGTCACCCCCGCGGCTGCGCAGTAGGTACTTAAGGGTGACCTGGCAGCCATTTTCAGAGAGTCATTGCTAAGCCGCGGCTGCGTCGCCGGAGCAGGGAGAGCTGGCCGCCATCTTGAGAGTGTTTCTGCAGGGCCAAGCCCCCCGCGCCTGCGCAGTCAATGCAATGGGATGGTGTGGCCGCCATCTTGATAGGGGCAGCCCCAGCTTTAGCTCTTCTCTCCAGGCAGGACACAACCCTAGCCGTGCTCCTGGTCCTTGCAGCCTGGAAGTGTGGGGCTTCCTCTTCCATTTGAGGCACCCCAAAGCGGCTTGCGTTGGGGGCAGGTTGGAGGGTGGTGGCGGCACCCCAGGTCCGTCACCACTCCTGGACAGTTCTCAGTCCTTGGAACTACTTGTCACTGGATGTGGGTGGGAACATTGTGCAGCCATCAGCTGGCTGAGGCGAGGCTTTCAAGGGCGAGAGTGGCACCTGATGTCACAGCCCCCAAGAACCAAGGGCTCTCTTCCTTCTCTGGCCTGCTCTGACCCGGCAACACTGATGGTGGCCAGATCTTTGGGGCACATCAAAGCTGCCCCAGCCATGGGGAACATGGGTTCTCCCTTGCAGAAAGAGATGGCAAATACAATTTTTTTTCCTTTAAATCCACTGATTTTTATTTGTCAACTTTGCCAGCAAGCCTTTGTGGATAAAAACAGAACAATCTGTACTGAGATGGGGGAGTCAAAGAACGCCAACAACAAATAACTCAGAACATCAGAAAAATTCAGAAAAGTAGAGGGTGCAGGGAGAAGACTAGTAACCAGGGGTCCGGCAGAGCTTTCTCCTAGGTCCAGATGATGAAATGAGGGGAGATCCCTCCAACCTTCAGGGCTCTAGCTCCTTCCATGGTCACCCTTGGAAAGAAACAAGAGAGACAATGAATGTTGGTGTTTTGAATGAGAAGAATGTTTTTTTTTAATATTTATTACTTTTTTTAATTAACACACGCAGACATCACACAATACAAATAATACAAACATATAACACACAGTTAGGAGTGCTAAATACCATATACCATATCGAATTCCTCTCCTGTTGTGAGCGAAGAGTCCATGACTTGCTGCAGTACAGAAGTGTACTCAGGATGCAAGCTCTGTAGACCTGGATCTTGGTATGTTCTGTCAGCTTGTTGGACCAGACTCTCTTTGTGAGTCTGGAAAACGTGGTAGCTGCTTTACCGATGCGTTTGTTTAGCTCAGTATTGAGAGAGTGTCGGAGATCGTTGAGCCAAGGTACACAAAGTCATGGACAACCTCCAGCTCATGCGCACAGATTGCAATGCAGGGAGGTGAGTCCACATCCTGAACCATGACCTGCGTTTTCTTCAGGCTGATTTTCAGTCCAAAATCTTGGCAGGCCTTGCTAAAATGATCCATGAGCTGCTGGAGATCTTTGGCAGAGTGGGTAGTGACAGCTGCATCGTCGGCAAAGACATTTCAGCTGGACTTTGGACTTTGCTCTCAGTCTGGAGAGGTTGAAGAGCTTTCCATCTGATCTGGTCCAGAGATAGATGCCTTCTGTTGCAGTTCCAAAGGCATGCTTCAGCAGAACAGCAAAGAAAATCCCAAACAAGGGATGCGCTGCCTCCAACGCATTCTCGGCATCACCTGGCAGGACAAAGTTCCAAACAACACAGTCCTGGAACGTGCTGGAATCCCTAGCATGTATGCACTGCTGAAACAGAGACGCCTGCGTTGTCTCGGTCATGTTGTGAGAATGGATGATGGCCGGATCCCAAAGGATCTCCTCTATGGAGAACTCGTGCAAGGAAAGTGCCCTACAGGTAGACCACAGCTGCGATACAAGGACATCTGCAAGAGGGATCTGAAGGCCTTAGGAGTAGACCTCAACAAGTGGGAAACCCTGGCCTCTGAGCAGCCCGCTTGGAGGCAGGCTGTGCAGCATGGCCTTTCCCAGTTTGAAGAGACACTTGGCCAACAGTCAGAGGCAAAGAAGGAAGGCCCATAGCCAGGGAGGCAGACCAGGGACAGACTGCACTTGCTCCCAGTGTGGAAGGGATTGTCACTCCTGAATTGGCCTTTTCAGCCACACTAGACTCTGTTCCAGAACCACCTTTCAGAGCGCGATACCATAGTCTTTAGAGACTGAAGGTTGCCAACATGATATCTAATTAATCATACTATACCTCCTAATCTACTTACTCATCTACTTCTGCCTTTTACTGATTTATCCATTTATTTGTATCATATACAATAAGTTCTTCCTAATGCCCTATACTATATTTTCTAAATATTCATGTTCTATCAAGCGTAAGAGTGGCTGTTGTTGTTCCCTGCATTTCTCCTGCAGCTGTCTAAGGGAGAATACCATATCAGTGGTGGACCTGTTGGCTCGGAATCTGCACTGCGATTCTGGATAGACGCTCTCTGCAAGTACCTGGAGCCTCTTTAGTGCAACTCGGGCAAACAGCTTTCCTACAACGCTAAGGAGAGAGATGCCACGGTAGTTATTGCAGTCACCCCAGTTCACTTTTATGAAGTGGACAGCCACTTCATAGATCTCAGGCGATCTCCCAGGTCAGCAGGGATGGCCTCTCCAAGATTCTCCCCAAGATAGGATGTCCACCCAGGCTCCTAAGCATCATCAGGTCTTTCCATGAGGACATGAAGGGCACTGTACATAACAGCCCCACTGGATCAGGTCATAGGCCCATCTAGTCCAGCTTCCTGTATCTCACAGCGGCCCACCAAATGCCCCCGGGGGCACACCAGATAACAAGAGACCTCATTCTAGTGCCCTCCCTTGCATCTGGCATTCTGACATAGCCCATTTCTAAAATCAGGAGGTTGCACATGCACATCATGGCTTATAACTGGTAATGGATTTTTCCTCCAGAAACTTGTCCAATCCCCTTTTAAAGGCATCCAAGAGAGACACCATCACCACATCCTGTGGCAAGGAGTTCCACAGACAAACCACACGCTGAGTAAAGATATATTTTCTTTTGTCTGTTCTAACTCTCCCAACACTCAATTTTAGTGGATGTCCCCTGGTTCTGGTGTTATGTGAGAGTGTAAAGAGCATCTCTCTATCCACTCTGTCCATCCCCTGCATAACTTTGTATGTCTCAATCATGTCCCCCCTCAGGCGCCTCTTTTCTAGTCTGAAGAGGCCCAAACACCGTAGCCTTCCTCATAAGGAAGGTGCCCCAGCCCAGTAATCATCCTAGTCGCTCTCTTTTGCACCTTTTCCATCTCCACTATGTCTTTTTTGAGATGCGGCAACCAGATGTCTTTGGTCTGTAGTCTTTGATGGCTCTACATCAGACCACTCTGACATCCGAAGCGGAGTGAAGCAAGGCTGTGTTCTTGCACTGACCTTGTTTTGGATTTTCTTCTGCTGAAGCAGGCCTTTGGAACTGCAACAGAAGGCATCTATCTCCGGACCAGTTCAGATGGAAAGCTCTTCAACCACTCCAGACTGAGAGCAAAGTCTGAAGCCCAGCTGAAATGTCTGCATGACTTCCACTTTGCCAAAGATGCAGCTGTCACCGCCCACTCTGCCAAAGATCTCCAGCAACTCATGAACTGTTTTACCAAGGCCTGCCAAGACTTTGGACTGACAATCATCCTGAAGAAAACACAGGTCATGGTTCAGGATGTGGACTCACCTCCCTGCATTGCAATCTGTGCACATGAGCTGGAGGTTGTCCATGACTTTGTGTACCTTGGCTCAACGATCTCCAACACTTTCTCTCGATACCGAGCTGAGCCAACAGACTGAGGCAGAGAGACAAAGAAGGAAGGCCCATAGCCAGGGAGACAGATCAGGGACACACTATACTTGCTCCCAGTGTGGAAGGGATTGTTGCTCCTGAATCGGCCTCTTCAGCCACCCTGGACGCTGTGCCAGAACCAACATTCAGAGCGCGATACCAGAGACTTCCGAGACTGAAGGCTGCCAGCAATTCGTGGCATGCTTGTGACTGGGGCTGCACAATTGAATGGGTCTGCCTGCCTTGAGAGGCGGGGGGGGGGGTTTCACAGGGGCGCCCGCTCTGGCTGGGGGGAGCTGCCTGGGGGCGGGTATCGAGAGAGGGGTAGCCCTGCCGGCCTGCCTGGAAAGCCCCCCGAGCAGCCCTCTGCGGACCTCACCCTCAAGGGGCGCCGCGGACAGGGTCTGGCACCAGGATCGCGAGAGTGACTCCCCGGGGTGAGCGCCAGCCTCCCGTCCACCAGCGCCCAGGAGGTCCGTGTTCCAGGCGCAGCGCGCACCCGGCTCGCGCTCGGCCTCCGGTCGTAGAGGCGCTCACGTCCCGGCCCCCGCGGCGCCCGCGGGAGTTCTCCTGGGCGCCGCGAGCACTCCTCCTGGAGCGCCGCGCCTGGCTGGTCACCACCAGCCCGTGTGGGCAGGTGGCTGTTAGCCCGCCTGCCGGGACGCGGGCAGGCTGGCAAGAGGAGTACCACCCCCGAGGCGCCCTCCGGGTTTTTTTTTTCCGGTCCCATGCACGTGTAAGGAGGAGGGCTCCGGGCTCGCCCTGGCCGTCGCTGGGGGGCAGAAGCTACAGAGGACAAGGGGGCGCCCCACTCACCCCTCACCCCACTGGTGATGGGGTTTGTCGGGAGTGGGCAAGTGCCTCCACCCCCAGCAATGCCATGATGCAGATGAGCGCAGCAGGGCGCGTCCTCCTACCAGGCAGCACTGAAACCCTCCCGCACTTCGGACAAGGAGTGGCCTTTACAGTAACCGTAAGCATGCGGACAAAAAGTATTCTTATCAGAAGTGACTGAGTGCAGCTGTGGATCTCCAAATGGGAGGGGTAAGAATTAGGAGCCTTCTTTGAGAAGGTTCCAGTCATCAAAGAACCGATTGGGTAGTATGATAATTATGTAGTCACCTCAGAGCCCAATCCTGAGCTTGGCGGCATGGCTCCGTGCCGCCGAGCACTGTTGCAAACCATAAAGCACGTTTGCGAGCCTCACCGCTCAGTCCAAAATCTTGGCAGGCCTTGCTAAAACGATCCATTTGCTGCTGGAGATCTTTGGCAGAGTGGGTAGTGACAGCTGCATCATCGGCAAAGAGGAAGTCACGCAGACATTTCAGCTGAACTTTGGACTTTGCTCTCAGTCTGGAGAGGTTGAAGAGCTTTCTGTCTGATCTGGTCCAGAGACAGATGGACCAGGAACTGTTGCAGTTCCAAAGGCATGCTTCAGCAGGACAGCGTAGAAAATCCCAAACATGTAAGTCTAATAAATAAAGATGACTAAAAATAGGTGACTTGGGAGAAAACTGAATTGGCTACTGAGGCTCTGAGAGCTAACAAAATAACCTCAAAAGCTCTTCTCAGCTACACCTCAATGCGGTTGTTGCTTGGGTCACAAGGGCCACTTTTCCTATCTGAAGGGATCATAGCATGAGAAGACTGTGCTGCAACAGTTGCATCCACTGATAGTAGTACCTTGAGTTTATCTAAGATTTCCTTAGGATTAAAACTTTGGTATCTCTTGCCTTGCAGTGAGGAGGAACCTTCTGTCTCCATAAACTTAGGATGGGTTCTGAAAAAAAAGCAGAATTTCTTACCTGAGAATTCCTGTTCTGGGGAGAGGGGCATTCCTTGGGGGAAGGGCTCTTGCGGGAAGCCACTGCCAGTACCAGGAGGCAGGACCAATCGAAGATGAAGTCTCCTCCAGGGAGGGCTTCCCATCTCCCCAGACTGGACCTGGAGAGCTGGAAAACACCTCTATGATCCCACTGCACCATAGCAGGTGCTATCAACAGCGGGATCACATGAGGAGTAACTACAGTCAAACACATAACAAGTAAAAACAGGCAAATTTAAACTGGCAAGCTAATACCCAGAAACTGCCCTGCCCAGAAGTTCCCCAAAACCCTGGATTCCTCCCCACAAGTAGCCTATAGCTCAGAAGTATGAGACACTGAGGCTGGTGAAGAGGTGGGTGGAATGCCCCCCTTCCTCTCCCCAGAACAGAAACTCTCAGGTAAGAAATTCTGCTTTTCTCTGGTAGAGGAAGGGGCTCATTCCTGACTCTTGGGGATATGTCAGAGCTGTCGGATATTGGGATGGGCTAGACGAGGTGGAATCATTGAGGGCCTCACTACTCTCTGCAGAACTCACCTGCCAAAAACATCGGTGTCCACTTCATAATGCTTGGCAAAGGTATGCACCAATACCCATGTGGCCACGCTATAGATACTTGCCTGAGAGGAATAGCCATAAAGGCTGCTGAAGGAGCTCTTCCCAAGAGAGTGTGCAGTGGTACCAAAGGGGGGTTCCCTATCCAATGCAAAACAAGCTGGCAACCGCCAGGCCAAAGCAGTGGCAGAAGCTCTCTGCTAGTGCTTGGACCACAAAAAGACCTCAACAAGGCCTCCATGTGGTGTGGTGAAGCTTCCTAGTCCCTTTAGTGTCAGAACTCAAGGCCCGCCTGATGTCCCGGTTATGTCAGGTTTTTTCTCTTGGGAGAAGGTTTAGTACAAAGATGGTAGAATCAGGTCCCAAGAACAGTGAAAAGGAGTCACCTTGTCAGGCCTTTGGCATCTCAGGCCCTGAATTGTTGTAAGCCAGGATGTGGCAGGAGCGGCCTTGATGTCCAGGCCTGGTATGAAATGTAAATTAAAGGAACAGCAGCACTGCACATGTATGCTGATACAAACAGCTGCACCTGTTGCAGGTGGGAGTCACGTGACTTGGGGAGAGATGAGTGCAGAGTCACGTAGACTATGGTAGAGTGGTGCAATGCACTACTGGACAGCCAATCAGAAAGGGTCACAAGACATTCTTATGACTATGAGGTCGCCCTACTCTGATTGACTGGGCCCAGTATATATGGGGCAAGAACAGACTCCAACTGTGGGTGTTGTGGTGAAGTTTCTGCGTGTCGTGCTGCTGGTTTGTTCTGTGACTTGGACTGCTTATCATGACTGTGCCTCTCTGTATCCCTGACTTCTGGACCATTTGCTGACTACTCTTCTGCCTGCTCCTTTACCAATACATGCTTCTGCAACAAACAAGCCTGTGTCTGCTTCTTTGGCTCTGTTTGGGATTGCCTGCTTCTTGTGCTGTCTCCCTATGCTCCCGTGCCACTCTGCTATTGGGAAAGCAAAGGCTATCCTCCCCTGCTACCCTGACACACCTCTTGCACAAAGAGGGGACCATTCCAAGCATCTCTATTTTATTTTATATTTATACAGGTATTTATATACCGCCTTTCTTTGGTCATCAGATTTCTCCTCAGACTTTAATCCAAGGCGGTTTATATAGGCAGGCTGTTCTAAACCCCCGTAGGGATTTTTACAATTGAATAGCTCTAGTCTTTCATAGAACTCCTTGTTCCAGCTAGATTCCTTCCCGGTCTGGCCTCTCTCTGGCCCTTTGCCTCCCACGCTCCACTTGACGGCAACTCCTCTCTACCACCACAGGTCAGCTCATCAGTATATCAGCGTGTCCTCAGTTCTGGGGTACTTCCGGTTGTTTTGAACTGGCAGCCTCAGATCTTCAGGCATACAAGGTGGCAGTTCTACCAACTGAGCCAGACCTCCTGCCCCTATGGGGGATGCAGAGCCCAGGATGACTAAAGATACCTCTAATTCTGACACCTACCCAGCCAATGTAAAGGCTATTAGGAAAAAAAGCTTATAGGAGAAACCCTTCAGAAGAATCCTTGCCCAGGTTCAAAGGGAAGACTTATTAGCACTGGAGCACTAAATTGGGATCCTTTTGAAGGGACCTGTGAACTATCGGCAGATTGATCAAGGCCACCCTGCAAGTAAGGCACAATTTGGGGGCGAGCGAATAGACTCTCACCAGACCCAGCTCCCTGAGGCCAGCTGAGAATCCCCATAACTGCTCCAAGTGTTTGTATTCAGACTTTTGACCAGACCCTCCCAAAGGAAATCAGGAACCTACTTAATCCTGGGCTTGATAGCACCATTCCTCCTTGAAATATGCTACAGAAAGAAGTCTACGCACCTTCTTGGTGCACTGGCACCTTGACATCAAGGAGGTATCCAAACCATGCTGAAATATTTGAAGTGAGGAGGCAAGTGCCTCTCAACTTCTAGTCTGGCAGATAGAGTAACTTGGCTGGGGGTAGATAAGTGGACCCTGTGCCCACAGATCTGCCCAGTGCAGAAGCATCCAGTGCTCCTGATTTGATAGACAGAACAGACCTGTGGAACAAGGCCTCCTGGGCCACTGGGCGCTAGAAAATGACCTCTGCTTGAAACCTCTAATCTGTGGAGAACAAGAGGAATCAACATGGCCAGAGAAGGTGTAAGACTTGCCCAGGTGGGTGCCTCCCAGTCAGCTGATGCATATCTTGGCTGTTGTCAGTTCTGACCAACATGACTCTGCCATGATTTAGACTTCTTAATTCCAGCTGTGCTAGGCAACTAGCACTGAACTCAGGCCAAACTGCAGTACTGTGCTTTCTCCCTGGACCAATTGCCTTCCGTCATGGTTCCATCCATGTGCGCCCCTTCCAGTGCCTGCATAGGACTGAGCACGCTCTATTTCCTAGTTTACTACAGGCCCCCCCCAAAATGCAGGTACATAAGGGTATCTGAACATCCTGAAGTGCCTGAGCTTTGGACATTAACATGATAAGAGATCCCATTCAGATAAAGAAAAATGCTTCCTGCAAGCTTAGGTGAGCCATGAGAGCCACCAACACTCTGGTGGACACCCTTGGAGCAACTGTCAGCCCAAAGGCGGTAGCACCTGTGCATTGGTGGTGATGGAAACCTTAATGCTGTGTGAAGTGATACAGATAGCAGCCCATGGGTATAGCATTTCCAGAAAACCTGGTGTTAGGCATTTTATTGGTTTTTAGTGAACCTAGAAGCTGCCTGAGAGGAGGCTTTCCCAGACTGCCTTTTGTTTGTTTTGAAGGAATGGGTTCGTTCCACCTGGACTTAGGCTTGGGCTACTCCCTTGAGCAAAAGGAGGAAGAAGGAGAGCCCATAATGGCAGCATCTGCCTGTTCCCATGTCCTTCCCTGCATACTGTGCAAAGGACTTTCTGTTTATACTTATTTTCCACTAGCACAGTGTCCAAAGTGTGACTAAAAGCTTGGACCCTGAAAGGGGAACACTCACTAGGCAAGACTGTGATCACAGTTCACATCTCAATGCCTAAGGCATAAGTTTCACCAAGCCGCCATTTTGGAAGCAATACCCCAGGTGCTAAATAATAATGCATCCAAAAAGGAATCAACAGTAAGACTGCTGCTAACAATAACTACATTAGACAGTTCCTGACTGCCTTGGGGAACAAAGCCTCAGAAGCCACTGGCTCTTCCACTCACAGGAGGGCCACCCATGTGTTCATATTGTTTAAAATCACTGTCTTGACCCTTTGTTGCAAGGATACTTCGGCACTCCCTCTTCCCCGGACGGGAAGATGGCTGAAGAAGAAAAAAGGCAGTCACAGGCACGTTGACCCCCAGCACTTAAGAGATCCACGCTTTCTCTAGTAGAGAATAATGCTTACCAGACACACAGTGTGTGTATTTGGACTGTAGCGGGGTCTTCCATGCAGATTCCACAATTCCCTAGAAAAAGAGTATCACTGCAATCTTAGCTGGTCCCTGTGGAAATAGCAACTTAGAAAAAGAATGGTTAGACAGCCAACTTCTCAGAGACTGAGGGGAAAGGAAAAGCCTCCGCAGCCCTTCCCCAAGAGCCCAGGAAACAAGGTTGCAGGAACAGCCTATGCATGTTATCAGGCGTGCTACCTGAACCCTCCCTAAAAAATTCCCTGTCCTCCAAGGAGGAATCAATAGAAGAGAATCAGGGCTCAGTATGTCACACAAGTTCGCTACTTTGGACCCGCCCTGCTCCTTAACTGGTCAAAGAAATTATGTAGTGCAGTGTTTCAAATAGTCTCCACAACTGCTGTGAGAGTTTTCAACCCATTTCGTTAGGCGTGTGTGGGGTTACCATTATGCAAAGTTTGTGCATTAAACAATTGAGAGGTTAATAAAGAAAGTATTTCCTCTTTCAGACCCTCTCAGAAATTCTTTATTTATAACAATATATCTATATCTACCATGATTAAAAATACAGATAAACATTTTCACATTTTTAGTATAAAAAGATTTCTAATATTCTCTTTCATTTACAAAAGAAACATAAAACTAATTCCTTTGACAAAAATATAGACCATGTCATTTGACAATTAAACAAATAATTCATTTGACAAAAATATAGACCATGTCATTTGTTTACTTATCAGATAGATGGGATAGGGAAGCAGACCACAAAACATGCAAGTTATCTTTTAAAAGATGGGTTTGTAATTATCTCTTATAATCCAAACCCTATCAAAAGTAATTATTAAACGAGATACATTCAAAATGGAAGAGAATGCATTCTCTGTAGGTCAGAATCAAGACTGATGTTGACCAGCAGCTTAACAGCTCAGAGATTCTGAGTAAGAGGGCAGAGTCCATAATGCAAACACCTCTATCAATCAGTCCAACACTATACTGAGATGCCCAAGGCAATGTGTTGTGAAATACTGGTGTGTTTGTTGCTTTAAAAAAATCTTTACTGCTCTGATCTAGGTTATAGTAATGATACACAGCAGCACACTTATCCAGAAACACATTTCAAGGGATGCATAGGAAACAAGAGCAGTACTGTATTCCACTGTAACCCAAGTCATAAATAATTGGAAGGGAGGGGAAATAAATTATGTCATATTTTCTCCCAGAATATTGCAACAGGGCACCAGAAGTTCATTCCCTAGTTCTTAAAATTCAAATGCATATATGATCATCAAAAAATAAATACAGTCATAAAAACCCTAAAGCAGTACAAAGAATACTAAGAAAAGTTATTGGATTGCACTGACTTCTACAAAGCTGTATGCATAAGTGTGATGTGAAATGTGCAGTTTAGAACGTTCTTTCACAAGAAAAGGCAAAACATGCTCTTTCAGTAAAACAAATCGTTTTTCTTAATTTAAGGTTAGGGTTGTTGTTTTGTATAAAATGTCTTCTGTGTCCATTTCTCTTTATTTGCCAGAATGAGAGCAAAATTCACTGTGACAGTGCAGGTATTATATGGGTACCAGTTGTTCAAAGAGAGTATAAACCATTATAATATGCTGGTTTGGGGGAATAATGAAATCTTATCCAACTCTATACCATTGCCATACTTAGCATAACCAAGTACACCCACAGGACTGCTATATTCTAGCTATTTGTGATCACCAGAGGAGTTTTTTTTTACATAGCCTTACACAAACAGCTATGTTTATGTCACGAGCACAGTTAGAACCAATGAGAGAAATGAATATTTGTACAGAATACTACTGTATTTATCTTTCTTCCTGAATTACCTTCTCTTATTAGGCCTTTAAAAATAAAAGACTGGTGATAAATTTTAAATAATTGAAGGTGGTATGGCAGAATCACCATTATCTGTACCATATATGCTTGCATGTTTTGTCCTGCTATCATCTCTAGTCAAAAAGATTTGCAGGTTTTTTAAGCACTATAAACCCTGTAAACCCTGTTTGACCAGATAGGATAATGGTGTGAGAAGCAGTGATGGCTGTACCATGCCCCTCTTCCCTCTCTAAAAAAGACACTTGTCTTCATTGTAAAAGTCACTGTACTTGAATAGATGTCAAAGTTTACATTTTATACTGGAGGGCATCTCAGTGAAGTCAGGGTATGGAACCTTCATACCAGAAGAACTTCACTGTAAATTACACCGCTTAGCACTATTGCTACTTAGTCACAGGACAATCACTTTTCTTAAACCAATTAAAGCAAGTTTTTTTTTCCTTATTATCGTTAATGTTAAATGCCTAAGAGCTTTACCAATCAAAAAACAATTTTTTCTGCTTCATGAGTGAATCAGACTACAGTTTGTCTTCCTCATCTGCAGGGGTTCCAGGAATGGAATCCCCGTGAATGCTGAAAACCAAGGATAGTCACATTTGCTTTAAAAAAATTTTTTTTTAAAATGTCCCTTTAAATAGTGAGTTAAAAACAGCTTTTGTTACCTTTGCAGCATGGCAGAGAGGTAGGCAGTCTCCAGCAACTAGAACAGCTATTTTCAGGTAAAGCTGAGGCAACTGATCCTTTCCTTTTGCCCCAGAGTGCAAAAAAATGCAACATGGAAGTGATTAAATGCTTCCATGTTGCATTCTTGGGTGAACAAGGATAAAGGGAGGGGGTTGCTTGCTTCAGCACGATCTGGAAATAGCTGTTCTAAACCCCTGGAGACTGCCACTCTGCCATGCTACAATCGTAAGAAAAGAGGTTTTTAAACCACTGTTTAAAGGGATGCTTTTTTCCTTCAATGGATAGGTAGGGCTTTTCTTGTCCACAGCAGCCATTCATGTTGTGCCAGATCTGTGGATGGTCAAACTAAGGATGGGAAAGGCGGACCTGTATACTTGTATCATACTCACTTCCTAGGCTACATGTCTATTAAGCATTTATTATTTACCTTCAGGTATGGGTATATGATTTCAATGAAACCAGTGTGAAGTCCAAAGGCAGCAGTACACAAATCAGAAGCCATGAGAATAGATGCACATTTCCTGAATTCTGCTCATGGAACATGTCTTATGAAAATAACACATATTACTTTTCTTCTGGCTTCTGGGAAAAAAATGATGCAAAGGAATGTTCACTGCTTTGCAGCATGCCTCCAATGGAGCAGAATTGCACATTCAGAAACCAAATTTCTTCCTTATCAGTAAGGGTTTGAAAAAGTGCAGGTATATTAAAATTCTTCATAAATTCTATGCAGTGATTATGCTTCTGATAACAAATAATGGTATCATTCTGTTCATCTGCAAAGCAATAGGTAATTTCACAGACTTCAGTATGTGAGCAGAAATTCCAGTGCAGGGCTACTCTTAGTACTTCATAACTGTTTACAATGCCTTGGAAATGTAACCCAGGTAAACATCACCACAGTGAATTTCCTGCAAATCCTCCATTATACATTAGGATGGCTCCATGCAATAAGGAGAACTACAACTGGCCACTGAATGGTTAAATGTTGGATCTAACAAAATAGATCAGTAAAAAAAGAAAGGTATTGCAACTTGTACAAATATATTAAGCTTTTCCCTCAGTCATATTGCACATTCCCATAATTTCTACTTTTTCTTCTTCTCCTGGGCACAGCGAGGACAAAACCTAAGGATAGCAAAGCACAAAGTTTAGCTCAAAAAGGAATACAGTGCATTTAAGATATGCCTCATAACTCAACAAACCCGATTTTTGTCTATTTATAGTATACCTTGAACTTAAACTGCACACCAAGTGAAATGGAACCAAGTTGGAGCAATTATGCAGAGCTCCAAAACATGAGCCCCAAAGTTCATGGTTATCAGTGTAGAATACACAGAACTATAGTATTATTTCCAGGGAATGGGCTGACACCAAGAAAACAAAGAATTTTAAAGTTCTAAGTGCCTGTATGCAGAATGCCCAATTCCTCAACCAGCAATAATCTTCAGGTATAATTCTACAATATTTTTTAAAAATTTGTCTCATGCAATGTAGACATATTATGTGTTGCAACAATGGTAGCAGATCTTTGCCAATCAGAATATTTCTTATATGAAAATACAGTCATAAATGCATTTATTTTACAAGTCTCATTTACTGCAATGACGCTTTGTTCTGAACAAGTATTGTTAGAACTGCAGCCTGACCCTAAAGATGTTTGCTCAAAAGCAAATCTCATTGAATTCAATGGGATTCCTTTCTGCAACATGCTTAGAAGTGGAGGCTTGTATCCTCAGTTCTTAAAGTAACATTAAAAGTCTGCATAATAACAAAACAAACAAATCAAGACATGTCAAAACAAAATATTACATTTTCAACACAGCTGGAGCAAATAAAGCTGTGTAAAATGCTTTACTCATAGCACTTACCATTTCCCTTTGGGTTTAGTGGTGAGGTCCACACAAGCAAAGTGAAACCATTCAATTGGACACTATTTAAAGGAGACAAAAATGACGATCGTTTGTATACAACTAGGTAGTATATATTGTTCATATTAGATATATCATATCAATGTGAAGTTGGGGGATATTGCACATTACACTGCCATCACATGCAGAACAAAGTCTCAACAGCTTTTTTTTCTTTGCAAAGTGCCCAAATCCTGCAGACATGGCATGAATTTCTAGCAGCAAAGCAATGTGATTGGGTGTTCAGATACAAGTGTTCTATAAATGGTGATGTGTAAACCACAGTTAGTGGTCAGCTGCCAGGAGGGTGGAGGAAGGAGCTTATTACTTACACCTGTGTTGGACTCTCGAGACTGACGATTGGCTTCTTCTCTCTGCAGGTAACCTGCTAAAGCCTCTGGCTTGCCAGAGGCGCGAGCCTAAGGGCTCTTGGCCCGTGGCACAGGGATTGTGCCAAGAAGACCGAAGTTCTTTTCCTATTTGGCGGACTGAAATAGCGGTTGGATTATTCCACCCCTTCTGTTTAAAGGCAGGGGAGAGAAGAGCAACATAAATCCATAGGGCAGCGCAGTCTCTTTCCAGCAGAGGAGTGGCCTGTGAGACATCCAGTGTTAGACTTGCCTTGCTTTTATCTTTTTCATAAGCAGCCCTGCTGGTTGTTTCTGTTTGTATAGGCCAGTCTCAGAAGGTGGGCCTCGCCACATGTGTTTTTTCTTAGGACGGAGCTCAGGGGAAGGGAGGGGTGCCACTATCAAGAGAGTGACGGGCCAGGGGAGATATGGTGGTGGGGGTTGGACAGGCCATTACAGGAGAAGGAGAACCCATCATAGGCAGATCATCTCTCCTTCTGGTCCTTTCCCCAGTTCTCAGATGCCTGGTGGTCTTGGCAGTGAGTCCCTAGATCTGAAGCTGCTGCTTTTGAATGCCAGGTTGGTGAAAAAGAAAACCTGCATCATCTGGGATTTAATCCTAGATGAGAAAGCCCACCTGGTATGTATTACGGAGACCTGGCTGGCCATGGTGGGAGGAGTTAGTCTCTCCGAACTTTGTCTACCATGTTTCCAAGTGTTGCAGCAACCAAGATTGCAGGGACGTGGAGGGGGAGTTGCAATGGTCTATCGTGAGTCCATCACCCTTACCAGGTGCCCTGTCCAGCAGTCTGCTGGGTTCGAGTGCCTGCATGTTGTGTTGAGAGGGCCAGACAGGATTGGGATTCTATTGCTGTACCGCCCGCCCTGCTGCCCAACAGTCTCCCTGCCTGAGCTGACTGGGGTGATCTCAGGGGTAGCATTGGAGTCCCCCTGTCTATTAGTGCTGGGGGACTTCAATGTTCTTGCCGAGGCCCCTGCAGTACGTGCAGCTCAGGATTTCACGGCCGCCATGACAACCATGGGCCTGTCCCAGAAGTATGTGTCCCAACACATACTGCAGGACACGTGCTGGACCTGGTGTTTATAGCTGGGCAAGGGGGTAGTGATCTGGATGTAGAGGAGATTAAGATCACTCCATTGTCATTGACAGATCACTTCCTGGTAAGGTTTAGGCTTGTTGTGGCTTCTTACCTTCGCAGAGGCGGGGGACTGCATTCTATGGTCAGCACCTGGAGGCTAATGAATCCTGAAGGTTTCCTGAGGGCTCTGGGGGATTTTCCCACTGCTAAGACTGGCGTCTCATCTGAGGCCCTGGTTGAGATCTTGAATTGGGAAATGACCAGGGCAGTGGATGAGATTGCTCCAGAGCAACCTCTGCCATGTCGCAGACTTGGAGCGGCTCCTTGGTTCACTGAGGAGCTGCAAATGATGAAGTGGCAGGGCAGGCGTCTAGAGCGACGGTGGCAGAAAACATGTGATGAATCCGATCGGACACAGAGTAGAGCTCATTACAGAGCCTATTCCGTGGCAGTGGTATCAGTGAAGAGATCGTTCTTCTCTGCTACCATTGCGTCTGCTGAGAACTGTCCGGCAGAGCTGTTCCGTGTGGTATGGGGCCTCCTCCATCAGGTCCCTCCAGCAGACCAGGAGGAACACACGGTCAGCTGCTGTGACGTGTTTGCACAACATTTCGCAGATAAAATCGATCGTATTCGTCACAACTGGGATGCATTGACAATGTCTCATGATGTCCCCTTGGCAACTGCTTGTCCGGTGTCGTGGGATCCTTTTCAGCTTGTACAGCCTGAGGATGTGGACAGACTCCTTTGGAGTGTGAGGCCATCTGCCTGCCTGCTTGACCCTTGCCCAGCTTGGCTGATAAGAGCTGCCCGGGGTGGACTGGCTGAGTGGACAGGGAGGATGGTCAACTCTTCCTTGATGGAGGGAATGTTACCATGTGCTTTGTAATGGGCGGTGGTTCACCCTCTCTTGAAGAGGCCCTCCCTGGATTCCACTGTATTAGACAGCTACCAGCCATTCTCCAACATCCCATTTCTGGGCAAGGTAATTGAGCGGGTGATGGCGTCTCAACTCCAGAGGGTCTTGGATGAAGCTGATTATCTGGATTGTTTTCAGTCTGGTTTCAGACTGGGCTTTGGGATGGAAACTGCCTTGGTCGCCTTGGTGGATGACCTACGCCGGGGACTGGATAGGGGGAGTGCGTCCCTGTTGGTCCTGCTGGACCTCTCAGCAGCTTTCGATACCATCAACCATGGTATCCTTCTGGGCCTATTGGCTGAGTTGGGGGCACTGTTTTGCAGTGGTTCCGCTCCTACTTGGAGGATTGGTCCCAGATGGTGATGCTGGGGGATGCCTGTTCAACACCTGGCCCTTGAGGTGCGGGGTGCCACAGGGTTCAATTCTGTCCCCCATGCTATTTAACATCTACATGAAACCACTGGGAGAGGTCATCCGGGGATTTGGAGTAGGGTGCCATCAATATGCCGATGACAACCAGCTCCATCTGTCCTTTCCTCCAGACTCCAGGGTGGCGATTGAGGACCTGGAGCACTGTCTGGAGGCAGTGAGGATCTGGATGGGGGACAACAAGCTGAATTTAAATCCGGATAAGACAGAGGCTCTCCTGGTTCGGAAATTCTTGATGCAGGTGCTGGACTATCGGCTTGCATTGAATGGGGTTGCGCTCCCCCTGAAGGAGTAGGTCTGCAGCTTGGGGGTCCACCTGGACTCACAGCTGCTCCTGGATTCCCAAGTGGCGGCTGTGGCTAGGGGGGCCTTCGCTCAGCTTCAGCTGGTGTACAGGCTGCGGCTGAATTTGGATCATGCAGACCTGGCCACGGTGATCCATGCCACGGTGACATGCCACGGTGACATGCCATGGTGATCCATGCCACGGTCGAAGTTAGATTATTGTAACGCACTCTATGTGGAGCTGCCCTTGAAGACGGTTTGGAAACTGCAACTAGTGCAGAATGCGGCGGCCCATGTAGTTACTGGAGGTAAGCGGTTTGTCAGTCTGCTTCTCCAGCGGCTGCATTGGCTGCCCATTCATTTCCAGGCCCAATTCAAGGTGCTGGTTTTGACCTTTAAAGCCCTATACTAATCTGGGCCAGGATATCTTAGAGATCGCCTACTCCCGTACAATCTGGCTTGTTCTCTTAGGTCATCAGAGAAGGCCTTTTTACAAGTGCCGCCACCTAGGGAGGTATGTGGGGTGGCGGCAAGAAATAGGGCCTTCTCAGTAGTGGCACCAATGCTATGGAATTCCCTTCCCCTTGACTTAAGAACGACTCCCTCTCTTGAAACTTTTCGGCGAGGCCAGAAGACCCTTCTGTTTAGACAAGCCTTCTGAGTTCCCGGCCTTTTTAAACATCTTTTCAACATCTTTTAATATCTTTTTAAATACCTGGTTACAGGCCTGATTTTTTTTATAATTTGCTGCTCCATGCTCTTTTTACCTGACTACTTTTTTATCTGACTACTGTTTTTATGATATGTTGTTAATATGCTTTTATCTGTTTTTAAATTATGTTTTTTAATTTGTTTTAACCTTGTTGTAAGCCGACTTGAATCCCTCTGGGGAGAAAGGCGGGGTAGAAATAAAGTTAATAATAATAAATAATAACATCACACAAAATAGAAACGTTAGCTTGCAGCCAGATATGACTTCAGGATTGTGTGCATTCTGTGTGAGCTAAACAGACCACATGGAATCCAGAGCAAAATTATTATTATTATTAACAGTATTTATATACTGCTTTTCAACAAAAAAGTTCACAAAGCGGTTTACAGAGAAAAATCCAGAGTACTAGATACAGAATCCAGAGTACCCCCTTTTAAATCTAAAAAATAAAGTTATTATAACTTCTTGCTTCCAGTGGTTTCTACCAAAGGCCCAGAAACAAATGCAAGTCTGAAGGCAGCTTCTGAGGGTCACTTGGATGAGGTTCTTTGCCTTGCTTACCTCCTTCTCCTTATGCCTCCAGATCTCCTTTTGAACAACTATGCTGTTGTTCAACTATGCTTTTGAACCAATGCTGTTGAACAGCTATGCTTTTGAACAACTATGCTGTTGTCCCCACCTCCAGTGTCAAGCCCCCCCCCCCCCCGCCAAATGATGACATAAACATATGTCTGTTTTGGTTTTCTTTTTCTCTAGAAAGCCAGACACAGCAAAGGTGAAAGACTTTTGCTATGATACAGCATTGCAAGCCAGGGAAGTATTTTGGTGTGGAATCTGAAACAGGGAAACAGTATGCACAGCTCTAGGCACACTTCTGGTATTTTGGTACTTACATCAGGATTGTCGCAGCCAATCATTTCTCCATAGGATACCTGGTGACACAAGCAATATGTTGGCTCATTGGGATCCACTGGCATGTCTAGGACATCTGAAGGATGAACTGAAAGGATGGTATCGGCTAATTCAGATCTGAAAATGGGAGCAATGCAAATCGATCAATACCAGTGACTCTGAAGTTTACACCTGCGTATTTTGTGACTACTTAGAACTACTTGCAACATCTTTACTTTGAGGAGCATCAAAATAGCAAAGGTGGGAAGAATTAAAAACAAACAAACAAAACCAAGCATACCAATTGTTCTGGTTGCTAAGGAACTCTGGCAAAATGCAAACGAAAGGAAAATTAAAACATAGTTAAACCATGAAAGTACATAGAAGCCAATTCTGCTCAAATAACCATTTTTAAAATCTCATTTTCCAACTAAAAACATTAGCTAAAGGTTACTCTCAGAGATATGTAAACCACCACCAGATGAAGTAAAGTTAATCAGAACATTCTAAACTTAATTAACAACATTTCTAAAACATGTAGCCTTCTAACCAATGCACTGCACTTGGGAGGTATTCTCCATACACAATTTAAGACAGCTACAGCTGCAAAAGCAAAATTTTGCCGAACAGTTTTTCAGTTCAGAAGAATCTGAAAATGGCAACAATCTTCATATTCAGCATTGTTGTTTCTTAACTGGCATCTAAAAGCCAGGGACCATAAAAGCAACAGTTATATGCCACTACAGCTAGCAGAAATAGGACAAAAGGACAATTTAGCATAATTAAAAAGGAGACTGTGTTTGGATATTATTATGGCAATTAAAGTTGAAATTTGGATGAGATCTCAAAAGATTCTCACCTTCGTTTTGGTTTCTTTTTTACTGGAGCATCATCCTCAGATGGTTGCCGGCCTCGACCCCGAGAGCTCTTCTTATCCTTTGGCATTCGACCCTCTGAAAGACAGCTATTTCCAGTTACTGCAACATACGAAAAGCTTCAGCATCTTAATAGTATTAATTTGAATGACCACTAAGGAGTCCAATAGGAAAACTTTGACATTTTCATGTGTGCTCCCAGACATTAAAATAAGAGGTTTAAAAAAACATGTTAAGTCCAGAGACCACTTGTCAGATATATCTCCTCCTCTCAGTCCACAGTACCACTTCATCTTAAGAATGTAAGAAAAGCCCCACTGGATCATGCCAAAGACCCATCTAGTACAGCTTCCCGTATCTCATAGTATCTCCTGTATCTAATCTAGAAACTGATTCCCCTCTTGATTTTCATTTCTGGTATCACTTGGGCAGCCCACAAGAAAGAGGCAGCAGAATTACATACAGCAGAAATACTAGAACTGAACCCAGCACAACAAAGTCCTCTGTTATCTAGATATCTGAAATGTCATGCTCCCCTATTGCAGACGCTCTCTATGATTCAACAGAAAAGTTTTCAGTTGGGAAAGAAGCAGGATAGGGACAATTATAAACACACATTTCAGGTCAAAAAAGCATCCTCATAGCCAGACTACACTGGTCATCATATACGCACTTTTTAGGTTTTGCGTTATAGGGTTTTCAAAGTCACTTCCTTCCAGCTTATCTTTCAGATCAGCTTCAAATCGTGCCAAGTCAGCATCCAATCGTCGAATGTGCTTATCCACCTGCATTTGAGATAAACCATACCTGAAGGAAAAAAAATCCTCAAGAACTAACATCTCTGAATGCTTCTTTAGCAGTTGTGAAGTTCACAGCTGAGCACGTTTCTGTGTAATTTACACTTGCTAAAGTCCTCTTCCCTTATCAAACAGCCCAGCCCACCTGACCATTTCCTTCACCAAATGCCCTGTGGTTAGATGCCTGTAGGCCTTGATTGCCAGCTATGAGCCCATGACGAGTATGCATTTGACCGTAATTTCTTGGGGGAGGGGGGTACACAGAGAAAAGTGAGAGTCATTTTCCTTGCACACACATTTTATTGCAGAGCAGATCTTTGTATGACCCTCTTCCAATTTGCAACCTTGGTACTCGCAAGTTCAGTTTGATAAATCATAGCAGGCACCATGTTGTAATTACAGATGGTGGGAGTGTAGGTGCTCCTGACCAAATCTCTCAATGGTCAAGTTTCACATAGGGAGACACAGACAAGAAAAAATAAGACACTCACAAATGTAGATGCATGGCTTTCAAGGATGAGAAAGTTTATTAGAGAGTTAAAACTCTCAGAAGAAGGAAGAGAAGATACAAATTATACTGACATTTTCAGCAAGCGAGATGTAAAGATATAACTACAAAGTTTTCATATTTATATCTCAACAGAGAGCCATTGGTCTATCCAGCATACATCAAAGTATGCATACCTCTTAATGCATGTATCTCTTGGATAACTCTTTCTGCTCAAAGAGATAACTGCCTTCTAGGAAAAAGAGTGTGTATTATCAGGAATCACTCTGCAAAGAGGCCCATATTACGTAGCATTGTGTGTGCATGGCTAACAGAAGTTTTTGCACATTCCTGTGACACAGCTTTAACTGAAAAGCTTGTCTCTGCAGACTCTCAGGCTGCAGTCTGAAATACACATACAAGGGAACAAACCCTATTAAACATAGTGGGATGTATTTCCAAGTAGACATGCTTGAGATTGTGCTAATTTTGTATTACAGCAATTTTTCTGCATAATTCCCTGGGATTAAAATTGCTATAGTCCTTAGCTTTCAGTTATAATATCCTATCTCAACTGTGCCAACCTTTACATAAGAACATAAAAAGAGCCCCACTGGATCAAGCCAAAGTCCCATCTAGTCCAGCTTCCTGTATCTCACAGTGATCCACCAGATGCTTCAGGGAGCACACTAGACAACAAGAGACTTGCAAATTGTTGCCACTCCCTTGCACCTGGCATTCTGAGGCAGTGGCATAGCTAGCAGAGGGGGGCGGTCCGCCCAGGTACCACCCTGGGGGGGGGGTGTAACACCACAAATGCCCCAACATCACTAACATTGTGAAGGTTATGAGTAACCCCATCATGCCATATACCATTGGATGCAGAATTTCCAGCGGTATGCAATGCAAAATACTGGAGTGAAATATCTCTTTTCCATCAAAAGTCATGGCCAAAAAACTGGAAACCAAAAAATGCATGGAACCCTATGGAAAAAGAAACAGCCATATTGTGCGTTTACTCATGAGTAGGTAAATTTGCCATAGTTCGTTGGAAAGGGCAGGCTGAGAGGAATCCAATGACACCAGAATGGTTCCTATCCAATGAAAGCAGTCCCCAAAAAACACCCAAGAAGAAAGTCCCTCCCTCCAAGCAGACGAATGTATTGAGCCCTATGGAAAGTGAAAGTAAGCCACATGGACATGTTTACTTACGAGTAAGCAAATGTGCCCTGGCTCCTGGTCAAGTCAGGCAAAGAGGAATGCAAGGCTAGCTGCATGGTCCCAATCCGATGAAAGTGTAGCTCAACAAATGCTCCAGAAGGCAACACCCCCCCCCCCAAAAGAATAAACCAGAGGCCTGAGCTGGTAAGGTGGGTACTGGGGAGGGTTGAAAATCTCACTGATTTATGGGAGGGGGTGTTATTGCAGGCACACACACCCCAAATAATAAACCAGAGGCTTGAGTTGGTAAGGTGGGCACTGGAGAGGGCTGAAAATCTCAGTGATTTATTTGTGTGTGTGTGTGTGTGGGGGGGGTGTTATTGCAGGCAGGCTACAGAAAAAATTCACTTGATGAAACAGGACTGGGTTCCCCTTATTTATCTGTTTTTTCTTTAATTTAATTATTTATAATTATTTTATTTTGCTTGATGATGTCACTTCCAGCCGTGACATCACTTCCAGCGGGTCCTGGACAGATTGTCATTCAAAAAAGTGGGTCCCAGTGTTAAAAGTTTGAGAACTGCTGCCTTAACTCAAAACAGGCCAATGAGATCTGGGGGGAGGGGGGTGAAACCCTAGTGACCAAAATTCTGGAAATTGTGGCTTTTAGGTATAATACCATCATGTTATATACCATTTGATGCAGAATTTCATACACTGCTTGTGGGGAAATATTCACTGCATTTATTTTTCTGGCCATTATTATTATTCATTCCATGTCATGACTATTACTACCTCTGTCTCACCTACCTCAGAGGTGTCCTCATTTTGTGAGGACAAAATAAGGGGAGAAACCATGTATACCACCCTTAGCTGCTTAGAGGAAGGGCGGTATAACAAGTGAATGAATTAATATAATTAATAATTATTAATTAAGTCATAAGGGGTGACAAAAATTTATGGGCCCCGGGTGTCAAATGACCTAGCTACGCCTCTGTTCTGAGGTAGCCTATTTCTAAAACCAGGAAGTTGCACATAACCATCAAAGCTTGTAACCTGTGATGGACTTTTCTTCTAGAAATTTGCCCGATCCCTTTTTAAAAGAATCTATATATACCCTTATATACAATTAATATGGCATCCATCCAGCCAATATCCTTATGAATAACATGGCAAATTCATACATCACACCATGATCTTTCCACAAATGCAGGGGTATGAACCATAGCTAGTCTGACTGCACTGGCCCACAAGAACTGCAATTCCTATAGTCTGGAATTTCAAAGCTGCCAACAGTTAAACTCCTCATAGCAATATTGGAGGGAATATTTTTAAGAAAAATGTAGCCACACAGAGAATGTTGATAAATGCACTCTGAAAAATCCCATTGGCTACCAAAGTGCAACATTCTAAGGTTAAGCCATTTATGCCCAACGTTGCATATATGCAACAGGGATAAAATGTGTACACCTGTGGGCTTGGCAAAAATAGATTAATTTAAGTTTGCACCCTTTATCTCTAAAACTGTAAAAGATTAAACAGGGAAAGAACATTATAACCTTGTACACACAGGTCCAAACAAGCAGCCTCTTGAAGAACAGAATGAACAATGTAAGCTTACCGATGATTATCTTTACCTCTAACTGTGAAGAGTGGAGCCCTAACTACTGGAATCTTAATTTCTATCAATCTACCGGTACTAGATATCCAAAAAGATTCCTCTTTGTGACACAAGCTACAAGGACAGATGTGAGAGAAGTAGAACACAGGGTTGCTTCTTTATTCCATAGTATTGTACTCCATTTATTATCTTACCATCTCATAGGTCTGCATCGCCAGCTGTACTTTGTCATCACTGTACTCTTTGCATTTTGTGTAAGCATTCTGAATCTTCTGCAGGATTTCCACCCGTTCCTCTGATGACAGACTCCTCACTGTTGAAATGTACTGAGCTGCAAGACTATCTATTTCGGCTTTCTTGTCTGAAGGGCAAAAGGTGTAGGAGACCAAGGTCACAATCCTAAGTAGATTTACTAGGCAATAAATCCCATTAAACTCAAAAGGACATTTCTAAATCAATTTGTTTACAATTAGGCTGTGCACTTCACAAATGAAGACATTCTAGAACATGAAATGTCCTTTCTTCCCTCATTTTCTCATACTGAAATAAAACCAAAGCCGATGTAAATGTGAACATCTTGAGTTATGCTTCCGAGACTTCAAATAGGCACATGTTCACCGGTCTCACTATTTGTCAACCATGCTGCAAATGAAAATTCTCAGTTGCCTAGTACTACAACTCCCTTTGCCTTGTGTGTCATTAGGACATGCGCATGTTGACATTCTCAGAGATTTTAAACTATCATTTGTGCAAGTGTGAGGAAAATACTCATTTTAAAAAAAACCTGGTATCTTGTAAATAAAATTAAAAGATCATACAAATGGATTAACATTTATTCCCATGTGTCTTTCTAATTAGCAAGGGAAGAGTAACTGTCCCTCTTCACTCCAAATTGTGTCTTTTCTAGTGGCTACTGCTGGAGTCTCTTCTGCATCTTTTTATATTGGAAGCCCTTTTGAGTCAGGGAGTCATTTATAGTGGGTTCTCCTTATCCACAAGCTTGAAATCCGCAGATTTGACAAAAAGTGCGTTCCAAATTCATGTCTGGAGGGCCCACAGAGAACCTCTGGATGTGACTGGAAGTCCACTCTCACAGTTGGAGAGCCACTGCTTTAAACCAATCCAATTGGTTCCTTTCCAATCCAATCCAAACCAATCCAATCCTTTGCACATAACTTAGAAGCAAGTCCCACTGAATTCAAAAGGACTTCCAAATATGCATGCACAGAATCAAAGACAATAGCCCATGGCCAGTACTACTATTTAACAATATAATACCCAAGACTACTTACAAGGCATGCCAAACCACATCTGAGGTCCTCAGAATATCCATGCCTGACTTGGAAGTAGATAGAAAGCTGACAGTACTTTGACAGAGACAACCCATCCAGCTGGGCACAGTCCTTGGCCACACTGTGCATGACCAAGTTAACTGCAATCTGAGTGGGAATTACTACTACAAGCTACTTTTCAATATTTTTTTAAAAAGGAAAAAAAAAGACAACAGACAGCCCAATCCTAAGCAGCACTGGAGCAGCAGGGCTACACGGCCGCCACTGTATCCAGTGCAACTCAAGAGAAGACATAAGGTTCCTTGTAGGAGAGGGATATTTTTCCCCTTTACCTCAAGCAATGCTCCAGTAATGCTGGGGCAAAGTAAAGCTATTTAGCTGATGCAAGTCTGAGCAGTCCCATATAAGATGCTCAGGCTCAGGAAGGAGAACAGGATAGGATACAAATCTTTCCCCGTTACACCTTCTCCCTGCCCAAAAATGCTCCTTCCCCACTTTTGATCCACCCTCTCACTGCCTAGCATGACGCTTATCCCTGCCTGTGGCCATCCTTGTAGATACAGAAGCAGCACAGGCCTCCCTGCTGGCACTGCTTACTCTCTGAGTGCTGCAAACACACTTTATGCCATGTTTGCAACACCTTTGGCTAGTGCAGTGGCCGCTGTACTGACTGACAGCCTCGTTTGGGTTCCACTCTGAATTACGTACATGCATATTCTTAGATGGGCAAATATAGTATGAGCTGGGCAGACAGCATTACACACGAGGAGGTCCATGAACCAGAATACCTGAACACACCTTCTGTTCTCTGATCCAGTTCACGCATAAGTTGGAAGTTCCTCTGTAGCTCACAGGGAAGGTTTTCAATGCCTGATCAAAAAAGAAGCAACAATGACTACAGTTCTTGCTCTTCCATAGGTCTTTTAGTACACTACACTTAAATATAATAATGCTACTCTTTGCTGTGTACATAGAGCAGGATTCTGACTATCCTGCTATCCAAGAATTGTATTAATCTTTGATCATAATATTTTCAATTTACAGGACTGCTCTAAGGAAAACATTTAGATTATATGAGAAGTGCTTTGAACTCAATTGCTTTAAACATACTGTACAAATGCTTATTCATTATGATGATGATACATTTCCCTGAAAAGAACTTCATGAGATTATCATTTTTTCTATGACAAGCAGATTCCTAATAATAAATATTCAAACACTTAACTTTTAAATGGTATATCCTGATTTTAAATAGAATAATACCTCAGAGAATTGGACTCAAAACACACTCAAACATCTAAAGCTCCATTTTCATAAGGTTCCCACAGGAAGGAATTGATGCTGTGCTGGGGTTCCACATGCATCTAAGACTGAAATGAGTTATCCATAGATTAAGAAGGGGCCACAGTTCAGTGATAAAGCACCTGCTATGTATGTAGCAGGTCCCAGGTTAAATCACTGGCATCTCAAGAGAAACATTTTAATCTGAAAACTTGGAGAGCTGCTGCCAATCCATGTTGATAGTCCATCCAGTTCAGCATCAATAGGTCTGGCTCAGTAAAAGGTTGCTCCATTTGCTCATAACATGCATTACAAGCATGTTATCATTATCATGCAGGTTTCCATGACCACCAAGACTAAACATTCAAAGCCTCAACAAGTAAACAGAGTACACTCTTAGGCTATACATATGGAAAGATCTGGTGTGCTCCCTGGGGCATTTGGTGGGCTGTGAGATACAGGAAGCTGGACTAGATGGGCCTATGGCCTGATCCAGTGGGGCTGTTCTTATGTTCTTAAAGAAGAAACCTGATCTTCCTGCTGAAGAGGGAGGAAACAGGAAGATACCAAGCCAGTGTAGGTAGCTAAGGAAGCCACAGCCATCTCAAGTACACAGAAAAGGAAACCTATCTGGATAACTGGGTGCAGAGGTGTAACTAGAAGCCCTAGTTACTGGGGCAGTGATGCCATATGACATTTGTGATGTCACTTGCACATTCTTAGAGGAGGAAGTGCTGGTGGCTGAAGGTGGCATAAAGCTGCCAGCACCTCCTCCTGCAGGGAGAACAAAGGAGTGACTGCCTTACACGTTGCACTGCCCCCCCCCTAGCACCTGAGGTAGGTACCCCTCAGGCTCCACCCTAATTATACCTCATTACACTTCTGATTGGGTGTCTTTGGAAGTTTCCACCCTGCAGTCCCCACTTGTGCCTTTTGCACAGCTGGTTCATTGCTACGAGGTGGAGGGGGGTCACAGTCCCTCAGGTGCAAGAACTGAAACTATGAGCAAAACACGATTACTGATTTGCAGAGTAACCACAGCGAAGAAGAGCCAATCTTGAGGTGACCATTATCTACCCAGGCAAGGTGACAACCTCTCCAACAGCTGTGTTGTGTGACAGGCTGCCATTCAGGGCTACCTGCTGCATATCCATGTACTACACAGCTGCTAAGCAGTGGGTGGCGAGTACTTTGAAAAACACCGCCGCTGTATGAGGCACCCAAGCACCCACAATTCATGATGGGTGGGGAGGCAGGTGAAGCAGAGCCTCCGGACCAGACTCCTTGGAGAAGCACTGCTGTGTGAGGCACCCAAGCATCCACAACTCCAGTGGGGAAGCTGTGCCTCACCTGCCTCCCCACCCACCATGGGGTGTGGGTGCCTGGGTGGCTCTTACGGCAGCGGTGCTTCTCCAAGGACTTTGGTGGGGAGGCTCTGCCTCACCTACATCCTGCCCACCGCAGGACAGCTGCCTGCCCAACCAAGACACGTGCTGCAGCGCCTCAGCCAGGAGTTTCGTGCCAGAGCGCAGGCGCGCCGCCGGTGGCCGCGCGGGGTGGCTGCAGCCTCCTCACAGCCCCTCCCTCCGCGCAGCCGTGACGCAGCAAGAAACCACCTCGCTCTCTGCCCCCTGCCGGGCTGTGACGCAGCAGCCACTGCCGGCCTGGCGCCCTCCTGCCAGCGCCGCACTCACTGTCCAGGTAGTGCTCCAGGTACAGGGCCGCTGCCGCCATCTCGCGCCCGACAGCCGGCAGGCCAACGTCACCCTCCGACCCCGGCTCGGCGCTGTCACCCGGGCGGCTTCGGAATGGCCAGCCGGCGCCTCATTCCAGCCTCATGAGGTGTCCCCGCGATTGGCCGAGTCGCCGATGCATTTGAATGAGGGGGCGGGGCCGCAGCAGGCGGACGAGGAGCGCGCGCGGCTGGCGCGGCCTCTCCGAGCTGCAACTCCACCCGTGCGCCCTTACCCGGGAGTAAGTCCCGTTGAAAGCAGTGGGATTTACTTCTGAGTAGGCCTGCGTGGATGGGACTGTGCTGCTGGTCTCCGTCCTGCCTCGTTGTGGGCCCAATCCTATCCACACTTTCCTGGGAGTAAGCCCCATTGACTCTAATGGGACTTACTTCTTAGTAGACATGCATAGGATTGGGCTGTCAGGCTGCAATCCCATCCACACTTTGCTGAGAGTAAGATCCGTTGATTATAATGGGACTTACTTCTGAGTAGACAGGCATAGGACTGGGCTCTCAGTCAGAGGAGACTTCTGTTTTCTGCACCACCACACTCTCTACGCACACTCAGACCCACACCACCACACACTAGTTGTATATCCCACACTGTCACACTCAAACCTACACCATCACCAGGGCCTAGGAGAGGAGGGGGAAAGGGGGTAATTTGTACCCAGGTCCAGGATCCAGAAGGGGGCCCAGGAGCCAAAGGAGGGGTCCCAGAAATTTCCTGGGAAATACATTTCCCTGTCAGACTTGTTGCCAGAACAGAATGCTGGGGACACTACCACAAGTGTGCAGCTACAGCTACTGTAGCTACTGGCAAGCTATATATGATAGCACACATGGCCTCTGGGAAACTAAGTGCCTTGGGAACAAAGTACCAGGTAAGGCACCGTGAGTTTAGCATCCCTGCGAGTTCAGCAGTAGGGTGAGGAAGCCAGGGCCCCAGACACTGCCCTTCTCTTGAGAAGAGGGCAGCAAACCAGTGTAGGGTTTTTTAAGTACCTGACAACAATATGCCCAGCTCACAATATGGAAATATCCCAAGATGCCCAGTTCACCCATAAGGCTCTTCTGTGACCAAAAAGCTATCCCTCTCAGAGAACCAGTTAACTGTGGTTTACCAGTTAACCAGTTAATGAATGTGTGTTCATTCGGGGTCATACCCCTAAATAAAAACAACAAAAAAAGCTATGCAGTCAGACAGCCAGCAGCAGGGTGGGGGCTATCCAGTGGCTAACATGTATGATTATATGCCTCTGGGGCATAAGGCATGGGTGTGTCCTTGGTGCAAGGAGCTCCAGGGTCTCAGGGAACTCCGCTCCCTTGAAGCCTTGGTGGCCGACCTGGAGAAGCAGAGGCAGGTAGAGAAGGACAGTGGGAGGTCTTCTGGGGATGGATCAGGCTTTGTCCCACCCTCAGGTGCACAGCTCCTCAGCTGCCCATGTGGGAAGTCTGGGGCTGGAGGACGTCATCCTGGAGAGGCACCAGGATGCAGGTCTCTTATTATCAGGTGTGCTCCCTGGGGCATTTGGTGGGGCTGCTGTGAGATACAGGAAGCTGGACTAGATGGGCCTATGGCCTGATCCAGTGGGGCTGTTCTTATGTTGTCTCTCTTCCCCAGATTCCACCCTGATTCTGAGATTTCCCAAGCAGTTAATAGGGAAAGGTTCTGGATCCCTGGGAATCCTGCTCCTTCCTCTTCCCCAGGTGGACACAGGTCTCTCAGGCTGCTTCCTCCTAAGCCCCAGGCCTCTCACCAGGCACAGGCAGCCAGTCTGCCTTCCCTGGTTTGTTTTCACTCCTCTTTCTCCTCTCACCTTGGGTCCGATCAGTCATGTTCCCTCTTAACTCTTCCTCCTCCATGCCCAGCTTTCCTCATGTCTCTTCATCCCTCTCCTTTTCCTTACCCTCTTTCAGAATCCAGCCAAGTGGTTACCCCTTGGTTATCCCTGTCTCATCTCTATCCTTGTTTCTGTTCTTTCCTCCATCTTCCTTGCTCCCTCACCCCTTTTCCTTCATCCTACCTTATTGCAGCCCAGCCCTTTTAAAAGAGTGGGAGCCATCCTCTGCCCTTCTAGCCAGGGGCTGCCTATCCACCCTCCCAACTGACAGCCCTGAGCAGGAAACAGCCAAAGATATCATTGGCTGTCACTCTGGCACACAGCTGATCAGCAGGGTTGCATGTGCCCATCCCACTGGCAGGACTGTATGTTCTTCCCACCAGCTTGTCATGTCTTTTCGGGGAGCACAGCTATATGCTGTACTGTTCTTAATCCTTTTAATTTACAAGAAGTCTTCACTTACCATAGTGGTAGAGGCCTTCTCAATATAAGGAAATACTTGTTATTTTATATTTTACCTCAGAATGCCAGATGCAAGGGAGGGCACCAAGATGAGGTCTCTTGTTATCTGGTGTGCTCCCTGGGGCATTTAGTGGGCCACTGTGAGACACAGGAAGCTGGACTAGATGGGCCTGTGGCCTGATCCAGTGGGGCTGTTCTTATGTTCTTATAGGACTGGGCTGTTAGTCTCTATGGCTGCAGTCCGAGCACTCTTGAGCCCAATCCTATGCACGTCTACTCAGAAGTAAGTCCTATAATAGTCAATGGGGCTTACTCCCAGGAAAGTGTGGACTGCAGCCTTACCTGGGAGTAAATGCTATTGAACCTAATGGGACCTACTTCTGAGTAAGTAGAATTGCCCAGTATAGTTCACCCGGATCACTCTCAGGTCAGCGCGGGTAGGTGTGCAGCCAGGCTGCTGCAGTGTTAGGAAGTCCACTTGCCCAACGCTGCATATCCGCAGCAGGGACCAAATGTGCCCACCGGGCAGGAAAGGGAAAGAGGGGGGACCCGGGAAACTATAGGCCGGTCAGCCTAACATCCATACCGGGTAAGATGGTGGAATGCCTCATCAAAGATAGGATCTCAAAACACATAGACGAACAGGCCTTGCTGAGGGAGAGTCAGCATGGCTTCTGTAAGGGTAAGTCTTGCCTCACGAACCTTATAGAATTCTTTGAAAAGGTCAACAGGCATGTGGATGCGGGAGAACCCGTGGACATTATATATCTGGACTTTCAGAAGGCGTTTGACACGGTCCCTCACCAAAGGCTACTGAAAAAACTCCATAGTCAGGGAATTAGAGGACAGGTCCTCTCGTGGATTGAGAACTGGTTGGAGGCCAGGAAGCAGAGAGTGGGTGTCAATGGGCAATTTTCACAATGGAGAGAGGTGAAAAGCGGTGTGCCCCAAGGATCTGTCCTGGGACCGGTGCTTTTCAACCTCTTCATAAATGACCTGGAGACAGGGTTGAGCAGTGAAGTGGCTAAGTTTGCAGATGACACCAAACTTTTCCGAGTGGTAAAGACCAGAAGTGATTGTGAGGAGCTCCAGAAGGATCTCTCCAGACTGGCAGAATGGGCAGCAAAATGGCAGATGCGCTTCAATGTCAGTAAGTGTAAAGTCATGCACATTGGGGCAAAGAATCAAAACTTTAGATATAGGCTGATGGGTTCTGAGCTGTCTGTGACAGATCAGGAGAGAGATCTTGGGGTGGTGGTGGACAGGTCGATGAAAGTGTCGACCCAATGTGCGGCGGCAGTGAAGAAGGCCAATTCTATGCTTGGGATCATTAGGAAGGGTATTGAGAACAAAACGGCTAGTATTATAATGTCGTTGTACAAATCGATGGTAAGGCCACACCTGGAGTATTGTGTCCAGTTCTGGTCGCCGCATCTCAAAAAAGACATAGTGGAAATGGAAAAGGTGCAAAAGAGAGCGACTAAGATGATTACGGGGCTGGGGCACCTTCCTTATGAGGAAAGGCTACGGCGTTTGGGCCTCTTCAGCCTAGAAAAGAGACGCTTGAGGGGGGACATGATTGAGACATACAAAATTATGCAGGGGGTGGACAGAGTGGATAGGGAGATGCTCTTTACACTCTCACATAATACCAGAACCAGGGGACATCCACTAAAATTGAGTGTTGGGAGTGTTAGGACAGACCAAAGAAAATATTTCTTTACTCAGCGTGTGGTCGGTCTGTGGAACTCCTTGCCACAGGATGTGGTGCTGGCGTCTAGCCTAGATGCCTTTAAAAGGGGATTGGACAAGTTTCTGGAGGAAAAATCCATTATGGGGTACAAGCCACGATGTGTATGCGCAGCCTCCTGATTTTAGAAATGGGTTATGTCAGAATGCCAGATGCAAGGGAGGGCACCAGGATGAGGTCTCTTGTTATCTATTGTGCTCCCTGGGGCATTTGGTGGGCCGCTGTGAGATACAGGAAGCTGGACTAGATGGGCCTATGGCCTGATGCAGTGGGGATGTTCTTATGTTATGTAAAGGGTTAAAAAGCGCGCTAAAACTCTGGTGTGCTCAGACTCAAGACTGCGTGTGGTAGAGAAGAACGCGAGATGGACCAGCGAGACACAAAGGCCTAGAAAGGCAGGACAAACGCCTTTACCTCTTCCAGTGTGGTCACCGTGGCAACGCGGCCACCGCTCTAGGCAGCTGGAGGACTGCTTTCCATGGGTCTGCGCGAAGAGCGGGAAGCCTCGCAGGAGCCTTCGCGCCGTGTTCTTTCCCCGCGCGCAGCGAACGAGAAAGCGCAGCATGGCGGGCAGGCGAGGCGCGCTGATAGTCCTGGAGGGGGTGGACCGGGCCGGGAAGAGCACCCAGGGCCGGAGACTGGTGGAGGCCCTCCGGGCTGGGGGGCACCCGGCTGAACTGCTGAGGTTCCCCGGTACGTTGTCTCAGGATTGGGCTGTCTGCAGGACGGAGGCGATGGAGGTTCAGCGGGCGTAGCTGTTCCTGGCACGGAGATGGGCAGGCTGCACCTGTGGGGTGGCTGCTTGTCCCATGGCTGGCGGTGGGGCGGGTGTGTGGCTGCCCCCCACTGTCACAACTCTTGGCTGAACCAGTGGCCTCGGATAGCAGCCTCACAGCATAGGCCTGTGCTGGTCTACTCAGGAGTAAGTCCTATTGGGATCAGTTGGGCTTAATCCCAGGAAAGGTTGTATAGGGGTGCAGCCTTCCACTGCTTATGCCAGACCTAATTATTTGAGCCAGTGTTTCTCAAACTGGGTTGGATCCACTAGGTGGGTTGTGAGCCAATTTCAGGTGGGTCCCCATTCATTTCAATGTGCATTTTATTTTTAATATATTAGACTTGATGCTACCATGGTATGTGACTGCATTTGGGGTAATGTGACAAATCTGTACTTTTAACAGGCTACTATGTATATGCTTTTAACAATGCTAGTAAATGGGACTTGCTCCTGGGTAAGTTCAGGAAGAATTGCAGCCTATGATTGTTAAAAATTTTCCTGCCTGATGATATCTCTTCTGGTGGGTCCTGACAGATTCTCGTTCTAAAAAGTGGGTCCAGGCACTAGAAGCTTGAGAGTTAGGGCAGATGAAAGAAAATTTCTTTACTCAGCATGTAGTTGGTCTGTGGAACTCCTTGCCACCGCATGTGGTGATGACATCTGGCCTAGACGCCTTTAAAAGGGGACTGGACAAATTTCTGGAGGAAAAGTCCATCACGGGTTAGAAGCCATGATGTTACGGATTACAACCTCCTGGTTTTAGCAGTGGTTTATCTCAGGATGCCAGATGCAAGGGATGGCACCAGGATGCAAGTCTCTTGTTGTCTTGTGTGCTTGCTGAGGCATTTGGTGAGGTAATGCGAGATACAGGAAGTTGGACTTGATGGACCTATGGCCTGATCCAGTGGGGCAGTTCTTATGTTCTTAACCACTGACTTGAGCCATTTCTTCCCAACATTGCATATACACAACAGGGATCAAATGTGTATATCTGTGGGCTGAGCAGAAATTGTTTCTTTTTTTTCTCTTTGGAAAACAGGTTTTTTCCCTCCTTCACTTGTTGGGATCTCTTTGAACCCATTTTGTAAAATTGCATGGAATGAGCAGTGTAAGTGCATGCTAAGTGCAAAATGTTCTTTGCTTCTTTGCTTCCATTTCAAGAGGCAGACTCACCCCAGCAGTGTCTGTTCTAGTGGCTGCTGGTATTCTTTTGCATCTTTTTAGATTGTGAGCCCTTTTGGCACAGGGAGCCATTTAGCTATTTGATTTTTCTCTGTAAACCGCTTTGTGAACTTTTAGTTGAAAAGTGGTATATAAATACTGTTGTTAATAATAATAATAATAATAATAATAATAATAATGTGTATCTGACTGGAGTGTGAAGTGTCATTCCACATTGGTGCTGTGGGTGAGTGGATGGGTGAATTAGCACATTTGACAGGCAAAGCAAGCAGTGACATAAAACAAAAATCATTTCTTCTCTACTGTGGTCTGTGCAAGGCTGACTACAATGCTGGAGGAAGTGGCTCTAGTTCCTCTGTGTGCAAGAGGTTCATTTGAGTAATGCTTTCTAATGTGGTGTACGTTGGGGAGAGGGGTTTTTTTTTTGGAATGGTAAATATGTTTATCTCATTGCACTTTCTTATTACAGAAAGAACCACAGAAATTGGACAGTTGCTAGGTTCCTACTTGGAAAAGAAGAGCAACTTGGAGGACCACACGGTGCATTTACTGTTTTCTGCTAATCGTTGGGAACAAGTGTGAGGACTTATTTTTGTCAAATACTAGATTTTGATGAGTTTTGAGCTGCTATTAAAATGTCAGTGGAGTAGTTTTTGATTTGGGGAAGTTATAACTTCGGAAGAGGGGAGCCCAACACCAACCCCAGATTCTGCTGATCTTTAGCAGGGTGACTGTAGTATATATGTTTGCCTGTTGTACAGAACTTTGGGTTTTTAGAAAAGTGATATAGAAATCAAATAAATAAATATGCCTTCAGACCAAATTAACATGTACCCTATGTTGATGTTATGTGATGTATAAATATAACAACCCTTTTTCCTACTGGCTAGAAGGAATTGAATAGAATATGGGATTAAGGGGAAAATGATGTGGATTAAATGGCATATACGTACAAAGCTTTCCATGGAAATTGTTTTTATAGGAATGTTTACACCAGGGGTGTCAAACATAAGGCCTGGGGGCCGGACGTGGCCCACGGAAGCTTTTTATCTGACCCTCAGGCTCTCAGCTGCTGAGCAGTGCTAAGGAGTTACTGCTAAAAGGGCAGCCCACATGAAAATTGGTCTCCCATATTTTGAAATATGATCAAGATTTGTGTATTTTCTGTTCTGTCATTTGCAGTTAATGAGTTCCTAAGTGAGAAGAAGTGGGTATTTTTTGTTATAACCTGTTTAATGACATCACTTCCTGCCTCATGACATCACTTCCAGCCCTCAGCAGGCATCATGTATGCTATTCAGCCCTCTGTATGAAATGAGTTTGACACCCCTGGTTTACACTATCAGAAAGAAAACAGTGGCATTGAGAACATGTGACTTTTGAGCATTCCTGGAAAAAGAGTGTACATACTCACCTGAGAGAGACAGCATACTGAAAAAAAGATACAAATTGCTTGATTTGACTGGTGTTGCATCCATTTGGTATATTACTGATTAATTTTATGAAACAATGCATTCTTAGAAATGACAATCTGCAGTACCAGATACATCACTGCTTTGTCCAACCCTGTTTGCATATCTGCACTTGTCTAAAGTAGTGAATCCTCTCTTTTTTTGTGATTTAGGCCGTTGATTAAAAAGAAGTTAAATCAGGGTATCACTCTGGTTGTAGACAGATATGCCTTTTCTGGAGTGGCCTTCACAAGTGCTAAAGAGGTAGGTGAAAAAATTCACACATCAGGTTAGTACAGGGGTGCCCAAACCCCAGCCCTGGGGCTACTTGTAATCCTCGAGGACTCCCAGTCCGGCCCATGGCAAGCCTCCACTCTCCAATGAGTCTCTGGCCCTCCAGAGACTTGCTGGAGCCCGCGCTGGCCTGACACAACTGCTTTCAGAGTGACGGCCAACAGTTCAACCTCTCGCGTGAGAGTGACGAGGGCTCCTCCACTGCTTACTGTTTCACATCTGTAATATAGCAGTGGCGGCAAAGGAAAGGCCAGCCTTGCTTTGTGCAGGGCCTTTTATAGACCACGAGCTATTGCAAGACCTTCATTCACTCATAAAAGTTCCATCTCTAATATAATCATTGATGTAAATTTATTCAAATTTTAAATGTAAATTAATTCTTTTTTCCTGGCCCCCGACTTGGTGTCGGAGAGATGATGTGGCCCTCCTCCCAAAAACTTTGGACACCCCTGGGTTAGTATGAAGATGATATACTGTATCAGAGCTAGCAGTAAAGCATGTTGACCCAGCCTATTCTAACTGTAGAAATAACCAATACTGGGTATTGGATCACATTTCTCTGATCTTGCAAGCTGCTAATCCATGAAATTCACTTGGGGTCATTGGGCAAATAGATTAATCTCAAAGACGGTTAGCGTGTGCAGTTCAATGTTGGGCATGTTTACTCAGAAGTGACTTTTCAGTTCAGTGGGGCTTATGTTTAAGCAAGAATGCATAGGACTGCAGTCTTCGTTGCTGTAAATATTTTGTGGTGTGTGTGTGTATAAAACGTAATATATATGTTACAACCCTTCCTATGCCCTTGGTGGAATAGTGCAGGAAAAAAAGGGAAATATTACATATGTGAAGAAAAAGTTCTTAACTGATACAGCATAACATAGCATCTTAAAGCAGAAATTGATTTTTTAGAAAGGCTGCATATAGGCACAATGGCTTAAACATCTCATAATATTAAAAAAAAATCTAAAATAATAAGCTTTGAATTTGCTTTCCTGTAGCCAATGTGGTAATGGTATTACCAGTGGATTGCAGCAGCCTCCAAGCTCTCATGTACAGTACAGCCTGAGAGAATTCGGCTGGGGTGAGGCTAGCTGAGCAGGAATCATAAAGGATGAAGTAAAGATGTAGGGGAGATGGGCAAAAGGACCAGGAACAAGGACTGAGGTTGAACAGACAGAGAAGAGGAAAATGAAAACAAAAAGGAGACAGGCTGGGAAAAATGGCGAGTGCAAGGAAGTAAAAAATATAACTGGGGGAAGTTCAGGGAACTTGAGAGGAGGCTGGGAGAAACAAGTTCAAGAAGAGGAAGATATTGGGATGTAAAGGTGGAAGAGGCTGGAAGGGAAAGTCGGTAGAGACAGGAAGGAGAAGGAACAGGAGAGAGAAGATGTACCTCAATTCCTTGTGCAAGGTTCCCCCCTTTTGCAAATCACAGGTGTTCCAGTCCCTACCTAGGTATTGGGCTGCAGGGAGAGGAATATTGAGGGGTTGGTTCCCTGACCCTAAGCAAGGATTGATAAATGCCAAAACTTAGATGCTGAACTTGTGACCAGATTCACTTGCATTGAAGAACCACTCCCCCTGACAATTTTTCTCCTTGTGAATAACCCTTAATAATAAGCCTAACTTCATCAGCTTTAGTTCCTCTTAATGAGTTTCCCATCCCTCTTGGATGTTGAACTTCCCCAAGGGATAGGGATGAGGTGGGCAGAGACCAATAGCTTCTTAATTATTTGCAATCAAATCCTTCATCCACTGAACATTGCTTCCCAGTTAAAGAATTAGTGCGCGCACAAGACACTGCTTCAGCGGACCAGGACATGTACAGCTTTATGACACTTGACTGAGTTAATTTGAAATCAGGTTATATTATGGTGCAGTAGTTGTGAATTGACCCAGATTGTTCTTGGTAACGTTCTTGGCTTTCTCATCATATCACTTCAGGGGTTCCGGGCTATAATTTGCTCGTAGTTATACTACTTGTTTTCCCATTGGCTTTGATGGTATTTAAGCAGTTTGTATTCTTGATGATGATGCTTCTGAACCAAAAAATTTGCAAAGTGGTTTACAGACAAAATCAAATAACTAAAGGGCTCCCTGTCCCAAAATTGCTCACAGTCTAAAAAGATGCAGAAGATCACCAGCAACCAACCACTAGAAAAGACATTGTGTTGTGGTGAAGAGGGACTGTTATCCTCCCCTTGCTAAATATAAGAGGAGCACTACTTGAAAAACTGCCTCTACCCAGGGTTAGCAGGAATTACAGTCCTAGTTTTCTATCCGATGGCTCCTTGGCTTCATTTTTCTGTTTCTCTCACTTCTGTGTCTGTGGACAGAATTTCTCCATAGAATGGTGTAAGCAACCTGATGTGGGACTTCCAAAGCCAGACTTGATCTTCTTTCTTCAGCTCAGCCCATCTGAAGCAGCCAAACGAGGAGACTTTGGTAATGAACGATATGAAAATAGCTCTTTTCAGGAGAAAGTTCTACAGTGCTACTACCATCTGATGAAGGATAAAACTTTAAACTGGAAGGTAAGATGTGAAATGTAAGTGCAGTTTCTAAGCAAAAAAGAAAAGATAACTTCTATAGGAGATGTAAATACAGTGGGCCCTCTGTACCTATGGGGGATCAGTTCCAGGACTCCCATAAGAACATAAGAACAGCTCCACTGGATCAGGCCATAGGCCCATCTAGTCCAGCTTCCCGTATCTCACAGCGGCCCACCAAATGCCCCAGGGAGCACACCAGATAACAGGAGACCTGCATCCTGGTGCCCTCCCTTGCATTGGCAGTAGGACGTAGCCCATTTCTAAAATCAGGAGGTTGCACATACACATCATGGCTTGTAACTCATAATGGATTTTTCTTCCAGAAACTTGTCCAATCCCCTTTTAAAGGCATCCAGGCCAGAAGCCGTCACCACATCCTGCCGCAAGGAGTTCCACAGACCAACTACACACTGAGTACAGACATATTTTCTTTTGTCTGTCCTAACCCTCCCAACACTCAATTTTAGTGGATGTCCCCGGGTTCTAGTGTTATGTGAGAATGTAAAGAGCATCTCTCTATCCACTTTATCCTTCCCATGCATAATTTTGTATGTCTCAATCATGTCCCCCCCTCAGGCATCTTTTCTAGGCTGAAGAGGCCCAAACGCCGTAGCCTTTCCTCATAAGAAAGGTGCCCCAGCCCAGTAATCATCTTAGTCGCTCTCTTTTGCACCTTTTCCATTTCCACTATGTCCTTTTTGAGATGTGGCGACCAGAACTGGACACAATACTCCAGTTGTGGCCTTACCATCGATTTGTACAACGGCATTATAATATTAGCCGTTTTGTTCTCAATACCTTTTCTAATGATCCCAAGCATAGAAATGGCCTTCTTTACTGCCGCCGCACATTGGGTCGACACTTTCATCGACCTGTCCACCACCACCCCAAGATCTCTCTCCTGATCTGTCACAGACAGCTCAGAATAATAATAATAATAATAATAACTTTATTTCTACCCCGCCTTTCTCCCCGAAGGGACTCAAGGCGGCTTACAACATATTAAAAACAATTTAAAAGCAAATAAAAACATATTAACACATACTAAAAACAGCAGTCAGAGTAAAAAATAGGTAAAAAGAGCATAGAGCAGCAGCAAGTCATAAAAGAATCAGGCCTGTAAAAAAAATATTAAAAGATGTTAAAAAATGTTAAAAGGCCAAGAACTCAGAAGGCCTGTTTAAACAGAAGGGTCTTCAGGCCTTGCCGAAAGGTCTCAAGAGAGGGAGCCATTCTTAAGTCAAGGGGAAGGGAGTTCCATAGCGTTGGTGCCACTACTGAGAAGGCCCTATTTCTTGCAGCCGCCCCACGTACCTCCCTAGGCGGCGGCACTTGTAAAAAGGCCTTCTCTGATGACCTGAGAGGGCGAGCCGGATTGTACGGGAGCAGGCGATCTCTAAGATACCCTGGTCCAGAGCAGTATAGGGCTTTAAAGGTCAATACCAGCATCTTGAATTGGGCCCGGAAACGAATGGGCAGCCAGTGCAGCCGCTGGAGAAGCGGACTGACAGGGTCGAACCGCCTACCTCCAGTAACCACACGGGCCGCCGCATTCTGCACTAGTTGCAGTTTCCGAACCGTCTTCAAGGGCAGCCCCACATAGAGTGCGTTACAGTAATCTAATCTCGATGTCACTGAGGCATGGATCACCGTGGCCAGGTCTGCACGATCCAAGTACGGCCGCAGCTGGCGCACCAGCCGAAGCTGAGCGAAGGCCCCCCTAGCCACAGCCGCCACCTGGGAATCCAGGAGCAGCTGCGAGTCCAGGTGGACCCCCAAGCTGCGGACCTGCTCCTTCAGAGGGAGTGCAACCCCATTCAGGGCAAGCCGATAGTCCAGCACCTGCATCGAGGATTTCCTAACCAGGAGAGCCTCTGTCTTATCCGGATTTAATTTCAGCTTGTTAGCCCCCATCCAGATCCTCACTGCCTCCAGACAGCGCTCCAGGTCCTCAACCGCCACCCTGGAGTCTGGAGGAAAGGAGAGATAGAGTTGGGTGTCATCAGCATATTGATGGCACCCCACTCCAAACCCCCGGATGACCTCTCCCAGCGGTTTCATGTAGATGTTAAATAGCATGGGGGACAGAATTGAGCCCTGTGGCACCCCGCATCTCAAGGGCCAGGGTGTCGAACAGGCATCCCCCAGCACCACCATCTGGGACCGACCCTCCAAGTAGGAGCGGAACCACCGCAAAACAGTGCCTCCAGCTCCCAACTCGGCCAATCGGCCCAGAAGGATACCATGGTCGATGGTATCGAAAGCCGCTGAGAGGTCCAGCAGGACCAACAGGGACGCACTCCCCCTGTCCAGTCCCCGGCGTAGGTCATCCACCAAGGCGACCAAGGCGGTTTCCGTCCCAAAGCCCGGCCTGAAGCCAGATTGAAAAGGATCCAGATAATCCGCTTCATCCAAGACCCTCTGGAGTTGGGATGCCACCACCCGCTCAATTACCTTGCCCAGAAACGGGATGTTGGAGACTGGCCGGTAGTTATCCAACACAGTGGAATCCAGGGAGGGCTTCTTCAGGAGGGGGCGAACCACCGCCCGTTTCAAAGCGAGTGGTAACGTCCCCTCCATCAAGGAAGAGTTGACCACCCTCCCTGTCCACTCAGCCAGCCCACCCCGGGCAGCTCTTATCAACCAAGCTGGGCAAGGGTCGAGCAGGCAGGCAGATGGCCTCACACTCCAAAGGAGTCTGTCCACATCCTCAGGCTGTACAAGCTGAAAAGAATCCCACAACACAGGACAAGCAGTTGCCAAGGGGACATCGTCAGACACTGTCAATGTGGCATCCAAGTTGTGACGAATACGATCGATTTTATCTGCAAAATGTTGCGCAAACACGTCACAGCGGCTGACCGTGTATTCCTCCTGGTCTACTGGGGGGGCCTGATGGAGGAGGCCCCGCACCACACGGAACAGCTCTGCCGGACGGTTGTCAGCAGACGCAATGGTAGCAGAGAAGAACGATCTCTTCGCTGCTACCACCGCCACGGAATAGGCTCTGTAATGGGCTCTACTCCGTGTCCGGTCGGATTCATCCCGAGTTTTCTGCCACCGTCGCTCTAGACGCCTGCCCTGCCGCTTCATCCTTCGCAGCTCCTCAGTGAACCAAGGAGCCGCTCCGAGTCTGCGACGTGGCAGAGGTCGCTCCGGAGCAATCTCATCCACTGCCCTGGTCATTTCCCCATTCCAGAGGTCAACCAGGGCCTCAGATGAGACGCCAGTCTTGGCAGTGGGGAAATCCCCCAGAGCCCTCAGGAAACCTTCAGGATCCATTAGCCTCCGGGGGCGGACCATAGAAAACGGTCCCCCGCCTCTGCGGAGGTAGGAAGTCGCAACAAGCCTAAACCTTACCAGGAAGTGATCTGTCCATGACAACGGAGTGATCTTGATCTCCTCTACGTCCAGATCACTGCCCCCATGCCCAGCTGTAAACACCAGGTCCAGCACGTGTCCTGCAGTATGTGTTGGGGCCAAGATCTTCTGGGACAGGCCCATGGTTGTCATGGCGGCCATGAAATCCTGAGCTGCACCTGACGCAGGTGCCTCGGCATGCACATTGAAGTCCCCCAGCACTAATAGGCGGGGGGCCTCCAATGCCACCCCCGAGATCACCCCAGTCAGCTCAGGCAGGGAGACTGTTGGGCAGCAGGGCGGACGGTACACCAACAGAATCCCAATCCTGTCCGGTCCTCTCAACACAACATGCAGGCACTCGAACCCAGCAAACTGCTGGACAGGGCACCTGGCAAGGGAGATGGACTCACGATAGACCATTGCAACTCCCCCTCCCCGTCCCTGCAATCTTGGCTGCTGCAACACCTGGAAACCTGGAGGACAGAGTTCAGAGAGACTAACTCCTCCTGCCATGTCCAACCAGGTCTCCGTAATACATACCAGGTCGGCTTTCTCATCCAGGATTAAATCCCGGATGATGCAGGTTTTATTATTCACCGACCTGGCATTCAAAAGCAGCAGCTTCAGATCCAGGGACTCACCGCCAAGACCACCAGGCATCCGAGAATTAGGGGAAGGACCAGAAGGAGAGATGATCTGCCTATGATGAACTCTCCTTCTCCTGTAACGGCCTGTCCAACTCCCACCGCCATATCTCCCGTGGCCCGTCACTCTCTTGATAGTGGCACCCCTCCCCTCCCCTGAGCTCCCTCCTAAAAAGAAACACATGTGGCAAGGCCCACCTTCTGAGACTGGCCTATACAGAGAGAGACACCCAGCAGGACTGCTTACAAAAAGATAAAAACAAGGCAGGCCTAGCACTGGGTGTCTCACAGGCCAATCCTCTGCTGCAAAAAGACTGTGCTGCCCTAAAGATTTCAGTTGCTCCTCTCTCCCCTGCCTTAAACAGAAGGGGAGGAATAATCCGACCACTGCTTCAGTTCGTCAGCCAGGAAGGGAGCCTTGGTCTTCAGGGCACGAGCCCCAGGCTAAGAGCCACGGGCCAAGAGCCCTTTGGCTCTTGCCCTTCGGCTCGCGCCAAAGGCTCGCGCCTCTGGCAAGCCAGAGGCTTATGCAGGTTACCTGCAGGGAGAAAGCAGCCACTCGTCAGTCCCGAGACCAGACACAGGTGTTCCCAATCACAGCTCCTTCCTCCACCCTCCTGGTAGCTGACCCTTTAGCTCACTGAGCCCAAAACCAGGGGAAAAAAAGGCTTATGCAGGTTACCTGCAGGGAGAAAGCAGCCACTCGTCAGTCCCGAGACCAGACACAGGTGTTCCCAATCACAGCTCCTTCCTCCACCCTCCTGGTAGCTGACCCTTTAGCTCACTGAGCCCAAAACCAGGGGAAAAAAAGGCTTATGCAGGTTACCTGCAGGGAGAAAGCAGCCACTCGTCAGTCCCGAGACCAGACACAGGTGTTCCCAATCACAGCTCCTTCCTCCACCCTCCTGGTAGCTGACCCTTTAGCTCACTGAGCCCAAAACCAGGGGAAAAAAAGGCTTATGCAGGTTACCTGCAGGGAGAAAGCAGCCACTCGTCAGTCCCGAGACCAGACACAGGTGTTCCCAATCACAGCTCCTTCCTCCACCCTCCTGGTAGCTGACCCTTTAGCTCACTGAGCCCAAAACCAGGGGAAAAAAAGGCTTATGCAGGTTACCTGCAGGGAGAAAGCAGCCACTCGTCAGTCCCGAGACCAGACACAGGTGTTCCCAATCACAGCTCCTTCCTCCACCCTCCTGGTAGCTGACCCTTTAGCTCACTGAGCCCAAAACCAGGGGAAAAAAAGGCTTATGCAGGTTACCTGCAGGGAGAAAGCAGCCACTCGTCAGTCCCGAGACCAGACACAGGTGTTCCCAATCACAGCTCCTTCCTCCACCCTCCTGGTAGCTGACCCTTTAGCTCACTGAGCCCAAAACCAGGGGAAAAAAAGGCTTATGCAGGTTACCTGCAGGGAGAAAGCAGCCACTCGTCAGTCCCGAGACCAGACACAGGTGTTCCCAATCACAGCTCCTTCCTCCACCCTCCTGGTAGCTGACCCTTTAGCTCACTGAGCCCAAAACCAGGGGAAAAAAAGGCTTATGCAGGTTACCTGCAGGGAGAAAGCAGCCACTCGTCAGTCCCGAGACCAGACACAGGTGTTCCCAATCACAGCTCCTTCCTCCACCCTCCTGGTAGCTGACCCTTTAGCTCACTGAGCCCAAAACCAGGGGAAAAAAAGGCTTATGCAGGTTACCTGCAGGGAGAAAGCAGCCACTCGTCAGTCCCGAGACCAGACACAGGTGTTCCCAATCACAGCTCCTTCCTCCACCCTCCTGGTAGCTGACCCTTTAGCTCACTGAGCCCAAAACCAGGGGAAAAAAAGGCTTATGCAGGTTACCTGCAGGGAGAAAGCAGCCACTCGTCAGTCCCGAGACCAGACACAGGTGTTCCCAATCACAGCTCCTTCCTCCACCCTCCTGGTAGCTGACCCTTTAGCTCACTGAGCCCAAAACCAGGGGAAAAAAAGGCTTATGCAGGTTACCTGCAGGGAGAAAGCAGCCACTCGTCAGTCCCGAGACCAGACACAGGTGTTCCCAATCACAGCTCCTTCCTCCACCCTCCTGGTAGCTGACCCTTTAGCTCACTGAGCCCAAAACCAGGGGAAAAAAAGGCTTATGCAGGTTACCTGCAGGGAGAAAGCAGCCACTCGTCAGTCCCGAGACCAGACACAGGTGTTCCCAATCACAGCTCCTTCCTCCACCCTCCTGGTAGCTGACCCTTTAGCTCACTGAGCCCAAAACCAGGGGAAAAAAAGGCTTATGCAGGTTACCTGCAGGGAGAAAGCAGCCACTCGTCAGTCCCGAGACCAGACACAGGTGTTCCCAATCACAGCTCCTTCCTCCACCCTCCTGGTAGCTGACCCTTTAGCTCACTGAGCCCAAAACCAGGGGAAAAAAAGGCTTATGCAGGTTACCTGCAGGGAGAAAGCAGCCACTCGTCAGTCCCGAGACCAGACACAGGTGTTCCCAATCACAGCTCCTTCCTCCACCCTCCTGGTAGCTGACCCTTTAGCTCACTGAGCCCAAAACCAGGGGAAAAAAAGGCTTATGCAGGTTACCTGCAGGGAGAAAGCAGCCACTCGTCAGTCCCGAGACCAGACACAGGTGTTCCCAATCACAGCTCCTTCCTCCACCCTCCTGGTAGCTGACCCTTTAGCTCACTGAGCCCAAAACCAGGGGAAAAAAAGGCTTATGCAGGTTACCTGCAGGGAGAAAGCAGCCACTCGTCAGTCCCGAGACCAGACACAGGTGTTCCCAATCACAGCTCCTTCCTCCACCCTCCTGGTAGCTGACCCTTTAGCTCACTGAGCCCAAAACCAGGGGAAAAAAAGGCTTATGCAGGTTACCTGCAGGGAGAAAGCAGCCACTCGTCAGTCCCGAGACCAGACACAGGTGTTCCCAATCACAGCTCCTTCCTCCACCCTCCTGGTAGCTGACCCTTTAGCTCACTGAGCCCAAAACCAGGGGAAAAAAAGGCTTATGCAGGTTACCTGCAGGGAGAAAGCAGCCACTCGTCAGTCCCGAGACCAGACACAGGTGTTCCCAATCACAGCTCCTTCCTCCACCCTCCTGGTAGCTGACCCTTTAGCTCACTGAGCCCAAAACCAGGGGAAAAAAAGGCTTATGCAGGTTACCTGCAGGGAGAAAGCAGCCACTCGTCAGTCCCGAGACCAGACACAGGTGTTCCCAATCACAGCTCCTTCCTCCACCCTCCTGGTAGCTGACCCTTTAGCTCACTGAGCCCAAAACCAGGGGAAAAAAAGGCTTATGCAGGTTACCTGCAGGGAGAAAGCAGCCACTCGTCAGTCCCGAGACCAGACACAGGTGTTCCCAATCACAGCTCCTTCCTCCACCCTCCTGGTAGCTGACCCTTTAGCTCACTGAGCCCAAAACCAGGGGAAAAAAAGGCTTATGCAGGTTACCTGCAGGGAGAAAGCAGCCACTCGTCAGTCCCGAGACCAGACACAGGTGTTCCCAATCACAGCTCCTTCCTCCACCCTCCTGGTAGCTGACCCTTTAGCTCACTGAGCCCAAAACCAGGGGAAAAAAAGGCTTATGCAGGTTACCTGCAGGGAGAAAGCAGCCACTCGTCAGTCCCGAGACCAGACACAGGTGTTCCCAATCACAGCTCCTTCCTCCACCCTCCTGGTAGCTGACCCTTTAGCTCACTGAGCCCAAAACCAGGGGAAAAAAAGGCTTATGCAGGTTACCTGCAGGGAGAAAGCAGCCACTCGTCAGTCCCGAGACCAGACACAGGTGTTCCCAATCACAGCTCCTTCCTCCACCCTCCTGGTAGCTGACCCTTTAGCTCACTGAGCCCAAAACCAGGGGAAAAAAAGGCTTATGCAGGTTACCTGCAGGGAGAAAGCAGCCACTCGTCAGTCCCGAGACCAGACACAGGTGTTCCCAATCACAGCTCCTTCCTCCACCCTCCTGGTAGCTGACCCTTTAGCTCACTGAGCCCAAAACCAGGGGAAAAAAAGGCTTATGCAGGTTACCTGCAGGGAGAAAGCAGCCACTCGTCAGTCCCGAGACCAGACACAGGTGTTCCCAATCACAGCTCCTTCCTCCACCCTCCTGGTAGCTGACCCTTTAGCTCACTGAGCCCAAAACCAGGGGAAAAAAAGGCTTATGCAGGTTACCTGCAGGGAGAAAGCAGCCACTCGTCAGTCCCGAGACCAGACACAGGTGTTCCCAATCACAGCTCCTTCCTCCACCCTCCTGGTAGCTGACCCTTTAGCTCACTGAGCCCAAAACCAGGGGAAAAAAAGGCTTATGCAGGTTACCTGCAGGGAGAAAGCAGCCACTCGTCAGTCCCGAGACCAGACACAGGTGTTCCCAATCACAGCTCCTTCCTCCACCCTCCTGGTAGCTGACCCTTTAGCTCACTGAGCCCAAAACCAGGGGAAAAAAAGGCTTATGCAGGTTACCTGCAGGGAGAAAGCAGCCACTCGTCAGTCCCGAGACCAGACACAGGTGTTCCCAATCACAGCTCCTTCCTCCACCCTCCTGGTAGCTGACCCTTTAGCTCACTGAGCCCAAAACCAGGGGAAAAAAAGGCTTATGCAGGTTACCTGCAGGGAGAAAGCAGCCACTCGTCAGTCCCGAGACCAGACACAGGTGTTCCCAATCACAGCTCCTTCCTCCACCCTCCTGGTAGCTGACCCTTTAGCTCACTGAGCCCAAAACCAGGGGAAAAAAAGGCTTATGCAGGTTACCTGCAGGGAGAAAGCAGCCACTCGTCAGTCCCGAGACCAGACACAGGTGTTCCCAATCACAGCTCCTTCCTCCACCCTCCTGGTAGCTGACCCTTTAGCTCACTGAGCCCAAAACCAGGGGAAAAAAAGGCTTATGCAGGTTACCTGCAGGGAGAAAGCAGCCACTCGTCAGTCCCGAGACCAGACACAGGTGTTCCCAATCACAGCTCCTTCCTCCACCCTCCTGGTAGCTGACCCTTTAGCTCACTGAGCCCAAAACCAGGGGAAAAAAAGGCTTATGCAGGTTACCTGCAGGGAGAAAGCAGCCACTCGTCAGTCCCGAGACCAGACACAGGTGTTCCCAATCACAGCTCCTTCCTCCACCCTCCTGGTAGCTGACCCTTTAGCTCACTGAGCCCAAAACCAGGGGAAAAAAAGGCTTATGCAGGTTACCTGCAGGGAGAAAGCAGCCACTCGTCAGTCCCGAGACCAGACACAGGTGTTCCCAATCACAGCTCCTTCCTCCACCCTCCTGGTAGCTGACCCTTTAGCTCACTGAGCCCAAAACCAGGGGAAAAAAAGGCTTATGCAGGTTACCTGCAGGGAGAAAGCAGCCACTCGTCAGTCCCGAGACCAGACACAGGTGTTCCCAATCACAGCTCCTTCCTCCACCCTCCTGGTAGCTGACCCTTTAGCTCACTGAGCCCAAAACCAGGGGAAAAAAAGGCTTATGCAGGTTACCTGCAGGGAGAAAGCAGCCACTCGTCAGTCCCGAGACCAGACACAGGTGTTCCCAATCACAGCTCCTTCCTCCACCCTCCTGGTAGCTGACCCTTTAGCTCACTGAGCCCAAAACCAGGGGAAAAAAAGGCTTATGCAGGTTACCTGCAGGGAGAAAGCAGCCACTCGTCAGTCCCGAGACCAGACACAGGTGTTCCCAATCACAGCTCCTTCCTCCACCCTCCTGGTAGCTGACCCTTTAGCTCACTGAGCCCAAAACCAGGGGAAAAAAAGGCTTATGCAGGTTACCTGCAGGGAGAAAGCAGCCACTCGTCAGTCCCGAGACCAGACACAGGTGTTCCCAATCACAGCTCCTTCCTCCACCCTCCTGGTAGCTGACCCTTTAGCTCACTGAGCCCAAAACCAGGGGAAAAAAAGGCTTATGCAGGTTACCTGCAGGGAGAAAGCAGCCACTCGTCAGTCCCGAGACCAGACACAGGTGTTCCCAATCACAGCTCCTTCCTCCACCCTCCTGGTAGCTGACCCTTTAGCTCACTGAGCCCAAAACCAGGGGAAAAAAAGGCTTATGCAGGTTACCTGCAGGGAGAAAGCAGCCACTCGTCAGTCCCGAGACCAGACACAGGTGTTCCCAATCACAGCTCCTTCCTCCACCCTCCTGGTAGCTGACCCTTTAGCTCACTGAGCCCAAAACCAGGGGAAAAAAAGGCTTATGCAGGTTACCTGCAGGGAGAAAGCAGCCACTCGTCAGTCCCGAGACCAGACACAGGTGTTCCCAATCACAGCTCCTTCCTCCACCCTCCTGGTAGCTGACCCTTTAGCTCACTGAGCCCAAAACCAGGGGAAAAAAAGGCTTATGCAGGTTACCTGCAGGGAGAAAGCAGCCACTCGTCAGTCCCGAGACCAGACACAGGTGTTCCCAATCACAGCTCCTTCCTCCACCCTCCTGGTAGCTGACCCTTTAGCTCACTGAGCCCAAAACCAGGGGAAAAAAAGGCTTATGCAGGTTACCTGCAGGGAGAAAGCAGCCACTCGTCAGTCCCGAGACCAGACACAGGTGTTCCCAATCACAGCTCCTTCCTCCACCCTCCTGGTAGCTGACCCTTTAGCTCACTGAGCCCAAAACCAGGGGAAAAAAAGGCTTATGCAGGTTACCTGCAGGGAGAAAGCAGCCACTCGTCAGTCCCGAGACCAGACACAGGTGTTCCCAATCACAGCTCCTTCCTCCACCCTCCTGGTAGCTGACCCTTTAGCTCACTGAGCCCAAAACCAGGGGAAAAAAAGGCTTATGCAGGTTACCTGCAGGGAGAAAGCAGCCACTCGTCAGTCCCGAGACCAGACACAGGTGTTCCCAATCACAGCTCCTTCCTCCACCCTCCTGGTAGCTGACCCTTTAGCTCACTGAGCCCAAAACCAGGGGAAAAAAAGGCTTATGCAGGTTACCTGCAGGGAGAAAGCAGCCACTCGTCAGTCCCGAGACCAGACACAGGTGTTCCCAATCACAGCTCCTTCCTCCACCCTCCTGGTAGCTGACCCTTTAGCTCACTGAGCCCAAAACCAGGGGAAAAAAAGGCTTATGCAGGTTACCTGCAGGGAGAAAGCAGCCACTCGTCAGTCCCGAGACCAGACACAGGTGTTCCCAATCACAGCTCCTTCCTCCACCCTCCTGGTAGCTGACCCTTTAGCTCACTGAGCCCAAAACCAGGGGAAAAAAAGGCTTATGCAGGTTACCTGCAGGGAGAAAGCAGCCACTCGTCAGTCCCGAGACCAGACACAGGTGTTCCCAATCACAGCTCCTTCCTCCACCCTCCTGGTAGCTGACCCTTTAGCTCACTGAGCCCAAAACCAGGGGAAAAAAAGGCTTATGCAGGTTACCTGCAGGGAGAAAGCAGCCACTCGTCAGTCCCGAGACCAGACACAGGTGTTCCCAATCACAGCTCCTTCCTCCACCCTCCTGGTAGCTGACCCTTTAGCTCACTGAGCCCAAAACCAGGGGAAAAAAAGGCTTATGCAGGTTACCTGCAGGGAGAAAGCAGCCACTCGTCAGTCCCGAGACCAGACACAGGTGTTCCCAATCACAGCTCCTTCCTCCACCCTCCTGGTAGCTGACCCTTTAGCTCACTGAGCCCAAAACCAGGGGAAAAAAAGGCTTATGCAGGTTACCTGCAGGGAGAAAGCAGCCACTCGTCAGTCCCGAGACCAGACACAGGTGTTCCCAATCACAGCTCCTTCCTCCACCCTCCTGGTAGCTGACCCTTTACTCATTAGCCTATATGTGAAGTTTTGATTTTTTGCCCCAATGTGCATGACTTTACACTTACTTACATTGAAACGCATCTGCCATTTTGCTGCCCATTCTGCCAGTCTGGAGAAATCCTTCTGGAGCTCCTCACAATCACTTCTGGTCTTCACCACTCAGAAAAGTTTGGTGTTGTCTACAAACTTAGCCACCTCACTGCTCACCCCTTTCTCCAGGTCATTTATGAAGAGGTTGAAAAGCATCAGTCCCAGGACAGATCCTTGGGGCACACCGCTTTTCACCTCTCTCCATTGTGTAAATTGCCCGTTGACACCCACTCTCTGTTTCCTGGTCTTCAACCAGGTCTCAATCCATGAGAGGACCTGTCCTCTAATTCCCTGACTGTGGAGATTTTCAGTAGCCTTTGGTGAGGGACCGTGTCAAACGCCTTCTGAAAGTCCAGATATATAATGTCTGCGGGTTCTCCTGCATCCACATGCCTGTTGACCTTTTCAAAGAATTCTAAAAGGTTTGTGAGGCAAGACTTACCCTTACAGAAGCCATGCTGATTCTCCCTCAGCGAGGCCTGTTCGTCTGTATGTTTTGAAATTCTATCTTGGATGAGGCACTCCACCATCTTACCCGGTATAGATGTTAGGCTGACCGGCCTATAGTTTTCTGGTTCCCCCCTCTTTCCCTTTTTAAAGATTGGTATGACATTTGCTATCCTCCAATCCTCTGGCACCGTGGCAGTTTTGAGGAACAAGTTGCAAGTTGTCAAGAGATCAGCAACTTCATTCTTTAATTCCTTAATAAGTCTTGGGTGGACGCCATTCGGGCCCGGTGACTTTTTGATCTTTAATTTATCAGTGAGGTCTGAAACATTTTCTCTTTCAACCTCTATCTGACTTAATTCCTTGGTCAGGAGGGGCCGTTTGGGCAGCGGTATTTGCCCGAGGTCGTCTGCCGTGAAGACAGATGCAAAGAACTCTTTTAATTTCTCTGCCATCTCTATCCCCATGGATACTGATTTCCACAGATACTGGGGTCCACAGAAAGCCCGCAAAGGACCTCCCCAATGCAACCAGAAGTGCCTTTGACTCACCGTGGGTGCCGACCCTGCATCTTAAGGGTCTGAGAACGCCTCCCGGAGGCATCAGAAAGGCACTTCTGGTTTTTGGCAAAAACCAGAAATGCCTTTTTGACGCCTCCAGGAGGCGTTCTGAGGCCCTTGTCGTCCACGAGGTCAGCGCTCACAATGAGTCAGATCACGAGTGCTGAACCCATGGATGACAAGGGCCAACTGTATTTAGAACTTCTACAGAGCAGAAAAATTAATTTATGATCAACATTTGCAAAAGTGTGTGCTGTTGCATCTACCTCCAACTCTGTGAGCGGGTTTATTTCTCCCAGAGATGAATGATGAGGCTGAAGCAGATTTTTTAAATTCGTACACTCAGATTGTCCTATATATCTGGGAGAATAGTTTTACGAAACTCTTAAGACAGGGAGCTTTAGGGTCCATTCCATCAGGCACATTTGCAGGCCCTACAGTGATAGCTCAGCACAGGCCAATGCTGGGCTATTGCCAGGTGGCCACTGGAGCTCTGACACTTGGTGATTGAATGAATCACCGAGCAGTAGAGGTAAGTGGAGGCGGGGAGGAGGCGTTCCAGGGGGAGGGAGCGAGGTGGGACCAGTCCAAAGCCTCCATGTTGGGCTCACCATTGTGGGGCTACTTGCTTTACTGAGGGGAAGGGGACAAAAGTCCCCTTCTCTTGAGGAGCTGCCTGTGGCTGCCCGGAGCATGCAGGATGCAGTGGTAGCCATTTTCAGTGCTGCTGCAGCCCTGTCCCCTAGACAGTTCAGGATTGGGCTGTGAATCCTTTATCTTGGAAACTTGCTACAAAAAAGTTTAGTCTTTAAGGAACTGCATGACTCCTGCGTCTTGAAAAACTTGTCACTCTTTCTTTATTCTTTGCAATAAGGTTTCTTGGACTGAGAAATGAAATGGGTACCTCTTTGGCAAAAAAAATAAAACTATAGTTTTCCCCACATTTTGGTCTTTGTTCCAAAAATGAACATGGTTGTTTGCAGTCCACTGATGTATGTTTGTGTTTGGAGGAGGGGTATTGGAGTACAAGAGATATTGAATAGTAAGCTAAGCTGATATTTGTGAATCTTGTTTATACTTTCTGAGGTTACTTTTCCCTATTGAAATTACTGAGCATTCCTGCCTCCCGCCTCACTGCCTTGTCTCTTGAGAGTAGGACCGCGTCTTAAGAATGGGAATAGGATCACATCAAAAGCATCTTGTTTTACCCTGTACTGGAAAGTATGTATAAAGTCCCAAAGTTTGCACTGTGGAGGAGGGGGTGGTATTTACAGCAGTCCATTGGGGGAAGAGTATACAAGTAGGGCTTGGCTTATTAGCCACGGAGAGGGGAGTACAAGTGGGCCCCGTATCCGCGCTCTGGTATCCATGGTTTCAATTACCTACTGATCTACCCTCCACTTGCCATTAACATGATTTAAAGGCTTATCAGGGTGAAAATATTCTTCCTTACACAGGTTGCTGTAAGCCTACAGGCTTATAGCGACATACAGACAGTTGCAACCTAATTCACTTTAGTGGGGGCCCAGTCCTATCCTACCTTCTAGTGCAGATACAGCCATGTCAACGGGAGGCAGTCATGGAGGCCTACTCAAGGTATTGGAATGTTTGTTCCTTACCTTGGGCTGCGCTATGGCTACACTGGTGTTGGAAAGTTGGATAGGACTGTGTCCTAGGTCTTATTATCTCAGTCTGTAATAGTATGTGGTAATAACAAGCTGTTTCGGGGTACCACAGCCTGTGGGATGGCTCTGATTCACCGCGGACACTGGCGCATAAGTCGACCCCACAGATAAGTCGAGGGCAGGCTTTGAACCAACATTCATGGAATTTTCTATGACAAAGCTATAGTCAGACACCCCCCTAAGTTTAACCCCCAACTTATCCGAGGGTCATAGAAAATTCCCAAGGCCAGATTTTACCCAAGGCCATAGATTTTACCCACGGCCAGATCCTGAAAAATAACCTACCAGTAATTGTTGCCTAAGAACTGTAGTCTCTAATTTATTAAAAACATAGTAAAAGATCATAAGATACATTTTTATTCTTTTTAAATTCTGGTCTTTACCACCTTTTTGTAAACACTATCAGAGTAAGTGCACTGTAAACAACATACCAGTAGAACAGTGGTTCCCAACCTGGTATTCATGTACTCCCAGGGACATTCAACAGAACCTTTAGGGGTACTTGAAAAAGAATGGAATAATTGCAGAAAAAGGCGGGCCATGCTCCAGAATGCCTTACAAGACAGGAATGCCTTGCAAGGACCAGCAAGGCAGGAAGGGAGGTAGCTAGTTGGCTGGGAAAGCCCCGCCAATAGCTATTTTGGTCATCAGTTCATCTATGAACCAGTGATTGAAAACCTGCACAGTAAAAAAGCTGAAACATAATATGTAAAGTGATCAATCACCCAGAATTTCTCAGCACACTTCTGGTGCAAAACAGTGCAAAGGCAGAGTCTTCTGACCATGGTATCCTTCTGGGCCGATTAGCTGAGTTGGGGGCACTGTTTTGCGGTGGTTCCACTCCTACTTGGAGGGTCGGTCCAAGATGGTGGTGCTGGGGGATGCCTGTTCGACACCCTGGCCTTTGAAGTGTGGGGTGCCGCAGGGTTCAATTCTGTCCCCCATGTTATTTAATAACTACGTGAAACCGCTGGGAGAGGTCATCTGGGGGTTTGGAGTGGGGTGTCATCAATATGCTGATGACACCCAGCTCTATCTCTCCTTTCCTCCAGACTCCAGGGTGGCGGTTGAGGGCCTGGAGCGCTGTCTGGAAGCAGTGAGGATCTGGATGGGGGCTAATAAGCTGAAATCAAATCTGGATAAGACAGAGGCTCTCCTGGTTCGGAAATCCTCGATGCAGATACTGGACTATTGACTTGCGCTGAATGGGGTTGCGCTCTCCCTGAAGGAGCAGGTCCGCAGCTTGGGGGTCCACCTGGACTCGCAGCTGCTCCTGGAGTCCCAGGTGGTGGCTGTGGCTAGGGGGGCCTTCACTCAGCTTCGGCTGGTGCGCCAGCTGCGTCCGTACTTGGATCGTGCAGACCTGGCCACGGTGATCCATGCCATGGTGACATCAAGGTTAGATTATTGTAACGCGCTTTATGTGGGGCTGCCCCTGAAGACGGTTCAGAAACTGCAATTAGTGCAGAATGCGGCGGCCCGTGTGGTCACTGGAGCTAGGCAGTTTGACTCCGACAGCCCGCTTCTCCAGGGGCTACACTGGCTGCCCATTCGTTTCCGGGCCCAATTCAAGGTGCTGGTTTTGACCTTTAAAGCCCTATACTGCTCTGGGCCAGGGTATCTTAGACATCGCCTACTTCTGTACAATCCAGCTTGTCCTCTTAGGTCATCAGAGAAGGCCTTTTTACAAGTGCCGCCGCCTAAGGAGGTACGTGGGGTGGCGGCAAGAAATAGGGCCGTCTCAGTAGTGGCACCAACGTTATGGAATTCCCTTCCCCTTGACTTGAGAATGGCTCCCTCTCTTGAGACTTTTTGGCGAGGCCTGAAGACCCTTCTATTTAAACAAGCCTTCTGAGTTCATGGCCTTTTAAACATATTTTCTACATCTTTTAGTATGTTTTTACAGGCCTGATTCCTTTATGATCTGCTGCTCTCTGCTCTTTTTACCTGACTTTTTATCTGACTACTGTTTTTATGATATCTGTCAATGTGTTAATATGTTTTTATCTGTTTGTTAAATTATGTTTTAATCTGCTTTTAACCTATTGTAAGCTGCCCTGGGTCCCTTTGGGGAGAAGGGCGGGGTATAAATAAAGTTATTATTATTATTATTTCTGTTCTTCAAACAGATAAAAAGAGAAAACACTGTGATAAATACATGAAGTCTCGGTTTTCATATGGACAAGATGAGGGCTTGTATTATTAATTACAAACATTTTGCTAATATGAAGGGTACAATTTATGGAAATGGGCTGCCATATGCAAGTGAAAAGGTTGGGAACCACTGCAGGAGATCCATGAATCAAATCCACCATTAAGGTATCTGGTGTGTTAAGCCAGAAGTTCTACATACAACATACAACACATAACAGAGTGTGCAATTCAATTCACAGCAGAGAGATACAGCTGCATATATTTGCAACTGTTTTTACTCAGAAGTAGACCCACTGCTTTCCTTGGGTGTTATTCTTAAATAATGGTGCACAATTTAATTGTAGCCTGGGACTTTGTTTCAAATGGAAAGGAGGATCCCATCCTGATGTTGAAAAAAACAGACTTGCTTTGCAAGCATTTGCAAAAGGGAAGGAGAATAAAAGGTTAACTTTGGCTGGAATTTCCCAGTTGCTGTAGAAACAAATGAAAAGGAAACTTTTCAGAATTGAAAGACTGCCCTCTGATTGACCTGGAGATAAGGCAAAGTGATAATTGGAGCTTGATTACTTGGCAAAAATTTTAGGTACTATAGGCAGTATCTATGGTAGGTGTTCTAGATTCACTTTTCAGCAACTGTAAAATGGGAAAACCTCTGCAGTGTTCTCCTTGATTATGGAATAAAAGATAATACCCTTTTTAGTACAGTCTGAAATTTTCCTTGTGGGAATTCTTCCACTGACTGCTTCCTTAGTTGGGCTAAGGAAGGAATGTTTAATTTTCATCTTTCATTTTGGATGCAGGTGATTGATGCTTCAAATAGCATAGAAGACTTGCACTATCAAATCAAATCCTTTGCAGAGGAGGTTATGCAAGAGGCTCAACATGCACCCATAGGAGAACTATGGAAATAGAACTGACTTGTCACATCAGCTGGGGTCAGCTAGTCAAAATATGCACTGTTCAACTTCAAACATCCAATCTTTCAATCTGTGACTGATTTTACAGAACAAATAGGACTTATTTTTAATCTAATTTCAATTTTTCTGTTGTCTACGGTGTGTTATAAAACACAGCCTGTTCTCCCTTGGAAGCAGTTTTGCAGGTACTTGAACTGGAGTAATGCTTGCAAAAAAAATTGGACCATGTTTTTTTTTCCACTTCACTTAGAGACTTGTGCTCCAACAGGTAGGAGCTGCTGTTTTCTAGGCCACTAACTTTATTTAAAGAGTAAAATCCTTTTGAAAGGAGGGAAGTATTTACTAATGAATCTTATTTACATGAATGTCTTGACATATACAATATGTACTTGACAGGATGACTTCAAACAACATGGAAAATGCTCATTCCATTGATTAATAATCTTGGATTCATTCATTTATAAGGAGCTGACTAAGGACCTGATTGCAACCTGCTTCTTTTTTACAGAGATAATGACTGTTACAACTTCCTATCCCTTGTACTTGTAGCAAAATGAACTTGCTGATAATTGTGTAATGTGTGTGTTCTACAAGGATATTGGATCTGTGTAGGAGAAAGCATGTACAAAAGTGTTCTCGAACTATTTTTGTCCTGGTACCTGATGATGATAAGGATAGCCTTAATCTAATTTATGAAGTTATGTAATCTTATGCTGTTTGGCTTTCGGTATTATGAGCATATTGGTCTTGGCTAGCAAGACGTGGTGCTAGCCACTTAATTGTTTAGCATGTGATAATTGGAAATATACTGCCTCAGAGTACAGAGGTTTCATGTAGTTATCATGATTGATAACCACTGATAGATCTCTGAATTTGTATACAGTTGGCACTCCTTATCCAAAGATTTCCATATCCACAGGTGCCAAACCAGTTGGAGGGCCCCAGAACTCCTATTTGATGCAACCAGGAGGTGTTCTGACATGTGGGAAGGTAGCTTATCTTTGAATGTCATCTGCAAGGGAGTAGCAACAGGATATGAATATCTTATCATATGTACTTACTGGTGGGCCACTATGAGATGGGCCCTTGACTGGATCCAGCAAGGCTTATCTTATATTCTTAAGCTTAAAATTTGAATTCCTGGCATCTTCAGTGGAAAAGGGTTTTGGTGTGTTTTGGTCATTTTATTAGTTTTTATTACTTTGAGCTCATTGTCACCTCTTCCTCATAATAGGAAGCTATTGTTCTTTTAACATAGGAATTTGCTCTATGACTCACTTTTCAGCTAGCCTGTCATTTGATGCAGTAGTACAGAAATATCAGAAATCCAGGTTTTTAACTTCTTTTATTCAGATACAAATTGAAAGCAGTTGATGAATGGAGCACAGCCCCACTTCCTCTGCCTCCTCTCCCTCCAAAAATCTATGATCAAGAGGAAAGGAGAAACAGCAAGAGAAAGACAGCAAGTTATAACATAATGACAAATAAGCATTGTGGTTCAGACCTTTGCTTTCTGGCAGCTTAAAGGGCAACCAGTCCTACCAGCCACCAGTAGGTCAGTTACTTTATAGATGGTTGCTGCCATTTTTAGGCTGAAAGTGCTGCTGATAAATGCAGGGAAAATGCTTTTGTAAACATATGATACCTGCAGCATCCTTTGATGGAGCTAAAGAATTTGACTTCAAAAAGGCAGCTAACATTTGGCAGAGTGGTAGGTTCTATTCAGCCATTCCCTGCATCTCTTGCTAAACAGAGAAGCCCTGCTACTATTTTAAACAGCCAAAGTCTCCAGCTTGGGTTAGTGTCAGTAAATTAACTTCAAGGCAACCACAATTTGTCCACTATTCTTTAGAAATTAACCAAGCAACTGTGCTTGTATTTAACTTACAAAACTGAAATATCACCACACAACTGAGGCCTAACTTTGTGTAGTGTTTTAAAAAAGGGGAAGTAAGGGGATCTGGCTCAAACTTATAAAATAATTGGTTTGGTTTCAAAGCTAAACTCATTTTTATATCCATGTACAATTCTTAGATTTCATGATTAGAATCTAAGAACAAGGGAATGGGATCAAAAGGAGGAAGCAGAGGTACTTTCAATTCAAGTGAACTGGTGGAGGTTTCTACCATCCCATTTTATTAAATAGCAGCCACCATATTTTCAAATATGGAATAGAAAAATAACCAACAAATAGAGGCTATGTTTAAAGAAGTCATCCCCTTGCAAAAGTGCCAATTCATCCTTTTGGAGATGCTGTGAATGGCCTCTGAATGATTCATTGAGTAAACACCTGACAAAGTCATCCCTAAGCCACATAGTGAAAATCTTATCTTCAGCTCATGCTTTTTGTAAGGATTGCTGTGAGTAATATGTTTCTGTAATTTCTAGAATGACACCACTGAGCAGAGACATAATAGTTTCTTAATAAGGACAATTTCAAAACTGAAAAGCAGTAATGTGTCTACATGGAAGCACTGTATTTGAGATATACTAGAGCATGAGAAGCAACATTTGGTGTATTCCATGTTGTAAGAAATTGTATCCACAAGTTATATAGAATATGCTCTGCTGGGCTAGGGGGATGACTTTCTGATAGGTGTCTGGCTTATGCTGATTTCCATGTCAAACTACAAAAAGGGAGACAGAAGCAAACAGGAAATTTTCTCTAACAGAACTTTTAAGAATCAAGCACCTAGAAGGGCTTTTACTATTGTTGGGCCTTCAGGCCTGCTATCAGAAAAATCTTCTGCTCCTAGAAACACTGCATCCATTTCCTGCAGATACGCTTACACTGAGAAAGCCTGACTAAAGCTATTAAGGCCTTAACGACGACCCGTTTCTTGATCCCACTGCAGAAAATCCACTCTGCTTCAAGGCTGCACAGAATGCTGGGGTGGATGGGAGGCAGGGATGTCAACAAGCACCTATGAAAGCTGGTAGGCTAGGCTCTCCAAGGAGCTCCTCTCCCCCCACAACACAAATTGGCAGTTAGCTTCTTATTGTTTTGTTTGTTTTAAAGAGATAGGATTTCAAAGTCTTCATCCTCTGAATCAAAGAATCTTTCCAATCTGTCTGCATCAGAAGAATCTGCAGGAGAAAAGGTAAAAATAATTTGCTAGTTTAGACCTGCAGTGATTTAAAAGAGCTCATACCACTTAGAGAAACACCACTGGACCAAAACTGTTACAGAAGCTATCACAGAACAGAAATGATAGATGACATAGGCTCCTTTCCTGTTATACCAAGAGATGACATGTAGCTATATGCTTCTTTGTTCTGTAGAATGGAGGCATGCTAAGATCTCATAATAATGCATTAAGTTGAAACCCTTGCATGTGGTCCATACTACACAAGGTTCCATCTTTTGTTTAATATATAATAATAATAATAATAATAATAATATACAGTATTTATATACTGCCTTTCTTGGGCTTTATTCAAGACTTTATTCAAGGCGGTTTACATAGGCAGGCTTATTAAATCCACGCAGGGATTTTTACAAATTGAAAAATACAAATTTTTGTATTTGTAAAATTTTTGTAAAAATACAAATTTTTACAAATTTTACAAATATACACGTGAAAGATGCTACATGCTAGTGCTATACATGAAGAATGGAGTGTGTTCTCTACTAAAACTAACTACTGTACAGGTATCTTTGATCCAAAGAGTACAGAAACTTTGTAGCAGTTTATGTTGGGCCAAGCACACAATCACATCTGAAGTGTTATAAATGATGTGGTTCATTTTGTATCCCATCATTCTTTCAAGGAGGACTTTAGTCCATAACAGAAGTGCCCAAACCCCGGCCCGGGGGCCACTTGTGGCCCTCGGGCTCCCAATCCGGCCTGCGGGGAGCCCCCTGTCTCCAATGAGCCTCTGGCCCTCTGGAGACTTGCTGGAGCCCATACTGGCCCGACAACTGCTCTCAGTGTGAGGACGACTGTTTGACCTCTCACCTGAGCTGTGGGACAAGGGCTCCCTCCACTACTTGGTGTTTCATGTCTGTGATGCAGCAGTGGCAGCAAAGAAAAGGCTGGCCTTTGTGCAAGGCCTTTTGAGCTACTGTAAGACCTTCATTCATTCATATAAGTTCCATCTCTAATACATTCATTTATGTAAATTTATTCAAATTTTAAATGTAAATTAATTCTTTTTTTCCCCAGCCCTCAACACAGTGTCAGAGAGATGATGTGGCCCTCCTGCCAAAATGTTTGAACACCCCTGGTCCATAAGCACCAAAATCTCTTATCTAGCTCCTTTAAATGGCCAACAGTAAGCATTACCTGGAGTGAGATTCAAAACATCAGGGCTACAGAAGTGTGAAGGCTGATGTTCTACCAGTTCAAACATGGGCAGGGCTCCTCTGATCAGCGACAACTGCAAGAAGCACACAAAGGGTCACACTAGTTACCCATTTCTTAAGTTATACTTTGTGTTTGTCATAACTAGTTAATGCTGAGCAAGACGACATCTCTATAACATCACACTATCACTTATCAGAATGGATATCTTAAAGGTAAACATCTACTCTAGTCACTTGGATAGTAGATAATGGCTGCAAAATCTGCTTCCTATGAATCTTGCCCTCATAGCTGCAGAGATATATAAAATCCTAGATGCTAGAGAAGAGCATAGCAAGTCCACATGCCTTCTCACTCTGCTCATTTCAAATCACTAGTTTTACCTTGTCCCCTGCAAACGCAATTAAGACACTTGAGTACCACCCATTGTATGCCATCTCATGGAATAGGATTATATTTTGCAACTGAGGCACAGTTTTACATTACACATTGGATTACTAGCTGTAGAAGATACAGTGATGATTAGAGTTAAGCTCCAATGCAAATCTGAGTGGCTTCAGCAATACAAGTTCTTATTTCTGTTCACTGACTTCATCTTTATTTTAGAAGATAGCAATTCCTCCTACATCATCAACCGATTAGATTCAGGGCAAGGCTTAAAGCCTTTCACAGCTTCATACACATGTACTGTACATACTCATGTATAAGTAATAAAGCCTTAAATGACCCTGAAAACATTGGTTGACTTATACACAGGTCAATATGCAAATAAAGCTTCTAAAGGCAGCTGCTTGGTGAGAAGGGGACAGGCTGAGAAGGAGGATGCAGTGGGATGAGGAGGCATTTTACTTACCAGTAACTTTGAGGCAGCAACAGAAAGCAAACAAAAAAGGTAGCCATTTCAGCTTCTCTAATAGGAAGAGCTTATGGGAATGGGGTGAAGGTGCTTATGGGAATTGTAGTCTTCGAAGGCTGCTGCTATAGTATACTGCAGTGGTTCTCACACATTTAGCACCAGGACCCACTTTTTAGAATGAGAATCTCTCAGGACCCACCAGAAGTGACATCATCAAGCAGGAAGAGTTTTGACAATGCTAAGCTGCAATCCTACCCACACTTACCCAGGAGTAAGTCCCATTTACTATCACTGTTAAAAGACTGTACATAGTAGCTTGTTAGAAGTACAGGTCTTTAACATTTCCCCAAATGCAGTCACATCCCATGGTAGCATAAAATCTAACAGTTTTAAAATAAAATATTGAAATGAATGGGGACCCACCTGAAATTGGCTCGCGCCCGATCCACAGTTTGAGAAACACTGGTATACTGTATTCCTCACAAAGCCTACAACTCTTATAAGCACCTTCATCTCCCTTTTTGGAAAAGATAAAATTAATCTTTTTGGCTTTCTTCTGTTGCCTCAGAACAATTACTGGTAAGTTGTTTTCAAAGAATTTCATATACCCCTAAGTTTTACCCTCAACTTATCCATGGATCATAGCAAATTCTATTATTTTTGGCTTAAAACATGCTCTAGACTTATCCATAAGATTGACTTATACATGAGTATGTATGATAGTTTAAATGCAGATGGCCACAGATTCCCAGGAGTTTTGTTTAGAACAGGCCCATAATCTTAATATGAAAATAGAAGTCCATGATCTTTTCTTCTTTCTCCAACAGTGATACCTTTAAGTATATGAATAACTAGTTAAGTATGAATAACTAGTGCAAGAGCAGTAGCACAAACAGCAGAGTAAGTGGCAAACAGACCAAAACTCAGTCAATAACCTGAGCATTCATTCGTTTTAAATAAGAGCAGACAGGATCCCCGGCTAACAGAAAGACTCTAGTCCCCACAAAAAGTAAAACAAAGGTGATATTGGCAACCCAGATATTCGCATTAATGCTGTATTGCCATATATACTCCTGTATAAGTCAAAAACTATGCCTAAAAATGAACCCTGAAAATCTGGGTTGATTTATACATAGGTCAATTGAGTGAATAATGGTGAGGTGGTGGTGGGAATAGGCTGAGAAGCAGGACACAAGGGGGGGGGGGAGAAAAAAGTAGTGATTTTACTTACCAGTAATTACAGTACTCAGTGGCAGCAATAAAAAAGGTAGCAGTTTTAGCTTCTGCTAATAGGAAGAGAACTGAAGGTGTTTATGGGAACTGTAGTCTGTATGAAGGCTGCTGCTATGGAAGTGCTGCACTGTAATAAAGCCTACAACTCCAATAAGCACCTTCATCTCCCTGTTTGGAGAAGATGGTAAAATAACTCCTTTTTGCTGCTGCTTCAGAACAATTCCTGGTAAGTCATTTTCAAAGAATTTCACACACCTCCTAAGTTTAACCCCAGACTTATCTGTGGGTCATAGAAAATTCCATTATTTTTTGCTCAAAGGGCTGCCCTTGACTTATCTGCAACATTGGCTTATAGGTGAATGCGGTGATTTGAATTTGCTGGCTATTGTATACTTCAGTGCTAGATTTTATAAATTACAAAGCTGCCCAGTCCACAATTTTTTGTCCTTTTGCACACAGGATTTGTTATAGACAAACCTTCTTGATCTGCTGACACCAGTCATTGAAGTCTTCCTCTGTGTTGCAAAAAAATCCCTGCCAATGAAATACAGTTTTTTTACTGGCTTAGAATACATAAAATAGAAAATGTCTAAAAGTTTGTAAATAATTATAGCTTATGCAAAGTCAACATATCTTAGATATATTTTGTAAAGCCATCACAGCTAAAAGACAAGGACTCCGCTCTATATTAGCAAACAGATGGGAGAAAGAGGAGACAACTGTACCAATGACCTCACAGGGAGGTAGAACCAGCTGGCAGTAAATGGATACTTGAAAGACAGTTCCAGATAAATAGCTCTCAGACAATATGAAAGTACATAACGAGCACACTCACCACTGCAATTGAAGGATCAAGCTCTGCAATGCTCATTCTGCAGGGTGGATGCTGACAATGGAAACTCTCATCAGGGATGTGGCAACTGTCAGTAGATTCCACTGCAGGCTGAGTAGTGTGTGGGTCAAGGTAAATTAGTTCTTCACCTAGACAGAAATACATAAGGAGAAATACAGGAAACACAATACTGAACTTCCTATGGGAAGATCATGTGTATACGATTGTCTCATTTCAGTCAGATGACGACTGTTAAAGTGGCAGGAGTCTTAAACTGACAGATTCAGAAGGTGATGGATCACTCCAACACAGCTGACCCACTGGTGTGTCATGACCCAATTTTTTGTTGGTTAAGAACCTGCCATGACTAGGAAGCTGCGGAGTAAAGTGGTGTGTGACCTACTTTGTTGGCCATGTCATGCTGCTTCCTGGTCCAAAAACTGGGTCACAATCCACGTAGGGGTTTTGGACCATGTCATGCTGCTTCCTGGTCCAAAAACTGGGTCACAATCCAGGTCACCAAGGTAGAAAGTCTGAGAATCTCTGCTCTAACACACTTACCCAGATTAAGTCTCTTCTGAGAGCTATACTTGTGTCTGTGCAAAGAGATTTGTTCTTTGAAAAGGTTATTTTTGAAGTGTGTGGAGTACCACATCACATGGTGAACATTTGATACAGCAGTGTTCCTTTGGCTGAGTTGTAACAGTATTCCCAACATCTGACTAGATTGGTGCATTCAATATATATACTGCTCAAAATGACTCTTACTTACCTACATATCCAATGAAATAATGAGCACTGTTAGGTTTTCCTCCAATGACTCCTAGAGATTGAGGCATCATAAAACAATGCTAAAAAAGAAACACAATGAGTTTCATAACAGCTAGCAAAAGCATATCCAACGTAAATAGCACTGCATGAACATAAAAACTGGAATGCATGCTAGCCTGCTAAATATTCAGGCAACAGGCAGCAGAAGAGGTGTTCTTAGGACAAGTGTTCTGCCACAGGGAAGGGCAATTCCATTGCATAAGTTTCCAGGAAGAAGAGAACAAAAATGACAACAGTATGTACTGGCTGCATTATGTCCTCACTGGGTAATAACAGTATTTATATACCACTTTTCAATGAAAAGCTCAAAGCGGTTTAAAGAAAAAATCCAATAACTAACGGCTCCCTGTCCCAAAAGGGCTCACAATCTAAAAAGATGCAAAAGAATGCCAACAGCCAGCCATTAGAAAAGACACTGCTGGGATGAGGAGGGCCAATTACTCTCCCCTTGCTAAAAAAGGAGGAGCATCCACTTGAAAAAGTGCTTCTTACCTAGTTAGCAGGGTTAAGTGGGGAGGGGGGGACAGCAGTGGTGGACGGAATGAGCCCAGAAGGGGGCGAGATTGGCAGCAGCAGCACTGTTGCAGCCAATCCCCCTTCCTTGGCCTGATTCAATGACAAAGGGCAACGTGGACTTGGCCAGTGATTGAACTAGCCCAAGTCCAAGTTATCCATTGCGACTGCTCAGGCTTACCTTCAGGCACAGGGACAAATGTCCTCCTACCTCAGAGAGACCTGTCGCCTGCAAAACCTCCCCATGGGATGCAGCACAAGCTGTTCTGCTGCTGCTGCATTGACACCGAGAAATTTGTGCTGGATTGGGCCAGCAGACTGCTACTGATAAATTAGGAATAGTGCTAAACACTGCACCAAGATAGGCATTTAAAAAAAATTTGTTCCATCTTGTGTTTGGGTGATGTGCCATTTGTCTGCACCCTGTGCCTCTGTAGCAGTGCTTTGGTTATAAATAGTTGCCTTCCTCCAATGGTTGTGTTCCCTTATTATTTTATATAAGGTATATTTTAGTCTGAAATTGTTAACCGTGTTGGGTGTTTGCTCTGGTATAGGAAAGGCGAGATAAATATCTTTTGAATGAATAAAAGAACCAGCTATAAGACAAACACAGTTGTCACTGCAGGCTTGTTTCTGGAGCCTAAGCAATTAGGTTATCTTAACAGGACCAAACCCCTTACCTTCAATGTTTCAATATAGGCTTCATTGATGTCTGTGAGCCCAAGGCGAAGAGGTATCAGCAACACTAAAGGTTTCCAGAGCAATAGCCTGTCTGTACATTCTGCTCCATCTGGATACCCATTGGAAAGTAGATCTGGTTCTGCAGTGGGAAATGCTGAAGCCCCAGGAGATGGACAGTTGAGCCTGCACAACCTTCCTATCAGGATGAACCAAACATGTTCAATTATGCTTACTCACACAATTCAGATCTTGATGCATTTTAAGCACATTCAAGGCAATCGAGACACTATTACTACATGCCCCAATGAATTAAAAGATGCTCCCAGAACACTAGTCTTTGTGAGTAAGTAGATGCTGTGGATAAACCACAAGAAATTTCAAAGTCCTATGCATGATGGTGTCAATGGAAGGGGATGGGGGCAAATACTAGTCAATTTGTGGCTTCTGTGCAAATCATGTCTTCAGAGCAGAAAAATTATCATTTCTTTTACATAACCCCTTTTTCAATTTTCCATTTAGTTTCAACAGCATTTTTGACTACCTGAATGGTCTCTATGCACAGAAGAAAATTTGCTCCCCACAAAGATTTTCCTTTATTTTTAATGTTTTTTTTATTTTGAAAGATTTAAAGATTCCAGGATTCTTTAAAACTATGTTGTTAAAACAACAAAATCAGGTGATGTGCTTCAACTTTATTGTAGTTCTCTGGCTCATCATTTTACATAACATTGAATAATCTTGCATTTGCTGTGTTACAGAAGCTTGCTAGAACCTATAGAACAACAACACAGCGAAACTTACTAATCTCCTCCATCACAACAGTGTTGTCCATGGCTATGTGTACTGCCAAAGAGCTCCATGTATCAAAAGTGGCAAGTTTTCTAACAGAGAGAGAAAGAGAAAAATTAGAGGCGAAAGCACTACAGAAAGGCTAAAGCTACCCCAAGATTTAAAACTACTAGCTGATCTAGAAAGCAGTGTGGTTGTGGTCATGTTGCACAGGGCAGAATCTAGCTCTGTAGTACAATATCAGACAGTGGCATCTGAAGTTTCCAGTTTTTTCTTGAGGGTGCTGGTTTTTGTTTTTTTTTAGTTTTTACTGAGCAGGAGACATTCTTACTGTGTGTACATACACAACAACAACAACTGGTAAGGCATCAGAAGACAGAGGTGGTCTGGGATTGATGGACAGGGAAGCAGAATGTACTCTATGCAGCACTCTCTGCCCTTCAAGGCATCTTAGCCTCTGCACATGTATATGAACCCACAGCCCATTCATCCCTTCCACTCTGCACAAAGTATTCTGATTTGGATCTGGAAAAAAGTGTTTATAGAAACATGCTGACCAGGAGAAATTTATTGTGAGCATGCAATCTAAGGTCTTGCAAAATATAATGATTTTTAAATCGTGGTAACATGGGTCCTTTACCTATAGCTTGCATACACTAAGTTGGTGAACATAATATACTACAAATGAGGCCAGTGTCACAAATTGTTCCAATACCAGTTTCCCTTAAAGATGTTCAAATGGATGCTTGCAGTTGATGCAAAAAAGAAGAAGGTGCTTACAGAATGGGTAATCCCAATCTAAGGAATCAGTACTGTTATTTGCCAGTTCTTAGAAGCAGCTGGGAACCTTAGAACGAAACAGATTCCTATGCAAAGCCACAATATTACTCTACTACAAAATCAGTCCTTCAGTGGTCAGCCCAACATGGTTATGTTGGCTCTCTATATACCTTACTCCCTCAGTAGAGCCTACCCATGAAAAATGTGGCTTAAGTCTTTCCAATATGTGCAACCTTGAAATCTAAGTACTGTATTTAGGCCTCTATTCATCCTACACAGCCCTATCACTCTAGCACAGGCCTAAGAATGAGAGACTGGATAATTCTCAATATTTCAAAGATGATATGATGCCCCAGAGGCAGACTTTGGCCAGAAAGCTTCATGTACTTTTGACTAGTAGGGGTAAATCTCATTTGGAAAGAAAGCTGGGAAGCAGCACTGATCTGTCTGATTTTCTATAACATTATGGACTGTGAATGAGGAAACAAGTTTTTGGTTTGCGCTGTATCAGTGATTCTCAAACTGTGGGTCTGAATCCTACCAGTTGGTCACAACCCAATCTTTTTGTTGTTCATGAAACTGACAGGGTAGATTAGGCTATGTGCATCAAGGATTAAACAACCTGCTACTTGGGAGAGGGAGCACTGTTGCCCGATCACCATTATAGCCACAGAGGCTTGAGTGGCTGCTAAAGGGAAACTTTTTTTGGGTGGTTCCAGGATGACCAGATGCAATGGAGGACAGAGTGCCTATACCTTTAACCATTGTATAGAAGAGGGCAATCTGGCAGGTGTAGCTATTTAAACCCTTCCATATTGAGCTATACCTGCTAAAATCCCCGTCTTCTATCCAGTGGTTAAAGTTATAGGCATTCTGTCCTCCACTGTATCTGGTCACCCTGGGTGGATCCCAATGGTAAAAAGTTTGAGAACCACTGCTTTATATGAATAAAGCAGTAACTAGTAGTTTTAAGGACTAAGAAATACCCCAAACAGGAGTGAACGCCTGAGGACTTACTTGAGTACTTGTGCAACCGTGTTTGGTCCATACCACTGGCCTATAGATTTTCCCTCTCCAACTCCCATCTGGGCTGCAACAATAAACAAATTCCAGTTAGTCCACTACTTCCCTCAAGGAACTTTCTTTCTGAACCAATCTGAATATATGCTAAATTAAGTATTAGAGTTGTTGGAGCCATTGAGATGTCATTTGCAGCTACAAAACAGACACTTCCAAGTAACTCTGACTAATGAAAATGTCTAACATGTTTTCAGTTTCCTAGCACGACACATTAAAGACCCAATTTAAAAAAGTCTACTGCTTTTTGAATAAGTTGGCTTGCAGGCTAAATGCCTGCTAGACCTTTTCTCACTACAAAATATTTCCACTGTAGAATAAGAAGTTAACTACAGGCTGCTGCCCAAAATTTAGAATATCCATTAAGAGATGACAATGCTATTATTCTATGGGTAACATTATAATGTTGCCTGTGTGCTCTATAAATAAAACAATACACAAACTGACTTCATTTGAGAATTAAGGGATAGTCTAAAAACAGTCCATGGCTAGATCAGCCTGTTCTGTAACATATAAAGTCTGCATCACAGCTACCGGCATGTTTCCTTCTCTTTTTTAATACTTACATAATGGCCTCTCATTCTTAACAGCACAAATAGCACATCCAGTTTTGTTAATTTACAACAAGAACTGATCCTCATAAACACAACCTTGTCATCTGAACACACTTTACATTCTTACCATAGTGCACTATGAAATAGGCCGCTTTGAAAAACAAATTGTTGCTCAAATAAATTCAGAAGAATCCGCTACTGCTATAACATTCAAGCGAATTTAGTGCAGGTAATCTTACCTATTTGGTGGATGGAGTAGTAGCTGTCTTTTCTGTCAATGAAGGCGTTAAGAATGTTGTAATAGTTATCTGTCTGCTTCTTCCCTTTCACCCACCTCCAATCTGAGACACAAAAAAAGATTCTAGAATCAATATTCCCAGCTCTACAAATTAAAATCTCTAATAGCAGTTTATAAATTATTATTTTACTTTTAGAGATTACACAGGAATTAAACGGATATAACCATTAAGATGATTAGGCAAACCATTAACAGGTCACATACAATGTTTTATCTTCCACTGCTTACTCCTTAGTTTGGAAGACACCTTAATTTCATTTAAGATCAGCCAAATGTTCATCTGCATTCCTAGCATGTCATAATACCACCACCAGAATTTCCATTTTATTCAAGCTGTGGCAAATTCTTACTCAAAACTTACCTTATACTACAATAAGCAAACAAGCTGATCCACAGACAAAACTAATGTTATGTATAGCCCTCGTAAAGTGTACCTAAAAGAGATGTTAACTGAGTTTTGAAGGAAGTGACGCTTCCTTCAAAGCGTCCTTCTAAAGGTAAATTGGATCTGTTTCATCATCCAGTCATTGTTAGGAACAGTCAAAATAATTTTAAGAGTACCTTACAATATCTATTCATGCTACATTACTATGTCCTCCACAATCAGGATCATTATTTAGATTTGACTTACCTCTGCCTAAGTGCCTGCAGACCAACGCCTGAGCAAAAATCATCTGGCCACATCTTAACATGCAGCCCCAACCAGTGTCAGATGTAGGACCTGTTCCCCCTGCAGCCAGAAAGAAAGCACAGAGACCAACCTTTTTGAGCAAATGTGCCACAAGTAGCACAAGGTCGCAGGAGCTTCATGGTATGCCTGAATAAAAACTGGAGGGCCCCAAAGCCTAGCTATGGCACTGAGTCATGCCTACACTTCTGCCTTCCTCTCCAATCCTAGGTAGATACCTACTCTCCACTCCAGCTCAGTAGACTAGAGGCAAAAATCAAAGGAAGGAAAACAAAACTTTTATAACATTACAGTTATTCAATGCAAATGTCCTGGATGCCTCATAGTGTACGTATGTTGGGAAAACAGCAACAGATTGTCATATTTGTTCCAGATTTTACAAGAAAAAAAAAACACAACGTTTTACTTGAAGTGACCATAGCTTTGCAATTTTGGAACAGGTAAACCATCAATCTTGAGTCAAGAGAAGAGGCAAGGGCTGCATATAAACACTGAACACCTAACACCCCCAAGATCTTAATTTTGATTTTTTAAAAATTTCTTGCGCCCTTTATATGGCACACGTGAGCTTCTTGAGAAATCTCGACATCCTCAGCATTCTGATAACTATTACCTTGGCTCTCCATACCTCTTTTAAAATTTAACAGCTGTGTTACTGATAAGGCAAAAGTTGAAAGGTTTAAATAATCCTCAGTTTATCTGTGTTTTGTGAATCACTTTTTCACCTACTGATAAATATGCAAAAAAAGAAAAGCAAGCAATAAGCTTCCAACAAGTGTACAGTTCCCCTCCAAAAGAAAATTTACTTTGTATTCTGCAATTTCTATATAGTACTTTTCATTGTTTCCTATTTACAAGGTGGAACAACATTTTCTTAATTTTTATCAATGCTAGGAATGTAATCAAATTTCAGCAACAAGTGACCAAAATAATAATAATAATAATAACTTTATTTTTACCCCACCTTTCTCCCCGAAGGGACTCAAAGAGATACAAGTTTACTTGTTGGAGCTTAAAGAGCAAAGTACCAACCCATTCCTATACCACACTCTAAATGGCAGAATTGTCCCACCAGATATTGTGAACACACACAAGACTTCTATTGGCTTCCCTCATTTACAGAAAAATCTAGAAAATGAAACCTGCTGCTTACCAATAGCCGGAAAACTTTTTCTGTATGTGAACCAGAGACGAGAGGTCACATCTAACAGAATCTCCTCTTTCTCTATAGAATGGAAAACAAGATACATCAATAAACTTTGAGACAGTGGCATTGTGCTGACTAAAATCTGTGCAGATTCAGTGATTGAATTGAATTAATATTGAATCAATAAACCCAGTCATCAAAAATAAGAAAGGGTTATCTGCAAATATTGGACTCTCAATATGTGTGTGTGTGGGGGGGGGGAGATTATACTTTCTAATATTTCAACTTCTCTTGGGCAATTCTCTCTCAGCTTTAATTCCAGAGAACAAAACCAGCTAGAAAAATGGGGAAGGAGGGAGCTCTGCAACACCTGCACATGAAGAATGACAGCCCCTTAGAAAAATTCAGTGCAGCACATGAAGGTTTTCAGTGGGGAAATAGAAAGGCAGGGCTGAGGGAATAAGATTGAAACTTCACATATCCATGCACTCACAGGGCCAAAGCCAGTGAAGAGAAGTGTGAAAGAGAGTAGACTAAAAGTCTTCAAAGTACAAGTCAAAATGAAATATTGACACAATACCTGTTAATACACTATATTTTCTCCCCAGGACCCAAACAGGTTCTTTAGTCTCTGGGAAGTCTTCATACTCAAACATGAGAGTGTCATACGTGAGAGTAGCTGTTCAAAAAACATATTAAAAAATCATCATATACATCTTCTAAAGTTTCTGTTCCATTCAATGACAAAAGATACAGGACAATTTACTTCAGAGAGTTTCAATGATATGAAAGTTATGGATGCATGGTAGATGCTAAGCAAGTGACAAGAACTTACCCTGTACAGGATACTAATATCATCAGCCTATGATGGACAAATAATAAGTAGAACAGCCAAGTGCTGAACCAAAACAATTCTTTTCTTCCTAAATAAAAAATTTTGTATGTTTTTATATGAGCAATTATTCTAGATCCATAACTCCACTCCTCAAATGGCAGCCTCTTATCAAAGTAGTCTCCCCTTTTGAATCAAACAGCAATCATATCTGCAAGATGATGAAAATGTACATGTTCTTCAGGTTATAGAAAGCAATGAAAATGCCTTTAATCCAAATCTGTATGTTAGGCACGATCTTTCATTTTGTCTAAAATTATGGCGCTGTTCAAGTGCTTAGCTGACTCTTTTTATTAAAGGCTGCCAACAAAGTATTAGTGAGCCCCATTTCATTTTCCTCCAAGCACATGATGACATGAATAGACATGCAGCAGAAAGCATCATATTGTTTAGCTATTCAGCAGAAGGTTTAGCCAAGACTACTTCAGCCACTGCTACTACCATCACTCTGTATGTGGCTCCAACATCCACTTTCTGGTCTATCTCCAAAAAGTTGTAAGAGGGAAAGGACAGAAAACAAGTGAGCAAGCAACAGGCAGAAACTTCAACCTATAGCTCTTCAACCTCAGGTCCTTCTGACACCCCCTCTCCTTGGTAACTTAGAAGAGATCTCCACTTAGTGTCTAATCCAGTGGTTCCCAAACATTTTCGACTGGCAGCTCCATTGACCTACTGGGCCATTGGTCACAGCTCCCCATGAGGGTTACAATCCTACACATTGTATAGAGCAGAGGGTTTTTCACAAGGATTCTGCAGCTCCCCTGGTGGGTGTTCCTTGAGGAGCCATGGCTCACAGTTGGGAGCCACTGGTCTGCTCCTATTTTCCTTTTACATACTTACACAGTCTCTACCACATCAACTCTCTCAGAGTATTTCCAGTTTTCCAGCCTGCAGTACAGCCATTACTGTATATACTAATCTCAGTGCCTCACTATTGCATTCTGTCCTTTTCCCATATTTGCAGAAAACCCTATATTAAGGGGTGCCCTCACTACATTACACAATACATCAACCAAAATTATGAACAGCACCACACACAGATTTCTTTAAATCCAGTTTAAGTACTTCTTTGTCCCAGCTAAATTATGCGTTCACTGCCTGCCAAGTTAGATACCCACTCAACCCGTCCTGCTAAAATTCAGTCACTTACTGGGTGCACCTAGGAGAGGAGTGTCAAACTCATTTCATACAGAGAGCCGAATGGCATTCATCATGCCTGCTGGGGACCGGAAGTGATGTCATTAAACAGGTCATAACAAAAAACAAGCACTTTTTCTCACTTAGGAACTCATTAGCTGCAAATGACAAAAGAGAAAATGTGCAAATCTTGACTATATTTCAAGGTATGGGAGAGCCCCATTTTCATGTTGGCTGCCCTTTCAGCAGTAACTCCTTAGCACTGTTCAGCAGCTGAGAGCCTGAGGGTCAGATAAAATACTTCCGTGGGCCGCATCCTGCCCCCAGGCCTTATGTTTGACACCCCCGACCTAGTACTTTTGACTGTGTGCTCTCCAGTAAAACCCAATAGCCTTCGAACTCCAAAGCAACTACCCACCCTTTTGTTTCAGGTTTTTAACAAGAAAGAAGGATAAAGATACAGGCTGAGAGGAACAGAAAGCAGAAGAATGAGGAAGGTTCAAAGGAAAAAAAGAGTAACAGACAGGAAAATTAAAACTGGGCCCTAAGCTGTAAGCTAGGCTTTTCCCACATCTAAAAAGGTTAGACTACAACTTCCTTGGAATTTGAACATTCTTGGAATGAGAAGATAGGCGTATTATGTAATTTTCAAACTCACCACACTTCTTTTTCCCCTTCAGAGATTCAGGTTACAAGAAAGCCCCCCCCACCTCTCCATACAGTGACTATTTCTCCTTCTAGCTTGTGCCTGATGATTCTTTTCTCCTACAGTTTTTTAAAGGAACAGAGCAAATTTTGCCATTGCTGTATCTATGTGCTCTTTTTCTCCTTCTCCCACCCTCTGAGTTTTGAAAGGGGCATCACTGTTTCAATTACAGGTAGTCCCCCAGGTTACGGATAGCCATGTCTGTGCTTTTGTGCAGATGAGGTCTGTCCAACCTTGTGCTTTTGCATCTGTGCAATAGTGCTGTTCCAACATAATGTCCGGACAATGTCCAGAACAGAACTTGTATGGAAATCAGGAAACTAACTGTACTACAATACTGAACAGTCAGTTTCAGCATGGGTTTTGGCTTCATGTTCCATTGTTAATTGGTCTAACAGAGAGAGTGGCTTTGTATCTTATCCTCCCCAGATATTTGGATTTGCTGCTAAGACCCAATTTTAGCTGCTATTCCTAACATCCTCCTTGAGCATGTTTCTTTATCTCTGTTCACAGAAGTGATTTTATCCAATACAACAGTATCAAACAATATCTGTTAAATCCTGCAATAATAAGCAGCAAAAGAAATGCAAGTATGAGAGGTCAGCATCTTTCTGATATTGCTTGCATCCTCTGTCTTCCTTCAAAAATTGTCTGTACTATTTTGAAAAATGCTGAGCAGCTAGAATCCAAAGGTAGACATGCATCACACAAATTTTCACATAAAATGTGGCACATTTTCACACAAAATGTTTACAAAAGCTTTTGTAAACAAAAAGGCACATTTTCACATAAAGTGTTTACAAAAGCTTTTACTTTATGTGAAAATGCTCATTCTGTATTGATGTAAAATTCTGTGCAAGGATCATTAAAATCATTACTGGTTCAAAATGGGTGTAAGTGCTCTGTCCTGAGTTGATACAAACAGATACAGCAGCTGTGCTAGTTTATACATGCTCAGGACTGCATCTCATTCTCTACAGTCCCTATTCCTATCCCATTATGATCCTTGTGTGATAAAATTCCCCTCCTTAAATCCAATGAAGAGCATGGATATACATTAACTCCTATTTACATTATTTCTCATGGGGGGGGGAATTCCCCTTTACATGTCATTTCACTATATGTCCAATTTTTCCAGTGTCTAACCCTAATTTATAAAGTAGATCCCAGTACATGACTGTTCCAACTATCTGTGGGCCTTCAGTAGCTTGGAATCAATGGCAGTTCCTACCATATTTGGACGTATTATCTCCTGTTCCCCCTCCACCCACACAGAGCCATAAACATTAAATCCTAAGTCAAACAGCTCTTGCTTGGGAACCAGCCCCAGTTTGAAGCCTACTGGCTAAGGGCCCAAACTGATGGACCAGTAGTGCCAGCTCTGGAGCCCAGTGCTAAGCATCATAAATGTGACATAAAGCAAATTTATGGCATTGGGGGAGTAGGGAGCACTGGCACCGGGCCAATGGCATTCAGCACTGGACCCAGCATCAGGAGAAGACCTTTGGCAGCCTCTGTGGGACCAGTGGATGCAGAAGTAGCCCTTTTTGCTGGAGCGGTTAGGATTGGGCTGTAAGGCATGTCAGAAAAAGCACCTAAATCATAGTGAAATAAAGTCTGCATGAGTATACTTCACCCCAATACACAGGTTGGAAAACTCCCATGCATCTCACTTTTACTAGATACATGACAGATGTGTGAATGGTGTATGTAAAACAGACACTCCCACACTTATTCTTGCATTATACAGTACTTTGAAAAAGTATTTTCCAACATTTTTCATATACTTTTTAGAAAGAGTAAAATACAGAGCAGCCACAAGTACTACAAAGAATAGCAAGTAACTAGAGGCTGGAACGCTATGAACAGGAAGTTCATCTAGCCTCATGCCCCCCCCTTAGTTAAAAAAAAAAAAAGAAAGCCTAGGAACCACTGCTGTATGCTCCCCTTTCCTAGGAGTCCAAACTAGCCAATAAGAACAAGTTAGGCTCTAGAGCAGGGGTGCTCACACTTTTTTGGCTCGAGAGCTACTTTGAAACCCAGCAAGGCCCGGAGATCTACCAGGGGGAAGGAAGCGTCTGACAGACACCCCCTTTAATGTATGGAGCCCCTGCTGGAGTCTAGTCAGTTTCGTCAGTTTTGTTGCTGCATGCCTGAAGAGCAGCTAAAGTGTCAGTTTCAGTGTCAGTTTAGTGTCAGCTAAATATGTCAGTTTCGTCTAGTCACTAGACAAAACTGACATATTAACAAGCGATCTACTCATTTTGCCTCGCGATCTACCGGTAGATCGCGATCCACCTATTGAGCACCCCTGCTCTAGAGCAAACCCACCCTTCACCATCCCATCCTTCTTTGCCCTCCTTGTTTTTTAGAGTCCACAACTGATAAGTCTGCAGATCACTCATTCAGTTCAAATTTCACATACTCTGCAGTCCTGCCTTAGAGGGCATCATGCCCTGTGGGCCGTGTGATTCTAACTGGCACTTAATGTGAGAGGTTCTGAGAAAAAGCCTGCTGAGCTTCTTTCAGTATAGCTAGCCACAAATGCATAGGGTGTAAATTAATAAACTGTTCACTTTCTTACAACATAAGGCCAGATATATCAGGTCCTTGCGACTAATGCAATTCATGAGGCTGTCTGCGCACAACATGCAAAAAGTACAAGTTTCAGCACACAAAAAGCACAAATGATTTTAGGAGACAGTAGGCACATCAAGGTGTCTTTAAGAGAAAAGGGTACTTTATTCAATGCTACAGTAACAGAGACTATAATTACAGACTGAGAAACACCTATAAACCTATAGGTGGAATGTTAGTATCCAAACAATGCCTTTTCATTTAATTTTTTTAAAGTCTTTAATTGTGAACCACTCCTGATTTCTGAAAATGTTTCAGTTTGATGAAATTCTACAGAAAAGGTTTTTAGTTTATTACTTTAGTTTGAACAATCTAGCAGCTGTTTGAATTCCTCTGTTCTACATTCCCTTTTCCATTTTTGCTTGTTTAAATAAACAGCAATCCTTGACTATGCACAGGTGCCCAATGGTCAGCTAAGTCAGACAGCTGAGAAGAAAGACAGATCCCTTTAGGCCCTGGAATATCTCATCATTCAGTTTGCTGCTCAAGTAACCCATTGAGGGAGGCAGATTCCTCAGGATGGCGGAGCAGAGTTATTTTAAACAAGGAGGGGGGCAGGCGGTAAGTTCTAAAGAACTGCTAAGCAGCATACTAAAGACTTAGCCTAAGGTTAGTACAGGGGTTCTCAAAACTTCCCCCTCATTGCAACCCACCTGTCCTGTGGCAGAGAGAAAAGTGACCCACCACCTTCTCTGGTACCGGCCTACACAGACCTCAAAAGGCCTTGTCAGGACTCTAGAAGCAACCCAGAAGTAAACAAACCTGGAAGTAAACCCAAAGTGACTTCTTGGCTGCTTCTAGAGGCCCGTGGAGCCCCAGTGAGACCTCCAATTGAGTTCGGAGGGCTCAAATTTGAACTAACCAGACGCAAGGACAGGTGGGAAGGCCCAACTCAGGACCCACCAAGTGGATTGCGACACACAGTTTAAGAAACCCTGGGTAAGTTGCTAAGGGACTGAGCTGTAAATCAGGACTTCTCCAATTCAAAACTCTCCTTGGCCATGAACTCAATAGATGACCTGAGGCAAGTCACTCTCTCTACACCTAAGCTCCACACCTACATGATGGGGACAAGAGTACATATCCTTCAGGGTTATTGCCAGGACATCATCATGGAAATACACGTAAAGAACCCTCTCAGTGAAATACAAATGTTAGGTATATATTTAACTTTTAAGGGCTTCCATCAGAACCTTCTTCTCACAGCTAATAAAAGCATCATAGCAACAAGCTTTGTGGAAATAACAAAGGGAAGCACAACGCAGCTAGATTTTCAGCCATTAACTTCCATCAGGGCTTTCTTCCCTTGCTAAAATGTGCATCACAAAAAACAATGATAAAATAATAAATGAACTGACCTAGCATTCTGATGCACAATACACTGATCTAAAATTGAGACCCCTAACTGACTCAACCATCTTCATAAGCTTGCTTATATGCAAGGAGCATGGCCTTGTATATAATGCCATATTCTGGCTTCCTGAGTTGAGTTACAGGCAGCTGCACTGGAGTTTTCGTGCAGACGCAGTGAATCTTTAGGTGGTGCTTTTGTTCAGGTGTCATAGCACTGGGCTAGCAAGAGCTGTATATCTTGAGTCATGTAGATTTCAATTTACTCACAGATCCCTGGAACCTAACTTGTAGGTATGTACAAGACTTAGGGCCCAATCCTATCCAACTTTCCAGTGTTGACTGTCAGACATCTTCCCTGATCCCATCCTTCTTTGTGTCTCCCATCCCACAGGTACTGTCTGCTTTCCCACTGGACTATTTCCATGGGAAGCTGAGAAGTTGGGCCCAAAACAATGACCTCAGCAGCTGTAATAGCCTGGTGTTTTGAGAATGGGATGATAAGATACATTCCTGAGTGTTTACCCCAGAAGCTCAAGGCTATGATTATTCTTCACATGTATCACCTGAGTTGCACCTAAGCTGCTCTTGAGAGCCCTTCTCCCACGTGATGGGAATATGCCTTGTTGTAACACTTTAGCAATAAACACCTAAGTCTGTAAAAGCCCATGAATTCAATCACTGCTTTGCTCTCAGAACGTGCTGGACACTGACAGGCTGCATCACCCATTGAGTCACCAGGAAATGCTTCTGTAAACCTTATGCCTAGAGATGCCTCTGTAAGTCTTATGCGTGGAGGTGTTCCTATAAGCTTGATGCTCTTGGATTAAGAGCTCCTTTATGGCAACTGTGGACTAGACTTGTATCTTCCTCAGCTCCCAAAGAACTTCCAGCCCATATCCAGAGCTAGGGTCCAGAACACCAATATAGCCACAACGCAGTTTCATGTTGTCATGGATATGTACAGTTCAGGCCTAGTAGCACTGCAAGGCCTGAACCAAGCTAAAACAGTAACACAGAAGTGGCTTGCATTTCCTGGCTGCTAGGATTTACATCTCAATGGATGGTGATTATGTAGCACCTAGGAGCCAGAAAGACACCCATCAAGGATGGAATGCAGCTGTAGATCTCCAAGGGGGAGGGAAGAGCTGAGAGGGTGAGCTTCCAGTCCCACTTCCGGAGGAAAGGTTCTTTGTTCCTTGTCTCTGGGTGAGAGATGTGGTGCGTGCACATCCTGCCCCACCAGGACCATGTGGCCATAGGTAACTGGCCTGAGGATCTACAAAAGAAGCTGACCCAGGTGAGGGTTAGAGAATAATAGAGTTAGCAAGTTAGCTTTGTTGTTTTATGCTGATATTTCCTAGAAGTTTTTATGCCTCTAGCATTTGCTGCCTTTTGTAACCTTATGTATTTAATAAAGTAGAAAATCTTTTTACCATGTTGGTTCATTGTCTGTTGGGGACAAAGGTTCAGAATCCTGCCTAGCCATTCAGCAAGCTACCAAAAATCCTCATTGTGGACTAGAAACTTGAGGACTGAGACTTTAAGTAAAGAAAGTGCTCAGTGCCTACAAGGGATATAGTTAAGCCTAAAGGGTCTTGGTTTCCCTGAACTGAGGCACTGGCTCTTACAGGGTGGTGGCAGTACTACCGACCAGGGATCTTTGAGAGCTCTAGGGTTCAGAACCAACAACTCTGAGCACCCAAAACCCTGGAAGTGAGACCCAAGTTTACGACACATGTAAGGGAACAAAATGTTCCCTTAAGATTGGACCCTTAGTGTACTTTGTTACCAACAGTGCTGCTCTATGCCAGTGGTTCCCAAACTAGTGGATCACGAGCCACTAGGGCAATGGTTCTCACACATTTACCACCAGGACCCACTTTTTAGAATGAGAATCTGTCAGGACCCACCGGAAGTGATATCATCAAGCAGGAAAATTTTTAGCAATCCTAGGCTGTAGTCCTACCCACACTTACCCAGGAGTAAGTCCCATTTACTAGCATTGTTAAAAAAAATATACATAGTGGATTGTTAAAAGTACAGGTCTGTAACATTTCCCCAGATGCAGTCACATCCCATGGTAGCATCAAGTATAATATATTAAAAATAAAATATTGAAATTAATGGAGACCCACCTGAAATTGGTTCGTGACCCACTTAGAGGGTCCCGACCCACAGTTTGAGAAACACTGCAGTAGGGGAACCAGAAAAGGGCCATTCTTCTTTAAGGGGAATGGCCCAGAAATTGTTAAGGGGGGGGGGTGTCTGATGAGTACAGGAAGATACTGATTGTGAACCATCAGCAAGACAACATGAACAGAACCCATACATCCTCAATTCTACCTGCTCTTTAACTTCAACACTGAGAGTAAATTGCATATGATGTCTTGGCAACATAGAGGTCTTAACCATATCTCCATGAGCGCAGTCCAGTGAATGTCAAGATCAGAGAAAAATACACCATTAGTGCTTCAGCAATGCCAGTCACTATGAAGCAACTCCTATTGCTGAGCCACCTTTTCACAGCAATTTCACAGGCAACTGATCCATAGTAACCAATGTTAAATGGAGCGCTCACCATAATTTCATTTTCAACCAAAGTGCAGGTTAATGTCAACGCATGGAGATATGCTCTGCTCATAAACATCACAAAATATGGCCAGGATAAAATCTAAAAGAACAAAATAAATGATTTGCAAAGGAAGCAAGATGCCCTTTTACATGACATGTGCGCAGCCAGCAAAAAGTTGGGGACAGTGTGCTATATATATAACTTGATATGATATGACAGATGAATGATGAATGAAAAATGACATTAAGAGGTAAATTTAGAAGACGAAATTGATTAAAATATATAATGATTTATTAGTTTTAGTGATATATGATAATGATATATTATTTCCAGCACCCTTTTTTGTTTTGTGTAGTGAAGTGTGTTTTTTGTGTTATGCGTGTTTGTTTATATTTTTTTATGAAAAATATTTAAAAAATAAAAAAACTTGGAGACGGTGTATAAGTCTAAGAAGGAATTTTCTGATACTGGTGCAGTGGTTAGAGCCTGGATGTGGGAAACCCAAATCATATTTCTATTCAGTTGAGAAACTTGGATCAAAAACTTTCTTCAGCATAACTTGCTTTAAGGTTTTTATGAGCCTAAAATACCACTCTGAACTTTGTGAAGAAAAAGCCAAAAAAAAAAAAAGTAATACATGAAGTATGTATGGGATCAAATACAAAGCAAGGAAGAGTCAACAATGTGATCAGAAACCAGAAAAAACATCTTCTACAAGGACAGTTACCAGTGAGTAATCACAAACACAATCCTGAATCACTTGCAAGTTACCTATACTTGCCTTTTTTGGGGGGTTAAAGGCAGAGTATGAATTGGCTGAATAAATAAATACGGAAGTCAGGTTATCTGTAATTAAATGAGTGGAAGACTGCAACCAAACTAACTCTTTACACTTCATATTACTAAACCAAAGTTATGAAAAAGAGTGGTACAGCGGAGCTAAATTGTCTGAAGTGTGGCACACAGATTTTTATGGAGCATCTGTATAATTTAGCAAGCACAGTTTGACACCACGACAGATTCAGAATAGCTGAGCAGCATGTGAGAGTTGATCACATGCCACAAACAAAAAACCTTGCATCTCAGTCAACCTGAACAGTAAGTAGAGGTGTTTGAAAATGGTGTTATTTTACTCAGAAGTAAGCCCATTGTGCTCAGTAAGGCTGCAAAACCTATCTTACTCACCAGAAACAAACACCTCTAACAATAAGTTATCTACAATGCTTTCAGGGTCTTTAAATAACCTATCAGGCACAACTCAAGTGTATCACACACACTGAAAGGGTGTGTACATGTACAGGCATGCACGCTCATACAACCTATTTCTTAGCCATCTCATTTAGAAAAAGAATGAAACAAAAGCAGAACAACCAGACCTTTTCTATAGAACACCTTAACATTTCTGTTTACCCCCACCTGCTGGGAAAATCAGGAAGTGGATGGTGAATGACAAACAATGGGGAATGGGAAAACAAACAATCTAATCTTTTGGAAATTGGACATTTTCCATGTGCATTGTGGCACTTCCATAGACAAAACGACACCAGTTGTGAATCAGCCTCCTCTCTCACATAAAACACAATCCAACTATTTATTTAGAAAAGCAATACAAGCAAACATGGGGGGGGGGGCTACAGACTTGTCAAGCCTGTCAAACTTTGCCCCCAATGTACTTCATGAACCAGGTCAGAACATCTGGAAACATGAAGCACGGGCAGCACTTTCGACCCCGGGCTGCACTGTGGTTGCATCAGTGCTGGAAAGTTGGATAGGATTGGGCTGCAAGTCAAAGTACCACCAGAAGTGACTGGGGGTGGCATCATCACCAGTTACCTCTGGGTTTGGTGGGCCGCTGTGAGACACAGGAAGCTGGACTAGATGGGCCTATGGCTTGATCCATGGGGCTGTTCTTATGGGTTGGGGGCAAAGCAACAAACACCAGCAAGAGTGGACAGGAGGGCGTTTCTGAGCGCAGAAAAGCATGCATGGAGCTCTGCCTGCCTCACCTTGCCTCTTACCACTGTTTGTTGTGTCGCGCTCCTGGTCTCACTGCTGGGTGGCAGGTGGCCAGGAGTCCTGTGAGTACCACCAGACACCACCTCAGGTGCCACTGGGGATGCCTGTACCACGGTTGAGCAACACTGCTCCAGCCTGGCAGTCAAGGCATATCCCTGAGCAACTTTGCACCCACCTTCATAAGGGAGCCTGCCATTTCAGACCCTGCCTCGTCACCCTTCAGGACAGCCCCCCACCCTGAGGGCAGCCCACTCACGCAGCCACCCCAACCTCCCACTAGCCACCCCCGCCTCTCTTGGAGAGCAGACCAGCCCTGGCTTCTCCCCATCACACCTCCCTCCCCCAGCACAAAGCAAGCCCCAGCTCTGCCCTCCCCCGAACAGCCACCCCACTCCAGCCCCCCGGGGTGCCCCTCTCACCCGCGTCCATCCTGCCCCCCTCTCCCAAGCAGCTTCAGGGGCGGCCACGGGTGTCCCCTAGTCACAGACCACCAAGCAGTGCACTCTAACCCAGTGGCTCTGACGATCGGCGTTCTTGTCCAATCACAGGGCGCGTCACGGCTCATTCGCGCGTTGATAGGGCCGTGGGAGAGGTCAGCAAGCTCCTCTGCGCCACACCGCTTCCTCCCCTAGGAGGGAAGGGCCATCTTGTTGTACGGATAGAGCCGCCCTCTGAAGCGACACGCTCGTTCCAAGGGTGACTTCGCCCCTTCCTGAAGCGGGGAGAGCGATTTTATATCTCATACTTGTCTTTCGGGCCCCTCCGAGGAGCGCAGCTGTCATAGGACATCAAAAAGCGTAGGCACAGGGCGCCGCCATCTTGCTGTACGGAGCCCTCTCAGAGCAACATGGCGGTCTTGCGTCAGAGGTTTAGTCCGACGGCGTTTCTCAGAGAGACGGTTGTCCCTTTTCGCTTTCCGTTCCCCCGACAGTGGATGAGTGGACAAGGTAGAGCGTGTGCATTGTTTTCTTAAAGGGGGGCAACGCTTCCCTACGGACGCCGGCAGGGCCGCCCTCTTGACGGGAGTCTTCTCTTCCGTACGGAAAGGCGTGGGGAGAGAGGCAGCCGCGGTGACCTGGCTGGTTCCGCCATTTTGTTGTACGGCTGAGGACGGAGGGGGCGGGGAGGAGAGGAGGGGCGGGGGGCAGGGCAGGCCAGGGCGCCCGCGCGGCCTCCGGAGATGGTGATCTGCTGCGCGGCGCTGAACTGCTCCAACCGGCAAGGCAAAGCTCCCCGGGGTCGGGCGGCCGTCTCCTTTCACAGGTAACCGGGGGGAGGGGCCGCTCTCACCTGGCCGGCAGGTAGACGGAGTCCTACCTGCCTCCGCCCCCTCCCATCGCCCCCGAGCCCTCACGCACAGCGAGCCTGTCAGGGCCCTGGCAGAGCCCCGCCCCTCTGCCTCCGAGGCAGGCGCAGCGAGCATCCCAAGGGGCGTCTCCTCCGCCGCCTCGCCCTCTGGCCCGGGGCTTCCTCGGGGAGAAGGCGCTGCGTGGCCTGGCACTCTGCACATGCCTCGTGGTGGTGGCGACCTGCAGACACGCTGGCTGGTGGGGCTCAGCCTGCTGAACGAGGTTCCAGGGCTAAGCCCTGCAAGGAACGAGTCCCTGCCTCTTCTTCTACACACAGGGGTAGGTGCAGCACACGCAGGCTGCGCCCCCAGTACACACACAGGTGTGTCTGCGCGGTGTTCTTGCCAAAGTTCTGGAAACCGGCCATGTCACTTGACTGTCTCCCTGGACTGAGGCTGCAGTCCTCTCCACACTTTCCTGGGAGTAAGCTTCATTGACTATAGTGGGACTTACTTCTGAGTAGACATGCATAGGCTTGGGCTCCCTGGGCTGCTGTCCTCTCTATACTTTCCTGGGAGTAAGCTTCATTGACTATAGTGGGACTCACTTCTGAGTAGATGCCCATAGGCTTGGGCTCTGAGTTGTTCCCCATTGACCCAATTACAATTGTTAGTTTTTACTTTGTTTTGGTTATATTCCACTGTGTAATGTTAAAATGTAATGTTTTAATGCATTACTTGATTTTTTTAACCTGTTGTGATACTTTGTACTTGATTGTAAAACTTTGTTAGCTGCCTTGGGCATTTGTTTTGGCATGGGAAAGTTGGGATATAAATCTCTAAAATAAAATAAATAAAAACCTACTGGGGGAAAAAAATCTCTGTCGCCACCTATCTTAATAGGGATAATAGCTTTCATGTTGCTGAGCATGGCCTTGCCTGTAAACTGCAAGTAAGCTGTTGAACTAATTAATCTGTGCTATGCAGCTATGAAAGATGTGAAGTATTGACAAAGTTGCTACATGTCAATGGATATGAATTCCATTCCTATAACTCCAAAACATGCGCTACCTCTGACACATTCTCGGCATCACCTGGCAGGACAAAGTTCCAAACAACACAGTCCTGGAATGTGCTGGAATCCCTAGCATGTATGCACTGCTGAAACAGAGATGCCTGCGTTGGCTCGGTCATGTCGTGAGAATGGATGATGGCCTGATCCCAAAGGATCTCCTCTATGGAGAAATGCAAGGAAAGCGCCCTACAGGTAGACCACAGCTGCGATACAAGGACATCTGCAAGAGGGATCTGAAGGCCTTAGGAGTGGACCTCAACAAGTGGGAAACCCTGGCCTCTGAGCGGCCCGCTTGGAGGCAGGCTGTGCAGCATGGCCTTTTCCAGTTTGAAGAGGCACTTGGCCAACAGACTGAGGCAAAGAGGCAAAGAAGGAAGGCCCACAGCCAGGGAGACAGACCAGGAACAGACTGCACTTGCTCCCGGTGTGGAAGGGATTATCGCTCCCGAATTGCCAACAGACAACTCCAAAACAGGAAGGAAAAAAAAGACCCTTTCTGCCAATAGCCCCTTTCTAGACAGCGTTTTCTTATGTCAAGTTGCAACTGTCTGACACATCCTTCAATGATTGTGTTTTTCCTTCTGCCGCTGAGGAAATTGCAGACATATATGTTAGACGTTCATTTTCACATCCTTATTGGGTTCGACCTTACTTGCGTTTTATCACTTGGAGATGTCAAGAAATAACTTAGATTGTCCAACAAAACAACTGTGCTCAAGTTAATCTTGAAAACTGGGAAAGATACATACCTCTGATAATAAAAGCAGGAAAATAGTGGGATAACACTCTATGTCAGGCAAGCCTGTTATCTTGGTGCATTTTAACTTTAATGTTTTCTTATGAATTGGGCAACAGTTGCCTCTGAGTCACAAATGCAAGATTTTTTGTGTTCTGCTATTGTGCTATTGTGTTAAAAGATACTAAAGAAACATTTTTGTGTTTATTTCAGTGTGTCTCTATATTACTGTTAAAGCTTTTCTTTGCAAAAATCTGTGACTAATGCATCCATACAAAAATGTTAACCTTCATATTAGGAATGTTATTCCCCTGTCTAAAGTTGATCAATGCAGACACTGCCACTCCCCTGTGAGTAGAAAGTGAAAGCAGCTAACTAGTGCCTGTATACCGATTTTACTGTAGTTGAACTGAAGAAACATATTGTATATGAACTTAAGATGAAAATTTCCTTGCTGGATTTAAGCAGACTCTACCCAATTCAGTGTCCTGTTTCTAGCAGCAAGCAGTCACATGCATCTGGAAGCTCATAAACAGGTCATATTTGTCACATTTGGCTATTATGGGTAAAATGGTTTGGTAGCTTAGTTCTCATGTGCAGTTTTCTTCCCTTCACATAGAGCTGTGATATCAGTCTTGAAACTGCCTATTAGGTGTCCCAGATGTATTTATGCGTGTGTGTATATGTTCATATGTTCATTTTAAGTAATCCTAGTTGAGGAAACCCAATGAGTCAAAAAAATTAATCTTTGGAAATTGAGCCATTCTTTTTCAGGCACAGATTTTAAATATTAATTGATAGCTTATGCAAACAAGTCTTGAGTTAGTAAGTCTGAAGTGTGATCTCAGTTAATTCCAAACAGAGTGAATTCCAACTCTGTTACTAATTATGTATATGTATAATTAGTTTCCTCTCAATGCAAAGACTAGATTGAGACAGCACATTAAACCATGGTTTGTACTAACCATAGTCCAGATCCCAAATCACGGTTTTGGCTTCAAAACATATATCTCATCTGCTCAGTACTTCTGTTTCAATTATGCAAGGGCCTCCAGTAGTGCAAACATGACTGTAACTATGATTTGGCAATTCAGATATCACACCAAACTATAGTTCTCAGCCTTACTTCAAAACACAGCTTCTGATTTTGGTTTGCTGAATTTGATTCATGCTTTGTCAGTTCAGACATGTGAGACATCAGACAACATGTGAGGCCACATTTTATCATCTCTCACCCTGGTTTGGTATGAGGTCTAAACTGAGACACAAAATACATTGTATGGAAACATCTACTGCAGGCACATCCACAGAGCAGCTTGTTTTGGAGCTGAGGTAACACTGAACTAAAAATAAATGAAAAGGTACTCAAGAAAAAGTTGCCAATTGTGGATATTTTGTTCTATGATGCAAACTGAATATTTTGGCCTGTTGCTCAATAAGGCTCCTGATCTGCCAGTGATCAGTATGGGAAACAGAGTGAACAGTAGCTTTAGTAACTTTCACTCCATCCCCACTAGCTTATTCTTATTGAGGAGTGGCAGTGAAAGTCAAGCACTGACTGAGGACCCATTGCCATCAGAAACACCACTTGAGTGGGCTAATCCCTGAAACCTCCCTCCCCACCCCATAATTTGCAGGATCTGTAGGGATGTTTCCATTAGCCAGTGGGAGAGATGAGTTTCTGCTGCCACTGAAAATTCCCTCCCTTCACCAATGTGAAAAGCTGTTATCTCCTATTATCTGTTGCCTTTCCCTGCCAGTAAGCGTGGGGTACACATGGGCTATGTGTGCCATAGTGCAGAACTTTATGCCAGGACCTCCTGCAACTTGCCACTGGCATGGCTTCTGTTTCACTGCATCAGATGCAAGTGCAGGAGTGAACAGCTAAGAGGCGAACTCTGACAGAGCTTCTATTGCTATTCTATAGCAAGGGTCTCCAAACCCCGGCCCGTGGCCAGCCTCTATCCAGCCTGCAGCCAGTCTGTGATCCCCTGAGAGCCTCTGGCCCAGTTGACCAAACACAACTGGAGTCGTGCTTCTGGGGTGGGGGAATGGAGACCATTTAAGTGTGTGCTTTATTTCTTGGGCTGTGTTGGTGCTTGGAGAAATCCTGGGCATTTGAGCCCATTCATTTATTAATTCATCTAAGTTCCATCTCTAATGTATTTATTTAAATTTTATTATTTAATTTTTTTTTTTCTGACCCTCGACACTGTACCTGCTATTTGATGATGCCCTTCGGCCAAAATGTTTAGAGACCCCTGTTCTAGAGGTAGGTGATAGAGAGTCCTTTGTGTGTCAGGTCAGGAGAAAGCAGCTGAGGTGTATGATGGAAGTCAATGCTAGGAACTTGATGAGGCTCTTAGTTACAGCTTCCTGTAGAGCAGGGAGAGACAGGTGTTTGGGCCCAGTGTAACCACTGCAGCATAGGCCATCATTCAGCCCTCATATCTTAAAATCCAACAGGGAGATCTTGCTTAGGGTGCCCTTGCCACCTAAGGCTTGGCAAGAGGTCTGAGGATTAAATAGAGATGTAATATTTCTGGAAATTTTGAAGCTCGGAAATCCAGTTTTTTTTGGAAAAAAACAAATTTTTGGAAAAATTGAAAAAAATGCTACATTAGTACTTTCTTCTTTTCCAGATTGAAAGTCATTCTGTTACTTTAGGAACATAAAACATGACTATGGACAATTTGACTTGGCATAAAATAATCACAGCATATTAAAAAGATGGTGTATCCAAACAATTATTACGAACAGAATTTATTTTTTAAATAATTATTTGTAATTGTATCTCCTGAACTGTTTACTAGTTTATGTGGAACAGACAAAAAAACCTCCACAAAACAATTTTTAAAAATTCAGAAGTAACTATTTTTCATATTTCCTCTCCACAGTATGAAATAAAAATAAAAAACCCATTCTCATAAAAAGAATTGAAGAGTGTATAGAAGGGAGTGAAACTAAGTTTCAATGAATGGGCATGAAATTTAATCAGAATCATTTTCTGAGCTGTCAGTCTCAGTTTCAGTCTCTGCTTCTGCAGCTACTCTGTTGTGTCTGTCATTATCACAGTTCTAAAAAAGGACTTCTAAAAACTGAAGGTTTGCCCAGATTGAAACACGCTTCTCTACCCTTTCACATGTCAGTTTATTTTTTGATTTAGTATGTTTCCAAACATAGACCAGATTCTTACACATGCTGCAGAAGATGGAGGAATCTGAAGAAGGCGAGAAGCAAGGAGTCAGAGGCTGTGTTGTGCAAAGAGCTTGCCACCATGTTGCGGGAGGAATATGTTTGGCAGAATCCCAGATTGCATTCCTGGACCAAATCCCTGAAGATGTTCTGTATTCTGCAACATTTGAAAGTACCTTCCCAACATCAAGTCCTAAATGTGATGCTTGTTTTGTAATCCAGTCAAATGCAGTAACAGTGCTATCTATCATCACTTATATTTCCACCTTTGAATCTTGGATCCAGCAGATTTGCAGCAGCATGAATTGAATGGCAACAACATTCTTCCCCCTTTTTAATAAAACCTTTCACTTTACTTTCTTATATAGTTTTAAGTGGAGATATCCTGAGATTTTCAAAAACAGTTGTTTTTATCTTGGTCATTAGATAAGGAATTCTGGCAAAAGTGCACTATCTGATTCAGATGCAGTTATTCCTGCAGCAATTGACTTTAGAATCTTCAGGGAATTTTGCAGCTGAACCCAGAAGACATCCTAATCAAGAAAAGTGTTTCTTACACTCCTTGGTACTTTAAGATCTTCAGCTATTACTGTTTTTTGAAGAGCTTCTTTGTTTTTCAGTAAACTTTCAAAGGAGATCACCACTCCAGCCCACCTCTTTTACTCTTTTAGCCCAAACTCTTTTACTACAGAGGTTCAGTATCATTATTCTTTGCATTTTTTTTCTGCTTGCTTCTTCTTGAAAACTGCAGCTACAGTATGAGTACCTTTTACAACTTATTTTGCTTGTTTATAGATAATTTGAAGGGTGTCCAGTTACATAATATCATTAAGAAGCAAGTTTAGCCTATGAGATGCACATCCTATTGCAGTAATATGTGGATACTTATCCATTATGATCTCCCATGCTACTTTCTTATTGCTGGCATTGTCAGTCAGCAAAGCAAATACTTTACCACTCCCAATTTTCTGTAGGACTTCACATATTTACAGCTGATATATTCTGCGGTATGTCTGTTCTCTCCTGTTTCAGTGCTTTTGTAAAAAACTGGTTGAGGTGTTATATATATTGGCAACCTTCAGTCTCGAAAGACTATGGTATCGCGCTCTGAAAGGTGGTTCTGGCACAGCGTCTAGTGTGGCTGAAAAGGCCAATCCGGGAGTGACAATCCCTTCCACACCGAGAGCAAGTGCAGTCTGTCCCTGGTCTGTCTCCCTGGCTATGGGCCTTCCTTCTTTGCCTCTTAGCCTCAGACTGTTGGCAAAGTGTCTCTTCAAACTGGGAAAGGCCATGCTGCACTGCCTGCCTCCAAGCGGGCCGCTCAGAGGCCAGGGTTTCCCACTTGTTGAGGTCCATCCCTAAGGCCTTCAGATCCCTCTTGCAGAAGTCCTTGTATCGCAGCTGTGGTCTACCTGTAGGGCGCTTTCCTTGCACGAGTTCTCCATAGAGGAGATCCTTTGGGATCCGGCCATCATCCATTCTCACGACATGACCAAGCCAACGCAGGCGTCTCTGTTTCAGCAGTGAATACATGCTAGGGATTCCAGCACGTTCCAGGACTGTGTTGTTTGGAACTTTGTCCTGCCAGGTGATGCCGAGGATGCGTCGGAGGCAGCGCATGTGGAAAGCGCTCAGTTTCCTCTCCTGTTGTGAGCGAAGAGTCCATGACTCGCTGCAGTACAGAAGTGTACTCAGGACGCAAGCTCTGTAGACCTGGATCTTGGTATGTTCCGTCAGCTTCTTGTTGGACCAGACTCTCTTTGTGAGTCTGGAAAACGTGGTAGCTGCTTTACCGATGCGCTTGTTTAGCTCGGTATCGAGAGAATGAGTGTCGGAGATCGTTGAGCCAAGGTACACAAAGTCATGGACAACCTCCAGTTCATGCTCAGAGATTGTAATGCAGGGAGGTGAGTCCACATCCTGAACCATGACCTGTGTTTTCTTCAGGCTGATTGTCAGTCCAAAATCTTGGCAGGCCTTGCTAAAACGATCCATGAGCTGCTGGAGATCTTTGGCAGAGTGGGTAGTGACAGCTGCATCGTCGGCAAAGAGGAAGTCACGCAGACATTTCAGCTGGACTTTGGATTTTGCTCTCAGTCTGGAGAGGTTGAAGAGCTTTCCGTCAGATCTGGTCCGGAGATAGATGCCTTCTGTTGCAGTTCCAAAGGCCTGCTTCAGCAGGACAGCGAAGAAAATCCCAAACAAGGTTGGTGCAAGAACACAGCCCTGCTTCACTCCGCTTCGGATGTCAAAAGGGTCTGATGTGGAGCCATCAAAGACAACAGTGCCCTTCATGTCCTTGTGGAAAGATCTGATGATGCTGAGGAGCCTGGGTGGACATCCAATCTTGGGGAGAATCTTGAAGAGGCCGTCTCTGCTGACCAGGTCGAAAGCCTTTGTGAGATCTATGAAGGCTATAAAGAGTGGCTGTCGTTGTTCCCTGCATTTCTCCTGCAGTTGTCTAAGGGAGAATACCATATCAGTGGTGGACCTGTTGGCTCGGAATCCACACTGCGATTCTGGATAGACGCTCTCTGCAAGTACCTGGAGCCTCTTTAGTACAACTCGGGCAAACAGCTTTCCTACAACGCTAAGGAGAGAGATGCCGCGGTAGTTGTTGCAGTCACCCCTGTTACCTTTGTTCTTGTACAGCGTGATGATGTTCGCATCCCAAAATTTATAATTCCTTCTCCTCTCACATATGTCCATCCATCTGTAAGTAGTGCAAGACACAGCGATTCATTAATTTTTTCTTAAACAGATTCCATTACATGTTCATATTTCGACTCCAAAAGAGATTTGCTTAAAGAATGTCTGCTGGGCAAATGGTATGATGGTCTTAGTAATTTCAAAGCTTCCTGCCAGTACGTATTTTCAGTTATGGAAAATGGTGTTCCAGATGAATATATTGCTCTTGCAAGAGCCCGATCAATTTTTTCCTGATCTGCAGGTGTCATCTTGTCTACAAATGAAGTTATTGAATAATTTTTGGATGCAGCTGTCTTCAGTATCTGTTTCCTTGAAGATGCTGCTGATGGGGCAACACTTTGTGTTGCTACTGATGTTACAGATGGAGTAGAAAGAGGACTTCTTGAATGAGAACGTTAAGAAAAGCTATGTTCATTTTCATCATTGTGGTCCTCTTCACTTAGATCCATGAAGGATTTTTTAATATCTACAGGACACTTGTTGCATACAAGAATGTGTTTTGTCATCCTGGTGGCATTTGAAAATGCATATTTCATCTGACAATATTTGCAAATCACATTTTTCTTCTCAGAAGAACTTGTAATGTGAAAATGCCTCCATATGCTAGATGTTGGTCTCACCATTTTCCTGAGGGGAGTAGGAAAGAAAAATAATTTAATGACTAGTTTGCAAGAAGACACTAATCTATGGTTGTGGGTGGGGGAAGTAAAGAACCAGATTAGTAGTAAATAAATTATTATTTACACAAAGGTTGTAAAGATAAACTAATGTAGCTAAATGATTCAGTTTTCTGGAATCAGATCAATGTAAACTCTTACCTTTTTAAATTAAGTATATACTTTCAGGTCCTTTTTGTTGCTCTGTATTTTCTTCTAATGCTTTGAGGCCTTGTGAAGAGGACAAAACAGAACCAGACATACTCACCCACATGCAAAAACAAAACTGAAACCCTTTTCTTTTCTTGTGACAATAGCAGCACCTCCTAAAGGAAGAAATGCATCTTGTTCTTGCATTGGAGAGTTCAGTTTGTAACCTCGAACTTGCTTGTCCTCAGTGCACAGAAATTAGAATAATCTGATACCATACATATTTTTTAGAAATGATTTGGAAAATATTTGAACACTGTGTCTTAAAATATCTTATTCATCATGTTAAAATAAAACATTCCATCATCAATTTTTTCTTTTTTTTCCTTTTTAAATTTTTCAGAAAAAAACAAACAAGCCTTTGGGAAAAAAACAGTTTTTTCCAAATTTTTCCGGGTTTTTTCCCAGGCCTTCACATCTCTAGGATTAAAGTGGACTTGATGGTGATGCCTTTGTTGACAAACTCTCTTTGGAGGACCATGTCTTGTCTTACAGTGTGGTCCTATGTGGAGTTAGGCACACCTAAGCCCCTAAGAAATCAGGGGACTTTGGTACTTCTAACTTCATAAGATTGCAACCACTAAGATTTGGGCTGCTGAAGTTCTGATTTCAATCTACTGGTTGGGTTGCTAGTGACTGTGTGATGAATGCTTTAATTATGCTCTTCAACTGTTTTATTGTAAACTGCTGCAAAAGTCCTTTTGGGTTAATTAGTTGAATATTTGGTTTTAACAATAAACAAATGGGAAAGAAGACACAAAACTGAAACAATTCACCATCCCAGTGAAACCAAAAAATGTAATTAATACTGCATGTTTTATTTTGTAATGAACCCAATTTACCCTTTTTAATGAATTCATGTTTTTTACAATTAATTCCTAGGTATTCATATAACTTTGTTGATTCCAGTAAAACATACATTGTCACTCCTTTCTCTTTGTTCTTTTTTGAAGGTTTCCATTAAAGGACTCAAAGCGACTGATCCAGTGGTTAAAAGCAGTACATAGGGATAACTGGACTCCCACCAAGTATTCCTTTCTCTGCAGCGAGCACTTCACTAAAGACAGCTTTTCAAAACGTCTGGAAGACCAGCACCGGCTGCTCAAACCCACAGCTGTACCAACCATTTTCCAGCTTTCAGAGAAACGGGAGGATAGCAAAGATCATGTCAAAAGCAGGAGGAAAATAGAAGATCAGGCTCTGCAAGGAGATGGAAATCAACCGAAGGAAGGAAGTGATGAGATAGTTGAGGGAATCTTATCTTCTGACCAAGATTTGAAGATGGAAGGGACTGAAGAAATGGAGCAAGTGACTCTTCAAGCTGAAATTGGCTCAATGTCTGAGCAGGGAGAGAATTTCAAGGTCCAGCTTGAAGGCTCCCTCAGAAGGATGTTGGCTGATAACCTAGTCACAAAAGTAACTCAGATTAAGCCAGAAAAACCTGCTATAGAGAATTGTTCAGAGACCATTATCCACCCTGCAAGTTTGAAAACTGACAAAAGTGGTATATTGGAGGATGATTACACACCGCCTGTATCAGGGGCATGCAAATTTATTGGGTCCCTTCATTCTTACAGTTTTTTCTCCAAGCACACTAGAGAGAAGTCATCTTCTCCAAAGGAGCAATTAGAAAAAAAGAGGTTGAGGAGAAGTGTGGAACCTAGATGCAGTAGCAACATTGCGGAGCAGGACGCAAGTTTAATAGATACATCCTCTACTTCCTCTCTCACTGCAATCCCCCAGAAACCTTCCCAAAGCATGTCTGCGTCTCCTGCAGATCTGACCCCTAAACCAGCAGCTGAAGCAGTTGTAGGTCAGAAGGGAGACACTGATGCCAGCCCCATGTCGATCAATGAGGTCATCATGTCTGCTTCAGGAGCCTGCAAGCTCATTGACTCCCTTCATTCCTACTGCTTCTCCTCTAGACAAAGTAAAAGTCAAGTCTGCTGCTTGAGGGAACAGTTAGAGAAAAAGAACGGAGAACTGAAGCTATTGAGGAAGAAGATCAGCCGTTCTGCCAGCCAAGTTAAAAAGCTAAAGGAAAAACTAGAAGAACTGAAGAAGATAAATTTCCCATATTTGAACAACCTGCTGTCCCAGGACTGTGGTCAGTATTTTCTTCATTCTTTTAGCTGAGGCACAGTTGCTGTTTAGCTAAACATGCTGAGGCAAAGCATTTCAAGATATCTTACCTATTACTGCCCTATCTGTAGTTGTTTTATTTTGAAGAGTGTATAACCCTAAGGTTTAAAAGAATTGGAACATCTTCTTGCACATTTATGCTCAATGTTGTTGAAAAGTTCTCCTGCTCAGAAAAGTGAGGTCAGAGTAGAATTTGTCTTGGAATTAATAGAACTTGGAGTCTTAGATTAGTCCCATTCTGTACTGTCTGTAGATGATTAGTAAATATGCCAACTGTATTTTTCTAAGTTGTATTCCTCATATTTATCTTTACAATGATTCCCCACCACATTCCCCCCTCAGTGGGAATGCAAGACTCAAGTATTCATCATGCCCAAATACAGTTCAGTCACTGGTTGGAGCTTAGCTGGGACACTGTAGTTATTCTCCATAATACTGCACAGTGTATCATGACATTCTTCCTCAAGCCCTACGTATTTCTTGGGTGCAGTGAGCAGACTGTCTACAGTGCATTTTCAGAAATGAAAATCTAGTTAAGACTGAGCAAACAAAATTATCAGCAGATTGAGCATGTATGTGCATGCATTCACACACAGATGAATCCTTACAGCATCTGGGGGAAGAGAGGAAAGCAGCCTGTGAATTCTGTTTCATGTTCCCATCCCTGAAACATACATGATTGTAAAGAACAGGACATGTGAATATGAGCAAGAAGGAATTTAGTTAAACAAAAGTTGGAATGCATGCCCCCTTTGGGAGTGACAAGCATAGAAACCTAAAGAGAACAAGACAGTCCCTAGCAGTCCCTGTTGCAATCACCCTTTATACTTCCAGAAGTTTGCCAGCCCCTTTCAGAGAATTGCGATGCCCCATCCTTAGCATATGTCTGTCTTACATTATTTGCTTTGTGAACTTTATAGCTCCCACTGGGGTCCATATTCAGGAGTCCAGAGTTCTAAGAATAGCCTGGGCAATTTCTAGAAACTTTGAAAGGTACCACAGCAATTTAATGGGTAGCAAATGCTTCTTCCCCAAATGTTTTCACCTGTTCTCTTGGGACTTCTGCTTATCCTGTCTATAAGAAGGAAACATTCAATATAAAGTTTCTTTTTGGAATTTTTGGACTGTATTTACTTTACTATCCAAACAAGCTAAGTGCACAGTTAAGACCCATTGATTTCACATATCATTTTTCCATAAAAGTGAACTGCATTCATTGGCTTGTGGAAGAATGTTAAAAGGCTGCAGTCGAGGATGGTACTGAGGCATGAATAACATTCCCCCCCAGTAGGAATGCATGTCTGCCTTATACTAGGAATAACTCCCTTTGGCATTCTGTGGGAAAAAGTAAAAGACGTATAAGTAAGGATATAGTTGAGGTAGAAGCAAAGTTATCTCTGTGCTCCAGGCTTTGGTGAGGGCTATTGGCAAGTTTTGTGTCAACAGGTGGCCCAATTCTATGATGCTTCAGCACCAGCACTGCAGCCCCAGTGCCAATGCTGGTTGTCGTAAACGTGCTGGGTGTCACAAACATACTGCCACCCTGAGAGTAAGTGGCACAAGTAGGGAGGCCTGCACCGCCCTGTCTATGCCACAGCACTGACTTAGCCTCAATGCAGCCCCAAGGTAAGATAACAAGCATGCCCTTACATTGAGGATGCCCACTGACTGCCTCCCTGCTGCAGGATGCAGTGCACACCACATTGGCACAGCTATGTCAGTGCTGGAAAGTTGGTTAGGATTGCACCTTAACTGTTTTTTATCACCTCTGTCTTACTAGGATGTAAGAGCTGGCCTGGCTGGGTGGACAGGGAGGGTGATGAATGCATCTCTGAGGGAAGGGGTGTTGCCGCCAACCTTGAAGCAGGCGGTGGTTCTCCTCCTCCTGAAGAAACCCTCCCTGAATCCCACTAAATTGAACAACTTTCGGCCGGTCTCAAATATTCGTTTTTTAGGCAAGGTGATTGAGCAGGTGGTGGCACCCTAGCTCCAGAGGGTCCTAGAGGAAGCTGATTATCTAGATCAGTTTCAGTCTGGCTTCAGGCCGGGGTTTGGGACAGAGACTGCCTTGGTCACCTTGGTGGATGATCTGCACCAGGGAATGGACAGAGGGAGTGTGTCCCTGTTAGTCTTGCTGGACCTTTCAGAGGCCTTCGACCCCATCGACCATTGTCTCCTTCTGGATCGATTGGCTGAGTTGGGGTTTGGAGGCACTGTTTTGTGGTGGTTCCACTCTTTCCTGGCTGACAGATCCCAGAAGGTGGTGCTGGGGGGGTGCTTGTTCAGCATCCTGGCCTCTTAGGTGTGGGGTGCCGCAAGGGTCCATTCTATCCCCTGTGCTGTTCAACATCTGCATGAAACCGCTGGGAGAGGTCATCCGGAGGTTTGGGGTAGGGTACCATCAGCATGCTGATGATACCCAGCTCTTTCTCTCCTTTCTTTCTGGTTCTGAGCGGGCAGTCAAAGTTCTGGATCATTGTCTGGAGGCTGTTGGGAGCTGCATGTGGGTGAACAAGCTGAAAATTAAATCCTGATAAGACAGGTTCTCCTGGTCCGGAAATCCTCGACTCTGGTATTGGACTATCGGCCTTCTCTGAATGGGGTTGCACTCCCTCTGAAGGAGCAGGTCCGCAGCTTGGGGGAGCTGGATCCAGAGCTGCTCCTGGATTCTCAGGTGGCAGCTGTGGCCAGTGGAGCCTTTGCTCAGCTTCGGCTGATTCGCCAGCTGCAACCATACCTGGGTCACTCAGACCTGGCCATGGTGACCCATAACCTACTGCAATGCGCTCTGCATGGGGCTGCCTCTGAAGACTGTTCAGAAACTGCAGCTAGTGCAGAACATGGCTGCCCATGAGGTTACTGGGGCTCTCCAGTTCAACTCTGTTGGGCCGTTGTTTCAGCTACTGCACTGGCTTCTAGTTCGTTTTCGAGCTGAATTAAAAGTGCTAGTTTTTATTTTTAAAGCCCTTTACAGTTCAGGTCCAGGGTATTTGAGGGACCACCTCCTTCCATATAATGCCACCCATCCTCCCTGGTCATCAGAGGGGGCCCTTCTAACTGCTGCCACTAGTAGAGGAGAGGGGGATGGTGGCAAGAAATAGGGCCTTCTCAATGGTGGCACCTCGTCTGTGGAATTGAGAACAGCTCCCTCTTTGGAATCCTTTTGATGGGGTCTCAAGACCTTTTTATTTAAGGAAGTTTTTAAATGTTGACATCGGGGGGGGGCTAGTACTTTTTAATGAAACGTCTTTTAATCTGTGATCCAATTGTATTTTATTGTTTTTTTGGTTTTAATGTTTTTAGCACTGTTTTGAGCGTATTGAAATATTGCTGTAGGCCCTTGAGCAGGGTGGAAAGGCGAGGTATAAATCTCTTAAATAAATAAATGTAAAACAGAACGTTTTTCTTTGCTGACTGTTGCCAAAATGTAGTTGAGCTAGAAGCAAACAAAGCTGTAATCTTATACCTGTACACCCTTACCTGCTAGTTCCATTGAACTAAATGGAACCTACTTTTGAGTAAACATGCACAGGATTGTGTTGCAAATGTCAGTAATGATGCAGTTGTATGTCTATTCAGTACAGCACAGTAAACTACAAGTTCCAGGATGCACTGGGGTAACCTTACACAGAGTTTCCAGGTTGTTTCCTATCTTGTTAGTTTGCTGGCTTGCTGCGGAGGCTTTCCTGGAGACTAGGGAGAGATTAGTGGCCTAGAGCGAACAAACTAAAGACAATCTTGTAGGATATGGCTGGCAATGAAACAAATGCAGGTACAGTTTTCTGTACAGTTTTCTGTACAGATAACTAAGTTATCATTTTTATCAAAGCTTTTATAATCTTTTGCAGGATATGTGAAATACTGTAATATATCTCATTAGAATTTGGGTTCCATTGACCTGCTTTCAAATTTCATACCTGTTGCATGTTCCTGCAGGGTACTATTATCAGTCTTTTTTTTACCAACAAAAAAATCTGTTTCAACAGGGAGCATTGCACATATGCACCACAGTTTGCATTGATGTCCAGCTTGGGGCTTTTCACTTGGCCCCCAGAATTGTATCCAGAATGCAGAACCTGGAATGTGTAGTCCCTCCCTGGCTGCCCTCATTATGGGTGGAAATTAACATCTGAAGGGGAAGATCTTGACAACTTTCTGGCAAATGGAATAAGACTAAGTAACATCCTAGGTCCTTTCCTAGGGCCCAAGTGACACATGTTCAGTCCCTTTGTGCAATTCAAGTTGTGCACACTCTGTGATTTGGGACTTGGTGAATATGTCTTCTCCTGTAACAACTCTCAACAGTTAAGATGTTTGAATATGTTATTTTAGCAAGACCTGTAATTCCTTGCCATTTTCTTTTTATATTTGGTACCAAGCATATTGTAGCATAGGTACTGTTCAGAAAGAGTTTTGAGAGGAATGGGTGTACCTGCATGTGTGAGTTGCAAACAGTTTCAGTTCAGATTTAATACTTGCAATGTTCTCAGTATGTTAATATTTAACCATATCAATAAATGCTGTTCTACAGATTCTGCATCCTTGGAGAGTATATAACAGTGGTGGCCAAACTTGCTTAACCCAAGAGCTCTATACAATAAACTTCAGATGTCTGAGAGCTGCAATATTTAAGAAGCATTTTAATTCTTTTATATATTTACTCTCCATGAAATTAAACGTATCCAGTGGACTCTCAGTTTATACCTGGTAAATAGTTATTAAGCTTGAAAATTTCTTATTTGCTTTTTATATTAATTATGATGCAAAAAGGAGCTCAGCCAACATATTTCCAAGAGCTGTACATTATATGTCAAAGAGCCACAATTTGGCCACCTCTAGTATATAAGCTAGGTAAGGTTCAAAAAACAAGTGATTTATGAAACAGAACAGAAAATGAAGAATGATGGTGGACTTAAAAACCAGGTAGTCACAAGAGCCCATTAGAACAAAATTTACAGGATAGGTCAAATAAGCATTGGGATCCACAAATAACAATATGTGAACAGCATTTACAATGCAAGACGTGAGTTTTTGGTTTGTCCTTGGTGCAGTAGCTTTTAGGATTCTAGAGTCTGGACAAGTCAGATATGGGAAAGTAGGAGAAAATAATGCATCAATCTTTCTTTAACCCTGGGGATTTGAGTTATACTGGTAGACAGATATTGGTTCATCATTAAACCGCAGAGCTTTGCAGTGTAATACTGGAGGAGAGTGCCATACTGCCATATATTAACAAGATTTGGGCAGATGAGCTGGGAGGAATTGATCTCTCTTGGCTGTGTCCAGCTTGGTACTTGGGTCAGCACTAATATAAGCTCAGTAGTTGGGGAGATTGAGTTCATAGTGATCTATATGACTTCCATATATGACTTCTCTCTCTCTAGCCTTCCTATGAGAGTGAGTGGCAGTTTTGAGTGTTTGTACTTAGTTTTGGGGAATTTGTTAGTGTACTGACAACAGCATTGTAAAACAGTCTCCCTTCCTGAATGGAGAGATGTGATCTGTACAGTGTTGAGAACCTGGAGGATGAATGTCCTGTGGAATGCAACTTCTACACCAAGGCTACCTTACTAGAGGAAGCTCAGGACTTCATGGCTGTCATGACCATCATGGAACTGTCCCAACATGTTGGCTCTGCACATGGAAGGTCACATTTTAGACCTGTGGTGTTATCTGAGTAGTTACATGGTACTTTGGATGTGGGAGATTTTTCTGTGACTCATTGGATGACCCCTGGTTCTAGTACTGGGAGAACAATACTTGGGGGGGGGGGACTTCTCTTTCCATACATGCAAAAATATAGGTTACAATTAAGGCACCCTTTTAATTGTCTTTTTTACTAAGCTAAAAAGCCCAAAATGTTATAGCCCAGGGGTGCCCAAACCTTGGCCTGGGGGCCACTTGTGGCCCTCAGGGGCTTTCAATCAGGCCCTCAGGGAGCCCCCAGTCTCCAATGAGTCTCTGGCCCTCCAGAGACTTTTTGGAGTCTGTGCTGGCGCAACACAACTGCTGTCAGCAAGAGGACGACTGTTCGACTTCTCACCTGAGCTGTGGGACAAGGGCTCCCTCCACTACTTGCTGTTTCATGTCTGTGATGCAGCAGTGGCAGTGAAGGAAAGGCTGGCCTTGCTTTGTGCAAGGCCTTTTATAGGCCTTGAGCTACTACAAGACCATTCATTCATTCATATAAGTTCCATCTCTAATATATTCATTTATGTAAATTTATTCAAATTTGAAATGTAAATTGATTCAGCCCCCGGACACATTTTCAGAGAGATGATATGGCCCTCCTGCCAAAATGTTTGGACACCCCTGTTATAGCCATTCCCCCAAAGGAAGGTGGTCCTACCCTCTGTGATTTTGGTTGTCCTATTTTGCACTCTTTCCACTCTACAGTAACCTCCTTTGAGTTCTTGTACTTGCCACTCAAGTATATTTGTTCTAGTTCAGTGATGCTGCTCTAGCAAACACAAGTATTGTACCAGTACCAAGAAAGGAGCCAGAAATACGGTTCTGTATTATCCGACATTCAAGGAAGTTTGTTTTGAATTGCTAAAATATGATGATCCACTAGATGGTAGCAACACTCAGGTCTTTAACCGGTCTACATTTGCAAGCTTTGCTGCTTGTTTTCATCCTCTTATGTCTTGTGTCTGCCAGAGATGAGATCAGACTTTGGTGTGCACTTTTACTTATTACATGCAAATAGTAGATTGCCGTAAATACCTGCATCAACACAGTGTTGACAAAGACAGAGATGGAAAGAACTGAAGAACACTTTTGCTGAAGAGAAAATAGCCTAGCTACTGAACCATTGATCTGCAATCAAAGTCTTTCATGTTGAGTCCCGATTCCATGCTTTCTTTAGAATAGCAGCCAGTTGAAAGCTTTTTAAAAAAAGAATATGGTTCCAAAAGTAAAGAGTTTGAGTATTGCGACTTGTCTGATAAGCACATAAGTTGATTACCACAGCTTTACATTTGTACAGCTTTTTAAGTTCTAACACATTTCTAACTGCCCTTTCTAAGAATAAAGAATAAGAATTCTGCCATTTCTAAGAATAAAATCTTACTTTTCCTGCTGTTTACAACTAGTCACCTATAGAGTGGAATGTAGTGAAGGGACCTGCAGTTTGAGAGGGAGAGGGACACACACACCCCAGTGTCCAAGGTTCATTCATGTTGCATCAGCTGCAATTTGACAGTACTCTGTACATCTGAACCAGACATCTGCATCTGGAAGAACTTCAGGATTTGGGTCCGGTCCCTTGATTAGAGGCAGAATGCGGCATACTTTATCAAGTCTTCCCGGTGTGTTTATAGTTTCCTTTGGTCTCGCTGTTCAGCTTCTCTATTAAAAAAACTTTATCTAATTTTAAGTCTGCCTACCAGCAAGTCTAAGTATGTTACCTCATGTCTGTAGCAATAGAGGACAATTATTCAACTGACTGTAATCTTTTTCTCACTTAAAGTTTATTATCAAGCCCACTCTTTAATCTCTGTAGACTAAACATACCCATGTGGTGTTGGGTGTGGGTTTTTTTCTTCTCAAATGGCATGCTTTCTGCACCCTTTCCTCTGAATGGAGCCAAATCTTTTAGAACTTTGATGGCTGACAATGCAGTATGCTTCTGATGTTGCTGAATAGGCACAACTCCAATAAAACCCAGTAGAAATGAATATTTGTTCACTTTGCAAACAGTGTTACGTAGATTGGGCTTGAATGTCTTGCAGTTCTGGTGTCCTGTTTCTGCTGTTTGCTTGCTTTTCCACTAATACTGTTGATGAGCTCAGAAATGTATCTTGTACCACTCAAATTCAATGTTAACTTAGGGCCAAACTTCATATTACATGGGAGGTTTGTGATTGATTTTTCTAAGTTTTTTGCTTTTATTTTTTTCCTTAAAAGTAGCTATGGGGAGGGGTGGAGCTCTGAATTTGATTGGAACTGGGAAGGGAGCAGCTTATCTCTGCCCTGGTGCCATTTTCCTAATCTCAGTCTTCATACCCCAAACTGTTGTTTTGGCTCCTTGGGTTGGGATGCAAATATTGTATTTTTCCCCCCATCAGGGCAAATAGCAGTCTAAGGAGGGAAGCTTAGATTGGGGAAACAATATGGGGCAAAGGGTTAAACTTTCCCTTCCCCAGTACTTCTGCTCCAATCAGATGTGAACTCCCTTACACCTTCTTTTAAATAAAAATGTTGGGCATTCTGCACACAGATCTCCTGCAGTGTGTGTTGTTTGGACCAGAGTGGCAATCAAATGGTTAATGCATCATTTTTGGCTGGTCAAATTTGTTGTCTTCTGTTCCCTATCCCTGCGTTTGATATAGGGGTTTCATTTTATTTACATTTTTAACACCTCTAATTTTGAAGGTTGTTTATGAACATAGTAACGCATAAAGGTAACTAATCAAATCTGATTACATTATAAGATGTTAGAACACACTTAATGGCAAACACAGTCACCAAAAGCCAACACAATACTGTACAGTGGTTTGCCCTGATGACCAATTCCAGTGTGTGGTAAAATCTAACTTTTGTGGTTGTCAAAAATTTTGCTGCCATTTGACCTTTCCCAGTTCCTTATCTTTCCACAGAAACTCCACAGCTGAACCCTGTGATTGAGCCTCTTTCCTGGATGCTAGGCCATTGGTTGTCAGACCCACCAGGAGATGGTGACTTCCCTACAATGAAGCCCTTTCAATACCTCGAAGAAGTGCACATCTCTCATGTAGGGCAGCCAATGCTGAATTTCTCGTAAGTTTACAGCCTGTCTTATTTTAGAATGCTTTTGCAATGGATTATGTTTTAATATCTCATTTTAAGTGAGTATCCAACAGATGAGATTCCCTGACAAATCTGTTTATTTTAAATTTGTCTACTTTTCTACTCGGCTCTTTAAGACACTAAAAATCAGTTAAAATTCTACATTAATAAAAACAATAAAATAAAATGCAAACTATAGTTCTCCTGAACTTGGTGACTACTTTTTCAGAAGCTGCTAAACAGCCACAGAACCAATGCTGCAGTGCATTTTGATCCACTAAGAAGTCATTGTTAGCAGTGCAGTGAAACTATTTTGAAGGTCTCTAACCTAATAGTAGAAGAACTGAAATAAGTGTGCAGCCAGTTTCCAGTTCAAGTGCTCTTATAAATCTAGTGCAAGATACTAAACTCAACATCCCAAGCAGTTCAAAAAAGTGAACTGACAGACATTTTTAAAAAGTCTTGCATAGTCTTACTTGTCCCCTGCTGTCTGTACCTTCTCCCAGCGCACACTGGAAGCACCTGGGATGGAAAGAAACAAAAGATGGAGGAAGTGATGGTTACAGGGACAGCATAGTCTCTTACTTTGTGTAACTTGGAAGAAATGGTGTATCAAATTAAGTCTCCAGTAAGAGTCTAAATGGGGGAGAGACTGTAGAACAGTGAAGGAAGAAAGCTCAGTTTTCTGCCTAGATACTATAACATTTGGATCAATTGTGTAGACCCAGTACATTGTAGTAGCAGGTTTTTTCATACATTTTAAAAACTGATTGAAATGAAGATTAAGAGTGGTAGCAGTTGGGAAACATGTGCAAGTTAGGCACCTGTCTAACAGTATTAAAATGTATCCTGTAGTGTCTGTCACAATTCAGTATTTGTCCTAGGAAAGGCCAGATTTGACAAGCGATATTCTGACAAATATCTAATATGCTGTGTGTTGTCAAAAGAATTGTTCAAAAATCCAGGCATGGATTGATTCTTGGGGATATTGTTCTGTCTCCAGTCATATATTAGTCAGCAAACTTATAGTGTACTATTCCTATAATGCCAGGGTTTTCAATAGTGTTTCAGGTACTGGAATACTGCTTTTATATTCTTTTCATTTAATGATGCTGAAAAAACAGCTGAATTCTGGTTCCTGTGGAGGATTATTGCCAAGGCATGGTAACTTAATATCCCCTTATCCTAACAGATTCAATGCCTTCCATCCAGACACCAGGAAGCCAATGCATCGAGAATGTGGATTTATCCGCATCAAACCCAACACTAACAAGGTGGCCTTCATCAGTGCTCAGAACACAGGTACTAACCTATTTGCATTAGCAATTTTTTTCAGCTTTAAATCTGGCTTCCCTGAAAGAAGTCAAAGTACTTTGGTGGCTTACCTGCAAAGCTATCTTGTCTTGCCTTACACAGACTGTATTTTTTGATATTCCAGCCTTGTAAGCTACAGTGATACTAACTTTGCTTCTTGATCCAGGTTTGGTAGAAGTAGAGGAAGGAGAGGTAAATGGACAAGAGCTTTCTATAGCTTCCCACTCTGTAGCAAGGATTTCGTTTGCCAAGAAGCCCCACGTAGAGCAAGTAAGTACAGTACTCCTTAAGTGTGGGGTGGCTGACTGGTGACCTTGATGAATGCTTATTCTGTTAGGGATCAGCTAGATGTTGCTGATGCCTAACAGACTATAGTCAATAATTCAAGAAGGAACAAGTTATTATAATGTGGGACTCGAAATTGGATCATGATTAGAAAAATTTTAAACTTGCAACTTTATACCACTGGAGTTCATTTTCCAGTAGATGCCTTTTATACTGTGTAGCAGCTTCCTCTGTGTAATATGTAATTGCCATTCCCCCTGATGGAGTGCTATTCTGAAATGACCGCCCTCTTCATGGAAGAATATGAGTACTTATATAAGCAGCAGGAAGCAAGGGGAAGGCAAGACTACCACTATGATAATTTGTCTTCTGAGGATGGGTTGAGGTCCCCTTATAATGTGGGGGCTTCTGAGGTCAGGACCATAGCTGGCTTCTCTCTGAAAGTGTCCTGTACCTGGTGGCCGTATTAACTGACTTTTACAAGATACACAAGCTTGGGACTGTGTCTGTCAGAGTGATCTAAAAGCCCTTCATTTGTTTTTTCCACAAAACAGACTGTATCCTTATTTCTATATGGAATCATTTATTCCAGTTTATTCCACTTTGGTGCTGTAAGCTGTTTTCACAGTTTTACTGTAATTGTGTTGTAGGAACCAGGAAACAATGTCTGGTTTGTGGAGCTAGAACTGTGGGTTTGTTGTATGGGAAACCTGTGTAGAACATTGTGTTCATAGCAGATTCCTCAGCAAGGCTACTCAGATTAATGTGGTTTGGGATTTCAACAGCTAGACCAACTTTCCAGTACGTTTTGTCAGAGATGTAGTTTCTTCTTCTGCTCAATAGTTCCCACTCTTTGAACAATCTTTATTTTTCCTTTTATGTTCTAATTGAGTTGTATAATAACCTGCTCTGTGTTGTACAAATATGATAGACAAGTTTGCCCATCTGCTTCGGGGATGTTCTTTTCCCTCTCAGACAATACCAGAGCCAGGGGACATCCACTAAAATTGAGTGTTGGGAGAATTAGGACAGACAAAAGAAAATATTTCTTTACCCAGCATGTCATTAGTCTGTGGAAATTCTTGCCACAGGATATGGTAATGGCATCTGGCCTGGATGCATTTAAAAGAGAGGAAAGGTCCATCATGGGTTACAAGCCATGATGGGTATGTGCAATCTTCTGATTTTAGAGATAGGCTACCTCAGAAGGCAAGATGGGCGGGAGGGCACCAGGAATGCAGGTTTCCTGCTGTCTTGTTTGCTGCCTGAGGCATCTGGTGGGCCACTGCGAGATACAGGAAGCTGGACTAGATGAGCTTTTGGCCTGATCCAACTGGGCTTTTCTTATGTTCTTTCTCTAGCTATTTTAAATACATTTTAAATATCCATATTAAAACAAGTATTAGAGCAATACTGTGGCTGTCATTTACAGTCTGTATTTGCACAGGAAAAGTTCAAGGCGTGCTTTATAATGAGCATGTTCTGTTTGGGGGCAGTTCCCCCCCCTTTAACTATTGCTCTTCATTTCAGATGAAAGTGAATCTATGCTGATGTTACCATCCCTTTCTCTACTCTCACTGTCCTAGAGGTAGTGCAGGAAAATCCTATCCTGATATAACTCCTGGTGGCATGCAGACTGTTCCTGTAACCTTGGTTCCACACTTGCCCATGTTGTGGAAACCAGAGCCTTGATGAAGTAACTGCTCCAGACTCACAATAGACTTTTAGACCAGTTTAAGAAATATGTTGGGCACTTGACTTTATTGTTGATATTTGATTATAATATAAAATGCGCCACAACCATTACCCATTTACTGAAATTCAAAATGCTGAAAACCAGTAGTAGTTCTGAGATATGTGAAAGCTGGACACTTTTCTTTGGTTTATCTAAGACCAGGGCCCATGAGAGAGGGGTAAAGGGGGTAATTTGTACTGGGACCCAGAGTCAAAAAGGGGACCTGAAATTTCCTGGAATCTTACATTTTCCAATCTCACCTGGACTCTTTCCACATGGGGTGCTGGGGGCTGCCTCAAACCATAAGCACAAGGTTGAGGAATGCATACATGACACTTCTTAACACAGTGTCAAATCTGGGAGGACACTGACCTGCTACAGTAGCTCTTTGGCTTGTGCATCCACTTACCATAAAGGAGTGAATAGGAGCTCAGAGACACAGCTGTGGGACTACAGCTGCTGAAGAAGTATGTTTTGGTATGCACAGGACATTTTCCATTCTAGCAGGAGCCTAAATACAATTATGCTAATTTTCCACAGTGATTTTCTATATTTAAAAGACTTCAGAAAGACTTGAGCATGTTTGGTTTTCTCTGTTATCTAGCTGCAAATGCCACATAGGAGGGTAGACCTGGGTTCCACATCCGGAAGCCCAGAAGACTTGTGCTCCAAAGACTATTCCAGCTGTCACCACTCCCCCCCACTCTGTTTTGCTCCCTTCCCCCTTTGGGGAGGGCCCAAAAGAAACTTTGTATCTCCTGATAAAATTTCTCAGAGGCCCTGTCTAAGACCCTTCTTGAAGTGCCAGCACCCCCCTGTTGCTTGGGATGTATATGAATCACGCTCTAGAATCAAGTTGGAAAAGCAGAATGTGTATTTTGTTTATATCCTGCTTTTCCCATCCCCACTGAATCAATCTGTGAAATGTGGGGTAATCTATTACCAAGAATGGAACCTTGCTAGTGAACCACAAGAAATGTATCAGTTGCATCTTAAAGACACTGCTAAAAAGAATACCATTATTGGAAATACGTTTTGTGGAGGGGTAGGTACAACTGCATTCTGATAATCAGGACCATAAACCAATCAACACTGATAGCTTGTTTAGCTATCCAATTTAGCACCAATCCAGCTCACAGCTTCACACCTCTGTGACTCAGATGGGCAGCTTCTAATGTTAATATACACATTTGTAAAGGATCTGCTCTGGCAGATTCAAATAAACACCAAGCCCAGTTCTTGACCTTACCTGGGCTAAGCTCTGGCCAAAGCCTCAAAACAGTGGTGTCACTAGGGGGTGCAGGCTGCACTGGGTGACCCACCAAGGGGGGTGACATGCCAAAGTCGCGGCTTTAGGAGCTACCCCGTCATGCCATACACTGTTGGATGTGGAATGTCCAGTGGAATGCAATGCAAAAAATCAGAGCAAAATAGCTCCTTTCCTTCGAAAGTTATGGTAAAAAAACCAGAAAGAAAAATGCATGGAGCCCTATGAAAAGTGAGCCGTATTGCGCATTTACTCATGAGTAGGCATGCTTGCCATAGTCCATCAGAAAGGGCAGACTGAGAGGAATCCAATGACACCAGAACGGTCCTGATCCAATGAATGCAGCCCCCAAAAAACATTAGAGAAGGAGGTCCCTGCCTCCCAGCTGCAAGTCTATTGAGCCCTATGGAAAGTGAAGCAGCCTCATGGTCACATTTACTTGCAAGTAGGCAGACATGCCTTGGCTGGTGTGCAGGCCAGGCAAAGGGGAATGTGAGGACATCACAATGGTTCCGATCCAATGGAACTGGAGTACAGCAAATGCTCCAGAAGGCAGCCCCCTTCCCCACTAAAAAGGACAAAAAAGACTTGAACTGGTAAGGGAAAAGTTTTCTATTTTGCACTTGTAAAGCCAGGTGGGTCTTTATCTTGATTTGCTTGAAATAGAAGAACTTTAAACTGGGCACTGGGGAGGGCTGAAAATCTCACTGATTCTTTTGGGGGGGGTGTTATTGCAGGCAGACTGCAGAGAAAATTCACTTGCTGGAACAGGACCGGCTCCCCCTTATTTAATTTTTTTATTTTCATTTAATTATTTATAATTTTAATTTGCTTGATGATGTTACTTCTGGCCATGACATCACTTCCAATGGGTCCTGGACAGATTGTCATTCTAAAAAGTAGGTCCCAGTGCTAAAAGTTTGAGAACTGCTGCAATAAGCTGTTAGTAAGTCGACTAACTTACTAACACACTAAGTTAGTGTGTGTGTGTGTGTGTGTGAGTGTGTGTGAGAGAGAGAGAGAGAGTGAGTGAGAGAGAGACTCTACAAGTTTTCAAAATTACTAGAATCAGAGTTTGGAGGACTAATACCATCATGTTATATATCAGTGTGCAATTTCATGCAGAATGCAATGAAACAAACCACATTGAAATATCTGTGTTCTAACAAAAGGTACAGCCAAAAAACCAGTGGGGGCGGGGCAATGGTACATCACCCGCAGAGCCTAGTGACACCACTGCCTCAAAATACAAGTAAGGGGTTTAAACATGGCAAATGGTAGCAACTGAGAGGCCAGGCCTGGATTCAGAAACATCTACAAACCCCCATTATAGTCAATAAGACACACCAGCTTTATTCTAGACATTTAAAGTGGTTACACACAAGACAAGCACTCAGAACACAAATAGCATAACATAGACAATCCTCACTAGCATACAAAACAATAATAGCTAACTCCTAACTTTAACTATCACTCACCAAGTATAACTCACTTCTCTGGACAGATCTTATCAGCTCACTCCACCATGGTCAGCATAGCCAAACTTCCCTGATGAAAAGCAGTGGTAAAACAAATGGCCAAGACACAAGAAAGCAGGCACGGCCAAAATCCAGGCACAAAGAGAGCAGGCAGGGCCAGAATCCATGCTATAGATGAATAGTGGATCTTTATACCTGACTCCCAGCCCCCAACCAGTCAGAACTGCCTGAACCTTCCAGTATACTACATGAGTGATGGCCACTTACTCATGGCATATTGCCCCCTTCCTTCAGCTCGCAGCTGCAGCTCATCATGTAATCAAGGTGTCCTTGACTAATTAACTAGTCTTTCTCAACACATTTAAAGGGGCTCTTTTTCACTATACCCAGGCTGCACTCTGTGAAGTATAAAATGACTACAGGCAAAGACCTATATTACTTTTAGTCATCTTAGCCATTTCTGTCACAGGAGGAATCCCTTAAATGATTAGTATGTGTGAAACCTTGTCCATAGTCTGATCTGCTGATTTTTGTTCTGTGCAGGTTCACTTTCAAAGGGTTCCTTGTTGCTGGCAATTAAGCCAAAATTGTCCAAGAGTTGAGCAGTTGTTAGATCATAGCAGTGCACTCTGTAGCACAATTCAGCTCCTCTTCAACTGGTGGTAGAATTGCTTGTACACCTATATCATTTTCATATCTTTATTTTGGGCAAATATTCTGAAATGAATGGGGCTGGGTTTGTTGAAGTCTTATATTAAACTGTGGGAAAGGTTTTGCAATCTAGAGTAGCACATTGTAGATGAAACCTAGTTTGATGGTAACCTTACACTGAGTGCATGTGTGTGTGTTTAATTCTTCCTCCTACAGGATCCCTTCTCATTTCTCACATCATAAGATTCTACATTTTGAATTACTAAGAAGACAAACTGGGAAACTCAGTATTTTCCTCAGAGTCATCCTTAATTAGTCCTCCTTTCATTATGTTTGAAGCAGCAGCTTCAGGATCTGCTAGTGTTTTGCCAGACCACAGGAAGCAATAAATCAGCACCTGTTTGGAGCACTTAAGGACTTTTCTCTCAGCCTCTTTTCCCTCTCAAAGAGCTTGCTCATTGCTTTTGTGTTTTTGCTGTATTAACCTTTGTTAGCTTTAAACAATGAGCTACCTCAAGTAGGTATAGCTGGCAGAGAATCTGATGCTAAAGGTATCACAGTCCAATCCTATGCATGTCTACTCAGAAGTAAGTCCCATTAGATTCCGTGGGGCTTACTCTCAGGAAAGTGTGGATAGGATTGGGCTGAGAGTTATCTACCACCTGAAAGCACCTACTTCTGAATCAGCTTTTAGTACATGTTTTTAAAAAAGTATCAAAGCAAAGCAGTTTTCAATGCATAACTCCTGTTGCCTCTATAAGAACCAACAGGAAATGCTCTTCCATTTGCTAGTTGTTTGGCTTCACCTTTAAATTATTGTTTATGAAAGTATTAGTCATATCCAAAGACAGCCTTTAACTTTTATTCATGTGCCTATTCATGGTTTTTGTAAAGTTTGGTTTGGCTTTGCCTTATCTGGAGAAGGTGTTTCTCCTGTGCTTGAGTGACTTTCCAAGCCAATAAGGTAATTTGGGATTATCTACTTTACAAAGCTTTTGTAAGGATTATGGAGATAATGTATGTGGAGTGCTTTGAACACCTGAGAACCAAATAAAGTGGTTAAGTGGTGATGTTGATACTATTTCTGATTAGTAAACCTAAAGACATGCTAACTGCTTACTAGTCCTGGTTCAATTCTTATCTGGACAAAGACAGAGGACATTGTTGCTGGTGAAACAACATCCTCAAATTTACAGAATTTACTTCTTCAAATTTGCCTTCATGCTTTAATTCCCTTGAGGTCTGCACTTTTAGCTTTCTTCTCTCTTGCCTTTTTTTCTTCCGTCTCCCTCCTTCAAATGATCTGTAGCAATGGTTCTCAAACTTTTAGCACCAGGACCCACTTTTTAGAATGAGACTCTGTCAAGATCCACCGGAAGTCATGTCATGACCGTAAGTTGCATCATCAAGCAGGAAAATTTTTAACAATCCTAGGCTGCAATCTTATCCACACTTACGCAAGAGTAAGTTCCATTTGCTAGCGTTGTTAAAAGCATACACATAGTAACCTGTTAAAAGTACAGATCGGTCACATTTGCCCAAATGCAGTCACATACCATGGATCAAGTCTAATATATTAAAAATAAAATATTGGAATGAATGGGGACCCACCTGAAATTGGCTCGCGACCCACCTAGTGGGTCCAGACCCACAGTTTGAGAAGCACTGATCTATAGGAATACTGATGTATAGTGCCTTAAATATTCATTCATGTCATTTGGTAGCACTCTCAAAATCTATAGAATTTTTCATCACCTGACTGCCCTTTGTTCTCCTGATAGTTAGAGAGCTTGTTAGAGCAAACACATTCCTTTTCACCTTAAAACAAACAAAAAGCCCTATGGTGGTCGGAGGAACTGCAAAACAGCAAGGTAGCTTCTGCAGAATTTACAAGAGCTCTTCCACATGTTTCATGCTGCTGTGGAGCTTGTTCCATTTTTGCCTTTTATGCTCTTGATGGGAGAGGTAGAAAAACCTGAAAAAATAACAGGAGACCTGAAAAAAAATATCAACACTGAAGGGCAGGTATATGACTGATAGAAGAACTCAGAGTTACTAAGGGAAAATGGGGCATTGAGAGCAGGTTACTGCTGTCATTTCTAATGTATTGGTTGCATGGTAAGTAATACACAAGAGCAACAGTGCTGCAATGACACAGTAAGATGGACAGGAACAGGGAGAAGAGCTTGGTAAAGGGCATATCAGACTGCATATTTGATATCTGACTGCATAGCAAGGATATAAGCTGAGAAACAAAATACTGCTGATTTTTATTTTGAAGCAGGGACACAACTACCCACAACAGTTTACAAAAGTTTTCTTTTGTAAGGATGTCTGAATTAATTGAAGGAATGACTATGCATAGAAACCTTCCTGGCATACAGCTTCTCCCAGAATGAAAAGGAGCCACCTCCTGTCTGTCAATATGTGGCACAGGGTTCTCCCTGCTGCCGATTAATGCCCTTTGGGCAGATCCTGCTGACTTATATTGTTTCAACTCTGCTTACTCATTATCTACCAGAGCAGTAACATTTATGTTAATAGGGGCTATATTTATCCCTTTGTGTGTAGTTTTGGTTTTCTGCTCTGAATGTCTCAGTTTCGTGAGAGAATAAAAGCTGAATGCCCCACAAGAAGTACAACTGTGTGTCTGTTTCCAGCTTCAGAGTGTAATTCGCTTAGGTTTAGCAGGGCAACTATCACTGTTCACCTGTCTGGGCGCAGCAGTGGTGAAGGTTTTGTGTCTTGCGCTGCAGCTTCTAGTGTTAGCAGCGGATCTTTGCAGAAACTTGCGCTGGGCAGCCGCTTCCCCCAGGAAATTGGGGCAACAGGCAGCGGAAGCAGCTGCCGGGTGCAAGTTTCTGCAAAGATCCACTAAGAAAACTGAAGGCTGCTGTGCAGAACAGAAAACCTTTACCACTGCTGCGCTTGGATGATTAATCCTGGATGCAGTGGAGAATGCTGGTATACTGTGTAGTATTGCAGTTTTGTGTCTATGCTTCCTCCTCATGTACTCAGCAACTCACTACTCACAAACATCCCTTACTGTTTTATATTCCTCTTGTTTACACCTTCCAGATACGTGATTTAGCACTGAGTATCATATTCTTATTCTGCCCATACAATGTAACCTTGGTTGTCTTGTTTGAATGCTACTGATGGCATACCAACAAACTACAGTTTGAATATTCCATATTAAATCTTGTGCCACTGCTGTTTTGAACAGTTACATTCAGTGAAATAACCTTTGGCAAAGTTTCCTGGGCAGGACTCCCACAGTCCCGGATATTTCATTTCCACTCTTCTTTAAGAATGATGGTAACTATGGCAAAAGGGCAAAGGGCATTGACTAATATACACAAAATCTTGGATAATGTGCAGAAATCTTTTACTGAAATAAGTGGGAGGGCCTCACTGCAGAGCCCATGGATTCTGTGCCAAGAAGTGCTCTGACAACACTGGCTTGCTGTGTGGTTGCAAGTCTTTCTGTTGCTTGGCCCTGTGTATTTGAAGTCTGTCAAGCTGGACCCAGTTCTCTGACCCATTTTTCTTCTATGGCAGCATTTTAACTCCCTGACTTTAGATGCTCTTGTTTGGTATAAATCTGGCTTGACAAACTAGAAACGGGAGAGGAGTTCAAATGAGGCACCATGCTGAGTGAAGCAGTCCCAAATATTTGTCAGTGTGTTTGTTTTCTTGTCTGGCATGTTGTCCTGTTTTCCATTTCTAACTCTATTGAGAGGTTGAGTCATGTTTGTTTTTTAGAATGCATATTTGCATCTTTAAGGTGTTGCACTGTGGCCTGGCTCAGAGCAGGATCCCAGTGTGCTGTTTGAATCAAAGTCCTCTGAAGAGTGCCTCTCTTGAAATGAGTACTGTTTGCTTTTTTCTTGAAGGACTTCAGGGCATTTGTCATCTGAACTTTGATAGCTTCTCAATGTGGAGGAAGCAGTTACCATTTTTCAGTTCCTCAAAGCAGTTTGCTTTGCTGTCGTGTATTCTTTAATTATAAACAATCATATTTAGCAATTGTATAGCACTTTGAGTGGGCAGAATGCTTTGCATGTGTTCTCTTAATGTTGTTACTGTACCTTATAGGGTTGTTGTAATTTTTCGTATTTCTCCCATAATGCAGTTTGGGAGAAGAATTGGCTTGCCTAAGACTACTTAGTGAGTTCGTAGCAGGGGTGAATTCAAATCAGGGAAATTCTGATTTGCAGTTCAGCTGCGGCCCTACACCAGCTCTCAGGAGTTCTCAAAATCAGATAATAACCATGTGTCCTGTGTGTCTTTCTCCATAGATTACTAGAAAATTTAGGCTCAATTCTGATGGGAAACTTGAACAGACTGTCTCCATGGCAACCACTACTCAGCCAATGACTCAGCACCTTTACATTACCTACAAGAAAGTGACACCATAAAACAGTGAGGAGTTGTTTCATCAAAGAGATGCCAGGGCACAGCCTGTACAGAAAACAGAAGCAACTTGGAAGCAAACTACAGGGACTTTGCATCTCCATGATGCAGTTCAAACCTGGCAGCAAGATGGGAAGAGACCAGAAACTGAAACTGCGGAAAGAGTTTACTCTGAGGTTTCTGAAATGGTAGATTTAAAAAAAAAAAAAAGCCAATAAAAAGCCTTTATTTTTAAAGATGTGACGTAGAACGGTGTACCGTTTCAATTGATAAAAGAAGCTTCCAGTGTCTCCTGACGTTCCGGAGAATGATGGGCAAGTTCAGAAATTTTCAGTCTTTTGAGTTTCCTTTCTGATTATCTTTATGGTTTAACACTGAGGTATTCAATCTGTGCGTTCCGCCTCCCTAATGAGGCATGGCTAGCCTCCAGGGGCTTCACCAGGCATGGGGGCGGGGGGAGGCTGCTCTGCTCAGCTCCACATGCTGCCTGCTGACTTGCTGTTTTTCTGCAGCTGTGAAAGAGGTAGGTGGGGCAGCGTGAGGCTGGGAGGGCTGTGAAACACGGTGGGGGGAGGTGGGAGAGAAGGCTGGCTGGGCAGGCAGAGGTGCCGCATCTCATCATGGAGCTCTCTCCATGTGCAACCTCGCCCCAAGGACTACATTTCCCAGTGTGCCCCTCACCCTGGGCATTCTGGGATTGGTCAAAGCTGGAGGAGAGAAGAGTGCAGAGGTGCTGCATCTCATCAGCACAGGGCTCGCTCCTGGCAGGCTTTAAAGTAAGTACAGGCAGTGCAGCGCTTTCCTCTGCTTGGGAAGGAAGGAGCCAGCCTGCTCCTAGTGGGGGGGCATGTCCAAATGCCCCAACCTGCATCCCTCCATCTTGCCTGGGGGGAACAGGGGTGGCATCTGCATGTTGAGTATGTGTGTGAGCAGCCCCCATCTACTTTGGGGTGAGTTGTAATCTTGCTGTATGTGGCTGCAATCCTTTCCACACTTTCCTGGGAGTAAGCCCCATTGACTCAAATGGGGCTTACTTCTGAGTAGACCTACATAGGCTTGAGGTCTGTGTCAGCTTAACCAAGGATCCTCACCTTTCTCTTTTTCCTCCCCCTTCAAAAAAGAAAAAAAGCCACTCTTGATGGCTTTGTCTCCAAAAATTGATTAAAAATAAAAATCCCCATTCCTTTTTAGCCATTCCCCTTTTTCCTCCTGCCTCCTTTGGGGGGGGTACTCCATTGGCTGCCATTGTAAGACAAAAGGCACAATCCTAGCTAGGTCTACTCAGAAGTTAGTCCTATTGTGTTCAATGGGACTTACTCTCAGGAAAGTGGGGTTAGGATTCCAGCCAAACAGTCTCTAGGTCTCTGTTTGCATCAGTTTGCAATTAACAAATACACACAAAACAAAGTCTTCCCCTCTTGCAAATTCATCACTTCTTCCCCCCCCCTTTCCAAACCCCTCCAGGTGTGCTGCTAACTAACTCAGGGCACAATCCTAGCCAGCTCTACTCAGAAGTAAGTCCTATTTTGTTCAATGGGGCTTACTCTCAAGTGTGGTTAGGATTGCAGCCTCAGAGTGCTGGCAGCCTTGTTTCTAGTGTATAATTATAACACCTTCATCCCCATTTTGGGGGTAACTGAGGTGAGGTGTTGTAATGGGGAGCTGTGGCCAATGGCTACAAGGATCAAGGGAGGCACGAGCTGGAAAAGTTCGAGAACCACTGGTTTAACAAGATGGTTATGCGGAGGAAACTGGTCACAGAGGCATCACTGAATGCAGGCTAACCTGTTCAAATCTAACTGAGGTAGAAGGGCCCAAATTTGTAAAGTAACTCCCAGAAGAGTCATGTCTCTTCTGTTTCTTGGGTCATGATGAGGGCTCAGTTCTATTAGGATTGGGCCCATAATTATATAATGTCTGTGGAGTAGGTGTTGATCAAAGCAAGAGCTTCATGGTTTTTGGTGGTAACTTAACTTTGACCTCAAAGTATGTGATTGAGGCAGCAGTGGAGATAAAAACCCAAACCATCTTATGCCCTAGGCTAAATATGACATAATATAAAAAATAAACAGCTGGATAAATAGCACCAGAAGCATCAAATGATGGACTAATTTGCACAGAACTTCAGTAATCTCTTGATAGGCCTCTTCCTGGACACAGTCCCACCCCTTCATAATTGAAGTTTCCTTCTCTCCCCCCCCCCCCCAAAAAAGCTGTGTTTGTGCATACACGATCGCATATTTCTTTTTACTAATACAGTACCTATTTTAGGTATTAGTACGGGAAGAAGATGTTTGACCTTGCACAGTAACTAGATACCATCTGTAATTCTATCTTGAAGTCTCTCTCTTCCATTCTTTCTGCCCTAGCTCTTTTTGGCAGGCTGTATCAAATAAGTGTACAAGAGGAAGTGCAGGACAAGGGAAAACTGCAATGAAAAGAAATGGGTCAAAGTGCACTAATGTAGCCGATGTTAACACACCCTGGATATTCAGTTTGTTGTTTCCTCTGAAAGATGAGCATAAAGCTCACCAAAGAACTGCTGATTTAGCATCCAGCACTATGCACTTACTAGAATGCATGGAATAAAGCAAGTTAGATCCTTTAGGGCAGTGATTTTCAGATTGGGGTGTCATGATGCCCCAGTCTGAGGGCCCTGGCCTCTTTCCCCTTAAGGGGCGGGGGCAGGGGTGAAGCAGGAAGGAGACAGTGACCCGATCTCCAGGATTGGGCCACTCAGGAGGGCTGCAGGGACTGGGTTGCACTCACTAGTCCCTGCAGCAGCCTGTTAGAGGTGTGGGGAACCTTGCACGAGCATCTGTATGGCTCCCCAGGTCATCAGAAGTCAAAGTGGAGCGATCGCACTTCACTTCTGCAAAACTGGAAGTGGAGCGCGATCGCTGCACTTTCACTTCTAACTAGCTGGGGAACCCTGCAGACATTCGCGCAAGGCTCCCCACACTCCTGACAGGCTGTTGCAGGGACTGGTGAGTGCAACCCGTCCCTGCGCCGCTCAGGAGGACTGCGATCCTGGGATCGCGTTGCTGCCTTCCGCCCCGCCCCCGCTGCCTCCCCTCCTGCCCCCACAAGGACTCACAGTGGTGCAAACTTTCCTAGAGAGTTTGAAAACCACTGCTTTAGGGTAACTTAAAATCAGATTTGTCTACCCTCATGGATGCTAGCAGGTTAACCCATTTCTGCCCAACCCACAGGTGTATATTTGGTCCCTGTTGCGTATATGCAGCGTTGAGCAGAAATGGCTTAAAACAGATGTCATGGTGTTTAACTTGCAGATTCCTTCAATGCCTTGAATTGAATTGCTTGTATTTTAGTCTTGTCTTATCTTAAAGTGCTGTTATCTGCACTCATATCCTACTACAGTCGATTAGTGCAGTAACTTGAGTTAACCACATGCCCCTTGTTATACCCAGTAATATGCAAGACCAAATCTGGTGATGTCTGTCTGACTTGAGGGCAAATTAATATGCTAAAAAGAAATGCCAAAATATGGAATGAGTTGCATTGCAGCTGGTCACACAATAAACCCACTCAGATGTAATGACAAACAATGCTGGTTATAAAAACAAGCCTGTGTGAGTTCCAGGCTCACACACCTCCCTCTCATGATCAAGAAGAGGAGACTCAAACTTTTCAACTAACTACAGTTCCCTGTTATATGTGTATTTGAGGAACTGTGGTTTGTTAAAAAGAGAGGTAGGTAAAACAAAACACTGCATTTCCCCAAGTTCAGATGTAATGGAGAACTATGGACACTTCAAAACAGAGTTTTTTCAATCTCCTTTACATGTGCAGGAGGAGCAGAGAAGTCTGCAAACTTATGGCTTATTGCCATTATCTAAACTAGCAGTCTCCAAACTGCAGCCTTCTGCGTACCAGCAAGATATGTCCAAGCACAGCGCAGCAGTGGCGAAGGCTTTCCATTCCATGTCACAGCCTCCTTTCTTCATGCCTGTTTTTCAAACAGCCTTGGGCTGGGCAGCCACTACCACTCATGTCACCCTTGAAGGCTCTCTGCCCTGATTTCTCAGGGAAAGTGGCTGCCCAGCGTGCAACTGTGTGAAGAGTACGTGAAGAAAGGAGGCTGTGGCAGGGAAGAAAGTCTTCGCCACCACTGCCTGGATGCAAATCCCTGGCATTTCAGATCTGGCCTGTGGAATAAGGTTTGGAGGCCTAATCTAAACCATTTATTATTAATTAACAGTATTTATATACCGCTTTTCAACTAAAAGTTCACAAAGCGGTTTACAGAGAAAACTCAAATAACTAAATGGCTCCCTGTCCCAAAAGGGCTCACAATCTAAAAAGATGCCAAGGATAGTTTAGATTATCTATGCCAACTATGCCAACCATAGTTTAGATTAGTTGAATCAGGCCACTGCCTCAACTCCAATGCACGCTTATCAAGCTCAAATGAACTGCCAAAAGTGCACAGGCAATGACACAGTAAACGTGGAATGAGTTTCAGGCACTGTGGGTCAACTTTAATCCACACTTCTGCATGTCAGCTTGCAAATAAAACTGGATCCCCAAGCTGAGCTCCAAATTGGTGCTGTCCTTGAACCAGACACAGTCTTGGGCAACAAAGGAGTGCCTGCAAGGTTGAAGTGCTGGGGGTAAGAGGAGGAATTCCTGTTGGTTTTCCAGTTAAACTTTTTTTCTCCTTTTTGATGCTTATCGATTGAACATTTCTGTGAATCTTCTGTTTGCTTAACTATCTTGATACAATTAAAATCAGAAACATGCAGATTTGAAGATGCGAAAGCAGATGCTGTTGTACACAGGAGACCTTAACATTAGAAGGATGATCCAAAGTAAAGAGAACAGCACACTTCTATGCCCTAGGAAAAGCCCTCTACCTACTTCGCCAAAATACTTAAATCCAATCTGTAGCTTGGATTTAATTGACTCTGTGTTCAGCAAGGGCTTGACATGCAATAGCTCATGCCAACTTTATTACAGCATTCTCAGAGGCTTTAAATCAAGTTAGAAAATGACACTTATGTAATATGAACTTCATCTGCCCTTTGCCCCATTCCCTGTGGTATGAAGCATACCTACATAGGAAACTTTTAAGCTTGACAAATGATAATCGTTTTGTGAAGCAGGAAATGGCAGTATTTTTCATTAAACCTGTTTCAGAACCTGCCCAGTAGGCAGAATGGTAGTAACTGCATACTTATTTAGAAAGTGTTAGTAAATAAATGGAGCTAATGGTAAAGAGGGCTTAAAAAGGTAGGGCCCCCATCCAAAATGACTCTGTGTGTGTGTGTCTGATTTCCAATCTTTTGCAATATGCATTTGTTCCCAGTTAGACTAACTAGGCAGTATCTGTTTAGCTATGATCTCATGGGTTTATAAGAGTCTGTCTGGATGCTCCTGTGAATTCCAAGTCCTGCTCATTTTGAACCTTCCTAGGCAGCCTGTCACTGTCTACATTCCCATCTGGAAAATAGGATTTCTTGTGCCTGTATCAGAATGCCAAAGCGCATGTAGTCTTTGCTCCCATGCAGCTGCTGAGGCAGTGAAAGGAAATGGTACAGGCCCCACTTTACAGATTACAGCAGTCGTGTCACAGGTATCAAGGTAAGAGCTCTGTGTTATTGTGGACACTTGGCCTATGATAGAACACTTTATTCTGGCCTCCCACCTCCCTAAATTCTTGGAGAAATGACAGATTATAAACTGGGGGGGGGGGAGGTCCATTGTTGTTGGTGTGCATCTGATCATCTGCCAAGATTCTGCTTTGTCTTGGCTTTCTTTTGGAATCTAAGTCAGTTGGAGGTTACCATAACCCCTCCCTTCCATTGTGGTATTCTCCAGTTAGCCAAAGGCATATGCAGCATTTCCTCCAGTGCCCCTTGGCAAGCTACAGTAGATCTCTCTCCTGTTCTTCTAAGCCAGAGGTGCCCAAACCCCGGTCCGGGGGCCATTTGCAGCCCTCAGGGACTCCCAATCTGGCCCACAGGGAGCCCCCAGTCCCCAATGATCCTCTGACCCTCCAGAGACTTGCTGGAGCCCACACTGACTCGACACAACTGTTCTCAGCATGAGGGCGACTGTTTACCCTCTCGTGTGAGCTGTGGGACAAGTGCTTCCTCCACTGCTTGCTGATTCACATCTGTGATGTGGCAGCAAAGGAAAGGCCGGCCTTGTTTTGTGCAAGGCCTTTTATAGGTCTTGAGCAGGAGTGCCCAAACCCCAGCCCGGGGGCCACTTGCGGCCCTCAGGGACTCCTAATGTGGCCCATGAGGAGCCCCTAGTCTCCAATGAACCTCTTGCTGGAGCCCGTGCTGGCCCGACGCAACTGCTCTCAGCATGAGGGTGACTGTTCAACCTCTTGCGTGAGCTGTGGAATGAGGGCACTGCTTGCTGTTTCACATCTGTGATGCAGCAGTGACAGCTAAGTGCAAGGCCTTTTATAGGCCTTGAGCTACTGCAAGAACTTCCTTCATTCATATAAGTTCCATCTCTAATATAGTCATTTATGTAAATTTATTCAAATTTGAAGTGTAAATTTTTTTTCCTGGCCCCCAACACAGTGTCAGAGAGATGATGTGGCCCTCCTGTCAAAAAGTTTGGACACGCCTGGTCTTGAGCTAATGAAGCTCCTCTACACAAAAATATTTAAATAACAGCCCAGGCTCCTTTCCACATGGGCAGTTTCCATCTCTTTACCAAATCACTCTTCTCCATAGGAGCTGTTGTCATGCCAGGACTCCAAAGTAGAAAAATAGCATTCTTGAGTCTTTTAGAACATATCATGAACCTGGAGATATAATTAAGAGAGAATTGTCTTTTCTGTTCGCAAGTTTTGACCAATCACCCAGCACAGAATTTTGCCATAGGCTTAGCATCTTTAGTTTTGGCCTTTCTACAAAGAAACAGCCTAGTTGAAACAATCTGACAGCATAGGAATACCTTTCCTACAGCATTGCATTAGATCGTAAATGTAATCGAGTGCTCCACCAGCACAGTGACTGCTGCGTTGCACCAGCCTAAAGTGCTGCAAACATACTGTAAAGCATGTTTGTGACTACTTGAAAGCCATTCGCCTGGCCAAGGTAAGGAAAGCACCAAGTGGCGCAGGGGCTTGGAGGGTGCTATGGAGGTAGCAAGGGGCGTTTCTGGTGGGGGGCAGAAGGTGGTAGGGGGCATATCAGGTCCTTGCCGTATCCTATCCTCCCTCCCAGGCCTGAATGCCCTAAACAGAGCTGCTCAGATTTGCTCTGGTGATTTAGCTGGCACAGATCTAAGTAGCCCCATTGGACAGGCTGGGTAAGGGGATTTTTCCTTGTTACCCCAAGGAGACTTCCAGCCTGCTCCTTACGGCACTGGATACAGTGTAGTAGACCATGTGGCCTGGCTGCACTAGCGAAGGTTAAGATTGGGTTGCCCAATACCTATATAGTTCACACAATGAAACACTCCATCAACGTTTATTGTTTACCACAACAGAAACAACAATGTCACATTGCACATGATAAATACATTGCAGTGGATACAAGGCAAGTGTGCCATCCCCTCCCCCACTTCATAACATACAAATCAGTGATCACCGATGACATACTCTGCATCCTCCATTAATATTCTCCTGCTCCTGCTGGGAGGCACCTGCTGTTAGAAAGCTCAAAATGCTGCCACATTGAATGTATCTGGGTTCTTTCCTTCACTAAATAAAACATTTTAATTGGACCTTTTATTTTACTTCCTGAACCCTCATCCTTTATGCAAGTGTTAAAATGCAGTAGGCAGATATGAAATCCATAATGCACAATCTCTAGTTCTCCTTTGGACAGAGCATGATGTCACTTTGACTCCAACTTCAGAAGAGAACTAGACATTTCAGCCTAGCAGAGTGATCACCATTGAACAATATTAAGCAGGAGCTCAACAGTGCAGTGCACTGTTTGGGAAAGACTGAAGGAATTAATTGCCTGACTGAATAAAAGAAGCAGTTGCCACTGCAGAAGCAACAGGTCCCAACAATCGCTGAGATTGCTTGTATTTATAATGCACAAATGCAACATACATTTGAGAGAAAATGAAATAAATAACTGAACAGCAAGCCCAGCAGTCTCCCAACCTTGTGAACATGATCCTAGCCACTGAAAAAGTGCAACAGGGACTGCAAGAAGTGACCCAGAGAAATGTTTTCTGTCACTGGGGAAACAGGAAGTCTCTGCAGTTGGGAAGCCTGAAGAGTGGAATGCATGTTTGCTCAGCCCTTTTTCTCCTTTCATTTCTTCCCTTTGCACCAGCTATATCCACAAGAGGGAGACAGGGCTTCACGGGGCAACTGGCTGTCATCTTTCTGGCAAGAGCACAAAGAAGATGGCCTTCAGGAAGTGACCAAAACTACAGATGGCAGCCACAAGCCAATGGGAGCGAAGGTTTGGATCAGTGTTCACCACGCATTTTGTAATGTCGGTCTAGAAAAAAATGAAAGGGAGAATCAAATATGTCATTCTTGGCACAGTGTTTCCATCCAGTACACAGTGGCACAATCTGGTGTTTGTCTGATACCGTTTCACAGGGATTCCTGGCAGCTGGCTTAGGAAGGACTTTCCACTCCCAGTCCACATTCCTCAAGCAGTTCCCTAGACCTTCTTCCTTACAAACACTGCTTGTTAATACTTTTGGTCTGCTACCTCCACCTTTACCTAAAAATAAAATAAAGCCCCAGAATCTACAGTCTAGTTCAGGGGTGTCCAAACATTTTGGCAGGAGGGCCACATCATCTCTCTGACACTGTGTCAGGGGCTGGGAAAAAATAATTAATTTACATTTAAAATTTGAATAAATATACATAAATGAATATATTAGAGATAGAACTTATACAAATGAATGAAGGTCTTGCAGTAGCTCAAGGCCTATAAAAGGCCTTGCACAAAGCAAGGCCTGCCTTTCCTTCACTGCCACTGCTGCATCACAGTTGTGAAACAGCAAGTAGTGGAGGGAGCCCTCGTCCCATAGCTCAGGTGAGAGGTCGAACAGTCATTCTCATGCTGAGAGTAGTTGCATTGGGCTCCAACAAGTTTCTGGAAGGCCAGAGGCTCATTGGAGACTGGGGACTCCCAGTGGGCCGGATTGGGAGCCCCCAGGGGCTGCAAGTGGCCCCTGGGCCAGGGTTTGGGCACCCCTGGTCTAGTTCATGGCCAAATTATAGCTTATAAATTTTTAACTAGCTTGAATGCATATGTTATAGCTGAAATCCACAGAGCCACAATTTGCTTGCAAGCATCTTTTTTGTTTTTTAATAAATTCTAAGTTGGTGAAAGTGTTGGTACACAGCTCTATAAGGGCTGGCCCAAGCATGCCAAATGCTGTGTGTCGTCGTCCCCCTTACTTGGTGATTTGCCAAGTCTCTGTTACTTCCATTCCCTGGATTGGAAAAGGAAGAAGGAGACAGAATGTGGAAGGGAAAAGCATGGAAGAGAGGAGAGTGATGAGTTAGTGTCAAGTGCAGGCAACTAGGTGCAAAGAGATAGTGCCCTCCACCAAACTGCTTCCTGAGACAACTGCCTCAGCTGGCCACATGTAATGGACTGGCCATATTATGAACTATTCACTGAGCAGCTGAGCTCTAAGGCATTCTCTCACATACACAAGCTTCAAGATGTTGGCTATGGCTACGAAAAAAAATAATCCTCAGCTGTTCTGAGAACTACTTACTGAAGGTTTCTAAATTGATTGGCAATGAATTGCACCAGTTTTTAGAAGTCCTCTGCATCACCCTTGCCCACTTTCCATAGTAAAATACTTTCAAAAGACTCTACTGTCAATATAAAACACCAGTGAGTTTAAGTTTTGTTCTTAGCTTTTCTTTGTGCTTTTGTGTGTGTGTGTGTGGGGGGGGGGGGGGGGGTTAAACCACACATACAGTATGCAAGAAGGACCAGTTCACACATTAAGTTTTTGGCATGGGCAAGCTAAAAACATAATGGATGATTTGATAGACATGTACACAGATATTTTTGACATGAACATCTACTGGGAAAGAGCCGTAACACAGTTGCAAAGTGTATGCTTTCAATGTAGACGCTCCCAGGTTCAATCCCTGATATCTGGCACTAGGGCAGAGACAGATCCCTGCCAGAAAATATGGAGAACTGAGGCTAGTCAACAATACTGAACTAAATGAAACAGTGGTATGACTCCGTACAAGACAGCTTTCTATGTAACCATGTAGGTGAGCAACGACTGGCCAGGGTTCTCCACAGCATCTTTACTATTCCACCTTTGTCACCCATATAGGTTGCTGTTTATGGCTTTATGAAGAATGGATTAATAGAAAAAGATGCAACCAGGTGAGGAACAAATTAGGTTACTGGAACAGTGTTGGAAGCGTGATGGCAAATATAGCAAGGATTGCTGCGGATCAGTCACCAAACAGTAGGGAGATGTAAAGCAAGAATAATTAAGATTAGTTAGGACAGGAATGGATTAAAGGGCCTTTTGGCAAGGCTCAGGGGAAGGGGAGGATGTTTCCCAGTATTTGCCTACATTATGCCTGCTGGTAGCTCATCTGCTTTCATTCACATCAGCAATATCTCCATAATGTAAGAATTCACAATCCTCAGAAATATTCAGGGCCACTTACCCAGCCTCCTCTCCTCTTGAGCCAAGTCACCAAGGTCTTGCGCACAAACTCTCCCAAGCAATCCACAATGGTATGGACCATGGCTGGCTGGGCATGTCTCACGCAATCCACAGCCAGCCCAGCTGCTACAGCGTAGAGCGACACCACCTTACCCCATGTTATTCCTGCAAGAAGAACAGAAAGCCTCCTTGAGCGGGTGAGGGACCCCATTCTAAAACAAGACAACTGGGTTTTTTGGTAAGAGCTTTTGGGGAGCTTTTGGTACGCTCCTTAGCAAAGGGAGAGCAACTGTCCCGTCTCCCCAGTGCAGCATCTTTTCCAGTGGCTGTTGCTGTATCATTTTAAAATTGTGAGCCATTTACTTATTTAGCTATGTAAGGCTGCAATCCTAACCACACTTTCCTGAGGGTAAGCCCCATTGAACAAAATAGAACTTACTTCTGAGTAGACGTGGTTAGGATTGTGCCCTTAATCACTTAATGAACTTTTTGTTCAAACCAGTACACAAATAATACCAACTTTCAGATAGTCCATTCCATGTGTATAGATAGAAGAAGCAGTGTTCAGTGCATCATGAAGCAGCTGAAAATGATGTTCATGCCACTTACACAGCAGATGCTGGTATGCCAAGCAGTTTTCCACCTAGAAGTAACTGTCCAGGTGAAAATTGGCACAACACATTTAATAAAAACAGTCAGCCTAGCCTGTAGTAATGCTACTAGCCCTCTGGTTTTATAAAGCATCACAACAAAAAATACCAAAGATTGCCTATTCCATTTCACTATTAATGTCTTCTCCAAACCCAGTTGCCTTTTAGACAAGTTCTAAACTATAGCTAGATTAAGAAACAGTGAACACACAATATGCACTAATATTGTACAATCAACGCTCAGTTGAGCAGTAAAATGCTCAACTATTGCTTAACTAAATGCTTAACTAACGTTAAGCTATTATCAGTTTTTTTCATCTGCAGCCTCCCAGCAGAGTTGAAGGAACTTCAGGCATCCTTATATGAAGGTGGATGGAATTCTGATCAACCAGCTAAGTTTGCCTGCAGCAGAATTTCCCTGGACAATGACCTGCCAAAAATGTCCTCAGGGGAGGCACAGGGGGATATTTCAACAGAACCTGTTTTTCTGCTAGTGGCAAGTGTTCCCCCACTGATTTTGGAATCTTTCCCATTGGAGTTCTACAGTGCAATTAAGTCATAGGGCCCAATCCTATCAAACTTTCTAGTGTCAATGCAGCCACAACACAGTACCTTGAAGAGGTCTCCGTGACTGTCCCCCAACCACAGGATGCAGCACACACCCTGCTGGTATGGCTGCGTCAGCGCTGGACAGTTGGATAGGACTGGGCCCAAAGTCAAAAAATGAGCATCTCAGGACTACGTGGGTGAGCTAGAATCTGAAGTACTTCTCCTATCTATGCTCCATCTTTTAAGAGCAAAGATCAGGCTCTGTAGCTGCAGATTTTTTTCTGTTTGAGTCTTTTGCATCCAAGCAACACCCACTCAAGAACTTGAGTACTCCGCATCCAAGGTTATGATCTTGGTATGTTTGTTTGGAGGAAGCTCTACTGAAGTCTTTGTGATTTATTTGCAAAGAAATGAATTTAGGACTGGAGCACAAAGTTTTCACAAAGAGGGACAGAACAAAACAGGTCTCTGGTAACAGTGTGTACAAACTCTTGCTGCTGTAATAGAGTCCAAATTCATAGTGCTCCAGCTGAAAGTGGTTTAATGCTTGTACAACTGTGCAAAAAGGCACTTTGAGAAGAGTCTGCATGCCTGTATGGCTGAGGTATTCAATCTGTGCGTCCCACTTCACTAGTGAGTATGCGCAACCTCCTGATTTTAGAAATGGGTTATGTCAGATGCAAGGGAGGGCACCAGGATGAGGTCTCCTGTTATCTGGTGTGCTCCCTGGGGCATTTGGTGGGCCGCTGTGAGATACAGGAAGCTGGACTAGATGAGCCTACGGCCTGATCCAGTGGGGCTGTTCTTATGTTCAGGGGCGTTGCCAGGAATCTTGGGGAGAGAGGTGGCCGAAGCTGCTCTGCTCTGCTCAGCTGCAGGTGCTGCCTCCTGACTTGCTGCTTTTCCAAGGCTGAGAACAAGGTGGGTGGGGCAGTGTGAGGTGGGGAGGACATGTGAAATGTGGTGGGGGAGGTGGAAGAAAAGGCTGGCTGGGCAGCAGCAGAGATGCTGCATCTCATCAGCACAGGGCATGCTCCTGGCAGGCTTCAAACTGGGAGGAAAGCGTGACCTAGAGAGAGCAGCGAATCGCTTTCCTCCACTTGGGAAAGAGGGAGCCCAGCCTGCTCTGGGGGGGGGGGGTGTATCCAAATGCCCAGCCTGCATCCCTCCATCTTGCCTGGGGGGAATAGGGGTGGCATCTGCATGTTGGGGTGTATGAGGTGAGTTGTAATCTTGCTGAGTGTGACTGCAATCCTATCCACACTTTCCTGGGAGTAAGCCCCACTGACTCAAATAGGACTTACTTCTGAGTAGACCTACATAGGCTTGAGGTCTGTGTCAGCTTACCCAAGGATCCTCACCTTTCTCTTTTTCCTCCCCCTTCAAAAAAGAAAAAAAGCCACCCTTGATGGCTTTGTCTCCAAAAATTGATTAAAAATAAAAATCCCCATTCCTTTTTAGCCTTCCCCTTTTTCCTCCTGCCTCCTTTTGGTGGTGGTGGTGGGGTTATTTCCCATGTTAGCTGCTATTATAAGACAAAAGGCACAATCCTAGCTAGATCTACTTAGAAGTAAGTCCTATTGTGTTCAATGGGACTTACTCCCAGGAAAGTGAGGTTAGGATTGCAGCCAAACAGTCTCTGGGTCTCAGTTTGCAATTAGCAGATACTCACAAAACAAAGTCTTCCCCTCCCCCAGCAAATTCATCACTTCTTCCCCCCTCCCTTTCCAAACCCCTCCAGGTGTGCTGCTAACAAACTCAGGGCACAATCCTAACCAGGTCTACTCAGAAGTAAGTCCTATTTTGTTCAGTGGGGCTTACTCTCAGGTAAGTGTGGTTAGGATTGCAGCCTCAGAGTGCTGGCAGCTGTTTTTTTGTTTCTAGTGTATAATCATAACACCTTCATCCCCATTTTGGGGGTAACTGACGTGAGGTGTTGTAATGGGGAGCCCTGGCCAATGGCCACAAGGATCAGGGGAGCTGTGGGCTGGAAAAGTTTGAGAACCACTGCTGTATGGGAAGGATGGGTTGGCTCAGAGCCAAACTTAGACGCAACATGGAAGTTTTGCAATAGGAACTCCCAACATGGTTTGGGGGGTAGGGTTGGATCAGGGTCAGGAGGGGCAGGTTAATCCTTTGCCCTGATGCGGATTCCCCCACTTTAAATACCCCCAAGTTGCTATTGGCCATGGATGGAACATCCTCCCCTCCCTTTGTGGCTAACAGCAGTTTCAGTAATTGGATTCATACTGCAACCATGGTGCAGGGTCACAGCCTTTGGTCCTCAGAAATAGGAAGCCCATCTATTTAGGATGAAGGATGGAGATTACTGGGCTACAAACAGCTGATTACATCCAAGTGATCAAGGGTGGTTTCCTGCTATGCCATTATAGCACATAGAAACTGGAACAGCAAGCTGCTGCTATAATTACATTAAAAAGCTCCGGGTAGAGGAAAGTCATATTTGCAATTTGACTCTCATGAATTCCAAGGACTTATCCCCATTTTAAAGGAGTGATTAATGTGTAGCTCTACAATTTAAATTTCACAAGTGGTCTCAAATGCAGGGCATCAGCTTTTGTTAAAATGCCTGAAAAAAACATTCCTGCCAGTTTTCCAACATTTGATCCCTCCGCAACATTTTTTTGGAAATGCATAAATGTGCCTTCTTAGCTAGAAGCCATAACTGCCCTTTAGAACTTCCTTTGGAATTGTATTCTTGGAAGTAGATGATGCTAAAAATTAGCAATTCTTTTTGAAGGAATTTGCTGTTCACCTGCTTGTAGGATCTGTGGGATTGTTTTGACAAAATAGTTTTGTTTTGCAAAATAGTATGGTCATGTTTACTGCCTGCATTATGCATCCTGTCTGAAACACTTAACAAGAAGTGGGTGGGCTGTTCTTCAACATTGTTGCACAAAGGATAGAAAGCCGTGAATGGTGAAGAGGGAACACTGATTTACCGTTTTGTTTGATATTCAAAGCACTTTGAACAGAGCGGGTTCAAAATAACCACTGGATAATATTTTCAAAGAACCATCTTTATATATTCAGTGCAGACAGATGTGGTACAGTGACCACTTATATACGTGCTCAACTAGGTTCAGAAAAAGACCTAAATGTTGAATTCATCATCTGGTAGTAAAGACAGTAGTGGCTAGTAGGATGATGGTTAAGAATATACAGTACTGTCTATGCTTACTGTTAAAATGCCCTAAGCAAGGCTGCTGGAAACTAAAATAAATCAGCAAAGGACTTGACTACTTTATTTATCTTCTGTTTGCATTGCATATATTCTTCCTGAAAGCACTCAACAGTTGCCAGTTTGGGAGAAAAAATATCTGTTGGCTTGATCCTGTAAGCTGTGCTTATGTTCCAACTAGAGCATCAGAGAATGAAGTCAAGGACTCATGACAATCCGCATGACAATCTGATCTATGTCATTACATACATTGTCCCTGATCTAGCTAAGAGTTGCTTGTGATCAAGTATCATTGAAACCAATGGAACAAGTTATGCTACCAATTAGCTATACCAAAACAAGCTGTTGCTACCAATATGATCTTGGGCTGCAATCCTACAGGAGCAAGTGCTCTCCTGAATAAATATGCATTGAATCAGGCGGTTAATCACAACAATGGATTGGAGCCACCTTTTGCTTTTGTGAAGGAAGTTCAGTTCTGTCAAGAAAAATTTTCATAACAGACTTTCAGATTCTGGTTCATGCAGTCATGATTTATACCAGCAGAGATCTGGTTCTATACATTCTGGGTTGTTGTGGTTTTCTTCCATGGAAGATCACCTCCAGGATGTCCTCTTCTTGGATTTGGAAACACATTTCATAGCTCAGCTGTAAGGCATAGCAGGCCCTGGCTATGTTCTGGTTCCTTGCACTGAAGCATATATCAAGACTATAAACCAATTTGGATATGTTCAGTGTACAGCAGGAAGACATTTGGCCATTCCACTGAAAGGAACTGCTTGCAGTGGCTGGCCTTTAAGCATTAACAGCCCGATCCCATGTGGGCTTTATGACAGCAGAACAGCAGGAGGCAGGCAGTGGGAGGAACAGGACGGGGATGGGAAGGAATGGGGGAGTGTCTGGGCAGGGGAGTGGGCGGGAGGCAGAAAAGGGAGGGAGCAATGGATCTCAGTGGCACTAGCATGCACCAGGATCCTAACCTGCTCCCTCTGCCTTACTCTCTTCAGTTCTGCACCAGCAAAATGGCTAACATCAATCCAAGGAGACCCATTGGGGCAGTGGAGGCTTGCCCCAGGTTATGGTAACAAAAGCTCTCTTATCATGGGACTGCACACACACACACACCCCACTGGTGTGGTTGTATTGCCAGGAAGATTAGACTGCCAGTTTTTCACTTTTAAAAAATGAAAGTAGGGCTGAAAAAAGGCAGCAAGAGGCATGATTTAAAGCCTCTTCATGCTCTCTAGAGTTCTGTTATTCAGTACAGAGAATTCAGAACCAAAGTACATGGCAAACTGACAATCGTCTGCCCATGAAACCCTGTGCAATCTACATTCTTTAGGATTTGATTATGGCTTTCCCCATTTTTCAGCAAGATTGCTTTCTTCCTGGTTTACACTCCAAGCCCCAAAAAGTTCAACCAGGACTTTTTACTTTGCAATGCAGTAGTAAACAGAAGACTCAAGAACAGAAGTTCTCCCAGAATCCTCCTCTTAACTTGTTTTGGCCTCATATTAGCCAACATCTAGATAGGTGATAAGAGGAAAACTGGTACAATGTTTGTGCTACCTAAATGACCTGGGTGCCAATTGTCATGAAGACCGCCTTCTACCACCTAAACCTGACTGGCAGCTTTTCAGGGGCCTGGCTCTATGCCCTCCCATGTTCTGAAGCGAGGTGTGTTGCTACCAGGGAATGGGGCTTTGCTGTGGCAGTGCCCAAAGTGTGCAACTTCCTCCCTAGATATGTTCACCTGGCCCCTGCACACTCATCTCTCAACTTCCACCCAAGGGCAGTCCTAGTCACTTTTAAAAGTACAGTATTGAGGATCCCCTTATTTGGTTTTAGATGCTGTTTTATTATGATGGTTTTTCATTAAACTGTGATCAGATGTGTGATCCTATTATCTTTTCTCATGGTTTGTTTTGAAAGTGTCTTGCAATCACCTTTCATGATTTTTAAGCTGCAAGAAGAATGTGTGCAATCATTTCTCCAATAAAATGTAGGCAGATTATCTTAGGCCAGATTGAGCAGTGGGCACCTTTAGCCTGGGTACTACCTGCAAGTTCCAGGTTCTGTTGCTGAGGCTATACCACTTTCTACTATTCCCAGTTCTGCCACTTCAGAAATGCATTCTACTAAAAGGGAGCAAGAAGCCAGGCCAGATGCAAAGTGCCATGGGGGGATAAGCAGAGCCTTATGGGCCTATGGCACTAGTGACTAGACTCTCTCTTCTGTCCAATCTACTGCAAGTGTCCAGGCAAGTATTCTTGGCATCTCCCATTTCTTAATGATTGTTCTCCAGCATGACTCAGCTTGGTTTCTTGAGATGCTTTTTCTAAAGAAGCAGAATGGGTAAGGGGAACTGTGATGATTAACAGAGTAAAAGCAATTCCGTATTCTGCTTATGCCTACTTGGTCATGCCACGGGTGCCTTCCATCTTCCAACATTCCAAGGCCCAAAGCTTGGGCTGTTTCTGACCAAGCTGCAGGAGATAACAGATGATGCATAGGCAGACTGCTTGTTCCTTTACCTCCCCCTTGCCCACCCACAAACAGCAAGAAACCATCTGTATCTACTGAAATTGCAATCAATTCTGACTTCAACTGGGAGACAGCAAGCTGCTTTTTTTTTAGACATTCAAGAAGACCATAACTGCTTTATCTTTATGTATGTGTCATGCAACTAAAAACAAGCAAGCAAGAAACCAGGTCGGAGAGAAAAACCAGTAGGGAATCTGTCTCTATACATCAGAACATGGACCTGAATTTAAAACAGAGCAACAGCAAATCTCTCTCTCAAAAGCTGGCAAACAATGAAACAAGCTGTCTCTGTTGAGATTAGGTTTTTTTAGAGCAACCAGATGGAAGCCAGCTGTGGAGATGAAATATGTAAATACTGAGCACCACAGGAGAAAAAAAGAGAGAGCCCAAGAAAAAACAAGATGCCCCTCCCCAACTCAGCCTCCCATCCACTGGAAAGCATCCAGGAAGCCATGTGGGTAAGCGTCTGGTCAGTCTCCAGGCTCACAAAAACCACACTGCTCTTGGTTACATAAATAAACCTATTCACTCATTGGACAAAGTGCACAGCTTTCCATTCAGGTCCCCAAACAACCTTTCAATTAAATGCACAACAACAAAAAAGTGGAAGCATCACCATGCAGATACAGCATCAGGCACCATCCTTCAAAATACAGTAGTCTGGCACAAATGTAAAATCAAGATGTAGAGCTTGCTAGTTCTAGTAGTTTTTCAGAAAGTCTTCACTTGCTCAGCAGCAGAAGGAAGGAGTTTTCTTCTGTAGTTGCCACAAAGGAAACAAAGGCTGCAATCCTATCCACACTTACCTGAGATAAGTCCTGTTTACTATAATGGGACTTATTTCTGAGTAGTCATGCATAGGATTGGACTCTCAGGTACTACTAATTTTCTCCTTGCTCTGGGATACAAGGCATCCTTGCTTGCTTCCACATGAATGCTTTCTGCTGAAAACTATCACCCTTTGCTCATTAGCTTTTTATGGTGTAGCCAGATGATGTGATTGTCCAGGGTTTGACATTCAGTATTTTTCCATGTTTTCCTTTTTCAGAGATGATTTGTGGGGTGTGGGGATGGGGGAAGGTTTGTAATACAACCCCATTGTCACATCAGCTTTTCCACTACCAATGGGCAAATCACTATTAAGGTTTTTCAGGGTCCCTATGACTTTAACACTTCCAGTTTGCAGGTTCAGCCAGTCTTATTGCTTCCTATCAATCCCAGCTGGGATATGAATGATGAATAGCCTCTTAATTGCCTCTTGAGTAGCCTTAATGTCACAGGAAGCTTTAATTCCTGACTTTCTTGTTGATAACTCAATTTTGCTGCTAAAAAGTGAAAAGAGAAAAAATAAGTAACCAAAGCCTCTGCTATCCCACATGTGGGAAAAAAACTGACATTGGTGCAATTCAGAGGGGGGGGGGAGAGAGGTGTTCAAGGGGCAATTAACAGGCTAGTCACTACTAATCCTCCAGCTGTGCTCTATAGGAAGTAATAGAATGGACTGAACCTTGTAGGAATAAAAAAAGCTTATTGCTTTGCTAAATGAGATTTAATTATGAATAAGTACTATATGACAACCAAGGGAATGGTCTAGCTAGCCAATATAGCCAGAAAGTACCTGTCTTAAGACATTTCTGTAATGTTGCATATACGCAACAGGGATCAAATGTGTACACCTGTGAGCTGGGCAAAAATGGGTTAAAGCACTCTACTTTGGGCTACCTTAGGCCAAAATGTATTAAAGTTTGGTTTCTAGTTTTGGGAGTGCTTTATTGCATATTAATTCCATGCATCCAAGTGACTATAATAAAACCCTTCCAAATTGACTATATTTGGAGCAATTTCTTTTCTTTGGGAATTGAGTAATGGGGAGGTTCTTTTCCATTTTTCACTTGCTTTTTTATCCAATTAAAATTTTGAATTAGTAGCTCAGTTTAAGATTGGCCTGACCAAATAGAACTTATGCCAGCACCTTACCCAAAGTTCATGGACTCCAAAGCCTGCAGCTCCCACAGGCTTTGCATCAAATGTTTTAGATTAAGTCCAATAATTCAGATTTACAGTACAAACACAGGAAAAGAACTGCCGCCAGCCCTGGTTTTGTAGACACAATCACCAGGGTGGTTTTGAGTCACAATTCTGCATTTGACATAAGCGGAAAGGCAAAAACAAAAAAAAACTATTTCAATTACTGTCCTGTGTAAACAGCCTATACAATTCCCAACTAAACAGAAGTGTGTTTAGGACTGCAATCCTCTTGCACACTTACCCAGAAGTAGGCCCTGTTGAACACAGTGATTCACTTCTGAGTCAACATACATAAGATTGCACTGCACATGAAGGGCATTTGTTGATGGAAAGCTGAGAAAAGGCACCTTCCACACTAGAGTCTTATCCAGAGATGGTACTGCTACATTTAAATAAAACCTGCAGCTTTGAGTCAGTGTGCAGCTTCTTTCCACCCACCAGCATTAGTTCCATCACTCAACCTCCTCCTCTGCTGCTGTGGAAGAGTGGAGGCCTGCTGTGGGCACAGCAGGCAGTAGATGAAGCTGGGCAAGGAGACTGGTGGAGTCAATAAGGCAGTAGAAGGCACAGCAGCTTCATCCCTTTTTGATGACTCAGAGGATTTATCAGGGCTAGACATCATCTCCAGGGGAGGATCAGGCAACTCTTCTTGGCTGAACAGGAAATGTGTTTTTATAGGCAGAGTTGAAATGTCAACTTTGCAGAGAGATGAAGGCACAGCCACTGCCCCATTGCAATTGACAATTTAGTCCAGCCATTTTCAACCACTGTGCTGTGGCACACTGGTGCCATGAATGGTCAGCAAGTGTGTTGTGGGAGTTTGAGGGAGGGTCATTTATTAGTAGAGCCATTGGGTGATGTGAGCCCCCCACCAACAGTATGGTGTGCTTTAACAATTTTAGAATCTTGTCAGTGGGCCTCGAGGCAGAAAAGGTGGAAAATCTCTGATCTAGCCAAAGTAATAATTAGCTAGCAGGTGGGAAAGATGGCCTTAAATGCTGGTAGTGTGGACAATCATGGTATGACACACACACAAGAATACAGGCGCAAACTTAGCAGACTATGGAGTGCAAGCATTCAAGAGCAAGTGAGACCAAATTACCCCAGATTATCTCTTTCCCCAGCTGTCACAGTAAAATATTCACATTCCACATCCAGGAAAGCCAAATTCAGCACACAGAACAAGGCATGCAAATAAATTTAGCTGGTGTACATTGATAAGGTTTACACCACTGCCGTAGTAGTGTTTTGAGGGATCTGAAGTTGAGCCAGCCTGTGGCAGAGCACAGCAAGTGCGACTGAATGGTGTGAATGTATCTTGAACGGAAGGACACTGGGGGAGAGAAGTGTCGACTTGCCATAGGAGCATAAGGCTATCAGCTGTGAAGCATGCAGGAGTGTATTTTTTTGTCTATCCTTTTAAAATACACATGAACAATAAAAAGAAGTTAATTGGGCTCCTGCTGCTCTTCTTATTTTACATATGTACTTTTTATGCATTTGACAAATGCTGAATAATAGAAATACATGAATGGGCACATAATATCTATTGCAGCACAAGTTTGTTGTACCCAGCTCTGTCCTAGTGTTCAAAAATATCTGAGGCGGCAATCAAACATCACATTAGCAATCATGACAGTCCCCTGCAAGTTCAACTTTTCCTATACAATCATATCTGAAAGGAAAATATAAGGCTTCTTATTAAACATCAAGCATTCTGCTAGTGCAGGACTTTGAACTTTGATCATTAAAGACAAATTCCTGAAGACGCTCCAGGCAGCTGCATTCTGTCCTTTATTGAGGAATCTGACCTTGATTTTTCAAAGAGTGGAATGTCTGGTGAATGCACAGCCAATCTTTGTTGTGCTAGCTTTAACATTAAGCCTTCTAAATGCTGTTTGCCAGGGGAAAACAATGTCCCAACATATTCTCTGGAGAAATACATTATCTCTGTCTAGCACTTCCTAGCAGTCTGACATGGCTCATCTGAGTCACAAATAAGAGGGCAAGTAAGATCATTTTTAGGCAATGGTGAGTTTCGCAGAAAGGGATGGAAAATAACCTTGAGTCAAAGCTTAGAACAACTAATGTAGGTTTCATTTGTGTCCACAACATGGTCAGCTGATAGCTCCAAATTGCCTAGGAATTGGAAAAGAACCATGCAACAATCCCCCACCAACTCAGCTAATGGAGGTGAATCAATCCATAGGGCCAGTTGTACATCAGAAGTATACCTAACTTGCCATTCCAATCTTCAGTGTTTCCTATATCAATCCTCCCAACCCGTGTTGCACTATAAACAGTGAGATTTCTGCATACATATGGCCAGTACCATCTGCTCCATCAGCAGAAGCAATACTGGTGGGCCAAAAGTGGTGGGAGCTGGACAATGATTTGAAGCCCAATCCTATGCATGTCTACTCAAAAGTAAGTCCCCTTACAGTCAATGGGGCTTACTCCCAGGAAAGTGTGGATAGGATTGGGCTGTCAGTCCCCATGCCATATACCCAGACTAATTCTCCCTCTCTCACTGCGTCTGCATTGTTTGCCACAGGAGTACAAGGAATACTGCAGCCCAATCCTATCCAACTTTCCAGTGCCGGTGCAGCAGCAATGCGGCCCGGAGAAAAGGAAACAAATGTTCCCTTACCTGGAGGAGGCCTCAATGACTGCCCCCCTACCACAGGATGCAGCACATGCCCCATTGGCACAGCTGCACCAGCTCTGGAAAGTTGGATAGGATTTGGCCCCAAGTCACACTGAGTTCAGACAAGGTGGCTAAGGGTGGCTAGTCATGTTATTATGTTATTACTACAAGATGGGATCATCACAGTAGACCCATGTACTGTATTTTAAGTTGCAGATATATGTGCATCATTGGAAGACTCAGCGCATGCACACACACACCACCAGCTTGGGGAGTCAACATACTGAAACTGTCCAAGAGTTTGCATGATGCCCCTCCAAAATATTATCCTTCAAGCATCACACATATGTACACCACAGATGGGACTCCTCTAAAAGTGGGCTTCTGTCTCAGCAACCAAGATGCTTACAGGATCTGTCACCTCTGCTGGATTCGATCCCAGAACTTGAATCTGTTTTACCAGATATGTTTACTGAAGCAGAATGTTAGACTCCATTACTCTCCCAGAGGTATATTTTCCTTCCACAGGGCTGCAAATGGTGGGGGACTTTGCTTTTTAATTACTATTGTGAAAGTACATGTACAAAAATATGTTACCAACATGCTGAAATCCAGAACTCCTTCCAAAATCCAAGAAAACTGGAACCCAAGGATACTGAAATTTCAGACCAAAAGAGTAGAACAGAGGGAATCTGCTCGCATCAGAGTAAAATGAGAACTACAGGGCCCAGACCCAGAAAATCCCTGTGCTGAATATGGAAAGGCAGACAAATGAACAAGGCAGGAGGTGGGGGCAGCTGTTCTGTTCTGGACCAAGGTCTTTTGTTTGGTAAATAATAGTGGTTTTGCTTTTTCACCAGTCATTTCCAAATATTGTGCTGAAGGAGCCCTTCCATGACATTGTATCGTTGTTCAGCAGCAACACTGCAGCTGCACCTTCCAGAGAAGGTGACCTCCCACGCACTCTGAACACATTTTACTTGCTTTTAGCCTCTTATGCCAGGCAGGCCTCCCAATGCCCACTAGAAGACAAGCGGATGAAAGATCAACACCTTGTACTATTAGGCACTGAAGAATTTCACCTTTTTTAAGAAGAGAGCTAGTAGCAAAATAGCAGTGAGCCTGGTCTGAAAATCAGGACTTAACCAGTTCAGATCTTCTCTCTGCCACAACCTCACTGTGTGGCCTTGGGCAAGCCACTTCTCTTCCAGCCTCAGCTGCAATATGGGGATAATAATCCTTATTGAACAGGGCTGTTGTAAGAATTACACCAGCATACTACATGTGAAACACTTTGCACACTCAGAAAGTGCTAGATAAATGCTGCTAAGAAAGCATACTTTCTCTCACCACTCAAAGCTGAAAAATTGGAAAACGTATCCCCTTAGTTACCTTGCAAAGCTGGCCCACCCATGAGAAGTGTTGAAGACTTCACCTCAGGACTGAGTTGGGGAGGGTGGTGTGTTAACAGATGATGCACTGAACACTTTGCCTGCTTGCCACCCACCCATCCCCAGGCCACTGCCTGCATGGAGTCTGGTTCCATTCAATTCTTGCATGCTAGCACACAAGAGAAGGATTGGGAGGGCTGGCTCTCTCCCGTCTGGTGCTCCTGTGGCCGACAAGGCCAATGCTTCCTCTAGGGGCCAGCACAAGGACTGCTGGGAGCCCAACATTCCCTCTGAAGCCTTTAAAGGTTGTGGCAGTACTTGGAAGAGGAAGAGAAGGGAAGTTCATGGGGTTGGAGCAGCCCATCTTTCTCCTCCAAGTCCCTTGCTGCTGTGGCCACCACTTCCCCATGCGGCCAATGAAGGAAGTATCTGTTGGCTGCTAAAAGCAGCAGCAACTCTAGACTTAGAGGTGGAAGGTATGTAAAGCAGGGAGTGAGGACATCTTACCCTCCCTTCTTGGACTTAGAATTGCCATAATCTCCACTGCAGCTGCTTCCACTAGAGGTAGGCAGAGAGAATGCAGGGAGCAAATTTGCTCCCTGCATTCTCTCTGGCAGCCACCAGAGAGAGCAGCAGCAGAGACAGCAGCAGTATTGGAGTCCAAGGAGGGAGGTACATTCTCCTTGAGCTCCCACACAGGCATGCAAGTAGATCCCTCCCCAGGGCACATGTTTGGGGGGGGGGGAGAGGCTGCAAGTGCATGCTGAGTGATAGAATTTCTTCTATCAGAATTGGGGGGGGGGGATTCAGGTGGCAGTTCCGTATAGACCACTTCTGCTACCTTGTAATTTAGACTTTACACTCCATCAGAGTGTTTAGTAACTCTTTCAAGACTTAAGTAAGTCTGCAGCGCCATTATGGGGAGAGAATGATTTCTGTTGACACTGCAATCAATTAATCAATATATCCAAGTTAAATCAGATGCTAGCACACTGCATGCCCAAAAGGCTCGGTAACAACCCTTGATCACAAGTCAGTTCCAAGTCTTAATGTTTGTGTTCAGCAGTATGCTACACTGAAGAAGTAATTTGGTAAGTACCAGTGCATTCAATCCCAGGAGCAAGAGAGAAGTGGAGAAAACTAGAAAGAAGAGGGATTCCCTTGTATTGAAGGCAGTCACCGCTGAGAGCCTAATGCTCCAGAATTTGAAATAAACGTGATTCCTCTACTGGGAGAACAGAAACAGGGAGAGGCTGGAACACCTCCTCACCTGGTGAGATGTCAGAGAAGAAAAATGTACATGGGTCTGTGTTAAATCATTAGCACAGTATTCATTGCCAAACAGCTTACAGCCAGGATCCCTTGCCAAGCAGACGCCACCCTACAGGCTATCCCCAAAACATGCCTGTGCTTAGTCACACCTTCTTTTGTGTCATTTCTCCTTCCCTCACCCATGCTATGGATTGTTGTACAGCACCTGAAGAAAAGAGCTGAGTTGCCACTGCCAGGAAAGCATCCGTCACCACAGTTTCCGAGTGCAGCGAAATATTCAGTTGTCGTGCAATGTTGCGGTAAAGACTGGGCCGAATGTACTCCAGCTCATCACCTAAAAAACAAAACAACAACAACATATTTACTTATTTATTTAAACATTTGTATCCCACCTTTCAGTTAATAGTTCCACAGTGTGGTATGACAAAAACAGTCAACACAATGCAAATTCTTAAAATCAATCAAAAGAATAGCACAACACAACAAAATCCGCCACAGAAAGAACCGAACACAACCCAATTCCTGTTTACTGAGGGTCAAACTAGATGACCTGCCAGATGCATGATTGGGGCCTGTAGTCTGGGGCACCACTTTACTAGGTCCAATTTTAGTCTCCATCCATCCTGTTTCTAATGATGGGAGACACCAAAGCAAGGCTTCCTAAAAAAAAACAAAAAACCACGCACAGGTTTGATCACATAAGAGCAAGTGATCTTTCTAATACCCGGGTCTTTGTAGACTAAAAATCAGTACATTGACTTGTGCCTGAAAATCCATAATACATAAGATGTATTTCCTGTGAAGCAGTTCTAGTGAAGATACCAGTGAGGCAGTTTTAAAACTAGCATGCTCTTTGTGTACTTTTGGTCAAACATGTTGTATTTTGTGCCAAATGCATATTCCTGAGCTCCACATGCAACTCAACTCAGTAGCCCAATCTGGCTGTTATCAGGACATGGATTTCTGTAGCTAGCCAAGATTCCAACCACATACTGATGCTGCATTCTGCAGTGTGCAATAATAACAAAGAAGGAAATTTAATTATACGTAGGCCATGGTAAGAGTATGACTGCTCACAGCAACATGAAGAGATGCTTCTAAATTAGAGGTCTGCAAGGGGGGGGATCATTTTATGACCCCAGTTTTGCTGTTAAAAGATTTGATCTGTTCCAGACTCACTGGTTTAATGAAATTAATATTCTCAATTGTGCTGGGTTTTTCATTTCAACACTCACATTTGTTTCTGTGCCTCTTTTTCTCTTGCTTCTACTGCAGTTGCCACCTCCTGTGGCTGCAGTGTGCAGCAGAGGTCTTTTGGGGGGGGGGGGACTAAATGGCAACTGCCACAGAAACATGGTGTTCCAAAAATGAATCTGTTTGTTGCACATCAAATTTGTTTCCAAACAAATAGAAAATGAACTGAATGGGCCCCTTTTGATTCAATTTTCACTTGATCAAAAAACAGGTGCACACCCTAATTCAAACAATGCTAAATCTTCTCAGGGTCTTCCAGGAATGAAAAGCTTCCTCTGGAACCAAATGTCACCTCCATCAACACACTAGCAAAAAGATAGACCTGTAGTTCACCCTGGATAATGCATCCTGAGATGAACCAATTATTTGATTGCACCAATATGTCTCCCCACTGTACTTCTTCCCTAACACCCACTTTGGGAAGAGTTGAAAGGAAATGGCAGTCAAAACAGTCATTGAACCAATTCCTTATATAAAAGTGAGCTGAAAATGGCTGGGTGAATCAGTCCGTTGATTCATCCAATGTCTGCAAAGCTTTAGTTGAATTAAGCTAAATTCATTTGGCAGAATGGCTTCTTGGTGAAATGTATGTGATGGAAGGAAAGGGTGCCTCATGTTTGCTTTGCATCCTTGTTGCTTGGGAAACACAGACAGCCACAGAATAGGGTCTGGAGTCATTCTACCAGGCTACTGGTGGAGCTGGGCATAAGACTGAACCACAAGAAGTCTTCTGAGCTAAAGCTATATCTTGTGAATACTCATCTCACATTTTATTTTGGTTTTTAGTACACACCGTCTTATTTCCCTCCAGGAACTACAGATTTCCAGGACTTCGGCATAAATGCAGATTTGTGCAATACTTAGTCAGGTATCTTTAGCCTACCATTTGGCATGCTAAGATGGGTCACAACACAACAGCACTCTAACATGTCAGAGGAAACCCATCAGGGCCATGGTCAGGACCTATTGGACCTTGCCCCATCTGAATACGACCCCAAGTGTTTAGCTTACATTAAAAAAAAACACAAGAATATGTCTCTAGGCCTTTATATTGTCACTACTTTGGTTTCTCCCAATTGTCCTGCTACTGCTTGTCACAGGTTTCCTGTTCATATATGCTTTTTCTTTTTTATCATTGGTGTAAATATCTTTATTTGCAAAAGATATTCAACATTCTGCCATTCTCCTCAATTCAAGGCAGCTCATGACAGGAAATACAAGAGTTATAAAACAAAAGAGCATACTAGAAAAATAATATGCAATGTATTTGTATCCATATTCCCACAGTTTTGCTCGAGTCCAAAAGGAAAAACAAACAAACCAGGAGCCCCTGCCTCAATGGTACAAGTAAATTCCTATAAAACTTCATCTAATATTACTGCCATCTCCATTTAGTGACATCTGTTTTCTGTAGCAGGGGTAGCCCAAACCCTGGCCTGGGGGCCATTTGTGGCCCTCAGGGACCCCCAATTCAGCCCATGGGGAACTCCCAGTCTCCAATGAGCCTCTGGCCTGCCAGAGACTTGCTGGAGTCTGTGCTGGCCTTACACAACTACTCTCAGCACAACGGCAAACTGTTCGACCATTCATGTGAGCGGTGGGCTGAGGGCTCCCCCTTCTGCTTATTGTTTCACATCTGTGAAGCAGCAGTGGCAGCAAAGGAAAGGCCGGCCTTGCTTTGCACAAGGTCTTTTATAGGCCTTGAGCTACTGCAAGACCTTCATTCATTAATATAAGTGCCATCTCTAATATATTCAGTTATGTAAATTTATGCAAATTTTAAATGTAAATTAATTTTTTCCCCTGGCTCCCAACACAGTGTCAGAGAGATGATATGGCCTTCCTACTAAAAAGTTTGGACACCCCTGTTGTATAGTATCGCTCTTGCAAGAGTAACAGCCCAGTCCTATCCCTCACCAGCCACACATGATGCAACAGCGCTGACAGAGTGTGTTGCTATATATGCAGTGGGGGGGGGGGGAGGAGGAGATCACCAGATGGCCTGGGAGAGATAAGTAAAAATCATTTTTACACCTCCCCATAAGCCATTTGGCTGCCAATGTCTCCTCGGACCTGTGTTAGCTTTTTATCTGGTGTAAATTTTAAGAGCTTTGGGGATATGTTGGGAGTAGAAAAGTAGAATATCTTGATGCGCTGATCCTACCGAGATTCTCCCCTCCCATCCCTTGTATGGCCTGATCCCTGCTCCAATCCTCCCCCAAACTGCTCCTGCCATCACCTTACCTGCTCCATCAAGGTGTCCAGGAGTCGCTGGCGCAAGCATAGATCTACCAGCCATTTGTGCTAACAGCTCCAAACCACATAACAGCAGTGTGGTTTTTGCACAGTTGGAACTGGGCTGATCACAGTGGATCCCACAATCCACTGCCAGAGGCCCTGAATAGGATTAGGCCATGATGATTTATCTCAAGACTCAAGGCATGTGAATTTACAGAATCATAGAGTTGGAAGAGACCCACAAAGGTCTAATTGAGTAATTGGATATTAACACACATCCTACCATGAACCATTACACTTATTGTGTAATAAATCCTCTAAGTGGGGCCAAGACGGTCTTAGTGCTATCTTTTATCTCACTGCAGCAGAAGCTAAGTGTCATCATGACTCTTGTACAAGATTCAACAAGCATAAGAGAGCATCCGGCTGCACTGTGCTCCCAGTTGGTTGCTTGCAGATCAGGCCTTTTTACCAAAATATGTGATTTCACAGACTGCAAAACACGTCAAGATTCTATTCCTGATTTGATTTTCATAAAATATACCAATTTCTTGGGCTGTAACAGATTCCTATTTGCACTTCCCTGGGAATAAGCCCCACTGAACACAATGGAACTTACTTCTGAGTAGGCACGGCTAGGACTGCACCATTGGAGACATTAGTGCTGGGAAGGGGTGAAAGCTGTGGATAGGGACCATTTCTGACATGGTGTAGTTTAGCCTCCTTTGTTGGGATAAAGGGTATATTTACACACCATACACCATTAAGCAACATTGAAGCAATTATGCAGTAATGATATTTAGCGGACAATAAGCCGAACTACAAATAATACAGACACCCAGAAAACCTCAAACAGATTTTGCCTAGCACAAAGACTCCACCCAAAAGGACACTGCTGGCTATAGAGACACACACACAAACATGATCATTGAAACAAAGCAACACACAACCACATACTGGAATTTAAGCTTTGTGTTTCTCTGGCCTTTGTCTTGAATATGTATTATCCCTGTGTGTACAGGAGGGGGATGGCACAAAGTGGATTCCATGAGTAAGGACATGATTATTCACCATTTTCTATGGGTATTGGGGTAAATGCCCTGATCACAGTTCTGGATCCAATTGGAGAACTGAAGGGAAGTATTTTTGGTGTTGGTCAAATGGTGAGCCACTTCCCTTCTCTGCTATGGCCAACCAACAAGACATATGGTCCAGGACCTCATCATGTTTCCATGTTACTTTATGCACACCAGTTCAATTTAAAAAGTTGAACGGGTGTCTAGACATATTAATGTACAATCCCATATCTTGAAAAAAGAAAATTGCAACCAAATGTGGTCAAAAAAAGTTAAAAACAAATGTTTGAAACTGTGCCCGTGAACCAGAGCAAGTGAAAGAATGAGAAATGGAACGCAGAAGAGATGACGGAATTAGGGAATGCTCTTGGGAGATTCTGTAATTGGCAGATAATGGAGAGACAGAGGTGGAGGCGGGAATAGTAACCTGGAGGCATCCCCAGGCAGGAAACGTCAACACTTTGTGAAACTGTGGCCAACTCACTTTCAGAAGTAATGACCTAAACAATTTATTGCAATGGAAAAATCAAACCACTAGAGAAACAAGGTAAGTATGTGTTCATACAATGCCCATTACACACAATGTGCATCTGTTGCAGCTTGTGCCTATCACAAAGCAACACTAAAATGCTTACCAGTGGGTGTGAATGGCCATGTCATGTCATGCAGCAATGCAAATAATGCAGAGACAGATGAGTAATGAGGATGACTTATGGTGCAATCCTAGGCATGCTTTCCTGGGAGTAATCCCCACTGAACACAGTAAAACTTACTTCAGGGTCAACCTACAAAATATTGCACTGTACATATGTAAGACATATGTAAGACAGACTAATAAATCCAATTTTGTTTCTGGCTTTGATGTAGTCACTGCCATCAAACTTGGTTCTGTTGAACATAATTGGCAATTTTATAAACTCTAAACATGCCTATAAGAACAGGTTATATTACACAATTTGTTTTTAAATGTATCAAACAGCCAGGGTTGGTCTGCATCAAAACTTTGTGAATGAGTAGTGCTTTTATAAAATGTATTTGCTTTTTCTTATATTTGAAATGAGAGCAATGTTTAGCTTACTTCACCTGAACAATAAATATGATATTTTGAAACAGAAAGCTGTAAAACTGCAAAATATGTGCCAAATAAGTCACAGGGGTGGGCAAACATTTTGGCAGTGTTGGTGGCCGGGAAAGAAGAATTAATTTACAGTTCAAATTTGAAAACATTTACATAAATGAATATATTAGAGACAACGTATATGAATGAATGAATTTTACTGAGCTTATTTATAATATGCATGAGAACTATGAACTGTTTGCCACACACCTCTGGCACAGTGAAAACATAAAGACCATTACCTTCTTGGAGTGCCCCTTCGCAAGGAGGGCTTTTACATTAGCTCGCTGCAATGTGTTGCCTTCTAAAGACCTACTTGGCAGGTTTAGAAATGCCCCGAAGGAAGAACGAGTCTGTAACTGTGGCCTTAGAGAGGTAGACTCTCTTTTACACATTGTTTTGCACTGTGTTGGCAATCATGTGCCTAGAGATCAGTACCTTCTCCCATTATTAAGAACTAAAAAAGGTCTTTCTGAGAATGTTTGCCTACAATTTTTGTTAGCGGGAGATTCTAAACTTGTGACCCTTCCAATTGCGAAATTTTTACACCTGAGTAACTTGAAGAGGGCTAATCTGTTGGTCCTAAGCAACCTGGAGTTACCGCGCAAGTAAATTGTTGTGTTTTAACCTTTATCTTTATTTGCTTTTTAACATATATTTATATATTGGATTGTGTAGAGATATTATGTGTTAATTTTTATGCCTAATAAAGGTTTGATTGATTGATTGATTGATTGATTGATTGATTGATTGATTGACATACAGACCAAGTCAGAAACACATGGAGACATAAGTTGTTCAGAGGCAATGGGGGAGGGGGGTAAAATAATTCCCAGGAAAAAGAAGAAACACATGGAGACTGTAAAAGGCCTTGCTCTAACTTGGTCCACAGCTCGCATTTGGTGGTTGCGACTGGCAGTCATGGGCCAGCGTGGGCTCCAATAGTCTCAGATGGGCTGAAGGCATACTGGAGACTTGGGGACTCCCTACAGGCTGGATTGGGGGTCCCTAAGGGCTGCAAATGGCCCATGGGCTGGGTTTGCCCACTCCTGAAATAAGACATTGTCAGAAATACATGACACCAGTGCAACTGAGCAGCCATACTGGTGGACTCACCATTGTAATTTTTAGTATGAGGGTTAAGGTAGTTTTATTCAAGATATATGCACATTTTCAGTCAGTGGCGTCGCTAGGGCGGTGTGGGTGGTGTGGGCTGCACCAGGTGATGCGCAAGGGGGGGTGACGTGCTACAGTCACAGTGGTTAGGAATAACCCCATCATGCTATACCATTGGATGCTGAATTTCTAGCAGAATGCATGGAGCCCTATGGAAAGTGAATCTGAGATGTATTGCGCATTTACTCCTGTGTAGGCGACCGTGCCTTAGTCGTTGGAAAAGGGCAGGCTGAGAAGAATCCAACAACACCAGAATGGCTCCTATCTCATGAAAGCAGCCTCCCAAAAACACCCAAGAAGGAGGTCCCACCCTCCAAGCTGGCAAATATATTGAGCCCTATGGAAAGCTAAACCAAGCCACATGGTCGTGTTTACTTGAGAATAAGCAAACATGCCTTGGCTTGTGGCCAGGTCAGGCAAAGGGGAATGTGAAGCTATCAGAATGGTCACGATTTGATGGGACTAGAGCTCAACAAATGCTTAAGAAGGCAGCCTCCCCCCAACCGAAAAAGAACAACACAGAGGCTTCAGCTAGTAAGCTGAATGTTTTCTATTTTAGACTTGTAAAGCCAGGTGGGTCCTGATAGTGATATGCTTAAAATATTAGATCTTAAATTGAACTGGGTACTGCATAGGGCTGAAAATCTTACTGATATTTGGGGGGGGGGTGTTATCGCAGGCAGGCTACAGAGTAAATTCACTTGGTGGAACAGGGCTGGCTTCACCTTATTTAATTATTTGTTTTACTTTAATTTAATTATTTATAATTATTCATTTTAATTTGCTTTAAGATGTCACTTCCAGCCATGACATCACTTCCGGTGGGTCCTGGATAGATTATCATTCTAAAAAGTGGGTCCTAGTGCTGAAAGTTTGAGAACTGCTGCAATAAGGTGTTAGTAAGTTGACATCAGGTATGTGTGTGTGGCACCACTAGTGACCAAAATCACAGTTTGGGGAAATAATTCCATCATGTTATATATCAATGTGTAATTTCATGCAGAATGCAATGAAACAAACCACGCTGAAATCTCTTTATTCTATCAAAAGGTACAGCCAAAAAACCAGTGGGGGTGGGGCAATGGTACATCACCACGCCCACCACCTGGGTTGTTACCCCGCCCACTGCATGGGGTGACGCACTGACCTCCCGCACGAGGTGATGCAAACCCTAGTGATGCCACTGTTTTCAGCTTTATATTAATAATTTGTACCTTTGTCCCAAAACGTAATGATCCAGGTTAAGTACTAATGGCATTTGAATGCAACTGGGGTTGTGCAACATCAGGAAACACAAAGCAAGCAAAGCAAGCAAAACAAGATTTCCATTAGTGGGAACAGGTGACTGAAATGTGTACGTTTGGTATTAATTTAAGCAAAATGAACAAACCATCTCCAATAGTAGAAGAGAAACAAAGTTAGTATTCATGAATGTGGTTTTAACTTTCACATCAGTAAACCAGAAGTGGAGTAGGGCAGGGATAGGAGAAGGTATAGGTTGCACAAGCTATTGGTAGTACTTTTGGGTAAAAAATCACGCAAAGACCTTGCACAGATGCATCCAAGAGTGCTAGTTCACACACAATGCATTTTTGCTGATGCATGTAGTCTCAAACATTCTGGGACACACTTGTCCAGGTGAGCCTGTAACACACAGTGTTATTCAAACTGTGAGGCGCGGCTCTTTAGGGGGGTGCCAGGAACTCAAAGGGGGGTGTCCTCTCGCAGCGATACAGTCACACCTCTTGGCAGAATACAAGCCCATCTTTCGCCTGTGGTCTGCGCTTTTTTTAAAGCAGAAGAATTGGGAGTTGCTGCTGCCGCAGCCCCGCCCTCTGCTCCCTCCACTCCAAGGCTGCCGCCTTCTGTGTTTGCTGCATGTTGTTTCCAAAGCTCTTCGACTCCAACCCCCATCTGGCAAGTACCCAGCATGCTCAGCTTGCAGTCCTTAACCCTCGCTGATCCTTGTCTGGTTGGTTCCTTGTTCCCAGCCTGGGATCGATTCTCATCAAAGTGAAATCTCTTTTCAACCCCCTCCCTCTTCCACTCCCCCCTTTCGATCTCCAAACCTTCCCGCTTTCCTCCCCCTCCCCAAATAAAATGCTTCTTATTTTACCAGTCATCAGGACTCTTAAAGTTGCTTCCATGCAGTTGGCAAAGTGGGAGGGGAGAGACAAGCACACACTTTACTTGGCCAGGAGCAGAAAAAGGGTACTGTTTTTAAAGTGATTTATTAATCTTGTTGTTTGACTGAAGACAAAAGGCTGTATTTTTAAAGTGATGAATCTTGCTATTTGAAGGGAATACTTATCAGCCATTGATGAAGTGATTGCCAGCCCAATCCTATCCACACTTTCCTGGGAGTAAGCCCCATTGACTCTAATGGGACTTACTTCTGAGTAGACATGCATAGGCTTGAGCTGTGCATCTCCTAGTATAGGAGACAAATCAGCTTCCTAACCAAACCCTTATCAGCTCTGATATGTTTTCATGGTCTATTTTTGTTTTCCCCACCAGCTGCTGGAAAAATTTAATTCCATTAAATTAATAAAGGATTCAATCCTATTCAAGGAGAATGGGAGAAATGACTATTGGATTGGGGTCCACAGGGGTGGGTGTGTGTGTGTGTGTGTGTGTGTGTGTGTGTGTGTGTGTGTGTGTGTGTAATGTTGGTGAGACTGGTTGTTCACAAAGTTCATTTGATAAAACAATTCTATTGGTATGCTTACAAAGTTTTAAAAAATGAGTCCTCCTGGACCAGACAAAATCTACCTACTCCAGCATCCTGTCTCCAACAGTGATCAGCAGCTGATCATTTACAAAGCATGTATATTGCTGTGTATTAATATATTTTTAAGACCTGCATTTAATTAATGATATGATTAATATAATTAATATTAATATAGTTAATATATATTTAATATTATATTATAACATAATATAATATATTTAATATAGTTAATATTTCTGGCTACTTCCTGTTTAATGATGTCACTTTCAGCCCTCAGGAACATGATGGGGAATCATGGCCAACAGCCACGGGGGTCAAGGGAGCCACTGGCCGGAAACGTTTGAGTACCACTGCTGTAACTGCATACTAGGAGCCATAGACAGCAGAAATTCCTATCACAGTAGCTAGAAGTCTGGCCATAATCAAATGAATTGCTGCTGACTATTCACAGTTGCCTGGTTCACACAATACGCTTGTCCATATGACCCAGAATGGAGTACTGTTCACATAAATATTGCATATGAGACAGCACTATAAATTATCCGCTCAAATCTGGCCACAGCCTTCAAAGCGTCCTCCAACAGATATTCCCATGTTGCCTCAGAGAAGGCTCGGAAAAATTATTTTCAAGACAAGGTAAGCATAACTGAACGATTAGGTTACACCCTTTTTTTTCAAGAGAGTAAGTTACACCCTTTTTCAACAGCTTGTCAACCTTGTATCTAACCAGAAGAGAGATTGCTTGGGTTCCAACATGACAGGCACACAGGGCTTGCCTGAAGCTGTGCAACATGAATCAGGCAGACAGTCAGTGAGTAGGCTGAATAGTCAAGAAGGCTCCAGATATCTTCTGCCCAGATGAGTGTAAAATAGTTGGTGACATATTTAGCTCTTTCACACTCACCTGGGTGGGGGAGTCCTCTTTACTTTTCAGCTTCCTCACTGGCTTGGCTAATTAAGTGCTCCTCTTGTTCCCAGGTAGCCAGAGTGCTCAGCATTTTTCTTGACTCTGTATCCTCCCCACCAAAGTAGAGGGGAAAAAGATCAAGCAGAGTAGCCACATCCAACATCAATTTTCCTACCCACATTTTGTGAGCAAGCAGCTGGAAAGTAGCTATAAAGCCACATCTTAGCAATGAGGAAGATGTCCAATGCAAGACAGACACATGAAATTACCACAATTACCAAAGGATCAAAGTGGCCCCGAACTGCATTTTAAAATGAGGACTGCAACGTTTAAGGCTGTAATCCTATGCTCACTTTCCCACAGGTAAGTCCCATTGAACTCAAGGGGGCTTATCTCTGAGTAGATAGGCATAAAATTTCACTGCAAGTCAGATTTAGGACTAAACTAGATATGACAAATTGCACAGTGTGACCCTGGGATTTCTGGAATGTTTTAGAAAAAAAATCAGAAAGTGCCAGAAAGTTTTTCAAACAGAACATTTTTAGAATCATGACCAATGCCCTCCTGAAAAGGATAGTGAGGAGATAACCCCCTATGACCTGCATGTGCTTGCCCTGTGCAAGAAAGGAAATAAACATTTAAAAAGTGGATCCAAGCGTATTTGTGCTAGATCTTTACCCTGCCTCACAACCCACAATCCAAGGGCTTCTCTCGGGGGGGGGGGGAAGCTTCCCATGCAGTAAACATGTACTCTAGCCTCATTTATTGTGCACAGTCTACACACCTTCCCATGTAGTGCCTACATTAGGGCTGACATTTCCCTAGCTCCAAGCATAATTTATTGTAGCGGAGGAAAAGTCACACGTCTGCCAGGGAACACATTCACTCCGATTACGATTACTGTGTGGAATGTGGCTGTGCAAGCATCACAAGCATCAATTGGATATTTGTTAAGACTTGATCACTGACAAGCAAGCAACACCATTCCCTTCTGTTTTTCTTTTTGTTTTTTAAAGCTGTGAAACCACCACACATTATACAGCTCCAGCACAGGAAGTCTCATCTAGATACCTTAAAAAGATAAGAGAGGTAAATATTGCAAACCTGCTCAACAATGCTTTGCCACTTTGGAAATCCTTTGAATTGTCAGCTTGGAATATTTTTAATCTTTGTTGGCTGTGTGCCCCAATATTCCTTCTCTAGAGTTGACCATTAATCTACCCGGATTCCTTCTTTGAGCAGAGGCAATCAGCAGCATAGGTACTCTCCAACCTCCATCCATAACACATAGGCAGAATATTCTACACATGGGGGGGGGGGGGAAATCAGTGGTAGAGCATCTGCTTTGCATGCAGAAGGTTGCACATTCAAACCCTGGCATCTCCAGGTAAGGCAGAGACGGTTTACTGTATAAAATCCAGGACAGCTGCAGACAATCCTGACCCAGATGGATCAATGGTTCAATTCAGTATAAGGCAACTTACTATGATCCTATGCCGTTACTTCCATTTCAGTGAAAAGGGACTTGTGCAAGAATATTCCACAAGGATGGGGGGAAAAACTCTAGGATCATTACCCAATGAACGGCACTTTAGCTGTTTAATCAGGAGGTTAATTGATTACTGTATCAGTTACAGTTGCATAGAGTAGAACACTGGTTCTGAAGCAGCCATTCTTTGTTTTTAGATGCTGCACATGTATACAATAGGAGGCACTGTCTTCAGATAGGCAGTCCCTTCAATGGGTGAGAAAAGAGGAATGCCTCTGAAGATGGCACCTGCCATCTGCATTCTTAGAAGAACCTATATGAGAAAGAATACATATTTTTAAAACTGTTGCCCAGATAATAATAATAATAATAATACAGGTATTTATATACCACCTTTCTTGGTCTTTATTCAAGACTTTATTCAAGGTGGTTTACATAGGCAGGCTTATTTAAATACCAATAGGGATTTTTACAATTGAAAGAAGGTTCTTTCTTTCAAGAACCACAACATTCAGGTGTTTCATTCTGATCTGGTTTCACATTCTGGCCTCCATCCTCCCACGCTCAGAGCAGATGAAATAACTGGGCTTCAGCTTGTGAGCTGCTTCAAGGTCGGTCGCACGGTGCCGGTGGTCTCGAACTGGCGACCTTGTGGATGTTATCTTCAGGCAAATGGAGGCTCTACCCTCAAGACCAGACCTCCTGATGGTATGGGGAACCTTTTAAAGTCAATGAAGTAACCAATGAATCTAACCAATTAAATACTGTCGTCCTAAATATGCGATTGGGGGGCCACTTCGAGTAATCGTGCGATAGTAGACGCTTTCTGCATTATGCTCATTCTTTGGGAGACATCATGGTTATGACCTTCTTTGCTGCTGGATAAAGCCCAGAACCCATCATTATCCAGGACTGTTGTGTTACAACTGGGCCTCTCAGCATAGCTATTACCACTGTACAGAAGAGTTTTGAAAACTTCATTAAGGACTCTCAAAAGCAGTGATTATTTGCCACTTTTGCAATCTTCTGGCAGTTTAAATTAAGCCAGCCTCTAAGCAGATGGAATACCAGAGGTTTCAGAGAAACCTGCAAGGGAAACATTTGACTCTGAACAGTTGAATTGTTCCATGTGATCTGATAAAACCGCAGGAAGTGTGGTGTGTACATGCACAGGCCTGATAAGAGGGAATGTTACCCACTAGTACGGCCGTGTGGGGCAGGCTGCCTGCACTGGGAACATGGGATTCCTTCTAGGATAAAACAGAGAAGGAAGGAAGCAGAGGACAGCTGCTTCTGAACAGGAAAAAGAAACACTTTTAGTGTGAAGAACGGATAGGGCAAAGCGCAAACTCCAAACAGAGAAGGGTATTCTTTAACTACCAGAAGACTCTACCTTTGAGAGAGTGAGATGCTCTCCAACATTACATAATACATCAAATGAGATTTCAATTAACAGTAGCCTAGTGCATCACCTAAATGCATCTTCAGCTTTGGAAATAGAAAGTTCACCTTGTTGCTCTGTTTCTTTCAGATCTCCATCTTGGAAGGAATCTGTAAATTTCAAGTCAGCATTCCATCTTTAGATTGCATCAGTTCATTCTTTGATTTATACCCTGCCTATTGTCTTTCAAACTAAATGATTTTACAGTCCCAGCAATGGCATAAAAAGATCATTTGGCACCCAGGGCCCATACATTTTGGGTATCCTCCCCATGTCAAAATTATTTTCAGTAATAGTCATGATATGAAATGAATAATAATAATGGCCAGAGAAGAAGTGCAGACAATGAATGTTTTATTTTCTGAACTTAAATATATTAGGTTTCACATATGTGGTGAACATTAGAGATCCTAACCCAAAACAAAACAGGGAAGGAATGCCTATCAAGATAATACACAGTGGGCTTGCAGTCTATCACACATACAAAAGCAGTTTTGTTGTAATATAGAAGAAAGGCAAAACATATGTACGTTTATGAAGAATATAGTTGGTTTTCTGAAATGCTTGCAGCAAGCTATTTATTCCCAGTGGTAATCCCAGTGTAATCCACGTTTTGTTACTTAAGACAGCTGTGTTTTCCTTTTCTGGTTTTTTGGCTATAATGTTTGATAGAATAGAGATATTTCACTACAGTTTGTTTTGTTGCATTCTGCATGAAATTACACATCAAAGGATATATAACATGATAGTATTATTCAAAAATACCAAAATTTTTAAAATTAGACAGCAGCCTCTGTCCCCCCTCCCCCTGGCAGTTTAGCACCCAGGGCCCGCAGCCCTCCATGTACACATCACTGAGTCCCAGGTTGCTGGGGCTCCTTCAACATGCCCTCCATGCATATTTTTGCTTATCATCTGCCAGGTGAAAAATTCGGTAGATTCTACAGTTTAGAACTCAAAAGCTTGGGCTTCTAAAAAAAAAAAAAGTACTTTTGTTAGTCTAATAAAGCATTGTCTGACCTTGGACTGCAAACTGGTTACTCTGCTTGGAGTAAAAGCTCCCACGACATTTATTTCTAAGCATGAATATGATCAGCTCCAATCGTGGCATCACGTCCATGTGATTTTCCAGGATAGTACAAACCATTATGATCTGTACCACAGAGTCTGCAGAGTGATAACCACATGAACACTGTGTATTTGCCCTTCTCCAAATGGTAATGAAGACATTTGAAAATTTAAATTTGATACTAGCTTGCTGAGGCAATCTTGGCAGGATAAGTGCCAGTGATCTGCTGAACACCACACCTACCTCACACCCAAGATGTTCCCCCACACCCAAGGTGTTCCACACTCACCACAGCTAAATGGGTTTAGATTTTTTGCACTAGTTCTGTTGTAGGGTATAGATGCTTGGGGTTCCAGGCTGCTGACATATGATTAGGTAACAGCAAAAATACATGATGACTTTTGCAATCCTATTGAACTCTTATGATAGAAGGGAATTCTAGGTGTGGCGGGACAACAGGAAGTTGCCTTACACAGAGGTGGTGTTTCCCTCAAGGTTTCTAGGAGTGTTTTATTTTCATGTAGCATTGCTTAGACGGAATGCCAAGTTCTTGTACCTATCAGTCAGTTCCTAATCAGAATGTAACAGCCAGGACAGTCATCAAGGAAACGCCTTAAGATTTGCTCCAACACTTGCTAGCCCTTCGAAATGCTCACCACCAACATATCAAAGGAATGCCAAGTCCTCACACCCTGGCCTGCCTCCTGAGGGCAAAATAAAGTGGAGACACAAAAACAGTAGGAAAAACTGGGAGAGAACCAGGGGTAGAGAAAGGAGATGAAGAGATGAAATGATTTGGGTCTCAGACATTTGGAAGGACTACCTTCCCCCATGTAATCCTTGCAGGCACATTAAGCTTTTATCCGGAGACTATGCTCTGCACGCCTACTCTGTCAGAGGTAGGATGGGTGGCCTACCATGGGTGGTAGGTAGGATGGATGGATGGGTGGTAGGATGGGAAAGAGAGAGAGGTCTTCTCAGTGGTGGCACTGTGGAATTTCTTTCCTAGGGACAGCTTCATTTCCTTTTGCCTTTTAGGCAGCTGGTGAAGATTATGCTGTTATGACATGGTTTTTAGAGTAGTAGGGCATCTGGCACAAACCTGAACTATTCAATGCCTTTGTTAAAGGATTTGCTGCCGTTTTGATGAATTGTTGTTTAGGATGAGCATTTTTAACCTTTTGTATTTGATTGTGAACATCGTTAGCTGAAGGCAGCATATAAACTTTATTTAAAATTAAAACAAATATTGAAATAAGAATGGCAGCAGGAAGGTAATGAAAAATTACTCAAACAAAAAGAAATATAAACTGTACTGGAAAAAGGAAGGACATTTTAGGAAAGAGCAAAATATAGATAGATAGCAGCATCACCATAGGGAGCTCCATGTCATATTTAGAACTAGAAGTGTGGTTGAGGGAAAGGAAGGAAAGGAGAAGCAGAGCTCCAGGAGTTCTCCTACAGCAGGAAGGGGGATGACCTCAGCAGGATCATTCAGGTGCTGCTTTTGAAACATTTTTTCAAAGAGCAGCTGAAAAAAGGCTCACGCTCAACAGGAGATGAATTTTGCCTAGGGGCGTTTAATGCCTCTATGCCATTCTCTTAATGAGGAGGCTGGTTAGAAGGAGGTTGAAAGGGAGGGTAAAAAGTGTCCAATCTCTCCAGAGTGCATGGAGGCTGCTTAAAACAACAGTAATAGAGGCCCAGCAGAGGTGTATACCGCAAAGAAAGAAGGGTTCCACTAAATCCAGGAGGGTGCCCGCATGGCTAACCAGCCAAGTTAGAGAGGCTGTGAAGGGCAAGGAAGCTTCCTTCCGTAAATGGAAGTCTTGCCCTAATGAGGAGAATAAAAAGGAACATAAACTGTGGCAAAAGAAATGTAAGAAGGTGATATGGGAAGCCAAGAGAGACTATGAGGAACGCATGGCCAGCAACATTAAGGGGAATAATAAAAGCTTCTTCAAATATGTTAGAAGCAGGAAACCCGCCAGAGAAGCGGTTGGCCCTCTGGATGGTGAGGGAGGGAAAGGGGAGATAAAAGGAGACTTAGAGATGGCAGAGAAATTAAATGAGTTCTTTGCATCTGTCTTCACGGCAGAAGACCTCGGGCAGATATCGCTGCCGAAACGGCCCCTCCTGACCGAGGAGTTAAGTCAGATAGAGGTTAAAAGAGAAGATGTTTCAGACCTCATTGATAAATTAAAGATCAATAAGTCACCGGGCCCTGATGGCATCCACCCAAGGGTTATTAAGGAATTGAAGAATGAAGTTGCAGATCTCTTGACTAAGGTATGCAACTTGTCCCTCAAAACGGCCACGGTACCAGAAGATTGGAGGATAGCAAATGTCACGCCTATTTTTAAAAAGGGAAAGAGGGGGGACCCGGGAAACTATAGGCCGGTCAGCCTAACATCCATACCGGGTAAGATGGTGGAATGCCTCATCAAAGATAGGATCTCAAAACACATAGATGAACAGGCCTTGCTGAGGGAGAATCAGCATGGCTTCTGTAAGGGTAAGTCTTGCCTCACGAACCTTATAGAATTCTTTGAAAAGGTCAACAGGCATGTGGATGCGGGAGAACCCGTGGACATTATATATCTGGACTTTCAGAAGGCGTTCGACACGGTCCCTCACCAAAGGCTACTGAAAAAACTCCACAGTCAGGGAATTAGAGGACAAGTCCTCTCGTGGATTGAGAACTGGTTGGAGGCCAGGAAGCAGAGAGTGGGTGTCAATGGGCAATTTTCACAATGGAGAGAAGTGAAAAGCGGTGTGCCCCAAGGATCTGTCCTGGGACCGGTGCTTTTCAACCTCTTCATAAATGACCTGGAGACAGGGTTGAGCAGTGAAGTGGCTAAGTTTGCAGACGACACCAAACTCTTCCGAGTGGTAAAGACCAGAAGTGATTGTGAGGAGCTCCAGAAGGATCTCTCCAGACTGGCAGAATGGGCAGCAAAATGGCAGATGCGCTTCAATGTCAGTAAGTGTAAAGTCATGCACATTGGGGCAAAAAACCAAAACTTTAGATATAGGCTGATGGGTTCTGAGCTGTCTGTGACAGATCAGGAGAGAGATCTTGGGGTGGTGGTGGACTGGTCGATGAAAGTGTCGACCCAATGTGCGGCGGCAGTGAAGAAGGCCAATTCTATGCTTGGGATCATTAGGAAGGGTATTGAGAACAAAACGGCTAGTATTATAATGCCGTTGTACAAATCGATGGTAAGGCCACACCTGGAGTATTGTGTCCAGTTCTGGTCACCGCATCTCAAAAAAGACATAGTGGAAATGGAAAAGGTGCAAAAGAGAGTGACTAAGATGATTACGGGGCTGGGGCACCTTCCTTATCAGGAAAGGCTACGGCGTTTGGGCCTCTTCAGCCTAGAAAAGAGACGCTTGAGGGGGGACATGATTGAGACATACAAAATTACGCAGGGAATGGACAGAGTGGATAGGGAGATGCTCTTTACACTCTCACATCATACCAGAACCAGGGGACATCCACTAAAATTGAGTGTTGGGCGGGTTAGGACAGACAAAAGAAAATATTTCTTTACTCAGCGTGTGGTCGGTCTGTGGAACTCCTTGCCACAGGATGTGGTGCTGGCGTCTAGCCTAGACGCCTTTAAAAGGGGATTGGACGAGTTTCTGGAGGAAAAATCCATTACGGGGTACAAACCATGATGTGTATGCGCAACCTCCTGATTTTAGAAATGGGTTAAGTCAGAATGCCAGATGTAGGGGAGGGCACCAGGATGAGGTCTCTTGTTATCTGGTGTGCTCCCTGGGGCATTTGGTGGGCCGCTGTGAGATACAGGAAGCTGGACTAGATGGGCCTATGGCCTGATCCAGTGGGGCTGTTCTTATGTTCTTATGTTCTCTTTTCAAAGGGCTGCCTTAGAGCACTTTATAGCTACAAACAATGGGAGAAAGTCTCAATGAACACAGTGGGACTTACTTCCAAGTAAACGTGCAGCAGCTAGTCTTATTATGCTAGCACTTTTATATTTATTTGGGATTTCTAAAATGTTGTTCTTATATGTTTGATTTAAACTTTTGCAACCCACTCCAAGAGCTTGGAAAGAAATGAGCTAGAGCTAGATATTTATAGAAAGTTTCAAAGCAGGAATGAGTAAGGAGAAGAAAACACCAATTAAAACATTTAAAGTTGACTGTTGCTATAGAAGGTGAAATGTGTCTTTGGCAGGATGTCATGACAAGCTCCTGCCCTTCAAAGAGTTCTTCTAGACACTACCCTTCTAGACACTGCTGTCTAGAAACGATCAGCATAAAGGCTGTGACCACTCCTTTTTCTCACTCTTATGGGCAACCCTATTCCCTCCATGATGGATGTGATACAGTGAAGCTCAAAACACCTGGAATCCATGTGTAACATTTCAGAATGCTTACCCTGGATAACCAGAGGAAAATTTTATATGAGACATTCTTATGGGGGGTCTTCTTTGTATGTCTGACAGACAAAAGAGCTTTCCATTTCTAATGGTGCAATCCTATCCTCCATGCTGCTGCTGCCGCTGCCAGGCTGCCTCTAATGCAACTCGAATACAACTGACAGCCAGAGTTCCCAAGGAGCTTTGCACCAAATACTGTTCATTCAGTTTTTCTGCAATAGCAAATTGAAGCAACAGCACCCAATTCCTCTACTGATGCAAAGTTCCTTGGCCACATGGCTGCCAATTGTGTTCAAGCACTGACTAGTTGGTGTCACCACCAACAGCAAAGCCAAACAAGAGCAACAAAAAACTGTTGTGCTCAAGAAAAAAGATCCACACACTGAAGTCAAATGGCATTGGATTGTTGGCACTGCAATGTTTTCTGGGATGGGGATGCAACTATTACAAATACCAAAACTGCATGCAACTGAACTGGCAGCTCCCCAGTTCATCATCCCTTCTGTTCACCATCAGTTACAGTCAAGGGGAACTGAAAGCCAACATTTGCTTAGCAGAAACAGATGTTAAACTAATCTATTATAGGCAGGCTGTAGGCAAACCTTAGTGAGGTAACCACATTTTAAATGCATCTGGAGACAGAGGCTGTTCTTCAGAATCTCAAGTGTGGTATGGTTGAAGGTTTGAGCCATTTAGTTATTTGATTTTTCTCTGTAAACCGCTTTGTGAACTTTTAGTTGAAAAGCGGTATATGAATACTGTTAATAATAATAATAATAATGCTGCCTTTGGTGCAGACTTTTGTTTCTTTCATCCTACTGTCACTTCTGGTGAAGATAATGTCTCAGGTTTTTGAAGCACAATGAAAACCTGCAAACCTATTCCATCATATCATTGCAGAATGAAAGAGAAATGAGTGTGCCTACCATGAGCAATATACACACACACAAATATACACACCTCGTTTTACACATGCTTGATTTAGGAATTTTTGGAAGAACGTTTAGTTAATACCAAAACCTAATTTATGGCACAAACCTAAACCCCTCCCCTGCCGGCATAACAGAGTTGCGCCAGCAGGGGATGCTTTATGGCCGTCACAAAGCCGCTTCCACAGATGCGTTCTACAGGCCTGCCAGTGAGGAGGCTGCAGTGGCCTCCTGGGTACCAGTGGCACATAGACACTGGAGCAGCTAAGCCTGCACAAGGGGTTGGAGGGAGGTGGAGAGGGACTGAAAGGGGTGGGGGAAGGCAGAACATGGGAGGGCCAGGTGAAATGGGGCTGCGATGGAGGAGGGAGGATTGGCACACACTGAATCCCAACCCCCCCTCCTGGGCCTGATCCACCTCCACAGAACAATGCAAACTTGCACCAGCAGTTACGAAACGTGCAGGTCCGGGTTGTCCCATAGTGGCTGTTGGCCTACCCTGGGGCAAAGGGGCAAATGCTCCCTTATCCTGAGGAGACCTCCAGCAGCTGAAAATCCCCCACAGGGTACAGCAGCAGCTGCGCCAGCACTGCTGCATCGCCGTGTGAGGATTTAGTTAGGATTGGGCTGCTATGCTCATGCTTTTTGGAATAATGCTGTCAAACTTCTCAAGTGCTCCCGCACATTAGGCTGGCAGCATAGCCCTGTGCAACGCCTGCTGGGCGTAGTACAACAGTGATGGTGTTCACAGAACAGTAGCCCACCACTTTCTCCGTCAGTTTATGCAGCCTCTTTGTTCCTTTTCAGTTGCAGTAATTCACACATTCCCAGTAGCCTTCCTCCTCAACCTTCCACCTACGCCATCTTAGGCAAGCGGAAGTTGCCAGTCGTCGATGCAAGTGTTAGCAGTTACATTCAAAAAGTGATTTTAAACAAACAATTTAAGATGTTTTTTACTGCTGTTTTATTTATTCACTGTTCTTTCTTTATTAATGAATGAAAATAGTCATGAATGAACCATTTATTTTGTGATGTAGACAGTTTTCCCCTAACTGGTGCCATTTACATACATTCACAATAAAAATATTTTTAATTTATGTGTTTTTGAGACATGCTCTGCTTTTCAAAAACGTAACTCTCTGTCTCTCCCCCCCCCCAACTGTGACTTAGGAAGTCTAGAATAATACAAGGCTGCATACAGCTGTACATGGACACACATGGACACGGACACACAGTTGGTATTGCTTTTCCAGCACCCGTATAAAGTGTTTGTTCAGTGTTTTTTCTTAAGCTTTTCTAAAGACTCCAAGAAGGGGCGAAAGCAGCTTAGAGACTGACCCACAGGTCAGCCAATCAGCACTCTGCAACTCCTCTGCAAACAGAACTCAGCCAATCAGCACTCTGTGGCAAACTAGGAAAAATTCAATGGGGATAGCACATGGACAACAGTATATGGCACCCATGTTTAAAACGCACTAAGGGCACTTCCACATTTGGGTTTATGGCTAAATCTTTGTACCTCGGTACACATTCTAAGGACCAAAGTGACATTAATTGCCAGGGCTGCCTTCTTTTGTAAATACCATGCATGTAGAGGTCTGATCTGGATTGGAACTATGGCAGCAATGGGAGTAGGGAGCCTATCTTTCTAACCCACCTGCCTCAATCAGGGCCTTATACACATACCCTATACAAAAGAAAACTGCGCTGGCAATTTGTTTATATTAATTTGGCCTTAGCAGTGCTCTCTTTTCAAGCACACATGAGTAATTGGGTGGTCCAGAAGTCTGGGCCAAGCATACCATGCTTGTGTTATTTTAAGGGCATGTGACTTCCCTAATTGAACAGCTACTGAAGAATATGACTAAACATCATTCACTTGGATGTCCAAACAGAAATTAGTTCGTTCTCTAGGGACTTCTTAATATCTTGTCGAAACCTCTCAGCACCCAAGATTTTCCCCAGATCCACCCAGACATTCCAAAATTCTAAAGTGCTACTCTCACAGCAACTCCGACAATTTGAAATGAGATTACTTACCTAATCTCAGAAGTATGTGGGACACCTCTGCCAACTTGCCACCAGGAACAGGTGCACTGTATTCAGGCTTGTTCCAGCCAATTCCTGCCCGAATCAATCGGGAGTGAATATAGTCTCTGCACAGCACCTTCGCCTGAGAGACAAGCTCCTTGTCCGTGGGAGTCCGATCAAACACTTCCATCACTTCTGCAGCAAAGACAGAAGAACGGCGTAGTACTTCCATCTTCATCACCTTGCCCCAAACATGTAGGAGTTTGCTGTCATGAGGAGTGTGCTGGTGGGGTACCTTGAGAGAAATCAATCAGTGTTGCTTAGAAGGATTCACTGCAGTCTGGATTCAATGCAGCCCTTACAACAAACATGCTTCTGAGCTACCTGGTTGGTAAGAAAATGAAGACGTTAATTAATAGCGCAATCCTAGAAATGTCTACTAAGAAGTAAGTCCACTGTATTCACAGCGGAATTTTTCCAGGAAACTATGTGTAGAATTTCAGCCAAAAGGAAGTATGAATGAACCATACAGACTATATATCATCACCAACAGGTTTCAGTCAACTTCAGCAGAGCTAACCCTATAGGTCAGGAATTAGTTACTTGCAAAAATAAAAGCCAACACAAATCACACTCGTCAGATTTTAGGATGCTTCAGAGACCAACAGGGGATGAAGACACAAAATTAGACTTGCAATTCCATTCCCCCCCCCACTCCTCTGTTAGCCCTCCTAAGTATCAGCAGTTTTAAAATTGATTTCCAGAGTCTAATAATTATTTTTTGTAAAGTTTATGTTCAGAAAGCACATCTTGCCAAGTAGACTGCAGTAACCTTAAGCAAACACAAAATTCCAACAGCAGTAACATCTGCAAAAAACAAAACAAAACACCAAATCACATCAGCCACTGAGTCAAAACATGGCTCTCTGGGAGATCTGGATTGCAACATGTTGTCAGCATGGCCTTCACTCACCACGGGAAATCCCCCAAAAGCTTTTTGGTGCAAAAAACAAAAACTGAACTACAATCAATCTCCAACTAAGGAAAGAAGCACCGGATCAACTTGGCATTATTCATAAAGAATCATAGTATTGTAGGACTGCAAGGATCACTCCATGAAGTCCCAACACTGAAGCACCATTTAGTACACTCCAAATATTCCTAGCAGAATAACAGTGCAGTCCCATGCATGTCTACTCAGATCTAAGCACCACTGACTTTAATGGAACTTATTCCTAGGTAAGTATGCATAGGCTTGCAGCCAAACTCATTTTATTGATCTCAGATCCTGGTATAAACAAGAGAAATATAGGCTCCAAGGTGGTCTTATAGCGTTGCATGCACAAGGCCACAGGTTCAAACTCTGGCACCTAGGACTACAAGAACTGGAAGAGCTCCCCCTTGAGGGACAGCCTCCAGGAGTCACATCAGGCAACACTGGGCTAGATGGACCAGGCTCTGTTTCAGGGTAAGGCAATGATGTATCTGCAGGAAGACCAGGGGTTGCCACACCAGTTTTCCTGCTCAACAAGTTGGAATTGACCTGAATGTCACTGGCATCAAAGCACATCATATGTTACAACCCACCCACTTAAAAACAAATTAAAACACAAAAAAAAATCTTATTTTCTCTTTCCATTTTTCTCTTTCCATTTCCTTGCAGGACAAGCAATGCCATCGTGAACACATAATGTAAGATCTTTCCAAAGCATAAAGGCATGCCCTCCCAATACACACACACTTGAAATCAGAGTCATAAATAGCATTTGGGTACCAACAGCACATTCCTAGGCACACCTAATCAGAAGAAAGTTCAATTGTGTTCAATGGGGTTTGCTCCCAGGAAAGTGAGTGTAGGATTGCGGCAACCCAAACCATCACCTGAATTTGGTCTCAGTAAGAATAACCGATGCTCAACAATGCACTTTGTCATTTGGGGACACAAAGATGGGCTTGGAAGCCTCCTGCTGTCCCACATCAGTGACAGGAGACTGGGATGGAGGAACTGCCCACCTTACTTAGTCTACTCTAAATGCACCAGAGGCGGAAAAACAAGCCAGCCACAGCAGATGCAGCGCATAAAGTAAGCCAGAGCTAGCAAGCCACTTACCTTTCTCATGCACTTCCAGCCCCCAGAGACCTCCTTGATACTCCCTTCCCGGGAGGAGCCCGCTCCTCCTCCAGGGGCTCGGCTGCATAGAGACGAGGAGAAGGTTCAGCGGGCGATGCTGCGCGGCGCCGGGTTCTTCGTCCCAGCCGCGCTCCTTCTCGCAGTCTGCACTGAGCCTCCCCGCTGCCAGCTCTCGCCCTGCGACTTTGGAGAGGGAGGAGAACTCCTGGCTGTAGCCTTGTAAGGAAGGTGAATTAACCGGGAGGCGGAGCTCCAGCTCGTTAGGAAGAATCTCCCCGCCCCTTTGTCCTCGCTCTTAAGGAGGCGCCAGGGATAGGTAGGGGGTTGCTTCTCATCCCAGCCTCCAAGAAACAGTATCACATGCACATTCCTTCTGGAGGGGCTTGACTGCATGTGAGAAAAACCCCTATGTCCCTTGCAGACAGCAAGGCCTCTCTGTTCCCTGTCTGTGAAATGGGCACAACTGTGAGCTGTCTCAGGGCCCAATCCTATCCAACTTTCCACTGCCAGTGCAGCTGCAATGCAGTCCCTAGGCAAGGAACAAATGTTCCCTTACCTTTTGGAGGCTTCCATAATTACCCTCCACCATAGGATGTGATACAAGGACATCTGCAAGAGGGATCTGAAGGCCTTAGGATGGAACTCAACAGGTGGGAAACCCTGGCGTCTGAGCGGCCGGCTTGGAGGCAGGCTGTGCAGCATGGCCTTTCCCAGTTTGAAGAGACACTTAGCCAACAGACTGAGGCAAAGAAGCAAAGAAGGAAGGCCGATAGCCAGGGAGACAGACCAGGGACAGACTGCACTTGCTCCCATAAGAACATAAGAACAGCCCCACTGGATCAGGCCATAGGCCCATCTAGTCCAGCTTCCTGTATCTCACAGCGGCCCACCAAATGCCCCAGGGAGCACACCAGATAACAAGAGACCTCATCCTGGTGCCCTCCCTTGCATCTGGCATTCTGACATAACCCATTTCTAAAATCAGGAGGTTGCGCATACACATCATGGTTTGTACCCCGTAATGGATTTTTCCTCCAGAAACTTGTCCAATCCCCTTTTAAAGGGGTCTAGGCTAGACGCCAGCACCACATCCTGCAGCAAGGAGTTCCACAGACCGACCACACGCTGAGTAAAGAAATATTTTCTTTTGTCTGTCCTAACCCGCCCAACACTCAATTTTAGTGGATATCACCTGGTTCTGGTATTATGTGAGAGTGTAAAGAGCATCTCCCTATCCACTCTGTCCATCCCCTGCATAATTTTGTATGTCTCAATCATGTCCCCCCTCAGGCGTCTCTTTTCTAGGCTGAAGAGGCCCAAACGCCGTAGCCTTTCCTGATAAGGAAGGTGCCCCAGCCCCGTAATCATCTTAGTCACTCTCTTTTGCACCTTTTCCATTTCCACTATGTCTTTTTTGAGATGCGGCGACCAGAACTGGACACAATACTCCAGGTGTGGCCTTACCATCGATTTGTACAACGGCATTATAATATTAGCCGTTTTGTTCTCAATACCCTTCCTAATGATCCCAAGCATAGAATTGGCCTTCTTCACTGCCGCCGCACATTGGGTCGACACTTTCATCGACCAGTCCACCACCACCCCAAGATCTCTCTCCTGATCTGTCACAGACAGCTCAGAACCCATCAGCCTATATCTAAAGTTTTGATTTTTTGCCCCAATGTGCATGACTTTACACTTACTGACATTGAAGCGCATCTGCCATTTTGCTGCCCATTCTGCCAGTCTGGAGAGATCCTTCTGGAGCTCCTCACAATCACTTCTGCTCTTCACCACTCGGAAAAGTTTGGTGTTGTCTGCAAACTTTGCAACCTCACGGCTCAACCCTGTCTCCAGGTCATTTATGAAGAGGTTGAAAAGCACCGGTCCCAGGACAGATCCTTGGGGCACACCGCTTTTCACCTCTCTCCATTGTGAAAATTGCCCATTGACACCCACTCTCTGCTTCCTGGCCTCCAACCAGTTCTCAATTCATGAGAGGACCTGTCCTCTAATTCCCTGACTGTGGAGTTTTTTCAGCCTTTGGTGAGGGACCGTGTCGAACGCCTTCTGAAAGTCCAGATATATAATGTCCACAGGTTCTTCCACATCCACATGCCTGTTGACCTTTTCAAAGAATTCTACAAGGTTCGTGAGGCAAGACTTACCCTTACAGAAGCCATGCTGATTCTCCCTCAGCAAGATTCTCCCAGTGTGGAAGGGATTGTCACTCCCGAATCGGCCTTTTCAGCCACACTGGACGCTGTTCCAGAACCACCATTCAGAGCATGATACCATAATCTTTCGAGACTGAAGGTTGCCAACTACTACTATAGGATGCAATGTACACCAGATAGGCACAGCTACACCAGGGCTGGAAAGTTGATTAGGATATGGCCCTCAAAAGGATGTTGTTACCTGCTTTGTTCTGGGACAATGTATCCAAAAGGTGTCCCATGCTTTCTTCCTACAACTCTTCCTGGATTTAGTAGCGGTTTTCCCCAGCCAACGTGTCTAACCCTGTGGAGGTTTCTGGACACCCCCCCCCCAATCAGAGGACCAGATGTCCTCTTTTTCCAGGACATGTCCTCTTTTTTAGCCTCATGACCTGGAAAAGAACTTCAGTGCTCTCCTTTTCCCTGTGAGCGGGCCCCTGAATGCAGCGCATAGCCTTCTGGAAATTAATAAATTATATGTAATATAGTTTAAATTAAGCACTATAAGTAACATAGTGTTTAATTTAAATTAATCACATGAAATCTATACGTGTTTTTAGCTTTTATTTCGTCATGTCCTTTATTTTTCTTGAATGTTCTACATTTTGGAGTACCTTGTCCTCTCTTGTGGTTATGACATCTGGTCACCCTGCCCCCATTCCATCAATCGCACACTGTTGAATCGCACCACTAGGTCACCCTCTTCTCCCTGCTGGGTTTTTGCTGTCACTGACCTGAGACTGGGAAAATGAAAAGGTTCTTCTTCCTGAGAGCACATTCAGTTTGATAACGTTCGCCGGGTAGATTGTAGCTGCACTGTTGTCAGTGATGATCTGACCACAAACCATTCCCCCCGCCCTTCCTTCCCATATGCATTCTCCATTTCATGACTTTAAAACCACCTTTATTTGGATGCTATGCAGTCCTGCATGGTACAATTTCAACATAGACTAAATACTCATCCTTTTTTTTAGAGGTAGAATGTAATAAGGCTTGCCATTGCAGAAATGCTCCCCCCACCAATTCGGAGAACCTTTTGTAAGCTTTACAGTATTTTAATTTTCAATTATTTGAAAATCAAGGATTCTTTTTCTCTTGTGCTGGAGTACTCATGTCATCAAATTTTGCATGGAGGATGTTAAAGCTATCTCCTTCATCGTTATATGCAAATGAAATTTAACAGTACAGTATGACTGCAGAGGCTAAGGTGTTGCTAAAATATGCTCTGGTTGTGCAGGAAGACTTCCCCAAGGATCCCTCTGAGCCTGTGCAAAGTGCCTTCCCTCACCCACAGCCGCACATATCTGGGATTATTGGCACAGAGATTGATTTCAAGCAGAATAGCAGGTCAATCCTATTCCCCCCCTCCCCCACAGATGCATCAATGCCAAAATTGTGACTGCTCCTGTGCCACTGCTGCCACTGCTGCCACCAAACCTGCTCCATTCCCGGACCCAATCCACCCTTTTTGCACCCCATCACAGCACAATTTGCTTTCCTGTCTGTTGTAGGGATTACATAATTTACGATTGAAAACATCACCAATCAACAGACCTCAGCAGCAGGACCTCACTAAATGTGGATTTGTCATACTCATACTTCACGGTTCAGTTTCAATTCCCCAAACTACAAGACTTGAATAAAAATGCATTACCACAAATATTTGTCTTGTCCCAGACACAGTCCTTAACCTTGTGACAGACGACTAGGGTGAGAACAACTGTAGAAATGTTTGTGCCCAGTCATGCAAGAGGCATGGCAAATGTACCTAGCAGGAGGCTAAATGCAGGATAGTTCACCAGTCTTATCCTTCCCCAGTTGTGTTGAGCTGGAATCACAACATTTTTTTTTATTTGGAAATGCACAAGTGTATTTCTATGTATGTACCCTTTTCATTTCAAATAAGTCACTAGTTTAGGATGAAACACTAACATAAAGTTGCCAAACTGCTCCAGAGATTGAAGGGAAAAAGTGTGGGTTTGTGACATCACAGGTAGTGGGCAGTAAATACCCCCAGACATCCTCCATGGATGGATCTTCCTCATTTAAGTTCTATCACAATTAAAACCTACAGAATTTTTTTTTTTAAAGAAGCTGCTTTGAAAAGGTATATCTATTTAGAGAGCAGCAAAACTGTTTTCGCCATTCTCACAATTATGTTCGCACACACCCTTAAAGTAGGTGAGGATGATCATTTGGTATTCATTCCATGAATTCAAGCATGTAATAACATATGAAGTTTCTGACACTTTGCCAAGGCCTGGCCTCCTACTGTCACTCAGGGCTGATCAAACAGATGTCAGACTGAGGTCATGAGAAGACAGGTCATACTGTAGATGCATTTCAAGCAAGCCAGTAATAAAATGTCAAGTGAGAAGGATGTTTTGTCACTGTTGGTCTCTATGTCATGTGGACCAATAAGATAGGCATGAGAAGCACCTTATCAGTCAATGCCAAAGAGGCAATGATCAAAGAAAGAGCAAAATAGGGCAACTGTTTATAGTTCACTAGGTATTTAAAATATTGCTGAATGGTTGTTTCGAAGTGACATTATGCAGAACCAGAGAAAACCTCATGAACCAGGCAGAAGGAATGAGAAGAAACACCAGGTGTCTCTAGACCAGGGGTGTCCAAAGTTTTTGGCAGGAGGGCCACATCATCTCTCTGACACTGTGTCGGGGGGGCCAGGGAAAAAAAGAATTGATTTACATTTAAAATTTGAATAAATTTACATAAGTTTACATAAATGAATATATTAAAGATGAACTTATATGAATGAATGAAGTTCTTGCAATAGCTTATGGCCTATAAAAGTCCTTTCGCAAAGCAAGGCTGGCCTTTCCTGCTGCATCTCAAACAACAAGCAGTGGAGGGAGCCCTCATCCCACAGCTCACGTGAGAGGTCAAACAGTCGCCCTCACGCTGAGAGCAGTTGTGTGGGCTTCAACAAATCTCCGGAGGGCCAGAGGCCCATTGGAGACTGGGGGCTCCCTGAGGGCCACACTGAGAGGCCTCGAGGGCCACAAGTGGCCCCAGGACCGGGGTTTGCTCTAGACCAGGACCTGCTCTAGACCATTGCATTAAGATGAAACAGGGTCTCTGGTTATTTGATGCATGTATAAAGAAAATACTGAGACATTAAAGGCCTGCTTGGAAAGAATCCTGAGGGAGAAGGTGATAAAAGGAGATCTTCCCACTGGCCGCAGGAATTGCTTCCAGATGGTTAGATCTTTGTCTTCACTTATTAGCCTATATACCTAAGAAGCCAACTAAGGCTGCAATCCTAACCACACTTTCCTGAGAATAAGCCCCATTGAACAAAATAGGACTTACTTCTGAGTAGACCTGGTTAGGATTATGCCCTTCAGGAGAGAGGGAGAGAGAAAGAGAGACTATTAGCAGGATTCCCAGAGGACCTCCATTTGTGAGGTCAGTGCCCCAAAAGGCCCATCAGAGGAAGACGAAGGTCCAGGGCTAGAATAATTTGCATTGCCAATTGGAATCTAAAGGACCAATCCTATCTAAAACTAGAACCAGTGGAATACATGTTCTGCTGGCACAGACTGCCACTGCCAGCACACCGGCAGGAAAGCCAGAGCCTGCTGTCTGCTATCTCTGTTTTGGGGAGAACAATGTCACATCTAAATTCCTGCTGAAGTATGTGGTGGTGACTAGAATCTATTCATGGGTCCTAACATGGACACAATGACTAAAGACAGGAAGAGGAATATGGGGTCATCTGCCATTGCAAATGGTGGCAGAGCTGCTCCCGTTTTTTGTACTGAACATGCCAGGTGGGTGAGAGGATTGCAGCTTTCTTGCCTATGCTATGTGAAGTGGAAAAAAGGGCTACAATACAAGTGCTGCTGCCTGCCTGTGTGTAGGAGACCTTACAGAGGGTGGTTCACAGTGATTGCTGAGAACTCTGGGGAGTAGTTCAACTATGGGCGCAATCCTAATCCCTTATGTCAGTACTTTCCAGCACTAGCATAGCGGTGCCAATGGGACGTGTGCAGCATCCTGCAGTTGGGGGGGCAGTCATGGAGGCCTCCTCAAAGCAAGGGAATGTTTGTTCCCTTACCTCAGAGCTTCATTGCCCTTAAGTCAGTGCTGGAAAGCACTGACATAAGGGGTTAGGATTGCGCCCTAAGTTATACAAAAGATCAGCCAAATGATTTCTTGAAATATAGGCCTGGAGGATGAGAGTTGGCCACCCACCTAGCTCTAGCCCTAACCAAGTATAAAGCCTCCAGGATTCCTAAGAATGTGACTAGATCAGATGATTCAGCTTTTTTTTTTTTTTTTTAGTACAGCTTCACCCATGATTTTTTAAAGGCACAGGGGCATTCTGATGAGTGAAACATGCCCTGTTAAGAATGCTCTCAGGGGTCACATTAGAGGGCGGCCAGGTCAGGCTAGTAAAAGACTAATGCTTATCAGTGGCCCACCTGACCGGGCTGACTCCTGAATCCTCAGTAAAGGTGGTGGTGGTAGAATCAAGGTACTATGTCAAGCAATCAAGGTACTATGTCAAGGACTGTAAGTCCAAACAAGGTTTCTTGGAATAAGCCAATCATGCACAAATGCTCCATCACTCAGTAACTTGGCCAACTTGGCCAAGTAACTTGGCCAAGCCTTAGCCAAGGCTTGGCCAACTCTCCTACTTTTCACTTCTGGTTTCTGGTGCTGTCTGGCTACATCTCCCAGCAAGCAGTCCTTCCGTCAATCCATTTGTGGGATTGAACATTCTCTTACACACGCTTATGTTTAGAAAGAGTAAACATTTGTGGTCAGGTTAGTAACATGCTCTGCTTCAAAGAGGGAGATGTAAGGTAGGCTGATACAGAATAAACAAATGCTATGTACAATAGATAGTAAAGAGTCTGCAGCAATGTGGTAACGGAGGTGGCAGGAAGGGTACCTTGGGTTGTGATTTGAGGTTGGGGGGGTCAGAAATAAACAGGAGTGCCCTTGTTTTCATTTGTGAACAGTTGGAAGGTGTATGGGCTTGTTATGCTTCTGTTCTGTTCTTCCCCCAAGAGCTCAGGGCATATACATAAGCTCAAGTTCCTGAAATAACAAGAAGGTGCCAAGTACTGTACATCTGTTATAAGAGGCCCAGAAATTTTGTGGGTAGGCTGGTAGGAGGCAATCACATCAACTGACTGACCCATGTGACCCATTTCAAACATTACTGAGAGTAATAAAACTAGGATGTTGCTCAAAACAAGGGTGAATCATACAAGGCGTGTAGTATAGAACACATATGTGTCTTGAGTGCACTTCTGTACTGCAGTGAGTCATGGACTCTTCGCACATAACGGGAGAGGAAGCTGAACGCTTTCCACATGCGCTGCCTCCGACGCATCCTCGGTATCACCTGGCAGGACAAAGTTCCAAACAACACAGTCCTGGAACGAGCTAGAATCCCTAGCATGTATACACTGCTGAAACAGAGAAGCCTGTGTTGGCTTGGTCATGTAATGAGAATGGGCGATGGTCGGATCCCAGAGGATCTCCTCTATGGAGAACTAGTGCAGGGAAAGCACCCTACAGGTAGACCACAGCTGCATTACAAGGATATCTGCAAGAGGGATCTGAAGGCGTTAGGAATGGACCTCAACAGATGGGAAACCTTGGTTTCTGAGCGTCCCACTTGGAGGCAGGCTGTGCAGCATGGCCTCTCCCGGTTTGAAGAGACACTTGGCCAACAGATCGAGGCAAAGAAGGAAGGTCCATAGCCAGGGAGACAGACCAAGGACAGACTACACCTGCTCCCAGTGTGGAAGGGATTGTCACTCCCAAATCAGCCTTTTCAGTGACACTAGACGCTGTTCCAGAACCACCATTCAGAGTGCGATACCATAGTCTTCCGAGACTGAAGGTTGCCAATGATGAATGATAAGAGTTTGTATGTGATCCCATCTTTGGGTGATCAGCTGATGTAACCTGTTTTATCCTGTTTCTCACAGAAGCCATCCAGATACCTCGAGGGATCCCACAAATGGGGCATGAGGGTAAGAGCCTTCCATCAGGATTGCTCCCAGCAACTGTTATTTGGTGGTCTACTGTCTCTATATTTAGCTCTCATGGCTAATAGATCTACCTAAGTTCCCTTGCACCAATGCAGCGGCACCAGTGCAGGCTACTTTACATCCCAAGGGGGAATTTAGCAGGCAAGAGGTCTTGTTGGGGTAAGGAAATATTTGTCCCCTTGCCCCGTTGAAAACTCCAGCCGTGGAGAAGCCCCCATCATAGAGAATACTCCATGAATCTGTCTCATCTTCTGTTGCAACCAAAATAACTAGCAACCATCACTACATCTTGGAACAGATAATTCCATAAATTCATCTTGTTGAACTCTAGATGAGTTCTTGTAGTATGAGAGATGGAGAATCTTAGCAATGAATATTGCCTAAAGAGGCCCATAAGTCACACCTGCTTGTGATTTTTCCAAAGACTAGCTAAAATCTTTCAGTTTACAGTTCTTTTGACATTAATGGGTTACTGGATTATTGCTGCTATATATATGTGGACTGCTGCTTGGTATTTAATTGGTTTAATATTAATTTCATTGTGCACTTGTAATCATTCTTATGAAAGTGCAGACAACCTGTTTTACAAGTTAAAAGGCAGGGCATAAAATTTAATAAAATATAACTAACAGTGCAAGCCTATCCAGTCTTACCCTCCATTGTATTTAATGGGGCTTAGTCCCAGGTGAGTGTACATGAGATTGTACTATTGATCATCAGCTTGGCTGTGGAAGAAACTGTTTCTTTTCACTGATATCCAGACAGTGCTTACATAAATAATGTCCTTTCACCTCTTCTCATGTACACCAATGTGCGTACAGACAGTAATGTGGCATTTGGAATATGTGAATCTTCTCAAGAGAAGATTCTGCATGGGCAGAAGCTTCAGGGTGAGGTAGGAGCTTTCATGACTGCATGTACTGGGCTTCTTGGCAAACTGGAGTCAGGTAATTATGATTTTAATTTTTCTATGTGGGTAGATCCTGCCAGCAAGCGCCCTAGAGGCATTTGCAAAAGGTCATTGCACAGGTGTGTTTCACTGAGTGTAGTGCTTGAGGCCTTAATATGAGACAGGCTGGCAGGGGCCTCAGCAGGCAGCGATGCTGTGAGTGAAATGGAGTGGCTTGTTGCACAACCTGTCTAACCTAAGGGAGCCCATGAAGAAGACAAAAGTTAGGTACACTTGTGTGAGTGACTGAATTCTCTTCTTGAATTCACTGTGAACGTATCATTGCCCCAGAAGAGTAGAATCATCAGTGCCAGAATTCTCTGGTACAGACCATGACAAGGCCTTACCATGCATGAAGCTAGCTGAGGCAGTCACTCAGGTTGGTGTGGGGTGCCGGCCTTTCTCTGCTCACCAGCTTTCATTGCTCCTCCATCCTTCCCCACCCCTCAGATCTGAAAAAGGGAGACGCTTGGCTTACCTCCACACGTCCACTCTTTCTGTATCTTCCTTTTCTAATCTCGATAGTGGGAGGATGAGGATAAGCTGTTTTCAACAGCTGGCATGCTGCCCAGCAAAGCGGGCTGTATCTGGCACACTGCTTTCAGGCAGCAGGAGGTCTTGGGCCAGCCCGACACCATGCAATGAATGGAGCTTTGGAAACGAAAGCTCACTCAGACCCTTTCTCCACATCATCCCATTACCTGGATATGCACCTGTACCAAGTTTCTTGTGCCACTCCTGCTGGTGTAACTGGGCCAGAAGAGGTGCATAGAGGAAGTTGTCAGTGGATTACATCCTTTTGATTCTATTTCTTTTCACTGTCCATTTCTTCCTATTTATTCTAATTTTCAAACCATTTTCTGTGGAAAGCCTTCCTTTTTCCCCCCAGCCGTGTATTGTACATAATTCTAGAAAGTGAGATCTGAAGACCAGCATGAAACACTCAGCCTGGCATCCTTGAGAAGGAAGGACACAGATACACCAAGTGAATTGCTTTAGGTCTGAGATGATACTGGTGAGGGAGTACTGCCACCTGGAGGTGAGAAAAGCAGAGCACCCAAATGCAACTGATTCAGCATGGCTGGTTTTTAACCCAACCCTCCTGTACAGGAATGGAAGAATACTGTGTTTAAAGGACAGGCTGGGAACAACATTTCAAAGCAGTGCTTTCTAAAATGAGTCAGTACTCCAAGATATTGTCCCATATCTGCAAGGCTGCCACTAGCCCATATGGCACCTTTGGGCCAATTAGAAAAAGGTGCCTCTTCTCCCCCTCTGAAAGTGACATTCCATCAGCATCCCTCCTCCTCATCTAAGAGGGTGAATGGCACCCTCTTAAATGTGGTGCCCTTGTGCAGTGCACAACCTGCACAACTTTACATGGTGGCTGTATGGATCTACAGTCTCAAGTAACACACTCTGTTCGACCACTTCATAATGCCACCCCCTCATTCCCCTGAGTGTTCTCCCCATCTTTCAGAGTGAGCAGAGGACAGGTTCTCCCGTGCTTGCTACATTCCCAGCTTTGGAGCATGTTGTCAATCAGAGCTACTGTATTAAAGACCAGTGTCAGTTTTGAAGCTTCTGAGCAAGGGGATAAGATGGCATAAATAGAGTATCAATACCTTGCCTATATTAGAAAACTCATCCTACTTAATTATATGATCCATGCCTAACTCTTCTATTTTTAGAGGATTTTTTCAGTCTTATAATTGCTATAGGAGCAAAGTTTCAGTGCATCCAAGTTCAAAATTGTTGTACCCAACAGTGGGAAGCAATTGTGTTGCCACAGCAACCAATCATGTAATGTTTCACCATCCCAGAAATTATGATTAGACTTCATATTTTAAATCTAAAAGCTCAAGGATTAGTTTTGGAGGGCGCAATCCTAACCCCTTATGTCAGTGCTTTCCAGAACTAACATAAGGGCAATGCAGCTCTGAGGTAAGGGAACAATAATTCCCTTACTTTAAGGAGGTTTCTGTGAGTGACACCTAACTGCAGGATGCAGCAAATTGGCACCGCTACGCCAGTGCTAGAAAGCAATGACATAAGGGGTTAGGATTGCGCCCTGAGTCTCTTACAGCCCAATCCTAACTAAATCCCTCCCTGCTGATGGAACATGCACTGTGTCTTGCAGGGGAGAGGGGGGCAGTCCAGACACTTTGCTGCTCTAATGGATTTATTTGGATCTGTGCTACTTTTTTTTTAATCCTTAAAGGTGGATTTGATTCACAGATCTCCTGCAGTGGTTCCCAACTTTCACTTGCATATCCCTTGGCAGCACATTTCCATAAATTGTACCCTTCATATTAGTAAAATGTTTGTAATTAATAGTACAAGCCTTCATCTCCTCCATATGAAAGCCCAGACTTCATGTATTCATCACATATTTTCTCTTTTCATATGTTTGAAGAACAGAAGACTCTGCCATTGCACTGTTTTGCACCAGAAGTGTGCTGAGAAATTCTGGGTGATTGATCACTTTTCATATTATGTTTCAGCTTTTTTACTGTGCTGGTTTTCAATCACTGGTTCATAGATGAATTCATGACCAAAAACTAGCTCTTGGTGGGGCTTTCACAGCCAACTAGCTACCTCCCTTCCTGCCTTGCTGGTCCTTGCAAGGCATTCTGGAGCATGACCTGCCTTTTTCTGCCATTATTTCATTCTTTTTCAATTACTGCTAAAGGTCCTGTTGAGTGTCCCTGGGAGTACATGAATACCAGGCTGGGAACAACTGTTTTACTGGTATGTAGTTTACTGTGCACTTACTCTGATAGTGTTTACAAAAAGGTGGTGAAGACCAGAATTTAAAAAATAAAAATGTATCTTATGATCTTTTACTATGTTTTTAATAAATTAGAGACTACAGTTTTTAGGTAACAATTAGTGGTAGGTTATTTTTCAGGATCTGGCCTCGGGTAAAATCAGAGAAAACTATAGTCAGACACCCCCCTAAGTTTAACCCCTGACTTATCCGAGGGTCATAGAAAATTCCATGATTGTTGGCTCAAAACCTGCCCTCGACTTATCTGTGGGGTCAACTTATAGGCAAGTGTCTGCGGTGATTGGTTTTATGGTTCATATTGTTGTGATGTTTTAAATTCTTTTGCTGTGAGCTACTTGGGGACCCCTTTGGGGGGACCAACAGCTGGGCTATAAATAATTTAAACTTTCCAGCACTGGCATAGCTGTACCAGAGGCACATGCTGCACCCTGCAGTTGGGGGACAGTCATGGAGGCATCCTCAAGGTAAGACAATGTTTGTTCCCTTACCTCAGAGTTGCACTGCCCTTACGTCAGTGCTGGAAAGTTGACTAGGATTGTGGCCTTAGTAAACAAACACATAAACAAACCTAAGTAAATGAGACATTACTCTCCTGTTCACTGACTGTTAATTAGTTCAGTCCATCTCAAAATACCATTAGTGTCTCAAGAGACAGACAGGCAGGGTCACTGTGAACTTAATATGTTCCCAACAATGGACAAATTATGATGCTCAAAGGTTGCACTGCTTAATCCCTAACCCACAATTCCTATTTTGTTTTGTTTTCTTAATATTCATGGGACATTGGTCTGAATGATTGGATTAGCCAGGTTTATATCAGTGGTTCATAAACTTTTAGCACTGGGACCTAGTTTTTAGAATGAGAATCTGTCAGGACCAGCGGGAAGTCATGCCATGACCGGAAGTGACATCATCAAGCAGGAAAATTTTTAACAATCCTAGGCTGCAATCCTACCCACACTTACCCAGGAGTAAGTCCCATTTACTATCATTGTGAAAAGCATATACATAGCAGCCTGTTAAAAGTACAGGTCCGTATCATTTCCTTAAATGCAGTCACATCCCATGGTAGCATCAAGTCTAATGTATTAAAAATAAAATATTTAAATGAATGGGGACCCACCTGAAATTGGCTCGCGACCCACCTAGTGGGTCCCAACCCACAGCTTGAGAAACACTGGTTTATATAATAAAACAACATAGATCCCATTCATTGGATCCTGGGCAGTGAATTAAACTGACTCTCCTCTCTCCTCCCCTACAGCCTGGCCAGTTGCTTCTTCCAGGAGGGTGGAAACCAAGAAGCCTATGGGAAAGAGCCTTCATTTCCTCCTGAGAACGCACCCTCGTAAACTACCTTTCCCAGAAGCCCTCGCTGTCGGGACGGCCATATTCGTCTTTCTCGCGATGCATGCTGGGGATTACAGTCCCTGGCGGAGAGTATCCCATGGTGGAGCGCCTACAACGGGAACTAACGTTCCCAGCAGGCCAGGCGGTAAGGTGGATTCCTGCGCATGTCTGTTCACGTTCGCCTCCCCACCTCTCCTGCAGTTACTGTTACCGAGTTCAGTATCCCAGACTGGGGCATGCGGAGCTATGGTGGGGCACCTGGGCGGGACGGGCCGTCGGGGTGCAGGTGAGGGGCCAGGGGTTTAGGGCATGGCGGGGGCGGGGGTTGTTTGCAGCAAGGCTTGTGATGACCGCTGCCATGGCAGGTGTGTTGGGGGGGGGGGCTGTGTTGGGTGGAGCTGCTGTGTCAGGGGCAGAGGGCAGCCTGGGCACTGTGGGTGGCAGGCACTGAGGTGGTAACGCTGTGCCTGCCACCCACAAACCGGTTTCTGCAGAGCGTCTCTTTTCAGGGTCCTCACTCTCTGTGGAAGAGCCTGGCACTCACCTCATCTTCCCAGGCTGTATCTGGACCAGAGTTCTCAACCTTGAGGAGCCTGTGGACCACTGAGGCAAAAATTTGGAATTGTCCTGGACCACAAGCAGTGCCAGCTATGGGTGGTCTGTTTGCCAGTCTCTCTGGTGGTCCATGGCGAAGCATCTCTCAGTGACTGCCAAGAGTGGACCACCTGCAGCTGGCACCTCAGTGCCTGCTATGCACAGTCTGCTCTCTGCCCCTCTCCGGTGGTCGGTGAGGGAGCGCTTGCTCAGCAAGACGCTGGAGGTGATCAAAGCTGATTTCATTCCTGAGACCCCATGGACCGCTTCTCAGGGTCTTCTGGACCACCTGTTTGGGAACCGGTGATCTAGAGCAGTGATTTTCAATCTTTTTCGTCTCGCGGCACACTGGCAAGGTACTAAAATGGTCAAGCCACACCATCAGCTTTTTGACAATTGACAAAGCACACTGTGCTGTCAATGGGGGCTCACATCCCCCAATAGTCTTTTTGATAAATGACCCTCTCCCAAATTCCCGCGGCACACCTGAGGACCATTTGTGGCACATCAGTATGCCACGGCACAGTGGTTGAAAATCACTGATCTACAGGGAGCGCTCTGTGAAATCGTCCTCCTAGATAGGAATGAAGTTGGGTATGTCTCATGCGCGAGGAATTGGATGTAGTAGACTGAACAATGTTTCATTGTTGTCTGAAAGCTTGTTCACATTGGGCTTGTTCCTTAGTAGTAAATCCCTGATATGCTTTGGCATTGGATAACTGAGCTCAAGCAATGTCATCCGTATTCTGGAAGCTATAAATTGGTTGTTGTTAGGTGTGTGTTTGAGTGGCACATGATTGCTAAAGAATAAAACATATGTTGCATCTACTACTACTGCGCTTATGTTTATCTTGCCTTCCCTTCAAGGATCTCAGGCTTGGTATTCCCACCTTCATCCTCTCAACAAACCTGTGAGGTTGGTTAGACTGAGGGTGAGTGAGTGGTGGTCCCAGGTTTGCCCAATCACACTTGGTGTATTGTCCAGGCTAAATCTCTGTACCCAAGTGGAGGATGGAGCTGACTGTTGTTCAGTTTTTGTGATGCAGAGAAGTTGGTTCATAGAAACCTTGCATTAATAACAGTGTCTGTTCTGTTTTGTTTCGTTAAGTGATCTATAAATGAGAGAGCCCATTTTCAATACTGAGTGAGAAGACTGGAAAAATTCAGATTCACAGTGCCTGGGTGTTGTGCCAACCTTTGGCCATGGCTCACCTGAGGGAATTTGCCAATCAGGTAAGTGAGGGATTCTTCCTGAACCAAAGATAATTTCTCTTTGTTTTCCCCCATGCCTAAGACACTGAATAAATTATGAATAAGCAGGGAAATGTACATTTGATGTCCCTCCTTCATTTATATGGAACACAGAAGCTAGTTGATTCTCAGACAAAATTTGTGTGGGTGTGTACATTTTGTGTAGCATAGAAAATTCCTCTGAATGTAAAAGCAATGGCACAAAGTAAGTCTAGGCAACAGATTACCTGCCTGCTATAATTAAATTAATGGTGGAATAGAAAGGCAACCTCTGTAGCTGACAGTAGTCAAATACTAATCTTTCTTCAAAATCTGATAACTGGGGTGTGAAACTCCAGGAATACTGAAGCTATTTTTTTTATCAGATGTTCTTAAATGAACAATTTTTAGACATTGGCTTTACCCAACATGACTAGTTCCACAGGGACGCATTCCAGAGGAATGATTGTATTAATTTGTTATCACAACGCTCTTTGCAATATTTCTTTTAGACCAGTTTCTTCATCCTTTTATTTTTTTTTAAAAGTGAGGTGTAGTATAAATGGTGGTTCAGAGCTGTTAGATGGCTCTAATTTATTGCTAAATTTAGATCAAATCCATGTATATTATACAGCAAAAATAACATATGTACTATGTAGATACATGGCAAAACATGCATAGTTCTTACTCTTTCAAATTTGGTCTCACTCAAAAGATGAATTGTTTGTTTCCAGTCTGTATTCTGATCATTGTGGCAAAACAATGAAGTTTTGTGTGTTTCTCCTTTTGAATCAAAAGTTTGATCAGCTTGATCAGTTGTCCACACCTCTTTCATATTTTCTCTTGAGTTGGCCAGCTGGAGCGTTAGTGAATTCTCAGGAGAACAAACCATTGTTTCTACAATCCAGTCTATTGTAGATTGCCGCATCATTTTAGTTGTCTTGCTCATTCAACTGGAATAACAACATTGCATGTAATCCCAGAAGAGGCAGAGAGGTGGGCAATTATTCACCAAGTGGATGAGGAAAGCATTTGGACTGGGTTCCTGGTATGTACTGTAAGCATCAAGTGTTCCGTGTCTTGTCCTGGGAGGATAGGCAAGGCTCCATGTCTGCCTTGCATGTTACTATTCACTGGAATCTTCCTTCATTCCCAAGGTTGGAGGTGGCTAGTAAAGGGTGGAATTTGACACTGAGGCTTTGTATGAAACACTGTTTCAATTTTAAACAGTTTTTCCACCACAACCTCTTGTGTAAGGATGTGAGAGGTCAAGGATGTTTTGTTAAGTAGGATAGGCCCATGGAGTGTCTTTGAGGGAAGGCAGTTGGACAGTGTTTGGATCTGAGAGATCCACAAAACCCCTGAGACCACTGTAGAGATTTTTTAAGGCTCTTGTTTCTGTTCTTGGATGAACATGCTAGGTTCTTGGGATGTTTCATCCAGTCGTTTAGCTATTTAGTCAAGCTGTGGGCTTCTTTATATATGCCCTTTTTCTTAAGTGAGTCTTTCCTTCTGGTTTCCATCATGTTCTGCTTGGATTTCTCTGCCATCTTTCCATAGCCTATGAGATGTTGGTTTGTTTTCTCTTCCCAGTTCCTTTGTGCTCCAGCTTGGTGATGCCCCTCGCTTTTACACTGTCACTCACATTTCCTTTTCTTTGCACTCCCAGCACGTATTTGTTCATAGGCCTGTGCTGTTTGGGTGTTGCCATGGAGACAGGAGGATGATTGGTTGCCCTCTTCTGTTCTGTGGATGGAGAACCCTCCAACAGTGGTGTGGAAATGAAGTTTGAGGCTGGTGGTTGGGGGCTTTTGCAGCCCTGGCGTCATTGTAGGAGAGGCTGTTAAGTTGTTGTACCCTGGGCAAAGTTTTCTTAATGGCATCAGTTTCATATTTAAAAGATAAGAGGCAGTTGAGCCAAGTGATCAAATCAGAACGCAGCTGCCTTTGCCACAGAAGGAAATTTCAGGTAGAACTGGAACCAGAACAGGCGTGGTTCTTGTTGATGGCATGTTTATAGGTGAGTGTGTACAATGCACGCATCAGGTGTAGGAAGTTTGTAAATAGAGAGCTGTATAATTGGTGCCTAAAAGAAACAATCTATTTCAAGGAAAGTTAAACCTCTAAAAGTTATTGCAAATGCCAATTTTCATATTTTGTGCAGTTCTGCTTCCTCTTTTGTTTTCAAGCTTTATACCCCATCTTTTGATCAAATTAAGATCAAGGAAGTTTGGAACAGGTTATAACAATGCAAAACAAAGCAATTTTGTTTCTGGTGAGAAGAGCATAATGTTACAGCCTCTCCCTAGCAATCTGCTGTTCTTGCTGCAACTACTGCCATTCTATAGGGCCTGTGGCGAACCCATAATAAAAAGGATCACCGTCCAGAAGTACACTTCCAGGCAGCACTAGATGTTGGGGGAGGCTTCTTATTCAGACTAGATGGAACAGCTCCTGCCCTCCTCGTAGCAGGGTGACTAAGAGAGACATGGAGAGGATGTTCCCTGGTGTTCCTGCTGCATATGGTGAACCCATATCGCCACCTCCAGAAGTGGGGAAGGAGCTACAATAAAGCAGTGAAGTCTCATACTTATTGTCCCATAGTCTGAGATTTCACCAAGAATTACCCGCAAATATTAGGATCTCTCTTATGGGCTAGAATCCTTCTCTTAAAATCTGAGAGCTGAGGCTCCAGAAAGCTTCAGAATCTTGCATTATGCACATTCCTGTTCATAACCTTTACTAACTTACAGCCCAATCCTATCCCCGATGGCACCGCCGAGTGTAGCAGTACCAAAATGTCTACGGTGATATCAGCTTCTGCTTCAGACTTCTTGGAAGTGCAGGAAGCTAGTCAGCATGGTGTACATGTATAGATTCTTCTATATCTTTCTCTTCGCTATACTTCATTTCCACAAATACTAGAACAGAGTGAGAGCAGTTATGCTCTCCTTAATACATTTTGCTGGGTATGGTTCTTCCTTTCACATTTAAGCTGTGATTTGGGAATGAGGCTATAAGTGATAGAGCATGTAGAAGGTCCCAAATTCATTCTCCAGCATCTCCGGGTAGGACATAGAATGATTCTTGTTTGAAGACCCCGAGAGCTCTGGTGGTCTGTGCTGAGCATTCTGAGCTGGATGGGCTGATTCAATATAAGGCAGGTACCTGTATACCTGATGTTGGACTAGGAGTCACCTGTGAGTCACTGTAAACTGACACATTGTGAGCAGGAATAAAAAATATGTAGCATTTGCATAGCTTTTTGAGTGTTCAAAAGTACTTCACATATGTTCTTGTGAATGATTAACAACAGTCTTGTAATATAGGTCAGTTTTCTCTCCCTTTGGCAGATGGGAGGCTGAAAGATACTGACTTGCCTAAGGCTAGCTAGTGAGTATGATTTGAAACAGAGATTGTTGTCTCATGGCTCATTCTTAGATCCCTATACCATTAAGAATTGGGCAGTAATACTCTGGAAAACTCGCACCTGTATTTTCTGCCTAATTCACTACCACTGCTCATCTTTAAACCTTTCAGAAAACTCAGTTTGCCATATTCCAGCAATCCCAGGAGCTTCAGCAGTACAGTAGGTGCTGCCTACCTACACACTGTACATCATGGATGTGTGATGCAAAGATATTCTAATGCCATGTTGACACAGGAGGCCTTGATGTCTCTGTGAGTGAGGATCACTATGTCCCTGAAGCCTTCTTGGTACCACAGTGAAAACCAGAAAATTTCAGCAAGTCCTGGGTGTGCTCTGCTGTGATTCAACTACAGCTGGAACTGCAAGTTTGCTTTGAGTTCTGACTTTCCCAGAAGCCTGCAAAATCCTTCGTAAATGTTTTTCCACTCAAAAGGCTGGAATTCAGAAATAGTTTGAAGATGTATAGACAGTATTGGTGATGCAAGGCCAAGGACACCCTTGAATAAACAGCATTGGTGATGCAGGGCCAAAAACATCCTTGAATAGAATGATAAGCTATTTAGAAGTTTCTCTCAGTACTGCTTTACATAGTTCAACAGTGCCATGTTGGTGGAGAGATAAGCTTAGCATTGGTCTATCATAGCTGTAATCCTAAGCATGCTTACGCTGCAGTAAGTGCTGTTGAACTCAGTAATACTTATTTCTGCTGGAGTATTGTTAGAAATACAGAGCCCTGGTAGATCACATGGAGGGTCTATCTGTTCGAGTGTCCTGTTTCCTATAGTGACCAGCCCAATGCTTTCAGGAAACCCTCAGAGCATGAAGAAAATAGCCTTCCCTCACTGTTGCCCCCAGCACCTGGCATTCAGTGGCATGCCGCCTCTGAGCATGAAGACTCTATTCCATTCCATCTTGTGGCAGTGAGTTCCATAAGTTAGTTATCCATTGTGTGAAGATGTAACTTTTTGTCTGGTGTGAATCTTCTGCTCATCACTTCTGTTGGGTGATCTTGTGTGTTCTAATATTATGGGAGAAGGAGAAAATGTCTTTCACCAACTTTGTGTAATTTAGGATGGAATTATTAGGTGTCTTAAAGTGAGAGGTGAGGTCTGGACCAAAAAATAAAATGGCTGTAAGGAGTTGGTAATAAGAAAAGGTGCTGCTCTACTTTTGCATGCATACCCTGCATGGTTCTTGATGTATGACTGGCTCTTCCCCCTTGTTTGTTCCTGCTAACTTAGCATTCTCGGGTGGATCCAGAAGAACTGTTCACCAAGCTGGAGAGGATTGGTAAAGGCTCCTTTGGAGAAGTGTACAAAGGAATTGACAACCGTACCAAGGAGGTGGTAGCTATCAAGATAATTGACCTAGAGGAGGCAGAGGATGAGATTGAAGACATCCAACAGGAGATCACAGTGCTCAGCCAATGTGACAGTCCCTACATTACCCGCTACTATGGTTCCTACCTGAAGGTAACTGAAGCTTCTGGGGCCAGCCAGGATTGCAGAATTGCTGATGAACAAACAAATGTTGCAATTCCTGTATTGAAACAGGAACTATATTCATTAGGTGGACTTTGTAGTTGGGCTGGGGAGCTTTTTTTTGCCTTTGAGTCAGTAGTACTTGGCTTTTGCAGGAAATTCTCCTGGGTGAAGGAAAATGGGATACAAACTACTATCACTTGCTATCTGAGCATAGTGAGAAGGTTGCTTTTGAGACAAACTCTCTTGTTAATGTATGCCATTTCTGATGTGTCTCCATCAAGGCGTGTAATAACTTTTGTGGCTAAGACATTGGGAAGGCAAGGGAAAGGGGACAGAGTGCATGGTTGAGCTGCATCCACCCTCAGAAGATTTTGTCCACTCTGAATTGTTTAAATAACTTATGATTAGTGTAACAAATATTCAACCACACAGAAATTCTGTACATTTAAGAGGAATGCAAAGATTCAGCTAAGAAAATCAGAAAATGTAAAGTGCTCTCGGCCCTGCTTATTACTACAGGTCTAGTTTTATCAAACATTTCCCCTTTTGTTGGATCTGTAGTTGTCTACATTCCTTTCTTCTGAGATTGCTTTTTTCTGATGTGACCCATCACTAGTTGTGCCTTCTAAGAGGGGGTTGCTACAGGAGCATTTACCATTTTATGTGCCAGAGGTAGGGTTGCCTTTCAATGATCTTACTTTGAGTCTCTTGCATGACACACAGCCAAATTATGTCCAAGCTCAGTGGAAAAAACTAGTAATGAAGCACTGCTTAAAAGCTGGTGCTGCCACTTCTTTCTGTGGTCAAGACTGCTGTCATAACCACTCCTAACTTCTTGGCATGAGCAGCACATTCTTTTGAAGTGATTGACTTGAATACAGTGTGTTCACAAAGAATTTGAGGGTGTCAGAATGTCAAAGTCACGTTCATTTGCAAGACAAAGAACCAAGCCAAGTGGTGGAACTCTTGCCACCAGTTTGAGACTGGTGGTGGGATGTCACATGTCTGAGTGCTCCCCTATACCAAATGTCCTTATACTTAGCACAGTAAAATGGGAGAAAGCTATGCTAGAACCTTTCTCCCTGACATGTCAGTTCTCTGTATCCAGTGGGATATATAGGTAGGTAGGTGTGTGTGTAATATATATACACACACATACAGTATATGGCAATATTCTAATATGATTCCTTGCAACTGCAGACTGAAGTGCTGTAGCCCAGCAAGAACAATGAGATCCTGGTGTTCATGTCATTCAGCTGTACCATGCAGGTAGTTCATGAAGCTTTTCAGCCTTCCTGGTCTTATTTACATATGCAGGGGGCTACACCAGAAATACAGGACTGGGCATATCTGGTAAGTCTAAGGCAAACCCAGTAAGGCTTCATGTAGATCTCACACTACTTCTTACCTTAATTTACAGGGCACCAAGCTATGGATAATCATGGAGTACTTGGGTGGTGGCTCAGCCCTGGATCTAGTAAGTACCCTTCATATTAGCTCAGGTGTTCATCAACATGCAGCCTGGAACCTATAATTTAAGTGAAATCCACATTGGTTCCAGAAGGGACAATCTCAAATCCTCTTTCAGATGTCACGCACCCCATGGAGTCCTCGTATCTTTCACTAGTACATTTGAACGAAGTTGCTTATGAACAGAGGTGTGGTTTATTTTTTTTAGTGATAACAAAATAAAAAAATACATATCACTGCTTTTTGCACTTCTCATTTTTGTAAAAAAAAAAATGGTCTGCAAAAAATAAAAAAATAACATGAATGAATATATTGTTAGTTAGTTAGTAGACCTTTAATGGCATAAAAAATGAATATATTGATGCTTAAAAAGTAATTGGACCTGGGGTGTGGAAGCGGGGCAGGCTCTGATACTGCTTTAATCCATCTATATGTGCATACAAAGAGTTTTCTCTCTCATTCTCCAATCTCCCAATTGTCCCAGGCACTCAAGTTAAAAACTGTTGAGTTGTCTAGGGGAGACTAGGCAAGCTATGTTTGTATGACTTAACCTGCCCTGTTTACCCATCCCATCTTGCAGCTCAAGCCTGGCCCCTTGGAGGAAACCTACATTGCTACAATCCTGCGAGAAATTCTAAAGGGTTTAGACTATCTTCACTCTGAGAGGAAAATTCACAGAGACATCAAAGGTCAGGCTTGCAAAATACACACCTTTGATCCTTCCTGGCAGATCTCTCTAAAGAGCAGGGAAAGCATGATTGCTGTTTGCTTTGTACTTTATATTCTCAGAAAAAAAAATGTAGCCTAGACATCTGTATTTCTTTGATCATGCCTTAAATCGGGAAACCTGGTTTCTGGCACTGATCTGCACATCTATCTCAATAGCTTGAAAAATACCATTCTCTCTTCTCTCATTTTTGAAAGACAAACTTCATGGTTGTAAAGAAAAGCTTAAATGAGAGCAATGGCTGGTAGTCTGGTTTGCAGTTGTCAGTTAATAGGATTTCATCATTCTGCAGAAAGCTCTGGCTCTGCCTGTTGCCTATGAATGTGGCTGTTCAAATTGTATGGGTGTTTGAGCCAGCAGAGAAATTGTGTAAGTTATGTGCAATTAGTACAACAGTGTCTGCCATCATTCTGACTCCTCTGGACTATATGAGGCTGCTGAGTCAGGTCATTGGTTCATCTCACAGCCTTTTCAAGTGATCAAGTGAAACATTCTCTATTAAAGTTCATCTGTACTGACCAACAGAAGCTCTGCAGGATATAAGAATAGGCTCTTTCTCAGCCCTACTTGAATGCACTGGGGACTGAGCCTGGGGTATCCTGGGAAAATATGGTCACTGCCTTGAAGCTCTTATTCTAGTATAGCCCTATTGAAGCTAATGATTGAGAGCGTTGTATGCCCCTTTCATCCAGCCACCTTTGTGACTTTTTGTATGAACAGCTGCCAACGTGCTACTTTCGGAACAAGGGGATGTGAAACTAGCTGACTTTGGTGTGGCTGGCCAATTGACAGACACTCAAATTAAGAGAAACACCTTTGTTGGGACTCCTTTTTGGATGGCACCCGAAGTCATCAAGCAGTCAGCCTATGACTTCAAGGTGAGCTTAGAGGAGCAGGAGAACATTGTCTGTCTCATCAATTAGAAGGCACCATCGTGTTATGTCAATAGATTATCCCTCTGTATTACAAAGAACAAAGGTTGTGGATAGTAACTTGGTTTAAAACGTAATGAATTTTAAAATTGCAAATGAGATTTTAAGAGCTTGAGTTACAATAAGTTGTTTTTTTTTTAAACAACCTGGTACATACTGAAAATTGATATTAAAAAAATCTCTTAAAACTGAATGGTATGGTGCTCTTATGAATGAATGAAATGCTGCTTTTCTTGTGAAGAAAGTTAGGGAAAAGATCTTCATTGGCTATCATAGTTTCACAAAGTTCATGTGTTTATATTATGGCTTGATAAGGTCAGAAACTGCCCCCAAGTGCCACCCACTGATCCATCTGGGCGGCTTTTTACTCCTATTTTATGCCTAGTAAGATCTCTGCAGTTGGCTCTGTGGAAATTCTATTTACAGGTGTCCAAGTAAATTCTATTTACTCGGTATCGGTGGGGTTCTGTTCCCAGACCTCCTGTGAGTACCGAATCCGCAGATAACAAGATCCATGGGGGGACCCTTAGAGGACCTCAGGGTGTGGCTAGAAGTTCCTTCCAGAGGTAGAACACCTCTGTGTGCCTCCGATCACCTCCCAGACATGACCAGAAAGCAATTCTGGTTGCATCGGGGAGGTTTGGTAAGGTCCTTCAGCCATGGGTTTGGAACCTGTCAAATCTGTGGAATCCAAACCCACAGAGGAGGAGAGCCCACTGAATGGACTTTTATTTAGGACAGTGGTTCCTAACATTTAGGAGCCTGCAGACCACTGAGGCAAAAAATAGAATAGTCAGGGACCACATGCAACCTCCACCCCTGCACACAAAAAAATACAATTAAATTTGTAATAATTAGAGATGATTTATAGAGAAGATTTGTAGGTTGCAAGGCAGCACTGTGAGCCTACTCTTTCTCTTCCAGGCAGACATCTGGTCCCTTGGAATTACTGCCATTGAACTGGCAAAGGGAGAGCCTCCAAATTCTGACCTGCACCCTATGAGAGTTCTCTTCCTGATCCCCAAAAACAACCCTCCAACTCTGGAGGGACACCACAGTAAGCCCTTTAAGGAATTTGTGGAAGCCTGCCTGAACAAAGACCCCAGATTTGTAAGTATTCTTTATATCTCCCCTTGTAAGCAGAGTCTCAGGTCTGGAAATGTGAGTTACTCATCAGAGAGGCTCTGAATCCTTGTCCTTCGGAAATGAGCCAGCAGGAGACTGCCTGAACTGTTTTCAAAATGAAAATGATCTTCAGTCACAGTGGTGCTGGTCTGCTTCTCTTTTTTGTCATTTGCTAATTAAAGCATCTTGTCTTTGCACAGAGGCCCACTGCAAAGGAATTGCTAAAGCACAAGTTCATCACACGTTACACCAAGAAAACATCATTTCTCATGGAGCTCATTGACCGGTACAAACGCTGGAAGTCAGAGGGGCACGGTGAGGATTCCAGCTCAGATGACTCTGATATGTATGTATTTTTCTTGCTTTGAAAATCTTTCTTCTTCCTCTTCCCCCCATCACATCCAGTTAAGAGTAGTCACATCTTGATTGCTACTGAGAAGGGTATTGCACAATGTAAAATTGAGTCTGAACAAAACACCTGTAAAAACTTTATTCTGGATCTAACAATGTTTGTATTGTTTCTGAGGGAGAGGGGGGGCGGAGTGGGAGCAAAAGTGATATATGATTTGCTGGAGTGGTTGTTTCCATTTTTAAAAAGGATAAGGGAAGAGAAGTATGGCAAGTATGAGTGTGCAGTTTTGGGGAGCAAGTTGGGCATCTTTGGGGGAGTGGCCCCATGCACCTGGCACAAAGTGCATAGTAGCCCCTTGATACACTGGCCAGGAAGCAGTGGAGAGAGAATTGTTTTTGAGATGAAGTTGGACTAAACTGCGTGCTGTTGGGCAAATATGTCCTTCAAAAGCTTAACCTGTGTGTTACATACTGTTCCAAGTGCTGTTCTTGGATAGGAGTTAATGCCATATCTTTATTTCTAGTGATGGAGATGCAGATGAGAGAGATCAGGGGCCCATCTGGACTTTCCCACCCACTATTCGTCCCCATTCCCTAAGCAAACTACACAAAGGGATGCCTCATCATGGATCCCAAAAGGTCAGTGATGTCATTGCAGCTAGGAGTAGGGAACCAAAGTCAGTGATGTTAGGATTAGGGAGAATGAATTGCTGTACCAAAATACTGGAATCTTAGTTTTCTCCATGGCCCGGATGTTGTTGCAGCCGAGCATGGCTTGTTGTGACACTTGGAGACTCTGATTTCTTGGTTCTGGTTTTTGTGGACTAAAAAGGGAGGATCTTCGTAGTAGTAATACAGGATCTTTGAAGCAATAATACAGGATCTTTGAGTACTGTTGCTCTAATTGCTCCCAGAAAATATCTCACAATGTTCTTGGTGTATAGGTTAATGTTCCTGCTAATGCCACACATCAGACTCCTCAAGGAGTCTAAGGAGTCTCCTCTCAGTAGCTCACACTCTGAGAGCATGCAGCAGAAAATAGAAATGACTGATTCCCCCTACCTTGTTAATTTACCCCTCTCTCCAGTTGTCACCCTCCCATGGTGATGTTGCTTGCTATTTCCATGGGCAGAGAGAAAATAGGCCGAATGGCATCATTCAGAGAGATATTCACTGGCAATCCTTCTTTCTCCTTTTAGCCTGTGGAGCCTATCAAGCGGCAGCCACGGTCTCAGTGTCTCTCCACGCTTGTACGTCCTGTCTTCGGGGAGGTGAGAAGTGCGCTGGGAGGCTGAATGTCTTCCTTTTGCATCCCTGTCTGTAGCGTGTGACAGGCTTAGCTGAGTAATGGAGGCTGAGAGAGGGGATCTGGGCAGGAACCGAAGCACAAGTGGGAACAATGATAGTGAAAGATGCATTTTCCACTTGTATATGGCAAGTATATTTTCACAGTATATGGCTCACAGTGCCTTCTGTGGCATGCCAGTTCTGCCTGGTCTTGCATGGTTCTGCAGTTTCTCCTATTCTCTGCTCCCATTTCTTCAGCTGAACAGAAGCATTTCTTAAGATGTTCTTACTTCTGAACCCATTAGTTCCTATGTAGGTGTGAGGGAGGGTGGGAGGTTCTGAATTCTTTTGCATGAAATGGACTACACTGGTGAGGGGAAGAAAAACTCTTGTGTCACCCCCCCCCCCCCCACACACACACCTTATTGCACTGCTCTCTGTTACTGCTCTCAGTTTCAAGCAGTTTCTCCAGTATGGCAATATTTCCTATATGCTGCTTCCTTTAGTGCTTTTTGTCCTGGTGTGATTAAATAGCTATTGAACCCAGTGGGAGTAATGCATTCTGTGAAGTGTGGGGCCAATCAGCACCAGTTTCCTGCCTTAACTTTAACAACTTCTCCCATAGTACTGTTTCAGCCACTGCTTGTCCTTCTGATAACATATTGCTTGCATTATGGAATGTATTACTTTCTCTGAGCAGTCTGTTGCACAGCTTGATGCAACAGACATAGCAAGGTGAGGCAGACTTTTGTCTACCTCAACTTCATGTTACAAATAAGACCCCCAAGCCTCCGACACCTGGCTGCATTTGAGAACCATACATTGGGTTGCTCTATTCACAACTTGTTCGGCCTTCTTTTGCTTTCTGTCTTTATTAATTAATTACAGATATGGGGCAGGGAAATAGGATAAACTTAAATAGGATTACAAAGGTTACACAACAGGATATTGGCTATTGGGTCACAGCATGCATTTTAAAACAAAATTTATACAACAGGTTAAAAATAGACAAAAGCTTTTCCATATAAATCATTACCAGATAGATCATTAAAATACTTAATCTACTCTGTCGATAATATTTATCCTATACTATCTATCCAATCATAAAACAGTTTCCAATATCTTCTTATTTTAGCTAAGTCTTTATCTTTCATTCTTTCTGTGGCCTTCTTTTGCTTTCAAAGCAGAGGATGACACCGCATGGGTTGACATGGCCACACATAGCGAGTGTAATTAAGCAAATCAAATCTCTCTTAACTCCAGCTTTCCTGTTATCTGCTGTGGAAAATTAAAATTGAGGCAATTAAATTGCCTCATGTTCTTAGGGCTTTGTCTTTCTGTAGCCAACATGGTCCTCTGGGTTGTGTTACACATTGAGTCTGCAAAATAACATTCTCTTAAAGAGAAAACACTTGGTTTGCTGCACTTGATCCTAAATCCTTTGTGTAATGTGTGAATACATCATTTAAGCAGTAGGCTAGTTTCATAGCATTTTTGTCTTTGTGCCAGATGTACTTCAGTCTGCTCTAGCATTTCCTTCCACTGTGAAAGTAGGAATGCACATTGTTATTCTACTTCAATTAGCATTAAGCTTTACCCTGTCTTGTATCCTGATGTAGGCGGCAGCCTGAACTCAGCGAAGGGCAACTAGGTTGATCCATGGATTACAAGAAAAGATCCATGAGGACAGGCCAAAAGCCACTTAACTACTATAGCTGATGAAAGAGAGAGTTTATTGACTCAAACAGGCTTTAGGCAAAAAAAAACTACTGCGCTTGTAAAGGTTTTTGCTTTTAGCTTTGTGGCTAGCTGTGCAATGGTTGGAGAAATTCTCATAGTGCCATCTGACAAACAAGGATTTTTTTTTTTTTGCAGTGTACAATAGGGGGTTATTGAACTAATGTAGGAGATTCCAGAGAATACTTTTTGCTTGGGAAAGCCATGCTGTCATGAGAAGTATATTTAGCTAGACCAAGGATGTTCAGCTTTGTTACTTATGTGTGTGATGTTTACACTTGAGACATAGGATAGTGCAGAGTTCCTTACTAAAGCTCCAAATAATGCAATTTAAAACTTGCTTTCTGAACTCTAACAAGGATAGTGGTTTACCAGGAGGGGGGGCTATAGCTCAGTGGTAGAGCATATGCCAAAGATCCCAGGCTCATTCTTTGTTCAAAGAGGCCCCTGGCAAGCTCCTGTTGGTCAATGTCGACCAATGGTCTGACTCAGCAGTGGACAAACATTTTGGCGGGAGGGCCATATCATCTCTCTGACACTGTGTTGGGGGGCTAGGAAAAAAAGGAATTTACACTTCAAATTTGAATAAATTTACATAAATGAATACATTAGAGATGGAATTTATATGAATGAATTTTACAGAGCTTATTTATAATACAAATAACTATAATACAGTTATGTAGAACCACATGAGAACTATGAACTGTGTACCTCATATCTCTTGCACAGTGAAAGCATACAGACCAAGCCAAACACACCTGGAGACATAAGTTGTTCAGAGGCAATGGGAGGGGGGGCTAAAATAATGTCCAGGGAAGAGCAGAAAACACATGGAGACTATAAAAGGCCTTGCTGTAACTCAGTCCACAGCTCATATCTGGCAGTCACGGGCCAGTGCAAGCTCCAATAGTCTCATTGGAGACTGGAAGCTCCCTGTGGGCCGGATTGAGGAACCCCAAAGGCTGCAAATGTCCCCCAGGCCAAGGTTTGCACACTCCTGGTCTGACTCAATAGCTTCATATGTCCCTTTAAAGGAAAATGCATGATATGCTGGGCATAGGAGGCAAGGTGGATTGTTGCAAACATTTTGGGTACTAAGATACACATGGACATCCTGCCCTTGGCGCTTCCATGTTCCAATCATATACTGGACACAGTTGTTCCTTCTAGCTCTGAATTTACTGATTTGGGGTCAGAAACCAAATGGAATATTTTTTATGTGGTGCTTGAGTGGAGTTGGAAACTTCCCAGAGTTGGGCACTAAGGGCCTGAGTGAAGCAAACAATTGGTTTATTAGAACAGGGTGGGATAGCTGCCTGTTTCCTTTGCCAGGTGTTGCCAACAGCCACAAGGTTGTTCAAGAGAGATGGTGAAACTCAGGCCCTGATCCCAATCCTTACCTCTAGATGCATCTGTTTTAGATTGCAGCCTTGATGTAGGGAAAAAGGTTCTCCTTCTGTATTAATAAGCCAATGAATGCTGTTGTTTTTTTAACACAAATGAACCACTGATTGTGCTATCCTCTCAAACAATATGCTAATTCTCACTTCTTGATAGCTCAAAGACAAGCATAAGCAAACTGGAGGCAATGTAGGAGCTATGGAGGAACTAGAGAATGCCTTTAGCTTAGCGGAGGAGTCTTGTCCAGGAATTGCTGACAAACTCATCGCGCACATGGTAGCACGAGTGCAAAGGTAAGAGCTATTAGTTTTATATGATTTACAGGTGGTACTTCCCCTGCTTAACTTGGATCAAAGATACAGCAATCCTCCTCTGGAGTCTAGACTCCAAAAACCAGATGTCAGGAATTCCTATCCTTTCATTAGAATGGGGAAATCTGAATCCATAATGGCAGTTGAGAACTGAATCAGGAAGTGGTAATCAACTGGACTATATTAAACCTAAACTGTTTGCCTCTTAGATTAGACCAGATGAGTTTGAAGTGAGAAGTTGGCATTCTTGCTGTTCATTTAAACTTGAAGGACATTGAGATGTACAATAGATGTCTGACTGGTCTCTTTCATCTTTCACTTCAGGTTCTCACACAGCAGGAACCATCTGACTTCAGCACGCTGAGGAGTCTGTTTTCTGTTGTGCATTGAAAGATATGATTTTCCCCAGCTCCATAAGAACTGCATCTCGAATCCATCGTCATCTGCTGTTGGATGTTAACATTGTGCTATGGATTCCCAAACATTTCAGAGCCTTCATGTGTGTGTTTCATGTCCACCCAAGATGGGATTTGCAACAAAAATGCATTATGGACTTCTTTGCAGAGCCCTAGGTGGGTAGTTTCTACAGCATACTTTATGGAGGTTTTTAATTATATCCAATTTTTCTCAGGTCAGACCTTGTTTAAAAACAAAATCCTGACTGCTGGAAAATGGAAATTTAGACAAACATTCCAAAAGGGAAGTGGGATTCCCTGCTCTGGCTAGAGGCGAAGTATTTCTAAACACCACTTTCAAGGAGGAGGGGACTATCACCACCCAGTTAACTAGCCGGGTGTGTATGCTGGTGCTACTCAAAAGAACTTTGTTCAGAGTTCCTCCTCAGCTCCTCAGAACAAGAACCAGCCTTACAGCTGCTGAGACAGGTAAAGCTGGCTGCCTCCTTCCATCTATCTACTTGCCCCTCTGGGGAGGTAGGTTTGACTGCTGCTGTTGTACTCTGCATTTGCCCATGTTTCACTGACAACAGTTTGGAACAGATGTGTTCCTACTCTGTCAAGGCTGTTTTTTGCTGCTACTTGGTATCTTGAGTGAACACTATCTTGGATACATTCATTAGACATTTTGTCAGAGTATTACCCACTTGCTAAAGATGGAGGATGCTAAATGCTTAACTAATCTTACAGCATAGAAAAGGGAATAGGTGTCTGTCCAAAATGGAAGATTGTTAGTCTATAAAATCTGACTAAGTTTCAGTTAAACTGAAATACATGTGTAGTGCCAACAGCTAGGGGCTATCCCAGCTGACATTCCCCAAACTTAACTTGTTTGTCCCTCTTCATAGCTGTTCACTCCATGTTGGACTTGCACAGTACTGGTGTTCAAGTCACTCATGAGCATTCTTGTGAGTGAGGTGTAGCAGAAAAGACTGATTAATTTTTACTTCAGTAATCAGATTGTTCTACTATAACAACAAGTTGGAGGTAATCACTTCCTTAATGTGTACAGCCATTTAGGCACAGATTACTATGGGTCACTTTCCTTGAGGGAAGGCTATTTTGCAATGTATAGCTGTAGTTGACTGCCTGTTTTGCATACCATCTAGTGTTGAGGAAATTAATGGAGCTGTTCTACTCCTGGCATTCATACATCATACAGGAACAGGGCTAAGAGGTACAGCTATTGCTTCTCAGTCTTTGCTTATAGACAGCTAGGATAGAACATGGGTGGGAACTTGGGCATAGGCACACCTATCCATTCTCTAGGTAATTGACAAAGTAGACTGAATTATTCAAAAGAAAAGCAGGAAAGATCCAGGTAGTGAAGCTGCTACTTTGTACTATTCATAAAAGGTACCTTTATATTAGCTCACACAATTATCACCAGTAAAGCTCTAAGTGTCTCCAGTATTCAAAGCACCAGTGTCTTAGTCTTACAAATGAGCAGTGAGAGGGATCTGCCACTTCCAATAAAGTTAACTTGTCAATTAAAAGCTGACTGATCTGCTGTCTCCGTTGATATGGAAAAAACTGGAGTTTGAAGCTACAAGAGAAGGTAGTCATGGAGCAACTTTATATTAAGACTAGTGCTGTTCTCTATCTAACCTACAAATGCACTTCTCCAAGAATGGTCTGTATTGTGCTGATGCTACAAATGCAATTCAGTTGTAGGGCAACTATAGGCAATTCCTGTGATCAGATCCCTCAAGGCTGTGGAGTTTGAACAAGGAAAAGGTTACCTAAAATTTAAGAGTGAGACAGGCTCTTAAATGAAGTGAGCTCTAAACTGTGGACTGATGCACTTTAAATATTTCTAATAGGGTAACAGCGGGTTAACTTACAGACTACACATATTTAGAGATCTATAATAGTTTATTTTCAAAAACAGATAATAAATTAATTAATTTATATTGAATAGCCATTATACTATAGAAAAAGTTTTTAGCACACTGCAGCTTATCAATGATGTCAAACAAGAACACATTATGAAATCTTCCCTATATCTTTGTTAGGGAAGCTATCCAACCTTGAAGACTAACCTACTTTATGCACCTTTGTGGGTCTTCTTCAGTAGTACAACTGAAGACACCTACAACTTCTTGCAAGTGTTACTTCCATCCATCTCCCATATTCAAATACAATGTTCTACTATATAAATATTTTTCCACCCTTGGACTGTTCCCTTTAAAGCATATTAACCACACTGTGGCTTTCAATATAACATGACAAGTAACCTTTGATCAAGACCATCCATGTTCAGACTAGCAGACCACTATCCACTGTTATACAAGAAATGCTGATCTGCACCTTAGGGGAAGCATGGAGACAGGACAGGCTGCACATTCATGTTAAAAAACTGACTTAGTTTCACCTCCATCTTGTGGCCTAAGTTATTTGAGCAGTTGCTGTTGATGTGATTTTAACTAACTCTTCCTTGCAGATAAGCAAAGTATAGCTGTACAAGTTCTCACACAGTAAAGGCACAATCCTAACCCACTTTGCAGCACCTAGGTAAGGGCAGTGCAGTTCCAAGTTAAGGAAACAAGCATTGCCGTACCTTGAGGAGGCCTCTGTGACTGCCCCCCAACTGCTGGATGCAGCTATGCCAGTCCTGGAAGTTGTTTAGGATTGCGCCCTGAGTCTCTGATCCTAGCTGTAGTCTTGTAGCTGTTTTGGCTTCACTTTGTTCCTTTATGTCAAATTATCTCTGAAGTACTAATTCCCTCCACTGTAAGTCTAGACTAGGGCTCTTCAGATTATGCCCCACTGACCACATAATGCCCAACATCACATTAAGCAGCCTGCTTATTCACAAATAGGTACCCCCACCCTTCCTCTTCTCCCACCATGCATCTTCTTTTCTCCTGCCAGATCCTCTCCTGGATTGAGACCTGGTTGAAGACCAGGAAACAGAGAGTGGGTGTCAATGGGCAATTTTCACAGTGGAGAGAGGTGAAAAGCGGTGTGCCCCAAGGATCTGTCCTGGGACTGTTGCTTTTCAACCTCTTCATAAATGACCTGGAGACCAGGGTGAGCAGTGAGGTGGCTAAGTTTGCAGATGACACCAAACTTCTCTGAGAGGTGAAGACCAGAAGTGATTGTGAGGAGCTCCAGAATGATCTCTCCAAACTGGCAGAATGGGCAGCAAAATGGCAGATGCACTTCAATGTAAGTAAGTGTAAAGTCATGCACACTGGGGCAAAAAATCAAAACTTCACATATAGGCTAATGGGTTCTGAGCTGTCTGTGACAGATTAGGAGAGAGATCTTGGGGTGATGGTGGACAGGTCGATAAAAGTGCAGTAAAGAATGCCAATTCTATGCTTGGAATCATTAGAAAAGGTATTGAGAACAAAACGGCTAATATTATAATGCCATTGTACAAATCTATGGTAAGGCCACACCTGGAGTATTGTGTCCAGTTCCGGTTGCCACATCTCAAAAAGGACAGAGTAGAAATGGAAAAGGTGCAAAAGAGAGTGACTAAGATGATTACGGGGCTGGGGCACCTTCCTTATGAGGAAAGGCTATGGCGTTTGGGCCTCTTCAACCCAGAAAAGAGATGCCTGAGGGGGGACATGATTGAGACATACAAAATTATGCATGGGAAGGATAAGGTGTATAGAGAGATGCTCTTTACACTCTCACATAATACCAGAACCAGGGGATATCCACTAAAATTGAGTGTTGGGAGAGTTAGGACAGACAAAAGAAAATATGTCTTTACTCAGCATGTGGTCAGTCTGTGGAACTCCCTGCCGCAGGATGTGGTGACAGCATCTGACCTGGATGCCTTTAAAAGGGGACTGGACAAGTTTCTAGAAGAAAAATCCATTATGGGTTACAAGCCATGATGTGTATGTGCAACCTCCTGATTTTAGAAATGGGCTATGTCAGAACGTCAATGCAAGGGAGGGCACCAGGATGCAGGTCTCTTGTTATCTGGTGTGCTCCCTGGGGCATTTGGTGGGCTGCTGTGAGATACAGGAAGCTGGACTAGATGGGCCTATGGCCTGATCCAGTGGGGCTGTTCTTATGAAGTAACTGCTGGGCTGGGTTGCTTTCTCTGAGAGGGCATACCAGTAGTCCCACAATTGCAAATACTAAATATTTCTCCTGTTGTGAAAATATTTAATTATGTACACAATCTATATATTTTCTGTAACTGACTTTCTCTAACCCATTATAAAAACAAGAGTTATATCATGGAGTGATATGGCCCTGGCAGCTAAACATTTAGGAACCCCAATCTAGATAAACATCCCAAAATGCCTTTGACTGCTGCTGCTCCTTTCTAATTCCCCCCACCAGTGTAAGTAGATCATGAATGTGTTGCTGCAGGAGAACACTGGAATGGTATGAGCAAAATTTTTACATGCTTTCTGCAAAACCCCTTGCCTCCCCACCCCCTATTTTATTTTTTAAAAGCAATGCAACCCTTATATGCTTTGGGAAATTAAGGGAGGAGTTGCAGCCCGGCAATTTCCTGAACTGCCCCATCATTCTACACAGTAAGCAGAACTCCCATCTGAACCAATTGTAGCATTTGAGGCATGCATGGCTGTAGGTTGAAATAGCAAGCCGCGCAAAGGTTATTCAGGCAGGCTGAGCATTAACAAGAGCTTCTGAAAACCCAGAGGACTTAAAATGAACCGAACACCATCAACAGCTATTTATGCAAGTAAGAAATTACATGTCAAAGGTAAGTTCAGCAGCCACAATTCTTCCATGAACTGAGTTACCTTCACAGTCTTTATGGTTCCTTTGGGCAAGGCTGCTTTCCACACTATAGCAAATTCACCATCTTCCAAGAGGCAGCTAACTTTGCCTCAGCAGGTAGCTTCTCTTTTTAATCATGCTCAGGCTCCTGTTTTCTTCCCCCTATGCTGCACAACATTAATAACAGAGATCCAGCTCTGCTTCTTTCACTTCGTGATCTTTTCCTTTTCATCTTTTGGAACAAATAGGCTGGATCTCCCAGGAGAACTTGTAGCTCTCTTTATCACTTCCATCCATCTGTTAAGAGAGGGGACATACACAACATCAGCACTCCAAGCCTTAGTTACCTTTTAAGGTGCTGTGATGTGCTTCTGGTAGAATAGTTACTGATACTCATATAAATTCTTACTATCTGTCATTTTGCAAATAGACTACCATGTTCCACATCACCTGGTATCTTGGGCAGAGGTCTACACAATGCTAAGCTATTTGATACAGTGTAGAGGAAGGGGTTAAATCCTTAACTTGAAACCAAGAGTGGAAGTAACCTTTCTATCCCTGTGCCTAAACTGGTCACCCCATCAATCTAAAAAGAAGGCACAGTGAATGAACCTATCACACCAGGACCATTTTTTAAATCCTCCTGGTTTTGAGCTCATTTTACCATCCATTTTACCATCCATCATGTTTCAGTTCATGTCAGCATTTGGCTTCAGATGGGTTTTGAAGACAGCAAAATCCACTAACTACAACTCCACTAACTAATCCAATCCAAGTTGTCACAATAAGTTATGTGGCCTATAAGGGTGACATAGCAGGACCTCTGCCACCTCTGAAATGAGATTCCATGACAAGGAGAAATAAAACTCTAAAAGCACACGCAAGGGTAACCAATTCACTTTGGAAACTGGATACAGAAAGATTACCTCTCAAAGGTATACTTGCTCTCAGCCCTGAAGAAATACACATGGGATTTGAACTGCAGTTTGAAGACATAGTCCTTCTGGATGCCATCTGTTTCCACTGGGGTGCCGACTGTGTAGCCAAGAAGTGGCAAACTGGCCAGTGGATAATCATCCTGAAAAGCAGTCAAGTTGTTCATGTCTTAGGAAGAGCCATCCTTCTTAGCGAACCCAGAGATACCAGTCAGACAGAACCAATCAATTATATTTCAAGATTTTTATTTTGCATTTTGGCCTCCAAAAGAGCTTCCAAGATGGCTCACAACACACACATACACAAACCACCACCCCAATAGTGTCTACCTAGGTATGTCTACGTAGGAGTTATGTAGGACTACATAGGAGTCCATTGTGTTCAGTGGAACGTACTCCCAAGAAAGTGCATTTAGGATTGCAGCCCAAAGCAGCAATCATAATAACTGAAACACCTAGTGGACTTGGATAACCCAATTAAAGTGGTGACTGGAGGGCTAATTATATAGTACTTTCCCCAACTGAGTGCCTTTAAGCATCAGCTCATCAGCCACTGCCACCAGTTAAAAGTAGCCTTGTGTTAGCATGCTAGTTTGCAGTCATCTAGCACTGGGAATATGTTAGGTGAAAATTACACCTGTTGCAGTGGTGTAAGGGAGCTGTATGAAAAACAAATACAACAGAACACATTTACAACATATAGTCAAATATATCTCATTCCTACACGTACTTAACTCCATCCCAAATTTGCACTGCAGTCCATCTCACCTGATGAGTTTTGTAGAAGAACAAACAGAAGTTCGTAAAGACAACCCACAGCTTCTGCCAACCATTACTGTTCTTGAATTTTCTCAGTAGATATCCTGAAAGCTGGTTCTACACGCAAGAGGGGAAGGGAAAATTATATGAGACGAGCAGCCATTCTAACAGCACAACAAAAAACTTAAGAGTGACCCTCTGGATACAGCAAAGTTCAGAAAAACCAACACTTGCTCTTTCAGAGTCTTCCCACATGATCAGATTTCAATGGTGGTTTATACAGTTTTCAAGTCTACCAAGGTGCAGTATTTTACACCTTGAAAAATGTCACATTTCAGCATGAGAAATGCAAATATGGCTGTGAGTCCCAGGTTATTATTACCTGTAATCTAGTTAGTGACTAGCAAACTAAATCCAAACCTCACCCAATGATGAAATCAATTTTTGAACTAATGAAACCCTGCATCTAACATTTTGGCCAACAATTGTTTGCCTTGCTATGAAAACTAACACGAGAGTGTTCATTTCAGTGGCACAGATCAGAACCACCACTCTATTCTCTCCCAATCTTAATTTTTTGACATCTTTTAAGATTGGAGATCTTGCTGTGCTACCCTTTTTCTGGAGGGGAGACTTTAAAAGGGGAGGGGTAAGAAATAGCAGCACATTAAGGCTACCCCCTCTTTATCTAGTACAGGGGTCTCTAAACCTTTTGGCCAAAGGGCCACAAAGTATCTGGCATGGTGTAAAATTTAAATAAATACATTAGAAAACTTCAGAAAGCCTAAGGCCTTCAGATGGTCCAAAAACATCACTTCTGGTTTTTCAGGAAAACCAGGAAGTGATGTTTTTAGGCCTTTAGAAGGCATTTTGAGGGGAGGTAGAAGGCATTCCCAGCCCTCAGAACACCCTCCAGATAAAACTAGAGCACAGCTGTGGTCACTTTCAGTTGAGTGGGCCAGAGGCTTACAGAGGACAAGAGACTTGCCATGGGCCAGATACAGGCTTGTCAGGGGCTGCATCTGGCCCTCAGGCCGGGATTTGGAGACCCCTGATCTAGTACACCCATTGTCCAGACAGAATATCTCCCTCGATCAGAACTTGTGGGAGTATTGCATAAAGGATTTCATGATCTCCACAACATGCTAAGAACCAGTGACCAACACTGAAGCAGAACCCAGTTAGACAATACCAGACAGACAATGCAAAAAAGAAAAGTACAAAGAAGAACTAGGAGAATGCAGACCCTTTGCAGTACACAACTACTTCTAAGTTAGCATTATTGGTCAATGGAAGCAAGGGGTATGTAAAACTAACACCACTGAGAGGGAGTAACTTTTGCTGTGACCAAATCTACAAATTAAATTACTAAATAATAAGAAAAAGCATTGTGAATTCAAGTTTGTCTATGATAAATCAAAGGGTGGGCTGATTTTAGCAAGAGATATGAGAATTTTTTACCCTTGGTTTAATGTACCATAAGTATAGATTCCATATGCTAGAACAGAGTTTAGAAGAGCTATAATGTACATTACTAAGTAGAAAATGATGATGTTATGCAAGCAGCTTCCCGACACTGAGATTGGTAAAAACAGTTTTACCTGAATCATGCACAGATAGTCAGACAGGGATAGACTCTGGTTCCGGTACCAGCAGACATGAGTGATTGTGTTGGGCCGTTGAGTCTGGCCCAGCAAATAGCGAGGAGGAAGCTCTGGTGAAACAGCAAGAGAGCAGAAAACTGAGCAGAGAGAGGGTGCAGGGCAGAGAAGGAGAGAAATAAAAAAGATTTAGAACAAGAAAAGGATAGTACAGGAAAAGGTATGTTAAAAGAACTATGGAAAAAGCAATGGTGCTTTAAAAAGGGAAGAGATGAAGAAAATGCCATGACGTTCACAGATAATAAGTCCCAAGATCAGCAGAACAAGGTGCCTCTGTGCTTTGGGGAGAAAGCAGGAAGATTAACAAGTTTACCATTGTCAATGACCTTTCTAGAGAAAGATTGTATCAATAGGTAAAATAACAAACTTCTGGCTTCATGGCCCAAAAGCCGTTTTACTTCACAGCCTTATTGGGGTAATGTGACAATCGTGGATATCTAGGTGATCTAGTTAACTCCCCAGTTTTAATTCCTTCTGCTAAGTGTTTGCTGCAAATGTGCCTCAAGTCTTTTAAACAGCAAGGCCCAGATAAATGGGAAAATACAATTTTATATAAACATTTCAAACAGTCAACCCTTTACATATTTTGGCTTGCGCAAGTTTGATTGGTAGGGCAAGGCACAAGAATGAATACACAGAGATGCATAGCTTCTATAGCATTTGCTGTGTCTTGTGTGCCTTAACTTCTCTTTCACTTCCCTCAGTAAGGATTAAAGATCTAGGAGCCAAGTCATACATTAAGGGTTCAAATTCCAGAAGGTAGGAATGCAGACAGCTTTGTGTGATGATGAAGTGTAAGGCAGTGCTGTAGTAGCAGACCGGAGGTGAACAAATCTGGGGGAATCAGTGTTCCAATAGTGTCTTTGTGCAGATCACACTTCGTGCCATCTGTCCTGTATTTGCTCAACATACAGGCTTCTAAAATAAACTGTCATCTATAAAGGCTATAAATATGAGGACGGGATGGTGGTTAGAAGAGGTTACATTTAGATTTAATCTAAACATAGCCAGCCAATAATTATCTTATCCTATGATCACCTATTCTACAAATTGCACAGTTGGCCTGCTTTTCGAAGCCAATACAGTGATGTGTGGAAGGACCCTTAAATCTGAGGATATTTTACATTTGGGGGCTGCACCCCCATTTTTAATGAATTTTTAATTTAATGCATTTTTAATGAACCCATTTTTAATGCACTAAGATGCATCTGTCTTCCAGTGTATACACACAGCCTTAACAGAGATGTTCCATTCATCTTCATCAGTACCAGCTTGAACAAGACTTTGTATTACTAACTTAAATTACTAGGAAGAGGGAAGAACTTTCTGTCTCCTCCAGGAAATCTCTCAGACAGACACTGTCTATTTTCCTTAGAAACCCCATGAGAATGTGCTCAGCAAAATGAATGAGTACTATGAGGGGAGAGGACTGCAAAAGGCCAGACAGAAGTGACAATGCATGATTTGGGCAACATGTTTAAAGCTGGAGTAGAGAACTTGTGGCATGTCTGTACAGAAGTGCCAGATGACTATGTTACATCCCCAAAATGAGAACATAGAAAGATCATCTTGAAGCACAGATTACCTCTTTCAAATAACACAGTTCTAGGACAGTGAAAGAGCAGAACACCAGGCAGATCCAGGCTCTGGCAGTCCTAGAACAAGTCACAGGATGGAATTTGAAGAAAAAGAACCCAGAAGGGAAACTCAAGATGTCAGGCAACAGAAATGCCTTTAGTCTTTCCCTTTTTAAACTTCATCCCTCAAAGCACCCCCTTGTTGAAAACATGATGGGAGCATGCAGAGAAGTGCACACACAAGTACATATGCAAACAACTTTAGCCACACATTCACTGGATCACTTTCACATCGGTTATTGAAGGCAGTGATGGGAGGTTGAAACTGCATACATATATACAGTGCAGAGAAGCAGCAAACAAGACGGAGAGCAGTAACTGAAAGTGCTGTGTGCTCTGTGTGCTGCTGGATACCTCGACGGCCACACTGTGATCAGTCATGGAGACACTGGTGTTGCGGTACCAGCAGACATGCATGGTAGTGTTGGCACGGTGGTGACTCTGCCTGTCCAGGGAACTACGAGAAGAATGTATGTCCTCTTCGGACTCCTGTTCTAGAGAAACCTCATCAGAGTATCCTGAAGGAGAAGGGAGCAAATGTTTAACAGGAAGCGGTACATGGAAAGTGGCAGTGGTAAGAATTCCTTGGATATGTTGGGAGAAAGGGTCAGCTTGCATGCATAGGCCACTGGTTTTTTGGAATCCACAACTTTCACATTCCAGAATGTCTTGGAAAATGTGGCACTTCATGGTCAAGACATGAGGGTTAGAGGAACACCACTGCAGTATGTGTAAAAATGTTAAATAGTTGCTTGGCAGCATACCAGTTGGGTTTGTACTAAGCAAGGGACATCTAAGGAATAAAGGCACATAGGAAAATGAACTATGGTTTAAAGGAATTGAGGCTTTCCAACATAAAGGGTAGAAAAGAAAGATTACACTCATCAAAATGATCATGGCTTTAATAGCAGAAGGTTTTGAATTTGCCAAGCCTATAATATCAGGAGAATCAGAGAAGTTATGGAAGTCTAACTCTGGCCAAAGGTTTATCAGCTTAATAATCTATAAATTATCTAATTTAGGATAATCAGTTCTATCCTAAAGAAGCATGCAAAGAACACAAACTACCCACAGGTCACAAATGGCATGACGCTACTCACTGTTAGAATTATTGCAAAAGGAGTTTTCCAAAAACATGTCTGACTTCTCTGTGGATTTTTTTGCCATTTCAATTGCCATGTTAAGATCTTCCATCCACTTTCCCATTTCCAGACGAGTGCTGAAAGGTAAGAGACAGAACTGATGGTCAAATATAATGGTGTGGAGCTCAGCTGTGGCATGTGGTCTGCGATTCAAGAAAACCACTACTTGACCACAGTTCACAGCAATTTCCCCCCTATACATTCCTATTTGCACAGCAAGATTTGCAGTCAAGGTTCCAAAGTGCTGGCACCAGCAGAAGCTGTTCTCTATTTTATGTTCCATATAAATTCAAGTTTGAAATTCCACATCACATTTCAGGCAAAATGCAAAGAGATCCTGCCATCTGAAGTCAGATGAGAATGGAACACAAATGCACATGATGCATCTCAACCATCAGGGTAAACACTTTTGTTCCTGGCTATCTTGGCTCAGAACTATGCTCTAAGAAGAGTGTGGGAAGAAAAGGGGAGAGGCTTTGCCTCACCCAGTTACTGTGCAAGATCTTGAAAGAACACTTATCTCCTACTCTCTTACTCAGCCTGGAGCAAAGGTAGGAATGCACAATGTTCAGATACATCAAGAAACGTATTTTTACCACCCTGTCATGTTGTAACTGAGCATCAAGAAATGGCTTACCTTGCTGCCACTACTATGGTTTTTTGAGCTGAATAGATTGTGAAACAGTGAGGGACAGCCCATTCATTTTCACTCTCTTCCACCTGCAGAGAAAGAAACTTGCCTCATTCATTGAGCACTGACACACATCTATGTACAGGAAGAGAAATTATCTGACAACTGCAATGAATCTTCAGCTAATTTAGAAGCACTGGATATATTGTATCTACTTTGTTTCTAGTGAGAAAACTACCAGATGGAACACACAGTAGCCAATGCTGTCAACTTATTACTTACTGGAGGATCCAAGACTATCAGCTGAAAATGAAACAGACAAAAAAAGAACATGCCATTAAAGTGAAGGAATGCTATTCCTTGGTGTGGAAGCAACATCAGTTAGCACATCCAGTTAGCCTTGGAAACAGCAATATAAGAATGAAGGTTTTGTTCTTATTTTCTATTTCTTATCTTCTAACTATCCATCCTTGACTCTAAGACAAACACTTATACCTGAGACAAAGCTTCAGAGTAAACAGGGATGTCCAGTACAATAGAGTAAGAAAGTCCAAATGTTGTGGCCCACTGTACTACTTTAGTGCTTGCCTGTTACATGCAGAACCACTTACCAGCATCCCATGTAAAGGGAGATGTCCATGAATTTTGAACTGATTGGTGCCTGTGACTCCTTTGCTTGTGTACAGTAACATGTCTGAAAACTAAAAAAGCATAGAAAAACTTGCTGAAAATAATCAAAGTTTAACACAACTTTTAGATATTGGAAAACACACACACCTTTTTATTTCCACATTACAGCTCTAACATGGCTCAGAAATAAAGAGCACAGCTTTCAAAATTTTCAGCGAGTACTTGATTCATACCTGATCACACCAATCCCTTTTCAACCAAGAAAAAAAACTGAGCTTTCCTGTGTGGAAAGACCACAAAACAAAAGCAGATTGTTCAGAAGGCAGGAGCCATTGTTGTCAAAACAGGTTTCCTGGTAGTTACTGAAAATATGGACCCTGAACATCAAACACAAACACAAACAGGTGCAGGTGCTGCAGGTGTTTATTCTGCAACATACAGGAAAGTAATTTCCCACATACCAAACCAAGAAAAGGCAGTGCTGTTTCCATCTCCTGGCTTCAACCAAAGGCACAGAATCTAAGCTTGGTGACAGGGGTGGCATTGAAAGCTAGCCAGACTGGGTACTAGTCAAGGGCCAGTTGCATCCCTGGGCCTAATGACACCCAGGATGGGGTGACATGGCAGCATCACCCCCTGCATCACCTCCACACCTGCGCTCTACAACCCCCCCCCCAAGAATGGCTCGATTTCAGAGCCAAACAGCTGCTTTAAGCAATGAGTGCACTGCTCAGTGCTCCCCTAACTGACCTCCGGAGCACATGTCCCCCTTCACCATGCCCTGGATACACCACTGCCAAGGGCCCACCTACCTGGCCAGGTCAACACCCAAACCTTCAATATCACTGACCCAATGTGGTGTTCGGATAGGTAGAAGATGCCAGGGTATTCTGGTGCAGAGTTTTACCTCCAGCTTCTAGCAACCTTGCACCACATGCTTGTGACCCACCCAAGCAATTGCCCCCATCTCTTGAAAGGGATTCACACTGTACTTATCCATACTTTGGCTGTAAAACAAAAGGGATCATACCAAGGTCCTGCTCTTCCTAGCAAATGGCAAAATAGAGTTTATGGGAAAGTGGTCTTTAATACCACCTATCCCTACATTAATGCAGGGGTAAACTCTGGACACATTATTGCGAGCCACAATCTTGGGTAAAAGCATCACTTACCAGAAAAAACATCCTTTGCTGTAAGCCCTTTTTGGTCAGCTTGTATAAGCAGCCTTCGCGGATAAATTCCTGTGAAAAAGTTACATAAAGCTTACCTTTGTAGATTGTTTTAATTACTTCAAGGCTGCAATCCAGTGCAGTTACCTGGGAGTAAGTCACACTCAACTCAGTGGAACTTACTTCTGAGTATATATGCATAGGATTGAGATTACAATCTTCTAAGCCACAAGGGCAACAAGGTAGTCAATATTTCTACCCACTCAATCAAAAAAAAAGAACTCCATGGGGTTCAATGCAATAGTTCCTGGATCTAAGAGGTCAATTTGGCTTCAAGCTAAAAGAAACTTAAACCCAAAACTGTAAATTGGCTATGTAAGTTCATTTGTCTTATAAGATACCTGTGAAATTAACTAGATCACCCAAGATCTTCTAAGAATCAAAAGTAATGGAGGAAAGTGTAGTCAAGTGTCTTGCATGCAGAAGGTGCCATATTCAAACAACTGAAATGAATCTGGGCAAACCTTCAGAAGAGTAATTTCCCATATTACTTTTTGCAAATGGGCACAAAAACAGCTCTCCTTCCTCCTTTCATGCTGAGTAGCTTTACCTTTATAGCTGTTAGGCAGAGTAACAAAATTGCTTCAACTATCGTCCACGTGTAGCAGATATATTCAGTAAATGTTGTCTAACACATTCAGAACTTAATTCAGAACTGCTTACTCTGCCAGCTGCTACAAGGTTATCAATGCCAAGCAGGTCATGCTGCAGCTCTGTTAGCTTCTGGAAGTTCTCTAAGCGAATTAGGCTATTCTGAAGCTGTGATGTCATTTCTGTTATTTCCTTCAGTGCATCTGCAGAAGAGAATCACACAAAAAGCAACACAAAAATAAACAAATCAGAGTAGCACAAACAAAAGAAGCAGCATCTAGAAGTCTTATGATTCAATCCTATAATTAATCTGGGAATAGGCCCCACTGAACAGTGGAGTACTTACTTCTGAGTAAACATATGCAAGGTTGTGCTGTTGGTTTATCATCAATTAGAATATTGTAGAACTATTTAAAGGGATCAAATATGACCTCTGCACTAAAGTCACAGACTACAACAAGGCATATGAAGTTTAACTAAGAAATGTTACACAACTTTAAGAGATTATATAGGCTTTTAAAAATTACTGTACTCAGTAATTACAAAGTTTCAGATAGCTGCAAGCAAAATGGATTACTTTACTTTCATAATACATTAGCAGCACAGTCCTATATGTTTACTTGGAAGTAAGTTCCATTTTGTTCAATGGGTTTACTCCCTAGTTAGTGTAATTCTATAGCCTAGACCACATTTATAATTCTACAGCCTAGATCACAGTTATAAGATATTATAGGGCACAGCGTTTTCCTCTTGCACTAAACACACACACACATACACTGCAGTGTAAGACAGTCTTGTAATTTAGTACTTGCCTGTAGTAACAATTGCCATGGCAACCAGAAATTCCTAGAATCACCATAATACCCTCTGACACAAGAGATAGTATTGTATGCATAGCCTGTATGGTACTGTATGTGGCACTACTGAACAGGGCAACACTATGAAACTAGTGCTCTAGAGGCTGTGTATGTGACACTTCATTTGCACCTTGTCTAACCTCTAATAGTTACCTAGAAAGAAAATGAATGCAGCCATGATTAAAGCCTCCATAGTAGTGCCCTGCTGGCAGGCTGCAGCTCTATCCCAAAGTATGACCAGCAATTGGAACAGCCACACAGACCACGTAGCTGGTGGTGTTGGTGGCAGTTGCATAACAAAAGGATGTGGCACAGGCACAGAGAAGCAGTTAAGGGGATAGTCAATTACCAACCCTTTGAGTTATTGCAAAGTCTGGTAACAAAACTACACACTTATATTTACAGAAGGGAGAATATTGTTATTGGAGCTACATTAATGTCAAAGAAATGAGGGGTGGTTGTAAGCTAAAATACTTAGCTCAACACACTCAAGTATTTTTTGTATTGTGTACAATACAATTTTTGTATTTTGTACAAGTTTTTGTATTGTGTTCCGTTTCTCAAAATAGCAGTCCTCACTCCACATGGCAAGCCACTTTGGAAACTGAAGGGAGTTTCAGGAGCAGATTATAACTTGTCTGGGGATTTGCTCTTCAAAGAAATTTTATATATATTCTATCCCACTGCATACACACTATGCCCTCAGACATGTCTGAATAGCTTCTTGGATCTTGGCTTGATTGCTTCAGTCGGTTTGTGCTCCTAGCTGTTTGTGTATTACCCTATTTCTGGCGAAGATGGTTTTAGCAAATTACTGCTGTTAAATCATACTGAATATGGACAGCCTTGCATCAGAAACCAATTAAACTCAAAGGATTAAAAAGACAGCAAAGTTCAATATCACAAACCAGAAGCACAATACATCCAGAAACTAAACCTTTGCTTGCCAGCTTTGTGGTTGTTCATTTGGCATTGATTTTCCTAAAGAGCTGATCTGAATGGGAAAATGCACTTCTAAATTCAGCACACAATAATCTACATCACAATACCTTTCAAGGGATACAATACCACTAGTCATACTTGCAACCAACTCCCACCCTGCACAATGCATTTAAAAAACCCTACCTTTTCTCTAAAGGAGAAGTGGGACACTACATGGGCTTAACTAAGAGAAAATCCAATACAATCTTAGAAATTCGGGTAAGTGGGCAATCTAGCCTGAACAAACATAAACTTGAAAGTGCAGAAGTGCTCAGTTGAAAGTGTTTAGTGCAGAAGCAATTCATATAGGGCTACCCAAACCTCTCCTACTTGAGTGCCATACATGGAGCTTTTACACTCTGTGCCAAAGCATCTTGTCTCATTCTGTGCTCAAAACAAATTCTGAAAATCAAGTATGTTTGGTTTATGTCTTGTATCCAAGAACCAGGGTCTCAAAGAGCCATTATATATTTGGCAAAAGATAGTGAAAAGCAAAGAAATGAAGTGCCTCATTTGGAAAGTACAATAAAAGCCATGGGAGGAACTGCAAAATACAGACAAGTTTCATTTAGTGTCTGCTTAAAATCCTTCACAGCCCTCTTCTTGTTTAAGGTCAAAACCCACATTTCTAAGTTGTTCTTCATCATTGGTTCATGATTACAAAGATTTTCAGGACAACAAGTTTTGCTCTAGGGAAGATGGACAGGAAAAAAACCAAAGTATATTATTCAAATTTCTCAGTTAGACAATATTAGAAGATTAAGGCAGAGACTATTAGGTAGAAAATAAGGGAAAACATATTTTCACCACGTGTGGTAATAAAGGATAACTGACTTTTCCATTTTTGACTTTCCTGTCACCTAAAGAGGTTCCTATAACAGATAAGCATCCTGAAAAGGCTGCCATCATTCAGAGGCAGTAACCATGTTTATTCTTATTGTTTGTTGGTCTTTCTCCTTCCCCAGTTGGCTGGTAAACAAACTGGCTTTGAGCCAGCTCCTCCTGGCAGGAAGCAGGAAAGTCAAGAGGTTCAGGTGACTCTGATCCCACAGGTAAATCAAGGTCATACCCAGAAGTTATAAAAATGGGGTAAAGTGTGAATGTAGGAATCAGTCCTTAACTCAGTCACCCTGCTCAAAGAACCAAGCAATATGAACATACAAGGACTTATTATCGGTTCGGTTTCTTAGGAAAGGCTGGAAGGCAAACAAGGGCAAATGAAGATAGATGAACTAGTTCTCTAACCAGCAATATCAACAGAAGACACAGAAAGTGATAATTTGCTCACTCCATTACTCACTCCTACAGTCGGTATAGTCCCGATGCTCTGCCGCATAGTGTTTGCAAAGTCTCCCCAGAATTAGCTTGTAGTGCATTAACCTCTGGATGGGTTTGAGCAGAAAAGTGTTGAGGGGTAAATAGCAAACCTTCTGGAGTTCAAATTCCTTATAAACCATTTCCAGTTTCTTAATGCGCTTAGTTGCTTTCTCAAGTTCTGTTAGGACTTCATCATGTTTCTGCAAATAGCTGGTAAATTCCTGTGGAAACATATGGTTATGAGTAGAGAGGCATATCAATACTTCATATACCTTCTTGGTCCTGCTAAAGAAAGGGAGTTGCTCATCCACTCTCAAGTTTTCTGAAACAATAAGACAACTAAGAAGTGTTCTTACTGTGTACATGCTTTTCAGATGGTCTATACAGTTTGTTTCACTGAAAGTCAGAAATCCGGTGATTTGACTATTAGCCCTGCTTGGTTGGTTGCTGCTGAAAACAAAATGCTAGTCTGGATGGACCTGTCCAATTGAGTAGGGCAGCCCTTAAGTTTTTTAAGATATGACAATCTTAACACTTACCAGTGGTTCCTGAACTTTTTAGCACGAGGACCCATTTTTTAAAACACTCTATTCGACATGCCTACGTTCTCCTTTTTTTAAAGTTTTGAGATCTAGAAATTCATTTGTTTACAAGTAACAATCCAAAAAAAGATGCTCAAACATTTATCTCCCTATATTTACACATGCTTGCAAATAGTAGTTCATTTTGCAAAGGCAATTAGCAGCTGTATCAGAGGCTCCTAAACTTTTAGGGAGTTTTACTCCCTAAGTACGCAGTGGAAGGGCGAGGATAGTGATGGGATTCCCAGGATCACATTGCTAATGGAGGCAAGGGGTGCTTCCACTTACTATAATGTAGGTAGGGCTGCTGGAGGATCCAGGAGGTGCGGGGCACCCTTCGCAGGGCTCCCTGAGGCTTGGAATGTTGAGATAGAAGTGTTCACAAAGCACTTCCTGGTTGGAACACAATGAAGAAGTGCTTTGCGTTCACTTATTTCTCAATGTTCCAAGCCATGGGGAGCCCTGCGGTGGGCTGCACGAGGCTCCCCACACCTCCTGGAGCCTCTAGCAGCCCTATCTACCTTAAAGTGAAAGCACACCCCCTTGCCCCCCTTAGCAACGCAATCCTGGAGATCATCTCACTGCCCTCGCCTCTTCCCAGGCCCCTTAAAGAGATGGAGGGCGCTTTACATCCTTAAAGAGATAGAGGGCGCTTTACAAGGACTGGTGGGTCACAACCTACCAGTTTGAGAACCACTGAGCTATATAATTTTTGAATAGCCTCATGGCTTGGGGCAAGTAGTTATCTGATCTTTCCATCACCCGTATTTTCACTGGAGGCTCTGCTCAGCTGCTATGGGGCCCACCAAAAATCGAGTTGCAACCCACCAGTGGGCACCAACCCACAGTTTGGGAACCACCAACATATTTTCTTTAGGTGGTAAGGGAACAGAAATAGACATTCCATGAATAGGGCAGAACATGTTGCTCTGAATGTCCTGGCATACAGATACACCTCTCATAAAAGGTCTATCAATGAAATGGTAACAATGTTTAGGTGGCATCCAGGTAACGCTTCTGTGAATGGAAACACACTCCATGAACACAAGCTTGCTTCAGGAATAGAAGGAGAATTCCACCGGTTCAGAGGCCTCTAGGGGAATCTTCTCAAAAGGAGCTTGCATTCATGGAACAATTACTCTGGATACCACACTCTAATTGAAATAGATCCTGTGTATGAACAACTGTTTTGCAACAGGACATACACATCTTTGTCACTAGCCAGTTTAGCAAATATGGAAACAAAAATAGTTCAGTAAAGTACCCACATTTAGTACAGAGACTATTTATAGGAGAGACTATAACATACGTTGTTCGAAGTTTCTATACCTTTAGTGTATGCATATTTCTAAGCATGACATCACCAATTCGTTGATAATCTCCTTTCAAGGGCGCATTGGAACGCCCCTCCCTACAATCAAGAGAATGAGAAGTTAGTCATGTTTAACTGAACGTATAAAGGCAACCCCCCATATCCGCAGGGGTTCCATTCCCCCCTCCCCATGAATATGGAAACAGCAGCTACCTGCAACCATTATCTTCATTTTTCTTATAACTAGCCTGCATGCTACAGGGAGGAGACTAACCGAATATTAACAGGAAGCAGGACAGTCCCCGTGTCCTGTAAACATCAATTAGTCTATCTCCAGCACGCAGGCTGCCTGCCTGCATGTTGCATTCTTCAGTTAAGTAAGAATGTTCCTCTATTAAGCAAGAAACACCAGTGCTTAAACTGCTTCTAAAGAAAAATAGAGGTACTGTAATGGTGCAGGGCGCCCCACCCCCCAAATTGTGGATAACTGAAACAGTGGACATTGGATGCACGTATATGGGAGGGTGCCTGTACTCTCCAGTAGCAGCAGATATTTTTCCTGAGATCTGAGCACAATGGTTACTCTACAAAAGATGTAAAGAATACCAGCATTCTCTGTTTTTAGCCATTCTTCAGCCAAACTAACCATATTTCCTGTTTTGTAGTTCGAGCTGAAGCCTTAGCGCAAAACATATAATAATCCCAAAAAAGTTGGGAAAGGAAAAACACCACATACTGTCAAGTACACTTGTCTATGCTTTCAGTGTTTTAAAAGGAGTTATATCAGGGACAAATTTGCTGCTTTAATTTTAACTTACACTTGTTGACCACTCGGCAATAATATAGCTATAAACAGCTTTCTGTAAGATATCAACCACTTTACAAGCTGAATGAAAATAATCCAGACTAGAAATTCATAAGAGTTTGCAACAAGAAAATCTTTAGTATGGAACATTTTTTAATTTTTATATGTGAACTCTCTCTCTCTCTCTCTCTCTCTCTCTCTCTCTCACACACACACACACACACACACACACAGCTGAATCCTAAATAATGGTTTTGCTAAAGTATTGATATTTACAGCTCTCCCAATTATTCTCTTTGGATCAATCTTTACTCAATTAAAAAATACAACCCCCAGAAAATATACACTAGCCTTTGGATTTCCTTCCAATGCAAGGTAAAAATAGAACTCTTGGAGTGACTGTGTAACTGAATGTTTAGAATCATATCAGGAAGCTTGGCCCCTGGGCAGCTCCATTCAGGAGATCCTAGGGCCGATTTCATGTAAAAAGCACTCAGCAACCTTGGAGCAACTAGAAGTTAATATGCCTGGTATTAGAGAAATAGGTTTCAATAAATTCCAAGAATCAAATATTCCTGGTATATTTTTTTTAGAATCTCCTGCATGGTGCCATTTATACTTACCAGAGTGCTAGCCGCTGCTCAAGCTCTTTCAAGAAGCCTCTGTGAAATTCATAGATAGGGTCTATGTTTGAGAAAAGCAAAGTCATGAGACCTTCAGGCATAGCATTCTCCTTGACAACTGCACTGCGGAACCACTGTAGAAGAAGGACATACAAGGAGAAGTCGTTGGGTTTCTTTATTCCAGTATAAGCATTGCCAGAAGTATCAGAGAACTATCATGCAAACCTCTCCCCCTCCTCCACACACCAGCAGCAGATTATTATTATTTTTTTTAAGTTGAATTATGACAGCTTTCCTCAAACAATGATTAAAGTAACCATTTTGGAGGGGGGAAAAGGATCATAATACGTTCAAATGACTTACTACAGTTAGGACTTCTAGATCTTTTAAATAAGTTCGTTCAGTAGCGAGAATTTCTTTTGCAATGAAATATGCTTTATCTGCTGGGTATCTCTGAAAGACAGAAGCAAATCCCAAATAAATGAAACTGAAAAATGTTTCTTATTAACCATGAACTTGGTTAAGCTATAATAAGGCTCCCTGAAACATCCAGCTGTAGCAATATAAGCAAGTAGCTGAAACCATGGCCTCCAGCTGTGGTTCTATGGTGTCCTTTTAAAAAAAAGGACTACTTGTATCAGGGACTTGATACAGACTTTGTCCCCTACTTGTATCAGGGACAAAGCTACCAGGATACTTGTAATACTTGCTCCCAATGGTCCTAACTGACAAATGAGAAAGCTTCCCAAAACGGATGTAAATCCATTTCACACCTGCATCATGCTGATGGGTATCACATAGGTTAGATCAAGGGTGTCAAACTCATGCAGCTGGCCGAACAGCATTCACGTTATTTGCTGAGGGCCAGAAGTGATGTCATGAAGCAGGTCATAACCAAAAATAAGCACTTTTCTCACTTCAGAGCTCATTAGCTGCAAATGACAGAAGAGAAAATATGCAAATCTTGATCGGATTTCAAGATATGGGAGAGCCCAATTTTCATGTGAGCTGCCCTTTTAGTAGTAACACCTCAGCACTGCTCAGCAGCCGAGAGCCTGAGGGCCAGATAAAACGCTTCTGCGGACCACATCCAGCCCAAGGCCTTATGTTTGAGACCCCTGGGTTAGACTGTAGCCAGATGTGCATCCCAATACCATTCCACATTATGCACAGTCAAAGGGGGGCAGCTTCAGAAGCAATGCTACTATATCCCTATGGAGAAATTTGGAGGAGGGTTATAAAGGGTTCTCTCTCTTGCTGGACTCATGCAAGAATGGCAGGACAGCTCCTAAGATATACTAAACAGTACGAGGTATGTCTATTAAATAATGAGGCTGATTAAATAACTCACCTTTATTTATTGGTATTACAAATTTAATGTTTGTCCCCTTCAATGTACTCCCCATTTGCACTAATACATCGCTATAGTTTTACACTGGTCGAAGGCATGGAGCAAATCAATTTCTGTCAGTTGTTTCAACATATCTGCCGTTTTCTTCTTTACAGCATCAACTGACTCAAAATGAGTCCCTTTAAGCACTGATTTAACTTCTGGGAAAAGATAGAAGTAGCAAGGTGCTAAATTGGGCGAATATGGAGGATGTTCAAGTGTAGTAATGTGATTGTCGGTCAAAAACTGCTTCACAGAAAGTGCTGTGTGAGCAGGCGCATTGTCCTGGTGAAGAATGAAACCATTTTTCCACAGTTGCGGCCATTTCTTCTGACTCTCTCAGCTTTTTCAAAACTTCAATAATGCTGGTTAACTGTTGTGCCTTCTGGAACCCATTCTTCCAAAATTACACCCTTGATATCGAAAAAACAATGAGCATTGCTTTGAATTTGGACTTGCTTTGACAAGCTTTTTTCATTCTTGGTGATGACGGTGTTTTCCAGTCCATTGACTGTCTTTTGGTTTCAGGATCGTACTGGAAGATCCAGGTCTCATCACAAGTGATTACTTTATGAAACAGGTTTGATCTGTGTCCAATTCTGTTGGTGTTTTGTGCAATTTTACTAAAAATTTCAAATTGACACGTTGTTCAACTTTTACACTTAGCATTTTTTCTGCACTCTACAGAAAACACAACCAAACTAAATGGCGATTCACAATCCACTGAACGTCATAGAGTGTTGCTGCTTGTCATGCAGGTTCAGACATTTTCAAGGTTGTTACGTATGCAGTTATAACCGGTTCTGACTGCTTTGTTTACTAGGTGGAATCACAGTCTCGTTATTTTATAGACATACCTCGTATATGCCTGTGCTCATGCTGCTTTGGGGTATCAATTTCTTAGTCATACTCAGCATGGTAAAAACAGAAAACATGAAAACCAGAAACCACAAAGTGGCTTTTTAAAGTGATATAACCTCAGACAAGGCACCAAGCCACAGCCTTTCACCTCACTATATGATTTTCAACCCAAAGATTTTTGTGCAGACATTAAACCATCTTAATATCTTGATGTAATATTACGGAACCTGTACTGATAACAGGCAACCCTAAAACCCATATTTTCCATGTTCTGTTAAGTGAACAATACAAAACTGCAAATGTGCCTTGTTTTGCCTTGGGAAGAGAAGATACCCAAATGTAAAGTTAATTTGCTTCCCGCTCACATATGCAATTTCAGGATTGTGCCTTTTGTTCTGGACACTTTCACATTCACTGAATCAAGGCTGCTTTTAAGTAAATTGCCCAAGGGGTAACTGAGTTTGTTAGTTGGGGGTGAATGACCCATACACAGCACACCCTACTCCATCAAGGAAGAAACTTAATGTTAAGAGATGAGAATCTTTTTCTGAAAAAGGATCCATGGTAGATCATTCAACTCTAGCATGGCACCTGAACATAACACAAAAGAGTTGGGTTTTTTGGTCATAAATATTCCAGCTTGTACAGTGTACAGCACAAAAAAAAACCCAGAAGTGAATGGCATAACAAGCAGGGACAGAAATCATGTTTCTGATCAGCAAGATCTCTCTTCTCCCTGCCTTACCTTACGTTTTGCTTCATCCTCCTCTTCTACTCTGGCACCACCAACATCACTCAGGACAGGACTCAAAAGGGGAGATGAGCCCTGGCCCGCAGTATTCATATTCACATGAAATGGAGGATTCAAGGTCATTGGACTCTTCATCGTGAAGGAAGACAGTTGAGCACCTAAGTATTACAATAGCAAGAGGTGAAAGGTTAAGAACTGTTTTGCTTGTTTTCAAATACACTAGCAATATACCCAATTCACATGCATACTTGGCAAGCAGTGGTCTCTCTCTCTCTCACTTCAAAATTACCAAAGAAACCACAAGTATTTTCAACCAGTCTTTGAAAACAGATGGTAAGCTCTATTGCAGGTCAGACCAGAACTAGCCAATAAGACAGACTGTAAAATAAAATGTATAAGAAAAACAATAAAAATGGGATTTCCCTCTCCTGTGTTTGAAAATATTTAATACAACATTCTCCTTTAAATATGTTCCTCTGGGCAAGTTATAGTTCTCTCTACCATCTGCAAAGTGATAGAAGAATGCAGTAAAGACACAAAACACTGAAAAAATGTGTTATGAGATGAACTGGAAAGCCTCTTTAGTTTTCAGAGTTCAAAGAACATCTGATTTCAGAAGTGCTTGCGTGGACAGGAAATCTGTTTCTAGAAATACAGGGACCACAGACTGCTTCCCTTCCTGATTCAGTAAATGTACAAGCTTTAGGAGCTAAACTGACACTACATACAATTTTCTCCACTGGCTTTAAACCACATTGCTTCATTATTTGGGTGGAGATAGTCCTTTCATCCATCATCAAGTTAGCACTGAGGGTGTGTCGGGCCAGCCATGAAAACACGATAATTGTCACGTAGCAAACATCTCTCGGGGGTTGGTGGGGAAATTATCAAGACTATTTTAGCATGATTATAGTTTCCACTCAAAGCAGTGTTCCAGTTCAGTTACCTTTCCCCTAGAACAGGCTAAGGTTGAATCATTAAGGTTTCATTTTTGTTTGAAGTGCTGTTTTCTACACAGAAGGTCCCCACCACTTTAATTCATCAATTAATTTCTGGTGCTATGCAAGTCAATACTGCATTCAGTTTCACATTCTGAACACAGTTATTATAATATAAATTGCACAAATGGGAAATAATGTCAAAACTCTGGGATGCATCCAAAGTAAGTCACAAGCACCATTTATACCAACAAAACAAATTGGTTGTAATTAATGAAATTAGTGGGACTCCAATTAATTGTAATAGTTCTACTGCCCAAGTACTGTTTGCTCCTTGGCATATACAGCATTGCCAGAAAGCTTCTGTACTCACTACACCAGTCATTTTTCAAATGTAACAGCTTCTCTAGCTTCCTGGAATTTACATTAGGTTGACATTTTTTGTGTTATCGTGAGAAGTCTATCATTCATTCCCATGGGAAAGCTGTTTGCAGAGGCTAACATCACAGATGTCTCCTACACCGACACCATTAAATGCTCCCACAGATATGTTGCCACTCCCACTCCAAATTCCATTCTCTGCAAAACAGCATGAACCTTTGTGTTCTGGCCAACATTTACTCTTATGATTCGCCCGTTTTAAAAAGCGATGCCAAGCTGTCCAAAACTGTGCACCAAAAGTGATCCGATGGCATAATACTACAAAGCACACAAAACATTCCAACACTTATGTTAAAACAGAGATTAAGCAGCTGGAGGAGAGCCAGTTGAAAGCCTTCTGTTACACTGTCGGAAGAACTGACTGCTAGACTTTTGACTCAGGAAGCAAAGCCTTTTAAAATTCATGAATACAGCATGAAAGGGGGAGGCAGCCAGAGGGGGGAGGAAGTTTAAGTGCATGTGTTCACACTGAATAACTCAGGAAGCTAAACAATGTTACACTTAGTCACCTGGAAGAGATTCAGTATATCAGGCATGAAGTTAACTATTAACCTTCTTTGGCCAAAGCACTACGTATTTCAGCTCAGGCAGCTTTTTTTCTTGTTCCAACATTTGTTCCTGAAAGATCCGCAGGGTAAGAATGTGCTGGCCTTTGTTCCTTCCACAAAATACAGTTCACTGAAAATCTGCTTTAAACATATAAAGTAAGGGAACACATGTTCCTGAAATGAGAAGTCAAGGAGCTTGCTTGGTCTAGAATGCCTTGGCTAGTGTTCTTTTTTTTAACCCTTTCCAAAAAAAGGAAAAAGCTAGTCAATAGTTCCCACTAGTGAACTGAAGACCTAGTAAAAGCTGTATGAGCAAGTGACTTGTCTTAAGCCTTCATTCACCCATCTTACAACTTTGACTGGGCTTTTTCCCCCCTGTCCATTCAAACTGGAGATCCTTTGAGTGTGGAAAAACTGTACTTCCTTTGCCACCAGCTCCTGTGCTTCCACAGATGAAAAGCCTGTTTTAAAGTGTAATCATGGAGTTCATCAATATTGTGTATTTTTTTAAACCACCAAATATCAGAGAATATGGCTATACAAAACCAGGTAGAGTCTAACATCTTCTGTATAACATAAGCCTATCAGTAGTTCAAGAACAAAACAGAACTAAATGTCTTGGTTCTCTTCTGCCCCAATGAGCATTTCTTCATTCAAATCCTTTATGAATCCTATACTACTGATAAGTGAATTCTCTTTAAAACTGATGTGTTTTGCTAGTACCATAACATATCTGTTTTTGTTCAGATCACAAGGATGTGCACAAAAATCTACTTTGCATCACTTTTTCCCTCAAACTACAATGAGCTAGTACCATCAAATTCTGATTCATGTGTTATGAATGCAGGAATCCTCCAAAAAAATTTCAGCTACAAGTTTGTCCATTAGAAATGGGATAAACAATGCACTACTATTATGTATGCCTGTTTTAAATAAACGAGGTTTCATTTTCAAGAGGAAAACTATGATCTCTTAAAACCTGACTTATTTGAATTTTATCCCACCTTTCACCACACATGGTCCCAAAACTGACAGTATATATGCAGTAAAATGTCGCTAGGTGATACAAGTGAGATTTTACCACAGTTTCAACACCAATACCAGTGAGGTTAATGGTTGGCAGCCGGAGATATCAGGGTGCAGCACTTTTTTTTACTGTATAGAATAAGAACATGAATGTTGGCTGCAATTTTTAAATGACTAATGGAACATATTCAGTCTAATGTGTCTCCACTACAATTCTATAAAAATGATGCACCCACAACCACTAGTTGCCTCTGAAGATGAAGGACTGTGTAGCTGTTTATTGTATATGGACACAATCTCTTCTTTCAAAAAGAAATGTGATAGCTTGTCAGAAAATACAAAGAGCTAGGCATTCCAGACCCACACATGGCCCAAAACAAAACAAAACAAAACAAAAAAATCAAACCAAATTAAACTTTCAGATTTCAAATTAAACTGTCTCCAGAATAAAAGTGTCTGGTTTATATGAAGTATTTTGAACAGGAAGTCATTTTCTAATGTTTACTCCCCCCCCCCAGTGTTTTAAGATGAGTAATCAAAGTAAGTTTAATAGGGACAGTAGGATTCTACCAAAGTAACCTAGCAGGAGTGTAGATATGAAGGTTTTTTTCAAGTTTGCTTTGAAGGTTGCCAACTATGACCCACATTGGTTCAACTTTTTAATGTTGTATTCAATGAGATGCATTTGTAACCTCTCTAATGCTGTTGTCATAACCTTTATTGGCATGCACATCACAACAATACATGGATAAAACTCAATATTTACATAAAATCACAAGATGGCTCCATGTTCCATAGTTACATAGCATACACCTCGAAAAGTTCCAGTAGTAGTGCCTCCATAAGCTAGTCTCATACAGGGCTAAAATTCCTATCTCATTTCCCGGGTACTTATGACTGCAGTGATAAAGCAAGAGATGTTAACAAGAGTTTCTCCCTCCTCTAGTGACAAAAGTGCTCACAGCACATCTGCCTCTGCCCCTCCCTGGAAGCGCGCCAGGATAGGCATAAGACATTTCTTATGTCTTAAACTTATGCAAAACTTAAACTTATGTCTTTCTTATGCAGAAACTTACGCAAAGGACAGAACAAGAAGATGTGTTGAAGTGACTCCTCTTGGTTCAGATCACAGGGACAGAGCCTTGTGGAAGTCTCTCTAATGCAAGAATAATATTTAAGGAAGCTACTTAGTGCATATTTGTTATTCAAATTCATATTACTTTTGTTTTCTAAAGATACTGTTGAACAGATTGATCGGGGTTAGCCCATGCTGCCTAATGTGAGAGCAACTGTCAGTCATTTTGCTCTCATCTACCTAAGCCCTCCAAATTCTAACTCCACTAGACTTTTTCTGTGGAAGAGGAAGGAAGAGTATACATTCAGAAATCTACTACTCTGGGCCCCTTTTGAATTCCATAAAAGGAAGCAAAAATATGGTCTGACATGCAAACATAGAATTAATGAAGTGCTAGTATAGTGTGACAATTCATATGAGCAATGACCCAATACACCTCCAGTTCCAGCCTAGCCTGACTCATGAACTTCAGCGTAATACCTCACATAAGGCACTGTCAGCCTCAGCCCACAGTAAGAGGAAGATAAGACAGGCCTACTTACAAGGTATTTTATGGACTACTCAGGTATTATGCAACGTGATGTGAGAGAAGTAGAAGTATATTAGTGCCAGCATTATTGCTATTCGTTTGTATTTACTTGAACTCAGTGACACAATAAAAACATAACCTGTCAAATCTTTAAAAAGTAGCTCTAGTTGTCACACAACTAAATGTTTGACAGTTGTAAAACTGACCTTATATATTTTAAAAATTTACCTTTCAACCAAATTTTTGATATGGCACCAACATTCAAAATGTATGAAATTTTAGATCATCATGTTTGCAATCTTGCAAAAAAAGATGCTACTAAATTTTGAAAGTCTAAAATGATTTCTTTGGTACAATGGTAGCCAACACTGTGCACATACATAACTTACAGTCCTGAAAACATTGCCATGATTTTCCCCTGCAAATGAATCCAGAACTTACATTTGTGGCAGTAAATTCACCTCCTGCTGATGCTATCTTCCTGTTAGAAGGTATGGTCTTCATCACGAAAGACAACTTATGTCTTGTCTCACAACCTCTTCCCCACTGTTGCTACAGGCAATGATACATGAGGAGCCAGCAGCAGCAAATGACTACGGGACCAAAGTGAACCATATTCCTCTAGCCACCACATCAACATTGCAAAATTGAGGGGAAGACACAGTTCCTTGCCAAAGCAACTTCCTTGCTTTCCTTAGCCAAAGAAAAAAGAGTAATTGTCACCTCTTAATCCTTTGGTTCTCTAGTCCAAGAAGCATATATATGTCAACATACTCAAACAAAAACATATGGTGTGTGTAAAATGCTAATGGTGGGACTTACTTACCTGCAATGGTAATTTCTCAAGAGCCAGTTCTGTGCATTCATATTTAGAGACCACACAGCTCTTTAGACATCTTCCCCAGTATATCAAAAGCACAAACAACCTCAAATAAGAGGATGCCAAGACACTGAAATAATTTTTTTTTTAGTAAACTAAATACAAAGAATAGACAATGTGTTTTTCTATTTCCAAATAATGACTATACAGATGCTTCAAAACATAAAAGGGTGTTAGGAAATACTGCATTTCTGTCACCGGAAACAGTTGTGCCAAAGTGACAGTAACATCACTAAGGGTGCAATCCTAACCCCTTATGTTATTGCTTTCCAGCACTGGCATAGCAATGCCAATGGGACATGTGCTGCATCCTGCAGTTGGGTGTCACTCATGGAGGCCTTCTCAAGGTAAGGGACTGTTTGTTCCCTTACATCAGAGCTAGAAAGCACTGACATAAGGGGTTAAGACTGCACCCTGAGAGGATTAATACCTGCAAGGAGTCATAACTTCTGAAAAGTTATGAGAAACTTCTGGCAGCATATAAAATTATTTTAGTCACATACACATAAGCTCTCCTACTTAGACTCACAACAAAGGGTACAACTACCTGACTGGAAAGTACTGAGTGGGGAGGGAGGGATGCAGGTCTGAATATGCATTGGGTACCTTCCTTTGTAGCACTGTGTTATATTATTATGGTCTGAATTGCAAAACCAAAAAGGGACACAAAAATCAAAACACTTCTGAAATTTACTGCGAGAAAAAATTGCAGTGTTTTGATCCTAGATCCCAGAGTTTTGTGGTGATGGGGGCAGGACGGGACTGTATGCCGTTTACTCTGCAAATTAAATCTGTATTTAAAAAACCAAAAATTAAAAGCTGGTCAAATATAGAAAAAAGGGAACAAACTTTAAATAAGAAAAATCACAAATATAACTGAATATACAGAACTCTTTACTGGTGTGATAGGGCACCAACAACAAAATCTTATGCGTGTTTACCCTGAAGTAAGCCTACTGCATTCAATGGGACTTTCTCCCAGGTAACTGTATATACAGGAATGCAGCCCAAGAAATTTAAATAGCCTCTGCCCTAAACTCTGTGTGAGTCAGTTTTACAGACCTAGCTGCATTAATAAACCCAGTTAGATTTTTATTTGTGTACATGCAGATCTTTACAGAATGTATCACCAATATTATGCCGTCTATGGTAATAGCGGGCTTGCCCTAGACTAGAGAGATCACAAACTGGCTCAGGAACAGTTATCTCAGTTGTGCTTCATCCATGGCAAGTTGTTTGAATAAAAATGTCTAATCCTTTCAAGAGTACACAGCTAATTTGGAAGAAGCAGCCTATTGGAATCAATAGTATGCCCTTGCAGGGGTCTCCAAACTTTTTGGCCAGAGGGCTGTGTCAAATATCTGGCATGGTGTTGAGGGACGGAAAAAAATTTAAATGTAAAATTTAAATAAATAAGAGATGGAATTTAGATGCGTGAATAAATGAATGAATGGGCTCATTCAATCAACCTCTCTAGCCCTCAGAACACCCTCCAGACACAACCAGAGCACAACTTTGGTCACGTACAGTTGAGTGGGCAGGAGGCTTTCAGGGGACAAGAGGCTGGTTACGGGCCAGATAGGGACTTGTTGCGGGTCGCATCTGGCCCCCGGGCCGGGGTTTGGAGACCCCTGCCCTATTGGAATAAAACTGTAAATGAGAAAAATAAGAGCTAAAGCGCAAATTGTTATTTATATCAAATGCTTCCTCATTTTATTGCATAAACATTTTCAAAACTATTAGTACAAACTTGTCAAATATATCAATTTCAACAGAAACTGTGTATAAAACTGATTTTGACATTTTCCATATTAAAAACCATGATCAAAAGTTTGTAATAAAAAGTTCCAGCCCCAAGAAATGTAATTCTTTCCTGAAAATAAGTGAGCACCAGTTTCAAAGTAGGCATGTCATTTGGAGCACAAGTGTTAATATATATGTTTGGTGTGTTCTCAAGGCAGTTGTTTGCATTTTGTCAACAATATAGATAATTTTTTTTAAGGGTCCCACATACCATACCTATAAATTTGACATTGAATATGGGAACTTTTCAAAATGTTCACTATTTCACCTATAGTGGTTTTACTTATTGATGAAGCATTGCAGACAGAATACTTTGTAAATATTCTTCATTATTTAGTGGATAAACATTCTAGCATCCCACAAATAATGAGTGAATGGCTTAGCACAGCTCAAGGTAAGCATCAAACTGCAAAAAACTCACAATTTATTTAGGATATGTGTATAATTATACAGTATAACTTAGGTTTATTAGGAGGGAGGTTTAATATAAAAGTTACTAAAGAGCAAGTGATCATAGTGGGAGTTGGTACTAAAGTCTTTGCTATAAAAAAGTAACTATTGCATGTAATACCAGATGGATTCAAACACTGCAAAATGACAATAATGGGAATGATTACCAATAGGTTTTTAACAAATGCCCTCCAAAGGTTACATATATATATATATACACACACACCACCTATTTGAATATAGCTGATCAGAAGTTTATTACTATATAGATTAACTAAAAAAGTTTAAAAATGAATCTGAATTGAAGATCAGTATCACTACCCAATTCAAGTGATAAAATATAAATTACTAGGAAATGAGATTACATCAATTATATATTTGTAAAACTAAAGGATATACTTTCAGATCCTGTGCAGTCTGTTCTGTCAAAGCTAGAATACTGACTAAGTTGTATCAGGTCCAGTAAGTACACACTCCAATCAGAAAATTACCTCACACTTTTAACTGGATTAAAATAAATGTGATTAAATGCAGAATAAATATAAACTCATAATAACGAAAGTAAGGTTTGCTCTGAGTATATCCAATTAACATCTAATGTATTTAATACCACCTTTCCCTGTACCATAAAGTGCAGTCAAATGCTTTATCACTGTACAACAGAATTAAATTCATCTGTATGGATGCTGCTGCAACTATTACATTAGTACAGAAGGTCTTATGTTCCAAACTTTCATCTCCCCTGGCTACCCCATGTTTTATGCTAGGAGTAATTGCCCTGAATTTTTCCCATCTTGATGGCTGACCCTGAGGGCTATCATCAGCTACTTACTACAACCTGCTCCTAATGCACACATTAGAAATAAAACACAAAATCAGGAATGCTAGCCAAGCTTTATCAACAAAAAAGTTTCTACCAAGAACTAGGTTTTTACTAACGAAGTCACAACATTTACAGGTTTAACAGAATAAGCAAGACTACTTCAAGATGCTCCTAGGATGAACAATGATGACTTTTGTACAACAGACAGCTAAAGACAGAAAAAAACATGTTAACCTATTATGGCTTTCTTAGCAAAATTAGTAAGGTACTCTGAGGCCAAATGAGGCTCAAAAGAGATGTCCCCTCCACTGCTTAGGAAGGCAATTCTATTCTGTATCTTTTAAGTTCAAAACCTTCCAAAAGGTCTGCTGTCCACAGGTTAAAAAGTGAGCCTTTGGCTCTCTAAAATCCAGATAGCATATCATTACCCATTCCGCTGCTTATGATCTTAATTATTAAAAACAATTACTGAGGGAACTATGTACTGTCCAATGTACATCCTTTCAGTTCTATTTCAATCCTGGCTTTGACCAACATCACCTTGTCAACACTTAGCTTCACATCTTGCTAGAACATGAGTACTGTTCTAAAAGGAATACTTTCTAATCATGTTTCACTTAAAAAAACAAACCCTAACACATTCACACCTAACCAATAATTGCAAACTTAGGGATCACTTCCTATCTTATGTAGGGAATGTAATCAATTTAATGTTTTAATGCAGTGGTTTCCAACCTGGGGTACATGTACCCCCAGGGGTATTTGCCAGGATCTTTAAGGGTACTTGAAAAAAAATTGAATAATGGTAGAAAAAGGCATATCTGTTAGAATGTCTTGTAGGACTGGCATTGGAATGCCTTGTGGGGCTAATAAGAGGTATAATTTATGGAAATGGGCTGCAAAGAGGTATGCAAGAAAAAAATTGGAAACCATTGTTTTAACAGAACAGTAAAAATGACTTTCATTACAAAATGTCACTTATATTTTCCCAAGAAATGTTTAGCATTTGAAATGTATTAAGTACATACAAAAGCAGCATTAAAAAAAAACAGTTTATGTTGAAGTGTGCTTTCATTTACAGTCCATCAACATACTTAAGCAGAAGCAACTTAGGGCTGCAATCCTACACATATTGCACTTACATGGGAGTCAATTGGTCATTATGAGTAGACACATAGGATTGCACTGTTAGAAAGCCCTTTGGGAAAGTTGGCAAAAGGTAATATTTTTAGCTCCTTCTGGGAAAATGTATCATGGAAACAGCATTTTAATAGCCCTATATTTAATAGCACAGATCCTGAACAAAATATTGATACGCAATACCCCCAAAGGAAAGGAGATGGCTGATCTATCTCAGAACATTTGACAGAAATCACAGGGAAGCAGCTCACTTGTGCCAATAATTCACAAGTGGAGTGGCATACGCATATCTTCTCTGTCAGAAGAGGCATTTCTCATGTTACTATTTAACTAGAGATGCTATTTGTAGCATGTATGCTTCGTAGCTAGTGCATCAAAGAAATTTTGAAGAACACCTAGTCCATATGATCAAAGATGTGCAGCCCAATAAAACGGCTAAATTAAAGCCCTTTTCACAATTATGACCACAGCTATTCTATAGCCTATTCTAGTAACAGAACTAAAAAAGTATCCTTATAACAAATACATGGCAATTTCATAGAAAAAGCAAAGAATTAAAATTAAAAATCAATGTAGATTAAAAAAAATACTTGTGGAGTGCATTCCCCCTCAACCCAAATTGATATGCTTGGTCATATCAAAGTGATATCAAATCAGACAGACTTCATCCCTGGCACCTCTTGTGAGAAATTAAGAGGCAGAGATGTCAAATATGAAAATACAAAGTCCAAAGTTCACACTATGTAGTAGGTACTATGATTATTTAGATTGCCACTACCAGAGATGGATGCAATTATCACTGAGATAAAGTATTTTAAGCACACGAAATTTCACCACAGCTACTGTAACAATTGCTAGTAATGGCAAATTATGTCAGGGGAAAGGTCAGAAAGCTACTGCAGATACTCGCCTATAAGCCGACCCCACAGTTAAGTCGAGGGCAGGTTTTGAGCCATCAATCACGGAAATTTCTATGACCCTCGGATAAGTCAGGGGTTAAACTTAGGGGGGTGTCTGACTATAGTTTTGTCTGATTTTACCCAAGGCCAGATCCTGAAAAATAACCTACCATTAATTGTTATCTAAGAACTATAGTCTCTAATTTATTAAAAACATAGTAAAAGATCGTAACATTTTTATTTTTAAATTCCGGTCTTCACCACCTTTTTGTAAACATGATCAGAGTAAGTGCACTGTAAACCACATACCAGTAAAACAGTGGTTCCCAACCTGGTATTCACGTACTCCCAGGGACACTCAACAGGACCTTTAGCGGTAATTGAAAAAGAATGGCAGAAAAAGGCAGGCTGTGCTCCAGAATGCCTTGCAAGGACCAGCAAGGCAGGAAGGGAGGTAGCTAGTTAGCTGTGAAAGCCCCACCAATAGCTAGTTTTTGGTCATCAATTCATCTATGAACCAGTGTTTGAAAACCAGCACGGTAAAAAAGCTGAAACATAATGGGGAAAGTGATCAATCACCCAGAATTTCTCAGCACACTTCTGGTGCAAAACAGTGCAAAGGCAGAGTCTTCTGTTCCTCAAACAGATAAAAAGAGAAAACACTGTGATGAATACATGAAGTCTGGGTTTTCATAGAGAGGAGATGAGGGCTTGTATTATTACAAACATTTTGCTAATATGAAGGGTATAATTTATGGAAATGGGCTACCAAGGGATATGCAAGTGGAAAAGGTTGGGAACCACTGCAGGAGATCCATGAATCAAATCCACCTTTAAGGTGGACATGAGGAGAACCATGAATCAAATCCACCTTTAAGGTGTCTGGTGTGTTAAGCCAGGAGCTCTACATACAATATACAACCCATAACTCATAACTGAGAGTGTGCAATTCAATTCACAGCAGAGAGATTGAGATATTTGCAACCCCTTTTACTCAGAAGTAGACCCACTGCTTTCCAAGGGTGTTATTCTTAAGTAATGGTGCACTGAATTGTAGCCTGGGAAGGAGGGTCCCATCCTGGTGTTTCAAAATACAGACCTGCTTTGCAAGCATTGGCAAAGCAGAACCAGGTTGCAGCAGAAGGAAGGAGAATAAAAGGTTAACTTTGGCTGCAATGTCCCAGAAAAGTAACTATAGCAACTCAGGAGGTGCCTGCCTGAGCTGAGCAACAGGTCAGCTTAGAAAGGAAACTTTAGGGAGTTGAAAGGCTCTGCCCTCTGATTGACCCGGAGATAAGGCAAAGTGAGAATTGGAGCTTGATTACTTGGCAAAAATTTCACATACTATATGTGAGTATCTATGGTAACTAACTTAACAGATAACCCAAAGGTAATAACCCCATTATACTGAACTTCACACTGAGGAGTTTAAAGTTTAATCAGGACGTCTATAAAAATGTGATTATTAGAAGTAGAATTGTGTCAGATGGGAAATTCAGAGCAAATATTAAGAAAATCATCACAGGTTATACAAACCACCAACACACACTGTTCATTTTAAAGGAAACTGATGAATATACATATTGCACTATCCTTCTCTCTTTATAGGTACAGTTCAAAAATTAGATAAAGATACATAAACCTCAAGATTCAATCCAACAACATTTTACTTTCTCTCTTTGATAAGGTTTGGCACCTATGCTTTACAACTTAATGGCCAAATCCTATTCAGGTCCAGCCTGCACAGTGCAGGGCCACTGATATGGCATCTGCTAACCCTGAGGGCCAGCTGGGGATCAGACTGGCTAGGAAAGACATGTAATTTTTTTTACATACTTCCTCAGTTACTGCCTGCACCTTATGGGATTCTTCAAAACTACACTAGCTCTTTTGAGGGCGAAGACCCTTCTGGGATGGTGTTTCTGGATTTGGCAGGGGTCACATCGACCAATATCCACCTCCATCCTGGCCTGATCCCTGCCTTATTTACCAGCAAAACCATGCCAGTGGCCAATCTATTTTGGCACTGCTGATGATGCACAGCCTTCTGGGGTACTAGCAGCAGCGCTCCACAAAACAGCAGTGATGCTGCTACAATGGCATACCACATGCTTAGAATTGGGCCATAGGAATTCATTCTCACATGTTAATCAGCGAGACCCCAAGGAAACTGGTTCACTAACTCTCTCACTACAACATACAGTAGTCTTCCAATACCACCTTAAATATGAATCAAGTTATGTGCTGCCTTCAGAAAGGGACATCTGTGCATTCACATTCTTCTAACATTCATAAGGTCATTTCCCTGAATGCAGCACTTAAATAAAAACTACAGTACACATTTTTCTCCACCATTTCTTCTATGGCAAAGAAGCTTCCCATGCCTTGATTCAGTTAAGTTCCAGGTTTCTTTCTGCAGTGCAAACTGACTAAAATTTTTAAAAGCTAAGAGAGAGCACAATAATGAGGCAACTGCTTTTTGAAGATTCTAGAGACACTTATTGCCAGACTACTCCAAAAATGTAAATGGTCTTTTAAAAGTATGACTATTCAGAATTCACAGTGATGCCCTACAAGTATGGATGCAGGCTCTCTAAAATGCACCTCTATTTTGATTCTTGGAGGAATGTAGCAGATTTGTTGTGCATGTAGACCAGGGGTGTCCAAACTTTTAGGCAGGAGGGCCACATCATCTCTCTGACACTGTGTCAGTGTCTATCATCAGGGGTCAGGAAAAAAAGAATTAACATTTCAAATTTGAATAAATTTACATAAATGAATATATTAGAGATGGAACTTAAATGAATGAATGAAGCTCTTGCAATAGCTCAAGGCCTATAAAAGGCCTTGCACAAAGCAATGTCAGCCTTTCCTTTGCTGCTGCAGCTGCATCAAAGGCATAAAACAGCAAGCAGTGGCACACGAGAAGTCCAACAGTTGGCCATCATGTTGAGAACAGTTGCATCAGGCCAGCACGGGCTCCAGCAAGTCTCTGGAAGGCCAGAGGCTCATTGGAGACTGGGGCCTCACTGAGGGCCAGACTGGGAGTCCTCAAGGGCCGCAAGTGGCCCCAGGGCTGGGGTTTGGGCACCCCTGATGTAGACCAACAGTGGAATCTTATGTATGCCTACTCAAAAGCAAGTCACACTGAGCTCAATGAGACTTACTATCAGGTTACTGTGCATATGATTACAGCCTTGTGAGTTTTCAAAATTCTTTCTATTAAACATATATGCAACTTGATTCCAAACACTGCCACTATGCAGGACAAGGACTTAGGCCGGTTGCCAACTGACATTTAACCCTTACTACACAACAATACGATGCCTAAGACAATGGTTGGCTATGCTAGACTGAGTTGAACACAGCCAGTTGTAAGGAAAAATCAACTATGATACATTGTCTTTTGCCACAGATATGCTAATAACCCTGTGGGGTTTACATGTTAATAAAGTTATAGTGGCTTGTATGTACCACTGATGCCTACACTTCATCCTAAATTCATGACAATTTGTGGAAAATCTGAAATATGAGAAAGAGTCAGCTAAAATATGTAAATTAAAAATCCAGCCAATGGAATGGATCAGGTCAAATACAATCTACATTATATTGCTGTTTTAAACCTGTTTCTCCATAAACTAGTTTGCCATATCAGCTAAAACATTAATGGCTTGCATGTGTTTTTTCTGTTTCATCTTCTTGAGCAAGATTCTTCAGATTATTCTGAAAATCAAGGGAGAAATTCTCTCCAGCAGCTTGAGCAAAGGGGTTATTGAAAAAGAGGTTTATATCTAACGGGGCTGCAGTTCCTGAATCCCATGAGTCATCAGTACTGCTAGAATCTTCTGTAGTGGTAGGAGGATAGCTCAGCTGTTCCAGCTGGTCAATAATGTCAGTGAATTGAAAGGCTGAGCTTGACTCAGAGCGAACTGAATATGCGGGAAAGTTCACCATAGAACTAGCTTCAGAATGATTAGCAGAGCTATAAGTGTGCAAAAACGTTGTACCGTTTAATGTCAAATTGTTGAGAGAACTACTTTCAGAACGGTTGTTTATGAGTGAACTAGTTTCTGAAGGACTCAGAAGACTTTGCATTCTGCTTGCCTGAGCTTTAACTTCAAATAATTCTGAAGTATCTGATGGCTGCTCATTCCCATTGAAATCACTCTCTCCTTCAAAGTCAAATTCATCATCCATATTCATATCTACTGCTTCTATAGAAAACCTGTCAGGACTTGACTGAGATGATACCATATTTTGTTGAAGAAGTTCTTTAGTTAAAGCAGGTGAATCTGAGAGATGCCTACACAGATCTGTCTCCTGTAAATCTAAGCCATCATACAAATAGCAAAATGCTTCAGACCCTCCAGCATAGAAGGAAATATCTGCTGGATCATCATCAATGAACTCTTCTGAAATTTGCAGCTGGGAGTTAGCTAGTTTTACAAGTGGGGCATCCCTACCTTTATGCTGATGCTCTGTGGATACACCTGCAGTAAAGTCATCCGCATCATTGTCATTTTTACAAGTAATCCTGCCTTCTTTAACACACTTCTCTACTGCTACATCTAAGCCAGAGCTATTCTCAACACCAGAACAAACAGGGTTGCAGTTTTCTGCAACATTACAAAACCCAACACCTTGGAATGGTTGGAGTATTGATGATCCAGGCTGCTGTGCTGTTTTCTTCCCAGTTTCTTCAGATAGTCCACTATTTCCTTCTGTTGTTGAGCTCCTTGTATTTGATATTCTGGGCTCCAAAAAGAAAGGGTTGCTCTCTATGAAAGTGGGCAAACTCGCAATGTTTGTGGATAACACATTGTCTGAATGGAAGGAGGTGTACGTACAAGCATTAGGCCCAGGGGTTTTTAACCCTTCTGTAAATGAAACACTCTGTGGAGAAAAAAAGATAGGTTGACATTAGACAAACTATTTTAGCATGTGTGCTTGGAGCCATAGGATACATGTGCAAGTGGAAATATTTTCTCCATAGGTTCATGAAATGTACTGGGTGAAAAAATAATCAGGAATTTCACCATAATGTTTGGCATGACTGGACAGTAAACACTTTGAGACTCATTGCTGCCCCATTAACGAGTGGGGAAGAGTGGGGAACGTAACACATGGTTAACATAGACAAGTGAGGGTTTTTTACTGGTACCATGAAACCAAGGTCCTATTTCAGGGGTGCTCAACAGGTGGATCGCGATCTACCGGTAGATCGTGAGGCAAAATGAGTAGATCGCATAGTGCCGACCCCCCCTTCAGGTGCCTCTGGGAGGAAACGCCGGGAGTAAGGCCCATTGTACTCAATGGGGCTTACTCCCAGGTAAGTGTGGCTAGGATTGCAGCCTCACAGCCTAATCCTAGGCATGTCTACTCAGGAGTAATTCCTGTTATACTCAGTGGGGCTCAAGGTACACCAACATACATTGTACACATAAATGTTACATGTTATGATGGCGCGAACATTGTAAAAAAAACTCTGGTAGATCTCCGGGCCTTGCTGGGTTTCAAAGTAGCTCTCGAGCCAAAAAAGTGTGAGCACCCCTGTCCTATTTCATCAATTATCAGATTTTGTAGTTGCAGTTTCCATTCATAAGGCTAATACCACACTCAGAAGGGAAAAAAACCTGGTTTATGTTGATCCTAACAAGATCCTTACAGAATAAACCTTTTATACCCCCTTCACATATGTAATTTCAGCTTAACTCTGCAGAAGGGAACAGTAATCTTCATTTCATCATGTAATCCTGTGCATGTTTACTTAGAAGCAAGTCCCACAGGACTCATCCCATGTATGCGCAGAACTACACCACAATTTAATTGCAAAAGTAGTTCTTAAACTTTAGTCCCATGTGTTAAAATTTTATCCACATGTATTATTACAGCTAATTAAAATACCGAATGCATTAATTGTTGTGGTTAGCATTAGGTTCACACAACATAGACGTTTCTGGATAAGACAATTGCCATTTTCCCTTCACCTGCCTTTGTCCTAAAACCTCAAACCAGTACTCACTATTCCATACTTATCTCACTCGAGTCATAACGATTTCAAATGCTATATTAAGATTGGTAAGACATGAGGCCCTGTGAGAGAAGGAAGAGTTTTGTCTGTGTGTGTTTTAAAAATGAACATAAAAGGAATTGTGGGCCAAAGATGCCCAAACTTCTCATTTTCTCTTTTAATTAACAAACTGAACAGGCAGTACCCTTCCTTCTGAGTCATTTTACAGTCTAACAAAAAAATCTTAAAGTTCCTCGATGGTAATGAATTCATAACCATTTGATTGGTATTTCAGACAAAGCATATTGTAACATCTTTAAAAGTCACTGTTTGTTGACAAGTCTACTTTGTCATAGGTATAGTGGCACATGGTGTGGTACGCACACATGCCAACTGAAGTATAGAATACAAAAATTAAGGACAAAGATCTCAGATTCTGGTAGTTATTAATTCAATACATGATTTGCACTCTCTACTGCATCAAAATATAACACATGACTAAACACAACATCAAGGCTAGGTTCAGACACAACATGAAATCATAGCTTGTACAGATAAACCATAGTTCGTTTTCATATCAGAACACAAGTGTACCTACAATCGTGTTCTTGGAGGGTAAACCAAGATCCACGTCTACACTTAAAGCTGGCTTGCAAATCACCATTTGCGCTAATTATAGTTCGCTGTTATTTCTGAATTTGCATAGTATAACTATTACTACTACTACTATAAGGAGAATAAAAATTAACAAATATTCACCAAAAAGATAAAAAATGTATCACTTCATAATTCAGAGCAAAAAAGTTGACTTCAGTAATCTAACCAAGATAAACAAGTTCATTTCAGGACTAACCTGTTTGGGTGTATCAGCACTCAAGGTATGAGCAGACATTCTAGTTTTGCTATGTCTCCTGTAAAAAGAGAATACGCTGTAAAGACCTCAGAAATAATCCAACGTTTAATCCTATTACAAAATGTGATTTTTTAAAAGTTGCATAGGGAAGGACATTATCACTCAGCACAGCCTACTTCATGGGGCTATTGCAAACAGAAATGAATAGGTGCTATGAAGAGTAATAGTAGCCAAGTCTCTGACTATTGCTGTCGTACAATCAGTGATTTCTACTATTAGCAGCCAATACAGATTACAATCATACTCACGAGGGGAATTGATCAAATCACAGAATACGCAAATTAAGATGTTCACTCAGATAACATACTGAATACACTTCAGGTGTAATGCAGAACATGATGTTTGGGTTTTTTCAACTTTTCAAAACATTGCTCTAATATTTCAACAGATAGTCAAAATGCTTAGTGTCTGGTACAGCTCTTTCAGTCATATTAGATATGAAGCACAATTTTACTGAAAGCAGCTTAGCCTGGAGCTAAAACCAGACCATATTAGATTTTTGGCCTGACATCATCTATGAAGAACAACCCTAGTTAGGCAAGCTCAAGGGCAGGAAGCTTCTAAAGCCCCTCAGTAAAGATGAGCACGTAGTGGAAGAAGATGGCTGGATCAACTTGGAAGGTCTGAGCCAAGCAAAGCAGAAGGAAGCAGTAGTCAAATCCCAAGATTCATAGGATTCCTAACTAGAAAAGGAATCCAGTGCTGTGCTACAGAACCTCAAAAGACACTAGGAATTTTAAGCTAGGCGGGGGGAGTGGTCAGTAGAATATACGCCTTGCATATATTCTTAACATCTTCAGTTAAAATGATCTTGGGTAACTGGACTGGGAAGACTGCTGCTGTCTAAGATCTTGGAGAGTCACTACTAGAGAGGCAGACAGTTCCGGGTCAGAGGGATTAATGTTTCAACTCTGTATAAGGCAGCTTCATTATGATCATAGGTATCAGTACAACTGTAGTATCTAAGGTGAGACAGATCAAACACATTTTGAAGCAGCAGAAATAAAGAAAAAGTTCACCTATGTATTTTGTTGCACTCTAAGAACCACCCTACAACTCATACACATACATTATTAGTGTTAATAAAGGACAAAAATAGAGACATTTGTAACACAGGAACAGAGAATAAGAACTTGCAACAAGTATGTCCAACTGGTCTTAGATGGAGTAAGAGTCTAGTTTAACACAATCCTATTGTCTTCCTGTCCTTCAGTCTAATCTACTTAAGATATACAAAATGTCTGGGCCAATAATTTAACCCAAACAGTTCGCAGCATCAAGTACCTAGAAGTTAAATTCAGTGGATCTGAGAAATACAAATGACTAGCTTTGAAGCTAAAATCAATAAATTGACAGGAAGATTATGGTTTTAATGCTTAACAGTTTAAATGCCAGGGAAGAAAAAAGTTAATCTGCACAATTTGTTTCAAACATCAAATTTCATCATCAATTTCACTGAAGTGACAGACAAAACAGTCTGCAAGAAGGCATTAAAAGCGCTTCTCTTATAAAATAGATATTACCTTTCATAAGGCATTTTTTTCAACCCACTCTCTTTAACATAGTCCACCAACTGTTTCTGTGTACGCCCACTGCAAAGCAATAAGTGTAAATGTTACCAAAATATCTTCATACAAGCACATAAAATTCTAGGCTTTGAGCAAATTACTTGAGGAATAAAATCCTAAATCTTTAAATTAAGAAGAATAACTCAAAATATTTCTCTTCTGATTCCATTTTCCTGGATTAATATGAGTTGGGTTATATCATACCTGTATCTGAAAGACGACCCTCTGCTGAAGAATACTGCTTTTGATTTTGGTTTTGGCTGATCAAATAGCCTGAAGAAAGTGTGATATTCAACACAGATTTTCCAGAAGTTCTTGCACTCATCTCTACTGCCCAACAGAAATTCCAGAGTATCCTGATACGGACCCTAGGATTGAAACACAATGAAGTTGAAGTACACCAACTCACATAAGATTAGATAGAAAAACCTAGCAGAATTCAATGCAGGTCCAGAGAATTTGCTTCAGAACATCCAATAATTCTCCATCAATAGAGGGAATTGAGAGGTTTAAAATACAGATGTGCATCACTTAGCAATGTTAGCAACCAACGATGGGCCACATATACAACAGACTTTGATTTACTGCGCAGAAACTGAAACTCCTTATCTTTGTGTTGTGGTTGTCATTAGGAGTCCCCAGAGGCTTCTTCCAGGTTGCTTTGGGCCTCCACAGGCCTCAGAATGGCCCGTAGGTCTCTGGAGCTACTTTCAGTTTTTTTGTAAAACTTCCAGTTTGCTTCCAAAAACCAGGAGTAGCTTCTGGATGCTTCTGTAGTTCGTTCTGACACCTGTGGAGGCCTTGTATGACCCAGAGGCAGCCTCTGGGGCCTCAAATGATGAAATAATAAACTTTAAGGGTCCCTTTAGGGAGAAGGGCGGGGCAGAAATAAAGTTTATTATTATTATTATTCGGCCCCAACCCTACTATGGATGAGGGCAGGTTAGGATTGGGCAGGGCAGGGCAGGTTAGGATTGGGTTGCCCATCATGTTCCCTCCTCAGGAGCCTTCTTTCTAGACTGAACAGCCCAAACGCTGAAGCCTTTTCTCATAAGGGCGGTGCCCCAGCCCACTAATCATTTTGGTCCCTCTCTTCAGCACCTTTTCCAGCTCCATTGCGTCCTTTTTGAAATGTGGCAACCAGAACCAGGCAAAATACTCCAAATGTGGCTCTACCATTAATTTGTACAATGCTATAATATTCGCTGTTTTATTCTCAATGGTATAATATTCTCAATGGTATATTCTCAATCGTATAATATTCGCTGTTTTATTCTCAATTCCTTTTTTAATGATCCCAAGCATGGAACTGGCCTTCTTCACAGCAGCTGCACACTGGGTAACACTTTTGTCAAGCTATCCACCACCACCCCAGGATCTCACTCTTTATCCATCATAGACAGCTCAGAACCCATCAGCGTATGCATATGTGAAATTATGATTTCTTACCCCAACGTGCATCAATTTACACTTACACTGAAGCACGTGTCATTTAGCAGCCCATTCCTCAGTATAAGAGATCCTTCTGGAGCTCTTCACAATTCATTCTTGATTTCACCACTCAGAAAAGTTTAGTGTCATCTGCAAACCTGGGCTCATTGCTGCTTATCTTCAATCCCAGGTCATTTATGAAAAATGCTGGTCCAAAGACCAGCACACTAAGGATGATCTTCATCTTGCTCTAGCATGCAAGAAGTAGATCAATGTAACTTACACCTGTGGCAGACTGGAAAGAGGCAGTGGCAGACTCGAGGGGAAGGGCACCCCAATTCTGCCACCACCTCACAATCTGCCATTGATGCATATTGTTTCAGATTGCCTTATAGTTGGAATGCCTCTGTTTACAACTGACAAGATCTTAGACTGTTCCATTTCAGATCATTGTATTTCAATCAGACTGCTCTAGTATCAAGTTACTCTAGTGACTGCTCTAGTATCAAGTATCACGTTCTTTCAACATCTGAACCGGAACAAACCCAACTGGCATTTGAACTGAGAACCAAATTTTGAAGAAAATTCTATGGCAGTGGTTCTCAAACTGGTGCATTATGATCCACCAGTTCATGTAACACTTCCCCGTCCCTTTAAGGGGTGGGGAAGGGGAGGCAGTAACACAATCTCCAAAATCATGTTGCTAAGGGGGGGGGGGTGCTTTGCACTTTTAACTAGGCAGGGCTGCTGGAGGCTGCAAGAGGTGCAGGGAGCCCTGTGCAGCCCTCTACAGTGCTCTACAAGTCTTGGAATCTTCAGTAAAGGTGGGCACAAAGCACCTCCTGCAAAACGAAAGTACTTTGTGCTTGCTTTTCCTGAAGATTCCAAGCCTCAGGGAGCGCTGCGGAGGGTTGCATAGGGCTCCTGCAGCCTCCAGCATCCCAACCTAGTTAAAAGTGCAAAGCACCTCCCTCACCCCCCTTAGTGATGCAATCTTGGGGATTTTGTCACTGCTCTAGCACCTCCCCCCCGAACACTAACTGAGGGAGTAAAGCTCCCTCAGAATTTGAGAAACGCTGCTCTATGGGGAACTGCTACAAGTTCTGAAATAGAACTTAGAGTACATTACATTTCATTTTGGCCTGGCATGACAAAGCAAACAAGAAATTTCTAGTAAAGGTAAAGGACATCACAGGGAGCACTGAAGATTGCAATAGAGTTAGGAACTCAGACTTTGCTAATTTGAAGCTTTCACTTTCTGGAAACTTATTAACGTCTGATTACAGAGTTCCAACAGTTAACATAATCAACAAAGTACCATAGATACTCACATATAGTATGTGAAATTTTTGCCAAGTAATCAAGCTCCAATTCTCACTTTGCCTTATCTCCGGGTCAATCAGAGGGCAGAGCCTTTCAACTCCCTAAAGTTTCCTTTCTAAGCTGACCTGTTGCTCAGCTCAGGCAGGCACCTCCTGAGTTGCTATAGTTACTTTTCTGGGACATTGCAGCCAAAGTTAACCTTTTATTCTCCTTCCTTCTGCTGCAACCTGGTTCTGCTTTGCCAATGCTTGCAAAGCAGGTCTGTATTTTGAAACACCAGGATGGGACCCTCCTTCCCAGGCTACAATTCAGTGCACCATTACTTAAGAATAACACCCTTGGAAAGCAGTGGGTCTACTTCTGAGTAAAAGGGGTTGCAAATATCTCAATCTCTCTGCTGTGAATTGAATTGCACACTCTCAGTTATGAGTTATGGGTTGTATATTGTATGTAGAGCTCCTGGCTTAACACACCAGACACCTTAAAGGTGGATTTGATTCATGGTTCTCCTCATGTCCACCTTAAAGGTGGATTTGATTCATGGATCTCCTGCAGTGGTTCCCAACCTTTTCCACTTGCATATCCCTTGGTAGCCCATTTCCATAAATTATACCCTTCATATTAGCAAAATGTTTGTAATAATACAAGCCCTCATCTCCTCTCTATGAAAACCCAGACTTCATGTATTCATCACAGTGTTTTCTCTTTTTATCTGTTTGAGGGACAGAAGACTCTGCCTTTGCACTGTTTTGCACCAGAAGTGTGCTGAGAAATTCTGGGTGATTGATCACTTTCCCCATTATGTTTCAGCTTTTTTACCGTGCTGGTTTTCAAACACTGGTTCATAGATGAATTGATGACCAAAAACTAGCTATTGGTGGGGCTTTCACAGCTAACTAGCTACCTCCCTTCCTGCCTTGCTGGTCCTTGCAAGGCATTCTGGAGCACAGCCTGCCTTTTTCTGCCATTCTTTTTCAATTACCGCTAAAGGTCCTGTTGAGTGTCCCTGGGAGTACGTGAATACCAGGTTGGGAACCACTGTTTTACTGGTATGTGGTTTACAGTGCACTTACTCTGATCGTGTTTACAAAAAGGTGGTGAAGACCGGAATTTAAAAATAAAAATGTTACGATCTTTTACTATGTTTTTAATAAATTAGAGACTATAGTTCTTAGATAACAATTAATGGTAGGTTATTTTTCAGGATCTGGCCTTGGGTAAAATCAGACAAAACTATAGTCAGACACCCCCCTAAGTTTAACCCCTGACTTATCCGAGGGTCATAGAAATTTCCGTGATTGTTGGCTCAAAACCTGCCCTCGACTTAACTGTGGGGTCAGCTTGTAGGCAAGTATCTGCGGTACATTTAATGATTAGGCATGTGCAAGTTAGGTACAGAGTTCATAGTAAACTCAGAATATAGCATTTAATAACACTCAAACACAAAATCTGAGATGTACATCCTATAATTAGCATGAAAATCTGCAGGGCCCAAGAATAACTGGTTTATATGCGTGAAGTTGAATGCATTTCAGTTCATATTTAAGCCAGTTTCAAAATGTAGAAGGGTCATCGTCACAGCCATACTTACATGAACCTCTGGGTGAAGCTTGATAAGGAATCGTTTTCTCTTGAAGCTTATTTTTCGAACTTTGGACCAGTTGAAAGTATTTATTTTTGTATTGCCCTATATAGGACACAGTATAATGATGCCATTGAGGAGTACATATAATACAGTATTTAAATGGAATATAATCACTGACAGACATGCATCGTCCAATTGCTATCCCCTGGATCAGACTTAATTGCTAACAGTACAACTTGCTTACTCAAAAGTAAGTTCCATTGTATTCAATGGGACTTACTCCCAGGATGTAGGATTACAGCCCAAGTTGTCATATAAAAATAACAAGATCCTTAAAAAATAAAAAAGTCTTCCAATGTCTCCAATGGAATAATTACAAGAAACTCTTGCATGTGCTCATCAAGAAGAAGCAGGAAGCATTTCCAAGTACTGAACATTTTAATGAAATCTTTAGTACATTTTTATCTGCAAAGAAACAAATATTGCTCTGCTGTTGCTGGATGACCTGGGCACAATGGAAAACAGTGTCAGTGCCAAGACATTCTCTCTAGCCACCCTTCTGCAAACAGATACAGCCAAAACAGAAAACCAGCCATATTTCAAACCTAAGTTGTATGAAAACCAACAAAACTATTGGCCATTTAAGGCTGAAAGGTGGCCGCTACTGTGACAAAGTGCTCTCTCCAGCTTAGGGATTTGGTTATAGGATAATCTGTTCTTAGTCTTAAGGAGCACTGCTACACAATGCTCCATGCCCAGCCCAAAAGGATACCTATGGCAATATCACATACACCCCCTCCCACCCTCAAAGTACCAGAAGAATCAGCTACAATAGTTCTCTAATACTCCTTCGGAGTTTGGCAAGCACCTGCTCGCAAAGCCGCACATGCAAGTGTCACACTTGAATCTCTCTCTGAGCTGGGAAGATTGTTGCACAGACCAAGAGGTGCTGTCACTCCCTCAGGACAATTGCTTCCTGTCCCAGAAAAGGCAAATGGCAATTTCTACCAGTGGGTTAAAATGATCATTCAGCATTACTACAAAGAGGCTCTCACATTGGGTCTTGCTTTCCTACCTGAAATACCAGTACACCCATGTGTGAGACAGCCAAGTTAATTTTTGTCCCTTCACGGTCAGATGCCAGGTGAAATCGCATGCCATACATCTCCAGCTTCCGAGCTATTTCAAGCACCTGGAAATCTGATTCAGCAGGAGTTTGGCCCCTATGTTGTCAGAACAAATATATAAGTTATTCATGATTACTGACATTATCAAAAGCTACAAAATGGAAAAATATTCAAACTGATTTAGTCAATTATATTATTGTATAATTGCACTATTATCAGTATTTATATATCGCTTTTCAACAAAAAGGTTTACAAAGCAGTTTATAGACAAAAACAAATAACTAAATGGCTCCCTATCCCTCAAAGGCTCACAATCCAAAAAGATGCAGAAGAACATCATCATCATCGGCATCCTTCAGTCTCGGAAGACTATGGTATCGCACTCTGAATGGTGGTTCTGGAACAGAATGTCCTCTCCAGAGCGCGAAGCCTGGGTAAAGTAGGTAAAGATAGACTGTTTCCCATGCAGCAAATCCCCCCTCCCCACGTCGCTGAAATGGTCCAATGGAAAGGCAAAAGCCAATACGGTTGGTTCCAGCGGCGTTGCAGGAGTTGCCAGAACGTGACTGTGTTCAGCCATGAACTGAACTGTGTTGAGCCAGGGACTCAAGCTCTGGATTTTGCCTCGAGGTTGACTCCTGAAGCCTTTTCCATAACTCGATGTAGCCATAAGGCAGTGGAGGTTTGGGATCAGAGTTTTCCTTCTCTCAGATGAGCTGCTTTCCCAGGCTATCGAGTCCCATCTACCCGGTTGTTGTTTAGTCGCCTCTTATGACAAGTACAACAACAACAACAACAACAGTATTTATATACCGCTTTTCAACAAAAAGTTCACAAAGCGGTTTACAGAGAAAATCAAATATCTAATGGCTCCCTGTCCCAAAAGGGCTCACAATCTAAAAAGATGCAACACCAGCAGACAGCCACTAGAAAAGACACTGCTGGGGTGAGGTGGGCCAGTTACTCTCCCCCTGCTAAATAAAAGAGGAGCACCACTTGAAAAAGTGCCTCTTAACCAGTTAGCAGGGGTTAACTAGTACAGCCAAACTGAGGGTCTATTCTTATCCCCCAGCCCCCAGGGGTGACATCTGGGATGTCAAGACTTGCGAGTGAATTTGATTAAAGTGAGGGAGAGGTGCGCATAGTCAGCCTCACTCTCTCTTCCCAGATTCCATCTTGCTCCAATGGCAGGACAAAAGTCGAGACAGTTGGAGATGGGCTGGGCACAGTGGTTGACCAGGGCATCTTTCGTGTCTTGCCGTGCTCTTAGCGTACCACATCGCTTGCAGAAACCGCCTTCATGACAGTTGGTCCTATTCTAGTAGGTCTCATCCGCTCAATCCGCCAGAGTCTGTCTTCACATGCTCGGGACAGACAAGTCCCAATCTCGCCAAAGGTCAATGACCCAACGGCTACCCTCAACCTGGTTTAGCCAGCCTGTCGAAGCTGTTGCCCGGGGTGTGGCTGCTGCGCATGCTACAGCTACTGGGAGCCATAAGTGAGAGCAGAGTGACAGGTGGGGACCAAAGGTGGATGAGCTGCCCTAAAAGGGTGTGTATGGGGTGTATGGGAAGGGGTAGTACCTATGGTGTAGGGGCATGTAGAAGAACATAAGCAAACAGCTACTAGAAAAGACACAGTGTTGGGGTGAGGCGGGCCAGTTATTCTTCCCCGGCTAAATACAACTTGAAAAAGTGCCTCTTGCCCAGTTAGCGGGGCATACCTATCGTATCATACCCACAGAAGCAGTCAGTAAATCACACATCACCAAGCTAGAAGAAAATGACGTTAACCACCGTATGTCAAAATTGTAGTGTACAAGACAAACTAATATGAGACCATAATTAAACCTAAAGCCAAAAGAGTGTCTGCCTGTTTCTCACTTAAAAGGAAGTAGTCAAAGATTTCAATGGGCATGGCCAAGCATTATTTGAATTCAAGGCAATCCAAGGAAAATCCACAACTACACCATGAAGATGTGCTGCCATGCTATTGGTAAAAGCAAAACAAAAAAAGCAGAAGAAACACTCTTCTCATGAACCACAGGATCCTCCTGTGTTGTGGGTGAATAGAGAAATAAAGAAAAGAGAACTGCTTGTCCTCTAAAGAAGCAGTCTCCAAACTGCAGCCCAAGTTTTGCCGAAATAATCATTTAGGGCAGGGGTGCTCACACTTTTTTGGCTCGAGAGCTACTTTGAAACCCAGCAAGGCCCGGAGATCTACCTTTTTTTTTTTTACAATGTTCGCGCCATCATAACATATAACATTTATGTATACAATGTATGTTGGTGTACCTTGAGCCCCACTGAGTATAACAGGACTTACTCCTGAATAGACATGCCTAGGATTAGGTTGTGAGGCTGCAATCCTAGCCACACTTACCTGGGAGTAAGCCCCATTGAGTACAATGGGCCTTACTCCCGGCGTTTCCTCCCAGAGGCACCTGAAGGGGGGGTCGGCACTCCGCGATCTACTCATTTTGCCTCGCGATCTACCGGTAGATCGCGATCCACCTATTGAGCACCCCTGATTTAGGGCATGGCACAGCAGTGGAGAAGCCTTACCATTCCCCCCTGTAGCCACAATTCTTCATGCCAGACCATTGTAGTCTCAAGCCTGGAGACCACTTCCACTGCATATCATTCCCAGCAGGCTCTGTGCCCTGATTTCCTAAGGAAGCAGTTCCCTGGTGTGAGGCACAGCAAAAGTCCAGTGCAAAGAAATGTGGCTGTGGGGTAGACTGGTAAGGCGTCACCACCGATGTGCCCAGAATATTATTCCAGAGCACCAGATGCAGCCCGCAGACTGGAGTTTAGAGGTGCCTCCTCTAGAGAGTCAGGAGGGCATTCTTAAATACTTGCAATTGCCTCTCCCATCTGGATAGGAGGCTGAGCCAACCTGCAAGTTGATTCTTTTAACTTTTCATATACAACTGGAAGCCCAGTGAGCTCTGCAGAAGGGATTGTGAGCTCCCCAGACCCTATGGAGATCTATAGCAACCCCCAGGTATGTAGGAAAAAAAACAAAAAACTTTCCTCCCCACCAGTGACATGATCATGGCAACTGCATCACCATCCCCTCCCCTGCAAACACCAGGTCCAAAACTCTAAGAGTTTGGGAACCTCTGCCATAATGCTTGATTTAAAATGACAGCGTTTTCATTTAACCTTTCCTGTGTGTACAGAAGGTACTGCAATTCTGAAGCAGGAAAAACTAAGGATGGTGCCAAGTAGTACCCTGATCAAATAAACATTTACAAGCACAAAGCAGTTTCAGAGTAATTATCTTCAGATGTTTTCAGTTGACTAATCCTCAGAGGCTGGCCTGAATACAATCCAGTCTAATTTTGTTATCCATTAAGAAGATAAATCTGCTTAGCCACCCTCCATCTAGCAGACTGCCAATTTAAAGCATTTTCCCCAACAAGAAATACACCCTGCAAAATTTCAATTAATGCAAGAGAGAAACTAGTTCTAGCCTTGAATAAGCCATGTTTGAATATTAGTGCAATATTTTCCCTATCCATTTTGCTACCTTTAACTTGAACACTACATACTATAGTATGTTCTTCTACCTGTGTTCTTCTACCTGTGGGTCAGGACCCCATGGAATCACACAGCCTCATTTGGGGGTTGCAACAACCTTCCAAAGCCTGTGCAAGTGAAGGCTTGGGTCCAATCCAATGACATCGCATTCTTGATTCATTCAATGATGCATCAATGATGCATCGTATCAAAAGTGAATTCTTGATATAATCTTGCACAACATTTTCTCACTGACTTGCCCCTCAGCTCCTAAGCCAGCCCTGTTCAGGCTGCTACCTCACAGGGGTGTTGTGAAGACAAGAGGTAGAGGGAAATGACGTAGGTCAGCGTGGAATCAGAAGGGGGTCCCCAGTCTCATTATTATTGTTAATATTTAAATACCGCTTTCAGCAAAGAGTTCACAAAGCAGTTTATTTTGGGGGGACGACAAGAAAAAGGTTGAAGTTCACTGGTATAGTGTCAAACAACACAGATGAGCATATCTGATATTGCAGAAAAACACACTGATCAATTCCTATGTTTGCCAAGACAACACTGAACACAGAGTAAAGGGGGTACTTACAGAAGCTGATAGTTGTGGGGCGCTAAACAGGTAGTGTCCCACTCCCCCCACCCGTTGGAGTTCCCTTTTAGTTTTATACTCTAGTTAGAGAAGAGTATAAAACTATATTTTTAAGAATAATTTGCAAGTGCAAATTAACAAGTCAGAAAAAGGTTAAGAACAGAGCTAATTGGTCTGCTGGGAAATGTTTGTTGAAAATGAGATTTTTATCTGAAGATGCTAAACTATCAGAAGTGAAAGGTCTAAGTGTACCTCACCCCAGCAGCATTCCTGTGTGGGTGCTGCTATGTGCCTTCTAGTGTTCTTCACTGTAACAACACTAGAAGATTCCTGCTGAATCAGGGGTAAACATGTTAAGTACACAAATTGACAAGTTTAAACACTGGAAGTATGCTCAAAGTGTCCCTCTGATGTAAAAAGACAGTGGTAGAGACAATGTGGCTCAAGACTAGAGTGTGCAGGGAAAATGGGATTAACACTTTGCCTCCAAAAAGTCTTCAAAGCACCTATTTGTTGCAAAAAAAAAAAAAAAGAGAAAGAAAAATATTTTTCAGGGGAAAAAAATTAATCTCCCCCTTGCATCGCATCTCAAGCTAGATCAGACAAGCAAAGTTTCCAAGTACTTGACAACTTGTTGGAATAGTCTTAGGATATCCATTATCTAAAGTTATCTGGAGAAGAGACCTCAAATCACAGAAAAGGGAAACACGTGCACGCACGCACACACACACACATGCGCGCACACGACAAAGTCTTAGGAAACTATTCAAAAGATACTTCACTGAAGGGATTATTCCCGCCCCCCCCCTCCAAAAAAAACCTCTTTAGGAGACACTGTCTTATAATGCTGTTGAATTTTAAAACTTTTCCCTATAGGCATTCCATCCCCTTTGGGGGGGGGGGGAGTAATCAGGGAACAGACTCAAAATTTTAAACTCACGCACTTTCACTACAGTTTGTTCTGCATTTTCCTTAAGGGTTACAAAACTATCGTTCTCTTTGTCCACTCTACACCCCTTAAAGTTCAAGGTTAATTTAGCATCTTGGCACTATGCAAGCAAATCAGGTTCATCTTAAAAAGGTAACTGTCTTATCAGCAGATATTCCCCAAGTATCATGCTGCTTGGCACCTTCAGTTGAAGCTGCCAGGTCATGATAAGGGCCTGACTTTTCCTTCTTCCTAGAAATATACAGAAGCTTGCATCTTTGGTTCACCACATGACTCCAGTCTCAGAAATCAGCAAAGAATTCAGCAGGTTTCACACTCTAACCCAGCGGAAGCTGTACCGCAGGATCAGAGGAGGCAGGCAGCAGCCCGCATGCGGGAGAAGCAGCTGCTTTGAGCCTCCCGCTGCAGGCAGCACAAGCAAGGGAGCAGCCAGGGAAGGGGCTGGTCGAGGCTGCTTTGCATCCCACGCAGCAGCAGCTGAAGAGTCCACTTGGAGCTTGCTCCTGCTACTGAGCAGGACTCAGGCTGCAACCTGATCCTCACTTTCCTGGGAGTAAGCCCTGTTGGCTACTATGGGGCTTACTTCTGAGTAGACATGTATCAGGTTGGGCATGAAGGAGGTTGTTGCCTGCCTGCATGTTGATTGGCCACCAGGAGAAGCCTGGAGGAGCCAGGAGGTGGGAGCTGCGGAGTGAGTGAGAAGAAGGAGCCAGAAGCAGGCAAGCAGGTACATAGCTAGCGAGTCTGCTGAGGCCCCCAACCTAAGAATTCAGGTTCCCTGAGAGTCCCTTTTCCTTGCCAGTTTGCCTACAACTCCCCAAAGCGTCCCTCCCTGCACTTTTAGAGGAAGGCTTTAGAGCAGGGGTGCTCAATAGGTGGATCGCGATCTCCCGGTAGATCGTGAGGCAAAATGAGTAGATCGCGGAGTGCCGACCCCCCCCTTCAGGTGCCTCTGGGAGGAAACGCCGGGAGTAAGGGCCATTGTACTCAATGGGGCTTACTCCCAGGTAAGTGTGGCTAGGATTGCAGCCTCACAGCCTAATCCTAGGCATATCTACTCAGGAGTAAGTCCTGTTATACTCAGTGGGGCTCAAGGTACACCAACATACATTGTACACATAAATGTTATGTTATGATGGTGCGAACATTGTAAAAAAAAACTCTGGTAGATCTCCGGGCCTTGCTGGGTTTCAAAGTAGCTCTCGAGCCAAAAAAGTGTGAGCACCCCTGCTTTAGAGGAAGGCTGTCTAGGCTATGCGGAAGAACATCTGATTTAAAATCTGAAGACATGCATATAAACTTCTACTTGAAATATGAACCTGATAGCCAGAAGTGCACCATCCTCATTTGCTCAGTAGTTCAAGAAATAGGCACTAAACACAAACAAAGCCCAATACCTTTCAGGAAAACAATTTTTAAAATTAAAATCAGGTCAATAAATGGAAGCTTGCTGTATTATCCTTAGATTTTTGACATTAAAAACTGAAATTATGTTGGAGGAATGGGACATAAATATAGCTAATGTAATGGAACTCCTTGTCCTTCAAAGCAAAGTTTTAAAAATTTAGCTATCACAAGTCTCTTCTCCTAGTATTACTGCAAAATCGATTTAATAATAAAAAGGTCAATGTGTTGACTAGCAGAAGTTCAATGGTAATTTGCACTTACATGTGCTTCCTGTGAAATTCAAGTATTTTTCCTTGCAGTTTTTCCTGATTTGGAAAGTACCGGTTGTTCTTAAGGTACTCACAGTCCACTGCTTCATCAAAATCTCCTATCTCCGCTATAATACAAGAAAAAACAACACATTAACATACATAGCAAGGAAATACTTCATTAATGTCACTGTTTCTATTCACAAGTAGGACTCTTTTCAAGAATGACTGATTTCCACATCTACCAGTCCTTATTCATTAACTTTTCACATACGCTAGAACAGAAAATGTGAAAGTATAGAACATTTTTGAGAAGTAAATAGCTTTCTTCATGGTATTCCCAAGGTGACCAAAACTGAATTTGTTTGCCAAGCAGTATTTTGACATTCAAAAGTCAAAATTCTCTAATTCAGTGTTTCTCAAACTGTGGTTCAGGACCCACTTAGTAAGTCATGAATCGATTTCAGGTAGGTTCCCATTGATTTCAATATATTAGACTTGATACTACTGTGGTATGTGACTACATTTGGGGAAATGCTACAGATCTGTACTTTTAACAGGCTTCTATGTATATGCTTTTTATAATGACAATAAATGGGACTTACTCCTGGGTAAGTGTGGGTAGGATTGCAGCCTAGGATTGTTAAACATTTTCCTGCTTGATGATTTCACTTCTGGTCATGACATCACTTCCAGTGAATTCTGATAGATTCTCATTATGAAAAGTGGGTCCCAAGTGCTAAACGTTTGAGAACCACTGCTCTAATTTTAAAAATGGCCAACAATGTGTTAAGGCAGTGTTATTCAAACTGTGAGGCGCGGCTCTTTAGGGCAGCAACAGGAACTCAAAGGGGAGCAATACAGTCAAACCCCTGGGCAGAATACAAGCACCTCTCCTGCCCATCATCTACGCTTTTTTTTAAAGCAGAAGAATTGGGAGTTGCTGCTGCCGCCCCGCCCTCTTTTCCCTCCACTCCGAGGCTGCCGCCTTCTGTGTTTGCTGCATGTTGTTTCCAAAGCTCTTCGATTCCAACCCCCATCTGGCAAGTACCCAGCATGCTCAGCTTGCTGTCCTTAACCCTCGCTGATCCTTGTCTGGTTGGTTCCTTGTTCCCAGCCTGGGATCAATTCTCATCAAAGTGAAATCTCTTTTCAACCCCCTCCCTCTTCCACTCCCCCCTTTCAATCTCCAAACCTTCCTGCTTTCCTCCCCCTCCCCAAATAAAATGCTTCCTATTTTACCAGTCATCAGGACTCTTAAAGTTGCTTCCATGCAGTTGGCAAAGTGGGAGGGGAGAGACAAGCACACACTTTACTTGGCCAGGAGCAGAAAAAGGGTACTGTTTTTAAAGTGATTTATTAATCTTGTTGTTTGACTGAAGACAAAAGGCTGTATTTTTAAAGTGATGAATCTTGCTATGTGAAGGAAATACTTTTCAGCCATTGATGAAATGATTGCCAGCCCAATCCTATCCGCACTTTCCTGGGAGTAAGCCCTATTGACTCTAATGGGACTTACTTCTGAGTAGACATGCATAGGCTTGAGCTGTGCATCTCCTAGTATAGGAGACAAATCAGCTTCCTAAACCAAACCCTTATCAGCTCTGATATGTTTTCATGGTCTATTTTTGTTTTCCCCACCAGCTGCTGGAAAAATTTAATTCCATTAAATTAATAAAGGGTTCAATCCTATCCAAGGAGAATGGGAGAAATGACTAGTTGGATTGGGGTCCACAGGGGGTGTGTGTGTGTGTAATGTTGGTCAGACTGGCTGTTCACAAAGTTCATTTGATAAAACAATTCTATTGGTATGCTTACAAAGTTTAAAAAATGAGTCCTCCTGGACCAGACAAAATCTGCCTACTCCAGTATCCTATCTCCAACAGTGATCAGCAGCTGATCAAGCATGTATATTGCTGTGTATTAATAATATATTTTTAAGATCTGCATTTAATTAATATAATTAATATTAATATAGTTAATATATTTAATATTATAACAATATATTATATTATGTATAATATATTATGTTTTGTGTAATATATTATATATATCCATCCTCCAAGAGCTTAGAAAGGAGCTTCACTCAGCCCCTCCCTTCACCAATGCAAAGTAATCACCTTTCTTTTATGTGCTCAGGGGGAAGGGAGGGGTCACCTGGAGAGAGAAGAATTGATGGATAGCCAGCCAGCTGCCCCCTCTCTCATTAAGGAGGCTATTGTTAAAGGACTGTTCAGGTTTTTAAACTGATTTTAAGGGGGTGCATTTTTCCCCCCGGTCCAGGGATCAGCACATTCCTTCTCATTTGCAGGGGCCATTCCTGTTGAGTCAAATCCGTGTATAAAAAAATCCATGCATAAATAGGCTGGACCTGTACAGTACTGCCATTTCTGATTGCTCAGAGAATGATCTTTTAGTCCTATACATACAGCAGAAGGGCACTGATAGCAGATAACATATACCACATAAAATGACCAAACAAATGAGTCCCAATAGCATTGCTGAGTTACTGAATTCTCTAATGATGCTTTTTAAAAGTGGCCATGGGAACAGAGTTGGCCCCTGTCCTTATTGCAGGGTCTGGTTTCTTTGTTAGTATCTCTAACACATGGTCTGCTTTTGGTTAGTGGCTGTTTCAGGTGAGGAGGATTGCCTGTAAACAGGAAGCTAGTCCAAGTGGTTGTCAGACTGCTTAGTGGCAAAGGAGCAAAAGGATTTCAATCAATAGAGAAATTTCAGTGACACTGAATTGGTTCCTTGTACTTATGTTCACAGCCAAAAATATTCTAAACCTACACTCAAATCATATTTATTTCCTGGGATGGGGCTTAAAGAATTAAGTCACTGAGAAATGACAAGAGTAAAGTACTAGACAAAGTCACCAAGTTAGCAAGTCACTGAGAGCAGACAGTATATCCAGAAAGTTCTAAAGAAACTTGTGTACAAAATTATTAATCTTTTAACATAAATGTGCAATCATGCCACTAAAATAATGGAGGACCAGAAGATTGCCAGTGTGAAAAATAATATAAGGGAGAATTTCAGCAAAATAAGGAAATGGAAGGTCCATTTAGGATGTCATCTGCTCTGGGTTATCTGGAATCAAGGTGGTGAAGATGGCAGGTGTTTGACAAAGCCCAGGATCAATGCAGGGAATAGCATGGAAGACTGCCAGTGGGGTGGGGGTGAGGAATCAGCATAAATCTAGTCCTGTTCTCCCCCCCAATACAAATGGAAGGAAGCATAGTTTTGTTCACATAAATGCCAGACAGGACCAAACCCAGTATCTAAGCTTTCTGAAATACTATAGTTGCTTTATGATATCTTTAAGTAATACTGGATACAAACACTGCAGAAGGTGAGAAATAAGAAGTGCTGCTGTGTTGTCATTGCAGGTAAGGCGTTCCTCGGCTAAGTCTCTCTTGATTTGCAATGCAAACAGATACCTAAAAGGGAAAAATCAATATGACAATGTTTTGTGAATTGAATGGTGGCAAATTATACACTCTGGCAGAGAAGAGTTCAGACATAAGATGTAACGAAGGTCAATAACAGCAGGAGAGCAGCAGCCATGTACACTGCTGCTGGTCAATCAGCAGCCATGGTCCTACATGGTGCTGACCTCATCTTCAGTTCCATATAACAGAGGTTTTCAGACCGGGGCGTCGTGACATCTCAGCCCGAGGGGCCTGGCCTCTTTCCCCTTAAGGGGCGGGGCAGCCAGGGGGCAGGGAGGAGGGGCTGCAGGGGCTTGGCTGCACTTACCAGAGCCTCCTGCAGGCTCCCAGGGGTGCAGGAAGCCCTGCGCAACCATCTGCAGGGCTCCCCGATGCTTCAGAAGTTAAAGTAGATTCATCGTGCTCTGCCTCTGCTAAACCGGAAGTGGAGTTCGATCGCTCTACTTTCACTTCTGATTACCTGGGGAGCCCTGTAGATGGTCCCATAGGGCTTCCCAGATCCCTGGCTGCTGCAGGGACTGGCGAGTACAGCTCCCCTGAGAGACGTAATCCTGGGGATTGCGTCGCTGTCTTCTCCTCGCCCCCGCTGCCTCCCCCCGCCCCTGCAAGGACTTACTGTGGGTTTCAAACTCCCAGAGAGTTTGAAAACCGCAGCCATATAACATGCACTGGTGAAGGCTTGAGGCCTCCCTTCGTGTCAATTGTTCACTAGTGCTGCACTGGCTCACCAGCCATTGCTGACCAAAACACTTGGCATCACCAGACAGTCGTATCCATTCTTAGTGAAACTTCGCCGCTACCAAATCATTCAACCACATTAACTTTTAATGTTGGTAGACTTGCAACACATTACACCCAGACACCCTAGCTGGAAATATTGAACAGACGCTTTTTTCTAGCCCACCTCCAACTCTCACATATCTTGCAGTCATCTGCAGTATCCTTTAGGAAAGGGGGAGTGCCAGCAAAGATAGAAAGTAGTAGTAACAAACCCAGTACGTACAGTTGGGCAGAAAAGTTAGTTAATACTGAGACTCAATGAAGTAAACGTTATACCTGTGCAAACACAAACAGTATAGCTTGGTAGAAAAACGGGTATGAGAGGCCAGGTGCTAACTGCATATGTAAGAACTACACCTCACCAAAATGAGAGAAAGTACATGGAAGGAAAAATCATTTCCTAGATAGTTTCTACACAATGCATGTAGAGAAGGGGACACTGCAAAGTATAGGTACAGTCAGATAAATTCAGTGGGAAAAACATAGTACTCCTAAAATTAATGAGGCAACATCTAGACAAAGCTGTGCTTAGGTGCCTTGAAGAGTTAATCCTAGAATTTGCAGTCTTTGCCTTCTTCCCAAGCAAACTATAACACAAAACAACTTTAAAAAGTTGTTTTTCTCTTTAAGGGAATTTCTAAAATGGGTATTTTGATCATTTTCCTGACTTTTTTTTCTGCACACAGGTAAAGCTGCATCATCTCCCTCAGTTTAACAGTATTTTAAAACTGTTGATGTTAATCAAAACCATAGAAAATATATTAAACATATTGCCTTGAAATTGTTTCAGGTTGACACAGTACTTAATCTCCAGACTTCTAAATTTTAAAATTCAACATATTTTCCATTTGTATTGTAAATAAAGAACTTAAGAGTAAGATTCTTTACCTAGTATATTCCTCTTGCAACTGACCAGGATCAGGAGGGAAGAATTTTACAGCTAGACGAAGTACTGCATTCTTTGGTCCTTCAGGAAAAATAGTATTTGTTTTATATACGTCTATATTTGCATTAACACAGTTAGGCAGCTTCAATTGCCAGCTTTCACAATGAGGCCATGTTGTCAGGTTCTTGTGTCACAGAGTAGATATTGGTCCATGGCCTGCTGCCTGTACAGCATCCTTCCCAGGGTTCTCATAGTTTGAGAACCCCTCTACACACAGTGCTCTAAACCTCTAAAGTTTTAGAAGTCACCAAAGCAATAGAATGATGAGCAGAAAAATTTTGTTGCTGAACTACCAATTGTGAGAATAAGCAGAGAAAATCTAGTCTATTCTGGCAGCCACAATTACATCGTTCATAGAGAGAGTTAACCAGATGAGTGTGAACTAAAGGCTCCTACGCTAATCCTCAGAACCAAAGTAGTCTTAATTGGATGAATTCAGAGTAGCTTGTCCTTCGGGGACAAAGAAATAGAATTCACGACATTCCATCATAGCAGAAATGTACATTACTATGTATGCTGTATTTGTTAACAGTAGTGACATCCAAGCAAGTTGAATGAGCTACACACACAAACAAAAAAAGAGGGCACACACTTCTGAACATGTAGCATTACTGTTTGCTCTGCAAAGCACCTAAATGAAAGACAGGGCTGTCAAGCGTCCTAAAGAAATCAGACACAAAGGCATTCTGAACAAGAGAATTCATTTTATGTGCTATCAAAGTCTAACCATATACAGATATTGGCTCAGTAACTACAACGCACTAGATCAAAAGATGCTGGGAACAGATTACAATTGCGTACTGTACCACTAATGAATGTCAGCATTTGAGCCATCTTGAGAAAAGACTCAGTGTTCTTCAGGCCTTCTAGATTGTTAGAGTTTATGGGACTTCCATGAATACAATATCTGTCGTAATTAGTAAGTAAATTTTCCTTAAACTTGCGACAAAAGACACAAAGCAAAAGTTTAGAAATTGCTGCCAAAGCACCATTCCACTACAACCAAATGCAAAACATCAGTAGTTAATTTCTAGCGCAAGAACCTGAAATGCTATTTTAGGCTACCTCCAAATTTTCAGTCTTCCATAAAGCCACAGAAACCCAACATTCTTTAAAAAGAACCTTTAAAAGACTATTTCTCATGTTACATTGACACATATACTTAAAGTTCAAGCAACAATGCAATTTTGATCAGATGTATGAATAGCAGACTTCTAGGAACTGTGCCAGAAGTTGCTCCAAGACTTGCACCTAAAAAGTTCACAAGTTTTCTGCCTCCTTTCTAAACGTGTTCTTGTGGAATTGTTTATACAGTTCTTATTAAGATTTCTTTTATATTAGAAAGCTGAAAAAGAATCCTGTAGCACAAAAAAATGCAAGATTCCCATGTGAATCTAAAGAATATTTTGTCTTAGCTTGTTCCAGTATTTATCAGAGCATCAAAAAGCACCAAAGTGAGAGGCCTATGAGAGGCAAGAGCAAAGGCTGAAACAGGCCTTTATGTGGTTCACAAGAAGATCCAGAATGGCTGCAACACAGAGCACCTTTTACCAGTTTTGGCTGGTATATCAGTTGGAGTTGCTCCAGTAACATCTTAATTGGACCACTGTAACATTGTATGTGGGTCTGCCTTTGAAGACTGTTTAGAAACTTAAGTTAGTACACAATATGGCAGCTAGGTTACTAACTGGGACCAGGCATACAGATCATCAACATCACATCCCTTCAGTGTTTCAGTGCTGAAACAACTTCACTGGCTCCTGTTTTGTTTCTGTTCTCAATTCAAAGTGCTGGGTGTCACCTTTAAAGCCTTAAACAGACCAGGATACTTCAAGGACTACTTCTTTCCATAGCAAAACTCCCCAGATTCTGAGATCAGTTTTGGAGGTCTCATCCCTGGTTCATATCCTATAATGCCACACGGAGTCTTAAAAGAGCCTTCCTGATACAGCATCCCCACACCAATGGAAAGCTCTCCTGGAGTAGCATTTGTATTTGCCAAGGACCTTTCGACCAATGTAATTATTTTATGCTGCTGAGTTTAATTTTTATGTGCTATGTTGGGTTTTTCTTTTTTCTTAAACTATTATAAACTAACCCTGAAGTTTTTAATTGACGGGTGGAGCAAAAATACAAAGAAACAGCATCAAAAACCTCCACCCTCACTCTGAAAAGAAATACAATTGTGGAAAACCATACTTACTTCGTATTTGTTTTATGATAGGTTTCATGGGCTCAAGCCAAATCTGAATGAGAAAAGAGAAGTTTGATGAAACAGATAAGCGTCACATCGATACAGAAAATAAATAAGCTAAAATACTTCTTGCTGTAAAATACCCCCTTAAATACTTCACTTCAGTAAAACAACAGTTTTAAGCTATACAATAAACCTCAGAGCAAGTCTGCAGCAAAATACAAATAGGCATTGCAAAAACTACAGCAAAAATTTTTGCTATCTTCAAGTCTCTGAGGGGAGAACACAAAGTACTTGCTTCGTATTACAGCACAACATATTTTGGATGAATCTCAGAAAAAAAAACTATAAAGACTGCTGGTGGAATGGAGACTCCTATCCAACAAATATATAGACCAGCCATTTTCAACCACTGTGCCGTGGTAAACAGGTGTGCCACGAGTGGTCCACAGGTGTGCCAGTGGAATTGGGGGGGGGGGGAAGGTCATTTATTAGTAGGGCCAATGGGGATGTGAGCCCTCCACTGGCAGCATGGTGTGCCTTGTCAATTGTAAAAAAACCTGATGGTGTGCCTTGACAATTTTAGTGGCCTTGTCAGTGTGCCATGAAATGAAAAAGGTTGAAAATCGCTGATATAGACTCTTATTCTGGTGATTTCAAAAGAGACTGAATGAAATCAGCCCTAAATAGTTAAGATCTAGGGAATTTTGAAAGTGTCAAAGATTAGAATGATCCTGGAGACCCCTTTCAACTGTATGAATACATATATTCATGTAAGCTTCAGGAATATCTTCAGAGACCTTTTCATTCAGTAACTGAATGCTGTTGGCATTTCAAAGTCACTCACATGAATCTTTGCTATCAGGAACAAATAATCTGTAGTGTGACCACATAGCTAGGCTTTGGGTTAAAAACTGAGCACTCTACTTCTAAATATGTACGTCTATTATAAAATCAGGTACACCAGGAACAACTGTGAAAATCCATGCAATGTACTCCACTTCAGCTGAAAAATTTAAAAACTCCCATGTTGTACAAAATAGTAAAGCTTTAAGACAAGAATGAAAAAAGAAATGAAGGGATGGAGAGTGGAATGAACTTGTACAATCAGAAACATATGCATTTGAGACAGAAGTATTTTAAGCCTATGTTGCAAGCTCTACACATTATATCCAGATGCCTTATGGTTAACACATTCATTTAAAGTCAGCAAGTGCAAAGACTCCTAGCTTTCCTTGTTAAGATTCTAACATGGCCAATCCTATCGGGTGCTCCAGACTTACTGCTGGCTCCAGGTGTAGCAAAATGTGCCATAAGGCACTCTGGCACCAAAAGTAAGGACACTGGGCCAGCGCTGAGGACAGTGTCAGTTGGCACTGGGCTTCAGCACAGGAATGATGCAACACTGGAGTACCAAACAGTACGTTTCCCGCCAGTGGGGCTTTTCAGGGTGGGGGAAAGGCAGAAGGAAGGATGGACTGGACCTGGGAGGGTGTTGGAGATGGCAATGCTCACTCCTGAATTCAATGCTCACTCCTGAGCCGAAAAAGCCAGATATGGGTCTCCTTGGTTCTACATCTGCTCAACAGCAGGTGCAGATCCAAGGAGATCCACTGGAGCCACCATTGTTCAACATGGGTTAAAGGAACATTTTATGCAACTTTAAATTGTAATGGAAGTATCACAGCTCATTCCTCACACAAAGCTGAAAAGAAAATATACTGAAGTGTTCTAAAAATTTTTGACAGAGACCTGTTACATACCCAGTAAGACTGCATGTTCTGGAACTCAATCCCAAAGTAGTCCGATTCAACCAAATTCAAATGATTATATATCTGTGTCAGCATTTTCTGGCCATAGCATTTTGACTAGGAAAATAAAAACCAGATAAAAATGTGAATCAAATTTATCAGAAAGAAAAACATTAATCCTTGAAAAATAATGACTAAGTAATTATCAAAGTTTCACCTTGAAATAAAAAGTTGAAGAGTTAATGCCAAGTAAAGTTACAGGTACATTTGCACATATAATCACATTGCAATGCTTGAGAAACATGCCATCTACATTATCTGCCATTTGCAAATGCATTCCAACAAAATAAACCACATTAATTTCTTTCCTGACAACATAACCAGCACTATAAAAGTTGTACTGTTTTACCATGTCAAAGGCACTCTCGGGAATACAGAAACCTTTTGGGAGAAAGTTTTCAAAGACACTGGGATTTTTTTCCAATTGTTTAATGGCTGTTATGCAAAAACAAAGATTAAATCAAGAAGTGATGTAACAGTAAGCTTACCACCTGAAGGAGAAAGCATTTTTGGAAAAAGGTGGCATGAGGCAATCCCACCACCCACCCACCCACATTAATATGCTACAAACATAAAACTTCCAATGGCAATGACTGCTTTAGAAACTCAAAGCTGTGCTTAGTAACTGATGATTACAAATTAATATTCATGTGTAGACTTCTGAAGTCAGACATTACAATATGGCATATTATAAGTACTGCTTAAATTATGCACATTTCAGCCAAAACAATACGGAAATTTACTTTTTCTACTCACTACCACTCCTGTTTTGATAAACTTTAGGCATTTAGTTCTCAATTAAGTTCTCTTGCCTAGCGTTTTTGCTTTTGTAGAGAATGAAACCGAAATCCTTCATTTCGCAACTGCTTTCTTAAACAGAAATAAATTTTGTAGTGCAAATGGCATGCAGACTGGTTGACCAGAGGTCTTAGACTATGCTTCCATGTAGTAGAAATGTTGCAAATAAATGCATTCTGTTAAAACAGAAATTGTATGCTTGTTCAAAAAAAGACCACCAATAAGAAAGATTCAAATCCTCTTTTTTTCCTGGTGATTTTAAATAATCAATCTATCCGTATTTAGTTCTAGTTAAGAGTGCTGGAAACCTCAGGCATCAAAGAATAGGCCCAGCCCCAAACTGCCCAGTACAATGTCTCACCCAGTCTCCCTCCACAGAGCAGAAAGCACATGCACTCCCACCATTCTCTACTCCCCAGCCTAGCCTTCCCTCTAGGAGGGTGTTCTGGGCCCAGCAGAGGCATTTGCCCATGGTCTCTGCCGGGATCAGAATGACGATTATAGGCCAAAAATGCTACTTCTGGATTTTGGCAGAAAACTGGAAGGGACATTAAAAGCCTTTAAAAGGCATTGAAACATTGAGGAAGCCCTGAAGGGCTCCCCTCACCTTCAGAGACCCTGCAGACCCGATCCGTGGACTTCCTAGGAAATGCTCTAGGCCAGTGTTTTTCAACCTGTGAGGCATGGCAAAGCCTGTGCAAGAGGGGGCTTGGATCCAATCCAATAATGACACTGCCTTATCAAAACTGAGTTATCAAAACTGAGTTTTTGATACAATCACGCACAGCCTCTCTTGCCCCGCAACTCCTCAGGCCGGCCTTGCTCAAGCTGCTACATGAAAGCGTTGTTGTGAAGACACAAAAATAGCTGGAACAGGGCAGGCAGGGGGTTGATTCCCAATCTCATACCCATTGGGGCCATGGCACAAAAAAGTTGAAGACAACTGCTCTAGGCCAAGATGGTCTTCTCCTGGTAAATTTATTACCCAGTCTTAATTTTAGCAGTGTGTCATTCTCATCTCCCCTTCCTCCTTTGGACAAGTTTTAAACCCTTAATTCTCTTATTGCTCGTGTTTACATCTAAATCAGTAGCTTCATAGCTAGTAAGAAACGTCTTATTTCTACATAAAAATCAACTGGTAACATTTACAGTTCACCAAGTAATAGGAAATTACAGCTCAGACAGTTTTCAATATACAATGCCAGGTTTGAATGTTTGATTATGTTCAGTGTTTACAAATAAATTTCCCTGAAATATAAATAGCCAGGCAATTTTATTTTTAAAGGATTATGGTCTTCTTAGAAACCGCCTCTAGAAACCACTTGTTATTGTAGCAATGTCTGTTTTTAAATGGATCTCATAAACCAAAGTTAGAAGTTACTAAATTAGATGGATCTGTAGGGCAAACTACTTTTGTATATTTACTACCACCACATTCATGTCAAAACTGATATATGCAGCTAGAATTTTCTTCATCTTAAAATGTGATTTTTTTTTCTTAAAGGAATGGGTATAATTTCAAAAATAAAATATTCTTTAGAATGCTATAGTTAGGAGGAGTTGAATTAAATACACGCTGTGAAAAAAAACATATTTTAGGATTTGCAACAATAGTGAGAAAATTCTCTTTAGCAATTTCATTTAGTTTCTCATATTTTTTGCATTTTTCAAATTTCCATTTCACTTGCCAAGGCCAACAATCCCAGTAAAGGGCTTCTACTCTTTAGGAAATGTATTTTATAGCCTCAGTTTTGTGTCCCATTCACTTATATCCAACTCATAACAAAACATACTTGTACATTCTCCTATATAGCTACAGAGGATGCAAAAACCCTGTAAGATGTTTTAAAGCTAATTAAGAAGGAACTTCCCATATTGGTTTATTTCCCAATCAGATATTACCAAACATTCTTGTACTCTGCCACCACTGTGAGATTACAGGACTACTGTAGTATGATCCCAGCATTCCACAGACTTTCTAAATTAGTACAGAATAAATAAGAGAAGCTCAACATATGCTTTTAAATTTCAGCCTGCCCTGAACTACTGGAATGTAGATTTTCTACAGCAAGTTCTCTTTTCACCTATTTGCATGTTTTACTTCAACTTGAAGATACTATCATATACGTAGTAAGGAACAAAGATTTAAACATCATACTATGTTCATAATGACATCAACTACATTAACAATGATTGAATCAACTACATATAGTTTGGGTATGTTACTCTACCATGGCATGACAAAAGCAGCTTATATACAGTACTTCTAATGACAATCCATTTAGACAAGGGACATGAAGTCATGTATGTAGAGTTAGCAAAATTTGTTGCCTTACCTCCTTGATTTCCAGCCACAAAACAAGCTCTGACCACACCAGTATCATTTCCTCCTTAAGGCGATTCTGACAGACTTTGTGTAAGATTTTTCCCCAACCTCTCTATGCTTGACCTTTCCTGACAGCCACCACTGCCTTTATTTAACATGTACTGTATTCCTTTCTGAGACCTACTTCCCAAAGAAATTTTGCTTCACTTACCTCAGGATCACTTTCCCATGAACTTTTAGGCCTTATTTCCACTAGCATAAGACTACAGTCTTCCTGCCTTTTTGTCTTTAAGCTGTGCAAAAAAATTGGGTTGCTTTTTTTTTTTTTTTTTAATAACCACACTGAACCCACCAGAAGCTGCATTATTTTCAACATTCTAATGCTGTATGTTTAACTGGGAAACTCAAAGGAACAAGGTGGCAAGGAGACTTCATAAGCAAGCAAAAGCAAATGAGTTTTTAAATTCAATCAATTTTTAAAACAAACTGAACACCACAGTACTATGAGACTCTACAGCCTACAAAACATTTAAGGCACAAGAAAATACTGAATGACTGATCTTATAGTCTGAACAGAGAAAATACACTGCAGCACTATCACAGTAATATGAAAATACTGGATTTCTCCATGTTTTCCATGGGCAGATCAACAAAAGCAGCAGAGGGAAAAATGGTTCTAAAGAAATCATGCCTGTGGACTGGGAGAGTCTATAGTTGAGAAAGTTGAGTCATGAAATATTGAAGGTATCTGTGAGGGGGGGGAGAGGGTAATGACAGGAAAGTGAGCAGAGGAAGAGAGGTAATTTTCCTAAGAGAGAAGGTTAGGGGCCTTCTTGAGCCCCTAACAGTTTACAGGTGAATTCGAAGAAAATGAATCTTGATAAATTTCAAAGTTGCTAAATTAGTTGTAATTAGCTTAAACCCCATTAATTTCAAAGGGACTTGGTAATGACTGTCTTTGGATACAAATCACCATATCCAAAAATTGATCATTAGGGTTGGGGAAGAAAAAGGTGTATGCTATTGTGATAAATGCTCTGATTTTCCCTAATTTGTTCCCTCTTTTTGGACACTTTTGGTCACAGAAGAAGCAAATTATACTGAGAAAACCTCTTGTAGTCTTTGTCCTTTGCTTGAGACACCATCCCCAACTATATGGCTGGATGCATATTGCTTTGCTTGCTAAGTCTATATTTTCCCCAGAGGCAGTATCTCCTAGCCAGCCCTCCTGCTGAGATTGGCACAAGCTCAGCACTGGAAAATTAAGACCACCTGTCAGGATCAAGAGATGGGATGAAGAGGACGATTGCATGCCCCTATGACATACGAAACCTAGATTTGATTAAGGTCAAGCACAATGATGCTTGGGTGTGCTTTGCTGTTGGAACAATCTACATGGAAGGTGTACACACTCTCCAGTAAAGGCAGAAGGCCAGGATTCCCAAGACAAATAAGTAGCTGAAACAGGGATGAAATTTCTAGACAGACACATTGAAGGAATTTTGTTTTGTTTGCTCTTTTCACTCCAAGCTGGCCTGCAAGCTTTCCTGGTGTACCAACATATGGAAGGGGGGGATAGCATGCATTTCTTTCATGCAGCTTCCCAGTTCCTCCTTCTGGTGTTATCAGTTCCTGCATCCAATTTGATCAACCTCTCTCTCAGGATCAGGAATTTTTCAGCCTGCTTGTTGTATTCTTTATCCTTTTCCCCATTTTGTTTAATTTCTTTAGGGTTTTTAATAAACTGGTTACATTGACTCCTTGCTTGCCTGGTTTATGTTCATTGGCAGTTCAATGCGTTGTCATGTCCGATTGCTCATGGGTGCTACTGCCATGGTTTTAAACAAGTACCCTTGGGTTCTGTGCTCCAAAGGGGAGGCATTTTCCCAATGGTCCCCCTGCCTTGGTCAGTTCTGCTTCTATTTTTGTTGTGTTTTTTTTATCCTCTATATCCCCTCTCCAATTCTTTTCTTCTGTTTAATCAGACTTTTAACAAATTACTTTTATTGTTCTTTATGAACAAGCCTATGATGGTGGGTGAAGATATATCAGTTCCCTCCTACCATTTAGCTGTTGATCCAGTAAAGCCAGGAAGTGGAGAGCAGAAAGAAGTGCATGAAGCACTAATCACTATGCACTACCCCCTCTCCCTCGGTCAATCACCAACTTCCCTGATAGTTATAAAGTTTAAATATTTGTACTTTTTATGTTTATTTTATTGTACACCACTCTGAGCTCTAGGAAAAACAGTATATAAATATTTTAAATACAATACATACATTTTCTCCTCTCCACACAGTATTCCCAACCCCAGCTATATAGCTGTCAATTCCAGGGCTCACAGCTTTTAGCACATACTGCACAACAGAAGACAGCGTTTCAGGAGGCTAAAGGAAGAAAAAGTGCCCCCTATAAGCCCCAAACAGGGCTAAAACAGTTCTGTTCTAGGTTGGCTACAGCTCTGAATAGGAGTACTTCTGATAGGGGGGTAAGGATACATTGCAACATTTTGTCGCAGGTCCCCACTCATATTACAGATCTCTCTCTCATGAGACAACTTCTGAAGGAACATAACAAGCCATGATGTGTATGCGCAACCTCCTGATTTTAGAAATGGGTTATGTCAGAATGCCAGATACAAGGGAGGGCACCAGGATGAGGTCTCTTGTTATCTGGTGTGCTCCCTGGGGCATTTGGTGGGCCGCTGTGAGATACAGGAAGCTGGACTAGATGGGCCTATGGCCTGATCCAGTGGGGCTGTTCTTATGTTCTTATAAAAAGGGCTTAGCAGTCAGCAATATAATATAGCAGTCCAGTTATTTTATCTAGAGACACTGCTATATTTTGTAACATCTAGTTCATTATGATGCTTTTCAAGACTTTTCTAAATACACCTTCATGCATTCCAAGCATAGTTTGTATTCTTAAGCAGTGACCCAGTATATCAACAGCTGTTAGCTGTTATAACATTAATATGAGAGGAATGCAGCTCTAACTCAATGTGTGCAAATCATTGACTGACCTCTTATCTATGAAGCATCATTCATTCAGTTCCATCTCTAAAGATCTGGATGCGATTGTTTTCAGTCACTTGTCCTTGTAAAGTTTCAGTAAACTACTCTATATGCTTTCAGATACATTTTCATTGATACACTAAATCAGAGGTTCCTAAACTGTGGGTTGGGACCCACCAGTGGGTCACAACCCAATTTTGGGCAGGTTGCAAAACTGAGAAGCTGATGGCTGACAAGAAAAATGAGCTCTATGGGAATGTTACTCATGACTAGGCAAACGTGCTTGGTCTATTATCAAAGGCCAGGTGAAGCGGAAATGCCACACCACCACAAGGGTCCAGATCATAAGAGCCCTGCTGGATCAGGCCAAAGGTCCATCTAGTCCAGCTTCCTGTATCTCACAGTGGCCCACCAAATGCCCCAGGGAGCACACAAGACAACAGACACAATCTGTTTCCTGGTGCCTTCCCCTGCATCTGGCAATCAGAGGCAGCCTGCCTCCAAAACCAAGTGCTTGCACATACCTACTATGGCTTGTAACCTGTAATGAACTTTTCCTCCAGAAATTTGTTCAATCCCCTCTTAAAGGAATCCAGGCAAGATGCCATCACTATTTCCTGTGGCAGAGTTCCACAAACTAATTACACACAGGGTAAAGAAATATTTTCTTCTGTCTGTCTTAACTCTCCCAACACTCAACTTTAGTGGATGTCTCCTGGTTTTGGTGTTATGCGAGAGGGAAAAGAGCATCCCTCCATCCACTCTGTCCATCCCCTGCATGATTTTGAATGTCTCAATCATGTCCCCCCTCAGGTGCCTCTTTTCTAGACTGAAGAGGGCCAAACGCTGTAGCCTTTCCTCACAGGGAAGGTGCCCCAGTCCAGTAATCATCTTAGTTGCTCTCTTCTGCACCTTTTCCATCTCCTTTTTGAGATGTGGCGACCAGAACTGGACACAATACTCCAGGTGTGGTCTTTCCATCTATTTGTACAACGGCATTACAATATTAGCTGTCTTATTCTCAATGCCTTTCCTAATGATCTCAAGCATAGAATTAGCCCTCTTCACTGCCACCACACATTGGGTCGACACTTTCATCGAGCTGTCCACCACCAACCTAAGATCTCTCTCCTGATCTGACACAGACAGCTCAGAACCCATTAGCCTATATGTAAAGTTTTGTTTCTTTGCCCCAATGTGCATGACTTTACATTTACTTACATTGAAACGCATCTGTCATTTTGCTGCCCAGTCTCCCAGTTTGGAGAGATCTTTCTGGAGCTCTTCACTGTCTCTTCTGTCTTCACCACTCGGAAAAGTTTGGTGTCATCTGCAAACTTGCGACCTCACTTCTTAGCCCTGTCTCCAGGTCATTTATGAACAGGTTGAAAAGTACAGGTCCCAGGACAGATCCTTGGGGCACTCCACTTTCCACCATTCCACCTCCAATGAACATGGAGCTCAACAAATGCTTGGAATGTGGAGGCCCACCAGAGTAAAAGGGATAAAAACAGTTGGTAAAGTGAAACTTTTAACAAGTCTCATAAAGCTAGGTGGGTTCCAATAGAGTGTCGCTTTAAGAAGCGTGTCCCAATTCAAAAAAGTTTGGGAAGCACTGTACTAAATCATCATTTTGGCCAACTTCTACTTGCATAGAAGCAGATGCTTTCCTTTCCACCAATCTCACATCATTCCAGAATGAGAGATTCAATTCATCAGTACATTTAGACAAAAGTTAAGGTCTCACAAAATTACAGAAGCGTTAAATAATGTTTGATAACCCTTCCAACCTAGCATTCTATTTGACCAGTTACTCTGCAAACCATGGGACTGCTGCATTTCCAGCTGATCTCCTAACAAACTTGAACCAGGCAGCTGTTTTTGCTGTCTGTTGCCCCAGTGGGCTCTGCACCCTGATTTCTGACCAGAAGTGGCTATCTGGCACAGGTTTGTGAGGAAAATAAATGGAAAAATGAGAGGCTGTGGCACGGAATGCCACAGGCCATAGGGGGGAGGCTTTTTCCAGTTGCTGGATCTGGCCTGTAGGCTGTCGTTTGGAGTCTGCTGTATTAAACAATTAAGATATTGATGCCAAATAAGCTCTCTAGGTTTGGAAATCACAAGCCAGTTACTAGTCACTACACATTTCGAGTCTAAACATATTTCTTAATTTGGGAAGGCTAACTTCTTAAAGGTTTGCTTTTACATCTGAAGCAACCACTAAAAGACATCAACATCAGCTATAACTGGTTTCTAGTGTTGTGTTTTGTAAAGTACTTCACTCACAGAAGTTAAACAAGTTAATGTTGAGGTATTCAATCTGTGCATTCCGCTTCCTAGTGAGGCGTGGCTAGCCTCCAGGGGCGTCGCCAGGCATCTGGGGGGGGAGAGGCTGGGCTGGCTGCTCTGCTGCCTCCTGACTTGCTGCTTTTCTGCAGCTGTGAAGAGGTGGGTGGGGCAGCGTGAGGCTGGGAGGGGGTGTGAAACATGGTGGGGGAAGGTGGGAGAGAAGGCTGGCTGGGCAGGCAGGGGTGCCACATCTCATCATGGATCTCTCTCCATGTGCAACCTCACCCCAAGGACTACATTTCCCAGTGTGCCCCTTGCCCTGGGCATCCTGGGATTGGTCAAGGCTGGAAGAGACTTCAAACTGGGAGGGTAGAGTTTGTAGCTCAGCTAAGGAGGGAGCCAGCCTGCTCTTAGTGGGGAGTGTCCAAATGCCTCAGCCTGCATCCCTCTGTCTTGCTTGAGGGGAACAGGGGTGGAATCTGCATGCTGGGTGTGTGTGTGTGAGCAGCCCCCATCTACTTTGGGGTGAGTTGTAATCTTGCTGTATGTGGCTGCAATCCTTTCCACACTTTCCTGGGAGTAAGCCCCATTGACTCAAACGGGGTTTACTTCTGAATAGACCTACATAGGCTTGGGGTCTGTGTCAGCTTAACCAGGGGTGTCCAAAGTTTTTGGCAGGAGGGCCACATCATTTCTCTGACAGTGTGTTGGGGACTGGGGAAAAAAGAATTAAATCACATTTAAAATTTGAATCAATTTACATAAGTTTACATAAATGAATGTATTAAAGATGAACTTATATGAATGAATGAAGGTCTTGCAATAGCTCAAGGCCTATAAAAGGCCTTGCACAAAGCAAGGCTGGCCTTTCCTTTGCTGCTGCTACTGCATCACAGACATGAAACAAGAATCAGTGGAAGTAGCCCTTATCCCACAGCTCACGTGAGAGATCAAACAGTCACACTCACGCTGAGAGCAGTTGTGTCGGGCCAGTGTGGGCTCCAACAAATCTCCAGAGGACCAGAGTCTCATTGGAGACTGCGGTCTCCCTGAGGGCCGCATTGAGAGGCCTTGAGGGCCACAAGTGGCCCCAGGGCCAGGGTTTGGGCACCCCTGAGCTTAACCAAGGATCCTCACCTTTCTTTTTCCTCCCCCTTCAAAAAAGAAAAAAGCCACTCTTGATGGCTTTGTCTCCAAATATTGATTAAAAATAAAAAACCCCATTCCTTTTCAGTCACCCCCCTTTTTCCTCCTGCCTCCTTTGGGAGGGGTACTCTGTTGGCTGCTATTATAAGACAAAAGGCACAATCCTAGCTAGGTCTACTAAGAAGTAAGTCGTATTGTGTTCAATGGGATTTACTCCCAGTAAAGTGGGGTTAGGATTCCAGCCAAACAGTCTAGGTCTCAGTTTGCATCAGTTTGCAATTAGCAGATGCACACAAAACAAAGTCTTCCCCTCCCCCAGCAAATTCATCACTTCTTCCCCCCTCCCTTTCCAAAACCCTCCAGGTGTGCTGCTGACTAACTCAGGGCACAATCCTAACCAGGTCTACTCAGAAGTAAGTCCTATTTTGTTCAATGGGGCTTACTCTCAGGTAAGTGTGGTTAGGATTGCAGCCTCAGAGTGCTGGCAGCTGTTTTTTGGTTTCTAGTGTATAATTATAACACCCTCATCCCCATTTTGGAGGCAACTGAAGTGAGGTGTTGTAATGGGGAGCCGTGGCCAACGGCTACAAGGATCAGGGGAGGCACGAGCTGGAAAAGTTCAAGAACCACTGAGTTAATGGGAAACCTCCATCTCATACATTCTAATATAATCACTTATGATTAGCTAATGATGTGCCTCTAAAGATCTATTAGCTGTTGGTTTTTACTTTTGAAGTACACAGAACTTGATTAAAACGATAGTATTTGTATTTTGCTTTGTCTGAGGGAGGTTTAGTTTCACTGAAAGACATTACAAATGTAATTATGCAGTGGTATAACAAGACTATAAGGCTGTTAAAACAGTCTCCTCCTTCAGGCTCCTATTTCAGGAATGGTTAGAACTGTATACAAGACTGTGTATAGATACAAGTCCTGTCACAAACCAACTGCTATTCTAAAATATTTAAACTGAAGCAATCTGCGCTGAAATAGCATATGTCTTAGCATAGATGTATTCCCAAAGTACAACACTTGGTATTGGCCCCTCTATATTACCAGGGCTTAATTTGTTTCTTTTTAAGAAGAGCAATAGAGAGATCAGGTACAAGCTACTTTATCAGATAGATTACTATACCCACACTCACAAGGGGGAAATCACAAAAAGGGGGTACTCTTCCTTTCTACAAATGGGGGCATGGTACACAGCGTGTGTATCTTGGTCAAGAACACACAATGAGTCACTGACTAAGAAAGGGATGAAATTTTTAGGGACACCTAAGCTGAGAGATGGACTAACCCTCCTAGATCTATATTATTCTTTCTTGAGTTCAGAGAATGCTCTAAGGCCACCTTGCTGAAGCGATGCAAGTCCAGGCTGGAGTGCTGCCTGGATGGGCAACCAACTACCAATTCCATCTATACCACCATGAATTCTATATAAAAAAAAGACGGATATAAAATATTCTCATTTTTTGGCTTGGGGATATGGAAACCAAGGGAAGCTTCAAAACAAGTCAGTAAACCCATGGCACAGAGCTCCCAACATGGAGAAGGGATGAGATAGTCTAGATTCTTCACTTGTTTAAATCAAAGTGTAAATGGACACATTTTCTTCAGCCTGAGTTAAATCATATATATAAATTTGTCAAAGTTGTTTTATTTGAAATCACTCTACAACTTTTTAAAGAACACACTCTCTCCATGTAATATACAGGTTGAGCCTCATCATCCGCATGGGTTCTGTTCCAAGCATTCACATGGATGGCAAAAAACGCACTATAGCAAATCAATTTAAAAAACAAAGTTTCTTTGCTCTGGTGATTTAAAAACAGCCTTGTTGACCTTTGTGATGCAAGATAAGAGTCATTAAGAAGACAATCAATCAATCAGTCCTCCTCCAAGAGCTTACAAAGGCGCTTCACTCAGTCCCTCCCTTCACCAATGCAAAGTGATCACCTTTCTTCACTTGCTCGGGGGAAGGAAGGGGTCGCCTGGAGAGAGAAGGATTGATGGATTGTCAGCCAGCTGCACTCTCTCTCTCTCATATTAAGGAGGTTATTGTTAAAGAACTGTTCAGTTTTTAAAACTGATTTTTAAAAAATTTTCCCCTTCTCCAGGGATCAACACATTCCTTCTCATTTATTAACAGTATTATTTGCAGTGGCCATTCATGTTGAGTCAAATCCATGTATAACAAGGTTGGACCTGTATTTCTATTGATAGCAGGCTTGTGGACTTTACATTTGGTTCATAAGTATTTTGTGATAAAACCAGAAGTTCGTCATGATCACTTCAGGGAGTTGTTCTGAGGCACAGGGCCCCGCACCTTCCAGAGGACTGGCATGACCCCCCCCCCCCAATAAATGAAAAATCCTTTCACTGCAGCAGTGCAATGGCCAGAAGCCATTAAGCCATTGCCACCACCTTAAGGTGGCACAACATAAGACACTGCTGATTAACAAGCAGGGGCAGCTGCTTTCGCAATTAGCAAGTGGGCCTGCTGAACTCAGAAATAACCACCTTTACTATCTTTACTGTTCATGCAGTGATCATTCTAACGGGATGAATCAATCAGGTCAACACATTAGGTGTAGTAAAGGCAGCTACATAGATGAACCACTCTAGGAATGGATGCTTACATGTTTATTTATTTATACATAAACATATATATACCGCCTTTCTTTGGTCTTCAGATTTCTCCTTAGACTTTAATCCAAGGTGGTTTACATAGGCCGGCTGTTCTAAACCCCTGTAGGGATTTTTACAATTGAATAGTTCTAGTCTTTCATAGAACTCCTCATTCCAGCTGGATTCCTTCCCGGTCTGGCCTCTCTCTGGCCCTTCGCCTCCCACACTCCACTTGAAGGCAACTCCTCTGTTCTCCTATGCAGGCACACCCATTCTTATTGAAAGTGTGTTGCAAAAAGGCATGTTTGTGCATAATGAAAAGGGTTTCTTGTTCAGCACTTTGGAGGCACTCAGCAATGCAAATTCGTTCCCCCAAGGCTCTGTTCCAAAGTGACAACAGGAAGTGGGGTTAAGTCCTGAGGAGCTCTGGTACAAGTTAAATCCTACCTATGCCTAACCTAATAAATACAAAATGCACAATTGCAAGCAGTTTAAAATTCTGTGTTTCTTGGAATTTTGATTTGAAGAAGTATTCAAGGGCAGGACTGCACTCAGGTAGTCAAAGACAAATACAATGCAAATCATTCTTTGCCACACATAAAGAAGCTTATTAACACGCTTATGTATCCATGCATAGGAAAGAATGGGCACAGCTTTGCACTGACCCAGTTCTCTGGATCTAAAGAATTCACACAATGTGGGGCTACCCAATTAAACATGCTGACCAATATCTCAAATAACCATGCAAGTAGTTTCATGTATTCAAGAGGAATATAGACTGGTTTTCCTCAAATGTAAGCACACACATCATGCCACTCAGCTGCATAGTGTACAGCTTTTCAAACAGAGGAAACTTTCAAGAACATGTTGTAGTATGACTTGCGGTTCTGCTGTATAAAGTCAAAAATTTCAGTGGATACATGGAAACCCCGGATGAGCCAAAAATAGCTCAAGGCTTGATTTGATTATTCCTGACTTCTTGCAGATAGGTTCACTGTTCAAATACAATTCTCTGCTTTGATACTGTGTTAACAGATTAACACATGGCCATAGAAAGGTTAAATTGCAAATATATTCCAAATAACCCATCTTTGCCTCCCAGGCTATGCTAATAGTTCCTATAGAATCAAAGGAAGCTGAGGCAAAAAACAGGCCATCCCTGACTTACATAAGGATTCCATTCTGACCACCATCTTGTAAGTCAATTTTTACATGCTGGATGTCTTAGTGTGTGCACAGCTCCATGGAAGAATTTGGGATGAGCAAGGACAGGGTTGTTCAAAGAAAGAATAGGCAGCACTGTATTATTGTTATCGCTTATGGAATGCCTTGCATAAGTTTGAAATTACATCAGTCAGGGATCTTCTATTCAAGTTGTAATGCAGGACTAACTTCTTGAGCCAACATCCTCTTGCACTGGTAAAACACATTCAGAAGGGTGGGAGACCCTTTGTCACAGGGAATTCTATCACTACTAACATATGCATACAAGAGACATTTGGCAAAGCATTTGCCATATAGGCATTTATAAAATGTGAAAGCTAGAAATCTCCCAGTTGGGGGAGTGGGAGAGCTTGGTCTGTAAACTAGGACATACTTCCACTATACAAATTGATCCTGTTTATCCGAGGATTTTACATCTGCGGATCTGACCCAATCCGGGTTCCCACATTGGGCCATACTCTGCCCAACTTGAACCCTCCAAAGGCAACATCCTGGTCACCTCTGGAGGCCTTTCTGAAGCCTGCAGAGGCAGCATGCATCCACCTGATGCCTCTGCTGGCTTCAGAATGGCCTGTGGTGGTAAAAGAATGACACTTCCAGTTTCCCTCAGGAAACCGGAAGTGACATTTTTATGCCATATAAGGCATTCTCAGGTCCAGGGACACCCTCTGGGTGCTTATTATGAGGTTTGCTTTATAGTAATTTTATTGTGAGCTGCTTTGGGCTGTTCCAAGGACAGAAAAAGACAGACAGTTTTAAATACATACTCAAGAGGAGCCAATTCAGACAGTGAATCACTGAGGGTGGCAATACTTGACCCAAAAAAGGACATAAAATCATCCTTGCATCAAAATGTCAATATTGATCAATAAATTGGACCAGTAAATCAGGGAGACAGCAATAGAAGAAAATGTTGTAATAACTGGCTATTTAAATTACTCTTACTCTAGGTCAGGGGTGCCCAAACCTCGGCCTGGGGGCCACTTGTGGCCCTCAGGGACTCCCAATCCAGCCCACGTGGAGCCCCCAGTCTCCAATGAGTCTCTGGCCCTCGAGATGTGTTGGGCCAGCATGGGCTCCAGCAAAACTACTCTCAGCGTAAGGGCAACTGTTCAACCTCTTGCGTGAGCTGAGGGCTCCCTCCACTACTTGATATTTCACGTCTGTGATGCAGGAGTGGCAGTGATGGAAAGGCTGGCCTTGCTTTGTGCAAGGCCTTGAACTATTGCAAGACCTTCATTCATTCATAAAAGTTCCATCTCTAATGTATTCATTTATGCAAATTTATTCAAATTTGAAATGTAAATTGATTCTTTTTTCCCCCAGCCCCCTACACAGTGTCAGAGAGATGATGTGGCCCTCTTGCCAAAAAATCTGGACACCCCTGGTCTAGATAAATGCATTTTGAGTCACAACAAAGACATCACATTTCTAAACATGAATGACTATGCCTTGTGGTGGTTATGGAAGCAGAACAGAAATTGCTGATCTTAAACTTAAGTACCACTGGGATCTGGTGTGAAATAGTCACTGAGCCACTGGGAACAGTACCCAGTGTGATCAAATTCAATATGTATGCAAGTGGAAGGTCAAAATTTCAAAAACAAATTCCACTGGAACTCAAAGGAGGAAATTTATCAAAAGTGAAAGAAATAGTTAAAAGGAAACTAAAAGGGAACATCAAGAGGATGAAATTGCTTCCAAGTGTTTAGAGGTTATGGCAAACTACAAGCTTCCTTCAAACTCTAGCTCTGTTTTTATTGCCCACAAGAATAATAGTTCTTTATGTCTTAACTTGCTTTGTTTTAAAACTGTCTACAACTACAATATGAGAAACTCAACTAGAATACATATTACAGATTAGGAAAGGTACCATTAAGTTCTAAATGAAAGGATGCTAGCATAGCTAATGAGCAGAGTCAAGGGAATTATAAAAGGCAAATGAGCTTTCTTTAGAAAACAAAAGTCATCAAAACAAAAAAGAACACCAAGTCTGCCAAATGAAATATAAAGCAACCATGAAACATAAGACAAAATAACCAGAGAAGCATATTGTCAAAAATAATACAATAAAATCTTATTTTAAATACATCAGAAGCAAGAAACTGGCCAGGAGGGAATGATTTCTTTCCATCTGTAATATAATCTGTAATCTAAACTTATTTGCTTCCCCCAATGGCTCAACTATGTGTTAGGTTTGTTTTATCTTATTTTATATTTCACTGTTTTATTGTTAAAACTAATGCTTTGTTTGAGATTTTTCTTTTTACTGGTGTGTTACTTGTACTTTTGTTATGGAGCTTTGTAAGCCACTTTGGGCATTTGTTTTGGCATGAGAAGGGCCAAATTTCTCAAATAATCATTGTGAAGCACATACTGCAGGGGTGTCAAACTAATTTCATACAGCAGGCTGAACAACATTTATGGAGCCTGCTATGGGCCAGAAGCAATGTCATTAAGCTGGAACTTGCATCACTAAACAGGTGAAATAAGCAGTTTTTGCTCATGAACTCATTAGCGGCAAACGACAGAAGAGAAAATATACAAATCAATCATATTTTCAAGATATGGGAGGGCCCATTATCATGCAGGTCACTCTTTCAGCAGTGCTACTTCTGCTGATGTGCCACTTTGAAGCTCAGCAACCAATGGTGGTGGTGTGAGCAAACTGTCACTGAGGCTGGATAAAGAGCTTCTGCAGGCCATATCCAGCCCACAGACCTTCTTTTTGATACTCCAGATGTAGGGTACATACCCATATTTGACCTGCCAATTGAGTACCGAAACAGTTAACACTGAATGAGAAGGAATGGGGGGGGAGGCAAAAACAATAAATGGGACTTATATTGTTGCCCAGCAAGCACACTTTGCTACTTATCTCCCCCTCTTCTTCCCTCCAAAATCAACCAGCTTTGATCTCAACAAGCAGGAATCTAACTGAAAATGTATGTTGACTGTCCCTTAAAGTAAAAACAGCAGAAAAACCACAGTAACTCTTTTCTACTCTCACACTCTGAATGGAGCACCTATCCACCGTGTAGGACTACATCTACTTACTTGTCCAGATGACAACTGGGGCACTATGCCTTTTGTAGAGGTTTCTGTTCCCCAGAAACCACTTGCCTCTTATTTCATTTTTTTAACCTCATGAACTTGAGTTAAACACTAGCTGAGGCCCAAATTCTACTAGTTACTGACTAGTAGTTCATGAGGTTAAAAAAAGCCATTTCAAAGGAAAGTCAAGCTATTTACAAAATAACACGTTTAACAATATAGCAGACCAAATAACAGGGCAAATGGAAACTAAATTGCTTTTTTGAAGAACCTGCAATATCCACAGCCATGAATTACTAACTCTCTTCTGAAGACAGATAAAAATAACCTAAAGCCGTTTACTGGCCATATTTAGCATATTCAGAGTCATGACAAACATCTGGCAATATCCTTTTGGAATTTTGTCTATTTTTTTCCTACTTGGACTGACTATACTATATCATACCAGTATAAACTACACTGACTATACTAACAGTATTTAGATTCTTAAAATATAATAGGATTTGGAAGGTCTTCCTCTGCAGATCTAAGACTTTCATACTTTCACATAAGCTTCTCGAAATAAAATGGAATGACCCAAAGTAGAAGAATGTAAAAAAACTTATCTGTGCCAGAAAATGCTTACCAGTTAGTCTGTTTCCTTCTTTGGGAGCAGTTAGAAATGCTGGCTGTTTGCCAAAACTATCTGAAAAATGTTACTGTCAAATAGAAACTTTCTATATGTAGTATCCACGTCTCAGCTCAGCTGATTAATAAGCCGTCTCCCATCATCCAGAATTATTTTCATATCTTCCCCTCAAATATTTTTAAGCAGTAAACCTTGCTTCTGTGTAAGCCTAACACTACAGATTTTGTGTGTTTGTGTTTTTTACATCTTCCTCCAGTTACCAGCTGAATTTTTTGTATAACCACAGGAAATCACAGGCTAGTTAAAAAACTTCCAGATTGCTTCCTGTATGGCTCAATAGAGAAGTCTAAGGTCCAAAAAAGTTCCTAATTGCAGGCCTCAGAATGTGGTGACTCATGGCCAACCAAGATTAGAATTCAAGTAAATCAGACATCTATACCAGCTGACTGTACAAAGATTTTTAAGCCATGCTTACTGAAGTTGTACACAAGCCACGCAATTGCAATAATCAAGTCTGAATATTCCAATCTTAGTTTAGCAAATGAGAGATATAGTCAGAAAAAGTAGTTGGAGCAATTCAGACCCCCAATATTGAATAATGCAGTGGTTCTCGAACTCTGAGGGACCATAACTCCCCCAGTAAGGCTTTGCAGGGGAGGGGCAAGGGCAGGGAAGCAATCCCCAGGATCGCATTCCTAAGGGGAATGCACTTACTTGGACACAGTGAGGGCTGCTGGAGGCTGCAGATGTGGGGAACCCAGCACAGCCCTCTGAAGGGCTCCCCAAGGCTTAGAATCTTGAAATGGAGCAATCGCAATGCACCTCCTGCAAACAGGAAGTGCTTTGTGATTGCTTCATTTCAAGATCCCAAACCTTGGGGAGCCCTGCAGAGGGCTGCACTGACCTCCCCACACCTCCTGCAGCCTCCAGCAACCCTCACTGAGTCCAAGTAAGCACTACCCCCTTAGGATGAAATTCTGGGGATTGCTTCCCTGCCTCCCCTTTCCCCAGCCCCTTAAAGGGACAGAGGAAGAATTACACAAACTGGTGGGTTGCAACCCACCGGTTTGAGAACCACTGGAATAAAGCAACTTGTGACAAACCAGGAAAAATACTTGATTTGCAACATTTCCTAGTGCAGAATGGATCCATAATTTTACATTAAGAAATAACTGCATTAAGGAATAACACTTGGCAGTTATGAAAAGATACTTTAACAAAAGAACAATTCTGATGTTCGATGTCTCTTTAAAGGAATTTAAAGGGGGCTAGCAATGTTCATACCAGTAAAATGAGTGAAGGGAAGGAAGTCACAAAGAACACTAATATTAGGTTCTCTCACATCTGAAAATGAAGGTAACATATGCAGCAAGTAGCGAAGGTGTGTAGAATGGATGTAGGCCAAACTGCCTACATTAAATGACATGTTTGAGATGCACTCCCTTGGGAAAACTTGATTATAAGAGTTACACATTTCAGATAAGATCTGTTGCACTTCGGCTGCCAAATTAAATCAGAAGATCTGATGTAATTTCAATCAGTAACTAAGCAGGTGCTTCTTAGGTAAAGTATTCAACATTTCTAACAGCTAACAAAGTAGAAAGCAGGCTAATTTAGGCATTTTCTGGTACAGATATGTTTTTTCACATTCTTCTACTTATGGTCATTTTATTTCAAGAACCAGTAACATTTTGGGTCAAGTAAACACCCGTTTAATACAAGCTATCATAAACTAAAGAAAAGTGTTACTTATAAAAAGAGTTGGTCAAAACAATGACCAAATTGGGTTCATCTCCCTTTTTTGCACATTGGTTGGTGCCCTGACCTTCCCCTTCAATCACCACTTTTTCAAAACAGGCCTTGAAGAGGCAGCAATGGAGGCACTGGTCACAATCCTCTTTCCAATTGTTCTCCTATATGGAAAACAATAGGGACCAGGATTGCAGCAGCGTTACCTCTGCAGTTCCACCAACACAAACCCCAGCAGTAGGACTGGAAGAGAAGATATGCTGTCCCCTCATCTTTCTTTCACTCCAAGAGCAAGGAAAGACAACCTGTACCTTAAGGAACTAGGAACAGCTAATGTTTGACTCGAGTCGGGCACACATACAGGCATGCCCCCACGTTCACAGGGGTTGTGTTCCAGAACACCCCCCCCCCAGTGGATACATGAATCCAAAGGTATGGGGAGGCACTTCCTCTGGCCCCTGAGAGGCGAGGGAAGCCATGCCCACCCGTGACCCCTGCAGGGTCAGAATGACAATTAAATGAAAGAAGTCATTTCCAGTTTTTTGGCAAACTAGAAGTGATTTTTTAAGCCTTTAAAAGGCAGATACAGGATATGGTGGCTCCCCTGTATTTACATGGCTACATATGGTCAGGTAAATACATTTCAAACACGGTTGTAATTAATTTCTGTCTTATTTCCCAGGTGCAGTGGGATTCTAGACAAGGAATGATGAAATAAATCAAAGTATTTGATTTAGGCTGAAGAATGCTATATTGTACCTTCACATGTGGTTCATACATGCCTACACGTATCAACACAATACTTATTTTTAACCAACTAAAGGTACATTTTCTGTATCCTCCTCAAGTGATTTCCTTTTCCAAAAGATACTTTGAAGTTTTGTTGCAAACAGACAATATTTGCTATATAGGCAATGTATCCAAGAATACTACGGAAGGTAGTCCAGGTATAAGCCTTTTTCTTACCTCAATATCAAGTTCCTCCACAGTGTTGTCCAAAAGCTTTATCTTGATCTGCAGAGACCTCTCATGTGTTTTAGCTGGTGCTGATGCTATGGCTGAGGAAAGGTTCTGCCCTGGCTCCAATGTGCTTACTCCAGAATTTTTCTGGACTCCCAAACGAGAACCTGGAGTCTGCAATACTCTGTAAGTGCCTTCTATCTCCCCCATTTTTCACCATCAAGCAATATCCAAGGAACTAAAGGAAAAACAAACAAAAGCTTTGAGTATCTAAAAGGCTTTGACATACTTAAGAATATGTTTCAAAAATGAACACAGCATGCATTTGCAGAAAAATTTGATGCTAGTATCCAGCTTGTTGAATTATTGTACCTGTTAAAGAAACAGTTCAACAGCATTGTTCATTCACTTGACAAGTGAAGGCTTTGGTTTAACTTGCCCATTCAACATTCCATTTGTTTACAAGGTTATATGTAACACAATAACTCTTGGTAACATTTCAATATTGAAATGAAGACATAAATTCAGGACAATTCTACATTTCAAGCACAATTCTACACTTCAAGTTTGAATACCAGCCCCATCATTACACCTGTTTAAGTTTATGTCAGTAAGAGGTAAACCACAATGCAAAAGCTCCATCGAACACTGAGAGAGAAGAGAAAAGGCTGAGAAAGGAGCTGCATTGCCTTCATCCCTACCTGGAATAGAAGAGGGCCCCCCCCCCCCGAAACATTTGCTTCTAGAGCCCATTTCTGGGCAAGTGGGGTATTTTTCCTAAGCCTGTTGTAAGCAATGGGCTAACCCCAAAGGTAATTTCAGCTTTAGGGTCACCACTTTGGAGGAGACATTGGAAAGGTCTACCATCCTTTTTCTTCCATTATGCATAAAGCTATGAATGTAAATGTGTAATTTACATATTCTTCCCCATTAATCCTTTATTCTACTTTCTTTACCTTCATCAGCTGTTTCTCTGAAAGGTTCACAATCTCATTCCTTTTTTTTTCTTGAAAATTACTTTGAGAATACTTTGTTTAAAAGCAGTATATAAATACGCTGAATAGAAGTTAGCAAAAACATTCAGGACACTATTTTACAGGTCAGGCTTGAATTCTCAATGAGCACCGCACCCACTTTCAAGATAACCAGGAGAGACAGTAAAGTAGGCTGTAAGGTATCATCTGATACAAGGTCACCTGAATATTCAGCTTTTCTAGTTATAGCACTTCTAGGGAGAAATCTCAATCTAGGAAAAGCTTTGAGCTCTAGTCACTCTATCCTTGTTGCTGTGTTGAGCAAACACACACACACACACACACACCACTAAGTGAGCTGTACCATGTTGATATGAATCAAAGATTCTTAAGTTAAGACAGTGTTATACCACGTTGTTAAGTACAACACCGGCTTGGAAAATATGGCAGGACAACAATACTGCCAAACCTTCTTGACGGCCTTGTATTCCCCATCTCCTGGATTCAAGCCAATCAACACCACAGTCTACAGCAATTGCAAAGATTGCTTGGGGGGGGGGGGGTTTCCAGGCTCTATCTATGCAGAGCAAAAGATAAGCTCTGGTCTCTGCCACTTTGCAGACAAAACTCACAAGTAATTTACATCATTTGTGTTGCAGCCAACAAGTCAGGAATGTAAATTTGCTCTTCACATGCACTCACAGGGCACTGAGACAACAGGAAGGTAAGTAGGAATGCAGAACAAATGAAATTATCACAAATGAAGTTTCTTCTTTCCTTTCATCCCTTCATCAAAGAGCAGCTTCTTAATGCTGCACAAGTCAAAACTGTGAAGGTATGCAGAATGGCGCTCTTAGCTGCTTCCTTCAGTTTAAGAACCTCCTCCTTACAGAGGTACTGCACTGTGAAGTCCAAGCATCTTCTGGAAACATAAAGCCTATTTATTTGGAGATGAGATGCGAGGGTCTTTATACTTCTTTCAAATAAAAATATTTTGAATGTATTTAACTGATATCTGCACTGTGCCAAAAAGAGAAAGCTAAAATTCTAAATCAATAGCTAAAACAGAGGTAAAGTGCTTCAGCTAAAACAAAAGGAAATATATAAATAGTAAAAAAACACATGCAAATTCTGTTGAGGCAAGCCCAGCAAAGCAAGTACAACCCTTGCAGGCCAATTCTCTCCAATAACTGGCAAACTGCTAGCCTTGTACCTGCTAGAGACTGGAAGGGAGGTGGCAGCACATAGGAGTTATGCCAGGTGAGGTTCATTTTCAGCACAAGATCAGTGGAACTATCAGGTGAGACAACAGTTGTATGTGAAAATACAGGGTACCTCAAGAAAACGTACATCCATTTTTAGTATCTAATTTATTATGCTATAATTTACAAATATACTACACTATAATTCACACATATAGTGGGTAAGCAGTTGCTTTACACAGTTTAATTAATGAATTTGACCAACTGCTTGAAAGGTTCCCCACTGAGAGGCCCGCTGACTAATGGATTTGCAGGTATCCACCAAAGTGTACAGTGGGATGGTTCCACAAGTATCTTTAATTGCTTCTCTTACAAGTTCCAGTGTTGCAGGTTTTTTACAATGATGTATGTATGAATTGGAGCTCATTAAAATGTGTATAAATTTTTGGAGACACACTATATATTCTAAAACCACTACCAAGCACATGGAAAAATGTTAATCTTCCTACTCCCTAATCTGCAATACAGTTGCACTGAGAAGTTGTTCATTACAACCAGTGATGAAAATATTCTGCCACACAACAAGCTGCCAAAACAACAAGTTGCTCACAAACTGTAAAGAATCTCTACTACCTTACCAATCCAGCGAGGAAGATCTATGGATGCAACAGCCACAGATACAAAAGTAGGCATAGATGCACATCTACACAAGTAATCTCAGTCCATAAGCAACATGCTCATGAAGATCCCACTGAATGCAATGTATTTTAAACGTATGTGCAACTTTCATATATCAAAGCTGTCTCTGTGGTTTACAGTAGGATGCCACAAACAGAATCACCATCAAGGGCAAGAAATAAGGCTCCAGCTAAAAAAAGTCTAATTCAATGAAAAGCATGAGGGAAAAGGTGTCACCCTCCACCTGGAAGTCAATAGGGAATATGTCAAGCAAATCTCTAAAGGCATAGAGTTCCATAACTGGGATGTCACCACTAAGAAAACTCACCAGCAAATAACCATCCTCTGTACTTCAGAGAGAAGAGACACTAAACAGAGAGTCATTTGTATTGTTGTCAATGGCACAGGAAAAAATTAAGGGAGGCTTTCCCTCAGATAGGCAGGATTTGGTTGTGTAAGGTAAAAGATAAAAAAAAAAAATCAAGAACTCTAAATTGTACCAAGAAACAAGTAATCAATGCAGATGTTTTAGAACGAGTGTTATAGGTTCTAGAGATCCATGAACATTAAGATTCTCAATGCTGAATGTTATAGTGGTTGTAGTTTCTGAACTGTCTTCAGAGGTAGCGCCACATAAAATGCATTACAGTAGCACATGCTAAAGTTTTCCCAAGATAAAGATTTATTGAGGCAAGATCCTAGTAATCAAAGAAAGGATGCAGCTATACAGTATTATCTGTGTACTGAAGTGAACCATGAAAGCAACACTCCTGACACAGCCACCACTAGAGATTCAGGCAGTATCTTCATGCTGGACTGGTTCCCTCAAGGGGAACACAGTCAGTTGTATATGCCCCCAGCAGTTCTCAAACTGTGCATATGAGAACAATGATTTTTTACTTCCAAGTAAACATTCACAGGATCTGTCACTAAGTTCACCAAGTCTTGCTCTCAAGAAAACAAAGTGCTATAGACTTAGGCTACAAACAGTGGGACCTACTTCCAAGTAAACATGTATAGAATTGCAGTTAGATTACTAACCAAGAAATGCATTGCAGTGTGACATTATACAATATTCACCCAAGATGCCAAAATAAATCTAGCACTGCAAGAACATGCAATGTCTACCACATCATAAGTAAATGGCTACAAGGGATAGCATTTCCTACTAATATTATATTCTAAAAAGTTATTAGAATAACTTTGAAAATGGGTTTTGAAGCATCAGGCATACCGATATAGTGTATGTTACTATACATATAAACTATTTGGACAACAGGTCAATCCCAGTGAGGATTCCCTACCTATACAAACAGAAGACTACAAACTAATGAGACCAGTGGAGGAGAAACTGTACAAGACAAAGAAGTACACTAATTATTTGTTGGTTTTTTGCACTCTTCTCCCCTCACCTTGCAGTTTAAACATTACAGCATAAAACCAGATGTAGGGGGAACAGCTACCTGGGTAAGCCCTCCATGATTCACACACTGCAGATTTCTAATAAAAAGTATTTCCGTATAAGAAAATGAAATTCATAAGGAAATCATAATTTATGATGACTGCATACATGTACGTATACTCCCTGGGTGTCCAAAAGTTCACAACATATGTAAACACAATGCACACACCTGGCAATGCAAAACCGGTTTCATGCTATACAGCATATTGCTGTGCAGAAGTGCTTTCTACATAGCAAGCTTTTAACCTGTGGTGTGGCCCTCAGGTTATAATTGAGCATGCATGCAAAACTTAAAAGGCTAAACCAAGCAAAAGCAAGCACGCAGGCGAGAGAGAAAATGGTGAGAAGGCATTAAGTCAAGTGTTTTTCAATCTTGGGTTCAAGAACCCAATGGGGTTGAGAAGCCTCAGTTGTGAGGTCAGGGGAACTTATAAGAATGAAAAACGTTGAAGATCACTTGACTAGAGCACCACTAGATAAAGCCTCCCCAAGTAAAGGAGGAGGCATGTGGAGTACCTCTTCAGGTACCAGGAGATTGTGTCCCAGTCCTGGTCAGGTTCTGAGCAATTGTGCTAAAATAGCTTTAACTACTGCCGGGCTTCAGGGTAACCTTTTCTGCTCTCTCTAATAAGAATATTCGGTTACAGTGAACAGTGCTAGGAGGGCATTACAGCACAGGGAGTGGAAAGTGATGGGGTGGGTGGATAGGGTCCTGGGAGGGGGTGGGATTGACGATAGGGTCTCCAGTCTCATACTTTATATATTGGGGTTGAGGCATGGAAGAGATTGAAGCCCACTGCATTAAGGGCCCAACTGTATCTAATTTTCCAGCAGCGGTGCCACCGCAATGTACCCCAAGGTAAAGGAACAAATGATCCCATACCTTGAGGAGGTCTCTGTGACTGCCCCTCCACTGCAGGATGCAGCACATGCCCCATTGGTACAGCTGCACCGGCCCTGGAAAGTTGGGTAGGAGCGCATGGGTTGTGGGTGTTTGGGTGCCTCACGTGGCGGTGCTTTTCGGAGGACTCCAGTGGGGAGGCTCTGCCTCCCCTCCTCACCCACCAAGGGTTGTGGGTGCTTGGGCATCTCACACTGCACTGGTGCTGTCAGAAGGACTCTGGTGGGGAGGCTCTGCCTCACCTGCCTCCCACCCACCGCACTTCCCTGTGCTGATCCCTGTTGCGTATACGCAACGTTGGGCAGTAGTGGCTTTAAGAACCCGCAGTGGGGAGAGGCTCCTCAGACTCACTCAGGACCGACCATATTGAAAGGGCTCGAGTGGGAGAAGCAGACCAGGAGCCGCTCCAGGGAAGCGCGTTCCTTCGGACGCCCCCACAACAGCTCCTCGGGGACAACAGGGACCCACAGCGAGTCCTAGGCGGGGGGGGGGGAACTGAGGCACAGGAGCTCCCTTCGGCGCAAGAAGGGGGAGCGGAGGAGGGAAATGGCCGCTATGGGGCCGGGCGAGCCCACACAGCGACCGACCTACCCGCCGTCTTGGCCACAAGCCCTACAGGAGCCACCAGCAAGGCAGCGGCAGCCCTGGAGTCGGAGCTGCCTCCGTGGCCCCCCCGACGACGCAGCCCTGCAGGTGTCCCAGTCCCGGCTTACCGGCGAAGAAGTGCCGCCGCGCCTCTCACTCGAAGCCTCCTCCGCTCTCCCCAGAGTCCCTGCTCGGCTCAGGCGGCCAGAGCCTTCGACAGCCCTCTTCCCGTGCAGGGATTGGCTGCCGCGGACTCTCCGGGGCGGGGCTTGCGGCGCGAGCGCCTCTACAAACTGTCAGTCAGCAACCGCTCTGCGGTGGGCGGGGTTTTCAACCGCCCTCAAAGCAACCCCCTTCTGCAGGCGGGGGAGGTCTGGACGGTGGGCGTGGCTTTCAACTGCCCTCAAACCCACCTCCTTCAGTAGGCGGCGGGTCTGGATGGTCTGACACCTCAGTTGCCGCTTACAGCAGTGACGTCACTAGAGTTTGCATCACTGGGGCGGGAGGCCAGCGCCTCACCCCTGTGATGAACCTCCTCCCATGCAGCGGGCAGGGCTAGGCCCTGGGTAGTGGGCGTGGTGATGCTCCATCGCCCTGCCCCTGCTGGTTTTTTGGCTATAACTTTTGATACTATAGAGCAGGGGTGCCCAAACCCTGGCCCTGGGGCCACTTGCGGCCCTCAAGGCCTCTCTATGTGGCCCTCAGGGAGCCCCTAGTCTCCAATGAGCCTCTGGCCCTTCAGAGATTTGTTAGAGTCCACACTGGCCTGACGCAACTGCTCTCAGCATGAGGGCAACTGTTTGGCCTCTCGAGTGAGCTGTGGGATGAGGGCTCCCTCCACTGCTTGTTGTTTCACTTCTGTGATGCAGTAGCGGCTGCAAAGGAAAGGCCAGCCTTGCTTTTATAGGCCTTTTATAGGCCTTGTGATATTACAAGACCTTCGTTCATTCATATAAGTTCATCTTTAATATATTCATTTATGTAAATTTATTCAAATTTGAAATGTAAATTAATTCGGCCCCTGACGCGGTGTCAGAGAGATGACGTGGCTCTCCTGCCAAAAACTTTGGACACCCCTGCTATAGAGATATTTCAACACGGTTTGTTCCATTGCATTCCGCATGAAATTACGCGTCGATTGATATTTAACATGATGATATTTAACATATTTAACATGATGATATTTAACATAATCTCAAAAATACCAAGATTTTGTTGAGTAGTGGTGTCACCCCCCATGCGTGTCACCTGGTGCAGCTCGCACGCTCCTAGTGACGCCACTGACAGCATTACACCAGCTTCATCCAAAACATGCGATAGAAGCTTTGCACTGTGCAGCAGTGTTTCTTAACCAGTGGTACAGGTACCACCAGTGGTACTTGCAGTGGTATCTGGTGGTACTCACAGGACCCCTGGACACCTACCACCTAGCAGCGGGCCTAGGAATGTGACGCAGCAAACAGTGGTAGGAGGCTCGGCTCGGTGGGCAGAACTCCAAAGCTTTTCTGCACTCAAAAAAGCCCTCCTGTCCACTGTAAGCCTCTTACTGGTGTTCGTCACGTTGCGTCTTTGGCCTCCCATCCTAGAAGTAACTGGTGATGACATCATTGCCAGTTACTTGCAGTGGTATTTTGAATAGGCAGACCATATATGGCAGGAGACAAACCTTGAGAAACACCGCTGTAGAGCAGTACCAACGACAACAACATCATAATAACATGCTCATAAATGGCACTAGGGACTATCTTTACTGTGCAAGATTCTGCATGCCTACAGTAAAAGCAGCACTTGTTAATGTGGGATAGAGACCTCTGCAAGTGTTTTTTACCTAGTAGGCAGCAAGTGATCAGTGCAGTTTTACTTCCAGCATGGTAGCTACAGAGTTGGCCCAGCCATGAAATGAGCTGATGTGGTTTGAATCAGTGATGGTGGATTTGGGATGCTGTTCACACCAAGCCTCTGGCCAGCCATTGGCATGAGTCATGTTGACCTGTTTTCTGCTGTTTTAGAAAAAAGCAGGAAGTAGCTCAGCTGCTTTGTTACTGTGCTATGTTGTGGGGTTTTCCTAAACCAGGAAGTGTGGGATTTCTGATTTTATGTAAAGGGGCAACATGAACATAGGAGCTCCTTCATTCATGTCCCAATTCATGTGGACTCCCTTTAAAAGAAATCACAAGTTTCACACTTCCTGGCTTGTGAAAACCATGCAACAGAGCATGATAAGAAACTTGGGGGGGGGGGATACAACAGAGGTTTCACAGTGGCCCTGGGGCAGTCTGGTATCAGGTGGTGGACCCAGCTGTGGCTGACCCAGTTGCACCACCCTGGGTCACTATGTTAGTCTGTATTAGCAAAAGCAACAAAGAGTCTTGTAGCACCTTGAAGAACAATCAGTTTGTCAAAACAAACTTTTCAGAGACTACAGTCCAGTTCATCAGATAAATAAAGTGTGAGCAGCAACCATGTGGAGAAAAAGGTGTACAGCTGGGTGTCGAAGGACTATGGTACTAAAGAGGTGCAGTCAGTGTCTCATGTAAAGCAGCCATAGAGAAAAACCATTTCCATTCTCCCAAGGAAAATTTCCTTCCATTCAATCAATGCATATTATCACCTTTCATAAATTATGCAACTTCTACTTTAAGTCACCACACCCATTCCACCACTGCCTAGCGTCCACCCAGAGTAGTCCCTTGGGTAGGGCAACTGAGGTGGCTGCTCTTGGTCCTGTGCTTTCATGACCAATATATGATCATAAGGGGGGGCCTTTATTGGTTGAGTTGCCCCAGGGTCTGCACCCTTCTAGGGAAGGTTCTGTCTCCATCCAATTCTGCCCATTGTGCAGTAAAACACTGCTGCAATCCCTCAAGTATCCTAAAACTCCAGGTGAAACCAACAAAGCTTGCTTTCAGAGTGGGGTTGCTTAGTGCTTTGCAATGGTTGCTTTTCTACAATTGCTATTTCACACTATGGTGAATACTGCTTTTTTTCCTTCTGCACAGCCTGCTATGTGCCACCCACACTAGTGATAATAACATAGCAGGTGTGTGGTGCTGGTTTGTAAGTTGTGTGTCTGTGTGTCTTGAATTAACCCTTTGTAAGAAGCAGACAAAAATATAGGGTAGCATCCACAATTTCCCTTCTTTTGGCATACAATTCCTTGCTGTGGAAGAAAACTGTCAGTGCTGCCCATATACATAAAACAGGGATAGGCTTGCAACCAAATTGCTTTCCATTTATTGTTTGCACTGTCTCCTGTACCTAAGGAGGAAGCAGAACAGTTAAAATGGCAATTGGCAGAAGCCAATAAAGCACCAACATTTCCACAATGGTTGTCACAAACCATTCAGTTAGCCCAGCTTTCTGTGAGCAGAGGTGTAGTTAGGCAGCATATGTTGGTAAAATTAAAAAAAAATGGCTAGAATGATTCACCAATGTATTTATCATTATTATTTATATTATTTATATTATTATTATTTATATTGCATCATGAAACTACATGATGTGCAGAAGCAGGAAGACCCTGCCCTTAAGTGCTTCCAGTCTAAAGCCAGTGGGGAGACACCAGGGGGAAGGGAGGGGAGAGAAAAGTCAGGAATAACAAGTAAGGAATATGCACAAGTGCACTTACATGTCCCTAGGGTTCATTTCTATTGTGGCTGAGGATTATGGTCTCATAGAAAAAGGTAGGTTTTAGGGAAACTAGCTACCAGAAGTTTGATTTTAGGGACTGTGTCCATCAGCAAAGGGAAGGTGCTTATCATGAGAAATAATCTGGAACATTCTTCCTGTTGCAGTATCTCTGACAGCACTATTTTCTTAGCCCTATTGCATAAGTTTTTCTACTTTTTCTGTATGTACTTTTCCAGGGTGGTGGCTTGATATATTTTTTAAACTTAGTATATCCTTTCCTGATTGTGCTGAAAAGCCAACAGCATGTTCTGAAGGGTGTAGTTCATGGGAGAAAGATGTAGAAATCCCAGATCCAATTAAGCAGATACAGTCACACTGTATGCATCACAGACCTGATAAAAAGATATACTCTAAATCAGGGGTGCTCAATAGGTGGATCACGATCTACCGGTAGATCGTGAGGCAAAATGAGTAGATTGCGGAGTGCTGACCCCCCCCCTTCAGGTGCCTCTGGGAGGAAACGCCGGGAGTAAGGCGCATTGTACTCAATGCCACTCCCAGGTAAGTGTAGCTAGGATTGCAGCCTCACAGCCTAATCCTAGGCATGTCTACTCAGGAGTCCTGTTATACTCAGTGGGGCTCAAGGTACACCAACATACATTGTACACATAAATGTTATATGTTATGATGGTGCGAACATTGTAAAAAAAAGTCTGGTAGATCTCCAGGCCTTGCTGGGTTTCAAAGTAGCTCTCGAGCCAAAAAAGTGTGAGCACCCCTGCTCTAAATCCATTAGCAACTTAACCAAACAACAGATATGCAGAAATGCTAACATGTATATTTACACTAGAGAAACACACTTACATATACCAACAAGTGGAAGTAATTCAGATCCAATATTACACATGTCTGGGCAATCTTCTACTTGTGTTCTCAACACCACAATAATATCCACCCTGCAAAGATGTTTGCTATTCAAATTAGTTTTCTCCCCATCAAGTGTATCTTGTTTTGCTTGTTGATCAACATAACCAAATTTACAATTAGGTAAGCAATAAATATTAACCTCTGAAAAATTTAGAGACCATCCCCCCAGTTTTGGAGCTTGCTTAGGGTCAGCCATGTGGGCTTTGAGTGTGGCAAGAATATGCCAAGTGAATGCAATACTATTAGGATTAACAAATTGGGCACTTGGCATTTATTTTTCATTATTTACCTTTGTTTTCCTTGACCAGAATTCTAGTGCCAACTAAGTACTTTCTGTCTTCAATCTCTTTCTTCAACTAACTGATTCCTGACCTAGAGCCTCCTGATTGGTCCTGGTAGTTGGATACTTGCTTTTCGCTACAACCTGTTTCATGGCAGGTACATGTACATCCACTGCTGTTATAACCACTTTCCTAAGCCAAGAGACCCCTGTGACCCACCAAGGGAAAAGCAACCTATTATTGGGGCCTGCTGGGGGCTTGATGAGAGCTTGTTTATGCAGTCCTACACATGCAACAGTCACAGGAGCTTAAAGGAGACCCTGCTGGCTCAATAGTACATTTCTTTATAAACTCTGTTTGGCTTATGAAACTGCCTTGTATTAAATGAGATTATTGGTCCATCTAAATCAGCATTGTCTTCATTAACTGGCAGCAGTTCTGAGCCTAAAGGATTGAGCAGGATATACAATATATTAAATAAATACACCATTGGAGATTTTAGTGATTGACCTTGGAACCTTCTGCATAAAAATCACATGTTCTGTGTTTAGTCATACCTAGTCTAAGGTCAGTGTAAACAAACTTATATTTTTCATAAGGATATGGCAAAGTTCAGTTTGTCCCAGGACTTGAACATTATCTCTGTTATAACTTTCAGTTTAGAATCTGATTTGCAGCCAAGAGTCATCATAGCCTTTAGAGAGGGAGGGGCACAAGCATTAGAGCAGGGGTGTCCAAACATTTTGGCAGGAGGGCCACATCATCTCTCTGACACTGTGTCAGGGGCCGAGAAAGAGAGAATTAATTTAAAATTTGAAATTTGAATAAATTTACATAAATGAATATATTAGAGATGGAACTTATATGAAAGAATGAAGGTCTTGGAATAGCTCAAGGCCTATAAAAGGCCTGGCACAAAGCAAGGCAAACCCTTCCTTCACTGCCACAGCTATATCACAGAGAGGTGAAACAGGAAGTAGTGGAGGGAGTCCTCATCCCACAGCTCAGGTGAGAGGTTGAACATTCATCCTCATGCTGAGAGCAGTTGTGTCAGGCCAGCATGGGCTCCAGCAAGTCCCTGGAGGGCCAGAGGCTTGTTGAAGACTGGGGGCTCTCCAAGGGTCTGATTGGGAGCCTCTGAGGGCCGCAAGTGGCCCCCAGGCTGGGGTTTGGGTACCCCTGCATTAGAAAAAGGGAGAATTCCTTAGAAGTATTAACACCCTGTCATTTAAGCTGTTTCAGAGACTGCCCTTGCACCTCCTGCCCACATGAACCAGAGTAATTTTCTGATCTCAGAGAGTATAATCAAGAATTACTAAAGTTCATGATCTTTGTGCCCAAATGTCCAATTTTGCATTTTCTAAGGGCCAATGTGCACAGCTGTCCTAGTTGTGGTGGCAGCTCCCTGTTCTTGATGAATGACCATGAGTAGAAGTGGCAATTTTGCACACCACTACTTGGTGCACATGGAGGAGGTCTGCAGTGGTGTTTAAACAGATAGACAGCTTTATTTTTATAGTTCAGTTCTACCCTTCTGTTCCTTGAGGGTGGCTTCTCCTTTCCCTGTGTGTGTGCGTGTGTGTGCGTGTGTGTGTGTGCGCGCGCACACGCGCACATGTGTGCGCTTCTGGTCTGGGTTTTTATTTTTTTAAATAAGAACTGCAATGTTCTGTTGATCAGTTAGATTAACAGCCCAATCCTGAGCTGCCCGGAGCATCCAGGCTCGGTGGCATCAAAAAGGGCCGCTGCCGAATCCTGCGCCTCCCACGCTACCACGGGAGGCTCTTCAGGAGAAGGGGACATTCGTCCCCTTCCCCCAAGTAAGGTAAGCAGCCCCACAATAGGACTACTCACTTTACCAATGGGGCATACAGCCCTCCATGAGTGGCCTGGATCCTGCGGAACTCAGCTCCGCGGATCCTCCTCCCACCCGCCCCGCCCCCTCCCTGGAACGCCTCCTCCATGCCCCCACCTCCTGTTCCGCTGCTCTGCAGTCTGGGAGACCACCAGGCTGTGGAACCGGGGTGACCGCCCCACACTAGCCCTGCACCAACGGGAGCCCAGCAGTGAACCCTGCGAATGTGCTCGTTTGCAACTTACGGCATGTTTGCAACCTTATGGCACATTTGCGACTGTGGTCAGCAGAACAGAGCCACGCTGCCAATGACAGGATTGAGCTCTAAGGCATTAAAAAATTATAATTGATTATAAAGATGCCTGATTATTTTGACAAATTTTACTTTTTATAGTACAAGTACGTACTTTTAAAAACTACAGTTGCCAAGTGCCATCTTATGAGGCATGTCTTCTCATGGGGAAAAAAGTGGGGCAGTGCCTCTTGTAAGATGGTGCTTGATGCATCATCTCTAAAACCATAGATCTTTTTTTCCTTTACAACAATTTTTTCCTTTAATATGCAACGGCAGATAGGTCTAAAGGAGCAGACAAAGGGCCCAATCCTATCCAACTTTACAGCACTGGTGCAGCCACAATGCAGCCCTGAAGTAAGGGAACAAAATGTTCCCATACCTTGAGGAGGCCTCTGTGATTGTCTCCCTACCGCAAGATGCAGGGCATGCTCCACTTGCACAGCTGCACCCGCACTGGAAAATTGGATAGGATTTGGTTCTAAATCACTTTTGATTGACTTATTTAATTGGGTGCCAGTCCTAGATGGTGTTTTTTTTTAAGTCAGGGATGGATTTCCAAATTCAAACTGCACATGGTGGTTAAGTTCAGACATAATGGGAAAATGTTTCTATTTTCCAATATCCCACAATGAACCTCAGGGAGCCATGGCTTTGTGCAGTCCCTCTCTCTTTTCCTCAACTCTTTTTATATAAGAGGACAGGGAAAGCTTTTTCTTTTGGTTTGATCAAACTACAATTTTGAATTAAGTTTGAATTTGGGGAACTGTCACTTACTTCAAATCACAGTTACAGAGCAAAACAAGATCTGATACCATGGGTTGATCCTAACTGGAAGTCAACTGCAGTTTCCCAGATTTCATGCATACTACAAACTGTGATTTCTCCAGACTACAAAGCTTTTGCTCTCACATGCAAAACACATGACACATGATTAATTCCTGTGGTGAAGAACCATGGTTGCCTCTTCCATCTAAACCAGGCCAGAGCCCGTTAGGAAAAGTTAGAATACAGTATATATATTCATTGCGTGTGGGGGTGGGGGTGATGAGGGTCCTGAGCTTTTCAATCAGAAGTTCAGTGTTTTATAGTGGGAATACAAGCACAGAGTTTATACATGTGAGCGCCTTTTGTAACTGGAAATGTTGCAAGGTCAAGAGCAAAGTTCAAAAGCAAACTCAGTAGGCAAGAGTGGTGATCGTCTGCAAGCTTTATTTCGTTGCCAGCAACAGGCCTCTCAGGGACTCCTTGTCCAAAGCGAAGAGAGCAATGAGAGCCATGTGGGAATTCTCAAAGCCCTCAGAGAGAGCACTTTTCTAGTGTGAGTCTCTCACTTATATTCAATTCTGGCTCCTTTGTTTGAGGAGTCTTAGATTTCATTGGCTGATGTGTGACATCAGAGATGGAGGCCTTCTCAGGATTGGCCAAAGATAACTTTATGTCTTTTGCTCTTATCTTTTGTTATTCCTCACTGGCCTGACCCTGACATGTTTCAAACAGCCATCTGCTTATCTATTCAACATTCTTTCTGTCTGGTCTCATTAATCACTGTGGGCTAACCTCTGTTTGAACTAAGCCTCTTGGTTTTTAATTCTCTATATGTGACTTGCTATTGTGATGCATAGTGGTATAAACATATTTAATACAAGACAAACTAATTTCTTATTGTAAATAAGGATTTTAAGAGACTTTTCCCTTTATTTTAATTAAATCTAGCCCCTCCTGTCAGCTTTTAGCTCTGACAGAGGCTATTCATGAATGTTTGGCTTAATTAGGGGACTTTCCCTTATCTGTTCCTGTCTAGCTGTTATTTACAGGTGTCTGTATCTCTGTTGTTACTCAGTTATATTTCTGCCTGCCAAACAAGATAAGAAGTTGCATTACTAAGACTTTCTCATTAAGATGTTTCTAATTGGGTATTTTCTTAACCTCATACTCTGTTTTTATCTGACTTTTTATCTGACTACTGTTTTTATGGGTATCTGTTAATGTGTTTTAATATGTTTTTATTTGCGGTTAAATTATGTTTTTAATCTGTTTTTAATATGTTGTAAGCCGCCCTGGGTCCCTTTCGGGGAGAAGGGCGGGATATAAATAAAGTTTATTATATTATTATTTATTATTATTATTTATGTTGCCTCTTGGTGCCAAGAGATATTTTCCTTCCTGGCTACTTCTTATCTGTCTTTCCTGTATGTTGTAAATCTGTCCCTGAGTTGTAACTTCTTAGTTCCTCATTAAAAGTATCTAAATCTGTCACTTTGAGTCTACAGAGGAGATACAGAGTTAGGAATGTTTTGACTAAGATAAGAGTCTTATCTGTGAGATGTTGTTTTTCTCACATTCCAGGTCTTTGAGTTGTCTGTGAGGCAGACCCTCTAATTAATTTCTTGCTAAGGTTGCATTTTGAATTACATCTGAGACTTAATTAATTTAGCTTCCACTATTCTGTGTATTTATGCTTTGATCAAACTATTTTAACAGCTAGAATTCACTTTGAACTACCATACATTGCTATTAACATTATTTACACTCTTAAAGACACTAATCATTAAGCATTAAAAGCTCGCAGACGATCACCACTCTTGCTTACTGAGTTTGCTTTTGAACTTTGCTCTTGACCTTGCAACAGTACAATATACAGTACATGTATCTTATACTCAGGAATCCATTTCCAGTCAAAGGGAATTACAGTAAATAAACAGCTGTTTTTTCCTCCCAACTTTTATACAAATAATCATTAGATTATGATGTTAGACAAATATGAAATCAAACAATTTTACTGCATGATGACAAATCCATCTTAACTGATTGTAAACCAGCATTTTCGGCTAGTTCTTACCACATAAATACATACTGTTTTAGCTATATTTTGGTACAAATTCACACAAGGTCTCCTACTTTTCTGACTAGCTTTATCAGTTCACTAGTCCAAACAAGTTGTAACTCTAAAGCTGCGGTTTTCAACCGCAGTGACGCGGCACACTGGTGTGCCTCGAGGCTGCTTCAGGTGTGCCGCGGGATCAGAGGAGGCAGGCAGCAGCGCGGGAGAAGCAGCTGCTTTCGCAGGGAGAACAAGCAAGGGAGTAGCCAGGGAAAGGGCTGGCTTTGCATCCCATGCAGCAGCTGCAGAAACCGCTTGGAGCTTGCTCCTGCTACGGAGCACGACTCAGGCTGCAACCTGATTTCTGTTGCATCTTGGACATCTTCTGAGGTGGTAGGGAGGCCCATGGAATGGGCTGCAGGCCTGGGTGGTCGTGACAATAAGGCAAGGTGACCTTTGAACCTAAACCTAAATGGCCCAATAGAGTATAAACAGAGTATTAAAATTAGTTTAATGCTAAAAGTAAATGCATAAAGAAAAAGTTTGATCTTTAGAAACAAATGCTTAATAATTTAAAGCCACACAAAATATAAGTAAATTTTAACTGCTTGATCCAAGAAGACATTCCCAGCTAAAATTCAAGCAAAACAAGTTATTTTGGTCTCACAGAGATAGTATTGAGAACCGTAGTCAGTTTCACAAAAGAGATACATTATGAGAGAACCAGACAACAGACAATTTTGACAGAATTACAGGTTTCCGTGTCAAATATAAGAAGACACTTGTTATTCTTCAAAGTTTCAAAAGAGAACACTTTCTTTTTAAGCAGCAGAAAGTGTTACCAAAGATGTTGCTTTGCAACATTACAAAGTTATTTGTTGGCAGGCTAAAATAAGATTTTCTAAACCAACACCTGCAAAAGCCAGTTAGAAAACAGATAAGATAAAATATTCAAGAAAATCTCTGTCTGACAGAAGGAGCTAAAATTAGGTTAAAGGTATTTCTTAAATGAAACCCTTTCAACAATAAAAGTTTAATTTGCTTTAAAAATACATCCCTTAAAAGTGTAAGTGATAGGTCACATACAAGATTAAAACATGGAAGCCCCACAGTGCTAAATAAGAACAAAGAAAAGAAAGTTAGAAGTGTCTCAAAGTAGTTGGAGTTATGTTTAAAGTTAACAGAGAAAGAGGCCAAGAGAATGTGCAGAGTACAATATTAGAATGTAGAAAGTAACAAAACCTTATTTTAGCTCTAAAATAAGTCACAAAATATATAGAAGAGTATTAAAAGATGCCCTGTAGTCACCCTGTTGAGAAGACCCGCAATGAGTGGCTCAGAACTTCATAGGCTATCAAGGGCTTTTGGGGGGGGGGTGCTGTTACCAGAACCTTGTATATTAAAACCCAGCCATCAGCCTGAGCAAGGACACTACAACTGAGTGTAGCCCCAAGGTAAAGGAACACACAGTCCCTTACCTTGAGGAGACCTCTGTCACTGCCCCTCCACTGAAAGATGCAGTGTACATCGCATTGGCACGCTTGCATCAGTGCTGGAAACTTGGATAGGACTGGGCCCTTAGTATGCTAAACACTCTGGCCTTAAGGGGAGGGGTGGGGTCAAAACTTTTACTATCAGCATGACTAGGAAAGTATCACCTTGACTTATTTTCCCTGCTTCACCAGAGTTATCTTTGTGCTCTGTTTGCGTCTCCGGATGTGAAACACTGTAGTTTTGATTGGACAAGTTGAGACATTTTTCCAGGTCCTTTCAGTGGTCTGTTTTATAAGGAGGCTGTTTTATATCAGGCCTTCTTCTTCTTCCTTAGGATAGGAGCAGGGTCTTGCTTAACTGAGGTACGTGACACGAAGACAGGCAACCTGCACACAGCAGGGATAGACAGAAGAGAGTGCGCACTTGTTTCAGATACAAATGTTTCAACTTTGTTTCATTAGGGAACTCAAGAAGGCACCTTTGGCAGGTGTTTTGGCCAAATATTTGTAGGTTAAGTCAGTTCCAAAGACAAAAAGAACACCTTTTTACCTGGCAGAACGACCATGCAAACACCTCTGATAGGTGGCAGTGGAACCTTACATTGTAATGACAATATTGACAAATAGACATTCATTTTTACCCACATGAACATATTATTGCAGTTTTAGCAAGGCCTGCCAAGATTTTGAACTGATGATCAGCCTTAAGAAAACACAGGTCATGGTTCAGGATGTGGACTCACCTCCCTGCATTACAATCTCTGCACATGAACTGGAGGTTGTCCATGACTTTGTGTACCTTGGCTCAACGATCTCCGACACTCTTTCTCTCGATACCAAGCTAAACAAACGCATCGGTAAAGCAGCTACCACGTTTTCCAGACTCACAAAGAGAGTCTGGTCCAACAAGAAGCTGACGGAACATACCAAGATCCAGGTCTACAGAGCTTGCATCCTGAGTACACTTCTGTACTGCAGCGAGTCATGGACTCTTCGCTCACAACAGGAGAGGAAACTGAACGCATTCCACATGCGCTGCCTCCGACGCATCCTTGGCATCACCTGGCAGGACAAAGTTCCAAACAATACAGTCCTGGAACGAGCTGGAATCCCTAGCATGTATGCACTGCTGAAACAGAGACGCCTGCGTTGGCTTGGTCATGTTGTGAGAATGGATGATGGCCGGATCCCAAAGGATCTCCTCTATGGAGAACTTGTGCAAGGAAAGCGCCCTACAGGTAGACCACAGCTTCAATACAAGGACATCTGCAAGAGGGATCTGAAGGCCTTAGGAGTAGACCTCAACAGGTGGGAAACCCTGGCCTCTGAGCGGCCCGCTTGGAGGCAGGCTGTGCAGCATGGCCTTTCCCAGTTTGAAGAGACACTTGGCCAACAGACTGAGGCAAAGAGGCAAAGAAGGAAGGCCCATAGCCAGGGAGACAGACCAGGGACACACTACACTTGCTCCCAGTGTGGAAGGGATTGTCACTCCCGAATCGGCCTTTTCAGCCACACTAGACGCTGTTCCAGAACCACCATCCAGAGCGCGATACCATAGTCTTCCGAGACTAAAGGTTGCCAACGTAGGGCTGTTTTGTGTTGGAAAGTGGAAGGCTTCTATCCTTCCAGTTTGTGTAGGGACAATAAAAGCTGATTCACTACATTTATCTGATTCCAGAAAACTGAATCATTTAGCTATATTAGTTTATCTCTATAGCCTTTGTGCAATAATAATTTCATTACTACTAATCTGGTTCTTTACTTCCCCCACCCACAACCATAGATTAGTGTCTTCTTGAAAATTAGCCATTAAATTATTTTTCTTTCCTACTCCCCTCAGGAGAATGGTGAGACCAACATCTAGCACAGCTGTTTTCAACCGCTGTGACTCGAGGCTGCCTCAGGTGTGCCACAGGATCAGAGGAGGCAGGCAGAGTCTGCTTGGAGCTTGCTCCTGCTACTGAGCACGACTCAGGTTGCAACCTGATTGTCACTTTCCTGGGAGTAAGCCCCATTGGCTACTATGGGGCTTACTTCTGAGTAGACATGCCTAGGGCTGGGCACGAAGGCGGTTGTTGCCTGCCTGTGTGCTGATTGCTCAACCAGAGAAGCCTGGAGGAGCCAGGAGGTGGGAGCTTCGGAGTGAGTGAGAAGAGGGTGCCAGAAGCGGGCAAGCAGGTACACAGCGAGCGAGTCTGCTGAGGCCCACGACCTAAGGACTGGCTGATTGAAAAGGGTTCCTGAAAGTCCTTTTTCCTTGCCAGTTTGCCTGCAATTCCCCAAAGCGACCCTCCCTGCACCTTGGGGCTTTTAGAGGAAGGGCGCTGGGGCACAATCCTATCCACACTTACCTGGGAGTAAGCCCCATTGACTATAATGGGGCTTACTTCTGAGCAGGTATGCATAAGATTGGGCTTTTGGTTGTACTCTTTTTTTCTCAAATACACAAACAGGCAACTGGCATTTCTCTCCTCTTCTCCCCCACCCCACCCCCTTCCCCAGGAATATTTCCCCTCCCCAAATCTCACAATCACAGTTCGCAACTCTCTTACTGTCCCTCCCCTCACTTGTCCACACCTTCCAGATACAGAATCACTGCCTCACATTCTCTCTCTCTCTCTCTTCCACCCCCAGTTGAATCCTGCGCTTGTTTCAGTCATGTCTCCTCACTGCCCCTCACCCACTATGTGATCAACCTGCCCTGTCCTTGCAAACACTTTCTGGCACTTTTGATAAGAATTTGAACATAGAATTTTTCCTCCTTTTCAGAAACCACATATACTTCCCTCTCCACGCTTCTTGTCAATTTTTTTTATCATGTAATGATTTAATTGTATTAATTTTATTAATTAAAGATTAACTGTAATGTAGTAATTTAATGTAAGTAAAAAACTGGTAGCATGCCTTGGCAATTTTAGTGCATTGTCAGTGTGCCATGAGCTGAAAAAGATTGAAAATGGCTGCTCTAGGATCATCTTACAGCAGCTGAAGCTAAGAAAACAATGCAAAAATACCTACAAGCCAAAACAGTTAACAATGGCAATGGCTCTTACGTTGAAGCTCACCCAACAGCAGAAAAGCAGGTTTCTGCTGTACAGGGACATGTTGCAAACCAAATCAAAATAAATGCAGCGATGTACTGCCCTCTAGGGGAAAGAAATCCTGCCTGCATGATTCCAGATCAAGTTCAGTGTAACAGTTCTTGCCTCCACCCTTCACATAAGTTTGCATAGGAGACTTCTCATTTTAATCCCTCTGGTCTCATTTTCTCTGTATTCTTCAATGCCAGCAACAGGTCAGTGCAAAGGCCCTGCATTAGACCCACCAAAACACTCTGTCTTCCTGAGACTGTGTAGTGCTCCACCACAGCCCCTAATACTATTTCAGGGATTGGTAGCTCAACAATTTTCAACCACTGTGCTGTGGCACACTGGTGTGCTGTGGGAGTTTGGGGAAGGATCATTTGTTTAGTAGGGCCACTGGGGGATGCAAGCCCCTGCTGTCAGTGTGGTGTAGCTTGTAAACTATCAAAAAACAGATTGTGTGCCTTGACAATTTTAGTGCCTTGTCAATGTGCTGTGAGATGAAAAAGGTTGAAAAGTGACTAGTCAAATTATCTCTGATGCCTTCCCTGCTGATACCCTTTACTTTGTCACTTTTGCTCCCAAACTTGGAGCAGTACATATGGAACATTTTTGTTCCCATTTTCTTCCTCTTTCCCTTTCAAAGATGCTTCATGAATCTGACAAAGAGGACAGTAGTGTATGAAAGCTTAAGCTGAAATAAAATGGGTTAGTCTTCAGGCTCTACAAGACTTTTTGTTGTAATAGCTTCTCTTGTAGAAATTAATTGGTATGAGACTATTATACAGAGTGTTACCAGAAGGTATGGGAAGGAACAGCACTAATCAAATGCCCATAGGGCAGACAGCCATATAAACTCCTGCACAGCACCTTGCACACCTTTGACACTAAGCAAACAGAAATCAGTAGGTTGGCGGAGTAAATGAACCTTGAGCTGAAAGTTGGAATTCTTCTAACCAATTCATCATTATTCAATGTAGTGATCATACATACTACCTATGAATAGAGATGTCTGAAAACTGTTTGTTTTTTTTAAACTCAGCCCACTGTGTTCAGTGGCTGCAATCCTATCTTATCAGAAAGAACACCTCCACCTGTAATTACTGCATACTGCTATGGTGGGATCCTGTACTATACTCTGCCTAGCATATAAATACAAAGTACAGGTTGTGGCTCCTGATCCACTGATTCAGGACATGCAGGTTCCAACCAGGAGGTTCTGAGGCTCGAGGAGGCCCACACTTCCGGTTTTTCTGAAAAAAAGGCTGTATTACAAGCCAGTCTTGAATACCTGTTCAGAAACCACAGAATCTATTCAAGTGATTAAGGCTTCAATCCTGTATAAACTAAACTGTATTGTCTGAAGGGTTTTGTAAGCACCATAATTTTAACATCTTTTCTACTATCATTTAACAGTTCATTTTTATTTAAATGATGGACCAAATAGGCACACACAATGATTTGTTATTTTTATTAATAGTTTTGGCTAATGTCAGAATACAGAAAACCAAATGTGTTAATATTTATACAAAAATTAGCCCTTTCAGTATCCAAGTATAAAAAGTGTAATATACTCCTAAAACTGCAAATTATGGAAGAAAACAATTCTGGAAGCTCTAGAAACTGTGAAAAAGCTAAAGGAGGTCAAAGAGACCAATTTGATGCCACTAGTCTTTAAAGTCTGGAAAATAGCATTATTTCTTTCTCCAACACTAAATATTAAACCATTTTCGCCCAACGTTGCACATATGCAACAGGGATCACATGTGTACTCCTGTGTGCTGGGCAAAAATGGGTTAAATTGGTTCCAGGAGAAAGAGACTGGTTTTTAGAACTATTCCAGGCACAGGGCAGGAAATATTGGTATGAACTTAGTTGGAAAATATTCAAATATCATTAAATTTTTTTAAAAAGAAAGTTTCTAGCTGCTTAGTAAAACTTAACAGTTTTGATGGCTGCATGCTATCATAAATAGCCAAGATATCAAAACAATTCCACAGGTAAAGACCATATTATGTAATAAAATTCAATAATAGCAACCAACACACACTTGCAGGTGAATAGAATAGTCCAAACACTTAGCATATGTAGGAGCTATTTAGATCTTCTAAAGCAAGCCAAGATACACAATATACAGGGTTAAACTTATACTACTTTGAGACACACACACTATATTTTCACAGTTTTTCTAATACTATTAAAATATGTCAGTGCTTTATGGTTATTATAATGGCCTCAGAAAAAAACATACTGAAATGTGAGCATGTTCTTGGCAAAACAAAGAGTTCCCCAAAGTGTGTTAAAATAAAAATGGCATAATTTAATGACCACCACTATGAAGGAAAAAAGATATTCTTGTTGTTGTTTGGGCAGGGATGGATGAAAGATGGAGAAAATATGCAAACAAACTTTTTGGCCCATTTTGATAAGATTTGTTTTGTAAATAGATTGGTGGAAGGTTTTAAAATAATCAAATTTAATGGTTTCTACTTAGAATATGCAAAATATGTTTGCATTTTATTATGTTCCTTATGAATTAGGGCCCAATCCTATCCAACTTTCCAGCACTGGTGCAGCCGCAATGCAGCTTAGAGGTAAGGGAACAAATGTTTGCATATTGTGATGAAGGCTCTCTGACTGATTTCCCACCACTGGATGCAGTGCATGCCCCATGGGCACAGCTGCACCGGCACTGGAGAATTGGATAGGATCGGGCTCTTAGTTTCCCCGTTATTATAAATACAAAGTTAAGTTTATCTTTTCTTGTTTATCAAGATCAGATAAAGAACAATGTTGAAAGCAAACCCAGGAACTTACTGAAACTCAGAACTCTGAACTTTAAAACACAATATAAAAAAACCACACAATATTTTAAAAACAAGATTAAACAGTTTACAAAAACTACATGCAGAATTAAGTGATATCGACTAAGTATAGGCAATGATTTGAGATGTCAGGATTTGGTGACAACATCCACATTCAGTTTTTTGGGACCAGAGTATATAATGTTACAGTAACAAATTCTGCAATGATAATGGTTGAGTTGAGCAGTTCATCTAATTTTTCCAGCAGTTGAAGCTGGAAAAATAGACAAAAATTCAGAAAAAACCCACTAGTTTGTTATAATCTCTCCCCACCCCCATCACTGAAGCTGTACTGAACAATGCACTTTTAAATCTGATTATTTAATTTACGATAATAAGACCTTAGCCAAGAGGAAGTTGCTATTGCCATTACTGAAGACTAACATTACCAAGCCTGGCTGGCTGAAACAGTAAGCAAACTCTTGAAATTTAAGGGGAATGATCTCTAAAGGAGCAAACAATGTACTGATTAAACAGAATCACTTCATATTAACAGCGCTTCTATTATAAAAACTACAAAGTTCATATAGGAACTTTCATATAGAAACTTTGCTATCCTTTCAGCTGGAAATTACCACTATTAGCTGAAAAGAGCAGATATATCTGAAAAGAACAGATATAAATACCTGTTATTATTATTAACTAATAATAATAATAATAACAACAGGTATTTATATACCGCCTTTCTTGGTCTTTATTCAAGACTTTATTCAAGGCGGTTTACATAGGCAGGCTTTATTTAAATCCCTTATTAAATAGGGATTTTTACAATTTGAAAGAAGGTTCTTTCTTTCAAGAACCACTACATTCAGGTGTTTCATTCCAATCTGGCTTCACATTCTGGCCTCCATGCTCTCACGCTCAGAGCAGATGGAATAGCTTGGCTTCAGCTTGTCAGCTGCTTCAAGGTCACACGGTGCTGGTGGCCTCGAACTGGCGACCTTGTGGATGTTATCTTCAGGCAGACGGAGGCTCTACCCTCTAGACCAGACCTCCTGCCCATAGTTATAGTAGAAATATTACTGTTTTGATCCACATCAGCACTGCAGTAAGACTTATTTGCACAGATGTGGAAAAATATAGTGGTGCCAAATATGAATATGTTGATAGAAAAAATTTATGAAATAGTTGAAATGGACATTTTATCGGAAAGATTACATGATGATGGTAAATTAGATAAAATTAAGAATATATGGGAAGCTTTCTACAATTAGTTAGAAACAGAATAAATAGAACAAAATAATTTAGAAGATGTGTCAGATCTGTACTTGTTTGAAAGACAAAAAACAAAAACTGTATTTGAGTGGAGACCTAATGTATCTTTCCTATGTATTTAAAAAGAAAAAAGAAAAGAGCAAGTCTTTAGGCCTATTCTGTATGTACATCATCAATTTGATTTGTAGTTGCTTGCACACATTAGGGGGGGAGAGACATTTGTTTTTCTGCAAAAATACATCATATGGACATGAAATATAACAATTCTTTCTGATAATCTTGGGTGTGAAGTGACCAAGGGAAGGACCTCAGCACATAACCAGTTGATTTCCTAAAGGTTCCTTGTTTTCCTTTAACTAAAGGATTAAAGGGCAGGATATTTAATGTTCCTCTTTCCTTTGTTATTCTCTTCTTTTTTCAAAGTCCATGGATTCCACAGTTTACAAATGAACTTTACAGAAAAGTGCAGCACAAATACCCATACCTGGGCATTTGGGCCTGAGTGGTAAAGACACGGAGAATAGATGCCATTCTCTTGATTATGGGAAGGCTTACTCTTCCTTTATCATAGCAGATCATATGTCCAAGAGCAATTGTTTGGTCTTGCTCTTTAAAAACAATAAGACTACAAAAATACGTTTCTTTAGATATGATAGAATTTGCTCTTTAAACTGCATCATGTCTAACACATTGATTTTTCTTATTTAAGACAGAAGTATATGCGTGTAAACTGATAAAATGACTATATGAATTTAGAAGCAGAGCAGGAGTGTTACAGGCATGCAGTCCTATATGCTACAATATGCAAAAACAAATGGTATCAAACACTTCCCTCTTTTGTCACCAACATGGTTTTTGGACAGCTTACATGCAAAGGGCTCCATTCTAAAGCCCAAGTATTTACTTTCTTTACCAAACTTTCTTTACCATATTCCCCAGTAAAAACTTCCATAAGCAAACTATAACTTTAGATGCTTTGAGATTTAGAAGTATAGATGGAGTGGTGCTTATTTATCATGCCAGGTTATCAGGGAAGACTAAAGAGGAAGTCCAAAGTGCACATGCAGATTATGGACTATGGAATTTTGGTAAAAAACATTAGTTGCGCTCTCAGTGCAAGAAGATATACAAGATAGCAATAGGAATCCAAACCATCATATTAATATTACGTTCAATTAGAAACATTTGAATCATATACCTTGTGTAATGTTATTAATAAAATCAGGTCAGTAAAAGAATAGTAACTATCAAAGTTAATAAAAATCACGTTACATCATAAAATTAAAATATTGACCAAGTCGTGTTTTAAAGTAGGCATTACAAAAATTACAATGCATTTGCACACTGTATACGGATGGAACTCCGAAGTAATGGCAGGAAAGAAAGCCTCTCTCCTGAAAAAACACACCACAGCATCATAAGTCGCAGATGGCTCCAATTAAAGACGATATCTGCCAAAGTGAAAAGAGAATATTGATGGGCTCCACTGATACAACGTATGTTTAGATTCTGAACCCAAGCTCTAGTGTAGGGGTCAGCAACCTTCTACATAAGGGACAGACATTAGGCCCATCAATAGTAAGAACATGTGTGTGTTCGATACACATACATGAATCTCCTGATCAGGCCTTACAGCTAAGAAAAAAAGAGATGGACACAACATGGAGAGACACATGCCTAGACAGAGAATGACATTCAAAGGAATCTGCTTACATTCTAAGTCTTACAGAGATGGTCTTACAAACCCGAAATCTTTTTTAGGATTACTACGGGCTGGATGGATCTCTCTTCCTATAATATGGGACATATTATATTGGGTGGTGGGTCAGATTCAGCCCATGAGCCATAGGTTGCCAACCCCTGCTCTAATGCAAATATGAATTTAGATAGCATCAGCACTCAGCCAGGTTCTCAACCACAAAGCTACAAAACAATGCCCACAAGAGATTTTCTTTACAAATCACTTAAAAAATACACAGGTATCTGTGGCACCATCTCTCCTCCCCCTTGCAATGCATAATGGGCAAAAATTCCCCTAGTCTCTCATACACTTTTCCTTCACTTTCTTGGAGCAGCAAGTTGTCAATTCCTGCTTCACAGCCAAATTAACTTCTTTTATTAACTTCTACTACTCTTTCATCACCTTCTTCCATTTCTATGTTCTTATGGAGTTCTTATGGCACAGTTTCAGAGCCACTCAGAGTATGTAATTTGTATAGTATACAGAACTTAGAAGTGCACTTATCACTTGCCAGTTTACATGGGACAAGTAGCAAACTGCACTTGTCGCTTCCTCCTCTCCACCCAGCAAATAATTCCCATTGCTGTAGAATTATTCCATGTATATATCTTGGCCTCCAAAGCTGGTGAAGGATGCCCATTCCCTTCCCTTAAAGGGCCTTGGCCCTATCCAATGTTGTTAGGGCAAGTGAGAAATCAGCTGTGAAAAAGCAAGCTGAGGAGCTCAAAGAACTAACCACTTGTCTCCTAATAAGATAGGGCCAGTCTGGGGAGCAGGATGCCCTCCTGGGGAGACAACTACATGACCTCTGACTGACCCTACCACTTGGACATGCAAAGTCAATTCCATAGAGCTGTGGTTTTCAAACTCCCAGGGAGTTTGAAAGCTGAAGTAAGTTCTTATAGGGGTGGGGGGAAAGGCAGCTGGGGCTGGGAGGAAGGCAGTGGTGTGCTCCCCAGGATCATGCTGCTCAGGGGCTTGGGTACACCTCCTGCAGCCTCCTGGGGGTGCGGGAAGCCCTGTGAAGCTGTCCTCAGGGCTCCCTGAAGCTTCACAAGTGAAAGTGGAGCAACTGTACTCCACTTCCGGTTTAGAAAAAGCAGAGCGCGATCGCTCCACTTTCATTTGTGGAAACAGGCCAGGACCCAAAGGCTGGGGCGTCGCGATGTCCCAGTCTGAAAAACCCTGCCACAGAGTGAGGAGTATGCCCAGTCCTCTGACAAAGCAGCAAAGCAAACTGTTATTTCCAGCTGGCAGAACAGAGGCATACTGTAAGGGTAGCTTAATGCTACCCCTCCCTCAGCCTTAAAGGCCAAAACCCCTGCAGAGTAGCAGCTTCAGGGCAATATCGGGAGGGGTGGTTGAGAAGAAACTCATGCTGCACTGTAAATTTACAAGGCTAACTAGAAGGATTGTATTTAGGATGCTTTGAACAGAGAGTGAATTGTCTGGTAATGCCGTTTCAGTGTGACACAAGAGCACATCAATACATGAATGCAAGCATTTCTACACAAAGACCGATTTCTTTGGACATCATGATTAGCATTAAAAATATCAAGTTTGCAGAAATGCTTAACATATATAGCAATATTTTGCTTTTCTATCCAAAGCACTCTTACCAAGTAATTTAAACTTTGTGCCCATGGGCTACATTGGAGTCCCCTTCTCCTCTCTGCATCTGCATCTGCGCTTGCATCCTTGCAATCATTTCTTGCATGCGACGAAGCTAGAAACACACACATTACAAAATATCCATTATCACCACTTATTTTTTCTGAAAGTGTGGTTTTCTTGCAGTATGTTACAACCTGACTGTGGCTAACATTATTGCTATGGAAGGTAAAACAGAACGTTCATTTTTGTATTACAACATACCTACACAAAAAGTGGCCTCAAAACACAAAACAAGTATGCCCTTAACTTGTAGCCCACTGATTAAAACTGGCTACTGATGATTAACGCACAATGGAGTCTTCAGTCTGTTTATTCCGTTCAAAAAATTCCACTGAGATCAGTGGAATTTACTCACAGGAAAGCTTGCAGCAGACCGTAGCTATAGTCAGTTCAGATCTACCAATTAAAGCTTGCAGCCCCCAATACTATGAAAGGTGTAATAATTTCATTCAGCATTTGAAATGTGAGAGATAATGGACTTGGCTAAAGTGAAAATACATAAATTTGTCAAGAATCTGATATGAAAGACGGTTTTCAAAACTGCTATGCTAGAAAATATTTACTTATAAGGACAAAAAATTATATTTCATATACCACTTTCCAAAGGAAATAAAAAATGCAAGCATACAATTTTCAACTGTTAGACTGATCTTCCCAACCACCACCCTTGCTTTAATTTAAAATAATTTACTTGGTGAATTTTAACAACAATGAGGTATTTAATTTGTGTCTTATGAACACCCTTATCAGCCTCAATGATCCCTGATGATCAATGTGAAGTACTTATTCTAAGCATAACAATATCTGTAGCAAACCATAGCTCTTAGTAGCAGATTCCAAATGAAGAAAGTAGAGATAAAGAGAGAAATTTGGTGTACTGCTTCACTATTTTATGTGGTTATTTTTTGTTTTTACTGAATATTTTCTTTTACATGATAAAAAGCAACACACCACATGCTTTAGAACAGGGGTGTCCAAAGTTTTTGGCAGGAGGGCCAAATCATCTCTTGGACACTGTGTCGGGGGCCAGGGAAGAATATAATTAATTCACATTTCAAATTTGAATAAATTTACATAAATGAATATATTAAAGATGAACTTATACGAATGAATGAAGGTCTTGCAATAGCTCAAGGCCTATAAAAGGCCTTGCACAAAGCAAGGCTGGCCTTTCCTTTGCTGCTGCTACTGCATCACAGATGTGAAACAGCAAGCAGTGGAGGGAGTCCTCATCCCACAGCTCACACAAGAGGTCAAATAGTCGCCCTCAAGCTGAGAGCAGTTGCGTCAGGCCAGTGTGGGCCCCAGCAAACCTCCAGAGGGCCAGAGGCTCATTGGAGACTGGGGGCTCCCTGAGAGCCGCATTGGGAGTCCTCGAGGGCCACAAGTGGCCCCAGGGTCAGGGTTTGGGCACCCCTGCTTTAGAATATGAAGCACCCCTGCTAACTGGGCAAAGAGGAACTCTTGAATGTGTTCATATTGACTCTTTGTATTTTGCAAGGGGAGAGGAAAACAGGATGATGAACCACAGGAACAGAACACAGTTCACTTTTGCAAGTAAACTGACCAATATTTCAAACAGTTTACAAAGGAAAATACATCCAGAAGAACTGGTAAATGGGTTTTATGAGACAATTACATCAGCCCAAAGTGAGATCTGAGTTATAGAAAGATGGAGTATAGCAGGGTTGAGATTAGTGCAAACTCTCTTTTAAGAAGAGTCAGGTTTCTTCAGCCACAATCTGGGCAAGTTTGTCCAAAAGGACTCTCTTCCACAACTTAAAAGTTATATTTACTGTAATAAATTTACATACTCCTCATCAACTAAAAGTGTTTGCTAAGCAGTTTACATAACAAAAAATAAATGGTTCCCTATCCAAAAAGAGATCACAATCACAAAAGTTCCAAAAGAAACATCAGCAAACAACCTCTCTACTGGGGTAAACAGATCAGTTTCTCCCCCTCTGCCAAGTAAAGGAGGAGCACCACTTTAAAGTGCATCAGTTGACAGGGAAATGGCTTTATATTCTAAAGCAGTGGGATCACTGAATAATGGCCAATCTTACTGAAAAGATGTTTAAGTATTCATCTACACAAGGACTTCCTGTCCTCACATTTCAGCACTAACCTGAAGAGTGAGAAGCAGTACTCTTCGCACGAATTATGTTATCTACGATTTGGGGCATCACTTCCCAGATTGAGGATAACATTCTTGTGATCAGCCCAAAACATTCATCTTCTATGTCTATGAGCTGGAAATCCACACACAACAGGTTATTATTAAAACGATCTATATAGTGCTTTTCAACAGAAAAGTTCAAAAGCAGTTTACAGAGAAAATCAAATAACCAAATGGCTCCTCAAAGGGTTCACGGTCTAAGAAGATGCAAAAGAAATACTGGCAGTAGCTCCTAGATAAAACACTGTGCTGAAGGACAGTTATTCTCCTCTGCTAAATGTAAGACGAGCACTACCTGAAAAGTGCCTCTTTGCCCAGCCAGCTGCAGAAGGAAGCATTCGGATACAACCTGATGAGCATAAATACTTACGTGGTCTGCAGGTCTCAGCCCCAAGTAAAGTGCAACAGTCTCTGTCCACTCAAGAGTACAAAGAAACTAAGAACGGTATCAGTTGTGAGATATTAAATGGAGCTTCAAGTAAAAATATTCTTACTTCAGCTTCTTTTTCCAGCAAGATTTGGTCTTTATTGACTTCCTCATCTTCCACCTTCCTGTATACAGCAGAAGAAAGAATCAGTTCTAACATTCAGGCCTAAAAAGAGCTTTTCAATTTTTGTTGTTAAGAAGAGCATCGCCTCATACCAAACAATACTTACTCTTATGTATTTGTATCCTAAGTTTAGTCATTCATAACTAAGGCTGCAATCCTAACCACACTTTCCTGAGAGTAAGCCCCATTGAACAAAATAGGACTTACTTATGAGTAGACCTAATTCCGGAGTAGACCACTTTCCTGAGTAGGATTGTGCCCTAAGTCTCATTGATTTAAAGGGGACTTAGTCATAACTAAGATTACAACTTCTTTAAATCACAACTAAACTTGGGATACACCCATGTGTACAGAATTGCACTTTCATGCACTTGCAAGTTAAGAGTATTTTATAAAAACTACTCAGTATTTTATTTTACAAAGAGAAAACAGAGAAAGAAAAAAAAACATGGTTCTCAAAAACACCATCCAGGTTTATTTGCATTAAGGCTCAGACACACATATAAGCATCTAATTAACCCTGCAGAAAAGAAAATTTCTTAGAGCTTCCAAGGTATACACAAAACATTTTCCAGCCTGCTTATTCTGCAAAGGGTTAAAACAAGCCAAGGGAAAGAACATTCCAAATCAATGACCTTTAGGTGCATAAGAACATAAGAGCCCTGCTAGATGCCATCACTACTTCCTGTGGCAAAGAGTTCCACAGACTAATTACATACTGGGTAAAAAATATATTCTTCTGTCTGTCCTAACTCTCCCAACACTCAACTTTAGTGGATGTCCCCTGGTTCTAGTATTATGCGAGAGGGAAAAGAGCATCTCTCTATCCACTCTGTCCATCTCCTGCATAATTTTGTATGTCTCAAACATGCCCCCCCTCAGGCGCCTCTTTTCTAGACCAAGAAGCCCCAAACACTGTAGCCTTTCCTCATAAGGGAGGTGCCCCAGCCCAGTAATCATTTTGGTTGCTCAAATAAGAGGTACCGACCTGCCACCTTTTTTAAGTCTTTCGGAACGGAAGTTTTCATAGTGAAGGTCTTGAGTCACTTCCTGGAGATCCTGCATATGGGTGCTGAAGTTAGAGATATAAGACTATGACATCATTTTGATCCCAAAATACCGAGCTGCATATTTATCGTGCTCTTCCCTAATACTTTTAGCTGGCTTGTTACATCATAATTCCTAATCTGTATTTTTATGCTTTGCATACTTCTGCTTCCTAAATTAGATCTTAAATGTCATAGTTTTCAGGCAATCACTGTGCAAGACAAAGAACGGAATGTGAAAGATTAGATGTTCTGTAAAAACACATATGAAGCTTTGTTGTACTGAAGCAGACCATTGGTCCACCTGTCCTCATACTGTCTCTTCCATAGCAACAGCTCTTGAGGATCCTAACTTACTGTATACTATAGAAAGTAACCTATTGTCTATAGTACATATTCTAAAAAGAGGGTGGGACAGACCACCCAAACCAACTAAATTGAATCTTAACTAAATTCAATTTACATTAAATTCAATTTATAATTTAAAAAGCATAGCCTTACATTGCTGTTCACCCTGGCTGTATAGGCAGTTTCAGCATTTATAGTTGTGTATAAAGTTCAGTCATTTACAGATGTCAGGCTAAGCTCAGGTCGTAAATCGCGTTATGAGCAAAATTTCTGGCAGAGTCTTTGGACAGCCACATGATATAACATTTGGAGAGTGACGATTTCAAGAATTTCTGTCCTTAGTTATTCTTATATAAATCATCAGGGCACAAAATTCATCCTGCTTGTAGTTCAACAAAAGGCAGGTTGTGCTGTTGTTATTATTATTTTATTAATTTTTACTCTGCCTTTTTGCCCAACGGGCACGCATTCATACTCTGTTAGTCCGATTCATACTCTTGAGATAAACATTGGATTGAGTACTGAATTCAGGGTAACAAGCTTACATTAGCATGGTCCTTAGTTTCAAGAAGTCATTATGCTCTGGGTTCTCCACTTCAACAACTCCCCATGGATAGAGGCGACCTCTAACCTTTTTACCTTTGGCTTCAATCAGCTGATTGGATCCCACTACACAAAAAGGAATACTAGCCTGAAATTGGAGAGGATTAAGAAAAAAAGTGAAGCACATCATATTTTCCTAAAGTAATAAGAAACTCTTTAGGTTCAGCACCATCACAAGCATTTACCAATGGGAATCAATCACTTCATTAGAGATAAGACATTAGGAGCATAACATTTATTAAGCCATGTTAACAAATAGTGACGGATGTGATAATAAAAGAAGGTGTTTTAAGCTAGGAATTCATCTGGGGATACCTAGGAGCAGGTCTACACAAAGCATCCAATCCATGCAACAATCTTTATCACTGTGTGTGCTACCCAAAGACAAAATATACCTTCAAATGTCTAGTCTGTTCTTTGAAGTCCTCATCCTCATCTGATTCAGCATCAGGCAGGTGATAAATTTTGATGCTATGCTCTTCAATTTCATCCAGAATCTAAAACAAAAGGAGTAATCAGCAACTTTTCTCATATGAGCAGGAGTGCTTTGTACTTGCACACAGGGCTTCCTGGATACTAGTCACAGCCACTATGTAGGATCCTGCCTCCTAATGGTCAGAAGAAGACCATTCTAGGAAGAAAGGACAATGTGTCTCTAAGGATAATTTGACTGTACCAAACTTTTACTAATGAAATGTCAGAAATGCTTGTATGAAATACTCACCCTTTTCTTCAGCCTTTCCCGCTCTTTCAGAGTAAGAGTATCAGCTTTTGCTATTACTGGCACAATATTCACTTTGTTGTGAATAGCTTTCATGAACTCTACATCCAAAGGCTTGAGACTAAAATAAAAAAGTTGAAAAACTTGAAGGATGATTTATACAGTCAACATAAAATTATATATTCTCAAATATGCAAGAACTGTCCATTTCTTTTTCCGCTATCTTAAACTGACCAACTTTTCACATTTGAAGTGTGTGCATATGTATAGAGATAGTGCACATTTGTTTAGCTTTCTAATAACATTAGAATATACAAAAGTTAAGCAATTATGTCAAATAAACACTTTTGCCACAAATTCAGAAGATGTACAATACATACCCATGACCAAATGGTGAAATGAAATAGAAACAGCAGTGAACGCGATTATCTACAATATGTCGCCTGTTCAAACCACTCTCGTCATGAAGATAGCGCTCAAACTGTTCATCGATGTATGAAATAATAGTCCTGAAACTAAGTCCATTATGAACAATTATGTTTAAGTGTTCCCTTTCTGAAATGCTTAGCAATAATAGTTTATATTAAACCAAAAACAACTTTTCAAAAAGCAAATTCAAAATTGAATGAAACTGAAAACTTGTCTGCAAAAGCCACACTAACTGGTACATGCAGGCTGTAACTGATAAGATATTCTAATCTTGGGAACAGGGACTGCAGTCACCACCTTCAACATGATGATAACTCTAACCCCAATGACAATTTACTCGTCTTGTATCCCGCTTTTCTTCCCAAAGGGCACCCAAAGCTGTTTTTAATTCTCAAATCAAGATTACTATTCTAGCTGAGGCTAACATGTAATCCATTGATTTATTTTTTCATGGATTTCAGTGTTTTCCAAAAGTTAGAAATGCAGAAAGTAGTGTTGGGTTTTTATTCAAAATCCATATTATAATTATAATCACTTTACTCAAGCAAAAAAAGTTTGTTAAAGTAGAAGATCCTACCAATCTTCTGCTTTAAAAAAGTTTTTGGCTAGGGTAAGACCTTAAATGACCTAATGGGATTACAGGGGGTATGTGAGGAGCCCCCACTCCCACCCCCAGTGATCCCATTAGGTTCTTTAAGAAGTTACCCCAACAAAGTTTCTTAAAGGAGGAGGTTACCTCCCCGCAACCTTTAAGGAGAAAATCTAGACTGATATTAACAGGAAGTGGTTAAGGCCTGCTTCCTGTTAACTTCTAGTCACTTGCAAGCAGCCAAGCTGCCAGGAGGCAGTGTGGAGGTCACTATGAGCTCCTAGCGATCTGGTTTAAGAAAGAATTTCACCCCTTTCCCCCTGTAAATTTTAATCGCATGGGGGTTGGGTTGGGTTGTGGCGTTCCCACATCTGCAAGTAAGTGAAACCATGCATATGGGATCCGTGGTTACTGGGGCATACCTCTACTTCAATTCAGAAGCATAAATAATTACACAAACAGAAGCTGAACACACTTTTAGGCAAAGAAAACCTTTAAAAACCATGTTTCTTTTCCTGTGACTTGGGCCAAAAATGTCAATTGTCAGAAAATCCCAACACACTTTGGAAACATAAGTTACATACAGGTTCAGCCTTTTTATACACTAATTTTTATACACGGATTTGACTCAACATGAATGGCCCCTGCAAATGTGCTGATCCCTGGAGAAGGGGAAAAATGCATCACTTTAAAATCAGTTTAAAAAACTGAACAGTCCTTTAACAATAGCCTCCTTAATGAGAGACAGGGGGGCAGCTGGCTGACAATCCATCAATCCTTCTCTCTCCATTGGAAAAGAAAGGTGATCACTTTGCACTGGTGAAGGGAAGGGCTGAGTGAAGCACTTGGAGGAGTACTGATTGATGGACTGTCTTCTTAATTACTCTTATCTTACATCACAAAGGTCAGCAAGGCTGTTTTTAAATAAATGGACAAAGAAACTTTGTTTTCTAAATTGATTTGCTATAGTGCTTTTTGCCATCCATGTGAGTGCTTGGAATGGAACCCACATGAATAACGAGGCTCAACCTGTATACACTGTATACATACCAGTCTCGACAATTAATGGCATCACCATATCCTGGAGTATCTACTACAGTTAGACGGAGCTTCACACCTCTTTCCTCAATTTCAACTGTAGAAGCTTCAATCTGCACAGTTCTTTCAATTTTTTCTGAAAAGGCAACAAAATCTCATCTCAGACAACTATTGAAAGTGATCAAAACCAGAAATAGCCTGCATTGTTCTACATATCTGACTAAAAATAATAAGCACATCACAAGACCAATTAGGAGTCATAATAGAATATAGGTTTCAACTTATCAGTAGAGGTGTTTGTTTCCAGTGAGTAAGATAAGATTATAGCCTGAGGGCCCAATCCTATCCCACTTTCCAGTGCCAGTGCAGCCCCAATGCAGCTCTGAGGAAACAAATATTTCCTTACCTGGAGGAGCCCTCTGTGGCTGCCCCCCCCCCACAGGATATAGTGCATACCCCATTGGCATGGCTGCATCAGCGCTGGAAAGCTGGATAGGATTTGGCCCCGAGTCTTACTGAACAAAACAGGCTTATTTCTGAGTAAAATAACACAGTTTTCAAACATCTCTGCTTATCAGTTGTATTGTAGAATTATAAAACTGAAAGATGCCAAGGCCATCTAGTTCAAAAGCACGTGTCTATTCTCTCACCTCATAATGTATCAACCTACATGATTTTAGATCACAGTGTGCTACAACAGCAACACAGATTTTTTTAGACAGCAAAATAGCTAGGAGATTAAACCAAGACAACTGCAAGCTATAGAGCAGAGTCATTTGTCTTTTTAGGTCTGTGTTGCAGTCAAGGCTAAAATTAGTTGTTCCATAGGTTTTAACTACCAGTTCTCACTAGGAATACTGGACCAAGGTCTGGTTCCAACATTTTGAGGAATTATCAAGATTTTAAAAGGATCAGAGGAAAGATTAAGCAGGGTTTAAATAAAAGAAAAAAATCCAACTAGAAGTGATGAGTCCAGAGAGTGAACGTAATTTTCAGGTATACGCCGTATAATGTTGTTCTGGTCAGTAAGAGACTCCCTATATGACAGTGGTTCCTGCCTATTTGTTTCTGTCGTGAGAACAGCTTCCCCGTCCTAACCTATGGCAGTCCTATTCCCACCCCCTTAGAAACCCCTCCACACATCTTGCATCCAGAGGCACCGAAACAGAACAGAGCTAGGGCAGCAGCTAATAATAATAATAATACAGGTATTTCTATACCGCCTTTCTTGGTCCTCAGATTTCTCCTTAGACTTTATTCAAGGCGGTTTACACAGGCAGGCAATTTAAATCCCCGTAGGGATTTTTACAATTTGAAAGAAGGTTTCTATCTTTCAAGAAACCACAACATTCAAGATGTTTCTTTCATGATCTGGCCGCACATTCTGGCCTCCATCCTCCCACGCTCAGAGCAGATGGAATAGCTCGGCTCAGCTTGTCAGCTGCTTCAAGGTTGCATGGTGCCGGTGGCCTCGAACTGGTGACCTTCGGATGTTATCTTCAGGCAAATGGAGGCTCAACCCTCTAGACCAGACCTCCTGCTGCAGTGCTTTTGGGAAAATCTTGTCCTCCTGGTCACCAGGCATCACCCCCCAGCATCCTTGTGCATGTTGAGGACCTCTTCCATCACTCACATGCATCTTCTTTGATACTACTGAAGAGCAGCCTGAATGCTTGCAAGAGGGAGCAGCAGCATGAACCACCTTGGATCACACACACCTCCTTGGCCGCTGTTGCCACTACTGTGGCAACTAAGGAGCTGCCTGCATGCTTATGAGAGGGACCACCAACAGCAACAATGCCCCCATCTAGTCTATTGCTATACAATAGCAATTGTTCTACTAAATGGTGCAGTGCACAAGAATGATCACATACTGACAAAATAGCCTAATAATGGGTTTCAGGGAACGTGTCCGTATTATTAAGCAACACATACCTGTACCTAAGAGACAGCTATACTTAACGTGACCATGGAATAAAAGTGACACAAAATTGGGAAAAAAAAAATGAGGTAACAATGACTAATGACCCAACCCTTCTCATTCAAGGCCCACAGAAATTCGCTATTGAGTGTGTTGTGTCTGTTAAATTTCATTACTGTCAAAACACAAAAAACAAATTTACCAGCAGCTCCTGGAATTATCCTTTCTGGGTAGAGATCTGTCAAGAACAGGCTGTTTATTAGAGTAGATTTGCCCAATCCAGATTCACCTATGAAAAATAAGCATTTAACATTTGATAAATGATAAATACTTGTTACAGATATACAACCAGGTCAATGTTCTTTCAAGGTATCAATTTTATGGCCAAAAAAAGTGTTTGCAAGGGATACTATAAACTGAACTACTATTGATTAGGAGGTCCAGATCTCATAGAATTTTTCAGTAAACTCAATAGAAAAAGAGCAACTTTGATGAAGGATATGAACCGCTTTAAATAGATCTAGAGACCATAGTTACATCTAGCTCAAATTACTAAAAGTGGCTTCCAAGTTCTAAAGAAGGGGTCTTTTCCAGCCTTTCTACCAGACCATCAGCAGATTTCAGGAATGGGAAATGACAGGACACTTAATCACTAAGCTCCCACAGGCTTAGATTTTGTGTGCTAGTTCTCAAGGATAATGAGATACTTTAGATATGTCTAAAATATATCTTAAAAAAGTTAGTGATGCATTCCTCTCAATTCCTACTTTTAAAGAAACATTATAAAAACTGATCTTACCAACCACCATAAGAGTAAATTCAAAGCCTTTTTTCACAGACTTCCGGTGAACCTGGTTGGGAAGGTTTGCAAATCCAACATATCCAGGAGTTTCTGGATTTGTAAACTTTTCAGCAGGCTGTTGCTGAAAAGAGAAAAAACAAATTAAATCATCTCACTTCAACATGATAGCTGATTAGTTCTTAAATTAATAACAAATTCAAAGTGGTTTAACATGATACAATAGGGAACACATTTTGGATTGTTTCAGTTGAAGAATATAAAAATATAGGTTTTTCCTCAAAGAACTGAACCATAACATTATTCATTAGTTTTTTTTAACTATAGCAGTAACTTCCATTGAGGTGTACCAATATCATACTGTCTTTATGGAAACAGGTTAGATTAGGTTTTTGATCTAAATGAACGTATTCTTCAAATACTATAAAAGTATTGAAGTATATCCAAACTCTAATATTGGCAGTATGGTTCAAATGCTTTACAGCAGCAATTCTCAACCTTTTCCATCTCATGGAATACTGATAAGGTGCTAAAATTTTTACAATTGACGAGGCACACTATGTTGCCTGTGGGAGGCTCATATTCCCCAAGGGTCCAACTAATAAGTGACCCGGCCATAGATTCCCATGGCACACTGCAAACCATTCGTGGCACACTGGTTGAAAATTGCTGCTTTACAGTATAATTATCATACAAAACTGACATTTAAATATAGTGGGCCTTTTGGTATCCATGGGCGATTGGTTCCAGGACCACCCTGTGGATACCAAAATCCATAGATACTGGAGCTTCAAAGTGGGGGCGGGGTTGTGGCCCCGCTATTACTTATTGGGAGGTCACACCAGGCCTGCAGCGCACTGTAATGGCCTTCTCTGAAGGCCCCCAAGATGTCACCAGAAGCAACTTCTGTTTGGGTTCAGAAGGTGCTCTGAGATGCAGGCCTGCAGACAATTCCATGGGCCTTCCCTGGCCTCAAAACACCTCTCAGATGTGAATTAGAAATTACAGTTGCAAACTGGAGGTCTCTTCTGGTCACATCCTGGAGGCCTTCTGAGTTGCAGGGTCCAAGTTGTTCAAATCCACAGATGCCAAGCCTGTGGATAAGGAGGGCCCACTGTAGTAACTGTGCTAAGGCACATGGTAAATAGCACAGATGGGAGCTTTTCTAATATTAATTTGAAATGCAGCGTTTAAAATAAGATCTTAATCTGAGTCAGATTTTCGTAGAATCAGAGCTAGAAGGAACAAAAAAGCCATCAAATTCATCCCTTAACATTAGACTCAGGAACAGCGATTACATTCCCACAGAAATCATACAATTGTTTACGGGCCCAATCTTAAACAGTGCGCGCTGGCTTACTGCCAGCATGCACTGTTGAAAGTGTGCCATAAAGTACATTTGTGAGGCCCTAGTGCTGGCAGAGCACTGGTGTTCTGCTCCTTGGTGGCCGCACAGACCGCTGGGCGGTGGAGAGGTAGGTGGGGAGGAGGTATTCCAGAGGGGGGGATGGTGGAGAGGAGGCGGAACCAGTGGAGCTTTGCTCCATCGAATCCTGAGCCTCCACGTAGGGCTGCTGGCCCGACACAAAAGCTCTTCATTGTACGCCAACCCTTGGGTCACCCTAGAATTGAGTAGCCCCATTGCAGGGCTACTCTCCTTACCTGGGGGAAGGGGACAAAAGTTCCCTTCTTCTGAGGAGCTGAGCTGCTCAGTTAGCACTCAGGATGCAGCGGTAGCCATTTTTTGCACCGCTGGAGCCCCACGCTCCGGGCAGCAAAGGATTGGGCTACCAGTCTATTTCAAATGAATGGCTAAAAAAGAACAAATATCCTCTCCAACAATTTGTTTCCTACAAATGTAGAACTGTAAAGTGAACTGTAAAGTAAATCCCTGGGGGCTGGGGATAAGAATAAGCCCTCAGTTTTACTGTACTTGTCATAAGAGGTGACTAAAAAGCCAAAGGGTAGATGGGACTTGTTAGCCTGGGAAGGCAGCTCATCTGAGAGAAGGAAAACTGATCCCAAACCTCCACTGCCTTGTGGCTACATCCAGTTATGGAAAAGGCCTCAGGAGTCAACCTCGAGGCAAAATCCGGAGCTGGAGTCCCTGAGGCAGTTCATGGCTGAACACAGTCACGTTCTGGCAACTCCTGCAACACCGCTGGAACCAACCATATTGGCTTCTGCCTTTCCATTGGACCATTTCAGTGACGTGGAGAGGGGGGATTTGCTGCATGGGAAACAGTCTACCCTCCATATCTAGTTTACCCAGGCTTTGCGCACTGGAGAGGACACACTATTCCAGAACCACCATTCAGAGCACGATACCATAGTCTTCCGAGACTGAAGGATGCCAACATGAAAGTGAAACAGATTTTTCACTATCTTTAGAGAAATGTATCTTATTTAGATATATTGCCTGTACACAGCTAATAGCTCAACATAAGCTGCATTATGTATAAGGATAATGAAGGCAAAGATGAAATCAAGCAGCTCTAGAACAAAAATTAACTTTGCTAAACAATATGCCTTTGTAAACATTTGATTAAAATGTGCAAAAAATTTACTGCTTGCATAATTTTACTTGCACATTTTAAAAATAAAACAGGTCAATTCAACATACAGTGGGCCCTCAATATCCGTGGAGGATCTGTTCCAGGATCTGCTGTGGATACCAAAATCCACAGGTGCTTGAGTCCCAGACAGCGCAGGGTTCTGGTGCCACAATCACTTACACTGATGCTGCATCAGGCCCTCCAGAGGTTGCACTGGCCTGCAGCCCACTGCATGGGCCTTTCCAGCTCTTCAGAAGGCGTCCCAGGCATGACCGGAAGCCACTTTCAGTTTGCACCCACAACTTCTGGTCACTTCTGAGAAGTGTTCTGAGGCCAGGGAAGGCCAATGGAGTGGGCCATGGGCCTCCTTGCACCTCAGAACACCTCCCTGATGTGACCAGAAATCTCAGACATGAACCAGAGGTGGCTTCCGGTCATGTCCTGGAGGTTTCTGAGGTGCAGGGTGGTATCAGATGGTAGAAACTACAGGTAAGGAGGATCCACTGTATGTTCATTTCAAAAACTCAAGAACATTTGTATTCATATAAGAGGCCTATACTGCCGACATTACAGTTAAAAAAAATTAACAAGACAAAAACCATTGACAGTCAACAGCAAAGGCATTCCTTACCTTGGACATCTTTATAAAAATTCAGTAAATCTGGAAGAAAAAAACACATCACTTTAGTACCAGCTAACACACATAACTAATAATTTCTATTTACATCAGGTGTTTATTCTAAGAATTATACACTTAGCATTCTGGTCATGAGCATGAGTATCTCTCACATTATAATGCTATTCTACTACATTCTTGATGTAAGGAAGTGATTGGGAATATAAAAGAAATAATTGTTGATCAGGAACAGAAAGCTGTGATCTTTTGTGTGCACCTTTGTTCAGACTAATCTTACAGGTTGAGTCTTGTTATTTATGAGGGTTTCATTCCCTTACATCAGTAGTTCTTGAACTTTTCTGGCTCCCCTGATGTTTGTGGCCATTGACCACGGCTCTCCATTACATCACAACACCTCAGTTACCCCCAAAATGGGGATGAAGGGGTTATAATTATACACTAGAAACAAAAAACAAGAGAAGTCAAACCTGTAGCAGAGCTGCCAGCACTCCAGAGTTTGTCAGCAGCACACCTGGAGAGTTTTGGAAAGGGACATTTTTTCTTTCTTGTAAGGGAGGGGAAGTGATGAAATTTGCTGGGGGAAGGGAAGACTTTGTTTTGTGTGTATCTGCTAAGTGCAAACTGATGTGACACTGAGACCCAGAGACTGTTTGGCTGCAATCCTAACCTCACTTTCCTGGGAGTAAGTCCCACTGAACACAATAGGACTTACTTCTGAGTAGACCTAGCTGGGTTTGTGCCCTTTGTCTTATAATAGCAGCCAACTTGGGAAGTTTCCCCCCCTCCCCCAAAGGAGGCAGGAGGAAAAAGGGCGACGGCTGAAAAGGAATAGGTATTTTTATTTTTTATCATTTTGGGGGAACAAAGCTTGACTGATCAAGATTGGCTTTTTTTCTTTTTTGAAGGGGGAGGAAAAAGAGAAAGGTGAAGATGCTTGGTTAAGAACATAAGAACAGCCCCACTGGATCAGGCCATAGGCCCATCTAGTCCAGCTTCCTGTATCTCACAGCAGCCCACCAAATGCCCCAGGGAGCACACCAGATAACCTGGTGCCTCCCTTGCATCTGGCATTCTGACACAGCCCATTTCTAAAATCAGGAGGTTGTACATACACATCATTGCTTGTAACCCGTAATGGATTTTTCCTCCAGAAACTTGTCCAATCCCCTTTTAAAGGCATCCACATCCTGTGGCAAGGAGTTCCACGGACCAACCACACGCTGAGTAAAGAAATATTTTCTTTTGTTCTAACTCTCACAACACTCAATTTTAGTGGATGTCCCCTGGTTCTGACACAGTTCTGGTTCTTAACCCCTGGTTAAGCTGACACAGAGCCCAATCCTGCCAGCACACTTGCTGGCAGGTCCTCCCTGGAGCACAAGCGAAGCTGAAACCTAGAGAAGGTTGGCAGGCAGCGAGATTCAGCGACAGGCGCTGCGTGTGTTTCCAGCCAAGCCTTCTCTAGTACCAGAGGATGCTGGAAAGGGCTTGGTAAGCATATGCAGCGCTGCCTGGTCAGCTTGCTCTGGGGTCGGGCTTCCCTCCCAGTACGGAGGCTCCTGCTTGCCAGCCAAGCCTTCTCTGGACCAAAGGGAAGCAGTCCTACTCTGCACAGCGCTCAATGCAATCACTGGCAGAGTCTTCTCCAGACAGGGAGGTAAGCCCAAGTGCACACAGTGCAGGAGGCTGGAATGGCCAGGCTGGTGACCTGCCGGATGTCAGGGAGGCTCCACCACATTTCACATGCCCTCCCCCCTCACACTGCCTCACCCACCTTGTTCACAGCTGCAGAAAAGTAGCAAGTAGGGAGGCAGCACATGCAGCTGAGTTAAGCTGAGCAGAGCAACTATAGCCATCTCTCTCCCCAAAATGCCTAGCAACAAGGCAACAACATACCCTGCACAAGACACAAGACAACCCCAGATGCACAAACTGAATACCTCAGCCTTACATGGATGCAAAAATCACATTAAAGCAAATCCATTTAAAAAACAATGTCCCTTTGCTAGGTGATTTAAAAACAGCCTTGCTGACCTTTGTGATGTAAGGTAGAGTCATTAGGCAGAGTCATCAGTCTCTGCTTCCAAAGGCTTCACTTAGCCAGGGACCCCTCCTTTCACCAATGCAAAGTGCTTATCTTTCTTTCTGGTGCTCAGGGGGAAGGGAGGGGTCCCTTGCCTTGGAGTGAAGTTGTTCTATGTGCCTGGAGAGAGAATGATTAATGGATTGTCAGCCACTGCCCTTTCTTGCATTAAGGAGGCTATTGTTAAAGGACTTTTCTCCTTTAATTGAAAGGGCCCATCTCATGGTTTGAGATAAAACAGGTAAAAAAAATCTGTGGATAATTAGGTTATACCTGTACTGAAACAAGACATTAAAAAATGAAAGATACTTGGAAGTCAGATTAAAGATCATGACAACCTTGTGATGAGCTACATTCTGAATATTGTAGGTCCTTCTAGGCACTCTTTTGTGTAGGGACAATGCCTTTCTGTCAAACTGCTGGTCTTTACCCTTGTGCAATGAAAGCAGCATGGGTAGCCTTGTTGCCTGTGGAAAGATTTTTCCACACTATGACAGTGGCTCCTAGTACATGGAATCCTCTATTCATATAAACAAAATTTGGAAATAATGGACATTGACTGCTTCAACAGAAAACTAGTCATAAATGTTTTGAACATGCACTGTATTAAATGCATTAGAACAGTGGTTCTCAAACTTTTCAGCACCAGGATCGAGTTTTTAGAATGACAATCTGATAGGACCCACCAGAAGTGATGTCGTGGCCAGAAGTGACATCAATTCAGGCTTCAAACCTAAGCCACAATCAGTCAAAGGTCCCATTACACAGAGCGCTTGTGTTATTTTGCATAGCTCCGAATTCAGACATTTCAGCTTGGAAGTCAAAGCAGAATGAGGACTTGGATCTTTCCCACTGGAAGCCTGCCCCACCCAGCAGACTTGTACCCTATATTTTCAAGGCTGTATTCTCAATGGCAGCTGAGGTAGGTGCTACATGACCCACCTATTGGATCCTGACCCACAGTTTGAGAAACACAGCATTAGTATTTAACAAACTTTTGAAATGAAATGGACATCCCTTCCCCCATTAGTCTGTATCAAAGAGGAAAGCACGGGATCTTTAACAAGGAAGAAAAACAAAGAAGTTTCTGTAGGGCATTCACAGTGCAACCTTGTACATATCTATTCAGAAGTACAGTACATTCCTTTGAGATCAGTGGTGGGTATAGGGATGCAGCCTCAGAAAGGTACAAACAAGTGCCATAGGAAGTTGTGCCTAAAGCAATTCCTATACACAGTTATTAACCCATTTCTGCCCAGCTCACAGGTGTGCACATTTGGTTTGTTTCATATATGTAACCTTGGGCAAAAATAGCTTATTAACATGCAAAATTTGCTACTGCAATGGAAAGATTGCATTTCAGTCCAAAGTTCAACACTGTCCACTTTAAGGGTCAGCAAAGCACAGTTTTCCATACACAAAACACAAGATGCAGGAACATCACCCTGACTCTGATCTACAAGTGACCATTTGTACATTGCCTGGGCAGACAAACTCACACACCCTGCAGCAAAACGCCCAGTATCTCTCCCCCCTCCTCCTCCAATATGCAGTGGGCATTCCCAACATCCAACCGGAAATCTGTCTCAGTTCTGAGCGAATGCAGCTGCTCAGTTCATCTCTGTTAACCCCAAGTAGGGATTAAGACAGGGCCTCTCTGTTTGCCCATTCCTATGAGAAATGGAAACCCCCACCACTATAAAACTACGCTGAGGTTTTAAAGAGACAAACCCAGAGAGGAAACAGACATGCCACAACCCTGCAGTTTAATAAGTTCAGACCCCATTTTTCTCCCCCCCCCCCAATAAAACCAGGTTTATCTTCTTAGTCTGCTCCAGACAGAGCAAAGGAAGGGCACCTATCACAGGCTCTCTGTTTCTGTTTCATCCGGAGTTTGTGGCCTGCTGCTGTGTTGGTTTCTGCTTGCTTGTTGTGTACCTCATGACCATTTTTTGAAAAAGGTCAAGGATTCTATACACACTTTCCTGAGCGCAAGCCTCTAGAAAAGCCTGGCTGGATCAGGCAAAAAGCCCATTTAGTCCAGCTTCCTGTATCTCACAGTGGCCCACCAAATGCCCCAGGGAGCACACAAGACCACAAGAGACCTGCACCCTGGTGCCCTCCCTCGCATCTGGCATTCTGAGATAACCTACTTTTAAAATCATGAGATTGCACATACACATCATGGCTTGTAACCTGTGATGGATTTTTCCTCCAAAGATCTGTCCAGTCCCCTTTTAAAGGCATCCAGCCCAGATGCCATTACCACCTTCTGTGGCAAGGAGTTCACAGACTAACTAAATACTGGGTAAAAAAATATTTTTTTTGTCTGTCCTAACTCTCCCAACACTGAATTTTAGTGGATGTCCCCTGGTGTTGTGTGAGAGGGAAAAGAGCATCCCTCTATATCAATCACCATGTCCTGTGGCAAGGAGTTCCACAGACACTCAATTGTAGTGGATGTCCACTGGTCCTGGCGTTGTGTGAGGGGAAATAGAGCATCCCCCTCCCAACTCTCTCTGTCACCATATCCTGTGGCAAGGAGTAACAGACACTGGATTTTAGCGGATGCCCCCTGGTGCTGGCGTTGTGAGAGGGGGAAGATCACCCCATGGACTTTACCCACCCCCTGCTTGCTTACTCCTGATAAGCATGCATAGGATTGTGCCCCAAGTGTGCAGCCTCACCGACAGTCTCGGGGCTGCAAGAGCTTCGCTTGGCCCCTGAGTGCCCCTGCTGAACCCAGCCAGCCCGCCAGCCAGCCCACCGACCCCTCCCCTCACGGCGGGAGCGGGGCAGCTACCGCCCCCTCCCAAGCGGGCGTTTCCCCGCAGACCAGCGAGAAGCAGCGGCCTGGAGCGTGCCTCTCACGCGCTAAGAGGCGGCAATAGCCGCCACCCATGGTTACCGCCGCCCCCAAGGAGCTGCTCCACGGGCGACGCCTCACCTGACAGTCGTCCCCGAACTCCCTGCCCAACCGCCTCACAAAACGCCACCGCGCATGCGCCCTGCCGTGCTCCACCCCTCTGAGTTGTCCCCGCCCACACCGCCACGCCCCCTCCACAGGCCTCACGAGACCACACGGTAACAAACGCGCATGCGTAAGCCCCACCGCCCGTCACCATAGCAACGCGAGGGAGGGCCATGATGGGGGAGGAGCCTCCCTCCTCCTCTTGGCGGGTCATCCGTAACCCTCTTTCCTTTACCAAGATGGCGCCCGGCCTCTCGCATTCGGCATAGCTTGTGTGGCGAGCGAGCCCATGCAAGGTAAGGGCCTCAGCCTCCCATCCGGGCAGAGCATCAGCAGCGGGCCCGTAACCGCCTGTGGTGGCGGGGCGTGGTCTTTGGACGGGCTTCTGCTACGGCTTGGCCTCAACAGGGAGGTGGTGAGAGAAAGCAGGCAGGGCCGCGAGAGCGGGAACTCTACTCCCCCTTGTTAGTAACTCTATGGTGTGCTCAGCTGCCATTGGCTAGTCGAGGACACGTGATACCCCATACCATAGAGAGGGAGAGATTTGAGGTGCTGGAAGGGCATAGAGTCGTTGCTGTTGGTCTTCTGGTTCCCTATCTATCCCATAATAATTCATGACGGGATGATTATGCTTGGCCTTGTCTGTTCCAACTCCACAGAGACCAGGGATGTGTGAGGGGTGGTGAGGCAGAGCCTTCGAAAGGTGCCACTGCATGTGAAGCACCCACAACCCACGCACTCTGTGTGGGTGGGGAGACAGGTGAGGCAGAGCCTCCCCACCAGAGTCCTTCAAAAAACGCCACTGCTGTGGGAGGCGCCTAAGCACCCACAACCCACGTGCTCTGCAGAGACCAGCCCACCTGGACAGTATTTCCGACCATATTCTAAGTCAGTGTTTCTCAGCCAGTGGTACAGGTACCACCAGTGGTAATTGTGGTGGTGCCTGGTGGTACTTGCAGGGCCCCTGGACACCTGCCACCCAGCAGCGAGACCAGGAACAGGACACAATAAACAGCAGTAGGAGGCTGGGCTCAGCAGGCAGAGCCCTGAAGCATGCTTTTTCACACTCGAAAAAGCCCTCCTGTTGACACTGAGAGCCCAAGCCTATCCAATTTTCCAGTGCTGGTGCAGCTGTGCCAATGGGGCATGCACTGCATCTTGTGGTGGGGAGGCAGTCACAAAGAACATTTGTTCCCTTACCTTGGGTTTGCATTGCAGCTGCACCAGTGCTGGAAAGTTGGATAGGATTGGGCCCTGAGCCTCTTACTGGTGTTTATTGATTGAATTTGTAATCTGCTTTTCTCCCCGAAGGGCACCCAATGTGGCTAACAACACTTAAAATGCATACAAAATACATAAAACTATAAAAATAAAATAAAAGTTTGTTTGTTGTGTTGCTTCTGGCCTCCCAAACCAGAAGTAACTAGCAATGATGTCATGTATACCTCAGAGTGCCAGGTGCAAGAGAGTGGCACCAGGATGCAGGTCTCTTGTTGTCTTGTGTGCTCCCCAAGGCATCTGGTGGGCCATTGTGATATACAGGAAGCTGGATTAGATGGGTTTTTCGCCTGATCCAGTGGTACTTCAAATAGGTGGACCATGTGAAGCGGTACAGTGGAGGACAAACCTTGAGAAACACTGTCCTAGGTCAGTGTTTCTCAGCCAGTGGTACTTGTACCACCTGTGGTACTTGAGGTGGTGTCCAGTAGTATACACAGGACACCCAGACTTCCACTGTCTGGCAGCAAGATCAGCAATGCAACACAACATGCAGTGATAGGAGGCTCAGGTCAGTGGGCAGAGTTCCAGCATGTACTTTTTCTGCGCTAGAGAAAGCCCTCCCATCTGCCTTATCACTATTTCTTGTGTTGCGTCTGACCTCCCAATCCAGAAGTAACTGGTGATTACATCAGCATTGAGAAACACTGTTCTAAGTGACCAGATGCAAATGTACCAAGCTGCACCTACCAAAATTGCTTCTTCATAAGGCAATTAACTATTAAGATACAGAAGTCATGTCTTCCTTTGCATCTGGCTACTTTATGATTTGGAATCCGATACAATAGAGAGAGAAGCAATTGATTGTAGTTAACTTTTGCCAAACTGATGCATCTTTGGCTGTGAAAAACCTCTCACATCAGTACTGTATAGAAATTGCAAACAAAGAACAGTTCTTGTGATACTGATGTTGGCATGTGCCACTTGGAAGCAGTGCTTTGAATTCCCAATGTGTCATGTACTACAGATTTTATTTTTTAAAGAGGCTGTACAGTTGGTGACCATATTGTCACCAAATAAGACACATTACAGAGTTTATTCTTAGCTAGTATGTATAACTGGGGAAATAACAGGAAGCAGATTACTGTATATACTGTATATAAACATACTGTTTTCATGGAGTTCTGTGCAGTCCTGTGTGTTTATGTACCTGTAAAACTGACTGAATGCAGTGGGACCAACTTTTGCATTGCAAAGTAACTGTCAATATTCCATAACTGAACAGATGTTATTGAATGATTTAGAAGTACGGTAAGATGATGAGATCTCAAGTAAGTTGTGAGATGTTCCCAAGGGAACTCTTCAAACTAGTTGAGAAGTAGAAAAGCTTATGAAATTCATCTATGGGACAAAACATTTCATATGTGCACAGATAGGGTTTGAATTAACTGTAAAAACTGGAAAAGCTAGAGTCAGTGCAGAAAGGTCACTGAAAAGATCAGGTCAGTATGCCACAGCAAGGGAAAAAGCAAATTGAAGTGCTGGAAATACTTTGCATATTTATCTAAAAGTGAAGGTTTATCTGTGTGTGCCAATCTCAGCAAGGCTATCTATGCATGTTTATTCAGAAGTCAGTCCAATTTTCAGTGAGGTTTCCTCGCTAATGTGTATTTAGGATTGCAGCTCTATCCGAAATTAGCACAAAGGGCTAAGGCTAAAACAGCCATCCTATGCACTTGACAGCAAGCCCCATTGAGTTCAATGGCACTTCCTTCTGAGTAACACACATACTGTAGTACTGTGCTATATAAGTCCTTCCCCTCCCCCCGAAACAAAACTAATATGTGTAACTGCATTTGCTCACATTCATCTCTTGTAACCTGGTCTTTCTTATTACACTCCCTTTGCTATCTCCTCCAGTATCAAAATTTAAATTGTAAACTTGAGTACCTGATTTTCCTACAGACAAAACAAAAGTTGCACCTTGTCCTTCCCAGCTGACAGGGGCATAAGAGGGTCCTGGGTTCCCTGACAATTTGTTGCTCCCACTCAGGGCCCAGTCCTATTCAACCTTCCAGCACTGGTGCAGCCACAATGCAGCCTCAGAGGTAAGGGAACAAATGTTTCCTTATCTTGAGGAGTCCTGTGTGACTGCCTCCCCATCAAAGGATGCAGTGACCATCCCACTGACACTGCTGCATTGGTCCTGGAAAACTGGATAGGATTGGGTCCTCAGTTGGCTGTCTGAGGCAGGTTAGCTTCACACTGCCTTATAATGGGGCAAGCTCTCTTGACGAAACCCAATGCAATTTTTAAACTAGAATGCAGTTTTCATTAGAAGAATTTAATTTGTGTCTATTAATTGTAAGCATGTGGACAGGGTCTGTGTCATTTTAAAAAAACTGATATGTAGTTTTTAGAATATCATAGGTGCCTCAATTTTAAAAATGGGAGCGGTTTACAACAATGTGTTGCAATATCTAACCAGCCTCTAAAATGTGTGGTTTATTTGCTTTAATCAGGCATGTAGGACAAAACTGTTATGTGCCCTGTTATTAATGTTTTTTCTGTTTATTTTGTCCTCATTTTTCCTCTCTTTAGTCTCTTGCAATTTCTCTGTCATTCTGCCTTTTTTTCTAGTTTTTGTTCTCCAATGTTTTTTCTCTCATTAACTCTTTGTCTATTTGTATTTCCCACCCTACCCCCAGTTCCTCTTTGTGTCTCTCCAATCTGTTTGTTTAGGTATTCTCAGTTAACATGCCCTGAATGAAAATACAGTAAAAGTTGCAATATCTAGTATCTCTGGAACCAAAGGGTTGTTGGATATTGTAATTTTCCATATATTAGGCCAGGGGTCACCAAACCCTGGCCCGGGGGCGAGATGTGGCCTGCGGCAAGCCTCTGTCCGGCCTGTAGCCAGCCTCTGATCCCCTGAGAGCGTCTGACCCAGTTGACCAACACAACCAGAGTTGTGCTTGTGGAGTGGTGGAATGAGGGTCCATTTAAGTGTGTGCTTTATTTCTTGGGCTGTGTTCATGCTTGGAGAAGTCCTGGACATTTGAGCCCATTCATTTTTTCATTCATCCAAGTTCCATCTCTAATGTATTTATTTAAATTTTATATTTAATGTCTTTTTCTGGCCCTCGACCCTGTGCCAGATATTTGATGTGGCCCTTCAGCCGAAATGTTTAGAGACCCCTGTATTAGGCTGTTATACCTAACCTCCCCCAAAGAAACTTGCCTTAACACCAAAGTTACTCTTCATCATTCTCTTCTCCTTATTTGCCTTAATTGACCCTCTCATGATGAATACTTGCAGCCACCTGGACAGTTATTTGGGCATTCTGAACTCTCATGGCCCTTGAAATTGTGGCTAAGTGCTGCCAGTTAATAGGGTAGCAAAATGTAATGGGCCTTTTAGCCAATTTCCAGTTAATTGAACTTTCCAGACCATCAGGTGCTGGCTAGCACAACTTCACTGTAACAGATAGCTGGGGCTTAGTGAGAGCCTTTTTCTCTCTTCCCCTCAAATTTTTTTTCTAGCTTTTCACTTTCTTTTGAGACTAAGGCTGGAATCCTGTGCACACTTACCTGAGAGTAAGTCCCTGTTAACTTAATGGGACTTACTTCTGAGTTTACAAATATAGGATTGTGCTTCAAGTACCGCTGAACTCTATGGGACTTTCTTCAGAGTAATTATGCCATGATCATACCATAAGGTTGCAGCATTCAGTGTGTCCTTCATCTTCTTGGCTCTGTTCTACTCTGCTTTGTTAGGGCCAAATTCTATCCAATTTTTCAGCACTGGTGCAGATGTGCCACCAAGGCATGCACTGCATTCTGCAGTAGAGGTGCAGTCATGGAGGCCTCCTCCAGGTAAGGAAATATTTGTTACTTTTCCACAGGGCTGTATTGCAGCTGCACGACTGCTGGAGAGTTGGATAGGATTCGGCCCTTAGTCTCCAATCTCTTCCTTCCCTCTTAGGCTAATAAACCACAGGACTCACTATGGAAATAAATCTCCTCCTCCTGCCTGGCTGATGCTTGTCAGGAAATGATTGTGCTAAGCTGTGTTTGACCTCACTGGGAATCCCCTCTACATAACCCTACATTCTCCAGGTAGACAGCAGAAGTTGGGGGGGGGGGGAGAGCTGCCTTCTTAGGAGTTTTTTTTTTTTTAAAGGGTGTTTTGAAACTCTGCATACCTCTACAGCAGCAGGCACCAAACCCCAGTCCGTGGTATGGATCTGGCGTTTGCCATGATCCTTCCTCGGGTGAATGGAACTTACCATTCTGCCTGCAGGCCTCTCTGTTACACCGCAGATTGCCCCCGACCATTGTGGCAACCAGCCACACATGCCAGGAAATCCCGGTGCAAAGCCTGCTGGGGTGACAGACCCCAAAAGCAGCTGCCCAGCAGGAAGGTTGAGGGTGATCTGCAGTGTGACAGAGAGGCCCTGGGTGGAAAGGTAAGCTCTGACTGTGCCAGGGTCGCCTTTAGTAGTGCACAGCCGTCTCCGCTGCTCTATAGAACTATCTATATTCAGGTACCTTCTTGCTGTTTATGGATAGTTCCATTTTAGGTACAGACATCTTGGCACAAAATCTAGAGTTCAGCATTGTAGGAATAGATCAGGGGTGTCCAAAGTTTTTGGCAGGAGGGCCACATCAGTTCTCTGACATTGTGTTGGGGACAGGGGAAAAAATAATTAATTTGCTTTTAAAATTTAAATAAAATAACATAAGTTTACATAAATGAATATATTAAAGATGAACTTATATGAATGAATGAAGGTCTTGCAATAGCTCAAGGCCTATAAAAAGGCTTTGCACAAAGTAAGGCTGGCCTTTCCTTTGCTGCTGCTACTGCATCACAGATGTGGATGGGCTGCAGATGTGCTGCAGGAGTTTTGGGGAGGATCATTTGTTATTAGGGCCACTGGGGGATGCAAGCCCTTGCTGTCAGTGCGGTGTGCCTTGTCAGTTGTCAAAAAGCAGATGGTGTGCCTTGACAATTTTAGTACTTTCTCAGTGTGCTGTGAGATGAAAAAGGTTGAAAATCGCTGCTCTAGTACAAACGCTGGGGATAAGTTTGTGTGCTGGTAGGTATCCTGCTCACCAGAGGGGCCAGGCACCCTCAGCCCAGTGAGCTGGGGGATGGATTTGTGGAAAGATAAATAATTTGGGGTATTTATTCAATGTTTGCTTCCTGTATGGGCTTGGTAGATCCCATCATTTTGGTGCTTTTTTTTTTTTTTAAACAGGCATCAAATATGGTATTGGGAACAGTTCTTTCAAACATAAGCAGAACCTCTTAACCAACATCATCTTTGCAAAACCTTGGGATTGATGGGTGAAACTGCTTTCACAGATGGGTTTGGTTCATGTTGCTGTCTTTAACTGTAAGTTCTGGCTGATTATGATGTACTAGGGCCCAGTCCTAGCCAGTTTTCCAGTACTGATGCAGCCATTCAGTCATGGAGGCTCCCCAAAGTAAGGGAGTGTTCTTTTGTTACCTTACTTTGGGGATGCATTGTGGTTTCATTGGTGCTGGAAAGCTGGATAGGATTGGGCCCCTAGTCTGGTTTGATAACCTGATGGCAGGAGCTATAAGGCTAACAAATAAACTGCTCACTGAAAACTGACCTTTTGCCATTCAAGAAGAACTATTCTCTATAACTGGGTTTTGATCTGTTTGCACTCTTCATGCTTGTTGTGGAGAATTCCAGTAATAGTTCTTCTCTATCTAAATTGTAACAGTTATTGATCTAAAACAGGGGTGTCAAACATAAGGCCTGGGGGCCGGACATGGCCCACAGAAGCTTTTTATCTGACCCTCAGGCTCTCAGCTGCTGAGCAGTGCTGAGGTGTTACTGCTAAAAGTACAGCCCATGTGAAAATTGGGCTCTCCCATATCTTGAAATATGATCAAGATTTGTGTATTTTCTCTTCTGTCATTTGCAGATAATGAGTTCCTAAGTAAGAAAAAGTGCTTTTATTTTTGGTTATGACCTGTTTAATGACATCATTTCCTGCCTAATGACATCACTTCCAGCCCTCAGCAGGCACCATGAATGCTGTTTGGACCTTGGTATGAAACGAGTTTGACACCCCTGATCTAAAAAAGCAGGGGTGTCAAACTTGTTTCATACAGCAGACTGAATAGCATTCATGATGCCTGCTGAGGGCTGGAAGTGATGTCATTAAATAGGTCATAACCAAAAATAAGCACTTTTTCTCACTTGGGGACTCTTTAGCTGCAAATAACGAGAAAATACACAAATCTTGATCATATTTCAAGATAAAAGAGAGCTTAATTTTCATGTGGGCTGCTCTTTCAGCAGTAACACCTAAGCATTGCTCAGCAGCTGAGAGCCAAATAAAAAGCTTCCATGGGCCGCATCCAGCCCCTGGGCCTTGTGTTTGACACCCCTGATCTAAAGTATGCCATAAGCACTGCAACAAGATGTTACAGACAAGAGGCTAGACATGCTCATGACTGATGTAAGTGGTGATAATGATATTCTGTTTACGGCGCAATCCTAACCCCTTATGTCAGTGTTTTCCAGCACTGACATAAGGACAATGCAACTCTGAGGTAAGGGAACAAACATTCCCTTATTCAACATGTCACATGCTAGTGTATGTAACAGTATTTTTTTTTCTGGGAATAGTTGTTGATAGGAAGAGTTGGATTAGGATGTGCATCCTTCCTCTTGGACCATGAAAATTAATATAGGCATCCCATGCCCTCCATTCCAGCCCCCCCCCCCACAGATATGGAAACTGTGGATATGGTTTCCTGTCTCTGCAGCCCCCACACACCCATTAATGTTTGCTTACCACAGGAAATGTTTCTTTCTTTTACAGGACTCTATAAACATACAGGCTTATAGCGCAACATACAGGCAGCCTGAATGCTTGAGGACACTAGATTGAACGTTAACAGGAAGTAATTAACTTCCTGCTCCCTGTTAACGTTCAATCTAGTGTCCTCAAGCATTCAAGCAATTCAAGCATTGTGCCTGCATGTGCTATAAGTTTGCGTGCTTATAGCGTCCTGTAAAAGAAAGAAACATTTCCCGTGGTAAGCTTCTAAGCAACCTTTGTGGGGGCGTTGAGGCCTTGGATCTGTGGATCCATGGATAACTGAATCCATTAATATGGGGGCGCCTTAACAAACTTGGTTTTTATCCAAGCATATTTAATAAACACAATGTTATTTTCTTTAGAGTGACTGTGGTAAAACACTCATTTTAATAGGTTAAAATTATCGGTGACTGCCCATTTGTCCTTCTACCAAAACTCCTCTTCACAACACTTAGGGCGCAATCCTAACCAACTTTCCAGCACAGGCATAGCTGTGCCAGTGGGGCATGTGCTGCTTCCTGCAGCTGGGGGGCAGTCATGGAGGCCTCCTCAAGGTGGGGCAATGTTTGTTCCCTTACCTCGGAGTTGCATTGCCCTTATGTCAGTGCTGGAAAGTTGGTTAGGATTACGGCTTTATTTTTGTAAGTCCAGAATTGCTTTTTCCCCTATGCTCTCCCTGCTAAAAAGTTGGCAGAACTCTTCTAAGCACACTGATTGCAGTCCTGGCATATCCTACACAAAGGGTATCCTGTCTTTTTTAAAAAGTGTGTCATTCTGATGACACAATGGCAAGAGCATGCTATAAACAATTTTTCCTATATGGCGAAAATGGAAGTGAGCATGGCAGGCGAATCTTACTGAAATGGCTGCATCCAAAGGGCAGATTAGCAGGTCAAGACAGAGCTTTTGCCTCCCCTGAAACTTTATCTCTTTATCCTCCTACAGAATATGTCTGATCTTGAAGTGTGGGGGAGGCACATGTTATGACAGGCTTCTCTTTCCCTTTTTGAAACTTTAATTCCTGTTGAAAACATGCTGTGACAGGTTCACACAACCAGAAATTTCTACTTCAGGACTAGAAACAATGGAATGTGATGGGCCCCTTCCAAATATTTTCTCTCCAAGATTGACTTGGTGGCCCATTCAGGCACATTTCTCATTGCGATCACACTCATGCTTTTTTTGAAGAATGTCAGATGCCTGTTCAGGAGTGTTTTCTCCCCTTCCATAAGAGCACATCTTCTAGCTTGTTAAACTGGCATAGATTTGAACTTGCTACAGATATGTAGTGTGATGCATTATGTGGTTTTCCTTGTACAATGTTGCAACATCTTTACAAAAGCCATTGCAAGGCAAGACACTGGGAAAAAGATTCAGTGATGAAATGCTGGCAGAGGTTTAGGGCACAATCCTAACCAGGTCTACTCAGAAGTAAGTCCTATTTTGTTCAGTGGGGTTTACTCTCAGGAAAGTGTGGTTAGGATTGCAGCCTCAATTGCCTTTTTTTGGAATTAAGAATGGAAATGCAACATTGACTAGAGTCTGACTAGAGCCTCTCCTACTCTGGTTTTATTGGTGAGAATGCAAATGGTGGCTTCAGTTATTGAGGCTCGATAAGAAGGACAGTGAAACACTTTACAAATTGAAAGTATTGTATGAATCAGTAATAAAATTCCAGCCAGGCTCTGTGGAATTACTACTGTGTAGGGCAAAAATACTGTAAGCAGCCTTGAGTACCTCCCAGTGGAGAGGAGAAATATTTTAGAATATATTTTATGATGGTCTAGCATCCTTGAAATAGAGCAAAATTCTTACCATCTCTTACATTGACTATTCCTTAATGTATGGAGGGAATTTAAATCAGAATATTTTATTTAGTTTGTAATTTTGCTAATGCGGTCCAATTATATGGACTTTGTCCCAGCACCTGGAACAGAAAGGGAAACTTGTTTTTATTAGAATTACTGTAAATTATGTACTGTGTGCTGAATTCACTTATTCCTAGAGGAATAACAAGGTACTGTAGGACTCTCAGCCCAGTTGTAACCTGAGCTGGAACAGGCAGGCCGGCTGGCCTGTGCTGTATTCAGTGCAGTGTTGGAGGTGACTGTGGGACAACTGGGGGCAAGGGAATATTTTTCTCCTTGCTCCGAGCACTGCCCCAGCCACCACAATGGGGCTACTCATATCTGCATCAGCTAAATCGCTGGTGCAGATCCAAGCAGCCTGGAGTTAAGCCAGTCTGCTTGGGGGGGAGGGTGAGGATCTGGCCTAATTGCTGGAGGCTGGTCCTGCCCCCCTCCCAGCCTGGCCCGCCCACTGGTCTGCCTGCCTCCCTCCTTCCCCAGATTGTCCCCCAAACGCCCTCCCCCTCCCCCCCAAACCCTCATGCCAGTGGTCTGCTGGCGGCGTGAACCCGCCTCCGGTGTGGCCCTCCGATGCGCTGGCCTCTCCAACTTGAATGGAGGCTCACATGTGCTTTACAACACATTTGTGACACTCCCGGGCCAGTGTAAGGGACTTAGCTGGCCAGATCTCAGGATTGTGCTCTGTGTGTGTTAAATAAGGGGGCAAGCAATTGGGACAAAACTTTTCATTTATACCTGCTGCTGCATTCCTGAATGTATCAAAACCATGATCCTGAATGAATAGGGAAGTTTAACCACAATAAATGGTTGATGTTCAGTTTGGTATTACAATACTATACACAACTGTATAATATATTTACAAGCATAATATTATTTGTCATTACTATGTCTGGATTTGGTTTCATTCTGCTTTCTCCCAATATTCTTGGTAACATTTGATGAACAAAGAAAATGCAGCTAATATGTAGCAGGACTTAGGCCATGCTGCTGATCCTAAGTACGTTCCCTACAAGTCTCAGTTATTTCAGTGGGACTTCCGCCACTGCAGCTTCCACTTGCAGCTTAACTCCTACCTGAGAGTCTCAAAAAAACAAACAAAACCCCAAATGCAGATAATAATAATAACAACAACAACTTGGTATTTATATACCGCCTTTCTAGTCATCGGATTACTCCTCTGACTTTATTCAAGGCGGTTTACATAGGCAGGTGTTTCTAAATCCCTCAAGGGGATTTTTACAATCATAGAGGTTCTCTCTTTCAAGAACCAACAACATTTCAGAATGGATCTTCCTGGTTTGGTCTCATCTCTGGCCTCCAGTTTTCCCACGCAGACTAACAAGCAGCTCCATCTCTCACATGGAGGGCAGCCAAGACGCTTCTTGCTCACACCAAGAGCAGGTGGAATCACTCAGCTTGGCTTGTCAGCTGCTTCAAGGTCTCGCCATTCTCAGCAGTTCAGGGAGCTGCCGGTGTCCTTGAAATGGTGACCTTCTGATGTTATCTTCAGGCTAACAGAGGCTCTACCCTCTAGACCAGACCTGATCCCACATATGCAAAATCAAACAACATTGGAATGGATTTTGGCAACAGAACAAGATTTCTGGAAGAGCTATGATAATGTGTTGCATATAGCAAAAGAACCAAATGCACAAGTATAATGAGGGAGGAACTGGCTAGTCAGAAGCATTCTGGGGAAGTATATAGGGGTTGTAGTGGATGACCAACTAAAGACGATTCAGCAGTGATGCAATGACAAATAAGGCCAAAGCCATTTTAGGTTATATCAACAAGAACATTGTGTCCTTTCTAGCATTAGCAATAGTAGTAGTCTGTTTGACCCTGGTAAGACTACATCTGGAGTGTTCGATTGAGCTCTGCATACTATAATTCAAGAACAACGTTGACACAAATCTGAATATTTTGTCTGTATACAGCTTTGTGAACTTTTTGTTGAAAAGCAGGATTCTATATAAATATTCTTTAAAATATTTAGCATCATGTCCTTTATAGGATTTACCCCTTCTATTTATTTTTATTCCTCCCTTTTTTCTTACCCTGGTTGAACATGATAGCTTGATATATGCCTGAGGGCCCAATCCTATCCAAGTTTCCAGTGCCAGTGCAGCCATGCCTATGGGGCATGCACTGCATCCTGTGGTGGGGAGGCAGTCACAGAGGCTTCCTCAAGGTAGGGAACATTTACCCTTACCTCAGGGCTGGATTATGGCTACATTGGTGCTGGAAAGTTGGATAGGATTGGGCCCTGGGTCTCTTTAAAGCATTATAAACAATAAACTTGTAGTAGTTGGCAACCTTCAGTCTCAAAAGACTATGGTATTGCACTCTGAATGACAATAAACTTGGTTGGCAACCTTCAGTCTCGAAAGACTATGGTATAAGCCTACAGCACCTGGTATTCCCAGGCGGTCTCCCATCCAAGTACTAACCAGGCCTGACCCTGCTTAGCTTCCTAGATCAGACAAGATCAGGCATCTGCAGGGTAACAGTTGCTACTGATGAAATTATAAATGTCTTAAGAAAGGCTGAAGAACTTGGTGAGTGGGTTAAGTCCAGAAAAGGTGATGCTATGGGAGTAGATATCAAAAACAGCATCATAAAAGGAGTTCAACAGTTATTTCCTATCTGCTCCAGGGTCTTGGAAGTTGGGCGGGGGACGGACGAACAGGTTTAATATTGTGTGATGTGGCTCTTGGATTACTGTAGCTTCCTTACCTGATTGTTGAGAGATGAAAGGTTTTGCGTGGAAATTAAAGATAGCTGCTTAAAACTTGGTGCAGTGTGGCCTGGCAACCACTTTTCTTTTCAACTTGTCCAGTTTCTTTTAAAGAATATTCTTATTCCAAATTCCACACGCTAGGAGTCGACCAGTGTGAAATGTAGCTTTGCTTTGGATCCCATATAAGCAGCTGGGTTTATTTATTAACAGTACTTGTAGAAGTTATGTGCCCCACCTTTCTACCTTTGGGGGGCATCTTGTGGCTGCAAATTTCAACCCTTTTCATCTCAGGGCACACTGTCAAGGCACTAAAATTGTCAAGTCACACCATCAGGTTTTGGCCAATGACAAGGCTGCCATTGGGGGGCTCACATCCCCATTGGCCCTACTAATAAATGACCTTCCCCAAATTTGTGTGGCACACCTATGGACAACTTGTGGCACACCAAAGTGCCACAGCACCATGGTTGAAAATGGCTGGCTTATGGGTTGTGTTCTGCTGAAAGGCATTCCTAGGTCGCTGTCTGTGTCCCTACCTGCTGACTGATTTGGGATTCTTGGGGAAGTGTTTTCCCCAAGAGAGAAGATTGAACTTTGTGACTCTGCCAGCGCGATGCCCAAGAGCAGAACTGGCTGGCCAGGGCATGGGGTTTAGGGTCGCAGCAGCCGAGCCTCTCCACGCTCCCTTGGGAGTCTGCCCAACCGAGTTCCCCGGAACTCGGTTCCCAGAAAGAACGTCTAGGGTTGCAGCCAGCAAGCGCCCTTCTGAGTAAACACGCACATGGTCGGGAGGCTTGGCTGCGAAGGGGAGGACGTGTGCCTGCTTCCCTTGAGGTCGGAGGGGGGCACGTGCACTGTGCCGCTCAGCAGCCGGGGAGGGTCGACCGCGGGGCTGCTTCTGCTGCGCGGCGAAGGCGCACAGCTAGCGGACTCGGTGGGGAGGCGCAGCGTGGCGGCTCCCGAGTCCTGTGCGGGCTGCCGGGGCCGGGCCTTCCCAGGAAGGGAGAGGAAGGGGCCCGGCTCTTCTGACGTGTGAGCCCGGGATTGGCAGCCTCTCCCCCATATAGCAGACGGGAAGGTGCCTCGCAGCTTTCCCGGGAGCGCTTCGGGGTTTCTCCAGCAGAGCGAGCCGAGCAGGAGTGAGTGCCACGTACGGGGCGATCGGGCGGGGTGGGGGCGGGCTCGGGTCGCCCGGGAGGCTGGAGCGGGCGGGCGGCTGAGTGCTGCTGGGGAGGGAAGCTGCGGGAGGGCAGCGGAGCCCGGTCTGTGGCTGGGAGGGAAGGGGGCGGGGAGCGAGCTGGTTGCCGACGTGGAGCAGAATGGAGGCGCCGGCGCTGGCTGCCCTTCGGTGTCCTCCCCTGCAGAGCGCCCCGCGCGCACCCGCTCCGGTCCTGCCTCTCCTCCTCCCCCTGACACGCTCCCTCCGTTAGGCGGAGGCTGATCGGAGCGGGGCAGCTGCCGTGCGCCCAGGGCTCCGTCGGGGGAGCGGGAGGAGGGCGGGGGGACCGACCGGGCTACGTGTCACAGGCGCGCATCAACCGGATCTCCTCCTCCCCCTCCCGGCTCCGCCGCAAAACTTTGCACCAACTTTCCCGGCCAGGTTCTTCCTGCTCCAGCCGCGGAGGGAGGGAGGGAGAGAGTTGGATGCCCCCTCCAGGCCGGGCACGCTCTCTCCAGACGTCTAACCTTAAGGAACCAGGACGGGGGGGGCTCAGTGCACGCGCTATTTCTCCCCCCTCCCCCGTTGGCAGTAGGGTCTCAAGCAACATACATTCTCCACTGGCTGATGAGGGGTATAGGGCGGTGGGGGAGAAGGAGGCTCCTAAGGCCGATCGCTGCCCTCCCCCACTATGGGGTGGAGGGGGGCATCAAGTCCGGAACAACCCTGGCGCTGCCGGAAACGGGGGCCAATGTGGGGTCTGTCTCCTTGCCCCTTTTGATGTGAGTATTGATTGGCACACTCCCAGTCCCACACCTTCCAAACTGCCCTGTGAAGGGAAGGACAGACTGTAACTTTTTCTCTGCGCTGCCTGCTGCTCTTAAGTTTGTATGGGCACTTTTCCAGAGCTCATTGCAAGTTGCACTACTGGAGCCAGGAATTTTGAATCATTCATAGCACTCATGTCTGCAGAATTCATGAAAACCTCATCCTCATTCTTTTTTTTTTCTCCCTCCACCAGTATCTTTGAAATCAACTTAAACAGAAATTCTGTGGTAGTCTTTTGAGTACACCAATGTCTTCCTTGAGACTCAGGGTTCCCTGGTTGGGTAGGTGGGTAAGCTTGACAGGACAGGGTAGGTTTTAATTAAATGTCTTAACCTTGTTTCACAGCACATAGAAGACACTGTCAACTAATGACTAGTAATAAAAGCAAGACCCAAGGAAATAGGGGAGGCAGGTTACAAAATCTGTGTTGTGCTCTTGCATTAGAATGAGGGTGATTGACTCGCAGAGCAAGTCTTATCGCTCAAAATTAACTCATCCCTGATGTACTGTTGATGCCTGTCATACAACTTTTGACGTTCTTGGGCTGGGTGCTGTTGAGCAAGGCTGTGAATGGGGGTGGTAATAAGAGTGGCATTGTGAATAAGCTGGATGTGGGGAAGAATTTTTGATCCTGGTCTTGCAAAGCCTTTTGTACAGTAACAAGCATACACACACTTGGTGACACTTTGATGTGAATGGACTTGGGCTGCAATCCTACACACATTTACCTGGGAGTAAGATGTGAACTCAGTGTTTACTTCTGAGTAGTCATATAAGATTGCAATGATACGCCCTGTATTGAGAACATATTTAAACTTTTGAAGAATCATTAGGTCTTGGTGACTTTATAGAAGTCATCAGGAGTTTGATTGTGGGAAGGGAAGCTGTTTGGCTCTACCCTCTTTTTTTTTATGAGAAGGAAACACTCACACAATACATGAGAACCAACATTAAGGGTTCAAATACCCTAGGGAGCGCTTTAGAAGGACTCATGGTGAAGAGCTTGCTGGCAAACTGCTAAGGATTATGAAACAAAATGTGGGGTTCTTTGGCTCATGCCTTACAGCAGACCATGAGCCAAAGCACCCAATGTTTTGTTTCATAATCCTTAGATTAGTCTTTCAAAATGGTTATTATCCAGCACAGTAGTTCCTATAATACAGCTTCTTTTAGAGCTAGTTTGTTATAGTGATCTGTGTCCTGACATGATTGACAGCTTTACTAGCTAATAGGAACAGTGCATTCTGGGAAACATGGGGCTAATCAGCACCAGTTTTCTACCTCCTCAACATTGTTGAACTCCCGTTGTGTTACTTAACACAATACTCAACTTTCCAGAACAGATCCCTGGCAGTGGTGTCACTAGGGTTTGCGTCACCCGGTGCGGGATGCCAACACATCACCCCCATGCAGTGGGCGGGGCAACACCCCAGGTGGTAGGCCTGGTGATGTACCATCACTCCGCCCCCACTGGTTTTTTGGCTGTACCTTTTGATAGAACAAAGATAGAACACGTTCTGCATGAAATTACGCATTGATTGATAAATAACACTCCTCCAAACTGTGATTTTAGTGATTTTAGTCACTAGTGGTGTCACCCCCCCAGGTGTCAACTTACGAACACCTTATTGCAGCAGTTCTCAAACTTTTAGCACTGGGACCACTTTTTAGAATGACAATCTGTTCATGACCCACCAGAAGTGATGTCATGGTGAAAGTGACATCATCAGGCAAATTAAAATAAATAAGTATAAGTAATTAAAGTAAAACAAATAATTAAATAAGCAGAAGCCAGCCCTGGTCCATCAAGTGAATTTCCTCTGTGGCCTGCCTGCAATAACACCTCCCCCCCCCCCCCCCAAAAAAAAAAAAAAAAATCAGTAAGGTTTTCAATCCTACCCAGTGCCTAGTTCAATTTAAGAACTTCTGTTTAAACCAGATCACTGTCAGGATCCACCTGGCTTTGCAAGTCTCAAAAAAGTTCACCTTATCAGCTGAAGCCTCTGTTTTGATCCTTTTTAGTGGAGGGGGGCTGCCTTTTGGAGCACTTGTTTAGCTCCAGGTGCATAGGATCAGGATGATTCTGGTAGCCATGCACTCTCCTTCACCTGATCTTCCAAGGCATGCTTGCTTACCCACAAGTAAATGCGACTGTGAGGCTTAGTTTTGCTTTCCGTAGGGCTCAATACATTCATCTGCTTGGAGGGAGGGACTTCCTTCTCAGGTGTTTTTGTGGGCTGCATTCATTGGATCAGGACCATTCTGGTGTCATTGAATTCCTCTCAGTCTGCCCTTTCTGACAGACTAAGGCAAGTTTGCCTACTTGTGAGTAAACACGCAATACGGCTCACTTTCTATAGGGATCCATGCATTTTTTTGTTCTCCGGTTTTTTGGCCATAACTTTTGATAGAAAGGAGAGATTTCACTCTGGCTTTTTTATTGCATTCCGCTCGAAATTCTTTATCCAACGGTATATAATATGATGGGGTTACTCCTAACCACCGCGATTTTAGCGTGTCACCCCCCCGTGCGTGTCACCCCCGTGCGTGTCACCCCCCTGTGTGCGGCACCTGGTGCGACCCGCACCCCCCTAGCAACACCACTGATCCCTGGTGAAGTAGATCCACTTTTTATAGTTTTTCAAACCTTTTTATCAGTGAACAGCTAATTCTTTGAGTTACCCTTTGTCACTATTATCCAATTGGGATATTGTGCATGTGTTCATATATAATTGTATAACAGATGCCTGCAGTAAGTATTATTTCTGATGGAAATAGGTGTGTGAAAGTGTGCTCATGTTCTTGACTGTAAACTGTCTTAATCATTTTTTTGGCTTAAAGTCTTTCCAGTAAAAAAGATATAACAAATGGAGTTATTCTGAAAAGTGTTGCCAAAGTTGCGCACGAAAGATTGTTGTTCTCTTGTAGAATTAACTGATGATACCCAGCTTCAGTTTTTGCTTTATTCCTCTATAAACTAATCTGTTTGCCCTTTGTGTAAATGTCTTTGTAGTGCTGCTTTCTGTTTAGTCTGGTTATTACTACTTAACCTCTATTGTACTGCACGTATAAACCTGCAGTTTTGCTAGTGTTGCCCAGGCCAAATTTGGGCTTGTATTGCAAATTATGCTGTTTTTGGAACCAAGTGCCTTGTGGAATGGATTATATTTGAGGGCAATTAAACCTAGTCAAGGCTATTTTCAAAACACTACTGCAGTTCAGGAAATTGTACTCTTTGTTGACCTTGCTGATACTGACTGACAAGTTTGATTGGTTTGATTGGTCGTCAGAAGTAAAATCCCTGGCAAACTAATATGAAACTTTCATCATTCAAGGAGTTAAATTCTGTAGCTGCAGCAACAGAAAAATAAAAGATTGCTGTTGTCATATTCTTTCTCCAGCAGTTTTGGGTATGCAGGGTGCTTCACAATTCTTAACTCCTCTTGGAATGCTACTAGCCCTTTAAGATTATTCTCTCCCCTCCCCCTCTAAAGCTGTGAATGGCTGCTGGTACAGGCTGTGCTGAGGTGGCATTTGTGAAAATTACACTCTGCTCTGTGCTGACACTGATATTCTGCAGAATACTTCTGATTCCCCCTCCCATTTAAATAACAGTTGGGAGATGTGCCTGCATTCCCAGGTATAAGAATGTGCTCCTTTTTACATAAGTTTTTTGGAAGGGGGAATTAAATGGCCAAAGCTTTAAAACAAGACGTTATCGTTTAATAAAAATAGTTATACATTTTTAATACTTAAAAAAAGCATAATTACTACTTCCTGTTCTCCCTTTTCATCTGAAGGATTATTCCATCTAAATATTTATATGATAATAATTTGAACATTTGTATATCCCAGTGGCTCGTATACTGTGGGTCAGGACCCACCAGTGGGTCGCGACCTGATTTTTGGTGGGTTGTGAAATTGGAAGGCTGATAGCTGACAAGGAAAAAGTTTTGAGCCCTATGGAAACTGAAAGGGGCAGCATGTGTGTGTTTACTCATGAGTAGGAAAACTTGGTCCACTTCAAAGAACAAACTGGGGGACGGGACGGGGGACACAAAGCCACCAGAATAGTCCCGATCCAATGAAGATGGAGTTTAACAAATGCTCTAGAAAGTGGTCCTTCTCACCATCACCATAGTAAAAAGGATAAAAACAGAGGCTTGAGTGACCGGTAAAGTGAAACTTTTTTTTAGTCTGGTAAGCTAGGTGGGTACCAACAGAATGTCATTTTAAAAGTGGGTCCCAATGCTAAGAAGTTAGGGAACGCTGGCATATCCATTAGTAAGTATTCTCTTGTCAATCATATTAAATCCACACAAGACTACTGAGCAGTGCACATGCTTGTAAACAGGGTCAGCACCAGGTTGCACCAGGCCCTTGGTCACCATCCCTCAAAGCCTGTTCCCATGTGGCTGCCTCCCACTGTCTTTTTCTGTGTCCCTGACTTTGCTCCGAATCTTCCTGCCTGGCACCTTGCTTTCTTACTTGAGTTATGTGGGCAACCAGGTAGAGTTCCTGGGGGCATCGCTGGGAGGGGATGACTGAGGCCACCCAAGGTGCCATGCTCTCAGGTGGGGGTGATGGGTGTGCCGCCTGAGCCCCTGCTGAGCAGAACTTTGTGCCACGTTTGGCAGTGAAAGGGCCCTCCCATCTGCCCTTGCATCTGAAGCAATTGGCAGTGGTGCGATGACACACCAAGATCATTGTGTCACCACTGAACTACTTCCAGGTGCTGTGCTGTGCCTGCACGCCAGGGACAGGTGGGTCTGGGCCTGCTGCTGCTAGCAGCACCTGCTGCTTGGCATGGTAAGGGCGGTGACGTGCAGTGGGGGGGGGTGACACCCACCCTGGGGGGAGAATACACTGACAACACCACTGACAGTTTCTCATCATCATCCCATCTTCAGAGGGTGGAAGGGCACGAGCTGCTCCCAGCCACCTTGGGCTTCTCCCAAGCAGTTATCCCCCTGCTAACGAAGGGACCGCCACTTGGGAGCAACTTGTTCCCTTTTGGCTGTGGAGAAAGGAGGAGAAAGTATCCATGCAACCCTCATATGGGCACTTTCAGTGGTGTCCCTGTGTTGTTGTAGAACTGTTGCTTAGGGGCAATGGTATTAGCTGATACATCAGTAGTGGCAGCCTAGAGGTTAAGATTCTTAGGGCCCAATCCTATCCAACTTTCCAACAATGGTGCAATCACAATGCAGCCCTGAAGTAAGGGAAAAAATGTTCCCATACCTTGAAGAGGCCTCTGTGAATGCCTCCCCACTACAAGATTCAGCGCATGCCCCACTGGCACTGGAAAATTGGATAGCTCTGGACCCTTACTCAAGTATAGAGTCACTGACTTGGTACTTAATAGGCTTCTGGGCTGCTGAGGCTCCAATGGCAGCTTTGTAGAGAGGCAGATTGTCATTGTGTGGAGCTAGTGGCCCCTGGCACAAGTCCCACAAGGCCCCATCTGTTGCACCCACTCTGCTTGCAAGAATGAATTTTAACATTGCTCTCTGAATATGACCCTTTTCCCGTCATGAGTTGTATACCAATTTCTCTGCCTTCGTTTGTGTTCATTTCCACCAACATACATGTTTTAATTACCATAAGTGGAATCATTTTCTAAACAATTGCGTGAAGCACTTTTCACATACACAGAGAGCAACAGCATTGTGAGAGGATGAAATTCCTACAGGGAGTTATGGGCTTTATAGTTTTTTAGTGAACCTGTACACAGAAATTCTGTATGACAGGACATAGTGACACATCTGCAAATAGGTTTCCAGTTCTCCATATTGTCCCTCCCCACATACATGGGTTGTAGGTTTTCTGGCATAAGATACTAGAAATATATGAGATTTTTTTCGTTCTAGGTTAAAACTCTGAGATCTTCCAGGATTACTGGTCCAAATAACTGGACTTACTTCATTGGGGACCAATTGCTCAAATGTCCAAACTGGCTTCTTGCTAATAGCCAAATTCCTTTTAAAATTTTTATTTAAAGCTCCTAGCATCTGCTATGAGTTTCCTTCTTTGCAATATGTTTTCATGAGAAAAAATTGAAATGCTCATAATGCATCTATGTAACTTAGGACTGATAGTTTCTGATGCATTGAGGCCCAGAGGGTAGAATTGCTAGAAAGTTAAACCTGGGAGAAGGATAGGGAAGACAGCTTTGTCATGTTAATGAGCTAAAATGTACTGCTGAATCCTATGCATGTTAAAGCACTGTTATAGTCCTCTGGAGATAGGAGTGAAAGTTGAGATCTAGCCATTTTGGTGTTTTATACTGTCTGAAATGCATGCAATGTCAAAATGGGCATTGGCAATATTAGGTTTTAGAAATGGTGTCGAACAGAAGAGATGGCAGTTGACAAGGTAGAATGAGTTGTGGCTTTCTGGAAGGTAGGCACTTTTTTCAAAGATTGGTTACTTGACAGTTGAAATGCTGCTATTGCCTTGCCTTGTTGTTGAGTTCAATTTTCTCATTGACATACAAATAATGAAAGACTGGGCTTCTTCAGATCAAACCTGAAAGGTACAGTGTCCATAGCTATGAGATTGCACACAGGATCATGTTCTATTGCATCATTTTGCTGCCCCCCATGTCTTCGTAGTAAGTGGAAAAGAAATCTATTCTGTTTTTAATCAGATGGCTTATGCAGTTCCAAATAGCATCAAATAAGGCTTTCAGGCCATTTTCATTTAGTCATATTCTAGTGTTTTAGTTCCATTTTGTTTAAAAAAAAAACAAGAACACACTTGCATGTACCTTTACAGTAGGCTTTGCTATATAGTCCAGGGACAGTCCAAGTTAAAGAGCCAGATGTAAAATGCAAACCTCATGTAGCATAAAGCCTTAGCCGTCGCCTTTCTTCTATTTTCCATCCGGGCTGTACAATTGGTCTTACCAGAAACACACTTTGGAAGGGTAGCCTTATCTGATCACCCTCTGCTCAAAAGTGTGAGTGCTTAGCAAGTCCTGTTGCTATAACCACCACTCTGTCCACCAGGTCTATCCCTAAGAAGGTGCAAAGCCCTGGACAAGTGGATCTGTATGCCCCCTCCAGCCCCTCCATTGCTTAACAATTTTGAGATATGCAACAGCAACTTTCTACACAGTGTTTCTGATATAGCAGTGAGTGTAGCTGAGAGACAGGGTTAAAAGGGGAAGGGGCAAGTCTTTGGGGAAAAAAGTCCTTCTTTTACAGTTAAACTGGCAATGTAATGAGGCTTAGTTCACTTGATGCAGTAAACCTGTGCCTGGGCTGTACCACTTCAGTGTTGTATGAGTAGGTGTCTGTTCTTTTGTGTAACAGCATTCCATCAAGTGTCCTTGCCAGCAATCTGAAGTAGTTCAGTCCAGACCTCTGATTATGATAGATTTTGCCACCTCATTTGTTGGCTGTAAGAATTAGACCAGAGACAGCTATCTTTATTGTATGTACCGCATTGTCTTCTTGGCCTGTGTCACAGCCATATCTGCTCTTCCTTCCACTGTTATCATGGTTGCTCTTCTGATGCATGTGGCACTAGAGAGCAGCAGCAGCCAGACGGGTCCAGCCCAAAGGCTCTTCTAATCTAAATTGTATTTTTACATAGCTTTTAATCTAAATGTGTTTGGACCTCTGACCACCCTAAAAATATGTTAAGTTTAACTTTTATAAATAAGTGGTAGGAAAAGGTATTTGAAATAAATCCTCAGACAGTTTTTCCCAGTATTATTTACTGTCCAGGGGCTACTATAGTTAAAACTTCTAAATGATGGAAATGTGAGGCTGCTTAGAAGCACTGTGTTGGGTGTTTGGGTCTTTTGGTTCTAGGGCAGGGGTGCCCAAACCCTGGCCCTGGGGCCACTTGTGGCCCTCGAGGCCTCTCAATGCGGCCCTCAGGGAACCTCCAGTCTCCAATGAGCCTCTGGCCCTCTGGAGATTTGTTGGAGCCCACAATGGCCCAATGCAACTGCTCTCAGCGTGAGAGTGACTGTTTGACCTCTCGTGTGAGCTGTGGGATGAGGGCTCCCTCCACTGCTTGTTGTTTCACATCTGTGATGCAGCAGCGGCAGCAAAGGAAAGGCTGGCCTTGCTTTGTGCAAGGCCTTTTATAGGCCTTGCGCTATTGCAAGACCTTCATTCATTCATATAAGCATCTTTAATATATTCATTTATGTAAACCTATGTAAATTTATTCAAATTTTAAATGTAATTTTTCCCCCTGGCCCCCACCACAGTGACAGAGAGATGATGTGGCCCTCCTGCCAAAAACTTTGGACACCCCTGTTCTAGGGCATCAGATAATTGGTGTTGGAAACGCTTGTTCTGTTTGAGCTTGTTATAATCAGCACGACACTGCATGGGTACAGTTTCAGCCTTTTTTGTAGTGCCTTTAATTATATATAATGGCTTCTATTAATAAAAAGCTAACCATTTAAATTAAAATAGATTAAAATGGCACATGATTTGCTCTTTGTCTCTGAAAATGCTGATCCTATTGAAAATCTAAGTCATGGCTAGACATGTAGTGTGCATGCATACTTCTGTTATTTTCATAGGAATTATTTGTGCTCAAGCACAGGAGTCTGTCCCTAGCTAGAGGCCATTTTGAAAAATATGTGAAAAGCCTCTATTCCTTATCCCTTTTCTCCTCAAGAATTTGAAGCTGTATTAGTCCCTCTTTGCTGTTTCATTCATTTATACAGACCAGACATACCTGTAAGTTTCTGGTACTTCTTCCAACTTACTTGATGAGCCTTTTGCAGATGCCCAGTTCTGCAGGCTTTAAGCTTTGTTGTTCTACTGTATCCTTGTCCTTCAGCTTCCTATCCGGTCATGGTTTTTGTGATGATGGTTCATCCTCTGACATGGCAAATCTCAGTGCAAAATAGATTTGAAGCTTCCCGTCGCTGAATGCTCCAAATTCAGAACCCTTTTCCACCCCCCTCTTGAGCTTGGTATTCATTTTAATCTCAGTATCAAATACCTGTATCCTGTGCCCCTGAGAGCATCTTCTGTTCCAGGTCAGAGGAATGGGCACAAACCACATCTAGGGCAACTTACTTTGTTGTGACCCATACTCTTTGCTACTTTGCTACCCTGTACCCGAAATGGAAGCTAAATTATCTTGGCATATTTTCTTGTCTCGGACCTCTGTAACGCCGGAAATCCAATCCTCCCCCTGCTGACATAACCTTAGCTTGTGATCCTTAAAGCATATATGTTTCTGCCACTTCATAAAAAATCCACCCCCATCTAGTTTGGTTTTCAGGGGCGGACACCCTCTAGCGATTACAGCATCAGACTTGGTTGGCAGGGTTGTGGGCATTCATAATTACAAAAGAGAGTTTAGAAAGTGGGGTAAGTTTTGCAGGATTGGACAGACTGGATGTATGGCTATGAAATGTCAGGATTCTGCAATCCTTCAAAGATTAGCTGTTGTTATTAGCATTTATTATTGGGCTTTTCTGGTGAAGGAAACATTTGGGAGAGAAGGATTATCATGCAGAATTCTTACTAAAGTAGGAAGCTGGGGTTACTTCTTCCATCTTCCAATAAAACAGTAGGCAAGGCACAAGCCAGAGATAACATGCTCATGTTGCAAAAGTGGAGTTGAATGGATCTTTCAGTGATGAGATAGGAAATGCTATCTATTTCAGTTTTTGCTATGTGACCTGAGGAGTCTGAAGCAAAGAATTAATTGGCATGTTAATTCAGTGTCAATTCTTCTAGTCGAGTCGGTGTTGTAACTCAGAATCTCCTCTGTCAGAAGTTTGCAAGTCTTTGGGCAGGATAAACACATAGCTTGCACATTTTAAAAATTAAAAATATATAAAACTTTTAAAATGTTTCAATTAAAAATAGGCTTTTAAAGTTTATATGGTTTGACACTGTTGAGACATTTGTTGGAATGTGTGGGATCACACCCACTCATGATTGCTGGCCCTGCCCCCAAGTGTATTTGGCTTGTTGTTGTAAAGAGCCTGCACATGTAGAACTGTACATACACTTTGTCCATTCAGTTGTGCAAACTCTCAATAAATAGAATCCCCAAATGTCTCAACAGAGCCTGTGTGTGTACTGTTTGTGCATGTCCTTCAGACATTACACCTAATGTACTTGGGATACTGAACCAGAGTCAGTCATCCTGCTCCCCCCCCCCCGCCTTTAGACATTCAGATGAATGCCTGAGTAGTTATTTTAAAATTCTTATCATAAACATCTATCAAATACATGGTGTTAAAAGCTGTTTTTCTATGCAAACAAGAACCATTGGGGGAAAATCTGTGACTTCTGAGGCTAAGCATTATAAATGGCACACGTGTATCTTATTTATGAGGGCTTTGTACTGCACTTGATTATTAGCAAGTCATCACAGTTGCTAGCATTCAGGGTATTCCATTTTTTATGTCACTAGGATCATCTGTGGAGCATATGGGTAATCTTGTAATGCTGTTGTATGCCTACTAACTACTTGTGTTCACTTCTCAAATTAGAACTACTATACTGTATTAGTCAAACAGCATAGATTTTGACTCTTCATCTCATTGTGAAATGCAATGGTTTGTATCCCAAGTTATCTTTCTGTTCATATAAGTGGATTTGCATGAGTGGAAGTTCTTGTGCATAGAAATATGAATGAAATCATGACTATTACTTGGAAGTAAAACTGTACTGGTTTTGTTCATTATATTTTATATTCTTTTCTTCCATAATGACTGAGTTCCAAATTAAAATGAATAGGATTGCAACTTTAATTTTTAAGGAGGTGATATTGCTTCATATTCTTGCCTCTGTTGAAATCTGTTCTTGCCTTTAAGTGGTCATAATTCAGTACCTCTGGTTTGCATGACCAAAGATTCTAAGTTGCAATTCCTAGGTTGTATAAGGGCTATATTCAATTATAAAGCAATATGTCTTAATGCTTGTTCAGGAAATACATGAATTTCAAAATGACAAACTTTATTTAAATGATTTAATCTGCAGTTCTCCCTGCTCCACCCTGTCTTTTATGATTCCACCTGGATTTAATTCAACCCATCCTGCAACACTCTGTGCTTTTTGGGGGCAGTATTTGCATACATTTGACAGTAAATGTTTCTTTGCTGAACCTTGATAAGAAATGGATCAGTGAAATCACTGCAGTCTTAAAGAAAAGACATTTGTATTTTACTGTATACAAACAGAAATTGAATGACTAAAGACAGCAAGGTTTTTATTAACTGTGATCTGAATCCACTATGTTTAATGTATATTTATGCTTAGTTTAATTAGAATATGAATATCTGCTCATGTTATGTTTTCATTGTGACTTCAGTAGTTGCTTAAACTGGCTGTCTGTTCCAAGTGTTACAAACCATGGAACCAAGCTGTAGCCTTCATTTGTAGACCTAAGACTTTTTCATAACTCTTTTTTTTTTGCTCCCAGACCAGTGGTACCAGGCTTTCTTCCTGGTGGGTCATACAAATGAAATCAGTGGTGACTTGCCCTCATTGAAACCAGGTTGCTTCTTTCCTCACATAATTCTTACCTTGATATTGATATACAAAGTCAACATAACCTTAACATGAGGAAAAAAACACTTTGAGAATTTCCTTACTGTTCTTCAAAACATGTTTGAAACTGACTTAACTATGTCTTGTTGTATTTTCACATGGAAAAAATGGGTTATATCCTGAGTTTAGTTAGGCATGACTGAGGGTCCAATCCTAAACAGTGAGCACCAGCTTACTACCACCGCTCACAAACATGCCATAAAGCATGTTTGCGAGCCCTTAGCACCGACCCAGCACCAGAGGTAGCCTAGCACCAGCCAGTGCCAGCAAAGAGATAGGTGGGGGCATGGGGGGAGGTGAAGAGGAGGTGTTCCAGGGCAGGGGGAGGTTGGGGGAGGACATGGAGGAGGTGTGCTGCCAGGGAGGAAGTGGGACAGGAGCAGGGCAGGACCGGTGGAGCTTAGCTCCACCAGATCCTGAGTTCTGTGTTTGGTCTCGCGGCCCGCTATGGAGCTCTTGATTCTGTGCCAGCCCAAGAGCTGCTGCAGAAACATGTATCCCCATTGCAGCGCTACTTTCCTTACCTGGGAGAAGGGGACAAATGTCCCCTTCTCACAAGGAGCCACTGGCAGCTACCCAGTGTGCTTAGGATACCGCGGCAACCATTTTTGGTGCTGCTGCAGCTCTGTACACCAGGCAGTGTAGGAGTGGGCTGTAATTCCACTTGATTTTGGTGAGACTCAGCCATGACTAAGGAAATTAATCATGACTAACTAAATTTAGGCTAGAGCCCTACAACAGGGAACTGTGACATTATTTTGTGTACCCGTGCAAGATATGCATAGGAAAGTGGGCAGAAAATAACACTGTAGATAATTGGAATGACAGGCATAAGTCTCTGACACATGCACACAGAGTAGGGTAAAAATGTGCAAAATAAAATAAAGAGATGCCTGGTGCATAGGGTAATTGTCTAAAGCGTGATTTTGATTGTGAATGAGCCCCACTGGGCCTCAAGGCCATGCACTCCCTCTTTTCATGAGAGAAGGAGAGTGAAAGTCACTTGTTGAATAATTCTAATTACTTATGAACTTGAGTACATTCTGGTTTGTTCTCTCAACTCCTTAGATAACAAACCATGATATCAAATTACAGTCTGATTGGATCTGAAGGCCTTAGGGATGGACCTCAACAAGTGGGAAACCCTGGCCTCTGAGTGGCCCGCTTGGAGGCAGGCTGTGCAGCATGGCCTTTCCCAGTTTGAAGAGACACTTTGCCAACAGTCTGAGGCTAAGAGGCAAAGAAGGAAGGCCCATAGCCAGGGAGACAGACCAGGGACAGACTGCACTTGCTCCCGGTGTGGAAGGGATTGTCACTCCCAGATTGGCCTTTTCAGCCACACTAGACGCTGTGCCAGAACCACCTTTCAGAGCGCGATACCATAGTCTTTCGAGACTGAAGGTTGCCAATACAGTGTAGTTTGTTTTAACTAACTAGAGTTAGAACAAACCACAGTTTCCTGAGGTTGTACGTACTGTGACTGTTTTTGTCTAAAGTGAAATTGTTCACTTTCTCATGCAAGGAGAAGACAGTAGGGGGTGAACACAAACCTTAAGTTCTGTTGGGATTTGTTCATCTATGGTTCAGTTGATTTTCTCTCTGAACTAGGCCTACTTTCTCATACGAATGCTTCGTGTATTTGTTCCTTATCTCATGCACCTTAGATGTGAGTAGGAAAAAGTGACATTAGAATTGTTCATCTGTTAACATTTCTTCCTCTTTCAGAATCTTGGCCATTCCAAATGATGTATGGCTATTTCTCTAGCTCCCCAGTCTGCCATAGTCTCTTCCTTTTCTATTCTTCATGTAGCCTGATGCCTGTTTAGCCTCTTCTTTAGTGAAGCATTTTTTAGCTTCCTGAACATGTTAAGAGCACTGTATGCAAGTTTTCTTGTATAGCAAAGTTCTGAAGTGTTCCTTTTCCACTTGAATCAATTGTCTTAATAAACAGTAGTACCTTTCCCTTCCTTGTTTCCTTTCATCTTAGGTTATCTAATGCTATATCCTTATCCAGCATAAAACCAGTTTCCTGTGATGGTAGCATCCAGAACAGCAGCTGTGTCCTGGTCTTGCTTCCCTGATAGCTATAACTTTCCTTTTGAATGCACTCTCTACAGAATCCTGTAGAGCAGATCACAGCCAAGTTCCTTTTACCTTCACCCCCTTTACTGATACCACTTCTTAATTTTTTTTCTTTGCAGCAAACCTTTAAACAGGTTTTCCCTTTCTGGATGCAGAATAGCTATTCTTTTGATTTGGCTGCATTACCCTCAAGTATCTTTGTATTCCTGCAGGATTTCTAAGTGTGGAAGAAGTGTTAGCCAGTTAATTTTTCAACGACTTGTTCTATCATTTGAGTGCATCCAGACGACATCAACATTTATGTACCGCTACAGATATTTCTTCTCACATTAACCATTTAGTTGCCTGCCCTGGCAATTAATCTGTCGCATGGTGCAAGCGGTCATCTTGCCATTCAGCCTTTCCTTTGTCATTGCATTTTTACTTACAAGGATGAAGGTCTGCTTATCATGAGTCTTGGTTTCTTAAATTCCCTGTTAGATAGCTATTTAACTGGCACTGCAATCCTGTGCTTGTTTACTTGGAAGTAAGTTCCACTAGGTTTAACAGAACTTGCTCCCAGGTAAGCAGATAGGTAAGTGCAACCTTAGAAAGCTAAAGTGTAGGAAAGCAGCACACTGGCTGTGGACAGAGAGATTTAATAAGTGGAGAGAAACAAAGATGATCCCATAAGCCATCCCTTTTCCTTCCCATCCCATCCCTTTTCCTTCTTTAGATCACCTGAAGAAGGAACTGAACTTGCTGGAACACTGTGAGATGAGAAGGGTGAGGCAAGGCTTCTGCTTAACCCAGCCTAAACTGGCAAACATGCTTGGTGACCCAGGTTGATTGAATGACTATGTTGTTCCTACCTCATTGAAGGCACTCTCATGCACTGTCTGTACTTGTTTGTGACTCTGCCTTCATTCCACCCACTGTCCCACTTCTTCGGTCTTACTCTTTGCTGCCACCAGTCTTGGTATGTTGCCTCATGGTGGGTGGGTGTGTATTCTCCCCCAAAAGCTGTATAAATTAGTTGATCAGTTAAAAAAAATTAAAAAGTTTTTAATTGACATAGCCCTTTAATTTAATAGCCCTTGACATATAGGTCATGATTTTATTACTAGGGAACACATAGCTAGTAAATCAGAGACTCTTCACTGGTTTGCTAGCAACTTCCACTTATGACCTGGCATGAACTCTTGTGGACACTCGCTCATATTTCCTGTACCAATGAAGCAGTAGTTCTCTGCAGAGGGCTTTTGTGAGTGTATATGTGTGTGTATGTGTTCATAAATACTTTGCCTAGAATCTCTGGTGTTAACTGCTATGCAAATCTATGCAGCTTCTGTGGGCACGATGAAACTAGCAGCTGTGCTACAAGATTACATTCCTGTCAGGCAGGCACTAAATCAGGTTACAGCGCCCAAACATCTCTTCTTGAGCCTAGCCTTCCTGGAGCAAAACTTAGAACAACATAAATGTGTACACAGCTTGTGGAAATTTCTGAAAAATGGAGATGGAACCAGAAAAACTGCTACTGTATCTTCAGTGTGGGGGCCCAGATCAAGCATGAAGAAGGGTGGGACTTCTATGATTTAGTCTTATTTTATTCTAAAAACTTGTAGATGTCTTTTCAGCAAAGGTGGTATGGAGTCAGTAAAAATACATTTTTAAAAATGACGGAAGACAGTAAGAAGACATCATAAAATCATCCTTTTGCTGCAAATCAACAACACCAGAAACCTATTCATTTATCTGTATAGTGCATTGGTTCCCAAACTGGTAGTCACGACTCACCAGCCAGGGAAGCACTCCTTTCTGGTCCCTTAAGGTGCAGGATGGGGCAATGGCGCGATCCCCAGGATTGTGCCACTGCCCAGGCCAGAAGGGGGAGATTCACTTAAAGAAGTCGGCGCCAGTTTCCGGGGGGAGGGGGTGCAGGAAGCCCTGTGGATGCTTCCACAGAGGTCCCCAAGCCTCCGACTGAGTAAAAACAACTATAGGAAACCACTTCTGGTTTTTGATCCTAAAAACAGAAGTGGTTTCTGATTGTTATTTTTATCACAGACTTGAGGGCCCCTGCAGAGGCATCCACGGGGCTCCCTGCAACCCCCCCCCCCTCAGAAGCAGGCACTGACTTCTGTAAGTAACCCCCCTTCTGACCCTGGCAGCTGTGCAGTCCTGGGATTGCATCACTGCTATTACCCCACCCCTGCAAACACTTAAGTAGCTCCCAATTCCTCCATAGGAGTTTGAGAACCGCTGGTATAGTGTCATCTATATGCATAGCATTTTACAAAGAGTGAAAAAGCAACCCCTGCCCCAAGGGACATGCAGTCTAGATATTAATACAATGGAGACAGTATGTTAAACTATATGTAAGTATACTAATCGCTGTGATAGTAAGGAGAACTATTGTGGCTCTTCCTGTTTGCAGTGTGCTGAATCTGTTGCTAGAGGTGTTTTTTCTGGTGTGTAAGATAGAATTACAGCCCAAGTAATACTGAACAGTAGGCTTACTTGAGAGTAAAATAACAACACCATTTTCAAACACCTCTATCTGTTAATCATTGTTCTGCCTACTTAAATACTCTAAAATTGGATTAAATAGTGAAAATATAGTAGGGTTAATATGTTTCTTTGATTATATTTTGTTGCTTGGTGTTCTTTACTTATGGTTTGCTTGTTTTACAGGTTAGGTAGTGGCCACTTGTGCTAATGTGCTCTTTCTTCAGTGACAGTGCAAGTGTGTTGCTTTCTTACTAATCTTATCTCAGCAACCTTGAAGTAATGGTGGTATGAATATTCAATGTTTATCACAGGGGACAAGTCTGAACATCCCCAGTATCTGCTGGTGGAAAACATAGCTTGCCCTAGTTTTGGACACAATAAATCAGTTACCATAATCCAGTACTGGATCCAGTACACATAATCACCATTCAAAGTTCAGCTACCTGTACTTTATTTGCCAAGACCAGACCCAACCTGGTGTCATAACGCTATCTGTACCTGATGCACCACACAATCCTATGCATATCTACTCAGAAGCAAGTTCCATTACTTTCAATGAGGCTTACTCCCAAGAAAGGGTGAATAGGATTGCAGCCCCAGGCAGTGTTATGCTACAGCCGCTAAGTTTGCCAGCCTGTACAGTGGGCCCTTGGTATCCATGGGAGATCTGTTCCATGACCCGATGCAGATACTGAAATCCACAAATAATGAAAATTGGGGGGGGGGGTTGGGTTTGCAGTACCATGCGAGCTGGGGGCTAAACCGGACTCTCAAGAGGTCATGGCACTCTCCCAGTATCTTCCGAAGGCTTCCTGGACCTGACTGAGATCCTCTTATGGTCTGTGTCCACGACTTCCAGTCATATCTAAGAGGTGTTTTGAAGCTGCAGAATGTGCATGGAGTGGGCCATGGGCCTTCCCAGATGCGATCGGAAACCACTTTATTGTAAGTTCAAATTTATCCATGGATTATGTGTATCTGCGGATGCCAAGCCCATGGATAAGGAGGACCCACTGTACACTGAGAGTCCCATCAAACTTGGTGGGGCTAACTTATGCATAGGATTGCGGGCCCAGCCCAAATGTGTGGATTTGAATTTCACTATCTTCCCCTTTTCTCCTGCTTACTGAATCATGTTCAGAGAAATGGCAACTCTTGACTTGTCCTGGTTTTGTTTTGTTTGGAGTACTTCGGATTCATTATGTAGGCATCACTATTGCAATTTTCAAATTTTGGTTGAAAATGTGAGGAAGTACCTTGTGGTTCCAGCTTCTTTCAAGATGCTCTTCCTTGGAACATGTGCTATCACTGCAATGCTCAAAGTAGATGGCGGCCCTACCCATAAACACTGATTAGACACACTTCTCCTTTGCTGCTGCTGCTATTTTGTAAGCTGGTTTGAGCAGTTTTTCCCAGTGGTGCAAGTATTAGCAGTTGGACATCCAACTCCCACTGAAATCCAACAGGTTTGGAGAAACTTAACTGAAGGCAGCTCTAGTTTACACATTTGTTTTCTGCAAAGATTTCCCATCACTGTGGTAGCTCTTGTTTTGAGTGAGTAGAAGCCTATGAACTTTGAAGACACCAGGCACGTACATAGAGACAGAAATCAGGCATTGTTTGTAAGAGTTTGTCAGTCTGTGCTTTGAATTGCCATGGGCTAACTTCATAAAGTTCTGTGCTTTTCTCTGCCTGTGATTGTAAGAAAGTGCCCAATTTGCCTGTGCTCTGCCAAACTACATTCCCGTCTGACAGATGTTGGCTTTCTTGGTAGGTTTTTAGTCTGTTGGATGTGCGTGTGTGTATGTGTGTCACAATCACATCAAAGATGCTCTTTTGAAGTTCCAAATTCGTATCCTACATTTTTTTATTCATTTATTTTTTAGTTTAATTCTACTTAGTTTTGTACAAGAGAATGGAAAAGGAACCAGTCAATGTCCATAGGAAATCTACCTAGGTTATTGATGTTAACCGCATAGTTGTAATAGGCCTTGGCAAGATGGTACAGGTAATTCATGACTCTTTGTACTTTTGCATCCAGGGCACTCTAACCAAAGTATTGATTTGTTTTATCAATTGATTTGATTTATTAATATTTTAAGTGACACTGATATTTCTGATTAAAATGATTCATGGTATTTTGTCCTGCATCCATATAGAACCATGTAAATAGTAATCTGATTTCTTTGGCTACAGTCCAGGGATACTATATGTGGGTGAGGATTGCACATAGCTAGAGCTTTCTCTGGAAGCAGAAGTGACCATCCTCTTCCACTAAGCATAGGTTTGTTTCTTCAGCTGTATTAACTGCTGCAGTGAGAATTGTGTACCCAGTTCTCACTGCATTGTAGAATTTCCTTTCAAAGGAGAATCATAATAGATGGCTGATTCAGAAGTGCTTTTTAAAACACTCTTATTTAACTAAGGGCGCAATCCTGACTCTCCCTTGGGCTGGCGAAAGTCCCTTGCACAGGCCCAGGAGGGTCACAAATGTGCCATGAGGCACGTTTGCACCTCCTGGAGAGTTGGCTGGGTCAGCACACGGAGGCTGAATTCAACTTCTGCGCTGACAGATGGATCAAGCCTTGCATCGGCTGAGCTTGGCCAACACAAGGCTCTGGGATGAGCAGAGAGGAGGTGGGAGGGAGACATTCTGGGGTAGGGGAAGGGCGGACGGGGAGTTGTTATGCTGGATCCATACCCAAGTGGTGCGGAGCAACTTCAGGCCGCTCCGTTCTCCTTGGACTTGTAGCACCTCAGGAGGTGGCGCAAGTCCAAGGAGACCCATAGGGGCTGCAGTGGCTTCCCTGGGGGTAAGAGTTTCCCCTTACCTTTGGCTGAGCCACTTTGCAGTCCTATCTTGTGCTGGATGCAGTGCAAGTCTCCTGGCTTGCCTGTTCCAGTGCAGGCTGGAATTGTGCTGTAAGACTTTGAACTATAAAATGCAATGAAATTTCATTGCTTTAACTCTTACTGTTTTTTTAATTCTGTTTTTGAAAATAGTTGAAAACCACATTCCAAATTTTATTAATGTATTTTGAATCCTGAAGACTTGGGTCTGAGTGACTTCTAGGCCACTGAAATTATGTTATTACATCTAATAATAGAACTTTAACACTCTTAGTGCTGAATAACTTTTTTCCCTTCTCTCCCTTCTAAAAACAGAAGCTGGCAGGCTGAAAAACAGTCGGCTCACAGGACGGACTTTCTGGCTACTGACCATTTAGCTGGTAAGTTACAGATCAGGGTTGTAAAAGGTTTGTGCATCCAACTTCTTGCTCATTAACCATTTGGAACACGAGATTTTTATAATCCCCATCAATCATCCATGGGTGTCTCAGCACATCTCTAGTTCTTCTCCTAATTAGCTGTACCACAGAATGGTTTCTAGGAAAGATATTCAGGTAGTTGGTGCACTCTTAATGTATCCTGGTTATCTTGCTTATAGTTTCTGTTTAAGCCACACATCCTGCATTTTCAGATCTGGAAAAACTTGGCAGAGTATGAAAAGTTATAGCACTAAAATTCCTTGCATCTTATTGGGAATATTGATCAGATGCAGAAGCTAAAGATTGCTGTTTCTATTTTAAAAAAAATCTTATGAGTATGTTGAATGGCTTGGATATTGCACTAGACATAAATATTTTTGTGACTGCAGTCCACTAATGGCACCATCTTATGCATGTCTGCTCATAAGTAAGCCCCATTGGGCTCAGCAGGGCTAATTTCCGGCTAAATGGGTATGGGATTGCAGTCATAGTAATTTAAGGCCCTCCATAAAACTGAAGGTGGATTTCAGCTTTTGTTAAAACTGGATTATTCCTAGAGTAGTGATAAGGGTGCATTGTGCCCTTAATATTTTTACCCCTTTAAAGCAATATCCAAAGTTTAACAAAGCAAACAAGAAAAATGACAAAAATGATTATGGAAAGTAAGGAGGAAAATTTACACTGGGACTTTTTAAACTAGTATCTGGATTAGTTCAGAAGAAGATGGATAAAAGAGAATATAAAAGACATATATAATAGTGTAGGGAAAGTGAAAGGGAATTATGTACCTATTCCTGTAATTTAGTTGAGTGTCATCTAATTAGCAGACAGCAAGGTAATAAAGGAAGCACCTTGAACACAGTGCACAACCTACCTATGCCATGGGGTATTTGAAAGTTAGCATTGTGTAATTAGATTAAAAGTAGTGCTACAGAGTTTTATGGACTGTTAGCCAAGTTAGCTGGGTTTATGAGTCCTTGCCTCCAGATAACCTTCACTTCCTGTAGTCAGAAACAAGAAATGAATATTGACTGGATTGTCCAGTTTCTTGTAAAGAGCAATTATACTTACTTTGCCATTGCTGAATCTGGCAATTGTTGGACTGGATAATGACCTAGGGAAGTGGTTCTAAAACTCTCTGGAGAGTTTGAGAGCCAATAAGTCTTTGCTGAAGGCAGCAGAGGGAAGGCAGTAACGTGATGCCCAGCATTGTGCTGCTGTGGAAGGGCACAGGGGCGTGCTTCCGCTCAACCCTGCCTGCAGCAGTCTCCTGGGGGAGACTGAGGAGCCCGGCGCCAGCCTCAACAAGGATCTCCATGCAGCGCAGACCCGCCCAGAACACGATTGCAACTACTTCCTGTTTCTTAATTGCAAAACTGGAACTGGTTGCATTCAGGAGGGGCCTGCTCTGCGTGGAGAGCCTTGCTGAGGCTGGCACTGGGCTGCTCTGAGCCCCGGGAGGCTGCTGCAGGCGAGGAAGAGTGCAAGCGCACCCCTGAACCCCAATTCGAGGTGCAATCCAGGGGATCACGTCTCTTCCTTTCACCCCTCCCCATCCCTTAAGTGTGCAGAGCCTAGGGCCCTCAGGCTGGGATGTTGCAATGCCCCAGTTTGAGAACCACTGACCTAGGGGACTAAGCAGATCACCAACTTAATCATGAGCCAGCAGTGTGATGTGGTTGCCAAAAAAGCAAGTGCAATATTGGGTTGTATGACCAGAGGAAGCATCCAGCTCACAAAAATAATAATTCTACTCTGCACTAACCAGGCCTCACTTGGAATGATTCATCCAGTTTTGGGTATTTTATTTTAAGAGGGATGTTGATAAGCTAGAACAGGTTCAGAAGAGGACAAAGATGGCAGGGGGTCTGGAAACCAAATCTTATGAGGAGTGGTTAAAAGAGCTTGGTATATTTAGCTTAAAGAAGACTTAAGGAGATATGGTAGCTGTCTTCAAGTCTCTAAATGGCTGTCACACAGAAGGGGAGTGCTTGCTGTCTGATTCCCGGGGGTAGTATGTATAGAACCAAAAGACTGAAACTACAAGGAAGTAGATTTGGGGTAGATGTGAGGAAGAATTTCCTCACTGTAACAGGTGTCTGGCACTGGAACAGTTTTCCTTGTGTAATAGTTTGCTCTCCCGCATTGGAGATTTTCAAGCAGAGCCTGGATGGTTGTCTATTGGGGATACTATAGTAGCTTCTTGCACTGAGCAGGGGACTGGACTAGATGACCTCGAAGATCCCTTCCAACTCTAGCATTCTATGATCCCCATAGAACCTTGCATTGATCAGACCTGGTTATGGTTACCCATGCACTGATGACTTTGAAACCGAAGAGTTAAAATGTACAATTTGTAGAACTGTCTGTAAAAACCTTTTGGACAACTGGTTCAGAATGCAACCAGTACGTTGTTGATCAGAGCCAGGGGTAGTGATCATATTGCATCCCTTTTGTACTGCAGTTGTGCTCAGCATCTGTGGGGGTTCCGTTCCTGGAACCTCAGCAGAAGCTGAAATCTGTGGATAATCAAATCTGTGGGTCAGGGCATGCTAACCCTTCGCATTTGTAGAGCTTTGGAGGTCCTTTGTGATACAAGGTCATCTGCAAGAGGGATCTGAAGGCCTTAGACCACAACAAGTGGGAAACCTTGGCCTCTGAGAGGCCCGCTTGGAGGCAGGCTGTGCAGCATGGCCTCTTCCAGTTTGAAGAGACACTTGGCCAACAGACTGAGGCAAAGAGGCAAAGAAGGAAGGCCCACAGCCAGGGAGACATGCCAGGGACAGACTGCACTTGCTTCTGGTGTGGAAGGGATTGTCACTTCGGAATCGGCCTTTTCAGCCACACTAGACGCTGTTCCAGAACCACCATTCAAAGCGCGATACCATAGTCTTTCGAGACTGAAGGTTGCCAAGAGAGGAGGGCCAGTGAGGCTGTGTGCAGCCTCCCTGACCCTCAGGAAGACTTCTGAGGCTTCCGGAAGGCCAAAAACAAGAAGTGCCAATTTTCTGTCTTCTGGAGGTCTCAGAAGGCCTCCTTAGGATTGGGGAGGCCACATTCGGCCTCCCCGACCTTCAGAAGGCCCTCCACATGCCACCAGTGCACAACACTGAATCCGTGGGTCCTGAATCCACAGTTATAAAGGCGTGACCAGTATCTGCATGGGCTGCATGTATTTTTTTTTTTATACAATTCAGTATAGAGGATGCCTGTAAACTCCTTACCTGAATAGTTTGAAGGACTGTGTCTTTCCATAAAGATCCACCCATACTATGAGGATATTTAGAAATATATATTTAGCCCAGTTGCGGATGCTATCTCTTCTGAAAACAGGGTTGGTAGTGACTCATGATAGGGCCTTCTTGGTTGTGGTGCCTGTAGAATTCACTTCAACTGGAGGTTAAAACTACTTCTATGTTAATGTCCTGAAGGGGAGTTAAGATGTTTTTATTTTGCTTAACCTATGACTGACAGCTGACTGTTGCTGCAGGGTGTCTGTTAATATTTATTCTGCTTTTGTTATACAACTGGTGTGTTTGTGTGTGTGTACACATATTTGATTTTTGGTACTGGTTGGGCATCCCTTATCCAAAGTGCTTGGGACCAGAAGCATTTTCGATATCAGATTTTTCCATATTTTGGAATATTGGCATATATATAAAATGAGAGATCACGGGAATGGGGCCCAAATCTAAACACAAAATTTATTTGTCTCCTATACCACTTATACGCATAGCCTGAAAGTAATTTTATACAATAAGTTTAATAATTTTTTTGCATGGAACAAGGTTTGATTTTATTTCTTTAGGGAAAAAAGTAAAAAAAAAAAGTCACGTTGGCACTCAAAAAAGTTCCATATTGCATATTTCAGAATTTTGGATAAGGGATTCCCAACTTGTATTGTTTTCCTTGGACAACCTGCTAGTAAGAATCCATTCCCTAGAGCAGGGACAGCTTCACCTCCAGCAGACCAATTTGTGATGGATACAGAAGAGACACTGATTTAATCAGCAACTTTTCTAGACAACATCTTTTCACTTACTATTCTTGAAGTCTAAAAATTCCAGCGTTAGTTATATCAAAATTATTGTGGCTATCTGTCATGGTCCTTTAAGGTTGGGGGTGGTGTTAGCACTCAGCTGATATTTCTAGCAGGCAAATAAGTGTCCTGATGTTGTTGCATCCTTTTTCCTGACCTTGAAGGACTTGTATTGGTAGTGGTTGCAAAGCACTGATTATTTTCCTATCTAGGAAGAGTACCGTGGTACACTTTGCAGACAAGAGAAGGACTGTTTTGGCCAGGAAGAGGTGCTATCACTTGCCTTCTCAACTAGCAATAGTTTCTGCTTTTGCCAAGGATGTGGCTAATTTTGCCAAGGATGTGACTTGACTCAAAACAACTTAAAACAAAAATCCACCACACCAGTGACCATCATGACAGTCTCTTTTCTTTCCCATTACTAGTGGCATACCCGGATACGGTGTGGGTGGGAAATCGACCATGAGCTCCGTGGCAGTTTTGACCCAGGAAAGCTTTGCTGAACATCGCAGTGGTCTTGCTCAACAGCAGGTGAAAGGTAAGATTGCAGGACAAGGCTGCTGTGAAATCCCATTTAACTACTAGACCAGGGGTGCTCACACTTTTTTGGCTCGAGAGCTACTTTGAAACCCAGCAAGGCCCAGAGATCTACCAGAGTTTTTTTTACAATGTTCGCGCCATCATAACATATAACATTTATGTGTACAATGTATGTTGGTGTACCTTGAGCCCCACTGAGTATAACAGGACTTACTCCTGAGTAGACATGCCTAGGATCAGGCTGTGAGGCTGCAATCCTAGCCACACTTAACTGAGAGTAAGCCCCATTGAGTACAATGGGCCTTACTCCCGGCGTTTCCTCCCAGAGGGACCTGAAGGGGGGGGGGTCGGCACTCCGCGATCTACTCATTTTGCCTCGCGATCTACCGGTAGATCGCGATCCACCTATTGAGCACCCCTGTACTAGACAGATGCAGTATCTTCTACTGCCTCTCGGTACTTTGAAGATTGCTTTCCTCTCTGTGGGAGGAAGTCACAGGTATGCTGCATGCTGTTTGTTCATTATCTGTCTTTGTGGCATATTGCAAAATCTAGATCGTATGCGATAATGTGGGGCTAGGTTAATGTATAGAGGATCTTGCTGTGGAGCAGGAGGTTAGGATAGATGACCATTGGGTTTTTTCTAACCCTGTAATTCTATAGCTGCAACCTTATCATGTTTCCATGCACAGCAGCCTGAGTGATTAAATATTTGTTGTTCTGCTCGGGGTTTCATAGTGGTGAGCTGAACAAGGTAAGCACAATATGAACAGCAGTTCTAGGTCTGCTTACATTTTTATTATATTTATTCATTCTTTCTCACAATCTAGTCAGCTCCTCTTCTCAAGATTATAAAGAGAATAAGAATTATTTTGTTTCATGGTGACATAAGTTACAGGCAGATATAAGCCAATGAGTAAATAGAATTTAATAAGAATGATTAGGTATCAGGGGGGTTGATCAGTGAAATCCCAGCCCATGCACAATTGGATTGGATAAAACCATGTTAAGATTTAATAGATGCAACCTAAGGACTCTTCCAGAGAATATGGTACAGCAAAGTTATGTTGGTGAGGGTCAGACTGTTTGCAAATGTGTAGTCACCCTTGAAAGCTCTGCCTACCTAATAAAATATTAACAAAATAAGCAGGAGAAATCCATTAGGAAAATAACTTGCCATTATAGCAAGCAGTTGGAGGGCAGCAACTCATAGCCAATGTCAATAAATAGCTTGAAATTGACTCTCGGATAAGGCTGTTCTGACATTAGAGTTGTGTGAGCTGATAATCAGATTGTGTTTAACTAAACCCATGTGCCGGAATTCCATTGGCTGTAATGATGGTGCGGCACCATTCATGAGGGCACTGATCATGTGTGTAAACTGTTTATGATGGGATAAACTCAGATTTCTACAATAAATGCTTTTGGCTAGAATGGTCAAAAACAGGCTGAACTTCTATGCAAGGTGACCTGGAAGAACACAGTTGGATTTACTTCTGTGTAGACACATAGGCTTGCAGCCTAAGTTAATTTTGATTCTGTGTGTGGGGGGGGGGGAGGGAGAGAGAGAGAGAGTTTAAATCACCTGAAGCCTTTTTCTGTTGCCAAACCAGAGTGCGTTAAGAATTACTGAGGATGGTAGAAGGGTCAAATAAACAACTGATGTGTGTTGCCTGTCCATGAAATCCTTCTTTGTTTCCTTGCTTGCTCCATTCTAGTTACAGTTTTAAATGCTGAAGAAGAGAATGACCCTCCAACTTACAAGGATGCCTTCCCCCCTCTCCCTGAGAAAGCAGTGTGTTTGGAACCTGCCCAGGAACCTGCTGGTGCCTGGAGCAAAATCCGACCAATCAAGGCTTCTGTCATCACTCAGGTAAGTGCATAGAGGATTTTCTTTACTCTTATTTTTCACTGTCCATATGAAATGCAGATCAGGCATTCTAAAAAGCAACTCCTTCAGTGTAAGCAAAGCTTATACTGTTTTTCAGTTATTTTTCAACATGGTATTGCAGAGAAGAAAGCATTGTAGGCAAGAGGAACTGAATAACTAGAGCTTTGCTAGGAGAAGGGCTTCATGTGCCTGACTTCATAGTTTGGAGAGGTCTGTAGGTGTCAAGTGAGGAATTTCCATGTATTGGCTTCTATTCAGTTAGTGATATCGTAAGCTCTGAAAAAAGATGCTGGAGTACTCATTGTGTGCCAAGCTGGAGAGATGTGCAGAATAGCTGATTTCCTGGAAGTACCTTCCAAGCTGAAAGATGGTATCTCTTGTTTTGAAATCTTAAGTCTCTCTTATTCCCATCATTAGTGTTGCACCCAGATCTCGCTGAGGAGTTTGGTGCTTAAGGCATGATCTCTGTTCATTGTGCAGCTAAAAGATGGTAAGCTTATTGTAGTGCAAACTGAAAAAGCCATTGTTTTACTTGAGCAGGTGTTCCATGTGCCGCTGGAAGAGAGGAAATACAAAGACATGAACCAGTTTGGGGAAGGAGAGCAGGCCAAAATTTGCCTAGACATTATGCAGAAGACGGGGGCTCACCTGGAACTGTCTCTTGCAAAGGACCAGGGACTCTCAATCATGGTCTCTGGCAAGCTAGAAGCAGTGATGAAGGCTCGGAAGGAGATCGTAGCCCGGCTTCAAACACAGGTGACTTGACTTTTATTTCTTCTTGCTGTATGACCTTCCTCAGGCATGGATGCCTCAAGATGTAGATGCTCATAAAGCTTAAGGTAGTTTTTAATGGTTTAGTTCACCTTTGTGCTGCATCTTACGTGTGCGATGGGTAGATTGGAAGGTTACCAGACCTTTAAAAAAAGTTCAAAAGTGAATTGCATAAATATGTCCTTCCTATGTACTTTGCCAGCGACTTGAAGCAATGTCCTTCAGAGCCAGGTAATGTCCTTCTGAATGCCAAATGCAAAGGAGTGGGAACAGGATATGGGTATCTTGTCTTATATGCTCCCCAAGGCATGTGGTTGACCACTGTGAGATACAGGAAGCTTGAGTAGATGGGCCCTTGGCCTGTTCCAGCAAGGCCCTTCTTCTGTTCTTAAGCATGTGAATACTTTCTACCTTTTTGTAATGGTCATGGGTGATGCATTCATTGCTGACTGGTTAGGTTCATACTTTGGACTAGATCAGCAGTTCAATCTGTAGTGCCCTTTACACTTCTAAAAGGAGTCTCAGGGAGCCCCAGAGCACTGACACATTCATAGAGTGGTGCAGTACCAACCCTAAACCTGAAGACCAGCAAAGAGCCAGAACTGGAGGGGAACAAGGAAGAAGAGCCACAAACAGGGGAGATGAAAGGGTGGATGAGCAAACTGTGCAGGGGGAGGATGGTGACCAGTTATGGTGTGCTTGTGGAGACTCTGGATGAGTCTCGGACCCCACTTTGAGAAACACGGGATTAGATGGGCTTCTGGCTTCACTTGATGACTTTTTATGCATAAAATAAGGTGAATTCTATTCACTGAATATAGGGTTATTGCCTAGACTCAACTGGCTGGCTACAGTTGGAAACGGTATGCTGGACTAGGGCTGCAATCCGGTACAGGCTTTCCTGAGAGCAAACCTCATTGAACACAATGGGAGTTACTTCTGAATAGACATGCATTGGATTGTGCTGTACATGAAGCTTTGTTCTGAATTTGCAGGGCTATTCAGATAATTTGTTCCAGAGGCTCCAGTTGCCATTTGGACTCTCATCCATTTTTACACCTGTTCTCATTTACCTTATGAGGACATTTCTAAAATAATTTATAAGTGGGGTGGAGATTCCAAAAACTTGCATTCATTTCTTTTGCCACATTTGCACTGTTTAATTGTATTGTCCTACAGTATGAAGAAAAGTGTGCCGTCAAGAGTTTCATGTCTTCATGTAAACAGTTTCTAATGTGGAATATTCTAATGTCCAGGCTAATTTTTAGTGCTTTACCCACATACCAACTTCATAACCAGAGGCTTGACTGTGTTAAGTTGCAGAAGAGAAAATCCAGATAGGTAGCGTCTCTGTGGTTTGTCTATCTTCCGATTGAGAAGCCTAGACATACACATTTCCTCTTAGTCATGAGATGCCATAAAAAGACAAGGAGTGGTGGCCTGAAGAGTCAAAATGTTTTGACTTTGCAGATTTACGTGTTTTTGTTAGAAGCAGATGTCCATGAAATATCATGTTGGCGTCAAGCTAACCAGTAAAGCCACGTCCGCTAAAATATGAAAGAATAAACCCAAGTGGATTTGATGTATACATGAAAGAACCTGATTTTGAACACATTGAAGGATACGTTTTGGAAAAGAACATGGCTTGATTCTGTGAAGGGAATATGGAATTCTTCAAGAATTCTGTTGATAAGGAATAAAGCTGACTTCGAGATTGTTCTTTAGTTCATTTCACACATTGTATCCAAAATCCTATTCCTATGGGTATAATCCTCCCTTTGACTGCTTGTGAAAATGTGTTGGGAGAAGCCAAAGCCTTATATGGATCTGTGACAATGTGAAGAAGTTGCTGGGTGCAGCTTCAAGATTTGTAGCTTCTAGATTAATTCCACAGACCCCTCAGACCAAGACAAACTCTTTCTTTGGTACAATAGACTGCAGCAAGGGAAGCCCACTCTATATAAAACATAGTTCAGACAAGATGCAGCAATTGGCTTCAGGGGTTTTCCAACATAATTGTGTCTGATGTGCATTTAAAATGTTTACCTTCTAGCTCATAAAATCATGTTAATTTATATATTCAGCAAAATCAAGCTGTAAAGCTTGTTTTGCACTGTGTCATTTCAGTCTGTTTGGGAGGCTGCGTGTTTGAACAAATTTCTGACCCCACCTCTATTCCCAGAAAAAAATAGCCTTCCCGGATGTGGAAGCATCACATATTAAGCAGGGAGTGGAAGCTAGTAAAACTGAGTGGATTGGATGTGTGCATGTGAGGTAGAGATTTATTTGAATATATGGACAGACCTCTTGTCTCTAATGGTTGTATGCAGTGGTACACCTTGGCAGGTGTAATTTTTTGACCGCTGCATCATTAAATGGTAGGAGATGAACCTGCTGGAGTTCTGTAAAGGCACTAAAGAGCATAGTACTCTACTGAGTTGGTCAATCCAGTTTCTACACTTATTGAGATGGATCTATTGAACCACAAGCTTGTGATTTTCACTCTACTGCATGATTTCTGCTGCAGGCTTCAGCAACGGTGGCTATTCCCAAAGAGCACCACCGCTTTGTCATTGGTAAAAATGGAGAGAAGTTGCAGGACCTTGAGCTCAAAACTGCCACTAAGATCCAGATCCCCCGCCCAGATGACCCCAGCCACCAGATCAAGATCACCGGCACCAAAGAAGGGATTGAGAAGGCTCGTCATGAGATCCTGCTGATCTCTGCTGAGCAGGTAAACAACTTTTTCACCTTAACTGCCTTCAGGATCAACTCCTCTTTTGGAGGGAGCACTATAGCACAAGCTGGACCTACGTCCTGACAAACATACAGTTATTCTGTGGGAAAATGCATCCGTGAGGCCATCTGCGAGCCTCAACCCACGTGGGATTTGCGGTCACAACACTTCAGTCAGGGGCTTCTCCCCCCCTCCTGTCTTTATTTCCTTGTCCTTGTAGATGTGAATTCACTCAGTCTTTGAGGTTCTTTTTCCAAACTTCCTAGCATCCATCTCAAGAATTTCATTCTAAGGAATATGGAAATATTGGTAGGCTAGATATTGTCTAAGGCTAGATATTCTTTGGTGTCTTGGCCAATGCTGTACAAAAGCCCACTTTTTCCCATTTTATTTCTCAGGATAAACGTGCAGTAGAGAGGCTTGAGGTGGATAAGGTATACCATCCTTTCATTGCTGGCCCTTTCAACAAGCTGGTGAGTGAGATCATGCAGGAGACAGGGACGCGCATCAACATTCCACCTCCCAGTGTCAACAGAACGGAAATAGTCTTCACTGGAGAGAAGGAGCAGCTGGCCCAAGCAGTGGCCCGTGTTAAGAAGATCTATGAGGAAAAGGTATGATTCTTACATGGTGTCTTCTTGCAATGTCATATCGGAAAACATCACAAAACCTTCAATAACAGCTCTGAGGTCTTTTCTGAATTCTTTTTGTAAATAAGCTTCCTCCTTTTTCCTAACAGTACATATTTTTGTTGAAGGGGGAAAAAATTCTGAGATTATAGAACTAAACTTGAAATGATTAATTCCACTCTTCTGCTTCAGGATGTTACAGAAAAGCTGCATAAACTTTACAGAAAACCGAACATACAGAAAAGCAGAAAATTGGCATTTTTATGGCCAAAAAGAGAAAAGGAATTTAAAACCATCCAGTTTAAAAAACAAAAAGTAGTTACAACCTGGTTGTAACTAGTTGCAGTTGGTTGTAACAAACAGTTGCAACCTAGAATTGCTGGCTGCTTGGAAACAATACAGATGGATTATAGGAATGAATGGCAGAAATGGGAACAAGTGTCATTTTCCTGTAGCTGCTTCTGATTCCACCAGACTCCAGAAAATGACAATTGGATATTGAGCAAGGTTAATGCCAGCTGGTTTTCCTACCTCTTTCTGTCACACCTAGGGGAGTTCACCTTGCCTTGTCTCTTCTTTCTTTCTGAAACCTTTATTGGCATATCAAACGATTAACAATTGTACTTTACAATTGACATGACAATTTGCATAACACTCAACAATTTAAACAAGATACTAGAATTATTTAAATTCTAACAGCGTTACTTTAAGGATCTCGGATAAATAACCAGCAACAGCTGCAGTTAGGGAATCACAAACATCACTCATAAACTTGGAGAGAATAATATCAGAGGGGATAAGGTCAGAAGGGATCCAAGAATCAAGGTAATGATTCCGAATATCAAAGTGTGCTGGGCAAAGAAAGAGTATATGAAACAAAAAATCAGGAGTCTCATGACAAAAGAGACAGCCTTTTCTCCCGTGGAATGTTAAAAAAATGGCCAGAATGAACTGCTGACGGGAAAATGTTGAGGCAAGCTAACATAAAGGCTTGTCTATGTAACGGATTGGTTAATGTATAAAAATAATTAGATGCATGATTAAAGGATGGGGCCAAACCAAGGGAAAGAGGGGAACAAACAGAATTGAGACTATTACTTAGATAATTGAATTCAAGTGCTAAGAGCTTGTCTTTTATCAATGAATATGCTCTTGGAAGACTCATATCTGCCAGGGATTCTAATGAGAGGTCGAGAGAAGCAAGTTTATTTTCTATCAACTGAAACCAAGAAGAAAAATAAGAATCTCTTAACAAATCATATAATAAGGAACCGGAATGAGAATTTAAAAACAGCTTAAGCCAATATTTAAAAGTAAGTAACCAGGCTGTAGTTGTTGGAAGATGGATACCTAATTCTAGGATAATTGTGGAAACACGAATTAAATTTGGAATCCCTAGAATTCTACGAAAAAAAGATGCTGCGATCTGATCAATATCCTTATTAATTGCTTTAATCCAAATTGGGGCACCATAAAACAAATGAGAAAGAATTTTGGACTGAAAGATCTGGATAGCAGCAGGAACATACTGGTTACCTTCATTATAAAAAAATTTTAAAATGGCTTTAAGTTGGGGAGAAAGAGATGAAGTGATAGCTTTCTTATGAAGAGACCAAGAAAGTTTATAATGAAATATAAGACCCAAATATTTATAAGACTGGACTTGCTTATATATATTTGGACCTATCATCCATGTTGTAGGGGACCAAGAGCGGGAAAACACCATAATTTGAGTTTTGTTTGAATTGATTGTTAGGTCATTTAGTGTACAGTACTCCTGAAATTTAGCCAAGATGCAGCGAAGTCCAGATTTAGTTAGAGATAATAGTACTGCATCATCTGCATACAAGAGGGTAAAGACAGGGACCCCGTTTAGAACCGGAGTAGAATGAGTAGAAGAAGAAAGAAAAGAAGGTAAATCAGATAGAAATAAATTTGAATAATAAGGGAGCAAGGATACAACCCTGGCAGACACCATTGTGAATAGGAAATCTGTCAGTGAGAATATTAGAATTTGGGATCCGAACCTGACAAATTTTGAGAGTGTAATTGGCGTAGCAGGAATAATAAACGCAAGTCTATTCCCCATTTAAGTAGTTTAGACCATAAAAGGTCTCTATTCACAGAATCAAAAGCACCTTGGAGATCAACAAATGCAGCAAAAAGGTTAGCTTTATTATAAATAAAATACTTCTCTGCTAAATAAGTCAACGTAAAAATATGATCAAGGGTAGAAGCTCCTGCCCGAAAACCAATCTGTTCCTTTCCGGGGAGGTTTTTAGAAATTGACCAAGAAGAGAGTTTTGTTAAAAGATACTTTGAATACAATTTTCCAATGTTTGATAATAAACTTATTGGGCGATAATTTGAGGGTGATGAAGGGTCACCTTTTTTGTAGACTGAAATGAGAGTAGATGTCAACCAGGCATCAGGAAAACGACCTGTGGAATTAACCAAGGTAAAAAAGGATGCAAGTGGTTCTGCCCACCAATTGGGATTATTAGACAAAGTCTCATTCAAAATGTTATCGGGCCCAGGAGCTTTACCGGGTTTTAAAGAAAGAATTAACTCATGTATTTCATTAGGGGAAACTTTGTCCCCAATTCAACTTCCCAGCAGTACTCCACAGGATCTCTTGGAATGGCCTTGTCTCTTCACCACTGCGAATGTGATTTGGAACGGAGAGTGTTCTTGCTTTTATTGTATTCTTTGGCCTTTCACATCTTGCTGCTAACACTGTCTTTAGAACTGCTCCAAACATGATCTCTACAGAATTTATATAAATACAATGTTTTTCTTCTAGATCGGAACAAGAGTAGGTTCCCTTTCCCCTTTGCACACTCTTCATCCATATGATTTTGAAGGAGAGGAGCTAGTAGACAACCAGACCATCAGTTCACAAGTGCATTTTTGGTTACTGGCACTGAAGCACAAACAGATCCACTGACTGTTTAATCTTCTAATCAGGATCGGATAGCCATAGAAAGAACCCTGGTCATAGGGGAACCAAAAACACATGAAGCATGTACTGAATAGTGAACTGCATACAGATGTGGGTCTGTCTTTATAAAAGAGGATATGCAATCCTGCTATGACATGTGCTTTGATTAATTTGACATATGCTTGTGCCTCCCTTCTATAATGCACACACAGAACAAAAGTTTCATTTGCATGCCTGCCTGTCTTGTCTCTGTTTTTCTGTGGGGACAAAGTTTTTCACTGCCTGTGTTTTACGACTTGCAGACAGGTAGGCATGCACCTTTTTTTCCTCTTGTGACTAATGACCTAGCTCCTTTGTCTCCCTCCACAGAAGAAGAAGACTACCACCATTGCCGTGGAGGTGAAGAAGTCCCAGCACAAGTATGTCATCGGCCCCAAGGGGAACTCCCTGCAGGAGATCTTGGAAAAAACTGGAGTCTCGGTCGAGATCCCACCCACTGACAGCAGCTCGGAAACTGTGATACTGCGTGGTGAACCTGAAAAACTTGGGCAAGCACTGACTGAAGTCTATGCCAAGGTAACCTGGATACAGCTCAGCTGTACTTAAGTATAGTTAATGAATACTTAACTTTGATAAGTTGCTAGAGTACAGTGTTTAAAACACATATAAGCTCATTTAGCTATAATATGCTTCTAGAAGTCTTATATCTGTACACAATTATAATTGATAATTGGAGTCAATAGTCTTATTGTACCATTGTGGCTTCCTGCTGAATAAAAAGTGCTGGAGTCTGCAGCTTCTTTTTTGGTAGCTGGCTGGAAAATTGTGTATCAAGGCTATTGAGTTGTGATGAGAACTAATGTTTGCTATTTGTGTGGTTGAGGCTGGTGTATGTTCAGGGAATTTTGATAGCAACAATGTCGTCCTCTTCTAGGCCAACAGTTTCACAGTCTCCTCTGTCTCCGCCCCCTCTTGGCTTCATCGATTCATCATTGGCAAGAAAGGGCAAAACCTGGCCAAAATTACTCAACAGATGCCAAAGGTATGAGACCCCCTTAAGAAGTATAAAGAAAATTGGGTGACTTTTTTGGCTTTGCATATATCCAGGTTCCTGTACATGGGGTCAAAGATTCTGAGGAACTTTTACTCTTATGACAGAGAGAAATCAAACTGACAAGTTTAGAAATGGAAAAAAAAAAAACAGGTTCCTTTGTCACCGCCTCCTTTTTGGAGATGTAGATTTGGAATAGGTAGATTTTCATAGAAACTTCAGGTATTTTATATTTAATAGATATATAAATATTTGACTGACTTTTTGACCAGGTAGTCTTTTAAGGTGGCTTTCAGTAATAACTTAAAGTATAATACTACAAAACAATTGCAAACCTTTTCACTACTTAAAAAATAAAATAAAAATATAAAAAATTTCACTTAATTTAAAAAATATAAATGCACAGGATGCCTTGAAACCTCGCTGCTTGCAGAAGAAAACAGCATCTGCTGCTGCAGCACTGATATAATAAGTTATATGCTGATACTTAATTTTCTCTTCATTGAAAGGTTCACATAGAGTTCACTGAGGGAGAGGATAAAATCACTTTGGAGGGACCCACTGAGGATGTCAATGTGGCTCAAGAGCAGATTGAGAGCATGGTCAAAGATCTGGTGAGTTCTCACTATAGTTTCTGGTTGAGTAGTCATCCTCTCAGATGATGGCCTGGTTCAGATGATTATCTAAACTAATGTTTATTGACTGTTGTTTAGATTACCATGAACAACCTGCAGACTGTGGGCATTCCTTCTTTCTTTGCGCATGAGAGGATGAGCTTTCCCTTCTATTTTTTATAAAACCATGGTTTGTCTGGTGTACAGTATTTTTTTTGACTAGAATTAGACTACATCACAGTTCCCAGAGCTCAGACATGATGCAGTACTGTGGTTCAGTCAAAAGCAGGAACTTCCATTCTCCTTTTCTTGTACATGAGAGGGGAGGGAGCATGCAAGTCTGTGGCTCATTGTAGCTTATTCACAATCATGATTTTTTGGACCAGGCTAAACAGTTAGCAAGCTGCACATGCAGTGTAACGTAGTTCTGTCTTGTCTATTACTCATACTCTCAAACCAACAAGCCTTTGCCTTTGTTTAGCACAAATGTGCTGATTGTATTTAATGGCAAAGCAAATCCACTGTGTTCAGGGGACTTGACTTCTTGTATGTGTGCTTCACGCTGCCATAAAATTGTTGCCAAAATGAAACAAAAGTACCTTTTTCAGTGGAATGGCCATAAAGAGAACTAAGGGCTGTGTTAGAGTATGTTGCAGGTGACAAACTAGAGGAATTTCTGAATGTCCCAAAACTGTGTGTCTTTTATTAAGCTGTTCAAGTTCTCCATAACATGTGGGTGTAATAATTTCTAGTTATTTATGGTGTCATAGATATTACTGTCCTGTCTCGTTTTTGTTTGGGCTGAAGAAGCATATCATTGCCCCTGATATTGGCTAACTATGGACTGCTCTTTGCAGATCATCCGGATGGATTACTCTGAAATCAATATTGACCATAAATTTCACAGACATCTCATTGGAAAGAGTGGAGCCAACAGTGAGTTAGATATTTATTCTCTGTGTGCGTGATCTTCTTAGTTTCCTTTTGTATGCCTGACAAAGATGCTGGCTCCTTAGGTCTAAGATGGATAGAATTTCGTCTGGTATCATTAACGTGGCTCTCCAGTTTTTCAAGGAAGCTGACTTGGAGAACTGGTTGTTTGGTTACTGAAATAGTAACCCTTAGTTCCCTTAGTAAGGAACAGATTGTGCACTACATAGGAACAGTTGGATATAGGAAATGATGAATGTGTTTATGAGAAATTCTGGAGCCAACTCTGTCACGCCTTCCTCCTCTCCTGGGTTATTCTGTTGTACACACATTTATGTACTTGTGTCTTTTGTTAAACTTCTTATTGACTTAGAGCCCAATCCTGTGCTCGGCGGAATGACTTCATGCCACCGAGCACTGTCGCAAATGTAACGTAAGGCACATTTGCGAGCCTCTCTGCCGGGCTCCCACCCATGCTAGCGCAGCGCTGGCCGGTGCTGGGCTAGCGTGGAGCAGTTGCCCAGCCTCCGCAGCTCGGTGATCTCATGGACGGTTAGCAAGGTAAGATGGGGGCAGGGAGGAGGTGTTTGGGGGAGGGGAAGGCCAGTGGGAGGCAGAGAAAGGGCGGGGGGAGGCGTGATGTGAAGGCGTAACGTGCCGGGGGGGAGGGAGGTGGGTCCACGGAGCTCCACCCTGCAGGATCCAAGGCACTCGTGGAGGGCTCGGGGCCCTACACGAGCGCCTTTACCTTAGCCCCATTGCGGAGCTGCTTACATTACCCAGGAGAAGGGGACAAAAGTTCCCTTCTCCCAAGGCACCTCCTGTGGTAGCCCGGGGCCATGCAGGATCCGGCAGCAGCCGTTTTCGATGCTGCCGAGCCTGGGCACCCTGGGCAGCTCAGGATTGTGCTGCCTGAAAACTGAACTCTCCCTTTCCTCTCTACTGGCTTGTCCTCCATGGGTATGCTGAAATCACCTGTAGCCTGCATAATTCTCAAAGGAGAAAGATGCTTGCTATGAAACTCTCTGAAGTTTTAATTGTAAAGGATGTGAAATGGATAAGCTTTCTTAGCAGAATCTTTGCATTGTAGTCAACAGAATTAAGGATCAGTACAAAGTGTCTGTGCGAATCCCTCCAGACAACGAGAAGAGCAACCTTATCAGAATTGAAGGAGATCCTCAGGGAGTTCAAGAGGCCAAGAGAGAGCTGCTGGAACTCGCGTCGCGTATGGTAAGTCAGAGAAAGTAGGACAGTGTTCAGGAGGGGAAAGAGTTGAGCATAAGCAAGGGTTTCAGCCAACTTTTCCCTTGTTCTCTCTGTAACTGAATGGCACATGAGTTTGATATTTGTGTTATTATCAGTTAATAAAATATAATTAGCTGGGAAATCGCTACCTACATTTGAAGTAAACGAGGGAGTGTTCATTTCAGCCTGGAGTATGCATCATAGGTACTATTTTGTATCTTTTTCAGGAAAATGAACGCACTAAGGACCTGATCATTGACCAGAAATTCCATAGAACTATCATTGGGCAGAAAGGTGAACGAATTCGAGATACCCGTGATAAATTTCCAGAGGTAATAAAATCTTTTTATTTATGTATATTTCTGCTCTTACAAGAAGCCTCTCATGATCTCTCATCCAGCTCACAGATAGTTCACACCTATTCAGAGTCAGCTGCCCTGCAACTTTAGGCATCCAGACCATTCACTTTGAATCCGATGCTGCCATTAAGTTGTCAGGATTTTTGTCTTTGTAGTTTTTGTGTTTACCGTGTTTTCAGGGAGTAGTTTGGGTTGGTTCCCTTTGCCTTCAGATGGGGGTCATAATTAGTGTTCAGATTTAAAGAAAAAACTTTTGACAGTTGCTGCCATCTCAAAAATGGAATGACAGCAGGAGTATACTAACCACTAAGTTCTGGACGCAAAGGCAACCTTTGTTTAGTATATTGCAGTGAAATATGCAAGGCTGTAGCAAAGACAAATAGGCAGCTCCACTACTCCAGAGATATTCTTCTAGCATCCATTTTTAACAAGTTTTTGGTGAATGATCTGTTTCAGGGTGGTGCAGAGTTGCCTACCTCTTCATGCTTCATTGTCTTGAAATGTGGTTCTTAGTGCTCAAATATTCAGCCTTCCTTAGCCTGCTGCTTTTTTTTTGTATTCTCTCCTTGCCCTGCTTTTATGCCATTCACTGCCTCTTTCTGGACGTTTCTGTTCCATCTTTGGAAATCTTCCTGTACTTTGTGTGATCCTGTGAGCTACTTGAACCAGCTTCTGTTACATGTGGCTCCTTCTTTCTTGCATTCCTGACTCTTTTCACAGTCTGGGCTGGATCTGCAACAGCTTTGCTGCAGGGAGGCACCCTCCAGTAGCTCTATTTTGGATGCTTCTTTAGACAAAAAGGGCTCTGAGCATCTTAGGCAAATGCTGATGTTTTTCTTCTTTTCCAAAGCAAGATTTATCATGGTGGTGTATAGCAATAACAGCCCAGAGGAAAACTGGGTGGTAGTGGATTCCTCAGTACTGAAAGAGCCACTTGGACATCTATGTAAATTGCACCTTAAATCGACCGTTTCTTGCAGGTTATTATCAATTTCCCAGACCCTTCCCAAAAGAGTGATATTGTCCAACTTCGAGGACCCAAGAATGAGGTGGAAAAATGCACAAAATATATGCAGAAGATGGTAGCAGATCTGGTAAGGGATGATTGCTTTGTTTTCACCTCCTGTTGCCCCTTCAGTACACTACTACTGTGGATAATTTGAGTTAAGAAATTGATTCATTTTAAGTGATGGAGCTGATGTGTTTTCTGATGGAAACAGTGGGAATCCTTTTAATCTAGGAAGCTGTCTTTAGTCCTTATCCAGTGTTGTTCAAAGATGACAAAGAGACTCTCTTCCCAACTCAAACCACTTCCTAGCAGTTAATTGGATTAATAAATACCACTGGCTTTCTTTTATCTGTTTCTTACTTATTCTGTTTTGCCAGTTCACCAGTCTTCATTGTCGTTCATCCCTTAATATGTGTCTCCTATAGCCCAGTCCTATACCTGCCAGTGCTGCAGGCTGCAGTGGTGTTGAAATGGCTACTGCTGTATCCTGTGGGGCCTGGGAGGCTGCTGGGGGTCTCCTTAGGGGAAGGGGACATTCGTTCCCTAACTACAAGTAAAGCCTAGGCCCAACAATGGGTCTCTTCGAGTCTGTGCCAGCTAAATCACTGACACAGACTTGAGAAGCTCCCTGTCTGGCTTTCAAGCCCAACACAGAGCATAGGATCTGACAGAGAAGACCACTGGTCCCATCTCCTTCTGGGCCAGTCCCTCCCCCTGCCCCCCTACCACCCTCCCAACACTTGTCAGCATTTCCCTTATTGCTACCAGCAGCTGGGGCCTTTTCTGTGGCACTGGCGAGGTGCCATAGGCCTCCCCGCCTGTGCTACTTGCTTTGCAGCACGTTTGCGGTATCCAGAGCCAGCCCCAAATATATGATAGACACACCATCTAGTTTGGGCCTGAGTGCTCATCACTACATCTCATGGCAGTGAATTCCTTACATTGTGCGTTATGTGAGAAGTCTTTCCTTTTGCCTATCCTGATGACTACCAAGCCATGATAAGTATATGCAACCTCGGAATTTTAGGGGTAGCCTATCTGAATGCTGGATGCATGGGAGTGGCAACAAGATAGAGGTATCATGTGGACTTGAGTGCTTCTCAGGGCATCTAGTGGGCCATTGTGAGATACAAGAAAGTGGACTAGGTGTCCCTTGGCCTGATCCAGCAGGGCTGTTATGCTCTAATATACTGGCAGTCAATCTTATTTTTACTATTTCCCAAGTTCTAGTATCATAGATTAGGGAGAAAAGTTTCTCTCTATCCACTTTCTTTATTCCATGCTTGAGGTATATAAATCTCTATCATACATCTTCACTCCTCTTCCCCCCCCCCAAACTCAAAAGCACCACGCCCTTTACTTTTTCCTCTTAGGAAAGATGCTCCATCTCCTTGATCATGTTGGTAGCCCTGTGATGTCCTTTTTTTGAAACAGGGTGTCCAGAACTATTCATGGTTGATGGGGCTGATTGTGGGCAAGATACAGAAGTGGTAAAATACAAATGAAGTCATTTACTGGCATGACTCTATATCCAGAGTTTGTTTATTCCATTCCATTTTTCTTGTCAAGGTTGAAAACAGCTATTCTATTTCTGTTCCTATCTTCAAACAATTTCACAAGAACATAATTGGAAAAGGAGGTGCAAATATCAAAAAGGTAAGATTTCTTTGATTCCTCAAGAATTCTGTTGGTTTTTCCTGTTTTCAGCTGGATATTTCTGCTGCCTTCTGTTGCAGATAAAACTCCGCTTTCACAGCTAAGAGCTACCTCCTGTTGGCTGGGAAGCAGTCTGTACCTGTTCCTGTTTAATGTTGTTCATTCTTGCTGTAGATCCGTGAAGAATGCAACACCAAGATCGATCTCCCAGCAGAAAACAGCAATTCGGAGACTATTGTCATTACAGGCAAAAGAGCCAACTGTGAAGCTGCTCGCAACAGGATTCTCTCTATCCAAAAAGAGTTGGTGAGCAGAGCTACTCTTTTGAGATCATTTTTAAGGCATTTCAGATAGACCCATATTACTAATATTGCCTACTTTTAGGATGATGATGATTATTATCAGAATTCAGGCTCACTGTGTTTCCGTAACGGAACGATGACTCTTAAGGTCAGTGCCTATTCTTTTTTGTTTTTTGGCTTCCTATCATGTGCAGATGATTGAGAAAAGAGAACTGAAGTGAGCCACTTCACGGGCTTAGTGCAGTGAATTGGGAATCTCTCCTGAACAAGTGAAAAGACATTAAAGAACAGGATTTTGTAATATTCATTTATTTTCCTAGAGAACCTCTGACCAGATCATATCTCTGAATGACTACTAATTTTCCTCTGGGATCTATTGGAACTCCTTCTTGAAACAAATGAGCACATTTCCATAGGGACTGTGCTGCCCGATGCAGTCAGTGACTGTCATTTGCTGACACATCCAGCTGCTTCTTGGCATGTGTCCCAGATCCTCCGTTTCAGTCTTGGCTTTGACTATGAATTAATGAGGGTTTCCTCCACCACTGATCTTTGGCTGTGGAGGAATGAGCTTGTCTCCCTTTTCGCCACATGGGGCAGCCATTTTCAACCACTGTGCCATGGCACACTGGTGTGCCGCAAGTGGTCCACAGGTGTGCCACAAGAATTTGGGGGAAAGTCATTTATTAATAGGGCCGATGGGAGATGTGAGCCCCCACTAGCAGCATGGTATGCCTTGTCAATTGTCAAAAACCTGGTGGTGTGCCTTGACCATTTTAGTGCCTTGTCAGTGTGCCGTGAGATGAAAAAGGTTGAAAATCACTGACATGGGGAAATAAAAGAACACAACATGTAACACTTCTTTTCTAGGCAAACATTGTGGAGGTGGAGGTCTCCATTCCTTCTAAGCTGCATAATTCACTCATTGGTGCCAAAGGTCGTTTCATCCGCTCCATCATGGAGGAGTGTGGTGGCGTTCACATCCACTTCCCTACGGAAGGCTCAGGTAGCGATACAGTCACCATCCGAGGCCCTGCACAGGATGTTGAAAAGGCTAAAAAACAACTGCTGCATCTGGCGGAGGAGAAGGTGAGAACCTTGAAAGGGTGGTGGATACACTGGTGCAAATCATGAGTTCCTTCAGTGATGGTTAATGAGCATCTTTGAATTTGTGGCAAGAGCTGTTTTTAGAATATTGATAGTCAAGCATGCAGTAATCATTTTCCTAGTAAATAAAAAAAAGTGCTGTGAATGAACAATGGATGAATTTAGTTGGGTTTTTTCCACCTGTTAAATGGACCAATTGTCTCATTATATGGCAACTTCCTGTGCATTAGGATCTGTTTCTATTTAAATACTGGTTTTTATTCAGTCTTTGTCCACATGAGACTTTCAAGGTAGGTAATAGTTACATTCATGCTAAATTTAAAAATTGCTTATGGGCAACATGGCCCATAAAAAACATCAAGTCTAAAGATGCACAACACAATGCATAAAGCTAATATAGGGCATATAAAAGATTTAGCTGCCATGTGGGGTTTGCATCCACTTCTCTGTAGAAGGCTAAAAACCTGAGCAGGACTGGCATCTGAGATGCCTCCCCCTTACCTGGTGCTGCTCTAGTCCATGTAGATTTTTCATTTCTGTTAGTTGCCATGACCCCCCAACTGAGGCTTTGTGATTCCACTGGGGTCCTGACCCCAAGGTCAAAGAACACTGTTGTACTGGAGTGCAGCCTAACTGTGCTTCCCTGATTAGCAAGAATTTGAGCCCAGGTCTCCCTAGGCCATAAATCCAGCTCTCTTTACCTGACACTGGGCTTTCATTCTTTCTTTAAACCAGGGGTGCCCAAACCCCGGCCCTGGGGCCACTTGCGGCCCTCAGGGCCTTTCAGTGTGGCCATTAGGGAGCCCCCAGTCTCCAATGAGCCTCTGGCCCTCCGGAGATTTGTTGGAACCTGCACTGGCCCGATGCAGCTGCTCTCAGTGTGAGGGCGACTGTTTGACCTCTTGCGTGAGCTGTGGGATGAGGGTTCCCTCCACTGCTTGTTGTTTCATGTCTGTGATCAGCAGCAGCAGCAAAAAAAAGGCCAGCCTTACTTTGTGCAAATTGTTTTTATAGGCCTTGAGCTATTGCAAGACCTTCATTCAGTCATATAAGTTCATCTTTAATATATTCATTTATGTAAATTTATGTAAATTTATTCAAATTTTAAATGTAAATTCTTTTTTCTCCCCAGCCCCTGACACAGTGTCAGAGAGCTGATGTGGCCCTCCTGCCAAAAACTTTGGACACCCCTGCTTTAAACAAATTATTTGCTGCAAATCCCTTATAGCACAATCTGAATTAGTTCCACAGTGAACAGCCATTCATGCTTCGAGGGATTGCTGTAGAGCCCAGTGGAGCCCTTCTCCATGTTCAGTAGAATAAACAAAAATAGGCAAACATTTAGTTTGCATAATCTGTTCAGGTCATTTAATCTTATTTTTCCTGGATTAGAATGCTGATTTTTGTCAAAGTACATGCAACCCTACTCTAATGTATGTGCTTGGTCTATTGTCTTCATGTCAGTGTTGTAAAGTGTTGCTTTTAAATCTGCTTTCTTTCTGGACCCTGGAATGCTTTGCAATTGTACATTTACAGAGAGTTAGCCATGTCAATTTCTTGTAGCAAGGGAGAGAATTTACAGAAATATTCAATAGCTGTTGGAATTGATTTTTATTTCTTCTCTTGCAGCAAACCAAGAGTTATACTGTAGATTTGCGTGCCAAGCCAGAATACCACAAATTCCTGATTGGCAAAGGAGGTGGTAACATTCGCAAGGTGCGTGATAATACAGGTGCCCGCATTATCTTCCCCACCAATGAGGATAAAGATCAGGAGCTGATTACTATCATGGGAACAGAGGAAGCTGTCAAGGAAGCGCAGAAGGAGCTGGAGGTGCTCATCAGAAACTTGGTGAGTGTCTTATTTTATATAGGAAATTATCTTGATACTGTCATGGAATTTCTGGGTGTATATGCCCTGCAAGAGTCCAGTAAGTCCTGTGTCTTGTGTATTTGTAGGACAATGTAGTTGAAGACTCTATGACTGTGGATCCAAAGCATCACCGGCATTTTGTCATCCGAAAAGGTCAGGTATTGCGTACCATTGCAGAGGAGTATGGAGGTGTAATGGTCAGCTTTCCACGTCCTGGCACACAAAGCGACAAGGTCACCCTTAAAGGAGCAAAGGACTGTGTTGAAGCGGCCAAGAAGCGCATCTTGGAGATCATTGATGACTTGGTGAGTGTCTTAGGTCAGCATTTCTCTCAAAGTGTACTCCTAGGAGACCTGAGACATTTTCAGGGTCTCCAACCAGCACACCGTAAGTGGCCACCATTTGCTTGGCGCTGCGCAAATGACTCCACGAGTGTGCCAGCAGAGATTCTATTTAGGAGTCAAAAAGCTCCGGAGACCAAAAAGTTTGAGAACTGCTAGATAGTATCTCATCTGCAACTTGTCTAGTGTGCTGATGCATATATTTATAGTACATCCCTTGACTTATAGTGAACCCTTGATTAACAGACTAATGGGGGGTGTTGAATGCTGAAAGTCCGTTACATTTGAATTAAATCAGACTTCGTTAAATAAAGGGTTAGCTTTTTTCCGTTTTCGTGTATACAGTTTGAGAAACGAACCCCTTGATGTGTTTCTAAGATTGAAGTATAATTTTTTAATTGCAACCAGACTAGGGGGAGTTTGCCAGACAGGCAAGATCCTAACTGCATGATTTTACTACAGATGCATGTAGGAAAGAGATGCCAGAGTTGTCTTCTGTTCTCACTCAGATTACTACCTTTGTTGCTGGTGTCAGAACGCTGACTCTGAATCTGTACATCTCTGGGAGACAGATGTACATCTCCTACATTTAGGAGACAGATGGGAATGGTGACCACTCCAGCTTTTCTCTACAGCATGTTTTACTTAATGAAATCTTCAGCATATATTGGAGAAACCATATTTCTTCTGACCTGTGAAATTCTCTGACTCTTCCATCTGATGGTGACCAATGTCCAGTGCAGTTCTACTATATTTATGATTTCTTTGCCTCATGTTTGGATTACTGCAGTGTGCTCTTCATGTGGCTGCCCTTGAAGCCCATTTGATACTAAACGCAACTGTAAGGTTAATAGAGGCCCACTTTTACATCCATTATTTCAGCAAGCTATTCCAGTAGCATTAGTTGCAGAAATTCAAGGTGCTGATTATGACCTTCAAAGCTCTAAATGGCTTTGGGCCAGGATGTCGGAAGAGCCTCCTTCCTCCATATGAATTGTCCATGCCATCTGCTGTGGGGGATGACTTCTGTACATCTCACATTTGTCTAAGTTAACATCGGAGAGAACTCATAAGAGGGTTATCAGGGTGGTGGTCTTCTTTTTGTGGAATTCGCTCTCCTGGAAGTGCTTGTTCTCCCTTCCTCTTTTCATTTCATTGTTTTCTGAAAATGTACCCATTTGCTCAGGCATTTCTGGTTTATGTTTAGTTTCTGATTTTACTCCTGTGTTGTGCGTTGTTTTTGTTTAATGCCTTATTGTATATGATATATGTTGGTGCCTTGAGTCTCTACGAAATGAGGCAGGATATAAATCTTCCCAAATAACTGAAATATGATTCCAGACCTTGGAATCCATAGCTTAGAAATGCACGCATCCCTCTTTAAGCTTGCTGGTATCTGACCTTGTAGAAACTGATAGTTGAGCGTATCTGAGAAGTTTGATTCTGCACTTGTTTAAACAATGTGGAGGGGGGAAGCAAGATTTACTAGGTCCGATTGGATGAACAAATGCATACATTTAGCAACAAAACACTAGTTCTCCAGGTAGAATAAATGTTTGGCCTTGCTCACTGCATAGATCATATGCATTCTTCAGGCCCTCTTATGTTTCAGAATGCCTCTAGTATTGTGTGTGCAGGGAAAATACATGCTGTAAATTCTTTTCCTCTTGTACCTGTAGGAAGCTCAAGTAACCATAGAATGTACCATTCCTCAGAAGTATCACCGCTCTATTATGGGCCCGAAAGGTTCCAGGATCCAACAAATCACCCGTGACTACAGCGTTCAGATCAAATTCCCAGATCGGGAGGAGAACGTGGGTATGATAGCTTGCAAACCTGCCAGTAAGGGCAGATACCTGCGAGAAGAACAAAGTGAAATTCTCTTATATTTGTTGGGAAATCGTTAACTCTGCATAGTAAGGGAATTCTCTAGTGGCTACTTTTTGAGCCCGCCCGCCCCCAACAAGGCCTTCTCAAGTTTTGATCACTGTAAAAATGAACCCATGTGTGCTACCAAAGGGGCCAACTTGACACAGCGTATGAAATGCTATGAACTCTTTCCCACCCTTTATAATTTAACTAATTTGATCTTTAGGGTGTTTTGTAATGGTAATGATAACCAATAGTACATCCACCCAGCAAAGGAAGGAGAAGCAGCAGGGCACTAGTATAAGGATTCAGGTCATGTAAAAGAGAAGGGAAGTGCTGGGTATACTAAAATAGCAATAACAGGGAGAACAGAGTACAGGGGAAAGATAAGGGGAAAGTGCAGAAGCAGAGGAGTCCAAGTAATCACAGAGTTGCTGCTCAACAAGACAGAGAAACGTGTGCCGTGTAAGTGTGAAGGCAACCTGCCTAATTCTTAGCATAAAGATTCAGCCGATCACAACCCAAAAGCCTACTGAGAGGGAAACATGAGACTTGCCTTAGAGGCACGATGTGCTCAGGGTTGGTTACCTAGGTGGACATGAAGATTAAGCAGCGTGACATTGCTTTCTTGTCTTGTGCTGTGCTATTGCACAATATTCCACAAAAGCTGACTACTTAACCGCTTTTAGACACAACTCAGATTGATATTAGAATCTCTGGTCTGTAGATAAGGTATACAAGTCAAGCCTCCTTATGTGCAGGGGTTTCGCGCCCAGTTAGTGTCTCTTTAAACTTTCCTTTGAGCTGAGACTGGCTCAAAGGGTGAGCCAGTCCACCCCCTGACTGGAGGGGGTGAGCCCCGTGAGGGGCGCATGCTGGCTGTAGCTGCAGGAGTGAGGGGGGAAGGGCACTGCAGGGCTTTCGAAAGCATAGCCGTATGTGTGTGTGCGCATGAGAGAGAGAGAGAGAGAGACCAACCAGCAGGAACCACAAAGTGCGGCAGCTCCTTTCATGGGGTAGCTTCCACAGTAGAGGGTGAATGGATGGGGGGGCAGCACAATCTGAAAATAGCTTCCCTGAGTACCTGGTGACTGCCCACTAGCTTGCCACACGAGGTAATGGAAGCCCCCATACACATTTATTTCTTGTTTAAAAACATTTAAAAGGACTTTTTTATAGCAGCTCAACATGGATGGCCAACTGAGTTGAGTCAAATCCATGGATGCAAAATCCGCTGTTAATGAGACTCAACCTGTACTTCAATGGGCCTGACTTCCATAGGAGAAATCAGACAGGATTGGAATAGCTTTGTCAGAAGTGCAGCAGGCATAATGGTAGGTAGCACTTCAGACATAATAGGAGAGCTATGACTCTACTCAAGGCTGGAATCTTGTAGCACAAGTAGTCCGTACTTTTCAGATACTATGAAATTAGCAGGTTGAGATGGTAGCTGGGAACTTCAGGTTAGCCAGTATAAAGTTGAGTCATGGTTCTCATTTTTCCACTATCACAGCAGCCCCCACTGCAGAGTTAGCAGCACAAGAGAATGGCAAGGAGAGTGGTGAAGGGAAAGAGTACAAAGAAGTAGATCCTGGCTCCCCAAAGAAATGTGACACCATCATAATCTCTGGTCGCCGTGAGAAATGTGAGGCAGCAAAGGAGGCATTGCAGGTAAGTGAGACTGATGCTGGGTATCTGTAAGATCCCAGGTGGTTTGCCATGCTCTGAAAGACTGCTAGCTTTGCTTACAGGCAGCTGTGGAATGACCCATATTTGGATCATTCCATATTTTATCATAAGGAACTTTTGAATAGCTCTAGGGACGTAGCCTCAGTGAGTGTTCAATAATGGCCATTGGCAGAGGCATGATGGCAGGCTGAATGGAGAAGGTGTTATGAAAGCAGTGGCCTATTGAGTGAATGAGCTGGAGGATAAATTGTGCAGCATCTTCACTTAACAATGTGTAGGATACTGACTTGCCCTGGGGCTTTGGGTTTGAAAATTTCTCTTGTTGCTGGGGTGAGAATTTACTTTGGTGCGTTTTGGATTGAGTGAAACCAGGACTTGATTTTTTGGTTATGAATTCAGTGGTTGGTGTTCTTCAGGCTCTGGTTCCAGTTACCATTGAAGTAGAAGTTCCGTTTGACCTTCATCGTTTCATCATTGGTCAGAAGGGTGTTGGAATCCGGAAAATGATGGATGAATTTGAGGTGAGCTTTTTTTCCCATTGCCTTCATTTCCTGGGTTTTGGAGAACTGATTAGTTGGCCTTTGGTACTTCCTTTTCTGCTTATAGGGAAAAATCAGGTCCCTCCCATGCACATTAAGTTGGCATCCAGAAAACATACATTTGGGATCCATTCTGCCTGCCCTGCTGCTGAGAACTTTTGAATGGTCACATTCAAATACAATTTTCTTGGCATGTGCTTGCAATCCATCTGAGATGCAGAGTAGATTCACCTCCACAGCTAGTGTTCCGCTGCACTTTATATTCCTGAGAACCAGAGCAGGCAATTGAAACCAGCCATGATGTTTCAAGCTGTTTTGCTATGTTAAGCACTGACAAGATCCAGTTATTTGAAGTAATTACGATGTTGTGGGTAGCTGCACAGCTTCTCTTGTACACCAGGTACCTGGTCTTAAGGTAATTATAACTTGCTTGGTTCTTTAGGTAAACATCCAAGTCCCTGCTCCAGATCTTCAGTCTGACATTATCTCTATAAGTGGGCTTGCTGCGAACCTTGACCGTGCCAAGGCCAGACTACTAGAGAGAGTGAAGGAGCTGCAAGCTGAGCAAGAAGATCGGGTACGTTGTTTTGGGCTGTATGTGTGTATATAACCTATTGCCAGTCTCTTCTAGTTGCTCTACCTTATAAGATCAATGTTCAAGAACTATGTTTTGTTTTAATTAAGGATGCTGCTATCAGAAGAGGCTCTGGCATCTTAGCATTAGCCTTAAGTTGATGAGTTGCAGCAGATGTGGAGGACCTGATGTTGATGGTTTTGTGTAGTCTGAACAGTATTCCAGCCTCATCAGCCTTATTGTTGCCTCAGCACTGCCCCTATTTGACAAAACTTGAAATTGCAACCTAGAACAAGATAAGCTAGAAATGCCTGTGGACCAAGCATCTTTTCTGGATCAAGAACTATGGATCTGGGCAACCAATTGCAAGCAAAAGCTTGTTGTGGAAGGGGTCTGTGGTTCAGGATAGGGTAAAACTATGTATGTGACTTAACAGTTTTGACCATCTTGCAGCCATAGGGCAAGAGAACTAGGAGTTGCTTTCCTAAATTTTAAATCTAGAGGGTTTATACTGTGTTCCTACCACTTGGAGAAATTCAAAATTAACACTCCCCCCCCCCCATCTCATCCATATTGTAGGATAGTTTTAGGATCAAGAAAAATATCTCTTCTGGATTTAGCTATTAGGATACAGTGCGTGTTCTTGAGGAAAAAAAGAACTTCCATCCTCAGGCCAGATGGTTTGGAGTGGGTAGGCCTTGCCTCCCTGGTTGTCTCAATCATGGAATTTTCTATGACCCTTGGATAAGTCGGGGGTTAAACTTAGGGGGGGTGTCTGACTATAGTTTTGACTGATTTTTACCTGAGACCAGATACTGAAAAACAACTTACCACTAATTGTTACCTAAGAACTGTACAGTCTCTAATTTATTAAAAACATAGTAAAAGATCATAAGATACATTTCTATTCTTTTTAAATTTTGGTCTTCACCACCTTCTTGTAAACACTATCCATGCACTGTAAACAACATATGAGTAGAATAGTGGTTCCCAACCTGGGATTCAGGTACTCCCAGGGGTACTCAACAGGACCTTTAGGGGTACTTGAAAAAGAATGGCATAATGGCAGAAAAAAGCAGGTCGTGCTCCAGATTGCTTTGCAGGGCCAGCAAGGCAGGAAGGGAGGTAGCTAGTTAGCTGTGAAAGCCCCACCAATAGCTAGTTTTTGGTCATCAATTCATGTATGAACCAGTGATTGAAAACCAGCACAGTAAAAAAACTGAAACATAATAGGGAAAGTGATCAATCACCCAGAATTTCTCAGCACACTTCTGGTGCAAAACAGTGCAATGGCAGAGTCTTCTGTTTTTCAAAGAGATAAAAAGAGAAAACACTGTGATAAATTTATGAAGTCTGGGCTTTCATGTAGAGGAGATGAGGGCTTGTATTATTAATTACTAACATTTTGCTAATTTGAAGGGTACAATTTATGGAAATTGGCTGCCAAGGGATATGCAAGTGAAAAAGGTTGGGAACCACTGCAGGAAATCCATAAATCAAATCCACCTTTAAGGTATCTGTTGTGTTAAGCCAGAAGCTCTACATAAAACATACAACCCATAACACATAACTGAGAGTGTGCAATTCAGTTCACAACAGAGAGATGCAGCTGCATATATTTGCAACCCTTTTTACTCAGAAGTAATAATAATAATAATAATAGTAATAATAATAACTGGGTATTTATATACCACCTTAAAATAAATAAACATCAGATTACTCCTCTGACTTTATTCAAGGCGGTTTACATAGGCAGGCTGTTTCTAAATCCCCGAGGGGATTTTTACAATCACAGAAAGTTTCTGTCTTGCAAGAACATTTCGGATGGGTCTTTCTGGTCTGGTATCACTTCTGGCCTCCAGTTGCCTCCCACGCAACCAAAACTACAACACTCTTACATTAGGACAGCTGAAGATTATTTCAGAAAGCACCCTCTCTGTGTTACCAGTAGAAGTCAAACTAGGTAGTGTTTGCCTTGTTGCTGAAAGATGAAATTTTGTTCTGCTTCCTTAGTCAAAGGCCTGTCTCTCTGTGTAGTGGAAGAATGACATAGATTGACTATCCTTCCAGAACTCCCCTGCTGGATACCAAAATCTGTCAAAGTTTGTCGAAGTACTGTAAATGAAAAATAGGCTGATCAGAGGCAGGTGCTATGCAGTTCTTTAAAGTTGTCTCTTTTGATTGCTTTAGGCCTTGCGAAACTTCAAGCTGACAGTCACTGTGGACCCTAAATATCACCCTAAAATAATTGGCAGGAAAGGGGCAGTGATCACCCAAATCCGCACAGAGCACGATGTTACCATACAATTTCCAGACAAGGATGATGAATCTCAGGTAAGGAGCAATGTCTGAACATAATCCCCTAGAATGGAGGGGGCTTCACTCTCGGTACAGCAGAAATGAGTGCCATCTGCTCTATTTCCAGTGTTGTCCTTCAGTGATGTTGTCAGGCAATTGGACAAGTTGGACTTGTCACATTGGCCTGCATTGTTTGCTTTCAGTCTGGGGGACATAGTCCTGATTATCACAACTTTCCCCTTCAGGCCCAGGATCAGATCACCATCACTGGCTATGAAAAGAACACAGAGTCTGCTCGAGAAGCCATCCTGAAGATTGTTGGTGAGCTGGAGCAGATGGTCTCTGAAGATATCACTCTAGACCATCGTGTTCATGCCCGCATTATTGGAGCACGTGGGAAAGCCATCCGCAAGATCATGGATGAATTCAAGGTACATAAAGCACATAGGTTGTCTGGTTAATAAGGAGGCTAAATACACATATAGTTAGTGGCAACCAGTTTGTTTTCTGGTATCAAACAACAACATGCAAGAAACTCTTATGTAGGCTGCAGAAAGAACAGTGAGATCACAAGTGACACTGTATGACGTGAAACAGAGAGGGAAGCAAGCTTCTCTTCCATTCCTTTCTCCCTTGCTTTCAGGCACAACTACATGTAGGATCTGAATATCTTGCGAAACAGAATGGGCAGAATTTTGATTACCCAGCACAACCAAAGCACATACAATTATTCCACTACAAGAACACAACCTCCATTGTATAAATAGACAGAATTGTAAATAGGTGAAATTGTTGATTGGGGCACCTGCAAGGATGAAGCATCTTCCTTATTTGGGAACTTGAACAAATTCAGCCCGGCTTATCTTTGTTCTGGTACTTACTCATCTCATTCACTCTGCTATCTTGTTGGCTATGTGGAAAATGAGCAAGCAGAGCTCTCTCTTCATAGGTTAGACAAATGACTCAACTCAAAATCCCTTTTGCTCTTTCAGGTGGATATCCGCTTCCCCCAAAGTGGAGCTGCTGATCCCAATTGTGTGACAGTAACAGGACTTCCTGACAACGTAGAGGAGGCCATTGATCATATCTTGAATCTGGAGGAGGAATATGTGAGTGTAGTACTAAACACGCTGAAGTTTAGTACTCTCCCAGCAGTATCACATTTGAAAGTCAATTTCTTGTATGCATTGGTATGTGGGTATCCTCAAGGAAATGGCACTCATGTTATTTGAGAGAGTATCCAACAGACAAAGGGTAACTTGTGGTGAAAGGAAGCATATCTAATCAGGCTACTCTTGTGTGTTGTTGCAGCTGGCTGATGTCGTAGACAGTGAGGCGATGCAAGTCTACATGAAACCACCTGCCCATGAAGAAGCAAAGGCTGCATCAAAGGGATTTGTGGTGAGAGATGCCCCTTGGGCAGCAGGCAACACCGAGAAGGTAGGCTCTGCTTTCTAGTTTCCCTTTTCTGTTACTACAGTCTCCAAGGAGGACGAGTTCATTTATGAACTTAGGATCCATCCTCTCTGAAAGCTTTGCCTGTTTCAGCACAAAGCAGCAATGCAAACAAAAAAGGCAGGGTGGTGTGGTGCAAGGAAACTGTCTGCCAAGATTTCTGTTGTTGCGTAGGCTGCAATTGTTAGGTGGCTGTGGCCATCTCCAGTGCAAACTAGTGGGAGACCCATGCAGGATGGATTGCGTTTGTATGTGACCTTTGAGAATCGGAATACAAGTGCATCTTACAGAAAAGCCCTCTTCAGGTGTCACATTTTGGATTGTGCCTCCCTTCCTTCACCTTTTAACCTGGTGTTGGAGTACTCTGTGACAGGCCAGAGTTTAGTTAGCTTCTGGTATGAACTTCTTGGGCACTTCTCTTCTCCCTCCAGCTAGAAGCAGCAGGAGTTATTGATGGTTATGGAGGTTGTGTTTACCGCAAGATACAGAATATTGCAAACCATATCAACAATTTACTTAGTATTGCTGTGGAACCCTAAAGTTCCTAATCCTCCTTCTGCCCTTAAAGGCATCACCTTTCACATAAGTGACATATTTTCTACAGGTAAAACTCCTTTGCACGTTTTGAGAGGAGTACTTTCAAAAAGCTCCAGTGTAGTTGAGCTTCTTTACTATTGGCAAATAATTCTTGTCCTTGGGAAATCTGTACTGTTTCTGTTGTAGTGGCACCAGCGAACCATCTTTCTTTGCTAGTTTGAAATTGTTGGGGTGTGTGTGTGTGATACCCCATTTTGAAATTTTGGGGTTTGTGAATGGTTTGATTTCTGGAGAAGTTTTATTCTCACATAATCACTGATGATGATGTGTACTGCAGTAGCAGTACCCGTACCAATTTATGACTCTTTCTTTTGTTTTGCTCTCAGGCCCCTGACATGAGCAGTTCTGAAGATTTCCCTAGTTTTGGAGCTCAGGTGGCCCCCAAGACTCTACCTTGGGGTCCGAAGCGGTAATGACATGGAATCAGCAATCTTGTCCAGCCACTTGCCACAAGGTTTCTATTCTCAGTTCTGACCTAGTGGCTGGATCTAGCACAGATTGCCCATGGGGGTCTCTTAATGAACCTAGAGTGCTACCCCCTTCTTGAGGTTATCTGTTGTCCCTGTGCTTAGGTCTTACTGTGCTTCAGTTTGACTTTCCTTTCTCCTTTCCCTGGAAGAAACTTTTCATGTTGATTCCAGCCTAAAATACACTTTCCCCCCTTTTCTTTTGAAGTTTCATCCTCTCACGTTCATGTTGGCCATGGTGTAGCAACCAAACCTTCCAGGTACAAAGCACTCTAGCCTCCATTAGGAGATTTCCTTACTGTGGCTAGGAATCTACTTCCTGTCTCACAACCTCAGGAATCACATTTCCTTGACTTTCTGCAAAGCCAAAATATTTGCTCTTCCCCCTCCTTCTGTTTCTCCAAGGCCTTACCTCTGTAGAGTGCAATCAATGTTCCCTTTCAACTGCCAAAAAACAAACACCCCACACCCATCTGATACTGCTATAGAAGAAGAGAGATGAGAGAAAATAGGCCTGAATTGATGGATGGAGGAGGGCAGTCTAGCCTGGTAATGGAGCCCCTAGCAAGGCTATATGGCCCTTGCCTTGCTATGCGCATGTGCAGCAGAATGTGCACCAGCATTCTTCCCTGGTGTGAATATCAAATGGCAATTCATCTTCAGTATTTCTCCCTCCCCGATCAGTTTTTGTTCTTCCTTTCCAGCAGTAGTATGGCTAAGTGGAGCCGGAAAACTGACAGTATTATTGGGTCTAACAGAACTTGGTTCTGCCAAAAGTGCCACAGTAGCATGCCGCAGAAGATGGTGGGTGATAGTGTGGTATCAAGAGGGCATATTGTGCCCCCCTCTTCTTCCCCCCCCCCCGGCTTGATAGTGATGGCATTGAAGTACCAGGGTTAAGGGTGTGTCTTTTGCTTTTTACTATTGCCTTCTTTCTACCTCAAGCCAGTATGACAGTGGCCTGCTTTTTCAGACAGCCCCTCTTGCTTCCTGTTATCATGACTGTTGCTCCTCTACAAACAGAGGGTGTGTGTGTGTGTGTGTGTGTGTGTGTGTGTGTGTGTGTGGCTTCAGCCAGGATACATGGCATTCAAATCTTTGCCCTCTTACAAAGATTGTGTTAATCACTGCCACATAATTTGGCTGGCAATCTTGTGACAAAGGTTGGGCTTTGGAGGGAGGCAGGTAAGGAGGGGTCCTCATGGTGAAGGGAAGTTGAATGCCATTCAGTCTTAAAAGGAAGCCTCTCTCTCAAAGGGGAAGAGATCTACATTCAGCAAAAAACCTTCTGTAGCTTAGCAGCAAGTGCTCTGCCCCTTAACCTTGGCATTAACCTGCATCCTCATTGCCACCATCCATTGACACAAGGCTGCTTGTATTTAAAGTTGTTTTTCCAGCCCGTACACAGTATAAACCTTTTCTGCCCAAGGTGCTGGTGGCAGTGCTGGGTTCTGTGCCAACTCCAGCCTCTGCCTACCACCTCCCCTCCCTGCCAAGAGCTTTTCTGAGCCATTAGCTAAGACCCTAGACCCAGGGTAATTTATTCCCCCAAAATACAGACTAGGAGAAGGTCTGCAAAGCTCTTTTTCTAGACTACTAGCCTCATGAAGAAGGTTAAAGCATCTTGATTTAGTGAGCCCAAATGAAGAGGGGGGGGGGAGTTTCTCTATGGTAATTCTCCTTTAAAGAGAAGGTAGCCCTCTCACCATCTGAGCAGGAGACTGAAACAGGGTAGTAGTGTTTAATGTCTTGCCAGTGGTACCTGCTGTCTGAATGTCACACATCACTTGCACATGTGTTTTAGGCTTGAACTGCCATTGAGCATGGCCCCAACCCTGCCATTTGTTCAAACTGTTGTGGGAGTACCCCCACCCCACCCTTCTGTCCCATGTAGTCTGCAGCAGATGCTCTGTGGAGGTTTGTGCTCCATGTCCTCTTAATGTCTTCCATATTATGTTTCCATGGCAATGATCCCTTGGCCTTAACTTTGGAATTTGGAGATTATATGCAAAACATGTATAAAGGCTCATGAGTATGGATGACACTGGAATTTTATAAATTCTAAAAAATAAAACCTGAAACAGCTTTGAGTGGTTGCCTTTATTTTCTAGAGAAAAAAAATCACTTCAGTTCAAGATTCCTCTACCTTCCTAATAAAATACTGAACAGCTGTTGACTCTAGTCTTTCTAGGTTCTTCTAAACTGTAGTACACAAACTTGTACCTCTTCAGCTATTCACATTGAATGGTTGACAGACTACCTGTTTGTTGTCAGTAAGGGTACTGTTCAAGCATGATTAACTGTGGCATATGCCATAATGCTAAAATTTGTAGCTTCTAGCTGAAGCAGACACAAATGGACATGCAAAAAATTACAGTCCTGTATTGCTGGGGGGGGGGGGGGAGAAGAGAAAAGCAAGCTCTTACTCCTATGCCTAAAAAGGGGTTAGGCAGCTGTATTAAGCTGGTCACTGACCTGCTCAGCACAACTACTATCAAGTAAAATCTCTACTGCAGCTTAATTCCTTAGCTCAAGTCCAAAGGAGTAGCACCTTTCAGAATTAAAGGAGCAGCTCCTTCAAACTGAATAGTGGTGCAGATTTACCTTTCCAAGGAAAACTTGTGTTTCAAATTAAAAGCAGCCTTCCCCTTGCCGTTGCAGGGCATAATACTCTGCTATCTCATTGCTTGACATTCAAAATACTATGTAAATGTGGAAGTGCATTTTCTGGAGGAGGGAAATTGACAAACCTCTTCTGCTGTCACTGCGTCATCAGTAAACTGGCAAATTAGCCTGCTTGGATTAAGTGATCAATGATTGTCTTGTCCTTCCATTGATGCAACATTGTTCATCAAAGTCCTTGATGGAGCTCCAGTGGCAGATGAAATTTTCCATGGCTTCAAAGGCATCAAGCACCAATCTATAAATATGGCATCTGGGTTATATTTAACTTTGAAAACATACTGCTGTATGAACGCTGCTAGCTGCCTTTTCTTTCCTTGATGCTCACACTTCCAGAAACTTGGTTTCTTGGCCAGGACCAAAGAGGCTTTGGCTCTTCAGCCTCCTGCTATGAGGTCTGCTTCTCCGACAAAGGGATTGGTTCTGTCGCATCCATCACCTCAATGAGAGCCTATCCCAGAAAAAAAAAGTTTCCTTCAGCTATTTTGAGAAGTAAAATGTTCATAATTTGTCCTATGTGCAGGTCAAGGAGGAACAACATTCTGTAATAACTGAGACTATAGGCCAGTTAAAGACTTTGTCTGACTAGTGGCTTTTTAAATTGGCTACAGTAATGCCACATTTTCTGCTGTTAAAAAAAGATTAAGGGTATCCAGCAGTGAGCTAGTGTAGGTAATGTCTTACTTTGTTTTCAGCCAGAGCTTGCTTTGCTAGATACTGTTCTCGCTTCACCTTTATCCCCAAAGTTTCTGGAATGTCAGGAACCATCGTATCTATCAGGCGTGCAATGAAGAAAACCACATGCTGGGAGAAGGGGAAAGTTGGAGGTGATCAGTAGTCTACTTTGACTTCAGTAGCAGCAGGCAAGTCAGCACTATACAGCAATAGTTTAACCCAACTGTCAGGAAATAAACTAGTGAAGAGCTTCAAACCAGTGAATTGGTGCAAAAAAGCAGGCATTTGAGCACTTTCAGGAATCATTTTGGGGAATTTAAAAGCTCCCTTTGAACCAAAAGTGTTCAGCATCTCCCCTACCCCAAATATATGGTGCACCCTATAGCAGCATTATGAAATACAGCTGGGTAGGAATAAGACATCCTGGCCTACACATTTTAGGAAGGCAGTATTCTGAAGACACATAACAGGAAACAAACCTCAAATACAATTATGAAACCAAGACGGATGGCCAGAAGATTCCAGTATGCTAATGAATAGCTGCCACTGCGTTCTCTAAATGCTCGGTACCTGTGGAAATAAGAGCTGCATGTTCAACTGGTATGGTGCATGATCATACTGGCAATCACATGCTTCCAGGGTTCAAAGCTTGTCTTTGCCTCTCTGTGGCCCTTGGTAGATGCATAGGAAATACATACTAGCTGCCATTCTACAGATGAGTGCAATGTCTACTTGGTTAATGAGCAAGATAGTACAGGCCAGAACCGTTTGTTGTCAAAGCTGTTCACACCCTGTTGGAATCAAGCCCAGTTTGAATGTATTAGGAGTATGTTTAGGACACAGGGCTATATGTCTCATCATTTTTGGCTTGGGTGTCTTTATAAAACTCAACCCAAAAAGTACATTAAAGGCCCAATGCTATCCACCTTTCCAGTGCTGATTCAGCTGTAGTGCAGCCCCAAAGTAAGGCAACAAATGTTCCCTTACCTTGTGAGACTTCCATGACTGCCCCTCCATCACAGGATGCAGCACATGCCCTATTGGTATGACTGTATCAGTCCTGGAAAGTTGGATAGGATTGGGCCGTAAAGCAAATTTACACAAGGACTAGTTCCCTCACCAGATATACCTATATCAGGAGTGATAAATCAGGTACTTTGAGAAATGTGAACTGTACCATTCCATGTGATACAAGAAGAGAAGGGATTCCCCTTAAAACACCAAAGCTGTATTCCCACACCAGTTGATTTTCTGAGATAATCTGGAGCTCAAATAGAATTGGGGTTTTTATTCCTCCCAAGACTTGACCTGTTGCTGTCTTTGAAGCAGTGGAAGCTGCCTAATGCATCTCCATCAGCCAAGAAGCCTTAATAGAAGAGCTAGAGATCATACCTGCACGTTACATTGTGCTGTGTGACATATTCTTCAGGGGCATAGGCCAAGGTGAAATCAATATAGCCAGTAAGATTGCTGTGCCGAGTGTACTGGTAATATAGCCGAGGGAGGAAGTCGGATGTGAAGGCAATCAGGAAGGCCTGTAATGAAGAAAAATAGTATCTTGTGCTGTCTACTAGTTCCTGCTCCAGTTGTAAGATGTGCCTTATTTCAACTGTTGGCACGGTACTTACATGCAGCCTATTTCTGCAAAGTGCCAGCGAGACTTTCATGATTATTCTACTGATGGAGCTAAACCTGCCTTCTGGTCCTGATGGCTTCGGTTTCTTGAGAGAAGCAAGGCTAGCTCCTAATAGTCTTACCAACTGCAGCCTGTTTACTTTGATTCTCTATGACTCCTATTAAATCTGAAACAAACTCCTTCCTGCATAGCTCCATCTAGGGTCATTTTTCTGAACCATGCTACATATCTGTCCATCCACACACAAAAAACGAATTAAGTGCCTGCAAAATCAAGCAGGCGGGAGAACTGCAACTGATCTCCATGCAAGTAGAGTAGCAGCCCAATCCTGTGCTTCCCAGTGCGCAGGGTGCCACTGCATCCCATGAATCTGGGAAGCAGTGCCAGAGCTATTCAGGGTAAGGGAGCTTATGCTCCTGTGTAGCCAGGCATCCCCAATGGGTTTCCTGGGATCTCTGCCAGCTATTGTGCGGGCGAAGATTCGAGGAGACCCATGTCAGTCATGCTGGTTCACACTAAGCCAGCACTGGACCAGCACAGAGTGTCACAGGCGTGCCTTCCAGCACATTTGTGACACTGTACGCTGGCCCTGGGGAAGCACAAGCCCTTTTGGATCAGGCCGTTAATGAGCAATTGCACTGACATACATTCAAGAACAAGCCATACTAATGTATGTATCTCTGCCTATTCCAAACATCAGCAAGAGAACTACAATTGAATGCTTTGGACCAAACTTAAATCCTGGCTCCTTGGAAGCAAAGAGCAGCTCTCTAGGACGGAGCAATTATTCCTACGGGGGATCTCCAAACAGTCTAGCAACTTGTTGAGGCCCTGTTTTAGTGGTTTTCCTTTTCCCACTTACATTGCTGATAACTGCCAGATGTGTGATGACTTCAAGGATATGGAACCAGATGCCGATGCCTTGGGCTCGCTCAACAACTGGGCGCCGATATTCACAGACAAACTTATGGGCATCCAAGCGAATTTCCACCCAGTTATTGAGCAAGGCGAAGAGAGGTGCTAGGGGGCAAGCAGCCACGAAGATGGTGATGAAGCCAAACTGGATGACTGAAATGGACAAAGGAAAGACATTTTAACTGCCAAGGGCTGAGGGAAGGAGGGCAGAAAAGTCACCTGCAACAGATAAAGCAGGGAGTTCCATGTAGGAAATCTGCAAGCAAGACTAGAACACTCCATTTGACAGCTACAGTGCACCACTCTTTCCCTCCCCCAGGTTCCTCATACCCATTTCCAAGTATTCTTCAAAGAGCCCAGTGTAGGGCAACAGTTGATAATCATTCTCCCAGAGAGGCTGCATGACATTTTCCTGGTCTTCCTTGCTCGACTTTTTTTTAGAGGAACGATTCCACTTATACCACCATGATTTCAACTTCCTGGGGAAAACGAAAGGGACATGGTTTTCTATACAATCCGCAGATTACATGTGAGACTAGTGACAAGGTAAGGGTTTATTTGGCTCTCATAACTGCTGCTGCCAAGAGAGTTCTCTGAGGACACACATAAGCTTAGAGTAAAGGGGAGGACAGCTCAATGGGAGAGGAGGAGGCAATCTTCTGACTAACCTCCATGAAGACAGATATTGTCCTTGGCTTCCTCTCCCACCCAGACAATTGTCCTGAAAACTTTGTATGTATCCCTAGGAAATGTTCCCATCTCTAATGTCAGCTGGCAACATGGTCATGCTAGTACAGCCCTAAATAAAGTCTCCGTTGCACTATTGACCTGTTTATTTCATTTTTATCATGTCCTTTTTCAAATCGATGAACACAAAGCACTGGGTTCATCCTCAATTTTTATTTTTAATTATTTTTTTTAACCACCACAAGCCCAAAATATCACTATTTACTACAATGAAGGGAAATCAGTAATTTAAGTCTTCACTGCCTTAAGAAAAGAAATTGACAATGGAGCAATTCAGACTGGCTATTCAAGCAGCAACTGACAGGCTTTACTCCCAAATCTCCAAGCCAAGTTCAACAAAAAGCAATAAAATGAGTTGAACCTGCAAGCAATGAACTTGTAAATTAAATTGTCAGAAAATGTTGCTGAGTTGGACTTGGAAAAAAGCATTGGTGGATCTTGGCCATAGGGAAGAACATTGCTCGATAATATAGTGCTATTAAATTGCTGTATGGAACCTCCATTTTAATTCCCCCTAATTGGGTAAAGGCAGCATTTAAAGTCCTCTGGTATGGAAGCACCATGATTAGCTATTTGCATATAATGAGAATTGTAGCTTTTGGGTAGGTAGCTGCCCTAGGAGTGGCAGGGGGCAATTCACATAGTACCTTTTGGAATAACAGAAGCATTCCCAGTTATCTTGAATCAAGCTGTCATGAGGATAAACGTGATTGAACAGTTCACATATTACATTTATCAATGTGAGCATGTGCCCAAGTCAGTCAGATGCCCTTGTGTAAATGTGCAAAGTGACTTCTTAATGCAACCAGAAAGTATGCTATGCTGACTTACAACACAATCCTATGATGGCCTCCGCTGGCAGGATAGGCATGCATAGCAAACACGCTGTAAGGAACATTTTGTCAGCATGGAGGCCTATGGCATTGGCTCAAAGGCCTGTGCCAGCCTGTAGACACCAGTCAAAGGCCTGCATCCACTACAGAAGGTAAGGTCTCCATGTGCCGGTGTAGAGGTGGGGGAGGGCAGAAAGGCGGGGAGGGGATTAACAGGGCAGGGGTGTGGGGAGGGGGTGGATCAGTACTGGGGGTGTGTGAACAGTGGCAGAGGCCTCCACCGTATCCTATTCCCCTTCCCAGGCCTAATTTCCTGACCCAGGGCTGTTCGGTTTTGTACCAGCTCTTTGCTGGCACAAGCGCAAGTAGCCCCATTGCGGGTGCTGGGGCTTACCAGGGTCATCATGCAGAGCTATCCTAGCGATGGCCCAGAGAAACCTTTCACTCACTGAGCTTCATTTATACTACTCCAGCAATGTGAAGTTGAGGAAATACTCACGGGATGAGAAGCTCCTGTATGTTGTTAATGATTTGCTTTCCCACCATGATGATCAGCATCTCCTGGGCAAGTTCAATGAGGCAGCCTCCAGGACCACACTGGATAGAGACAGAAGCTTTAGAAGTAGAATTTACAGTATATGACAGATGTCAATTGGTCACCTGAATAGCAAGCCTTGGATTCAACAGCAACAGACCTTGTTGTTTGAGATGAAGTATAGAAGTTGGCAGGCTGGGACACTCTTCCATGGAAGCATGAAATATTACTGTGCAACACTATAGTACAGAACTAGACTGCTTCTCCACAGCATATGGTTTTCTATGTGCATGGAATTTGTTTCTGGTATGGAGGAACATTCAATTCTATGAGCCCCTACTGCAGCTGCAGGTGGCACAGTACAAACACAGGTGTATCACTTCATTAACTGTGAACATAAAGGCTTGGTTTTGTTCTATCAGCAAGCTCCCCACCCTGCACTTGTGTCTCATGAGAGACCCCAACAATCTTGGGGATTTCTATCATACCAGAGATCTTAGGGCACAATCTGACTAGGAATGCTTGTCACTGAACAAATGGAACCAGAGGAGGTATCACTAGCTTTGAGGCTAACAGACCCTCCTCCTTTTCGGTTCTCTGCCTTTGGAGTAGCAGAGGTCCGCCTGACTCAGAATCCAATCCTATCCAAATTTCCTGCACCAATGCAGCCATAACAGCCCCCCCCCCAAGGTAAGGGAACAATGGTTCCTTTTCATTGAGAAAGCCTCCAAGTCCCCCCACCCACCACAGGACGCAGTGCACACCCCATTGGCATGGCTACATCAGTGCTGTAATATTGGCCAGGAATGTGCCCTTCGTTTCCTTAATCCACAGCCCACAGGTGTACACATTTGATCGCTGTTGCATACATGCAACATTGGGCAGAAATGACTTAAGGTAACTTCTTATGGGTAGTTGGGGATACCAGCTATCCTAGAACATCCCCACTCAGCTGTTTTTTGAAGGTCCCATCCCTTTTTCTTGCAATTTACAAGATACATTACTCACATCTTCATTGCGCATGCCCAGCAGCATTCTGTAGTGGCCTGGATAGCCCACAAACCTGGAGATGAAGAAAGAAATAACAAAAACAAGCACGTCGGCACTGGCTTAAAAACTCTGCCCTATCCACATCATGATCATTACTAATAGCCAGGGATAGACTCTTTATGAATTTGCTGAACCCCCTTTTAAAAGGGATTTTTACATTCCTTGGCCATGAATTCTACAAATTAATTACATGTTGTAAGTACTTTTCTCTCTCTGTCCTGAAGATTGTCCCAGGGCTTCTCTGCTTCAAACCTATCTCTCCTGAAACATCTTTTTTTTCTTTCTTTGAAAAGAGCTACTGAGGTTTTGTGGTGAGAGTAAAGTTGAGTTAGGCCCCCTTTCCATGTGATGTTTCAGAAGCTTGCCAGGCACCTTGCAATCAGATTGTGTGAGGCCACTGCTGACAATAAATATTGGACAAACATCTTCAAGGTTTTTGTCTCCAGTTTGGTTTCTCACCCTGGATTGACTCTCGTACGTTGCTACACCGCTGGTGGCCAACAGATGGAAACAGTGCTTCATTTTTTTCACTTAGCACAAGCTTTTGTGGACTACAAGTTCACTTCCTCAGATGTGTGAAGTTATTCTAGGGTGGCAAATCACTCAGGCACAGATATAGAGAAAAATAAAATGTTGTTATTAGCAGAGCCAAACAGCCAAGAAATGGCTGTTTGAATTAAGTGGATTCTAGTTCACCAAAGCTTCTGCTACAATAATTTTGTTCATACTTAAGGTGCCACAAGATTCCTTGTTAAAGTTGTAGCAACAGAGCTACCCTTCTGGAAATGGTCACATTTTTCATCACTCTGTCAGCTGCAGAAAGGGTTGCTGTTAAATTCACAGCTTTGAGAAGCCTGAGCAACATTCTGGAACAGCAGTCTACCTTACCAGAATTCTCAGATCTTCAATGTACCTGCTGCCAGCCCAGCCATAAGGCAACCTGATGCAGCTTGCACCAACAGCAGGCAGGGGGACAAGTGAGTGGCAGATTTGGGGCACCCTTTACCCCAAGTCTGCCACCGCCTCCCTCCAGCCCACTACAGACACAAGGACATGCTTATTTACTGTGCTCCACTGCACAGTTTTTGCAAACCCAGAAGTGTGGGACTTCTTGTTTTATTTGCAGGGATCATGTGAATGAAGGAAGTCCCACTCTTCTGGGTTTGCAAAAACTGCACAATAAAGCATGATAAGGTGCTTTTTTCAGTGCAAGGCAGCAGCGTGGATCTGAGGCAGCATCAGGCAGTATTTTTGGTCACACTGCCCAGAATGTACCCATCCGCTAATGAGGAGAGGCATGGTAACGGTGGTGGAAGGCTTAATCTACACATGCAAAGCAACTGCTAAAGTACCTCCTCATCCACCATCTTTAGCTAAGTTGCTTCCTAGGTGACCTGATCCTAGACAATGGGGAAGCCCTGCTATACCAGCAGACAAGCTGGCTAACAACATAGGTTCATATTACTGCTCAAGGACAATGGACACAGCATAGCTCAGCCAAATACTGCTGCCTGAAGGGATGGGGCTCTGATACCTGTTCAGTAAGGAAGCTGCTTCTGCTGAACAGAAGGGGAGGGGGAGAAGGAGCCCATGTTTCTTCAGGCAGTAGTGTGTGGCTGGGGGAAATACCAGACAAATGCAGGAATGTGGTTGGGGCACATTCTGGCAGTGCTGATAGACCTTTCCAGCACACCTGTCCCATTCAGGAAAGCTACTTGCACTTTGGGTTAAGAAAGAGGCCCATCTCCAATTAACTCACCTGCCCTTGAAGAAGGCAATGTAGATGGGAGAAGAATAGAAATTGACAAACTCAAAGACAAACACTTTAAAGGTGAAAGCATCTTCATACATGGTCTGAGTGCGATGCATTTCTGAGGCAGAGAAACAAAATAATTGCCATGAGGATGGTGGACATCTTTCAAGCCTCCCCCCACTTCTGAACAGAGGTTTTCCAATCCTCACACTTTTGTTCCCCGTGTCCAGGGAAGAAGATTTAGGCTAGACATGACAAAGAAATTCCTAACTGTAAGAGGTGCCTGGCACTGGTGCAGTTGTGGGCTCACCCTCACTTGAGGTTTTCAAACAGCCTGAGTGGCCACCTGTCAGGGATACTGTAGTCACAGGCACTGAGCAGGGGAGCTGGACCACATGGCCTCCAAGGCACCTTCCAACTCTAGCATTTTATGATTCTATGTCTCTGTGCTAAAGAATTCTAATGCAGATCCTGGGCAAAAGCACTTTCAAATTGAACACCATTCAAATTGAATGAATACATACATTCCTCCCTCCCTCTGCCCTCTCCCACCACCTGTGCCAGCCTATCTGGGCTGGCACAAACTCACCCTGTCTTGGTGCCACTCCAGCTCCACTGGTCCAGCGCACATCTGTGTGCTGGTCCAGTCTGCTCCCAAGTAGCCACGAGCACGCTTTACGGCATGTTCACCACACTTGGGAGCCAGCACGAGAGACTTGTCCCAGCTCAGGGCAGTGCTAGAATTGTGCTGTAACATTATTTGCACAAAAGCCCTGAAGGGACTCTGATGTTGCTTACTAGATGATACTGGATTCTGAGTTGTTTGCAATAATCTTTTTAAACTGATAAACCAACTCTATTCTTATTTGCTTTGCAAGCTTTAAAAAAAAAGTTTTGAAGCTTTTTGCAGATGCCAAAGAAAAACAAACACAATCTGTACAGTATATGTTTTCTATCCAGGTCTCATTAAGCTGGGTCTTGAGACTTAGAAACTGCACCTTCTAACATAGATCCCACTTACCCCATCTGGTGAGAAAATGTGCCAGTGATGTGTAAATTTTTGAGAGGATGAGGATGAAGATGAGGTTCACCACTGAGCCTGTAATGCTGGCAATACGAGAAGCCTAAAGGAGGCCACAGGAGAAAACATGAAATGCAAATACAATCAACAAAACAAAACGCCAAAGTGGAAGGGAGCCACACAGGTGCCTTACCGAAGCCACAACAAGGAAGTTCCCAGACCGGGAGACAACTATGGCAACGATAACCCGATAAAGGATGATGGATATCAAGAACATCACCACCACAGCAATCTGTAGAAAATAGCCAAAAGTGAGTAATAATAATAGTCTCATGATTTTGTTTTCTGTGAACCGGTCTACTGTAGTACTCCACTCTGAATGGCTGCTACAGTCTCAGGATTCAGAAGGGGTCCTTATCCCAGTCTTGACACTCAAGACCCTGGGGATTGCGCCTGGTTTCTTCTGCATGCAAAGCACATACTCTGCACTAGTAATTCATTTTCCACTAACAGATCCGTTGGTGTTGCTGTAAGCATGGTTGCAATTAAATCTTCCATGCAAGAGTTTCAACAGAGAATTATATTACAAAGTCACACATGGAGGCAAACACACTTTAGATAACAGATCTGAAAACATTCCAGAAAAACATCCTATCGCTCCTCCGCCCTGGTTGAAAGATCCCATATCCACCCAGCAATATTTTGAGTTGCTAGCTAATCCAATCTTGGGGGGGGGGGGGGTGGGATGTTTCTTGACACCAAATGTGTCACCATTCTAAAGCAATCCCCATTCACTCAGCTTCACTAAGAGACACATTTCTTGAACCATGAAGACAAGTTAGCCCCACATAAAATCTCATCTCCAGCTCTAGCGGGCCCCAAAATCCAAAGCAAGGGGCTTCACCATTTTATTCTTAAGTGAAATAAAGTTAACAGTCCTTGGAGTTTACTATGGAAGCCATACCTTTGCTTGCAGGGTGGTCCTTTCCTGATCAGAACAAAAACTAGAAGCAGTGATGGTAGCCAAGGAAGACAGTATATCTTGTATTCTCTGTATCCCATAGTGCTCCCCTATGCCTTCAAGTGAAAATCAGCCAAGCTGGGAGTCAATGGTGCCTACTCCACACTGCTCTTCAGCTGCTACTTTTGACAGCATCAGTTCATAAGGATGAGCAGGAAGAATAGCTAAACCTTTAAGTTTTCAATTTCCAGGGCAGGCAACTTCTGTGAACTTTCAGAGAATAGTTTTCCTCATTTCAGCCACTATTTCACCCTTGCTAATTGGGTAAGAGGCATTTTTTCAAGTGGGTGCTCCTCTTTTATTTAGCAAGGGGAGAGTAACTGGCCCTGCTCACCCCAGCAGTGTCTTTTCTAGTGGCTGTTTGCCTTTGTTTTGCATCTTTTAGATTGTGAGCCCTTTTGAGACAGCCATTAGGGAGCCATTAGTTATTTGATTTTTCTCTGTAAACCATTTTGTGAACTTTTGTTGAAAAGCAGTATATAAATACTGTTAATAATAATAATAATAAATTCTTGAAAGATTACAAATTCAACTCCCAATGTTCTTCCTTTTGAACTTAAGGAAGATGAATGAGCAAGGGAAACAGTGAGCAATGCACATACAAAAAGAAGCCTTTATGCCCCAAGATCACTCAGTCCTCACTCCCCCTCCCCCCACACCTCACACCATAACAGCCGCTCTCTCACCATCATGATGATGGCCATCGACCCAGCTACAATTCTATTGAAACGATTTTTCTTGGGAAAATATGGCTCCTCCTCTCCAGTGATTGGATTTTTAGTTGTCATGGGCGCCATGGCAGCGAACTGGGGTCGTGGACGTTCCTATAACGGACATAACCTGAAATGTAACATCGGTCAATGTTAGGTTTTAGCTGCAGTAGTAGAGGTTGCCATAGGCCATACCTCAATATCTTCAAAGTCTGAACAGTCCCAGCGGTAAGTCAGGGTGGCATTCATTCGCTTCCAGTACTCAAGAAATGTGACCGCCCACAGAGACATGAAGATGCTGAAGAAGACAGTCCCACCGTGGTCAAAGAGACGACCAGCCTGAAAAAAACAGACAGGAGTTACAGCTGAGCATATGCTAAGACATGTTAAGACAGGGCAAGGAACGTCACATTAGGACCAAAGTATCCAACTGCAGACGCCTTCATCCTTAAAATGAAGATCTTCCTCAGTCCCAGATTCAATATAAAGCACTAAAGGAGCATGTATATGGGGGCCAACTAGTCCGTCCTCCCAAGTGTCACTTTTGCACTTAAAATCACACATAATAACTGTATGCATTGTTTGTGGCAAATCTCTAATTAAAGACTGGGCAGCCCAATCCCGAGCTGCCCAGAGCGCCCAGGCTCGGCGGCACCGAAAAGGGCTGCCGCCGAATCCTGCGCCTCCCATGCTTCCGCGGGAGGCTCCTCGGGAGAAGGGGACATTTGTCCCCTTCCCCTGAGTAAGGTAAGCAGCCCCGCAATGGGGCTACTCACTTTACCGCTGACTTTTTCATCAGCGGTAGAGTAAAGGGTGCGCAGCCCTGCACGAGTGTTTATATTTTTAATTGTGTTTTTAAAAAACTTGTACACCACTCTAAGAGTTTGGCTGAGGAATGGCTAATAAACATTACAAAGACACATATGAACATCCAGTTTCTTCATATGTGGCCTCTAGCAGCACATGATTAGCATTTAGATTGATTTTCTCCACACCACCACCACAAACACATACACATGCATGCACAGGTAGTATGGAAGCAATTGTTTGAACTCACATGGAACTACTTAAACGTGCATACGGTGGTCTCAGTGAAGAGATGAAGAAGAAAATTAATAGGTCACAGAGGAATCTCACCATGTGGCCATCTCACGTGGAAATATTTTTGTGTGGCACTTCATGCTGTGCACACATTGGAAGTATAATGTAGTACTACGGTGGCTTAAAGAGTTCATCAATTTCTTACCTTTAAAAAAAATGTAACTTAGTCAGAGGTGCTTCTTCAGAGCTATGAACTGTACCTGAACCATGGAACAGATGCTAGAGATGTTCCAGTAGGGACAGACTTTGCAAAGCGGGCACATCTGGTATCTACCACCACTGTGGCAGATCTCCTGTCTATAATCCAGATAGAGAGAAGAAATAAATGTGGGGGAAAGAAAACAACCCATCAGTTTAGCAGGTTAGAGGCTTCTAGTCTCTTCTGAACTCCTGCTTTTTGCTCTCTCTGTGCTCAAGGTAACATCCCCTTTCATCCTTGCAAAACTGCACTACTGAATTTGGAACACAGGGACCTGCTTTATGCTGAATCATCTCCTTCTTAGGAGTGTGTCATGATTCCCCCCTATAGTCACGCCCCTCTAAGACTATACAACAGAAAAAAGTCAACTTAAAATGTCTTCACAAGAGTTTTCTCTTCTCCTGCTACTTATCTCTTTGATAGAGCTCATCATGCTTCATTTAAAGATCTAGCTCATTTCACCCCAAACTCTTAGAATGGATTGTAATGGTTTAAAACAAATATACAAACAAAAATGGGATTTAAAAATATTTCAGATAAATATTTCAAGTATATTAGTCTCTCTTTGTTTACTCAGATGTGAATCCCACTTTGTTGTTGTTGTTGTTATTATTATTGTTATTATTAATAACAGTATTTATATACTGAACTTTGTTCAGTAAGATTCTAAGGAACATTTACATAGATGATAGCCTGATGACCCAATCCTAAGGTCATGTAATGCCGGTGGAACATGTGTTTTGTTGGCATAACACACTTCCCAGCTGTCACAAATGTGACACTGCCAGAGCCCACAGCCTGGCCATTGCTGGAAGTGGCAAGTGATTGGGTGCATGAGACAACAGACTGAGGACACCTGCTGGTGCAGGTAAGACCACACAGGGGGTTGGAGAGAGGTGGGGAGGAGTGGAACAGGGCTGGGGTGAGCAGGATGGGGAGGAGGCTGGATTGTGTCTCGGAAGTGGGTGGATTTGGCAGCGGCAGCTCCCACTGAATCCTAACCCCCTTTCCAGGCCTAATCTGCCTTCACTGGTCAATGCAGATTTGCACCAGCAATAATCTCTGGAGAAGGTCCAAGTTGACACATGAAGATAGCAGAGGCTTATCCCAGGGGAAGGGAACAAATTTCCATTAAACTTTATGAATCTAAACAGGACTTTGATCTCAAGCATTTAATATTGGTTGATGGGAAATGCTGAAAAGCTTCCTCTGCTCCAGAACCAAGTATATAATATGTGAAAGACAGGCACAACAAAGGCATACAGGTTTATTGTAGGACTGCTGAACAGAGAAGAAAAGGGAGGAAAATGTTGATACTTACGTGGGAATGTCATTAAAAACCATAAAGATGCCTATTATGAAGACCAGAGTTCCAACTACAGCTGCTGGTAGGAGCCACGCTGTGTAGAAGCCTAAAGGAAGAAATGTACATGGCATATTTAGACTGCATATCAAGACTGGAACAGAGTAGACTGGAGCAACATAACGGACAAGATTCCCATAACACTTACATTTTCTTACTTGCCTGTGGTGGGTTGAATTAAGTCAAAGCCTTGCTCCATTGCTCTTGGACCCTTGGCTACCTGCTATCATCTAGGTTTTTGTGGAGGAATTCTCCACATCACTGAGAGGGAGGCTTCTAAGGATGGTCTTCTCTCTGCCTGGCTTTGTCCTTAGAATCATAGGGTTGGAAGGGACGTAGGTCATCTAGTCCAACCCCTGCCTGTAGCAGGAAATTCTCCTACAGCATTTCCAACACGTGCTTGTCAAACCTCTCCTTGAAGATCTCCAGTGAGGGAGAGTACACCACCTCCCTTGGCATCTGTTTCACTGCCAAGCCATAATCAGGAATTTTTTCCTGATAGCCAATCAGAATCTCTTCTTTTGCAGTTTGTACCGTTTGAATCTAGTTCTACTTTCAGAGGCAGTTGAGAACAAATTTGTCCCTTCTTCCATATGACTGCCCTTCAGGTATTTGAAGAAAGCTATCATATCCCCTCTGAACCTTCTTTTCTCCAGGCTGAACATACCAAGTTCCCTTAACCTTTCCTCGTAGGGTTTGTTCTCCAGCCCTCTGATCATCTTTGACACCCTCCTCTGAACCTGCTCCACTTTGGTCGTATCTTTCTTAAAGTGAGGTGCCCAGAAGTGGACACAATACTCTAGGAGAGGTCTAACCAGTGCAGAGTAAAGCAGAACCATGACTTCTCGCGACCTGGAAGCTAGGGAATGCAGGCAAAAACTGCATTCACCTTCTTTGTAGCTTCATCACACTGCTGACTCTGCCTTATGATGATAGATTTTTGGCCTGGCATAGCAGTACATCATGGGAAAGGAGGGAGGCACTGGCATCAGGCTCCGACCTCCCCAATCATACCATCGCAGGTAAAGTTGTCTTTTAAAGAGCTTAACAACTAAAGATCCTGAACATACAATGCTCACACAACACAGCAGTCATAATTAGAGTCACAAGTGTTTTACTGCACATGAGTATCACTGTCAATCACTTGATCTCTTTCCTACCCCTGAAATCTTTCTGAGCCACATTCAAAAGTCTAGAACAGATAAATCCATCTACAGTGGCACCCCCCAAAGTAGCATACGAGGCATAGGCTCGGAATGAATTAAACTTTACTGATAAATAACAGACCTGCAGCAGGGGGAAGAAAAAACCTATCTGAACTCACCAGCGGCTGACCAACTACCTCCCCCATCACTCCCCAATCAAGTGTGACACTCCCCAATCAAATGTCACATCCTGGCTCAAGGTGTCAATCAAGGACTTTGCTAGCCTATTCCAGCCAACCCCGAAGGCAGCCGGCCAGTCAAGGCAGCCGGCCAGCACAGACCCACACCAGAAAACCTTGTGTAAGCCTTTGCTCGAAGTAGACAAGGGGCTCACCAGCCAGCCTCACCAATCCAGACAAGTGTTGTCAGAGCAGTCCCAGCTTACCCCTTCGCCTTGCTAACCTCAGCATGTACGCCAGCCCCCACTCTTGGCTACCCAGCCAGTATGCCACCTGCCTAATCCAAAACAAACTTGAAAAAAATCCCAGTTTGACCACACCCAAATGCCAGTCTGAGGTAGGCAAAAAAACCACTAACCAACAGCCAATCACGTTAACAGCAAGAAATTCCTACCTAGCCCCTTAAAAAGCAACCTGCTAGTCTCAGACTGAACATAGGGCAGGTGGATGGGGGCTTGCCAAATTGGAGCAGATAAGCCGGGCAGCCTGACAGCCCCAGCAATAGCTGCATTACAACCCAGCTCCTACAGGCAGCCAATTATCTACCCACATTTTCCCACCTCTGCCTCGCTCACAGACGGGGAAGGGGAGTGCAAATGATGGCGGGGATGCAAGTGCCCCACTGCAGTTATACTGGCATTCCCCAAAGAAGCATGTGAGACATAGGCTTGGAATGAATTAAACTCTATATTGATAAACAACAGACCTGCAGCAGGAGGGGGGGGAACTATCTGAACTCCCCAGCATGCTGGCATCTAATTGCCTGGGGGAAATGGCACTGGCCATCTCCCTCCCCTGACCCCAACTGGGTGTCACATTCTAGCTCAAAATATCACTTCATCGAAGACTGATTAGGGGACTGCCTGTAAGAGAAGGTGTATGGTGCGGCTATTGCTGGAACTGTCAGGCTGCCCACTCTGAGTTAGCCTATCACAGCCAAATCTGCATTACACATTTATGTTTCTTTCATACTACTCTGTCATGTTCCCTCCAAATAATTCTGGGAATTGTGGTCTGGGAAGGTTCTGAAATTTGTCCCATTAGTTACCCTAAATCTACCCTCCTAACACAGAACTAGAATTCCCAGGGTTCCTTGGGGAATACAATGGTGTTAACCAAATTAAAGTCTATAATGCTGATATACACTTCTCCTTTTTTTTGGCCCACTTTTAGAATATGTTAACATTTATTACATAACTGCACCACTCAGTAGCAAGAGAGAACCAATGTGGTCACAGAATTTAATCTGGCAATAGATCAATGCAGAGGAATTAACGCCAGGGGTCTTATACTCACCAAGCCAGGCAAAGTAGAGAGCAATCTTCTCCCCAAAGTACCTGCGAATGTGACCGAGGGGCTGGTACTTCTTCCATTTACTCCACTGGGCCCAGTAGTGGAAAAGAATCTGTCTTTGATTCAGCTTAGTGGAGGGTATCTCCACCACTGGTATCTTATAGGAACCCTTTCAGCAGTAAATGCAATATTATTCTCATGAAGCAGAGATTTGTTTAAACATTTGCATGCATTTTACATTCACATATACAAAGACCCTGTTTATACATACTGTATGTATTTATATAAATAAAAGGATTATTAATTAAATACCTCTTCAATTCATAAAAGCAGTAATAGTTTTTCAATCCTTGGATAAAATCTATCCATTTTTTTTACAGAACTGTACAAGCAGAGTCTAAACTTTTAAATAGGCACATGTTGTTGGTCTTCTGCGCTATAAAGCAGAGATCTAGAAGAATTCTGCTCGCACAAGTCTGGCCAGAAGTGTCTATTGCACAGTCAAAACCGCACAGTCAAAATACCAAAATGGTAGCCTGGGGTTTTCGTATACCACATCAAATTTATTTACATAGATATAGGTGAAACAACTATTTAGCTCCCAAAGTGGAACTCCCAAACTGTTTACCTCCCAAATTGAAATTTTAAATGCTCACAAGCCTTGCAAAACCTTTATCCTTTTCCAAGGACATGGTGATAAAAATACTGTAAATACAAGCAGAATATGATATTTTAAGAAGAGTGTCCTAGGGAAAAGCAAGAAGTCCATTAAAATGAAGGCATAGCATGTCAGTCTTCAGTACTGACTAAATACAGGGATTGCTGCCTACATAAGCCCTGTACAGTCTATGAACTGTACAGCACCCAAGATTACAGGTAATTTGCAGAGCCAATGCAAGTAGAGGTGTGTGTCACTTAACAACGGGATCACTTCTGACACTGATGCGCAGGCTACTGGAGACTTTGTCTCTTCTCTGCATTAAGAGCCTCTTTGCTGTGTAAATGGACACTCTGCTGCAGGGTATGGGAGACCTGATTGCCTCATAAGAGTCTCTTTGTTGAGCTTTGACCACCATCATATACATGGTCTGTTGTTAAGTGGTTCAATGTTAAGTGGCGCATGCCTGTATATTATTATTACTACACCAGATACATTTATATCCTACCTTTCCATCTACAGTGGAACTCAAGGTTTCCAGATAGTCTTCTATCCAGGAAACTGATCAGATACAGGCCTACTAAGCTTCAGCAAGGTTTCCGCATCAGAGCAGGATGCAGACATTCCCAACTGCTTGTTTCAAAATGGGTTGGGAAGAATCTGTTTGTCAACTTACATCATGCAATGGAAACGCAGCTGTGAAGACATCCTCATTCAACAGCCTCTCTATTCCAACCTCTCCTTCCTTTGGGTTGCCATAAGATGTGGTGGCCAGGATTTCATATAGCTGAAAGAAAGCATAATGAGACTTGTGCTTGATTTCCACAGGTAGCACTCATCACTCTCCCTAGATTAGTCCAAAGCCTGAACATTTAAGGTAAGTCTGCAACAGCACTTCTCCTCTGTAATCTTTAAGATTTTGCTTCTGATGGAGTGGGTAACTGCAATTACACCCTTCTTTTGTGGTTAGCCATCTGCCTGTTTTTAAATTCAGAGCTGAATTAAAATGTCTTCACTTTTTTTTTTAATTAATGCCAAAATTCACATAGAAAGCTACTTGCCCTTCTATGGATTCTGCACAACTAAAAAAGGTAGGGAAGGAACTCTTGAGATTCTTGGACTTGCAAAAAATACAAGGCTTGTACAAGGACAGGGGAAGAAAGAGTGGCAGCATGATGTATAGACAGAAAGTGTTGAATCAGTAGACATATGCACTAGCAGACTGCAAAAATGAAGGAAGAACATGCCTGATAAACTGAATAGGAGGAGGACCAGGATGAAGGACAATGCTAAATGTTTGTCCTAACAATTAAGAATGTTGCAATACATTTTGTATTGCATCATCTCCACCCCTTCCTCCTAGACCTTTCTGGGCAGAGTTGGTGCATGATTTTCTATTTACTCTGGTCAAACAGGCCAGCAAACAGAAAATGGTGTTGACTTCACCCCTTACCACTCTGGCCTTGGACCCTATATCTGCCTGCACCAGTGCAGAAGCAACAGGCAAAGTTATTTTGGGCTCCCATCAAATACTGCTTCAGGGTTTGCGTTCCCATCAGGCTGGGCTTGGAACTTACTATTCTGTGTCGCTGGGTGCTGCTGAAGAAGGTGTCATGGTTATCACTCCCAAAAAACCTGAGGGGGGAAAAAAACTATGACTGAGACCATATTGGACATGAAACCCTACCTCTCCACTGGCCATTGCCAGGTGCTCTTCCACCATATATTGGCTGATGTTACCTGGCAGCACCAGGGAGAGCTGTGACCTCTGCACACTAGTCTTGAAGAAAGTAGTACTACAAAGTTTTAATTTTATTTTGTTCTTCACATTTTTATACCGCCCTTCCTCCAAAGAGCTCAAGGTGGGGTGCACAGCTGCTCCCTTCCTTCTTGTCCTCACAACAACCCTGTGAGGTAGGTGAGGCTGAGAGAAAGTGACTGGCCCAAGGTCACCCAGGAAGCTTCCCAAACCACTACACCACCCTGGCTCTCCCCACAGAGAATTTGGTGATTCTTCAAGGATTATAGGTCCCGCTAGTGTTTTGGAGGGGAATATCGGAACTTAATGACTGGTCCTCCCCTGTGATATTTAGTGTTACAGACTGAAATAGCATATTGAGCTGCATGTTAGCTACTGGAGTTGACATTTGAATCCAGAAGTCATACGCAAGAGTTAATTTAGTAAATTAATTTAGTCTGTCAAATGACAGCTATTACTATAACAACATAATTCTAGATTCATGAGTACACCACCACACCTGGTGCCAGAAGTGAAATAAAAAGCATGAAGCAAACAGACAAGATGTAGATACTTTTACACTGAAATATGTGAAAACTCCTTGCACTTTTGCATCATGCTGCCACAGTATATAGTGATTTATTATCACTATAATAGGAAATTTTATCCTGCCTTTTGACTTGAAGCCCTCATGGCAGCTGACAAGAAAACCATCCAAGACAGGGTAAAATATTAAAATACCAGCACCAGTTAAAATCCCCATAAAATGTCAGATTGAATAAAAACAGCTAAAAGTAGATGACAATGGAAAATAGTCTTGTAGCTCCTAAAAGGCAAATAACGCTATTAGCTTCAATTAGCTACAACCTCAGATGCATAAAAATGGGATATTTAGATATGTTCAAAGGATCTGTGAGATTGTTAGATAAAACTCATTTGGGAAGAGAGTAGATATGAGAAGATAAGGGAGAAGAATTGTAAGTCCAACATCTTACCGTTGTAACTTGTTTGCCTTAAAATGACAAGTGTAGTAATCCAAAGGTAGGTCAGGAACCTCATCGTAAAGCAGATTAAGAATGCCCAGTTTCATCAGAATTCTTTGGGACCAGTTAGTGTCATCCTGATTGGGCACAGCCTGGAAACAAAGTAAGAGAGAAGCATAGTAGGTCTATACATGATCATCAGCAGTCAGTCACCAAGGCTGCATTCAATCAAAGTAGCCAAGATAAATAGCGTTCATACAACCAGGTAGAAGAGGATGAAACTTTTGTGAGTCTGCAAAAGCTAAGAAATACATGTTCAGTCACTGAAGAATAAAAAAAAAGAGGGGGCCATTTCTGGTGTACCCCATTAAATTTAAGTGGTATTTATCTAGTACAGGGCTCTCTGGACTCCCCCGCAGGCCAGATCCAGTGCCCTTGCTAATCCCTCACCTGCGTGAACAGAGCTTTCCATTCCAGGGGAAGGCTTCCATTGTTGCCACCAATCACCCCCCATGTTCACTATGCCCCCACAGATTCTTTATTCTGCTTCCCCAAGCAGGCTCTGCTTCAGGATTTCCTGGCAGACGTGGTGGGGTGGAGCAAACATGAGGGGCAATCAGGGTGTTAATGGAAGCCTCCCCAGTGGAACTGTAAGCCCCCTAGTTTGCTGATCTAGTAGATACAGCACCTGTTCTCTTCTTGTGTGTATCAAGAGCTGGTGTGCAGTTAAATTGTCTCCGTTTTTAAGAATGTGCAAAGGAGCTTAGCATTGATGGGTGCTGCGATTACCAAAAACAGAGAGCTTCTATCTTTGCAGGAAAAACAATGGTGGATCAAACAGATCCATTTTTTTTGCACACAAAGATTCCAAAAAATGCAACAACCAGAAGGGAAGTAGATGTGCACTTTCTTCCAGCCACTGAAGAATGTTCCTGGCAGCAGAGAGAGAGACATGCAGATGTTAGCACTGGGTCCACTGGATGTTGGATCCAAAGAATGAGTAACCATTCGTGCTTGAATTGTCACCTCTTCCTTATCTGAAGGAGTGTGAAGAAAATAAAGAGATGGAAAAGAGAGACAAGAGAGAGAAAGGGCAAGATTGCCTTCATGCCTACTGTAACATGTTTGTGGGTCCCAACTGGTTTGTAACTAATACAGAGCAGGTCTCCCAACTGAGCAAAGCTGAAATATAATGAGATGCAAACTCATTTGCACTGCCAGGTACTACCAAGTGAAACAGAACATGAACCCTGGTCTACACAAAGAGGAAATGAAGTGGAATACACCACTTTGGACTACAGTGGGAGAACTACAAAAATTGAATATTCCAATTTATGGGGAAAAAACAAAAACTTCTGCATAAAAAAAAAACTAGAAGTGTCTTTGACTCACCTTCCTGCAACATGCTAGTTTTCTATGATAAGTAACTCAGTCTAATGAAACAGTGTTTAACTATGCAATTTTCCCCACTACCACCTGAATCTGAAGTGGTACAGTCCAGGAACAGTTTTATCTCCTCTTCTGCTGTGTTTATAGATCAGGTCCCAACACAAGCTCAACTTGAAAGAAGACTTGAGTTTGGCTTAAAGAATATCCTCACCTGCAGGGGAACCCTCAACCTGAGATCTTCAGCATAATAACAGAGCACACTCCAGGGGGCATTCAGAAGTATATAGTATACCAGCTTCCTTGCATTCTCGGTTGTGTGCTGGAAAGAAAAGACATGAGACAAGAAAAGCATAGAGATTAATTAGCCATGTGGAAACTCCCTTGCAGAAGATTTAGTAACTCTCAGAAGCAAAGTAACCTTTTTCAAAAGCACTCCGCAATCTCACGCGATTGGGAACAGATGTGTCCTCATGGTCACACAGGGTCTGGTAATAGCTTATTATTGTTAAGAATATTTATATTCTGCTTTTCATCAAAAACTTCACAAAGTAGTTTACAGGAAAAAAAATTTAATAACTAAGGGCGCAATCCTAACCCCTTACGTAGGTGCTTTCCAGCACTGGCATAGCAGTGCCAATGTGACATGTGCTGCAGTCTTCAGTTGGGTGTCACTTACAGAGTCCTCCTCAAAGTAAGGGAATGTTTGTTCCCTTACCTTAGAGCTGCATTGCTCTTATGTCAGTGCTGGAAAGGGGTTAGGACTGCGCCCTAAACGGCTCTACATGAAGTTTATGCTGCTAGCCCTTAATGCCCTAAAACAGTGGTTCTCAAACTTTTAGCACTGGGACCCACTTTTTAGAATGAGAATCTGTCAGAACCCATTGGAAGTGATGTCATGACTGAAAGTGACATCATCAAGCAGGAAAATTTGTAACAATCCTAGACTGCAATCTTACCCACACTTACCCAGGAGTAAGTCCCATTTACTATCATTGTTAAAAGAATAGACATAGTAGCTTGTTACAAGTACAAGTCTGTAACACTTCTCCAAATGCAGTCACATACCATGGTAGCATCAAGTCTAATATATTAAAAATAAAATATTGAAATGAATGGGGACCCATCTGAAACTGGCTCAGGACCCACCAAGTGGGTCCCGACCCACAGCTTGAGAAACACTGCCTTAAATTATCTTAGCAACACTGTGCTAAAATTAGTCTCAACTCTTTCTCTGCTTCCTACTCATTCTGATTCCACAAAGATGTAGGTAGGCCCAAATTACATCACCAGGAGGACACATGGGCACCAGCAATGCCCTGAAAAAGTCAGTGGGCATGTCATCATATTTGCATTTGCCCCATCCCACTCTGCTTCATTGGTTGCCACTTGCACAGTAAGAAAACACGAATGTGATAGTGTCACATACAGTTTATTCAACTACAGCTCAGGGGGAGATGCATCACGGTATTTATTAAGCTAAGTAAGCAGCATGCTGTCTCTTCCAGGCTCTCTCCGGAGGAGGGGGCCGGGGCTACAGCTGCTTTGCATGCACCTTTGCTTTGGAGCCTCCTGGCCACAGCATGCCCCTCCTCCTTGCTCTGGGCGGGTGTCCCTCAGGCTTCACCTTAGTTATGGCCCTGAGACCAAGGCTAGGCTGCAATGAAAAGCAAAAGGTTGCAGTAAAGAGTTTGATTACCAGTTCCATTCTGAGCCCTGCCATCTGGAGTTTATGCAGAAACCTCTCTCGCCACACCCTGTGCAATTCAATTGCCCGCTTTCGCCTGCGTTTCTCTTTCTTGCCCTCAGCGTTTTGTCCTTCTGTATTCTGGAGATCTGATTCCCATACAAGGATAAAATCTGAGACCAAAACACACATAGGGTGCAAATATTAAATCTCAGAAGTAAGCATAGGAGGAAGGTGATGAGTCAAAGAAGCCTGTTACAAGGAGCAGCATGGGATAGCCAAAGGAGGAGTCCTAATAAGGAAGAAAGCTGCAAGAAGTGACAAAAACAACAAGGTATATCTACACTTTCTATCCAACTGGAATAATCAAACAGTCAGGAAAAGTAATTCACTGTACAGGAAAAAAATGTAAAAACACCAAGGGAGCCAGAGCCACTACATCACAGTTCCCAATGACGGACAGAAAATCAAACTACAAACATTTCAGGGCTGCTCCAGTGGACTGAAAATTTATGAGAAGCATTTGGTATGCAGCCTCAGGCATCAGGACATCTTGGGCTGGCCCTGTGTTAGTGGGAGGCGGTGTATAGGGTGGCAGAATTGGATGGCTTCAGATAGCAGATCGGCCTGGTCAGGATACAATGGTAAGGATTTGTTAGGAGACAGTAGCATAGCAATGGGGGGTAGGAGGGGCAGTCCATCATGGGTACCAGGCTTAACAGGGTGCTAAGACATGCCCCTACCTCCTCGCTGCAGTTAGAGCCTGACAAAGCCACTACAGATGCTGCTTCTGCATGGGAATCCAGATACTGGAGAATGGCTGTGTCCATGGCTTGTCCTCCAGCTCGCTGTAATTGTTAGTAGTAAGCCACTGCCACCCTCAGGTCACTCTGCCATCCAGTGAGGGTGTGGAGTGCCCAGCTTTGGGGCTCGCAGTGGTAGTAGTGCACCCTGAGGGGCCTGCTCACCCAACCACTAGCAGCCAAAGCAGGTTCTTACTGACTCAGCAGGTTCTTATGAGAGGAGACTACAATGAAAGGAGATAACTGGAGGGGAAGGGGAAAGATAAAATAAACCAAACCGGAAATGGGGGTGAGGAGATGCAGCCACGCAAAGGCAACCGGATGAAGAAACAGCAAAAGGGGGGGGGGTAAAAATAGGTGAAGGGGTGTCATATAGTGGAGGGGGTGACACCTGTACCAGATGTCAAATGCCCTAGCTATGCCACTGATAGGAGAGAAGCTGGTGGTCAGTGGTCAGGATTAGAAATTTTTGTACACAGCCGAGCTTCCACTTCTTGTGTTCCTAGATCCTTCCCCCCCCCAATGAATTGTTGACAAAAAAGCCCCGGAAACTTATCATGCAAATAAGGCAAACCTGCAAGTTTACATGTGTCCTGATTCTGCAGAAGGCAAATGCCGAGAGGGCAGGGCAATGGAAAGGGATGGGAGGAAAGAGAATAGGTACTCTATCTCTTTATCAGTATCTTTTCAAAATAAAAGGCCTGCTTAATACAGAAATTCTAGCTCAGTGTGCACTTTTGGTGATGCACTGTTCCCTTACCTATCCTGGTATGCCCATCACTGAAGAAGTTTTTGATGCTCTTTACAACATGGCCTGATGATTTATCCATCTGAAATTGAATTGTTAAATAATGAATTAGAGAAAAAGGAGATGGGCTCAGACTTCTCACCTCAGGTGTACTGACTAATAGGTCCAGACCATGCATGAGGCTAACTGAGCTAGTCACCTCAACTGACAGACTTGCAGGGGTGCCCACCTCTGCCTGCCTGTCTGTCTGCTTGCATGAAGACACTCTAGCCCACCACTCTCCTCTCCTCCACACTTCTTCTGCTCCATTTGCCTCTTCCTTTTTGAATTCAGAATGTGGAAGAAGAAGTGGTGGCAGCTGGCACTAAGTAAGGGGGGATGGCACCTGGCATACCAGTTCAGGCACTAGAAGATCTTTGGCTCGCAAAAAGAGACAAGAGCTGAGTTGGTCAGCCTGCCTTATGGCCCAGAGTCTCCAGGAATCAGTATCAATCCTGGAGGTTTTAACTCCTTGGCTAAATGACAGTACATCATGTCAGGAAAAGAAATTTTCAGGAATAGCTTCTGTCAAGAGTTGTCAACCCTGTTTTCAACAAAATTTGAGCAGTGGTTACTACTCTATCTCCCAAGTAGTCTATCTCGCAATAGCCCCATTCAGGTTTTCGCTACGAATGTTCTCGATAATCTTTGTAGTTCCACTTACCAGACAGTCAGAAAAGAGAAGAAACACCTGCTACCAATGAGATATTTTTCAGGTCAAATCCCTGATGTTGCCATATCCAAATCTGTGCCTCTTCCCCTCCCAATATGAATAACTGAATTTGAATACCGTACAAGGTAGATATGCAGATGGTACAAATTCATCTGTTTTAGCACATCACCTGAACTTCAATCCTGTTGCAGCCAAGACCCACAGGCAGTGAGAGAATGGACCAGCTGTTTTATTGATTTTTATATTACACCACCATGCATGTATAAAGTGCCTTACAAAGAATGTGAGGCCAGGCTCCTGCCCTGAGGGGCATTAAAACCTAGACATCAGTACAAGTGAGATACATGCAGGAGAGAGAAGCACAATTTCCTGCAACCAGAGAAAAAGGGGTTTCTTGTTGGTGAAAGAATAGGCTCTTCTTACAGTAATACTTCTTAACAGTTGCAGAGTGCTTTCTGATCTACCAAAGCACTTCACATGTGTGATATCCTTACAACTCAGCAAGGCAGCATTTCTCAACATTCATCCCCTGCCGCACCACTTTGCATGGTCCACCTTTTGGAAGTACTGCCAGAAGTAACTGGCAATGATGTCATCACCAGCTACTTCTGGGCTGGGAAGCCAGACGTGATACAACAAACATGGATAAGAGGCTCAGGGTGGGCGGATGGCCAGGCTTTTTCAAGCGCACAAAAAGTGCACACAGGAGCTCTGCTCACTTAATCAAGCCTCCTACTATTGATGTTTCTTGCATCATGGTCTCACTGCCGAGTGGAGGTGCCACATGTGTGCCACCAAACACCACCTCACGTTCCAGTGGTTGAGAATCACTGCTGTAAGATAAGCAAGTATTGCACCCATATTGCAACTGGGGAGCTGAAGGTAAGAGGGGGTGGCTGCCACCTAGTGAGTTGGTGGCAGAGGCAAGATTCAAACCAGGAAAGTCCTTTTATTAATTATTTTCCAAAATAAAAACAAACAACAAATATAAACAAACACATAACAAACACAAACTCAATAAACAACACAGACACACAAAAAAACACAAAAACACCATTGGAGGGTGCAGGCAATCATATATCAATATATCCAATCAATACATATCGTCTAATCTTCTTCTTCTTCTAGCTTAGCCTCTTAATATCATTTATCTATCATATCATATCTTATGTAATATATCATGTATACAATATATTCATCTAAATGCCCTCTCTTATACATCTACAACTCCATTTTCAACCAAGCCTAAAATGGTCTCCATTGCTCTATCTGCGTCGGTTTACGGTGTTGATCCAAAGTCGCTGTAAGCCTATTCATTTCCACCACATTCGTTATTTTCTCTGTTAATTCATCTTTCGTTGGAATTTTAATAACTTGCCAGTATCTAGCATATAAAATCCTTACAGCAGTTAATATCATAATAACTAAATACACATCATTTTCTTTATAATATCTAAGATAATATTAAGCAAATAATATTTGCAACTGAAGGAAGACTTTCTTTTGTTTTTGAGGTGAATTTAAGCCATTTATGTTGACAGAGTAAATACTCCATCCTGCCTTAACCATCATGTTTCTTTTTACAGTTCACCTTCTCTTTTTGTTTTCTTCTTGTTGCTATCAGTGAGTGCCTCCTTGCCCCTCTAGTTTCTTGCTTCTCTGATTCCTCCATTGTCTCTGAATCATCTGATTTCTTTTCTTCCAGCTCCATTTCTACACTTCCTAGTTCTTTTCTTCTCAATTCCTCTTCTTCATTTTCTTCATTTCTCGTCTCACCTTTCATCACTGTACTCAAAAAATTTTGTTTTCATTGTTGAATTTATATTATATCTCTGTGACTGGAATTGAAAAAACATACCTTCCATCTATATGGTATTTGCTTTCCTCTTAAAAATTTCGCTAGCTCTTCATATTCTTTTCTCTTCTTTCTCACTCTCCATGGGACATGTCTCAGAATAAACCAGGAAAGTCCTGATGGGCAGTTCAGTCTCTTAGCCGCTAAGCTACACCAGCTCTCTAACCTGTTCTCCATTTACTCAAAAGTGAGGCAATAAAATGGATTCTTCCCAATCATTGCTCCTCTCAACCATCATAGTGCTGTGTAGAGGGACAACAGATTGATACTCCAAAAGATATGCCGGTCACTTTGATGACACAAGCCTGTCTAAGGAAATGAACACCAGAAGTAATCTGACAAAAAATTGTTGGATGCAGTTGTAGGATATTGTGAGGAGATAATTTAAGAGAGATAGTGAACATTTGTGTGGTAAACACACATTGAAAGTACAACGCACATGAAATAATGACCCCAGAGGTCAAAGCCCCTGAGAGAAATTTTATCAGGGGGTACAATGTTTCTTTTGGGTCCCCTTTAGGGTACAAAGTTTTTAGGGGTCTTTCCTTTCTCCATTGGATCATAATTTCATACAATCTACAAATTACGATATATAAAACTAGTAGGTTTACACAGAATGTGAATGCTAGTCTTCACACAATATATGCAAAAATTTTCTGAGATCTCAGGAAATTTCTGGCTCCTCTCCTTTGGCTCCCAGGCCTCCTTTTTGATCCCAGGCCCGGGTATGATGTATCCCCTGCACTCCTCTCTCATGGGTGAGATCAGAAAATGTAAGATCCCAGGAAAGTTTCAGGAGGGGAGGTCTTCTGTGTCCTGGGCCCCTTTTTGACCCTGGGGCCAATTTACCCCTTGCACTCCCCTCTCATGTGCTCTGCCAGAGTTAGATGTCATTGAGCACTGCCTCTATACCCAAGGTTTACCCTTAGTGGATGGTCGAATGAAGCTTGTACCAAGTTGAAGCAGATGGTGCTGCATTTGTGCCAGCAGAATAAGAACAATGAGTGAGCCCAGTCCTGAAAATAAGTTAGGCTTGCTCCCCCCCCCGCCTCGGTTTTGCCACATTGCAGGCTCTTTTATGTCAGAATGAGAGCTCACACAGCAGCTGGACTGCCATATTTTATTTCCTCAGCAGCAACAGTGATCAGGGTCTGTGGGCAAATAGAATCAGAATCTCCCCCTCCCCACATTTCCCCTTCATTGTTCTACCCCTTTTCCTTGCGCATGCCCAATCTTGTCTGATCTCGGAAGCTAAGCAGAGTCAGGCCTGGTTAGTACTTGGATGGGAGACCGCCTGGGAATACCATAGTCTTTCGAGACTGAAGGTTGCCAACCCTTTTCCTTCTAAGGAGTTTTGCATTCCTTCTAACCGCTTTCCTTTGGGCTCAGTTGCATATGACTGCTAGCGGTAGATTCTTCCTATAAAGCTTAAGAGTGAGTGAGCCCAGTTCACATTATTTTGTGATTCTTTGAGTATTTTTCAGTAAGTTACTGCACCTTTACCTGCGCCTCTATTTTCTGTTCACTGCTGAATTACATAGACATGCCATTGGCCAATACAGTGAATCACTGCATACAAAGGCTTTTCCCCCCATGTGCACATGTTACATGTGTTTCTAAAAATGCTGCTGGGTACCCCTTCCCCCATTCAAACCTTGCCTCTGCTCTGAACCCACTAGAACCTCTCAGTTGCAATATGGAGGTAATAATGCTTACTCACTTTATAGGGTTGCTTTGAGGACAATATGATGGTAAAACATGTGAAGCAGTTTGCACTCTCAGAAACATATTATTATTGCTACAAATTAGAATGCACTTGTTCTTTTCTTAGCCACATAATACATCAGAGTGTTCCTGTCATGTTGGAGTGGCAAAGTTGTCATAAGCACACTTCCTAAAGGCAGGGGTCCCCAAACCTTCACCCACCAGGGCCACATCACTCAGTCTTGCTCTTATGGTGTGCTTGAAAGGGTTGATTATAGAAAATAATATATACATTTTTTTTGTGACTAAGAATGTTCACAGCAGGGGGAAAATATTTGCAGCTGCAGGACTGCTTGTAATTTCTTGCTGTCAGCAGGTCCCTCAACAAGAACAACTGGCCCCAAAGCCTGCAAAAACCAGCAAAAGAAAGTAGGTGCATGGTGGTAGGCAGAACTTGGGAGGGGGGGAGGGAGAAGAAGGAATGGAGGAGCTACATGTAATTCCAATACCACTTGTCAAAATGCATTGGTGGACCTGATATGGTCAGGAGGCCATGGTTTGGGGACCCTGTCCTAGAGAATTTCTTATTGTGTTTGTATCCTTGGAAACTCGTCCCTTGTCAGCATTGAGAAAAAAACCCACTTTCAGAAGAGTGATTATTTGCATACCTGTGAGATCTCAACATTGTTGGTAGATATGCTTTCATAAGTGTTCTCCTTTGTCTTCTGCTTAGAGCCCACAGTTTCATAACCGGCATCCCTGATGCTCTGCTTAGTGCCTGAAATTAAATTCCCGCCAGTGATCTCCCTGACGATCTGCTGAGTGCGAGGTATTTGGTTCCTACCAGTGGTCTCCCTGATGTTCTGCTCAGGTCCCAGCTTTAGGTTCCCACCAGCAGCCTTATGGATGTTCTGCTCGGGTCCTGCCTTTAGATTTCCACCAGTGGCCTTACAGATGTTTGGCTCAGGTCCCGTCTTTAAATTTCCTCCAGCGGCCTTAGAGATCTTCTGCTCAGGTCCCATCTTCTGGTCCCCACCAGCAGCCTCATGGATGTCCTGCTTAGGTCCTGCATCTAGGCTCCCGTAAGCAGCCTCCTTCCAAGCCTGCTCACTGGTGATCAAACCGTCAACTTCTTTGCTCTCTCTCTCCTGCATCTTTGTTCTTCATACCACTGAGACAGAACTCTTCTGGGTTGTCTAGGAGGAATTCAGAAACAACTGAGTTCCCAGTATAGCACTGAAAAGTCCAAATGTGAGTGCTGCAAGAGAATTCTTCTATCTAACTAGTCCCTCAAGTGAACAAAGCCTAGCACTCTTTCTGGTCTTACTTCATTACTTCTGACAATTTACTCCATATCTAACCAGTTCCACTGCTTATGAAGAATATCCCTGTAAATACATACAGAGAAAACAAGGAGTAATCTGCAAAAGAGGTAGTCACTACTTGTGACTGAGGTCTGCTCTGCAAGGAAAGCAGGGAGGCACAGTTTCCTCAAATGACGTCTAAAACCAACTGTTAACCCCTACCCACTCACCTGTAGAGAACTTTTTTTGTATGAATGCAAATTTGGTCGAAAGAAAGAAGGAACTAACCTGAGGTAATCATTTGCAGAAGAATCAACAGTAACTACTGGAAGTACCAGAATGGCACACTGACACTTAACATTAGGCAAACTATTAAACCAAATATGAATTTGGCTTTCAAATATTGGGGGGGGGGGGTAGACGGACCCAGACAAAAGGATTTTTCACAGACTTTCACCTTTATTTTTCCTGGCAGACAAATCCTCAACACGAACACATCTAAAAGCACACCTTTTTGGAAATTCAAGGAGCAATGTATGGCAAACCTGTGGGTTTTGGTCATTGTGTTAGTAGGCACAATTTGCCGTTTCTTTTTCATTTTAATGGTGCATAAATTTAATGCGATGGGTAACTAATAATCATTTGACTGCACCAAAACACCCTTATGACCATGATTCTACCATGAATTGCAAAGCCAGACCTCTTGTGTAGAACATGGTAGCTTAATTTTGGAATGCTTAAGCAGGGACGCTAAAGCTGACTGAACGTAAATCCTGTCAGTGCTAGTTCCTCTATCACAGACACTCAGTGATGGGAGAAACTGTATTTCTGAAACTCTTTAACTCCTTATCCATTGCTGTTCCAAAGAAAACTATTTTCTCTTAAAATAGTCTGGGGAGGGCATGAACACAGTGCGGGCACAATCCTAAAACCCCTCAACCCACCCCATAATTCTCCTCCTTTTCGTACACATCCCAGGCCATTATGAAAAGAAACTATCCCAGGCCATGTCAGTAGCATTCCAGGGGTGGTAGATAGTTCTCCCCAGGTGCACACCATAAGGGGGTGCCAGCGTGCCTGTCCCATAGAATGCTGGGCAGAACTGGCCTCTCTGTGGTGGGGGTGGTCTTGAGGCAGAGCCCAGGTCTACCCACTGCTTTGAATTCCAGGTAGACCTGGCCTCTCCTGGGAGACCTCAAGGCAGAGGCCAGGTCTACCCATGGGTTCAAGCTGGGGGGGGGGAAGTCTGCCCTGGGTACCAGTGACACTAGGTATGCCACTGGGCCATGTTACACATTTAGGGTAACGCTCAACTTGGTCCTCACATCTATCAGAAGGTCTATTCTTTTCCCTGGTGCTTGCAATGACATTCTCCCTTTGCAAGGAACCTAAGTGTTTCAGATGGAAAATTTAAGTTTCTTTACAAAGAGGAATTATGTATCACAGAATTACAGAGCATGCAAGGACCAGAAGGCAAGTGTGACCAAATGTGGTATGACACACTGTCCAACCCCAGCTATTCGGTTTGTGAGTTTGTCAGTGTTGAATGTGGAGAAAGGTGCAACATCCCTGAGCTAGCCTGATGAGATGTAAGGATTTCCCCTCTTATGCTTTGGCACGCAGATCACTAGGCTTGGCTTATCCTTCCTTCCTCCTCCTTCCTGGAATCCCCTTTCCAGCTAGATACAGCACCCTCCTCCACAAGTATGCAGTTCCTGTATAATTTCCATTCTTTATAACTACGTATATGCCTTGAAGTGATTTTCTTAACAGAAGCCTCCAAAACCCTGCTGTGTAAACAGCAAAGCTAACAGTCAGCAAGTAGTAGAGATTATTCTCAAGGATGACCCAAGCTGAGTTGGCCCGAGGTCAGGGTCACCCCATCCAAGAAGTCAACTGCAGTGGTCACCTCAGGCAGCAGTTGGTGGGAGGCCCTGGATTGGAATAGGGAGGAAGGGACAGAAAGGAAGAGGAGTTGTGGATGGATGAAGAGTGCTGAATTAGAACATTGGAGAGTGTGAAGAGCAGAGAATGGCATATCTTGGGTACAGGGGGACAGCATTTGGCATGCCACCTCTGGCATCAAGAGGTCTTGGGCTGGCCCTGCCTGAGATAGAATGCATATTGAACTGCTCACAAGACCTAGTTCTCCATCATCAGAGAGACTTAAACAGTCTTTTTCTCTAGGAAACTCTAACCATGCTTGTCATCTCACCAACTGTGTGTGTGTGTGTGTGTGTGTGTGTGTGAGAGAGAGAGAGAGAGAGAGAGAGAGAGAGAGAGAGAGGTCTGTGCGACTTTTTGGTGAAAATACATAATAAAAAATAAAATAGCACATCCAGACACCCGTATTTCCCAGCAATTATCAAGTGTTTGTAAGTAATGTGCACACAAGCACACTGGATCAAAACCCACCATCAAGTGTGCTGCTGAACCCTGTGTTGATCCCACCCAAGACAAACATGTTAGCAGCTAGCAGTATTAAACAACAGCAATCTCTGCCAAGAAATAGCATCTGCAGCTCACAACCAAACTTCCAACCAGGCATTTCTTCTTGGAGGTACATTTTATTTTGTAGATTGGCACTAGAACTGCTGGGGAGGCTGTCTTCCTGAAATGACCTAATGCCAATCCAGTCTTGCAAGTGCTCTACAGAGGCAAAATCTTGCCAGACAACTCCTTCAGAAACAGAAAAGAGTGTTCTAAGGCGCTTTAACATTATATCCACATTCACACCGCTTGATGTTTCAAGCTCTTTTATACCTTGGCTTTGAAATTCAAATTGAGAGCCAGAATTAGCAACCACAGAAATGAAAATAGATTTGAGCCATGAGACAGCTCCCTGAGCTTGCAATTGGCAGCACAACTGGGGCTGGAGAAAGTTGAGCAAACAAGACAGACTTGTCTCACCAGAAAGCAGCCAGGAAAATAAAGTACTGTATAATTAGACTTGTCGTTCTCACCAGGCCCCCATTACGCCACTAATGCTAATTTCTCTGTTCACTGCAAGGGGAAAGTGGACGCAAAATGTTAGTCTCTGAGAAAGATGTCGCAATATTAGAAGGGGCAAGAGGAAAGGCCAAGCCCCAGGAAGTCTTTAGTATATTCGGACAATGAATGAAAGTACAGAAATATTCAGAAATGTACGTTTGCTACAGATTGAAATTGAAAGCTGGTTTTGGGATCACAGTGGATTCCAATCAAAGCCAAAGCCATTTTTAAACCAAATGGCAGAACTTCCTAAATGGCTTTTAAATTCTAAACCAGTCTTCCTCACTGTGGATTGCAGTTCCAGCGTTTACACCCTGACAACTGACCTGATTGAACTGAAGACAGAAGGTTGTACTTCCTCCCACTAACTCTGGAGCATCGTGTAAGTGGAAGCAGCTGGAGACAGAAAGCATATCCACAGTGCAGACTTCACCTCATTTAACAGTCATCCTTCTGCCCAGTAAAGCCTGGGATTTATAGTACTAATTCTGGAAACTATAGTACTGTCCAAGAAAGCCTGAGAATTAGAGGGAAATCTTCCTAATGATTTCCTGATGTCTCTGGAGGGATTTTCCCACCAACATGGCTGGCAGGCCTACCAAAGTCTTGGTCCCTTTTTGGAATGAGGAAGTTACCCCATCAGGCAATCCAATGATGAATCTGACTGCACACAGACTAGACTCCTGTATTAGCACTTACCCTGCAGCATTGATGATGGCAAAGAAAGTGTACTTTTCCACTACCATTGCATCCATACAGACTTTTTCCAAGTGATAAGGGGCAGTACTATAATCTGGCCTAGGAGCTCAGTTCACTTAAATCTCCGTAGCCTACTGTGATCAGTGTGTGATACATTTTGCAAAGAGACATTGCTGACACTCGTTCCAATACAAGACTCCATTTGTGACAGCAGGGTCAAATGCAGCCTCTGTGCCATCTGGTTGTGCTGTTATGGGTTGGATACGCTTTGACTTGTTCTGCCTGAGGATATGGATAGGCTGGAGGATTGAGGCCTCCTATGTAGACTCTTGACAATTGCCTTTTCTATTTAATTAAAGCTGTCAGAGCTGGCTTAAGTGCTTGGGGTTTGAAGGTGGCTAATACCTCTCCTAAAGAGAGTACATAAGCAAAGAAAAGCCCTGCTGGATTAGGCCAAGGGCCCATCTAATGCAGACCCTTGTTGGCCCACTGCCACCGAATCTGGAGGAAACACATAGCTATTGTGACTAGTAGCCATTGATAGATCTTTCCTCCCTGAATTTGTCCAATCTCCTTTTAAACCATCCAAGCTAGTGACCATCCTGACATCTTGGGGCAGCAAACTCCATAGTCCAATACACACTAGGTGAAGAAGCACCTCCTTTTGTCCATCCTGCCAATCAGTTTCACTTGATGACTCTTGGTTCATGGATTGTGGAAGACAGAGAAATCTCTTTCTCTCTCCCTGCACACCATGCATAAATCTCAATCATGTCTTCCTTTAATTGCCTTTTCTCCAGGCTAAGAAGTCTCAAGTATTGTAGCCTTTCCTTTTAAGAAGATGCTCCTCCAACCCTCTAATCCAGTGTTTCTCAAACTGTGGGTCGGGACCCACTAGGTGGGTCACAAGTCAATTTCAGGTGGATCCCCATTCATTTCAATATTTTATTTTTAGTATATTAGACTTGATGCTCCTGTGGTATGTTACTGCATTTGGGAAAATGTTGCACATCTGTACTTTTAACAGGCTACTCTGTATGTACTTTTAACAATAAAAGTAAATGGAACTTAGTCCTGGGTAGGATTGCAGCCTACAATTCCTAAAAATTTTCCTGCTTGATGATGTCACTTCTGGTCATAACATCACTTCCGGTGGGTCCTGACAGCTTCTCATTCTAAAAAAGTGGGTCCCGGTGCTAAATGTGTGAGAACCACTGCTCTAATCATTTTTGTTGTCCTCTTTTGCACCTTTCCCAGATCTGCAATTTCCTTCTTGAGGTGGGCAAGCAGAAGGGAGCACTGTGTTTCAAATGTGACAGTATCATAGACTTGTATATGGGTACTACAATAGTTTCAGTCTTATACTCTCTATTTTCTCCTAGCTTGGAAAGCACAACACTCCCTGCTATAAAGGCAGCAGTGCCTCTGCTCTTTACAGCTATCTTTAACTCAGATTCAGTTGGCAACTACTCATGACAAAGCCTTCTCAGTGATAGCACTGCTACTGTGCTACTCTACCCTGCTGAAATCCTTCAAGCCCCTCTATACATTTGGGTGGGCTTAGAAAATGTTCTCCAAATAAATTCTGCCAGACTTTTTATGACTCATTTTAAATCTATATGCTAGCCCATTAATTGATCTTTATGCTGTAGACTCAGTGGCATAGCTAGCCACCCTGCAACCTGGGGCAAAATTAAAAATGATGGTCCCCCATATCACTTCCAGGTGTGACAATACACCTGCAGTTTTTTTAAAAATGAAAAATAAAAAATCTGCCCACTTCCTACCACCCCAGCCCTCTCCAGCTTGCCCCCCCAAGTCCCCCAGTCCCCCCAAGAACCCAGAGCAAGGGGTGCAAGCAACTACGCCATTGTGTAGACAATTCAAAATCTCAGGAACAAAGTACAGTACCTAATTTCTGGTATTTTAATTGTTCTTTTTATTTTATTGCTGGCTGCATTATTACTTTTAACTTGCTTGCTCTCTTTGGAATTTTCAATTATAAATGTCAATAAGAACAAATAGAACATTTGTAGCGTGGATAGGGCTAGGGCTGTGATCCTTTCTCCCTCTCCCCCCCCCCAAAAAAAATTTAAAGGGGGATTTTTATAGCAAATAAATAATTATAAATAATTAAATTAAAATAAAATAAAATAAATAATTAAATAAGGGGGAGCCAGTCCTGTTCCACCAAGTGAATCGACTCTGAAGTAAGTCCCATAATGGTCAATGGGGCTTACTCTGAGGAAAGTGTGGGTAGGATTGCAGCCTGTGAGCTCAAGCCTATGCATGTCTACTCAGAAGTAAGTAGTAGTGATCCCATAGTGATCAATGGAGCTTACTCTGTAGTCTGCCTGCAATAACCCCCCCCCCAAAAAGAGTGAGATTTCCAGCCCTCCCCAGTGCCGAGTTTAAAGTTCTTCTATTTCAGGCACATCAAGATAAAGAGCCTCCTAGCTTCATAAGTGCAAAAGGAGAAAACATTCCCCTTACCAGTTCAAGCCTCTTTTTTGTCCTTTTTAGTGGGGGGGGGGCTGCCTTCTGGAGCATTTGTTGCACTCCAGTTCCATCGGATCAGGACCCTTCTGGTGTCCTCACATTCCCCTTTGCCTGGCCTGACCAGCAGCCAAGGAATTTTAAGGCTACAATTCCATACATTGTATAGGGCAGTGGGCTTTTTGTGACAATTCTGTGGCTTCCCTGGTTGGTTTCCATGGCTCTCCAGGGAGCCACGGCTCACAGTTTGGGAACCACTGCTTTATGCTATAGAAGTGGTTGCTTATAAGTACCTGATTATGGGAATGAGGTTATTGAATCCACACTCTCCTTCTCTCTGTGGAGTAGCTGTAAGATGGTAGCTCCATTTCACAGATTCTTGCAAGATTCCAAGGCAATACAGAGGATACTAACAGGTACTGTGGTGTTATATTCCTTTCCTCCTTTCAACCTCTTCTTCCCTCAAAGCTCTAAGACAGCAAGGTGCTGCTGCTGCTAAATGTGTCCATTCCAGCGCTGTTCACCATCAGCTCCCATAGGTTCCTGCTTTGGCAAATACTTGGGTGTATGCATAAGGTGGAGGAATCTGAAACTTGCAGGCAGCTTCCCAGGACCCTGCCTTTATTTGATATCAAGGTGTGGATTTGCAGATCCGTGAATCAGCATCAGCAGTTACATTTTATCAATGCTTTCCTTAAAGGTAAGTGTAGGAGAAGAGCAGAGCTAATCCAAGACTTCCTGGTGCCAAACGCTGCTACTCCTCCTGACCTGGTGATGTACCACCCTTTTCCTGTCATGCTTTCCAACACTCCCATCATTCTCCTCTTGCTTCTCTCCTTTCCTCCACACTTTTTTGCTTTGTTCCCCTTTTTTTCCTCCTAACCCAAGGAGTGGAAGAGGAGGGATAGCAGTGGAGATGAACAGGCAGACAAAGATGGGCAACTCTGACTAGTCTGCTGTCTGAGGCACCTGCCTCAGTCAGCTTCATGGGTGGCCTGGTCCTAGAGAGAAGAACCATTCTATTATCCAAAGCATTTTCCTGGTTTAACCTATGTGAAGAAGGAACTATTTAAGCCGTGGTGTAGCTAAGGCATCTGGCATCCCGGGCGCAAAAAGGGGATGGGATCAGTGGTGCTGGCATATGCCAAATCCTACTCCACCTACGAGGCATGAAAGCCCAACATAGGGCAACATGGATTTTGCTGTCACAGATCCAAGTAGCCCCCCATTGTGCAGGCTGGGGTTTTACCTGGCGTAAGGGAATAAATGTCTCCTTCCCTTGATGGAACCTCCATCCTGTTCCTAGCCAGTGTAGGATACGGTGTGGTCTACTCAGCCCTGCTGTGCCAGCACTGGTTGGTTTGTTAGCCTCCTAACAAAGGAAAGGATCCAGACCTCAGACTCGCTCCCCCCCCAAGCCCCTAGCATTCCACCAATCAGAAAACCAAGAAAAATGTTTAGAACTGCGTACAATATGTGTTGCTGCAGAAGTTGTACTGCTTTGTGAGAAGCTTTGAATACTGACAGGTATCAGAAGGAAAGCAAGAGACCATGTAGAAAGGAAGTTGCTGGAGCTATTAGATTTGGGGCAAAAGTGATTTATAAACTGCAGAGGATCTCAAGCAGAGTGTTATGGGCACTTTTCCAAGGTCCATTCTTAGGTCTCTTCTGCAAGAACTGCAGTAACAGCATATTTGGAGATAACCTTATTGCCACAAGCATAAGCAGCTTTCTTTGATGTGCTTCCAAACACCATTTTCTAGGGAAACACAAGGCTGCAGTCCTAAGCAAATTTAGAAGCTCTGCTGATCTAAATGGGTCTAACTTCTGGGTAAATGAGTTCCAAGGATAAGGACATGTCGGTTCTATAACTCACATATCTCTCATTACTGTCACATTGAAGGATCTCAACATTAATATCTTTATCTCACCGACATCATGTCTGCTTGAGATTCATACAGACCATTGTAAAGATGGGAACAGTGGAACAAAAAAACAACAACTAGGAATGTCAGCCAGCAGGCTAGCCAGAGCACCCTTAAGCCTAATTGCTATATTTAAACTCATTATTTGGAATTCCAGACTGTACCTTAATGACCCAGAAAGCCATCTGCTCACACTGAGTTGTCAGAACCTCACTTTCTGCTCCTAACCTGAGCATTCCGATGCCATCATCTATGAGATCATAATTGGAATGATGGAAAGACTGGCATTAGGGGAACGAATCATTATTAAAACCAGCAGAGCAAGTCCAGAGGTCACATCCTGCAGATAGAGAAACTTTAAACAGGTGGGTTGGGTCCTATTGGAAAGTGTCACCAGTGTAACAGAAACAGCTAGAAAGATACTACAAGCCTCTGAAGCCAAGAATGCTTTCCCTTTACAATCGAGGAAAATAGGCACACAGGCAAGAAGGGGTTGAGAAAGCTGAGGAAATTCATTTTGTAGGGTACGCCTTCCTCAAGCCTACTAGAGACAGGAAATAGTTGACCCACGTTTTGAGTTAGGATTTGTTTCTTAATCTCTGACCTAAACTTACATTTCTGACGTTTAAATCAATTTCTTAGTCTTTTCGTCAGTGGATGGTGTTCACAACTGAGCCTCGTTTTTATTTCCAAGGTATTTTTGTGTGTTTGAAAGTTGCCATGGACTAACCCCTTCCCCTCCTTTCCCCTCTTATCTAAATACTGCCAGTTCTAAATACAAGAGAAGTGCACACCACTACAGAAGTGCAAGAAAGGTTATGAGGCTGCAAAAAGAATGCATGCACACTTGCATAGTTCTCAGCCAAGAATTCAGACACTTGTCCACGTTGACATTATAAAATAATTCTAAGTTCAACTAGGTAGTGTCCCATAAGTACGAAGTTGTCAGCACAGCACAGCACAAAGACCCCAATAATGACTCTGTTCAGCTTGACTTGTTTCTCTGAAGTCAGCACTAGCACTCACCAGAGCAGATTCCACAAAACTCCTTACCGGCAGCTAGGTGGTGCTCTGCCATTTCTTAGCTGATGCAATTTTACTCCTGTCTTGTCATACTGCACTTAATGTTGTCGGGAGGGGGGGGGGGTCCTTTGGCTGACAATTCACAATTTGTTTCTATATTGTAGGCCACTGTATTTCCAAAGTATCAAATGTCCCATGGTTCCTTTGTCAAAGCTCTGTCTCCCAATGCAGCCCACATAAATTCTGTTGTAATCCACACATGCAGATATAGACTTGATGCTACCATGGTATGTGACTGCATTTGGAAAAATGTTACAGGCTTGTACTTTACTTTAAGCTACTAAGTCTATTCTTTTAACAATGATATTAAATGGGACTTACTCCTGGTAAGTGTGGGTAGGATTACAGCCTAGGATTGTTATTGATCATTCCACCATTGCAGGATGAGCAAAATTTAAGCTCTTGGTGTAATGAGAATTAAATTATGTTTATGTTCAAATGTGTAGCTGCAGATTGCAGAAAGTAATTTTTGAAAATAATAATTGCATGGAGAGGGATGATCATCTGGCTAAATACAGGTAGGTGGTGATGGTGGAGAGTTCAAGGTAATGGTGGGTGGGGCATTATCCACCCCACCTATAACAAGTTGGGAAAATTACTGTCATGGTTAAATCTTGAGTAGGGTGGTTCACTCCACAGTTAACGTAATAACATACAAGCAAAAGGTGAATTGCACATACTGATGGTAAAAGGCTTGCTCTGCTGTGTTCTACAGTTCTAACTCTGTGTGACACACATGTCATGGCAACTTTAAACTGCTAGACAACATCCTACAAGAATGCAGGTTAGCAGATCAGATGACCAGAAAGATAAACAAAGACATATGGAACATAGCCATGCTTGTACAATGAGAACCAGGATGTGATTAATTATCCTTTCCAGCACAAATATTGACAGATGCATGGGATAGCTCCAGTCTAACCCTGTGAATGAGAATTGGAGTAGAAACTGACTGAAGCTGCCCAACTAGGCAATTCAGCCTTGTTTACATTTAGCTGCCTCTGTGCTTCTTAGGCAGATGCTGACCAAACGCCTCCCTTTCCTCAGCCAAGGAGAAAGAACAGACTGCTCTACTGTGCATTTAACATACTCAAGTTTCCTTCACCCCAAACCATTTTTGGTGGCTTTATGTCAATGCCTAACACACTTCTGCTGCTGTTCAGAGTTTACTACTAGGTGTCATTGACCCACTGGCGTTGCTAGGGGGGTGACGCGCCCTGGGGGGAGGGCGCAGTAAAATCGCGGCATTAGGAGCTAGTCCGTCATGCCATACACTGTTTGATGCAGAATGACCAGTGGAGTGCAATGCAAAAAACAGAGTTGAAATAGCTCCTTTCCTTCAAAAGCTATGGCCAAAAAACCAGAAAGAAAAAAAATGCATAGATCCCTATGGAAAGTGAAAGTGAGCTGTATCGCACATTTACTCGTGAGTAGGCACACTTGCCTTAGTGCCTCGGAAAGGGCAGTCTGAGGGGAATCCAATGACACCAGAATGGTCCCGATCCAATGAATGCAGCCCCAAAAAACACAAAAGAGAGGAGGAGGTCCCTGCCTCCCTCCCAGTTGCATCTATTGAACCGGAAATGAAGCCACGTGGCCGTGTTTACTCATGAGTAGGCACACTTGCCATAGTCCATTGGAAAGGGCAGGCTGAGCGGACTCCAAGGACATCAGAATGGTCCTTATCCAAAGAATGCAGCCCCCTAAAACACAAAAGGGAGAAGGAGGTCCCTGTCTCCCTTCCAGCTGCAGTCTAATGAGCCCTATGGAAAGCAAAGCAGCCTCACTGTTGCGTTACTGTCGCGTTACTTGTGAGTAGGCAGATGTGCCTTGGCTGCTGGTCAGACCAGGCAAAGGGGAATGTGAGGACACCAGAAGGGTCCTGATCCGATGGAACTGGAGTGCAACAAATGCTCCAGAAGGCAGCCCCCCCCCTAAAAAAGACAAAAAAAGAAGCTTGAACCAGTAAGGGGAATGTTTTCTATTTTGCACTTGTGAAGCCAGGAGGGTCTTTATCTTGATGTGCCTGAAATAGAAGAACTTTAAACTCAGCACTGGGGAGGGCTGGAAATCTCACTGATTCTTTTTTTTTTGGGGGGGGGGGGTTATTGCAGGCAGGCTACAGAGTAAGCTCCATTGACCATTGACTCCATTAACCACTTCTGAGTAGACATGCATAGGCTTGAGCTCACAGGTTGCAATTCTACCCACACTTTCCTAAGGGTAAGCCCCATTGACCACAATAGGACTTACTTCAGAGTAGATTCACCTGGTGGAACAGGACTGGCTCCCTCTTATTTAATTATTTCTTTTATTTTAATTTAATTATTTATAATTATTTATTTTAAGTTGCTTGATGATGTCACTTCTGGCCATGACATCACTTCCAATGGGTCCTGGACAGATTGTCAATTCTGGACAGCACAAGTGGGTCCCAGTGCTAAAAGTTTGAGAACTGCTGCAATAAGGTGTTAGTAAGTTGACAAGGGTGTGTGTGTGTGTGTGTGCGCGCTCTACAAGTTTTCAAAATCACTAAAATCAGAGTTTGGAGGACTAATACCATCATGTTATACATCAATCAATGTGTAATTTCATGCAGAATGCAATGAAGCAAACCTCAATCAATGTGTAATTTCATGCAGAATGCAATGAAGCAAACCACATTGAAATATCTGTGTTCTAACAAAAAGTACAGCCAAAAAACCAGTGGGGGCGGAGCGATGGTACATCACCACATCCATCACCTGGGGCATTGCCCCGCCCACTAGTGATGCCACTGCAATAACCAGAAAAGGGATCTGGGAACCAGAGATTCTTGAAGACCAGCGGGCCCTGTGGGTTTACAAACAGAAGAGGATTAAGCTTCCAGAGTGCACCTCAGTCCAACTTCCTGCAGGAATGCCCAACAGAAACAGACATCGTCACAACTAAAATCTCACACATTAAGATTTAATATTAATATTCAAAAACAATGAGTGTGCATTATATGCAAAGTCTGATATCAGTGCACTTTGTTGGCCGTTTGCTCTGTAAGTGTCAGAAGACCGAAGACAGGAGGGTGAAGTGTGGATAAAAATCCCAGCTTTGACACTTGGAGAGGAAGGAGGGAAGGTAGATAGGTGAAGGGGGAAAGGGACTGGAGAAGGTTCAGAACCGGACAAAGGTGGCATCAATCTGCCGGACAGACGGAAGGGCCAGCATGATCTTGCGTCGGTATTGAGGATCCTTCTGCAGGGGGTTTCGCTCTAGATAAACCGTTTCCAACTTCTTGGCTCCTTTCAGTTCATCCAAATCGCTCCAACACTCGATTAGGTTATTGTTCATCTGGGGATTACAAATCAAACAAGACTGCTAGCAAATGTTTAGAGACAAACACAACAGGCATCATTTCCAGCTTCCAATTTAACCCATACCCCTTTCATTAGAAAAAGGAAAGACAAATGAGAAAGGCTGAACATCTGCTTTCTCAATATCCCAGAGGTTCAGGAACAACAGCAGCATAAATGAGCTCTTTCTAGGTTCTACTCCCTCAGCTATGACATTGGAACTGTTAGCTTTTGATTTGCAAATAAGAGCACAGGCAACACCTCAAGCGCATCTTCTCATGCTAGGCAGGATGCGGGCATGTGGAAAAACACTTACTCAGAAGGAGCTTGCATTTGTCAGGATTTTGTAATACTGGGAGGCAACAAAAACAGAAGATCAATTCATCCGTATTGAATTTCAAAGTGTTGCCCACTGGGAAAAAGCATCTTAATGCATATAAGAAAGGAGGCTGAGAAACAGATAAAGATGTCAGAAGGAGTGATGGCAATATCACTCTCAAGATTCAGTGCTGACCCAGATAATTTTGGTGTTTTCCTCTGTTTTCCATAAAGGCCATCTGTTGATATTTGCATATGTTAGGCCTGCAAAGAATAAGATCTACAGGAGGACTGCTGTCCCCTCCATACTGGCAGCTTTCTGAGGAAGTTATTCATTGTTGGTGACTATTTCCCAACCTCTTGCGAAAACATTCCAAGACTCTGTTCCTGAATTTTGCTAGTTGGGTGAAAGCCACTCCAGCTCCCTCCCCCCATTGTGGAAATGCAAGCCCTGAGCTGGGTGGAAAAAGTTCATGCTATACATCCTAACCCTGCCAACACTGCTATGGATTCTAGGAACAGCACTGTTGCCATATTCAGGAGCTACAGCATGGGCTCTTCCCATGTGGGGCCCCTTTTCAAGTATAGGCAGGGATGGGAAAATGACTGTGTTTGTGTTCTCACCCCCCATTGGATTGAGAAGCACAGGATGAAGATTTTCTAGCCAGCTATATATCTTTCCTACAGTGTGGAAGAGTAGGCAGGAGAGGGGAAAAGAGAAAGACAAAAAGAGAACAAAAAAAACACAATGAAATTGAAGCAATGGGAGGAGACAGAAGAGACCAGTACTATTGGCGTTCTGTTGCATTCTGTCAGTTTTCTGCATAGCTTGTGAAAGGAATGCATGTGTACAGAAAACAGCTGAATTTATATCGATCCTGTATCTCATCTGAAGGAAAATCCCTCTCACCCAATTAATAAGGTTCAGGTTTTGTGGAAGTACCATGTTAGAGGTGCCTTTCTAGATTCTCAATTTCTGATTATTTGCAAAGATAGCTTAGATTCAAAAGTTCTGTCACCACAGACTTCCGGAGAGCTAGAAACTCTTACATGTGTAATCACAACAGAGCTCTCATCAGTTGCCAAAATGCCATTGTGCGTATCCACAAAGAGGATCTCTTGGTCTCTCACTGTGACTTCTGGTTTTCAGCTTACCCAAAATTCCTGGAGCTCTGTTAGATGGGTGATATTTTCAATCTTTTTGATCCTGTTAGCCGCAATGTCCAGCATTGTAAGTTTATTCTAAAACAAGTATACAGAAATCTTTAATCTGGATTTTGATTTGTGCTTTTTCCACAAACCTTGAAGTGAACATTAGGAGTTAAAGGAACACACCATGCAGCAAGACATTCATAGTTCAGCAGCTACACATAATCCTCACCCCTCCTCCTCAACACATAAATGGCATGAGATTGCAGAAAGAGAGGGCAAGTCATAAGAACATAAGAACAGCCCCACTGGATCAGGCCATAGGCCCATCTAGTCCAGCTTCCTGTATCTCACAGCGGCCCACCAAATGCCCCAGGGAGCACACCAAATAACAAGAGACCTCATCCTGGTGCCCTCCCTTGCATCTGGCATTCTGACATAACCCATTTCTAAAATCAGGAGGTTGCGCATACACATCATGGCTTGTACCCCATAATGGATTTTAAATCCTGTAAGAAATATTTAGCCCTCTATCTGAATCCCCATAATGGATTTTAAGTCCTGTAAGAAATATTTAGCCCTCTATCTGAACAAGTGGGCAGACTGTTCGGACAATATTCAATTGAAGAATCTGTTGTCATCTGAGGATACGACTATAATTGAGACTATGGGGGCTTTTCTAAAGTATCCCCTGAAACACTGTAGTTCAGCTAATAGCACAAGGGAAACGGGTTGTATCTTCTAATATTCTGGGAATCTTTATTACTCATCCAGTCTGAACTGTTTGTGTATTTATGTGTGTAATATGCCAATAAACGTTCTGATAATGAAAAACGAGAGGGCAAATTCTTTTGGGCTGGTTGCAACTTGCATCATAATCCTAGGCATGCCTACCCAGAAGGAGATTCCATGGTGTTCCACCAGGCTTACTGTTATTGGGGTGGCATCTTAAGATGGCCATCAGTATTTGAACTGAATAGTAAAAAGGCAAGACCATTCACTCCACCTTCACATTTCCCTTCCCCCCCACCAAGAAATCACAGCTCATCTTCTAGGATACTCAGGTGCTGGCACTATCCCATCCTGTATCACTTCATATAATTAGCTGTGGTTAAAAAATGTTGAGCCAGTAATAAACCTTCTCTGGAGAGGGACCTCGGCTATGGAAGAGGGGAAATTTTATTACACTAAAGGTCAACATTAAAGTTGCAGCTTTCAGAAAGGGGATAAATGCAAGAAGTCTTTACATGAGGGATATCAAAATTTTCAAAGAGTTGGATTCTGCATCTGGGAGAACATTACCCTAATCCCTCATCTGTTCTCTGATTTTAATCAAAAAGCCAACTGCAATATATCGGCTGAAGAGAAGGAACAGGGAGTTGAATAAGGTACTGCCTCTTGAGCCATTAGAAATGTCACACAGATTGGTCTTGTTTTCAAGTTGTTAATAGACACTGCCTTACTATACTCAAAAATCTCTCTAGAACCAGATGTGCAGACCCTGTGCTACAACATCTATGCTGTGAGCTGTTAACACCATGCAGGTTCTTGGAGACTCTGAATATATGCATCCTAACAACCCAATAATTTCAACAGACAATGCACAAATCACTTCCAAGAAAAACAGCCTTCCACAATCTAAAAAATAGTTAATGTATGCTCATTTTAAGCTATAGATCTATAAAGGAACTCAGGCCATCTGCTAGTTCAATGAAAACATAGCTGGACTGAAAACCCACCCTATTCTAAATGCCCCAATCACCTTTAGCATGACACTTCCTTGTCAAAGTTTTCTACTTAGAAGGCAAACAATCATCAAGGACAATATGTTTAATATCAGCCCCAGTGCTTCTACAAATAAAAGCAAGTAGCAGCTTACGTTATTTTCCAGTCCCTCAATGACTTCTATGCCATTATGGCTGAGGTACAGCTCTCGTAGGTTCACCAGATTCTGCAGACCTTCTATCTTGGTCAACCGATTGCTCTAGAGTGGGCATAAAATTGTGTTAAAGTGTTAGAAGCAGAATACTTAGGCAAGCATTGTTACAGATCTCTCTGCCCCACAGACTGTCCAGAAAAAATTCTACATTCAAAACACTATTTTTGCCAGAATGGGACAAATCCTGGAGTATTTCTGTGGGTACACAAAGGTGAAATCATTTAGTGCACAGGGCAACTTCTGTGTAGTTTGCTCTGTGCAGTTTGTAGATGACCCATGTATGTTGCAGGCACATTCCTGAACAGCTGCCACTCACTAGATTACACTGAAATAAGCCATTTGGAGAAACTATTTGTGTGACACATTTACATGCGAATCAATCATGTCATCCCACAGCAGAAAAATATATTGGGGAGACATGGGCACATGCTGGTTGATGCATATTACAGTTTAGGCATGACATCTTCATTGGTCTTTTGCATACAGGTGCAACTCTAGACTTCATCTGTGTCTTTCCAAAGGAACACGAGATATTGTGATAAATTCATACAAGTCTGACTTGGTCAGTTTTGTGCGAGATAAAGCATGCATCTCTTGCACTGTGAATTAGCAAAGGAGTGTATTGTAGTTATCCCTTCTTTCAGTGCTACTATTGAAGCAAAACTTGCTATTTTACAGAATCGCCTGATCTCTGTATAATTGGAAAAGAATCTTATTCTCTACCAATATTTTGAATATGCTGTAAAAAGGAAACATACACTCATCTAGCATACTGTTAGAATAGAACTTCCCTAATACAAGAAGAAGATTTACACTGGGTAATTACTGTTAGGGCAGGGGGAAGAAAGAGAGAGGAGAGAAGACCACATAATATTAATCTGATCTATAGCTACCATCCTTTATTCCCCATAAGAAAAGAGTTATTGCTAAATACTAATTACTAGTATTGGCAATTATCATTGCAAAGATCTAAACAGCAAGTGTAACAAGCTTCTATAAGGGAAAATAAAGACGCGTTAAATGATGTTCCTGAAACTATACAAAATAGTTGATACCTGTATGCTAAGCACTGTCAAGTTTGTCAATGCATCCAGGTTCTGCAACTTGGTAATTTTGTTCTTTCCCAGAAACAAACTGTCCAGGTTTGTCAAGGTATCAATATTCTGAATTTCCTGTAAATGATAACAGCAAACAATATTACTATAGCAAACACAATGTTATCAGATTGCAATACCACATCCATCAGTCAGTAAGCAAGACCCAAGCTTCCTCTCCCATTCTCATTTATGACCCTGGAGATACAGGATGCCCATAAGTGTATTCAGACCAGAAGAACCAGGCTAGATGACTGGTTAAGTTCTATTTGGCACTGCCCAAACACTGTCACTATACAAGAGCACTGAAAGAATTTAGTATTTCAGGTCCAAGTTCTTCCCCCCCCCCAATTCAGTATGAGGCTCCATAAAGAAAGTTCTTAAGAAAGCAGAGTCATCAGAACAACTGGCATGCCAGATTCTTTTAACTCAATGTGGTTTGTTAATTATTAACACTCCAGGAATCCTTGTGGAGCAGGAACAATGAAATCATACTTCTTGGCAGAACACATAATAAAAAGTTCTGGGAGTGTAGACATGGCCAGCACTATCATTAAAAGGAAAAAAAAAATCCTATCTAAGGCTTAAGAGGAATTGTTCCAAAACAGGTAAGGTTCCACAAGGCACCAAAAAGAAGGCTGGATGCAGACTGCTGAACAGCAACACTGATTAACTGTAGTACTTTTTTCCTGAGTCCAGGTTTGAGTACTGATGCAAAGAAAAGTAGTTTTTTTTAAAATCGTCTTATTGCATTGTAGGTCTTAAATTCCCATATTAGATCTTCCATCTTGAGTTGTTAGCTCCTACATATCTTGTCCCACAACAAGATTATTTTAGTTGCTTATTAGTTTACCCTATTGTTAATATTATTATTAGCCTAGAAATAACTATTTCTAAAAGGCACTATTTGATCTCATGAAGTCTGCAACCAGACTTGGTTCCACTTTCAATTATCATTGTCAGCAAAGTTAAAAGTCTTCTTTCATGCAAAACTTTTAAACCTCTCATGTAGTAAGCCAAAGATGTCTCTTAATACCCAGTCCTAACCGACTTTCCAGCACCGATGCAGGCACAATGCAGCCCAAGGTAAGGGAAAAAAAATGTTCCCTTACTTTGAAGTAGTAGTTCCCTTACTTACTCCTGTTCCCCATTGCAGGATGCAGTGCACACCCCATTGGCATGGCTGCATCAGTGCTGGATTGAACTGGGACTTTTAGTGTGCCATTTGGTAGAACAGGATGTTAGCCACAATAAACTCTGTGAAGCCAGTTCATTTTTTTCTTGCGTTATTCTCAGAAATGGTAGCGACACGTGTTTCTCACAGAAATGTGAAAATAAGCCAAGGAAAAGGCTTGGAAACCATAATATGGACATCATCTATCTCAAGTCTTCTTCAGCTGCATTTGAAAACCACTGTTCCACTCACAGCAGCAGATCTGTACGCTGAGGGCCATTAGATAGTTCAATCAGCTGCACCTTGGAACGATCCTTACCAACTTCTGTCTGGGAGAAGGAAATACCTACCCTGATTCGATTAGATCCCAGCTCTAAAATCTGTAACTGTTGTAAATTGTTGAGATTCTCAATTTTGCTGATTTTGTTGTTGACCAGGAAGAGTTTCTTTAACTGAATGAGCTGATCTAGCCCTTCAATGTGCCGTAGAACATTAAACGAAATATCCAGGATCCTAACAGGAAACAAAGGAAATGCCTCAAAACTGAGTGAAAACACCTTAAGACCATTACGTTTGTACCCCATCCTGACGCCAAGTACTTCAGGTGCAGGACAAGGGATTATTTATCCTTACAACTCCTCTGTGAGGCAGTCTAGGCTGAGTTTAGACTTAGAATTCTGTGGTAGTGCACAGAATTCAAACCTGGGTCTCTTGGCCCAAGTCTTACACTCATCCACTGCAGCACACACACAACTTACAGTAGTATGGTATGTTACAATGCCCTGATGACCCACTAAACTACAGCATGTTTCCTTTATAAGAGAATGAGAAAACAATTATCCACAGCGATCCCACTCAGTGTCTCAGGAAGCTGGGACCACTTTCATGCCATATTTGAATTACATCATAAAGAGCAAGTTTGCAACCTCTGACTTAGGTCATTTACCAAACTGCGAGTAACATGTTTAGCATGTTCCAGCCAACCAGCCAACTGAGCCAATATTTTTTATAATTAAAAGAAATTAACAGCTTTGTTCTTCCAAAATTAAGATGCTTACACCAAAGGAACTTTAAGGATCCAGATAGAGTAGATGGTGCATGAGAGTAGGGTTGCGAGCTAGAGAAGATGTCAGTGAAGATGTGTGATAACAGAGCTTCAGAGATTCTCCCGACATTTAGTGTGGGGAGGTCCCTGGGACCTCCTAAACAATACAAAAACATGTGTCCACCAATGTCTCTAGCCAAAAATTAGCCGACCTGAAAGATAAACGTGAAGCAATACACAAAAACCAGGAAATCAGAGGGATCTGTGAATATCTTGGCTGAGGTGGGACTTCGGCAGCTTGGAGCAGTAGGCAGTCATTCCACAGAAAAAAGGGGTGCACACACAGGGTACAAGAGTCTGAAAATGGAGCCCAAGAAGCACATTTAGGTATCCGTTACCATACAAGGGTTTTTGACATATCGAATCCAAGCAGACTTGGCCTGAAGCCACCTTAGCAAGGAAGAAGATGAGGCAAGTCTGCCTCTCCTTTGCAGATATGGATATTGTTTGTATTTGATTTTGTTCAGAGCTTTACATGCGCAGCAGAGGTTGATCACAAAGGTGTGGCAAAACTCCTTCTTACATCACTGTAACTACAGTACAACTAAATGATACACAAGCCAACACTGGTCTGTCTCAAACCTCTTCCCTGCTGCTCATGGGCCCTAAAATGAAGCCACATTATTATAGATCAAGAAGACTAAGTCCACTTTATTCCCAAACTATGGGTTACAATACTGCCTTACCTCAATTGTTCTCACAAATACACTAACTTAGTTTTACAGCCTAATTTTATCCAGTGCATGGTTGGGGCACCTAAAGAGGTGGCACAGATCAGAGCAGCCTGGCTCTAGGCTGAGCTGTCTGGGAGGAGTGTTAGGATCTGGCCTAAGCGCCCGATACTGGCTCCAGCCCTCTCCCGGGCCCGCCCGCCCACTGGCCCACCTACTGCCCTCCCTCCCTGGAACACCTGCACAATGCCGCCTCCTCCTCCCTCTCCCCAGCCCCCTGTGCTGGTGCTGCGTTTGGCCAACAGAGGCTGGTGCAAGTCCCCTGCGCTGGTCTCCCAACTCACCCAGTGGTGCAGAAGTGTCTCATGGCACTTGTGCCAGCCTAGGGCGCACTTTGCATTGAGTCTTTAGGGTACAATCCTAACCAGGTCTACTCAGAAGTAAGTCCCATTTGGTTCAATGGGGCTTACTCAGGAAAGTGTGATTAGGATTGCAGTCTTAGGGCGCAATCCTAACCCCTTATGCCAGTGCTTTCCAGCACTGGCATAGCAGTGCCAATGTGACATGTGCTGCATCCTGCAGTTGGGTGTCACTCATGGAGGCCTTGTAAGGGAATGTTTGTTCCCTTACCTCAGAGCTGCATTGCCCGTATGTCAGTGCTGGAAAGCAGTGACATAAGGGGTTAGGATTGCACCCTTAGTCTCATTAGTACAGGCTTGAAGCTGAGACAATCCACGATTGTTCATGGAGGAAGAGATCAGAGTACAGACCTCCAAAATATAAAACTAACACCCCCAATCTGTGGTTTGATTTGTTTGAATTGAGCTAGTACCTTGCATGTGGCCTCCACAGGAGTCAAAAGAACTGTGGCATACCCAGTTTAGTAACTCAAGACTTAAGTCAATTGTTACAATAATGGTAGCCAATCCAAGACGGATAGATTGATTCTTGGCAACCACTGGGTTTGCAAACAGAACATATTCTTGTTGATAGCTCCAATGACTTCTTCACTTTCCTTCAGGTACTCACTCAAGACCAGTCAGGGCTTCCAAGTTCTCAATCTTCCGAATCTGATTGTCATAGAGGTCCAACTCTTTGAGAGTCTGCAACTGTTCCAAGTTCTCAATGCACTTAATCAAGTTCTGACGGAGACAAAGATTCTAAAGGATGGAAAGAAGGTAAGATGAAGATATGAGTTTCACTCCTAAGAGGCAATTACCCACAGCGTAACACAATTTTGGCAATAAGTTATCCAGGGGTGATCACTACCTCTTTCTCCAATTACTTGCCCCCCTTTCTCCTCCAAACAATCCCTCCCAATCAGTCACAGCTTTGTGGGCACCCCCCCTTAAAGAAAGCTCAAGTGGCAACTAACTAGAGTGCCTGACTGTCTGGCCTGAAGTAGTGACACAGCAGAACAAGATAGTAATTGCTATCTGGGTAGCCTCTGGAGAAGAAAGATGATCTTCAGCTTCAGCACACCATTACAGTTCCCAGCAGGGAAGTTCAGGGCCAAACTACAAACTCTGAAGAAAATTTGCAATACTTTTTTTCTTTTAAAGCTTAAAGGAGCCGGTCTGAGACAGTGGCACAGTAGAAAGATTTTTAAACAATATGTTGCCAACAAAAATCACCCTCCACAACTGCTAATAGCTTCCCTCGGAATTTCACTTTGTGCATTCAGGAAAGGACTGTGGCTGAAAGGCAGATTACATGCTTTGCATGCAGGAGATCCCACATTCAATCCCTGGATCTCTAGGGAGGGCAGAGAAAAATCCTGGTCTGTAACCCTGGAGATCCACTGCCAGTCAGTGCTAACAAAACTGAGCTAGATGGACCAATGGTCTGATTGAATAAGGCAGCTTCATTTAATCTGATGAAGCAAATCGTTGTTCAATAAAATTTTAGCTTGAAATGAAACTGTCATTAAGTGTCTGCAGAAATTTCTTAAGCATCTCACCTTCACTTTCTTGAGCACCTCAAACCCCTCAATCTTGCCAATTCGGAAATGATTAAGATCAACATCCTGAAAAGAGGAGGGGGAAGCCAAAAGCTGCTTTAGAAATCATACAAAAGATTCATTTCAATCTTACTCCTTAATGGCATATTACAGACTACAGCAACTAGATCTCAAACTTTTCTCAAAACATATTTTATAGTGAGTAGCATTGATATTAGCCGCCCTGGGTCCCTTTAGGGAGAAGGGCGGGATATAAATAAAGTTTATTATTATTATTATTATTATTAACTGCAAGGAAGAACTGGACTTCATCACACCAGCAATGAGACTGCTTGGAACTCAAGGGTCTTTCCAAATTACCAGTTTATAGAAAAAAAAAAATCATACCAGCAATGGAAAGAAGTGCATCTGTTCTGGGATATCACATTTTCCCAACACTTACACAGGAATACATGGTGCATGTAGATACACATTAAAAACAGAATTCACTGCTTTTATTCCTGTGAGGTTAGCCTGGATTCTGACCTGCCTAAGAATGATATATGTACCAGCTATTTCAGTGCTGAGTCAAACATTGAAGCTTGGCCTTCCCTTCAATCCTTTAAGCCAGTATTTCTCAAAGTGTGCTCATGAGCACACCATCTGCATGGTGTTGTGCATGTATGTGCCAGTGCGATGGGGCTCCCCAAGACTGTGCACATATGCCAGCAGGGCTCCCTATGACTCTTCTTAGGAGTGTGAAGAGCTCTGGAGACTAAAAGGTATGAGAACAACTGCTTTAAGCTTTCTTTTTTTCCACTTTCCCCTTTTAAAACACTGAAATCTACATTTGTCCCTTCCTTTGTTTTAAAAGTCTTCAGACTTGACAAGTTATCAGGGAAGGGAGAGGAGGAAGTTTAGTATACCACAAGGGTGAGGAAATCAGAGAAATAGGTTTATTTCTGCAGCCAACTGGCAGAGCTGGTTTTCATGATTTACTAAAGAAGTTCATATACTTGAACGCTATACAACAAAACATACAACCATACAACATTTAAGCACTTCTTAAAAGCAGTATGTCTGTATGCACCCACAGAGTTACCTCTGTGCAATCATTTCCCCTGGTAGAGGGTCACTGTATGATGGAATTTAATCTAAAACATTCTTGCACGGGTGCCAATGGTGTCTGCAGCAAAATACAAAGATTTTGCCTTGACAATTTAGCTAGACTAGCTCCCTAAGGCAAAGCTATTAAGGGACTACTTCTTCCGGCTTTGGTCTGAGACCTTTTCAGGCCCAGTACAAATCACCAACATGAAAGCTGAGCAACCATACCTTCCCCTCCCTTACATTATAGGAATTCACCTCAAAGTCTAGAACTACTGTGGGGGTGGCAGGTAGCACAACTGCAACACCCAATTGTTACATAGAACCAGAAAGAGCATTTAAATCAGGACTTGCGCACCTGTCCCACAAAGGCTAACATGCAGCAGGCAACACCTGAATGGATCACTTGGATAAGCCCAAAGAAACAGGCTTAAGCAGGGTTCCACACTTCCACTCCCGATGGCAAGTGTTCTGTTGCCCTCTGGTGATGGAAAAGAAAGGAGCCCTGCCTTCCTCTTCAGCTTGAAACTGCTCTGCAGTTTTGCAGCTACAGACTTGTAAAGACGAACAGCCTGAAAATGCATGCTTGCCGTTTGGGGGACTGAAACACACAAACATATTCATTATAACCCCTCTTTACATCCTTCTGCAAGGATGTGTTTCAGATAAATGAATGGGGGCCAGCATCCCTTGATTTGCTGACTAATCCAAGCTTTCTACCACACCAGTGGATTTTCAAATATTTTGACAGTGAAGATCCCCTGAGAGCAAACAGCAGGTGCTTTACTCCCTTTAGTATCAACTTTATATCAACAATGTGTCTTTTTGCCTTTGAAGTTCTTTCTCTGAAGTTGAACTTGCTGTGATCCAGCTCATCTTACACAGATTATTTCCTCTCTATCCCGCCCACCCCAATATCCAGAACTCAAGTCCTTTCAAAAGGAAAGACATTACCTTAATATATTCCCCAACCCTCAGGAAGCCAGTGCTTGGTTGTCCAAAGTATGTCACCTTCCCATAACTTGTTCAAATGTAAGTGAAACCTGACTTACCTCAGCTTCTGGGTCTAGGTTAATCGTCTCCATATCCACCGGCGTCTCTGCTTCTCCTGCAAGATAGCAAGCGTACCTCACATAAGTCTTTGAGAGCAAGCCTGCAAGTCAGCTTTCTCATAGGAGAAACTGTGCCTTAAGGAGGCAAAGTAGTATCTCGTGTTCAGACTTTGCTACAACTATACAAATTCCACAAGCAAGAGATGGTTATAATCTTATATACAGTGCATTCAAAGACCACGACATGTAAAGCAGGTTATAACCATGTTATGACCAACTGCTAATGGCACAAACATTATTCTGTTTTTGGAAAAGTCAGGTCACCCATCCATTCCAGCCATCTTCTCAGACTTTCACAACAACTAAACTGCCTGTTCTGTGGGCAACGTGGCTCTGAACCCGTTATGGAAGACACAAACTTGTAAGCCTTATGGTGGCAACACACTGACATGTTTGCCCAGCCACCTGAAATACATCACTCTTCCTGAAATACATACATTCTTCCTGAAAGAAAAGTAACCAGAGGTTCTTACGAGCCATCTCCCTAGCTCTTGCTTTCATCAGAATAAACAAGGGGCCTTGTGCCGAAGCAGCTGAGTATTACCAGCAGCTTGAAGAAACTGTTTTACCGCTTTGAAATCGGCACAAAATCCACGTTGCTAGATGCAATTCTCTCTAAGTGCAGTGAGTGGGGATGGACCACAGAGATTTGTGCTGAATAATTCATACACGCTCTCCATTTGGCAAGTGGGCATATTCTCTCTCATACATTACTAAGCAACATACAGAAACAGCTCACCACCTAGACCAGCTCACAGAATTTGCAACAATTTATTGAAAAATTCACTGCTCTTTTCTATTGAGCAAGTCTCTTGCTCTATTTTATGCCCCAAATTCCCTTCTAGAACCCTTAAATGAGTTCACTTTTCTTTGAATTTTTTTTAGTAGGGGGAAACTCTAGATTTAGGTCTTGCTCCTAAACCATAAGCAAAACACAGTCTATCTAATTGCATTTGCTCTGATTCCTCTCATTTCCCTTGCCTCCATCTTCCCTTCCATTCCTCTGCTGTCTCCTGCAGCATCCCTCTCCTATCTCCTGCAAATATATATTGTACGCTTACTGAGGCAGAGATTTGTTACTTGGAGTATGGTGTGTTGTCACATATAGTGACAGCAATAGGCAATTCACAATAAAATGACAAATGCAACAATGAAAACCAAAGCAGTAACAAACCATGATTAAAAAGTTTTAGAAGTAGATAAAACTGGCAACAGTGGTTAACATTAACCGCTAGACTGGGAGAATAACTATTTTAATAGCAAATTCCAGTTTCTCAAACTAACAGTTTTCTAGATGTCATACATGACATGTTTTCTTGGATTCTAGGTGTGAACAATGTAGAATTCGAACTCTAGACTGGAAGACAGCAAATGAGGTTGACTGTAAACATACACTTCAATTAATGCTGAGAACACATACAAAGTGCCACATGTCCACCTCGTTAATTTGCATAAATGCATGTTCAAAAAGTCACAATCAAAATTATTGTCACAATCTGCTAGAGTGTGAGTTGGCCATTGTGCTACCATGTAGTAAAGTACTGAAAGCAGTATTCCTCTCTAAACTCTGCTGGTAGAGGCACATAGGCAAAATCAGAATGAAGGAGCCAAAGCTGGCGGAATGACAAAACTGCATATGGGCAGGAGCTAATACAGGCTGCCAAATCCTGTGCACAAGCAAACGGAGTTAAAGAAGCAGGTAGCTGCACTGAAATTGCACGCAGACTATAAGCCCCAGGCCAGGATTAGAAAGACCAACAGAGGCCTTGACAATTAATACCAGTGCTCTTTATAGTAGGCCACCTCATTATTAGGAACACAATGCTAGAGGATATTGCACTTAATCCCAATTAGACTTCAGTCCTATACAGTGTGCCCTCCTTATCTGTGAGTTCAGTACCCGCACGCAATGTGGGTGCGGGTGCCAAACTCATAGATAAGGAGGGCCCACTGTACAGGACTGAAGTCTTGTTGGGATTGAGTAAGTGCAATATCTTGCAACCCATGCAATATCAAGCCAACCCATGCTGGAGGGCCTCATATGACCACATGGATGTGACCAGATGCAACCTCAAGTGACTGCTTGGATGCAACTTCTAGCTGCGTCCAGGAGGTGTTGCGAGATGCAAGGAGACTACACCTAGCCTCCCCATGACTCAGAAAGCCTCCTGGAACCTTCAAAAACTGGCCCTTTAACCACACCAAAAATGCCTTTTAGAAGGCTCTGGGAGGCCTTCTGAGACGTGGGGTGGTCACATGTGGACTTCCCACACCTAAGAAGGCCTCACAGAAGGCACTTCTGTTTTGGGGGGCCCCAAAGATTTCATTATCCATGGATACTAGTATCTGTGGGGTGGGGGTCCAGGAACTGTACACTGTTTCTTGGTGGTAAACCCCATTGAGCACTATGGGACTTACTTCTGAGTAGACTTGCATGGAATTGTGCTGTCAGTCTCATCCATTCTGTCAGGAAAGTCTGATCACTAAGCTAATGTCAGAGTTTATTAACAAATTTGTATCCCGCTTTATCTCCCTCATGGCAGTTAAAGCGAGTTGGACAGATAATTTTTGCAAATTGAGTTCTTGTTTCCAGCCTGGAGAATGGTCATGCTTTTAGAAAGTGGCCCAATAGGGTGAATTGCTTCAGCAGGAAATTGCCCTTTTGCTTCAAGGGACTCCCACAGAAATACATGTGAGGCTACATAGGTGTGAAGTTAAGTTTGAACAGTGGCCTCACAAATCCCAGCTCTGGACCTGCTCTAATAAACCGAATGCTGTGGCCTTGTGACAGTGCTCAACATTTATTGCCGTTCTACCTCAAAAGATTTACACTGGCTTCTCAGCTATAATGGTAGTGTGTGCCTCCATGAGACCTGTCTTGGCATTCTCCAATCTGTGTAAACCATGACATGGAGGGCCCCTGAAACCACATCATGCTAACCTCACCCATGAGGCACACACTTAGCCCCACTTCCCACATGTTCAGCATTGGTCTGCAGCAATGCTGAACACAAGGAGAGTTCCTCCCCATGGTCATTGCTTCTAAGCTCAGCAGATAAACACTGACTGTACAGGGGAGGGCTAAGAATGCATCATGGGCAGGACTAGGGCTAGTGTGACAGGCTCGCAAGAGTCTTCCATGTGTTCTTTGACATAGATTGCAGAATGTCTGAAGAGGGCCAGAAAGACTGAGGAGCGAGAATCTTGCTTCACGAATTCACGACTGTTACAAAATTATCTGGAACACGTAATAGGAGAAACAAATTTCATTTATGCCATAAATCAGCGGTTCTCAAACTCTCAAGGAGAGTTTGAGCCGCTCCGCCAGAGCAGGGGGAAGGCAGCAATGCTATCCCCATGATTGTGTCATTCAGGGGGCTCCAGGGGCTTGGCTGCACAGCAAAGCCTCTTGCATTCTCCTGGGGGTGTGGGGAGCCCTGCACAACCTTCTGCAGGCTCCCCGAAGCTTCAAAAGTGAAAGTGGGGTGATTGCGCCCCGCCTTTGCAAAACTGGAAGTGGAGCTCAATCACTCCACTTTCACTTCTTGAGTTTTGGATAGCTCTGCAGAAGGTTGCGCAGGGTTCCCCACAACCCCAGGAGGCTGTAAGAGGCTCTGGTAAGTACAGCCAAGCCCCTGCAGCCCCGAGTGATGCGATACTGGGGATTGCGTCACTGCCTCCTTGCTGTCCCCTGCCCCTTAAGGGGGCAGAGTCCATGTCACTCGGGCTGGGGCGTCTCGACGCCCAAGTTTGAAAAGCCCTGCCGTAAACTGGAGACAATATTTACATTTCAAAAATACTCTTCTAGCTATGTAAACTACTTGGTGAGCTTTCTTGTTGAAAAGCCATATAAAAACATTTGTACTTATAACAATACATTTTGATATTTAAAAAAATTGAACGAATAAAGATATTTGTGCAAGTCAACATATGGAATGCAAGATGCTATAGTTGACCTAATTTTGTGCTTTGGACTCACAGCCCATAGAAAGTTTAGGTCTCAGTATTTCTTTGTTCCCTTTTTTTCTCCACTTACATAAGACTGCAGGTAACCCAGTTGTACTCAGACACTGTAGCAGCAGGGATGCTGCTTATTCCCATTGAGGATGACAGATAACTGTTGCAGGCATTCTAGTCTGACTGCCTGAAATGCCCAAAAATAAACTTAACAGGGAAAAAAGATTCTCACCCTTGAACAACCAAAAATCAGATAAAGCAGGTTGCCTCCAGCACTGCTTCAAGAAAGTGAGTTCAAATGGGGTCTTCTTGAACTGTGGTGAAAGAACGCTACCACAAATGCATTGTCAGAGTGCACTATCACTCCTATCTTCAGCGAAGAACATTGAAAAATTACCCAGCCAGAGAAGGGGTTGGATGCGGCCTCATTCATGAACTGAGCCAGCAAAACAAATCTGGAAGATGAACCATTTCCCTCCTGAAGATGCAGGCATCAGTGCTGTTTAGGGCAGAAGCATGTTACCGATTCTTGGACTCCGTTAAGAGCAAAGCCTATTAGGAGTGTCCTCAATCTTGAGCTACCCAACATTTTATTTGTCTGACTCGAGGCAGAACTTTGTTCACCAAAAGGAAAGTGTTTATTCATTCAAGTCATAAGCCATTAACGATCCACTGAGGTTTAGAGTTGGAAACCTTGCAAAAATAGTTTCAAGGGTACAACTTGCAAGGCAAGCCCACAGAGCTTTAAGAACTGTGCCAGTGGGAGACTAGAATAAAAACTTCCATATCAAATGATCCTCTGACAACAACTCAAACTTTGCATTTAAAGTAGTAACTCCCAAGTTGCACCAGATACAAGCATTTATGTGAAGTACGAATTTTATCAACATGGCAGAGAATGGCTTGTCATAGGTCAACCTGAGAGTGTAATTGGCAGAGCTGCAAAGTTATTATTTTCAGTACTGTATACTAACAGCCATTTAATTAATTATCCTATGCAGTGTGGGAAACATGTATTATTGAGGGAACTTTTAAGCTTTAGCTCTGGGTATGCAAAAAGTCACCTCGCACAACCCACCCGGGTTCATCAAAATTACTATTTTATATCACTGTGGTTCATCATATTAGATCTCAAAATACTGGTTTGTGCCATGAAGCAAATAAGAGAAGCAAAACTGAGACCACAGGGAGGCTGTTAATGCCATCCAGAATCTACGATAGATGAAAGAGAACTGCTCTTTGTGTAGGGAGACAAACACATACAAAGTGGCTATCACAAGTACACAAGAGGTTCCTCTATCAACATCCTTTTCCTCCCTCTACTTGATTTTAGGAGAATTTGACTACTTGTTTGTTCCTTTACCAATTCTGAATCTAATCTAACCCTATAACCACCACTAGCCAATATAAAACTTCAAAAGTAAAAATGTCATGGTGACCAAGAAAGAATAAAAGGGTACTTCACACGAAACATACACATTTTTTGCTCCTCACTGCAACTGCAGTTCATATTTTGTGGTGTAGAGCCGATGTAGCATAAAGGTTAAGAGACTGATTTGTGGATCTGGATTTCCCCATGTAAATCTTGCCTTTGCCATCAACTCACCAGGTCAGTGGTTCTCAAACTTTTCACAACTGGGACCCACACATTCTTGGGACCCTCCTAGTTTTACGAGACTAAAAAAAGTTTCACTTTAGCAGCCGCTCAAGCTGCTGTTTTCATCCTTTTTACTCTGGAGAGGAGTCTTCTGGAGTGTGTGTTGAGCTCCACAGTCATTGGACCACGCTGGTGGCCTTTGGTAAGAGCTGAGGCATGTCTGCCAACTCATGAGTACATGCCCATGTGTGGCTCAGTTTCACTTTCCATAAGGCATAAGGTATTCAATCTGTGCATCCCGCTTCCCTAGTGAGGCATGGCTAGCCTCCAGGCATGTGGGGAGACAGGTGGCCATAGCTGCTCTGCTGAACATGCTGCCTCCTGACTTGCTGTGAATGAGGTGGGTGGGGCAGTGTGAGGCTGGGAGGGCTTGTGAAACAGGGTGGGGGGAGGTGGGAGAGAAGGCTGGGTGGGCAGTGGCAGAGGTGCTGCATCTCATCAGCTCAGGGCGCCCTCCTGGCAGGTTTCAAATTGGGAGGAAAGAGTAAGTACAAGCAGCACAGTGCTTTCCTCTGCTAGGGAAGGAAGGAACCAGTATGCTCTTAGTAGGGGGGGGTGTCCAAATGCTCCAGCCTGCATTCCTCCGTCTTGCCTGGGGGGAATAGGGGTGGCATCTGCATGTTGGGGTGTATGTGTGTGAGCAGCCGCCATCTACTTTGGGGTGAGTTGTAATCTTGCTTTGTGTGGCTGCAATCCTTTCCACACTTTCCTGGGAGTAAGCCCATTTGACTCAAATGGGACCTACTTCTGAGTAGACCCACATAGGCTTGAGGTCTGTGTCAGCTTAACCAAGGATCTTCACCTTTCTCTTTTTCCTCCCCCTTCAAAAAAGAAAAAAAAGCCACTCTTGATGGCTTTGTCTCCAAAAATTGATTAAAAATAAAAATCCCCATTCCTTTTCAGCCACCCCCCCTTGTTCCTCCTGCCTCCTTTATTTGGGGGGGGGGGTACTCTGTTGGCTGCTACTGTACGACAAAAGGCACAATCCTAGCTAGGTCTACTCAGAAGTAAGTCCTATTGTGTTCAATGGGACTTACTCCCAGGAAAGGTTAGGAATGCAGCCAAACAGTCTCTGGGTCTCAGTTTGCATCAGTTTGCAATTAGCAGATACACACAAAACAAAGTCTTCCGCTCCCCCAGTAAATTCATCACTTCCCCCCTCCCTTTTCAAAACCCTCCAGGTGTGCTGCTTACAAACTCAGGGCACAATCCCAACCAGGTCTTCTCAGAAGTAAGTCCTATTTTGTTCAGTGGGGCTTACTCTCAGGTAAGTGTGGTTAGGATTGCAGCCTCAGAGTGCTGGCAGTTGTTTTTTTGTTTCTGGTGTATAATTATAACACCTTCATCCCCATTTTGGGAGTAATTGAGGTGAGGTGTTGTAATGGGGAGCTGTGGCCAATGGCCACAAGGATCAGGGGAGCTGCGAGCCAGAAAAGTTCGAGAACCACTGCCATAAGGCAATACATTTTCTTTGTCAGATTAAAGCAGCGTTTTTCAACCGCTGTGCTGTGGCACACTAGTCGAGAGGCTGCAGAGCAGACAGGCAGCAGCCACGCACAGAAAGCAGCTGCTTTGAGCCTTAAGTGCAGCAGAAGGAAAAGGAGAGCTAAGGGGCTGGTCTCAGCTGCTTTGCACCTCCTGCTATCGCTTGCTCCTGCTCCTGAGCCACATGAAGGCTGCAACCTGATCCCGATTTATCTGGGAGAGAGTCCCTTTGACTACTATGGGGTTTACTTCTGAGTAGACACGCCTAGGATTGGGTATTAAGTCCTTGCCTCCTCTGCGTGCTAATTGGGTGACCAGAGAAGCTTGGAGGAGGTCCCCATGGGTGGAGTGACAAGGGAGTCAGGAGCATACAAGCAGATATGAAGCTAGCCAGTCTGCTGAGGCCACCAACCTAAGAACTGGCTGGCTCAAAGGGTCCTAGATAGTCCCTTTTCCTTGCCACAGTTTGCTGGCAACTCTCCAAAGCAACTCTCCCTGCATTGCCTTTTAGGGAAGGGCATTGGGCCCCAATCCTCTCCATACTTACATGGGAGTAAGCCTCACTGAGTATAATGGGGTTTACTTCTGAGTAGACATGCCTAGGATTGGGCTTTTGGTCACTTTTTTTTCTTAAATACAGGAGCAGGCAATTGGCACTTCGCCCCACCCCACTCCCTCCCACAGGAACCTTGCCCCCCAAATCTCATAATTGCAGTCAGCACTTCTCTTACTGTCCCTCCCTTCACTCCTCCGCACCTTCCAAAGGTTCAGAATCACTTGCTTCAAGTTCTCTCCCTGTAGTTGTTTCACTCATGTCTCTTCATTGCCCCTCACCCCACAGCTCTTCTATGTGCTCGGTCTGACCTCTCTTTGCCAGCACTTTCTCGCATAACACTTTAATAACATTTTTCATCCTTTTCACAATCACATATCCTTTCCTCTCCAAGCTTCTTGTGAGTTTCTTTGTCATGTAATAATATAATTGTATTAATTATATTAACAATTAATTGTAATGTAGTAATTTAATGTAAGTAAAAAACTGGTAGTGTGCCTTGACAATTTTAGTGCCTTGTCTGTGTGCCGTGAGCTGAAAAAGGTTGAAAATGGCTGGATTAAAGGAAGGGAACTTCCTTCTCAAGAGTTTGTTGGGGTCTGCATTCATTGCATCAAGCCCATCCTGGTGGCACTACATTCCCCTCAGCCTGCATCTAAGTGAACCAAGGCATAGTCAACTACTCATAAGTAAAGACATGCACGGCTCCTTTCTGTTTCCATAGGGCTTAATACATTTTCCTTGTCAGAGATCAGTCTGTCAGTATCACGACACACCAAAAATCCAGTCATGACCCACACTTTGGGAACCAATTCAATAAGTGATCTTAGGCAAGCTAGTCCCTTTCAGCCTCAGCACCCCAGCTGAAATAAGGAACACCACTTACAGGTAACGTGATTTTCACACTCAGAAGAGAACTATATAAGTGCAAATAATAATATATGTTAATATACTACATTACATATGTCCAAACACATTGCACAGGCCTTAAAAAGTTAACAGTGCTATTTGCACAGCATTAGTCTTCTCAAACACTGCTATTTGTTTCCCAGATAGATACACTCAAACTTGTATTCCTGTAGGTTTTAGGAAAAAGTATTAAATAGGGCCATTAGAGGTCACAAGCTTGAATTTCACTTTAGCAGAGGCATTTCTTCCATATTCAGCTCTTCTCAACTAAGTACAGTACATTCTCTGCAGAGGACTAGAAGGTGCCACCTCATGTTACAAAGAGGCCAACACAGGTGCTACACAAGGAGAGAGAAACATTATCTCAAAGTAGAAGGTTATATCCTGCAACAACCAAAACAGTCAATTTAAATCCCTCCTTTCCACCATGGAAAACGCAAGGCAATGTCGTAGTACAAAAAACTAACTAGAGCCAAGAACAATTAGAGTCAAGAATTAATATAAAAAACTCTCAAACATGCATAAGTATTAGAAACATGGTATGGCATTACATACATTTATTTAATAAATAAATTGCATCTTTAAAGCCTTATTTCATAACACATTTTCACCTACTTCCTAAAGCTGAAGAGAGATGTGTTCAGTAGCTTTCCCCAGAGAGGGAATTCCAAAGTTATGATCCCATAACTGAAGAGGTCTAGAACGACTCACGGGCTAGAGGCTCCTCATCTCTAGCCTCTTCAGTTGGATGCCACTCAGTTTGCACAACCTAGAAAAATTACTGCCAGAGTTAAGGGTCTACCTGTTGAATTCTCACCATTCTGCTCATCCCTTAAACTCTGCTGACTGAGGTCTGTGACTATGCAAACTGCATGCTTTTTCCCTTCATCATCTCCAGACTCTTCAGACTCAATTCTCTTGTCAACTGTGTAAAGAAATACAAAGTAATTAGTAATTTCCTCTTTCAGGAAAAGATGATGGTGGCAAACAGTAACTTAGACTCACATAAGCTATTTATGGTACTAGAGCTACTTTTTTTTTATTAAAAAAAAGAGACGCTCAACCCAATGCAGATTTGGATGCAAGCTCCACTGAGCGCACTTATTCCCAAGAAGGCATGTCTGATTTCAGGATCCAAAGAATGTTAGAATGCGCCCATGTTACCAAATTAAATTAAATGATAGCTAATTTGCACATGTTCCAAGGGCCAACCTGACTATGTCATGCTTTGCAGTAATTCTCTAAAGAAAAAAGGAAGCAGGCACAAATCTGTAATACATTATTTAGTAGACATGATCCTTGTATGGATGAGATAGTAACAATGTAAAAACTAAAACAAAAGGTTCTAGGTATCAAGCTTGCCTAGAAAAAGCCCTATTATAAGACGTCTGGGGACATACCAACACAAAGTTCAGGGCTCCTTAGATTTTATGAATTTCGTACAGCTTCCATGTATGAGACACAGAAAGCACTTATGCATATGATACAAAGAATGCCAACCACAAGTAGATCACCACATGGGACAACTGAAGGCATATCCAGTTTGCCACATGCACACAACACCAGCAAGGCTTGACAGATGTTAAATGGAAGCAGATACTACAATGCACGTAGCTATGAAAGTAATAAGGGTGTGCTACTTACTTACCCCATTAAGGTAACACTATCTTACCTACTTACCTCTCATGCTATTTACCAACTATTACATTGCATTATTTGTAGGGAAAATGGTATTTAGGTTCCTCTGTTGTGGGAGGAAACTACTACAGTAGATTCCAGCAAGAATACAAAGTATCACATTTTCAACTGAATACATCTAGCAATGTCTAGAAAAGGTGTGAAGGGGGACCAACAGAATATCACCCTTTAGCAAAAAATACTACTGTAAATGTCTCTGATATCTCCCTTCACATTTTCTGAGCTTGAGGTTCCAAGGATGTGATTTCAGTGAGCCTGGGCTGAAGCTAAGCTCTCTGTAACAACACAAAGCAATATCTGCAACATATTATAATCACAGTCCATGCATGCAACATACCCCACTGTATTTACTGGGATCCAACAGAACACACTGAACACCACGCATCATCTTTGCTCTATCACATTCTTTAACAAAACTCAGACTTAACAGCAGGTATTCTACACAAAATGTGTGCGTAATGCTCTCTTGCACTATTTGATGGAGCATCTATGACACCTTGTATTCCTATCTCACACACCCAGACTGCTGATCTTCAAGGGTTCAATGTGCAAAGTATAACCTGTCATTCTGAAACATTAAACAAATTCAGCCCATCCTCCTAAGGAGGTTAAGAGCTCAATCCTGAGGGGCTCATGCTGGTCCACTGCTAGCACACACTGTTGCAAATGTGCCATAAGGCAGGCTTGTAACAGTTAGCGCTGGCCCAGTATGAGCTCACTGGAGCCCAGCTGGCCTGCAGCTCAACTCCACCAGATCCACAGCCCTCCTGGCCTGACACAGGGTTGCTTTACTCTGCGCCAGCTAAATAGCCAGTGCAGAGTAGCCCCATTGCGGGGTCCCCTCCCACAAGGAAATGTTGGGATCTGCGGGTGGCTGCCCGATGACCATAGGATGCAGCGGCAGCCATTCTGGCACCACTGCACCCTGGCTGCTAGGCACGTCAGGATTGGGCTGTAAATAAATCACCCTCAATAAACCAAGGGTAGGCTTCTCCAAACTCTTCTTTCAGTCCCCACAAAGGGCAGTGAGATACTGTTATCCACAGTGAAAAAGATCCATACAAATTGTTCATAGCACAGTCCTTATGCTACAACAAACAAAGTAAAGATCGCAAGGAAAAGTGTTAACAATGGGACAAAAAAAGGTAATGCAAGAAGTAAATAAAAGGATCTTGAGGAAAATAAAAGCTAAGCAGTTAGAGCATTACTTTATGTGCATGGAGCAGCCTAAAATATTATCAAAGATCCCTATGGCCACACACTGCTACACCTCACTCACTGGTAGGCAGTGCTGCCAGAAGTCCCTTGTTTCAAAATATAACCTTTACTCTAACCCCTGTTAACTGGGTAACCCACTTTTTCATGTGGGTGCTCCTCTTTTATTTAGCAGGGGGAGAGTAACTGGCCCTCCTCACCCCAGCTGTGCGTTTTCTAGTGGCTGTCTGCTGGTGTCCCTTTGCATCTTTTTAGATTGTAAGCCCTTTTGGGACAGAGAACCATTAGTTAGGTGATTTTCTTTGTAAATCGCTTTGTGAACTGTTGCTAAAAAGTGGTATATAAATACTGTTAATAATTCCAAAGCATCACATTCCACAAAGCAGTTTGGATGTTTCTTGTTTTTATTTAATGCCACCGCCTGAGTATGAAGCAAGTCAGACAACCCAGCTCAGAAGTGTCAAATTAAAAGGAAATTGGGGGGGGGCCTAACAGGCAGCGCAGGGGGGGACAGCGCTAGGACAAGCATGGGGGTGGTGCAGAGATGCAAGGGGATTCTCCTTCCATTGCAACTGCTTTGCAGGGATGTGTCGTGGGTGGGGAGACAGGTGAGTCAGAGTCTCCCCACTGGAGTGCTTTGAAAAGCACTGCTGCTGTGGGAGACACCCAAGCACCCACAACCCACGCGCAGGGACTCCAGTGAGGAGACTCTGCCTCACCTGCCTACTCACCCACGTGAAGCGTGTGGGTTGTGAGTGCTTGGGTGCCTCCCACAACGCGGCACTTTTCAAAGCACTCTGGTGGGGAGGCTGTGCCTCACCTGACTCCCACCCATGTGGAGTGCAGGGGTTGTGGGTGCCTGGGTGCCTCCCACAGTGGCGGTGCTTTTTAAAGGACTCCAGTGGGGAGGCTCTGCCTCACCTGCCTCCTCACCCACCACACATGCTTTGCCCCCGTGGGAAGCCCCCACGTCTCCCCCCCCACTCACCACCTTCCCTAAGCCACACAGCTGCCTCCCCTCGCCCCATCCCTCAGCCCCTCCACCCCCCATACAGCCACCCCATGAGAATCCCCCTCAGCGCCCACAGCCCCACCCACTTGCCCGCAACGGTCCTGGGCCTCCCCCAGCCCAGGCTGGGACCCCGCGCGCTCCACTCCGGCCTCTCACCCTCCATCATCTCCTGCGCTCCCTCCCCACTCTCCGTCTCAGCCACCGCCGTCGCCATAATGCTTCGCTCCCCCGCCCCCTCCCGGCATGGGACGCAGTACCTGCAACAGCCAATGACGAACTCCATCGGAACTTCCTCCAGCCAATCTAATCTTCGGCTTCGCCGCAGACGCTCCCAGGGGAGTTTCTGCGCCTGCGCTCGGCCCCGTGGCCTCCTGGGAAATGTAGTTCCTTCGGGGACCTTGGCCACTAGCCAGGGAATGAATTACAGGCAGAATGTCAGGGGAAGTGGATGGGCTTGGAGGAACATCAGTGGTGGCAGCAGCATCACGGGCGCATGTCCCTGTCGCCTCCAGGCTGGCAATGGGAAAAACAGCTGCTTCCAGTGCTGGAGCCTGACTGGCAGGAAGGAGAGCAGGAACTGGGGGCAGTAAGAAGGCAAGATTGGTCACAGGCCACCCACCTCTTTGCTGTCACTTAGCCACCCTCCCCGGGCTGCTTCGGAGGAAAGACATACTTGGTCTTTCGGTTCCCAGTGTTCAGATTATGGTGGTGGTCTGCAGGACCATCCATTTCAGCTAGATCAGGTCCATCTATTCCAGCATCCTGCTTTCACAGCATCCATCCACAACAAATAACCCTCATAGGGCCCAATCCTATCCAACTTTCCAGCACAGGTGCATCTGCAATGCAGACCCGAGTCCAAAGGATGCAGCGCACACCCCATTGCTATGGCTCCACCAGCGCTGGAAAACCGGATAGGATTGGGTCCTTAACTCCTTTATATGCAGGGTGACCAGACATCCTCTTTTTCCAGGTCATGTCCTCTTTTTTAGCCTTCTGTCCTGGAAAAGAACTTAATAATAAGTAATGTAGTGTTTAAATTTTCCACATTAAATCAATCGACAAGTGTTTTTAGCTTTTATTTTATCATAACCTACATTTTCCTCAGCTTTCCTACACTTTGGTGCCTTGTCCTCTTTTGAGGTTATGACATCTGGTCACCCTGTATATGTATACTTAGAAGTAAGTCCCACTGAATTAAATGAGATTTATCCCCAGGCAAATGTATACCAGATTACAGCCTTATGCTGTCATGCCTCCCCTGTAAGCAATGAACAGTGCAATCCTATGTATGTCTACTCAGGAGTAAGTTCCATTGTGTTCAGTGGGACTTACTCCTAGGAAAGTGTGTATACTGTATCACAGTGGTTCTCAAATTGTGGGTCTGGGGCCTACCAGTAGCTCGAAGCCCAGCTTTTGGTGGCTCATGAAACTGACAATAGATTAGGGCTATGTGCACCAAGGGTTAAAAAACCTGCTACTCTGGAAGAGCACTGATGCCCAATCACCATTATAGCCAAAGAGGTTTGAGTGGCTAAAGTGAAACTTTTTTCTAAGGTGGATCCCAATGCTAAGAAGTTTGAGAATCACTCCTGTATAGGGTTGAGTTCTTATTGGCATTCTCTCTCTCTAATATCCAGGTTCTATCATGGCTGATGAGCAACATGGTGACTAATACTCCATTCATTTGTCTAATTCCATTTTAAAGCCATCTAAGCCTGAGGACTTCACCACATCCCATTGCAATGTATTCCATAAATTGGGACTTGTGTGAAATAGTACTTCCTTTTGTCTGTCCTGATTCTGAACCTCTGGCCCAATTTCACAGACCACTGCACCACTGTAATGGGAAAGAGTTAAAAACAACAACACATTAATTAAATAAATGGCACCCTGTCCCCAAAGTGCTCACAATCTCAGAAAGACACAAGAGAGATAATTCAGTGGGTTGTCACATCTGGTAGCTCACAGGTGTTACAACAATTTGATTTTAAATAATGACCCCTGAAGCTCTGTGCTCTCCTGGGAGGGATTTCCCCCCCCCCATGCCTTCCCAGGCTCCTTCATTTGAGATTGTGCAGTGGATAGGTCTACCAGTTTTGTCCCCATTCAGCTGCTAATCCAGATGGGAAACCAGAGAGCAGGAAGGGGTATGTAAGTGCTACCACTAGACACTACCACCCTCAGTCAGCCTGTAGCCTCCAGGCACCTTTGCTGACAGTTACCTTGGTCAACCACATAATTCAAAAAATATTGATGCACTCAATGGACATGAATCTGCAGATGTTCTGTGAAAGCCAGAGTGGAATTTTAAACATCTTCAAAGTAAAGCCAAGTGGCACAAAATGTGCATCTCAGAACAACTGACTAAAACATACAAACTGGATCACAAAAGCTTTGGGAGAAATAGGGAAGGCACACAAGATGTACCTCCAGTGACAAGAAAGGATTCTGAAGGAGAATTTCAAAGCAAATTTTTCAAAGACAGAGTACTATTGATCTCTAACAAAAAAGCTGGCAATGCAATGAGGCAAGCTTGCAGAGATTACCATATAGTGAAAATGCACTAGGTTTGAGTCAAGTTGCAAAAATGATTAGCTAAGAAGTGGCTGAGCACAACAGCACTTTCAATAGGCAATTTGAGAATGGTTGTGAAATTAAATCTATACCCCAAGTCCTGCTTCCTGTTATGAGCATGATTCTTTCTTAATCATGCCTTGAAAATAATTACGCTATAATTCAACCAGTTTTCACAGTATTATAGCTTCTTGTTTAGAGCATCATAAGCCTACTGGAAATCATAGCAATACCATAATGTAGGATGAAGCAGTACCTGTACTTGCTAATATTTTAAGAACATAAGAACAGCTCCACTGGATCAGGCCATAGACCCATCTAGTCCAGCTTCCTGTATCTCACAGCGGCCCACCAAATGCCCCAGGGAGCACACCGGATAACAAGCGACCTGCATCCTAGTGCCCTCCCTTGCACTGGCATTCTGACATAGCCCATTTCTAAAATCAGGAGGTTGCACATACACCCTGCACATATGGCTTGTAACCCATAATGGATTTTTCCTCCAGAAACTTGTCCAATCCCCTTTTAAAGGCACCCAGGCCAGATGCCATCACCACATCCTGTGGCAAGGAGTTCCACAGACCAACCACACGCTGCGTCAAGAAATATTTTCTTTTGTCTGTCCTAATCCTCTCAACACTCAATTTTAGTGGATGTCCCCTGGTTCTGGTGCTATGGGAGAGTGTAAAGAGCATCTCTCTATCCACTTTATCCTTCTCATGCATAATTTTGTATGTCTCAATCATGTCCCCCCTCAGGCATCTCTTTTCTAGGCTGAAGAGGCCCAAACGACATAGCCTTTCCTCATAAGGAAGGTGCCCCAGCCCAGCAATCATCTTAGTCACTCTCTTTTGCACCTTTTCCATTTACACTATGTCCTTTTTGAGATGTGGCGACCAGAACTGGACAGAGTACTCCAGGTTGTGGAGCTTATTTTGAGCTCATGAACAGCAAAGACATTCAAAGACTATTACTATGACATTTTCCAATCTTAAACCTGCAAAGGCATCATGAAACTGTCTCCTTTGATTGACTTGTCTGAGATAGATATATTACCTTCATATACATAAGGCAGCAAAGAAATTATGGAATCAGGAAGCCTGTGTTTCCATATTGTATTATTTCAAAGCATTGGCAAGATTAATTTTCCTTTTGTTCCACAAACTAAGAGCTAAACTAGATGTGAAATAAAATTTATGGATATAGGTTCTAAGTCCATCAATGGCATCATATGGGCAGTTATGGAAGCCTCCTCAAGGTTAAGGAACAGTTTTCCCTTACCTCAGGGTAGCTTTGTGGCTGCATGGGCACTGGACAGTTGGATAGGATTGGGCCCTCAAGGTGCTTCCTCCCATGTCAATGTGCTTAAGGTTGGAGCCAGAGTGACCAGCCATCCTCTTTTTCCAGGACAGGTCCTCTTTTTTAGCCTTGTGTCCTAGAAACAAACTTACACCCCAATCCTAGCCACACTTTCCTGGGAGTAAGCCCCATTGACAAAGTAAGGACATTGGCTGTTAAATGTCCTCTTTTTTCCTGTGACTGGGTCCCTGCAGGCACTGCAGAGCCTTCTTGTAATTAATAAATTATGGGCCCAATCCTATCCAACTTTCCAGTGCCGGTGCAACTGAAATGCAGCCCTGAGGCAAGGGAACAAACATTCCTTTACCTTGTGGAGGCCTCTGTAACTACCCTCTCACCACAGGTTTTAGCACAAACCCCATTGGCACTGCTACACCAGGGTTGGAAAGTTGGATAGGATTTGGCCCTATATGTAATAAATTATATGTAACATCATCATCATCATCATAATTGTATTTATATACCCCCTTTCTGGTCATCAGATTACTCCTCTGACTTTATTCAAGGCGGTTCACATAGGCAGGCTATCTCTAAACTCCAGAGGGGATTTTTTAATAATAGAAAGGTTCTGTCTTTCAAGAACCGCACAACATTTCAGATGGATCTTTCATGGTCTGGTATCACTTCTGGCCCCCAGTTGCTTCTCATGCTGGCTGACAAGCAGCTTCACTTGAAGGGCAGCCAAGATGCTTCTTCGCTCACACCAAAGAGCAGGTGGAATAACTCGGCTGAGCTTGTCAGCTGCTACAAGGTCTCGCTGTTCACGAAGTTGTTGGTGGCCTTAAACTGTTCCGATGTTATCTTCGGGCTAACAGAGGCTCCACCCTCTAGACCAGACCTCAGGCCCAATCCTATCCAATATTCCAGTGCCTGTGCAGCTGTGCCATTGGGGCACGCACTGTATCATGTGGTGGGGCAGCAATCACAGAGGCCTCCTTAAGGTATGGGAACATTTGTTCCCTTACATTGGGCTGCATTGCAGCTGCACTGGTGATGGAAAATTGGATAGGATTGGGCCCCTCCTGCCCTATAGTTTAAAATGTAATTTAATATAGTTTAAAATTTAATAAATAACAGTGTTCAAATTACCCACAAGAAATCAATACAGGAGTGTTTTTAGCTTCTATTTTGTCATATCCTGCATTTTTCTTGGATGTCCTGCATTTTGGGGTGCCTGGTCCTCTTTGAAGTTATGACACCTGGTCACCTTGCACACAACCCAACCCCAAAAACAACTCCGCCATTTTCTTAAGTGTGTGGGACTTGTGTGTGGGTCTATAATTATTAACATTCTCCAAGTCCAAGCTTCTATCTGGGCAAGAGAGGTTTCTACCCCGCGTGCCCTGCTTCTGTTAGACCTGAGGGCAGGGTGACCAGATCAAATGGAGGACAGCATGCCTGCCTCTAACCAGTGTACCGAAGAGAGAATGTGGGCAGGTGCAGCTTTTCAAACCCTTCCATGTTGAGCTGCACCTGCCCACATTCCCTCTTCTATGCAATGGTTAGAGGGAAGGCACTCTGCCCTCTAGTGTATCTGGTCACCCTCCCTGAGAGACTGAAGATGCAGAGACAGGACAAAGGCTCTTAGGAGGATGGATGGTCCACCCTCTGCTCCTAGCAACGGGATTGGTGCGTCCCCAGCAACCGTTTGCGCGGGCTTCTTCTCTTGAGCGTTAGGATGGCCCCGCCCCTCGAAACTGGTTGGTCCGTTCGCTTGCCAGTCACATGCTCTGACGCAACTCATTGGATCCCCAAGTAACGGCAAGGCGCCGTTCTTTGCCTCCTCGGTTCGATCCAGGCCGACGTGTAGTTGGGTCCAGCTGGAGGAGAAAGCGTCGCGGGAGGTTCAGTCTTAGCGCATCGTTTTAGCACCAGGGACCTGTTCCACTATATATTATGGAAGAACCAGAGTGCCTCTGAGCATGCACAGAGTGCAGTCTGTTCTCAGCAGGGTGACTCCAGACCTCTCCTCGCTTCCAAGCAGGTTCGATCGTTGTTGCTAATAAGTAGGGGTGTGTGTGTAAGGGCGTGAGGCGGGTGGGAGGCAGGTGAGACAGAGCCTCCCCACCGGAGTCCTTCGAAAGGTGCCACTGCCTGTGAGGCACCCATACGCTCAGTGTGGGTGGGAAGCAGGTGAGGCAGAGCCTCCCCACCGGAGTCCTTCAAAAAGTGCTGCCGCCATGTGAGGCACCCAAGCACCCACAACCCACGTGCTCTGCATGTTGGCTGTAGGTGCTTGGGTGCCTCACACAGCAGTGGTGCTTTTTGAAGGACTCCGGTGCGGAGGCTCTGCCTCACCTGCCTCTCCACCCACCGCATGTCCCTGGTGTGTGTATATGTTTTGGGGGAGGGGATGATATTTCCCAAAATTTTTTGATTAAAATAGCAAATAGTGGTGGTATTTTTTTATTCCAAGGGTGCATTTTAATGAATTATAATAAATTATATTCACTTTAAAAAATGTACTAGGCAGTGATATAGTGTCAGCAGATGCAGCCACAGTATTCCTAACTGGAAAAGTAATCTATTTTAATATCTGGAAAAATAAAACACTAAAATGTGGTGTGTGTTTTGTTCTTAACAGTACTTGGATAATTTAACACCAAAAAGGTGGTGTTTTGTGTCTTTATGTGTTTTTAACAACAAAAACACACACACCCCTACTTGTAAGCTACTGCACTCCTGGGCAGTGCGAATTGGGTGGACAGCAGCTGAACTTTTCTGTCAGTTATTTGGAGATTCTGGGTGTCAGGTTGATAAATGGTGTGATTAGCTGGGATGTCAGGTGTTCCTTGATGCCCATTCTCCCTTCTGCCCAAATAGGTCTAGGCCCTGTTGCTCATTCATTCCTGGTTGGTTCTCAGTTGAGGAACCAAAACTTGCAACTAGGATGGGAAATAATGTTTGACTGCTGCATATATGCAACAGGGATCAAATGTGTACACCTGTGGGTCGGGCAAAAATAATTAATACCCCATCTTTATTTTAAAAAAGAAATAAAATATCTCCATTTTTTCCAGAATAGCATCTGGGTTCAGTAGTTCGGCTCTTTTGTGCCCTTGTCTGTCGCCTGTTTTGGTTCCTCTGTTCTTTTCGCACATTTCCAATTTGCCCTTGCCTGTGCCCAGCACAGAAACCATCTGGGTACCATCTCTGTTATCCTGCTTCCCCTTTCCACCCATGCTTACTAACCTTTTATTGCCCTGCTTTGTCCCTTCTTTGCCACTATCTCATAAAGTTCTTGAACCAAACTGAAAGACCCCTTCAGTTCTTGATATGACTTGCTACTTCTGTTTCAGTTTCAGAGGCTGGATTTTCTTGGAGAAAAAACTATAGTACAGACACGACTATGGCAGCCAAGGTTTATACCTCTTCCAAAGAGGGTCTTGTGGGCTCCTCAACAGGCCTGACTCTTTCTGGGGTCTGTGAAGAGCACAGCAAGTCCTTTCCCTGTACAATCAAGAAAAGGAAGAGTGGCCTTTCCAGGCTCTGCAAGAATAAAGCATCATTGTCAGGTGACTACATTGGCACGTTGAGATATAAAGCGTTCTCGGTTCATCAAAAAGAGAGGGGTGGTTTTCAGTTGTTTGCTTTAGCTTGTTGCCATGCCATGAGTGAGAGTGTTTTGTAAAAACTGTTGGAAAAGGAAACATTGGACAAATTGGTGTAGAGGGAGTTTATTGGAAAATGGAACAGGAGCAGATTATTTTTGAATTGTGAATGTGGGTCAACTTGCTCTAGCCACTTTTATATGCTGACCGTGTTTTTAACATCTTGCATTAGTGCTTGCCCCCTCTCCCAGTGAAATCTTTTTATGGTTAATATAATCTGTGGGAGATCAAGGCTTTTTAAGGAACTGCTCCAAAGACTGAGTAAGCCTAGTCTTGTTAACTGTTCCTTAGATCTAAAGAATGAGGCAAGACTCTTTCCAACCTTCTTCTAGTTTGTGTATGTCGAAACAACATAACTGAGGCTGCAATCTTAATCATACTTACCTGGGAATTGTTCCATTGAACACAATGGAATTTGCTTTCAAGTAGACATGCATAGGATTGCACTGTGAGTCTCTTTGCTACAACTTTATTACAGTTAAAAGCAATGCAGCTTTATTTAATTTTTCCTAACAGTGTATTTTCTACCATATAAAATACATTTTTGGATTGGACAGTATCATTTATCTACTGCCCATAAGTGGTTGTCTTGAAATCTTTTTCATATACAGCGTACTATGACATTTCAGATAGCTGTAGAATTCTGGTTTTTTCCTTTTAGAAAATGGATGGAATTCCTATTGCTTATCTTCATTAGCTGCTCGGAACATTTGTACCAGCAAACTTCCTAACTCTTGGATCCATTTAGAATCTACTTCCCTTTCCTGTTCAATATGCAGTGCTTCATCTTGTTCCCTCTTAAATGCCTTGGCTTTTGGAGAATCCACCCAAGGTCTTCCATCAACTGTGCATAACCCAAATAAAGCCATCTTCACTGTGGATGTCAAGACAACTGAGGTAATCGCTAGCTTTTTCCATTTTTTCCCTTTTTTATTTTTTTAATGCGAATGAATAAAACCAGCAATATGTATACAGTCACATTAAGGGTGATTTTAGAGTAATACCCATTATTGATTTAGCTAGTACAGTATTTTTCTGAGTCTAGTTTGATGCTAATATTGTATAAACAGGGTCAAATTTCATCAGGAGGTGCTAACTAACCTAACGTAACGTCAATGTTACGGAGCCGTGGGGAACAGTGATCATGCTGCGATCCATTTCAACATGCACGTTGGGGGAAGAATACTGGGCAAATCTCTCACAAAAACCCTTGACTTCCGGCAGGCGGACTTCACTCAAATGAGGAGGCTGGTTAGAAGGAGGTTGAAAGGGAAGGTAAAAAGAGTCTAATCTCTCCAGAGTGCATGGAGCCTGCTTAAAACAACAGTAACAGAGGCCCAGCAGAGGTGTATACCACAAAGAAAGAAGGGTTCCACTAAATCCAGGAGGGTGCCCGCATGGCTAACGAGCCAAGTTAGAGAGGCTGTAAAGGGCAAGCAAGCTTCCTTCCGTAAATGGAAGTCTTGCCCTAATGAGGAGAATAAAAAGGAACATAAACTGTGGCAAAAGAAATGTAAGAAGGTGATACGGGAGGCCAAGCGAGACTATGAGGAACGCATGGCCAGCAACATTAAGGGGAATAATAAAAGCTTCTTCAAATATGTTAGAAGCAGGAAACCCGCCAGAAAAGCGGTTGGTCCTCTGGATGGTGAGGGAGGGGAAGGGGAGATAAAAGGAGACTTAGAGATGGCAGAGAAATTGAATGAGTTCTTTGCATCTATCTTCACGGCAGAAGACCTTGGGCAGATACCACTGCCCAAACGGCCCCTCCTGACCGAGGAATTAAGTCAGATAGAGGTTAATAGAGAAGGTGTTTCAGACCTCATTGATAAATTAAAGGTCAATAAGTCACCGGGGCCTGATGGCATCCACCCAAGAGTTATTAAGGAATTGAAGAATGAAGTTGCTGATCTCTTGACTAAAATATGCAACTTGTCCCTCAAAACGGCCATGGTGCCAGAAGATTGGAGGATAGCAAATGTCACGCCTATCTTTAAAAAGGGAAAGGGGGGGGGGACCCCGGAAACTATAGGCCTAACATCTATACCGGGTTTGATGGTGGAATGCCTCATCAAAGATAGAATCTCAAAACACATAGACGAACAGGCCTTGCTGAGGGAGAATCAGCATGGCTTCTGTAAGGGTAAGTCTTGCTTCACAAACCTTTTAGAATTCTTTGAAAAGGTCAACAGTCATGTGGATGTGGGAGAACCCGTGGACATTATATATCTGGACTTTCAGAAGGCATTCGACAAGGTCCCTCACCAAAGGCTACTGAAAAAACTCCACAGTCAGGGAATTAAAGGAAAAGCGGTGTGCCCCAAGGATCTGCCCTGGGACCAGTGCTCTTCAACCTCTTCATAAATGACCTGGAGACAGGGTTGAGCAGTGAGGTGGCTAAGTTTGCAGATGACACCAAACCTTTCTGAGTGGTGAAGACCAGAAGTGATTGGGAAGAGCTCCAGAAGGATCTCTCCAGACTGGCAGAATGGGCAGCAAAATGGCATATGCGCTTCAATGTCAGTAAGTGTAAGGTCATGCACATTGGGGCAAAAAATCAAAACTTCACATATAGGCTAATGGGTTCTGAGCTGTCTGTGACAGATCAGGAGAGAGATCTTGGGGTGGTGGTGGACAGGTTGATGAAAGTGTTGACCCAATGTGTGGCGGCAATGAAGAAGGCCAATTCTATGCTTGGGATCATTAGAAAAGGTATTAAGAACAAAACGGCTAATATTATAATGCCGTTGTACAAATCAATGGTAAGGCCACACCTGGAGTATTGTGTCCAGTTCTGGTTGCCACATCTCAAAAAAGACATAGTGGAAATGGCAAACGTGCAAAAGAGAGCAACTAAGATGATTACTGGGCTGGGGCACCTTCCTTATGAGGAAAGGCTACGGCATTTGGGCCTCTTCAGCCTAGAAAAGAGGTGCCTGAGGGGGGAGATGATTGAGACATACAAAATTATGCGCGGGAAGGAAAGAGTGGATAGAGAGATGTTCTTTACACTTTCACATAACACCAGAACCAGGGGACATCCACTAAAATTGAGTGTTGGGAGAGTTAGAACAGACAAAAGAAAATATTTCTTTACTCTGCATGTGTTTGGTCTGTGGAACTCCTTGCCACAGGATGTGGTGTTGGTGTCTGGCCTGGATGCCTTTAAAAGGGGACTGGACAAGTTTCTGGAAGAAAAATCCATTATGGGTTACAAGCCATGATGTGTATGTGCAACCTCCTGATTTTAGAAATGGGCTATGTCAGAAGGCGAGATGCAAGGGAGGGCACCAGAATGAGGTCTCTTGTTATCTGGTGCGCTGCCTGGGGCATTTGGTGGGCCGTTGTGAGATACAGGAAGCTGGACTAGATGGGTCTATGGCCTGATCCAGTAGGGCTGTTCTTATGTTCTTAACCTTTGCATGTCTGGTAAGCTAAAATTTTAACTAATATCAGAACATGCCACACTGATTTCACTAAGACTTGCAATTGGGGCTTTAGGCTGCCATCGGAAGCAGATATAGTTGGAAGTAAAATCATTGAAATCAGCAGGACTTCCCAGCAATACTTGCTTGGAAATGCTGGGCTGCTAAGTTGCTTCTAATGTCAAAGAGTGGCTAAGTTGGATAGGGTGCCAACTAACAGTCTAATTCTGAGCTGCTCAGAGCACGGGATGCTGTGGCACCAAAATGGCTACCGCAGAATCCTGCATGTCCTGGGCAGCTGCTGCCGCCGCCTCGGAAAAGGGGACTTTTGTCACCTTCTCCCAAGTAAGGGAAGTAGCCCCGCAATTGGGCTAATCAATTCTGCCTAAATGGTTGACTACTGAGAATCCCATCAATGGTACCTTGACTTTTGTGATATCAGATGCGTTTCCAGGATGGGGAGATGTAGGGCTGAAGCTGTGGGAAGAAAAAAGCCATGCTTTGATGTTCAGATACATCTGTATGCGAGCTAGTCAGAATCCTATTTGTTGTGCCAGGATTGGGACTTTATGTTGCACTCATGGAAGGCTAAGGGTCAGCCCTATAGGATAAACAACTCACATGCATGCAGCCACTCCTGGCCATAGCCAGGCTGCTAAGTTGCAATCCTTCTAATAGCCATAGCCAGGAGTACCACAAACCCAGAAGACACTTGCACATGACACAACCAATGACATTACAGAATACTTTGTCTGCAATATATCCCTTATGACCCCCATAGACAGTCCAAACATTCCCCAAAGATACCTGGTGGTATCTATCCTCCCACTGTCTTTAGAACATTTTCCTGCATAGACATCCTAACAACTCAGAACAGAGCCCCACCTCAGGCATCTCTTCTCTATCCCAGTATATAAGAATTGATATGAGACAAAACAGTAAACAGATTTCAGAAGTGAAGCAGTTAGAGCATAGAATTGGCTCTGCCTGTGACCAGATTAGACCAGAATAGAGAGTTTACCCCAGTTTATTTTCAAAATGGAATGGGATCTCTGTAGGAAATGTTATCTGGTGCGATTACATTGTTATATGGGACAGATGCTATAAACAGCCTCTTTCACTGAAAGCGGCTGCAGCTGGAAACTAAAGACCAAAATGTGGCTGGATGTAGTTGAGTAATAATGGTATTTGGCATGCCACTATTATTGTGAAGAGCCAATTAAGTAATTGCTGTTTTAATCAGAGATTACTGCTTGGAATTGAGACCCAGTAATATTGTAATTTGCTGATTATTTAGTTTGTTAGCATTTTAACTTGACATACCTACTGAAGGCATGCCTGTAAACAAAACTATAATGCTGTGTCAGTGGGATGTTGGCTTTTAATCCTGTAAGATAAAGTGCTTAAGCAATACCCAGAGAAGGCTGAATAGAAAATAGTCTCTCTGTAAGCAACAATTGTGAAGTCTAAATTCAGAATCAGAACTTCATCCAGATTTTGGACATAATCCAGATAATGTTAATCTGGAGCCTTTCAATTTGGTGGGTCTTATTTATGAATAAATATGCATAAGAATATTTATGTACCGTTCGATTGTTGGATTTCAGTTTGCATTTCGGAGATCATCAGAATCAGTGGGGCTTAGCAAATCTTGCTTGAATTTAATGAGAAAGTAATTGCAGGCATAAAGCATGTTTGAGTACTTATGCACTGTGTTCCATTTGCAAAGTACAGAATGGGTCTCTGTGTTACCTTTTTTAACAGTGAAGAGGATAATTTTCATTGACTTTTCCCTTGGGTTTCTCTCTTAGGTTCTAGTTGCAAATGACAAAGCCTGCAGGCTTTTTGGTTACAATACTCATGAAATGATTGGCCAGAAATTATCACAGATGATTTCAAAATCTAATTGGGATATAGCAGAAATGCTGAAAGAAGAACATGTTAATTCTAAAGAGCATGGAGCCGTAGTTCCTGGAACAGTGGTGGGTAAGACACTAGAATAAATATTCTAGTGTAGAAATTTGCATAATGTAGTGTATTATGCTATTGTAATATTTCCTGGATTTTATTATGCTGCCCATGCAGTGGTAGGCACAAAATGACTGAACAGGCACTCATAGGAATCTTATCTATGTCAAATTCTTGCTTAAATTTGATGAAGTAATTGCAGGCATAAAGCATGTTTGTGTACCTGTGCACTGTGCTGTGTAAGTCCAGATGCTGAAGGTATGGCATCTAATATATTTAGTATTCCTAAGTGTTGGTAGAACACTTACCATAGATACTAGTCTATAAGGTGAGAAATTTCTGCCAATAAATCAGATCGTCTTCTCACCTTATCTGTAGGTCACTCAGGGGTCAGGGCTGTTCAGGTGGATCTGCAGCCAGGAGGAGAGCAAAAGGACACAGTGAAGACTAAGTTCTCTTCTCCTTCTCTCTAGGCTGTTCCATTACACAGAAGGGGGGGGAATGGCACACAGTACTGCTTAAGCTCCTTGTTAATCTCTTCAAAAACAGTGGCCAGTCCTTCCCCCCCTTTCAGTCAGGTTACAGGGCAATTAGTCATGCATCAAGAGCCTGTATCTTTGAGTAGCATTAAGACTGGAAGGTCTGAATTTTTGTTATTAAAAAATGAAGCTACTCTTTCTAAGTATGCATGAGTAGTTAAGAGAAGCTGAGGGCCCAGTCCTAACCATTTTTTCTGCACTGATGCAGCCATGCCAAAGGGACATGCACTGCATCCTGTGGGGGAAGGATGGTCACAGAGGCCTCCTCAAGGTAAGGGCTGTTTAGGGGTTGCATTGTGGTAATATCAGGACTGGAAAGTTGGATAGGGCCCAGAGTTCCTTTTCAATCCTTCCAGTCCAGTGGTTCTCACACGTTTAGCACTGGGACCCACTTTTTTAGAATGAGAATCTGTCAGGACCCACTGGAAGTGATGTCATGACCGGAAGTGAAATAATCAAGCAGGAAAATTTAAGCAATCCTAGGCTGCAATCCTACCCACACTTACCCAGGAGTCAGTACCATTTACTATCATAGTTAAAAGAATATACATAGTAGCTTGTTAAAAGTATGGTTCTGTAACATTTCCCCAAATGTAGTTGCATATCATGGCAGCATCAAGTCTAATGTATTAAAAATAAAATATTGAAACGGATGGGGACCCATCTGAAATTGGCTCGCGACCCACCTAGTGGGTCCCAACCCACAGTTTGAGAAACACTGCTCCAGTTGGTGATGTTCACAACTGTATCTGTTGTGCATTTGATGGGCAGACCTACTGTTCAATGAGGTATCTTATCTCTCTAGTTACACATAGCATGGTTTTACTGTTTAACTAGCCCTGGGGCTCTGATTGCCAGTTCTGTGTGTTACCCTCAAGAATTATAGGGAACATTGGTGGTGATGTTATGCTACAAAGTTCCACAAATGAAAACATAAAGGGTTATATAGAAATTGGCACTGAGAGATTCAGTAGGACTTGTTCAGTTCTGCAGAGTAGAAATTTAACAATGTATTTTCTTAATAGGTAGATATTATTTCCCGTAGTAATGAAAAAATCCCAGTCTCTGTATGGATGAGAAGAATGAAGACCCATGGCAGTCAGTACTGTGTGGTTGTTCTGGAGCCTGTGGAAAGACTTTCTGCTTCTGTTTCTTTCACAAGCAATGTGAGTATTCTGTTAGTCCAAAATGATGATTGTTATTTAAATTGAGTAGCAATAAATTCCTATGAGTGGGCCGGGATTTACTGAAACACTTTTAAGCAATATGTCATCCAGCAATATGTCAGCCATATATGTTATCAGTTGTTTTTCTCTAGTAATTTTGGTATGAGCTATTTCCAATGAATGATGTGCTGGGAATTGCCTTAGTAAATTCTCTTAGAGCCATAGGACTTTGCAGCTTGTTGCTGTAACTGAAATTAGTTGTAGAGCTATTTTTGTTTTTCAGCAAAGGAGTTGCAGAGTGTTGTCAGGGACTTGTACGTATGAAAGCGGATTATGTATTTTAAAAAAACAGCCTTGTGTCTGTGTGATTTTCTCTTATTTTTAGATGCCTTGGAAGCTAGTTGTCAGCCAAAAAAGTGACACACAGATATGTTAAGCAAAACAAATGTGGAAAAATTGGCTGGTTTTTGATAGTTGTGGAATGTGGAGGTTTGTCACACATGTCAGAGTGGCATTTTATTATTTCAAGACTGCTGAAGTCTTGTTGGCATCCTTTAGTCTCGGAAGACTATGGTATCGCGCTCTGAATGGTGGCTCTGGAACAGAGTGTCCTCTCCAGTGCGCGAAGCCTGGGTAGAGTAGGTATGGAGGATAGGCTGTTACCCATGCAGCAAATCCCCCCTCTCCACGTCGCTGAAATGGTCCAATGGAAAGGCAGAGGCCAATACGGTTGGTTCCAGCGGCATCGCAGGAGTTGCCAGAACGTGACTGTGTTCAGCCATGAACTGCCTCAGGGACTCCGGCTCCGGATTTTGCCTCGAGGTTGACTCCTGAAGCCTTTTCCATAACTGGATGTAGCCACAAGGCAGTGGAGGTTTGGGATCAGAGTTTTCCTTCTCTCAGATGAGCTGCCTTCCCAGGCTGACGAGCCCCATCTACCCGGTGGCTGTTTAGTCGCCTCTTACGACAAGTACAGCCAAACTGAGGGCCTATTCTTATCCCCAGCCCCCAGGGGAAACTGCTGAAGTGGTGGTCAGCATTGCCCCAGGGGAAACTGCTGAAGTGGTGGTCAGCATTGCCATCATCTGCTTTTGTTTGTGCTTTGGCCTTTTTACCTTAATATTGTCAGAAGCAGATGCTTTGAAATAGAGTTTGTTATAGCAATTGGAATAGAGTGTGCTGTAACGTGTAACTTATTTTATGGTATTTTCATTTTAAGGGACAGATTACTTCATGTGAACCTCTTTTTGCTAATCTCCATGGCTACTCAACATCAGAAGATGTGATTGGTCATTGCATAACTGACCTGATTCCTTCTATTCAAATTCCTCAGCTTGGCAAGAAAATTCCAAAGGTACCATGTTGTGAATTACTGATAATTCTCTTAGGGCACAATCCTAACCAGGTCTACTCAGAAGTAAGTTCTATTTTGTTCAGTGGGGCTTACTCTCAGGAAAGTGTGGTTAGGATTGCAGCCTTAATGATACTTAGGACCAAATTACATGTATGCTGGCCTAGCAGCACCATACCTGCACAGGGATTGGGTAAGAGTGGGCATGCCGACATGGGGCTGGAGAGGGTGCAGGAGCATATGTTGGAGGCAGGGAGGGAGTGTTTTTGGGCGGGGGAGGGTGATCTGGGAGGTAGATCGGACCTGGAGGGGGATGGAACTGGCCATGGCAGTGCAGACTGGATCCTAACCACTTTCCCTGGCCTGACCAGCATTACATGGGCCACTCAGGTTTGCACCTGCAAAGGGCTGTAGCCCCATAGGGCTAGCTGGCACGCAACACGGGAAAATGAGAATAAAATCCCCTTACTCTGAGGTGCGCCCATGCCTGCACTTACCTTCTGCTGGATTCAGCACAGCCCAATCAGCCTGCCTGTTCCAGCGCAAGTTAGGATTGTGCCCTAAATGTGCCTGTGTACACTTCATGTATGTGAGCATAGTTAATTACTATTACCATGTGACTAGGTGCTTTTTTCTAGAACATCAAGATACAGCGGTCTGTTGGCCGAGCAAGAGAGGGGACAACATTCCCGCTAAGCCTGAAACTGAAGCTGAACTTTCCTGCTGAAGGAGCTACCCTATTAGTAGATGACCCTGTGCCAATACTTGATGCTGAAACTTCAAAAGATGGCATGGCAGCCTCACCCAAAGAGTGTTCTTTCTGTGCTACTGTCTGGGTGTTTACCACCATCAGTGGGCTGATAACTGTTCAGGCAGATGGTACAATTTATGGAATCAATAATGCATTTTCATTAATGCTGTTTGGCTATGAGGAAAAGGAGCTGCTGGGGAAGGTATATGTTTTTATCATTATTTTTTCTTTAGAGAGAATCACAGTAGCCATTAAATATTACAATTTTGATAGACTTCCAGTAACATTTGTGAGTCTTGGAAACAACCTCTACTCCTCTGCTAAATGCTGAGGAGTTAGAGCAGCCATTCAGCAGATGGGCATGCTGGTGACTGGTACATTAACCTAGTTGCCAGAAATATTTAGCTTGGCCTTGTCAAAGGATGGGAAAAGTTTACTCGCAAATTTTCAGCATGGGCTACATAAACAGCTATTTGCCTGCATATTGGACAAAACTGATACTTTATGTCTTTCTGAACAGAACAGTTCAATGCAGATTGTACTTGGTTGTAGATTATATTGAAATTGATCACTGTGCAGCGAGGAGAAGCAGGTGGGTTATATAATGTTACATTTTGTATTCTAGAATATCACGTTCTTGATTCCGGGTTTTTACAATTATATGGATAAAGTTGATGGCTCGTCTTTGCCACCTGTCAGCAATGCAGTGGATCTAGAAAATGCAAGCTCCTCAGGGAACTTTAAAGAAGCCCATCTGGATGGCTCTTGTATGGTGGAAATTGGGGAAAGTAAGTGCCAGTGATGGTAGTGCAACCAGTAGAGCACATTAGAAAAGAAAGTTAATCAGTGTGGCTGTCCTCTGTTGGCTTTCAAAGGGTCGAGCCTTTGGATAAACATTAATGTACACATTCCTATCCAGGTTTTGCTGCAACTGTTCAATTATGTGTGAGTGGATTGAAGTCAGGGTGCTTTGGCTCACTTTTCCAGTGTGGCCCCCTTACAAGTACTTTTATAAAAGGAAGCTGTAAATGCAGGTGCTGAACACCACTGTTCCTGTTTCGTTGGTTCAGGTACTAGCCAAGTGCTTGCTGGAGATGTGGATTTGCTGAGTTTGCAAGATCAGCAACAGGGATTAACAAGGAATGATGAAGCAGAGGTTAATACTGGGAAGGAGGCCCTGCTGGAGAATGGGGGTAGCTTGCTGATGGTTCTGTCTTCTCCTCCAGAGGCATCTACACCACTGAATAGGTAGGTTTACTTGCATGGGATAGAGGTCTGCACTTTAAAATCAGGCCCTCAGTTGCAACTGGTGCTCAGGATTGGACAGCTTGTTATAAGCTCTAGTATAAATCGTTCCTGCAAAGCAGCAGTTTAACTCAAAAATTGCCATTGCAGTAAAGTGGCAGTTTTCGGCAGGAAATGGCAAAGAGATGGTGTTAAATTTCCTCTACTTTAGTGCTGTGGTCTCAATCCAAATTGTGGCTCCTACAAATGCATAAACCTAAATCTGTTCGGTGGATCCTCAGTGTCAATAGGGGGTTGTTCCAGGACCCTTCACGGATGCCAATTTCCATGGATAATCAAATCCATTGAAATGTGGTGCTGGCAAACCAGAAGTGCCTCTCAGAAGTGTCTGGGAGGCCTTCTGAGTCACTGGAAGGCCATGCATGACCTCCCTGAGCATCAGATGGCCTCCCGGACATGAACAGAAGGTCATATGAGTCCCTTTGTGTGCGTCAGCACCCGCATTGAGTCAGATCATGGGTGCAGAACCCACAGATAAGGAAGGCCCACTGTAACTACACCGTTGATGCGTTTTGTGTCATGTGCAGTTTGGCCCAAAGACAAACTACACATGACCTAGGTAGCTAGCTGCTGCTGTTTCTCCCCCCCCCCCCAGCACCTGGACAGATTTTTGCAAAGTACAGAGCATTAAGAGGTTAGCTGTGTTGCACATGAATGCATGTACAGTATCGGCCCAGGTCCTATTTTGAAAAGCAATGCTTGTTCCAGAGGGAGCAAGATATGAATGGAGCAGCGGGCAAGAGGCTCTTTACCTCTTAAATCCTCTGCCAGCTCAACACTCCAAATCCTCTCTCCTCACCCAAATTTTAAATGCATAAGAGTGTGCCTTTAAAAAATGTCAGGCTTCTAACCTGACCCATGTGCACTGCATATAAAAGTTTGACAGAGACCCCCATGCAGTTCAGGCTGTACATGAGCACCTCTTATTCCCTTTCTTCTTAACTGTGTGGATTTTTAAAATTTAAACCACCCGCTAGCATGCAATCTAAATGCTACTTTAATGTATTAAAATACGAATAAAATAGTTTATTAAAAACATTTTAACAGCTCTTCTACAAGGCCTTGTGCTGTGGAAATGAGGTTTCTGTTTTGGGTGGGAGTTGTAGATGCCGCCGCCACCACCACCAAAGAAGTTTTAACCCTTGTGCTGACCAACTTAATCTTAGAAAATTTTGATGGCATGTCAGAAAAAACATCATTTCTTTACCTTAATTTTAGGGGTGAGGAACATATGAAAGAAGACGTTCTGTCATTCAAAACAGCATAGACAGTAACTTTGATTTGTTTGCTTTGAAAAACAGAGACAATTCATCCACCAGTGACGTGCTGGTCTATGATGAGGTGCTACCTTCTGAGAGTTTGCATGGTGAAGGCTGCACTGAAATGAAAGCTGCAAAATCTATCAACGCTTGGCAATCTGAAGCACATTCTCTAAAGCGGTTTCATTCAGAAACATGCATTTTAAATAAAGATAGCGCTATGCTACTGGACAGTGATCTTGCCTGCAGTTCTCATGAACTAAGTCAGATAGAGAAAAATAGCCCTCTGGATACACACCGTTCGAGTTCACTGCATGAAACTATGAAGCACGAAACTGCAGCTACATCTCTGCGAAAAGAGACTTGTGTTGCATGTAGAACAGAAGATGATTTAGAACTTGAGGAGAGCTTGCTTTGTGATGCTGTACATGTGTCATTTGGGACTCCCACACTGGATGAGCCAATGCACAGCAGAACATCTACTTCCAAGAAAACACATGGGGAAATCAGTTACTTGCCACAGGCAAATCTTGTACACAACACAAAAAGCTCCAGCTTGGAGGATGTTGCACTTGAAAATTTGGCAAAGGATTTACCAAGTTTGCCTGATGAAAAGTGCGGTAGCCACTCTCCTCCTGCAGGATCATTAATACATTGTGATGACTCTCCGCTGGCAATTGTGGATAGCAAGAAGTCAGGTGAAGAAGTGGATTCTGTTTGCTGTGGCTTGGCAGGACTAACTCTGAGGATTAATGTGGAGATGGATTCAGACTTATCTGCTGCATCTGAACCAATAAACGCATCCTTGTTTAGTAAGGAAGATATTTGCCAGCCCCTGTATAAGGCAAGTGATCAGGCTGAGTTTCCACTGAGTGGTGGTTCTCTCACAGGCAGTTGGAGAAGCTTTGTCTCTGGCAAGCATTTGGATCCTGCTAACACAGATTTTTCTGAGTGCTTAGAGATAGAAAGTGCTGCAGAGAACACGGGGAATAATCTGGAAATACGTTCACCAAACAATGATATTCATTCCCCAGAAGAATTCCTGCCATCGAAGCAGCATAACATGGCACAGGTAACATCAACACCTGTGAAGCAAGAAGCTGTGCTGTCCTCAAGTACAACTTCAAACACTGAGATCCAGGAAGGCAGCTATTCGGGTAGCTGCTACCACCGAGATGGTTCCCAACTAGGTATGTTGGAAGCAAAGATTAGCGCTCTCCCTCTAATTCTTTTAACAGACCACCTTTTTCTGTTCCACTTCAATTCAAGATACATTTGGCAGGTGGTGAAGTTATAACAGAAAACTTTTGGAAGGCTTTGAAAAGCTGCTTAAAATGTTTGGCGAAATACTCTTGAATTTTGTCTCTCTCTAGCAACTTTCTATGGTTAATTGCTCTGGTTTGGTTAGTTGTCAGAGTGCCTCATAGACCCCGTGAAGTGAACAGTGGGGAGTGGGTGGGCAGGTTTGAATACTGAATGCTTGGACTTCCAGAACAAGCTGTTTTGGAATGATATGTGTTTAAATTAAACCAGTTTGCTGCTTAAGATTGTATTGGATATTCTTTGTTTTTGTTCTTTGACTGGAACAAAGCCAGTGTTGTCCATTCTTCCAGTAGTCACTTATTTCATTGTTTTTGGAATCAAGCTACACATTACAGTAAGTTTGGCTCTGCATATGTGTTTGTGGTTCTTGTTTTTTTTTAAAAAGCAACTATAGCTGGTGGACTTGATCAGAACTGTGGTGGATGGGGAGAGATGTGTAGTGGTTTGGGAGGTGGACTTAGACCTGGAAGATCCAGGTTCAAATCCCCCCTCAGCCATGAACTTCTTGGGTGACCTTGGGTCAGTCACTTTCTCTCAGCCTCACCTACCTCACAGGGTTGTTGTGAGGACAAAAGGAGGGGAGCAGCTGTGTACACCACCCTGAGCTCTTTGGAGGAAGGGCAATATAAAAATGTGAAAAAATAAAAAATGTGAAAAATAATTCTTTTCCACTGCACTGAAGTTCCAATGAAAATCAACACTCCTCCCTGACCAAAACTTCTATTAACTCTATGAAGGAAAAGTCCACTGTGGTGTTCCACCAACACAATTGGAGCTAATAGCCACTTCAAGTTGTGGTGCCCCCTCCTTTTGTTCTGTGGTCCCAATTCTGATATACCCTTGGAAGTTACTGTTTAAATAAAAAAAAAAACATGGCTAGAGGTCTGAATAAAATAGGATTACAGCATAAGGGCACAATCCTATCCTGTGCTGGAACAGGCAAGCAAAGAGGCTTGTGCTGTATCCAGTGCAGGATTGGGGCCACAAGCAGCTCAGCCAGAGGCAAGGGGAAACTTTTCCCCTTACCCCTGGGTAAGGGTCACTAGCCCCTATGGGCTTCCTCGGATTTGCGCCACCTATTGAGTTAGCATAAGTCCGAGGAGAGCGGAGAGGCTTGAATCTACTCTGTTCTCCCCTGGAACAGAGGTTAGAATCCTGCATAACTGCAGGATCCCAGCCCCACCTCCCACTCCCCGCCCGCCTGCCCCTGGGGCCACCCACCACCTGCCCTTCCCCTGCCCAGGAATGCCTCCCCCTGCCTAACTTTTGTCCTTGCATCAGCCCAGCTGGGCCAATGCAGGTGTCCAAGAGGAAGCCAGCGCGGAGGCTTATGTCATCCTCCACAGGCTGGCACTTCTCAGAGCACTGACCCAGCTTCCTCTTGAGGAGGTGCAAACTTGATTTACAGCATGTTTGCTACCCTCCTGGGTCAGCGCAAGGGACTTGCATCAGCCCAAGGGTGCCTTTGGTTTGCTCTCTAAGTCTTACTGAACACAACGGGCTGACTTTTAAGTAAAATAGACAACACCATTTTCAAACACCTCTACACATGGCCCTAAAGTGTCATTTGACCCGTAATAAAGTTCTGTGTCTCATACTTGCGTTATGATAAAAAGAGGTTTTTAGACCATGACATTTGTGGATTTCAGAATCTTACCCTGAGAGTAAGATTTGTAAATTTTCTCTGGTTGCCATTTGCTGGGTTCTAGTGTGTCTTCTTGAAATGCTTTATATGTTTGCAGGTATACTCTTTGAAGTGAAGCGTGTTGAACTGCGTGGCCCCACTGCTCTCTTCTGTGTTTGGGTTATCAGAGACCTCTTCCAGAGCCAGAGGCAAGCAGTAGCAAAGACACAGTTACTACTTTCCAGTTTGGCCAGCTCTTCCCAGACCTTAGGTGATAACTCTGTGCTTAGCTTGGGAGAAGTAAGTATACTGGATGTTCTGTCCATTAAGCCAATGGTTCCCTAAATTTTTAGCACCAAAATGGCACTCTGTCAGGGCTCACCTAGTTTTGAGACCAAAAAAAGTTTACCAGATGCTCAAGCCTCTGTTTTTATCCTTTCTACTATGGGGGGAGGGGGGGATGATGACCATCTACTGGAGCATTTATTGAGCTTCCATGTTCATTGGGTCAGGACCATTCTGATGGCATCGCTTTTCCTTTCACTTTATTCTCAATAAGAGCCAGGGCCTACTCACAAGTATACACACAGATATGTTCAGTTTTACTTTCCATTTTCCTTCTCAGCTTGGAGAGGGGATCTTCCTTCTCAAATGTGTTTGGGGCCCACATTCATCAGAGTAGGACCATTGTGATGGCGTTGCGTTCCTCTTTGCCTGCCCTTCAAAGTGGACTGAGGCATGTTCACCTACTCAAATAAATGCGCATGTGCAGCTCAGTTTTACTTTACAGAGGGCTCAATACTTTTTCTTTGTCAATGATCATCTTGTTAGTTTCAATTTCATAACCCACCAACAATCCAGCTGTAAACTGCTGGTTGGTGGAGATCCACAGTTTAGGAACATTGCATTAGGCCCTTTCAGGAGCATGGATACCAGCAGTGAGCAAACAAGAGTGCAGCCACCTGGGTAGGCTTTTTCTTTCTTTTTGCACAACCTGTTATTCACATTTAGATGGGACACATTCCACATCATTCCTGCTATCTGTCACTCTCCACATTCTAATTAAGAATACAAATGCTCATGCCTCATTCAGAAGGCCCAATTTTTACAATTAATATTGAAATAATTCCTCTACTGTTGTGCCACCTCTTTAATTATTGAAGATGTTTCTTTCCTTTTAAAACAAAATTGTGAATGTGCACAGTTGTATCCATCTCTGTCATTGCACCTGCTTAAACTTCATTGTTTTTTTTTCTTGTGGAAGCTCAATTGGGCTGCCTCAAGATTCCCAAAGTCTACTACTTCACCATTGTTTTTGTTGGGGAGGGGCTACAAATTTCGTAACACATATTAGAAGATACATTTGAACGAGTTTAGGTTTATTTAAAAAATAAAATAACCTTCAGAATTGAGTCCCTGGAAAAAGTGCAAGTATTACATTAATGAGAGAATGAAATAAATGTGACAAGAGAGCTAGTCTGGATGCATCCTAAAACATGGAAGGCAATGTCATGCCATGATCTACTGCCCACATCCCTTTGGTAAGGGATGTTCATATTGTGACTGCAAAGAAATTAGCTTCTTCCAGCTGAAACCATTTATACTGTAAAAGAGTTGGATGAGAGCTTGCTGGCAACACATGTTGCCCAACGTTTGTACGTACAAAGCATATATCATCCTGGGTGCATGCTAAGACAGTATGTGACCCAGGCCAGATTTGTGTTGTCCTTGATCAAATTGATTCCATAGAGGCATGAAGCCCACAAGCCTCTAGTATAGCCATTTTCAGCCACCGTGCCATGGCACACTGATGTGCCACAAGTGGTCCACAGGTGTGCCACAGGAATTTGGGGGAAGGTAATTTATTAGTAGGGCCAAGAGGGGATATGAGCCTCCCATTGACAACATGGTGTGCCTTGTCAACTGTAAAAAAAACCTGATGGTGTGCCTTGCAAATTTTAGTGCCTTGTCAGTGTGCCATGAGATGAAAAAGGTTGAAAACTGCTGATCTAATAAAAGGCAAACTTTGGTTCTTTTGCTCAGCACTCCTCTGTGGCTTGGAGAAGCATCAAATGAAATTCTACAAGTAGCCAAACCCTAGCTTGTCATCCTATGCAGACCTGCAAAACAATTCCACTGTCCTGATAGCTTCCTGACATTAAACATGATCATTTGGGGTCATCCAAGAAAATATCTCTAGACTCTGCCTTCCACTCACCACCTTCATTAGAGCCTTATGTAAATGGTAGCATAGGGTTTTATGAGCAACTCATCCCACAAAAGGCTTGATGTTAGTCTGTGCCCCCAAACACTGCATATTCAAATTCATTTTTGGATGGAATAGCATTCATGATACCTGCAAAGGGCTGAAAATGATGTCATTCAGCAGGTCATGAGCAGAAATAAGCACTTTTTTTCTCACTCGGGAACTCACCAGCTTCAAATGAAAGAAGAGAAACCATACAAATCTTGATCATATTTTCAAGATAAGGGAGAGTGCAATTCTCATGCAGGCTGCACTTTTAGCAGTGACAGCTCAGCAACCGACAGTGGTGCTGGGAGAGCCTGAGGGCCAGATAAAAAACTTCCATGGGCTGCAGCAGGCCTGCAGTCCTTATGTTTGATGCAGAGTCTGGCCATAGATCCTCCAAACCATGCATTTCTCTTCTCTCCTATTTTTGCTGGACCTGAGATTTGATTTGCTTGTGCTGTATTATGGACCACCCTCTAATCATTCCAGAATCTCTGTGCCAAGCCTGGCACCTAGGAAGGCAGCCAAACTTTTCTTTTTGCCTCCACTTCTTCCTTCCTTCCCTGTGCCTCTTTCCTTGAACCTAGGAAACATCTAATTTCCTGAAAGAAGAGAGGATTGTGGGGTATAATTGGAGTCGTTGCTCATTTGTAACTGGCTTAGGGCCCAATCCTATTCAGTTTTCTAGTGCTGGTGAGTTGTGCTGGTGGGGTGTGCGCTGTATCCAGTGATGGAGGGGCAGTCACTGGGGCCTCCTCAAGGTATGGCATCATGTGTTCCCTGACCACAGGGCTGCATTGTGGCTAGACCAGAGCTGGAAAGTTAGACAGGATTGAGCCCTTGGAGACTACCAGCACAGAGCATATCATTTTAGGCAACTCCAACCTTCAGTAGCTAACTGTCTTTGGTGTATGGTCACTGTGTCTTCCTTGTTTTGCCTTTTCTTAGGTCATATGCAATTTTGATTAGCCCACTCAGATTTAGTAGTATGTACCTGTGTTCCTTTCTGCTGCAGCTGATCAAAACCACACCTTTGTTTGAGAATTCACGAAGAGCTGAAGAGTTAGAACAACTGAGGGCTTGCGAGGGAGACTATGGGAAGAAATATGACACACTCATTCTTATTGGCAAAGGAGCTTTTGGATTTGTCTGGACAGCCAAACGCAGAGTGGACCATGAGGAGGTGAAAGAGTAAACTTCTCATATATTTCCAGTATTTGTATCTGCCCCAAACCTTCAAGTTTCTTCATTTCATCATTGAGAAAGGGACTCTCAATAATTACTGATAAAATAGACCTTCATGTTTCTGGGTTAAATTGATTTGTGATTATAGTTTTTAACACATGCAGTTCTTATATGAAATATCATTTTATGTAATAGTTTTTAATATATACAGTAATATATGCAGGGTGTCTCAAGACAATGTACACACACTTTATAGTGTCATTTTATTATACTCTTATTCACACACATACAGATGGGGCCTCTGTATCTGCGGGGGATTGGTTCTCGGACTCCCTGCAGACACCAAAAATCATGGATAATCAAATCTGTGATTTTCAGCCCCCCAAAAGCCCTCCGAAGAGAAACAGAGGTTTCTGGAAGCCTGCAGAGGCAGCATGTGTCCGCCCAGTCTCTGCAGGCTTCAGGATGGTTGTTTCAGGCCAAAAAATGCAACTTCTGGTTTCCTGAGGGATAAATGCTGTGGAAAAGCATTCTGAGGCCCAGGGAAGCCCCAGAGCACAGCTTTGCTTGCCTCTGGAGGGCTCAGGTGAGGCCAAGACTGGCTCAGTGCGAGAGTGGGGGGACCGACGTTGAGCCAGATCTACAGATGCACAATCCACAGATACGGAGGCCCCGCCAGTACATATCATTTACGCATAAGCTGTGTATGGCAGGGGTGGCCAAACTTGCTTCATGTAAGAGTCATGTATGATGAACTTCAAATGTTTGAGAGCCACAATGTTTAAGAAACATTTAAATTCTTAAATACATTTATTCATCATGAACATTAAACTTACGTTTTAATCCAGTGAACTCTTGGCTTATACCAGGTAAATAATTAAAAAGCTTGAACATTTCTTATTTACCTTTTTATATTAATTGTGATACAAAAAGAAGCTCAGCCAACATACTTCTGAGAGCTGCACATTACAGGTGGGGCTTCTGTGTCCGTGGATTCCTCATCCACGGATCTGGCTCAATGTGGGTCACCCAGACCCATGTTGAGCTAGATATGGCCCAATCTGACTCTGCTGGAAGCTGTGCTCTGGTTGCCTTTGGAGGGCTTTTTGAAGCCTATAGAGGCTGTGCACGCCTGTGGCCTCTGCAGGCTTCAGAATGGCTGTTTCAACCAAAAAAACACAACCTTTTTGCCCATATAAGACATTCTGAGGCCCAGGGAGCCCTCCAGGGGCTTGGGGCCAAATCCTATCCAACTTCTAGCGCCAGTGCAGCAGTGCCAATGGGGCATGCTCTGCTTTTTGTGGTTGGGGAGCAGCCACTGAGGCCTCCTCCAGATAAGGGAATGTTTGTTCCTCTTCCTCAGGGCTGCATCGCAGCTGCACCAGCATTGGAAAGTTGGATAGGATTGGGCCCTTAAATTGTAAAATGAATATTGCATTGCTGCTTTTTCTTGCAAATAACCTGTCTGTTGAGAAATTTTAATTTAGCCTATGAAATGCTTAGGACATGCCCATGTGAGAGTGTCCCCTGAAGCAATTTTTTGACAACCCTGCAGCTGTTCACATAAAATATACATATTGATGCCATAGATTTGTTATATATGTATATAGTTTAAGCATATCTTTTGACTGTCAGATACACAGTTTAAGCATACAGGTATCTTTTGGAACCCATGCGTTCAGATGCTAATTGCAATGTAAGCTTTTTGATTTTGTTTTTAAGCAGCCTATATTGCAAGCCTATATATGTTTACTCAGAAGTAAGTTCCACTATGTTCAGTGGAACCTACTGTCATGTAAGAGTGTGCAAAGTTGCAACTTCACTTTTCCATCCTTGTTGTCTACTTACGATTTATATTCTCTTGCTTTGTATTATTCATAGGTCGTAGTGAAGTTCATTTGGAAAGAGAAGGTGTTAGACTACTGCTGGATAGATGATCCTGAGCTGGGGAGAGTTACTCAGGAGATTACAATTCTGTTAAAGCTGCAGCACCCCAATATTATTAAGGTAGAGTTAACCCAAAATGCAAACACCCAACTATATTCTAAATTCATAAAATGAGTTTCTTTTGTTTGGATGTGTTAGAGCAATGGTTCTCACACACTTAGCACTGGGACCCACCTTTTAGAATGAGAGTCTGTCAGGACCCACTGGAAGTGATATCATGACCAGAAGTGACATCTTGATGATGCAGGAGCATTTGTAACAATTTAGGCTGAAATTCTACCCACACTTACCCAGGAGTAAATCCCATTTACTATCATTGTTAAAAGAATATACATAGTAGTTTGTTAAAAGTAAAGGTATGTCACATTTTTCCAAATGCAGTCACATACCATGGTAGTAGCATCAAGTCTAATATAAGTATTAAATATGAAATGAATGGGGACCCACCTGAAATTGGTTCACGACCAACCTAGTAGGTCCTGACCCACAGTTTGAGAAACACTGTGTTACAGCAAATTTCTTCATGCTATCACACATGGTGGAGTTTTGCACTTGGTGCTGAGCCAACCTCAGAAGCTTCTAGCAGGGGTGGGGAACCTGTTTTTATATTGGAAGGCCACATTTTCTTTCTTTTATATATAATTCATAATTATTTTTCCTAACTACAAAAGTCATACATTTTTTTTAACCAATTACACTTCTTTTCCTAAGAAGCTCTCAGGCCTATGATGCAAGTCACTGAGTAGTTTGTAATTCACCAATTACTGAGTTGCCCCTCATAGGAAAAATAAATGTTACCCCCATAAATACCATGAGTTTGGGGTTATGTCATGCAATAAAAGATGGATTTAGTATTTGCAGACAAAATATGCAAAAAGTTGCAACTGGTACCCCAAGAGGCCACATGCAGTCTTAAGGTCCCAGATTCCTCACCACTGATCTAGAGCTTTATTGAACATTCTGCCCCTGCTTGAGTGGGAGAAACACTGCGTGTCTCAAGAGCCGGAAGAATGCCCACTGTCTGAATTTCTTTTCAACCTTCCTTGAAGCAGCATCAGGGGAACTCTTTCTTTTATCTTTGTTCAGTGAGAAAATGAAAAGAGACTTTTATGGTCCGGGGTATAAAGTTTGTGAAGTTCTTTGAGAATCAGAAGTCATGTGTCAGTTTTTCTCACCAGGTGCTAGATGTTCTTGAGAACGAGCAGTTCTTCCAGCTGGTAATGGAGAAGCATGGCTCTGGCCTGGATCTCTTCACATTCATTGATAACCAGCCTTTCATGGATGAGCCTTTGACAAGTTATATATTTAGACAGGTAAGATTTGGCCAAAGTGCAGTTGGAATTAAATGGATCTGCAGCTGGGGGAGATTTCCTTGTTAATTCTTCCTTATGAGAGTGCTAGTTTATAAGTTATTTTTCTGCGACCAGTTTAGTCAAGAACAGATATATTTGCAGCACCAGTTTCTGCTGGCTCTCGTTGTCACTCATGATAACAGAGAGGGCTTGTCAGCGAGCTCCTTACATAACAACTTGCTGCAAATATGTGCAATAGGGCAAGGATGGAAAAAAGATGAAAATTTCTGATTCCCCCCTCATTTTTCTGCATATTTTCACCTGGTCTTGAACTTTCCTATCACTGGGAGGCTTCTGTAATGCTTCAGCATCCTTAAGGGGCTGCTGAGTTATTTGGATGCATTCACCATTGTTTTCTTTTTTGTTGACCTTGTACTTTGGCTAGGAAACAGAAGACTTGACTCTGAGCCAAATAAAGTCCTTTAGCTTCACTAGTATTTTCAATAGTGGGAAAGTCAAGACTTTCCGATCTCCCCCAAATGTCACACCAGCCAACCACTTCGTGTTCCGTCATACCGACAGTCTTTGCGCCTGTGTTTCTGGGCAGATGTGGCTGGATGGCATGATTTTTAGGGGAGGTAGGGAAGGAAGATCTGCAGCTCCCTGGCAGAATGGCAAACTTTATTTGCGCCAGGGAAGGGATTATTGTTATGGAGCAATCTCCAGTTTGGAGACTGCTGTTCTAGAGGGAAACTTTCCTCAAGGTAGTCTCCTGCCTTGGGTGGGGGCAGCAATCTACTGCCTCAGTTAAATCCAGTTTCAGGACAAGGTGGATTGGAAATGGATGCCAGTTGCTAGACGATGTGCTCCTGCTGGCTGCTGACGTTCTTGCCAAGGAGGTCTGTTTTGGACTGATCCAGCAAGGCACTTCTTAGATTCTTAAGCGAGAAGATAAGAATACCTTCCACAACACATGTCCACCTTGCTGTTGGTTTCTGCATGTGCTCATGTGCTACCTCAGCCAACTACCTCAACTCATGCTGCAGTGATGGAACTTGCAGAAACTGTCAAGCGTGGTGAGCCATGCTTGTACCAACAGTTACAAGACTGTTGGCACAGGCATGGCTAAGGTAGACTGTCTAAGGAGGCAACCTGGGGTCAGATGCAGTATGTCTGTTCAGGGCCGAGAGAGTAGGGGGTTATCTTGATAGAACAAGGTAGAATAGTTTGCCATAATCTTCCTTGCCGTGATAATTTACTTAACTCTGCTCCTTCCAAGTTTCCTAAAGTCAAGACTTGCACATGTAAAAACCCACAGTGAAGTGGTTACATAGGCCTGCGAAATTGAGGGTGAGAAAAACCTTTTCCAAAATGTATTGTGGTTTTATATGAATTTGGGGTGCTGACTCCAAAAATGGCATCAGTTTTGTCCTATCACATCTAGTTCCACATACTTGGTATAGCCTCATTAGTGAATGGTTCAAGCAGCTTCCTCATGAGGAAGCCATGGCATCAGCTTCCTCATGAGGAAGTTACAAGAACCATTCACTAACAAGGCTATGCTGTGTCTCTGAAACTAAACATGATAGGGCAAAACTGATGCCATTTTTGGAATTGGCACCCCAAATATACCCAGATCTTTTAGGTCTAACTTTTAAGGCAGCAAAATGTGTGTTGGCCCATAAGATCCAAATCACTTTGCAGCGGGAGTTCTACAGCCCTAACAATGCAAAGGTGAAGCTCTTGTCTCTTGTTCCCATGCACTGTACCCAAGATGGCAGGAGCACTTTTGAGGAGACCTCTGTTATTAAACGGAGCATTGAAGGATGTAGAAAAGGAAATGTGATGCTATTAAGCAATGTTCTCTATCCTCTAACTCAGTGAATGCCTTTTCAGGTTGAAAAGAAGCAAAAAAATTTCAAGGCATTTATAAATGATTGGTTTATAAGTAGTAAATATCTGTACTGTCGGCAATGAAGCACATCTTGATCTCTGGCTCTGTTCATCAGCTGATATCTGCAGTGGGCTATCTACGCTGTAGGAATATCCTTCACAGAGATATCAAAGATGAAAACATCATCATTGCTGAAGATTTCAGTATCAAGCTGATAGACTTTGGCTCAGCTGCTTACCTGGAACCTGGCAAGATGTTCTATACCTTCTGTGGGACAATTGAATACTGCTCACCAGAAGTGCTCTCAGGCAATCCGTATGTATGAGTTTAGAATTTATACACCTGGCCAATAGTACCTTGGTTTGGTTCAGGGAATGGCTTGTAAAATAGCTGTAAGACTGTAATGGGGGAATACATAGTGATCAACTGGAGGGTTTTCAGCCTCCTTGCTCTTTTTTTTTTTAGGCTGCTTCCAGAGATCTCCCTGACTATTTACTCTTCCTAACACACTGCTCTTCCAGTTAGAACTTGCATCCTTCATTGTGCATGAAATTTCAGACTGAGCCAGGGTTGATGAATCCAGTGTCTTGGGTGGTGGATAATAGAAAGTTTATTTGTTTGCTTTTGTGTCTTACTGCTACTTTTAAAATGCGGTTCCCTTTTTGTTTGTGTTCTCCTTTTTGTTTGATTTCTGGGAACACTTTGAAGCTTGCAGTTTGAACCTGTGTTTACTTCCTTAGGTACAGAGGACCAGAACTGGAGATGTGGTCACTTGGTGTCACCCTTTATACCCTAGTCTTTGGAGAAAATCCTTTTTGTGAGCTGGAAGAAACCATGGATGCCGTATTAAGGCCTCCTTACAGAGTGTCAAAAGGTGGGAAACTGAAGGGAGAAGAAATAGACCTGGAGTGAGATTTGGTGGACCTCTTGGTAGAACAACTCTTTTAGGTTTCTACAACCTGAGGGGCTTGGACCCTATGTATTGAAAGCTGAAATTTAAATCTGGACAAGACAGAGGTGCTGTTAATTGGGAGATGTGTGACCCAGGTTATTAACTGTCAGCCTGTTCTGCACAGGGTTCCACTCCCCTTGAAGGAGCAGATTCAAAGTTTGGGAACGCTTCTGGACCCAGACTTGCACCTACACACCCAGTTGTTGGTTATGGCCCAGGATGCTGTTGTCCACTTTAGGATGCTGTACCAGCTGCATTCTTTCCCAGGTTCGTCAGTCCTGATCATGGTCTTTCATGCACTGGTCACATTGTGTTTGGATTTGTTGAGTATGTAGAAGTGCCATTGCTCCAGAGACCCAAGGTCAGGCAGTTGCTCCCGGGAAATAACAAGGCATAGACACGTTATAACCAACACTTGGGTGTTCTGTACTCAGACATTCTGTCAGAACAGCTGCACTAATCAAATGGCCTCTCTATTACCCTCTTTAGTTCTTGAGTTATTTTTATTTGACATGTGGGCCAAATAATAAACACTAATGCCTCAAAACAAAAAGAACCAAATTAAGAAAAACCCTGGAAGATTTGTTTATCAAGTCCGTAATCGAGGCAGATGACCCAGTGTTATAGTTGTACAAGTCCATTTTGCACCATATAAGATGCATATTTAGCAGGTAGTGCTAATGTTTAGCTCTGTTCTATTCGGTCATTTCATAGCTGAACAGTCCTGAGAGAAGGAACTCATAAAGTAAGGAAGATGCTTGAAGGGGGAAGCTGTAGGACACTGTTCGAAATTGCAATGAGTAGATGCTGAATTTTTATTTGCTCAAGTTATTTAACTTGCATCAGCTATAGTGTAACTGCCAGACAAGCTAAGATGACTGATCTTGCTTTCCCATTCTCAGAACTGATGGATCTCCTTTCTGGGCTCTTGCAGCCGTTCCCAGAGAGTCGTGCAACTCTAGAAGGAGTACTGAAGGATCCCTGGGTGACACAGCCTGTGAACCTGGCTAACTATACCTGGGAAGAGGTGTATGCTGCCACCAAGCCTGGTAGGACACAAGGTTATGCTGATTTCAAAATTTTTCTTGGCTTTCCAAATAAGCGGGCCTACAAAAAATGCTTTCCTGTGCAGCATAGTGGGTTCAAAGTCCCCAAGCATTTGGGTGGGAATGTCTGTTTGAACTAGATATATGCGGTTGTAGAAGAGAGAAGGGTGTAACTTGGGGTTCCTGCTGTTGAAATACACAATGGCTGTTGAACAATGCTTGTGATTTAAATTTTTTTTTAACTTTCCCTTTTTTCTTTCCTCACTGCTCAGGAAGGAGCTACTTCAAAACTCATTCTACTGGTTGTAATCACGGTGGCATATGGACAGTTCCAAGCTTGGAGAGTGAGCAGAGCTTTGACGATACCAGTAGTAGTGAACTGGTAGATCCCCAACTGCCAGGAAGTGTCACTAATGTAGATCACGAGCCATCAACCTCTTTGTATAATCAGAAAAAGTGAATTCTGCACTCCAGATATCTCTCATTGAAGAATACCTTTTTCAGCCTTGCTCCTGACCTAAAAAGCAATTGACATGAGTTCTGTATTTGGGCAATTCTGATGAACTTACTGGATATGCATGGTGTAGTGGAATTGCATCTGCTCACTTGGCTCACTGCATGCACCTATTTTATGTCCAGGCATGCTAGACATGCACACATGGGATCCACACATTTTCATAGCACCCATGTGTGAAAAATTCATGGTACATGGGCTCCAACTGTGTGACATGTGCAGCCTAAGAGCCAAGAAAATTTGATTTGGACTATGAATTTTCTATGTATAAGCCAAATGCAATTGAGACACCCACACATGGATATCTTGCAACCCTAGAGGTAAGACAGGACAATGCAATTCCTCTACCATGTGTAGCCAGTAAGTTTGTCAGATCCAGCCCATTCTCTGTTAATGTTGCCTGGGTTTACTGCTCACAACAACCCTCTGGTGCTAATGTGCCTTAGATGGGACTACTCTTTGGCTTTAAGTCACTTCTATAAAGCATTTAACACTCCAGGAAAGTGTGGAGGAGCCAGAAAGCACAGAGATTAAGCCTCAAAGAGATGCAGGGAGTAGAAAAGTAGAAGTACCAGCATCTTTTTTTCTTTTTCTTTTCAGGCTTCACCATCCTACTTCTTGATTTTCAGTTTTCTGGTGCTTTTTCATTTTTCCTGCTTGAATTTTTTTGGGAGGCCTGAAGCAGTTACATCTGTGTGTCTTTCTTCTCCTGGGAACAGATCCAGGCATCCTTTAGGCATGTACACTGTTTGAGATATCTGATAATGTGCGTTTTAGTATAGGTGATAGGTGCCTTTTGTTTGAAAAGGTTTCTGATCACTAAATTTAACTTTCTCCTGTTGCAGGAGATTATCCTACCATCGGAGAGGTACCTCTCAGAACAAAGGACGTGATTAACCTGAGCCAACAATTTCATTCCTTTGTTTCCTGTTGACTTCTATGAAGTCAACATAGTGTAGGTGACACTTTGCAGTTGGTAGTGCGCAAGGGCAAAAATAATCTGAAGACAAAAAAGGAAGACAGCTTTCCTAGTGTTTTATTCAGGTATTTTATTTGAAACTGAGGTTCTCTCTGCTTTGTCAAGCAGAGTCATTGTCAGACATTTCTGACTATGATTTAATTAAATGATGATCTTGATAATGTGGAAAGAAGTGAGGATCTAAGTTCATATCCTCTCCCTCTTCTTTTAAAAACCTGTTATACAGTTTATCAATTCTGTGGATAATAATCTGTGAAATGTTGATCTTAATGAGTGTCAGCTGTTCTAATACTCTCAGAATAAAACACTGTCAAACTACATTTTATAGTGCTCTTTTGAAGTCTGTTATGGAATGTTCCATTGTTGTTGTTTTTTTCAAATGAGCTGCTCTAGCACAACACAGAGATGTCTTAGTACAGGCTGTATGACCAGAGGTGCACTCTTAAAAGAATTGCAACGCTTGTATTTAACTCTGATGCACCCTGAAAATAAGAACTTCAATAATATAGCCATCTCCAAATTCATTTCTTAGAGAATAAGAACTTCCCTTTTTAAAAAATGTATTTGATTGGACCCCAGTTTAGAGCTGCTTCTGTGATCACATTTCCAATTTGTAGTACAGATTGGCTGTACTACAAAGTGTTAGCTCTCTGTTCATGCAAAGCCAGAGACAAAGCTAACAAGCTGGTTCATGGAAAGTTGCAGGCAGCTGAGTCATACTGAGATAGCAGAATTACACTGCACCTGTGCCTGCCACACCCTAGTTAACTGAGCAGACTGATTGGGTGCTCAGACTACTTAAGCCTCAGTCTGCAGTTCCACTATGTGCAGTAAGTAAAAACTGTGATACTGCTGCTGGAGACTTTGAGGATTGGATAACTGTGTGTGTGTATGCTGTAAATGACCTTGAACTGACTGAGATTTGTGGATACTGACTTGGATAAGGTAACCCTGGATTGCTATACTCTACATGTATGACCTGGACTGTTTTTTGACTACTGTGTGTGTGCAACTCTTTGCTATAATATACAACAGCAAATTCTAAGCCTCTGCTGGTTTTGTGCACCCTGCTCTACACTGGGACACACCCAAGTTTCCTTCCAACCTTAACACAAAGTTTTCTTCATCCTTCATCTTGGATAAAACTCTCCTTTAACCTATACAGTGGAGAAGAAGTTACTTGGAAGAGTCACTATAGCCTGCTGCCCATCTGTGTGTCTTGCACACATGCAGGCTATTGGATAGGCACTTCCAGGACAGTGTCTAATATATTCTACCCTACCAAGTGCCTGATGCACATTTTGGGAAGAATTGTTTATTGGATATACTGTCTACTAATTAGAGCTTTGTTTATCCATAACATTAAAGAAATGTGTTGCAGGAAATTAATATGACTAGATGCAAGTAAAAACTAACCAGAGAAAGCCCTGTTGGATGTGTTCTCCCTGGAACAGAGCTATCTTGACTCATTGTGATATTCCAGGAGCCTTTTAAATTAATTGGTTAGGCAAATTTTTTATCTTGAATTTTACTGCTGACTATATTTTTAAATGAGACCTTTTTAGAATATGAAATTTTTTTTCTGTGTTTACCATCTTAATTGTGCAATATCACTATTTTCCCCTCAAGTGAACAGAATAAATTCTAGTGTCTTAAAGTGTGTGTGTGTGTGTGTGTGTGTGTGTGTGTGTGTGTGTGTGTGTGTGTTGTCGTCAGCAGGGGCCTGTCCCCCTCTCCACTATATACCTTCTTGCCCTGCAACCTTGCAGTCCCAATCTAATGACCTTGTCCAGCAAGAACAGCTTGTGTGTTGCTGTTATCTTTCAAGTACTAATTTTGTTTTATCAGGAAGAGGACAGGAGAGTCCAAGTCACATGACCAGGATTACTCTGACAAATAGAATTTATGTAGCAAACTCCTGGAGTACTCCTATATTCACCAAGAACCTGACTGACTTTTAAATAAATTGTGTATGAATCTAAAGTGTAAACCAAAATGATGTTGACAGAACAAATTACAGTTTTCAGTCCTCCTTTAGAGAATGTTGACTTGAAACAGACTTTTGTACCTTTTGATTTTGTCTTGGGTATAATCTATGTCATGGTATGAATAGATCCGGGTCAGGAAGTAATTCCTCTATATGCATGCAGCCAAATTTTGTGCATGTATTTGTGTACAGTAATATTTGTCAATGTGGGGGATCTGTTCCTCCAAAACTGAGTGTTACTCTAAAGGAAATACCATTCAAGGAAATTGATTGACCCCATCCTACCCAGAATGTATTGCTCCCATTGGCTGCAAAAATTCTCAACTCAGGATGAAGAACACTGCAATAAAGCAGAGCTGAAAGAGACAGCTTTATTTTTGGTATTGGTGCATGTATGAGGATCGTTGGTTCCAAGAATGTTGGAAAGCTAACAATTCTAGGAGAGTGATATCAAAAGACTTGATCATGAATGCAATATATGAGTAACTAAATGACAAAATGAGGGGGAGGTTACCTTTTAAAAGTTACTTTTTATGCTACCGTAGTATGCAGTTGTAATGGTTTGTTGCAATGCTATTACAGGTGCTATTATATTTCTATGCTTCTCTATTTTTGCATTTTCTGTACAATGTGAATTATTATTTATATCCTGCTTTCCCCCCTCCCCATCAGGAAACATACACAGCAGCTTAATTTTTATTTTTGATCTATATTAGTAGTATACAAAAGTAAGGCAGGGGGATGTCACTGTCTCCTATTTCTCTACCTTTTTCTCCTTCTTCCAGGCCAGTTGCTGGTTGTCTTTGGGGATAGGAGTTACAGTTCAGCTTAAAAGCCATTTCTACCCCAAGTTGCATATACTTAACAGATCAAATGTGTATGCCTGTGGACAGAGCAGAAATGGGTTGAAAAGACACTTTGGCTTTTCCTGGTTTATTAATACTGGCCAGTGATCTCCCCCCCCCCTTTTTCTTTGTTAAATTCAAAATAGTTGGAGCTTTGAAAGAAAGTGTGATTGCAGTGGGCTTTATCTGAGTCCAGTGCTAGTTCAAAATGTAGAAGAGTTAAAAAAAAAAAAAGCTGTCGATGCACTACCGGACTGCAAGTTTGCCTTGGTGTGCAAGCTACTGTGGCTGCAACCCTCTCCACACTTTCCTGGGAGTAAGCTCCACTGACTGTAGTGGGACTTCCTTCTGAGTAGACGTGCACAGGCCTGGGCTCTGCACGCACACCCGCCCATCAGCGCCGCTTCCCTGCCCGGCCTCCGGGCGCAGCGTGCGGAGCGGAGCGGCTCTTCCGCAGCCTCTGTTTCCGGGGGAAGCGCGTTGCAGGCTCTCCGTCCCCGGCCTCGGAGGGCGGGATGCGGGGCCTGGAGCTGGGGCGGCTCTGCGCCCAGGTAGGTCCCCCGCACGAGGCGGGCTGGGGGGCTGCACTGTCCGGGGGGAACAGCGGGTGCGGGCCTGCCTGGGCCTGCCGCAGAGACCCTGCCGCGAAGTGTTGAGGCTTCAGTGGGAGGCGGGTGCAGCCCCCCATCGCCCTGGGGGGAGATGTAGCACTTGAGGCGCTCTCTCTTCTGGTTGCTGCTACTGCTTCAACCAGTAGTACATGTGGTGTTGTAAATAGAACAGTGTGTACCCCTGGTTCCCAGACTTGGTGGCACCAGGACCCACTCTCACAGTGCATCGCAAGCAGTTGTGTGGGTACTACCAGTGGTACTTGAGGTGGTGCCTGGTGGTACTCACGGAACCCCTGGACCCCTGCCACCCAACAGCAAGACCCCTCAAACAGTGTTTCTCAACCGGGGTATGGATACCGCCAGTGGTACTTGAGGTGGTGTCTGGTGGTACTCGTGGGATCCCTGGACTTCTGCCACCCAGCAGCGGGACCAGGAACACAACACAACAAACAGTGGCATCAGGCTCCAAAGTGTGTTTTTCTGCACTCAAAAGCCGTCCGCTCTGAGCCTCTTACTGGTGTTTGTCACATTGCATCCAGCCTCCCAACCCAGAAGTACCTGGCAGTGATGTAATTGTTACTTCTGGTAGATGGACTGTGTGAAGTGGTACAGTGGAGGACAAATGTTGAGAAAGAGAATCCACCTGGGTTTGCCAGACTTTTAAAAAAAGGAGATGTAGAAAGAAATACTATTTTACTTATTTGTAAATAATAATAACCAGAAAAAATAACTGTCAAATATTCTATTTCCCTATATTTACACATGCTTGCAAACCTAGGGCTTGAGACAATTAGTTATCTGATCTTTCCATTACCCTTTTGGTGACCCACCAAAAATCAGATCATGATCTCTTACAACACACAGTTTGGGAACCACTGGTTGGCAACCTTCAGTCTTGAAAGACTATGGTATAAGCCTACAACACCCGGTATTCCCAGGCGGTCTCCCATCCAAGCATTAACCAGGTCTGACCCTGCTTAGCTTCCAAGATCAGATGAGATCAAACATGTGCATGGTAACAGTGTCTGATACTATACTGCCTTGATCAGAAAGAACTACAGGATGTTTATACCTTATCTGGACTGCTTGGGATGGGAAAATGTCTGGATTTCAGAATAATTGCATAAATACAATGAGAAATGCTTCCTTTTGCTTTTTTCACTGTTACCTATATGGGTGCCTGCTGACCTGTTTGACATTTTTCAATCATATCTGTACAGGGACACATCATAGAGCAGAGAATAGAACTTACAGCCTGTACCTGCACTGTACGTGGGAATGAGCACAAGATCTTCTAGTGCTCACACTATAAAAAGCTTTTTTATAAAGTTTTGGACAAAAATGTCTGGATTTTGGAATAGTCTGGATTTTGGATGCCCGGATAAGGGGTAACCTACCTGTACTACATTTTAGTTTGATATTTGGGGAGTGATGGAGTTTAGTGGAAGAACATCTGCTTTGAAGGAAAAGGTCCCAGTTTTAATTTCCAGCATCTCCAGTTGGGGCAGAAGAAACATCATGACATTTGAAAATTAGCTCTGATGGTACAGTGCTAGATGAATCAGTGGACTGATTTGGTGTAAGGCAGCTTCCTATATAATCTGTAATGGTTTAAAACAGGGGTGTCCAAACATTTTGGCAGGAGAACCACATCATCTCTCTGAACTGTAATATTATATACAAAGTAACAAAATAAATATTTGATATGTTTAGAAACAGGTTTTTGAGTAGACCCAGCATATCTTAATTATTGCCACTTTGTTTGTTACTGTGAAAAGTAAGATCAGATATAAATCTGATTTGATTTGTGAGAGTAAGGCACTGCCCTTCTCCTCTGCTGTTCTCCTCTGCTCTCTAAATTATTTTTGCTTTTGAAAAACATCCTAATACTTTTATAGCACTATTTTTGTTAAAAAAAAAAAAATCATTGCCAAGGCAAGATGCATTGTTTGTGATGTAGGCATGAACAGAACTTACTGTGTGTATTGGAAGCCATAATGTTGTCGTCCCCCTTTCAGCTAGAGTGTTTTAGGACAGGGTTTATGTATCTGTGATTTTAAAAATTGTATAGCATTTATCTGGTAAATTCTAAGGACCAAATAAGAGATCACCATGGTATAAGACTAGAAGTTCGAGGTCTTGAAATACTTAGTAAAATAAGTCTCTGGTATTGGAAGATGTATTTATTTTTTTCAAGCATGCTGGTTTGCTCTGTCCTGTATCTGAACTTGTCTATGTGATGCAGTATGCTTTAAAATAAATTAGTTTTCATCTATTCCTATAGGTTTTACGGAGGCACAGCCTTGTTCCTCTTGCCAGGAGCTACATCCAGTTGTCCTTTCTGAATTCTTCCCCTGTGGCCTTTTTCTACTCTGTTCGAAACCTAGGGTGCAAATCAACTGGTACTAGTTCATCTGAACAAAATGAAGCAAGCTTGGCACCTGGTAGCTCTAAAGCAGATAGCAGTGAAGTCACTCAAAAGCTTCTGGAGACACTTGCTGTTTCCCCTGCAGAACAGCAGAGACCAGCTGACATGGGTCACTTGAAGGTGTTGGATTCATTCTTGAACATGGGGTTCAGTTCTGCTCAGATAGTGCAGTTGTTCAGCTTACAGCCCAATCTACCTCCTCAATCCAGGTTGACTGTGGTTTCAGAGCTCCTCCTCCTGGGTTTAAGCACAGACTGCACATTGAAGGCCCTACAGAAGAGTCCTGAAATATTGAAAATGTCAGCAAAGCACCTAAAAGACCGTGCACATCTTCTGAGGAAACTTGGCTTTAAGGAAGGTAATCTTGATTCTATGCTGGGCAATCATTGAACATCTGTTGTGTACCATGGCCAGTACTGAATTTTTGAGATTTAATTCTGTTGGCTTCTATGAGCATTATCTTTCATATTTTTGGGTGGACATTTTGTGGACCAAGATTGAGAGTACCCAGCTAACGCTGAGGACAGGGTGCAAATTAAGTTGTATATGAGGTAGGAGGAAGCACAGCTGCCTCACATTGACAGAAATGCAAGCATGTCCCTGTATTCACCTGGGGCTTCTGTTCCGGAACCTCCTGCGATTACCTGAAACTGCAGATATGAGCAAACGCCTCCCCCTCCACCCTCCAGAGCCAAGGGGGGCGCTGCTCCTTTTGCTTCTGGAGGGTCCTTTGAGTCCAGCTGAGGCCGTGGATGTCTGTCCGCAGCCTCTGCCAGGCTCAGACTGAACCCTAGAGCTCAAAATATGTAACTTCTGGTTTCACAGAAAAAAACTATAAGTGATGTCATTAAAAAACAAAACATAAAAAAAAGTCATAAAAAAGTGATGTCATAACATAAAAAAGTGATGTCATAAAAAAACAAAAGTCATTAAAAACATGACTTCCTCTGTGAAACCAGAAGTCATGTGTTTTGAGCTCTAGGGTTCGGAGGACCCTTTGGAGGTGAGGGGAGTGGAGCTCCCATTGCCTCCAAAGGGGATGCTCATAGGGGGCTCTGCAGACCCAATACAGGGGCCTTTGCAGATCCAATATGGGGGGCCCCTTGTATATGTTATGTGGATCTGTTTGCAGAGGCACACCACTGCATATAGCACATATGTAGCTGTCCTTTCAAAGAAAGGTTCAGTCCAGCTTTGAAGATGTGGCCCTTCATCTCTAAGATGGCATGCCAAAGGCAAATCTGTTTGCCTCCTTGATTGCTCCCTGTTGCTAGACATGAAACAAAGAAAAGGAAAAGTTGTCTAGTGATTAAAATGACAAATTGCTGATTTTCAAATGACAAATCTGTGACTGAAATGTTAGTTTTGCCTTTCAAGCCTTTTCTTCTAGTTCTCCGTATCTGTTCTGTGAAGAGGAATTGTCAACCTGAGCGGGGAAAAAAACAATTCTACCTTTTCTTCTCCATGCTGCTAATCAGGAAAAGGCCACTTTAATGTTACATCTTGACAACTACCTGTACATAATTATTTATGCATTTTCTTTTTGCTTTGTTCCTCAGTACTCCCTTTGTTCCTGTACCACCTTCGTGTCTGCAATATGCAGGCATCCCTAGATATCTGCGAGGAATATGTTCCCACCCACCCCCTTAGATACCAGAAATGATGGATAAAAGGGAACCCTGTCTGTATACCGTACACAGCTACAATACTCTGTGCCCCCCTTCTGTGCAATAGCTTGTTGTTTTCTTCATTACCAAGCAGGCATGGTTCTTGCTTTTACAGTACAGATGCTAGTGGACAACCACAGATAGCCAGATCTGCCAATACAGGGGGATGCCTGTATTTTTTTGTGCACACACACGTGTGTAAAAATCTGAATATAAATAAGAGGCACATGTACTGCATGACATGGCAACTTTGTTGTCTGTTACACAAAGCGTTTAAAGAACTGCTTGAAAAAGCAGGCTTGAAGGGAACAGTGTTCCTTGGGATGTCTGCCCTGGTGTCTAAAGGATCATATTGGGAAAGGTAAAGCCTGTTGCATAAAGCAGTGTTTCTCAAACTGTGGGTTGGGACCACTAGGTGGGTTGCGAGCCAGTTTCAGGTGGGTCCCCATTTGTTTCAATATTTTATTTTTAATTTATTAGACTTGATGCTACCCTGGTATGTGACTGCATTTGGGGAAATGTTACAGACCTGTACTTTTAACAAGCTACTATTTATATTCTTTTAACAATGATAGGCAGTGGGACTTACTCCTGGGTAAGTGTGGGTAGGATTGCAGCCTAGGATTGTTAAAAATTTTCCTGCTTGAAGACGTCACTTCCAGTAATGACATCACTTCCGGTGGGTCCTGGCAGATTCTCATTCTAAAAAGTGGATCCTGGTGCTAAATGTGTGAGAACCACTGGAATAAAGCATTAACTTTCCCAGGATGTTTCTTGGAATGTGTTGATCTCGAAGTAGATTTCTGATTAGGAATATCATTGAAGATGAAGAGCAGGTTGCATCCCTTTTTCCTGGTATGCCCTGAGGTTTCTCATGGGGGAAGGAAAACAGCTGTTGTGGGCATATCCTAAGTTACTTCTTTCCCCTCTCATGTTCACAGATAACCTGAATCATGTGGCGATCCATTTTCCGAGCATCTTCACATTGCCACAAAAGAGAATTCAGGCTGTAGAGCATCTCCTCAGGGAAAAATGCCTCTTCACAACACAGCAAATATCAAAACTACTACAAACATGCCCAAACATTTTGCTAGAAGAGCTAGGTGATGTGGAATACAAATTCCAAGTAAGTCTGTTTTGTTGTATTGTATGTAGCATTATAACTTAAGGTAATTATTTAGTTGGAAGTGACCCTCAGGGCCATCTAGTCCAACCCCTGCCAGTAACAGGAAATTTTCCTAGACTAGAGCATCTCCAGCATGTGCTTGTCACTCTTCTGCTTTAAGATTTCCAGTGAAGGAGACTCCACCATCTCCCTTGGCAATTTTTTCCATTGCTAAAACACCCTTACTGTCAAGAATTCCTTCCTGATGTCCAACCAGAATCTCCTCTTTTGCAGTTTGAACAAATAATCTTTTTGCTAATGTAGATAATCATAATCTGATTCCATGTAATGTGAGGCACAAGTCCAAAGTTAATAAGCTGGCTTTGCTGTGCTCATGCCTGAGCGCTTACTAGCCCTTATTCTCAGGTGACAGAAAATATATTTTAACAGAGTCTCTCTGCTGGATTACACCCATGAAACAGAACGGTGACAACAGTAAGAGTTTATTTCTTCTGCTCATGTTCAGTTTCTTTCTCTCAGTTTGCCTATTTCAGGATGGGAGTTAAACAGAGAGAAATGGTGAAAGCTGGCTTCTTCCAAGCATCACTGACTGAGATAAAGAACCGATTTGTCTTCTTAGAGCGCTTGGGACTCTATCAAACTCCTGACAAGAAAGGACAGACCCAGGTTGTCAACCCGAAGATGAAAAGCTTAATCAGAGCTTCTGAAAGTGACTTTGTAACTAAAATAGCCTGCTCCTCAGTTGAGGAGTATGAGATCTTTAGGAAATTGCTAGCTCGTGAAGTAGAGCAAAGGTGGAAACAGGAAGAAGTGCTGAAAAGTGAATTATTAGGTGTAGACAGTGATGGAGAAGACTCTGATACAGAATTAGGACATTAAATAAAAATAGGAAACTAAAGATGTCTGGTATATAAAACAAATGTCTGGTACTGGTTAAATCCTTTCAAGTCTTCACTTATCTGTGTCTAGGAATGAACTTATCATTTTTGCAAAGGAAAGGAATAGATGGTCATGAGGGGAGGTTGAAGTTAAACCTTCTTCTGGTAGTGGCTGCATAAAAGTTATGAAACCCAGAACTTCTGCGTGTTTTGAACCTCCATATACTTAGGCAGCAGTCCTATACCTAATTGTAAGTGCCATTGAATTAAGTGAGACATACTTCTGCATACTTGTGCTCAGGATTGTGCTGTTAGACCTTCGGATGGTGACTTGGAGGTGGGAGTTCCAGTTTGCTTTTTGAAAACTACAATACCTCCTATAGGACATAAAGATAAGCATGCTTAAGTTTTCTTTTCTTCATGCCCAGTAGCATCCTTCTGTTTTTCTTTCAGTTGGCTAACTATTAAATACTACTTTTCTTAAGATATAATTCCAGTTGTAAATGGATTTTGCTGGCAACTAGGGGCTGAGAGCTAGTTAGTTATATACATTTCTAACAAATAGAATTTAACTCCTGAAGACATTGTGTAGTTGTAAATAAACCAGACTGACTTTTAAATAAATTGTATTTTTAATCTAAAATGCAAAACAAAATAACTTTGACAGAATAAAATCTTTAGTTTATTGCTGCATTACATATGCCTCAATCTGGCTATAAAATACTGGCTTGATACAGACTCTGTTCTGCCTTAGACTGTTCCTTGGGGAAAACCAGTGTCACTGCAATAAGACAAACTGGTTATGAAGACCACTCGCTACTTGCTGTAGCTGCTTTCTAAAAGCTAATTGGGCTTAGAAAAATATGACATTTTACTGACAGTGTTACTACCTCACTTCCATTTTCTTTTGTACTTTGGAAGCTGCATTTGTAATGGTGAGATTCTCTTCACTTAACTCACAAGCCAGTTAAACTGGAACAGCTGACTTTAAGTGCTTATAAACTCTTTGCTATCTGGACATGAAAATGCCATTGACATTTTTTTTTTTTCAGTTCGTTGAGAATTCAGCATTTAAAATGCTAGAAAAGTTTAAAACATCCTGGTTTTAAACTATGGCTAATGCAATCTATGGCCCTCTGATGTCATGGCAGTATCCTATCCCAATCCATCCAAGCTGAGCCACTGCCTTTAAAAAGCTGTTTTCTTTTCTAGCACTTTTCTTTTTAAATTTAAATTTCTTTTTAAATTTCTTTTTAAATTTAAGAAATCCACATTTTGCATAAAAAGGCCAAATTACAAAAAGTGGCCTAAAGGGCGCAATCCAAAGGGCGCCTTACGCCTATATGTCTTATGCCTTAAGTCCCTTGGGCTGGTATAAGAGGGTCACAAACCCTCTTATACCATAAAGCACGTTTGTGCCTCCTTGCGGGGAAGCCAGGCTGGCACTCCAAGAAGCGCCGGTCTGCGGAGGCTGGCATAAGCCTCTGCCGTGGCTTCTCCACAGCTGCTTTTGTCAATGCGGGGGGGGGGGGGGAGAGCGGGGAGGAGAAGTGAAGGTGGTGTTTCTGGGCAGGGGAGGGTGGGTGATGGGCAGTCTGGGGGCGGGGCTGGGTCCCGGCAGTTATGCCAGATCCCAACCCCTGTCCCCGTGGAGAACGGAGCAGCTTCAAGCCGCTCCACTCTCCTTGGACTTGCACTACCTCCGGAGGTGGTGCAAGTCTGAGGAGACCCATTGGGGCCAGCAGCCCTTACCCAGGAGTAAGGGGAAGAGTTTCCCCTTGCCTCTGGCTGAGCTGCTGCTGCCCACAAACCCGCAATGGATACAGCGCAAGCCTCCTGGCTTGCCTGCTCCAGCGCGGTTTTGGATTGCGCCCCAAACATTTTAAGTAGTTATGGCCGGAATTTGGGGATTCTGTGATCTTTTGCTTTAAAAGTATGGTTTCCTTTTACTGTCCAAGAGTGATACCCTTCCTAACAAGCTTTCTTCACTGTAGTGAACTACAGTGTACCCAACCTGTGGAAAGAGGAAGTTTGATTCCTGTAGCTTTTAAAGCAACAGTTGGAATTAGCGCATTGGAACAAGTTTAAGGATTTGTCAGTGGCCTTTAGGGTTAAGAAATCTTGCAATCTTTTCTTCTGTGGTGTTTTTGGGAAGGGTGGGGGTTGCTGCTTTTATTATTCCACTTGCAGCATGCTTCCCTTCACTGAAGAAAGTATATGTACAGCTCTCAAAGCCTGCCAGGATCTAATTTTTATCAGCAGACCTGTTGCCCAGAACATTAATACATCTTATTGGGCTGTGATTTCTGCACAAAACCAAATGGCTTCTAAAGACATTCCCTGATGCTGCTTATGGAATAAAAGTATTAAACTATAACTGAGTCTCTGTTTTTATTAATTTATAAAATAGACAGTGTATGTATATTAACACAATCTTTAACTAGTCATACAAACTCACAAAAAGATAGGAAACACTAAGGCTCTTTGAATGGGTGGCCATCCTTGTTGGAGCAAACATTAAAAACCTGATCTACTAGGTAGACAGAGGATGGATGGAAAGGCATCATAATCCCCCCCCCCCATAATGCTTTGCCCTTCAGAGTGGTATAGTCAATTTTGAAGAATTTGCAAAATTTACTTATGAGGGCATGGTATTGTCTAAGAGTTTCATAAAATAGCAGATCCGTTATCTGGACAACAATGACAGTGTTTGATCTCTTTTCTGATGTTGGATATAGACCCCCACAGCCTTTTTGTATGGAGCTAGAAATAACTTTTGCTAACTTTTGAAATATTAATATTTGATAGCAATAGGAAGGCATGGAGGGTACTAGGCTGTCAGCTGATCTGTCCTTAGGGAGGGATTGTTCTTGCTTAGGGGGGAAAAATCATGCTTTCAACTCTGGTTACAAAGTGGGGGAAGTTTTTTTTTTCTTTTAAAGCCAGTGTTGTGATTGGCTTGAAACATCAAATTTTACAACCATGAAAGTTTCTCCATTTGGTTATAATTCAGGACATTTGTTTCAGGGCTAGTTTTCTTCCAGGGCAGTCCATTAGCTTCAGATTATATATCACATTAGCTGGGGAAAGTTTAAGCCCTATTCTTGCTGCAAGTGGCCCACAGCGGACAGTGGTCCTGAGACTTTTAAAAAACATGTCACTCATCTATATATAAATTCAGGTGCTATGAAAAAAGGCATCTGAAAAGGCAAGAAGGCACATTATCCTGCCAAAGAGAGGGGGATATGGCTATTTGGTAAACACCTCCAGAACAAGATGAAAGGGGAGAAGGTCCATTGCTCTGGCTGGAGAGGTTTCCCCATTTTTTAATCCAGTTAGCAGAAATGCTGATGGGTTTGGATCCTATATGACAAAGAAACAAACAAAAATGTTGACAAAAATTTAGAGTGCATATGTACACAACCTGACAAAAGTCTCTCTCTTTCTCACCCCTAGGCTTTGTCTTTTTGTCAGCAAGTTGCTTTAATTCCTAGTCATGTTTACAGATGAACAGAGCAGTAAATCAGTACCTAAGCAGGATCCTCAAATGAGCAGATTCATGACACTCTTAAAACAAGGAGGATCTGTGTAACTCCGGAGTTTATCAGTGTAAGTAAGACCCTCCCCCCCCCCCAATTAAATGATTTAAACCTTGGAAGAGAAATCTGTGAGCATTATCCACCTGCTCTAGGAGGTGTTTCTGACATTTCATTCCTCTATTGCATTTTCCCTTTAAGATGAGGGGAAGTGGTAAGAAAAAGTGGCCAAAGAACATCTTTGTTCAGAAAAGTCAGACATGAGTGGAAGAAGCATCTCAGGAAATTTGTGAGATGATGCACTTCTAGTCATGTCTGATGCTTCTGATATTACACACACAACATCTGCCTGCAAACAAAGAGCCAGACATGCTTTCCTGCTAATCCAGCCCACACAATCTGCTGTGAATTCAGTGGGTATAGCTGGTGTTTGTTTTGTAATGCTAGACAAGCTACCTGTACTTTAAAATTTTCTTACAAGGGGGACATAACTTCTTGCTCCTCAAATTACGCAATGAGACAGCACCCACCATCTTCTCAACTGCAAACAATGGTGAGAGAGTCCACTACAGGGGGCATTAGCACACTCCCCATCCAGGGAGCTCCCAAATCTCTTTGTAGTACGGGCCCTAGTTCGACAGCTTATTCAGCATAGTGATTCAGATCAATGGTGTATCTAGTGCATGTAACATCCGGAGCAGGTGTCACCCCCTCTATATGACATTAAAAAAAAACCGTCTTCCCACGCACTCACTTTTTCTCACCCCCCTACACACTCCCTCTCCCCCCTTCCACGTTAACTTGTCTTCTGCATGGCAAGTACAGCACGTTGTGGTCAGAAGAGGTGGGGCCAGATAGGGGAGTCAGGACTGGGCTGCTAGATTCTATAGTATTTGTGTATTTTATGGCCAACAGGCCAGCAATGTAGGCACCCCCCTCTCTTCTTGCTGGGACCAATGTAGCAGCAATCAGGTGCTATAATTTTCGTGCCAGCCAGTGGGGAACAGATCAGGCACATGACTTAGCACCCCCTTACAGGTGAACAGCACCCAGGATGGACAGCCCTACCCCCTTCCTGTACTACTGGTTCAGGGAGCCCTGATCTCATCTATTTCCCAGCAGAAACACAGGATACTTACTGCATGACTTCTTCAGTGTCTGTTACTTTGTTTCCTGTAACAATGAGAGGATAGTTAATAAATGAAATGCTCAAATATCATGTCTTGGTCTGCAGTACTGAACTTTGTTATTTCATTCCTAGGGACTTCAGTGCTCTGAATGCTACTTAGTTTCAGTGATGTGCCAGGTACAGCAGAACTTGGATTGCATTAACAATGACTGTTGTTTTCAGGAGCAGTTTTAGGGCCCAATCTGATCCAACTTTTCAGCACCGGTGCAGCCACAATGCAGCCCCAAGGTAAGGGGATAAATGTTCCCATATCTTGAGCAGGCCTCTGTAACTGTCGCCCCACCGCAGGATGCAGTGCATGCCCCACTCGCATGGCTGCACTGGCACTGGAAAATTGGATAGGATTGGGTCCTTAGTGATCACAGATTTAAGCACTCAAGCTGATGAAACACTCTCAAAGTTAAAATTTGAATTGGATGATTTCTGTTCTAAACTATCAGTGTGGTGAGAATCGGTTGGGGACCAAAGTTCTTGAGATTTCCCCCTTAGTTTGTTTTGACCTTAAATCATCAAGGTGACTTTAATCTCCATACCTGCTGAGTGCCTTATTTGTAACAGTGCTCTCACAGCTCTCCTTGTAGCAGACATCCTGGTGGATTTTGTAGACCTTCTTGTATCTGTTACAACAACACACATGTCAGAGTAGGCATGGGGGGGGGCAAATCTGCTTGGCCACATGTGTTATTTGGTTTGTGAATGGCACATAAAGCATGAGCATTCCTTGCTCTCCAGTATCTTGATTTAAAAATGAAAAGTCTCTAGCCTAACCTGGACCCAAGTCCCTGATTTCCTAGGTTCCAGAGCCTCCTCCCCCACCAAAGGTGCTGGCTATTGTAATTGACCATAGATGCTGTCACTCCTCCTACGTGGCAGTGGTGGAAGATGATGGGAGGAGCAAGTCCCAGGAGGATGAGCTGGGTTGTGACACATCCTTGGGAATCACAGGCTTCTTGTTGAAGTAGACATCTGAAGTAGATTGCCTTGCCCTCTGTTCCCTCTCCCCAAAGCATTTCCTGGTAGCAAGCAATTGGCTCCATGCTAACTAGAACATACCACTCTCATTGGTGCAATTCTAGCAACAGAAGATATGCCACTTCTGTTGGCTGAAAGCACAGTACAGACAGCTGTACTTTTCTGCAAGAACTTTTGAATGGTTTATTGATTTTTTAAGACCTTAATGCTGGCAAAAATTGAAGGGGCCGGCAGAGGATGAGATGGTTAGATAGTGTCACGGAGGCAATGAACATGAATTTGGACAAACTCTGGGAGTTAGTGGTAGACAGGAGGGCCTGGCGTGCTGTGGTCCATGGGGTAATGAAGAATCAGACACGACTTAACAAATGAACAGCAGCAGCAACAACAACAAATAACTGGGGATGTGCTGGAGCCAAGGTTGCAAAGTTTGCGGACGACACCAAACTTTTCCGAGTGGTAAAGACCAGAAGTGACTGTGAGGAGCTCCAGAAGGATCGCTCCAGAATGGGCAGCAAAATGGCAGATGCGCTTCAATGTTAGTAAGTGTAAAGTCATGCACATTGGGGTAAAAAATCAAAACTTTAGATATAGGCTGATGGGTTCTGAGCTGTCTATGACAGATAGGCTGATGGGTTCTGAGCTGTCTGTGAAAGAGATCTTGGGGTGGTGGTGGACAGGTCGATGAAAGTGTCAACCCAATGTGCGGCGGCAGTGAAGAAGGCCAGTTCTATGCTTGGGATCATTAGGAAGAGTATTGAGAACAAAACGGCTAATATTATAATGCCGTTGTACAAATCTATAGTAAGGCCACACCTGGAGTATTGTGTCCGGTTCTGGTCGCCGCATCTCAAAAAAGACATAGTGGAAATGGAAAAGGTGCAAAAGAGAGCGACTAAGATGATTACGGGGCTGGGGCACCTTCCTTATGAGGAAAGGCTATGGCGTTTGGGCCTCTTCAGCCTAGAAAAGAGACGCCTGAGGGGGGACATGATTGAGACATACAAAATTATGCAGGGCATGGACAGAGTGGATAGGGAGATGCTTTTTACACTCTCACATAATACCAGAACCAGGGGACACCCACTAAAATTGATTGTTGGGCGGGTTAGGACAGACAAAAGAAAATATTTCTTTACTCAGCGTGTGGTCGGTCTGTGGAACTCCTTGCCGCAGGATGTGGTGCTGGCGTCTAGCCTAGACGCCTTTAAAAGGGGATTGGACAAGTTTCTGGAGGAAAAATCCATTACGGGGTACAAGCCATGATGTGTATGTGCAACCTCCTGATTTTAGAAATGGGTTATGCCAGAATGCCAGATGCCAGGGAGTGCACCAGGATGAGGTCTCTTGTTATCTGGTGTGCTCCCTGGGGCATTTGGTGGGCCGCTGTGAGATACAGGAAGCTGGACTAGATGGGCCTATGGCCTGATCCAGTGGGGCTGTTCTTATGTTCACATCCCCAAGTCCCAAGTCAGTGCCCCAGTTTTGGGCACATGCGACTCAAGTTCATATGAGTCATGAAAAATGTGTGTTTTCACAACTCGAGCCTGAGTTGCAGTCCATCCCTGCAAATTACACCTGAACAAAGAGTGTTATAATGAAACAGTATTATAGGAAGCAGCTTTAGAGCTATCACTGTACCTTTGAAGTTATTTTTCTGAATTTTGGCTGTATTACATCCCCACATTATAGACAATTTGTGTTCCTTGTATGGGTGTACAGAGCCCAGTATTGCAATGCCGTATTGCAGTGTTTTTCAAACTGTGGGTCGGGACCCACTACGTGGGATGTGAGCCAATTTCAGGTGGGTCCCCCATTCATTTCAGTATTTTATTTTTAATCTATTAGACTTGATGCTACCATGGTATGTGACTGCATTGGAGAAATGTTACAGACCTGTACTTTTAACAAGCTACTATGAATATTCTTTTAACAATGACAGTAAATGGGACTTACTCCTGGGGAAGTGTGGGTAGAATTGCAGCCTAGGATTGTTAAAACATTTCCTGCTTGATGATGTCACTTCCGATCATGACTTCCTTTCTGGTGGGTCCTGACAGATTCTCATTCTAAAAAGTGGGTCCCAGTGCTAAATGTGTGAGAACCACTGCCGTATTGGATAGGCAAAACCACCCATGATTCTGGGACTATTGGTGGGAATGTTCCCATGGTGGAGCAATGCCTTGTCCTTGAATTCTCTAAATGGAGGAAAATGCAGTGAGGTAGAGGGAGATAGTGCTTACAAGTAATGGCAGACACCTCCTTCCCAGACTGGAAAAGACTTGGTTTCCGAGTAGAGCCGAGTACAAGCCTGAGGCAGCTTCTTGCAAGCTAGACAGAAAAATTGGGGAGATTGGGAAAGGAAGAGGAGGTATTTTTAGAGTTAAAGGCACTGTAGTAAATGCAGATAGATCTCTGGACCTCATTGCATTAATGGTCTTGTTATCCAAACACTTGAAGACAACAAGACATCAAGAAAAAATGTTCCCTAAACACCTCCCCCAATCACAATGAACTTAAAATGTTCCTGTGTAGTTGAGTACAGGGAGAATTTGTGCCTCCTTAAAACAAGTTTGGAAGGAAAGGGTGCATTCAGCCTGAACAGCAGAAAGCACCAAATATTAATTGTACAGTACTATGTCTTGCAGTAGGTAGCTATGTTAGATCAGGGGTGTCAAACATAAGGCCCGTGGATTGGATGCAGCCCCCAGAAGCTCTTTATCTGGCCCTCAGGCTCTCCCAGCACCACCATATGCTCTCAGCTGCTGAGCTGTGCTGAGCTATGCTGTCACTGATGAAAGGACTGCCCACATGATACTTGAGCTCTCCCATACCTTGAAAATATGATCAAGATTTGTATATTTATCATCATATGTAGTTAATGAGTTCCTAAGTGAGAAATCTGACCTACTTAATGACATCACTTCCGGCCCTCAGCAGTCATCATGAATACTATTTAGCCTGCTGAATGAAACGAGTTTGACACCCTTGTGGTAGATGCTCTCTGGCAATAAGATGTGATCATGGCTAAGAGAAAATTGGGCATTACAGCGTCAGTTCTTGTACTTTTCATAGCTAGTAGGCATGGGGGTGGTTACTATAAGACACAGAAGTGCAATCTGCTTGCCAAAGATCATCTGCTGAACTTCAGGGACCTTCCCAGACCACTGGCATGCTCCGGCCAAAGCAGACTTTAATAACTTAATAGTTATGTAATTCTTGATGGCAAAGGACTTCTCATGTATTATTAATTAACAGTATTTATATACCGCTTTTCAACTAAAAGTTCACAAAGCGGTTTACAGAGAAAAATCAAATAACTAAATGGCTCCCTGTCCCAAAAGGGCTCACAATCTAAAAAGATGCAAAGTAATACCAGCAGACCGCCACTAGAACAGACAGTGCTGGGGTGAGGTGGATGTATTATTTTGATGTAGTCCTCTAACAACTTTGATCTTCATATAGCAACTAGAACTGAGAGGGAGTGGCTTGCCTAAGACCACCTAGTCGGAATTCATAGAATCATAGAGTTGGAAGGGGCCTAACAGGTCATCTAGTCCAACCCCCTGCCTTAGGCAGGAAATCCTCTTAGAGCATTTCCAACAGGTGCTTGTTGAGCCTTTGCTTGAATATCTCCAGTGAGGGAGAGTCCACCACCTCTCTTGGCAATCTGTTCCACTGCCAAACTGCACTTACACTCTGAACTGCCAAACACTCCAAACCGTCAGGAATTTTTTCCTGATGTCTAATTGAAATCTTGTCTCTTGCAGTTTGTACCCACTGGTTCTAGATCTACTTTCAGAGACAGTTGAGAATAAATTATTCCCTTCTTCCTTATGACAGCCCTTTAGGTATTTGAAGAGAACTATCATATCCTCCCTCAGCCTTCTCTTCTCCAGGCTGAACATGCCAAGTTCTCTCAACCTTTCCTTGTAGGGCTTGTCCTCCAGCTCCCTGATCATCTTGGTCATGGCAAAGGCAAGTTTCCAACCAAGGAAGTCCTGACTGGCAGCTCAGTCTTGTATAATTTGCTACACCAGTTATCTGAACAGCCACTGTGATGTGCGAGATCTCTAAAAGGAGCGCCCAATGTCAATTTTCCATTGACAAGAAACAACAGGGAGTCCCAATTTGGATCAGGGTCAGACGGCTTGGTGGGTATCCCTTTCCTCAGTGCTTTTTCCTCAACTTACATCTTCTCCGTCCCAAGCGGCTATTAGCTATAGAAAATTAATAAAGTCTTTCCCCCTTCATGGCTCACAGTTTAAAAGGAGGGGTAATTTAAGCTGCAGGAAAATCAGCCGGGAAAGTGTTAACCCCTCTCCCAGTGCTGCAGCTCCAATCCAAATGACCACTTCCACAGTTGCTAACCAAAGAAAAAAAGATACCAGGATAGCCAATCATGACAGTTCCACATAAAAGCAAATTTTTAAGTTCCATGTGTTTTCCTGAATCTCTGACATTTCCAGTATGTATTACAGCATGGCAGTTGTATTAATCCACAGCTTCAGCCTCTATTTGCAGCAGTGACATTGCCCACCCACCAGCATGCAGAAGTGAAAGCCAATCCTATTACTGTTTTGTTCCTGTCATGTAGACAGCCTCTTGAGTACCACAAGCACTGTTTTCAGAGCCATATGCAGCTTTTTCACTTGATACTGGCCTACAGGAGAGACTACAGAGTAAGGGGGAGGCTTTTGTACAGCTCTAAGATATATGCAATAGATACTTAATACAAAGTAGGACTAACATAAAGCTGATTCAGAATTCGAGCCCTGCAAATCTCTGTTTTATTCCCTTGTGCCTTATTAAAAATCCAGTGGCTGCTTTTCAGAGGGATGAGGCCAAAGCTCAGTGGAAGGAGGTCCCAGGTTCAATCCTATACTTCAGTGCAGCAGTTGCATTCTCTTTCTGATATCTTATTCACCACCTTTCACAGAGGAAGCAAGGCTTGTGTCTATTTCTCTGAGTGTTTTAATTCTTTCTTACTTTGGTGGTTTTTCTCTTGGTATCGCACAGCTATGTGATGCAGCTGGCAATGCTCAGAGAAGCACACATTCCTCTGGACTCACCTAGTTCACACTGTCTGCCTTTGAATCCAGGATTACAGTCACAATGGTAAGACTCTGAGCCAGCCACGCAAGTCCCCCCATTCTTGCAGACGTTTGTGGAACAGTTCTGTTTTTCACCTGGAGATGCAAAGGACAGAAGCGGGAAATTTCCCAGACTTGCATACAGCACACCTAGAACGTTATGACAGGGTTCCTCAAAAGAACAGGCAGAGCACCCTACAGTAGTCCATACTGAGGGGAGGTATAGGAGATAGTGTTATGCCACACCCAGGAATGAGTCCAGGAAGTACCTCCTTTGATGGCTCATCACCAGGTCAAATCTATGGGTGGGGTGGGGGCAGTGAACATCAATCCCACATTGCAGTGGACAATGAATAATATAAGTGATTGTGTTGTGGTAGTGGATTAGCCTATTGATGCAAAGAACAACCATATGAGGTAATTAACACTGGTAATTAACACAGGCAATTAACACAGATTTGACTTCATGGTAGGCTATGGACAAAGATGGTACATCTTTATTTTCTACCCTCCTCTAGGCTTACTCCTCCTATAGACTTACTTTCTCTCTTGGTGCTCTCAGGTTCTGACAGCTGCAATGCCAGACTGGCCTGATTAGGGGATTCTTCTACATTTTTCTCCACTTTCACAGGAGCCTCGGGTTCTAGAGGAATAAGCCAACAACAATTCAGCCCAAGGATTTTGGCCAAACTAGGAGACTAGCAACCCAAGCAGGCAGGATTGCAGGGATGGGGGGGAAGAACCTACGTGTTCTCACAGTGACTGAACTACTTGGTGAGCTGCTGAATTTAGTGGTGATCCTCCCTCTGCCATCTACCAGTTCTGTAAACCTTTAAAAGAAAAGGGCTAGGTCATTGTCACCTGTAATACAATTTCAATTGAAGTGATACACTCAGAGGCTTCAGTATCTCATGAACCATCCTCCATGTTCATTCTGCTTGACAACTGACCATCTCCTTTATCCTCTCCCCTCCCCCCATTCTTTACCTAGGTGCTTGTGAGGGTTCCTCAGGGGTGTTGTGATCTGCAAGCAGGCGTAATTCTGGCACGAATGCTGGGGGGACCCGATTTCTCAACACCCGAGGATGCCCTGTTTGGCTCCAGCGCCGTTCTGAGGTACCATCTTTCTGCACTGTAGATCAGAGAGGATTAAATTTAGCCAGATGGAAGATGTCACTCAGAAGATTCATTTTATCAGGAAGCCATGTTGGAAGCTACCCAGTGCTTGCACTTACCTTGCCTGAGACTATGGAAAATACTGGAATGGTCATGAAGGCAGTTCGCAGAGAGAAAGAGCAAGCACACGTAACTCAAATCTACTAGAGCAGGGCCACTTGAACCATGGCCCGAGGGCCAGATCCAGTGTCCGTGTGGATATGTCCACCTGGTGAGCGGACCTTCTGGTTCCACTCAGGCACTGTGCGAATTCCACCTCGATCAGGGGACAGGGATCTCTGGGCAGTTGCATCTGCCCGGACGTCCTTTTGTGCGGCCTTCTGGGACGCCAGGCAGACGATATGACTGCCCACAGCATCCCTGTCCTTCACACAGCACCTGGGTGGAACACTCAGAAGCAGTCTGAACGGGGACCGCATTCCAAGCATACAATGGTTGCTAGTTTGAGCACTGCTGTACTAGAGCAAATAAAAAAACTGTTGGCTTTTATGTTTTCAGAAATAGTTTCCCTTTCTTCTTCCTTCTAACATGCCTTGTTGCAAGCCAGGATCTGCCTGCATGTAGGTGTGGTTGATCCTAACCAATCTTCAAGGCATATCCTTCATTAAGACTATTAATCTACAGACTGGTATTTTTCCATCATGGTCACTGAATTATCTCCTTCCCTTTATTGCTTAGCACCTAGCCTGAAAAAGAGTCTTGGTAAACTCAAAAGCCTGCTGCCTACTTTGTGATGTTTCAGTTGGTCCTCACAGAAGTATTGTATTTTTGTTGCTTTTGATACAGTATTGTGACAATGTCACACAGCAGATGTTGCTTTATTCTTTAGATTTGGGAATGAGGGTGGGAGATAAATAAAGAGATGCACAAACTAACTAAACATATTCAAACAGATGCACACATTCACCCCAGCCAGGGACAATTTACAGAATTATAGCGTGTCTCCAACACACACACACACACACACACACACACACACACACACACACACACACACACACACACACACACACACTCTAATGAGCTCTAATTCATACATACTTCATTATAGAAAACCTGCAATACCTGGACTTCTATAAAGTGTATGTACTTAATAACTTGTAAAAGGGGATTTTTACAAATGTCCCCTTACACTGTGGCAATCTCCAGCAGCCAAAAATTCCCTGTGGAAAAAAGCAGTAGCTACACTGGTGCCGCTGCATTGCTGCATGGAGATTTAGGTAGGATTGGGCTGCAAGTGTCAAATAATACCTTATAACTGAAAAGGCAAATAGGTGAGCTGTCTTGGGAGAATCGTGGATGTGGAATAATGATATTCCTCAATTATCCTGCAGATGCAGAGGTTGCTGCACAGCGGTATAAAAGGGCACATTTACTTGCAAGAGGCATGAACCTTAAATATTATATAAGATTCCCTTCTCTGTTTTGTGTAGAAGTTGAATGTGCAACCATACTGCTGTATTCTGTGCCCCTCCAAAAAGGGAGGCAAACAAATCCTAAACCAAAGATCATTTATGCTGAAAAACAAAACTCATAGAAAACGGCACCCTAGGTCAGAGATCTTCTGATTCCATATACTCATTACTAGCTTGAACTGATCTTATTAAATGCATACTGAATTCTTCCCTGGAATTGAAAAGCAAAATGCTTTTCTGCAGAAAAGAGGGTTTTACGCTAAACAGTCAACCAATTCTTGTTTTGAATGCAAGGGTGATGGGGCAAGGATGCCAGTTACCAAAGAAGTTTTGTGGTTCATTAAATTTTTTTTTATAATTGCTTATTTCTTGGTCTTTTCACATTTTCATGGCAGCAGGATCCAAACTGGAATTTCAACTCTTGCTTATGACAGAGGGTAAAGGTCTTTAGCTGTGTAATAGCTGTAGGCAGATATTTTATTTGCTTTCCTGAAATGCTGGAAGATACAGTCTGCTACCCTAAGATGACTTTCTCCACACCCTGCCAATCTGCAAAGAAATCAAAGGGCTTGTAGGCAGCTACATGAAAAACGGGGGTCTGCACTTACAGGCTGTAATGTAGAGATGAGCAGGTTCACTAATGACTTGTCCTTGATCTGTGTTCTGTACAGCCATGACAGATAAGCGATACCTTTGCCCTGGGTTCAGGTCACGCACTGTGTAGGAAGACAGCTTTCCATTGGGCACATAGCGGCTTTTCACGTTCTGACTTGTGGTGACATTGATGATGTAACCATCTCCAGAGCCAACCAAAGGCTGTTCCCAAACCATTTGGACAGATGTGGGTGTCACTCTGGCTGCAGTAAGGTTTCGAGGAGGAAGAGGTCCTGTGAGGGAGAATAAGGAAATTCAGCCTGGAATTTTTTTCAGGTGCCTTTTATCTACCTTATTTTTTTTTTTAAATTCAGATATTTAAGCTGATATAATAATAAATTGAAACAACCTCAAAATAAAAAAGTAGTTTTACATTAAGATGAGTAGTCATTTATATAAACAAATGGAGCTCAAGTTTTTCCTCCTGTTATTGAATGTAAACCACTGCAATCTGATCTGGTGATACATGTTAAAATAAAGTAGCAATGCTGATTACTCAGTGTTGTGTGTTTCATTGTCATTGGCCTGTGAGTCGATTTGGGAACAATGATGTCCTTTAATTGGGGGTCTGTCCAAGAATGGGGCCATAGCTCAGTGGTAGAGCATTTGTTTTGCATGCAGAAGGTCCCAGGTTCACTCCCTGGTATTTTCAGGTAAGGCTGAGACCTCTGACTGAAACCCTGGAAAGTTATTTCCTACAAGTGCAGAATATTGAACTAGATAGATAGATCAGTGGCCTGACTCAATATGACAGCCTCTCATGCTGATGTTCTCTGATGAATCTATGTCGTTTGTTTAAGAAATGTATTTGCTGTCCTTCAAAATACATGTTTCCAGTGCAGCTTACAACATGAAAAAGAATTAAAAAAACAGTATAAAAGTAAGAACAGCTGTGAAACTGGCAAAGCAAAATAGCAAAAAGCAGAATTAAAACTACTTCAACCAAAATTTTAAAAGGCCTGGGACAATTTTATTAATGTATTTTGTTTATTTATGTATACATTTAAATAAAAGTATACCTGACCTTATATACCTCATATAAATTTTAATACCTCACCTTTCCCCCTGCTATTGGGGCACCCAAGGTGGTTTTCAATAAATCAATAAAATAATTGATAATACTGATAAAATAAAATCAATAACTCATAAAATTGCGACACAATAAGGTAAACCAGCAACCAATAAAATGTAAAAGCAACACTAAAACATTTTAAAAGTTAAACCACCACAACAGCACAACAAGACAGTAAGCAACCAATAATAGCAGAGTACACAGCAAAGGAAAAACAGAGCTGACATAGAAAGGTTAAACAAAATAGAAAAGTTTTCAGCCCACGCTGGAAGGCTGACAGGAAAGGCATAACTCTTAACCAGGAGGTAAGGGCACTGCCACAGCAAAGGCCTACCCCTTGTTGTTGCCAATCTGTCATCAGCCATAGCCAGCACACTTAGGAGGGCCCCCTCAGGTATTTGCTTAGTGCTGAAAGGACTGAGGGTTCGATCCTATCCAATTTTCCAGCACGGGTGCAGCTGCAATGCACCCCCGAGGCAAGGGAACATATATTCCCTTACTTTTTGGAGACCTCCGTAACTACCCTCCCATCACAGGATGCAGCACCCACCCCACTGGCATAACTACACCAGTACTGGAAAGTTGGTTAGAATCTGGCTGTAAGTAGGCAACAGGCAAACCTCCCTGGTGAGCCATAAACAGGGTACCACCAATGAGAAGGCTCTCTCCCCAGTTACTCTATGCCTCACTTTGGACAGTGGAGCTTTTCGAGGAGGGCCTCTGAAGATGACCAGCATACAGGCAGAATCAAATTGGAGCAGGTAATCCTTCAGTTACCCAAAAAAGGCTTTAAACTGGGCCTTCTGAATTGTGCCCAGAAACAGCTTCTGAAAATATGTTCATGGCTTTGACATGTAGCTTCTTCCTTCAACAACTCAGCCTGGCCTCAAAGCTCTATGTTTTGAATCCTAACACTGAACCAAATACTCAGGTCAACCACCACAATACACACTACAGGTAAGAAAATGCGATTGTTTGAGTTGGTATATAGGCAATAAAGGTGGGAGAATTTTTTTGTCAAACTCACGAGTCCACACATAGAAGGGTGCTGTGGCAAAACTTTCAGTGAGATGGTCTTCTGCACTGAGGCCACTCAAGGTCCACATGTGGATAAGATACTTCTGTCCTGGCTGGAGGTCCCTATTGGAAGGAAGATTAGATATGCTAGGTAAATCCCAATCACACATTAATGGCATGATTTTGGAACAAAGAACAAGCAATTCCTTATTAGCAGCTGCTGACTCAGAGACTCACACAAATTACCGACTCAGAGAGAAATGTGAACAAATATCTACTGCACACAGAGAACTGTTAAGGGTATGAGGCAAATACCTGAAAGCAATGTCAATTCCAAATTCCTTACTGACCTAGCCAAACCTCCATTTCTTTATAATATAAGGAGTCTCAAATTATATTTTAATGGAACAAAGGTTTAGACAGAAACTTGACTTTTAGCACAGGGGTGTTCACTTGGCACTCTTTGAAATATTTTTTCTCCCTGCATTCACTAGCCGAGCTTATTTCCAGGTCTCAGTTCTCTATTCAGGTTGTCCAAAGCTTGTAATTTCTAGAGGGAGAGCAAGAAGGGGAACTGCCTGGCTTGGGAATTCTAAACTTGGGCTGTTGTTTCCTCTGACTCAGTCAGCCCATTTGTATATGGATTGTGCTACATTAATAATAATGCTGACCTGCTAAAATGTACTAAAACAATCTGCTGTGCTATGACAGTTGCCTCCCTCCCCTTCACCCCCAGAAAACTCACTCTCTCTCTCTCTCTCTCCTTGCTCACCAGAATGTGTATTTGGTCACAGTATTGTTTAACTCCACAGCACGGTCTTCCACATCATCTGGCTGGCGTATGGACACACGCACTTTGCTGACTGTGGAGTGCTTGAGCTTGTGGAGAGCCCATTGCACAGTAATGGTTGTAGCAGTCACATTGGCAATTTCAAATCCCTCCACTGGACGAGGTCCTGGCAGGATGAGAGAGGGGAAACGCAGGAGGCTGTTACGACTCACCCCACTTGACAGTGACACACTCACTCGGTCCTCTTGGGTGAGCACTGCCCCTCTGGAGGCCTCCTTCCCAGCTCAGAAGTTTCCTACAGAAGAAAAATGTCTGTCTGGGCTTTTGACAGGACCAGTACAACAAAAGGCCCCCTTCCTCACTGGGAGTACTGTATCTGGTATCTTGTAACCTCACGGAACTTTCAGCAGAGAATTTCATTGCATAGATAAGAGTCTCCCATGAGATACCGTATGATAGAGCCATTTAGCAAACAGGGTCATTTCCACGACTCACCTGGATAGGGGTGACATCTACATAGTAAAAGTCAGTTCATGTTTTCCATTTTGCAGAGTTCAATACAGCTAAGAAGTTCAGGGTTGTAACCTTGTCTGTCAACAGCCTACTCAAAAAAGCCTATCCTCAGTGCCAAATCATACAAAGGATTGGCACAGCCAGGTTGAGACCACTATTAATAGAAACCAAAGCCTTGGGCTACATGGAAGACTCTCTCACTGCCAACATGCTGTTCACTTAAGCTCCATACAGCCTCAGAGTGATGAAGACATTTGCCGTGAGCCAAAGACAATGTAGGGCGTGTGCCTACAGTAAGAAACCAGTGTTCCTATGAACATGCAGAGTGATTTTATCAAGCCATGCTATGTTAATGCACTGTCATTAGATGATCTCCTGAGAACATAGGAAAGAGCACAATGAACACAAATCTATGGACTAAACCTCCATCCAGATAGCAGGTTCCCCCCACAGCCAATGTAACAGTATAGCACTAAAACAGAAGTGGGTAAGGAAGTTCCTAAAACTACATATATCAGTTAGCTTGGGAGGTTTGAATTTTACGGACCCTCTTGTAGGGAAATACATATAATCCCATAGAAGAAGTTGGGAACCTTAGGGCTGAGGTGTTCAATCTGTGTGTCCCGCCTCCCTAGGGAGGCGTGGCTAGCCGATACGGACCTTGTGAGGCATCTGGGGAGAGAGGTGGCTGCAGCTGATACTGCAGAGCTCTGCTCTGCTCAGCTGCACCTGCTGACTTGCTGCTTTTCTTCAGCTGTGAAAGAGGTGGGTGGGGCAGTGTGAGGCTGGTAGGGCATGTGAAACATGGTGGAGGGAGGTGGGAGAGAAGGCTGGCTGGGCATTGGCAGAGATGCAGCATCTCATCATGGAGCTCTCTCCATGTGCAACCTCGCCCAAGGGACTACATTTCCCAGTGTGCCTCACGTCCTCGGATTGGTCAAGGCTGGAGGAGAGGAGAAGAGTGTGGAGGTGCTGCATCTCATCAGCACAGGGTGTGCTCCTGGCAGGCTTCAAACTGGGAGGGAAGAGTAAGCTCAGCGAAGGAGGGAGCCAGCCTGCTCTTAGTGGGGGTGTCCAAATGCCCCAGCCTGCATTCCTCCATCTTGCCTGGGGGGAACAGGGGTGGCATCTGCATGTTGGGTGTATGTGTGTGAGCAGCCCCCATCTACTTTGGGGTGAGTTGCACTGTGTGGCTGCAATCCTTTCCACACTTTCCTGGAAGTAAGCCCCATTGACTCAAATGGGACTTACTTCTGAGTAGACCTACATAGGCTTGGGGTCTGTGTCAGCTTAAACAAGGATCCTCACCTTTTTCTTTTTCCTCCCCTTTCAAAAAAGAAAAAAAGCCACTCTTGATGGTTTTGTCTCCAAAAATTGATTAAAAAATAAAAGCACCCATTCCTTTTCAGCAATCCCCCTTTTCCCTCCTGCCTCCTTTTGGGGGGGGGGGGGCTTCCCATGTTGGCTGCTGTTATAAGACAAAAGGCAAAATCCTAGCTAGGTCTACTCAGAAGTAAGTCCTATTGTGTTCATTGGGACTTACTCCCAGGAAAGTGAGTTTAGATTGCAGCCAAACTGTCTCTAGGTCTCAGTTTGCATCAGTTTGCAATTAGCAGATGCACACAAAACAAAGTCTTCCCCTCCCCCAGCAAATTCATCACTTCTTCCCCCCTCCCTTTCCAAACCCCTCCAGGTGTGCTGCTAACAAACTCAGGGCACAATCCTAACCAGGTCTACTCAGAAGTCAATCCTATTTTGTTCAGTGCGCTTACTCTCAGGTAAGTGTGGTTAGAATTGCAGCCTCAGAGTGCTGGCAGCTGTTTTTTTGGTTTCTAGTGTAAAATTATAACACCTTCATCCCCATTTTGGGGGTAACTGAGGTGAGGTGTTGTAATGGGGAGCTGCGGCCAATGGCCACAAGGATCAGGGGAGGCGCGAGCTGGAAAAGTTCGAGAACCACTGCCTTAGGGTAAAGGCAGATTGTCATTCTCAGGATCATCTCCTGTAAACGGTGACCACTGCATCGTATGGTTGGGAGACAGTTGCAGAGGTCTCCTTCAGGTAAGGGAACAATTGTTCCCTTACCCAGAGGTAAGCCTCCACAGTGTGGAGGGGCATACTTGAACCTATGACAGGTATTTTGCTATTGCAGATTCGCATTGATGCATGCTGCAGGATTGGGCCTGAGAGGAGTTTAGGATATTGGTGGCACCTGTGCCCCCAATCCTGTCCCCCTCCTGGGACCTGATACACCCAATCCCGCTTCTCCCTGTCCCATTTCACACCTTCCCCACCCCTCTTATGCCCTTCCATCATTCCCTCTATCTTACCTCCTCTGGTGAGTGAGAGAACTCAGCGACACGGGCAGGAAGGTGCTGGCCCTCCTGTTGGTGCTCCCAGCAATGCACCAAGTAGTGCCCTGAGGAGCTCTTTTTGCGACTGGCACTGACTGTTTTATGGCAGTCAGTGGCAGTGAAAGAAGACGATCACGGATGTGCAGCAAGATTGGGCTGTAAGGCATTCTATGTTTTTAATCAGCTGCTACATACTGTCCATTAGCAACTACTGAACTGTCCACAATGATGGCTCAGAGCCTCTGCCTATGGAAGCAGACACAGTAAGCTGTCAAAAAGCATGCACCTGCCTGGGGCATCTCAAGAAAGCTTTGTTCCAAAACCTAAATGGATAGTGACTTCTGGACTTATTATATCAGTACACCCAAGCAGAGCACAGATACAGAGAAGATCTTCTTTTTCAAATATTTCTAGAGTGACCACTCTATGACCTATGGCGAGTTTCTGTTTTGTTTAGGTAGAGGTAGTTTCCATGCAGATAATTCATTCAATAGATGCAATTTCCACTACAAATTATATGCAGCTGTGTTGACTTCTTATATGACGCTCCAAGAAAGTAAGTATTTGGAAAATGAGAGGAGTTTCATGCAATCCTTTTGGGGGGGAGGGATATTTTGTTCCTTCACTAGCCAGTCCATTTCTCAGCGGTTATAGACCAATATTTTGACACATGTATAACCATAAGCTTTGTTTGCGATGGAACATGATCCTGGATTGGTATGGAAGAAATTCCTGCCATATACAAAATATGGGAGGGCTCCATAGTTCAATACTAGCTTGGGAAACCTACAATGTGTCTCAGAAAGACACCTGCCAAAATGGTGCCCTCAACGTTGCAAGCCAGGCATTTCTGTACCCACAATTCTATTCCCCTGAAGGAGCTACTCACTAGTACGAGTGACGAGCATGACGGGCCTGCTGATATCATTCTTGTTGTTCGATTTGCGTTTGACTGAAAAGACAGAAATATTGTAGGCTTTGCCGGAGGCTAGTGCCCGCAAATGGTGGGCAGCACGACTTCGGTCCACATAATCAGTCCAGCGGTAAGAGCCGTCGAAGGATACGTACGTCACGGCGTAGCCATCAATCATATGCTTGGCAGCCTGGTCCTTGGGAGGGTGCCAAGAGATTGACAGCCCAGTCTCCTCCACCTTTTCCACCTTTAATGACGTTGGTGGCAGCAGCTCTTCACGGTGTCAGTGCAAATAAAAAGAAACATAATCAATTTTTCAAGCAACACAGACCTGTTCCTCCTTCATTCCACTTTCAAATTATTCCTACAAGAGGTAAGATATAATTTACAATATAACGGTATGGCAGTAGCGCCGCTAGGGTGATGGACACAGGGGGGTGACATCACTACCGGCCAAAATTGTTAAAAATTGCAATTTTTAGGAATAATACCATCATGTTATATATCATTTGATGCATACATTACAGCAGAATGCAATGAAACAAACCATGTTGAAATATCCCTATTCTATCAAAAGTTATAGCCAAAAACTCCAGTGGGGGCAGGGTGATGATGCGTTGCCATGCCCAGCACCAGGGGAGTGGGGGTGATACACTGGCCTCCTACACTGAGTGACGCCACAGGAGTAGGGCAATGCAAGTGTTAAGCATACCATACATTTCAGTTATTGGCTATATATTATTCCTTCTCTTCAATAAAAATAAATAGTAAACATAATAGGAGGTCTGGGCAGGAGGACTGGTCTAGAGGGTAGAGCCTCCATTTGCCTGAAGATAACATCCACAAGGTCGCCAGTTCGAGGCCACCGGCACCGTGCGACCTTGAAGCAGCTGACAAGCTGAAGCTGAGCTATTCCATCTGCTCTGAGCGTGGGAGGATGGGGGCCAGGATGGAGGCCAGATCAGAATGAAACATCTGAATTGTTGTGGCTCTTGAAAGATAAAGCCTTCTTTCAGTTGTAAAAATCCCTACGGGGATTTAAATTAGCCTGCCTATGTAAACCGCCTTGAATAAAGCCTTGAATAAAGACCAAGAAAGGCGGTATATAAATACCTGTATTATTATTATTTATTATTAGAATTATTGAAAAAAAATTGACAACTCCCATAAGAGAGCTTGTGCTTCCCAGGCCCTCTTCATCCACCATGCTCATAATGCAGGTGGCTCCATATCAGTGCTCATATTCATGAATGCCTGAGCTGCATAATCTTACCTCACTTTTTTGAGGAAGTAATATCACATAGTTCAGGCTGATGGGCATCTACACAGAACATCTACATTAACACATTGCAAGATGAGCATGGCAAATGGGAATGTACCTGCCCACTACTCCACAATGGCAACAGAGTCTTCAGCTCAGAGAAGCATTTGTGGGCCTTCAGCTCCAATTAGTTTACTCATCAGTCTCTTAAAAGATTTTGAACACAAGACCCGTTCCTTGAAGAATTCTGTAATGGCTTCAGAATGCCATGAAATGCAATGCAATTTAACTGGGCATGTTTGAGTAAGCAGCTCTATGTTACAACAAATATAAATAGCTCCTCTTAACTACGGTGGGGAGCTGGCTTGTTTTAATCTCTGCCTATATAGTAAAGAAGATTGGATACACTTAACACATATTTGAGATAGAAATAAATCCCCCATGTGGTATACTCTATAATGGGGATCTCCAAACCCTAGACCGTGGGCCAGAAGTGGCCCTCAGTGAGCATCCATCTGGAAGCCAAAGAACTGGAAGTGACTTTTTAAGGCCTTAAAAGGTCTTTGGAGAGCTAAGAAAGCATTCTAGAAGCCTCCAAAGGCCTTAAGAAGGTCACTTCAGTTTTTTGGAAAAACCGGAGGTCTGCACGCAACCTCTCTGGGCCTCAGAATTGCCTCCAGAGGATTACAGGAACCCAACAGCAAGGCTAGGCTAGGAGCCTCTGGAGCACTGGAGGCTCATCAGGGATCTTAAGCTGTGGGCATCTTCCCTTGCCTCTGAACAGCTGACTTGGAGAGCCTGCAGAAGCAGGTTGCAGGTGGAGAAGCTGCATGAGAGGGCTGCACATAAGGGGATCTCTGCTTCCACCCCATCCCTTTGTTGTTTTTAAAGTGCTTTGCACTGGTTTATCAAGAGATCTTTGCTCCCTCCTTCCTTTGTTGTTTGCACCTCTGTTTTTTGGTGAATTGTGTTCCAACTACGTACTCTTAGTTAACACCAGTTCCAATACACTGAATCTTTCTCAATGAAGTGTTATCCAGCAACTTTACCTGTACTTTATAGGACAGGACCCCAAAGGAATTCTTGCCTATCCTAAGTGAGTTTCCCCCATTAAAAGAAAGAAAGGGAGGGAAGGAAAATAAAATGCTCTACTCTTTATTTTGCATCTACCATATTATGGCACCAACATGATTACAGACAATTATGAAAGTGGCCTTTTAGCCTATTTACCTTTCTCACAGTTCTTTCCAGTGAAGCCCACTTTGCAGGTGCAGATATGAGATCCGTTACTGGGCAGACAGTAGCCTCTGCTCCCACAGGGGTTGGAGAAACAGGGGTCACTAGCTAGGGAAGAGGTGCACAATTAACAGTCTAGAAGTGTGCATAAAGGTGATGAAAACCCTTCAGAGAAAGGCATGGACATTTGTCAGGGGAGACTCCCACCTCTGGAAAAATGTTTATGTACTTACTGAATCCATCTTTCCCAAAAGCAAAATTCTAATGAGAGCTTTTGGAGAAGAAGACGAAAAAATAACTGAACCTTTTCCCATTTCATTTAGGCTTACCTATTTCACAATGGTAGCCAAAGAAGCCCACAGGGCAGACACACAGGTAGGAACCACTGTAATTTTCACAATCTCCTCCATTCCGACAAGGGTTTGATTCACAGGCATCCACTTCTGGAGGGCATAAATACACTCACTCAGATATCTGTAGGAGGTGTCACATGGAATTAAGAGGTTGACTCTGCATCATCCCTTGCAAAAATGCCTGCATAAACTCCAAGTGATAACCTTCCCTAGGGCCATTTACACAGTATATGTATCTTGTACACACGAGATCAGAGCAGTAGATGAAATGTGAGATAAATAATGGCATGTTTCCTGCATCTTGTCCAGTTTACTGGCCTTATCCAGTTTGCTGTATCCAAGACAATTGCCATTCATGGTAATTCTATAAATGTCTTCTAGTCACGATAGCCTATATCAGTGGTCTCCACACCATGGACTGCAGTCACAAGATTACTATCTGGACTCAGTGGTGGCACTGGCTTTTCATTCCATGCCTCAGCCTTCCTCTTTTGCTGCTGATCTTTGCAGAAACTCATGCTAGGCAGCCGCTTCTGCTGTCTGTTGCCCCAACAGGCCCTGTGCCCTGATTTCTGCGTAGTACCAGCTTCCTGGTGTGTGTTTCTGTGAAGGTTGGCAGCAAAAAGGGGCAGCTGCAGTGTGGATCAAAAAGTCTCTGCCATCGCCACACACAGATGGTAAACTTGTGATGCCAGATCCGGCCTGCATGCCATGGTTTGGCAGCTACTGGCCTATATGCTATCTACAAGTCCAGTCAGCAGCATGCCAATATCAGTTGTAGGAGCACAAAGATGGAAATAGGTTTGACTTCATCACTTGCTTGTGGACTTCTAGTTGTTGTGGAAATGAAATGGTGGCCTAGAAGGACATTTGGTCTGATTCAGCAAAAATTTTCATATGTAGATTCCCGCAATTTCTGTTTGAAATAGAGAAAGTATCTGGGCCCACTGCTTTCTACTATGAACCATCTAACATCTTTGACATTACCAAAGATAAATTTTTCCTAGTCTCATTCTGAAAAATGCGTAAAGGGAAGTGACCATAATAGGACTACAGATGTACATTTTTGTAATACTGAATCATCCAAGCAAGTGCCAGACAAATTTCTGTGAATTTTCAACAGCGATCACATGTCTCTTACTAACGGACACTGTGATGCCACAAAATAAGTAACCATTTACCTCTTTGTACGGTTCCCAGACCAAAGTGAGCTTCTTGTGGTGAGGCTGATAGTGGAATTTTACTGTAAAACCTATTTTTGTATTAGTTTCATATCCTCCACGTCTAATGTAATGATTCTTGAATTCAACATTTGCTTTTACTTTATTATACCATAAGTATCCAACATGGATTAGGAAAAACATGGGTTAAGAAAAAGAAGTTGAGAAGCACTTGATATATGTGAAAGGGCAAGATCATGTGACTATCATGAGACCAGATCTACTGTAGCTGTGAAGATGCTACCAGTGGATGTGTTGGAAAGAACATATAGGACGCCTACAGAGACCCTTCTCTCCCCTCCTTTCCTCTTCCTTCCAATCAACAAGGTCTAATGGCAGGGATTATTAGTACATGGCCCAGGCCACTCTGTAATTTCCAAATTCAGCAACTGAAACAGATTTTTAAATTAGGCAGTTTTGCAAGCATGGTGATTTGCAACCATAATTTACTTAGAAAAGAATTTATGAAGTATTCTCTGCTTGCAAAAATAAAAATAAAAATATGAGGTATTTACCGCTTAATGATTCAGAAACTAGAATGGCAAAAGGAAGAGACTACTAGGAAATGCACTGGGTAGGGAGGGGAGCTGAAAATGAGAACAAGCCAGAATAGTTTCAGAACAAACACAGCACTATGTCATGGCTGCTTATAGATGCATCATCCATGTGGGGATGTGGTGGTCTGAGGTAAATAACCATGTGGCAAAACACACCTCATAAGAAACGTGCAGAACTGTATGGTGGCAGCTCTGAAGTGCTCGGGGATGACACACTCATTGCTAAGCTCTAGAGAACCCTGATAGAAGCTGCACAAGGTTCCGATTTTAGCAGTGCAACTTAGAGGGACCAGTCCTCACAAGTCATCTCTAACATACAGAAATGTGAAGGTAACAAAGGCATATTCTGACTGACTTCATCATGTAGTTAATCACTACAAGTTACCACTTTCCACAGTGATGTGCTGGTCTGCAGTTGTGCAGCATCATCACACTATTGCCGAACTTCCTCATTGTCGAACTCCTCTTGGCTTGCTGCTGATCAGTCATGCACCTTAGAAGAACAGCAGTTGCTACTACACAGTACCATCTCACCCAGAACCTCTCTAGCTGAAAATTATCAGGGATGCAGGGCTTAAATTAAAGTTTTCAAGGGCTTAAAGCAGGGATGTTTCATTCCTTCACAGTTATGAACTGGGAGGTTTACACAACATAAGATGGCCGTATGGTTGTAAAAAATAAACCTTCCATTACAAGGTAAAAGAGAACTTCAGATGACCATGTCTTTGAATTGTAGCAGTAAGCAACATTAAGAAAGCTACGCTAAAAGAAAATGGGATTAGCAACAGCAACTAGTCACAAGGATGTTTGGGAGATTCCAGGGTTCCCATTGCTGATTGGGAGAAAGACTGGAAGTTATGAATCCATTATTTACCTGTTTCACACTGTGTCCCAAGGAAGCCATCAGGACAATGACAGATAAAGGACCCTGGGTGATCTTTACAAGTTCCACCATTTTTGCATGGGTCTGACTGACATTCATCAAGCTCTATGTGAATGCAAAAGGAATAAAAAACCAAGAACGACTTCATTAGCACAATATAAATACTGAAGGAATAAAACCAGCAGTATCAGATTGATTTAAACATTGACTGATTTGATATCATTTTGGTTCGTATCTTGTTTCTGACTTTTCCTTTGTGAAGTAAGCTCAAAGCAGTTAATAAGAACATGGGAACGACAGAGAACAATTTAACCACAATGCCTCGCAAAACATACAATAAGCTTATTAAATTCCAAAGTTATTTCAGGAACAAAACCAAATATTCATTTCAATAAAAACATCCCAAAATGAATTGTACAATGAGATTAGTATTTGAAAGCCTTTAAAGAGAATAAAAATGGAATTCACAATCAATACTTCCACAACAAGTAAAAGAAACCAGTTACATGAACAATTAATAAAAAAGGCTGTAGCAACACAGTAAATAAATAAAAACTAAACTGCAGTAGTTCCAGTTATTCTCACTCCTTTACGTAGAAAGGGGGTGATTAACTTTGCAAACAATCATCGAAGACATGCAGTTATGAAGCATTTGAATAGCACTTAATTCACTAAGCAGGCACTCTGCAATTATGATCCTGTCTTGTTCTGCCCCACAGGAGATGAGCACAGGATGAGGCATGAAGCTACCAAGCACAGGGTAAAAGGAAACCTTGCTGTTGGCAAATCCTAGGCCCATAGGAACAATGTTTTCAGATGTGCAATGAACAAGGTCAAACAGGAGTCTCCATCGCCAAACCCAGTGTTCCAATCAGTGTACCACCAGGGCTGTGGTACACCAACAACCCAATCCTAACCTGTACTGGAACAGGCAGGCAAAGTGGTCTATGCTATATCCAGTGCAGGTTAGGAGGTGGCTGGAGGGCAACTTGGAGTAAGGGGATATTTTTACCCTAATGCCTCAGATACTCCATGGAGCTTCTTGGATCTGTGCCAGCAAAATTGCTGGCGCAAATCCAAGCAGCCTGTGCAAGGCTGATGGGGCTGGAAGTGGGGGCTAGGATACAGCCTGCGTTGCCATGGCCAGTCCCACTCCTTCCCAGGCTTTATCTGCCCCACCCAGAAATGCCTCCTCTCCACTCCACTCCCAGAACACCCTCCCACCACCCACTTTCATCCCTTGAACTGGGCCGGGGCAAACTTACCCTGTTTGGGTGCAGATCCAGCATCCATGGGCTGATGTGGGCCTTTGTGCCAGCCCAACTGGCTCTAGAGGAGGTGCAAATGTGCTTTATGGCACATTTGTGACACTCCTGGACCTACACAGACCTAACATATAGTTAGGATTGCACTCAGAGAGCATTTGCCCGCTCCCAACTTGAGCGGTGAGTGGCTGGTACTGCATTGTTGGAGAGGTGCACACAGACATGTACAATCTGAAAGAACCTGGACCACACTGATCAGATGGCAGATATCACCATGGGCAATTTCTTGGATTGCTGTTGCAGGCAAGCTGGCCCATTGTGTGCCTGCACAGGGTTATACATACTTGACTGTGGTCCCGATAAAAACTTTAAAGCAGTCCCAACAATCCTGAAAATGATGCAGTGGCTAGTATTTGGCTTGGATTATTATTTTACACATTTATATGCTGCCTTTCCTTCAAGGAACTTGGGGGGCATACATGGCTCCTTCCATTTCTTTTAGCTTCACAACTATCTTGAGAGGTAGGTTAGACTAATGACTGACTCAAGGTCACTCATGCTTCATGGCCGAGCAGGGATTTGAGCCCATCTTCCCGATCCTAGTACAATACTCTAACCCAGGGGTGCCCAAACCCGGCTTGGGGGCCACTTGTGGCCCTCAGGGACTCCCAATCTGGCCTGCGGGGAGCCCCCAGTCTCCAATGAGCCTGTGGCCCTTTGGAGACTAGCTGGAGCCTGCGCTGGCCTGACACAACCGCTGTCAGCGTGAGGGTGTCTGTTCCACTTCTTGCGTGAGCTATGGGATGAGGTCTCCCTCCACTGCTTGCTGTTTCACATCTGTGATGCAGCAGCAGCAAAGGAAAGGGCAGCCTTGCTTTGTGCAAGGCCTTTTATAGGCTTTGAGCTATTGCAAGATCTTCATTCATTCATATAAGTTCCATCTCTAATATATTCATTTATGTAAATTGATTCAAATTTAAACTGTAAACCAATTATTTTTTATCCCCCGTTCCCAACACAGTGTCAAGAGAGATGATGTGGCCCTCCTGCCAAAAAGTTTGGACACCCCTGCTCTAATCACTACACCAAGTCCATATCCTTGCTCAATCATGACATCTGCATTGTTTTCTGTAAGTCACTACCCAGAGAAGACTTGAAGGCACACAAGTAGACTTTTCCAACTAAAGCTAAGCAGATCTGTCTACCAGCAGTGCCTGAATGGAAAAATACCTAGGAAGAGGCTCTGAAATCTTTGAAGGGAGGAATAGAGCTATAATTGACCTCTATCTCATAGATGAGTACAAATGTGAATTGTGATGTCTATACTGTAAAATGTATTAACCACCACTTACAAAATTGAGAATTTTCCTTTTTTTTTTTTTACAAGTAACTGATTTGCTACTTTTATTTTGTTCTCCCCTATCAACAGACAATGACACAACTTCAAGCCTATATCACTTGATTCTTTAATAAGCAGTATTGCTTGCAATTCTTTCCATTCCTCCTGGAAGGCAAGGTTTTCTATATCAATTGTATCAAGGGTTTGATTTTTGTCTTTTTATTTCTTTTATCTGATCACAGAACTTTCCTATTTGAAAATATAGATATAATGGAAAGTTATGTAGCCATTCCCTGTTGCTCTGTTCAGCCAGTTTAAAGAAAACACTCTATGAAAGAGATCACTGATCATCCAAGGCCTGCCCTTGCCAATTTTCCCTCCCAGTTATAAAAAGTTTCTGCAGAGAAATAAAGTAATGCTATTAAAGCAATGCAACAGAGATAACATTACATAAACTTTTTTCCCCTTTTCATCCCTCTACCAGATTTTAAGGTTTGGTTACTAGAGGAATGGGACACTCCACACTGTATCCTAGGGAACTGACTTGGGCATTTCAACATCCCCTGCCATCATCCTTTATTATCCTTAAAAAAATTAAAAATTAGAGATCAATTTTTTTTCTTTCCAGTTTATATAAAAGTAAACTGGAGGTGAATGTCAAATGAGCTCCACAACAGCACTGCTTTGAATTTATAAGGTCATTCCTTTCAGAGGCTGCAAGAGGACACATTTTGTCACAATTACCATTTTAAAATAGTCAAAAATTTAGCGTGTTAGTGCTTCAGAATAAAAATGGTATTCCAAGATCTATTCAGGGAGCACACAGAATCCAGATTTCATTGGAAGCCAGTTCATGAGAACTGCAGTCAACAGACAGCCCTAGATTCCTGACACTTCATACCCAAATATTCTAACACTGTGACCAAGTCTCTCAGGCCCTTGACCATCAGAAAATTTTCAGACCAACAGACGTGTTGGTTAAGAGACTAAATACCATTAATCTTGTCTTAGCTTTCCCCAGTGAAGAAATCCAAACACTTCAGGATGTATCAGAAATATTTAGGAGATGTAGAGGCCTGAATTTTTTTTTTATTTGCAATATCTTCTCTTGGTCTATTCCCCCATTTGCTTTCACATAGACCCACCCATTCACACACCCAGCCTTGTTTGACTATAGAAGCTACTGTCAATCAAGAAGAACTAGTGATTCCGAAAAGAGATCCCAATTCTCCCCACTGTTTTGTGGCACTCTCTCCTTGTAACTGCAATCCCGAGACAAAACAATTCAACTTCTTTATCCCTTTCCAAATCAAGAGACATTTCTCAAGGTTAGGCTTTCTCCTGCCACTTTTCTCTGAGCTTCTGACAGTGTCTGATCTTTGATTTGATAAATGAAAGAATCCATTATCTCAATTACCTGGTTCTTTCATTTCATGAGAATGCTAAAAGAAGCTGTAGAGTGGTTGGGAAAAGACTCCTTGGAACTGCGCAATGGTGTTTGTTCAGACAGAAACTGGTTAAGTACTTTTCATATTACAGTGGTAACCTTCTCCCTCCTTGGCTACATCAAGACAGCTCCTGGGCATGTATCTGTTTGGGTACTGTGTAGCATTTTTCCTGCCACCACGACTTGTTAGTGTAATAAAGTGGTGATGTAGGGAACAGGGATGGTAGCAACCTATAGCAATTATTTGGTCATGATCACATTAATATGGAAACTATTACTCCTCAAATAATTGTGGATCTTGGCAGCTGGAAATTCCCCAACGCAGAGGCTCCGAGGAAAAATCCGTACAATCAAAATAAATATTCTTTCATTAACAGTGTTTATCTTGAGTCTTCTAGCCTACTGGTTAACATGCTCGATTTAAAGAAACTTTCATTCATCACTTTATTTCTCAGGGGTAAAAATACAATATCCATAGTGGCTGTCTTTGCTGATTACAGAGTAAGGTAATCTGAATCTTCCTCAGAAACAGATCAACAAATCAAAGTTAACTTCTTAAGAGTAGCCTCGCTCCAATTTCAAGCATTAACAGAATAACCTTGTATTAATTTCATGGGAAAATGGTTCTGTTAGCCATTCTCTGTGAAGCAGAATACATTATTGTTCTGACAGAAAAATTGCAGAGGACTAAAAACTCTGTGGCAACATAGCTAATCTGGTCAAATTTAGCAAAATATAGTTCATATTCAATCTTTATTATTATTATTATAAAGAAGATAATTTATGGCAGCTGAAAAGCAGGAAGCAAGTTTCTAGAATATTAGAATGCAGGCAGACCCCCATATCTGCAGATCCGGTATCTGCTGATTCAGAAAACAGGTTGAACTGTGGATTTCATTATCTGAAGCTTTTGGCATCTGCAGGGGTGCAGGAATGGAACCCCCATGGATGCCAAGGTCTGACCTGTAGCATGCAACACTGATGGTGCTATATTATCAGTCAATCACATCACACAGCTCTTCACCAAATGTATTTGCACATTCTCTTACCCAACTCACAGTGGTGTCCTGTGTAGCCAGCTTTGCACAAGCATAGGAAAGTGGCAATTCGATCTTTACACAAGCCCCCATTCTGACATGGCTGGGATCTGCATTCGTCAATTTCTATAAAAGATGGTGAAAAGACAGCCATCATCCATACAAAATGGAAGGTCAAAGGGCTCTACCCCCACCCCAACCCCCCAAAAACTTATGCATATATGACATTCTGCACATTTGAATTGGTGTACTTCAGAAACAATTCCACTTCCATCTGCAGAGGACATCTATATACAGGTCCATCTAAATACAGGTTTGTATTTATTTTTTATACACGGATTTGACTCAACACGAATGGCCACTGCAAATGAGAAGGAATGTGCTGATCCCTGGAGAAGGGGAAAAATGCATCCCTTTAAAATATGTTTAAAAAACTGAACAGTCCTTTAACAATAGGACTTCGTTAATGAGAGAGAGGGGGAGGGCAGCTGGCTGACAATCCATCAATTCTTCTCCCTCCAGGCGACCCCTCCCTTCCCCCTGAGCACGTGAAAGAAAGGTGATCACATTGCATTGGTGAAGGGAGGGGCTGAGTGAAGTGCCTTTCTAAGCCCTTGGAGGAGGACCGATTGATGATTGTCTTCTTAATGACTCTTATCTTATATCACAAAGGTCAGCAAGGCTGTTTTTAAATCACCAGAGCAAAGAAACTTTGTTTTTCAAATGGATTTGCTATAGTGCGTTTTTTGCCATCCACGTGAGTGCTTGGAACGGAACCCACATGAATAATGAGGCTCAACCTATAGACATATCTCACTTAAGTGATAAAAAGGCAAAATACAGTGCAAGCAGCAAACCGCACGTAAGGTGGGAGACCTGGACTTGGATCTCCTGATGGCTTTTTTTTTTACTTAAGCACAGCTCCAAAGGTCTCTGAATTTGATCATAGCAATGACAGTAAGGGGGTGTTTTACCTTCATGCTTTTTCCACAATCACATAATCATACATATATCCTGAAACTGCTGTTAGCCCCAACAGAAAAAAGAGCAGGTGCCAGTAATTTTTCCTTCTGTGGGCTCAACAGCAATTTGGTGGACGGGGGAGGGGTGTGATTTCAAGGGAAACCAGGACAGGGGAGAAAGGATTAAAGACCCTTCCTCAGTGCCACTTCTCCAATCAAATATAGAGACACTACAACTAGTTTTAAGTAAAACGAAATGTTGGGAAGTCTTATTGCAGACTTTCATAATCCTAGAAAAACAAATGAAGGATATTGGTACCCCAAGAAAAATAGGCAGTAGTGCAGTGATCTGCAGTGAAACTGAGGCAGGGAGCTAGGGGCGCTTTAATACTTTATCCCACTGGGGTTACAATCCGAACTGCATATCACCCCCCCCCCCCACAAACTATTTACATTCGTAAGAAAGCTTCCATTGGTTTCCATAGACAGGAAAGTGTGCAATCTGGATCAGAATTTAATAACTACTGGAAATAAGTTTGCATAAGCATCCTCAAGTATGAATTACAATTTAGCTTTCTTTAGCTTCAAGATAATGGATTTACAGCCTGGGCTGGCCCCTCTAGACACCTGGTTTAGCCATTCTCCTCCACTTCTGCATGCCACATGCTTAGGCCTAGTAGTCCTTACTCTCACACACAGACCCAACACAAATCATAACTTAAGTTACCATTACACTCTGGAGGGTCGCTCCATGCACCTTGCGCTCTGCACACCCGAGGGTTGTTCTGGGGACTCAGGATGTAGCCAAGATCACACTGGTATTCTGCCAGAAAGCCCACCTTAGTAGAGTTAAATGCCACCTGAGCATGCTTGACTTTACTAGGGATGCCACAGTCTATCTCTGGAAGGAGAAAGAGCAAGAAGTGTCTGAAAGGAAAAAGGTTATAGAGCAATGCATTTGTTTTATTGTACAGGAGCTGTACTGTGAAAACCATTCATGTAATTAAGGCTTTGCACTGATGAGCCTCTGGGAGGAAATGGTTCTTCCTATAGCCCCTGAAGACACATTCACTCTGGTGCAACAGTTTTGCTGCATTATCTTAGAACATTTTTTATGTTGCTGTCTGCATGGATCAGAGAAACAAGGAATACAATCTGAGTCCCCAAAATTAAAGTCACCAGGACAAGCATTCAATGGTTGGTGCCAGAAAGTAATGCAACCACCCATGCATGATGTTTAAGGAACATAATTCTTTGCTTCAAGGATAGTTTGTGGCACTCCATGCTTTTCAACATGGATGTAGTCCTTACACTTATGCTCTCTTGAGGAAGAGGAAAACCTCTGGAAATCCCTGGACTGCGGGTTTCAACCTGTCTACTTAGCATCTGGTGTGAATTCTCAGATGGAAGCCAACATTTTCAAGAATTAATCCAGAACATGCTGAAACAGTCCAGAGCATTACTTGAAGAATGTGAGAATTCTAATGAAGAATTACATAAAAATGTGAGCACTGCCCTTTCTGCTAGGACAGGTGAAGTCTCACAGTGACACCGTTCAGCATTTCCAATGATGGAAGAACTTCATAGTTAGCAGGGATAGGCAAATCCAGCACACCTTGACTCGAATCAAGTCATGTCTCCGCCATGCGACAGAGTTGAAAATGAGTCGTAACAGGGGCACTTTCCAAGTTGCCTGGAGCATTTTCGCAACTTGAAAAGACTTGAGTCATGAGTTTTTTTGATACACGTCAGATGCAGAAAAAAAACGGGGCTGCTACTTAGGAGGACAAGAGGGAAAATCAGAAGGCGTGTAACAGGATTAATATCAGGAGGAGGAGACTCTGATGGATAATGCTGTTATTGTTAAAATATGAGATAGAAGAGGAACAGAATTTGTGGATTAAAAGACTGAAATTTACTTTGAGTGTAAACCTTAAAGAGAATTTTTATAAAATGATGTATAGATGGTATTTGACTCTAGGTAGATTGGCAAAATGTATGAAAATGTACCAAACAGATGTTGGAAGGGTAAAAGATAAGAAGGAATGTTCTATCACATATGGTGGACCTGTACAAAAGTGAAAAAAAATATTGGATTTTGATATACCAGCAAATGCAGTTGATATTGAAGGTAAATTTACAAATGAAACTAGAAGCCTTTTTGTTGGGAATATTGGATGATTCGATTCAGAAAGATTATGTATGTTTTTATATATGATAGCTGCTGCAAGAATATTGGATTTGGCAGAAAGGAATAAACTTTCTGGAAATGGAAATGGAAAAGGTGCAAAAGAGAGCGACTAAGATGATTACGGGGCTGGGGCACCTTCCTTATGAGGAAAGGGTACGGCGTTTGGGCCTCTTCAGCCTAGAAAAGAGACGCTTGAGGGGGGACATGATTGAGACATACAAAATTATGCAGGGGATGGACAGAGTGGATAGGGAGATGCTCTTTACACTCTCACATAATACCAGAACCAGGGGACATCCACTAAAATTGAGTGTTGGGAGAGTTAGGACAGACAAAAGAAAATATTTCTTTACTCAGCGCGTGGTCGGTATGTGGAACTCCTTGCCACAGGATGTGGTGCTGGCGTCTAGCCTAGACGCCTTTAAAAGGGGATTGGACAAGTTTCTGGAGGAAAAATCCATTATGGGGTACAAGCCATGATGTGTATGCGCAACCTCCTGATTTTAGGAATGGGTTAAGTCAGAATGCCAGATGTAGGGGAGGGCACCAGGATGAGGTCTCTTGTTATCTGGTGTGCTCCCTGGGGCATTTGGTGGGCCGCTGTGAGATACAGGAAGCTGGACTAGATGGGCCTATGGCCTGATCCAGTGGGGCTGTTCTTATGTTCTTATGTTCTTAACTTACAATTCTTTTTAAAGATAAGCCAGTAAAATCTTTTATGGATAATTGGAAACCATTCATGGACTTCCTGCGCATTGAGGAGAAAATGGGCCAAATAATCTAAGCATTTGATGAGTAGACAGGAGTTAATTTTTATGCTTTTTAAAATTTTTTTTATTTGTCTGGAAAATGCATTTTATCAGTGTAGATTTTAAGATTTCATAATTAATTTTTTGTATGATTTTGTACTAGAACAAAGAAATGTAGTTCAAGATCTCCGCACTTGTCACATAATTTGCAATATCTTTTTAATCTTTGTGCGTGTGCGTTTGCTTTTAATAAAACTAAAAAATTAAAAAAAACAACACGGGACTGCTGTATGTGTTGGAGTTCTCTTTAAACACTCCTCTACTGTCCCATGCCATCTATAAACAGGACAGGAGGTGGTAAGATGGACTGCAAGGGAACGGGGACAGAAGCGGCAAGAGGGAAGAGGTCACATGCAACAGCTGTGAGGCTTACCAGGACGACCCAATCCTTAGCAGATGTACTCAGAAGTAGTTCCACTACAGCAGGTCATTCAATGGGGCTTCCTCCCCCCAAGTAGCAATGTAGCTCACAGCAGCCTTGTGGTTGGAAAGCATGATTGCTACGAACCTTCCCCCCCGCTTCCATGCCTTCTTTTTCCCTGGGCTTTTTCAGCCAATTTCAAGACAAGAACCCCCTCGGGATCCTCCTCCTGCCCTTCCTCATCCAAAGAAACACACTAGACCACCCATCCTTCGTCCGATGTCCATCGATTCCTTCAGAGATGGGTAAGACTGCCTGCTCCCGCCTCCCCCCCTTCTCCTTGGATGTGAAAGCAAACATTAACCCTTCCCTGCCTCCTGGCTGGAACCTCTCTGCTGCTTGCCTGGTCTGAATGGTGGCCCCATGGCATCTTTCATGCTGCAAAAAAGTAAGCAAGCACACCCAGACACAGACAGACTCAAGTCTGCATGTGTGGGGACCGAGTGCTGAGTCAGTGGCCTCAGACGTGAGTCAATTCCTGAGTCACTGGCACAGCTGACTCGAGTGTACACGAGTCAGCGAAAAATGCTGACTTTTGCAACTTGGACCTGAGTCACCTGACTCAAGTTCCCATCCCTGATGGTTAGTGAGGAGTGATTTCGTGTGTTTTTACCTGATTGGCAGTGTCTTCCCGTGTAACCAACTGGGCATATGCAGGAATAGCTGTTGCTGCCAAGATCCTTACATGTGGCTCCATTTTCACATGGTCTCAGAAGACAAGGGGAAGGAGCTGTAACAGCAGAAAATGGTTCCATTTATCACACCCAAGAAAGGTACTTTAAAAATAATAACACAGAACCTAACGCATGATTTCCAGTTCTACTAATGCAATCCTACTTCTGGCTATTTTGATAAACTCAGACGAAGCAGCTGAGCTCAGAACATCCACCTAAGGTTGAACCTAGATCACTGACCAGTATTTTTGGTTGCTATCCCAGATAGATCCAGCACCCAACTTTGTTTTTCATATCATGCTCTGCATTAGGCTTTTATTTTTATTTTCTTAAACTTCTGTAATGAAAAGCCTTGTAAATCAACCAAATCTTCAAGATTTACTTTAGTGTTTGCTTCAGCAAAACAACTTAGAATTTACTGAAGCTCAAGGCAGTATTTCTATATAAACAAATAACCATAAACGATACCGCAGGAGATAACCTAAGGCTGCAATCCTAAACACACTTTCCTGAGAGTAAGCCCCATTGAACAAAATGCAGGTTTTGCACAGGTTGCCAAAACGTTTTCCAAAGATCTCCAACAAGAAAGTTAGTGTGTGTGTGTCTCTCTCTCTGTTCATTCATGAAATTTCTTGGACTCAGAAGGTTAGAGGCCAAGCTTTTACATTCAGAGATGCTGCTGCTCCGGTAAAAAGGTCCCCAAGACAAGAATTTCTCTCCTTCCATACCTATCTCACAGTGGCGCCCAGCATATCCTGGGAGGCAGTCACATTTGTATTTGCCAATATAGTGGAAGCAGGTACCCCCATTCTGACAAGGTCCAGAGGCACAAGGATCAGGTTTACCTGCAAGAACAAGAAGCAGGAGAATTACACAGCATATTATTCCAAGGTACTGTACTCCCTGGTGTCTGCCCAGTTATAGCAATTGTTGCAACACAAGCAGCAGGAGATACCTATCTCACAGTGCTTCCCCGTGAAACGGTAGGGACAGGTGCAGTGGTATTCGCCATCTGATTCCTTACACGTCCCTCCGTTGCGGCACGGCCCGGAGCTGCACAGCTTTGGCTTTGCTGGGAAGAGAAAAGCATTAGGGCTGGGTTAGAAGCCCATTTAAAAGCAGTATCTCCTGCAACAGAGGTGGATGGAGGAGCTCCCCTCCTCTAGTGGGCTAAATGGATTCTTGACACCTCAATGACCAGTCCAGTGAAACTGAATGGAAAACACAATTCTTCACACAATGCATGATTAATTAATGAAAATCATGATGGTGAAGGTCACTGTTTTAAAGTAGGATTAAATTCTTCCAGGAGATGTCTATCAACAGTTATTAGGATAGTTAAAGTGAATCTTTATATTCAGAGGCACCATGCACTGAACAGCAACTCCTGAAGAGACCTGTTTCTCTCAAGACACTTCGGAAAGACATCTGGTTGGCCACTGTGGGAAACAGAATGCTGGACTCGATGGACCTAAGGTCTGATTCAGTAAGGCTCTTATTATGTAATAAACTCTGCTGCTTCCACTACTGATGAACAACTCTTGATTGTGCATTAAGCAGCTGAAGCTGCAAAATGGATTACCTAAGAAGAACCCTGGTTTTAGGCTCTTTGACCTACAGATCACAATGAGAAGATGTGTCAGGGAGCACATAAGAGAACAAGATACTTGTATCCTGCACTCCCTTGCACCCAGCATATTTCTAGAACCAGATAGATAGCTTATTTCTAGAAACAGGTTGCATTAATCCATCATGGCTTGTAACCGTGATGGACTTTTCCTCCACAGATCTGCTCAATCTCCTTTTAAAGGCATCTAGGACAGGTGTCCTCACCACATTCTGTGGCAAGGAGTTCCACATTAATTAATTGATTCATTACACACTGGGTCAAGAAATATTTTCTCTCCTGAAGGACTCTTAAGCATTACTCCAAACACAAGAACTAGTGAACAAAGCCATACGCCAACCATTTTCAACCACTGTGCCATGGCACACTGGTGTGCCGCGAGTGGTCCACAGGTGTGCCACAGGAATTTGGGGGAAGGTCATTTATCAATAGGACCAATGGGAGATGTGAGCCCCCACTGGCTGCATGGTGTGCCTTGTCAATTGTCAGAAACCTGGTTTAGTGCCTTGTCAGTGTGCTGTGAGATGGAAAAGGTTGAAAATCACTGCCATAAGTGATACTTTAAATAGGACAAATCCAGGAAAATCAGTCTGATTTCAACTTCCCTTTGAACCTTAACTCTCCCTAACATTTCCTTAGCAATTAGGTGTTAACTTGCGTACAAAAAACTCCAAAAAATGGATTATTCTCCCACGGCAAGCGCATTTGATGGTTTTACCTGAAAGCACTGAGGATGCCATTAATGTTGCCCTTGGTGAGAAAGAATATTATTGTTCTTATCTGGGTCCTTTGTCAATCCCGTATTATTCTGGCTGGCTACATAAAAGCCCTACTCAAATTCATCCACAGGAGAGAAAAAGAGCAGGGCCATTGCCTGCAACCAATTCCCTCACCCTGTACTCAGGGAAAAAAGAGTGCCTCTTATTTATGGCACTGGGGTCAGATTTGGTTTCTGCTTTTTCACCAAGATCTTGTGAGTACCTTTCTCACAGTGTCTGCCGATGAACCCTCGGGTACATTCACAGGTGTAGGAGTCCTCTTGAGCTTCACATGATCCTCCATTCAGGCAAGGCTCTGAGTCACATGGAGATGGTGGCACAGCTACAAAAGCAGACATGGCCTCACATGGGCTGATGCTAAATGAAAACCCCACCTGCCCCACGGAAAGCAGCTCAATTAAATGACATGGAGAAAAGGACACACATCTCTGAATTAAGAAACCAAGAAGTTCTCCAGCCCATAATTTCTTGTTTCTTAGGATGTTTATTTATGGGGATATGAGAAGCATCCATTAAAGACTGAAGGTTTACACAGTGCATGGTATCTGCCCCAGACAAGGTAGCTTTTTAGTAGGTCATGTGTTGAAGCTACACAATTATATATGCCAATAAAGGTATTATTGATTAAGCTACACAATTTCCTTTCATTATGAAATAAATAATTCTTATAGCATTTTTCAAAATACAAAGAGATTTAGGCTGCCATCCTATATACACTTTCCTGGGAGTAAGTTCCATTTAACTTAATGGGGCTTACTTCTGAGGAGACAAGCAAAGGATTGTGCTGTTACGGTTCTTATTTCATTTATTCGAGAAAGAGCAACTTGCTCAGGGTCATGAAGCTGGATCTCTCATAGGTGATTCACATGAAATGCTTAAAGGACAACAAAGAAAGCACCAGTGGCTCATACACCATCTTTCCACTATTTCATGTCGCACACATTGTCACATTCACCTTCCAGCCTAATATTTTACCATAGCAATTCCCAAAGACCTACTTGGACTTTGGGACAGCAGGTGAGTGTTTGCATGGGTAGGGCCTGGGGTGGGGGTGTCCCAACAGCACTGCAGCGATTGCGGTGCCATGGGAAACCAGGGGCTTTCTCCCCTTATTTAGGGTCTTGCTGGCCTTGGGGAGGGTCCGGAAGGCCTGCGGCTCCCTCTGCAGACCTCCCTGATGTTGAAAATGGCTCCGCTAGGGGATCGGAACGCACTTCCAGTTTTCACGCGAAAACAGGAAGTGTGACCTGATCCCCAAATAGAGCAATGTTCAGCATTGGGGATGCCCACAGAGGGGGCTGCAGTCCTCCCAGACCTTCCCCAAGGCCAGCAGAACCCCCCAGGTAAGGGGGAAAGTCCCTGGGCTCCTGCCCAGGGTTCCTGCTGCAATCCCACCACTGTTCTATCAACTGCACCACACCCCCAAGTCTTTACTCTGTTCTCCTTGATGTTGATGGTTCTGTTCCAAATAAATTCCCTTCTCAGCACATGGAAATTTCGGCCAGATCTAATATCCAGTTATCAGAGTGGGCCAGCTTCTCTGTATGTAGCAAGGAATCCCTCCCACCATGTTGATTCTCACACTAAAAGCACACACTGAAGTTTCTAGATTGTGGGTCCTACTTACTGTGGTTTGTGCTGTAATCTGTGTGGCACACACAGAGGTAACTGCCACCATACTCCATGCAGTAACCTCCATCTGGACACTGGGTGTTCATATTGCAAGGTGTAGTCGTCACTTCTGTGGGGGGAAAACAGCAATTCTCTGTCACACAATCCAGTGCAATACAGACAATTAAGGTTACCAGTTAGGTCAGCAGAGTTACAGCCCAATCCTATCCACACTTTCCTGGGGGTAAGCCCCAATGACTCTGATGGGACTTACTTCTGGGTAGACATGCATAGGATTGGGCTGTTAATCTTCAGCTGACATATTTTACACAATAAAAAAGATGCAGAGGCCAGTTAAAATGGTGGTATGGGTGCATGCTGCAAGTTGTTGTTGGAACAGACCTTCATCCTCCTGTCATTCACAAAAATGAATAATCTTTGCCTCCCTCAGAACAATCTGCTTTAATGCTGCTTATAGAGCTATTCATTTATTTAATGCATTTATAACCCGCCTTTCCCCCATACAGTGTGCACCCAAGGTGGCTAACAAAACACACACACACAAAATGTTCACACACAACATAAAAATGAACATTAAAACAGCCCTCATCATAAATAGAAACAGTAAACAACAATCAAACCATCAAAGGCAGCAATAGGTAGTAAGCTGCAAGGAAACAGCAGTAAAACAGCAAGCAGAAACAATTAACACTAATCACAGTACACAGTTTCTGAGAGAAAGCACTATGACTCCCAACTCCGGGGGGCTGAGTCAAACATTGCAGCTTGTATGCAGACTGGCATATTTCTGCATGGTGGCACTTCATGCAGGGCTTGCAATATCTGTTAAAGGGCTTCCCACGCCTATCATTCCTATTGTGTGGAGAGTCTCAACACCAACACTAATATCCAGCATGATTCTACAGGGCAGGCTTAGCTCCCAGTGCCATCAAGAACAGTGTGGCAGGGAGAAGTTCCTGCAGTGATGAGGGAAACAGCATGTGCCGTGCCCCTCCTTGTTACACACCTATTAAAAAGCTCTGCACAGCTAGCAATCTTAGATGGAACTCCTATGTTACTCATCAAGATTTACAGACTATTATTTAGAGGTCTGCGCATCACAAACGTTTAGAGGCTATGCCTGCACATCATGCCAATCTTTGCATATCATGTCATTGTTAAGATGAACACTACACAACACAGGAAATGTGTTTCAGAGTTCTCATCTAGGAGACATAGTTGGAAAAATACCATGGAAATTCACCTAAGAGCAAACCACAGGAATTTAATGGAAGTTTAGCATTATGTTCTTATATTCACTTGTCTTGATCTTTTTCAGCCAGCTCCAAGCCCACACTGTTTCTTGCACGGCTTCCACACAGATCTCTACATCTAGTTCTCAGTTTTAACTAGCCTCCTCTCCATAGTGAAACCTTCAGTACTCCTGTCCTGTTTAAGTCATGCCCATGCTTCCCATTTTGCTGTGGAGCACAATCCAGAGAAGTCTGCATCACCCCATACACCCAGAGTTTTTGATACGATTACTTTAATGCAGTTCCCTGCCCCTAACCCTCAAATAGGATTGCAACAAGAAGCAAGATCACTGATCCTTTTTCCAGGCTTCTGTCCTGGAGAAAGGAAGATATACCTTTTTGATTGGATTTGCAGGACTAACTTGGGTTAGCCTGGAAAGCTTCGGCTGAAATAACTCAACATCTCTTAAGAGGGATATTGCAGTTGAGGGTCACTAACCTAACTATAGGCAAAATCAAGGCAGTTTACTCTCCAGATTTTTACAAACACAGTCCTATCCATTCCTCTCCCCCCCCCCACCTGCCCCCTCAATGCAGTAGCAGGATGGAAATCGCAGTCCAAGACTTGAAAACAATGGCAGGTTCACAGGGCAGCGCACGTAAGATTGGGCTGTAAGGTTGCCTGCACAAGTCTAGTAACTGGGGAAGAATTGGGTTTATACAGGAAACATATTACAGCAATAGTCATCCACTGCCTTATATTCAAGAGTCTCCTTAAGATACAGATGTTCTCCCTGGATTATCTGGACTTTCCTCCTCTCTCATACATCTTGTCTTTTTACTTTGATTATATAGTATAGGCAGGGACTGCGTTGTTTTTGTACATTTCCATATAGCACGTAGAAATGTTAAGCATTTTATTAATAAACTTTTTCCTACCAAATTCACAAAGAAGCCCAAAATACCCAGGTGGGCACTGGCATAGAGTGATGTTTCCATCTAGACATCTTCCTCCATTTCGGCACTCGCAGTCCTCTGAGAGCTCTACAAAAAGGCAAGGGGGGGGGGAGACTAATTATTAGGCTCATCTGTGCCAGCAAAAGCTCCGCTATTGAGGCCCTTCCTGACCCACACCAATAACTCAGCACACACAACTCAGGCTTGCTGAGAAGAGGGATCTGGATTAGGTTTGGCTGCAAACTTTGTGGTGACAGAACCTTTACTCCCTTTCTCATGACCTCAGATATTTACCTTAATTAACACCCAAGAGACTACAAATTACAAACCAGCTGCTGCTCCCCAGTGGAGTCATCAAGCTCCACCTATCAAAGGCTCCCTTGTGGTAATATCTATGCTGTGTTCGGAGACTCTAATGAGCCTTGCTGCTTCTTTTCAAAGAAATACCCTACAAGCAACTCATTCTCCCTACCTTTCTGGAGAATGACTAAAATGTCATTATGTAGCATGTTACATAGCCCCAACAGCTAACACCCCCCCTCCCCAAAACACACTTTTTTACTTAGGCTGCCTGGCCTCCACTGGGTCTCCCTCAGATTCACTAAATGCCAAAAGGTGTTTGATACGGTCCCTCACTAAAAGCTGATGAGAAAACTGCACAGTCAGGGAATAAGAGGACAGGTCCTCTCATGGATTGGGAACTGGTTGAGGACCAAGAAACAGAGAGAGGGTGTCAATGGGCAATTGACAAAAAAAGTGGAGAGAGGTGGAAAGTGGAGTGCCTCAAGGATCTGTCCTGGGACTGGTGCTTTTCAACTTCTTCATAAATGACCTGGAAACAGGGATAAGCAGGGAGGTGGACAAGTTGGTGGATGACACTAAACCTTTCTGAGTGGTGAAGACCAGAAGGGATTGTGAAGTGCTCCAGAAGGATCTCTCCAAACCGGGAGAATAGGCAGCAAAATAGCAGTTATGTTTCAATTTAAGTGTAAAGTAATGCACTGGTGATGGGAACCAAAGTGAAAGGACAGTGGCTTCACTATGCATAAGCAACCTCATGTCTGTCCCTCACAACTTGGTACATGTCCAGGTACAATCAGTAGCCGCTGCAGGTCTGTCGGCTATGTGCAGTGTGCCCACCTTTTGCACTTTTCGCACACTTTCGCACACGCTCTAGCAAGCGTAGGGGAGGGATTGGTGCGTGGCTTCTTGCTTTTCCAAGATGGGACAAACCAGACAAAACACAGGCCCACAGTATCGCGTTCAGTGGGCAACTTATGGAGAATAAATTAATACTCTGTGCAATGGTCGAAGTGGTCAAGATACAACTTACGGAGGTGGTCAATATAGAGAGGTTGGTCTCCCATAGTGTAAATGCAGTGTCTGTCCATACTGTGAAAATTAGGTCAACTTAAGGAGGTGGTCAATATAAAGAGGTGGTCAACTTTGGAGGTTCTACTGTATAAAATTAAAATATTGAAATGAATGGGGACCCACTTAAAATTGGCTCACGGCCCACCTAGTGGGTCCCGACCCACAGTTTGAGAAACACTGCTCTAGTCTAACACCAGGAACCTCCTCTTCCCAAAACAAATCTTAATAGGAATTTAACTGAGAGAGTAACCGACATCTTAGAACACAACTTCTTAAATGCAGACATAGCAGAGCAATTTCACTTAGGTAGATATGAATGTTCAGGCATGATGTATAGTATTAACAGAATTTACCATCAAACAGGGAATGAGGGTGCACAATTGCCTCTCCCTGCCATCCACTCTCCCAGGTTGGCAAAGGGGCACTGATAGCGAACAACCTGGCTCAGTGAAGGAGCAGCTGTTCAGACTAGGTGTCACACAAAGCCTGCTATTAGACGGAGCAAGTAAATGAAATACAGTTGATCCAGCACAGGCTGGGTGTCCGGGGTCACAACCATCTCCATTAGGTGGGACAATCTTCATCACACACAATCACTATTTGTCTCTTTTCTGGAGGGCTACCAGGGCTGTCCTACTCACCATACTGACAGTTGTTTCCATAGTAGCCTGGAGAGCATGTGCAGATGTAGCGCCCTGGACGGATATAGTTGCATGTCTGCCGGTTCCTGCAGTTCCTGCCCTCACAGGCTGATGGATCTAGAGCGGAGAAGAGTAGGGAGCCTCAGTACAGCCCAATGCAGCCGAATAACTAAGCAGATCAAAGTACAGGGTTGGGCCTAAGTCTGACAGGAGCATCAGAGCAATGAGAAGAGAGACACAAGAGTCCGCCACTGAGAGAGTCTGGCTATGTGGGGAGGAGACTGCCGTCACGCAGTTATGAAATCAGGGCACCTGTTTCACAACGTTGTCCTGTGAATGGCGCCACACACACACAGGTATAATTGTCCACCAGGTCCATACATCGCCCACTGTTGAGGCACGGGTTGGACTCGCATTCATTTATTTCTGAAAGAGAAACAACAAAAAGATCAAACCTGAAAATCAATTGAACAATTAGCCACAGATAAGGCTCTTCTAGGCCTCTGTGTAGGTATATTTTAAAGGTTTCCATTCATGAGCCTGGAGCTCCCTGCTTAGAAACAAAATGAGGCGGCACAATCCCATTGAGCTGCTGCACCACCAGAACTCACGTTTCAGTGGTGCAGTGTACTTTACAGCTGCTGTGAAAGGTGACATGCCATAGAACACGGCCAGGCTATGGCAAGCATATGTGGCCATATGCCAGTGGCCCACCAAGGAGCCCTGGTGCCAGTAAGTCAGTGTGGAGAGCAGGTAGGGCCATGGGCAGAACAGGGCAAGGAGGGGGTGGAATGGGATGGAGACCAGGGTAGAAAGGGCATGGATCAAGGACAGAAAGAGGTGAGTGGCAGCAGTACTGCCAATATCCTCTCCTACTTCCTGGTCTTGATTTGCTTTCCTGGGTCCACTTGGACTTCCGCCAGCAAAATCAATGGTGCAAATCCAATTCAGGTTCATTCAGATTCATTCAGGTAGCAGAAGTTTAACCCCAAGCAAGAGAACAAATGTTCCCTTGCCCAGATGAGATCTCTGGGGCCTCCCCTCTCCACAAGATGCAGCGTGTACTCTGGTGGTGCAGCTGCATAAGTGGGAACAGGAAACTAAAAACTAGTTATAATTGGGCTGCCCGGGCCACCAATATTGATAGTAGCAAGCACTGAACATTATTCTACTTATTGAAGAGAAGAACGAAACCCCCGGGCATGCAGAACTGGAGCTGCTGACCTGTGGCCAGGAGCATCAAGACTCTGTGCTGTCCAACCACTGCTAGTAGAGCTGCACTGACTTACTTTAGAATACATTCAAGATTTCTCCTATTGCCTCTCAACCAAATGCCTTCCCTACACATGCTCCTTTAGAGCCCAATCCTAAACTCAGAGCATCGGATTGTGCTCTAAGTGTCACAAACAGGCTGTAAGGCACACCTGCAACACTCAGTGCCAGGTCAGCATTGGCACTGGTTGAACACCAGTGTGCACTGAGCCAGCACCAGCTGGAGGCCCACTGCACGGAGGAAGGGAAGAGCTCCAAGCAGTGGAGAGGTCAGGCAGGCAGGAGGCATTCCGGGGGGGGGGGGGAACTGGGACAGGAGGAAGGTGGGATTGGTAGAGCTCTTTTCCACTGTATCCTGAACCCTGTGTTGGGTCTTCTGGCCTGACACAGGGACTCTCAACTCTGCACCTCAAAATAGCCAGCGCCTGCTTGAATAGCCCATTACGGGGCCTGCACCCTTGCTTGGGAGAAGGGGATGAATGTCTCCCTCTCCCGAGGAGATGTCGGTGGCTGCCCAGAGTGCATAGGATGCAGCAGCAGCCATTTTGGTGCCACTGCTCCTCTGGGCACCGGGAAGCTCAGGATTGGGCTGTCAGCTCACCTGTCTCACAAGCTTCTCCAGTAAAGCCTGGCTGGCAGAGACACACCGCTGTTCTGTTCACTACTTGGCATTCACCACCATTCTGGCATTCTTTAGCTTCACATGGAGACTCCTCTGTGATGTTCCAGCAAAGGAAAAGATTATTAAATTACGACAAAGGATCTGCCGTTCCAAGGACACCGCGAAAAAACCATGCCCTAGAGTTTTCCCAAGGGTGAAAAATGTTCTCCCCTTTACAGCCTTCACATATGCATGCCACTCTGACAGTCAGAATTAGTAGTGTCTTATGCCAACATGAGCAGACAGGAATCAGAAGCTATGTGGAGTCAAGGGAATGAAAGGGTATGGAAAGTTATCCACCTAAATCCACCTGGTTCAAGTACCTTTTCAGACATATACACTGTTTTCGCCTTCTGAAGTCTGTGCGCGCAACAGAAACAATAGTGAGAGATAACGACCACCTCTTGTGACATGGCTATACTTCTGAGAGTCCCCTGGACTGCAAGGAGATCAAATCAGTCAATCCTACAGGAAATCAACCCTGACTGTTCACTGGAAGGACAGATACTGAAGTTGAAAAACTTTGGTCACCTCATGAGAAGGCAGAACTCTTTAGAAAAGACCCTGGTGCTGGGAAAAATTGAAGGCAAAAGGAGAAGGCGATGGCAGAGGATGAGATGGTTAGATAGTGTCACTGAGGCAATGAACATGAATTTGGAGAAACTCTGGAAATTAGTGATAGACAGGGAGGCCTGGCATGTTGTGGTCCACGGGGTCATGAAGAGTCAGACACAACTTAATGACTAAACAACAACTACTGTACAATTTATAGATTTGCAGCCTACAACTCTGGCAAGGCTGGCAAGGTGGCAACTGAATTCTGAAACAAAATACACCCCAAAAATCAAAATGTTTAAGAAAACATCTTTCAAGAAATGGGTAGGATATCAAGCAGTCAGGAAGACCCCATTCATCTGGCGTTGTTCATACCTCATTTACGCACGTCACTCCCTCCCTGCCACTCACTGCACACAAGAATTAAGTGAGCAGCATACTATGAAGTGTGCTGCATGTGACTATTTCTTTAAAAATCAGTGGGTGAAATCTTTTACATTAAATAACTTTCCTTTAGGGAATGCTCTAGCTAGAACAAAGAACCTCTAACTGGAGCATTATGTTTGAAGGCATTGTCAGAGCAATGGTTCAGGTATGCTCTATAGTTAATTCAGTTACAGGTATAGTTTTGTGTGGCATGTTTTAATGGTTAACAGAAATTATGTAATATGCACATGTATGTTTAGCAAATCTATGAATTAGAAAATTGGAAAGTTGTTTTAAATAAATGATTTAGACTGAGTTTTTTGCTTCATGATTTAAATCAGTGGTGCCCAGTCACAACCGTGGTCCTCCAAAAATGTGATCCCTGTCTGGACTGCAGCTTTTGGTTCCACATCTGTGTTCTTCTGGTAGACCTGGGCTCTGGGACGTTCTAGGTAGTTGCATCTGTAGCCTGGCATCCCAGAAGGCTGTGCAACAGGATGCCTGGACAGATGTGACCGCCCAGAGCCCAGGTCTACCAGGAGAACATGCTGTGAAGGAGTGGAACCAAAAGATTCTCTCACTGTGCAGAAGGATTCTGCTGAACCTCAGATCTGGCCCCCGGGTTGGGGTTCGACCAGCCCTGATTTAAAACAATTATTTCAATCAATTCACCTTATTTCAGTGTAAAATTAACTCCGGAAGACTTTAGCACTGATTTGCGCAGAACCTTCACTCCCATCTTTTGTCCTGTCCCCAGACTATAAGAATTGCAATGAAGAAACACTAGTGCAGGCAGGCATAATAATCACTTTGCAAGATAGCCATAAACTGTTATCTGATTTCATTTGACTTGCCATTACATGTTTCTCACCAATATTGCATGTCACTCCTTTAAATCCTGGTGGACACTGACAACTGAAGCTGTTGATGCCATTGATACAGGTGGCTTTGTTTTGACATGGGTTGGAGGCACACTCATCCACTTCTAAACAACAACAGAGGAAAAGCTAAAATACTCAGAGAAAGAGAAACACTTTGTAGCCAATATCATGTGTAGTAAGTCAGGTATGCCTATTTTTATATATGCATCACTTCCAGGAGTGGGCTCTGCATGCAAAGACAGAAGAAGCCTCCTATCAATGTCTTCCATTATGCCAAGTTGGTTTAGGTAACAAACTCCTGTCAATAGCAACAGTTTGGATGCCTTTGTGGAGGACCATAAAGTTACTAGGCAAGAAAGGCCAACAAGGTCAACTCCTCAACATTGTGGCAGTATTCAGTGTGGTAAACTAGCTTCCACTGTTTCTGGAATATATACCATAAGAAAGTCATTAATATGATCCACCACCACTCCCTTAAACAAGGAACTGTCTAACTGCAATGCACTAAAAACAAATACTGAGGATACTTTTGGGTATCAGTTCCTCAGGAATTGGAAGGAAAATGGAACAGTTTTCTGATATAAAATAGAACTTCACAGAATTTCAGGCTTTTGTCTCTACTCTCCCTGCCACCATGTGTGCGAGAAAGAGAGTGAAAGGCTCTACTTTCACATGAAGAACGAATCATAGTTCCCTGTTACATATGAAGATAAGGATCCCCATTTTGTTACCTAGTTTGATATCTTGCCTTGACCTAACTCTAGTCACCAAACCACAGTTATTCGGGTTTGTAAATAACACGGAACTGCAGTCTATTCTTGAAATGCAAATAGAAGTTTTCACTTTTCTTCTCTGACACGTGAGGAAAAAACAGAGGAGCCATAGCTCTGTGAAAGAGCATGCAAAAGGTCCCAGATTCAACCTCTGGCATCTCCAGGTATGCCAGAGGAAAATCTTCAGTCTGAACCCTCAGCAGACCACTGTCAGTCAACGTTACTAGATGGACTAATGGTCTGACTCAGTATAAAGCAGTTGCTTACATTCCTATGATACTCCAGGGTTCATTCTCTCAGTGGGAAACCAGGGTTCTCCATTATGTCTGAACTTGGATACTGAATTAGTCTGCTGGTACATCTAATTCAGGACTGCCTCAGGAAGGAACCTTTCCCAGGTCTGCCAGATCTCAGATTCTTTTAACTGGAAAACTGGGGACTGACCTGAGAACCTTCTGCAAGCAAGGGAAGTGCTCTACCATTGTTCTCTAGCCTCTCCATAAAAGGTTATGAGCAAGACTTACCAATTTGGCATCGCTTTCCAGTGAAACCAGCCAGACAAGAGCAGGAGTAAGAGGGATTTCCTGTGATGCAGTCCTCAATACACTTTCCTCCATTCAGGCAAGGGCGGAGTGTCAGACACACCGAAGCTGTAAAAAGAAGGAAACCCACCATTCAGCAGAAGACAACATGATTAGAAAACTCTTGCAGCACAATTCTATGCTTGTGTACTCAGAAGTACGGTCCAATGTACTCAATAGGGCTTACTCTCAGGTAAGTATATATAGGATTGCAGGCTTATAAAATGTTGCAGTAACAATGAATTGAGCCAACGGCCTTTTTCCTTGTGGCCTTCAATTCCTGTTCTCTGTGCAATTAACACACTGGACTCATGGATGGAAATTCTGCATTAACCGAAAACTGGAACAGGTTTAGGCATAAAATCAGCATAAAAGGGAATGATGTTTTGTAGAAAATAAATCTTTGAGTTAAAAACAAAACAAAACTGTTGCCTTTTTACTTTTTTGCTCTCAGCTGTTATACCAATGTTTTATCTGCCCGGTGAAAGACATGCACTAAAATTTTTGAAGATCTAACTGCTGACTCTGTAATTCCAAATTAAGCTTATTTTATTATAACTACAGTCAATCTTTCACGAAGTTAAATTTTATTGTAAGTTCTTGGAAAGCCTTTTCTACTTAGACATTTTGCATGTCGGACAAATGCTGAAATAAACCATCTACTTCATAACCCACCACCTGTCCCAAGTGTTACATGCGTTCTATCTGGTCATGCTCTTTACCCTTTGGCATAATGCAATATTTTATGAAAAAACCAACAATCAAGACTGGGTAGCAAATTCCTCAACAGAGGAAAATTGAACAAATTTGGGCAAAATTATTATTTTAAACAGGTTTTCAAGCAAAAAATGGTAAGCCATGCCAAAATGGTTTAGGGTACTGTTTCTCAACCAGTGTACGGGAACCACCAGTGAAACTTGAGGTGGTGTCTGGTGATACTTGCAAAACCGCTGAACACCTGCTGCCCACCAGCAAGACCAGGAATGTGATTCAACAGAGGAGGAGGTAGGAGGCTCGGCTCAGCAGGCAGAGCTCCAAAGCATGCTTTTCTGCACTCAGAAAAGCCCTTCCATCCAACCTGAGTCTCTTACTGGTGTTTGTTGCATCACATCTGGCCTTCTGACCCAGAAGTAGCAGGTGATGATGTCATCTTCAGTTACTTCTGGTGGTCCTTTGAATAGGTGAACCATGTGAAGTGGTACAGCAGAGGACAAACCTTGAGAAACACTGGTTTAGGGAAATATCAGTAACCCAACCAATGAAACTCCAGAGATATGGAAAGCTCAGGAGAAAAATGATAAGAGATCTTCTGGTAGGCATATACCCCAGGATGGTCAGATATGACCAAGTCTTCAGTGAAGAGTCAGGAAATAACTCAACAATGCCATGGATTGAGTAAATTCTGGATGCATCTTCTTGAAAGGATTTACAGATAATAGATATTCACAAGAAGTTGCAAATTGTCTTGACTTCACGTATACTGAAGTCACCTATAGTTTGAGACAAACTATTATATGTATATACAGAAACACTATCTTTAGGCCTCTCATCAACGTGATATACTATTTCACTATCAAACGGAATTGAAAGTGGCAACATGTCTAGTTTGACACTAGTATCTTCTGTCAGCAATTACATGCGGATGGACAGCAATCCTTAATAGAATTGAATGGATTGCGCACAGTTGAAATACAATCTTTCACCCTTACGCTTTGGGCTTATCTGTGTATTAGCATTCTGGAACCTTGAAACTGAATGCAAGATCGTACATTAACTTATGCAATCCATATGTACTTTCTCTGTGTAGCTTCATCATGACTGGTGTATTAAAAATTTCTTCCATTCTTAGACCACAAATTCCTGCAAGAGGGAGGTGCAACTGCTATGTACAATTCTGTGAATAAAGAAGTCCATGATACCTCCAGTTTCTGCTTTGTCTAAAAAGCTAGCTTGGGAAAACGCAGGCTGTCCCTCTGTGATTTCCACTGGTCATCCCTGCTGCATATAAATGCTAAATAGGCCTGTCAAAATGCAGTTTTTTCAAAATACTGTATCACTGTAAACATTGCAAGAAGAGCTGAACCTCCAAAGTATGGTTTATGTGGGGAATGTCAAGGGTCTCCTGCTGAAGATTTGTTAATTGATTAATACTCTACTTTTCAAATGCAAATGATGGCATTTAAAGATATTTGCATATTGCCTACTCCTCCACATAGGTGCAATTTAAGATACCTAAGAAAATGTGAGATAGCTTTTGTTTAATTAAATTGCAAGTTACAAGTCACTGGTAAAAGGAAATGCCATCTTCTACATTGTCCTTACATTTGCACTAACACACCAGGATCAAAATAGCCTTGACAAATTTGCAAATATATGCCCTTAACTTACAGATGTATCCATCAAAATTTGCCCTCACCAAATTAAGCTTGGCCTCCATTGATCAATCAACCAAAGCGTTTGCTGATTAATCTATTTAAGTTTGCAGCCCTAGGTCAGAGGGTTCTTGAAGCATAATTGGCCCCAAGTTCCACTCCTGTCCAAGTTGTTGTTGCTCAAGAACAGCCTCAATGACTAAATTCTAAACTAATAACTGTGCACTCTCAAGAATTACTAAAGAAATTTTAAGTGAGAGGCAGAAGAGATCACACTCCTCAGATGTACTCTCTTGAGCTGTGTTCACTCCTAACAAGAATATTCCCACAATTTGGAATTTGTGCATAGATCAATGTATGCCATGTCCTGCTGGCCAATTTTTTTTTTTTTAATTGCATTCAAATACAGGAATAAGGAGATACATGTGCTCCACTCCAAACTACCCCCACTGTATGGCTGCCCCATTCATAAGTATGGGGATTTTCACAGGGACAAAGAGAAGGGCTGGAAGAATCGGTTTGGTTAAATAAACCTAACTGCTGTCCTCTTACTTGTGTTGTTGCAGCCCCCCACTTGCACCTGGGCATCATCGATTCTGAACACCCAGCGCCCGGGGATACCCACATTTGTCGTCATCTCCACGTCGACAATGTCATCAGTGCGGGATCCGGGGATGTTAAAATATCGTTTTCCATCACCGGCATTGAAACCTGCCTAGGAAGACAAGGGCAGAGAGTGAAACCTCTCGCTGGGGAAAGCAGGGCAGCTATGGGGAAAGGCAAGGGACTTCTCTCTTCCACAATGCCCCAGTGCCCTGCAGAGGAATGGACTGCAAGAACATAAGGAAGGGAAGCACCAGATTTCCCTACGCCTTGCTCAATGTTAATCATACAACCACCTGAAATTCTACTTTTTTGGACATGAGACCAAGCACAGCTCCCAGTACTACAACTTTTCTAATCCTTAGCTGGGAATAATAGATAAGAAATGGGTGAATATAAGAAAAGGCATGCTGGATCTCACTAAACATCTCAGTCGCATTTAGTCAGGCATCCTGCTTCCCTTAAAGGCCAACCAGATGCTACCCAGAAGCTTGCAATGAGGGCATGAAGGCTTCTTCTTCTTCTAGAGGTTCTGCCTTGACAAATTTCTTCCAGGCTCTGGTTGTCTTTCTCCATTTCTCATAATAAAGAATTCAGGATCATCCAATGAAACTGATCAGCAGTAAATTCAGGACAGACAAAATAAAGATGTCTCCAAATGACGCATAATTAAATTATGGAAGTGGTGATGCTCAACTTGGATGGCTCTAAAATGAGATTAGATATTAATATGGAAGATGGGTCTATCCAGGGCCAGTCCATCCATGGGGTTGACAGAAATGGCTGCTGCAAGCAGCAGACTGGCAAGGGTTGCCCACTTTCACCTGCCTGATTATCTCAACTACCAGAAGTGTGGAGGAGAGGAGAGTAGTGGGCTAGAGCATCTCCTCTACTCTATACTTCCTCTTCTGTTCTGTCCCTCTCTTGCGTTTCAAAATCCAGGCAATGAGAGGAGTAGAGGCAGGCATATCTCTAGGTAAGGGTAGAAGTAGCATTTGGCATACTGCCTCAGGCACCAGGAAGTCCTGGGTGTATCACTGGCTATTAGTCACAATTGCTATATGGAGCTTCCAGGTTCATAGGAGGCATGTGCAATTGAATGTTAGGTGCTGGAGGAGAAAGAATGGGAGTTACCACTATTGCCTGTGGGATTCTCGGAGGCAACTGGTTGGCTATTGTAGGAAGGAAGATGCTGGACTACACAGGCCTTCAGGATGCTGTTTTTTTGAGGCAATGTTGTAAAATAGTCACTTGCTTGACTGCCTGGAATAAGAATTGCTTTTCTGTGACCAGACTGGAAAGGTTTACGGTAGCTCGTTATTATTTTTCTTTTCTTTTAGGATGCAAACAACTAAAGTTGGCAGGGATTTTTGTGGGCCACTAACTTCAGTAGGCAAATGTGCAAGGTTGCTTTGAGGCAAGCAAGCTTTCTATCTCTGATCTCAGTTGCTTCAGCTGCACATGCAAAACCGAGCATCTTAGAAGATATCCCAATCTGTTTTGCATGTCAGTTATGATTAAAGACCTTGGCTGTGATACATGTTGAACTGTCAGCATTAAAAGGGGAAAAAGAGGAAGATCAGATGGTCTACTTATTGCAACCCTTCTCCCAAATGGCTCTTGGCACCATAAAGCCTCAGCAATCCCCACACATCAATGACTCATTTGCTGGAAAACACACAAAATGCGGAGCCTATTTTAATCCCCATTCATCTGCCCAGGGTGAATCCAAGAGAATCTTGGACTCTCTTGCTCCCTTCTGCGAAACAAGCACAATTCTGCTAACTCAAGCCAAGCAGCAGCCTTTGCCATGCTGAGCCATGAGGTGCTCGTGCCGAGACACTCTATCGCATTATTTGTTACGGCAACATGTTCTTGCAAATTTGGTCACAAGCTGATGGCTGGTGAAAATTTTTCAATTTTTTCTCTCTCGCTCTGGCTGGACTGGGGCAGGGTGTTTTTGAGGCACTGCACAGTGGTGTTATTCAGCCTTGGGGTTGCAACCCCAATGGGGTCATGAAGTCTCAGTTGTGGGCTCACAGCAATTAATTGAAACAAAGTAGGTTGAAGAACACTGGACTAGAGCACCACCAGGTAAAGGAGAACCATCTGGTGTAACCCTTTAGGTACCAGGAGATTGTGTCCCAGTCCTGCTCAGGTTCCTAGCAACTGTGCTAAAATAGCGTTCACCAGTGCCAGGTTTCATGGTAATTTTTCTGCTCTCTCTAATAAGAATATTTGGTTACAGTGAACAGTGCTGGGAAGGCATTACAAGGATGGGGAGAGGGTGGATAGGATCCTGGGAGGGGGGCAGGATGGCCAGTGGGTCCTTAGTCTAATTATTTATTTATTTGTTTGTGTTGTGGCACAAAAAAGGTGAAGACCACTGCTGTACAGAATCTAAAGCATGTGGGTTACTACTCTGTTTACAGTCATAAAAGCCTGCACTTCTGAATTTCTGGGATTGAAAGTGTGTCTATTTCCTTTACCTACAATTTCCTGCTTACTGGAGACTCCCAGATGAGAGCTGGCAGCCAGCCAAGCACAGATCAATTAGTGGTAAATTCACACATCCAAAAAGCCAGCGGTAAAAGAAAGAAAATAACACACATGGCTGAAATAAAAACACTAAGGGAAAGCTGTACTTGCTGCAGCCACTGCTGGACAGCTCTTATATGAAGGGAAGGAACTATGAGGCATTGGCCAAAATAAAGAGCTGTGGTTTCACTACAACAAAGTCCCTTATATGGTCTTAGTGGGGGGGGGGAGGGAGAGAGAGAGAGAGAGAGAGAGAGAGAAAGGGAAGTTGGGGCTGGTGATCACCTCGCTATTCCATGGTCCTGACATGGAATAGCAAACAGACTAAGTCTGGGAGAATGTGTGCCAGGTATTAGAAAGAAGACTTGCTTGCAAGGTGTGATCATGGAGTCTACCTGGGCCGCAATGCCTCCCAGGCCAGCTGAGTCTCCTCCGCTGCTGGCATGCATGCCAGTGGTCCAGGCGATTGACTCATAGTTGAAGATAGTGAAGGACAGCGTGCCGTCAGTGATGAGAACTATCTGGAAAGTATTTACCTAAAAGAAAAAGAAACACACTTCAAAGCAGAAGGAATGCCACAATGAACCAACTGCAGCATTTATTATCGGGGGGGGGGGGACGGGACATTTGTACATGCACAAACTGGAAGATCTGGCTCCTTTGTTCTTTGTTTGAGATTTTACGCATTTATTTAAAATACGCGTTTTAGAAACTGCAGTTGAGGGGTCAAGGAAGGCTGAGCTGGAATTTTAAGCAATGCTCCTGGCAGACAAGCTTTTAATAGCTGAGCCATCTTTCCTGTCTTTGCTGCTGCTTGCATTAAGGATTTTGTCTGCTGTTAGGTTTTCATTTATTCTACAGTTTGAGAATTTTAACTAGGTTGTTTTTTTTTTACTGCAACTTGTTTTGCTTTTTTCCCCTTGCTGCACCTTGAATACCTGCACAGTGCAAAGACAATTTCATTACTTGAAATTTCATTATCTGAAACCTCCACACAGACTGCTTTATGCAGGGGTCAGCAGCTCACTATGCTCTGGGTACATTCACACAATCTACAAACTATGGTAAGCTTGGATCACAAACATGAACTGAAGCCTGCCAAGGTTTATGCTTCCTCCTTCCCTTAACTTATGTGCATGTGTGCCATGACGCTCTGTTACGTTTAAACCAGGGGTCTCTAAACCCCGGCCTGGGGGCCAGATGCAGCCCGCAGCGAGCCTCTATCTGTTCCGCGGCCAGCCTCCTTGTCCCCTGGAAGCCTCTGGCCCACTCAACTGAACACGAACGGAGCTGTGATCTGGTTGCTTTTGGAGTGTGTTCTGAGGGCTGGTTGAATGAATGAGCCCATTCATTCAATTATTAACTCATCTAAGTTCCATCTCTAATTTATTTATTTAAATTTTATATTTAAATTTTTTTCTGGCCCTCAACATTGCACCAGATATTTGATGCGGCCATCTGGCCACAAAGTTTGGAGACCCCTGGTTTAAACCATGGTTTTGCCGTTTGTATGAAGCTGGGAACTGTGATTTAACTTGGATACATATACCAGTATTTGAAATCAAAATTAAACTTTTATTTCACACCCTGGTTTACAAGCCAGAGTTAAATTTCAGTTCCTGGATTTAGATAAGCTACAAAGTCATATTTATCAAACAAACCAGGTTGCAAACATCACCGCTTTGTGTCAGAGTTGAGGAGGAAAGGGAAGATAGGAGATAGATCCTGGACTCAGGATCCTGAAGAACCATAGCTTGTGGATTGCATGAACCAGCTCTTTAGCTTTGTAGCTTGACAAAGCCCCAACACACACACACACACACACACACAACTTACGGGTGAAAGTGAATTTCCTCCAAAGAAAGTGACTTGGTACCAAGTGGCTACAAATACCCATTGGGCAGAGAACTCTGGGAATTCTGGGAAATATTGCCAGATGTCCTTAGTGGCTCTCTCCAAGATGGTTTGGTCCTTGGTTTCCCGGTAATAGACTTGTCCTGCACGCCGGTTATCTACATCAGCCCAGAAAGCTGCAACCACACGTCGATCATTAGAGATGGGGAAAGCTACTGGTGTAAACTGAGACACCTCTTTCAGAAAAGAGATTATTCCATTGTTGTTAACCTAGACAAAAGAGAAGATGTTAAAGCATAGTGAAAAATAAGGTCAGCAACGAATTAAATCAAATTTCTTGACATTGTTCAAGGGAGCAAAGATTGCTATTCCTAAATGTTGCCTCTTGTATGCCTTCCATGGATGGTTTCAAAAACTGCAGAAGATTCTGGAGGACCTACCCTACAACACAGATCTGATACAAAGGGCACAATCCTAACCAGGTCTACTCAGAATTAAGTCCTATTTTGTTCAATGGGGCTTACTCTCAGGAAAGTGTAGTTAGGATTTCAGCCTTATTTTAGAAAGCTTTTTAAAATGAAATGTGTCCCCCTTCCCAACCTTTGAATTCCAGTCATGCTCCTCTTGTAGGTGCCAATGCCTACAGATGAAAAATGTGTGCCAAAAAATAACCAAGGAACTGCCTCTCTCTTCAGTCATCCTCCTTTCCCACTCTCCCAACCCCTGTGCCACTTGCTTGTTGCACATGAGGGCTAGTGAGCCATAGCCCAGGGGTCTGGGCAGGGAGGTAGAACAAGTCATGCCCTGTTCTCCTGCCGGAGATGGGCCAAAGGAAGGAGGAACAGCTGAAAAAACTGCAGCAGCCACAGTGATTTAAACAAACAGGGTGCAGTTCATTTGGGTCACTCTCACCTCAGAAGGCAGCAAAACTCAGCATTCCCTTCCTTGTTTTAAATAGGCCCCAGATTTATTCTGAAGGGACTGGGAGGAGGCAACGACTATTTGTTTCCTATTTGGTAAAGCAGACTATTTGTTTCCTATTTGGTTGGGGGGGGGGTACATACAGCAGACCTGCTGGAGTAGGCAAGCCACCTCCCTCCTTTTGAGGCAAAAACATTTCCAAGCAGAGACATCTCTATCATGACATGCTCTTTCACGGCTTACTATTCTACAGTTTCACCCCATCACTCTTTTGCTCAATATCCGTAACCAGGCCTACAGGGGCAATGACATTTCTTATTCCAAATTCCCAAAAGAATCAAGGATGCTAACTTGACCCCAGTCACACCTCTGGCCCAGCTTGGCCATTTCTGTGGGCAAGGAGACAGCATTCTCTCAAGCACCACTATCTTCCAAAATGACACTGCCTTGAAGCAGCTGCTCGAGGTAACAGCATCTGAAAGCCACATCCTCTCAATTAGGAGGCAGAGACTGCTGACAAGAACAAGTAGGTGCACATGTGAGTGAGTGAGGAGTACCAATCTCCTCTTTCTTTCTTTCTCATCTGCCCTTCAGATAGGTTGTGCAAATTATCTTCTATGCATAGACCATTCTGGTTGCCTAAGGTCAACTCAGGTGCCCAAGGGCTAGAATGGAACTGTAATCCCTGGCCTTCTAGTTTCCAATGGATAAAGGTTTTGGAAAACATTCCATCATGCAATCTTCTGACTGCATTCTGAAGACGCTCTGTCCAAGAAGTGTTGGACCGCATGTCCACATGGAAGTGTACCACATGGCTTTTCAGGGTCTGCAGGCCAGCTTGCAGTGGTTGGATTTTGTTTATGCCCCAGATCTGTTTGGGTTAGAAATTTTTTCACATAATCAGATTGAATAGATTTTCTTCTCTTTCCCCCTCCCCATTCCAGATTGCCTCAATAAGGGTTTTTTCTGCCTGTATAATCCAGAACCGTTTGCTTTGCAGATATCTCACTGCAAAGTTCTTATCTTTGACTGCACAGTCATTTGCAGTAAGGGCATGTCCCTTACAAGGAAAGGCTACAGCATTTGAGGTTCTTCTGTCTAGAAAAGAGGTGCCTGAGGGGGGACATAATTGAGACATACAAAATTATGCAGAGGATGGATAGAGAGATGTTCTTTTCCCTATCATACAACACCAGAACCTGGGGACATCTGCTAAAATTGAGTGTTGGGAGAGCTAGGACAGACAAAAGAAACTATTTCTTTACCCAGCATGTAATTAGCCTGTGGAATTCCATGCCATAGGATGTGGTGATGGCATCTGGTCTGGATGCCTTTAAAAGGAGATTGGACCTATTTCTGGAGAAGAAGCTCATCACAGGTTACAAGTCATAATGGGTATGTGCAAACTCCTGATTTTAGGAGGCAACCTCAGAATGCCAGGTGCAAGGTAGGGCACCAGGATGCAGGTGTCTTGTTGTCTTGTGTGCTCCCTAAGGCATCTGGTAGGTCACTGTGGGATACAGGAAGCTGGACTAGATGGGCCTTTGGCCTGTTTCAGCAGGACTCTTCTTATGTTCTTATGTAGTCTCCATGGTGTGGACTGATAAGTGGAAAGCTGGTGTGTGTATAGCCATCTCTCAGAACAGGGGGTGCACAGGATAACCTTACCGTATCTCTCAATTCTGTTATCAAACACAGCCCAGCCCAACTTGTTGCCAGGTTGCATTTGCTTTTATTAAAGTGTTGAAGGTTGCTGGTCTGGTTAACAATCTAGCTCAGGGGTGTCAAACATAAGGCCTGGGGGCCAGATGCGGTCCATGGAAGCTTTTTATCTGGCCCTCAGGCTCTCAGCTGCTGAGCAGTGCTGAGGTGTTTTACTGCTGCAAGGGCAACCCACATGAAAATTCAGCTCTCATAACTTGAAATATGATCAAGCTTTGTGTATTTTCTTTTCGTCATTTGCAGCTAATGAGTTCCTAAGTGAGAAAAAGTGCTTATTTTTGGTTATGAATTTTTTAATGACATCACTTCCTGCCTAATGACATCACTTCTGGCCCATAGCAGGCATCATGAATGCTGTTCGACCCTCAGTATGAAACAAGTTTGACACCCCTGGTCTAGCTAGTCCAATGTTTCCCAAACTATGGATCTCTCCCTGATTGTTGTTGGTTCCTGAAACTGGTCAGCTAATTGCTGACAAGGAAAATGTATTGAGCCCTATGGAAAGTGAAACTGAGCTGCATGTGGCCATTTACTCATGACTAGGCAAACATGCATCAGTCCACTTAGAAAGGCAGGTTGAGAGGAACACAATGCCACCAGAATGGTCCCAATTTGACAAATGCAAACCCCAAAAAACATTTGAGAAAGAAGTGTGTTCTGACCCCCCCCCCCAAGGTGACAAGGAAAAATGTATTTAGCCCTATGGAAAAAGAAACCGAACTGCACATGCATGTATACTCATGGGTAAGCAACCAGGCCTTAGTGCACTTAGAATACCAGGCAAAGGGGAACTCAATGCCACCATGGTCCTGACCTGACATATGTGGAACTCAGCGAATGCTCCAAAGTAAAAAGGATAAAAACCGAGTTTTGAGCAGCTGGTAAAGTGAAACTTTTTTAAAAAGTTGTTTAGTTTTTTAATTTTTTTTTATAGTTTCATAAAGCTAGGTGGATCCCAAGAGAGTGTCACTTTCAAAGGTGGGTCCCCGTGCAAAAACGTTTGGGAACCACAGGTCTAGTCATTTAAGCATATTACGGTTTCTGTAGTTTGTTCTTCTGGTCAAGCACAAAGACAAACTCCAGGTTGGCAAGGACATTTCTTAGAAAAGGAACAAGTGGGTTCTTAAGTAAAACCGCAAGCACATCTGAGTTTATGTAGGCTGAACTGTTAAGACTGCTCTTGCTCTAACCATAGCATTTTCCAAAGCAGATGGGGAATTAGTAAATGAGCCCCATTTCTAACATGCCAAATGTTTTTTCTTCAAGCGGGTAGCTTGTTTCCACCAAAAGGAGCATTTCACAAGAGGAACCCAGCCCACATTAGTCCTCCCCCCCTCAAAAGTCCCCCTTGGACTTAGTGACTCCCTTGTGTTCCATGTACACACAAAGATCACTCACTTCTCTGGAATGAGAAGAAACCACAAAGCTTCTGAACTCTGGCCTGTACAGAAAGCAGCAGGAAAATTCTGTTGAGGAAAGAAGCCGAGCCCTTGTTTGCGGGTGGAATGTGGTCTGAAATGCAGGTGTGACATTTCGAGGGGGGTGGGGTGGGAGGTTGTTTCACTGGTGAGCAACCTCAGAGCTCAAATAATGCTTTGTGTGCATGAGTGTACGCGCATGCGCAAGGAGCTGGTCATGGGCTTGGAATCTCAGCAGAAGCTGAGAATCACAGCATCATTATGCAGCTGAGCATAGCAAAGGAACGATGGGGTCCAGTGCCTCTATGGATGCAAACAGAGTAAACACGGATGAACCCGTGTAACATTACTAGGTGTGCCCTGGGCTTGCATATACACTGGCTTGGAAGAGACATAGCTGCAGGAAGGGTATTTTGGTCCATGAAAGGAATCACACAATGGACCAGTTCCAACATTACAGTTGCATTAAAAAGAGGCTTTGTGTATTAATTATTATTCAAAATATTTATATTTCACTTTTCTTAATTAATACCACATTAATGATACAGGCAATTACAAGAAGTACTGGCACTATCAGCTAAACTCAACATGATGGTACGTCCATTTTTGTTGCTCACATATACACTGGGGACAGGGCGTGTGATCTAATTTTAACATCAAAAGGGGTATATGAAACCTCTCACCCCACCCCAGACACTTTTGTCTACGTCCAGCTCTGATGTTGGAAATGTTACCACTGAGTCATTCAGTTATGGACCAACTTGCCACAGGCTTGGAAAAGCCAAGAAAGGAATACTGAAAAGCTACTTTCCAAGAGGAAGCCCGGCATGAATTACTCCCAAAAATACTGCCTAAATATTTTGCCATAGCACTGGATTTGCAAAGTCATCCTTTCGGTATTGCAGCTCGGTTCTTGAGTTTGCTGTATACAAACATATGAAAATATAAACTGAATGCTTGACTACAATGTGCCACAGCTGCTGCATGGAACTGGTCTGGCAAAAAGAGAGGAGGACGGCTGAGGACACATCTAAACAGGCAAGTGTATCCTTACAGGTATCTACGTTGGAGGGCATGCTAGATGTTAGGAAGGAAGAGAAATTTGGCCCAACAAATGACATACTTACTACAAAATTAGCACAGGCAAAGGTGAAGATGCCAATATCACCTCTGGCACTGTTTGTGAAAATGTATTGGATAGATTTAGGACTACATCTTATGACCCAACCCAATCTCACAAAAACAGAAGTAGAATCCCATTGGGATTAGATCATCAGACCAGCCCTGTTGAATTTACAGTTGGAACCAAACCATGCAAGATACAGGCTGCCAACGAGCTTTAGTTGTTTTTCAGGTTTATATTAGACAGATAGAATTCATGGTGGGTATAAGGGTGGAGGGTGAACAATGGGCAGGAATGCAGCTGAAGGAAGGAGATCCGTTTACAAGGAAAGCAGAGGCTTTTAGTCCTTATTATTTCATACATCAATAGTCTGTTTAAATGACCCCACAACGCCCTAACCCTGCCTGGTTCCTTCCTTCAAACCAGATCACTACCCATACCAACTATGCATCCCCACATTTTGCAAACGAAATAAGGCAGCTTCAACAATGGATATAGCTAAGAACACAGCAGTTTATCTGTGGTTACACATTACACTTCAGCACCCCAACCTAACATATTTTCATGGAACAAAGCCCCACTGAAACCAATGGAATTTTTGCACAAGATGAGGTGTAAGCATCTTAAGAGCAACATGGAATATTCTGCTTAAGGAAAGGCAAAGTTGGTGAGTCAGGGCATACAGTTTAATGCTTAGGGTGCAGACCTGGCTCCCAACACCTTTTCCCCTTGCCATAAGCCCCGTCTCTTTCTGTGGTTCAGTCTCTTTTTCAGCCACCCCTACCCTTTCTTCTCCACACTCCAAATTGAAGGCCAAAAGCACATCCCTGCAAAGTGCACTGCCCACCTTGCTAGCATTAATTCAAGTCATCCACCTCTCATATTCAACATCAACCCCCTGCCTACAGAGCTGGAGGAAAGTCACACAAATGTAGTTTCCTCTAACAGTGTTCTTCAGCCTTGGGTTGGGACCCCAACTGGTTTGCAAAGCTTCATTTGTGGGGTTGTGGTCTGGGAGGGAGGACTGGGATTCAAAGGTAGAGTTAGCAGATGTTCCCCAGTTCAATGGGCCTATGAAGCAATTGTGCACAGGATGAGGCTGTCAGTGCTGCCATCAGCACTTGGGCTCTTTCATCTTTGTCTAAGCTTGCCTGGCCTTAACTCTGAATGCTGTCAGGTCCAGCATTCCTGCAGCATCCTCATCAGGCTGGGCTGGCAGAGGTGGCCTCAGAGCCAATATTGAGGATCACTATGCTTTTAGTACCGAGAGACTTCAACATTCATGCTGAGGTTTCCCCATCAGAGTAGCTCAGGATTTCAGGGCACCCACAGCCCTGTCCCCATTAGGTGTATCTGACAGCACACATCTGCAGGTCACACACTTGATCTGGCAGTCTTTACAAGGCAGAAGGATAGTGATCTGTAGCTATGCCAATAGGCAGAAGTTTGGATTTACAAGGATTTCTAATCTCTGCAGTTGTGGAGGTTCAAGTAAAAAGGAAGATCTTTTGCCTGCTGGTGAACCAGTCTCCAAGACAGTCATAAGAAGAAACAAATGATTCTTACGTCATAAGAAGAATCCCAGGTCACTTGGTGCAACTAGTCGTAAGAACCAACCCCAGGCCACTTGGTATAATATACCAAATGGCCTGACAAACAGTCTAAAAATATTTAGGCAGAGGTTTGGATATGCTAGGTTATTTGGAGACTTGGTTGCCTAGAGGAGACACAAGGAACAACAGCCTATTCATATGATTCACTGAAGGATCTTGAGAGGGGAGGGGCCAGCCAGCAGCCGAGCAGACGTGCCTTTTTTGAGTTCTTGAAAGGCACTCTGTTTTTCCCCAAAAACTGCAGATCTGAGGAGATCCGAGGATTGTTTGTCAGGAGAGACAAACTCCTCCACGTGATGGCATGATTCCTGAGGAGATAAAGCCCGGCCAAGGGGGGCTTTCCCAGGAGATTCCGCCATCTTGGCAGCAATGGTGAAGAATTCATTTTGAAATCAAGCTGAAGGCCCCAGCAGGGAAAGACATTGAAAGACTTAAGTAAGTGTTATTCCATTTGTGTATGCCTGGCGTGGACTGAATAATTTGTTTGCCTGATTTGTTTTCTTGCTGTGAGAAGAGGAGGAGGGGGGAAGGCTTTCCCCCAGATGCTTATCGGTGTGAGGAGAAATCATAGAGGAGATTTACCAAGCTTGCTATGGATATATGAAAATATAATTACAACTTTTCAACTTTGAATTTTGTCGGATTACAAATTAACTGTCCTTGAAAAGTTTGTGTATTGGAGCATTTATTGCCTTGGTTTGTTACTATCATTTGGGAGTGCCTGAAGGAGCGGCTGGATGTTTTGACATTCCTGCGGACGGAGGAATGGCATTGCCAAGGCTATAAGTATAAACAAGATAAGAGAAATATAAATAAAACAACAGTGCACCAGTGACATCTAGTGGATTTTAAAAGACATTGTAAGAACTGGATTTGTGTTTATAATTGAAGCAAAGATAATATGCTGAGGACATCTAGTGGCCTTAAAGAACATTGCGAGTGGAAGGAAGGAAGAATGAAGATGGCGGGCAAAACAGTGAAAGTCCGAGACCCGCCAGCGTCGGGGACGGGACTTGGAAAATTAGTACAAGAGGAACCGAAAGGGAAAGACTGGAAACAGACTGTGCAAGAAAACATAGAGAAACTGTTGGCAATGGTACAGCAACTAACAAACCAATCTGTACAAACTTAAGCTAGTGTGGATACTTTAACTAAACAATTAGATGATCTTACTGGACAACTGATGAAGGTGAAAATTACATCAGAAGAAAATAAACAAAAGATTGAGAGATTGGGACAAAAGATAAGAAAAGATCAAGCTAAAATATCAGATAGAAGAAAATCAGCACGATGCAGAGACAACATTAATGGAAATTCAGATGGATAGTGCAGCTCAAGTGGTGAAGATACAAAATATACCAGAGGAAAAAGGAGAAGATACATCACGACAGATTGTCAGATTAATATCAGAATGGATTGATACACCGATGGAGATCTAAAGAATTGGACTCAGTGAGAAGAGTGAGCACTTCCTATCTGAGAAAACACGAATTACCAAGAGAAATCCATGTGAAATTCATCAGAACCTTTTACAGAAATAAATTACTGAAGGCCTCACAGGAAAAGGAATGGACACTGGATGATAACAAAGTTAACATTTTGAGACATGTTCCATGGAGAACGAGGAAGAAGAGAAAAGAATATGAAAACCTGACAAAAATTTTTAAGAGAAAGCAAATACTATATAGATGGCTTTCTTTGGAAGGTATGTTTTTTCAATATCAGACACAGAGATATAATACAAATTCAACAATGAAAGCAGAAAACTTCTTGAGTACAGTGATGAAAGACGAGATAAGTAAGAAAAGGAGAAAGAGAAATCAAGAAGAAAAGAATTAGAAGAATATAGACCAGAAATGGAGTCGAATGAAAAGAAATCAGATGACTTAGAAGCAACAGATGAATCAGAGAGGGAAGAGCCTAGAGGAGAGAGAAAGAGGTGCTCACCAATAGCAACAAGAAAAAGACAAAAAGAGAGGAAGACTAGTAAAAAGAAATGTGATGACTAATGAATAGGGCATTGTTGGTGAATAAAAAATTAGGAGAAGTTTTTGTGGCTTCAGATGAAAAAAAAAGAGGTGTTGCCATTTATGTTAAAGAAAGATTGAGATCAAAATTAATATATGCATTATAAGATAGATTATTGGACTTTGAGATGTAAGAAGAAACAGTAAAACAATGCATGATAAAATGGGCGTAAAATATAGGCCATAATATCACAATAGATCAATGGGAAAGGGTCTGGAAGCAAAATAAAAAACTTACTAGAGCAACAAATTTTACATTATTTTAGATGTTATAGATAAAGAAAACGATGTTTACCTAGTTATTATGATTTTAACTGTAGCGAGGATCTTATATGCTCGATATTGGAAGGATTCTAAAACACTAATGAAAAATGATTAATAGAGAAAATAATGAATGTTACAGAAATGGACAGACTTTTAGAAGTTTTGGATTAACAACAAAAACTGACAAATTGAGCAAGGGAAAAAACTCTTTTATGCTTGGGTGAAAATGAAGTTTTAGAAATATATGTTAGAGCATTTAGATGATTGTATTACATATATATTATCTTTGATATGATATGATACATGTATGATGAATGAAAAATGATATTAAGGGGTAAATTTAGAAGGGGAATTGATTAAGCTATGTAATGATTTATTAGTTTTAGTGATATATGATAATGATATATGATTTCCTGCACCCTTTGCGTTTTTTGTGTAGTAAAGTGCGTTATTTTTTGTGTATTATGTGTTATGTGTATTTGTTTATAGTTTTTGAAAATAAAAAAGGGGAAAAAGAGTTTTGAAGGATCTTCAGAGCAAGTTGGGAGCACTGTAAGTTGTTGCAGGGGAGGGGGGAAAGCAGCAAAGTGATCCCCAGGATCATGCTGTTGCTGGGGACAGTTGTTTTTTTTTAACTCACCTGCAGCCAGTGCTGCAGTCTTCGGGAGTCCTGGGAGCCCTGTGCCTGTAAAAGTCTTTTAAAACATGAAAACAAAAAACAGGCAGTTCGGGTTTCATTGTGAAAACTGGAAATGCGCCTTTATCTCTTTTTTTAGACTTCTGCAGGTATGGTGAGCCCTGCACAGGACTTCCTGGGGCCCCCGGACCCCACAGGACTGCAGCATTGGCTGCGGGTACGTACAAAACCCCCCTTCCGTCCCCAGCAGCAGCACAATCCTGGGGATCACATTGCTGCCTTCCCCTTCCCCATCCCTTAAAGGGGCATTGGCCAGTTGCAACCCACCAGTTTGGGAACCACTGTTCTAATGTGAACAGATAGCAAAGATTCTGCCCTATACAGTTTCAAAACCCTGCTAGAGGGGGATTGAAAAATCACTTTAGGAAACTCTCTCTGCTTGTGACCCCTTTGAACAATTCTATCCAAATGAATCCTTATATACATTTTTTTTTCTGACAAAGGTTGTTAAGTCCAAGGCATTTTTTCACATGTTGCAGATCACTGTTGTTCTGTCTCTCAATTTCTTTTCTTTTTGGGGGGGGAGGGGGCAGGGAGTGGAAATACATGTCCTGCATGTTGTGGACATTAGGGCTACAGCTAACCCGAACATATTGCTGAAGAATTTGGTATAGCAACCCCTCAGGTCACTATTTTGTATGAGGCAACCCCTTCTGTGTAAACACATGTTGAGTTATTGCCATGACTAAGGGGAATAAGATTACTGTTTCATAAATTCTTAGTAACCTTTTAATGTCCACATGGGAACATTCTTCCTATTATTAAAGCAATATGGGATGAAGCAGAGGCCAAGATTTTCGAAAAGCGCTGCCTAGAGCTAGTTGGGATTTTCAAAGCAATCCAGGTTATTTAGACACCAGGAGCGCATCTACAGAACAAACAGGAGGTCGTGCCACTGCAAGCCTAAGCACATTTACATGGCAGTAAGCGCCACTGGCTTAAATACAATGCACTTCCAAGGAAACAGACTTAGGACTGAGGTTTTAGTTTGTTATTTCAGTGATGCTGCTTTGCATATTATAAGTAACTACAGTGGAGTTGCAAATCCTGTCCTCTCCTTAATAGATGATATGGGAAGATTTGTTTGAATATTACTTTGTGACACAAGGATGCTGCACAGTCCACATATTCTCAGAATATTCACTTTCTTGTCTCAGCATGTGTTGGTATTTCTTGCCAGAAGACATGTGCAGAAATCCCTCACGCGTATATTAAAATGGGGGAATGGGAGGAAGCACCCTCATGATGCAAAAATCAGAATACAGGAGTGACGCCAACTCCAAGGTACATTTCCACTCTGCACAACTTCTTTCCTGTTTAAACTGAATGAGTCTCAGCACTGATCACAATCCTAGACTAAGTTGTCAGAGGCACAGACTGCGGTGAGCCTATTAGCCCATACAGCCTCTTTCCCATGGCGATTAGCACTAGATGCTCCTGAGTAACTGCACACACAAAGACCCAAAGAGAGAACTCCATTTCTTCTGGTCTGTTTCCAAGCTTATACTTTCTTTGGGGGGAGGATATAATCTGCATTTCAACTAAGTCAGCAATAAATGTGTCCTAGGATGAACATAATGCCTTGTAAAGTGGGAGATGTGCAGTGGGTGCCCTTGTCACATATATTTTAGAACTGGAAGAACACCAGAATACAAATTTTAAAAAAATCTTAAGATGTGGTTTCCAGTTCAGAAGTATTTTTGAAAGTTGTTGTATCCAGATTTTGTTTGAAAATGCATTTGCAAATTAAATGCACATGCATCCCACGTGTGCACAGTGGAGATATATGAATCCCAAGATCCACATGTCTCAGATATTTTAGGAAGCCATATGAGGAAGGGGCTCACGAGTTTTCCTAAAAAGTGCCCCATTTCTAATTGTTGCCATTTGTCATAAGTTCCAGAGAGCCACCTGCTGTTTGTATGTGCCATGGATGATGCACTCAGGCCGAAACTGTTTTCACAATCTATAAGAGAAACCAACCAAGAGAATGATAAAAACAACATACAAAAGCAGAACAATTAGGAAAAATATCTAAATTAAACCCAGAAACAGCATGGAGGAGAAAAAAAAACAAAAAACACTTCCATGCCAATAAACCCTACCCCCCAGAGAAGAGATCTAACACATTCTCTCTCTCTTTCTCTCTCTTTCTGAAGCTGACACCACCCATGTATCTCATGCAAGAAACACAATCCATCTTAGCAATGGGCCCCTCTCACTTACAGTAAAAAGTTCTTCTTTATCTGGAAAAGTCACAGCCCCACAAATGAACAAACTTCTTTACTTATTCCAGATGAGTCCCTGTCACATCCCGGCCAAAATCTTTCAAGATAAAAATAGAACATTCCCAAGCTTCACAGAGTGGTGCAAAGAACAGCAAAATCTTCTGGGTGAACCCTGTAGCTTATTAACACCCGGGGAGGGGGAGGACAGAGGACAAGGGAAACAAAGAGTAAACATCAGTTTAACGTGCTGGGAAACATGTGGTGCCCTTCTCTAGTGGCTGACATTTAAGAAAATACAAAACACATACATGCAGTTGTTTCAATAGCTCAAACAACTGGCAACCCAGGATCCAGCAGAAATTTGAAAATCTTTTCCCACAATGGAATGAGAGTGATTTTTGTTGACTGAAATAACAACAAAGAGTCCTGTGGCATCTTAAAGACTAACAAATGTATTGTGGCATTGGCTTTTGTGGGCCAGAGGTCACCACACCAGATCCAGCTGCCACAAATTCATTGGTCTGTTAGAGGGCAACTAGAACAGGGCTCTTAATTCATGGCAGCTAAAACAACCAAGGCAGCTATCCTTCTGCAGATTGTCTCTCCTTGCCATTCCACAATGGCAGGTCAGCCACTGAAATCAAAGACCAACAAGTAGGAGTGACAGAAGGTCATGGCAGTCACCTCACTCAGTGCCCCAAGCCTGTAGCATAATCACTGCAAAGCTAGTCATTCTGAAACTACCATACTAGCCAAATCAGAGTCTTGGTCCACCTAACTCAGAGTTATGTATTCTGACTGGCAGTGGCTCCCCAGTGGATTAGGCAGAGAAAGAACTTTTCCAATCCCACAGTCCAGAGCTATGAAACTGGGAGACAAGGCAGTTTGAGGAATCTATACTGAAAACCTCAAGTTTCTACTGTATCAGGGATCAGTTCTGAGACCTTTCACCTCTTCCCCCATTCCTGCCAATCTGAAGAATCCAAGAAGCCAAACATGATGGATGGCTTGGTTTACCTCTACAGAAGTGGTTTTCAAACTGGTGTGTCGCGACCCACCAGTTCGTGTAACACTTCCCCCGTCCCTTTAAGGGGCGGGGGAAGGGGAGGGAGGCTGCAACGCGATCCCCAGGATCGCATTGCTAAGGGGGGCGAGGGGGGTGCGGTTTTGCAGGAGGTGCTTTGCGCCTGCTTCTTTTGCAGGTTCCAAGTGTCGGGGAGCGCTGTGCAGGGCTGCCTGCACCTCCTGCAGCCTGCTGCAGCCCAGCATCATGCAAAGTAAGGCACAAGCGCCCCCCCCTCACAACGCGATCCTGGGGATCGCTGCTGCCCTAGCCCCTCCCACACAAGAACTTACTGATGGAGTAAAGCTCCCTCAAAGTTTGAGAAACACTGCTCTACAGTATATCTCAGAGAAAACATGAAGCACACTATGACTGGGGGTTTATCTTCCCACCAGAGTACATGAAGCATCACAGGATGGAAAATGCTAAGTTTTGGTGGAAATTGACTTGACAGTCTTCAGATCCCGCTCAATAGTCTGGATTCTTTGCCACAGAGTGTTATAACAGATCAAGCCAAGCAAAATTCACAACACATTCTGGCCCAGCGCTTGTAAGGAAAGGTGCTTTGGTCCAGATGTGGCCCTTTCATTTAATTACTCCCACAATAGCAGCAGTGGAAGCCAGAGTTCAATATGCTAATGAGGCAATACCTCCTTTAAAGTTAACCCTCGTCCTCCCCAAACACTCATGCATCAAGTTATTTCATTTTAGTGTATCCTATTTCCCTCAACTCATCCCCATGTGATTGTTGCCAAATAAAGCATTGCTAAGGAGAACATATGCAATGCAGACCGTAGGGGTCAGGTCTGAAATTGCACACTAATAGAAACTGAACCTTAAACTCTCTGCTCTTAGTACCTTGGAAAATGGGAACAGTGCACTCATCTCCTATAAGAGCAAAAGATGCTATTCAGTAACTCCTATTTCTGCAAATCTGCAATATTGCTGTTAATCTAATATCCAATATAAAACATTAGATATAAAGGAGCTGGTGGGTGGAGATGCAGGCCTATAGTCATGCATGCTTAACTCCTGGAATGCTTACAGGGGGTAATACTTGGCATTTGTACTGTGCTATGCAAAATTCTTCACGTGTGTTAGTTGATTTAAAACTTACAATTGTATAGGATAAGTATGTACTATTTCCCATATATTGCAGCTGAGGAGCTGAGTCTGTGGGAATGACTTGCTTAAGGTCGTTTAGTGTGTTCATGGCATAAGTTAGACTGAACTAGGAAAGCCCCCGATTCACAACTCAATCTTGCTATCCCAATATGCTCTCCCTGCTCTCTTTATCCACCTAACTGCAGTTTTTCCAAGGAACCTGGTCCAAAGATACTTGAGAGAAGCATACCCAAGATGTGTGCAAGGGTCCTCTTATGTGCCTTGGAAAGCCATTGCTACTACTGTTTTTGTGATTCTACTGACATTTGCAAGAATCAGCCATCCTCAAGCAAATGGTTAAAGTGAAAGAGCTAGGCCTGTCATTCAACTGAAACAAACTGCAGAAATATCATAAATACCATCAATGGAAATGTTTTTTTTCCTTAAAATCCAAAAAAGATGGCATATGCCAAGTATCTATAAAGCTGGTGTTCCCCCCCCCCCCACACACACAACACTTATATAAACTTTACAATATTTTCCAAGCCTGAAGAGCAAACAGAAAAAATGTAACAATTGCTAGAAAGCATGCTCAAAAGGGCTCTCTTCTATTTTCTGTTCTGCTTTAATAACATTCACAAGGGCATCAGATTAGCTCTAAAAGGTAGTTTTAGCGACACATAGGAAAATATCCTAAAAATTCCAAGCTAGCAGTATGCAGCTTGTTTCAAACACAGTGGCATCTTGAAAGGTTATATGGAGGGTTTATAGGTAATTGCATACATAAACAGTACAGGAGAAAAAGTCGCTAGACAGTGAACATAAGAACATAAGAACAGCCCCACTGGATCAGGCCATAGGCCCATCTAGTCCAGCTTCCTGTATCTCACAGCAGCCCACCAAATGCCCCAGGGAGCACACCAGATAACAAGAGACCTCATTCTGGTGCCCTCCCTTGCATCTGGCATTCTGACATAACCCATTTCTAAAATCAGGAGGTTGCGCATACACATCATGGCTTGTACCCCGTAATGGATTTTTCCTCCAGAAACTTGTCCAATCCCCTTTTAAAGGCGTCTAGGCTAGACGCCATCACCACATCCTGTGGCAAGGAGTTCCACAGACCGACCACACGCTGAGTAAAGAAATATTTTCTTTTGTCTGTCCTAACCTGCCCAACACTCAATTTTAGTGGATGTCCCCTGGTTCTGGTATTATGTGAGAGTGTAAAGAGCATCTCCCTATCCACTCTGTCCATCCCCTGCATAATTTTGTATGTCTCAATCATGTCCCCCCTCAGGCGTCTCTTTTCTAGGCTGAAGAGGCCCAAACACCGTAGCCTTTCCTCATAAGGAAAGTGCCCCAGCCCCGTAATCATCTTAGTGCTGGAAGATTGTTACTTTACCTCATGACCTGTAATCTATGGGGTCTTACAGGTTCCATTCAAACCCCCCCCCCCCACACACACACACTGTTTAACATCTATTTGAAACCAATGGGAGAAGTTGTCTGGATGTTTGGGGCTGGAATGCCATCAATAGCAGATTGGACTCTGTTTTGTGTCTCATTTCCATCTGAGGGCAGTGAAGCAATGGATTTACTGGTTTCAAGGGCCATTAGATGTAGGATAACAAGGCTGCAATGATTCCTCTTACTCCCTTTATATTCTCCCTCTATTTCTAGTAATAGAAGTCTCTCACACACTTTAAAATCAGCACCACTGCAGAAAGATCACACGACAAAGCAGACAGGTTATTTTGCAGATTCACTGTCATCTTCATCTGGGTCCAGCCAGGCCAATAGTCCTAGCCAGCCCACCTGCTGGGATTGCTGTGCACAGATCAACTGGGTGTTCAAACACACTTGACCAGGTCTGAGAGCAGTTAACGATGCCCAGGTGGTTGCAAATTATCCAGTCGGATGGACCAGTGACATAAGTGAACATAGATTTCTTAAGGTTATGCCCAAGGGTGCTCACACATGTTCTGGCTTGGTTCTCACAAAGGACACTTCTGTTTGCATCTGCCTGCCTGGAAGTTAATGAGGTATATTGTTGTTGGCAACCTTCAGTCTCGATAGACTATGGTATCGTGCTCTGGATGGTGGTTCTGGCACAGCGTCTAGTGTGGCTGAAAAGGCCGATTCGGGAGTGACAATCCCTTCCACACTGGGAGCAAGTGTAGTGTGCTCCTGGTCTGTCTCCCTGGCTGTGGGCCTTCCTTCTTTGCCTCTTTGCCTTGGTCTGTTGGCCAAGTGTTTCTTCAAACTGGGAAAGGCCATGCTGCACAGCCTGCCTCCAAGCGGGCCGCTCAGAGGCCAGGGTTTCCCACCTGTTGAGGTCCACTCCTAAGGCCTTCAGATCCCTCTTGCAGATGTATTGCAGCTGTGGTCTACCTGTAGGGTGCTTTCCTTGCACCAGTTCTCCATAGAGGAGATCCCTTGGGATCCGGCCATCATCCATTCTCACAACATGACTGAGCCAACGCAGGCGTCTCTGTTTCAGCAGTGCATACATGCTAGGGATTCCAGCTCATTCCAGTGGTGTCCAAAAGAACTAGGAACCTATAATCCCTTTGAGAAGTGGACCCCTTCTTGTGTGCACCATTTTGACTGTGCTGCAATGCCATTCCCAGATCCTCTGTGATGATGTCTCATGCCATTACCAAACTACCAGGTTGCTGAGCTCCATGCTCCACAGCCGTGCAGCTTACAGGGAATGTTGCTAGGGACCAGTGAGACAACTGCTTGAGAGAATTTTATGTTGTTTTACGGTTCGCCTGCAATTCTCTGACTGCATTTTTTGGCTAAAATCTGCACTGCAAACCCTGCATATTGCAAACTTCCAAGTCCTTTCCAAAGCCTGCTTGGTATATTTATATCCTCCTTATGGAACCCCTTCCCCTTTTATTTTGATAAATACCCTTTTGTGTGTTTTAATCCTTTGTGCCAGTTGTGTAGTTGAACTCAGCCAGAACTCTGCCCCAGTCCTCTTTGACCCCTGATTACACACTACAATGCAAGGTTATGGAAATTCTCTGCATAACAAAGAGGGAGGCTTCCAAGGACACACTCTCTTTCTCCCTGTCTGGCTGCAACCTCATAATGGCAGCAAAGCCTACCAGATTTGGAGCCCTGACAGAGAGAGAGATCAGGAAAACAGAGGGAGAATCAGAGTTGAAATTAAATCTGAACAAAACAAAAGTATCTTTAGTTTAGTAGGAAAACTTATCCTGAGTTGAGAACCTGTTTTTAAAAGGGTTTTGTAAGAACAGGTTTGCAGTTTAGGTGTAGTCCTGGATGCTGTGTCCAGGAGTGTATTTCCACAGTTTTGCCTTGGATGCCACTGTGACCTTCTCTGGAGAAGGTAGATCTAGCCTTAGTCACATTTAGGTTGGAATATTAAACAATGGGATGGCCTTTGAAAAGTGTTTGGAAGTTGCAGTTGGTCCACAATGCTGTGGTGACACTGCTTTGGGATGTTTAGTATAAGGATCTGGAGGCTCCCCAACTGTTCAATCACACTTGCTTGCAATGTGTTTCCAGACCCAATCCAAAGTGCTGGCTATGGCCTTTAAAGCCTCATATAGTTAAGGCCCAGTGTATTTTAAGGACCACTAACTCCCATATGAATCTGCCTATATGCTACGATTTTCAGTTGGAGACCTGCTTCAATTCACCTAAGAAGGTATGGTTGGCAGTGACTTGGGACAGGACATTCTCTGATTGCAGAACTTCCTTCCCTAAAAGTTTAGATGGCTCCTGCCTTTTGTTAACTTCTTTGCATTCAAGCAAGCATTTGCCCTTCCTTAACTTGTTTGGATTTTTTGCTTTTCTTTGCGGTGCTTCTGCATTATCTGATACTGCAATTGTTTTATTCTTTTAAATACCGTGCCACTTTGGTTTCATTTGTAGCAAAGCAGCACATAAGGTTGGCAAATGTATCCTTGGTACTGTGCCTTGCACCTGGATTCTTTTTCCTAAAAAACTGTGTGAGTGAGGGCCTTCAGCACGCTACAAACACTACCCTACCAACTGCACCATCAGGGTTGTGGTTCCTTAGCAAACTAAGCTGTGTGCGTCAAATGTGTCACTCTGAACATGGTCAGCCAATCCGTGTAAGCCAATCCAGATGCCTCAGGACCTATAAAGTTCTGAAGCACTCCTCAATCTGAGTAGTGTGTCCTTGAGAAAAGCTTCTGAATAGAATTCCCTTGCCTTACTCTGCCTTCTCTTTGTTTGCCCGCTCAGGAACCAGTCCACTTTAGAGCACATCCTCTGGCCTTTCGCATGCTTTTCTATGTGCTCCAGAATCAAATCACCAGCTGCCTTCTATCACATCAGCTGTCTTCAGCCCTGGGTACCTTGCCTGCCTGTGTTGGAACTGCACTTATAGCTGGCCTTGGACGCCACAGCTGGTCTCTAAGCTTGGCCAAGCACTGACACTAACAAATGGCTGGGATAACTCCACATGGTCAAAATCTATTAGAGTCTCTCATAAGATAAGCCTAGAAATAAGGATGAAAGCTTTAAAAATAGTCAGCTTGTACGCTGCACTCACTATCATAGTTTCTGCGGTTAACTTATGCAGAATTGCAAAAAGGCATAAGTAGTCTGACTCTGTCCAGCAGGGATTGAAGAATGCCAGAAGAGGACAGCAAGCTGTCTACTAAGGAATGTGTGTGCTACATAGGTTGGACCCACCACTAAGCTGGCGCAGAGTTGGTAGAAGGAAATAAGCATAGGCTCAGAGGCACAAAAGGAAATTAACTAGATATTTACCGATAGTGGTGCTAAAACACCAAGGATTTGGAGATTTAAAACATGTGCTCTTTTCCTCCACCACTTGCAAGTGCCATGATGAAAAGAAGCTTCCTACTGCTCTTCTCCCATACCAGAGGCAGACTGGAGTGCCAAGATTGCTGTATGCAAGCAGGATATTGATGGATGCAGTCCATTGTCTCCTTGTATGAAAAAGGACAACTGCTGGCATTTCCAGTGCCAGAAATAAGTCCACACTAGTGAGTGGGGCCAGCTGTGCAGCCTGGGAATCTAGGGAACAGGGTATGCAAGTTCTCAAACAGGACCTGGGGGACCCAAGCCCTTCTAACAATCTCTTTTGCGCTTCATGAAGAAGGAAGTCTTATTGCATCAAGAAAACGCATCTCTTGGAGACTTTCTCAGCTTGACTCATCTTTGCCTTATACTTGGTGTTGCCTTTTACAGCCTTGCCAAAGGCAACCCACTAAAAATCTGGCTCTATTACAAAGCATAGGAGCATTTTACAGCCATCGAGTGCAACCTGGAACCAAGCCAGCATGGTCAGGATGAGGACAAGGGAGACACAGAGGGTGTGCAAGTGGGATGTGTGATTTTATTGATTTAAAAACAAAAAGGTTCAACAACGACAAGAAATACAAACATAAAATATATGTGCAAATAATGTATGTTCTCTAAAACCATATGCTGGGCAGAATCTCAGGTGGACCATAAAATTATTACATAATACTATTAAAACTACAAAACTACACCCCAACACATCAGGGTAACAAAGGGAAGGATTAAAGTAGTGAAGCAAAGAAATGAGATGAGAGAAGTGAGGGAGTGGGAAACATTTTAGCATTTTCAAATTTTAAAAGTTCTCAACTGGGGGGTTCACCAGAGCCAGGGACAGTTTGCGGGTGGAAGAAGAGGGGTAAGGTCTTCACCCCTAGCACCACTGTGGAGATGTAAAATCCTTCCTTCCTCCCCAGTTCAAATGGGGTTGGAGTAGAAAGGCAAAACAAGTTGCTCCTGCAACTCAGGTCTCAATTTTGAGATATCATATTCAATTCATCACAAATAAATCTGGTTTGGACTTTGGTTTTTTAAGCTTCTTATGAATAAGATTTTCAACCCAACCTAAATGTTATTAGACTATTTGGTTCGGAGGCGGCACATATTATTGATTTTGCTCGCCTGTTCTGATTAGAATTATATGGATATATATATACAAAACTGCAACCAGTAGTAGCAATGGAAGTTATAGAAGCAATACATTCATACAGGCAGGGCACTGAAAATGTTACAGTGGGTATCCCACAGCTTCAATCATCATTAACGCATACAGTACTTAGGAAGGACAGGCAGGTATCCTATAAACATTCTGAAAACCAGCATCTAACCAGGAACTCTGAGAACTGTCAACAGCAATGGCTACTCCATTCAAAGTTTTGCCAGGATCTTTAGCAGTTCAAGCTGGATACATCTGTTGCAACTTCTCATCCAGAAGATCAGATTTTTTTTTTGGGGGGGGGGGGTTATAGCTGGAGAAGTTGTAGCTCAGTTGCAGATCTTGCAACTTTTGCATTCAAGAAGTCCCAGGTTCAATCCCTAGCATAATAGGGCTGGGAAAGATCTGAAAACCTGGAGAGCTGCTACCAGTCAGTTTAGACAATATTGAGCTAAATGGACCAATGGCCTTAGTCCGTTTAAAGCAGGTTCCTATATATAACTCTGCTCTAAACCATCCACCAAACCGCCTATATAGTGCCTTCCCAGCAGCTATGGCTCTCCAAACCCTCCGGAGATCCTGCAGGCCTCCCCGTGTCTCCAAAGTGTTGTAAAATACAAAAAGCCACTTCCAGTTTCTCTATAAACACTTATTTGAAAGCAAGTCCCACTGAATTTAATGGGCCTTCCCAGTAGACATGCACAGAATTGCACTTTATGACATTTCAAGAGGACAACAAAAATAATAATCTGTTTTTATGTATATCTGCTCTTGACAATGACCTCTATTTAAAAGGAGGAACTACAACACACAAGAATAAAATTATATATTATATAGTACAGTGATACTCAAACTTTGAGGGAGTTTTACTCCCTCAGTAAGTCTTTGTGGGGGAGGGGCTAGGGTAGCAACGCAATCCACAGGATCAAGCTGCTAAGGGGGGGCGAGTGGGGGTGTTTGTCACTTACTTTTAGAAGGCAGGGTTGCAGCAGACTGCGGGAGGTGCGGGGAGCCCTGCGCAGCCCTGCACAGTGCTCCCCAAAGCTTGGAACTTTCACTGAAAGCGGGTGCAAAGCACTTGCGTTTTGCAGGAGGCACTTTGCACCTGCTTTCAGTGAAAGTTCCAAGCCTTGGGGAGCACTGCGCAGGGCTCCCCACACCTCCTGCAGCCTGCTACAGCCCTGCCTTCTAAAAGTAAGTGACAAGCACCCCCCCCAAACGGACGCGATCCTGGGGATTGCTTCCCTACCTCTCCCCTTCCCCCAACCCTTAAAGGGACAGGGGAACCTTTACACTGAGTGGTGGGTCGCGACCCACCAGTTTGAGAACCACTGATATAGTATATTATACTAAATAATTATATAGTATATTATATAAACAAGGAAAAAACTGTATGTAAGAAAATAAAGAATACAGAACAGAGAGAAATCAATAAGTGCAAAAATTAGGTATTTAATACCTAGGAATTCTCTTTTCAGAACCTGCTTTCATGTTAACAATGCAGAAGTGCTATCAGCCAAATGAAATTTTAAAGAGATGGGAAAAATGTAACTCTAATGGATGGAAACAGTGCTGTTACTGCCGCTGTACATTTCACAAAAAGTATTTTGGATAATATTCAAAGGATATTTCTAACATTTATATGATAAAACCACGGATAAAGAAAAGATTATGCAAATAAGTAAAGATCAAGGAGGCATGGACATACCAGATATAAATAAGCATAACCACACAGCTATGCTGGTAGTACTAGTTGATTGGGGAAATTGTGATAAATCTTTCTGGCAGGAAACCAAAGTTCTTTTGACGACTTGGGTTTGGCTGAAGAATGAAACATCGTTATTGGAGGATAAAAAATAAAGTTAGAGGCGGAATAAAGATCTGAGATGATATCAAACAAATTGCACCAGATATCACCCCCCCCCCCATTTCTTCTGCTATAATGAGCCAATCCTTATTAAAAGCTAGAAAATCAGATCTCTTAATTCATGGAACAGGCATAGTTTAAACAGGTATGTTGATTGTATGGAATTGAAGCAAATAATGACACGTAGACCTGATAAGGAAGACAAGTTTTCCACAATAGTTGCAAGTTGTATTATTCAGCAGAATCAAATTTCCAGTATATAGGAATATGTAAAAACAAATGTCCCAACTGATTCATCAACGCCTCTGGATTAGCTGAAAACCCTGGACCTAGAAACATGAAATTCAGGGAATATATTCCTTCCATGACACAGGGACCCACTAAAAAGGGATTTTTAGAAATTCAACCCCTAAGGGGTAAAATGTGTGTGTTTTGTTTTTTTTGCTCTGCTTATCCCTATGTTCCAGTGGAAGGAGTTAGGGAGCAGCAAGACCTCCAGAGCTCTGTGGTGCAGTCTAGCTTTCCTCACAAGAGGCATCTTCTCTTGACTGTAGTTGCTGTAACTTACAGCTGAGTTAAGTCAGTATGGCAACTGAATATTTAATTGTCAATGGGGAGATGATGCCTCACACGGCTGTCCCCATCACAGGAGGCGGAGCCTGCCTGTTCAGGTCCCTCTCCTATCTCATGTATGACACTCAGTTAATGGCTAGGGAGGGCACGAACTCATCGTGAGGCACATGCCAGACAACTGGGAGGAATTCTCCATCATGCCCCATGACAGCAAGCGTGATGACTACGCAGGCTCTGCTGACTACCTTGCTCACATGTCCCCAACCCTCTACTTGTGGTGGTTTATACAAGCTGATGGCGGCTAGGCAACTGTTAGAGTTTGAGGTTTACCACAATGGGGAGTTCTACGAGAGTTTCAGTGCTGAAGGTCACCCCATGAGAACGCTACACTTTACGCAGAACCTTTCTAGGGACCATTCTGATGTGAACCTGCCATCTGACCCTGAAGAAGTGTCCACTACACCACCATTTCCTCAGCCTGACTACACCTCACACAGCCATTGCCTCTTCCCATCCCCAAGAAGGCTCCTGACAAAGGTTGTGTCAGATACACCACTGCTAAAAGGAGGAAGCAACTCCTTCTGCAAGGAAATATATGCAGAGTAACCCTGTAGTGCACTGTGCTGCGGTGGCCAAGTAACAACAAAATTTATAAAATAAAAACATTTGATGGAACCAGGACTTTCAATAATTACAGGGTGTTGTCTGACATGGGGTAGTTGTGCTAAATTTCAATTGCTCATTGCAATCAAAGGAAAGTTTATTGAAATAAAAATGAATTTAAAGTAGTTAAATACCATAGTGAAGCACAGGTATCATGCTAGTTCATTTAATATAATGACACTGAATCATTACTGAAGATACACAGCAATGGTTGTTTAATACATATGTTTCCCCTGGGGGCTGGGGATAAGAATAGGCCCTCAGTTTGGCTGTACTTGTCGTAAAAGGTGACTAAACAGCCACCGGGTAGATGGGACTCGTTAGCCTGGGAAGGCAGCTCATCTGAGAGAAGGAAAACTCTGATCCCAAACCTCCACTGCCTTGTGGCTACATCCAGTTATGGAAAAGGCTTCAGAAGTCAACCTCGAGGCAAAATCCGGAGCTGGAGTCCCTGAGGCAGTTCATGACTGAACACAGTCACGTTCTGGCAACTCCTGCGACGCCGCTGGAACCAACCGTATTGGCCTCTGCCTTTCCATTGGACCATTTCAGCGATGTGGAGAGGGGGGATTTGCTGCATGGGAAACAGTCTATCCTCCATACCTACTTTACCCAGGCTTCGCGCACTGGAGAGGACACTCTGTTCCAGAACCACCATTAGAGCGTGATACCATAGTCTTCCGAGACTGAAGGATGCCAACATAAATGTTTGAGGCATTGATATAACAAGTACGAAATTTAAAGAAAAATGGGAGATGCAGGAATTCATGCTATAGAAGTACAGTGGCCAAAAATATGTTTGCATAATAAAGCAATATGATTAATGTAAACTCCAGGGAAAACCCATATGGAACATACTATATATGCGTACTATATGTATATGTGTATATATATAGTATATATGTACATACTATATATATGGAGCATACTATATATGGGCAGGAGGTCTGGTCTAGAGAGTAGAGCCGCTGTTAGCCCAAAGATAACATCAGAAGGTCGCCAGTTCAAGGACACCAGCAGCTCCCTGAACGGCTGAGAATGGTGAGACCTTGAAGCAGCTGACAAAGCCGAGCTGAGTGATTCCACCTGCTCTTGGTGTGAGCAAGAAGCCTGTTGGCTGCCCTCTATGTGAGAGATGGAGCTGCTTGTCAGCCTGCGTGGGAGAACTGGAGGCCAGAAGTGAGACCAAACCAGGAAGATCCATTCTGAAATGTTGTTGGTTCTTGAAAGAGAGTACCTCTATGATTGTAAAAATCCCCTTGAGGGATTTGGAAATGCCTGCCTATGTAAACCGCCTTGAATAAAATCAGAGGAGTGATCGATGACCAGAAAGGCAGTATATAAATACCTAGTTATTGTTATTGTTATATCTGTTAAACTTAAGAGAACATGCCCTATATGTTGAAGATGTCAACATGTAACAAATATGGTGCAATTGTTATAAAGCAGCCATTTTCAACCACTGTGCCACAAGTGGTCCACAGGTGTGCCACAGGAATTTGGGGGAAATTCACTTACTAGTAGGGCCAGTGGGGGATATGAGCCCCCCACTGGCAGCATGGTGTGCCTTGTCAACTGTCAAAAACTTGATGGTGTGCCTTGACAATTTTAGTGACTTGTCAGTGTGCCATTAGATGAAAAAGATTGAAAATTGCTGTTATAAAGAACATCTTGGCGGGAGATTGCTAACCTTATTAGGGTGCAATCCTGAAAGGCCGATGGGCTGGCGCAAGTCCCTTTTGTACCACTGGGAGAGCAAGCAGGCCAGCCCAACCCATGTTGAGTTGGCGGACAGGTAAGCCTATGATGACTGAGCCAGGCCAGCGCAGGGGTCCGGGTGGAGGCTGAGGAGGAGGTGTTTCAGGGCAGGGGGAGGGCAGGTGACAAGCAAGCAGGGGTGGGGCCAGAATGTGGGACTTGTGCTGGATCCTAACCCTGGTCCCGGTCAGCCCAGAATAGCTCTGGGCTGCTCGGCTCTGTGCCACCTCAAGAGATGGTGCAGATCCAAGTAGCCCCATTGGGGCTGCTGCAGCTTTACCCAGGATAAAGGGAAGGAATTCCCCTTGCCCCAGGCTGAGTTGCATTCAGCCCCAACCCAGCGTTGGATATGGAGGACACCGGCTGGCCTCCCCGTGCCACCATGGGTTAGGACTGGGCTGCCCAAGATATAACAGATCATACTGCTATGATCTCACAAGTTTTCCTATTCAATGGCTTATAAACTTAGGGCCCAGACCGAAGCAGTGCATGCCAGCTCACTGCTAGTACGCACTGTTGCAAACACGCCGTAAGGCATGTTACAGGTCCTCAGCACTGGTAGAGCGCTGGTGCTAGCCCAACGCTGGGTTAGTGCCGATAGAGCATGTGAGCTCTGCCACTCAGCGGTCGTATGGACCACTGGGCAGTGGAGGTAGGTGGGGGTGTGGGGGGAGGCAGGGAGGAGCTCCACCGGATCCTGAGCCTCTGTGTTGGGCTACCTGCCCGACATGGAGGCTCTTAATGTGGGGCTACTTGCCTTACCTGGGGAAAGGGAACAAAAGTCCCCTTCTCCTGAGGGGACAGTGGCAGCTTCCTGGGGCGTGCTGGATGCAGCGGCAGCCATTTTCTGCGCTGCTGCAGCCCCATGTGCTGGGCAGCTCAGGATTGGGCTATTAGATCTTTACATAGACCTAACCTTCAGCTTTTGGTAATCAATATGATTATCACAGCAAGGACTACAACCATCTTTTTTCTAGTATTTACCCATCTTCATAGCTGTGAGGCATGAATAGAAAAATGTTACAAAATAATTTGCATTAAGCAATTATGTGATGGGAAGAGGTCAGCTGTTTTGACATTTCAGGAAACTTGAAATTCCTTCTTAATATTTTGGAATCTTCAGGGAACTGATGAGACTATTACTGAGGAATGCATGGTTCTGTTATATAGGCAATTTCTCTTTTTTCTGATGATGATACTTTTTTATGGTTGTAGCATTTTGACTTGTATCTGTCCTACCTCTTTTTGACATTTTATATGATTATATATTTTTGTTCCACAGTTAAAAAAAGAGAAATTCTTCACAAAGGCATCAAATTTTTTTCATTATCTCGAAACAGCACACACTTAATCATTAAGCCAGCGCTTCCCAAATTTACCTGGCCAGTAAAGCCTTGGACCTGGAAGTAAGTGTTGATGACATGCTGATGTCATCCGCACTTACAGGTTTGTGCCTAGAAAAACAGCTCAAAAATAGCATGAAACTGGACAGTGGGTGGGTGGACCCCTCCAAAGCTCTGCAGGCAGCCCAGCCTGCTGCTCCAGATCTTGATGAAGCACTCTAGCCCATCGCATTCACTCACGTTGCCAAGCGGCTCAGCCAGTGCAGGTTCCACAATGCCCCCAGACATGCATTGCCTCAGGGCATCATAGTGTCCAGTTTGGGAACCTCTGCATTAACCCCAGTTAAAACAAAATGAATATGCTAGGTCACTAGCTAGAATTACAGGGAGCATATTTCACCAGCACTTACACATCTACACAGGCTGCTGGTCCATGTTTGGACTTATTTCAGAGTGGTGGTTATCCCGTGAAGACCTACACTTTGGGATCTGACTCTTGAAGAATCAACTCTACATAAGCACAGTCTACCCAGACCCAATATTCATCAACAAAGGCCCTGCTATGGGTCTTCCTTACCATCTCAGTTCAGGGTGATGTCATTTCACAGCAAGTATTGACAACATGCAAGCAAAGACTGCTGTACATTTCTGGTAGGATCTTACAAGTTCTGGGCTTTCCCCAAGAACTCAGTTAACAGTTCAGCCTGTTATACTCTACAGTAGTGGTTCACAAACAGGTGGGTTGTAATGCACCAGGGGAAATGGAGAGGAATAGGCAGCAACATGATTGCTAGTATCGTGCTGCTGCCAGGCAAAGAGGGGTTTTGTAACTTACCTGGGGGTCGCTATGGCTCTCCACGGGGTCTGGGGATCTGCGTCTCCCTCTGCAGCCCTCCTCAAGACTTCAAAATGTTGAAAAAAGGAAAAACCTTGTTTTGGCTGAACCCCCCCCCCCTTTTCAACAATTTGAAGCCTTGGGGAGGGCTACAAAGGGAGTCACAGGTTCCCTAGACACTTCGGAGAACCACAGCAACTCCCAGGTAAGTTTAGAAAACCCTTCCCTGCCTGGCAGTAGCACGATCCTGGTGATCATGTTGCTGTCCTCTTTCCCACCCCACCCAGGACTTTGGGAAACATTGCCCTACAGTAAAAGCTACTGTTCAGGACTTAGAATATAGGAATTTGGCCCTTTTTTAACTAAAGAAACTTTTAAATAAAGTCCTTTAAATAAAGGTACTGAGACTGAAACTGAAAACTAAAGAAACCAAAGAGAACTTTTAATGTTATTTCCCCACTACACAAATTAGTTTCCATGCCAAGGATATTTTTTCCCCCCAAAAACAGCACAATTGCTTCTGAAGAACTGGCATGTTCTTCATATACTAAAAAAATAAAGACTAACTGAAATTCACTTTAGTTTAGCTTCACTTCATAGTACAAACAAATGCTTTTACAAGTCAGTAAAAGTCTGCTGTTTGTCTGTCTGTCCATCCCTACCCAGCCTTAACTATAGGGCAGTGCTTTCCGAACTTACCTCCACTGCAATGTCCCAGCACTCAGAAATGATGGGTCATGACTCAGCAGTCAAAGTGACAAGGCAGTGATGTGATGACAAAACTGCATCATCGACACTTATTTCCAGGTTGGGAGACCAGCACGACCCTGCAAACGATGGTAAGAGGCCCAGGGTGGGCTGGTGGACTTTAAAAATATATATATATGCAGGAGCTCTACCTGCTGAGCCAAACCTGCTATCACACTGTGGTCTCGCTGTCAAGCAGTGGGAGTCCTGCAGCACCCCACTGAGTGTCTCGCAACACACACTTTGAGAACCTCTGCTATAAGGCAGATAATCTGAAATTGAAAAGACCAGAATGAAACTCTAGCTGCCTGCAAATTCGGTTTTCACAGCAGAACACAGTATGCTCGCGTGCAGAAGTAAGGCATGGGGAATTAAAGATTTCCTGCACCTAGAAAACTAGAAATCAGAGAGGAGCATTCTAGATTAACATATTGATTTAGTATGTACAGGGATTTTTTATTTTTTTTTAAACATGAAGCAGCATCAATTATGTGAACACACACTGGCAGTCAAAAGCAGTACAATTCAGAACTGGTGTGCCACCTCAGCTGCTGCTTGCAGCAATCAGGCCCAGGAGATGGAGACTAGAGTTGTGGTTTTCAAACTTTTTAGAGGACCTAGGCTGCTGCCTGATTTATAAATGCTTCTCCACAGAAGAACAGGTGAAATTTAGCCCCACTGTCATGGTACAAGATTGTACTGCCCTATCTGGCCTGCCCATGCTAGAAGTGGAGATGGCTGGGGGCAGTAGTGCACTAGAGACCAAGACGTGGCTGTGCATCTGCCTGATCATTCAGAAAAAGCACAGGGTGGAAGAAGGAGGGTGTTGGCCAAAGCTTCAATGATCAGGCAAGACACCTCCACCTGTCCACAGCTACCATCTCTGGTGGCACTTGCAAAAGTGGTACCTGCATGAAGAAAAAAGTTGAAAAGCTATGGGCTACAAGGTTGGACTAGGAACAGGGCAAGCCATGTTCAACTCCCTAGTAAATCAGAAAGTCTTAAGCCCGGATCAGGTGTTATGTGGTGATGGTCCATGTGACACGGAGAGCAAATGCGTACCAGCCAGCCTCACCTCCACATGGAAAGCATTCATTGCTGCATAAAACTACTTCCGCAAAGAAAGCCAGGTGGACCAGGGCAAAGGAGCTTCAGGAGCACAAAGAATTTGCCAGCACACTCTTGCTATCATGCAACAGAAAACCTGAATATGGCTACTGTGTCTTAGCCTAGCACATCAGGGCGGGGAGGAGGGAGAAGAGAAGAGAGTAAGTTGGTTGGAGAGATAAATACAAGTTTCAAATACACCTCCATGAGGTCTTGAGGAGGAAGCACAGGATGCTAACATGACAAATGACTAATATAAAGCATCCCCAGGAGATCCCTGGCCAGCTTTCTCTTGAAGTCATCAAGAAAGGAAGGTTTTGGAACCACCTAGTTTTCATAATGTTTAACCACAATCTTCCTTGTGGAATCACTTTGTCTTTTTCCATTTTGAAAGTCAACAACCCCTCTTTGACTGAGATTTATTTTCTTAAATATCTGAGAATTGTCAACATAATCCAACCCACTCCCCATTTAATCTCATTTTCGACGGGAAAACAACTCAGTTCATGGACCAATCACCAGATTCCGGATGAAATCTTACCAATGTCGAGTTGTCCATTAATTATATTCAAATGTGCAAATTAAATACAGTCTTCTTGCTAATTACATATTTATAGCGTAGCTCTTTTATGACTAATATGGTCTCCCACTCCAAGCCTAATGAAACTATCCAATGTTCTACCCGCATACAGATTTTCAGCACTGAAACCTGTGGTGGAAAGCCAAATGGTCCCCGCAGATAACATCCTCCGATGCCTTCTACTATTTTGGCAAGTAGTTCTTAATGTCCTGGTCTGACCTCTTCGCATTCACATTCATTGTTTAACGCAATCGCCATTGTTTGCAAGGAACTCTTTCCCAGATCAAATGTACAAGAGCCAGAAGATCAAAACCAGCAGTTTTTGGTGTGTATGTGTAATCTCTCTAACTTGTCTTTCTTGACCTAGAGTTCTGCTTCTTCTGCAGGGCCTACAGAACATCAAGAATGGATTCCAATGAAGCAGAAAGGGTGTTTCCCCCTCCTTTTTCAAAAGGAGAGTATCATGCTCTGGCACCTTAAGTCTCTCCAGATGTCTGACAGAATAAGCATTCATAACCTCCCCTGGGGCAGCAATAGGAAGAGATGCATTGTGTTTATTATTTGCATCCCACCCTTCCGGCATGGAGCTTAGGGTGGCACGAAGAAGATGATACATTTTTTCCCCTTCATAGCAGTCCTATTAAATAGATTAGGTTGGGCCCTGTGAGCATCATGGCTGTACTGAAAAGATGAACTCAAATCTCCCAAGAGCGAATCTGACACTTTACACTGCCTTTTTCGATACAGCATATATACTTAAGCATTAAGGGACCCATCTGCTAAATATAATTACTTGGAAACAGCTGTACATTGAGCTTGCTTTACTTCGCGCCTTTCAAAAACATTCATCACCGCTCAAAACAGAGAGAGTGTGCATGCAAAATGCACAACAGAACAACTGCGATTTCAATAATCTGGCAATCTTCCAAAGGACTCCTCACCTCTAGCATGCTTTTAGTGCATCCCTTTCACAGCTCCCTCCATGAAAAAAAAAAATCTATGGTTAGGTCTACACATGAAGCAGAAATAGGTGGTAATGAAACGACAGAATGCCAAAGTTGTCTAATGGACTAAACCAGGGGTGTTCAAACTTTTTGGCAGGTGGGCCACATCATCTCTCTGACACTGTGTTGGGGGCCAGGAAAAAAGGATTTACATGTAAAATTTGAATAAATTTACATAAATGGATATATTAGAGATGGAACTTATATGAATGAATGAAGGTCTCACAATAGCTAAAGACCTATAAAAGACCTTGTGCAAATCAAAGCCGGCCTTTCCTTTGCTACTGCTGCTTCACAGACATGAAACAACAAGCAGCGGACAAAGCCCTCAGCCCGCAGCTCACACAAGAGGTCAAACAGTTGGCCCTCATGCTGAGAGAAGTCACGCTGGGCCAGCGTGGCAATCTGAATATGCCAATTCCAAGGAATCGCACTTTGCAAACTCCAGGCTAATCTGGAAGTCCTTACTGTATTTCACAAACATTTTCAGCAATTCAGTATTGAAAAGTTACCATCTCAACCATCTCTGACAGGTTTTTAGCAATGGATTCCAAAGTGTTCATCTATTCAGGAAGGACTGCCTTCATTTTCAGTTGTCTTGCTTTGCTTTCCACATCAGCACGTAATCAAACCTGATTGGCTATGTAGTGCCATGGTGTCATATTCAAACTATGTAATCTCCAATTGGCCAGGACCTCTAACATAAGAGAGTTTATTCAATGCAGCCCTAGTAAGTTAGTTTTTATATTTTAACTCGGTGGCTCCCAAACCCTTTAGCACCGAGATCCACTTTTTAAAACACTCTGCTGTGACCCACCTAATTTTATGAGACTTTTAAAAAAAGTTTTATTTAACTAGCTGCTTAAGCTTCTGCTTTTATCCTTTCATGGAGGGGGACCATCTTCTGGAGCATTTGTTGAGCTCCACGTTCATGGGCTCAGGACCATTATGGTGGCTTAACTTACCCCTTCGCCTGGCCCTTGATAACAGCTCAGACAGATAGCCCAATCCTATGCACTCAGAAGTAAGTGCCATTGTGTTCAATGAGACTTACTCCCAGGAAAGTATGAACAGGATTGCAGCCAGTCACCTACTTGCAAGTGATTGTGCATATGTAGCTCCATTTCACTTTCCATAGGGCTCAACACATTTTCCTCGTCAGTTTCACAACCCTCAAGAATTGGGACATGACCCACTGGTGGGTCCTGACACACAGTTGGGAACCACTGCTTTAGCCATTTGTTGGGTTTGCTTCACAACCTTAACTTTTCCTTATGCACACTTATACCGTACAAGCAGAGATTCCAGGGACACTGATTTGCCTATACCACGCACAGGTATGCTAAGCACTTATGAACCAATTGCATATTTCAGTTATTACTGGAGCAGCAAAGTGTTGTCATAGTCTGAAGAGGAGCTGGACACAAGGGACAGGGCACAGGAGAAGAAGCTCCGCTAAGGAAATGTTCCCAACTGCATGCAGTATTCAGGCAGAAACATTTTCAAAAATTCTCACAACCAGATGTTAAAAAAATGTTAGCCAGTTGGCAAGCTGTACCACTAGATTTGCAAGAATATTAATGCATTATTATTTGGCTATAGTTCACACAAGGTGAACTTCTTATTTAAAATATCCTATCCTACCTATGCAGGAGCATGCATGTTCCTTGGAACACATGTTGTCATATGCGTAGTTGCCCAGGTTGTCATACCTGCATACAAGGGGCCGGTGCTGATTGGCAACTATTTCTTGGAGCAGGTACAAAACAGAATCATTTCCTCACCACATGTAATAGCACACACAGTTGCCTGCACAGAAGCCATTACTTGTGATGGAAATGTATCCTGAGGGAAGCAAGTTTAAACTTATATGACAAATTACCACCAAGAAGTGAGCCTTCACGTTGACTCACCCACAAGGCAGGAGGTTTGGTCTAGGGTACAGCCTCCATTAACATCTGAAGATCGCCAGTTTGAGGCCACCAGCAGCTCCGTGAATGGCAAGACCTTGAAGCAGCTGACAAACTCAGCCGAATTATTCCACATGCTCTTTGGTGTGAGCGAAGAAGCATCTTGGCTGCCCTTCAAGTGAGAGATGAAGGAGCTGCTTGTCAACCAGCATGAGAAGCAACTGGGGGCCAGAAGTGATACCAGACTATGAAAGATCCATCTGAAATGTTGTGCAGTTCTTGAAAGACAGAACCTGTCTGTTATTATTCTGCCTATGTGAACTGCCTTGAATAAAGTCAGAGGAGTAATCCGATGACCAGAAAGGCAGTATATAAATACCAGTATTATTTATTATTATTATTATTATTATTATTAAGGTTTGCCTTAGCTTACAGCAATGGTTCCCAAACTGTGAGCCATGGCTCGCTGGGAAGCCACAAATGAGCCAGGGGAGCCATGGAATCATCACAAAACCTGCTGCCCTATACACAGATTAAGATTGTACCCCTAATGGGGAGCTGCAGCCTATGGCCCAGTAGGTCAAAGGAAACACCAGTCAAAAAAGTTTGAGAACCACTGGCTTGCTAGTGATGATCAAGAAAAATCTCATTTCCTGGACAGTATAATGGATGTTGGAAGTTGCTGCCGGAGAGTGTGTTACTGTAGCAACACAATCCAGTAGCTTTAAGAGATGTCTCCTGCTGTGCTTGTAAATTGGTCAGCAATTTCCTGTACCTTACCATGTCAGGAGAGGGAAGTCTTTACAGTCATCTAGACTAGAGCTTACACCTACTCTTCTGGAATGCATCTAGTTCTCATTGAGAATTATATCCAGCCATACCAGTACGCCTGCTAAGTTAAGCATTATCCTTCTCCCCCCCCCCACCCAAGGCAGAATACCAAAGTGCTCATTATCTTTAGTGTGCCAGCTCAACTTTATAGCCACACCAACTCACAGATCTAGGTAACAAGAAAAGCTAAGCAATAAGAGGATTTTCCCTGAACACCGAGCTTTTCGTACATTATGCCACCTTGGCAACAGAGTGCAATTGCCTATTACAACAAAGACACTCCAATTCTCAACATCCTGTTATAGCTTTGATGCCTTAAATTAGACTGTTTGACTGTCCCCAACTAAATCCAGATGGCTTTGGAACAATTTAAAGTGATTAATAGAAAAGAGAGTGAGACAGACAGACACACACCTATTCCAAGCAGAAGGGAGCTAATGATAAAGTCATTCTTTTTTACCATGGGAAGATAAGAAGCTTCTGAAAGGGGTGGGGAGGGAAAAGAACCGCTCCTCTTGCCTTTAAAATCATGATCAGAGCATGGAGTCCAACACCAGCATTGCAAGAACTGGCCAAGATCATGACTGAGAAACTGAGGGGTGGATACAAGTTTTCATTGTAACACAGAAGTCAAGAGGCTGAAATACAAACCAGGAAGTTCTCAGTTCAAATCACATCTCTGCCATGAACCGAATCAGTGACCTTAGGCATCAGCTTCCCACCCCCTCCTGCAATATGGGGATAATAATCTTACAATTACAGAGGTGCTACAAGGCTAATGAGAAGCATCTTGAATATGTGAAACACTGACACAAGCGCTAAGTAAACATGTCACCTGATTAAAGAAGCAGATTAATAATATGCTTAGTAATTTTTTGGGTACACTGCAAGTGACAATAGATTGGAGGCAAGGAACAGAACTTTTTTCACACAGCTGAGTCATAGCAGATACCCTTATAGAAGAGGGATTCTCCACCATGTGGGAGAAAAGGAAGAAAGAATCTTAGTATATGCAAAGTACTTATATTAAACACACACACCAGTTGTCTGATGAATCAGGGGCACTTATTAAATCAATGAATCTAACAAATCAATCAGACATTGCTGCCCCAATTCCATGTATTCTAACTATGAGCCAGCCGGACTGAATCACTGATGATCTATTTTAGTGTTTTTCCTTCCAACGGTGACCAGTAGCAGATGATTTGGAAAATTCTACAACACACTTTAAGGATCAAGTACTTACATTTTCTTCCTTGTTGCCTTAAAAAAGGAAACATCAAACTAAGTACAAGGCTACATTATCCAACAACCTTGGTTAATAGAAAACTGATTTTGGTTGCACAAAAATCTGGTTTGTGGACAATGTGGCTTCTAAGGGTGTTAGCGGTATACTTATGTATTGGGGGAAGAGATGAAGGATTATGGTTTTAAATGATAATTGGGAGGGAGAGGGGTGGAGGCTCAAAAATAATGTAAGGCCCAGAAGACAGATGGCAAACATATTGCCTTTCCAGATCCTTTGTGGTTAATAACATCCCAACACTTTGATCAGGCTGGGGCACACAGCTGGTTAATAAGGAGCCCCAAGAGCCAGGGTTCAAGGTGATACTTGAAATGAGCCATTTATTATGTAAAGATGTCCACTTAGGAAGCCCACTGCTTGAAACATGTTAAGCAAAGCATCCTTATCCTGGTACACCAGTTAGAACAGCTTGCATCCAGAACAAGGTGGATGGATGCTTTGCCCTCAGGAATATTCAGTGATTGAAACAACAGCTTGAGGCCTGCCTCTTTCTTTGCTTTCTTCATGCTTCTGCCTGGAAGACAGTCGTGCTACCCACTAAAGGACATTTCCCATATAATCTCACAGTTGAAGTCTAGCTGCTAAAGAGAAGCAGTCATTCATTCTCTCTCTCCATCACCACTCTGGGAAAATCCACCTGGACATCAATTTGCAGCAGTGTGCAAACAACCCAAGACACCATGCAGCATCTGTTTCAGGTGAGCACCACACACACATTTAAAGCAGCTGTCATGAACCCTGTGGTTCATCATATTGGCCACTAGTGAGAACCATACCAACCCCTGCTAACTGGGTAACAGGCACTTTTTCAAGTGGGTACTCCTCTTTTATTTAGCAGGGGGAGAGTAACTGGCCCTCCTCACTCCAGCAGTGTCTTTTCTACTGGCTGTCTGCTGTTGTTCTTTTGCATCTTTACAGATAAGACCTTTTTGAACAGGGAGCCATAAATTATTTGATTTTCTCTGTAAACTGCTTTGTGAAGTTTTCATTGAAAAGCAGTATATAAACACTTAATAATAATAAATTCCAACTTTTAGATTAGAAGTCCATTAAAATAAGCAACTTTTCATGCAAACACACCCTAGTGTGCATGAAAAGAAGAGGCAGCACCTACCCAGCTTCACCCATTTCTGCCCAGCCCACAGGTGTACGCATTTGACCCCTGTTGCATATATGCAACATTGGGCAGAAATGGGATGTGTGCAATGGAGAAGCTCTACTAGCCACCCACCCCTCCGAAGGTTACCAGAGTCAATGAGAGCACTTCTGGTTCAGTTCACTCATTCTCAAGGGAGCATGTTAAGCACTTGGGAGCAAGACCCATCAAGCCCCACAGGATTGACTTCTTAGCACACATGCTTAGGATGGTGCTGTAGGAGATCTTAATAGGAACATTTACTGGTGGACGCCTCCCTATGGGGGAAGTAACATCTGACCAGGTGCAACAAAATTGACAGGGGTCACTTTGTGGCAGCAATTCACAAGTGGGGTAGCCATGAGGGGGAATTGCCCACTTTACTACAATAACTGCAAGGTAAGGGGTTTAAAGGGCAACCAATCCCTGGCATTAGGGCTGCACACTTTCCTGGGAGTAAGCCTCATTGACTATAATGCGATGGACTTCTGAGCAGACATGCCTAGGATTGGGCCCTAAGACTGCAATCCTATGCACACTTTCCTGGGCTGGGGGTAAGCCTCACTGACTATAATGGGCCTGACTTCTGAGTAGACATGCAAGGATTGGGCTCCCAGGCTGCAGTCCTCTCCACACTTTCCTGGGAGTAAGCCCCACTGACTGTACTGGGGCTGACTCCTGAAGAGACATGCAGAGGACCGGGCTCCAGGTGCGCTCCGCGCCGAGCCGAGCCACCCCGGGGCTGCGCCAGCGCTGCGCTCTCGGGGGCCACTACTCACGTAGAGCGCCGTGTGAGCCGCGCCGAAGAAGGGGAACTTCACGGCGACGGGCCGGAGCCCGGAGCCGCCGTCGTCCTGCTGCGGGGTGGCCGCGTCCCCCCGCGCCGGCCCGAAGGGGTAGAAGTCCGCCAGAGGCACGGCGCCCTCCGCCCCCAGCCGCAGCCAGCCGCAGAGCGCCAGCGGCACCAGCCAGCCGGGCAGGCCCCGCATCTCCCCCGCGCGCGGGCGCCGGACCAGGGAAGCAGCAGCAGCAGCGGGGCGGCGCGGTGGGTGACCGGGTTGCTCGCAGGGAGGCAGGCAGGCAGGCAGGGCTGCTGCGTGGAGACGGGGCGGGGAGCAGCGCGCCTGCAGGCAGGAGCCTGGCACCGAGGGGCAGAAGGAGCCTCTGCGGCTGGCCGGCCGGCTGGGCTCCCCGGGCGCGCGGCGGAGGTGCTGCTAGTGGCAGCTGCCGGAGGAGCTGCACGCACACTGAGCCTCTCTGTGCGGCGGCGAGGGAGGGACGCGGCTCATTCACAGCGCTCCGGGCATGCATATTCATGCCCCGGGCAGCCAATTGGGAGGGACCCGAGGAAGGCGGCCCTGGAGGTGGAGGGCGGGCTCGCAGGGATCAGCCTTCTCTTAAAGCGCTAAGAGACCTGCACCAGGCGACTCGGCTCGGCTCAGCTGCTCAGGCTGAGAAGGTGGCAGGGAGCCCCGGAGTGCCAGCCCGCCCGATCCTGTCCACACTTTCCTGGGAGTAAGCCCCATTGACTCTAACGGGACTTACTTCTGAGTAGACATGCATAGGCTTGGGCTGTAACTGTCTACCTATCTGTCTACCTGCCCACCCAGTGCTAGGAGAGCTGCAATCCTGCACCCTCTCAAACTCATTAGCAGTGGCGTCACCTGAGGGGTTGCAGAGCACTAAGTTTTGCAGGGACCCTCACCACAGCATGCAACGTCAGAACATCAAAAGAGCCCTGCTGGATCAGGCCCAAGGCCCATCTAGTCCAGCTTCCTCTGTCTCACAGTGGCCCACCAGGGTGCCTCAGGGAGCACACAAGACAACAAGAGACCTGCATCCTGGTGCCCTCCCTTGCATCTGGCATTCAGCAACAGCCTACTTCTAAAATGAGGAGGTTGCACATTACACATCATGGCTGGTAACCTGTGGTGGACCTTTCCTCCAGAAATTTGACCAAATTCCTTTTAAAGGCATCCAGGTCAGATGCCATCACCACATCCTGTGGCAAGGCGTTCCACGGATTAACTACACACTGGGTAAAGAAATAACTCTCCCAACACTTAATTTTAGTGGATGTCCCCTGGTTCTGGTGTTGTGTGAGAAGGAAAAGAACATCTCCTATCCACCCCCAGCATAATTTTGTATGTCTTGGGCTGCAATTCTATCCATACTGACTGTAATGGGACTTACTTCTGAGTAAACAGGCATAGGATTGGGCTCTAATCATGTCCCCTCTCAGGCATCCCCCCCCCAAGAGCCCCAAATGCTGTAGCCTTTCCTTGTAAGGGAGGTGCCCCAGCCCAGTAATTATACTGGTCACTCTCTTCTGCACCTTTTCCATTTCAACTATGTCCTTTTTGAGATGTGTCGAACAGAACTGGATGCAACTGGACTGCAAGCGGCTCCCCCCCCCCCTTCGGAGCAATTCCAGGTAGAGGAGCAAAAGGAGGTGAATCTTGCCTGGATGCCTTAAAAAGGGGATTGGACAGATTTCTGGAGGAAAAGTCCATCACAGGTCACAAATCGTGATGGGTCTTGCAACCTCCTGATTTTAGGAGGAGGCCACCTCAGAATGCCAGGTGCAAGGGAAGGCACCAGGATGCAGGTATCTTGTTGTCTTGGGTACTCCCTGAGGCATCTGGTGGGCCACTGTGTGGTACAGAAAGCTGGACTAGATGGGCCCTGAGCCTGATCCAGCAGGGCTCTTCTTATGTTTTCATGTTCTTAATGCAACTTTGCATTCTTTGCTTTGTTAAGTGATGATCTTTGCAACCTCCCTTTTGGAGCAATGACCCCCCCCCCAACCCAGCAGCAGGCCTAGTCTGTGGACATCCTGAGTGGCAAGGGAAAGGCACTCTGCACATGTGCAAAAAAAGACTTGCACTTCACTATTATTGCTGGCTTGTGTCTCACTGTAGCAAAAGGGGGCGTGAACAGGCCAAAGTCCTGACAAGACATCTGCATCCTGAAGTACCAGAAGAGCATTAAGGGATGGCGGGAGCACCTGCAAAAGATGCAGTCACTGTAACTGTTGCTGTTAACAACTATATCAGCCATTTTCAACCACTGTGCCGTGGCACACTGATGTGCTGTGAGTGCTCCACAGGTGTGCCACAGGAATTTGGGGGAAAGTCATTTTTTAACAGGGCCAATGGGATATGTGAGCCCCCACTGGCAGCACAGTGTGCCTTGTCAATTGTCAAAAACCTGGTGGTGTGCCTTGACCATTTTAGTGCCTTGCCCACTTTAGTGCCGTGAGATGGAAAAGGTTGACAATCACTGAACTATATCCTGCGTTTCTTGCAAGAGGCTTGGGGCAGCCTGCCTAGCTTGCTCCCTTTTGTCCTCCCTTTTGTTCCTTTTGTCCTCACATCAACTTTCTTACTACTCCATGGTTCCACAGTAGTTCCGTATTTCAAAGAGGCACCTTCAACACTGAAATTTTCGGGAGTTAAACTTTGCTAGATGTTTAAACATGAGAACATGGAGAACTGTTGTGCAGATGTGCCCCTGCACCAGCGATGTGCAGCATAGGGGCGGAAGGTGAGGCAGAACTGCCCCACTGGAATTCTTTGAAAAGTGCCACCGCTGCGGCTGTGATTATGCAAACACAACCAAAGTGCTCCAGCTGCTCAGAGTGCGTGGGTTGTGTTTGCACACTCAAAGGTTCAGCAGCAGCAATGGCACTTTTTGAAGAACCCCAGCTGATGTCACTGCTTCACCTTCCACCCCCACACCACACATTGCTGGACACCCCAACCTTGGTCCCACTATTTGTTGTTCTATGTACCATACATATGCATTCACATGTACTCACCCAAAGGATAACCAGTAGCATTCCCAAAGGGAGGGCACAGTGCTAAGTTTTGCAGCTGCCTCAACAGCCCATGTAAGTGGGCCCTCATCTTCAGAGATGCCTCCTTTGTGTTGTTCTCACTGCCCAGAATGGCTCCAAAGGTGCGAGGGAGAGTCCACTAACATAGCATGTTGAGGCAGCTGCAAAACGTAGCACTGTGCCCCCCTCTACTGAAGGGAACAAACTGTTATTCCCTTCAATAGCTTCAAACAAGCTATTGAAGGACAAAACTTCTGTTACCTTGAGGAGGCCTCCATGATTGCCCCCCCCAAGTACAGGATGCAGCATATGCCCCATTGGCACAGCTGCATCATACCTGGAAAGTTGGATAGGATTGGGCCCTTAGATGGGACTGACCACAGAGTAGATAGATTTTATTCCAGCAGTTCCTCAGTCAGTGGCTGATTTGTTCAGCAGGCCATTATCTAACCGCCCAGTCCTGTGCATGTCAATGGAGCTTTCTCCCAGGTAAGTGTGGATAGGATTGCAGCCCAATTCGTTCAGCAGACAGATCACAGAGATGAAGGCTGTCAGTATGCACCTGTTAACATGACCTGCAAGCCCCAAAGGAAGGGTCTTCAAGGGTGAAACCTGTGAGTGTGGTGATGGGTGGTACAGCCTGTTTCTGACCATTGTCCCTCTTTATGATGACTATGGGACTGAAAAGTACTCTTTTTAGGGGAATTGATTTGTAGTGGGCCAACTACCCATGGACTGAATTTGATGCATGGGCTACTAGTTGCCAGCATTGTGGTATCCTTCATATCTGTGTACACTTGTAGACTAGACATAGTAGTATCTAGGAAAGATGGTTGCAAAGGTCTAACCCTGGGTAAGAAAACTGGTTATCTTTATAAACCTTTAGGCCCCTTTAGGCAGATCTTCTGCTGCCAGAAGTAGCATTCTGGCAATGCAAGAACATTTATGGTGGTGTGAAAGCTGGGCTGCCATCACGTGCTTCTGGGCCATTGCCTCAAATGAGCAGTTGCACTGCACATGCAGCAGAGTCTTACACTGGTTTTGTCCTTATGTCCTAGTTACCGGTACCTCCATCCAGATACTATAGTGAAAAACCACCAATGCTGATGTTAAAATATACAGTACATTAGTTTAGTCCTGCTGGGGAGTGAAAAGGTTACAAAGATACGATCTGTAGAAAGAGCAAAAACAAAAAAATCCTCCTCTCCTTGGGGATTTGTGCCCTGTTCCTGTGATTAGTTGTCCCATATTCCCCCAACTTCTTTCTGAATACAATGAAATCATTGTGAGTGTGCATTGCCAATCACTGTGCATCTCTTAAAGCTTCCCATAAAATATGCATTTATGAAGTTAGAATGAGAGAGTGCTGGTTAAGTGGGACCCTTTGACCCTGACCACAAACTTCCCATACCATGGCATAGAGAGAATGAAGTGGCAGATCAAGAACATGACAGGCAGACAGGTACGATTGCGATTGCTTGTGGAGCTGCATTGTTGAAATTGCTGGAAGCATTAGATGTGATTATGACCAGTGCCCTGAGTGGTGTTGTTGATTACCAATATCACTGAATACTATTAAAAATCTAGGCATTTTGTCTTAGCATATACATTAAGTTTTCTGATGTCCAATCTTGCTTATGTGAATTGATCATTATGATAACATGTTTGTGTTGGTGACACCAAAGAGGATCATACTGGATATTCTGAGTCCAAGCAGAATATGCTTTCATCCAGCTTAGGGTAAGAGCCTGGCAGAATGTTTTGTTCATCACTCTTTGACCTTGAACAGATGCAATATTAAAGTGTCTCTTAGGACGCAATCCTAACCCCTTATGTCAGTGCTTTCCAGCACTGGCATAGCGGTGCCAATGGGATATGTATTGCATCCAGCAGTTGGGTGGCACTCACGGAGGCCTCCTCAAAGTAAGGGAATATTTGTTCCCTTACCTCAGAGCTGCTTTGCCCTTATGTCAGTGCTGGAAAGCACTGACATAAGGGGTTAGGATTGTACCATTAGTTAGTTAATTAGTTTAATTTTATTACAGTCACCAACCAGCATAAAGTGTCTCTTATTTTCTCTTCAAAGGCTCTGTGTGAGCTGTGACTCTCTGGCTCTGAGAGTCTGCAGTCAGTTCTGAAGATCAATGGCCAAGCTACATGTGTTGTAAGTGGTAAACATGCATTTGGAGCCAATATACTTTTGTATTTTCTTAAGAGCCACGGGGGAGAGGTGATCGAGATTAAGACCACAGCATAAGGAGAAGGGGCTTTGCCCCCATCACATGGATAACTCCCATCCACTGCTGCTATTTGCCCTGGGAGAGAAGCTCCCATAACAGCCAGGGTGGTGTAGTGGTTTGGGAGGTGAACGCAGATCTGGAAGATCCAGGTTCAAATCCCCCCTCAGCCATGAAGCTTCCTGGGTGACCTTGGGCCAGTCACTTTCTCTCAGCCTCACCTACCTCGCAGGGTTGTTGTGAGGGAAACAGGAGGGGAGCATCTGTGTACACCGCCCTGAGCTCTTTGGAGGAAGGGCGGTATAAAAATATAATAAATAAATATTTGCCCATGACCATCTAGACCAGGGTGATCCAGTACACATCCTGTGGGAGGCCTCAAGAACCCTGCCACACCCATCTCCTCCTGCTTCAGCAGCTTTTTGATCTCCCAGCCGCACCTTTTCAGCTTCTCCTTTGGAGAAGTAGAAGCCAGGACAGCACAGCCAGATCAAAAAGCCCCCCAAAGCACCAACCACCTCCTTCTCTTTCTCCTGCCACCGCCTCCTCTGAGTGACTTTGGCAGCTCAGAACCCAGCTGATACCATCAACGCCAATTTCTTCCACGTTTGCACCCTCAGGGGTGGAGCCAGCCAGGATACTGTGGCCCCGTTAGCATTAAAAGTTGGATCGCCCTGATCTAGATTCTGCTCTGCAGAGAAAATTCTAATGCTTTCCTGAGTTTGTATGGTGAGTTACCCAGGTGATACGAGCTCACCTGTGGTTTAGCACAGGGGTGTCCAAAGTTTTTAGCAGGAGTGTCATCATCTCTCTGACACTGTGTTGGGGGCTGGGGGGGGAAGAATTAATTTACATTTAAAATTTGAATAAATTTACATAAGTTTACATAAATGAATATAATAAAGATGAACTTATATGAATGAATGAAGGTCTTGCAATAGCTCAAGGCCTATAAAAGGCCTTGTACAAAGCAAGACTGGCCTTTCCTTTGCTGCCTCTGCTGCATCACAGACATGAAACAGCAAGCAGTGGCAGAAGCCCTCATCCCACAGCTAATGTGAGAGGTCAAACAGTTGCCTTCATGCTAAGAGCAGTTGTGTCGGGCCAGTCAGGCTCCAACAAATCTCTGGAGGGCCAGAGGCTCATTGGAGACTGGGGGCTCCCTGAGGGCCACATTGAGAGTCCTCAAGGGCCGCAAGTGGTCCCAGGGCCAGGGTTTGGGCACCCCTGGTTTAGCAGGATAGCTAGGACTATTCAGTTGAGGCATTCTTTTTAAAAAGCTTTTTATTGTGTCTCCCGTTTAAAATGGAGTAGACTGAGTTGTGAACTCAGTCTTCCCCAGTTTGACTCTTACCTCTGCCATGAAATCACTGGATGGTCTTTGGCAAACCACTTTTCAGCTCCACATTTGACATATGGCAAAGACAATAAATACCTTTTACGGCAGTGGTCTCACACATGTAGCACTAGGACCCACTTTTTAGAATGAGGATCTGTCAGGACCCACTGGAAGTAATGTCATGACCGGAAGTGACATCAGCAAGCAGGAAAATTTTAAACAAGCCTATGCTGCAATCCTACCCACACTTACCCAGGAGTAAGTCCCATTTACTATCATTGTTAAAAGAATATACATAGTAGCTTGTTAAAAGTACAGGTCTGTAACATTTCCCCAAATACTATGGTAGCATCAAGTCTAATATATTAAAAATAAAATATTGAATTGAATAGGGATGCACCTGAAATTGGCTCATGACCCAACTAGGGGATCCAAGTAAAACATCCAAGTAAGAACTGTGAAGAAGTGTTCTACCCACTCCAAAAAGCACTAGAGAACCCCTAAGTGTTATTAGCAGCAGTAGTAGTAAATAAGCACTGCTGTTAAGCTGCTCATACTTTGCTTTGGGATGCAAGGAATTACATCCTGCCTTTCAACAGAGACTGTCTGGCAAGCTTTGCTTCATGCTTTTAAGAAGTTTCAAAAAGCAGCTGAGTATCCAAAGGAGCTCTAGGTTAGAAAGGCAACTCAAGAGGCCTATTTGCATTACGAGCTGATGTCAGTTTAGCTCTCATGACTTCTTGCAGGATTTTCCTTGGAACTGTAATAGTGACAACGCTGCAAACACTCTGTTAGAGTCCCCCAAGGCTTGCTCACTGAACTACAGTATCCAACGTTGCCTGTTCGTATTAAGAATAGGTGCCACTTTTCTACAAAAAGGTTCACAAAGCCGTTTACAGAAAAATTCAAATAAGTAAACAGAGAGGAATGAATTAAAATAGTTTGTCTGCAGTGTAGTTATACTGTCTATGGAAGTGGAGTTATCTGTAGGCTGAAGTAAGTCCTGCCCTGCAAAGCTTCTTATTTCTAGCTTGGAAATTCACTACGTTTGGCCTGGTCAGCGGCTGGACGGGAAACCAATGGGGAATCCCAAGTATGCTTTCTAAAGGAGGGCAGGATGGCAATAAAAAAAAAAAGAAAGGTCAGTAGAATTCTCCCCCAAAATACTTAGTATTTCTTGGCGACACACCCACAAGGGACACCTGTAGAAAAACTCCATGTTGTGTTAACCTTGGTTTTTGCTGTTGCCAGGGTTTTTGGGACCTGTGTACATGTTTTAAATATTTTTGTTGCTAAGTCTGGGTACATAACAGATTAATAGCAAGCAGCACTCTGGAATTTTGTTGTTTCTTTAAAAAAAATATGTATGTTTTTTCTCTCTCTCAAGGTGCTAAAAATATAATCAGGAAATTCTTTTTAGCAATGTGATATTTTAAGTTACATGTCAAATTCAAGTAGTCCTTTGTTACAGCTAGAAAAAAAATATGCAACATTTATCTTAAGCAAATCATTTTATCAGACAGGCTCATGTTACCCTTGCAAAGGCAACAGCACAAAGCTCCCTCACAGAGCCATGAAAGCCCTATAGATGGGCCCAGAGATTATAATATAAATAAATTTAAATACAAGTTCAGTTTAGACCTCAAACAGAGCAGTGATTTTGTGCTAAATGCCCGCCACCGTCACTTATTGCTTATTAAATATGAACTGAAGACAAGTATGTAAAAAAATACTTTGAAATAGCTGCAGCAGATTTATAGTGCTTTAGGAGAACGTGCACACCAAGCCTAACAAAATCAGTGTTAGGCTGACTAGTATAGTTGCCATAATTCTTTACATTTTATGGCTGCGTCCTACAAAATATATATTGTACACACTTGAGACATTTAATTTAAATCAAGGGATTGGGGCTTAATCACTCACAGGCTCCTCCCGCTGAAGGAATTGCTAGGTATAGTGGCTAGAATCAGGTTTCTCTAGGTGGTGGCACTGCTTCTCTGGAAGAGTCTCCCTTATTCCTTCAGAACACCCTCCTTTGGATTTTGGCGGAGGTTGAAAACATTTTCATTTCAGTTGGTTTTTTCGTTGATTAGGTGGGTGCTGTTTCTGCTAATGATTAGGGGAACAATCCTATCCAATTTTCTAGCACTGGTGCAGCCGCAATGCAGCCCCAAGGTAACAAATGTTCCCATACCTTAAGGGGCCTATGTGACTGCTGCCCCACCACAAGATGCAGTGCATGCCCCATCGACACAGCTGCACCGGCACTAGAAAATTGGATAAGATTGGACCCTAGGGCAGGTGTTGCTACAAGTTAGATCTGCATTTGATGCTGTACCTTATCCCTCCCTTTTATACCATATTATTTATTGTTGCTGTTTTAAATCTGTTGTGTTTTTGCTCTGGTTTTATAGGTGTATTTTAAAGCTGTTGTTAGCTGCCTTGGTTTCTTTTGGAAAGGCAGGATATTATTAAAAAAACAAAAACAAAAAATAAAATCTCCCACCACCATTTATGACATTTATATCTTGCTTTTCTACCATGGAGGTTTCCAGAAAGTCTCTCTTCTGGACACTGAGCAGCCCAAAACTTGCTTAGGTCCTGTAAGGTCCCTACATCAGATGCCTTCAAACTCTGCCCTGTGACTGAGGGATGAGGAATAGTATAGTGTACCCTATAAAAATTCCCTAAGCACCGAAATGGGGGAAGGACAGGACTGGAGGAGGTTCCTACAATTTTAAACTGAATTTAGAGACAGTGTCTCTAAACAGTAGACAGTAGAGACAGATTCTCTAGACAGTAGATAATTTAGAGACGGGAAGAATACCAGGCAAATCTCTCACAAAAACCCTTGACTTCCGACTGGCAGACTTCCCTCAAATGAGGAGGCTGGTTAGAAGGAGGTTGAAAGGGAGGGTAAAAAGAGTCCAATCTCTCCAGAGTGCATGGAGGCTGCTTAAAACAACAGTAATAGAGGCCCAGCAGAGGTGTATACCACAAAGAAAGAAGAGTTCCACTAAATCCAGGAGGGTGCCCGCATGGCTAACGAGCCAAGTTAGAGAGGCTGTAAAGGGCAAGGAAGCTTCCTTCCGTAAATGGAAGTCTTGCCCTAATGAGGAGAATAAAAAGGAATGTAAACTGTGGCAAAAGAAATGTAAGAAGGTGATATGGAAGGCCAAGCGAGACTATGAGGAACGCATGGCCAGCAACATTAAGGGGAATAATAAAAGCTTCTTCAAATATGTTAGAAGCAGGAAACCCGCCAGAGAAGCAGTTGGCCCTCTGGATGGTGAGGGACGGAAAGGGGGGATAAAAGGAGACTTAGAGATGGCAGAGAAATTGAATGAGTTCTTTGCATCTGTCTTCACGGCAGAAGACCTCGGGCACATACTGCTGCCCAAACGGCCCCTCCTGACTGAGGAATTAAGTCAGATAGAGGTTAAAAGAGAAGATGTTTCAGACCTCATTGATAAATTAAAGATCAATAAGTCACCGGGCCCTGATGGCATCCACCCAAGAGTTATTAAGGAATTGAAGAATGAAGTTGCTGATCTCTTGACTAAAATATGCAACTTGTCCCTCTAAACGGCCACGGTGCCAGAAGATTGGAGGATAGCAAATGTCATGCCTATCTTTAAAAAGGGAAAGAAGGGGGACCCGTGAAACTATAGGCCGGTCAGCCTAACATCTATACTGGGTAAGATGGTGGAATGCCTCATCAAAGATAGAATCTCAAAACACATAGAGGAACAGGCCTTGCTGAGGGAGAATCAGCATGGCTTCTGTAAGGGTAAGTCTTGCCTCACAAACCTTATAGAATTATTTGAAAAGGTCAACAGGCATGTGGATGCGGGAGAACCTGTGGACATTATATATATCTGGACTTTCAGAAGACATTTGACATGGTCCCTCACCAAAAGCTACTGAAAAATCTCCACAGTCAGGGAATTAGAGGACAGGTCCTCTCATGGATTGAGAACTGGTTGAAGACCAGGAAACAGAGAGCGGGTGTCAATGGGCAATTTTCACAATGGAGAGAAGTGAAAAGCGGTGTGCCCCAAGGATCTGTCCTGGGACCAGTGCTCTTCAACCTCTTCATAAATGACCTGGAGACAGGGTTGAGCAGTGAGGTGGCTAAGTTTGCAGACGACACCAAACTTTTCCAAGTGGTGAAGATCAGAAGTGATTGTGAGGAGCTCCAGAAGGATCTCTCCAGACTGGCAGAATGGGCAGCAAAATGGCAGACGCGCTTCAATGTCAGTAAGTGTAAGGTCATGCACATTGGGGCAAAAAATCAAAACTTCACATATAGGCTAATGGGTTCTGAGCTGTCCATGACAGATCAGGAGAGAAATCTTGGGGTGGTGGTGGACAGGTCGATGAAAGTGTCGACCCAATGTGTGGCAGCAGTGAAGAAGGCCAATTCTATGCTTGGGATCATTAGAAAAGGTATTGAGAACAAAATGGCTAATATTATAATGCCATTGTACAAATTGATGGTAAGGCCACACCTGGAGTATTGTGTCCAGTTCTGGTCGCCGCATCTCAAAAATGGCATAGTGGAAATGGAAAAGGTGCAAAAGAGAGTGACTAAGATGATTACGGGGCTAGGGCACCTTCCTTATGAGGAAAGGCTACGGCGTTTGGGCCTCTTCAGCCTAGAAAAGAGACACCTGAGGGGGGACATGATTGAGACATACAAAATTATACACGGGAAGGAAAGCGTGGATAGAGAGATGCTCTTTACACTCTCACATAATACCAGAACCAGGGGACATCCACTAAAATTGAGTGTTGGGAGAGTTAAAACAGACAAGAAAATATTTCTTTACTCAGCGTGTGATTTGTCAGTTGAACTCCTTGCCACAGGATGTGGTGATGGCGTCTAGCCTGGACGCCTTTAAAAGGGGATTGGACAAGTTTCTGGAGGAAAAATCCATTACGGGTTACAAGCCATGATGTGTATTTACAACCTCCTGTTTTTTAGAAATGGGCTATGTCAGAACGCCAATGCAAGGGAGGGCACCAGGATGAGGTCTCTTGTTATCAGGTGTGCTCCCTGGGGCATTTGGTGGGCCGCTGTGAGATACAGGAAGCTGGACTAGATGGGCCTATGGCCTGATCCAGTGGGGCTGTTCTTATGTTCTTATCTTCTTATGTCAGGAGCCAACTATCCAATAGGTGTAGCTGGCCAGGCCAATCCCACAAGTCATGGTCAGTTGCCACAGATTTTCCCCATTTGCCAAAGGGGAAGTCACTTCCCGTTGCCACTGCTACTGGGTACTCATTACCAGCTGCATAGCTAAGGGGGGGATGCAGTAAGTGTTACATTGTGCTGCATGTTGCTATCACTGCACAGAATGGCTCCGACGGTGAATGGGAGGGGCCAGTTACATGGCATGCTGCACTGCCCCTCTGTAGCTATGCTACTGCCCATTGCCAATAAGCTTATGGAGGATCCAGTTCAGGGTTTTGCCCCAGAATGTCCGTCAACCTGGTACTGTCACAGCCTGGACCAATGGATGAGGAAACTACCCTAACCTAACTTGGTAAAACAGACTGGGAAGCCAGTCTGACTCCATTTGCAATTATCCCCAGCTGAGTCATAAGGAATACAAGTCAGTGTTATTGTGTGTGATACAGAACCACAGTAATGTGCAGTGCTTTGCATTATTAACAGTAACACTGATTTGCATTGATAGAATCCAGAAACATCTGAACCCTGATACAATCCAGAAGACCTGCTGGTCCATGCAATTCTTTCCCCTATAAAAGAAAAGCATCTCCACATGCACAATGGAGAACTTTGGTTAGGGATATCCTTTGATTGTGGATACACATTCTTTCTCTCATTAACAATTTGGAAGCTGATTAATTGAAGCACTGCCCCACTTTCAAACATATGGTGCTGTTAAAGTCCAAACTGAAAGGCAAGTCCTGATATTCCCTTTTGTGCGGTAGCACTAGCAGAGTGTGAAGTCACCACATTTCCTATGAATACGTATTCCAGGACAGTATACTGTTCTGGCATCCTCTGGTTGTTCCATCATTCTATCAGCTTTGAAACAGTTTCATCTGGCCCCAAATACTGGTGGCTGCCTCTTTCTGGATTTCAGCTGAGCTCCTGGATCTCTTCAGATACCCAAATATTCACGTGACAGGAGTGTTTTATCTTTGCAAGCTCAGTTCTACCTGGCGAAATATTTGGGAAAGCACACAGGCACAATATTCATTAGTGTCCATTCACACATTTCCACTGTACAAAAGACATGTAAAGAATAATTGAAAAAGTTACGTAAGAACCAGTTGTAACAGTGAGCCACTAAGTACATGCAGAGGGGTATTGCTCCTGCAGCAAAACATGGTGCATGCCCTGGGTGCTGTCAAGGAGGGCATGAGAGCATGTGCTCCAACTGCTTCCTGACAGGGAAGCAGTTGGAGTGCATACACCCTGTTGGCAGCTGGTCGGGCAAAATCACCCTGCCAGCTGCTGAGCGCGCACTCACACTCCAATTGCTTCCCTGCTGAGAAGTAGTTGGAGTGCAAGTGTACTGATGACATCATGATGTCAGACATTGCCCTGGGCACCAGAAACCCTGGTGTTTTGTTGAATTGCACCCATTACATGGAAATGAGTCCCATTGATTTTCAGTGGCATTTACTTCCACGTAATGTATATAGCAGCAGTTTTCAAACTCTCATGGAGAGTTTGCACCGCTGTAAGTTCATGCATGGGCGGGGGAGAGGCAGTGGGGGCGGGGGGATGGCAGTGACACGATCCCCAGGATCGTGTCACTCAGGGGGCTGCAGGGACTGTACTGTACTCACCAGTCCCTGCAGCAGCCGTCATGGGGTGCAGGGTGCCCTGCACGAGTGTCTGCAGGGCTCCCCAGCTTGTTAGAAGTGAAAGTGGAGTGATCGGGCTCCACTTCCAGTTTTGTGGAAATGGAGCGCGATCGCTCCACTTTCACTTCTAACAAGCTGGGGAGCCCTGCAGACGCTCACACAGGGCTCCCTGCACCCCAGGACGGCTGCTGCAGGGACTGGTGAGTGCAGCCCAGTCCCTGCAGCCCCGTAAGTGACACGATATGTAAGAGGCATATAAGCTGCCTCCTCCCTGTCTCCCCCCTCCCTCCGCCCCTTAAAGTGAAAGAGGCCAGGGCCTTCAGGCTGGGGCGTCGTGATGCCCCAGTTTGAGAACCACTGATAGGATTCTTGTGCCAAGCTCTGCTTCAGTCTCTTCTCTGCTTCAGCCCTACCAGCCTGAGCTGTAAATTCTTCTACAAAGTTCGTGATCCAGGAGGGTGAAAAGTGGCAGAACAAAGCTGACACACTTCTTAATCCCTTTGCTGTTTTTCTTTGTTCTGAAAGATCCCACAGTTGCAATTGTCCTGATACCTTCAGCATTCATAACAAAAAATAAGTTCTCGTGGTTTGTTGGTAGCTGCAATGGCATGTTTAGCTTCCAATGTTCTGAAGATAAAACTCTTTCCCACCGGGAGCATGACTTGAAATTGTGCTTGTATTAAATGAAAAAAGGCAGTAGAAATATCCACCGTAGCAATTATTACAAGGTCTGTTTCAGTGCTGAACCGAGGCCAAGGAACAGATTCCCCTGTAAGAACTGAAACGGAGCAGAAAAGAACAGCAGGGCTCAGAAGGAACAGCGGCAGATTAGCTAAATTCCCTCCCTCCCCCCCGGAAAGTTTCCCTCACTGAAGTCTGGTCCGTGCCAGCAATGCAGAAGGCATTTTCTGCGATTCCCAACTCTTAAACTAGGTGGGCACAGTTCAATACCTCGCGGCAGAAACTGGCCTAATATATATGACAGTTGGGACTGGTGCAACATCCCTCTTGCTTTCTGGGCTTAACGTTCCAAGATCCAAAGGTTGGAAACCATTTGCTACTGCTGATGCTTCTGTGCAGAAATCTGCTTAGCATGAGATATGGAAGTAGTTTCTCAATGGGGCTTGTGAGTTGAACTCACCCTGCCAGATTCCTACTGACAGCAATGACTGAATTGGTGATCGGCAAAGTTGCCTTGCTATGATCTCATGCAGGGGCACTGTTGGGGCCGCATGGCAACCTGTCCCCTCTGGGAGAGGCAGAACGAGTGGCCAGTGGCAATCGGCATAGGCTGGTGCAGTGGTATCATCCCATAAAGGGGATGAGTGCCGAAGAGGAGAATGTGGCAGGAACTGGTGAAGCAGAAGGAGCTGGTGTGAAGACAGCTGTTGGGGAAAAGGCTGGGAGAACAAGAGCAGTGGCAAGGCTGTGACTCAGTGGTCAGGGAGAGGATGAGAAAGGGCAGTGCCCAAGCTGGAACAAAGGAGCCTCTAGACCAATCCAACCCAGACATAGGGATATTGCTTAGGGCCGCTGCTACCCCACATACCATTGCAACCCACCCCTGTTGTGTGTCATGGGCCTCCACCTAGGCCAGTGGTTTCCAAAGTGTATGTTGTGACATCCTGGGGGCAAATTTGGAGTGCCATTCACCCCAAGGCTGCTGCTGCCATCACTACTGTCTCCCTCCAACCCACTGCTGATGTAAGCTGCAATTATCTGCTTTGCTCAAGTGAGAAACAGATCATCCCCCCCCCCCCACTACTGTGCTCCTTGCACGTGTAGTCAAACCTGGAAGTGAAGAAGGCCAATTCTATGCTTGGGATTATTAGGAAGGGTATTGAGAACAAAACGGCTAATATTATAATTCCGTTGCACAAATCGATGGTAAGGCCACACCTGGAGTATTGTGTCCAGTTCTGGATGCTGCATCTCAAAAAAGACATAGTGGAAATGGAAAAGGTGCAAAAGAGAGTGACTAAGATGATTACAGGGCTGGGGCACCTTCCTTATGAGGAAAGGCTACGGTGTTTGGGCCTCTTCAGCCTAGAAAAGAGACGCCTGAGGGGGGGGGGACATGATTGAGACATACAAAATTATGCAGGGGATGGACAGAGTGGATAGGGAGATGCTCTTTACACTCTCACATAATACCAGAACCAGAGGACTTCCACTAAAATTGAGTGTTGGGCGGGTTAGGACAGACAAAAGAAAATATTTCTTTACTCAGCGTGTGGTCGGTCTGTGGAACTCCTTGCCACAGGATGTGGTGCTGGCATCTAGCCTAGACGCCTTTAAAAGGGGATTGGACAAGTTTCTGGAGGAAAAATCCATTTCGGGGTACAAGCCATAATGTGTATGTGCAACCTCCTTATTTTAGAAATGGGTTATGTCAGAATGCCAGATGCAAGGGAGGGCACCAGGATGAGGTCTCTTGTTATCTGGTGTGCTCCCTGGGGCATTTGGTGGGCCGCTGTGAGATACAGGAAGCTGGACTAGATGGGCCTATGGCCTGATTCAGTGGGGCTGTTCTTATGTTCTTAAGTTCGGCGCTTCCATTTTTTTTTTTTTTGTAGCACAGAGGTGATGGACCCAAGATTGCATCTGGCAGGATCCCAGATCACATTGCCCCTGACTGTAATAGTGTAACAAGTTTGGAAATGATTTAAATCTCTTGTGTAGACATGTCCTGAGTTGCAGTACATGGGGCCTCGTTCAGGCACTGGGTCTTTATGCTGCATTTAACCAAGGAGGAGAATCTTTTAATACTGAGCTGCACAGAGTTCAGAGCTACATACCAAATACTACATAAATCAGTACAGCATTCCAAACAGTGGAAAGTGCTCTTCTCAATTTCTCTAGGAAATATTTATTTTAATAATTTGCAGGACACTTCAGGAAAAACAAACATTCACGAGGAAAAAATGTGGAACAATGCTAACAGGTGATGTTCACAGCAACTCTAAGATGGTTCCCTGTTGTCACCAAGGAAACCAAAGTTTGATTCCTAAAGGGATTTCCTTGGAGCCTGTCAGCCGGCAGAGTGGGTGGAATGTTGAATGTTTACACTCGAACATGTCTTGGGGCCAGCAAGTCATAAGATGACTTGGCTTTGAGATAATCTCAGCCACCTGCCACCATGAAAAATGACTGAGGTTCATAGCCACAGCAAAGGATTTGATAAATCCCCCCATGTGGTCACACTGTACTTCCTAACTTTTCATTATAGAGCATAGCATAATTTTTGTTGCCAATGGAAATACCCGCCTCTGTTCCAAAGGGGCTGCTTCTTTGCGAAGCAAGAATCAGTGAGACCCTGCCTGAGTGGCCACAACCAGATAGCCACATGTGTGTCTAAATGAGTAAGATTATGATTGTATATAGTATTGCGCATAATGCAAAAGAGCTCTTCAAATCCTTAGGGACAGTAAAACAACTTGACGAATGATGGAAATACAGAGGTATTTAAATAATAGGTGCTCCTTTCTTGCTCAGGGAATGTTATAATTTGTCCAGCTTCCATACAAAGCCCTGCAGAGATCATGCAGGGATACACCAGCAGAAACCCAAACAACAGAGAACTCCCTCCTTGTCAAATGTCCTAGATTAGTTAAGCATCAGTGCCCTGGGATTCAAGCATCTTAGAGAGAACAGCTGCCCCCACAGCAGGGTTTCCTCTTGGCTGCATGCTGCCTAGTCATTTGTTGTCTTGATCACTCCTTCCAAATGTATGGTGGAGTGGGGAGGACGCTTCTCAGGAAAATAAAATAAAATAAAAAGACTAAGGCACTACTGCTGATCTTGGAGCTCTGCTTTTCGGACCATGATCCAGTTGAGTGCCCTGATGATGGAGAGGTAGGAGTCCAGTGCCTGGGCTGCAAGAATCCCGCTGAAGGCTAGTTCTGCATTGGGTTGTCCAGTCCAGAGCACAATGTCAATTTCTGAATCACTTTACTGTGTGAAGCACCTGGCTCATGTAGGCTTGCTTTCTCCTCACCTCTTGGTCCAGCTGCTCTTTCACAGCATTCATCTAGGGGAACATATCACAAGCGGAAAACAACAGGTTTCGAGCATGGATTTTTTAGCCAGTATTGTGACCAGTACTCAATCAACTGGGGGAACCACAAGGCGGTTTGGGAGCAATGCATACATTATTATTACTTTGGTTAGTTGGGTCATGAATGAAACCTGCTATTATTATCAATAGTAGTAGTATTTATATACTGCTTCAATAGAAAAAAGTTCACAAAGTGGTTTATGGAGAATATTAGATAACTAAATGGCTCCCTGTCCCAAAAGGGCTCACAATCTAAAAAGATGAAGAACACCAGCAAACAGCCACTAGAACAAACATTGAGCTGGGTAAGAAGGGACAGTTACTCTACACCTGCTAAATATAAGAGGAGCACTGTGTGCTGCCACTGTGAGCCTCAGAAAGCTTCCAGGACGTGACAAAGAACACCTCCAGTTGTGTCTGAGAGCTCAGGTCCAGCCCTCTGCCATGGGTTTGGAACACCACAATGAGTTAAATCTGCAGGTTCCAAATCCGCCGATGAAGAGGACTGACCTGTACAATAGTAATGGCTTCAAAACTCAATAGTCAGAACCAGGCTACTATACATTTAGAGAAATTTATGGGCAGGATAAATCTGTCACATCTGCTTTAAACCATCCAAAAAGCCTGGAAAGATTTTACAAGAGAAGTAAAAGTAGCAATGTATTCTTCCTCCTTAATCAGTATCTTTAAAATTTTGCCTTCCACCAAGTCCATTTCTCTAATTTTTCTGTCATCTCTTCCAACCGTCACCAAAGTTCTTGTCCTAAAACTTCAGATTTCATCAGGACCAGCCCAGGATCTGTCAGGACCGAGAAGAGCCTAATCCTGCCCCTTCTACCAGTGACATGCCAGCAAGGATGAAGAGCTGTCAGTTGTGTAACTGTCCCCCTATTCCTCTGCTGCCATCACCACTGCTGTTCCTGGATTTGAAGAGGGAGAAAGGAACACAGTAGAAGATGCAGTGTGGAGGAGAGGAGAGTGGTGGCCTAGACCTCCTCCTGGAAGCTGTTCTATCTCACAATGCTCCTCTTGCCCTCTTCCTCTCCATTCTACACTTCCTTTTCCAATCCAGTGGCAACAGGAGTAGGAATGGCAGTAGGGGTGGACAAGAGCAGAGGTGGTCAAGGCAGCAGCACCAGTTGCCAATCCACTGCCTGAAGAAACTGCATAAATGCTAAGTTTAGTTTCATGACACTCTAATAGCTGCCACAGCAAATTTATCTGAATGACAGAAGTTTACATAATCCCCTCAATCTGTACAATATATCTTGACCACGGAACTCAGGAATCATTGTGGAATTTGTTATAACATGGGCCAGAGAGTATTTTCTCTGCACTAACCTGCTCCTCCAAGCTCTTCACCCTCTGCCGGTGGGTTCTCTCCCGGGACTCCAGTGTACGTTCAGCTTGGAGCTGAGAGGTGCGCATCCTCTCTGTCTCCAGCTCCATGTCTAGCCGATGCCGGGATGTTAGCTCCACTAGTTGCTGGGCATGCATTTGTTCCAACTCTGTGATTTGTGCCTAGAATCAGAACACATTCCCATGATGCTGTGATTCTGGTAGTCTGGACACTGAAAGGTGTTGCTTTTCAGTGAATCCCCTGAAACTTAAGGTTCTGTTTCCTTATCATAATAAGGGCTGCAAATGACTGCACAAGGAGAGTAACAGAATAAACCTTTTATCATCTCAGTTCTGTGCACTGGTGTATATTAGTACTCCCTTTCGCACTTCTGAACCCTCTCTGATCACAGATCTCTGAGTGAGCAATGATCTGTATCTGGATTTGAGGCTCTGCTAAGGCCTAGTCTCTAAGGCATATAACCTCAGTGCATTTGGAGCTCAGATGGAAACAGCAGTGTAGCAGAAGTGATTTGTATGCTGAACCTGTTTAGTTGGCCTCCTCTTCCCCCTTTCCTTTATTCTCCACAATATATGTACTCTCCACTTCCCGCTCTCATGTTTGTCATCTCATCCTGACTTGTAAGCAGTTTCGAGCTAAAACGGAGTCATGACTTCTCTCCTGCCAGGCCAACACGACAGGACTATGATTCAAGGCTGTGGCTTCAGGGATGCTAAGGATGAGTTTTTAGTGCTCTCTCTTGTGATTGGTGTGCTTGAGACAATTAAGTCGGAGTGATGAAAGGGAGATTCTGTTCTCTTCGTATCCCTGGACAGGATGGAAGGAGGTGGCTGGGAAGCAGTTTAGCTGTTGGGTCCCAATGAACTTGTCAGGCTAGCAAAGTGTATGTTTTCAAGATATCTGATCCTCAAACATTACTGGAGCACCATCTCGGACAAGATTAATCAGAACAATAAAGCTCGGTAACCCTCCCAGCCAAGTGCCAGTGAGTCCATGCTGACCTGCAGGTGTTCATTTTGCAGCATACTCTCCTTCAATTCCTGCTGCAGGCTACTCAGGGACCAATCCAGCTGCCCTCTCATCTGGCTCAGTCTAAAAGTGTCATCTTCCTTCCTGAATTTTTCATGGTCTACCTGTAGAGACATCAGAGACATCACAATCCTCCTTCCTTCTGTACCCAGCATAGCCCAGATACTGTTCTCCCAGGTTCTTTTCCTCATGTTAATTCCAAATTTCAAGACATCAGGGTTGGTGAACAGGTGGGATTTTGCCAGTCCCATGGGAGGGAGCTGGAATTACTTGAAATCTTTGAAAAGATGTCTCTAATAAAGTGCCACTATTCCTTTCTAATATTCATCATATGACTTTGACACCAGCAAACATAGGCAAGCAAGCAAGTGGTTAAGTCCAGAGTAGGCATACATGCACCATCACACTTTTTCACACTCACACACCATCACAGGTGTGCCGTGGAAGTTTGAGGTAGGGTCATTTATTAATAGGGCCTTTAGGGGATGTGGGCCCCCCACCAACAGCATGGTGTGCCTTGTCCATTGTCAAAAAACTGATGGTGTGCCTTGACAATTTTAGTCCCTTGTCAGAGTGCCATAGACAAAAAAAAGGTGAAAACCACTGGTCTACAGTGTCAAGCTTTATTTATTTATTGGGGTGATCATGGCATGAAGAAGGTTGAAGACCTCTAAAATAAAGGATTGACAAGATCCAGTCCTGAGAGATTCAAGTTAGTGTGGTAGCTATGAACTTGATTATTTTTCTTTAACTTAGCGGGGATAGATTATTTGGGTTAAATTAGGGGACTTCTAATGCAGTCATGTGCAGTATTGCTCCAGTGCTGAATTCATTGGGGCTTGTTATCTGAGGAATACCTCTGAGATTGCAGTCTGAAACTAACCTAACAGGCTTACGGTTTTAAGTACAGGGCAGGAAGTTTTTAGGTGGGCTTTCCAAAATCTGGTTTTGCAGTATCTGGTTATGCTGTATTGCTAGCTTGATTGATATTTATTAACTTTGATGATTCTACATTGATGCTTTGTCAATCTCACTTCTATTTAGTGTTTTAATGCTCCATAATCACATGTGCCTTGCTATTTCTCCCGTAAATCAGTAAATTGCTTGAAGTATTTCTGTAACAATTTGGAGCCTATATTTTTCCTACCAGTACCGCTCACCCATTGACAGGTAAAAAGATCCCAAGTTTTATAGATGACATGTAGTTTTTGGCATGCTAACCTTTCTATGACCACTTTTATGTTATCTTATAAGACCTGAGATCTCTTATAAAAGGCTGGCATCCTCAGACAGGTTTTATTTAATATGTACAACTGGCCTGATTTGCCACTAAATATGAATGAGGATCCACTGGCTTTAAAAGATCCTGGGTTAGGGGAAAGTGTGTGTAATTTGTTCCTTCTTGACCCACTTCACCATTATTTCTTCAGTTGTACAGTCATCTGGAACTGAGATTGGAATCTAGAGAAGGCAAGCCAACCTGAGGTCCATAAAGCTGGAAGAGATGATCCCTATCTGGGAGGGACAGTAGAGAGAAAGAAGACAATTAAGGGGATTACAGACATTGTACTGTGCAAAGAGAGAAAGCCTCCAAAATACTGGCTGGGGTAGTGGGATATTCTGTTCCTATGCAAACTTACTAGAAGAAAATATTTTGAGAGAGAGAGAGAGAGAGAGAGAGAGAGAGAGAGAGAATATCCAGAATAAATAAACGACCACATCCGGATTTCCCCTCTGGAGACATCAATAAAGGGTTTTATGAGCTTGATATGAATTACCCTCCCTGGCCATTTACAGCGGATCTTCTGGAACTCATTAACTAGCTTCTCCCCTTCCTCCAACCCAGGGAAAGGGGGTTGTGCATGGGGGATTCAGGGGCACTGTGTACACACACACATTGCTGTTTTATGCTTGCAGAGATAAATGCTTATAGTGCTGTTTTGCCATAACAGAAAAATATCACATTCGTCACCATTTCTGTAGCTAGAAAAAATCAATGAAGATGAACATAAATACGTTATAACAAACACCAACTAGCCCCTTTCTAACACTTCTGGAGGGTCCTGGCAGGAACAGTGTTTAACTCTGCCTACCAAAGCTCCCAACTGCTAAAGATGGCATATCTCACTGAAGGCACTGCACAATTCAAATAGGGGTTTTACATACTGACCATTTCTGGCACTACAGAGAGAGCCAATGTGGTGCAGTGGTTAGAATGCTACACTCCAGTTCAAATCTCTACTTGAAACTCACTGGGTAACTCTTGACCAGTTAATATTTTTCAATCTTAACTAATGGGCGGCAGTAGAACCATGTATATTGCCCTCAGCTCCCTGGAGGAAAGAAAGATAGAAGTAATAAGAAGATACATAGTCTTCTATATATCTTCTATAGTCTTCTATAGGGTAGGAGGTCTGGCTCGGTTGGTAGAGCTGCCGCCTTGTATGCCTGAAGATCTGAGGCTGCCAGTTCGAAACAACCAGAAGTACCCGAGGACTGACGACATGCTGATATATACAGATGAACTGACCCTAAGTGGCAGAGAGGAGTTGCTGTCAAGTAGAGCGTGGGAGGCAAAGGGCCAGAGAGAGGCCAGACTGGGAAGGAATCCAGCTGGAACAAGGAGTTCTATGAAAGACTAGAACTATTCAATTGTAAAAATCCCTACAGGGGTTTAGAAATCTGATGACCAAAGAAAGGCGGTATATAAATACCTGTATGTATAAATAAATAAATATAGTAAGAAAAATTGATAACATAGGGAGAACTAGAGATTTGCAAGGATCAGTGAGGTGGTACTCTACCTCATAACTTTAAAAAGCAATACTTTACGTATAAGCAGAAGTTTCCAAACTGGAAACCGCTGTGTCTCAAAAAAGCCCTCCCCATCCAGAGTGCACTTACCGTTCTGCTGTAGTACTGTGTTTCTTTCAAGTTGATCTGGGCACAGGGATTCAGAATAGTAAGTGCTGCTCATGGGGTGGGGGGTAGTTTTTAAACCCCGGATCCGTCTCATGGGCCAGGGTTTGGAGAGCCCCAGTTTAAGGTATGAGAAGAGGGCAATTCATGCACCTTATCCATGTGCAAAGCATAACAATTAAGGAAACCAATTACAAGGAAAAGGTCATCTCTAGCCTGAGGGATATAAGATGCCCAACTTCACTTGTTCAATTGAGATCAATTGTTCATTGAGTAAGCTGGATAGCCAATCAGAGAATGGTAACAGAGCAGAGCTGCTGAAAAGGAGAAGCTCCAGCTTTAACGGCAAAACCTCTTAATTCAGGCAAATGCATCTCATTGCACTAGCCCAGTGATTCCCAAACTTTTTTGACTGGTGGCTCCCTTGACTTACTGGGTCACTGACCACAGCTCCCTATTAGGGTTACAATCTTATACATTGTATAGGGCAGCAGGTTTTTTGCAAGTATTCTATGGCTCCCCTGGCTGGTTTCCACAGCTGCCCAGGGAGCCATGACTCACATTTTGGAAACCACTGCACTAGCTTATGCATGTTAACTCAGAAGCAAATCCCTTTAATTCCAGTATACTCCCTAGTAAGTGGGCACAGAATCTGAACTTTACCAAGATCAAGTTGCCGGTTGATAACCAAGGTCCCGATTGTTCCCATTCTCTTGGGATTACCTCTGGAGGAAGCTGTTTTCTATAAATTTCAGTCATATTGAGCTGCTTGCAAATGGAATCAGTACAAACTAAACAACCAGCAAACAGCACAGGTTTGTTGACAGAGTAGGGAGAGGGACAAGCATTGCCAAAATTTATGGAAACTTTTCCATATAGCTTTATGGAGGGGTACGGGATAGAGGTCGGCTTGAAGAGGTTTGCATTCAGTTTAGGAGAAGGATCTGCCACATGGTTTGGATTTTGCTTCCCCATCACTAGAGCTAATTAGGCTGATCCAAGAGTGCCCCTGCTGATACCAAACACATGTGTGACAAATTATTTCTGTGAATTTGATAGGGCTGTGGAACTGCATGTTAGTTGCTTCTCTGAATAGGAGAAGAAAGCAGGTAGCCTGGGGATGTACAGGCAGAGATGTGTGCTTGAGAGAGAATGCAAGAGAGAGCTGAGGTTTTACTTTAATGAAGAGTTCTGAATGCGTTAGTTGGACTGCATTCAAACAATGTGAGAGCAGTAATCATCTATGTACTGGAAATTTTTTGGACAGGAGCCATGTTACTTTAACACGCACAAACACTCGCTCCCACTTGTAGAAAAGCATTGAAGCTTTGTGCCTGAAAGAACAAAACTTCTTAATGCAAGCTCCTTTCATCTCTTTTGCAAAGTTTCTCTGATAGCAGTCTGAAAGGTTGGTACCTTATACAGATAAGCATATCACTAGTATTTACATATATAGCTTAGAGTCAAACACATTCAGATGAACTTGGAGTATCCATGTTGGTGCAAATGTATTTACTGAATAGCTACTTAGTTGCAGCTCTCTTCTCCAAGTGTTGAGAAGTTCCAAGGCTTCAATGTTACCAAGGTTTAGGCTTCCGTTTGGAGAAGATATCATGAGATATTTGTGTCTTTGTAATATTTACTTTATTTATAACTATACAGGTTTGAGTTTTTAGACTGAGTTAGGTAGAATCTACCCTGCAAGCAGCATTAAATACTGTATCTAAGCACGCCTGCATCTATTAGCTGCCAGCTATTTCTCTTAGCTTCCATTGTAGTCCCTGCCAGATCCAAGCATATTTCTCTCTTCTTTGTTGGGGAACAATCACCTTATGCCTTAGCCCTGCCCTTTTCAAAGTCTCAGGGAGTTTGAGGACTGTAGGTCCTTGCAGGGGAGGGGAGGGAGGCAGTGGGGGTGGGGGGAAGCTAAGGAGGGCTGCAGGGACTGGGATGCACTCACCAGTCCCTGCAGCAGCCTGTTGGGGATGTGCGGAGCATTGCGGGAGCGTCTGCACGGCTCCCCAGCCTTCTAAAAGTGAAAGTAGAGCAATCATGCTCCACTTCCGGTTTTGCAGAGGTGGAGCATGATCACTCCACTTTCACTTTTGGAAAGTCAGGGAGCCCTGCAGATGCTCGTGCAGGGCTCCCCACACCACTGACAGGCTGCTGCAGGGACTGGTGAGTGCATCCCAGTCCCTGCAGCCCACCTTAGCAACGATCCTGGGGATAGCGCCAGGGGATATCCTGAGGATATCCTTAAGGGGGCAGAGGCCAGGGCTGTCAGGCTGGGGTGCTGTGATGCACCAGTTTGAATAACTCTGCCTTAGCCCCTAATGTAGATTTATTTAAAGATCTTGATAGTTCAAGGAGTTTCTTGGGCCATTAACATTTGCTAGCTCCCTTTAGTTCATGCCAAGCAACTGGTTAAGCATTGCCTCAGGGCCTAGCTCCAATGCCAAGCTTAGTCGCAACATCAAATACCAAACTCACAGCACTATCCCCTCCCTCAAAAAGAAGTCTGACCTCAGATATTCTGAGAAGGTTACTACAACTGCTGCTGCTAAAGCTAATAAACGGTTAATCTGGGTCTTCAGAGTTTATTGAAAATCATTGCCTCTTTTCATCCTCCTGTTCCACACTTTCTCACCTCTTGAAAATGTTTCACCTGCCCTTCCAGGTTTCTGCATCGAAGTTCCATCTCACCCAGTTGATCTTGCAACAAATGTACTGTGTCTGTCAAGCTGTGGTTCTGCCTTTTGCTATCTGACAATGCCTGCCTCGTAGAGTCCAAGCGATCCTGACAAAGGAGAGGGAACATAATCAGAAGCTATCTTGTGGTGTAAATATGGGCACATTAACAGTCTTCGCTATACGAATTTACTGGCTAACAACCACCTCTATGGTTCAAAGTATAATAATTCAACATTCCCTTCTACACTCTGTTGCCAGTTCAGGGCAGTGAAGAGACTTGAACGGTGCTAGAAAGTGCTTTTTCTTCTGCATGGACATCCCTTCAGGAAGAGACTATTTGCAAATTTGACTATTGTTAATGGAGAGCTCAATAATGGAGGTGACAAAGTCTGATTAGGGGAAAAGATCTGCCTTTTGTAATGTTCTATGAGTTTTTGGAGATAAAAGGCCATTATGCCATCCAACAAAAGGAATTCCAGCACAGACTTAAAGTTCATGCTGACTGACCAGTATATTGAAAATCTGCCGTGCATTTCAGTGATTCTGGGAAAGGGCAGGTGATTGGGTGCATGTAGAAAATCCCAGATTCAGTCAGCAACATCTCCAGGTATGAATTGGGAAAGACCCCTGTCAGCAACCCTGGACAATCACTGCTAGTCAGTGTAAACAACATGGGCACCCCAATCCTAAGCTCCGGCAATGCCCAGCTAAGCAGTGGCACCAAAATTACCACTGCTGCATCCTATGGGGCTGGGGCAACTTCTGGAGTTTCCTCTGGGTAAGGAAATGGTTGTTCCCTTACCCCATGTCAAGCCCTGGTGGCCCCAAAGGGTCTCTTCTGAGCTGCGCCAGCTATTTGCTGGTGCAGAACTAAGAAGGCCCATGTAGAGCTCCATGGACCAGGAGGGGGCATAGGATTCAGATGTAGCCTCTGCCACCATATCTGCCCCCCTCTCAGGCTCATTCCTCCTTCTGGCTCACCCTCTCCCCCCAGTTCTGCCTCCTCCCCGCCTTCACCCTACCCCAAAAAGCCTCTCCGCTGGCTGGTGGGAGAACTTACCATGGGCTGCTCCTCTTCGACATCTTCCTGGTGCTGAGACCCAGCGCCAACTGGCACTGGCCTCAACACCTGCACCGTATCCTCTCTGCTGGTGCAGGAGTGCCTTATGATGCTTTTGCAATGGCAATTGCCAGGGCAGCGTACCAATCACCTGCGCTGCCTTGACTCAGGATTGGGTCATAAGCTACCTGGATCAAGGGCATGACTCAGGATAAAACAGCTTCATATTTGTAGGGCCTTACTTAAATGTAGATGGATACTAACATCAGCCATTGCACTTCATTGGTTCCAACGATTTTATTTAACCACAACCTTTGCAGAACATGACCCAACAGGCAATGGTAAATGTTTGAAGCAGATGATGTTTACTACCTGGAGCAGCCGACGATCCTGCTCAGCAGCAGTCAGGCCCTTCTGTAACTGGGAGATGTTCTCCTGGAGGGAGGAGGAGCCAGCAGTAGCATCAGACAGTGCTTGGGACAGGCTTTGCACCCGATCCTTTAGGTGACTTTCGGTGCCCTCTGTCCTGGCCAGAGAGTGGGTCAGGTGGTCGAGCTCCTGTTGCAGAAGGGTCGATTTGCTCTCCCTGTCCACCAGCTGGCAGCGAACCATTTGCACCTGCTCCTGGAGGGACTGTATCTCTGCATTCCGATCAGTCAAGCTGAGCTGGGCACGCTGCAGCTCTCCATCCACAGCCCTGCAGCTCAGCTCCAGCTTGGTGGCCCGACTCTCTGCAGCCTCCAGGACTTCCTTTAGCTTCCACTTTTCCGTTTCAAGTTTGGCTTCCTTGGCTTTCAGTCTGTTGACTTTCTCCTGCAAGGGAAACAGAGGTTGAGCACTGCATACTGCCTCAGTTCTGGTCACCATCCCTCTCTCCTGCAATACTTAACAAGGAGAGGAGGGAAATAAAAACCACTTTGTAAAAGCAATGAGATGCCACCATAGCCTTACTATACTTGTCTTCCAGTCAAGAAGCCTTACTATACTTGTCTTCCAGTCAAGAAGAGTATTTGGCTAGGAGGCTTGCCATTACTCTTGGGGACTGACACCAAGTAAAAGCAAACTGTCTGTATATATGTGTACTTATTTATAAAGGAACCAAGGCTAAATGCACTGATATAATCTCTGATTCAGTGATAAGTGTGATGTGAAAGAAGGGGAGAGATGATAAAAGGCAGCACCAATTTGGTAAAAGGACACTTCCAGATGGCCCTCTTAGGACAAGAGCTTACCTAGACTTCTGATCCCAGCCAAAATGCCTAACTCGGGGACACTTTGGCTACACTCCCCAACCAGTAGCATGGGAAGCTGCCATTTGGACAGTCTTTGGAGATTAATGAAAAAATTGACTAAACAGCAACAAATGCACCCAGATTCAGAAAGCACGGGTGGAGCTAATGTGTTCCTGGCCAGCAATGGTAGCACAAACACTGTCCAACAGGGAACAGTAGCTATTAGATAATTGCCTCACACACACTTTGATCCAACCAGCTATCTTAAATTCTGAACTGAGTCCTGAAAACACTGCAATGGAAGTGCAAGCGAAGAGGTAAGATATCTGTATCTACTGTACCCAAAAGCTGCAGGACGTGTGAGCGGTGTGTGTTGTAATTACTGGAAAAATAATGTCTGTACACAGCCTAAGGGCTGAAAAGGAGGCTGGGGAGCAGTATTCCTAACATCATTCATTTATCATTCCATGACCTGGATTCAGTCAGAATATTCAAGATGGTCCCAACTCTGACACTCATCTCCCACAGCTCCAATTATCACCACCAAGAGAAAGGCACTAACTCACTCAATGTGAACTGCAGAAACCAAGGACACTTACCATATCAAAGCCTCCCCGAAGCATCAGAGAGAGAAAAATGGAAAAGATCTTTTTTATGAAGACAGGTGATAAAGCACACAAGATGAAACCCCACCCAAACTGTTCATATTATCCTGTGCAGCTGTACCCTCACTAAGGGTGCCCATTGGACTAAAAAGCTCTCTTCAAACACTTGGGTCAGAGCTCTCTGGGGGAAAAAAAGCAGTTCTCTTAATTTGCCAACACCTTTTCTTTAGGAATTAGGGTGTGTCTTTTTTTGTGCATTAGCAAATGACACCAGTGCCACTGATTTCTCCAGAATACAGGAAGGTGAGCTACCTACTGTTCCCTATATCCCTGAAGGGATATCATTATTATCAGGAAACTCTATTCTGTCTAAATCCCTGCATGGTGAAGCAGTGGCACCAGCAAGTCTACCACTGTATTCCATGGTGGATTTTCAGCTGCTGAAGGTTTCCTTGGGGTAAGCCCCAATAGCCGCTATAGGGCAACTCGGACCTGTGCTGGCTTGGTCCACAATGCACAAATCCACATTGAAAGGTATTGGTTTGGAAAGCTGGGAAGTTGGATTTGGAGTGTGCCACCGCCGAGGCCGCCACCCTCCTTGGTCTGATCTGCCCTCCTCCCCGTGCCCATCTCTGCCCTGTTTTGTCCAATCCCTTCCAGTTCTACCCATTCCCCATCCCATTAAACACCCTCCCTGCCTCCCTCCAACCCCTGCACAGGCTTACCTGCTCCAGTAGGCCTCCATGGGTCCACCAGCATGGGCCACTGCAGCCTGCCCGCCAGTGGGCCTGCTCTATGTGTCATAAAGCAGCCTCTGCCAACACACTGCTAGTTGTGTTGGTGGAAGAAGGGGATAGGATTGGGCTGTAAGTGATGACTGTTTTGCAGTGGAATCATAGGCATGTTTACTTGGATGTTCAGTGGGGCTTAGTGAGGGGCAAACTAGAAAGGATGTTAAACAAGTCATTGTCTCCGATGAGTTTGTTTTTTTCTGTGTACATTACTGGCTGTGGAGGGCCCCAATCTGGATCAGGATCGCAGCACAGGTGGGAGTGGGTGGGTTTTAACCCTTTGGTCCAATACCATTTTACTGCTGAAAATTGCATTCTCAAAGTTGCAGTGTCTTTAAGGGCAAAGAGTTACTGGGGGAAAGGGGATTTTCAACAGGAAAACTGTACAGGGACACTGGGTTAAAGCCTCTTCTCCACCTGCACCAAACTCTGTACCTTCTCCCTCAATCCTAATGGTCATGTCATTTACACTGGCAAAGTAAGAAAAAAAAGGGCTAGAACCCCAGTCCAGTTAATTCCACCTGAATGCCTTGTAGTTTAACCCTAAATATATCTACTCCCACATAATTTAATGGGATGTTTGAATGGTGTCCTTTGTCACAATACTAGCTATTTGTCATAGGGTCTATTTCTGTGAAATGCTCTTTGGGCTGCTCTGACCACCTTTTTCAGTTGTCTGAGGTTCTTTATAAGCATAGGTCTAACGGCAGAAAGTGTGAATAAGACAAATAAGTTTGAGAACCCTTGTATCACGCAAACACACTTGTGGGAAAACACAAACTGCTTGCAGCTTACTGCTGAGTGTATTCTCAGTAGCAATCATAGGGTTGCTGCCATGTAATGTTCAGAAAGGTTACACAGCCCTGGGATTTAGTGGCATACTGTGGGGCAAGGGGTGCTAATGCCCCTGGTGCCAGGCTTGGGGGGTGGCGCCATGCTGCCATCCACTTCCCTTGGCAGCACTGCCTGCCCCACGGCACTCCGATGTGAGGGCCACCCCCAGATGAGTCCTGAAGACTGGGGAAGCCGCACACAGCATCCCCAGTCCTCAGAGGGCCTTGTAAGAACTTATAGAAACCAAAAATCAACACTTTTGGTTTTTGCAGCTTCCCTGGCCCTCAGAAGGTCTGCTGGGACTTATCTTTGAATGGTTGTTCCTTTTCAAATGGAGTACTTATGCTTACTTGTAGCTCTCTGTTCTTTTCCTGAGAAACGTGCCAGTTGCGCTCCAGGGTGTCCACCTGTTCTGCAAATGCCTGCCGCTCCCTCTCTGCTTTCCGAGTGGCCTCCTCTTGCAGTATCAATGCTGCCTGTGCACTGCTCAGACGTCCATCTGCTCCCCGTTTGCCTGAAGGTGCAAATAAGAGGCTGTTTTTTTTTCTTTTTTAAGAAAATGACTGTGTTGCAAAATAGATTTTTTGGGCAGAAAACAGATTTATTCATGAACACTTATTAATAATGGTCTTGACTCAGTTGAAGCCATATTCAAGTAATGGCAGGTTAAGATGACAGATCAATGTGTCATTAACCAGGAATTAATCAGGAATGCCATTACTTACACCTCCATAAGCTGCCTGGCTCCCAATGGTTCTTCTCAGAACCACGCCAGCTATTTAACTGGTGTAAGTCTGAGGACCCTCAAGGGGTATGTTGGGCCAAGAAAAAGGGAATAGGATCTTGGCTGCTGGCAAGCAAGCAAAGAGCATGAGAAGCAAGGAAGACATCCATGAATCTCCCCCAAGGTAGGACAATATTGTAGTAGGAGGGAGGAAAAAGAGGACAAGCCTTCTTCGCAATCTGCTAGGAACTTCTGGAGCTGCAGGATGCGACTCTTGGTCCGGTCACGATCAGTCTCCATTTCATTCAGCTGACGGCTCATATTCATCACCTGACTCCTCAGGTCATCCTGGGACAGAGAGAGACAGACACACTTTTAACAACAAAGCATCTTGTGGCTCCTTAAGAACTAACACATTTATTTCAGTATACATGTTGGTGGACTACAATCTACCTCATCAGATGGATAAAGTGAAAATCTCAGTAGGCAGGTATACACATAAGTATAGAGAAGGAGAAACAGAACTGGTTTTTGAAACCAGCAGTTGCCTCGTCAAGTTAGAAGCTTTAAAGTATACAAGTTAAGCTTGATAACAAGTGAGAACAATCTCCCAGTTATGCTAAACCAATTAACTGTGTGAGCTGTTGTAGCATAGTGGCCACGACACTGTTGTGAATCAGGTCTTCCCTATTTGAATTTCATCTCTGCCATTAATTCTCACTAGGGGCCCAATCCTATCCAACTTTCAGCACCAGTGCAGCCACAATGCAGTCCTGAGGTAAGGAAACTGTTGTTTCCTTTCCTTTAGGAGGCCTCCATGACTGCCCCCCCACTGCAGGATGCAGCGCACATCCCATTGGCAGGGCTGCATCAGTGCTGGAAAGTTGGATAGGATTGGACCCTACGTGACCCTAGTTTAGCTGCTCCCTAGCTGCAATAATAATACCTAGCTGTATTATTGTAATACAAGCATGGTTGTTGTAAGGATTCCATCAAGGTACACGGGAACATTTTTACATGATCAGCAAGTGCTGTGCAAATATTCAAGTACTGTGATTATGTGACAAAAATCCATGTCCTTGATTGACACCTGTTCCCTCACGATAGGGACTGTGCTATAAATGAACTTGATTGGTTCTCAGTCTAATCTCCCTTTGATGTGTTTCTGTTGAAAAATGTTCCTAATCCTGTCCCTCTGTAGGGGAGCTACCTCCTCTGTTCACCCACTCATTTCCACTGCTCCCATTTCTCTTTCCCTGGATTGGGAAGTGAATAGGGAGATGGAGTAGAAGAAGAAGATGGTAAATCACAGCACCTCCAATCTACCACTCTCCTCATCTCCTCCACACTTCCTTCTTCTGTTCTGTCTTCCTTTTCCTATGTAGGAAGCAGGAGGCCCAGAGGCTGGTATATCACTAGGAAAGGGGAGGCAACATTTGGCAAAATGCCTCAGGCACTAGGAGGTTTTGGGCCAATTTTGATGCCAGGGCTACAAAAGTGTGAACTGAAATTTGTTGCTCTTGACTGCAGATATTTTTTTTTCCAGTTACCAGTAGTTAACAATGAACTCCAGCAATTTGGTGGGACAAGGCTGAAAAGCAAGGAATGTCTTAGATTTTCTGCAGCCCAGAAAAAATTAACTAATTTCTCAGTTTGTCAGAAAGGCCGTTGGATGATCTGATGCTATGATTATTATGACAGCCCATGTTTTTTAAATTATTCTGGTGCAGTATAAATATTTATGCATTTTTACAAGAGGCATGCTTTTGAGCAATAAATAGCACAGGACAGAGAAAGGGCTGAACTGCCCTTGAATGTTGCTATACATATGGCTTGGAAGTCAACTTGGGGTCAAGCTGAGCTAGGTTGGCTCATGCGATCCTGCAGAATGGAGTAGTTTGCAGTGCTGGGTAGATGAACTGGATGCTTGGCAGAGCCACAGCACTCTGGAGGTTTGGGGCCTAGCCCTGCTTGTGGTGGAATGCTAAGTGCCCTTCCCCAGTTCATGCTCAGAGAAGCAGAGCTGCGTTCCCCGAGGAGCAACATGCTCGTAAGATCAATAAGTTCTATGCTAGAGTATAATTCTACGACTGCAAAGAAGATATCTTTTGCACTTATTGATGCAAGTTGCACAGTTTTTGCTCTGCTTATAAAACCCTTTTGTAGAAATGTGGATATTTTTTCCATTACAGTGTTTCTGTCAGAGTATCAGGATCAGGATGGAAACTGAAGAAAAACAGCACAGCTGTGATCTTTACTGCAAAATCTAGTTTTCCCAAAGCACACTGCGGTACAATCTCTATCTTGTTTTTCAGTAGCCACTTCAGACTTGGAGGCCAAAATAGTGCTTTGTGCAAGACGTGAAGTGAAGACATAGTGGAGATAGGAGTTATACACAGATCTTCCTGGCTCAGATTAATAACCTGTAGCTAACTACACCCAGACCTGTTTTGTTGTTGTTGTTTTTAAACTATACGTGACTTTTTGAAGTCTATAGCAGCGATTTTCAACCTTTTCCATCTTGTGGCACACTGACAAGGCACTAAATTTGTCAAGGCACACCATCAGGTTTTTGACAGTTGACAAGGCACACCATGCTGCCAGTGGGGGGATCACATCCCATTGATCCTACTAATAAATGATCTTCACCCAAATTCATGTGGCACACCTGTGGGCCACTCGCGGCACACTAGTGTGCCACGGTACAGTGGTTGAAAATGGCTGGTCTATAGATTAGACTCTGCATATTATTCCATAATCTACATTGGGGTGGGCACACCCTGGCCTGGGGGCCATTTGCAACCCTCAGGGTCCCCCAATCTGGCCTGCAGGTAGCCCCCAGTCTCCAATGAGCCTCTGGCCCATTGGAGACTACTGGAGCCTGCACTGGCCTGCAACTGCTGGTTGCAACCACCAGATGTGAACTGTGGGATGAGTTAGAGCACGGGTGTCAAACTCATTTCATACAGCGGGCTAAATATCATTCATGATGCCTGCTGAGAGCCGGAAGCGACCACAGCAGGCCCTCACCTATAAGTCGATCCCACAGAAAAGCTGAGGGCAGGTTTTGAGCCAACAACCATGGAATTTTCTATGACCCTTGGATAAGTCAGGGGTTAAACAGGGGGGTGTCTGACTATAGTTTTGTCTGATTTTACTTGAGGCCAGATCCTGAAAAATAACCCACCACTAATTGTTACCTAAGAACTGTAGTCTTTAATTTATTAAAAACATAGTAAAAGATCATAAGATATATTTTTATTCTTTTTAAATTCTGGTCTTCATCACCTTTTTGTAAGCACTATCAGAGTAAGTGCACTGTAAACAACACACCAGTAAAACAGCGGTTCCCAACCTGGTATTCACGTACTCCCAGGAACACTCAACAGGACCTTTAGGGGTACTTGAAAAAGAATGGAATAATTGTAGAAAAAGGCAAGTCATGTTCCAGAATGCCTTGCAAGACAAGAATACCTTGCAAGGACCAGCAAGGCAGGAAGGGAGGTATCTAGTTGGCTGTGAAAGCCCCACCAATAGCTAGTTTTTGGTCATCAATTCATTTATGAACCAGTGATTGAAAACCAGCACAGTGGAAAAGCTGAAACATAATATGAAAAGTGATCAATCACCCAGAATTTCTCAGCACACTTCTGGTGGAAAACAGTACAAAAGCAGAGTCTTCTGTTCTTCAAACAGATAAAAAGAGAAAACACTGTGATAAATACATGAAGTCTGGGCTTTCATATAGAGGAGATGAGGGCTTGTATTATTAATTACAAACATTTTGCCAATATGAAGGGTACAATTTATGGAAATGGGCTGCCAAGGGATATGCAAGTGAAAAAGGTTGGGAACCACTGCAGGAGAACCATGAATCAAATCCACCTTTAAGGTGTCTGGTGTGTTACGCCAGAAGCTCTATGTACAACATACAACCCATAACTGGGAGTGTGCAATTCAATTCACAGTAGAGAGATGAAGCTGCATATATTTACGACCCTTTTTACTCAGAAGTAGACCCACTGCGGCGTTCCATGGGTGTTATTCTTAAGTAAGGGTGCATTGATTTGTAGCCTGCTTCAGATGGAAAGGAGGATTCCCATCCTGGTGTTTCAAAAAACAGACCTGCTTTGCAAGCATTTGCAAAGCAGAACCAGGCTGCAGCAGAAGGAAGGAGAATAAAACGTTAACAAATTGCTTCTAAGGAGCTGTGCCTGCCTGCCTGCTGCTTGAGAAACTTGGCGCCTGTCTGTCTGTGGCTTGAGAAAGGAAACTGCTCAGAGTTGAAAGGCTTTGCCCTCTGATTGATTCAGAGATAAGGCGAAGTGATAACTGGAGCTTGATTACTTGGCAAAAATTTCATGTACTATAGGCGAGTATCTATGGTATGTCATTTGACAGGAAGTGATGTCATTAAACAGGTCAAACCAGAAATAAGCACTCTGTTCTTGTGTAGGAACTCATTAGATGCTAATGACAGAAGAGAAAATACACAAATCTTGATCATATTTTAAGATATTGGGGAGACCAATTATCATGTGGGCCACCTTTCAGCAGTGGGACCTCAGCATTGCTCAGCAGTTGAGAGCCCGAGGGCCAAATAAAAAGCTTCTGTGGGCCACATCTGGCCCCCGGCCCTTATGTTTGACCCCCCTGAGTTAGAGCAGGGTCTTCTATACTCTCCATGTGTTTTCTGCTTTTCCCTGGGCATTATTTTAACCCCACCCCTTCCAATTGCTTCTGAACAACTTATGTCTCCATGTGTTTCTGGCTTGGTCTATATGTTTTCACTGTGCAAGAGGTCTGGGGTAAACAGTTCATAGTTCTCATGTAATTCTACATTCCTGTATTATAGTTCTCATGTGTATTATAAATAAGCTTAGTAAAATTCATTCATTCATAGAAGTTCAGTCTCTAATGTATTCATTTATGTAAATTTAAAATGTAAATTAATTTTTTTTCCTGACCTCCAACACAGTGTCAGAAAGATGATGTGAACTTCCTGCCAAAATGTTTGCCCATCCCAATCTACATCACAATTACATGCATGTAGACTCTTGCATATTCTGTTGCTAAGCCACCATATGGTTATGTGGCATAAAACTAGTCCCTTAACCCATGGGTGGAATTAATGACAACATTGCCTTTGGGATCCAATTTGGTCAGATGAAAATTATGTTCCCTAAAAACTTTTGACAAGTCATTGGCTACAATCCAGAGAAGGTTAGGAGGGTATTGTGTGCACAGTGCTCCTCAGACATTCAAATACATACATATACAAAAACTCTGATGATAATTCCCTTAAAGCTAACATGGCACTGAAAAGCAGCATGGCATGTTATCTTAAATGAGGTGCCCAGAAGCAGATGAGCACTTGTATGTGGGCCAAAAAGCAAAATGAAACAAACATTTTAAAAACCTCAACAACCACCAGACTTTGATGAAGTAAATGAGTTCCTGAACTTGCTATTGAAATCTGTGAGTTTTAAGAATGCTTTAAAGGACTTAAGCACTACAGTATATTACCGCTTTCAGGGCAGACTGCTGTTAAAATGTGGTATCCCTGGGTAGCTGCTTGGATCTCAGCAGTCTGACAGAACTCACCACTGATGCCAGGCCTCAGGGCCTCCTTTAAAATAACTGTTTCTCTCCCCCCCCCCCCCAGGCCTTGGGCCTCCCATTTAAAAGAATTCCCCCTCTGATACTCCTTTCATGTTTACCAGAAGTAAGTCCCATTCTGTTCAATGGAGTTTATTCCCAGGTAAGCACATATAGGATTGTAGTTGAGTAGGCAGCCTCCCACCATTTCTCCCTCACAATGACCCAAAGTGATATTACACCAGAGCAAGGACAGCACGGCAATGAGCAAGACCTCTGGCAATGAGAGGAGTGTTCCTGCAGATACTTATTTCAGATACTGCTCTAGACCCCACCAGAGCTCACTGATATAGGAGTGGGATCCACCAGAGGACTCTGAGGGCCTCCTCAAACTTGGAGCTGGCCCTGTTTCAGTAAGCCATGCATCCCAATCTAAGGTACTTTGTCAACAGGATATACTTCCAAGTCAGCATACACAGGATTGCAACTTCAGGCACAGCAGTTGCCTCTAGGCAGTAGCTACTGAATGAAAGAATTGAACCAAGATTCCAAACAGAGTAGAGATTCTTATGAGGATCAAAACATGATCGAATTGTAAGAGTGTAGTTTTTCTTAAAAAAACAACTGACATTTAAATAGGTGGTCTGTTTGCTTTAAACTCTCCCATAGATATGAGAAAGAAATGTTTGTACTTAACAAACATCCCCTGTCATATTGTGGGATTGTGAACCTTGTGGGATCCTAGAAGCTCCATTACCTCTTCTTCCATTACCTCTTTGTGCTCATCATGGGAAGCCAGGTGGACATGCTGCTTTTGTCAGGCATCTGAACCAGCAGGGACCAATGTGCGCTGATGCACTCAGTATGCCTAAATTGTAGCAAGCTGTACAGATGTAACACTATTTAGTCAGAAAACAGGTATATTCAATGAAGCTGCAATGATGGGCCTCTCAAAGACCACAGTTTCATAATGTCCTGCCTTTTGCACTGTAGGTTATCATCAGGGCAGAACTTCATTTATTTTATTTGCAAAAAAGGGAGGAAAGCATGGAAAGAGAAACCTTCACTCACCCTCTCTCTTTGAGTGTCCCGCAACTCCTGAAGGAAATCTTTTAAAGCATCTCGGACCACATCAGGGTCAATTTCACTTGTGGCTTGCTCGCCTCGGAGAGGAGAAGGTTGTTTAAATGGGGAACGGGAGCGGCTTCTCTCAGGAGAGCCAGTGCAGGAGGCAGGTGTTTGTCGACCGCTGGTTCCTGTGGAAATATACATTCTTGACATTTAAGAGTCCAAGCCAAGGGCCTTAGTACATGCTATGATGAAGAAGTGAATTTGGCTCTTGTTTTTCCTTCTAAAAAGTGCACTGGGGGGGGGCTTTAGTTCTGACTCCCTACCACAGTTTGTCCAAATCCGCACATCACAGTATATAATAATAATAATAATAATAATAATAATAATAATAATAATAATAATAATAATAACAACTTTATTTTTACCCCGCCTTCTGCCCGAAGGGACTCAAGGCGGCTTACAACAGGTTAAAACAGATTAAAAACATATTAACACATATCATAAAAACAGCAGTCAGATAAAAAATAGTCCGGTAAAAAGAGCATAGAGCAGCAGCAAATCATAAAAGAATCAGGCTTGTAAAAAATATAAAAGATGTTAAAAGATGTTAAAAAGGCCGAGAACTCAGAAGGCTTATTTAAACAGAAGGGTTTTCAGGCCTCGCTGAAAATTCTCAAGAGAGGGAGCCATTCTTAAGTCAAGGGGAAGGGAGTTCCATAGCGTTGGTGCCACTACTGAGAAGGCCCTGTTTCTTGCCACCGCCCCTCATACCTCCCTAGGTGGCGGCACTTGTAAAAAGGCCTTCTCTGATGTGGAATATTTCTCACAGTGGAATATTTCTCACAGTGGAATATTTAATTATTTTTTTAACTTCAATTGAAGGTCAAATGGCTAAGTGAAAAGTCCTTTACCTCCACTGTGCTTTTGAGGTGTTTCGTGCACCCCATGGACTATTTTTTTTTTTTTAAAAGGGGCCAAAACCACAAATTCATCATAATTTGGCCTTAAGCTCTAAATCAGGATGTGGTAATAGTAGTTCCAGTAGGACTATAGACATTATTGGGTGTGCTCTGTGATCGCATGATTACAATACACAAGCCCAGAATTTGTAACATGGTGAGAAGTCAGCATTGTGAGGATCTCAGCCTTCCAATAAAAGTGAGTTTCAAGACATTGAGGACACAAAGATAGACTTGAAAGTATGCAGGCAGTGTCTGACAAAAATCTCAGAAGTCAAAATGGGAGGCTAAATAGGATTTCATGTAGTCAGAGGGAGGGGTTTTAGTGTGCTGCATAACCCAGTAAAATGTTTTTAGAAAGGCTTGGAGTGAGATCCCATTCATACCATAAGATATGGGATGTGTGCAGGAAACATGCTTGATAATGTGGGATCACTTCCACAGGTAAGATGATCAGCATTCAGTTCATACTGAAAACAGAATCCTGAGTACATCAGTGAATGCAAGAAGCTACCATATACAGAGTCAGACCAGAAGTCCACTTAAGCCCAGTGTTGCCTTCTTTTTTTTCTTTTTTCTTTTTTTAAATGGACAGTAGTTCTCCAGGATCTCAAGCAAGTCTTTTCCGGTTCTATTACCTGTGTTATAACTGGGAAAAGAACTGATTAAACCTGAGACCTTCTATATGCAAGATATTTGCTTTGCCACTGAGCAATGGATGGGCTAATTTTGTGGGTTGGCATGTTTACCATCTGCAACTCCTCCTGCCTCTGCCATCTGGAGGACAGAGCCAATTCAGCATCTGAAGTATATCATCAGCCCCAGGGGGCATAAGAAGCTACCCTCCACCACCAACTTATCTTTAACTATTCCTTGTGTGTTCTTTTTTTTGGAAAGCAGTACTGGCTGAAAAGTGGGGTATCAATATAATTAATAAATGATGAACAATGCCAGCTTATAAGTAGCAGCACAATACTTTTGAAATCAAGCACATTCCCCATCTCCTTCCTGACTCCTCCGCTCCAGCATTCAGTCTGCTACTTCCCCAAGGAATGGACCTGTTGTCTTTCCATGGCAAGACAACGATCACTGTTCATTAGTATTGATTAAGCTAAAGCTTAGCCCACAGCAGAATGAAGGGTATCCTAGATAGGAGCTTTCTGACCTTTAGTTGGGGAGCCGGATCTTTGCGGCGATGGACTCCGGCTACCAAGCCCTAGTGTGCGGCGCAGAGTAGAATGCAGTGCCACCAACTTGAGTTCAACCTCCCTCTTGGCTGCCTCCGCTTTGGCTAGCTCAATTTCTAAACCATGGGTACGTCCCTCACAGGTGCTGAGACGCAGCTGCAGGCTCTCGCCTGTCCTGCTGGCCTCCTGAAGTTTCCTCTCTAGGCTGTGGAGGTCATCCTTCAACTTCTTCTCCTTGCCACGGCTCTCTGTGAGGCTCTGTGTAAGATCCTGCTCTTGAAGGTGAGCCTCTGACTCCATGGCAGACAGCTTCTTCTGCAAATTCAACACCTGAAAGAAAAGAAGATCTACTACAGGAAGAGCATGTGCTCTTCCAACCCCTCAGAAAAGAGGCAACAGAGAATTCCCTCACACCTGCTCTTGTATACACACACACAGCTCTACATCACAACTATATGCTGCTAAAGATTTATGTTTATCTGCCTACCCCATCACACTATGCACTAAATTAGATGAGATGGTGGATCACCAGATCACCCTGCTGTTTTTAAAATAGCAAATGCTTGTTTGGGAGTAGAAGCAGTTCCAGTTTGGGCTGCACAGGGGTTATCCCTGTGACATTTTCCTGGGTGAAATTGCCATCCTTGATTTGCTATTTGCCCACAAGGCAGCAGATATCACAATGTCATGTGACATAGTAACTTCACTTGTGGGTTTTCTCCAGAGGACTTCAGGACTTAAAAGTTGACGCAGAGATAGAAACTTCTACACATCACTATGTCACAAAATACCTGCTGCACATTCCTACTCTGAGCAGCATACCATTGGCACTACATAAATGTAAAACAGGAGTACGCTGCAATCCTATACTCTTGGGAGTTGTTGGCAACCGGTTGTTGGCAACCTTCAGTCTTGAAAGACTATGGTATCGCGCTCTGAAAGCTGGTTCTGGAACAGCGTCTAGTGTGGCTGAAAAGGCCAATTCGGGAGTGACAATCCCTTCCACACCAGGAGCAAGTGCAGTCTGTCCCTGGTCTGTCTCCCTGGCTATGGGCCTTCCTTCTTTGCCTCTTTGCCTCAGACTGTTGGCCAAGTGTCTCTTCAAACTGGGAAAGGCCATGCTGCACAGCCTGCCTCTAAGCGGGCCACTCAGAGGCCAGGGTTTCCCACTTGTTGAGGTCCACTCCTAAGGCCTTCAGATCCCTCTTGCAGATGTCCTTGTATTGCAGCTGTGGTCTACCTGTAGGGCACTTTCCTTGCACGAGTTCTCCATAGAGGAGATCCTTTGGGATCCGGCCATCATCCATTCTCATTACTCTTGGAAGTAAGCCCCACTGAATACATACAAAGGATTGTGCTGTAAGAGAAGTATACTTCTATCCCTTTATGTATACAATTGCCACCTTCCACAACTGCCTCCAATGTCTCTTCTTGCTAATTACTACCCTCCTCAGATCTCCCAGTTTAAGCTATGCTTCTTCCCCCATTTTGGTTCCTCACTATTTGTCACAATGTTACCTCCTTGTGAGCGGACTCACGGCCAATCTCCAACTCAGATATTTTCTGCTTTAGATCCAGGGCCTCTTTGCTGCTCTTCTGTTCCTGCTGCTCTTCTTGCAGTAACTGAAGCTGCAGCTCACTGACTTCGTGGGCTCTCTTGCTGTTCTCACTTTCTAGGGTCTTCACCTGAAATAGGAGAGTTGGATAACATTTTAAAAACACCAGGGTGTTCTCCAGTGCACAGTCTCTGTTCAGGGGCTCAGTTCACAGGTAGACTGTCCTCTTGAGAAAAATTGCTACAGCGCTACATAATTGGTACCCGCTGAGCTTGCCTCATTCGAGTATTAGACTTAGAGTCTAGTTACTGAGGACATCAAACTGGGGAAGGGATGAAGCTCAGTGGAAGTGCATATGTGTGCAGGCGGTCCCAAGTTCAATTCTTAGGATTTCCGGGTCAGGCTGTGGAAGACCCTGGAGAGCCACTGCCAGTCAGAAGTGACAACAATGAGCTACAGCATGGACTCCAACATTCAGGAGCTGTCTTGTGGGGAGGGGGCTTGATTTGGTGGTGGGCCTTTTTTTGCTCCTCTTCTTGTTGGTTGACTTCCACTACCTTTCTTCCTCACAAAACACCTGCTGTGAGCATCATTTAGGATGTTCTAGGACAAATGATAGCCTCCGCCTGATGGCCGTCATTTTTCCTCCACAATGCCTTGGCATGCAACTATGTCAGGGACACAGTTGGGAAAAAATTGTGGATAGCAGCAAAACTTCAACCCAAATCCAAGTGAGAACCGATTCCAACTCAATTCCAACTCAGTGGTGGGGCCTGCCAGGGTGCTGAGGCCTCGGCACCTGCCCAAGGTTGCCATGTACTGACATCAGGTCTGCTAGTTTGAGTCAGACCAAGATAGCTTGCTATTATCCTAAGACTAATTTTCTTCAGGCAGAAAGCTACCAGATTCTAAACTCATTTGTGATGGTGACGCTGCTTCTGCCACAGCTCACTCTGCTCAAGTACCATAAAGTCAAGAGATCAGCCAGGAGCTGCAGCAGCTGCCGGTGACTTTGAATAAAATGTGCACCCCCTCCACCCCCTCAGCTCTGGTAACTGCAAGTATTTCCAGCATCAACTGCTGTGCTTTCAGAGCTGAGTTATTGAAAAACAGAAGACTGCCAGGATCTAGGCTGCAGCTACCTGCCTGCGCAGCTCCTGTATCTCTCTCCGGGCTTCCATGCGAGACTTCTCCACTTCCCGAAGGTTTGCTCGGAGCTCTCCCACCTCTCCCTCAACTGCTGCTTTTGCTTCTTCCAGGATAACAATCTTCTGTTCCTTTTCTTCTTTGAATCTCTGCAAGCTACAAGGGCATGCATTAGACACCTGCGCTAACCTAGAAGCATTGCAAGTTGGCAGCATCCATGTCAGCAGTGAACAGGGGCTTTTAATTGCCTCCCCAGCCGGTTGCAGGGCTATGTCTACCAACCTGAGCCTCTCATTCTCTGCTTTCTTGATGGCTGCCCTGAGGTCAGTGTTGGACTTCTGCAGTGCTTCTTTTTCCCTACTCTCATCTGCCACAGCCCTATGGATTTCCAGCAGCTCTTTTTGTTGGTGGTCACGGGCTTCTTCAGTCTCCTGAAGCCTGTGGTGAAGTTCAACCAGTTCCTTGCGGACTCCTGCATGGGTTTCCTCGGCCAGGCGCAGTTGTACTTTTAGCTGTTCTGACTTTAAGAGAAAGACACACTGAGCTAAGATAGCAACCCAAAACCAGTTGCAGAGTCCTAAGCCTCAACATTCAGAAATAAATCCATGGAGTTCAATAGAACGTACTCCTCCTTAGTAATTGTCCTTAGGTCTGCAGTAGGAACACTACAGGGGAAGGGGCAGACCAAGAGTGGTGAGAGAGAGAGAGAGAGAGAGAGAGAGAGAGAGAGAGAGAGAGAGAGAGAGATGCTGAGGTACTGAGAGACCCAATTATTATGTGGGTTACCTTTTCAGCAGCACCATTTCTGCTGCGACGTCACTTTCCAGAGGATTTCTCAGTTATTGAGCTGTGAAGTGAAGCCATGACAGAAGTGGCTTTGCTGAAAGAGCAACCTGTGTGACCCTTGGGCTCTCCCAGCATGGTAATTGGGCTTTCCCATACCTTGAAAATATTATCAAGATTTGCACAATTTCTCTTCAGTCATTTGCAGCTAATGAGTTTATATGTGAGAACAAAGTGCTTATTTCTGGCCAAAATCTGCTTAATGATATCACTTCCTGCTTAATGATGTCATTGCTTAATGAATGCCATTCAGCCCACAACATGAAATAAGTTTGACACCCCTGCTTTAGTGGCACTATCAGAGTTTGTTCCTACACAGTTCAAGTTGCACAAAACTGAGACAAATGTTTCTGTGAACACTTAGCAAGGTACAGAAAGAAATGTGGAGGACTGAACATGTGAACTACATTCATACTTGGCCATTGTGGCCAGGCTGCTCTGTCCTTAGGGCCCTCTGTTGTCTTTACTTCCTGCTGCTTTTGACACAACACGTGGCATTAAAGGTGGGTCTCTGAAGTAGGCCAATCCATTTTTCACCCGATTCACAGCTTAAGGTGGGTACAGACAAGAATAGCCCTCAGTAGCAACAGGGTAGCAGAAATGACAGCAATGATGGAGTCAGACCCAAAGGGTCACATCCTTGAACTACAGTGAACCTTAGTGCAGACATGAACAAGCCTCTTAAGAGTCCTACTCAAGGCAGCAAACATGCCCCCATTAGTGCCCAACTGCATAGGTACAAGGAAGCCTGCATCCCATTGCAGTGCATTGTGTTCTAGAGGTTGCACAGGGGAAATCTAGCTACTTTCTGGGACAGCAGCCCAGTGTTACTGTGGATCTTAAACAAAGGAGAAAACAGGGCTCAACCACTCTTTCTATTTTCATATCCCATTCTTTCTCCAAGGAATTCAGGACATAGTTCTTCTCCCCCCCCCCCTCTATTTTATGCTCATAACAACCCTATAAAGTGGGTTATACTGAGAGATACTGAGTGGCCCAGGGTCACCCAGTAAGCTTCAGTGGGGATTTGAGTCCATCTCAGCCCCAGTCTGGCACGCTAACCACTAACACAACAGTGGCTTTCTAGTCTTCCTTCCTGGAAAAGGCAGTAGGCTCTCTGAGGCTGCAATCCTATCCACATTTACCTGGGAGTAATCCCCATTGGCTACAATGGGATTTGCTTCTGAGTAGACACACCTAGGATTGGGCTCCGAGTCTACTGTGCTGCTTTTGCTCTGTGCCATGTGTATTATGGGATGGAGGGTAGATGAGTTCTGTAAGAATCCCCAAGTCCCCTTTTCTTTTCCTCCCACTTTTCTTTCCTAACTCTTTCCTTTAAAAACTGTAACATTGTCCAGATCCTCCCTGTTGGCCTGGTTCATTCCGCCCAGCTCCGTGTTTGTTGTTCTGTTTTTGAGAAGGATTAGGGTGAGCCCCCTTCTCTCCCAGCCCCCACCCACATATGGGATCCACAAACGCACTCAGTGCTTTCTGCTGAGCTCGGCAGAAATTCACGAAGAAAGGTCAGTGACCAAAGAGCAGGACGATCCATCATAAAATAAACTGTTTTTATTCCCTAGGATGGGGGTGGTGGTGGTTAGCAGGGGGTGGGATTGAAAAGAAAACATTGCACATGAACACACTCCCCCCTCCCTTCCTCGCTCTGTCTCTCTTTCTCTGTAAGGACAACTTTTCTCATGTTCATTTACAGGAACTGTGCAGCAAAGCTCTTTATGTGATTATTGCAATTGTTTCTTGACGAGAACATTTTCTACACAGCCTCTTTTGAAATTATGCCTAGGCAGCCAAGTCTCCAGCTGAGCCCTGAGCACATAGAAGAGGGTATTTCAGGGTGGGAGAGAAGGAGTTTCTAAAATGTGCCTGTTTGTGTATGTGTGTGTGGGGGGGGGGAGGGGGGAAGAAGTAAACATGTGATTGTGCATTTCAGTGTTTGAAGTGTACAGATGAGTGTGTCTGCCCACATTTGTGTATGTGAATCCACACAGCTGTTTCTGTACAACTGGAATATTTGTTCGTGTGTAAATGCACAGGGAATTGTGCACACACATGAGATTCTGTGTATGCAAACCTGAGTTAGATGAACTCGTGGAGCCTAAGGCAGCTATATCATTATTGCCTGTGCAACAGATATGCTGCATCTGAGTAAGTGTAAGTGTGTTTACATGGGAGCCTATGCAAGTGTGCTTGCCTGCATGTATGGGGAAGGCAGAGCTGTTCAACAAGCCTGGCTTCCTCAAGTTAAAAGGCTGTGAAAATGTTATGGTTCCCATGGCGATAAGTAGGTCAATGCTGGCGCCTGTGAGGATTTTGCTTTGTGTTTCTTTGCCTCGGCTTGTTATATTAGTCCCACAACTGTCCTCTCCCGCTCGCCTCTCACTCTCTCTCTCATCTGCTGTTGTCTCCACACTCCCCTTCCCATGCTGCGCTCATCTTTCTCTGCCCAACCTAGCCAGTGATGAATCTAGGCAGCCCCTTCGCCCCATCCCCATTCCTATTGCCCTCCTTGCCCTCTGAAACAACCCTCTTCTGCTTGCTTGTGTGGTCCCTCCTGGGGCTGGACTTTGAAATCTGTTGAAAGGAGGCCATATTTTGCCAAAATAAACAGCCTGTCATGTTAAATTACTCTCTCTTCCTCGTTTATGTCCTTTCATTTTCTATTTCCCCCTCTCTCCACCCCAGGGTTTTCAGGCTGGGGTCATTCTCTTGTTCTGCTGTTCTGTGTTTGTAGAGAACCAGAGCCCTGGAAGCATCTAGGAGTGGGTGAGGGTTACCACCTGGGGATGTTTTTAAGAGCTGCAGTTATTTTTCCACTACCGGGTAGATGGGACTCGTTAGCCTGGGAAGGTAGCTCATCTGAGAGAAGGAAAACTCTGATCCCAAACCTCCACTGCCTTGTGGCTACATCCAGTTATGGAAAAGGCTTCAGGAGTCAACCTCGAGGCAAAATCCGGAGCGTGAGTCCCTGAGGCAGTTCATGGCTGAACACAGTCATGTTCTGGCAACTCCTGCAACGCCGCTGGAACCAACTGTATTGGCCTCTGCCTTTCCATTGGACCATTTCAGTGACGTGGAGAGGGGGGATTTGCTGCATAGGTAACAGTCTATCCTCCATATCTACTCTACCCAGGCTTTGTGCTCTGGAGGACACTCTGTTCCAGAACCACCATTCAGAGCGCAATACCATAGTCTTCCGAGACTGAAGGATGCCAACAATAATATATTTTTCCACTCCTAGAGTCACCATCCAGAGAAAGAGGGGATGTGAGAGGACAGGCAGCTATCCCTGCCTCCAGTATAGCCAATAGTAAGGCACTGTTGGAAAAGCTATAAGGGCACTGATAGGTTGGGGCCACTGCCAGTCATTCTTATCCACACCCATTTGAGGGGGGTACACTGGCAACTCATACTTAGCATGACATCACTGCAAGCCTCTAGCCCAACTCTTGTAGAGCCTGAAGTCCACTTTTCATGGAGGTGACAAGGGTATAGTTTCCTGTGATGTGCACATTCAATTTTTTTCTTGCTATCACCTCTGGTTATACAGGTTTTTAAGGAAAGTGAAAACCTGCAAAGAGCTCTTCATCTAGGGAACAGTGATAGGAGTGTGTGCAGCACCAGCAACTTTGCCCTGAACATAGTATCTGCACCTCCAAAAACAAAAAAGCTTGGTTCCAGGGTACATTTGCTATAGGGTTCTGTATGGTTGATGCCATATGGAATGGTTGATGCTCAATGGGGACAGAAGGCATCAGAGTTCTCATCTGCTGTTTACTCAGTTGGAGTTACCTACTTGGAAAAAAGGATAAATGCTTCTTCTACGGCAAAGAATCTTATTCACAGGCTGCATTAATGCACAGAAGAGGAGTGAATACCTAGCCTTTGACAAATGGAAATTCAGACCTTTTACTGGACTGTATTCAACATAAACAGAGACTCAATCTAGGGCAGTGGTTTTCAAACTGGGGCATCGCGACACCCAGCCTGAAGGCCCTGGCCTCTGCCCCCTTAAGGGGGGGCAGCGAGGAGGCAGGGAGGAGGCAGCGATGCGATCCCCAGAATCATGTTGCTAACTGAGCTGCAGGGACTGGCATGCACTCACCAGTCCCTGCAGCAGACGTCCCAGGGTGCAGAAAGTGAAAGTAGGGTGATGGAGCTCTACCTCCGCAAAACAGGAAGTGGAGCGCGATTGCTCCGTTTTCACTTTCTGCAGGTTGGGGAGCCCTGCAGACGCTCATGCAAGGCTCCCCGCACCCCGAGACGGCTGCTGCAGGGACTGGTGAGTGTATCCCAGTCCCTGCAGCCCCGTTAGCGACGCGATCCTGGGGATCTCCCTGAGTCGCCAAACTCCCTGAGAGTTGGAAAACCGCAGATCCAGGGTGAAAAGAATCAGCCAAAGGATCATACATACCTCTCTCCCCATAAGCTCCTTCTCTCTTGCCAGCTCTTTTATGTGTTCATTCAAGTGCTTGACCTCCTTCTGGTGGGCAGCCATTGCATCCTCAAACTGTGCCTGGAAGGTCCGTAGCTCACCAGTGATGCTGGCAACTGTGTTCTGGAATCAAAAGCACAGCACGAGACGTGACAGAAGCCACCCTTATTCTAGATGTTCCACAAAGATATAACATTTGAAGAGGACACCAAGTTTTAACTGAACTGACAGCAACTGCAGTTGCATTCCTGGCTCTTCTGACACCCTGGGCCAGGAACACAAATGCTGCCCCTCCCCCATCACTTGGAATTACTTCTGGCATGTTTGGAACGGTTGTGCACCACCCTGAGTGGCCACAATGACGCTGAGCAGCCACCTGGTTTTTTCCATTTTATTTTCAAAGCAAAAGAAGCAGGCGGTGGATGGTGGCAAGGTTGACCATGGGCACTAGCCCCCCTGACCCCTCGAGGTATGCTAGTGACAGCCTTGGACATATCTCTGTCACCCTTATTCTGCAGAGCTCAGTTCTAGGACAGCAGCACAAATTGTGTGAAATGTGCCAGTCAAAGTATGGGGAAGAAACCCTTACCGACAGTGCTGTAGTGATATGCTTCAAAGAACGGGAGCCTATCACTACACTCCCTGTAGCCAGGCCTCATTAGGACTGTACAATTAAAAAATCAACTATATGCATCTTTATTTGAGTGTTTTCTTCTCTTTACATTATTTCTACGTTGTTAATTATTACAGCGGTCTCAAACTCTCTAGGAGTCTCTGCAGCAGCCTTCCTGGGGTGCAGGGAGCCCTGCACGACTGTCCGCAGGGCTCCCCAGGTCTTAAAAAGTGAAAGCAGAGCGATCGTGCTCCACCTCCACAAAACTCGAAGTGGAGTGCAATCATTCCGTTTTCACTTTTTAAGATCTGGGGAGCCCTGCAGAAGGTCACACAGGGCTAGCCGCACCCCTGGGAGGCTGCAGCAGGGACTGGTAAGTAAATGCCAGTCCCTGCAGCCCCCTTAGCGACGTGATTCCTGGGGATCGCGTAGCTGCCTCCCAGCCCCCAAGGGGAAAGCGGCCAGGGCTCTCTGGGTGGGGTGTCACGATGCCCCAGTTTGCAGACCACTGAATTATGATATTTTATTTACTAATCTAGCTCATTAGATCTTAAACTTTTGGAGTGAATTGAAATAGCTTAAAGAAAATGCATAAAAACTGAAAAAATGAAACTTAAAACGTCTCAGATAAATATAAAAGGTTCATTAGAGTGCTAGCCTATGCTTGTTTATTCAGAAGTAAGTCCCCATGTATTCAATAGGATTTATTCCAAGGTAGATTTGCACAGAATTGTAGCCTTAGAACTCAATCTTAACTTACGCCACCAAAGCATATGTTCCAGTAATGCAGCACACTTTACGGCCTCCGCAGATGGCAACATACTATGGAGTAGAGCCTGATCAGTGGTGCTAGAGGCAAGTAGCCAAGCCCACATGACAGCAGTCACTGCAGAGGCCCCAGCACTGGTACTTTGGCACTAGGGTGGAACAGGAAGGAGAGGAGAAGAAACAGAGTGGAGACTGGGGTAGGGAAAGCTGCGTGTTGAGGCTGGGAAGGGGGGTGGTATTAGCAGCAATTGTGCCACCGATATCCTATCAGGGAGGCAACAGGGTGGATTGAACAAATAGGCAAAGGGGACAGCACTGGGGGCAGATTGGGCCCAGAAAAGGGGTGGGTTTGCTAGCAGTGGCTGAATCCAAACCGCCTTCCTGGACCTGATCCCATGGCACAGGTCCACACAGACCTGCATCAGCAATTTCACTGGCACAGGCCTAAGTAGACACATCCTTGCCACGGAGTTCACCCTGGATGACATTTGTTCCCTTACTTAGAGGAAACCTTAAGGACTCCCTACTCCACAGAATGCAGTATGAGCCATTTTGGTACAGCTGCATTGGCAGGAGGAGGAAATCATAGGATTGGGCCATTCACCACTCTATTCCACATTACAACATATATATACAGGTCAATAGCAAAAAGAGGAGGGTCCAATTTATTTTTGCAAAATAAGATTTATTCAAGGATCCCATACCTTTCAAGTCATCTGATGAATAATTCTGCTTCTGATCTGCTCTGATCTTGTTTCTTATTCTAAGATCAACTGCCCAAGCTCCTAGCACTGATGCTACTTCCAGCAGTGCAACATTCCAATAGGATTGGGACCCAAGTGTCAAACTATACATTACATGGAATGCATACTAATTTTCTTTGGGGGGGAAGCTTTCGAATGGAAAGCTTGGTTCTAATTAAAATGGCATGTTGGGGTGGGGTTGCAATCAAGACTGTAACTGTTGTGGGGCAAAATATTAAAGGTCTTCTACAACCTACAGCAGTTCTGCCCTATTTTATGAGCTATTTTGAAAAAAAAACACCAAAACACACCATGCCATGTTACATTTTCTGTGTAAACTGTGGTTTGGTCCTAAAAGACTTGCCAATCACCTTAAACAATAGCATCTTACAAGATACTGGAAAGTAATTTCTATAGATTTAATATCCATTCAGTGTAATATTTTTTTCCTGTTTAAAGCAGTTAATGATTCTACAAGTGGAGTTAAATTTTACAGAATCATACATGCCAAGATGGAAAACAACCTATTACATCATCCAGGCCACCCTGCCTTAATACAGTAACTCCCTGGACAAAAACTGGACTTGAGTGATTGCTTTGGGCTTCATAGGATATGTGGCAGAACACACAATGTTTTGATCCCAAACAGAAAACAAGCACTATTCCAGCAGGCTCAATGTTAGCCCAAGTGTTTGTAAATTGGCCTGAATCTCTCTCTGCAGTACCAGCAAGACCTCATACTGTGCCATCTTCAGGGGTAGCCCATCCATTAGGTAAGGTGATGCGGGTTGCATCAAAGCAGATTACAGAGCAGATTGCAGGAGGATTTGGGGTGCCTTGCATCCCACATCCCGTCTGCTGCCACCACTGCTTCCCTCCAGCCTGTCAAGGATGCAACCTGCACTGATCCACTTTCTGCCTGCTAAAAGTGAGCAGGAAGTGGATCACCTGCCTTCTTACTGTGTTCCTTGTACAGTTTCCTCAAGCACATGAGTGTAGGACTCCCAGTTTGATTTACAGGGACACTATGAATGGAGCTCCTTTATTTATGCAGTCACTTTAAATCAAACATGGAAGTCCTGCACCCTGCGAGGAGCATGGTCAGTGGCTGCTATTTTTTAAACAATTGTGTGAAGGTGGTGGACCTGAGGCTGCATCCAGGAACACTCCGGATCATGCTGCTGTATAAAACCATTCTCAGCTCCAAGAACAGAAACCAACACTTCAACAGGCAGAATGAATCTTAAGAATTTAAAACGGAGTGGAGGCCAATATGAATACAAATACAAACACTTTCTGCCTGATCACTCATATGGCTTGTGTGCTTCTCCCTCCCAGATGTCACAGAAGCTTGTTTCAACCAACAAAATTGTGACATGCAAATTAGTCATCTAGTAAAAACTGTTGATTGAGTCATTTGTCTCCTTTATGGGAAATGACCCACTTGGCTCCAAAGAGGGGGAAGATACAGGAAAATGGAGCCAGATGTTTTCATGGAAGTTGGGAAACGGTCAACAGCAGGAGATGGAGTTTTTGTTGTGGCAACCTCGCAGCAGGAGATAAATGGAACTCTAGTTTTAATGAAGAAGAGGAAGTGTTGTTGCTGCTCCTGCCTTTCCTGGGAGTTTGGTTTTGACTTCGGATGAAACTTTCATGCATTTCATGAACATAGGTTTCATGCGTAGCCTCCACAAACAACAGCATGCCACTGCCTCCAATGGCGGATTGTGAATGCTGCTGTGTCTGAATGCGCTCAGATCTGAACATGAGTACACACGAAACATCTTCAACAGCAGAACATTCAGACCCACTTGTGTTGCAGGGAATGATTCACTTTCATTTCAAGAGCAGTAGCCCCATGCGGGATCATCAGTTGTGAGTGTAAGGAGAGCCCTGCTGAATCAGGCCAAAGGCCCATCTAGTCTAGCATCATTTCCCACAGAAGTTTCTTCCTGAGAGGTACCCAGTCTGCATGTCCCACAAAGTATTGCTTGCACAGAACAGCTAAGAGGCATGGCATGCATAAACTATTCAAACTGGAAGTGTGGGGGAAGGGGAGGGAGGAAGGCAGAATGACACCCGCCCATTGTAGAGTGACTGACTGATGTCAGCCTTGCATCTAAGGACCTTCTTATGCTCTAAGCTCAGGTGACCTCAAACCTTCTTGGATTCCATGCAATTCAAGAGTGGGAAATGTCTTAATACAATGATTAACGCACATGTTAATATATGAATATAAAATACATTGAAATTACATTGCCTGGTGTAATTAGATCTTCAGCTCACCAGCAACAGTCAAACGGGTATTTTTCTCATTCTATGCCCCTCTCTCCAAATCATACTAGATTTTACAAAGGCTACTTTCTCCTTACCCCAATATTCTACAAAAAGTTCATTACTTGAATGTGAACAGTTTTGTTGAAATCAGATGTACATCTCCCTCTTTCCTTTCTGATAAGTGAAGAGACTTTCGGCTTGTCTATGGCACCAATCTTGTCTACTGCCCTCTGCTTCCCTGGTCATCTGAACTCTTACAGTGCTCTCCTGAATAGGGCTGAGGTGGGCTTACATTAAAATATTTTTCATATACATTCTCATAATAAAGAGGCTCTTTTGATACTCATGGATCATGGAGACTCATGGATACGAAGTGCCCATTAATGCTTTAATGGATAGTGAGTGCCCCCTAGTGCTATCAAAGCAGCAGAACTCCAGAATTTTGGCCCAACTCTGTCCGTAGGATACAACCTACAGGTAAGACACCACCTGTGCAGACTTTTCGGAGAAGCCATTTCCACAGCTAGGTATCATGTATAACATAGGTTCACCATAGCATACATTAAGTGTTAAAAACACATGGTGTGACCTTTGGTGATCAGGGGGTCCAAATTCCTAGGGCCCAATCCTATCCAATTTTCCAGTGCCGGTGCTGCTGAGCCTATGGGATATGCTTACTTCTTGTGTTGGGGAGGCAGTCTTGGAGGCCACCTCAAGGTATGGGAACATTTGTTCCCTTACTTTGGGGCTGCATTGCGGCTGCCCTGGTGCTGGAAAGTCAGACAGGATTGTGCTCTGAGTCATGACCAAGGAACATTGTTAGGCAAGTCCAACTTTCACAAATTCAGTTGTCTCGTTTCTAAAATAGATACAGAACATACCTGTGTTGTGAGAATGAGTAAGGAAACCATCACTACTCATCTTGATCCTCAGGTATAAGGTGGTCAATAAACTGCACTTTTTCAAGACTGAAGGAAACTTGTGACTCCATCTAGTTGCTAACAACAAAAAGTAGATTCTACAGAGGTAGCCATGGGAGTAAAGGCACTACCAGATGGGCTTCCTTGAAGAGCCAGCTAGCCATTGTTTTCCCACTTGCAGAATTGCAGTGTTCCTTCCACACTACAGTAGATACAGCAAGTTCTGGGGACTGACCCTCTCCCTTTCGTCCCCTTCTTTCTGTTGTGGTCTGTTATATCAGGGCATCTCTCAAAAATGTTGGAACAGCAATGCCAGTAACAGTCAAGACATGCAGGCATTGTGCTACTATACTACTGCCAACAAAAAAGTTTGGATTTCCTGCAAAAATTAATGTGACTGAAAATAGAAGTGGACAAGGAACACATGATACATATGTTGAATGAAACCTGCTTCCATAAAGAGCGAGTGAACGAAGTGTGACAATCCCACCATCTGGAAATGTTTTGGGTCTATGGTCTGAAGCTCCATGACACATTTACTGCTCTGAAGCCAAGTAGGTTTGGGTCTGGTCAGGACTGGAGACCACCTAGGAACTCTAAGGGCCCAATCCTATCCAAACTTCCAGCAATGATGCAGCCATGCCAACAGGGTGTGTACTGCATCTGCGGTGGGAAGGGGGTAGTCACGGAGGCCTCCACAAGGTGAAGGAAAGTTTGTTCCCTTACCTTGAGGCCGCAAAGGCTCTGGATAATTGGACAGGATTGGGCCCTAAGTATGCTACCCTCAGTTCCTTTCAGAGGAAAAAAAATCCTCTCTAAATCTTGGAGAGCTGCTGCTAGTTGGAGTTGATAATATTGAGCTAGAGCAGGGGTGCCCAAACCCCGGCCCTGGGGCCACTTGCGGCCCTCAAGGCCTCTCTATGCGGCCCTCAGGGAGCCCCTAGTCTCCAATGAGCCTCTGGCCCTCCGGAGATTTGTTGGAGCCCACACTGGGCCGACGCAACTGCTCTCAGCGTGAGGCCAACTGTTTGGCCTCTCGAGTGAGCTGTGGGATGAGGGCTCCCTCCACTGCTTGTTGTTTCACGTCTGTGATGCAATAGCAGCAGCAAAGGAAAGGCCAGCCTTGCTTTTTGCAAGGCCTTTTATAGGCCTTGAGCTATTGCAAGACCTTCATGCATTCATACAAGTTCATCTTTAATATATTCATTTATGTAAATTTATTCAAATTTGAAATGTAAATTAATTCGGCCCCCGACACGGTGTCAGAGAGATGATGTGGCCCTCCTGCCAAAAACTTTGGACACCCCTGAGCTAGAGGGACTAAGGTCTGACTTAGTACAAGGCAACACCCTATGCTCCTCTCTTGTTGCCTCCTCCTAAAATTAAGCCACCCCAAGGTGCCTCCTTTGGCTATTTGTGTGGTTGCAGTAGCCCTGGCTAACAGCTCTGTAACCCCATCTTTGTGGTACTACCAAGCCAGAGCTTCCTCAACAGAGGTCTTGTATCTCTGGAATTCCTTTCCTGCCTTGATGTCATAGAACCTTGATTTAATGAAATTAAAGAAATGCTGCAAGGTTTGTGCCCTACTATTGTGCATTTTTTAAAAAAAATGAAAAAAGAGAGGAAATCAGATGTCAAAGTCTTTTTATGGAACGGGAACGAGCTAATTAAGGAGCAATTAAACAGTCACCAATCAGTAATGCTGCTGCCATGCTAAACAAATCATAACAGGAACAAGTGCTCCTTGAAAGTAGGAACCTACTAATTAGCATTGTAGGAGACTTTTGCTGAAGAGAGTTGCTTTTGAATAAACATTCTAGAGGATCTTGGCCATGGTGGCAGGGCACTGCAGGAAAATGCAGGAAAAAAGGAGCACTACACTGCCAGGGAACCAGTTTTTCTTTCATTTGATGCAGAAAAGCAATGTTTCAGCAGCACTAAAGGGCCCTAGTGTGGAAGCGACCTATCATTCAGACCAGGTGGGGCTACAGCCCCATTGATTATGATGTAGTAACACCCATTTACATCAGGGAAATTATTTTGTGTTTTTTTTAAGCTGGCTTCCCTTTGGGCCCACCTTAAAGGGATTACAAAAAGCTTCCCATCAAAGTGCAATGGTTCATTCTTCTCTTTCAAATGGGATGCAGGTGACAAGGAAGCAGGGGATTATTATGATATTGGAAAATGGAAATAATAAAGCAAAATCCCTCCTGGAAAAAAATTACTGGCAGGGACTGTGGTTCCCAGAGTGAAACAGGGAGACTCCAGCTTCCTTGCTGAGTTTTGGAGGCTCTGTTTTGCCATCTAGGCTGAAGGGAGACTCCTCTGGGGATTCAGGGAGGGGGAGCTCCAGGAAATGAGAAGCTCTTGGGCAAGATCTTTTCTTCTGCTGCCAGGAACTTGCTCACTGCGTTGCAAGCCACACACAAGCTTCTCCAAGGAGGAGAGAGGAGACCGGACCATGCATGGAACACAGCCGTGCAGCTTCCAGCTATATGAATTGCAACATCCCCTGCCCCCAGGGAGAAGTGTCTGGCTGGGATTCACTGCCTCGCCCTTTTTTGTCCCAGCCTGGAAGAGCCCTCCCTGTCATGCACGCCCCTTCAGAAAATGGCTCACTGCATCAGTCCCAGCCTGTCTGCTTGAGATGGATCACAGTCATCCATGCAGCTCAAGTTCCACAGAGTGAGAAGACAGATGGCTGACAAAGTGTTCCGAGTCGATAGACCAGAGTAGCTTTCTTCACTGGAGATGTCCAGTAAATCCCAGTGATCAGGCAGGTCACATCTACGCCTGTCATGCTGTGCTGCTCTACGCATTTGGGGTGGGGCTGTTGTTTACAGTCCTTCAGGGAAATTATTTGTTTGAAAACTGGCTTCCCTCTGGTTCCCAGTCAATCTTTCCAGCTGAAATGCTTTTCAGATTTGTTCTGGTGGGGGTTTCTCACCCTTGTTGTGCTGTTTGTTTGCTTTGTCTAAGGAGGCCGGGCCTTGTAAGCTTGCAAACGGATCTCTCTGGAGATATGATCGGGCCCTGGCTGATACTGCCAATGTGTTTCTTATTTAAGGGCAGAACCAAACAGTTCCACACTGGGTTCTTTACAAAAAAACATAGCATAAGAAACAGAATAAAACAAGAAGGCGCTAGTGGCAGCAGCTTGTGATGCATTTTGGGAAGCAAGCTGGGGATAGAGGCAGTCTGAGGAGCAGATAAGAAAATCCTGGGCCACCATAGTGTCCTCATGCTATAAGTCTCCTAGCATGACAGCCCCAGCTGCTGCTACTGGGTCGGCTCCTCCTTTCAGAGTTCATCAGGATGTGGACAGAAATAACAGGGTTTGCCTGCACCAGCTGTTTTGAGTTGGGAGATATCCCAGAAACAGCTGGGGTAGCCTGGATCTCATCTTCAGTACTATCCTTCATTAGTGCTTCACTTACAAGTGTCTTGCTTTTTTAAGGAAGTGAGGGCACAGCTACATGAGGTCCACAATCATATCAACTACATTTTTTAACAGTGAAGTTTAGCTAGAATGGGGGATATTGGTTCAGGGTGAGAGTACTAGGGAAGATCTTCTAACCCTTCCCCTCGTGCAGTTTTCCTGATCTGAGCTGCCCTTCCTATTTGACACACAGGGAAAAACATATAGTTTGCCATAACGTATGAACCATAAGGATTAAAGTTATCCTCTCCCAGCACCATGGTCCCAACCCAATTCTGCCCCTCCCCACACTATGGTTGCTTTAAAAAATGGGAGCTCTGATAACAGAACCCCTGCTGACTTGTATAGTTTGGTCTTGAGGTACTCACTTCTCTTCAATTGTTCCTCATTATGTTTGGACAGACAGACGTCACAAGGAACATTACCCACAGCCAGGCAATTGTGGACCTGGCCCCTGCACCGCCCCAGGGCACAGGACCACAAAATGCTGCCATCCCGCAACACAGCATCTCCAGGGGATACTTACCCAACTGCAGAGAGCCTCACACAATGTTCCTCACACAATGTTCCTAGGTGCTTCAAAAACCTTCAGAGGCCTCCAGAGCACCGTCAAATAGTAACTCTGGTTTTTGTCTGAAAACCAGAAGTACTATTTAATGGTACTCTGAAGGCATCAGAAGATTTTCAGAGTGCTCGGGGATGCAGCATGGGGCTTCGCCTGCCTGTGGAACGGCTCCAGAGGGCAGGTGAGTGGAGGCTGCAGCAGTGCTGCCATGGGTGCAGCAGTGCTGCCCCCACAAGGCCCTCAGGTGTGGCATCTAGGGCTTTTGCCCCCCCCCCCCAGTCTGCCACTGCAGTCCGGAATACTCCTTAGGAGTAGAACCAATGGTAAGGAAGGGTTTCAAATGACAAGCTGCAGCCTTTTTTCAGAAACAAATCAGTGGCAGCCCACCTAGTTGTGTGAGGATGCAGGTCTCTTGTTATCTGGTGTGCTCCCTGTGGTATTTGGTGGGCCGCTGTGAGATACAGGAAGCTGGACTAGATGGGCCTATGGCCTGATCCAGTGGGGCTGTTCTTATGTTCTTATGTAGGGCTGTAGCCAGCCATATGTGACAGGGCAGGATGGATCCTTTCTCTTCCAGCTGTTACTCATGTACTGAGCTGCTTTCTGCACGTGGGATAGCAAGGAGGGATAATACTCTGCCATGTCTTTTCCTGGGAGGAAGCAGTTGGTCCAACCACAGTCACAGAATGATCATACATTAAAGGACCAAAAGGTCAGTCAGTTCCACCACTATCTCTTGTAGAAAGTACTTTCACCCACCAACCTCCTAATCCCTAATCAACTTAAACAATCCTGAACACAGGATGCAAGAACACGAAGAGAGCAGGTGCACCCCAGGAAAAGTGCTTCAAAAGCAAAAAGCTCCATCAAGTGTGATAAGCCAGATATTACAATGGAACAGAAACAGACACACAGATACCCTCATGTGCACATGCACACAGAGTCCCTATTCACATTTAGAATGTCACTGGCAAATCTGATGGGGTAAGTTATCTTTCTGGCCTCAAATATGAGAGATAGCACCTGAGAAGCCCATCTACCTAAGGAATTGGGAGGAAAGAATGGGGGGAAATGAGCAAGAAAGATTCCAGAAATGAATTTCCTAGTATTCGGTATATCTCCCACCACACACAGAAATGAAACATTTTCAGATTTCCAAAAAAATAAAAAAGAACCTGAAACAAAGTCAGATTATTGTATTACTGTAAACCAAAAATGGATCCCAGCATCAGGAAAAAAATCCAAAACCGATCTTTAAAAAAAAAACAACCCAACAAGTTTAGAAAATAATTTGTGTTGCAGGATGGTTCAGTGCCCATCTTATTTTAGGATAGTGAAAGACAGGGATCAAAACACCATTGGGCTGCTCTAATATACCCCTGAGTGTTTCCAAGAGGAGCACTGAGAAGATTTTATTTTTAAATTTGTTTGATTTCCTGCTTGAAAACAAGGACTCCAGGAATGCTTCAACAGCCGTTTAAGATTCCATGTAAATGCAACAAAACAATGAATAACCACCAGTATAAATTCAATAATACAATTAGCAGTAAAAATTAAGGTCAACTTCTTCCATATGCCTGGCAGAACAAAAATATTCCTGCCATTTTTGTAAATGTCCCCAAAGGCTGGACCTGGCTGGCTTCCAGTGGTGCTTACGAAGAAGAAAATATGATCCTCTTTCTCACCCTCTTACATTTGTAAAAAAAATTGTGGGAATAAGCTTTTATGCATGGTCCTGGACTCGTAACTCACTGGAAGAAGACTCTACCATTGTAGCACTTGCCATGGAAAGGTCAGAAAGCCCAGTGCTCACCTTATCCTGCTCCTGGCGATTCAGGGCGTCCAGCTTCACCCGGTCAATCTCTGATCGGGCAACTGCAAATTCCCGCTGTGACTCAGTGAGTTTTTCCAAAAGGAGGTTCTTCTCTGCTTCCTTCTGGGACAGAGCCTGAAGATAGTGAGGAGGGAAGCCCTTGCATATGTGAACAATTCAGAGTGCCCCAGAAATGATACTCATGTATTATGTCTGATGGGCTCAGAAGGAAACATATGGGAGTACTTGGGTTCCTGCCCTCTGCAGCTGGCCCATGAGGCTTGCTGAGCCTTTTGGTTTCACTCCATATCCCCCCAATATCTCCTGGTTTCAGAAGCAGGCAACTTCAGAATACCAGATGCAAGGGAGTAGCAACGAGATGCAGTTATTTTGTTGTCTTGTGTGCTCCCTGAGACATCTGGTGGGCCACTGTGCAATACAGGAAGTTGGACTAGATGGGGCTTTGGCCTGATCAAACTTTTCCGAGTGGTGAAGACCAGAAGTGATTGTGAGGAGCTCCAGAAGGATCTCTCCAGACTGGCAGAATGGGCAGCAAAATGGCAGATGCGCTTCAATGTCAGTAAGTGTAAAGTCATGCACATTGGCGCAAAAAATCAAAACTTTAGATATAGGCTGATGGGTTCTGAGCTGTCTGTGACAGATCAGATCTTGGGGTGGTGGTGGACAGGTCAATGAAAGTGTCGACCCAATGTGCGGCGGCAGTGAAGAAGGCCAATTCTATGCTTGGGATCATTAGGAAGGGTATTGAGAACAAAACGGCTAGTATTATAATGCCGTTGTACAAATCGATGGTAAGGCCACACCTGGAGTATTGTGTCCAGTTCTGGTCGCCGCATCTCAAAAAAGACATAGTGGAAATGGAAAAGGTGCAAAAGAGAACAACTAAGATGATTACGGGGCTGGGGCACCTTCCTTATGAGGAAAGGCTACGGCGTTTGGGCCTCTTCAGCCTAGAAAAGAGACGCCTGAGGGGGGACATGATTGAGACATACAAAATTATGCAGGGGGTGGACAGAGTGGATAGGGAGATGCTCTTTACACTCTCACATAATACCAGAACCAGGGGACATCCACTAAAATTGAGTGTTGGGCAGGTTAGGACAGACAAAAGAAAATATTTCTTTACTCAGCGTGTGGTTGGTCTGTGGAACTCCTTGCCACAGGATGTGGTGATGGCGTCTAGCCTAGACGCCTTTAAAAGGGGATTGGACAAGTTTCTGGAGGAAAAATCCATTATGGGGTACAAGCCATGATGTGTATGCGCAACCTCCTGATTTTAGAAATGGGTTATGTCAGAATGCCAGATGCAAGGGAGGGCACCAGGATGAGGTCTCTTGTTATCTGGTGTGCTCCCTGGGGCATTTGGTGGGCCGCTGTGAGATACAGGAAGCTGGACTAGATGGGCCTATGGCCTGATCCAGTGGGGCTGTTCTAAAATTTCTAAAGATCTAGTGGGGCTCTTCATATGTTCTTAATGCCTCCATTCCTTTCAGTGCTGCTCACATTTCAATGGACTGCTAGTGTCCCTGTCCTGGCACCATTTCATAAAAAACTGTCCATACTTAGTAGCATATGAACATAAGGATCAGCTCTGTAACAGCAGGGAAATTAGACGTCAGTGCAAGCAGAGGGTGCATGAAACAGGAAGTAGCTTCCTGGAGTAGAAGGTAAAGAGTGGGCTAGTCTACCCTTCTCTTTAATTGACTAACAGCCCAATCTAACTAAGGGCACAATCTTATCCTGCGCTGGAACAGGCAAGCCAAGAGGCTTGTGCTGTATCCAGTGCAGGATAGGGGCCCAAGGCAGCTCAGCCAGAGGCAAGGGGAAACTTTTTCCCTTACCCCTGGGTAAGGTGCCCTTGCCCCTATGGGTCCCCTCGAACTTGCGCCACCTCCTGAGGTGGCACAAATCTGAGGAGAGCAGAGCAGCTTGAAGTTGGGGGTTGGGATCCAGCATAACTGCTGGGCCGATGCAAGTCTTGCAGAGGAAGCCACCACGGAGGCTGTATTCAGCCTCCATGTGTCGGTGCACCTCTGTGTGCTGATGCAGCTGAGGAGCCGCAAACACGCTTTATGGCACGTTTGTGACCCTCCTGGGATGGCACAAGCCCAACTCATTTTCGAGATTGCGCCCTAAATTTCCCTGAGCTAATGAAGTGGTGCTGGTGCCAGCCTGGCTGCATCCTATAGGGGAATTTCAGCTGCTGGAGTCTCCTCAAGGTACGGAACATTTGTCCCTTTGCCCCTGGGTAAGACCTGGCAGCCTCAATAAGTCAACTCAAACCTGCACTAACGATATTGCTAGTGCAAGTCTGAGTTGATCCATGTGGGCAGATCAGGCCTGGGAAGAGGGATAGGATATGGCATGCTCTGGTGCCACCTGTCCCACCCCCTCCCAGGCCCAACCCACTTTCCTCCACCCCTGTCACCACTCTCCCCCTGCCCCATTCCATCTCCTCCTGCCCTCCCCCTGCTTTTCTCCTGTCCCTACAGCACACTCACCTACTCTTGCAGGCACTGCTCTGCGCATTGGCACCAGTGAAAATCCTCTGGCCTTCCCACTAGCACTCAGTCTTCACACTGTTGCAAGTGCTTTATGTCACTTTTGCAGCAGTGCAAAGGCCTGGTGTGCTGCTGGAGTGCATGCTCAACTGGCATGCCTCTTGAATAGGATTGGGGCCTAAGGCTACAATCATATAATACTTCCTTGGGCAGGGCCAGCCCCAGGAGCAGTGCTTCAGCAATGTGAAGCATGTTTGCAGCCACCCCACCCACTAAGCAGTCATGGTGCACAGCAGTTGCGGTGAGCCCAGGGCTGATAGTGCTGTGTGTGAAGCATGGCAACCAGAAGTGGTTGGTGGTGGTGCAATAATGCCAAATGGACAAGAGGGCAGGCGGGGGTGGGTGGGCTACACAGTGCTCTGCTTGCCGCGCCTCGGCATGGATGATCCCAAGCTGAAGCGTCAGCTACAGCGTAAGCTCCAAAGCATGAGTCCTTTGAATTACCCTAAGACTGGCCCTGTTCCTGAAAGTAAGTGCTATCAAACCCACTGGGACTCACTTCTGAGTAGATATGTATAGGATTGAACTGTAAGTCTGTGTGTCAGTACTGGGTGGTACCGTGTAACTCTGTCTGCAGTGAGTACACTGAACACTGACCACTTTCCAGATAACTGGCCCAATGGACCTGTGACTCTTGGTCAGCCTGCACAACTTGTGAACCATCCACCTGAATGCAGCTCACCAGCCATATACTGTAGCCTGAGAAGTGCTTGACAACCCATTCACGCCATTCCAGCCAGGCAGAGCTACTATACATGGCTGATGTGCTGCACCTTGGCTGGTGGGTCACAAGCCGTGCAAACTTGTTCAGTTTGGTTCAGGATTCTCACAACCAAAACCCTGAATGAGTCTTGCCTTGGGAGGGCTTGGGATTACAGGAAGAAAGGGTTCCTTCTAGCTAATGTCCTTCCTTCAGCCTTCCCTCCTCACCTTCTGTTTTTCATTCTCTAGCAGAAGGAGGCTTTCTTCCCGGTTCTGCTGCAAAGTGAGGATTTCCTGCATGAGCTCTCTCTTCTCAGCTTCATATTGGGATGCCAGTTCTTCATTCTCTTGCTGAAGATGATGCATAGCCTCATCTTTCTCCTCAGTCAGTGCCAGGCGCAGAGACTCCTGGTATTGGGAATGCACGATGTTGTCAGGTAAACTGACACAGCACACAAGGAAGATCTCTCTGTACTAAATTTATTTTATTTATTTTTCAGATGCCTACACTGCCTTTCCTCCAAGGATCTCAGGGTTGCATACATAGTTCCTACCCTCCTTTTGTCCTCACAACACCCCTGGTGAGGTAGGCAAGGCTGAGAGATGGTGATGGCCAGAGGTCAACCAGGAAGCTTCATGGCTGAGTGGAGATTTACACCTGGATCTTCCAAGTCTAACTCCCAAACCACCATCCTGGCTCTTATTCCTATTTCTTGTGCCTGGTTGAGACCTCAATAGCACTAGAGCAGGACACAGAGACCACAACAGAGTCCGGCAGGACTCTAAGGAAATGGAAGATATCAAAACCAAAGTGATATACTACTTCACATGATCCGTTTTGGACTTGGGGATTAATTTCCAATTACAAAATATCACATAGCATCCATATGAAATTATATCTTTGACAGACATAAAATAGAGAAATACTAAATATTACTACTGCTTAATTACATTTTCATTACCGTTTTCCTCCAAGGACCTCATAAGGGCCTCCCCATTTTATCTTCACAGCCACCCTGTAAAATAGGTTAGTGATTGGATGGTGACTGGGAGCCCAATCCTGTGCTCAGCGGCACGACTCCATGCCGCTGAGCACTGTTGCAAACGTGCTGTAAGGCATCTCTGCGAGCCTCACCCCTGGGCTCCCACCAGTGCTAGCTCAGCGCCGGCCAGTGCTGGGCTAGCGTGGGGCAGTCGCCCAGCTTCCACAGCTCAGTGGTCTCCTGGACCGCTGAGCCGCGGCACAATAGGTGGGGCGGGGACGAGGCATTCTGGGGAGGGGTGAGGCTGGTGGGGGGCAGTGAGAGGGAGGGGAGAAGGCATGCCGGGGAGGTGTGACGTGGGGAGGGGGCGGGCTGAAGGCATGCCGGTGGAGGGAGGGAGGGAGGCGGGTCCGCAGAGCTTTGCTCTGCAGGATCCAAGGCGCTTGGGGAGGGCTCTGTGCCCTACATGAACGCCTTTACTCTACCGCTGACCTTTTGGTCTGCAGTAAAGTGAGTAGTCCCATTGCGGGGCTGCTTCCCTTACCTGGGAGAAAGGGTCGAAAGTCCCCTTCTCCCAAGGCACCTCCCACTGTAGCCCGGGGCACGCAGGATCCAGTGGCAGCCATTCTCGGTGCCACCAAGCCTGGGTGCCCTGGGCAGCTCAGGATTGGGCTGCCCAGCTGCAATCCTATTCACACTTTTCTGGGTGTTAGCCTCACTGAACACAATAGGACTCACTTCTAAGGAGGTATGCCTAGGCTAGAGCCCTTGATCACTCAGTGAGCTTTATGGCTGAGCAGGGATTTGAACCCGGATCTTTCCAGTCCAACCTTCTAGCCATTACACAACATTGGTGACTTGAAAATTGGCCCCTGAATATAAATGGTATCATATAATGCAGACTTTCAGTTAGAATTCTTTTCCAGCAGAGAGAAGAATGAACACTGTAGTTATGTACCAGCACCTGTGGGAACTGGTTTTTATATTAACATGGGTTGCCAGATAGCCAAAGCATAGTCAGCAAAAAGCAGTATGAATACAAAAGCAATGCAACATTGTCTACTAATTTCATTTTGTTCAGTTCATTAGAACCCAAGTTTACCCATCATTGATCATAGCACACGCTCTCCAGCTTCCCTATGATAACACTGACAAAATGATAGCAAGCCTGGGATGTCCTAAATGTCCTCTTATTCAGAACAGCACCTATCAAGAAGTTCTTCAGCAAATACTAAAGAGAGCTACCTCAGAGCAGATGAGACACATGGAGCTGGAGATTTTAGTTAAAAAATTGCAAAGCCCAATTATTGTTCAGAATCTAACGATGTTTAAGCAAGCTTGTCTTGGCAGTTAAACTGAATTTAGTCTGCAAACTTAGCATCTGTCATTTAAATCAAGAATTATTTTCTGCAAGGGATTGGAGGCCTGAACCACTTACCTTCTCCTTCTTGATGCGTGCAAGATCCTCTTCAAAACCCAGCTTCTGGTTCTTGATGACTACTTGGCATTCTTGTTCAACCTCAGTCAACTGGTGCTTTAACATCTCTATCTCTCTTCTCAGTGTGGCTTCCTGCAGCGCAAGTTCATGCTGAGCTTTCCCTAATTCCGCTATAAAGGAAAACAAGCTCTCATTCAGGATATATCCTGCTCCTGCAGGATATTTGAGTGCTCTCCAGTAGAGGCTGCAGCAAAAAACAGTTCCAGTAATACAAGGTACAATTCAGACCAAGCAGACTCAAGCAGTGCCATGATGGACTATCAGTGTTCTAATTCCACTATTGTTTTAAGAATAAATACAGACTGGCATTGCCAATAGACCTTTGGTATTTCAGTAGATCAGCTAAGGGTTTGGATGGAAGATTCTCTTCTGATGAAATGCTAAAATTCAGTGCAAAAGCTAAGTTTACCAACCTTTTGAGTCAGACTTTATCCTGTGTATACCAGTTGCGCGCCTGCCATAGGGTTTGATGGGACAAATGCCCCAGGCGCCGGCCACTGGGACCCTGCGGAAGCCTCTCTGAGGCTCCTGATGGGGGCGGAAACTGTGCTTCCAGTTTGCCAGAAGCACAGTTTATAGCATCGGGGAACCTCACAGAAGTTTCTCCGGCGTGGTAGGAGGTCACGCGAGGCTCTGTGAACCTCAGGTGAGGGGGGGTGGATTTCTGCCTGGGACGGGCAGTGATAACCCGGGGGGGGGGTGCCATCACAGAGCTTTACCATGGGTGTGGGGCTGTGGAGGTCTGTGGCTGGTGTATACTGTACCTTGGAGAGACTGTCTGGCAAGGACAATGCCTTGATTTTCTCCCTCCAGTTGTTCTTTGCGGGCCTCCAGTTGAGCTGCCATCTCTTGTGCCTCGAAAAGGCTAGTTTCCAGCGATTCCTTCTCCACTCTAAAGAACACACCAGCAAATAATCAAAGCTGTTCAATTAAGCTGTTATTTCCCTGCTCTACAGGCATGCACAAAACTGCGATCTTGACATGGGACTGAGGTATGGCCAATATATATCCATTGCTCCAGAGGTCACATGTCCTGGGGATTCCATCCACCATTGGTGCACTGCGGGTCCCTGCTCATCTACAGCACAGGCTGCTATGAAGTCATGATGAGAACAGAAATTGTACAACGTGCATATGGGAGAAGGTAGCCGCTTGTACAAGAAGCTACTATCTGAACAAAGAAGCAGAAACATTAGCAGCAGTAAACTACAGGATAGGAGGAAGCAGGATATACTCAAGAGCCAGCCTCTGCCTCCCAGTTAGGACCTTGCCCTAGGGACCCATATTTTCTCTTCCAGTGCATACTGCGTTGGGCTCTGCAATACTTGCACCAACTCTGCTGAGCTTGGGGTGACGAGCACTCACATAAAAAGAAACCCAGATGAAATGGGCCAGGATGGAGAGGACCTAAGTGTGAAAGACTGTTAACCTTCCTCATCCCATGCCTGTGCCTTATAGATTTGAATATGGCTTTCACCAGTCCTTTCGATACTGAGTTATCCCCTTGCAGAGATGATGGGGATGACGTTGTGGTGACACTCATCCTAAGAGGAAGGACCAAATGAAGCCTTTCTCAGCTCTGATGTCTTAGGTGCCAAGCAAATATATGAAGGCATGCCTCTCTGTTTTCTGGACCTTCCTTATCTGACAGTGTTATCACTGTATTTGTTGTCACATGCATTAAAGCAGGGATGGAGCAAACCTCATCTATTAAGGAAAGCACATCGTGTAACATCTCCCTATGCCCACAGAAGCTCTCCAGAAGTTAATTCCCCATCTTCAGGGGACTCTTTGTTGGCTTCATGGGAAGTACCTGAGAGTGTCTCTCTCCTCTGTAAGCAACTTCCAGTGTCTCTCCAGTGCAGTGAGCTCTACAGATAGCTGCGCCTTGTCCTTGGCCATCTCTTCCTGCTCCTGTAGGGAGCGGAGCAAGGAGTCTGCTTGCATCTCCATCTCTCGGTGACTCTGGGCCAGTTGTTCACCTAGATTTTGCTTCTGGCTGTTCAACTGGCACAAAGCAGGGAAATGAAAAGAAGACAAGGAACATAGTAAATGTTGGAACTGAAGAGCATTTCTGGATCTTGGCTGTACAACCTTGCAAAGCAGCTACTCTGAAGGCAGTACTGCTAGAGAACTACACCTCTGACCCAGTGATCTCCTGGGGAGGAACAACAAAGCTCTTGGACTAACTCTGTTGTGAAAGAATGGCTGAGCATATCCCTATGTTACCCACCAGGTTTGAGGGCCAATGGAATGCAAGAGGACAAACAGGTTCTTCTCTCAAATGACATTAGAATCAACAAGTGGAGCCAATAGAAAGTATATTATTATTATTATTATTATTATTATTATTAACAACACCAACAACAACATTTATATACCGCTTTCCAACAAAAGTTCACAAAAGCGGTTTACAGAGAAAAATCAAACAACTAATGGCTCCCTAATGGCTGTCCCAAAAGGGCTCACAATCTAAAAGATGCAAAACAAAGGCAGACAGCCACTAGAAAAGACACTGCTGGGGTAAGGAGGGCCAGTTACTCTCCCCCTGCTAAATAAAAGAGGTGATATATATGAAATATATGAGTGGTGAATCCTCTTTAGCAAAAGGCAGGGGGATAGTTCAGTGAGTGCACACACACTTGGATTCATAAGATCTCCAATATCCAATTGATAGAGGTGGAAGAAAATGATGATAATGAAATAAAAACACAAAACACCATTTTCTGAACTTCTCATTTTTGCAAAAAAAAAAAATCTGCAAAAATTTAAAACATTTTATTTGGTTTTTATTTATTATTTAATGGGGGTGCATGGATGACAGTGTCTGTATCTGCTGACACTATACCACCTATGTCATCTACCTAGTATACTTTTTAAATGATTAAATTTTATAATTATCATGTAAATTTTGAATAAAAACACATAACACCATTTTCTGCACTTTCGAAAACAGCAAAATCTACAGAAAAATAAAAAATGTTTTCTCCCATTCCTACCAATTAAAAGTGACCTCTAATATCTGGACTGGCCAAAGCCTCTGCCTGAAACCTTGGAAAGGTGCTGGCAATCATAGCAGACCATAGTGGACCAGATGGATCAGTGGTCTAACACAGTGTAAAGCAACGTCTATTCTCATGTAATCATTTTTCTAGGATTCAGAGTAGGCCTGGCACATGTTACTACCTTCCATAGAAGAATGAGAATCCAAGCATTGCTATTAGTGCCAAAGGTTGCAACCAACCAATCTGTGGAAGAGAGGCATGTTGCTACTTTATTCTGTCACATATGCTAAGTCTTGTTGTACATAAGTGTGGTTTGCTCACACAGGCAGTACTGCATGTAGCCCCTAGTACTTGGTCATTCTATCCCCCTATGCCTGCTGCCCCCAAGTTCTTAAGAAGACAAACCTGCCTTTCCAGGATCTTAGCAAAAATTTGCTGCTTCCCAGAATGAATGAAGCAGAAAAAAAGCAAAGAGGGTCATGTTTTTGTGCTTTCCACAACATATTCTCAACCATTGCTTTGGGGTTGCAGAATGTGGGGTTTTTTTTTAGCAGTCTATCATGCAGTCTAGAGCCATGTCACTTTCTCAGAGGTATCCAGGTAGAGAGAGAGAGAGAGAACGGAATTAGGATGAAGGTGATTCACTAACCCTGCAGTAAGAAAAAGCTTTGTGTCCTTCCCACACCTGCATTACTTGGTCCTGCAGTTGGACTTTATCCCTGCGCAGCAAGACCATTTCCTCTTCAAGTTGCTCCTGCTTCTCTTCTGAGGCCTGGCAGCTCCGCTCCAATTCTTGCTTCTCTGCCCTTGTGCGTATCAGCTCCTGCTCCAAGTGTGCCAGCCGCTCATAACGACCGGCTTGCTCTTGTTCCAGCTCTCGCTTCCTGTTCAGCAGCCTGCTCTTTTCTTCTTCAACCTACACAGCAAAAGGAAGCACAGGGGCGTTTACTAGTTATGGAAAGAGAGGGTCCTATGTAGGAATGCAAGAGCCTTAGAGCTATACAATTGGGAGGAGACTAGTCAGAGACCTTTGTCTTTTTAAAAAAGTGCTGAGGACATTGTTGATAACACTTTCAAGCAAGAGGTCAAATGATTTTGAGCTTCTGTCTCACTATTTACTTCAACCGGCAATCAATAGCATGGAATAGAAAATGGAGGAGAGCCATTTGTTATTCAGCTGTGCATTTTGGTTTATACATCTGCATTTAAAGTCAACTTGGGCAGAATTTGATTTAAGCCATTTGCATGAAAATGCTCTGAGGTGGAAATTCTATACATGCCCCACTGAAAACAATGGGGCATACTTCTGAGTAGAGATGCATAGGGGTGTGCTGTTAGTCATGTGACTAAGGTCTCTCCCCACCCCTAGATTCCCTCTTAGCACTTCAGTTTCCAACACACAATTTCATCCCTGGATAAGCTTTGGTGCAATTTGGGGCTACAGAGTCCCTGTGTAATTCTCTCTTTGCTTTCCTTGCATGTATAAATCATACAGGAAATATTTTGCTTTCCTTTTCCCTTTGAAGCCAGTGAAGCAGGTGCTTCACTGAGAGCCACAGTCCCGCAGGCTCTGTTAGGAGGACTTGGGTGAATTTTCCCATGTGCTGCGTAGGCAGGTTATGAGCTTCCATTAGGCAAAAAGGCTGGGCTTGAAGTCTTCCGGAAGTTATAAATGCTGTTGGCAAAAGCTGTGGAGTGTGTGAGCACTGTGAGTCCCCCCATTTCAGGCCTCACTGCAAGTTACAAGCTCTTGGCGGTTACGAGCCCTGCAGGGATGGTGCTCATGAGACCGAAAGCTATCGTGGGTTTCAAAGAGGCTCTAGGAAAGTGTGCGTTTTGGCAGCCAGGGAAACCACTGATGAGAGCTCTGTTTGCTCAAAGCAATGGACACTCAGGGGCTGGCAGACAAACCAGAATCTGGGGCACGCTCTGGCAGGACCTGGCTATATTGTCCCAGAGAAGATTAAAACACTGGCCTGAGTCTTGGAAGAAAGTCTGTTTCTGCCACAGTCACAAACTAGACAAGAGAAAGTCCATGGTCAGATCTTTGATCACTTTAAATTTTTCTAAAAACCAGCCATTGGGAAGGGGGAATGAAATCTCCAATTTGAACTGGAGCTTTGGGGAATGGAGGAGTTAATCCTTTCTCCCATGCTATTTTTCTGTTGAACATCCCTTTGTTCTGCCAAGTTGCTATTTGATTTATTAACTTATGGTCCATGGATATACACAGGTTTTCCTTATGAAGGCAAATAGCAACTGGGGGAGGGGATGGTTTTCAATGGGAAAACAGCATGGGAGGGAAAGGTTAATACTTCACTGTTCTACCACCATAGCCCCAACATGAATCAGGTCCCCACTGCAACTGGTTTTTACAAAAGTTTAAAGAGACAGGCGGTCCAACCAAGAATCTTCATCCATTGCCCAGTTTGGCCCTCATTTTCCAAAGAAGCCAAATCATATGGAGGATTACAACAATTTTCTAGGGTTAGCACCAACTTCCTATTGTATTCCAAGCATCATTTAAAGTGATTGCTTTTACCTATAATACCCTAATGGTTGGGCTCCATCAACTCCCCTAAAATATGCTGTTGTGATCTTCAACTGTCTGTGGTGCCTACAGGTTAGATTTGCATTTTCCTCCCTACCCCCAAAAGACCCCAAAATCCACTGATTGAAGTGACAGCCTCAACTTGCCCAATGATAGGGCTACTTCTGCCCCAGACATGATCAACTATATATTGCTTGCTGTGCACAGCACACTCCCAACACAGCACACTCCCTACTACAGCCTGCTGGAGCAGGTCAATTTTGTGTCTTGTTACCTGCAGGATTATGCGGTTGAGGTTGACTTTGTCATGAGCCAATCCTTCATTCAATGCTCCCATCTTGGCTAGAGAGTCTCTTAGCTCAGCATCCTCTGATTTCATCTTGTGCAAGGAGAGCTCAAGCTCAGCATTGGTGGCTTCGATCTGAGGAAATACATCCATATTTGAATTTTCTGGTAATGTAATCCAGTCATTTTACATGGGCTAGTCAGATGACTGTTGGCTTTTGAAATAACTTTTTCAGAGCCTCTACCCTTGTGCTCTTCCTAAACAAACCTGTGACAACACAGTTCCTATGCCTGGCAGCATGCCTGCTGCCCACTACTGCCTCTGCTCACACGTGCCCAAGTGCATCCCATGTGTGTGGAAGCTGTTTAAAACAACAGTAATAGAAGCCCAGGAGAAGTGTATACTGCAAAGGAAGAAGGGCTCAACTAAGTCCAGGAGGGTGCCCGCCTGGCTAATGAGCCAAGTTAGAGAGGCTGTAAAGGGCAAGGAAGCTTCCTTCCGTAAATGGAAGCCTTGCCCTAATGAGGAGAATAAAAAGGAACATAAACTGTGGCAAAAGAAATGTAAGAAGGTGATACGGGAGGCCAAGCGAGACTATGAGGAATGCATGGCCAGCAGCATTAAGGGGAATAATAAAAGCTTCTTCAAATATGTTAGAAGCAGGAAACCCGCCAGAGAAGCGGTTGGCCCTCTGGATGGTGAGGGAGGGAAAGGGGAGATAAAAGGAGACTTAGAGATGGCAGAGAAATTAGATGAGTTCTTTGCATCTGTCTTCATGGCAGAAGACCTTGGGCAGATACCGGTGCCCGAATGGCCCCTCCTGATCAAGGAATTAAGTCAGATAGAGGTTAAAAGAGAAGATGTTTCAGACCTCATTGATAAATTAAAGATCAATAAGTCACCGGGCCCTGATGGCATCCACCCAAGAGTTATTATGGAATTGAAGAATGAAGTTGCTGATCTCTTGACTAAAATATGCAACTTGTCCCGCAAAACGGCCACCGTGCCAGAAGATTGGAGGTTAGCAAATGCCACGCCTATCTTTAAAAAGGAAAATAGGGGGGACCCGCTTCTGGTTTTGCGGAGCGGGGCACGATCACTCCGCTTTCACTTTTCCTGACCTGGGGAGCCCTGCCTGTTGTGCAGGGCTCCCTGCACCCCCCCTGAGCGGCGCGATCCTGTTGATCACGCCGCTGCCTTCCCCCTGTCTCCTGGCTGCCCCCACCCCTTAAGGGGGCAGAGGCCAGGACCCACAGGCTGGGGCATCGTGACGCCCCAGTTTGAATACCACTGCACTAAAGAATGTTGGGAGAGTTAGAACAGACAGAAGAAAATATTTCTTTACCCATTGTGAAATTAGTTTGTGGAACTCCTTGCCAGAGGATGTAGTGATGCCATCTTGCCTGGATGCCTTTAAGAGGGGATTGGACAAATTTCTGGAGGAAATGTTCATTACGGGTTACAAGTCATACTAGGTATGTGTAAGCTCTTGATTTTAGAGACAAGCTGCCTCTGATTACCAGATGCAGGGGAGGGCACCGGGAAGCAGATTGTGTCTGTTGTCTTGTGTGCTCCCTCAGGCATTTGGTGGGCCACTATGAGATACAGGAAGCTGGACTAGATGGGCCCTTGGCCTGATCCAGCAGGGCTCTTCTCATGTTCTTATGTTATTATGCTCTCCTAGCTGCTTTCTGCTAAGTCAGACCATTGATCCATCTAGCTTAGTATTATCTATAGTATCTGGTGGTGGCTCTCTAGACATCCCTAGTCCTATCTGGAGAAACTAGGGTTTGAACTTGGAAACTTCTGCCTGTTCAGCATGTGTTTTACCAGTGAACTACAGCTCCTCCCAAAATAAAGGGTTAACACTGAAATATTATATTTAAAAGCTCAATTTCCTCAGTCTGTTCTCAGTTTAATACCAGCCAGTGTCTATATTTTAGAAGGAATGAGAAAAAAAGAAAGGAATCCTTGTGATGTGAGGATGTGAACATACAACACAAGTACACAAGTGTGAAGTTTATTTTTTTTTTTTCCTTATATATCAGACAATTTAAGAAAATGAAGTTCCTCTGAAACCTCATCCCGGCCAAAGTGTTTGTGGCAAAGAGATCTGCTACTCACTTTAGTGGAACCAATCTCAGCAGCTTGTGCAGTGTTTTACCAAAAATAGTTACTCATTCGGGGCCTGCCCAATTGGATCATGGCCTCAGTGGGCATGTTATTTCTGAGAAAAGAGATTAACTCAGCACACAGTTTACTGTTTGAAGTATCGAGCCCAGATGATGTGATGGCAGGCAACAGCAGCACCTCACCCACAGGCCTGCTTTCCCTGTTGATATTTTTATACGCAAGGAAAGTAACTTGGCATTTCTGGAGTGCCAGACTGTCTTAGATACCATAAACTGCTAAGCCTCTGGGGTTCACAGTAAGAGCTGAAAGTGCTGCTCTGCATGGACTATCAGAAAGAATATCTAAGATTTTACACTCTCACTCACCAACCACAAACAAATGGGAACACACATGAAAAGAGAGAGTTCAGTGACATTTTCCATAGTAAAAGAGTACTCTGCTTTTCTGTCTGGCATGGCTTTGCAATAAAACAAGCTGCCACAAGCAATGCTTTTCCAAAATACTTAGCTAACAAGCAACTTGTGTAAGGCCTTGCAAATCCGGAACTCATTTCATTGTGAACCTATGGCCTAAGCTTAAGCAGAATCACCATGAGTTTTGGCTCCGTAGGAGCATAAATGGAGAGCAACTAGCTATCACGAGCACCACATTGTCTGCAGCACATTCTGTGCTACTAACTGGTCAATGCAGCTGCCTCCCACTAAAGTTCTAAGGTTAAGCATGACTTGGAATTGCAAAAAGTAACCAGAAGTTATTGTTGGTTCCAAAAATGGTGCTGTTGCCAGGTTGATGGGGGGCTTGTACAAAGTCCAGCAGAGATCTCCCCATGAGACCCTCTGATGGCGCACTGGACAGTGTCATTGCAACTGATACTGAGGGTTCAGGGGTCAGTCTAACTAGGTAGCTCCTCTGATTCATGTGGACCCTCCATCCAACCTGGCCGATCTCTGATGTCACTGCAAGAATTCCACCTTTGTTCCAGTCTGACCCCAACTTATCCAGGTATATATCACAATCCTCAACATTTCACATCTGTCCCACAGCTATAATACTTCACTGTGTCCTTATGTAGGTCTTTTGTCTCTCAAGTTGAAGTTTTTTTCTGCTACTGGCCCAGCCCTGTTCTTGAAAGTCACCTTGACTTAACCCCTACCTGTAACTATCTTGGATTCTGGTCTTATCCATTGTTCTGTATTTCCACCAGCTTTTTGAACTGACTGGAATGTGATGATTTCCATTGTCACAGGCACAAACAATGATCTCTTCAATCTGATCATGCTTGCTAATGTTGGTTTTAAACAATGTTATATCTTTCAAGATGATTTAGAGAATAATTTAATATGGTTTTTTGTAAATAAAGTCAAAATTTTGCTTTCCATTTTGCTGTGGACTAGAGGCCAAACCCTTCCCAACTTTCCAGTGCTGATGCAGTGTAACTTCCATGGTGGGGCCCTGGTCTGCCCCCCCCAAGGAGTGGGGTGTCAACGGGGCTCCCACTCTTGCCTGCAGGCAGGTCCCTTTGGATAGACAGTTGTGGAGGCTGCTATAGAGTTCTGCTGAGTTGTTTTTGGATAAATCCTGCCTAATTTTCCAGTACCAATGCAGCCATGCCAACAGGTCATGAGTTGCATCCAGCGGTGAGGGGCGGGTGTAATCATGGAGGCCTCATCCAGGTAAGGGAACGTGTCCCTTTCCTCAAGGCTGCATTGCAGCTGCACTGGTACTGGAAAGTTGGAAAGTATTGTGCCCTTAATCTGGTCATAGCGTTTATATTCACAGGGTCCCCATCAACAGCTCCCACAACCCTCAGTCAATATCTGCCCAGGTCCACCTCAGTTTGTCAATATAAATTCCGGTGATATCTGTGTGCTAGCAGCAAGGTCAAGCAGGGGCTTCTGCCTGAAGCTGGTGTAGGTCCAGTTGCCAGGTTTGCTCCCATCAGGTGAGTCAGGCTGGGGCCGCTGGGATGCTGGGTAGGGGTGCTGAGCAAGCAGGGTGCCTGTCTGCTGGCCAGGGCAGCTGCCAAAAGGGGCACTTGGGTCCACCACTGGGGAGGCAACCTGAGGTCTTGGAGGTCTCCCCTGCCCCTTTCCTAGATTGACTGGGCTCCCATTTGGTCTTGCCTAGGACCTGGGTACTCCCAGGTCCACAGTAGACCGACCAGGATTGGGGCTGTTGCCCCTTCAAGCTGGAAACAGGCAGAGGTAATGCAATGGCTGCCACTTTGGGCTGACCCCTGGCCGCTGGAGCTGCCCCAGGAGAAGCAACCCCTTTCCCCAGCGGCCAACCCACTGGCTTGCCCAGCCCTGCCCCTTCCAGTTGCAAGGCCAGCCCAAGGTTTTGCAAGACCTTGGGCCAGCCTGCGCTCCAGCTGAGCACCACGGTGACCAACTGGCTGGCAGCGCGGGTGCTCTCCCTAGTACTCCACCCCCAGGGTGGTTCTCCAGTTCCCAGTTGGAGCGCTGGGACCACCAGATGTGGCCCTGCAGCCATGCGAGCGGTTAAAGCAAGGCTACATCAGCCGCCCAGCCACATGCAGCTATGCCAAAGGGACATGCACTGTATTCTGTGGTGGTGGGGGCACTCATACAGGCCTTCTCAAGGTAAGGTAATGTTTGTTCCCTTGCCTTGGGTCTGCATTGCAGCTACATCAGCTCTGAAAAGTTGGATAGGATTGGGCCCTAATAGAGATGGGAATAGGTCTAAGCAGAAAGGAGAAATATCTCCAGTTAGTTACAGATAGGAATGCAGAGTCTTTTGGCCAGTAGATTGCTCATATTCACCATCCTTACTTTGGAAAGTGCTCCACTCAAGCCTTCCTTAGCACTCTCTAGCACATCCTTCTCCAGCATGGCCTGGTTCAAAGACTCCTTGACAGTCACCAGCTCTTTCTTCAGTGCTGACATCCTTTCCTCCAGTTGCTCCAGGGATCTTTGTCTGCATAGGAAGAAAAGGTCTAGTTCTGCTTTGTACTTTCATTAACCAGGACAGGTTACACTTACCACAATGCTGGTCTGGAAGGTCTCTTCTTTAAATTCTTACAAATGTAGCAAGGATTCAGATTTTTTCCTTTCATTATTACAAATCTTTCTTTTACAAAACAAAAGAAAAAGTCACAAAACTTGAGTTCTCATTAAAAGGCCCTTTTCCAAAACTGAATAATAAAGTAAAGTTAGCCAGATACTTTGCTGTGAGCTTTTGTAGTATGTGAGCTGTGAACTAAGAAGCCCTTGGTGGAGACCTCATTTTTGCCCTGAGTTGAGTTAAAAGGGCCTATGACAAGCTACTTCCTCTTAACCTCAGCTCTATCTGCAATACGACAGTAATTTAGCATACAGGGTTATGTAAAGTTATGCATGTGAAACAGCTTCAGAATTTTAAAAAGTATGTAGATACTAACTGTACAATCCTATCCTTCCCCCACTAGCACAGCCACACTGAAAACAGGTGCACTGTATCCAGTGGGGGATGGCACATTGGGGAAAGGGGATTTAAAACCCCTTACTCCCTCTGCTATTGGTCTCGTTGGACCAGCACTAGTGAAATCGCTAGTGCAGGTCTAAGTCAAAGTACAGAAAAGGGACAGGGAGGCTGCTACTGGAGAGGATAGGATCTAGCTTGTGCTATCGCCACCAAAACAACCCTCTCCCATAGGCTCCCAGCCCCCAGTTCTGCCCATCCCCAAACATTCACCCCCTCCCTGCCTCTATTCTGTCCTCTACCTCCCCACCTCCCTCACCATCTTCCTTGCTTTGGTGGGCTGCTTTGAGCCTGTTGATGCTGGTGGGAAGGCTCCAACCGTCCCATCAGCACTCTAGCATTCCACTACTTGGTGTGCCGCTGGAGTGCACTTTACGGTCATTTTGCAGCAGTCACCGCTATGCACATTCCAGTGGTGGCAATGCCATTAGTTTATTAACACCAATTCAATTTGAGAAGGTATTCTATGTCCTCCATCATCCCCATGAAGTAGAGAGCAGCATTGTACTGTCCATCACCGTGGTACAGACACAACTGCAACATCTCACCCTCTCTCTAGCTCCTTCCTTGTTCTCTCCCTTTCTTTTGCTATATCTTCCTTCTGCTCCTCCAGGAGTTTTCGCTGTCTCTGCAGGTCTCCATTCACAGCCTTCAGTCGCTCCACCTCCAGATGGGAGGAGTCAAGCTGCTGAGTCAGGTTTTCCAATGCCTTCTCCAAGGTCTCCTTCTCTCTGTGAGGATGAGAAGACAAAATGTGAGCAACCTGGGGCAAAGATATTGCAAACCCATGCAAACATGTTATCTCTTGGCTTGTCTCAGGGTAGAACTACATATTTGGTTTCCACTGCTTGCCTTCAACCACCACTTTTCCTTTGCAGCACAGCGTTGGAAGAGAACACTTTCCAGCAGAGAATGGGCTGATGATGGGAGCTGGGCAATTAACCCTTTCCTCAGCCACTGCAGTGACTTTCCCTTCCAACTTCCCACATTTTTCCTAGCTGAGTCTCTAAACCAGCCATTTTCAACCACTGTACCATGGCACACTGGTGTGCCGTGAGTGGTCCACAGGTGTGCCACTGGAATTTGGGGGCAGGTCATTTATTAATAGAGCCAATGGGAGATGTGAGCCCCCACTGGCAGCATGGTGTGCCTTGTCAATTATCAAAAACCTGGTGGTGTGCCTTGACTATTTTAGTGCCTTGTCTTTGTGCCCTGAGGTTGAAAAAGGTTGAAAATAACTGCTCTTATTCTGGATTCATCCTATACCTTCACCTCACTTTTTCTGAAAATAATGAACTGACAGAATAATGGGTTCATCCACACCTGTAAGCTTCCTGAATCTGTTACCAGGTGTAAAGAGGACCAATAAACTTATAATGTATACACATTCATGTGTTACTTTTTAACCAAGGAGACTGAAGGGGGGGCATTTCTGAGTCCTAGGGTCATTCCCCTCTTAAACCAGTAGAAAAATGTTAGTCTGAACAGAATCCAAGTAACAACCCAATCCTACACGGCGATGCAGCAGTGCCAACTGCAGTATCCAGCACATGCAGGTGGGGTTATGGCCTCTGGAATTCTCCTTGGGACAAGGGGACATTTGTTTCCTTACTCTGGGCTAAGTTCCAGCAGCTGCCATGGGTCAACTCGGCACAGATCTGAGTTGATCTGTGCAGGTGGATCAGACCAGGGAAGGGGGTTAGGATTCAATGGACACCATTGCCACTGAACCTGCCCCCCCTACTGGCCCCAATCTGCCCTCCTCCCCACCCCATCTCCTCCCTATTCCTTCTACCCCTGCCCTCCTCCCTCTTCTCTACTGCACCTCCTGTGAGGCCATACCTGCTCCGGCGGGTGTTCCCAGTCTGTTGGAGTGCAAACCTGGCTGCTCACACCAGAATGGTCAAATCTGTAACTGCCATAAAACATGTTGTGCTGGCAGAACATGCATTTTGTCAGCATAATGTTTTGACAGAATTGGGCTGCATGTCACTGAAGAGTGTTCATAGTCAAAGGATATCGCAATCATCTGGGTTGTTTTGAGCTACCTGTTTTAATGCCCTATTTATTACTTTCTTTTTTTAAAATTAACATGCACATCAAAGGCAGAAACTCCTTGAACAGACTGTATAAAATCTCCTTCAACAGCATCGAACAGAATCATAGAGAGAAGAAACTAAAAACATAAATTGGCCCCAAAGGCAGAACTACTGTAAGTAACTCAAACCCAAATGAGCTATAGTAGGAGAGCAGACACTCCACATCAATGTATCTGCAGCACAGACAGCTTCATATGATTCAAGTGAAAGAATCAAGCTCAAAAGTGCAGCAAAGGGCAAAAGCAACCAAAGAGTTTCTTGTAGTTTAACCTGCTCAGAATTACTTTTCTGGCCTCAAATATAGAGATCAATCAGACTCTTGATTATCATAAAAAGCCCAAATCACAAAAGAATTACCCCCAAAGAAAAATTTTATTGGGGGCCACTCCACAACACTAACAGCTGTCCTCACAACCTTCTCAGAACAAATTAACAAACTAGTTACACAGATGCTCCTATGCATATCCAAAATAAATACCGCTCTAATGCTGTTGGAGTTAGAGCACAGACGTGCCTGATAACCTTTGGCAATAACAAATGCTGATGCATTTTATTCTAGAGTCAACAGTTTCATCATCATTTTGGCCAATGAACACAGAATGCTCTGATGTGAGCAGCGGCAGACCTAGGGGGCAGGGGGCCCAAATGCCCCTGGTGCTAAGAATTTAGACGCCCGGGGGAATGGCACTGAGACCAGCCCCCCGCCCCCAATGGTTTTTGACAGACTGCACCAACAGTGCTTGCGCTCTCACAGCCACTGTCAGGGTGGTTCTGCGTCAATCTAAGGGCTGCCACCCTCCCCTTTCTCTGATCAGAAGGGAACTGCGTCTGGGGAGGGGAACTTTCTCTGGGGAGGGGAGGTGGTGGCACTCAGAGCTGTGGAAAGCAGCATGTGCCTCCTCTGATTTTGGAGGAGATGCACCCCATTTCTGGCTCTGATGGAGTCCAGGTCAGAGGCAACCACCATTTCCAGGAGGCAACCACAGTCAGCGAATACTTCCTAGGTGCCAGCGCCAAAACATTCCAATGGAGCCTTAGAAGCAGGGAAACTTTCAAAGGGGAAACAGAGGAGATGTCACCGCAATTACTTCCGGGTCAGGGGCGGGGATGTGGCAAAGAAAAAGGTGGACATGGGTGGAGAAAAGCCCAGAACCGCCTCTGATGGGCAGGCATGATATCACCTCTGTGGCCATCAGAAGACCCTTTTATATGAATATGAACAAGAGGGTCATGTCCTCTTCATCCACCCATCAGCCACTGCAAAACTTTTTCATTCAAATGTACTGCCTGAATAGACCAGATGGAAAGGCTTAGTGCACCTTGGGGAGAGCTTTCAATCACTGACACACCACTGCAGAGGAAAGCAACAGGCTTCCTTACTGGGTTATATATTCAGAGATCACAATCTGCAGTCAGTCATGTCACCTAACAGCATTCACGCATCTGGAGCCTCCCTTTGTGTTTTCACCTTCCTAGAATCTCTATGGAGGCTTTCCAGTGCTGCAGTTCCCTCCTGTAATCCTCCAGTGTCCCCGTCAAGTCTTCATGTTCATGCCTCTGTTCCTCCAGCCGCTGTTTTGCCGCTTGCGTTTCCTGCTGGCAGTCAGAGAGCTGCTTCTTGACGGATCCCAGGGCATCCCGGCAAGCCTCCAGCTGCACATGCAACTCCTGTGCATAGAGAGTGGGATCAAGCATGAGGCTCCTCCCACATCATATAACACGATATGCGCAGGGGATCAGACACCCCATTTAACAGATGGACCAAGCGTTGTGATCAACACCTCCATCCACCCTGCAGAGCAGAGTCTCTATACAACAAGGGAGGCTGATTTTCAAAAATAAACACTAAAATACATGCCTGGGATAAATGTAAGGTTGTGTGACAGAGACAGTTTTTTCATATATACGGAAGTCAGCTCCTTGGCCTCCATTGCCTGGTCTTGCTTTGCATCTGGTGGGATGTGCCTACTTGCATTCTAGAATAGGGGCACACGCAGAAGATGTTGTGGCAGCTGCTATCTTGCAACACAAAGATGGGGGGAGGGAAGGCCTCTCCTGTTTCTCATTTGGCAGTAGCTGCCTCACATGCTACAGAGGCAGAGGCCTGGGAGGGGGGCAGGGATGGCAGCAGAGGTTGCTGTCAGATCCTACCCCACCTCCTGGGCTTGAAAACCCTATATGGGGCTACTCGGCTCTGTGCCAGCAATTTTGCTGGTGCAGATCCAAGTAGACCCACAGCAGCTGCTGAGGCTCAACACAGAGTAAGGGAACAAATGTTTCTTCACCTTGAGGAGAACTTCAGCTGCCTCTTTGCCCACCTGGGATACAGCAGTGGTCGTTTTGCTGTATCGCGGTGTGGGCAGTCCAGTTCAGGATTTGGCTGCCTTTGTCTTACACATTATTCTGCTTTTCAGTTGAGTGGTGAGAAGTCCAAAAGCAGATCTACACAATACAATTTCCTTTGGATGAGACAGCATATTGCATACTTGAGGTGTCTTTGTAAAACTTGTTTTTACTTACTATGATGTGTGAAAGATGATGTGTGGACGGGAGAAATGGCTTAAATAGCCAGGTTGGGCAGAATGCACCACCTTCCCTGTCAGTTAAAACCCTCACACAGGGCGCAATCGAAAAGCGCCCTTGGGCTGGAACAAGGGACTTGCACGTTTGCACCTCCTGGAGAGGAAGCCGGACCAGCACTCTGAGAAGTGCCGGCCTGCAGAGTCTGATGTAAGCATCTGTGCCGGCTTCCTCCTTTGGAGTTGCCAAGGAAAAAAGGTAGGCGGGGGGAGCTGGAGAGGCGGCGGGAGGGAGGCATTCCTGGGCGGGTGGTGCACAGCCCTGGGGGTGGCGGGGAGCAGGAGATGGGGCTGAGATCCGGCAGTTATTCCAGATCCAAACCCCCATTCCCAGGGAGAACGGAGTGGCTTCAAGCCGCTCTGCTCTTCTCTGACTTGCGCCACCTCAAGAAAAGGTGTCCGAGGATACCCATAGGAGCCAGTGGCCCTTACCCAGGGGTAAGGGAAAAAGTTTCCCCTTGTCTCTGGCTGAGCCGCTTATGGCCACTATCCTGCACTGGATACAGCGCAAGCATCTTGGCTTGCCTGTTCCAGCGCAGAATAGGATTGCACCCACAGTTATTTACAAATCCGAACCATGTAAGGGCTTTCCTTTTTAATAGCAATGAGGGAGAGAAACCCCTCCATTTTCTACCACTGCCACTACATAGTAAAAACCTTTCTCCTGGTAACTTGGTAAAGCATAGGAATGGGGTGACTGTGCAGCACAATATTAATTTGAACCAACAAAACAAACTATATTACAAAAAGAATATGCAGGTTGCTTTGTTTCCTTAGATGTTCCAGGGACTGTTTCTTATAAGTAGAGGTGAGCGAAAACGGTTTTATTTTTTCATGGATTTTGGGTGGAGTGCGTGTTAAGGCTGAGGAGGGGACAGTATTGATGACAATGGTGCTGCCTATGTCCTATTCCCTCTTCCTGGCCGTGATCTATCCACCTGGGTCCACTTGGACTTGCACCAGCAAAATAGCTGGTGCATTGGGGTAGCAGAGGCTTGCCCTGGGGCAAGGGAACAAATGTTATCTTACCTCAAGGAGGCCTCTGGGACCCAAAATTCCCCTGCAGGATGCAGAGCATGTCCCGTTGGTATGGCTGCATTGGCGCTGGGGGAGTTAGGTAGAATTGGGCTGAAAGTTACCTCTGAATCTTGCACTTACAAATACATAAATAGAACATATTGAAAACAAATAGAAACTCCTGTGGCTGGCAGCAAATCTGGTGAAGGTGGGAGATAAATGAGAAAGAGAGAGTTTAAACCTCCAGGAGCTTCACCTTCCACCAACTCACACCTTTCAGTGTTTGTCTTCAAATCTAAAACTGCACCTGGTCCAACAATGTTTCTCTCTGTCCTTCTCTCCAAACTTTTATGTGTGTCACATTCCAAATATCAGGGCCAATTAGGAACATTTAATTTCGTTTGTCGAATCATTGAATCATTAGGCAAAATAATTGTGACAGAGCCATTCACTGTAGCCAACACAACCCCAAATCTTAACACCTATACATAGCCTGTCTTTTCAGTAGTCTAAGATATGTACAGTTTTATGAATATTTTGAATATTGAATGATGGACATTTTAACCATGAATACAGCATAGATTCGAATCGAGGTATTTGACCTGCTCATGCTGTTGTGATTTCTGGATAGCAGCCTGCACTGCTTTAAGTGTCGTATTTTGCAGTGATGGAGAGTGCATCCGGGACATTGTTGATCGCTGGTGGTGGGGAGAGCTGGACCGCAGAGGAGACGTCTGCCATATGGTGTCTGCCTCTGATGTAGCTTTGGTACTTTCAATGGAGATGAGTCCTGGGCTCTTGGATTCAGCCAGAGCTAGCTAGGAAGAGAGTAGAGAGGAAGTGAAACATAGCTGAGCCACAGGTACAGTGGTGTTGCTACAGGGGGAGCTGAGAGTGCGGGTCCCAAAGGGGGACATGCACGGGGGGTGGGTGGGGTGGGGTTTAACACTACTACTGGCCAATATTTTTTAAACCTTGGTATTTTCAAATAATACCATGTTATATATACTTTAATGTGAAATTACATGCAGAATGCAATGAAACAAACCACGTCTAAATCTTTATTCTATCAACAGTTATAGCCAAAAAACCAGTGGGGTGGGGTGATGGTGCATCACTATGCTCACTGCCCAGGGAGTTGCCCCATCCACTGCATGGGAGGAGGTCCATAACGGGAGTGACATACTAGCCTCCCATACCAGGTGACACAAACCCTAGTGACATCAGTGCACAAGTAAACTCAACAAATTGTTGAGTTTTAACCCCTCTTTTTTATTAAGCTTTAGTGCCAAATTATACATTACAGAAACAGGTAATTGGGCCCAAAGTTTTTTGTGCTTATTGTTTAAATAGTGGTGGTGGTTGCAAAATGGTGAGGAGGAGAATAACACCATGGTTAGGCAAGGGGTCTTTGGAAATTTGCCACCACCTTGGTTCCAGCTCTGATCACATGCTTGTCTATGCTTTTACCAGGAGGAAAAATTATTCAATGGGCAGCCAATGAAAGCCTTTTTTCCTTTCTCTTGAGACAGCACAGTTGGGATACATAATTGAGGCACTATTCTGAAGATCCCTGCGGTGAAATGGGGACACTTTAACATATTAGGAGAAAAAACACCTGTATTTGTGTGTAGCATGGTTGGCAACCTTCAGTCTCAAAAGACTATGGTATAAGCCTACAGCACCCGGTATTCCCAGGCGGTCTCCCATCCAACTACTAACCAGGCCTGACCCTGCTTAGCTTCCAAGATCAGACAAGATTGGGCATGTGCAGGGTAACAGTTGCTGTCATGGTGCTTGCTAGAATGAGTCAGCTTGGGCAGCATTTTCACCTGGTCTTCTATAACCCATATGGCTGAAAGACCAGTTTAGCTAGAATGTGTGTTTGGAATGCCAAAGAGTCTGGGGCCTGGCTAGGTAAAACAAAGGCACAAGCAGGGAGCAGCTGGCATGCTGCTGAATGTGTTACCTTCTTGTTCACTGAAAAGTTCAACCACCTGACAACAGCCAAGGGGAAGGCCATGGGGCTGAGCATCAGGTTTCTTGTCTTTGAATTAGAACAATCAGAACAATATAATCCAGAGCCAGATGTCCATAAAAGGAGCTGGCTAGTTTGAATGGGGCCACATTTTCTGTGCCAACTCTGATGAAGGTTACCTGTACATTGCTGACCACTCCTCTGGCCCCTGAAGGTGAACAAAAAGAACTGCAACTAAATGAGTGGCAATGGTTTATCGGGTTTCCAGTTTGCCTCTGTCTCTGTTTTGTCTAATTGCAAGTACTTTTTTTTTTGTCCATTCGCTTGTATTGCATTCTTTTTTTATTTTTGCCTGTTTGTTTCAACAAACTGTTATTTTTACTAGTCTTGCCTGGTCCATTTGACAAGGATATAGAGCTATCTCCCTTCAACCCTAAGAGTCGCATAGGGCTAATGCTATCCAGGGTTTGGGTGCTAAGGAGTTTGGGGGTGGCCTGGTCAAATGCCCCTCTGGATTGTTCCTCTTCCATGCTGAGAGAACCCCAGACTTTTGGGTGTACTCCAGCCTGGAAGTGGGGTAAGGAAGGGGTTCCAGGTTTTATTCCAGATTTGGGGCCAAATTCTCTTTCTCAGAATGTGTAGATTGGCCCTTACCAAAGAAGACAAGTAAGACATCTCTCAGAACAGCAGGTTATTTATAATTTAATGTTGAAAATTGGGGTAGTGCAATGTTAAAAGTAGTGTAATTTGGTAATTTTGCTGTCATACTTTTCAATGTTTTCAAATGATTGCTCTCTATGGTATAGCTTTCTACAGTTGCAATGAAGTAAAACATGGAAAAGCAGTCCCTTAAAGCTGTATTTTGGCAATTGGCTGCTTTTTTCCCATGTTTGCATCTTGACTAACACTTATCAGCCCAGTTAGGATCTCTGATCAGCACTTGGGGATCCCATGCATTGCATTCAAGAGGACAGCTGTTTGGATCTCAGCTCTGTCCCAATTCTGGGCCATCCTTCTGTTGCCAAAGGCATGTTACTCAAGTGGAAAGTCCCATCTGCCAAGAAAGAGCAGCACAAGAGTTGTGGGTTCCCTCATGGATATGTGGAGCAGCGTATATTTCATGTACATCCTCTGACAAAAGATGCATTCCAACAAATCTGCTTCTGGGAAGCTATTTGCCCATGCATTGAAAAGCTGGGATCTCACACTGTGATTGTAACAATTTGTGGTTAAATGCCTCATGGTACACTAAAACTCCCTGAATAGAGAGAGGGCCCCACTCCCTTCCCTGAGCTCACTTGATTACATGCTGATAAATGCCCTCCCATACACATGTTGGAGAAAGAGTAGATGAAATCTATCCCCCAAAGACATGGGGAGAACCTTTTTGATATGGGATACACATATCCCATATGGGATACGTAATTGTAAAGTACATTACCATATTTTTTTAATTTGAAAATTTCTGTCATTTAGCATTGGCTATCATCAAGTGAAACTCTATAAACTTGCAAGTAAGTGGTCCTGCAGATAAACCTGAGGGCTCCTAGGCACTCGCACAAATGGATGATACTATAACAATGGGGCACAATCTACCTGGAATACTCCCACAATAGCCCCCAAATGGGAGTTGCAGCAGCAGTGACGTCGATAGAGGGGTGCAGGCCAACCTGGGTGGTGCGCACAGGCATACTGGAGGAGTCACGCAGTAATATCGCAGTTTTTAGGAATAATACCATCATGTCAAATACCATTGGATGTGGAATTTACAGCCGAATGCAATGAAAAAACCAGAGTGAAATATCTCCTTTGACTTTCTACCAAAAGTTAAGGCCAAAAAACTGGAAAATAAAAATGCACGGAGATATGGAAAATGAAACAGCCCTATCGTGTGCTTACTCACAAGTAGGAAAACTTGCCTTAGCCCATCAGAAAAGGCATGCTGAGAGGAATCCAACAACACCAGAATGGTCCCAGTCCAATGAAGACAGCCCCCCCAAAACACCTGAGAAGGTGACAAATGTATTGAGCCCTATGGAAAGTGAAACTAAGTGTTTACTCATGAGTAGGTGTTTACTCACAAGCAAGCAAACATGCCTTAGCTCTGGTCAGGCCAGGTAAAGGGGAACGTGAGGCCACCAGAATGGTCCTGATCTGATGGAACCGGAGCTCAACAAATGCTCCAGAAGGCAGCCCTCCCCCAATAGAAAGAATAAAACAGAGGCTTGAACTGGTAAGGTGAATTTTTTTTTATTTTTTAGACTTGTAAAGCCTGGTGGATCCTGACAGTGATATGGTTTAAACTTAAATTGAACTAGGCACTGAGTAGGGCTGAAAATCTTACTGATTTTGGGGGATGGGGTATTGCAGGCAGGCTACAAATAAAATTCATTTGGTGAAACAGGGCTGGCTTACCCTTATTTATTTGCTTTACTTTAATCAGACAACAGTTGCATTCTTATGCAGCTCCCATTGGTTTCATTGGGGCTTGTATAAAAAGCTTCTGGTGAAATGTATCCCAAACACCATTAGTGATGCATTAGATATCTACCATCAAATGACATACAGTAACTCATAGTCATCATGTAAGTGGATGGACCTTCTGGACCCTTCCTTAACTAGATTATACTATAGATGAAATTTCACACACCTGTTTGATGTTGCTCAAGCTGTATTGCAAAGATTCAATTTCCTCTTTCAGGTCCTTCAGCTCCTCTAGATCTCCAGTCTTACTGGCCTCCTGTTCAAAGATAAGCAGTTTCTCAGAAACAAACATGAGGAAAGGTCAGGGAAAGTAGGAGAGGAGGTTTGTGTATGCGTATGTGTGTGGTAACCTGAACAAGTTTGTCTGAAAGTGGGTGTGCATCTTTATTTGGATGTGTTGGTCAGGGTATGGGTGTTTGAGAGTGACACAAAGAGGGGTTTGTGGATAGGTGTACCAATTTCTGAATGTCCATTTTTAAGGTGGAGATGGTCTTCTCTTTCTTTGTGTTCTGTTCTTTAAGTTTATCACCTAAGGTGGTCAGCTCTGTAATCCTGGAAAACACAAAAGCAGACAAGTAGACTAATCAGGAAGAAGAACAATAGGCTGGGAGTGCAATCCTATGCAATTCTACTCAGGAGAAAGTTCCATTTATTTCAATGGGACTTGCTCCTGGGTAAGTGCATATGGGATTGCAGTCTGAAGCAATGAATAATGAACTTCCATTGCTTGGGATCACTGCAGAGGGGAAATGTGATCCCAAGAGACAGATCACATCAGGGCCTTATGGTGGTGGATTTGTGATCCACCAGCAGTGTTGTGTGCTATGGGCTGGTAGGGATAGGATTGGGCCCTTAAAAAAACAACTGGAGAGAGGCTTCCCTTTCCGTGGGGGGGGGGGCACACATATTTCTCACACCTAAGACTGGCCACCTCAGGACAGTCACCTCATGTGACTGTGAGGTCAACTCAGGACAGCATATTGGTGGAGGGCACCCAACTCTGCCTACTTGATTCCACTGTTCCTCCTTCCAATTCCAGGATGGAAAAGGAAGAGGAGGACAGAGAGAAGGGAGAGGAGGAGTATGCTGAGCTAGAACACTGGAGAGTGGAATAGGCAGAGGCTGGCACATCATCAGGTAAGGGGGCGTAGCATTTGGCATGCCACCTCAGGCATCAGATCTGCCCACATCCAGTTGCTTTCTCTTGTCAAAAAGGTTTTGCAAATTTTGAAGCAATACAAAAACCTGTTTACCACAAGCAAAACGGGGCGAGCATACATGGCACTAGTAAATATATGCTCATGGTCCCCCTCTTTCAAACTACTATTATCGTTCATTGCCTGTCTGCTATGACATTATTGATTACACTGGAATCCACAGAGTTAGGCAGTCAGATTCTTTGTTAGAGTTAGACAGTGTGAGTCTTTGCAGTTCCGGAATGTACAGACCTTTAAGCCATAATGACCTTTAATACTAATATGAAACTCTCACCTGGAGTTCAGCTCGGCTTTTTCTCCATCCCAGCGACTCTGCAGCTGCATCATCTCCCGGACCTTCTCCCGAAGCTGCTTCTCCAATAAACAAGCAGAGCTGCTCTCAGAGAGGCGCAGGTTGGAATCCAAATTGAGGCAGGCAGTCTGGAGACGGCGGGCAGCCCTTGCCATGTCAGTCCCAGCCTCAGCAAGACCTCTGGTAAGGACAGAGTTAAATCCAAATGCTACTCACATCATCAGCTCACATCTCTGTACTACCGGAATGCCAGCAATTCATTTGCAGGAAGGTAGGAGGCCTATGCACTGCATTTTTTTGGGTGCGGGGGGGGGGGAATGTTACATAAAATAGTAAATAACATTTTTATCTTGTCTGTTCTCCCCTTAAAATTCCGTAAAGTTGTATCTCAAATAGGCTGATACATTTTCAAATATTGTGTATTTAAAACATTTTGATATTGTACAAAACAACATGCAGTTTAGCCACAGAAAAAGACCACCCCAAAGAAATTTTATTATTATCCATCAATGCTTATTTATCTAAATCAGTGCCTCCCAAATTGTGGGTCGGGACCCACCAGTGGGTGACAGGCCAATCTTTGGTGGGATGCAAATGTTTTTTAAAACTTAAAAAAAACAAAACTTTGTAAGCACCCATGCCCAGTTTACAGAAGAAAATTGTTAGCTGGAATTATAGCCTGTGGTAGGAAGTAATCTTCATGCCCCAAATTAAAATGTCACATTTTCTGATTTTCTCTAGTAATTGGCATGCCATAGATCACATGTTAACCCACTTCCAGCCTTTTGTCTGGCCTGGAAGTCCCTAACTGCACATCTTACTCTCCAGTTTTTTTGGTACCCTGGAATGACTGAAAGGTTTGGGGAAAACAGTCCTTGAATTCCATTCCTAGGGAGAGTCTAGCAAATGTCTACACCAGTGATTCTCACACATTTAGCACCAGGACCCACTTTTTAAAATGAGAATCTGTCAGGGCCCACCAGAAGTGATGTCATGACCGCAAGTGACATCATCAGGTAGGACAATTTTTAACAATCCTAGGTGGCAACCCTACCCACACTTACCCAGGAGTAAGTCCCATTTACTATCATTGTTAAAATAATATATATAGTAGCTTGTTAAAAGTACAGATCTGTAACATTTCCCAAATGCAGTCACATACCATGGTAGCATTGTCTAATATATTAAAAATAAAATATTGAAATGAATGGGGACCTACCTGAAATTGGCTTGCGACCCACCTAGTGGGTCCCGACCCACGGTTTGAGAAGCACTGGTCTACACACACCTACTAAATGTAAGGTCTCTAGCAGCCTCAGGAACACAGGACCCCAATTATTAATAATTTATTAATTGTTACTAACAAATAAAACAGTATTACTTTCTAGATCTCTTTTTTTGTCTAATGGCTTGAGATAGATTGTTGTTTTTAAACGGTGGGTCCCTGTTTGGGATGCACCGATCCAAATCATAATGATGCAAAAAAAAAAAAAAAAAAAAGGAGAGGCCCTTGTCATCAGATTTCTTTGTGGCATGTGTCTCATGGAAATATAACCCTATGAAAATCATATGGTTATTAATCAAAGCCTTCCTGGTGGCAGCAGGCACTGGCACTGAGACTCTCCACACATCTGTTGATGTCAACATTGTGGTTAGCCATTTTCAAATATTATGTTCCCCCCTCCCCATCCACCAAATGTGGAGCACTGCCTCTGCAATAGCCTCTGCATAAGAACATCTGAGCTGGATGTGAGATCATGCTGTGTATGCCAAAAATAATATGGCAACTTTGCTGCCAGCTAAGAATTGCTTGAGACCGTCTTGCTATTAGCCGTCCAACTGTACCACTCTTTTCATAGGCTTGGTACTGCATCTGGTACTACCAGCATAATACCACCATGTGTGTAGTGATTGAGAGGAGGCCCAAAGATTCCCTTTCTTTATTGGCATTTTGGGGTGTTGCCAACACTTTTATTTTTTGTTTTGTAGTACCTTTGGCTCGCTTTGACTTCTTTCTCACATTTCTGTGATTTTAACATCTGGCTTCTGGGTTTTAGTTTGGCTGTTTGTTTAATTTTATTGTTTTATGGCCTGCATATTGTTTAAATTGATGTTTGTGAGCCACTTGGGAAGGATGCATGAAAGACTGAAAGGTGGGATATAAATGTTTCATTAATGAAGTGAATAGGGATTCCAGTCCAACCTGATGGAAAAATGTTATTTATTTGTTTTTCACATTTGGAGCCTTCTTCCCTTCCCTTCAGTGTAGACAGCCGCTTCAGTTCACATGCATTTTCTCACATGGCGGTTATTTCATGTTGGAAAAAGGGTTCATACTGTATACAAACCATCATGTGTCATGAATGCAGGTGTCTTACTCGTACACATATACATGCTTTTTCCTGCATTGGTACTACAGTATATCTTTGTAGGAAAATTATCACATGTGATATAGCCCTTGGGGCTGAACTAAACATGAAGCAGTCATTTCAGGTCTTAGATGATAGGTTGTGCCATATAGCTATAAAGTAGTGGTGACAGAAGTGGTGGGGATTTTAGGCAGAAACATGGCAAAGAAGCAGGGCGTGCTGAGCTCTTATCGCCCTCTCTTGCCCTCAACTGTTTCTCCCCCAGCTAGAAATAACTGGAAATAAACCTATCCAGAAGAAAAATGTCACAGGAAAGAGTTCATAAGAAAAAGTGGCCAGAGGAGTAAGCACTCGACTCCTACCTGTCATTTCTCTGTTTGAAATCACCCACGGTGCCATCCATTTATAATACAATGTGAGCAGCAGGGTAGGCTACAGAGTACTTCTATTATAGTAACAGCCTGTCTTGCAGACACAGAAGTCATTCCTACATCTGCATAATGAGCAAATGTCAAAGAAGCTATAACCTGAGGATGAGGCTGAATCTCAAGGCAATAGCACATGTTTTAGAGGCAGAAGGTTCCAGGGTCAATCTCAGTTAGATAATATTGAGCTAAGATGGACCTATGGTTTGTCTAGGTAGAGACAACTATGTTGCCTGAATTGGGAGCACATGAGCCCACTAGCTGACAGATCTGTGAAATCTGGAGCAAGATAACATTTTATGAGGCCTAATTTATGGGATCTCATGATGTTTGTGCAATACAGGGGGCCCAGTATCCACAGATCCCATATAAGCAGATTCACTTATCCATAGATTGGGTCTGGGTCCCCCCATGCGCACCTCCAGAGGTGAGGGGACCTCTGAGTCCAACAGTGAAAAAAAAAATACCCCGCAACTTTCCATTTCTCCATTCCGCTTTCCCGGGCCTCCCAATGCCTTATAAAGCATTAAAAACATCACTTCAGATTTCATAGAGAATTCACTTCTGTTTTCACTTAACTGTGGAGAGTTCTGGAACAGAACCCGCACAGATATGGGGGCACATCTGTACCAATTCACAAAACATGTTTCCCTATGCATACAGAAAACAGACTTGACTCCCAAGTCTGCAAAATATCAAGCATGAATTGTCACAGAGAAATTAGGGGCTTCTGAATTCTGATTCCAACCTTGCTCCACTTGAAACAGCATTTCACCTTTGACATGGCCAGTTACAGTTGTGTTCTCGTTTATAGAGGGGATGGATTCTATTTGGGTTAGGCCAGAAGAACCTTCTATACATCCAACAGGGTTTTTTTGTTTGTTTGTTCTTGAGCTGATGGCACCAGTGACTTTCTAAAAATCAGGATCTAGCAACATGGGCGACAGCAGTACTGCAAGGATTTTAGACTGAATAATAATCTCCTGGGACATTTTCTGCAAAGCAACCAGGGCTCCGTACCTGTCCACTGTTGTGCGGAGCTCTGCAAAATTTCCACGGAGAGTGGCTGCTTGACGCCATAGCATCAGGATCCCACTGTGCTCATTACTTAAATATGAACTGTAGCTCTGGAGGAAACAAAGAACAGTTGCAAGAATATGACTGGCACATTGCACATTCCAGCACTTTAAAATTTTATTGATAGGAAGCTCCCAAGAGAATCCTGCACATTTGCCACACTTATTGTTCTAAAGCAGGGATGCCCAAACCCTGGCCCGGGGGCCACTTGTGCCCTTGGGGACCCCCAATCTGGCCCTCAGAGAGCCCCCAGTATCCAATGAGCCTCTGGTCCTCTGGAGACTTGCTGGACCCCACAGTGTACCAACTCAACTGCTCTCATCATGAGGGCAACTGACCTCTCGCTTGAGCTGTGGGATGAAGACTCCCTCCACTGCTTGCTGTTTCATGTCTGTGATGCAGCAGCAGCAGTGAAGGAAAGGCCAACCTTGCTCTGTGCAAGGCCTTTAATAGGCCTTGTGCTATTGCAAGACCTTCTTTCATTCATATAAGTTCCATCTCCAAGATATTAATTTATGTAAATTTATGTAAATTTATTCAAATTTGAAATTTAAATTAATTCTTTTTTCCCCAGCCCCCCAACACAGTGTCAGAGAGATGATGTAGCCCCCCTGCCAAAAAGTTTGGACACCCCTGTTCTAAAGTCATCTTCCAAAGTTGGTTCACGATTCCACGTGAGTGGCAAGATACAAGTGAAGCACTGGCGATGTAGCATTGGTGCCATCGGCACAGGTGAGTGGAAGGATTACAGACTGTTCCACTAATCTATAGCTGCCTGACTTGCCCATAATGCTTCCACCGGTTACACCCTTTCCTGCCCTCCTCCCACCCTTTCCTCACCCCTGTGCTGCCCAGTGTGGAACTCACCAGTGTCTACCACGGGCTGCTGCCTGAGCTGGTGCTGATGGGACAGTGCAGGCCATCCTGCCAGTACTACTAACTGGTGCACCGTTGCAACGTGCTTTATGGCTCATTGGTGACATGTGGCACCATAGGACTATGCCATGAATAAATATAACAAGTTACTAACCTTCAGTTTCCAATAAGGCTCACTTTTAATCCAATTTGCGGTACTACACTATCCCCCAAACTCACAACAAAACTGTTAAGCCAAAGTACAAACCAGGGACTCAGGAAAATGCTTTGTCTCATAAGAACATAAGAACAGCCCCACTGGATCAGGCCATAGGCCCATCTAGTCCAGCTTCCTGTATGTCACAGCGGCCCACCAAATGCCCCAGGGAGCACACCAACGTTGTAGTAAGGTTGGCATCAACTCTGGCTGAGCAAATAGAGTTCTAAGCTCCGAACTTGGCCAAAATACACATGAGCTAATATTCTGTTGCATAAATGAGCATGTCTCAGTGCTTGTAAATCCATACATATAGATTATTCTTACGCAGTCCCAAAAATAAACAAATAAGGTAACAAACTTTACTGTTTAGAGCTGGAGTGCTCAAGCTTTCCTATTGGATCTAGGCTCCGTTCTCACAGAGGAGCCCTTTCAAAATACTGGAAAAGTTCCAGTAACGCCTTGGTGGTCTCAGAAGGGTAATTCAACAGTAACATTAACTGGGGCAGTACTATAGCTGGCTAGTAATGTGTTGAAATACTACAGTAGTGGCAAATATGACACTGAAGATAGAAGCATAAGTAGGCCAAATTATTATTTAAACATGTCAACAGTTTGTACAGAATCAGAACAGCCAAGATCTTTATTTTTGTTCTGGATGCTAGAAATAGCCTCCAAATCAAGACAGAGCATATTAAGGAAGAAATTGTCTATAAGAAGGAAGTCTTATCACACAGGCCAGGAGGGAGGGGGCAGGAGGGCAAACTCTACAAAAATGTTTAGTAGACTATTCTAGCATTCAAGGTTAGTGGGCTTAAACTCCTAAGATTAATGAACCGATGCCAACTGAATAGGGAGCCAAGAAGGACAACTGACTCCACTGTAACAGCTCTCACTTAACATTAATAGGCCATGTTGACCCAACAATAAAAATGATGGAGAAAGGCCAAGCCTTACATATTTTGGTATACAGCTTGTTTACAGCAGGCATGAACAGGCAAGATATTGTGAGGATTAAGAACAGTTATCTTTGAAATACCAGAGTCAAGGTCAACCTAGCCAAGGTTTTCTGAGTGCTAGAAGATTCCTGATTCTGGTGGCCAGGAACATCAATGTGGCATTGGCTTTCCAACAGCGCAGATGATAATAAGCTAAATCAGGCTATTTCAGACAGAAGAAAGAATGCTGAGGTTGACCATATGCAGTAGGGTCATAGCTATCAATTTAACTGAGAGTGAAATATGCAAAGGACAAAGTCATAAACTGTACAGACAGATCAGAGGAGTATTTGGTATAATGGCTGCCTGGATGGAGAAGTAAAATGGTAGAAGCAGAATTGTTCCTATGTGAATTTCCTACTTCTCCAAATGCTGTTTTATGATTCCTCTCCTCTCATGTTTTCAAAGTAGACTAAGAAACTATCCCTCTTCAACTTTGTCAATTTCCCTACTTCCCATTTTCTGAGGATGGAAAGCACTTCACATTTATTACCTTGATATTGTCCTTAGGTTGCGATGGAGTGGCTTAGCTAAGACTACTGAGTGAGTTCATGGCAGAGGCAAAATTAAAAGTAAGGTAGTCATGGTGTCCAGCTCAGTTTCTTACACCCCAGTCCTATCCTCTGCCAAATGCAGCTGCATCAAAATGGTGTGTGCTATACCCTATAGTGGGGGGCAGGCGAACAGCCTGCAACAGGCAAGTGAAAACATTTTGCACACCTCCTGATAGGCTGCCCAATTAATTGCCAATGGGTCTCTTTAAACACACACCACCTAGTTTGTTAGCCTATGTCTAAGGAGAGAAAAGGAGTGGGGAGTTTTTGAAAAGAGGGGATAAGCTCCAATGTGCACCACTGCCTCCAGATCCACCCAATCTCTGGCAGCTCCCACCACTGCCTTACCAGCACTAAGGGCTCCAGGAAGGTTGCTGTTACTTGGCCACTGCCACTGACTGTTTGTGGCCCAGCTGTTCAGAATAGTGGGTTGCATTTTGTGACCACCAAAAAGCACGCTGCACTGCCAGAACATTAGTTCTGGCTGTACTGCAGGTCCATAGGATTGGGCTGTGAATCACTATGCTACACTAGCTCTCATACTACTATAGGTACCTGCCTCCTCTTTCACCATCAGATGCCCACTCTTGGCTCTCTTTACCTCAATACATGTACATATCCCTTTTGAAAGTAAAGAGTGGGAGAGGCCTCAGGCAGTTAGTGGTGGAGCAAGATTACAGTAACTGGATTCAATGCATGTATAAACACCCCCCAACAAAGTTCTTGATTTGGGTCACTACCTCTGAACTCTGCTTCAGGTCCTTCACTCTTATAAATAAATTCTTCAGAGTTGAGCTGTGCATTTTCTGTAATAAGAAGTCCTTATTCATTGTACCAAAACACACTCTGCATTTTCTGACTAGAAACTCTGAATTCAGTGAGCTGCCATAAATTATTATTTTTAAAAAATCAGTCAAATATAAAGTGGATTTGCACTGCATAATAAACCCCAAATACAGAATTCATGCCAACATTCATTTTCCAGGCAGCATAGTCTGATTTTTTTTTAATGGGGAGGAAAAAGTAGGGAAGCAAAGCAAGAGGCCAAAGAGGGACTAGGGCCATGGAACTGCAGCAGGCTATATAGAGAATATAGGCTAGTATTTCCCAAAGAACTGAACTTGTAGAACTAGCAATTCAGGATGTAATTCTGATGCAGTCTGGAAACTGCCTCCCTGTCTGTATATCAAGAAACAGCACAACACAGAAAGTATCCCTGATAACTACTACTGGTGGAGGTCATACCAGGAAGGCAGATATATTGATAAAATTATTCTAATTAATTAGTATTATTACTTAACTGTCTGAATTCAAGACATGGTACAAAATTAATGATAACCCTTGTGGTGAATGAGGTACCTGCGCACCTAACATAAAGCCCTAAGTCTCCACAACAGCAAGCTGGCTGGCTCTGACAGTCTGCAAAAACTTCCATTCTGACCTATGTTTTCTCTGTAGGTCAAACAGCAATACATATTCCCCAGCTACTGGCAGGGTTGCACACAAAGGACAAGACATGCTCCTCACATTAAACACTGGTCAGGAATATCACCTGACACCGATAAAGGGGAGAGTCTAATAGGTGATCTGGGGAGGGTCCTTGTTTGAGTCAGCCAATCAGACCCCCCAAGATCTTTCTGGACCAAACTTTTTAACCTAGAGCTATATGCTGCAGTTGGCTGCACTTTGCTTAGCTCTCCCAGGGTAAACACTGAGTACAGCTGAGGCCCACTTTTGCTATGGGTGAAGCAACCCCCTTCCTTTGTTGAGATGTAAATGATCATGAGGAGGAATGTGCCTCAAGTAAGTTGGACATGTAGCTAGATATGTCAAAGTTTATTACTTTGCACGTTTGCCTTTTTGACCTTACAACTGCCTGCATTCTACCCCAAGACTCTCTCTTTCTCCCCATCTCTATACTGCATTTTGCTTATGAATAAACTTTTTTAAAGATATATTTTACTGATTACCTGTCTAGCTGTTCGTATGAAGGGCAGAGTCTTGCCAGTATACTACAGGAATGAATGAGCTGTGGGATGGGACTGAATGTCCCACTGGGGCCTCCCTTTGGTCCTCTTACTATCATCATTCTCAAACAAATGGCAGTTTTCCAGAACCTTAAAATCTGGACAGTTCAGGGGCATGATTGGAGAGATGAGGGGATTTGGTTTTTAAACTTCCCAGTAGTTTAAAAACCCACCACAACTCTGCAATCTAAATAGACAAGCACATAGGGAAGGAAGAACAGAATATGAAAAGATAATAGCGTACAAAAGACAGTGACACCTCAGCAAATTAGGGAAGCCTGGAAAATTAGTTATGTCCCAAGGAGAGAACCAAATCCATTACTCCTGTTGCCTCTTTTCCAACTACACCAGCCATGGAAAGGGCAAAAAGAAAATGGGAGAGTTCCTAGCCAGAACTGAATCTGGAATTAACTGCACTAAGAACAATTCCCTTTCTATCTGGATCTAGAGAATAAAAAAGTGTTCTCCAGATTGAGCTAATTCAGGGAAGGGGCAAGAGATGGAGCAAGGATCATTGACATTCATGGAATTCTTAGGTCCCTGAGAATACTGCTCCTATGAACAACTGACCTCAAGGAACCAATCACAAAAAAGAAATCTGCCCAGAAACTTATTCCATGCACTGTGCTGTGATGCGCTGCAATGGTCAAAGCATAACATATATGGTTCTCTCTCGCCATGATGCTGCAAGAAGTTTCAGAAGCTAAGCAATAGGATTTACCTCCCTGCCTTTGTGCCACTGGGACTCCTGTTCTAGTTCACTCTTCAGTCTGTGCACTTCAGCAGCAGCCCTTTCTAGCTCCCCTGCTAGTCTCTGTTTCGAGGATTTCATCTGGTCCAGCTGTTCTCGGAGCACAGTGTTCATCTGAGAAAGGCTGGTGCTTCTAGGACAAAAACAGGCCAAGGAAGATTTTTTTTTTACCAATCTCCATAGTGATTTACCTCCAGTATACTTATGAACTCCTGCATGTCTTTATGCTCAGCCAGCAAACTATCTTCACAACCTCCTTGGAACATTCTCTCCCAAAAGAGACATCTGGAAAAGAAACTCATCCTTTTGGCTTATTCTACCCCCGCAGTCAACCAATACTGCCAAAGGGGTATAACCTTCTGCAGAAAACTTGTTTAATAAAACAAACTCAAAGTTGTTACTCACTGTGGGCATTTCACCTGCTGGACCAGCACTACTGACACTACTGGCAAAGTCCAGGGGTTGGATCCCTCTGCCTGACTGCCAAATCTTTGGTCCAAAGTTTGGTCCTCTGCTGCATTAAGTTCCAGTGTGAGTATTCCTAGTCTCTGTGTTAATGCTTTATGACAGTATAAAAGCATTAACTGATTAGATTGGGTTAGAAGTTCATTTTTGGAGACAGGATTGTTGTATAGTATTTCAGTGTCAAATTACTCCCCTATTCTTTAGGCTCAGTTTCACAAAGGCCTAATCTTGCCTCTGATAAGAGTAAAACTGTCTGGAATGTATCATTTCAGATTTCAGGTGGCTGAATGCTTCTTATGAGGGAAAAATTGCTGAGTGTCTATTCCCTTATACAGTATGTGGGTTTTACCTGTCTAGCACTCTTTTATAAAACCATGGAATTTTTTTTGTGTGAGATTCCCCCCAAATTCACTCCTCAGTGATTTAAGCAACACATTACCAAAATGGCATTCTGCCAATAAAATTGTTTGTATCATCACAACTTGGACCGTACATTGACAGATCCATTAGATGTTCCCTCTGTATCTGCATGTTCTGTTGTTATGGATTCTTTTCAAATGATACAGCTTGTGGATGTGGACAGACTTCTTGGAATCATGAGGCCATCTGCATGCCTTCTGGAACCTTGCCCATTGTGGCTAGTGGGTTCTAACTTTAGGGTGCCTGGTTCAGTGGGCGAGGAGAATAATAAATTCATCTTTGGGGGAGGATGTGGTGCCTGCCAGGATTGTGTTGGTCTACCCTCTCCTGAAGGAGTCCTCCCTGGATCCTACTGAATTAGATAACTACCAGCCAAGGTGTTTGAACAGGTAGTTTGAGCCTAACAGCCGAATCCTATTTGGGTCTTATGCCACCAGAAAGCTCATTCCAGTGGCATAAGGCCATTTAAGGCTCTTGCAAAATGTGACAAGCCTTTCAGTGCAACCTGGGCACTGCAGTGAGTGGCCAAGTCTACCAACCAACATATCAGTATACCCACTGGCACTGGTAAATTAGCACAGAGGGTGGGAGGGAGGTGTGGCAGAACAGGGTGGAAGGGGGAGGAACAGGGAGGAGATGCAGGCAGGGAATTGAGCAGCTTGGGGCCAGGAAGAAGTCATTATTGGTGGCAGTGGTGCGTACCAATATCCTATTCCCCTTCCTGGCTTTGATCCCCCAATCTGGGTCCTCGAGAACTTGCGCCAGCTATAGAGCTGGAACAGGTCTGAGTATACCCAAAAGACTGGCATGTGTTTACCCTGGGACAAGGGAACAAATGCCCTCTTACCCCCAGGAGACCTCCAGCAGCCAAAAGCCCACCTGGGATGCAGCGTGCTGGAGCAGCTGCATTGCCGCATGGGAAATTAGGTTGGTTTGGGCTGTAAGACAGGCTCTAGGCTGAATGAGAGCCAATAAACTGAAGTCCAATCCAGATAAGGCACGTGATGTCAATGGGTGGTTCCTTGGATCAGAGGGCAGGTGAATGGCCTACTCCGCCCCTAAAGAGACGTTCCCACAGTGGGAACGTGGGAAGAGGACAGCGATGCTCCTGGATTCAGCTTTGCTTCCATATTTTCAGGTGAGGACTGTGGCCAAAGAGACTGGTAAAAGCTGGCAATGAAATTCAACCAGCATTTTCTCTGCTTATTTCTTTGGTGGTATACTTAATTAAGCTGATATTTGAGTTAATTAAACATGTGTCCAGATCTGACTAATTCTGACTAATCTAATCCTAACAATGTTATTGCTTTGGTCCTCCTAGTCAACTTACTGGAATGGGAAGTACACTAATCTTCTAGAGGAGTTGGGTGGTTAGAGACTGGAAGCCAGCAGAGTTGTAATCTGGTACCATAGTTAGATCTTTTTCCCTTAACACACAAAAGCCCTACTGCTCTTTAACTCAGTGGGTGGTGACAGCTAGCAATTCATTGGAATATTTTAGGGTGGAATTAATCCCAGAGGTAAAGTTGAAGCAACCAGACATCAATCCAAGTCCTCTTAATTTACTCCCTGGAATGGCAGGGTAACAAACCTCCAGGGGATCCCAGGGACATCACACCTGTTTATGGACATGGCCTTGTAAAGTTGGATCTAGCCAATTTAAGGCACAAGCAATCCTTACTTCTTGGCTTCCTAAGCTTACAGGGTGAGGTTTTAGATGGCTAGCATGTCCATAGTGGGAAATATGGAAATGTTAACTGCTAAATAAATTTATCTCTCTCTGATGTGTTATTACAGAAATCCAAGAAGAGCCAAGCATTTAGCACAGAAGTAAAAAAAAATAAGATATCAGGTGGCCAGGGTGTTTAGGAAGAGCTTCAAGAAACCCTAAAGTTTAGGCTGTTAATAGCCTAATCCTATTTCCCGCCAGACCAGAGCTGGCAGAGTCACATAAAGCTGACAGAGTATTTGCTGTATGTTGTGAGTTGTACAGACAGCAGACAGTCCAGAGAGGTAAGTAAAAATATTTTTTATTTACCTCTCCATAGACTGCTGGTCCCCAAAGGGTCTCCTCGGACCAATGCCAGCTCTTTAGCTGGCATAAGTCCGAAGATAGTCCTGGCGGCGGGTCTGGACAAGAAGAGGGGATAGGATCTGCATAGCTGCTGCTGCTGCTGCTGTGATCCACCCTCCTTTGTCTCAGAACTGCCCCTGGCCAGACCCACTTCCCACCCTGTTCCACCCCCAATCTATACTGCCATTTACCTAATTTTTATATCACTTAACTCCTGGTGAGGGCAGTCAAGGTGGCTTAAAATACTTACAAGTGACAGTGGACATTCTGTGGGTCAGTATTATCCATGTGTGGCTTCGGGGCATTTGCACTGGTGGCTATAGAATGGCAAAGTGGCTTTTGCACCATTGGCCCCAGCATTACAGTGATGGATCACAAGATCTACGAGTGTAAGGCCAGCATAGAACTTGGCTCTAAGAGTGGGATCTGAGACTATCATATCTAAACCACAGGTTCAGCTCTTATTTATGTTTTGTAGCATCTGGCCATTGAGACACATGTACTGTCATACGAAATTCAATAGCCTATATCAGGGGTTCCCAAAGTGCACATCCCAATGATGTTGCAAGATCCAAGATGGCAGCACTCGGCTTTGCCAGGAAGAAGAGACAGCAGGGGCATCATGACCCAGGTAAGTTTGGGAACCACTGGCTTATATAGTTAGACATATCAGTCTCAAATAACTAGGCCATTAATTTATTCCTGTTTTTTGCACAAGAGAAGACCACTATCCTCAATAAATGGCCAACTAACCTCTGCTTCTCTTCCTCAAGGTGGACAAGGGTGCTCTCCAGCTCTGTACCATGCTCATAGTGGCGTAAACGCAACTCTGTTGAGTCTATCCTTGTCTGAAGCTGGAAAGATGACAGATTGTGCAACATTATTAAGGCACAGAATGACTTATTGGCAGGAAGCTTAAAAATATGCACGCCCTTGCATGCATGATACAAAACAGGATCGCTTGATTTAACACAATATGATGACTTTCCTGGAATCAAAAAACTTTTGGCTTAAAAAAAAAGTAAGATTTGAGCCCCTTGAACTCTAGACAATGTAGGGTCAGCATCTGCTACTGCTGTGGAAATTGAAGGGGCACAGAGCAGTTTCTGTTACACCCAAAGATACAGGTCTTTATTCCACACAGCTCTGCTTCATATTTTTCTTCATATGACACCATCTTGTTTCCCATAATCAGCATAGCCAGTCTCATGATTCCTGGTGGCTAATTTCTCCACTTGAACCTTCCCCACTCTCGCACCTCTATTACCTCTGAAGCATGTAACTGCTTCAGTTCATCTCGTTTTCAGTTCCTCCCTGCCCCACCCCCCGCCAATCTGTTGTCCTACTATATTTCTTCAGCCTCTCCAATACTCTCCTTCTCTAGAACTACTGCTAAAGCCACCATCCACGTTATGGATTTTTCTCATCCAACCTCATCCAAGAGGTGTGCAACATTTTCGCTGGGAGCTTCTCCCCTGAGACATATCTGTAAGTTATCAGTAACAGTATGTCTGTTAAAAATCATCCTGTTAATCAAGAGGGATGAAGGCCCCTTTGATCACTTATACAAAGTTTCCCAAATGGCTTTTCTCACAACAGTCAGATTAAGGATATGCCCATGTGCCAATCAACAGAGCTGCACGAAGCTGCAAAAAAAATTCTTGTTTATCCAGTGCAGAAGACTGATTGATAGAACAGTGTTTCTCAAACTGTGGGTCAGGACCCACTAGGTGGGCCGTGAGTCGATTTCAGGTGGGTCCCCATTCATTTGATTTTAAATATATTAAACTTGATGTTACCCTGGTCTGTGACTGCATTTGGGGAAATGTTACAGACCTGTGGTTTTAACAAGCTACTATGCATATTCTTTTAACAATGACAGTAAATGGAACTTGCTCCTGGGTAACTGTGGGTAGGATTTCAGCCTAGGACTGTTAAAATATTTCCTGTTTGATGATGTCACTTCCGGCCATGACGTCACTTCTGGTGGGTCCTGACAAGATTCTTATTCTAAAAAGTGGGTCCCGGTGCTAAATGTGTGAGAACCACTGCAACAGAGGCATATTTGTCCTTGGTGGGTATATGCATTCCACTACTGTCTCTACTGATAGGTTTTTCAGGGACCTGTAGTACTTTTTTAAAAGTTCTGCTAAATGTGTTTAAACCAGAGATAAAAGAAATGAGGAAACACTTTCAGCTGTCTTATAAAACTACTGTTTGTCTCCAGCCTGATCAGTACTGTTGACATAGTAGAAAAGGAAACTGTGTAGAATAGTGAGCCTATTCATTTTCAGATAGGAGTTGTATGTTACATACTTCAGATTTGTGATTAAAGAACTATGATAGCTGCCTTCAGAGGACCTCCATAATCATGCATTTGGGTTTCACACATACTGTATATCAGTGGTTCTCAAGCTTTTAGCACCGGGACCCACTTTTTAGAATGAGAATTCACCAGAAGTGATGTCATGACCGGGTTACATCATCATGCAGGAAATTTTTAACAATCCTAGGCTGCAATCCTACCCACACTTACCCAGGAGAAAGTCCCATTTACTAACATTGTTAACAGCATATACAGAGTAGCCTGTTAAAAGTACAGATCTGTAACATTTCCCCAATGCAGTCACATGCCATCAAGTCTAATATACAGGTCCAGCCTATTTATACTCGTATTTTTTATACATGGATTTGACTCAATGGCCATGCAAATGAGAAGGAATGTGCTGATCCCTGGAGAAGGGGAAAATGCAACCCTTTAAAATCAGTTTAAAAAGCTGAACAATCATTTAACAATAGCCTCCTTAATGAGGGGAAGGGGGGAGCTGGCTGAGAATCCATCAATCCTTCACTCTCAGCTTCGTATTGGTGAAGGGAGGGGCTGAGTGAAGCTTTCTAACCTCTTGGAGAAGGACTAGTTGATGGATTGTCTTCTTAATGACTCTTATCTTAGAATCAAAAGGTCAGCAAGACCGTTTTTAAATCACTGGAGCAAAGAAACTTTGTTTTTCAAATTGATTTGCTATAGTGCGTTTTTTGCCATCCTCCTGAGTGCTTGGAACAGAACCCATGCAAATAATTAGTCTCAACCTGTAGTAAAAATAAAATATTGAAATGAATGGGGACCCAACTGAAATTGGTTCGTGACGCAACTAGTGGGTCCCAACCCACAGTTTGAGAAACATTGCTGTATATTATAGTTCTGTGCAGGCTTCCCCCTGTGAATTATAATCTCATCTAGACCCCACATAGGCTTTAAATTCTTCTCAAGTGCTCAGCCTTCTGCGATCATTCATACTCTGCTGTGAAAAAGGCTCTGTGCTCAAAAAGTCTTTAATGAAATAAAGTGCCCGGCTGCTTGGCTATATGACCCATATATTACCAAGAAACCACTGGGCATTCAGAAAACCTGTGGGACTCTTTCAGTGATATGAACTATACAAAGCAGTATTTGTACGAGATACCCCATTAAGCTAGGCTGCCTGCCAAGTGCTCACTTGAATTAAACATACATGGCACGATGGAACAGTGATATACAAATTGCCCGCAGTGCTGAGAGTCAAACTGCCACATGCTTCATCATTATCATTTGCAACATGAAAAAGCCATACAGACCATCTGTTGCTGGCGCTCGCACTCAGACGTTTTTTCCAGCAGTTGTTGCTCCAGTTCCCCACATCTTTTCTTGTACTGAAGCACCTATGCCAAGGAGCAAAAAGGACACTGAGGCAAAGGGAATTAAAGAGAAGGCCAAGAACCTAAGAACCATGGAGGTAGCAGGCCAGGTATGACGTGCAGCCCAATCCTATTTGGCTGTCCTGCTGGCAGAAAAAAGCATTCTGCCAGCCCTAACTGCCTTAGGGAAGTCATAAAAGGCATTCCAACAGTGTGTGGAGATGTGTGCTGCCGGAGTGCTGGCGGGAAGGCCGGAACCTTCCCCCGTGAGCTGAATGATCATTGCAGACCTGCTGACCTAAATAGGACAGCAGGGTGAAGGTGGGATTGGGGGAGGATGGAACAAAGTGACAGGGACAGGAGGAGGGCAGAATGGGGAGGCAACAGGGACAGGGCATGGGCAGATTGGGTCTGGAAAGAGAGTGGGTCCGGTGGCAGTGCTGGCCGCCAAATCCTAGCCCCTTTCCCAGACCTGATTCTGTGGCACGGGTTCACGTGAACCTGAGCCAGCAAATTTGCTAGCACAGTACAAGTAGACCTCTCTGTGCTGAAAAAGCCTTTGCAACTGCTCCCCAGCCATTTTTCAATCACTGCATTGTTGGGGTGGGGATAATATTGGGATATAGGGCACAAAGATTAAGAAATCTGATCTAGGCCAATGGTAACTAATAATTTTTTTCAGTCCATCCTAAAGAGAAAATCAAAAACCTTGGATTGCTATCAAGATGTTGGATGGAATGTGTGTGAGTGGTCAGTGTTAATAAAAAATAGAGTAGGATAGGAGCCAAACGCAGCAGAGAGACAAACAGAATTTGAAATGGGTATTCACATCATAAATTGCACTAGGGTGGAGCCCATAATATTCAGATGGTCAATCTATATTCTGTTATCAGCTTTATGCTATGCAGATGCCATGTTCAGAAATGTAAAAGGCTGCAGAATTGCTGAATTCGTGACATTCCTTGTGCCAGGCCTACTGCCAGAACTTTTGGGGAGCAGAGGTTAAAATCCATAACTACCCAAGAAACTAGAGATGAAGGAAGAATCTGTAATTGAGGAGTACAGAGTAGGGGACATGAGGTAGAATAGTAATTGTTACAAGTTATGAAATGGAGGGGAAATGATAGCTGAGGAAATGGATGATGACTTCCAGGCTCGGTCTAGTCAGTAAGAATACTGTGCATACAGGCTGGAGGGAAACTCTTGGAGGGTGGGGGGGGACCAACAACACAAAATTAATTGGTATGAAGAAGCACATTCTCTGCCATGTGCTGACCTGGGCAAACACTACTGTAGCACAAGTTAGAAGTTCAAGACACAAGGAGAACACAAGCCTGGCTGACAGGCTATGTAGCTTCTAGCAGTTTCAGTGGGGGATGCTGCTGTGGAGGGCCACAGCAGTGAATTCCATAAACCAATGGTTCCCAGACTGTTGGTTGGGACCCACCACTGGGTCACGACCCAGTGGGTCGTAAAACTAACAAGCTGATATCGCTGACAAGGAAAATTTATTGAGCTTTATGGAAACTGAAACAGGACAGCATGTGTGTATTTACTCATGAGTAGGCAACCATGCCTCAGTCCACTTCGAAGGACAGGTTGAAAAAAATGTAACGCCCCCAGAATGGCCCCAACCTAACGAACATAGACCCAAACAAAATCAAGAATCAAGTCCCCCCCCCCCACAAGGAGAATGTGTTGAGCCCTACGGAAAGCAAAACTGAGCCACATGTTCATGTTTACTCATGAGTATGCAAATGCACCTCATCAAAGGGAAAGGGGGATGCAAAGCCACCTGAATGATCCTGTTCCAATGAATGTGGAGCTCAAATGCTCCAGAAAGCAGCCCTCCCTTCCCATGATGATAAAAAGGATAAAAACAGAGGCTCGAGAAGCTGGTAATGTTAAATTTTTTAAAGTTCTTATAAAGCTAGGTGGGACCCGATACAGTGTCATTTGAAAAAGTTTGTCCTGGTGCTAAAAAGTTTGGGAAGCACTGCCATAAACTGATTATTTGTTGAACAATCTTCTCCTCTCTGCTCTGCATCATCTGTCAATTGATTTCAATGAATGTTTCCAAGTCAGTATTTGAAGAGAAGGAGAAACATTTTTTCTATCTACTTTTTCATACCATGCACAATCTACCATGCCAAAAGTGCATTCCACATGGCCCCTTCCAAACAGCTGCCATATACAGTTCACCTAGGGGTGCAATCCTAAGCCCTTATGTCAGTGCTTTCTAGCACTGGTGTAGCGGTACCAATGGGACATGTGCTGCATTCTGCAGTTGAGTGTCACTCACGGAGGCCTCCTCAAAGTAAGGGAATGTTTGTTCCCTTACCTTGGAGCTTCATTGCCCTTGTGTCAGTGCTGGAAAGCACTGACATAAGGGGTTAGGATTGCGCCCTAAATAGATCACCACAAGCACAACCAGTCTGGAACACAACTCCTCCACTCCCATTATGAAGACTTGTGGAGGTATGCTGAAAACTGTAGATTGTGCTCGTGTTGAATAATGAGATATGCTGAATGTGAGATACATGGACCAGTCTGAGCTGGAAAAAAACTGGTCCAACACAGCCACATTTGCCATTAGACTAACACTGAAATAGCAAAAGACCAGAGGCATGCAGAGCTGGTACTTTCTGAATCCACAACAGGGCCAGTAGACTTAGCACTAAGCCCTACCATTTAGTCCTCACTGAACCTCTCCAAGACACCCTGACATTTTTCCATTTAAGGAATCTGACCAAGGTACAACCACCCACCTTGTTCTGCATCTTCTGCACTAGTTGGGCCTGCCGCTGCTGCCCATCTTGGTAAGCTTGCAGCTTGCGCTTGTATGCCTTCTCATCCTCTTTGAACTGCTGCCTCAATTGCAAGAACACTGTGCTTCCTTCCTCCTCTCCTCGCAGCACCTGCTCCAGCTACAAAAGCAAACACTTTTCCAGAACCAAATGAGAGCAAAGTGTTAAGCACACAGCAGCAACAAATCAAGGCCTGGGCCCATTTTAATATAATGTAATGCAAGTACAACGTGGCAGAATACAACCATCTGAGTGAAAAGATGTCTTACTGAAAATGGGCCACAGTGCTGCAGAACTACAAGGTTCCCAGCAAAAGCATCAGACTTTCAGGCATGGGAACCAACCTTTTTGCTTTTCTACACCTGGGGCTTAGAAATGTCTCAAATACTCAAAACCTACATTTGCACAAAATGTTGTCAACTCAGGCTGCAATCCTATCCACACTTTCCTGGGAAAGTATGCAAGTCTTTGAGGTATGCAACTTGTCCCTCAAAACGGCCATGGTGCCAGAAGATTGGAGGATAGCAAATGTCACGCCTATTTTTAAAAAGGGAAAGAGGGGGGACCCGGGAAACTATAGGCCGGTCAGCCTAACATCCATACTGGGTAAGATGGTGGAATGCCTCATCAAAGATAGGATCTCAAAACACACAGATGAACAGGCCTTGCTGATGGAGAGTCAGCATGGCTTCTGGAAGGGTAAGTCTTGCCTCACAAACCTTATAGAATTCTTTGAAAAGGTCAACAGGCATGTGGATGCGGGAGAACCCGTGGACATTATATATCTGGACTTTCAGAAGGTGTCTGACACGGTCCCTCACCAAAGGCTACTGAAAAAACTCCACAGTCAGGGAATTAGAGGACAGGTCCTCTCGTGGATTGAGAACTGGTTGGAGGCCAGGAAGCAGAGAGTGGGTGTCAATGGGCAATTTTCACAATGGAGAGAGGTGAAAAGCGGTGTGCCCCAAGGATCTGTCCTGGGACCGGTGCTTTTCAACCTCTTCATAAATGACCTGGAGACAGGGTTGAGCAGTGAAGTGGCTAAGTTTGCAGACGACACCAAACTTTTCCGAGTGGTAAAGACCAGAAGTGATTGTGAGGAGCTCCAGAAGGATCTCTCCAGACTGGCAGAATGGGCAGCAAAATGGCAGATGCGCTTCAATGTCAGTAAGTGTAAAGTCATGCACATTGGGGAAAAAAAATCAAAACTTTAGATATAGGCTGATGGGTTCTGAGCTGTCTGTGACAGATCAGGAGAGAGATCTTGGGGTGGTGGTGGACAGGTCGATGAAAATGTCGACCCAATGTGCGGCAGCAGTGAAGAAGGCCAATTCTATGCTTGGGATCATTAGGAAGGGTATTGAGAACAAAACGGCTAGTATTATAATGCCGTTGTACAAATCTATGGTAAGGCCACACCTGGAGTATTGTGTCCAGTTCTGGTCGCCGCATCTCAAAAAAGACATAGTGGAAATGGAAAAGGTGCAAAAGAGAGCGACTAAGATGAGTACGGGGCTGGGGCACCTTACTTATGAGGAAAGGCTATGGCATTTGGGCCTCTTCAGCCTAGAAAAGAGACGCTTGAGGGGGGGCATGATTGAGACATACAAAATTATGCAGGGAATGGACAGAGTGGATAGGGAGATGCTCTTTACACTCTCACATAATACCAGAACCAGGGGACATCCACTAAAATTGAGTGTTGGGCGGGTTAGGACAGACAAAAGAAAATATTTCTTTACTCAGCATGTGGTCGGTCTGTGGAACTCCTTGCCACAGAATGTGGTGCTGGCGTCTAGCCTATACGCCTTTAAAAGGGGATTGGACAAGTTTTTGGAGGAAAAATCCATTATGGGGTACAAGCCATGATGTGTATGCGCAACCTCCTGATTTTAGAAATGGGTTAAGTCAGAATGCCAGATGTAGGGGAGGGCACCAGGATGAGGTCTCTTGTTATCTGGTGTGCTCCCTGGGGCATTTGGTGGGCCGCTGTGAGATACAGGAAGCTGGACTAGATGGGCCTATGGCCTGATCCAGTGGGGCTGTTCTTATGTTCTTATGGGAGTAAGCTACAATGACTATAATGGGACTTACTTCTGAGTAGACAGGCATAGGATTGGTCTCTAAGTAACATTCATGTCAATTTAGCATGCTCTTCGTTCTCTCTTCAGATTTGTAATGCCCTGTTCCCTACAATCCTTTACAGGCCCACGGACAGGGGTGACAAACACAAGACCTGTGGGCTGAATATGGCCCCCTGGAAGCAATTTATCTGGCACTCATTATAATTGGGCTCTCCCAGCTGTTGGGCTCTCTCATTCAAAATATGAACAAGATTTGCACATTTTCTCTTCTGTCATTTGCAGCTAGAGTTTCAATGTGAGAACAAAGGGCTCATTTCTGGACATAATCTGCTTAATGATGTCACTTTCTTCTTAATGATGTCACTTCCGGTCCTCAGTAGGCACCATGAAAGTTAACTTTGGACCTCTGTACGAAATGAGTTTGACATTCCTGCCCAATTAGATAATATCCCCCCTCCAGCCCTGCAGATCTTTGGCAAAGAGAAATTGAGTAGGAGGAGAGTTATAGACAAGAGAAAAGACAAGTGGGTTTCTGTACCTAAGGGAGAATTGCTGAAGGCAGTAGGGAGGGAAACTGTATTCCTGGGCACTACATCCTTCTACACAGGCCACCTGCTCATTCTCAAATATATCTTGACAGCTACAAGGCATTTCAGCACTACCTAAAAAAAGATGCAGTATGTCCCTCTAGTTATCAGAACCAACCAGTCCTTGTAAAGTTAACTATCCAAAGGCTCCCAGGCTCATCCAGAGAACTTTGGAGACTCGGCTTTTAATATTTTAATCATACTGCTTTTCAAAATATATGAAAGCTGAGGTCTTAGCACTTCATGTGATGCCTGAGATATCCAGCATCATAATCAAGGGTGCTCTAGTCTAGTGCATAACTGCTAGAATGTCATTGTAGCTCTGAGGACGCATGCTTCAGCCACCTTGCTGAAGCAGGTCTATGTCTGCTCAATTCATGGATGCGAAACCACCTAGGACTCCCATGAATGTTGTTTTGAGTCTCATGATGGAAGTAAGGTGGGATATGACATAAATAAAATTTACCAGATAAAGTAAATAGATTTTGAATACTGTTCATGATTTGGGAACACCTAGAATCTAAAAGCAACAGGCAGAAGTCGGTAGTAGGGCTCAAACCTAGCCCTGCCCCAACTACCAAATCATCATATACAGCCCTTACCAAATGGGCAGAGCTTCATTAGTGTTTGGGTTTACCAGCTGAACAATTAAGAACAGTGTCCCAACGCATGTGCAGAATAACTTTCCCTCAAGACTGGATAAGCACAGTTTTTCATTACCAAACTTCCAAGGAAGATGGTATAATGTCTAGGTAGGCTTTGGCTCTAGCACTTCTTTTTTTGGAAATGTAAGTACTACTCACAAAGCTGCCTTCTTTTCCAGCTAAGTTTTTACAAATCTATGCTTTCTAGGTGCAATAAAATCAACTATGCCAACATAAAGATATGCCTGCTGCAATCAATATGACTCCCTTCAAGGGCATCCTGCACCTACAATAGAAAAGGGAAATCCGATTCAACCCCAGCCTGAATCAAGACCTTGCTCATTCATTCTGTCTACTTTTGCCCTGCCATCAGCATTCATTCCATTCCTACCATTCAGCATTGATACTATTCTAACGTAAGCAGCTGGGTACAGGGCAGCGGTCCCAGTCTGCTAGAATAACTTTCGAAAGGGCTTGATGCTGAGTCAGACCTGGATCTTTGTGCCTGTTATGAGGATTGGAGTAAGGGATTGTTTAGACTTGTAATTATTAATGCTTCTCTGGATGGGAATCTTTGTCCGGCCAAGAATGTGCCCCATGCTCTCTAGGCAGTAAACCAAGTATCAATTCTTCTGGGGAAGGCAGGGGGACATAGTTAAGCACCATGACCAGTTGCAAATGCAAACCCCAGAAAATAGAAGCATGCGAAAAATGGGGTTAATATCCTGTTCACTCTAGCATGCCTAAGGAAATCATCAATGAGCTATGTTTGCACATCATAATCTCCCAACATTTGCACATCAGAATGTGATTCCTGGCAGTTCCCTTCAAAGGGTCATTACTGTGGCAGAAACCTAGATGGCTGTTTGGGTTTTAAAAGCAGCTGCTTTGCCATCCTATTTCTGAGGCTACTTTCAAGAGAAATGCTTTAAAAAAATTGCATTATCCTCATCTGTGGAATGATGTCACACTGACCCACGCTGTGCCTGTTTAAATGTTAACATATTTTGTTCTTAGAAATATGATCAACCCTGTTTCCAGCGTGGGAAACATGCCCCAGCAGGAGTGCCCAAATGCAATTTCCAAAGGTAAAATGGTGATTGATGGCTGATAATATGCATCTCTAAGACCACATTTATTCACAGAAACAGGGAAACACATGCCCAGCAGATTATTCAAATGAAATTCTGACCCACATTCTGAGGGCCAATTACGCAAAATAAAAATAGCTGTTACCAAGATTACATGCTGCATTCATCATAACCACGCTTGCAAACAATTTTTTTAAAAATCTTAAAGACAAAAAGATGTTCTTGGCGTCACTCATGAAAGCATCCCAAGTTTCTGCCTAGCTGTAAAGGTCAAACTAGACATGATCTGGGAACTCCGTGACTGGAACTTGTGATGTCTTTTTCTTTTCGCAAAGCAGTTCAGAGCTGGGAGAGGGATTTGGGTTGTGGTGGGAGAAGGGTGGGCCAACCCTTTTCTCCTGTACCCCAGCCTAGATCCAAATTCCACACACACATAAGCTGCTGTTAGGAGGGGAAAACTTACAAAGATCGTGCACATATGTTTTCTCAGGAAATGGTGCAATGGGTTAACCTCCCCCCACACTGCATGAAACCCACTCTGATTCAGATCTATGTCTTCCACCCCATCCTCCTCAGCTGCTGCTTTCTGACAAGACAAAAATGTTGGAAGTTCTAATCATGGACCTCTAACTTCAGGTTTAGTTTGTCCCTAATGGAATTAAATGACGTTTGATGGCGATCTGGAAACCTTGGCTAACAAAGGCCTGAGGGCGTTTGAAGACATTTGATAAAGCAATCTTGCTGAAGCTAAGCAGAGTTGGGTATGGTCAGTGCTTGGATAGGAGATTGCATGGAAGCCCAGTGTATGTTACCTTGAACTCTACTGAAGGAAGGATGCTGAACCACATGAGTACTTAAAATGACACAGCAGGTGGTTCTTATGCCACATGCAAGTTACAGAACCTGCTCAGTACCAAGGAAGCCAAACACAGCATGCTTCATCAAGACCTATGGCAATGCGTGCTTCAGACTGATTCACTAGTAGGCTTCCTCACTCCCTGTGAGTCATCCATCAGTATTGTCCTTAGTTGCCCATTTACACCAGTTGCAAGAGAGAATGGTTCACAAGTGCTGAACTCCACTATGTTTATGAAAGAGAAAAGCATTGTTTAGGATGATCCTATGAAAAACAGTTATTTTTAGATGGATTTCTAACTCTGATTTTACCCTCTCACTGATGGCATGGTATTTGCTAGCCAGCTCATCTTTCTCTGCACGGGTCTGTGCCAACAGGTCCTCCAGACGTGACAGCTCCTTCTGCAGCAGGCGATTTTCTTCTTGCATGTTGCTTGGAGAGGTTGTTTCTGACAAACCTGGGAAAAGTGATAAAGGGACAGAATAGCTGTGGGAGGCAATCTTAACTACAGGCTCATAACCAGATCATGAAGCTCAATCTACCTACCTATTCCTTTTTTACAGGCTAACTACATGGATGATCTTCTTGACACATCAACTTTGACTACTGAATTCTAACATGACGGCTTGAACTATCAAAATGGAGGTGTTTCTATTCAGCACTGGCCTTAGGAGCTACAGGGCCCAATAAAAACATTTTTGCAGGGCTTCCCTGCTCACCAGGATAAGCAGCAGTGGCAAAGTACCAGGCAGCGACACCACAGAGAACTGCTTTGGGGGGGGGGCGCATCAAGCCAATAGGAACTGCAGGCAGGAGGGAGGGCCATCCCGCAGTAATGCTCAGCTCACCACACTCTCCTCATGACACCTCTGCATGAAAGATTCCATGATGGAGTGTCAGCTACAGAGCAAGGTGCTGGTTGCAGCTACGGGTGCTCCACTCACCGCCCCAGTGCAGACCCCTTCCAGCTGAAGGGCCCAAATTGGTCAAATTGCCCTAAGGCCGGCCCTGCTTCTATTTATATCTGGCTACAAACAAGTCTAAACACAAGATCCCTACCCTGCAATCTAAGGTGCATGGGGACTGGCTATACTAACTGGTTAAGGAGATGCACCTTACAAATGTGAAGAGGCACTCTCACCTTTGGTCAAACTCCAGGCTTGGAGAAAAACACTGTCAGCTAATAAGAGATCTAGTGTATGGGGCCTGACACCAGCAAAGGATCGATTTACAGGGCAGGTGGATTCTCTTCTTTATTCCAGTATATCTTTGTGGAACAAGGTAGTGGATTATCCACCCTTTTTTCAGGAAACACTGACTTCCTTGAGTATGGGCTGGTGGTGAGGTACCCTGTGAAATGTTTTGTCTTCAGGCATGAGAAGTAACTGTGATACAAACTGAATGTGAAAAGTTCTCTGTGGCCTGCAAAATTTCCATATGTATATTAATGTTTTGCATAATAACCACAGACAGTTAGTGAGGAGCATAATCAAGAGAAAGAGGATGTAGGTGGCAGTGAAGGAACTAGTGGCATTTATAGAATAATGTCCTGAAAGAAAGAAAGAAAGAAAGAAAGAAAGAAAGAAAGAAAGAAAGAAAGAAAGAAAGAAAGAAAGAAAGAAAGAAAGAAGAGCAGAGCATGAATTGAAGATGTTGTTCATTTTGCAGGGCACTATGATCAAGTCAGATTGGCTGATTGTCACAAACTGAGGAAAAAAGCTGTTGCCCCAAGCAGGGTGATCTTGGCAGAGTTTACTGATTTCAAATACTGTTCTCAGAGATACTGGCTCACCATTACTGCACTGCAGGTAAGCAGGCCCGGCCCAACATTTTGAACCTGAGGTGGTGTATCAAATGCTGCTTCCCTTACCTGATGAGATGCCAGCCTCTCCTCCTCCCCACTCTCCAATGTTCAAACTCAGCACTCTCCTCCACTCCATATTTCTTCTTCCTCTCTGTTCCCTTCTTCCTTTTCCAGTCCAGGGAATGGAAGGAGAAGAAGGAGCAGTGGATATAGGTGGGTGGAGAAAGATGGGCCCACCAACCTGGTGCTTGAAGCAACCACTTCAGTTAACCTCATGGATGAACAGCAGTGTGTGTGAGAACTTCAGGGTTTAAATCTCCTTCTCCCACCTCTCTACAATTGTACCTATACACTTTTTCTGCTGTTAGGGATGTAGTCATGTTTCTGTATGCTTCGATCCAAGAGAGTACCTTGAGATGATGGTTCCGACAAGCTCTGTGTGATGATCTGTCGAATCCTAACTGGAACAGTTGTGGGTACAGCTCTCTCTCCTTCACCTTGCACAGTCAATGCTTTGTCAGCTCTACTTGCTGTGGGATGCAACACTGTATCTTCCAGTTTCTGAAACACAGCCAATAGTCAAACCCTGACTGGAAGGCTAGGTTTTTAGCTACAGCTGAACCCTGAGGAACAATCATTTCTATATGATGGTGAAGGACTAACTAGAAATATGAATATGGTCCTGATGCATGAAAGCATGAGATATTAAATGCACCTGACTCTACATGATCACTGACTTTATCCTTTGTGTACGACTATGCAAAAATAAAGCTGTTACAAATACTGGGCTGTAATTAATAAAACCTTAATAAACTATACATGTTTCTAAGACATTGAATGAACCAGAAAACAAACCAGAAAACAAGCCAGTTGCAAAGCTATGTCGTGGTGTTCAGAAAATCTCTAGAAGGCCTGTAACAGAGGTACAGGTGGGACCTCAGTATCCACTGATTTGGTATCCACTGATTTGACTCACTGGTGATATTGAGGTCCACCTTTAAATGCTTTGTAAGAAGGAAAAAGTTTCAAAACTCAATTTTCTATCATTGCACTATTTAATATAACAGTTTCATCATTCAGTATTTTTGCTGTCAGAATACGGTTTTTTGTTGCTGCTGCTGTAGATTTGGAATCTTTTTCTGCAATTAAGATACTGCTAGAAAATTGGGAAATGTAACTCAAGCCAATAGAAAACAAACTTGTATCTGTGACTTGGTGTCCATTTCACTTACTGGCCACATTACGCAGGCTGAAGGTTGCACCCAAAAGGAAAGGTTTAGAGTGTTGGGTTGAGGAAAAGTGCATTTCTGGTTGAGGGCAGATTTTGTCTCACATGCTAAACTTCTGTAAGACAAGCAATACTATATTTCAAATTAATCCTCCCATCCAAAATACAAAGCAAAGTGTACCAAGGGGAAGCAACCTTTATATATCGCTGCTTTTTGTATATAGAAATTGATAACAAAGAAAAGCACTCTGAGAATATGAAAAGTGCCTTTTCTTCAAGTTACCACAGAGGTCCAGGAGAGTGGAGTCGGGTTACATGTCTGGGTGGGTACTTGCTCCCCCCACCTTGTTCCCCCTCTGGTGGAGAGTCTCATCAGGACCTTATGATAGAACAGGGATGCCCAAACCCTGGCCCTGGGGCCGCATGCGGCCCTCGAGGTCTCTCAATGCGGCCCTCAGGGAGCCCCCAGTATCCAATGAGCCTCTGGCCCCTAGAGATTTGTTGGAGCCTGCATGGGCCTGATGCAACTGCTGTCAGCGTGAGGGCGACTGTTTGACCTCTCGCGTAAGCTGTGGATGAGGGCTTCCTCCACTGCTTGCTGTTTCACGTCTGTGATGCAGTAGTAGCAGCAAAGGAAAGGCCAGCCTTGCTTTGTGCAAGGCCTTTTATAGGCCTTGAGCTATTGCAAGACCTTCATTCATTCATATAAGTTCATCTTTAATATAGTTATTTATGTATACTTATGTAAATGTAGTCAAATTTTAAATGTAAATTAATTCTTTCTTTCCCCAGCCCCCAACACAATGTCAGAGAGATGATGTAGCCCTCCTGCCAAAAACTTTGGACACCCCTGTGCTACAACAAATAATGTTGTGTGAGGTCAGATGTGGCTTCCCTTTTGATTGGATTGGGTGAACCATTTCTGCCTTTGGTATCTTCTTATCCTATTGCCCAACTCACACATGTGTCCAACTTGCCTGGCTTCAACTAGACTAGAAGATATAGGAACTCCTACTTTAGGCATAGGGAAAAACTAAAAAACAGTTGTTGCCATGCCAACAAAGCTAAAGCTAGATAAAAATGCAACAACAGTGCCTTCTACAGTCTGCAGGGAACAAATGCCTTAGGATTTGTCTGAACCACCTCCGTGTAGCACATTCTGTTTCTGAAAATAATGCAAGGGCTGTTGCATTCAGAGTCCTGCTGTCATAAAATGGCTGCTGATAGAGCACGTAGCACTCTGTCAGCAGCCTTTTTGCAAGCGCTGCCACAACCCCACCAATGGACCCTGCCATGCCTGCTAGACAAGATAAGGCAGCAGTGGGATGGGAGGTGGGCAAGGAGGAGGCAAAACCGGGCAGGGAGGGGGAGAAACAGGGGTGGGGAGGAGGCAGAAGGGTGTGGATCTGGCAGCCATGGCATGTGCCGGATCCTATCCTCTCTCTCTTCAAACTCCCTGCTCCTGTCTTCTCCTTAGAGTTGTGGAGTTGTGTGTGTGTGTGTGTGTTGGGAGGAGGTATGGATGAAATTACACACACATTCAGCTTTACTTCTGGCTTTCAAGAAGCCACATGAATAGCCCAAGACAAGGAAGTATGTATGTATGGGAGATACATGCATAATAGTAACAAGATAGTGAGGACAATACACTGAAGTGAAAAAGAAATATAAGAATTAATTTTAAAATATTCAAAATAAAAAACTGATAAACGCTACACATGTAGAGAACAGTCAGCAATATAAAATCAGGTATGATTTAAAACTGCCCTGAACAAAAATGTGGCGAAAGGCAAACACTAAAGGGACAGAGTGGATCTCCTTGGATAAGGAGTTTCACAGCCTGGGTAGTGTCATGGAAAAAAACCTCTCCCCTGCATCAGGCAATGGCAGAAGAAATCAACAAGGGACACTGTGCAGATAAACTTGAGCATTCCAGCACCTGAGGGGTTGAAGGATGGTTTGGTTGCAGACAACCTGATATGCAGTAGCAGGAAAATATGGCAACCAGTGTCTTACATGAATATCTGAATAGTCATTTACTGCACAGCCAAGGCATTGCACCTATCCATGAGAGGAGATGGGATCTGGTTCTTATACATACATCTAGAGGTGTACCCAGGGGCTGCAGAGCTGAGGCAGCGTCATCATGACATCATATGTTTGTCATAATGACACTTCCGGGTTCTCCCAGAGGAGAAGGGGGCCTCCTCCTCTTTGTGTTTGGCAAGGGAGTCTCTATCAGAAGGAGGGTGGAAGGAGCCAGTGAGCCAAGCTCAGTGGAGCAGACACTTGCACAGACATGTGAGTTGCTGGAGTCTGCAAAAGTGACTGGTTTTTTCCTTTACTTTTAAAATGTTTTTAAAGTGGGTCCCCAGTATCCGTAGGAAAAAATTGTGCCCCCCTTGGTGTAGCACCCAGGGCAGATGTCCCCAGGCTCCACCGTTGTTACGCTCTGTCTTCATCTTAAATACTGTATTGAACTGCAGGAGAACAATGTTGTGAAATCTGAGCAAGATCAACTAAAGAAAAAATATTCTACCTGTGTTGGAAACCCACAAGTAAATTACTTTTACAGCCACCAAATCATTTGTTTTTTAATCTTCTGCCTCCACACTGATAGAGTGAACACACAGATAGCTGTGAAGATGCACATGGCATTCAGTCAAACAATTGCTAAGAAAAATCACAGCAAAAGCTTACAACTGGCATCTAGATGGTCTCAGGATATAGTTACAGTCATGCCTGATTCTAAATGCAGTTGTTTACCACTTGAAACCTGCAAACTTCAAGGAGTCAAAACATTGCTTATTTTATAAACTTGAGGAAAATAATATCAAGGGCTTTTCCTGTCTCTGCTGAAATAGTTTTAACTTAAAACCTAGTTCTGCATCTCCCATTGCCTTTCTGATATTCGGTTGGATGTCTCACACTGCAATTGCAAACTTGCTTCAATCCCACAATGGCCTTTGGGCATTGGTACCTTGAATGACAGTCTCCCATGCTGCACAATAAGCTGCTTTTAAAACTGTGGGGAGTTTCAAAAGCTCCTTGCAATATTGCATGCAGGTGTGCTATTCAAAAAAAAGAAAAGTATACACCCCCATAGAGGTCATGCAAGTTCTCCAACTTGTTCAGAGGTCCACAAATGTTTGCTGGCCTTGATAACCACTCAAAATGCATGATTGCCAGAATCCTGCCCATCTGTAAGTAGAAAAGGTGGAGTCTTTTCTCTAATCTGACATTGAGCCGATGTCCTGCAGAGGCCCTCAGAGTACAGCACGAGGTCATGAACAACTCTTCACTCTCCTCTCCAGTTCCAAGCACAGGGCTCTAAAGGTAATTGCACTGTGCTTCCAAGGTATTTGGAGAACCTCAGAAGCACAGGCATCTGTGGAGATTATACCCACCTGTCTTTCCCAGCTTCAAACTCAGGAGGAAGGCTGGGTCTCATTTTTGCCACAAGTGGGTGAGATGCTCATTGTGATGAAAATGTTTACAGCCCAAGGGTTACAGGCAAGGGTTTACTTGCCAAACATAGCTCTTTGGATCCAGCTGATAAGTCCAAGACTGAACTTTTCGTGTTTCCTCCTAAACCTGCTTGTCAGTTCTATAATGTTTGGGCACAGTAAGGTCCTCTACAGCTGTCACAAACGATAACACACTGTATTGTAAAGCTGGGTTGCTGTTGCAGGGGTGAGTGGTCACGGCAGCACACCAGCAGTTCCCCCACAACCTCTGGTGCCAGTAATTTGTTGTGGTAGTGGGGTGGGAGGGAGGCAGGGAGAGGGCAGAACAGGGCAGGAAGGGGGAGGAGACGGAGTGGAACAAGATCCAGAAGGGGCAATATCAGCGGCGCTGCCACCAATATCCTATCCCCCTTCCAGGTCTCATTGGATCTGGCACAGGTCTGAGTAGAGCCGCTCAGGCATCAGAGGCTTACCCCCAAAAGGGAACATACCCAAGGACTCAAGATTCACTCACTTAAGAGTCCTCCCTTAAGGTCTTACTTCACACCAGTCTTAGGCCTCTATCTGTTACAACTACCACGGAAAATTATTGCGGCATCTTGACTGGAAATCTTAGCTGGCATTCACTCTCTGTTGAACTCTTTACCAAGGCCTGGAATTCTTTCTGTGATGATCAGCTGTCTTCCGGTCTCAACCCAGGAGGACACAGTGCCTGAAGAGACACCTCCTGCCACCATCCTGCCACCATCACTGCCCCCCCATGCCTGTGTGTGCCCTGCTTCCTTCACCACTTCAGAGAAGCACTGGCAACACCTTTTGTTCACCTCCCCTTTTGTTGTTGTTGTCTTCACATATGCATTCAAATGCACATCCTGCCAACCCCTAGTCAACCCAGCCATTTAAACCAGGCTGGGCTGTGCAAGAAGAAGAAGAAAAGGGAAGGGTTATGTTCTCTGCTCTCACTGCCTCACATTCCAGCCCTAATCTGTTCTTTTCCAGACTGTATGCACATTACGGCACAATCCTAACCAGGTCTACTCAGAAGTAAGTCCTATTTTGTTCAGTGGGGCTTACTCTCAGGAAAGTGTGGTTAGGATTGCAACCTTGTTTGGATTGCAGTGTTTTAAACAACCACATTAGCAAGTTAGTATCTATTTTGTTTCACGAACAACTCTGTATAATATTGACTTCCTCAAGGTTGGGGACGAATTCCATTATATCACAATCACATGCTAAGAGTCTGTGGTTGCAATCCTAACCAATTTTCCAGCACTGACAAAAGGGCAATGCAACTCCAAGGTAAGGGAACAAACATTGCCCCACCATGAGGAGGCTTCCATGACTGCCTCCCAACTGTAGGATGCAGCACATGCCCCACTGGCACAGCTATGCCAGCAATGGAAAGTTGGTTAGGATTGTGCCCTACGTCAACCTACTTTCCAGTATATCATGCTGTCTTTATAATGAAAATGTTAAACACAATCAGAAGAATTTCGATGAGCAATATAGCAGGGCTGGGGCAGGGGCAAACCACAGCAAAGAGCCTCTTGTATTGTATGGATCCAGGGCAAAATCCCCCACTAGCCCTCTCTCTGGGCTGCCCTGCCTGAATGGGCCTTACCTGAGAATATCATATATGCTGCCCTGTGAGTGCCATGATGGAACAAAGGCAGAATACTGTATAAAATATTCAGCATAATGTTATCTATAAATACCATTCTCACAGGCAGAGAGAGAAAGAGAGAGAGATCAGAAGGCACCAGCCCTAATAGTAGTGGGTAAAAAATATTTCAGAGCAATGTGGTTTCATAAGGTGATCATGGGCCTTTAACAACTTGTCCATCCCCTCTAAACCATTTTAATGTTTTTCCCTTTTAAAACAACAGATGCCACATGCGAGCATGAAAACTGCAAGACTTGCAAAAATTCCAATCACATAACTGTAACATTCAGGCCACCTATCAGCAAAGGCATTGATTAAAACACTTTGGCTGTCTAATGGGTTGCAGCTGTAGCATGGAGGCGCTGAATAGGACCCATGGAGATAGTTACTCCCTCTGCAGCTAGTGATGTCAGCACAGCTGGGGCAGCTGTGGAATTAGCAACCACTCAAGAAGCACTGTATCTGCATGTCAGCTGACACTGTCCACACACACACACACACACACACACACACACACACACGGGTAGGAAAGCACTGCCCACCAATAAGTGTAACACTTTACAAAAGTACAAAATGGTCCACAGAGGAGTGACAAGACCTGTAATAAACTTACATTCCACTACTCTCAGGCAGCAGGTCTAAAGACAAATGAGATCATTTGAACAATATCAAATCCATTTCAAGTAACACCAAAACACAGTGATGCGGGGAAAAACCAGCTGAAGAAATAAAGGACATCCATTGTTTTCCCACACAAAACAGTGTTTTTGGACATGCAACTTAAAGTAGGATTGCTTACAAAATTCTCCAGATTTCTCCCCAGATTTTGGTATTCTGAATTCCCTGGTTTTGTTTCTGATGGGAAGCTGACACAGTAGGAATTGTGTACTGTTCTAGTTTTCAATTTCTGAATTTTGTACAGAATTCACAATGCTGTATTTGCTGTGCACATGACATATGTTTTCAGTTCATGAGACTCTCTTCCTTCTTTTGATATTACTTATGGGCAACTGCACATTAACATCACCCAGCAGAAAAGCAATATTTTCTTTAAAAATTTTTATTTTATTTTATTCATTATTATTTTTATTATTATTTGCCTCCTGCTGAGCCTGATGTTTTTTCTCTCAAATAACATCCTTTGAAAAACATTTCAGATGAAGCACCCATGCAATCCTTTGGATGACATACCACTCCAGTGGAAAGGGCCTGATGTTCAATTTCCTTCTCAGCTACATTCCTGGAGGGGGGAGGCTCTGAAATGTGGGCAACCCAGGGTCATAGATTTTTCTCAGAAGAAAGTCTCACTGTGTTCAGTGGGGTTTATTTCCAAATACATGTGTCCAGGATTAGAATCTAAGGCTGAATTCTAAACACAAGTACTCAGGAGTAAGTCCCATTAAATAGTGGGATTTACATTTGGCTAAAATTCATACATAGGACTGTATACTGTGATGTATCTGATTGGTCATCTCCCAAGCAGTCTACTACATGCATGTAGTCTTTTGTTTCTTACTCCAGTTTCTGAAACTTTACTGCCCTCTAGTGTATTTAAAATGTCAATACAGATACATAAGTAAACTATTACCACCTAGAACTCTAGATGCCAAAGACACACCATTTAAGAAGCCACTGTATAAAGAAAAGCTTCAACTAAGGACTTTTAACAAAAAACAAAGTATTTTCAAAATTTTCCCTTACAGCAGAATTCACGTGCACACAGACAACAGCTCTCCTTAGTTTGCTAAATGCGTGTGCGTGTAGGGGGATCAGAATACTAAACAGGCTGGCTGTGATTCATGTTTCTGTTGTAAAACCAAAGGAAACGGCATTATTTTGTATGGTGCAATGATTTCTGCAAATCTGTTCTGTTGCTTTAATACGTGGTGTACTTATCTGACACTAGCATTTTATTCCTCTGAAACAAACTCCTCTTACAACTATCCCACTAAAACAGTGTTTCTCAAACTGTGGATCAGGACCCACTAGGTAGGTCATGAGCCAATTTCAGGTGAGTTCCCATTCATTTCAATATTTAAATTTTAATATATTAGACTTGGTGCTACCATGGTATGTGACTGCATTTGGGGAAATGTTACAGACCTGCACTTTTAACAAGCTACTATGTATATTCTTTTAACAATCATGGTAAATGGGATTTACTCCTGGGTAAGTGTGGATAGGATTGCAGCCTAGGATTGTGAAAAATTTTCCTGCTTGATGATGTCACTTCCAGTCATGACATCACTTCTGGTGGGTCCTGACAGATTCTCATTCTAAAAAGTGGGTCCTGGTGCTAAATGTGTGAGAACCACTGCACTAAAAGATGAAATGAACACACCGCTGAAGTTGCAATCAATGGAATTCACTGAGAGAAATCAGGCGCTATCTGTTCTTTTTGGAGGGTCCAGAAATGATATCTGATCCAGTTCAGATGAATGAAAGGGAGGTGGGTGCGAAAGACAGACGTTTAATTTTATTTTTCATTCATTTTACTTTCCAGGTCTGTCTCTTGGCTGAAGGGAATCTTTTGGAATCTTTTTGCTCTCTGCACTGAAGCGGAACATGTGAGTGGGCAAACATGTATTAGCACATGTGGTCTGAAATCCGTCACGGGAAAGAATTAGAAAACTGCTTGCTTACTTGGGGCCTCTGAGAGGAATTTTATCAGGCGGTACAAAGTGGGAGCGGGTGAAACAAGGTGGGGGGAGGTGGCAACAACCAGAATAGACTTTGGAGTCCCGGTCAACTGGGCTTCCCAATGCAGAGCCCAGGTCTACCTGCCTGTGCGCTGTTGTCAGCTAGATACAGTAATACGGAAAATCAAACACACTCCTAAGTCCCTCTAAAATGTTTTAAAATATAGGAAATCATTGCAGAAAATTAGCACCATCATATTCAGGCTCACTCTAGAATGGGAAGAGTCCTGTGTGCACCCAAACTTACTTCTGCAGCAATTGCAGTCCCACAGCGGAGTCCCTGAGTTCCTTCAAGGTAAGCAGGTCCACAAGCCTAAGAGCTACTGTAGCAGGCCAGTTTCCTCCCAGATTTGACACTGTGTTCAGGAGTGTCATGAATGCATTCCTTGGCCCAGCACATATGGCTTCTGGTTGCTGCAGCAGCTGCACACCCAGCATCCCATGTGGGCAGGAAATTTCTGGGCCCCTCTTTTGGGTCCCCTTTCTGACCCTGGGCCTGGGTGCAAATTACCCCCCTCTCATGGGCTCTCTGCTTACTGACCTGGATTGCAGCTTCTAGTCTTAGCTTTGGCTTCTCCTCGCTCATCTCTCAAAACCCGGGGCAAGGAGCAGCGAGACAGAGCCAGCGCTCGCCCAGCAGCTCCTGCCAGCGCAAGCAAAGCGAAAGGTGCATGCGCGCCTCTGATGCCCCCCAACGACACTCTCGGGTGAAAGATTTCAGGCCTGGACTCGTCTCGGTGGCGCTCTGCACAGCTCCGCAGCCTTCTAGAGTGGAAGAGGCACCAGGTCGCGGTTGCCGCGGCAACGGAGACGCCGAGTGCCGGTGTTGCCATGGAAACAGAACGCGGTCCGGGGTTGCCAAGGAGACCAAGGGACGCGGCAAGCTCAACTGTTGCACCGGACAAGGATGAGAACCAAGCGGGAGAATTGTCCTTTTGCAGAAAGGGGGGAATAATAAACGGGGTATAGAAATAGTCTTATTCTTTATACTGGGGCTTATTTTCCAGGTAGACAGCACAGGCTTGGGAGATGCATCTGTGCAGGCCAGTCCATCTAGCTATAATTTATTAAATATTATTATTAAACTGACTTTTGGAAACTGCCATAATATTTCAAGGCAGTGCACAACCCCCACAGAACAGATCTAGAGCAAAGATGGCAAACAGAATCCATCAAAGCACAGAGATCTATGCATTTTGTGAGTGAGTGAGCTGTGCCAATAGGGTGTGCACTGCATCTTGTGGTGGGGAGGCAGTCACAGTGGTCTTCTCAAGGTATGGGAACATTTGTTCCCTTGTCTCGGGGCTGCATTGTGGCTGCACTGGTGCTGGAAAGTTGAATAGGATTGGGCCGGGAGTGTGTGTGTTTGCACACTCAAGCATGTCTGCACACATGGTTTGTAATGTATATGCAAAGAAATAAAAGTGAGGGAGAACAGGCAGCAAGGGCAAGAGAAGAAATGAATTTACTTCTCAGTGAAACAGCATGGATGGACTATGCTATTCGTATGTGAGACTGTGAGCGCAAGCCTATGCATGACTACTCGGAAGTAAGCCCCATCGTAATCAATGAGGTTTACATCTTAGTATTTGTGCAGGGATTGTGGCCTTATTCTGTATTACTGTTCACTTGTACTTTGGCAGTTACACTGCACTACTGTATTACTGTACGTAGCACTTTTGCTAGGTTCTATTCAACTACCTCATCTTCTCAATGCATAGAGTAGTGTTTCTCAAACTGTGGGTTGGGACCCACTCATGAGCCAATTTCAGGTGGGTCCCCATTCATTTCAACATTTTATTTTTAATCTGTTAGACTGGATGCTACCATAGTTTGTGACTGCATTTGGGGAAACGTTACAGATCTGTACTTTTGACAAGCTATTATGTATATTCTTTTCACAATGATAGTAAATGGGACTTACTCCTGGGTAAGTGTGGGTAGGATTGCAGCCCAGGATTGTACAAAATTTTCCTGCTTGATGATGTCATTTCTGGTTATGACATCACTTCTGGTGGGCCCTGACAGATTATCAATCTAAAAAGTGGGTCCTAGTGCTAAATGTGTGAGAACCACTGGCATAGAGTGTCTCGTAAATACTAGGTGTAGACTACTTAAGTATGCAAAATATTGTCAAGATATGAAAGGCATGCCCATTTAGTTGCAAGTGCCCTTGATTTTCCTTCCAAAACTTCACAGAAGAAAGTGTGCCATTCACTATCTCCTGCCTCACCTACTTCACAGGGTTATTGGGAGGACAAAAGGAGGGGAGGAAGCATGCACACCACCCTGAGCACCTTGGAGGAAGGGCGGTAAAAAATGTGATAAACAAACAAATGAGTCTGGGAATTTCATAGGTGCTTCAAATCAGTCTAGGAAATGTAGGTTATTTAGCTTCTCATTGTTGTCTAAGGAGATCAGATTATACAAACAGTAAACTAGATGAAGTATCTAATTGGCCTACTGCCTAATTGTCTGCTTCAGAATTTAATATACCTTTGCACATCAGGGATGTTTCATAATATAGCGATTGGACACGTTCTACTCTGGCATATTTAATAAGACTTGATGCAAGCCTTGAGGACTGTGGATGGTCTGATACATGGGTGTAGCTTTTCCACCTCCTTGATTGTTTGCTGGATTCATGCTGTAACTGTATCAACAAAAATTGTTGTTGCTGTGCGGGTTTTCTGTGGAGTTGTGTCTTCATCATTGGAGCAGCACATGGAGCTCCAGGAGTCTCACCGTTCCATCACTACCTTGACACCAGGAAGATTCTATCCTGGCTTCATCTTCACCATCCATTGACTCAGGGGCTGCCTAAGAAAGTATGCCACCTGATGGCAAGTATCTGCTGCTCCCACCAACATACACACCACCACCACCACCACCCCTCAGTTAAATAGCACCTGTGGTGGCATCCTAATCTTCATCCCCACCTTTCTTTTAAAAATTTAATCCAGATAATTTATTCTGCAACCAAATGAGAACTTATTCCTAAATCTGTATACATGGGTTTTGTTTAAGAGTAAGGTATGCTGGTTAAATGACTCCCAAGCAGTATTTCATTGGCATTCTTCCACAACCCTAGTGCATCTTCAAACATAACTGTGGGTAGAGATCAACTAGCATGAATGCAATTCTTGCAAGTTAGCAACTCCAGCAAAGAGTTATGTGAGAGATTAACTGAGCAGTTCATGAGGTATAAGCTTTTGTGACCTGAAGTTTGCCTTGTTGAATGCACTCAAGGATCTGGAATGTTGACTCCTTAAATACATTAGCTTCTATACCCTCAGTGAGAAACATGTTTAAATTTCTCATCTTGTCAAGTGCTCCCACGCTATGAGAAATTCTGAATCTGAAACATCCTGAATGTCTGCAATCTCTCCTCCCACTTGTGTATAATATTCTACATTATGAACTTTGTGCAACAGTGGTTCAGTATACAATTTACTTCTAGTATGTCAGGAATCCAGTTAAGATATGAGGGTCTCATAAATATACAATAGATATCAGGAAGAGGCTGGGTGGAGATTCACCAAACCAAAGCTGCATCCACATGTTAGCAGCTCAAGATGAGCAAGCACCGTGTTTATTCTCTGGTTTGATGCTCAATGGTTACGTCAATAATATCCTTGTCTGTCCTATCTAGGGGGATATCCTATTAATGGGAGGCATCACATGTGGTACAGGAAGTATGTTACAACAATGTCATGTAAAGATTTCCACCTTGCTTTAAATACGCATTAAGAAAAAATCTACACCACAAGCCTTTCTGCCAAATTCTACCACAAGTGAAAATATTTTGGAGGCTCTTCTGGAAGTTCAAAACAAAACCAAAAACCAGTTTCCTCACTGCTACCCCCAAATGAAAAGATGAAAAATCCACATGTGGTTAGTTAGGACTGCCAACTTTTTTTATTGGCCTTACTCACATGTCCTTAACCTCAACCTGATATGCAAAAACTTAGTGAATGAACAGTTTCTCCACACTTTGTTTTCTTCACATCAGCAAAGGTTCACTTCCTAACTTTCTATACATCAGACTTTTGTTAAAGGCACAGGACCAAAAAAAAACCTGGCAACTCTATTTTTGAACCTGATAACGTTTGAGCGAACCTAGGAAAATATTTGAATAAATAAGTATGGCATGCAAATGTTATTTAAAGACACTTTGAAAACAGTTACAATTTTTTTTCCTGGCAGTTTGGACATTAATAGGACAAACAGTAGCCTGCAGCACCAAAACTACAAAACATGGAACTTTGAAGACTAAGAAATGTATTGTAGGACACACTTTAAAAGAGTCCAATTTGGCCTCAAGTTTTAGATGTTTTGACACCCTATATTTGTTAGACTTTAAGGTACCACTGACCAGACTCTTCGTTATTTTTTCAAAATCAAACAATTATGAGTAAAGTTGTCTTTTCAGTTAAGCTGTTAATACTTCAGGTTACAATTCTGTGCACACTTACTTGGAAGTAAGTCCCACTGAATTCAGCAGGATTAAATTCTAAGTGAATATGCATGGATTACAGAGTTTTGACAATGTTATCATTGTGGAATTATTCACAGTTCTCGATCACGCCCTTGTAACTCTGCAGATATGCACATTCTTTCTCTATTATGAACTCATCCTGCCTACCCACATTTTTTATTTAAGGATTTACAAATAGAATAGTTAGTGAATTCTTCTCTATACATATTTCACTCCTCCTTTGCCATTTGATTTGATATAATCTATAAATAAATGTGGGAAAATTTGACTAAGTTTTCACGTGCACACACACCCCTTGTTATGCACACACACTTTGTTATATTTCATCCTTACCAAAGTAATATCTCAATCTGGTGGCAGCATGTGGAATCCCCAGTATTTGACAAGATTGGCCTGTAGGGTTGGTGACAGTATTTGGGCAACGCTTGCAGTACAATACAGGGTGACCAAAAAAACACAGAACCCACAAATCTTTGAATAAAACTGTTAATTTTAATTTTTCTTCTTTTTTTCTTTCAGGGTATACAAGTTGACTTTGTGCATGAAATATTGGAACAATAATATTCCCCAATATGTCTTGGTCAACCAAGGAAAAGTCATTTTGCGTGGAGGCCTATTTTGCCAACAAATCATACACTGTGGTGCAAGCCAATTTTCGGAGAAAGTTTCAGTGTCGTCATGCTCCATCAAAAAGCAGAATTTTTGACTGGGTTCAGAAGTTCAGAGTATGGGACTGTGCAAAATCTTAATTCTAAAGGTCTGAGGGACACTTATTCTGGTCAGAGGGTGAGTGCTAGAACAGAAAGGAACATTGATGCTGTACGGGAGTGAGGCGGAGCCCAAGGAAATATCTTCGACGACGCAGTCAAGAGCTGGGAATCTCTCGAGAGTCTTTGAGGCGTGCTCTAAAATCAGATCTTCATTTGTATCCTTACCAGATCCAAATAAAGCAAAAACTTACGGAGGCGGACATGGAAAAACGCGTAACCATGTGTGAATAGTTTTGTGACACAATCGAAGACAATCCAGACTTCTTGGATCATGTTTGGTTCTCTGACGAAGCGCACTTTCTGCTATCAGGACATCTTAATAGCAAAAACAATTTTTATTGGGGTACAGCCGCATCGGAGGATGTGTTACAGAAGCCATTACACTCAACAAAGTGCACAGCATGGGTAGCAATTTCTAAAAATGGCATTATCGGTCCATATTGGTATGAAGACAAAAATGAGAGACCTCAAACAGTGAATACAGAGCGCTATGTGGCAGTGCTGAGGAAGTTTTGGGCATCACTAGGACAACGCAGAGGGATAGATCAAGATGAACAGTGGTTCCAGCAAGACGGGGCCATCCCACACACATCAAATGACTCCCTAGCCTGGCTGAGAGAGCAATTTCAGGAGAGACTGATCAGCAGGAAGTGTGACGTTGAGTGGGCGCAGCACTCACCGGACTTGAACCCCCCAGATTTTTATCTGTGGGGGTATCTCAAGGATAATGTGTACCAGAACAACCCTCAAACGATTGGTGAACTGAAAGCAGCAATCACAGCAAAAATCAGGCAAATCCCCAAAGAGGAATGTGTTCGAGTAGTTGACAATTTTGCATGACGTATGCAAGTTTCCCTCCAACGCCATTTGGAGCATATTTTGGAAAGAACATGACTTTTATGCAAAGCGACCAAGATAACTGAAACTTTGGGGAATAATCGTACACAGATTGAAGTTTGAGTCCAGTAAGTTTCTTGAAATTTACTGGACCTTTGTAGGATTTAATCAAATTTTTATGGGTTCTGTTTTTTGGGGGTCACCCTGTATGTGCCGTGGACCCATATAGCTTAGTTGGCTGGGTTGGCTGAGTAACCGGTGCTGGTGGTGCTAGGGGCAATGGAAGGTGATGGACCTGCTCACTGAGCCTGCCTCCTGCCTCCTTTCTTTTCTCCTTCTTTCTACTGTCTCTTTACACAAAACAAGAAGTGTGGAATGCACTGGGAATGCTAGGACCATGCTCTCCAAAGTTCCTGGTTTGTCTAAAGCAACTATGAAGAAGGAGAAAGATAAGAGAGTAGGAGACAGTACTGCCTTCTGATTTGCTTCCTGTTCGATTTTAGCATGCGGGAAGCAAATTGGAGTGGCTTCATCTGTGGTGGACTGCAGAGAGGTAGCAGCAGAGTCAGGGTGAAAGGCACCACAAATCCTTTTGTTGCTACCCGAAGTTTGTTGCTCAGTGCAAGCTGCAATAGTCATCTTGCAACACCCTTGGGACTCCTGTGGGTGATGCAGAAGATAAGGTGGTGGAGCGCAGCTACTGCAAGCAACCCAAGGTCCTGTGTCCCCTATGCTTTATGCTACATAATTGTGTGAGCATATAAATGTTGTTAAGGCTTTTTATAACAGCATATAAATGTTGTTAAGGATCAAAAACAGTAGATAGCCACTTTTAATGAGGCCTCATACCCCTTTGTGTTAACTAGCTTGTAGCTTAGTGTTTCTCAGACTGTGGGTGGGTGACTGTGACCCACTAGGTGGGTCGTGAGTCAATTTCAGGTGGGTCTCCATTCACTTCCATATTTTATTTTTATTAGACTTAATACCACCATGGTATGTGCCTGCATTTGGGGACATGTTACAGACCTGTACTTTGAACAGGCTACTCTGTATATGCTCTGAACAATGATAGTCAATGGGACTTACTCCTGGGTAAGTGTGGGTAGGATTGCAGTGTAGGACTGTTAAAAATGTTCCTGCTTGATGATGTCACTTCTGGTCATGACATCACTTCTGGTGGGTCTTGACAGATTCTCATTCTAAAAAGTGGGTCCTGGTGTTAAATGTGAGAGAACCACTGTTGTAGCTAACAGAGGACAAGTTAAAAATCTTAGCACATTTAAATCACATGAGTCCATAGAGTCATGTCTTCATCTGGTGTGGGTTAGGCCCATTTTCATATCAGTAAACCATGTGGAGTCATACCAGCTAGCCCAGTGTTTCCAGTTTTCTGGGTGGGATGATTCCATAGTATCAGAGTAGGTAATCAGACAACTGGATGTCTCCGTTGATTCATCTGAACTTACCAGTTTGACAATGATTGTTCTAAAATAGCTTGGCACTGTATCAACTATGTTACAGGAAAACATTAGGCTTATTAATGCGTCAATGGAATTTCATTCTCCATGCTGCTCCTCCCTGTTCCAGCCTTCAATACCTTACTTTTCCCCTCCCACTTGCATGTGTATGTCTGTTGTGTGAACAACTGCATCAATGTTTTATCTGCTTCAAAGTCAGCCTATATAACAAAGGATCTCAGGAGGGGTTTCTTCTCTGCTGCATTTTAAACATGGCTTCAAAGGTTCCTCACTGGCAAAGCTATCTTCAGGTGATTCAGTCCCGTGAGCGCCTGAGAGTGGAGCATTTCCAGAAGGCAGAGAACATTTTGCTCATTGTACTGGAGAGAGTCAATGCCATGGACCCAAGGTTTATAGTGGATTACTCCAGAAACTTGGAAGCCTTGGAATTTGCCCTTTCTGCTGCAGAGGATGAAGTCACCATGGAGGTCCCCTTGAGCATTGATGCTGATGCTCTCTTAGTGCACGAGTGTTCAGGCGAACAGAGTGACTCTGAAAAGGAGACACATGGGAACAACCAGCTGCCAGGCTCTTGCTGTTTAGGGGTACCCAAAGAAGAATCTCACCTGGAAAACTGGACCAAAGAAGATGTATTCAGTGCAGTGGGAAGTACTGAATCCTGTGGGCATGTTGTGCCAGGAAAGATCCTTTGTCTTCTGAAAGATTTGGTTGTTGCTGCCATTGTTCATTGCAAGTGCCAGTCACTCATTAAGCCAGGTATTGTATAAGAGGGAAACAGAAGCATGTGTGTGTCAGAGAGAGAGAGAGAGAGCGAATGTGGATGGGATAGATGGAAAGAGAAGAAAAGAACTATGAAAGGAGGTCTGCTACAACAGGAGGGCTGCTACAGATAACTTTATGGCACAAACATGTCCAGTTAGAAGTAAGTTCCATTGTGTTGAATTGGGCTTACTCCCAGGAACAAGTGTATAGGAATTGCAACCTTAGTAGTGTCTTGTGTATGTTATCTAACATATCCTCAGATATGTTCTAAAATATATATGATTTTTGTAGGTATGCTAGAAAATTCATCAGATGCTTGTCTGCAAATGCAACATGACAAGCTGCAGTAGGAGGCTCGGCTTAGTGGGCAGAGCTCCAGTGTGTGCTTTTTGCAAGCTCAAGAAAGCCATCCCACCTGCCCTGAACCTCTTACCTGTGTTTGTCATGTTGCAACTGGCCTCCCAACCCAGAGGTAACTGGGTCATCACCAGTTCCTTCCAGTGGTACTTTGAATAGGTGGTCCACGTGGGTGGAATGGCGGAGGACAAATGTGGAGAAACACTGCTTTAGACTAATACATTCTGGGATCTGGAACAGATACACAGTGCGACTCTGAATTTGCTTCCTTAGAAGGAACATCCAAGTAGGTGCATTTGGCATTGAGGCTTCAGTATGTGTTTTGTGCCCAAAGGGTGTTTTCCTCAGACACAAGCTGCCTTGAATTGTTTAAGACATGGCGAGGCACAAAATGTTAAATAAACAAACTGTGCACACCCTCACTCGTACAATCACCGTAGTGGTACTGGAAAAGGCGGAATGCTGTAGGACTGGAGAGGGGGATCCTTCCTGTACAAGCAAAATGTCCTCTAACCGCATAACAGCTTTTGTCCAGTATTACCACAGTTTTTATTTCTGTCTTTATTTACAAAATCTCAAGCTATTTCTTGTACTGTGCTTGAAACTAACCAACATTGATGTGGCTATTGATACTGTGTTCAGCACTAGCCAGAAACAAGTGCACCCTACTCACGCACCTCAATACAAGAAGTAGCTTGAGCTTTTGTAAATAAAGGAAATAACAACAGTAGTATCCCCCTCAGAAGGAAGATAAGCAGGGATGCTTCCCCTCATCTCGCCAAGCCTAAGCATGTCTACTCAGAATTGACTCCCATTATTGGCAATGGGGCTTACTCCCAGGTAAGGGTAGACAGAATTGCAGCCTAAGAGAAAAGTAAGAAGAGGGGAAGGGTGCACATCAGAGAAGCAGCTGGGGGAGCAGCACTCTCCCTGGGTGCTTCCCCGCCCCCCACATGCCAGGCTTGCCCTCACTCCCCCTCCCCTGGCTGCTCTCTCGGCAGCCAGGCAACCAGGGATCCCCCCTCACCCCAGCAAAGATATAAAGAGAGGACATGCTAGCCAGGGCAGGAAAGGATTGTGGCTTCCAGGTGATTTCAGAGAGGGAGAGAAGTTGTGATGCAGAGGACGAGAACGGCATTGGGGTGGCGGCGATGCTGCTTTCAAGGCAGACTCACAAGAGGGGAGATCGCCGGGGTCTGCCTCTACTCACCCAAGCCCTGTGTTCAGGTCTCCGCCTACACTCTCCAGCCCAGTCCAGCTGCGGGGGGGGGGGGGGGAGTTGCTCTGTCTTGCAACCCCAAGGCAGCCCATCCCATCAAAGCAGCCAAGCTGACAAAGATTGGTGGAGAGAAACCTGGCTAGCTTGTCCACATCTCTCCTGGTCCTTCTTTGCCTGCAATTCAAGCCTGCACTCTGCGATTGGCCCCCTGAGGGAAGCCTGCAAGTGCAGAGGGAGGTCCATATGGAATGCAGCAGCATGCTTTCTGGGGAAGAGTGGCACGCTGCTTTCTTTGCACATGTGCAAGCCACTCTTAGTTACGTCTCAATGCCGGGAAGCTTAAAATGGCGATGCCTAGGCTTTGCCCACTTCCAAAATGGCACTGTCTAGGTCTTTTGCCATCTTCCAAGATGGCTGCCACCAGCTTCTCGCGACCCACCAGAAATCGGATCGTGACCCACCAAGTGGGTCCCGACCCACAGTTTGAGAACCACTGGCATAGTGCATAGGGCAGGCTGCTTGATTATGGGCTCTTGTATAACTGTACTCAGAGACAGTGCATATCTTCACAATGCCTGACTTGCAGCCTGAATGCTACCACTGTGCACATAATGCCCTTGCACACACACACACACACACACACACACACACATCCCCATGGGTGGGAGGGCAGGCAAACAAACAGGCAGTCCTTGGCTACTTATTCTCAGTTATCATGATAGCCAAACTCACAATATATTTTTTTCTGGAGGCCTGACTCTACATTCTCCCCTTGGAAATGCACACAAATTTGTGGTTCCACGAGTCCTGGCCTGTTGGTAAGTCTTTTCTCATCAGAGCAAAAGCCTGGACTAGGTTTCTACTTGCACAGAGCCACAAGCAGATCTCTTGATCTGTCTGTTTTTTTTCAGTCTGTTCTTTGCTGCCGTTACACCCCATGGCCATGTTGTCTCATTGTGTCAGTCCAGGTGTGTATGTTTAAGAAGGAAAGAATTCAAAGAAATAATTCCAACAAAATGAATCAAGGGCACATAGCATTGCCAAGCCTCATGACCTGGCCCAGAGCTTTGAGGTTCAGAACTCTTCATAATCCCTGGAGTCAAGTTTGACCATGTGAGTGGTGATGGGGTTTTGAACATTATATGGCATTATTGCAGGATACTGGGACAATATCTATGTATTTAAGGGTTTTACCCGTTGTGGTAATGCAGGAAGGGCAATATATTATTATCTATCGTTGTATCTGCTAGAAAATGATAGGTGTTCTTGTTTGATACAAGGAAGCAGACATGATTTTCTGGACCTGATACAACCTTTGTTCTTGGCTGTACCTTTTCCCCAGACATGACCCAGAGGTAGGAAAAAGGGAATATCAAGATATGCACTTGGGAAAGGAAGCCTGCTTGACAGAGGGCTGGATTGGATTATACTTCTCCTGCCAAACCTGCTCTGCTTGATTACGGATTTATATGCCCATATGTTTGTCCCCCATGTTATTCACAACCCAACCCACCATAATTCCCTGCATGGCAATGCAGTGGTACCAATGTGGCACTCATTGTATTATATAGGGGAGTTCTGGCCTCTGGAGACCTCCTCAGGGCAAGAAAATATTTGTTCCCTTGCCCCTGGATAAACCCACACCAGCCTGGTGGGTCTTCATGGACCTGCACCAGCAATATTGCTGGTACAGGTCCACACAGACCTGTGACAGGGGATTGAGCCCAAAAAGGAAAGTTTGGATTTGGAGAACATAGCTGCCACCTAACCTGCCCCCTTTCTAGTCCTGATCTGCCCTTCTCCCCATCCCTGTTGCAGCTCAGTTGTTGCATGGCTGTTTTGTGATTTAGCTTTGATTAAAACAACTTTAATTGTAAATCTGTAACTGTAAATCCCTTTTCTTCTCAGTCGCTTCTCAATCTCTTTCCTTTGTTCTCATCACATCTCAGAAATAACCCTTCTCTTTCTGGAAAGGAACTGAGAAGAACTACACAACCTGAGTGTGCAGAGATTCAAAATTCAGCTCTCTCCTGTTATCTCTACTACCCAGCACAGACTGCATGACAACACCATTTCTCATGTCAGAGCTTAGGCACTCTGAGGAAATATAGTAGAGGGTGTAATTGGAAGCTTACCAGTGTAATAAAATAAAATAAAATCCTGTACTAGTGGGAAAGACAGGGAAGAACAGAATTGGTGCCAGACGTTCAATGGCTGTGAATCCATTTTTCCACTCCCAGAATGTCCATCATTGGTAGATTCTTTCTTAGCAGTTTAGATCCAGCTGTGCAAGGCTTGCTTCTGTAACCTGACTTCTTGTTGGTATGAGCATTTGGAAAAGGTGGCCCTTTTTACACTTAAATCACGATTATCTAGACATTCTGGTTTTTAGGCATCCCAGACATCCAGAATACGGTATAGTGTATGTAATACGTATACAACCTGTGCCTACAAGCTGTTCCGCAAATAGCTAAATGACAGGAGCCAAATTGAAGTTGTTGCAATAATGTTAAATGAATAGGCTGGTAAAAATTTCCTAGCAACCTGTCAATTAAACAGAGGCAGAGATACTGAGATACAAGTGGTAACAAGAACCAATGTTTCACTTTTAATATTGTATCATACGATTTCCTTGTTTTCCCTTTGGTTCTATTTGTTTGGTTCTGAGGCGTGCTTTGAGGCACAATTTTCAGGAAGTGCACTTTTCAGAAATTATGTAATAGAGGGGAATACTGAATAAGAAGAAATCAAAACAAAGTTCAAAGAAAGAATCCCAGAAAGGAGCGGGGAGGGGATACGTTGACTAAAACGCAGAGACAATAAGTAAACAACTTATTCAGTAATTATGGGTGAGTCAAGTTGTTGACTGGACTGCAGATAGTTAGGAAGTTGAAAAGAATGTGAAAAGATGGTTAGAAAAACATTGTTTGGAAAAAGTGCTTAGAAGTTAGCTACTTCAGTGATGAGGTATAATCCTTGACTCAGGATCCAATCCAATGCAGTGCTATCGCTGTCAGAGCTAGCATTTCAACTGTGGTACCCACTTCTGGTGACCCGGAAACACTCATAACTGTATGCTTCTGGACTGCCACTGGAGATGCCATGGAGGCCCTGTGTATGATGGTGATGTGAAGAAGGCCAACACCAATAAGTCAGCAGGAGATAATGTAATAGAGGAGGGTGGAGGTGTTTTGGAAGTAGGAGGGGGTGACTTGAACCCAATGCTTTCCCCTGCAGTGGCGGCCAATACACCCCCGGTGTCTCCTTGGAGTTGTGCCAGCTAAAAAGCTGAGATGGGTCTGAGGAAACACATTGGTGGTCACAGGGCTTACTGAGGGGTAAGGGAAAATTATTCCCTTTTCCCCTCCCAATTGTCCCAGCACCACCACCAGAGCATGCAGCAAAGCCTGGGGAAAGCATCAGATACACATCAGTGAGAGTTTTGCAGTTGGCTTAATAGGGGAGGGGCAGATATTTTGTGGCCAGCAATGCACAATGATTACATAGAAAACCTTGGGTTTATATAGATAGGGGGCACAGTCCAGCAAAATAGTCCAGTTGCAGTTAAGTCCCACTGAAAGCAAAGCCAAGGAACTGGAGTTGCAATGTGTTTTTCTTTTGATTTCAGTGGGACTTAGCTGAAATTGAATTTTGCTGGGCAATGTTTAGGGCATATTCCAATTGGCAGTCATGGATGCTACATTTTTTTTTTTAACAGATATAATTTGCAAATCATGCTATTTACCATTTATACTACTATGGATGTGCATTGGTTACTTTTTGTCAGTTCTAATATCAGTGCTAATTCCCAGAGGATGTAAGAATCCATAGGACTAGGGCTGGAGTAAGAGACTGAAGAAGCACAGGAAGGTGTGCAGATCTACAATCCTGATATTGTAATTGCTTTCATTCGTTTGTTCTTTTCATTTGTCAGGTGAACTCCAGGCTGAGAGGCTAAAGGAAGATGACATGAACCTTCCTTTGCTGGTGTCCAGTGGCTGGAAAATGATCTGCTTCAACATTGTCCCTGTAATGAGGAGAAAGCAGGGTGCTTTGAAACTCAACAGTTGGCAAGAGAGAGGTTTTCCACAAGGCAGCATGAAGAAAATTGCTCAGGAGGCTGACTACATCCCTGCCAGTTACTATCATTGGAGGTAAGCGTGTGACTAAGCTGTTCCCATTGGATGCTATCTTGGGGGAAGACACTGTTTTAGAAGGGTACATCTTTTAGAACCTCTGAGATTGAATGTGTCCTCAGCAGTATACTTGTGGGGCATCAAGGACTTTCCTTGTGCAGGCAGGGGGTAGACTTCTGGAAGACCTATATGCTGACCACTGGAAGGTGTATTCCATGTTGCTTAGCACAAACCTTTCTTCTGTGCCTGTGCTCATGAGGGCTGGAAGTATATTTCATTTTAAATGAAAGCAGGAGTTCAATGAATTCTACCAATCTTCTTTCCCTTTTGGTATAACTCTGAAAAGTTCTAGGTTTTTTCTAAGATACAACAGGACTTACATATGCATAGGATTGTGCTGTCAGAGTTTTCCAGCTGAAGGCTATTCTGTTAAGAATAAGGGTTTTGCTAGATAACTCAATGTGTCTATAATTCGGTGGTAACTTGGATTCAACCAAACAATGTTAGTTACTGTAGCATCCTAAACTATGTTTGATAGCCTTTACTTTGAAACTGTTCAAGAAGATTGCTCTATAGCTTCCTAGGTGACATCTTCAGACATGAGGATCACCAGCATTGTTTGCTCATAAATGTCTCTGGAGGGTGGGAATCAAGGAGAATGACAGCCTGGGTAGATGATATACGTTGTTAAAAATGAAGCAGTTGCTATTTTAAATCTTAATTGCTATGCTTTTCATGCTGGAATGTACAAGATGTAACCATTTCTGTTTGGAAAGGTGTGGTCATTCTATTGGAATGAGAGTTACATCAGACCTCGTTCTTTATGTCATCTGATACCAAAATATAACCCTAACTCAGTCCTTCCTTCTCAAAATGGAAGTTCATGCCTATAGTTGCAGAAGGAAATAGCAGATATTTTTTTTCTGATTTGCTCCCTCACCAGATACCTTGTGCTTCACCTTAAGATACTGGTTTTCTCCATCATTTCACTCTGTGGAGGATTTGACAGAGTAGCCCACTTCAGTCTGGAAAATGCTGTGACTCTTGCAAAGATATTGTCAGTAGAGAGCTGGGCCAGAAGAAGGTTTTATGTATTTCAATATATAAATGAACAGGATTATATATCTATTGGTCTTTCTTTCTGTTCCTTGGAGGGAGAATTTGAAAAATGGTCCTGGGTATAGCTATGCAGTTTAAATCAGATATATGCTACTGAGTACTGTTATAAACAGATGAACTGGTGGGTGGTGGATGAATGAACAGCTAATCCTAGCTGCTTGGGTAAGATCTTGCCAGAAGGTCTCATTGGGAGATTACAATGCATTATAATCATTGTAATCTCATTATAGTCTCATTGTAATCTCATTGGGAGATTACAACACAAGGCTACAATCTTGTGATCGAAAGCAACCTTGCATCCAAATGTTTAAAAGTCTGCTTACTGGCAAGCAAAAACCAAAATTAAAATCTTCATGTATTAAATTACTCAACTTGTAAATAAGAAATAATACCCTTTCCTCATAAAGATGCTTACTCACTGTTTTTAACCCTGTGTTTCTGTTGCAGATGAATTGCAGTTAGACACCTTGAGGGTTTTTTTCACAATAAGTATCTCTGTTCAATGTATGAACAAGATGTATCTCCCAGAAAAGTTAGCTCTAAGAAGAGGCAAAGGTTTTTCCTGAATAGACATGAAAGACAATGGGTGGGATAGCCTCACCCACAATCCAGACCACACACCTGTCAGGAAAATGATTACAGAATAAAGGAGGGTATGGGTTTAAACATATTTCTGACTGATTTACATGTTACATCTTTCAAGGTATTTGCAGATGTGGGAGTGACACAAAGTTCTGCACACCTTCAACAAATATGTGGAGTTCAATTTTGTGTAATTTATATAAAACACACACACAAAGTCTTGTGTGCCTAGCCCAACTTTGTAGACCTTTGTAGACCTTGGCTACAGGCAAATCTGTGCACTTTGGAACTCATTCAGGAACTTAAAAAAACCTGTAACTGTTTCTGGCTGAGATTTCTGTGTTATGTGTTGTGTGTTTATGTTCCATGTTCATTCTGAAATAATGTGTCCCTTAAAATAAAGAAAAAGCTGTTATCCCCACAGTTCCTATATAAGCCCTTGAAGTTCTCTGCTCAGAGGGGCACCAGCTTGGCATGTGAATTTGCTAAGATTATAGTCGGCATGTGTCAACAATCTGCCTGTATGGATCAGTGGGAGCTTTGACACTGTATTCCATTAGTGCAAAATGAGACTCTATACTGAAGCACAATCAAGTATGTAAATAGAAATATGAAGTGACACCTTGCTCTTGTTAGGTACTCGACTAATCGCTCAGTCCTGAAGCTCGTCCAAATTGTGGGCACCCTAAAAGGTTATCGTTTGGACAGCCTCCGCCTCCTTGACCAAGTCAACCATGAGCACTGGAGAGAGGAAGGCAAGAAAAAAGGGCTCACATTTCATCACTTGAAGGTACGGTTTTCTGGATTGCTAATCCTATAACTGTGACTCTCTTAATGGTTTTGTTGCAGGAAAGCAGTGGTTTGTTGTATTACTGTAGCTAAAACTGCTTTATACTTTGCAGCTATGCCCAACAGGCGATTTTAAAAAACCCCATTCTTGCTACTAAGTAACACTGGGGCAGGGTTGTGAGGTCATTTCCTGTACATGTGTGTATCACTTAACAACTGGGATATGTTCTCCAATTCCTTTTGTTATGCGATTAGGTCATTAAGTGAACATTAAGCCCAATCTAGTGCCTTTGTTGTGTAAACAGACACTCCCAGCCAGACTCTAGCTGGCTGCACAGGCTACTGGAGATAGATTGCCTCTTCTTTGCATTAAGAGCCTCTTTGGTGTGTAAACAGACAATCTGTTGCAGGCTATGGGAGACCTGACTGCCTCATTAAGAGCTTCTTTGTTGTGCTTTGACCACGGTGTATATGTGGTCCGTTGTTAAGCGGAAGATTTGTTAAGCGACACACAACTGTACTGTACTTGATTCTTTAAGTAGCTTCTAAAACAATGCATACGGTTCCATGTTCCTTCTGTCTCTCATTGGTTTCATGAAAAACTAGAGTACTGGTTTATTTTTTTTTACCTCAGGTTTTACAAAAATAAAAATACAAAATAACAGAACAAGAAAAAAATAAAATGTAGGAAAACATCATTGTAGTGCTCCACATGTTATATTGTGTTAAGGCTGTGCAGTATGTTTTTTGTATTGCTGCAATGTCACACTTGCACTTTTAGAAGGGTCTCAATATGCTAACAGCAGAAGATCCTATGCTGTTGGATGGTTTATATTTCAATTTTTGGGCAAGTTCCACTCCAGATTAGAGAGCATGAAGCAGCAGAATGTGTTTTCCAAACCTGGAGGTATGCCATGTGAATATGACTAAAATATGCAACGTGTCCCTCAAAACGGCCACGGTGCCACGCCAATCTTTAAAAAGGGAAAGAGGGGGGACCTGGGAAACTATAGGCCGGTCAGCCTAACATCTATACCGGGTAAGATGGTGGAATGCCTCATCAAAGATAGAATCTCAAAACACATAGACGAACAAGCCTTGCTGAGGGAGAATCAGCATGGCTTCTGTAAGGGTAAGTCTTGCCTCATAAACTTTTAGAATTCTTTGAAAAGGTCAATAGGCATGTGGATGCGGGAGAACCCGTGGACATTATATATCTGGACTTTCAGAAGGCGTTCAACACGGTCCCTCACCAAAGGCTACTGAAAAAACTCCACAGTCAGGGAATTAAAGGGCAAGTCCTCTCCTGGATTGAGAACTGGTTGAAGACCAGGAAACAGAGAGTGGGTGTCAATGGGCAATTTTCACAATGGAGGGAGGTGAAAAGCGATGTGCCCCAAGGATCTGTCCTGGGACCAGTGCTCTTCAACCTCTTCTTAAATGACCTGGAGACAGGGTTGAGCAGTGAGGTGGCCAGGTTTGCAGATGACACCAAACTTTTCTGAGTGGTGAAGACTAGAAGTGATTGTGAGGAGCTCCAGAAGGATCTCTCCAAACTGGCAGAATGGGCAGCAAAATGGTAGATGCATTTCAATGTCAGTAAGTGTAATGTCGTGCACATTGGGGCAAAAAATCAAAACTTCACATATAGGCTAATGGGTTCTGAGCTATCTGTGACAGATCAGGAGAGAGATCTTGGGGTGGTGGTGGACAAGTCGATGAAAGTGTCAACCCAATGTGCGGCGGCAGTAAAGAAAGCCAATTCCATGCTTGGGATCATTAGAAAAGGTATTGAGAACAAAACAGCTAATATTATAATGCCATTGTACAAATCTATGGTAAGGCCACACCTGGAGTATTGTGTCCAGTTCTGGTCGCCACATCTCAAAAAGGATACATTGGAAATGGAAAAGGTGCAAAAGAGAGCGACTAAGATGATTGCTGGGCTGGGGCACCTCCTTATGAGGAAAGGCTATGGCGTTTGGGCCTCTTCAGCCTAGAAAAAGACATCTGAGGGGGGACATGATTGAGACATTCAAAATTATGCATGGGAAGGATAAAGTGGATAGAGAGATGCTCTTTACACTCTCACATAACACCAGAACCGGGGACATCCACTAAAATTGAGTGTTGGGAGAGTTAGGACAGACAAAAGAAAATATTTCTTTACTCAGCGTGTGGTCGGTCTGTGGAACTCCTTGCCACAGGATGTGGTGACGGCATCTGGCCTGGATGCCTTTAAAAGCGGATTGGGCAAGTTTCTGGAGGAAAAATCCATTACTGGTTATAAGCCATGATGTATATGTGCAACCTCCTGATTTTAGAAATGGGCTATGTCTGATGCAAGGGAGGGCACCAGGATGCAGGTCTCTTGTTATCAGGTGTGCTCCCTGGGGAATTTGGTGGGGTTGCTGTGAGATACAGGAAACTGGACTAGATGGGCCTATGGCCTGATCCAGTGGAGCTGTTCTTATGTTCATGTGATTTGTGGGCATTTTACCTCATTAGCTTTTGCACCTTTTAATTCTGGCTAGTTCTCATATCAGTCTTGGGAGGAAGTCAGTTCAAACCAGAAAGATTTTCAATTTATATCTTATTTTTGTTTTGCTTTGTTTGCAATTCTGCTCTGTGGTTGGTCTGTATTGACCTCAACATCATGAGTTGCTTTGATATGGGGAGTGACCACGGTCCAGTAGAAGAGCTTTACATGCAGAAAGTCCCAGTTTCAATCCCCAGCACCTCCCCGTCAGACAGAGAAAACAATCCTATCTGAAAGCCGGGAGAGTCACTGCCAAACAGCGTCAGTGATTCTGAGGTAGACGGACCAATGGTCTGCCCCAGTACAAGACAAGAACTTATAGTATCAGTATTCTTATACATACAACTCTCACAGTGTTCTATCTTGCTTCTCATATTGCCCAATCCTATAAGGTCAATCCACCTGCAGACTGAGCATTCTGCCAGCAGAGACTGCCTTACAGTTGTTGTAAAACTGTCTCTAACATCGCTCAAAGCCATGTACTGTTGGAGTGCTGGCAGGGAGGCCTGGTCACATTTTCTTGTTAAATGTTTCAATGACAGATTTGAAACTTCTGTTCTACTTTGCTTTTAAAAGTTGTTCATGTCTCATTCTAGATGGTGTTGCTGTGGGCCACTCACTTTTTCCCTTCCCCTGAAGACTGGATGGATATAGAAGGGTCAGTGTATCGTCTTCTGGTAATCCTGCTTTGCTGCTTGGTGACCAAAAATCTCCCGCATTTCTTGTATCCAGAACAAAATCTATTCCAGGGAGATGGGCTAGACCTGAACTCTTTGTACTCCAAAGTGGAGACTTTTGCTAGCAGTCCTGAGCATTTCCTGAGGTTCCATTTTGCCATAAGAGAAAACAACATGCACCAGCAGAAGGACAATGGCCTCAAAGCCTTACTTCATTTCCCAGCAGAAGAGAAAGCCTACTGGGATACTGCCTTCTTTGATATGCTGCTGCATAAGGTAAGCTGATATTTACAAGCAGAGATTCAGATTCAGTTCTGCCCTATGAATGAAATCAAGGCTTGATTCCCCTTGATTCCCAGGGTTAAAGGTTAAAGGTTGATTTAGATCAGCCGTTTTCAACCACTGTACTGTGGCACACTGGTGTGCCGCCAATAGTCCCCAGGTGTGCCGCGGAAGTTTGGTGGAGGGTCATTTATTAATAGGACCATTGGGGATATGAGCCCCCCACCAACAGCAAGGTGTGCCTTGTCAATTGTCCCAAAACTAATGATGTGCCTTGACAATTTTAGTACCTTGTCAGTGTGCCATGAGACGAAAAAGGTTGAAAATCACTGATTTAGATGACCCATTAACAAGTGACCCATTAACTAGTTCAAGTGGCTAGTAATAAGTTAACCATGGGCAAGCTTTCTTTTACAAAAATATGAACACGAAGTAATTTCAGATGTGACCACATCACCATGCGATGTGAAATTAATACATGTAGGGTTGGCTTCATGTTCAAGAGGCACCTGATAAAGCACCCTGTGCTCCCCCGTGGTGGTCATCTCCAACCTGCTGGGCTTACTGGTAGTAAGTGACAGCTGCAGCACTCCTCTCTTTTCCATGACCATCATGGGGCTTACTAAGCAACAGCGATAGCAGTGACAACAGCGGCACTGGTTGGCACTCTTATCTACCATGACTGGAGTGGAGATGCTGTTTTAATTTCCCACAATACTCTGGTTTCCCTAACATAGCATTGCTCTGGAGTGACTTTATGTTGGAAGTTGAGGCACTATGGGAAAATTAAAATTGCATCCCCACTCCAGCCACAGTGGCACTAATAGGAACACCTGTAAGGATTGGGGCCCAGTAGAGGTAGAAGGTATCAGAGGTAGTGGACCCTCTTATGGTCTTGGGACCCCAGCATTTGCCAAGGGTGCCATGTGCTGATGCCAACTCTGAACAGATTATCAAATCGTTGGGTGACCGATTGCTCTAACATCTACTACCATACAAGGTTTTAACATACTGGGTGATTGAGGACCCAGTCCTATCCAACTTTCCAGGGCTGATGAAGCTGTGCCAATGGGGTATGTGCTGCATCTGAGAGTGATGAAGTAGTCATTGAGGCCTCCTCAAGGAAAGGGAATGTTTGTTACCTTATCTCAGGGCTGCACTGTGGCTGCATTGGTGTTGGAAAGTTGGAAAGGACTGGACTTTGAGGCTGCAATCCTGTCCACACTTTCCTGAAAGCAAGCCCATTTGAACACAACAGAATTTATTTCTGAGCATTCCTAGGATTGTACCCTGAACCTTTAATCAGCCAATATTCAATTAGATGTTTACAGTCTAAATTTCACAAACTTGACCTGACATTGAGAATGAAGTTTTTTTCTTTAAACTCATATTTCAACATAGTTATTTCTAAACAGATATCTTGAAAAATAAAAATGTGCCAGATTTGAAATCTAGATGCCTATAACTCCCTGAAGAAGTGTTATGACATGAGTTATCAAAACATCTCATTGGTTTAATTAACTTGGCTTAGCTTCATTGTAAGACATGTAATTCAAGCTATCCCTTAGGCTACTGGGAAGAGTTAACAGTGTGACTAACTGAAATATGGGTATGAAGGGAAAACATACACAATTAGAAGTCACATCCACACTAACAGCTCTTTCATGCCTCAGCTTGCAGCCCAGAGGCTAGAGGCTATGTTGTCTTTCTTCAGTGTCAAGAAGCAGGTTATTTATCATAGGGATCTGCAGTTAACTGAAATTCATGTTAGATGTTCTCTGTGGCCCTGGCAATCAATGCTGTGGAGGCTGGCACAGCTGGCTGGTTCACTGGTCCACCTGAATTCTCATGAGAGTTTGAGGCAGCCTGGGGCAGATTGGTGTATCATGGACACTTGTCCCAGTCCCACTGGTGTAAAAGGCCCGTAGGATTGGGCAGTAAGTCTTTTTTTTGACTCTGCTCTGTTTTTTAATGTATCCACCTTGGATTTTTGACATTTTAAAACTGCCCTTCTCTTTGTTTGTATATTTTTAGTTGCTTTTCTAATATTTCTGTGAGATTGTGGATATATTGTTTTATATTGGTGTGTGTATATATGTGTGTGTGTGTGTGTGTGTGTGTGTGTGTGTGTGTGTGTGTGTATTGTTTTCTATTTTATGATGAGTTGCCTTGATGGTTCTCTAAATGGCTTGCAAGGTTTTGCCAGATACAAATGATTTGAATGAATAAAGAATAAATTTATTCTTTTATATCCAACATGCTCTCAGTATAGGATTGCATGTGGACTGTCTAGAACTGAAATGAGAAGTTGTGGTTGTGATTACATTGGCCTGGAGGTCATGACCATGAGAAAATGAAGTGGGAAGTAGGACCAACCAAACCCCTCAGAGATATTTCCTGACTAACCTGTTCAGACGTTTTAGGAGGCTGCAGTTCTGCTGGAGCAGGGAAGGAAAGGAGAATTCTTTTCATATTGCACTGCCTTGAAGCACATGCTTCTGCTTCTTACGATAGCAATTGACAGTTGTAAGAAGAAAAGATAGAAACTTGATGTTAAAGGGAGGCACTACAAGGCAACAGGCCAGAAATTTCCATGGTGATTGAGTGACAAAGCTGGTAAGACTGGGACAGTGTGAACTCATGTGGGCAAAACTGCAGTAGCATCCCATTGGGTTCTGGAGGCACACTGATAGGTATGTAGTAAAACAGGTGTGCAGGACCTCCCTGCAGGAAAAGGTTGGTTATGCATCATATAGGCGTGTATATATTATGTGCATATGTGCCGGGGGGGGGGGGGAGCTCCATCAGGGATCAACAGGGATAGACAGGACAGGTATGGAGAAGCTATGAGGCCCATGAGATCAATGTAGGGAAGAGGATGAGCTACATTTTAATATCTTGCCCAAGGAAGTCAAAAAGCCTAAGATCAGCCACCTTGGGGAGCCCTTACTACTCAGATAGGAACCTCTCCCCTTTTCTGCTATTTACTGGCTTTCAGTAATCAGAAATAAGTGCAGGGATGCATGCAGACAAAGTTGTCCATCACAGCTCAAGAGTTACCAGCAGCTAATTGTTGTATAGGGATAGCAGCTGTATATGTGCAGGCCTGTTCAGAACATTTCGTGTTTTGTGATGGCTGCAGTGGTGAAGATATTAGGAATGTCATTCCATTTAACACCTAAATGTTTGTTCAGTTTCAGATGTACCAGATTAAGGACACACAGCGGATCTCTGCTATGACTAGCATCCTAACAAAAACCAAGAAAATGGTGAACAATCAGAGCTGAAAACATCATCTGCCACCATAGAGCTCCATGCCTGAATAGACTTCCTTCATGTTTAGCTTATTTCCTAGGATCAAAATCATCTGCTGATGACTTGAGTTCATGGCTCCCATAATCTTTTTATCAGGGACAGAGCAGACAACAAAAGACAGCTTGTGGCTTTCTCCAGGTGACAAATTAGGGATAATAGTCCAATTTTCTGTCTGCTGTCCTATATAGAGTAAGTGAACTCACAGAGTAGTGGTATTTTTTTTTCTTGTACACTGTACTGTAGTGTATTATTACAAGGTGAAAGTACAGACTAAGACTTTCTGAGTCTCAGGAAGAAAAAAATGGCTTGTAGAACTAAAAGATGAAGAAGCAAGGGATCTCCAGGTGGGATGGCTTTAGTTTAATCACATTTCCAAGACTGGAAAGAACAAGGCAGCAGATCTATTGGCATTCTTGCAACTTCCTCTGGTTCATCTTTTGTTAAGGCTCAAGATATGAGAAAAGATGAGCAACACATATGGTTCCTGCAGTGCATGGACTGCTCGCTCCAGAAGGAAGCTCTGCAACTGGGTAGCAACTTCTGTTTTTCCTAGCATCGATCTATGAAATTTATGGTGCATCTGAGAAGAGTGTGCTTTGTATTTTAAGTGCATGATTTGGGGTGCAGAAAGGCTTCACTTCAGCAGCTGTTCTGGGAACTATGATCCAGTCTCATAATATTCCCTGACATTTACTTTTGTAAGTTATGGTGCTTTGTTGCAAGTAGAGCCTTACAAAAAGCTACACTGGGCCATATATAATTTTTGTTATTGCCGTAGAATATTATATGCTGTATTTTTCTGTATATGAAGAATTTATGAATTCATATGTATATGTTTTTGCATGTTTGCTCTGCATGTTTGCATTTCAGCGCTTCCTTATAATCCCAATTACTTTTGATATCCATTCTACAGATGCTGGTGTGGGAAAGCATATAGTTCTAAAACACTTCTGCATAAAATTTAAGACGTGCTCATGAATTTAATTCCATCTTCCCAGTTCCTGATTTAAAGTTTATTCTAGCTACTCACTGTAAATATATTATTTTACAGATGTCAGCAAAATAAATTCAATAGACTTCAGAAGTCATGTGGAAGATTTTGCCTACAAAGTGTAACACAGTGGTTCTCACACATGTAACTCCGGGACCCACTTGTTAGAATGAGAATATGTCAGGACCCACCAGAAGTGATATTGTGACGGGAAGTGGTGATCATCAAGCAGGAAAATTTTTAACAATCCTAGGCTGCAATCCTACCCACACTTACCCAAGAGTAAGTCCCATTTATTATCATTGTTAAAAGAATATACAGAGTAGTTTGTTGAAAGTGCAGGTCTGTAACATGTCCCCAAATGCAGTCACATACCATAGTAACATCAAATCTAATATATTAAAAATAAAATATTGAAATGAATGGGGACCCACCTAAAATTGGCTTGCAACCCACCTAGTGGGTCCCAATCCACAGTTTGAGAAACACTGGTATAATGTGAGTTTTAGAAACTTGCTTGGGCACCAGTTTACAATCTCAATGAGAAGGAGGCCAACATCTGCTAGATCACAATGTACTGTAGGGTTCTCCTGTGTCACTGTAGGCAGAACCCTTGGACTACCTGCAAATATCTGCTCACAATTGTTCCAAAATGCACAGATCTCTTGATCTTAAAACTCCCTATCTGAATCAACAGCTTTTCTTTCAAATGCAGCTAAATCCAATTTCCTCACAGTTTTTACACATTCAGGGCGCAATCCTAACCCCTTATGTCAGTGCTTTCCAGCACTGGCATAGCTGTGCCAATGGGACATGTGCTGCATCCTGCAGTTGGGTGTCACTCACAGAGGCCTCCTCAAAGTAAGGGAATGTTTGTTCCCTTACCTCAGAGCTGCATTGGCCTTATCTCAGTGCTGGAAAACACTGGCATAAGGGCTTAGGATTGCACCCTCACTTCCCTAGCCTTGACTTTCCCTCTCGCTTTCAGAGTCTATTCTGCTTGTCCCATACCAAAGTTGCTGTACTGCACTCACCCTCTGTTCAACGTCTTCATGTGGAAGATACTTTTTTACCAAACTCTTTTCCCCTCAGCTACAAAGCACTCATGTGCATACTTGCTTGATAGTAAGCCCCATTGAACTCAGTAGAATTTAATGCTGAGTAAGCATGCTTCAGATCACACTCACTGTGTTCCTTAGTAGTCATTGCCACTGAGTCCAATGACATAAGTTTCATCTCCATCTCCCTTCACTGAATAATATGGGAACAGGAAAATATTTCTACTTTTAAGAACATCAGAATAGCCACGCTGGATCAGGCCATAGGCCCATCTAGTCCAGCTTCCTGTATCTCTCAGTGGCCCACCAAATGCCCCAGGGAGCACACCAGATAACAAGAGACCTGCATCCTGGTGCCCTCCCTTGTATCTGACATAGCCCATTTCAAAAATCAGGAGCTTGCACATACACATCATGTCTTGTAACCCGTAATGGATTTTTCCTCCAGAAACTTGTCCAATCCCCTTTTAAAGGCATCTAGGCCTGATGCCATCACCACATGCTGTAGCAAGGAGTTCCACAGACCAATCACATGCTGAGTAAAGGAATATTTTCTTTTGTCTGTCCCAACTCTCCCAACACTCAATTTTAGTGGATGTCCTCTGGTTCTGGTGTTATGTGAGATTGTAAAGAGCATCTCTCTACCCACTCTATCATTTCCATGCATAATTTTGTATATCTCAGTCTTGTCCCCTCTCAGGCGGCTATTTTATGTATATAATAGGTGTTACCATACTAAACAAAATTAAACAAAAGGTATACCTCAACAGCATACTTGAATGTTTGAAAATACCCAAGCCTGTAGAGATAACATTTAAAAAGTTTTCCTGTTCAACAAAAGATGGTGAGCAACATCCAGAAAAACCCTCACCTCCATTTTTTAAACTGCATAACTCAGCCATTATTCATCCAATGCAATGGTGTCATTAGAGGGGGGCAGGCCTCACCGGGTGATGTGCACAGGGGGGTTGACACCACTATAGGTCAAAATTTTTTAAATCTTGGAACTTTTGAATAATAGCATCATGTTATGTATCATTCGAAGTGTAATTTCATGCAGAATGTAATGAAACAAAATGCATTGAAATATTTCTATTCTATCAAAAGTTATAGCCAAAAAACAACAACAGTGGAGCAGGGCAATGGTGCATCACCACACCCACCACCCAGCGCATTGCCCCACCCATCGCATGGGAGGAGGTCCATCATGGGGGTGATGCACTGTCCTCCCATACTGGGTGACACAAACCCTAGCGATGCCACTGATCCAATGTATCTGAATTGTGTATCTTGCACATCCAAGAAATTCTTTACACTAAATGGCATAGTAAGAAAAATTGTCTGAATTTCAAAAGGGCTTCAATATTAATTGCTTTAAAAGAAAATTAATCTCAACAACACATCTCAACAACAGAGTGGTGTTTCTGTGTATTGTTTGCCAGGTGAGGGTAGCATTTGCATCTGATGAAATGGGCTGTAGCCCATGAAAGGTGATGCCACAATATATTTGTTAGTTTTCAAGTGTGCCAAAAGACACTAGATTTTTGTCTTGTTTTTCCTGTAATGGACCAACAGCAGCTACTTTGGTTGACCACAACCAGAATGTACCAGGGGAGAATCCTGGGCCATGGAAACAAACTCTGTGATGCTTCAAATGATTGTTCCAAACATTATTGTGAGGTCATGTTTTGTAGAACCTTGCAGGTTTCCCACTTTCTCATCCACACTAAGGACCTGGGTTCAGGACCAGCTCCAGGTTTCAGGGGGTGCCCAGTAAACTGTCCTGCATAGCCTCCTCCTATGTGAGAGGGCCCTGAAAGATTTCCTCTGCTATTGCCACCCACCACTAGATGAAGGCTGTGGGCACAGAGATGGGTTTAGGGACCAGCAGCGGGCCCTCCAGTTGCTCAGTGATGCTGACCTCTGATGTCAACCCTGAACTGGGCTTTAGATCACACTTGACAAATACAGGTTAGTACAATTTTATAAAACATCACTTCCGGTTTTTGCCTTTGGGACGCCCTACTACAATAATTGTATCAAACCTTTTCCAGAACTGTAGGAGCAAAATATATTTTGAGATGAAGCAAACCTTTTCATATAAACATGGAGAAGGACTCTGTGAATCACTGTCATGTTTTATATCAAATACAAGGTCTGCATCTGTAGTGGAAGATCAGGTCCAAAGTAAATGGCACTATAATATGGTTACTGTTGCACTCCTTGCTTAGTTTAAAGTGATCTTGCCCACCACCCAAGTCTAGGAAAGATCAAAATTGAAGGCATTTGCTTTGGACAAGCCTCTCCCAAAATCTGGAGGTGAGGTGGGCATTACTTTAAAAGCCTGATAATAGTGAAAGTGGATTTTTTTGGGAGATGAGACAAATAGTTCTCTTCTGTGTGAACAGAGGCCAGGAAAGTTAAATAGTAAAATAAAAGTTTATTTTAAAAATGAAAACATCAAAACAGAAGGAATGGAATAAAAAGCAAAAACAAGGCACTCTTAGGAAACATGGAAAAGCAAAGTAAAACATCTCCCAGGTGAATGGATTGAGGCAAGGTTGGCAAAGAGATCAAAAGACAGGCTAGAAACAAAACATAAAACTGACATGTCTTTACTGGGTATAGGTACTTTCCCTATCCCATGTACACGCACTAATCCAGGATCTCAGTCTTCATGTTCACACCAAGTCAGGGGGGAGTGACCATTGTCCAGTTCTCTAGACCATCCAATTCTCTAGATAAGAAAGCAGAACAAATGTGCAAAAGGCAGTGCTTTTTATAACCTCTTGGTGTTAGCTATATGTGCAGGTTTGGATGAGAAGGTCACCCCGTAGCCCTCCCAGGATACTGGTCTCATTCAAGAGCTTTCCTAGGGAAAGGATGGTGAAAAATAAAGTGAAAAAGAGAGGAAACAATGATTTCCCCACCTGAGAAGGGGAATTATGATTCCCACCAATTCCTGTAGAAATGTTGAACTTTTGTGACTGGTTAGCATTTTTGTATGGGGAGAAAGATCCATATACTTGATCATACAAGATTTATTTGACCTTTGATGTTGGTGAGGCAGAGAACCAACTCCAGTCCATGCTGAAGTCTAATTAAGTGAGAATATTTTCTTTACTAACAGAAGAGCAAAACACAGCAATACAAATTGTATAAAAAATTGAGCAGCCCCCACGTGATTAAGAAAGTTCATTGAGAAATGAAGAGACATGAACACACTCTGAATAATCATGTTCTTAATTGTGTGGGAGTGATTGGACAATGAAAGTATTGTCTGAAGTGAGCCGGCCCAATATGGCTGTGATTTTGCACCCTGACTTGCAAGCCTCACAATAACCTTATACAAATAGAACCTTGCCCTGTATGGACATTTCATATATTCTTATGGCCATTCAGAAAAAACAAAAACAAATAGTGTATTCCAATGTTGTTATTGCAAATAAAAACAAATAGGAAGACCTTTAATCTGCTGAGTATGGATGTTTCATTGTATTGCTTTGCTTTAATGTGAATTAGGACCCAGTTCTATCCAACTTTGCAGAGCTGATGCAGCTGCAGTGCAGTCCTGAGGCAAGGGAACAAACATTCCCTTATCTTGAGGAAGCCACTATGGCTGCCTCCAGTACCATAGGATGCATTGAACATCCCATTGACATGGCTCATCAGTACTGGAAAGTTGGATAGGACTGAGCCCTTAATCTGCATGCTAAAACTACATATTTTTTTTAGTGAGATTTTAAAATTTAGGGGCAGTCTTGGGAGGAAGTAACTAAACTAGGAGCACAAGCCTATGATTCCAAAGTCCATTCTCTGTCATTAATAAGAGCAGTGGTTCTCACTCCTTTAGCACCAGGACCCACTTTTTAGAATGAGAATCTGTCAGAATCCACCAGAAGTGATGTCATGACCAGGACTGACATCATCAAGCAGGAAAATTTTTTCACAATCTCAGGCTGCAATCCTATCCACACTTACCCAGGAGTAAGCCCTATTGACTATCATTGTTAAAAGCATCTTCATAGTAGCCTGTTAAACGTATAGATCTGTGACATTTCCCCAAATGCAGTCACATACCAGGGTAGCATAGTAGCCTGTTAAACGTATAGATCTGTGACATTTCCCCAAATGCAGTCACATACCAGGGTAGCATCAAGTCTAATATATTAAAAATAAAATTTTGAAATGAATGGGGACACATCTGAAATTGGCTCACGGCCACCTAGTGGGTCCCGACCCACAGTTGGAGAAACATGGAATTAGAGTAACTTCGTAATGCATCAAAGCATTTTAATATTTTGGTGGAACTCCCACAAATCCTTGTGAATGACATTGTCATGATGACTGAGTTCATAGTAGGTGGAGGCTGCAATCCTATGCACGCTTTCCTGGGAGTAAGCTTCACTGAACACAATGGGACATTTCTGAGTAGACATGCATGGGATTATGCTGTGAGGTTGCAATCCTATGCACTTTCCTAGGAGTAAGCTCTATTAAACACAATGGGATTTACTTCTGAGTAGACATGACTAGGCTTTTGCTGTGAGGCTGCAATCCTATGCACACTTTCCTGGGACTAAGCTGCCTTGACTAAGCCTTGAGCAGCTTAGTCCCTACTTCTTCTACTACTACTATTACTACTACTACTTAGTCCCTACTTAGTCCCTACTAGGGGACCTACTTCTGACATAGGCTTGTGCTGTGAGGCTGCAAACCTATGCACTCTTTCCTGGGAGTCAGCTACATTGAGCACAAGCGGACCTACTTCTAAGTAGACATTGCCACTTTGGCCAGTGGGCTTCACTCCCAGGTGCACAGGGGTGTCCAGAACCACCCCAGGAGGAGGGGGCGGGACACTCAAAGCGCCTCCTAGCAACCGCGTGCGGGGCGGGGCCAAAGGAAACAACGCCTGGGCATCATCATCACAGAACTGCCTCTTCGGTTGCTATGGAAACTGGGATGCAGGGAGGCCCGAGGGGAGGCGGTCGCTGCCATCGCTGAAGGTCTTCTCTGCGGAGGGTCGGCGGCGTTCTCGTGTCTCTGGAGCCTGCACGCGTCCTTCGCGCGGCTGCGGGAGCCCCGAGGCCGAGGCCGAGGCCGAGGCCGGGAGAGCTCGGGGTCTGTGGTGTCCTCCCAGCCGAATGGAGCCTGCCCAGTCCGCGTCCCCCGGGTGGGTAGGGCGCGGGCGAGCCGTTCCTGCTGCTGGGGACGGGGTGCCTCTCTTTGGCCAAGCCTGGTGCTGCGCAGTGCCAAGGAGCCTTGGCTGCACACATGCTGGCGCTGACCCGGGTATAGACACGTGTAGAAGCGTGGGTGGGGGTGAGAGCCCTCTGACACGCAGGCTGGTGCGTGGAGCGGAGTGAAGTGCGGTGTGCTTGCTTGCCACAGTGTGTTAGAGCAGGTACAAAGGCGTGAGGCTGTAATCCTGTGCACACTTACCAGGGAGTAAGTCTCATTGACAATAACGTGACTTACTTCCAAGTGACTTCCATGCATAGGGTTGGGCTGTGAGTTGCCTGCTGACCTGTAGCTGGGGGGGGGGCAGGATGGGCAGTGTCCATCCTGAGAGCCCAAGTTATGCAGGTCTACTCAGAAGCAAGCCCTATTTGAGTCAATGGGGCTTACTTCCAGGGAAGTATGGATAGCATTGCACCCCCAGGCTGCAATCCTATCCACACTTTCTTGGGAGTAAGTGGAGCAACCTGGGAGTGCAATCCTATCCATACATCCCTGGGAGTAAGCCCCATTGACTATGAAGGGGCTTACTTCTGAGTAGACCTGCATAGGATTGGACTCTGAATCAGTAGTTTGCCCAGCCTTGCATTTATGGGTCTTTGATGTTTCTCCTTTAATTTTGCCCAGCAGTTTAGATACTGAACATAATTGCCCACCCTGAAAAAAAAATAGTTGCCCACCCACCTCTAGAATCCCAACTAGGGGCCTGCCCTGAAGACCTGATAAACACGTATATCATGTGTGTACAAAATAATGAAGTGCCTGTGTGTGTATTCTAGTATTTTTCATGTTATTAGCTGGGTGCTGTATGCAACAGGGTAGCAACCCACAAGATAGAAAAGGTACCTATGTTCCCCTGTCCATGTATAGGGGCAGGCACCAAAACTCTTGGCTTTCACACCTGTACATCACCTGGGATTCCAAGTAGCTGCTGCATGGACAAATGGGTAGCCTTGGCAAGTTGTCTTGAGGAATCATGAGGTTTGAGCCATTTCTGCCCAACCTTGCATATACACAACAGGGACCAAATGTATACATCTGTGGGCCAGGGTTAAGCATGGTGTGTAATATATCAAAAAAATCTCTAAAAGCTCAGTGGTGTGTGCCGTATACATTCCATCAGTAGCAACTGCAACTGGTGCAAGGTGACTGATTTTACAGACCTGAAAAATGTGTGCTATGGATGGAAAGACTCTGTGTTCCTGAGTGTGGGAAGTACTTGGGCTTAATTTTTATGTGCTTTTGGAGGCTGGTGACATTGCACAAAAGAAGATGGTTATCAGGCTTGGAAAACTCTTTTTCTTGTCTGGGATGAACATGTCTGGGCTATCTGAATGTGATGGTTGGTGGCATGTCTTGTGACTTGTAGAGGCGTGTGTAGCTGTGGAAATTTAGGGTTACAGTGCAATCATAAAGATGCTTAGGTAAGCCCTTTTGAGCCCAATTGAACTGAACTTCTGCACAAATCTTGCACAGTAGCAGAATTTTAAGTAGAGTGGAACTTGCCCCTCTTTTATTTGAATAACATGTTAGTGTTAAAAAAAATCCCAGATCTGTTCTTGAAAACATGCTGTAGCTTACTGACAGCCCAAGCATATACATGTCTACTCAGAAGTAAGTCCCATTAGAGTCAATGGCACCTACTCCCATGAAAGTGGATTGGATTAGGCTGTAACTTGCTTACTGGCTGAAATCCTAGGGATGAGTCTCATTTAATTCAGTGGGACTTCTGAGTATTCATGCACAGGATTGTGTTGTAAGATATAGTATATCCCTTCCAGCAATTTTCCTGGCATAATTTGTTTTTAAGGTTTTTGTAAACCTCTAGTTCAAAAGCTTAAAAGTACTGTATCTGTAATCAGTATGCCCGAAACTCAAAGTGCAAGTTAACAAGGAATGCCCTAAGCCAGCGGTTTTCAAACACTCAGGGAGAATTTGAGCCACTAAGTTCTTGCGGGGGCGGGGGGAGGCAGTGGGGGTGGGGGGCGGCAGTGGCGCAATCCCCAGGATCGCAGTGCTCAGGGGGGCTGCAGGGGCTTGGGTCCACTTACCCAAGCCCTCTGCAGCCTTCCTGGGGTGTGGGGAGCCCTGCGCAACCTTCTGCAGGGCTCCCCACAGCTTCAGAAGTGAAAGTGGAGCGATTGTGCTTAGCTTCTGCTTTAGCAGAGGCAGGGCATGATCACTTAGCTTTTGCAGCTGCAGGAAGCCCTGCGGAAGGTCGTGCAGGGCTCCCCGCAACCCCGGGAGGCTGCAGAGGGCTCGGGTAAGTGGACCCAAATGCCTGCAGCCCCGCTGAGCAGCGTGATCCTGGGGATCATGCTGCTGCCTCCTCCCTGCCTCCAGGCTGCCCCCGCCCCTTATGGGGAAACAGGCCAGAGCCCACAGGCTGGGGTGTCGTGACACCCCAGTTTGAAAAGCCCTGCCCTAAGCATACTTCCATGCAAATGAGCCACTTTGAAATCAGCGGGATTTGTAAAAAAAAAAAAAAAGTTAATATATACCTGATTTTCAGTAAAAACATTGAAATCAACTTACATAAGGTAAGGTAGCAGTAAGTAAAGAATACAAAAGTAAAATATTAGAATTAAAAATGTTTAGGATTGCTGTGTGAGATGACTATAGTTTGTAAATCAATTTTCAGGGGGATCAAGGATGATTTGGAAGGTGGCCACTCAAAAGATGATAGCTCAGAGAGAGATGGCAGTGGTGAAGGAACTACAATGGACTTTGAACCAGAATCTGCTCTTGATTATGAAGGTGATGATGAAGAAGATGTGACTGAAGATTACGAGGAAGAAAGTGGTGAACAGGAAGATAGATGTAGTGAAGATGACCTCAATAATAACAGAATTGAATGTATAGTTGGTGTGCAAGAGTGGCCAGATGGTTCCAGCTACAGAGGAGAGTTTGCATTTGATCTGAAACTTGGTTATGGAGAATTTACGTGGGGCAATGGTGAGGTAAAGTATTTATTTTTTAAGATTTGTTTTTGTTGCATCTTGAAAACACTGCTGCTGCTCTACTTCATAATAGCAATGCAATAAATTTGGGTTAAGGATGATTTAGGAATCTTCTTTGCAGAGTCACTGCTGACACTACTGGTCGCCTTGGCACAGAGGAGGGAAGGGAAGGAGGAAAAGGTATCCAAATTCCATTTACTCACAGGTATTTGGTGCTGTCAGAACTGACTGCTCTGTTTGATGACTACAGATGACTCAGACTGACTACATTGTTTGATGATGTAGATGGGGTTCAAGATCATAGTCTGCGTGCATGACGCTAGAGTCCTTTCCCTGCATTTTCTAAGGATGGTGTTGCATGTGTGGTATCAGATCCAGAAGTTTATGAAGTCACGCACATAAAACTAGTTCATTTGCATGGAATGTCCTTGCTGGATTGGAGTGAAAGGAATTTTACTCACTAGGTGGCAATATTGCCTATCATGGAAAAGAAAAATAATTATAAGTAAATAGGTCTGGTATTTCAAATATAATTTATTGTATTCTGCTTGTTCCTTTTATCAAGTAGATTACACCAACCTCCCAACGTATGCTTAATAATGTTTAGTAGAATAGAATTTAATAAATATCTCTCTGTAATAGTAGGCATATGTTCTTATCCACCTCTTCTGACTGCAGTGAAAGTAGCTTGCAGTAATAAACCTAACATTAATGAAATTTTTGAAGGCTGTAAATCCTGGATTGAACAGGGTTACTAACTTTGTTTGAACTTTATCCTCTATATATTCGGTTTTATTAAATATTGTAATTCACGGTATGGCTCTGTGCTATCATTTCCCCAAGATGAAGCCAAGTGGAATAAGCTCCCTGACTTGCAAATGAATGGTCCCATATTCAAGCTCTCTTGAAAATATTAATTACTTTATCCCCCCCCCCCCAATATTTTTGTGAGGTAGAAATTTGAAGTTGCTTGTGACATACCTTTGCACTTTACCTGTTAACTTTTCTTTGATAAGTGTTTCTACAACAGGTGGGGCCTACGTATCTGTGGATTAACTATCTGCGGATCTGGGTCCTCTGGACCCACGTTGTGCCAGATTAGGCCCAACCTGAAGCTTTCAGAGGCAACCAGAGATGTGTCCAGTTGCTTCTCGAGCCTCTTCTGAGTCCCGTGGAGGCTGCGTGTGGCTGGAAGTGATGATTTAAGGGCCAAATCCTATCCAACTTTCCAGTGCTGGTAGAACAGCAATGCAACCCTGAGGAACAAATGTTCGCTGACCTGGAGGAGGCCTTAGTGACTGCTCCCCTACTGCAGAATGCAGTGCATACCTCATTGGCATGGATGCACCAGCGCTGGAAAATTGAATAGGATTTGTATCTAAGGCCTTATACGACCTTCAGAGAGCCTGGAAAGGCTTCCTTACTCTCCAGATGCCTTCTAAGGCCTTAAAATGTCACTTTAAGTTTTCAGGCAAAACTGGAAGTGACCTTCTAAGGCTTCCCAGAGGCCTCAGAAAAGACTCTAGAGGCGACCAGAGCACAGCTCCGGTTGCTTTCGGAAGCCTAAAAGGGTGCCAAACCACCGATTTTTATCTGTGAGAGAGTCTGGGAATGGATCCCCCATGTACCACCCGTACATAGTTCAGAATTGCTCAAACTCTGGGTTGTGACCTGATGGTTGTTTGGTTGCAAAGCTGAAACTGATAAACTGATTGCGGAGAAGGAAAATGCATGGAACCCTATGGAAAGTGAAACAGAGCCACATCGTGCATTTATGCCAAAAATCTCGAGAATGTAATCCTCTCCAGTCTGACAAATGTATTGAGCCCTGTGGAAAGCAAAACTCAGCTACAGCTTTGCATTTACTTGTGAGTAAGCAAATGTGCCTTGGCTCATGTTGAAGGTCAGGTAAAAGGGAATGCAAGGCCACAAGAATGGTCTCGATCTGATGAAAGTGGAGCTCAACAAATGCTCCAGAAAGTAGTCCTCCCCCACCTGAAAAAGGATAAAAACAGAGTCTTGAGCTGGTAAGCGGAATTTTTTTTTTCTCTTTTAGACTTGTAAAGTTAGGTGGGTCTTGATAGTGATATGGTTTAAATATAAGAATTTAAATTGAACTGGGCACTGATTTTGGGGTGTGTGTGTTAAGGTTTTTGTAGGCAAGCTACAGAGAAAATTCACTTGGTGGAACAGGACTGGCTCTCCGATCTCATCTTCTCTTATTTAATTATTTGTTTTACTATAATTTTATTTTGCTTGATGTTGTCACTTCTGGCCATGACATCACTTCTGGTGGGTCCTGGTTAGATTGTCATTCCAAAAATGTGTATCTCAGTGCTAAACAGTTTGAGAACCACTGACTTAGTTTATTTGCCTTCATGTAGCAACATTGAGGCCAGTGCAAGTGTAGGATGCCTGATTTTTATTTGCATCCTCTCACTTCTCTTGGTGTGCTCCTCTGGAGGGTCCTGGACTTCTAGGAGCCCAAATCATAGATCTGAGGAGACTGCCTTATACTGAATCAAACTGTTGGTCCATCTACATTGGTACTCTCAACACAGACTGGAAACAACTCTGCAGGTTTCAGACAGGAACTTTTCTCTGCCTTCCCTGGAAAGGCTGAGGGTTGAACCTGAGACCTTCTGCATTCAAAGCATGTGCCACTGAGCCATGCCCCTTCCCCTTTTCAGGGTGTAAGGGTGACTGTTGAAGTGAGGGAGAATCTGAAAAACTTCACATATGCACAGAACCCCGCACATAGGATTGTGTCCCAAGTAAGTTAGTCATGACTAAGCTGGAAACTTCCTCACACATATGGCAGTAATAAATGTGTACTTGGTGTGGGAAAAGCACAGTCACAAAGGTGGATGTGATCCTTCTCAACAGCACTGTGGAAATCACCGCAGTAGCTATGAACACTGTGCTGTATGTTGTTTTCTTACAATTTTTTTTATTAGATGCCTTCACAAGCTATAGAAACTGTAGGTGTTTCCCTACCTCATTTGTACTTGGGAGTTACTAAGGTGTGTACAGTTTATGTCTGAACATCAGCATAATTTTGTATCTCCTTCTGCATTACAGAGATATGTGGGGCAGTTTTATAAAGACCACCGTCATGGCAAAGGAGTTTACTTCTGGCCTGATGGCTCCAAATTTACAGGATTATTTTATCTTAGCCGTAAAGAAGGCTATGGAACCATGGAATATACGGATGGAAGAACATTCCAGGTAATAGCAAATCCATAATGAGGTCTTTCAAAAAATAATTCAGCACACTTTTTCTGTTCATTTTTTTCCATAAAATATTTAGAATTAGCACACATCTGGTTATGTGTTGCTTAATAAGTTATTAATATATTACAATTAATGTGATAATATATTACTTATGTTAATAGTATGTTATTATTGCTTGTTTAATTATGCTTTGATTTATTTTGCTATGTAAACTGCTTTGTGAACTTCTTTGTTGAAAACAGTATGTAGGTGGGGCCTCAGTATCTGCGAGAGATCTGATCTTGGGCCCCTTGCTGATACCAAAAATCGCAGATAATCAAATCTGCAATTTTCTGCCCCTTTCTCCCTCAGAAGGGGACTGGGGTCTCCAGAGGGCTTTCTGGAAGTGGCATTTTTTTCACCTCTCTGGACCATTCTGGAGCCTGCAGTGGCAGGGATGTGCACTGCCTCTGCGGACTTCAGAAAGCCCTCCAGAGGGGACTGGAGCTTAGCTGCTGGTCCCCTTTGGAGGGCTCAGGTGGAACTGCGTCTGGCTCAATGAGGGTCCAGGGGACCTGCATTGAGTCACATCCGTGGATGAAAAGTCTGGCTCCACCTGTAAACTGGCTCCTGTAAACTGGATAAACTGGCTCCACCTGTATCTCTTAATAATAATAATAATAAATAATTTATTAATTAATAAATAATTATTATTATTTATTAATTAATTTAATTAATTAAATTAATAATAAGATTAATTTATTTAATGTAATTGTATAATGAGTTATAATTATCTGAAGTATTTCAGAGTCAATGATGAATCATTTGTTTAGCACCAGGAACAACCTTGGGTGCACAGCTGGAGCTGTAGAGATACAGGCAGTTTGCACAGAATTTGTTCAAAAATATATGAAACCAGCAGGTCCCAATTTTGACTGTTGGATATGTACGTAGAGTACATACCTTTTCTCTTGTCATGTTGATTATTCGGTTTTCAGTGTGACAAACCAAGAGCCCAATCCTGTGCTTGGCGGCACAGCTCTGTGCCGCCGAGCACAGTTGCAAACGTGCCATAAGGCATGTTTGCGGGGCTCACCGCTAGACTTGCACCTGTGCTAGCCCAGCGCTGGCTGGTGCTGGGCTAGTGCCAGGCAGTCGCCCAGCTACCATGGCTCGACAGTCTCCTGGACTGCAGACCAGTGGCATGGTAGGGGAGGCAGGGATGGGGACGGAGAGGAGGTGTTCCGGGGAGGGGGGAGGCTGGCAAGGGTTGGAGAGAGGGTAGGGGGAGGTGTGCCGGGGGACAGGCGGGAGGTGTGCCGGGGGAGGGATGTAGGAGGATCCGTGGAGCTCTGCTCTGCAGGATCCAAGGCGCTCAGGGAGGGCTGTGCGCCCTACATGAGCGTCTTTTCCTTACTGCCGTCCTTTTGGTCGGCGGTCAAGTGAGAAACCCCATGTTACAGTCATGTTTTTTCTACATTCCGCTGCTGTCTTTTTTTTCCAGTAATTTTTTAGTTTTGAATTTCTTAGATATTTTAAGTATTTACTGTATGTACTAGTAGAACAAGTTGGGCAGCCCAATCCAATACTGTCCTACAACCAGCGCTGCAACTGCAGTGCTGGTGGTAGGGGTCGCAAATGTGCTGTAAAGCAAGTTTGTGCCACCCAATGAGTAAGGGGGGATGGGACTGGCAGAGGCCTCCTCTTCCAAATCCTATTCCCCATATCTGGCTCAGAAGCCCGACATGGGACTCCTTCAGTCTTTGCCAGTGAATTAGCTGGTGTAGATTTGAGAAACCCCATTGAGCAGGCTAGGACATTACTCTGGATAAGGGGATAAATGTCCTCTTCCTCCGATGAGACCTCTAGCCTGCTTGTATCCCACATAATATTCAGCAGTGGGCATTTAGGGCCCTTAGTATCAGGATAGCATTTGGTCTGGCAGGATGCAATAGATTAAATACAAAAATAATTTGGGAGCCATTGATAGAAAACCACAATATTTTGCATGGATCTGCATTATTCTATAACCTAACTGGTTGAGTCCCTTAGGCAATGCACCCAGGGCTGGTCCAAGACTTCCTGGCACTTCCCTTCCCTTGCCTGCTGATGTGCCAGCTTCTGCTCCTCCCAGTCCATGAATTGGAAAAGGAAGAGGGGGATGGAGCAGAAGAGGAAAGGGTAGTGCTGCACTAGAGTGTCACAGATGCTCCAGTGTTTCTCAACATTTGTCCTTTGCTGTACTGCATCACATGGTCTATCTATTTGAAATACCACTGGAAGTAACTGGTGCTGACATCATCAACAGTTACTGCTAGGTTGGGAGGCCAGATGTGATGTGACAAACGCCAGTAAGAGGCTCAGTGTGGATGGGCTTTATCAAGTGAGGAAAACCACTCTTTGGAGCTCTTCCTGCCAAACAGAGCCTCCCACTGCTGTTTGTTGTGTCACATTCATGGTCTTTCTGCTGGGTGGCAGGTGTCTAGAGGTCCTACGAATACCACCAGACACCACCACAAGTACCATTGGTAATACCCATACCACTGGTTGTGAAACACTGCTTTAGTCTACTATTCTTCTCGCTTCTATTCTCCTTTCCTCTATACTTCCATTCTATCCCCCTCTTCCTTTTCCAGTCCAAGGGAAAAAGAAAAAGCCCTGAGTGGACCGGGGTGGGTGCCCCCCAACAATATGTTGCCTGAGATGATCACCTCAGTTGATCTTGTGGGTGGGCTGGTCCTGAATGCACTGCCTTTTTTGATCAAGCGGCCAAATGCCAAGAGGTGTGCCTTGCAACCCCCAAGTATATACGTATTTCTTCCTTATATATCTGAACCTGAATCTGCAAGTACAGAGGCAAAAGGATCCATGCTCAGATATAAATAAGCATACAAGCGGAATTAATGTGAGCTTGCTGTTTGTGAATAGTTTCCTTGCTTTAAGGCCAGCCAGGTCTCTGTCAAAAGAACACTTTGATGTTATAGTAAGTCCAAATGCTGACTGGGCTTTATAAACCCTTTGGACAGAGATTCTCAATGTGTGTGCCCTGGCGCACTCACGGAGGCAGTACGTGGCCTCTTCTTCCCAGCTCACCAGGCCAACATGGTGCTATCCTTGCAAGATATTGTGTTATTCTTGCAAGATTTCACACAATGGCCTGCTGAACCAGGAAGGAGAGGCCGTGCAGCACCCATGTGAGTGTGAAGGGTGCCACAGAGTTTGGGAACCACTGCCTTTGGGGTTATGCTTCCTTGTTGCAAAATGATCTGGTTTGGCTTTTGTAATAATTATTACTGGTTTGTTTGATAAAACCCTCACTGTATTTTGGAGAGTAGTTTACCCGCCTTTTTAGTCTTGTTTTTTATTTTAAATTTGTATATGTAGAAGAATGAAGATAAGTTTTGCAAGTAGAGTGCAAGCCTGTGCATATCTACACAGAAATAAGTTCCATTTTATTCAATGAGGCTTACTTCCAGGAAAGTGTGCGTAGGATTGCAGCCTTAAACTATACTGCTGGTTTGCTTGTTTTTTCACTTGTATTTCTTGTTGTCTTTGTTTTTCTTTTCTAAAGGGTCTTTACAAGGCTGATGAGCGCTTTGGACCAGGGATTGAAAATTATCCAGACGGTAGTCAAAGTGTTGGCTTGTGGCATCGAAATAACATAATTAAACTGTGTACGGAAATACCAGGGCATTTTACTCTTTCAGATTTCCCAGAACTCAGCATATATTTGGATGCTGAGTCCAGGACAGAGTATATTTCAGAGGATGTCAATAAACTGTGGGATCTGAATGAGGAGACGGACCCATTTTTCTACAGCTACAAACGCCTTCTCTTAAATGATGACAACTTCACCTTGCCTGAAAAAATGTACATATACTCAATTGATGCAGATCACCTTCCTCTTACTCGCTCCTTTTTGAAAGAGTTTGATTTGCGCTATTTCAAGAAAAAGAAACAGATATATTATGAAAAACTATGGCCTGTTACCAATATAACTCCTTTCATGATCAAGATGCAGAAACACATCTATAAATATAGGTAAGGATTGGTATATGAAATGGAGTGAATGATGGAGTAAATTTGATGTTTTTAGATGACTGCATAGAAATGTAGTGCAGTTGAAGCCCTGCTGTTTATGGGGTTTCTAGATGACAGAGGTCCACCCGGTCAGGAAACCCTCAATGCAGGTACTGAGAGCCCAATCCTATCCAATATTCCAGTGCCAGTGCAGCCATGCCAATGGGACATGCACTGCATCCTGTTGTGGAGAGGCAATCACAGAGGCCTCCTTAAGGTATGGGAACATTTGTTGCCTTACCTTGGAGCTGCATTGTGGCTGCACTGGTGCTAGAAAATTGGATAGGATTGGGCCCAGAGTCATTTGCTCACTCTGAATGGAGTTGCAGTCCCCTTGCAGGAATGGATGCACAGTTTGGGAATGCTCCTGAACTTGCAGCTCTCCCTGGAGAGCCAGGTGGTAGTGGTGATAGCTGGGAGTGCATTTGCTCAGCTTTGGCTGGTGCGCCTGCTGCAGCCATAGTTGAGTTGATCTGACCATGGTGGTCTGTGCCTTAGTGATTTCAATAGTGGCTTACTGTAATATGCTCTATGGGGGCTGCCCTTGAAGACGGATCGGAAGTTGCAGTTAGTGCAGAATGCTGTGGCCCAGGTAGTTATTGGAGCTAGGCAGTTGATCTTTAAAGTCCTTCACGATTTGGGTTCAAGTCATCTGAGGGATTGCCTTCCTGCATGCATTCTGGCCCGCTTTCTTAAGTCATCTGAGGGGGCTCTCCTTCAAGTGCTGCCTCTGTCCCACGTTAGAGGGAAGGCTGTGCAGGAGTGAACCTTCTCTGTAGTGGTACCATAATTATAGAATTCTCTTCCAGGAGAATTAAGAACTACCCCCTAGTTCTCAATGGGCTCATGGCTTTTCTGCGAGTGCTCAAAACACGCCTGTTTTGTCTGGTATTTGGTTGAGGGATTGATGTGCCTCTGTGCCTCTATAATAGTGCTGTGGCTTGACTGCTACTTTCTTGACCGAATAGTTATTCCCCCGATGGCTTTATTGTGTATGTGTTTTTGATTTTTTTAAAAATGATTTTACTTATTGCTGCTGTACGTTGCATGTTTTATTATTGAGCTTTGTAAGCTGCCTCAGGCATTTGCTTCTGCATGGGAAAGGCAGGATATAATTTTTTCTAATAAATAATGACTGTTTCATGCAGCTCAACTTTTTTTTCAAGCTTACACCATATGTGTCCAGCTATCCTTTTGCTCCTGCTTAATTACAAGAATGCCCCATATATACACAACACTACATAATGTATGCCGAAAAGCTGGCTTTTGTTTTAATGTCACCAGACTTTGATGGCATTATAAGGCTGATAAGACATTAGGCAAAATGGTAAGTTTTTGTTTACATAGTCTTCCAAAATCATGAGTACAAGACTATGTATTGATAATACTCAAACCATGAAAGAATTTTCAGAAATCAGTCTTGCAGCTGAATTTTGTTAAACTATAATATTATTATAGCAGTTTTGTAAGGCTGTCTTAATGCCATCTAAGCTATTAGCCCACACAACATCTAGTAGCATTGAATTCCATTAATTGATGATGTGTTGTATTAAGATTTACTTTTCTCTGTCTGTGCTGAATCTGTGGCCAATCCATTTTATTGGGTGACAAGAGTTATGGCAGAGGGAGAAAAATAACTCTGCCCAACATGTACACTTCATGTCTAATTTTATAAACCTTCTTAGCTGCCTTGTTTCTGAACTGATGGAATTGGATGCACTTCTATACAAAAAAAATTCCTTACATAGAAAGCTAACACCAGGGAAGAAGATTAAGCTAGAAGCTGTAATCTAGTTTCCTATATAGAGAGAAATTTGGTTTGCGTGGAGAAGCATCAACCCTGTGCCACCCCACCCAGAACCAGCAGTATGAAATTGCACAGGTTTACCGCACTATAGGCCAGAGACAGATATGTGCAGGGGAGTGGGGGGAAAATTGTCCATTCTTTTTCTGTTGACAGATTTTCTGGGTGCTGAGAACCATGGTGTATATAAACATGTGTATTGACTTTAACCTGTGCATTTTTTGCTTGCTTGGTTCTAGGCATTGCCAGATGGACACCGACTGGGATGTTAATTGTGTTCTGGAAGGCTACCGGAATGGTTTTGCGAACAAAGGTCTCAAAGAGCTTGCCGCTGAGGAGCTGATTGAGAAGTCAGTGATAGGAGACTGCAACAGGGTGTATGAGCTTCTGAGAGACAACCTGGTCCACCCAGATGTAGCTGATGTACGCGGATTCACTGCCCTTGCTGCAGCTTCTGTAAGACACTGCATCTTACTATGTGTTATGCCACCCACTATGTGTCAGGCCAGATTTAATTTATGTTTCCCTGCTGTGCCAGTATTCCTGTCTGCTACTGTAGTTTTTCCATGATAATTGATGATAAACTTTACAACAGCAGTGCAAACATGAGGAAAAAGTTAAGGAAAAAAAATCTTGTTGAGGAACGTGCAACCTTATCTATAAAGTCAAACCCACAACCTTGCAGTCTTCTCAAATGGGGCTTTAAAAAAAACTTAGGATTCATAAAAAACACTATTTCTATATGAAAATAACTCAGATAATTTTCTTGTGCAGATGAATTACCAGGATGACATCATCGATCTTCTCCTTGATAATGGGGCTGATGTGAATAAATGCAATGACGAAGGACTATCAGCACTATCCATGAGCATTATTTCTTATTTTCCAGTAGAATCATTTCATCCCAATATTGCTGAGAGGAGTTTCTTTAGAAGAGAGGTCAGTCCTTTATAAATCTGTAAAAAATAAGTCTCTGCAATAGAGTTCCATGAAATGCGTCAAAGACTGTTTGTGGGTTTGTTTCAGACTTGGCTTCACATTTATATTTACTTCATTGTTTCTCAAACTGTGGGTTGGGACCCACTAGGTGGGTCACGAGCCAATTCCGGGTGGGTCCCCATTTATTTCAATATTTTGTTTTTAGTATATTAGACTTGATGCCAACATGGTATGTGACTGCATTTGGGAAGATCTGTATTTTTAACAGGCTACAATGTTTATGCTTTAAACTATGATAGTCAATGGGGCTTACTCCTGGGTAAGTGTGGATAGGATTGCAGCCTAGGATTGTTAAAATTTTTCCTGCTTGATGTCACTTCCAGCCATGACATCACTTCCAGGTTAATGACATCACTTCCAGTGGGCCCCAACAGATTGTCATTCTAAAAAGTGGGTCATGGGCTATAAAGTGAGAACCACTGACTTACTTGAAATGACTTTGCCACTCACTTAAAACTGATGTAGTTCTGAGGTGGAACAATCATGAACTTGCTTTGCTTTGCAGTCCAGAGCTGACTGTTTGAGCAAACAGCTGCTGTGGCCCTGTGATTAAGAACACTACACACTCCTATGTAGTTTTCATGTCGACTGTCATTCCTCTAGATAGGACTGGTGTTCTGCACGTGGATTGTCTATAACAATTTAGAAATTTTAACTGGTACATAGTGCTTTGGCCTAGATAATAGTATACATGTTGATATTCGTTTATTTATTGGCACTTTTTTACATCTTACCTTTCTTGTACCCAAGTTAGCTAACAGTTGTATGACCTCAGATGACAGATGTTTGCAGGAAGTCCTCACTTAGCCTCCTGGAAACTGCAACTAAGGGAAACGACCTATAGTGAAACCAATTTTACTGTATTCTAATTGATATACTAGCTGTTGGTTGTGGCTCCCCATTACGTTTCTTTGGGCATGTGAGGCAGGTGAGCGGCTCGGAGGAAGCAGCAGCAGCCAAGCACCAGCTTGTTTCCCCTTCTTTTCTACTTTTGCTCTCTGCTGCTTCTCCAGCTTTTGCTGCACCCAAAAGTTACACCCACTTGTCCCTCTTGCACTCCTAGTGGTGTTGCAAAGGCTACGTTTAAGGCAATGGAGTTGAAGCAGGTAAACACTGGAGACAGCTATGAGGGGGCAGTGGTGGCAGCTGCTGTTGCTAAAAGTCTAGCTGGCCTCCCATCCATGTAGGAAGGGAGGGGGCATGTGGGACTGCTTCCACACCTCAGTCGCTCTCCATCCATATGCAGCAAGCCAGACTGCATCAACAAGCTCCCGAGGGTACCACAAACCCTTCCCACAGCACCTTAGCGAGAGTCTTGCTAAGTTCAGGCAGGTGAGTTCTGGTAACCCAGCTTTGGTCATCGCACAGTCGCTGGTTTCTTTTGTTTTCTGGTGTTTGTATTTGCATGGGATTCTAAGGGCTATTTTGCCCTTCCAATCCCTTCCCTGACTTGTTTGGATTGCCTCTAATTGGAAGGAACATCTCATCAACATTAAAACAAAACACTGTTGTACAAAACTATGGTAAGTGAAGACTTCTTGTAAATTAAAAAGATTAAGAATAGTACAGCGTATAGCTGTGCTCTCCGAAAAGACATGACAAGCGGGTGGGAAGAACATAGTCCTGCCAGTCGGATGGGTGGTAGCACATGCAACCCTGCTGATCAGCTGTGTGCCAGAGTGACAGCCAATGATATCTTTGGTTGTTGCCTGCTCTTGACTGTCAGTTGGGAGGGTGGATAGGCAGCACCTGGCTAGAAGAGCAGAGGATGGCTCCCACTCTTTTAAAAGGGCTGGGCTGCAACAGGGTGGGATGAAGGAAAAAGGATGAGGGAGCAAGGAAGATGGAGGAAAGAACAGAAACAGAAACGAGGATAGAGGTGAGACAGGGTAACCAAGGGGAAGCCACTTGGCTGGATTCTGAAGGAGGGTAAGGAAAAGGAGAGGGATGAAGAGACATGAGGAAAGCTGGGCATGGAGGAGGAAGAACAGGAAGAGTTAAGAGGGAACATGACTGATCGGGCCCAAGGTGAGAGGAGAAAGAGGAGTGAAAACAAACCAGGGAAGGCAGACTGGCTGCCTGTGCCTGGTGAGAGGCCTGGCACTTAGGTGGAAGCAGCCTGAGAGACCTGTGTCCACCTGGGGAAGAGGAAGGAGCAGGATTCCCAGGGATCCAGAACCTATCCCTATTAACTGCTTGGGAAATCTCAGAATCAGGGTGGAGAGAATCTGGGGAAGAAGGACAACATAAGAACAGCACCACTGGATCAGGCCATAGGCCCATCTAGCTTCCCGTATCTCACAGCGGCCCACCAAGTGCCCCAGGGAGCACACCTGATAATAAGAGACCTGCATCCTGATGCCCTCCCTTGCATCTGACAAAGCCCATTTCTAAAATCAGGAAGTGGCACATACACATCATGGCTTGTAACCCGTAATGGATTTCTCCTCCAGAAACTTGTTCAATCCCCTTTTAAAGGCATCCAGGCCTGATGCTGTCACCACATGCTGTGGCAAGGAGTTCCACAGACCAACCACACACTGAGTAAAGAAATATTTTCTTTTGTCTGTCCTAACTCTCCCAACACTCAATTTTAGTGGATGTCCCCTGGTTCTGGTGTTATGTGTGAGTGTAAAGAGCATCTCTCTAGCCACTTTATCCTTCCCATGCATAATTTTGTATGTCTCAATCTTGTCCCCCCTCAGGCCTCTCTTTTCTAGACTGAAGAGGCCCAAACGCCGTAGCCTTTCCTCATAAGGAAGGTGCCCAAGTGCAGCAATCATCTTAGTTGCCCTCTTTTGCACCTTTTCCATTTCCACTATATCCTTTTTGAGATGCGGCGGCCAGAACTGGACACAGTACTCCAGGTGTGGCCTTACCATAGATTTGTATAACGGCATTATAATATTAGCCGTTTTGTTCTCAATACCTTTTCTAATGAACCCAAGCATAGAATTGGTCTTCTTTACTGCCAACGCACATTGGGTTGACACTTTCATCGACTTGATCACCACCACCCCAAGTTTTCTCTCCTGATCTATCACAGACAGCTCAGAACCCATTAGCCTATATGTGAAGTTTTGATTTTTTGCCCCAATGTGCATGACTTTACACTTACTGACATTGAAATGCATCTGCCATTTTGCTGCCCATTCTGCCAGTTTGGAGAGATCCTTCTGGAGCTCCTCACAATCACTTCTGGTCTTTACCACTCGGAAAAGTTTGGTGTCATCTGCAAACTTAGCCACCTCACTGCTCAACCCTGTCTCCAGGTCATTTATGAAGAGGTTGAAGAGCACCGGTCCCAGGACAGATCCTTGGGGCACACCGTTTTTCACCTCTCTCCATTGTGAAAATTGCCCATTGACACCCACTCTTTTTTTCCTGGTCTTCAACCAGTTCTCAATCCATGAGAGGACCTGCCCTCTAATTCCCTGACTGTGGAGTTTTTTCAGTAGCCTTTGGTGAGGGACCATGTCGAATGCCTTCTGAAAGTCCAGATATATAATGTCCACGGGTTCTCCCACATCCACATGCTTGTTGACCTTTTCAAAGAATTCTAAAAGTTTGTGAGGCAAAACTTACCCTTACAGAAGCCATGCTGATTCTCCCTCAGCAAGGCTTGTTCGTCTGTGTGTTTTGAGGTTCTATCTTTGATGAGGCATTCCACCATCTTACCAGGTATAGATGTTAGGCTGACTGGCCTATAGTTTCCCAGGTCCCCCCTCTTTTCCTTTTTAAAGATCAGCGTGACATTTGCTATCTCCTCCAATCCTCTGGCACCATGGCCGTTTTGAGGGACAAGTTGCATATTTTAGTCAAGAGATCAGCAACTTCATTCTTCAATTCCTTAATAACTCTAGGGTGGATTCCATCCAGGCCCGGTGACTTATTGATCTTTAATTTATCAATGAGGTCTGAAATATCTTCTCTTTTAACCTCTATCTGACTTAATTCCTTGGTCAGGAGGGGCCATTCGGGCAGCGGTATCTGCCCAAGGTCTTCTGCCGTGAAGACAGATGCAAAGAACTCATTCAATTTCTCTGCCATCTCTAAGTCTCCTTTTATCTCCCCTTTCCCTCCCTCACCATTCAGAGGGCCAATCGCTTCTCTGGTGGGTTTCCTACTTCTAACATATTTGAAGAAGCTTTTATTATTCCCCTTAATGCTGCTGGCCATGCGTTCCTCATAGTCTCTCTTGGCCTCCTGTATCACCTTCTTACATTTCTTTTGCCACAGTTTATGTTCCTTTTTATTCTCCTCATTAGGGCAAGACTTCCATTTACGGAAGGAAGCTTCCTTGCCCTTTATGGCCTCTCTAACTTGGCTGGTTAGCCATGCGGGCACCCTCCTGGACTTAAGTCGAGCCCTTCTTCCTTTGCGGTATATACTTCCGCTGGGCCTCTAATAATAATAATAAAAAACTTTATTTATATCCCGCCCTTCTCCCTAAAGGGACTCTATTACTGTTGATTTGAGCAACCTCCATGCTCTCTGTAGAGACTGGACTCTTTTTACCTTCCCTTTCAACCTCCTTCTAACCAGCCTCCTCATTTGAGGGAAGTCCACTCGTCGGAAGTCAAGGGTTTTTGTGAGAGATTTGCCCGGTATTCTTCCCCCGACGTGCATGTTGAAATGGATCGCAGCATGATCACTGTTCCCCAATGGCTCAGTAACATTGACATTTCTAACCAGGTCCTGAGTACCGCACAATATTAAATCCAGAGTCCCCTGTCCTCTGGTGGGCTCCATGACTGGGCTGTAAGGTACAACCCCACTCTTATTTTTGCTAATCCCTATTCAAGTGAATGAAAGAGACTGTAAGTGCACCCCAGTGTCTGTGGTGGTATGTCAGTGACTTTCACAAAGTGGAGGTTGAACTCCTCCGTGGAGGAAGAGGCGGAGATGACAATGGTCATATTACACCATATTGAGAAACACTGAAATGACTACAATGGTTACTAGTTTTTGCTTGATCTCAGCTGAAGGCAATATTTTTTACTTCCAAAGCCTGAAATGGGCTGGATCTGGTGGGTCTTTGATGCCAGATTGGTATTTATAAGGAGCAGAGCTCATATGCAGTACTCCCAGAGCTTTGGAACACCCTTCTGTGTTCTGAACATTTGGACACCTTACTGGTGTCCTATTACAAAATAGATTGACAGCCAAATCCTATCAAACACCCTCCTGCTCCGCTGATGCAGCTGCATCATTGGAAAGTGCGCTGCACCCTGTTAGGTGTCAGTCCCAGAGGTCTTGTCCAGGTAAGGGAACATTTACCTTTACCACCCAAATGGGCCTACTCAGACCTGCACCAGTGATTTTGCTGGTGCAAGTACAAGTGACCTCAGGAAAGCAGACTGAGGTTGGGAAGGAGGTAGGGAAGGCGGTGTCACTGTTGCTGATACTGCCCCCTTCCCAGCTTTGATCTGACCCCTGTCCACTCTATTTCTTGCCCTCTCCACCCCATTCTGCCTACCATGAATCTCCTGCCCCCCCCCATTAGTTTAGTTGCATGGTGATTGCAAGGCCTGAACTCTAGTTTGGCGGTTTGGGGCCTAAAATACTCTTGTTACACTCTTGTTATGCCTTTGAGAAATAATTCCTGTGGATCATCATGGTTTTGTTGGGTATCTTTTGATATGAATTGTGTTGTTGAGATTTGGATTTTAACTGATCGTACATTACAGTTGTGCATTGCTTAACAAAGGAGATATGGAGCATGTGATCCCTATTGTTATGTGATTAGGTCATTGTGCAAACATTTAACCCCATCTAGTGCCTTTGTGTAAACAGACACTCCCTGCACAGGCTACTGGAGACTGATTCCCCCATTAATAAGCAGACACTGCTGCAGGCTATGGGAGACTTGGTTGCCATATTAGAGCCTCCTCTTGGTTGTGCAGGCAGGCACCCCCTGCTCTGCAGCTACCAATTATATCATTAAGAACCTCTGTGATCACTGTCATATATGCAGTTGATCATTAGGCAGATGATCAACTAAGCGCTAAGTGACACACGCTGTAGTGCCTCAGCATTCATAGGGGTTCAGTTCCTGGAACACCCGCAGATGCTGAAACCGATGGATAATCAAATCTGCAGGTCTGGGCACTCATACCCTCCAGACTTGACCAGAGCTGTACTCTAGTTGCATCTGGATGTGTTTTGAGGCCTTTGGGAGGCCTTTTAATGTCACTTCTGGTTTTCCGGGTTAATAGGCCTAGAACACCTTCTGGACTCAACTGGAGTGCAGGTCCATAGTATTCAGTGTACAGGTTGGTGTGAATCCGCGGATACCGAATCCATGGATAAAGAGGACTGACCTGTAGCTGTTTTATCTTATGTGTACTTAACAGTTAATGAAAAATGAAATAAAAATGCCAACAGTAAAGATGTGTATCATAATATATGAATAGTCCTGTTGGACTGGGCCAGCATTCAGCATCCTGTTTCTCATAGTCGTCAATCAGATGCCTCTGGGAAACCAGCAAGCAGAAGGTAAACCCATCTTCCACCAAAGCTCCCCTCCAGCTTGGTATTCAGAGGCATACTACCTATCACTGGAGGTCCCATATAAGCATCTTGACTAGCAGGCACTGACAGATTTGTTCTCCATGAACTTGTCAAGTCCCCTTGTAAAGCTTCCTAATATAATTGAGTAGGTCCTTTTTCATGAGCAATCTTCTCAGTAGTCAAGAGGTACTTGACAGTATTAGTAATGTGCAATGCAGCACAAACACACACACAAAAGGACATGGCTATTAAATTATTTGAAACTCCTAAGAATGCTGTGTCCTTGGAACATTAATTGGAGGGGCTGTTACAAGTCTAGTAGATGTTGACTGGTTATAAGAATATAATGCTAGAAATGGGAAAAGAGAGCCAATTCAGTTGAAGGCATGGAGTGTGTGATCTAGGCTTTAATTCCTATGAAGCTAGATGATAGAACAGAAGTTTCAATTATCATGTTGGACAATTTCTGCTATAAGGCCAGAAGTTTGAAATATTGTACAGAGCCAGTAACAATAACTTGCACAATTCCAGATTGCATTGTGACTGACTTCTTGTCCTTATGCTTTGTTTTGTGATGTAGTCAGTTATTTATTAATAGCGTTTTATAAATGTGCACAACTTTTTACTCTGAGCACACGGTGGAGGACTTTACCAAAGCATTCCTTTTTCAGTTTTTGGAAAAACTCAGCTTTATTTCAGCTTCTTGTGGCTGTGATGCAAGTCTTGGGCATGCACAGGGAGCTTTAGTTTTCGTTTTTCCTTTTGATTAGGAATCTAGAGAACTCTTGTTGAGACTCTTGCATTTTCTTATCTCCTTGTCCTGCCCCATGAATTCTGGTGTCTGCTTCTGCACCAGTAGATCTCTAAGAGCCCCATCTACCACATTGTTCGAATTATCATAAACAAAAGCATAGCCAGTCTTACATTGAGTTCAGAAAGAATTTTAACAGTGAAGAATAAAATGCATGTGTTAAGTGGTAGCCATTGTTACTTCTGGAAACTGGAGTGTTTTGGGACAGGGGAGTGGACGGAACAGGGTGGAGTGAGGGCAGAGGGAGGGGAAGTTTGAGCCCATGAAGGGGTGGAGACCACGGCAGCCTCTGCTGCTGCATCCTGAAACCCCCCCCCCCCACAAGCCGAATGGCTTCCTCAACTCTGCCCCCATGTTTGATTGGTTCAGGATTGGGCTTTGGACAACAGCATTTATATAAGTGTAATTGAAGTAGTCCAGTCAAACTTTTTCTAACTTGTATGACAGTCTAACACTGTTGATGTGTTTGTATACTCACATGATAACAGTTGCTCATAGTGTTCTCGTGTCAAGGCATTGTTATCCATTTTTTGAGAAAGTAATTATGTCCTGTTTTTTTTCCTTTTATATAGGCAGGTGAAATTGCTGGAGAAATATCTGGAGGATCTATGCCAGTTACACTATCAGAGTCATCTGGACCTTCTGCAGGAAGTGTAGAAAACAAAACATCTCCAAGCCCCAACCCTCTATCTCCTGTAGTATTGTCTTCCCCTGGTGAAAAGGTAGATACCGGTACAGATACTGAGATGGAGGCTACAGAGAGCAGGAGAGAAAAAAGGACTTGCACCAGCATTGAGACGAATTGTGGTATTTACAACTATAAGATTAATGTTTCTGCAGAAGTCATGCAGCGTGGTGCAGTTGTTCTCAGCGACCACCTGTCAAAAATACCCTTCTCCACTTCAGTTGGAGAAATTGTTCAGAATGAAGGCACAGTGAGAAGAATGGCACTATCAATAACGGAGTAAGTGACTATAAAAGAACACAGAACAACCAGAGCTGTTGGGTCAGTCCTAGTTGAACCCTTCTCTGGGTAGAGCTCGCTCTCTCTTCTCCCCCCCCCCCCATGCATATAAGTATAAGCTATCTGATTCTACAAAGAAGAATTCCTCTCAAGGAAGGTTGAAGCACCTTACCTGGTATCTCTGATGCCTGCAGCTGGATGTATATAGAACAGTGCAGGAATGCTCCAGTAGACAGATGCTAAGCTGTTCCTGAGGGGCCATATGCTTACATTCAGATGCCACTGTAGGATGCCAATTCTGTGGGAGGAACCCACATGATTAATTCCCCACTCTTACTGTCATTTAAGCATTACCTTTGTTATGTTTGAATTCCTCATGGAAAAAGCAGTTCCCTTAATAATAATTACAGCATTTGCATACCGCCTTTCTCACAGACTCAATACTAAACTCATCTTTATTTTAAATGAGTTTTTGCTATCATTGTTCTACGAACACTTGTAGAACCCTTCGCTTCCAGATGGAATCCTTCATGGTGTGGTCAACATATCAGGTATTTGAGTATACCTTCTGAGCTTCCACCAGGAGCAGCTTCAGGTTGGCCAAGCTGTTAATTATTATTTCTTTCTTGGAAGCTGAGTCTCCATTCCTGTGGTATCGCTTGTGAATCTGTCACTCACAGTCACAGGTCACAACAGCGACTCCTCCTAGCTCTGTCCTCATGATAGCTTGTCAGCTTTTTTCTGGTCTTCCAGTCTCCCATCCAATTTTCAGCCAATAACACTTCTGCTTAGCATTATTCTAACAGCTTTCAGCTCAACCACCAGACCATGCCTCCTCTCCCTTACTATACATGAAGCTAGGATTGTGTTCGAAAGGCTCTGGAGGTGGCCATGAAAGAAGGGTAGGCCAGGGTTGCACAGTGGAGATTCTGCAATATTACACTTATGGAATGGTGACCAGCAACCAGCATGGGCAGGGACTGACAGCATCACTAGTTTGCTTTGGGCTGTTTTCTAGGCGATTTGTATCATTGCTCCTGTCTGATCTTCCTCTTCTGAAGCATGCTTACCAGTTAAGAGGTGGTTGCAAACCAGTACAGATATAGGGCGCAATCCTAACCAACTTTCCAGCACTGTGCCAATGTGGTGTGCTCTGCATCCTGCAGTGGGGAGGTAGTCAAGAGGGCCTCCTCCAGCTAAGGGCATGTTATCTTACCTTGGGGGTTGCATTGCGGCTAAGTCAGTCTGGAAAGTTGGTTAGGATTGCGCCCTAAGTCTCCAAGCATTGCATTACTATCTAATGCAAAATATAAGCTACATCTTCTTAATGTAAGTTGTGAAAGCTGGTCTTTGTATTAAAGACAAAAGATTCTAGCATGTATGGTTGAGAAATAATCCACTGGCAGGATTAGAACTTGCGTACTAATTTATTGAATCCCCATGGGTCTGGAATTAGAAACGTTGGCCTTTTTAAAGTTTAAACAATTAACACCCTCCTTCATCTGTTGATTTTAGACATAAAAAGAGACTGGCTACGATCAGGCTGCTCCTAAAGAGAGGAGCAGATCCCAACATGTGCCTTGTCCCTATGTATGTCCTTTTCTTTGCTATTAAAGCTGCGGATCCGAAAGCAGTGAGACTCCTTTTAGAAGCTGGAGCAAGGACTAACATACGACTTCCAGCCAGAGTAAGGATAACGTATTTGTGTGTGATCATTATCAACAGATAGCTGTCGAATTCTCCTTTAAAAAAAAAAAATCAAGCCTATGACATGAATCCTATTGAATGGGTTTTAATGTCTCCTATAGACTCCACAATGTGTAATACACCAACCCAAATTTAGCCCGTATATGGTACACTGCCAGATGCTTGATGACTATTTTTCCTGTCCAAACTAGGAAAAAGAAGACAGGGAGGGTTATCAATTTCCTGGTAAACTGTGTTGGATTAATGGGTCACAAGTTGTATAGGTCTGTTCTGGTGAAATACTGACTCAGCTTTGAGATTTTAGAGGAGCTGTTTTAATGAAATTGTTGGATTCACTTACTTTTTCCAAAAATACATTTGTGAAAACTGAATTCTTGATAACAGCATGTCTAGTTTTTCAAAAGACAGTAGAACATTTCAAGTATATTTCATTTCTTTAGGTTTATACTCAAAGCCCTTAGATTATACTTGGTATATGTTTGGTTCCCAAACTTTGTGGTTAGTAATGCAATGCTTCTTGTGGTACTGGAGTGCTTTTGGGGAGGCCCCAGAGGCCTCTTCTGGGTTGTATGGAGCTGCCAACCTACTCAGTTGGCCTCTCTGGGTCTTAGAATGGCCCACAGAAGTGACTGGAAGTGACTTCTGGTCAAACTGGAAGTTGCATCAGCAAACTGAAGTTGCTTCCAACAGGTCCTACCTGTTGGCTTCCTAAAGGCTTCCTGGCAGGCTGCTGTGGGCAAGAGGACCCTGGACCAAAAGGGACCTTGGTCTGATTCATTTGGGCTATTCTTGTGCTTACATCTCCAGACCTTCATATTAGGACTTTCCAGAGATTCCAGATGAATTTACTTAGTGTTCATAGGGGGAATAAGTAGAAACTAAGGGCCCAATCCTATCCAACTTTCCAGCACTGGTGCAGCCCCAAGGTAAGGAAACAAATGTTCCCATACCTTGAGGAGGCCTCTGTGACTACCCCTATAGCGCAGATGCAGTGCATGCCCTATTGGCATGGCTGCACAGCACAGGAAAACTGCTTAGGATTGGGCCTTAAGTAATCTCAGCCAAGATTTTACGTTTTGTGCTAGGTCAAGTTTTACGTATCCTTCATTAATCTTGGACTACAGCGGATGCTATTATGTATATATGATGTGAAACTCTTTTTGTAAAAAACAGCAGAGCGTATTCCCAAATAAAGGGTCAGACAGTTGCTGCTTTAACATCACCTATAAGGGCAAAAATATATTTTTAAAAATAATTCTTATCTTGCTTGGACTGATTTTAAACCATTCTGTGTAAGTGTTTAATCAGTCCATGTGGAAGGTGACTATATTTCGTAATGCAGTTAATAGAAGTATGTAACTTCTCAAAATGCATGCCTCCTAGCCAGTGCTTTTTGTAAAAAAAAAAAAAGTGCAGGAACTCACAACTTGTTAACATTTTATTTATTTTTAAACCATTTTTATGGGAGAAATAGGTAATAAGCTACAACTAGACAACACGTGATTAACACATACAGAGAGGATAACAAAAAGGCATTCAACACTATTGAATACAGATATTAAAAATAAAATATTGAAATGAATGGGTTCCTACCTGAAATTGGCTCATGACCCACCTAGTGGGTCCCGACCCTTAGTTCGATACCTCAGTCTTGAAAGACTATGGTATCGCGCTCTGAATGGTGGTTCTGGCACAGCGTCTAGTGGGTCCCGACCCACAGTTTGAGAAACACTGTTTTAATGTAAAATGCACTAAAATACACTGTGCCTACAGTTATCAAGTTAACCACTCTTTGCCATTGGCAAACAATAGTTCAGGACGATCTTTAATCTATAAAAAAGACTTGGAAAACTGAGGGTCAGAAAAACATTTTATCAAAATTTATGGTGGTTTTTTTATGAATTTGGGTTGCTGATTCCAAGAATGGCCATAGCATAGGCTTCCTCATGAGGAAGCTCCTTGAACCATTCACTGAGACTATGCCATATTTCCAAAACTAGAAATGATAGGGGAAAACTTATGCCATTTTTGGAATCAGCACTAGGATTCGCGTCACCCGGTGCCGGAGGCCTGTGCAGTAGGCGTGGTGATGTACCATCACCCTACCCCCACTGGTTTATTGGCTATACCTTTTGTTAGAACACAGATACTTCAATGTGGTTTGTTTCATTGCATTCTGCATGAAATTACACATAGATTGATATAAAACATGATAGTATTGTTCCTCCAAATTCTGATTTTAGTGATTTTGAAAACTTGTAGAGTCACACCCCCCCCCCCCGTGTCAACTTACTAACAACTTATGGCAGCAGTTCTCAAACTTTTAGCACCATGTTTTGCCAGATTCCAAGGCTGAGCTCTGCCTGGAGAATTATGCCCACTTTAAGCAAATTAGCTCCCCTTCTTTCCCCCAACAAATGACCCTGGTTCTGCCCTGCAGTCCTGCTGGACCCCACCTCCAGGTAGCTCGCCTGTTCAACCTGCAGAGGTTCTCTCTCCTGCCAGCAGCCTCCTGCCACTGCAGCAGACCCTTGGTCCTCAGCAGGTCTTAGGCACAGCAGCCACACACCAAACTCCAGTGTCTCCAGCACTCTGTTCCAGCAGTCTCCAAAGTCCATTCACCAATCAGTCCATTAGCCATCAATTCCTTAGTCCATTAATCCAGTCTCCCCTGTCTCAAGCTTTCCTCCTTCTGCTACCCACAAACCTTTCCTGCCTCAGGTGCTCCTTATATCCCTGAGGGCCCTATTGCCTTCAAGTGGCTGCAGCTGTACAGCACATTCCCTGGAAGCCCAGGCCTTACCCTTAAAGGGGCCACTGCTGACACCACAGCCTACCTCCTTTCCAGATCTACCGAGATTCCAGTACACACCGGGACCCACTTTTTAGAATGACAATCTGTCCAGGACCCACTGGAAGTGATGTCATGGCCAGAAGTGACATCATCAAGCAAATTAAAAGAAATAATTATAAATAATTAAATTAAAAGAAATAATTAAATAAGGGGGAGCCAGTCCTGTTCCACCAAGTGAATCTACTCTGAAGTAAGTCCTATTGTGGTCAATGGGGCTTACTCTCAGGAAAGTGTGCGTAGGATTGCAGCCTGTGAGCTCAATCCTATGCATGTCTACTCTGAAGTAAGTCCCATAGTGGTCAATGGAGCTTACTCTGTAGCCTGCCTGCAATAACCCCCCCCCCCCAAAAAAAAAAGAATCAGTGGGATTTCCAGTCCTCCCCAGTGCCCAGTTTAAAGTTCTTCTATTTCAGGCATATCAAGAAAAAGACCCTCCTGGCTTTATAAGTACAAAATAGAAAACTTTCCCCTTACCACCTGAAGCCTCTTTTTTGTCCTTATTAGTGGGGGGGGGGGGGGAGAGGCTGCCTTCTGGAGTATCTCCAGCTCCATGGGATCGGGACCATTCTGGTGTCCTCACATTCCCCTTTGCCTGGCCTGACCAACAGCCAAGGCGCGTCTGCCTACTCACGAGTAAACGTGACGTGAGGCTGCTTGCTTTCCATAGGGCTCAATAGACTGCAGGTGGGAGGGAGGCAGGGACCTCCTTCTCCCTTTTGTGTTTTTGGGGGCTGCATTTATTGGATTAGGGCCATTCTGACGTCCTTGGAGTCCTCTCTGACGGACTATGGCAAGTACGCCTACTCGTGAGTAAATGCATGCTACACGCTACTTTCACTTCCCATAGGGCTCCATTCATTTTTTCCTGCAGGGAACTGCATAAAAAAAGGTGCAGGAACGCCGTTCCGTTGCATTCTATTACAAAAAAAGCCCTGCTCCTAGCACATTTCTGTGAACATTTACTTAAAAGTAGGTCCCATTTTGTTCAGAGGGGCTTATGTCAAGGCAAGTGTATATAGGATTGCAGCCTAATTATTATTCTGTGTAGAACTTAGGTGTCTCTGAAAAGGTCTTGGTCTTTGCTGAAAGGGTATATTTTCTTCCTTTTAAAGTCAGAATGTTTTGGTGTCATTTTGTGATATACAAGAATCATGCAGTATGAAATGTTTATGTAATTTGGATAATGGGTATGTGTGGTATTTATTTTTCAGCTTGGTGGAGTAGCTCCTCTTCATATTGCTGCTGCTCTTTCTGCCCAAGAGGGAATTGAAATAACAGAATTACTGCTTAATTCACCTACAGACCCTGACGTAAGGGCAGAAGATGAAGATGACATATATAGGCTAGACAGGACTAGTGAGAAGGTATGTCGGACATGAACATGGTAATTGATACAGGATCAGAACTGAGGAAGGATTTAGCTGGTATTCTCTAAAGTAGTGAAAAATAATTGCATTATAACATAATTGTACTACTTAATCTGGCACGCCGCTTCTAGAAAAATACAGGAGGCCCCTGTATCTGTGGATCCTGTATCTGTATCACCTATCTGTGGATGTGGAAGAGCCCCCTGTGCCCCACACCTACCCTCCAAGGGTGAGGGGAGCCCAATAAGGCATTAAAAATGTCACTTCTGGTTTTGACAAAAAACCAGAAGTCTCATTTTGTTCCTTTTTAAACAGTCATTTTGAGGCCTGCAGAGGCTGTGGGCGGACGTGTGCAGCCTCTCTGGGGCTCAGAATATCCTCTGGAAGTGAGGGGAGCATAGTTCCCGTCCCCTCGGAGGGTGGGGGTGGGACATCTCTGGTATCAGTTGTTTCACATAGCTGCGAGGTCGGCACGCCTGTAGCTTAAAATGTTTTCACAACAGTGGGTGCACTTAAGCTGACACCAAAATGTGGTTTGGTACTACATGAACAGGTCTGGAGGAGCTGTGGACTTCTGCATTCACTCCTCCCCTTGCATACCATAGTTCCTCACTTTATTTTCTAGTTCTCAGCAAATGATAGTTTGTCACTGTCTGAATGTTGCAAGGCATGACTTATGCATGCCTCAGTTTGCCCTTAAACTGGGGTCCCAAAACAAAATTAAATTGTAGTCTGGAGTCTCCATTTAAAAGAAAATGTGATTTGCCACATTCAGACCCAATTCCAACTGTGGTTTGCGGACAATGAGGAAGTAAGGGTAGGAATTTCATCATGCAAGAGGAGCAAGGACCATGTGAAATTTTAGTTTCTCCCAACTTTGTTCACATAATGATGAACATGATGTGTTAGTTTGCTTAAAATCAGCCATTGTATATTTAAGAAATTGGTGAAGTTATATATGTGGTTTTTCTCTGACTATGTGTCTCTACTTTCTCCTCCTAAATGGTTTTGCTGAGCTTGGGTGGGCAGTCAGTAGCTCTCACCACCACCACCTTTACTTAAAAAGATTCCAGGTAGCATGTTCTTGGTCCAAGATCCTGGGGAGCTTCTATTAGAGTAGGCAGCATTGGGTTAGGTGAACCAATAGGTGAACTGCTTTAGGAGCTTCATGTGCTCATCTGCACTGCACAGTACAATTGTGAAATGCAGGTAACCTGAACAATAGTGAGCATTTTGTATGGAGCCTTCAGAATAGTTATTCAGTAAATTGCTGAGGGAAACGGTAAAATTCTCATAATAGGAAAGAAATACTGTTACGTAATAGTTTAGGAACTAGTGCCTGCTTCTCTGTTAGGGAAGAGTGATAATTTGGCTTACTATATATGCGATAATCATTTCCATTTCTGCCTATAGACTGAGCTTACTGAAGCACCATCTATAATTAAACTTTATAATGAACTTGGACCACCCAAAACATACTACACTGAATGTACCATTGTTCCAGAGGAAGGTGGTAGGACACCTCTTCATATGGCCTGTGAAAGGGAGGATAATCATGCTGTGAGTGATAGTTCTGAGAATCCTTCATTTTGCAACTTGAAACTGTCAGTCTCTCTAGCACTTGTAATCCGTACTCTTCATAGTCTTCAAACTTTGCATGTTATCTTTGTAAGGAATTAATGTTTTAAAAGGAGGAATTGCATATCGATATTCTATGAATCTAATCCTTCCCCCTTAATAACATAGAAGGTTTGGTGGTTTGAGGAAATTCAATTATCTGGAAACAGATATTCATAGTGCTATATTATATCTGATACTCAGTGTACATAGGTAGAAATCTGGACTCAGTGTTGAGCTAGTAGCAGCCTTCTCTTTCCCCTGCATGGCCAAGATGTCTATGCAGATGACTGAATTCTTCACCTAAGAGTGAGCACTGGACTTCCAGGCTACATAAATATTCTGGTTTTATTATAGCAGAATCCTATACATCAGTGATTTTCAACCTTTTTTCATCTCACAGCACACTGGTGCTAACTTTGTCAAGGCATACTAACAATTTTTTGGCAATTGACAAGGCACAGTCATTGACAGCAGGGGCTCACATCCCTCAGTGACCCTACTAACAAATGACCCTCCCCCAAACTCTCATGGCACACCTGAAGACCATCCGTGGAACGCCAGTGTGCCATGGCACAGTGGTTGAAAATGGCTGCTATAAATGTTTACTCAGAGTAAGAATCATTAAGTTTAACCTGCAGCCTGCCTATGTAAACCGCCTTGAATAAAGTCAGAGGAGTAATCTGATGACCAGAAAGGCAGTATATAAATACCCAGTTGTTGTTGTTGTTATAGAATTGCAGCCTTAGGTCCCAATCCTATCCAACTTTCCAGCTCCAGTGTAGCCTCAATGCAGCCCCGTGGTAAGGGAACACATGTTCCCATACCCTAAGAAAGCCCCTTGACCACAGAATGCTGCGCACACTCCACTGGCACAACTGCACCAGCACTGGAAAATTGGATAAGTTTGGGCTCTTAGACCTCTAAAGTGTTTTAATGTAAGTAAAGTTACAGCAAGGCTATAATCTTGTTCACACCTGGGATTAAGTCCTATTGAGTTAAATAGGATTTATTTCTGACTAGACATGCTTAGGAGTGTGCTATAAGGCTGCTATCCTAAGTGTGCATATCTGAGAGCAACATCCCAATCATATTCCCTAACATTGGCGATGATGCAGCTGTGCCAGTGGGGTATGTGATACATCCAGTGGTAGGATAGTGATCAGGAGGCCTGGGAGAGATGAATATTTGTCTCTTTATTCTTTGTAGGCCTCCTAGTGCTCTATAGGTCTCCTTGGATCTATGCCAGCTATATACCTAGCAAATGTCTAATGAGCAAAAAGGGAAGGGATGTGTTCTAAAAGAAGGTATAGGATCCTGGCACACAATGGTGCTGCTGGGATCCTTCCCCTCCCCTCCCCTTCCCCTCTCCCTCCCCTCCAGAGACCCCTCTGCTCCATCCCCTTCCCAATCCCTCTGTCAAATTACTGACAGTGGTGGAGCCTCTGGTAGCTGCTATGTGTGCTGTGCCTCTGCCCATTTGTGGCAGTGGCCCAGAAGCATGTGATGGTGGCCTGGCTTTTTTGCAGCCACAAAGGGTGTTGTGGTGCTGGAACACGAATTCCTGGAGTCCAAGGCTCAGATAGGACTGGAGCTGTGAGTTTCATTGAACACAATGTCATGTATGTCTGAGCAAACATCATAGGATTACAAGCACTAGGGTTCACATCAACTACCAAATATTTAAACAGTCTGCATAGATTTAATGTATGGAGGTGATCTACTTTATAGGAGATGTGAGTTGCAGTTGCCCCCTTTTGCTATGGGAAAGTGCTTTGACAGTAACCTTGATGAACAACACATCTCCTCTCCTCTCCCCAACCCTCCAAAGCTGAATAGTCCCCTGCTCTAACACTGGTGTGTGATTGCTTACGTAGCCCTTTAAAAATATGGGAAACCTGTCTCTTAGTGCTTATTATTTTTGTGATTATTGTGCTATTGGTACTGAAACAGAGCTAGAGTAAGTCCCACATTAAGGCAAAAATCTGGAGTGATGTTAAACTTTGGCCATTAGAGGATTGTATTATTTCATTAAATTCAAAGTTGGCATCCCTTCCCAGACTGGAAAGGTCTGAAAGCAGTCAAGCAAAAATTCAACATTAGCAACAAGAAAACAACATTATTTCATGATGTGGGAGAGTGTGAGCCAGACCCAAGCACAACAAAAACAAGAGATGGTGCGCTAGCTGTGCTGGGTCCTATGCATGGTTACTGAGAACTACGTCTGCTTTTGTTTAGTTCCTGGTAAGTGTGCATAGGACTGTAATGTAAGAAACTTTAACCAGCCAAGCATAAACAGAATGTAATTTAAAGCTAAAGCTAATCTGGCAGCATATTCACGTGAGACTGTGTATTGTTCAGAGTAGTCATACAAGTGTCTTCCTGTGTAATATGATGCGGGAAGTATTATTTGCTCTGATTGCATATTAACAGCAAGTGTGAACAGTGTGGTCCAGTACAATTGAACAAGCCATAGTTTCTTGGACTGGGAATGAGAGCTGAAGGAGTCCTGATCCTGTGCACTCTCTTTACCCTGTATCAGCTTGGGAGCAGAGCTGTGATGGGGGTTTCCTGGGGAATCCTACAGCTCCTTGTGCTGTTCAAGTGGCATTTAAAACTGTCCAAGCTAGCTGGCTGTCCAAGCTCCTTGTGCTGTCCAAGCTGGCTGGGTGGGGAGTATTAGCCCTTTCCCTGTGGCTGTTTTCCCAATTCAAATCTCTGCTGCTATATGAGCCATAGACTAAAATATACAGGCACCATATTTTCAATTGTTTTCCCTTCCAGGTCAAATAGTAGCTTGATGGGAGGGACTATTCAGTTTGAGGGAGAACTTTGCTTGCTCCAGTCCCAATGCAATATGGAGGTCCCCAGGTGCTATTAACTTTGTTAACATGCTGTGAGATACTCTAGTCATGAGGTGCCCACACTGTGTATAGTTGTACCCTCCCCACGTATTATAAGACTACATTGATCATCAGCCATGTTTTATAAATTGGGACTAACTAGCCAGATAGTTCTTGAGTTGCAAGACAGTTCTTGAGTTACGGGTTACAAGCCATGATGTGTATGTGCAACCTCCTGATTTTAGAAATGGGCTATGTCAGATGCAAGGGATGATACCAGAATGAGATCTCTTGTTACCTGGTGTGCTCCCTGGGGCATTTGGTGGGCCGCTGTGAGATACAGGAAGCTGGACTAGATGGGCCTATGGCCTGATCCAGTGGGGCTGTTCTTATGTTCTTATGAGTTGTGTCCTTTATGGTTTGAAACTTATTGAAATGCCCCCAAAAGTGGGTTTTGATAGGCTGCTGTAGTGGAATTCTCATTCAACATTAGAAGTCAAATATTCTCTTGAAGATGAAGAAAATCTCTCAACTCTAGCGGTACATAGCCTTCTATAGTAGGACAGAAACATTAGATGCCTTTTGATAGATCTGTTTCTGTTAGATTTTCATGAATAAGAGTAGTGGGAGCTTCTCCCCTTCACTCTCCATCTTTTTTCCAACTTTCTTACATGCCTTGTATGTATTATTTTTATTCAGTTTTGAGAAGCTGAATCAGATGGTAATGATAAGGGACAGTTACACCCCGAAATTATGGATGATTACACAGAAACAAGTCCTGATGAATTCACTGGGACTTATTTCTTTTTAAACAGGCATGGAACTTGAGCCAAAGATATGGCTCTGGAAGCTATGGCCCTGGAAGAAGGGGGAGAGGATTGCTGGTAGATGTAGTAATTATTTGGTCATTACATTGTTTAAAATGGTTAAAAAGGGAAATCTTAAATGAAGTTAATCACCATATTGAAAGCATTTTGGGCTTTCTCATTAAACATTTTTTTTAATTTGCTAATAGCATTTGATAATGGGTCTTGTATAAATTAGAAAAGCTGGAAAGAGACCTGCGTAATAGGCCATAATGTGTTGTGTCCCATATACCATCTCATTTCAAGAGCAGATTATTTCAATGACAGAAATTCGTTGCTTTGTGGGTTTTTTATTGCTTCTTTCTGTTACATAAATAAAAATTCAATAACCCAGCTGCACTTCTCTTATCATCTCATACATAATTAAGAGTCTGTAATTGTGGTAGGACTTTATTTACAGGAATTTTGTCCATTATTTTTAATGTCCTTTTACAACCGTTTAATTTAAAAGTTACAGACTTACCAGCCTTTCCTTACTCCCCCAAGCGGATGCAGCCATATCAATGGGGTGTGCACTGCATCCTGCAGGGGGTATTGGGTCCTGGAGGCCTGCTCAAGGTAAGAGATCATTTGTTCCCTTGTCCCAGGGCAAGCCTTCACTACCCTGATGGGTCTATACGGACCTGTGCCAGCTACTTTGCTGGGCCTGGGAAGGTGGATGAAGGCTGGGAGGGGGAATAGGATATGGGCAGTGCAAGTGCTGTCACTGATACCTCCCCCTTGTTGGCCTTGATACCCCCATCTTTTCCCCATTCCAGCATTTCCCCTCCCTATTCTACCTACCTCTGCTGCCATTGGATGTACCTGTTGAGTATGGTGGCAGTCCTTCTGCACTACCACAATTTGCAGCAATGCTCTTAAAATGGATGCTGGAGGTTTGTTGTGTGTGCCGCCAGAAACCATTTTACCACAGTGGAACTGTCTTGTGCCTTTCTTGTGCAGCATTTTTGAAAGTAATTTGTGTAGCAGACTTGCTGTCTGTTTCATATTGATTAACCAGATGTAAAAATACTCTTCATTACTATAGAAAGTTCTCATGAAAGTATATAAGAACATAAGAGCCCCACTGGATCAGACCAAAGCCCATTCAGTTCAGCTTCCTATATCTCGCAGTGCCCCAACAGATGCTTCAGGGAGCACACTAGACAACAAGAGACCTGCATCCTGGTGCCCTCCCTTGCATCTGGCATTCTGAGGTAGCCTACTTTTAAAATCAGGAGTTTACACATACCCATCAGGTTTGTAACCTTGTGATGGGCTCGTCCTTCAGAAATTTGTCCAATCCCCTTTTAAATGCATCTAGTCCGGATGCCATCATCACATCCTGTGGCAAGGGGTTTCACACACTACTTACATGCTGGGTAAATAAGTATTTTCTGCTTTCTGTCTTAACTCTCCCAACGCTTAATTTTAGTGGATGTCCCCTGGTTCTGGTGTTGTGTGAGAGGGAAAAGAATAACCTTCTATCCACTCTATCCCCTGCATAATTTTGTATTGTCTCAATTATGTCTCCCCCCCCAGGCGCCTTTTTTCTAGACTGAAGAGCCCAAAATGCTTTAGCCTTTCTTCATAAGGGAGGTGCTACAGCCCAGTTTTGGTCGCTCTCTTCTGCACCTTTTCCATTTCCACGATATCCTTTTTGAAGTTATTAGTATTGGCCAAGATCCAAAGAAGCTATCTTGATTGATTTATAACCCAAATGTTCCTCAGAATGGCTTATTATTATTCTTTGTGGTCAGGCAGGTGAGGAGATCCTTGCAGTTGTCCTCCTCTGGATCCTGCCAGGCTGGTCTCCTTGCTGTAATATTGTTCATAGGAGACAGAGGTGGTAGCCACTCAGTAGCCTTTAGTCCTCCGACTGGTCGCAGAGGTCAGAGTATGTTTCCCTTCAATTATGTAGTTCAAGGTCAACTTGTTCTAGAGGTCCTGGGGGTTTGGTCTTACCCAGTGGAATTTTTGATTGACTGACCTTTATAAGATGCTGCAAACTGCTTTTAAAAGCCCTCTCGGTTTCAAAAGTTGTTTCCTATGCATTGTGGAGGGCAGCTGTTCAAAGAATTAAAGCCCAAAAGTCCCTCTGGCATATGGAACTAGTTGTGTAAAGATATGCAGCTGCTTGATAGAGTCAAACCATTGGTTCACCTAGCCTTGTACGATATATTCTCCTTGGACTGGCAGCAGTTCTCCAGGGTCTCATCTTTATTACCTGCTTCTGATGATTTTAACTGGTGGCGCCAGGAACTGAGCTTGATACCATGGGCATGCAAAGCATACACACTACCACCAAATTATTCCCCCTCCGTTCTTGGTCCTTTGGTTCCAAAGCATTTTCTTGTTTATTATCCTGACAAACAAATGCTGTCCATTTGAATATCTATGTGAGTATCTGGTGCTCTGAACAAGAGGAAGAGTCAGGGGTTGCACCTGCTGTACTTGGCTACGGTGGTGCCTGTTCTGCAACTTCTGGGATTGCTTCTCCCCAGGTGGGCAGCTTGCAGTAAGACAGCAGAGGTGCTGCCTGTTTCCCTCTCCAAAAGGGGTGCCAAAACCTGGTTGCCTGGATCCCTTGCTCCTCCCCTGGGCGTTAGAAGAGCACATCTAGGGGGCCCAATCCTGCCAACTGGGGAGGGGGGTACCATGGCTGGGGGTTAAGCGTTCTGTTTCTCCCCTCTCCTGCTGCCACACTGCCTCCAACTCTGTGTTCCCTGGCCAGCTGGAGTCTGGACTCCCAGGGAAATCGCATCCAGAGGAACCCACTCCCAGGGAAACCCCCCCAGCCAGTCAGCCAGCCAGCGATGCCTTTGGGAGCCTGTTCCTCCTCCTCAGGCCCCCCCCACCTCCACCTCCTCCTCCAGCGGTGGTGGCCCTCACCCCCCCGCCCACCTGTGAGACTTCCCAGGCTGGCTGCAGTCCTGATTTGACTCCTGAAAAACCAGGCTGTGAGGGCTCACCTCAAGTCACAGGGTCAAGGAACGGAGGCAACAAGCTGGAGGCAGCGGCGGCAGGGTGCCTCTCCTCTGCATGCAGTTGAGCCAGGAGGCCGCACAAAGGCGCGCACCTTACAAGGCGCCTGCACTTCACTTTTTTGCTTGTCTGGGCACTCACAGACAAAGAGGGAAGGGAGGTGGAGGGGGGGAGGCAGGAGATGGAGAAAGGCTATGTTCTGATTGGCTCTGAGCTGCTCTGATTGGCTGCTGGCGCTGCAGAGGCTTTTTTTCTTCCTGGAAGGGCATTTTTTTTCTTTTTTCATCCGAGAGGTCGTGGACCACCTGGGAGGGCGCTGTGGACCACCAGTGGTCCGCAGACCATGGGTTGGGAACCCTAGTCTTAAAGGTTCTAGGATGGCCATGGGGAAACATGCCCACTAGAATTGTGCTTCTAGCAACCAGGGCCAGACTGCACCAGATGCTTGTCTCCTTGGGGTGGTGTTTCTATCCCAGATACTTTTCCCAAAGGAGACTGATGGAGATACTGAGGGGACAAAGATGCAAGATCCCCCCCCCCGCCATGTTTCTGGTGCTGTTTCCAAGTAGCAGCATGGCTGTTAATGTACATGGCATGTTACAGATTAACATTTAAAAAGGCAGATTTGTCCTCTGCAGAGTTGCAGTCTTGATTTCTGCAGGAGGAGGAAAGGGGAGGGTACAGTAAAAAAGAGAAGAATGCACATGAATACAGCAGCACATATTTATAATTTCAGTTTCTATAAAGTGGTGATGATTAACTCATTAAACAAGTTTTTCTTTTTATAATACAAGATAACTGGAGCATGGACTGCAACTTCTTTTCAGTACTTTCCCTAGGTAGCCTGTCTCCTTGATCAGGATCCCTGTGCATGCTTCTCTGTGCACAGGCTTCCCCATTCACTTAGCAAAGAGAGCAAGACTGTGCAGCCAACGGAATGTATGTGCATGTGGGGGGCTTGCTGAGTGAGCAAGCTCCTACAGCAGGGTGCATGTGGGTGAAAACTATGTGTGTGTGCGTTAATAATTGTTCTGGTAGGAGAATCTAGGAATGTATGTAAATTACATAAGTTTAATTCTACAACTTCAGTGGTGGTGTTGTATCAATTCTAGCTCTGTCACATATTCTGAACAAATTCATCTTGTTAAATCATGAAAGGGTAATTCAGCTTTAGCTTCCGAATAAGAAATGTGTGTGTGTGTGTGTGTGCTTTTTTTATATTAAATATGTAATTTATAACAAATGTCTGATTCTGTTATTTTTTTGCTAAGTTAAGAAATCTGAGTCCTCTGATGGTATTTTATTCTTCCCTTTCAGAATGCAAGCAGTATTGTTCATCTTCTTTTAGATCACAGTGCAAACCCAAATGTCCTGTGGAGTGGCCATTCCCCTCTTTCACTGGCCATAGCCAGTGGAAATGATCTGGTGAGCATTATTCTCCCACCCCCCCCCCAACCCACAGGTTACCTCTGCATGATGTTTGTGGATTTTCCCCTTTTCCCTGCAGCATTCTGCACCACATGCCATCTTGTTCTTGAGGGTCTCCTAACACTTTTCAGGAGGCAGTGGAGGCTGCAGCAGGGAGGAGGTGCAGGAAAGTCCTCTCCTGTGAGTTTCCTTCTTTTTACACTTTTTTGAATATGACACAGGGCAGTCACTTTTATCTAGAGAGAGAAAAATTGCCAATATGTCTTCACAATAGCGTTAGAAGGCTGTTGCTGCTTTAGATGGAGCAAAGGAAAGGCTACAGTCCCTTTCCATGCCCATTGTGTTTCACTCTGGATAGAGTGGTGGAGGGAGGTAAAGCCAGGTTGCTTGTGGGAAGAGGTTTCCTTTTCCCTTCAGCCAAGCTGTTCCTCTTGATGCACTGACAACCGGGGTTGTGCTGAGAGAAGAGGGCACCATCTTTTTCTTAGCAAGATCTAGTTTGGGCTTGTTGATTAGATGAAGCGGACAAGCTCCTGTGAAAGGATAGACTTGGCACAGCAAATGCTGAGGAATGCTTCCTTTGTAACCTGATGCTGCCACAGCAAAAGGCTTCCCTACAATCTACTTTTGCTGTGCCAGAGGCAGCAGCATCAAAGCTTAGGTTTGCTGCCACTTTTACTGGAGCAATAGTAGGATGATAGTGGTGGGGGTCTTAGCACTTGATATTTGTGGAAGCATCACATTTTGCTGCCATGGCAAGAAAAGTGTGTGTGTGTTGAACTGAACCCATTCCCTCTATTGAATTAGCCTCACTGGTAGTTGGCAACCTTCAGTCTCGAAAGACTGTGATATCGCGCTCTGAATGGTGGTTCTGGAACAGCATCTAGTGTGGCTGAAAAGGCCGATTTGGGAGTGACAATCCCTTCCACACTGGGAGCAAGTGTAGTCTGTCAACTGGTGTGTCTCCCTGGCTATGGGCCTTCCTTCTTTGTCTCAGTCTGTTGGCCAAGTGTTCCTTCAAACTGGAAGAGACCATGCTGCACAGCCTGCCTCCAAGCAGGCTGCTCAGAGGCCAGGGTTTCCCACCTGTTGAGGTCCATTCCTAAGACTTTCAGATCCCTCTTGCAGATGTCCTTGTATTGCAGCTGTGGTCTACCCATAGGGCGCTTTCCCTGCAGGAATTCTCCATAGAGGAGATCCTTTGGGATCCGGCCATCATCCATTCTCACGACATGACCGAGCCAACACAGGTGGCTCTGTTTCAGCAGTGCATACATGCTAGGGATTCTATTCTAACTCAAACTTTAGATGTTACTATGTTGTAAGCATGTTATATTAAATAGATGTTCTTAAGAAAGATTCCTTTTCTACTGCAATTACACAGGCTGTGGCTGAACTTCTGGCAGGCGGAGCTGACCCAAATCTCCGATTAAGCCAAGGTATTGGAAGCGCCCTGTGCGCAGTTGTTAGCCCTGCATATGAACATAACTGGACATTCGCAAAAAAGATTGCTTTGGTAAGGAAAGTGTTATACATTCTCATATGTTTTCCCAAATGGGGTGCTGATTTAGTTATGTGGCTCTTTTAAGGTTATAAAAATATAAATGCCATTAGAGCTCTGCACTCTTGTCCTAAAGAAAAACTGACTCATAGTTTTGACCAGCCACTGGCTATCTCCCAGGTATCCCGAGTTCCAGAACTGTAAAAAAAAAAAAAACCCTTCTGTGTTTGGAGCACAATCCTGAACTTGGCCTCCATGCTAAGAACCTGTACTAATTCAAGCGATTTGTAGGAGTTCTGAGAGTGGCCTCTTGAAACTCTTAATGTTCTGAATTTTCTATTCTGAATATCTCCTCAGATAAATACTCTAATAGCAAGAGGTGCAGACATGTTGATGCCAATTACTCTTGGAGATGAGACAAAAATGGCAGTAGGAACTGTGCTGGACTATGCATATTTCAAATACTATCAGGTATTCTCTAACACATAGAACTTCAAAATCACACTGGAAATGTTTGAACCTTGTGTCTATGAGTGACAAATTAATCGGTGCTAGATGTGACAGATTTTCTTGATTGGTTCAGCACCTTTTTTGATTTCCCTTAGTAATTTTTCTCCAGTGGAGCCTGGGAGCCTGCCCTATGTGGCTACTTGGATCCGTACCTGCTAAATAGCAGATTCTTTATTCTGTAAAACTGGCAGGTCCAGGCAGAAGCCTCTTCTGCCAATCCTGCCCTGCCCAGAAATGCCCCCTCCCCACCTCCTGCCACCCCTCTTCCACTTGGCACATTTCTGACCTCAACCATCTGTGAGGATGCAGTGTTTGTAGGGTGGTGCAGGCCTCCCCTTGGGGTGCTGCAAATGTGCTTTGTGGCACTTTTGCAGCACCCTTGGCTAGTGCAGCAGCAACTGTACCATCAGAGCAGCAACTTAGGATTTTACTTTCAGAGCACAGTCTAACCCCTCTCCTGAATATTCATACACAGCTGGGCACAAATGGGGGTGTGGTGGGGCAGAGGGGCTACATGCTTGTAGAACCACTTACACAAGGGAGTGTATTGAACACAGTTAGTAAAAATGTGTGATGATCTAGGCAAGCAATTAATAGGCACCTGAAAGGTAGATAAATGGATTCTATTTTGTCACAAACAGAATGATGATTTTGTGAGCATTTACAGAGTGTTTTTATCTTTACAAATTACATATTGGTTTTTCCTGTACAACTTCCAGGCTCACTCTCTGATAATAGTTGAAGGAAAGGTGATATGGAGCTGTTTCCTTCGTGACATTATATTTTATTGCATGTTGCAGGATAAGAGACTACTACGTACCCCATTCCATTCTCTGTCACCACCAGATCGGGAAATTGTCATTAACCGCAGAAAATTGTTAGAATACCTCAGTGAACAACTCCGTGAATGTGTCATTGGGAAAGAAAAACAGTGGAATAGAGAGGAACTTCGAAAAATTAAATTTGGTGAGTCCAATTTAAATATTTTGAATCTTTAAATAATGTTTTGGAATACAGGTATAACCTAATCCTCAGATTTTTCACCTGTGGTTTTATCTCAGTGCGATGAGAAGGGCACTTTAAATTAAACAAAAAACGTCCCTTAACTCAGCCTTGCTTACCATTGTAATGCAGGCAGCAGAAAGGCAATTAATCAATCAGACTCTCTCTAGGACAGACTTTTTAGCATTGGAACCCACCTAAAAAACTCAAGCCTCAGTGGCTTTAAAGGTTATTTGGCCATAGTACTCCCCCCAGGTAGCAGATTGTTTAACCTTGATGCACATACAGGTCCAGCCTATTTATACACTGATTTTTATACACGGATTTGACTCAACAGGAATGGTCCCTGCAAATGAGAAGGAATGTGCTGATCCCTGGAGAAGGGGAAAAATGCACCCCTTCAAAATCAGTTTTAAAAACTGAACAGTCCTTTAACAATAGCCTACTTAATGAGAGAGAGAGAGAGAAGGCAGGTGGCTGATAATCCATCAATCCTTCTCTCTCCAGGCAACCCCCCCTTCCCCCCCCCCAGCATGTGAAAGAAGGATACTTTGCATTGGTGAAGAGAGGGCTTGGAGTGAAGCCTTTCTAAGCACTTTGAAAGAGACTGATTGTTGGATTGTCCTCTTAATAACTCTTACCTTACATCATAAAGGTTAGCAAGGCTGAGCAAAGAAACTTTGTTTTTTAAATTGATTTACTATAGTGTTTTTTTTTTTTTTTGCCATCCATGTGAGTGCTTGGAAGGGAACCCATGCGAATAATGAGGCTCAACCTGTAGTCTAATCGAATTAGTCTAGTGTGTCAGTTTGTGACCCACCAAAAATTGGGTCAGAACCCACAGATCCACAGTTTGGGAACCACTGCTCTAGGGGTTTAGAACAGCTTAGTCTCAGTTCACTCTGGGGCAAGTGACCCCTTCCCCCTGGAGCTTGGGAAAGAATGCAAAGCGGAAGTGATTATTACCACTGCTTTGCATTCTTTTGCATACTTCAGGCAGAAGGAAGGGGTCTCTTGCCTTGGACTGAACTGAATCTAAGCTGTTAATTTATTGCCTGCTGCTGCTCTCTCAAAGTACAATGGTAAGCAATGGTATTTTAAAACCTCTGAGTAAAGGGAGGTTGTTTTTTAAAATTGATTTCATTGAACACGATTTTCAGCATCTGCTGGGGTTCTGGGGACGGAACCCCCATGAATGCCGAGACACAACCTATATTGCGTGGAAATGGCACAAATCTAAATTCAGAGAAAAGTCTACGTCTTACATGTCAGCCAGGGCAGTTTAAAAATGAACCCATTCTGGTTCAAGACAAACTTTCACACAGGTAAATGCAACACTAAATTTGTAAGTTACAATGAATACTTTCTAGAAAAGTGGATACCGTTTTCTTGATAGATAATGTGCAAGACCAGGTTGAAATCAATTTTTATTCTGTGAAGTCGTGAACCTGGTACAGATATACTCCTTTGTTTAAAACCTCATATATCTCTGGTAAAAAGCACTGTAAAATCCTGACTGGCAGCCCAATCTTAATTCCCTCCCCCAACCTGATTGTTGGTGTTGTGAAACTGACAAGCTGATAGCTGACAAGGAAACTGAATGGAACCCTATGGAAAGTGAAACTGGGCCATATGTGTGGATGTACTCATGAGCAGGCGAATGTGCCTCAGTCCACTTTGAAGGGTAGACCGAGAGGAATGCAACACCATCAGAATGGTCCCAAATTGATGAATGCAGGCCCCCAAAAACAATTGAGAAGGAAGTTCCTCTCAGTCCAAGCTGACTAGGAAAATATATTGAGCTCAGTGAAAAACAAATCTGTGTCACGCATATGCAAATGTGTCTTGGCTTCTATCCAAGGCCAGGCAAAAGGGAACATAAGGCCACCAGAATGCTCCTGGTCTGATGAACAGGAACTCAACAAATGGTCCAGAAGGCCCCCCCCCATTGTAAAAAGGATAAAAACACAGGCTTGAGCAGCTGGTAAAGGTGAAACTGTTTTTTGTGTGTTTTTTTAAAGTCTCCGAAAGTTATGTGGGTCCCGAGAGCATGCCCTTTTAGAAAGTGGATCCTGGGGCTAAAACATTTGGGAACCACTGTTCATATGACTGTCAGTATGATCTGAAAAATACAATATTTTGTTTTTTCTTGCATTGCAGCCCTATTAAATGAAAGCACCAAAAGTTCTATAATAATGGTGTGAATTTATTTCTTTGACAACCTTAGGGGGAGAACTTGCAATATGATAATCTCATATCATGTTTTAGTTTCTGTTATTGAGGAGAGTGGATAAGGCATGGTTAAGGCACCACTCTCAGCCTGTTTTAGTACATTTGGTTTTCTGTTGTATTATTTTCACTAAAACATTTGATAAATCTGCCTAAGGTTCTGACAAAAGCTAGGAAATGTTTAGTAAAACAGTAAGGACTCCATACTAAATCAGATTATGTTAGTGCTATCTGAAATACCTTCAGTGGTCCTTGGGTGTATAAACTCTGGCTTTCAACCATTTATGATGGAATATGACCTAGGTAATGCACTGGTATCTGGAGATGTTAATGTCTGTCAGTCAAAGAATTTATATTTTATTCTAATCCAAAAAATAGTTATTCTTGGATTGATATGATCCTGTTAACATTAGATACATTGAAAGAAGACACTAAAACTGAGAATTTAGGATGCCTTCAGATCATTCATAAGTAACTTATCAGTGAACAATTACTACTGGAAAAAATAGTCCCAGGGGAGGCTGAAAAATCTCATGTTATTTTAGATGGCATCTGGTGTAAAATACCAGGTGATTATGTTCCAGTCCTGCTCAGGTTCTTAGCAATTGTGCTAGAATAGCTTTTGCTAGTGCCAGGGTTCATGGTAACATTTTCTGTTGTCTCTAATAAGAATATTTGGTTACAGTGAACAGTACTGGGAGGGCATTATGGAGGCAGAGGGTGGGCAGATAGGATCCTGGGAAGGGCAAGGTCAATAGTGGGGTCCCCAATCTCATACTTTATTTATTTATTTATTTATTTATTTATTTATTTGGTTCATGGTAAGGAAAAGGTTGGACTACTGGTCTAGATTGTATACTTAAATTTGCTGTACATTACACAGATTATTTGAATGACCCTATTACTGTGGATGAAGAGATCACTCAATTTAAAGATTAGTAAATCAACTGGATTATATGGTCTCACCCCTAAATGTTATAATAAATTTAAAGATAACTTGGATAAACCTTTTGTGAAGCTACTTAGGAACTGTTATTGAGAATGTGATTCCTAAATCATGGTGTGAAGCCTTCATAGCGAAATGAGGGTAAGATCTTCTGAGAGCATGACTCAATGAATAATCATTAATTTTCCATTTTCGCACATTTTTGTTCTGGTTCAGCGGCAGGAAAAAAGAAAACTATGGATAAGGGTGGAGGAGTATCACCAGAAGCAGACACAGCAAAGTAAGACCAGTGAATGACTTGCAGTGTAACTAAATTCATATTACTCTAAGAGCTTACACAGTCTAAAGCTAACTGTAGGGTGGGCTGAATCACAGTGGTGTTGTCACTATCTTGATGGACTCACTTTTATCAAAGTTTAATGACTCGAGGAGCTAAAGTATGCATTTCCTGCCATTTTGACCACACCTGACTTAAAAAAAAAAAAGAACCTGTTGCTTGATCTCTTGCATAATAGTACAGGTGAGACTCTGGGATCCCCTAATTTGACTTACCACTAATACCAAGATCTACCTCTAAATGTAACAAGGAAAAAAGCACCAAAATCTAATTTCCTGCCTACGTGCTGTTAAATAATTATAACACCTCCATCTAGTGGCTGAATGTGGTGTAGCGTCTATACTAGTGCATTCTGGAGTGACAAAAGGGAAGCAAGAAACCTGGAAGTGGGTCTTTAAAGCTATTTTTCCACTGACTTCGTATCTACTAATTTTTTTTCCCCTTAGGGCTTCTGGAATGAAACCCAGGGGATAGTGTGACATATATTACAGTTTTATATTTAAGATGTATATTTAAGATTTGTAATACATTGGACTACTTTAGGGCCTTGTATATATGGTGGACAGATAGTTTGATTAGCAGGCCCTTGTGACAATGCCCCAAATTATTATTCAAGGTTGGTCAGGTGAAAATAGCACCTAGGCTTTGTGATGATTGTCTATTGATAACTCTTGGGCTAAAAATACAGGTGCTGCTTTGGTATTCCATTTCAGGACACCCCCAGCAGATACCACATGACTGGAGCAGAGTTCCAGTTGCATCCAGAGGGCATTCTGAGGGCTGGGGAGGCCATGTGCGGCCTCCCCGGCCCTCAGAATGACTTCTAAAGCTTCGGGGGGGGGTGCTTTAGAACATCACTTCTGTTTTTCAGCCTTTCACTTTTCCTGAGACCTTAGAAGTCATTTTTAGGGCTGGGAAGAGGCCACGCACAGCCTCCCCGGCCCTCAAAATGCCCTCCAGATGTGACCGGGTTCTGCTCCAGTCACATTCAAAGGGCTGCAGGTCATGCCTGGGCCAGGCTCAGTATGGATTGGGGGACTGACATTGAGTCAAATCCATGGATGAAAAATCTGCAGATGATCAGATGCGACCTGTAGGCTGTTCTTTAAAATTTAAGGAAAGTTTAATAAGTTTACTGTGGGATTTTTATCTGCGCCCAAGAGTGAAGTGCTGAATGTAACTTTAGTCCATGGCCTGCATCTCTTTCTCTAATACTTTCATCACCCACTACTCAGAAGTCTTTCAAATATTATGTACACTGATATTAGAAAACAAAAAATAAACCTAGTAAGCACTTACTTTCTTTAATGAGAGACACCATGCCATCAACTCAATGTTTGATCATTTGTGTGTGTGACCACATTTTTATTTCCTATATGGATCCATCTATTTCCCATTCTTTTAATATTCCATTGACTGCTTGCTATGTCTTTTCCAACAAATAGCCTATATACATTTATATAATACTGAATTTTACAATATTCCTCCTTTGCAGACAATTCTTTAAATATTGCTACCAGTGTGGGCGATCTGTTGGTGTGAACCTATCACCTTGCACACGTTGTTTTGAGATATACACTTGCAGCAAGTCTTGTAAAGTGAAGTGTTGGAAAGACCGTCATAAGAGAGAGTGTCTACAAGCAGGTAGGTTTGTTTGTTTGGGGGGCACCAAGCAAGGGATGTAGTTACTGCATATTGCAAAAATAAAGGTTAGCTGAATGGCCTTTAAGTAATGGCCTATAAGAATAATCAAATATAAGTGACATCCTCAGTGAGAAATATGAATCAAGGAGCAATAGACTTGTAGCCCTCATTCCCAGACATCCTGGCTACACATGAATTTTAGAACAGAAGCAAAAACAAAGCAAATACTCACTTTCACTCTAAGTCTTCATGTGTTTTCTGTAGTTTACTGACTCGAAAATGTCCTGTGTCTCTTTTGAAAGTCTTGTACAATTTGTGAACATTTGTCAATTTTGTGAAAAAAAACAACTATGTAGGCTGTTCAAGAAAGAAAATGTTCAGCACTTCACTGGAGGATATGTCCGACACATCTGTAGTACACCATGTTATCCTGATGTATTTCCTGAGCTTTGTGGGATTTCCAGCATTCACTTTGCTGCAAAATATACTGCACAAAATTTCACTCTGGAGCCCTTTTCTAGTTCCATCATAATTTTTAAAGTGGTTCTAGAAATGAATAATGATCTACATGAAAAATGAACTGCAAAGTTGCAGAAAGTGCAAACCATTTTTTATCTACAAAAATCTACAAGCTATTCATTCTTGTGAGGAACTACTTTGTGTTCAGGAAGAGGAATGAAATGTTGCCTGGAACAGTTAACAAACAGCACAAAGCTGCCTTGTACTGAGTCAGACTATTGGCCTATCTTAGTCAATATTGTCAGCACTAACTGGCAGTGGTTCTCTAGGGTTTCAGCCCCACATGGAGATTCCTGGGATTGAATTTGAGAATGTCTGCATTTGAAGAGGTGTTCTACTGCTGAGCTATGGCTCCACTTACAAGTTTTTAACTGGTGGAGCACACATATTCCTCAGTAGGCTAGAGTACTGTAGAGAGCATAGTCTGGTTCTACTACCATAGTAAGAAATTATCCAGGAAATCAAGGTAGTCAAATGTGTAATACAATTTTTTTTTGGAAAGAAGTTATAAGCTGTATTAACTTCATACTACAACAAATGTCTTAGTTGATAAAGTGCTTAATTCAAAGGAACTTATCTGCCTATTTCATGGAAGTTAATTGCAAGATAGTGGAAACAAACTCTTTGTGCCTTATACTAAAACATTGGAAGTATAAGTGCTCCCTATTATTATTCAATTGATTGAGTGAGGATCTATCAATATTTGGACATATAGACAGCAACTATGTTTGGATATATTTCTGGACATTTGGAAGCCTTTTACAGACATGTATGGACTCTTCGCTCACAACAGGAGAGGAAACAACGCTTTCCACATGCGCTGCCTCCGACGCATTCTCGGCATCACCTGGCAGGACAAAGTTCCAAACAACACAGTCCTGGAACGTGCTGGAATCCCTAGCATGTATGCACTGCTGAAACAGAGATGCCTGTGTTGGCTCAGTCATGTCGTGAGAATGGATGATGGCCGGATCCCAAAGGATCTCCTCTATGGAGAACTCGTGCAAGGAAAGCGCCCTACAGGTAGACCACAGCTGCGATACAAGGACATCTGCAAGAGGGATCTGAAGGCCTTGGGAGTGGACCTCAACAAGTGGGAAACCCTGGCCTCTGAGCCGCCCGCTTGGAGGCAGGCTGTGCAGCATGGCCTTTCCCAGTTTGAAGAGACACTTGGCCAACAGTCTGAGGCAAAGAGGCAAAGAAGGAAGGCCCATAGCCAGGGAGACAGACCAGGGACAGACTGCACTTGCTCCCAGTGTGGAAGGGATTGTCACTCCCGAATTGGCTTTTTCAGCCATACTAGACGCTGTTCCAGAACCACCATTCAGAGCGCGATACCATAGTCTTTCGAGACTGAAGGTTGCCAACATGGATAGATTGCTTATTACTATTTATTTTTATATTAATATTTGTACAGTTTTATGTATTTCATTTATATATACTTGTTTCCCCTTTTCCTGCTTTTTTTTTTATTAAGTAAAAGAAGGGGGGAAAATAGCCAAATGCTTCAGATTTGCCAAAAGTGTTAAGGACTACAGCCTTACAGCACAATTTTATGCTTATATACAGTTGTGTGTCACTTAACAATCGTCTGCCTAAAGATGGACCACATATGTGATCAACGCACAACAAAGAGGCTCATTTTCTGCCCAATGTTGTATATATGCAACAGGAACCAAACGTGTACACCTCTGGGCCGGGCAAAAATGGGTTAATTAATGAGGCAATCAAGTCTCCAGTAACCTGCACAGTAAGTGCTTGTTTACACAAGGAAGAATCAGGTCTCCCATAGTCTACAGTAGAGTGTCAGTTTACACAGTGAAGACTAAATGTTTGCATAATGACCAAAGAGGATCCAAGAATGTTTCCATCCAGGTCCTTAAGTGATGCACACCTGTACTCAAAAATCCTATTGAGTTCAATGAGACTTACTCCTAGGTAAGTTTGTATAGGAATGCAGCCCTGCTAATTTGAACTACTAGTTCTTTGTGTATTCCTGTTCTAATGAGCAAAGCTAAGGCACAGTTCTGTCAGCATTCCAAAAGAGTGAACTTGGGGTAAAATATGTACAGGAGATTTTGCAACGCCTGATATCAGACTGCATACAAGTTGTGCATAAATTTGTCAAGTTGTGCCACTTACGTTTTTCTCATTTCCTGACATTATTATTATGAAATCTAGTGTCTAAATGGTAATTTTTTTAACATGTTAATTTAGTTTGAAACTCAGATAGAAGCCTGTGCAAACTCTTGGTCAATCTCCAGTTTTTCTGTTGCTTAGCAAAATATCTCGAATTCAGCCCCAAACCCCATCATCTTTATGTGGCTGAAATAAATTACTGCAGAAGTACTTGAGTTGAACTAAGGGACCAATCCAATCCAACTTTCCAAGGGTGATGCAGCTGCAGTGCTGCCCTGAGGTAAGGGAACATTCCTTTATCTTGGGGTGGCTTCCGTGACTGCCCCTCCACTGCAGGATGCAGCTCACGCCTCATTGGCACGGCTGCATAAGCGCTGGAATACTGGATAGGATTGAACCCCACCTCTCTGTTTCTGCCTCCCCCCAAATATAGTGCATTAAAAGTAAAAAAGAGGCTTGAATGGAGGGATGGGCATTGGATTTTTGAAATTCTGATGTGCAAGAATATAGATTTAGGAACTTAGGAGTCAGAGCAGAATAATATGCAAAGCGGTATGTCCACTCATCATTGTAAAGCAAAAGAGACAAGGTTAAATAATAAGCAGAGCAGTGAAGACAGAAGACTTTGCTATGATAGTTGAACCCCTGGAACAGCTGTACTTGGATCTCAGATAGAAGACTGGTAAGAGAATGACTTCATTTGACTAGATCTTGTCCTTCATTGGAACAAAGCTGAGGGCCTTGGAAGAGGAATTCTGCTGCCACAAATGGACTGTATGTGCATTATGCATATAGAAGAAATGAATAATATATACAGGAGTATGGTGTGGCTTTCCACAAAGGATATAGTTCAGTTTTTTTGCTGTGAAATTTGGAAACTCAAATGTTTTCCATTTGTGATGAAAAAAAAGTTTATAATATTTTGTAAGGTATGATTGAAGAGGGAAGATACAAAGAGGAGAAATTGTCCATGGAGCACTCAGAAATACGTCATTCAGGTGGAGCGATCTTGGCTTTTCCAGTCTTTTCGACTGAAATAGGGAAGTTCCAATTAGGCATATCCAAAATTAACTACACTCACCTGAACAGGATTGAATAGAGTTCAATTGGGTATTAGCAGCAAATGATCTCTGTACATTCCTCACTTTTCCCATCAAGAAGATCCTGGTGAGAGAAGCCATGAGCTGACATTCTGGAGTTTTCCTGGATTTGACTTTCTAATGAGGGATGTGAGGAGACTATAACAAACGCTTTCATCAACAAGCAGTTCAGGACTAGAGAGAAGTATTGCTCATTTAATGAGCAATATCTATCCTGATGCCCTCTTCACTGTAACTTTTCTTCAGAGAGACGATAGGTGGAGTCAAAATGCATTAAGAAATATTTAACAAGAATTAATTGTTTATGTGAACATACCATAGTCTAAGAAAACTATGTCTGTGTAAATGACAAAATGCACATACTGAAAGCTTAAAACCATGTGATTTCTATTTGTGTGCTGTATATATTGTAATAATTGCTAAATGATGTATGTAATCAGATTGGAATTGTTTAATGCTATATTTGCAATAAATTGAATTTAAATCTCATCATTTGTGATAAATAAATGATAAATGATGAGCAGAAATGGCTGCAGTTCACATTTCTGTAGAGGACACTGTTCCTTTGAGGCATTTGTAACACTGTCTTACTGTTGAACATTCTACACCTTGTTTTATTGCTGCAAAAAGATGTTCCATCTACAACTGGGTCTGAGGAGGAACAAGAAGAGACAATGCAGGATTGTAAGTTGATTTTGACCCCTGACCTCCTTTCATTAAGCACAGTTTGATTTTGGTTTCTGGGATTTCACACAGCCAGGATTTATAACAGTTTGCTGCTTTTCTTTTTGCTCGGTTTGTAGTGCTGCTTATTGCAGTTGTTAAAGGTAAAATTGCTCCTTTCTAGCTCCTGGTTTTTGTTAGATGTTTTTAAATGTTTACATTTTTCATTAATGTTGTTATATTGCAAACTCTTGAGTGTCATCAGGAAAGGTTGGGATAAAAATGTATAAATGGAGTCCTTGCATTAAGGCAAGTTTGTTGGAGTTCAGATATAACTGACCTGTTCCATGGTTGTTCATGTGATGGTTCTATGGAGGAAGAACTTGCAAGATAGATACAATATCTTCTTCATGTTGGCTTGGTGAGAGTGTGTACTAGGTAGGTGGGGAAGCAACATCTCAAATTCACAAAAGTCCAGATTAGGCAAAGAAATAATATTTAGGAATATGAAAAGATATTAAGCTTGAACAAAGTAACTAGTTAGGATGTACACTCAGTGCCTTTATGAATTTTTTATAGGACAGTGCCATATTGCCTGTTAGTTTTTTGGAGGGCAAAATTACTTATTTTAGGGTAGAATATCATATTTCACCATATCTCTGCCAGGGAGAATGCTTTCCATTTTTCACATATTTTAGCAGCCATTGTTCTCTCAATTGTTGTTAATACTTGTAGTACAATTCTATGCATGTCTAAGCAGAAGTAAGCCCCCTTGTGTTCAGTGGGACTCCCAGAAAAAAGTGCATAGAATTACAGGCTTTGGGCTCAGTCCTATCCAGCTTTCCAATGCTGATGCAGTGTGTCAACAAAAAGGGGGAGAAGAGATATTTCATTTGTGTGCAACTCTGCTTTTATTTATTATTTGCTTAATTAGTGCCATCAGTAGGGAGAGGTTCCTGCCCTGAAAGGATTTCCACCTAGCCATTCATACAAGGGAGACAAAAGGGGGGGAGGGTGGAATGGAGGCGTTGTAAACAGGGGAGGCTTATGTGACTTATTTTTCAGGAACATATCCTTAACTTACAACCCAATTCTACTGTCCCCCCAGTGCAGCTGCACCAAAAACGAGTATGCTGTATCCAGTACAGGAGGCAGATCAGGAGACTTGAGCAGGGAAAGGGGATTTAAATCCCCTTACTGCTGCGCTATGGCATACCTGAGGTGGGGACAAATGTCCCAGGCACCAGGCTTGGGGGTGGTGCTGTGCTGCCGTTCACCCACCTGCAGTGCTTCCCCCGCACTTCGTTGGTTGGTACACTGATCTGAGGGCTGTCCCCTGAAGGCCTTTTGCCCAGAGAGGTTCTGAGGGCCAGCGTGCTGCCTCCCTGACCCTTCGATGGCTTGTAATGACCTCTGATGGCCCAAAAACATCATTTCCGGTTTCATGGAGGAAACTGGAAGTGACATTTTTATGCCCTTAGAAGGCCTTCTGAGGGCCAGGGAAGCCATCAGAGGGTTTTACCAGGCCTTCAAAGGTTCAGGGTGCATGCGGCCTTTAGCAGGGAGGCAAGGCGTGGCAGCTTGGCTGATAGGGGGAGCAGCAGCTTGTGATTGTGGCCTTGATTGTTACCAGGGCCAGGATTGCCATTGCCCCTGCATAAGTCTTGCAATACACAATGGGTCTCCTTGGACCTGCACTAGCGATTTCAGTAGCACAAGTCTGAGGAAAGGGGGTGGGGAGGTTGCTGCTGGATAGGATCCAGTGTGCGTTATTCCCACCAGACCTGTCCCTCCTGCAGCCTTCCCACCCAGTTTTGCCCCTCCCTCCTCTGTTCCACCTTCCTACCTCCCTGCCATCTTACCTTCCTCAATGGGTGGCTGAAGCTCTGGTGACATGTAAGGGAAGATTCTAGCCTTTTCACCACTGCCCCAGCAGCATGCTGCTAGAAAGCTTTACAGCTGCTTTTCAGCAGTCAGCGCTTTGGAGTGCATGTTCTGCCAGGGCTTTCAGCCCATAGGATTGGGCTATGAGTTGCAATAGGAAAAAGCCATGGTACCAAAGCCTTGATGAAAAAGTGGCTTTTGAAGAAAGCAAGGGGGGAAACATCCTGAAGGATCACACAAGGTGGGAAAGTGGGACATGCTGGGAGCACCTGTTTTATTTAAAGGGGCCATGTGAGGAGAATGGATGAGCCAGCTGATTGCTGTATTGCTGCAGGTGGTGGTAGTGACAGTTTACTTCCCTCTTACCTTGCTCCTTTCTCATGCAGTCCCTTATCATATTGGATAGCACTGGAGCTTATAACATTGTTCCTGTCTTGTGGTCATTTATAAAATATTGAGTTGGCCCATTTCTTGCATGTGATAGACTTGTGCAAATTCAAGTAAATGTGCCCCCCCAAATGTGCCCCCCCAAACAACACTTGGTGCAGGTGATTCCACCCACCATTTAACTTTCTCTGTTTATGGCCTGGTGAGAGCCTGAAGTGAATGAAGCTGCAGTTCCCTCAGTACCTCCATGTCTCTTGTACTGTGCTTTTAGTTCTTAAAGAGGCAGTATGTATTTGTTGGCTTAAATGGAGTTTCATCTGTAAGTGATTTTTGTCTTTACATGCTGACCTCAGAACGTAACTCTCTGTGAGATGCGGGCCAACTGCACTGTTTCTCCTTTTACTTTCAGTCATTAAAGCAGAGCATGGATTGATCCACTTCACACAAACCTGTTCTCAGTGTTTGGAAAAATAATCTTTCAGCTGTACATTTGATGTGTAACATACACTAAGGATTAGTATGACCATAAAGCCACCATCATTGTCACCAAAGCAGTGGAAAGTACGGGTTGCCTGATTCTGGTTGTGTATCGGCAGAGACCTGATGTGCAACCTCTCCTTGATGTGATGAAGGCTGATATGGGTCAGCGGTGATGCAGGTCATTCAGAGTCAGTGGTCTGCAGCCACTGTCACATTTCTACCCCTGTACACACTTTCAGGAGAACTGGACTTTGTATTTGTGCCTTATTCTATGCTGGCTAGATAAAAGTTAAACAGTGTATCAAGTCTAGACTCTGCTATTCTCAAATTAAAGAGAGTTGTAGCAGTAATTTTTAAGGGTGAGCTATCTAAAGAACTATTAAAGGCAAAAATAGACAGGAGTGATAAAAGGGAAAAAACATTTTGTGCATTGAGTAATCTATTCTCACCGTCTGGGACATCAAGGAACCATACATTCTTACATCCTAAAAATATTCTAAAATTATTAGCTGTAATATTCTGTTTTGCAAAATGCCAATTCTGTATTTTTGCCTTTGTTTTTAATAGCACGTCAACGTAAGACTAAGCTGGCAAAAGGCAAAGTGGCTCCAGACAAAAAGCTGAAGGAAGTGAAACAACGCAAAGATGCAAGAGGGCTCCTTAAGAAAAAGCAAGACAAAAAGTCAAAACTCTCCAAAGGGATGAAGGGAAAACTTGAGAAGAGTAGCAGTCAGGCTGATCTCCCTTACACTGGGAATTATAGTTTTGTTTAAATCCCAGTACTTTTCCTTGGTATCACTCAGCTGTAACAATGTGAATAATGCTATATAAGGGAAGGTGAAAAGGGGATACTAGAAGATGAAACTGAAGAAGGCTTGTATTCTTGCATCATTAGTGCTGAAAGCCACTTACTGTAGTTAAAGTGATGCCAGGTAATTGATGTAGGAGTGAAGTCATATTTTTAAAAAATGAATTCCCTATACAGGTAAGAAATCAGATTTTGTTTTAATATTGAAAGAATTTGAACTATGCAAGTAGTTCAAAAGCCTTTAGCCTGAGGTTCTCTGGTAAACCACAATGAGGTATAGCTGGAGGGCAAGATCTGCTTGTTTTTTAGCCACCATTGTGGCTATAGCATTGGCATGTCTAGGAAGCTTTCTGTGATAGGATAGCCTGATTCTGACTGTGAGCTGCTCAGGGCCAAATCCTAAGCTTTATGCGCCAGCTCACTGCCAGTGTGTACTGTTGCAAACATGCTGTAAGGCACGTTTGTGGGCCCTAGCACTGGTGCTCTACCGGTGCTAGCCCAGCGCTGGCTGGCATTGGGCTAGTGTCAGTGGAGCACCAGAGCTCTGCTGCTTGGCCGTCGCACAGACAACTGAGCAGTAGAGAGGTAGGTGGGGGGTTGTGGGGGTAGTAGAGGAGGAGGCATTCCAGGGCAGGGGGAGGAGAGAGGGCAGGGAGGAGGCATTCTGGGGGGAGGGAGGGAGGCGGGATAGGCCACTGGATCCAGAGCCTCTGTGCCGGGCTGACCGCCTGACACAGGGGCTCTTGATTCTACGGTGACCTTTGGGTCACCGTAGAATCAAGTAGCCCCGTTGCGGGGCTACTCGCTTTACCCAGGGGAAGGGGACGAAAGTCCTCTTCTCCTGAGGAGGAGGTGGCAACTGCCTGGAGTATGGAGGATGCGGCGGCAGCCACTTTCAGCCCAGACACACCGCTTTCTGGGCTGCAGCCTTACACACCAGACAGCTCAGGATTGGTCTGCCCATCTCTGCTGAGGATTTTGGGAGGAAACTCTGAGGATTTTGCCTAGCAATTAAGGGCTCTTACTGGAAAAACAAGGAGATAGTTGCTTCACTGTATATGAGCCCTTCCATAGCGAATACACCAAATGTATCAATAACTTTCAGAATGTCTATGGACATGTAGCTGTTTTTGTTATTATAAACACATGTGAACAGGAAGTGGGTCTGCTGGAGACATTCCCTCTGTAGAGTTAATAGAAACACACACACACACACACACACACACACACACACACACATATGAGAGAGAGAGAGCGAGCGCTGGTCCACTAAACTCTTAGATGCACTCAGGTTCCCACTGTTGTACTTGGGGGAGGACAAGGGGGTCAAAAGTCTTGATCAGCATGTCTATAGGGGCGGTGGCGCCACCCACTGCTACCCTGTTGCCTTTTTTTTTTAAGCAGTGGAAACCGGCTGCAGCCCTGCTAGCTTCCATTCTGTCACTTTGAATGGAAAAAAAGTTAAAGGGCTGGCTGTCCCCCCTTCAAAGCAGCAAAAGCCAGCAGCAGCTCTGCTGGCTTCTGTCACTTTAGGGAAAAAAAAGTTAGCGGTGCCTGCTCAGTGTGGGTGGCTCTAAACATCTTCTACTTTCCAACCTGGCAGAAGCTGGCAGCCCTGGCTTCTGTAGCTTTAAAAAAAAAAAAAAAGAGGTGAGGGAGGGCTGGCTGGCAGTAACTGTGGTGGATATCACCACAATTACTTCCAGGCAAGGGGGGGGGGGGAGGTTGAGCAGCACTTGCTGTCCTGGCTCTCAAGCAGCAAGAGAGCCAGGACTGCTCCTGCAGGTTTTCAGTCCTCAATTCAGTATTACTTGACTTCTGAATTGAGCCCTTTAATGGCAGTTGTAGGATTAGAATCTTAGGGATCAAAGTGGAGGAACCTGTGGTCCAAATCCTCTTGTTTTTAGTAAAGTTACAGGATAGATCCTCTGTGTACAATTAAATTACAGTATTCTGTTTTGCACTCTTAGTAGGAAAGCATAGAACTTACCTTTACATATAAGTTTAGCTGGAACTTGTCAGTGGTGTTATTGACTAAAGCCATTATTTGAAGACACAGTTACTGCTTGTGAGTATCTCAAAATATGCAGTAGTGACATGTACAACTACAGATCCTATTGCAGTCAGTGGGAATATTTAGAGGTTCACTAGATCCTTGTGGCTTGTAGAATGTGAAAAGATACTAGAACAGAGATTGTGGGCCCCAATTCAGTAAGGAGTTGGCATGCTTAAGGTCATTGAGTTCATGGTTGTTAATGGTTTCAGTGCTACAGAAATTTGTGGAGCATTCTGTTTGTATATTCTTGTGTCTATAATACGAGAAGTTTTAAATGTTACACAATAAACATACTTTTAGTATTATATTTTTCCCAGCTTAATGGTGAATAAATTGATTACAAAATGCCTTTGCTTTGGTGCAGTCCTGATCTACCCCTACCCTGTGGCTGTTATTTATTTTTTGTTTTTAAAGACTGCCAGGCAAATGACATGATCACTAACACAGGTGGTTTGGCTCCAAGTTGTGAGTTAAGCCACTTTCACTTCCCTTGATTTCATTCAGACCAAATATCATAAAACATCTACATAGGAGCCTGTAGATCCTTCATTATTTTTTAGATTAGTTGGACATGCACATGTGACTTGGCACTATTTATGCCAAGAAATGTAAATATATGGCAGCAAATTTGAACTGCTGGTCCTGTGGTTGGATCTGGCATCCCAATTCAAACACCCACCCTCCACATTATAGCTTGAGCTGAAACAACTGCAGAAACCATAGCAGTAGCCACTGATTATCCAGGGGTAAAAATGTATACACCATTAAACCCCAGTCTGAAGCATTTGTAACTGGAAGAGGGGGTGCTGCTTCAGAAATAATAGCTGCTTTGTTCAGGGCTACCAATCAGCTTTTACTGATTCAGAGTTCCATGTGGCAGAAGCAACCTTTAAATGGCTCATACATGAATGACTGCAGCTTGGGCCACCCTACTCTGCAACTAGTGGGCTGGGGTTAGTACAAGAGTAAAAAGTCGGTGTGGCTATAGGTACATGCATTGTGGTACTTGTCAAGATTAAATCAAACCTAATTCTTAGGCAAAAATAACTGTAAACCATTGGAAAGGGCCAGAAGGCCATGATATACACTTCCAGGAACATCCATTTCCAGAAAACAATCCAGATCACATGAGGAAAGCAGATACTCCACAGTAAATGTGCCAGCAGAGCGAACAGCCAGGTGTTGTCTCCAAGTGCATTAATGGCTCAGGTTCCTGCCTGTCAAGCAACAGCCGATCTTACACTGCTGTCATTCTAACTCTGGCTGGGCATGTATTTTGGCACTCCTGAGAGCTGGCAAGACACATTGCTGAGCTATTATTATGAGCAGGTTGATGAATACTTTCATTTCCATGGGGGCCAAACCAGCACCTCTTGGTTTCCTGTCAAAATTCAGTAAAAACCAAAGCAATAAAGCAGCATCTTGTAAGTGGCATTCATATAGATTTAAGTCTCCAGCCTTTTTTTTTTTATTTATACAAGAATTCAACAGTGCAAGATAGTTACAAGTAACTTGGTAACCAAAAGAAATATATAAATGGCCAAGTGTGCCAATAAATGAAATAAATTTTAGTTTTGCAGAAAGAACTGCATTTTCTTTTTAAAGTCAAGATGTACTCTGGGTATATTTGTATGTTAGCTCCCTAACAAGCCCACCAGAAAACAACAGGTTGTTTGTCATTGTAAAGGATAAATATCACTGCTCTCAAAGCTTCTATTGATCCCACTCTCACATTGTGGCACAAAAAGAATAGGTTGTACATCCAAGCCTCTAGTTTCTGGTTGCCAGCTTTGCAAGGGGCCAAGGTGTTAAGTTCCTTTGCCCAATTACTAAATCCAACAGTATCCCTTATGGCAAAGTGCTTTAAAAATCAAAACAGAGCACTGCCATCTTGATAACAAAAGGAAAAAATCTCAACGAATTTGAATCCCATGAGCCTGGGATAATGTCAAAAGACTTAGGCTCAGACTGCACATGGTAGCAATAGGCTGTTTGCCTCAACCCAGGTCCACCCAATTGCATATAAAGTAACAGAGCAGGAGTGCTGGTGCCAGACCTTTAAGGCAAAAACAGCATGTCAGGGCAAGATTATATACCCCAGCCTCATCTGCAATGCCACTTTTTTCTCAGCTGGGTTCTGATACCAGAAGTGAACTGGCTGAGAAAAAAGTGCCTGGCAAGTAAATATGCATGGTAAATGCAGAGGGAAAGGCACCTGCATACCTTCCTTGCTCTAGAAATTGAACCCTGCTGTTTCCTACTTTAGATATGATTGAGGCAGACTCTAGACTTTAAAAAAAATAGGGTCTGATGCTGCCACATGTAGTTTGAGTCCTAGATAGGGTCCTGAACTGTGTGAGTTTACAGCTCTCCAGCAGGTTGGCAGAAGATTGGGGGTAGGAAATGATAGTGATTTCGTTTTCTCCTGCATTGTGTGTAAGCACTTCATTTATCTGTATTCTTACCAATGGAAGGCTGCCTCTACAACACTATTTGAATGTGGCACTCCACTTTCTCTGGCCTTTGAAAATTTGTGTTCTAAGGAGGCAGGATATTTGATTTCCGTGCCTCATTTGTATTCAGAACTATTTGAAGAACGATGTATCTGAAAACAAAAATAAATTAGATTGACTAGATCAATAATAAAAAAAGCAGGTGGGGTATTGTTCTGCTCACAAGGGATTAAAAATAAGGTATGCACAAGTTGTAATATGGAACAAAGAGTTCACGCTGGTGCCAGATTTTGCCTGAGTTTGGAAAATACAGTATCAATGTGATTGGCAGCCACCAATACTGATTGGGGTGATTAGGATACTAATTTCTCTCAATGTCTTATAAAACTGAATAGAGCCAGTAATGGGAATGATAACTGAATTAATTTTCTTTCATTGTTTCACTACTTCTAATGCTGTGGTGCTCAAACTTCTTCCTTTGTTTATAAGAACATAAGAACAGCCCCACTGGATCAGGCCATAGGCCCATCTAGTCCAGCTTCCTGTATCTCACAGCGGCCCACCAAATGCCCCAGGGAGCACACCAGATAAACTGGGTACCTTCTAAAACTGATGACAACCTTCTGTAATTATGCCTTTTTGAATGCTGTTGTGAGGAAACACAACATTTGTCTTTGATGCAAGACACAGAATAGAAATATTCCAACATTTATGCAATCTCTCTATTTTTAAATGTAAAAAGATGCTTTCACAGCCCCTGCTCCCTGAAAGTAAACTGATATGAAATTGAAATGAAAAAAGTAAATTAACAGCAAAGCTCAGATCAAGGCGTTTTTGTTGTTCATTCAATCAGATGGACTGCCTTGATATGCTAGAAATTTTTGAAAAAGAAAAAAAATGCTTATGGCTGTAGTTCAAACAAACCCAAACACCTTAAGCAGAGAGCGTGGGATGTCCCAAAAGAGAATATAGACATGTTCATGAAGATCTGTGGTTGGACACCACCACCTCTTTCCTCTCAACCACCTTAGTATCAGTCAACTTCCCTGGCAAATATGTAACAATAATCAGAAAAATTCATCAAAAGAGACACAGTTGTTCTAAATAATGCTTCAAGAGCTTAGGGCAACATGATATGAAATGGGGTAGCATTTGGTTGATATGGAGATTCAGACTATGGCTTTGGTCTGCTTGCATTCCCCAAATGACATAACTGGTGGAACTGGGGGCAGGATCAAAGATGTGATGACCCAAAACCTTGAAAACCTGATGTTGTGTCCAAGCAAATTTCCAGGGGCATTTGATAGGATTAGTATGTTATGGTTCCGTATTTTGACCAATCATCTGTTTTCAGGCTTTGCCAACATAACAAGTAATAATAAACAAAACAGTTTCTTTGCATTATCCCTTTGGTAAAAGTTGACTGTTATCACTGTAACAGGAAGATGTTCAGCCTCAAATGGAAAGCAGAGCTTTCCAGGCAGACATCTCCCTATGCATATTTCCATCACAATGTTGCATATTACAATTCAGTATTGCATGTTTATCAATTTGATGCTACTTTCCAAGGAGCATGCAAAACCTAACCTGCTTCCCGTTTCCCTGGATGTAGGAAAAATATTAATTAGCTATGATGACTCATTTTAGCAGACAAACATATTTGTGAATTTAAAACGAACTTCTGTTCCCAACTCCAGGATAAGGAATCCCTTTGGTAACCAGAAACATACAGAACAGATATTCCTACATCAAAGGAAAGGAAGGATTCGTTGCCCTCTGCTTAATGACACGTTATGAACGGACCCCCATTATAGCACTTTGAAAACCTTTAAATTAAAAAGGTGTATTATTCTAAACCAATGTAGCACACTCAAGGCTACCATTAAATAAGAATATGAGATACTTGCATATTTTGTTGCAGTCAGTAAAAATGGCATCATTGGGGGGGGGGTCCTTTGTTCTTTTCCCCATTCAACCTATCTGCCAAGGCCTGTTGCAGGCCCCTTGGTGCCTCTTTGTGGCAAATTAATGACTTTTTTTAAAAAATGAGGTACAGAAAGAAGGGCCCAGCATTCAAAAAAGACCAAAAGAAAAGACCAGCTCTAGCACTGCCAGGTTTATCACAAACAATCAAGAACCTTTTATCTCCCTCGTTTTTGCCAAGATGAATTAAATATTGTCCACGTTTTTGGCAAAGTTATGAGCTCACCCACCACAGTCTCTTTGATAGGCCACACAGATGAGTTACCGCCATAGGGACTGCGTCACGACAGCCAACAGAGAAACTAATAAAAGCATGGAGGAAGGCAATAGTATGCTGCTGCTATTTCCACCATTGCCTGGTCCTGACTGCTTAGGCATAGGGTATGTATTTGGTGGTCTGGTGCTAGGGTTCTTGGACAGTCTTTTGCCACAGACTTCATCGAGGCAGCCATCACCGCTTCCAGAGCCGCTGACATCATCACCTATGCAATGCAAAGCTCAGGTGAATGTGGAAATTCTTACATGCTTGCAACCTACCCCACAGGTATACCCTTGTAAATCCAGTCAAGACTAATGTACAACAGCTGATTACCAACGTGTGAGAATGCATTAATGCAGAATTTGGTATATAGTGCAGTGGTCGCACAACTGCCTCAACTCACAGCTTGATCATAATGTTGCCTCCACCTATTGGGACAACAAAGAGTTGCCAAATGTAGGTTCAGTGATGACAAAATAGAAGTGAGCCAAATAGTGCTCAGGGCTACTTGACACCATTAAAAAAAAATTGTTTCAAAAACTGCATTTGCTAGCATGGAACACTAAAGGAAACAGAGGAAAGCACCCTCCCCAGCCTATGTTCCTGTCATACTGCCAAGACAAAAGAAGTTGATGTATTCTGAAGAATGAGGTATTCTTCAGTATGATGCAATAGGGAGATACAGCCACTTCTGATGAATCTCCAGAGAGATGGGATCTGAACAGGCACTGGAGGTGTTTCTCGGTATGCAGACCTTGGAGTTGCCTGTATGGATAGAGCGGGTCAACTCCTCCAAGAGGACAGAGTAACACCAAGCACTGGGGAGGGGGTAACTGAGAAACTCTCTCATAGTCTGGCCAGTGCAAGTATATAACCAATCCTTGAGTAGCACTAGAAAAGGACAATAATTACAGCAGTCTTCTTGCAGTTGCCTCAAGGAACAGAGTAACAGAATAAATAATGAGTTTTTTCTGTCCAGGTTCTGCTGCTTGCTGAACATGAACTAGATCTCTTTCTTCTAGCTCCCATATAAATCATGCTACCTTCAGGGCACTACTCTGAATTTCATTCCCTACAGCTGTGGTTTTCAAACTCTCTGGGAGTCTGAAAGCCACAGTAAGTGCTTGCAGGGGAGGGGAGGGAGGTAGCGGGGGCAGGGGGAAGGCAGCGACGCGATCCCCAGGATCCACTTCAGCAAAATCGCTCCACTTTCACTTTCTGCATGCTGGGGAGCCCTGCAGACGCTCGCGAAGGGCTCCATGCACCTCCAGGATGCTGTTGCAGGGACTGGTAAGTACATCCCAGTCCCTGCAGCCCTGTGAGCGACGTGATCCTGGGGATCGCGTCACTGCCTTCCCCCCTGCCTCGCCCAGGGCCCTCAGGCTGGGGTGTTGCGACGCCCCAGTTTGAATACCACTGCCCTACAGTCTACTTACTTGTATCCTGGAAATCCACATCGTTCCCATTGTATGCATTACGTAGTCGATTTGTCATAATTTTTAACTGCATGATTTGCTGACGAATTGTCATGTCTGGTTTGGTAATGTCGACCTCAACCTCTGGGTTATTGATTTGGTTAGCAAGACCATCTCCCATCACGTCTGGAAGGTATCTGCAAAGAGCATGTGTGCCAACTGTGGTTATCAAGCATTGTTGTAATTGATTTAACATACCACCTTTAATCTACTACATAAGACACTTTACAACTCACTTTGTCACTGTCACTGTTACTATCTTCCACATTTTTCTGATAAAAACATTATACTTCTAATTTGTCTGTGCTTGCAGGTAAGATTCCAGGGGCTAGATATAGGCATAATATTAAACTTGCAATTCCAACAGCATAGCATAGGGGAGTGGTCCCAGAGCTTTATGACTGGTGGCTTCCTCGACCTTCTGGGCCATTGGCTGTGGCTCCCTATTAGGGCTACAATCCTATACATTGTATAGGGCAGCAAGTATTTTTGCGAGGATTTTGGCTGGTTTCCGTAGCTCCCAAGGGAGCCACAATTCAGTTTGGGAACCACTGGCATAGAGTAATCAGGCCCCTTGGTCCTCTGTGGGGCTATTCCTCATTCCACAGAGTTGGAGGATTCATGTGGCTAAAGAAGCTTCGATGTGGCTTCAGTGTGACTGTCAACAACATCACTGCTGGGAGCTATTCTGTCTTTTAGTCCATGGAAATGCATATATGAGAGACAGAGAAGTTAGGAAGGGAGAAGAGAGGATCTTAGAGACAGTGTTAGCTGTCTCATTCTGTCTGACACTGGTTTTCTTCTTCACCTATCTCTATAGTGATATAGTATGAATTCATCTTACAGGCTTAAAAGCTTCATGAAACCAGCACATGAAGGGACTTCCCTGGGAATTACATGATTTTCCTTCACTTTTGACCATGTAAGCCATCCTTACCTGCTTTTGGTCATTCCATTCCAGCACTTGTCTTCATTCAAAGAACCAGACGATCCTTTTGGAAGAACTAACACTTTTTCATTGCAAAGTGTGGTTGGGAGGGCAACCCAGAAGTCCCTTATGTCTCTCAGCTTCCCTTTGGCGTCTGAAACCTGCCAGAGAGCGAATCAAGACTCAGGAAAGCTTTAAGCTAGGCAAATTGTTGCAGAACTTGTGTGTTCAAATGTTGGACAGTTGCTATTCCAGTGATGTAAGTCTGCTCTGACTGTCCTTGGTTGATCATCTGTTTCAGTACATGACAACAATTGAATTGAATTGAACAACTGAACTAAGACAGCCAAATCTGTCTACTTCACCAAATCTGCTGTTTGAAAGAAAAGATATTAATGCAAAATTTATTTCTCTAAAGCAGTGGTTCTCAAACTCTCACGTAGAGTTTGTGAACCACCAAGTCATTACAGGAGTGGTAGGAGAAGGCAAAGGCATGATCCTTAGGGTAGCACTGCTGCTGGGGACTGAGGGGCTCGTTTTTTCACCTTACCCCTCCCCCTTGTGTTGGCCTCCTGGGTGTGCAGGGAACTCCGTGGAACCCTCTGGAGGACCCCTCATCTCAGAATGTAAAAAAAAATGTGATCATGACCCACTTCCGGATTGTGATCGCAAAACCAGAAGTGGGTAGTGATTGCATTTTTTTAACATTTTGAGATGCGGAAAGCCCTGCGGAAGGCTCCACGGGGCTCCCCGCACCTCCAGGAGGCCGGCATGGGGGGGGGGAAGTTGAAAAAAGGCCACTCAGTCCCTGGCAGCAGCATGATCCTAAGGATCGAGCTGCTTCCTTCCCCCAGCACTGCCCCTTAAGGGGAAAGGGGCAGTGGTTCTTGGCCTACTGGGTTGCATCCTACCTGTTTGAGAACCGCTGCTCTAAAGAAAAATTCAAAGTAGAGAGACAAGGACACAAACAGCATGTAAGATCCCTAGTTCAGGGAGAAAAGTGCTAATATTGCCAAAGAGCTTAGCAATGGACAGGGCTAAAAAGACAGAAGAAAGGGGGAGAGGTAACAGTGGTTGCGAAGTAGTAAGCTGAAGACCTGAATCCTGAACAAGGTGGATAATAATAGTGACCAACAATAGTAGATGCTGAAGAAACAAGAAGTGCTAACCTTGCAGGTGGAGATGCATTGATCGTACTGAGAGATGTCTCAAAAACAAAAGGAGGAATAAGGCCATGTTTTGAGAGACTTGCAGCCCAGTTCTATACATGTCCCCTCAGAAATAGGTCCCATTGAGGCAACTTACTCCTAGGTAAGTGTGTCTAGGATTACAGCTTCAACCAGGGAAATCAATGAAATGTGTCCACAATTTTCATATGATTAAGGTTCAAGGCTGTCGAACAAGGGTGCCCAAATCCTGGCCCGGGGGCCACTTGTGGCCCTCGAGGACTCCCAATCCAGCCCGCAGAGAGCCCCCAGTCTCCAATGAGCCTCTGGCCCTCTGGAGATTTGCTGGAGCCCTTGCTGGCCCAACACAACTGCTCTCAGCATGAGGGTAACACTTTGACCTCTCGCGTGAGCCTTGAAATTTATTCAAATTTGAAATGTAAATTAATTATTTCTTTTCCTGGCCCCTGTCACAGTGTCAGAGAGATGATGTGGCCCTCCTGCCAAAAAGTTTGGACACCCCTGCTGTGGAATAATTTTCTCTCAAGAAAAGTGTATGTTCTCTCAGCCGCTTGCCAGAATACTAGAATGTGAATACCAGAAGAGAAGAAGCAAAGCAGTGGCATATTACTTTTTACCTGGTATTGCAGCTGTTATGGGTGGAGTATCTTACAATATGCCAATAGCACCATCACTTTGCTGATGATTCTCCAAAGAAGTAATAAATTTGATTCTGACCTTCCCTCTGTTAATCAGTATTACAGAGTCACCATGACAATAAAGCAAGGAGGGCAAGGAGGTAAAGCAGTGGAGTACGGAGTGACCCTTGTGTGCTGCCTTGAGTGTCTCTGAGAAATCATGGGTTAAAAATGTAAGAAATAAATACTACAGTAAGTTTTTTAGAACAGTTGTAAATGTCCTTCAACAGACCTGACTAGCCTTCACCCCCCTAAAAAAGATTTATAAAAAGGAGACTTAGATGTTATACTCACGAGTTTCTCCAGACCAAGCCCTGAAGGTTTATCTTCACTGACTGATTTGACTCTCCTCTTCTTATCCTCCACATTGGAAGGCTTTGGGTTGATTTTGGGATTTCCACAACCTTGAAAGACCTTGAAAAATAACCCCCCAACCTTTGTAGGCAAATCAACATGTTTCTCCATTAAGTCAAAGCTGTATGGTATTTTCCTATTAATGATATTTCTTCTGTCTACATTTACTTCCACGCATACATTCATATAACTTTAATACTCTGGTTGCTTTCACACTAGCCTTTTATTCTGAAACTGAAGATTCTTCATTCACACATTTTGACTTGAGAATCCAGCTCATATTGCCAACCTGTTGCCTTCTGTATTGTCCCCAATCTTTTTACAGACCAAATTTGTGTTAATTTTTCAACCTGCAGCTCCCTTGACCTGCTGGCCATTGGCCATGGCTCCCCAGAATCGAGCAAGGGAGCTGAAAGCAGGTGGTGCACTTAAGAGACAGGCACTCTTTACACATTCAGAGGTAGCTTTTCTTACGGGTATGTGTATACAAAACTCTCCCATGATGCAGCATGATGGAAAATGGAGTCTGGGCCTCCTGTGCTCCTCAGAAAATGTAGGAAAGGAAGGAAATTCTCCCCCATTACACAAATGACTTATCTGTTTGAAGCCCTCCTGTTATAAGAACATAAGAACAGCCCCACTGGATCAGGCCATAGGCCCATCTAGTCCAGCTTCCTGTATCTCACAGCGGCCCACCAAATGCCCCAGGGAGCATACCAGATAACAAGAGACCTCATCCTGGTGCTCTCCCCTACATCTGGCATTCTGACTTAACCCATTCCTAAAATCAGGAGGTTGCGCATACACATCATGGCTTGTACCCCATAATGGATTTTTCCTCCAGAAACTCGTCCAATCCCCTTTTAAAGGCGTCTAGGCTAGACGCCAGCACCACATCCTGTGGCAAGGAGTTCCACAGACCGACCACGCGCTGAGTAAAGAAATATTTTCTTTTGTCTGTCCTAACCCGCCCAACAATCAATTTTAGTGGATGTCCCCTGGTTCTGGTATTATGTGAGAGTGTAAAGAGCATCTCCCTATCCACTCTGTCCATCCCCTGCATAATTTTGTATGTCTCAATCATGTCCCCCCTCAAGCGTCTCTTTTCTAGGCTGAAGAGGCCCAAACGCCGTAGCCTTTCCTCATAAGGAAGGTGCCCCAGCCCCGTAATCATCTTAGTCGCTCTCTTTTGCACCTTTTCCATTTCCACTATGTCTTTTTTGAGATGCGGCGACCAGAACTGGACACAATACTCCAGGTGTGGCCTTACCATCGATTTGTACAACGGCATTATAATACTAACCGTTTTGTTCTCAATACCCTTCCTAATGATCCCAAGCATAGAATTGGCCTTCTTCACTGCCGCCGCACATTGGGTCGACACTTTCATCGACCTGTCCACCACCACCCCAAGATCTCTCTCCTGATCTGTCACAGACAGCTCAGAACCCATCAGCCTATATCTAAAGCTTTGATTTTTTGCCCCAATGTGCATGACTTTACACTTACTGACATTGAAGCGCATCTGCCATTTTGCTGCCCATTCTGCCAGTCTGGAGAGATCCTTCTGGAGCTCCTCACAATCACTTCTGGTCTTTACCACTCGGAAAAGTTTGGTGTCATCTGCAAACTTAGCCACTTCACTGCTCAACCCTGTCTCCAGGTCATTTATGAAGAGGTTGAAAAGCACCGGTCCCAGGACAGATCCTTGGGGCACACTGCTTTTCACCTCTCTCCATTGTGAAAATTGCCCATTGACACCCACTCTCTGCTTCCTGGCCTCCAACCAGTTCTCAATCCAGTTCTGTTGCTGCCTCCTGTGTCTTGAGTCTCCTGTGTTGCCCGCTTGCTGTGTTCATTGCAGCACCTCCAGCTTGCTTCCAATCAGAGTTGCATGATGCTAACAGGAAGCAGACTGGAGGGCTGCAATCAATGCAATGCTAACAGGAAGTGGACAGCACAGGAAAGAGTGAGACACCAACAGAGAAAGTTAAGCCTTTGGGGTGTTGGAGGATTTGTAAACCATTTGTTAGTGTTGCATTGATTGCAGCCTTCCAGCCCACTTCCTGTTAGCACTGCAGGATGCTAACCAGAAGCAGTTCACAAGGAAACCAGAGGATGCTGTGGTGCCCCTGGCTGCTTTCTGTGGCACACCGGAGTATCATGGTGCACACTTTGAGAACCACTGAGTTACACCAACGCAATTTCCAGATCTCTCACTGCTTTTAAAACCCACCAACAAACTGCTTCTCCCTGTTCCTTTCAGAGTAAGAAAAAAAGATGGTGGAAGTTCCAAGTACAGAGCTTGTCTTTAAACTTTTTAAAAGCTGGGATGCTAGTATCAGTTATGGAATTCCACACCTATGTGACAGTCTCTCTCTTTCTCCCTCCCTCTAATCTGGAAACTTCCCATTGTAGTTATGCTTGCAACCTATTGATCAACTGGGAGCCCCATCCTTTGCATGTCTACTCAGAATTAAGGGCCCAGTCCTACCCAATTTTCTAGTGCCGGTGCAGCTGTGCCAATGGGGCATGCGCTGCATCCTGTGGTGGGAAGGCAGCCACAGAGGCCTCCTCAAGGTATGGAAACATTTGTTCCCTTACCTTGGGGCTGCATTGCAACTACACCAGTGCTGGTAAGTTGGGTAGGATTGGGCCCTCAGTGTCATTATAGCCAATGGGCCTTATTCCCAGGTAAGTGTGGATAGGATTGCAGCCTGGGTTTGGGGTGTTACCAGGCAGCTCTACATGTGCCCGGTAATGCTGGACATCGCAGCCTCTAGTTATTAGTTGCCATTGGCAAACACTTTGCTGCTTTAGATTGGAAGGAGAGTTATCCTGTCCTCCTAGATCATGCAAATGTCACCTTTGGTGCGCCCTGCTCCGTATCAGCAATTTTCACAGCAACAGAGATAGTTTACTGCCGTACTAGCCAAAGATTTTTAATAATTGCACATAAAATATTCTGAAATTTGTTTTATGACCAGACAAATGGATTCAGTTTCATCACTGTAGCTCACCCATTTATAGTTTATTACTGTGGTTATTACAAAGCAATCCTTCTAGGGACATAAAAACATGCAAGAACAATGAAAAATACCTTCTGGGCGGTAGAGATCCATTCATTCCCTTGTGCTCTCTCTGTCTTTCTCACTGAATTGATGGCTCTATTTCTACATTGTATTAACATTGCATTTTGTGCTGCACTGCTGTGTTCTCTCCCTTTCCCTGCTGGCCTATCAATGACTTATCTGCTTGCCAGTCAGTTCCCAATTCATTCTCCATCAGAATCTGTTAGTTACAGTTCTTAGGAGCCAAGGGAAAACTGGCTGGGCGTCAGGAACACAAATTACTCTGTTGTTAACATCAGCCTCAGTTGGGTGGGGAGCTGCACAGTTTCAGAAATAACGATGGAGCTAATTCCCTTCATGTGGAGCTAATGTATCACATTCTGCTCCACAACTGCCATTTTGTAATTCTCCTGAAATGAGAGGGAATGAGGGAGAGGCAGGTGGAACTTCCGAGGGAAGCTGGGTCAGGTTCTGTGATGGCAGGGAGACAGTTTCAGACAAATATTTAGGCAAATAAAGCAGGTGTGCCTAAGGCTGCAATCCTATACACACCTACCTGGGAGTAAGTCCCACTGAAGTCAGTGGAGCTTACTTCAGAAAAGACATGCATACGATTGCATTGTAAGAGTTCTTGATCAAATCAATACCATCTCTGCTTGTAAAGAATTAAAGAAAGGGTTGGCCATGTCTCATAACACTGAGAGCCCAATCTCATTCTTTTAAACCCCCACCACCATCACAGTGATGCCAAACTGGTGAACGCTGCATCCATGGTGAGGGGCGGGTGGGCCAGGAGTCTTCAGCAGGGAAAGGGGATTGTAAAATCCCATTACCCCTGCTTAAGTCTCCCCACTCACAATGGGTCTCCTTGGACCTGCACTAGCAAATTTGCCACTGAAGTTCAAGGAGAGAAATGGGGCGGAGCGGCTGCTTCCAGAAGGGGTAAGATCCATCAGGGGCCGCCTGCAACAGATCCTCCCCCTCCTGTGGCCTCCTCATCCCCTGTGAAGCCTCCCTCCCTGCCTGGTTCTGCCCCCTCCCTGACTCTGTTCCGCCCTCCCGCCTTCCCCTCCCATCTCCCCTGTCATCCTACCTCCTCCAGCGAGCAAGCATTCCCTTGCTGGCGGGGGTGGGATGGTGCAGGCCTTTCCGCAGGCACTCCTAACAGCGTGCTGTCTCACACGCTGTTGGAGCGCCTTTTACAACAACCACAGACTTACAGCAGTCAGCGCTATCACAGTAGACTCACTGCCATCAGGCGGCAAGGTAAAGATTGGGCTGTAAGATAGATTTTCAACTGCATCAATGGGCTTTTACCTTCGCTGTTATAGATTCCTTATTCTCCTGCATGTTAGAGATGCCTTCTGCAATTCTGGTATGAATGGTGCCAATGACTGTGTCTATGTTGGATGGTCCATCAAAACGATCTGCCACCAAAAGCAATGAATCTAAGGGAGTAAACAACAGATACAGACACCGTTTAAAAATACAGTGGCGCAGGTCTGACTGGACCCATAGTGGTGGCTGGCACCGCTGCATCAACAGAGGGGGCTGGATTGGGCTGATAGATTCTTAAGAAGGCGATTCAAAGGCATTTTTAATAATTACTTTGGAAGAGGAAAAATTATGAAAAATACAATTTTTCTAGAAGCACCAAGAAATTGTCCAAAGCCCTGGGTAAAACCAGAGGATGAATTTTCTCTGATTTCTCTGTTGGAGGAGTGAAGAGTAACTTCAAAACGATCCAACACATTGAGAATGTTTTCAACTAAGTACAACGGGATTTTGAATACCTTCCTTAATTGCGGTAAGGCTGTTCTGCTCTCCTAACAGCTTGGTCAAAAGTAGGAGCAGCAGCTATGTTGAAAAAGCATAACAGAAGTGAAATAATGTTATCCAATTGTCTGTGGCTCTTACCTATCAGGTTCCTCCACTCTGGATCCAAGTCTGCTTGATTGGCCAGACAGCCTTTTAAGACGTTGCGACAGTAGTTACTGCAAGGCTTGACACTTGACATGCCCCGACAGTGTGCACAGTACATCAGCTTCATAATGGCCCGGGTGCAATACTGGCTCAAAGGGACCTTTAAAAAAACACACACCGCAATCATTTCTTAGATGCTTAAAAATGTTGTCAGAGAATAAAGGACAACAGAGCCATGCCTGCAAGTGTACAAACAAAATAAAAACAGATATCCAAGGAGAGGCAGTACAGAGGAATAAATGGGCTAGAAAAAGAATCCCAGTGCATTTATTATCTGAAATCCACAGGCACAGCCAAATGTAGTTATCAGAACTGAATCAAACCAAAAATTTTTAAAATGTCAGAAGTCATCAACTTTTCAAATTTTAAAATTTGGATTCTGATTGAAAGTTGATCACTGAAGGCCACTTTTGTGAAAAGCTGAATACCGTAGATAAGTTGGGCACATTGGACTTGCCCCATTCTTTTTTTTCATTTTTCATATCTGAGGCCAGGTATGAAAAATGAAATGCCATAAACAGTCAACTATAAAATATTGTTATAATCTGAAACACATAACCATAGCGGTCCAAGATTAAATCCACTGAATGTTAACATTGGTCTCAGTTGGATGGGGCTATCACCATAGACTATCAAATACTGAAATCAAATATAGAAGCCAAATATAAAACATGGAACTAAAATACTGCATACTGTAAGAATTTGATAGTGATACAAAATATTAGTATTAGTATTAGTATTTATATACCTCTTTTCAACAGAAAGTTCACAAAGTGGTTTACAGAAAAAAACAAATAACTAATGGCTCAAAATTATCAAATATTCAGTGTATTTCTAATTTCAGCATTTGCAGAGGAAGATTTTGGCTTCTGGTTTTCCAGAAGTACTGTTTAAGATCGTGTCGGAAGCCTCAGAAGGCTTTCCGAGCGGTCCTGAATGCCGTGTGAGGCTCCGTTACTCTGGGTAAGTAACGGAGGCAGTGTGATGTGGGCAGGGGGGCAGTGTGATGTGGGGAGGTGACATCCTGGACCTGTGCCCTGGGGGCGCCACAGGGGGCAGGTCTGTAAATGAGTTTAGGTTCCATTCCATTGATGTTCCTAACAGTACAATCCTTTGCATGTCTACTTAGAAGTAAGCCAAATTTTGTTCAACAGGGCTTACCCCCAAGAAAGAGTGTATAGGATTATAGCCTAACTGTATATATTTATCCTATATAAGTAAATAGTTATCATTCTCTCCTCTAGGGAAAAATAACTTGCTGTACTGGGACACCCTGTTACAATGAGAGCAAAACAGTCCTTGTTGGAAGGACCAACAGCAGAGAAGGATAAACATACACCAGAACAGAGGTTTTGATAATCTAACATGCCATATTAATGGCGCCACAATTTTGGCTTTAGAACTAATAACATATAATAACAGCAAGGTGAATTTCTAGTTGGTAAGATTTCAAACAAGGTTGCGAGACTGAATATCTGGCAAGGACAACGTAGAAGAGGAGTTGGAACAAGCATTTTAAAATTCCTGCAGTCCTGAGCATTCCAAAAAGTTAAAAGTAAAATTAATAATCAAAACTACATTTACAAACCCCAAGGGTAAGCCTCTCACATGGCTTCTTGCACAACATGACATTGGAATGTGATGCATATATTTGGAGGCTGGAAATCCACCTTTCCTTAACCAGTTGGGGGAAAATTATTGCCAGCAAAAATGCAAAGCTGAGTGACAGAAGCAAAGATGTGATGCTGACAGAGTAAAGCATCGGGAACAAGGAGCATTTTGTGGGGCCCTGTGATGACTACCCAGTTTTCCTCTTATTTCTTGCCATTTCCCCCTTATTTTTGCACACTCCCCAGAAGCTCCTGTGCAAGCTCAGCAGCCTAAAAAGCTGTTGGGACATGTTTCTCTAGCAGCTTTGGTTCTTTGTTTGAAACACCATTATCAGTCAGCCATGTGCTTTTGTGGATTTAGGCTCCTTCTTCCTGTCCAGAGTAGCTAAGCTCCTATGGATTGGGAGTTTGTCTGTTCAGGGGGAGGGGAGGGTTGAAAAGACCAGCTGGGCTCCACTCCTCCAATCAGGTAACAAAATCAAACCTAGGTTACTTAAGTACAAGCACAGAGATGCTTTCTGTGTTCAGTCAGATCTGCCATGATTTCTAGTGTTTGTTCATGGAAGGAACATCCACTTAGTGCAGGGACCAGAATTCCTGGGACAAGGTAAGTAGCTAGCAATTGGGACTGTCCTAGGAACCTTTGCTCTAGATCAGTGGTTCTGCAAACTGGAAACCACTGTGCACTGGGAATGCCTTCCTCGGTGTGACCACTGCTTACCATTCTGGCGTGCCACGGCTCTTCTTCTCCCCAGATCGGGACAACCTCACATTCTGAGCACTCGTGTCTATGGTACAATGCCCCACCAGGCATTGCACCTGGACTCCTGGGCAGATGAAACTGCCCAGAGCATCACATCATCCCGATCTGGGGAGAACAGCAGCACCACACAAGAATGGTAAGCGCCGCTCATGGGGGGGGGGGGAGGATTCTCCCAAATTCCAGACCCAGTCTGTGGGGAAGACACATGAAGACATGCTCTAGTTACTGGATGTAGGATGTCCCATCTCCAATCATGAATATCTCGCAATTACAGAGTCAGGGCTAGCAAAGCCCCAGAGTCCCAGACTTGTTAGCAATCAATGTGAGGAGCACTGGACATATCAATTCACGTTGAGTGACCCCTATATCCTTCCCCAGCATTTACAATAGTGCTTCAATCTAAGAAATAGATCATCCTGTGCAAGAAGAAATGTAAGCCTTCAGCTGTTAAAATTCCCATATCAGGAGGGGGAAAAATTTGAAAGCATCCTCTTAAACTCACTAAAAACCTAGTAATAAATGAAAAGGTCATAGACAATAAAAATAACATCTGTAAGTCCATGCTCCACTTACCATCACTGCTTAATATTTAAGAGACGAGGCTCAAATCTGCCTGAAAACACCACCTTCTCTGTGTTCTCCCCAAATCCTTGATAAGACCATAAGAAGAGCCCTGCAGGATCAGGCCAAGACCACTCTAGTCCAGCTTCCTGTATCTCACAGCGGCCCACCAGATGCCTCAGGGAGCACACAAGACAACAAGAGACCAGCATTCTGGTGCCACTCCCTTGCACCTGGCATTCTGAGGGAGCCTCCTTCTAAAATCAGGAGGTTGCACTTACCCATCATGGCTTGTAACCTGTGATGGACTTTTCCTCCAGAAATCTGTGCAAAGTTGTTTTAAAGGCATCTAGGCCAGATGCCATCACCACATCTTGTGGCAAGGATTTCCAGAGATTAATGACATGCTGGGAAAATACATATTTTCTTTTGCCTGTTCTAACTCTCCCAACACTCTATTTTAGTGGTTGTCCCCAGATTCTGGTATTGTGTGAGAGGGAAAAGGACATCCCTCTAGCCACTCTATCCATCCCCTACATAATTTAATCTCAATCATGTCTTCCTGGGTTTGCATCTAGGAAGCCCTATTTTCACAGCCAAAATCCTATTAATGAGCTGCTTGATGGGAACTGTATCTAGGTCCTCCTTGCTATAGAATAGCCAAATGTCGGAAATTATTTTAAAAATTTAAAAGAGAGCTCTGCAAGTACAGAGCCAGCTAATGAACTGGAGAGAACCACACAAACAATATCTAGTTGTGACCAAGGTACCAGTCTGACCTGGGATATGTGTACTTAGTGATCCTAGCTGGATAAAACTGTCCTGGGAATAATTCCTGGGATTATATTCTGCAAAAAGGTGCAGTTGCTTCTGGCTACCACTGGGTGGTGCTTTAATTCTGTTGAATATGGAAAAGAAATGGTATAACACTAGTGGCAAGGAGAAAAATTAATCAACCAAACAAAAGCAACATACACCCCCCATCCCATTCATTTCTTTATTACATGAAAACAGCAAGGCCCATTTAAAGTGCTATTTAGCATGCAGAATTTTCATTTAGCTTCTCAGAGTTGACAAAACGTTACCATAATGTAAAGTGAGGGTGACAAACTGGAATATTAATGCTTTAAAATAGGGATAAAGCATGACAGAGTTGGGCCAGCTGGAAAGAGGGTTTACAACCATCATTAGGAGCCTGCTTCCTTTCCCACTAGCCAGTCTTTGGGAACTAGGCCTGCACCCAGCTTGCCCTGAATGGAGGAGAAGAATCCTACTGGTGATTTTTGTCCTTATGGTAAAATAGGTCTTTTATTTGCCTAAGAGTGCAAGATGAGTATCAGGATTTCCCAAGGGGTGAAGCCACTGAACAAACAGCCCATTAACCAGGACTTCTGTCCTTCTAGCTTGTCAACTCACTCCATCTTTGAAGATTCAGAGTGGGTGACAAGACATAGGGGCTCATAGTCTGAAGCAATTAGACTAGTCCAAGCATAAGACTTGTAGTCCAAAGCAACGAATAGTAATTTTGTCATTAGCTTACCTAGTGGGTTGCCAGAAATCTGAAAAAAAACTAAAGGTCTCTAGGGAAATACAGTCCCGTCATCACATCCACGAGGCCAACTATGGGCTGGGTTGGCCATCATTTGCCTCCACTCATCCTTCGCCTTCCACTCCCTTGATTGGAAAACGAAGAGAGGGATGGAGCAGAAACAGAAGTATAGAGAGCACCACTCTGGCCCACCGCTCTCCTCTCCTTCACACTTCCTCTTCTTTGTTGACCTCTTTCTTTTCTAAGCCAGAGAGTGGGTAGAGCAGAGACTGGCACATCACCAGGGAAAATGGGCCGCATTTGCTTGGCTGCTTCAGGTGATGGGAGAGCTTAGATCAACCCTGAGTACAGGAATATGTTTGCAATGCACAGAATCCTAAAGAAGTATTGTAGATGAATAGTGAACAGTACTGTATACCATGTGTACAATGAAACTGGTAGAAAGAAATCACTTGGCTCATTTTAGTTTGACAGAGTTTCTGAGCTGTTCCTCTTTCTGTATCAGTCATATGCTTGTTTGTGGTTAGTTTTTGGAGTGCTTGGTTTTTAAAAACTGCCATGTTAACATTTTCCAATTACAGTCATGCTTCTTAGAGAGATTCCAATGGAACTATTAAATCAGGACATACTTGGTCTTGATGGCACTATAGAGTCTAACATGTAGCCAGTATTCCTTCCACCACCTCAAGTCAGATAAGGGGTACAAGAAAAAGCCTTCTCAGTTGTGGTGACCTTGGCATGGAATCTCTGGGAGGTTCACCCTGGCACCAAACTAGATGTTTTTGCAGTGCTGGGCAAACATCTATCTATTTCCCCAGGACTTCCATTGTTTTCCAGTTGCTTTTATCTGATGATTTAAAAAACACCACCTTCCTGGCCTAGTTTTACTGCTCTAAGTGTTTTCACTAAATTGTTCCCCTTTTACTTTGCATTTGATATGGTTTTTAGGGACAGTTGTGAGCTGTACCTGGGTGTTTTGGTAAACTGAACTGCAGCATACACTATAGTATGAAAAAAAATTAATTATTTTGAGAGCATGAGCTTTCGCAGACTACACAGTCCACTTTGTCAGATGCCTTTTTGTCCCCAGATGTCCATCTCGGCATCTGACAAATATGGGCTGTGGTCTATGAAAGCAAATACTCCAAGTCTGCCTTTAAAGGAGAACAAACATCAAGTCTCTTCTTTTAAAATAAATACTCCAAAGAGAGTGAGACTTTCAGCTTGAATTTCTTGTGGAAATAATGAGTGAATGTGTTCTAATAGTGGATTCTTCCTACCCCCCAAACACCATAATTGGCTGCAGAAAGTAGATCACCAGCTGGTTAGGAAAGCAATCCACACATTTAATACATTCACATGCCATGGGGATCCTGGAAAGGAGCTCACTCACAAAAGTGATCCTACGATTGCAAAACAAGGAAAATGTGTGAATCATTCCTGGCTGAACATATTTGTGTTGAAGCAGTAAGGTCTGTTATTACTAATAACAGGCTTAGGCTTTGTGCATGACCACCGTAGATCTTTCTATCCTACCAAAAACATATATTTTTATTCCCTTTTTGGTAGCTATGTTATTTAAATATGAGAAGCATTGTTCATAGACATGACTGAAAGAGACATTTTTGCCCTACCTATGAACATGCTTGTTCAATGATCAGGAGCAAGAAGGATTAGTATGAGATAATTAAGATTTTTATATGTACTTAATGGTGCTCTTGGGTAACACTGATAAGGCCACAGAATGCGATGAACTTTCATCGTCGCATCATGAGCTTTTACCTCCCTTACATTAATGATAAAGGGAGACTGTATCATAGCTCCTGAGCCAAAAAACTGGGGACTCTGCTTTACTCCACTGTTCAGCCTCTGAGGTCTTTAAATTATACATTGGCATGGGAGTCACAGCAGCTCAATTGCTTCTTGTGCTACCGCGCAACACAGTCATGTGGGAGAAGTCAGTGCTATGACACGCCCCCCCCCCCCAATGCAGGGTATAGCCACAGGAAGGCTTGTTGAGTACTGGATTCCTCAAAGACCTTCCAGGTATCCAACTTAAATGCTTCATTAACACGAACCATTTAATGTTACTTTAAACAGCAACAGCTCCCCCCCCCAACACTTTAACTTGTGGAATGATAAATAAAAGCATATAGGCATCATTCACAGTTGCTTACTAAGAAGTAAACTTGCCTCTACCTTCTAGAGCAGGGGTGACATCAAGATTTGCACATTTTCTCTTCTGTCATTTGCAGCTAATGAGATTCTATGTGAGAACGAAATGCTTTTTTCTGGCCATCGCCTTTTTAATGATGTCACTTCCTGCTTACTGATGCCACTTCCTGGCCTTCAGCAGGCACCATGATTACTAACTTTGGCCTTCTGTATGAGATGAGTTTGACGCCTCTGTTCTAGAGCTCTGGCCAATGACTGTAAAGGCACTGGAATACTGACAGACGCCCCCCTTTTTAATTATTTAAGTGTAATAATTCTAAAATTAAATATGTTGTTATAATTTTACTTAAGTTTAGAACAACCGTATTCGTCAGGCTACTTACATTAATGTTCTTTTTTTTAAATATGGTAATGCTTCACCCCCTTTGGCATCCTCACCACAAAAACTTTGGCTATAAGCTTGAACCCATGTCAGTATTACTCTTCTCAGAAATGCTGCCATGGGAAAGAGCTTGAATGCTGCTTATTACTTCAGTTGCAGGGGAGGAAGTCATGCTACTCTGACTTTCAAGTCACCAGCACTGTGTAATTTATTCAGTGTTTATTAAAATATATTATACCACACTTTGAAAAGCTCAAAGTGGTGTACTACCAACAAAGCATTACACAGTGGCAAGGGAACCCACTGTAATTCAGCTCACATCTTGTGCTGCTATAGCCCATAGCTATGTGGGAGAAGTCCATGCTGTCCCCTTGGTACTAAGTATCTTGGGTGCCTAAATGGAGTCATGATGACATACATCCCCTGGGGGCTGGGGAAAAGAATAGGCCCTCAATTTGGCTGTACTTGTCGTAAGAGGCGACTAAACAGCCACTGGGTAGATGGGGCTCGTCAGCCTGGGAAAGCAGCTCATCTGAGAGAAGGAAAACTCTGATCCCAAACCTCCACTGCCTTGTGGCTACATCCAGTTATGGAAAAGGCTTCAGGAGTCAACCTCGAGGCAAAATCCGGAGCCGGAGTCCCTGAGGCAGTTCATGGCTGAACACAGTCACGTTCTGGCAACTCCTGCGACGCCGCTGGAACCCACCGTATTGGCCTCTGCCTTTCCATTGGACCATTTCAGTGACGTGGAGAGGGGGGATTTGCTGCATGGGTAACAGCCTATCCTCCATACCTACTTTACCCAGGCTTTGCGCACTGGAGAGGACACTCTGTTCCAGAACCTCCATTCAGAACGTGACACCATAGTCTTCCGAGACTGAAGGATGCCAGCTCAAGATGACATACAATCTGAGAGAGAAGGCTACACTATGTAGGGCAAGATACAAAATGAAAAATGGAGTGTTATGCAAGTTTTTAGAATGTTTTGGGGATGTCTTGCATTTGAATCCCTAGAAGATTTTTAAGGCTGAAGAGGGGAAGGAAAATAAATCATTAAAGCCCCCCGTGTCCAGCTGTACAAACAGCCTTAAGCTGTACAAACAGCTGTACAAACAGCTGTACAAACAGCCTTAAGCTTCTACCCAAATGTACTGAACAGATCTTTATGAGCACGGATAATGCAGAAGCATCTCCAGATGTATCCTAGATATGACAAAGATGTAGAGATAAGCATTGGAATTTTTTTCATAGGAACTCTGTTTTCCAATACAACCAAGAACCAGGGAACAGAATGGCCTCTTGGAAAATAAACTCTTCTTCAGCGCGCATCAAAGCTTAGAACACAATGTCCGGCTCAGAGGATTGATTCTGCAGTATTATCCAGGCATTCTAAGTTGGTGCCAAAGCCTGCAGATGAGCTTGCAGATGTACTCTTTGGATCAGGTGTATGGAAGAAATCAGTGCAACTCCTTGTTCAGGGTTTGCTTTTTGCAAAAAGAGATACGTTCACATGAAGTTGACTAAGGGCCCAATCCTATCCAACTTTCCATCTCCGGTGTAGCCACAATGCAGACCTGTGGTAAGGGAACACATGTTCCCGTTCCTTGAAGAGGCCCCAGTGACTGCCCCTCCACCTCAGGATTCAGTGCACACCCCACTGGCACGACTGCGCCTGCACTGGAAAATTGTATAGGATTGGGCCCTAAGAACCTGGCGCACAGTTGAAATAACTTACGAGAGATTCTTTTGAATTTTGCATTATATCTTTGTGAAGAATTTATGTTGGGGTATTTTAAATGAACGACTGTATCTGCTACATTACGCTGAGTTCAGGTGTATGTGACTTTAAAGACTTTTCATGAGTCCACCTCTGCCTACTAGGCCAGGGGTGCCCAAACCCCGGCCCGGGGGCCACTTGTGGCCCTCGGGGACTCCCAATCCGGCTCGCAGGGAGCCCCCACTCTCCAATGAGACTCTGGCCCTCTGGACACCTGCATTGAGCCAACACGGGCTCCAGCAACTTCCCTGAGCGTGAGGGCAACTGTTTGACCGATTGCGTGAGCTTTCGGACGAGGGCTCCCTCCACTGCTTGCTGTTTCACGTCTGTGATGCAGCAGTGGCAGCAAAGGAAAGGTCAGTCTTGCTTTGTGCAAGGCCTTTTATAGGCCTTGAGCTATTGCAAGACCTTCATTCATTCATATGTTCCACCTCTAATATATTCATTTATGTAAATTTATTCAAATTTGAAATGTAAATTAATTCTTTTCCCCCCCGGCCCCTGACACAATGTCAGAGATATGATGTGGCCCATTTGCCAAGAAGTTTGGACACCCCTGTACTAGGCAGTGAATGAGAGATGCTCTTACTTTCACAATCTAAAGGTAGAGACTGTAGATAGATAGGAATTGTGTCAAGGTGCATCTGTTCTGATGTAAAGAGCTCTCAGGCACCAGGATGGCTGATCAGCCATCTTCTGCAACCACCAATTCCAAATATTTAAATAAAAAGCAACAACTGGATCTCACAGTGGATGCAAACGAAACAATCTCAAAAGAAAGGTTTCCTGGCTCCTAGGCAAATACCCTGATTGTATCCCTCCCTGCATTACAATCTCTGCGCATGAACTGGAGGTTGTCCATGACTTTGTGTACCTTGGCTCAACGATCTCCGACACTCTTTCTCTCGATACCGAGCTAAACAAATGCATCGGTAAAGCAGCTACCACGTTTTCCGGACTCACAATGAGAATCTGGTCCAACAAGAAGCTGACGGAACATACCAAGATCCAGGTCTACAGAGCTTGCATCCTGAGTACACTTCTGTACTGCAGCGAGTCATGGACTCTTCGCTCACAACAGGAGAGGAAACTGAACGCATTCCACATGCGCTGCCTCCGACGCATCCTTGGCATCACCTGGCAGGACAAAGTTCCAAACAACACAGTCCTGGAACGAGCTGGAATCCCTAGCATGTATGCACTGCTGAAACAGAGACGCCTGCGTTGGCTTGGTCATGTCATGAGAATGGATGATGGCCGGATCCCAAAGGATCTCTTCTATGGAGAACTCGTGCAAGAAAAGCGCCCTACAGGTAGACCACAGCTGCGATACAAGGACATCTGCAAGAGGGATCTGAAGGCCTTAGGAGTGGACCTCAACAGGTGGGAAACCCTGGCCTCTGAGCGGCCCGCTTGGAGGCAGACTGTGCAGCATGGCCTTTCCCAGTTTGAAGAGACACTTGGCCAACAGTCTGAGGCAAAGAGGCAAAGAAGGAAGGCCCATAGCCAGGGAGACAGACCAGGGACACACTACACTTGCTCCCAGTGTGGAAGGGATTGTCACTCCCGAATCGGCCTTTTCAGCCACACTAGACGCTGTTCCAGAACCACCATCCAGAGCGTGATACCATAGTCTTTCGAGATTGAAGGTTGCCAACAACCATCCCAACCAAGGTCCCTCCCACAGCTCTGAGCCTTGTGGGATCATGATTCAAGAAGCTAACCCTTTCCTGGAACAGAACCCCCGTGGATGGGGACACACATCTACACTGACAAAAATTGCTATGTGCAGCCTCCCTACTATGCTCCTGTTCTGTTTACAATGAGCAGGGAATGCTAAGAAACCCAGCATCCCCTGCACCTGTTCATTTCAAACAGGAGGTGCTGATGGAGGAGACTGCCCAGCTTGTGTTTTGTAAAGTAAAGAGAAGAGGAAACAGAAGCACACCCGCTCATTTGCCAGCCCTCCCTCCATGGGAGGGGTGTGTGCAGGGATTTCAGTGGGCAGCCGATTCAGGTGGTATGAAGGCACACACTGCCCCTGGCTGAAATATACCTGAAAATGCTGCTTAAGTTTTAACTCAAGCTGCTGACAAGTCAAATTTCTGTTGCTAATTAAAAGCTGATGAAAAGTTTTATGAGAGGGAACAGAGAGGATCCTCTTCTACTGCAGTGTGCAATGATCAATAATCAGATTAAAGCCTGTCATTTCTGGGTGGCTCGCAATAAGAGCAGAAGAACTGTAGCCAAATTGCGGGTCAACGTCACTTGTTCATTTTTAAACAGTCTGGAGCAGTGTGAAGACAGAACATGACAACAATTGATTTTGCCAAGCACCATCAACCCCTTTCTGGTGACTGCATTCTTTAACTCCTGGCTCCACTCCTGTCAATGCCATTTTTATTAAGACAGGGATTTCATTAAGATCAGTTCATACAAGGTCAAATCCTCGGGACTCTTTTCTAATGTCACTTGACAACTCAGTCAGCAGAAATAACCATGCAATCTCTATGAAAACACGGATCCCCTAAAGTTTTCTCCCTTATGGTCTCACTCAGCAGCCATCGCTGCAGGGATAAATCCTGGGTGATTGGGCACCTCTCTCATTAAGATGTGTTCCTACACGCTTTCATCAAGCAGGTGTGGAGGAGCTTTCTGCCAGACACTTGAGATCTGTCTCTACCATTAATTGAGGAGAATTAAAAAGGCATTTTCCAAGGGTCCTTCTAGGGAGGGGTTCTAGTTAAAGACTTGTTCAGACTTGTCCACATTTTCTGATGAAGAATCTCTTTGTTCATAAGAAATATGCACTTAATCTCTTGAAAACTGAAAAAAAAATTAAGATAATAATTCAAAGCAAATGCAATACGATGCATTTTCAGTGTACGCGTTTTACTGTTTTTGTGTCAAGGTGTTCTAGCTGAGAAGTCAACTGGTAGTTTGTTGTTCACAACAAAGATGCAACCATATCTTGAATATTTTCTTGAATAACTAGCTCACAGAAGAATGTACCTACATGCAGTCTAACTATCACACACATTCAGTCCATGCTCAATTTCCAGCTATTACGAGAAGCACATTTGCTGATAATTTCTTTCAAATCTGATGTGTAAACTCACTCAGCACACCTAACCAGGTCTGTAGAATTGGCAATATCTAAGGTGGTGTGATCTGCTGCCAAGAATCCATTACAGGGGGCCCCTCTTTATAACCGGGTTTGGAAACTTGAGGATTTGACTCAGTGCAGGTTCCAAACCCGTGCTGAAGGGCCTCACCTGACCTCCTGGAACGCTTTCCAGATGCATCCGGGAGGCTTTCTGAGGCCCGAGGAGGCCACGCGCTGCCTCTCCAGGCCTCAGAAACCACCCAGAGATGTTGGAAAGGCACTTGCAGTTTTTGGTGAAAGCCAGAAGAACCTTTCCAACACCTTTGGGTCTCAGTACACCTCCAGATGTGACTGGAATGCAGTTCCAGTCACACCCAAAGGTCCTCTGATGAACCCACCCTCTGATTCCATTATCCACAGATTTCGATATCCACAGAGGGTCTGCAAACTGACTCCCCAGGGATACCGAGGTCCAACTGTACTATGCTCAGTTGTATTGCCAGATGCAGGGGAGGCCACTAGGATGCAGGTTGTGTCTGTTGTCTTGTGTGCTCCCTGGGGCATTTGGTGGGCCACTGTGAGATACAGAAAGCTGGACTAGATGGGCCTTTGGCCTGATCCAGCAGGGCTCTTCTTATGTTCTTATAAATACATAAGCAGAAAACATTTTGTGTGTCTTGCCAGCATCTGAAGTACAGTTGGTGAGCAATGTGCCAGATGGTTGCCTCTGTTATTGTGCTAGGCTGCAGTGCCACCCCATCTTGTAAGATCCAGCTGATTCCCACCTTGATTATTTTTCATTGCCACTTCAATGCCATTTTGCTTTTGCAGCTCTATGGCCTGGCTAGTGCTTGAGTTCTATTTTCTTTAGCTTGTCAAGGCTTGCAACTACTTCCATGCCATTTTTATCTGCTGTTTCTGTTTGATTTTTACATATATTGCTTGAAACGTTCAATGGAGCCGGAAGTTAAGAAAAAGTGGAAGATGAATGTTTTATAAATAGACAAAACAAATGTATTAATTTACAAAAAAAAAAAAAAAATCATCTGGCAGTCAGCTGTGACTTTTCATTTACCTCTTAATGTCTTTTACATTCTGTGCCCCCTCCCTCCCAGTTAGGAACAGTTTCACTTTGGATCTTTTCAAGTAATATTTTACTACCAGGATTCTTCTCAGGGGAAGAAAAGAAACAGTCTCAGGCTCTATTCAGGTTTCTTCCTTTATGCCTTTTATGGAATCTGATTATTGGTCCATCTAGGACAGGACATCAATACTTTATTCACTTGACTTCCATCGCTTTGCTCTTTCAGCAGTTTTCAAGCAGAACTACATTTCAGATTTTGTCCACGTGCTTTTCTCTTTTGTTCAATTTCATCCGGACTTCCATGACATTTGTCAACATGTTTATTTTTCTTTTATTTCTTTTATTTATGTTTCATACACATCCACGTGTGTTATATACATTTACATTTTTTTGCTGGACAAAATAAATGTGCTATGCTATACTACAAAATAAATGTCCTAAGGCTATACTTTGACATTCATCCATGCTCTGGTCCCTAACCAGATGAAAGTGCAAGATTTTGCTGTGTTGTGAATACAGCCTGGCAGCAGGAACAATTCAGGATTACAGACAGGATTGAAGCCGGGACCTACTATGTGTAAAGCATGTGCTTGACCACTTAGCCATGGCCCTTTGTTGGAAAAGATAGGTATAATATCTCTCTCTAACTTGGTCCCTAACCAGAAGAAGTGAGACATGGGATTGGAACTCATGACATTCAGCATGCTGGCCTAGCAGACTAGTCTGCTCCCATGTTGTTTGTATTCACCAGTACCCTGCTGGACGTTACAAAGGTTCAAATATTCATAGCCCATAATGATGCTTGCATGCACCTCTAGGCACATTGGAGTATGTCAGTTTGTTTTTTTAAATAAAAGCAACCTTTGCTGAAACTGCTCCAAAGTCCCTAATAAGTACATAAGAACATAAGAAGAGCCCCACTGTATCAGGCCAAAGGCCCATCTAGTCCAGCTTCCTGTATCTCACAGTGGCCCACCAAGTGCCCCAGGGAGCACACAAGACAACAAGCACAACCTGCATCCTGGTGCCCTCCCCTGCATCTGGCAATCAGAGGCAACTTGCCTCTAAATATAATAATAATATATAATAATATACAGTATTTATATACCGCCTTTCTTGGTCTTTATTCAAGGCGGTTTACACAGGCAGGCTTATTAAATCCACGCAGGGATTTTTACAAATTGAAAGAAGGTTCTCTCTTTCAAGAACCACCACATTCAAGGTGTTACACTCCGATCTGGTTTAACATTCTGGCCTCCATCCTCCCACGCTCCGAGCAGATGGAACAGCTCAGCTGCAGCTTGCCAGCTGCTTCAAGGTCGCATGGTGCCGGTGGCCTCGAACTGGCGACCTTGTGGATGTTAATCTTCAGGCAAATGGAGGCTCTACCCACTAGACCAGACCTCCTGCCCAAGACCAGACCTCCTGCCCAAAGAGCTTGCACATACCTACTATGACTTGTAACCCGTAATGAACTTCTCCTTCAGAAATTTGTCCAATCCCCTCTTAAAGGCATTCAGGCAAGATGCCATAACTACTCCTTGTGGCAAAGAGTTCCACAAACTAATTACATGCTGGGTAAAGAAATATTTTCTTCTGTCTGTCCTAACTCTCCCAACACTCAGCTTTCGTGAATGTCCCCAGGTTCTGGTGTTATGCAAGAGGGAAAAGAGCGTCTCTCTATCCACTCTGTCCATCTCCTGCATGATTTTGTATATATCAATCATGTCCCCCCTCAGGCGCCTCTTTTCTAGACTGAAGAGGCCCAAACGCCGTAGCCTTTCCTCATAGGGAAGGTGCCCCAGCCCAGTAATCATTTTTGTTGCTCTCTATTGCACCTTTTCCACCTCCACTATATCCTTTTTGAGATGTGGCGACCAGAACTGAACACAATACTCCAGGTGTGGCCTAACCATCGATTTGTACAATGGCATTACAATATTAGCTGTCTTATTCTCAATGCCTTTCTTAATGATCCCTAGCCTGGAATTCTTTACTGCCGCCGCACATTGGGTCGACACTTTCATTGCGATGTCCACCACCACCCCAAGATCTCTCTCCTGATCTGTCACTGACGGCTCAGAACCCATCAGCCTATATGTGATTTTTTGCCCCAATGTGCATGACTTTACACTTACTTACATTGAAACGCACCTGCCATTTTGCTGCCCGGTCTCCCAGTTTGGAGAGATCCTTCTGGAGCTCTTCACAATCTCTTCTGGTCTTCACCAGTTTGGTGTCATCTGCAAACTTGGCCACCTTGCTGCTTAGCCCTGCCCCCAGGTCGTTTATGAAGAGCTTGAAAAGCACTGGTCCCAGGACAGATCCTTGGAGCACACCGCTTTTCACCTCTCTCCATTGTGAAAACTGCCCATTGATACCCACTCTTTGCTTTCTGGACCTCAACCAGTTCCTAATCCAGGAGAGGACCTGAATGGTTCAGGGGAGCTTTTCTTTACTTTGAAAATCAATTCATCCTCTAACAAACCTGGCAAAAGCAAGCAGCAGAACTATGTCAGCAAACAGTCTGCCAGGACAAGAGGTCATAGATACAACCCTGAAGACTACACAAAACAGAATGAGGTATGATGCCATCTCCATGCATCCAAATGTTGATTTCAGATGCTAATGCAACTGAATAGGCACACCCCTTGGTGCAGTGCCTGATTCATGACAAAGGCTGACATTTCAAGAAGGCTGTCACCAGCCATTACCGTGTAGTCATGAACTGTACTGAGAGATATGCTCAGCATTTCTCTTCAGCTCTTCTCAGGCATGGGTACAGGTGCGTGCGTGCGTGTGTGTGTGTGTGCGCGCGCGTGTGTGTGTGTGTGTGTGTGTGTGTGGGCTTGTGACAACTTTAACCAAGAGTGAACAACAACAAGAGCAACATAACAACACACCTGCTTAGCTGTATGTTTCTTCTTCTCTAGTCAGCCATGAAGCAAGATATTTAGCAAACACTGTGCTACATCAAGCATCTTTGCAGAATTTTACATTTCACAAACTCCTGGTACAGCAACACAAAAGTGACTAATGCCCTGAGATTTGCTGTCTGACAGGTCGTCAACAGGTCCTGCGTGGAGGAGAGCTGCACCTGGAGATAGCATGCAGCCAGGCAAGAATGCACCATAATCTTCTGTATTTGAAGAGGCAGTTCTTTTCATCCCCCCCTTCTTGCACTGCATCATTCCAGTCAATTATGTTCAAATGAGTGGGCTTAAAAAAAAATCACACACACACACCTTACAGCAAAATAAATAAATCTATCTAATTTGAAAAGGTTGACATGCTTAAGCAAACAACTTAATTCAAAACAACTTTGGAAAATAAAAAAAAACCCTCTTCCTTTCTATATGACGTATCCAGTTATCTCCCTTTTATATGAAACTACATGCAGCTGTTTGCAAGAGGAAGCTCCAGAAACATGAAATGTCTGTCCTGAGACCGACAGAATCAGACACCTGAAGGAGAGATGCCAAAGCACTAGTCTAGTAGTACTAATCTAGTAAAGAGAAGGTGCTGGGACCCTGTGCTTCTGTAATCAATGCACATCATGGCAGAATAAACATGTTTGTTTTTTTTTCTATGACAGATAAGAATGATCTACAATTTATACTAGATTCCCTTTCCTTCATTGCTATTATGCACACAAGTTCTCTTACAAAGGTTGCTCCATTACAATCAGCCAAAGGAAGATGGACAGAGGCTACAGAGCCTTCTCGTCATACCACTACAAAGCAGAGCTGATTAGCTACACAGTGGTGTGATGTCATCATGCTATGTGATCCCTGATTTGCTGGGACCACAGAGTAATGCAGGTGATGCAGAAAGGGGGAAAAACAGTCACAAAAAACATTAAAATGGGGCATGTTAGGGGGTATTTTTCACCTTAACTCTCTCATTTTTGTCCTAAAATTTCTTTCCAGGTGACACTTTGGTTGATTCCTACTCATAAACCCATTTGCATCCTGCAATTTTGACAAAATTGTCTTAAAACACCTGCCTATCATTGGAAAGATGTCTTGGTCTCAGAAACCAGCAAGGTAATAATGACAAATGGAATGTGCAGTGTTATCTGATGGCTCAATCTGATCCCCCTACCCCACTGCTATAACTAGTGCTACACTGGTGGAGACTGCTTTATGGCTGTTGTAAAGCAGCCTTTGTTTACAAAGCACAGGGCCTACCAGTGAGGAGGTTGCAGTGGCCACCTTTGCACCTGTGGGCCCATGGACACCCACTGGAGCAGGTTGAACAGGGTGGGGGTAGGTGGAACGGGAGAGGGAGTGGGTGGAATTGGGCAGTGATGAGTTAGGAAGGAGGAAGGGCAGATCAAGCCTGGGGGGGGGCAGGCGGTGGTGTGCACTGAATCCTGACCCTCTTCCCTGATCTGCCTGCATGGAGCATCACGGACCCGTGCCAGCGATTGAGTTGGCAAGGTCCAAGTTACCTAACAGTGGCTGCTGGGCTTACCCTGGGGCAGGGGGACAAATGTCCCATTACTTTGAGGAGACCTCCAGCAGCCGAAAATCCCCTGTGAGATGCAGCAGAGGCTGCATCAGTGCCACTGCATCGCTGTGTGGGGATTTAGGTAGGATTGGACTGCAAGTATCACATCATGTAGATGTAAATCAAGGCTATTAATATGATGACTAGGGAGAGAAATCTATAAAACCGAAAGCACACAGATTCTAAAGACTAAACAGAATGTACGACTTTCTGAGAATGATATATAACATTTATCTTCAAAGGGAATTTTGGTTCCTGAATAACATTTCCATTCCACACACGGGAAAGTTGTAGTGCCTTTTGCCTGAATTTTATTAGATACAGATAGAAATATACATACTCCATTTAATTTACTATTCAGACCTTCAAGGCAGTGGTGAAATTGCTATCTGGAGATCGACAAATTTAAAAGACGGAGAGAAATTGATCATTCTATGCCTCAAAAACCAAGTGTGCTGTGGGCCTTGGTGCATGCTGGGTTGTTCATCTGACCTACTTCTACCTGGATCTCACCACATGGTGACTGACAAAATATCCTCTTGTGAGGTGAGAAAAACAGTCACATGAATCCATTCTAGCACTGGCCTATTTTACTTAATTCTACCAACTTGCTGGTAGAATTAGGAAGAGGTGAACATCTTATACATAACACAAAATCTGCCAGCTGCTTGCCTAGAAAAAAGCAGGTGCTATTTCAGTCACAATTGGAGATGTTCTTGAAGAGAAGCAGGAGGTAACAGCCTGCCGGCAACTGCAATGTGATGTTTAGGTTCAACTTTTTGAAACTACCCAATAGAAAAAATATGTTCCATTGTTGTTTTTTTAAAAAAGAAACCCACAATGACATGCAAAGTTCCAATAAACATTTCAGTCCCAATTGTGAAAGTTCAAAAATCTGACACGGAAATTTTTCTTACAGCCCCAATAGCTACCCCACTGGTAGAATGAGTGTTCCACCAGTGCAAGCTACTTTACAGCAGTCACAAAACGCATTTCAGCAGTGTGCACAGTTACACACTGCTGGAGTACTGGCAGGGAGGCCAGAGTCTCCTCCCGCAAGCCAGTAGCCAGGAGAAGGTCCTCTGCCACTGTTAGGATGGTGCTGGATGTGGAACAAGGTGGGGGAGGGAAGAACAGGTAGGCAATGGGCTGGAGGGTGGGCAGAACGGGAAAGTGATGAAACAGGGTGGGCGGATTGGATCTGCAAAGTGGGCAGGTTTGGTCGCGGTGGCCAAATCCTAACGCCCTCCTGGCCCCAATCAACCTTCATGGGGCAATGTGGACTTGAGTCAGTTAAATAGCTGGTGCAGGTCCAGATTGACCCACCAGACCAGGGAGGGGGCTTATCTCAGGGGAAGGGAACAGATGTTCTCTTTCCCCAAGGAGGTTTCCTGATGCCAAAATTCTTCCCTGGGGTTCCACAGGCGCCGTGTTGATGCCACTGTGTTACCACGCAGGGAGTTCGGTATGATTGGGCTGTTAATCTAGGATAACTTTCACTATTAGTAGAAATAACTCCATGTACCATTTCTGGAGAGGCACAATTGAGTAGCTGGATCTATTCTAATGTATGATTCCTTTCCATTCTCCTGCTTTTGAGCAAGGCCTGAACACATGCCTTTCAGTGACAACAAGAGCTTCTGCAGCATATGGAGCCCATTGAAGTACAAATGAAAAAAGGGAAGAGGCTAAAGTTTTAGAACAGTATGAAGCCTGGAAGCTTGTGGCAAGGAAATAAATAGAAGTCATTAAAAATAAATAAATCATAGAGTGATGTGACCACCAAAGCCTTTTTCAACTATTGTAAGTATACACAACTATAATATGAACTTTAGACATTGCTTTTTAAAAAAATCAGATCAAGTTCATAAAACTCCAACTTAGACTTTGTTTTCAGCCAGCCACCTTGAGTGCCCTTGAGTATGGGAGAAAGGTGGGATATACATTCTTCAAATAAATAAATACATAAATAAATGGGACATCTCATGTGTGCCATGTACTTTGGGAGAGGGAGTGATGTTGTAATGCCACTGGAAATTCCTATCTCATTGTATTACAAAACTTCCACCTCCTGCTGTATATTTGCATTTTGGCTGTCTCTCCAGAGAACACACTTCTTGATTATCCGCCAGGAAGCACCAGATCAGTGTCCAGGTAGATTCTATTCACGCACTAGGTCACACATTAACACCCAAATACAGGAATCAGAAAAACTTCCATCAAACCCTAGTAATAGATTTAAGGCATCACAAAAGGTATACCCTCAGGACTGCACTCAAGTAGTCTCCCCACATTCCAATAAATATCCAGGCATTTTGATCAGGATATTTGATCAGGACTGCTCTACCTGGTGCAGTCTCCTTTTGTGAGTTGATGTTTCAGGTCAGAATATCCACAAATAATCTCTACCAGACCTCTGAACCCTCGGAAGGCTTCCCAACTACTAAATCTGCTCCTCAGGGTTGCACTGAAGATGCAGGCCATGCTGTTTTTCCCCTGTTGCCTGGAAAGCCTAGTGTTGGGCTTTGAGAGAGGGCATTTTCAGAGTTAACCGCTCACTATAGGGCTGGGGTCTCCATATGAGGAACGGTGAAGTCTATTGAGAGCAGTTCTCTTTAATGTGATCCAACAGCCTGAAAGATTTCATATCAGTTTTACTCTGCGAATATTATTTGTGCTGCTTGTTAGATTTTTTGTTCCGTTATGGCTGTTTTTATCGCCTTGTGCTTTTATATTTACCACAATAATTGTTGTTACGTTTTATTGATCTTGGAAGCTGCCCTGGTTCCTTTTTCAGCACAGAGAATGTTGGTATATAAATAGTTTAAAATAAACGACAGCCCAACCCCATGGGGTTTTAGTGCTGGCACAATAAGTGTTTTGCCAGCATTAATTGCCTTACGGCAGTCGCAAAATACACTCCAACAGCATGTGAAGCTTGGAGCCTTCCTCTGTGCGCAGGAGGATCACCATGGACCCAATGACAAGGTACGATGGCAAGGAAGATGGGATGGAATGGAAGCAGGAGAGACAGGAGGGAGGCAGGGGAAGGTGAAGTGGGGGTGGGGAAAGGCAGACAGGCTCTGGGAAGGGGTGGGTTTGGCAGCAGAAATAGCCGTCAAATTCTAGTCTCCTACCCAGACCCAATCCTGTGGCCCAGATCCATGTGGACCTGCACCAGGAATTTTGCTAGTGCAGGTCCAAGTACAGCCCTCTGTGACATGGACGCCTAACCCCAGGTAAAGGAATGAATGTTCCCTTATTCAGAGGAGCCCGTTGTGACTCCTTCCCTCGCTGCAGGATGCAGTGCAAGCCATTTTGGCGTCACTGCATTGGTGGGGCGAGGGAAGGATAGGATTGACCCAGTTTTGAGACTGAAATCACCTTGGTTGCTCTGATCTTAGCTGGGAACTAGCCGTGTGGCAAGTGTGACCCTCTAGGTTCTGCTGGACCTCTCAGTGGCTTTTGTTACCATTGAACATGTATCCCGGACCACCTTGCTTTGTTGGATTTGAGGGGCACTTGCTTGTTCTGGCTCTGCTCTTTCCAGGAAGATGGGTCTGTTTGGCCCCTTGGCTGTCAGCCAACTATTTTGTTTGTATGGGCATTTGCTTAATTAGTACTCACTTGTGATTTGTTTCTGTTTTGTTCCTTTAATTTATATTGACTGCTTAGTTCAGTTATTTTTATTCTCTTTGAGGATGCCATTATTTTATGTTGGGGTTTTAATGATTTTAATTATTATATTTATGTGTACTTTAATTGCTGCAAGCTGCCTTGTGGGCCTTTTAGGATGTGGAAAGGCAGGGAAGAAATTCTTGGATAAACAAAATAGGTAAATAAGCTACAGAAAAAGTGGAACATACATGGTTTAAAATAAAATAGTAAATGGAAATAAATCTTCAGAACAGAAATCTGTATCACTACAGGCACAATCCTAATCAGGCCTACTCAGAAGTAAGTCCTATTTTGTTCAATGGGGCTTACTCTCAGGAAAGTGTGGTTAGGATTGCAGTCTACTTCTGATTGGTGTCTGGAGGTAAATCATCAGAAGAGAAAAAATCTACAAGGCAATGGTTCCCAATCTCTAACATGCCATGACCCACCTCCTCTGACTTGATGCTCCTGGTGGTTATGGAGCAGGCCCCAGATGCTTCTTTCAGGTTGTACTGGGCCAGCGGCCCACTCTACATGCACCTGCAGGCCTCAGAATGGCCTGAAAGCAACTTCTAGTTTTCTGGAACAAACTGGAAGTTGCCTTCAGAAAACTAGAAATAGCTTTGGGAGGCTTTGCAGGCCATTCTGAGGGGTCACCAGCCCGGTACAACCCAAAATAGCCTCTAGGGCCTCCCCATGCTTCCGGAATGGCTCCAATTTGCAGCTAAACACAAGCGAGGGTGGGTGGGAGGGTACACCTAACATGAATTGTCAGCCACCAGTGGGTCATGACCCACACTTTGGGAAACTGCTGTCAGGCGAATATAGTCTATCTCTTTTGAAGCTCATCAGAAGGATATGCAGGGCAAATAATGCAAATAAATGAAACAAAGCTGCAGTTACACAAAAATTTACAGGCATGCCCCAGTATCTGTGGGGGTTCTGGACCCCCCCCCCCAATCTGGACTTCCATCCACAGCCTCTGCCGGGCTCAAACTGAGCCCGAGAATGAAAAGGTCACTTCCTTTTTTTCTGTAAAACCAGAAGTGACATTTTAAAGCCTTATCAGGCATTAAGAGGCCTGGGGAAGCCCTCAGGAGCTCCCCTCGCCTCCAGAGGGGTCACGTGTAGAGGGGTCCCGCAGACCCAATCCACAGATAAGTGAATCCGCGGATACGGCCCCCCTATGCTTTGAAACATTCATAGAGCTCTTGCAAGTACAGGTTGTTCTAATTAATGTGATCAGTAGCAACAGAACCATGCAAGCAATGGAGTAGACATCGGATTCCCTGAATCCTCAGAAATGAATGGGGTTCTCATTAACATGGGTGAATTCCTTCATTTGTAAGAAACTACTGGAATAAGGGCTGGTATACAATAATTATGAAACCTAGGTCCTCCAACCCATGATACCCACAGTGGTTCATTTCTCTCCCCCTCCCGTTCTATTTAAAATCAAGGGAGCAAAGGCAAAAGGAGACTGATTAACTGGTCAGCTACTTTTTTCAACTCAAGCACCACACTGTGACTATAGGGCAAATGAGACTGAAACAAATATTGCACACTGGAATTATGTCATTTTCCTGTTTTTTGTTTCTATTTTAAACTATGCTTCAAGGATTACAAGAGTGATGCTAATGAACTCTACAAATTTTTAGAGCTTTTGAATTATAATACCACATTTATAAATTAAAGCAATGGCCACTGTGAACATGTGAATATTTCTCTTTCTTGAGTCAGAACTTAGAGCATCAAAGAACACTCTCTTCTTCAAACCCCTTCTGTCTGATGAGATCAGTTGCTGGTACAACTCAAGCATTCAGTTTAGTCACACCCAGATTCTGCCTCTGTGCCAACTGGTTTTGGCCTCTGTGCCAACTGGCACAAAACATGTGATATCAGCCTTCCTCCCCCAGCTTCCTCCAAGCCAGTCCTTGCACACTTGCTCTGAAGAATAACCACAGAGTGACTCAGCACATTTGTGCTGCAAATGGTAACAGTTTCTCACAAGGAGACAAACCAACAAAAGCATCCCCTCTAAATTACAGTATGTCAGCTGTACAAACTAGTTGTGTTGCAAGTTTCAGCATCAGAGAGCAAAAGAGTATGAGGTGTTCATAATAAAAGTGCCGCTTAGAAGAGCAGTCTTAGAGTGCAGATTTTCACATCACCTTTAGCAATATGGAAGCCACTGTGATGTGGGTCCTTCGTGCAGTGCTTGGAGAGATCAGAACTACCTCCTCTGCAGCTTCTTCTCATGCCACCCTGCTCCAGTTCCCAGGACAGTATCACCAACATGAGGAGGAGCTCTGAAATTGACTCTTCTCATATGCCCTCATACTACCAAGGGACAAGGAAAATAGCTATGCTGCAGCAAGAATAACATCCACCCTACTAAAGGTGGATGCCAGAAGAGATTTTTAAAGGCAATGTTAGGAGGATATTTCTTAGATCTTAGGAAACTTACAGCCCAATCTGAACCAGGTTTCCAGCACTAAAATTTCAGTACTGAAGTTTCCACAATGCAGCCCCAAAGCAAATGCTCCTTTACCTTGAAGACTCCTCTGTGACTGCCCCCCACCCCCAGAATGCAGCATGCACCCCGCTGGCACAGCAGGATTGGTGCTGGAAAGTTGGTTAGGATTAGGGCTGTTAGCCATTCTTTTAGAGAGGCAATTCATTTCAATTTCATCCTATTTATGTGAGCATCCAAAGACATCTATATGGCTTCTGTGCTTCTAACAAAATAGCTTGGCAACTTCCTCCCAGTAGCAGGTGAAACTGAAGCAACTATTTATATAAACTGGCCAGTAACTGTTTGTGACATACAAGATACATTAAAAATAAATACCACTCATAAAATTAAGACCAAAGAGATACTGGAACACTTTTTCAGGAAAGGTGGCCATGTAGGAATTATAGTTAATGTCCTACCTGAGAGACCTTTTTGACAACTTCACTCGCCACACCAAGTCCCTGCACGAAGGAGCGGACTGCAATGAAAGCCCTTGTTGCCTTCAGCTTCAGGTCCCTTGGAACCTCCCCAAATGGTTTGTGCTGCTCAGAATGCTTGATCATGCAGTCCACGTACTCATCAGGAAGGTGGTACTGAGGATTCATCAACTTGAAGAGTCGCTCGAGTAGGCGAGTCCAAAACTCATTGAGGGCCTCCTCTAGGTTAATGTTGGATCCCCGATAATAACGCCGCAGCTCATTGTACAAGTCTTTGAAAACCTTGACGTTCTGGACATAAAGGTCTCCGTATAGACCAGGAAAGGTGTCATATAGGGCCTTCTCTGATTTGTTTAGCAAATCCTGGAAATAACCTGGAAACAGAAGAAGCAAATTAGTGGGAGAATCAGAAATCTCTGACAAGGTTTATATATCGATGGCGACTCACATTTTCCTCGGACCAGCAAATTCTGTCATTAAAAAATTAACAACAACTCCATTAACATATCTGAAAAGATATATATATATATATATGTCATTATTCTAGTACACTCTCCAGGCACCAGGATGAAAACATTAATTATAGCCTTCTTGTTTCTTTCTCCTGCGTAGATTCAAAACTGTGTTGGTCTTTCTAAAAATCTGTTGTCCTAACTGTAGTACTCTGGTCCGTAAGTCTGCATGACATAGCACTGTACTTCCTACTGTTTAATGTACAGTTGGAAACTAGTCACAGTTCCAGCTTTAGCAAACCTGATGGACAAACTTGTCTGTGTGAAATGTGCCGAAACACATTTTGCAAAAATTTTAGGGTGGTGACAAAGACTCCAGTTTAATTTAAATAAAATCACACATCTTCTGACTGCTTAATCCCTCAGGATAATATATGCAAATCACTATATAAATTGGTATGACAATAGGCTGACAGGATTAAAAGATGCTAAAAGCTTTTTTTCCATGCCATTGCTCCTGACAAGAACTCATGTGCACACGCTAACAATCCTGTTTAAGAGAATACACCAAAAATTAACACATGCAAGGAAAAAAAAGTCCAAACAGCTCCTGAAGCATTCAAACTTGCTGTCAGTTTCAAAAAGACATGAAAAAGTGCTCGACACCTTACAAAACATTTGCTTTCACAAGTAACTGTACTGTTACATCAGCACCTGTCTCATAATTATCAAATGATAATTGATCATTATCTGCTGACAGCTGCTGCACAGCCACTGGTGCAGCACTCATAAAGCCGCACACTGCCTGCAGTGCAGAGCAGACCATATACCAGTGGGGTGTTGCTGGTGGATGGGTGTTAAAGGGGCAGGATATGTGTAGGTCACCGCAGGGCTGGTGGCTTCCGGATGGCGAACCCCTCATCCTGGGCTGGACATGCCCCTAGCAGGCTCCCCAATACAATAACAGTGACAGTTGGCCTAAATCAATGGTTCTCAAACTAGGGTGTTGCAGTACCCAGCTTGAGGGCCCTGGCCTCTGTCCCCTTAAGGGGCGGGGGGGAATGGAACGAAGTGATTACCTGGATCGAGCTGCTTTCGAGGGGTGCTGGGGCTTTCCTGCATTCACCAGAGGCTGCAGCAGGCTCTCAGGGGTGCAGACAGCCCCACACAAGCCTCCACAGGGTCCCCCAAAGTGTACAGACACTAAAAATAATAATCATGACCAACTTCCAGTTTTTGATGGTGAAACTGGAAGTGGGTTGTGATAATTATTTTGACAGTTTGCGTGCTTCTGGGGGAACTGTGGAGGCTCGCACGGGGCTCCCTGCACCCCCAGGAGCCTGCTGCAGCTTCTGGTGAGTGCAGGAAAGCCCCTGCACCCCTTGAAAGCAGCACGGTCCAGGCAATCACTTTGCTGCATTCCCCCCTCCCCTGCAAGAGCTTATAGCGGGGCTCAAAGTTCTGGAGAGTTTGAGAACTGCTGGCCTAGATCTTAGGAGTCCCATCATGAACCATGGAGGGCTGAGAAGACACAGTAAGTATTTCTCCTCTTACCCCTCTCAACCTGCCTCATCTCAGAATGGCACATAGGGTGCAGAAGACAGTGTGTCTTCAGACTTGCACCCTACATGGCATCTCTGAATAGGATTTGGCCATTCATGCAAGATTTTCAATACAAAAGGGAAAGGACACCTCAAAGATGTGTCTCAATTGAATGTACTCACAATCAGAGAGAAGGGATGCATCCCAGCTTTAGCGACTGGTTGCAGAATGGAATAAAGTCATATCTACAGTGTCCCTGTTGTCTCGCAATCAGGTCTACAAGAAGCCATTATCTAGATTGGCTACAAGACATATTGTAAGATGTGTATATAACTCATTCCTCGAGGTCAGCAGCTATCCTAAAGTCATTAATGCAACACATATGGTCGTTTTGACAGGAAAGGAATGTCTCTGAAGGCAGAGAGCTCACAGAATGCTTTAATTGGGTCCCCAGCGTGCACCTGACTAATGGTTAAGTTAGCACAGGAAGGAAATAAACTACCTGTGATAGAAGCATGATGAGTGAGAGGAATGAAGACATATGTGAAGATGACAAGAAAGAAGGCTGCGAGCAATGTTGATATATTTCATTTTGAAAAACCTGAGAAATTGGCCTATTGCCTAAGAGAGAGAAACAATTTCAAATCCAAGACTTGTGAGAATAAAGGCGCTGATTCAAACATGCATGAACACTTCTCGATGTCTCAGCATTTATTAACTCACAGCTGGACACGCGGCGTTTTCAATGAAAAGCAGTGGAAATGAGGCTGATTCACAAGAAGCATTAGTGATGGTTGTTTCACACTCGCATACTGTAGCCAAGTCATCAATTCTGACACCAATATATATCATCTGACTCTGAAACATAAGTGTGCAGATTGTATGCATTCTACTGAGGGATGGATGGACCCAATATATTGTCGGATTAGTCCAGATGAACTGCATTAGTCCATATAGGGAAGACTCACGGCTCAGGAGTAAAGCACATACTTTACAGGCAGTGATGCTCCCAAGTTCAATCTGCAGCATATCCAGAGAAAAGGATCACAGGTAGCAGCTCTGGGAAAAATGACTGCTGAGGCCTTGGAAAGCTGCCATGAGCCACTGGAGACAATACTACATAGACAAAAGATCAGAGGTTCTTAATCTAGAGCCCATGGACTGCTAGGGGACACACATGGATAGGCTTTGGGGGGAGGGGTGTCTGTGAACCAGATACACACATTTTTTTGTGTTTATGTGCATTTTTATGGGAAGGGGACCTATAGCTTTCACCAGATCCTCAAAGGTATCTGTGACCCAAAATGGTTAAAAACCACAGGTGTAGATGGACTGACGTTCTGGCATGTTACATGACAGGTTCATATACAACTTCACAGACATCCTCTGAACTCCTGATTATGACATAATATCATGGGTCCAGAAACCTTCTTCATGCCACAAATACAGCCTTCCCTATGGCCATTTCCATAGTGGTAGTTTCCGGGAGGTAGCAGGAAGATGACACAAAGGGGAATCATGAAAGTTTGGCAGAGACTGAAGGCTGGATGTTGCAGTGCATGCGTAATATGGGGACAACGGGAATGTGGAGTGTGCGTAGTGAAGGTCCTGTCTGAAGCATGAATGTTGTAGCAGGGGGCTGAAGGCTTGCAACAGCATTCTCGTGCAAAAGAGGGTATCAGAGGACCTGATTTAGATCTCTTACAGACCAGACACTGACTACCCACCTGGAATCCAATATTTGTTGTTCATTGACCTACAGCTTTCCCAAACCTAGGATGAAAATCTTGTTTTGTTGGTGTTAAGGTGCCATTTTGAATTTTGAGTGACTAAAGGAAGACTGGTAGCATTAGGTGCAAGTCAGTAAATATTTACAAATGCAACTCAGGAAATGCAGTCTAATAAATGGTATTAATGTGTTGAAAGCACTTTACATAAATTATGTTCCTAACCCCGTGACAGCCTTGCAAGATAGGTCAGCATTTGTTCCACTTTGTGCAAATGAGAAGCTGCTGCCAGTTTTGCTATCTGTCATAATTAAGCATTTATCAGACTGTCAATATTTTTAAAAAAGGAAACATTTATGAAGACTGACATTTGTGGTTACTGCAAAAAGGGTGTTAAATCCCAGGGAGGTATTTTCTGTTGGAAGACAGGCAGGGGTTTGTTTGCAAAGAGGATCATTTCACTGACAATTCTGCTGCTCCATAAAGCTACTTACATTTTGTTTATACTGAAAGAAGCCATAGAACAGTCTTCAGATACATAAAAAAAACAACACACCAAAACAACATTCTTCAGTTGTCACCAAAGAATAGGCTTTGGGCTGTAATTTGAGATCACCAAGAGCACTTTAATGTGCTTGTCCTAAACAAATGCAACCCTTCACCCAAGGGACCAGTTTTGAATATGCAGATATTAATTTCTACAGTCATATCTTCCTTCCAGCAACCTTCACAACACCATGAGCATTTCAAAGTTTACAGTGCCATTCTGAGTTAGCACTCTTTCTCCTGCTGTTAGTTGATAGACACTCTCTTTTTCCTTGAAGGCATTCTTTTGCATCATCTCAAACACAGATAGTCAGAAGTACCCTGAGAAGTAAAACTTGGGATTTTTTTTTTTAATGTAGCAACCAACATGTAAATGGATTTTTTTTTTAAATTGTTCTCCTGTTTTTAATTTTTTTTTAAAGATACTGATCTCTAGACTTCTGCCCTTAGAAATGCACTTGGGTGTATGGAAGGATGCTGGGCAAGGTGGCTGTGGAGAAAGTTATCTTTGTTCCAGAGTAATTCTTGTGCCAGCAGAAGACATTGTTCAACCTCCTGCACAACTTTCCTGCACAGGCTGAACAGTTCCTCTTTCAGAAGTATTTGGGCAACATGGAAGAATGCCCCCTGCTTGTAAAATGTCCTCTCTGAGCATCAGTGTGGATCCCACCCACCGTGACTTTCTTTCTTTCTTTCTTTTATATAAGCTGCTTTGTGAACATTTTTGATGGTTGACATACAAATGTGCTTATTCTTACTACTACTACTACTACTACTACTGCTACTACTACTACTACTACTAATAATAATAATAATAATTCTGTAAACTGTCTTGGAGCTGAAAGTCACTTCAGGGATAAAATGTGGCTGACAATCCTAAAAGATGTTATTTTACCAGACATTTAAAAAAAATTCCTTTATGGTAAAAAATTGTATAATAATTATTTTGATAGGAGGAACCTGGTACATGTTAGAACTGAGGAAGACTGAGGGCCTAATCCTATCCAACTTTCCAGCACCGGTGCAGCTGCAATGCAGTCCTGGGGTAAGGGAACAAATGTTCCCACACCTTGAGGAGGCCTCTATGACTGCCTCCACACCAAAGGATGCAGTGCATGCACCATTGGCACAGCTGCATCAGCACTGGAAAATTGGGTAGGATTTGGCCCTCACTTGTCAGTGCAGCTATATCCCTTTGCATGGATTAATTTTCCTCTCAACATGTTTGTTCAGAGACGAAAAGGAATGAGTGAAAAAGATGACTTATGGCTTTGGAAGCTGGGAAGTGGAGAGATGGTTCTGCACCCCAACCTTTATGGTTTACCTAATTTCTTTCTTCTTTCCTTTCAAATGTGTGTGGTGAGAACATTTTGGATCTGCAGGGTGAAGCTGCAGCAGTAGGAGGTGAACAGCACATGCCTGCAAGTGAAGATACATTTGTGGAACCACCTATTGTGCCATATTCAGACATGTACAAGGCATTGTGAAGCAGCATCAATGAAGAGATGCCAATATTGGTGAAGAGATGCCAATATTACATACAAACAAATCATGTGCTTGCTTATCGGTCTCTGGTTCCTATAATGCGGGCAGCCCAATTCTATTAAAATTCCCTTGTGCAGATGTAGTGGGGCCAGTGCGGCTTGTGCTATATCCCACAGGGGAATTTAGCAGTCTGGAGGTCTCCTCAAAGTAAGGGGACATTTGCCCCCTTGCCCTGGGACAACCTCAGCCACGGTAATGGGTCTACTCAGACCTGCACCTGCTAAATCACTGATCGAAGTCTGAGCTGATCCAAGTTGGTGCATCTGGTCTGGGAAGAAAGGTAAGATATGGCACACGCCAGCACTGCTGATCCTGCCCCCCTGCTGGGCCAGATCTGCCAATCCCTGCCCCCTCCCCATTCTGTTACACCCCTCCCCTGCCCTCCTTCCACTGCCTGGCATGGAGCTTACTTGCTCTGGTGCTTTGAGGCCAGCACTGGTGCTGGTGGAACTGTGCAGGCCTTCCCACCAGCACCACTAACTTCTGTTGTTGTTGTTCAGTCATTAAGTTGTGTCTGACTCTTTGTGACCCCATGGACCACAGCATGCCAGGCCTCCCTGTCTACCTTAACTTCTGGAGTTTGTCCAAATTCATGTTCAATGCCTCCATGACACTATCTAACTATCTTATCCTCTGCTGTCGTCTTCTCCTTTTGCCTTCCATTTTTCCCAGCATCAGGATCTTTTCTAAAGAGTCCTCCCTTCTCATGAGGTGACCAAATTATTTCAGCTTCAGTGTCTGTCCTTCCAATGAACAATCAGGGTTGATTTCTTGTAGGATTGACTGATTTGGTCTCCTTACAGTCCAGGGGACTCTCAAAAGTTTTCTCCAACAGCATAATTCAAGAGCATCTGTTCTTCAGTACTCAACTTTCCTTATAGTCCAGTTCTCCCAGCCATACATTACTACCGGGAAAACCATAGCTTCGACCTTTGTTGACAAGGTGATGCCTCAGCTTTTAATTAAGTTGTCTAGGCTTACCATACCTTTCCTCTCAAGAAGCAAGTGTCTTTTAATTTCATGGCTGCAATCTCCATTGCAGTGATCTTGGAACCCAAGAAGATAAACTCTGTCACGGCTTTCATTTCTTCCCCTTCTATTTGCCATGAGGTGATGGGACCAGATGCCATGATCTTAGTTTTTTAATGTTAAGTTTCAAGTCACATTTTGCACTTCCCTCTTTCATCCTCTTATTAGTTGAACTTTTAGTTGAAAAGCGGTACATAAATACTGTTAATACTGTTAATATACCAACATTAACGGCAGTTATGCCAAGCATTTCTGATTTACTCAGGATCTTAACAAGCTTCATACTTTAAGAGTGGAATCCTAATTAGCCTTAAGCACAGGTGATATCAGTAGCAATGTATCCCATAACTGTGGTTAAAGTGGGAGGCAGAAACCTACTTCAGGGAATTTACAGGCTCAGGGAGGAAGGGGGGGGAGCATGCAGTACAGTCAGGGTGAACAGATGCAATGGAGGACAGAGTGCCTTAAACCTTTAACCATCATATACAAGAGGGAGTTCTGACAGGTGCAGCTCAACATGGAAGGGTTTAAAAAGCTGCACCTGCCAACATTCCCTCTTCTATGCAATGATTAAGGATATAGGCACTCTGTCCTCCATTGCATCTGGTCACCCTGAATATGGTGGACCATCATTAAGAGATTGGCCCCATTCATTTGCATCCAACTCATAGTTTTTAAGGACTGATCATCTTCCATTTATATCTGCAGATCATAAAAGGTAGCCAAGTCATTCCCTCTGCCCATTTTCCATTTTGTTAATTGCTAGTATACATTACAATGGCTAAGTGATATGACTTGGATTAAGGTCTTTCCCAAGTAATTTTGAAATTGAATTTTACAGTAAAGTGGCAAGGAAGAAATGCTGAAGAGAGACATTGCTATAGGGGACTGTGGGAGCAAATAAGCGAATCTTCAAAAGAAGGTGGGCAGAATGGTTTCTTGGTTTACAGGACCTTCACAGAACATGGCAAGTCCTACTTACAGTACAATCTTATACATGTGTCATCATCATCATTGGCATCCTTCAGTCTTGGAAGACTATGATATCGCGCTCTGAAAAATGGTTCTGGATCAGCTTCTAGTGTGGCTGAAAAGGCCAATTCGGGAGTGACAATCCCTTCCACACTGGGAGCAGGTGTAGTCTGTCCCTGGTGTGTCTCCCTGGCTATGGGCCTTCCTTCTTTGCCTCTTTGCTTCAGACTGTTGGCCAAACTGGGAGAGGCCATGCTGCACAGCCTGCCTCCAAGTGGGCTGCTCAGAGGCCAAGGTTTCCACTTGGAAGTTAAGTCCAACTGTGTTCAGTGGGGCTTACTCTCAGGTAAATTTGTATAGGATTGCAGTCTTAGGCATTATTAAACTCCTGTCCAAAATAGTTCAAATGTGTATTAGTGTCCATGGCATAGGAACTACAGAAGTAGTGATACATGTCTATATCACAGTATATCCATACACCATACCACAAACTTTATGATTTGCCCACTATTTGAAGCAAATGCTATATTTGCATTTGTGATCAGTTCCCTTCACAAAGCAATTTAGGATTAGCTATAGCCAGCACTTATTTTCTTGGGCCACATGGCAGCAACTCTAGGGACTTAATAAAACTTATTAAGAAGATCCAATTTAAGCAGAAAGTTAGAGTCAACTAAGCACTAAGGTGCTAACAAAGTTATGTGCATGTTCAGAAATAAAAACATAGCATGAGATTATTGGTTTTTCTGACTGGTTAATGAGGAATTAGCTTGGATTCGGGAACTTGCTGTATTACAAGGTTTTCAAAGCCATTTCTCAGGCTGCTCTTATGGCTGTTGCTATATTGAGCAGTTCAGATCTAATTATGTTTAGCAAACGGGCAATGCAATGTTAGAAGCTTAGCAGAAAATTCCGCTTTAGAAAGTACAGTGTGGGCTTCTCCACAACTCTGTAAAATTTAAACTAGCAAAACCTGCCCACATTCTTTAGCTTAATGATAGGTAGTTCTCTTTGTCAATAGAGTTTACCATTTGAATATCATGTAATGTTACTACATTGGTTGGACAAAAAGGACTAAGAGTGGAAAGCAGGTAGCCACTAGAACTGTTCTGCAAATAAATAAACACAACAAACTATAATGCTATATCTCCATCCTGCCCTTCCTTTGAGGTGTTCAAAGCGTTATAAGATTTTCCCCATCCAACCCCATTTTATCCTCACAGCAACTCTGTGAGATAGCTTAGCCTGGGAGACCTTGTTCTTCCTGGTCGCCATTGCTTGAACCATTGTACTATTCTGCCTCTCAAAATGCTCATGCAAAAGTTCACACAATGCTACAACAGGCTCTACAGCGATTCTCATGTTGCAGCAAAAGGCTGCACAACATCTTATTCACTTTGACGTACAGCCCAGTGCTAACTAGTGCTGTGCTTCCTGTAATCATAGCAGAATACTGCTCTGGAGGTGTGTGCAATGTGCCGCTAACAGTCATTTTGGAACCACTATTGCAAATGGAGGCGGTGTCAGAGACTTTCCATGAGATCCAGCTATACCCACCACCAACAGGAAGCGAACAGCAGGGATGGGTAGGACAGGGAAGGGTGGGGGGTGGAACAGGGACAGGGCAGGAATTGGGGCTTCTTGGGGAGTCATGGCAAGAGCAGGTAGAGGGCAGGTACTGGTGTAATGGATATTGGTGTAATGGCCAATAATTGGTGTAATGGTGTAATGTAATTGGTGTAATGGCCACTCTTGGAAGCCTTGACACATCCCCTTGGATCTACTCAGACTTGTGCAAGCTGCCACAGAACTGAGTAGACACATAGGAGTTCATGGTGCAGGAGAGTAAGGTAAGTACAACTTTGTTTTACTTACCTCTTCACCCCTGCATGGTCCCTGTGTGCCCACAGGATACAGCAGAGCCTGTGTCCACAACGCTGCATCCTAGAGGAAGGCACTAGTTAGGACTAGGTCCTTAGTTTCATTTTTTGGTGCAATATTCTACCATGATGTCTAAGGCAGCCATTCTATCAACGGACAATATCTTCTGCATGCTGAAGGCCACTGATTGATATTCCTGATTCTCTATTTATGGGTATAATTTATTTTCATTATTGGTTTGTTATCCCTAGTAGCTGGTGTAATCCCAACAGGAAAAGAACTCAACCGCTGAGGGATCACATGCAATGACCTTTTGTAAAATATTGTAAATGCATAATCTGATAGCAAAATGTTTAAATTCATTCCAATTTTGTTTAATTGTGGTTGGAACATATTTTTTCCCCAGGGAAAGAATAAGACAGGAACTGCAGGCTTGTAACAGTTATTTGTCAGTTCCTCTTAAAACTGTGTACATCAGAGTGGTCTAACCCTCAAGAGAACATCAAGCTACAAATCCTAGAGACAATTCAACTCATTTCACAAAAGAAACACGTCCAAAGAAAAGAACAGAAAAGGTATCAAATGCTGCATCATAGTTTCGTGACTCAAAGTGAATACACATCTTTCAGAAATGGACAGGAGCCAAGGAAGATTTTCTTTCTAAGACTACCACAGTGAGACATGAGTGAAAGATACTTCCTGTCAGTACAGCTATCATCTCAAGCATTTGGTTCATACGAATAGGAGGAAGAAAAATAGACTGTGAAGTGTCCTATATAATATTAACAAAGCAGGAAAAAAACATGTGGGTGTTTGTTTTTTTCACAGTTCTCAAAACTCCCCTGGAGAGGTAGCCATATCAGCTTGAATGCAAGAAGGGTATTTGAAGTCTGTTTTATCGTCCTTAATCCCAACACCTTGCCATCTCCAACACACTTCTCCAAACAGTCTTTTATCTACAGCAGGAGAATGATGGGGGCCAGTATAAAAAATGGACTGAAGCCTTTTTGAAATAAAAACTCGTCTGTTTTGTTGATGTACGCTTGTGTGACAATCTTTTATTTTTTACTAATAAAGCCTGGATCAGTCCAGACTATGTTCCCAACATAGTCTTGGCCAACAGTCTTGGCCAACAGTCTGAGGCAAAGAGGCAAAGAAGGAAGGCCCAGGGAGACAGACCAGGGACACACTACACTTGCTCCCAGTGTGGAAGGGATTGTCACTCCCGAATCGGCCTTTTCAGCCACACTAGACGCTGTGCCAGAACCACCATCCAGAGCGCGATACCATAGTCTTTCGAAACTGAAGGTTGCCAACAACCAACAACAACCATGTTCCCAACAACAGTCTGCCAGATTATTCTAGAAGATCCAAAAGCAGAACATTTGTCCTCAGTATCTGGTAGTCAGAGGCATCGTGGCATGACCTCTTTTATGAGCTTGGAGTCCAACCTGGAGGAGGGGGAAACATCTGGCTGGAAGGACTAGCCCAAGATCCTGTCCCAAGCCTTGACATCAGGCTGAAACATGGGCCTGCCTGTCAAGGTATGCTGAAGCCAGAGTCTTCCCCGAAGCCTGCACATCAGTACCAGGAACAGTTCTGATGGAATTCAATGGAGTGGAAAATGAGAACATAAGAACATAAGAACATAAGAACAGCCCCACTGGATCAGGCCATAGGCCCATCTAGTCCAGCTTCCTGTATCTCACAGCGGCCTACCAAATGCCCCAGGGAGCACACCAGATAACAAGAGACCTCATCCTGGTGCTCTCCCCTACATCTGGCATTCTGACTTAACCCATTCCTAAAATCAGGAGGTTGCGCATACACATCATGGCTTGTACCCCATAATGGATTTTTCCTCCAGAAACTCGTCCAATCCCCTTTTAAAGGCGTCTAGGCTAGACGCCAGCACCACATCCTGTGGCAAGGAGTTCCACAGACCAACCACGCGCTGAGTAAAGAAATATTTTCTTTTGTCTGTCCTAACCCGCCCAACACTCAATTTTAGTGGATGTCCCCTGGTTCTGGTATTATGTGAGAGTGTAAAGAGCATCTCCCTATCCACTCTGTCCATCCCCTGCATAATTTTGTATGTCTCAATCATGTCCCCCCTCAAGCGTCTCTTTTCTAGGCTGAAGAGGCCCAAACGCCGTAGCCTTTCCTCATAAGGAAGGTGCCCCAGCCCCGTAATCATCTTAGTCGCTCTCTTTTGCACCTTTTCCATTTCCACTATGTCTTTTTTGAGATGCGGCGACCAGAACTGGACACAATACTCCAGGTGTGGCCTTACCATCGATTTGTACAACGGCATTATAATACTAACCGTTTTGTTCTCAATACCCTTCCTAATGATCCCAAGCATAGAATTGGCCTTCTTCACTGCCGCCGCACATTGGGTCGACACTTTCATCGACCTGTCCACCACCACCCCAAGATCTCTCTCCTGATCTGTCACAGACAGCTCAGAACCCATCAGCCTATATCTAAAGTTTTGATTTTTTGCCCCAATGTGCATGACTTTACACTTACTGACATTGAAGCGCATCTGCCATTTTGCTGCCCATTCTGCCAGTCTGGAGAGATCCTTCTGGAGCTCCTCACAATCACTTCTGGTCTTTACCACTCGGAAAAGTTTGGTGTCGTCTGCAAACTTAGCCACTTCACTGCTCAACCCTGTCTCCAGGTCATTTATGAAGAGGTTGAAAAGCACCGGTCCCAGGACAGATCCTTGGGGCACACCGCTTTTCACCTCTCTCCACTGTGAAAATTGCCCATTGACACCCACTCTCTGCTTCCTGGCCTCCAACCAGTTCTCAATCCACGAGAGGACCTGTCCTCTAATTCCCTGACTGTGGAGTTTTTTCAGTAGCCTTTGGTGAGGGACCGTGTCAAACGCCTTCTGAAAGTCCAGATATATAATGTCCACGGGTTCTCCAGCATCCACATGCCTGTTGACCTTTTCAAAGAATTCTATAAGGTTCGTGAGGCAAGACTTACCCTTACAGAAGCCATGCTGACTCTCCCTCAGCAAGGCCTGTTCGTCTATGTGTTTTGAGATCCTATCTTTGATGAGGCATTCCACCATCTTACCCGGTATGGATGTTAGGCTGACCGGCCTATAGTTTCCCGGGTCCCCCCTCTTTCCCTTTTTAAAAATAGGCGTGACATTTGCTATCCTCCAATCTTCTGGTACCGTGGCCGTTTTGAGGGACAAGTTGCATACCTTAGTCAAGAGATCTGCAACTTCATTCTTCAATTCCTTAATAACCCTTGGGTGGATGCCATCAGGGCCCGGTGACTTATTGATCTTTAATTTATCAATGAGGTCTGAAACATCTTCTCTTTTAACCTCTGTCTGACTTAACTCCTCGGTTAGGAGGGGCCGTTCGGGCAGCGGTATCTGCCCGAGGTCTTCTGCCGTGAAGACAGATGCAAAGAACTCATTTAATTTCTCTGCCATCTCTAAGTCTCCTTTTATCTCCCCTTTCCCTCCCTCACCATCCAGAGGGCCAACCGCTTCTCTGGCGGGTTTCCTGCTTCTAACATATTTGAAGAAGCTTTTATTATTCCCCTTAATGTTGCTGGCCATGCATTCCTCATAGTCTCGCTTGGCCTCCCCTATCACCTTCTTACATTTCTTTTGCCACAGTTTATGTTCCTTTTTATTCTCTTCATTAGGGCAAGACTTCCATTTACGGAAGGAAGCTTCCTTGCCCTTCACAGCCTCTCTAACTTGGCTGGTTAGCCATGCGGGCACCCTCCTGGATTTAGTGGAACCCTTCTTTCTTTGCGGTATACACCTCTGCTGGGCCTCTATTACTGTTGTTTTAAGCAGCCTCCATGCACTCTGGAGAGACTGGACTCTTTTTACCCTCCCTTTCAACCCCCTTCTAACCAGCCTTCTCATTTGAGGGAAGTCCACCCGTCGGAAGTCAAGTGTTTTTGTTAGAGATTTGCCTGGTATTCTTCCCCCAACGTGCACGTCAAAACGGATCGCAGCATGATCACTGTTCCCCAATGGCTCAGTAACGTTTACATCTCTAACCAGGTCCTGCGTACCGCACAAAATTAAATCCAGAGTCACCTGTCCTCTGGTGGGCTCCGTGACTAGCTGATCTAAGCCACAGTCATTTAGCACGTCAAGAAATCCGGTTTCCTTATCGTGACCAGAACACAAATTGACCCAGTCAATATGAGGATAATTGAAGTCCCCCATGATTACAACCCTGTCCCTCCTTGTCACCTCCCTGATCTGTTTCCTCATTTCAAGGTCCCCATCCAATTTCTGGTCTGGAGGACGATAGCACGCCCCCAGTATTACATCGCTGCACAAGCCTGGTAATTTAACCCACAGAGATTCTACGGTGGAGTCGGACCCACCTTCAATCTCTACTTTGCTGGATTCTATCCCTTCCTTAACATAAAGGGCCACCCCACCTCCAACATGCCCCTGCCTGTCCCTCCTGTAGAGTTTATAGCCCGGGATTGTGGTATCCCACTGATTCTCCGCATTCCACCAGGTTTCCGTTATGCCCACTATGTCAATATTTTCCCTTGTCACCAGACATTCCAGTTCTCCCACCTTTGCTTGTAGACTTCGGGCATTTGCATAAAAGCATTTATACATGGAATGCCCCAGGATGGGCTGCTTATTCGCTCCTTTGTCCCCGCATCCTCTCATTGTGCCAAACCGTCTATCACATCCCATCACCCTACCTTTCCCAATTTCTTCTCCTACCCTGCCTTTGTCTTGTTGTTCTCTAACCTCCCCATCCTCATCCCATAGGGATGAGGAGTCCCGAACCGGATGCCCCTCGGCTCCTGTCGGCCTTCCCCCAGGGATCAGTTTAAAAGCTGCTCTGCCACCTTTTTAATGTTATGCGCCAGCAGTCTGGTTCCATTCTGGTTCAAATGGAGCCCGTCCCTCTTGTACAGGCCCCGCTTGTCCCAAAACGTTCCCCAGTGCCTAACGAATCTAAACCCCTCCTCCCTACACCACCGTCTCATCCACGCATTGAGACCCCTGATCTCCGCCTGCCTAGCTGGCCCTGCGCGTGGAACAGGTAGCACTTCAGAGAACGCTACCTTTGAGGTCCTGGCTTTCAGCTTCCTGCCTAAAAGCCTAAATTTGGCCTCCAGGACCTCCCAGCTACACTTGCCCACGTCGTTGGTGCCGACATGCACCACAGCCGCTACCTCTCCCCCAGCACTGTCTACTAGCCTGTCTAGACGAGAAGTGATGTCCGCAACCTTCGCACCAGGCAGGCAAGTCACCATGCGGTCCTCACATCCGTCGCAAACCCCCCTCTCTATGTTTCTAATAATCGAATCCCCCACTACAAGAATGAGGGGGAATGAATGGAAATGGGGGAGGCTTCTTCAGTGATTGTGCCTTCTGTATGTGCTCCAAGCACAATGGTGGAACCTGGGAAAGGTAATCTGGACCTGGAGGTATTTAAAACCTCATTCTTCCTCTGGCCCTAGTTGAAACAAGTTGCTCATTTGGAGCTCTTTGTGGTTCTGCAACTCCAAGCAGCCTGTACTGGTCAGGCCTTGCATTCTCCCATTTGGAGAACACACGTTGCCTTCTGACCTGGAGGTCCCATGTAGATACCATGGCTAAAAGAACTTGTCCAAATTCAGTTCAAATATACAGCATATCTTGAACTGCAACCAGATGTACCAAGTCAATGTTCACAACAATGTAAGTCAATGTTCACAACAATGTACTTCTGGACAAACCATGTGTCATGGATGCTCAATATATGGTTAGATTGATTGCTGTTAATCTTCTTCCCCTTTTATTCCCTTCATTAACCACATGAAAAAATGCCAACGATCTCCTTCAGTTGGGTCAGTTCCGGTACACAGCCCCCAAAGCAGAGATAATGGACCAATTTGCTCCATCAGAAAAAGCAATATTGGTGCCCTACATCATCCACCTATACAAGTGAAAAAACACCTATTGCAAGGATCTGGGGTATGGGAGAGAACTTTGCCTAGAAAAAGCATCACTGTTCAATGGGGAACTGATTTGTTGAAAAATGCCACATTGCTCAGAATATGGCTAGAGTCCTTTTATCACATGATGGGCAGGAAGTCTGGTCTAGAGAGTAGAGCCTCCATTAGGCCAAATATAACATCAGAAGGTTGCCAGTTCTAGGACACCGGAAGCTCCCTGAACAGCTGAGAATGGCGAGACCTTGAAGCAGCTGACAAGCTGAGTTGAGTGATTCCACCTGCTCTTGGTGTGAGCAAGAAGCGTCTTGGCTGCCCTCCATGTGAGAGATGGAGCTGCTTGTCAGCCTGCGTGGGAGAACTGGAGGCCAGAGATGAGACCAAACCAGGAAGATCCATTCTGAAATGTTGTTGGTTCTTGAAAGAGAGAACCTCTATGATTGTAAAAATCCCCTTGAGAGATTTAGAAACGCCTGCCTATGTAAACCGCCTTGAATAAAGTCAGAGGAGTAATCCAATGACCAGAAAGGCAGTATATAAATACCTAGCTGTTGTTGTTGTTATTATTATCATCTAAAGGTGGCAGTAACCATTTTGTTTAATGTGGGAATCAATTTTAAATTCAGACTGTCTTCACAGCATGATGAGCGATGTATGCAGGCTAGACTATGTTGTAGGATTAGTAGGACTGCATTTCAATCAATATAGAGAATGCTGTAGGAAGGGTTTTTTCCCTTGGTCTTCCATAGGGCATCCAAGACCCATACGCATTTACAGGGGGCTCCCTGTATCCGTGGATCTCATATCCACGGATCAACTCATCCGTGAATTGGGTCAGTGGGGCCTCCCCGTTTGTGCTCCCTCCGGAGGAGAGGGGAGTTCTGATCCCCTTGCCTCCAGAGGATCCTCTGAGCCCAGCAGAGGCCATGCACGTCCATCAGCAGCCTCTGCCAGGCTCAAACTAAGCCTTACAGTAAAAAAAAGTAACTTCCGGTTTTTAGTAAAACTGGAACTAATGTTTTTTAATGTCTTATAAGGCATTAAACTAGCTTATCTGTCAAAGCATCACCTCCAGCATCACCTCCAGGAGAAGGTGAAACATTGTACAGAATTTCTGTGAAGTTTTCCTTATATGAACCACATCACCCGTGCAGGGCCTCAAAAATACCCATCATTTCATCAGTCAGAATCAGGGGATTCAGTAGGCAATACAGGTGTGCCCCAGTATACATGGGGGTTCCATTGGGAACCCCCTGCAGTTAACTGAATCCGCAGATATCAGGAAACATTATAAGGCATTAAAAGACAGATGTGTGCAGCCTCTGCATGGCTCAGAGCTCCCCTCGCCTCTGGACGATGGGGGGGGGTGTTTCCTGATATCTGCTGTTTCAGTCAACTGCTGGAGGTTGTTATTTGTGGCTAGGCATGTTCCGGGCTTGGCTAATGGGATAGCTGATGCTCTCTCTCGTTTCCAGGAGGAGCATTTTCACCAGTTGGCCCCCTGTGCGAGGGAAGAGCCGGACCCCATGCCCCAGTGGTTGTGGAACCTTGCTTGCGAGAAGTCAATAGGGCAGTGAATACTTCCCTGGCCCCAAGCACCTGGGCAAGTTATAAAAGGGGAGTAGGCGAGTTTGAGGGCTTCAGGGCTAATGCTGGCCTCCCAGGTGTTTGGCCCATCCCCCCTGAGCATGTGATGCAGTTTTAGTCAGGCTCAGGTCAAATGGCAGGGCAAGTAATACACTTGGAGGCTACTTGGCAGCTCTGGCTTTTGAGGCCAAGGCACACAGGCTATCTGACTGCACTGGGGATTTTCGCATTCGGAGAATGTTAATAGGGTGGTCACAGGAGGCCCCTAAGGGAGGGGACAGTAGGCAGCCTATTACGTTTGACCTCCTGGCCTCACTTTGTGAGTCATTCAGTGCAGTCTGTTCCACTCCATTTGAAGCACTGTAGTTTAGGGCCGCCACCCTTGTTCTCTTTTTCGGGGCCTTCCGCCCAGGTGAAGTTTTGGCACAAAGTAGGTGGGACGCCTCTGAGTGTGCCTTACGGGTCATGGATGTGCACTGGACCCAGACCGGCGTGAGGCTGAGGTGGTCGAAGATGGACCAGGTTGGTCACAGACAGTGGGTCCAACTGAATGGGGCAGGGAACTCCCCACTTTGATGGCAGGGCTGCGTGAATATGTGGCTCAAAGAGGTGTGTCCGATGGGCCGCTCTTTGTGCACAAGTGGAAGGAGCACCGTTGTGCTGGGAGTGGGACCGATGTGACGCAGGAGGCGAACAAAGTGAGCGGATCCCAGGATGTTAATGATGGCCCCGCAATGGGGCAGAGGAGGCTGGAGCCCCTCACCAGGTTCCAGTTCCTGGCTGTGGTGAGGAAGTGTTTGGACGGCCTTGGTCAGGACTCAGCCAAGTTCGGCCTTCATTCATTTAGGATAGAGGCCATGCTGGCATGGGTTGGGATAGTGGTGGAGGTAGGTAGGTAGGTAGGTAAGAATAGGTAGGTGGAGATCTTGGGCATTTAAGAGCTACATGCACCCCAAGGCAGGTGGGTCACCTTAGTTATCACCTGATTATTCATGTTTACTTACATTGTTTTGTTTTTCCTTCTTTAATTGTTAGGTCTGGGCCTTTCCCTGCCAGTGAGGGCACTGATTTGTGGCTACCCCATTGTCTTCTGGGTTCACAAGCAAGCTCTCAAGAGTGAATTTGGATCTCAGCTGGGCCTGGGAGCACAGCTTTCAGTGCAGTGGGCCGCCAGAAGAGGGATGAAGTGGGGGGCAGTTACTGCCCATGGTATGGGAGTGTATATAGGGAGCACCTCCACCCCAGCTCCTTTTCATACACCTTGGCGGTAATGACCTTTGCCAGAGGACGGGGCTGTCCTTGAGGCAGCAGGCTGCAGAAGACCTCACCACACTAAGAAGCTGGATGCCTGGCCTGATCATCATATGGTCGGATCTGCTTCCGCATTGGGTGTGGAGGTGTACTACAAGCCCAGTTGAAGTGAATGCGCACCTAGGGAGGGAAGTGTTGGCAGCTGGCGGCCTGGTGCTTCGCCACCCAGATACAGCAAGCTCTCTGTCTCACCTTTACAGGGGAAACGGCATGCATCTCTCAGAGGTCGGGAACCATATCTTCCTGTCAGACTTGCAGCAGGTCCTGCAGGGACTCTTAGATGGGGCAGGGGGTGCTAAGCGCCAGGCTAGCCCCCCCCGTGTGGCAGGGTAGTGCGGGAACGGGAGGAGAAATAGGGAACCGGTGTCTACCTTCAGGTAAGCAACAGGCAGGGTTAAGGCCAGTGCTGAGCCCTGAGGCTACCCGGATCAGGGGCAGCCTGGTTTGACCCCAGAATGGAATTGGGATGCTCACCTTCGTGGTTCCCTGACTCAGGGTGGGCAGAACAATTCGGCTGGCTTGACCCCCGTTTTCAGGGGTTGGTGATGAAGAACCTAGAGGAGCCTTGGGCGAGCTCAGGTTCTGAGCCAAGGTAATTCACCCAAAGGAAGGCTCAGATAGGAACTGTCTCCTCCCAGTTAGGTGCCCGCACTAAAGGGGGCGGAGCATAGACAGGACCCGTTGCATTGCACCAATCACTGCACAGCTTTGTTATGGAATCATGGCCCTGTTTCAACCAAGTCTTTGCGACACGCATGTTTGTGGGGGGATACCTGGGCAACAGCTTGTGGAGCCCCTGGTCTTTTAATCCTGTGCTGTCCACTGAAATATGTTAAAACCAGGCCAATGCTGTTGTATACAGCTGCATTTCATTGGTAGAGGTGTTTGTTTCTGGTGAGTAAGATAGGATTATATCCCAAGTTTTCCTGAACACAATGGGCTGAATTCTGAGTAAATAACACCATTTTCAAACCGTTTATTGGTTTCTTGCTGTGAAATAGGAATCCAGTGGACAGAAACTGTTAAAATGAACTAATCTGACATCGTCTGACTGCCTGTCTCCTTGAGCTACTCCATTAATTAAGAAATGGTTTCTTTCTTTCACAATGGGGATTCCCAAATAGGAAGATTAACAGCAGTGTTATTGGGTGCTGATGATTCAAACTGTTAACTTTCACCCGCAAAAAGACTCTGCATGCCTACGTGGTCATGTGGTCAGAGACTTTAAACCCTTGACTTAAGCGCTACAGGACAAGAGCCTATTTACAATAAAAGACCATCAAGAGTTTTATTTTTGGTATCTGTATGCAACACAAAAAGCTTAACACTGGGTCTGGTGAAGTCTGTGCAGCAGAAAACTTTGGAGATGCTTATCTTGATTTGGGTTTTCAAGCAGCTGTTTCTGAAATATAATCATGCCACTGTATTCGCCCTCCCTCCCTGTCCACAGTGGATTTATAATTGAACTCCTCCTGTCATAGAATGTTCACTTATTGCCTTCATGCAGAATATTGGGCTGAATATCCTCCAATATCCCGTTGTGCTCAGACCCTGAATAAAAGCCCTTTATGAAGATGAGAACCTGCTGCAGAAATCTGTAATTTTAAAGTTAAAAATAAATTTCTCAGCATAAAGAGAAAGACAGCTGAAAAATGTGCTCAGAGTTCCTCCATTTTGAAGTGCTCTTCCCTGACAGCATTAAAGAATTAGGGTGAGCTTCCATATTAGTTTCAACATAGAGCTCCCTCTTCTGAAATGCAACTCTGAAAACTCCTGTTTCTGTTTGTTCTATTTCAAAAACAAATGATGTGAAGGGATATTGCACAAGGCACTGACTGATTTCAATACAAAGCTCTGAAAAATTCATACATTTATTGTGATAACAGAAAAGCAGCACTATGGAGTCTTCCAGAACAATGAGGCAGAGTTGAAAACATTACAGCCGGTGTCATGTTGCTACCTAATGAAACATATGAAAGCTCCGGGCTGCCAGTGACAACATCCTCCCTGACCCTTCTGGCATCGAAAGGAGAAAACAGATGCTGTGATGTACATTGTATGAAAGAGGGGCTCACAGACCAACAGTGAGTGAGTCACTTTTGGTAAAAGTTTCAGAACTGTGCATACTAGCAAAGTTGAGAGATTGTGTTCAGAAACAGGCAAGCATTGGTTCCCAAACTTTTCAGTATCGGGACCCACTTTTTAGAATGACAGTCTGTTGGACCCCACTGGAAGTGATGTCATTAACCTGGAAGTGATGTCATGGCCAGAAGTGACATTATTGATTTAGGGCCCAATCCTATCCAATTTTCCAGTGCTGATGCAGCCGTGCCAGTGGGGTGCGCACTGCATCCTATGATGGGTAGGCAGTCACAGAGTCCTCCTCAAGGTATGGGAACATTTGTTCCCCTACCTCAGGGCTGCACTGCAGCTGCACTGGTGCTGGAAAGTTGGATAAGATTGGACCTTAGGCTTCAAACCGAAGCTGTGATCAGCCAAAGGTCCTATTACACAGAACGCTCATGATGTTATTTTGTGTAGCTCAAAATTCAAACATTCCAGCTTGGAAGCCAAAGCAGAATGCAGACTTGAATCTTTCTCCAACCAAACAGCCCTTCTGCCTTTTCTGTGCCCCATCTTCCCACCTATTCAGGGCGAAGCTCCATGCCTCTCTCCCATTGGGAGCCTGCCCCACCCATCAGCTCTGTACCCTGTATTTTCAGCTCTCTATTTTCAGTGGCGGCTGAGTTAGGTGCTATGCGACCCACCTGAAATTGATTCACAACCCACCTAGTGGGTTCTGACCCACAGTTTGAGAAACACTGGTCTGGATGATATTTTACTGCATATACTGGTCCCACACATTTGAGAATGCGATGGGCACGTACAATCTCAGAGAGTACTTTTTTCCTTAAATGTTTTATTTTTAATGGCTTCCCCCTTTATGTTAGAGCTGGAAACATGAGCACGTGGAAGAGATGACAGGAGGGTGCAAGTTCTTGTTCTATAGTCAGCAGGCACTGATGTGCTTTAGGAGAAAAGTATGAGGGCTTGTGCAAAGATCCCATTTTCCCAACACTGAAAAACTACCTAATAAGATGATAGTTCATTGCCCCTTCTTTCATTGCCTCAGATTCTTGGGTAACACGATGATACAGCACATAGATGAAGCAAGCTAACATCAAACATCAAATCTCATAAAATGCAAATTAGACTAACCTGATTTAGGGACTTGAGATACACTGCAATCCAGCCCTCTGCTATCATGAACTGCAGTATTGTTTCACTAGTTATTTGGAAATTTTGTTTCACTAGTTATTTGAAAAGATCCAACATCTAATACTTGACTGTATATAGAGCAGTATTTATTGCTACACAGGATAGCACTCAAAGCCAATACATAGCCCCATGGTAAGAGCTCCAGAGCCAGTTAATATCCTTCTCAACTGTACTTCTGAAGATCATCTTTTAGTGCCCTAAGGGACAAATTCTGGATCTCACCCCCTCATCTGATGCTCACTTCAAGGAGACTGTTCAGTGCTTTATTGAAAATGTCACTGTTTGTTCCTTGAAAGACCATTCTGTGCTTGCCAGCAGAGATGTGATCTGATTTTTGACATTTTCTTTCTTTCTTGGGCACAGAGCAGCTTCAAAATTCTCTGATGAAAAGAGTGTGCTGGGGGGAGAGAGAGAAATGAAACAGAGGCTGCCACTTGGTGGGGTGGTCAGACTTTGAATGGCAGCTTTGTGTGAATAACCTTAAGTCTCTTGCTTGTGGCTCCTGGGCTGCCATGTGCATCCAGGCATTCTGGACACACACAAGACCTCACTGTATTGCTGGGTTCTGCATGGAACCCAGGTCCAATATCAACATACCAAAATCAGTTCTTTCCAAGCAGTGGTGTGTTTCTTCATTTCAGTGTGCTAACTGCAACACAGGCAAAGGTTAAGCAGCAGCATGAAAGAGAAGGAAAACAACACACCATCACAATCCTAAACTTACTTATTCCCATAGTCACTCCCTCCCTCCCTCCCGGAATTCATTTTTTTTTCCCAAAAAGAAGTACACAATGGTACTCTTGAGGTAAATTTATCTTCTACAGATGCAACATTGACTTTTTTTTTTAATAATCTCCTTGCACTGCTTAATTCATATTTCAGTACGTTTGATGTGGTGTTGCAGCAATGCTGGTGTCCTGCAACAATGGCCAGCTGTGAAGACATCTAACCTTCAGGGGCCATTTGTGTGTCCCACAGATGAGCGTTAAATGCCCTGTTTAATCCTATTAATGAAGTGGCAATCCTATCAACACTTACTGAGACAGGAAGCCCCACTGAAGTCATGGAACTGACAGTATTTCAATGTAGGATTGTTTGTTAATAATTCTTATGACTGTGAAGGACACTGTGGTGGAATAACTTGGTAAACAGGAAGCATAGCAAGACTGGCATGTTTTCAACATTTTGCTTCTTCCTTATTCTTTTGCGTGTATCAAAAGGCCAAGCAGATATGCATGATCTGAACACAAACCAAATCATTATCAAAGTATAACAGCAGAACAAATTAAAAAGAACCCCACACCAAAGCCAAGACCACCCATTTTTACTCTGTCACTTCTTCGCTTCCTCCATCTTTTATGTCTTCCCTATTGACATATAATGTATGCAAAAAATATGGTTCTGCAGTCTGCAATAAGTTCCCTGGTAGGCTCTCATGTTTAAAGAAGAAATGCTTGACCCAACCTAATATCCCAGGTATGTTGAGAAGAATTCATGTTATCTGGGCAAAGAAATGGACAGGGTATAAACAGCAACTTTGCTTTAGTGCTATCTGCAGCAAATGGTTCATTTGTTTTGCCCATTAAAATCAATCATCTGCTGTACGGGTAGCAGAAAGGGAAATAGACAAAAAGCACCCACACTCCTCGCTACTTTGCAGCTGGAATTGGCTGCAGGCAATTTCTCCCTCTTGCTCTTTGAGTCATCACAAAAATCACCTCTTATCCACCATCAAAATGGTAATTTGAGGAGAGGATAATGAGGAATGTTCCTTGGATTTTATTTCTGCATTTTGAACATTTTTATCCTGCCTTTCAGTTAAGAAAGAAAAAAAAAGGGGGGGAAAAAAGCCCTGTGGTGGTTCACAGTTAAAAGTATGAATTAAGATAGCAACAACAAAACTACAAAGCAGGCCAAAACAGCAGGAGCAGATAAAGAAATATTAGCAGCAGCTAAGAATGGAAGAGGGATTGAGTCTGAAACTATGCCTTCCTTAATACCAACATGCTGTCTGGTTATGCACCAAGGTGGCCATGTGCTCAACCTCTGGAGAAGCTGTATGTATTGAAAGCCTCTTGCAAACTTATAGTTGCCTTTTGGCATGGCCAGTGGGCACACTGTTTTTCGAGGGGGGGGGGGTTACTAGGGGGTGTCCTGCTTTCTCCCATGCTTCTCCCCATTATTCCCATGGGCATGGTCCTGCTTTCCTCCTCCTTCCGCATCATATGTGTTAGTGGCAGATCATATACTTCACATGCAGGGCCCCTGGGTTCTACTTCAGATGTCCCTAGGTACGGCAGTGAAAAATTCCTCTCTGAAACCCTGGGGAACTGCTGTGAGTCCTAAATTGGCAAGCCTCCCCTAGATAGACCAACAGCTCTGACTCAGTATGTGGAAATTAATTGCAGTCAGTGGCCTGTGCTGTTATGTAGTTTCTATAGCTTCACAACAAAACATGACATCCCGTACTTTTTGCCCTAAACTAATCTTAAGAACATAAGAACATAAGATGACCCCTGCTGGATCAGGCCAAAGGCCCATCTAGTCCAGCTTCCTATATCTCACAGTGGCCCACCAAATGCCCCAGGGAGCACATAAAACAACAAGAGACCTGCATCCTGGTGCCCTCCTTGTCACCTGAACATAAAAACCTAAGAAGAGTCTTTCTGGACCAGACCACATAGGCCATCTAATCCAGTCTCCTGTATCTCACAGTGGCCCATCAGATGCCCTAGGGAGACCCACTGGATCAGGCCACAGGCCTATCTAGTCCAGCTTCCTGCATCTCACAGTGGCCCACCAGATGCCTCAGGGAGTGCACAAGATAACCTGATTTCAAATGAAAGGTGCCTGAAACAGACAAATAAATGAGCCTGTGACAGTACAGTGCTTGAAAAGGGCTTGAGCGTATTACGAGAAACAGGAGTTGAGGGGGAAATGTGCTGTTGAAAGTACTGGCTTTATCTCACCCTCCTCAACAATCCCTAATAAAAATCAAGACATCGAATGGAACTTTCACCCAAGCAAGGGGAAATATTTTAAACCGAGATCATTATGCTTCACAGTGTAAAGGGAAGAGAGAGTACCAGTAGAAAGAGATAATGTAATGCTATTGTTTTTAAATGCCATTGTCCCAAGGGTTTCCATACCTAACTCACAGAGACCAGAGATGAAATTCTCCCCATGGGCACTCTTTCTCCTCCAGTTTAATATGCTGTATTATTGAAGGAGAGGGAAAGAGGGGAATGAATCCAGTACTGAATTGGATATTGACTTCTGGTGGAGTTCAGTTATCTCTCCTGGCTCAGAAACATGTTGAATTAATTTGTGCTGAGCAAACAGACAATAAACCTAAAAGACCCAGAACATGAGAAAAGTTTAGTCTACATTATTCTATCTAAATTAAAAAAAATAAGATTGTTTTCTTTTCAAGTCCAATCTCTATGATTCTTCCCAGCATGGGAAGTACCAAGGTCAAATATCGGCTACCACCCCCATAAGGATTTTATATGGTGGAATTCCATGGTCATTAGGCATTCTTGGAAATGAGCTGCTAAGAGGATGAGGAACATATCCCACTACCCTATGGAACAGGAAGCCTGTCTGTTTACTTCCTGATCCCACCCAACCAAAAATACTTCCCAAGTTTTGTTTCACAGTACATTTGACGTGTTCAGTTCACAGCCTTGCCACTTAGGGCAGGTTTAATAAGCTGTGAACGCATTTCCATTTTTTGCACCAAAAGCCTTTTCAGTAGTTCATCATCAACGGACAGCTAACACGTGGCATCACTAGGGTTTGCGTCAACCGGTGCCGGATGCCAGCACGTCACCTCCCATGCAGTGGGTGGGGCAACTCCCCAGGTGGTGGGCGTGGTGATGTACCATCACTCCACCCCCACTGGTTTTTTGGCTGTACCTTTTGATAGAACACATTCTGCATGAAATTACGCATTGACTGATAAATAACATGATGGAATTATTCCTCCAAACTGTGATTTTAGTGATTTTGGTCACTAGTGGTGTCACACACACCCTCAGGGTGTCAACTTACTAACACCTTATTACAGCAGTTCTCAAACCTTTAGCACTGGGACCACTTTTTAGAATGACAATCTGTCCAGGACCCACCAGAAGTGATGCCATGGTGGAAGTGACATCATCAGGCAAATTAAAATAAATAAGTATAAATAATTAAAGTAAAACAAATAATTAAATAAGGTGAAGCCAGCCCTGTTCCACCAAGTGAATTTCCTCTGTGGCCTGCCTGCAATAACACACCCCCTCCAAAACCAGTAAGGTTTTCAGCCCTACCCAGTGCCCAGTTCAATTTAAGAACTTCTGTTTAAACCAGATCAATGTCAGGATCCACCTGGCTTTGCAAGTCTCAAAAAAGTTCACCTTATCAGCTGAAGCCTCTGTTTTGATCCTTTTTAGTGGTGGAGAGGCTGCCTTCTGGAGCACTTGTTTAGCACCAGGTGCATAGGATCAGGATGATTCTGGTAGCCTTGCACTCTCCTTCACCTGATCTTCCAAGGCATGTATGCTTACTCATGAGTAAACGCAACCTTGAGGCTTAGTTTTGCTTTCCATAGGGCTCAATACATTCATCTGCTTGGAGGGAGGGACTTCCTTCTCAGGTGTTTTTGGGGGCTGCATTCATTGGATCAGGACCATTCTGGTGTCGTTGGATTCCTCTCAGCCTGCCCTTTCCGACGGACTAGGGCAAGTTTGCCTACTCACAAGTAAACGCGCAATACGGCTCACTTTCACTTTCTATAGGGCTCCATGCATTTTTGTTCTCCGGTTTTATGGTCATAACTTTTGATAGAAAGGAGATATTTCACTCTGGTATTTTGCATTGCATTCTGCTTGAAATTCCGCATCCAACAGTATATAATATGATAGGGTTACTCCTAACCACCGTGATTTTAGCGCGTCACCCCCCAGTGTGTGTCACCCCTCCAGTGTGCGTCACCCGGTGTGGCCCGCACCCCCACATCTCCCTAGCAATGCCACTGGGAGTAGGGGATGAACAGGTCCACCCCACGTATGCATCTTCCTTAGAATTGTAGGAGGCCCCAACATGTGCAGCTATATCCTCAGCTATAGTGTTTTCTAAGTGGGCACAGTTTTACTAAATGGGTACAGAGGCACCTTTTAAGTTGCTTTTCTTGACTTTACCAGGGAGAATGCAATAATCTGTTCAACTTTCAACAATCTTTTCCAGTAGTTGTTTTTTGGAGTGTGCATGTGATGGGGACTGTGAGTCCCTTCCCAGAAACCTTTTTTTAAAAGTCATTTTGCTATGGAAACTGCTTTGTGAACGTTTACTGAAAAGTGGCATATAAATATTCTGAAATAATTATGACAGTATGGAAGTTAGTATGGATAGTATAGAAGTTGACTGTTATAGTATCTTGTATTTCCTTGACCTTCCCAGTCTTCTCTCCCAGCTAGAACAAAGTGTTCTATGCAGCAGGAGTTGCTCACATTCACCCTTCATTATTTTTGCTTCTTTTGTCCTTCTGCTCACTGTCCACTGTCAATGGTACTGGCAGCAGGTAACTGGGGGCCTTGGGGCAAAGTCTTGCACTGGGCCCTGTGCTGTAGACCCCACCTGTCCCCTGATGGTGTAGTGGGTGCTGCATCAGTACTGAGAATTCAGGTTGGCTCAGGCACATGAGTCCTCTGACTGGTATGGGCCAATGGCCAGTGTCTGGCCTGGCTTACTACTTATGTTACCACTGACTGTCAAGACTTAAATAAGTGATTTTCAACTGATGCACCATGGCACATTGGTGTGCCACAAAAGTTCCGCAGGTCTGCCTCTGGGGTTTGGAGTACAGTGGTTGAAAATAGCTGAAAAACTTGTCTGGGATCAAGGGCAACTGTCTGTAGTAACGAATTTTCTGTTCTTCTCCCTCTGCCAGCAGAGCCTGAATGAGCCTCCCAAAAGCCAGAAATGTCATCACAAGAGGTGAAGACAACAGAGAAGACCATAGAGGTCTTTTCTGTGAGAAGAGATGTTGAAAACCACTACCTTAGGGCCCAAGCCTATTCAACTTTCCAGCACTGATATAGCTGTGCAAACAGGGCATGCACTGCATTGTGCAGTAGGTGGAGGGGGCAGCCACTGAGACCTCCTCATGGTAAGGGAACACTGTGGCTCCACCAGCGCTGGACAGCTGGATTGAGCCCTTATATTGTAAGCATCTTGGGGCTGAGACCAATTGTCTATGTTGTAAACTGCCACTTAAACTGAGGTAGAAATCATTCTCATCAGGACTTTTGGAGAAACCTCCTATAATCCATTTGCCACACACAATCTGCATTTCTGAGAAGAAAAAAGGTCTAGGGGTATGCTCCATTCATTCATCATAAAGTTGTCTGCTTTGTTATTGCTCACATTTGAGGCACTTTGGAAATTACTTAGAATATAAAGTTTAACATTTCAAATATCATGTCATGCTCAAACCACCAATCACTTAAAAACTGCCCTTTAAAATGCAAATTACCAAATGAAGATAAGCCAAAGCCACATTTTAATGGTGTTTCTGATAGTTTTTCTTTTTTTAAACAAACATACCAAAAATCTCATGAAACAAGAAATAAGAATTGGAGGTGCAGTTCCAAAAAAGTGAACACATGCAAAAGCGCTGCTGAAACCCCCTAGACGCAGAATCTTGACAAGCACAATGAGAATTAAGCACTTCCATGGTTTATTTCTACTTGTATTCAGAGAACTTAAGTTTGGTTCCCTGTCTTTGGATTGTAGCCACAGGAACTAATCAATTATATTTACAGAGGTTTAGATGGATTTGGCTTCTGCCTGACTAGCTGCCCAATCCTATCCCTGGCAGCACTGAGGGTTCCAGCGATGCAGATATGGTGACCACTGGATCCTATGGGTGCCGGGCTAGCACTGCAAGTTGGGGTAAGGGAGCATTTGTTTCCTTGCCCCAGGTAACGCAGCCACGGCACCAATGGGTCTCCTCGGATCAAGCGTGGCCCATGTCAGGCTGCCCAGGCCAGAAGGAAGGGTAGGATATGGCAGCAGAGCTTGCCACTGTCTCCACTCCCTTCAAAGGTCCAATCTTCCCATCCCCTGCTCTGAAAAGCCATACCACTGTCACTTACCACTTACCATCATCAGTCATGTGGAGTCCTATTCCCAGTGCTGAGGCCCAGCGCCAACTGGCGCTGACCCAGGACCAACAGGCATGGCCCAGCATCAGAGCTCCTTACACTCTGGGTGCCACACACACGCTTTATGACACATTTGCAACACCCAGCACTGGAGCTCAGCATTGGTGCATGGCCTGGATAGGATTGGGTCTGAAGGCTGCAATCCTGTAATACTTTCCTGGAAGTAAGCCCCATTGAACACAATGGGACTTACTAGACATGTACAGGATTCTGCTGTAAGATGATCACTGTTTAGTGGAATGCTAAATGTATCACAACTCTCAGAACAGGAAGTGACTAAAAATATTTGTAACAAAAATGATCACCATATTTCTGAGATTTGACTAATGCATTATGAGAACTTCCATTATTCTTGCCTATGGATTTTTTTTTTTAACCCAAAACAGGCTGAACAGATGAAGGTAAGGAAGGGCTGGAAAGAATTCTCAAGCTCTGTGCAGTATAGTTTGAGTCTGAGATTAATGTATTCTGTATAATTAAGAGTGTAATTCAGAAACTTGTATATTTCTATAGTGGTGGCAGCTGGTTCAATGGAGGAAGTTAGGAGCACAACCCAGCCAACGTTGAACATTTTCAAGCTTTGTTGTTTCAATGCATTTGTTGGTTGCATCAGTCACTCTTGCTGAAATCAAGAGTTACTATCATGCCTTATCATGTGCCATGTGTCTCATGCAGCCCTATCCATTGTATGTTTATTCAGAAGAAAATTCTACTATGTTCAGTGGGGCTTACATGCATAGGATTGAAGTACTGTGTCCAGTTGTGGTCGCCACATCTCAAAAAGGACATAGTGGAAATGGAAAAGGTGCAAAAGAGAGCGACTAAGATGATTGCTGCGCTTGGGCACCTTCCTTATGAGGAAAGGCTACGGCGTTTGGGCCTCTTCAGCCTAGAAAAGAGATGTCTGAGGGGGGACATGACTGAGACAAAATTATGCATGGGAAGGATAAAGTGGATAGAGAGATGCTCTTTACACTCTCACATAACACCAGAACCAGGGGACATCCACTAAAATTGAGCGTTGGGAGAGTTAGGACAGACAAAAGAAAATATTTCTTTACTCAGCGTGTGGTCGGTCTGTGGAACTCCTTGCCGCAGGATGTGGTGAGGGCATCTGGCCTGGATGCCTTTAAAAGGGGATTGGACAAGTTTTTGGAGGAAAAATCCATTAAGGGTTACAAGCCATGAAGTGTATGTGCAAACTCCTGATTTTAGAAATGGGCTATGTCAGAATGCCAGTGCAAGGGAGGGCACCAGGATGCAGGTCTTTTGTTATCAGGTGTGCTCCCTGGGGCATTTGGTGGGCCGCTGTGAGATACAGGAAGCTGGACTAGATGGGCCTATGGCCTGATCCAGTGGGGCTGTTCTTATGAAGCTACAGTTTAAACCTGAGCATGTTTACTTGGGAGTCACCCACTGAGGTATACTTCTCAATAAGAATACATAGGTTCGCAACCTTAGTCTCTTCATTCAGTATTATCTGAACCTGGCTAATTTACAAGAAGATCTGAGATATTTAATTAGACTGGACATGGAAAAGTAGGATGAAGCAAGTTGACTGTAAAACAGATATCAATTGTGAAAACGGGGGGGGGGGAGTGGTGACTATCACATTTTGTTTAAATCTGCAATGCTGTTGTTCAGTTGTGGAAAACACGAAGACCAGAATAAATTTAAATGACAGATGAAAGCCGCATTCCTGGGCAATAAAGATCAAACATCCTGGCCTTAATTTGGAGCATGCAGAGGAATGCAGTCACAGTTGTCTGTTCTGTAGTACTAAAAGATTGTGACAGACAGCTGTCAATGGGATTGCTACAGCTGGTCTTGCTCCTTTGGTTGAGGTCCTCTTGCAAACAACTGTACTGGTTCTAACCCAGAGCTCTTCAAAGCTTTCTCCATCTGTTCATATCATAGTAATCTAGCTTTGCATACTGACTGCAGCTGCCCACTACAGCTGGTCCCTCTTGGAGTTCATTCTCTTCGAGAGCAAGGCAATGGTTAAGCCTCCCCTCAGCTGTAGTCCGTCATCACACTCCACAAGGTCTGTCTACAAGGAACTGGAACAAACCCATTCATAATAAAGTGAGGATTTCTGAACTAATATATTCCAACTGTGACAACCAGCACATTTCAGCCTGACTTTTTGAACTAACCCCAGTGCCACAGAGATTTAAATCTTTATTTTAACAAGATTATCATGGTTTCCTAGGCAATCCAATCCATATAAACAATGGGACTAACCAAGTGTCATCTGAAAGACAGATCATATTAATTTTCCCAGACTGTACAATATCAGTCATCCCAGAGGAGCTCTGTCAGGAACAAATGGGCATATTCAAGGACCTTTTAATTCTGGTGAGACAACATCAGGACTGGGAGGACACAGTGCAAGCTTGTTCAGGAATGCACAGTTGAAGTACTATCCCCACCTTCACTGAACAATCTGTTCTGCCTTGAAGCCCAGGATTTTTCTGATCAGTCCAAAGACCTATTACTATAGGCTGAAAAATAAAATACAGAATGATATGTGATTTAGAGCCCAATCCTATGCTTGTCTACTCAGAAGTAAGTCCTATTATAGTCAATGGAGCTTACTCCCAGGAAAGTGTGGATAGGATTGCAGCCTCCTTTACACAAGGATTCTTTGCAACTTCTTTAAGGAGGGCATGCAACCCGTACAGGGAAATTGGAGTTGCATTATGAAAGCCACATACAGATGTCCAGATTGTAATGCACTCATTCAAAAGATGATTTCAACTTTATGAACTTTATAATAAGATTTAAAATGTGACATCTGTGGCTGCAGGCCACAGGTTTTCTTCTGCATGTGGAAACAGGCTTGTAAAGCATCTGGTTTTTCTTATACAACAAAAATCAGACTTGACAGAGATAACTCTCCCATAAGTAAAATTCACTTTTCAGACAGATAACACAGGCCTACAAAATTGAGGGTCAGAAAAGTTTTTCCCAAACTTTATGGTTTGATATGAATTTGGGGTGCCAATTCAAAAAATGGCATCCATTTTGCCCTATCACGTCTAGTTTTGGAGATATAGTATAGCCTCATTAGTGAATGGTTCAAGCAGCTTCCTCATGAGGAAGCCATGGTGTAGGCTTCCTCATGAAGAAGCTGCTTGAACTATTCAGTAAAGAGGTTATATCTCCAAAACTAGACGTGATAGGGTAAAATGGATGCCATTTTTTGAATTGGCACCCCAAATATACCCAGGAATTGGTGTAACGTTTAAGGAAGCAAAATGTGTTGGTCTGTGTAATTAGGTGCGCTGTTTGTATACTCTCAACTGTATAGACAGCATTTTCTGATGAAGGTTCTCTTGATGGACATTGATCTCAGATCAATCATTCTTGCTTGCGTCAAAAGCAAGAAAGCTGTTTCTTCAAGAAACGACTGGTGTGTGAATGTTTGGGTGGTGTATGAAAATGGTTGCCTGGGCAGGGACCACATTACTTCTATCTTCTGAAATGTTGGTGCGAATAAGAACAATCACCACCACATATGAAGATGGGGTAGCAGGTTTATATGAGAATTTAGTTCAATGGCAGATCACCTACTTTACTTGCAGAAGGCCCCAGGTTCAATTTCCGGCCTCTCCAGGCAGGACTGGAAATGTCTCATCTGAAATCTAGCCTCTGCCAGTCAGGGTAGAGAATACGGACCAAGATGCAGGCCTGGTCCATTCCAGAGGGCAACTGATGTGGTTGCCTCAGATAGCAGGTTGGCAGGAGATGCCCATCTCTGCCTTCCCAGATGCCTCTACTGCTCTTCATTCTCCCACTCCCTGGATTGGAAAAGAAAGAGATTGATGGAGGAGAAGAGGGTGGTTGGCTAGCATCCAAGAGGGTGGGAGAAGGAGAGGCTGACATATCACAAAGTAAGGGAGGGCAGCATTTGGCACACCACATTAGGGCAGGAAGGCTTGGGTCACCCTGCCTATGGGGATCAATGGTCTAACTTGACATAAGGCACCTTCATATGCATCATATGTTCCATGCAACATATTTGCTCTAAACCTGTTGAAAGTAACTTGAAAATGCTCAGATTTATTTTGCTCAATTTAATGATGAATGCCTTCATTTTATAAACTGCTAATTCAGTTTCACTGATTCATATTTTCATTTCGGTGGGGAATTAGAAAGTGTAATGTTTCAGCAGGAGCATGTACCTCCCTTCCTCTTCAGAACAGCTCGTCAGCTCCTGCTGGCACTAGAAAACAGGATTGCCCACAGTCATTACAACAGCATCGACAAAATCACAGACTGCCAAACCTGATGACAGCTCCATAATCAAAGTGCAATCAGATACATGACCATGGCTCAGTCAGTTGGTCTGTGTTGGAGGTTTGAAACTAACATGCTCTCTAACTGATGCAAAGTCCAATGGCCTGATTGAAACTAAGGCTGGAGGAAAAGAAAACGAAAAGAAAGAATTCCACAGGATGTGGTGATGGCATCTGGCCTGGATACCTTTAAAAGGAGATTGGACAAGTTACTGGAGGAAAAATCCAATATGGGTTACAAGCCATGATGTGTATGTGCAACCTCCTGATTTTAGAAATGGGTTATGTCAGATGCAAGGGAGGCACCAGGATGCAGGTCTCTTGTTATCTGGTGTGCGCCCTGGGACATTTGGTGGGGCCGCTGTGAGATACAGGAAGCTGGACTAGATGGGCCTATGGCCTGATCCAGTGGGGCTGTTCTTATGTAAAGAAAAAAAAACCAAAACAGGCACAACCCTATTATTTTGAGGCCACCAAGGGCAGAAGGAGTGGTTCAGAAAGAAGCAACCACAAATAGTTTTAAAACATCCAGTCATTTCTAGGAAGCATACACATTACAAAATCAGACTTTTACCCTTAACTGCTGTTTAAATCCACCAGGCTAGTCCGTTATAAACCCTTGAGACAAATTAGCTGTTTTAAATACGGTTAAATAGCAGCATGGATTGAAACTATGTGGGAAATGTATGTTCATTCCCTTGTGAAAAACATCTGTTGTAATGATTTATCACATGCTCTCGAATTCTAGATCATAAAGCTTAGTTTGGTGAGTTAACCTTGTTCTCAAGCTGGGCAGTGATCTGGGCAGGGATCCTCTACCCAGCCTATATGGAGCTTTGTATTCCTCGGCATTCCTCCCCACTGATAATGTTGAGTCAGAAAACTAAATAGTTGACAAAATGCATCCTTTTGTTATATTCATTCTAGAAAGACCAGATTCCATCTAGCTCTCAGGTCAGACTCTCCAAATGAGTTATTTCAGCAGCCAACTCATAACTACATTCATCTTTTCAAAAAGCCAGCTGAATTGCTTGAGTTTTTGAGTTCTGTTGAGTTCCTTGTTGAGTTCTGTTAATCATATGCATTGTCATTTTTTTCAAGGTTTAAAATATTTATATTTCTATACCAAATCCTCTATTAACGAGAGAGGAATAGCTCTTAGTTTACAGGAGGGTTAAGTGAGGAAAGAAATCAGGAAATAGTTTGGCATGAGCATGGGAGTGGCGGCTGTGGTCTGTAAACATTAGTAACATTAGTAAAGTGTTTACTAATGACTCAGAGCCCAATTCTAATGTCTGCACGCCAGCTTACTGGGGCTTTGCGGGGTTAGTGACAGCCCAGTGTCTGAGTTAGCCCAGTGTGAGCTTGTGTTGGGCTAGTGCTGGTGAAAAACTGGTGCTCCACTGCTTGGCGGTTGCCCGAATCATCGGGTGGCAGAGAGGTGGGGGGATATGGGGCGAGGCAGGGAGGAGGAGTTCCGGGACGGGGAGAGGTGAGGGCAGCTAAGAGATGTGCTGGGGGAGGAAGCAGGGCAGGACTAGTAGCATTCAATTCAACTGATCCTGAGTTCTGTGTTGGGCTGTGTGGCCAGACACAGAACTCTTCTCCAGAGCTGCCACAGAATCAAGTATTCCCATTGTGGGGTGACTTCCCTTCCCTTGAGGAGCCACTGATGGTTGCCTGGTTGTGCTCAGGATGCCACAGCAGCTATTCTCAGTGCTGCAGCAGACCCACACTCTGGGCTGCTCAGGATTCGTCTGTCATTCCTGCAGAAGGTGGTTCTGGCTACAACCACACATATCTTATTACGTCTAGATCTGCAGTTCCCACAGTGTGCATCTAGGACCCACTAGTGTGTCATAACTCAATTTTTGTTGACTCATGAAACTAACAGGGCAGATTAGGCTAGGCCAGGGCTGCCCAAACCCCAGCCTGCGGGCCATTTGCAGCCCCTGGGGACCCTCTGGTCTCCAATGAGCCTCCGGCCTGCTGCAGACTTGCGGGACACCTCGCTGGCCCGATGAACTGTTCTTGCTAGCATCAGCGTCAGCAAGGAAAAGGCTGCCCTGCCCAGACTTCACGGGAGAGCTCTGCAGCAGCCCCACCCGTCCGCAACACTCTTGGGGAGGTTGCAGCTGAGTCTGGGGATTGGATGGGGGTGTGAAGTCCTAGGCCTGATTGTCCTGCTTGAGTTTGGCTTGGAGGGGGTGGGGGGGGTGGGGGAGGAGGAGGGAGTGAGAAAGTGTGGGCCTGGGTGTGTTGCTTGAGTGTGCCTTGGGGTTGGGGCGGCGCTGCATGATTGGAGAAATTGTGGGATTTTTGAATGCGGTTGGAGAGCAGTAAGCAGCAAGTCTACTCAGCAGTAAGTCCCATAGAGTTGGTGGGGCTTACTCCCAGGAAAGTGTGGGTTGATTGGGCTGTGAGTCTTTGGTGTTGGAGGCAGGTGCTGCAGGGGAGAAGTTGCAGGATGTTTGAATGGGGAGGAAGCAGGCTGCTTTTACTTGTTAGGATTGCTGGCAGAGAAGGAGAAAGATTTCCCTTTGTGAATGGGAAAACAGGAAGCTACCTGCTTGTTTCTTTGGTGCTTGATGCTGGCTGGGGGGGGGGGATGGAGAGCCCCCCCCCCAAAATCCTATGCCTGTTTACTCAGCAGTAAGTTCCATTATAGTCAATGGAGCTTACTCCCAGGAAAGTGTGGATAGGATTTCAGCCTAAGAGAGGGAGACACACAGCTCCCTTCTGTGTGTGAATGAGGAGAAACAAACTCCTGCCCTGAGGGAGCAGGTGCCCACCAGCTCCCTGGCTGACTGTGTTCCTTTGCTGCTGCTTGTTGCCAGGATGGGGGGGGGGAGGGAGAGAGTAAAAACATGCTCCTGCAGGGAGGGGAAGGGAGCCCAGACTTGCTCCCCTTAAGTTTGTTTTGTACATTTCCCTGGGAAGAGGTGTGTTAGGTGTGTCAGGAGTTATTTTAACACCCCCCCCTTTTCTGTATCTCATGTGTATTATAAATAAGCTTAGTAAAACCCATCCATTCATAAATATTCCATTGCTAATGTATTCCCTTATTCAAAAATTTATGTAAATTTATTCAAATTTGAAATATAAATTTCCCCGGCCCTTGACACAGTGTCAGAGAGATGATGTGGCCCTCCTGCCAAAATGTTTGGACACCCCTGGGCTAGGCTATGTTCATCAAGGGTTAAACAACCTGCTACTTGGGAGGGGGAGCACTAATGCCCCATGACCTTGATAGCTGCAGAAGCTTGAGCGGCTGGAAAAGTGAAACTTTTTAAGGAGGTTTTTGCAGAAAACCAGGTCGTGATTGCATTTCAGAACAGTTCTCAGGCGTGGGAAGGCTCGCAGAGGGGGGCATGGGTTTCCCGCACCCTCTGGAGAGCCATAATGACCCCTGGCATAATTGTGGAGTTCCCATCATCATTGCCTACCTCTTAAGGGGGCAGAGACAGGGGTTCCCTGGTTGGGGCATTGTGACACTACAGTTTGAGAACCTCAGCTTAAGGTTTCAGGCTTATAAATATCCTTGTGTGATTCCACACCAATTCCACCTACACTTTCTTTTTTGCTTACTTCAGTTACCTTATGAGTTTATAGTGTAAACCACTGATATTGACGAATTTTCACATCATCTTTCACAATCTGGTAAATATTCCAAGAAATAAACTACCTGAATGATAGCTCCTTAGAGACAGATCCAGCTGAATATCAACTCTGGCCTGTCAAAAGGTATCAATCTGAGACGTAGAAAAATAAATCTTTTATTCTAAGCAAAAACAACAGTTGATACTGGACTACCAATTTGGTCCCCAACCCCAGTGCTCACAACCAGGTTTATCCGACTGGTGTGCATTAATGAAATTTAATAGGCAAATGTTGACAATTAAAAGAAAAAAAAATGTTCTGTCTGGTCTCCATCCTTTTTAAATCTGATGCATACCTAACTCCAACATACAATATCAGAGGAACAGTTTTTTTAAAAATTTTATATATATATATATGTCTTTAAAAAAAATACCATGTGCCACTGATGTGATATACCTTAGGTCAGCATACACCACTAGATCAATCAACAGCCCAATCCGATACCCTGCCATCAGCGCCATTCTCTCTCCCCCTCAACTTTTATATAGGCAATACACTTGAAGAGATGGATTATTCTTAGTGCTCTCAAGAATGTTCAAATTTTACATCATCAGACTGTGCTACATACATAGTCATTGACTAGAGCTGAAAAACAAGACTCAAGTTGTAACTCTCCATGAAGAATTGGTTCAGTTGGAAGACAGATTGAAAATACCCAAGTACAAATGAAGATCAGAAATGACTACAATTGAAGTGCTAGGAAACAAGTAATGGGCTACAAGTTATCTTACCAGGACAAATGAAATGTGTCCTGGTAAGATAACATACAACAACAGTAAACCAGAGCCCGTACATTCATTTCCTCAGCCTCAGTTTTGTGAGCTGTCCTATGAGGACAAAAAGCTGTTCCTGTATTATGATGTTAGAAGGAACCTTGACTGAAGGATGCAAGTCACTAAGAACTGATTTGATGGGATTAATTTCCCTTCTGTAAATGATTCATATTTTATCAACCAAGGCTTGAGGGATTTTCATGGTGCTCTCATGGTGCTCTCTTCTTGCTACTTCGGAGAAAACAATATTGAACACCTTGTGCACTCAGAGTGTGCGAACACTATCAGGTTTTTGGAGAAAAGCATCTCTGCTCATTACAGTTTTTTTCTCTGCAAAACAAAATTGCAAGTTTTTTATTCCATCTGTGCTCAAGGCTACAGATACACTCTGTACAAAACTAGGCAACAGAAGTGATCTTCTTTGAACCATATCCTTAGGCAATTACAAAATAGCATGGCTCCACTACAAAAGGAAGAAGGTGCACTGCCTTGTCCCAAAGGAGAATGTAGCCATCTCTGAGCACCGCATCCTGGCAATGGTTGTACAGCACAGGATGTTTAACCATAACAGACAACTGACACCTGAGGAAGCATCCAAAATGTTCGGCAAATAATTGACTTGTACAAAAGTTAAATATAAATTCCCTTAACAACTTGCAGTAGGGTACAGAAATAATTGTCAAACATAAAGATATCATTGTGCAAAAGTCTGGTTTTAACGTTCCACTAGAATCAGACAACGTTTACCAAACATAAGGATATGGATTCAAAATCTCAAGAAGTCAAATATGATAGCAAATTTACTGTTTCCTCCTATGTAGTTTCCCGCACGTGGGTGGAGGGGAGGGGGGAGATTAAGATTTTAGGATTTTTCCCCCTGCTGCAGGTTCGTTATTTGATATTTCAGTAAAGTGGTCCAGTGTAACTCAAGCCTCTGCCTTGAATGTTTATTGCGGGGTGTATGGGTGATTTCCTCTCGCTAGTAGCTATTCATTGATAACATCAAAACCCACAAACCAAGAAGAGTTCTGTATAGGATACAGAAGCTTGACTGAACTCAACTCTCTTTAGGTTTTGCTAAGTGCTAGTTTAGTTATTCCGCCTTTGCTCCACGCAAAATAAATTGCAGACCTTCCACACTTGAAAAGGCCACTTGAAAACAACATTATATCATGATCAAATTCATGCCTCAGTAAAGAATAGCTCTTCAATTATTCCATGTATCTGCAGTTCATTGTGCCAACTCCTCTCTAAAATGTACAGGATATTTGTGTGAGCTCAGCAGCCTTGATTAGCATGAACTAGTCTTTCCTATGGTTTTTCCTGACAAACTTGACTTGATGGACTGTGACACAAGGGCTTTAATGGTCCTTAATGTTCTGGAATCATTATCCAGCCTTGGGAATGTGACACCCAGAATTTGTCAGAGACCAATAGGCAGCTAGAAGCATTTGTGGATTCATTTTGGGGAGGGAGAGCAAGTGAGGGAGAGCGTCCGTGCTTGATTTGGTGCAAGATGAAGCATCTTGGTGTGCAGTTACTCTCTTTAGGGACGTGATGCGGAATGAGCAGCTGTGGTGACTGCTGCAGGAATTTGCTTCCAACATGGTTTGGATATTTGTAAATAAAGTAAATGTTACAGCTCTCTCATCTACGAGAAATGAACAGAGCAATCTTCAACTCAATTATCTGGGTGGTAGGATCTATAGAAGTCATGGGGGCTTACTTCTGAGTAAAGAAACCTAGGATTGCACTGCAAACCCAGGACCATTTCTGCTGGCGTTCTCATCACTCTAGAGAAGCAGGGTTCCGTTAACAGTATGTCTTTGAACATGCTGTAGTTATCTGGTCCGCTGTGCTACCTCCTCTCTGAAATTCACAGAATGTCTGTAATGTGTTGGAAGGTCACAACCATTTGCCTGGATGGTAGCTTGAAGAACGCTGGCGTTTTTACTGAGACTTTGGCTGCAATCCTAACCTCACTTTCCTGGGAGTAAGTCCCATTGAACACAATAGGACTTACTTCTGAGTAGACCTGGTTAGGCTTGTGCCCTTTGTTGCACGACACTGCCCATTTCCTTTCTAGTGCAGCAATATCATCACGTCCTCTTTAGAACTCCTAGGGTGGCACAAAGAAACACGAATGTTCATCACTGTTGGCTCAAAGTCCAAGGAACTTGCTTGGTTTTCCTGAGCTAAACATAAGCCTTGGCTGTTGATACAGTGTCACCATAAGCAGATGACTGCAGCAATTTACCATGTACATATGGCAATTCCTTAAAGCACAATTTCTGTGCTAGAAATAATATGGCAAAAATATCAGTTTTTTTTGCTGGTTAGAATTGTTCACACAATAAATTGTATGCCTCACAATTAGTTGTTCTGTTCCCAAATCACTTGGGATAGAAATCATGAAGCAAATAAAATACAAATACCAGTTTGGGGAACTTCAATTTCTGTTTCTGACAACATCATTTTCCTCTGCTTTAAAACCAGTCATTTAATTCAACATTACACACACACACACCCCATTTTGGTGGAAGATGTCCTCTTTTAAAACAACCTTTCCCTCCTTTTTAAGACCTAACATAATAATCTGCTTCCTCTACAATTGTATAGTATTATTTTTTTTGAGGTGGGAGGGAGGAGAGGTAAAAACATGTCCCTCTTTACCTTCAACAACATCTCACAGGAAATTACAATGTTTCTGGAAAAATATATATATTTTTCTAGGTTATGGGCCCTATACTGGGAAGTTCTCCTGGGCAAGCCTCACTAAAATAATGGGAGTGAGCTGATTCCTGGAAGAATTTGTTCCATATATTTCAAATACATAAAATACACAGACAGAAATTGCTTCACTTGTGATCATCCATAATCTTAGCTATTACCATCTAGACACTGTTGACAGAAATATGAATCAGGGAAGCCTGCAAGGGGCCTGAATGGCCATTTATGTACTCCAACCCTCTGTTTAGCCGTACTCTCAAGTACATTATTAAAAATAAACCCCACAAAGTTTTTCTGTTGCCAACCCCTTTCCTGCCTGAGATTCTTCTTACTTGAACCACTGCACCATAGAATCCTAACCTTTTCCTCTCTGAATGGAAGTGACTTCTTCTATTCCTGAAAATGAGTTCTGTTCCTGTCTTCTAATCCATGACTTCTATTCCTGAAAAGGGCTCTTTGTTAGAATGACTCTCCTTCCATGAGCTAAAAATACATCCATTCCCAGAGTGCAAGGTGTGGATCTAATCCAATGATATTCTGATAACCCTATGATACTCTGGAATGGAGTTTATTCTATAAAGCAGTGTTTCTCAAACTGTGGGTCAGGACCCATTAGGTGGGTCGCGAGCCAATTTCAGGTTGGTCCCTATTCATTTTAATATTTTATTTTTAATATATTAGACTTGATGCTACCATGGTATGTGACTGCATTTGGGGAAATGTTACAGATCTGTACTTTTAACAAACTACTATGTATATTCTTTCAACAATGATAGTAAATGGGACTTACTCCTGGGCAAGTGTGAGTAGGATTGCAGCCTAGGCTTGGAAAAATTTCCTGCTTGATGATGTCGCTTCCAGTGACGACATCACTTCTGGTGACATCACTCCTGACAGATTCTCATTCTAAAAAGTAGGTCCTGGTGCTAAATGTGTGAGAACCACTGCTATAAAGGAAAATGAGATGCTTGGGGTTGGAGGCATCTCAAGCCTGTGCATTCCAGTATAGAGCACTATTCCCATAAGCCAGGAGTCCCCAAACTTTCAGCTGCCAGGGCCACATCACTCAGTCTAGCTTTTATGGTGGGCTGGACCAGATCAATTATAGAAAATAACGTATACATTTTGTGCATAGCTAGAAATTTCCACAACAGGGGAAAAATATTTTCACATATTTCCAGCTGTGGGACATGGTGGCATGCAGGGGTGGAAGGACAAGTGGATCAATAACGCACGCAATTATAATGTTACTGGGCTTAGTGGGCTAACCAAACAACAACAACAACAACAGTATTTATATACCGCTTTTCAACAAAAAGTTCACAAAGCGGTTTACAGAGAAAATCAAATAACTAATGGCTCCCTGTCCCAAAAGGGCTCACAATCTAAAAAGATGCAAAGGAATACCAGCAGACAGCCACTAGAACAGACAGTGCTGGGGTGAGATGGGCCAGTTACTCTCCCCCTGCTAAAAAAAAGGAGTACCCACTTGAAAAAGTGCCTCTTACCCAGTTAGCAGGGGTCAAACTAAATTGGAGGAATGGATGTGGCCTGGGGGTACAGCCTATGGACCCCTGCCATAAATATTCTATGAGGTTTTGTATTTTTTTTAATAAAAATAAATAAAAATGTTAAAAAACATGAGGTTTTTTATTTTTTATTTTTAAAAAAATAGGAGTTCAGCAAACATGTAAGAAAGCCATACCCCACATAAGTGGCAAAAATTTTTACTGCAACTCAGGCACAAAATAGGCCGAAGCCAAACAAGCACATGGCAACAAAGCCAAAACAGCAACAGCAAGTTTGGCTTCCCTCATCTGGCCTCTTTCCCCACAAATACTGAATCAGTTGCTAAGGGAATTCTGCTTGACAATATGATATCACTTGGTTATTTCAGCGGTAGCTGTAGATAATCCTTGGAAAACAAAGGCATGTAGTTTAAACCCAGGTCATAATTTCTTGTCAATACAGCTGGGGTGGGATAGTTTCAGGAATCCGTTTTGTAAAGCCACTCTCCTCAGCTACTAATCCTGCCAATATTGTTTTGCTCAAAAAAGGAGAATATGATATTTCTCTGTTACAATGGGATATTCTGGAATGCATTTTTTTTTAAAGCAGGCAAAGGGAAGCATGATTTAATAGCAACTTCTCTTCGCATGAAGTACATGGGGTTTCTGATCGGCATTAGAACTTTGGTGCAGGGGTTGGGGTGTTCCTTTCTCTTGTGCCATGGTCCCAACAAAAATAGCTTCCTGAAACCGCTGTGTGCTCTGGAGAGAATCCTCTCCTGGCAACCACAGCAGTTTCTTTTTTGGAGCAAATAGCAGCTGGGAGCATGCAGGAGAGATTTTCAGTAGGAACATGGCATTAAAGAGTTCACCTTCCATCTGTGTCTTGGTACTGATCTGGATTTGGGTTCCCACAGGTTCTATTTTTTAAAGAAAAGATGAAAAGTCGATTACATGTTTAATGTCATGTGTAGTGTAACTCAGAGTGTTCCCAAGATTTCTGTTTTAACTCTGTGTTCTTAAGCAGCAGGGCTTCATGTCATATAACAAACTGCTTTCCAGTAACAATGAATTGGAATCTCCAAATATCACAAGCATATTCATTATAGTAGTGGTTTTCAACCAGTGTGCTGTGGAAGTTTGGGGGAGGCCATTTATTAATAGAGCAATTGGGGGTTGTGAGCCCCCCCACCAGCAGCAATGGTGTGCCTTGTCAATTGGCTAAAAACTAATGGCGCGCCTTGGCAATTTTAGTGCCTTGTCAGTGCCATGAGATGAAAAAGACTGAAAATTGCTGAATTACAGCATTTCAAACCATTATCTGATTCTGATGTAAAATCCTGAGTAATTGATGCATTTGTCCAGCCACTGCGGTTTTTCTTGGTATAGTCAGATAGGTCCATTCAGGCATCACAAGCTAAGCCAGCATTCAACTTAGGTGTGTGGGTAAACCTCCCCTTCCACTTCATCATGAGGAGACAGCAAAGAACTGGCATGTTCTGCACTGATCTGAATACAGTAGTCCCCTATGCTTATGTTTCTTGATGGTGCAATGGAAACCAGGTCTGGCAAGACAGTAAGGGTGACTCATAATGAAAATGGAAATCAACAAGCAATATTAGGCAACTTCAGAACCTGATCCTAACCAAAGCCCCAGAAAAAATTGGAAAATATTTATATGCTTGGTGCCATTTTAATATTCAAAAACACACACTCATTCATGCCACCCAAAGTGATCAGCATGTGTGGTCCTGTATTAAGGTTTGCCCTCAACTCACCACTGTGCCTCAAGAGCATTTCCATCTCAATGAAAGCTAGTTTCTGTGTTTGCAATCTGCTGACTATGGTTTTCTGTGAACTCTGCCTGCTGAGAACAATAATATTCATCAGACTAGGAATTGAAGGTGTCACCCAATTTCTCTGTGGCTTGCTTCACTTCCTCTCTACTCGAGTCACTGCAACTATTGGTCACACATACAGAACTAAGAACTCATTGAGTATTTTATAGTCTTAACTGCGGGCACGTGCATTACATCAGAATATATTAATACAAACAACACTGACCATGGGTTGTCAAAGAATACCAGAGCTGATGCTTGAATCTAGATCTTTGATCTAGCCAGCCATTACTTCCTGTAGACTTCAGAGCTCTGACAAAGGGAGTTAGTGAATGTATCTTGCTGAGTTTTTCTGTCTGCACCATTAGTCTTCCATGTTTTTGGACTTCAGACCAGCCTGCAAGATCCTCACTGAACAACGGAAGACAAATGATAGAGCTTCTGATGTAACCCATAATGTATGACTCATTTATGGGTCTCAGCCCACCCACTGAAGACCAATATCCTATACAAGCCTTATGACCAAACAAATAGCAAGATTTAATTTGGCAGAGTCAAAATCTGAAACCTGGCACTTCTGGCTATTGGAAGTTCTCTTGTTTGATAGAATATCCTTTCACACATGTCAGGATGCTACACCCAGTGTGAAATACTTTACTGTACTATCTTTGAATGAACCCGTTATAAAGCAGAAGTGTGAAATCTGAATGAATATTTATGGGAACTTTTTCTGGCTGCCTGATACTACAGTGCATCCTGGCATAGATGGTGAACACACTTCAAAATCCTATCTCATGGTCCACCTTAGAGATGCTTCCATTGCTGTATTTTAAAGGACATACAGGTCCAGCCTATTTATACACGGATTTTTTATACACGGATTTGACTTAACATGAATGGCCCCTGCAAATGAGAAAGAATGTGCTGAGCCCTGGAGAAGGGGAAAAATGCATCCCTTTAAAATCAGTTTAAAAAAATGAACAGTCCTTTAACAACAGCCTCCTTAATGAGAGAGGGGGGGGCAGCAGGCAAACAATAAACAATCCATCAATCCTTCTCTCTTCTTTGGACCCCTCCCTTCCCCCAGCACTTGAAAGAAAGGTGATCATTTTGCATTGGTGAAAGGAGGGGCTGAGTGAAGTGCTGTTGGATTGTCTTCTTAATGACTCTTATCTTAGAGTCAAAAGGTCAGCAAGGCTGTTTTTCAATCACTGGAGCAAAGAAACTTTGTTTTTAAAATTGATTTGCTATAGTGCGTTTTTTTAATCTACTGTGGAACCCACGCGAATGGAACCCACGCGAATAATTAGTCTCAACCTGTACAGCCATATATCATGTAGCAATGAATGACCACAGTGTTACTATCAACAAAAAGTAATCATAAACTAGCCGTTGACTGCTCACCGTACAAGGATTGTGGTCTATGGCTATATTCCATATTACTTTATTAATATTCATAGGTTGCTTTTCTGCCTTTTCTGGGTTTTTGAAGCAGCCTACAATTACACAATAAAATAAATTATGGGCACAATCCTAACCAGGTCTATTCAGAAGTAAGTCCTATTTTGTTGAATGGGGCTTACTCTCAGGAAATTGTGGTTAGGATTGCAGCCTACATGATTCAAAAAGTACACAGTAAATTAAAACAGAGAGCAAGAGAGAATTAACCAACCCAAATAGGCACATGACCAAATAAAGAAAGCTGCCTGCAGCAAGGTGGCCATGCAGAACTTCAGGGAGAGTGAGCTTCACAGTTCAGATGCCACTGCTGAGAAGGTCCTACCTATATTATCACCAATGACATCTTTGCAAAGGGCAGGACATGGAGCAAGCCCTCCGCTTACAATCTTAACAAGCAAGCAGGCTGAACTGGGAGAAGCTGGTCCTTAAGGTACTCTGGGCCCAAATCATATCAGGCTTGAAAGGTAATCACCTTACGATGCCCAGACACATAGACTTGGTTCATAAGAAAGCACAAGTGTCTTTAAAAAATATTATGTGATGAACAGCTCTTATTTGGTAGATTTCCCAAAAGCCTCTTTGGCTTCTCGCTCCTCTCTTATTTTTTCTCTCTGTGGGACAGATTCCACTGGCAGCTTCTCCTTCCATTCCAGCCATGGGTGGGTTCCTTATATGAGAACAAGCAACAGTCCTGCTGAGCATAGCCTGACCCATATAGCTGGATCATCTGATGAGGATAGGACTGGCTTGCATGCTGGTTAACTTGGCTGATTACTTGCTTAACTTGCAAGATGACAGATGCAAGCCATGTTTCTATATTTTCTGCAATGTGCGTGTATGATTTTCCTCCCTATCATCTTCCTTCAGGGTAAAAAAAATTAAAACAACTCAATGTTATTTAAGGTCTACAATTTGCAGTACAGATGTTTGGAATGTACAGCTTGGGCTGCAGTTGTTTGGTTTTACAAAGCCTTAAGGTGTGGCACTGCCCACCCACCCACAGCGGTGCACAAGATCATGAGATTTCAACTTTTCCTTCTACCTGATGCAAAGCAGTGGCTTTTACAAGGGCTGGATCAAAAAGTAAAAGCAGTAAAATTCCTGCTTTTGAGTCTGAAACCCAACAGAGAACATAATATCACCCTTTCCCAAGACTCAAGGGAAAAGACTTCTCAAAGGCGGTAGAGAAATGGAGCTTATTTCTAAATTGAAAGCTATGAGCCTATTTATCAGATGTTCCTTTCAAAATAATTATCATTTCCAAGCAAAATACCACTGGAATGACTTACTGGTCTTTGTAGACATGACTTCTATTCTTAATGTCAGCATGTGCATGCATATTGTATATACATACCCACCCACTCACACCCCCAAAGATTGCATTGACTTGTACTGAAGCCAATGACTTCAGACAGAAGAATCTAATGACTAAAGTTAGACAAATCAAACATACACTATCCACCAAAAGGAATCATTTATATTTCTGCATATCCAGAGTGGGCAGTTTCCTCAACTTCTGACCCATGTGGCTGCTGACAAGTATCCAACTTTCCAGCACCGGTGTAGCCATAATGCAGCTCTGAGGTAAGGGAACAAATGTTCCCATATCTTGAGGAGGCCTCTGTGACTGCCTTGCCACCACAGGATACAGTGCACGCCCCATTGGCATGTCTACACAGGCACTGGAAAATCGGATAGGATTGTGCCCTAAGTGTGGGTAGGATTGCAGCCTAGAATTGTAAAAAATCTTCCTGCTTGATGATGTCACTTCCGGTCATGACATCACTTCTGGCGGGTCCTGACAGATTCTCATTCTAAAAAGTGGATCCTGGTGCTAAAGGAGTGAGAACCACTGCCATAGCAGACTAGGACCAGTGTAAAAATGGAGAGACATGCAACCTTTGCTCTGGTTCTACATTAAGGACAAGTTTTTCACTAGGTTCTAGCATATTCTTTAGAAATGCAAGTACCCACATATATGAGCTTTATTTTCAATTAAGTGCTCAATCAGTAGCACATACATAGATCATATTCTCTCACTACATTGGATAACCATTAGTTGGATAACCATTAATTTAAAATGTCAATTAACTATGTATAAATGCTGAACATCTTGAAGTGTGCCCCTTCCATCAAAAGGGTTCTGTAGATGCTTGATGAAGATGCTTGCTTTATATAAACTGTAACAAACATTATACACATGTGTTGTACCTTTTTTCTATGAAATCCAAAAAATAGACAAGTATCCCATTTACTGTAGCAGCAGAACCCGCTCCAAATGTTGAGCCTCGGTTGCTTGTCTTGCACAAGTTAACTGCTGCCATTTTTAATCCCACAATGCCCTGGAGCAATTTTATAGCAGGATGGGCAGCACTGTGAGAAATTAATATGGTGGCTACCAGCCACCTAGTACCAAAAGAAATGATTTACTGTCATTGCTCTGTAAGCTCACCACAGTCCACTGACAAAGGAGGGACACTTACGAAGGGTTCCTCAAACCTGGAATTGACTCTGAACTGATTCACAGAACACAGTCTAAAACTTTCTGGTTTTAGAAAGTTTAACAATCTGAGAGAAACCTAGTTCTCAATTAATGCTGTATAATTTGAGCACAATTTGTAGATGTTATTTTAAAAAACACACAAAGAAAACATATGGCTACCACACCCAGAACATGGGTGGGCACTAGGGAAGAATATACTTGAGTTCTGAGAAGTAATAAAAAGATAATTCTATAAAAAGTATACCAGCATACATTTAGCAGTCTCTGAAATATGCACTAGGGAGCTGCAGGTTAAATTGCTTGGAACTCATAAACCAGAATAACACCAAGCCCAAGTAATAAAAACAATGTTGAATGTATTAGTGAAAGTATAAGCAAGCTGAACTTTCAGTCTTCACAAGGAATATAATTTATCTCTCTCCCTCTCTCTCTCTCTGCTAATGAGACTATAGAAAACATCCAGCTATATAGCCATGGTGGTCTTACTATACACTTAGGGCCCAATCCTATTCAATTTTCCAGTACCAGTATAGCTGTGCCAATGGGGCATGTGCTGCATCTTGTGGTGGGGAGGCATTCACAGAGGCCTCCACAAGGTATGGGAACATTTATTCCCTTACCTCGGGCCTGCATTGTGGTTGCACCAGTGTTGGAAAGTTGGATAGGACTGGGCCTTTAGTTCTCATTATCTGCTAGGGTTAAGTTCCTGGAAAATCTAGTGGATACTGAATTAGCAGATATTGAATCATTGAGCCTATGGGGGAAATGGGGTTAGGTTCCAGGGGACTCTTTTCATCATACACTTTATGAATTTGAATCTTAACTTGAAGTGTATGGTTGATGTGTGATTGTAAGAGCTCATTAACATCTCCAATATCTGATGCTTCCTCCTCCGTGCTGGATATCCCTTGATGCGTTGAAGGTTGTGGCAATTGTGATGGCAATTTCACCAGGCTGGCTATCCCTCGACTCATTGAAGGCTGCTGGCCCAACAATGGGCCAACAATGGGCTCAGAGATCAGCAGTAGGGAGCAGTAGGGAGTCACCTGTCCTCCTCCTCCACCTGTTTCTTGGCTCCTCCCTTGGCTTGCCCTAGCCCCAGAGCCCCTAAGGTAGCCTTCCAGAAACCTCTCATCATCACCTTCTCTTCACCACCAGGGTTGTAAAGGTTCAACTAGAGAGCCTGAGATGGTGCCCGAGACAGTGGGGCAAGCCTGGAAGTGGACACAAATGCTTCCAACAATTCTCAATGGCAGTGGTTCTCACTGGTTTTAGCACTAGGACCCATTTTTTAGAATGAAAATCTGTAAGGATCCACTGGAAATGATGTCATGACCAGAAGTGACATCATTAAGCAGGAAGATTTTTAAAAATCCTAGGCTGCAAACCTATCCACACTTATCTAGGAGTAAGTTCCATTTACTATTATTGTTAAAAGCATATACAGAGTAGCCTGTTAAAAGTACAGATCTGCAACATTTCCCCAAATGCAGTCACACACCACAGTGGCATCGAGTCTATTAAAAAAAATATTGAAATGAATGGGGACCCATCTGAAACTGGCTCGCGATCCACCTATTAGGTCCTGACCCACAGTTTGAGAAACACTGCTCTATTGGTATTTCTCAATACCAATGCCCGTTTGATGCGTCACCAGCACAGTATTAGTGGGTAACAAGAACAGAGTTGCAAAAAATGAGAGATGGTGGCAATTCTGCCCCTCGCAGATTAAGAATTCATAGATAGTGAATTCACAAAATGAGACTAGTTTTATTTTTCAGTGACGCATTTTTCAAAGACTTACCATTCTCAGGCGGCAATCCTATACATACGGAACACATTGGGACTTACTTCTAAGCAGACATGCAGAGCACTGTAGTCAGTGAACTCTCTGGGAAATATCTAATCAATTCTGAACTGGGTTCACTGCACTTGTACCCCTTCCTGACTCCAGAAACCATAGTGAGAATTGCTGCTGATGTCAAGTTTTCACACGATTCTTATGTCCCAACAGCATTGTCTTTCCTACACATACACACATACATATCACCAGGCATAGGATAGATGCAGATCCCTTACATGAATGTAAGTAACAAATATGTTCATTTTCAGAACAGAATAACTCAACTTTGATTTCTTGTTGCAAGGAAAATGACATCCTTATCAGGGAGAAATACTACAAGAGCTGGCACAAATGCCAATAAAATATGTGTTTTGTTGGCATTTGAACACAAGAGTACAAACATTCTTTGAACACAAGAATACAAACATAAAAAGGAGCTGGAAGGATGCTTTGAAATTCTTGTAATAGCGAATGTTCCCAGGCATTCTCGAAGCGAAATGGTCATATTTACTATGTCTGGGTTGACATATGAGTATGCAATATAACAAACAGTTGTATTTCTATTGGTGACCACCCAAGGAAGTGGGCGGACTCTGAGGGGAGGGATTAGGGGAAACAAGGAGGATTACAAAGTGCTCATTAGGGAGAGGAAAGAAAAAACTAGAAAGAAAATGACATGATGTTAATCATGTCATTTGGCTTTGCATGTTTGTATGGTGTTTTTTTCCAGTGTAAGTAGCAACCACAGGTCTCCTTGAGCTGGATTGGGAGCTTGGCATAGAGAGTGAGGCCTTACCCATTTGCCCTCAAAATGGTCCCTATCCAGGTTGGGACCCTCCACAGTTGCTATCTGCACTGGCAGGGAAGCTCCCGTTGGCACCAAGTTTAGGATAGTTACCAATTTTCTTGTTATCTATAGCAGTGTTCCCAAACTGAGGGTCAAGACCCAATAGTGAGTCATGACCTGATTTCTGGTGGGTCACAGAAGGGTGATGGAAAGGTCAGATAACTAACTGCCTCAAGCCCTGAGGCTATTCAAAAGGCAGTTACTATAGCTGCAAATTTCCCTAGAAAGAGCCCAGCTCCTGAAGTTTGTAAGTATGTGTAAATACAGGGAAACAAATGTTTGAGGGTCTTTCTGGTTATTATTACAAACAAACAAACAAACAAACAAACAAATAAATAAATGTCCGTCTGTCCGTCCCTCCATATCTCCTTTCTTAAAAGTCTGGTAAACCTAGGTGGGTCCCGATAGAGCAGCCATTTTCAACCATTGTGCCGTGGCACACTGGTGTGCTGCGAATGGTCCCCAGGTGTGCCGCGGGAATTTGGGAGAGGGTCATTTATCAATAGGATCATTGGGGGATGTGAGCCCCCATTGACAGCACAGTGTGCTTTGTCAATTGTCAAAAAGCTGATGGTGTGCCTTGACCATTTTAGTGCCTTGCCAGTGTGCCGCAAGATGAAAAAGGTTGAAAATCACTGCGATAGAGTGTCGAATAAAACAGTGGGTCCGGGTGCCAAAAGGTTTGGGAACCACTGATCCATACAAACGGACATGTAGTTTTACAATGGTAAAGGACTGGTATCTGTACACAGCACAAATTAAAAACCCAGAGGCAGCTCAAAAGCAACACCTAACAATTACACTAAGGAGGATACAGCAAATAACCCGGTTAGCTCTATTTAGAGCCATTACAAGTCTTTAATTTAAAAAGAAATCATTTTCAGTTTCTTATTTCCCCACTCTCCTAAAAATCCTCAGGAGTGGCTCTGCTTTCATATAACACACTGGACCAGTTTACATTAAAAATATTTTCTAGAGATGTCACTTGGTGGTCAGTGATTTACAGCCCAATTCTAAACAGTGTGCGCTGACTCACCACTGGTGCACACTGTCGCAAATGTGCCATAAAGCATGTTTGCAAGCTCTCAGGGCCGAATCTAGCCCAGTGCCAGCTGGTGCTGGGCTAGCGCTGGTGGAAAGCTGGTGCTCTGCCACTTAGCAGTTGCCTGAATTGCCAGGTGGAGGAGAGGTAGGTGGGGAGAGGCGGGAAGGAGGCATTCTGTGGGGGGAAGGGTGGGGGGAGGTGATGGGAGGACAGGGAGAGAGTGGGGAGGGGGCATGTCAAATCCGGAGCTCCTCTGGAGCCTGAGATCCATGTCAGGTCCTGTGGCCCAACACAGAGTTCTCTGATTCTGCAGTAGCTCCAGAGCTGCCACAGAATCAAGTAGCCCCATTGCATGCAGAGGGTGGGGATGTGCACCCCCTGACGATCATGTGACCACAAATGGTCGTCAGATGTGCGATCCCAGCATTAGTCAGAACATCGCTAAGGGGTGCACACCTACAGTGAGTTTCATACATACTTTCAAACTAAATATTAAAAAAGCAAATTTACATAAATCACATTCACTATATTATTTTGAGTGTAGAATCTTACATTTTCTTGACATAGAATAGGATTTTTCCGCACAGAAACACAGTCTGGCTATCATTTTCATTTTGCAGAATTCTGCCTCACCTGCTCTTCTTGCATGAAATCACTTTTACAAAACTAAGGGACGAATCCTATCCAAATTTCTTTTTTTTAAAATTTCATTTATAATAATAAAAAAAAGAAAAAAGGAAGGAAAAACACAACAGAAGAAAAAAAGACAAGCATATTAAAGTTACATTAAAAATGCAAAGAATACCTCTCATACTCTAGCATAGGCGAAGCTGAATGTTCTAATTACTTACAGCTTTCTATCTTAATAATCTAAATTTCCACCCATATAAATGTTGTATCTTTCGGTCTCTCTTATCTTCTCATTATAGGTATCCCATTTCAGATTCTTATTTCAGATTAATGTTCTCTATTGCTTTCAATCTAATCTTCAAATCCACAACTCATTAACTCATTATTCTCTCACTCATGCAGAACGTCAATAATTGGTTTCCAGTTCTTCATAAAATTTTCTGTTGATTTCTCTTTAAGTAAGGTCATAAGTTTATCTGTTTCTGCAAAGTCCATAACTTTCGTCCACCATTCTTCTATCAATGGAATGTCTGTAGTTTTCCAATATTGCACATATATTTAGCCTCACATCATATACAAAAATAAAATTTTGAATCCATTTACACATATTCATCTATCATGCCCATCAAAAAGACTTCAGGTTTCCTATCCAAATTTCCGGTGCTGATGTAGCTGTGCCAATGGAATGTGCGCTGCATCCTGAGATGGGGGTGTGATCATGGAGGCCTTCTCAAGGTTCCCTTACCTCAGGGTTCCATTACAACTGCATTGGAACTGGAAAGTTGGATAGGATTTGGCCCTAAATTAGATAATAGATTGTAGGCTTTTTACCATTCAGGAACAGTTCTCCAGGTATCCACCCATGAGTAAATCTTGTTCTGGTAAATGTGTACTTAGATCCCCATTTCACTAGCTGGCATATATCTCAAAAAGAATTGTATGGAGACCGGAAGTTTGTACCCACACCAAAGTTGGTTCAATAAAATATATTGCTTTTCAAATCCCTGACCTCTGCAACAGAAAACCTTAGAGAGTATATGCTTCAAAGATTGTGTTAGAATTCAAGACCATCTTATGGTGGTTATAAAAGAAAATACTTTGGAAAAGCATTGATCCTAATTGCACCAGCCAGAGATGTCACAAACGTGTTATAAAATGTTTGCAGCACCAGGAGAGGCGGCTGTGCTGCTGGGGAGACCTGAACAACCCCACTGTTGCTGCATCCAGGCATTTGGAAGATGGTGCAGGTAAGATTGCACCTGGAGGCAGAGGGACGTGGGGAGGCTGGTGGGAAAAGGAGAGAACGGGGCAGATCAGGTCCAGGAGGGGAGAACAACTGGAGGAGGCTGGCGCAGATCCAAGTAGCCCCATAGGGCGGGGGCTGGGGCTTGACACAGGGTAAGGGAAAAAATATTCCCTTACCTCAAGGAGACCTCCAGTTGCCTCCTAACCTGAGTTGGATACAGTGCTGGCCATATAGACTAGCTGCAGTGGCACAGCTTAGGATTGGGCTGCCCAAAAACTACATGGAGTTCTATTACTCCTATTGAAGTAATCATTCTTTTGAGCAGTGAGCTCACTACATCCTTGACTTTTCATGTGGAAAAGACCAGATGAGTCAAAACACAAAATCAAACAGTTAATTTGGGTGATGCTTTACCCCTGCTAATTGGGTAAGAGGCACTTTTTCAAGTGGGTGCTCCTTTTTTTAGCAGGGGGAGAGTAACTGGCCCACCTCACCCCAGCACTGTCTGTTCTAGTGGCTGTCTGCTGGTAATCATTTGCATTTTTTTAGATTGTGAGCCCTTGGGACAGGGAGCCATTTAGTTATTTGATTTTTCTCTGTAAACCGCTTTGTGAACTTTTAGTTGAAAAGCGGTATATAAATACTGTTAATAATAATAATAATAATAATAATAATAATAATAATAATAATAATAATAATAATGCTTTAAGGGCCAAAACTGACCCCCTGGAATAACAGATGCACATATACATGCTGTGCTTGTGTCCTGTTCCCTCCCTTCCTGTTCATTTTTCTAATTACGTGGTGGGCATTCATTTCAAACACCCCTCTATGGACAAAATGTCCCCATGAATTTAGAAAAACTAACCATGGAAGGGAGAGGAGGAAGCAGGACATGAATGTGATGTCAGCAGGCACGTCTGTTAATATCTGGGACCAATTTGGGGAGTGTCTGTGTTCCTCCCCTCACCTGGGGCACTGTGGGATGGTGCCTTAGGTGGGGGAGACATGCATACATGTGAATGGCCTGGGTTAGCTGAAGCACTGTCTAAACGAAGCCATGGAGGGCTTTTCCCCCCTCCCTTTATAAGCCATGAGCTGAATTCCCCTTGCACAGAAGTCTGGAAGCTATTTTGGTCATTTTGCTGACATATAGGACAACTCAGAATTGTGATCTGTCAGGAAAACCACTATGTTTGATGGAAATGATTCAAACTAATACTTCTAGGCTACTCCCATACTGTTGGAGAAAATTAATAGTTTGCGGGAGTTTTGGAAAGTTAATGGATTCTAACAAACAACATGAGCAGGCATTGCATTTTCCCCTAACACACTTATCCTCATTTGTACTCCTTTTTTCTGCCTGTCCCCTACCAAAAGTGGCACTGCTAGCTTGACTTTTTAAAAGGATGGGTCTCTTAAAAGCACAGGGAGCTTCAAGTTCAATCTGCAAATACTTGATTTCACTTGTGTATGCTGTCATTATGCCTATTTTGTATAAACCGGTTAGATTCCATGGGACTCTGGAGTAGAAGGCACTTCCACTCAAGCAGTGAAGGTTCTGTGAATTCCACTGATTCTCCCCACCAGTGACAGCCCCCCCTCCCTGCCTGATCCCACACCATTCCTCAGAGTTCCTACGAGTCTCTGGATCAGCGTTTGGGCAGGTGCAGGAAACTCATTCCACAAGAGGAATTTTTTCACAGTTCTCAAGATCCAATACCATATTTTGTTCATCTGTAGACTTCCTTTCATTATATCCTGTGATCAAGAGAATAAATTCTTTGAATGTTGTCTATAGCTCACCCCCATGGCAAGAATGCTAGCTCTTGCATTCTTCGTCCAGAACTTGCGATTTTACATGGTTTCTGCAGCTGGAAAAATGTGAGAATCTAAATTTGCAGTACAAGTCCAACCTTGTTGTACACTGATTTTTTATACACAGATTTGATTCAACACGAATGGCCACGGCAAATGAGAAGGAATGTGCTGATCCCTGGAGAAGGGGAAAAATGCATCTCTTTAAAATCAGAATTTAAAAAAACTGCTTTTCTTGCTGTTGTAGAGAGACAGGCATGCAAGCGATCATTCCATTCTCCAGCTGAGCCAAGCAAAGGTAGGGGATCCTTTGCATTTCTAATTGCTGACTGCCTCTCTACAACAGTAAGAAAAGTTGTTTTTAAACCATAATTGTAAAGGGACATACTTTTTAATTTTTTAAAACTGCATTTATTTAACACATTTTATGGCATCAGCAGGGAGCCCCAGAATCAAACCCTTGCAAATGTTGAGGCACTACCTTATTAGGAGCAATGGAGGGGCAAGAAACCTGGAAGTGGGTCTTTAAATCTATTTTTCCACTGATTTTTTTATCCACGGATTTTTTTTATCCACTAGGGGTTCTGGAATAGAACAGGCCTCTAGACCTCATGTTTACATGATTGAATACACACATCAAAGATGACAAAATAAATAAAAAAATCTTGATTTTTAGGCACAGGGTGGTATGCCTAGTTTTGAATATTAAGAAAGAAAGAAAGAAAGAAAGAAAGAAAGAAAGAAAGAAAGAAAGAAAGAAAGAAAGAAAGAAAGAAAGAAAGAAAGAAAGAAAGAAAGAAAGAAAGAACCACTCAGGTTCCAAATATTCTTTCTGCAAAACTGCTATGATGACAGTCCCACTAAATTAAATAGCAAGCAGTAAGCCTAAAATTGAACATAACCTGACTTGTAGCCTGGATCGAGCCAGAATTTTTTAAGTAATTGAAAATGTACATCCACTACCTTATGAAAAACATTTTGATGCAATGTCTTCTCATAGGACTCACAGAGCCTCACAGGACTTTACAAGAATAGGATTCATTATACAAAAGAAAAGCCACATTCTGTCTACGATGGCAGAAATTATTTATAAACCCACTCCACAAAAAGCAATTACAGTTGCTTAAAAAGGCCCGTAAAAGCAGACAGCATATTATGGCTGGGTAAGATCCTATTCTATGCTGTAAATATTTCAAGATATGTTAATTTAGTTCAGCTAAAAATGATTTTTCTCTCTCTCATACCTTGGTAGGTATAAACCTCAAAAATCTGACAGCACACCATTTAAGAGAGATTTACTAAGGTATTTAAATGCAATACGTTACATAAAGTTGTATACACCTAGTTACATTGCCATGGTTGAAGCAATTGGCATAAGATGAAACTTGGAAACAGTAATATTTAACTTCAAAAATATAGACAGTTGTGTCGGTCCATTAAAAAAAATCCAATACAAACAGCAATATATAATACTTCTATTAGAATCAACTAAAAATCACAAGGCTGTGAGTGAGTGCAATAATATATTCCTCCCCCCCCCCCAATGAAAAATAATCAGGGAGGAAAGAGGAAACATATGTAGCTTGCAAAACGTATGATGGGAGTTCAGGCTGTTAAGTTTATGTTCAGAGATCAGCGAGTAAGAGGAAAGTCAGGTGTAGTTGAAACCACCCTACATGAGTAAAAACACACTGTCTTTTTAAAAACTACAAGAGGCATGAGGGAACTGAGACCAAATGAGAGCACAGCAGCTTCATTCTCCAATCTCATGTTCACTCTGGGGCATGCATTTAGTAAACTGAATGGCAGGTGGGATCACCTGCACTCCAATACTAAACTGTTGTTTTTCTCTTCCTTTTTGTGTGCCAGGGAAAATCCCCTTACCACTGTGTAAGCAATGGATCTCCTCAGGCCTGCACTAGGAATTTTGCTTCTCAGTGTGCTGCTGTAAAGCACTTTTTCAGCTGTTGTTGCCAGCAGAATGTGTGTTCCATTAGCAGACATAGTCCATAGGATTGTGCTGTAAATTTAGTTAAACTTTTCCTGGAACAAGATCATTCCAAGCCCCTTGTATAGCCCTTTAGAGTTTACATGTAGCTGCCTGAATCTTCATTATTCATCAGGTTTCTCATGCTATAACACAAATCCCAAACTACTATAGCACTGCTAATTCTTGTGCAAGAATTCATGGAACCATTTGTATGGCACTTTGTCTCCTTCAGTTCACAGTTCTTTCTACCCAAGGCATGATGACCAGCAGGGATGGGAAATCGACTTGGGATGACTCAACTCGAGTTGCTGAAATATAAGTTTTTTGATTACTTGTGTCAACTTTGTCACTGATGTTGCTGACCCCAACTTGACTTGTGATTCTAAAAACAAGTCTCAACTTGAAATGACGAGTCCTTCCACAAGCTCCTATCTTGGATGCATGTTCCAGCTTACTTTTTCCCCCTGCTGCTTCTGCATCGCACCAAAGTACTTGTGGGCAATCCAGAAGCAAGCAGACATTCTGAAGCAGACATGCCAATATAGGTCTCATCATCATCATAATCACATTCTGAACGACAGCATGGCAGCAGACATGGTAGGAGGGTAGGTTCTAGGAGCTGGGGCTGGGCGAGGGGTTGAGAGGAGGAGGAAGGCTTGAGAATTTTTTTGGCTGTGAAATCATGCTCAGGGAAGCCCTCCACACGGGACTTGACTTGTTTCTCTAAATGATCTGTGACTCAACTCAAAAGACTCTAAATTTCTCATGGGTCAAGACAAGACAGCCGCATACTATAACTCATGAGTTGAGTCACAGGGTCACTGACTCGTGACTTGGGCTCAGTGACTTGAGTACATCCTTGATGGCCAGTTATGAACCTAGAAAAAATATGTTTATGACAAATACCATTAAGGAGTAGGATCCTTAACATGAAGCATATAACATTTATATTTAGAAAGTGATGAGATATAGTTTACCCTAGTCTCAATTAGTAATCATAGCTACCCTTCCCACTGAAATTAATATTGATTAAATTATAAAGATGCGAGTGGAATGCTTAAAAGTGAGATGGAAAATCATATGAAGGTAAACCTAACCTCAGTGTTGTATATGCTATTTTATGAATAGTAGTTTGTTCTTTTTACAGAACTACAGATTCTAAAGCTGGTGTTTAATTTAACTTAATTTAAACATTCTCCCCCTGGTTCAGGAAAATAAATGATGGGTTTTTTGTCAGTTGTAATGGATAGATATCTAGAACAGATATGAGAAATGTATTTTTAAAGCATGTTTTTATCATAAAACCTTGCACAGTTCTTCAACCAAATCAGATGGTAATTTCACCAGACCCAATGTTTATCTCTCTCTTTCTACTCATAAACTTTAAGCTACAGCTCCTTCTGCCAACATTTAACTTGTTAATAAATTCCTTTTTTCACAAACAAATGCACTGGACGTTTGCTCATCCTTTGAGTGGGTAAAAAAAAAAAAGCTTCCCATGTTCAGGAGGAAAAAAGGAGGATAGAACTAACTGGGTATAATGAGAATGGCTTTTACTTAACCCAGTTTAGTGAACCAGCAAGCAGAATCCTTTGTATTTGGGTGGGGGTAACTGCATTTCAAAGCATAATAGATAACACTGAACATTTTCAAAAAATGAAGTTGCAGCAGGATGCTCCTGCTCAATCGAAAAGGAAGTATAATATTTTCAAGCCACCACTCTGTACTATCTTTTTTAATATTATTTTCCCTTTTCAGATAGATTGCATGTCAGTAGGGACAGTTTGAGCATAAGGTTATATAAACATAAGGAAAGCCTGACTGGATCACGCCAAAAGACAATTGAGTCCAGCCTCCTGTTTCTCACAGTGGCCCACCAGAAGTCTCAGGGAACATACAAGACAAGAGGAGATCTGCATGCTGGTGCCCTCCCTTGCATCTGGCATTCTGATCTATTTAGGCTGCAATCCTAAATATACTTACTAGACTAGAGAATAAGTTCAAATGAACTCAATAGGATTTACTTCTAAGGAAAAAGAGCTTAGGATTGGACTGCACACATGTTTTTCACACACTAAACAAAACTGATTTAAGTCATTATCTAATGTGAATGTAAAGTCTTCATTGGTTAATATGCACCTTGTAGATAGTTCTCTTCTATATTCCAGTAGGGCAGTCCAATCCAAACTAAATTCCCCCACACCAGTGCAGTAATGCCAGGAGGTCTCCCACAGCACCCTGTGGAGGAATTTCAGCTGCAGGAGATCTCCTTGAGGTAAGGGGACCTTCATCCTCTTGCCCCAGGGTTAGCCCCAGTAGCCACAATAGAGTTACTGTCTAACTAAAAGCACAATATGAGAGACATGTGAGGACTGAGGGAACAATGAGGACTGAGGGAACAACAACTTCATTCTCCTGTCCAGAGCTCACTCAGAAACAGAGTAAGTGGAATGATGGGCAGAATTGCTTGCACCACACACACACACATATACCCTGTCTATGAAAACCTAAAAGACTTCAGGGATACCCAAACTGAAAAATCTTACTGTGCAGGATACTGTGCATCTGTGTACTACACATACTGCAGTACAACTGTGGGCAACTACTTTCAGCCTCAAATTTTCCCATCAATACACAGAAACAAAAATATTTCCTTTTCTCACATGATTTTTGGGTACAATTTTTGAAGGGCTTACAATTTATAGCAATTTTACAATATCATAGTCTTTCTTTTCTAACAAATAGTTTCTAGTCTGTAGTTCACTGGGATCTATTATTTGCATATTCCTGGACTTCAATAAAGCAATTTGCACTGTCATTTTTAATTTAAAAAAAAACAAAAAACCCACACACTTTCACTGTTAACAATGCAAGTGGAATACGATCAATCACAACTATAGTCTGCAAAACTGGAAAAAATATTCATAGAGGTAGCAGAGGAGAGAGCACAAGTGAAAGGAAAGTTGCGACATACTGGAGAAACCTATTAGATCAAGAAAAAATAAGAAGTTGATAGGTAATGGTGGAGAGGCAATCTGTGGGTTATGCCTCGCATATGACTGCATTAAAATTATTTCTGTAATGACCCTGAGTCTAGAAATGAAGTCAGAGCAAGTAGAGCCTACTTATCATTAGGAGTAGTACAACAGAGACTTATCAACAGAAGTACTTTATAATCTTACGGTCAAAACAGCTCTAATACCATATGTTCTTTGTTTGAGAGCAGCAGCATCCAGAGTCACTGACAATGGTAAAAAACATATTCTCCAAAGCATCCAGATGATGCCAGATGTGCTACATTATTGCTTATATGTTTAAAGAGGTCAGCTTTCCGCAACTTTCACTGCAGATGCAATTCAGGCCGCTTAGCTGAAGACACTGGCATACTTTCCTTGAACTTATTTTCAAGGTATTGGTTAACATATGGCGGCTGCTGCTGTTTGTTAAATTTGCAAAGTGATTTTAAAAAGTCTTTATCTTACTCATCTTCAAAGCCACCCTCTGAGGAAAACTGCTACTGTTCCCATTTACAGATGGAAAAATCCCTTGCTGAGGTAGCATGATTGCCAAAAGTTAAAACCACTGGGTCCACAGATGAGCTAGAAAATGATGCCAGGTTTCCTGTGTCCAAATCTGACATGCACTCTCTCCCTAAATCAAGCACTGGGTTCAGGAGAATATTTGCCCATTACAGAGGCCTTCTGCTTCATACCCAGAAGGCTTATAAGAGGACGTATATAGCCCAATCCTATCTCTGATGGCACTGCCGGGTGCAGCAGCGCCAAAAATGGTTACTCCTGCATTCAGTGGTACCACCAGGGCCGCTGGAGGTCTCCTCAGGGAATGGGACTTTTGTCCTCTTCCCCAGGGGAAAGTTCCAGGTCACACAATGGGGCTTCTCAAGTCTGCACCACTTTGGAGACCGCTGGTTTACATGAACACAAATGCTTGTGGCCAGCCCATGTTAATGGAAACAATTTTGAGAGTAGCGTCTAAAATCTGTCCAACATCTATTTTTAGAAAGATTTTCTATGGATTTTTTAACATTTACTATTGAGTTTGAAAGCATTGATTTTTCCTGTGTTGTTAGTGATTTTAGTTCATTAGACTCCACTTCCAGAGAATGTTACACTCTCCTCATATATGCTCATTAAGATCTGTAAATAAGCAATTACAAGTTGTTCCTCAGTCAAGTTCATCTGATTAGATGCTTGGGGATAGTTTTGTGGAAACTATGCCAAAGACTCTTTTTCCTTCATTCCTTGCATGAATGCACTCCAGCTTTCCATAATAAGAAATAGTTTGTGAAGTACAAAGTGCCTTTAATTTTGGATAAGTGAATTTTGGATTTTTTCTTTGATCAGAGAAAGAAAATCACCAATATTTAGGAAGAGAAGGGCTTTGGGTCTGCACTTTGGAACTACTGACATGGAGGAATGCATTGTTCACCATTTTAGGGAGAACTTCCAGTTACTGGATTAATTCACTAGCAAGCATTTTATTCACAGATTTATTGTAAAGATTTGCCTCCAATAAAATATACTGCTTGGGCCTGTAATGATATAAATTTGTTGCTGCTGGATCTTGCTTTTGTTGGCTGTTTGGCACACCCACACACACCAGGAACTATCAAACAGTCCAATTGCAATGACTAAAGTGCTCGGTCCATGTGCCACAGCCAATCACTGGTCTGGTGGGAGAAATGTTTCATCCACACTCCTCTTTGTGGGCTGCACAGATACCAGCCGTTATCTTGGAACAGTCGCCCCTTTCATATCTATCAAGCAAGAGGGAAGCAACCGTTTTTATGACAGCACAGATTCCAATCTATTTAATCCTTTCAAGAATGAAATATGGCCCACTGACATGCTGCCATAACTTATTATTCCTTTAATGTGTTTTCACTGTTTGAGAATATTTTCTTCATTTGCTCTGGCTACATATCTCCATCCTTTTCAGAAATAATCGGAAGGAGGAAGGTTCTTTATTCACTGTCTAGCAGCACCTGTCTATATGGACCAATGTATCTCTGAAAAATGGTCTCAGCTTTAGTAAGCCAGTAGAGAGGGAATATATTTAGGGCAAACCAAACTACACATTATGTAGGATGCCTCAGTAAGAGAAGCGCATGGGTGTGGAAACAGCTCATTTTCATGAACAAGCAACCACAGAAGGCACCCCTAATTGGGACTATGGCATATGTTGATTAGGAAGCTTAACCTTCCCCTCCCCTGGCCATTTTCATGCAAAAAACCACCCTCCGTCATTTGCCCTCTCAGGAATTATTTGCAGTACTCTAAACAGCAGCTGTGGGGGCAAACAGTACTGGGAGAATTTTCAACAAGAAAATGGCACAGAGGTAAGGGTTAAACCCACCCTTTCCACACTCCTGATCTATGGAATCCCAGCAGTTTCTTTTTGGTCAAAAGAGACACTGCCAGACTTAACCACATCTCTTAAAAATTCATTCTGTGTAATGTGTGGTTTGGCCCTAAACCAGAACAATAACAATAACAAAAAACCTTTACAGACAGCTGAATCCAAATGTAAAGAACTGAATGATGAATTGGTTGAACCTTTTGTATACAAGAAGAACAGAAGGGTGGGTAGTAAGTATTCCTTTAGGATTCCAAAAAGTCATGCTGACCTTAAGGCAATACTGGCTTCATATTTTTAAACACCACTGATTCTCAACTCCTAAAATTTTCAGCTTGTCCATATCCTTCCAAACCAGTGCTGCTGTTTCAATGATTATTTTCATCTTTTAAAGTTAATATATCATATTAAAAGCCTGAAGGCCAGAAGGGACTACAAAAGGCCAGAAAGTGCTACAGCTTTTGCTGATTTTTAAAAGGAGGTAATAGACATAACTTTTAAGTTGCTTCCTTTTTCTCAGTAACAACATGTTTTTCGTCTTGTAATTATTTATGGGCAAGAGTCCATTGTTTGATTATGGAAGGAATTAAACTGTACAGATAAAATTGTATTTTGGCAATATGAGCTTTTCAAAAATGATTCTGTCGTTTAAGAAATGCAAATACACACATAGAACAATATGTTCACAACTAAAACATTCAATGTTTACAACTAAAGGATAATGAACTAATTTTCACAGCAACTTCTAAAAAAGAAGTACAATAATTCCAAATATCCCTGCTAGAACCCCTCAATATGGAGGTTCTGTGAAATTTCGGTGATTTAAGGTCTTCTTGTCAGGAAGTCAAAGCAATGAATGTTGAGGCTGGTAAGGAATCACTTCCAAGGCACCAAGAATAACAAAGGTCCAACATTTTATTTCCTGTGTTGTTTCGTGGCTGGATGGGCCTGAATAGTTTAAATTGCATTTTATGGTCCTTTGAACTTACTGCAAGGACATAAGACATATTTATATAGCTGGCTTAATCGTCATAAAAAAAGTAATGGAACACAGAGCCTGTGGTAATCAGTTGATAACCTTCTGGACGTTAATTGCAAGAAGATAACAAAAATTGTGTATATATTTTAAGGCCAAAAAATGCCTACTGGACTAATAATGAAGCCAAGTTCATACAGAATGGAAGGTGGCTCCCTTGGCAGGCATATAAATTGATGAAAAGGAGTTTGGTCAAAATCTAGGCAAGAGGAAACAGGCCACTGCTGAACATTTCAGAGCCACAGATACTAGAGTTAATTTTTAAAAATATATTTTAAAAGCAAAATAAAAGTAATGCAGTCTTTCCAAATAGAACAGAGTTAAGAAAAATCTAAGGAAAATATTGTTGTTGGCATCCTTCATGCTCGGAAGACTATGGTGTCACGCTCTGAATGGTGGTTCTGGAACAGAGTGTCCTCTCCAGTGCGCGAAGCCTGGGTAAAGTAGGTATGGAGGATAGGCTGTTACCCATGCAGCAAATCCTCCCTCTCCACGTCGCTGAAATAGTCCAATGGAAAGGCAGAGGCCAATACGGTTGGTTCCAGCGATGTCGCAGGAGTTGCCAGAACGTGACTGTGTTCAGCCATGAACTGCCTCAGGGACTCCGGCTCCAGATTTTGCCTCGAGGTTGACTCCTGAAGCCTTTTCCATAACTGGATGTAGCCACAAGGCAGTGGAGGTTTGGGATCAGAGTTTTCCTTCTCACAGATGAGCTGCCTTCCCAGGCTGACGAGTCCCATCTACCCGGTGGCTGTTTAGTCACCTCTTACGACAAGTACAGCCAAACTGAGGGCCTATTCTTATCCCCAGCCCCAAGGAAAATATAAAACTATTGATAGCATCAATATATGCTATTGTAGTCCCATCCAGCATATATGTAGTCCCATCCAGCAAGCCTGATAGCGAAGGTGGGTGGAACCATACTCACTCATAGCAGCACAGAAATAACACTTTGAAAGATGCAATATTATGGAACTCATGGAGCCCTAATGAACAGCCCAGTGGAAGATGCAGATTAAGAAGCAGCAGTGCCATCCAACATGGATTCAGAGCAGGCGGCAAGTAACCACTTGAAGTAGTCACTCTGCCAGCTATCTAGAATCTTACACGCACTCAGTCCTCTTTGTCCAAGATGCAAGAGCGTCCACCAAGAAACTCTATTAAATGCCAAAGGAGTGCAAGCCATCTAACCGAAGTGTGACCCCTTTAAGGAGTTGCTCTTTACCAAGGGGAGGTAGACAGCCGGGCTTGCATCAGCACATAAGAGCTCAGTATGGTTCCAGCAGTAATCAGCAGTGTTGGGAAAACCCAATTCAAGTTGAGTTAACAAGTCACTGTCCTGCATGACTTGACTTGAAAAAGAGTCATAACAGGGGCACTTTCTGAGTCACCGAGTCACCTTTTAGTGATTCTAATAGACTCAAGTTGCACTCCCCATTAAAAAAAAACCCTTTAAAAAGTAAAAAAAGGGGCTGCTGCTGGGGAGTGTGTGTGTGTGTTGTAGCTCTCTTTGAACATTCCCCTGCTGTCCCTGCCCATCTGTAAAGAGGGCAGAAGGGGTGAGAGAGAGTACAAGAGAGAGGGACAGAAGTGGCGAGAGGGAAGAGGGTCACAAGCAGCCACTGCGAAGCTTACCAGATGACTCAATCCTTTCAGCACTACTCAGAAGTAGTCCCTTTGTAGCTGCTCATTCAATGAGGGCCGCCTCCTAAGTAACATCAGAGCCATGCCTGCAAACTATGATTGCTCCCCTATCTCCTCTCTCTCCCTGGGCTAAGTTGCCCCATTTAAAAAGCCAGCTGTGGGAAAAACAGGACTGCTGCCAGCGTGCACGCGCGCATGCATGTGTCTGTCTGTCTGTCTGTCTGCCTGAGAGTTCTCTTCATTCACTCCCCTGCTGCTTCCTTCCATCTGTAACGGCGGGGGGGGGGGGGGACAGAGGGACTGAGTGAGACCTGGGACAGAAGAAGCAAGAGGGAGGAGGGTCACATGCAGCTGTTGGGAGGTTTACTAAGATTACCCTATCCTTGCAGCTCTGCTCAGAAGTAGCCCCACCTCAGCCATTCATTCAATGAGGATTGCTCCTCCTCCTGCCTTTCCTCAGCCAATGGAAGTATGAGAATGCCGTCCTTTGTCCAATGATCATCCACTCCTTTCTTCCTTTCAGAAAAGAGAGCCCAGTCCCACCTCCCTGTTCCTGCTCGCATTAACCCTTTCCTGCCTCCTGGCTGGAGCTCCCTGCTGCTTGCCGTTGGAACACTTGCCCCATGAGGTTTTCTACGGGGCTAAAACAGTGAGCAGGCACCCCCAGACACAGGCAAACTCGAGTCAGCACACATGGGGATGAGTGCCAAGTCAGGGGGGACTTGAAAAGTCTTTTTCAAAGTCTTCCACGTGTGCGACTCACAGGTTGCTGAGTCAGCAAAAATCACACATTTTCGCAACTCAAGTTCAAGTCACTGACTTGCATTCCCAACACTGGTAATTAGAGAAAATGGTCTGTGGTCCAGCTGTCTTGTGATATTGGCTCTGTCTTTCTTTGCTAGTTTCTTTGCTAGTTTCATTACAAATGACCAGTGAAAAGTCTCTTCTGTCAGCTATGCATTACCTGACCTGTGTGCAGCAAGACATTGGCAAGACTGGATGATATCAAACAACCAGTTGCTTGGAGCCTAAGGGCAAAGACAGCACACTGGTCACTGTCACTAGTATTGAAGGTCCAGGGCTCATTCCCAGCCTGGTTGACCCCCAAAGCCACCCCTGCCAAACATTGAACTTTGGTAAGCTTAAGGGTGAGCCAACTGTAGCAAATAGCTCAAATCTATATTGCCTGTGTGTCTTGGAGAAAAACAGTTAAAAACCCTATTCATTATATTATCATTACCCAGAGAGCAGGGCTTCTCAAACTAGGGCGTTGCAATGCCCCAGCCTGAGGGCCCAGGCCTCTGCCCCCTTAAGGGGCGGAGGCAAGCAGGAGGCAGCGACACGTTCCCCAGGATCTTGAGGCTAAAAGGACTGCAGGAACTGGCATTTACTTACCAGACCCTGCTGCAGACTCCCGTGGGTGCAGGGAGTCCTGCACAAAACTCCGCAGGGCTCTCCTGCCTTCAAAAAGTGAAAGTAGAGCGATTGCGCTCCACTTCCAGTTTTGCGGAGTGCAATCGCTCCACTTTCACTTTCTAAGCTTTGGGGAGCCCTGCGGACCGCAGCGCAAGGCTCCCTGCACTCCCGGGAGGCTGCAGCAGGGACTGGTAAGCTGCCTTCCCCCCGCCCCCTCTGCCTTCCCCACTCCCATGCACTCACTATGGTCCTCAAACTCCCTGAGAGTTTGGGAACTGCAGCCATAGAAGAATAAAAATCTAATTTTAATGTCGACATAATTAGGAATTAATCTCAATCCTACGCAACTTTGCAAATATACAAACCACCATGACAAGGGAGGCAGACCAGCACAGTGAAAGTAAAAACTGATAAATGAACACACACACACACACACACACACAGAGAGAGAGAGAGAGAGAGAGAGGTGATTCTCACCTGGAAATTAATGTTAGTTGGCATCAGCTAAGGTACAAGCATTTTGAAATGTATTTCCACATATGCTGCAGAATAAGAGGGTGATAGGATAATGCAGTTTGACACTGCTGCTTTAGAGGTGGTGAGTTGACTAAACAGCATTCCACTCTCTATGGAAGTGAATGTCAATAGCAAGTTTACCACATGCTGCAGAAGAATATGTTTATTGCCATTCATTATTCTTCAAGGACCAATTTATTCATTTTTACTGGCATTAAAAGAAGACTTTATGTTTCACAAGGAAACCACTCCACTGTTTGAAGCCATCATAACAGCTTGGTTGACTCCACTGTTTTCACCCCTGAATCCAGATGCTGCATCCAATATTTTCCAGGATCTCAGGTGGGCCATTTGACCTCTCATCTGTCATTTATTTTCTGCCTTAATTTTTTTTAAAATCATAATGTTGCTGTGTAATTTGAAGTCAATCTGAAGAGAGATAAACATTAACTTGCTTAAAGATGTCCTTGCATTGGCGCAGCCTGAGGCAAGGGGAAATGTTTCCCCTTATCCCATGTCCTGCTGCAGCAGCCCCAATGGATCTACTCTGATCTGTGCCACTTGATGAGGTGGTGCAAATCCGAGCAGCCCAGGACTGTCCTGGGTCGCCTGGGAACAGGGTTAGAATCTGGCTTAACAGCCAGGTCCTGGCTCCACCTCCTGCTCCCTGCCATCCACAGTCCCATCTGCACCCCCCCCTTCTCCTACCCAAAACACTTCCATCTCCTCCCTGCCCTCCCCACACTCCCCCAGACCCTTGCATTGGCCAAGCTTGGCCGATGCAACTCACCTTTTCGATGGGGTCCATGGCAGTGCAGAGAGGCCAGGGCATGCCTGCATGTTGGCCTATCTTCCCAACAAGTGGCACAAAAGTGCTTTACAGTACTTTTGTAACACTCCCGAACTGGTGCAAGGGACTTACATTGGCCCAAGTGAGGGTCAGGATTGCACCCTTGGGGGATTTCTTTCTCCTTGAAAGCCAAACAAAATAAAAATGTTTTTAAACCTCACTATGAACCATACAGAGAGGGGGGATATTCTCAGGTTCTCTGGAAGCTTGTTCCAAAATTACATTGTGGTTCCACAACAGAAAAGACCCTGTATTTTGCTGCCATAACCTTGGCTTCAGAAGGCAGTGGTATCCTAAGCAGGGCCCTATAAGACAATCATAGGGGATGTGCAGGATTATATGGGGGAAGTTGTTCCTTGAGGTATCCTGGTCCTATGCAGTGCAGGGCTTCAAATGTCATCACCAACACCTTCAATTGGGCTTGGAATGGAATGGGCAGCCAGTGTAGCTGCCAGAGCAATGACATGGCAGAAGTCGCTTGCTGAGCCCTGGTGACCAACCAGGCCACTGCATTCTATACTAACTGCAGTTTCCAAACCATCTGCAAGGGTAGTCCCTTGTAGAGCACATTACAGTAGCCTAGGTGAGATGTCACTAGGGCATGGATCACTGTGACCAGATCCAACTGACTTAGATATGGTCCCAGCTGATGCACCAGCTGAAGCTGGGCGAAAACCCTTCTGGCCATAGATGCCACACCTGGCCATCCAAGACTAGTTGTGGATCCAAGAATACTCCTAGGATGTGGACTTGCTCTTTCAGAGGGATTGCTTCCCCATCTGGAACAAATTATAGATATAGTACCTGTATCACATTCTTCTGAACCAGGAAAAATGCTGTCTTGTTTGGGCTTATTTCAGTCTAATTCAGGTCCCAACTGCTTCAAGGCAGCAACCCAGGACTTCAATAGCCCTCTTGGGGCTGATGGAAAAAGAGAGAAGAACTGGGTGACAGCCACATATGTGACATCCCCAAATCCCCAGATAACCTTGCCCAGGGGCTTCATGTAGATATTAAACAGCATGGGAGACAGAAAAGATGCTTGTGGCACCCCACAAGTCAGTGACCAGGGTGCCAAACAGGTCTGCTAGGAAAGAGCAGAACCAAGAGCAGAAACAGTGCCTCCAAGCCTCAGCTCAATCAGACAGTCCAGAAGAACACTATAGTTGATTATGTCAAATGTGCTGAGAGGTCCAGCAGGACCAAGAGGAACACGCTCCCCCTGTCTAGTCCTTGGCACAGGTCATCAATCAAACTTTAAAGAGATGGAGATAAAAGACTGCATAACATAATGTGTAGTTTGGCTCTCTGCTCTAAATAAAAACCCTCAAAAACCCGCAAGGGGGTCCTATGCAATGATTGGCCCAGTTGCAAAATAGTTGTCAAATGTCTCAAGTAGTTCGTGAATCGTTTATTTACCACCCCATTTATAGGAACATGTAATTTGGGCAATACACATTTGCCACTAGTTGATTTGTTTACATCTTAGCAGTTTTAGCAAGGTGGGTAACTATTTAAGAACACAACTGCTACACTTGATCAGACCGCAGTTTGTCTCATTGACCTTTATGTCTCCAGCAGGACAGCACAGAACACATAGCTTCACCACTCTGATTTTTCTTCTTGTCCACATCCTTTTCCTTCTAGCAGTTAAAAACTCTTCAGGCTCCTGCTCTTTAACCACATACACAGGCAAGCAACACAGCAACACGCAACAATCAGCATAATGTTTGAGATGGAGAAATCAAGGAAACATTCAGCAGGTCCAAGACTGAAGCCCTCACATCAGACAGCAGACTGGCAAGGGATGCATACCTCTGATTGCCCACTCACACCCATAGCTCTTCTTCTCATTTTTTGGATTGGGAAAGAAAGTGGAAGATAGAGCAGAAGAGAAAATGCGGAAGACTGGGGTCTGGTGGGCTAGAGGGTTAACTAGCAAAGGCCCACCACTCTCTCCCCACTACACTTCCTCTTTACATTCAGTCCCTTTCTTCTTTTGCGAATCATAGAATGTAGAGGCTGGCAACACCATTAGGTAAGGAGGAGTAGCATTTAGAAGGCTGTTTCAGGAATCAGAAGGCCTTGGACTGGCCCTGCATCCAGTGGCTATCCATAGCTCACCACTCACTCAGGTTCTCTACCAGTGATGGTCCTGTCTGGCTGCAATGCAGGTGGGAGGATAGCATGGTCAGTCCGATTTAGGAAGGTGCGTGTTCAAGTCCCTGCTCACCCATAAAGTTCACTGGGTGATCTTGAGCCAAATCCTGTCTCTCTCCAGGGGTTCTTCTGAGGTGGAGGTGGAATTGGGAGGTGGAAAAGACCATATGCACCCACTCTAAGCTCACTGGAGGGTGAGCAGGATAAAAAATGGAAGTAAATGAATAGATGTGGCATATGTGATGTAGACTTCTCCTGTGCCATACACATTTTCAAATAATCTATTCCAGGTTAGAACAGTACCAGCAAACCAGATACACTGCAGAAACTTGACTTCTGCAAACAAAATCAACTTCAAAAATTTCCCCTCATTGTCCAGAATGAACAAGAGTTAAACAGGTTGAAGAACTGATGAAAAATATTCCGACATCCCAGATGTTTGGGATATTGGTTTTGGATAGAATCCTTGCATGAAAACCAAGGAATAATAAAGGCAGGACTATATCTCGCCATGTTCAGCAGTCTTGGAAATAGCTAAGTCAAACCTACTAAATGATTAAAGATGAGGGTTGCAAGAATTAATTGATTAAGCAGTGTGATTACAGTTTAATGGCTCTTTCACATATTCAAAGTGAAGTGCTGATTAATTGGAGCAGGCCATCTGGATTTTAATGCAGGCACTGCTGGAACCTGGTCAATTTTCTCCACTTTCTTCACTAGTTTTTTTTTTCCTGTCTGAAAATGTCTCCCATCAATTCCTGTCATCTGAAGAATTTGCTGGATTGTGAGAGCACTGCCCATATAGACTTGGTGTTGCAAATGAGAACAGGCCAGCAATGTCGTTTGAAAGAGACTACCTCAGACCACTAGGATTCTCTTATGTGGAAGAACTTAAGGGCAGGAAATGACCATGTAGACGCAGAGCAGCAAAGAAGAGAAAGCTCCAGTGGTTGAAGGACATTCTGGTGGTTCTTCTACAGAGCAATCCTATAGCAATTGTGAAATTCATATCCATAGGCTTACACTGTAACTGAATCTGAGACACTCAGGTTCTGATCTCATCTTTGTCACAGATTCACTAGCATACCCAAAGTAACATAAACTACACATTTGGATGGTCTCATGGGAAAGGGTTCCATAATACAGTTCTTTCTAGGAATGTGTTGCTTCAGATTGAAGATGTGTGGCTACATGATTAAACTCCCACATTAAACTCCTTGCAGACAGAAAACTAGCACATTCAGTAGAAAGTAAAAGCTTCTTGCTATGTTAACTTCCCTGGCTTTTTGTTCTGGAACTTAACATACAGTTTTGTAAAATGGGAATGCTGATCTACTTCACAGTTAATATGAATACTGTAACAGTATTCTAAATCTAAACAGTATTCTAATCTAAAAATCTATGCAAAATATCGGGTTTTTGACTGATTAAAGAGCAGTTAATAGTTCAGCTAACGTAAAAAAAAAATCAGCTTTACTACAGACTTCATTGCCGCTCTCACCAGCAACAATAATTAATTGGATTACTTTTGAGGGAAGGAGGAGAAGACTTGTAGGAGTTACCTTAGAATTAATCACCGCTAATTGATCTATAGCAGGGGTGTCCAAACCCAGGCCCGGGGGCCACTTGCAGCCCTCAGGGGCTCCCAATCTGGCCCTCAGGGAGCCCCCAGTCTCCAATGAGCCTCTGGCCCTCCGGAGATTTGCTGGAGCCTGTGCTGGCCCGACATAACTGCTCTCAGCGTGAGGACTACTGTTCAACCTCTCACCTGAGCTGTGGGACGAGGGCTCCCTCCACTACTTCCTGTTTCACGTCTGTGATGCTGCAGTGGCAGCGAAGGAAAGGCTGGCCTTGCTTTGTGCAAGGCCTTTTATAGGCATTGAGCTACTGCAAGACCTTCATTTATTCATATAAGTTCCATCTCTAATAAATTCATTTATGTAAATTTATTCAAATTTGAAATGTAAATTAATTCATTTTCCCCCCGACCCCTGACACAGTGTCAGAGAGATGATGTGACCCTCCTACCAAAATGTTTGGACACCCCTGATCGATAGAGTCAGACCTTGGCTGATGTAACTAGATTCTTGGCTGAAGAATCCTCCAGAAAGAATTTAGCTGTTCCGATACTACGTACTTTACAGTTCTGAACCCAAGCCGGCTGCATGACTGAAACTGTATTCATCACAATATGTCTTCAACGACTGATGGCAACATCAAGCTTTTATAATCAAAGCTGGGCTGATTGACCATATATGGTACAAAACAGATGGTTTCAAAAGGGATTTAGACATTCGTTCCATGAACATTAAAGTAAAATCCACCAGTGCTATCCTCTGGAACAAACTGACTGTACTTCATTAACTTGGTTTGCCATCATATATCCCCGTAAAGCTCCAGCTATATTTGAAGTCCCCAAACAGATGTCATTCCACTGTTGTCTGAACACCACAAATTCATTTGAGAACACTGTAACATCTGCTGTGCCCATGCGCGTATATAGAGCTGAACCACACACTTTATGCTTCCGACCTAAATTTTCAGTTATTTTAGGCGCAGCAGCTCATGACACAAGTCCGTTTTCTGCTCTCTGTTTTAAGGCTGCGATGCCTTGTCCAGTGACCCCAGAAGCATTGTCTTCCCGTCCAGTCAGCAGACTTGGAGAGAGAGATTCTGCTCATGACATCCTTGAAAACAAACTGCTGTGTGTGTTTACACACACACACAAAACCATGCCCAGAAGCCTATAATGGAAGCAGGCAGCTTTAATGGGAGGATAAGGGGCTGTAAGGGGGAGGCAAACCTCCAGGTGCACCGGCTCTTACAGGTGAATAGAAGCCTTGGCTTCCCTGAGGCGGCTATCTGTCAGGTTTAATCTCCCCAAGTTCTGGAATGTGCTTTTGATAGACACCTTGCCCCATTTCAGCAAAACCATAAATACTGAGGGATGCTGCTGCTCACAGTATGAGAAAGAATTGCCTCTCTGCCAAGGCTTGGTTCCTGCTGAAAGCAAGCAGCAGGATCATCATAAATCACTTCTGTTCATGTTTTCTGAAAAGTGGATCTCCCCCCCTCCTCCACCACATCTAAGCAGCAGGACTGCTCAAGGCTTCCTATCACCTTTCTTCCAAGAGGAATAAAAGGGAGCAGTTCCTTTGTTCTGAGCCTTGTTTACTTCTCCTGCACAAGCTTCAGACTTACCACTCTATATGACAACACACTGTGTTTGTCAGGTTCAAAAGTTGCTTCCCAAAGCAAGATGAATTCACAGGACTGATTCTGAAGTTAACTTTGAACAGGTGCAGATGCTGAGCCCATTCACTTCCACACTTTATGTAGGCCTTTCAGGGGAGGCTGATTTCATATGGGCTGCTTCTCCTGGGACATTTTTCTTACTAACAGATAATCTTTGAAGAGTGCCTGCATCTACAGGTGGGTCCTCTGTATCCACAGATTCTGTATCCGTGGATCTGGTTCAACGCGAGGCCCCAGTGTGGGTCCCCAGACTTGGCCCAACCTAAGCCATCCACAGGTGATAGAGCAGTGCATCTACCTGTGGCCTCTGCAGGCTTCAGAATGGCTGAAAAGGCAGAAAAAAAGCACAACTTCCCTGGAGGGCTTCCCTGAGGCTCAGAATGTCTTACAAGGGCAAACAAAGGAAGTTGCGTTTTTTTGGCTGAAATGACCATTCTGAAGCCCACAGAGGCCATGGGTGCACGTGGCCTGTAGGGACTTCAAAGAGCGCTCCTGAGGCAGAGTGCAGCTCCGGTTGCCTCCAGAGGGCTTAAAGGGACCAAAACTGGGGATTTCATTATCCACAGTTTTTGGTATGCATGGGGGGGCTAAGAACCGATCCCCTGTGGATACCGAAGCCGCACCTGTATTAAGTTCTTGAATCAACTGTTATAGTGCTATGAAAATGTTTGTGTTGATGCCAGTACATGGTTTGGGAAGCAAGCAAGGAAACATATAACACTACACAAATGACAAAGTACACATTTGTCTGTACCACCCAACCTGGGGATTTAGTACAGAAATCCGATGTGACTCTACATCAGATTTCTGACGTAGAGTAGAAATCTAAAGCAAATTTCTAACATCAGATTTCTAAAGCAACTCTAAAGCAGATTTCTATCATCAGTAGTTGGCTGTAGTAGCTCAGAACTTCACATACACTGAGCTTTGGCCCATATTACTCCTTCACTGAACCCCCCCCCCCACACTGCTAAATAGACTGGATAATACCATGTGCTTGTCTAATAGTCTATAATGAGTATGAGGAAATTTTAAGAAGGAAGTCCTGGCATATTTTGTATTTCCGATTGTGGAGTTCAGCACACAGCTAGGATCATAGGGGGCTGTGTGCTGGATCATCCTGAGCTGCCCGGAGCTGCAGGACCCAGCGGCTCCACAAAGGGCTCCCACCAGATCCCAAGCCTTCCGCGCTATCGCGGGAGGCTCCTCGGGAGAAGGGGACATTTGCCCCTTCCCCTGAGTAAGGGAAGCAGTCCTGCAATGGGACTACTCACTTTAGCGGCGACTGTTTGGTCGCCGCTAAAGTGAAGGCGCTCGTGTAGGGCGAGCAGCTCTCCACGAGCGCCTGGGATCCTGTGGAGCTCAGCTCCACGGACCCGCCTTTCCCCCGCCCCGGGAACTCCTCCCCCCTCCCCGGAATGCCTCCCCCACGCCCCCAGGAATGCTCCCATTCCACATTCCGCAGCCTGGCGGTTATGGAGACTGCTGAGCTGCAGAACCCGGGCACCTGCCTAGTGGTGGCTCAGTGCTGGCCGGAGCTGAGCCATCTCTGGCGGGAGCCCGGCAGTAAGCCCCGCAAACGTGCCTTATGGCACGTTTGCAACTGTGGTCCGTGCTGCGGAGGCGCGGTGTGGACCATAGGATTGGGCTCTGAGACTGCAATGTAAAAGATAGTTTGACCTGTCATAACCTATTATTGAACTAGTCGCCTACAGCAAACAAATTTGACTTGACTAATTCAAATGTGTACGTGAAATTCACTCTCAACTTCATGGCCTTGCTGGAATGTAGGGTTGTCAAGTCACAAAGCTGCAGTGACAGTAGAAGCCACAATTGACAAAATTCCCCTTGGATAAAACTGTTAAACAGTAAGCCTGTCCAGGTCTAGACTCTACACCCATCAACCCTTAGTTCCCCCTAGACCAGTGTTTCTCAATGTTTGTCCCCTGCCATATCACTTTGCATGTTCCACCAATTGGAAGTACTACTGGAAGTAACTGGTGATGATGTCATTACGCATTACTTTCAGACTGGGAGGCCAAATACAACACAACAAACACAAGTAAGAGGCTCAGAACGGACGGGAGGGCTTTTTCGAGCATGTGAAAAGTGCATGCTGGAGCTCCCACAAAGAAGTCCCTTGTGAGGTTTTGCCTCTTTCAGTCACTTTGTCTTTGGTTTCTACTTTCATCCATTCCCATCATCCACTCTTCACCACGTGGTTTCCTTAGCTCTTCATTTCAGCCCACTATCTCCATTTCACTCTCTTCAGCTGACAAGTTTCTTAACTAGACTCCCTAGAATCCTTATTTTTCTTCCCTTACATGGCAGGCAGACCCTGCGGACCTTAACTCTATGAGATTTCTTCACAACTCCTCAGAGATATTCCATTCAAGCCATAAAAGAAATAACCAGGAGAGATTATCATTATCAGATGTCACCCAACCTGGAGAAACCAGAAGAAGAGGAGCAGCTAATTTTCCACAGTTTATACTTTAGAAATTATAAAAGTGTCAAATAACCCAATAATTCTGAAGATTGCTCAAATGGCTTCTTCCTTCAGAATAATATCTTGTGTTAGGGTTTTTCTTTCATGCTACAATAATAAAAGTGGCATTGAAATATATTTTAGACTGGCCAAGTTTGTTTTCGATCTATGGAAGTTGAAAGGAAAATTGTCAAGGCACACTATTACAATGGAAATTGAACTTTGCAGCCTCAAACCTTTGTGTATGTATTGGACAAAATGAAACATGATTGTCAAGATTAGGACATCTACTTGTTTTGGCATAAATTTAAGGAACCCTCGACGTGATAAAACTTTGGATAACCCACATTTAATTAGCTTCCTCCTAACTCCAGACCATGGCCTCAAAAAATTCATGTGAGTAAATTACATTAAATCTTACATTTCAGTCTCATGCTCCCATTCTTCGCAATCATGCAGTAGTAGAACCAGAAGGGATGTAGCTAGATAGGCTTGCTGAGGGAGATGCTAACAGAAAGCATCCATCCATCCCCCCCATCCAAGAACAATAGTATTGACAACACAAGGTTAGATTATCTCCTTGAGATCAGGAAGATAGCACTGTAGAAAAGGCACATTAGTTGAAGAAGAATGAGAAGACATTGTCCAGTGAGTAGTGAATTCAGCAGCTATCTATAACAGGGTCCAAAGTCACATGCATAATGGAGACAAAAGCAGCATTTAGCGGTAGTGACTAAAAGCGGTATTTAACATAAAGAAATATCACTGGTGCTCATTACTGGAAGAGATCAAGATATTACTCTGACAATGACTGAAATTCTACTTTCTATGATAAATTATAGCACAATAATAGTTTAGGAGGTGCTCAAAGGCATACTGGAAAAGGGATGGCCATTATGGAAGTTTTCAAGGCCTGTTCTAAAGGCTGTGAAAGAATGATAAATAGTGTATTAAAGCAGTCTGATAAGGACAGGATAATGGATTAAAAAGGTAAGTATCCAGAGGGATATTATAACTATTTTCCATTTATTGCTTGAATTTTTGTAAGGATTTTTACTGAGCTGTTATGAAATGAACTACAGTATCATAGTATATGTGTGAATTATAGCATAATAAATTTGACACTATAAAGTATGAGTGTATTTTCTTGAGATGCCCTATATCACTGAATTTGTTTAAATGGGGTTATGTTAAATATATATACATATTTTGGTGATTGATATATTTTTGTTAGAGGCTGTTGTTGCATACTATAAAAACTGTATACTTTGAGATGAAATGCTTTGAGACACAAATTTTTTATTGTTATATGGATCTTGATTTGCTATTTCTGTACTATTATCTTTGATTTGAAACTAAAAAAACTTTGTGTTTTTTGCTTTGAAAAAAAGCAGGATATAAATATAAAATCTCATTTATTTTGCTTATCTCCTCTACAAACTTTGACAGTTCTAAGGGGATGGAACAGAATACTAAAATTGCTAGATTTTGAATTTTCAAAAAAATGGGGAAACAGTCATTTTTTTTTTTTACCTAGAAGTCTGGAGCACATCCTGAAATCATTGTCTAGCCAAGTGGTTCTCAAAACATTTAGCACCCAGGGCCCAGTTTTTAGAATGAGAATCTGTCAGGAACCACCAGAAGTGATGTCATGATTGGAAGCGACATCATCAAGAAGGAAAATTTTTAAAAATCCTAGGCTGCAATCCTACCCACACTCACCTAGGAATAAGTCCCATTGACTATCATTGTTAAAAGCATTTACAGAGTAACCTGTTAAAAGTACAAATCTGTAACATTTCCCCAATGCAGTCACATGCTACGGTAGCATCAAATCTAATATAGTAAAAATAAAATATTGAAATGAATGGGACCCACCTGAAATCGGCTAGTGACCCACCTAGTGGGTCCTGACCAAAATTTGAGAACTGGTCTAGCACTTTATGAGGCCAATCTAATTAAAACTGCATAACTTCCCTTATGCCCCATCTTAAACTGTGGATTCAGGCTCTGGGCAACTTGAAGGTTTGCTTAAGACTATGTCATTTTGGTTGGTCTTAACAAACAGGTAGTACTACATGTGGCTTTTGAATTTTTTTTGCAATGGAACAACATGTCTATCTGCAATGTTAATTGACCGTACTGTCCCCTGAGAAACTGGAATGTTCACACTATTTTAGCCAACCAGTGCCAGGGGCTTGATGTCTACAAATGCAACACAATATAGAACTTCTGTCTCTGATCTGCCATTTCACATAAATGAAAGGTAGGAGCACCATGTGATTTTCTGAAATATGTGCTTCACCCCTCACTTATGGATCATTTATCCCTAGAATGTGTTGTTTGAAGGAGCACCACGCATATCCACAACGGCCTACGCTTTGCCATCTTTCAGCCATCTCTCTCCCATATCCTACAATACTTGAAGCCCACTGAAATTTCACCATGTAAAATGCTTATTCATTCAAGTCTGCGCTGTTGGACGAACTACACCAAATCTCTCCATATAAAGTAAAGAATGTTGTGTGTTTGAAATGGTAGGCTAATGTAATGACAGTGTACTTTCACAAAGCAGCATTTGTTGGGGCTTGAAATCTGATGCAAGAGTGGTGAAATGCACAGTAATTTATTGAAAGACAGATTGTTAAATCTTTTGTTCATGACAACTTCCAATGTAGTCTTCCTTCCTCTCCCCATCTGAATTAAATGATTCAGTTTTCAGAGAATATGCAACTGTCCAAATAAAATGCTATATTAAATGATTTCAGTTGTCCTCTCTGTCTTGCTTTTTAATAAGGCCATTCACCAATTCAAAGCTAACAGACCTTTTAGATGTTTTCAAATAACTTGGTGGGCAATCTGTTAAAAATACAGATGTATACAATGTGTTACAAAAGCAGCTTACAAATAATGTTGATTGTCAACAGCATCGCAGACTATAAACTGCCTAAATTCTAAACGAACTTTGTGTTAATTGTTCTTTAATATTTCCTTAAAAAGACTAAATGATTTTTGAAAATTCAAGTTTTCTAGTTCTCAGCTAAAGGGTCAGCTATTATATAGTCTTTGTAACAAAACTGTATACAAGTATTTTGAAAGAGTGGCACAGTATGATACTAAAATCGGGGAGAGAGAAAAGGGAGGGGTGGGGAAGATATTAGACAATTGAGCTTTGACTAATTTCATAAGAACAGCTTTGTTCTCTCTCATCTGCAGTCCCTCTTTGTTACTTCATATTGATACAGTCCTCTCTTACTCATTGCTTTAAAACTATCTATGCTACCAGTGTGTAACATACAATTGCATGCTATACAAGTCCCTAGGACATCACTTTCTAAAGAGAAGGGGATAACCTTGCTTTTAGGTACCATCAGTCACAAATGTTTGATGCACCAAGAACAATCCGAGGGAATTGCCTCTGGGTGTAGACATTAGTGCATAGCTTTCTGTTGTCTCAATAATTTTTTTTAACTTTTCTGTTTCTGGGCCAGATTGTTAATCATATGAGTTAAACATTTATGAGCAAACCAAAGTATTAACATGTTACTGACATGATAAGGATAAATTTTGGGGTTCACAAACTTTCCCGCCCTGTGACCCAACTTCAGTGTGGAGCTTAGCAATCTGTAATGATATCATCAAATCACCAACAAATCTTCCAGGTTGCCAAGCTGTTTTTTTTTGTGAATAGCCCACCACTGGAGCCTCTTTAGAAGACAGTGGTCTTCAGACCTTATCTCACTGTATTTTCATTAGTGAGAGCACAATGTGATCAGGCCCAAAGAGGGACAGAGATCAATGGGCATGTAAAAAAAGCCAAAGCTTGGCAACCCAGAAGTTTTACAGGGTGGCAGCATTATGCAACCCACCAAAAATTGGTTCATGACCCACAGATTGAGAACATTGGGTTATAACCCAGAGAGCCAGGGTTGTGTAGTGGTTTGGGAGGTGGACTTAGATCTGGAAGATCCAGGTTCCAATCCTCCCTTAGCCATGAAGCTTCCTGGGTGACCTTGGGCCAGTCTCAGCCTCACCTACCTCACAGGGTTATCGTGATAATAAAAGGAGGGGAGCAGCTGTGTACACTGCCCTGAGCTCTTTGGAGGAAGGGCAGTATAAAAATGTGGAAAAATAAATAATTAGATTTATAGTCTGTTTGCTCTGAAGTGAGTAAAAGCTACTGCATTCAATGGGACCTACTCCTAAAGTGTGCTGAGGATTGCAATGCTATTTCCTCATGGATATGGTTATGGCTACATGTATACATTTGGGAAAAATACTTTTCTGTTCCAAAATGCAGGCAGACCTTTTCACAAGCTTGAAACTCCTGAACATCTGCAAAGTGTTTTAATAAAATACTTGAATCCGCATTTACAAAACTTAAAACCATCAGAATCAAGTCTATATACAATTCAGTTAAACAAAAAACAAATGCTGATCAACAGTTTAATCAATACATCACAATACTCCACCCCAAAGAAGCATTGCATTCACCCCAAAATATTACTTCTTGTCCTAAACTCATATGTTTTGAGAGGTGCGAAGATTTCAGAGACTATCCACTGCAGAGGGGCACAGCTGGAATAGGAAAGTCTGGCCAACTACCAGCAGAGGGCACATCTGCCACTTTTTGCTGAGTTGTAGCATTTTTATTGATAAGCACACAGGGCTGCTTCTCACTGTTGTGGTGTTAACAGCAAGTATGATGACTTCTGTTTCTTAATTTGCAGGATTGCGCACTGTACAGGTCTTGAGATCTAATTCAGTATCATTGTGAAGGACTCTGAGTGACTTTTGCAACCTAAATTAATTTTTTTAAGTTCTGAGGGTACTGAAAAGTCAATGCAAATTGGACTTCCAATATCATTATTGCTGGTTAGTCATATGTTTCAGACTGCTGGTAGAGAAATAGAAACCAGAATTACTGAGGAACAAATAAAAAATGCTAAACAATCCAGTGGTTGAACTGCATGAAGTCATCATCAGGGTGACAGCCTGGCTGCCATCAATCACATAAATCACAGCTACTGAGCATACAGCCCCCGAGTGGATGGCCTGGTTCATACAACAGGCACCTCTGTGTGACCTCCCCCCCATCCAGGCTGTCATGCCTCAAATGACCCTATACACTCCTTGAAGTGGATAACACAGTACTTTCCAGCTGCATTAAATGATTCAAATATTTTTGGGTTTTTTTCTCTATGCTTGCGCAGAGATGGCATCTACAAAAACTGATGTCTGCTCCCATAAGAAGAGCCCACTGGATCAAGTCAAAATGCCATCTAATCCAATATTTTACTTCCCACAGCCAGTATCTCTTCTATTACCTGATGGTATCACCCAGGAACCTGAAACATTTTGGGGGATTAAGCAGTTTCTGTCCAACATTGCATATATGCAACAGGGATCAAATGTGTAAACCTATGGGCTGAGCAGAAATAAATTAAGCCTGTGATGCTAATAGATTTAGGGCACAGTCCTAACCAACTTTCCAGCACTGACCTAGCCACAATGCAGCCCCAAGGTAAGGTAACAAAGCATGCCCTTACTTTGAGGAGGCCCCCTTGAATGCCTCCCCATTGCAGGATGCAGTGCATGCCACATTGGCACAGCTATGTCAAAGCTGGAAAGTTGGTTAGGATTGCACCCTTAGGGTGTTCTATGGTCTATAGAACCCATAGGATGTACCATTACATATATGTACCCATAGGATGGCCCCATAGGATGTACCATTGCAACTGCAACATAGTCGCTATCACTAGATGTGATATACTGGGAATATGAAGAACAGTTATGACTGTTCTTCATAGGACTGGACACAGAGGAGGCACTGTAAGATAGGGACAGAACTGGAAATGTGCCACCAACCTAAACACTTTATGGCCCATACAGTGCCTGCTATATTTGAATAACACATATTTCTGTAAGGTGCAAGTGACAGCACAGCAGAACGGATTTATCCAGATGTACTCATGCAAGGCCCACACAACCAGCTGTTCTGGGATAACAACAGCCTGATCTAATTTTTCCCTTCACATTTCAAGGGAATGAACTAGAAGCTGTAGAAAGTGAGCCAACAACTGTCTTCAAGATGAGAAGTTCTTAATTCAACACTTTCATCCCAGGATAACCCCGACAATGAGATATGACAGAGTTCTAACCACATCAGGAAAAACTACTGTGTGCTACCTACATATATGACTAGGGTGACAATTACCTTTTCCAGTTAAGAAGATGCTTAGGCTGCAATCCTAGATACACTTTCCTGGGAGCAATCCTCACTGAGCAAAGTGGAGCTTACTTCGGAACAGATTTACATAGGATTGTGCTGTTAAGGAACTGCTTTCACACCCATTTTTATCAAAGCCACAATCATATCTGAATGCCTTCAATATCCCCTTTCCCTTCTCATTTGCTTGCTTGGTATAAATTGAGTACATTTAACAAAGCAAAAACAACCAAGCAGTGAAAGCAACAATGTGTCTATTTTTTTAAGAGAGCAAATTCATGCTATGCTATTTTCTGCCCTCTCAGCTGATCTGGCAATGTCAAATGTTCAGGCTGTGTTTTTTTTAATTGCAGATGTTGCCATTAATTTGCTTCTGGTTCTTAATTATTACTTTAAATTTTAATCACGAGCTAACAGTTCAGCTTGTGCAGAAATCATGACAGTTCCATTCATGACATTATTTCTCTATGGCACACCTTTTATACTTTAAGCCATCTGTTTAATGCAATAAACACTCTATATAGAAACTCTTTAAGGCACCAATGGTCTGTACTGGATCCATTTAAATTAATTGCTGTAGCTTGGTACTCACACTTAAATAAATGCATTTTGTAGTATATTAGAGGGCATGCTGCAATTTGGAAAGATTGGCGGGATGGCAGCTGCCTGGGAGTCTCTCCATCACCCAACCTCTCATTTAACCTAATGGAAGTCATGTCACCATCCAAGCCTGTCAGAAAAATTAGTTAACGCTATCTTTGCATATCCATTTCTCCAGCATACATTTATCTCAAGTGGAAGTTTTGAAGAACACTGCTACATTTGCTGATCAAGTGGATTTCTTTCAGCTTTGGGATGCTATGAATTCCAAGCAGGAGATGTGCATGCCTTCTCTGTTTGCTGGATATTATTGCAACTTCAAAATGGAAAGGTGCCATAATTACTACTCACATAGATCACTGATAAAATATAGCATACTCTCAGCTATAATAGGCAGCAATCAACCCCATACTGTGCTATAAGAAATTTGTCTCCACATTAGTAAAAAACCTTTTTCCAAACACAAACATGAGCAGGAGGCACAGGGATGAGGATTAGGCAGACTAGTATGAGGGTTTTGCATCAAACTAGAGGTTTAAGTGCAGTTTCCATGGGGGGGGAAGTACGGGTATTGCGGTACGTTTCAGAGCATGTTGTGAGGGCACTAGTCTGCACTAGTGCCAGAACAGTCCTATTTTGCTATCCACGTAGGCAGGGACAAGGATGGGCTCAGCTCAGGATATGTGTAGCTTCTAAAACCACAAGTGTGTACATATTCAAAGCACTGAATGAGCATTTCAGAACACTAAGTATAAGGGTAGCATGATAGGGAGTGGGTTTCTAGTCTACTTTTCTCACCTGATGTATGAGAGTTCCAGATATTGGGGACTTAATTATAGAGCAGGGACCATGCAGGTTAAATAGGTGACAATTCACCAGGTGACAATTCTGACTGTGTAGCTTGAAATTTGACAAACAGCATTTGTAAGGACATCGCAATTTTCTAAAGTCCAATTCCAAAATCCATCTACTCATATCAGATTCCTTGTATCTGAAATATCCAGCAAACATAAGAAAGAAGGAAACTATGGCTTTGGCCAAGTTAGTCCCAGTAAACCAGGCCAAGAATGACTGCAACATGACCTGACTGACTGAAATCATATACCAAACACTGGTCGCAGCAGTAGTTAAAGCAAGATGAAAATAACATGATGGGAGCAGGAAACATCTTCACGGGCCTAGGGGCTCAACTGAGGTTATGGCTTCCACTGAGAAGCGATGATTTATACATTGTGGTTTGATAAAGTAATATTTTGTTTGTTTTACTGCACACACATACACATAGCTTCAGGACCAAGATAAAATGGTATAGAAATACATCCTCGAGAAATAAAAAGAATATTTTCTAAACCGCTGGGGGGAAAAAACAGCTAAAGGAGACATGCAGCTCCAATAAGTTATTTTAAGATAAAAGCAGATCTTGCGTTTGGAAGAAATTATCCAACAATATACACTTTATTCCCCTATCACGCAATCACAGTTTGTTATGTGGTAATTACATGGCCCATCCTGCTCTTAATTACATTCAGGGCAAATGGTTGGGTTGATTTGTGTATTCTGCATCAAAAAACACAGACAAAAGTTCATCCACGAGCCAAGATATTATATTTATCACTGAGTTTTGGGAGCTGAAACTTGTTTTTTATCCCAAGATGCACTTTCCAACATTCCAGATCATGAAAACCTTTAGACTGCAATTCTACGCACACTTACTTGAGAGTAAGCCCCATTCGATACAATAGAAGTAAGTCTCATTGTGTTAGGCTGGGCGGGAGAGTAAGCTTTGGGATTAGCAACATGTATGTATATTATACAGTACTGCATTTTACAGTATTATAACAGTATTGCATTATACAGTATTGCATCTCACTCAGAAGTGAGAACACATGTATAGGATTGTACTTTTTTTTTATAGTATTTAGTATGTAGGCACACATACATTCAAATTCTATAGGCACTAGAGAAGCACCAGCATATTCATTCAGATTTCATTCTGGGAGCTCATTTTATGTTGGCCACAGCAAATAAACAATTTATACATCTGTAGAATCCAATCTGTCTAAGCTTCCACTCTTGTGGTATTATTTATTCATTTACTGGTAGCTTATTTATATAAAACAATCACATACAGAACATCAAAACCACTACAGGTGGAGTATCCCTTTTCCAAAATGTTTGGGACCAGAGTGTTTTGGATTTTGGAATATTTGCAAATACTTAATGAGATATCTTGGTGATGGTACCCAAGTCTTATTTACACATAAGCACTATGGCATGCCATTAATACAGTGAAAAAATAATGTGTTCAGGGTAACTAAACAGTACAGTAGTATCACCACAATACTTGCATCAGCTATTAAGCAACAGCAACAGCAAACAAACAAAAAGTTTTGGATTTTGGAGCATTTCGGATTTTGGAATTTCGGATATGGGATACTCAATCTGAATTTATACATAACAATCACATATCCTTTGCTGATGACTAGAATTCAAGATGTGACCTTTACCTTCTCCATTTTCAGATGTCAGGATAGAGAGGATTGGGCTTACATTTAGGTGTCAGGATTGGGCTTACAGAGGTCCAATTTAAAGTTCTGTTCAGCACGAGGATGATGAAGAAGGGAGGTACAATCATGATGCCCTTTGATACAGACCTACATATCTCCCTGTACATGTGCAGAGGCCTTGAGACACACATTGACATTTAATTCATAAACTTCAAACAAATTCAGGTTTTAGAAGAATTGTAATCACTGTTCAAACTGACATCAGAAGCCACTGAATTGTCACCTCACCACTGCACACTGGCTCTCCATTTATTGCAACTTAGAAGAATGATTGTGATTTCTGCCTCCATGTGGAAAAAAACATATTTTTGCCAGTAAACCAGTTAAAGATGTGCGCCACTTAACAATGTGGATATGTTCTACATTCCCTTTTTTCTGTTAACACGATTAGGTTGTTAAGTGAACATTCTACCTAATCTAGTGCCTTTGATGTGTAAACAGACACTTCCTGCCAGACACTTGCTGGCTGCACAGGCTACTGGAGATAGAAGCCTCTTCTTTGAATTAAGAGCCTCTCTGCTGTGTAAACAGACACTCTGCTGCAGGCTATGGGAGACTTGATTGCCTCATTAAGAACCTCTTTGTTCTGCTTTGACCACTGTCATATATGTGGTCTGTTGTTAAGCAGCGCACGTCTGCTCTTTGAGAACAAGAGGAACAAACAGCCCAATTCAATGCATATCTACTCAGAATTTGTCCCATTGTGTACAATGGGGCTTACTCTCAGGAAAGTGTGTATACTATTGCAGCAGAAGAAATCCATCCATATCAGTGGTGAAAAATCTAGTTTTCCCAATACAATAAAGAAACTAACAACATTTGGCACCTACCTGCAGCCTAGGCCTTAATTACTGGTCTTTTCTGCTCACTGCTGCTCAGGTTTCTGCTCACTGTTGCTCAGTTTGGCTCTGCCCTGGGCCCCTAACTTCTGTTTATGTTGCAAACTGTGTATCGACCTATTGCTAGAAAGTAAGAGGGAAAGGCCAAGCCATACAAGCTTTGATTTACTTACCATCGAAGATCTTGTACTGGGATGTTAAGTTTGCTTGTGCTGAGCGAGTTGCTTCTTTCAACATGCTTTCAAATTCACTCCTACTCTTGTTGGCAAAGTTCTCCTCCATCTCACTCGTACAACAAGTGTAGCCTTGGGGGCAAATCCTCAAGTGTTCCCCTGAGAAAAAAGAAAGGGAGAAAAAACAATGAATTTCTACTAGTAGGCAGGGGAGGGTGGGGTGGTAAGCTTTAGGCTTAGCATTGTGTATGTATATTATATAGTATTGCATTCTTCAAAATTTCCCCTTCCTGTCATATATTTATCCCCCCCCCTCTCAATAAAGCTGTATTACACTGCACTCATATTCTTGTCTTTCGTATCCTTATTTTGTGCCAATCTGTTGAGGTGCGTCACAAGCCATTTCACCTAGGTGCCTGCACACACAGTCAAAATTCCCCCATGTGTATGTTACGCATGTCTTAACAGCACCCCTAGTAACAGAGCTGCCATCAGAATCTACACACTCCTCCAAGCATATACCTGTCAACACTGGGGGCTTTAGGGGTCACAGAATCATAGTATACTAGAGCTGGAAGTGTCCTTGGAGATCAACCCCTGCTCAGCACAGGCAACTACAGCATCCCTGACAGATGGCCAACCAGTCTCTGCATGAAACCCTCCCAGGAGGGAGACCTCACAGCTGCACAAGGCAGGCTGTTCCCGTGCCGCGCAGCATGGTCTTGGAGGCGAAGAGTCTGCCTTACTCACAAATCCCTGTGTAGAATGTGGTTGGCTGGAGAAGGTTGGCTGGAGAGATAAGTGTTTAATATTTGGCAGTAACAGGGTAATAAGCTTATAGCTGCCTGGATTCCCTTTTCTCTGAATCACAACAGGAACACCAGACTGCCATTGCTGTGTATCCTTATGACCCACCTGCTGCTTCCTTTCTGCCTCTTCCTGGCATGGGCAGCAACTGCTGGGAGGCAGCAGGTGGACAGAACAGCAGATGCTCTAAGGATGGACTTCTGCCAGTTGTTCTGAGATCAGTAAGAAGCCACAGGGGAATCACAGTCTCTCTCTCTCTCTCTCTCTCTCTCTCTCTCTCTCACACACACACACACACACACACACACACACACACACACACACAGTAGTAACCACATATGTTGTCCTGAAATGTTCTGGAGTCTTCCCTGCATTGGGAAGGAGGAGAAGCCATTAAGGCAATAATAATCCACCATCTTCCGAGGGATACCAGGGAAATGTTACTTATGACAACTTATAACAACTACCAGATCCTTGTGGCTAGAAAACATTAGCCACTTGGAGAAGGGTTGACATTGCTTGGGAACCATTTTCAAAATCTTTTCTGTCCAAAGTATGAAAAAAAGAAAAAAACTGTGAAAGGTGGCAAACGGAAGATGGAAGGGGAATTATATTTTGCACATAGGATGTACACATCCAAAACATACAGTACTGTTAAAAATGCAACACAGTTGCCAGGGGTTATAGGCTAAGGAGGTCCCAAACCATTAGTGGTGCATATAAAGATTTCCAAAGGTGGCATTTCCCCCCCCCCCAAAAGTGACAAGATAAACCTTCCCCCCTCCCCCCCAAAAAATAGAGACAAAGAGACAAAATGTAAAGAATTCTCATGATGCCCCACAAAATGTACTTCTTTGCCATTGGCTTTCAGTTTTAATCTACAAATCTATCTTTTCAAAAAGCCTCAAAGAAATAGCATCAGCCCTCTCAGGAAAACTCAATATTTGCCCCCACTTACTTTGGGGCATCTATTTGGCATTCAGCATCACAGCATTTCAACTCAACAGGAGAGCAAAGTTTTCACAGTTTCTCTTTGCAATTCAAATTTATTGCACAATGTAAGGGAAAATGGTTTTCAAAGACATCTTTTAGTTTTCTGATCTGACCCTATGGTGATAGCATTCCCTGTCCTTTCTTAAAACTTTATTGGCTGTTTGGGAAAGTATGAACTGAACTCTGGTTTTGCTTGCCCAGAATTTCGTCTTGATCACTGGGCTTTGTCAGTTCTTCTTCACTGAAATGGCACTAACAAGGAAACTGGAGTGGTAGGAATATATGACAAGCCCTGCTGGGACAAGCTATGGGTCAGGCCAACTTGCCCAGCATCCCGTTTCCCACAGTGACTCCTGGTTCTAGTACTGTGAGACGGGGGAAAATGTCTCCACTCTCTCCACACCATGCGTAATTTTATATATCTCAAGCATGTCCCCTCCCCCTTAATCAACTTGTTTTTTCCAAACAAAGAAGTCCCAAATATTGTATCTTCCTAAGGAAGGAGCTCCAGCCCTTTGATCATGCTGGTTTCCCTCTTTTGCATATTTTCCAATTCCTCCATCCTTCTTGAACATTTGGAAGGATTCCAATTTCAGTTGAAATACAGATTTGCATAGGAGCGTTATAATGTTAGCCATCTTATTCTCACTCCAGTTTGGCTGTACTTGTCGTAAGAGGCGACTAAGGATGGAGGCCACCAGGTAGATGAGGCTTGTCAGCCTGGGAAAGCAGCTCATCTAAGAGAAGGAAACTCTGACCTCAAACCTCCACTGCCTTGTGGCTACATCCAGTTATGGAAAAGGCTTCAGGAGTCAACCTCGAGGCAAAATCCGGAGCCGGAGTCCCTGAGGCAGTTTGCGGCTGAACACAGTCACGCTCTGGCAACTCCTGCGGTGCCGCTGGAACCAACCATATTGGCTTCTGCCTTTCCATTGAACCATTTCAGCAACATGGAGAGGGGGGATCTGCTGCATGGGTAACAGTCTATCCTCCATACCCACTTTACCCAGGCCTCGCGCACTGGAGAGGACACTAACCACCATTCAGAGCGCGATACCATAGTCTTTTGAGACTGAAGGTTGCCAACACAATTTATTATTATTATTATTATTATTATTATTATTATTATTATTATTAACAGTATTTATATACCGCTTTTCAACTAAAGTTCACAAAGTGGTTTACAGAGAAAAAAAATCAAATAACTAATGGCTCCCTGTCCCAAAAGGGCTCACAATCTAAAAATGAGTCCTATTTGTCTTCTTCACAGCTGTTGTACACTGGGCTGACATCCCCTCTTTTGAACCCAAATTTGTCTTTGTTGGACTTCCTTGAAAACACATGTGCTGAATTGGATAAGATCACGGTTGCTATCCCCTGTCACTTCAACAACACATCTTGCACTAGCCCTTGAGCGTCACAAGGATTTAGCCTACAGTTATCTCTCCTCTGGTTGTTTTTAAGGCCAACTATCATAGGGCAGTCATTTCATGTATCTAGAAAGATACGTCTTGTCACAGCCTGAACATATATTCATGTGGTCTCTATAAGGGTGAAGTCACCCATTTTCTCCTTTTGATGCCATCCTTAGTTCTCTCTCAGTCAAGACTACCACCAGTATTTTGATCAGGAGGTCAATACCATATCCTGAGCACTAAATTAGTATTTGGGTCTGGTTACTCCCAGTGATTTTGTGGTCTGGTCTCATTGAGTTTAGTAGATTGTTGAATTCTATGTCCTCTTTGACATGCAGAGCTATGCCACCCCCAATACCCCCTTCTGTCCTTTCCACAGAGCTTGTATCTTGGGATTTATCCCACTGGTTCTCTCTATTTCACCAGGTTTCCATTAAGCCCACTATATTTATGTCCTCCTGTGCAACCATGTACTCCAGCTCTTGACTCAGAGGCTTTTAACATTTGCATATAAGCACTGATACATTGCATCCTCTTCCAAATGTTTCTAGCATGTGCCTTTTCCCTTCCAGCCTTTTAACTCCTTGATCAGCTGTCCTGTCCTATCATATATCAGTTAGGACAGACAGAAGAAAATATTTCTTTACACAGCATGTAATTAGTTTGTGGAACTCTTTACCACAGGAAGTAGTGATGGTATCTTGCCTAGATGCCTTTAAGAGGGGATTGGACACATTTCTGGAGGAAAAAATCATTACAGGTTACAAGCCATAGTAGGTATGTGCAAGCTCTTGGTTTTAGAGGCAGGCTGCCTCTGATTGCCAGATGCAGGGGAGGGCACCGGGACGCAGATTGTGTCTGTTGTCTTGTGTGCTCCCTGAGGCATTTGGTGGGCCACTGTGAGATACAGGAAGCTGGACTAGATGGGCCTTTGGCCTGATCCAGCAGGGCTTTTCTTATGTTCTTATATACTCATTTCCCTGTCTCCTTCTATGATTGGGAGCATTTACACCTTCGTACTTTACAGAGAATTTCACCCAAACCGGATACTGTCCAGCCCCTGTCGACTTTCCATCAGGCGTCTGTTTAAAAGTTTCTCTGCAGTCTTTTTGATGTTAAGTGCCAGCTGATTCTATTTCAATTTAAGCAGAATCCATCCCTTTTTCACAGACTCACCATGTCCCAGAACATGCCCCAATATAAAATCCAAAGCTCTCCTTCCGATACCATTGTCTCAGCCATGCACTGAGACCACTCACCTGTGCATATCTAGCTCATTCAGCACACAAAACAGCATTTCCAAAAATGCTACCCTGGAGGTCCTCACCTTCAATATCCTAAAGCTACCTAAAATTTGGCTTCTAGGTCCACTCAACTACATTCCCCAATGGCACTGGTGCCAATGTGAACCATAACTACTGTCTTCTCCGTAGCATTGTCTATAAGCCTAATTTTTGCACCAAGTAATGAACCAGGCATGCCTGCATCATTCGGTCTACATGCAAACCCATCTCTCTATGTCCCTAATGGTTGAATCACCCACTACTAGTCCCCCCCCAACCATGGAAGACAATCCTTGGCATGGGAGAATATGACCTAATCATTCAATGAACAGATCTCTTCAAAAGGCTCTTTACAACCCTTAGCACGACATCTTCCTTCCCAGAGATTCTCACTCTTCATGACAGCAGCAGAGCTGTCAGCCCAGGAGTGGGGTGCCTCTATCACAACTCCGAAGGTGTGGAGGTTCCCTTTATTTTTTGTCCAGAACTATGTAATCTACCAAATAGGTAGCAACCTCCGCTCTGGGACTGTAGCCAGGATCTCACAATGATTAACAGTCAATGATCCTTGGGGCAGGACAACTATTTCCATTTCCGAGGCCACAGCTGACTAAGCAAAACCTCAATGCTGACCGCAATGAAATATTCTGAGAACAGTCAAAGAAAAGGATTAAAGAGAAAGGATCACAGATACTGGTGTGAAATAGTTCTCTCTTAGCCACAGGGCTTTTTGTTCATTGATTTCTAATTTGGACAGGAATTCAGAGAGAAGAAGATTGCCAGCCTGCCTCTTGATACGAAAGAAAAGCGAACCCCTCAGTAATTGGGTCATATTTTCCTCTTCAGATACAGATGATACTCCAGAAGGAGTCATCACCTTCAAGTGAGTAAACGTTTCAACTCAGGCCTTTCTGCAAATCTTTGACCCCCCATTGGAACATTCTGATCTTCAAATCTGTATGATATACCTCAAGTATATACCCCAAAATCATGCATCATCCCCTGCAAATATTGGCATTCCCTCAAATTTTGCTTAATGCTTCTAACTTCCCCAGGCTTGAGAAGTTCCAAGGGGAACACTGTCCACTATACTTTCCTTTGGAGGAGATTGCACTGAAGACTGCTGTGTAAGGTTTGCTATATTTCTAAATATACAAGCAGAGCATAGAGGAAAACCATCACGAGTTACAAGCCATGATGTGTATGTGCAACTTCCTGATTTTTGAAATGGGCTATGTCAGAATGCCAGGTGCAAGACAGGGCACCAGGATGCAGGTCTCTTGTTGTCTTGTGTGCTCCCTGGGGCATTTGGTGGGCCACTGTGAGATACAGGAAGCTGGACTAGATGGGCTTATGGCCTGATCCAGCAGGACTGTTCTTATGAAAACAAACACTCTAGAACAGGGAGTCAAACTTGTTTCATACAGCAAGCCAAATAGCATTCACAGTGCCTGCTGAGGTCCAGGAACTGCCATTAAGAAGGAACTGATGTCATTAGGCAGGTGATGATAAGAAATAAGCACTTTTAGGAATTCAGCTGCAAATGACAGAAGAAAAAATACTGTATGCAAATCTTGATCATATTTTTTAGATATGGGTGAGTTCAATTATCACACGGGACCAGGGTGACCAGATACAATGGAAGACAGAGTGCTTATACCTTTAACCATTGTATAGGAAGGGGAATTTTGGCAGGTGTGGCTCTTTAAAGGCTTTCTTGTTGATTTGAACCTGCCAAAATTCCCCTTTCTATACAGTGTTTAAAGGTATAGGTACTCTGTCCTTCATTGTATCTGGTCACCCTGCACGGGACATCCTTTCGGCAGCACCACTTCTGCCAAGGCAGCACTATGCAGCTCAGCAGCTGAGAGGTGCTCTGCAAAGTGATGCTTCAAGCAGAAGCGGCACTAATAAAAGCGCAGCCTGCATGATAACTGGGTTCTCCCAGTGCCTTGACACAGGGCCTAGGAGACGGGATAAAGGGGGTAATTTGTACCTGGACCCATGGTCAGAAAGGGGGCCCAGGAGTCAAAGGAGGGGGCCCAGAAAGTTCCTGGGATCTTGCATTTTCCTATCTCACCTGAATTTGCTGCATGATGCTGGAAGCTTAGCTGCGGGCATGCAATAGCAACTGCAGCTGCAAGCCATACACACCAGGCCCAGGAATGCATCTATGACCCTCCTTAACACAGTGTCAAATCTGGGAAGGAACAGGTCTGCTATTGTAGCTCTTTGGCTTGTGGATCCAATAACCATGGAGGAGTGTATAGGAGCTCAGGGACCCAACTGTGGGGCTACAGTGGCTGCAGAAGTTCATTTTGGTGCACACAACACACTGTCCATTCTAGTGTGAACCAAAATATGAAGATGCTAATTTTCTGCAGTGGCTTTTCTATATTTCAAAGATTTTAAATAGCCTGGTAGACCTAGGCTTCAAAGATTATCCTGTCTGTCAGCACCCTCACCCTGCCCTTTTTTGCCCTCCCCTTCTACCTACTTCATTGCCCCCCTCCCCCTTTGGGAAGGGGCCGAAAATAAACTTTGTACCCCCTGATAAAATTCCTATCAGAGGCCCTGTCTTGACAGCTTCTCCCTTTTATACTCTTCTTGGTTTGCCTTTTCCCCCATACTGATCCTCAGCTTCTGAGGCCTGTTTCTCCCTCCCAGCACTTTGGCAGAAGTGGTGCTGCTGAGAGGGCTGCCTGCAGGATAACTGGGCTCTCCCAGTACTACCCTTTTTGCTTCTAGAAATCACTGCACAATGAGAAAGGCGTCCCCAGCGCTTACTGTTCCACTGGGGAGCTATCCTTCCCCGCCACCAATCTCCTCCAAACCGCACTCCAGCCTGTCGTGCCCATCCAGAAATCCAGGCACAGTGGCTGCTGGGGCGTCGGAACCCAGAAGTGGTGGGATGGAGCTCAGTTTGGGGGAGATGGGCAGCAGGGAAGGATGGCTCTTCTGTGGAATGGTAAGCGCCATGCATGCGGGAGAGAGAAAAAGCAGGGTATTGGTTCAGGCCCATGGGCCAGAGTCTGGTAAGCCCTGCTCTAAAAGATATCCTAGAAAGCAACTTAGGCAGACCTACCCCCCTAAGGATGCACTCCCAATTTCAGCTAGAAGTTCTTGTATCTCTCTGTCCCTTCTAACATTCAAAGTGTGTACACAGACAGACACCTCAGATGGAAGAGTGTTGCCATCACTAAGCTCTAATGACTCTTTCAAAAACACAGAGTGATTCCCAATGACCAGAAGACTTTATAGTCGCCTGCAAACAATTCCTCTCTTTCATGAGACAACATATAAATAGGATTGTTTATGTTGCCTGCCCAAGAAATCAATTGTATAACAAATTCTGAGCCCTGAAAACATTAATGCAAAATAAATTAAACAATAAATTATTGTACTTGTGTATTTTCATAAAGGAGTTCAAATTTACGTATTTTAATCTCAACTTTCCAATTTGACTTTTTGTATAAATTGGGACTTTCTTCCTAAGCAATGGTGAAGAGATAGAAACAATAGTATTTGGGAAGGAAAATTTGAACAACAGTCATGGGAAGGAAACATTACCAGTCAGGCACAGAATTGTCATCCTCTGACGTCTGGAATATTCTGTCGACACTGAACATTTTTTAAACATGCCCTCAGAACCACAAAACATAGAAACATGCTTTTAAACAACAACAGGGGCAAACACTCAGTCCATTTTCTTGTAGACCAATTTTGTAAGCTGCTGAGTCAAGGAAGAGAGTCCCATAAGCTCTAACCTGTAACAACCTATACTTGTCACTGCTGCACCTATGCTTCCCCCTTCAACCCTTGCACTGCTGTGGTGGGGAAGGAGCAGAGATTGCACTTGTCCAGAAACATAAGGGGCATTTGGCTTGCTAGAGCCAGAGTTCAAATCAGAGCTGTGCTTGTCACAATGGAAAATAAATGAGAGAATGCCACAGAAAGGTGAAGCAAGGCAGTTTTTAATTCGAGGAGAGAATTTCAGCTGCTGCAGCAGAAATCCTCAGTTACGCTGCTACAGTTTAAGCTGATTTGTAGGATCAGGATGTTAAACTGCAGCTTTCAAGTCACAGCAACTTAGTGACTCCCTGGTATTTACGTGTTATGCTTTCATGAGGCACTTTTGGGAGAGATTTCTTGAAAAATCATACAGCAATTCAACTGGGTTCAAATGGATCTACTCCAGGGTAAGTGATTTGCTATCCACAGTAAGGTTTTTGGAAGGAAGCAATAGGCCTGATCAGTGAATGCTTCTAAGAGCCTGACTGATCATTGCTTTGGCTTTCTATAGTTGAACAGAGTCCAACACTCAATCTATCAAATCTACTATCTGTGCCTAATATCTGTATACAAGAATTGAGAGGGGAGGAGAAGAAAGCAAAACATTTTAGTCCACAGGTCAAGATCTGATAGCAAGTTGTTTTGATCTGTCTGCCAAAGATATCTGAAATTAACCCACTTGTTTCTTTCATTAGTGTAAGGATGAGAGAGCATCCTTCTAAGCATGCCTAACTCCTACTCATGTTAGAAAAAGTCAAATGCTGACACTGATAGGAAAGCAGAACTGTTAACACTGGCATATCTAGTAAATGCAATCCGATTGGGGATTGGATTTGCCTGGGGGCTGGGGATAAGCCCTCAGTTTGGCTGTACTTGTCGTAAGAGGCGACTAAAAAGCCACTGGGTAGATGGGACTCATCAGCCTGGGAAAGCAGCTCATCTGAAAGAAGGAAAACTCTGATCCCAAACCCCCAATGCCTTGTGGCTACATTCAGTTATGGAAAAGGCTTCAGGAGTCAACCTCAAGGAAAAATCCAGAGCTGGAGTCCCTGAGGCTGTTCATGGCTGAACACAGTCACGTCCTTGCAACTCCTGAGACGCCGCTGGAACCAACTGTATTGGCTTCTGCCTTTACATTGGACCATTTCAGCGATGTGGAGAGGGGGGATTTGCTGCATGGGTAACAGTCTATCCTACATATCTACTTTACCTAGGCTTCGCGCACTGGAGAGGACACTCTGTTCCAGAACCACTATTCAGAGCGCGGTACCATAGTCTTCCAAGACTGAAGGATGCCAACACATCAGTGGCTACAGGCATCAAGGCATGTGTTTCATGGGACAAGCAGAATGCCAAAACACAATGAAAACATTCTTCATAAACGCAGATGACAAAACAAAGTAACATTTGGGGTAAAAAACCAAATCCCTTGCGCTTGAAATCTTCTCACCTTTCCCTTTAGCCCAACCCAAACAGATAGACACACACACATCACTCAGAAAAACTGATTTTGTGTATGGCCAGCTTTATCACCAGGACAAGTTAAAGCTGCAATCTTATATACACCCTTACATGAGAGCAAGTACCACTGAACACAATAGGACTTACTTCTAAGTAGACATGCATCAGAGTGCACTGCCAATCCACTTACTACACACTACACACTACAGATTCATAATTGCTATCATCTTCTGAATGAGCAGTAGAAGCCCTTACGACGGAGAGCCATTGCTTCAGTTTAGAAACCCAATATGGATACAGAGTTATCCACGCTTCTCATTTCTAACCACCCTACTTCCTAAAAAATGATAATAAGCATAAAACCAACATTAAAAATTTAATGGAGAGCTATACATTTAACAGGCATCATAATACAGTGTGTATTCCAAGTCCCTTTGGAATTAATGGAGCTTGGACTTAAGTTAGTCACAAGCAAGTCCCACTCATCCAACTCACTTAGATACAATTCTAAATTTCTAATCTACAGGCCATAGACAAGATTCATGTTTACTTAATGTTTTCATATCACTTTTCAATGAAAAAGACACCTAATTTATTTGTTTATTTATTTATTATTTATTTTATTAATTTGTACTCCGCCTTTTTGCCCAACGGGCACACAAGGCGGCTAACAAACAATTTAAAAATACAACATGAAAAACAGTTAAAAACAGTTTACAATGATTAAAAAGCTAAAAACAAAACAAACCCCGTGAATTTTCATATAAAAAGCAAGAACGTCAGCCAGCCTGTCAACAATTAAAAGCTAACATGGCAAAGACAAAGAAACAAAGAAAACAAAGAAATACTGTACAACACAGTAGCGTACCTGGGGGGGCAATAGGTGTAAATGTCCCAGGTGCCACTCCTCAGGGGGTGCCACCTCCAGCCTCCCCCCACCTACCTTTTTTTTTTTTTTTTTTAAGAGATAGAAGCTGGCAGCTCTGCTGGTTTTTTTTCTTTTTTTAAAAAAAAAACTCTCCTGATGAAGGAGGGGGCGGCCTAGAATCATGGCCAGAGAGGCAGTGAGTTGCTACGCGACTAGGCCTAGGCAAGAGGAGGAAAGGGGTGGCCTAGAAAGGCAGTGTGCCATGAGTTGCAACTTCTGGTGTGCTGCCATTTTAGGCTGCCCCTTTCCTCTCCTCCTATAAAGGGGGAGGGTGGCTTAGTCCAGCTATGGATTATGGCCAACAAGGAGGAATCACAGCCCCTTTCCTCTCTTCCTATAATGGAGCAGAGGACTGGGGCAGCCTAGTCCAGTTCTGAATCGCGGCTGGAGAGACAACTCACTGCCTCTCCGTCTGCAATTCTGGGCTGCATCTTTTGTCTTCTTAGAGGAGATGAAAGATTCTGCCCAAACCAACATCATACCTTAAATCAGGGGTGCTCAATAGGTGGATCGTGATCTACCGGTAGATCGCGAGGCAAAATCAGTAGATTGCGGAGCCCTGTGTCTCCAAACTGTTAATATGTCAGTTACTGACATATTTAGCTAAACTGACACTGAAACTGACAATTTAGCTGCTCTTCAGGCATGCAGCAACAAAACTGACGAAACTGACTAGACTCCAGCAGGGGCTCCATACATTAAAGGGGGCGTCTGTCAGACGCTTCCTTCCCCCCTGGTAGATCTCCGGGCCTTGCTGGGTTTCAAAGTAGCTCTCGAGCCAAAAAAGTGTGAGCACCCCTGCCTTAAATGGTAGCCACTCTGGGCATGATTCTGCACTGCTCTGGGCCACACCTTTCATCTCCTTGGAGGAGAGGAAGGGGGGCAGCCCAGAGGGGTGCAGAATCATGCCAGGAGTAGGCTTGTGCTCCTGGCACAATTCCAGAAGCAACTGCAGTGACATAACGGCATCACTGCAATTACTTCCAGGTCATGAGCGGGGGGGGGGGGGATGACGAAATGGCAGCCCTGGGTGCACAAAAGACCAGGACTACCACTGGTACAACAATACCTGTAGCATTACAAGTGTCATACACCTTCAAAACAAAAATCTGCCCAAAATTCCCCAAGCATTTATCACACCAAGAATATGTCAGAACAGACACAAATAGGATTCCTGAATTTTGCAAAGCTCTCCAGAACTTCACCACAATCCATTTACCCAGTTCTTGCAGATTATGCTTCCATGTTAAATAATGCACATCTCTAGCTGTCCACTGGCCACCTCTTTGTACATGGTTCTACCACTGGTGTCACTAGGGGGTGCGGGCCACACCAGGTGACTCGCACTGGGGGAGGACGCAGTAACATCGCGGTGTTAGGAGCTAACTCATCATGCCATACACCGTTGGATGTGGAATTTCCAGCAGAGTGCAATGCAAAAAACAGAACTGAAATCGCTCCTTTCCTTCAAAAGTTATGACCAAAAGACCGGAAGGAAAAAATGCATGGAGCCCTATGGAAAGTAAAAGTGAGCCGTAACGTGTTTACACATGAGTAGGCGCACTTGCCATAGTCTGTCGGAAAGGGCAGGCTAAGAGGAAATCAACAACACCACAATGGTCCCGATCCAATGAATGCAGAGCCATAAAAACACCCGAGAAGCTCCCCCCTCCCAGCTGCAAGTCTGAGCCCGAAACAAAGCCATGTGGTCACATTTACTCACACGTAGGTGGACTTGCCTTAGTCAAGGTAGGCTGAGAGGACTCCAACGAGGTCAGAATGGTCCTGATCCAATGAATGCAGCCCCCAAAAACACAGAGTAGGAGGTCCCCCCTCCCAGCTGCGAGTCTATGGAGCCCTATGGAAAATGAAGCAGCCACATGTCGCATTTACTCATGAGTAGGCAGATGTGCCTTGGCTGGTGGTCAGACCAGGCAAAGGGGAATGTGAGGACACCAGAATGGTCCCGATCCGGTGGAGCTGTAGTGCAACAAATGTCTAGAGGCAGCCTCCCCCCCCCCCCACTAAAAAGAACAAAAAAGTGACTTGAACTGGTAAGGGGCATGTTTTCTATTTTGCATTTGCAAAGCCAGGTGGGTCTTTAACTTGATATGCTTGAAACAGAAGAACTTTAAACTGGGTGCTGGGAGGGCTGGAAATCTCACTGATTTTTTTTTTGGGGGGGGGGTTATTGTAGGGTTACTACAGAGTAAGCTCCATTGACCATTATGGGACTTAATTCTGAGTAGACATGCATAGGATTGGGCTCACAGGCTGCAATTCTACCCACACTTTCCTGAGAGTAAGCTCCATTGACCACTAAGGGACTTACTTCAGAGCAGACATGCATAGGATTGGGCTCACAGGCTGCAATCCTACCCACACTTTCCTGAGAGTAAGCCCCATTGACCACAATAGGACTTACTTCAGAGTAGATTCACTTGGTGGAACAGGACTGACTTCCCCTTATTTAATTATTTTATTTTAATTTAATTATTTATAATTATTTATTTTAATTTGCTTGATGATGTCACTTCTGGCCATGACATCACTTCCAATGGGTCCTGGACAGATTGTCATTCTAAAAAGTGGGTCCCAGTGCTAAATGTTTGAGAACTGCTGCAATAAAGTGTTAGTAAGTTGACATGGGGTGTGTGTGTGAGAGAGACTCTACATGTTTTCAAAATCACTAAAATCAGAGCTTGGAGGAATAAACCATCATGTTATATATCAATCAATGTGTAATTTCATGCAGAATGCAATGAAACAAACTACACTGAAATATCTGTGTTATAACAAAGGGTACAGCCAAAAAACCAGTGGGGCGTGGGGCAATGGTACATCACCACGCCCACCTGGGGCGTTGCCCTGCCCACTACATGGGGTGATGCGCAGTCTTCCCGCACTGGGTGACTCGAATCCTAGTGATGCCACTGGGTTCTGCCATGTGTGCTGAGAAATGCAAATCAAATTAATTTGCAGGATATGTTTGCATTTTTGTTTCTTAAGGCCTCACATACTGCTGAATTCCTTCAGCAAATCAAAAAGCTCTTGGACAGAATAGGATCATCCACTGATCCAAGAATACTCTTACTGCAAAAACCCTACTTTTTACATGTCAAAGCTACAGCAGATACGGCCTTCTCTCTTCAGTGGCCAGGCTGACACAAAATGCTAGGCCTGTGAGGAATCCTCTATTGTTTGTTCAGCTGCATCCATTTGTAAAATATTGGAAGACTCTAGTCTCTGCAAAGATTCTCCAGGTCAACAGTGCCCAGATTCATTGAGAAACTGGAACATCTATGCTTCAGCCCATAAGGATGGAAACATTTGCATGGCAGAATTAATCAACAAGGACGAAGGAAGCACATGCTGTGGAAAAGCATGCTCAGTGTATGATTGATAAGATAGAGACGGTTTTAAGACAACCGACTACAGGTGTATTTTTTCAGCAGCAAATTCCTTGGAGGAGATTTCTGAAAATTGTCAGCAAATGTGGATGGCATTCTTGACTCTTACCAAAATGATCCCATCCAAGAAAAGCAGTTTATCCCACATTGCTAGAACTGTCAGTTTGGATACATCCAAAAATCCTGACACTTCTGAGTGGGGCCAGCTGGTGTCACAAGGCTGCCAATCCTTAAGAAATGGGGGAAACGGAATCTGGTACTAGTGCAGAAGCCCACAGCATAGGGATAGAGCTCCATGGCAGCCCTCAAAGTCCAAAGTTTAACATTTGCCACCCCCCCCCCCTTCTGAGGGAAAGAAAAAGATGTGTCGTTTTTGGGAAACTGGCAACTCTGCCCACTGACAACATAAAAATAGCTTCCAAATTAAATGACAAGGACAACAGTCACCCCTTTACATGAACTTGCACCAATAATGTTGAGCAAATAAAATAGAAGAAGTAAATTAAGACAGTGGCACCTCTAACATGACAAACAGCATCATGGGTAGTAAAAGATACAGGGCACGCTTCCTTTCTTGTTGGCATCCTTCAGTCTCAGAAGACTATGGTATCGCACTCTGAATAGTGTTCTGGAACAGAGTGTCCTCTCCAGTCCGCGAAGCCTGGGTAAAGTAGATATGGAGGATAGACTGTTACCCATGCAGCAAATCCCCCCTCTCCACATCGCTGAAATGGTCCAATGGAAAGGCAGAAGCCAATACGGTTGGTTCCAGCGATGTCGCAGGAGTTGCCAGAACGTGACTGTGTTCAGCCATGAACTGCCTCAGGGATTCCGGCTCCGGATTTAGCCTTGAGGTTGGATTCATGCTTCCTTTGAGGAATTAACAACAGACATGGTACAGTATCCAAGACGACTAGTCATATAGCAATTTTGGCTGTGGAAATTCTGCACAATACATTACAGTTGTTTAGGGGCCCAATCCTGAACCGTCCCAGGGCTGGCACTAAGCTCCAGTGCTGGGTGCTGTAAACATGCCGTAAAGCACGTTTATGATATCCGGAGAGTAGGGAGTGCTGGTACTGGGCCTGCCCCAGTCAGGTGCTGGGTCCAGTGCTGATAGGAGGAGGATGTGCCACCATAGGGGGTTAGTGAGACCTCCAGGCGTCAGGGAGGCCTGTGGGGGTGGGTCGAACGAGGGCAGAACGGGGTAGGAACTGGGGCAGGAGGGGATGGGACCAATGGAACTCCAATGGATTCTGAACTCCGTGTCATTCCAGAAGGCCTAACATGGAGGCTCTTGTATCTGTGCTGGCAAAATAACCAGCACAGACATGAGGAGACCTATTGCCAGGGCCGGGGTTTTGCTTAGGGGAATGGGACAAAAGTCCCCTCTCCCCAAGGAGACTCCCAGCAACTTCCTGGTGCCCACTGGATATACAGTGGCAGCCGCTTTGGTGCGAATGCGCCAGCGGGAGGCGGGAAGCATAGCATTGGGCTGTAAGTTCATACTGAGTTTCTGGCCAGTTAACTATCCATAGTCCCCTCCCTTTCTCAAGTAGGGAGGGGGATCCCAGCCACGGGAACCGCTGGCTGGTGTTGGGAAACACCAGCCAGCCCTTGCAGACCTCAAGACCTAGCACATGGGTCTCCAAACCCCGGCCCGGGGGCCAGATACAGCCCGCGGCCAGCCTCAATCCAGCTTCTTGTCCCCGGAAAGCCTCTGGCCCACTTGGCCAAACATGACTGGAACTGTGCTCTGGTTGCATCTGGAGGGTGTTCAAAGGGCCAGAGAGGTTGAATGAATGAGCACATTCATTCATTTATTCACTCATCTAAGTTCCATCTCTATTTATATAAATTTTATATTTAAATTTTTTCCCAGCCCTCAACACTGTGCCAGATATTTGATGCAGCCCTCTGGCCAAAATGTTTGGAGACCCCTGGCCTAGCATGTTGAGGAGAGTCATTGCTGATTCTCATAAGAACTGTACTTTCAAATGCTTTCTGGCCCTATTTACTGAAGCAGGAGGTCTTAGAAGGCAAAATTCCCATACGCCACAGCAGCAATAGATCTGGATCTTAAAGATGAAGCCTACAAAAGCATTGGCTGGCCATCATTGCCAGTCATCTCTCCCTGCTTTTCAAGGCTAAGTTTTTTGGGGTGAAACGGGAAGGACAAGGGTGGAGCTCTGTGAGGTGAACCAATATTCTAGCTTTCTCTTAGAATTTTTGTTTAAGAAAATTGAGCTCATCAATCACAACAGTTTATCATGGTAGACATGCAGCTGAATGATACGCCATCTTTTATGCGCTGCAAAGTGTAAGAAGATTACTATTCCCCGGGTGTTGCGGCATGGCAAAATTCTCCTTAAAATTCAGCAAAATGTTATTCTAGATGACCTGCTTATCAAGTGGTTGCACACACACTGTGGTAAATTATAACTTGGTAAATGAATAAGGTAGGTATCTTTGAAATAAAATTTGTTGCCCCCCCCCCCCCACACACACAGGGTGAAACAAAGTAGGTGGACAGTAGGTGGAATAGGGTTTGTGTTAGGGTTATACTATATTGATGGTGTTCATTACAACTATGGCGTTTGTGTTATATTATATTGTATTTATTTACTGTCCGCCTACTTTTGGTTCACCCTGTATATCGTATTATATTACATGCCCCATCAGTATAGGGCCCAGTAGAGACTGGCACTGAGTTGTGAACCATGTTTTCATCAAACTTAAAATAACTGCAATATTGTAAAAAGTAATTTTGTTCTCTTGAATTTAAAATGGTGTTTGGATTACTGTGAGCTCTGGGTAGGAAGTAACTCTCATTTTGGGAAATTGTGGTCCTGAATAAGCCCAATGCTTTCTTCCTCAGGCTTGGAAGTTTTCCATACAGCCATACACAAACACAGGTCAGCCTATAGCATACAGTGTAGCAAATGAAAACAAGAACTGCTTCTCCTCCAGCATTCATAAGTTATGTTCTTTGGAAAGCCTTCAGCAAGGAGCTCCAATATGGATGTGTGGAGAGTCATTTCCTACTCAGTTAACTGTGGCAAACATGTTTAATAATACATTTGAATCTTATTTCTCACTGATGTGCACACAGTCTTCCCCCCTAACCCAGGGGAAATAGCTCTGGGGTTATCTCCATGTCATCGTATTAAGCAGCCCTAAGAAAGGAATTCTGCTTAACTGATCGTTTCTCACTTTGCGTCAAGGGTTTTTACGTAAATAAGAGACCAGAACATAAGTAATTTAATATAATTTAACTATACCATTCATAAGACTTTGATTGAGTTATGGGATAGGAAGATCCAGAGTGGTTTGCAACTTTTACAGTGACTAAAAGACTCTTTGTGCAAAATAACTTGTGAGGGGAAGGGGAACTGATAGAAACATCTGTTTAGAAGTGAAATACCCTCAAAATGATTTTGGAAGAAGTAGCAATGGACTGGGACAAAAAGCTCCACTAAGCTCATTTAAGACACAAAGACAAATCTCCCATTGTTATGGCAACACATTGCCCAGCATGTTCCATTTCCAGTCTCAATAAGGAGACTGGAAAAGAAAGCTACATCAGATGTAATTTCACAACTTTGAAAATCAGCACAGTTACTTTCACATCACTCCTTCTACCCAAAGGAAACCTCTAGGTCTGTAGGGCCTTGAAAATTTTCTTCTATGAGGAAGATAACACAATGAGCAGAAAATTTCCCCATGCATTTCTCTTTACAGAAGACAAAAGAAAATCCCTGTACATATGAATATTTGTTTCACAACCTGAAAGTTTTCTTTAGGTTGGTTGTTTGATTTTTATTTTTATTTTTTCATTTTTCCTCAGTTATTTCCATATTGTGACCCAAAAAGTGCTGGAATGAGATCAACATTTTTAAAAGCAGTCTGTACTTCTGTTCCAATCTCAATCAGCAGCAAGGATCATAAGGTGTTTTAGGGCCCAACTGAGCCCAGGGCATCATAAATGTGTCATAAGGTACTTTACCACTGGCATTAGATCTTCAGCACCAAGAAGACTCATCAGGGAGCAGCTGGTGGTATGTTTCTCCACCAGCCGATGGAGTGGCTTTTCAGGACGGGGGGGGGGGGAAGTTGGAACTGGATGGAGGTAGGATTGGGGGGGAGGATTAAGCCCAGAAAGCGGGCTCTGCTGCCAAATCCTATTGCTTCTCCATGCCTGCAAAGCCCTACATGGGCCTCCTTGGTTCTGCACCAGCAAAATAGCTGGCGCTGCTCCAAGGAGACCCACTGGGGCCACCAGTGCTTTACCCATGGTAAGGGAATGAGCATTCCCTATCCTAAGGACACTCTTACGTGAAAACCTCCTTTTGCCTTTCAGTTGTGATTTTATATCTGGTTATGTTACTATGGACTAAAATCATTCAGGCTTAAACTTCTCACACAGGCCAAATTTCCAAAACTCTGGTCAAGCCACAAGCTCATGGTTACAACATCCACCTCTCTAGGAGGAAGAAGTACAACATCCACCTCTCTGGCATAGTAAATCATTGTTTAAGTGTCTCCTATTCATTGTATTGTTTTAACTCAATCACTGCTTAAGTACTCTATGCAAATTTGAACTGCCTTCCTGGGTTACTGTATTGTGTAAGTTCCCCCAGCTAGGAAGCCAGCCATTAATTTTGCTGATAAGGGACATCCTGACTCCAAACCCCCTGCTGGGTGGCAGTATCCCCCAGCTCAGCGCCCAGCTCCGCTCTGTCACAAAAAAACCCTTTTTAAGAGAGGGCTTCCTCACATGCTCTCTCTCTCTCTGGCTCTCCCTCCGTGTCAGAGGGTCCTCCACAGGACTCTCCCCCCCATCCAACTGCTCTACAAGACAGGTAACTATCTGGCGTCTGGAACTTTTCCTTTCTCCCCCCCTTTTTCCCCTCCCCTTCTCTCCCCATCTTTACCAAACTGGGTTTGGCAGACCAGGGACCCCTAAAATCCTTCCCTACAAACCTTCCCTTTTTCTAATTTCCTCGGATACACCAAATACCCTCCACACGCAACCACCGTGAAAGCTAGGTACACTGGATTCAAATACTAGAACCAAGGAACATATACTTACCATTTTTCCATGTGCATTATGTTTACCTTTGTGCTTCTGTAATAAAACTATAATCTTTTAGTGAAAGTTATCTTTCTCCTCTTTAAGCAAAAGGGAATTTCTCTGCATTACGCCGTCTTGTTATCCAGCCTGCAATCCTAAGGTTCCAAAAAGGGTAGTGTAATAATTCCCCCTATACAAAACAGCCCTTTTGGTAACAACTCCGGTGGCTGCCCAGGCCCCTTTGGATACAGCAGCGGCCATTTCGGTGTGGCTGCATAGTTGGACACCAGTGCAACTTAGAATGGGGTTGTTAATTTAGTTGTGTGGGTTTACAGCCAGCCCAAACACAAAGGAAGTCATTCTGCTAATTTCCACTCCATGGCATGAACCAAGACCTTTTACCAGACTTGGGACATTGACTGCTGCAAAATTGTGAGGCTCAAGTGGAAAAAAAATTTCTCTATCCATCTCAAACCACTGTGAAGACGATATTATTTGTCATAAATTACAAGGATGGGATGCACTGCATGAAAGCAACGTAATACTGCAGTTGCTACAACAATGATTTAACTTGCCTACATGTCTGAAATAATAGGTTGGTCTAAATGTGGTAAAGATGGAGGCAAATTTTCAGCATTGTGGAGAGGGGTGAGGTCAGAAATAACTCTCCTAGTTTGAGGAGTGTGCTGAGCCAAGGTCTCCTTTGAAGTCTGTTAGTAATTAGTGTGGTTCAGTATTAGCTACCCTCAGCCTACTCCTTGTTTCCATTATCCTTCTCTTTTCCTAAACCTGCAGTGCCTGGGAAGGGACTGACAACAAGAAAGATTGAGCATAGTAAGCCATCCACAAGATAAGTTTGGAAAAGGAGAAAAAGTCTAGGGAAAGCACTCAGAATGGGTTAGGGTTTTGAAAAATCTTGGAAGAAAGAGCGCATTCCCAGTTGAGACTTCTGCTAATTTCACTCATCTCACGTGCAGATCAGTGGAGGAAGAAAGGTTCAGAAGCAAACCATAAAGAGATGGGAATGTTGAGTTTCTGTAAGGACAGTGGATGCACCACAGTTGAAATACATCTGCTTTGCATGCAGAAGGTCCTAGGTTCCTAGGTCTGGCATATCTAGGTTGGGTAGAGAAAAAAAAATCCTTAGGGAGTCACTGCAAGTATGTGTTAGCAAAACTGACCTAGATGGTTGGACCAATGGTCTAATGCAGTATAAGACAACTTCCTATGACCAAACACTTCGACACACAAGATCAACGTCAAGAAGTACAACCTCAAAAAATTCTACGAAGAAGCCACATTCATTGGGAATTATGGAAACTTGTCATCTGGAAAATTTGAGTGTGGTAGATGAAGTTAGTGAGGATACACAAATACAAATAAAGGTTGAGAGACTGAGCTGGGCCACAAAGCAGAGGCCAAGGTGATGTGCCAGACTGGTGCATAAATATGTTTTGCTATGAGGAATAAACCATGAAGATCTTCTCTGCAAGCCGATTCTAATTTCTAAAAGCAAGAAGAAACTTCACTGAAATAAGTGGAGGCTGCACCCCTGTTTTGCTTGATAGACTGGAGCTTTTGCAAATGATCAGGCTTTAACATTGAAGTAGACTAGCATAAAAAAGAGAAAAAGAAAATCTCTGCTGTGTTTTACTAGGACTTGTCTCTTGAGAATTTTGTAACCTGTAATGTCTTATATTGTTCTCATAAGTATGGATGTTGGCCTCCTCTGATAAAAGTTATAAAGTGAAAAATTATCAAGTGAATAAAATGTAAAGGATCAAGCAATAGATTGGCACAGGTCCACAGGCATATAATGGTTTTTGCTCAGTGAGAAACTGGTGCAGAATATTTAACACTCAAATTACATTCCTCTCAGAAAAAAAGGTATTTTAAGAAACAGCCATTTGAAAATGTAATGAAAATGTGCTGAGTCTTAAAATAAATTCAAATCTAGCCATTCTGCATGGAAACATAGCAACGTACAACCAGAAAATATTGCCAGTACTGGTTGTTTTATAAAATTAGTGTTGGATTCTGCGGGATCCTATATATAACTTTGACAAACAGCTTATACCCTCATTTTGTGGTTAAATCATAGCCATTTGCTCTGCTCCAGCCAGAAAAATGCTTACTGAAATACATGCTCCAGAAGTCAAACGAACAAAGAGAAACAGACCACATAATAAAACAGTCTCCAAACCATCAAACAGCAAAAACATGCAAGTTGTAGCATGATCAGGTCTTGGTAAAATCATGTGGAGAGTAATTAGTGTCTTCTTTCATGACACCATGTAGTTACAGAGTTATGCAGTCAGGGTTTCCACTGGAGGACGTTGTTTTCAGGAAAGTTTATAGCTCAGCTGCAGACTTAACATTGTCCTCCCATGAGACTCGGCAAAGAGGGTTTCCTAGTGCAAGCTAGATTTTGTTTTTATTAGAAACAACATTTTCTTAAATACATTTTTAAAAGATGAAGCCATAAGCTTGTCCTCTCTTGCCCAGCCACTAGTAGGTGCTTTCAGTTTGTTTTTGCAAACTTAGGTTGCTTTGACTTATACCAGAGGCATAAGTACCCAGCAACTTTCATTAAAGCTCAAACCAGCAGAGAACCCATCCCCTAAGAAGTGTCACCATTCATCACATTGCATTGTATCAAGTGCCCAAATCAGTTGGAGGCAACCTAAGAGAACTATTGGTTTGCACAGCAAAAACTTACCTCATCCAGGCTAACATCTGAATCCTGGCTATCTCAAACTCTGAATTAGCCAAATCATGGTCTTCCCCTTCTTCAAAAGGCCCTTTACCAGACAAGCACTGGTGATTACATTAAGCCAGTGACTGCTGCACAGATGGCATGAAAATATGCACTCATTCATCCATCACTGCAGTACCCTCCATCACAGCATTCCTTCTATTGCTCATGGAATCATTGGTATTACTTACAAACTTCCTGAAGTGACCTTGGCAACTCCCATGCAAGAACTAAATAAAGCTTTTGTGTTGCATAGGCTTAATTTGCTAAGCAAGACAGAAGAGCTATCAGGATTCCTTGTAATTTTCCACATGACAAAATTTGAAGAGCAAACTAAACAGAGAAGGGAAAGAAAGGGGGAAAAAAACCTTAAAGTGACCCTCACCCCAGAAACAGAGAACACTACAGAACTTCTGATGGTCTTTTCCTAGGTTTCTGTCAATGAGTAGGGAATTACTCATTAGGACAGTGATTTTCAACCTTTTTGATTTCATGGCACACCGACAAGATGCTAAAATTGTCAAGTCACAGTATCCATTTTGGTTTTATGACAATTGACAGGGCATCTCACACTGCTAACCAGGGGCTCACATCCCCCAATGGCCCTACTAATAAATTACCCTCCCCCAAAGTCCCGTGGCACACCTACAGACCATTTGCAGCACACCAATGTGTCATGGCACACTGGTTGAAAATGGCTGCAATCAAGAATGGTTCTGGGAACAAATGTGTCCCTTTTGAAGCTTTCTGTAGTTTTAGTTTCAATGTTATGAGTGATAGCAGGATAATATTCTCTCTGTGCTACAGAGCTCAGAAAGCTTGAAAAGCTACTTTCCATCTGACATGCATATTTCTTACGCATACCTTTGCAAAGGCCAAAAAAACTCAAAATTGTTCTGTCTTTCCCTGCTCAATTATACTGGAAAGCTCTGGTTTACTTTCTCATTCAGCAATGAACTCTGCCAAGCCAAAATAAGTGGTTGCAGCAGCCAGACCTACTATCTGTAGCTCTGCCCACAGCTGAAATAACTTTGGGATGGAGGTACAGAGACTTAATGAGGTTACTCAAGTTCCAATAAATACAAGCACAGGAAAAAAGAGATGGTTTGCTACCTTGCAGAAGTTCTAGCAGACACACTTCTGACTGTCAAGACTCCCTCTGTGTTTATTTAGCTGTTAGTATTTGTTTGGTTTGATTGGGGAGAAACATATTTATAAGCTTTAATTGAGGGCTGTAAATCACTGCATATCAGCCTGAGAAAGACAGCATATGACTTTTAATAAATAAATATCCTTGGGCAATTTTCTCCTCCTCCTACATGGGTAATCTTCTAATCATTTTGCTTGAATATGGCCTGAATGCTAGCCATTCATGAGCTTCTTAGAAGACATGATCTTAAACATCATGTTTTTAATAATTAGCGTATGATTTTTGGATTCCAAATGGTTGAGGAGTATCTAAGATGGCCTGGGAGTTTTGAAGTTGCTGTTTGGAGGCATCAGCTTACTGAATCAGTGGTATGTCAGTGCTCCTGGCCACTATGCAGTGGGCCTTGCACAATGTGACAGCACTCTGCTAATTGAACTTTGTTGACAGTAACTACAAGGAGGCAAGGAGCATTACATGACACCTTGACTCTCTTGTTCATCATGATACATTGCAGTGGTCTCTGGTACTGGAATAAGCTACAAGCCCCCCCACCCCGTCCATGGCTTTCCAACAATCTAGACATTTATCCTCCCAATAGATTTTAATCCAATTTAATTACTGCTGTTGAAAGCAGTTAAACTTCACATTTCACCTCCAGGATTAGCTTCCACCTTACAAATCACTCCCAAGCCCTCCCACCCTGCCCTCAAGGAGTTCTACATCTGTCTCAATAAGATATTTATAAATAACAAAAACTGCACTTTGATCAGCAGTTGCCTTAAGCAGAAGAGATGCTGAAATTACAGACTTTTGAAGCCACATTTGACGAAGCAAGCAAACGGGAATTTATCTGATCTCCTTTCAGAGGAGTTGCCTTTCAAACATCCTGCTCCTTTTCAACATGATGGGAAGCATTTGCTTTAATTTCCACTCACAGTTCACCTAAGGTATGAGCCAGCTCTCCTACAAGTCAGCAGCAAAACTCCCACTGGTTTCTAAAGGCAGTAGATGTGATCTCCTGGTGTTCTTAAGAGTTCTGATACTTGGCTGCATGGTTAACATTTTACAATGTGCGTTGAGGGATGGTGAAAAATTTCTTAAGTTTCAGTCCCAAGGAAAACGCAGTAATTGTGAAGGAAGGTCACACTGGACTGCAAGGCCAGACTCATCCGAAGTATATCATGCTCCAGCATTCCCCACTATTGAAGGAAAGAAAAGTTATAGCCTCACTATCGATACCTTTGACAAGGAAGGAAAGGTAGAGTTCAAGAAATGCTCCATTCTGACCACCCTCTTTTGTTGCACTGAAGGGAAACTTCCCTATCCAATTGCTTGGCAATGTCACACTTACACACAGGTTTATACCTATGTCTGCAAAAATGAAGGCACGCTGCCCCAGAATTTCTACTGCAAGTCCCTAGCGGACTTTTCATTTCATCCACCAACTTGTTAGTGATAGAGAACCCATTCTGATTAAACCCATATTCATGTCATGTAATGGTTGTGCTAATTATATAATTTTACTGGCACCTCCAGTGGCTAAAATTGGCTTCATTCTACACAATCTGGGTGTGCTAGATAGTTTGGCTGTATTTCTCCTTATAACCAGGCTCACTGTTAGTAGCTTCTGTGAGTTTAGGGTTCCATCTATTGCAGTGGTGTAGCTAGAGGGGGTGCAAAGCACTAAGTTTTGCAGGGAGCCTCACCGCAGTGGGCAAGTGGCCCCTACCCCTCCCCTTTGGAGCCATTCCAGGCAGGAGGAACAAAGCAGAGGCGTCTGCTGGAATGACTCCGAAGGGGAGGGGGAGAGGCTGCTTGCATAACTTAGTGCTTTGCATCTCCTCTCGCTAACTGCTTGATTTAGCAGTTCAAATGAGAAAAACCACCTCCAGCCAACTTGTATGATATTTTTTTTCTTGAAACTTGCAAAACAATCCCTAATGTCACATAAGAACCTTAGCTCATAACCAACACGAAATCCAATAAAAACAGATACACAAATACGCAAAGTCAGATTAAAACAGTCCTAATACCAGTGACGCTAATGCCACAGAAGCCTTTGGAAAAAAGGAAGTTTTGCATTTCCTTCTTGAAGCAAGGAGGCTTCAAGGCAGCTTGGACAAAGGCAGCTTGTTCAACAATTTTGCTCCATTGCCTGAATTCTCAAGGGGCACTGAAGACCAAAAGACGAAGGGTAGTGCATTTCCTCTGCCACATTACAGGACACTAATCCATCACACTGCAGAGCATCATCATGAGAGGGGTCTCCATCCATTGGGAGCTTCCTACTTGCTAGAGTCTGTCAACTGCAGCATCCAATATAACAAAGTAAAGTGATCCAAACAAACATCTTGGCCAGTGGTTCTCAAACTTTTCTGGCCCGTGATGCTTGTGGCCGTTGGCCACAGCTCCCCATTACATCATCTTACCACAGTTACCCCCAAAATGGGGGTGAAGGTGTTGTAATTATACACTAGAAACAAAAAAAAAGACAAGTCAAACCTGTAGCAGAGCTGCCGGCACTCCAGAGTTTGTCAGCAGCACACCTGGAGGGTTTTGGAAAGGGACGGTTTTTTCTTTCTTGTAAGGAGGGGGGAAGTGATGAAATTTGCTGGGGGAGAAGAAGACTTTGTTTTGTGCATATCTGCTAATTGCAAATGATGTGAAACTGAGACGCATTGTTTGGCTGCAGTCCTAACCTCACTTTCCTGGGAGTAAGTCCCATTGAATACAATAGGACTTACTTCTGAGTAGACCTAGCTAAGATTGTGCCCTTTGTCTTATAATAGCAGGCAACTTGGGAAGTCCCCCCCCCCAAAAAAAAAGGAGGCAGGAGGAAAAAGGGGGATGACTGAAAAGGAATGGGTGTTTTTATTTTTTAATCAATTTTTGGAGACAAAGCTTGACTGATCAAGAACAGCTTTTTTTCTTTTTTGAAGGGGGAGGAAAAAGAGAAAGGTGAAGATCCTTGGTCAAGCTGACACAGACCCCAAGCCTATGTAGGTCTACTCAGAAGTAAGTCCCATTTGAGTCAATGGGGCTTACTCCCAGGAAAGTGTGGAAAGGATTGCAGCCACAAAGAGCAAGATTACAACTCATCCCAAAGTAGATGCGGGCTGCTCACATACATACATCCCAACATGCAGATGCCACCCCTATTCCCCCCAGGCAAGATGGAGGAATACAGGCTGGGGCATTTGGACACCCTCTCCCCCCACTAAGAGCAGGCTGGGCTCCCTCCTTCCCAAGCGGAGGGAAGCGCAGCGCTGCCTGCACTTACTGGTGGAGCTCTCTCTAGATCAGGCTTCCCTCCTAGTTTGAAGTCTGCCAGGAGCGCGCCCTGCACTGATGAGATGGTTTGGCTTCCCTCCTGCTCCAGGGAGGATGTAGCCAGCAAGAACACTCAGCAAGAAGCCCTGTGCTGAGCATGTTTGCTGGCGGGTCCTCCCTGGAGCACGAGAGAAGCCCAAACCTAGAGAGGGCTGACTGGCAACAAGATGCAGCGGCCCTGCGTGCTTTCCAACCTAGCATTCTCTAGTGCCAGAGGACACTGGAGAGGGCTCGGCTGGTAAGCACATGCAGCACCCCCGCCCACTCCGGTTTCCCTCCCGGTACGGAGAAGGCTTGTGCTTGCCAGCCAAGCCTTCTCCAAACCAAGAGGGAAGCCTGAGACAGCAGTCACACTCTGCACAGCACTCAGTGCAATCGTTGGCCGGGCCTTCTCCAGACAGGGAGGGAAGCCCAAGCGCATGCAGCGCAGGAAACTGGAATGGCCAGGTTGGCAACCTCTCTCACCGGAGGTAAGCTTGATGCCAGGGAGGCTCCCCCACCTCCCCCCACCATGTTTCACATGCCCTCCCCACCTCACACTGCCCCACCCACCTCATTCACAGCCCCAGAAAAGCAGCAAGTAGGGAGGCGGCACGTGCAGCTGAGCTGACCTGAGCAGCTATGGCTACCTCTCTCCCCAGGATTCCTCGCGATGCCCTTGGGGGCTTTCCCCGCCTCCCAAGGGAGTCCCAATACACAGACTGAACACTCAGATCTTGGTTCATGAAAGAGCATGATACACCGAAAGTTTCCAAGAATTTGACTGAAGCCAGAACGTCATGAAACGAGCTCAGAGAGAAAACCATCTCAAGTCTCTTTCTGTTCCATCACATGGGCCATTTTTGATGTGTACAGACTTCACATGATTTATTTATTTTAATCCCTGGTGGGTAGGGCATCCCCTGCCAGCAAGCAGTGCTTCAAGAGGTTACAGCAGGACATAAATACTGCACTATAAGCATGAACAGAGGTACTGTCAAAGAACTAGAATTCTGGAAGAAACTTCCTTTTCCAAGCCTACCTTTTTTCTACATATATCTCAACTGGTAAAACTATCTATTTCCCTGCCTAGATACATATTTTTTAAGTTGGAAAAAAAAACAACTTACTTTTGACAATAGTAAATAGGCAGATACAGAATCTTGACTGTTACGCTTTGATAACTTTCATTTTCAACTGGGTCATGATTCATAAGCAGGCTAACAGTCATGTTGAGCAGAACCCTCATAGGGGAACTGGAATATACCCAGCTGTTTTCAAATTTGGATTCAGCACTATGGGTGAAAAGCAGCGTTGGCAGAAGACCTCCTGGGGCCTGAGGCAGTGCTCCAAATGTTATGTCTCTTACCTAAGAGCACACAAGCTGCCTCTGCACCTCTCTCTTCCTCCTGCTGCTGCTCCTTTGATTCAAAAAAGGAGACTGAAATGGAAAAGAGTGTGGAGGAGAGCACAGTGAAGAGCTAGAGAGTTGGAGACAGTCTGGCCCACCACGCTCCTAATTTCACATAGCCAAAGAGCCAAATTCAAGCAGTCAAAGACTTCCTTGCTTTTTGTCACACAGAGATAAAGTGCAGCACTTTTGTGCCTGCTGCTCAGTGCTATTTAAAATAAAAACAAAAACAGGGAAGGTGTAGCAAATGGGATGTGCTTGTTACAACCTCACTCACATGTCCCTCCCGTGACACTGAACCATGAAAGTATGAGGCAACAGTAGCCTTTCAGACTCTGACCTTCCCCCACTCCCCACCACAGTTAATCTCAAATCTTTTACATTCAGAAGGACTGAGAGGAACTACCCAATCAACTGGAGGACTAGGGGAAGCAGGAGGAGTACACATGAGACTTGGGTGAGTACTTCTGATGTCTCTCACTCACACATACAGGCCAACAATCCTTGATAGTCACAGAGCAATATATCTCACCATGGACTTTGCTCCAGTATGGGCTGCCCACTATAAAGGAGCCCTTGAGTGGGCCCTCAGCAACTCATAAGACAGTGAACAGTGTCCGACCTCTAACATCATCATGGTCATGAGGAATTAGAGATTCTAATCAGCTCAGTGTAAAATTTGGGAAGGAGGGCTAGAGAGAGCTTTCATGGTCATTACTTAGAAAACAAGCATTCATTCCTTTGCCACTTTCAGATTATGTGGATTAAGGGAATTACATGTGTGCTTGCTAGGAAATCATTCATTCTTCAGTTGCAGGGCTTCCCCCACACAATAAATGTAGGTTGGTTGGTTATGAGGTGGCAGGGATAGAGGTCAATATTGAGCCTTTTGTTAAATTGGACGTTTCAAATATTAACCATCTCACTAAATGTACCGGCTCTGCATATTGCAGTACTCATACCTAGGTGCTATGATATTTTCACAACAGATGATGAGATTTAGTAACTAAACTTCATTTCCATATCTCTCTTATAAAGCCTTTGCTATTTTTTTTCTTAGTAGAAAAGGTGTTTAAAAATTTAAATAGTAGTCTGCTCTCATTTCACCTGCTCCATATTTCAAATTTCCTCTCCCCATACCATATTCAAATTTCCTCTTCCCATATGATGGTTATCTGCTTTAATTATAAAAACGAAGATCAGGTTAATTATTATCCTTTATTCTAGCTTAATTGCTTCACAACACAAGAGCTAAAATAAATCCTGTGAAGTCTGTGGGGGAAGATAGGTTTCATCAGCAATGAAAATAGATTATGTTCTAACAGAACTCCCATAATATCATCATAGCACCTTAAGCTTAGTAAAGTTTTTTTTGACAAACTTCATAATGGTTGTCAGGTATTTCACACCTGTTCATTCGTGTCTACCTTCACCATTGGCTCACTTTATGGGAGGCACCTGCTTTTTATTTTTTGAAGGATTAAAAAAAAACATTTTTAGGTAGAAGTATTCACTCAGAAAGGTGAGGAGCAGGACACACATCATGATAATCTCCAAATGAGCTGTCTCTGTGCAGAGATTTCTCTTTATAGCTATTATTAAGAATATTTATATGCGGCTTGTCAACAACAATTCAAGAAGTTCTCAAAGCAGCTTACATAGCAAAAGAAAGTAGAAGATGGATCCCTGTCCAGGAGTCTTAAAAAAATAAAATAAAAGACAAGAGAGAATCAAAAAGTCAATGAGAAAGATGCTGTGCTGAAATGAATAGGGACAGTAGCTATTACCCTACAATAAATAAAAAAACCTGCCACTTTAAGGCCATCTCTTTGCCCAGTTAGCAAACTTCTCAGAATTCTACTCTATTTTAAATTGTGTTCTGGAGCACAAAGACAGGCTCTTTCTCTGCATCAATACACACAACACAGCTTTTAGTTGTGCACCTTACACAAGACAACCCATTCTTGAGCTCTGGGTAAACAAGAACGATAATGAAGCAAGCCAACCAAAGTTATGCATCTTGCCAAAATCTCATGAAACAAAAACTGTGGATTCAGAAGGAGCTCTGAAAATCAGGGGGGTCAAGAGTTTCTGGTGAAAGCAGCACTACTAATGAATATTTTTTCAACAGGAATAAAAATAGATCTTCCCCAAGGATTTGCTGTATTACTGTAAACTTAAGCAGCTTTAGAAACACCTGCTATGTTTGTTTTGATCCAAAGGGCCGATTCACACTTTGTGAAGCGGAGGAGTCTGCAATATGTACACAAATATTTGCTGAGCTGAGTACTGTCTGTTAAAATGAAGGAAGGATGCTCATCTGTGAACATGAGGTGGTCACACATCAGGGAGCCATAGCCCATTGCAGGTCCTCAGAACAAGTTTGCTACATGCTCACAGACTGGCATCTCTATTTCACATTTTACGGAAACGTGAAGGGTACACGGGGCAAATGGGTCTGCTCCCCTAAGTGTGCATCAGCCCTGAGATACTAACAGAGTCACAATAATCTGCTCTCTTGAAAGCGTTACATTTTGTTTAAAGTCTCATTTAAGGCAGGCAGGACTTGGCATTACACAGATAAGGAACAACCTGACTGTACTCTAGGACATAATTGTTTCAGCATTCAGCCATCAAACACACTTTTTGTAGTCTGCTGAGACTTGGAGATAGCATCGTTTTTAATCGCCCTTGCTAAAGTCCTTCAGATGCCATTTAACAACTCTATTCAAAATCTACAAAGTACAATTTGGAGCTGCCTGTCATTGCTACACACAATCACTGCTTGGCTGCAGCATCTTAAGAGAGATTGTGGCAATTAACTGAACCTATGGTGTTCTCCTACCCCTTTTGGGGAAAAAGAAAACAGAGGCAGAGAAAGCATTTCATTCTACACATTCCTATGATTCCTCTGTAGGATTCCTATGTATGATTCCTATGTAGGATTCCTCTGAAGGAGCAGGTCCGCAGCTTGGGGGTCCACCTGGACTCGCAGCTGGTCCTGGATTCCCAGGTGGCGGCTGTGGCTAGGGGGGCCTTCGCTCAGCTTCGGCTGGTGCGCCAGCTGCGGCCGTACTTGGATCGTGCAGACCTGGCCACGGTGATCCATGCCTCGGTGACATCGAGATTAGATTACTGTAACGCGCTCTATGTGGGGCTGCCCTTGAAGACGGTTCGGAAACTGCAACTAGTGCAGAATGCGGCGGCCCGTGTGGTTACTGGAGGTAGGTGGTTCGACTCTGTCAGTCCGCTTCTCCAGCGGCTGCACTGGCTGCCCATTCGTTTCCGGGCCCAATTCAAGGTGCTGGTATTGACCTTTAAAACCCTATACTGCTCTGGACCAGGGTATCTTAGAGATCGCCTGCTCCCGTACAATCCGGCTTGCCCTCTCAGGTCATCAGAGAAGGCCTTTTTACAAGTGCCGCCGCCTAGGGAGGTACGTGGGGCGGCTGCAAGAAATAGGGCCTTCTCAGTAGTGGCACCAACGCTATGGAACTCCCTTCCCCTTGACTTAAGAATGGCTCCCTCTCTTGAGACCTTTCGGCAAGGCCTGAAGACCCTTCTGTTTAAACTGGCCTTCTGAGTTCTTGGCCTTTTAACATCTTTTTAACATCTTTTAATATTTTTTACAGGCCTGATTCTTTTATGCTGCTGCTCTATGCTCTTTTTACCTATTTTTTTACTCTGCTGTTTTTAGTATGTGTTAATATGTTTTTATTTGTTTTTAAATTGTTTTTAATATGTTGTAAGCCGCCTTGAGTCCCTTCGGGGAGAAAGGTGGGGTAGAAATAAAGTGATGATGATGATGATGATGATGATGATGATGATGATGATGATGATCTCTTACCTTCCCAATAGCCTCACCAAGAGACTTTTTCTTTCACAAACATACAACATGCACTCACAAAACCAGATCCATATTTTGGAAAGATCAGATCTGTTATCTGAGGAGCCATCCAACATATAACCCTCAGGCAAGGTGAGCCATAAACGCAACATAGTCATGGCTTCCTTCCCGAGTCAAGGCACAACACCACATCTGCCCAAGGCCAAAATAAGGACGTGATCTTTATTGGAGGAACATTAATCTTGCATTGTAGAGTGGGCTGTAAGAACATAAGAACATAAGAACAGCCCCACTGGATCAGGCCATAGGCCCATCTAGTCCAGCTTCCTGTATCTCACAGCGGTCCCACCAAATGCCCCAGGGAGCACACCTGATAACTAGAGACCTGCATCCTGGTGCCCTCCCTTGCATCTGACATAGCCCATTTCTAAAATCAGGAGGTTGCACATACGCATACTGCATGGGTAGGGTTATTAGATACAAAGGGGGACAGAGTGCCTATACCTTTAACCGCTGTAGAGAAGAGGAAATTTGGCAGGTGCTGCTTTTTAAACCCTTACATGTTGAAATGCCCCTGCCAAATTCCCTGTCCTTTACAATGGTTAAAGGTATAGGCACTCTGTCCCCCTTTGTATCAGGTAACCCTACACATGGAACCTTGCGGAATGGCAGCTTGTCACCTCATCCACATTCGGGTTGCAAAGTATGAACAGGGCTACTTTTGCTAAGGTTTAAAAAAAAAGAAAAGAAAGAAACTGCCCCAAATGGTGTACGATGTAATTATAGTCTCCCTACCATCTAGAAAAGATGGCTCGGCTTTATGAGCGCTCTGTGACCTTCAGATAACTCTTTCCTTTATTAAATCGAGAATTTAACAGTGAGAAGTATCAAACCATAATTACGTTAAGGCCACAATTCTTTAAATTAGAAGACTTTACTACTACTAAGACTGCTACTAGTTTTGTTCTTTAGATTTGTTCACCATGTATGGCTCCTTACATAGTAATGCCAGCAAAAGGCCAGGTCCCTGACCCAAGCAGTTTACAAAAAACTATGATGTAACAGATAACAAAGAGAGAGGAGGGATACTTGTAGCTGCTTGAGAATGCAATGGCTTTGCTAAGAGACACAAAGGTTGAGGGGGGGAGGAGTGAGAGATAGCAGTTTGCCTAGTGAGGCCGTCTAGTGAGTTCAGGGCAGGGTGAGATTAGAGTCACAAACTTCCTGATTCATAGCTCAGTTTCTAAACCGTTACACCAGTGGTTCCCAAACGTTTATCAACTGGCGGCTCCCTTGACCTACTGGGCCATTGGCCGTAGCTCCCCATTAGGGCTACAATTCTATAAATTGTATAGGGTGGCAGATTTTTTGCAAGGATTCCGTGGCTTCCCTAGTTGGCTTCCGCAGCTCCCCAAAGAGCCACGACTCACAGTCTGAGAACAACTGCACTACACTATACTAACTCAGGAAAATGTATGAACAGTAGGATAATGAAATCATATCCCCAAGACTGCTGCTATTCGAACAGTCTTTCAAAAAAGGCTAGATCGTGGCTTGCAATGCACTCTGCGGATGAGATGATGACACTATTGCAATGCAGTCGAAGTTTAATAAAACATAATATAATTTAAAAGTTGGCAATTATTGTTAGTTCACTTCTTGATATCAAGTTACTAAAGAAATGTATCTTATTTCAAGTTAGAGCATTTGTCCATCTAGGTCAGTATTCTCTATTGGCAGGGTTTTGACAGAGGTCTTTCTCATCACTACTTGGAGACCAAACCTGGAACCTACTGTATATTCAGCAGATGCTCGACCATTAAGCTGCAGCCAATCCAAAGCTCTCTTTCTCTCTGCCTTTTCCAACAGCAAAATATTTCCCATGCATGCACATCTCTAGCCCTTTCTTCAAATGGGAGGGTATTGTCATCATCAAACTCCAATGGATCTCATTGAACAGAGAAATTCCCAATTAGCAGGAAACCATCTCCTACTCTTTGGTTCTCATTGATGAAACAACTAATAGTCACAAGTCCACCTAATAAAGGAATTGCCAGCCAGTAGCCATATATCATAGACAACTGCCTTCTATTGTGTGATCCTTGGCCCAGCAGCTCACTATTGTGTACTCTGAGTGGCAGTGGCTCCCCAGGGTTTCAGACAGGAGCCTTTTTCTAGGCTTAGGTGTCAATTATGCCCCTTGCAGATAAGGGAATTTGCGGATAGCAAATTTACATATAAAGAGAACTGGCTGTATCAAAACCATCAGCTATGTATGTATGCATACAAAATAGAAAGTATGACAAACTGGACGGTCAAAGGAAGAAAAAAGGATATCCACAGTTTTAGTTCTCCTGCAAGAGCAGTTTCTCTCTCTGGTACAGCTCCACGGTGACATCTGCATAGCCCTCAGATGAAGTTTCAAAATTTTCTTCAACCACTGAGGACTAAACCCCACAAAGGTAGTAAACAATGTCTGAGCCATACCACCTCAAGTTGCAGCTGGGAGCTGAGGTGACTGAATGCTCCCTCCTACAACAAAAAATGAACACATGCTGAAAACTACTTATCTGAGAAAAAAATTCTAGCCTTCTCCCATATGTATGGGTTTTCTATGTATAGAGATTTTTGTATGACACAGAATCCAGCCTGTCAGCCCCCATCAGTAGTCTGAAGTGGTACAGCCCAGACACAGATTTTAGAAGAACAAGGCCTGAGACTCTGCGGTGCATTCTGATGTCCTCTTATCTGCTCCCGTGCTGACAGAACGTGGGAGATGAGTAAGTAATCTGTGCTCTACAAGTCACAGCATGCCATGTTCTCATAACAATGCTGCTGCTTTTGATCTCCTCTTGACAACTGGCAGCTGACAGTTTTTCTTTACCATGCTATCTCTGAGAAGTGGGGAGGAGATGGCAGTCGAGAGAGAAGATTGGTCCAGCCACTGCAGTCATTAAAGCGACTGGGGAACTGGAAGCAACTTTCACTCATGTGTATGAAGTATAGAAGGGCAATTGGAACAGAAGCAACAGACCCTGTCAGTTTCTAATAACTCAAATCATAGGGGGGGGGGGAGAAATAGCTGAATGTGGATGTGAGACAACACTAATGATGCTATTGCTGCTGAACATTACTTGAGACCATTAAAGGGACAAAGAGTGCCTTCTCACTCCAGTTCAGCTGTTCTCCATCTCCTTGCTTTGATTCTCATGTCAGTTGCATTTAAATAGCACTGCATGGGAAGCAGGAAATGGCTTATTTAATGGAAGTTTCCATCATGCTGAAAGTGCACACAAGAGTCTGAGCCCACATTCAGGGCAGCTACACAAATCATGGAATACGACTGCAAATGGAAAAAAAAAACATCATGAGCTGGTTTGGACGATACCTGAAGTCCAAAAACAGCCCCGCACATGAGGAAAATGGATATCTGGATCATAATGTGCATATGTTCTCCCCCTCCCATTTGTTTTCTTGCCAATTGTCCTAATTGTGCACATCGAGGGGGGTGTAGAGAGTAGTTTTAGATGAACCTCCACAATTAGGGAAACTAACTGGGAAGTCTGGGGAGAGGGCAGGGCATGCATGTACTTATCAGTGATTGCATGGGGCCAGTTCCAAACTCCAAAGACTCACCCAAACTGGCCCAGTATAACACCACTGTTTCCTGCAACAAATGAAATGTGTAGAGTTGCTTCTGGTTTTCAAAGTCAGTCTGATCCTTTCTCCCCAGAATATGAGTGCAGTAGATCTGTCAGCACAAGGTCATTCAGTAGAATTGACTAGCCCTATTTATAAGACCCACTAACAATGCAATCCTAACCTGCACTGGTGCAGCCAGGCCACATGGTCTGCACTGCATCCTAAGCAGGCTAGGAAGCAGCTGGAGATCACCTTGGGATAAGGGGATATTTCTCCCCTTATGGCACATTTGCCACACTTGGAGCCAGCGCAAGGAGGCCTGTGCTGGCACAAAGGTGAGTTAGGATTGGGTTGCCCATGCAGCATTTTACACAATGCATAATCAATTTATGAAATTCATTGCAAGAAGGGGCAGAGAACTTCACTAGCATCGATTACTTTTTCAAAGGATTGACATTAATGGAGATATATCAGTGGCCAATAAAGCAGTTTCCATATCCTATGTTTTTATGAATGTAGCAAGGAGTCCACTATACCATCAGATTTTTGCTAGCACGTGATTTTACCTGGAAAGGTGCAGTTTACATCACTGCTACGCTGCTCATTTCCAGATACAGGTAATAAACATGAAGGGATAAGTATATCACACCTTGCTTGTGAGCTTCCTAGGGATACTGAACTGGTCACTGCTAGGCCCAGAGAGTTAGAACAGGTGGTCCTTTTGGTCCGTTCCAGTAAAACAATCTACATTTTCATCATCCATGATTGCAAGAGTAGCATTTGACGTATGGCACACAACTCAGCTTTCTGAGAATCTCAGGCTTTCATTGCAACAAAATTGAGGGAGCAATCCAAAAGGCACCCTGGGTTGACGCAAGTCCCTTGCGCTGACCCACTGTCATTGTAAAAGTGCCTTAAAACACTTTGCACAAACTTAAGAGGAGGAAGATTGGTGCACAGGCATGTACCAGTGTCCAGAGGCAGAGTTGGGCCCCGCTGCACCAGCAGATGGGTATGTGCCAGACTTTCCAGGCTGGCGCAGGAGTCCGGGGGTGTGGGGAGGAGGGAGATATTTCAGGGCAGAGGGAGGGCGGGTAGCAGGCGGTCCTGGGCAGGCAACAGAGAAGTGGAAGGCGGGGCCAGGATGCAGCAGTTATGCTGGATCCTGACCCTGTTTGTGGGCAGCCCAGTCCAGTTCCAGGCTACTCATATCTGTACCACCTTTTTAAGGTGACACAGATCCAAGATCCATTGGGGTTGGGGCGGCCCTCCCCAGAGTAAGGGGATGCAATTCCCTTGGTCCTGGGCTGAGCCGCTTGAAGTCCGAAACTTGTGTTGGATATGCGGCAGGCATGCTGGCCTCTCCGTTCCAGCACAAGTTAGGATTGTGCTGTAAGTTTCTCTAGTCACTACTGCTATAGAAATAAACCTCATAGCTACGGTAAGCCCAAAGAACCTGGGCTTTACCTTTCGTTCCCCCTGGGTAGTACGAGATGCAGAAAAAGAGGGGGTTCTCAGCAGCAGCCAAGGGGAAGTGGGCCAAGGCCATGCCAGCAAGGGTAGGCAAGGGGCAGCCAGAAAGTGCAATGCAAATGCACTTGTATGATGACTAATGGAAGTGTGATGACAGGCTGGTAGGCAGTAGCCGGGATCTCCCACTGTGGTGGGAGAAGTGAAAGACAAAGCCAGTTCTACGGGTTATCACCCTAGCAGCCTTCTTCATAACACATAGGTAGTGCTTGGTATCTCAGAAGCCAGAGGGGGAACTGGGCCAGATTCACATGGTTCAGATGTAGGTTTCAGTGTTTTTTAATCACTCCCTTTATAGCAAGCACATCATAATCTATGCAAAATGAAAGATACATGCAAATTTCAGTCTCTTTTCATATTTGTGCAATCTCAGTACTGCAAACATCACTGGAAAGGCTGCAGTAAGCAATGAAGTAACTGATAATTTAAGAACACGCTGTTACCAAGCAGCAGTCTGCCAAAGATCTGCTTCCTAGTAGGAGGTCCCACATATTTGTGAATTCCGTCAGTATATTCACAAAATCTGATCACAGCGACTACTGTGCAGAGGCAAATCATGTTAATGATGTGTTTAGCTCTGGCATTTAATTTGCTGGATAAAACTCACAGATACTGATCTTACCCATTATATGTTGCCTCATTTTTAAACACTCCCATCTAAACCAGGAAATAAGCACAATTGGAAGTTAGCCAGCCCCAGGCCTCTCAAGTCAATTCTTTGTAACACCAGAGATTCATCTTATCAGTTCCCTTTCTAGCACTCCGATAATCTAGGACTACTGGGACAATGGGCTAAAAGTGAGAGCATGAATTCTAGCATTTAAGAAGGAACAAGCGGAGAGCATTGTTCATTGTCCAACAAAAATATTGGACACTTTCTGATCCACACTCCTTGGAAACATTAAAAGCAAAAAAGGAAAGCATTGCTGAAAGACCAACTTCTGAAACAAAAGCCTCTTTTGTCAAGGCTGCACAGCTCACATGGCAAAAGAAAAAGGACATTTAAGCAATCTCACCAGGCGGTCAAAACAAGCAGCCTAAGCAGCAAATGTTACAAGATGTAACCATACTGCAGACAAATGTAGCATTCAAACAATGAAGAGATTTTGTCCATTCTAAAAACAGAGAACTGTGCTGATCTACAACACACCACAAAAAAAATTTCACCTCCAATTTGCTAGCCAAGTTATGGCGCCCAAAGAGAAATTACTTGGTGGTGTGCTTCCAATTCATGTGATAAGGAAACTGCCACACTCAGATCTGATCCAATACTTTCAACCCTATGAACTCTTGTTGCACTCAGCACTATGAACTCTTGTTACATGAGGATGGCAAAGATTTAGCAGCAAACTTCGGCTTGAAAAAGCAGGCAGGCTTGGTCACCTTTCAGTGAAGTTTCAGATTCTTAAATAATCTTTGGAACTCCTTGCTGCAGAATGTCGTGATGGCACCAGGCCTAGGTGCCTTTAAAAGTGAATTGGACAGATTTCTAGAAGAAAAGTCCATCACAGGTTAAGAGTTAGATTATTGTATGCAACTTCTGGGTTTTAGCCAGTCTCTGAATGCCAGAGGCAAGGGAGTGTCAACAGGATGCAGGTATCTTGTTTTCAGGTGTGCTTCCTGAGGCATCTGGTGGACCACTGTGAGATACAGGAAGTTGGACTACAGGGTCTTTGGCCTGATCCAGCAGGGCTTTTCTTCTTAGGTTTTCCTAAAATGTGCATAACTAAGTGCTGCAGGACTAAGTGGCAGATTTGGTGGCAGTTCTCACTAAAATAATATTTGTGCTGTAAGGGTACCAGAATGGGTAGAACAAGGGAAACCTATTTGTAAGAACACTACTTGCTTGTATTTTTGCCCTCCCCAAAGACTGCCAACTTGAATGAGAGTGGGTGTGTTTTTCCCCATGACCCACTCCCTGAGATAACAACCACCCACATGCCTTCATATTTAATTTTCTCCATTATACAACCAAGAAATACATTTTAAAGCAGGCAAGGGAGAAGGCTGGGCCAGAGGCGTTTCTGGGGCTTGTGCTGCTCCACGGCCATCCTTGAAATGCCACCCCTGACCTGATAGTAATTGCTGTGATGATGACATCACCAATACAGTTGGTCCTCAGAATCCGCAGGGGTTCTGTTCATGGAACCTCCATAGATGCTGAAAACAGTGGATAATTAAATATGTGGTTGGGTGGCAGGGGACCTCCAAATGCAACCAAAGGTGTCCTCTGGTCATGTCCAGAGGGTGTTCTGAGATGTAGGGAGGCTGCATGCAACCTCCCAGTATATCAGAACGCCTGTGGGAGGCCTCTAAGACACACTTCCGGTTTACAGAAAAGACAAAAGTTCATCTTAGATGCCTCCCTCAGGTGTTCTGAGATGTGAGGAGGCCAAGTATTGTGCAGAGGATGTAATATTTCTGGTTTAATATGTTGCCTGGAGGGAAAGCTCTGGGCATATTTCTCAATCCAGTCAAATATGTAGTACTGTATGCTAACTTTCTCTTGCTTTTTGAAAAGTATATTACAAGGATATACAATGTTCTTCAATACGAATCACTCTTATACCAGAAGAATTTTTGAAGCATAGAACTATACAAATGAAGATGGACCACAACTTTTAATTCCTAGCATTCTTATCTGGTGCAAAATTCCGAAAGCCCCATCCCCCAAATTACTCATTGTGTCAAGTCATGTCAATTAGTTATAACCACAGGTTATCAGAGTAGTCACTATGACCTCCCCACATTTTAAAAGAGTGGTTGCATTCTATTTCTTTTAATTTTGCATGAAACATTGAGAAACTATGCAGATTCAAGGGGAGAAAGACGCCAGGCATAATTCAATTATAGCTAATCAGCACATGCATAAAACAGTTACTCAGAAAACCATTCCCTCTGTTATTCATGAGATCCTTCTAAAAAACTAAGCTTTCATTCATTTGGATGCTACTGCTGCTCCAGTTCTAAATTTAAAGTCAATCCTTCATAAACATTGCAAAATATGAGTGCATCTTAAGAACATAAGAACAGCCCCACTGGATCAGGCCATAGGCCCATCTAGTTCAGCTTCCTGTATCTCACAGCGGCCCACCAAATGCCCCAGGGAGCACACCAGATAACAAGAGACCTGCATCCTGGTGCCCTCCCTTGCACCTGGCATTCTGACATAGCCCATTTCTAAAATCAGGAGGTTGCACATACACATCATGGCTTGTAACCCATAATGGATTTTTCATCCAGAAACTTGTCCAATCCCCTTTTAAAGGCATCCAGGCCAGATGCCGTCACCACATCCTGTGGCAAGGATTTCCACAGACTGACCACACGCTGAGTAAACAAATATTTTCTTTTGTCTGTCCTAACCCTCCCAATACTCAATTTTAGTGGATGTCCCCTGGTTCTGGCATTATGTGAGAGTGTAAAGAGCATCTCTCTATCCACTTGATCCTTCCCATGCATAATTTTGTATGTCTCAATCATGTCCCCCCTCAGGCGCCTAACACTCAATTTTAGTGGATGTCCCCTGGTTCTGGTATTATGTGAGAGTGTAAAGAGCATCTCCCTATCCACTCTGTCCATACCCTGCATAATTTTGTATGTCTCACTCATGTACCCCCCTCCGGTGTCTCTTTTCTAGGCTGAAGAGGCCTAAACGCCATAGCCTTTCCTCATAAAGAAGGCGCCCCAGCCCAGTAATCATCTTAGTCGCTCTCTTTTGCACCTTTTCCATTTCCACTATGTCCTTTTTGAGATGCGGCAACCAGAACTGGACACAATACTCCAGGTGTGGCCTTACCATCGATTTGTACATTGGCATCATAATATTAGCCGTTTTGTTCTCAATACCTTTTCTAATGATCCCAAGCATATAATTGGCCTTCTTTACTGCTGCCGCACATTGGGTCGACACTTTCATCGACCTGTCCACCACCACCCCAAGATCTCTCTCCTGATCTGTCACAGACAGCTCAGAACCCATTAGCCTATATCTAAAGTTTTGATTTTTTGCCCCAATGTGCATGACTTTACACTTACTGACATTGAAGCGCATCTGCCATTTTGCTGCCCATTCTGCCAGTTTGGAGAGATCCTTCTGGAGCTCCTCACAATCACTTCTGGTCTTCACCACTCGTAAAAGTTTGGTGTCGTCTGCAAACTTTGCCACCTCACTACTCAACCCTGTCTCCAGGTCATTTATGAAGAGGTTGAAAAGCACCGGTCCCAGGACAGATCCTTGGGGCACACCGCTTTTCACTTCTCTCCATTGTGAAAATTGCCCATTGACACCCACTCTGTTTCCTGGTCTTCAACCAGGTCTCTCAATCCAGGAGAGGACCTGCCCTCTAATTCCCTGACTGTGGAGTTTTCTCAGTAGCCTTTGGTGAGGGACCGTGTCAAACGCCTTCTGAAAGACCAGATATATAATGTCCACGGGTTCTCCCACATCCACATGCCTGTTGACCTTTTCGAAGAATTCTATAAGGTTCGTGAGGCAAGACTTACCCTTACAGAAGCCATGCTGATTCTCCCTCAGCAAGGCCTGTTTGTCTATGTGTTTTGAGATTCTATCTTTGATGAGGCATTCCACGATCTTACCAGGTATTGATGTTAGGCTGACCAGCCTATAGTTTCCCGGGTCCCCCCCCTTTCCCTTTTTAAAGATCGATATGACATTTGCTATCTTCCAATCCTCTGGCACTGTGGCCGTTTTGAGGGACAAGTTGCATATTTTAGTCAAGAGATCAGCAACTTCATTCTTCAATTCCTTAATAACTCTTGGGTGAATGCCATCCAGGCCCGGTGACTTATTGATCTTTAATTTATCAATGAGGCCTGAAACATCTTCTCTTTCAACCTCTATTTGACTTAATTCCTTGGTCAGGAGGAGCCGTTCGAGCAGTGGTATCTGCCCGAGGTCTTCTGCCATGAAGAAGATGCAAAGAACTCATTTAATTTCTCTGCCGTCTCTAAGTCTCCTTTTATCTCCCCTTTCCCTCCCTCACCATCCAGAGCGCCAACTGCTTCTCTGGCGGGTTTCCTGCTTCTAACATATTTGAAGAAGCTTTTATTATTCCCCTTAATGTTGCTGGCCATGCGTAACTCATAGTCTCGCTTGGCCTCCCGTATCACCTTCTTACATTTCTTTTGCCACAGTTTATGTTCCTTTTTATTATCCTCATTAGGGCAAGACTTCCATTTATGGAAGGAAGCTTCCTTGCCCTTCACAGCCTCTCTAACTTGGCTGGTTAGCCATGCGGGCATCCTCCTGGACTTAGTGGAGCCCTTCTTCCTTTGTGGTATACACTTCTGCTGGACCTCTATTTCTGTTGTTTTAAGCAGCCTCCATGCACTCTGGAGAGATTGGACTCTTTTTACCTTCCCTTTCAACCTCCTTCTAACCAGCCTCCTCATTTGAGGGAAGTCCGCTCGTTGGAAGTCAAGGGTTTTTGTGAGAGGTTTGCCCGGTATTCTTCCCCCGATGTGCATGTCGAAACGGATCACAGCATGATCACTGTTCCCCAACAGCTCAGTAACATTTACATCTCTAACCAGGTCCTGAGTACTGCACAATATTAAATCCGGAGTCACCTGTCCTCTGGTAGGCTCCATGACTAGCTGTTCTAAGGCACAGGCATTTAACATGTCAAGGAATGCGGTCTCCTTTTCGTGACCAGAACACATATTGATCCAGTCTATATGAGGATAATTGAAGTCCCCCATGATTACAACCCTGTCCCTCCTTGTCACCTCCCTGATCTGTTTCCTCATTTCAAGGTCCCCTTCCCGTTTCTGGTCTGGAGGACGATAGCACGCCCCCAGTATTACATTGCTCCTCAGGCCTGGTAATTTAACCCACAGAGATTCTATGGTGGAGTTGGACCTGCCTTCAATCTCTACTTTGCTGAATTCTATCCCTTCCTTAATGTAAATGGCCACACCACTTCCAACACGCCCCTCCCTGTCCCTCCTGTACCAAAGGGTTTCATATCATCTTGATATGTTCAAGCATTTTAAAAACTGTTTTCCAACTTCCTCATAGTTCATAAGTGGTGGTGTATTAAAAGTAAGGGACGGTGAATACATTACTTTAAATTCATTCCACATTAGCTGTAATGGGCATAGCTCCAGCTTGTGTAATTTACATCACAGCTGAAAGAAAATCCACCTGCAAACAGCTGACCTGCGCCTCTACACTTAGGAAAATGTCCCCATATTGAACTGCGTATATGTTCTAATTCTAGTTGGGCCCTGGACAGAGGTCAATACTAAAAAAACAAACAAAAAACTATACACAGCAGTCATTTCTTTCTAATACAGTGGTTCCCAAACTCCTACACGGGAGTGGGGAACCTGCTCCCACCCTGACAGGGACAGGGTGAAAGTGGGGGACCAACAACGGCACTGCAGCAATTGGGCCACTGGAGGGACCAAGGGACTTTTCAACCTACCTGGGGGATTGCACTGGCCTGAGGCAGGACGTGGAAGGCTCAAAACCCCCTCTGCAGGCTTCCCCGCTGCTGCAAATAGCTTCAATCTTCTGCCCAGAATGGCTCTGAAGGTGAGTGCGAGGGGCCACTTACACGGTGTGTTGCGGCGCCTGCAGTACTTAACACGCCGCCTCCCCTCTGGCTATGCTACTGTGTGTCAATCACCTCAAGGATAAGGTGTGCCAGCTGTCATAATCTACCCTATTATTTCCAAAGCTAAAAGTATCCCTACAGCTGTAAGCAAAATAAATGATGTAACAAGAAAAGGGAATTACATGCCTTTAACTAAACTATATGCTGGATGCGCAGGCTCTAATTTTGATTATGAACAATAGAAAGAAACCAGGGAAATCTGATTGAACCACAAGGGGCCACAGTACCTCAGCTGAGGGACGTAGGAGAACATGACTGATGAGCTCTTACTATAGTAGTGTTTTCACTTCTAGTCTCATGTGCACAAATCCTAGACAAGCCATATTCTATTCCCCTATGTTTATGGCTCAGCACTTTTGAAAACCAGCTGCTCGGAACAGCAATGTGAGCTAATGGGATTGCTAATTCCCACCACCACCTCAACATCTATCACCAGCATTTTTTTTTTTAAACATCAGTTTTCTTTTTGCCATAAGTCCTATAATACTTTGATTTAAGATCAGTCAGCATTCAGGTGTTTCCAATTTTCAGTGGTACTACGGGAATAAAGAGAAAAAAGGGGGAGATTTGAAATTAAGGACAATTTATAATTATAAATTATAATTTACAATTATAATTTATAATTGTAGTACAGACTTTGAACAGTATCATATATTATGTTGGCTTTGCAAATTAGGCTCCATGAAGCCACATTTTGTTCTTTCAGTTCAGCACAGGGCTGGGGGGGAGATGCCTCTAGGCAGAAATTCAACAAGTGATTCTTCTCCAATCACATGCTGGAGATCCACCTGAAGAATGTCTGCCTGATGCATCACTAGAAGACTTAATGCTTTCCCGAAATGCCAGCTACTACATGTCTATTCCTATAAGAAATGTAGGCTGGAATCCGAATTCTAACCGAATTCCGAGTACCTTTATTGGTATACGGGCTGTAATCCTATACAAGCTATCCTCGAAGTAAGTCCCATTGAACTGCACAAGTTCTGAGCAGAGACACACAGGATTGCAATGTTAGTGAGCAGGTAGCATCAGATATTTACATAATTGTTTGTACCCAGCTAACAATTCAAAATTACAAAGTAAACTTGTTAAAAGAAATTACGTATTTAGGTAACCTGGCCCAAGTCCAGGCCACTGTGAACTCCAAGCATAAAGTTAAGTACGCAGGAGTTGCATAGCTAGAACTCTAGTTCACACAAGAGCTGATGAAGGAGGTTTGATATCGTGAGATGCCTTCGGGGGACTGTAGTAGCTAGCAGTCCCAGCAGCTGCTCTGGCCACTTATGGGCAGTACTCTACCAAACCTTTCTTAGGGCCATCCTTTCTTCCTCCCTCCAGTAGTCCCTGGCTTCTTGTCCGACTTGGAACAGCAGAGAGGGACACTGAAACTGCAATGAGCGTAAGACACTGTTTTAACAAGGAAAAGGGGGGATGAAATGTCACTCTCCAGCTTTAAAAATTCCTGAACATATGCATGGAACAGTATGTCGACGGCTCTCAGACATACTGTTCCATATATCTTAGGATAGGGTTGTCAAACTTAAGGTTATCTGGCCCCCATTATAATTGGATTCCCCCAGAGTAATAATTGGGCTCTCTCATTTCTTGAAAATATGAACAAGATTTGCACATTTTCTCTTCTATAATTTGCAGCTAATGAGTTTCTATGTGAGAATAATGTGCTTATTTCTGGCCATCATCTGCTTAACGATGTCACTTTCTGCTTAATGATGTCACTTCCGGCCCTCGGCAAGCACCATGAATGCTAACTTCGGCTCCTCTTTATGAAATGTGTTTGACATCCCTGTCTTAGGCGGTCTATTCTAAGCACAAAATGAATTGTGGAACAACAAAAGTTTCTGAAATCCAGCATTGGGGGGGGGGGGGGTCCTGTGAGAAGACAGAAGAGATATACTTTTACACTTCCACTAATATTATAGTATATTTATAACAGCCCAGTCTTAACCCACACTAGCACAGCCAGGATGCATGGCCTATACTGTATCCAGCACAGGTAAGGAGATGGCTGGAGGTCTCCTCCAGGTAAGGGGATATAATTCCCCTTACACCAGTAATGCACCAGCCTACCTTATGAGGCTTCTCAAATCTACACCAGCTATACAGCTGGCATAAATCAGTAAAGCCTGGTGTAAGGCCAAGAAGGGGGTTAGGATACAGTGGAGGAGGCCTTCATTGATCGCACCCCCCCTCCTGGGCCTGATCTGCTCCTCATTCCTGGCATTTCCAGGAATCAGGATGAAAAAGGCCTATGTCTGAAACCCCAAAAGAGCCACCTATCAATGTTGAAAACGCTGACATGAGGGGACCAATAGTCATACTCAGTATAACATAGCCTCTTAGGTTCTATGCCAGTGCTTCCCAATCTCCTACAAGGAAGTCAGGAGCACGTAAGTGGGGGGGGGGGGGGGAAGCAATGCGATCACCGGGATTGTACTGCTGCTGGAAACAGGTGGAGGGTTTTCTGTTTACTTACAGACAGTGCTGCAGTCCTGGGGGGTGCAGGGAACCCTCCATAGGGTTCCCCATGCCTGCAAAACTGTAAAAAAAAATAAAAGAAAAAAAGGACACTTCTGGTTTTCACAACGGAACTGGAAGTGCCTTTTGGTGGGGGCAGTTCTGCAGGCACGGGAAGCCCTGGAGAGGGCTCCCTGCACCCCTCCCAGGACTGCAGCACTGGCTAAAAGTAAGTAGAAAACCCCCTCCCATCTTCAGCAGCAGTGTGATCCTAGGGATCACATTCTGCCTTCTCCCCTCCCCGCCCCTTAATGGGTCATTGGCCAGTGCTTCCCAGGCTGGTGGGTCACGACCCAACAGTTTGGGAACTACTGTTCTAGGCAGAGATACCAAAGAATACAGGACATCTGCAATAAGTGAACAAAAATTGTGCTTTTGCACAGTTTAATCTGTATTCCTTTGGCACACTATAGAAAAAGAACTTGAATGAGACACTTTGCCTATTAAACCTATTTTCCTTTTGAAAACTACCAGAAACCTGAGGTATGCAATTTCTCATTAAATTATGTTATAATGGAAAACTAATTACTTAACATTTCCTAGCAGTACTAAAACAGGACAATATACCTGTTAGTTCTTCCATAAAACAGCAATCTCCTCTGACCCCACAATCAGTTGATGATGAGGGGGAGAGGGGAGAGCTACACTGCATTATAAATCCTAGTTTGTATGCTGAGCAAGTATAGTGATGAAGTATGGTATCAGACCTAGCGCACGCAAGGTAAAGCCTATAAAAGGGGCAAAAATGTGCCATTAACATTTGCCCACGAAAAGGCAGGCTTAGTGACTACAAAATAACTACACATAACGTTCTTTGTTTCTACAGCAGGACTCGCAAAATTGGATAGTGACACCGGGTCTCAGACAGAAGCTGTCTGGAAAATAAAAAGCATTCTTTAGATGCCCAGCGCTAATTCAGAGGAGGCAAATGAAAGGTCAAATAGGAATCTGAAGGTTGTTTAAGTTTCCTTGCAACCTTGATGGCACTAAGATGCTGCTGGAATGCTGCATTTGACCGAACCAGTAAGGTACATCATCACATTATTTTTCACCTGAGGAGCATTAAGTAGCTGCTGTTGCTCTTAGTCTGCGACGGCAGAGTTGAGAGCGATTCTACAGGGAAAAATATATGCGCCTCTCAATAATCATTCGACAGCACTAATAAATTGAGGGGAAAATAATGTGTTGGCCGTTTACCATGTGCCCTTTGTTTGCTGTTCAAGGAGAACGGCTCAGCTTTACTTATTCGAAAACATCTCCCAAAGTTCAGCCAGATAAGTGCGGTTTGTCACTGTGAATAAACTGTGAAATTTCTCTCTAATGGATAGGTTAATTAAATTGTTTAATTAAGCAATAAAACAATATGGGGTGTAGCAAGCCAAGGCATTCATTGAGCCCCAGGCAGGTCATTAGGCAAGCGATAGAACCACACAACCAACAGACAGATTTGCAGGACTTGGTGGGCATAACCATCAGGAAGCTCTCCAACATGAGTCCCATGGAAACTAACAGGAGCTGCACGGATTTTCTGAAAGCCAACTCAACAAAAGCACTCCTGTCTCAAAAACCTGAAAATAAGTTCTACTGACAGCAAGGTATACAGAATCAGGGTGGCAAGCTTCTTGCTTGCATTTCGTCCCTTTCAACAGCAATTCAATGAACGTTAAGCGGTCTGACAGTCATTAGCTTGCTACAATCATCCATCAAAATCAGGCCTGGGCCAAAGATGGGAGAGTGCCTGAGGCAATCCAGTTTTGCCACCCTTCCATTCTTTTCTCACATGTGTGATGCGTTTTGCTAAGGAAAACATGCAAAAAGGGGTGGGCAGTGGCCGGGTGACACGGTCAGGTAGACTGGGTGAGGTCGGGGACAGGTGTGAAATCGGAGGCACTCCCCTCCCGCTTGCCACCACCCCCAAGCCTTTCACTCAAGGCAAGTGCTTCGGTCAGCCTGAAGGCTGGGCCGCCCTGACCAAAATGACATGCTTTGGTTTCTGAGGAAATTCAGTAATCTCTTTACCCCTGAGTAGATATGATGCCAACTCATGAAGGGGGCAAGCAGCAGGACTGCCAGCTAGTCATGCTCTCATGCCAAGGTACTCACCTGCCATGCCCTCAGGACTCTGCATGTTCAAATGCTTGTCTGCAGAGGGCAGCACTGAACATGTTCAACTTTTTGCAGAAAAGCAGTGCATGTGTGAGAGGCCAGAGGCATGGTCAGCAAGCACCTTGGTAGAGGATGGGTCTAGTCAGTATGCTCTTGTTTGCTTTCTTCAAATGTTGGCATCCACTGCAGGCATAATGTTTGCATAGGGCTTTTAGATTTCACACATCTCCACTGCAGTTGCACAAGTATCCACATTATGCCTGCTCACAAAGGAGTGTTTTTATGCTCTTAAGCCCACATGGGCCCTATATCTTCATCCAGGGGAGCTGACTCTTTCAGAAAAACTGCACTCTCCAATCATCCGGATTTTAAAAGAAACTGCTGTGTTTATTTCTTCCTGCTTTTTTCCATATTTTTTTTAAACTTTAAAACTAAAGTTGTGGGAGTTGGTATCACAAAGGAACTGTCTACTGTATATAAACTTTGGTGGTCTTGATGCAGTCAGTTCTCATTATCCACTAGGGTTAGGTTCCTGGAAATTCTCACAGACAGCGAATTTGCAGATAACAAACCATTGACCCTATGGGATCAATGGGGTTAGGTCCAAAGGATACCTTGGGGACGCCGACAGTACCTTACCTGCCATCACAAGAATCCAACAGAGACCCTCAGGAAGCCAGCAGAGTGCAGCAGGAAGTGCCAAAATATCTTTGAATGCTATATGGTATATAGCATGGCACCCGCAACCTGCGCATACCCCTTTAAACTGACTTGCAGAAGCATCTGCCAGCCATTTTAGAGGGGTCCACAATGGTCACAGGCACCATCCTTAAGGTCCCTGTAGCCTTTGGAAGGTCTGCATCGCAGATAACAAGAACAGAAGTGCAAATAATGAAAAAAGGTAGCTATTCTGCTCTTCACAGATAAGTGAATTAGCGGACAGCAAATTCGCATATAAAGCGCACTGACTGTATTCTTTACCTTATGATAACTACAGTATAAGGTAAAGTTAGCCACCTAGAGGGATCCTGAATGAGGCAGGGTAAACATTTTTCAAAATATAAAGCATAATTCTTAGCCACATAATGATGAGGCAAGCAAAAAAACTTTTAAAAGCAAATGCTCATTCCCCCACCTCAAAATGTCTTCTGATAAAATTGGTGCTAAATACAAATTAGAGACTTCTCTAGTTTTCTCTGCTTCTCTTAGTCCAATGAGTTTGGAAAAAATGGGGGGGGGCACAAGTCAAGGAAGAGCTTAGGTCAGCCTTCTACATACTCTCTTTTATGGATTACTGGTAAACTATATAAATAAAATGTAAACATTAATGGAAACCTAAACAATGTCTTGTTTTGCCACTGTGCTCATGTTTAGAGAAAAGGAGTGCAGTGGAAAAACTTCTTTTTGGATTGTGTTGCTGGTATGAGACGAGCGGGAACCAGAGGTGGATTAGTGTGTCGGGGGGGGGGGGGGGGAAGGACTGTGTGCTCAGCTACCATATGGAAAACTTTTAAAAGGAAACAAAATAACCAGGGTTGTTGATTCCAGTTGTAGGTGGATCTTAAAACTGTAGCAGACTCAGTGTAAATAGCCCTCATGAACTGAGGGGCAACCATCTGCTGAATGCTCAGTGTGTCGGGATGTGGGAGTGCATGATGGTTCAGGAAATGCAATCTGCACATGCTCAAAGGTGGGGGCTTGTCTATAACAAGAGGTGGGGGCAACTGTGAAACTGTTATTCTGTTTAAGAATTCTTTGCCATAAATTCACTGACTAATCTTTGGCTACAGCCTATTGCTGTGCTTCAGTGTCTCTCAGTTGTACAATGGGATCAATGCTTTCGAATTGTATAAATCCAATATAGTGCATATTGTGTGTGTGTGTGTGTGTGTGTGTGTGTGTGTACACATGCACATTTGCCTTTAGCTTCCCTGACAGCCTTCTTCATTTGGAGTCAGCTGCCTGCATGCACTTGAAGTTCCTGCTTTCTGCAGGAAGAATGCACATTAGGATCTCTGGACTGCATTGATTTCACTCACCCCATTTGACCTTCAGGCCATGTTGCAGAACTGCCTCGTTTTGCCCCTTGCCCCCATCCACTAATGCACAGCAGTGACCTTATTTTAAACTGTGAAAAACTGAATTGTCTGGACAAAGCCTAAGACAGGGAATACAGACAGTTCATATTAAACAAGGGCACCAATGTGCCTGTAGTAAAATGGAATCCAATCACATAAAACACTGTGCCCGTTATGGCCTCTAGATTACATATCCAGCTAAGTAGAGACCTTGATGCAAATTTGTTTTCCACACTAGATGCCACAACTGTGCAATCACAAGTTTAGAAACAGGCATGATCATGAAAGGAGACATTCACTGTCTGGCTTTCAAGAGAAAGCTTTCTAAAAAGCACCAAATTAAGCCTCCTTTCCTCTGTTTCCACACCAGTAACTGGTACATTGCCTTTTTACATCCCCAATGAATAAATTACCCTAGAGGACATTTCTGAATGAGTCAGTTCTGGGGACTAAATACATGAAGTCTGGCATAAAAGAAAGGAAACTCTTCCTTATATGATCATCATCAGCAAAATAGATCCACATCTTTCTAAACATACTAATTAAGTATCTTTTAGGGATATATGTCTAATGGGTCCACATACTATTTGATGCTTTGGATTCCTGATTATTAGAATTTTCTGCAGCAATCTCATATCACCCAGACATCTGAACATTTCAAAAGTTTCCCAAGCACTTCAGCTAAGTACTATTGCATTTTAGTCATTTAGTCATCAAATGAGGGGTGACCAGAGTCTTTTCAAATGAGCTTTTCTGATAATAGGTTACCATTAACAAGTGGGTTCTTTAAAAAACAAAGTTTAGTTCTACTCCACTATCTCTGCCCTTTATTAGGCTGCTGAAAAGGGCACTCAGCAGTGTTTATTCCCCTGTAACAAAATATACTTTGCCCAACTCCAATAAAAAATATAAATATGCATTTTATTAGAGACAGGAAGGAATGTCCACTTGCAATAAATCAATCTGATTTATCATTTTAAGGGGTTCCCCACTCAATGGTGCTTGAAATGAAGCAGATCACTCCTTTCAGCCTCCTCTCTTCCCCCACCCCCATTTATACAGTAACATTGTAAATCACATTCAGTATCAAACAATCAGGTTGAGCTCTGGGACTCTTGAACAGCAACTCTGTTTGACTTTATTTTTCACAGTTAGCCGCTCCGGGCTAATATTAGTGAAATGACTTCTATAACTGTTTTTATTAGAATGTTCTCATGGACTATAATTAAAAGCTGAAAGCTGGAGAAAAGAACAAATCTAAATCAGTTAGGAAGACACCAATTGCTTAGGAAAGTGTGCAAATGTGCCTAAAATAAAGACTAGTGATTGAAAACTTAACCATATGAAACAAGCGCCTGTCCTCTAAAAGCAATTAATTAGGGGATGGGTGGGGAAATCTGCTTAGTCTTGGAGGACAACATTGGAAATCCTTACCATCGTACATTCAAATTCAGCTTTGGAATGATGAGGCCAGGACAATTTTAGAGGGAAAGCTTGGACTCCTAGAGTTCTAACCAAATTCTGAGAAACAGCTACTGCAAGGGAAAGGGGGCAAATACAACCCACAAATTGGTCATCAATGGCAATTTGCAATAACCAAAAATGTATCTGTCCTTCTACAAACATGCTGTCAGTATTAGTGCCCATGGTAGACTCCTTTCAACATCCAACACTGACAAATATAAATTTTCTGAGAGTGCATTCCACTAGGATCAAGTCAGATTTTTGAAGTTTCCAAATTTTTGCCTGAAAAAACCCCAAAATATTCTTTTAAAGGGGTAGGATTTTATGCTAAATAAGCTTTCCCTATTTAATTTTCAAAACACCTATATTACATTTTTTTTAAAAATTGTGGCCTGTTTATTGCAGCATTTCCCATAATTCATCAGGCTGTCAATCCTTTTCACTAATGTCACAGTATATCAGTTATACAATAAGTCTTCAAACCCTTTCCTTGCCACAACCAATTTGAAAAAATCATCAGTGTGGTAAGAGGCAGGAAAATGCTTGTATAGCTTTGCAGAAATCATGCAAACTGGAGCGCAAAAAAAGTGACGTAAAATATAACTGTACTGAAGAAATCAGTGACACAGAACTCCAATGCCACCTCAAGAACTGTTGTCAAGACAGCTTTTAAAAAATGACCTTGATGTGTGCAGGCTTGCCCCGGCATCTGTGGGGTTTCTGTTCTCTGGAGAGTGTGGGGGAGGCCCAGGGCCCCCCCCCCTGCACCCAAGGATAAGTGAATCCACAGTTCTGGGATCTTTGGATATGCCCTTCCCCCCCCCACATTAGCTAAAGATCTAATTCTGTAAATTGGGAGACGGTGTAAGGCCGGTAGTGGCTCCCAGCACACCGGGACAGGGGTCTTCTCTGAGTCAGATTGCTTGGGTATAAAGCCCAAAGTAGGTAGTATCTTTTCTATCTCTATCTGAGGCTAAATTCCAGCATGAGACTGTAAATTGCTTATCCCTCCAATAGAATAATGTGCTTTTCTGTGGTGGTACCGGAGCTGTGGAACTCCTTCCCCTATGATTAACAGCCCCTCCTCATTAGAGATACTCCAGCAAGATCTGAAGACATTTTTATTTCAGTTGGTTTTTTGAGTGTGGGTGGGGTATTGACAGGCAAGCTACTTTTTATCCTTACTGACTATGACTTTATTATTGTTTTTAAGCCATTCTGCCCAATGCTGCATATATGCAACAGGGATCAAATGTGCACATCTGTGGCCTAGGCAGAAATGGGTTAACACTGCTGCTTCACTGTTTTATTTTGGGTCTTATTTTTGCAGTTTATATTGCCATTTTTAATTACAATCTGCTCTATGGTGCTAGGGGATCAATGGGGTTTATGCACTGAAGTTTTTGAATTGTACTGCTTAACTGTTTAAATTGGGTTTTCATGATTTATTTATTTATTCGATTTATATTCCGCCTTTCTCCCAGAAGGGCACCCAAGGCGGCCCAATGATTTATTGGTCTGTTATTTATTATCCGATATTATCGAATATTTATAATATCTATAATATTTATTTATATCAATTTAAATATTAAATTAATTAAATATTAAATTAAATTTATATTAATTTAAATATTTATAATAACTATTATTATTGTTAGCTGCCTTGAGTTTTAGAAAGGCCAAATTTAAATAAGTAAAGGGAGGGCAGCATTTAGCACACTGTCTCAGGTGTGAGAAGAATTTTGTGCTGGCCCTGGCTGGAGGGGACCTCAAAATAAAGGCAGCAGAAAAAAAACTCACTAGTTAACCATGATTAAGAGAAAGAGAACAAACAGCCTGGCAGTAAGGGACAGAAGGCCTCCTAAGGAAAGAAACCAGACAGCCCATCTGGGAAACTGAATGAAAGGACAAGAAAAGCTTTAGAAAATACTCTTCTGAAAACAATTCTATTCCAGGGAGGAACAGCCACTCTTAAAAACACATAAAGCAAAGTAGGAAGAAAAACAGAGTCACATTAAGAAGACCTGCTGACTGTTGCCAGTCCTTGTTGTGTATTCTGACCACAGGCTGTTAATCAATTGATGTGGAATTTAAAAAAAAAAAACTCATTATGACTTGCAGCACATTTGCTGAAATATTTCAACAGAGTTAAACACTGTTTTCAGAATATTCTTTCTGGTAAGGAAAAAAGAATCAGTGGTTCTCTCTCTCTCTCTCTCTCTCTCTCTCTCTCTCTCAGAGAAGGAAGGAGACCTAACTGAACTTTGCTGGAAGCAGCACTGGTAGCTGTTCTTATTTCAAGAAAGAAATGCTGAAACAAACTTGCTTGAAGACCAGCTTGTCCTGAGTCCAGCTGTGGTTCATTAGGCAGGGACAGAGACTCTGGAGCATCTCACTTGTTTCAGAGCTATGGGGCAGAGCCTTGGCTCAAAAGTAAGCTATAGCCCTGTGGAAGAACCAAAACTAGCAGGGGCTAAAGACCATGCCGTCTCTTAGCCCTTCTATACTGATGAGGTGTCATAAAACCCACCATCCCTTCAGTGGCCCATAACAGTCCTTACTGATTGCTAAGCAATAACATGCAAGCTTGACTGCTACTACTGCTGAGAACTGAATGCTGCAAAAACGAGACCTTTGACATGAAGATCTCATTTTGCCAACACTAACTGGACTGAGCATGTGCTAATCCCCTTTTGAATCACTTGACACTATTCAGAACACAAACCACCCCTCAGATTTCTCAGGCAGCTTGCCAATACAGACATGGGCACTGCCTGGCTACATTCACATCACCCCTTCCCCCACTTCCCTGCCAAGAACCTTCAGGGCATGCTGCGCTCCTTTGCTTTGCCACACGCTTGGGTCAAACACACAGGAATCTTCATGCTCTGCTATTTCAGAAGCAGGGACTTCTGCAAAGTTATAGGGTGTTGCATGAAACATTAAGGCCAGGACCACAGACTCTGTTAGAGATGCATTCACAAGCACCCTGAAATCTAAACATGTCATCTTGGTAACATGCAAGTTGTGGTCTGAGGCTCACTCCTTTGCCTCACCACATGTAAAACCTACATAGCAGGGCGAATTGTGAATGAATTGCACCTACTGGGTACCATCTGTTTATTACTCATTCAACTACTTCTGGTTCACCAAGTTCTTAAGAATTCTTTTTATTTTTTATTTTTCTTAAAAACCACTTTCACCGTTACTCATCTACACAAGTAATTGTTACACTGGTGGTAATTAACAGCTAAGAATTGCAGGAGCCAGGGTTAAATTAATTAAGGTTGAAAACAAGAGAACATTAATTAAGGGCAGGCTAAACGTGTCTCACAACAGCTCCTTAGATTGCTAGCAATGCTGTAAACTCTTATGGCTGGCACAGAGGCTCTTCTACTTCCACGGAGGCTGTCTTATTGCTGTGTTTAACCAATTTTGACAGCCTCCAACAAGCACCACACATTTAGCTCGGTTTATTTAGAGGCACCACTAATGTGTTTGTGTAGCTGCATGTTTCTAAGGCTACAGACCCAGGTAACTACTAAGTGTTGAGGAAATTCCCAAAGGGACAGGCGACAAGGCTGAGTTGCTGAATGAATCTTATTCAGGGGAGAAGCTGAAGCTTCTTTAATTGTTCATCAATCAATTAGTTGGACTCTCAAATGTCTAATTAAGCAGACAACTGGAATTAAACAAAGGGCATCTCTGAAAGGCCAGCCTCTCCTAGGCAGGCACTTCTTCCATTCAAGTGACCACTTGATTAAAGGTGTATTTGCCTGTGGTGTGGTTTAAAAGAGCACTCAGCCATGCTATTAGTATGCCTCTCAGGCAAAGGTATTGGTGGTGTTGGGTGAGGGAATCAATCCTTTGTAATGCAACTTAACCTTCACATCCACCAGCAAGTGCTTAAGGAAGGCTGCAAAGTGCAAAATGAATTAGCCTCACTTAGCATAGAAGACTGTGGCACAAACATTGAAACATTGTGTGCCCTCTCAGACAGCACACCAGGTTGAATACATGTGAAATGGTAATAGCTGTGGAGAGGAGACCCCAATCACAGAGGTGATCCCAGCAGCAGCAAAAAGCAGCCAGAGGATCTCCTCTGCCATTCCATCTGCTAACAACCACCAGCTGCAGACATCCCAAGTCAAGTGAATGCTTGACCCTCTTCTGTGCAAGGAAGCCAGCAACCCTGAAGGAAAAGGCTATTAATCAGTGACCTCGGCCACAAGAGCAAGGAGTTCAGTGGTTCAGCGGGAACTGGTCAGGATGCATCAATCAAAACTGGGGCAGAGGAAGCAGGGCAGGAGGGAAGGGAAGAAATATGTCTGCATGCACGGAGCTCTAAGGCAAATGCTGGCAGGTCATTAAGTGGTCCTTCCCCAGGAGGAAACCAAGCTTTGATGAAGAAATGAGAAGGACTCTGAAATTGTTCTGACAGCTGGAATCCGATGGTCAATGAAGAAGTTCTCATGATTTATGACTGATGGCTCCCTGGGAGAAAAAGAGGCAACGCTGACATTGGCAGCTACTCATTAGCTGTTGGGAATGTGGGAGAGCAATCCAGAGCTTGACCAACCATGTACACCAGTGGTTCCCAAACTGTGAGCCGCTGCTCCCCAGAGAGCTGCAGAAACCAGACAAGGTGGCAGCGGAATCCTTGCAAAAAACCTGCCAACCTATACAATGTATAAGATTGTAGCCCTAACAGGGAGACATGGCCAATGGCCCTGTAGGTAAAGGGAGTCACTGATTGATAAAGTTTGGGAACCACTGGCATACAGTAACACCACCAAAGAAGAGGAAAGCCTGACTGCCATCTTGATCTAAAGAATTTCTCTTTTTACTCGGTCTACAGATAAATCAGGCAGCGATCACTCCTTGGAAAGTGCGTACTGCTCCTTGGACTGACTTGGTTCGCTCATTTATGTTGATGTAGAACACTTCTGTCTGGGCCCCGACTGGGCACCCGTCTGTTCAGAGGTGTCCTGGGGCAGCAATTCCACACCTTGCTGGTGGCCCCTCCAACAAGTCTGCAGAGCCCCCAAACAGGGTCCACAGCCTGGAGAGGCTAAGCATGGCGAAACAGCTGTGGCTGGGACTGAAGCTTTGGAAGAGAGAGGTGATGTGGGCAGAGTACAAGGAGGAATAGAGGCACCGAGGGAGCAAAGAAGGGAAGGGGGGCAGGATCCTGTGACAGACCTTATCATACCAGGGAGGGAGGGGCAGGGCCAGCAAACCCTTTACAAGGCAGGAGCAGGCTAGGGATGTAGGTTAGCAGTGGCAAGAAGGCTGGTTGGTGAGGAAGCTGGCTGATCTGTGAGCCTACAAGGAGCCATGAGCAGGGAGATGGTGAAGCAACCCCCTTCCACCATAGCCTATCTGAGGCTTATTGCTCTGGACCTGCAAGGGAGAGCTGCCGACCTCTTGTAGACCTTATAGAGCCTGATGCCCCTGGGGTGGCAGGCACCCTACCTGGGACCAGACAGTTTCATAAAGTTCTCTGATTATATCAAAACAGCTAATTTTAGCACAACCTTTTTACATTGGCAGCATGACTTCGGGAACAATCCTCACAATGAAATAATGCATCCATACAACTCGATTAAACATGACCTCATGAATATTGTCAAACAAATGCAGGTTCAGAAAAGGGTGATTAGGATGGTCAGAGGACTTGAAACAATGGCCTAAGAAGATAGGCTGAAGGAGCTGGGCATGTTTAGGTTGGAGAAGAAATGCCTAACAGGGGAAATATGCCTAACAGGGGAAATATCTACAAATATCGGAGGGGCTGTTATGTGGAAGATGGAGTGGATTTATTTTCAGTTGCTCTGGAGCAGGGGTGCCCAAACCCTGGCCTGGGGGCCACTTGCGGCCCTCGGGGGCTCCCAATCTGGCCCACGGGGAGTCCTCAGTCTCCAATGAGCCTCTGGCCCTCCGGAGAGTTGCTGGAGCCTGTGCTGGACCAACACAACTGCTCTTAGCGTAAGGACGACTGTTCAACCACTCACCTGAGCTGTGGGATGAGGGCTCCCTCCACTACTTGCTGTTTCACATCTGTGATGCAGCAGTGGCAGTGAAGCAAAGGCTGGCCTTGCTTTGTGCAAGGCCTTTTATAGGCCTTGAGCTACTGGGAGACCTTCATTCATTCATATAATTTCCATCTCTAATAAATTCATTTATGTAAATTGATTCAAATTTTAATGTAAATTAATCCTTTTTTTTTTTCCTGGCCCCCAACACAGTGTCACAGAGATGATGTGGCCCTCCTGCCAAAATGTTTGGACACCCCTGCTCTGCAGCATAGGACCAGGACAAATGGATTTACATTACAACTAGGGAGATTTTGATTAAACATCCTGATGGAACGAAGTGTTTGGCAGTGGAATAGTAGGTGGTACTCTGCATCATGGCACATCTTTAAGCAGAGGCTGGATAGTCGTCTCCTGGGAATATTGCAACAGTGGACCAACTGCATTGGCAGGGGGTTAGATTAGATTATCTTGAAGATTCCTTCTAAATCTATGATTATACGAATGTAAGAGAGTCTTGGACCCAGGACTCTCACAAATAACACTTATGGTCAAATCATATCCTCCCCCCTCCTGGTGCAGCTGCGCCGGGGGTGACAGATTGGGAGGGATTTAAATCCCCAAACCCCTCCATAAGCCTCTGCTCCACAATGGGTCTTCTTAGCCCCATGCCAGCTCTTTAGCTGATCTGAGGAGATAAAATTTGCGGAGACAAAGGAAGCAGGGAGGCTGCAAAAAAGGAGGGTAGGATCTGGCATGTGCCATTGCCATGGAACCACACCATTCCACAATCTTATGCCCCTGTTCCTCCCTCCTCTTCACTCCATTTTGTGCTCTCCATGCACCCACCACTGCCTTAACTGCTCCAGCAGGACCACGGAGATCTGCCAATGTCCTGGGAACACTGCCATCTCTTGCGGCAGCATTCCCCAAACGGCCACCAATGGAGCACTGTGCACTCCATCGGCAGCCATTTTACAACAGCAGAACTGTTTTGCTGTTGTAAACGGTTGTACACAACAGCCCAATCTTAGGTAGGATTGGGCTGTCTGGTGGTCACTTGTTTCTGGGCTGTAATATTTCTGTGTGCAAGTTGTGTGTGTGTGTGTGCGCACCACAGCACTGAATGCTTCTCCATATTCAGAATTTTTCCTGCACTTTGAAAATTAGATGTCAGTGAGGAGGATTCTGGCTTAGCCATCTTTCAGACATGCTCTGTTTCTTCTATTGTGAGAGAGGCTTGTGTGCACATGTGTTTCATGGAGGACCATTCAACCATGTCACCTTCTCACTCACAGGCTGAAATGGGACAGCTAAGAAACTCATCAGCCACCTCACTTAAGTCATTTTCAGAAGTTTTGCAAGCATGGAAAGTCTCCGTGTCCCTAACCATTGAGAATGTCTACCAAGGGAGACATTATCCCTGAGGAAACTCCATGCTTACAGAACATCTGAAAAGGGTTTCACTGTTGATGAGAACTGGGCCTACAACTACAGCCGGAGGACACAGGATTTTCTTTGGATGATGCTTTTAGAACAGGTCTGGGTGCCTTATTAAGCTGCAGTGCAGAACGTGAGCCTATGCAACCCTGAACGTGCATAGTAATTTCCATTCCAATGTCTTGTTTGTACTTTCCTCACCCTTTTGAAAACCAATGCAGGAGCTCAGGATGTCTTTGAACTTGAAATTAGAACTGTGCCTGGAGATGTGTATCACGTTCTTTCAATAACTCAGTGTCCAACAAAGTTGGAGCTTTACAGAAAAACTGACAAACACAATACTGATTGGCTAAGTTAGCGCAGTCTCTAAGTCTCTTCTTTGGCAGACCAGTAATTTTTTCCCCAACACACCACAGACTGGCACTCACTCACTCTCTCTTCCCCCCCCCCTCTGTATAAAAGTATGTAGCACATCAGCTCTCACCTCATCTTTCCTGCTGTCTTGTAGCCTCTCAGGAGGTTTAGTGAACTTCTAAGACCTGCAGCAAGCCCCGGGAGACTTCACAGCTCTGATTTCTCTAGAAACTGGAAGCCATACAGTAGCTACACCATGAACTGGCAGCCAGTGGCTTGTGGACCAACACTGATCCACAGACCTCACTTTGAGAAACAGTTAGAGCTTGGTCATACAAATAAAATATTTCTCCGATGAAAACAATCAAACCGACATTCCTCACTATGTCGGAACTCCAGCACATTCGTCCCTGGGCAAATCCAAAGCAATATCGGGTGCTCCTATCATTGACGCTGCACAGGTTCACCCTGCACTTGGGAGAATAAAATGACAAAGCATCACCACGGGAAAGGAAAATACAGTTTTAATATCATGGCTACTTGTCACTTTGGAAGTGACATGGCTACATGGCAAGGAAGCGATGATTTCCAATTGCTCATGGACAGGAAGAGACAAAAAAAAAAAAGACACCTTAGGCTCTCCAAGGGCCAGTAACCAAGAGTACACTCATGCAATCAGAAAGGGAAAAAGTGAAGAGAAGTAAGCAGCTGGGATGATCAATTACAGGAGACAGCCCCCTCTTGCAAGGCTGAGGTAAGTGGCACACAAAAGAAGGCTAATTCTCAAGAGGGAAATTAAACAATTGCCAGTAACTGCACCAGCAAGCACAGCAAATCCATTCTGTTAGTTCTGAACATTAAAACTCCCAAGACAGCATTTTACAAAAGAGACCAATGTTTATGTTCCACCATGGAAGGCTGCAAGAAAAAAACATTCCCCCTTCTAATCCTCCTTTTAAACCACTCCACCTAGCACATTGATTAGCTTCCTACTGCTGTTCTAACGACTGCAGTACAATATGTTGCCTGTCACTGTTTAATATGAAGCACCAGTGCCAGAACACAAGTGCCTTTTTTCCTGGCTCACACCCAAATTCTTTATTTAAAGTGTTATTTCTGGAGTCTTTGCTTACAGCCAGTCAATCTTCATATCTGTGTGAAGCAAAACGGAGCAGCCTTCCAGCCTCCTGCCATACATTACAATGGATCACAAAGGGGGTCGGTGAAAGGGGATACAGTGGTGTAAACTCAATAATGTGTTTGCTACTGAAGCCAACAGTAAAACACCTAACTGACTGTGTCAGAGCATTTGAATTTTATTCAAGCAACCATATATTTGAAACAAAGGGCTCATCTGTATTATTTTACCTGTGCTACTTATTTTTGAACTACTTCCTTATAAGCAGTTATTAGCTGAAACACTGAAACAATCCATACAGGAGCAAATTAACCTGAGTAGGTCTGTATTTTTCTGCTTTTTAAGGTTAATCAATACGGTACAGTTTCTTTGGCTTTCTAAGCTGGAATTTGAACGGAATAGGCAAGCAAAATCTAGCATGTTCAGCTAAGGTTACCACATTTTTAACCTGAGGGCCTAACCTCTCTAGTATCAGGGATGTGATACATGGTAAGACTCGAGTCGAGTTTGAATCCCCACCCCCTTTGACTAGACTCATGCGTGAGTCTTAATGGGCAGCATTTGCAACTTGGCCAGAGCCTTACTGGGTCTCTGTTTGACTCAAGTCTGAGTCTTTTTGATAAACAAATCAGAGGCCTGATTTGAAAAGACTCTGAAGAAAAAACAGAGCTTCCGGTGGGGTGGGGAGGAGCAGGAGAGAGAGAGTTCTATTTTAACACTCCCCAAAGTTCCCACCTCTGTAAATAAAAGCTCTGCTGTTCTTCTAGTGATCGCAGCAGTGCAGAAAGCACCAATCAGTTCCTTACAAATCCGAGTTTCTGATTCTCCACTTGTTCCTGAGAAAAATTCCTGAGTCACCTCTGGTTTCAAAACACGTGTAACTCAATTCAGCATGAGTCCTGGAAAATGCACGTTTGGTGACTTGAGTCCGAGTCTTATGAATCAAGTCACCTATTCCTATCTAGAACTGTATTCCGCGTGATATGGAATTTGAGTTGTCTAAAACTCGTTTTCCGAAATGACACCCATCATTTCAATTACAATGTTTCTAAAACTGTTTGGGCTTCTTTCTGCAACCCTAAAGCAATTCAAAATGATAGAATTCATCTATAAAAACTCTTGCAGAGCTAAATCCCAAGAGACTGTCTGTCTCTTTCTTCACTATCATGGTCATGTCAGCTGATCAATAAAAAGGGAAAGGGAAAATTAGTTGCACAGTTTCCTAAATAAATGAATACCTGGATCTCTGTTAATTGAAAGATGTGACCTTTCCCACTAAACAGATTTTGTTTCACTGATGTGAAAAGCAAGGTAAATAACGACAACCAACACAACAGCAAGTGAGACAATCTTTTACTGGATCAATTCCTCATTTTCTATTATCCAAACCCCACTATATCTGGGTTGTTTTTTTTTGTAAGATCAGTGTATTCTGCACATGAAATAACTCACAATTTGAAACAAACACCATCTTTGATATTTTCTGTTTCATGAATCTGGGAAACACAGATCATAGGTCATGTCGTGAGAATGGATGATGGCCGGATCCCAAAGGATCTCCTCAATGGAGAACTCGTGCAAGGAAAGCGCCCTACAGGTAGACCACAGCTGCGATACAAGGACATCTGCAAGTGGGATCTGAAGGCCTTAGGAGTGGACCTCAACAAGTGGGAAACCCTGGCCTCTGAGCGGCCCGCTTGGAGGCAGGCTGTGCAACATGGCCTTTCCCAGTTTGAAGAGACACTTGGCCAACAGTCGGAGGCTAAGAGGCAAAGAAGGAAGGCCCATAGCCAGGGAGACAGACCAGGGACAGACTGCACTTGCTCCCAGTGTGGAAGGGATTGTCACTCCCGAATCGGCCTTTTCAGCCACACTAGACGCTGTTCCAGAACCACCTTTCAGAGCGCGATACCATAGTCTTTCGAGACTGAAGGTTGCCAACTAACTAACTATAGCCCTACATACTGGGCACCCAGGATTCTTCTCTCCCTGGGTACAGCATTTGTCACTGCAGATAAACACAGTGCCCACAGTGGGAGGGAGGAGCAGCACTTGATACTGCATCTGTAAGGTGGGGCAGGGGGGGCAGTCAGGACTTGCTGGCAAGCAACCAGCAATCCCGACCATGCATTCTCTCCCTCCTTCTGGGTACTGTCTACATAAGGCCTGAATACAACAGCAAACTAGAGCCAAAGTGGCTTTAAAATGAAACAGATCAAATCCCATGTGCAATTGTAGAGATCTAATGCATCTGCACAGTGGAGTGGGTAATAACATTTACAGCAAAAACCTTCATAGACTCACTACAGAGAGTAAGGGTCCCCAAAACCAGGGTGCTCTCCCTTACCCCATGCCCCATTTGGATTTGCCCCAAAGACCAGGGAGTGCTAAACTCATCAGAGTGCTGGATCAATGGTTCCCAACCTTCAGGAGCCTGTGGACACAGAGGCAAAAAACTGGAATCATCATGGACCACATGCAGTTACCTCCTGGTCCCTTTGGTTTCTACCTGGCCAGGTCCAGACTCTCGTGCCCCAATCCATATCCTTGCCAAGCCAATAACCTTTCACACAGACCCAGCAGTTTTATTTTAAGGTGGAAGGGTGCCCACTCAACACTCTGCTATTTAAGATCCACATTTTTAAAAAACCATACTGTTTCCTGATCAAGTCCTGAAGGGGAACAGACTACCCTGCAAACATCCTCACTAGGCTGGGATCTGCACCTGCAAACAAAGCAATCAAACAAATGACGCTCAATTCTCAGTGAACTTCCATACCCAGTGCACAGTTCGGAACACTGCACAGGAAACCACACATGAAATCCAAATAGACATACACAAAAACTGCCGGTTTAGATGGTGCCACACACCTGTATGGAGGAATAGGAGTAAATAGGAGAATACGGGACCCCATCATTTCTTATGCAGGGCAGGAAGAGAAAGGAGGGGAGTTGCATTCAGGCAGCACTGACAGAACTCACAGTGCTGCCCCTTTGTGACTGGCGCACATAGTCTGTGGCTGTGAATAAATCACTCTGGATGAAGACCACCAATTTCAATCATGCTCTGTCAGGCTAAAATGCCTGTGGGTTCTTACCACTGGGTGGAAAGCCATGTGGCTTCACCCTAAAACATACAATCTGTTTTTAGAGTTCGGTTACAAAATGAAAGCCATCGTTCTTCTTCATCGAATTTGGCACAAGTAACAGGGAGTCGGTGAGTCTAGGCAGAAAGTATTGTGGTGTTCAATCGCCCTACCCATTGATCTGTGGGCACATTCTGATTTGCAATTAAGCCATTTCTGCCCAACAATGCATATACGCAATAAGGCTGAAATGTGTACACCTGTGGGCTGGACAAAAATGGGCTAAGACTTCAGTTGATTCATCAGCTGATTAAAGTGACCAAAGCTTTCTCCTTCCCTTTCTCTCTCTCTCCCCCCCCCCCCCAGTCTTGTCTGATAAAGCTCAGCCATTAAAGTTTAGCAAGCAAAGACAACATTAAATGCTGGCAATGCTCTTTTTTAAAAATTTTGGCAAGGTTTTTTCTTTCCCACTCCCCCACAAAACAACTTGTTTTGTGAGAAGCTGAAGAAAAACATTGCAAGGCTGCCAGCACAACTTCACACCACTGTTCAGCCGTTCACACTAGAGCAATTCAAGGCAGCCCAAAGCAGTGGAACACTACATGTCGCTCTCTCTGCATACACAAAAGCCATAGATATGTTAGCACTGAAGATCAGCTGTATCTAATCCCCAAGACAAAACAGAGGAGATAAGTATTAACTATGACTCAGTGCCAGAGGACTGAATTAGGAACATGCATTTAAAGGTTGGTGGCCAACATGGCCAACAGACACATTTTCTATGCAAAATATAATTGTCCACTTTAAACCATGATCTTAGATCTTCTACTAAAGCCCTTTATAGACAGTGGGGCTCATCCTCTACATGTTCTGTGGAAGGATGATGGTGCTTGTACACATATAGACAATGCTCCATGCAGCTGAAAAAGGCTGGGTTCCTAATTGTTCGTTTGAACCCAGATACATGCATGATCATGTGAACAGCAGGTTTGAGCCTATTTCTTCCCACTATATGTACATTCACTATACTTGAGGATGACGAGCTCTGATGTTTGACTTGGGCTTACTCCTGTTCTAAGATTGAGCAAAAATGTGTTTTACACAATAGCAGCTCCAAAGGCAACACTTTCTTTTCTTTACATTGCCTGTTGCCCTACTTCCAAATGATTAAATTCAAAATGAAACCTAAGCTCTCACACAGAAATTTTTTTTTTTCTTAGAAGTCACTTGTTTGCCCCAGGTGTGCTACCCACACAACTTTCAGGGGTCACAGCTGTCCCATCTGAACGCCCTTTTGCAAGATCTCATTACAAAATTCACCACTCTTATAATGAGAAGCATCTGATTGGCTATTGTGAAAAGAAGGTCTGACTAGATCAGTGGTTCCCAACCTTCACAAGCCTGCAGACACAGAGGCAAAAACTGGAATTGTCATGGACCACAAGCAGTTACAGCTGTCAGTTGGTTTGGTCTCTGCCCTTTCTGGTGGTCAGTGGGGCAGCATCTCCCAAGTGAGCACTTTCCCACAGACCACCAGAGAGGGTACAGAATGGACCACCCGCAACTGCAGCCTTCAGTTTCTCCACCTTCTCTAGTGGACCACGGGGAAGCATCTCTCAAGTGAGCACTCTCCCAGGGACTACCAGAGAGGGCAGAGAATGGAATGCCAGCAGTCAGCACTTCAGTGCTGGCTGCGGACATCCTGATCTCTGCCCTCTCCGGTGGTCTGTGAGAGAGTGCTTGCTCAGCAAGATGCTGAAAGTGATCAAAGGTGATTTTTTTCCTGAGACCTCACAGACCATTACTCAAGGTCTCGTGGACCACCTGTGGTCCACTGATCACAGGTTGGAAACCAGTGGACTAGATGGACCTTTGCATTACAATGCAACACTGAGAACTGACTGTGCATACACACTTTGGGCCTTCTCTAAGATGGAGGCCAAGGATATTCACCCTTGAAAAACCAGTCACCTAGCTGCTATCTTATTCCATGCATTCAAATGTTTCCCATCAGATATTCTTCCTCCAGGGACACTGGACCTGTCAAACAGAAGAGTAACTTTGCGGCACATGAAACCTGGAAAGGAACAAAACAAGCAGTGCAGTGCAGGCCTGGCCCATCCAAGAGGTAAGGTGAGGGAGGTTGCCTTGGGCAGTGGTAGGTAGGTGGCAGTCTGTGCCTATCAGCCTGTGCTTATCAGCCACCACTCACCAGCTGCCTTCCCTTGCTCCAAGTCTTTGCTTTCAAGAGCAGTAGCACAGGGTTCTGGAAGAAGGAAGTTGGGCAAAACACTACCCCACTGTCAAAAAAGGGGAAAAAAACTCATTAGCACCATGTGCATATTGGCAGAGGGTCCAGTACTTGGTCAGTGGAGCAGCAAATCATTTGCAGTTTCAAGCAGAAACTGAGATTGGGCAACTCCTGAACTCAAGGAACCGTAAACCTGCCTCCATTCGCATTTGGTACCAATCTCTCGCTCTCACCTTGCCTCCAATCTGCACTGACTATGCTAAGTAACCAGCCTCTTTTAATGAGAATTAGCCACCAAGATGCCCTTCAAATTCAAGGTAGGTTCAAGCTCCTCCTTTCCCTGTCCCCTGGTTCTAGTCCTCTCCCCCTTTGCCTTCCAACAAGGGGCTGAATTTCCTTGGCAAGAACAAGAGCTCAGCCTGCCTTTACACACCTGAGCCTGCCTGTCTTCCTCCATCCCCAGGCATAGTCCACAGCCTCCAATTCTCCAGAAGTAAAGGAAATGAGTTTTGCCCCGAATGCAGCCTCTGACAGCTGCATTCAAGTTGAGAAGGAAAGGGGGAGGGCAGTGCTTTGCGTCAATTCTTCTCTTTAGCTCTCTTGGGTTGGAAGGAGGTCAGAGTACTGGGAACAAATTGTGTCATCCCTTGTAACCCTGGAGCTGCCTTTGAAAGGTGATTTTTGTGTTAAAGAGGAGACTAATTCACAGGCAACCTGAGACTAAATCCTGAAGGCACTCAATAGATTTGCCCATTGAATTATGCATTCAGGGAAAGAATGCTCTCTCTAGGGTGGAGAACAGATAAAGCTGTTCTGATTTCAGATATGTCTGTTTTTAGCAGAAGGGCAACGGCCCATTATATGAAAAGAAAATGTTCCAAGTTTGGGAAACTTAAAAGCTTTTCAGTGAGAGATTCAACACCAAACCTATTTGACTGCTGAATGCTCTTCCAATTGAGAGACTAATAAAATTAGTTTAACTCCAATAGTTTTTTTTTTTTTTTTGCACATCACAGTGTCGCTGCAGAGCCAGTTAACGCCAGGACAAAGGGGGAAATTTAATAAAAGGATCTCCCTTGGCAAGAAGAATCCACAGAGGGAAAAGAAAAACCTTCAGTCATATTATTGGGAAAGATGTCAAAATCTCTGTTTTCTGAAGATGAACGATACAAGAAAGAGGAAAAATAGGAGATTTGAAATGCTACCCATGGTTTCTCTCCCCCTTTCCTACCCTTTCTAAATGTCAGTAGGAGCACATTTCATAGATACGAAAGCAAATTATGCCCAATGTCCAGAATGTGTCAATCATAAAGGAGGCCATTTCAGTCTGCCTCATGAACTCCATGCACTTGTGAGCTCCAATCAACAAGAACAACTGGAAGTTTGTGCAATGAAGATAAAACCACCCATTAACAAAAGGATTAAGATAAATGTTGGACACCACACTGCAATCCCAAAATTAAACACCATATATATTTACAACTTTTGGGTCACTTACAAGCTGAAGAAAATTCAGCTCAAACACATTTTGCCATTATTTTGAGATTCTGATTCAGGATAGGGGTTGCCTAAAGAATCTCCAGCCCACATCCAAGACATTTAAAACAAACAAGATTCAGCACTTCATTCCTTTAATTAGCAAAAATTCTCACTGCTCAAATCTCCACTTTGCATGCAGTCACTGAAGAAGAGGGTTGCAAGCTTATAGACACATATACTGTATGCCTTTTGATGCCAGCCGACTCTGGACACCAACAAAGAGGAAGGTGTTATCCCATCAACCCTTAAATATTGTCACAATTCAACTGACACAGCTTTCCCAGAACAAACATGTTATCAGTTGCACATCTGTGGAAAACACAGAACCTATCAGGAAACAAGTCAGAATTCCATTGTGAGGTGGATACAAGAAATCTGAATCCACACAAAAGCACCTCCTTGAATGTACATATCGTTTGGTTGCACTGCAGATTCTTTTGATTCCTTTCCTGCAGAAGGAATCAAGCATGGCATAGTCTCCTCTGCAATTTTTATTTTAAAATATTACAGTCAGTGATTCCATCACCTCTTCACTGTCCTTACAGTTTTGCAGGACAGCCTGTCCACTGGGGCAATGAGGGTTCAGGTAGAGGTAGCAGGTGGAGTGGGTTGAAGCAGAATGAATGTGTTCAAAGTAAAAACGGGTACAAATTGGTAAGGCTGATGGGTGAAAATTCAGGGATCAATAACAGGAAAAGACTATATAAAATAGTCTTGTTAGCATTTATAGCACTTATATATTGACAAGATAAAATAGGCTATTTAACTGATCTTAAACAAAAATGTAATCCTTAGTAAATGATATTGGAAGCTGAGAAAAGGCATGTGGGAGCATTTCAAAGGTATGTGAAGAAAAGGAAGCAGACCAAAGGCTACATTCATAGTATGGACTAAATTAAAAGGTGAATACAAAGTAGTGACTTACTAAGGTGGGCAAGCAAGCTACTTGACACTATCACCCTAATTGTTCTGCCAAATAGCAGAGCATTTTCTATTCCTTGGCTTCCTCCAACTTCTGATCAGCATGGATATTCAGTTAAGATCTCCTTGCCATGTGACCAAATTTTGTAAACAACCAGTTTGCCAAGGGGTTCCTTGGCTTCCTCCAACTTCTGATCAGCATGGATATTCAGTTAAGATCTCCTTGCCATGTGACCAAATTTTGTAAACAACCGGTTTGCCAAGGGGTTATAGGTGCACCATGGAAACTTACCTCTTGATAAATGGTTGTTTGTATTCACTCAGAGTCAACAGTTGGACTGCATCAGAATTGAGGAATCAAACTAAAGTAAACGCACTGTTGGGTAAAATTCAGGAACAAAATGTGTCTTGCTGTTTTAGGCAGAGAGACAAAATATTGCACATTTTAAGACCAAGAGAGAAAATAAAAAGCCTTTGGTCTTACCAGTACTGTACTTATTTGTTAATTACAGATAAAATGTTTATTATTCTTAAATCAAATTTTTCTATTTTATAAAGTGCCCCAAATGGCCAACACATAATAAAATCATTATAAAATTGTTTGTAATTTATTTTTACAATGATTTTATTATGTGTTGGTCTTTTGGGGCACTTTATGAAATTCCAGCAACAGGCAGCCCAATCCTGAGCTGCCCAGGGCTCCCAGGCTCGGCGGCACAGAGAACGGCTGCCAACGGATCCTGCGTGCCTGAGCTACCGCGGGAGATGCCTTGGGAGAAGGGGACTTTCATCCCCTTCTCCTGAGTAAGGTAAGCAGCCCCACAATGGGGCTACTCACTATACCGCTGACCTTGGTCAGCGGTAAGGTAAAGGACTTGTGTAGGGCACGGAGTCCTCCACAAGCGCCTTGGATCCTGCAGAGCAGAGCTCCGCTGACCCACCTCCCTCTCTCCCCCAGGCATGCCTCCAGCCCGCCCCCTCCCCGCGTCACACCTCTGGGTCATGCCTCCCACCCACCCTCTCTCTGCCCCCCACTCCCGGAACACCTCCTCGGAACACCTCCTGCCCACCTGCGCCCCCTGTGCCGCAGCTCGACAGTCCAGGAGACTACCGATCCGTGGATGCTGGGCAACCCCCTGCGCTAGCCCAGCACCAGCCAACGCTGGGTTAGCACAGGCGGAAGCCCGGCGGCACGAAGCCGTGCTGCCAAGCACAGGATTGGGCTCTGGAATTGCTCCGTGCATGAAGAATGTAACAGTAGTACCGTTACATGATAATGAAAAAATTTCAGGGGAGCAGGATGCATCTTCCCTAGGCAGGAGATCCATAACCTGGGCACAGACGTACAGAAGCATTCCAACCAACACATCAAATGCTGGTGGAACAGGTGGGTAGCCTCTCCAGCAGGTATTAATACTTGGGAAAGTTCACGTGGCAGAAGGCAGTCCTTCTTCCAAGCCATTTAGAGCCTTAATGATCAAAACCAGGACTTTGATTTCAATTAGAAATAAACTGGCAGCCAGTGAAGCTGTCCCAGCAAGGGAGTTACTGATACCCAGCTCTGGTCAGAATGGCAGAATGCAGTCCTATGTGGAATGTGCTGCAGCAATTCAAACATGTTGCAGCTAAAGCATGATGCAGCTAAAGGAATGGGGGCAGCTGGTGTATCTGCCTAAGGTGGAGAACACACCCCTGGCTATGGCTGTCTCCTAGATATCCAGGCTGCAGATTGGGTCCAGGAACATAGAAAGACTGAAGATCTCATTCGACAAGCTGTGTTTAACTTTCCAGATTGGATAAAAGAACAGTGCATTAATATAAATTAAATTAATAAAAACACAGATAGTTACCAGTACATTTACAGATGCCTGATATGATGAAAATGTCCAGGGTCTAGATTATTTGGTGGATGATAATAACTCAGGGAAGGTGACAAAAAAGTTGTATGTGCCATTCAATCTATACAAGGTTACTACATTTCCCTAAGAAGAAAAGATAGCAAGAGACAACAAAGTAAAATGGGCACAAAATGCCTTGACCAAGAAATAGTCTATTTCAGGAGAAAAGTGCTTTTGGACTAAATGGAATAGGAAATCAGTCAGGTGAAATTTTAAGTAATTGCTCTTACTGCCTATGCACGGGGATCATCATATGCAAATATCACCTGATATTTGCTCTGAGAACAATTGTCCTGCATGATTACAGGGTCAGGTAAGCATGGGTGATATGTGAGTGGCGTGCAACCATTAAACCTCTTGAAGCAGAAGAGATTTATTCAGAGGCAGCAGAAAGAAAGGGGAAAAAAGAACTGTGTGATCTGACTCTCAATAATCTTCCATAAAAGAAGAGCCAAGCTTATTGGGGGAAGGAGGGGGGCAGACAAAGGTATAGAAAGCCTAAGTTAAGGTTTATATCATATAGCAAAACTTCTTTCCAGTTATGTTAAATGGCAAATTTACTAGGTGAGAGTGGACGCTTGCCAAATGTAGAGATACACCAAACTGAAGGTGAAATTTGTACTTGATCTTGGATACCTCACGATCCAACTTTTTACCCACTGAACATTATGCTTTAACATAGAACAGTCATTCAGTTTCAGCTTCAGTGTCAGGAAAGGAAAAAAAAAACAATGAGAGTGCCATTCAGACCCCCAGCCATAGCCACAAATTGGTGGGTGGGGTGTGTTCTTGAAGGGCAGTAACTCCACAAAATGTGCACAGTGGCTAAATGGTTGATGTGGTCTGATAAAAGGCTCCAAGGAGCCCAAGAATATTCAGTTGATCTGACCTTGACTCTTTCCTATCCTCAGCTGAAAGTGGATAATTCTGCTTCATGAGTGGCTGGATCATCAATTCTGAGAAGTGACAGACTTGCCTCCCTCAGAGGAGGCTGCCTTCTGCATCTCCTAACTCCCAATTCTACCTAACTCCCTGCACAGCGATGCAGTGGCACTAGTGTGGCGTTCATGCTATCTTGCAGGAGAGTTTTGGCATGTTGAGGTCCTTTGCCCCTGGGTAAGCCCCTGCTGCTGTCATGGGTCAACTTGGACCTGAGCCAGTGATACTGCTGGCACAAGTCCATGTTCACCAATGAAAGCGGATTGGGCCCAGGAAGGGGATTAGGATTTGGGGGACCCACTACCACTGAACCTGCCCCCATCTCAGGCCCAATCCATTCTCTTCCTGCCTCCATCACCTCCCTGTTCCATCCATTCCCCACTTCTCTTCCAAGCTCTGTGCAATCTTACCAGTAGTGGTTGGTGTCTACTGTCGGTCATCACACTGACCCAGCTACTTGCTGCTTGCGATGGTACCCAGGCTGCGCTCTCTCACACTGTTGCATTTGTGATGGCTGTAAATCTGCTTATACCACCAGAACGCTAGTTCTGGTATTGTAGATCAAATTGTGGAGAGAGATGAAAATATGTGGGCAATTATTACTCTTATATGCTGTTAAGAGTAACAATTGTGTGTGCACACATACACAGCAATTCATTTGTGTATTCTGGGGTACCTGAAATGAAGGTGCAGGCTCTGTAGATAATGAATAGACTCCATGAACAGGCTGAGGTCACTCACATTATTCTAGAAGTGGCAACTGAATTGTTCTTCATGACTATTCCCAAATATCTTGATTGTGATTATGTTACTATGTTAACATATGGAAGTTTAAGGGACAGGACCAGGAGCACAACAAAAAGGCATTTCATCAGAACATCAAAATATTTCCCTGTTTTGTCCAGTAGGAATCTCATAAATCTGGTATGACATTTAGGTAGGAAAGATAGCCCAAGAGCCAATTCCGTATTGCTTCACCTGTAGAGGTCTGGCAGGTGGTAACTAGGGACAGAGACTTCTCTGTGGTGATACCCAAACTGTGGAACATCCTTCCTAGAAGTCTTCATTTACAGCTTTCTCTTCTTGCGTCTATGTGAAGCTAAAACAGTGTTTACCCAGGTTTTCAACATGAGAGGTTTACTTTTTACTGATGCTTTTTATTGATGCTAATTCATACTTAGTTGTGTACTAAAACTGAACAACGAAGGAGATCTGCTATGCTGGGAAAACAGGGCATAAAATATTTTAAAATAAACTACCCTAGTTGGGTCAAGGTTGCCGAACCTACCCAACATCAGAAAGTTAAAACCTTGCATAAAGGCCAAGGGATGATATATTACATTCAAGCAGAAGCTATTATTTGGTTTCCGTGCCTTTATTTATCAGAAATAATTTGAGAGGAACTTGATTTTTATAGGTTTCTCCTGTGCAGCCTTTGACATCTGATGGAACGCAAGAAAAAAAACACAAATTAAAATAGCTGCTTTTTATATGTAACAAATATGCATCTTAAAAAACGAATGGCTGCAAACTTCCATTAACGGATCTAAGAGAAACAGCATAATTGAATGCTATATTGTATAGAAGGGCAACATTTTCTGCTCTCTTCAGACAACAGGTGCTGGCCATTTGTTCAGGGCACTTCTAGCTTAGATGTAACCCATGAGAATTGTAAGAGAATGGAGAGGGGGGAAATATATATTATGAAGGGTCTAAATTTCTCAATTGCCATGAAAATGCAGGCCAGGTCAAACAAAGGGCAAAAATAAACTTGCTAAAAAAAAAAAGATGTCTTCACATCTCATGCTGAAGAAAGCTCGAAGAAAATACAACTATGAATGGAAGATAAATTCACACACACACAAAATGCAACATCAAGCAAAGTTGCTGAGGTGGACCCACAGGAGCCATTTGGTCACAACCAATGCCTCCCTGAGGAAAATCCATATATTGCAAAGAACTAAGCACTGGCAATTAAATGGCCCTAGCCTCCTGTCATTTCTGCTATTTTTTATCATTTTCCAATAACCATATACTGCCATGTGGAAAAACAGCAACCTGATTTTTTTTCAAGTTGGGGAAAAATATCGGGCAAATCTCTCACAAAAACCCTTGACTTCCGACAGGCAGACTTCACTCAAATGAGGAGGATGGTTAGAAGGAGGTTGAAAGAGAAGGTAAAAAGAGTCCAATCTCTCCAGAGTGCATGGAGGCTGCCTAAAACAACAGTAATAGAGGCCCAGCAGAGGTGTATACCACAAAGAAAGAAGGGTTCCACTAAATCCAGGAGGGTGCCCGCATGGCTAACCAGCCAAGTTAGAGAGGCTGTGAAGGGCAAGGAAGCTTCCTTCCGTAAATGGAAGTCTTGCCCTAATGAGGAGGATAAAAAGGAACATAAACTGTGGCAAAAGAAATGTAAGAAGGTGATATGGGAGGCCAAGCGAGACTATGAGGAACGCATGGCCAGCAACATTAAGGGGAATAATAAAAGCTTCTTCAAATATGTTAGAAGCAGGAAACCCGCCAGAGAAGCGATTGGCCCTCTGGATGGTGAGGGAGGGAAAGGGGAGATAAAAGGAGACTTAGAGATGGCAGAGAAATTGAATGAGTTCTTTGCATCTGTCTTCACGGCAGAAGACCTCGGGCAGATACCGCTGCCCGAACGGCCCCTCCTGATCAAGGAATTAAGTCAGATAGAGGTTAAAAGAGGAGATGTTTCAGACCTCATGGATAAATTAAAGATCAATAAGTCACCGGGCCCTGATGGCATCCACCCAAGAGTTATTAAGGAATTGAAGAATGAAGTTGGAGATCTCTTGACTAAGGTATGCAACTTGTCCCTCAAAACGGCCACGGTGCCAGAAGATTGGAGGATAGCAAATGTCACACCTATTTTTAAAAAGGGAAAGAGGGGGGACCCGGGAAACTATAGGCCGGTCAGCCTAACATCCATACCGGGTGAGATGGTGGAATGCCTCATCAAAGATAGGATGAAAAAACTCCACAGTCAGGGAATTAGAGGACAGGTCCTCTCATGGATTGAGAACTGGTTGGAGGCCAGGAAGCAGAGAGTGGGTGTCAATGGGCAATTTTCACAATGGAGAGAGGCGAAAAGCGGTGTGCCCCAAGGATCTGTCCTGGGACCGGTGCTTTTCAACCTCTTCATAAATGACCTGGAGACAGGGTTGAGCAGTGAGGTGGCAAAGTTTGCAGACGACACCAAACTTTTCCAAGTGGTGAAGACCAGAAGTGATTGTGAAGAGTTCCAGAAGGATCTCTCCAAACTGGAAGAATGGGCAGCAAAATGGCAGATGCGTTTCAATGTAAGTGAGTGTAAAGTCAGGCACATTGGGGCAAAAAATCAAAACTTCACATATAGGCTGATGGGTTCTGAGCTGTCTGTGACAGATCAGGAGAGAGATCTTGGGGTGGTGGTGGACAGGTCGATTAAGTGTCAACCCAATGTACGGCGGCAGTAAAGAAGGCCAATTCTATGCTTGGGATCATTAGAAAAGGTATTCAGAACAAAACGGCTAATATTATAATGCTGTTGTACAAATCAATGGTAAGGCCACACCTGGAGTAATGTGTCCAGTTCTGGTCGCCACATCTCAAAAAGGATATAGTGGAAATGGAAAAGGTGCAAAAGAGAGCAACTAAGATGATTACTGGGCTGGGGCACCTTCCTTATGAGGAAAGGCTACAGCGTTTGGGCCTCTTCAGTCTAGAAAAGAGGCACCTGAGGGGGGACATGATTGAGACATACAAAGTTATGCACGGGAAGGATAAAGTGGATAGAGAAATGCCCTTTACACTCTCACATAACACCAGAACCAGGGGACATCCACTAAAATTGAGTGTTGGGAGCGTTAGGACAGACAAAAGAAAATATTTCTTTACTCAGCGTGTGGTTGGTCTGTGGAACTCCTTGCCACGGGATGTGGTGACGGCATGTGGCCTGGATGCCTTTAAAAGGGGATTGGACAAGTTTCTGGAGGAAAAAACCATCCTCCAGAAAAACATTATGGGTTCCAAGCCATGATGTGTATGTGCAATCTGGCCTGGATGCCTTTAAAATGGGATTGGACAAGTTTCTGGAGGAAAAATCCATTATGGGTTACAAGCCATGATGTGTATGTGTTACCTCCTGATTTTAGAAAAGGGCTATGTCAGATGTAGGGGAGGGCACCAGGATGCAGGTCTCTTGTTATCTGGTGTGCTCCCTGGGGCACTTGGTGGGCCACCATGAGATACAGGAAGTTGGACTAGATGGGCCTATGGCCTGATCCAGTGGGGCTGTTCTTATGTTCTCCTGATTTTAGAAATGGGCTATGTATCAGAATGCCAGATGCAAGGGAGGGCACCAGGATGCAGGTCTCTTGTTATCTGGTGTGCTCCCTGGGGCATTTGGTGGGCCACCATGAGATACAGGAAGCTGGACTAGATGGGCCTATGGCCTGATCCAGTGGGGCTGTTCTTATGTTCTCCTGATTTTAGAAATGGGCTATGTATCAGAATGCCAGATGCAAGGGAGGGCACCAGGATGCAGGTCTCTTGTTATCTGGTGTGCTCCCTGGGGCATTTGGTGGGGCTGCTGTGAGATACAGGAAGCTGGACTAGATGGGCCTATGGCCTGATCCAATGGGGCTGTTCTTTTTTTTTTTTTTTTTTGCTGACCTCTGATATAGGAACTGTTGAGAAGAACAGTTGCTCTTCTCTTTCTGCCCAAGACAGGTTGAGGCTGAATAGGGATTTCATCATTTTGTTGCAAAGAAGCTCTCCCCCTTACAACCATATCACTTATTACAGAGTACCATTTACCAAACAGGGTCCACGGCAGTGCATGTGATCAACCTGTGATGAGGTTTGCCTGAGCCAACACAGATCAACTTTATACAACAGACCGACACAAGGTGTTTGGTGAAGTTCGCTTTTCCACTAGGCAGGATGATTCAGATAGCCAGGACACCCCAACGTGAGAATGGTAAATAATGACCATGGCTAGTCACTCTACCAGCACATGTTGCACTGACCTTTGCATTCCTGGCATTGCATAGCAGATCCACACCTACACAATACTACAGATATCCCTGCCCCAAGTGATTATTATGTAGTTGACTGTTAGTCACAGTACAGCATGCTCACTATTCAGTTAAACTTTCCCCGATTCCATCTGTCCTACTTGAAATACATATGGCACAATTCTTGGACAGCACAGTCTCTTCAGCTATGGATTATTTTAACACTTTTTCTACAGTAGCAATTTTCAGCCACTGTTCCGTGGCACTTTGATGTCCACAGGTGGTGGACATAGTCCACAGGTGTGCTGCAAGAGTTTGGGGGAGGAGCATTTATTAGTAGGGCCATGTGACCCCCACAGCAGTGTGGTGTGCCATGTCAGTTGTCAAAAAACTGATGGTGTGCCTTGACAATTTTAGTATCTTGTCAGTGTGCAGTGAGATGAAAAAGGTTGAAAACCGTTGTTCTGCAGGATACCTCACTGAGCAAGCATCAAGGGTGCATGATGTAACTTCATAAGAAATGGAAGGCAAAATGTTCCACTCACAGAAAAACCAATTGCAATGACATAGGGTGTGACTGCTATCCCTCTCCTTCCAGTACTATCAAATTAATTCTCTTGCCTTAAGGCAACATTTTAGCACACAGGAACTGTTCTTCAAAGGACTGCTTTTGAGGATGGTTTATCTAAATACAGTGTGGGTTTCCAAAGTAAACACTGCTTAAAGCTTGGTTTTGTATGTTCATCTTCCTATGTCCCAACATGTTTCCACACTAAGAAAACACTGCATGTTTCAAACCTTTGTATAGCACTCTTCATTTTAAAGGATTGAGCCTGTCACTCTTTTTCAACATAATTCACCTCAGTGTTGCTGTGAAAATAAGAGTGGGGGAGAAAGAACCATGCACATCACCTGGGCTCTCAAGGGCCCGATCCAGAGCCCTGCGCACTGGTTTATTGCCAGTGCACACTGTTGGGGAGAGGGCAGGGAGGAAGTGTGGTGGGAGGAGGGAGTTGGTGGGACCAGTGGAGCTCAGCTCCACCAGATCCTGACCTCCATATCAGGCCACGTGGCCCGACATGGGACTCCTTGACTCTGCGGCAGCTCCAAAGCTACTTCCCTTACCTGGGGGAAGAGGACAAAAGTCCCCTTCAGCTGAGGACCAGCATGGGCTGCCCAGTTGCACACTGGATGCCGTGGTAGCCATTTTGGCTCTGCGACAGCCTCGCACATCGGGCACCTCAGGATTGGGTTGTGAGTAAGCTCTCTAGGTAAGGCAGAATAAAAATGCAATCATGAAACAAAAATCTCTAGGTGGCTGTTAACTGCATGGAGATCTATTGCATACAGCATGCTTCCAGATTCCCAATGCTGCTGACAGTTGTGTGGTGGAAATCACTCTCTCAAGTTGATAAAGAAACCTTGTCATTCCCTCATCATACTGCAGTATCAAATGAAGCATATAGCTCAGGAGCAGAGAAACAGACAGAGCTGACCAAAAACCATGAGCCAAATGTAGTCCCATACAGAGAAGAACTTTGGTAGATAGTTCAACTCCCCCTCCATGCTCAAGCAACAAATATTCAACAATTGCATACATGTAGCTATACTTAAGCTAATTATCTGACCTATGCTAATTGCCATTACTCTGACATCCCAAACATTGCCTCTTTTTTATATTCTGAAGTCATTGTGCTGAATATAGAATGGGACATATGTTGGAAATGGACAGAAGCATTTCCGCAAGCTTCTTCACAGTTTTGTGCACACTTTGACTGTACCACTGGGTTAGATCTCCAGTCTAATTACAGGCCAAAGTTATTGGAGCAAAGACTTTCGAATGCACAGAAAGGGAATTCAAGGTTGCTGCACTGCATCCCCCCCGACATATTTCATTATCTGTGGAATTCAGTATCCGTAGGGTACTGGAAGAGATCCCCACAGGTACTAAGGGTCCACTGTATTACTATCACAAAAAAAGTGATTAGCCATCTTGAAAAAAATTCTTTATAACACAAATGGATCTTTGGATGGACCCTTCCCCCCAAATTTATAATAATATGTTAAATTATAACAGCAACCACAAGTTCGGCAACTACAAACCTTTACAATTTTCTTGGTCACAGAGCTAGCAGTTGCACTTTTTTATAAGGAAAGAAGATCTGCTTTGATTTTGCATGGCAGAATCCCCTTGACAAGCTGACAATTCAGCAGAGACAACAGAGCAGCTAAGCTTAACCTCTTGCTATTTGAACTCTGTGTAGTGGTACAGAGCTAGGGACTGGCAAAGAAAACGCTACAGCAATTTCTTTAGGGCTTCCTATATTTCTCTTGCTGCTCTGTTGTCTACAACTCAACACCTAGCAAAAACAGTTTAAAATGGATAAATCATAACGTAGTTCATATGGGGTGTTAATCAGAACTCACAACAGGAAAGATATACCAAGCATCAGATTCTGTAAATGTGAAAACCAAAGTGTCCTTTCAGTTTTATTTAGTATGACAACGTATTGTCACAGCTACAGATGGAAAGGCTTTATACTGTTAGCATTAACACTTTCAGCAAAGCCTTGAGGAACAGCCCTTCTCCCTTCCTCCTTCACCAAAAGAGAGAGCTTCTTCTCTGACAAAAGCTCACAATGAAACAGAGCCAGGGAAGAAAAGCACCAGGGGGTGCAGATGAAGTCTGGCACAAATGAACAAACCAGAAGTGAGCACTGCTTAAGCTTAGCCGCCAGATTTTTCATCTTCACTAGATCTGTGAGGTAAGCTGACAGCAAAATGGTGTTTCTCACAGAGAAAGAGCTGGGCTAGAGCCAAGAAAACACACATGCGTGCACACCCCACAAACCGAAAAATTGTTATAAATTATGCCGATAATACCCCAAATGTCATACCTGTTATATTCCCATGTCACCATAGAGCTATGCATTTATGAAGAGCTCAGATTCAAAATTAGACATCTGGGGCATGATACCACCAATGTAAAGAACATTTAGGTTCTATTAATTTCAGTGAGTGGGTTTTGCATATGTTCAACTCCCCCACTGAACTCCACAGGACTTAAAAAGCTAAATTTTGGCTGGGATGGTGCCTCAGCCTATTATTTAACTTAACTTTTACTCCTCACTTTCTCCAAGAAGCTGAGGGCAGTGAACGTGTGTCTATTACCAGAGTCCCACCCCCTGAGAGCTGAGAGATTGGCTTTGAGGGAATTTGAACCAGAGTCTCCCCACTTGCTGTCAGATTCTCTAATCCAGTGGTTCTCAAACTATTTAGCACTGGGGCCCACTTTTTAGAATGACAATATGTCAGGGCCCACCAGAAGTGATGCCAATAACCTGGAAGTGATGTCATGGCCAGAAGTGACATCATCGAGCAAGAAAATTTTTAATAACCCCATATGATAAAATCAAATCTAATTAATTAATTAAGTACGTATGTAAGTAAATTTAAAGTTTAAAATAAGTTTTAAAATTTATTTAAAATAAAAAACCCTCCTAACCCCCCCCCCCCCCAAAAAAAAAAACCAGTTGCTGATCTGTTTGAAAAAATTTCCCAAACATCCCAAAGGCTGCAATCCTACCCACCCTTACCCGGGAGTAAGCCCCACTGACCATCATTATTAAAAGCATATACATAGCAGCCTGTTAAAAGTACAGATCTATAACATTTCCCCAAATGCAGTCACATACCATGGTAGCATAAAGTCTAATATATTAAAAATAAAATACACATTGAAATAAATGGGGACCCACCTGAAATTGGCTCGCGACCCACGTAGTTGGTCCTAGCCCCCAGTTTGAAAAACACTGCTCTAATCACTACACTATCTCGGCTCTTTAGTCATTACAGCGGACCTTCCATATCAGAAGGTGGTGGTGGTTCCAGAACCCCACACAGATACCAAAATCCAAGGTTGTTCAGGTCTGCAGATGTCATGCTGACAAAATGGTATAAATTTTAAACTGTGTAGATTGCTTGAGTCTGCCTAAATTGTTCTAAAATATGCATAAATTGCCTAAACCTGTGATGAGAACAAGGCTACAGCAGGATATGTAAATTTTAAAAAAAATACATTTTCAATGTGTGATTGATTAACAGCCCAGTCCTATCTCTGACGGCTCCACCAGGTGCAGCAATGCCAAATAGCTACCGCTGCATCCAGCAACACTACTGGGGCTTCCAGAGGTCTCTTCGGGGGAAAGGGACTTTCCCCTCTGAAAGCCCCAAGCCCTGTAATGGGTCTTTTCAAGTCTGTGTCGACTATTTTGCCGGCGCAGACTTGAAAGCCTCTGTGTCAGGTTTTTCAGTCCGACATGGAGGACAGATACAGGGAAGCAGAGCTGCGGTGGTCCCACCTCTTCCTGCCCCAGTTCCTCCTCCTCCACCCCATTCCGCCCACTCGCCCCCCCCTTGAAACTACTTACTGCCAGCTGGTGCTGCTGGAGCACCCGCTGGCCCTCCACGTGGCATTTAGGCTCAGCACCAACTGGCACTGGCCCAATGACAGGCAGCCCCTCCTCTTCAGGTGCCGCGGCATACTTGTAACACCCAGCACTGGTGCTGAAGCTCAGCACCGGCACTGAAGAAGTTTAGGATTGGACCATTAATCTGTAGATGTGGTACCCAAGAATATGGCGGGCCCACTGAGCCTATTTCCTCGAAGTCTTTATTTCCGCTAAGTTGCATCCACATTTATACATTGTTAAAGTGCTGAAGCACAAAATGCACTGATTCAAACAGCATATCACTGCAAGCATAAGTTTCTACTTCAAAGCAAATGCTATCTCAAAAATAAATTACAGGTTCCCAATATGAGGCTTTCTATACAACCAAAAGGATGTTTCTGTTCTATCCCTAACCAAGGGGGCTATAATTTGAAACAATGATATAAAGCAGAGAAAGACAGTTCTGAAAAATGCATAATGTATTTAAAGTCAAAAAAGTGTTTTCTATCCCCAAGAGAAGTTCCACTGTTTCCTGTCTTGTGTAGAGAGATAAAAACTGTCAGAGGATTGCTTACTTGTTTGCTTGCTTCCTAAGAAACATTTTCCAATCACAGCAGCACTCCTGCAAGTCACTTCTCTGTCTAAATCATCATTACAAGACTTCAGACACAATCCATGTTGAAAAACAAGAACTGCAAAGACTATGCAAGAGAACAGTCTATAAATCACATAAATGAAAGTCATGCCAGGAACATCAGCACACCTGCATCATTCCTGCAAGCCGAGAGCCAAAACTTTTCTTCTGCCCCACATTACAGTTTCTGTGCTTTAACAGCTTCATGTTTTAATTGTTTCATGAAATTGTTTTGTTTTTTTTCATAAAAAGCCTCATGGTTTTAATTCACAGGAGACTCTTGCAGAAATCCACGCATCCTCCGCATAATCTGCGCATTGCTTCCTATTTTGTGCTGGAGGCTGCCATGGGGCAGAGATGCTGAGCTCTTATGTAGCAACAGATCAGAACAGCAGGAACTTGGATGGCCCATTGCTCAGTAATATAGCACAAAAGGTCCCAGTTCAAGCTCTCATATTTCCAGGTCAACACCTGTCTCGAGAACTGCAGTGGGTCACCACAGAGGAGTCACTGGGGTGGTACAGGCTGCACTGGGTGACATACATGAGGTAGGTGACACCACTATTGGCCAAAATGGTTAAAACCTTGGTTTTTTCCAAATAATGCCACTGTATTATGCATCTTTCAATGAGTAATGTCATGCAGAATGCAATGAAACAAACTGTCAAATATCTCTATTCTATCAAACGTTATAGTCAAAAAACCAGAAGGGGCAAGGCAATGCTGCATCATTCTGGCCACCACCCGGAGCACTGCCCCACCCACTGCATGGGAGGTGGTCCATCATGGGGTGGCCTCCTGCTCCAGGTGATGCAAACTCTAGCAATGCCACTGGGTCACCATAAACAATGCTGAGGTAGATGGCCCAGTGACCTGATACAGTACAGGCGTGTCCCCGTGGTTCTAGAGTCCCCTGTGGTTAAGTGAAACTGCAGACATGGGCTAATGCCCCCCACCCTTTGGACCCTCTCCTCCAGAGGGTCTTCTGAGTCCAGCAGGGGCCACACGTGTCCGTTAGCAGCCTCTGCCAGGCTCAGACTGACTCTTTGAGTCAAAAACATGTTTTTAAACAAAACCGGAAGTGACGTTCCGATGCTTTATAAGGGTCCACTGGAGGTACGGCCCGTGGACCCAGTCAATGGATATAGGATCCATGGATATGGGGCCCTCCTGTACAGTGGGCCCTCCTTATCCAAAGATTCAGCACCTGCAGATTTGAGTCAATTAAGGTGCCAACCCCACGTCTGGAGGGCCTCAAAGTTGAATCTAGGAGGCATTCTGAGGCATGGGAAAGCCACGTGCAGCCTTTCTGGGCCTCACAGGGCCTTTTGAAGACATCCAGAATATCCTTCTGGTTTTTGCCAAAAGCTGGAACAGCCATCCAGACACATTTGGGAGGTCCTTGAGCCCCTCCCCACAGATACCATTATCTGCAGAAATTGGCATCCATTGGGTCTGGGAACAGATCCCTCACAGATACTGAGGGCCCACTGCATAAGAGAGTCTCTTATGTAAGGAACCGCTTGTATAGGCATGCCCTAACACCCAAATGGCCTGGAGGGTAATCTAGTAATTTTGACTGTAACATGGGAAGTGTCTCTGACAAAGTCTTATTTAGTTTTAAAAATCATGCATCATTTTTTAATATTCCAGTTGATCTCTCAGTCCCATGCTGTCCTTTCTGACACACACTTTTCTCTACAGGCTTTTAACAAGGGAAATCTCCGAACATACATAATTTCTGCATTTTCTCCTGTTGCCACCTAATTATTCCATCCTTGTATTTTCGATCATTAGTTGTTCAGAAGTGTATTGACCAAAATACTAACACACAGATTGTAGGTGAGGAGATACTGCATATTTGATCCTTCCTACAACAATCTAAAAATATTTCAGATTGGTCCAGGCAGATATAAGGCCTCTTCCACAAACTCTTCTTTTCAGAGTCCTGAAAAGGGAGAACTGTAAAGATGGAGTCTTCTCTACAGGACCTAGAACTTCCCTGAAACCTCTGTAGAAATATAAACCTTTTCAGAAGACTTAACAGGCTACAAGAAGGAGCTTGACTCAATATTTCAAGCCTATTTGACTGAAAATGCCAAAGTGTCAACGGCCTAGATCAGTGGTTCTCAACTTTTAGTACCGGGACCCACATTTTTGAATGAGAATCTGAGAGGACCCACCAAAAGTGATGTCATGATCGAAAGTGACATCATCAAGCAGGACAATTTTTTTAACAATCCTAGGCTGCAATCCAATCCACACTTACCCAGGAGAAAGTCCCATTTACTATCATTGTTAAAAGCATATACATAGTAGCCTGTTAAAAGTACAGATGAGTCACATTTCTCCAAATGCAGTCACATACCATAGTAGCATCAAGTCTAATATATTAAAAATAAAATATTGAAAAGAATGAGGACCCACCTGAAATTGACTTATGACCCCATAGTTTGAGAAACACTGGCCTAGATTTCGCTGAACACCAAAAGCCTAATATTCCATTTCCAACAGCTGATGAAACCAGATGTTGCCACTTATGGGTGCCTAGTCCACTCCTGCCCTTTAAATTCAAAAGAGCAGAGACTCGTTCATTGCATCACCTGAGCTTTTTAAAGACTAAAACCATATTCTTGGCAGTTGCAACATTCTATCTGAGTGTTTCAACAGAAAAAACAGATAGCCAATTACCTTATCACAGCCCACATGGGAAACACACAATCGCAACCACTTTGACCGATTTTAAATCTGCTTCTTCTCAATCCCCCTGTGCTCTACAACCTATTTTCTGCCATGTTTTAAATACCAGTGAAAGAGAATTAGATTTTTCTAGCATTCTCCATCCCGTTTCTCAAACATGAGGTCTTAAATCTCTTCAGTTTCAGTTAGGGAGGATTAAGGCACTATGTTTCCTGGGCTCTTGAGAAAGACTGAGAGACACCTAAAGCAATCATTTTCACAATGGAACTCTGAAAGCTGCTAGACTGAGTCATAAATAAGACAGTATGAGCAGACATGTTATGTGAGAGACACCGCAAATAAAGCACACTGGAGTAGTAGCTCTTCATAATAAGTGCAGTCTGTGTTTCTCGTGCATTTGGGGGAAAACAGAGTTCTGTTTGGCTAACAGGATGGACTTCTAACTGCTCATTCAAGCTAAACACTCACAGGCTCTCATCACAGCCCTTCACTAACAGCCCAATCCTATCCTCCACCCCTCAGAGGAATGCAGTGGTGCTGAAACAGCCTCCACTGCATCCTAGGTGGGAAAGGAAGCTGCTGGTGGGCACCTCAGAGTAAGGAGCATTTTGTTCCCTTGCCCAGGTAAGCTCCAGCACCCACAATGTGGCTACTCAGGCTTGTGCCAGCAAAACGGCTGCCCCAATGCCAGCCTGCAGAGACTTTACCTTCTCTGGTGGACACAGGCCTTTGACTGGTGCCAGCCTTGAAGCAGGGCTTTGCACCAGCATCATAGACTCCACACTGCTGCAATATACCTTATGGCATGCTTGCAACAGCACTGCACCTGTCCTGTTGGCTGCCTGTCCTGATTGTGCCGCAAGGCAATTGCTATCAACATGATGCAAGAATACACAGTAATTAACTTCAGAAAAATTTACATGTGCAAATTCAAGTCCTTCTATTCATGAATGTTGGATCTTCAATTCCATTGATTGCCTGTACTGCAAACAGGGCTCATGGAGAATCTGCGTTGTGTACTACAAGATGTATTACATGTATATGCTATTCTTTCTCTGAGGAGCTTTGGGCAGCAGCTCTTCTTTTCCCCTCCCTTTTATCCCAGCAACAATCCTATGAGGTAGGTTAAGTTGAAAGTGATCAATTGGCTCAAGCTCATCCAGTAAGATCCATGGTCAAATGGGGATTTGAATCCAGATCTTCCAGCTCCAACACACAAACCACTACTACACCATGCGGGCTGTCATGTATGTGAGCAGCAAGACAGCAGTAATTTAGTACTACAATTTCAAATTGTGGATTGGATCTAAAAGGTGCCCTTCTAAATGTAGGAAGGGTTTTCTGCTCACTAAAGGGCCAGTTGTTGTTTGAAGCTAGCACAAGGAAAAGTGAATCTATACCAAAAGATGCTTTTTTGTTTGCACAGCCTCTTGCATAAGCAGAATCCTGGAACACTGTACCTAATATACAACACAGACAGAACTTCTGGGCAAGCTCTTGCAGAAGAACAGCTCTAGCATCTAGTTCCTTTCTGGTGGTGATTTTTTAAATCCATCTCCATGTATGTGTAGGTGTACTTTCAAAAGGCTAAGCACACTTCCCAAATTGCCAAGGGATTGGTTTATGCAATCTCTGGGCAGAAACCTGTATGCAGAAAAGCGTGCATTGCCTTTCTTCCCCTTATATTTGTACACAATATAATGAGATCTTGGAGATATACTGGGGTCCATTTCCCACCTACTCTAATCATTCAGAAAGAAGACATAGTTAAGAGGATGGTGTGAATTAAATATCATGAAGGAAGATGTAAGAAAGGGGTACATATCAGAATGAATAGATTTCCCCCATCCTGCTTTGAAATTATTGCATGTGCTGCCTCTGTCTTGTGCTTCATTGTGCTATTCTTCCAATTATATACAGTGAATTTATAGAATTTATTTTGGAAATGGAGCATGCAGAATTTGCTCTAGCCGCTTTTCCATTCTTTTTGTTCACATTATCATTATTTTTTTTCTCATTCAGGTAAGCCAAGCACACAAGCGAACAGACGCATTAAGCTACTGGGCTTTTCAGCATGCAGTGGTGCACACAATCACATCAACATTCCTTTTAGTTAATGAAAACGTTCCTATTTGCTCATTCACATGTTATGGCAGACCCTTGTGCGCATCAGTCACCATCCATTTCAGGTTCAGAGATCTTTCTTTTCTTTTCTAAAATGGAGATACACATGAACACATCCTTCCTGATTCCAAAACAAAACAAAAAGAGGCAGTTCTGGAGCAGGGAGGAGAGAAGAGGCACAATTGTGTATGGTGCTCCATTTAAAACCTCACCAGCTTAGCAGCACTCATCTCGTAAAGGAGATAAGTATGTATTTGTTTCCTTCCTCTTTTAAGTTTGATCTCTTACAATTGGGAAAAAGCCTCTACAAGAGTAAAATAAAACCCCTGTTCATCACATCTGGAGACTGCAAGAGCTTAAGACAATAGCCCTCTTCTCAGAAACACTGTATGCGTGGAGGGGGAGTGAGACAGTGCCAGCTGGCTCTGCTTGCCAACTTTCTCATGCTGATCGTCCTGCCCCAACCTCGTGTGTACAGCAGTACCTATGTGGATTCTTTAATGGAATCAGGAACACTGAGTAAACAAAGGACTACGTCCACAGTGCCATACTGCCGCAGAAACTCAGTCCTAACCTTGCCTTCTACATGCAAAGGTCAGGGCCAAGGTCAGCTGAAGCAATCTCACTCACCCTCCACAAGTAGACCAAATATACATATTTGTATATATAACAGGGGTGTCAAACATAAGGCCTGCGGCCAGATGCAGCTCCTAGAAGTTCTTTATCCGGTCCCTGGGACAACTGGGCTTTCCCAGCACTGCCCTTTCAGCAATGCTGCTTATGCCAAGGCTCTGCAAGGGAGAGGCAGAAGGAAGCCTCAGGAGGCAACGAATGCTATGGGATAAGGGGCAGGCCAAGGGGGATGAGAGAAGAGATGCTGGGAGAGCCCAATTATCATGTGGGCTGCCCTTTCTGCAGTGCTGCTTCTACTGAGACGTCACTTCACAGACCACTGCTGCGGAGCTGAGAAGTGATGCCTTGGCAGAAGCGGCACTGCTGAAAGGTGGCCCACATGATAATTGGGATCTCCCATATTTTAAAAATATGATCAAGATTTGCACATGTTCTCTTCGGTCATTGCAGCGAATGTGTTTCTATGCGCAAACAAGATGCTTATTTCTGGCCATAATCTGCTTAATAACATCACTTCCTGCTTAATTATGTAACTTCTGGCTCTCAGCAGGTGCCATGAAAACGATTCAGCCCACTATATGAAACAGGTTTGACACCCCTGACATAGTGTTTAGGAGATAGCATCGAGTCCCTTTTCAGCCAGAGGTATGGAAATTCTAAGGTGCATCTTATTGAGAGTTCTAATCTTACAACCTGTCTCTCCCCAGGTCTATCTTTCCTCAGTATTAACTTTAGATTTAAACACATGTGCTGCTTTGACACTTCCCCCCCTCCAAATTAATGATTGCTAATAGAAATATCTGGAGAGAAAGAAAACGACAAGTTATATAGGCAACAGAATTGGAACATTTGTCACAGTTTAAAACTTAGGTATATCTTATTTAACTGTATTAAAAACTGTGAAAAGGAGACAAAAACGAAAACCAACATGCTATGGGATTAGAACTTACAACCTCTGGTTAAAAGGCAACACACCAAGCCAGTACACTGTAGCCCAACTTGTTAGATGTACTGTCATAGGAACAAAAAGAACAGACAGGTGAACTAACTGCACATGCGCAATGATCTTTACAAACCCAAGCTAAAGAAATGCTGGACAACAAATTATTTAGCACCACTGTGTAACCAAGACAAGGTAAATCAGAACCATATGGATTGAGACATACAAAATTATGCAGGGGATGGATACAGTGGATAGAGAGACACTTTTTTCCCTCTCACACAGCACTAGAACCAGGGAACTTCCACTAAAATTGAGTGTTGGGAGAGTTAGGACAGACAAAAGAAAATATTTCTTTACCCAGCATGTAATTAGTCTGTGAAACTCCCTGCCACAGGAAGTGGTGATGGCATCTTGTCCAGATGCCTTTAAGAGTGGATTGGACAAATTTCTGGAAGAAAAGTACATCAGGGTTACAAGTCATGATAGGTATGTGCAAACTCTTCTTTTAGAAGTAGGCTACCTAAGAAAGCCAGATGCAGGGGAAGGCACCAGGACACAGGTCCCTTAAGCATTTAGTGGGCCACTGTGAGGTACAGGAAGCTGGACTAGATGTGCCTTTGCCCTGATCCAGCGGGGCTCTTCTTAACCACAAGACATGGAGAGAAATTCTGGGCAAGGTAAATTCAGAAGGAAACATATCTAAGCACAATGCACATACCCACCATGTCATGCGTAAAGCATTCCCTTTAGAGTACAAGGACACAGCAACCAGAAACACATCAAGTTACTGCTTTCATGTCTTTTAAAGGAGAAAATGTCGATTTACACACTCAAACCATTAGCAAAGATGGAAGGGTGTATTTTGCACTTGAATACAAGATGCACATGAGAAACTGCTCTTTCCTATAGCATCTCAGTCCATTTAAATGGGTCCAAATCAGATTCTTGTATTCTTATTTTTCTTCTCAATGCAAAAAAAAAAATTAAAGGGAAAAACCTTCTCTCTCTTTTCCATTTGGCTCTGCCGTGTAACACTGTGATGCATCTGATGCCATCTGCAGTATTGTGACAAATTGCAGTACTTGAATGGTGTTCATCTTCCATAGATTTCCCTACATCTCATCTGCTATGTGACTGAAATAATTATGCCCTTGAATTCTCTAAGCCTGCACAGTAGACTGAGCAGGTTGGGCACAAGCATAAATTCAACTCTTAGAAACAGAGAGACGTGCAGATTGCACATGCCTTTCCTCGCCCAGCCTTCTTTCCAAATAGTTCCCTCCTGATCCTTATTCACCTTCAGCTCTGTGGAACACGCCCAACCCTTCAACTGCTTTTAATTTATAATGTTCCATAATGACTGCAATTAGTCCTCATTACAAAAAGAAAGCATGCACAGATCATACTGCATGGAAAGGAAAGGCTTCTCTTCTGCCTCCACTACATTATATTTATTAGCTGTCTGTGTCACTATGTTATTTGGAGAAAAACTGAGACATAAGCCCTTTATAGTAACCCAAATATGACTGCTTCCCTCTACAGTAATTAATACTGATTTATAAACATTTAGGATTAGGGAACAAATACTTAATTCTTTTCTAATCCCTCAGCCAGCAGCACTTTGTGTTCGATGTACAGGAATATAGATTAACCAGCCTGAAGTTAATAGCATTTGAAGGACAGAGCTGATCAGCCGTGCATAACACCAAGATATTGCGGTCTGCAACTGGCACAAATTTACTGGAACCTGTGGGATTAGGGCAGATTCAGCAGACTGCTATATTTCTGGTTGATGTCTAATGCAATTTTTAGCTTTTGCGCTAAACCCATGTAACATGAAAATTAGCGGCATTAAGATTCCAATATTACCAAATGTTTGGTAGCTGATCAGCATAACCAAAATCTGCAGGCTAGTGAATTATTGACTAGCCATTTCTGTTCTGTAGCCATGAAACAGAAGCACTTGTCCTGTTTAAAGAAGTGAGTTACATTAGGAGTAGCCAGATTAAAATCTCAAAATATAAGTTTGATTCCTAACCTGTAATGGCTGAAATAAAGAAAATGTCCATTACGTTCAAGGGTGATACGGAGATCTAGAAGATGATACAACGCTTCAGAAGAAGATATAACCAAGTAACATATATATGCTGCAAACCCTGCTGTATGTATGACCTTGGCCCAGTTATGACTTCACTGCATTCCCCATGTATCACTTCAGCTGTTGTGCCTATTTAGAATGCAACATCTGAGATAATTTTTCTCACCAAGAACAGCGCTAAGAACACAGTTTTCTAAATTATGAATAACATGTTCAAATGTAACTCCAACAGTATTAATACATTTGCCAGGGTCCACAACTTGCCACAAATGCCCTTCCCTCAACTTTGGGAGAAGTGCATCTTGTCTGATCTAGTTTTGGAAGCTTTCAGAGCATCTCTAACATACAGTTCTAAAGCATCTAAAGTTCAGATGATCCCCCATTCCAAGCTTACACAGAATTCTGTTCATATTGCCCTAAGCTTCAAGATGTGCTCCAAGCACTATTAAAACATAGCATTACCACTGGAATGATTATTCCCTACTCCTCCAAATTCAGGAGGGGAAAAGGTCTCATCACGTGCCCCAGAGGGTAGAGGCATGCTTGCTATGGCAAGGGAACTTGTTGATCCCTGTACATCACAATATACTAACACAAGAGATGCTATATCCCCACTCAGCCCTGAAGCTTCTTAGGTGACCTTGGGCCATATATGGTCTCTCAGCCTCACCTACCTCATAGGGTTGTTGTGAGAACATAAGGAATTGAGGAACCATGTACACCACCCTGAGCTCCTTGGAGGATGGGCAGTATAAAAATGTGAAAATAGAGTTAGGTGTAGTCTGTTGATCTGCGGATTTTACATCCATGATCTGGCTCAATGCAGGTCCCCCAGACCTATGTTGGGGCAGTCTCAGCTGCACCTGAACCCTCCAAAGGTCACCTCTGGAGGGCTTTCTGAAGCCCACAGAGACCACGCAGCCTCCGTGGGCTTCAGAATGGCCTGTAGAGTTGAAAAAACATGACTTCCGGTTTCCCTCAGGAAACCGGAAGTGACGTTTTTATTCCTTTTAAGGCACTCTGAGGTCCAAAGAAATCCTCCAGGGCTTCATTGCCATCCAAGTCTGAAGCTGCCATGGTGTACTTGGAGGAAAAACAAAGCCTCTTACCATGTACCACTGCATTCTCAAACCAGGATGTGCAGGACTTCCAGTTTTATTTAAAGGGACAGCAGGAATGAAGAAGCTACGTCATTTATGTGGCCCCTTTAAATAAAATTGGAACACCTGGTACCTGGGTAACACCTGGTGCCTGGTTTGGGAACACAAATAGAGTATGATAAGGGACCCCCCCCCCCAATCACACCAGGGAATATGTGATCCCTGTATTGTAGTTACCTTTTTTGACATTGTAATAGAGATATCCTAAATATTCATACGTCACATGAAACATGGATTTTTGTGACTTGTGGGAAACTCGAGTCACACACTCCAATAACTCAGGGCTAATTTGTAACTCATGGCAGTGACTTAAAAAAGACTCGTGACTTCAATAGACTCAAGACTTGCTTTTGTGTGTATTTGCGACTGTTTTGTGTGCATGCTTGCATGCTTTTTTTGCCACTTCTGCAACTTGATTTATTTCTTCAAAAGACTCAGACTCAAGTCAAAATGACTTGAAAAATGCCTCTGGACAAGTCGCTACAGCCTCCCGTTATGACTTGTTTGCAATTCAAGTCAAGGGGGCAGAGACACAAGACTCGACATGAGACTTGGCATTGTGACTCTGGCACAACCGCGGTAATAAACAATATAGAAAGATGTCATGTGTTAAACTTGTTTTGGATTCTGCTTGGATGTATTAAATTCTGCTTTGGGAAGAGATGGAAAAATCAATGCCATTTGCTCTTGTTTATCTCCTCCCTTCCCCTCTTACTCTATCCTCCCTGCATTTAATGTCTATTCAATGCCTGTCTGCCAGCTAAGTACCAAACTACAACAAAAAGCCTTCTGAGCTTTGTTTTAAAGTCCATCTGCTGTAGCATTTGTAGCGGAGGACAAACAAATTCGGATCATAGCCAATGTGCAGAAAAATGCCTCCTTCAGGATGACTGCAGCCAAGGCCAGCTAAGAATCTACAGCCAACAAAAAAAATTTTTTTTAAGCTTGTTCAAAGTTTGCTAGGGCAGCGGTTTCTTAACATATTGTAGAATAAGAACTGGGAGGGGGGGGGATAAGAAGTTATATAAATAATTAACATACATCAGTATCTGCCTGCAATTCTCATTGGTCTTTCTGTGGAATGGAATACTAAGTACAGAGAAAAACAAAAGACCTACTTAAAATCAAATTAAGATGGTTTCCTTCAGTCAGTTCAGCGATCACTAAATAACTGGTACCTCATTCAATTAAATGCTCACTGAAAGGCCTTTTTTTTTTTTTTTTTTTTTTGCACCGTACAAAGCTAACTTCTGTCCACAGCATGAGCACAGGGTGTTCAATGGCTTTGCACTGGGTTTACAGAATGGCTTAGCATAAAATTCTCCTTTTACGCCAGGGGACCCATACGGTCAGCAGGTACGTTACTGGCTCCCATCATGGCCCTCCATGGCAAAAGACAGCAGATGTGTTTTGCAGCTTTACAAAGTATGAAATAAACCATTTGTACAGGGTACACTTACCTTACTGCTGAAATGGAGCCAACTTAATGATGCGCATCAGTTTAGAAATGGAAGCAAAAGACCTCCTGTAAAAAGGTGAACCTGATCCCTTGAATTGCCTGCTTCTGTTCCCTGCCCCTTCTTGGGCCTTGCCAAACAGTTCAAAACAAGTTCTCTGGTCTCGGTCTACCTGCTGATGTCAAAGTAGCCTATTCAGCAAAACCAGCCCTGGATTCTTTTCCAGGAAGTTTGGAATCAGTTTTCCTTCCTACAGAAAACACTTGAAGCAACACTACTATGTCTCAGCAAATGAACTCCTTTTTTTTTTTTTTTTTTTTTTTAAAGAACCTGAAAATCCCCAGAGGTCCAGGATGAAGTAAACCATTTAGACACCTTTGTATTCCTCTGCCGGGAACTGCCAGGCAAATAACACCAAATGAACTTTCATTAATATGTCCAGTGCAAGTGGAATTAAACTGCAAAACCCGGACAAAGATAAAGCACAAACAATTCTGAAGTGGGTATTAGCAGGAGAATAGCTCATCTTTATGTTAGGTACAGCACAGGCGATAGCCTAATGGGAAATTATGTATATCCCCGTGATGTTTCTGACTTGAGGCACATAAGTTAAGTAACAAAGTGGAGCAGTTTAGTAAGGTATTGAGATGAGAAAGACTGCAGAACACTTCTGATCCTTTCACTCCATGGAGCAAGAAAGGTAGGATATAAATTATATTATGCCAAAATAGAAGGTAATTAAAAAATAGAGAGCTGTATTCTTTGCATTAACTACAAGGAGAACAGTCACAATCAATTCTTCTTGATGCCAATATCTACCAACTGCTCGCATCAGGAAATTGCTGAAGACTTCAGGATTTACAAATTGCACATAGATGGAAAAGAGGGGTAGTCAGCAGATCAGCTCTCCTAAGAAAGATTGTCCACCATTACTGATGATTGTACTGAAGAATCCCTGATAAGCTTGCAGGGAAACCAAGGGGTCCCTGGGATGTTTGGGGTGAATAGCCCCAAAGGGTATGATGTGTGATTATGTTATCACTAAACTCATTTTTATTCTTGCATCTTCTCTGACTCATAAATGTTTAAGCTGTGCTTCCTAGGAAAAGAGCAAATCAGCAGGTCTACCACTGCACAACCCTGTTCTCTCTCTCTCTCTCTCTCTCTCTCTCTCTCTCTCTCTCTCACACACACACACACACACACACACACACACACACACACACACACACACACACACACACACACTAAGAGGAAAGTTACAAAGCATTTTATATTCTGCAACATAGCAAGAAAAATGGGGAAAGGAAAAAGATAATATTTGTGGCTGCAAAATTATAATGACAGTATGAAGTACGAAGTGTTCAGCAGTAGAACAGTCTGCCTTGGAATGTGGTAGAATCTCCCATCATTTGAGGTCTTTAAGCAGAGGCTGGATAGTCATCTATTGGGGATGCTGTAGTTGTGGACAGTCTGCACTGGCAGAGGTTGGACTTGTTGATCTGATAGGTCCCTTTCAACTCTATGATTCTATGAATTGTGGTAAGAAATCCCCAGGAAAAATATATCACACATCAAGTTACCTTTTATGGAATCATCAGTACTGTGCATCCGGATGTGGTTCTCCATGGTTTCAGATATGCACGTTTTTCAGTCTCACCTGGAAATGTCAGGTATTGAATGTGGAATCTTCTGCATGCAAAGGATGTGCTCTACTGCTGTACTATGGCCCCTTCCTGCGTAAGCTTTCAGAAACATCACAGGTACATCAAACACTCAGCATTCCATGGAAGGACCAGCTGATTTTATGTTTTGCCCAGTTCTAGCCTATATCTCACACAGAGAAGGGGAGGGGGAGTTTAACCTGGGATGACATGAGAATAAGCTAGTAAAGCACAAGGTTTCAGTTGAATAGCAAAGACAGGTATAGCCTGCACAAATATGTCATTTCAGCAGATACAAGTATTCCCAGTTCCTTACAATTAATGCAAGCTGGCAGTGCACAGAGACATCTGCCAGCTCACAGACCTCTTCTTTGCTGCCATAACCTGAGGGGGTGGGATCAGGTGTTGGTTGCTAGAGTTCTTCACAATTTTCCAATATAAAGATCACTTTATACTGAACTGAGAGAGGCATGCACAGAAATGCAATACAAATAAATGCATCACAGAAACACCAGTACATTATATTCCCAGGCCCCAAGAACGACAGCCTAGCTATCTGTACTGCTTCAGTAGCAAAAGCCATGTTGCTGAAGGTTAGAGCTTAGTTTCTACATTGGTGTTTGTGGGCATGTTTTGTAAAGCTCTGTATCCTAAACGTATGGTGGGATAAGAGGATGTGCAGTCTTACCTATTCTCCACTCCTACAAGTGTACTATATCAAATAAATCCTGCAATGCGTGAACTGTTGAACTGCATCAACATTCCTTGCAGATTTCATTGTACTGGATCAAATGACTGATCAATTGACGAAAGAAGCTGGTTTTCAGCCAGTTCCAGCTCCAGCTCGCTAGTGCTCCCTATCACCTAACACAATACATCCCTAACACCATGTGCTAGCAAACTTGAACACAGCACAATGTGCAGGAGCACTGAAGTTCCTGGGCAGCTTTCCAACCATAAGAATTAATCCAACCTGCTGCATTCCATCAGGACCCAATCACATTATATAGATCTATGATTTATTTTCATTTCTGTTTATTCACCACCAACATACCAAAATACATTTGCATTGGAATCACCCTTGGAAAGACTCAAAATCCCAAAGACCACTGGTCTGAGTGACATACGAGAAAGGGGCAGGAAAGGTAAGATTTAAAAACTTTTTGTTTAGACCCCCACCCTTCACCAGTGGGCACTTTTCTCATGGTATCCTTGTGTATGCCACAAAAACCCTTCTCCCTCCTCCCCACAAGGACACACTGTTGATGCTGATGCTGCTGCTTTTCAGCACTGAAAGAAGACAAGACAAAGTGGAGGGTTGGAATGAAGTGAAGAATTATTTCAGTTCTTTTTTTTTTGGGGGGGGGGGGTTCAAGCAGATTCAGGACAAGCTTTCAGCAGCTCATCTGTTTCTCCACCTAAATAGCCAGCTCTTGTCCTGAGTGCTGATCAATTTTTAGTTAAAACAGGACATGAGCAAGACACATGTTCTTGAATATAGGTTATTACTCAAAAGTCTGCTGAGTTTCAAAACTTTTCTAGAAATCACACACACACACACACACACACACACACACACACCCATGTTCAGCAAAAGAGAATGTAGGGGTTAAAGAAAGCAAATCTGCATTCCTAGACAGACTCCAATGGCCGTATGACTTCCTACCCAACACAGCACATCACTGTGCGAAAAAAGGGGAGAAGTTAGAAATAGTAAAAAAATATTCAAACCAGGGGGAGGGGGGAAGAGGGCAAACACTTTGCTTTCTGTGAACTCAAAGGGTGTGAGAGACAGAGAAAGTCCAGATTCCTAGAGAAGAGGGCAGGAGGCTGGCAGAGACCAGATAAGATTTGTGCAATGGGGGAGGGATTTGTGATGGGGGAGGGATAAATGAAACCACAGATATGAAATCTATGGATACAGGAGGATGCCTCTACTACATGTTCAGAGTTGTTTTTTTTTTTTTTTGGGGGGGGGTGTATTTCTGCATTGGCATTCCAAAGAATAGATGCTGCACAATCAATGCTGCCAACTAATTCTTGGCTAAACAGGGAGCGACAGCCAGGAAAGGATCAATGGCCTGTCGATAGGAGTTTTGCAGAATTTCAAGTCACTGGGAGGGAGCATTCAGTCTCTGTGGTGCTTCCAAAGTCATCAACAGCACAATGGAAGCTGAGATTTTTTGGAAGCAACTTTTACTACTTGAGTGTAATTCATAACCGAGCAAAGGGAAGTACAACTGTCTCTTAATATCCCCCTTAGACTGGGCAGTCTTTGCAGTCAACATAACTAAGTAACTACTGGGACTATAAAGCCATCGTTACCAACTCAAAGTCCGAAACATGTTGCACTATGATATTTAAAGCTACCACAAAAGTCACCATAATCTGATCACCAGCATGCTTGCTAGCCTGACAGCCAGCCCCAGCAGAATGGAGCCACTAAATTCATGTACGCTGGAAGCTTTTTGCAGTACTTCCTCATCTATGGATAGTTTACTCAATATATTTTATAGCACAGAGACAGGCTACTTTAACAATATCAAATAGCAAAGAGCACTGTAATCATAAATTGCCAGAAACACTGACATGCCCCTGTTATGAACAGTTTGTCAGGAAAACCAGCACTGAAGGCCAGAACCCAATATACTATTTCTTAGCTCTGCAGAGGCCAATTTTCTCTGCTTTTGTTGCTTCTATCAAGTAAAACCTGCCCGTGAAATGCTCCCACTTCACAGCCACAAATTCCGCTTTCAGGTCTAATTCAAGAAGGTCCTTGCTTGATAATTCAGAAATTCTTTATTTATAGTCTTCAACCCTGAATAGCCAAATTTTTCCACTTTCTATGTCATGGTGCCACTAGATCACAGGTGCCAGAAAACAGTTTATAATTAATTATAATTTATAAACTAGAATTGGGGTGGAAGCTGTAGTAGGAACTGTAATTCCTAAAGTAATTCCTAACTCCTAAAGGCAGGAGATCTAGTCTGAAGACTGAGCTGTCACCTTGCCTGATAAAGCTTAGCAGGATCAGTTGCTTGGTTGGGAGGACAAGGCTGGTGTCTGGGCAGAGTTGTGGAGTGTGGAGGAGTCAGCTGGCAAAAAAAAAAAAATGGGTAACATCCTTGAGAAGCCAGTCTGAAGCTTGGTTTGCAGCTGCCTGTCAGAACTTGGAAAGTGCAAGAGCCAGTAGCCAGGATGATCACTGCACTATGAAGGGGAACAGCCAGAGAAATAGAGGTTCTATGGAGAATTGGGAGTTCTAGACTCTCTTTGAAAAAATGGATTTCTGTTTAGCCTGCCTATGTAAACTGCCTCGAGTACATCAGATTGCTTACTGCACGACTCTACACGTGTCCACTCAGAAGTCACTTGTGTTAATGTTCATTTTCTGTATTTTTTCAAAATGATAATGTATACTGGCTACTGCTTTTCACTTTTTCTTTGATTGTATTTTAACAATTATAAGCAGCCGTGGGCACCCTGTTGTTGGGAGGGAAGGGCGAGGTATAAATCTTTTAATTTGTTTTAATAAACAAATAAATAGTCCCCTAAACTTGTCCCCTCCTCCACAAGGGCAGGGAACCAGAGCATATCAGCTCTGCCTGATGGTTAATTATCTCAAACAACTTGACTCGCCACATTCTGTGAAGAAGAAATTCTACCTAGTGCTTTTCTACCCAAAGCCTTGACCCAATTGCAGTTCCTCACCCCAAACCAAAGCAATACCCAGACTACCAACGCATAAGGCCTGTCATCCTTGAATTTAGCAATCATTTAAATACAGTCACGCATCGCTGAGTGACAGCAAAGCTTGATGCTATACGAAGCAAGGCTTGACACTATACAAAGCCACTGAAGATGAGGGGAAGCTACTCTCCCCTCACCTCCGGAGACTTTTCTGAGCCTCGCAGAAGCAGTGCACAAGAGGAAACCGAGGAAACCAGAAGTTGTGTCTTTTGCGTGTTTCGGGCATTTGGAGTCTCGCAGAGGCAGCGCGTACATACACACTGCCTCTGCAAGGCTCTGAAAAGCCTACAGAGGTGAGGGGAGCAGAGGATTTGGAAGCTTGGGGGGTGCGTAGGGACCAGTGGATGGGTTGCATATTCAGACCGTCACTGGTCAGAGCATCACTAAGCGACACTCACTGGTAAATGCAAAATTGTCATCAGTTAAGAAACATAGCTCCATATACAAAGTATGTGAGGGGGAAACAGACAGAAGTAGGGCTACTGCTTCCCAGCAATACCAAGCAGTCTTGGAACTCCAATATACATTTGAGGAGGGGGGATGCTGCCTGCAATATGTGACCCACCACTCTGAACAGAATGGGGAATGTGACAGGCCGATTCCTAGACCAGCATCAGCGTACACAGAGAACAGAAATTTAGGGAAAGGGGGGAGAAGTGCTACTTCATGACAACCCCTCATTTGAGGATACACTCAGAGACACTCTAGCCCAGGGGTGTCCAACGTTTTTGGCAGGAGGGCCACATCGTCTCTCTGACACTGTGGCGGGGGTCGGGGAAAAAAAAGAATTCATTTACATTTAAAATTTGAATAAATTTACGTAAGTTTACATAAATGAACTTATATGAATGAATGAAGGTCTTGCAATAGCTCAAGGCCTATAAAAGGCCTTGCAGAAAGCAAGGCTGGCCTTTCCTTTGCTGCCGCTACTGCATCATAGACATGAAACAACAAGCATTGGAGGGAGCCGTCATCCCACTGCTCATGCAAGAGGTCAAACAGTCGCCCTCACGCTGAGAGCAGTTGCGTCGGGTCAGCATGGGCTCCAATGAAGCTCCAGAGGGCCAGAGGCTCATTGGAGACTGGGGGCTCCCTGAGGGCCGCATTGAGAGGCCTCGAGGGCCGCAACTGGCCCAGGGCCGGGGTTTTGGCACCCCTGCTCTAGCCTACCACTCTGCTCTCTCTGTGCTTCATCTTCTGCTTCATTCTCCTCTTCCTTTCTGAATCCAAGGAGTCAGAGGAGGAATGACAGAGGGGAGTGAGCTGAGGAAGACTCCTTCCCCCGCCACCAGTTTGCTGCTTGAGACAACCACCTCAGTCAGCATCATGGATGAACTGGCTCCATTTTCTTTGTTCTCAGGGTAGACCCTTGTCCTAGCATGAGCCATATAATTTTGCTATAAAAAGGAAGGGGTGAACCAGTATTATTCAAACAGTTACCTGACAGATGCTTGTCGCAACCAAAATTCTCCAAGGCTTGGGGACAGGTCACATGAGCAAATCTAATTATTCTGACTGTTTTAAAATTTGAAGACCATCTTAGTTGCAGAATTCTCCTATTTCACATATGTATTTCTGGCTCGACCAGGGAATCTCCACCAGTCGTTCTTCTTGAGAGACAGAAACAAAGGCTGTCTGTTTCCGTCATTCCAAAAGTTGCTAAGATTCTGACACATCGACTGATTTTTGAGACGCTTCAGAAAGGGACAGGCTAGAACTGGTTAAGAGAGCAGGAGGTCAAAAAATCTCATTTGTCGCTCCTGCAGTTTAGCAGCAGATGAACAGCTATACATTGCATAAGAGGTTACCAGGAAATTAATTCCAAAACACTGTGTGCTTCAGATCTGAAGAAATTAGTATGTAAAAAGGTGACAGAAATTGTAACTGAAATATTATTCGACTGTGAAGAGACAAAGCAGAATTTTTAACGAAGAGAAACCAAGCACACTTACTAAGCCCTTCCTCACAGGGAATACACCAACAACTGCCAAGCCACCTATGAGCGTTTGAAGCCGTTACTGTCTGGGGAGCACTTAAAAATAAATTAGCAATGAAAGTCATTAGAAGGGTAATAATGCCAAAGAAACCAGAGTCTCGCTAGCAGAAAGTGAATGAAGAAATCATAATTGCAGCCAACAGGGCAAAGCGACAGCTTTATCAGGCAACCTGTTTTCTCCTGAAAGAGCTGCGGAAAGGTACGGCAAGCAGGGTACTTCTACTGAAAGAGCGCGTGAGGAATTTTTTTTTCTGTTTTTTATTAGTGACTGCAGGAGACTATAGGCCCACTGGGCTAACCACAAACAGTCCCTTCAAGAAAGACAGTATCCGTGTCTCCAGCTTTGATCCTGGTCGCATGGGCAAAACTGTGCCCTGCACAATGGTACAACATCTGCATTGCAGGCAGAACACCCCATATTCAATCCCTGACACCTCCAGGTAGGAGATGAAATGCTGGAGAGCTGCTACCAATCTGTGTAGACCAGATAGGTTCCCAAAGTGTGTGTTGCGACACCCTGAGGCGTCACAAGGCACTCACCCGGAAATTGCTGGAGCCCTGCCACTGAGACTGTGACACGACCCTACAGATAACGGCAGGAGGTTCAGCTCAATGGGCAGAGCTCCTGGGTGCAGTTTTTGTGCACTAGAAAAAGCCTTCCCACCCTTTTACCACTGTCTGTGGGGTTACGTCTGGCCTCCTGATCCGGAAGTGACAATAAGATCATTACACAATAGTGTTGTTCATCATCACCACTTCTTTCCAGGTGCTGGGGCATCGCAACCAAGGTAAGTTTGGGAAGCACTGTAGACAATTCTAGAAAAGACACTATAGTGTAGTCAGTATTGAACTAGGCGGACCAGTGGTCTCACTCTGTATATGGCAGCTTCATAGGTATATTTATCATGATACTGACATGAAAAAGGGCAGATATGGCTACAGTGATGCTCGAACAGCAACAAACAGTTTTGCCTTAATACACTTGCAAATGGGCAGGGAAGAAGGTTTCTGCCATCGTACTGTGGAGGCTGAATCCCTGCCAGCCATCCCTCAGTTCCCTTGTGCAGGACCTGCTATTAGCCTCAGTTCAAACACCATCATTTGATTTATCTTGCCTTTGACTGATCCAGTTGTTTGGATCTAGAAACAGAGGATAAAACTTAACTGCAGGTTTTTCTTCCCATTGCCTCGTTCCTCTGAATCACAGAGAAAGGGGTTATGTGAAAATATGAGGAACTAATATACCTGTGGCATGTCAAGACTGTACTCTGGAGAATATTCCAGGTGAGGGACTCATTTGCTAATGTTTGTTTTGTTCCTGCAAATATGTCTTGATTGCTGCAGGTAAAGATTTGTTATAGCTTTAAACAAATTCCTTCTGCTTTGTCCTCGCTGATACACATCTTTGTCTAACACATAGAAGGCTGACTGTGGTTTGCAGACACACAAGCATATTACATCACTCTCTCACCCTAGTCCTGCCAGCCGGCACTCACCAGCTGTCCAGCAGAGCTATTTCTGCTTCAAACAGGGCATGCTGTGTCTCATTTGTCATGAAACAAATTACAGTTTCCAAGAATGACGCCTATTCTTTTGGGAGGAAAAGCTGGATACCAGGATGAGGGCTCTCCTCTACTTGCGAAGCTTGTCACCGGATGTCACAGTTTGCTCAAGGCAGTCAGATTTTCTACTTAGCTAAGTGCTCTTTGCATCACTTGAACAAAAAGGCACTTTAGAAGTTTCATAACAAGTATAGGTAAAGTAAGCAAATATTGCATATAGGACGGTCAGTCAATTATATTTTAGTCTGTGAAGCAACCAAGTGATTAAAATTTGCATCTGGGTAAAAACAATAGTTCTGAAGCAAGGAACGCACTTCTGTTTTGTTTTTAAAAGATGCTAACAGGCATCTTAAAAGAGGCATTCCTTCCTGTGTCAGGGAAAAAGGAGAATACCTCTTTCAAAATGGTAGGTTTTCCATCCACATTTTTTAATAAGTACGTGCATTAAAACCAACTATTTAATTAACCAGAGAAAAATCTGCCCAAATAATCAGAGAAAAAACTAACTTTTTGGTAAAATTAAAAGTTTTTAATTGATTTAGGGCCCAAACTTAAACTTTCCAATGCCCAGGGCTACAGTGGCGTCAAAATGACTACCGCTGCATCCAATGGAGCTGGGAAGCAGCACAGGGTCTACTTGGGGTACCCCATGTAAACCCCAGGCAGCCCTGATGGATCTCCTCGGATCTGCGCCTGCTCTTGAGTGGACACAGATTTGAGGAGACTGATGTCAGGACTCCCAGGCTGGGAGAGGGGTCAGGATATGGCGGTAGGGCCTGCTGCCATCTCTGCCACCTCCTGCCCAGCTCCCTCCCCTGCCACACCTTTTCACTATCCTCCCTCCGCCATGGAACACCTCCTCCATGTCCTGTCTTACCTCTCTGACGCTTAGTGCTTTGCATGAACCACCGGGCAGTGGACTGCTGGCCTTCGACTGGCACCTGCCCAGCGTGAACTCGTGCTGGGCTAGCTCCAGTGCTAAGTCCAGTGCACTAAGTCTCGCAAACATGCCTTACGGCACATTTGCAACAGTGTGTACCAGTGGTGAGCCAGCAAACAGTGTTCTGGATTGAGCTGCCTGCCTGGTTTATTGTTGGCCCTATTTATTGCTACATCATGACCGTCTTGAGTATCATGCAAATAGGTGGCACAAATAACACAGTGAGCGTTTGCCTTCAACTATGTTCTATTTGCTCTAGACCAGGGTGACTGCATAAGTGTTAACTCTGGATTATTTGGTTTTATTCTTCTCATTTTATGCCAAGATTCTGGACCAAGGTTTGACCCACCCTGAGGAGAAAGACTAGATAATCCCTTTGAAACCAGGAAACAGTTGCAAAAAAATGAATACTGAGACCTCATACACTAAAACCGAAACTTGGCAACTGGAGAAAGTAGAGCTGATAAAAGAGCTATGGATGAAAGTAGATTTTGTTTTAGGCAAGGGGGAGTTCACAAGTATGTCAAAGAATGATAGAGCTGGAAGGGATCTAAAAAGGCCACTGAGTCTAATGTCCTGTTGTGAGTCAGGATCATCATCTACCAGGCTGCCACAGATCAGATTATACCAGTGGTACTCAAACTTTTCCGGCCCATGGCTCCCTTGACCCCCGTGGCTGTTGGCCATGACTCCCCATCATGTTCCTGAGGGCTGGAAGTGACATCATTAAACAGGAAGTGGCCAGAAATATTTACTATATTAATATTAATTATATTAATCATATCATTAATTAAATGCAGATATTAAAAATACATTATTAATACACAGCAATATATTTGCTTTATAAATGATCAGCTGCTGATCACTGTTGGAGACAAGATGCTAGAATAGGTAGATTTTGTGTGGTCCAGTAGGACTCTTTTTTTTTTTTTTTAACTTTGTAAGCATACCAATAGAATTGTTTTATCAAATGAAGTTTGTGAACAACCAGTCTGACCAACATTACACACACACAGCCCTGTGGACCCCAATCCAACTAGTCATTTCTCCCATTCTCCTTGGATAGGATTGAACCCTTTATTAATTTAATATAATTAAATTTTTCCAGCAGCTGGGAAAAACAAAAATAAACCATGAAAATATATCAGAGCTGATAAGCGTTTGGTTAGGAGGCTGATATGTCTTCTATACTAGGAGATGCACAGTTCAACTCTTTGTATGTCTACTCAGAAGTAAGTCCCATTAGAGTCAATGGGGCTTACTCCCAAGAAAGTGGATAGGATTGGGCTGGCAATCACTTCATCAATGGCTGATAAGTATTCCCTTCAAATAGCAAGATTCATCACTTTAAAAATACAGCCTCTCCTCTTCGGTCAAACAACAAGATTAATAAATCACTTTAAAAACAGTACCCTTTTTCTGCTCCTGGCCAAGTAAAGTGTGTGCTTGTCTCTCCCCTCCTCCTTTGCCAACTGCATGGAAGCAACTTTAAGAGTCCTGATGACTGGTAAAATAGGAAGCATTTTATTTGGGGAGGAGGAGGAAGAAAGTGAGAAGGTTTGGAGATCGAAAGGGGGGAGTGGAAGAGGGAGGGGGTTGAAAAGAGAGATTTCACTTTGATGAGAAGTGATCCCAGGCTGGGAACTAGGAACCAACCAGACAAGGATCAGTGAGGGTTTCTTTCTGACAGTCAGCAAGGGCAAGGACTGCAAACTGAGCATACTCGATATTTGCCAGCTGGAGGGTTGGAGTCGAAGAGGACACAGAAGGCGGCAGCCTCGGAGGGGAGAAGAGGGCAGGCAGCAACAGCCACTCTCTCAGTCCCTCTTGGGACTTTTTTTTTTAACAAACAGCGCAGAAGACGGAGGGGCTCTGTCCAGGAATGGTGGTGTGACTGTGTTGCTGTGAGAGGACAACCCGTGCCTCCCTTGTGCATTCGAGGTGCCTCCCCATGGAGCCGTGCCTCACAGTTTGAATAACACTGGATTACACAGTCCTGGGCCCTGCTGTGCTACAAGCAGCAAGTAAGAGTGACACTGAGGAAGCTCACAGAGCAAATAACCTGAGATGACTAATGCAACTAAATATCCATTGAAATCTCAATTCCATGTGAAATTATAATTGGGGAAAATATATTCCCCTTCTGAAGCACCCCCATATTACAATGTGCCAAGTCTGTAGAAAAGGATGGGAGGGAACCCCAAATAAGTAAATATACAGATTTAATCTGGATAATTTTAACACACCGAATAAATTATGTGGTTTTTCTCACTACATAATGTAGTTTCCTCTAGTATGTACCCGCCTGTAAAATACGCATCAGCCTGCAAACTGAGAACATTTTGCACAACATAACATGGTTATTACTTTAATTACGCCATCTTTTGAGGTCCATTTTGCATCCTTGTCCTGATTGCATCTTGAAGCAAGAGGTCCAACAGGATTATCTTTAAAGCCCTGGCACTAATGTTTTTCTGAGGGAGGAAACAAGTCACAGACCAATGTAAAGATGATTGTGAAATATTTGTGGAAACAGAGTGGATGACTTAAAAGAAATGCTTTATTTTCTAACTCGGAGAGAGGAAAGAAAAAAACTACCCACTGGGTTTTGATGACTCAAAGATTTGCCTCACATCACACACAGACCAGCTTTATAGATGTCCTTACAGCAGGCCTGTGAGACAGCTGTGCAAAGTGAACAGGAAACTTCCCATAAGAAAACGGTTAAATGAGACGAAGAAGCAGGAATAAGAGAGAGCTTGGCAAATCTTCTAAGACTACATCAGCAGACCCCACATCAGCCTGGGAATGTTGGGACTCTCAGTCCCCCAAGCCACACTGCCAAATCCCTGAGTTCTTTATGTCAGACTCAGCTGCTGCTTTTCTGAACCCGGACAGTTCTTTCTCTAATGATACGTTACTGGAAAAATGAAACCTTCACAGTGCATCTGCTTCATGCCTGATTTACAAAGGATAATTGCACAGAAGGGGCTTTAAAATGGTATCACACAGGACAAGAAGTAGAAACATCTCCTGCCTCCTAACTGAACTTAGTTCCACTGTTGTAACACTGATGCAGAATGAAAATCCTTCGGGTTTTCCTCTAGTAACAAGAAGCAGGGCGGTCCACCCATTAGGCCAGTTGAGACAGCTGCTTCAAGGGTCAGGCTGAGGCGGTGGTGCCCTGCAACCTCACACATGCTTGCAAATTCTGATCATCTTCTCATTCACTAACAAGCTAGAAAAGGACTGGGACAGTGGCAACTCCTCCAGCACAGCGGCCATACAAGCAAGTGGTGGGGCTGGAGGAGAAAGCAGGGGGCTGCCACCACCACTTCCTTCCCTCTGAGCAGCTTGCGACAATACTCATTGCCACTTCTGGGCTGGGTGCTCACCTTGCTCTCTCTCAGCTGGGCCCAGTCCAGTTAAAAGACAGCATGTGCAGGTCCAGCAGCTGTTGCCATCACTTTCTCCTTTTCTTTCTTCCCCAATAGTGCAGGGAAAAGAGGGTGTGTGCTTTAGGGCAATGCCTCCTCTCACCACCATGCCATACTTTTTGTGCCAGCTTCCTGGGATTTTCAAACCAAGAAGTGGGGGGGGGGGGGAGAGGATGACTACGATAGTGCATGGTACTCCAAGGGCAATGAGGAAAAAGGTAGGAGGTGGTAGTGGCAAGAAGGAGGAAGGAATTGGAGGAGGGGTGTTGAATGTATTTGAGGAAGGGGCAGCCTCAAGAGGACAGGTTCCAACCAGCTGTACACATGTTCAGCTTCAAGATGGGTTGTGATGAGTTGTGGGACCAGCCAACTGCAGTGGCCTTCCTCTCTCAATGGGATCACCTTCACCTTGTCACTGTCACACCTACTCACAGGTTTGCCTTCTCCTATTAGGCCCAATATGCACTGCCACTCAGAGGAAGATGGTGAGGCATGCATCAGCCACCACTGCTCCTTCTCTGGTCTCTTGCTGCTAGTCATTCTCTCAGATAGAGAAGCAGCAGGGTCAGAAAGGTCCAGCAGGCTGTAATTTTCATTTGGGAAGCAAGAGAAGGGAAGAAGGACAGACAGCCCAGATCTGTCTCCAATTTGTACTCAAAAGGAGGAGCCATTGGTTTGCCATTATGTCTGAGCCTGGCCACTGTGTGAACAGTATGTTGGAAAAAATCTGCATTCCAACAACCTCAGGACACCAATGTTTTCCATGGGCTGGATTTGAGTAAAGTCATCAAGTTATACAAAATTGATTTAAAAAAAACAACCATGATCTAAAATGTTTTATAAACAGCATTTGTCAAAAACATGGTGGTACAATGCAGAATAAGTGCCAAAATTGTTAGGGACAAAATAAGAACAATCGTTTAGATATTAACTAATAGCTAATGCAAATAGAACTCCAGATCTACTTCAGTGTCAAAGCTATAAATTAAAGTGAATTGTAGAATTAAAATACTTTAAGTTACTTTGTGCACTTGCTGTTATAAGGCCAAATCTCAAAATTAGAGAATTACTGCAGCTACTAAAGTTTTACCTTTTGCCCCAAATTTCCTAGTACTGGGAAGCAAAAAAGGTTAGATAAATGTCTTCTGATTATCACATGCTCTTTTTTTTCTTTACAGTTTGTTCAATTCTAGCAATTTCCCCTTGTAGTTTCTCTAATTAAAGTCTATTTTATATCTCTGGATCAAAGGAGGTCTTTATTCTTATTTTTAGCACTCAATGTGCTTCTTCTGGTGAAATTCCATAGTGTTTCGATAAGAATATGAATCCTGAAATCACAAGGATGAGGGCCACTGTTTGGTCCTTCTCTTACAAACATTTTCTTCCCTTCTAGCCAGAGGACAACAGACCAAGAAGAAAATACAGAGAATGGGTGACATTGATCTGGTATTCAAATGCTTCCCACAGAGGTATGGGATCTTATCACGGGGAAACAATTTTCACATCACCAGCAGCAAGTATGAATGGGTCCTTACTCCTCCATAGAAGTCTAGCAATTTATAAAAGTTACGACTCACAAGGGAACAGAACTTACACATAAACAAGAGCCTGATTTTCAAAAGGCTAAAAAAAGAAGTGGACAGAGTCAATGGAACATCCTGATGTTTCAGCAAGCAGAATATATATAAGATGAAAAAAAGCCAAAATCCTAAGTAGGCAGAATGCTAGTTTAGAGAGCAAATATTTAACAGAACCAACATCTGTTAGGATGGAAAAAAGATGCCCTATAATAAAAAGAAGCTCCTTTTTCTTTCTGAGAGGAAAGGTGTCTCTACAAAGTATTTATACCAACATTCTTTGCTCAACTATGTATGAAGAAAGTCAGCCCTGCAAATGGGCTCATCCACGGAACTTTGATAGATTTCACTCATACAGAAAGATAATAACTAATCATTGATCAGCATTTCCCAAACTTACCATGGTCACATCACCCTTCTTTCACAGTGGCTTCTTATTCCTGGCTCTCTCAAGCACCACCATTTGGATTGTGCGATCAAAGATGGCAGTACCCTGGAGAGCCAGGAAGATAGGTGCTGCCATCTTGGAATGTGCCAGATCTCACACAATCCAAAATGGCAGCACTTGAGAGAACCAGGAAGAAGAGGCTGTTGGGGACAACCTGCTGCGCCCTTGTGAGTTCTCGGTGGCACATGCACATGGTTTGTGAACCACTGACCTAGATAGTTCATATCTTTAACTCACAACGACTGATCTTTCTGCTGTTTCAAATATATTTTTTACAATGTGTGAAACCCAGAACACATTTTTTTTTCTGACATTGACAGCCAACTATAATTTGTGCTTATCACAGATTCTGACCCTTTCACCTGACATAGGGACAAGATTTCAACTATGACATGAGGCTGACATCTGGAGATCCTCCAAGTGCACCTGAGGTTCAGTGCAACTGTAGGAACAAGAATCCATCCAATTTCCCAGCTCCAGCCTGGATAAGCTCAACCATTTCACACAGCCTCTCTGAGGCTCAGCACAAGATCAGAAACATTCCCCCCCTTCCCAGGATTTGATTAGGTCTCCACATGGTTCACGGTCATGCATGAGCCACTGTTTCTCTCCCCATTTTGGAGCCAAGAAGAGGCTTAGAAGTAACAAAATATCTCATCTTTTCAAGTCGTAGCATGAGTGAAGAAAACTCTCCTACCCTTCTCTCAAGTCACAAGGTAGTTAGAAGAACCTCTCTGATCTTCCAAGCTTTCTTGATTAGAAATCTTGGAAAGCAGTGGGATGCTTGCGTTTTGAACCTTTCCAAAATCAGCAAGGGTTCTGTGAGATTCTCATAACCTTTTGCAACACTAGAGAAGGGCAAGGGATTTCACCTCTGGTGAAATCATTTGCAGATGTCTATTTATGTTATAAGAATCTGTAATAGATAAACACAGAGCTCTCAGAGCAGGTATTGTCCTTCTAGCATTATTCTTTTCCATCTCTCTCAGTCAGCTCTTACAGCAGCTTTGCTTTTAATACTATTTTTTATATTCTGATTGTTCACCAAGGCCGGCCCAACCACTAGACCAACTGAAGCCATTGCCTCAGGCAGAAGATTAGTGGCGGGTGCCCATTTTTGTCCACCCTGTTTGCCTCAACTGCTGTTCCTTTTCCTGTCTCTTCCTGGATTAGGAAAAGGAAGAGGGGGGCAGAGAGGAAATGTGGAAGAAAGCAGAGTGCTGAGTTAGAACACTGTATAGCGGGAGATCAGAGGTTGGCACATCATTAGATAAGGGTAGGTAATTTGGCATGCTGCCTTCAGGTATCAGAAGGATTTAGGCCAGCCCTGTCTTTCACCACTGTTCTAGCAAGTGAATTTTCAACTCAAGAAACTCTATGGCTTTTTCTGGAGTTCTAAAGTTATTTGTAAAATTACTAGAATCTTTAATAACTAGAATATATTCACACAGCAAGATTTATCTTTTTAGCCATGCAGGTTCTTTGCAGTTTTATTTATCTGCCATTTAAGTAGCAGAAAGCAATGAATGAATATAAGCTATGTGATGTACTGCTCTTTCCTCCCAGTTTTATTTGTGTTAGACTCTTTCCAATCCTTTGCTTGGTAGTCCAAAGAGGTTAGTTTTATAACATTAATTACCTCTCCTAATGTTTCCAAATATATTGCTCCTGCTTTATTAACTTTCCAAAACACTTGAAGCATGAAGGCCAATGGGATTTGGTGCTTCGAAAATAAAGATATGTTTGCCCCTGGGTATCTGTATATATTCTGTTCTGACAAACTACTTCATCACAGTAGCGTCTCTTAGCACTTTCCAAGAGAACATTCAGCGATAAGCAATATAGCCTCATCCACCAGAAATACATGAAAGTTAACTTTAAGCCTGAATGCAATTCCTGAAAGACACTGAGCACCTCCGAAACCCAAGCAGCATAGCTTTTTCACATAAGGTTGTGTGGAAAGATAATTAAGTAGAATGGAAACAAAAAAAATTACAGAAGCAGAGAATGTGATCCCTGTAGAATCACTGGGAGAGGCGACTGGGGCAGACGCCCAGGTGCCAGACCCGGGGTTGGTGGTGGAGGGTGATGGACACACTGCCCAAGCACCCACTGAGTGGCACTCCATGCTGCATTTGGCAACAGTACAGCTTTCCCACCTGCCCTTGCCTCCAAATGGCCACAAATCACATGGGCCCTGGAAGCAATTGGCAGTGGCAGTGGCAATTGACGATGACATGCCAACATCATCGTGTCACTGCTGAACTACTTCCAGGTGGTGCATTTCATACCAGCATGCATGAAGCATGTTTCACGGCCTGGCACTGCTAGCAAGTGCTCAACAAAGTAGGTAAGGGGGTGTTGCGCAGTGGGGGGGGAGTGACACCCGCCCCAGGGGGAGAATGCACCAGCAACACCACTGCATGAACATTTAACCAAGTATTACATTTGCACTGCTATGAAAGGGAGTAGGCAAGAAAGGGATCAGGACCAGCTCAGGCACTACTTTTAGAGAAACAGTGTGGTAACAATGGGAGTGAATCTTTGACTTGCATGTGTTCACCTCACTACACATAAAAAGGCCATGCCTGAATTGTGCTACATTTATGTGTACACAGGCCTTGTCTCAATCACCCCACTGGTCCAGCTAAGCTACCCCAGTTACTGAATGACAGTCCCTTTCTAAGGTTTCAGGAAATGCTTCTTCCCAGTGCTACCTGGAGATGCCAGGTACAGAACCAGCCACTCTCCCCCTGCGCTAGCAGCCCATCTCGCTGAGCCTGCAATCCATCCCTTTCAATGTGGGGAGAAATCCCACATTCAGAGGAATGCAGTCCAAATGTTAGATTCTCCACATGGTAAGAGGTGGGAGAAGGGCGTGTCCATGCCAGTAATTGTCTTGTTACTGCACAGGTTCCGGAGTACCTGAACAGGTCCAGAATTATTTATACCCAAGGGCACTGTTTATTTTGGGAACTTCTGAATACACTACTTAAACTGCTCTGAAAGAAAAACTGTGCCAGGAATATTGTCATCATTTCACACTTAAAAGCGGTCTGTAGTAATTAAACTCAAGAACGTCATTCAATTCTACTAAACAGTCTTTTCTGTCAAGACGACAACTGAGCTGATAGCCTTCTTCCCATAAACTTAAAAACCATCTTATGAAGCAGCACAGGCAACACAACTCCAGGTGTGCAATGAATGAAAATAATTGCTAATGTGCTTTGAAGTCTACAAGAAGTTGGTGACAAAATACTCAGGGGATAAACCCTATCCTGTGTTCCTAACACATACATTGAAGGGTTCAAGGGGCCTGTTCACATGATCAGTTAAAGTACTTTAAATGTCTCTGAGTGCTTTAACTTTGGCAAGCACTCAAACCTACTACATCCTCCCTTCCAGATGGAATGCTCCAGGCAGATTTAATGCACATACGTGGGGCAGCCTCACACAGTAGATTGCAGACTTGCATTACGCACTTGCAGAATTTCAAACACACACACACACACACACACACACACACACACACTGTTTACTTGGTGTGCAACATAACAATTCATGTTGGGTTGCCGGTATCAGTTGTGGTGGGTCACAGTATGCTTCTACAACAGTGAAAATAAGATAATGATACTCTTCAAATAGAATAGTTTTAGAAGATGCTCAGCACTGGCCTGTAACAAACACCCACTGACACTGCAAAGCATGAAGGTGCCCTTGGAGAATTAGCCACCCACCATTTAGCCCTGGAACTAGTTCTCAATTCCAGTCTTCATTTCAAACACCTGAACAGAAAAATAAGTAGAGCTGCTTTCCTTCATCACTGAGCTGTGTCCCTTGTAAAGTGCACAGCCATGCATCTCATAGCCGAGCTCCACACAGCACAGAACTCGGCCACCCAGAAGTTTGGCAGGGATGTCATCACAGAGCATCCAGAAATGGTGTTGTGATTCGGTCACAAAGCCAAGCAGTTGAAGGGATCCATGTACCGATGTAGACCCCTTAAAGAAAATACAGCCACTGGGTAACCACAAACAGACCCCACGTATCTGGGATTAGGAGAAGAGCTTCCTAGAAAGTTTGTGCTCTGGCATCTTCCAGCTTGGAAAATAAATAGCTGCAGCCATTGCAATAGGCAAACAGGCATGCCTCAAGGTAGCAAGAGGAAAATGACTGAAGCGGTGTGGCACTTATTTATTTATTTATTTCGTGTATGGCATATAATACATGGACTTATACATCAGTTAGACTAGATCAAATGTCAAAGTCTAGATCATACAGCCATTCAAGGACAGGGTTACCTTCATAGACAAAGTCAGATCATGGGCCAGTATACACCCTCAGTTTGCAGCTGGACACAATGTGGTACGTGGTTTGGTGGGAGAACCTGCAATCACACTGAGGGCAAGGTACTAGCCCCCATTTAAATATTGAGTCCTGAAAAGCACCATGCAGGGTACGTATCCTATTCAAAGTTTTCCAGTGCTGATGAGGTAAGTCGAAACCCGGCACCTTAAGTGTAAGATCGTCTATATATCTACCCATTTCTGGGTGTTCGACTGCCCATTTAGTTTTCCATTGGGCACTGATGTTAAAATTGTTGTGCAGATGTTGTGCGAGTGCCAGAGAAGTCTTCCTGGATTTGAGCCTGTCGACTGATAAATGAGGAAGAGTGGCATGTACTGGTGGGTTGTTGGTGATTTTTCTATATTCTTTCACTAAAGCCTCTCGTCTCTGTAGGGCTGGTGGTGCTATGTAGCTCAAAACTGAAAGTGCATCACACCAAGTTGGAGAGAAAGTGAGCAAAATCAACCTGTTTGCTCTCTCTGGAAACTTCCCTCCTAGGGACTTTAACGCAGCCACAACAAATGGAGTTTTGCTGTTTTCTAAAATTGTTTGCATTAACCAGTTTTTTGTTTTTTTACCTTGAAAGCACTCCTTTGGTTTAGTTTCTGGGCACTGACACTATCGACTGCTAGGCATGGAACTGCCTACTACGTAAGGGGTGGGATAAGGAAAAGACATTGTCCCAAAGCAGAGATAAGTAATATAACAAGTGTAACCATACTGAATACTTTATCCTAGGTTCCAGCTTAAAAAGAGATAAAACACAGTCTGATACACACACACTCACACCATCCCATGGAGAATAAGGTGATAGAAAATAAATGGTCTCCTTACAGTATCGTATGTATCATTTCTAAGAGAATCCCGACACACAACCATCTATCACCATGGGAACATCCTGAGTTCTTCTAAACAAGTCCAATTTTAACAATATCCTTCTTATGTGTGATCATTATACCAATGTAATTTTTGACTCATCTTTTTGCTTGATGAACACTTCTGAATTTGCATCAAGTGGCAATTTAACACATCCTTTAAAATATTAGCACTCAATGGGGACGTATGGGATGTATGTTCACCATTCCAAAGCTCACTCAGAAGAAAATGCTGAGCGAAAATTATGGGTAAGAGAAAAGACTTTGATGCCATTTTAACCACATCAAAAAGCGAATCCATCTTAAATCTCTCAAAACCTTTTTAAACATCAGGCACTTAAAACCACTTTAAAAACCTTGCATGAACATGCTGCAGATTTTGACTCCTGACTTGCCACAGACTGTATGAGAAAGAGCACATTTTCCCCTGCCATGTGCCAGTATTTGAGATGCCTTCTGCTTCACAGTTAACAGAGCTCATTAGGCACTGAATTAAATTCAGTAATTAACTAAAAATAATTAGGAGAGAGGAAAGAGAGCGATCTAGACGATAAAACCTTTTCGTCATAAACAAGCACTCACTTTGGACACTTGAAATCTGCAATGGTGAAACCTGCACATCTCAAGAAGGGCTGGGCCTTTCCAACTTTGCCAGAGAATTCTCAGAAAAAGGGACTTATTCCAAGTATTCTGTGATGCTTAAACAAACCCAGGTGAGCGTTGGGAACTGAAGAGGTTGTGTTTTTATTTGGGGACTCTTCCTGGTGAATGAGACAGGAGGAATACAATAACAGTTCCTAGAATTCATAGCAGTGGTGCAGGCTTTCAGCATCCACATAATAGGGCACAGATTTCAAATTAAAGGACTCATATTCCAGCACCATCTTTGTTTGTGCCTCTAGCTCTCTGGAAAAGCAAGACACTCAATTGCATATGGACCTATCCTCTGAGTTTTCTGCAGTTCATAAAGCTGCAGATTAGCTGCAGAATTTCTCTGAGGCACTTCTTGCTGAACTCTGGAGCTGACAGAATCTTCCTCCCTCTCCAAAGTTCAGTGCAAGATGAGACTTTACTACCCACTGATTCTGCACAAGAGGGGGAATGCCCTTACTAAAGGCCCAGAAAAGTTTGGTTCCCTAGCAACTTTCCCCTCAAGTCCTGCCTTCCATCACAACTGTTTCCTCAGTCAACACTAGAGATGGGGACATGCGAGGAAACTGACAAGTGGGCGACTTACCACAAGCTGCTGTGATGACCACTTACTTAGATGGCTTTAAAAGAGGACCATGCAAATTTATGAAGGATGCATATCAATGGATGCTAACCCCGATGGCTACATGCTGCCTCCAGAGCTGAGGCTGAAGGCCTCTGAACATCAGTTGCTGGGACACAACAGGAGAGAGGCTGATAGGCTTTTTCAGAGACAACTGGATGGTGATGCTGGTAAACAAGATGCTGAACTAGATGGATTTTTGGTCTAGGCACATTTTGGGGATAGGAAGGGTACACTATAGACTAGTCCAAGCTTACTTACAAGTCCAGTCAAAAGTCAAAGGGCTTTAAAAAAAAAAAAAAAAGGATTGTTAAAAGCTCTTTCAGTTCCCATGCCTGCTCCAAAGTCTGGCAACATCACTAAGTTTAATTAATAATTTCATATGTACTTAGAAGCCAATCAATGTATTCTGCTTGAGGTTCTTTGGATCCCTTTTTCCAATCCCTGTATGACCCATGGATTTTTTACTTTAAAAACTATTTATTTGGTGGGACAAGGGAGGAAAAAGGAAATTGGGAACCAACAATATAACATGTATAAATATTATCAAATGAAGGAGAGCACTTCAAAAGTGGCATCTCCTAGATCAGTGGTTCTCAAACTTTTCAGCCCCAGAACCCACTTTTTAGAATGACAATCTGTCCACTGGAAGTGATGTCATGTCTGGAAGTGACATCACACAGGAAAATTTTTAACACCCCCCCCCCAAACGACAAAGTCAAATCAATTAATTAATCAGGTAAGTAAATAAATTAAGTTAGCAATAAGTTAAAAAAATTATATAAAATAAAGAAGAACCCTCCTAACCCTCCCAAGCAGTTTTTGATCTGTTTGAGTCTAATAAATTAAAAATGAAATACACATTGAAATGACTGGGGACCCACATGAAACTGGGTCGTGACCCCACCTAGTGGGTCCTCACCCACAGTTTGAGAAACATTGTCCTAGATGAAAAGGGGACAGCCAAATCTAATTCAGTAACTCAAGATGTTGAAAAGCTGCTCATGACAGCACAATAAAGCTGAGTGTCACTTTGCAGGATACAGACGCACAAGTTATGGAGCAGTTATATTTAGGAATTCCAGTTCCAAGTGCTGTCTTAAACATTATCGGTAACTAAGCATAATATTTAATCTATGACTGTGACATAAGGCTGCTTCAATACACCGCAAGAGGGAATGTTACTTATAACTCAACACCCTCGACGACTGACCCAGAATTCTGTGACAAATAATGTTGCCGACTGTACACAACTTTCTCTCCTCTGTAAAAGCAAAGCACAGCTCAACATGAGCACCTCCCGTCTCCAAGAGAAAAACACACAACATGTAATCATTGCTTTGTTATGTATGCAAACAGGTGTATAAATGTATTAATTAGAGGTTCTAAAAGGCACAACTGTGTTTATTTCCCCTGGAGGAGAAATTGCAGTGAGGTTGTAGACAATTGAACAAGAACTTTCAAAGCAATGTTAGTTTGCTTGTCACAGCTTCTCCTAAGGCACTACTTTTCAGGCTGTCCTCCCTCACAGGGATGTTGTGATTATGACAATTATGATGATGATTACACACCCTATTTCCTTGAGTTGTGAGACGTTCCACTGGCACAACATTACTAAGCTTGGAGCTTCCTTTAGAGTAGAAATATCTGCAGTATTTCACCTATTTACAAATATATAGTTATGAGCAATGAATGGAGTTAGGTAGCATGTGGTCCTGTAAGCAGCAACAGCTACATGAGACTTCTAAGCATGTCTGACACAGCCAGTTCCTTCTCTTTGCTTCCATTGCAGTCTGTCACAGATCAGATCCCACCCCTGACAGTTCCAGGATCTCCAGCACATGCTGTCTCTGTCTCACAGACCAAAAGGAGAAGTGAGTCAGCAGTGGGCTCTCAGTGTCCGAGGGGTTTTGTTCCTTGAACCCCCGTGGATGCTGAAAACCTGGATGATGAAATCCGCAGGTCTGGGCACCTAAAATCCTCCTAACCCAACTGGAGAACCTTCTGAGGCCTGGGGATGCCACCATGGCTGTCAGAAGGTCCTTTAAGGCCTCCAAAGACTGAAAAGAACAACTTCCACTTTTGGGCCAAAAAGATGCCAGAATTTCAGCCTTCTGGAAGCTCTAGAAGGCCTTCTGAGGGTTGGGGAAGCCACAAGCTGTCTCCACAGGCTTTCTTCAGTTGCTCCTGGAGGGTCCAGGCTGACCCCATGAGTTTGGGACCCGCTAAGAGTGAAATCTGTCGACCCACCAAATGAGAGTTGACTTGTACTCACATCTCAAATTCTCCTCTCAGTTGGCTGTACAGGGTCCTACTCAAGCTCATCAGGGAGTTCAGAACCATCAACTAGACTCCTGAAGTATTAACTTAACCAAACCTAGGCCCATTCTCTGCCTGAATTCTGCCCTACTGGGTACTGAGCTTAAAAGAAAGAACTGGTCAGCTAGAATTCTATCATGTAACAGCAATTGATCCATGCTATAGCTCCCTAAACTTATTTCCTGATCCTATAACAATACATACATTCATATAGTATCCTCTAGGTGCAAAGTGATTTATACAGGAAGTTGTCTTCTCAATCTGTGAAGAGGGGTTTATAATCTAGATCAGGGCATCTCAAACTAGGGCATCGCGATGCCCCAGCCAGAGGGCCCTGGACTCTGCCCCCTTAAGGGTTGGGAGGCAGCGACGCAATTCCCAGGATCGCGTCACTAAGGGGCTGCAGGAACTGGCATTTACTTACCGGTCCCTGCTGCAGCCTACCGGGCATGCGGGAAGCCCTGCACAACCCTCTGCAGGGCTCCCCAGCCTTGAAAAAGTGAAAGCAGAGCAATCACGCTCCACTTCCAATTTTGCGAAGGCGGAGTGCAATTGCTCCGCTTTTATTTTCTGAAGGTTGGGGAGCTCTGCGGAGCATCGTGCGGGGTTCCTTGCACCCCCCGGAGGCTGCAACAGGGACTGGTAAGTAAATGCCAGTCCCTGCAGCCCCCTTAGCAACGCGATCCCGGGGATCGCATCGCTGCCTTCCCCCTGCCCCCGCCCCTGCTGCCTTCCCTGCTCCCCCGCACAGACTTAGTGGCTCTCTCAGAGAGTTTGAGAACCACTGATCTAGATCATCTATTTTTAACCTTTTTCATCTCTTGGCACACTGAGAAGATGCTAAAATTGTCACAACAGGCACGACATCAGTTTTCTGACAATTGACAAGGCACATCACACAGCCAGCTGGTGACTCACATTCTCCAAATGCCCTACTAATATATGTTCCTCCCCCAAAACACCCATGCACACCTGCAGACCATTTGTGGCACTCCGTGCTATGGCATAGTGGTTGAAAATTGCTGATCTAGGTACTAAAATGAGAGAACAAAGGAAGGGAAAGTGGGTAGGGGCAGAGGTTGACAATGGAAACATGCAATTTTTTCAATTATCAGTCCTTAAGCTTAAACGTATTTAAAAACAAAAACGAACAAAACACATTGCACTGCTCTGAATTCTGGAAGAAGGGCAGGATAAAAATGTTCATATAGTTTTGTGAAAACAGGGAATGTTATTTGTGTCAGAGGAAGGCAACTGGGCAGCTACTCTGCTTTTCCTTGACTCAACACCATCTCACACCACTGGGCATGTGCAAGGAAGCATAACCATAGATGCACTTTTCCCAAACTGAAGACCTGAGAACTTTAGAAATATAGAGGAAGAAAGTTTGCCTGCTCTCCCAATGCAGCCTTAAAAGGTCACATCTACACACCTATACCTAAACACACACACAGGGGGCCCGCAGATCCCATAACCACGGATTCACTTAGCTGTGGATAGGGTATGTACCTCTCTCCGTGCACACCCTCCTTGGGGTGGGGAGCATTTGCCTGTATCCACAGTTTCACTTAACCGTGGGGGATTCCAGAATGGAACTCCTGCAGATATGGTGGCACACCTATATACTGTACATAATTAGTCTATATTGATGTAGAATCAATAACTATATTTTATATATTGCTATGTTTGTGTTTATTGAGCATAATATGTTCTTTCTACCATTTTTCAATTTTCCTTTCTCTTTTTTTGGATTTGTTGTGTTTATTATTTTGTCATTGTTTTTATTGACAAATGGAGAAAAAAATCATTAGTGTAGTTGCTTATTCCTTACCTTTTGCTATTTAAAATGGTTCCATCACTCTGATTTCTACACCTTCAGAAGCAATGGTCATCAACAAGTGAAGAGATGGACAAAGAAAAGAAGCAAACAAACAAAAAAAACCTTACAAGTATTAGGTAACAAAAGCTACAGATTTAAATGTCAGCATGCTTCAGATTTGAATACGAGGCAGCATTATTCAGATCTAAACACTTTTTGGATGTTTGTTGAACCACTACTTGAAATTCAGACCTTGAATACTATGTTTTTTTCCCCCATTCAATGGCAAGCAAGCTGAAGCAAGCACAGAATAGAAATGCCAGGTAAGCAGCTTGGAAGAAAGAATAGCCTTCACAAACCTGTCTACAGGGATCGCTCAGCCAGAGCTATGTAATTAAATTCAGAAAACATGAAGAGGCAGCCAGGCACTAACCCCAGTCACATGGGCATATCTAGAGAGGGAACTAAGAGCATGCAATCCCCCACGTTCAGTTTCAATAGTGCATTAGGGAAACCCACAATCTCCATGTACTCAATAAACATGGTGCTAGTTTGCAAATTTCAATGTACATCTGTAGTACTGATGGTGGGGAAAGCCTGTGGGCAAACCACCCTCTTATTTAGGACAGAGCTAAATGGCACATGATTTCCATTTTAGGGTATACGATTTGTGTTCTTGCCTCACCCCAAGTTACATTATTGCCAACATTACTATAGGATGGTCTACCAATGTTTATATCTCGTAGCTATACACACATTTCAATAAGCTAAATACCCATTTCTATACAACAAGCCTAAGTTACAATTTATATAGTACAGTAGAACCAAAGTGGTATCTTACACAGAAAGGAGCATCTGGTAGAAATGTTGGCTCAACAACAGCATCTACATTTTCAAGTGCTCTTGATCAACTTCCTAGAAAAGGGCTCTGAATCAACTATTATGCCAACACCATCTATCAATTCACCATAATAATAATATAATAAATAATATACAGTATTTATATACCGCCTTTCTTGGTCTTTATTCAAGACTTTATTCAAGGCGGTTTACACAGGCAGGCTTATTAAATCCACGCAGGGATTTTTACAAATTGAAAGAAGGTTCTCTCTTTCAAGAACCACCACATTCAAGCTGTTACACTCCGATCTGGTTTAACATTCTGGCCTCCATCCTCCCACGCTCCGAGCAGATGGAACAGCTCAGCTGCAGCTTGCCAGCTGCTTCAAGGTCGCACGGTGCCGGTGGCCTCGAACTGGCGACCTTGTGGATGTTAATCTTCAGGCAAATGGAGGCTCTACCCTCTAGACCAGACCTCCTGCCCATCACTTGATTCATGAAAGATGTTTAGAACAACTAGATCCCTTTAAAAAAACAACCAAAGGTCCATAGAAGACAGCACAAGGTTAACTCATTGGTAATGGCAGCTAACCACAGAAAACCCAACAGTAGCTGCCCCTACACTGTAGCACGACAACATGGTTTTATTTAACATGGACTATCGCCCAGTGCTGTTCTTTCCACCCACCACTACTCATGATAACCAAAACATTTCCTTACTGAGTTACTCCTCAGTAGGAAAGATGACAGTTCACTGCTCTAATGTTCTGGACACAGCAGATATTTTTTCTGATCTTCCTAGATGAAGCAGAAACCACAGGAGCATTCTCTGCTGCCAGGATGCTGTTAAATATGGTCTGCTGACATCTTCTTGGAAGGGAATTCAGTACGGCTGATTTTCTTGCTGAGGTTACCTAGCCAGAGAATGGAACATGAATCTGACAGAGCGAGGGGAAGGGAAAAGTGGTACATTATGCCATTCAGCTATTAAAAGCTTAAACATGATCTGGGCATGTGAATTAATGCTACAGGAGGATGAGTCTGTACCTTTAACAAGCCACATTCATGAATCATCAAGCATTACAAATCAATATGAAGAGTATTAATTAATCTTACAAAAAAATCTCCCTGTGCTCATAAATCACTGCCTGCACACTGTGTATACTTGCCAACTGTGTTTTGGCCTGACCAAATAATTAAAACAATATTTTTTTTAAGTAGGAAAGCTCAGTGGAAAGTTCTTCAAGAAATGGAATTTACTGAAGGCAGATGTTATAGCACTGTTCCTAAAAATGAATGCAACCAAGCTAATAATATTGGACATTAGTTATGCCTTCCATTGTGATATCTCCTGGTATTTCATGTCCATATAAATCATTCTCTCCAAACCCCAGCCCAAGGGTCAGATCCAGGGTTTGGGAGAATCATTCCCCGCCCCATGAGCAGTGCTTACCATTCCACTGTGCCATGGCTCTTCTGGGCACCAGATCCAGTTGCAGACCACCCATTATGTTATATAGGGCAAATGCTTTGGGAGCGAGGCTGTAGGACCCCATGAAAGCCTCTCTGAGGCTCCCAATGGGGTCAGAAATTGTGCTTTCCGCTTCCTGGAAGCACAGTTTTTAGTGTTGGGGAACCTCAGAGAGGCTTCCCCAGTGCAGCCTTGGCTTGTACAATGCTCTGTAAACTTCAGGTGAGTGGCGGGGGGGGCAGATTTGATTGTGGAGGTGCAGCAACAGCCCACGGGGCGCCATCTTTGCCCTAGGGCGCGAGGCTGAGAACGCCCACCACTGACTGGATCTGGACGACACAACGCTCTGGGCAGTCGTGTCTGCCCAGAAATCCGGACACAATGCTGGCTGGGGCACTGGATCATAGCCATGATTGCCTAGAGCGTCACGTTGTCCAAATCTGGTGCCCAGAAAAGACATGACACGGCAGAACAGCAAGCATCATTCGTGTCGGGGAAGATTTTCCCAGTGCGCAGCAGTCTCTAGTTTGGAGACTGCGGATATACAGATCCAGCCAATTTATACACCGATTTAACTCAACACAAATGGCCCCTGCAAATGAGAAGGAATGTGCTGATCCCTGGAGAAGAGGAAAAATGCACCCCTTTAAAATCACAGTTTAAAAAACTGAACAGTCCTTTAACAATAGCCTCCTTAATGAGAGAGAGAGAGAGAGAGAGAGAGAGAGAGAGAGAGAGAGGGCAGCTGGCTGACAATCCATCAATCCTTCTCTCCCCAGTGGACCCCTCCCTTCCCCCTGAGTACCTGAAAGAAAGGTAATCCCTTTGCATTGGTGAAGGGAGGGGCTGAGTGTAAGCTCTCAGCTCTTTGTAAGCTCTTGGAGGAGGACTGATTGATGGATTGTCTTGTTAATGACTCTTATCTTGCATCATAAAGGTCAGCAAGGTTATTTTTAAATCACTGAAGCAAAGAAACTTTGTTTTTTAAATTGATTTGCTTTAGTGCATTTTTTGCCATTCACTTGAGTGCTTGGAATGGAATCAAATAATTAGTCTCAACCTGTAAATGAAACTTTATAAATAACTAGTCTCTGTGGCTGCTGTATAAGGGCTGCTAACTTCCATTATTTAAAGGGGAGGGGAAGGGGGAAGAATTTGCATAAGCAAGAAGTCACAGGACTTGTCAGAATGTCACTTCCTCAGCCAGCCCTATTATGGACAAGCTAAGGTAGCCTGCCTTAGCACATGTTGCTGCACCTTAAAAGACAAATAATCAGTTATTTAGTTTATAAATAAATATTATTATTCTTAGGGGAGGAATACAGGTTTTTTATCCCTGGTCTCCAAAGGTTCTAGTGCAGCGGTTTTCAAACTTTTTGGTCTCTGGAGTCATTTTCACTCCTAACAATGCTCTTGGGAAATTCCAGGGTTCCAAGGAGCACACACTGAGGAACGCTGGTCTAAGGCAATCTCTCTTCAATTCCAGCAAGACTAGGAACAAAATCCATGGCATACTATTCCTGCCTTCTTCTCAACAGCTTTGCTGGGTTGAGTTTGCCAAGATCAACTTTGCACAGTTCAATTACCAAAGGGGAACTACTAATTTAAATCCCACAGCACAAGTCAACTGCAAGCTAAATCCTCCTAACACACAGTTATTCCGTCCATGTTTATACAGAAGTCCCCACCCAAAGTTCAATGGAACTTACACCCTTGTAGATACATTAACAACAGTCTCTGATATACAGACACGGCCTCACTAGCTTATTCCTGGAGGTTTCAAAGGAACATGGAAAAGTTTCTGTCATGGCAATCAAACTGTGAAAATTATTTACCTATTTTATGGAATTTACACCCTGCCATTTGACAAGTATCCTCAAGGCACCTTACAATGCAAGTCTATACAAAGACACATCAGAATGAAAACATCCATGAGAACTATAAGATTTAAAACCACAAAACAAGCAGCAAGCTAAAAGCAGCAGCTAGAATATGATCAAAAGTTCCAAAATACCAGTAAAATCCACAAGAACAAGGCAGCTTTTGCCTAGCACTTCAATGATAGCCGCCATGAGGGCCCTTAAGCAGGGTGGAAAGGCGGGGTATAAATCTCTTAAATAAATAATAGCAATGAAAGTACCAAACAAACATGCCTGCGGAGAGAGTCCCAGAGTTCAGATGCCACCAAAGAGGCCTCTTTTTTAGCAGTCCGCCAACTACCCAATTCCCTCTTGCAAAATAAAGTTTAACTGAAGTAAGGGAAAAAGTATAATCAAGAGCCTGTGGTGCCACATTGCCAGGGACCCTGGGAAGGACAGAAGGAAGCAGTGGCATCACTGGTCTCGCTTGTTATTCCATGTCTGTACCTGGAGATGCTTCCATTTGTGGATGCAGCAGCAGTACAAGGAACCTGTGGTGCTGTTGCCTCCTTTGGACACTTCCGTGCGAACCTTGGGGGTTGGCTACTGATCCCTCGGCCAGCGTCCAAGTTGCTTGTCCAACACTGGCTCTGTTACTCCTCCACTCCCTGCCCAGAAAGTCATTCTTTCTCCCAACAATAAAACAAGAACCCCAATCCAGATAAAGAAATCACTTGCTGGGCCAGGAAACAGGAGTACAAACTGGATATACATTTGCACATTGCCTATCTGCACTTCCTTACTGTCAGCCAATACATTTCCAGATTCTGGCATGGCTAGAGAGATTCACCAGGAAATGTACAGGTGGGGCCTCTTTATTCGCGAATCTGATATTCGCAAATTTGCCCCACCCCAGTATCCCCCCTCCCCCCGCAGATCTCTTAGACGTGACTGGAACCTCATTCCAGCTCTATCTGGGAGATTTCCTGAGCCAAAAACTAGAAGTTGCTGGAGCTTGTGCAGCCAGCTAACTTCCTTCCTTCCTGCCTTGCCAGCCCTGTAAGGCAGTGGTTCTTACACATTTGGTGCTGGGACCCACTTTTTAGAATTAGAATCTGTCAGGACCCACCGGAAGTGACATCATCAAGCAGGAAAATTTTTAACAATCCTAGGCTGCAATCCTACCTGCACTTACCCAGGAGTAAGTCCCATTTACTATCATTGTTAAAAGAATATACATAATAGCTGTTAAAAGTACAGGTCTGTAACATTTCTCCAATGCAGTCACATAACATGGCAGCATCAAGTCTAATATATTAAAAATAAAATATTGAAATGAATGGGGACCCACCTGAAATTGGCTCGCGACCCACAGTTTGAGAAACATTGCCATTAGGCATTCTAAAACAGACCTGCCTTTTCCCGCCATTATTCAATGCTTTTTCAGGTACCCCTAAAGATCCTGGCAAGTACCCTTGTGGGTACACATACACCAGGTTGGGAACCACTGCCGTACACCAATGCACACAGCCTCTCTGAAGCTCACAATGCCACTCAGAGCCTTCAGAATAAAACCTCTGCTTTTCTGCAAAACCTAGAACTTACATTCTAAAGGCTCAGGACGGCTTACTGATCCTCAGAGAGGCTGTGCACAGCCTCTCTGAGGCTCAAGATGTTGCCTGGAGCCATTTTAAGTCACGTTCTAAAGGCTCCTGGCGGCATTCTGAGTGTCGGAGAGGCCGCGCACAGTGGGATGTGGCCTCTCCAAGGGTCAGAAGGCCTCCGGAGTCTCAGATGCTCAGCAAGGCTCTGGTCATGTTCGGAATCCAGGTGGGAAGAAAATAACGGATTTGATTATTCGTGATTTTTGGTATCCTCAGAGAGTCCAGGAATGTATCCCCTGCAGATATGAAGGCCCCCGTCTGTATAAAACAAACGTTTCACAAACATACTGACTCAATTATATAGCATAGTTTAGAGTCTTATAAAATAGCACTATTTTAGTAAGCCAAACCATTTGCTGTACAGCATCTGCATTTTTTTTACTAATAAAAACACTGATAATGTCTCTAACTGCTATCACATTGTCCCACTATTAACCAGTAAATGTACTTCTAAAACAGATCGGAAGCACTGAAACTGGAAGCATAATTTGGTTGCAAGCTACTGTAGCTGAACTTTAACAAGTTCTCTCATACTCCCTGACAAAAAAGCAAAAGAAAAATACTGCATTTGCTGACCTTTGTGCAGACAACACATATCTGATTAATGCATTAATCTTTTTTAAAAGAACTGACGTGTTTTCAATATTTGTTATATAAACCAGCTGCTTCACTTAAATTGTTTGCAAGTTCATGCCTATTAAACTGAGTACATACTGTATTAATGAAAATTACACTCACTGACCTAGCCTGCAATTCGTTCATCATCATGCATCGACAAGGATTCTAGTGTCTGCTGTCCAAAGCTGGATTATGTCTCATAAAACCGAACCTGACAAAGTTGTAACTTGATTCCATGGGAATCAAATGGATTCCATCCATCACTGGCATAACTTTTCCTGAAAAAACTTTATTACAGACGACATCTCCCAGATGACGAAGAAAGTTGGCCTTTAGAGTAAATAGAAAAGAAATCTTAACATTGTGAAAGGTTATCTCAGAATTTGTGCAATAAAGACACCTAACAGTCACTAAGTGACTAAATTAGGATAGAAGTCAAAAGAACTACTTACTGCAGCAGAGTATGGAGAGGCCCATATCCATGAATCCCATAACCACAGATTCAGTTATCTGTAGATCAGGTCCAGCCTCCCCCCCACATGTCCCCTCTGGAGGAGAGAGGAGCTCCCCTTGCCTCTGTAAGGAAGTCTGAGCTCAGCAGAGTCCAAAGATGTCCATCCCAGGCCTCTGCCAGGCTCAGACTAAGCTTTAGAGCAGGGGTCTCCAAACTTTTTGGCCAGAGGGCCGCATCAAATATCTGGCACGGTGTGGAGGGCCAGGAAAAAAATTTAAATATAAAATTTAAATAAATAAATTAGAGATGGAACTTAGATGAGTGAATAAATGAATGAATGGGCTCATTCATTCAACCTCTCTGGCCCTCAGAACACCCTCCAGACACAATCAGAGCACAGTTCTGGTCATGCTCAGTTGAGTGGGCCAGAGGCTTTCAGGGGACAAGAGGTTGGCCACGGGCCGGAAAGAGGCTTGCTGCGGGCCACATCTGGACCCTGGGCCGGGGTTTGGAAACCCCTGCTTTAGAGCTCAAAACATGTCACTTTGGGTTTCATAGATAAACCGGAGATCTCTCCCTCACCTCTGGAGGGAGAGCTAGCCCCCCAGACCACAGGGATGGGTGTTCACCCATATCCACAGTTTCAGCTATCTGCGGAGGAGGGTTCTGGAATTGAATCCCTGCAGATAAGGGGGCATGCCTATACACCACAAATGTTGACAATGCAGGATACTATAATGGTAAGAAGTAAAAATGTTACTCTGAGCTAATTTTATGATAGGGATAAATCAGTGGTAATACCAGCATATTTGATGGTCTAGTTCAGTGTTTCCCAAACAGTGGGTCTCAACTTGATTACTGGCGGGTCATGAGGTTGAAACTGCCAAGGAAAATATATGAAGTCCTATGGAAAATGAGCCGTTTGTGTGTTTATTTGTGAGAAGGCAAGCATGCCTCAATCAGTCCAAAGGGCACACTGAGGACAGCACACCACCACCAGAATGGTCCAAATTCGATGAACATAGGCCCCAAAATGCACTTGAGTAGGAAGTTCCCCCATTCAAGCCGACAAGGAAAATGCATTGAGCCCCGTGGAAAGCTAAACTGAGTCACACATGAGTGAGTTACTCATGAGTAGGCAAACATGCCATGGTGCCTATCAAAGGTTAACTAAAGGGGCATGCAAGACCACCAGAATAGTCCCAATCTCAATAAATGCTTCAGAAGGTGGTCCCACATCATAGTGAAAAGAAAAAAAACAGAGACTTGAACAGCTGGTAAGGTGAACATTTGCAAGTCCTGCAAAGTTAGGTAGGTCCCAATAGTGGGCCCTGGGATTAACAAGTCTGGGAAACACTGGCCTAGTTTAAATGCACTGTACCAGGGCAACCCATGCAATAACCACAGTAGATTACTTTGTGCATACATACTTTATATATCAATCTGTATTTTTGAAATTCATGCACACATTTAAGATCCATGAAAGTAGTTTATTGAAAAACAACCATATGAATAAATAACCAGCACCATCCTATGAAACCAGGTCTTTGATTTTGCTGGGCTGGAATGAATTTGTTGTAGCATGCATATTTTCAATAACCATTATTCTGGCAAAACACTAATTTAGACCAATAATTTAAAAGGTGTAATCAAATCCTTATTGCTACTGGGAGAATTTCAGTTTCAACCTATGCCCCAAAACCGAAGGCTTGCATCGAGGCACACCTAATATTATGCTCCAAAGTGTGTTCTAAAAATTATTCAGATCAGATGTTCTCGGGTGCCCCCAGATCTCTGAAGTGTAGAGAAATGGAGTACTCTGCTTAGACTCTTTAACAACAAATAGTTTTGTAGCACCTTAAAGACTAAGGGCCCAATTCTATCCAACTTCTGTGGAACTCCTTGCCACAGGATGTGGTGCTGGCGTCTAGCCTAGACGCCTTTAAAAGGGGATTGGACGAGTTTCTGGAGGAAAAATCCATTATGGGGTACAAGCCATGATGTGTATGCGCAACCTCCTGATTTTAGGAATGGGTTAAGTCAGAATGCCAGATGTAGGGGAGAGCACCAGGATGAGGTCTCTTGTTATCTGGTGTGCTCCCTGGGGCATTTGGTGGGCCGCTGTGAGATACAGGAAGCTGGACTAGATGGGCCTATGGCCTGATCCAGTGGGGCTGTTCTTATGTTCTTATGTTAACTTTCCAGCACCGGTGCAGCCGCAATGCAGCCCTGAGGTAAAAGAACAAACAGCCCCTTGAGGATGCCCCTGTTACTGCCTCCCCACCACAGGATGCAGTGCCCACCCCATTGGCATGGCTGCACTGGCACTGGAAAACTGGATAGAACTGGGCCCTAAATCAGTTTACTGCAGCATATGCAATGGTGGACTGCAATACACTTCATCATATGAATGAAGTGAAATCTGCAACAGGCACTGAAGATTTGCCTTCATGGATCTAATGAAGTAGACAGTAATCCATGAAAACATATCCAGAAATAAATGAATTGAGTCTTTAAAGTGCTACAAGACTCTTTGCTGTAATTGTTACACAGACTAATCTGGCTTCACCCTGGAATTTTTTAAACATTTTAAAAATTGAACAAACCTGCATAGCCCATATGTCCTTCAACAATGGCAAGCCTTCCCCATATCCAAAGTGGGATTGGGGCTGCCTGCAGCTCAGCTAGGGGCAAGGGGAATCTTTAACCTTCTTCTTACCCCAGGTAATGCTATAGCAGCCCCAATGGGGCTACTCGGATCAGTGTCACCTAAAGAGGTGGTGCAGAATCAAGCAGCCTGAAGCTGCTCTGGGTCACCCTGCTGGGGTTGGGTCCACAAGTGCTGGATCCTGGCCCCACCTCCCGCTTGGCCGTGGCCCACAAAAGCCACGTAGATTTCCTTAGCACAAATTTCCACACACACACACCCTCCCCAGAATAAGCAAAGTACCTTTTTCACTTTTTAATTCATGAGTTCCAGATCTTCCACATGGATTTTGGACGTTTGGTTGGAAACTTTATGGGGTTGTGAATATCCATGAGTTTTGAGTCCTCAGAAGAGTGAGATGATGACACCCTAGGACATCTCACAGCACCCCTGTGAGTGTGCCACAATGCACACTTTGGGAACTCTTGGACTAGGGCAGGGGTGCTCAATAGGTAGATAGCGATCTACCGGTAGATCACGAGGCAAAATGAGTAGATCGCAGAGCCCTGTCTCTCCAAACTGTTAATATGTCAGTTTCGTCTAGTGACTAGACTAAACTGACATATTTAGCTGACACTAAACTGACACTGAAACTGACGCTTTAGCTGCTCTTCAGGCATGCAGCAACAAAACTGACCAAACTGACTAGATTCTAGTCAGTTTCATGGCGCTGCATGCCGGAAGAGCAGGAGCTAAAGTGGGTGGCGGCAGGAGGGGGAGCTGGGCTGCACTGGACTGAGGCGCTTCCTGGGGCTCCGTAGCGGAAGGGGGAGGGGCGGGAGTTCGAGATGGAGTCGCTCTGATGGCGGTTGCCGCGGGAGGCCCCGAGTGACCCTCCCCTTCCCTTCCAGTCAGGTCCGGCCCAACCCAGCCCAGCCATGCCCGGCCCAGCCGCCCCTGTAGGAGCCCAGAGGTAAGTGCTGCGGCCGCTGCTGCTCTCGGTTGGGGCTAACAGGTGAGACGACCCCCCTGGCCCCCTGCCACTGCAGGAGGAGGGCCGGTGGGAGCAGTGTCTCCCCCGCCTGCCGCCTGCACGCGCAGCCCCTCTCCATGGAAACGGGGAAGCCCTCCGCCCCTTCCGAGGAGGACCTGTGACACCTCTCTCTCCCTGCTGGTCTCGGGACGCAGCCACAAAGAGTTTGGGGGGCGGGGATTGGGGAGCTCCTCCCCCTGTAGTGCAGCAGGGCTGGGCATGTGCCTCTTGGGGGGACCTGTGGCTGCCCCCAGTATGTGGGGTGGGGAGAGAGGAGAGGCCTCCCGTGTGCTTCCTGAAGCATCTGGTGGGCCATTGTGGGGCACAGGAAGCTGGACTTGGTGGGCCTCCTCTGACCTGGTCCAGCAGGGGCTCCATACATCAAAGGGGGTGTCTGTCAGACGCTTCCTTCCCCCCTGGTAGATCTCCGGGCCTTGCGGGGTTTCAAAGTAGCTCTTGAGCCAAAAAAGTGTGAGCACCCCTGTCCTACCTGTTTTCCCAGAAGCCACCATCTTGGATCTCATGAAATCTCATTTGGGCACCGCCATCTTGGATCTTGTGAGATTTCATGAAATTCAAGATAGCAGTGCCTGGTTGAGCTGGGGGGAAGAGGCTGCGGGAACGCCACGACCCCAATGTTTGGGAACCACTGCCCCAGTCTGTAACCTGGTGGACCTCTCCTCTGTGCTCAGCCTGTTCTCCCCTTGCTTCAGGCTTTAAAGGGAAGCCATCTCTGAGGGGTGCCAAACTAATCAAAGCCCTCCTCCTCCAAACCATTACCAATGGAATCCCTCTCATTAGTGCTTCTTTTCCTGCTGTGATGCTGGAAAGGAGAAGGAAGGGAAAAGTTGCCACAGGGTCACCTTCTCCTTGCCTGTTGGCTGCCATGAGCACCACCATCAGAGCAAGGCAAGGCAGGCACCATTTTCTTCCCAGGCAGGCAGAGGTACCCCTCTGCAAGACACATTTGATGAAACAATCCTATGCATGCTGACTCAAAAGGAAAATCTGTATAGGATTTCCAGCAGGAGAGGAGGATTCTAACTAACCAATATGTTCCTCCAGCACCTTGTGGAGTCAACTTCTTTTTACATTCTTGTGACATAAAACAATTATGTTTGGAGCTGAAATCTTTTTGTTTGCTACTCTGAGCAGACAAAAGCAGTGTGAGGGGGCATGAGGCAGCTGTTTGGGTGGCCGTGCCATGCGCATGCTTTGTGGCACAATCCTATGCCTGCTAGCTTTGAACCAAACTCCAAGGAGTGGCCTGGGGTTTGTTCCCATGAGAGCAAGTCAGCCCTCGGTGGACGCTGGCACAGTAAACAAAAAGCACACAAATCCTGCTGTTACTTGCAGGAAGTTTACTACCAATGGAAGGGCAAACCTTAGGGGAAAACGCCCACCCCTTTTGGCAAACAAATGCTGCTGGGATACATGCAGACACAGGAAGTCTACCAAAGGTTGATTAGCAGTGCCAAAGAATGGGCTAGTGCTGCTTTTCCTATGAATAAACCCCCAGATTGGAGTGAGTGTGTGGTTGCAAATCCCACATGGGTTGAGACTCATTGATGTATTTCCAATGGAATACCTGTATATTGGAGCAGGCCGACATCTCAAAAAGTATTGCAACTTTTGCACATGATGGAAAGAAGCAAAGAGGGGATCTGGTACAAAAGCAATAAAAACATTTGCTAAAATAGGTGCTATGTGAGAACATGACAAGTCAATTTTCCCAGGTGAATGAAAGAACTAGATAAGAACCGACAACTCAGACTCTATGATTTTCTCCCATCCATGCTTTTGAAAAGAAAAATTCATATACTCCGGTAAATGCCAAGGTTCTCAAATCCTGTCATAGCAAAATACTTTGGGATTCATCTGTGCAGCTGAAAAGCCTCCCCTGTCCCAGGCAGAGCTTACAGTTCCGCCATGCCACTGCTGCTCCTAGCACCTGATCTCGACACAAGGATGCTCCAGGCAGTGGCATCTATTGCCTATAGCCCCAGTAGGCTTTTGTAATGGAAGATCATCAGGTGGATGATTTGGTATTGACAGCAATTCCATGTTTTGACAGCTGTTTGACAGCTCTGGGAAGGGCAGGGCTGGCTCTACAGCTGTAATCAATCAAAGCCAATGGAGACCTGGATGGAGACCTGAGCTTCACTCAACCTTGATGGGACTTTGAATGGACATGGACTGAAGAGATGGCTCACCTGAGACTAATTTGGACTTAACAAGGGGCTCACAAGGTAGCTCACAGGTGAGCTGCATTTTGGATTATGAGACATCCAAGGATAAAAGGCAACTTCAGAAGGAGCCAGAGCTACCCTGACCCAGACCAATGGGAAAAGGGGACTGCCAGGACTCTGCAGGACGACACAGAAGCGAGGACTGCCAGGGCCCTGCTGAAGGAGACACTGCTGGAGAGGAGGGACTCTGCTACAGAAGACTGAATTGGGAAGACTGGACTGTGCTTTGGAGATTAGACTGTGGACTTGGACTGGAGGCTTCAGACCTTTACCCACTGAATTAAGTGGAGTTTTGGGGAGGGAAAGCCTCTGGACAAGAGGACTTGCAGGGAGTGTATGTGTTTGTAGCAATAAATTCTTGCTAATTGCTCAACTGATAAGGAGTTCTGTTCATTTCTTTGCACTCCACAGCTGTTGTTTCTAGAGATAGAGGGTGTTAATTAGCCAAAAAGCAGGCATTAGAAGGGAGTTGGAATATTTGGATGGGACAGCTTTGCAACAGGGTGTCTGGGCAGAGCGCCATTGTGTCAAGATCGGGGGGCCAGGAGCAGCAGCAGTCCTGCAGAACTGTAAGACTTGCCACATGGGGGGGGGGAGGGCTATCTTCAAATGCGGTGGAACTGTAAATGCTGCAGACCAGATTTTGGAGAGCCCTGTACTAAAAGACAGACAAGCAATTTGGCTTTCAGCATTTGCGCTCATTGAAAAGGGCCACAAGAAAGACTAATTAGACCTGCAAGCTCCCTAGAGAAGCTACGTAATTGCCCATGAAAAGATAGAGGATGCTCTCTGGTCCTTAGCACAAACTCTACACACATCTGGGTGGTGCACAGCAAACAGCATTCAGGCATATCTTCTTTAACCTTCTCCAACATCAATGGGAGTTTGGTTCCACCCACCTGAATTTAGCAATCTGCAGATGAGATGCTGTATAAGTGAATACATTTAAAATATTTTCTAAACCAGACCCATTTCCCATAAGAACAAGCCTGCTGGATCAGGCCACAGGCCCATCTAGTCCAGCTTCTTGCAACTCACAGTGGCCCACCAAATGCCCCAGGGAGCACACAAGACAGCAAGAGACCTGCATCCTGGTGCCCACACCTGGATCCTGGTGCTCATTCCAACATTGCTTGTACCAGATTGCACAAATCTCCTTTTTTATAGGACATGTCATAAATCAACTCTTTTTTTTTTTTTTTTTGATACTGTTGAGACAAAATTTGTAGCATGTGAAAATATGCTGGGATGGCCCAACATAATATCATGCAGTGTTGCTTTAGGCAAGAATTCCACTGCCATTGGGGAATGCATTATTAGAATAACAGCCCAATCCTATTCCACTGGTGCTGGCTGTTGCAAAGCAGCACTGGCTTCCTGCGCACACTGGCAGATCCCAGAGGACCCACCGAGGCAGGTAAGAGGACATGGGAGGTGTGGGAGGCAACTGGGGTGGGGGATGGGCAGGTTGGGTCTAGGGGGGCGGGTTCAGTGGATGTGGCACCTGCTGAATCCTAACCTCCTTCCCAGGTCTGAACTGCCTTCACTGATCTAAATGGACGTGCATCAGCTATATCACTGCCGCAGATCTGAGTTGACCCATGGCAGCTGGTGTCCCTGTACCCTAAGGAGAACTCCAGCAGCCAAAACACCCTTCTGGGACACAGCTGCACGGGGAGCTAGTTAGGATTGAACTGTAAGGCTGCAGTCCTATATGTACTTACTTGGGAGTAAGTTCTGTTAAGCTCACTTCTGAGTAGGGTTTACTTCTGAGTAGACTTGACTAGGATGGTATTATGGGTAACAATCACATAGTAAACTGGTAGTGCTCATGGCAAACTGGAATGGACAAAATTCCAGGGAAAGGGACTCACCGCATATTTCCCATCATGCCCCCAAACACATGCCAATTGTTTGGGGAAATATATCAACTACATGCTATCAAAGTATATAAACAAATTGGAAAACAAAAAGTTGGGAAGCTTGACTCATTTATTCAGATCTTTGTAAACTGCCCTGCAAATAAAAGCCTTGACACAGGTGCCTCTTTCAACAGTCTTGTACACTCCAAAGCCTTTTGCTGAGCAGAGCAGACTTGCTTCTTAGTCATAATCCTCCCTTAAATCGTAACTAAGAATGGAGATTAAAATGCGCAGAATAAGTTATAAATATTCTAAAATTACGTCAAGTGACATTAAAACTCATTCAAAGCCAGAAACACAAGAACACCTGATGTTTCAATCTTGTTCATATATGAGGCTGAAATTAAGTTGCTCTTGCTTGTGTGAACTTACATTGTCCAAAATGCTCTGTTGTATTACAAGTACTTCTCCTCCTACACACTCTCTTCAGAATGAGTAATGACCCAGAGTTTACATAAATAGTAGAACTGCAGCACCAACAGAGGAGCTGAAAGGTAATTTAAGCCTCACATGTGAAAACACCCTGACTTTTGCAAAAATGGGGTGATGGTTGTTTGCTGGTTGCAAGCTTCAAAGACAACAGTCTTTACCCAGCATGTAATTAGTCTGTGGAACTCCTTGCCACATGAAGTAGTGATGGCATCTTATCTAGATGCCTAGAGGGGATTGGACAAATTTCTGGAGGAAAAGTTCATCACTGGTTACAAGTCATGGCAGGTATGTGCAAGCTCATGGTTTTAGAGGTAGGCTACCTCAAATTGCCAGATGCAGGGGAAGGCACCAGGACGCAGGTTGTGTCTTGTTGTCTTGTGTGCTCCCTGAAGCATTTGGTGGGCCACTGTGATACACAGGAAGCTGAACAAGGTGGGCCTTCGGCCTGATCCAGTGGGGCTCTTCTTAGGTTCTTATGTAACAGAGTGGGAAGTAGTGTAGCCAACAGGAAAGCTGTGAAGTTCTAAGAAGTACAGGTAAGTAAGAGTATCCATACAAAATGCAATATCTTTCCCTAAGGAAAGAGGAAGAGAAGAATCTTGCCTCTTATGGATACTGCCCAGGATAAGTGACCACACTTCTCTGCTATAAGAACAAGCCTATAAGAAAAGGCATGCATTTATGCTCTCAAGGCTTCCTCCTTTTTGGTGGGGGGGGGGGAAGGAATACTTTTGCTTTTACTTTAGAACAAACTGCAGTTCTGTGTAAGGTAGAAACTTGAGGAACTTCTACTTGGGGAACTACCACCATTCTATTAAACCATGATTTGATTGTGGTTTGTTCTAACCATCCACAAGCTTGACTAGCTCACTGTGCACCACTGACTCCAAATAGTTCATAAAATTGCCAGTGCTTCTAGTACAATCCTCAAGGAACCACTACAAAAGCTATCCCACATAATCATATCCTTTGCTTCCTGTCACCTAGCCAATTACCAATCCATCTTTCCACTTATCCGATGACTCTACGTTTTCTTAAGAGTCTTTGACGAAGGACATCGCTAAAAGCTTTTCAACAATGCAAGTACATAATGTCTACTGGACCATCACATCGAAAATCAAAGTGATCTGCAAACTCTTTGCATTATAGTCAAACATGTGTTTATGGAACATAGGTCATTCCCAACCACAGCTCAGGAAAGTGAACAGAAACAGCTCTTGATATTTGGTGCTTTGCACACTACAGGTGTGCTAGAGATAATCCCTCCTTGGCAGCTCTACCTTGAAACCACATGCTATGACTGGTAAAGGCTAGGAAAAGGAGCTACCAACAGCAGTCTCATTGGAGCACCTAACTAGAAAGATTCTGGACAGTGTGAGGGATCATGAACCTGATTCAGGGAGGCACAGAACTCAGAGAAAGAGTAACTGTCCAGGAACTCAGAAATGAAGACAAGTATTTGTGGAAGTGTGCATATTGGAATAACTGCTAATGAGAACTGAGCTTGGAAGGCCAAGAGAAGCACAAGAGTAGAGTTGGAATTGGTGATCCGTAAGGAGTAGAGAGATAACAGCCCAATCCTAAAGACAGGAGTCTCCAAACTTTTTGGCCAGAGGGCCGCATCAAATATCTGGCGTGGTGTGGAGGGCCAGGAAAAAAATTTAAATATAAAATTTAAATAAATTAGAGATGGAACTTAGATGAGCGAATAAATGAGTCAATGGGCTCATTCATTCAACCTCTCTGGCCCTCAGAACACCCTCCAGACATAATCAGAGCACATTTCTGGTCATGTTCAGTTGAGTGGGCCAGAGGCTTTCAGGGGACAAGAGGTTGGCCGCGGGCCAGAAAGCGGCTTGCTGCGGGCCGCATCTGGCGCCCAGGCTGGGGTTTGGAGACCCCCGCTATAGGTGGCGGCGCAGGGTCCAGTGGCGCCAAAGTGGCTACTGCTGCACCTTGCAGCCCCACAGCAGCCACTGGAGGAGATTTGGTTGGCAACCTTCAGTCTCGAAAGACTATGGTATAAGCCTACAGCACCCGGTATTCCCAAGCGATCTCCCATCCAAGTACTAACCAGGCCTGACCCTGCTTAGCTTCCAAGATCAGATGAGATCGGAGGACTCTTCACGGGTATGGAACTCTCATCCCCTTCCCCTGGGGAAAGCCCCAAGCCCCGCAATGGGGCTTCTCAAGTCTGCGCCAGTTATTTTGCTGGTGCAGACTTGAGAGACTCCATGCTGGGCCTTCTGGTCCAACAAGGAGTTCAGGACCTGGTGGAAAAGAGCTCTGCCAGTCTCGCCCCCCTCCAAGCCCCAGTTTCTCCCCCACCCCTGCCTCCCTCCCCCTGCCCCGGAATGCCCCCCCACCCGCAAGGTCCTCACCGCTGCAGCGGAGCCCTTATCTAACTCCAAGCAGTGTCCAGCCAGCGCTGGACTCAGCACCAACTAGCGCTGGGCCGGTACCGGTGTTGACTCAGCACGGAGTGTCGCAGGCGTGCCTAAAGAGCTCTGGATTGGGCTCAAAAGCAGCTAAGAAGGTGCAGTAAAATGAGGAAATTAAGAAGTTTTTTCCACTGGTAGTGAACCCTGCCTGGGTAGATTATAGATCTTTGCCATGTGAGCATGCAGCTTTAAGTTTTAGGAATTCTGGCAATCCCCAATATTAACATTCACAACATGTTGATTCCCAGTGCCCAGATAGCACTTCCTAATAAAACACAACGAATCTTGTATTCATTAGACTGCCATTAAAACAGAGGAGTGACATTCTAAATTCTTATCAATGTGAAGTACGTATGGCAACCACCAGCTAGGAACATGAAGAATTCTTTTTTAAGTACACAGCTGGCAGCACTTTAAGCAGATGGCTCATAAGCCAGCACACCCCCATTGACTCCTCTGCACGTTTTCTGCTGTGCACTCCTTGTAGCATCTTTTATAAGGGTATCTCTGTAACATCACTGTTCAGGGTGACACACTCTGAGAGCACAGCACAGTTTGATATCGTTTTGGATCCTTGTTGTTGATGTACTGTATATGCGATAACTCTTTGGACACCATAATAGTGATCCCTAAAACTAATCTACTCCAAAGTTCCCATCCCCCCCAATCCATGAATAACTGAATCTGCAGATAGCAGATTCACAGATATGGGGGCCTGCCTGAATCTGTCTAGCTGCAAGAATGAACAAAAAGTGATAACCACAAAAAATTGAGAAACTTAATTTCCCCCCCCCAAATTTTATTTATGGAAAGTGTCTCTTTAAAAGTTAAAACTGAATATTGATTTTCTGCCAACAAATTGTTTGAATGGTTTGGGTTATCACAATTGAGTTTTTCTGCTCACACTTTCCCTCCTTCTCTTTCTTCACAAAAGTAAGAAAGCAGAAAGCTTACTCTCAGTTTTGAATAAACCAGTTTCCCAGTACATCCAAACTGGTTCACTCCTCAAGTTGTGACTATGTGTTACTTTACTAATCAAAGACGATAATTTCAGTCATGACAGTTTATTGACTATCTCATGGAGAAGCCCATTAACTACTAACCCTTCTGTCATAAATGTTCTGCATACAGTGTGCTCATGGATAAATGTCCATGAGCACATTGTGTGCAGAACATTTATGACAGAAAAGTTAATGGGTTACTTAGAAGAAAGTACTTAGATCTTAGTACTTAGAACTGGTTACTTAGAAGAAAGTTCCATTTTGCTCAGCAGGGCTTAATTCTTAATCTTACTTAGTATTTTAGTGCACTAAATACATTGCACTGTATAGTGTGCACTGGTGAACACATTCTTCATCCTGGTAAGATCCCCCAGCTTTCCCCATCTCAAAGGAAGGATAGGAGCCTCAGAGAAGGTCAGGAAAATGGGGGGTGAGCCCTGCCTTGCAGCAGATGAGTTGCTAGGATGAAGGGAAGGGCTTGCTTCTACAATCACAGTGGAATTTGCAGGTGCTGAGAGCACTTCTAAAATGCTACATGATCACCATTCTTTCAGGGGCCAAGTTCAATAACAAGTAAATGTTTTGGCTGGTTACCTAAGCCAGACAAAGAGAGTAAAACAAAAATCTGTTTCTTATATCAAAGCAAACATCAATAGAGATATAATTAACTGTAGTAAGTGAGACAAAGAGTATATGTATATGGTAACTTGTATATGGTAAGAGTATATGGTAACTTGTAATGCTTTCCTTCTATACTAGGATGAACATTAGGACCCCCTTCTCCTATGTTCTTCTCTGGCCTGAATTAATAAAACTGGGGTACAATTTAGTTCATTCACTCTTCCATCCAGTTCACTCACCTGTCAGCCTCCTAATCCCTTCCATCCACCTACTTAGCCACTGCTCCTGATAGTAATGTGAGAAAGATCCCTGTGTTGTCATCTCCTGCACATGGGACACTGCACTGCCCCAGCAGCATAAAAGGTCAACAGCAGCCCTGGGAACACAACATTATGCAGAACTACTGGCACCTATGTAGCTTCCACAGTCGCACTCCTAATGGTGGAGGGGGCAGCAGCAGGTTACCCCCCCCTTCTGAAATTGGAGTAGCAACAGCGTAGATGGGTGATGGTGGGATTAGAGACATACAGGGAGGTGGCTTGGAGGTTCACAAGGGGTTTGGCAGGCGGAGGCAGGAAATAATTCGGCTTACTGAGTCCAATTCAAAATCAAACTGGAAGTAGAGTCCATGACTTCATTCTGCCATTCAAAAGGCATGTAGGTGCATGACTACAGGGTTTGGGATAATGCTCCGCAGCTGCATAAAAACTGCTTATTTGCAAACTAACCCACTTTAAAGCAACCAGTTAATACATATGCTTGTCAAGAAATATGAATTTCAAAGTGGGAAACTTGATCTAAATTGCCTTGATTTAAATCACTCCATCCTGCTGGCAGAAGAGGCTGGGACTATGGAACCTAGTAACAGTGCACCTAAGCAGTCATTTTAAACAGAAATAATGAGCCAAGGGATACATGAGCATACGCTATACAATGTACAGTACCAAAAAATTATGGCATGGTTATTATGTTTCATCCATACAAACTTGAGTTCTTCAGTTCTCTCTTTATGATGCTGCTACACTTATAAAAAGGTTCTGGCTTACATACTGCCATATGAATTTGGGCTAATTCATTCAGATGAATGAAGCTTGTCTACCAGGCTTCTTCATTTATGTGGTTTCACTCCAAGCTAACATAAACCCTCTGTTTAACTGGACAAAGGAAAAAGAAAAAGAATTCCACTTCAGTTCTGAACACTTCTTTTTCCTTGTGAGCACTTGAAGAAGTAAGCCCCACTGACTTTCAAACAACTAACTCCTAAACAGTAGACTAATGGCCCAATCCTATCCAACTTTCCAGCCCTGGTGCAGCTACAATGCAGCCCCAAGGTAAGGGAACAAGTGTTCTCTGTGACTGCCTCCCCACCACAGGATGCATGCCCCTTTGGCACGGCTGCACCGGCACTGGAAAACTGGACAGGATTGGGCCCTGAGACTGCAATCCTATCCACACCTACCTGGGAGTAAGTCTTATTCACTGTAATGGAACTGACTTCTGAGTAGGCATGTATAGGATTGGGCTCTTACAGCCTTAAAAAACATATAGTCACTTTGTACTGTAGAAAGCAGCACTTCTCCTAAAGGTCTATCTTCATGGTAAGTGTACCTGAAAGAATGCTTGGCCATAAACCTGAAAATATTGTACTAATCAATAAGGAAAGAGAAGAGCCAGAGGTATTGTGGGTAACAGCATAATAATGAGACAACTAAAACCATTCTCTAGGGGGCACTCTTTCCAATGCAAATATATGAGTCATTTCATTAGTAAGCATTAAACCAAAAACGTCTTGTTTGTTTCTTTTTGTTCTGAAAGACACCCAATACTAAGCTTGTCCTGAAGGGGAGGAGGCCAGTAGTAGTCTTACCATCAATTGAAATACTAAAAGAATAAGCACCATTTTTATACATATTTTTTTAAAAGGCAACATGCATTCCACACTAAGATATTCATAAAAGCCTTCATATCAGTTAGGAGAGGTGACTCTTGCCCCAAAGTTAGGCTAATACAATGAGATGGAATCGTATTGACATTGAAAAGCCAATGGGGATCAACAGCAAAAGCCCCCTAAAGGGGAAGGAAGGAGAAACTGGTACTTTGCTCTTGTTATGCTATGTACTAAAAGGAAAGGGGGGGGGGTTAAAAAAAGAATTGGAGTTAAGAGCTCTTTCCAGGCTGCTTTCACGTTTGCCTAGCAGCTGATGTGAAAAATGTGTTGCTTCTGTTTTCTCCTCTGAACTTTCAGTTGTGCTCTGCAGGTAAAGCTGCTGGCACACAAAGCAGACCAACACAACCTTATGCGTGTCCACTCAGAAGCAAGTCACACAGTGTTCACCGGGACTTACTTCTTAGCATGTTTTGTATTGCTGCATTAGACAGTACTCAGTGTTGAAATGCAACACAAACACAAACAGTTTGCAACACAAATGCAAACTGTGATCCTAAGCTTGGAAATAAATATCACTGAAATCAGTGAGCTTTACTTTTGACTAAACATAGGCTTGAGTTGCTAGCCTGATTTTCCAGTGTGCGCTGGCACACTCACACACTTTGATGATGCCTTACCCTTTAGTGTCCTACGTTGTGTGTCAATGAGACAGTTCCCACAAGCCAGTAAAAAAGGCATTGTTTCCTACCAGACTTTTGCATGTGAAAATGCTAGTTTCAAAAGAGGTGTTTGGTTGTTTTCAGACAAGGCGCTGTACTGGTCCACTGAAAAGAAAAGCCTCACATGCATACAGAGAAAGGGGACCTTTTTACAATAGTCAGAACAAAACTCTGGAATAGGCAAGTGGGAAGTTGCTCCTGTTTCTAAGCTGCAGCTCATCACCTCAAACAGCTGGGTATTTATGAGTTATTTTTTGAAACAACTGTCAGCTGGTCTTTAAGCCGCTTCCTTCCCCCTCCAAAAAGAAGATGAAGCACACCTTGCCTTCTCTGGTGTTGCCTTGTGGCATTCTCTAACTTGGGAACCAATCGCAACAGTTTCTCATTATCCACCACACTTCTGGCTCAAATCCTCTGGAGCATTACAGCCATATGGCAAGGGCAACGTTTTATATTTAAAACCAAAAGCCCACCCCCCAATATCACACACAGTGGGGGGGGGGAGAGAAGAACAGGGAACTGAATCTTGGCACCATAAATAAAACTCAGGAAACCCTGCACATTTGGGGGCAGTGGTGGTGCAGGGGAGAGTGGTGGTGGCAGCTTCTGGATTTTAAGGGAATGTCTCACAGAGGGTGAGGGAGAGCGAGAGACAGCTCAGCACTCCCTACAAAAAGAAATCTCCAGCAGATGCTGTTTGTGCAAGAAAACCAGTGACACAAAGTTCCAGGAAAAGCTGACCGCTTAGAGAAAGTGATTGACAACTACAACATCATCAAAAGGCATATTAGACTTAATTATGAGTTTTCAAAGCTAAGCAAATAAGACTCAGCCCCCCCCCCCCCACCACCATCCAGGGCATGTAGTAAGGAGGAAACAACAGTCCAGTATAGGATTGTAGCACTTCTCCCTGGAGCAGCCCCTGCCCAGCACTGAAGTTTCATACGAGGAAAGGTGCCTGAACCATCTGCTTACTCAAGCCCAAGAAGTCCCTGAACACTCATCCCTGCTGGGCAAGTTCTGAGTGCGCAACGCACAATGGAGAAAAGGACTGGCACTCTGCACATGTTCAGAAACACTCTGGTTTATGTCCACTTCACCTATGGCAAGGCTTGGAAACGGAAGCTGGGGCTACATGGTGCCCTGCTCAGATGGGCTCCCCAAACCTAGGCTGAGAGGTGGGGGTCCTCACTGGCTGGGGGGAGACAGACAGAATTGGAGGTGCTGAAGACTCGACTCACCCGAGATCTCCGCCTGGGGGACCGCGCTCTGGCTGAATCCTTTGGCCCCATAGAGTTGCCGGAGCTCGGAGCAGCTCCTGGGCTTATTGGCCCCATCGCTGCCGGCCGAGGAGGACGCGGCGACGCACAGCAGCCAAAATCCCCACGGGAAGGAGCGCATCCTGCCTGCGGAGCCCGAGAACCCCACCGAGAGGAACCTGCTGCAGCCGCGGAAGCGGGCTGGGGGAGGCCAGGGGTTCCCCTGCCGGCCAGGGGGTGACGGAGACCCGCTCGCTCAGCCCCGCCGCCTTCCCTCGGGCTGCGCTGCGAACAATACAGCCCCCCGCGGAGGGAAGGGCGCAAGGTGGCCGGGGGCGCGCAGCAGCAGCAGGGGCCGGAGGGGCAGGAGCATCCGAGGGGCGCTCCCGAGCCTCCCGCTTCCAGGCGCTGTCCAAAGGGGTCCCGGAGAAGGTAATCCTCGCGGTGGAGCCGGGGAGGTGGCCGCTTCAGGCAGCGAAGGAGTCGATCCGGCGAACTGCGAGCCCAATCCTAGGCAGGTCTACTCTGAAGTAAGCCCCGTTCTGGTCCACGGGGACTGACTCGCGGGAAAAGGCGGAATCGGTCGCAGCCTCAGTGCCTCGGCTCCCCACGATGCAAGCCCGGGCAGCCTCGTCCAGGAGGAGAGGGAGGCTGCCGCATCCCTGGGAGCCTCCCGGAGGATGCGATGGAGGAGGGAGAAAAGTTTCAGGCTGGAGGCGAGGGAGCCGCTCACTGGCCACCAGGCTGCGATCGCAGCTGCTTCAGGCGGCGGCGGCAAAGAATAGAGCCGGGCGCGAGGCGGAGGGAGGGAGGGAGGAAGAGCGCGCGCGCGAGCACGTGTGAGCCGGGCTGCCTGTGCGCGTCCGACCCGAGCGGTGCACAGGGGCGGCGGCACCACCTGCAAAGCCAGCCCCGGAGAGGGAGCGAGAGGAGGCTCCACAGCGAGGCAGGGCTTCCCCGCCGGACGTGGCATCACGCGCCCCACAACCAATCAAAGAAGAGCCTGACCTTCTCTTTCTTTCTTTCTTTCTTTCTTCCCCCATCCTTTCTCCAGCTGCACGCTCCGCAGTGGGTGCCTCCGTTCCAACACCGCTGCTGGCGATGGTGGGGCCAGCCCCACACATGATGGGGCTGTGCGCCTTGGCAAGAGGCGCCTCTACCTCCAGGTACAGCAGTGGGATGATCTCCGAGGCGATCTGAGCAGTGGCGTAGCTAGAGGGGGGCAAAGCACTAAGTCTTGCAGGGAGCCTCCTCCTAGCGTGCAAGCAGCCCTACCCTTCGGAGCCGTTGCAGGCGAATGCCTCCGTTTTCAGCCCTCCCCCGCCTGGAATGGGTCCCTTGCACCCCTCGGTGAGGCTCCCTGCAAGACTTGGAGCCCAATCCTATGCATATCTACTCAAAAGTCCCATTGTGCCCAATGGGGCTTTACTCCCAGGAAAGTGTGAATAGAATTACAGCCTTAGAGCCCAATCCTATACATAGCTACTCAGAAGTAAGGCCCACTGTGTCTATTGGGGCTTACTCCAAGGAAAGTGTGTATAGGATTGCAGCCTTAGAGACCAATCCTATGCATATTTACTCAGAAGTCCCATCATAGTCAATGGAACTTACTCCCAGTGTAAATAAGTGTGGATAGGATTGCAGACTTCGTGCTTTGCACCCCCTCTAATTACGCCACTTGATCTTACAACAACTTTCTTGAAAGTGTGGACCAAGTAAGGGATGCGCTTCATTGACCCCCCCCCCTTTGTCAAAGGAGTATTGTCAAATTGGATCTTGCTTAGCCAAGGAAGCCTAACATTTTCTCAGCCTGGCCTTATCTATTGCCAGAGGAAGGGAAAGGGGGCTGATTGGTTGGTTGGTTGGTGAGAAGAGTTCAAGACCCAGTGCCTGAACTGCGGGTATCAGCTCACATGGCCGCCTCCCTGGACAAAACAGTGCAAAACAAGCTGGCTCATGAAGGCTGACATCTTACTCCATTTCCTGGGAGGAAGCATCACTGAACACAATGGGACTTGATTCTGTGAGGTTATGCACAGGATTGTGCTGTATATGTGGCCTCCGCCGAACCACGGAACAGCTGGGTGTTTATCGGAGTGTTTTAATAGTGTGGGATGACTGATGCCACCTTCTGCCCTCATGTTTTTCCAGAAGGATATTGATCTGCTCTCTCCAAGCTTCTGTCTCAATATTGTGCAATAACTCCAAAGGCTGAATTGTAAACTATCCCTAAAGGCGGAGGGGGGGGGGGCGGACGGCGTGCAGCAGTAATATCACATGCCTAAGGTATTGTTTCAGCCTCACCACATCCATTAAAATCATAGTTGGCTGACTAAGATACTTGGGCAAGCTTCTTGGATTCCATTTATGAGCTGAAAACTAGCATTGACCGAACACAGAACTCTTATATACTGCTGGTTTCCAAACAAGGATTTTCATTTGAAGACAAAGAAATATTTAGCTGCAATGAAAAAAAGGAGAAAATATATGAGAGAGAGAGCCGGAGACTCCCCAGATGTTCTGAATTCTTCAGAGGAAAATGTGTCAGCCAATGCTTGTTCAACTGTTGAGTGCTCTCTCTCTCTCTCTCTCTCTCTCTCTCTCAAATACAAACCAACAAGAACACCATAGTGGTATAGCTAAGGGGGGCATGGGGGGCACATCACTTTGAAGGGGTGTCCATGCCTTGTACCAGGTTGTACCTGACTGTAGACCTGAGGTTAAAAAAGTGACCTTCTGCGGTTGACCAGATGCAAGGGAGGGCACCAGAATGAGGCACCAGAATGAGGTCTCTTGTTATCTGGTGTGCTCCCTGGGGCATTTGGTGGGCTGCTGTGAGATACAGGAAGCTGGACTAGATGGGCCTATGGCCTGATCCAGTGGGGCTGTTCTTAAGGTTTGGGGAGGCTACATGTGGTCTCCCTGCACCTCAGACCACTTCCCAGACACAATGGGGGGGTGTTAAATTTGATTTTGTTTCAAAAATTTTATGCCCCTGGTGCCAGCTGCCTTAGCTGTGTCCCTCCTGCGTCTTGCAGCCTGGGAGCCTAATCTGCTAATGTGGAACTGAAGTTGATCATCACAATTGGCCACAGAGAGGGCCAGCCCAAGACCACTTTGTGCCTGATGCAACATGCCAAGTGCTGCCCTTCTCTTTTCTGGTGATACACCAGTTTCTGCTCTTTACACTCCCTGGAGAAGCTCTAGCCCAACACTCTCCTCCCACTTCTTAATCCGCTCCGGTCCCCTCTTCCTCTCCAATTCAGAGACTTGCAGAAGAGTGGGCAGGCAGAGGTAATCTGCCTGCTAATCTGCTGCCTGAGGCAACTGCTTCCATTGGCCTCTTCAGTGGGCCAGCCCAGGTATGCTTTGTTAGATTTTTTTTCCAAAGACCATCAACTACTTCTTAGGGAAGTGTTTTGGCTGCTTGTAGTAACAATGCAGGGAGAACAGAACTGCCATTGTGCAATCAAGTTGTACAGTTTGAGAAAATGAGTTCCATAGGGCCCAGAACCTTCGTTTGTTGCCATGAATTCCCACAGTTTCAAAATGTCCAGCAGATGCGGCAGCTCCAGGGTCTGGGGAACAGTCTTCAGGTTTAAGTAAGCTTTGAATTCTTAGCAAGAACTTTAAAGAAAATATTTGTCTGTGGGTGCAGTGTACAAAAAAAAACCACATCTCTTCAGCCTTGTTGGTTATTCTGGAATGAGAATTCTTAGGCAGAGCATCACAGTCCTAAAAGCAGGCTCTACCGCCAATGACAGGCTCTATCCTTCCTCTCAGCCCAGACAGCCCGACTGGGGACACCTTGGCTTTGCACCCACTCAAACGGATTATCTGGACCCATTCCAATCTGGCTTCAGGCCGGGGTACGGGATGGAGACTGCCTTGGTCGCCTTGGAGGATGACCTTCACCGGGGGATGGACAGGGGGAGTGCAACCTTGTTAGTCCTGCTGGACCTCTCGGCAGCTTTCGACACCATCGGCCATGGTGTCCTTCTGGGTCGGCTGGCCGGGTTGGGGCTTGGAGGCACTGTTTTGAAGTGGTTCCGCTCCTTCCTGGCTGACAGATCCCAGAAGGTGGTGCTGGGGGACGCCTGTTTGGCACCCCGACCTCTTAGGTTTGGGGTGCCACAGGGTTCCATCTTATCGCCCATGCTTTTTAACATCTACATGAAGCCGCTGGGAGAGGTCATCCAGGGGTTTGGAGTGGGCTGCCATCAGTATGCTGATGACACCCAGCTTTATCTCTCCTTTCCCCCTGATTCTGAGGAGGTGGTTGGGGTCCTGGATTGCTGTCTGGAGGCGGTTAGGGGCTGGATGTGGGCAAACAAGCTGAAATTAAATCCGGATAAGACAGAGGTGCTCTTGGTTCGGAAATCCACAGCTCAGGTGCTGGACTATCGTCCTGCTCTGAATGGGGTTGCACTCCCTCTGAAGGAGCAGGTTTGCAGCTTGGGGGTTTTCCTGGATCCACAGCTGCTCCTGGAGTCCCAGGTGGCGGCTGTGGCCAGGGGAGCCTTTGCTCAGCTTCGGCTGATTCGCCAGCTGCGACCGTACCTGAGCTGCGCGGACCTGGCCACAGTAACCCATGCCCTAGTGACATCTAGATTAGATTATTGCAATGCGCTCTACGTGGGGCTGCCTTTGAAGACGGTCCAGAAATTACAACTAGTACAGAACGCGGCTGCTCATGTGGTTGCTGGGGCACGTCGGTTTGACTCTGTCGAGCCGTTGCTTCAGCGGCTACACTGGCTGCCGGTTCTGTTCCGGGCCCAATTCAAGGTGCTAGTTTTGACTTTTAAAGCCCTTTACGGCTCGGGTCCGGGGTATTTGAGGGACCGCCTCCTTCCCTACAATCCTGCAAGTGCTCTTAGATCATCTGGGGGGGCCCCTTTTGACTGTGCCACCACTAAGAGATGTGAGAGGGGCGGCGGCCAGGAAGAGAGCCTTCTCGGTGGTGGCCCCCGAACTGTGGAATACCCTTCCCTTAGAACTGAGAACGGCTCCCTCGTTGCTAACGTCTCGGCGTGGACTGAAGACCTTTTTATTTCAAAAAGCTTTTAATTGTTGACAGGCTGGCTGGCCTTCCTCCTTTTTATATGAGAATCAACGGGGTTTGTTTGTTTGTGTGAGATTTTAATTATTGTAAATTGTTTTAATGATTGTTTTTAATGTTGTATTTTAAATTGTTTGTAAGCCGCCTTGTGTGCCCTTTGGGCAAAAAAGGTGGGGTATAAATTATTATTATTATTATTATTATTATTATTATTATTATTATTATAGTAATAGTAATAAACATGGGTGCAGAGCTAAGGAGACCCATCGCCGCCAGCTGTTGTCTACCCAGGGTAAGGGAGCAAACACTACCTTCCCCTGAAGGAACCTCCATTTTGTCACTGCTGGAGCCATGGGTGCCAGGAACCATAAGATTGGGCTGCCTGTAAACCTAACAGTAACAAAGCATGAAAATTCTCTGACTGGGATCAGGACCTTTGTGGTAACTACCTTGCTGAAGTTAAGCAGATCTGGATTTGTGAGACAACCCCCCCCCCAGCTTACTCTTTGTCTCATTCCTTTTGCCTAGTAAACCACTTATGGATAGAGGTGTGATTTTTCAGTGATTATGAAATAAAAACACCTAACACCACTTTCTGCACTTCTCATTTTTGTAAAACAAAACAAAACAAAAACATGACCCCAAAATCTGTAAAAATAAAAAAAAGACCTGCTTTTTAACACCTCTGCACTGTGGGCTGGTTGGGCTGGACTGGGGGGGGGGTACATGAGTAATGACTGTGGTTGCATCTGTTGACGCTATACTACCTGTATAACCTATCAAGTACAGTTTTATAATATAAAACAATTATTATTTACAAAAATGTGCCCTTGGAATGAAAACACATAACACCACTTTCTGCACTTCTCATTTTTGTAAAAAAAAGAAAAGAAATAGAAATCTACGAAGAAATAGAAATGTAAGAACACCTCTAATTATGGTTGAAAAGTGGTACCTCAATAGTCCCATTGATAATGCTGATAATACTAATAACACATTAAATATAAATCAGGAATAATAAATAGGAGAGAGAGAGCTTCTAATGCGTAGATTTTAGTAGCATATGATTACTTAAGGGAGAAAGTAATTTTTGAGAAAGAGACTGGAGAAAGGACCAAAAGCTGGGTAAAGAGAACACAAGACAATTAGGTTCGAAAGAAAGAAAGCAACAAAGAGAAGCCAGTGACAGAAAATCCTTTCAGCCACAAAGAGCACTGCTCGTCAGTCACCGAGGGAAAATGCTGTCTCCCGAAGAGCTGATTCAGGCATTAGAATGTGACGGGGTGATAAACAGGGGCCGTTGCACCTGGCACAAGGTAAGAATAAGGAAACAAACAGGAATAAGGAAAAACAAAGCGGCAAACGTGACCAACTCAACAATCTGTGAGCTGGTGTTTCTGCACAACACGTGGACCTTTGTAGCCTTGGGCAGAAGAATGAAAGGGAGGGAGGAAAAATACAGCACTAGCATTAAAAGGCCAGGCTTGAAAAGGAGAGGGCTTGTGGCTGCATGTGACAGGATCAAGCCTTCTAAGGATGCAACCCTAAGTACCGTTTCCTGGGTGTAAGGGTTTAATCCTACCCAGCCCTAGCATCAGCACTGAGCTCCAGCACTGGTGCTTGGTGTCGCATATGTGCCATAAGGCATGTCCACGACAGCTGGGGTCGCCAGTACTAGGCCTCAGAGCCACAGATGGACAGCACTCCTCCAGCACTGGCCAGTAGTAAGACTTATGCGGTGGGGGAGAAGGTGGGGACTGGGCAGAACAGGATGGAGGGTGGGCAGAGGAAGGAGAGGATTGGGCCTGGAAGTGGGGTGGAGACAGCAGCAGACTCTGTTGCCGTATCCTGTGCTCCCCCCCTCGGCAAAGGCAGCCTGGCACAGGCCTCCTCAAGTCTGCACCCACTCAAAAGTAAGTGCAGATTTGAGAAGACCCATTGGCGCTGTGCCTGCGTTACCTGTAAGCAAATGCTCCCTTACCCCTAGGAGACTTCTGGCACTAGCCCAGCACCCATAGGATCCAGCAGAAGCCATTTTGGCACCTCTGGAGCCCTGTGCACAGCTGGGCTTAGGATATTACTGCCCATCTCCTTGAACATAGTGGAATTTACTTTTGCATAAACATATGAGAATAATAACTCGGTATTTAGAGTTATTAGGTATAGGTATTAGATTAGGTATAGAACTGCACTGTCAGCTTTCAGTCCCTGCTAACTCAGTAAAGAGGGAGTTGTAACACATTGCCCTGGCATCTGGGTCAGTGCCATCATGGTATCACTTGACATCCTGACATCACTTCCAAATTCTCCCAGGAGGAGGGGCATTTGCGCACCCCGTTCTTTCTCCTGTGGAGCTCCCAGCACCCACTCCTCTGGGGGGGAACCTGAAAGCTAGAGGTGGGAGAAAACTGTGATAACAAAGAAACACAAACATCACTTTCTGCACTTCTCATGTTTTGTAAAAAAACAAAAAACCTAAAATCTGTGAAAAAGTAAAACCATTTTATTTTATTTTTATTTATTTTTTAATGGGGGGGTGCATGGGTAATGACTGTGGCTGCATCTGCTGACACTATATCAACTATAACACCTACAGAGTATACTTTAAAAGTGGTTATAATTTATAATTATATTGTAAATTTTGAAATAAAATGCATAACACTACTTTCTGTACTTCTAACTTTAGAAAACACCAAAAACCGCAAAAAAAACCCCCAAAAACAGTTTTCTCCCACCTCTAGCTATTCACTATTAAGCCTTCTTGACATTTCCAGTGTGAAGGATGAGTAAGCAAAGATTTTAAGAAGGGCATTTAGTCCAAATAGCCCAATAGAAATGTTCCCAGTAGCTCTTATGGGGAACAAAAGATGCAGACGATCAAAGTGTCTCTTTCAAAAGCACCCACAATTCATTGACTTATTCAGCCAAGAAGCCACTTGCCCAGATGAAGTACTATGACACTTGCCAGCTGTGCTCACAGTGATTAGTCAAGGAGATATTAGTGGGTTGTTTTTTTTAATTACTCAGATTTGTTGGTCCTAGACTAGGATGTGGTCCAACAAAAGGGAAGCTCTCAGAATGATCACAGTACAAAAAAGTCTGGAAGGGTGGAGAGATACTAAAACTGAGTGTTGGGAGGGTTAGGACAGACCAAAGAAAATATTTCTTTACTCAGCATGTGTGGAACTCCTTGCTGCACGATGTGGCGACGGCATCTGGCCTGGATGCCTTTAAAAGGGGATTGGACAAGTTTCTGGAGGAAAAATCCATTATGGGTTACAAGCCATGATGTGTATGTGCAACCTCCTGATTTTAGAAATGGGCTATGTCAGATGCAAGACAGGGCACCAGGATGCAGGTCTCTTGTTATCAGGTGTGCTCCCTGGGGCATTTGGTGGGCTGCTGTGAGATACAGGAAGCTGGACTAGATGGGCCTATGGCCTGATCCAGCGGGGCTGTTCTTATGTTCTTAAGTATAAATATATTTATATTATTTATAAGTATACACCCAATGCATTTTATACCACAGATGGTCCTTCATTGCAGAAATGCAATGCATACCTATAGGTATGCATATCCATTAGGAGGAGGAGAAAAGGGAAGAGGGAACACAATCCATGGGCTTACCACTGACCTGACAAAGACAAGAGTGGCCAGCCCATCCATGAGACCAATTGAAGCAGTTGCCTCAGGCACAGATTGATGGAGGGTGCCCACTTCTGGTACTCACTCACCTCTATTGCTCCTCCTCCTCCCAATCCCTGGTTTGGAAAAGAAAGAAGGAAACAGAGCATTAGAGGAAGTGTGGAGGAGAGCAAAGTGGTGGGCTAGAGTTGATGATTCACTCTATTCCCCTCTTTCTTTTTCAATCCAGAAAGTGAGAGGCGGATGCATCACTAGGTCAGGGAAAACTTGGCACGTTGCCTCTGGTGCCAGGAAGTCTTGGGTTGCCTTGCTCCTGCCCATGTGATCACTGAATGCTGTGATTGGGGCAAGGGCTAGAGCAGAATGAGTAAGGAGATTCAGAGCCCAATCCTGAGCTCTAGCACCGGCCGTATGAGCATACCGCCAGCACTGGGTATCACAAACATGCCGTAAAGCATGTTTACAGCACCTGGTGAGTAGGGAGCACAGGCGCTGGGCCTCAGCACCAGAAGGAGGGCGACACGCCGCTGCCAGAGGTAAGTAACACCACCAGGTGGCGGCGCAGCTTTATGGGGTGGAGTGGAACTGACGGATCATATCTGCTAGATCATATCCCCTGTTTTGGGCTGCAAAGCCTGACATGGGGCTTCTCTCATCTGTTCTGGAAAATAGCTGGTGCAGACTCAAGTAGCCCCATTGTTGGGCCTTTGGCTTCCCCCAAGGAGACCTCCAGTGACCTCCCTGGCCCTGCTGAATGCAACAGTAGTCATTTTGGTGGTGCCAGTACGGATAAGATTGGGCTGCCCTTTATCTGCTCAACTCCTTCCCCTTAGACCTCCTTTTCACACTCATTGATACCTCTCTCTCTCTCTCTCTCTCTCTCTCTCTCTCTCTGCATATATGTGTGTCACACATACACACAACAAATTCAGACATGAAATCACAAGGACCCATGGAAACATGGAATCAGACTCATATCCTCACACACCCAGACATGGACTCACATGCACGATACATCTCTGTTGGGTTTTCTCTTTTTAATTCTCGTTATGCAGCTAAAGTGAATCACTATTCTATGATAAATCAATAATCTAAATATATGTTGACAAAGCAACCATTAAAAAGCAGGACTGCAATTCTGTTTATAGTTTAGCTGCTTAAATCGCACTGAAGTCAGAGGTATTTAAGCGGCCTAACCTTTTGCAGAAATGTAGCTGAGATGGCTCACTGCTTATGACACTTTGGCACAACACAGTATAACATCACAGTATAACTCATGGCAATTATCTTGGGTTTATCATCAGATGTGTAGTGTTACCTACAATGAAACTTGCTTCCATCAAATGCTTTGATTACAGTTCTGTTGATGTCCTAAGTGGCTTTGATTCTTACTAATAGACTTTCACACTTATTAAACTTTGTCGACACTGGCAAAAATTACTGGTTACTGACAAAAGGCTTTCAAAATACCTGACAAAAATACCATTCAAAAGTTGGAGAGAAAAGACAGGCTCAAGGAAAGCTCTCCCCTACAGAGATGATGCTCCAACAATGAAAGACTGCTAATTGTCAGTCAGCAGTCTCCTCCATTTTTGTAGAAGCTACTGAGAGGCTTGGATCATTCATAATAGTGTTCAGCTGAGACTTATTTTGACTGCTTCGGATGTCGTCCAGAAGCAGCAGAAAAGGACTACTAGTGAGCCCTGACCCTTCCAACTGATCAGCAGTGGCCATCCTGAGCTAGTTTGCAATATTTGTTTTGACAAATCAAGGTGAGACTACAGGACATGGTTATGTCAAGGCAAAAGTTGAAACTGGGGCTGTGGAATGGCCATCTGTTATGCTGTGGAATAAGTCATTTGGGATAGTCCCCAGCATGTGCAGGTTTTACTTACTCACTGACAATCCACTCCACAACTTCACAGTTGAGCTAGAAGTTGCTTTGGGGCCCTTAGCTTTTGTATAGGTTGCACTGCAGCTGTTTCCTTCTGTTAAACTTTGACAGGTGCTGTGTTTCTCTGAACTTGGGCCCTTTGGAGAGCTTAATCACTTTTCCAAGTCCTCCAACTCACCAGAAGCCATCTCTTCCACTGAAAAGTGCACTGAGTCCTCCCTCACAAACACAGCCACATGTATGCAGTTGATTGCTGCACATACAAGTATCAGTGAATCAGGGTGCAAATCTATCACTGGTGTTAGATGTAAATTACTATAGCGTATCCTACCATCTTTCAGAAAACTAGCCAGTCAGGAGGGGGTAGGGCTGCTGTGATCAGTTGCTCTTATTTGTGCTCATCTGTGGCTCCCAAAGTTAGCAGCAATGTAGTTTGGTGGATCTGACACTAATGGCCTGATGTTCCCTTATGTCAAGGAGACTTCTGGCTGCCTTGCTGGCCCCATAAGCCAGTAGCAGCCACTTTGGTGCCACTGTATTGTGGCACAGGCAGGCTGGAAACCTTTGGAGAAAAGTGTGTTAGGCTTTATCCACTGCAGAATCCGCTCCCTCCCCCATATTGCAGAGCTTCACACCCCCTTCCAGGAAGGATTGCCCCTAGACTGAGAATGGCTAACCTAAAGCAAATTCACTCATGTTCTTGAGTTCTCTACAGCCAGTGGGGATTCCCAGAGTTAGAGATAAGGTCATGTTCACTCCGAGGAGGTGGCTGTTCCTCCCACACACTGTGTGGACTGACCTTACAAAAGCTCGCTTACTGACCCTGAATTCACAGCCCCTTTCTTGCCAGATTGAATGTCATCTGGGTCACGTGCTTATAATAGGAGGTCTCCTTGAGGTAAGGGAACTACCTCCATCTACCAGGTGCCCTGTTTCTATATTTTTCTACTTCTGTTTTGACAGGGAGCGGTCAACTAAACACTAAACACTAAAACCATCTCCCAAGCAAGACTATACATGTTTTATATGGATGGATTTTGCAAGATACAAGACAATGTGTGCCCCAAATACTTGAACTTAAAACAAGTGTTGACATCCAATTCCCCTTTTGCCAGGAGCAGACATTATGAAAACAGGGAGAAACAGAGGGAAATCAGGAAACAAGTAGGTTGAATTTACTGGCACATCTCAAATTGTTACCTTCAAATGTACAAGGTAGCTTTTAAGCATGGCATTACTGCTAAATTGCTTGTAATTTTTGCCCAAGGCTAGAACTTTTCCCTTGTGGCTAAATAGAGTTGACTATGACAGTCTTTGCTATAGTGGATGCCAGAACATATTTTTTTTTTCCTTTTCTTTATAAGTATGATTTACAAAGAAAACTCACTGTGGATAAAATACAATGCAGAACTTTTCAAATCTTTGTCATTCTTTTATAAAAGCTCCCTAGTCCGCTGCTGTGACTTACTCAGATGGACATTTTGGGAGAAAATGCTGTCTTTTATAACAATACCGATATTTCTACCACCACCACCACTGATGTCTCAACACCAGGCAATTTAGGAGAGAATCATGTAGTGCAAGGTTGAAAGGTTACAGGGCAGCCATAGAACTTATGAGATCATGAGACCATGAAAGAGATACAAGCTCTAGGAACAGAAAAAAAACCCTCAGAAAAAGGCCCAACTTTCTGAAAGGCAAAGTATTTAATTTGAACTCTCCCCCTGGTGTACTGCCATGCAGAAATGAAAATGGCACAGAAGCCCCACATAGTGATACAGGGTGAAGGGTGCAGGAAGGAAGATATGCAGAGCTTATTTTTGTAGGTCATTCATTGCTGATTTGGAGGAATAGACAGAGAACAAGCCATGTTCTATATGTATCTACAAAAGAGTTTTTCTTTTTAAACTGACAGCATTAGTAGCCTTTCCTAAGCGTTTTTTCTTCAATAGCTACAATTCCTGAGCTGCCTATTGACTGTGAAATTATGACATATTAGATTGTTTGTAGCTATTGAGTTCTCCTTTGTCCTTTTCATGCCTTGGTCCTATTTTATTTTTTGAAGTATGAAAAAAAGAAATCCCTACATTAAATGTACATGGGCTTGAAACAATCATGGTATTTTTACACCCTTTGATTTCCGCCATTCAGAGCAGGTATTTCATGAACACGATAATTGTAAGAAGCCTTTATTGTTCCCTTTCTCTGCCAGGGCTGTGATTATGTAACCCATTTCTTTCAGCTACTGAGGCTACAATCCTATACACACTTTCCTGGGAGTAAGTCCCATTGACTATAATGGGACTTACTTCTGAGTAGACAGGCATAGGATTGGGCTCTCAGTCAGACCATCTAGCAAAGTGCTGACTGTCTGCTCCAATTCAATAGCAAGCAGTGCTTTTTTTGTAAGAAAAAAGGTGCAGGAACTCACAACTTGTTAATCTTTTATTTTATTTATTTATTTATTTATTTATTTATTTATTTATTTATAAACCATTTTTATTGGAGAAATAAAATATTTGTTATGTGCTTCCCCCCTAAAGATGAACTTACTTCTGAGCAGACATGCATAGGATTGGGCTGTCAATCTCCACATCCCCTTCCCCCTAGCTACTTTTTCTACACATGGGGAAAAATACTGTACAGGCGTGTAGCATGTAGTATGTAGTGTGGCACTACTTCGAGGAGAGGAAGCAGTGAATGGATTCCAAAAAATGGCTTACATGAGTTCCATGTAGTAAAATTACTCTGAGCAACTGTGGGAGTAAGAACAAAAAAGGAATTCTTACACGAGAGGGGTCCTTAGGTGCACATAGAAACAGCTACGTTTGCAAACAAGCGATTAAATATGGTTTAATTCAGGTATCAGAATACTCTGTGTCTTTGGGAAGGCGCTTGGCATGCAATTGTATGTTCTCTGCTGCCCTGAGCAGCCGCTGTGCATTGCTGGAGAGGAGCTGCAAACGCTGGCTGGCGGAGGGCATGCTTGTGGGGGAAGGATGAGGATGATCTCTGGCAAGGCTGGACAGCATGTTGTACACACTTAGAATCCCTTTTCACCTGCCCTTAGCATGTGAAAACGGGTGCAGATATATATCTCTGCCAGGATTAAGAGCCCAATCCTAGGTATGTCTACTCTGAAGCAAGTCTTGTTCTTCAATGGAGCTTACTCCCAGGAAAGTGCCTAGGATTGTAGGCTAAGAGCCCAATCCTATGCATGTCTACTCAGAAGTCCACTTTAGTGAATGGGGCTTACTGTGGATAGGATGGCAGCCTCAGGGCCCAATCCTGTGCCTGTCTCCTCAGAAGTCAGTCCTATTAGAGTCAATGGGGCTTCCTCCCAGGAAGGTGTGGAGAGGACTGCAGCCTCAGAGCTAAAGCCTATGGCTGTCTAATCAGAAGTCAGTCCCACTAGAGGCAGTGGGGCTTCCTCCCAGGAAAGTGTAGAGAGGACTGCAGCCTCAGAGCCCTTCTTCTGCCTGTCTACTCAGGTTGCAAGGCTATGACACTTTCCTGGGAGTAAGCCCCATTGAACACAATGGAACTTACTTCTGAGTAGACATGCATAGGCTTGGGCTATCAGGCAGCAAGGCTATGTACCCTTTCCCAGGAGCAAACCCATTGAGCACAATGAGACTTACTTCTGAGTAGACACGCCTAGGCTTGTGCTGCAGATTGGCACGGGGGCTGCACCAGCCAGCTTCCTTTCCCTCCTCCTTCACCAAGCCAGCACCTGGGCGTTCCGTGGGTGCCGCAGCCCATCTCCCTGGCTGGCTGGCCGTCCGTCCTCGTCCCCCGCATCCTCCACCAGCTTGGAAGCTGCGCAGGAAAGCAGAGCTCGGGGGGAGGGGAGGCGGGCTGGGCTCAGGTGAGAGTTTGGGGATGGGGGCAGGAGGGGGTTGTTGTGCGGTCAGGCAGGGGCTAGGCGCACGCCCACCCTGCACCCCCCAGCACCCACCCAGCGAATGCCTCTGTTTTGCTCCCCCCCCGGAATGCCTCCGAAGGGGAGGGGCCCCTGCAAAAAGGTGCCGGAACTCCGTCCCCCCACGTTCTATTAGAAAAAAAGCCCTGATAGCAAGTATAGGTTTTCTCCAGTCTTGCCACCTGAGATTCTTTTAAGTTGAGACACCAGGGTTTAACCCACTGAACTGTCTCCATGCAAAGCGTTTGGTCTACTTCTGGGCTATAGTACCTTCCCTAATATACAGGCTCTTGCTCTTCCTTTGCCATGGAAAGAGTAGGATATGAACCCATGGCTTCAACTTGCAGGAAATTATTGTGACTAAACCACTGCATCCAACTTGACTACTACTTCTTCAACCTTGGCTAAAGGGTGATTTACACACTCATGTTTATCACTTAACATTTCATCACTTGATAACTTATCACCCATTCATAAACTGCTAAAAACCATATAAACTGCTTCCATTCAAAAGTGAACAGCTCTGTTGTGTTTGATCTGTGATAGCTTTTTCATACATATGAGATAGCACTTGTGTTGCAGTCACTAAGTGATGAGCATGCATGTGTGAATCAACTCTATATTGTGTGTCAGGAGTTAAAAAAAAAAAGTGGACATTGATCCTTAGAGTGTGGAGGCAATGTCCGTGCTCTTGGTGTATGGATTAAGATACATTCCTGTTGCCCCAACAATCAGATGTGTAGCCCAAGGTTCTCTATGATATCACAGGCTGTGTCCTCAATGCAACAATATTATCAGCAATCACAGAGTATGACTTGAGTAAGTTAATCAATCTGCAAGCATCAGGGAACAAGCATACCAGCAGGGAGAGGTCCACTTGCTTCCATACAAAAGGAGAAACAGGAGTCATCAAGGGACAGCTGTTAAGAAGAAGAAAGAGGCAGGAATATAAACACCTGAGCAAGGCCAGTGAGGATGACAGTCTCCAACTGGAGCACAATCAGGTGGCTGAACTTTGGGAGGCTCAGAATGATAGGAGGAGTGGCCCATGATCACAAACCCAACCTTGTGGTGTATAATTTCCTCCCAAAGGGTAGGTTCCGAGGCCTTGAAGAGCAAAGTTAGCCCGGAACAGGGGAGGACCGTGGTTAGGTTGACTGGCAGAGAACCAAGGAGGGCCTGCAGGGACTTTGACTCACTCCAGGTCCCCTGGTGGTAAGACAGACAGCAAGAGTTACACAGATGTCAGAAAGCCTGAAATAGCTGATCAAATTTATTTTAGGGACTCCAGACCATAAGAAGATCAGAATTACCACCTAGTCCAGCATCCTGTTTCCAACAGCAGGAAGCAGTGGCAAAGAATAAGGGCATGAGGCAGGGCATAAGGGCAGTTCCTCAGAGAAAATTTGAATCATAGCTAGGTTCTAGTTCTTTATAAAGCTGCACAAGAAGCATGTTGTATTGAAATATTTGGCAGAAAGGATGAATAACTATTGCTAAAAAGGCCTGTGAAAGTATCTACTGTAATCACATGCAAAAACCATGAATGATCCCTTTGTTTTGACCATGGATCACTTATGTGGATTCCACAACCATGAGATATATTGAAAACTAGCAGGATAGACATAATATATTAAATTGGATTATATGGAAAACAGCTGAAGGATATTTTTGGCAGATGCTGCGGCGTATGAGATAGAACTGGCAGATGATGGCATACTTAAGCATATTCTAAATCAGCACCTTTTGGGTGTACCATGATTTCATATGTCCATTTGCTTTCTTGTACTCTGGTGTCTAAACAAACAAACTCCTTCTGTGGATCCTCCCAGGTTCAGTTTAACAGTGGAGTGGAAATGCCTGAATGGAAGTCTTTGTACAGTTTCTCCAGAGATATCTCCTCATGATGAAGTGTAGTTGATGAATCTCAGGAAACTGTTCCTGAGGAAACACTCTTCCATTTGAATAAGGGGTTAGAAATTGATCATATGCTACCACTTATACCAATTGTATTTAGCCAAGTAAGAACTATATTTGCATTTGACTTTTAATGCCTTTCATTTTAACAAGCTTTAAAAATGCCAATCATATGTATTCAACCTACTGTCAATAGTGGTTTTATTTTTATTTTAAACATTAAAACGGCATGTTGGAATTACCTTGTATGTACTGAAGGTGTTTTCCACTTTCCTTCTATTTTCTGTGTCTTCAAAGTGTCTGATTTGCCTCCACAATGAAAAATGAGTCTCAGAACTGTCGAGCTCATGCTGCATTTTAAAAGCAGAGAAATTTCTGCAAAATCTCCCTTTGCTAATGTTTTGTGAAATGAACTGTTCAGGACCATTCACTTGAAAAACTGAAAACCTCTTCAAGGAGCGGCATAATAAATGCATGGGTTTTCTCCTCCTGGGATATCGTTGCATAAGCTACGGAAACTGGTGCTCTGTTTCTTGATTCATATCTTGTGCTGCAGTCCCATTACCCATTCTGTTCACGTGATCCTGACAGACTTTCCCACCGTCTTCCTTTACTTTTATCCTATTCACTGTTGTTCTTAGACAAAGGAGAGAAGGTTCAGAGGCCCAGCAGCAGGGAGAACTTGTATAGAAAATGGCTTCCTCTTCAGATCTTTCATGTTGCAAGATGCTTACTCCAGGATCTCCTTTCAGGCAAAACTCCACCTGGGAGCAATGGAAATTTGCCAGGAGTTAAGATATATGCAACTCTTATAAACCTGCTCATGTCAAACCATTTAATGTTAACCGCAGTTTTGGGTAAGCAACTTCAAACTGCCTGTATTAAAATCTCCTCATAAATTCCATTCCTCCTCATCTATTTGATTCATTCACATTTTATGTTAAATCAGAGAGCATATTTAAACAATCTGCTTCTAGGATAAAAGTCGCTGAACTCACTTTAGTCTCTGACTTGTTGACTTATTTGAAGGGATGAATCAGGGGATGAAGTGAGCTTCAGAGAGAGTCAACAATCCTGAGCAAGGAGAGTTTAACTCATCTCTTCTTCATCCTTGGGCATGTAATTGTATGCAATGCCAGCGTTTCTGTACGAGACAAATGGATTTCAGTGCTGATGAATGACGAAAAATCTTCAAAAGTACATATAGCTTAAACCTTGTGGAGTTCTCCACTTCCATGGGACAATAACCTCTGAAACTTGATTGTGTAAACAAGCTCAGAATAACCAAGCATTTCTCTGTTCATGTGAAGCCTGTTCCCTGGAGCTAACCGCATGTACATCATCATGTGATGTTGACCACTGCATAATTGTGGGTAGACAGTTTACATTTAGCTGAAAACAGGAGTTCCATGCTTCCATTTCATTTCTGAATGGTTTATTCCCAATGAGGGTTCTCAGCCATCTAGATTTTTTCCTATTAGTGAGAAATTTCTCACTGCTGTCCTGAAAGAGACTGAACAATAAAGACAATCTTCAGACAAGTAACTTACTGTAACCCACTGTCAGGGGGATAAAGTTAATATGTTGCTGTTGGCAACTGGGCTGGTGCTCCCTGTCTAGCCATACTTTGCTGATAGACCATGAAACCAGGAGTAAGGTGCAGCAAGCAGGATGGGCCCCAGACCTCCTGATGTCTGAGGTAGCCTGCCATATTCTGCCCCCCTTACCTGATGAGCATCTGCAAGCCTCTGCTCCTCCTACTCTCCAATGTCCTAACTCAGGGGCTGGATAAAGTGGATAGGGGGATGTTTTATTCTCTCTCACACAGCACCACAACCAGGGGACATCTATTAAAACTGAGCGTTGGAAGGGTTAGAACAGACAAAATAAAATATTTCTTTACCCTGTGTGTAATTATTTGATTTTTTTTCTCTGTAAACCACTTTGTGAACTTTTAGTTAAAAAGTGGGATATTAATACTATCTTATTTTATTCACATCAAAATGACAACACAGCTGATAATGATTGCATATATACACACAAAACCCTCAAAACTTTTTAATAATAATAATAATAATAATAATAATAATAATAATAATAATAATAATTCTTTCAGTAGAACTTTCACTTATTTACTCCATAGTTGATGTTTTACAGGAAGTCTTTGCCGTGGTTCATCTTGACTGACATGGGACGCAATCCTAACCAATCCAGCACTGACATAGCTGTACCAAAGTGGTGTGCACTGCATTCTGCAATGGGGAGGCAGTCAAGGGGGCCTCCTCAAGGTAAGGGCATGTTTGTTACCTTAAGGGCATGTTTGTTACCTTACTGGGTCAGTGCTGGAAAATTGGTTAGGATTGCACCCATGGTTTAATATTTTTCCTTTGAGGAAGTTTTGTTGTAAATCAAAACTTCACATATAGGCTAATGAGTTCTGAGCTGTCTGTGACAGATCAGGAGAGAGATCTTGGGGTGGTGGTGGACAGCTCGATGAAAGTGTCGACCCAATGTGCGGTGGCAGTGAAGAGGGCTAACTCCATGCTTGGGATCATTAGGAAGGCATTGAGAATAAGACAGCTAATATTGTAATGCCGTTGTACAAATCGATGGAAAGGCCACACCTGGAGTATTGTGTCCAGTTCTAGTCGCCACATCTCAAAAAGGATATGGTGGAAATGGAAAAGGTGCAGAAGAGAGCAACCAAAAAGATTACTGGGCTGGGGCACCTTTCCTATGAGGAAAGGCAACAGCGTTTGGGCCTCTTCAGTCTAGAAAAGAGGTACCTGAGGGGGGACATGATTGAGACATACAAAATCATGCAGGGGATCAACAGAGTGGATAGAGAGACACTTTTTCCCCTCTCGAATAACACCACAACGAGGGGATATCCACACAAAAGTTGAGTGTTGGGAGAGTTAGGACAGAGAAGAAAATATTTCTTTACCCAGCGTGTAATTAGTTTGTGGAACTCCTTGCCACAGGAAGTAGTGAAGGCACCTTACCTGGATGCCTTTAAGAGGGGATTGAACAAATTTCTGGAGGAAAAGTTCATTATGGGTTACAAGTCATAGTAGGTATGTGTAAGCTCTTGGTTTTAGAAGTAGGCTGCCTCTGATTGCCAGATGCAGGGGAGGGCACCGGGATGCAGGTTGCATCTGTTGTCTTGTATGCTCCCTGGGGCATTTGGTGGGCCACTGTGAGATACAGGAAGCTGGACTAGATGGGCCCTTGGCCTAATCCAGCGGGGCTGTTCTTATGTTGCTCTATCAGTTCAATGTGTCTAAGTTGTTCCATATATTCTTCATCTATAATATTTCTTTCCGCTGTGCGATTTGTGCCATCAAGTTGTCTTCTATGCCTTGCCCATGACTTTGTGTTGATTCTTCTTTTGCCAGCTTTTGTATTTCTTGCATTTCTAATTTGGTGAATACTCAGAGAGGCTTCCACGGGTTCCTAAAGGCATATGAGACTCCGTGCCCGGGACATTTGCCCCACAGAACGAATGGGAGGTCCGCCACTGGCTCTTAGTCATATAGCCATAATTAGTTAACTATGAAATATTGTGACATCATCACACTATATGATCCTTGATGAACATGAAGCCAGCAAGAAGAATACTGCACTGATGTTTTTCATGGCTTTGAAGCACCTGCTAACAGGTGAAAGCAAAAAGATGCAAATATGGCTGAGAAGGAAGATTGTTTAACATTTGAATACCCCAAAGCTCTGTTTTTGCACAAAAAATGTTTGTTCCCCATAACATTTGGCACAACCTTAACATTAATGTACCCAGCCATGAAACACATTCATTATCTATGTTTGTATGGTCACACCTTCCAATTTTAAATATAGAATTGGATATTGTAGTCAATACAATGATGTTGAGATGTGCAATATTTATATGGCTCTTTCCTAAATTCTCTTTTGTGCAAAATTGACAATTATTCTATTACTGAATATAAAATTGGGGGTGTTGAAGAAATCGGATGGTTGTGATAACGATCTGTCCTGAGAATTCAGTCCATACGCATAGATACATCTGATTCTTCTTCTTTGCTCTCCTTTTGCTCTAATACTTCATCCAGGAATCTGGCTGATTAAAGAGCGGTGCTGACAGTCCATCATTACTGCTCTTTAATAAAGTGGAACGCTTGCTGCTGAATGATGCAAGGCCCTCCTTTTCCTCCTCCAGCAAAATGGTTGTCTCTCCCCAGTGTCTGTGTGAACCCACATAGTCCAGGGAGCATGAAACTAACTAGAGCAAGCAAACCCAGCTCAGCAAAATGACAGTGCAAAGCAATGTGACAGCTGACCTTTCAGTTAGCTTAACTAATGTTCATTTTGCAATTAAATAAATTTGGTTGGATTATGCAAGAAAGTTTGTTTTTTATTAGGAAAAAAAAGTCCGAAGTAAACAGACATCTCAGTGAGCGCTTGGGTGTTGATCTCAGATGCAGAAATCCTGCAGCCACAACCTTGAATTTGCAGCAGGTTCATCAGGTTCCCCAGAAGATATTGAACACCCAAGTCCAAATGTTTGGGAAGCAGAGAAAAATGGAAGGCAGACAAATCCTGTGATCAGGATCCAACTCTTGAACTTCTAGATCAAATTGAAGTCCAAATGCCACATGGATGGAGTTAGCGTTTGAAAGGTACATGTACAGACAACTATATTGGCAACCTTCAGTCTCGAAAGACTCTGGTATCACGCTCTGAAAGGTGGTTCTGGCACAGCGTCTAGTGTGGCTGAAAAGGCCAATCCGGGAGTGACAATCCCTTCCACACCGGGAGCAAGTGCAGTCTGTCCCTGGTCTGTCTCCCTGGCTATGGGCCTTCCTTCTTTGCCTCTTAGCCTCAGACTGTTGGCAAAGTGTCTCTCCCACCGTCGGAAGCAGCCCCTGGCGTCATGCTCTACGCCAATCGAGCAAAGACTTATAACCGGTAAACTGCTGCTTCCCGTGTTGTGCCGACGCCGTATGGCGAAGTTGGAGTGTCCTCTCCAGTGCGCGAAGCCTGGGTAAAGAAGGTATGGAGGATAGGCTGTTACCCATGCAGCAAATCCCCCCTCTCCACGTCGCTGGAATGGTCCAATGGAAAGGCAGAAGCCAATACGGTTGGTTCCAGCGGCGTCGCAGGAGTTGCCAGAACGTGACTGTGTTCAGCCATGAACTGCCTAAGGGACTCCGGCTCCTGATTTTGCCTCGAGGTTGACTCCTGAAGCCTTTTCCAGAACTGGATGTAGCCACAAGGCAGTGGAGGTTTGAGGTCAGAGTTTCCTTCTCTTAGATGAGCTGCCTTCCTAGGCTGACGAGTCCCATCTACCCGGTGGCTGTTTAGTCGCCTCTTACGACAAGTACAGCCAAACTGAGGGCCTATTCTTAGCCCCCAGCCCCCAGGGTACAGACAACTATGTAGGGAAAAGCAGTTTAAAAATAGTTTGGGATAGATAAAAAACTGAGCACAGCTGGGGAGACATAGGCATTAAGCGGTAGCAGTAAGAATGAGGATTCATGTTTCTTATAACTGTGTTAAAATGGAATAAATGCTTGGACATGGAAAGAACATAAATCATGTTCAATTGCCTGGTGGTCATATTCTGTACAGAGGAAAGAACATATGAAGCAAGGGGACCAAGCTTGTTCTTGGTGGTGATTCCTGTATCAGAAGGATGTGGTGCTGGCGTCTAGCCTAGACGCCTTTAAAAGGGGATTGGACGAGTTTCTGGAGGAAAAATCCATTATGGGGTACAAGCCATGATGTGTATGCGCAACCTCCTGATTTTAGGAATGGGTTAAGTCAGAATGCCAGATGTAGGGGAGAGCACCAGGATGAGGTCTCTTGTTATCTGGTGTGCTCTCTGGGGCATTTGGTGGGCCGCTGTGAGATACAGGAAGCTGGACTAGATGGGCCTATGGCCTGATCCAGTGGGGCTGTTCTTATGTAAGGGCAGGAACTTTGGCCACATACTACAAGCCTGTGTCACTCATGCAAATGCCTTATACAATCCCTGTAAGTAGGAAAATCCAGCAGATGAGAGACTTCCTGGCCAGATGCAATCAGTGTCTTGGATAATTCAATCAAGAGGACTCAGGTGCTTTTGATTGACTTCTTGCAGGTTCTCTTATACCTAGGGTGCAATCTTAACCTGCTTAGGAACAGGCAGGCCAGCTGTATCCAGTATGAGTTTGGTGCAGTCTTGGGCACAGCTTAGACTAAGGGGAATCATTTCACCTTACCCTGAGCAACTCTCTAGGCAGCCCTAGGGGATTACTCAGATCTGCGCTGTTTAAATCAGTGGTTTAGATTCAAGCAGCGCATGTAACACTGGGCTGCTTATGAGTGGGGTTAAGATCCAGCCCAAGTGCTGGATCCTGGTCCCACCCTTCGCCCAGTCCTGGTCTGGCACTGACCTGCCCGCCACCTGCTCTCCCCCTGCCCCAGAATGTCCCAGGAATGCCCTCCTCATGTCCTCCCCAAACCCCTGCGGCAGCGGTATGCCACCAGCACAAACTTACCTTGTCCTAGCATGGCTCCTCCTTCCAAGTCAGTGCAAATGTGCTTTATGGCACGTTTGTGATGGCCCGGGGCTGGGTGGGTGGGAAGGATTGCGTTTCTTCTTGGACATTTCTGTTGTATAGGCCAGGGGTTTCCAAACTTTTTTGTCTGGTGGCTCCCTTGACTGACTGGGCTATTGGCTGTGGCTCCCCATTAGGGCTACAATCCTATTCATTGTATAGCACAGCAGATTTTTTGTGAAGATTCTGCAGCTCTCCTGGCTGGTTACTGTCACTCCCCAAGGAGCCACAGTTTGGGAACTACTGGTGTAGGCTAATGTATTTATTTATTTGAGGAAGTTATATTCGACCTTTCTTCCACAGTCAAGGGTACTCAAGGCAGCTTACAGAATAAAACTGATACTAATTACATTAAAACAATATAAAAATGTTAAACATAAAAACAGTTAGAACAAATCCCAGGATCACACAAAACTATTAAAATTACATCTCATTAAAAACACCAGCCCACAATGTCAGTCAAAGGCCTTCCTAAATTAAGTGGTCTTGAGACACTGCTGGAAGGTCTCCAGAGAAGGGGCCATTCTAAATTTCAGGAACTATTCTTAATATACCAACCTCCTCAATCATCCATTCATCTTGATTGCCCTGTTGTGTGCCTTCATTGATCCGTCTGTTAAACCAGCAGAAAACAAGTTATAGGTTCCCCACACTGGATACCAGACTGGCTGTATTGCTGGTTTGTCTTGACTATATCCAAAGACCTTCCCTTTGCCCTTCCATCAGGATTCACATTTTTCAATTCCCAGTAGTTATATAATTATCCCTGACTTTCAGAGTCAAGGCACGTGTTTCTCCTGGAACCCCCATGAGCTGTGACCAGTCTTGTGCTGCATTAGTGTTCCCTCAACTGAGCTGACTCAGCTGAAATCACAAAATTAGATTTTTGTGTATACACAGTATCTGGAGCCCTTTGTGGCCCAAATCCTAACCAACTTTCCAGCACTGTCTTAGCTGTGCCAATGGGATGTGTGCTGTCCTGCAGTTGGTGGCACTCACAGAGGCCTCCTTAAGGTAAAGGAATGTTTGTTCCCTTACCTTGGAGCTGCATTGCCCTTATGTCAGTGCTGGAAAGTGGGATAGGACTGAGCCCTGTGTAATTTAACCCCATCTTGCTTCCTTCCCCAAGTGCCTGCTTGGACTGGATCCAATGCACCCCTCTGGATCGACTTTCAGCTTGGTTGCCAAGCCCTCCTGGGAACGTAGCTTCTCAAACCTCATGTTTTATAACTCAACACTTAGTATCCCCAGCCTGGCATCCTTGGAATCTACCTGGTAGATCAGGCAGATATATTTTGCGCGCTCTCTCTCTCTTTCTCTATTTTCCTTTCCCATGTACAGAACCATTGAAGCTATAACCAACCTCTCCCTTCCTATTCATCTTTCCCCGGAAACTCAGTGGGTTGTGCATGCATGCCATCGACTGCTTGCTCTGTCCGCCAATGAAGAAATGCTGAGAGATTGTAGACCCTCCTTTGAGCTCCCTTAAATTTGTTTCTCCTGACCAATCCTTCAAGAAGGCAAAGTACTTTGGATTTCATTTTTGGTTCAAAAGCAAAGCTTCCTTCCATTGGGTACATAAGAACATAAGAACAGCCCCACTGGATCAGGCCATAGGCCCATCTAGTCCAGCTTCCTGTATCTCACAGCGGCCCACCAAATGCCCCAGGGAGCACACCAGATAACAAGAGACCTCATCCTGGTGCCCTCCCCTACATCCGGCATTCTGACTTAACCCATTCCTAAAATCAGGAGGTTGCGCATACACATCATGGCTTGTACCCCATAATGGATTTTTCCTCCAGAAACTCGTCCAATCCCCTTTTAAAGGCGTCTAGGCTAGACGCCAGCACCACATCCTGTGGCAAGGAGTTCCACAGACTGACCACACGCTGAGTAAAGAAATATTTTCTTTTGTCTGTCCTAACCCGCCCAACACTCAATTTGAGTGGATGTCCCCTGGTTCTGGTATTATGTGAGAGTGTAAAGAGCATCTCCCTATCCACTCTGTCCATCCCCTGCATAATTTTGTATGTCTCAATCATGTCCCCCCTCAGGCGTCTCTTTTCTAGGCTGAAGAGGCCCAAACGCCGTAGCCTTTCCTCATAAGGAAGGTGCCCCAGCCCCGTAATCATCTTAGTCGCTTGGTACTTCTTCCAAGCTCCCACTTGGAGGCTTGAAGATGTGGATTAAGCCTCAGGCTTCCTGAATGTGATCTGCCACAGAGCCAAATCCTATCAACAAATGGAACATGTTTTATTAGAATCTGTTTTAAAAGTCTAGCTGGTACAGTTCTGTCTAGTCATTTCTCAGTGATATTACTTTATCTAAAGAGTGATGTAGCCAACTTATTTTTTTTCTCCCAGCAGGCTGACAGTGGCTTGTGATACAGCAGCTCTCTCAAAGGTATCACTAGATTTCAATTAAATCAGTCTGTTTAGGAAGAAAATGGGACTATTTTAAACATCCGTTCCTGCCAACTTCAATCCACTAATAGCAGTAGTTATTTTACTTGATGTTCGTCATTGTAATCTTTGCTATCCATAAAATTAGGAGATACCAGGACTGCAAAGTGTTTTATAGTCTCCTCACTGAAAATCAATCATTTAAAGCAGGTCTTGTTGCTGAGAAGAAAATGTTTAAATATGACAAATAATAAAATGTGCTCTTCTTATAAGCAATGCTGAAAGCCCTGACTTTCCAAAGATACAAATGGGTTTCCAGTGCCAGAAGTAATATACTTTGTGCATTTTCACTGATTATACAGGCACATTCGTAGCAAAATTATCTACACAGTGGTTTGCACTACACTGGTTTCTATAGTAATCTATACTGATATGAATAACTGGTTTTATGCCAAAGGGTGGATGCAGACCCATCAATATAAATGCCTTACACAAATACTGATTGTTATTATGTATCTACAGGTTCCTTTTCGCTATGGATTCCAAGCTTGCAAGTGTACAGGAACAAGATAAACAAGCTTCTGGTTTGATTTACAGGGACCACACAAAGAAAAGAGCTCCTTCATTTTTATGGTCCCTTTAAATCAAACCAGAGGCAGTGGTGCATGAAGAGAGTGGCCAGGGGGCCCACTAGCCCCAGGTGACTGGCTGTAGATAGTGTCTGAGAGGCTGCCTCAGGATGGCAGCAGTGGTGGGGGTGATCCTGGCTGCAGCCACAATTTGTCTAGCATGGGTTGCAGTCACCTGCTAAAAGAAAAATGTTCATTGTCTGCACTTCTCTGGCCATTATTATTATTCTTCATTTCATGTCATGGCTATTACTGAAAATAATTTTGTCATGGGGGGGATACCAAAAATTTATGTGCCCCAGGTGCCAAATGACCCTGGTAAGCTACTGACCAAAAGTCCCACCCTTCTGCTGATGAAGAAACAGAACTAGAAGTGCGCTAAGCAGCATCCAGCACTGATTCCTTAGTTCTTAGTGGGAAGCATCTAGATATTTATATTTTGGATTAAATAGTCCAAGTTACCTCAACACATGATGTTATTTCAATGTAAAAACCTCATTTAAATATGAAAACTGCAGGGCTGGCCTTAGGAGCTGCAGCACCCAGCTGAAAACTTTTGATTTGCGGGGCCCTAGGTTCACAGCCAAGGTCAGTAGAATCCTAGAGATTAATTTATTATAGATTTTATATCTCTACGGTAGAATGGAAAACAATGAAAATGGGCATTTAAAAAGTGCATGTGAGTTAATGGACCAAATGGCTCAAAGCATATTTTAATAGAAAATTACATACAAGACCAGGGTGACCAGATCCAATGGAGGGCAGAGTGCCTAGACCTTTAACCATGGTAGAGAAGAGGAAATGTGGGCAGGTGCAGCTCAACATGGAAGGGTTTGAAAAGCTGCCCCTGCCAAAATTCCCTCTTCTCTACAAAAGTTAAAGGTATCTGGTCACCCTGTACAAGACTAGATTACTCTAGTGGGGGGGGGGGCGCCCTTAGGCACAGGCTCAATTGGGAATAATTGGCCCAATTGACCTAAAGCCAGCCCTGCAGTTTAGGTAATTAAGGGCCAGGCTAGATGAGATGCTAAATCTGTCTGGTCTGATTTGATATTTTTCCCACTTAAAATAGGAGCTCAGTAGGTGTGGGGACCAGATGCAAACTGTGGCATAGGAAGAGAGCATTTATTTCTTTAACTCTTTTTCAGTGCAAATTACAGTGACCCCCGCTCCCCACCCAGCAACTCTTTTCCTTCAAAGCTATCGTTGCCATAAATTGCATTTCTGAGGGCAAATAATCCCTTCACGCGTGTGAGATTTTGTGTAGGAAAATAGCTTGAAATTAATAAGATGTTGAACCTGTGTCCAAATTTGGATCACCACCACTCCCACAGCTGCTATTTTGAAATGAGACAATGATGTGTTTCATGTCATGTCTACATGATGTGGTGTTTGGGTCAAAGACAGCAATCCTACTTACCTGGGAGTAAGTCCCATTGAATTGTACAGAACTTACTTCTGAGTAGACACACCTAGAAGTGTGCTGCGCTGCCACCATGTACACATCCACGTGTTCCACTCAACACAGTTACTTCTGAGTAAACATGCATTGGGTTGGAGTGCTTTTCAGTTGAGATAATTTAATAATTATTATATAATTATCGATGCAATCCTAACCACACTTTCCTGAGAGTAAGCTCCATTGAACAAAATAGGACTTACTTCTGAGTAGACCAGGTTAGGATTGTGCCCTATATAACATAATGCTGCTACTGCTGTTACTATTATTACTACTACTATTACTACTACTACCACATCTGTGTAATATCATTAAAAATTGTATAGGCAAGGCTAAATGTCTTTTGTACGTTTCAGTGAAAACTAAGATGCTGCAGTCTCCCATTGGAGAGTGCTCTGATTTTACAAGCATGATTCAGTTGGTGGTCATCAGTTTTGGGATGTGACCTTAAGCATTCTTTCTACATGACAATAAAATACAGTTGGCAGCATTGTAACTGTCACTACAAAGAGTAAGTAACAGTCCCTGGGGAGGAAGCCAAAAATAAAGGGCAAACCTTTGAAAGATGTCCCATAAGCTATTAGGAGTGGGTAGTTTCCAGATAATACCACTATCATTACTTTGTACCATGGGAGCTGTCATCAGGGTAGATATTTAAAGGGCACCTCAGGCAAATTGGAATCCTGGTTCCCAATTTTAATGACATCTTGCAGAAGAGTGGGGAGAGAGCCAAGAGTCAAGAAGATAATGGAAAGATGAGGAATTTTATCTTGAAAAATGAAAGGTTATTTACTTTGGTACTATTATGAGATCATACTCTTGCATCTGTCCTGGAAATGTCAGGCTCCTCCTTGGCTTCAGGACAGGAGGGTATCCATCCATAACTCTGGTTTGCTTCTGCTCCCCTCACCTTCTGTAACCTGGATGCTCCGTATGAAGAATTGTCTTAATGGCATTTTGTTTCTTTCCTAGACGCAAATGGGCTCCATTCATTTCAATGTGTTCATTAAATGCAAAACCAGTGTAGTAGTATCCCTCCTTCTGAACAGTCTAGCACTGCAGTGCAAAACTGGCAGTGGGGGAAGCTGCTGTCTAGCTTTGGGTTATTGTTGGGCAGATTCGAGAATCATTTTGCTTGACATCAAGAGGCTTAGTCTGGGAATCGGTTTAGATTGTAGTTTCAACGGAGAGGAGACGCACGGAGAATACTTCCAGAGCTACTTCGCTAAAAGACAAGAAAAGAAGGCAGAAAAAGTAGCCACTAGAGAGAGGGAAAAGGAGAAACAAACACACAGTGTTCAACTACTCTTCACTTGTTAGAAAGGAGAATTCAAAACACAGGGAGGAGTGAATATGATAATAAAAAGAAATCCTCATGCTTGCAAGATATGAAAGCTTTTATTGTATTGAGACTTTTTCAGCCAGGTAGCATTATTAAATGATATGAGTATTTGGGCTTCTTTGTATAGCCAAAATCCCAGACATAGTATGCATTTTTCATTAATGCCCAGGTGATCAGCCTCAGGCTACAAGGTCAGTAAATCACTCCACTCTGGTGGGATGTTTCTCCCTTGAAGGTAAATGAAACTTTTTCCCCTTCCCTTCTCCTCGAACACAGATGATATATCAGGCCCAAGTTCTTCTCTACTTTAATTCCGATGAATTCCCCCCGGGATAATTCTGGCTCTCCACAAATATCTCTAGTATGTTTTTATGATCCATCATGTCTTCTGATAAGTAGAAAAACTTTCCATTGGGAAGAGAATGGCATGAAAAACAATGTTATGTGCCCGATGCTGGCTCATGACGCATACTTTTGTAACTATCAGATTCTTGATCTTGCAAAGCATTTCAAGAGCAAATGCGTTTGAAGATGCATTCTTGTATGCATTTGATTCAAGTCCATATAGTTATATTAATAAATTCATTTTATTGTATTTATTTACTTAAAAGATTTTTACCCCTCCCTTCCCCCTTTGATAATGGGGCACCTGCGGGGTGGGGGGGGGGCTTACAATGTTTGTTAAAATATAATAAAATACAAAGGTAAAATTTGCAAAACTGTGACAAAATTCTGCTGTCATTCCTCGTTCAGCCAAAATTCCTTCTGCAGTTCTCCAGGATCGCAGCACATTTGTCCTGAAGCAAAGAGCTATCACTACATTTTTTTCTTTAAAGGCCTGCTTTTGTCATATGTGGCTTTTGGAGTCTAGCTTGCATTTAACACTGAAACATAACTGCAGAAATTTTTCAATGACATTTACTCCTGCATTCATTTGATTTGGTTCTTGTAACATCACCTCACTGGGACTCCTCTTGGGCTGAAGCTTTCAGTAAAGATTTTCATCAGCTCCCTGTATTAAAAGTTAAAGTGCAATTTTCCTTACTTTTCCGTGCGCTGCTTTTTATTATTGATTGTCTTCAGAGGTCCTTACATCTAGCTTTATGACAGAAGATTAAAGGCTACAGATTTCTCAAAGGTGACAAAACAGATGGCAACAGTCAGCTTCACAATTCAGCATTTTCATTTTGAATCAGAAAACCTGATTTTCTAAGGCGTGCTGTTTTTTTTTTTTTTTACATCCAATCAAATTCATTCCTTTTGTCCAGTTTTGTAGCAATTCAATTTGTCCTTTGGTGAACTTCAAGAGGTAAGCTATTCCTACATGTTGTAGCTGGCCTATTAAGAGTATTGGATTCCCACCAGGGTGACCAGATGTCATCACCCCAAAAGAGGACACAAGGCACCCCAAAATGTAGGACATCCAAGAAAAATGTAGGATGTGACAAAATAAAAGCTAAACACTTCTCTATTGATTTAATGTGGTTAATTGAAACACTATATTAATTATTAAATTTAAAACTATATTACACATAATTTATTAATTATAAAAAGGCTATGCACTGCCTGCAGGCAGGGCTGTATTATTCATAAGGTTGATTGGCTGAAGCCTAGAAGCTCCGCATTGACTAGGGGCCCATATGATACCCAAAAATATGCTTTCCTGAAGAGTTCTACTCGTGCAATAAAAATATTCTACAAAAAATGTGAATAGAATTCATCAGTAGACCCTAAAAATGGATATAGGGGTATGTGCTGCAGTCTAGTACCTGTCATATCAGGGTCAGGCTGAGCTGTAGCGGGGTGAAAGGTTGAAGTGCCAGAGGGGGGCTGAAATACTTGAAAGCCTAGGGGCCTGGCCATGGGTCAATATAAAGATTATATGGGTTCGGCTTTTATACTGGCCTGTGCTAACATACCAGAGATGTGAAAGTCATCCTGGGACAGGATGGTTATACTTGAAGCCAGTATTTCTACATCTTTTCCAAATATGATGTTAACTAACCTTTACTCATTTGTGCAAGATCTTTTTAAAAGAAAATTTCCATCCAAAGAGTTGGGAAGATAATAGACATAGTCTAAAGATAGCCAGGTGCAGACAATCTTTAGAGACCAAACTGAGCAGAATAATAACATCAAATTGCAAATGAACAATTTTGTACAAGAACTGATGGCAAGTTCCAATTCTTCACCCCCTGGCTATAGTAATTTGTTAATTTAATTAAAGGGGTACTGCAGGAATGTAAAATTACATTTAGTCTTGGAGGAAGTTGACACAATGTATACTGTCCTTTGTTAGAGTTATGTCGACTGAAGTTAGACGAGAAAGTGAAAACTAATTTGCTTATTGTATTGTACAGGAATACCCAGGGATGTAACAATAGAATGTAAGAAATGTACCATAATCTATTAACACTGGGGCAATCTTAACTGCTCATGAAATCAACTACTTGCCCATATTTTCTTACCAAGTTGCATGAAAACAATAAAGAGGTCACAGCTGTAGTAGCAAAATTGCAAGTTACTCTAATGCCTAAGATGTGCAAAAGGGCTAAATCCTAATAGCGCACTATGCCAGAGGAATGCATGTTCTGCCAGCAAAGCATGCTTTCTGGCAGTCACAAACGTGACGCTGCTGAACAGTGTGGCCTGCCTGCCACTGGAAGTGGCAAAGAGCCAGGTCCGCATGGCAATGTCTCACGGGCACCCGCTGCATCAAATAAGGCTGTACAGGGGCCGGGAAAGAAAGCACTGTGGTGGAAATGAGGTGGGGAGGGTGGATTGGTCCCAGGAAGGGGACAGGTTGACAACTGTGATGCCCTTCAAATCCTGACCCTCTTCCTGGGCCTGATCCGCATTCATGGATCAACACGGATTTGTGCCAGTGATATTGCTGGTACAGGTCTGAGCAGACCAGTGTTTCTCAACGTTTGTCCCCCACTGTACCACTTCGCATGGTCCACTTATTGAAAGTACCACCGGAAGTAACTGGTGATGATGTCATCACTGGTTACTTCTGGATTGGGAGGCTAGATGCAATGCAGTGCACAAACATCAATAAGAGGCTCAACATAGGTGGGAGGTTTTTTTTTTGAAATTTCTAAAAGTGCATGCTGGAACTCTGCCTGCTGAGCCTAGCCTTCTACTACTACTTGTTGCATTGCTGGTCTTGCTGCCAGGTGGCAGGAGTTTGGGGGCCCCATGAGTACCACCAGACACCACCTCAAGTACCACAGGTGGCACATTGGTTGAGAAACATTGGAGTAGACCAGTTTGGCCAGGATGGGCCCTGCAGCAAGGGAACAAATGTTCCCTTACCGTGAGGAGGCCCCAACATGCCAAAACTCCCAGGTGCGATACAGTGGATGCCACATTGGCACCACTGCATCACTGCATGGGGAGTTACGGTGGATTGGGCTATCAGAAATGTATTTTTTGGTAACTTCCAGTGAACAGAGATAGTGGCAAATGACAACACTGAGGACTGTAAAATTTAGAGAAATTGAATTGATAATGTGGAAAATAAAGATAACTATCCTGGCAGACATTATGAAAGAAAATGTTCAAGATTTCTTTTCCTAATGGATTAAAAAAAATATTCAGAATGGATTCTAAGCTTTCTTGGCAGGAATTACAACACACAATGTCATTAACCAAATGTTTAAAAGAAGTTGCAGCAGTGCAAGCAATAGTAACAGTTGTAGAGTAAAACATGTGAAGGGTGAAATAATTTCTGAAAACAGATTGAAAGGTTTTTTTTTAAACCCATTTTTGCCTGGCCCACAGATGTACACATTTGGTCCCTGTTGCATATATGCAACATTAGACAGAAATGGCTTAAGTATGCTGTACAAATCACAGAGCACATTTTGAGAAATTGTGCAGGAAAAGGTGCATGCGCACAAAGAAGAAAATACACATAGCATGATTTGTAAAGATCTGGACTGGACTTTGGAGTTGAAGAGCAGTAATTGATTGAAATTACACCCTTAGATTGCAGGATATAATCAGTACCCTTGCCAGTGGTGTAGCTAGCAAGGAGCAGGAGGCAGTCTGCCCTAGATACCAACCTTGGGGAGGCTGACATCACAAATCACTAAAATTGCTAAAATCATGGTGGTTAGGAATAATACCATCACACTGTATACCATTGGATGTGGACTTTACAGCAGAATGCAATGAAAAAAATGGAGTGAAATATCTCCTTTCTATCAAAAGTTATGGCCAAAAAACCAGAAAAATAAAAATGCATTGAGCCCTATGGAAAGTGAAACCGGGCCATATCGCATGTTTACTTGCAAGTTTACTTGCACGTTTACTTGCAGCATCATCACGCTGTACAAGAACAAAGGTGACAGGGGTGACTGCAACAACTACCGCGGCATCTCTCTCCTTAGCGTTGTAGGAAAGCTGTTTGCCCGAGTTGTACTAAAGAGGCTCCAGGTACTTGCAGAGAGCGTCTATCCAGAATCGCAGTGTGGATTCCGAACCAACAAGTCCACCACTGATATGGTATTCTCCCTTAGACAACTGCAGGAGAAGTTGCCGACGATGCAGCTGTCACTACCCACTCTGCCAAAGATCTCCAGCAGCTCATGGATTGTTTTAGCAAGGCCTGCCAAGATTTTGGACTGACAATCAGCCTGAAGAAAACACAGGTCATGGTTCAGGATGTGGACTCATCTCCCTGCATTACAATCTCTGAGCATGAACTGGAGGTTGTCCATGACTTTGTGTACCTTGGCTCAACGATCTCCGACACTCTGTCTCTCGATACCGAGCTAAACAAGCGCATCGGTAAAGCAGCTACCACATTTTCCAGACTCACAAAGAGAGTCTGGTCCAACAAGAAGCTGACGGAACATACCAAGATCCAGGTCTACAGAGCTTGCGTCCTGAGTACACTTCTGTACTGCAGCGAGTCATGGACTCTTCGCTCACAACAGGAGAGGAAACTGAGCGCTTTCCACATGCGCTGCCTCCGACGCATCCTCAGCATCACCTGGCAGGACAAAGTTCCAAACAACACAGTCCTGGAACGTGCTGGAATCCCTAGCATGTATTCACTGCTGAAACAGAGACGCCTGCGTTGGCTTGGTCATGTCGTGAGAATGGATGATGGCTGGATCCCAAAGGATCTCCTCTATGGAGAACTCGTGCAAGGAAAGCGCCCTACAGGTAGACCACAGCTGCGATACAAGGACATCTGCAAGAGGGATCTGAAGGCCTTAGGGATGGACCTCAACAAGTGGGAAACCCTGGCCTCTGAGCGGCCCGCTTGGAGGCAGGCTGTGCAGCATGGCCTTTCCCAGTTTGAAGAGACACTTGGCCAACAGTCTGAGGCTAAGAGGCAAAGAAGGAAGGCCCATAGCCAGGGAGACAGACCAGGGACAGACTGCACTTGCTCCCAGTGTGGAAGGGATTGTCACTCCCAGATTGGCCTTTTCAGCCACACTAGATGCTGTGCCAGAACTACCTTTCAGAGCGCGATACCATAGTCTTGGTTGCCAATACTTGCAAGTAGGCGAACATGTCTTAGTCCATCGGAAAGGGCAGGCTAAGAGGAATCCAACAACACCAGAATGGTCCCAGCAATGTACGCAGTCCCCCCAAAACACCCGAGAAGGAATTCCCTCCCTCCAAGCTGCAAATGTATTGAGACCTATGAAAAGCAAAACTAAGCTACAGGGTCGCATTTACTTGCAAGTAAGCAAATCTGCCTTGGCTCGTGGACAAGTTGGGCAAAGGGGAATGCAAGGATAGCAGCATGGTCCCAATCTGATGAAAGCAGAGCTAAACAAATGCTCCAGAAGGCAGCTTCCCCCTTCCCCCCACTACGAAAAGAATAAAACAGAGACTTGAAATGGTAAGGTCATTTTTTTTTTCTCTTTTAGACCTGTAAAACCTGGTAGGTCCTGATAGTGATATGGTTTTAATGTAAGAACTTACATTGGACTGGGCACTGGGTAGGGCTGAAAATCTCACTGATTTTTCTGTGGGGAGGGGGTGTTATTGCAGGCAGGCTAGAGTGAAAAGTCACTTGGTGGGCTGGCATTCCCTTATTTAATTGTCTGGCTATTATTATTCATTTAATGTCATGACTATTACTATCTCTCAGTCTCACATATGTCGCAGGGTTGTTGTGAGGACAAAATAAGGGGAGGAACCATGCACAGCACCCTGAGCTCCTTCGAGGAAGGATGGTATAAAAATGTGAATTAATTAATTATGTCGTATGGGATGACAAAAATTTGTGGGCCTCAGGTGTCAAATGACCTTGCTATGTCACTGACCCTTGCCAATATGAGTCGCATCCTCGTAGCAGCAATCACAGTGAAGTGTGAAGCCATTCGCACTTGTGCGAATTTGTGGCCCCTGGGGACCCCCAATCTGGCCCACGAGGAGCCCCCAGTCTCCATAGAGTCTCTGGCTCTTCGGAGACTTGCTGGAGCCCATGCTGGCCCAACGTGACTGCTCTCAGCATGAGGGCAACTGTTCAACATCTTGGATGAGCTATGGGCTGAGGCCTTGCTCCTCTGCTTGCTGTTTCATGTTTGTGATGCAGCAACAGCAGCAAAGAAAAGGCCAGCCTTGCTTTGTGCAAGGCATTTTATAGGCCTTGAGGTATTGCAATATATCTGGAATATATATCTGGAATATCTGTAATATATTCATTTGTAACCCCTGAGGGCTGGGGGATAAGAATAGGCCCTCAATTTGGCTGTACTTGCCGTTAGAGGCAACTAAACAGCCTCTAGATGGGACTCGTTAGCCTGGGTAGATGGGACTCGTTAGCCTGGGAAGGCAGCTCATCTGAGAGAAGGAAAACTCTGATCCCAAACCTCCACTGCCTTGTGGCTACACCCAGTTATGGAAAAGGCTTCAGGAGTCAACCTAGAGGCAAAATTCGGAGCTGGAGTCCCTGAGGCAGTTCATGGCTGAACACAGTCACACTCTGGCAACTCCTGCGACGCCACTGGAACCAACCGTATTGGCCTCTGCCTTTCCATTGGACCATTTCAGCGACATGGAGAGGGGGGATTTGCTGCATGGGTAACAGTCTATCCTCCATACCAGGGGTCTGCAACCTTAATCACTCAAAGAGCCATTTGGACCTGTTTTCCAGAGGGAAAAAAACCTCTGGAGCCACAAAACCCTTTTGACATCTAAAATGAAGATAACACTGCATATATAGTTGTTGTTTTTTTTTAACCTTTATGCTCTTATAGGTCCCATTTTTATAATGTAGCCCCCTCTTATAGCTTTTAGTTAGTTTTGTCATACATTCTTGTCCTGTGTTTTCAGATGCCTGGTCCTCTATGGTGTTTTGCCTGATTCCAAGGCCATTCTCTGCCTGGAGAATTATGCCCACTTTAAGCAAATTAGCTCCCCTTCTTTCTCCCAACAAATGACCCTGGTTCTGCCCTGCACTCCTGCTGGACCCCACCTCCAGGGTAGCTCACCTGTTCAACCTGCAGAGGTCCTCTCTCCTGCCAGCAGCCTCCCACCACTACAGCAGACCCTGGGTCCTCAGCAGGTCTTGGGCACAGCAGTCACACTTCACTTGGGCATAGTGTCTCCAGCAGTCCATTAGTCACAAAGTCAGAGCATCCAGGGCAGAGTCCAAAGTCAATAAACCAAGTCATATTCCAAGGTCAGGTTCCAAAGTCAGTCAGTCAAATCAGTCAGAGTATCAAGGTCAATAAGCCCAGTCAGCCTCCTCTCCAACCTGCACTCCTTCTACAACCCACACCCCCCTTCCTGCCCCAGGTGCTCCTTATATCCCTGAGGGCCCTATTGCCTTCAAGTGGCTGCAGCTGTGCAGCACACTCTGCTGGATGCCCAGACCTTACCTTTAAAGGGGCCACTGATGACACCACTTCTACCTCCTCACCAGATCTTCCAGGATTCCAATACATATGGCAGTTATGACATCTGCTTATCTTATATGGATACTAAAGAACTTCCCCCACCTTCCAGAGGCACCTGCTGGAAGGAAAAAAGGACACAGACTCCAGAGGTGGGGAAGAGAAGAAGCCAGAGCTGGGGGGGGTAAGGTGGGGGGGCAGCCACAGGCCAGCTTCTGCCCTGCCTGCCTGCCTGCCTGCCTGCCTGCCCTCCCTCACTCAGGCTGCAACCCTCTCCACACTATCCTGGGAGTAAGCCCCATTGACTACAATGGGACTTCTGAGCAGACAAGTTGGTTGGAGCTCTCAGGTTGCAGTCCTCTCCACACTTTCCTGGAAGGAAGCCTCACTGACTACTTGTGAGTAGACCTGCACAGGAGGGGGCTGAAGCTAGAGCCCTCCACACCTTCCTGGGAGTAGCCCAGGGACTACAGCGGGGCTTGCTCTCTAACAGATCTGCCGGGCTTGGGCTCCCACTCACCCGTCCTTGCGCTTGGCCTTGAGCAGGCTCCAAGGCTGCCATCCCAGGCACCCTTTCCTGGGAGTAAGCTTTATCCAATGTAATGGGGCTTACAACTGAGTAGACACGCATAGGAGCAGGCTCCAAGGCTGCAATCCCAGGCATCCTTTCCTGGGAGTAAGCTTCATCCACTGTAATGGGGCTTACTACTGAGTAGACACACAGCATGTCTCCTCTGCTGTGGAGGAAAAGCCTCTCCTTGCACTGAGTGGGGACCTGCTCAGGGAAAGGTGGGCTGCAAGGGCTCGCAATGGCTGAGCAGGAGGGCGTCCTGCTGGAGAGTTGGGGAAGGGAAAAACAGGGAGCTTAAGCCTGCAGAGTGGGCAAAATTGAAAAGGGAAACCAATGCGGGGCAGGTGGGGGTGAAGGGAGAGGAGGGCAGTGAGCTCAGGGGGCAGAGGGAAGCAGCCTGCCCTCCCAACACAGGTGCCTCCTGTCACCCCCTTTGCCACTTTCACCCGGAGGAGCCGCAGCAGACAGCTGAAAGAGCCGCATGTGGCTCCAGAGCCACGGGTTGCCGACCCCTGCTCCATACCTACTTTACCCAAGCTTGGCGCACTGGAGAGGACACTCTGTTCCAGAACCGCTATTCAGAGTGCAATACCATAGTCTTCCAAGACTGAAGGATGCCAACAATTCATTTATGTAAATTTATTCAAATTTTCAACATAAATTAATTGTTTTTTTCCCTGTCCTCTGACACAGTGTCAGAGAGATGATGTGGCCCTCCTGTCAAAAAGTTTGATCACCCCTAGTGTATACTTTCCTCACACAACTTTGATGTTATGCTCAGCTATCCAATGGCATGAATAAATTCAAAAGCCAGCAAGAAGTGGATCAGAGCACAGCGGGTCAGTGACTGAGTGGGTGGCAGGCTGGGGGAGTCAACAGATAGGCATGAGGTGTAAGGAATCCCTCATCGGTTAACAGCAGGCCCCCGGGGGGGGCAGGTGGGGAGTGGGAGGTAATATGTTGAGTTATGCCGGTTCTCAACTCCCGTTCCCAGGGAGTTTGGAGCGGCTTCAAGTCGCTCCGTTCTCCTTGGACTTGTGCCACCTTAGGCAGGAGGTGGCACAAGTCTGAGGAGACCCATAGGTGCAAGGGTAGCTTACCTGGAGGTAAGGGAGAAAATTTCCCCTTACCTCTGGCTGAGCTGCTTTGGGCACCTATCCTGCATTGGATACAGAGCAAGCCTCTTGGCTTGCCTGTTCCAGTGCAGGATAGGATTGCGCAGGATAGGATTGCGCCCTCAGAGTCTAATTTCAATGTCATTTATTTATTGGATAACTACAACAGAACATTATCTAAGGTGGAGAGCAATGAAAACTGAAATACTATTTAAGAAGCTACACATAGTGCCTATTTGAAAACTAACTTAATTACCAATCTAGCTTTCATTAAAAATATAAAATAAAGGGAAGTAATGTTTTATGGTAAGGTCAAGTTACTGTCAGCCACGTGGCTATTTACTGTAAGTGGAGAGTAACTTAATTCTATATATTTTTTTGCAGAAGGAGATGGTTAATTGGTTTTACATTTTTAAAAATGCAATGTGATCTGTAATCTTCTGCCAGTCTGCTCATAAGAGCTTACTGAACTTGGAGGTCTGCAATCAAAATTTGATAAGGGACTATGTTTAGCTCATGCTTTTTCTGATGTGAAAAAGACATGAAAGAAAGGATTGTGGAGATCATGAACATCAGGTATCAGTGACCATCTTATGTACCTTTTTGGAACAGAACCACGCTAGGGAATCGTTTAACCTCTCCTGTCCACCAGGGATGGCATCATCATCCTTGCCCTCTTTGTCAGTAGCTCTCCTGTTTTTCCCTTCCTAGTCTAATGTGGGAGGTCCAGGTGCTCTCTTTTAACTCTTCATCTGCTGCTATGTCCTTTGTTTTCTCCCCTCCTCCAAGCAGGATGGTCAAAGTATCCTGTTGAACCTAGGCTGGACAAGGTAGCAGCAGCAATTGATACAAAGAAGTGAGCTGTATAGCCAAGAAGACACTAGCAATGGGACCTCGAGAGAAGGAGGAAGAGCTTCTGCAAACAGCTGCTGCCAACTGCTTCAAGCTCTTTGCAGTTCAAAGCAGTTGAGGACTCTGTAGCACACATGCAACAGGACATGCCCACAGTAATAAAAGGTCAATAACTGTACATAGCAAAATAATATTTCAGCCTGACACTGAATGTTCATGTAATATTAACCGAATGAATATGCATAGGCACTCAGTGCTAAAGATATAGTTAGAACAAGAAATGACATTAAATCTGGGGAAATGGTATGTTGATGTCAGATTTACACCAAGACAGGTAGCTAGCTGCTAGTGCTTCCAGTAATCGACTATCAGTCTGCTTGTGACTGCTTGTCCTCCCAATGTCCAGTGTTCTGTTTTTGCACACATTCTGTTCTAGGCTGACTGCTGTGAATGTTTTTGAGGTTCAACCATTTCACAGTAATGACAATTTTCATTCTTTCAATCATTCAAGAGAATGATTCCCATACGGTCACAAACCAGAAGATTTGCAGCCAAATCTTTGAAAAGTTGAAAACGGTCTCCCAGATGTATGTCAGAGAAGCAGCCTATATGCCACTGAACCTGGGCTGGTTCAAGGCATTTTGGTGTCTGAGGTAGAACATCTAGCAGGCATGCTCCTTCCCCTCAATCAAAGTAGGACATACAGGTTGAGACTCATTCAAGTGGGTTCCATTCCAAGCACTCACATGGATGGCAAAGAAACGCTGTAGCAAATCCATTTAAAAAACAAAGTTTCTTTGCTCTGGTGATTTAAAAACAGCCTTGCTGACCTTTGTGATGTAAGATAAGAGTCATTAAGAAGACCATCTATTAGCATGTACAAAGGCGCTTCACTCAGCCCCTCCCTTCACCAATGCAAAGTGATCACATTTCTTTCACATGCTCAGGGGGAAGGGAGGGGCTGGAGAGAGAAGGATTGATGGATTGTCAGCCAGCTGCCCCCCCCTCTCATTAAGGAGGCTATTGTTAAAGGACTGTTCAGTTTTTAAACTGATTTTGAAGGGATGCATTTTCCCTTTCTCCAGGGATCAGTACATTCCTTCTCATTTGCAATGGCCATTTTTGCTGAGTCAAAGCCAACAGGCTTTCTATAAAAAATCTGGATATAAGTAGGCTGGACCTGTAATCTATAGGAAGCTCTCCTATATAAGGCCCATTGAAATGAACAAGGGCTGCTCAAGAACTAAAAATTGTGTCCCATCATGAGTCATTGCTTCTGTTTCCTACTTTCCTGCCCATTAGTGGGCCTCAAATTTGCTACCTGAGGCATTGGTCTTATATTTCCTTCTAGGGCCCCCCCCCCAAAAGCCAGACACTCAAAATGGTGTATATTTAATATGCTTTGGGAAGAGAGTTTCATTTACATAATCTGTGTTTGGGATCCACAGACAATGGAAATGGAGGTTACGTCTAGATTATTGCAAGTAGTGCCATACAGGGAACATGAAGTCTGCTTACTTTGGAACATGGTGCAGCGGCCATGAGTTGATTGCAGATATCGTTTGTTCCGTCGCTGTGAAGAGATAATGTACCCTGGGGACTGGAGACAGGTTTGAGCCTGTAATGTTACATCTGGTGTTATTAAATGTTGAGCGTAGTACATTTCTGATTTTTTCCCCCCCTAACTCCTGCAGGTATAACATATGTCTTCAAGGCCATGTTACACATACACAATAGTTTTAATTACAACTACTGGAAAAGAACTCCAGTGACATTATTAAACGCAATTCTTAAGAAAATGTAATCATCATGAATTATGGAGAAACAGCAGTAATCTTTAAAAAGTTCAATAAATATAGGCCAGGGTCTCAGAATCATTACTGGCAATCTGTTCATCCTCAGTGATAATAAAAGACACACATACACACCCAACTGTGCGGTACTGCGGTATCTCTTGTGTTTTTTCCTTGCCTGTACTGAAATTGAAATAAACCTCAAAATAGTAAATTATTCCTCCAAAGATAACAAGTATGGTATAAAGTGCTGAATTAATCAGATTCGTAACAGGTGTGAATAGAATAAGCTCTCTGTTCTGTGTTTATAAGGTTTACTGCTAAAGATATGCAAGCTCTATCCTTCTCTCCCTGTGTGTATCAGTCATTTGCATTCTGACACTGTATGTATTCTTCATTTCCTTGGAGAAAAATAATTTATACTGAACTGGGCAGATGTAATACCCTGTGAATGTAGTTATATCATATTCGTAATACAGACATGTACCGCTTAACAACCGCTTAACGATGGACCGCGTATATGATGGTAGTCAAAGCACAATAAAGATGCTCTTAATGAGGCAGTTGTGTCTCTCATAGCCTGCAGCAGGCTTGGAACCCAGATCTACCAGCTGGGTAAACCTGAGCTCCCATTGCAACTCTGCCCTCTGGAGCTGCCTCTTCCAGGTGAGTAGACCTGGGCTGTACTCATGGCTGGGCATGATCTCGATGCTGACACTCTGCCCAGTGGGCATTCCCCCGGCACCTGACATTGCTCCCCATCCCGGAGGGCGCCCTCCCCTGCTGGTGCAACAGTTTTGGGGGGGCATGCACCCATGCTCCTCCCCCCAATCTGCCCCTGTTTCCAAGAGTCTCACTAGGGCTGTGTGCATGTATGCTTTTGTTCAGGTTGCAAGGACTTGTAAGTTTGATTGCGTGTTAGTCTCAAATGCATAGATGCAGGGGCAAACTGCATCTTACATGGCAGTCATGTATAATGAAGTCCCAGTAGCCTCTCTCCTTTGCAAAGTGGTGTCAGGAGAGAGTGCCTCAAGGCAGAGAAGAAGGAGACGAGCAGGAGCACTGGTCATCTTCTTTTTGAGCAAAGGGATATGTGCCTTTGGCATACATATCAAGTACACAGGCCCATGTAATTGTTTATGGCAAAACTCTCAGAATCTTCTTTTTCAGGCATTCAGGGCTCACAAAGAATTGAGGTACCCGAGAAAGGTAGCCACTGAATACACTGAATGTCCAAACTGAACCCTAATGACTTCAGCTGTACTGTATGTGTGGAGGGCTTTGCCCCTGTGATCAGGAACCGACACTACTTTTGCAAAGTTCCTGTGTAGACAGAACCTCTTATATCTAGCTATACATACAAGGACTCTGTTCAGGAACTCAATGAATGTACGAGTACATGGCAGAGGAGCAGAACCTGCTACATTCCCTCATGTTGTTCATTCTACATATGTATTGAATACCTGAATACAGCTAGCATCTACAACCAATAAATTGCCCAGCAATATTGATGATGCTAAAGAAAAAACAAATCAATGTGGTCTGAAACATGGGGCCAGGGTGGACTGTTCTCTATCTCCCTAAATGGAGTTCCTTAGGAAAAACTCCTTATAAATATTATTATTATTAACAGTATTTATATACCGCTTTTCAACTAAAAGTTCACAAAGCGGTTTACAGAGAAAAATCAAATAACTAAATGGCTCCCTGTCCCAAAAGGGCTCACAATCTAAAAAGATGCAAAGTAATACCAGCAGACAGCCACTAGAACAGACAGTGCTGGGGTGAGGTGGGCCAGTTACTCTCCCCCTGCTAAAAAAAAGGAGCACCACTTGAAAAAGTGCCTCTTACCCAATTAGAAGGGGTTATTGCCCAAATAGCAGGGGTTATAAAACAGCAATGGAAAATTGGTATGTACACATTCTCTTGTCGATTTCATTCCCAATATATTCCCTTGAGCATTATTATGACTGCATGGCATTGTGGTCCAACTTCTGTTTCTTAGCTCATCATCTACATTTTTCTTTTTATAAAATCATTTCCTAAGTACTTACTGGTTTAAACTCAGCTGAAGCACTGAAGTCCTTCACAACTTAAGCCTTTGTTGATTTTGTTTACTAGGAACTATTCTGCAGAAGTATCAGTACATTGAGAACCTTGTCTCTTGAGGACAATACACCTTGGAGTCCTGAGGAAATGAACCAGGCAGCATTACCATCCCACCAGCAAAAAAATCTCCCTTGGGCTTTAGCTGGGGACAGGATGCCTGTATAATCTTTTCAGTTCATTAGTGTGGCAGTTAGTAGATTGGGAAGGCTTGGCAGCAGCTATTTTGATCATCTGAGCATTTTGTGTTTCTTAAAAGACAGAAAGTCTGTGCCAGGCTTTAGAGCTAAATTAGGAAATGTGATTATTTTGGAGAATGGAGTCAATTTTAAAAATATGAGGAAATGAGACAAAATTTTTGGAAAGGTAGTATCACAGATGGGTTTCTTCTGCAGAACAGAGTGGACCTTTTATGCATTCAAAGTGACACTGTGGCCCTCCGAAGAATAAGTTTTTGTTCCAAACTTGGCATGTGAAGGTGAGAAAACTTAGTGAACAATTCAATGAAACTGAAGTACTGGTGTTTTACTAGCATGCCTATTATACATGGTACAAAAGAGGAAATGGAAAATACCTGCTTATTCAGATCCTCTCTGATGGACAATTAAAAGTGAAAGCAGATCTCAGGGTGAAAATCTGGTCACTGCCACTTGTTCCACTGCCACTTGTCAATTTCACACCACTCAGGCATGATCTCTGGGTCTCTCCTTGTCAGCTCTGCTGCGCTCCTTGTCAATTTTATGCCAAAGAATGGAAAGGAAATTGGCAACCTGCACAAAGAGATCAGAAACGGAATAATTTCACTGAGAGTGCAGAAAACGGCATGGCTTGGCGCTGAAAGGAAAAAAAAAACACACAAACACAATTTGTGCTATTAAGAAGTCAGGAATGTTAAAATATACCAGACTGTGAAAGATCAGATATGTCCGTACAGTAAAACAAGAGAGGAGAACCATGAATTACACCAACTTATAGCGAGAGATTATGTTGACATAGTAAGCAAACTAGGGCCACAATCCTAACCAATTTTCCAGCACTGACTTAAGGACAATGCAGCTCTGAGGTAAGGAAACAAACATTGACTTACCTTGAGGAGGCCTCCGTGACTGCACCCCAACTGCAGGATGAAGCACATGCCCGAGTGCCACAGCTATGCCAGTGCTGGAAAGTTGATTAGGATTGTGACCTAGGTTTCCTAAGGCTCTGCTAGAATCAGAAATGGCTCAAATGTTCTCTTTTCAATAGCAGAGGCATCCAAAACAGGCAATTGAAGGAGACATATAGAGGAGGAAACTCAGAGCCCAATCCTGGGCTCGGTGCGCACTGTCGCAAACGTGCCGTAAGGCACATTTACGGGCCCTAGTGCTGGGCAAGCACCTTTGGTAGCCCAGCGCTGACCGGCGCCGGGTTACTGCTGGGTGGGCACCTGACATCTGCTGCTTGGCAGTTGCATAAACCGCCAAGCAGCGGAGAGGTAAGTAAGGAGGAGGCATTCCAGGGGGGAGGTGGGCGGAGGGTGGGGGGAATTGTGATCGGGAGGTGGGAGGCAGAGAGAGGGTGGGGGAGGCATGCCAGGGGGAGGGAGCAGAGAGGGAGGGAGGCGGAACCAGTGGAGCGATGCTCCACCAGATCCAGAGCCAACCTTTTCGTTGGCAGTGAATCAAGTAGCCGCATTGCAGGGCTACTCTCTTTACCCAGGGAAAGGGGACGAAAGTCCTCTACTCCTGAGGAGCTGCTGGTGGCTGCCTGAAGGGTGCAGGATGTGGCGGCAGACATTTTCGGCGCTGCCGCAGTCACACACACCACGGGCAGCTCAGGATTGGGCTGCCCGTGGTTTATCTAGTCTAATCCTATGTCTCAACATGGAATATCTCTATGCAATACGTTCCAGGCGGGTTTCTTGTCTAAACAACTTTTGAAAGAAGGCAATTTCCAGCCCAGTCCTAACCAACAGCCAATGCAGCTGCAATGTAGCCCCGAGGAAAGGGAACAGTTTCCCTTATCTAGAGGTGTCGTCTGTGACGGTCCCCCAGTGGCAGCATCCAGTGGCATTGCAGCATCGCCACTGGAAATTTAGTTAGGATCGGACTGAACATAACTTCTCCAGGGCACTTACCATATTCTCTATTTCTTGACTGACATAGGAGTTCCCTATCAGCATGCATTAGGGGCCAAGAGCTGTTAGTGATAAAACTAAACTACTGTGGGAGAAATCATTCCCACCCTGGATTTGTGTTATAAGGCTCCCATCCTTGCCTGGAAGTGACAAAGATAAAAAGCAGCAAAACTGTCGTTGGTGCTCTTAGAGCAATCGCTGTTATTTAGGGACCATAATTCCCCCTTCTTTTATTGTTTTTCCTCTATCTGCTGGAGCTGACTTTATGCAAAATCGCTCCACAATCACTTCCCTCACACAATTTATTTCCCATATTTCAAGCAATGGGCTTTACCTTGCCAATGAAAGCTACGATCTGTCTATACGGAGGCTTGTGTAATTCTCCTCCCCCCCACTTAGCCAGTGAGCATCTCAATAAAGCTTGCCAGATCCTTCTTGCTACTAAATTATACAGTGAAGGCTACTCAATAGGCAGTTTGCCCAGTTTACTGTTGTAGGAGATATTTCTTTAAATCATTTCTCCAACATAGAAAAACAGGTTAGTCTCTCTGAAGTTTTGATCAGCTAATGCTTTACATTCATTTCCAAAGGATGGGATAGAACCACCATTTGGTTGTTGGAGCTGCGTGGATGGCCAACAGATGATATGAGACCTCAGGTAGGCCTTTGATGGCACACTGAAAGTGAACAGGGTGATCTGTACAGGTATTAGTGTTGCAATATCTTAGATAAATATGCTAAATATATTTGCTAAATTTGCTTATGATTCCCACTGTTTATCTCCTGCCTCTTTCTGGGCCCCAATTTAGTTCATAGCTCATGCAACAAAAACCTTGTTCTGTTTCTTGCTTGTTTGCTGTCAAGAAAAGTTTAAAAAAAAAAACTGCTGTAAAAAAAAACAGCTATATAACTGCTGTGCATCATAAGCAGTTAGAATGTATTTGACAGTATTGACAGTGGAAAATAGAAGTATTTATTTTACTCAACATGAACAAGGATACACAACATGACAGACATCAAAACTACATGTAACTCTGTTTTTCAGATATTAATTGTCAAGTATACATTGGGTGTGGGAACTGCTTCTCCACACCTAGGCACCAAACATGTATGAATTGAAAAACATATTTTGACTGGAATCGTTGGATCTTCAGAGGCTCAGGCCTTGAGTAGTGTCTAGAAACTGAAAGGGTGGAGCTTGGTGAGACAGGGGAGTAGTCTAGTAGGCTGGGAAATGGCAGATCGGAGAGCGGCACCAGGCAGCTTAGGGGACCCAATGAAAATAAGCAAATGTAGTAATATCAAGAATGCTCAAGCCCAGCAGTGGACATAGCACTTTGTGAATGGGGCAAATGCCCTGGGCGCTAGGTCCACATGCCTCTAGGACCATGGAGGAAGCCTCTCTGAGGCTCCTGATGCGGTTGGAAACTGCACTTCTGGGACAAAGGTCCACAATGCTGCCCCTGCAAGAAGGTGCAGCTTAAGACTCCAGGGAAGCCTCAGACTGCTTCCCCGATTGGTCCTGGAGTTGTGCGAGGCTCTGTATCACTGCTGTGAGTGGGGGATGGCATTGCGTGCGGGGGGTGGGCACATCGTGAACCTTTGCCCTGGGTGCGAGGCTGGAGAAGTTCGCCACTGCTCAAGCCAAATGGAAAATAGCCTGATATTGATTCTGGCCCGTCACCCTGGAAACTGCTTACAAACACCAAATGGATTAGTCACACTTTCAGTTTGACACCGAGATTGGTGGGTGGTAAGGCAATGCTGAATCATCTGTTGGGCTGGCAGGTATGACCTGTGTGTGCAAAGTTACTGCTGCATATGCATCCCTATGGACTGTTTGGTCCAGATATATTACTGCAACCAAATGTATACATCCGACACAGCATCTCTAGGATAAAACCAAATCAAGCCCACTGAATGTCAATACAGCCAGGAAATCGAACTGGGGCAAACGAAACTTGGAGTGTTTTCAGGTGATACTTTTATCAGACCATTCTGAATAACTCCCAACGTTTCCCCATTGTTTCCTGGTTCAATAGTCCTACCCCATATACTCCTATTGCCCTCTGCTACAGTTCCATAATGTTCAAATATCCATTATTAGCACCCTTCCTGGCTTCTAACCAGGAGAGCCATGGTGGTGTAGTGGTTTGGGAGGTGGACAGACCTGTAAGATCCAGGTTCAAATCCCCCCTCAGCCATGAAGCTTCCTGGGTGACCTTGGACTAGTCACTTTCTCTCAGTCTCACCTACCTCACAGGGTTGTTGTGAGGACAAAAGAAGGGGAGCAGCTGTGTTCACCGCCCTGAGCTCTTTGGAGGTAGGGCGGTATAAAAATGTGAAAAATAATTAAAAAATGAAAATCATATAAACTCCCCATGTTTTGTAACTAGAACAAGGCACTCAAATTAACTAGATCTATGCAAAGTACATCTTCCCTAAGCATGGAAAAACAAATAAAGATGATTGAAACATGCCTGTATGTACAAAACGGGGAGGCGGGAGGATAGTTGATAGGTAGATGGATAGCTGTGGCCTGTTTCCTATAATAGTCTTAAAGCAGCATTTGAAGCCTGACTCAGCCTTTTGAAATTAATGGGCTGCTTTCCAGGGGGCTTAGACCCAGCACTCAATCATGTGGAAACCTATACTTAGAAGTCCTGTGGCCACATTCACCCCTGACAGAAACATCTGACACTTTGCTGAAGTCCTGGGAGATTATGGAAGAAGCAAATTGAAGACCAAATGCCATTTAAAGTATGGTTGTTCGTGTTGCATGAAAATACTCATAGCATTGCTCACCACCTGACAAAAAATGATTACCACTTTGAAAGACTCATCCCAGAGCTCTTATTTGAAGGCAGGAAGTGATGCCATGTGAATACTAAGATTAGGAGATTCAGGTGCCTGCTCTTGTGCATGTAATTAGTAGCTCAGAGTCAGGGTTGTTGCAAAACTTGATATTTTTCCAGGGATTTCATACCTGGCCATTCAAATGCAGTATACATGTTAATGTATTGTGAATGAGGTCATATTTGTTTCAAAGACATCACACAGGGCAGGTGTGTAACTGATAAGTATGTGGGGTTCGCACAGCACCAAGATTTTCTCTGTCTACACTATAGATTCAGGCACAGTGGCAGCATGGTCAGAGCAATCAGAAGTGTTGGGTTGTCATGTACCACATCATGTATTACATTTCTGTCCTAACTTCTTCCATGATGGCGCTCAAGATGCATAGCATGGCTAGAATGTCTCCCATCCTTATGAGCATTTCAATTATACTGACATTTTGAGTCAGATACTTGGTTGAGCTAACACAGTACTGGCTATTCTGACTGGTATGGGTACTCCGGGGTCTCAGACATTCCTCTGCCCTATATCTGAAGACACCAGAGGGGACTTTCTGCTTGCAAAGTGTGAGTCCTACCTCTGATATATGACTCCTTTTGAAGAGCTACAGTCTCTCTCTATAGCTGTGACTGGATCCAGACCTGCGTACCTTGATCTCGGTTACCCATGTCAGATTGCCACATCTGATTCCACTGTGCTGCTCATCACCCCATTCCAACAAATTGCCATTGCCATTGACCCAGATACGTCTTTAGCTAGAGGGCTGCTCATAGCAATCCAACCATTTCTGAAAGAAATATTAACTCTTCACAATTAGCAGATACTGATACAGTACTGTACTTTGCAAATGCTCCTCCTAACCAAGAAGTGAGTTCGGCTCTTATCAAAGTGCACTGAAATCAAAACATGTCTTTTCAGCAACCTTCTTGGATGAAAATGGATAGCTCAATAGATTTTGATCTGCCTGCTAAGACTATCTGATGTCTAACATAATACAGTATGACACTTGGGGGGAAAAAATACACCCAGGCTAGGAAAAGGCTACAAAGTGAGAAAGATAGAGATTCATGCACTTTGAAATGCAGGACTCAGGGCTGATTACAGAGGAGACAAGTAAAAGAAAAATTATATTTCCAAAATTCTTGAGTGAGGTCTGCCTGTCACATGACCCCCTACAGAAAAACCTGTTCTTACTATAGTACTATTCCCCACTACAAGAAGCCCCCCCCTCACAAAACAGAAACTGAATCCATGTACTTTCATCAACAAATTATGGAAAGTGTGTGACATGATTCTGAAATGGGAAATGATCCTGCATTAACAGTACCATCTTATGCATGTTTCTTCAGAAGTAAGTCCCATTGAGTTCAGTGGTACTTCCCAGGTAAGTGTCTCTCAACGTTTGTTCTCCACTGTACCACTTCACACGGTCCATCTATTCAAAGTACCACCAGAAGTACCTGGTGATGACATCATTGCCAGTTACTTCTGGGTTGGGAGGTCAGATGTGATGCAACAAATAGCAGTTAGAGGCTCAGGGTGGCCTGGAGGGCTTTTTCAGGTATGGAAAAGCATGTTTTGGAGCTCTGCCCACTCTGTTTGTCGTGTCATGTTTCTGGAATCGCTGCCTGGTGGCAAGGGTCCAGGGGTCAGTACCACCAGACACAACCTCAAGTACCACTGGTGGTACCCATACCACTGGTTGAGAAACAGTGGTGTATAGGATTGCAGCCAAAGACAAGAATAAAATACCATTTGAAATATAATTCCCAACATGGTTAATGGCAGTTCTCAGGAAAGCTTCAAACATGGAAGTGCAGGCTTTTTGGCTTGATTTACAGAGGCCATTCTTCATTTGTGTGGTCCCTTTAAATCAAGCCAGAAAGTCTGCACTTCTATAATTAAAGTAACTAAGGAGTGCAACAAGTGGTTGCTTTTCTTTTTGTTACTGTGCAGAGGTGACAGACTGAAGCACCATCGAGGGGCATTCTGAATCGCACCGCCCCATCTTCCACTGGTGTGGTTTTAAATAACTGCCACACTCTCTGAAAAGATTTGACCCTCTTGAAAATTCACAACCCTATCATATGCATGTCTACTCAGAAGTAAGTCGCATAAAATTCAGTGGCTCCCAGGGAAGTGTGTATGAGATTGCAGACTTATGTAGCCAATGTGCAAGCATTTATGTTAAAACTGTTCTTTCCTATATTGAAACATTCCACAGTTACAGAGATTTTGTAAGAACATTTTTGTGGTATCTTTTGCCCTGTCTTCAAAGAAACTCATGTGTTTCCAAACTGATAAGTGATTCAGGTATTCCAAATATGTTATGTGGTATTTGTTCTTAGCTTTTTTCCTTCCATATAATTGCAGAAAAAGTAATGGTAGCTCTTCTATACTATGTATAAAAACCTAATATTAAAAGCTTACTTGCCCCAGAGCCAGTCCTAACTGCCCCAGCGCTGCAAGGTACAGCGGCACAAAAATGGGGCTACTCAAGTCTGTGCTGGCTATTTTGCCAGCGCAGACTAGAGAAGTTCCTTGTTGGGCTTTTCAGCACAACAGGTAGGATAAGATCCTGCAGAGAAAGCCTCGGCCACCCCTCCCCACCCCGCTGTCACTCCGCCCCAAAAAGCTGCACCACCACCTGGCAGTGCTACTTACCCCTGGGCAGGGATTCTCCTGGGGCTGGGCCCAGTACTGATGCTGGTGTAATGGAAGATCAGAAGGTCATCAGGTGGATGATGTGGTGTTCAGTGATTCCCATGTTTTGGCAGCTGGTTGACAGCTCTGGGAAGGGCAGGACTGGCTCCACAGCTGTAATCAATCAAGGCCAATGGAGACTCCGATGGACACCTGAGCTTCATTTGACCTTGATGGGACTTTGAATGGACATGGACTGAAGGGATGGCTCACCTGAGTCTAATTTGGACTTAACAAGGGGGCTGCAGGATAAAAGGCAGCTTCAGAAGGCGCCAAGAGCTACCTGACCCAGACCAATGATACCCTGGACCCAGACCTACAGGACCCCAGACCTATGTGACATGGACGGATCAGAACCTACAGGAGAAGGGGACAGCCAGGACTCTGCTGGAGAGGAAACAGAGGAGGGACACTGCTGCAGAAGACTGGACTGTGCTTTGGGAGATTGAGCTGGAGTGGACTGGAGGCTTTGGACCTTTACCCACTAAGTAGAGTTTTTGGGGAGGGAAAGCCTCTGGACAAGAGGCATTTCAGGGAATAAGTGTTTGTAGCAATAAATTTGGTTAATTGCTATAAATAAGGAATTCTGTGTTTATTCCTTTGCACACCACAGCTGTTGTTTCTAGAGTTAAGGACGTGTTAATTAGCCAAAAAAGCGGGCATTGGGAGACCGAGTATAATTCATAATTTGGACATGACAAATTGGCGCAGTTGGCAGGATTGCAAAACAGCTGGTGCTGTGCTCCCTACTCCCCTGGTGCCATAAACATGCTTTATGGCATGTTTACGACACCTAGTGTGGTGCTGAGCTCTGGTGCTGGTGCAACTGGCCTGTAGGATTGGGTCCTACGTTACACTGAAAACTTACAGCAACCTGAAAATGAAATTGTGTGGCTGCAATTCTGTGCATAATTACAGCTTTTTATTATTCTTCAGGGCCATGGCAATCCAACACATATAAATGTGTGCAGGATTACAGTCTTTATAAAAAGCACACAATTATTACATTCAATAACGCCATTTACTCAAAAGATAGGTCCTAACTAGTGATGGTGGACCTCTCCTTGACTTGATTCAGAATGTTCTTGTGATTACAAGATTTCTCGACAAGCATTCGGAAGAATATCATGCTTTCTCAAAGTTATCTCCCTGATGGTGCTTTCTTGTGTTGCCCTCTGGGAATTGTAGTTCCCAGCACCAAATATGATGGAGGGCATCTTGGAAACTGAATCATCCGCACAAAAATCAGCACTCCAAGGGACAAGAACAGGCTTTAGATCTGGACGTAGGCCAACAATAACATGAAATGGAAGGAAGGAAGATTCAAGAGAATTGATAGAAACAGAGAATGCATTCATCAAACAAAACACTGCTTAGGTGGGTTTTCTCGTTGCTTGATTCACAGCAGTTAGTTAGCATTTCAGTCAGTGTAAGGCTTTAATATTACTTTCTGTGCGTGCATCTACAAAGCAATTGGTTTTGGGTGCCTGGTCTTCTGCACTGTATTCACACATGCACAGAATCTTCAAGCTGTGAAAAACACTTCTTGGGAAATTGTCAGGACCCAGAAGGATCAGGGTGTGTTTGATTTCAGTCTCAGTGCAGGCAGTAAAGTAACTTGGGGTCAGAGGCTGAAGGTGTATTTGGAGACAACAACAACAGTATTTATATACCGCTTTTCAACAAAAAGTTCACAAAGCGATTTACAGAGAAAATCAAATATCTAATGCAGGGGTGCTCACACTTTTTTGGCTCAAGAGCTACTTTGAAACCCAGCAAGGCCCGGAGATCTACCAGTTTTTTTTTACAATGTTCGCGCCATTATAACATATAACATTTATGTGTACAATGTTTGTTGGTGTACCTTGAGCCCCACTGAGTATAACAGGACTTACTCCTGAGTAGACATGCCTAGGATTAGGCTGTGAGGCTGCAATCCTAGCCACACTTACCTGGGAGTAAGCCCCATTGAGTACAATGGGCCTTACTCCCGGCGTTTCCTCCCAGAGGCACCTGAAGGGGGGGGTCGGCACTCCGCGATCTACTCATTTTACCTCTATTGAGCACCCCTGATCCATCTATTGAGCACCCCTGATCTAATGGCTCCCTGTCCCAAAAGGGCTCACAATCTAAAAAGATGCAACACCAGCAGACAGCCACTAGAAAAGAAACTGCTGGGGTGAGGTGGGCCAGTTACTCTCCCCCTGCTAAATAAAAGAGGAGCACCCACTTGAAAAAGCACCTCTTAACCAGTTAGCAGGGGTTAACAAACTGGTGGTCCAGAGCTAGATTAGGTAGCAGAGGGCCAGAGGCAAGAAATTTGGAAGTTTGGTTCTGGATTAGGCAAATCAAGGCACAAAAACACTGTGCCTCTTGTCACCTAGTCAGATAAGTTACTCAGACTGAGTAGCCAGTCAAGCCTCTATTTTTTGTCAGGTCATCTGGGCTTAAAAGTAGTAGTACCACCACTGAATATTGTAAGGATGGTGATGCAGCACAGCAGAGCTCAGACTTAAACTGCAGGGAATAAAGTCTGCCTAGGGCAAAGGTTTCCAAACTTTCTGTGTTCATGGTGCCCCTGCAGTTTTTCATGGTACTTCTCCAGTTCTGCTGCTGCGTTTCCCTTGGAACAGTGATTTTCAACCTTTCTTATCTCATGGCACACTGGCAAGGCACTAAAATGGTCAATGCACACCATCAGTTTTTTGATAATTAACAAGGCACACTGTGCTGCCAATGGGGGGCTCACATCCCTCAATGGCCCTACTAATAAATGACCCTATCCCAAATTCCTGTGGCACACCTGGGGACCATTTGCAGCACATCGTTGTGCCACGGCACAGTGGTTGAAAATGGCTGCCTTGGAAATTGAAAATATCCCATGGTGCCCCTGACAGTTTTCTGTGGCACCCTGGAACACCACTGCACACAGTTCGGGAACTGGGGGCTTAGGGGTTTCCTTAGTGGTGCAGGGAGTCAGGTGCTGTCCACAAGACTCTCTGGTTCAAGATTCCCAGTACCATATAAAAATGGTGCTTGAGCATTATGTGTTGGACAATCTGTAGTCTAAACAAAGGCAATTTCAAACCTTAGTGATATCACCAATTCTATTTCCCTTAGAGCAATGTCAGGAAATAGGATCAGGTGCTGGGTTGCTAACATAGGTAAAAAGCTATCATTGCTTTGTACTGGGAACAAGGCCTGTTTTATTCCCCAGAGCTGTAGAGGCCATCACTGCCATGATTCCCTTACTCACATGGCATGGAAATAATGCCAAATGTTATTGGAAAAGAGAGCAGGATGGGGCTGTCCACAGTCCCCAGTGACTTATCCTAAGGACTAAAGACAAAAATTTTGCAGTGATATAATGCTATAGTATCTTTTGCAATGCTTGAGGAATACCCACTGGGAGAGAGGATAGGACTGCCTAATAAGAACAATTCTAGAGTGTTCAAGGAGCTTCACATACATTATCTCAGTATTCCTTATAATAACCCTAAGAGGAAAGTTGGGGTTTAATCACCTTGGATATAGTCTGCCTAAGTTCATCTACAGAGTTCTCATAGCAGCCTCTTCGGGACTCTGCTCCTACCATTATACCACTTGCCAGTGGTATCACTAGGGTTCGTGTCACCCGGTGCAGGAGGCCAGCGTGTCACCCCCATGCAGTGGGCGGGGCAGTGCCCCAGGTAGTGGGCGTGGTGATCTACCATCACCCCGCCCCCACTGTTTTTTTTCCCCTGTACCTTTTGATAGAATAAAAAGGTATTTTTATACCTCTTTTATACCTTTTATACCTCTGCAGACGCGTGTGGCCTCTGGGAACCAAGTGCCTCGGGAACTAAGTGCCAGGTAAGGCACAAGAGTTTAGCATCTGGGCAAGGAGAAGGCAAGGAGACCTCTGAGTTTTGGAGAAGGAGAGGAGGAGGAGCAGGAGGAGGAGGTAAGTGTACTCATTCTAACTCTTTGTCTTTCTAACTTCCTGTCTTCTAACCTTAACCTTACCTTTAAAGCAACCTTAAATCAAAATTGAAAGTTAGCACCTAAGGGAGGTACATAGGGCTACTCGTGAGTAAGAGCAGAGTCCTACTCGTGAGTAAGAGCCCAAGGGTCAGGCATTTAAATCAAAGTTGAAAGTTAGCTGCACCTAAGGTAGCACCTAATCGAAGGAAGGGAGGAGGATAAAGTGGAAAGCAGGTTTTTCTACTTGTTTAAATTAAACCTATACTTAACCCAGGTTAAACTTAATCTAAGTTAGAACATAACCTAAACAGGTCAGTAAATTGGGACACAGGATCTAGAGAGCAATAAATAATTAAACAAACCCAAATAAAAACTAGCTTGAGGTTACAAAAACAGTCCAGCCTAAGATAACAGAACTAGGAGGGAAAGGACCTAGGAAGGGCCAATTCCCAACCCATTAAGAGCCCCATTAGGCTAATCCAAGCAGTCCATTCAGGAGCCTGCAGAGTAGGTCACGCTCATCAGCAGCCATTTGCCTTCCTGAGCTTTTGTAAACTCACCTGGGAAGGCCAGCCCCCTTTCAATCAGGAAGGAAGGAGGGGGGAGGAGCCAGCCAGGAGTATAAAGCTAGGCGGGCCATCGCGTGAGGCTCTCTGCAGACGTGTGTGGCCTCTGGGAACCCAGTGCCTCGGGAACTAAGTGCCAGGTAAGGCACAAGAGTTTAGCATCTGGGTGAGTTCAGCAGCAGGGCGAGGAGGCCAGGGCCCCATACGCTGCCCTTCCTCTTCCCTTGAGAAGAGGGCTGCTATCCAGTGTACGGTTTTTAAAAGGACTCCTAAATAAAACAACAACAAAAAAGCTATGCAGTCAGACAGCCAGCAGCAGGGTGGGGGCTATCCAGTGTTCTGCATCGAGTGCCACATGTATGATTATATGCCTCTGGGGCATAAGTCATGGGTGTGTCCTCGGTGCAAGGAGCTCCAGGCTCTCAGGGAACGCGTCCGCTCCCTTGAAGCCTTGGTGGCCGACCTGGAGAAGCGCAGGCAGCCAGAGGAGGACCGTGGGGAGACTTCCGGGGACGATCAGGCTTCGTCCTAACCTCAGGCGTGCAGCTCCTCAGCTGCCCGGGTGGGAAGTCTCAGGACTGGAGGACGTCATCCTGGAGAGGAGGGAAACATTCCCCGAGGGGGGATGGGCCCGTATCTGAGCGCACTCAGGATACTCCTCGGTGGGAGGGGGGTCGGGGGCTTCTTGTAGTGGGGGATTCGATTATTAGAAACATAGAGAGGGGGGTTTGCGACGGATGTGAGGACCGCATGGTGACTTGCCTGCCTGGTGCGAAGGTTGCGGACATCACTTCTCGTCTAGACAGGCTAGTAGACAGTGCTGGGGGAGAGGTAGCGGCTGTGGTGCATGTCGGCACCAACGATGTGGGCAAGTGTAGCTGGAAGGTCCTGGAGGCCAAATTTAGGCTTTTAGGCAGGAAGCTTTTAGGCAGGAATGCCTGTTATTTATCTAACAAGGTTGCCAACTCTTCTTCCTTGAAGTAATGAAAAGGTCTCAATAGGATTATTTTTATTTGTTTGCAATGATTTGGAAGAGCTAGTTCAGCATCTTACACCCAGCCCAATCCTGAGCTGCCCGGCACCCAGAGAAGCAGCACTGCCAAAATTGCTATCATTGCTTTAGCTATTACTGCATCTTGTGGGTGCCATGGCAGCCACCAGAGTCTCCTCAGGAGGAGGGCATAGGTCCCTCAGTGGATCTCCAGTCTGTGCCAGCTATTTTACTGGCACAGACTGGAGGAGCTTCATTTTGGGCTTTCCAGCAGGGATCCCACCCGCCTCCCGCCCAACAAACCTTACCCCCTGACTTCTGCCCACACCCCAACAAACCTTACCGTGACCCAAAACTCTTTCTTTCCTTCAGGCAGCATCCATCCAGTGCTGGGCTTAGCATCAACTGGTGCTGGGCCAGCACCTGTGGTCCCTACATGGTGCCATAAATGTGCTTTACAAGATGTTTATGACACCCAGTGCCAGCAGTACTCTCGTACCACTGATGCTGATGACCTCAGAATTGGGCTTTTAGGCAGGGACCTATTTCCTGCCACATTACCTGGAAGTGGAACCCTGTTTCAGGAAAGAAGTAAGGCCCTGTAGGATGGTTAGCTACAGTAAAGCCACAAAATTTACTATAACTCAGGTCATTAATACATTTCAATTTCTTCCATGCTCACACAGTTAAGACAGGCATGCTGCAACAAAGTTAATTGAGGTTTTAACATTGGATCCTATCATCACTTGATGTTTGCTCATGAAAACAGTACTTAGAGATTATTCTTTTACACAATTACTGTTTCTTTCTTTCTAATGTCCCTGCTGTAACATTAGTGGCCCAGGCTGACAGTATAGCAAGGGCAATTACAGTGTTCTCTGAGTAAGATTAGCTGCAAAGCCTGGCATGCAGGCATGTGGGTGGGGGGGGGGAGAATAAGGGTGCAATCCTACCCTGCGCTGGAACAGGCATGCACTGTGTCCAATGCAGGATAGGGGCCCAAGGCGGCTCAACCAGAGGCAAGGGCAAACTTTTCCCCTTACCTCTGGGTAAGGCGTCTTTGTCCCAATAGCCTTTGCGCCACCTCCTGAGGTGGAGAGCTTCAAGACACTCCAAACTCCCTGGAAACGAGGGTTAAGATCCAGCAAAAGTGCTGGATCCCAGCTCCACCTCCTGCCCCTGGGGCTGCCCACCACCTGCCCTCCCCCCCAGGAACGCCTCTCTCTCACCTCCTCCACACCTCCTCCCCGTCTACCCCAGAGCCTTGTGTTGGGCCGGCACAAGGCTCACTGAGGAAGCCAGCACAAAGGCTTGTGTTAGCCTCCATAGGCTGGTGCACTTCTGAGTGCCAGCCTGGCTTCCTCTTGAGGAGGCACGTTTGCAACCCTTCTGGGCCGGCACAAGGGACTTGCGCCAGCCCATGGGCACCTCAGGATTGCGCCCTAAGAGGTAAATGGTCTGCCTAGTTTTACCCTATCCAGTGTTACCATGCTAGGAAGTCTCTTTTGCTCCATGCAGTGCAAATGCTCTTTTTGGGAACTTTAGCAGCTTCTTTGATCCCAGAAAATGTCTTGGCCCCAATCAATAAGCATTTATTAGATCCAAGTGCCTGAAACAAAGTGCAAAAAAACGGAACTAAAACAATGCTGTGGATGATGATTTATATAATGCCATCAGTGTACATAGACTGAAAAGTCAGGTCCCTCAGTGGCAGACCTCCCATTAAGGATGATGGGCAAATACCCCAGGCACAAGATTTTAGGACCCCGTAGAAGTCTCTCTGAGGCTCCCAATGGGGTCGGAAACTGTGCTTATGGACTTGCAGAAGCACAGTGTAAAGCCTTGGGGAAGCCTCCGGCAGCTGAGGTCACGCAAGGCTTCGTGAGCCTCAGGTGAGTGGGGAGGCATATTTGCACGCAACGGGTGGCAGCATCCTGCGGGGGGGGGGGGGGAACGACACACGACCATCTTAGACCTTAGCCCTGGGGCACGAGACTGGAGAGGTCCACCAGTGTGGTCTCTGCTCCAAAGGGATTACAATCTACCCTCACAAAAGAGACACCAGAGAGAGGGAAGGAGAAAGGGGCAGAAGTAATTGTGTTTCCTGAAAATGTTTAGGCATTTTCTGTTGAGGAAAAAAAGGAAACTAAAGTAAGGACAGGATAGTTTTAAAAAATGATGCATGGTGTGGAGAAAACAGTTCGAGACAATTGTTTATCTGGGTCTGCAGTGGCTGGTACCCCATCAGTACAACTTGGGGTACCTTCCTTCCTAAGTACCAACAATGCAAGTACTGCCCCCCAGGCAGCCAAAGAAATGCTGTGAGATCTGTGGCAGGAACCAAGGAGCTATCCTGATCTACTTGTAAGGAGCAAGCTGGGCTTACCTGTAAGGAGGGAAATGTCTTGTTTCTACCCCTCCCTGGCTGCCAGGGCAACTAGGAAGCGGCAGGAGAATCAGCAAAACAAGATGGGTGGTGAACTGGGCGCAGCTGGAAGCAGGGAGGAATAAAAAGCAAGCCATTAATGAGCCAATGATACAAGAGAAAGGATGGACAGGCTGCCTGGTTTGGGGTGCCCAGGGGACAGAATCTGGGTAAGGATGGCTCAGTTCCTTTTTCTCTTGGGGAACCTATGGCACTAAGGAGAGAGTAAGTGATCCCTGCAAAGACTAAGGAATGTGGAAAATTTCACATTTTGCCCTTCTGGTGGTTTGGGTAAAAACCTCACTGCCCTGGCCTGGCTGGGAGGAGACTGAATAAGGGAGCCTAGGCATATGAGGCAAGACCCCTGTGCCATGTTATTTCTTCCATAGCACTAGATCTGAGGAATTGCCCAATGAAACTGATAGGCCACAGACCCAGGACAGGCCAAACAAAGAATTTGTTCATGCAGGCTACAATTAATTCATGTAATTCACTGCCACACAGGGTGTGCTGGTGTCCGCCAGCTTAGGTGACTGTAAAAGGAGACGAGATAAGCTTGTAGATATTATCAATTGCTTTTGGCCATGTGGGACACAGGATGTGGGGCTAGATGGGCCTTTGGCCTCATCTAGCAGAGCTCTTGTTACAATCTCTTTGATTTTAAAATTCTGCTAAATTTCTATACGTAAAAAATGTACTTGCCAAAAATCCAGACTAGGTTGTCTGGACTCATTTATTTGATCATGTTGACTGTGACTTGCTTCTCATGGTTATTTTTATTATTTTTATTTTTATTTTATTATGGTTATTTTTAAACAAAATTTCCAGAACTCTTTTGCTAGGGTTGATCTGTATTTGGAAAAGTTAGCCTTTCATTGAGCTAAATGTGGTGGTAAGAGACTGTGCAGCAAATATTAATTTCACCTGTCGTTCAGTTGCTTGCTTTCATATCGATGAACCAGTTTCATCCACTCTTCATTCAAATCTTTTCTGTAAATATTTCCGTTTTTGCTAACTCCTGATGTAAAATAAAGGGGAAGGGGCTCCCTAAACATTTTGTGAAAGTTGAATGTTTCTTTCTACGCATAGTACTGCTTTGCAGTCTTCCTGATGCTTGCATGCATGATTAATAGGTAGCGGGTCTTCTCAACTTGACAGGCTTCCAGAGTGAGGGGCAGTTAATTCATTCGGGGTGATTTGACATTAAAATGAAGCATCCTTTGCTTGCCCTCTCTGACATCTCTCACTGGGAAGTGTCAGTTTGCTGACTGAAGCTGCTATAAGGGGTGAGGGTGGGAAATCTTGAAACAAATGGATGTACCAATATATCCCATTGTTGGCGTCTGGGCTGTGTGAATGACTACTAGGTGAAGGGTCATCTCAGCTAAGTTTTGCCTTGGATTCAGATTCACCTTCCTGTGCATGAATAAAGGGTGTTTTAACATATCCATGAAATGTCCATGCTAGAGTTAGTGGCTTTCATTTGCTCAGAAATATTATCGGTAGAATTCAGTGTGAGCCCAGGTAGGCCCAACTTACCGAATTATTTTAAAGGATAGGCACAGCTTAGAGTTGGCAACCTTCAGTCTCGAAAGACTATGGTATCGTGCTCTGAAAGGTGGTTCTGGAACAGCGTCTAGCGTGGCTGAAAAGGCCAATTCGGGAGTGACAATCCCTTCCACACCGGGAGCAAGTGCAGTCTGTCCCTGGTCTGTCTCCCTGGCTATGGGCCTTCCTTCTTTGCCTCTTAGCCTCAGACTGTTGGCCAAGTGTCTCTTCAAACTGGGAAAGGCCATATATATACCTCCCTTCTGCCTTTTCTCCACCTCCTCCCTGCCCTCACCAGACCCTTGCGTCGACTGAGCTCAGCCGACGCAATCCTTCCTGCCAGAGTCAGTGTGGAGGCTGAATTCAGCCTCTGCGGGCCAGCGTGCATCCATGTGCCAGCCAGCCAACTCTTGAAGAGGCGCAAATGTGTTTTACGGCACATTTGTGACCCTCCTGGGCTGCTGCAAGGGAGTTGCACCAGCCCAAGGCGCACTCTGGATTGCGCCCTTATTATCGCACCCTTATTCTTTTTGACACAAATCAAGTGGCTAATTGAAAATTGAGTGTCATGTCACAACAACTTTCTTGCTTTGAAATTCTTCTAAATTGCCGTGTGTTCAGAACCTACCACAAAAGCTTGCTGAACTGAATTGACATTTAACCTCGTATTTTCCTTGGTCAGGAAAAAACAAAAAATGAAATGTATTCCTCCCATTTAAGAACTTTCTGTTATGTCATATGTTGAGTACTACATTTTAAACAGTCGGGACAATGATCAGACATTTTCTACCTCTCAGTTCTGCTTTTTGGTGCATTATCTTTTGACTTACAGTGCTAATATAGCTTCCGAGGAGTAGGGGTAAAACAAGAAAGTGGCAAAAAGCATTTTCATTCTCACAGGTAATGACAGGTAGAAAGCTCCATTTACTGTTTAGTCCTCCCCCTTCCAGTTTCTCACACCAAAGAGACCCTGTGTACCAAGTATATACTATTTTCCCCATACTATTTTTCCTGAAGAGAGGAACAAAGCAATAAAATATACATATAAGCACACCTGTTCCTTCCACAGTTGAAAAAAGAAAAATGAACAACCAAAAGTATTTATTTCTCTTCCCCCCCCCCCCCCATAACAGGTGTGTTTTTAACTACTGAAAACTAGGGTAATGCATAATACCTTTATCTATTTTCCTTACAGATGTAAAAAAAAAAAATCATGATAGTCAAACTATTCTATCTGTGGAGACCTGTAAATAGATACAAGTATATATAGCATATTACCTACAGCTGGGATAGAACATATTACTTGTGGTGGATATGTAGGTTTTTGATCAATGCATAAATAGAACAAGAAATTAACAGCTTTAGCGAATCTGTTCTTTAGGTTTTATTTAGCAGCAGCAGAGACAGCTGAAGAGTTCATTTCTTTAATATACCTAGCTTTTCATTATGTAGACTATGCATACCTGAAAGAATTTTTAGGTGGGTCATTCTGTTGCATCCTGCGTTAGGGAAGATCACAGAATTATCAAAAATTGGTCAGCAACCTAATTTGCAAGTACCATACTTTCTAAAAAAAACAATTGCACCAATAAGTTGTTTAGAGAAATGAGATTAAGATTTTGCTGCAAGATAGGACTGTAGTTTAAATTAAGTTGACTGCATTTTAATCCTTTCCTCCTTCCAAAGAACTCAAGGAGGCATACAAGGTTCTCTCCCAACTCACTTTGATAGCCTCATAACAATTCAGTGAAGTTGATTAAATTTAGAGATCATAACTAGTCCTGCGTCATCCAGTCAGTTTCTTGACTGAGCAGGATTTTTGAACTCTGCTTTCTCTGGTTCTCGTTCAACATTCCAACTGCTATACCTGGGCTTTTCAACCTTTTTTAAAGTATGACTTTTCTGAGTATCACCTTTTTAGGTATCTAGAGCTGTCACACACTGGCAGCAGTGATATCACGGTGTCATGCCATAGTGTCGCAAGATGTTGTAATGTCACTTCCAGGTTCTCCTTGGTGGAGAGACAGTCACTATGATGGCTTTGCATGCCCCGTCCCTTCTCCTGTGGAAGCTGGGAGCCTTCATAGTAGAAGGAACAGGACACACGAAGCCACCAGCGCCCACTGCTCCAGGAAGAACCCACTCATGGCACAAGGCAGTCAGGCAGTCACTTCCTGAAGGAGGGAGCACTTGCTGCGATAGCTTTGCTGGGAGCCTCCACAGGAGAAGGAATTGGGCACACAAAGTTTCCAGCACCTCCTGCATAACTAGGGTGAAGCCTGGGGGGGGGGGGTCATGTGCCCCCGCTTGGCGTAGCACTTGGGACAGGTGCCTCTCAGGCTCTACCCTAATTACGGTTCTGTAGGTATCTCATGTCCATGTACCATTGTCACTAGAGATCGTTTCTCTGCACAGAAGGCAGACATGTGCCCTGAATTATCTCTGTAGCAAGGAAGAGGCCTCTCTGGTCAATGTTTCCTCCTGATCTCCCCTCTACTCTGCACTCTTTTTCTCCAAACAATATCCTTTTTTTTTTAATGCTGGGCTATGACACATTCATGCCTTTCCATCAGTGCACTGCCTCCATAACCATCTCTACTTCTGATGGGCTTAGGCCAGGAAGAGAAGTGTCATGAGGTATACTCATTGGGGCAGGGATGTGGTGGAAATTCCTGATTTTATGGCTCTCTGTGGGACAGAAGAGTGGTGCCACTAGGGTTTGCATCATCTGTGCAGGAGGTCAGTGCATCACCCTCATGATGGACCTCTTCCCATGCAGTGGGCGGGGCAATGACCCGGGTGGTGGGTGTGGTGATGTACCATTGCCCTGCCCTGCTGGTTTTTTGGCTATATCTTTTGATAGACTACAGATTCTTCAACGTTTTTTATTGCATTCTGCTGTAAATTACACATTGAATGGTATATAACATAATGGTATTATTCCTACAAATCACGATTTTAGTGATATTGGTCACTAGTGGTGTCACATACATCTCCAAGGGTGACACCTTACTAACACCATATTGCAGTGGTTCGCATACATTTAGCAGTGTGACCCACCTTTTAGAATGAGAATCTGTCAGGACCCAGCAGAAGTGATCTCATGATTGGAAGTGACATCATCAAGCAGGGAAATTATTAAAAATCCTAGGCTGCAATCCTACTCACACTTACCCAAGAGTAAGTCCCATTTACTATCATGGTGAAAAGAATATACATAATAGATTGTTAAAAGTACATGTCTGTAACATTTCTCCAAATGTGGACACATACCATGGTAGCATCAAGTCTAATATATTAAAAATAAAATATTGAAATGAATGGGGACCCACCTGAAATTGGCTTACGACCCACCTATTGTGTACCAACCCACAGTTTGAGAAACACTGCCATATAGGTTCCATTTTGTGCCATAACAACATCTCATTGGCACTTCGAACAATCAGTCTCACTGGTCTGTTTTGAATTAAGGAAATGTCCTTTTTTGTTACTTAAGACAGTTGCATTTTTGTTTTCTGATTTTTTTTGCCATAACTTTTGATGGAATGGCAATATTTCATTCCAGTCTTTTTCATTGCATTCTACTGTAAATTACACATTGAATGGTGTATAACGTGATGGTATTATTCCTACAAACCGCGATTTTAACGATTTTGTTCACTAGTGCGCGTCATGTCGCATACACATCACCTGGTGCGGCCCGCACCCCCGCACCTGCCTAGTGACGCCACTGGGACAGAGTCATTCTCAAGGTGATGTCTTTCTGTCAGGGTTCCTAACTGAGTGATGGCAACAGAAACCAATGTTTTTCCTAGGTCAAACCCAGGTTACTTGGTAAGAGCCCAATCCTGAGCTCATACCACCAGTGCCGGCGGTGTTGCAAATGTACCGTAAAGCATGTTCGCAACCATCAACACCAGCACTAGAGGTAGCTCAGCACAAGCCAGTGTTAGACTAGCACTGGTGGATCTTCGGTACTCTGCTGCTTGGAGACCACTGGGCAGCAGATAGGTGAGTGGGGTGTGGGGAGAGGTAAGGAGGAGGCTTCCAAGGTGGGGGGAGGCAGAGGATGGCAGGGAGGAGGTGTTCTATGGAGGGCATGGGGTGAGAGGGAATGGGGCGGGAGCTCTGCTCCACCACATCCAGAGCCTGTGTCGGGCCGCAAAGCCCAACACAGATGCACTTAATTTTACGGCAGTCCAAGGGTTGCTACAGAATTAAGCAGCCCCATTGTGGGGCTACTTCTCTTACCCAGGAGAAGGAACTTAAAGTCTCCTTCCCCTGAGGAGCCACTGGCAGCTGCCCTGTTGCACCTAGGATGCCACAGCAGCCATTTTGGTCCCACGGCTGTTTCGGCACAATGGGCAGCTCAGGATTGGGTTGAAAGACAGTGAAGAGGAGATCAAATGAGAAAGATCGCTCGCCACTAGTCACTGCACACATTATGCCCTCTGGTTTCCCTTAAAAGGAAAATGCCACCTGTCATTTTGGTTGAAAAGTATTGCACTACACCCTAGTAGTAGAATTCTTGTTTGTAGTCTAATTACTCTCTTTAACACTTGGCTGAAATGCTGTTGACATTTTGGAAAATACTTGGCCTATAATAGCTGCAGTGCCAGGTGGAATGTGAATTGCCATGTGGTTAGTTAGTTTTTCAAGCGACTGTCCATCAGGAATCTTTCTTGAACAAGAGTGAGAATAGTCCTATGAGTGTCCAACCATTTCTACAGGACTTGTGTAGGAGGACTTGCACTCTCAGCTTTTACTAAAGAGGAATATACGGGCAAAAATGATCTGTATTGCTCTGAACACCTGGCTGTGGAACAGTGATGGGTTAAAAGAAGAGCCATTTGAGATGGAAGCACAATCCTCAGCACCTCTATGGTAACGAGTTTATGTGAAGTCATTTTTTTTTTAAATAGTAGAAGCAGCACAAAAGGCAAGGCTTACAGCCAAGATGACGAACATGAGCTGAAAAATTCTCAGCAATAAATTTGCTGGACTAAAATGAACAGCAAACATGGAATTCAAGCAAGAGATATTTTAGACTTGTCTCTCCTGTTTAAATTCTATGTCTGCAAGGGTAGCATGCAAAGGCTAAACATAAGCATGAAGCTAGGACAAAAAAATTCAGTATTGAGATAAGGGCAGGAAATACGTTTAGCCCTGAGGATCAGATTGCACATAAAATATTTTAAGGCTGCAGCAAATTTATGTTTATGCTGATGTATAGATAATTAACAACCAGCTGAGGCGGCAAAGGTACCACCAGGCACCAGAATTGTGGGTAGTGGCAGATCTAGGGTGTGGCAAATGGGAATATCTGCCCTAGGCACCACTTAAAGGGGCGTCGGACGTGGACGTACCCATATTCTACCAATGGTGTGTTTTCCCACCACAGTCCATGGTGAATTTTTGCGCCTGTTTCAGGGAACCTCCAAAAAGAGGAGAACGCCTGCAGAAAAAAATCCAAGGTGTTTCCATATACCTGCAAAAGCACAACTGAAGAAATTCACTTGGTGGGATGGACAGGGCTGTGTCTTCCCACCCCATGATCTCTCCTCTTTTTGGATAGGGGCTCAATTTTAGTGCTTGCCATGGGCTCCATTTTCCTTAGATACTGATTATGAGGCTGTTAGGCCCAAATGTAGATATTTTCAGTTCCCTAAAACCATCAGGTAAATTTGGATATCATATATAAAGGATTGTATATATGAATTTGGAAATCATATATAAATGTGGGATTAGCAGTATATGACTTCTTAGTCTAAAGGTAAACTTCTACTACTATTAAGACCAGAAGCTTTCATTCATTCATTCATTAATAAATAAATAATCTGAAGATTCTACATAACATAAGAAAGCTTTTTTGTTTCTTCTCATCTCTATCTTTCTATTGGAATGTGACTATATCTAACTGCAGAATTTTGCAATCTGTAATGTTATAATTGTAATTTGTATTATGAGAATATTATGACATTGTAAAAGACTGCAGGAGACAATTGTTGTCCTGGATATTCTTTCTGCCTTCGCAGGTTGAGAAAAAAGAAGCAGAGACATAGTGACTGGTAATTTCTATCTAATAAAAATATGAGTATTTCACATTGTTCTTTGATTAGCTCTGAGCTAAATGGACTGGCTAGGAGGCTTGCATAGCATACGCTCAACTGGCTAGATGGGAATTCTGCGGGATGTATTTTGTCTTATAGCATACCACAAAAGCTGAACCTGGAATTTGAGGTCTGCCATGAAGAAGACAAGGCCTGTTCAGGGTCACAAAGGAATGTGCAGCCCAGCTAGAATTGAATTAAAGTTGCTTGGTCTGCCATCCAGTGCTTCAGCTATAAAACAATGCCTCCAGTGCCGCCTCTGTTATTCCCTACCCCCTCAATGCAATCAGTGACTTAAAACAAACCAAGGATGATAATAATGTAGTTCTTCATCCTCTTTTGATTACCTGCTACTACCAATTTAGATGGCAGTACATTACATACTTGGACTAACAGCATTTGCAGTCCAGTAAATGAACACTAAAACATGAAAAACATCTCTCCAATATAAGATGCTTGAGAAAGCATTCTCAGGGTAGCCAAGTACTTGGCAATAACATGATCCTTTGGGTAGGAGTAGAAGAAAAGACTGTATATACTGCTGTGGATTGCAGGAAATGAAAATGGAATGGTAACCAAAACAAACAAATCATTCTTTAAAAGAATAGGACATCCCCAACCCCAAGTCTTCTAGGTATCAGAGCTACAGAATCTTGGGCTTTCTTTCTTTCTTTCTTTTCTACATGAAACTCACATACACACATATTCTCAAATGTCATGTGTGAACCAGGCAGTTGCAGGAATTGCTATGATCATGATGGCATCGTTTTCCCCCCATCCTATATGCATGACCTTTTGGTTTACATATTCAGTCTCTCCATGTGAAAGCATTCTTGAGGATGGATAAGGGCTGCTTGTATGGACAGAAATCATATTGTGAGAATTAGTCTTTAGAAGTCAAACTTCTAGGACAAATGTATCCTTTAGTTTGCCTGTGCAGATGTTACATGTAAAACAAACATGTGGTAAGGGGGCAGGGAGAGCGTGCCAGGATGATATTGCTGAAGCCCTGGCCCCGCCCATTCAATGTTTGTTTGCAGCAACAAATGCTGAATTCAGGGAGAGGCTTGCCCCATGTTTGACACCCTAGAACAGCGTTTCTCAATATTTGTCCCTCACCATACCACTTTGCATGGTCCACCTATTGGAAGCACCACCAGAAGTAACTGGCAATGATGTCATTGCCAGTTACTTCCAGATTGGGAGGCAGGACACAATGCACAAACACCGGTAAAATAGGGTGGACTGGAGGGCTTTTTCAGTGGCACAAAAAGTGCATGCTGGAGCCCTGCCCACCAAGCCGAGCCTCCTACTGCTGCTTGTCACATTGCTTTGCTGATCTTGTTGTTAGGCATCAGGGGCTGGGGATCCTGTGGGTACCACCAGACAACACCTCAAGTACTACTGGTGGTATGAGTACCACTGGTTGAGAAATGCTGCCCTTGAATGTTCCAGTGTGGTGAACACAGGGAGAAACTGTCCCTCATTCAGTATTTGTTGCTGTAGACCAGGGGTCTCCAAACCCCGTCCCGGGGGCCAGATGTGGCCCGCGGCAAGCCTCTTTCCGGACTGCGGCCAACCTCTTGTCCCCTGAAAGCCTTTGGCCCACTCAACTGAGCATGACCAGAACTGTGCTCTGATTGTGTCTGGAGGGTGTTCTGAGGGCCAGAGAGGTTGAATGAATGAGCCCGTTCATTCATTTATTTACTCACCTAAGTTCAATCTCTTATTTATTTATTTAAATTTTATATTTAAATTTTTTTTCCAGCCCTCCACACCACTCCAGATATTTGATGCGGCCCTCTGGTCAAAAAGTTTGGAGACCCCTGCTGTAGACAAATGCTAAATGTGTAGGGGGCAGGGCTTTGGGAGAACATTGGTACCCTTGGCCATGACCATGCAGTCATTGCATATGTAAGTCATGTCTTCATAAGGCTGGAGTAATCTTCTGACTTGTAGGAAGCTGCTTTAGATGGAGTCAGATCATCGGGCCATCTTGTTCAATATTGTTGACACTGACAGGCAGAAGCTCTTTACGGTTTCAAACAGGAAATTTTCTCTGCCCTAACTGGAGACATCAGGTATTGAACTGGGAACATCTGCATGCAAAACAGATGCTCTTCCACTGAGCGATGGCACCTTCTGGAGTGCTGATTCCTGATCAACATTTGCTATTTTAATATGGAAGTCTGGAATAGACTATTATTCCATTAGATTAGGCTAAGCTCCTGGTGTTGATGCTTCAAGCTTTTCAATGCTAACTTTGCAGAGGATTTTTTAATGCCTGATGCCCTCACCTTGAGCCTCATCTTTAACCCTGTAAATGGAGCTACACATTTGTACTTCTTCTTCTCTTCCAACCTGCTTCTCGCTGTTCCAAGAAAGACCACCCTATGCTCTGAATGTGAAATTTCTATCTTAAAAGTCTAGCAGTCTAGGTGTTTGTCTGTAAATGGTCTTTCACATCTTTATTCCTTCATTAGAGAGAGATTTATTCAGCCTTACTGACACAGTGTCGTGTCATGAATTCTAAGTTTTGAAAATATTACCTGGAGATCATGCTAGATACATTGTTACATGGATATATTGTATGCCCAAATATTTTTATTCACGTCTTTATAGTAAGAAATAAAATAGCAAGACAGTTTTCAGAAGTCTGACCAATCCCTAGATTTACATCAGACTTTGCTTCAGACTAGTCATTTTATTTTTATTTTATTTTCACTTGAGATGTTTAGTCAATCTTTCAGCTCTAAGGTGACTAACAATCAATAAAATCATGTATGCTTTATGTGCCTACTAGCCAGGCAACTTATCTGTACAACGGATATCCCCTCTACCCGTCTCTTGCCTAGGTGGATCTAGTTTACCATTTTGCCCCCAGTTCAACAGGTTTTGAATTATCACACAATAGAATCCACAGGGAACCTGATTTTCTGAAGCAATCAGATGCGATCAGCTAATATTATCAAGGAGTCATATTTTAAAACCATTCCCAAAATATGATAGCCTTTCATTTGGTTATGAGTAGGGGTGGGAAGGGCCATAGTTCCACACACAGAAGGTCCAAAAATTCAATTCCTAGTATTTTCAGGTAAGGCTGGAAAAGATGTCTATCAGAGTCTCTGGAGAAATAGTAGCATAACTATGGGGGAGTGCGGTAAGTACTGCAGGCTCCGCAATGTGCTGTGTAAGCAGCCTCTCCCAAGTGGCATCTCTTGTGTGTTGTTTTTTGCTGCCCGGATTGGCTCCGATGGTGAGCTGAAGGGGCTGCTTACATGGTGCATTGCAGCACCTGTAGGACTTACCACATCACCACCCCCTTGTAGCTATGCCACTGTCAGTCAGTGCAAACAATACTGGGCTCTATATAAGGCAGTTGCCTATGATTATACCCTTCAGATTCTCTATGGATCCCGTAGTGCATCATGGAGGGGAAACTAGTCTCCTTACTACCATTCTAGCAGCTCATCTCCCATTGAGGTTTCCTGTGAGAAAGTCTGTATTATTATTATTATTATTATTATTATTATTATTATTATTATTATTGAGACCAAGACCTCACCACTTTGCTTGCTCAGAATGGCCACTCTTGTTGGATGGTAGCGTGCATTAACCTGAAACTTTCCTAGGAATAAACGGTATATTGTGAGGTACATTTTGAGATCAGAAATACTCCAAACAGCACAGCACAAGCAAGCAAGCCAGGCACCTGTCCTAAGGCTCTGGAGCCCACAGATGTTTCTGGAAGCAATGTGTTGTTCATCCTGGGCTACCTCTAACCCAACTTTTGTAGAGAATTGGCTCCCAGCGGATTGTCATGGTGTACTTCTGCTGCTGGGGATTCTGAACTTTTAAACTTTTGCTTGACTACATACTGTAATTACTGCGCTTCCTTTTGCATCTGTGCTGTGGAATTATCCTGTGTGCATCAGACACTGTGGCTGGCTTAGCAGATCACAATAACAGCCCCTAGGTAGATAGTCCACATGTTAGTTAACTGTTCAACTGCTGACAACATGTTGTTCCAACCAATGTGTTGATGATGCTCAGAACAAAAACAGATGCTGCTGCAATTTTGTTCCTGGGTATATCCACCCAGATTCTATAAGTGATCTCTCATCTTTCATGTTCTTTTAATCACCAATCATCCCCTCATCGTGCCCTTTGTCATACATAAGAGGGGTTGAACATATTTTTTTCCAGCCGTTCAAAGTCATGGTTCTGTGTTAATACAGGCTGGAGAAATGCTCATTACCCATGCCTTTTGGTAACACAGTTAATGATACCTGCCAGCACAATTACCATTTCTTAGGTGATGGAAATTTAAGAAGAACTTTGCAGGATCCTATTGAAGATGCATCAAGTCTAGCATTCTGTTTTGCACAGCAGCCAAGGAAATTCTTCTGGAAAACCTACAAACATGGCATGGAGCCAATAGCTGTCTCTCAAGCAGCTAGCCAGGGATAGAACTATCCCCCATGATTTTGAAAAAAACTGATTGTGTCAGAGCACAATCCTGTGTGTGTCTACTCAGAAGTGAGTCTTATGGACTTCAGTAGGGGCTTACTCTCAGGAAAGAGTGCATAGGATTGCAGTCTCACAGCCAATCCTATTCCCCACATATGCCACTGGAACAAGTGACTTTACAGCTGTACAGCTGTCACAAACATGACAGCACTGGTGAGCATGGCCTGGCCAGTGCCACAACCAGCAAGTGGTGGGGTCTGCGCTATGACAGATGAGAACTTCCTGCCAGTGTAGGTAATACCGCTCAAGGAGTGGGAGGGAGGCGGGGAGGGTGGAATGGGGAAGTGGGTGGGTGGAACAGGGAAGAGATAGGATGGCGAGGAGGGTGGATTGGGCCTGGGAAGGTGGTGGATTTGGCTGCAATGGCACCTGCTGAATCTTAACCCCCTTCCTGGACCTGATCCGCCTTCATGGATCAACTCAGACTTGTGCCAGCTACAGAGCTGGTGCAGGTCTGAATTGTCCTGTTGCAGCTGCTGGGGCTTATGTTCCCTTACCCCAAGGAGGTCTCAACAAGCCAGACTCCCAAAGTGGAAGTCATGCTGGCATCACTTCATCACCGCTTGGGGAGTTACATAGGATTGGGCTGCACGTGAACTAACTACACTCAGCTATCAGTGTGATTTCAGCAGTCAGTACCTTTCAACACTTCTGAAAATTCCAAATCTAATTGCTTTGCAGTTTTAAATTCAGTAAATCAACCTGTCATGGAAAGAATGTTCAGATTACATGACTAGATGACTACACTTAATATTTCAGAAACAACAACCTAGCTTGATGAAAGGAGAACAAAAGCTTGTAATAATCCTATTATGATTTCATAGAATTTTATATGGATTAGGTAAACTAGCTATGATCTGCTCCGTGTTAGTTTCCTTTGATTCCCAACATGCCCATTCATGCAGCAGAGAATTACAGACTTGCCACAAACCTAGAAAACATTAAATGGAATAAGTGATGATGAATAGATCTGCAAGTCAAATATGATGGCACAAATCAAGCTGCATTTAGCGGTTGATCCCACAGACACACTAACAAGCTATCCTTAATGCAGATGTAAGGTCTTTGAGGCTGCATTGGCTGGAGATTTTAGTTAGGATTGGGTTGAACATTGATCCCACTGCTTGGAATGGCTCAAAGGGAAGGGGGAGGGCTGTTTGTATGCTGTGGTGAGGTTTCCTGCAAAACTTAATGCTTTGTACCCCCTCTAGATGAGTATGACCTACATTACTATGCCATTTTTGTGTGGTGCTAAAGCACTCTTGTGAAAAAAGGTCTCATATGAAAACCTCAAAAGATTGTCATGTCAGAGAAAACACAAAATATGTTGCAAATATGTATTGCTTGTGGAGGTGATTCATGTGCACACAAGTCAATTGCTCTGGGCATAATCTCATTACTATCAAACCTTATTCCAAAATTAGCCTTTCCATCTTGTGCACATTTAATTCCCTTCCACTGTTTGTTCACTATAATTTTGTAACTTCTTATCCCTGAATGTGACATGTGATGGTCTTATCACATAACCCGCCACAAGTTCGCACCTGATATGTGGCAAAATTCTCCTAACTAGTTGACAAACGACACAGAGAACCAAGTTACCTGGGGTGAGAGATTCTGGGCATGCTAGTTCTCTGTACAGGCTGTTTATTGTACCAGGAATAAAACATTTGCTTACTAGGGCATATAAAGATGAAAGCTGAATGATTAATTTTGGAGCTTATAAAACTATCTTGAAAACCGCATTGTGGACACTGTCTGAAATTCCCTGTCATATTAGCAGAGGCTCTTTGTGGTTGTTAAATGCTTTTTAAGAGGCAGGATGGAGTTGACATATATGCTGACATGCCATGTATTGTCTGACATTAATTCAGTGCTGTCAATCAGAACAATATAGCTTAGCTATCCCAGTATTTTTGATTTTGTTTTGACCCAGACTATTTTTTTTTTCAATGAAATTTAGGGCTGATTCAGATATTAAGAAAATTGTTTACAATTGTTTATTGAGTGGACTTTTTTTTTTTTTTTGGCTGAAAAACACTGATCACGCATCAACTCACATTTTTTCAGTCTCATTTGACTTGACACCTTTCTAAAATAAATGACTCTGTTGGGTTTCTAGTCTACTTGGTGTTTCTTTTTGGTTTCCTCTTGCTACCTCTTCTGTTTTTGTCAAGGAGGCATCATGTCAGTGAGTCCAGCCAGTAAAGAATTACGTAGTTAATGGGATGACTTCATGATGCTGTGTAGCCAATCCATTCATAGCCAATCGTATGGTAGGCCTGTACCAGGGGAACACCATAAAGCTTTGGACAGTGCAAGGTCTAGCCTTCCCACAGGCAACAGTGCACACAGTGACACCCTGGTACAGGGATACAGGCAGGTAAATCTGGCTCAGAGACAGAGGGAGGGGTGAAATGGGGTGGAGGAGGGCAATATTGATGGTGAGGGTGGGTGAATCAAGCCCCAGAGAGGCAGGATCAGTAGTGCAGTGTTTGCCTTATCCTGTCCCCTTCCCGAACCTGATATCACGGGCGCAGGTCCGAATTGACCCATAACAGCTGATAGGGAACAAATGCCCCTTTATCCCAAGGAGACCTCCAGCAACCCAGATTCCTCCACAGGATGCAGCAAAGCCTGCACCAGACCACTGCATCACTGCACAGGAGTTTAGTTAGGATTGGGTGACAGTGATGTCACTGAGTGAAACTGTGGAGAGTGAGGGCTGTTCTGAACTGCTTTCTTATTTCTTCACAACAGTTTTCTAGGCAAGCCGAGAGATCTCTGCTTGAGATGGGCTGGCTAAAAAACTGGAAGAAATGCTTTCACTTTGGCAATGGAAGGCTACATGTGGTTTGTTCATTTCAATATTATATGACACTTCCTGTTTTAAAAGTACCCAAGGCTAGGTGCAGTTAAATTTAAAATACAATGATAAATATACAGTAGTTTTCTGTATGACCTCCTCAGAGTCTGAACAGACCTAGGTCCAGATGACAGAGACTGTCTGAGAGACAGTCCTACAGGTAAGGTGTACCTGCTGCTCATATTTCACCAATCAAAATTTTTATTCTCTGAGCCTTTCCAGTTAGTTGTAAGCAATAAATAGCTGAGTTATTAGAAGTCTCACCTATATTGCTCCTCTAACATATCCAATAAGGATAAACTGCCACTGGGATGAAACAGCCAATTCAATGGATGTGCCTAGTCAAACTTTATTTCTTCTGCATATCTGTGTTTCACGTTTCACATATCACGTTTGAATTGGAGTATGTGGAATGATTTACTTGTTGTCAGAACCAATCCTTAGTATTAGTGGTTTATGATAGTTTTAGAGCTTGAACCTTCAGGATCAAGTATGTTATAATTTGGCATACTGTAGCTGAATTTGTATTTGCAGTACTTCTACACCAGCTTGGGGGGAAAAAAAACTCATAGGGAAGGAGAAACAGAGGCCTGGTTCATGTTGAGTCAGGGGTGGCACTTTATAGTGGAGGAATAATAATAATAATAATAATAATAATAATAATAATAATAATAATAATAATAATACAGGTATTTATATACCGCCTTTCTTGGTCTTTATTCAAAACTTTATTCAAGGCGGTTTACATAGGCAGGCTTATTAAATCCCCGTAGGCATTTTTACAATTTGAAAGAATGTTCTATCTTCCAAGAACCACAACATTCAGATGTTACTTTCTTGATCTGGTTTCACATTCTGGCCTCCATCCTCCCATGCTCAGAGCAGATGGAATAACTCGGCTCAGCTTGTCAGCTACTTCAAGATCGCACGGTGCTGGTGGCCTCGAACTGGCGACCTTCGGATGTTATCTTCAGGCAAATGGAGGCTTTACCCTCTAGACCAGACCTCCTGCCTTTCCTCCTGGAGGAAAGACACATACACCTTTTTCTCTCCCCCAAATTGGAGAAACAATAGGGTGCTCACATATTTGGCAGTTTTGATCCACAAAGCAGGTTATTTGTGCTGAAAGGGAGAGGCTTGCACTGTTTCTACACCCAATACTGATATGAGGTTGCTGGAGGTTTTATGGCAAAGTTATCTAAACTTACCAATGGTGGCCACTGGCAATAGTGCCTCACACCCTTCCCATTGTCAGTTGGGAGGAATCTGCAGCAGCTGGGGGTTTCAGGTGAATTGCCTGGCTGATTGGGCCTTCTGATGCGTGGGGACCTCAGCTTATGTGCAGGCTGGCTGATCCCTGCTTCCACTATGGTGTTACACCCCTGCACCCAGCTGAATATAGAAAGGAAGGAATACAGGTCAAATGGAGCAATGTCCTTCTTACTCAAAGCACAGTCTCCTAGCCTCCATTTCATTCAATATAAGAGCATGTCAACACAGGAAATTCCTGGACTCCTATAGCTGTGCCTTAGCGCATAAATAGATTAGCAGGAAGTAGAACCTGAAAAAATGAATGTATGATGGGTTTTTGCATGCTCACATTGCTATTTCCCCCACACAGACTGTTGCAGCCCACATTTCTCAACAATCACATATGGATACACCGTGGATCTGTGTGGGTTGTGCCATGTGGCATGGGGGAGCCAGAAACTTTGAATGAACACATTTACATATTGAAAAAGACAAAATATGACATTGAATTGAAAAATCTTATAGCAGAAATGATTTCAGCCACAATCCTAAACACACTTACCTTGGAAGAAGTTCTGTTAAACTCAGTGGGCCTTACTTCTGAGTAGACATGCCTAGGAGCACGCTGTTAGCCTTGTTGCTTGCCTAAAAATGTCCTTTTTGAATCTTGACACAATGGCTCAGGAGAATTGCAAGCACATACAGAAATGTTCAACAACATTAGAGGTTCCTCTCTTGCAGCTTGCAGAAGCCTAAATCAAGGATTTAAAACAAACAAAAAAAGAAACAAAAAATAATAAACTTTATTTATATCCCACACTTCTCTCTAAAGGGACCCAGAATTACCCAGAATATCCCTAAAAGCCTAACAGAATTAGTAAATAATAACTTGAAAGAGCTTCTGCATTTAATATTAAATTCTGAATTCTGCAAAATAATATTTTAAGGTATTTACATTTTGTTTGGAGGATTAGATTATTTTATGTAGCAATTTCCTGAATGGCACCCATTTTACTTTCTTTCTTTTTATTGAATAAAGGTTTGGGTACATGAACCAAATATACATGGGTTAAAGGTAATACAAAGGGGAAAATCATTGGGAATTCACAGAACTGTAGTTATTACCATTTTAAATCACCATCAGAAAAAAATTAATTACTACTTTCCTCCATTCTATAATGTCAATACCAATTTAACAAAACTTTCAATCTAATCTAGTCTATAGTTGTCATGAAAACTAATATATTTACTTTCGTCTATTTTGACTTGAATGACTTATAATCGTTTATCCATCTGTAAAACGATTCCATAATTGCTGTATTATTTCTATCTTACCATCCTTCAATCTTTCAGTTAAGACATCCATTTCAATAATTTCATATAATTTCTTAATCCACATATCTACTTTCTTAATTTTCTAGGATCAAACATTTGTCAAATGTCAGCTCTAGTAAACAGCTTGAGAATTCCATTGACACTGAAATGTCACACGTAGTGAAATTGGAAGAAAATTTCATGGTTTCTCTCAAGGCACAACATCTCAAAATGGTCAAAGTAAGCTAAATGAGTTTCGATAACATGGCCACATACAGTGGTATAGCTAAAGGATCTGGCTCCCAGGGGCACAAAAATTTTAATACCCTTGGGAGTTTTACCCAAGGGCCACGAGGCCCCCCCCCCCAAGGGCCTGATACCCAGACCACCTCCCGGACAGCCACCTGCCTTGGGATCCACCATCAGGGGGTGCGGATTGGCACCCTCTCAAGACATGATGCCCAGGGCAATGTTCCCTTTGCTACCCCCTTTAGCTACGCCATTTGTTGCATGTAAAACCAATACAGCCTAGCAGCGATCCCAACATTTTAACTGAAGATGAATAAAGTAGATATCCACAGTATTTTGCTATCTGCTAAAGCCTAGGTCTTGAATTCGGTAGTTGCCTTGCACCTTAAGGAACATAAGAACATAAGAAAAGCCCCACTGGATCAGGCCATAGGCCCATCTAGTCCAGCTTCCTGTATCTCACAGCAGCCCCACCAAATGCCCCAGGGAGCACATCTGATAACAAGAGACCTGCATCCTGGTGCCCACCCTTGCATCTGACATAGCCCATTTCTAAAATCAGGAGGTTGCACATACACATCATGGCCTGTAACCCACAATGGATTTTTCCTCCAGAAACTTATCCAATCCCCTTTTAAAGGCATCCAGGCCAGATGCCATCACCACATCCTGTGGCAAGGAGTTCCACAGACCAACCACATGCTGAGTAAATAAATATTTTCTTTTGTCTGTCCTAACTCTCCCAACACTCAGTTTTAGTGGAGGTCCCCTGGTTCTGGTGTTATGTGAGAGTTTAAAGAGCATCTCTCTATCCATTTTATCCTTCCCATGCATAATTTTGTATGTCTCAATCATGCCCCCACTCAGGCGCCTCTTTTCTAGGCTTTTCCAGAATTTCTTCTTAAGAAGAGATAGCTCTCTGTGAGACTCTTGAAAACCCTGCCTAGATCAGACAGAGATTCTTGGTACTGCCTTTGCCAAGTCTGTCTAAGTTTTATTGCGCTTATCCACAGCCTTAGTGATTGCTTTTCCTAAAGACCAGTTCTTAGTGAATTATGTTTCCAAAGATCCTGCTCATGTTACTTTACCACTGGGAGATTTGCTTCTCTGAGTCAAACAAAGACAGAGCTCGATGGACCTCAGGCTTTTCAAGTATGCCGAGCAATTAGTGACATTTACTAATTGTCTCTGTAGAGCAAACATCATGAAAAATGTGGAGTTTTACACTTCCACTCTTAATCTTCTGCCTTTGTTACATTCACTCCTGGTTTATAGGCCTCAGAGGAGGATAAATGATCAAGGCGTGCAATTTTATTGTTATTTGTTTTGCGGAGCAATACACGTACTCAGCACTAAGCAAAAGTTATTTTTCATGAAGAGTAGAGCGTTAAGACTTTTCAAGGTCAGGAAGCTTCAAGAAAAAGGGCATGCAATTGTAACTGGCTCATTACTGCCAACTCCCCTCTTTTAAACTCATTTTGCACATTGAGATAGCCTGGGGTGGGGTTCTCAGTAGCAGCTTCAGATACCTCAAGGAAGAGCTTCCGTTGAAACAGTTTTCCTGTTAGCTTCTTTAATTATGGCCCCAAATGATTCAAATTAAAAATAAGAAGGATCCCTCCACTCCAATTTCAGTCCTTGGATATCTACCACTCCTAAGATATCAAAACTCCTACTGAGCGATTCAAATTCATGCTTGAACCAGCACAGCTATCCCTGTACCAGCTCAGACTGTCACAAACATGCCATAAAGCATGTTTATAACTCAGTGATTTTCCACCTTTTTTGTCTCGCGGCACACTAGCAAGGCACTAAACTGGTCAAGGCACACCATTAGCTTTTTGACGGTAGACATAAGAACATAAGAACAGCCCCACTGGATCAGGCCATAGGCCCATCTAGTCCAGCTTCCTGTATCTCACAGCGGCCCACCAAACGCCCCAGGGAGCACACCAGATAACAAGAGACCTGCATCCTGGCGCCCTCCTTTGCATCTGACATAGCCCATTTCTAAAATCAGGAGGTTGCACATACACATCATGGCCTGTAACCCGCAATGGATTTTTCCTCCAGAAACTTGTCCAATCCCCTTTTAAAGGCATCCAGGTCAGATGCCGTCACCACAAACTGTGGCATGTGGAGTTCCACAGACCAACCTCACGCTGAGTAAAGAAATATTTTCTTTTGTCTGTCCTAACTCTCCCAGCACTCAATTTTAGTGGATGTCCCCTGGTTCTGGTGTTATGTGAGAGTGTAAAGAGCATCTCTTTATCCACTTTATCCTTCCCATGCATAATTTTGTATGTCTCAATCATGTCCCCCCTCAGGCATCTCTTTTCTAGGCTGAAGAGGCCCAAACGCTGTAGCCTTTCCTCATAAGGAAGGTGCCCCAGCCCAGCAATCATCTTAGTTGCTCTCTTTTGCACCTTTTCCATTTCCACTATATCCTTTTTGAGATGTAGCGACCAGAACTGGACACAATACTCCAGGTGTGGCCTTACCATCGATTTGTACAACGGCATTATAATATTAGCTGTTTTGTTCTCAATACCTTTTCTAATGATCCCAAACATACGAGAATTGGCCCTCTTTACTGCCGCCGCACATTGGGTCGACACTCATCAACTTGTCCACCACCACCCCAAGATCTCTCTCCTGAACTGTCACAGATAGCTCAGAACCCATCAGCCTATATGTGAAATTTTGATTTTTTTGCCCCAATGTGCATGACTTTACACTTACTTACATTGAAACGCATCTGCCATTTTGTTGCCCATTCTGCCAGTTTGGAGAGATCCTTCTGGAGCTCTTCGCAATCACTTCTGGTCTTCACCACTCGGTTTGGTATCATCTGCAAACTTAGCCACCTCACTGCCCAACCCTGTCTCCAGGTCATTTATGAAGAGGTTGAAGAGCACCAGTCCCAGGACAGATCCTGGGTACACTGTGCTGTCAATGGGGGCTCACATCCCCTAACGGTCCTATTGATAAATGACCCTCTCCCAAATTCCTGCGGCACACCTGGGGACTATTCGTGGCACACCAGTGTGCCACAGCACAGTGGTTGAAAATGGCTGTTGTAACTACTTGTGAACCGGCTGGGCTGGCACGAAGGCCTATGCTGGCTTGGCAGTACCACATTCAACCTCAGCTGTGGCTGGCACAGGTAAAGTCATACCAGGCTGCAAGGGGGCTGGGAGAGGATGATAGGAGGGCATGTTAGAGGTGGGGAGAGGATATTTTTGGGCAGGGGAGGGCAGAACGAGGGGAGGATCAACCTGGGAGGGGTGGGATCAGTGGCTGCAGCGCACTCGGCATTCAAACCCCCTTCCTGGGCTGGGCAGGCCTACATGGGGCTTCTCAGGTTTGTACCAGTAATATAGCAAACATGGATCTGAGGAGCCCCAAGGGGTGGCTAGGACTTTACCTCCAGCTGCCTCCTGAGCTGCACATGATATAGTGCAGACCATACCACCTGGCTGTGCCAGTGCAACCAGGATTAGGACTGTGCTAGTTACTCCAACTCAGTTTGTGTCCCCTATTTGGGTTTAACCCTACACAAAACCAGCATATGGTTATATGTGGTACCCCCGTATCTGCAGATTCTGTATCCATTGTTTTTGGTATCCACAGATCAGGTCTGCTGCCCCCTGTGCTCCCTCTAGGCTCTCCTAGCCAGAGGGTCTTCTAAGGTCCACAGAGGCCGCACACAGCTGCTTATGATAGCTGCAACCCTCAGCATGACAGAAAATAGCAAAAAACGCTACTTCCAGTTTTCAATTGAAATCCAGAAGCGACATTTTTCATGCCTTATAAGGAATTGGAAGACCTGTGGGGGGAGGGGGTGTGTGCAGTGGTTAACAACAGTTTCATTTAACTGTGGGGGGTTCTGGAATGGAACTCCCACAGATACTGTGCCACGCCTGTACATTTGTTTTTGATCCTTGTTACTTAGTGATGCTGAGGCCCTATGACTGTAGTAAATATAGACACAGGAGGTTTAGCTCCTCCTGTGATAATATAATACTAGTAATTCAAATATTGATTTATGATGTAGTTGTTATTGGCCGGAAAGACACATGCACGCATGTGCATGGCGCGCACACACAAACAGAGTTAAAACCAGACCACCCCCTTAGGAATAAATGTACTGTATACTAATCACACTAATTAATGGGCAGATATTTCCAGACTTTGACTTTCATTGAATAAGAGCTGTTATTTTGCCCGTGCTGTTCGTGATAAACATTTTCTGAATAGTAATATAATAATGAGGGATGCCGTGATTTGTATGCTTTTTGGGTCAGGCACTGTATCTTCATTAGACATGTATACCTTGTTTGCATAATGAAGCCCTGATTCATGAGTCTTGTCCCTCAGCAATTCCATTATACAAATAATAATCTCAACTCAAGTTGTAGCTACAGCACAGATTCATTTATCAAGATGGCCTGAGGTACTGAAGAAAAAAAAATACAGATTGTTAGAATTTCAGATAGGCATTAAATGTGTATTGTTGCTTATTTATGACATTTGTATCCCCCTCGAGGGAGGTCAGGGTAGCTTACTTAGAGTTATCCCATTTTATCATCATAATGAGCTTGCAAGATAAGTTAGACGGAGAGAAAGAGAGTTGTCCAAGGCAACTTAGTGCCATTTTTCATTGAAACTAGGAGGCTTGTGCTGCATCTTATACACCCATGGAGGGGGGTCAATAGCAGACATCTTTTTAGGGTAAGTGGAACTTTTGCCTCTGCTTTCCCTATGGGTCTCATCAGTTCTGTGCTAGCTATTTTGCTGGTGCTAGACCAAAAACTATGAAAGCAACAGAAAGGGCGAGGGATAGGATCTGGCCACATGCTTGTGCAGCTGAACCCCCCCTCCCTCCCCCATTCGGCCTCCATTCCCTCCCCCATCCCTCCCACTGTCTGCCACCACCACCACAGCCTTACCTGATGCCAGTGGACTGCACTGGTGACCTCATTGTGCTCGCCTGCGGCATCGGTGAGTGTGATGATGTCGCATGATGCACACTAGCATCCAAGCTAGGTCATGGAACCTGGCACTTCTGTTGGTAAGAACATACTTTCTGCTAGCAGAAACTGCCAGCAGGATTGGGCTGCACTGAACACAGAGGCTTATGTTGACTCTGTGCTATATGGAAGATAAGGCATCCAATTTACTATGGGAAGAAATCTCTGGCAGTTCCTTTCAAGTACGTCCCAATGAAATGAATGGGTGATTTATGAGAGCGCACCTGTCAGGATTGTGCCCTTGGTGTTTTTGTTTGTTTTTTCGAGAAGATTATGTAGTTTACATTAAAGTATTTTTAAACATTTGTAGAAAAATTCAAAAGTTGTAGCCAGAACAATTATTTAAAGCAGGGGTCTCCAAACCCCGGCCTGGGGGCCAGATGCGGCCCGCGAAGTGCCTCTGTCCGGCCCGCGGCCAGCCTCTGATCCCCTGAGAGCCTCTGGCCCAGTTGACCAAATACAACCAGAGTTGTGCTTGTGGGGTGGGGGAATGGGGGTTCATTTAAGTGTGTGTGCTTTATTTCTTGGGCTGTGTTGCTGCTTGGAGAAATCCTGGACATTTGAACCCATTCATTCATTTCAGTCATTCATCTAAGTTCCATCTCTAATGTATTTATTTAAATCTTATATTTAGTTTTTTTTTCCCGGCCCCTGACACCATGCCAGATATTTGAAGTGGCCCTTCGGCCGAAAAGTTTAGAGACCCCTGCTTTAAAGTGTTGGGAAAAACTAAGAAAAACCATTGTTTGTCAAGCTTTGACAAGCCAAAGTAGCTAATATTTGTTCCTTTCAGAAATACATCAGTATCTTTTCCCCTCCCACGTCAAGTAGGTCACATTTCAAGCATAAAAGAAGGACCATTCCTTCAAGGAGATTTGAGAAGCCCTAAACCATGGTAAATGTGATCACCAGGGCAATGTGAAAGAGAGGGAGAAAAAAAAAAACTTGCCAGAGTAGATATTGGGTAGTGCCAAACATCTGGTCTTTGAATCTCCCAAACATAGCTCCATTCACTTAGAAGGTGGTATCAAGTATTTCTTAAACATAAAGGGTGTCTCAGGAATCCCTGTTTTAACAGCACCTGATTGCCCTTTGCTCTTGTGTATTTTCTCTTTCCTGTATTTGATTTCAAATCTGCTTAAGAAAGCAAGAAATATGCTTAAGCGCAGTGGTTGTGAATTATTTGTTCAAACTCTTCATTCTTTAAACTAGATTATTTAAATAAAAAGTTGCTTAAAACAGTTTAGAACTAATTGCCCAGAAGTCAGTATGGATGTCAGCAATGCATTTAGTAAACGATGAACATACCGACATTGTATTTATGCTAATGTATAGGATAGTGAAGGGAAATTAGGGAGTTTTGTGAGTCCCTTGATGGAAGAAATAAAGTGGAATGCCAGAAAATTGGTTAATTAATAGAGGAGGAAGCCAGAAAGAATATGAGATGGATCCACACAGCATGGAATGGTGGAATTCTAATACTTAAACATTTCTCTCAAAAGTGGATCTACAATTTTAATCACATAAATATCACAACGGCATGGGATGTGTTTGGGATTTGAAGGAAAATGTCAGTGAGTCTGTTTTTAGTACCAGGCAGCTTATGGTATTAAATGATGAACTGTTAAATCCTCACACCCACATTAGAAGGCTATAAATTTTTCACCAACACAGAAGTTTCCATATAAAGAAGTAACATGTTTTATAAATGAAAATAAACCCACTTGATATAGTCCAGAAGGGTGGCAATATGAGTTTGCTACCAGAGAAAATACACATGAAACATACATGCCACAAGAAGTGCTGTTCTCACTCCACCCCACCCCACCCCATCTTGCATGGATGTATTTATCAGTGAAATGGTAGTGCACTGTATAGATCAGGGGTGTCCAAAGTTTTTGGCAGGAGGGCCACATCATCTCTCCGACATTGTGTTGGGGGCAGGAGAAAAAAAGAATTAAATTACATTTAAAATTTGAATAAATTTACATATGTTTACATAAATGTATATATTAAAGATGAACTTCTATGAATGAATGAAGGTCTTGCAATAACTCAAGGCCTATAAAAGGCCTTGCACAAAGTAAAGCTGGCCTTTCCTTTGCTGCCACTACTGCATCACAGATGTGAAACAGCGAGCAGTGGAGGAAGCTCTCATCCCACAGTTCATGCAAGAGGTCAAACAGTCACCCTCATGCTGAGAACAGTTGTCGGGCCAGTGTGGGCTCCAGCAAATCTCTGGAGGGCCAGAGGCTCATTGGAGACTGGGGGCTCCCTGAGGGCCGCATTGGGAGACTGCCGGGGTTTGGGCAGCCTTGATATAGATAAAAGAGTGGGCAGGAAGAATTGGATTTTTCAAATTAAGTTCATTCAGCTATGTCTTGCTGAGCGGTTCCAGATACACCGTATATTAAGGGCTGCATCAAATATTTCCACTCCCACATTGCACCACTAGACAATTCTTCCATATGTTTGTACTTGGATAACCCAATGCTATCTCCCCGCGTGGTGATGCAGCGACGCCAATGTGGCATCCGCTTAATCTAGTGGAGAAATTGTGGCCTCTGTAGACCTCCTTGAGGTGAAGGAACATTTGTTCCCTTTCTCCAGGGTATGCTCCTGCTGCTGGGTCAACTTGGACCTGCTCCAGCGATATCACTGGTGCAAGGCCATGTGGATCCATGACTGTGGACTGGGCCCAGGAAGGGGATTAGGATTCAGTAGGCACTGCTTCTGCAGAATCCACCTCCTTCCAATCCCCTACAGTTTTACCTGCAGTGGTGGGTGCTCTCAGTCTGTCTTTGCATGGATCTAGCTGCTCGCCATTTCCAGGGAGTGGCCAGCCAGGGCACTCCATTATGTTGTATTTGTGACAGCCAAAACACATGTTCTGGCAGTATAACTTGGGAATAGAATTTGGCTGTAACAGCTTGATCCTATTCTCCCCCCCCCCCAGCTTGTGCTACATCCTACAGGTTAAGGGAATGCACCTTCTGGGTAAGGCAGGGGTCAGCAACCCGCGGCTCTAAAGCCGCATGCAGCTCTTTCAGCTGTCTGCTGCGGCTCCTCCGGGTGAAAGTGGCAAAGGGGGTGACAGGAGGCACCTGTGTTGGGAGGGCAGGCTGCTTCCCTCCTCTCCCTTCATCCCCACCTGCCCCGCATTAGTTTCCCTTTTCAATTTTGCCCGCTCTGCAGGCTTAAGCTCCCTGTTTTTCCCTTCCCCAACTCTCCAGCAGGACGCCCTCCTCCTCAGCCATTGCGAGCCCTTGCAGCCCGCCTTTTCCTGAGCAGGTCCCCACTCAGTGCAAGGAGAGGCTTTTCCTCCACAGCTGAGGAGACATCCTGTGTGTCTACTCATTAGTAAGCCCCATTACAGCGGATGAAGCTTACTCCCAGGAAAGGGTGCCTGGGATGGCAGCCTTGGAGCCTGCTCCTATGCGTGTCTCCTCAGTTGTAAGCCCCACTACAGTGGATGAAGCTTACTCCCAGGAAAGGGTGCCTGGAATTGCTGCCTTGGGGCCTGCTCCCATGCATGTCTACTCAGTTGTAAGCCCCATTACAGCGAATAAGGCTTACTCCCAGGAAAGGGTGCCTGGGATGCCAGCCTTGGAACCTGCTCAAGGCCAAGCGCAAGGATGGGTGAGTGGGAGCCTGCGCCCGGCAGGTCTGTAGTGCCTGGGCTGTAAGCCCCACTGTAGTCCCTGGGCTACTCCCAGGAAGGTGTGGAGGGCTGTAGCCTCAGCCCCCTCCTGTGCAGGTCTACTCACAAGTAAGCCCCGCTGTAGTCTCTGGGCTACTCCCAGGAAGGTGTGGAGGGCTCTAGCTTCAGCCCCCTCCTGTGCAGGTCTACTCACAAGTAGTCAGTGAGGCTTCCTTCCAGGAAAGTGTGGAGAGGACTGCAACCTGAGAGCTCCAACCAACTTCTCTGCTCAGAAGTCCCATTGTAGTCAATGGTGCTTACTCCCAGGATAGTGTGGAGAGGGTTGCAGCCTGAGTGAGGGAGGACAGGCAGGCAAGCAGGGCAGAAGCTGGCCTGTGGCTGCCCCCCTTCTTTTCTTCCCCACCTCTGGAGTCTGTGTCCTTTTTTCCTTGCAGCAGGATGCCTCTGGAAGGTGGGAGGAGTTCTTTAGTATCCATGTAAGATAAGCAGATGTCATAACTGCCATATGTATTGGAATCCTGGAAGATCTGCTGAGGAGGTACATGTGGTGTCAGCAGTGGCCCCTTTAAGGGTAAGGCCTGGGCATCCAGCAGAGTGTGCTGCACAGCTGCAACCACTTGAAGGCAATAGGGCCCTCAGGGATATAAGGAGCACCTGAGGCAGGAAGGGGGTGTGGGTTGGAGATGGAGTGTAGGCTGGAGATGAGACTGACTGGGCTTATTGACTTGGACTGACTGGCTGACTTTGGAATCTGACCTTGGACTGTGACTTGGCTTATTGACTTTGGACTCTGCCCTGGATACTCTGACTGACTTTGTGACTAACAGACTGCTGGAGACACTGGAGTTTGGTGTGTGGCTGCTGTGCCCAAGACCTGCTGAGGACCCAGGGTCTGCTGTAGTGGTGGGAGGCTGCTGGCAGGAGAAAGGATCTCTGCAGGTTGACCAGGCGAGCTACCCTGGAGGTGGGGTCCAGCAGGATTGCAGGGCAGAATCAGGGTCATTTGTTGGGGGAAAGAAGAGGAGCTAAAGTGGGCATAATTCTCCAGGCAGAGAATGGCCTTGGAATCAGGCAAAGCACCATAGAGGACCAGGCATTTGATAACACAGGACAAGAATGTATGACAAAACTAACTAAAAGCTACAAGAGGGGGCTACATTATAAAAATGGGACCTATAAGAGCATAAAGCATAAAAAACCCCTATATATGCAGTGTTATCTTCATTTTAGATGTCAAAAGGGTTTTGTGGCTCCTGAGGTGTTTTTTTCTCTGGAAAATGGGTCCAAATGGCTCTTTGAGTGTTTAAGGTTGCCTACCCCTGGGGTAAGGGAACATTTGTGCAGAGGGGTCTACTTAGATCTGTGCCAGCAAAATTGCTGGTGCAGGCTGCATGGATCCAGGCTGTAGGATTGGGTCTGGAAAGGGATTTGGATTTGGATTCTGCTGCCACCAAACTTGCCCCCTTCCTGGATCTGATCTGCTTTTCTCCCCACCTCTGTTTCTGTCCCATTCCACCCTCCCTTGCCCCCATTTTGCACCCTGTCCTGCCTCCCTGCCAACCTACCTGGGCCAGTGGGTTTGATAAAGTCAGTGCGTGCACAGGGGCACTCTGGCAGCACAGAGATATCTTTGGAAAAGTTATATTTATGGTTGTTGTAAGGTTATAAGGAACACTTGTTCTACCAGTGGAATCGCACAATAGGTTTGGGCTGTAAAAGTGACATCAAAAACCTTCTGTCCCTGTGATCACATGTAGCCTTCCATACTAGTACAGCACTTCCCTAGGAGCTGCTGTATTGGTGTATGGATACTGCATCTGTGGGTGCACATTCTAAGAAATGTGTAGATATTATTGCTACATCTTGGATGCTGCAAGAGGAAGAGGTTTTTGGTGGTCATGTGCCAGTAACATTTGATTTAGCCTTAATTCAAGCCTAATTATGGGGTCGTCCCTTTTGATAGACCTTCCACAGGCTAGTTATGAAGAACTTCCTGGGTTTCAGTCTAAAATATATATTTATTCATCCATTATTTGTTATCCCTTGTTCTATGTTACGTAACCCCTTCCTGAAGACTGCAGCCACAAGACAGCCATAAGACAGATAAGATAGAAGATTGCTGTGTCATCTCTTAGCTATGCTATATGTTTTAACTGCTTTTCCTTTCTTCCCAGATATTTTCCCACCCACCTAATTGCTATTCTCTTCTCTCAGCTTCCTTCAGATTGTCTTAATTGCTCTGATATTGATATGCCCATAACTGAATATCGGCTTTGTATGAGTGCAATGGAAAGAGGCTATAAGCTCTCTGCTTTTTTGATGGGATGCCTTTGCTTCTAAAGCCTAAAATTGCACTGACCTTTGCAGCAACTGCACTGCATGGCAAAGTCATAGATTATTTTATCTTCCAGTATAATCTCGAATAGTCTTTTAGCATTACTTGAATTGCTATATAGGGTCTTGGGTAATTAGCCTCACCTTAATTGCAATGCTTATGTTGAAGCTGGTTTTCATTTCATTATTTATGGCTCACAATGGTAATACCTATTATATTTCAAAACACATTTGCCTTCAACATGGATTCTTTGTCAAGTCATTTAAATATTTTCCTCTCCCTTCCGCACAATATTAGCCAAAAATGTCCAGAGAAAATGTAGTACTAGTTTTCTGATGCTCTTGTGTTGCACGGCCATTTGCTTTCCTTTGGAAAGAAGGCATACTTGTTTCTTCCCCAGTAAACTTTTTCTAAAACTTTGAAACAAAACCCCTCGAAAGAAAATAGTATTTATAGGTGAGTGGATAAATGCATATGGTAAACAAGGTTTTGAAAAGTTCTAAAATGGAAAAAGCGCCTTTGAATTAGAGAAATGGTTCAAGGGCTGGGGTGATCATAGAGAACTTGCAAGGCATTTGTTGAAACATAAACAAAAGACTTCATGCCCATTAAGTAAGAGCAGATGTGAATCAATGTGCAGAGAGGCAGATGTGGTCCAATCACCTTACCTGACCCTTAGCTATTGGTTTTGGAATGATAAAGGTATTATCTTGCTGAAGTGGGAAGTGGTCAGGAAGTAGGGATGGTGAATTTCATTATTAAGACTCATGTCTGCCTTTCCCCCTATAACTTTTCTCTTAGTGTTCAAGTTATTTGGTATACATCACACAATGAACGTGAGACGGTACAAGTCATTTATGGCACCCCAGTATACAAATCAGGTGACAAGTGTTTAGACTGAAAACTGTTGGCAACCTTCAGTCTCGAAAGACTATGGTATCGTGCTCTGAATGGTGGTTCTGGAACAGCGTCTAGTGTGGCTGAAAAGGCCAATTCGGGAGTGACAATCCCTTCCACACTGGGAGCAAGTGCAGTCTGTCCCTGGTCTGTCTCCCTGGCTATGGGCCTTCCTTCTTTGCCTCTTTGCCTCAGACTATTGGCCAAGTGTCTCTTCAAACTGGGAAAGGCCATGCTGCACAGCCTGCCTCCAAGCGGGCCGCTCAGAGGCCAGGATTTCCCACCTGTTGAGGTGCACTCCTAAGGCCTTCAGATCCCTCTTGCAGATGTCCTTGTATCGCAGCTGTGGTCTACCTGTAGGGCGCTTTCCTTGCACGAGTTCTCCATAGAGGAGATCCTTTGGGATCCGGCCATCATCCATTCTCACAACATGACCGAGCCAACGCAGGTGTCTCTGTTTCAGCAGTGCATACATGCTAGGGATTCCAGCACGTTCCAAGACTGTGTTGTTTGGAACTTTGTCCTGCCAGGTGATGCCGAGGATGCGTCGGAGGCAGCGCATGTGGAAAGCGTTCAGTTTCCTCTCCTGTTGTGAGCGAAGAGTCCATGACTCGCTGCAGTACAGAAGTGTACTCAGGACGCAAGCTCTATAGACCTGGATCTTGGTATGTTCCGTCAGCTTCTTGTTGGACCAGACTCTCTTTGTGAGTCTGGAAAACGTGGTAGCTGCTTTACCGATGCGCTTGTTTAGCTCGGTATCAAGAGAAAGATTGTTGGAGATTGTTGAGCCAAGGTACACAAAGTCATGGACAACCTCCAGTTCATGCTCAGAGATTGTAATGCAGGGAGGTGAGTCCACATCCTGAACCATGACCTGTGTTTTCTTCAGGCTGATTGTCAGTTCAAAATCTTGGCAGGCCTTGCTAAAACGATCCATGAGCTGCTGGAGATCTTTGGCAGAGTGGGTAGTGACAGCTGCATCGTCGGTAAAGAGGAAGTCACTCAGACATTTCAGCTGGACTTTGGACTTTGCTCTCAGTCTGGAGTGGTTGAGACTGAAAATCCACCCTTAAAGAACTGCACTAACAAAACAAAGGGTGCAGTCCTAACCAACTTTCCAACACTGACATATGTGCCAATGGCCCAAATCCTAACCAACTTTCCAGCACAGGCATAGCTGTGCCAATGGGGCATATACTGCATCCTGCAGTTGGGTGGCAATCACGGAGGCCTCCTCAAAGTAAGGAAATGTTTGTTCCCTTACCTCAGAGCTGCATTGCTCTTATGACAATGCAGGAAAGTGGGTTAGGATTGCGCCCAATGTGGCATGCAGTGCATCTTGCAGTGAGGAGTCAGTCAAGGGGGCCTCCTCAAGGTAAGGGCATGTTTATAATGTTACTTTGGGGCTGCAGTGTGGCTAGGCCAGTGCTGGAAAGTTGGTTAGGATTGCACCCAAAACACCTCTGCACTGTCTTGTGGCTCACTCAAGAAGATCATCTCAGAGACTTCTCACTTATTTTGTTCCATGTAGATTCTAATGTATGCATTGCTACTCTACAACAGGATCAAGAATGCTGGTGATATCACCAGTGAAGGAAAGCTGTATACTGTTCAAAACTCTAACCAAATATTTTCTTTACATGCCAAGGCAAAGGTAGTTGTTCAAACACTTATTTTCCAACTAAATTTTTTTTTAAAACCAGGCTTCGGCATTAGATGTATTCCAAATGCATGTCAGCCTTCTCCACATCTCTCAGAACATATAAACATTCTGGACATAGCTATCCTTTTATGGTGTGATCAATTGATGTCACTGGCGTTGCCTTCCTCTGTGCATTTGGGACTAGGAGCCATCCACCAGTCTCGTTTCTAAGATTTGTGTATGAATATCAATGCTTGAATGGTAGAGCAGACTACATAAGATTTATGACTGGTTTACATAGAAGGATGCTCTGAAAGACTGCCAGAACTGGATTTTGATTCTAATGCTGGGTTTTTCTGGAGCTTGAAGTCTAATCCTAAGCAAATATTGAAGTATCCAGTTGATGTTTCAAACGTTATTGGATTTGGGTGAGCAGGTGCTTTTCATCCCAGCTACCTCCTCCTCTATGTTTTCAGTGAAATTTCTGGAATGTTTCTGCTGTGCAGCATACTTAGTGTTTTCCACTAAATGGTCAATTGTATAAGTGTTGTCTCCAAAACCTATGCTTAGAGACCCCACTTAGATTCACGTATGTGAAGTTGCAATCATGAATGAGATAGAGTTCAGTGGCATCGCTAGGGGGGGTGCACGGGGTGTGGGCCACACCAGGTGATGCTCATGGGGGGGTGACACCACTACTGGCCAAAATCTTTTAAATCTTGGTATTTTTTAGTAATCCCATGTTATATATCACTGGATATGTACTTTCATGCAGAATGCCATGAAACAAACCATGTTGAAATATCTCTATTCTATCAAAAGTTATAGCCAAAAACCTGTGGGACGGGATAATGGTGTATCACTGTTACTCTGCCCAATTGCACAGGAGGAGGTTCATCATGGGGGGTGACTTGCTGGCCTCCCGCACGAGGTGATGCAAACCCTAGTGACGCCACTGCTAGAATTAACTCAGATTTAGAAATGGTTACTATAATCTGTTTGTACCCATATCCTAACTAGTATCCATATCAATTTGTAGCCATATCCTAGTATAATCTATCTAGGCATTCCACACAATATATATTGGGGCTTAATGAATAGAGCACTTCCTCTCAAATCCCTTATTCATATGCTAACTGAAATCTGCCCAAATCCTACCCACACACTGCATCACACAAACTTGTCAATGCCTTCATTGACTTATGAACCCTCCTCCCACTCGAAGAAGGAAGGAAGTTTTGTAGAAAGAAGCTCAGAAATAATTGGAGAATTGTTTGATTGGAATTATTTGTGCGAATTTCTTGAACTTTCTCTGTTGCGAGCACAGTTTAACTAATTTAAATTTTCAGATTAGAAAATAGGAAGCAGCATACTGCAAAGAACGTGAGAGTCAAATGATAAAGCAATAAAAATAGTAACGCAATAAAAAAATAGTACCTATGAAACACACATTTGCTTCTTTATTGACAGCTTTTGACAATGGCATATTTCAGATCCATACAAATGCAGCCAAGGCCCTTATCCAGAGTCTCTGATGTCCAGCTGTGAACAGCTGCATGCCAGGACCTCTCTCCCAAGCAGATGCTTAGCGCTGTCAGTACTGACAGTACTCATCAACCACTCGCCATTCCCAAATGGCTGATTGGCCTTGTTGGAGCTAACAACAACTATTTCTCTGGCTTGCCCATAGTTGCAATCTAGTAAGGAGCTTTATGAGCAGCCCAGAATGCTGGTAGTGTCATTTCCCCCACCCCACACTGTATGTTTTTGTATTTGAAGGGTCCAGCTTGAAAGCATGGATTCTGGATCTTGCGAGATCAGGCTGTATTGTCAATTTATAAATCAAAGTGGGAAAAATGAAACACACAACTCCTTTCAGATCACACAGTTGTTTCTGGGTTTTTGAAGCAAAGTTATTTATTGAAACACTCGTTATCGATCAGGGTATTTTTTTTTTTTGGGTTGTGTGTACTTTTGAAATCAATATCTACCAAGAAATTTTATTTTGCTACTTCTAACTATAGAAAATGAAATGTGATATTATTTGCTATCTTCCTAGTTCATAATCTTGTCAGTCTTCGCAAGTACTTAAAATTATTCATTTGACTTATCAGAACTTGCCCGTGCTATGTGTATTCACAATCTTATGTGAATTCTCTCAAAATTCCTCACTGTCCGATGCTAGTAACCTATCAGCAGTTCATTTCTGTATATGCATTTATTTTATTTATTTAAGGGATTTTATCCCACTTTTCCTATCCTAAAAAAGTAGCCCAAAGAAGCTCCAAGAGTGAAAAACAGAAAATAAATATATACCGACCGTGAGCGAGTTGCATTTTTACTCTCATTCATAGCTGACAGGTTGATACTGTACTGTTAAAGTTTTCAACTTGTTGATAAGCCCCAGAAAATGCTTCATAATCAAATCTTCTGTGTAGTTATGACAGCTGCCACAGAAATGGGGTTTGGAAAAACAATGTGTGATTTAGATACAGTGCTTCATGAGGAATCCGAAATTGTTTTTAAGGAGGCCGATTCCCTGGTGGTCACTGAATATTGCATCTCATGCCTCCAAAAAATCCTGTGCTTTCAGAGTGAAAATCTCTCAGGAGTAAAGTAGAAGGATTTTGACCAAGGATTTCAGCTGTTTCAGGGCCCAATCCTATGGACCGTTAGTTCCAGTGCTGAGGTCTAGCACCAGTGCTAGGTGTCATAAATACTATGTCATAAAGCATGTTTGCCAGCACCATGAGAGGAGGTGGATGCAGTGCAGCTGCTCAGAGGTGAGAGATAGTGCAGGCTTACAGGGTGGGGGGGAAGAAGACGTTCTGGGAGGTGGTGCGGGCTTACAGGGAGTGGGAGGCGTTCTGGGGCAGAGGGTGGGTGAGGCAGGAGGAGGAACGAGCCTAGGAAGGGGGTGGAACTGGTGGAGGCTGAGAAGTTCAACACTTTTGTCAGGGTTGTCAAGTCTGCACGAGCAAAAGAGCAGGTGCAGACATGAGAAACCCTGATTCTCGGGGCTCCAGGAAGGATAGAATTGGGTTGTAAGTTTGCTGGGAGGACAGAAACATCTGATCAAGGGGCAAAGCAAAATGGTGGGGCGGAGAGGTAAGCTGAGTATATTTGCTGAATACATTTACATGTACAGAACAGCCAATGAGTGCATTGAATGTGGGGGGTGGAGTCTGTCACCACAATCTCCCTCCCCACTCCATGTATTTTTAAGTCATACTTTTCATACCTAATGACCTTGACATAGCCTTTGTCTTTCTTGCACAACTCTCTTGCAGTTGAGTGCATTGTTGAGTAGTTTTGATTCTTTTTTCACATTTCCTAATGTAATATATGTTAGCTAAGGCTCTGAAGACTCTGATAAACATACAATGAATAGTTACAGTGATATTAACTATATGAAGTACGCTAATAAAAAAATAGGATCTGTAAAGATGGCACTGGCTTACATTAGCCTATGACAAAATAAACTGGGATGCGATGGTACCAAAATAAGAGAAGGCAGTTTAATAAACATTGAGTGACTATATGGGAGACACCCTCACTGAATGGAGAAAAAATGGTAATGTGTGAAAAGCACAATACCAAGGAGATAATGTAGTCATCATCAATTAAATAAGCATATGCCCTATAGAGATGGATAGTATGGTACTTAGGCTAATATATCTCCAGCCATTTACATAATTATGTGCATGGCTATTCTCCAAGTATGCAGAAGAAATGAGGTAAAAAACAAACATTCAGAGGAAATATCAAACATGAACACTGCATTCTTAGAAAGTGAATTGATGGGTTTCTTTGACTGCCAGTACAGATCCACTTCCATGAGTGCCCCAAGAGCCAATAGGGCTGAGGCATGGTACCGGGACTGATGGGGCTGTATTAATTTTGCCAGGCTCCATCAGACATGCACATTGCAAAAGCCATGAACTAATAGAAATCCTTCCGTGATGGTGATGGGTTAGTATAGTTGTTCCCAAGCTTTTCAGCACTGTGGCCCACCTTGTCCTCTGTGGTAGGTTGTGATACAATGCCCCTGGTGGTGCCAGAATATGTTATTTGAAGACCCGGGAAGCCTTTTCCAGGTTGCATCGAGCCAATGACCCACTCTATTGACCTGCATGGGTCTCGGAATGGCCCACAGAAGCAACTAGAAGTGACTTCTGGTCAAACTGGAAGTTGTGACTGCAAACCAGAAATTGCTTCCATTGCCCCAATTGGTCTTCTTGGATCAGAGCTATTTTGGGGTTGGGATCCTAGTGCACACTGGTGCTGCTGGAATCCACCGCCTCCTTCCCCTGTTCTTCCTCCCTCCCACCCCTCCATGCTCAGAAACCCCCTCCCCCTCCAGTCTGCCAATGCCCTGTGTCTGGCACGGACTTTGCTGCTGGAGATAGCTAGCTGTGGCAGTGGGTCTCCAGCATTGCCACTGTTTGCAGCAGTGATGCATATGAAGCAGAGGTCACCAAAGATCCACATTCAGAGAGGAAGCAAATAACTTTTAATTAGACTCCAATCTCAAGACATTATTGCACGGGATGACCCACAGGTATTCAAAGATGCTCCAGGATGCATGTTACCTTTGGTGTGGCAACGTTAAGATTCACAGTTGCTGATTGGCTGATGGAACCCTGAGATTGTTAATTGGTAATAAGGATTGCTAATTGTAGTCATGGGATTCACACACTTGATACTTAGCTCTCTTTAAACTTTGTGATCACTGAAATAATGTCCTCAGGAACCAAATGCATCATACATTTGCTTAAGCACCTGAAGTGTTCTGACATGCCCTGATATCCAGTATGTGTTGTCATGCAGCTTTAAATAAGTGGGTGACATTTCATAAAAGTGTTTTCAAGAACTCAAGCATATTTGCACAAGAGAGAGCGGCGCTTCTGTCTATTAAATTACAGCAAATTATATTCAATTACCATTTCCATTGTCAAGTATTTTATTGTATGCCAAATTGTCAGGAATTTAAAAGCAAAGAACTGTCAATACCTCAGTAAATGTTCATGGAATGAGTGAGAAATTAGACGTTGGTGTGAAAGGGCATCCTCCCAGAGTGAGAATCTCTTCCTTGTTTATGCATTCTGGGAAGAGGTCTTTCCAGGGGTGGGTCAAACATGAAAATTGGTCACTTATTTTCCCTACATGATCCCTCCATGGGTAGTGGGCTGTGTGCCAGCAAGCAGTTCCACAATCACAGCGAACAGTACCGCTTAAAAGCACAGGTACAGGATTGTGCATTTCAGTGCATAAAAAATACTTTTTTATGTACATGGACAGCTAGGACTTATTTATTTATTTATTTATTTATTTAAAGCATGCACCCCTCCGCACAAATTGCCCTGCCTTTCAGCCAACAAGGCTCCCAAATCAGTTTCACATAAATCAAACAATGCGAAATCATTGAAAAGGTTGAGAGGCTCCGCCTTGCTTACTTGCGTCATCTCCTCCTCCACAGGAGGCAATTGGCATTTGTGAGATGGGAAGGGCACAGCCCAAGCTTAAAGAGGAACCCACAGGTGGAGCTGGCAACTGTAGCTCTTTGCCTTGCTGACTTTCCTTCTTCTCCTGGGGCAGGTGGTGCTGAAGCACATTTGTTCTCCTTGACATGCTAGCTTTCAGGGATGCTCTTCAAATATGTGTGTGCACATTTCTGAACTATATCACTTCAGACTGTTGATATGGAGAAGTATCTCCATATCAACAGTCTGAAGTGATATAGTTCAGGAAGGGCCACTGTAACGTGGATCAGATTTTGAAATGAGCAGTTCCAGGTTCATTGATTTATGGCTCAAATCTCTCTGGGCCGGATGTCATTGCAGTGCCTCTTTTTCTGCCGCAAAGCAGTCAGTGCCAGATGTAAAAGGCACTCCAACAGCACACTACTAAGAGCATTGCTAGGTATGCGGTGCCTTTCTACCCATGTCATCAGCTCTCCCACCGCCCACTGAAGCAGGTAAGTCAGTGGAGTAGACAGGAGGGATGGGGGATGGTGGAATGGGGCAGGCAGATTGCAAAACTGGCTTGGGAGGGTGGTGTAGTGGGGGCTGGGAGGCTGTAGGAGGGGGTGGATCCAGTGGTGATAGTGAGCATCTGTTCCTATCGCCCTTTCCTTCAGCCTCCTATTCCTCTTTCTCTCCTTGAACTTGTGCAAGCGAAATTGCTTGTGCAGGTTTAAGGAAACCCATTGGGGATCAGGAGGCTTACAGAAGTGTAAGGGGATTTAAATTTTGCCTATGAAGCGTCCTGATTAACCCACCCCCAAGCTGGATACAGTGTGCTCATTTTTGGCATGGCTGCACCAGCGGGCGAAGGGGGATAGGATAGGGCTCTTAACCTGTTTTAGATGTCACCTAATGACTGTGTCAAGATCTCATTAATAAATGTAGTTAGGATTTATCCAAAGTGTGGGATCTCTCTTGACCATCATGCTCTCTGCCAGGTGTCCTGAAATGTCATGTAATTCTGAGTGCCAAGATGAAAGGGAAAGACAGTGATGAGGTTGGTCTTGTGAAGAAATAGCAACTACTGACAGCAAAGTCAGTGAGACAGTAACAAAGAGAGGAGTTCATCTAACCCATTTACCTTTAGGCAAAATTCAGATTGAGTAAACTGAAAAAAGCACCATCTGTCTTGGTTCCATCACACCCTTACTTAAACATAGCTTTTGTTGTAAGATATTATAAGACATGGACAGTTTTAGCATGTCGTTTTGCATCACATTGAGCTACATCTCAGCCTCTTCATCTGTAAAATGGCACTGCATGTCATCAGTGACAGGATCTTTGGTTTATCAAAAGCTGAAGTTCTGGTATTTGCATGGTTTTGAATAAGAGTTGTCGCTGTTAGACTCTCTGCTGAAGTTAATGGGACTAGCATTTTGCAACTAAATAGGAAAACCTGGGTTCCAGGCATATACAGAAAGAATGGGTGTCATTCTCACTTGGGGAGATAATGCAGGGTTTAACGTGTTAAAATTTCATAGCCATGCACCCCTCAGCACAAATTGCTCTGTTGGAACATCTCTCTGTACAAATGGTCCACATGACATCAGGGATGGAGCCACATGACGAAAAGAACACCCAACCAAGCTAGTTAGAGTTGTTGGTTTTTGCCTGTGATTTGCATGCTCAAGTCAGTCACCTCTGGCTATAATTGGAGATGCACTAAATCAGGCATTACTTCCTCCCTGCAGATTTTTGCTGCTCTTGGGAAATCCATCCCAGGTCTGAACAGGGTTTTGAGAAGCTCATTAGGAATACGTGACCATCTTGTATAATTCATCCTGCTTTTACTTTCTGGATTGGTTACTATTCCCCATTCTGTTCCTGCACTCTCCACAAACCACTTCTCCATGGTTTCTACAATCCTCCTTGTGGCATATCCTGTTATCTCCAGCTTGTGGGGATCAGAAATCCAGGGACTCACTGGCTAATGCATCCACCTTGAAAAGAGAGACTTGATGAGCTCTTTAACATTTTATGTACTGTACTTCCACTGCAATCTCAGGGCAGTTTACAAAAACACCATAAAAACAAAAGCAACCACAATTACTACAATTAAAACATCAATAAAACCGGATGCTAAAAGGTATGCTATCTTTAAAGATCTTCGTGAATTAAAAAAAGCTCTTTGCTTGATACCAGAAAGTGCCTTTGACAATTTCTGGATGTCATGTTCCCTGACATTGGGGTTTGAGGCATCTGGGGATTATTAAATAGCACCATAGAATTAAAGAGGACTGTTTGCTGCTATTGTCTGCTCCCCACTGCGTCTGGTCTGTCTTTCTGTTGGGTCCAGAGCCCCTGGCTGGTTTACCAGACTGAAGTCAGAGCAACAACAGACTATTTTCTTCCTTCCCTGAAGCAGCAATTTGTCAAAATTGTCAAAGCACATATTCAATTTTTTGATAATCGACAAGGTACATGGAACTGCCGGCCATGGGCTTACATCCTCCAGTGGCCCTACTAATATGTATCCCTCCCCCAAACTCATGCAGCACCCCTGCAGACCATTTGTGGCACATCAATGTGCCACAGGACGGAGGTTGGAAATTGCGGAGTCATTTTTCAAATTCTGTTGTTGCCGTGCTCGCCACCATCACCTGGTGAGCCAACCAGGGACCCAGATCCCAACAGGAATGTTGACCAGGGAGTGGCAGGAAACAGAAGACAGCAGAAGGTGTGAGTTCTCCTGTTGCACAGGTGCAGGGTCATCCTAAGACGGGAGTTCAACATCATAGCAGTGGGACTCATAGGGCCCCCTGGAGTTCCTCTGCCAGGAGGAGAGGATCATGGTCTGGTGAGTTGAAACAATTTCTATTCTTGCAGGCTGGCTACAATTTTCCCTGTTGCTGTGCCCTGTGGATCCAGCTCCCAAGGGTGGCCCAGTCAATCTCTTGTTGGGCTCTTCTGGGTTGTCCTCCAATGGACCACCACTGGAATCCTTTGGCCAGTCTCCAATATGCTCATCTCTCTCCACAAGGCCAGTACCACCTGCCTCCTTCTACTTTCAGACTAATGCAAGGCCTGGTTGCTTGCCCCATGGGTTCTGTTGCCAAGTCCTGTAGGTGTGCCCCCATACCCCCTGCCCAGGGGCTCCCTTCTGCACACTATTCCACAAAAAGATCCCAATCAGCAGCATGGCCAAGGAAGCTGTGGTGTGTCAGGGGTTGCCCTTTAAACAAGGGATACCTTTCTGGGGGTGGCTTTCTCCTTTTTGATGCTGCAACCCCCCTACTTCCTGTCTCGCCTGTGTTTCAGACAGCAGTCTCTCTCTGCTCCCTCTCTAGCCCCATTAAATTTCTAAGCGGCTCAGATGTGCTTACTTAGATGGAGAATTGCTGTCACAAGGCTCTGCAGCCCCTGGTGTAGTTCCTGATAAGATTGTGTTGAGAGCCCCTGGTATAGCTGCTGCCATTGAGGGGGTGGCACATTTGCACCACCACACATAAGTGTAGTGGCAGCAGTAAAGAAAGATTGTCACACATTCCCAGACACAATGTATAGGTGGTGCATACACAAGCTTTCCAAAGCAATGGGGGGCCCTTCAAAGGCTTTGCCCCAGGGCCCTGCAAAAGTTGGGGGGTGACTTTTTTTCTTTATGCTGATGAGACAGTGTTCCCAATATCCAGTGCCCATAAGTAATTTGGCATATACCGTAATTCATTTTGAGCTAACTGTAGTTTCTGGACAGAATTCCAAGGAAGCCCTGCAAACTGTACATTATAGAAGTCAATCTTAGAAGCTACCAGAATGTGGACAACCATGATCAGGCTATCAGAGTCTAGAAAGCACTACAGTTGTTGTGTCAACCTAATGAATGTTACAGAGGCCATCTTGGGCCCCTAGTAACAAAGCTGGACCTAGAAGACCTCTAAACTACAAACAATGTCTTGGGAGAGGGTGCAACCCCATCCAGAACAGGATGAACATCATCACCCTGAAAAAATGATCTATCTACCTGCAGAAGCTCCAGCTTGTTGGGACTGAGCTAATGGGCTGGATTGACCCTCATTCAACCCATTACTGACTCTAGACAGTGATTCAGCACTTCTGTTGCTTCTCGGATTCAGATGAAGAACAGAGATAGAACTGGTGTCATCAATGTATTGATGACACCGCAGCCCCATTTCCCAGATGACCTCTCTCAGCACTTTCACAGAGATATTTAAAAGCATTTTTTAAATTATAGATCTATTATCAATATGGAATGCAAAGCTGATTCATGGAGGTCAGGTCTATCAGTGGCTACCTGCCATGATGTCTATGCACTATCTCCAGATCCAGTGGCAGTACTAGGGGAAACACAGCAATACCAGGGGAGCCAGATTTCCAGTTCCAGGGGAGCCACAGAGGCAGAGAGCATTTGTATTCCACCTGTAGATTTCTCAGAGGTAGCTGGTTGCCCTTTGTAGGATATAAGATACTGACTAGATGGGCCATTAGTCTGATCCAGCAGGGCTTTTCTTATGTTTGTATGTTCTAATTGGGTTCCCTTTTCAGCCACACTAGACACTGTGCCAGAACCACCTTTCAGAGCGCGATACCATAATCTTTTGAGACTGAAGGTTGCCAATACCATTTGCTTGTGTCCTACACTTCCTAGGGATGCCTACCTCAGGTGTCAGAAGAAACTGCTTTAGGTGAATCTAGCACTTCACTTGGAGAAGTTCCATGCTATGTATGTTGCAGGTTGGTATAGTGCCACCTGAGCTATAAGGGTTATTTTAGCCTTTAAGATGTAATGTGGTGGCAATGGAGGAGGCATTACCAGAGTGCTACAGTTCCCTCATCTTGAATTTTTTCACAGTGATTAAGAAGTGCCTCATTCACCTTGATGTGAAAGTTTTAACCGAGTGTGGGGAATGTGAACGCAAGATATAGTGCAGTATAAACAGCACAATGTGAATAAAGAACTCTGCCTCTGTCTTGTAAAAAGTGTTTAGTAACCTTTTTATTATTTAAATCCCAATGTTTGGTCTCATTCAGGGGAAGAATGTGAAGCATAATGCATTTCCCTCAGAAAGCTGATGCTGCATTTTGCATTCAGTCACTGGACCATCGCTTTTTCTGTTCGGATAAATTGCCCTTCTTTGGTGGAGGCTGTAATTACCGACACATCATGTTTGTTCCAGGCACTCTGAAGTGTGACTCAGCTAATTATTACTGTTCTTCAGCCTTGTCTCCCTTCAGTCAGTTCCTTGGATTGACTACTTGACATCATTGATCTGATAAGTGCTCTGCTGGATCAGGGCCTAAGTACACAAGTAACTGTAAGGGCATCATTTTACAAGCTTCTGGTGACTTCAGTGAGCTTTGAGTCAGGCCCATTGATCTCCATGAAGCTACATGTGTGCTCGAATTTATACACACGTTTAAGTGTTTTGTTGGCTGTAGGCCACGATATCTACTTACTGGCACTTGAGGGCTCTTCATTTCTGAGTAGCATCTTGTTCAATCAGGTCAATCCAAGGGAAATGTCTAAAGAGACTGCTGAAGGCTGCACGCCAGTTTTAGCTTAAGTTAGAATTCCATTGTGCAGCACACAGGCCGAAAGTGTGCTCACTGTATATCTATGGCATTTTCATCAGGCAAACATGCAACTCTTTTGCAACAAAGATGAAAGCAATGCTCCAGCAATCGCTCATTGTGGAGCAAATCTATGAGTGAGGACAAGTGGAATGAATAATCTCGGGACTGTTGTCCTGTGTTAGCATGGCAGGGTGTCGTGGACACTGAAACTACATGGAGTGCAGGGACTTAAGTGGATCCTGTACACTTCAAGTTTCAAATGGAGAGAAACAAGACTAGATTTGTAGGTCATGTCTTTTCAGTTCCATGACTGAAGCACAGACAGTGGGCTCAGAGTCTCTCTACACTCTTTCAAAAGACTGTCAGCTCAGGGCCCAATCCTGAACAGTGTGCACTGGCTCACCATACTGCTCACCACTGGCTCACCATGTGTATTTGCACATACTGTTGCAAATGTGCCATAAGATACTTTTGTGAGACCTTGCTGTGGGCCGAGTGCTGGAGCTAGCGCGGCATGAGCCCGCACTATACCAGCACTGGGCCCACATTCCTCTGCCCAGTGGTTGCCCGTACTGCCTGGCGGCAGAGAGGTAAGTGGGGGTGTGCAGGGAGGAGGACTTACAGGGCAGGGGGAGGTGGAGGGAAGATGGGTGGAGGACGGGGAGGAGGCGTGGCCAGGGGAGGGAGTGGGGTGGAAGGAGGGCAGGACCGGTGGAGCTAGGCCTCACCAGATTCTGAGCCCCATGTTAGGCTGCACGTTCCGACATTGGGCTCTCCGATTCTGCCCCGGCTCAAGAGCTGCCACAGAATCGAGTAGCCCCATTGTGGGGCTACTTCTCTTACTTGGGGGGAAAGGGACAAAAGTCTCCTTCTCTTGTGGAGGCAGCAGCGATTGCCCAGGGCAGGGTTGGATGCTTCGACAGCAATTTGGCACTACAGCAACCCTGCGTTCCAGGCAGCTCAGAATTGAGCTGTCCAGCTCTATGTTCCTAGGCTTGTCTGCATGACTTCAGACCCTGGTTTTTGTAGGGTTCTCAACCACAAACACAAAGCCTACAAGTGTGCACTATGAAATTATGTAGAACCTGAGCTGACGCTTTAATAAGTGTGCTTGAGTTGCAACCTGCCGCTACAATTATGCTCCCCTCTATGCACATACATGGAACACAATTCAGCAATGTGAAGAAGGTTACATTGGATACCATTTGCACATTGCAAACAATTCCCTGTATGAAACTTGAAGTGGTGCATTCTAGTGCTGAAACAGATTTACTTCCCACAATGTCCCTAGACTTTCTCCTGTGTGAAAGTTTATGTCAAATATTCCCCAGGTATTCTCTGACCACACAAATATTTGACGTCTCTGTGGCAGTCACTGCACAATCCTATGCATGTGTACTCAGGCATAAGCATGTTGGGGCTTATTGGAATTTACTCCCAGGGAAGTGTGCATAGGATTGCAGCCTCCATGATATTTCAGTGATATTTTGCAGGATTTGCTAACTGATGTGCAATGACATTTAATATTTGGTCGTTGATACACCATAACGGTTTTCAGGAAACACTTTGCATATCAACATAACATTGGTTTAAAATTTCTCATTTAAGAATTTGAACATTTTGAACACTTTGAATAGCTGTAAATATTCACATCAATTCTAGTATAGATGCTGAAGGGAGACAGAGTGAGGACTGGAAGATTCACTAGAGACCTATTGGAAGTGGAATGAACAGCTGGATTGTCTGTAGGTTTCCAACATTTTAACTTGAGCTTGATTGCGGCTCATTTTCTTCCTTATTTATTGTCTCTTTCATGTAACTCATAAATGGCTGCCCCTCTTTTTACCATCCCTTTACAACTCCATTGTGCATTAGTGTGAGCATAGCCAGGCACTCAAAAGGGCTTGGGAAGAACAGCTTACAGGAAGGAAAAATAAAAATAAACAATGACTGTCATAAATACACAAAGAATGCAAGTCCTTTGTGGGCATGATCTGGACATGTGAACTGGGAGGGGTTCAGGCTAATCTGGCCTCTGTGTGTTCAGTACAATGTCTGAAAAAGCCTCTGCACATGTAGCTATATGCACAGAGGATTTTCTCCAGGGCTTGTAACACAGTTGAGCGTGTGCTTTTGTACACAGATATTCTCAGCTTCAGGGCGCAATCTTAACCTGACCTAGCACCGGTGGAATGTTCTGGAAAGCATGTTGCAAGAGTGCAGATGCTCCTTAGCAAGTCTGCACAGCCCGCTGGTGCCAATCTAAATGGAGCAACTGACGGAGTAGGGAAGCTCCTGCCAAGTGGTGGTGGCGGCAGGGTAGGGGGAGGGCAGAACGGAGGTAGGGAGGTGAAACAGGGCAGGGGAGGGTAGCAACAGGGGCAGATCGGGCCTGGGAGGGAATGGTGACAAAGGCTACCACCATATCCTATCACCTTCCTGGGTCTGATTTTATGACACGGGGCTGCTCGAACTTACACCAGCAATTTTGCTGGCACAAGCCCAAGTAGCCCTGTAGCGGCAGCTGGGGCATGCCCAGGAGGAAGGGGACAAATGTCTCTCTTGCAGTCTCTCTTCCCATGCTGGATACCTTGAAGGTCGTTTCAGCACTAGTGCCTTACGATGTGGAAAGTTAATTAGGATTGGGCTGCCCCTTTCTGACATCTCCAGGTCAGAAAAAGACATTCCTGCCTGAAATCTACTAGAGTTGCTGCCACTCAGTGTTGCCAAGATTCAACTTTGTGGATCAATAGCTTTCAGAAGGGAACCCTGAAAAAGCAGGGCCCTCAATCATATGGAAGAATGCCGTTCAAACATTCAGCTGTACCGATGCCTGAATGTATGAAGGCCAGGTGTGCACAATCAGCTTCTGTCCACATGTTCAAAGGCTCACTACAGTTTTCAAATACATGGTAGAAAAGCAATGGCTAAAGTAATTGAAAGTTAGCATGTGTTTATATTGCCTGTGATTTTGTTGATGTGCTGTGCATGTGTGCCTCCGTTCAGGTGCTTACAAGTGAGTTCCCATAATCCAGGGAAGGGTAACTGATAATGATACTATAGCAATGGCTTTTTTATTGCTGGCTCCTGGAATTGGCAATTTCCATACATACCAATCAGATAAGCTTTCAACTCTGGTTGATTTTTTACTCCCCTCTCAAGTCCTCTAAAAATTTAGTGGAATTGGACTATGCATTCTCCCAGGTTTTAGAAAACTGGCAGTCTAACTGCTATATTAATATAATTCTTAGATTAAATAAATTATAAGTCAATAATGTTGAATCAAACGACTTTTATCAATTCATAAAATGCAGCCGTTAAATATTAATGATCCCATAAAGTTTATCTTTTTGTATTTATATTTATTGAGAGTCTAAAAATATCTTAATCATGTCTACGTGGAACATTTCCAAGGAAAATGGTAAAAGCCAAAGAAAATGGACATGCTACTTAATGTACACAACTCCCTATCATACCTTTGTTTGCCCATTTATGGTGTAGATCATTTACGTCCTTTTAAAGGTTGAAAGCATTATGGCTCCCAGGAGGAAACTTATTTCCTTGGCCAGGCGCTCATCGAGAATACTTCAAATGGATTATTTTTTTTTTTATTAAGAAGACTCCAGTGAATTGTGATGTGGAGTCTTTAGCTATCTAAAAATGGGAGATTTCCACCCCCCATCTCTTAAATGCTTTGGCAGTCTATGAAATATGTAGTCTTTAATGAAAAGAGTTCAGATCTAGGCTCATTTCCGTCAATAAAAAATGTATATCAAGAGGCATGTTACATATATATAAATGTTACTAATGTGAGTGCATTGTTTAAAAAATGTGCAAATAAATACTGCCATTGCAAACAGAAGCAGTGCAATTAAGTATTGGGGCAGCAATGAACTAAAGGTTAGGCCCTTGGGCCAAATATATTGATATGCAGAATCTGTTTGCAGTGCTTATTTCATAGAAAAACTTTTTTATATGACTGATAACATTGTATTCACAGCATCTTCCCAGACTAATATAACATTGCACTGTGAACATACTGTACTTATTTGTTGTACTTATTTGTTGTACTTATTTGTTGTAACAGATTGAGACTTTTTTAAAAATCAAGGGTGCAAGGATGTTGTATTCTCCCATCACTCAGGATTGTACATATGATCTATGTTTTGTTGCTTGGAGAATGTAATTTTCTTTTGTTCGAGTGCAATGTTTGTCCTGTGCTGCACCACTTCACATGATCTACCTATTCAAAGCACCACCAGAAGGAACAGGTGATGACATCATTGCTAGTTACTTCTGGGTTGGGAGGACAGATGTGAAGTGACAAACACCAGTAAGAGGTTCAGAGTGGACGGGAAGGCTTTTTTTGAGCATGGAAAAGCATGCTTTGGAGCTCTGCCCACTGAGCCAAGCTTCCTACTGCTGTTTGATGGGTCGCGTTCCTGGTCTCACTGCCAGGCAGCAGGTGTCCAGGGGTCCTGTGAATACCACTGGTTGAGAAATTGTACCACTGGTTGAGAAACAATGTTCTAGCACTTCCGTGTCAGTGGTTAATATTTACAAAAAAGTGGCTGGGCAAGAATCAAATACACTGATTGGACATGCATATGACATCATTGGTGCTTGGTGCTACAAGTCCTTACCCCAGTGGTTCCCAAACTTTTTGTGGTCATGGTGCCCTTCTTTGGCAGTAGCCTCTTCTTCCCAGCTCTCCTGGGTGCCATCATCTTGGATTGCACAAGAACTCGGGCAATCCAAGATGGCAGCACCTGGGAGAGCTGGGAAGAAGAGGCTGCCAGGTACATTCCATGGTGCCCCTGTGAGTTCACCACTGTGCCCTAAGGCACCATGATGCAAAGTTTGGAACTACAGCCTCACCTCTCATTTCAAGTTGCTAAACAATGTTCTCCCTTAAAAAAGTAGTTATTTGAAGACTGTATGTGTTACCAGTTCTGAAATCTGTATCTCCTTCTTGCCTTAAAGAGTGTATCAGTTTGCTGTTAGCAGATGAAAGCTTATTTAATTATGTGTGCAATTAAGAAAATAACCTTTGTGCTTCTGAAATTTAAGTGACACATTGTATATTCTGTGTTTCAGAAACAAAAGTGAGGCTATTTCAGGGACAGAAATGGGGATTTGGTTAGATTTCATGGGAAGGCAATGCATCAGGTGGTCTAGGCAGTGGAGTAGCTAGAGAGGGAGCAAACCACTAAGTTTTGCAGGGAGCCTCACCGCTATATGCAAGTGGCCCCTCCCCCCTTCAGAGCCATTCTGGGTGGTGGGAGCAAAATGGAGGTCGCCTCCTGGTCAGTGAAAATTCTAAGCTAGTTGACTTAGGCTGATAATTGTGACAATATTAACCATGTATTAACAGGAACGAAATATATGAATACAGGAGAAAAATTATAATTAAAATTAAACCAAACAATTAAAAATTTTGAAAAATACAGCGTATTGCTTTTTAAGTAATACAAAACTACATCTAGACATGCTAAGCTGTGCATATTATTATTATTATTATTATTATTATTATTATTATTATTATTATTATTAACAGTATTTATATACCTCTTTTCAACAAAAAGTTCACAAAGGGGTTTACAGAGAAAAATAAAAGGACTAATGGCTCCCTGTCCCAAAAGGGCTCACAATCTAAAAAGATGCAAAAGACGCTGCTGGGTTGAGGGCCAGTTACTCTCCCCCTGCTAAATAAAAGAGGAGCACCCACCTGAAAAAGTGCCTCTTACCCAGTTAGCAGGGATGATATTGGGAACTGGCATATGATTCTGCCCCTTCTGTCATCCCCATGTTCATAGTATGCTAGTATGAGAAAGATTATGTGGGGGCAGGATGGGAGATTATAACTGAAAGAACTTTAGAAGTTTGTCCACTTCAGAAAGGGAACAGTCTTCTGCCATGGATAAGTGTGAGTTTTGGGTGTCTGTCTTCTGTTACACAGGCCAATGCACATTTTGCTAACTTACATTAGACCTATCCTTGGGTATATTTGGGGTGATGAATCAAAAAAATGACATTGGTTTGCCTGATTGGCTCTAGTTTTGGGGGTATGGCATAGCCACCTCATATGATTCAAACAGTTTCGTAGTGATGAAGCCATTTTTTGATTCAGCACCCCAAATTTATTCTAAATTGATTCAAACATCCTTGGCAACTTAAAAAAAAAAAGTGGGTTTTTTGTATGCCTGTGTTCTCACAAACTGAGCTCAGTCATTCCCTTTGTACGCTTACATGGAAGCAAGTACTGCACCTACAAATTGAAGCAGGTGTGGGGGAATGATGAAGCAAATATCCCACTTTAATTGGGACAATGAGGCAGTGAGTCAAGACCAGCAGGAGCAGATGGTGTCTGTTTCCTTTTTGAACAATTAGCTGAGCTGTGCTGGTGTGTGCAGTTCAGCCAACCTCCTCCCACAGCTCAGCATTTTGTGGGCGCTTCCTGTCAAGTTAGGGGAAGAAACCTTTGGAGGTTTTCCTACTGAAGATCCACAGCTATCAATCAAAGGAAGCTATCCCTTCTCCAGGGGATGGGCCCGTATCCGAGCGCACTCGGGATACTCCTCGGCGGGAGGGGGGTCGGGGGCTTCTTGTAGTGGGGGATTCGATTATTAGAAACATAGAGAGGGGGGTTTGCGACGGATGTGAGGACCGCATGGTGACTTGCCTGCCTGGTGCGAAGGTTGCGGACATCACTTCTCGTCTAGACAGGCTAGTAGACAGTGCTGGGGGAGAGGTAGCGGCTGTGGTGCATGTCGGCACCAACGACGTGGGCAAGTGTAGCTGGGAGGTCCTAGAGGCCAAATTTAGGTTTTTAGGCAGGAAGCTGAAAGCCAGGACCTCAAAGGTAGCGTTCTCTGAAGTGCTACCTGTTCCACGCGCAGGGCCAGCTAGGCAGGCGGAGATCAGGGGTCTCAATGCGTGGATGAGACGGTGGTGTAGGGAGGAGGGGTTTAGATTCGTTAGGCACTGGGGAACGTTTTGGGACAAGCGGGGCCTGTACAAGAGGGACGGGCTCCATTTGAACCAGAATGGAACCAGACTGCTGGCGCATAACATTAAAAAGGTGGCAGAGCAGCTTTTAAACTGATCCCTGGGGGAAGGCCGACAGGAGCCGAGGGGCATCCGGTTCGGGACTCCTCATCCCTATGGGATGAGGATGGGGAGGTTAGAGAACAACAAGACAAAGGCAGGGTAGGAGAAGAAATTGGGAAAGGTAGGGTGATGGGATGTGATAGACGGTTTGGCACAATGAGAGGATGCGGGGACAAAGGAGCGAATAAGCAGCCCATCCTGGGGCATTCCGTGTATAAATGCTTTTATGCAAATGCCCGAAGTCTACAAGCAAAGGTGGGAGAACTGGAATGTCTGGTGACAAGGGAAAATATTGACATAGTGGGCATAACGGAAACCTGGTGGAATGCGGAGAATCAGTGGGATACCACAATCCCGGGCTATAAACTCTACAGGAGGGACAGGCAGGGGCGTGTTGGAGGTGGGGTGGCCCTTTATGTTAAGGAAGGGATAGAATCCAGCAAAGTAGAGATTGAAGGTGGGTCCGACTCCACCGTAGAATCTCTGTGGGTTAAATTACCAGGCTTGTGCAGCGATGTAATACTGGGGGTGTGCTATCGTCCTCCAGACCAGAAATTGGATGGGGACCTTGAAATGAGGAAACAGATCAGGGAGGTGACAAGGAGGGACAGGGTTGTAATCATGGGGGACTTCAATTATCCTCATATTGACTGGGTCAATTTGTGTTCTGGTCACGATAAGGAAACCGGATTTCTTGACGTGCTAAATGACTGTGGCTTAGATCAGCTAGTCACGGAGCCCACCAGAGGACAGGTGACTCTGGATTTAATTTTGTGCGGTACGCAGGACCTGGTTAGAGATGTAAACGTTACTGAGCCATTGGGGAACAGTGATCATGCTGCGATCTGTTTTGACGTGCACGTTGGGGGAAGAATACCAGGCAAATCTCTAACAAAAACCCTTGACTTCCGACGGGTGGACTTCCCTCAAATGAGGAGGCTGGTTAGAAGGAGGTTGAAAGGGAGGGTAAAAAGAGTCCAGTCTCTCCAGAGTGCATGGAGGCTGCTTAAAACAACAGTAATAGAGGCCCAGCAGAGGTGTATACCGCAAAGAAAGAAGGGTTCCACTAAATCCAGGAAGGTGCCCGCATGGCTAACCAGCCAAGTTAGAGAGGCTGTGAAGGGCAAGGAAGCTTCCTTCCGTAAATGGAAGTCTTGCCCTAATGAAGAGAATAAAAAGGAACATAAACTGCGGCAAAAGAAATGTAAGAAGGTGATAGGGGAGGCCAAGCGAGACTATGAGGAATGCATGGCCAGCAACATTAAGGGGAATAATAAAAGCTTCTTCAAATATGTTAGAAGCAGGAAACCCGCCAGAGAAGCGGTTGGTGCTCTGGATGGTGAGGGAGGGAAAGGGGAGATAAAAGGAGACTTAGAGATGGCAGAGAAATTAAATGAGTTCTTTGCATCTGTCTTCACGGCAGAAGACCTCGGGCAGATACCGCTGCCCGAACGGCCCCTCCTAACCGAGGAGTTAAGTCAGACAGAGGTTAAAAGAGAAGATGTTTCAGACCTCATTGATAAATTAAGGATCAATAAGTCACCGGGCCCTGATGGCATCCACCCAAGGGTTATTAAGGAATTGAAGAATGAAGTTGCAGATCTCTTGACTAAGGTATGCAACTTGTCCCTCAAAACGGCCACCGTACCAGAAGATTGGAGGATAGCAAATGTCACGCCTATTTTTAAAAAGGGAAAGAGGGGGGACCCGGGAAACTATAGGCCGGTCAGCCTAACATCCATACCGGGTAAGATGGTGGAATGCCTCATCAAAGATAGGATCTCAAAACACATAGACGAACAGGCCTTGCTGAGGGAGAGTCAGCATGGCTTCTGTAAGGGTAAGTCTTGCCTCACAAACCTTATAGAATTCTTTGAAAAGGTCAACAGGCATGTGGATGCGGGAGAACCCGTGGACATTATATATCTGGACTTTCAGAAGGCGTTTGACACGGTCCCTCACCAAAGGCTACTGAAAAAACTCCACAGTCAGGGAATTAGAGGACAGGTCCTCTCGTGGATTGAGAACTGGTTGGAGGCCAGGAAGCAGAGAGTGGGTGTCAATGGGCAATTTTCACAATGGAGAGAGGTGAAAAGCGGTGTGCCCCAAGGATCTGTCCTGGGACCGGTGCTTTTCAACCTCTTCATAAATGACCTGGAGACAGGGTTGAGCAGTGAAGTGGCTAAGTTTGCAGACGACACCAAACTTTTCCGAGTGGTAAAGACCAGAAGTGATTGTGAAGAGCTCCAGAAGGATCTCTCCAGACTGGCAGAATGGGCAGCAAAATGGCAGATGCGCTTCAATGTCAGTAAGTGTAAAGTCATGCACATTGGGGCAAAAAATCAAAACTTTAGATATAGGCTGATGGGTTCTGAGCTGTCTGTGACAGATCAGGAGAGAGATCTTGGGGTGGTGGTGGACAGGTCGATGAAAGTGTTGACCCAATGTGCGGCGGCAGTGAAGAAGGCCAATTCTATGCTTGGGATCATTAGGAAGGGTATTGAGAACAAAACGGTTAGTATTATAATGCTGTTGTACAAATCGATGGTAAGGCCACACCTGGAGTATTGTGTCCAGTTCTGGTCGCCGCATCTCAAAAAAGACATAGTGGAAATGGAAAAAGTGCAAAAGAGAGCAACTAAGATGATTACGGGGCTGGGGCACCTTCCTTATGAGGAAAGGCTACGGCGTTTGGGCCTCTTCAGCCTAGAAAAGAGACGCTTGAGGGGGGACATGATTGAGACATACAAAATTATGCAGGGGATGGACAGAGTGGATAGGGAGATGCTCTTTACACTCTCACATAATACCAGAAACAGGGGACATCCACTAAAATTGAGTGTTGGGCGGGTTAGGACAGACAAAAGAAAATATTTCTTTACTCAGCGCGTGGTCGGTCTGTGGAACTCCTTGCCACAGGATGTGGTGCTGGCGTCTAGCCTAGACGCCTTTAAAAGGGAATTGGACGAGTTTCTGGAGGAAAAATCCATTATGGGGTACAAGCCATGATGTGTATGCGCAACCTCCTGATTTTAGGAATGGGTTAAGTCAGAATGCCAGATGTAGGGGAGGGCACCAGGATGAGGTCTCTTGTTATCTGGTGTGCTCCCTGGGGCATTTGGTGGGCCGCTGTGAGATACAGGAAGCTGGACTAGATGGGCCTATGGCCTGATCCAGTGGGGCTGTTCTTATGTTCTTATGTTCTTAAAGGCACTTTTCAGGTGCAATTATCCATCATGTTATTTCATCTTTTGACCTCCACTGTCAGCTAGATGGCACAGCTTGTAAGAGATGAAGCAGACCGTGAGTGGTCCATAAAGGAAGTGCTATTACATTCATGATGAGAGATTTACATGAAGTTCATGTTGCCCTATGGGCTGAGCCTGCAGAAAAATGAGACCATAAGAAAATATCTTCCTGAGATTTCAGAATGTTGAACTTTTAATATAACTTTTTAATAGAACTCAAACTTTTAATAGAAATGGAAGTTTGGAATAATTTCATACCCACACCAATCTTCTTTTTCCTCATTCCTCCTGCTACCTTGTGTTGAGTAGGCTCTGGAAGATAAAGAGTGTGGGATATGGATGCCTGGCAATGAAATCATGGTGGGAAATTGAATGCAAGACTGTATGTACACAGTGGCGTGGTGGTAAACTTTAAAAATTTGGATTAAAAATTATCCAAAATAAAAGTGTATTGGAGCATTAGTCATAGCTATTTGTTCAGTAGTCAGTACCACTGTGTTCACTCCCAGGTCACTGTATGTAGGACTGTAGCTTTAATGTGAAATGAGCTGCATACTATCTCTCAAGCAGCCCTTAAAAAAGGCAAGGTCCTGGACATATGAGAAAGCCGATTATGTAGATTAAATAAATCACCCTAACAGTGCAATCTTATGCTTGTCCATTTTGTATAGCCTTACCTGGGAGTAAATCCAACTGGAACGTATAGTCCCAGTGGAACTTATTTCTGAGTAAACGTACATAGGATTGCACTGTAAATTATTTGGGCAAAAATGAAACCTGGCTATTTCATAATCTCATCTGACAGCCTCACCCTGTTTTCAGTACAGCTCACTGAATTCAATGGTATGGTGATGTGGGAGTGCATTGTGTATGCTTGACATTATTTATGGCAGGAGTGCTCAATAGGTGGATCGCGATCTACCGGTAGATCGCAAGGCAAAATGAGTAGATCGCGGAGTGCCGATCTAGGATTGGGCCCTTGCTCTCCTATAGAGCTGGTTTAGGTCCAAGGAGACTTAGTGGGACTACTTGGAGGTAAGGGAACAAAAGTCCCCTTACTTCAAGGAGACCTTCTGGTCACCCGCCCCAATAGCATGCACTGTGCACCTCCATGATGTGGCTACAACGGTGCTGGTGGCGGGGAATAGGATTGGGCTGTAAATCATCTTTCATTAGTTTATAATATTATTTGCCCCAAAAACTACAATCAATGCCTGCCACTAAACCACCTACAAATGTAGTCATTTTTTTCTTCTTCAATACCACAGATCATGTATATTTGGAAAAAATAGAGTGTTTACTGCTGGGGAGTTGCAGTCCTTGCCAGTAAAAAATCATTGATTTTCTTTCACACAAGAAGAAACAAAGCTTTAAAATGAGATGAAAATTTATTGTAACAGAAGTAAGCTTGATCACATATCTCTCATCATCTTATGGGAAAACAAAAGCTCCAATCCCCCAATGGATGTTTTCTCAGATAATTGTGGCTTCAGAAAACTGCTGATGTTTCGTGCTGCTGAAAGTGATATTTCTTCTTTGTGCAGGTTTCTGGTTTTGAGGGGTAGCTTTAAATAAGTTCGATTTACTTGGTTTTGCTCCCAGTTATATTTGCTGCAAATGACTTATCTGTCAGAAGTGCTCTAAAAATGTATGGAAGATTTTTTTTAACTAACTTACCCCAAAGCCAATCAAGAAAAACGGCAATCTCATGAGTACTTTCCCCTTGGATATAGCAGGACTTACTTCTGAGTAAATGCGTATAGGCTTGTGCTGTTAAGTAAAATGGTTTCTTTTCTGTTTTACAATATTTTACAATTTGCTTTTCCCTTAAAAGGGACTCGTGATCCAGGAGGACATTACAACGACTCATTTATTTCTGTTCAATCCAGTTGTTTTATATTGATATGTAGAGAAGGGTGGAAAAAATTTCACAGCAGTTTGCCCAGTGGGAAGAGGTGCCAGTGAAATTTTTCCAGCTATGAAATAAAAAAAAAAATTGGCTGACAAAAAGTTTGTCAATTCTAAATATACTATTCCAGCTGTAGCTGTAAGGCATTTTTCAGAAGAAAATTTCAAACATGGCAAACTAGCAGAATTACTAATCAGTCCTTTAGCACAACTGCAATCAACAAGACTTCATTGGTCTTACTGCCAAGAGCAAAGTTTTAAGGAGCAACAAGTTGGTCAATATATATATATTTGTTTTACAGGCTGCAGCCCTAAACTAAGGTTGCCAGTTTGTCAGGAATTACAAAATTTCTCCGCTTTTCTTAGAAAGGCAAGCAGAAAATGTTAACCACAGGTCATTTTTTGCCAGTGACATCACTAGAGGGTGTGTGGGGGGTGCAGACTACATTGGGTGACACCCTCAGGGTGGATGACACCACTACTGGCCAAAATTTTGGAATCCTCTTGGAAATTTTGTATTTATTAATAATACTATCATGTTATATATAACTGGAAAGTTAATTTCATTCAGAAATGTACTGAAAAAAAATAAAGTTGAATTGTCTGTATTCTATCAAACATTATGGCCAATTAACCAGAAAAAGAAAAACACAATTGCCTTGTTTAACAAAAAGTGGATTTCTTTAACTCGGAACTGACCAATGAGACTGAATATTCTGAGAGCCAATGCGGTATTATGACACAGCAGGGAACCAATAAAGTGTTAGTATGAGTCAGCTCTCAATTCCATGTAACAGAGCTCATACTAGAACTCTTATTCAGTTGTATGTCATTAAATTGGCCACAGGTTTTTTGTTGGTTACTGACTTATTGGGTGACCTGTACCTTTATATAGTGAAATAAATAAAGTTAATGGGAGTTACACCAACCCTAGTGATACCACTGCATTTAGATGTGCATATGATATTGTAATTTATTCTGTATGGACTAGTACGGAAGGAGGTCCATCATGGGGTGACAGAATGAACTCTTGCATCGGGTGACACAAACTATAGTGTCACCTCTGTTTTTTGCTTATCCTCTTTCTAGCTGAACATCCTTTTACAACTGGGCTCTTCCTCTGTCCCATATTCCCCCCTCCCCAATTTTTCAAGAATTGGCAGTCTTGTGACAGCAGGTCTTTTGTACACCAGAAAAATGTGGTCTGGTGGTCTAGTGCTTGTTGCACTTAATCCTGAATTCTAGTCGCTAGTGAAGTGGCTCATCATATTGGACCAAAAGTCACTTTTTCAAAATGATTTTTTAAAAAATTATAGATATAAAAATATAAAGCTGTCTCATCACTTGAGTACCTAGCAATCTGGTGCTGGTGCCTACAAATTTGAAATATTGGGTGGAGGAGGCATGAATATTCCAGCACTTGACCCAAAAAGACTCAAGCTTTTTCACACATCCTAAGTGAATGCCTGCAAAAATCTTATGCATTTGGTTGGCAACCTTCAGTCTCAAAAGACTATGGTATTAGCCTACAGCACCCGATATTCCCAGGCGGTCTCCCATCCAAGTACTAACCAGGCCTGACCCTGCTTAGCTTCCAAGATCAGACAAGATCGGGCATGTGCAGGGCAATCAAATAAAGCTTTTTTCTCTTTTTTTTCTTGGCAAATGATCTCATGGCATGAACTTCAATGCACACCTGCTGGCACTGCCACCATATTGTTTTTTTTTTTAAGCCAAGTTATGTGATAGACAAACACTTTCCTAGCTGGACCACTAAAATAGTGGCTTGGTGGCTACTGCATTAAGGGAAGGGAGCAGTGATGGGCCTGAAAGGGAGTGGGGGGGGCAAATGCCCTGAGCATCATGCCCGGACCAGCACTGTGGACCGTTTGGAAAGCCTTCTGAAGCTTCTGATACAGTCTTATGCAATATTTCCAGTTTCCTTGAAGTACTGTTTAAGATCGAGTGGGAAGCCTCAGAAGGCTTTCTGAGTCATCCCTAAGGCTGCACGAGACTCCGTTGCGCTGGGTAGGTGTCTGGACAGGGTGGTGGCATGATGCAGGGGGAGTGGCATTGTAGACCTGTGCCCTGGGGTGCAACGAGGGGCAGGTCCAGAATTCGGAGGTAGAGAATCCAGAATTTGGAACATTTGATCCTGTTCTGCATGTCATGTTACCTTTCAAATATATATTAGATGCAGAAGACACAAACTTGTGTCAGGCTCACTACCCACTCCTTTCACATTAAACCAAAATGTATCCATCATTTTAATGGATGCAGAGCTAGGCCACTGTCAAATCTTCCTTCCTTCCAAATGTTTTCCCCTGTTGCTAGCCAATTAACAGTTGCCATAAGACCAAGCAGATGGGGTCAGGCTCCACGTCCAGTTAGACTGAAGGGGAGGAGCAATAGCAACGGGTTCCTCTCATGATGCATTCAGCATCCAGTGCATGGAGTACTTGCTGTATCAGAAAGCTTTGCAAGACCACGAGAAGTAAGTCCGAACTAGTAAGTTTGTTTTTATATGATTCAGAAGAATTCCTAAGGAATTCCTTAGCCATTCCTTAGGAATAGCTGTACACTCACTTGAAAGTAATCTACATTTCAGCCAGTGAGACATTTCCCAATCAGGAAGTACTGGAATGGCATTATGTGCATCAACACACTGGCATGCAACATCTCTGATGAGGGGTTAGTCCTTAACTAAGCAATACTGTTGTTGCAGTATTGTTGCAGTAGCTAAAGTTCAATTGCAGCTGGAAAACATTGGTGTCGCTAGGGGGTGTGGATTGCACTGGGTGACGTGCTGCGGGGGGTGACATCACTATTGGCCAAAATGTTTAGAATCTTGGTATTTTTGAATACCACCATCATGTTATATATCATGCAATGCGTAATTCATGCGGAATGCAACAAAACGGACCACATTTAAATATCTCTATTCTGTTAAAAGTTATATCCAAAATTCCAATCGGGGGCAGAGCAATTGTGCATTACAATGCCCACCTCTCAGGGCATTGTCCCACCTACTGCATAGGAGAAGGTCCATCGTGGGGATGATGTGCTGGTCTTCCACACTGGGTGATGCAAACCCTAGTGACACAACTGCTGGAAAATGAACCAAGTGTCTAGATAAGACAATTTGAAGGGAGCATAAACAAAAAAGTGCAGTCCCAAGACAGACAGATCACAGTGAGGAGAAGAGAGGGATCTGTGCTTCAGCTGTTCAGCTATTTTCTGGAAATTGTCTTTGATAAATCATTGTCCTCATCCTGCCTTTTAAAATATTTTTTTAATAAAAAAATTTGCTGTTTCAGAAAACATTATGAAATGACAGTCTATAGCAGAACCAGTCATTTCAAAGTAGATATTCTCGTGTACTTAAACTACCACTCTCTTTAGCGATAAATGCTCTAGTGTTATTCTGACAAACTGTCTTGTAAACTCTGGCAAATATCGTCTCCCAGAAATAACGATTGCTTCATTTGTAAGAGTCACATTATTTATGGAATGCTATTTGTCAAAATTCTATTATCATGTCCTCTAACAGAAATGGGCAATGTAATGAGTACATTATAGACCAGAGAGCCCCAAGCGACAGAGAATTATATAAAAGGTTCCTAATTTTTCAGTTCAGTTGCCTAATAGAGACAAAAATGTAAAATTACCTCACTGTTCCTGGGCTCTCTGTTAGTTCCTGTTCTTCACTCTTCAGCAAATGTAGGACTTGATCCTTCAGGACTTGATCCTTCAGCAAATGTAGGACTTGATCCTTCATAAGCACAGGGATGTGAGGTCTTATGGTAGCAGTAGCAGCTGCCAAAGTAGTAGGTGCTTGGGATTATTCTTGGGGCCGACGTGTTCCATTCTAATAGTGGTGATGCCTTTTCTTACTCTCTATTATACTTTACAGTAATGGACCTGCCTCCATTGCGCCCTGGGACAGGTCCTTGACGTGCTGCCCCCTGACATGCCGCTCCCCTCCATCACGCCAACCCCACCCCCAGAATACTCAATGAGGCTCACAAAGCCTTGCACAACTCCCAGCACCGCTCAAAAAGCCTTCTGAGGCTTCTCATGCTGTTTTAAACTATACTTCCAGTTTCCCAACAAAACTGGAAGTATTGATTAATATTGCACAGGAAGCCTCAGAAGGCCTTTCGTGTGCTACTGAGTGCCATGCAGGGCTTTGCTTGCCTGCAGAATGGCTTCGACATGCAGGCAGGGTGGCACAGGAGATGGAGGACTTTTGCCTCCCTGCCCCAGGTCCACCACCGATTTTCAGCCATTATTAGACATCATGACCCTAGTATAAGCTGTGCCACTGGTACGTAGCTTAAGGGTATAGCTAAGCCATGAGGATCAGGGGTACACAGGCATAGGAACATAACAAGAACCCTGCTGGATCAGCCAAAGGCCTGTGTAGTCCAACTTCCTATATCTCACAGTAGCCTACGAGATGCTCCAGGGAGCACACAAGACAACAAGATACCTGCATCATGTTGCCACTCCCCTGTACCTGGCACTCTGAGGTAGCCTACTTCTAAAACCAGGAAGTTGTATATACCCATCATGGCTTGTAACCTGTGATGGACTTTACTCCATAAATCTGTGCAATCTTCTTTTAAAGGATTTAAAAGGCCAGATGCCATCACCACATCCTGCAGCAAGGAGATCCACAGATTAATTACTCATTAGGCATTAGGTCTGAGCCCTGACATCAAGCTCAAGTGGAACCCCACAATACAGAATCATCACAACCTAGAACACATTAACTCATGCCTAAGACCCCCCAGAGATTTCAGCTCCAACCCAGATTCCATCAAGGTGCTAGTATTCTCCCTAAGCCTCTCCTTAGATTGTAATGAGCCCAATCCCAATATAGGCAATGCCCACAGTGAGAAATATCAGAGGTAACAGAGCACTAAATCCAGACCACAGGGCTGCCCCTTTAAGGTTTTCCATTCCTCAGCTAGGAGGCAGAGCCTGGGAAAGCTATTCAGTGCCACGGAGGCTCAGTTGGACTCCACATATCTTTTTTTGAAGCATGTTGTTTGCTCAGAGCTACCTGAAGTCCTCCAACCCTATCTTCTGTACTGACTCTCTGTAGCTGGGGTGGCTCCAGGTGGCTGGGTGGCTTAAGGAATCTCCTCTTGCCTTAGGAGCTCCCATTCATGATATCCATGGACATTAATACTTGGTAGCCAGGCATACCATGTCTGGTTGCCTTCTAGGCCTACACAGGCCTACACACATTTTGGTGTCTTAAAAATTAGACCAATTCTTGTGTATATTTGGGCTGCTCAATCCAAAAATGGCATCAGTTTTGCCTGATTTACTCTAGTTTGGGGGGCATGGCATAGTCACCTTATATCCAGATTCAAGCAGCTTTCTTGTGAGTAAGCCATGGTATCAGCTTCCTTACAAGGAAGCTGCTTGAATCAGCATATGAGGTGGCTATGCCATACCCCCCAAACTAGAGCCAACTGGGCAAATCTGATGCCATTTTTTTATTCAGCACTCCAAAAATATCCTAAATTGCTTCAAACATTCTTGACAACTAAAAAAAAGTGTGTGTGTGTGTGTGTGTGTGTGTGTGTGTGTGTGTGTGTGTAATTTCGCAGCTACTCTGCGACCAACAGCATGTTTTTGATTATACCCCATAGGCTTGTAGGCTGATGCTCACTCTTGTAAAATTTGGGAGCACAATAAAACAGGTAGGGGACCTATGAAGAGAAAGGTTGTGACAGAAAGAGCTGAAAACACCCATTCTGTGGAAATATGGGCTCCTCCTATATACTAATAGGAAACCCTCAATAGGTAGTGGCTAGCACAAGCTCCCGACCTCTCAAATTTCCCAGAAACCCAGGGGCACCTCCTGTGAATGGGGAAATGGGTTGATACAATGGCCAGAATCACTGCATTTGCCAACTAAGAGACCAATCCTATCCAGTTTTCCAGTGCCGGTGCTGCTGTGCCTATGGGGTATGCACTGCTTCCTGTGTTGGAGAGGCAGTCACAGAGCTCTCCTGAAGGTATGGGAACATTTGTTCCCTTACCTCAGGGCTGCATTGCAGCTGCATCAGTGCAGGGCTGGATTGGATAGGATTGGGCCCTAATTCTTTTCCACTTCTAAGCAAAAGCAGCTGGAACAAATATCAGATTTAAAGAGCTTGCAAGTAGGCAGTGCTTGTCACCAGCCTTCGCTATCATGATTGAGTCTCTTATGAAGGAAGCAGAGGACTGATTAGCAGGATCCATCACAGGCACAGCAGAGTTCAATTCACAAAACCATTTTTGATGAGGAAATTGCTCCTGACAAGATGAAACTAGAAGATGGTTTAAGTGGAGGCACCTGTTGAGTGAAGGCACACCGAAGCAAATCAGGCCACAATTTTAAATGAGCATTGCAAAGAAGATAGACCCTGTCACTACCTTGCAAAATAGCCATATGTCTTACCATTCATTACAATTAGCATTTGGATTCAGTGTGTTCTGCAAGGTGCAAATGTGAAATAAATACAAGAACCTGTAAAACACTAACATCATTTAGACCTTGTTAGATCTCCAGTCTCCTAGTCTTTACACAATTACCTATGAAGAATCGCTTGTTTCTGGTAGCTGTAACCTGTTCCTGTTGCTTGTTTAATTCTGATAAACATTGTGTCTTAATGTCTGATGGCAATCTCAGATCATTAGCTTTTAGGTCACCGACCTAATTTTATCTACTGTATATGCATTTAAATAACTGCTACTAAAATGCTCTCCCTGCTCTGGCTCAGAGCTGGTAGAGACATGGAATTTCTTGCCCTGACCAGTTTTGGACTGGGAAAAATCTAAGCCACAAATGAGTTCATAAAATCAGGGCTTGCCTGACCATGAGGACAACTGATGAAGTTGCCTCAGGTAGCAGACTGGTTGGGGAGGGGGCGCCCACACCCACTCATTTGCACTACTGCTCCTTCTCCTCCCACTCTCTGGACTGAAAAAAGGAAGAGTGGGGGAGAGGATTCCTCCAACTCTTCTTCTCTATCCCCCTCTTTCTTTTCAAATCCAGGGAGTTAAAGGGGGCACACAGGTTAAGGGGGGCACATTTGACATGCTGCTGCTGATGTCAAGAAGTCTTGGGATGGCCCTGTGTCTATTATTGTTGTCTATGAGTTATCAGTTTCATGGTTTCTCCCTTTTGTAGATGCGCTCTCTCTCTCTCTCTCTCTCTCTCTCTCACACACACACACACACACACACAGACTTACTTATTTTTGTACATATTTACTCCACCTTTCTATATTACTTTGGCTTGCTTGCCCCCCCCCCCCCATCAATAATCACAGCTAAAATAGCAGCAGCAGGCAGCACCATCTGATCTGTTTTCACAGCTCCATTCCTGAAAGGCCGACCATATCAGATTTGCAAAGCTCCAAACATCTTAATACAGCAACACAATGCAAACCTCCTCTGGGAACTCATTCCAGAATGTTGGGTCTTTCCTGGAAAAGGGTCTCTGTACCTTTAACGCTGCTGTCCTGATCTTTTCTGGTGGTGGAATTGGGACAGCTGCATCCCCAACTGGCATTGGACTGGTGGGAGTGTGGAGGTCCAACAGGGAGAGGATTTCTCTGAGCTATGCAGGTGCCAACCCATGATAATGCATCAGTCTCTCTGCATGCCACTACAGCACCAAAAACTCCACCATCAGATCAGGTTGTTTAAAACATAGGGATCTCTACAGCTGACCAAAATAACTAAAGCCAGACCTAATCATTTAATGGGCTCACTAGGCAGCATGACTATGCACATGAGCTGTTCAACAGCACCTTTGGTCATGGGGACCTCTTGCAAGATTCACTGCAAACTTTACCAGGCACAAATCATCCAGTGCTATAGAAACAAGAAGTTATTGGATTGCGGTTTGTAGACACATCCATTGTTCAGTGATTCACAGTATGGCGCTTTATTGACACAGTGTGGTGGTTTCAAATCACTGCTGCCATTGATGGCTCCTTGACCTTGCACCAGCAAGAGTCTGCTGACTCCTCGTAGTCCCTGAAGACTCAGGCGACCTAGACCACAAACCTACTGGCGCAAAATACAGTTGTGAGACATAGGAAAGAGGAATCAATATCTGAAAAATTTGGAAGAATAGAAATAGCTAGCTTTTTCCCTAAAACATCTCAGTATCCATTGTGTATATATTTCAAAGCCTGGGTACTTGAGGGTGTGCAAATTGATTTCTCATTTTTGGAGAAGCAGTGTCAAGTGAGGTTTATACTAACAGAGCTTGTGGCTTCAGCTTTACACATAAACATATTTCAGGGATGGCACATGTGTAGGCTGTAATTCATTTTGGTTGAAATCTTGCCTTCAAAAAGGCTGGGGTAGGACCAAAGTCATTTGCTTTCTGCCAGGACTTGCTACTAGGGCAGTGTTTCACAAACTGTAGGGCAGGACTCACCAGTGGGTCACAAGCTGATTGTTGGTGGGTCATGGAACTGACATATTGATAGCTGACAAGGAAAAGTATTGAGCCTTATGGAAAGTGAAACTTGTGGCACAGTCCTAACCAACTTTCCAGCACCGAGATAAGGGCAATGAAACTGTGAGGTAAGGGAACAAACATTGCGTTACCTTGTAAAGAAGAGAAATCTGAATCGACCTGTTTATGTAAAGCTCCTGTTCCAATTGTAACCTCCACTGTGATTTTGGGAATGGAAAAGGAGAAGATGGGAAGCAGACACCTGGGAGTGCCCATCGATTCAAATGGGACTGTTAAAAGTTAGGGCTCCTTTTTTGTAAGAGGTGAGACAGATCACTGAGCAAGCATAGATTCCGTCTAATTCCATTCCTCTCTCCCAGTCTGCAATTCCACCCAGTCTTCTCCCTTGCAGTGGCAGAAGCCCACTGATGTAAGAATTGCAATGTTTGAAGCTTTCCACTGGCTCTTGGTTATCACTACACTTGCATACATCATAATGCTGTGCTCTATTGGTGCAAGGGACTTTAATCTGGCCCACCAGATTGGGCTCTCTAGGCTATGAATGACATGATTCATGATTTCCTCTGCTTCAGTGATGGCTTGGGGGTATCTGTTGAAAGTTGGCTGCCAAATCACATCTGGAGCCATATCCAAAAATTGTTCAATTTTTATGGGGGCAGGATCTTCTCCCTCATCTTGTCCCTGATGCCTGTTACCCACAACTCACAGGCATAATCCAACTGGTAAGCAAATTGGACATATAACTAATACGACTGCTTGTGAAGATTTTGGAAGTGTTAGCAACTATACTCCAGTATTAAACCCAACTTAGTTCTGGATCACTTTTTGAAATGGGGATAGTTATTCTTGTTCCACCTATGGGTCCACCTTGTCTGCAACACCTGACTTGCTGCCTTAGGGCTCAATCCTGAACAGTGCGTGCTGGCTTACCGCCGGTGTGCACTGTTGCAAATGTGCTGTAAGGCACGTTTATGGGGCCTAGCACCAGGCGAGCACCAGCGGTGGCCCAGTGCTGGGCTACTGCTGGGTGGCTGTCAGAGTTCCGCTGCTCAGCGGTTGCGCAGACTGCCGAACAGTGGAGAGATAAGTGGGGGCATGGGGGGAGGTGTGGAGGAGGCGTTCTGGGGAGCAGGGGAGGAGGCATTCTGCAGGGGGGGAGGGAGGCAGGACCGGTGGAGCAAAGCTCCCAACTGCAGAATGCAGCACATGCCCCACTGGTGCAGCTATGCCAGTGCTGGAAATTTGGTAAGGACTGCGCCCTAAGGCACACGTTCACTTTTACTCATGAAGCTAAGCAGGGTCAGGCCTGGTTAGTACTTGGATGGGAGACTGCCTGGGAATACCAGATGCTGTAGGCTTATACCATAGTCTTTCGAGACTGAAGGTTGCCAACCAGGCAACTGTGCCTCAGGGCCCAATCCTATCCAATTTTCCAGTACTGGTGCAGTTGTGTTGGTGGGAGTGTGCACTGCAGCCTGTGGTGGAAAGTGCAGTCACTGAAGCCTTCTCAAAGTATGAGAACATGTGTTCCCTTACCCCAAGGCTGCTTTGTGGCTACGTCGGAGCTGGAGAGCTGGATAGGATTGGGCCCTCAGTCCACTTTGAAGGGCAGGCCAAGAGGAAGACAGTGTCACCAGAATGGTCCTGATCCAATGAATGCATGCCCCAAATAACTAGAGAATGAAGTTTCGCCTCCAAGCTGACAAAGCAAATGCATTGAGCCCTGTGGTAAGTGAAACTGAGCCACACACATTTAATTGTGAGTAGACAAACGTGTCTCAAATCTTATGGAAGGCCAGGCAAAGGGGAATGCGAGGCCACCAGAATGGTGCTGATCCAGTAAACGTGGAGCTCAACAAATTATTCAGAAGGCGGCCCCGCACCATAATAAAAAGGATAAAAATAGAGGCTTGAGCGGCTGGGAAAGTGAGACTTTTTTTTTGAGCCTTGTAAAGCTAGATGAGTGTAAAGCTTTATGAGTGCTTGTAAAGTTCTGATAGAGTGCTGTTTTAACAAGTGGGTCCTGATGCTAAAAAGTTTGGGAATCACGGTACTTGGAAGTAATTTCAGAGATGTAGTTCTGTGAGGAAGTGTGCATTTTTTTTTATCATTGCCAAACATTCTCCTTGCAAGGTATCTCTGAATGGCTTTTATTTTGATTCCCTTGCCCTGCATTTGTAAATGTATCCCCATAATAGAAGTTGGTTTTGTTGCACCTTCACCCTCACCTTCTTCTTCCTTCCCATTGAGCCACTGCACAGGGTCCAGCACATAAGACAGATTTTCCCCATGTGCACATTAAGTCTGAAAAGCACAGCTGGTAAGACTTTTTCCCCATACTGTAATTCTGTTGAATCACACCCCCCCCCCCCCCCAAGAAAAACTGCTATCTAGGGGGAACTGGTATATATTCTATGGAAGGAAACAGTGCAGCTGTCTGCTTGGGTCCATATCTGAAACTCCTCCTTTGTGCAGGTTGCCACATGCCTCTGTGCAGGGGAAAAGGCACACACACCGCAGTACCTTTGTTCAGACCTGGTACTTTCATAAAGGAAGAATATGATACTGTTGTTCTCGGTTTCTGAGAGCATAAGGAACAGGTTGCAAAGTGTTTCTGTGGCTAGTGCGAAAATAATTTCTTCAGCTGGTAGAAACCTATGGCAGACTTGTAACTACAGGCTGAGAGTTCTTTACCCACTACATATTTTATGTGCATATCTAAGTGCACACTCCAAATATACTCCAAAATGTAAATATGCCATACAGCTACTCTTGTCAGTCACTGACATCCCTGTTGTATACACTCAAAATGACAAACCAGAGTTTGTGCACTGGTGATCTGGGGGGGGGGGGCACACACTAAGGGCCAAATCCTATCCATTTTACCAGTGCTGGTGCAGCTGTGTCAATGGGGCATGCACTGCTTCCTGTGGTAGGGAGGCAGTCACAGAGGCCTCCTCAAGGCATGGGAACATTTGTTCCCTTACCTCAGGGCTGCATTGCAGCTGCACCTGTGCTGGAAAGTTGAATAGGATTGGCTCTAGTTTCTTCAGGCACCTGGCTGCTGGCCTAAAGTGGCCCCTTCTCCATGCCTGCAGAGTCAGTTGCAAGGACAATATAGCTTTTGCTTTTGCAGTCATGATTGTAGGCAATGAGGAGGGGCCATCTTACACCAGCCGCCAGGCACCTGAAGAAATTTAATGTTTTGCCCCCCTCCAGGAACACCAGTGGCTGGCTATTGCTTTTTACTTTTTCCTAGACTGGATAACTATTGTAATGCTGTTGACCAATTATAAGCAGGGTTTGTATGGCCCGGTCTGGAACACACGAGCCCCCCCTCCATGAAGGGATTGGAGGAGGGCTGGAGCTGTACTGATACAGAGGTCTTTTAAGGACACAGCAACGGCCCTCTTCCTCCTTTGCACGTGGGCACTGTGTGGACACTCGCCCGCCCGCCTGCCCATATAGCAGTCTGAGTTTTACTGGTTGCTGTTTGGGGCTGGGTAGGAATTTTTTGCTGACTGTCAAGATTGGCCGATGGCAGGCAGTTTTTTCGCCTACCCCAGACTGTCATGGGTCCGGGGGTTTGCTCCCCTTATAAATATCATCGGTCACTTTATGAGGGCAGGTGGTGCAGTAGAGGCGTGAGAGGGACTTTGGAGTGCACCTTCAGGCAGCATAGGTAGGGCAGAACCCAATAGTAGTCCTCAGGGGCCCAGCAGCACGAGGACATAGACTGGGCCCTGGTCGGGACTGCAGGGTCCTCCTCAGAGGCTCAGCGGTTCGAGGCGGCACCGCCCATGGTCCAGCTGCCTTCCCCTTATAGGATGGACCTGGATGAGCTGTGTCACCAAAGAATGGGGTGCAGCTTGGAGTCGGGTGCACGTCCAGCCTGGGGGACAGATCTGGTTCTGGTGCCGCCCAGTGGTCCTGCCTCTGCACCACAAAGGGGCTTTGCTGCCTCTGCAACTGCAGGTCTCAGCCTCCCCTTCTGTATTGAAATACTAATAAAGTGGCCCTTTCCCCCATGTGTGTTGTCTCGAGTGTTCATTGGACGGTGCGCAAACAATCACTTTGGGTGCTTTGCTATAGGGGGGAGGGGAAGGAGGGCAGGGCACATATCTTTTATTTAAATAAATAAATAAAGTGGGAAATGGTCCTGAGACTGCTATTAAAAACCATGCCCACCTGCTATACAAATTGTAGTTTGCTAAGGGACGGTTACAGAAACTGCTAGCAGAGGATTCTTAGCACCTTCGTCAAACTAAAATCCCCAGAATTCTTGGTGTGTGTGCCATGACAATTGAATTGGTATAAAACAAATACAAATTTGTTATGTAGCCAGATGCTTCCAAGGAAACTGTCTCAGTCAGTCCCTTGCCTTTTGGTAAACAAATGCATTTCAGTACATAGCATTCGAATTGCCTCAAATTCCCAAATGCTAATACACAGACAGACACACACACACAGAGACACAGAGGAAGAGTATAGAATACCTAGATTGTCACAGTTTATTGTACTTCTGAATGGAATAAAAGCATTGTCAGTAATAAAAGCTTTCTTGAAATTCACAAGGGCATTCATTCCCTTCATTTTACTTTAAATTCAGTGGAAGTTATTTCAAAGAACGTGTCCTTAAAATCACATAGACTGCATTCCTTTAAAAGCAACTTGGCTGGGAAGATTCAGGGCCCAACCCTATCCAACTTTCCAGTGCCAGTGCAGCCACAGTGCAGCCTTGAGGAAAGGGAACAAATGCTCCCTCACCTGGAGGAGGCCTCCATGATTACACCCTCACTGCAGGATGCAGCACATGCCCCATCTGCATTGCTGCACTGGTGCTGGAAAACTGGATAGGATTTGGCTCTTTGTTTATAAAAGACATGAGGAATAACAATCTGTGAAACATCCCAGATTCTGCAGAATGGCTGGTATTCACGAGCTTGTCCAGAAGTTACAAACCAATGTAAGGAGAATGTGTTGGCGGGGATGCCCTGGGATCATGCTGGCTTCACCCTAGCTAAGCTGACATGTTCCCAAAGCCACATCTCACACATTCAGCATTTGCGCAGTGGCAAATGCTTGAAGAGATCCTTGCTGTGTTCCGTGCTTGCCTTGATGTTCTAAGGGGCCAGTCCCGGGAGATCCAGGGGACCCTCCACATCTTCTCCTTAACACTGGTGTGTAGTTTCTGAACAAGGCTACTGTATCTCAAGAGTGTTGGATTTGCAAAGCTGCCTTAACACAAAAGGCAAAACAAACACAAGAAAACACACATATTATACCAACACATGTATTGTCAAGCCTCGATTTTAAAACACAAAGAGGGTAAAGGCAACTGAGAGCAGTGAAGGAACAAACACCCACCAGTTGTATTTGGAGATCATGAAATGTATTTTTTGTTCTCGAAGTAGGGCACTTGCCTTAAACAATCTGCACCTGGCAAATGTTATTGTTCACAGTCCTTCAGAGAGTTGAGAGTATAAAACACATTCATTGCCCTTTGCTGCATAAATGCAAGCAATTTAACCAGAAGTCAAACACACGCCCACTGGGATTTCATAATGATAAATTATTATAATCCTCTGGGGGGGGGGGCAGAATGGGATAGCAATCACAGTGCGGAGAGCCTGGCCTAGCACTTTGAACACAGCTTTTAAGGGGGGGACAGGGACAAAAGTAAGGCAGGAAAGCAATGGACAAAAACTGATGCAGAAAAATGTGCAATAATTGATATTCTTAAGCAGAAATAGAGACAATTGTTTACCACCAAAGATGATTTTTTTTTTGAAAGGCTTAAAAGAAAGCAGTATGTGTTTGCTTTAATGACTTGCATATTTTGCAAAGGAAGGTAGGATGGGGATATGCTGGGCCAAGAAGACTGCAAATAAGCTTCAGCTTATTTATTTTACTTTAATTATTTATACTTATTTATTTTAATTTGCCTGATGATTTCACCTCCACCAAGACATCACTTCTGGTGGGACTTAGACAGATTGTCATTCTAAAAAAGTGGGTCCCAGTGCTAAAAGTTTGAGAACTGCTGCAATAAGGTGTTAGTAAGTTGACACCCGGGGGGGGGGGGTTTACACCTCTAGTGACCAAAATCACTGAAATCACAGTTTGGAGGAATAATACCATCATGTTATATATCAATCAATGTGTAATTTCATGCAGAATGTGTTCTATCTTTGTTCTATCAAAAGGTACAGCCAAAAAACCAGTGGGGGCGGAGCGATGGTACATCATCATGGCCACCACCTGGGGTGTTGTCCTGCCCACTGCATGGGGGTGACGCGCTGGCATCCCACACCAGGTGACACGAACCCTAGTGACGCCACTGCCCCCATCCACTCCCTGGTCTGACTTACCTGCCCCAGGGCCTTTGGAGGCTGCTGGTGCGTGGCCACAGCTGCTTGCTATGGTGGCCTGGCTGCATCGGATGCCATGTCACCTTTCATGAAAGCATGTCACAGTGCTGGAACCCACTGATTGAAAGGGGCATAAATGCATCTAGCACTGCTGGATTGTGGACTTCATGCCTCATGTCTGTGGACAAAAACACAAAGAGAGAATTATTTGCCTTATAGGTTTTCTTGCATCCCAGATTGAGATTACATTCATTACACATTTGAAATGTGCTTGGAAAAGATTTTAAGTATGATACTTTCCCAACAACAAGCATAACAATCAATAAATGTGTGTGCAAAATCCCTTGCGAAGATGCATGTGTTTTAAAGAACACAGAGTAAATCTGGACATGGCTTTCTTTGCCTCCATCAAGTATTTTTTTCTTTCAGTATTCTTATTTCCCATTCCCATTTTAGAGACTGCTATAATTAAAGCACATTCCATCTCTTTGTACTGTTCTAGTGACTTGACACTCTAGTATTCTACTGATTGCTCTGAGAAACAGGAGATTAGGGCTGGCAGGGGGAGGGGCTGTATTTCACACTGATAATTGAACATGTACTGTTATTAGTTTCTTTCACATTATTAAAGATCAGCTGAGTGATGCTGATTTCTGGAACAAGTAGTTTTTTTTTTCTCTACAAAAGGCATCATGTTTGCATTTGAGAGAATTGCCTGTGTACTCGATTCAGCAAGAAAGCAGAAATGCAGGAACCAGTATCCAGAAAAATGTACCATGAATTCTTTGGCATACCTTTCCCTAGATAATCTCACCATGCACCACACTGATCAGGAATTCTCTCCACAATCTTCCTGGTGCTGTCATCTTGCACTATGTAGCCACCAGATTAAATGACTGGAGGCTCTTTGCATGTGCAAGCAGCTCCTGGATGCCCCACCTGAGCAGGTAAGGGTCAGTCCAAGAGCAGATTGGGGGAGGATTGGAGCAGGAAGCAGGCTGGGGGTTGGAGAGGGAGGATCTCAGTGGTAGCAGCACACACCAAGATTCTATACCCCCCTTCTGGACCAGACTTGCCTACAGAAGTGTCCTTGGACTTACCCCAGCAAAACAGCTGGTGTAGGTCTGAAAAGACCCAAAGGAGACCAGACAGCCTTTGGAGAGCTAAAAAAGTGTTGTACTTACTTCTCCTGAGCTGTATGGTTGCCCCCTTCCATAGGATGCGGCATGTGCTCCGTTGATGTTGCTGGGCTGGCAGGGGATGGGATTGGGTTGTGACTTGAGGATGAGCTTGAGCTGGGTGTCCAGTGAGATGAAAAGTATTAAGCATAACAGATATATGAGTGTCCCAAAAAGTATTGTGGAGACATGACCAAATTAACCATTCAAGTTTGATGGGCCAAATTACCAAAGATCTGCAGGATGAATGAAAGATAAGCTCTCTTAAAGGATTCTCTCTCTCAATTCTATGAATACTTGATTTTTCCCTAGCTGCAGCTATAATGCCGTTGGCATTATAATGATACCAAGTAACACACTGTAAACATTGCAAGCATGATCACTCAATATTAAAAGGCAACCAAGGAGAAAAGGCAGTGATGTGTTCCATGCCAAAGATGATGCACATTTAAACAGAAGTTTACATCCCAACCCTGGTAAGAACAACAGAAGGGACATTCACCCTCAGTTAACTGTACTTGCTTGCTCCTGTTCATTTTCATATTCTATTTCTCCCCAGGCTATCTTAGGAGCATCTGATATGATGAGGACGCGTTTGCAGTTCTTCAATGTTAAAATGCATTTTTGCTCAGACCATTAGCCACTATGATCACAAACTGGGATGATAATGTTACTGATCAAACAATTAACCGCAAGACACCTTTGCAGTCAAATGACATCCAGTCACCAAAGGTTCAAGAATGAACTTCGTGCTGTCCCAGTTTCATACATAATTGGAATGAACTGACATTTCTCTTTAGATCAAGACTAGTTGTTTGACAACTGGGTTTCTTAAAACAAGAAATGACAAGACTATTTCACTTTTTATGAGGTCAGATTAGTACGTCAGTTGTAACATAGGATGAGATTGGCAGTTGTATTGTGTTTACACACTTTTAAAAACTTATGGGACAGCATTTAGGATGGGTCAAAAATAATGATGGCATTTTTAGAAGGAGATTACAATCTTGTAGTGGGATATACAACTTTAATAAGCAGAAAAAGTGGAAGGTGAACATTTTCAGCCTGGAACCTATTAAAAGTTTAGAGATGCAATCCCAACGACTGTTATTTCCACCAAAAATGGGACTTGGAAACGAAATAGTTTTCACATGACCTCCTTAGTACTGTTCCTAGGTACATGGATTATATGAAGAATGTCATTTACTCTATGAATAATTGCAAATCCATGCACACAAATGCCTGCTTTGATTTCTAGAATCGAGAAAGCTCCAAAACATTTTCCATGGTTGGTTGGCAACCTTCAATCTTGAAAGACTATGGTATAAGCCTACAGCATCCGGTATTCCCAGGTGGCCTCCCATCCAAGTACTAACCAGGCCTGACCCTGCTTAGCTTCCAAGATCAGATAAGATCAGGCATGTGCAGGGTAACAGAAGCCACAGTAGAAGTGTATTTCTGGTGCACCCGTTCATAATCCTTCTCCACATGGTTCTGCATCAGGAGATGGTCGAAAGATGGATGCCAATCTTCTGGTGAACTGGACCTCAGCTGACACAAAGGTATAAAGATGGCCCAGCATATTTTGATGCTGGGGCAGACAATCAACATGGTATACCCACTCATCTGGTAGTAAAGATATAATTCATAACAATCATTTTCTATTTTTAATCGCATCCCCAAACCAGATACCTGAAACAGACCACTTCATGCTGCCTAATGGGAAGACGAATGCAATTGCTATTCCTTCCATGTGGTTGCAGAGTCCTGCTCTATCCCATGGACTTGCATGACTCGCATGAGGCTATTTTGGCCATCTGGTTGGTTTCACAATGCCCAGAAATGACATCATTGCTGGGCATTGTGGAACTGTGGGGGATGAAGGCAACTGGCTGGGACAGCTGATGGGGGTGGAGCCAGCAGTGGTGGCTAGCTTTAAAAGCAGCAACGATGAGGGCAGATAGCAGGAGGAAATGAGCAGAGAACAGAGCAAAGGAGAATGAGACCAGGGTGGATTGAAGCAAAGTACCAGCAGGGCAAAGGGGAAGATAGGGCAGGCATGAGAAGAAAGCACAGAGAGATTGGGCAGATGAAGGGAAGCTAAGGCCAAAGCAACAAGAGCAGCATGATGAGAGGCAGATGAAAGGACAGGCAAAGATCCACTGGCCACAAACCCCAGCTAGGGCCCCCTCCAGTGGTAGAGGGGGAAAGGGTCAGGTTCTGGCCCCAGCAATTCCCAAGCCCAACAGTGCTAGCCTCATGGGAGTGCCACACTGAGCTAGGCCATTTGTCCCAGGCAGCCCCTATCATCTGAAGCAAAGAGAACTTGTCTAAACAGCCACCCTTGGGGACTTCCAGTGATAGGAACTACAGGATTCTGGGGCAGAGTTCAAGCCTTTCTATGCCTCACTATGTGAACCAGATACGTGCAGCATATCTTGTGACTATGTAGTCTCTTAGGTGGGGATGGAAATCGACCACGAGTGGTAATGCAGTGAGAGATAGCCTCGGTAAGGACCTGGTGGACCCCATCCAAGACTTTCAATACCAAGCAAGAAAAGAAATAAACTAGATTTATTCAGGGAACACATAGGGACTAGATACATAAAAACCAGTTTCCTGAACAGCAGTGCTAACCTATCCCCTCTCCAGATTTTCAACTATTGGGAGACCATGTGAAAAGTACTTGGAGGATTCACCTGATAGTAGTGCGTGGTCAGCACCCTGTCACTTGGCTTCTCAGTGTAATCTACTCTCGAGACCAAGTTGGTAGGTTTAAACTAATAACTAACAAACCAAAAGCAGCAGTGGCCCTTGGAAGACAGACATAAAAGGTTGGTAATCCCTATGGCATTTAAATATTACTGCCTATATTTTTTAAATCATGGCATTAAACAGGTCTTTTAAAGGTTCATCCCCTATCTCCAACGTGAGCTTGCCAAGAGAACACTTGGGGGAAGTGAATTGCTTTTAAAGAGGCTGTTAAGGTCTTTTGCAGCCATACTATTTAACAACATTCATAACATTTTAAAGAGATTGTCTGTGGTTGCCAGTGAACAGTGCATGTGGAAACAAACACTGCTCTTTGTGAACCAAAGGTGTAATTTGTTACAGCTTTTGATAGCTGCGTATGATATATCTGCGAGAGTGAATATAGCATGAGTCCTATATTGGAGAGGGGCCATTGTTCAGTGGTAAATGCCAACTCTCTCGTTAAAGGGATCTCAGGAATAGGGCTGAGAAATGTCTCTGCCCAAGGCTTGGGAGAGCTGCTGCTACATCTCATTGTAGACATCACTGGCCTAGATGGTCCATCAACCTGATTCAGCGTAAGACTGCTGCATATATTTATGCACTGATGCATTGCACTGCTGCAGGCCAACACATTGCATCAAACTGGCATGTTGTGAATGGGGGTGGAGTGGATTCATGAGGCATTCACTACAATTGCTTCACCATGCACTCAGTGTGCAACTCAACCTTCTCTGAAAACTGTCAAAAAGAGTGTTTTGCCAAATCCCCATTCCAAGCTTCGCCTATAGAACTTATGCCCACTTGCAGCTAATTAGTTCTTCTTTCCCCAACAATGGCCCTGGCTCTGCAGAAAGCACTGCTAGACAGCACCACCAGGATGGCTTGCTTGTTTGAGCTGCAGATGTCCTTCTTCCTCCAGTCAGCAGCTTCTCCAACCACAACAGTCCCTTAGCAGCTCCTGAGCTGGGCAGCCACACACCCATCTCCAGCAGTCTTCATTCCATTGGTAAGTTTGCTAGAAAGTCAATCCTAACCAACTTTCTAGCACTGGCCTAGCTGTGCCAGTGGGGCACAAGCTGCATCGTGCAGTTGGGGGGCAGTCACAGAGGCCTCCTCAAGGTAAGGCAATGTTTATTCTCTTAGTTCAGAGTTGCATTGCCCTTACCTTGGTGCTGGAAAGTTGGTTAGGATTGTGCCCTTAGTTCATTAGCCAGTCAGTTAATCAGTCCACTTAGCCAGACCCCTCTCCAACCTTATACTACCCACCACTTCCCCTTCCTCCAGGTGCTGCATTTATCCTTGAAGACCTTGTTGCCTCTAGCAGCTGCAGCTGTGCAGCACACCCACTGCTAGAAGCCTAGGTTTTAACCCCATGCTTCCTGGGCCTGTCTGGGAAAGGGGTCATTGTTCACATCCTATCTCCTCAAGGGATCTTATGCATTTCCACTACAAAGAGCTGTGACAGAATAAATGTGCGCTGAGTGGCAAGCTGGGCACAGAGTGAATGAATCAAATGGTATGTCACCAAACTCTGGGTGGGTGCAACAATCAAATTTAAAAAAATAAAGCAACGGCAGCCAGAGAAAATGGTTCTCATTGAAACTATATAAAAAACTTTGCTTCAATGAACGTATACTAGTCTTTCAATCAAATTGTGTTTTTTTCTAGATATTTGAGGCACTATGATAAAGGCATTGGGAAGTAACAGGGACCTTGTACATCTCTCAAACTTTTTCCAAGTTGGGCTGAGAAGGCCAAAAAAATCTATACTTAGATCTGCAATACAGAAGAAGTAGGAAGAGGAGAATAATTGTTGCAGACAATAAAAGAGCCACAAAGAGTTCCGCAGAAGGAGCATATAGTTTTGTCTTATGCAGGGGCAAATGCTTTTCAAAATCTTGTAGTTGTAGTAGTAGTAGTAGTAGTAGTAGTAGTTGTTGTTGTTGTTGTAACTTTATTGTCATTGTGCTACAGCACAACAAAATTTATGCACCTTTGAGATACAAGCATAACTATATACAACAATTCCAATAATCACACACTACACACTCACTCACGCATTCTATACAACTTGCATCATAATATAAAATCAGTATAACAGACCGTAATGCCCAGGAGCATGGTAACAACTATATTGTCTTATTCAATTATTCAATAATTATGGTAAACCCTAATAATTCAATATGGCTGTGGGATAAAAACTGTTCAGGAATCGTGTGGTGCTGCTCTAATAGTTCTGTATCGCCTACCCGAAGGCAACAGTTTGAAGAACTTATGAACCGGATGGAAAGGGTCTCTCAGAACACTATGTGACTTCTGCAGACAGAACTGCAGACTTCTGCAGCCCCCCCCCCCCGGGGGGCTGGGAGATAAGAATAGGCCCTCAGTTTGGCTGTACTTGTTGTAAGAGGCGACTAAACAACCACCGGGTAGATGGGACTTGATAGCCTGGGAAGGCAGCTCATCTGAGAGAAGGAAAACTCTGATCCCAAACCTCCACTGCCTTGTGGCTACATCTAGTTATGGAAAAGGCTTCAGGAGTCAACCTCGAGGCAAAATCTGGAGCTTGAGTCCCTGAGGCAGTTCATGGCTGAACACAGTTACATTCTGGCAACTCTTGCGACGCCGCTGGAACCAACCGTATTGGCTTCTGCCTTTCCATTGGACCATTCCAGCGATGTGGAGAGGGGGATTTGCTGCTTGGGAGCAAATCTATCATCCATATCTACTTTACCCAGGCTTCGCGCACTGGAGAGGACACTCTGTTCCAGATCCACTATTCAGAGAGCGATACAATAGTCTTCTGAGGCTGAAGGATGCCTATAACTCTGCAGACAGCGAGATGTATAGATGTCCTCCAAAGCTGGTAAATGAAGGTTGATGATGTGCTGCGCGATCTTAATAATTCTCTGCAGAGCTTTTTGTCCCCTGCAGAGCAATTTCCGTACCACACCCAGATATCATAGGTTAGGACACTCTCAATGGTGCAACGATAGTAAGACACAAGCAGCTGCTGTGACAAATTTAACCTCCCAAGCTTCCTCAGAAAATATAACTGCTTTTGTGCCTTTTTTATCAACATGCTGGTGTTAATAGTCCATGAGAGGTGCTCTGTGATGTAAATACCTAGGAATTTGAAAGTAGCAACCCTCTCCACCTTCTCACCATTTATGTATAATGGTGTGTGTACATCCCTCTTTTTCCGAAAGTCAATTATAAGTTCTTTAGTTTTTCTGATGTTAAATGAGAGATTATTTTCTTTGCACCACAATACCAACTCCTGTACCTCCTTCCTATAAGCAGACTCATCATTCCCGCTAACAAGCACCACCACTATAGTATCGTCTGCAAATTTTATAATTTCATTGGTGTTATGTGATGGGGTACAATCATGTGTATACAGGGAATAGAGGAAGGGGCTCAGCCCACAGCCTTGGGGAGCTCCTGTATTTAATATCAGAGTGGAAGAATGATAAGAGCCCATCCTAACTGACTGTGGCCTATTTGTCAAAAAGTCCTTTATCCACAGACAAATGTCTTCCTGTATGCCCAAACTAGTCATTTTAAAAAACAGCCTGCTAGGTAGAATGGTGTTAAAAGCAGAACTATAATCCACAAATAACAGCCATACATATGTACCCCGTTGTTCCAAATGACGCAGGACTGTATGTAAAACAATAGAGATGGCATCATCAGTCAACCTATTACTCCTGTATGCAAATTGACAAGGATCCAAGGTGCGTGGAAGACCAGACTTAATATGTTTCAACACCAGCCTCTCAAAACACTTCATAATTATTGAAGTTAGAGCCACAGGTCGATAGTCATTGAGAGAAGCAACTACTGTCTGCTTAGGAACTGGCACTATAATAGATGTCTTCAAGCAAGTAGGGACAGAGCAGTGTGACAGAGATAAATTGAAAATATTTGTAAAAACTTCAGTCAGCTCTGCAGCACAGTCTTTAAGGACCCAACCCAGAATTCCATCTGGGCCAGCTGCTTTCCGGACGTTAATATTCTGTAAAACCCATCTCACATCATCAGGCTGCAGGACAAGTGACTGACCATCAGTGGCTGCAGCTGGAATGTAGTGTTGGCTAAACCTTGTAAAGAAGAGAAAACTGAATCTACTTGTTTGTGTAAAGCTCCTGTTCAAATTGTATCCTCCACTGTGACTCTGGGAATGGAGAAGGAGAAGATGGGAAGCAGACACCTGGGAGTTGCCATCAATTCAAATGGGACTGTTAAAAGTTAGGGCACCTTTTTTGTAAGGGGTGAGACAGATCAGGGCAGTAGGGATAAAGATCATGGTGTTCGAAAAAAAAACATTGAATGAATGCTTGTGTGTTCAGGAAACCAAGGTTCACTTATCAGGACACTTTGGCTTTAATGTCACAGATTACCATCTAATGTCAGTCAGTCACAGCCCAATCCTATCCATACTTTCCTGGGAGAAAGCCCCACTGACTCTAATGGAATTTACTTCTGAGTAGACCAATCAACTCTAAAATATATTTGGAATTTCAGAATGTCAATTACAATTTGAAAATCGAAATCCAGTTTTGGAATTGTTCAGATGTTGAAATTGTAGATCAGAGATGTATTTGTAAATATAAAATAATTTGTATCTTGCGTAATATGCAAAATGTTCACAGTGTTGCTATATTATTTCTTATCTAGCAGCATTAAAATGGAAATGGGCATTATTTGTTATGCCTTTTACTTATAGGATCATTAAGGCTGTATGCCTTCTTGATCAGTTCTCTATAACAGCCACTAATCAGAAGCAGTGCCACAGCCTCTTTAAGCAGTCCAGCACCGCTTGTGTGCATGAATGGGAATAGTTAAAGAGAGCCTGTAGCCCTCCTGCCAACTGATACTTTTGCAACGTCGAGGGCATATCCGTAGACTGCTACATGTTAACCATAATGGGACATTCTTCTACTATGATTGATATTGTGATCTATCCTTCAATGTGCATGCAGCATGTATTCACTTTAGTCAAGAAAAAAAATGTGTGATCTGCAAATAGTACGGCAACAGAAACATTTGCATTGACAGGACAAACAAAGCAAAGGGAGGAAGACTGTTTTTCATCTTACCTTTAAATAGCTCTTAATCCGAGAACATACACCACGGTTGCACAGGTGGGACTTTCACTGTTTTAGAGTTGAAAAGTTGACTTGTTTGTTAGATGTTATGCTGCAGATGCAGGCCTTCTAAAATAGCAGTGGGCCCTAAGGCAGCAAGTCAGATGCTGCAGACAAGGTGGACCTATGGAACAGGAATAACTATCCCCATTTCAAAAAGTGATCCAGAACTAGGTTGGGTTTAATACTGGAGTATTGTTGCTGACACTTCCAAGATCTTCACAAGCAGTCATATTAGTTATATGTCCAATTTGCTTGCCAGTTGGATCGTGCCTGTGAGTTGTGGGTAACAGGCATCAGGGACAAGATGAATGAGAAGATCCTGCCCCCATAAAAACTGAACCATTTTTGGATGTGGTTCCAGATATGATTTGTTAGCCACCTTTCAACAGATGCCCCCTATCACACATGCTGCCTGCCCCTTTCTACTATGGTTGGCAACCTTCAGTCTCGAAAGACTGTGGTATAAGCCTACAGCACCCAGTATTCCCAGGCGGTCTCCCATCCAAGATACTAACCAGGCCTGACCCTGCTTAGCTTCCGAGATCACACGAGATTGGGCATGTGCAGGTTATAGCAGGCAACCATGTGATCATAAGGGTTCTCAGCTTCCAAATACTTACTGATCTAATCTGGATGAACCCAAAAGTCCTCCCAAATAATAAGAAAAGGGTAATTTATTTACAAATAATACTTAAAATACACAACACTACAAAGATACAGAATACTGACAAGCCATTCAATATTAACACATAGACTCTTAACAAGACTAATAAAAAACAACATTAATCTAATGCTGTAACATTAATTACTAAGAAGTCTTCCCCCACAATACATTCTAAATAGTATTCACCTCAACAGACCCCAAGAAAGCTCAGTCTCTCCCCACCAACTGGAGGAAGTTTTATAACACAGCTCACTCCCCCTTCCTTCCCGTTCAGCCTCACTGATGCCTTTGACCCCAATCCTATCCAATTTTCCAGTCCCGGTGCAATTGTGCCAATGAGGCATGCACTGCATCCTGTGGTGTGGGGGTAGTCACAGAAGCCTCCTCAAGGTATGGGAGCATTTGTTCCCTTACCTCAGGAATGCATTGTGGCTGCACCAGTGCTGGAACGTTGGATAGGATTGGGCCCTTCAACTCCTAGTCACAGGCCAAATCTTCCCAGATCAAGAGGTAAAAAACTCAGTTGGTATTTAAAGTAACATGATCCCAATTTCTACCTTTCCAGGACACCCCCAAGCCATCATTGAAGCAGAGGAAACAATTAATCTCGTCATTCACAGCCTAGAGAGCCCAGCCTGGTGGGCCAGATTGCAAGTCTGTGACAGCATTACCTAGTGCAGGAGGCCAGCGCATCACCCCTGTGATGGGCCTCCTGCCATACAGTGGGCAGAGCATGCTCTGGGCAGCGGATGTGGTGAAGTATCATTGCCCAATCCCTGTTGGATTTTTGACTATAATTTTTGATAGAAAAGAGATATTTCAATGTGATTTGTTTCATTGCATTCTGCATAGAATTACACATCAATTAATGTACAACATGATGGTATTCAAAAATACGAAGATTTTAAATATTTTGGCCAGTAGTGGTGCCACTCCCCCCAAGCGCATCACCCGGTGCAGCCCGCAGCCCCTTAGCAATGCCACTGAACCACACTGAGGTCAATATCTCCCTTCTTGGGATGGTGAATCTTCCACTCTGCAGGTAGAAGCTGTGGCCTAACAGGTCACCTTAGCCTTACCCCACCCCACTGAGTAGATAAGGCAGCCCCTAGATGTTTCCACTGCTATGAGCTGGGAGACCTCCAAAGTCCGTGTCCCAAGAATGTCCAAGACAGTTAGTTGCTTTTGGGCAGAGACCCAAGCAGAATGTAGATATGCTCTTGGACAGAGACCCTAGTATCAAAAGTAATGTTGTGCAATGACATTGGATCTAAACATGACCCTTCATAATGTAAAAAGATATATGGGGGGAGCCATATCTGTGGATCCCATATCCGTGGATTCACTTATCTGCGAATGTGGGAGAGCATCCCTGCACCCCACTCCCGCTCCCCACCCCTGCCCTCCAGGGGCAAAGGGAGCTAGGATTCCCTTGCCTCCAGAGAATATTCAGAGCACCACAGAGGCCACTCATGTCCACCTGCGGCCTCTGTGGGCCTCAGAATGACTGTTCACAGCAAAAAAGCGACTTCTGATTTTTCATCAATACCAAAAGTGATGTTTTTAATGCCTTTTAATGCCTTTTTTTTTTTTTTTGCAATGCGTTGCATACATCCAAGAACAGGCCCTTCGACCTTGCTGAAAATCTTGTCCCCACTGCACAAATGGTTTCAAAATGTTCATAACCTTGGCACAAAACATGTCAATCAAACATGCTGCATTATATTCTGGTACCCACAGAGATCTCCAGCAGCTCATGGATCGTTTTAGCAAGGCCTGCCAAGATTTTGGACTGACGATCAGCCTAAAGAAAACACAGGTCATGGTTCAGGATGTGGACTCACCTCCCTGCATTACAATCTCTGCGCATGAACTGGAGGTTGTCCATGACTTTGTGTACCTTGGCTCAACAATCTCCGACACTCTTTCTCTTGATACTGAGCTAAACAAACGCATCGGTAAAGCAGCTACCACGTTTTCCAGACTCACAAAGAGAGTCTGGTCCAACAAGAAGCTGGCAGAACATACCAAGATCCAGGTCTACAGAGCTTGCGTCCTGAGTACACTTCTGTACTGCAGCGAGTCATGGACTCTCCGCTCACAACAGGAGAGGAAACTGAACGCTTTCCACATGCGCTGCCTCCGGCGCATTCTCGGCATCACCTGGCAGGACAAAGTTCCTAACAACACAGTCCTGGAACGTGCTGGAATCCCTAGCATGTATACAGTGCTGAAACAGAGACGCCTGTGTTGGCTTGGTCATGTTGTGAGAATGGATGATGGCTGGATCCCAAAGGATCTCCTCTATGGAGAACTCGTGCAAGGAAAGCGCCCTACAGGTAGACCACAGCTGCGATACAAGGACATCTGCAAGAGGGATCTGAAGGCCTTAGGGATGGACCTCAACAAGTGGGAAACCCTGGCCTCTGAGCGGCCCGCTTGGAGGCAGGCTGTGCAGCATGGCCTTTCCCAGTTTGAAGAGACACTTGGCCAGCAGTCTGAGGCAAAGAGGCAAAGGCCCATAGCCAGGGAGACAGACCAGGGACAGACTGCACTTGCTCCCGGTGTGGAAGGGATTGTCACTCCCGGATTGGCCTTTTCAGCCACACTAGACGCTGTTCCAGAACCACATTTCAGAGTGCGATACCATAGTCTTTCGAGACTGAAGGTTGCCAATACTAATATTCTGGCATCTCTGATGGAATGACTTGCAGGAAGACGTATACAGAGCTTAATTGATATACTAGACCATGCTACTGATTTTAACTGTATGCATGCAGGGGGAGCAGATGGGTGGTGATGACTGGGCATGCCCAAACAGGTTGGAATTGTGAGGTGACAAATTGCTGAAGATAAATCCTGATTCCCCAGTGAAGGAGCCTGGTTTAGAAGACTGCAAAATCATTAGGTTCGTGTCATTAAGGCTAGTAATCATGCAGAGGTCTTCGATAAAACATTTGTTCCTACAGGGTGTTTGGTGATTTAGCATTCTATCCTAAGAGTACAAGTACTGAGCCATCTCTTTTTAGCTGAATGAAGTGTAGGTCAACTCAGAATCAAGCACTCTAGTCACCTTGTATGATACTGGTTGATTTCACAGCAGCTGAAGGCAAATGCTGCTGTTCCCTCCCCATAAATTAAACGCAAAATGAAATAAAACACCTTTGTTTTATAAGCTGCTCATGGAGAAGCTGGAAGGAAGCTGGGCAAAGAAATTACACAGTCTAATGAAAAATGTCGTTGATTTAATATTACCGTAAAATGACTGTGATAATAGTTAAGAGTCAGTGGGAAAGTTCTTTCAATATTCAATCTGTAATAAAATCAAACATGAAGAAATAAAAAGTAAGCCTCTCAATAAGCTACTGAAATAAACAGGGAGAAAGTTGATGCATGTACATGCATGTTTATAAATGGGACTAGAACACTGTGGTACAACGTGTGGCCCAAGGACCGTGTGGCCTGTGAGGCCAGTTCTGGCAGGCCTCAGGTGGCATGTAGTCCCCCCCCCATTCCCCCCTAGTCCATTGCCACATGTGAGAAGATGGGCAAAGGTGCTCTGCAGCACCTTCACACGTCACCAGGTGCAGGGCCGGGCCGAACCATGCTGGAGAAGGAAGCTCTTGAGAAGCTGGAACAGCATGCCAGGGAGACTGAAAAGCTGCCAGCATGTGCTGCCCCACCCCAGCTGATGAGCATGAAATGTGTTGTGGGGAGCATTCACACTTATCAGCTGGATCTGGGTGGGGCTGTGCTGAGGAAAGGAGCTCTTGTGAGGTTGGCCTGCCTCGCAAGCAGTCCCCCAGCATGCTCCGCTCCATTCCAGCTGATGACTGTGAAGGCGCTCCAAATGTATTTTGCATTCATCAGCTGGAGCAGGGCAGGGCATGCTGGTGGCTTTTCAATTTCTCTGCCATGCTGTTCCAGCTTCTCCATTGGAGAAGGATATCGAAAACCCCTCCACACCCGCCTCAGCTTTGAACCTGCCAAATGACTTCGGCAGCTCAGAACATGGAAGTAGTAATTGGCAGCGATGGCATCACGTCACCGCCAATTACATCTGGGTCGACCCATGTCAGCCCAGCTGGGGGTCACGCAAGGGTCATGTGGCCTCTTGGTTGCCCAAAGTTGGACAGCCCTAGACTAGAAGATGATTCTTTTTATGAACGTTATATGAACTGACGAGTTTTTATTTCCGATGTTCCCGCTGCTTCTTCTTGCTGGGAGGTCCTTGTCAGGTCCAGCAGACAACACATGTAGACATTTTAACTGTTACAAGTCTTAACCAGTGGCGTAGGTAAGGAGGTTCAGGGGGTAGCAGTTGCACCGGGCATCAAGCTTTGGGGGGGGGCAACAAGCTGAGCTTGACACTAGTGCCCCAAATTGTGAAAATCTTGGTATGTATAATACCATCATGTTATATATCATTGGAAAGGTAATTTAATGCAGAATGCAATGCAACAAAGTGCACTGGAATATCTATATTCTATCAAAAGGTATGGCCAATTAACCAGAAAATGAAAACACAACTGCCTTTTGGAAAAAATGGATGTGCTTAACTCCAAACAGACCTATGAGACTGATTGTTCTGTATGCCAATGAGATGTTGTTATGATAAAGCATAGAACCAATAACTTTTTATTTATTTGTTTGTTTAATTAATTAAATTTGATTTCGTCATGCAGGGGGACTACAAAATCTTCTTTGACCCCAGGTTGCAGATACATGCCTTAGCTATGCCACTGACTGGAGGGAGACAACACAGCAGGTGGGTGGTGAGTTGCTGGGGGGAGGAGGTGGATTCCTCCCAATTTTCACTTTGTAAAAGCACGGGCGTGATGTCAGTTCTGGTTGTGACATCACTTCCGGGGCAACACTTTGAACTTGGCACTGGGCTACACGATCATTAGCTACACCACTGGTCTTAACAAGTCATGTTGCCCAGGGTGTACCACAAGGAGGCTAGTCTACAGATTGTGAATTTTAGATAATGATGCTGCATCTAGCCATACGATTAAATAAATTTAAAAAATTGACAAGTAGTGGGGACAAGCTAACCAGGTCTACTCAGAAGTAAGTCCTATTTTGTTCAATAAGGCTTACTCTCAGGAAAGTGTGGTTAGGATTGCAGCCAATGTCAGTTACACTCTTCCCTTCTGACTACATTACCCTGAAGAATAGCACTAATTCTGCTACCCTTCTGCCCCTCTAAGCTTTATAGTCTCTTCTTGCTCATGCTTGTTCATTTTATTATATCTGGCAGGCTCCCTAGAAGTGAGCTGAAGCAGAGAAATTTCAAGATGTTTACTCAAGTTCAAGGGATGAAGATACAGAAAAAGAAATGAAGCTTATTCCAAGAGAACATAACAAACATACTGTAACTAACCTCTGTAATTTGTTTACACATATCTTCATTCTAATCTGACCTAACCTGTTTTTCCTAAGCCTGCTATTTACCAAACCAGCAGCTCAAGAGCCACTCTTGATAATTGGCTCTTTTTTAAATTCCAGAGATTAGAAGGGCAAAACTCTGGACCAGTGAGAGGCATGAATTTGAAGATGGAAGCTTGGCCACCTCGTCCAAAGATCTGGAAGCAAACTAGGATTGGTTGTAAAGCCTTTACTGCTTTTTATCGCCCCAGCAGTGTCTTTTCTAGTGGCTGTCTGCTGGTGTTCTTTTTGCATCTTTTAGATTGTGATCCCTTTTGCGACAGGCAGCCATTAGTTGTTTGATTTTCTCTGCAAACCGCTTTGTGAACTTTTTGTTGAAAAGCAGTATATAAATACTGTTAATAATTAATAATTATGGCTTCTCTTTTTATAGGGGTACAATAGGTCTGCTGCAAGCAGGTGCTCAAGAGAATCCAATTCTATCCAACTTTCCAGTGCTGATGCAGTTGTGCCAATGGAATGTGAGCTGCATCTTGTGGTGGGGTAGCAGTCATGGAGGCCTCCACAAGGTAAGGAAACATCACGGCTTCATTGTGGCTGCATCTGCGCTGCAAAGTTGGATAGGATTGGACCCTGAATTCACTTTATTACAGTTGCGTAAAGGAGATGACATTAGGAAAACTTCAGTGAGTTCAGTGACTCATATCCCCCAGTTAAGTCTGCAGTGTTTTATTGATTAATTGGTATTAATCAGTTTTTAAAAAAACTTTTTGATTGACTTGTAAAAACATATACTACAATTAAGGGCCAAATCCTATCCAATTTTCCAATGCCGGTGCAGCTGTGCCAACTGGGTGCGCACTACATACTGTGGTGGGGAGGCAATCACAGAGGCCTCCTCAAGGTATGGGAATATTTGTTCCCTTACCTCGGGGCTGCATTGTGGTTGCACCAGAACTGGAAAGTTGGATAGGATTGGGCCCTAATTTGGTAGCAAATGTTGGGAAAATACTGTATTCAGTAGAAGAACTTATAGATTGTAGTTAATCAAGCCATTAACTGACTCAGGTTGCAATCATATGCACACTTACTTGGGAGTAAGCTCCATTGAACGGAGTGGGACTTGCTTCTGAGTAGACACGCCTAGGTTTGCATTGTACGTGTTCTTTAACTGGGTCACAGCTGTGCCCCAAACCAATATTCTGACTGGAACTCACTTCCTGAGGAAATCCCTGTACCTAGAGTGGCCTAATGGAGAAATGCTTCCATGCCTACAGCATCATGCTTGAGGGCAGAAAGGAGAGAGGCAGCACTAGTGCCAAGGGAGCACAGTTTAAAGCATCAGGGAAGCTCCAGGAGGCTTTCTTGACATGTTCTGGAGTTGTGCAAGGTTCCATGTGCTCCAGGCAAGTTGGGGGCAGCATCCTGCAAGGGGGTGCCATAGCAGACCTTTGCCCTGGAGTGCAGGGGAGGGGAGGTCTGCCACTGCCTGGGCTGCTTATGTACTTTACAGGGCAGTTACCTACAGTTATTGGACATTAAAATAAGGGTTTAATGGACCTCTGTGGACATCAGAAACTGTACATTATTGCCAAAGTCTGTTGAATTGTTGTACATTAAATTGAGGCTTCACTGTATGGGAGCTTGCGTCTTGAGCAGGGGTGCCCAAACCCTGGCCCGGGGGCCACTTGCGGCCTTCAGGGACTCCCAATCTGGCCCTCGGGGAGCCCCCAGGCTCCAATGAACCTCTGGCCCACCTCTGGAGATTTGCTGGAGCCCATGCTGGCCCAACGCAACTGTTCTCAGCGTGAGGGTGACTGTTTGACCTCTCACGTGAGCTGTGCGACAAGAGCTGCTTGCTGTTTGACATCTGTGATGCAGTAGCAGCAGCGAAGGAAATACCTGCCTTGCTTTGTGCTAGGTCTTTTATAGACCTTGAGCTATTGCAAGACCTTCATTCATTCATATAAGTTCCATCTCTAATATATTCATGTATGTACATTTATTCAAATTTTATTCCCAGCCCCTGCTACAGTGTCAGAGAGATGATATGGCCCTCCTGCCAAAAAGTTTGGACAGCACTGGTCTTGAGTACATTTCTGTACTGCAGTCAGTCATGGACTCTTCGCACACAACAGGAGAAGAAGCTGAATGCTTTCCACATGAGCTGCCTCCGACGCATCCTCGGTATCACCTGGCAGGACAAAGTTCCAAACAACACAGTCCTGGAACGAGCTGGAATCCCCAGCATGTATACACTGCTGAAACAAAGACGCCTGCTTTCCAGCACTGACATAAGGGCAATAAAGCTCTGAGGTAAAGGAACAAACATTCCCTTACTTTGAGGAGGCCTCCGTGAGTGCCCCCCAACTGCAGGATGCAGCACATGCCCCATTGGCACTGCTATGCCAGTGCTGGAAAGCACTGACATAAAGGGTTAGGATACCGCCCATAGCCTCCAATTGGTTGAACTCTTGAAAACAGTGGTTTGCAAGAGACAAATTACTACATATACTGTACTGCAAACTTACTTTTGTGGAGACTTTACCTTGGTGTATGACCCCTTTAAAGGAGCACTTTAGAGCTACATGTGCTCAGTGTGGCTGTGTTAGGAGGCTTACTGATTTCTTTCCACTTTGCAGCTCTTGGCTGTGGAGCTGAGGTCTGGCTTGAAGGTATGATTGTATATGAATACTATTTTTTCCCTTCTTTATAAGCATTGGAAAACTAAACTATTGGTAGGGGTGTTTGAAAATAGCTTTTTTTGTTTTTGCAGATTTTGTGATTTGACAGTTAGAAAGCGGTGTTAGTGTTTTTATCCCAAGTTTTCATTTTTATTAATTTTAAATGCTTTAAAGGGTACTAGTTAGGTGATATAGTGTCAGCAGATGCAGCCACAGTTATTTCTAACTGGAAAAGTAATCTATTTTAATTTCTAGAAAATATTAAACAGCAAAATGCAGTGTTCTGTGTTTTTATTTGGTTATTTTAAACTTAAAATGGTGGTGTTTTGTGTTTTTTAAAGCAAAAACAAAACAAACAAAACTCCTAACCATTAATATAAAATAAATAAAAGTGAGATAAAAGTGTGCATGCAGTGATATTATGCTTGAGTAGGCACTGTGGGCAAGTACATATTTCCTTGAATTGGGGCAAGTAGGGTCTCTCCTTTCACATTCCACCATTTTTGTGCCATTGCTTCAAGGAGAAGAAGAGATATCTCCACATTTCCAAACTGGAAGTTATAGAAGGAGAGTATTGCCCAACTGGATACTCTCTACCAGGGCATTGATGTTGTTATTGCAGAGTGACTGAGTAACCAGAGTAATACAACAGGGAGGCTTTGGGGTTTGCAAGAGGAATTGCATTTTGTATTTCAGTGGTGCATACCTGTATGGTAGGTATCTTGAGATTAAGAGAGCATTATAAGTGTTAGTATATGTGTGCACTTAAAAAACAACAACACTGAGCTGCAAACAAACATTTGCTTCAGGTTTGTTTCATAGTAGTTCCTGATTAGTTTTATAGCTTGGATCCTGACCTAAGGAAAGGGAAGTTTACAGGATGCTACTAACTGGAGTATCTTCAAGTATGCCTCAGTAAGGTTAAAATCCTATACTCACTTTCCTGGGAGTTAGCCCCATTGAACACAATGGAACTTTCTTCTGAGTAGATATATATAGGATTGTTCTGTTATTCCTTCTCTCCAGCTCTTGGAGTTCTCCATAGCAGGGCTTCCTCTTCCTTTCTTTACCATGTGGGGGAACTCAACCTTTAGCTGCGAGGGTAGGAAGGAGTGTTTGAAGAGGTGTGCTCAGTCAGTGTCATTGTGAGCCCATGGTTTTTTATGCAGCAGGTCCTAGATTCAGTTCCTGACATTTTCAGGTATGACAAGCTAGGACTCCTGTCTGCAACTTGGAAAATTTCTGCTAACTGAGCTAAATTCCAAACTGAGCTACATAGATCACTGGTCTGACTTAGCATAAGGCACCTTTTCCAAACCTATTTTCCCCACTTTGTGTGTGATTGACAACCCACCTCCCTTTTCCTTGGCCCTTAAAAGAGCCAGACAGATGTAGAAATTGCTTTGACTCTACCTCCTCAAATCCTCTTTGCGGCCCATTGACAGATTGATTTTGTATGGTGTGTATGGTTTTTATACTTGTACAATGTTGACTCAGTCCATCTTCTTGACTGATATAAAGAATGAAATGGTCTTTTGTCCTTTCTTGAGTGAAATTGAATGCGGCAAAGAAACAAATCGCATGTCATCTATTCCTTTACAAGATGCTCAGGGCATTCCCCACCTTTTGTATCTTCCAACCTAGAGTTTGCAATGTTGATTTTTAAAGAGAGGATGCCTTGAACTCAGGCCTGTCTGGAAACTCAGGACCAAACTATAGACCAAACTAAGGTGGAATTAAATATTTCTTTAGAAGATGGGCTTAATGTGGAAATGGACTGGAAGTCGTACTTTATTCTAAAAATTAAACATGAGAGGACTGTTCTGGCACAGCAACATGATGTGCAATGAGGGGAGAATTAAGACTTTCTTCCTGTGCTGTTTTCATGCCCCCCCCAAATCATCAGTTTGCCCCCCACATGAGCTTTCTCAGTAGTATAACCATAAAAGCTTATGGAAAGGAATAAAACCATCTCTGTAAAGAAGTGCTAAAACCTTCCTAGACTTTATTTCCCGAGCCACAGTTCTGACACCCAGCCATTAATTACTAAGCAGAAGAACTGTTTGAAAGGGCAAGCACTATTGGGTGAGCTCTTTTCCTTATATACCGAGTTGCTAGGTAGGTCCCTACTGGTGTAGCATGTCCAACTGCTTGGCTCACTCCCAGTGGATGCAAGAGGACTCTCCCGTCCCATTGCATTTTAGCCAGCAAGAAACCACCCATTCATTAACTGGAGAGCTGAGCATCCTATTCTTTCATTGATCAATGAGTCATCATCATTCACAATAGCGGCTGAGTCCAGCAACCACAGCTTTCCCAATTGCCAGGAATATCCTCTATTCAGAAAGATAATGCTCACTTTCAAGTAGGTCAGGGGTTCTTTGTGCTGTACTGAAACATAGGCTATTTGGCAATTGCCTCTGGCTCCTGTGCTATTGCAGTGGCAGTCGAGTTTTTTTTTCTTGCACTCTATCAGAGCATGGCACTATCCATATCTATTCCTAGAAATGTTTAATGCTTAATTTAGGTACGAAAGGGAGACAAAGACAACAATAACTTATTGGCTAGTATTTCAGATTCATAGAAGACTAGAGCTGGGAGGGATGTGTTGTAGGTCACCTAGTCCAACCACTTGCTTAGTGTGGCCAACCACAGCATCCTTGACAGATGGCCATCCAGCCTCTGCTTGAAAATGGCCAATGAAGGAGAGTCCATTACTGTATGAGGCAAGCTGTTCCATTGAGCAGCCACATCACTCTTCTGGCTCAAGTTTTCAACTTAAACACATAGACATTTAGGTGCACTAAAACACACAGATCTATTTGATACCTGCTGCTGCCAAGCCTAGTTTCCCCCATCCTGCACTTGTACCTCAGATTTTTTTTTTGTTCATTTGACTCTGTGGAACCATCTTATTGGTATGGGCCTATTGGTGGAGCCTGTTGAGGTAGTTTAGAATCCTAGTTCAGTCTTCCAAGGTGTTAGCTATCTCTCCCCTAGCCTGGTGTCATATAATGTCCCTCTATCCTATTGTTCAGATCATTTATAAAAATGTTGAACAGCATGGAACCCAAAACAGAGCCCTGTGGCACTCCACTCAGTACCTCCCTCCAGGTTGATGTGGAACCATTTGATAATACTAGCTGGGAATGGTTGTTCAACTAGGGTTGAACCATCTAATACTAGTACCATCTAGCCCACATATTACAATGTTATCCACAAGGATGTAACTGGAGACTTTGTTAAATGTTTTGTTGAAATCTAGGTACCCTGTGTCTGCTGTGTTCCCATGGTCTACCAGACTAGTCACTCTATGAAAGGAGATAAGATTTCTCTGGCACAATTTGTTCTCATCAAACCCATGTGCTCACAGACATTCCACTTAATCTGTTGCAGGATCTTTCTGGAAATTGACATCAGGCTGACTGGTCTGTAGCTACCTGGATCCTTCTCTCTCCCCCCCCCCTTTTAAAGACAAGGACAGCATTTGCTCATCTCCAACCACCTTGCCCATTCCCCACAGGTTCTCAAAGATTACAGATAGTAGTTCCAGGATGACATCTGCCAGCTCCTCCAATACCCTGGGGCATAATTCATCTGGTTCTGACATTGTAAATTCATTCAGATTAACTGGGTGTTCCCTTACCATCTCTTTACTTATCCTGAATTGTGATGCCCTCAAGTACTTCCTTAGTGCAACTGTTAGGTTGGGCCCCCTTCTCCTTGTGGACGAAGACGGATGCAAAATAAGAATTGAGCAACTGTGCTTTCTCCTTATTGCCTGTTACTGCTTCATCTTTTTTACAAAGCAGGCTACTGCTTCCTGTACTTTTGGGCGTGAACCTAAAAAAACCCTTGTTGTCTTTGGTCTGCCTTGACAGCCTCAGTTCATTCTGTGCTCTAGAATTTCTGATATCGTCCCTGTAGGTATGGGATATCTAGTGTACTGTTCCTTAGTTAACTGATGCTGTTGCTTCTTGTAAATGTTCCTCTTTTTTTCTCAAGTTTTTCAAAAGTTCTTTGTGCAGCCACACTTTCCTTCTCAAGGGAACTGTTTGCAATCACTCCTTAAGTATCTCACTTTAAAAAAAAAAATCCCATCCCTCTTGGACCATTTTCTCCTTTAACAGTTCTAGTCATAAAATTCAACTGTTCCCTGAACCCATTAAAATCAGCTTTTCTGAAATCCAAAGTATGTATCTGACAACCTTTGGCTTTCCTTTTCCTCAGTTTCAAGAATGCCATGGTCACTTTCATCTAAGATCCTGCCACTTTCACTTCCCCAGCCAATCCTTCCTTGTAGAGAAGGATTAAGTCCAGGATAACAGGACACCCCCCCCCTTCCTTCCCCCACCTTCTGACTGTTGAAATTGTCCACAAGGCGAGTCAAGAATTTATTACACCTCCCACACTTAGAGAGTGAGACTTCCAGCAGATGTCTGAATAGTTGGAATCCCCAATTACTGCTTGCTTTTATGTAAATCTTTGTTATCTATTTTAGGAAAGCACCATCTGTGACATCTGCTTGGCCTAATGGACTATAGCAGGCTCCCATGATGGTATTGCTCTGGTTCCTTCCTTTTATTCTTACTTTAGCTAATAAGAATAAGGTACCGCACCTTGCTTTCATGCTCAGATTCCTGGATTTCTGTGCAGGTGTGCACAATCATAAGGAGCAGCTCACCCTCCGTTTCTGACAGGTCTGTCCGTTTTTAACAAGTTAATACCCTTCCAGTCTAATATTCCACCTGGATCTCATCCCACCAAGTTTCCATAATGCCTATCAAATCATATATGCCTTCATGTATAAGGGTTTCAGGTTTGCCCTGGCCGCTTCCCCTACTCTCTGTGCATTAGTATATAGATGTTAAAGATCATGAGTACCTCCTCCTGTTAAGCTCCACTGGTGCAGTTTCTTGCAAGTACATGATTATCCCTTCGCAGATCTGTTTCTTCCCTTTTTCTCTCACCACCTTGTCTCCAATGGACTGACTGAGCAGCCTGCTTTTATATACACTGGTACTGGCGTGACGGCACTTGAATGTTCGCAAGGTGGAGGAGGGTGAGAACTGAAAGGGCATGCTGCCAAGCATGTGCGCTGCAGTGGCATGTTCACAGCACACTGTTTAGGGAGGGAGTCCCCATCATTTGGCAAAATAACAAAGCAAGGGAATGTGGGGTTAAGAAATAGCAGGTTTTCTTGAGGTTAAATAGTGAAGAAAACCCTCACTGCCACTTGTTACAACACTGAATTTAACAACTTTTGATTTGTATCTTGCCTTACACTGTTGACGTATGTACCTTTCCCTACCATTATTCAGTTTTTTCTGTGTACCTCTAAATGTCCTGGTCTGTGCCCCTGAGGGTACATGTGCCCCAGGTTGGGAACCACTACCTTAGATGGCCTTTGACAGAAGACAGCATGCCCCTGCTTTAAGTACCTTCCTTTCACTACATTGAACAAGTGAGACCTGCTGTCTCTTAAAAAAAAAAAAAAGACATGAAATGTGAACATTGGCATTTTGTGCCTTTAAATCCTGGTTGTGTGCATGCTTTTTTGCTGTTTGTGGAATGTAAAGTCTTCCCATTTGTCTCTTTTAAAATTAACTTGGAACCTCTCGAGAGTTAATGAATTGCGCTTTGCTCAGGAACACAGCATTCTTTTCTGTTCTGGTCCTTTGGGAGGGTAACATCATTTTTTCTCTTCTGGTCATTAAGGATGTGATCAGTGTCTGCTCCAATGCAGCTGCAACTTTTTCAGAAGCAAAATGTGTTTGCAAAAAGTCAAAATATGAGAGGAAAGCAATGCCTGCTCATGGAACAAAAGTCCTGCTGGTCAGACCAAAATACCGCCTAGTCCAACATTCTGTGACCAGCAGTGGCCAGTCAGCCTTTGCTAAGGTTGGTTATGAAGACTTCAGCTTCCCCTGGCACAGGCTACCCTCGAAGTTGTATGTTCCCAGCATTCAGTATTTAGAATATACTCAGAAGTTCAGTAACCTTCTTCATAACCCTGGCACAGGCTACGACCTTCCGAGCAACAGCCGACTGCATATACAATGGCGGTCAGTCCCCTGCATCTTCCCCTCTGTTGGAAACCCCCATGCACTTCGCAAAATCCTTCTGCGCTTTCTGGTTGCCCTTGAATGTGCTGCTAAAGCCTTTCCTACTGCAGCTCCTGGCCAGAAAATTTCCCTAGCAGGCATCACACAGGTTGCATGCAACCTCCCCACACTCAGAAGGCCTCCCAAATACTTCTAAACTTGCTGGTGCCCCCCTCAACAGATGTCATTATCTTTGAACACATACTTTGGTATCTGCGGGGCTCATGGAGCGGATCCCCCATGCATAACGAGGGCTCACTGCATTAAAATCTAGTTCCTAATGAGGAATGTAAAGAATGAGTGATACCTTGTAGGCAGCAATCCTGTACGAATTTTACATCTAACTAAAGATCAGACATGTTGAGAGAACCAAGGCATTAGAAACGTATTGCCATAACAAGGCTTATTCCTAGTGCTATTGAAGCATCATGGAATCGGGGGGGGGGGGGGAAATAAGATTGAAATCTCAAACAGCCGATTTAGGCACACATGACTATTAAGCTGAGCTAAGCTGAATTTTCTGTCAAAATGTGCTTATTTGGTGAACTAAGCAAATCACATGAAAGTCACTGTTTTGGGCCAAGTGCTGGACTTTAACCACAGCTCAGTTAAGCTGTGCAAAGGCCCCATAAGCTTCAGGGAACTGTGCAGTTGCTCAGCTAGTGCAGAAAGCTCAGCTCAGGGAATCCACCCTGAGCCTTGGGAGCAAGTGGGCTGTGCAACCGAGCTCAGGAACAGTCCTGTTACTAAGTCTCAGTCCCCATGTGACTAGGTAGGGCTGGGAGATGGACTGTTATGAGCCTTGAGCTTTTGCTCTGTGGTTTATCTCGGGGAAGAATACTCATTGTAGAAGTCTTACAAACCACCTTCTGGGGGGTTATGCTTCTCTCGGGGGTCCTGGGTGAGAATGAAAAATAGAAACAGCAAGGGAATTGATACTGAACCGAGATTAATATGGGCAGCTCTGCTCTGGAATTGATAGGAGCAAGACTTAACTCCTGCCTCTTTCCTATCATAGGATAGCTGCAAGGATAACATTAAAAGCAAAGGACACAGTGTAACAGTCTTGCAGATGGTTATGGAATGGCCTGGGCCCATCCATCACACCCTACTCATCCAAAAACTGATAAAGGGAGGTGTTACTGCCTACTGAAGAAGACTGAGACTTCCTTCTCAAGAGAATTACAGTTTTGTGTCAGCTTGATTAATGGATGTGAATTGAATCATAAGTGTATTGGAAAAGACACAAATAAGCATATAAAAACTTTTGCATCTGCCAGCATTTCTGATTATTGTTTATTGTACAGAAGTCATTGCAAATTACAGATAATCACACTTGCAATTTTTCAAAGTTTCTTTCCTGGTCATTGCTACGGCAATGACTTTGGATTGCTTGAAAAACTTAAAATTCACATTTAAAATATACTATAAAAAGTTGATGAGTTTGTTCAGTAATCTCATCTGATGCATAAAACATCAGCAATAAAATCAATTTAAAAATTGCGAACTTAATTTCTTTATGATATTGTTTAACATGACTTTGTGTACCTTGGCTCAACGATCTCCGACACTCTTTCTCTCGATACCGAGCTAAACAAGCGCATCGGTAAAGCAGCTACCACGTTTTCCAGACTCACAAAGAGAGTCTGGTCCAACAAGAAGCTGACGGAACATACCAAGATCCAGGTCTACAGAGCTTGCGTCCTGAGTACACTTCTGTACTGCAGCGAGTCATGGACTCTTCGCTCACAACAGGAGAGGAAACTGAGCGCTTTCCACATGCGCTGCCTCTGATGCATCCTCGGCATCACCTGGCAGGACAAAGTTCCAAACAACACAGTCCTGGAACGTGCTGGAATCCCTAGCATGTATTCACTGCTGAAACAGAGACGCCTGCGTTGGCTCGGTCATGTCTTGAGAATGGATGATGGTCGGATCCCAAAGGATCTCCTCTATGGAGAACTCGTGCAAGGAAAGCGCCCTACAGGTAGACCACAGCTGCGATACAAGGACATCTGCAAGAGGGATCTGAAGGCCTTAGGGATGGACCTCAACAAGTGGGAAACCCTGGCCTCTGAGCGGCCCACTTGGAGGCAGGCTGTGCAGCATGGCCTTTCCCAGTTTGAAGAGACACTTGGCCAACAGTCTGAGGCTAAGAGGCAAAGAAGGAAGGCCCATAGCCAGGGAGACAGACCAGGGACAGACTGCACTTGCTCCTGGTGTGGAAGGGATTGTCACTCCCGGATTGGCCTTTTCAGCCACACTAGACGCTGTGCCAGAACCACCTTTCAGAGTGCGATACCATAGTCTTTCGAGACTGAAGGTTGCCAATAATTGTTTAAAAAGCAGGCCAGGAATAATAATTTTTTAAAATCTAGGCTGTAATGTTAGCAGGCAGTCATGGGCTTGCAGTCCCACCAAAGTCAATTAACCAGGATCCAGCAAGCACTGTGTTCATACCAAAAATGCTTCTGCACATGAGTGGGACCTTCGCTATTTTCATTTCTGACAGCAAGGATCCTTGTACATTAAATTTTCACTTGCACTCATTTTAAGTTTCTGTTGAACGCTGCTGCAAAAAAACTTGTTTGTAGGGTATGCTTGCCCATATTAATAGTTTCACAGATGGCACTTCAAAAACACAGTTCTTTCCATGGCTATCGGTGGATGAACCGATTTCATGGACAGGACTTGAAAGGTGCAGCCTTTGGTTGCTGTCACCATATTTTTCAGTGACTGGCCACCTTAGTTTCTTTGCTCTCCACCAGTTTGTACTCCAGCAATATGGAATATGTGAGTGTCATGCTGTTTACCTTCCCATAGTGGTTTGGCAGCAGTGACTCAGCTGTCTGTTCCTATGTAAGAACATAAGAACAGCCCCACTGGATCAGGCCATAGGCCCATCTAGTCCAGCTTCCTGTATCTCACAGCGGCCCACATGATTGTAGTGTTAAACGATCCCATCAAGGTGCCCGTGGTCAAGAAAGATAAAGGCTATTTCATTTACACACACTAACCTCAGTGGGGACATTGAAGATTCGGTGCACTTACATTCTTCCATTGCACAGGATCTCTGCACACAGTTAGTCCTTAATTTCTTTATGCTAGGCCAAGGACAACCAACATTTTCAACTTCAGGGCTCCTAGACCTCTAACAATTGTGTAGAGAAGGAAGTTTGAGCAGGTGCAGCTTGTCACAATTGAAATTTTCTTCTCTACACAATTGTTAGAGGTCCAGAAGCCCTGAAGTGGAAATGTTGGTCACCTCAGTGATAGGCAATGTCCCAAACAAGACAGTCATAGGCTGTTCCTGCCAGGAGTCACTAATAAAGGTGGCAACCGATATTAAATATCTTTGTTATTTTCCTAAACTTGTGAGATAAAATAGTGGGGGTGGGGGAGATGGCTTATGAGTTGTAGATGAATTCGGAATTCACACCATCAAGCATATATTTATATGGATTTTGTGTATGTGCAGATTTAGTGTAACACTGTACAGGAAAACCAAAAGATTATGCGGAACACATAATGGAACAAAAATCTACTTTGTTTCATTAGTAAAAAAATCTCATTTGTTTATTTCATTGCTTTTCAATTTTTGCCAGTGCCTATGAAGCTAATTTCAGCTATGTTGTGGTGTTCTGAGACACCGTAGGAAAAAACAGCCACTGTGAGGGTCACCATTTTTCCCCCCAGAATTACCTGGTATGATGCAGTATAAGAATTCTGGGTTAAAAAAAAAAAATCCACAGTGGCAGTCGCAAGGATGTGACTGCCAAATAAACTCTTCTGCTGCCACTGCGCGCACTGACAAATATTGCTTAAAAATAGAAAACAAAATGAATAACAAGACCAAATATTATTCATCACTCATTTCATTTGGCAGTTTTCTGAGTTGTTAAAAATGAACCAAGTGGGCCCCACTTGGTTCATTCCCCCTTTATTCCAAAACAGACATTTACATTCAGATAATCTTAATTATAATGATAAATAATCTTAATTATTACACAAATCTTTATTCGTGCAAAGGCACTTCACCAGCACAGAACTGATTGAGATGGAATGCAACAGCTATGGTTGTATAATATACTGCAACTTGTATAGTACTTCAAAAGATGACATTCTGCTGTAGTACTACAGAGATTTCACACATGTTCAGTAGAAAGAGACAAAGTCAAAATGTTGATCAGAGATATTTATCCTGATTCAGCAAGAGCAATTTATGTTCAGTAATGCACTTCTGTCACTTTCAACTTTGATCCTGCATGCACAAAAGAATGGAGAGAGAACCTGGAGTTGCATGTGTGGTGCTCCTGGGTGATTATATCTACCTGTAGTCTCCCCAACCTCAGGATTATCTATAGACAGCAATACAGTGCACCCTCACTTTACAATGGGTTCATTTTACAATGGACTCTCTGTAGTAGAACCAGGTTCTCTATATGATAAGTTATTTACTTCACAGTGAGCTCATGACTACCATCCACAGGACTTCACGGGTGATAGATACACTGATTAGTGATGAGAATGCATGGTAGCATCTCAGCCAATAGCAGTGTTCTTAACATCATGGTTGTGTGTTTGGAGGGAAGTATATAGCCAATGAGAACACTGATGCAAATGTAAGTCAGTTCTAGGCAGCATCTTGGCCGGTAGCAGTGTTTACAACATTGCATCTGTGTGTACTGAGGGAAGGGGTTCTATGAAAAATGTCCATATAGAAAAAAGCACACTAAAGAGTTGGCCAGAGAAAAAAATGCCCTATCCCTTAGCTTAACCAATTGAACCCATGTGGGCAAAGTTTGTGTGGACTTTTTTCCATGTGGGTTTTTTTCTGGTTACGGAGAGAAGGATACAGCCTTGTAAGTTGTGTTTAATAATTACAACATTGTGTAAACTGATAACCATGGCCTCTAAAGAGCACAGCAGGCACTCTTTTAAATCATGTTTTAGAGAGGGAAAGGGCTTAGTCCTATGGCAGAAATTTCAACATCTGAGATATTGGGATGAATTACCAAAAGCAATGTGTTATTGGATTCATATTACAATATTTTCACAACACAATGGTAGCTCTGGAATGGAATAGCGTTGTAAAGTAAGGGTTCATGGTAATCATGTTTAGTCAGAAGATCCTTGCACATACTTTTGCTGCATGCAGCTCCTCTGAGGTGTAGGAGAGAAATTTACCAAGTTAGGGGCACCCACAAATGTTATCCTGACTACAAGGCGAGAAGACATGAGACATGCAACTTGGAGCTATATCGGCCTATGCTGTTTTTGTGGCACTCTTTTAAGGGCAGGGAAGAAAAGTTGACCATGTGGAAGAGCATAACTTCCTTCCTCTTAAGACTGTGGCTTTGGATGATGGTGTGGGTTAGGTACAACATCTTTGTGTGCTGCTCCTCCCTTCCCAGGGTGCCAGTAGATGTGCAGTGCATATTAAATGGTCTTGTTGGCATCCTAAAAACTATGGGAGTCTGGAGCATCTTAGAGGAGGGGCTGATGAAGTCCTATCCATATTATTGCTCTTGCTGCTCTTGCTACTTTCCACTATTGTCACAATTCAAAATGTATAGAGTATTTTAAATGGTGGTGCAGGGAAGATGGCAACACAAACTCCAAGATATATTGCAGAAGGATTAGGAGGCTGAACAAAGATTGGGATTAGTTTGGTGGCAGTATTCCGCCTGGGAATACTGGGTGCTGTAGGCTTATACCATAGTCTTTCAAGACTGAAGGTTGCCAACCAACCGGTGGCAGTATATGGACTTGACAAGTTTTTCCCTCCAGCCTAAATCCTGTCTTTCCATGTATACTGTACTTCTTGAAGTACACTAACTTCAAGAAAAAACAAGCTAGAATTGCAGCCTTGAAGCTAGTGAATCAACTAACACTGATCTTCTTTGCATTTTTACTAATCCGAAACAAAGTAGTTCATTTTGGGTTTGAAAACATTTCTGGCAAATGCCCAGTGCTGAAATTCTTGCTAGGAACTTTGGTGTAATTTTTTTAAAGAACAGTCATGGTCAACAAACTTGAAATGTAAATGGGTATTGTGGCCTTAAATGTTTCTGCATTGTATCACCTAATGACAGTATCATTTTGTTTATTACAGTTGGTATCTGACTTCCTGCAAGGAAGCCCCATCTTTACTTGCAACTTTAGCACAGTTACAAAATGTGTGAACTTTCACAAGCTCCCCATACATGCAATGCTAAGCACTTGTATCCATCTCATGTACTCTTAAACATAGATTCAAGAGATTCTTAAACCAGTGTGTGATACTTTTCACACATTCTGCAAGAAGTTCTTGATGTTCTTATACTATCGCTTGACATTTTTGTGGCAATCAGGAGAAGAATTACTTCATTGTACAGTCGTTACAGTACATTTGACAAATAGGAATGCATCCCATTACAATGTAAATCAAGTATGTTGTACTTAATTATGGATAAGGCAGAGCTAACACAACCTATTTTGAAACAAACCATGTAAGAATATGGTTCTAACTGAAAAGTATTCTGTAAGTGGATAGTTACTAAGAATTTATAAAACTAGCAATACTTTTTTTCAAATTAAATGTACATTGCCTGGAGAGCAATTCAAACTGGTACTAATTAGATGCAGTGAAAGGGCACAGTGGACGAATTACACATCCCCTTGTAACAGACGAAGTGAGCAAATGTTAATTGCTTATACCATGCAACAAATGACTTTTAGCATCACAGCGTTATATTAGGTGCAAATATTATAATTGCAAATTACTAACAGCAAAATAAGATGAAATGCAGTGATAAAGTGCAAACTATGTAACTGGGTGATGGTTTTGATGCATTCTAAAAATAAAATAATTGATAGTTGCGTTCTAATGGAATTTGTGTATTTTATGAAATTGGGTAGCTGTAGTATATCTACAGTATATTCAGTTACTATAGTCAAGAACCAGTAGCTTCAAAAAGGGGTGAGATTGCCAGTTCACTTTTCCAAACAAGTGAATATTCTGCGTACTATGGAAAACTCTTGTGTATGTGTTCCATAGAAAGAAAAATAAAGCACCAGTTCATTCAGGGCTTTGCACTATGGCCTACGACTGTGCCAAATGAGCAGACTGTAAGTGCATTTGCTACAGTCCTCAATCCTACAATCCTACAAGTATTTTGTTTTCGCTTAAACCATCATGTACAATAAAATACTTCTAGGCATCAGTTTTCAAGGATGGTGAAGCTTCCTTATATAAGCTAGATACATGAAAATATTATTTATCATTTAAATCAGGGGCTCCCAATCCAGCTCGCGGGGAGTCCCCAGTCTCCAATGAGCCTCTGGCCCTCCAGAGACTTGCTGGAGTCTGTGCTGGCCCAACGCAACTGCTCTCAGCCTGAGCACGACTGTTCAACGTCTCACATGAGCTGTGGGATGAGGGCTCCCTCCACTACTTGCTGTTTCACATTGCGATGCAGTGGTGGCAACGAAGGAAAGGCTGGCCTTGCTTTGTGCAAGGTCTTTTATAGGCCTTGAGCTACTGCAAGACCTTCATTCATTCATATAAGTTCCATCTCTAATAAACTTATTGATGTAAATTTATTCAAATTTTAAAATGTAAATTAGTTCTTTTTTCCCCCGACACAGTGTCAGAGGGATGATATGGCCCTCCTGCCAAAATGTTTGGACACCCCTGATTTAAATCTATGAAACACCAAAACTGACCTTAGGCTGAAATCCTGCTGAAGTCATCAAGGTCAGTGGGATGTCAGACACTTATTGTGGTTTGGGGATTGCATCTGAAATTGCATTTCAACTGCTGCTTTAAAATGGATGCTTCTCTTAAGCAGAATACAGAGGACACTTTCCCCCCAGACAGTTGAAAGTGGCTTCAAACAAATTGAGATTGCTGCTTATGGTGTGTTTATGTATATCCTGTAACCACCAGGACAGCACTGTTGCTTCTGGAAAAAGGGTTTGCAGCTGTGTGTGTGGTTTTTGCATTGTTTCAAAAGTTGTGAGACCAGACAAAAGAAATGCATCCACTGTGAGATGCTAAGCTTTCTTAAGTTCTCTTAAACTACATCTGCATCCAGACTTGCCAAGTGTCCGTGTGGAGAAGATACACAGGGCATGGTTATCTAAATACGAAAATGGATAGACCAATATCGAGAATATGTCAGGCAATCAGGTAGACTCTTAACATTCTTAGAATGTTGGGAACTGGGAGACGCTCCTTCCTCTCACCAGTGAAGGGCCCAATCCTATCCAATTTTCAAGTACTGGTGCAGCCGCAATGCAGTCCCAAGGTAAGGGAACAAATGATCCCCTATCTTAAGGAGGCTCTGTGACTGCCTCCCCACCACAAGATGCAATGCATGCCCCATTGGCACAGCACCAGCACTGGAAAATTGGACAGGATTGGGCCCTAAGGCTCCTATCCAGCTGGGATGTCCAAGAATCTTTTATTGATGAGTCAGCTTTTTCAAGAAACATACAAACCAAGAATGGCTAAAGGGCATGATTCTTTTTTTTTTTTTTTTGGGGGGGGGTGTTCCTATATGCATTTGTCTTCAATTCTCTGAGCCTTTCCAATTTACTAACTCATGTTTCTCAGTCTCCATGAGGATTAGAATAATCTAATTAGGATTAGGGCATAATCCAGCCCAAGACTAACACTTCTAACAAGACTAATACTAACAAGTCCTGTTGATTTCACTGCATGTTTTACTCTTCATTGATAACAATGGGACAAAAAGAAATAAATTCCTAAGGAGGCTAAACATTGTGTTCCATGATACATATGCCTATGTATGTATGCTCTGCTTTTCCTTGGACCATCATACACATGAGGGATGTACGCATTGAATGAGTGAAAGGGAAAGCCCTTGTGGACAAGGAATAATACGCATACAGCAGACCTCCAGTATTTGCAATGAACAGTTGCCTAGTCCACTTAGATCCAAGGCACATGTGCTTCCTAGGATTGGTGTATCAGACTGTATATGTATGCAAGTTAAGCTGAAGGAATTCTTTTTAAATGCACACATGTGCACACATACAAATCAAAGGCAAATATTTTACATTATATCTTATAAAACTGTACATTGTAATATTTGCATCATGAAACACTATTCAGCTATATGAGTGACTTGGCTTTGTTAGTAAATATAAATCTGAGACATAATGACTGTTAGTTCTACTCTATGCTATACAGCTTCTCAATGACATATATAAGCCCTCTCCCTACTAATGGTGGTTTTGTAACTTCTTGTCATGCTGTAAAACACATTCATTTAGTTTTAATAATTACAAAAAGCCCTCAGTACAAGAAAACAGCAAATAACTGATTCTATCATTTTAGGATGATTTTTTGTATTTATTTTTCCTATCATAGCACAATAAATCGTTTAAATGTAATTAAATGGTACCTGCAGGACACACTGTACTTAGAGATCTACAGTGTATCAATACCCCTTTGTGGATAAAAAGGAGAGCCATTTTGTTTCTGGCAGTTAGGTGGAATTTTTTTGCCCTAGTTCAGGAAAGGCATTCTGTACACAGAACCCCAGTGGGTCATCACCTGTGCAAAAGAGCTGTTGCTTGGGATTTGGAGAAGTGATTCATATTGTATTGACATTGTGCACATGCCCATCAATTGTGCACAGTGCTGATCACCTGTTTGCAATGGGTGATTTAGCAAGTGAGTTAATATGCTCCCTTTCCTCTCTTAACTGGTGTGCAGTGCAGTGCTGCATATGAGTGCTTGCATTACCGTGGAGACAGACGGGGCCCAACCCCTTCACCGTTTGTGATGTCCTCCCATATACTGTTTTGGAAGACCACAATTTAGCTGATATGGGGGGCGGGTATGGCTTGGAGATTTTATTAAGGCCCCTTCCAGGTTTCTACTCATAATTTCAGCACTGGTGAGAATTTCTGGATGGGGACTTTGTCAAGTTCACTTTTACACCTCACTAGCCATAGATGCTTGAACTAGATGACTTTCAGAATCAACATTCAAATGTTCAATCCATTAAAAAAAAAACACCAAAAAAAAACTTCCCCCCATTTGTTAGACAGTCACATTGTAAAGTCTTGAGCATATGGTAATGACATACATGGGCAGGGGAAACACATTTACATGTTTCAAAATAACTTGAAATGTTTTCTACATTTTGCTAAATGGTTAAGGCAACTATATGGATACATTAGACACATCATATGCTTCTTTATATTGCTTTCTACATTCTAAACATTAAGAAAGAAAACAAGAGATTCAAACATGCTATGATTTTTCTTGAACACTTAGGAATTTAATCCAGCTGGTAGATAGTGCTGTACTTTGCTTAATAATTATATAGTGGCTGATCCCTAGCGATATAACTTATTATTGACTTGTACCTGAAAACTGATTATTAAAAGGAACTTGTATGAAAGACCAAACAGACAACAGTCCATTATTCAATGAGTAAAAAGGGGGAAATGCCAACATATTAATTTACAACTTTAACATTCTTAATTGTATCTATCACAATAACTTAATCTACTCAGGTTTCTTCTCTTCATCCTTTTTACATCTTGAGTAGATAAGATGTTATCTCCAGGCACCAGGAACACATACTGATGCTTGTTGTTAACCAGTCTCAGACTAATGTTTAGCACTTATACTAACATACCCACATAATACTAGAGTGTGATGCACCATTTAGAGAACCATATAACTTTGTTTTCGCTTGGATAAGGCTGTAGGTATAAATGACAGTGAGCAGAAACTCTTGCACAGTCACTTGCAGCTATGATAAAGAATGCCACAAAACTGCTAGCACTGTGGCAATGAAGAGCAAGGAACTTGACGATTGACTGCCCATGTCAGTGTCTCCATTGTGTTTAGGAGATGATTTTACAGTAGCTGTGGTTGTGGTGTCCATCTGTTTTACAGTTGGTTTGGGTTCATTCCTAGCTCCTGGATGGCCGCTGACAACATCTGGAAAGAAAAAATAATAATATTACTGATTACTTAGCCAATGATGCTGGTAACAAAATGATATTTTCATCATCCACTGATGAAATGCAAATGGGACATGCTTCACAATCCTGAACTTGTTTTGCTAAGAAATCAGTCTCATTAAATTCAACAGAATTTAATCAGTGTGTTTAGCTTGCACTCTAGGGTTGCAATCTTATGCACATTTAACTAGAAGTAAATTCCATTGAACTCACTGCAAAAATGTGCATAAGCCTGGACTGTCAAACATTTTGTTCTTATACCAACTGAAGGTCATATGATCATCTCCTTAAAGTCAGAGGAAACACATTAATTGATTTTAGTGATCAGCATCCCAATCCTAAGCTGTCCCAACATACAGAGGAGCAGGGGTGCTGAAATGGCTGCTGCTGCTGCATCCTATAGGGCTGGGGCAGCTACCAGAGTCTCCTTGGGGTAAGGGAACAGTTGTTTCCTTACCCCAGATAAAAGGCACTGCGGCCCCAATGGGTCTCCTCAGACCTGTGCCAGCTATTTTGCTGGTGCAGAACTGAGAAGATCTGTGTTAGGCTTTCGGGCCAGGGAGGGGCAAAGGGGCCTCTTCCCAGGCCTGAACCTCCCTCTTGCCCTCCTACCCCTGCCCAGTTCTGCTCCCATCCTGCCTTTCCCCTGCTCGGAAAAGACTCGCCACTAGCTGGAGGCCCAACTCACTGTTGGCTGCTCTCCTTCCTCATCTTCCAGCACAGAGGTCCAGCACCAACTGGCGCTGGCAGGAAAGTGCCTTATGCACCTTTACGACACTCAGTGCTGGTGGTACAAGTGTACCATCAGTGCTAGAGCCCTTAGGCTTGGGTTCACAGTTACATCAGACTTTCATCACCCAATTTTTCTCAGATGAATCTGAGAAGTTTACAGCAGAAACCCAAGATCATGAAATCAGGATTGATTCTTCAAGGAAGGGTTGCACAGAAAACTAGGGCACAAACCTAACCCACTAACCCACCAACATAAGGATAATGCAACTTCGAGGTAAGGGAACAAACATTGCCATACCTTGAGGAGGCCTCTGTGCCTGCCCCCCAACTGCAGGATGCAGCATATGTCCGACTGGCACAGCTATGCCAGTGCAGGAAAGTGGGTTAGGATTTCCCCCTAACTCCAGTTAAAAAATATACCACTAAGTAGATGACTTCTAAAGGTGATCACATGATTGCTGAACATTGTTAGAAGAAGCTAATACTAAAAATAATGAAGAGCTTATCTTACAAATCCATTGTCATATTTCAGTAGCTCTTCTTGCAAGTATGTTGAAGGTTTCAATCAAAACTATTGACACAATGATATTTAAGTGGTTGTTGCATGTAAGCAGGTTACACACCACAAATGCAACGAGAATGAGTAACGTCAAGGTACACTTTATACATGCTTACACTTGATGGCCACATGCTTCCCTTAATCAGAATTATAAGAATAATTTTCCCATTTATTATGGTTTCTAGGCACAGCCCGCCAGATGTTGGTAGCTGGACTTGGCCTGCTGAATTGTAATTACTATTACTAATTGAAATTGGACATATACCACTATGTTTTCAATATCCAAGCAAATCTTCTCTGTGCCCAACTACACATTCCATGATCTTAAAATCTATCCACTAAATCAGAGACAAACTTTGTTTTGTGTCTGCAAAGCTGTAATTTACAATCCTAGTCCACTGTGGAGCCCCCGAGGACCACTGCCGTAAATAACAATTGTTACCCGGAACTACTTAGAACACCAAAGCATATATATGCCAGTTTTTTAAAAGCATCAGTTCTATTATAAAGCTACGAATTAATCTCTGAACTTTGGAAGCTAATTCCTGGCAGAAACTGGTGAGGTGGCAAGGATTCCAGAAATGTAAATGTAATCTGAGATCACTGTCTGCAAGCCAATAGCTCCGGAGAACTATCAAAAAACTCTCCCTAGATCATCAGAATTTTCTCGTTTGAAAATACAGTCTCTCAGCCACATAAATCACAAAAGATATGCAGTGTTCCTTCAGCTTTATCATACAATCAACAATCATCTAGTGAAGACTAATGGTCTGGAGGAGATACTCAAGGTTTGCTGCAGGTAATGTCTGTATAAGAGAACAGGACAGTTGCCACTTGTGTCTCAATGCCCTTTCGGTGATAGTCAAAGGGAGCTCATTCAAAGGAAGAAAGAGCAGGCAGGAAATATTTACGGAAAGGGAAAGTCAGTTTAAGGAGATCGCTTAAAGAAAAATGGACATCCTTCAGACTGTCATTAAAGTAAATTAAGAATAAATCATGGGAATAGGTGGTTTTCTAACAGCACCAGGCCCCCTTTTCCATCACTGTCATTCTCTCTTTCGACTGCGGTAAAAGGTGGTATTTCTCCACTGCCTCTTATATCATCTGGGCCTGCTGACTTCAGCTCTCCAGCTGATTAAATAAAGACCTCTCTCAGTTAAATCGTTCCCCTTCCTTCATTTGGCAATGTCCAGTATTGTAACTTGATTGGGCAGGTTGGAAGGTACTCATTCATTAACTTTTTTTTTCTGCTATTGACTTAACCAAAACATCTGAGGTAGAATCGAATGGTATGGGGAAAAAAGGTTGTTGACTTTAAAATACCCTCCCTCTCAGTACTGCTTAATGCACTACATAACAAGTGTTAAATAATACATTAGGAAAATCTGCCATTAACCTTTCAAAGGGAAGAACAACAATGCTCATTTTCTCATTTGCTGTGGCTGCATAGGAAGGATTAGCCCATGTGATGATATGCACAGTTGTTTAGAATTGTAAAGGCAGAAGGTTAGATGTGCCAACAGGGCATTTAGTAAATCTCTCTTTAAAAATTAAATGTCGTGTTTGATAAAGTATTGTGAATAGGGGAGGGCCATCCTTTCATGGTAGAAAATGAAGCCTAGCAGGTGAGCAATGATTTATTTTTGATGGGAATTGTCTTAGCTAAAACATAATGCAAATACTTTTGAATACTGGACACATCAAGAGCTGTGGGTTCCAGGTTCAATCCCTTAAACAGAAATAGGACATTTATTTTTCACATTTTTATATCGCCCTTTCTCCAATGAGCTCAGGGTGGTACACATAGCTCCTCCCCTTCTTTTGTCCTCACAACAACCCTACTAGGTAGATGAGTCAGAGAGAGAGTTTCTAGCCCAAGGTCACCCAGAACACTTTGTGGCTGAGCAAAGACTTGAACCTATATCTTCCAGGTCCCAATTCCCAAACGGGTGCTTACACCATTCTTACTCTCAAAAGAGGGCAGGAAAGACTGTCTTCTGAAAATCTTGGAGCCACTGCCAGAGTTTCCCAACCTGGGGGTTGCAACCCCCACACAAACGTGCACATATTTGGGGGGATGCTAAGAACATAAGAACAGCCCCACTGGATCAGGCCATAGTCCAGCTTCCTGTAACTCACAGCGGTCCACCAAATGCCCCAGGGAGCACACCAGATAACAAGAGACCTGCATCCTGGTGCCCTCCCTTGCATCTGAGAGCCCATTTCTAAAATCAGGAGGTTGCACATACACATCATGGCTTGTAACCCATAATGGATTTTTCCTCCAAAAACTTATCCAATCCCCTTTTAAAGGCATCCAGGCCAGAAGCCATCACCACATCCTGTGGCAAGGAGTTCCACAGACCAACCACATGCTGAGTTAAGATATATTTTCTTTTGCCTGTCCTAACTCTCCCAACACTCAATTTTTGAGGATGTCCCCTGGTTCTGGTGTTATGTGAGAGTGTAAAGAGCATCTCCCTATCCACTCTGTCCATCCCCTGCATAATTTTGTATGTCTCAACATGTCCCCCCTCTGGCATCTCTTTTCTAGGCTGAAGAGGCTCAAACGCCGTAGCCTTTCCTCATAAGGAAGGTGCCCCAGCCCAGTAATCATCCTAGTCACTCTCTTTTGCACCTTTTCCATTTCCACTATGTCCTTTTTGAGATGTGGTGACCAGAACTGGACACAGTACTCCAGGTGTGGCCTTACCATCGATCTGTACAATGGCATTATAATATTAGCTGTTTTGTTCTCAATACCTTTCCTAATGATCCCAAGCATACAATTGGCCTTCTTTACTGCTGCCGCACATTTGGTCAACACTTTCATCGACCTGTCCACCACCACCCCAAGATCTCTCTCCTGATCTGTCACAGACAGCTCAGAACCCATCAGCCGATATGTGAAGTTTTGATTTTTTGCCCCAATGTGCATGACTTTACACTTACTTACATTGAAACGCATCTGCCATTTTGCAGCTGTTAGCAGGGAAGAAGAACAAAACCTGTTCCACACTACTTCTCTCACATGGCAGGGAGACAATCTCCAATGGGACCCTACGGAATTTCAATGTTCTTTGAACCCAAAGTTCACAGAACTGGAATGCTGGACTCTTCCTCTGGGGTACTTTCGGTATGCGTGATCTTTCTCTGCCCCATCCATCATAATGATGGTCATTTTGCTAGTCAATATTATATTTCTAAAAACATTTGTTTATGGAAATGTTTATGTTTATGGAAAACTGGTGAATATATGGACCTTTCAAAACATAATTTGGTATTGTATCCTATTTTGCAGTATTTTCCTTACAGCATGTGTTTGCCTTCTAGTGTCTCAACATTACAAAGACAAGTGGTTCAGAAGATAGCTAGATCACTTTCTCAAACACAAGATTACAGAGCGCATGACTCTCTTCTCACTTAGAGATAGCAACTGCCAAAGTACTGCAGGCAGTAATGATGTTATCTTAAGCACAACCGATTATTAAATATATGCAGGCATTGGGAAAACTTCATCAAAAGTTTACAATGGAGGAAACTATGCCAAGGTTACAGAAACGCACCTAACTACCTTCAAAAGCAACTGCCTCAGGATCTTGGGTTCACACAGAATTAATGTTATCACAAATGCCAAGATTAATCAAAACCTGCATTCATTCCTAATCATAAAAGAAGGTGGGAAAACATGCGCTGTGTCTTAAGGATGAAGAAAAGAACCTGTCAGGCCTAGTGATGAAGACACAGATAAAGGTTAACTAACCAAGGCCCAAATCCTAACCAACTTTCCAGCACTGGCACAGAGGTGCCAATGGGACATCTGCTGCACCAGGCAGTTGGGTGGCACTCATGGAGACCTCCTCAAAGTAGGGGAATGCTTGTTCCCTTACCTTGGAGCTGCATTGGCCTTATGTCCATGCTGGAAAGTGGATTAGGATTGCACCCCCAAGAAACTTTTCTTCTTCCATGAGCAACAGATGGACCTTAGTATTCTAAGGCTGTGGTTTTCAACCTTTTTCATCTCAAGGCACTCTGATAAGGCACTAAAATTGTCAAGGCACACCATCAGGTTTTTGGCAACTGACAAGGTGTATTGGAATCGCTGAAGATCTCGCAAGGAGGTAGGGTGTGGTGTCAGCAGTGGCCCCTTTAAGGGTAAGGCCTGCACTTTCAGCAGAGGGTGTGCTGCACAGCTGCAGCCACTTGAAGGCAATAGGGCCTCAGGCATAAAAGCACCTGGGGAAGGGAGTGTTTCTGTGGGTAGCAGAAGGAGGAAAGCTTGAGGGAGGACAGGCTGGATTAATGGACTGAGGAATTGATGGCTGATGTGTGAATGAACTTTGGAAGCTGCCAGAGCAGAAACTACTAGAGACACTAAGACTGGTGTTTGGCTGCTGTGCCCAAGACCTGCTGAGGACCAAGTAGCTGCTGTAGTGGTGGGAGGCTGCTGACAGGAAGGAGGATCTGTTAGGTTAAACAGGCGAGCTACCTGGTGGTGGGGTCCAGCACTACTGCAGGGTGGAACCAGGGTCATTCTTGGGTAGAAAGGGGGTGCTAATTAGCTAAATGTGGGCATAATTCTCCAGGCAGAGCTTGGATTGGGAATTTGGCAGAACACAGAGCACACCATACTACCAGTGGGGGGCTCACATCCCCATTGGCCCTACTAATAAATGATCTTCCCCCAAATTCCTGTGGCACACCTGTGGACCACTTGCGGCACACTAGTGTGCCATGGCACAGTGGGTTGAAAATGGCTGGTCTAAGGGTGCAATCCTAACCAGGTCTACTCAGAAGTAAGTCCTATTGTGGTCAATGGAACTTACTCCCAGGAAAGCGAGGTTAAGATTGCAGTCTAAGAGATACTGAAATGCCCCATGGTACATTGGGATTGTGCTGTCACCAGAACTGAGGATTTAGGGGTTAGTTGGTCTAGTGGGCTCTGAGCCCTTGCCTGACCTGATCAACCTCTGATGCTGCTCCTGTTTTGGATTGATGTTTCTGAGCATCACATTAGGGCCCAATCCTATTCTCCACCAGCCTGCATGCTATGCTGTGGGATAGCAATTAGATGGCCCAGGAAAGTAAGTAAAAATCTTTTGTACTGACCTCCCTGTAGGCTGCCAAGCCTCCAACAGGTCTCTTGCCAGTGTATGTCCAAGGACTCACCGCTCGCCACTGGAAGTTCTCTGAGCCCCCCCCCCCATCTTAATCTCCATGGGTTTGGTATCTGCAGGAGGGGAGGCCAGGAACTGATCCCTATACCCAGGGTCAACCTGTATAAGAAACTACATATCAAAGTAATAATAATAATAATAATAATAACAGGTATTTATATACCGCCTTTTTTGGTCTTTATGCAAGGCGGTTTACATAGGCAGGCTTTTATTTAAATCCCTTATTAAATAGGGATTTTTACAATTTGAAAGAAGGTTCTTTCTTTCAAGAACCACCACATTCAAGGTGTTTCGTTCCAATCTGGCTTCACATTCTGGCCTCCATCCTCCCACGCTCAGAGCAGATGGAATGGCTTGGCTTCAGCTTGTCAGCTGCTTCAAGGTCACACGGTGCTGGTGGCCTCGAACTGGCGACCTTGTGGATGTTATCTTCAGGCAGACGGAGGCTCTACCCTCTAGACCAGACCTCCTGCCCTGCCCTGCCCTGCCCTGATTATAAAGTGCCTATATAATCACATTTAATCCCATATGCTACCGTGAGTTTTTAACAGGACAGTTCTACAACAGCATGTCATGAATGCAAACATGAGTGGGCTTATCAAATCCCTATTTTCATATCATAATATGCCCAAGTACATACCTTACCCCGTGCAGACTGCTGTAGGCTCTTATTCTGCCTGCTGTATTCATTTGTTTTGCAGTATCCTATCTTGTACAGACTGACAAGCCAAGTGGGTGATTGCTGTTTGAGTTAACAAGAGTTCACAACATGGCACACAATGTTGCAGTGTGCGCAGTAGCCACCTGTGTCCTTACTGGCGAGCCTTGGTGTTCAAACATAAACATTAACCTACATGGGAACTAAAGAGAAGACGTACCCACTCAGATATCTAACTTCAGAAGACCCTGGGGAGGAAGGTGAGTTGAACAAACATAAACAGGGGTGAGCAGTACAGGTCTGTGCTGTGGCCTTGGTAAGTTATCGCAAGGAGAATAAAAGTCACACAACATCCATCTTGAGGGAAAGGCAAGAGCTTGTTTATGATGATGCTTAGTAACTTAATGAGCTCTCCTCTGATCAGAGAGACTGTTTTGGTTGACAGCTTTGTGACAAAATTAAAGAAAAGTGCAACCTGGTGGAACAGGCTCTTAAATTACAGTAGATGCTGCACCACTGTTATTACATTTTTATCACCTTTGGTATCACTCACTGAAATTGCTTTTACATATCCAAAACAAGGAAATAACCATGAAATGTGCCATTTTCCAATAGGATCAAACAGTTTCCAAATGATGCATTATCCTGACCAATACTAATTATTTTCAAGTGTGGCTACAGCAGACAAATGGGAGAAATGAAAGATGATGCCCTTAGAATGAGAGTGGAAATTAGAGAACCCTCAAAACTGTCATGCTTGTAGAATTCCTAATGCAATTCAGGGGTCCTAATGAATTCTTTTCTGCCGAAGAACTGGCTGAGGTAGACAATTGATAGTTATTAATGCAGCAGCATGCATGATTGATAAGCATGCTTGGTGTACTGCTTCTGCTATCTGCAAGCACTTTTTGTCTTCAGAATTAAAACTGGGCATTGCTGAGGCTTTGGGTATTGGTTATACTAATAGCCATTTTTGTCACTACATGGGCAGAGCAAGATATAAATATAAGAAGTATGGAGTGGGCTAGGGCTTCCAATAGCAGGGCCAGCTCCAGGTTCACAGGGACCCTCAACAGGTGGATTCTGTGGTGTCTTGTACCCCAGTGAGCCCACCTGGGTGGACAGTGCATTAAAGGTGCTACTGGGTCTGGCAACAGTGGCTCTTGAAACTGTCCAGCACCAAAACAAAGGTTGGTATCTGCAGGGTATCTGTTCCCAGACCCTCTGCGGATACTGAGATCTATAGGGGGCTCCTCAGAAGATCTCTGGATTCAACCAGAGGTCCTCCATCGCAGACTTGCTATCTGAGGTGAGTCAAAGCCGCAGACCCATGGATGATGAGGAAGTTTACTACAGTGGCCCTGGGCAACTATGAAAGAGCTGTCTGTAGCTGCCATGATTGGAGCAACCCTTTTACTTCTGCCTTCTGCCCAAGTGAAGGCCCTTGGTTGGGGAGAAATGTCACTGAAGCAGCACCCTCTTCAGTCCCTCCCTTTCACTCCCCATCTTTCTTCTTACTTTTAAGAAAATGCAAGAGCAAAGAGGAAAAGGAGGATGTGTGGTTGCTTGTCTGCTCAGTTTTAAAAGGGGAGAAGTGAGGTGAACACAGCCCAAGCATGACCAAAGAAGAGAGAGGGGAGGGGCCCATTCAGTTGGAGGCTCCAGCCACTAGCTGTGTCCAATCCTCCCATGCAAGTCCTTGGAGCAGGTAGGATTGGACCCCAGGGTAAAAGCTACAGCTGCAGGCACGGGGTGCAGAGTTAAGTACATCAGGCGTTGTTTACTTTCCCCTAACACACAGTAGCTCAAGAGCCCATCCAGATAACCTGAGATTAGATAACCTATTCACACATCAGAACAAAAAACAACATGAATAAAAACATGACCAGAGTATCTCTCTTATCAGATGCTAATCATGTGTACAAGGATACTTATCCCAGTTCTTGACAAAACAAAGTATGAGACTACCTGCAAGTACAGCAAATTAAAACAAAGAATGTTTATTTTTCATAAACTGGGAGAATTTTGATGGGAAAATAACAACTAGAAAAATGAGGAGGGTAATATTTATATTTCAGTGCTTGTTCTGTGTAAAATTTGTGTCGCAAAGAGAAACAGCTGACATGAAGAAATACAATCGCACTTCCTCTTTAAGCAGCTGTTGGGTAAATTGCAAAGATGACATAAGGCTAACATGAGATAAAAGAGCATCTTATTCTTTACACCTTCTGAAAACAATCCAAATATCTTTTCTTTTTCATAAGGATTTTTAAAAATCACCCCCTCCAAACCCCAAAACAGCATATACATTAAATATACACTTTTGACAACAGTAACTTAAAACTTCCACATAAAATAAGCAAGAAACAAAATTTACAAGAATGACCAAGGGTAGCAATGAAAGAATGAATGCCAGTAAGTCTAAAGGACTCTGATTTAGCACTGTCCAAGCTGACTTTAATTTGTGGTGACCTCATGTCACCAATGAAAAAGATGCCACAGTTGGTCAAACCCCACAATTTTGAAGGACCTTAGTGACTTTCTCTGTCTCTGTGAATTTATTTTCTCTTCCTCTTTAATTCCTGATTCCCGAAGACAGGGCCTGTACTATCTTTGAAAGTTGTTGTTGTAAATAAAAAACTGAAAAATTCAATTAACAGCACTCAAAGATGGTGCAAGTTGGCTTCAGGAAAATGACACACACAATTTATACATCATTTACGGTTCTGTATTTTCCATTCGCATGACAAAACAGCTTACAGTTTCAGTCTATACTATGCTGAATATTAAATCTTTGTTGAGGTGGCATCGTAAGATAGCCTGCCAGCTTTTTTTTATGTTTCCACTGATATACAACTGCCAGAGCAAACTGTGGTGATTTTCACAAGGAACAGTAAAATTCTATTAGCTTCAAGAAAAAAAGTAAACCCACATGACAATTGTTGTGTGATAAAAATGTCAGTTTCTTTCCCTCTCTTTCTTTTGGAACAAATAATTGAATATCACAACCAAGAGGCTGATAATAAGGCAAACTTCATTGCAAAAACATTCAGGACTTCTGTCTAAATTGTATAGAATTTATTTGAAGGACAAACTGAAATAAGTGATGCCACAAGGAAGCAAACAGGTCTCTGGTGTATCTTCGAAGCATCTGTTTTGCTTTTGACATAACACAGGTTACCCAAGGTTTGGTGTTTCATTGCACAGAGAGGGGTACACTGCAAAACCAGCAGGCATTGCTGTATATCCTGGCATACGACGTGGGAGTCCTTGTGAAACATGATGTTCTTAGTACCTGTATTGTAACTTTCATTTGTAACCAAGGAAACAATTAAAGATGGCTATATAAACAAGCTCCTGACATTACTGTAATCCATAGCTAAGCCTAAAACGTCTCCTCTTAACACAGGAAAGGCTCAGATCCTGATCCTACTTGCATTCAACTGCTCAAAAAAAAATGTCCATTAAATTTAATGAGCATTTGGGGGATATAAGAATGTAGGAGTGGCTCTGTGGCTACACAGACATGCCTGCTGCTAGCTTCAAAGGCTACGCACTCCTGCCAGCCTTGGCACTTGGAAACGATCACAGGCCCAACACTGAAGACATCTGCTCAGTATCACTCCACAGCTATAAGCTGCAATTAAGAAGGGAAAATATTACTAATAATTTAAAATGCTGCGGCTGTTGACTTCATCCTGATGATCTCATTAGCTCTGGGGCCAAGAACAGGCTTCTCTTCAGCTGAAGTGGGATGGACATTGTTTGTGTTCTTGTCAGACACATATTTCCCTGTTAATTTTTATTGCCTAATACAAAGGTTGAATCAGAAGGCTAATTAAACTGCTTATGGAGACCATTTGGACTGGGGAATGAAATCATTCCAACTTCACTTCAGTTCCTTTCCCATTTTCTCCAGTGTTTGAGGGTAAGATAATAAACTTACATTTACTGCCATTTCAGAAAAGAATCACAGGAAAACCAAAGCTGCATTAGTCAAAAATGGCTTGCAAGTTTAACATTGTTTGTATATTTTTTTCATTGTTTCAATGACATTACATTTATTATCAGGTTTAAATTAAACATGGCACCAAAGAGGCAGAAAAGAAGGGAAGTTGCAATTATTTCTGAATCAAATTCTGTAGCGAAGAATATACAGGCATACCCCTGTATCCATGGGAGTTCTGTTCCAGATGGAACCCCTGCAGATGTAATGGAAATGTGCAGGATCCGTTGAGGAGATAGGGTGTGGTGTCAACAGTAGCCCTTTGCTCTGGCAGGCAAGCATGGGGTTAAAACCTAGGCTTTGAGTGGTGGGCGTGCTGCACTGTGCAGCCACTAGAGGCAGCCAAGTCATTACAGGGACAAAAGCAACATCTGGAGCAGTGAGAAGAGGTGGGTGTAGAAGGAAGGATTTTGGAAAGGCTGAGAGAGCAGAAGGAGGGAGCTTGTACTGAGTGATGGACTAGCTGACTGCTGGACTGATTAATGGACAGAGGAACTAATGGACTGGCTGATGGACTACTGGACCAGCTGACTGACCAATGGACTAACTGACTGACTGGTTTACAGATGGGTGAATGGACTTCTGAGGATTGCTGGGACTGTTAGAGACACTGGAGACTGGTGTGTGGTTGTCACACCCAAGACCTGCTGAGGACCAAAGTGTTGCTGTGGTGACTGGAGAAGCTATTGGCAGGAGAGAGGAGGAAGAAGGACCTCTGCAGGTTGAACAGGCAAGCTGCCCTGGTGGTGGGGTCCAGCAGGAAATGGCAAAACAGCAGATACTGGAAGAGCACTTTATAAAGGTGCAGAAAGTAAAGAAAAAAATTCCAAAATAGCTTCCCCTAGCATTGTGCATTGAAACTGCTGAGTTTGGATGGCTCCTGAGTCCCCTGTAGCCTGGGTTCTCCGGGGGCCCCTCCCTTCACCCAGGCTTGTCCCAGAATGCATTGATACGAGCCTGGGTGAAAGGAGGGTCCTCTGCATGACCAGGAAAAGGCAGCAGGGAGCTCAGAAGACTTCCTGAAGCCCTGGACAGGAGGAACAGGGCTAAAGAACCACAGGTTATGTGGGGTTATGTGGTGGCAGCAGAGGAAAAAAGACTGGGGAGAAAGAGGAGGAGAAACAGGAAAGCACCAAAGTGCAGCTGAAGTGCAATGTCACTGAGTCTACATTCTCTGCAGGTGCCAGCCCCTTGGCATGCTGTAAAACACCTGAAGGGAGCTTATCTCTTCCACTGCCCAATTATTCCTAACTGATATTTTATGCCTCCAGTATAGGAGATCCTTGTTTTCAGAGTTCTTGATAGATCAGGTACAAGGAACGATGCTTTGGAGGCCTGAGGCTAATATCTGGGCCTCCCTTTAAATGGTAAAGAATAGAGCAAGGCGTTCTGGACTCCAAGACACTCTTGCAACACCCGCATCACATAAAAGTAGAAAGGACAGAAACAGTAAGCGTGTCATCAATATGACTGCACACGAGACAGGGAAGATAAGAGGGGGTTTGGAACTAAGGGACTGGCATAACAAAGGCCAAGATTACCTGTTACATCTGCTAGGATGATGCTTGCATTGCTGCAGTATCAAAGTGGCCAAGACAGGTGATATTGTGGTCCAAAGGTGGGGAAAAAGACTGAAAAGGGGTTGAAAGACAAATACAAGAGCGTTAGGCAGCAGTTTGAGCTAGTTCCAGAGAGGGAAGGAAGGCAAGGAAGCAGAGATAGCCTTTTCATAGGGAAAAGGTTCTTTGAGGCAGTTCAGTGTGTGCTTGAGTGGTGGCTTGCAGTAAAGCTTGGGGAAAGGTGCAGGGAAGAACTATTCTTTAGTGTCTTGATGGCTCATTCCTGTTTGGAGATGGGTGCCTTCTATTGAGTGTGGCAGAAGACCCCTTGGTTGCTCAGGAGATCTGAGTCTCAATTACCATATCACTCCTGATGGAATTTACAGTGCAGTTGGTGAGGAAAGCTAAGGTTGAAGGCACTTCTGTTGTGACCACTAATGTTCTTGTTTATTGCAAAGGCAGGAGGTTCCCAGGATATGTCCTCCTTTACAGGTTTAAATCTCCCCAGTGGCAAGTTGCCAGTGGTATTATGGTGTTACCTTCAGAAGTATCCAGTTACCAAAATGATGTAATAATCCTAGCCATAGGCTGGTAGAACTGACAAACCACCTCAGACCTAAACTTCATTTCTATGATAGATTTGCAGGCAAGAAAGTACCATGTCATAAGAACATAAGAACATAAGAACATAAGAACAGCCCCACTGGATCAGGCCATAGGCCCATCTAGTCCAGCTTCCTGTATCTCACAGCGGCCCACCAACTGCCCCAGGGAGCACACCAGATAACAAGAGACCTCATCCTGGTGCTCTCCCCTACATCTGGCATTCTGACTTAACCCATTCCTAAAATCAGGAGGTTGCGCATACACATCATGGCTTGTACCCCATAATGGATTTTTCCTCCAGAAACTCGTCCAATCCCCTTTTAAAGGCGTCTAGGCTAGACGCCAGCACCACATCCTGTGGCAAGGAGTTCCACAGACCGACCACGCGCTGAGTAAAGAAATATTTTCTTTTGTCTGTCCTAACCCGCCCAACACTCAATTTTAGTGGATGTCCCCTGGTTCTGGTATTATGTGAGAGTGTAAAGAGCATCTCCCTATCCACTCTGTCCATCCCCTGCATAATTTTGTATGTCTCAATCATGTCCCCCCTCAAGCGTCTCTTTTCTAGGCTGAAGAGGCCCAAACGCCGTAGCCTTTCCTCATAAGGAAGGTGCCCCAGCCCCATAATCATCTTAGTCGCTCTCTTTTGCACCTTTTCCATTTCCACTATGTCTTTTTTGAGATGCGGCGACCAGAACTGGACACAATACTCCAGGTGTGGCCTTACCATCGATTTGTACAGCGGCATTATAATACTAACCGTTTTGTTCTCAATACCCTTCCTAATGATCCCAAGCATAGAATTGGCCTTCTTCACTGCCGCCGCACATTGGGTCGACACTTTCATCGACCTGTCCACCACCACCCCAAGATCTCTCTCCTGATCTGTCACAGACAGCTCAGAACCCATCAGCCTATATCTAAAGTTTTGATTTTTTGCCCCAATGTGCATGACTTTACACTTACTGACATTGAAGCGCATCTGCCATTTTGCTGCCCATTCTGCCAGTCTGGAAAGATCCTTCTGGAGCTCCTCACAATCACTTCTGGTCTTTACCACTCGGAAAAGTTTGGTGTCGTCTGCAAACTTAGCCACTTCACTGCTCAACCCTGTCTCCAGGTCATTTATGAAGAGGTTGAAAAGCACCGGTCCCAGGACAGATCCTTGGGGCACACCGCTTTTCACCTCTCTCCATTGTGAAAATTGCCCATTGACACCCACTCTCTGCTTCCTGGCCTCCAACCAGTTCTCAATCCACGAGAGGACCTGTCCTCTAATTCCCTGACTGTGGAGTTTTTTCAGTAGCCTTTGGTGAGGGACCGTGTCAAACGCCTTCTGAAAGTCCAGATATATAATGTCCACGGGTTCTCCCGCATCCACATGCCTGTTGACCTTTTCAAAGAATTCTATAAGGTTCGTGAGGCAAGACTTACCCTTACAGAAGCCATGCTGACTCTCCCTCAGCAAGGCCTGTTCGTCTATGTGTTTTGAGATCCTATCTTTGATGAGGCATTCCACCATCTTACCCGGTATGGATGTTAGGCTGACCGGCCTATAGTTTCCTGGGTCCCCCCTCTTTCCCTTTTTAAAAATAGGCGTGACATTTGCTATCCTCCAATCTTCTGGCACCATGGCCGTTTTGAGGGACAAGTTGCATACCTTAGTCAAGAGATCTGCAACTTCATTCTTCAGTTCCTTAATAACCCTTGGGTGTATGCCATCAGGGCCCGGTGACTTATTGATCTTTAATTTATCAATGAGGTCTGAAACATCTTCTCTTTTAACCTCTATCTGACTTAACTCCTCGGTTAGGAGGGGCCGTTCGGGTAGCGGTATCTGCCCGAGGTCTTCTGCCGTGAAGACAGATGCAAAGAACTCATTTAATTTCTCTGCCATCTCTAAGTCTCCTTTTATCTCCCCTTTCCCTCCCTCACCATCCAGAGGGCCAACCGCTTCTCTGGCGGGTTTCCTGCTTCTAACATATTTGAAGAAGCTTTTATTATTCCCCTTAATGTTGCTGGCCATGCGTTCCTCATAGTCTCGCTTGGCCTCCCCTATCACCTTCTTACATTTCTTCTGCCACAGTTTATGTTCCTTTTTATTCTCCTCATTAGGGCAAGACTTCCATTTACGGAAGGAAGCTTCCTTGCCCTTCACAGCCTCTCTAACTTGGCTGGTTAGCCATGCGGGCACCCTCCTGGATTTAGTGGAACCCTTCTTTCTTTGCGGTATACACCTCTGCTGGGCCTCTATTACTGTTGTTTTAAGCAGCCTCCATGCACTCTGGAGAGACTGGACTCTTTTTACCCTCCCTTTCAACCTCCTTCTAACCAGCCTCCTCATTTGAGGGAAGTCCGCCCGTCAGAAGTCAAGGGTTTTTGTTAGAGATTTGCCTGGTATTCTTCCCCCAACGTGCACGTCAAAACGGATCGCAGCATGATCACTGTTCCCCAATGGCTCAGTAACGTTTACATCTCTAACCAGGTCTTGCGTACCGCACAAAATTAAATCCAGAGTCACCTGTCCTCTGGTGGGCTCCGTGACTAGCTGATCTAAGCCACAGTCATTCAGCACGTCAAGAAATCCGGTTTCCTTATCGTGACCAGAACACAAATTGACCCAGTCAATATGAGGATAATTGAAGTCCCCCATGATTACAACCCTGTCCTTCCTTGTCACCTCCCTGATCTGTTTCCTCATTTCAAGGTCCCCATCAGATTTCTGGTCTGGAGGACGATAGCACGCCCCCAGTATTACATCGCTGCACAAGCCTGGTAATTTAACCCACAGAGATTCTACGGTGGAGTCGGACCCACCTTCAATCTCTACTTTGCTGGATTCTATCCCTTCCTTAACATAAAGGGCCACCCCACCTCCAACACGCCCCTGCCTGTCCCTCCTGTAGAGTTTATAGCCCGGGATTGCGGTATCCCACTGATTCTCCGCATTCCACCAGGTTTCCGTTATGCCCACTATGTCAATATTTTCCCTTGTCACCAGACATTCCAGTTCTCCCACCTTTGCTCGTAGACTTCGGGCATTCGCATAAAAGCATTTATACATGGAATGCCCCAGGATGGGCTGCTTATTCGCTCCTTTGTCCCCGCATCCTCTCATTGTGCCAAACCGTCTATCACATCCCATCTCCCTACCTTTCCCAATTTCTTCTCCTACCCTGCCTTTGTCTTGTTGTTCTCTAACCTCCCCATCCTCATCCCATAGGGATGAGGAGTCCCGAACCGGATGCCCCTCGGCTCCTGTCGGCCTTCCCCCAGGGATCAGTTTAAAAGCTGCTCTGCCACCTTTTTAATGTTATGCGCCAGCAGTCTGGTTCCATTCTGGTTCAAATGGAGCCCGTCCCTCTTGTACAGGCCCCGCTTGTCCCAAAACGTTCCCCAGTGCCTAACGAATCTAAACCCCTCCTCCCTACACCACCGTCTCATCCACGCATTGAGACCCCTGATCTCCGCCTGCCTAGCTGGCCCTGCGCGTGGAACAGGTAGCACTTCAGAGAACGCTACCTTTGAGGTCCTGGCTTTCAGCTTCCTGCCTAAAAGCCTAAATTTGGCCTCCAGGACCTCCCAGCTACACTTGCCCACATCGTTGGTGCCGACATGCACCACAGCCGCTACCTCTCCCCCAGCACTGTCTACCAGCCTGTCTAGACGAGAAGTGATGTCCGCAACCTTCGCACCAGGCAGGCAAGTCACCATGCGGTCCTCACATCCGTCGCAAACCCCCCTCTCTATGTTTCTAATAATCGAATCCCCCACTACAAGAAGGCCCCGACCCCCCTCCCGCCGAGGAGTATCCCGAGTGCGCTCGGATACGGGCCCATCCCCTGGAGAAGGGATCCCCCCTAGGGGATTGTTTCCCTCCTCTCCAGGATGACGTCCTCCAGTCCCGAGACTTCCCACCCGGGCAGCCAAGGAGCTGCACGCCTGAGGTTGGGACGAAGCCTGATCGTCCCCAGAAGTCTCCCCACGGTCCTCCTCTGGCTGCCTGCGCTTCTCCAGGTCGGCCACCAAGGCTTCAAGGGAGCGGACGCGTTCCCTGAGAGCCTGGAGCTCCTTGCATCGAGGACACACCCATGACTTATGCCCCAGAGGCATATAATCATACATGTGGCACTCAATGCAGAACACTGGATAGCCCCCACCCTGCTGCTGGCTGTCTGACTGCATAGCTTTTTTGTTGTTGTTGTTGTTTTATTTAGGGGTCCTTTTAAAAACCGTACACTGGATAGCAGCCCTCTTCTCTAGGGAAGAGGAAGGGCAGCGTATGGGGCCCTGGCCTCCTCGCCCTGCTGCTGAACTCGCCCAGATGCTAAACTCTTGTGCCTTACCTGGCACTTAGTTCCCAGAGGCACTTGGTTCCCAGAGGCCACACGCGCTTCTGCAGACCTCTTTATTGCACTTGTTAAGTAGCGGCGCAATCCTAAGTGCTCCTTGGAGTCCAGGAGGGTCGCAAACATGCTGTAAAGCTCTGGTCACATCCAGAGCTCGGCCAATGCAAGGGTCTGAGGTGGGTGGGGAGGAGGTGTTCCTGAGCGGGGAAAGGGTGGGGGAGGGCACCCCTGGGGACAGGTGGGCGGGGAGCAGATATGCCGGACCCTAGCCCCCATTCCTGAGCAGCACGGAGCGACTGCAAGCTGCTCCACTCTCCTCTGACTTACGCCGCCTCCTGAGGTGGCACAAGTCCAAGGAGACCCATTGGGACTACAGTGGCTTACCTCTGTATTTACCTCTGGCTGAGCCACTTTGGGCCCCTCCTGGCCTGCCTGTTCCAGCGCAAGATAGGATTGTCAGCTGGCTAAGAATTTTCCCTCTAAGATCAAAATAAAAGTTTGATCCTTGAATATGGATTGTGTGTTCACCTTCAATAAGAGGTGAAATGAGGATTTTTTAAACCACTGTTTAGGTAAATAATATGAGTAAGCAGTTTCAATGTCTTGACTTAAACTAGTGAAAAGAGAGCATCAAACTGAATCAAGATGGAGCATGAAACACTTAGCAGTATTTTTTTTTCTCAGACATTAGTTTGGCAAATATTCAACATGCATCCCTCTATTTCACATTGACAGGTTTATCCGGCCAACCAGAACCTTAGCTCTATCACAGTTGACAGTTATTGACAGAGAGGTTGATTAGCCCCATCAGTTTGTTGAATATCTGTATCGAGAAGAAAGCATTTCATGTAGAAACACCACACTAGTTAGAAACATTATCTTATTAATAGCATGCTGTGAAACCAATGGACCCTTATCTCAACCAGCCGGATGAAGAATACCCAAATCAACACAGGTATAATGGAGGTAAACAAACAAGAATGAAAAAAAAAAAAACTTATTTTGGGATACTTGCTTTACAGAATAAAGCCTCATGCAAAATGCTGCCATATTTTACACACTGATATTCCTAGGAAGTGCTTAGCTATGGATTGAAAGCTGAGAAAGGAACATTTGAGGCAAACACTACCGGTTCAGTTATTTCCACTTTTGGAATGACACAGTGGAACAAGGTGGTCGTTCAGGTGTGAAGTGTAGATACCGGTACAAAAGCATCATAGGTTTTGGGGACAAGACTGCCACAATACTTTGCTCATAAGTATGATTTTACCCTTCAGGCAAGACACTGACAATAAAGCAAATTTCCATTCCGGTTCTGCACTGAAGGAGTGCAGTCTAGAACAAGCTAGAATTATTTGAATCACATCAAATAATAATAATGCTTTTATATGAATAGGTTACGTATTCACATCTATCTGCTGTGATGAGATTTGAGTTGTTGAAAGGATTCTGGGCTAGTCTGCAAAGACAGCCGTCTTCTGGCTCAGAGGGGGTGCAAACGCAGACTGGACTAGTCAGTAGTGTCAGCTGATTCCAGTGAGGGGAGCATAGCAAGGGTGCCAAAACTGCTACACTTAGCAGTCCCTCAGGGGAAAGGGGGTCTGATACTGGTCCTGGGTTCTTCATAGCCCAGTGGTTCTTGGGCCATGGAGGGAATGAGGGTGCATAAAGTAGTAAGAGCAGGTCATGTTCAGAATAGGGTGGAGGAGAGTGTGAACAACAAGAGTTCTGTGACCAGATTTGTTGTAAGGAGATTCTCTATAAGACAACATAAGGGCTCTTGTGGGGTGAGCTCATCCTGGATGATTCTTTTGTTTCTTGATTTACCTATCTCTTGTGCAGGTGGTTGTCTCCTGTTATGCAGCACCCTGCGAAGGATGAGACTGGGGACCTCTCAAAAGAACATGAGAGCCCCACTGGATAAGGCCATAGACCCATGTAGTCCTGCTTCCTGTATCTCACAGTGGCCCACCAGACACCTCCCAGAGCACACAAAACAGCAAGATACTTGCATCCTGGTGTCACTCCCTTGAACCTGGCATTTGAAGGTAGCCTACTTCTAAAATTGATTGCTGGGGAGGCTGGTGCCTTGATTAACCTACAGCTAGTGATTGAGTTTCTGATGAAGTTCATCAGATCTTTTGTGACTACAAATGGTTTTACCAGGATGGTTTGTGACTACAAATGGTTTTACCAGGATGTGGCATTGTTTTATAAGTCTCAATGGGATGGCCAAGCAAGAATTGGCTTGGAATTTTCCAAAGCAAGATTTCTCACAAGCCAGCCAAGGAGGGGGCAGTTACTCCAACAAACCATCTTTTACTCAAAGGTCTGTGGACACTGATGTTTTCTTGTCAACAGGCCAGGCAAGAGACATGAGAGTGGCCTAGGGCTGTGCTCTCCTGGCAAGCACACACCTATCATGTGCAGTACCACGTGTACTGTTAGGCAACAGTACTAGTTGTCTAAGGCAAGCCAGCAAATGTTACATACACACAAGGATTTCCTAGTTAGGTTGAAGGGTTTCCATTTACCACAGTGGTTGTAGCAGTTCTTTAGTAGAAAAGAATTGTTTGCGAGTATAACGCTAATGTGTTTGTTACAGCATTTAAGTACAGTTCCTGATTTTTACTGGCTTTGTTCAGAGCAGAGGTCTCCAAACCCTGGCCTGAGGGCCAGATGTGGCTCCTGGCGAGCCTCTATCTGGTCCGTGGCCAGCCTCTTGTCCCCTGAAACCCTCTGGCCCGCTTGGCCAAACATGACTGGAACTATGCTCTGGTTGCATCTGGAGGGTGTTCAAGGGCCAGGGAGGTTGAATGAATGATCCCATTCATTTGTTTATTCACTCATCTATGTTCCATCTCTAATTTATTTAAATAAATTTTACATTTAATTTTTTTTCCCGGCCCTCAACACTGTGCCAGATATTTGATGTGGCCCTCTGGCCAAAAAGTTTGGAGACCCCTGGTTCAGAGACATAAAATGACTTGTTCTGCATATTTCTGGTATCATTAAGTTAGTACCAATTGCTATGCTGAAAAAGGTATTTTAAAGACAAAGGAAAGCCATTAAGAACTTCACAAGACCTGGCAATCTACTGTATTGGTTTTGTTGCTCTTGTTCAGTTTTATTATGCAGAGTGTGTCAGTGGACATCTTAAGATATAAATTATGCAAATATCTATTACGAGATTTTGAAAAATGCAGATTGCTCACCTAATATATGGAGGAATAGAAATGACCAGCATATGAATCTGGGACTGGGGTTCCATATGTTAAGTCAGTTCAAAACTCAGCCAAAGACACATGAATAAAGTACTGACATTGATGTAGGATACGTCATTGCCATGAACTGCTGAAGAAACTCATGTTGCCTGGATTGGGCACCTAATTTAAGGAACCTTCTCAAGGAGATAACATGACAATTTGTTGTGCAACCTCCTGTAGCATATACCTGTGGGCTGGGCAGAAATGGTTATGACCAGAAAGCAATAGATAGCCAATGCAGATGTCAGAACCTTGTGATAATATGCTCCTAGAGACTTATCCCTGACAAAAGCCAGCATCACATCCTGCAAAGTGTTTGCTGAATGCTTTTGACTGGTAATTGATCATGAAAATAGTCTTTGATGCTCATGACAAATTCACAAAGGCACAGAGAGTTGTCATCAGGTATCACTAGGTGAGCAGGAGAACCTATCAATGATGAGTCCTCAAAGCACCATTGAAAAAAAGGACCGCTTGCTAACATTACCTTAATGAGATCTGGATTCATCTTCATGTGTGTTGACTCATAAAACCCATGCTGCTCCTTTTGATCCTACTCCATCTACCGTTTGGTCCTGGGGGTGGGGTGAGGGAAGGAGTGCAAGAGAAGCATAGTCAGTGGAAAACTGCTGCTGTGGAGGTGATGTGGAGTTCCCATGCATTGGGAAACTGGAGATCACCCTGACAGTGCCTGCATTACTACAGGAGCCACTGGGGCAAGCTCCAGTCTCGTAATGAGAGGAGCTTCCTTTGATAGCTGATCACAGTTTTATTTCACTACTCCCTTCACTGCCAGCAGGTGCCTCTCCCAATGAAAATGTGTCATCATAGCACCATAGAAGTGATCTCTCACTTCCTGATGGGAGAAGCACCACAGAGAAGCAGAGTGTGTTTCTTTTATACTCCAGTTCCAAAGGGTAGGACCAAAAGGAGCACAAAAGAGTCATGCTCCACTCCCTTTGTTGATACCAAGCATCCTCTCAATGGGAGAATATTTCAGTGGCTCCTACACCTTGTAGGAGACTACTGGGGCCATCTCCTATTTGGAGATGGACAACCAGATACTGTGCACTGAGCCCACTATTTACATTCTGGTTCCATTCTGGAGGTTTCTCTCTAAAGACATAAGTAGGAACAGCACTATCATAACTGCACAGAAGCATGAGAACAGACTATGCCTGGATGAAAGTGCTGACCTGGCCACCTGTAACTTGGAATGTTGGTAATTCAGCACCCAGTGTACCTGTACTTGGCTAAGATGTAAGGGTTGCAAATGGCTGGCTGGATTGCATTCCAGGGTAGAAGGTGGATGGCAGAAGTCATTGCTATGGCAGCAATATGAATGAGGAGGAGGGAATCATGTAGATCACATGTCTAGGATGGCAAGAGAGCCTGCTGGATTTTTTCTAGGACCACCGCTCCCCACCCTGGAGACAGCCCTGGACAACTGGATAGTCTCAGAAATGAGAATTACAGGAGACACAAACCTCATTCAATGCCAAAAAAGCAAATTATTTGCTCGTTAAAGAAGACATTTGATTGGTTCCACAATTCATTGAACAAACTGGTGTTGTATTGGCTCCAGTGAAAGGTGGGGGAAGAGATGATTTGCTATTGAAGACCTTTGAAGCCTGATAAGCTCTGCTGTCAAGGCCACTCTCTTCTAGGTATGCCAGGCTGTCTGGGACGATAAAAGAGATTCTGCTTTCTCAGTCCTTTCAGGGAGATCAACTGATAAGGCAAGAAACCAAATTAGGCTGAGAGAAGAGCAAACTAATGAATTGTTAAGGGGACCTGGATGCATTATGGATATCCGCAAATAAATTGTTGCAAAGTTACTATGCTGATAGCAAAAGCTGTAAAACAAAGGGTGGCATTTTGTGTGATCTGTTCTCAATTCTAGTTTCCAGTTTGAGTTTCTCTCTGAATTTGGGGTGCGGCTTTAAGAAATCTTTACAGTGCAATCCTGTGTCTACTCAGACGTAAGCCCCACTGAATAATTACTTCTAGGTAAGTGTGAATAGGATTGCAGCTTTAGATAAGCAAAAAAGAAAATAAAAAAGGCCTGCATGTAAAAATGAATGGGATATTCTTGGCTTGTGCTCTGAACTTTACTATAAAATGTCCTCAGGTCTTTCCTGTGAAAAAGAGTATAGAGGCACTTAGCGACTTTCCATTGTGATAATTCCTACTAGTATTGATAATAATGAAATTTGTTTCCTTGTGTTTATTATATAAAAAGGATCAGTGAATTTCTCAAATCATATGAATATCTATTAAGGTACTTAATTAACATAGATTTCCTTTCTAGAACAAAATAAATTTACTAGCTAGTCAGAGTACAATTACCAATTTGAAATACAGGTGGAGCCTCTTCATCTGTGGTGGTACATTCCCCAAAGACGACCCCCCCCCCGTTAATAGCGAAAACCATGGATAAGGAATCCACAGTTTTTGGAGTCCACCTTTGCTCCAAACACGACCAGAGCTCTGGTCACATCCAGAGTCATTCTGAGCCTTGGAGATGCAGTCTCTCTGAGACTCAGAATGGCACCCAGAGTTTTTCTCAGATGACTTCTGGTTTTATTGGAAGTCATCTGAAAACCGCTCCCGGGTGGCTTTCTGAACCTCAGAGAGGCTCAGAAACCCTGTTCAGACATGACTGGAGGTGATCCAGGGGTTTGGCATTTGTGGTGGGGTGACTCTGAGGATGTCGAATCCGCAGATAAAGAGGCCCCATCCGTATTGTATACCAGAAGAGAACTGAGTGGGAGTATGAACTCACCCTTACAGACTACAGCAGTGGTTCCCAAACTCCTACAGGGATGGTGGGAATCAGATAAGTCTTTGTGAGGGCAGGGAGGGGGCAGTGATGGTGCTGCGGTGATTGCACCGCCAGGGTGACCAAGGGCCCAGCTCTGTTGATGGCTCTGTGGATTCTCCTGATGACACTTTCCTAAGGGCTCAGTTCTTGGCCCCTTTTCTCTCTGTATACTTGACAATTTAATTTCTTCTTTCGGACTTGTCATATCACTGTTGTGCTGACGATATCTTGCTATCATTTGTTCCCCTCTGCACTTACCAATATTTCCAGTTATTTTACAACTGTATTAAATGCCTCAGTGTTGGATCAATACTCTCACATTGAATACTTAGAAAACTTAGAATAATGTCAATATATGAATGACAAAGATGATTCGTGTGCTTTAAGCTTTCTGTTTTGTCTGCCATTTTAATATCTTCACAGTAATTGTGACAGGAACATCTTTACTGGTTCTCTAACTCAAGAAGCAAACCTTAATTGGATTAAAATGTCTTTCAGAAACTGTTGCTCCCAGATTTGATACAAGGTCATAAGGCCCTTGAGTGCATTCATTTAAATTATCTTGTCCTAGCTAGAACAACAGAGCTAATTGTGCTAGGGATACACAAATCTCATTAATCAGTAAAAAAAGATTTTAGAATCAAGACAGAGATGCAAAAACAAGTGGAAGGCCAGAAAAGAAAACATCTTAAGAAACACTTTGATTAGTAACAGCAGGACAATTTAAGAGTATCCCTGTGATACAGTGCCTAGCCGAACAGCCCAATCCAACCTAAATCCCTGTGTGGCAATTTAGCAGTGCCAGTGTGGGCTATGCTATATCATGCAAGGGATATTTGGCTGTTAGCAGTCTCCATAGGGTAAGGGGGACATTTACAGCCACAACTGGTTAAACTGGACTTGCGCCAGCAATATTGCAGGTGCAAGTCCATGTTTGTCCATGCAGGTGGATCAGGGCTAGGAATGGCCTCACAATTTGGCACACATGGGCTCAATCTGCCCACCCCAACCCATTGAGCTCCTCCCCACCCTCCCCCCACCCCAGTGCTGGACTTAACTGGTCTGACAGGCCACTGAGCCAGTGCCAGCACCAAAAGGAAGGTTCCAGCTTTTCCACCAGCATGCCTGGGCCTTGCAATGTGCTTTATGGCATGTTAAAGTGGTATTCAAACTGGGGTGTCGTGAGGCTCCAGCCTGAGGGCCCTGGCCTCTGCCCCCTTAAGGGGCAGGGGAAAGGCAGCGACACGATCCCCAGGATCACATTGCTAATGGGGCTGCAGGGACTGGGATGTGCTCACCAGTCCCTGCAGCAGCCTTCCCAGGGTGCAGGGAGCCCTGTGCGAGCATCTGCAGGGCTCCCCAGCCTACAGAAAGTGAAAGTGAAGCGATCGTGCTCCACTTCCGGTTTTGCGGGAGTGGAGCGTGATCACTCCACTTTCACTTTCTGCCGGCTGCAGAGCCCTGCAGATGCTTGTGCAGGGCTCCCTGCACCCCCAGGATGCTGCTGCAGGGACTGGTGAGTACATCCCAATCGCTGCAGCCCCCCTGAGCGATGCGATCCTGGGGATCACGTCGCTGCCTTTCCCTGCCCCCGCTGCCTCCCTCCCTTCCCCTACGAGCACTTACTGCAGCTTTCAAACACCCAGAGAGTTTGAAAACCGAAGGCATAGGCCCTTGATAGGACTGGACTGTAAGTGATGCATCTGATTTAGCATAGCCAACAGCACCACTGAGGTGGCAGAGTACTTGTGTCTGCAGAATGCCACAAAAATTCCTGCCACTTTCAGGTTAAAGGAATCTCAGGAAGCTGGAAGACACCATCTCCATGAGACCAAGGGGAACTTCTGTCAGACAGAGTAGGTCACAGCACAGGACTAGATGGAGCAACAGGCTGCTGCTATAACATGGTGGGTAAGAAACTAAGCTGTGAATTGGGCCTTCTCCAATTCAGAAACTCACTAGGTGGCCCTAGGCAAGCCATTCTCTCTCAGCGTTAGCTCCCAGCTGCAATATGAGGATATTACTCCTTACCTTACAGGGTTGTTATATTATCGTGGCATTGTCCTTATATGAATACATGTATGTACACAGAAAGTGCTATGCAAATGCATGTATCGTCATCATCATCATCATCATACCCTGTATGAGGCATCTTCATACATTGGGTGAATGTATTCAACTGAATGTGCAGAGAAGGTCTGATTGGATCTGATGATCTTTTCCACCATTGTTTCTAAGGCTATTTGCTCCATATTTATGCTTTGTGTATTACGTTTTTCCTATATGCAGTTTGATTCTGTGTATTAACATTTAATCAAGATATAATTCATCAGGTATGAAGAACCCTCAAGCATGGATTTTGTGGCATGTGAGATCATACCATGTGGTAATCTAAATATAGATTCCACTAAATACAGGCATGCTCCAGTATCTACGTGGGTTCCATTCCGGAACTCCCTGCGGTTCACTGAAACTGTGGATACCAGGAAACACCCTCTGGAGGGGAGGGGAGTTCCGGTCCCCTCACCTCTAGAGGGTCCTCTGAGCCCAGCAGAGGCTGCACAAACCTGTCCATCAGACTGAGACTTAGAGGTAAAAAAGTCACTTCTGCTTTTCTCATAAAACTGGAAGTGATTTTTTTAATGCCTTATAAGGCATTAGGAGGCCTGGGGAAACCCCTGAGGATGGACGTGAATGGCCTCATCTGGGCTCAGAGAACCCTCCAGAGGCAAGGGAAGCAGAGCTCCCCTCACCCCCCAGAGGAGGCATGTGCAGGGTGGGCATGGATGCACGGATAAGTGAATCTGTGGAAACGAGGTCCCCCTGTATAAAATGTAATGTTGTTGTCTATTTGGAACAACTTTTCTTGTAAAAAATATATAATGTATGGGGAGAGAGAGGGAGAGAGAATGTGTGTGTTTACGAGACAGCTGGTCTAGAGTCTTACAGCTTTGTGCTTCCTGGAAACTTCCCTGAGGAATGGTGCGGCCAATATTAGTTGCTCTGTATTTGTAGGAAAGATTTTTTTCCTCTAATCTCTGCCTAACAGATTTTCTTACCTCGCCATTCCCTGATGGGAAGGCCACTCAGCCACAGCAGCTGCTAATTCTAATAGCTAACTCATAGTAACAGCACAAAAAATGGTACAAAGCTACCTATGCTTCTCAGTGAAGAGCATGTCAGAAAAATATCTTCAGTATGTATAGAAGATATATTTTTGTCTGTAAGGAGAATGCCCATTATATTACAATTCAACTGCAAATGTGTGTGCGTGCAAGAAAGACAGAGAGAGAGATACAAGTCTTGAACTCATAATTTGGAGATTTAGAGCCCAATCTTTAATGTGTATGCCAACTCAGTGCCAGTGTGCAGTGCTGCAAACCTGGCCAGCACAAGCCTGCACTGAGCCAGCACTGGGTGGACGATAGGCAGCCACCGCCTGGAGCTCCGGGTGAGTGCCAGGCACAGAGAGGTAAGTGCCGGGTACTTCAGGATTGGGCTGCCCAATTGCAATTATCAGCTAATGAGAACCTAGAATAAACTCATCTTGTTGATCATGGGACACACTTGGCAGTTCGTACCATAGAGCCCTATCATTATAGAATGTATAGCTCCAATGGCTTCATTGGGCTGGCGTAATGTGCTACTCCCTGCAATAATCATCAAGGCTGAACAACCTTGCTGCCTCTCTCTACTTCTCCACCTCTGAGTAATTTCTGATGAATACAGGAAGGTGTGAGCTGAGTGCTTGCATTTCTGACCATAGGAAAACTGTGATAGTAGATGGTTTGCAATGAGTCCCCATCACAGGAAATGCTTTTAGTCTTTTTCCTTGCCAAGCACCAGGTGCATAGCATCACATTTCTATTAGTCATCTGTTGCCTTCTCAAGAGCATGGCTAACTCTTCCTATCCTTTCCCAAACTGTTTAGTTATTTTTTTTTTCCTCCAGACGTTCTTTCTTCTTCTGCTGGGTAACAGATGTGAGGACAGTCACTTTGAATCTATGTTAATTTGCTAGAAGATTGCCTGCTACAATTACACACTTTTTTTTCTTGGCCAGGAGGTTTTCACCATTTACCATAAGGCCAAATTGCATTGACGTGTATCTGCCATAAGCTTAGACACAATATTCCTGGATTTACCCTAGTAAAGCCAAGAGAAAAATTCAGTTCATCGTTCTGAAGGAAGGTTGTGAAATTAAAACTGTTGGGGGACAAACAAAGAAAATTATTCTGGGTTTGATTTTTGGAGAACATTTCCAGATTTAGCAAGAAGTCTGGATGTACTGCAACATTTAGGATGTGACCAGGTTAGAGATTTAACCTTGGGAAAAAAAATCCTTTGGCCCATGCAGTTGAAACCGAAAGCAAAGGGTTGTTAGCAATTCTGTAAAATCTCTTGAATAGGTAAAAACAGAAGTGAAATAATTAAGGATGCAGTCCAGCTCCATTAAAATCAATGGGAGTCTTGTCAAGGTCATCAGTGGGAAGAATGAGTCCCAGAGGAGTTCCATAAATGTTCAATATATATGCTCTATGCAGATTTACTCCATTAATGTGCAGGACCTGCTTTTGGAGGTGACAACATCGTAGGGGAAACAAGTCTTCAAGAAGTACTTTGATGTACTTACCAAGTACGCAGTGATATTGTGCTCCAATACTATTTTACTTGTATGTTAGTATAGTACCTATAGTATGCTACAAGTTACTCTGTATAGAACACGGAAGTGCATCGTCTTGGCTGAGAGTGCCTGCAATCTACATGAGGTTGACAAAACAGAAATCGAGGGGGTGTAATTTAAAAGTAATGTCTAAAGCACACTTGCTGAGGCATGAAAACAAAGAAAATGATGGCTTATTTTGCCTTCGTTGTTACTATGTGATGGATTCTGTCTCTCATTAAGAAAAATAAAATGAAGAGCATTTGTGCTAGCAATCAAAGTAGCTTAGGCTACAGTAGAAGCAACTTTACTTACAGGGTTTGTGTTATGGAGGATAAAAGATGCCATTTGCTCCTGTTTGAAACATTTCTAGCTTTTAAAAATATATTAGCCATGCAACAAAATACATCAGGTAATCTTCTTTCTGCAAAAGCTGGGATGATAAACATCTGCATTTCATTTTGGGTGAGGGCAATAAATTACTGACTAAAAAGAATATCAAAGTTTATTTACCAAATAAATGACCAAAACCATGTCCTTTAGATGCATCAGAAACATCTGAAGAGCTTTTGTTCTCTTGATTATGTGATATTTAAAAATGCCTTAAGCTAAACTGGTTGGGTAGTTAGAATGTGATACTATCTCTCTGAAGTCACAGAAAATGATTTCTACAGAAATTAAGATACAGCAACACCAATTGATACAACAAGCAACCGTGTGTTTTAGTTTTCTAGGGTATGTAGTGTCAAGGTACAATTTAGGATGAAATTGGAATTCTGGATTCAGAAATGGTAAAATATAATATATTCTGTATAAAGACTGAACTAGAAGTGGTACTGCATTAGGAACTTGAGGAAAAAAATTCCTGTAGTTCAGAAAAGCTGGACCAATTACAAACCAAAACATCATCTGAATTTCAACTTAGTGCCAGCCATCACCAACCTTTCTTGCCCCCAGAGTCTTCTTCTTTTGCCTAACTTTCTCTGCAAGCAGGAAAACTATTAGCAGGCAAGGCTGGGAACAGTGAAGTCCCAGCTTCAAGACTGTACTGTGCCCCAAATACATGTTTTAGGTTGTGGCTAGTTTTAAGGTGTGTTGTAGGGTGGTTATTTTTAGAAATACATTATATTTGTATTATGTTGTGTGGTGAGCTTCCTTGAATACTCCTGGAGAAAGACCAACTAAAAATTGCATGAATAATGAAGGATGCTCAGAAGTCCTCGATCATCATTGGAAATCTAGAATCCATGGTTTGTTACAAAAGGGATTAAATCAGTCAAGAGAAATTAGAACAGCAGATCCCAGCATTTCCAGTGATGGTGGCAAGTTCTTAACAAGTTTAGACTGCAATCCTAACCACACCTTCCTGAGAGTAAGCCCCATTGAACAAAATAGTACTTACTTCTGAGTAGACCTGGTTAGGATTGTGTCCTTTGAAGTCTTGTATGGCTGGCATCATGGTAGGACCTTAAAGTGTTTCTTAAGGCCTTTCCTGTCTAAAGTTCCCTTTCCACTCGGTTGAGGAAGTGCAGAGTGGTAGGAAAATGGGTTCAGGAAGGTCAGTAGAAGGTTGGCTAGAAGTTTTATAATGGGAGTGGGTTTTCTTACTTTTTATTAAACATCAGAAAATAACCGACTTTTTCTCCGTCTTGGGAAAAAGTTCAGAAAATAATCAGGATGAGCAGAGTGGATTCGTTTCAACACAGAACCTGCCTGTGGGCCCAATCCTATCCAACTTTCCAGCACTAAGGCAGCTGTGCCAGCGGGGCATGAGCTGCATTTTTGGGCGGGGGGGGGCAGTTACAGAGACCTCCTCAATGTAAGGGAGCAATGTAATTCATTCTGTTACCTTGGGGCTGCATTACAGCTTCTTCAGAGCTGGAAAGTTTGATAGAATTGGGTTCTATGTGATATATGTACAGGGAGCCCCCATATCAGTGGATCCCATATCTGCAGTTTCAAGTATCTGTGGATGTGGGGGGTCCCTGCCCCCCATGCCCTCCTTGTGTACCCCCTGAAGGATCTTCTGAGCCCCACAGAGGCCGCGTGTGTTCTATGTGGGGCTCAGAATGGCCATTTAGGCCCAAAAAAGTCACTTTCAGTTTTTTGGGAAAAATGGAAGCAATATTTTTATGCCTTTAACAGCACAATCCTATCTTGCTGTATCCAGCACAAGACAGAGGCACGAAGTGGCTGGAGGCAAGATGGAGGCAAGGGGAAACTCTTCCTCTTACCCTCAGGAGGGACTCTGGAGGGTGCATCAGGGTGCATACTTGAAACCGCATATTCATGGTATATGGGGGCCCCATGCAGATATATCACAGAGGATGTCTTCCATATCCTTGGTTCTGTAGTTTCAGCTGTTCATGGGAGGTTCCAGAATGGAACCTCTGTGGATATGGGGGGGGGGCCTTTTGCTGACAATTTATGAATATATTCTTTGTATTCTAAAGTTTTTGGGGAGGGGGGATTCCTTCTTGGATAACTTTTCAATATTTGACAATGAAATATTGTCAGGAAATAGTTCTTTACCAATGTTATACTCACTAGGTAAATTTGCTATTTAAGAAAAAATGGCTAGAAGAAAAATTTGTAACATTACGTATTTGTAATCTGTAATAAACTAATGAGTTTCAAATGAGTGTGAGAGCACACATGTGTATATGTGAGAGATACATACTTCATTTTGATAAATATATTTTTTGGCAACTGTGGTAAATAAACCTTTATCTCCTGATCCAAAACAAATTTTATTGGCCCTTACTTTCAAGTAAGCATGTTAAGTTTCACAATCTAAACCAAGATAATAAAGTCAATATATATGAGCTTCTGTTGACACACTGCCTGTAACATATGGATTGCTTATTATTATGCTCTAGCAACGGCATTTAAGCTACTGCACTTAAAAATGTAAGCTTGTTTTATAGCTACTGAATTTAATTCCTTCAATGGCACTAGTGCTTATATAATTTTAAAAAGATCAAGCAAAAAAGCAAAGCAAGCAGTAAAATGAGAATAAAACTCTATGAATAAACAAAACAAGGACTAAAACTTAACGAGTTTTAGCCCCCTAGTACCCATGTGATCTTCAGACGGAATAAGGTTTGTAGATTTTTTTTCATTCCTGCTGTCAGTATGTACAACATCAGTTGTCGTTCTACGTTTACCTTGGCTGCACAAATCAAATTTTCTTTGATCTGTACAGAGATGACATCCTTTTACAACAGATGCACCAACAACTTGAGAACAAAGATGAGATTGTTCAAAACTAGTCCACCACCCTTCCCATCTGGCCAGCTTCCAGGACAGGTGCAACCACTGAAGATGATGATTTCTCTCAATCCTTGTGGAAATGTCCTTGAAAGGCCCCTTATTCAAAGCCTATCCACCTTTTCTCCCTAAATGATTTTTTCCCTGTTATGTTTTCACATGTTATAGATATGTAGGTATTCTAAAGTGCCCTCCAAGACAAGTTAAAGTAGCCCTTCCAACTCACAGTTCAGCACTGGAACTATTAAACTCTAAAAAAGAGTCTGCTGAAGTTCCTATCATTCATCTTCTGGCACCAACTTAACCCTGATTGGGAACTCAGCACCATTAAATCAACTGGCCATGAGTGCAATAAAGTACCCTGGACCAACAACTTCTGAACTTGATTCAAATCCACCTCTGATTTGCCAAATCCATTCAGGGGGTGAACTGGGATTTGAAGAAAGATGAAAGATTAACCCTTGGCAAGATCAAAGTTTAACATCAATGTTTAAATAGCAACACAGCTAGAGTTCACAAAAGGCAAAAAAATACAGCAAGTGTAACAATATCAGTAAGCAAGGTTGGGTTCCAACCATACATGCAGTGTCACAGGCTCAGCTGAGATTGATTTGATTATTTGTTTTGTTCTATTGATTTTAATTCTCTATTTATTCACAACATTTATATATCACTAAAAAAGGTCCCTGAAGGAGTTAAAATAAATAAGTAGAAGTCTTCTTGCTGAAAGTCCGTTCTCAAAATGTAACAAAAAAGTAACCAAAAAAGCCTTCCTGAATTCCCGTGTGTCCCTGTGAATTCCCGCAGGAAGCCGCACACACCTTTACTAAAAATGCACCATCATTTTGTTTAGTTCAAGCTAGTATCTGTTGATAACTTGAAGACAATTTCCCAAACTTTTTGTAACCAAGTACAAATTATTGCTGTTCAATTCTTATCGTACATAAATATTTCAGTAGGCATCCTTACATTAAGAAATTCCTAATAAATTGTTTAGATCTATTTTGACATTGTTACAAGAGAGATGTAAGCACTCCTAAAACACATAGTATCTTCTTTTCTTAAATACTGTATTTCCGATTTGGTGTTCAGACATAAAAATCTGGACAATGGAATGAGTCCTTATGAAAATGACAACACAGCATTACTCCCCTTTTAAAGCACTTGAGGAAAATCTAGCAAGGAACTTAGATTTCTAAACACATTTCTAAGCACAGGTATAATTCATAGGAACTGAGTAGCTGATCATCCCTGTTTTCAAATCGCAGGTTCTTGAAATTACATGGGCACTTCATTTCTAGGTAGAATTGCACCATTCCATTAACACTAGTGGCCACTCTTGTTTAATAGTTATTGGATTAGACGTGTCCAAACCTTGCCACTCTTATTCCGCAATATACCTGGAGGGATATAGACCCATTAGTTTCAATTAGTATAAGAAGCACAGCAAGATCCAGCTTAAAAACATTTGCAGATCTACCTGATTCTCATTATTTGCAATTATTTTATTAGTCAAGATGTATCTTTAAATCATATAATGAAACACCATTTTTACTGCTGTTCTCTTACAAAAGTGTAAGCTGGAACATGCTACTTTGCTTCCTCCCCCCCCCCCCCAAATGAGCAGCAGAAGAAGATTGGCTATTTTTCAACTATTTTCATGCTTTTAAGCATATGTTCCCATCATAATTGTATATGCAGGAACAGCTTGTGCCTTAAAGGCTCATTTTGGTGATGAGGCCAAGTCACAGCATCCTTCCACAAGGAGCTAGAAGAATGTGTATGTTGCATCAGTCTTTGGGGCAGCTGTACACCTTTCTTCACAGCTCCTCACTGGCAACTGGGATCTGCACAAACAATAACAGATCTAGTCCTGTGCTACAATGGACACGTGTATGAGAGCCTTCCTCAGCCCATATACATGCAAACTATGTATAAAGAAATTATGATTGATTGTGAGAAAAACAGAAGAAGCGATTGTAGTGGGGTGTTGGCAGCTATCTAATCAGGAGGGCGTTCTAACAGAGGGATCACTTTGAATTCCTTCCATAGCCCCACACAGGGGAATTCATGTCCTTTTCTACTCTGGCAAGGCTATGAAGTGTCTCTAGTTACCACAATTGTGGTTTCCTTTTGGACACTGCAGTTTGAGGTGTGACGGAGAGAAGATAAATCTGTTTTGACACCATACCTTTGGCAAGACTTGTCTCAAGGACTCCAGAATCAACATTTTTGCTTTTAAAGTTGCTCTTAATTCTTGAGATGTTTTGCCTCACTCACAAAGAGCACCTGAGATATTTTCTAAGGGAAGAATTAAGTCTAGAAAGGGTTCCACCCTTATCGTGGTCAAATTCCAAAAGACATCTGGATAGTCAAAAATATTTTGCTTTTCTGACCTTCACCCTTACAACAAACAATGGCGGTCACAGACCAGAACTAAACATTTCAGAACATACACAGGTGCTGCCAAAAGAAACACATGGCCTCCTTTGTGTTTTCTCTTGGTATGTCTACAATCCAATGTTCGGTAATGCCTTTATTAAGAGCATCCAAAATACATAAAGCAACAAGCTTTGGAATTTAAAAAAAATTCTCCAACAGGCTAGGTTGCTAGAACCATAGGGAAGGCTGTTTCTCCCTGGTGTTCCTCACCATAACAAGAGGAGGGCATGGTGCACCAACCAGAATGTTGCCTGAATGCTAATCACCAGTGCTTGCATTGTGTTCTCTGCTTGGTAGGGTCACCATGTTCACTGTTGGGCTGATCTTTTGTAAATTGTATCAAGTCAGTGTAGGGGCAGTGCTTGGGTTGGACTTACTGGAGAAACCTTGCTCCCTTTGGGCCCAATCCTATCAATTTTCCAGTGCTGGTACAGCCATGCCAATGGGGTATGCACTGCGTCCTTTGGTGGGGAGGCAGTCACAGAGGCCTTCTCAGGGTATGGGAACATTTGTTCCCTTATCTTGGAACTGTATTGCACAGGTGCTGGGAAGTTGGATAGGATTGGGCCCTGAATAATATAGGCAACTGAGGGCCCAATCCTGTCCAACTTTCTAGCACCGGTGCAGCTGCAATGCAGCCCCGAGGTAAGGGAACAAATGTTCCCATACCTTGAGGAGGCCTCTGTGACTGTCTCCCCACCACAGGATGCAGTGCATGCTCCATTGGCACAGTTGCACCGGCACTGCAAAATTGGATAGGATTGGGCGCTAAGTATCCACACTTGCCCACCCCGGGTTAGGAATTTCATGAAGTAATCTGCAAAACAGGAAATTTGTGAATGATGTTGGATCAGTAGCTGATGGTGGCAGGAATGTTTCACTTTTATTTTTATCAGGACTGCATATTGATTCAAGCAATTGCAAGGATTTTTTTTGTTGCCCTCCTTTTAAGGCATCCTAAGATTTTTTTAATTAATCATATTGCCTTTGTCACAAATTTTTAGTATGGTGCTTTGACAGTAGCTAGAGACGAGCTTTCAGCTGGTAAATGGGAAGGGGCATCTGTAATTCTCTAGGCGGAGGGCTCTTCAAGAGATTGAGAAAATAGGCTCCTGAACCAGTCTGCCTCTTTCAGACATTACTTCTTATTTGGTTAGTAAGCAGCTGGGCTGGTGTTGCAGTTAGCATCATGGACACATCCCTGTTCCTTTCTTGAGGTATGCCAAACAACTGGTAATGATTGCAGAGTCACTAATAAAGCTATAGCCTGATTCCACCCTAACAAAAGTGTGTGGTGTCTCCTTGTTCTTCCCAAATTCTATACCACGTCATGCACAAATTGCAGTTCTTTTGAGTGTCACGGGCACATTACAGCAATAATTCCATTATGCAGGGGGAGCAAAAGATTCATCTTTACAAGTATACATGGAGGTGAATGGGTTCTGAGCTGTCTGTGACAGGTCAGGAGAGAGATCTTGGGGTGCTGGTGGTATGTTGTTGTTGGCAACCTTCAGTCTCTAAAGACTATGGTATCGCGCTCTGAATGGTGGTTCTGGAACAGTGTCTAGTGTGGCTGAAAAGACAGCTCGATGAAAGTGTCGACCCAATGTGCGGTAGCAGTGAAGGCTAATTCCATGCTTGGGATCATTGGAAAACGTATTGAGAACAAAATGGCTAATATTATAATGCCGTTGTACAAATCGATAGTAAGGCTACACCTGGAGTATTGCACCCAGTTCTGGTCAGCACACCTCAAAAAGGATATAGTGGAAATGGAAAAGTTGCAGAAGAGAAAAATCAAAATGATTACTGGGCTGAGGCACCTCCCTTACTAGGAAAGGCTATAGCGTTTTGGGCCCTTATGTCTAGAAAAAAGGTGTCTGAGGAGGACATGACTGAGATATACAAAATTATGCAAGGGATGGATAGAAGGATGCTCTTTCCCCCTCTCACACAACACCAGAAGCAGGGGACACCCACCAAAATTGAGTGTTGGGAGAGTTAGGACAGACAAAAGAAAATATTTATTTATCCTGCTTGTAATCAATCTGTGGAACCCCTTGCCATAGGATGTGGTGATGGCATCTGGCCTGGATGCCTTTAAAAGGGAATTGGACAAATTTCTGAAGGCAAAGTCCATCACAGGTTACAAGCCATGATGGGTAGGTGCAAGTGGGCTACCTCAGAATGCCAAATGCAAGGGAGGGCACCAGGATGCAGGTCTCTTGTGGTTTTTGTGTGCTCCCTGAGGCATTTGGTGGGTCTCTGAGATACAGGAAGCTGGACTAGATGGGGCTTTGGCCTGATCCAGTGTGGCTCTTCTTAGTTGAAAATATGCACAGGAAGACTGGTAATGTTTTCAAATACATCTTTAGGGGCTGTGATGTTTCATTTTCCGCATTATGCATTTCCTGAAATGGTCAATGATGAGCAGACAGGTACTCGTGAATATAATTACTATTTGATAATGGGGATTATATTCTGGGCTCTATCTGCACTTTCCCACTTGAGCAAGTGTGGTTGGATGAGTAGCATTCATTAGGAATGAACTTATCAGTGTTTTGCCCTGACATCAATTGTTCCCTCTGTAGCTCCTTTTCATTTTCAACGGAACAGTGATTTGCATTAGAAGTAGAAATAATTCCGTCACTACACCCTGGAGATTAAAGGGATGTGACTTGTGTTGCAGACAGAGAACATGAGATACACTTTGCTAATTGCCGATTACCAAAACAGCACAGGCATGATCCGTAAATGGGAAATAGCATTTGCATCAATACTGCATCAATAGAGAAAATGAAACGGCAAACAGAACTACAGCAGTAGCTGATGAGCCCTACTTTGACGTTCATTATTTATTGAAGCAGTGAAGGTTTGATTTTTTTTTCCAAATAGCTGAACTGACTCCCTTTCCATTTTTATTGGCAAAAGTGAAAGGAGAAAACCACATATTCATATACACCCAGATATGTACAGACATACAGGGAGCGAGACAAAACCCTTTCCTCTTAGGCAGCCCAGATCTGCACCCTACTAATCAGTATTAGGTAACTGTCTACTTAAGATCTTTACATTTGGGGCTGGTACACCCAAGCGACAGAGCATAAAGAGCAGAGCATTTTGTATTGCAGGGTGAACTGCTACACTCAAATGCATTGTCATATAAACATAGCTGCCATAGGTGGCAGTTTAAAGTGGCCTGTTTTGTGCCTGCTGGCCTTAACATCTCGATAATATAATGATTACATGCAGCACAACACCAATGCATCCTTGTGAATTTGCTCTTATATCAGCCATACAAATGCAGCCAATAATAGCCTTTATGGAGTTTGCACTGTTATCACAAGGTCAGTTCTAGCTACTACACCTTTTGCCACAGTAAACCAGAACAGGCTGCAAACTAGACTGTGAATCTGTGAAAGATTTTGTTTTATTTTAAAACATTTTAACCCCGCCTTTCCCTTCTGAAAGAGGAGGTGCTGTGGTGCCTTGCAAACCAAAAACAGTGCAACAGAACAACATAGAGTTTTTTAAAAGCACATGCGCGCGTGCACACACAGAGAGAAGGCAACAGACTTGGGGACTTGGCTCGCAGTTTACTTCTCAAACAACTGTGACTACAGCTTGCAAAGAAAAGAGCAGATGAACCAATTCATTAGTAGTTCTCTCTAAAGGCTAGTTCACAAAGTCATATTTATCACTTTGTTACTGTAGAATCAGGTGGGAATTGCATGTGTGAATGAGCCATTAGAGACAAACAGTGCTAACTGGAAGGCTCATATCTTCTTGCACCTCCTCAAACACAATGGAGTTGGCTCAGATCTTCAGCTATGAGTCAACTAGTGCTGATTAATCAAGTGCTGAGTGTGGGCCAGGATTTGTGACACTTGCTGCATTCATTGCAGCAATAAGGCCGGCTTAACTGAAAAGTCTTGCTATGACATAAGAGTTTGTGGGCCTGGTATGATTCAGTAAAATTGACTGTTAGAGCGTGGAGCATTTTTTAGGGATGATTTTCAGTTAATGCTGAGTCACCGTAAACTCTCAAGAACAAATGGATAGGTGGCTCTCTATAACAAATATTGATCTTTTCTTATCATAGTGGCCCCAAAAGTTACAGACAACCTTCTGAAAGACAGACACATTCAGGTATGCACTAAACTGTGAGGATGTAGAATCTAAGCAAGGAATAGTCCTTTGCCAAGATGGAAATGTGTTCCACTTTGAAATTTTATACTCTTATGTATGCCCTTCTATGAAGAAGCCACTTTTTAAAATATCCTCAAACTTCTGAATCATGCACCAGTATTTGCATATGTTTTGCTTGCTTGTCTCTCTATATGTCTGTTTCCATGAAGGTTGAACTGTGAGAAGCCTGAACTGAGAACCTTGACCCCAAGGGCCAACCAAGTTATGTGAACTAGCTCTAAAGGCTGATTCACCTATAAAACCATCTCATTTATTTTGTCTTTAAGAACTTTCAAGAGGTCCACATATGAATCGTGTAACATATAACCAGGAAATTGATATATAGTGGCAGCCATTTATTTGATTTAGTAGGCATATTATGGAGATTCCCTGATCAGAGAAGCTGCTATTGTTCTTTTAAACCCATTCCCATTATCTGACTGCTGTTTTTTTATGATATGTGTTAATATGTTTTTATTTGTTTAAAATTATGTTTTTAATCTGTTGTAAGCCACCTTGAGTCCCTTCAGGGAAAAAGGCAGGATAAAAAATAAAGTTATTATTATTATTCCCAGTTGTATTACTTGTATGAAGGTTGACCATCTGAGCAACAAAAAACATGTGAGCGAATAGAATGTGTAAATGACTTTAAACATTAGCCTGCATGTGGAGAAAGAGCCCTTCTACAACACAGCTAAGTCCCTTGAACATCAGTTCCTCTAAATCCTCACTATCAGTAAGTTAAAGTACAGAAACAGTGTCAAAAAGTACACTTTCCCACAGTTCCTCTCCATTTCCAGTCAGGAATGAATGAGGCAGAATTCCTCTTCTTAACACAGTGATGGCCTTTTGCAAATAGGAGTGAGATATGTCAGGTCAGATACATTTTACTTTACATTTGCAAGCTGTTCTAAATGAACAGTGAGCAGAATTCTACTCATACCACAGGATTTTCTTGCCCCTCCTCCCCTCTGGGGCATTTGGTGGGCCGCTGTGAGATACAGGAAGCTGAACTAGATGGGCCTATGGCCTGATCCAGTGGGGCTGTTCTTATGTTCTTATGTTCTCTGGACAATTGAGGGAACCTCTTAAGCAGAGTGGTATGTAAGGGGCTGCAGCAGGCATGGAGAACCAGCAGAAATTGGGACTGCCTTGCATCCCTCTCTGCTCATGTAATACACCCTTGGGATAGAACCCAGAATTCGTAGCACTAGCTTGAGTTCCTAGCTTTTAAGGCTGGAACGATAGAAAGCCCAAACCTAAAAAACAGCACTTCTTCCTTTGGAATATTCCTATTGTTGTTCAGAGGAGGGTCTTTTGTTTGTCTTTAGCAGTGGTGTTCCCAGTGGGAGGAACAGTGTAAGTTTTGCAGGGCACCTCAACACACCGTGTAAGCTGCCTTTCCCACTTGCTATTTGAGACATTCTGGGGAACAAGAGCAAAGTAGAGGAGACACCTCCGCTTTGCTCTTGTCACCTGGAATGCTTTGATAGTAAGGAGGCAGGGCAGCTTACAGGGTGCATTCTGGTGCCCTGAAAAACTTAGCTGTGTGCACCCCCCTCTGGGATCAACACTGGACTTTAGCTCTCCCTTAATGAACTGCAACACAACAATATCCATTATGCTTTTTTTTTGTTTTGGTTGGCAACCTTCAGTCTCGAAAGACTATGGTATAAGCCTGCAGCACCCAGTATTCCCAGGCGGTCTCCCATCCAAGTACTAACCAGGCCTGACCCTGCTTAGCTTCTGAAATTAGACAAGATCAGGCATGTGCAGGGTAACATGTCTTTCAAGCAGATGATAAAGCAGTGTCAGAAAAACCTGACTATCCTGTGTGAATTTCACTAGCATTATAAACCTGGAAGAATATATTGCTGGAAATAACTTTGTTTTCAGATTGACATAGTACCTGGACAACATAAACAGTAGGTGGCTCAACAGGTTGACTTGTAAATTCACTAGTTTTACAAGGCTCTAGAGAGAGCACTTTGGCAGTGAAACATTTACATATTTACATATATAACCTCAATTAAAACACAAATGCATCCTTATGTCAAAAGACTCTGCTAAAGACCCCAATCATCATTTCTGTATCAGCTACCTTCAGCCTCAATGTATCCTTCTATGTTTAACTGCATACACAGTGCAAAGTAATCTGCATTTACTGGACAGGCCTTCAGATAAGGCAAAGTTATCTTGGATTCATAGCACTGTTTTTGTCCCTGGATTCGTAAAAGGTCTATAGTGTGTTTGTCTCATTCTGGTAAAACCACACAAGAGAATGCTCTAGTGAAGATTAATTGCATTCCTTTTGACGTGGGATTCTTCACTAAATGTGTTTGTTCCCTCGTTCTGTCTTACTGAAGTGACAGTCTTCTGATAAACATACAGACTTTGTATAATTCATCAGGAACTTAGACAAACACTGTCTCAAACTTCTAATTCTCTCCTCTTAATCCCACAAGAATGCTCCAAAATATCAGCATCTGACACAAAGATACAAGGCCATTTCGGGAATGCAAAGCTCTGTAGAACTATTGTTACATACACATGTTGAAAAAACACACACACCCAAAACAACAGCAAAAATGCATCTGGATTTAGTGGCTTGAGGTCATGTTATTAAAGGATCAGGGACTATAGTTTATATGACCATCCCATTTGTTTATTCAACTATAGATGACTGACTAATCTGGCAGTTATAATTGTAGGGAGGAGACGGGGTAGGGTCGGATGGAATAGGAGAGTGCTTCATAGAAGCTACTGCTGTAACATTAATGGAAGCATGAAACTCTTCCTCCAGTACTGTTGACCCCATGCAAGAAACACTGATGTCCATGTGGAGACATTACAAAGACGCAGAAACATGTAGAAGATAAAATGTAGCAAATATATCCAACAAACCGCAACGTTCCTGATTCATATAAAAATAGTATTCTGTTTCCATTTCTTAAATGCTTGGTAGTATATTGTACCACCAATACTACCAATATGGTAGTATATTGTACTGAAGGTAGTATTGTTCATAGTATAGTGTATTCCATTTCCATTTCTTAAATGCTTTGTAGTATATTGTTCAAAAGACACACAGACTTATAGCATTTTGAACACTAACCTTTCCTTTTTGCATATCATTTTTTTTAAGATGTAAAGAAGAATTGTCTGTGGGCTCCCTGGGGCTTTTGGTGGGCCACTGTGAGATACAGGAAGCTGGATGGGCCTTTGGCCTGATCCAGCAGGGCTCTTCTTATATTCTTAATAGAGGACTACTGTTATCCAGCTCACTTTCTGTTAAATACAATGGGAAAAATGCCATTCCTGTTTTAGCAAATGGCAACAGAAATACTATATAAGACACAAAATGCACTAATATAGAAATCAATATCTATTAAGAACATAAGAACAGCCCCCCTGGATCAGGCCATAGGCCCATCTAGTCCAGTTTCCAGTATCTCACAGCGGCCCACCAAATGCCCCAGGGAGCATACCAGATAACAAGAGACCTGCATCCTAGTGCCCTCCCTTGCATCTGGCATTCAGACGTAGATCATTTCTAAAATCAGGAGGTTGCACATACATATGGGCGCTTGTAACCCATAATGGATTTTACCTCCAGAAACTTTTTCAATCCCCTTTTAAAGGCATCCAGGCCAGATCACAATCACTTCTGGTCTTCACCACTTGGAAAAGTTTGGTGTCGTCACATTTTTGTCTTTTAGCAAACTGTTAAAAGCTACTGCTGATCCTGTTTGTATTAGAAATCATTCCAGGGTCTTTCAGGCTTTTAATTCTGTTACTCAAAAAATTGCCACTTAAACGCCAACCCACCCATACCATATTATCATCTGTCTACACTTTCCAATCACAGTGTAATCGGGAAGAGGGGAGTAGACCTCAAATCATTGCCTTTGCCTCATTTTTTTAAAAGGGATAGAATATGGAATGTGGTTATTAATATTCAGACACCATTCAAAACTGTTAGATGGCTTTAGTAGCTGAGTTCTGTTATTCCCCTTTTCTGTGTCAAAATGTTAAGCACAATTGGGACAGAAACCGAGGGGTGGGGGCAGAACCTGCCTCCTTGCCTTGCCCATCAGTTGATGGGCTCCAGCAAGTCTCTGGAGGGCCAGAGGCTCATTCGAGACTGGGGGCTCCCCAAGGGCCAGATTGAGAGCGCAAGTGGCCCCCGTGCCAGGGTTTGGGAACCCCTGCTCTAGGGAATGGAACCAATCGCATTATTATACCACCATAGGAAGCACAGCACCTTCCCTGAAGCTGCTATTTTAATTAAGAAAAAACACAAACAAGCCCAAACGATGTATTTAGCGTGCATGCACGCAGTTTTGACTGGTGCAATAAACTGTTGCTAAAGAAACAGATTACATTATTTCACTTCAAAGCAGTCAAAGCATGGGCAACATATGAAGCATCAGCGATATGTCCTGAGCCTTGTTGATGGTCTTCTACTCTGCCCTTCAAGTCTGCAAAGTCCCTGATGGGCCCCAAGATACCACACACAGTCTGAAGTCTTGCCTACCTGGGTGAAAAGGCCACAGTGACTGCTTCCAAAAAAATGAGAACATGAACTGAATGGGTCAGAGTCCAGACAAGCAACACACCTTTTTGGTTCTATGAATCAGCTATACAAGCAAGCTGAGTTTCATCGTATGCAGAACTTTGCATGAATACACTTGACACACATTTTTAACATGCTATTTGGTTCAATCATTTGGCCACAAGACAGGCATCTTTTCGCCATTAATAGTCTCTCTACAAACCTGATTTCAAAATGGATTTTAACCGGTTTTTATTTAATGAACATTTGAATGCTCGTATACCTATATTGTAGAAAGTACATTCAATCCAAATTTTACTGCTTTCTGTTTTCTGCCCTGCATCAGCATTCATAAGTAATGCAGCCTAGATTTAAAGGTATCATATGCACAGACACATACACTATAGAGACCATTAACAGTGGCTTTAAGAAACATTAGCAAACATCCAATTAAAACAAAAAGACCAGTTAATAGATTGCATACATCAAACCAGTGCAATAAACCTCTTATGACTGATTATGTGTTTTTAATTCTTATAATCTCCATGAAGTTAAATTAATCATTACTATAGAAGCATATTAATATTGGACTCTAGTGACATATCTCTGCTGCTCAGAATGCCTTGAGGAATCATAAAAATGATTATTAGAACAACTGGAGCAGCCTCGAATTGTAAGCACTTGGTGATGAAAAGGAGATGAGCTTCACATAGGAGAAAAATAATCCAGAAGAAAGCTATTTTAAAAAAAAAATTATATTTATTAGGCTGCAATCCACACTTACCTGCAAGTAAGCCCCACTGACTATAATGCATCTTACTTCTGAGTAGATATGCCTAAAATTGGGCTCTCAGATTATTAACAGTGCTAGCCTATGCATTTCTACTCAGAACTAAGACCCATTATGTTCAGTCAGGCTTACTCTCCAGTAAGTGTGTAGCCTAAATATATTTTAAGTCAGCTGTCAGCTGAAGTGAGAAATAGAGCCATACAGGTGCCCCCCCCCCTTCAAAACTGGAGCCAGTCCCATTTAAGAAAATCAGTTACTTGTGATTCCAAAGAGTAACTGGCTTTTCAGGCTTGCTCCCTCCCTCCCTCCCCATCCTTTTCTCAAATAGTAATGCAGTTACCAAAAGTGACAGGCTAGATGTGGGGTACGGGAGGTGTACAAAGGCATTCCATTCCTCACAATGACTTGCTGCCATTCCTGTGCACACACCTCAAGGGAGAGGCACATAGAAAGCTGACTTGTACTTCTTCAGACCATAGCCCATCTAGCTAAATAGTGTCAACGCTGACTGGCAGTGGTATTACAGGGATTCACACAGAAGACTTTTCCAGCCCTACTAGGAGATGCCCAGGACTGAACCTGGGACCTTCTGGCATGGAAAGGTGTGCTCTACCATTGAGCTATGACTCCATTTCTGGGGTGGGTGGGGGGAAGCATAGCTTTGTTATGCCTTAAATAGAAGTTCCAAACAACACAGTCCTGGAACGTGCTGGAATCCCTAGCATGTATGCACTGCTGAAACAGAGACGCCTGCGTTGGCTTGGTCATGTCGTGAGAATGGATGATGGCCGGATCCCAAAGGATTTCCTCTATGGAGAACTCGTGCAAGGAAAGTGCCCTACAGGTAGACCACAGCTGCGATACAAGGACATCTGCAAGAGGGATCTGAAGGCCTTAGGAGTGGACCTCAACAAGTGGGAAACCCTGGCCTCTGAGTGGCCCGCTTGGAGGCAGGCTGTGCAGCATGGCCTTTCCCAGTTTGAAGAGACACTTGGCCAACTGTCTGAGGCAAAGAGGCAAAGAAGGAAGGCCCATAGCCAGGGAGACAGACCAGGGACTCACTACACTTGCTCCCGGTGTGGAAGGGATTGTCACTCCCGGATTGGCCTTTTCAGCCACACTAGACGCTGTTCCAGAAACACCTTTCAGAGCGTGATACCATAGTCTTTCGAGACTGAAGGTTGCCAACACACAAATAGAAGTTCTCAAACTGGGGCATTGTGACACCTGGCCTGAGAAGCTCTGCCTTTGCCCATTTAAGGGGTAGGGCAGGGGGATAGAGGCAATGCAATAGGAATGATCGCGCCACTGGTGGGGAACCAGGGGCTTCATTTCTACTAACCCCTGTTTGCTGCAGCATTCGGGGGGGTGCAGGGAGTCCTTGGGTCCCTGCCGGTTGCACAATCATTCTGATTATGTTGCCAGCATCCCCCCCCCGGTCCCCACAAACATGTAGAGCAACACTACATAAGAGTTTGAGAACCACTGCCTCAAGGGGATCTCTGTGTGCAGGTGATGATCCCAATGGTGGGCTCTGTGTGGTAAATTTGCTTATGACAAAACATTTATAAAGCTGTTTGAGATGGCAAATATAAACTATTTAATGGCTTAGTGTGTGTGCACAGTTGGTGTTTACGCTGTTTTTTCTTTCTGACCAGGATGTGTTTATAGTCCTTAGTCAGACTAATATTAGAAATGTGTAGGCAGCAAACCACCTGCTGTTTTCAGGTAATGCATCTTTCTGATTAATTACCCAAAATGTTGTAGAGTGACTGGACTATTATAATGATGGGAAAAGGGCACTGCGACATGTTGAGATTCCCACAGCTGAAGGTTAGAGTGAAGCAGCTGGCCAACATCTGGACCCTTCTTTATAACATAAGATACCATGGAATCAACTACGCTGAACCTGAACCCAAAGACTAGCAAACAACATCCTAAAATCTCTTGGTTGCTTTGGCCCAAAATAAAAAAAGTCGTAACCAGTCCAATATAAATCACTCAGTACTCGGGCACACCGCTTTCAACTATATATCTCATGCTTCATTTCCCTTTCCTTTGGTCCTGTTGCATGCATAGGGTTTGTAGAAACCGTAAGAAAAAATAATATTTGTTTTTGAATTTTTAAACTATCGGTGTGGCTGCCAAGGTTTTCTCAAAGCAGCTCAGGAGGTTGCATCTAGTGGTTTTTGTAATGCTCTTCTCTAATGAAAGATATTGTTATAATCTAACAATTCTTCCCCATCTCAAATTAAGTTCCAAGATGGGTAAGAATTTGAGCCCTACTTGCCTGCCCTGCTTCCTGGCCCCGAGCCCCCTTTTTCCATTTATCTTTACCTTTTCATTTCCACGTCCATTTGCCTCTCTTCCATTTACCATGGCTGTGGAAGAAGCAGGAGGGGAAGGGGGGGGAGTCTGTTTCTTTCCTGCTGTCTGCATGTCAAACATTGTACTGGATTGTAGTTTTTCCAGTACAACAGATCCACATAAGGTATGCTGGAAAGACTATAACTGCCACCACTCCTTGCATCTCGCCCACTCCACACTAATAGGGCAGAGCATTAGGGAAGCTCCCAAGAGTTGGGAATAAGAGAGCTATGCAATTCCTGAATCTATTTGACCAAACCCAGGAAAGGTCCCCAATCTGAATGAACTGAAGTTTAGGCAAGGTACCATTGGGTGTCATTTTCAGCTCCAGTGTGAAAGTGAGCCCTTTGCTGTCTGTTGCCCCTCCGTCAAAGTAAGGTTTGTGCTTTTTTGCTTAAGGAAGGTGAGACAGGACTTGCAAACCAGGTAAGGAAGCAGGGGAGGCCAGGTGCATGTTCCCTGGAGAACTGGGTCTAGCTCTAAGGGAACTGGACTTAACTTAAAACAAGGTCAAACTTTTGAATGATGGGAATTTCCATTCTCCAAGACTCTATAATCCCTATGAAGAATCTGGAAAAGTATCGGCAGTGACTTGGAAGCAGCCAGTATAACTCCGTACGACAAGAGGAGTAACAGTACATTTGAACCAGTTGACCTACATACTGCAGTAAAAGATCAACAACACGTTAAGAAACTGCAAAACGTGTAACATGTTTTGTGAAAAGATGGAAGTGATAATGAAGTGTCAGAAAATACAGAACTGTTCTAAGTTCAAGAGTGTCTTACGAATTTGTTTTCAGACAAACAGGGAAGCGGGATTACAGAATTTCCCTAAATCTAAATAGAGGGAAGCAGCATTACAGAGTCAGGCCCCATTATGTACATTCAGCATTCAGAACAAAGCCTACCCAAGTCCAAACTGTATCTGTGTAGGCTTGACTGGGTGACTGAGGAATCCTGAGGTTTTTGTTATCTGAGACAGATTGTATGACTAAGGAAAAACCATCAGTTAATATCTTAATGGCTCAATCCTATCTCACTTTCCAGCACTGATGCAGCTGTACCAATGGGGCATGTGCTGCATCCTCCAGTGGAGGGGCGGTCATGGAGGCCTCCTGAAGGTAAGATAACATTTGTTCCTTTACTTTGGGGTGGCATTGCTGCTGCATCGGTGCTGGAAAGTTGAATAGGATTGGGCCCTAAATAATTATAATTTTTAAAAAAATTATTTTTATGTTGAATGAATCATATAGAGCTTCCATAAAAGTACTCAAAATAATATGTAGATTATTTTCACAACAACTGGTAGACTCAGAGCCCAACCCAGAGCTCCGAACTCCGGCTTTCCGCCAGAGTTCATTGTTGCAAACGTGCCGTAAAGCATGTATGCGAGGCTTACCACTGGGCCAGCGCCCATGCTAGCCCAGCACTTGCCAGCGCTGGGCTAGTGCCGGGTGGGTGCCCATCCTACACTGCTTGTTGGTCTCACAGACCATTGAACCCACTGGTAAGTGGGGGCAGGGAGGAGGTGTTCCATGGGGGGAGGAGGCAGGTGGAAGGTGGAGAGAGGGCGGGCGGGAGGCGTGTTGGGGGGAGGGATGGAGGCGGGTCCCGTGGAGCTCCACTCCACCGGATCCAAGGCGTTAGTGTGGGGCTCAGTGCCCTACACGAATGCCTTTACCTTACCACCGTCCTTTTGGTTAGCTGGAAAGTGAGTAACCCCATTGCGGGGCTGCTTCCCTTACCTGGGGGAAGGGGACAGAAGTCCTTTTCTCCCAAGGCGCTGCCCGCAGCAGGCTGAGGTGTGCGGGATGCAGCGGCAGCCGTTCTCTGCGCCACTGAAGCCGTGCGCCCCAGGCAGCTCAGGATTGGGCTGCCTGACCTGGAAGATCCAGGTTTGAATCCCCCCTTAACCATGAAGCTTCCTGGGTGACTTTGGGCCAGTCACTTTCTCTCAGCCTCACCTACCTCACAGGGTTGTTGTGAGGACAAAAGGAGGGGAGCAGCTGTGCACACCACCTTGAGCTCTTTGGAGAAAGGGTGGTATAAAAATGTGAAAAATAAATTTTGCCCTTTTAATTATTATCACCGTGGATGACTTTAGAATTCAGTAGATTTATGGATACGTTGTTGCCCACATCATCCTCCATTTAGGTCCTCATTCATGTATGCACTATTTCCCCCCCTAACTCTTACAGTCACTTTCCCATGGTGCCCCTAAATGCATCTTTAGATATGGATATTAACTTTGTTTCTCTTATGCATTTTACTACCAGGAAAAGAACACAAAGATATTAGCACTTGAAAGCCCATGGAAGCTTAGGGGCTTTCACAACAGATCCCTTTGAAAAAGCCAGTATTGTAGAGTAGATGATAATGAATCAAATGCAACTTGGTGGTGGCATTACCTCCATTCATTGGTTAGCCATGATCTCTTGGGTGAATCTACTTGGCAGAACACAGGCACAGCTGCCTGATACTAGAAGCTTATTTCCCTCGCAGGAAATGCTAAACACCAGGGATAAGCCAGGTCACTGAATGCAGCGTGGATGGAAGTCTGATCAAGGAGACAGACGTATCTGCTTAATGAGCCCATTCTATAACAGGAGCTGCCAATACCTGTGCAGCAGGCAACAGAGAGAAGATACAGAGGTATTGATTGGTACCTTCAGGGGGTGAGAAGCCGGGTTCTCATGAGAACAGAGCCCGCACGTCATCTTTGAATGGTTACAGCTGCCAGTAATAACCCCTCCTTGTGATACAAGCGGCGCAGATTTTTCAGCACAGCACTGTGAAAGGTGACAAAGACTTTTCCACAGGGGGAAAAAAAAAAGCCAAACCCATGCCATTTTAAAAATAGATCATTTAAATTAAATCCTGATCCCACATTTTGTGGCAGGCGGGCTTTTGTGCAAAAGCAAAAAATGCTGCCTTCTAGAATGACTTTCGTCTTTGGAGCTGTCTGCTCAAAAATGCAGAAACTAATTCCTCCTGACATGTTAAATGTCACTTAATCACAATGTGTGATATTCTCCCTTGCATGTGAAATAAACAGATTGAACAGCCACAGACATTTTGTACTACTTAGAAGAAAAGGAAAAAAAGTTCCTGGATGGATAGGGAAGTGATTCCAAGTTTGTGTAGGAAGAGGAGGAGGAGGAAGAGAGGGTTAAGGCATACATGCATAGCGATGAGAACTTTTCCGATGCAGCCTGAAATAAAAGTGCAAAGTTATTTTTGTGAGCAAAAATGCCATCGAGACAATGTCCATATTAAAATTAGAATTACACACATGTTAGATGTGTTGCATAAACTAACATTTTTCATACGATGCATTCAGATTTTGCATTATTAAGGGCATATACTTGACATATTGAAAAAGGACTTTATCCCTGTGTAATGGTAATAACACTTAACACTTGCATAACATTTTTTGCAAATGTGTGCAGTATACTTAACATGTACTGTCTTCATGAAATCCTTACAATTCTTCCATCCTTAGCCACCTGATTAACCAAAGCCCACATGAGTTTATGGCAGATTTCAACCAGGAAAGTCTTTATTCACCATTTGGTCTCTTATCTGCTACACTACCTCTGTTCTACATCACTGTAGATCAGAAGACATTATATGTGAAATGCTGACAAAACTCTGCCTTCTTTCTCTCTCTCAGAGCAACCTGTCAGACCAATATAATGTATCCATTTCCTCACAAAGGAGGAAATCAGCTGAGCTTTAACCTTTAGCCTGAGGTTCTGTTTATAAGCCTGGTTACCTCTTAATCCTGTTCCTTCAAAGGCAGCTATATAAAAATTCAGTCCTCTTTTGCTGTTTCTCACATTTAAACCATGTCATCAAATAAGAAAATTCATATGGTTTGGACGTTGCAGGGTAATATGGTTCTGCACAACCCGCTTCATTGGTTGTGTTGCGCTGGATCACCTTGCAGCTTCCTGGTCCAAAAATCGGGTCGCGACTCACTAGTGGGTCATGACACACAGTTTGAGAACTGCAGCGTGTTATGGCCAATAATGTAGGTTGTGTGCTGGCATGACTTGGAGGCAGCTTCCAAGTCATGCACCATTTTACCCTGCAGCTTCCTGCCATTGGTGGGCCCCAGATCCACAGTGGGTGACACAGTGGGTCACCATGGTAAGGAGTTTGAAAACCCCTGATCTAGATAATAAAGAATATTCAAGATATTTTCAATTCAAAAGTATTGATTCCTAATGTTCTGGAACATTGATCTGTATTACATTCTGTAAAAAAACCTAAAAACAAAAAAATGGACCAATGGAGACTTCCTAATGCTTTGGTTCCACTTTGGAAACAGTAACAGATAATTCAGAACTGCAAAATCTGGAGAGAAATTTAGAAGCATCACTATTTGCAGATAACAGGCCTACAAAATTGAGGGACAGAAAAATTTTGTTAAGGGATCATCCCCGGGACTGCTAGGTAATTTACAGGCTGAATAGGAGCAGGCCCTGAAGCCTTGGCCTGACTAAGCCAGCACAGCATCTTGGGAGCTGAGGATGATGCAACATCAGGTGATGTAGACCAGGTGACTGCTACCTCTGTGTGTGTGTGTGTGTGTGTGTGTGTCACTCCATGCAGAGTCAGAGTGACTTAGCAGTTTCTTACTCCACACTGATTGGCTGACACGCATATAAAGTCCAGGAGGGACAAGCTGGGTTGTGGGAGATGCAGAGTGGAGTTAGTGCCAAAGGCTACGTCAGTGAGAATTGTGTGATATCTGGACTGTTGTTGTACATATTGTATATAATAAAGAGGCATTTGGTGGAGAACTTCTGCCTTGTGTCATCTTGTTCCCGGGAGTGCCGGTGTTCTGGCCTTGGGAGATAGCAAGCCAAGCGGTCGGGCAGCAACTGGCGCTGAAATCCAAACATCCAGCTTGCAACAAGTTTTTCCCAAACTTTATGGTGGTTTGATATGAATTTGGGGTGTCAATTCCAAAAATGGCATCTGTTTTGCCCTATCATATCTAGTTTTGGAGATATAGTATAGCCTCATGGTGTAGGCTTCCTCATGAGGAAGCTGCTTGAACCATTCACTAAAGAGGCTATGCCGTGTCTCCAAAACTAGAGGTGATAGGGGAAAACGGATGCCATTTTTGGAATCAGCACCCCAAATATACCCAGGAATTGGTGTAACGTTTAAGGGAAAAAAATGTGTGTTGGCCTGTGTAATGAAATGGTTGCAATGATGGTTCTTTTCAACAGATTGGTATAAATCTGTATGACTGATTTGGTGAAGAACGACTTGTTAACAAGAACTGTACTATATTTGATGCACAAAATAAAAGTTTGTGTCTGCCCAGAATGCCAGCCAAAAAGAATAGCAGGAGACACGCTACCCCAGAGCACTTGAAGACAGATGTTCAAGACTTTCTGTGGTGAGTCTGAATCGTGACGTGGATATCAAACAATTCTTCGAGCATGCTAAATCAGCCCTTCCCTCCTGTGCATTGGTTCCATGGTAATAATAATAATAATAATAATAATAATAATAATAATAATAATAATAATAATAATAATGGTATTTATATACCACCGTTCTGGTCATCGGATTATTCCTCTGACTTTATTCAAGGCGGTTCACATAGGCAGGCTGTCTCTAAACCCCAGAGGGGATTTTTACAATAACAGAAAGTTTCTATTGTTCAAGAACCGCACAACATTTCAAGTAATACATTTAGATACATATTGTGACCTGAATAAGCCTAACTTCTCAGATTCCTGTGATACCACACTTCACAATATTTCAAGAATATCAAAGATATTCAAGGGACCTGTCCAGGCAATATGTCTGAGCCAGCCTAGCTACTGCACACTTTGGGACAAGATCACACCCATTCTGGTCCTGGTATACCTTCCCTCATCTGAATCCTGCTTACATGCAAAACTTTAAAGGACTATCTCCAAATCATTCTTTTCCCACACTAGGAATATTTTCCAGTGACTTAATATGTTGGGTTAATTTTGTTGCTGATACTATGAGATGACCATCTTGACAGAAGAATATTGCAATTCTTGACTGTATTAACATGTTTTAAAAAAGCACAATCTGCATTTTCCTCTCTTCTCATGATAAAAAGGAACAGAAATGATAAGAGGATATATTTGCACAGGAAGAAAATAGACACAGGATAACAGGGGCAATAGTTTCAGAACAGTTACATATATTGGCTCTCTTTTTTGACGATTACTATTTGGATGTAACATTGGAAAACAGCGCTTGTGAACAATACCCAACATCTCTTGCTTCCTGAGTTGAAGGATCACTCATAGGCATGTAGTAGGCACGGAGTAGGCATGGTGGGCCTACACCAACACTGGAAGAAAGCTTTACAAGTATTGTTCTACCTCAAAGATTGGTTAGGAATTTGTTAAGTTCTCTTCCTATTACACTGAATGACATTCTATGTTCCTTTCCGGCACTTATGGCCCAATCCCAGTCAATTTTTCAGCACCAATAAAGTTGTGCATTGCTTCCTGCAGTGAAGGTCAGTCATACAGGACTCCTCAAGGTAAGGGAATGTTTGTTCCCTTACCTTGGAGCTGCATTGTGGCTCCATTGGTGCTGGAAAGTTGGATAGGATTTGGTCCTTACAAAACCACAAAAGTTAGTAAACATGGACCATGCTCCAGATGTATCTAAGGAGGAAAGTGAAGTTTTCTAGAGAGAAGGACAGATTAGCTCTATCCCGTTTGCCTCCCAGACAGGAGGTGAGGCTTATTTGCAGCAGCAAGAGTTCATTCCCCCCCCCCCCCCCGTTTTCCTTTAAAAAAGTAGTCTGATTTCATTTTCCAATTTTCCCCCAAAACAAAAATTGCTTTATGGCAGAAATAAAACACGGTTAGGTGGAATCTAATGATACACTAGAAAAAAAATCTGAAATGATGATAAAGTGATTTAAGAGACATGGAAATAACAGTTTTTAATGTTAGCAATTCTTTTACGGGAACGATTGCAAGAGATTAGAGTGACTTGCTAGAGGGACCTATCATGTGCAAATGGTTAAGGGGCATGGAACATATTGTACAGATGTGTGTTGAAATTACTCTGAAACAGCACAACAGTTTGGGATAATGTCTTCTATTTCATCAACACAGGAACAGTCGACAAGGGAAATAAAGATTTGGGGCAGGGAGGGGATTCCGTTTTCTTTTTTGAAAGGTGTGATTATATTCACAAGTCTTAAAAGTGAACAACAGTGATTTCTTGAAGGGACCATTAGTCACTAAAGCACCTGACATCCTGCTGCAAGCGCTTTTGGCAAAGCACTGTGATAGTCACCTCATTGCATGGTGAACATTACTCTGGCTAACTTTAACAGATGGGGAAAAAATGGGCTGTATATTTTTGAAGAGAGAGAGAAAAAAATTGTTAACAATAAAACCTGATAACTTGCAAATCAGCACGTATACTTCTTGTTACAACACTGTAGGCTTAAATGCTTAAACCTTTAAACAATAGAAAGATTTGTTCCTGGTTAGACTTTTCTACGAAGGAACATATTGGTCATTATGACTTTCAGAATGGGCAGAAAAGCTTCCGTGACGTTGAATTTCCCATGAAAGCAAGACAGTCTTCAAATTCTTCAGTGTAGGTCTGAAAAGACCAATTGGTGGTTGAGGTACTTATGGAGGGATAGGTGAAAATATTTTCCCTTTTTCCTCCCAAGCCTCCCAATCGCCCTCCCCTCCATTAAAGCCCCCTCCTTGCGCATGCTATGGTGGGGAGAAAAACATAAGGTTGGGTTGCCAAACTGGCAACCTCCCAGTTTCCCACTCAGTCTCTTAGCCTCTCTACACTAGCCAAGCTCTAGTAGTGAGACATTTTAAAAGTTTATTTAAACCGGAAATGTCTTAATAGTTTATAAATTTCTCTTTAGCAAGTGTAAATATACTGGCCTGTAGTATACTTTTTAACTAAGTCAACTCCAGCTGTCAAGGGGGTCTTTGGCAACTGCCCTCTAAGAGCTCCTCCGTCTAAGAAAGTTGCTTTTCCACCACCACATGAAGGCCAAAGGCACAGAGGTGGTCTCTAGCATCAGCAGTAGGCCCTTCCTGAGGGCCATGGGACGTTGGTTCCAACACCTGATGCAGATCCTGCTTCTTACACTCCATTTCTAAACTCCATGTCTACTATGCGCCGGCTCATCCAACTCTTGAGGAGGTGCAAACATTCTTTAAGGAATGTTTGCGACTATCCTGGGCCGGCGCAAGGGACTTGCGCTGGCCTAAAAAAATGTTAGGATTCCCTTAATGCTTTTTTATAAGGGTCCCTATGACGGGTAAAAAAATGTTGATCCTGAAGTGTAATATATTCAACATAATGCTATTGCTGTGGTATTTGAACATAAGCATTAGAAATAAGTTCTTCCCCAAAAGAACCCCTTTCTCCTTGTAATTTAGGTTTGGTTTCAACACCTCGCCCTCAAAGAAAAGACAGCCAAAGTGAAAAATATGATGAATTACCCTACTTAATATTTAAAAGGCCAGAGAGCAAATTTATATTCATAGAAAACCAATAATTATGAACAGTCATCATAGTTTGAAGGAAAGTCTCCAGGGTATTTATGTATGCACTTGGACTGTATTCTGCTGTCCCTAAAGGAGTGGCTTGACAATGCTGGCTGATGTACTCTCTCACTTATTAAGCATTACCACTGATAGTAACCAATTTACTAAACAGAAGACCTAATGATTCACTAAATTACAGCCGTTCCTACCATTACACACTGGCATTTACGAGCTCTATATTGATGGATTTTAGCATGCCAGCATGTTAGAAATACCTAATAATATGCTTTATGCTCAAATCAATGTGCCTCATGAATACCAGTAACCAACATAACGCCGCCAATCAGGATGGCGCTTCACAATTTTCAGTATTTGCCTTGCTACTCAGGACTCACAGTCTGCCTATTAAAATTACCTTAAGCAAAGTTGTGCAGTGTGTCATCTCGATAGGCTCGTTCCCTCAAGATACACTGAAGTAATGTTTTGTGCAGATACGTAAAGAAAAATTCTGTCTAGAGTTCCATTTTACTTATCCTGCAAAAGATTTCTGCCAAAAATCTGCATATTAATTCAAATTTTGACTAGTTTTGTTTGCAAAAACATTCTTTCATAAGTTGTATTAACCAGGTGTTCCTTGACATATGGGTCACTCACAATTATCCTGCACAATTACCCTTAAGATAGTGGTCTCCAAACTGGAGACTGCTGTGCTCTGGAAACAGCCTCCCTGGCATGCCTGGAGTTTACCTTTCCGCCAGGAGGCTTCCATTGTCTCCGCTGATCTCCCCCTAACGTTTGCTCCACCTGGCCACGGCTGCCAGGAAATCCTGGCGCAGAGCCTGCTGAGGTAGCAGAAAGTGGAAGCAGCTGGGCAGGATGAACATGGGGGGAGATTAGTGGCAATAATGGTAGCCTCCCCCATCTGTTTACAAGAGGAAGGGATTAGTGAGGGTGTTGGATCCAGCTGGAGCACCCTGCCTTAATACACTAAGTCTTAAGGCTTAAAGCGGGATACAGGCATAACTGGTTCATGACTTAGTATCATAAAACAACAATGACTTGGTACAAACCAAGCTGAAAGCTTAGTACAGAAACAATAAAATAACATGGAAGTGTAGCTGGAAAAAGGAATGCTTGAAAGTTATTTTAAATATTCAGAGTTGGTATAATGGGAAGAATAATGAAAGCACAATGGTTTCTTTAAGAACCACCCCCATTTTTGGATCAGGATTTAGAATTAACAATATTTTCAATGCAGTCTTCTGTAAGTTGGACATCCATAAGTCGGGGAGCCAGTGGAAATCAAATAAGGTAACATGAAATGTGAACAGCCACCTAATGAATGTTATTAGATTAGATCTAACCAACTACATTTCGGTTGTTAGCCTCTAAGACCAACTAGAGCAGGGGTGGACAAACCCCGGCCTGTGGGGGGGCCTCAATCCGGCCTGTAGGGAGCCCCCAGTTTCCAATGAGCCTCTGGTTCGTCAGATATTGTTGGAGCCCACGCTGGCCCATGACTGTCAGTTGAACCGCCAGACTTGAGCTGCAAGGCCTTTTATGATCTCCATGTGTTTTCTGCTTTCCCTGGGAGTTGTTTTAACCCCCTCCTCCCATTGCCTCTGAACAACTTATGCCTCCATGTGTTTCTGGCTTGGTCTGTATGTTTTCACTGTGTAGGATGTGCGTGGCAAACAGTTCATAGTTTAAATGTGGTGCTATGTGCCTGCATTATAGCTCTCAAGTGTATTATAAACAAGTTCAGTAAAATTCATTCACTCATATAAGTTCCATTTTAATATATTCATTTATGTAAATTTATTCAAATTTGAGATGTAAATTAATTTTTTTCCCAGCTCCCGACACAGTGTCAGAGAGATGATGTGGCCCTCCTGCCAAAATGTTTGCCCACCCCTGCACTAGAGCAGCATTTCATCTATCACTGTAATTTATCTGGAGCCAAGGCTACAGGTGGGGCCTGCATATTCTGTATCCGTAGATCTGGCTCAACTTGGGTCCCATGGACCCACATCGAGCCAGACTTGGCCCAACCTGAGCCCTCCAAAGGCGACCAGAGGTGTGCTCCAGTCACCTCTGGAGGGTTTAAAGGGAACAAAGCAGCAGATTTCATTATCTGTGGTTTTTGGTATCCGTAGGTGGTCTGAGAACGGATCCCCTGCAGATACTGAGGCCCCACCTGTATTTCCATTCAAAATTATTTTTCAGCATCTGATGAAATGTAAATATCTCATTTACCAAGATGGCAATTTACGTATTTTATTTCTAAAACTTTAAACAGCAGACTAATGGAATCATTTTAGAATATATGAATTCAGAAGCACTGATTAGCAAAGACAATAACATTAGAAGAGAACGCATATCTATTTTTCATCACATAAGTATATTTCGCCACTCAATATGTCTTATATTTATTTGATTACACTTTTAGGCGATAGTCATATAACTGTGTGAGTGGCTTACAATAAACACATAAACAAAACAATTATTTTTTAAAACTATGCAATCATTAAACTTATCTATCAAATTTAAAATTTAAAACATCAAAACCATTGTTTTCACATCTTAAAAAAAATCAGCTAAATGTCTTCTGAAAGGCATGTGCAAAGAGGTGGCTAAACAAATATCCTTGGACTACAAAACATATCTTTACCCAGGGAAATTCCCCTGTGCTTCAGTTCTGATGGATGATGAATTTAACCAAAAATGGATCTGGGTCTGTTTTCTGTAAGGGAGGGCACCAGGATGTAAAGGAGGGCACCAGGATGAGGTCTCTTGTTATCTGGTGTGCTCCCTGGGGCATTTGGTGGGACACTGTGAGATACAGGAAGCTGGACTAGATGGGCCTATGGACTGATCCAGTGGGGCTGTTCTTATGTTCTGGCTTAGTTAAAATTAAAAATGAACTGCATCAAGATTGGATTTTGTAATAATCAAATTACATCCTATAATCAAATTATGTCTGAATAACTTCAGGGCTTGAAGCAATTAGTTATCTGATCTTTCTATCACCCTTTGGCGACCCACCAAAAATCAGGTCGTGACCCACCAGTGGGTCCTGACCCACAGTTTGGGAACCCTCAAGTAGAAGTTAGTGAGGAATTTCCACCCAGCTTTCCATGATTACATGCAAGTACATCATTACTTACAGGAACTAATCAGTCAGACTGGATGTTTTACAAGGCCACTAACATCATTTGAAAAATTGCTTAAATGTAAGACCAGACATGCCTTATCTGCTGTTTACCAGATTTTACTACACCATCAGGTCTAAGGTTTCTGACATGGTCAAATGGTCAGATACTTTAGGGATTAACCTTACTTTGCAAGACTGGAATACTGTTTGGACTGGCATACAGTAACTAAATATACAATCTCTTTTTCCTTAAAATTGTTATAAGGTTGTGACTTTCAAAAAGTATTTGTCACCCTTAAACTTCCAAAAATTTATTCAGATTCAAATAGTGTTTGTTGGAAATGCGACCAAATGAAAGCAGATTTCTTTTGCTGTTGGTGGTCCTAAAATAAAATACAGAAGCGTTGGCAACAGAAAGCAATACTGATTTCAGAAATCCTGAATATTTAATGTACAACCCAATCCTGTTTGGACACTGCACCAAGGGCACATGAATGCTAGTGCAGCATCAGTCATATCCTAGTTCTGTCCAGGGAATGCCATACCAGTGCAACACTCCCAGTAATGCTGGCACAGACCTTCCCAGTAAAGCCTCCAGCTTCCATGGAAACACTGACATCTGTATGGGCCCATTATGTGTGCCATCAAGGAGAAACAAAGATCAGATGGGCCTTCTTTCCACTCTCAGCCAGGTGAAGACCACTGTGATCCTGGTCGAGTGGCTGCTGGTTACGGAAGCTGGAGCTTTGAGTTTCCACATTCTTTCCCTTATAGGCTACCAAACCACATGAGCGTATATGAGTGGTGATTGATGAACTATGCAAAAAAAGTACTGAAATGAGCTGGCATGATCACATCAGGATTTCTTTTTGCATTGTGATTTAATTAATGCACACATAAATCACAGCACAAAAAGGAATCGGGAGGCTAATGTACCATTACGTCAGAATTTCTTTTTTGTGTAGGGTCTTAATAAATGCGTATATATGCACTTGTGCATACTAGCAACCATAAGAGAAAAAAAATGCAACAAACTGAATGTGGCAATTATAAAATCAATTTTAGAGGTTGTCCAGGTCAAATGAGAAGGCAGACCAAATGGAATGTGGGGTAGAGCCAACTCATGGGACAATGAAATAGAATGTGGGTCTCACTTATCCCTAATTGCTATCATTATCACAATCAGTGCAACATAATAGTATGAACCTAGACACTGCACCTAAAATGGAAATGACACTGCCTTGACCCAAGGAACATAGGATGCTGCCTTAGGGGTGGGCAAACTTTCAACTTTAGGGATCCTGGACCTTTAGCAATGGTATAGAAGTGGGAATTTCAGCAGGTGCGGCTTGTAATCTCACAGATGAGGACCAGCACCTGCTGAAATTCTCTCTCCTACACAATTGTGAAAGGTCCAGGATCCCTAAAGTTGAAAGTTTGCCACCTCTGCCTTAGAGCATTGGTCCATCTAGTTCAGTACTGTCAAGATTGACAGGTAGTGGCTCTCCTAGGGTACAGACAGAAATCTTGCTCTGCTCTACCTAGAGATTGAACCTGAGACCTTCAGCATGCAAAACTACCAATGAAGGGAAATTTAGTGATGGATGAGGAGATATCAGAATTCATTGATTGGGAATGACTATAGAGCAGGGGTGTCCAAAGTTTTTGGCAGAAGGGCCACATCATCCCTCTGACACTGTGTCGGGGACCGGGGAAAGAAAGAAATAATTCGCATTTAAAATTTGAATAAATTTACATAAGTTTACATAAATGAATATATTAAAGATGAACTTATATGAATGAATGAAGGTCTTGCAATAGCTCAAGGCCTATAAAAGGCCTTGCACAAAGCAAGGCTAGCCTTTCCTTTGCTGCCGCTACTGCATCACAGATGTGAAACAGCAAGCAGTGGAGGAAGCCCTCATCCCACAGCTCACGCAAAAAGGTCAAACTGTTGCCTTCACACTGAGAGCAGTTGTGTCAGGCCAGTGTGGGCTGCAACAAATCTGTGGAGGGCTGGAGGCTCATTGGAGACTGGGGGCTCCCTGAGGGCCGCATTGAGGCCGGGGTTTGGGCACCCCTGCTATAGAGAAACATCTAAGGTGAGGAGGATGTGCTAAAGAGTTAACTTTTAAGTAAGAACTTGTACTTTCTTTGTAAGTAAGAAAGAGGTTGATCTAGTTTGATCAACAGAGCGCAAGATGGTTTTGCATGTACTAGTAGGTATGAAGATAGTAGTGGAATAAGTAGATAAAGGTGGGTAACTGTGGAAAGTGGAGTGGATAAAAAGGAATATACTGGGAGACCTAGGAGGAGAAACTGTTGATAAAGTGAAGATCTTTAAAAATAGAAAAATAGAAGCCTGATATTGATATAGACTTTGACATGGAAGTAGTGTAAAGTCTTAAGGAAAAGAGTAAGCGATCACAGCTATGGGAGAGAAAAAAGACCTTTGCAGTTGTTTCAGCCAGTACTTTACATGTTTTTCTTCAGCTGACTCTTCCACTTCTTCAACTACAATGGAATTAACATGGAGCTTGTATTCGTGTAACCGATCACCCGGGACAGCAGAGTAATTGCTTAAAGGCAGCACCTTCCTGTGACAGTCCTTAATCAAATTAAAATTCAAGTGGCAAGACTGACCTATATTGCAAATCTTTCTAACACAGAATAATGAATTAACAGTCTAATAATTTAATTAGAAAACTTGAGTAGTTGTCAGAGTGAAAAGGCTGAAAATCAGCTGAATTTCACGTAACAGATTTTTCTATCTGGAAGTTCATCAGTCTGTATCATTACACCTTTTTATTTTAAAGACTATTACAACAAGATATAGTGAGTATTCTGTGATTCTCACAGTGCAAATCAGAGGATCCAAGTGCTACGCAGAACATGTCAGAGCAACTATTTGCCGAAGACGTATCTTTAAAAAGGTAACCACCTATGATTATGCACAAAGTAAATCAAACAATTCCTTCTGATTGTAGACAGATGTATCATTCCAATCCATGCGCATCTGAGTTTCCTCAGTGGGAAAATACAAGGCACTCTTCAAATGTCCTTAAGGTTTCTCAGTGCTTGGCAATTCTCCAAATATAATTATGGATGGGGAGGGGCCATTGCTCAATAATAGACCACAAACCTTGCATGCGGAAGGCCTGAAGGCATATCCATTGCATATTCAGATACAGCTGGGAAACACCCTGTCTAAAAGTGTGGAGAGCCAGTCATTATACACAAAACTGAGTTAGGTGAACCAATGATTTGCCTCAGCATACAGCAGCTTCATATGTATGTTCCGCTGTCCTGCCCAAGGTTGCACATCCTAATATAGTAGAACCTCTTTAAGCTGACCACCCAAGGGACTGGAGGAATTGGTCAACTTAGGGAGGTGGTCAACATACAGAAAAATATGTAATACTGTACGTGAAATTTATTCTTTTTTTAAAAAAGAGTCAATCCTGGTTTGCTTCTTCTTTTTTGTGTAAAGATAAGAAGAGAATGCACTATCAATGCTGGCTATCCCATTCAACATGTCTGGGCATTTATTCACGGCATATGACTTCAACTGTTTTATCAGATGCCCAACATCCCCTTCCTTTGGAATCTTTGCGTCCATGTAGTCCTCACTTTCTTCTTCCCCGGGTGCGTCCTTCACTTCTCTGCTGGGCTGTACTTCGGATAATATTGCTTGGAATATTGTTTCTGGATCAGGTTCATTGCAGGTTCCTCTGTTACATTTGTCACCTTTCATGATGAGGCTTCTATCAGGCATTGCTTTGAAAGAGTCCGCACTCATCAGCGTTAAAAATGTCATCATCTTTGAAGCCTCTTGCAAAGTCTGGGAACTTAGTAATGAATTCTTCAACAACTTCTGCCAGAACTTCATTTGACTCACCACACAAGACTTTCTGGGAGATCTTGTGTCGCAGTTTACATTTTTCAAGCCAACCACTTGATGCTTGGAAATCTTCTACCCCAAATTCCTACGCAAACTTCTAAGCAATTTCTTGGATCATTGGCCCTGAGATTCTGGTGTTCACGGTCCTCATTTGTTTGAACCAGTATAAAGTAGCTTCATCTACTTCATCAAGCAAAGTTTTCTTTCTTTTCCACTGTAGGCCTCTGTTTTCCTTACTGTATCTCTCAAAGTACTCATCTTTACGTTTTTTGATTTTGCTAACTGTGGTCTTGCTTCCTTGTTAGCGTTCAGTGGGCAACTTAAAGAGGGTAAATTAATACTCTGTGCAATGGTCGAAGTGGTCAAGATACAACTTACAGAGGTGGTCAATACAGAGAGGTTGGTCTCTCTAGTGTATATGCAGTGTCTGTCCATACTGTGAAAATTAGGTCAATTTAAGGAGGTGGTAAATATGCAGAGGTGGTCAACTTTGGAGGTTCTACTGTAATATCTGACCTTGCTTAGATTACCATGAGTTGCACAGAGTTATTGAAAGGATACTCATACTCATGTTAAGGGATCATCCCCGGGACTGCTAGGTAATTTACAGTCTGAATAGGAGCAGGCCCTGAAGCCTTGGCCTGACTGAGCCAGCACAGCATCTTGGGAGCTGCTGCTGATGCAACATCTGATGATTCAGACCAGGTGACTGTCACCTGTGTGTCACCCCATGAAATGTCAGAGTGACTGTGCAGTTTTTACCTCATTCTGATTGGCTGTCACTCATATAAATTCCAGCAGGGGCAAGCTGCGTTGTGGGAGATGCAGAGTGGAGTTTGTGCCGAAGGCACAATCAGTGTGATCCGTGATTTGTGTACTATCTGGACTGTTGTATATACTGTATATAGTAAAGAGGCGTTTGGTGGAGGACTTCTGCCTTGTGTCGTCTTTGTTCCCGGGAGTGCCTACGCTCTGACCTTGGAAGATAGGCAAGCTGTGCAGCCGGACAGCGGCTAGTTTTGTGAACCGTTCATTCTGCTCGCAACAGATCTCCCTGCGAGCATCCTTTTTGTGTGAAAGCTTCTAGTACAGTGGTTCTCACACTGGTGGGTTGCGACCCACCAGTTTGTGTAAAGGTCCCTTAAAGGGACGGGGAAGGGGAAAGCGATTGCTCGGGATCGTGTTCCTATGGGGGGGGTGAAGGGGGGTGCTTTCACTTACATTCAAGGAAGTAGGGCTGCAGAAGTCTCCAGGTGTGAGGAGCCCTGCGCAGCCCTGCGCAGTGCTCCCAGAGGTTTGGAATCTTCAATAAAAGTAGGCGCAAAGCACTTCTCTTTTGCAGGAGGTGCTTTGTGTCCACTTTTACTGAATGTTCCAAGCCTTAGGAAGCGCTGTGGAGGGCTGTGCAGGGCTCCCTGCACCTCCTGAAACCTCCAGCAGCCCTACCAAAGTAAGCAGAAAGCACCCCCTTGCCCCCCCTTAGCGACACAATCCTGGGGGTCATGTGGCTGCCCTAACCCCTCCCCCACAAGGACTTACTGAGGGAGTAAAGCTCCCTCAAAGTTTGAGAAACACTGTTCTAGTATAATGGCACATTGTGACAAAACTAAAATGAAAAAAGGAGAAGGAGCAGACAAGCTACTCTTCTTAATCACACCGTATTCAATTGCTGAATTACTTCCAAGGGTAAGTCACTAGAAAAAGCCATTTCTGGAGAACATCTCTGTAGATCCCAACCTTCTGAATTAATTTTTGATTCAGATATAAAACATGGAAGGTGTGTTCACTTACTTTTTTACACATCAAGGCAAGAAGAATCCCATTGTGATGAAATAGTGTATATTAAAAATTCCTCTGTTGACATCATCCTTGTCCTTTGACAAAGCCCACTTGGTGAGGGTTACATCATTTCTAAAGTTTTTTTTGGAGCCGCTTTGCCAGAATTTTGCCCACTTCTACTGGTAGCATTAATCAAGGACATGACCCTAACTCCTGCAGGTCTCTTGCTCTGAGCTGCTTTATGAATTAATTGTTACAGCAGGAATCTGGCTGGTAAAGTCTTCTAAGAACAAAGGGTCCAGCCGCTTACAGGGTCGACAAAATTTATACCAGCCCCTGTGCTTTCCAGGGGAGTTGCCCTTACCAGCCCTCTTTAGAGCAAGCCTACTTCCCATTTTTGTGATCGGATTATTCATGCATTTCTGCGCCATCCAAGTGCAGCAGTTTGATACCATTCACCAACTCCCCAGTTGCTGCTGGGTTACAAAGAGGACAAGGCACATGGCTTTGAGGAAAGCCCATCAAAGCCTGGTTTATCTCTTTTGGATCCTTAGTTACAGTTTCACTGGGTGGAATCTCTGTGCATTGAATTACAGGGGGCTCGTTGCAGGATGTTCTCTTTCAGTCATTTCCATCTTTCACGTCTATACAGCTCAGCGATGCTAGGCGAAGGCTGCAATTTCATTTACTGCAAACGTGATAGATTTTACTTTGAGCCTTTCAAGCAAAGGTATGTGCGTTCTTTATAGCTATCAGTTCTGCTAATCCTTTGCTTAGGTTCTTTTCTCATATTTTTAATGAATGGTGAACTTTCCCTCCCTCCCTCATCACCTAGTCATCGATTCTGCACTTGCTTATATTTCCAGTTCCAACCTTGCAACCTGCTCTATTGGACTCACCTATTCTTGACTCTCCCCTCCCCTATTCCTCCTTTTCTTTCATCTTTCAGTCTGCTCTCTGGCTTTTCATCCTGTCCCTTGAAGCATGTTTAAAACCTCTTCTATCTTTGAAAAATCTCCTTTGAATTCACCTCATCCTCCAACCGCATTTACCTTCCAATTTATAAGAAGTCTTTTGCCTGTTACACTCAGCTAAAAGCTGACACTACACTCACCATGTAGTGATGGCAGGAATTGGAAGTGACAGGGGTCATTTAAGAAATGACCTGTCAGTTCAGAATTACTGGCCTTATATAAACCAAGCCCAAACTTGCCATTAAGTTCAGACTCAACTGATAGTAGAGTTCAGCACTAACCATGAAGCAAATCCTCCCTGTTGCTACAAGCACAGTTGTAACCACTCTTCCCCTTACACACACAAGCTTATGTGGTGGCAATACCAATGACGAAGGTTGACACCAAGGCTTCCATTATGTCTCAAACACTGCCACAATGCTGGGCTGCCTGGGAAACTACGAGCCCAATCCTAACCATATCTACTCAGAAGTAAGTCCCATTATTTCATGGGGCTTGCTCCCAGGAAAGTGTGGATAGGATCGCAGCCTACATATCTCAAGTTTCTTGAGTCCCTACTAGGGATTCAACAGTGTTGTTTAAAGGGAAGTTTTGTTAAAGGTAATGGAGAGGTGTGGGGCATCAGGGAAAGAGGCGGGGTATGGGAAAGAGGGAGGGGATGTCCAGATGACTTCTGAAACTGGATTGGCTCAAAAACTAAGGGCGTAATCCTAACCCCGTATGTCAGTGCTTTCCAGCACTGGCATAGTGGTGCCAATAGGACGTGTGCTGCATCCTGCAGTTGGGTGTCATTCAGTAAGGGAATGTTTGTTCCCTTACCTCAGAGCTGCATTGCCCTTATGTCAGTGTTGGAAAGCACTGACATAAGGGGTTAGGATTGCGCCCTAAGTCAAGCTATTTCATTTTTGTTTTTTAAAGTAGCTCAGCTTGTTTTCTGAACCAATACGATATGAGAAAGAAGGAAGTTATCTATCACCACCTGAAACTAGAATCTGAACCAAATGTTTTCTAGGTTTTAATTTATGGTCAAAATTGTGGGGTTAGAAATGGGGCAGAAATATTTCCTTCCCCCCAAATGATATGATTTGTATAAATATTTGTCTCATTTCAATTCTGCGTGAAGTTTTATTGTGTTGCCAAAGTCCTCGCTTTCCAACCTGTGCACAGCCTAACCAAACTCCATTTTGGTTTCTAACTGACTTTTCTAGGAGTTAAGTAGAACTTTGCCCTGCAGGGCGTGAGGTAAGAAGGAAATCCTGGAATGTACACCAATACTTTCCTTCTGCAATGCCTTCTCAAAAGGAACCAAACCTTAACTATGCAAGAATTTTTTTTTTAATGCGAGAAAAACAGCCTGCTTAATTATGTAGATCATATATGCACTGAAATTTCTCTTGGAAATGTGCCCACTGTGTATTATTAAAAACATAAAAGAATGTGCTGCATTCTCAGAATTATTAGCAGAGGGCTGACATTTTGTATACTGCCGTGGGGATTTAGAGTTGTGTAACATGCACAACAGGATTAAATAGGTTTTGAAAATCAGTAACCAAAATAAAGATTGAAATTTTAAACTTTAGGTTATTTCTAGATTAAATTTAACCTTGCATGGATTCTGCAATGTTTTGATGTGTCTGACAGTCAGAAATTATAGCATCTGTTGTGTGCATAACCAGTAAATGCATTATTTTACCAAAAAAGCTTCCATTTTTAAAATCATTTGAAATAAATATTGGAGAGCTGGATGTGGTGTGATAGCTGGAAGTGCCCTTTCATTTTTAAACAACTACTCTGCTTATATAGTTTGACAGATTTTGGTACAAAACAATTAGCTCTCCCCAGGATCTGTCCTCTTCGAAAGAGCTATATAAAGACACAGGGGCAAGATTTCCGAAATTATGCCTATTCAAGAAAAATCCAAACGCAAGCCCCTTTGATGAAGAAAACTTTCTTATTCATATGCTGTTTGCATGGGTTTCTACCCACTAACCTAGAAAAATAAAAAGCATCCTAAAGCACTCAGAGAGAAGAACTGCAAAAAGTCATTAACTGTAAGAAATCCTAACAACTATCTTGAGAGACATTCTGGTATCCATTACCTTCCTCTCATCCAATGCATTTCTTGTTTGTTGTAATTAGGTGCACTTTAGATTTATGCAAGAGTGCTTTCTGGGACAAGAGGACAGTCTTATTCTTATGCTGTTGATATAGCCGATCTATGTGAGCCACCAAATTAGGAGCTGCTTTCTCGATACTGGCAGACACTTTATGATTCAATGGTTCCTTCAGCAGTAAACCAGCCATCTGGTTTGCCAGTCTACCCGCCACCAAGATGGTTTCAAATGAATATTTTCTGCTTGATGACTGCTTAGAAATTGAAGGTACGTTTGTCCAGGAAGTGTGCCTGCCTAAGCCTGGATTAAAATAATCAAAACTGTGCAAAAATAACGGGCCTGTGCAAGAGACCTGCCCAATGAAACGTGCCCTTAGCGCACTGTGATACCAAATATGTAGAGATCAGCTCGTCCAAACTTCAGTAGAGATCAGCTCATCCAAAGTTCAGCCATGTTGTAGACCGGGGTGGGCAAACATTTTGGCAGGAGGGCCACATCATATCTCTGACACTGTGTCAGGGGCCAGGGAAAAAGAAGAATTAATTTACAATTCAAATTTGCATAAATTTTCTTAAATGAATACATCAGAGATAGAACTTATATGAATGAAAGAATTTTACTGAGCTTATTTATAATACACAAGAGAAATACAAGTATATAGAATAACGTGAGAACTATGAACTGTGAACACACCTCTTGCACAGTGAAAACATAAAGACCAAGCCAGAAATACATGGAGACGTAAGTTCTTCAGAGGCAATAGGGGTTTGTGTGAAATAATGCCCAGGGAAAACCATTAAACACATGGATACTATAAAAATCCTTGCTGTAACTTAGCCCAGAGCTTGTGTCTGGCACAGTCACAACCAGCAGTTTCAGGCAAGTGTGGGCTCCAACAGTGTCCAACAGGCCAGAGGCTCATTGGAGACTGGGGTCTACATGCAGGCCAGATTGGGGGACCCCACAGGCCTCAAATGGCCCGCAGGCTGGGGTCTGTCCACCACTGCTGTAGACAGAGCTTCTGCAATGCGCTATTGACTTTTAAAAAATAATACCAACAAACATTTGACTAATGAATATTTATACTTTATTTATATCCCGCCTTTCTCCTTGAAGGGACCCAAGGCGGCTTACAACAATAATTAAAACACACATTAAAAAAACATAATTTAAAACATATTAACAAACAGACATCTTAAGAAAAGCAATCAGATAAAAAGTTTAAAAGAGCAACCAGCAGCAATTTCTAAAAAGGACCCATGGCCTGTAACCAGGTGTTAAGAGGTGTTTAAAAAAAATGTTGTTAAAAAGGCCAGGACTCAGAAGGCTTGTCTGAAAAGGAAATTCTTCAGGCCTTGCTGGAAGAACACACATCCCCCATTCCTGCACTACCCCTGCAGCCACTTATAGGGTTTTCAACTCTCTCAGAGGAGTTTGGGAACTCCTGAGCTAGACCATTTTCAAGTTGGTAGAAGAGACTTGCCCCCCTGGCCTCTCCATTCTACAAACAGGGCAGCATATGAGAGAGTTCATTTTGCATTTAAGGGAGGAATTTTAGTTAGGTATGTGCCCTTCCTGCCTTTTCATTATATGTCATCCATAAATCATCATTAAAGTCATTCGCATTTTGCCTCTTCACTTACTGGCATTCACTTAGGCAGCTCCTTGTTTAAATAAAGCCTTCACTTAAGGCAATATTAAAATGCTGTGCCAGAGAAGCAGTGAAAACTTGCCTTACTCTAAAGTGTCAGATCAAAATTAAAGTGGAAGGGAGGAGAGAGGGAGCACCACTCTGAAGCTCTGGTGTTTTAACGTGTAAGGCCCCTGTAAAACAAGAAATAAGCTTTTAAGAGCTTTAAGGAATTCTGGCGGTCTGTGAGCCAAGATGCTTACGTTATGTTAAACATAGAGTTTGGCCCTGTGTATCAACTTTTTCTTAGTAAATACAAGTTGCAGGAGAGGGAGACATCAGAATTGTCAGAAGGGGAGGGGGAGTTGACCCTTTGCCTTTGTGTCATGATGCCCATGGAAATCTCCCTCGGCTGCTATTTGCACCAAGGGTAGCTTCAGCCCCAAAGCAATGATGCTATAGAGGCTGATTCTTGTTGGGACCATAGCAGAAAGAGAAAGCGTTGATCTTACCTCCCCCCAAGAGCCATGGAACCCACTTGTATCACCCCTTGCAGCTATTCACAAAAATAAATAACATAGGCTCATGAAATTGAGGGTCAGAAAAACATTTTTTAAAATTTCTGGTGATTTTATATGAATTTGGGGTGCTGATTCCAAAAATGGCATCAGTTTTGCCCCATTGTATCTAGTTTTGGAGATATGGCATAGCTTCATTAGTGGATGATTCAAGCAGCTTCCTCATGAGGAAGCCATGGTGTAGGCTTCCTCATGGGGAAGCTGGTTCAACCATTCACTATCAAGGTTATGCCATATCTCCGAAACTAGATGTGATGGAGCAAAACAGATGCCAGTTTTGGAATCAGCACCCCAAATATACCCAGAGATAGGTCAAAGACCTATTTTGCCATCTTAAAAAAGACAGCAAAATGCGTGCTGGCCTGGTAATTAATAGGCAGGGCCAAAATATGCATTTAATGAAGTATGCCATTTGTCTCACTCTCTACCTGAATCCCACTCCCATTAGTCAATGAGTTATTAGTTATGATGGCCTCCACGTTCAGAGGCAATACGCCCCTGAATATGCCTCGAACACCTCTAGCCACGGAGCAGCGGCAAGGCAGAAGCCATTGCCTTGATGTCCAGCTTGGGTGCTAACTGGCATCCGGGTGGCCATTGTGGGAAGCAGGACTAGACAGACCTTTGGTCTAACAGTAAGCAAGCACACCCAGACACAGGCAGGCTCGAGTCAGCACACTTGGGGACGAGTGCCGAGTCAGGGGGCCCTGACTTGAGTGTTTTCCAGAGTCCTCCATACGTGCGTGTCAGCAAAAAACGTGCATCTTCGCGACTCAAGACCGAGTCACTGACTCAAGTTCCCAACCCTGTTTCAAAATTACAAAACAAAACATACTACTTTGAGATCCCAATTTGTGAATTGTATTATATATACAAAAACGCTCATTTATAATACATTAAACACATTTCTGACAAATTTGTCTCATGCTGCTAGCATCTCACAAAGTAACTCCAACTTTGTTCAATTGTATTTTGGAACTGAGCTGTTTTACCCCAGCCATTTCCAGCCTTTTACATCTCAAGGCACATTGACAAAGTGCTACAATGATCAAGGCACAGAATCAGCTTTTGGATAATTGACAAGGCATCCCACACTGCTGCAGGGCGGGGGCTCACATCCCCCAATGGCCAACTAATAAACGACCCTTCCCAAAACTCCTGTGGCACATCTATGATCCATTTGTGGCACATCAATGTGCTGCTGCACAGTGGTCAAAAATAGCTATTTTAACCCTAATATAGGCTGTCGACTTTACCATAACAGTCATACCATTTTCTTTACCAGTCTTTTACAAGTGTTTCCCCATAATTTTGTACAACATAGCCTGGCTGCAGCTACTCTATCAGGGCCCAATCCTATCCAATTTTGCAGTGCTGGTGCAACTGTGCCAAATGGGTGTGCACTGTATCCTGTGGTAGGGAGGCAGTCATAGAGGCCTCCTCAAGGTATGGGAACATTTGTCCCCTTACCTTGGGGCTACATTGCAGCTGCTCCAGTGCTGGAAAGTTGGATAGGACTGGGCCCTAAGAAATTAACTCTATATTGTCTTTGGGCAGATGTTTGGCACAGGGCAACAAGAACTCCCTTGCCTATATCTTTAATATAAGGCAAGGGTGCCCAGACCCCAGCCCTGGGGCCACTCGCGGCCCTCGAGGACTCCCAGTGTGGCCCTCAGGGAGACCCTAGTCTCCAATGAGCCTCTGGCCCTCCAGAAACTTGCTGGAGCCCACACTGGCCCGACACAACTGCTCTCAGCGTGAGGGCAACTGTTTGACCTCTCTGGTAAGCTGTAAGCTCCCTCCATTGCTTGCTGTTTCACATCTGTGATGCAGTTGCGGCAGTACAGAACAGGCCAGCCTTGCTTTGTGCAAGGCCTTTTATAGGCTTTGAGCTACTGCAAGACTTTCATTCATTCATATAAGTTCCACCTCTAGTATATTAATTTATGTAAACTTATGTAAATTTATTCAAATTTTAAATGTAAATTAATTCTTTTTTTCCCCGGCCCCCGACACAGTGTCAGAGAAATAATGTGGCCCTCCTTCCGAAAACTTTGGACACCCCTGATATAAGGTAACACCACTCTCTTGCCAGTTACCCCTGCTTTTTCCTAAGCATTTAAAGTGACCTTTGAAAAAAAGAAAGGGGCAACTGGAAGCAGGGAGGGCTTGCTAGAAACGGATGAGGCCTTCCTTTCGGGGAGCATGGGAGCTGTAGCTTTTTTCACCTTGCAAATTGAATTAGGAAATGGAGGAAAGTACCAATGCCATGCTATCCAGCAGAAAGGATGTTCTTAAACATTTTACACCCTCCTCCTTCTTAACAGGTAGTGTGTTTTGTTTTTTCTTGGTTTGGCAAAGGGAGTTGCATAACTGACAGGGACAGATAGAGAGCATCTATCTCTAGATAGGGAAATGAATGCCATTTCAAGTTGGATTGAACTAAAAAAGGGATGGGTCCAGTGCAAAATTCAAGTCTTTTGAGATGGGAGGAGTCACTGATGAAGATGCTAAAGAGAACCGGGCCTAAAGTTTCAGGTCCTATTTAAAAACACACCCAGATAATCAAAACAATGCATCAAATGCATTTTTTAAATGTCAACTCCTAGATGTAGTGTGTTTTTCTTCAGAGATAAACCTCTTTATGTATCAAAAGCCTTTAACTCTGGACTTGTCCTACAAAGTCTTTTCTGATAAAACAACCAAACTATTTGGAAGCAAAACACTCTGCGCACATTTTACTAGAACAAGGTTTTTAGTACTTTATAGCTGTCTAAATGGGGGCATGCATATAATTTTCTTCTCGCTGTGTTGCTTTCTTGTTGCTCTGCCTGTTTAAAAGCCAAAAGGGCTGTTAACCTGTAGATGGTAAGTCCAGAGTGAGGCAATATAAAAGCACTCAAAGGTATTTTAGATTCACATAGGAGTAATTGACACTGTTAAATCATGGCAACATGAGGTAACTGAAACAGATGAATAGAACCTTTACCCACCATCATCAATGTATTTCATAAATAAGGACAGGTAGTTTTGACCACCATTGCCTAAATATTTCATTAAGTCAAAACAAACAGAAGAAACAAAAGACAGTAGCAGAAGTGGCTAATTTCCCTGCTAACTGGGTAAAGAGGCACTTTTTAAAGTGGTGTTCTCATATTTAGCAGGGGGAGGACAGCAATTGTCCTTCTTGACCCCAGAATTATGTCTTTTCCAGTGGCTGTTGCTGGTGTCTCTTCTTTTTAGATTGTAAGCCCTTTGGGGACAGGGAACCACTTACTGATTTGTTGAGCTATGTAAACCACTTTGTGAACTACTCTTTGTTGAAAGTGTTACAACAACAACAACAACATCAATTGTCTTTGCAGTAGTACCTAGAAGTGTGAGGAAACATTTCAGTATTCTTGGCCTTGAGCATATTGCACCTTCTCAGCTCCAGAACACAATGCTTGGAACAGCAAGAAACCTCTGGCAATAACTCTGCAATTCCCAGGATCTTGGCTAGATCCTGAATTGCAGAATGTAACCAGTCCAGCATACATGCCAAGGCTATGTCACATAAGCTGCATATTCTAATATTTAGGCTGCAATCCTAATCACACTTTCCTGAGAGTAAGCCCCATTGAACAAAATAGGACTTACTTCTGTTTAGACTTGGTTAGGATTGTGCCCTTAGTCTCCAAGTTGCATTCTGTAAGTTCATCTGCTCACAGGATTTATAACAATTCATCCAAGTCCTTTCATTGGATATTAAATGATGAATTTAGACTGCAGAAAACACAAACATAGATATAGGAACTATTCAGCATGCTTATGGATTTGTTGTCAATGTATGCTGTACCACGTGCAAGGTCTTCCATGGTCATAGGTTGTAAAGAAACACAATGCCTTATATTTAAAAGACATCCTAAAATATAACTTCCTAAAAGTTATCCTAAAATATATCCTAAAATATAACTTCAGGAAGAGAACTGAAAGAAGAAGCCCAAGTGTTGCCTTTGGCAATAATCAAATTTGTTCAGTAGAACTGCATTGCAGACTGTAAAAGAATAACCCTTGTTTTACAAGGCATTTTGTATGTTTCAATATGTCTTAACAGTGGTAAAATGATCTATCCACAAACGGCATTCAAAACACAACGTAGTTATCAGCCAGCTTCAAGATAAAGTGCACTCATGGCAACCATTTCTGTTCTCTATACAGTCCACTTTGAGAAATAAACTCTCATTTTGTTTACATAAAAACCACTTCAATAAATTTTAGTTTCCTGCAGCAAATGAATGGGAGTCTCTTATTTTAAATACAGGGAAACAGGGAGCCAATTTCTGATCCACAAAAACTATCTTCTCACCGTCTGCCTCAGTTCTGTATTGCAACAACATGAACCTTTGTAAAAGTTAAAACCACAAAATTATGTCACCTAAAAATGGTATAAAGTTCTATAGTTGCATTGTGTAAGTGCACAATAATCTAGTGTTCATTTTGTGGTGTCTGGTTCAATGTTATTGCATGTTCTTATGTTCCTGAATAACAAAACATGACAAAACTCAGAAGATATCATTAACAGAGCGGCCAGTACTGCTGTGGGAAGGAAGACAGTCTCTAAAATACAGGTGTTTCCCTGTATCCATAGGGGATCTGTTCCCCTCCCCCCGCAGATACAGAAATCACAGATATGAGGGAACCCTATAACTTATAGCAGTGGTTCTCACACATTTAGCACCAGGACCCACATTTTAGAATGAGAATCTGTCAGGACCCACTGGAAGTGATGTCATGACCAGAAGTGACATCATCAAGCAAGAAGGTTTTTAACATTCCCGGCTGCAATCCCGCCCACACTTATCCAGGTGTAGGTCCCATTGACTATCATTGTTAAAAGAACATACATAGTAGCTTGTTCAAAGTACAGATCTGTAACATTTCCCCAAATGCAGTCACAAACCATGGTAGCGTCAAGTCTACGATATTAAAAATAAAATATTGAAATGAATGGGGACCCACCTGAAATTGGCTTGCAACCCACTTAGTGGGTCCCGACTCACAGTTTGAAAAACACGGAATTATAGGCTATTAGTACAATGCTCCGCACCCCCCCTTACTCATTATCTTCCGTTTTCTTCACTAATAAGAATGCATGTTTCTTGCTTTTACAGATGCTACAAGAGGAACACAACAAACAGGCAGGCAACCTGAATGCTAGAGGAAGCAATGGGCAGCCCACTTCTAAGCCCCACCCACTTCAGCGGTGTCTTTTCAGAGCTGAGTCTGTTCAGCTTACCACTGGCACACGACTGCCTTAGGGCACTTCTGCGACAATGATTGCTGGGGCAGTGCAGCGGTCACCAGCACTGTCCCACCATAGGATCAGACCCTAAGTGAACGTTAACAGGAAACAGGAAGAATTAATGAGCACAGGGGCATGGACAACTACAACTGCAGATACTGGATCCGTGAATATGGGGGAACACATGTACATTGGGTTGAGCCCACCTCACTTTTGGCTTTAGAGTACCTTGAATTGTGCCACCACCATGGATGCAAAAATTCAAAAACAGGTTAGTGGGACATGGACAAAATACCCAATCCATATGGTGAACTATTGCACTCAAACAGCTCACCACAGCGGGAAAAGCAATCACATGAAACAATTCAAAGCAGCATCCATGTGGCAGCCATGCAATCATCTTTCACTAAACCCGCCATCAAAAGCAAGGTGTACGTAAGTGTATGCAGAGTTAAACCACAAGGGAGTCCCAATAGTTAAATATTCACAGGCGTTAAAAACAGAAAGCAAATGTTCATCACAATGTAAAAAGACACACATTACAGTCAGCCAACACTTTTGTTTGTCAATGGCTTTAGAAAGTGGCTGGTTCCATGAAACAGATATTTGCATTAGGCTCCAAGGTTTTATATATATCCAACAAAAACAGACAGTTAAAGGGTTTTAAAAAATAATTCTTCTCTACAGTTAAGCCGGCAAATGATTTTGGCCTTGGTTGTGGTTTCAGTGGATACAAATAAAAGATGACATAAGAGCAAGATACAACTGTGTTGCATTATCCACAACTCTCCAAGACGTCAGCAAAATAACAATACAGGCACCTTTGTTCAGAAGCCAGAGGTTATTTTGCTATCTGGAAACGACCAGTACATTTAAGCTGCTATTCCTTCCCAGCAGCCAAAAACACGCAGAGCAGTTGTGAACAGAGATACCTATTAAGAAGCTGCACACTGAGGTCCACAGGACACTTTATAATAAGCTGTTCCAAAGCTGCTGTGTCAAATCCTGGTCTTGTGACCAGGCTGATATCAAAGGGCCCAAAAAGGTACAAGTGAACTGAGATTTTTGTCCAGTAGAACATTTTTGATCACCGTCTCTGGCGCATCAAATACATTGTTCTCCTCCCTGATATGTTACTTTCATCACATGTCACTTCACTGATATTTTATATAGCATCTCCAGTCAGAGATGGGCAGTGAAGTCCAGGCCAGGGGAGGCCAACACACTCACTCTCTTCCCTTAAGCTCAGTCTCTGAAACACCCACTCCCCCCCAAGCATGGAAATAAATAAATAAATAAATAAATAAATAAATAAATAAATAAAGTTATGTCTCTGGAACACTCAACCCCCCACACTAATTTTTTTTTTTTAAAGCTCACCTTCCCTCACTAGGAGCTAGGGAGATCTCAGGACAAGGCTCCTGAAGCAACTGGAAAACGGCCATTTCTGGTGTTTTGGAGAGCTAGCTTGGAGAGCCCACTGTGCAGGCTCTCTGCTTTTTTGATGGTGTTTTGTTTTTTTTTAAAACAGAAGAGAAGCAACTCTTCCTGCTGCCTCCCCAGAGCTTAATGATGCAGATGTCCTGCTGTTGTTTTTTTTTTTTGATTGGCTAGCCAACCCCCCTGTTTCCCCCCCACCCCTTGAAGCTAGCTATGAATATAGTCCTAACCAGCTGCAAGCTACCATAGCGACTGGGATGATTGGCAGCTCTCCTTATTCCCTCCATGTTTGTGTGTGCGTGTGTGTGTGTTGCTTTAAATGGACTCAGCTGAACAGAGAGGAGCAGCTTCAGAAAGGGCATAGGTACTTTTTTTTTTTTTAACTTGTTGGTACGTTGTTGTATTTGTTAATTTTTCTTGCTGGGTTAGGTGAAGCTCTGCCTCCCTTGCCCACCTTGACTGTATGTCACTGTTTCAAGTTACATACAAGTTTCATCAAAACCCAAGCTGAGGTTAGATCAGGGCTTTTCACACTGGGGTGTCACGACGCCCCAGCCTGTGGGCCCTGGCCTCTCCCCCCTTAAGGGGTGGGGGCAGCAAGGAGGCAGTGGAGCACGATTGCTCCACTTTCACTTTCAAAGCTGTGGGGAGTTCTGCAGAAGGTCATGCAGGGCTCCCTGCACCCCCAGGGAGGCTGCAGGAGGCTCGGGTATGTGCACCCAAATCCTTGCAACCCCCTGAGTGGTGAGATCCTGGGGATCGCACTGCTGCCTTCCCCCCACCCCCACTTCCTTCCCCCACCCCCACAAGAACTTAGAGTTGTTTTCAAACTCCCAGAGAGTTTGAAAACTGTTAGGTTAGATTAATTTTTGGATATCTATTGGGAAAGAGAGTTGTTCACTTTGGATTTCTTTGATTGCTTTGGTCATTCTACAAATCTGCAAAAGTGTTCCATAATAATTTTATTAGCATATTTCAGAACAGGGATGTTTATTTTAGAAAGAGAGAGATAACCATTTACAACCCCCCACTCTGGTTTTACAGGCCCTGTTGCTGACAATTTCCCAGGTCGCTTCTCACAGTCATTGCTTATCCCCTGCACATCTGTGATGAGGAAGTTGCTCCTCGTGCCCCAACCATAACCAGCTTCACTGCACATTAGTTTTTATGGCCTGCATCCCAAGAGAGGAATCTGCCTATCCATGGGAAATGACTGCCAACATTATAATGTGGAAGTAGCTTCTTGATGATTTCATCTGTGCATCTACAACTGCTGTCCGGATTCAAAGATATAATTATAAAATATGCATTACTATCCTAAAGAGTAAGAGTGTTTAACAGGAGAGTGTCATGGCAGGATGCCAGCTGGCTAGACCACTTGAGCTTCTTGTCTTTGCGGCCCTTTGGAATGGTAGAAACCTGCCTTCTGGTGGATAGATCACCCTTAGTATGATACTCGTAGTGTACACTGCAAACCACCAAAACATTGTTGCTTTTGTGTGTGTGTTGTTGGCCCTGGTGTCGACTGTGAGGGGAACACCAGCCTTCTGGCCAGTAAGCAGAGAGAGGTTCTCTGGTTTCACAAGTGATGGTGTTACGTGAAAATCCCCTTTTCCCTTCCAAGTTGTGTTTTTATATCTAGTTATGTATTTTGGACTATACAGACCAAGCAAGCAGGCCACTCCTCCCCCAGCACATGTTTCTAAGGGCCATGGCCAAGCTACAAACACATGAATTACACAAACCCCCAATTCCTTGCAGGTCAATGTATAACCTAATCACTGTGTCTCCTGATTATGCAAAACAAGCATGCACCTAGGAGGAGGAAGTCTATTGTTCTTTTGTTGTAGCTTTAACACTCTTAAGCACCTTATGCAGATTGCATCCCTCCAACCAGAAGGTCAGCCTGGCTGGTAAGCTGCCTTCATTCCGGTTCATCACATACTCCACGTGTACCATTGTGTGTTACTGAGCATGCCCACAGCTCTGGGATACTTCCGGTCAGTTTGGATTGACTTCCAGGTCAAAGACAACTCTTAAGAGAGAACTCAGAGCACATGCGGTCTCTCTCTGATTGCTCTCTTGCGAGAGTGGTCCTGCGGGACTCTTCCTCCAACTGCCCCCCCACAGGTAAATATATCATGCGTCTAAACTTCCCCCCCTTCCTCCCTACCTATTCCTCCCTTCTCCCCCCCATCTTTAGTCAGCAACTGGGTTTAGCAGATTAAGGAACCCCTAAAATACCTTCCTACACCCTAACCATTTCTGTTTCTTTTTCGGATGCACTCAAATACATAGCACATGCATCCACCACGAGTTAGGTACACCAGACAAGTATATACTTATCGATTCTCCATGTGTATTATGTTACCTTTGTGTGTTTTTGCAATAAAAATATAATCCTTTGATTGAAAGTTACCTTCCTCCCAGTCTCCTCATTAAGCTAAACAAGGGATTTCTTTGCTCTGCGCTGTCTTGTATCCAGTCTATGGTCCCAAAAGTTTCCAGAAGGCTAATATAAATAATTCCCCTAAACAAAACAGCCTTTTTGGTAACAATGGCAGTCAGGACTGTGCTTGATCGGAAGTAATATTGGCTAGGAAACAGCATATAAAGCATCAAAGCCGCAGTGAGGATTTCCTTAGAGCATGGCTGGGAGTCTGGAAGTCAAACTAGGGAGGAGGAAGAGAAGGAAAGCTGGGTGTTGCTGAACCACCCCCCTTCCATCTCTCTCCAAGACCCAAGTGGGTGTCCATGGTTATGAATAATACTTATTTTCTGCCAAATCCTGTTATCACTTCCACACTGTGACTGTGAAGACACACCTGTAAGATATACTTCTGTGTAATTTGCAAGGGCAGGAAGGGTACCTGGAGAAAGGAGGGGACTGAATACCTGTAGATTACACATCTGGAAAGGAGCCATCGCTCAGTGGTAGAGCTCATGTCTGACATGCAGGAGGTTTCATGTTGTGCCCCCGGCATCTGCTGGGAAAGACCCCTTGCCTGAGACACTGGAGAGCTGCTGCAGGACAATGTAGGCAACACTGAACCACAGGACTGACACAGGGTGCAATTCTATCCTGTGCTGGAACAGGCAAGCCAAGAGGCTTGCACTGTATCCAGTGCAGGATAGGGGCCATAAGTGGCTCAGCCAGAGGCAAACATTTCCCTTACTTCTGGGTAAGGGCTGCTGGCCCCTATGGGTCTCCTTTGACTTGCGCCACCTCATAACTGCTGGATCCCAGCCCCACCTCCTGCTCCCCGCCCACCCCTGGGGCTGCACACCACCCTCCCTCCCCCTGCCCAGGAAGCCTCCCTCCCACCTCCTCCACGCCCCCGCCTACCTCAGAGCATTGCGTCAGCGCAGCTGTGCCTTCGCAAGGCGCTCTGAGGTGTGGAGGCATCTGCCAGCCTCCACAGGCCAGTGCTTCTCTGAGCCTTACGGCATGTTTGCGACCCCCAGGCTGGCACAGGGACTTGCGCTGGCCCAAATCAAGGGCCAGATAGCACCCTTACTTATCCATGATCCCAGTCACTCTGAATACATCAGGCATCCTTATCACAGGTGCAAGGTGGACTGTAGGGCCTGAAGACATGGCATCAGATGCATCCTTATGCAGGGATTTAGTTCGGAAAGGAACAAAATCAATAAATGCAAAACTTCAGCTGTGCTGGAGAGAACGCAAATGTAATGCAAAAAGAAGAGTCTAAAGAGTCGGCTCTCACTTAAATCTTCTTTAAACACCGCTCAGCCTACAAGTAATAGCAATGCAAAGGACATGGGTAATATTGCATGTCACTCAGCAAATTACTTAAAGAGGTCAATGCTATTTCATTTGGGTGGAATATATTCTCTGATGCTCCATTCTACAGCACACAATAACCTTATGGTATAAATATGCCTTGCAGTAAAACTGGACATGCTATCCTCCATCTGTCCACCTACCTGGGCCCAGGCTAGGGCTGAGCTGTAGTACTCTTTCATACCTATATAGGGTCCTTTCCTACTTCAGGTTCTGTTCCACTGGCGTTCCTGGAGGGGGAGGCAAAATGCTAAGTTTTTCAGGCACCTGAACACCCATGTAGAGTGGCCTCTCATTCTCGCCTTCAGAGCCATTTGTGGCTGCAAAAGCAAAGCTTAGTGCCCTTTCCAGGAATGCCACTGTTCTGTTCAGTTAGTAGCTCTGCACCAGCTTTACTGCTGCCGTCTACCACTTGGCTACTCAGCGAGAGGCAATTGCTACTTTTCCTGCTAAGAAGACATGTAGCACGCTGCAGGTCTGCCCTAAACCAATCACACTGTGTTAACCCAGGGGAACCAGTCACTCCACTTGTTGATCCATTTATCCAGAAGCATGAAGATTAATAGCCTTGGTTAGCGTTAAACGTGGTGCCTGCAAGGGACATTTTTTGCTTCTATTCCATTTATTCTGCCTGACAATATCCAATTTCTTATGTGTTGCAGACGGCTCATTTGAGAGGAGCCATATTTGGGGGGGGGGAGCAGAATGAAAGGTACTAATGCTCCTTGAAACTATATATTTCAAATCCTACTGCCTTCTTTCCAGTCTCTTGCTCCTAAAAGGTGGAGGCTGTTATGATGGATTCTCACTTTCAGCAGCTTATGACTTGGAATAAGGAATCTTCAAATTTGCCAAGGCCATACAAGATTTCTGAGTAGAAAGTGCTAAGAACTGGTACCTGATTCTGGGAGAGAAGCAGCTTAGCTGACATTAGACTACATAACTGTCAAATACTGAACTGACTTCAGATAGCAGTGAATGACAGGAAATAAGGGATTAGAACTCTAACCAGAAGATCTGTGCATTTACTGGGTGGAATGACACCTATTACCATTTGAGAATTTTGTTATCTCTCATGTACTCTAGTAAACCTTATCATGCAAATAAAGTATATTTGTTTGTGGTATTGAAGTGATTCCAGAATCACAGATGGCAGGAAAGCTACAATGTAGATGGTTGGCACTTGATAAAATGAATGGTGTCTTTTTCAAGGCCAAACTAGACTGGACAGAGGCACAGTTCAAGGTGGGTCATGCTGAATTTTTACAAATGGGAATGGAGGAAGATTATTGAAAGTGTCAGGGGCGAGAGGAGTGTCCAATCCTCTTCTGTCTGTACTTCTACTCTGACACAACTTTTTGGGGGCTGTTTTTCTCCAAAGAGAGGGAGACATTTGGTCTTAAACCCTACTGGCAAAAAACAGTGAGGTGAATGGATTTCAGGAAGAAAATGGTGGGTGGGATGTTTCAGATTCTGGTACACTGAATTGTCATCCAATTCAGTTTAGTCCTAAGAGATCTGCAATGGGATGAGCACTTGAAATGCATGTGCTCAATAATTTAGTGACAGACTACCATAAAAACAAGATAGAACCAAGTAGTTTGATGACATGAGACTTACAACTACATAAGGCAGTCATAGAGCTATACAGGTGGGACCATTGTACCTGCGAGGATTCTGTTCCTGCGGATATTGGGGTATGATTTTAAGGCCCTTTAAACACAAGAAAAGCATACCAAAATCAGGTTTCTTACCTTAGCGTGGCCAAACTGTCATTTTCAAACCTCTATAGCTATTTTTAGGAGAATGTTTTAAAGACCCGCTTCCAGGTCATGCAGAGTTTCCCCTATTCCTCCCAGCCTCACCGCAAAATGCCTCTCCTCCTTATTTCAAAAGTGTTCATGTGGCAACATTTGATTCAGATCTAGTTAAATGATGGGAACTGTAGTCCCTGGGCAGCCCAATTCTAACTTGTGCTGGAACGGGGAGGCTGGTTGGCCTGCCCCATATCCAGTGCAGGGTTGGGACCAAGTGGTGCAGTCTGGGGCAAGGGGAATTGCTTCCACTTGCCCCAGGCAAAGTTGCAGCAGTCTCAATGGGGCGTGACATAGATCCAAGCAGCCTGGAGCTATGGGGTCTGGGTCCAGCACAAGTGCCTGACCCTGATTCCACTTCCCATTCTCCTGCTGCCCGTCCATGGGCCTCCCTGCCACAAACCCTCCCCTGCTCCAAATCGCCTCCTCCCTACCCTACCCATACCCCCTCCCCATCCCCACACTGGCCAGCACAAACTTACCCAGTACTGTCGCCGTGAAGGCTGGATCTGGCCTCCATGCTCTGACTGGGCTGTCTCCAGAGGAGGCACAAATGTGCTTCATGGCATGTTTGCACCACTCCTGGGCCACTGTAAGGGACTTACAGCAGCCCAGTGCAATCTCAGAATTGCACCCTGAGAGCCTCAAAAATTAGGAAATGGCATCAAGGTCAATTTTCACAGGACCTTCCATAAGTTTTTTGTAAGTATGAGTTACTTTATTGTCATTGTGCTATAGCGCAATGAAATTGATGCACCTTTGAGGTATTGTGATTGTTTCTAATTCCTTGAAAAACCTCACTACTCAAAAATGAAATCTGAATCTGAGGAATAGTTGCTGTTCCCAAGCAAAAATCACTCTAAAATAGTGAACTCTCTCAGAGCATAGTACAAAGTGACAATTCAGGACAACCTGAACATAATTTAACACAGGCTTGAAAAATCATACCACGACAATAAAAACTGAGAAGTAAGCACATTGTAATATTTCATACATTGAATGCAAAAATTCACACCTCAGGCTGTAAATATATGGTTATATGTGAGAAACATACTTTAAAAACTGCAGGATGCAACCGTTTTAAATGACAAAGCAGTGACACCTCTAAGGATGGGTGGAACAATTCGATTCTGCTCCACAGACTTTGAGCAGAAAGCAAAATGAATTCATTCTGCTCTACCAAACTCTGGAGTAAACTGTGGAAGTCATTCTGGCTTCTGTGATGGGTTGGTCATCTGAGACCATCATGGAATGTGGAACATATTGCACAATGAATGAGGCACGGAATTCTAGGTAATGTGGGGAAGGTAAAAGCACCACTTTCTCTTTGACTTAGAAAGCCATTGGGGTGGGAAAGGAAGCTATAAGGGAAGCAGTAGGTTGAGTTCCAACACAGCTAGGATGCTGTGCTAGTTTCAGCTCTCCTCCTAAAGGCCTCTGAACCAAAGGATAGTATTTATTTAATTTATTTTCACCTGTCTTTTACTGGATTGGAAATCCACCTCCCTGGGGTGCAGAGTCCACTCAACAGGTCAGAAAAGATAGTTTTCAAGGCAATAAGGGGAATATCAAACTATTACCTCTCCTTGTCTGTTTTGGAGAGTCATCAGAAGGAAAGGGCAACTAGACAACCATGTCACATGCCTCAAGGCTGTCATGGTGGAGAAGGGAAGCAAACACATATTCCCTTCACTGCCTTGGATGTCTCCCTTACTTTACTGAGAAGGTTCATAAGAACATAAGAACAGCCCCACTGGATCAGGCCATAGGCCCATCTAGACCAGCTTCCTGTATCTCACAGCGGCCCACCAAATGCCCCAGGGAGGACACCAGATAACAAGAGACCTCATTCTGGTGCCCTCCCTTGCATCTGGCATTCTGACATAGCCCATTTCTAAAATCAGGAGGTTGCACATGCACATCATGGCTTATAACCTGTAATGGATTTTTCCTCCAGAAACTTGTCCAATCTCCTTTTAAAGGTGTCCAGGCTAGACGCCATCACCACATCCTGTGGCAAGGAGTTCCACAGACCAACCACACGCTGAGTAAAGAAATATTTTCTTTTGTCTGTTCTAACTCTCTCAACACTCAATTTTAGTGGATGTCCCCTGGTTCTGGTGTTATGTGAGAGTGTAAAGAGCATCTCCCTATCCACTCTGTCCATCCCCTGCATAATTTTGTATGTCTCAATCATGTCCCCCCTCAGGCGTCTCTTTTCTAGGCTGAAGAGGCCCAAACGCCGTAGCCTTTCCTCATAAGGAAGGTGCCCCAGCCCCGTAATCAGCTTAGTCGCTCTCTTTTGCACCTTCTCCATTTCCACTATGTCTTTTTTGAGATGCGGCGACCAGAACTGGACACAATACTCCAGGTGTGGCCTTACCATAGATTTGTACAACTGCATTATAATATTAGCCGTTTTGTTCTCAATACCCTTCCTAATGATCCCAAGCATAGAATTCAGAACCTGTCAAGAAGCAGGATGCTTGCACCTTCCTTAATATCTCTCATTCAGGCCCAGATTTTGGTGGGTGCAAATCTTTGTGCCCTCTCTTCTATATTCATAACACGTTGATTTGCAGAGTAGTCTGAAATAGGTTGCTTTGCTTGGCATTCACATGTTGTGGGACATCCAAGTGTTGATAGTGCTTTCCTTGGAAAGACATTTTGGATAAGTTCTATTTGGATGCCCGGACTGGCTAGATTCGTCACAGATGGATTGAAAACTCTTTCAGACATAACTGAGTAAAACTTGGCTGGTGACTGCTGGTTCCTGATGCCAACATGGGCATGAGAGTGTGTCATTGTTTACTGTCTACAATACTCCAGAAATATTATCACTTTGCACCATTTGTCTTACCCTTGCGTTTATATCAAACGAACTTAGAAATTAAGGGGAAACGTTTGATGAATCAAGGTACATCACAGCTGAAAACTGAAATTAGTTTTGATAAAGAAAGTTCTGGCTTGCATGTGAGATCTGCAAGACTTGAAATTATCAAAGTGTATAGAGCTGCTGGTGAGTCATCTTTCAAAGTGAAATTTCAAGACAAATTTGGAGGTTTCTGTTTTGGAAAAATATCCAAGTAATTTCAAAGGAAGCAGAAAGAGTTTGATAAGGTTAGCAGATTTCCTGTGCATGCACATTCCTATTTCAGTTCAAAAGAGTGGTGTAAAAATATGGGAGTAGCAGCAGAGAAGCATTCCAGAGCTCATGCTCTGCACGACAGAAGTCCCAATTTCAGTTCCTGGTATTTACCCAGGCACTTCCCAAGAAGGACATTAGACAGAGGCTTGGGATGATTGTACGTTTATTGAATTAATAAAAATAACCTGCAGCAGGGAAAAATTAAGCTAGTATGTAAAAACCCCAAAGCGTGCTGGCCACTAAGAGCTTGGGGGGAAACGGCACTCGCCGTTTACCTCCCCCGAGACCCCATGGACATGACATCCTGACTCCAGGTGTCACCCTGTCATAGACAGGGTTAGCCTATCCCAGCCAACCCCAAGGGGTCAAGGCAGCTGGCCAGCACTGACCCACACAGGTTAAGCCGTGAGCTGGCCCTTGCTTAACCAGCCAGGGGATTTGCCAGCCAGCCTCACCAATCTGGACAAGTATTGGCAGAGCGGTCCTGGCTCACTCCCTGACCTTGCTTACCTCAGCATGCACGCCACCCCCATTCCTGGCTACCCAGCCAGCACGCCACTTGTCCCACCAAGGGAAACCTTTAAATAACTACATCTATAACACCACCCCCAAACGCCAGTCCAGGGTAGGGGAAAAAACCAATAACCACAGCCAATCAGGTTACCAGCCAAGAATTCCTACCTGGCCTCCACATGGAGAGACTAGCTATTGTCAAACTGGACATAGGACGGGCGGGTGGGACTTGCTGAAAAGGCATGGACTGAAGCTGGGAAGACCTTACTGGCCCCAGCAACATCCATGCCACACCCCAATTGATCCAGCACCCAATCAGTTGCCTCAATTTTCCCGCTGCTGCCCTGAGCCCATCCTGGAAGGTTGGGCAAACAGCACGGGGGTTTTAAGTGCCCCAGTGCAATTCCATTCAAAAGCTTGAATACTAAGTTTGGGGAAGACAAAGACTTTACCTGAGATCCCAGGGGCCTGCTATCATTGAGGCCATCACAAGAAGGCCCTGTTGGGGACACTGTCATATCACATTGTCATTTTGATATCCAGCTGGCAGTGACCCATGTATAGTCTTTTCTGATGTGGTGCCTGGCCTCTGGAATTCTCTTGTTCTCAGGCCGGATATACAGATGCAGCAAAATGTGAAAATGAATTGGCAGAAAGGATGCTGGTAAAACAAGTCTATGCTTCAGACAGCAGGTGGAGGTACCACTTTGGAATTCATTCTTACATAAATGAAAGTTTAAAAAAACTAGCTTATTAGGGAATTACATATGTGGGAAGAGAAGGGGGGTGGAATGTTTTCAAGTCAGAGGTTTAAAATTCCAATTTCCATGTAGTCTGGAGATACAAAACCGCTCAATTCGTAGAAACGAAGCACTATTTGTTAAGATGGTAGGAAGGATGAGAAATAGCACAACATAATGGCAAAATGATTCTTCCATCCAAGCTGGATTCTAAGAAATCTGACTGACTCTGACATTTTGCAAAAAAAAATCATTTCTTGTTAGGAGTTAACTGCACTCGTTCTTTAGGTCCCTAACTCCCACGATAATGGGGGAAAAATACAGTAACACCAAGAAGCCATTTAGATTACATTATTTTTATTACATTTATTTGATGTACAAGGCTTTTCTATAATCTGATCTCTTTTCTGATGTTGGTACATTTGGTTCAAACATAGATATTCCTCACTCTGAAAATTATCTTTCCTTCCTAACTACTTAACATTACAAAACACAATGTGGTCTTCCTGTATAACTGCATTAAACCCTATTCTTGTCATCAATATGCTGAAATATATAATTGTTTAGCAGGGTTTTTTGTTTTTTGCTTTTAGGGCAATTTTGCTTCTTTATATACTGAAACAGTAATGATTATAACAGTTAGGGAAAATCACCCAGCTGACAAAACCTATCCAGGACTCCCACCTTTGAAATTTCAGTAATCTATATACTGAACTGCTTTGTCAAATCACCCTCAAATATATATTTTAATAAGCAGAGATGTTTCAACAAGTCTCTTCTACATAGGGGTGCCCAAACCCCGGCCCTGGGGCCACTTGTGGCACTCGAGGACTCCCAATCTGACCCGCAGGGTGTCCCCAGACTCCAATGAGCCTCTGGCTCTTCAGCGATTTGCTGGAGCCTACGCTGGCCCAACATAACTGCTTACAGCATGACAGCCAACTTTCCGACCTCTCACATGAGCTGTGGAACTAAGGCTCCCTCCGCTGCTTGCTGTTTCACATCTGTGATGCAGCAGCAGCAGCAAAGGAAAGGCCGGCCTTGCTTTGTTCAAGGCCTTTTATAGGTCTTGAGCTATTACAAGACCTTCTTTCATTCATACAAGTTCCATCTCTAATATATTCATTTATGTAAATTTATTCAAATTTGAAATGTAAATTAATTCTTTTTTTTTTTCCAGCCCCTGACACAGTATCAGAGATATGATATGGCCCTCCTGCCAAAAAGTTTGGACACCCCTGATATAGAAAATCCCACATGCACATACTTGTATATAAATCAACTTTTGAAAAGGTCAGGTCCAAGTGCTGATTTATAGGAATACCTGCATATTTCTTGGATGCAAAACACAAGTTAAAACAATTCTCACGTTACTTGTTTTTGTCAAGGGAGCAATCAGCAGAAGCACAATCCAATACTTAAATCATTACATGAAAGAGGGAATTGTGAGGACAGATTTTGCCAGAAGAATAGCTGATATTTTGACCATCTTCAGCACATACACCTCTACAAAATCAGATGCAAAAGATAACTTAGAAGCAATAGCCTTGGCCTTGGAAGTCTTTACTACAGCAGAAATGAAGTAGGGGCAATATTTGCACACATCTTCAATTGACAAGACTTCAAATTGATGAAGGGCACAACACTGTTTGCAGGGCAATCAAACAACCAACTACATCTTGCACTTGAGCAACTGAAATTTCTGGAAGATCTTCAATGAGTCAGGGTGAGAACGACCATCTTGGGGAATAGATGGTTATTTGCTGTCTGCCCTCTAAGGGCCCAATCTTAAGATTTGCATGCTGGCTCACTGCCGGAGTGCACTGTCGCAAATATGCCATAAGGCATGTTTGCTGGTTCTAGTGCCGAGCTCCGCCGGTGCTCGTCCAGTGCTGGTTGGCACAGGGCTAGCAACGGTGGAGCACCAGAGCTCCACTGCTCAGCAGTTGTGCAGACCGCAGAGCAGCAGAGAGGTAGGTGGGGGCATGGGGAGAGGCAGCAAGCAGACGTTCTGTGGCGGGGGAGGTGGAAGGAGGGTGAGGAGAGGGCAGGGAGGAGGAGTGTCAGGGGGAGGGAGTGGGATGGGAGGGAGGGCGGAGGCTGGCCGCCCAACACGGAGGCTCTTGATTCTACACTGACCTTTGGGTTGCTTTAGAATTGAGTAGTCACATTGTGGGGTTACTCAGTTTACCCAGGGCAAGGGGATCAAAATCCCCTTCTCCAGAGGAGGCAACAGCGTCTGCCTGAAGTGCAGGATTCAGCAGCAGCCATTTTTGGAGTCACTGCAGCTCCACGTGCCGGGCAGCTCAGGACTGGGCTGCCCATCAGCTGTCTGCATTTAAGGGGGAGTAGTTTCACTTCTTCCCACTGCAGGTTCTCTGCTTCCTATAATTATTTTTCACAAAGCGGCCCAGTTTAACCCAAGCATCAGTCTCACATGTTTATTGGGGATGCATGGGGATTTATTAAGTTCTGTTCCCCTGGATATAATAATTTCTGGGCAAGGTACTATATTTTGCACTCAGAGAAATGTACAGGTCTATTTATCCACATTAGTTCCATTCCGTGACTCTGTGCGATTAACAAAAAACACATTGTGCTAAATGCCATAGAGTTACGCAAAGAGGCTGCAGCCTGACACTTCCGGATGGAAGGAAACTAAGGCAGCTGTTATCAATCCCCTCCCCTTCACTTCGTACTCAGCCCTTGCCAGCTGCCCGGCTTCTTTCACAGTTGGGATGCTGATCTTTTAAGAGTCCAGCCCTATGCATTTTTACTCAGAAGTAAGCCCCATTCCAGTCAATGGGGCTTACTCCCAGGAAAGTGTAGAGAGGATTGTAGGCTATATCTCATGCTTTGCTTGGTGGGAAGGCTTGCTTGTGTCGGTGATAGCCTGCATCATGGGGGGGGGGGGTTGCTTGTGTCGGTGATTGCCTGCACCATCTCAATGGGGGGGGGGAATTTGGCAAACACTCCCTGGGTTTTTTAAAGCAATCCCCTCTCCTCCCCCTCCTGCCCATGCGAGAGAGAGAGAGAGAGAGAGAGAGAGAGAGAGAGAGAGAGAGAGAGAACTCCACCTTGCTGCATGTGTTCTGGCAACAGAGATTTTTGGCCCCCCCTTCCCCTCTTCAGCCTCTTTGCGGCTCAGGGGCTCCAGAAGTGTTACTGTTCCTTTGCACCTCTTCCAGGGCTCCAAGGCTATTTCCCTGCCTGGGCAAGGCAGAGCCTTTTTGCAGTGTTTTGAGCTGCCTGGAAATGGAGGGATACACCAGCACAGGGCAAAGGAGGCAAAGGTGTGCGTGACTTTTGGTTCCCCCACCCCATTCGCACTTAGACAAATCTGCAGATAAAAAATCCGTGGATAAATAGGCTGCACCTGTACTCATGTTGGTGGTTGTGAGTGACATGGACACTGACCAAGGGGTTTTATGGAATTAGAGCTGAGCAACACCACTCTGCTCTAGTATGTCTACAATATTAAACATTATTTTTTAAGGAAATCTTATTCTGGATTTGGTGCGTACAACACCACCACAATCCTTGCTGAGCCAAGGCAGTCACCATACTGTGCCCCTTTTGTTTAATATGTATTATTCAACATCTTTAGCAGAGTGGGTGCTTGTTTTTCTCGCCCTCCTTTGGTGCTCACAGCTAGTGTATTTCAGCAAATGAGACAACCAGCAATTTCTGTTCCCCCTGCCTATATCACCCACAAGTGAGACAGTACATTGCTACCACTAAAAAAGAAAAAGTGACTGATTATGTAAGGGAGGGCATTAATGTAATACTACTCTGCTGAGGGAGCTGCCTTTTTTTAAAAAAACAAATGTGTTTTTTTTATTATTCTACAATTTTTGTTGCTCACTGCCATACACAGGCAGAAGAATGGGAAGCTCTACTTAGGAACACCTGTTGTTAACATGTATACGACACTGAAGAGACAGAATGTTTACCAAAAAAAGGAGGGCAGAAGTTCATATATCTGTGAAGAAGAATTGAGAAGGGGGTTAGTGGCGCCAGGGCAAACTTCTCCCCTAAGCTGACCCTCCCAATAATATGTGTTCTATGCCCCATTCCCCATCTACCATGAGAACAACATTTTTCTGCATGACAAATGCTGTAACCAAAAGGGCTCCTCTTAGGGGTGCACAGCATCCCCAACCATGGGGAGAATTTCTTCTCAGGTACAGCAGTTGTCACAGCAGACAAACATTTCTCTCATGTTGATGGGTGGGCAGCAGCATGGCTGGGCTTATAAAGCATGTTGGAGCAGAAGCAGAAACTGCTGGCCTGCGCTCGCTGCCCTTCCCACATGTTCTTCTACACCAGTGGTTCTCACGCATTTAGCACCGGGACCCACTTTTTGAATGAGAATCTTGTCAGGACCCACCAGAAGTGACGTCATGGCCAGAAGTGACATCATCAAACAGGAAATATTTTAACAATCCTAGGCTGAAATCCTACCCACAGTTACCCAGGAGTAAGTACAATTTACTATCATTGTTAAAAGAATACATATAGTAGCTTGTTAAAAGCACAGGTCTATAACATTTCCCCAAATGCAGTCACAGACCAGGGTAACATCAAGTCTAATATATTAAAAATAAAATATTGAAATGAATGGGGACCCACCTGAAATTGGCTCGTGACCCACCTAGTGGGTCCCGACCCACACTTTGAGAAACACTGTTCTACACAGATCGACAAACATCCTGCATAGATCCACTGTGTCAACTAAGAGCCCCATCCTGGGCTTTGTGCCACCGTGCACTGTTGCAGACATGCCGTAAGGCACATTTGCGAGCCTCCCCACCGGGTGACCGCCCATGCTAGCCCAGTGCTGGCGGGTGCCCAGCTTCCGCGGCTCGGGGGTCTCATGAACTGCCGAGCTGTGGCACGGTAAGAGGGGCAAGGAGGAGGCATTCTGGGGAGGGGGGAAGCCGGTGGGGGGCAGAGAGAGGGTGGGGGCATGACAGGGAGGCAAGGGGCAGGGACGGGGGTGGGCAGGAGGTGTGCCAGGGGTTGGGAGGGAGGCAGGTACATGGAGCTCCGCTTCACTGGATCCAAGGCGCTCGTGGAGGGCTCGGCGCCCTACAAGAGCGCCTTTACTTTACCGCCATCCTTTTGGTTGGCAGTAAAGTGTGTAGCCCCATTGCAGGGCTACTTACCTTACCTGGGAGAAAGCGACTAACATCCCCTTCTCCCAAGGTGCTGCCCGCAGCAGCCCGGGGTGCACAGGATCTGGTGGCAACCGTTCTCGGTGCCTCCGAGGTTGGGTGCCCTGGGCAACTCAGGATTGGGCTGTAAATGAGAAAAAAGAATCTTTTTAAAGAAAGTCCCCAACAATGTCTTAAAGTGGATGCTGTTCAGCACTCTTGCTATGTACATGCAAAGACTATATATTACATAGCAGAATTTAAAAAGCAATCTTCTTCCAAGCATATTTGATGTCCATGGGATTTACTTCTTAATACATTGGAACAGAGCTTTGGGTACCTGAACCTCAAACAAGAGTCTCCTCGACCCTTTCTATTCTCTGTGCAGGACACATTAGAAAAATGTTTGTAATCTGCATTCTTCAATCGTATGAGACAACAGAGACATTTGAAGAGACAGCAATCTGCTGTTGTACATAGGGCTGTAGTGGATTGCAAAATCTGAGTTCTGACCATGGAATCCGTAGCAAGTTACTTTGGTTGGGGAAGTGGGTATCATGACCCAATGCCCGCTCTTAAAGTAACAACTCAGGTGGACCAGTGTCAATATACATTTCACATTTCTGGGATTCATTCTTCTAAAGCAAATTGAAGCGAATTGGAGATTCATGTAGAGAAGGTTTTCTTGTTTGGGCTTATTATAGACAGATATCCATATCCGATTGGTATGCCCAGGTCCACATCAGATTTGCAAACTTGAATCGCTATCCTCTTATCCATTAAAATATTGGTAACAATTGGGTCTTTCCAGCTTCCTTACACACACTTGTGAGAGATCATTTCATTTTACTTTAATTCATTTTCATTATCTTAAATTACTACAATAAAAATGTTACAGAAAATCTCATTTATACCAGGGCAGATTAAACCTGTATCAATTTAAATTGCTGTAATAATCAGTTCTTTGTGATGGTTCTCAGCTTCAGGGACTAGCAGGCTGAGGAGGATCAAGGGCCAGGTCAGGGGAAATTGTGGAATTGGAAGGCATTGTGCTGACTAGAGAATCTAGCACATTGCTAAGGCAGGTTAGAAATAATCAAAAAGACAGATTCTTTGGACATTAAGAAAATAGAGGACACTTGAGATATATTGATGACATTTGAAAGGTATGTCTGAGAGTGGCAGGGTGTATATAAAGATAATTTTTCTGTCATAAAATATATCTTTAGTATTCATTCTGTTTTATTGCTTGTCCTGTCCTATCCTATCCTTTATTTTAAGGCAATGTTCTCCAACCTTGGGGGTCAGGAACTCAATGGGGTAGTGAAGCCTCAGCTGTGGGGTCACGACAACTTACAGGAACGAAAACAGGGCAGGAGGTCTGGTCTAGAGGGTAGAGCCTCTGTTAGCCTGAAGATAACATCAGAAGGTTGCCAGTTCGAGAACACCGGCAGCAACCTGAACAGCGAGACCTTGAAGCAGCTGCTGAGCCGAGTTATTCCATCTGCTCTTTGGGTGAGCAAAGAAAGCGTCTTGGTCGCCCTCCATGTGAGAGATGAAGGAGCTGCTTGTCAGCCTGCGTGGGACGCACTGGAGGCCAGAAGTGAGATCAGACCTGGAAGATCCATCTGAAATGTTGTGTGGTTCTTGAAAGAGAAAACTGTTTATGATTGCAAAAATCCCCTTAAGAGATTAGAAACACCTGCCTATGCAAACCGCCTTGAATAAAGTCAGAGGAGTAATTTGATGACCAGAAAGGCGGTATATAAATACCGAGTTATTAATTATTATTATTATTAATAATAATAATAATAATTAAAACATTGAAGACCACTGGACTAGAGCACGGACTAGGTACGGGGGAGGCATCTGGTGTACTCTTCAGGTACCATGAGATTATACCCCAGTCCTACTCAGGTTCTTAGCAATTGTGCCAAAATAGCTTTTGCTCGTGCCATGCTTCAGGGTAACTTTTTTCTGCTCTCTCTAATAAAAATATTTGGTTATAGTGAACAGTGCTGGGAGGGTATAACAGAGGTAAGGAGTGGGCAGGGGTGAGGATATAGGATCTCAGGAGGGGGCGGGACGAACAGCGGGCCCCCAGTCTCATAATATTTATTTATTTATTGGGGCCATGGCACAAAAAAGGTTGAAGACCACTGTTTTAAGGAATAAATGGATGTTAGACTTTCTAGATGATTCAGACAGAACAATAAAACACAGTTTATAATTAAAAGAATGACCTGCATGCTCTGTGGGGCACAAAATTCATAAAAAGACTTCTATGCAATACTGTAACTGCATAAACCTCAGACAACCTACAACCTAAAATCACCTGTTTTGACTGATGTATTTAGAATCTAAAATACATTATAGAACTGCAAATATATGTAGATTTGTGTATGTGTAGAGCTATGAATTATGCAAGACAGAACATACTGCCTGTTTTGATACATTTGTTATGATTAGTTAACTGTTTATATCATTTAATATTTTAATGGCAGAGGCAAAAAAACCCCTCAATAAAATATCTCTTTGGTACAATATTATTAGCTTGTGCTGATTTAATTTAAATGTGTTTATTTTTCTTGCAAAAAATCTAAATGAAACTATGTAAGATTACTTAGGGCCCAATCCTATTACACAGGCCTACAAAAATGAGGGTCAGAAAAGTTTTTCCCCAAACTTTATGGTAGTTTGATATGAATTTGGGGTGCTGATTCCAAAAATGACATCAGTTTTGCCCTATCACTTCCAGTTTTGGAGATATAGTATAGCCTCATTAGTGAATGGTTCAAGCAGCTTCCTCATGAGGAAGCCATGGTGTAGGCTTCCTCATGAGGAAGCTGCTTGAACCATTAACAAAAGAGGCTATGGCGTGTCTCCAAAACTAGGCGTGATAGGGCAAAACAGATGCCATTTTTGGAATCAGCACCCCAAATATACCCAGGAATTGGTGTAACGTTTAAGGAAGCAAAATGTGTGTTGGCCTGTGTTATCCTCAGCACTGGTGGTACACGTGTACTGCTGGCTTTAGGTGTTGCAAATGTGCCGTAAAGCATGTTTGCAGCACCCGGAGAGGAGAGAGCACTGGTGCTAAACCTCAGCACCAGGAAGAGGAGGATACTGAGTTGCTGGCAGTAAGCAGCACCTCTGGGTGGCGGTATGGCATTTCAGGGCAGAGGAGGCATTCCGGGGTGGGAGGAGGGCAGGATGGGGGGAATAGACCAGCCCGGGAAAAGGGAGAAACCAGTGGAGGCCTCTTCCAATGAATCCTATCTCCACGTCAGGCTGCAAACCCCGACACGGGGCTTCTCATGTCTGCAATGGCAGAATAGCTGGCTCGGATTCGAGTAACCCCATTGCAGGGCCTAGAGCAGTGATGGCTAACTTATGGCATGCGTGCCAGACAGGGCACACAGAGCCCTTTCTGTGGGCATGCACGCCGTTGCCCCAACTGCGCGAGCCTCTAGGCTTGCAGCCCCTGAGAGGCACCAGCAGCTGTGTGTCTGCCCTGGAAGGCTGAGGAGCCCACACGCAGCCACAAAGCCAGCCTCCTCCTGCTTCAGCCAGGGCAAAGGAGGGAGGGGCGAGGCCAAGGAGGGTAAAGGAATGGACAGCGGGGGAAGAGGGAGATGGGGGGGCTGATGCCAAAGACTCAGGCATGCTCCCAAGGTGCCCCAGGCCACCCGGGGAGGAGGAAGGCTGAGAGGCTCTTTGAGGGAACTTTCTCACATCACCCGCCCCTCTGCCCAGCAGCCCAATGGGAGCGCTTCCTCCCTTCCTCGTATGGGGTAAGGCAGGCAGCACACAGGAAGCTGCTGCTGCAGGCTTTGGGGCACCAGCCCTGCACGTGGTGCTGGTTCTGAAGTAAGTCTCATTAAAGTCATTGGAGCTTGCTCCCAGGAAAGTGTGGCTGGGATTGCAGCCTGAGAGCCTAATCCTATGCATGTCTACTCAGAAGTAAGTCCATTGTAGTTAGTGGGGCTTACTCTCAGGAAAGCGTGGCTAGGATTGCAGCCTGAGAGCCCACTCCTATGCATGTCTACTCAGAAGTAAGTCCATTGTAGTCAGTGGGGCTTACTCCCAAGAAAGCGAGGGTAGGATTGCAGCCCTAGTCAAAAGAGGGGGGGTTTGCTCCTAGTTTAAGAGCCCAATCCTATGCATGTCTACTCAGGAGTCAGTTCCATTATAGTCAGTGGGGCTTGCTCCCAAGAAAGCATGGCTAGGATTGCAGCCTGAGAGCCCACTCCTATGCATGCCTATTCAGAAGTAAGTCCATTGTAGTCAGTGGGGCTTACTCCCAGGAAAGTGAGGGTAGGATTGCAGCCTGAGGACTTGGCGCAGACATTCCTGTGACAGGGTTGGAGAGGAGCTAGGTTAGAGGGGAGCATAGCTCACAGCGTGGCATAGCTGGAGGGGAGTGGAGCTGGAGGGGAGCAGAGCGCTCGGGCCACAGCATGGGCTTTGCGGCGCCAGCCTTGCACGTGCTGCTGGCCCTGCCTTGTTGCCCACTGGAGGCTTATCTGTAAGAACCTCACACAAAACTAATTTTTATATGATCTTAAAGGTAAACCACAGAATTGCTTCTCCAGTCCTATTAGAAAAGAAGTGCATGCAGAATTTCACATAGCTGTGAGTGTTCATGAAATACAGCATGATGCAGCCATCCAACTAGGATACTGCTGGCTTAATTAAAAAATAAATGCAATCTTGCACAGTATTACTATTACTGACAGCATTTATACGCTCCCTGTCCCTAAGGGGCTCACAATGTAAAAAGAAACAAAAGAACACCAGCAGACAGCCACCAGAAAAGACACTGCTGGGGTGAGGAGGACCAGTTACTCTCCCCCTGATCAATAAAAGAGGAACACCCACTTACCCAGCATGTAATTGCCCAGTGTGTACACAGTGAGCACAATTACCCAGCATGTAATTAACCTTTGGAACTCCTTGCCACAGGAGTGGTGATGACATCTAGCCTAGATGCCTTTAAGAGAGGATTGGACAAATTTCTGGAGGAAAAGTCCATCATGGGTTACTAGCCCTGATGGGTATGTGCTACCTCCTTATTATAGATGTGGGCCACTGTGAGATACAAGAGCTGGACTAGATGGGCCATTGACCTGATCCAGCGGGCTCTTCTTATGTTCTTATGTTCCTGTGTTCCAGCCACTCATACAGCCAACCAGCCACCCAGCCAGCACTCTACACTGCACAGCACAGGCTGAGGGAAGCAGCACAAAGATGTTAATGTATGAGTTATTTTTTCTAAACAGAAACCTCAGTATTCAGGTTAAATTGCCGTGTTGGCACTTTGCGATAAATAAGTGGGTTTTGAGTTGCAGTTTGGGCACTCGGTCTCTAAAAGGTTTGCCATCACTGGCCTAGAGTGTTCCTTGGTGGAAGGAGATGAAAGCCCCTTCCCCTTAGGATACGCCTGGCAGTGTTCCTGGCCCCACTGGATGCAGCACCAGAGAGTATAGGATTGGGCTGTCCAGCTCCTGAGCACACTCTCATGGGAAAGAAAAGTACCACCATAGTGAATTGGACTTACCGTACTTCAAAGTAAATGCGTTTAGGGCTGAGGTATCAACTACATGTTGAGGAACTGTAATGTACTTTTCCTAAACAGTGCACGCATTACTTCAGGCTAATGAATCGATCTTTAATAATATTACTGTCAAAATGTAATTTTAGAAGAGAGATGGGAGTGCCTTTCTCCCTCATCCATTAGTATTTTTCCTTGCTGAATGTTACTTAAGAACTTAGCAATCACACAGATGATAAGGGGTATTTAAAGGCATTAGTGCTGACAAATTTCTCTAATTTCTTTTCAGTATAAATCTCCTTAAGTGTCTAGTGTCTTAACACTTCAGAAGACTAAAAACCTTGCATTCTCAGACTTTAATAGAAAAATGTTAACATACTCACAATATAACACCCTCCATAGTTACTGCACATTGTACATGACCCCAAACGAACATTCTTTAATGTCACAGAAGCAATTTAAGATTTTCTATTAACCCAGGGCTTGTTTACATGATTACCTATCCTGAGAGTGAAGCCTTGAATTCACTTTAGCCTTGGGTGCCGTTTAAACATTCTCTTAGCCACATGGGAGTCATTTTTTTCATGTGCAGCTGCCATGTTGCTAGAATAGCATTTAAATTACCCAACTACATGGGTGCTAGCCAGTTGAGTGATTCCTGGCACCCTCTCCTAGCAGGGTGCCAGTACTGTAGTTGGGATCCACGTGACCCAGCCCACCTATCCTCTGTTTACTCTGACAATACACTGTTTTGATATTTCAGAATAGTCTTCCAACCGTATAAACTTAAAAACAATTTTTAAAAACAGACCTGGAATTACAGGTGGAGCCTGTTAATCTGCAGATTTTACATCTGCGTCCCCCAGAGCCCTGGGCTTGCCCATACCTCAGAATGCCTTATATGGCATAAAAGGGTCACTTCCAGTTTCCCTCAGGAAACTGTTTCCCTCAGGAAACTGGAAGTAGTGTTTTTTCCGGCCAAAACAACCTTTCTGAAGCTTGCTGAAGCTCTGCATCTGCCCGCTGCCTCTGCAGGCTTCAGAAAGCCCTCTGGAAGGAACCAGAGCACAACTCCAGTTCCCTTCAGAGGAGTTAAGGGACCAAAGATTGCGGATTTTATTATCTGTGATTTTTGGTATCCACCTGGGGGTCCGAGAACAGATCCCTGCAGATACAGATGCCCCACCTATACATAGATAAAACAATAAAAACATCTAAAACTGATATTTTAAAATGCATAATAAAAGAAGCTCATCCTTGCCTTAAAGACCTTACAGCAACTGATTCAGATCATACATTCAATTTTTGCACATTATTATATGATTCTTCAGGTCATCAGAATCTCCATGACAATCAGCCCTTGGTTCTTATTCTTTCTATAATTATGAGAGCTTTTATAGAGAAGAAGGTTGCCCTCTGTGTGACATGTCATTCCTTTCTTTGCACCTCCCACCCACACATTTGGGCAGTTCAAACATTACCCCAGCTGTATAGGAGATGCTCATGAAAAAGTAGTTTCTATATTACATTTAAAGGACCCTTTATTTAAAACGAAATCTGATGCTAAATTCATTTAAAAGCCGGCAACTACAGCTGTACAAGACAAGCAATCGGGTGGATCTACCTTTTCAACTATCTCCTCTATTCACCCAGAGACAATTTACCAAGAAACACAGACAGTACCTTGGGTAGGCTAAATGAGCTTCAGTTCACAATGAACACAGGGATCCAAGAGTAACAGCAAGACAGCAAGAAGGTAGGATAAAACACTCAGGGGAGCACAAAGTCTTGTTAACAAACACAAGACTTTGTGAGCGAAACAAACAACAAAATAACATTTCCCATTCCATTCCGCATCCATACTCTCAATAGGATTGTGTGTCTGATTGCATCAAGCTTATTTTTGTCCAGTGCTTCAACGCACAAATGTGTTCTCTGTACATTTCTAAAATACCAAGCAATAGGAATCTTGATACTACTGCATACGATCACACCAAATTTCTTTTTTTGTTGTGTTCTATCAAATGCACTTAAGGACATATGCATACCAGTAAGCAACACACAAAAATAATTTTGATCATATGTACAATCACCTCATGGATTGGGTTTTTGTGCATGTTTTGTCAATGTGCACAAAATACTGGGTAATATAGAGGGGAGAAATACTATATACCAGTAGTTCTCAAACTGTGGTTCTGGGACCCACCAGTGGATCACCCACCACTTACTGGTGGTTTGCAAAATTGACAGGGCAGATTAGGCTATGTGCATCAAGGGTCAGACAAGCTGCTACTTGAGTGGGAGGGAGCATTGTTGCGAATAACCATTATAGCCACATCCTTTGGCATTTATAAATTAGCCAGCAGCCTCCAGGGCCTCTAAAAAGTTTGAGAACCACTGCTGTACACCAATGAACTTTCATGTTACATGACGGTGTGTGAAGGAGCCACACTGTTGTGACAACACAAGAAGTCAATTTAAGAAGGCCTTCTGGGAGGGGGGGAATGAAGATGTGCCTATGGTTGCATAAAGGTTGTGCATATCAGACTTGAACTAGGAAGACCAAAGTTCAAATCCTCAGGTTCACTGTACCACTAAGAAAGCAACTTACTGTCTCTCAATCTAACCTCTTCTGCAAGATTGTTGAAAGACAAAAATGTCCACGTTACTGGACCATGGCCAGAACAGACAAAACAAACAACAACTACAGAAATGTACAAAGGGCAATGCATTAAGCTAACTTCTTTTGCCAGCACTGTGTAGGGAATTTTAAATTGATGATTTGATATTTAACAAGATGCAGAGAGTTTGCACATGGTTAGTCAATAGTAGAGTACTTTACATAAATGCTTTACAAATGGTGACAGTAATTACAATTCCAGCAAATGGTTATTATCTGTCTGTTCTAAATTTTCCAGACTTAAGTAGAAATTTCATGCACACTGAGTACATTTGCACTAGTTCAATTCATGCTTTTATTTTTCCAAAATGGTTTTATAAGGTAAGGATAATATTAATTCCAAATTACTATTCAAATGTTAAATGAATGCATATATCACAAGTTACATTTTTTTTAAAGTGAGACTGCACTGTAAGCAAATTCAGTGTTAGCATAATCCCTCGAGGAAATTTATTCCACCAATTTATTATTTGCATTTTTTTTTACAAAGCTTTCATTTGATGTAATCTGTGCATTGATGTTTTCTCAATGTATTCGCATACATTTTAACACTTCCGCTTTGCCGCTTTGCCTTTTTTAAAGTTTCAAATGTTTTTATTCATTTTACAAAGGATTCGTTCTGATCCAGAGTGTACAAAACTCACAGTCTTGGTGAGTTTGAAAGTATTACCCAAATTGTATTGTACAACTAAAATAGGAATGGATGGTGTGCTGCTGTCAAACTGACTTCAAATAAGAAATTTGGCAGCAAAATTCAGAAGGCTGTAGTGAGGTGCTGTATATGGAATCAAACTGCTTCTTTTATGCCTAGACCTAGGAAGTAGGCAGATCTGGAGCCAACCACCACAGAGGATAAGGTGGGGGGTGAGAGGGGGGAGAGGGCGAAACAGATTGGAGAAGGGCAAAATGACATGGTGATGAGGAGGGTGGAATGGGGTGGTGATTGGGTCTGGGAAGGGGGTGGTTTCAGTGGCAGTGGCCAAATCTTAACCCCATTCCCCGACCTGATCCCGCAGTACAGGTCCACATGGACCTGCAGTGGCCCAAGTAAGGGAATGATTGCTATCTGAATGAGACGTCTGCAACTGCCCTCCACATGATGCAGGATAGCCATTTTGGTGCCACGGCATTGGTGGGGTGGGGGGAGAATATGATTGGTTTCTCAGAAACCAAGACTGTGGTCTGCAAATAGCATCAATGTCAGGGCAGGTGGCTTAGGCTGCAATCCTACACACACTTTCCTGGGAGTAAGTCCTATAGAACACAATGGGACTTGCTTCTGAGTAGACAGGCATAGGATTGTGCCCTTAGTCTAACAATCCCCTTGTATACTGGGCAACATCTGTTGTTCCTGTGATTGGCTACTGCAATTACTCTGCTCAGACACTAGGAACAAGAAGTATCCAAGGGTATTTGGCTCATGGCTGAGAGCTATTGAAAACGTTAAGTAGAAGGGTTGTTCCAAAATTCCTCTCATCCAAAAAACTCCCTGGATTTTATTTTCTGTAAATCAGCCACAAGATTAGGCAGGATTCAAACACTCCACATAGCTGCAAGGAAAGCACACCAGGTCGGCCAGATCAGATAACATGTATTATCCAATTTGGATCAACAAAGAGATGGAATGGAGAAAATCTGCTCACCCCTAGTAAGACCAGTGCAACAGCAGCAGTGGATATTGCATGGAACTCTGATGTTTGCCAGGCTTAAATTGCCTGGGTGAGTTGCTAAGAAAAGGAGGGGCCAAGTTATCAATGATTCCGTAATGGTTATAATATCAAAAACTATAATCTGAAATCACTTACTTCAGAGTGTTTCAGTGCTGGAGGTGGAGTCAGCTGCAATAACCTTACACAAGTATCCTGCACCTTTCGGGGGCAACATCCTTAGTGAGTTAGCCAGATGAAATGCAAAGGTTTCCCCCTCCTACTCTTCCAGTAAAGCTCTCTTTGGTATGCAACTCAATAATCTCAGGCTGTGTTCATTTTCTCAAATAGGAGGAAGTGCCATTTCTAGAACGCCTTAAGCATGCTTTTAGCATGGTTCATTTTTAGAAATGACAAAATGGCATCCAGTTATACAGAAGTCATTGAAATCAAATGCATGGAGTTTGCCATATTGTAACCATAAGGTATGGAGGCCATTATGCTTCTGCCAGCAGAAATAAATGCATGGAGGTGGCTGTCTTTTCTAGCTCCAAGTTCACAATTCAAATTGCTAGTGTGGCGAGCATGCTAGAATATGAAAAAAACACAACCCGAGTGTGTGGGAAGGAGAAAAAAGAAGAGCTCTCTATCATTTCTAGCACTAGAACCTTCTTAACATTTTTATACATCTTTTAGTTTTTTACAGGCTTCATTTTTCGGTGACTTGCTCTTTTATTCTGTCTTTTAATCTGACTACTGTTTTTATGGCCGCTGTAATGTGTTTTTAAATGTTTTTATCTGCTATGTATTAATGTTTTTAAAATCTGTTTTTTTTAATATGTTGTTAGCCGCCCTGGGTCCCGTTAGGGAGAAGGGCGGGATAAAAATAAAGTTTTATTATTATTATTATTATTATTATTAGAATCTAAAAAATGAATACAGCTTCAGCCTATCCTTCCTTCCTTCCCCTTCTCCCCAGGGCCCCTCTCCAGCTAGATAGCAAACATGGAGGACCTCCCTCTTTCCCTCCCTATCCAAATATGGTGTTCTCCAAAATAATTTCCTTTTCTTTATCACCCCATGCTTTGATCTCCATAAGTGTCCCAAACCCTGCTGGATAACCAACTTTGCTAACATTCCGCTGACACCCAAGTGCAGGAATGGCAGACTTAAGCAGTGGATCACATCCCCCAATATATTTCTTGGGGAACCATAATTGCATTTGGTCCTTTCCTGTCACTTACTCTGAGAAATGGTTTCAACTCGTCATTCGTACTCGTGATAGCTGTTGCAATGCTAAGTTGTCATGACACAAAGCTGTGCACCGCAGAAGAGTACGTCAGGCCTGTTATTGGAATTAGGGAGATAAACCATCTTTCTCCTAAAATTAAAAGCTAAATCCCCATTGACCTCATCACAGTTGGCTTTCCTGCAACCTGCTATGCAAAGTGTACTTAAATATTCATGCAGTGAAAAATCTTACTAAGCGCCTGGAAATAAATCCCCACAATAACAGCAATTTGGGGCATTATGCTGGCATAAATCTGCAGAAAGCTTCTGAAAAGTAATAAGCACAGTTTTCTACTAAACTAGCATTTCAGAGCCCAGGAGCTAGAAGTATTGATGAGCAGTTGGCTTGCTTAGTTTGTACAGTTGGGTTGTGCAGAGTTCATCCTCTTTGGCTTAGCAGTTCTGATAGCCCAGAAGAGACTATGATTAGGCAGCTGAGGGAAAGCATAGAATTTGAACTTGAAAATCAATGAGTAGCTCTTAAAAAAAAACAAAAAAATAGATAAAGTAGTGGCTGCAGGGCATGCATTTTCAAACAGCCCATATGCACAGATTGATTTAGTTGTTCTGAAGCCATCTAGTGAGCAGTCATTAGTTACAGACCAGGAGACAACACTTGATGCGTATGTATCTGATATAGTATGCTACGTAATATAGAGAGTGCTGGGGGTCCTAAGGAGAAGCCCTGCACTGGGTCATCCATGATGCCTCCTACCCATCCCTTGAAGGTGCACTGGATGATACAGTTAGGGTGGCGTAGTGGTTTGGGAGGTAGACCTAGACCTGGAAGATCCAGGTTCAAATCCCCCCTCAGCCAAGAAGCTTCCTGCGTGACTTTGGGCCAGTCACTTTCTCTCAGCCTCACCTACCTCACAGGGTTGTTGTGAGGACAAAAGCAGGGGAGCAGCTGGGTACACCGCCCTGAGCTCTTTGAAGAATGGGCGGTATAAAAATATGGAAAATAAAATAAATAAATAAATAAATAAATAATACAGAAGGTTCAGATGAGACTCTGTCCATAATTTTTGAGAACTCTTTGAGAAACAGGGAAGCACTAGAAGGTTGGAGGCCAGCAAATGCCCCTACATTCAAGAAAGGGAAAAAGGAAGATCCAGGCAACTACCACCAAGTTAGCTTGATGTCAATACCTGAAAAAGTGCTGGAGAAAAAAAATTAAGTGTAATCAATCAAGGCTTGTAATCAATCAAGGCTAATGGAGACTCTGATGGACACCTGAGCTTCATTTGACCTTGATGGAACTTTGAATGGACAAGGGGCTAACAAGGTAGCTCACAGCTGAGCTGCATTTGGACAACGGGACATACAGGAATAAAAGGCAGCTTCAGAAGGAGCAAAGCCCAACAGTACCCCGGACCCAGACCTACAGGACCCCAGACCTATGGGACATGGACGGACCAGGACCTACAGGAGAAGGGGACTGCCAGGACTCTGCTAGAGAGGCTACAGAGGAGGGACTCTGCTGCAGAAAATTAGACTGGGAAGACTGGACTGTGCTTTGGACACTGGACTTGGACTGGAGGCTTCCGACCTTTACCCACTAAGTTAAGTGGAGTTTTGGGGAGGGGAAAACCTCTGGACAAGAGAAACTGCAGGAAGTGTCTGTGTTTATAGCAATAAATTTGTTTAATTGCTATAGGTAAGGAGTTCTGTGTTCCTTCCTTTGCACACCACAGCTGTTGTTACTAGAAATAAGGACGTGTTAATTAGCCAAAAAGTGGGCATTGGGAGAGGGAACATTTCTGGGATGGGACAGGGTGGTCTCTGAATAATAGCAAATTTGTGACTTTCAAAAATTTGGGATCTGTAAATAGATCCAGAACATGGAAAGCACAATAAAGTTGCAAGGTAATAACAAGTTGCATTTAATTCAGTGGGATTTACACCTGAGGAATCATCCAAGGATAGGGCTACAAGATGCTTTTTCTCTGAATTAATCAGTGTGCTTCAATAGCTAGTTCCTACTTGTGAACTAAAGGATTGTTTCAATACCTGAGGTAATCCTGTTTATCTTTTCAAATATACTGTCAAGCTGGTAACAATTCTGTGGAAAGTGGGCTCAAATTTCTCTTTTAACGATGTTCGATGGCTTTAAAAAAAACAAGTAATGGAAGGAAATTAAGGGCCAATTATTACACTTGTACTCCTTTTGAGATCATTCCTGATTAACATTCATCCTGCAAAGTATATTTTATCACTGAAAGCATCTGGACATAACTTCAAATAAGAACTGAAGATCTGATGTTGCCAGAAATCATATTCAAGGTTTGTTCAAAGGTTGATTGTCTGCTACATCTCACTGAGGAAGTGAGACTGCAAAAGCTGACTGATGCTGCCTTGGGTCTGCTGCCTCTGAGCCACAAAAAACCCCAAACCCTTACTGCAGGGCTTTTCAAACTGGGGCATCGTGATGCCCCAGCCTGTGAGCCCTGGCCTCTGCCCCCTTAAGGGGTGGAGGCAGCCTGGAGGCAGGGAGGTGGCAGTGGCACAATTACCCGGATAGCCCAGGGGGGCTGCAGGGGCATGGGTGCACTTACCCAAGCCTCCTGCAGCCTCCCCAGGCTGTGGGGAGCCCGGCGTGACCTGCAGCAGGGCTTCCCGCAGCAGTGAAAGCAAATGCACCCAAGCCCCTGCAGCCCCCTGGGCAGCGCGATCCAGGGGATCACGCTGCTGCCTTCCCCCTGCCCCTGCTATCTCCCCTCCACCTACACAAGTACTTAGTGGCTCTCAAACTCTCCCAGAGAGTTTGAGAACCACTGCCTTACTATGTTCCTCGTGTACTTTTGTCAGACTCAGAAGTGCAGGACATCCAGGTTTGATAACAGTACCCAAGGACTGTGGTAAGGGGGGGAATGATCTGCTTCACACTCAAGTGAGATGATTGTGGCTTGTATCAGTGGAGGGTTGTAGGGAGGAAGCAGTGGCAGCAATGATGAAACTAAGGGGAGCAGAGAGGTATATTGCCCTGCGTACCACAACTTGAGGTAGTGCTAACCCGCACACCCAACAGCAGATCCTGAGGTGGAGCCAGAGTCTCAGAAGGTCTCCTGAAGCCCTTAGAAAGGCTCTTCTGGTTTTCACAAAAAACAAGAGGCCTTTTGAGGTGCAGGGAGGCCACATGCAACCTCACTGTACACATTCTCCATGTGCCACAGACCACCTCCCAGAAGCAACCAGATACAACAAGGGAGTGTTAAATTTGATTTTCTTTATTGGGGCTGTTAAAAAAATTTTCTGACCCTGGGTACGAGATGCCTTAGCTATGCCATTGGGTGGTGGCAGCAATGACAGACTCAGGGTGAAAGGCACCCTGAATTCATTGCCTACTCGGGTCCTTTGCAATCCATTCCTCATGCAACATGCGTCAGACTGGCCCTGGCTCCCACCTTCAGATATGTGCTGTGTGTCTTTTGCTTTTTAAAGCCCAAATCTAGAGGCAGTGATGCACACATCTTGAGTAGGACATCTCAGGAGACAGTGATGCAGACTTTGAGCAAAAAAAGCTACCCAGTTTGAGCAAACAAGTTACCCAGTTTGAGCAAAAAAAAAAAAAAAAGACCTACCCAAGTAGTATGATTGGAGGGATTTTTTTTTAAAACTCTGCCTTGATCAAGAAAAATGTGTTACATTCTCGGGAAGCACAAAATCAGAAAGTGGGAATTTATTTACCTGAAATGAAAAACAGATTGTAGACTTCAGGGATATATCCATTTGGAAGACAAACAAACTGTAGAGTCGACATTGGGCACTTGGGTATAAGAAGAGAGAATTTATCTTTAGTTTCGAGATATAATTCAATCAAAGTGTCTTCCTTGCAGGGCTTTTTATGTCCTGGCATGATTCCCACATGAGTTCAATTTTATTGGCCGACAAGAGCCAGCTCAGAAAACAGCAACAAAATAGTTCATGGGAGTGGGGCAAAGCAACAGTGAAGACACACCAGTGTCACTGTCCTCATATTAACTACTCTGGCAGAGAATTCTGAAGGAGCAGTCAGGTGAAATGGCTTGTATCCCAATCCTAAGTACACTTGGAAGTTTTGCTTCTTCATTTCATATACTGTCTGTCAGACCAAGGTCTCCAAAAGCAATTTGCATGGTATAAAAAATAATAATAATCAGGCTTTGGACTATGGCTAGTAGTAGATACTAAAGCTGGAGCCAGCTTGATGTAAACAGTCTCCAAAAAAAGGCCACCAGAAGGAATTAGGTGATAGTTGTGGAAGGTGTGACAGTTGCATAAAGTGGGCTTTCCCCTCCATTGGGCCACAGAGATAAGAGTGCCGCTGGTGTTGTCTCTTCATCTTTGCAGTAAGGACCAGTGGGGATGAGATGGCATCAGTCCATTCCCCAACCTTTCCCCAGTTTAAAAAAAAAAATTATTACTTTTAAATAAAAAGTTTTATGTATGTACTTCAAAAGGATTTATTCCAAAATAAATATACTCAGGACTGAAAGAGGGCAAAATTGTACTAAAACGGGAGGAGAAATCTTGAGCTATAAATTAATAAATGTAACAAGTTCACATAATTGCAGGACAACATTTCTAGGGGGTCAGGGCTATTGTCAGGCGTTGGCCACTGACTGACCCCAGAAGCCCCCACCAATGCTGCAAGCAGCATCAGTGTGAATCGTTTAATACAGCCATTTATGCTGCCACTTTCTCCCACTGCCACCATCTGCAACTAGACTTCCTCAAAGGCCCTCTCCATCATGCAAGGGCCTCTCCCTTATGTTTTGTGGGGGGTGGGAAAGGAAGCTCTTGGAGGCTGCACTGATGTGGTGATGGCACTGGAGGAGGAAGAGAGTTCTCCATCGCTCTGTTCTTCCCCAACCTGCTCAGAATGGAGAAGGAGAACACAGTGAACTCAGGATGTAGTCCTCGCTCGGCACCACAGTACAAGTCAATGAATTCTTGTCTCACAAAGCTTATTTCAGACATACATTTACAATGTGAGAATGACAGCTTTAAATTTGTTTTCTAAATTGAGGAGCCAAAAAAAAATTGCCATGGCAATATCGTCTAAAAATGTTCCATTTGGTATTCTGCAGTACCCAAGCAAAAGCAAAGATTTCTTTGTTAAAAATACATGTCAAGAAAAGTGTGATAGACATTACCTCAAACAGCTCATTCCAATCCTCAATTGCAATAATCATGACTCCCTTCCCTGTCGAGACTTCCAGTTTTGTGTGTTTATTTTTAAAGCTGAGTGCTTGGCACAGGGTAGGGAATCTGCGATATACATTCTGCTGCCGAACAGTCTCTCTGCCTGAATTGGCCAAGATAGCCTTGGGCATGATGTTGGAAGTCCCTGAGGGCTTTTGGTGCAGGACACGTTTAATGTCCGCAAAAAGGTACCATCACTAGGGCTGTTCAGGACTTCATGGATGCTGCCCATGACACTCAGTATTAATTGAAGCATACTCATAACAGCCACACATTTCAATGGGGCATGAATATTGTGGCACAAGGTAGAGCTCATCATTGCTGACCTGTCTCTGGCATATCCACCCTCTCAACGTGCAGACATAATGGCCAATGGGGCCTGGCAGAGCACTCGGGGAACTGGGTGCCTCCCAAGTGTGGTTATGCCAACCTTCCTTGCCTGACACGGGATAGTGCAGTAGCTGTTCTCTCTATGGATTATTTTAACAGCAGCAGTAGGGAATAGGACTGGGTTGTTGTAGGGTTTCTGGGAAGACACATGTCACTTTTACAGGGAGAAAACAATTACTGCATTATCTATTATTCAGTATCAGCCACAGCAGTATGAACTCGTTAAGCTAACAAAAACAAACAAACAAACAAAAACAGAAGAAGCAAAAAGAGGAGGAGGAGCCCTGCTGGTTCATATCAAGGGTTTATGTAGTCCAGCACCTTGTTTTCTGCAGTGGCCAATCAGATGGTTGTGGGAAGCTCAGGAACTGAAGATGAAACGTTACCCTCCCACCGTTGCTCCCTGCATTCCAAGTTGTAAGTAACCATTTCTGCATCAGCCATCTCTGTCATTTGTGTGTCATTTTCCCCTCACCAGCTCTTATTCTGTTTGACTTGCCATAAATGGTGTAGAAAAGAAACCCACTGTGTTGATAATGGAACCCCATTAAGCTGTCGTTAGGAGAAACAGTAATCCTTCCACTCAAGAATCTAAGATGCCAAATCCTTTAAAAAAAAAAAAAAGCAGGCCATTAAGCTCTTCCTGAACAGAATGAACCATTTATAGGAGTATGACACTGAAATCATTTCTAAGGATTGTAAAGATGGAGTCGGAAACAAAACACCTCATGAAGCACAGGATACAAACAAGGCTGCGCTCCTGGAATGATGTGCAAGGTCCAGAATTCTAATGACAGAAGCAGAGAAAAGAATTCAATAGTATGATATTCTACAAGGAAGCTGGAGGATCCAGCAGCTGCGGCATGCTGCCAGCATACGATCTACTCCTGTAATATGGATGGAATAATCATTGCCAAAAAAAACCCCAAAAAACAAAAACACGGAAAACCAACACACACACCCCAGCTGTACAACTGCATATTTAGATGCAGACAAGCCTAAGTGCATCCTGAGGACATGGCACATGGGAATGGAGACTGATTAAGATGACAATTTATACAGCATATTGGTGCTGAGAACAGGCAGAGAAGTGTTAGTAGATAAGAAGGTAATGAGGGCTAAAGGGTTCCTGACGTGAAAAAGGCTCCTAATGACACCGCTAGTGAACAATGAGAGAAATACATTAATTTTCAACAGCTGTTGAGATGCGATATAAATCAGGCAGGGAGATGTCAGGAATAAAAAAAAAAAGTTAATTAATCTGCATATCAAAGGAAGATACTGAGGAAAAAATGCTCCTGATTTCTGAAGTGCCAACCCATGCCTTCTCATTGCTTGTTACATATGCATGTGACATATTTTAATTCTTGTATTTGATTTCAGAAACAACTGGGTTATATTGTCCCTTCATTTGACATACTGATCATTGATAAGCTGAAAAGAACTAGAACAGGGACAATGTCCCGGGATGCACAGAAATTCAATAAGAAATTTCCTTGGTTTCTGCCTTCCTTGATCCAGCTGCAGTCATGCACCAAAATGTTGAAAAAATGAATTTGAAACAAATTTCAGGGTGCCCTCACCCTTCCTGGGAGAAAGATCTAAGAATTTTCAAGGAAAGTCAAATGACTTTCTGCAACATGAGTGTCATTTCTCAGGGCTCTGCACATCTCTACTATAGGATGAACATTTTGATGTATATCCAAGTACACAGTCCCATTCCATCCCACCCCAAATGGTCAACTAAGCAGACTAGAGCAGGTGAGGATGACCGAACCTACATATGTATGTTATGTACCCTCTTTCTTCATCACACTTGCTGCCTTGTGAACTTTTACATCTTTTCACAAAGGCACGTGAAACAACCTCTCCTCCCAACCCAAGAGTTGGTGTAGCCTAGTAGCTAAGAGACTGAACTGCAAATTAGGATTCTCTGGTTTGAATCTTGTTTTCACTATGAAGTTCTCAGGTGGACTTAAACAAGGCACTCCCTCTCAGCTTTGGATCTCTAACTGCAATCTGGGGGTGGTAATGCATATGGTTGGACCTTGATATCTGTGAGGGATTCATTCCTGGACCCCTATGGAACCTGTGGATAAACAAATTCACAGGTCCTGGTCCATAGGACTTCTGGATGCAACCAGGGATGTTTTCCGGTCACCATTGGGAGGTGGTACCAAGGCCCACAGAAGTGACTATGGGCCTCAGAAAGGTGGTGCCAGAGGTGTCTTCCGAAAAACTGGAAATGCCTTTCTGAAGCCCACAGAGGCCGCATGTAGCCTCTGCAGAAAGGCTCCCGGATGTGACCGTAGAACATCTATACTAGTGTCTGAGAGCTCAGGTCCAGGCTCCATTGTGGGTTCCAAACCGGCAGTTAGTTAAAACCACGGTCCTGAATCAGCATATAGAGAGGCAAGACCTGTTCTTACCTTACAGAATTTAAAAAACAAACAAACCATCAAGATAATACATTAAGCACTTTCCACACTTTATTATTATAATTAATAATTTTTATTGTTATTATTGACCCATAGTGGCTGCTTGATCCCCTTAACTGAGAAGACCCTCAGCAGCCAAAATTCCCCCATAGGATGCAGCATAGCACGTACTGCTGCACTAGTGCTGGGAAATTTAGAAGACTGTTTGACTTATCTCGGCCATGCGGTATCTTAAAATGATTATGGATATATTACTTGTCTAGACATATATGAATCTGCATACAATTGCCCTAAAAGAGCTTCATTGCAGGATCACTGTGAAATTCTCAGTGGAACACTCTCTTGCCTTAATATAGCCAGCCCATGCACCAACTGGATTGTCCTCCTCTTAATGTGAAGTGGCTTTGTAATCCTGACATCTAATTCGAGAATTTTTCCATTACCTATGTTATGTATTGCCAGTATGTTTTCAAATTCTTCATTCAAACTGGGACTAACGATACTAAGAGCGGAAAACTGAAACCCAAGTTCTCTACACAGTGCTTACAAGTTCTTTCTTGAGAGAGGAGAGATAATGAATCTAGGCATGAGACATGTTATGAAATATTTTATGTTCACCTGCAATATGGGACAAATTTAAACCAAAGAATTATACAAAACTGACACTATATTAAATTGTTGAAGTTCTGAAAAATCATATTACTGTTAAAGCAAAACACTCATTGAATTAGATTACTCCCACTCTCTCTCTTAATTGCATCGAGATATGCAAAACAGATTTATAGCTAGTGGCCTAAACACGTAACAGTACTTTAAAGTTAATTACAAAATACCATTATAATTTTCTCAAGATGGAATTGCTGCTCTTAATGTTACAAATCTAAAGCAGTCTCTAAAATTTATCTGAACTATATTTTTAGTGACTATTGTTCCTACTAAATCATTGCATCACTGGATATGAAACATAATTCTTTTTTTGCTCATCTATGGGAGTATTGTGGTGTCAGGAGAATGCAGATTGCACATACAGTGTTGCTGAGCTTCAGTGTCAGCCAAGTTTTAAACGCTTTTCGTTTTACATTACAAGGTGTCAGAAAGACAATAGTCTTGGTACAGTCTGGCAAAGCAACAGCATAAAAATAGATTAATAGTCAATTAAAAGGTACTTAGGAGCACCTGACTGCTGCTTAATTTGTACCACTTTGAGGAGAAAACACGTTACTTAAAGCACTTAGCAAACTGAAAATCCTGAAAGAAGAATACAGAGAGGCAAACGATATAAAATACTGTGCAGGATAATAACATTTTTTTAAAAAAACTGACAAATAAAGAGTGGCAGCCAGAAGTATCTCTCACCACAGAAATGCCCTTACGTACATGGAAGGATAATGAGAAGATAGTTATGAGGCAAAAGTTACCTTTGCTCCAAAGCACGTCTTGTGACAGTGGAAGATAATATGAGATATGTTGCACAACACACTGCACAACCTTTTTGTATATGTTGCACAAGGTGAAAGGTTCCTGTTCTGTTAGTGGTGAGGTAACATGGTAGAGGACTGCTGTACCTAAAGCAGGGGCGTCAAACAGAAGGCCCGCAGGCAATATCTGGTCCATGGAAGCTCTTCATGATATAGCTGCAAAGATCTGCACTACCAAGTTTTGGAGGCCTCCAATACTGTTCCAAGTTCTCACCAGACTTCAGAACCTAAGATCCTGAGGAATCTTGCTTCTTCTTTTTTTTTTTAAAGAATAGAAAGACAACTTAAAAAAAATAATATTATGGCCACACCATTCATTTAATAGTCCAGATTAAGGGGTTGAATTTATAAAACTTCAAGGTCACATAAGTAGTAAGCTATATACTATTAGTTCCTTGTTGCATCAAACATCACAGAGTAGAATTTGCCTTCTTTCAGCCATCATCAAGTTGCTAACTTGTAGCTACTTTACAGCTGATCAAGATTTTTGCATATTTTCTCCTCTGTCATTTGAAGCTAATGAGTTCACAGGTGAGAACAAAGTGCTTATTTCGGGTCACTTCCTGCTTAATTTCATCACTTCTGACCCTCAGCAGATGCCATGAATGCTGTTTGGCCCACTATATGAAATGAGCTTTTCACCCTTGAACGAAAGCTTCTTCTGTAAGCATCACTGTGGATGCTACCCAATGCACTGTAGTCATGCTTAAGGCTAGTAAACTAATGATCCCTGAAGGATAGTTCCTACCCTACAAACTGTAAAGCCAGTACAGTACAGTAAAGCCATTGCTTCAACAGAGGTATCCATACATAAACATCCATACATAAACATTTTTGCAGAAGTCAAATATTTGCAGAAATATGAAGACCACCAGGAACAAGGAACCATGGATCAACAGACAGCCAGTTTTTGATGCAAAGTCATATCTGAATGGCACAACTTAGACTGGACCCACATGTGTTTCTACTATGTGCAGATTAAGCTCTAGCAACTATAGTTAGAAGAATGGCTGACCCATCAAAGAACTGTAAAATGCAAGACTGACTGAGATAAATGAAGCTGTGGTACATTTTCAAAGTGCATATTGCAAAACGATGACCCCTACCTTTTGCGTGGCTTCTGTCACCAGATCCCTGACATCCATCTTCATCATCACAGTCTCCACTAGTCTCCACCTCTTCATTTGTTCCATCCCCACTTCCACCCACCCTACTGAACCACCTTTCGGATTTAGAATTTGTCTTCTCCATCTCCATCTGCAATGCAAAACAAAACAAAACAAAAAAGTTGGTGATGATTTGAATGTATTGCTGCAATTCAAAATGTAAAGGTTTATTAATTAAATTATTAAAGCAGAGTTATGGCCTCATCATATCATTGATCCATTTTTCCATTAGAAGCCAAAGTCTTGCAATTTCATATCAACCAATTAAAAACACCACAGAATTACCCCATGGTAGACAGAGTGTTATTCAACAGCCCATAACTGAGGCCCAAGTCAGTTTAGCTTCCTGGACACACATCTGGGGCAGTGAAATCTCACCTCTCTTTCTTCCCTTCTTCATCTTGAGCCTTTTATTATCTCTTTCACCACTAATACATTTCTTTACTGTCTGCTTCTCTGGCTCCCGGCAGTGTCAGTTGGCCTCCAACCAACATGCTTCCAAGTTTTGAAGCAATTAAGGCCAGCCAGCATTGTCTACCAATAGGTTCCTCTTCTTTCCCACGTTCCAGAAACCAGGAAGCATATTAGCCAGGGCTGATATGAGAACTGTCCATGCATTAAAATGTACCAAGGTACATTTCGATACTTGGTTACAAACGTAAACCTCAGTGTGGAAATAATTGTTCATATATTCCATCCAATAAAAGGTAATAATAATAATTATTATTATTATTATAAAAGGTATACTTTGTGTACAATGTACACAGACTGTTGACCTGCAAAAATGAACCCAGGTAGAGCCATCCACACAATGCGTAACTGGGTACAGACATTCTGTAGCTGGGTACAGCCAAATGTGCGAACAGGTGACAATGTAACAGAATTGGTTACGTTGATTGCATTTGTCAGGTTTTTGGCACCCCAGGTTTGAGATTGTTATTAGCCAGGATGTGGCAGGAGGTCCTGATATCTGGGCCTGGTGTGAAGCAACCAGCAAGGCAGCACAGCTGGTGCAATCAACTGTGCCTGCTGCAGGTGGGAGTCACGTGACTTGGGGAGAGATGAGTACTGAGTCACGTAGGTTATGGAGGAATGGTGCAATGCACCACTGGACAGCCAATCAGAGTGGGTCACAAGACCGTCTTGTGACGATGAGGTCGCCCTACTCTGACTGGCTGGCCCCAGTATATATGGGGCAAGCATAGACTCCTGGGTGTGGGTTGTTGTGGGGTTTCTGCGTGCTGTGCTGCTGGTTTGTGTACTGATTTGGACTGCCGTCTCTTGACTGTGACCTGCTGTATCCCTGCCTTCTGGACCGTTTGACTGACTGCTCTTCTGCCTGCTCCTTTTACCAATACAAGCTTCTGCAACAAACAAGCCTGCGTCTGCTTCTTTGGCTCTGTTTGGGATTGCCTGCTTCTTGTGCTGTCTCCCTACGCTCCTGTGCCACTTTGCTATCGGGAAAGCAAGGGCTATCCTCCCCTGCTGACCTGCTGATCTCCAATGCTGACCTGACAGCATTGATTTTTTTTTACTTAGAGCCCAATCCTATCCAACTTTCCAGTGCTGATGTGACATCATAAAGCAAATTAAAATAAATAATTATAGTAAAACAATTAATTAAATAAGGGGAAGCCAGCGCTGTTCCACCAAATGAATTTTCTCTGTATCCTGCCTGCAATAAAACCCCCTGTCCCAAAAAAAGAATCAGTAAGATGTTCAACCCTACCCAGTACCCAGTTCAATTTAAGTACTTTTATTTCAAACATATCACTATCAGGACCCACCTGGTTTTGCAAGACTAAACTGAAAAAAATTCACCTTACCAGTTCAACCCTCTGTTTCATTCTTTTTAGGGGGGGGGGGGGCTGACCTCTGGAGCATTTGTTGAGCTTCAGTTTCATCAGATCAAGACCATTCTGGTGGTCTCACATTTCCCTTTGCCTGACCTGCTCAGGAGCAAAGGCACATTTGCTTACTCATGAGTAAACACGACCGTGTGGCTTAGTTTCACTTTCCATAGGCTCAATATATTTACCAGCTTGGAGGGAGGGACCTCCTTCTCGAATGTTTTTGGGGGGCTATATTCAGTGGATCAGGACCATTCTGGTGTCGTTGGATTTCTCTTAGCCTGCCCTTTCTGATGGACTAAGGCAAGTTCACCTACTCACGAGTAAACACGCAATATGGCTCAGTTTCACTTTCCGTAGGGTTCCATGCATTTTTTGTTTTCTGGTTTTTTGCCAATAACTTTTGGTAGAAAGGAGATATTTCACTCTGGTTTTTTCACTGCATTCTGCTGTAACTTCTGCACCCAACAGTATATAACACGATCGTATTACTCCTAACCACCGCGTCACCCCCCAGTGTGCATTACTCCCCCTTGCGTGTCACCTGGTGCAGCCTGCACCTCCCACACCCCCCTAGTGACATCACTGGTTGACATTGGTAGCACAAAGAAAAATGGCTGAAAGCAAAAATATTGCTGTAACACAGAACAAGACACAAGCAGCTTGGAGAGCATCAGAACCAAGCAATATGTACCTAAGGCTATGAGAAGAACTAGATAAACTTTAAGGAAAAGTCAGAAGTTCCTATACCAGCAAAAGGCCAAAAAAGCCAGTTGTTACTGGATAGACAGAAAGCCTAAAGCAGTGGTTCTCAAACTTTCCTGGAGTTTTACTCCCAAGTGAAGTCTTTGTGAAGATAACAAAGTGAAGATAAGTGAAGATAACAAAGTGAAGATAAGTGAAGATAACATCCGCAGGTGGCCAGTTCGAGGCCACCGGCACCGTGAATGGTGAGACCTTGAAGTAGCTGACAAGCTGAGCCGAGTTATTCCACCTGCTCTTCGGTGTGAGCGAAGAAGTGTCTTGGCTGCCCTCCATGTGAGAGATGAAGGAGCTGCTTGTCAGCTTGCGTGGGAGGAAATCAGAGGCCAGAATGTGATACCAGAACAAAAAGATCCATCTGAAATGTTGTGGTTCTTGAAGTATAGAACCTTTCTTAGATTGTAAAAATCCCTATGGGGATTTAGAACAGCCTGCCCATGTAAACCGCCTTGAATAAAGTCAGAGGAGAAATCTGACAACCAAGAAAGGCGGTATATAAATACATGTATTATTATTATTATTTGTGGGGGATGGAGCGAGGGTGTGGCGGAAGTTAACGGTGTAGAAGGGAGGTGCTCTTATTTACAGATGGGTGCATGGACATTGCAGGAGGTGCAAGGAGCCCCGCACAGCCCTTCCGCAGGGTTCCCCGATGCTTAGAATGCTGAAAAAACGCAAGCACAAAACACTTGAAAGCCTGATTTGGTGCATCTGTTCTGGTGATGGGGCATATAGTACAAATTCAGAAAGAAGATCAATTTTTCCCATAAGGACAGATTTCATTTTTTTTCTTGCTCTCTATTGGAAAAGGAACTGCTTCGTCACCAATTCAGCATGTACTGTCTACAAAACTGTTGACAAGTGGCTTTTATCACAACCCATTAGCTTTACAAATTGCTCTAGTAACTGGATTATGGGGTGAACAGTGGAAGAAGAGTACAATGTATGTCTTGTACTCACAACAGTCACACAATGGAGAAGGTAGGTGGCAGGATTTGATGCATACTAACTCCTTTGACGTTTTATGTGCATTACACATCATTCAATGAGTCACTGCAAATCTCTATGGGAGGTGACAAAAAAGCATCAACAAATGTTCCTTTCTTTTCGAGAGAAAAAAATGGGTCATTCAGCCCCATTTTGGAAAGGTCACTGTCACACTTTTCACAGATTATTTCTTTGATGGGTGTGGTAAGTGTAAATGAGACAATATTGAATTGAATTGTCATTCAATTTTATTTTTAAACAAGAAGCTGGATGTTCATCATTGCTGTTATTCACAGTCTGAAAGCCTGAGATCATGCCGCCACAGCACAGCACACTGGTTTTTCAAAAATCTTTCTATATATAACTAAAGACGGCTCTGTTGTCTCAGATTTCTATTGTGTTTGGGCTGTATGAGAATTATACAGCTTCTACTAAATGTCTGTCAAGTAAAATCAGAAATGGTTTTCTCTCTTTGAAAGGTTCATCTTAACAGCTATGACATCATTTCTGTACCTGTGGCTCAGCTTGACTTTGGTCCAAGCTGAATGACATCCATAGTATGGCTCTATCCGTGTTCATTCAGATGTAAGTCTGCCAAGTTCAGTGGGGCACACTTGCCAGGAATTGCATGTAAGAAGACAATTGACTTTACATTCATCTCACTTGCTCTGTGTGCATCACATAACTGAGCAAAGGCTTGTCTCTTGGGCAGGTTTCTTTTACCACATTGTTCTAAAGACACATGCACACCCACACCAAAACCCCAACTGGGTTTCTGCAAACTGCCTCAGTATAAATTATTATATGGGCAAACAGCCTATGGGCTGTTTGTGACAGTAGTAGGAGCTTCCAGCTGTTCTCAAATGCCCAGCAATGACATCTGGAGCTCACAGCTCCAAGGAGCTGCCACCAAGCATCAGAGTCCTGCTGGCTGCATCAGTATATATGGGGGGGGGGGGGTAGCAGTGCGACCTGGGTGGCAATGGGGAAGGCAAGGGGAGTTTCAAGGAGAACTGGGGGAGGCCATGGAGTGTTTGGGGGGAGGGAGAGGGTGAATCCCAGTGGCAGTGACCTGTGTCGGAATCCTATCCCTGAAACCATGCATTGGAGTGCTGCCTGGGTCTCCTTGGCATAGGATAGCAGCCTATGAGCCCAATCCTAGGCTTGGTACGCCGGTGGTAGCCCAGCACTGGCTGGCACTGGGCTATTGCTGGGCGGGCACCCGGGCAGGCACCCCACCACTCGGTGCCACTCGCTCACTGCCCAACACGGAGGTACTTGATTCACCGCCAACCTTTTCACTGGCAGTGAATCGAGTAGCCCCATTGTGGGGCTACTCTGTTTACCCGGGGGAAGGGAACGAAAGTCCCCTTCTCCCAACGAGCTTCCAGCCGCTGCCTGTAGTGCGCAGGATGCGGTGGCAGCCATTTTCGGTGCCGCCAGAGCTGCATGCCGCAGGCAGCTTAGGATTGGGCTGCCCGTTGGGTTAAGCAAGATAAGCTTTGTAAGATCTTGGGAGGGGCCATAGTTTAAAGCTGGAGGCAAAGCAAAACCTGCTTTGCATACAGAAGGTCCCAGATTCCATACCTGGCCTCTCCAGTTAGGATAGAGACTGAAACTGTTCTGAGTCAGTCCTAAGTGAAACCTTGGAGAGTTGCTGCTGGTCAGTGCCAACAATACTGAGCTAAATGGAACAATGTTCTGACTGAGAATAAGGCAACCTCCTGCATTCACAAAATCGTCCACGTGATGCTTTTCTCTAGGCTGGATCAAGAGCTATAGCTGCAGATCAGGTGCCATCCAGTGGTGTCCCAGACTGCACAGTATGTTTTGCATGGCATGTGCCCTTATCACAAGCAATCTCTTGTTATGTGCAATTGCATCTGGATCAGACCCCAGTGGATTCCTCGCTAAAAGTCAGTGAGACCTCTGAGATCTGAAAAAGGGTGTATTGAATAACAGTACGATTGGAAGTGAAAAATACTGATATGGAGAAAAGGGTTGGAAGTTTGCCAGGGTACTGTCAGCTATGGTTTATGGTCCATCCTTCTAGGAAAGGCTGTAGGATTACTAAACAGCCAGAGCATGTAGCTTCAGGTGTTTAACCTCACACCTTCCCTCACAGGAAATGGAAAAAACCATGCCCAGGTGCAACGTCCTCTAGCTTAACAAGGCAGGGACTCATTTTGTCTCTTATGGATGAGAAACTTCAAACAAATACTGATTAGCCACCGATTTATAGGACCTGAAGGAGCACATGCCTTAATGTACTCCTTACAGCATTACAGAGAGTTTTCTTTTCTTTTTCCCCCCACTGAGATATCTTAAATGACATTGACAGCTGTAATCCTATGCATGTCTACTCAGGAGTAACTGCTGTTGTATTCAATGAGGCTTACACCCAGGTATGTGTGCATAGGATAGCAGCCTAAGAACGCAATCCTGGCTTAATGCACATGGCTCACCCCAGCAGTGTCTTTTCTATATCTATTTATCTATATTCCCCATATACTGACAGATATATCCTGGCTCTGAAAATCATATATATCATTCTGAAAAGTTCATAGCAATCTAAAGATGTTCCATCATCTACATAAGATGTTTGGGTGGTGTATTTCCTCAAATCAGCACATAAGATTGCAAAGGTTCTGATTCGACTACAGGGGCAGATCAGTCTTGTATGCTGTTAATGTGTGGGCTCTAAAACAGGAGAGTCAGAATGGCGTAGTGGTTCTGGTATTAGATCTGGAAGATGCAAGTTCAAGTCCAAAAGCATCAGCCCTGAAGCATCATGGGTGACTTTCTGCCAGTCACTCTCTCAGCCTAATCGACCTCACAGGGTTGTTGGATGGGCAAAAGTTGGGAAGGAACCATGTACACTACCCTGAGCTTCTTGGAGGAAGGACAGCATAAAGATGTGGAGAAAAAATGAAACTGAACGGATCGGCTGTTTGGTGATGGGAGTCTGAAGCCAGTTGCTCTTCCCATCCGGAACAGCTGCTCAGCACCATTTGTAGCTAATTTGAGAATTCACTCATGCAGCACCTATTTGTGTGAATGATTTCTGGTCCAGCAAGGGATACAATACTGCAGAAACTTCCTCCCAGGCCCATGAAACAAATAACCAGGTGAAAATATATACGTGTTAGAATATCTTTGCCCATTAAAAAGTTCATGCAAGGTCAGCCTAGCCAAGAAGCTGACTGAAGAGTCCACTTCAAGCACCGAGCTGGCTTAGAGGGAGAGTGAAGAATGGAGTGTCCCACACCTTCCATCTGCCACTGCCCCCTCTGGCTCATTGTGCTACTTCAATTCGCTCTCCAATACTCTTCTCATTTGCAGAGAGACAGCAAGAAAAGGACTGGGACAGCAGTGGCCCTCCACCACCTCCCGCACCAGCAGAGTGGCAAGAAGCAGCAGCTCTGCCTCTTTTTCTTGTCCCCCTTCCTCTTATCTTCAATCTTGCACCACCTCCTCCCTCTTGTTCTGTTGAAACAAGCATGCTCTGCCCATAACTGGGGTGGGAGTAAGATAGAGGCTGAGGAAGGTAAGGGGAACTCTGGGTTGCTGAGCTGCACCACAGCCCACCTCACTCCACCTTCTTTGACCACCTGGCTGCAAGCAGCCAAGTGAGTAAGGAAGAGGCAGAAGCAGAGGCAGCAACAGTGATGGGACACACACAAATGCCTGCAAGGTGTTTTGGTTTTAATTTAAAAGGGAGTGTTAAAAGTTAACAGGGGGTGTGCATCTACCCCAATTCAGGCAGCAGATCCACTTGGAGTGCTCTGGGTACATGCCCCATATTTATATAGAAAATATAATGACATTTACTTCATACAAATGTGGAAAGGATGACTGCCAGCAGAACACCCATTTTGGAGATGCTATCACAGCTTCATCTATTCATTTTCCTTTGCTCCTTGGGAACCCAATATCATTGTTCTGTAGAAGCATGACTCCTTAATTTACAGAATAAATAAAAACATGCCCAGACTGAAGCTTCAAGCACAGCTGTTTTAGTGCTATCTCAATAAAGCAGAAGTTTACATAACCCAAAAGGTTCATGTGCATGTGAGACATTCTCCTCTGTTTCTGGACCATGTATTGACCTTACAATTGGGTGGGTTTGTTGTGTGGACTACTAGGAATAAGTGTTTTCAGGGATTAGATAGGAAAAAAAACAACTTCTGCTTGAGACATGCCCTAAAGCATACCTCTCCAGACATGTGCATGAGTTCCAGAATGTATACTGGGTCTACATGAAGTATGACAGTATTGGGAGCACTCTGTGCATGCAATCGGATGCATCCAAGGAGCTACATACACAGAACCTTCCTGACTTTCCTGATGCTGATATAAACAGGGATAATTTTCTGCCTGTGGACCTTCAAGTCTATTTTTGAATACAATAATGAATCCATGGACTAATTTGGGTTTAATTCATTAGGACCTGCAAATGAACTACAAAGAAAATTAGAAAAATTGCAGAGCATTTTTTTAAAATGGTTGAAATGTTTAAAAAAAACAAACAGAAAAAGTTTTGAATGGAAATATGGATAATCTACAAGGATTTGATTACAGACAGTCAATGATGCACCCCTAAAAAAGCCTCAGTATGTTGGCTGTGGTATATTTCAGCAGAAATAAATTTCAAAGCCAGGGTGGTGTAGTGGTTTGGGAGGTGGACTTGTATCTGGAAGATCCAGGTTCAAATCCTCTCTCAGCCATGAAGCTTCTTGGGTGACTTTGGGCCAGTCACTTTCTTTCAGCCTCACCTATCTCACAGGGTTGTTGTGATGACAAAAGGAGGGGAGCAGCTGTGTACACCATCCTGATCTCTTTGGAGGAAGGGCAATATAAAAATGTGAAAAATAGAAAGAAAATTTTTTCCTCATAAAGTCCTCAAAGGGCAATTATTCAATTTCGTTTTGAAAGAACAAACAAGAATTGTAACCACTTGTTACAGTAATCATATACAAAAGACTGAGTGGACTCCTAATTCTCATTTGCTGATGCTTTCTCGAAGACATTTGGCATGGATCATTTAGTAACCAAAAGCATGATCTTTTTGCAAGAGTTTGGCAGTTCATTTTCTTTTTAATATGCCATATAGCAAATTACGTATATGCTGCATCTAGTGGGATGAGCAAATGCTGTGGCCCACTGCTGACTTATGCAGAAATGATGTCAGAAAGCACCCTTGTCTAAAGTTGTCTTAGTGACTCAGATGTTTCTGTTCTGCCTAATATTCTTTTAGAATTCAGAAAAACAGAATAAAATACATTTCTACATGTATGAGCGGATCTTTTTCTTGCACTTTAAAGCTAAACAGATGCCAATTCTTCAAACAAAAGGAGCGTGATAAAATTAAATATTCAGATTATTATTTCTACAGGATATACCACACTAATCTAGCAAAGCTTGGTCCATCTATGTCAGTCTATCTTTAGTCCAGGGTGGTCTAGTCCAAAATCTCCTAATGCCTGCAACAGTGTAGCAAGTGTCATCACTCAGCAGCTGCTGCCCCTCCTCTTGCTCTCAACATTTGAAAAAAGAAGAAGGAGTGGAGTGGAAATATGGAAGAAATGTGGCCTAGATCCTCTCCAACAACTCCCTCCACACTACCTTTGTTTCATCCCATCCCCCCTTTCTTTCAAATCTGGGGAGTGGGAGAGGGAGCAGTAGAAATTGAGGCAATTGCAGGTGGGCTTTTTCACTGCCCAACATTACTTTCTCAGCCAGCCTCATGGCTTGGCTGGCCCAGAGTCCATCTAGCTCCTGTTGTCTATTACAGGAACATAAACAGCCCCTTACATTCTGTCAGAAGCTGGTAAAAGCCCAGTGGGGAGGGGGGATGTCTGGATCATAGACAACATATTTTATAATTCCCATTTCCTTCAGCAGCTGCTGCCTGAAAAATAGTGATAATGGTTTGCCCCAGGTCATTCACTGGAGATGGGATTTGAACCCAAGCCTCCCACAGTCAATATAAAATCTCCATCCACCAGCTGTAGCTCTGACTGGCACTTATGCAACCCTCTCTTGCAAAATGGCAATTTCAGAAAACACGACTCATTCACATGCATGCTGGATCCAAGACCACAATAGCAGAAGGTGTGTTTGCCTCTTCCCTCATATTTAATTAGCACCAGCCAACTCTTCAACTACATATACAGAAGGAAGAGCTGTCTCATCAATCTCCTGCAACACGTCTGCGCTCTGTACGAGTGCTAATTCCAGAAGAGCCACTGCACTCTTTTCCTTTACTCATAAGACATGCCAATAGGCTGTTTCTTGACATGGCTTTCTGAGCAACTTCTAATACTGCTGTACATAAAACTCTCCCTTGCTTACATTTGAATATTTTTACCCTATTTTCAATTACTAAAAAGTACTTTTAATGGTCTCAATATCTGCACTAAAACTCAAGGCATGCACACTTACGTATGACATTCTCTTATCCTGAGTCAAATCTTTGCTCCACCTAGCTCAATATTGCCTGCATTGACCGAAGGCACCTGTCCTAGGTTTTAGATAGGGATCTTTCCCAGGCCTACCTGAAAAATGTGAAGGATTCCATCTGGAACTTTCCAAAGCATGTGGATAAACTTTCGGGGATGAACTGGTTCATAGGGAAGAGGGCATTTGCTCAGATACCTGAGCCCCAAGCCAGCACTTCAAATTGTGCCTGGAAATCAATTGGCAACCAAAGTAGTTACAGGAGCAGTGGTTGGCAATCTTATGATTTAAAGTCAATGTATTATTATTCCTATTAATATTAGCAGCAGTAGCCACTAAGCAGAACCTCCCTGTACAGATGCAACACACCTCTAAACATCAGGTATTGGTGACATCCAACATTAGGACTTCTTCCATGTCCTGGCTGTGTAGTTCCTGGAGCCATCTTACTGACCATCAATGTAAACAGAATAGTCCATGGAGTTTTGTTCTAATCCAGCAAGGGGGTCCTTAACCAAGTAAACAGCAAATTATACAGTTTAATACTGTAGTAGTTGTCAGTGGAATTGTGCAGGTATGAGGGTAAAACATTTCTTGGGAAATTTCTGTCCAGGTTGAACCTGTGATAAAGTTGTCCTGCTTGAACATTCACACCTGTCAGCTTTAAGGATTGTAATAATAGGCAAGAACACTCTGTTTGATCAGACCTAGGAAGTGTGAAATGAAAAGCGCCTGCAATCAAGGGGCTTGTTTCACTCCATCAGTCCTTGAATGGCACCATTTTGAGAAGGCATGTGCTGATGGGTTAAGTGAGTAAACAGCGGCTCCTTCCAAATTGTCTGATGGAAGTGAACCAAACGTTTCTCATTGCTTTGCACTCAGACGGCAATTACCTTTCTTGTTTGCTGAAGGAAATGTTCATGACATGCTCTAGCGCATGTTAATTCTGTTTCACGTTCTTGGATAATTATCGGTTTCCATGCTCAGAATTAGCGTGGATCATTTCCACAATGATTTGGGGGGAAAAAACACCAAACTTTTTTTTTAATGGAAACTGGGGGGGGGGGGGGAATCTCACCATTTACAGCAGCAAGGTCTCAGGCAATGTCAGATTAATACAACCACATATAATGTAGCATGCTGAGCTATTATGAAAATTGATGACATTGTCTTTGAACATTTCAGTAGTGAGCATAAGTCAGATCTAATGAATATGAAAACATTAGGATTGGACAAACTTCCTTGATGTTGGTCTGGAAATTATCAAAATCTATTAGATTGTTTTGTCAATTTAGCATAGGAATTCATATATGTATTTATCTGTATCCATGAATCTTGCTTCCCATAATTTATTACCAAAACTGTGCCAGTTTGTAGGTGGGATTGGCAACATTTTCTCTTCTCACCTTATGCAAATTGTCTCAACATATTAGCAGGTATATGCAAGCTAGGAACTGACTGAACGCTGCAGTAGCCACCATAGTGATCCAAGGAGATCCAAAATGATTATGCAGGTCATACTCTCCATACTGCATTGTGAGTAGGTTGTGCGGAGTGCGAGAGCAGAAAATACAAGTAAATGGCAACATGTGAATAGGCTGTGACAGACATGCATCCCAAGCCAGAGGTGTCAAGGTGGGCCTGCTGATCAGCAACACAAATGCCTGTCCGAGCTTCTTCACGGCCAAAGAAGGCACAACTGGAACATTTGAAAAATTAAAGAGAATGAGGAAGAACAGCTCCTACTGAGGAATCTCCATAAGAGATCATGAACCTGCAGCATGCCAAATGAGACCATTTGTCCCTTTAATGCAATTGTTTCCAAACTTACTGGGGTCACGGTGCCCCTGTAGCCTCTTCTTCCCAGGCGTCACATTCTTCCATCTTGCAAAATCTCACGAGATCCAACATGGCGGTGCCCAAATCTCACGAGATCTTTCAAGATCCAAGATGAATACCCAAATCTTGTGAGATCTCACAAGATCCAAGATGATGATGCCTGGGAGAATAGGTAGGAGGTGCCACTGGGGTCATCCTGCGACACCCAAAAGTGTGACACCTTAAGGTGTATATATTCTGCCTAGTGGAGGCTACCAAACCTCAGGCAGAGGTCTTCTGAAGACCTGTTGCTTAAGCTTTTTCAGCTGAAGATGTGATTGTTTGCATGCAAAACACAGGCAACTATAAAACATATAGAGCAGGTCAAGATATATAGAATAGAAAACCTGTAACTGTAAGCACACATCTAAAATATGTGTACTTGCACACTGCTACGTATTACTGATGCTCAAGACGCTGGAGGAAATAAAATTGTATTACTTTGTCTCTAAATGCCTAATATGAAAGTTTAATAGCTCATTAACATGCAGGCATACATTACTGTAGAAGCAGAAAATATCACTAGAACAAGCAGGTCCAATGCAACCAAAGCTATACTAAAAACAATTTTTTTCCAAGGCAACTTCCCTGCATTAATAATGATGCAGAGCTCTACAAAGTAGCTGCGTTTCAGGGGGAAAGTATGATGTGTATGTGGGGGTTGTGCTATTAAATAAGGAATTGCTTATCAGGGGAAAATTACACAGTCCTAATCAGCACTGGAATTCAAACAAATCTGCTTTATTTTTGCCATCAATTTAAACATTCACAAACACCCAACTACCAGCTTACTCTTCAGAAAAATGCGCAGCTTGTACAGAAAGTCACAATTATCTCTTAAAACGAAGGATCATTTATGCAAACAGGATGAGGGCTTCCATACAGTTAACTTGTGAGCAAAATTAATGACCGGCTTCCAGATTAGGTGCCTTGATTTAGCCTCAGGCAGCTCTCGCACAGCTACTCATTAAATACCAAGAAAAAGATGGCACCTAGAGATTATGATTTAAATAAAAAGTGTACTTTAAATTTCTAATGTTCTCCTGCAAGTAACAGCCTTCCTTCTCCAATAGCTTGGGGCTGATCTCAAAGTTACTGTACAGTCTGGGGCTTCTGCATGTTACACATGTGTTGGCTTGTAGGACAGAAAGGGAGGTAAATAGTAGTAGTAGTATCATCCATTGCCTGCAATGCAAAGCCGTTTCACAGGTTCAGTCTCTGAGTTCTCCAGGTACGACTAGGAAAAAAAACTCTGTTTAAAGCTCCAGAGAGATACTGCCAGTCAGGCAGAGACAATACTGAGCTAGATGGACCAGTAGTTTGACCCAGATCAGCCCAAGACCTCCTGATGCCTGAAGTGATATGTCAGACGCTGACCCCCTTAACAAATGCTGAACTAGCCTCTGCTCCTGCCACTCACCAATGTTCTAGCTCAGCACAGTCCTTCCTTCCATGTTTCTTCTTCCTCTCTGTCCCCCTTTTCCAATCCAGGAAGAATAAAGAGGGGTAGAGGAGGTGTAGGCAGACAGAGGTGGCGGCTCCCCACCAATCTGTTGCCTGAGGTGACCACTTTGCTTTGTGAATGGGCTGGCCCTGTATGTTTGACTATGTATATTGCACTTTTCTATGCTACAAACACTAGTGCAGTACTTCTCAAACTTTTTAGTATCAGGACCCACTTTTTAGAATGACATTCTATTGGGACCCATCTAGGTTTATGAGACTCTACAACGAAATATATTTATTTATTTACATGTAATGATAAGCAGAAAAAAGGTGCTACAACATTTATCTTCCTATATTTACAGATGATTGTAAACTGCAGGAGCTGTTTGCAGGGTAGTTAGTAGCTATGTCATTTTTGAAAAGCCTCAGGGCTTGTGGCAATTAGTTATCATATGTGAATTCATTGGAGGATCTGTTTGGCTGGTACAGGACACACCAAAAATCAGGTTGCGACCCACAAGTGGGTCCCAACACACAGTTTGGGAACCACTGAACTAGTGTGTTAAAGCACGTGGATTAAGGAAACATATATTAACCTTTGCAGTCACCCCCACCTCTCAACATTTGAGTATCTTGCAAAATGCCAAAGATGCTCCTTATTAACTGGGCCTCTAGACTACATGTACCTATTTGGAAAAAATGTGTTTACCCTCACAATGTACAAACCAGGAATTTCTGCATTAGCTGTTCTCCTGGGAGCAGGAGTGGTGTATTTGATTCCTGTGATCTACGTAGAGAGAGTTTGACAACAAATGTTCCTCCTTTATCCATCAGCAGGCTGAAGTGGATGTACAATGGCTGGTGGAGTCTATGTGCCAGTTAGCATGGAGTTCTCTTCAGTCACTTCCACTCATGTAATCCAATAGTTAATTATTGGTATAACTAGTCAGTGCATCACTCTATGGTTATTGCTCCTACACCTGAAATATTCAGTATTGCTGAGAAAACTGAACATGTTCAGCAAGAGTGATGAAGCACATATTATGACTACCAGAATTAAACACTAACTGCAGGCACTGTTATCTGATGCTAATTAAATGTTGTATAAAGCAAGGAAAGGGAGGCACCATTTTTTACAGTTTAATCAGAGGACGCAGTACACTAGGGTTCGCGTCACCCAAGGTGCAGGATGCCAGCGCATCACCCCCCATGTAGTAGGGGGGCCCCCAGATGGTGGGCGTGGTGATGTACCATCACTCTGCCCCCACTGGTTTTTTTGGCTGTACCTTTTGATAGAACACATTCTGCATGAAATTATGCATTAATTGATATATAACATGATGGTATTATTCCTCCAAACTGTGATTTTAGTGATTTTGGTCACCGGTGGTGTCACACACCTCCCAGGGTGTCAACTTACTAACACCTTATTGCAGCAGTTCTCAAACTTTTAGCACTGGGACCCACTTTTTAGAATGACAATCTGTTCAAGACCCGCCAGAAGTGATGTCATGGTGGAAGTGACATCATTTATTTATAAATAAATATAAATAATTAAAGTAAAACAAATAATTAAATAAGCAGAAGCCAGCCCTGGTCCACCAAGTGAATTTCCTCTGTAGCCTGCCTGCAATAACACACACCCCCTCCAAAATCAGTAAGGTTTTCAGCCCTACCCAGTGCCCAGTTCAATTTAAGAACTTCTGTTTAAACCAGATCACTGTCAGGATCCACCTGGTTTTGCAAGTCTCAAAAAAGTTCACTTTATCAGCTGAAGCCTCTGTTTTGAGCCTTTTTAGTGTGTGGGGCGGGGGGGAGGCTGCCTTCTGGAGCATTTGTTGTGCTCCAGTTCCATCAGATCAGGACCATTCTGGTGGCTTCACATTCCCCTTTGCCTGGCCTGACCACCAGCCAAGGCATGTTTGCTTAAACACTAGTAAATGTGACTGTGAGGTTTAGTTTCTCTTTCCGTAGGGCTCAATATATTCGTCTGCTTGGAGGGAGGGACTTCCTTCTCAGGTGTTTTTGGGGGCTGCATTCATTGGATCAGGACCATTCTAGTGTCATTGGATTCCTCTCAGTCTGCCCTTTCCGATGGACTAAGGCAAGTTCACCTACTCACAAGTAAACGCACGATACGGCTCACTTTCACTTTCCATAGGGATTCATGCATTTTTTGTTCTCCAGTTTTTTGGCCATAACTTTTGATAGAAAGGAGATATTTCACTCAGGTTTTTTGCAATGCATTATGCTTGGAATTCCACATCCAATGGTATATAATATGATGAGGTTACTCCTAACCATTGCGATTTTAGCATGTCACCCCCCAGTGCACGCCACCCCCCTGTGCGCGTCACCCGGTGCGGCCTGCACCCCCGCACCTCCTAGCGATGCCACTGAAGCAGTATAATTCTTACTGCTTTGGGTATCCATAGCTAGGATTTCTGTTAAGAGAATTATTTGATGACAACTATAGGAAGGAGTGAAAGTACATTTGAACAAGACCTAAAAAGAAATCATTTATAAAGAACAATGGTTCAGCATTTTCTTGAACCTATTCTGTATGTTGCAGGAGGTGATTGCTATTTATTTCCTTGGACAATTCTGTGCTGCACTGATGGTGATTGACTGTATGTAGCGCCCCATGTACTAGAAATGTTTGTTGACTCATTAGATTTCCAGTGTGTGCAAGGAGTGAAATGCCCTTCCCTCAGAGGTCCATATGCTCCCCCATGCTCTAATTCTTCAGTCATCAGTTTAGAACTTGGCTTTTGTGTTGAGCTTTTTTGGGGAGGGGCTGTTTTTGTGGTGGTGGTTTCACTGCTGACTGTTCTTGGCTTTATTTTGGTCTGGTTTTGATTAGCTTAGAGCAGTATTTCTCAAACGGTGGGTCAGGACCCACTAGGTGGGTCGTGAGCAAATTTCAGGTGGGTCCCCAATCATTTCATTATTTTATTTTTAACAGATTAGACTTTATGCTACCATGGGATGTGACTGCATGTGGGGGAATGTTACAGACCTGAACTTTTAACAAGCTACGAGTACTATGTATAGTCTTTTAACAATGATAGTCAATGGGACTTACTCCTGGGTAAGTGTGGGTTGGATTGCAGCCTCGGATTGTTAAAAATTTTCCTGCTTGATGATGTCACTTTCGGTCATGACATCACTTCTGGTGGGTCCTGACAGATTCTAATTCTAAAAAGTGGGTCCCAGTGCGAAATGTGCGAGAACCACTGGCTTAGAGAATTGGGGCTTGTAGGGGTTTTTTTTTGTTGTTTGATGTGTGCAGTGAAAATTCCTCCTTTGGCCCTAAATGGGCTAGTAGATACTTTAGGATCATCACCATTCGGGGTCAGCATATGTTCTATTGCTTAGAGATTAGACGTCTTCCTTCCAGAAGACATCATTTTAGCATGCCCTACCTATAGTAGGCTGACCTGAGCCAAGATGAGGCACCCTGGCCTGAGTCCAAGTCAGGTAAGGAAGCCCAACGGACTCTGATTGACCAACAAGGAGGAATGGTGACATCTTCCAACATCTTCCAATGGTGACATCTTCCAATGGTGATATGAGGTTAAGCCAAAGGATGCTCTTGACTTTGAATGTTGAAACTCTAACATGCTGCTCAGAGGGGGGGAAAATAGTGTGGTTGGATGAGCAATATTTTATACAAGCTTTGAGATTTAATGTACCCAGGTTGCAAGAACAGCAGTGAAACTGAGAGGCAGTGAAGAACTTCTCACTTGCTGAGGGATTCTCCGCTCTCAGTGTTCACTGATGCCCCAGGTCTGGAGGTATGCACATTAAAAAAGAACAATAAAATGGAAAGTGGAAGAACATACATAGTTCTATGACATGGCCTAAAAGCTACTAATCTGGGGGCTTTAGGGAGCAAAATGTATGAAAAATAGAGGGCTGTTAGTGTCAAGGGCTGGGAAATGGAGATACAGCTCCCTGCACTGCCTTGAAGAGGAGGGGATAGAAAGATCTCTTCACTTAGTACCTCTGCACAGAACACATGGATTCAGGGAAAATCTCTTCTTGGAGAGGTTTTTTTTCACACTTTGAGAAGCAGGAATCAAATTGAATCATGACACTTTTCATAGAAACAGCCCACCTTCAAACTCTACACCCCTGCAGGCCATTTAGCATTTGCATAATTTAATTAATTTTCCCATTTGCAAATGTCAACATTTGCCCCTTTGCCCAACATTGAATCAGACACTGATCAAAATGGATGAGAGGCAGGAAAATAAAACAAAAGAGGGTTGTTTAAAATGAAGTGGGTGGCACTCCTACATACTATTGACTTCATTCCTGCTAGGTTTTCAGCCTACCTCCTACTCAGTTTTCCAACCTTCTCCAATGTTCCTAGACGGCCCACCTGCTCTCATGGCTCTGAGCTATGTCTGGTTTTCACTCCACCCCTCCTCGAGTTGTTTTGAAGCTACATTGACTCATCATTCATTCATTCAGTGAATTTTCTCACTTCTGCACCCTAATTTTCCTGGCTCTAGATCTGCCTGTACTTGATTCAAGACTTGGATCAGAAGCTCTCAACCTGGGTCTTAATAAGTGTCCAACAGAATTCACATATGGCAAAAGGAGTTTAAAAAGGATTACTATGAAAAGACGTTTGTCTCAGTATGAAAAACTGTGTCGGTGCTGTACAGTTTCTAGCAGGCACACTCCGGTCCTGAATTCAACTTTTCCTGCACTGTTTGTTTAAAATAAAAACATCCCTGGCTGTAATTTCCCTATTGGAGTGGCTGCAGTTACTTAATCATTCAGTACATGGATGGATGGAAATAGATTAAACAGATATTACCCTGTCTATACAGCAGTTAATGAATCAGGGCTATTCTGCTGTATAGTGTCCATTAAGTAGCTCAGGATTTTCTTGCTTCTCCAATTTGACAGTTTTTATTCCAGAGATACCTTGCACGATTTTAATAAAATATCTCTGGAATAAAAACTGTCAAATTGGAGACTTATCCCATGAATGTATGTATTTACAATTCAGCTGGGTATGCAAGGGTAATAGCCAATAGCAGGGAAACCTTAAAGGACCTTCTGGTGTCAAGCTCCACCACTTAAAAAGGCTTGGATTAATATGAGATTCACAGCTGAGGTACCTGTAGTTTGAAGTGCTTGAGAGGTTCGTTTAATTGCTACAATCTGCTGTGCCTCTAGATCTATTTGGAGAGGTGTTCAGCAAGGCATGTGTTTTGCTGATGAGCTACCCTCTTTCTTGTACAGCAGAAATGTTTTGGCTCGTGTCAGACATTGGCACTGCTAATACTTAAATGTTTAAGGGGAGGAAATGAAAAGATAAAGACCAAAAGAGAGGCACAAGTACAACAGTAGCTGTTTGAAGTCTGAGGTAGATGGTTGTTCTATTCTTCACAAATACCAGAACCCAGGTGCCTGTCCAAATAAACTCCACCTCAAAATCACGTCTATTTTTTTAATTTTTTGTTTGGCTACAGTGTGTTTTGTTTCACTAGACTCCCCCAAATTACCAAATGTGATCTAAATTTCAGATTCTCTTTTCAGCTCATTACATGATGTTATCAGCAGTATTAATCATCATCATTGTTATTCACTTCCTCATCTCTTTTGCTGGAAGCTTTGACATTAAACTAACAGTGGCATTAAGTATAAGGAATTCTCTTTCGATTTGGGTACTGCAAGCTTTCAAATTCTATCCACAGGGTTTGAACTAATGCTGTTAGACATCTTGCTACTTTTTGGTTAGGTTTTTAAAAAATAAAGTTATTACTCTGTTTTGAATTGTGGATTTTTAATCATTTAGGTATGATTGCTCAGGTATGATGTACAACATATGAATTGTTACTGTGTAATCTGCATTAGCTTGCAGTTCCCGCAAAATTGTGAGGGTCTCATTGCTTCTGATCATACAGCAGTGGCCATCATGGCTAACTTTGCTGAAGTAAAAAAGAGATTGTTACTATAGAAGTCAAACTGGATATGGGAGGATCATTTATAGATTGGTGCCTTCATTCAAAGATAAGATACACTTATGATGGTCAGCATTCCACCTCCCTGTTTCTTGACAGGCATGGTGGAAAATGCAAAATGAGGTGACAGATATCCCCCCTCTCTCGGCATGTTTTAAAACTTCTGATAAGTATTTGATTTAGAACACGACCAGATTTACAACTACTCAAATTGTATTTGACTGAGCTTTTCCAGCTGTTTGGCAACTATTAAAGCTTTTTTTTTTTTTTTTAAACAACTCTGTGTTTACATACTTGGGATCGAAGGAATTAAAGTCTGCTAATCTGAAAAAAATGGATGAAGTTCTGGTAAGTATTCGGACAGAGACATCTTTAGCAACCCTAACAGAAACCTTTTAAAACTCAAGACCTCATACTGCTTTTTGCAACTATACACAGCATTTCAGTTTTTCCTCTCTTAATCTGTATATACATTTTAGTATCACCCTCAGGCATGATTTCACGAAGCTCTGCACCAGAAGGAGTACCTTTTTCCACGGACATATGAAGTGTCTAGAAAAGAGTCCAATTCACGAACTACAAATAGATTCCTTTGCTTCATTAGAGGAATCTTGTTAGCACTTGACATTTGGGCAGTGCATTTCCCATGCATACTCAACTCTTCATATAAAACCTGGCAAGCTTTGATCACTAAAGAGTGTCAAGAGGCATGAGAGCACATACAATAATATTCTTTAACTACGCCAGACAAGGTTCAGCAAGTAGTCGACATCAAAAGTGAAATTATGGTAATTTGCCATTATCGTATTTTCAGTTACATGCTAGAAACATCTTTGGCACTTGTGTATTACTGATTTGACAGCAAATTCTCACAGGTAAGAATTTTTTTTTTCTCCTCACCTGATTGGTCAAGAAGTTTGTTTGTTTTTTTGTCTCTTCCAGACTGTGGCAGGGATGCACTGGTCAAAATTGGCATGTTCTCTGAGATGTGATATTGGTCACAAAGAGCCCAAGTCTGATCTCTGGAGGCTGTTTGGCTTGGGGGTGCTGGATGAGGCACCCCTGAGCAACGAGCGCAGAGACAATCTTAAAGCCTGATTGGCGGTGCAAATTGGGAATTCTACAGGTGGCCCGAGGAGGGAGTCCAAAGGATAAAGGACACCAATGGGGAAAAGCGAGAGTCATTTGAGGGATCCGGAGTTCTTTAGGTGGATGAGGGTGGTGGAACTAGACGAAGGAAGGCCACAGCCCTGAAATGGGATACAAGACCAAAGAGGCAAAGTGGGACAAGGATATGGAGGATTTTGAAGTTAAGGGCCAAGGACTTGAACTGAATCCATGAGCATAAGAACATAAGAACATAAGAACAGCCCCACTGGATCAGGCCATAGGCCCATCTAGTCCAGCTTCCTGTATCTCACAGCGGCCCACCAAATGCCCCAGGGAGCACACCAGAAGTCACACCAGGGAGCACACCAGCAGAAAGGAAGTCAGCACAATCGAATCTCAATCGATCTAAACTGATGAGAAATGGAGACAGGAAACTGGGTTAGAATAATGATGTGTTTGTATAATGTCATTTACTTTTTATGTAGTAATAGGTACAGTCTGGGACACAAATGTTTAGCTGTTCAGCATTCAAGGAGCTTTCTTTATGGTGTAGGAATGGTGCCTGGATTTCTTTACCAGCAATATATGAAGCTACTGTTGCTGACCTGTTGAGATAAATGCCAAAAGCTGACTACCACTGGCTGAAAAGGCAGCTCACACATCAACAAAGAAAACAAAACAAAATTCCCTCAGGTAACAATAAGATAGGATCAGTATTTTTGCAATGTTCAATGAATAATTCCACTGGCTTTGAGACTCAAAATTTTTTCCTTTCACAAAGAACCTGAAGCCAGTCTGCTGGGTTAATTAGCTTATTTGCTGCTTTTGGAAATGAGTCCCTTCAAGCAGAGACGAGAAAAATCAATATGGCTTAGATAAATGTTCAAGTGTGCCGATATGGACACAACCTCCTCTCTTCAAGTCTAAGCCATTCCACCCACCGACTATGCCTTGCCCTTGTATCACTTGAGACTGTCATCATCCAAGAGTTCTTAGCATTACTTTCCTTGCTCATGTCAGAATTACTTAAGCTGTGCCTCCTTTCAAACTCCTCTTTGACTTTTATATAACCTTAAACTTGGTCTCATTTCATCAAGGGCATACAAAATCCACTTTCTTGCAGCGTTAGTAGAAGCTTATCTTGTGCTCCTGGCAGCCGCAGCTCAAAGTTGTTGGCAGAGTTTTGCTTTGTTCTGTGTATGGGACATACCAAGAGAGTTCTTCGAGGGCTAATCCACCTTGATGATGGTACCCAGTACATAGAGGTGGGAGAAAATGATGCATTTGGATTTCCTTCAAACACCACTCTAATTATGGTAACCTTTTAGACAACTGAAACCTGCCATTATATTTCTTTTGCAAACTTACTTGCTTAAATACTGTACCTTCAGCCAGTCTTCACGGTGCAATCTACATGTAAACCTCTTTGCGTCTATTTCCTAAACTAGACCTAAATAACTTGCAAGTACAAATAATGGCAATCCAACAGCCATGGATGCAGCCTGCACTGGCTCAACAAACCTTCTGCTTTTGCTGCCTGCTCTAGACTGTTCTCAGGCACATGGCAGGTCATAACACAAGATTGGTAGTGGAACTTGGCTCAGTGGGTTGTGTAATGTGCAGGTTTGCTCTAAGAGTTTTTATATCTTTATCTTATTAATGAGTGAACACAGATCACTCATTAATAAGTGAGTGATTAATGGTGGGCCCTGTGGGTCAAATGACCTTGGGTCCATCTTTCTTTCCGTGTGAGACAGAAGAATGTATGTGAGGTAGAAAATTAAGACCTCCATACACATTCAGTCTTCCAGGGATGCATACAAACCATGGTAAACCCCCTTCTAAAAAGTGTTGTGTTAGAACAAGAGCATCAAAGTGGTCATGACATCCATCAAGCAGAATGCTCTGAGAACAGGCTTTTGTCCCAGCTTTCTCCAACAAACCAACAGTGAAATTCATGGCCAAGACGTTTGTGTGGGGCAGTGAAAATTAGGCGAGATTTGTTCAGTTGAAGGAACCTCGACTACTATTCCTAGGATGAACTACTATTCCTAGAAAACCATTATATTGACTTATAATCTATTTGGCAACTTGAAATAACCTTTGTAGAGTCTAGAAAAAGCCCGAAGGCAATCTTAAAAATGTTTACAAGGGAATAATTTCCACTGGCATCAGTAGGAATTTGATGTCCTACACACACAAACTGCAAAGAATCTCAGCAAGTAAAGTTAAGTGCGCAAGGACTATATTTCATTCATGTTTTGAAAATAAAAAATGCCATACATAATCTTTCAGGCACAAAGCTTACTGAACACAGTGTAAGTTTATAAAGAAAACTAGTCACTGTGTGATTTATACTAGCAATATTGTGTCTTCTCTGCATGAAATTCAAAAGTACAAGTTAATGTGCAATGTTTCCAAAGAATAATAGAGGGATCCCCTGGATAACTGCTTGGTTTCAATAAAGCATGTAAGGATGAAGCAAACATTTCAGTTGTGATTTTCAAATTTCAATCTCTGTGTTGCGAGTTTTTGCAATAATGTCATTCCAAGCTAAAAAGTTCTTTAAAAACAAACAAAAAAAATCCCAATACTTGTTGAATCAACTAATGGGCATGTTTTAGATAGCTTTTTTCTTTTTTCTTTCTAAAGCGTATTTTGTAAGAAATACATCTGAAATGCTTTGTGATTTCCTTGTGCGGCTGGTACATCAACATCTGCAGGGGGAATGGAACCATGAAAATGGCCTGACCCTGGAGGCTTACAGACTTAAAATAGTTCCTAGCTAGTGTTGGAGGATTCTTTAGCTTCTTTGGTCAACTTTGCTGTCAAAATCCTACTGGGTTCAGAAACAGGAGTTGTCTTGGGTCACTGACATGATAATTTCTAGGTGCTGCTCTCTCCTTTTCATGGGGAATTTTTTCACTGTGGTTTAAGGAGGAGTTGAGGGTCATGAGCTACCAGAGGCCATGACTTGGCTGAAGGTGGAAGAAATCTATTGAATCTGATCAATGCAACCTAGGGTCAAACTACATGTTGTGAGGAATTAGCTTGGCCCCTTTTTTCCCCCTTTCACTTTTAAAAATAGTGCTGGGAGATAGACAAAAAGGTTAAAAAAAAAAACAGTGGAGGATGGAGATAGCACTATGCCACAGGCAAGGCTTCAATCCCAGTTGCATATCCCCCTTGTCCTATTTTAATTACGAAAAAAATCTCCACTGAAGGTCAATGAAAGCTTATTTTCTAATAAAAATAATGTGTTGAGACTAGTACCATGGCAGGGCAAAGTGGTAAAGTCTCCATTTCCTCCTTCCTCAGAAGAGTGGTCAATACTGACCTGCAAGAGGTTCTAGTGGTAACTCCTGCCTTGCAAAGTGTGAAAGGCTCTCTCCCTGTGAATCTTCCACCATCAACCGAAGATTTGCCTTTTTCAGCAACTCTGTTAAATACACTGGCCTCCCCACAATTTGTTCAGAGCTTTAATTGCTGCTGATGTTTCCTATTCATTTCTATGGTGCTGTTTTTAAGCTATAAGCATTATCAGCCATCCAGGATGTGGACTGGCATCCCTGTCATCAAGCAGGGCTTGACGCTATCCAAAGCCTCTGAAGGTGAGGGGAGCAGCTCTGGAGGCTTTTCCGAGCCTCCCTGAGGCAGTACGCATCTTCATGCTGCCTCTGCAAGGCTCAGAATGCCAGAACTGCACGAGAGACGCGACTTCCAGTTTCCTCTGGGAAACTGGAGATTGCATCTCTCATGCAATTGGGGCATTCTGAGCCTCTGGGAGACTCAGAAAAGCCTACGGTGGCAAGGGGCTCCCCTCAGCTTAGGAGCCTGGGGGGGGAATGCAACCACCTGACCAGTGGTGTCCATCGCATATGTGACCTGTCACTGGCCAGAAGGTTGTTAAGGAGCGCACACCGGTACATTTGGTCTTCAAGGCAGTGTAACCACATGTTGAAATCAAGTTTTAATCTTGGCACTGACAGGTGTCCTTCCACCCTAGAACAAATGAATGCATTCCTTCACAATATGGCTGATGCCTGCTCTGACCGGAGAGCCACACCAATAGGCCACTACTCTATGACAATTCTGTGACACTGCTTTCAGTGGTGCCTCAGTACTGGCAGAAAGGCAAAAAGCAAGCCCTTCTCAGAAATGCCCACCCCCATCAAATCTGCAAGAAGAGCACATAGCAAGGCTGCTTCTGCCACACATGTCTTCCCACAGAAGTTCTCTACAACCATTTCCCCAGCCCTTCAACCACTCACACCGATTGGTGTTATTGAACATGACTGTGGATCATCTGTTTGGCAAGTACAGACACAGAGGCGGTTGCGCTCAGAAGCATGCGTGCAGCCCTCTGCTGGCTGCAAAGCTTTTGGGCCGGTGCCCTGCACCACATGAGCAGTTATTTAACAAGTTGCTGCAGGTCTCTGAAACAGAAAACATGCTTTACAATGAGATCTTTCTCCAGCTGCCATAAAACTCTAAGCATTAAATATTGAAAGAGCTGGCCTCTGTAGCTGCCAAATGCCTACATTTCAACTCTTCATGAAGGTTTTTTTTGTTTTTTATTCTCCCCAGGTAAGCCTTATGAGAATGTAATGGGCTGTTCAAGCAAAATGCAATTGGTTGAGGCTTTTTTTGGCCATCGTTGCTTGCTAGGATGGAATGAACAAAGGTACAATGGATAAGAAGAGGTGCGAAAGACAACTTGTAGGGCAGGTTGAGGGTGGGGTAGATGGGCAAAAAGGAACACATGGTGGTAATGTGTTTATACATTTGATATATAAACAGCAACAACATACAAATCATAAAATCACAGCTATTTCTTGCTTTTGCAAATCAGGATGTAAGTAACTAATCTTGAAAGACGGTGTTGTGTATTGTGATTGATACAATCTGATATGATGTGACATTGTAGTCCATAGGAATCTGTCTTATACCTTCAGAACAAGGAACTGTTTAGCTCAGGATTATACCTCTGTTGACTGGCAGTGGCTCTTCAAGGCTCCAAAGATCTTTCCTGGCTCTACCTAGAGATTGAACCTGGACTCTTTTGTATACAAAGCACATGCTATCACTCTTTCCCACACAGTAAAATATGTTCATTCACATTAGCTGATGCAAGAAGAGCATTTTTTTTAATGTGATAGGCCTGCCTCTGGACCACTTCATTTGGTGATCTCCAGCCCTCTCCAGGAGCAGTCACTTGTGTTCTCACCAGCGAGCAACAAAAACATGATCGTCAGCAAGAGCACAGGGAGGCTGGGCTTGGAAAGGCTTAGGTGGTGTGGTATCACCCCTTTGCTGAGGCTTGTACTTGGTGTGGCCCACATCAACCTCACCCCCATATGATGATGCTGGTTACATGTGTGCCACTTTGCTACTTAATGTTGCTGCTAAGACTGAACTGAAATGCTTCATCCCAAAACTTTACAGCTCTGTTTCCATCCTGTAAATAGAAACCCATTTCAGGTGATGTGGAACCGGTGAAAGCAATTACAGTTCCTGCAAGCAATTGTCTTTTCCCTTTACTTAGAGGACGACACAGTGAGGGCAGAAAGGCAGCTAGTGTGCCTGTATTGGCACGCTAGCAATGATTGCCAGGTTAACCCCCCTATCAGCCGGCAGCAGGGCTTTGCTGCCAGCTGATTGGCTGGCTGGCATTAGGGGGCGGGACGACTGAGCCCGATCTAGTGCGCAGGCGCTAGACCCGGCTCAGTTCCAGCATTTCCTTCAGCCAGCTTGGGTTCCGTAACACACCACGATACAGCCAATGAGATCTAGCTAAGAAGACATCTGACACCAAATCAGACTAGGGGCAATGCTCCCTGCCGTCACTCTGGAGTGTCATGGGTACAAAGGCAAATAAAATGAAAACTGGTGCTCAGTGGGAGATGGAGTGTGGTCACTGCCACTGCCAGGATGATGATCAGATAGCAAGGAATTTGTGGAAAAGAGAGCAAAGCAGAGGCGTTTATGAAAACATCCCACATTCCAGTTTCCCTTTAGAGTCCAAAACACCTAATCGAGAACTTCCAGCTTTGCCTTAATTTGTAACTAACAAAATCTTTCACAGAGAATTCTCAGAGACTTCTCTCCTTCACTGATGGTGGTCTCAAATTCAAAGTATTTCCACAATCGCTGAAAACAGATATGCACACAGTCCAAGACTAACAGCGTATGCAAGAACACTCAAGCACTAAGTAAGCTCCAGTGAGTTCCACGAAATCTACTCCCAGATAAGCATGTATAAATCTGTAGCCTAAGCTGAAAAAATGTCCCATTTTCAACTTCTCAGTAGGCATGAACCTTAGCTCATAACAGAAGTCAGCCTTTCAACAGGCCACGCTGCACATGGATGGCATGCAAGGGTTATGGAACTGCTACTTTTGCCACTGGGGCAGGCAGTTTTACTGTTGCAGCCATACATGTCTATGCTTTTGGGCAAGTCCAATAATATATGGTATGGATTGGAAGCTGCAAAATTTCCTTCTCATCTATTTAAAAATACTGGAATAGAGGAATTTTCAGTGGCTGGAAGGAACTAATTCTCAAGTACAGTAGCAAATGGTGACTGCATGTGCAAATGAAGAACAAGGAGATTGCGTTTTTGGAATTGGGGGAAGAGAGAGACTGAATCAGAAGCAGAGCTGAGTTAATCACACTGTGTGTGTGGTGACATTCCCTGGGGATCTGCTGCGAGGTAGCAGATCTGTTGCCTGCTAAAAGTGTATCTTGTTTGTATGCTTGTAAATAAAGCAAATATTACTAACACACTGTAAGTCTCCAGTGCTCTCTTCTCCAATGGAAAATAAAACAAGAGTAGTGCAACTTCCCTCCCCCCCCCCCCCCCAACTTCTCACTGCTCTGGGATGTGGGAAATACACGATACTAGAACCAGAATGCATGTCACACATACAGAAAAAATCCATTACCATCAATGTCTGCTCAATCAAAGATTTGCACACTGCTTCTAGAAGACAGCCAAATCCATTCTTTGGCAGACCTTCAGAGAAACACCATTCTATATTTGGGCAGCAGCCATTGGAACATAACACTATGCGCAAACATTTATGTTCATCTGACTCACAGAGGACATAACCATTATTTTAGCTGCAGGAATTGCAGTGGGACTATAAGGGACTTTATTTATAAGGAATTTTCTTTCCTTATACTGTAAACCAGTGGTTCTCAAACTTTTAGCACTGGGACCCACTTTTTAGAAAGAGAATCTGTCAGGACTCACTGGAAGTTATGTCATGACCGGAAGCGGCATCATCAAGCAGGAACATTTTTAACAATCCTAGGGTACAATCCTATCCACACATACCCAGGAGTAAGTCCCATTGCCTGCCCAAATTGTTAAAAGTATATATACAGTATATAGCAGCCTGTGAAAAGTACAGATCTGTATCATTTCCCGAAATGCAGCAACATACCATGGTAATATCACATTTAATATATAAGTATCATAAATGATGAATGATAAATAAATATTTATGATAAATAAATATCATAAATATGATAAATAAATATCAATTAAAATATTGGCATGAATGGGGACCCACCTGAAATTGGCTCGCGATCCACCTAGTAGGTACCAACCCACAGTTTGAGAAACACTGCAGGAAACGGTCACATACACATAGGGTTCAATCTCCTTTAGGATTTTGCAAGTCAGCACCACAGTACCTTGTGTTATTTCTGTGTTGGCACAAGAGTCTGGAAAAGCAGAGAGGCACTGAACCTCATCCTTTGTCCATTTTGTAAATCATATCTAACACTGTAACTGTTATATCAGTTCTCTGCTTGTTCCGTTTCACATGGGAAAGGATGAAGGCTGAACTCATGGAAGTGGAGTGGGATTGTGTCCCCTGTCCTCCTTCATGTATTAATTGGGTCTTTGCACAGAGCTTAGGCTTGTATCAATACGGAGCCTATCTGCAAACTTGTGTAGACATTGATTCTGACAACACATAGAGGAAAGGGACAAGGGTGGTTGTGGACAATGTCAAAAGGATTTCTGACCATCCTACAAAGATCTTTCAGTACAAATGAGAAGAGAATCTGTTGTGAGAATGCTACTAAAGGGCATATGAGACAGCCACATGTACCTGGATGAGCAATCTCCAGGAACCTGAGTGATTGCCTGGAAGGCTCCAGTTACTCTACCCTGACTTCCATAATTGAAGAAAGCTGGAATTAAATAGAAAAATAAACCACTAAATAAAAATACAACAGTCCATTCAGTGAACCAAGTTGCAAATTTCATCATCCAGGGATATCATCATTGCAGCTTTTACCAGTACATGCCGATCTTCCTCATCGGTAGGCTTAAATCCAGGAAGGCTTCTCTGGCACTCGCACAATATCTGCACTACAATTTTAGCATCAGTGCCCAATGGAAAGCACAATGGGCAGTCGAACGCCCAGAAATGGGTACATATATAGACGATCCTACACTTAAGGTGCAGGTTTTGATTTACCTTGTCAGCACTGGAAAACTTTGAACATGATCTGTACCCTACATGGTGTTAGTCAGGACTCAATGTTTAAATGGGGGCTAGTATCAACCCCACAGTGTGATTGCGGGTTCTCCCGCCAAACCATATGCCACATTGTGTCTGGCTGCAAACCGAGGGCATATACTGGCCCATGGTCTGACTTTTCAATGAAGGCAACTCTGTCCTTGAATGACTGGACATTGACATTTGACCTAGTCTAATTGAGATATAAGTCCATGTATTATATGTCATAGGCTAAATAAATAAACCATTGAGACCTTCCTGTCTTTTTTCCTGCCTTTTCTTTTCAGGATTTCTGCACTGATTGCTTAGTCCTGCCTTATCAGTCTGTGATCAAAGCAGAAATTTCTGCAAAGGGGAGAAAAGCAGGTCAGTGATGTCTATTTGAGCTAAAAGGCAGCAGCCACAGATTCTCTGCACACACGATTCCTCCCCCTCCAGTAATTCAAATGAATAAAAACTAACTTTGGCTCACGAAGTATGGTGGTAATAGTAAAATTTTGCAAAACCATCACAGATTGATTCTTGCCACTGTGAAATAAAATATTTTTTTAAAGCACTATTAAAAGAGATGGTACTTGCGAGTGCAGTCATTACTTCCCTCTCTGATAGAGAAGGTTTAGAAAAAGGAGATACAAATGTATATCTATTTCTTTCCTTTTTCATTTTTTGGAATTTTGTTGGTTCTGAAGAAGTGAACAATATTATTTCATTGTCTCTTGGGGCCAGTTTTTTTTCACTTCTAGGCTGAAATAGGGAATGTGATAGGCACGGTATATATTGCCATCTCCTTCCAATACTCTTCTGGGACCCATCTTCTCTCTCTTTGGAAACAAAACATTTGACCAGGGTTAATATAGCTGAAAAAGAGCCCAGGAACAATCTAGCTTTAAAGTCAGCTTTCAGAAAACCCAACTAAACAAGAGATGAGAAGACTGCACTGTGAAAATTTGAACAGGGAAACAACTAAATGAGATCAACATGATTTTTCCACTACCTCAGAAATTAGTGCATCTGTCGCAGATGCAAAGACCTTGGACAATGTTGTCATCAAGTTCTTCCTACAGCTTTGAGGAAAGGCCAATTTATGTGGGAAGAGTTACCCAAGATATGATGGTCATACTGAATTGCTTCATAATTCTGATTTCAATAAAGCACCAGTAATTCCAACACATTACCACCAGAGAAAAGGCTTGAGCAAAGATGGGATATGTCCTCTTCTAGGAGGACACCTGCTACCTGTGATTTTTAAAAAAAATGTATATTAAAAACAGTACAATATATTTTTAAAATGGTGCCTGAATAAATAAATAAATAAATAAATAAATAAATAAAAGAGCAACGTATTTTAACCGAGTTGCAACCCTAGAGCAAAAATGTTTAGAATATGGCTGTTAATTTAATTTAGTGCAGTGTTCTTGACTCCAAGGGGGTCGCAGAAACCTTTCAAAGCCTGCCTCTTACAGAAACAAAAATGGCTCAAGTTGCACTCTCACTTATTTTACATAATTATTGTCCACCCATAATTATTGGGTGGATTGGGTCACGGGAGGGGGTGGAATTGACTATGGGTCCCCAGTCTCATACTTATTTATTAATCGGGGTCATGGCACGAAAAAGGTTGAAGACCACTGACTTAGCACTTATTTGTTTTAACTTGGGGCTGGAGGTTAAACGTGTTTTTACTGTGGATCACTTACATAGAAAGCTGCCTTATACTGAGTCAGGACAAGTGTCTGTACAGCTCAGCATTGACAACACTGGCTAGCAGTGCTCTCCAGGGTTTCAGGCAGGGGTCTTTCCTAGCCTTACCTGGAGAAGTCAAGATCTAAACCTGAGACCTTCTGCAGGCAAGGCAGGTGCTCTACGACTGAGCTACAGCCTCTCTTCCAATGTATCGTAATTTATTGGAAAGAGGAAATGGAGGGAGATGCCTTCACTTGAAAATATATATATTTTTTAAATTTGCTACTATAAAAACCAAACTGTAATTTCATGGCAATAAGGGAGGAGTCAAATGGAGCCATTTAGATTGTCAGCAACCACTGTTTCAATACTTTAAGAAGTGAATGTGTTAGTTTAGCAAATTGCAGTCTTCCTTATTACAGCATTCACTGGATAAGTTAAATTACAGAATGTCAACATTTGAGACTACCAAACAAAGCATTTGCCATTCTGGGAAGTCAAAAATGCCATGTTTGACATCAAAATTTCAAAAGCAGTTATGGCATAATTCCCCCACCCCACAAAGATGACAACTGTATTCAACAAGCTTTTTGGAAAAACACTCATTAACTCATGTACTCCTTATTAGGAACTGATACAGTTCTGACTTTGTAAAATTTGAAAGGAAGAGAGGAGGGGTAGCTGCTTGCCATTCATACTTTCATTTGACTCATTCTGAAGATGCCAGGAAAGGAGGCACCAAGACATTCTCTACGGTTTTATTTATATACAGCACAATCTGTGTGCTTAACATGAGAAGAAAGCCACGCTTCTGTTCTTCCTGAATAAGGTTTTGTCTTTGTTGTGCGTGTAGTGCAATGAGATGCCTGCATGTACACAAGGTTTGTGCACACTTCTCCTCAAGGATGGTCAACTTTTCAATATCAGGGCTCCTGGACTCTTAACAATTGTGAAGAAAAGAAATTTCAGCAGGTGCAGTTTGTCACCTCCCAGTGCTACAGGACAGGAAATGATTATATGCTTGTGAATCTGTGGATACAGGGTCCATGAATATGAGGCCCATCTGTATTTCTAAATTTGGCTTGAAAAAAGAGTGTGGCCCCACCCCGAGTTTTGAAAGATATTGCTTCAGATTGGGCCCAGTCAATTCATTGAATGGGTATGAGTCAATATCTTGTAATCAATACCTTATCACAGGGCTGGGCAAACTCCAACCCGTGGGCCATTTGCGGCCCTAGAGGACCTCCAATCTGGTCCACAGGGAGCCCCCATCTCCAATGAGCCTCTGGCCCATCAGACACTTTTGGAGCCCACACTGGCCCACGACTGCTGTTTGCGACCACCAGACACAGACACTGCGGGCCAAGTTAGAGCTAGGCCTTTTATAGTCTCCGTGTGTTTTCTGCTTTTCCTGGGCATTATTTTAACACCCCCCACCCCATTACCTCTGAACAACTTATGTCTCCATGTGTTTCTGGCTTGGTCTGTATATTTTCACTGTGTAAGAGTTATGGCAAACAGTTCATAGTTTTCATGTGGTTCTACACGCCTGTATTATAGGTTATGAATATGTGTATTATAAATAAGCTCAGTAAAATTCATTCATTCATATAAGTTTTGTCTCTAATGGATTAATTTATGTAAATTTATTCAAATTTGAAATGTAAATTAATTCATTTTTTTCCAGGACCCCAATACAGTGTCAGAGAGATGGCGTGGCCCTCCCACCAAAACGTTTGCCCAGCCCTGCCTTACACAATCTTTGAAATGGCAAGAGATAGTGTTTGCATCAAGTCAATCAGACAAGAATATGCTAACAAGATGCTGCGATTCCTCATGGCATTACTGAATCGAAAATGTTTAAGAATTAGGTAGACCAGGAGGAAGAGAATATGAGATCTATCTATACTCCACAACAAATACTTAATGTGGTTCTGTAGGATTTGGGGGTGGGGGAGGTTGTAAACAAAATGCTAAAGCCCCCCTTTCCCTAATTGCAGTTTTGCCATACACACCTCTGCTATTTACCAAAGAAACAGTCCAATCACATGGCCACGTTAAATAATTGACTACATTTGGACCTTATAACTGACACACACCTCTCCCAGATGGCCTAACTGGCACTTGAAAATTCCCTAGAGTGTTTCAGTACTTTCTGGCATCTTGAAAAAAATCATTCTGAGTTGTGTTCAAAAACAAGTTAATCACAGCTAATTGACTCATCAATTTCAGTGGTGCTTACCCTGTTTAGTCATGACTAACTTTCTCTGAATACAAGTAGGGATGTAGTCAAAGGGCAATGAAGCTTCAGGATTTCTTCTACAACAGCTGTGATGATGTCAGCAGGAGCACTCAGATGCTGCCTTTGAGACTTTTATCAAATGACTTTATCTGAGAAGAAGCACCATGGTCAGCAGAAGGAGAATTGAGAAATTTGCTAGGAATAAACATTAATGTCTAAACCAGCCCCCCTCCAAACCCTGGCCTGCAGGTCAGATCTGGGATTTGGGTGAATCCTTCCCCATCTCGTGACCTGCGCCTACCATTCTGGCATGCTGTGGGACCTCATGCCCTTAGATCGGGACAATGCATCACTCTGGGTAGTAGTGTCTGCTCGGAAATCCGGGCACAATGCCCACTGGGGCACTGCACCACAGACTCAACTGGCCAGAGCATTGCATTGTACCAATCTGGGGACATGAAGTCCTGCAGCACGCTGGAACAGTAAGTGCCGGTCGTGCAGGGGAAGGCATTCCCGGTATGCAGCAGTCTCCAGTTTGGAGACCGTTGGTTAAAGCCAGTGCTTCCCAATCATCGGTATCCCACGATACCTCTGCATATTGCAATGCAGTGCTCAGCTCCCAGAAGCGACTAGTGAAGATGCCATTGCCAGTTTGGAGCTCTGCCATCTCTGGGTTCAGAGACTGCATGGGACGCTGCAATGGTTGGAAAGAGGATCAAGGTGGATGGGAAGGTTTATTTGCAGCACACTAAAACAATGTACAGCAGATTGGCTGGTTGAGCTGAGCCTCTTATCAACCCCTGGACTGTGGTCTCGCTGCCGATGGCCAGCAGTCTATAGCTCCCCAGGGATTGTCTTTCCTATTTTGTGAACTGCTTGCCTGGACAATTGTCATGGGTCAATTCCAGGACACTTCACTGATACTGAATTTCATGCATGGTGAAATCTGCAGGTGAGGAGGGCCTTCTGCCAAATTGGAAGTCCTTTCTAGTTGTGTTTGGGAGGCTTTCTGAGGTACAGGGAGGCCACACATGAGCTCCCCACACCTCCCACATATGGCCTCCCATATATGACTAGAAGAGACTTCCAGTCACATCCAGAAGGTTCTCTGAGGCCCTCCAGCATGGACTCAGGATCTACATTGAGTCAAACCTGTGGATGCCAAGCCCAAGGAAAAGGGTGGCCCACTGTATGTCATTCATGTCACATTAAGGTTACAACCCTATGGAAATTTAACTGGGAGTTAAGTCCTACTGAACACATTGCTGGGGTGGGGGATACAGTTATGGGAAGGTATGAAATATTCCTGTATTTCAGAATTTACCACTACCCCACTGAATACTACCCTATATATATATATATATATATATATATATATATATATATATATATATATATATATATATATATATATATATATATATATATATATATATATGTTAAGCAATATCTATTGCTCTTTCATGTTTCTTATATTTGACTACAGATATTGTACCTGGCTTCTTATAATTCATTGTTTTGCCAATTCTGATGTCTTGACAAGATGTGAAGTTAATATTTGCGGCACATTCTAGCAATATCAAATGGGCTTGATAGCAAACAGTCCATGCTTTATTGCTGAATGACTTCAGACACATTTTTGCAAAGAAAAACCAGTTAGAATTTGCCAAGGCATTATACGTCTGGTAAGCGCAAGATCTGTTTTCCAGCTTCTCTCCTTCTTTCAACCCTGTACAATCTTATCTGCATGGTTATTTATTCTTTAATTGCAAGTGAAATTTAGCCAACAATACAAACCAAAATTTGGATTTCAGGAGGTCAGGATGTTATCTCACGTAGCAGGTGCTCATCTCGCCTTTACCTCTGGCAATATTTAACTTTGGGGGGGGGGGGGGTCAATAAATCTTCTTGTTCTTCACAATGCAAATCAATATTTGCTAAATATTTCATGATATAGCAAACTGTTGAGCACCAAATAAATTTGCTACCTAAGGCTCTGGGAAGTAAATAGAGGTAAAATAAATGACATCTGAAAATCTCAGCAACAACATTCGGTTTTATCTACAGGTAGAATGGCATAGATTTCCATCTTTCCCAAATTATATCTGGTGGTTACACATTATAAATATTGAGCTGCACTAGTGGTACAGCCACCCCCATCAACAAAAAAGAAACACAACCAAGTACCTGTATTAAATCCCCAAAGCATCTTAAACAATTCTCAAATCACTGACTCCAAAATCACTTTACCAAGGCTCAACCCTGGCTGAACAAGGATGGTTGGAAAAAGCACAAACAGCTTACTTAAGGATTAGATCCAAAAAGTGCAGCTTTGGATACTATTGGTATGCTGGTTGGCTATCAGAAGTATCACACCTTTATTAACTTAGAATGCCAATGCCCGAGATTCAATCAACATCTCACCGGCTTATCTGGAAATTATCACTCTAAAACAATGCAGACTCTTGTGTGAATGGCTGCATCTCTTATCTGTCTGTTCAAACACAGGTATTCTTTCTTGTGATTCTGTTTCACCTATGGTGGACTTTGAACACCATATTACACTGGCTGTGAGGAGGGTGACGGATCTTGAAAAAAACGGCAGGTAAGGTGATATGAAAAGGTTGGCTCTACCCATGGAATCTTATGCCACAATAAAATTGTTAGGCTTAAAGGGGTGACAGGTCTGTTATTTTTCCTCCACTAGACTAACAGCACAATCCTATCCAGGTCTACTCAAATAGTAAGGCCCACAGAAGTGCCCAGATAAGTGCGTATAAGATGTGTAAGATTTGACTGTGTAAGGCTGCAGTCCTAACCACAGTTTCCTGAGAGTAAGCCCCATTGAACAAAATAGGACTTACTTCTGAGCAGACCTGGTTAGGATTGTGCCCTAAAGCGCATAACAATCATTGTGTAGACCTAATCCATACAACCATTCTGTAAAGTCAGTATTATCTCCTGTTTGCAGCTGAGGCTAAGAGGAAGCAGCTTGCATAAGGCCCTCTGGCAAGTTTGCATCAAAGGTGAAACTGAAACTAAGGAAGTCCACATTCACAGCTCACAGTCAGTGCTTACTGCCAAAAAATGGCCATGAAGTGCCTTCTGGCAGTGCACTGAGCAACACGCTGCCAGGGTGCTGGGGGGAGGGGAGGCCTGGGCTTTCCTATGTACATCACTGGACCTGCAGAGACAGGTCCAGCAGGTAAGGTGAGGCAGCTAAAATGTTGGGGAAGGCAGGAGGGGCTAGGGGGGGTAGAATGGGGATGATCTGGTGGCAATGATGCATACTGGATCACATCCTCCTTTTCTGTTGCCTCCCTGCCCCTTTTCTCTCCTTGGACTTGCGCTACAATCACACTACACTGCAGAGCAGGAGGCTTACACAGGAGTAAGAGAATTTAAATCTTCTTTCCCTGCTAAAGCCTCCCAAATCCCCCGCTGGATACAGTGCACACATTTTTGATATGGTTGCACCAACAGGGGAGGGGGCAAGGGCTGTCAGTCTCTTAGCTACTATACCACATGGCACCAGCTCACAATGACTACACTAACGACGTCAAAAAAGGTCTTGGGGTTGGATGCAGCCCACATAAGCTCTTTATCTGACCCCTGGGCTCTCCCGGCACCACCATCAGCTGATCTCAGCTGTTGAGGTGTGCTGCAGTGTCACTGCTGAAAGGGCTCCTGTGTGATTGGACTCTTCCGTATCTTGAAAATATGATCAATTTTTTTGAACATTTTCTGTTTTGTCATTTGCAGCTAATGAAGATCTAAGTGAGAAAAAAGTGCTTATTGCTGGTCATGACCAGCTTAATGACATCACTTCTGGCCCTCAGCAAGCATCATGAATGCTATTCGGCCCACTATATGAAATGAGGTTGACACTCCTGGACTATTCATTGTCAGAGACAGTGGTCCACATAATGTCTTAGTGTGCAATCCTGCAGCTTAGGCCAGCGCAAGTCCCTTGCACCTCCTTTGGAGTAAGCCATGCCAGTGCATGGAGGTGCACTGGCCCATGGAGGCCAGATTCAGCCTCCACGGTGGCGGCAGCAGGTGAGCTTGCACTGGCCAAGCTTGGCCGGTGCAAGGGTCTGGGGGGGCATGGGAAGGTCAGGGAGGAGGTGTTTCAGGTGAAGGAAGGGCGGGCCGCAGGTGGGACAGTGGGCAAGCAAGCATGGAGTGGGAGGTGGGGCCAGAATCCAGCAGTTAGCCCTGTTCCCGGGCAGCACAGAGCAGCTCCAGGCTGCTCGGATCTGTCCCACCTCATCAGGTGGTGCAGATCTGAGTAGACCCATTGGGGCTGCTGCAGCTGTCCCCAGGGTAAGTGGAAAAGTTTCCCCTTACCTTGGGTCAAGCCTCAGCCAGCCCCGAACCTGCACTGGATACAGTGCAGGACTGCCGGCCTTTCTGTCCAGCACAATTTAGCATTGTGCTATTAGTGTTGCAGAAAGCCACCTCTCTAGAGTGTTACATTCCAGCCATTTTTCTTTTGTAACTTTTGGGTATATGGGCTGCTGCAGCATAACCTTCTCTCATGCTACAGCAGCTTCCAAGTTACAAGACAATATAATGAGAACAAAGAAAGATAAGACAATGGGGCGGCTTTTCAGTAGCTAGTTTAGAACAATCTGAGTATTTGGCTGCATAATGAAAGGACAGGTTACTCTTTGGGAATGATGACACCTCTGTTTATTTTTACTCTGGCATTTGCCACCACTTGTGTAAGCAAGAGGAGATACCTCCTGGCAGGCACCATCTTAAATACCCATATTGCTGCAGAATGGTTTCATTCCAGGGCTCTAGAGTGCCTGATAGTGCCTGGCACAAGATAGCTAAGTTCAGCATTTGTAAATGACATAGGTGGCAGCAAAAAAATAAACAAGGAAGATAATTTTTTTAAAAGCATGTATTTCTACAATTCGTGCAATTCTGAAACAAATTGAGGCTCTCTAAATGGATCCAGAAACAAATGATGCAGGACAGAAATACTCCTCAGCCAAGTAGAAATGTTAGTAATGAAAGCAAATGGGGTGCCACAATGAGCACTTTATATGCACACCCCTAATTACTCATGCCTGCAATTTTGTACTGTACCTGTAATTTATGCGATGGAGTTAATATTCATTTGACCTTGAGCTCTTTGATTAATTTCTACTGGTCAGGCAAATGATGAAGCTCAAATTAAACAAAGCTACTGTTTCAAGGTGGTTCATCTAAAGTTTGAGGGAGCAAAGAAGTGAGCAGGCTTATTGGCTTGGTGGTATACCAACACCAGCACTGAATTTTGCCTAAAGCAGACTCTGAGGCAACTCTGGAGATTCTTACTTGGATGAACCAGTTGAGGAATTATGCAGAAGGTTGAAAAACCTTCTATAAGACAGCAACATTTATCAAGGAAAGGGGGAGGAGGGGCTGTCACCTCCTTCAATGGTCACCAAGGTCCACTTAAAGCAAAAGTTGGAAGTTTCTAATTGGGAAAACAAATCCAAGGTGTTAAAAGAGTTTTGATAAGATGAACACATTTCGTTTTTCCAGGAAGGGGTGTGTGTCATTTCAGTGCTGAACCAGAAACTCAGAATTATTCCCTTTTCCCTGATCTCAGTGCCTGAGATTGGAGGCATTTCAGTCATTTTGAAGGCAATTCTCAGCAGTGTGAAAAAGAAGGCCTGCTGAGGGGTTGACTTCATTCTCTCCACTTTGCTTCTACACTGCCTGCAAAATTCAAGCTGAATGTGCTCAGCAAAGAACACTAGTTAGATCTTGTGAGAGCCTAAAAATTGTATAAAAGAACAGGATGGCCTGGTTTTCTTTAACTAAAAAGCATATAGAGGCAGGAGCAATACCCTTGAAGGAACCATATGTCTCCAGGTTGTCTCCATATGTCTCCATATGTCTGCAGTGGAAGCTGGAGGAGCAACACAAGCCCCTGCTCTTCTCCACTCAGATTGCTGGCAGTGTGACCTCAGGCCTCCACATGCACCAACTAATTGTGCAGAGGTCCAGTATCCCTCATGATGCAATTGTATGAGCCTGACAGCTGTATGATTGGTTCCTTTCATAGATCACCCAGTTAACATTTCGAGCTCAATGATGGAGAAAAGAGGCTTGTATGGCTTCTCTGCTATGCTGTTGCACTACTCCCACTCTCCAGCTGAGCTTATTTCCTGTGGCTAAATATCTTGATTCAACTTATTTTTGCTTGCTTTCATCTTGACAAGATTTGTTGTCAATCACAAGAAAATCTATGGACAAAATGAGGCAAGTGAATGCTCAATCACATCCACAGTAATGCTGTATGACATTGTGCTACACTGTCTGTGTATCAACTATCTATGCTCCCAGCAGAAAGGATCACTGGAAAAACAGGTACCTATTTCCCTGGGAGAGGTGATGTGTGTGACTGATCCATTCATTAATTCAATTAAGGGTGCAATCCTAACCCCTTATGTCAGTGCTTTCCAGCACTGACATAAGGGCAATGCATCTCTGAGGTAAGGGAACGAACATTTCCTTACTTTGAGGAGGCCCCCGTGAGTACCACCCAACCGCAGGAAGCTGCACATGTCCCACTGGCACCGCTATGCCAGTGCTGGAAAGCACTGACATGAGGGGTTAGGATTGTGCTCTAATTAATTTAGACTATCCTAAATCCTTGGATTGGAAGGAAAAGGAAAATTCTAGGGCAGGGGTGTCCAAAGTTTTTGGCAGGAGGGCCACATCATCTCTCTGACACTGTGTCAGGAGCCGGGGGGGGGGGGAGAATTAATTTACATTTAAAATTTGGATAAATTTACACAAGTTTACATAAATGAATATATTAAAGATGAACTTATATGAATGAATGAAGGTCTTGCAATAGCTCAAGGCCTATAAAAGGCCTTGCACAAAGCAAGGCTGGCCTTTCCTTTGCTGCGGCTACTGCATCACAGATGTGAAACAGCAAGCAATGGAGGAAGCCCTCATCCCACAGCTCATGCAAGAGGTCAAACAGTCACTGAGAGTAGATGCGTCTGGCCAGTGCAGGCTGCAGAGGGCCAGAGGCTCCTTGGAGACTGGGGGCTCCCTGAGGGCCACATTGAGAGGCCTGGAGGGCCGCATGTGGCCCCAAGGCCGGGGTTTGGGCACCTTCTGTTCTATGAGGATGACTATCAGTCTGCCTGTTGCTATATGAAAGAAAGAACCAGAACATTAAGATCCTGCATACATTCAGAATATTCTGCATTCTGTTCCTAAGAGCCCCTGGCCCATTCACTGCTACAGGAAAGTTGCATGCTGACAATGAAACACTTAACATACAGATTGCACAGACTACATTCACTTACTGGGTAGATCTGCAAAGCTGTCTGCAGGGGCAGCCTAAGCATGAGCCCCTGCTTTAGGCAGCAGGCTAAGGGCCCAATCCTATCCAATTTTCCAGTGCTGGTGCAGCTGTGCCAATGGGGCATGCACTACACCCTGTGGTGGGGAGACAGTCACAGAGGCCTCCTTAAGGTATGGAACATTTGTTCCCTTACCTGGAGCTGCATTGCAGCTGCACCAGTGATGGAAAATTAGATAGGATTGGGCCCTTAGACAGGCCCTTAGACACCTCCTGCAGCAGTCCCATCCTCTCCTCACATATCATTGTTTGATTTCTTCCCAAATGCTCTCAGAAGAGTGTGAATGGAGAAGGAACTGGAGCCAACATTGTGGTTTTCTGTGTTGGGAGTATGTTTGAAGTAGAATCCTCTTTTGTTCCTAACACAGTCAAATGCCCTTCTGTTTTGAAGAAGCAGAAGGGCAATGGAGGAGAAAGAACGTGAAGGTGGAAAGACTAGGGCAGGGGTGTCAAACATAAGGCCCAGGGGCTGGATGCAGCCCATGGAAGCTTTTTATCAGGCCCTCAGGCTGTCAGCTGCTGAGCAGTGCTGGGGTGTTACTGCTGAAAGAGCAGCCCGCACAAAAATTGGGCTCTCCCATATCCTGAAATATGATAAAGATTTATGTATTTTCTCTTCTGACACTTGCAGCTAATGAATTCCTAAGTGAGAAAAAGTGCTTATTTTTGGTTATAACCTGTTTAATAACAATACTTTCTGCCTAATGACATCACTTCTGGCCCTCAGCAGCAGTGGTGTAGCTAAGGGGGTGCAGGGGGTAGCAGTCGCACCGGGCAACAAGCTTTAGGGGGACGACAAGCTGAGCTTGACACCAGTGGCCAAAATTGTGAAAAAAATTGGTATGTATGATAATACCATCATGTTATATATCAATGGAAAGGTAATTTAATGCAGAATGCAATGAAAAAATCCCATTGGAATATCTGTTTTCTATCAAAAGTTATGGCCAAGTAACCAGAAAATGAAAACGCAACTGCCTTATAGAACAAAAAGTGGATTTTCTTAACTCAAAACAGACCCATGACACTGATTATTCTGAGAGCCAATGAGATGTTGTTATGATACAGCATGGAACCACTAATATGAGTCAGCTTTCATTTCCATGTATCATAACATAGCTACTCCTGCTAACTGGTAAAGAGGCACTTTTTCAAGTGGTGCTCCTCTTATATTTAGCAGGGGGAGAATTACCGTCCCTCTTCACTCCAACACAGTGTCTCTAACCAATAAGGGGCACACTTTTTATTTATTTACTTAATTAAATTTGATTTTGTCGTGGGGGGGCTACATAATCTTCTTTGATCCCAGGTAGCATATAGATGTTTTAGCTATACCACTGGCTGGGGAGAGGTAGCAGATCAAGTGTATGGTGAACTGCAGGGGAAGGAGGCAGGTTTCCCCCCAATTTGCACTTTTTAAAAAGCCCAAGTGTGACAACACATCCAGTTGTGACATCACTTCCTGGGCATCATTCTGAGCTCTGCATCGGGCAACATGTTCATTAGCTATACCACTGCTCAGCAGGCATCATGAATGCCATTTGGCCCTCGGTATGAAATGAGTTTGACACCCCTGGACTAGGGTGCATATTTTAAAGGGGAGAGAAAATGTGGGTGCCCCCCAAATGTTGAGCACACCCCCATTTCACCCTGTATAAAGTTGTATGAGTAGACCTAGAACAAACACATACTGAAGCCCTTGGTGCATAGGGATTTGACAGATCTGATGCATGGCATAAGTGCAGCTAATCCCCCACATTAAACTGCAGACCTGCCCTTATGCTAAAATCTTTTACTAAGACTAACACTTATGCTTTCAGCTGAGGGCAGATTTTGGATCCATTCTCAGATATGCCTTCTGCCAATTAATCTGTGTTCAGGAAGAAGCTGAAGACACCTTATTTCAAGAAGAGCCAAGGCCCAGACCATCATGAACCCCCAATTCCAAGTTCCTGAAACTGAGGAATGGGAGGAAAATAAGATACTGCAACTGCCCAAGTTAGGGCACATAAAAATCACATAAAAAATTGAAGACCATTTAAATAGGACAATGTTCTGACTGGAGGGATGTCTGTACCTTGACGGACAACAAATAGTGGAGAATCAAATAATAACCATGTCCATAAAAGCCTGATTCCAAGGACCATTCTGCTAGCAAAAGGAAATAAACTTAAAAGTATTGTCAATTATTAAGGGCTCATACAGCCTCATGAATATGGAGAGGGAATGTAATCTCACCCTTCCCATTTCATTCTCCTGTTCCCTTGTCTGTCCCCTTTTGCAGTGGGGCACTTATTTCCCCTACAGTGAATAGAGCTTCATTATGCAGAAGGCTGCAGAATTTTAATGAATTGCAAAATATAGCTAATTATGAAGGAGAAAAGCATCTTCTGTGCTTTCTCATGCAAATGAGACAAATTAATTGGTCTTCAGGGACCTCTTTAAAAAAAAAAATGCATGAAGGCCTTGGAGGGAAACATGGGAGAAGGGGTTGACAATCTAGTATCATGTTCATGGTAAGTAAATAAAGGCAAACAAGGGTGTTTTAAACATGTTGGACAATTCCGATTTAGACCTCTGGGAAATCTAAGACTATTTGTTTTAAAAACCAATTCATTTCTTTTACAAGTTTCTCATGTGGAGCAATTAGGCCCTTCATCCAGAGTGCCGCACACACTCTGTTTCCCCCCCCTTCCCTCCAAGGGATTATTAGGGTTGCCAGTTTCTGTTAGGCAGTCAAGAGAGAGCAAAGGAGGTATCTGACCCATCTTCACATCCACATTTCTTCCACTGGATTAGGGTGCAGAAGAATGGTCAAATTATATATATTTGGTAGTGATGTTGGTGAATGTATCTTCATTCCCACATTTTCTTTTATGCAGCACAACCAGAGCTGTGTTTGCATTTTTCCCCCTTCACCTCTCCATATAAACACACCCATGGAATACAGCACAAAGAGCTACAGCTAAGAGTACCAGGAGTACCAAGAGTACCCACTAATCTCCCTACATCCCTTCTCCCCCTTCTTTTTCCCTTGTTGCTCTATCCCCTTTGTCCTTCTAAAGACCTCCTTCTCTAACCCATCTCTTTTTCTCTCCCTAACAGCAGTTTACACCTCGGGCTCTACTATGCAGTGGCATCGCTGGAAGGAAGTGCGGGCTGCACTGGGTGACATGCATGGGGTGGGTGGGAGCGATACCACAACTGACCAAAATTTTTTAAATCTTGGTATTTTTGAATAATACCATCATGCTATATATCATTCGCTGTGTAATTGCAATTGGTATGCAATGAAACAAACTGCTTTGAAATATCTCTATGTCATCAAAAGTTATAGACAAAAAATCAGCAGGGGGCGGGGCAATGGTGCATCACCACGCCCACCACCTGGGGTGTTGCCCAACCCACTGCACCTGAGGAGGTCTATCATAAGGGTGATGGGCTGGCCTCCTGCACCAGGTGATGCAAACCCTAGTGTTGCCGCTGCTCCGGTGGCATCACTAGTTCCCTTGTCCATGATTTAAAAACAGCCTTCCTGACCTTTTGATGTCAGATAAGAGACAATCCATCAGTCAGTCCTCCTCCAAGCACTTCACTCAGCCCCTCCTTTCACCAATGCAATGTGATCACCTTTCTTTCAGGTGCTCAAGAGGAAGGGAGGGGTCCACTGGAGAGAGAAGGATTGATGGATTGTCAGCCAGGTGCCCTCTCTCTTTCTCTCTCTCATTAAGGAGGCTATTGTTAAAGGACTGCTCAGTTTTTTAAACTGATTTTAAAGGAGTGCATTTTTCCCTTCTCCAGGGATCAGCACGTTTCTTCTTATTTGCAAGGGCCATTTGTGTTGAGTCAAATCCGTGTATAAAAAATCCGTGTATAACAAGGCTGGACCTGTAGTTTTTCCCTGTCTATACAGTGAATGATTGACTGAGTGAGCAAGATCAGATAGGCTTCATATCTGACTTCCTTTGGAATCACTCAATTGAATCCTTTTGTTCCACCTTCAATCCATGCCTCCCTTTTCCTGCCAAATCCCAGAGCCATACCATTGGCCAATATATAGTATTTGCACACAAACGGTTCCCCTGCCATGTGTGCATGTTGCAAGTGTTTTCAAAAGCACTTCTGGTAACACACTGTGCCCTCAGTCACTGACCTTTGCCCAGACTGCACACTGTTTCTACACTGCAGTCTAGGTCACAGGAAGAGTAGGACTGGGCTTTAAGGTACGGCTATGCACATCTGTAAGTGATAGAGACTGCCTATGACATGACGGAATCCAAGGTCTGCATCCTGTTTGGATGAAAAGCAGTGGTAATCTGTGCTTCTTAAGCACAGAGGATTGCCCTTTTCTTTACTCTCTTCTCCATCACTACCTGTTCTGGAGTATCTCTATCTGTAGTGTGATCATGCAGTTTTTCTTCAGCCAGAGACATTTGGAGCGCCTTAAAGCAGTCCCTTACAGCTCAATCCTATTCTTCCCCCTCCAGTGCAACAACACTAAAATGGCTACCACTGCAACCTGCGGTGGGGGGGGGTGAGTTGTGGAGGTTTCATCTTGATAAGGAACATTTGTTCCCTTATCTGGGGATAAGCCTCCACAGCATGAGGGGGTCTAGCAATCAGGGCCAGGAAGGGGTTAGGATTCAGCGGTCACCAAATTTGTTAAGAAAAGTATCTATAATGATACAAGCAGACTCTAGAATGCTACTGTTGATCCTGAAATCCTAATCCATGGTGACTTGATGTGAAGTAAATCACAAAATCAGATCATTTTTCTTATGAAACTGCCTAACGTGCACGGCCATAAATGAAAATGTTCCAAATTATAGGTCAGATTTTAAGAAACAACCCACACTAGTGGGGGTGAGAACCAGTCTAAATTCCTTTTCCATCAAAAGGAGCTGCACACACTCAAAACTCTTTTTCAGTGTGAAATTGTGTGTGTGACTTTTCCTTTTGAGGAACTGTGCAAATCAATAAGATAGCAAAGAACCAATTATGGATGTTCACATGTGCAGACAGGCATTTAATAGTCTCTTTAGCTCTTAGGAACTAGGATTCCTTGTGATTCATCAGAATAAAGACTAAGGCTGCAATCCTAACCACTTTCCTGAGAGTAAGCCCCATTTAACAAAATAGGACTTACTTCTGAGTAGACCTGGTTAGGATTGTGCCCTAAGGCTGCAATCCTGAGGCACCCTTAGGCCACATTTGCACCTCCTCATGAGTCAGCTGGGCCGGCACAAGGACATGTGCTGGCCCACAGAGGCTGAATCCAGTCTCCACCCTGACTGCTGGGCCAATGCAAGCTCGGCTGACACAAGGCTATGGAGTGGGCAGGGAGGAGGTGTGAGGGAGGCATTCCAGGGCAGGGAAAGGTGGGCGGAAGGCAGTCCTGGGGGTGATGGGCAGGTGGGGGGCGGGAGGCGGGGCTGAGACCCAGCTATTATTAATTATATATTATTATTATTTATTATTAACAGTATTTATATACCGCTTCCCAACCCTGTTCCCTGTTCCTGAGCAGTGATTCAAGCCGTTCTGCTCTCCTCAGATTTATGCCACCTCAGGAGGTGGTGCAAGTCTGAAGGGACCCATTGTAGTGGTTTACATGGGGGTATGGGGAAGAGTTTCTTGCACTGGATACAGAGCAGGCCTACTGGCCTGCTTGTTCCGGCACAAGATAGGATTGTGCTGCACAGGCCCAATCCTATCCAGTTTTCCAGTGTCCGTGCATCTGTGCCAGTGGGGCATGCACTGCATCCTGTGGTGGGCAGGCAGTCACAAAGTCCTCCTTATGGTATGAGAACATTTGTTCCTTTACTGTGGGGCTGCACCGGTACTGAAAAATTGCAGCTGCACCAGTACTGAAAAATTGGTTAGGACTGGGCCCTAAGAGTGCAAACAACAAGGGTTTCTCCATACTGAGTATTATAAAGGGTCCAAAACTGTTGAACTCAGAACCATGGATGAAGTACATTTCTTATTCCATAGGTTTTATAATGGGTCTAGATTTGGGCAAACCAAGTGCAAGATCAGAATAAAGGCTTATGCTCTCCAGATGCTGCACTGATTAACTAATTCACTAATTAATCTTCATAGCATCCTCCACAAGGCAAGTACTAGAGGGGAATTTCACATTTTAGAAAAAGGGCAAGCGAACTGCCTAGATGTAACAAATCCTTGCATTTAAGGGAAATAAAACCTCAGAAAGAAGAATGAAGATGAAAGTGATGGAAGAATGATAAATGTTACGTTTTTATCAAGGTAACAGTTCAAAGCAATGCAAACCACTGCTAATATTAGCTGAAGGGAAAAGAGAACGCCCTACGGATATTACAGATGGCTTCAAAAACTGATTGATTTGAAAGGTGCAGTTTTGAAAAACAATTTGATGACAGACATGGAGGAATTTTTTTAAAAAGACATTCTGAGAATGTTGAGTAGGTTGTGCTATGGTAGTGATTAAATAAAATCTACAAGGATGAAGGCATGGCTGTGATGGGAACTATTAACACACAAATGGAGCCTATGAACATGCTTGCAAGATGGTGACCCTGACCCAATAGAGGCTTCCATACTTGAATGCCTGAATAGTTTCATCAATGAATAAGATTTAAGATTATAAAGCAGCCCAACCTTGGCATAAGATCAAAGCTCTAGTGCACACACTTATGAGTGTGCAAGTCCTATCCTCCTGTATATGCCAGGGACCCTCTGCAAAGGCAATGAATTTGCTTTTAGAAGAGACCAGCTTTCAAGCTTCTTTAAAGAACAGCTCTGTGGAATTTGACAGCTTGCAAACATTTGTCCATGCCTGTTCCTATATCACATCATAACACCCCTTCTGATGGTCAGGGAATCTCCCCAATGTAAACCAATGTTTTAAAGTCCCCAAGTACACGTGTTTGCCTGCAAATGTGTCCCATGAGTGCAAGATAGTTCTCTGGCACTCACCAAAGTAAGAGCAAAGGGATCTTTTCTCAATATCCCAGTTAGGAATGGAACAGTGGCAATTAGAAAACCTTGATATACACTACCTTCTCACATCTTTATGACGCAACCAGACAATTCCTCTCCCAGAACTAGAAGTGTCATCCTTCAAAAAGATCCCTTAACCCTTTGCAACCTTCTTCACATGTCTCCACGCTATCATATTTGAATAAATATTTGCATCTTATTACTGAATATTATTACTCTTCAGAAATAGCTGTTTCAAATACATCTCCAAAAGGTGCTACCTAGAAAACATCTAGGCCATGATTTTAAAGGGCAACACTAAATATAGGTGTTTCCATGCCAGTACCAGATTGCTAGGAATCCTGGGACAAAGCCACACAGGGGGTACCCCATGATTCCCCCACCTGCCTCCTGAAGGCACATTGTACGTTATCACTGCCACCGGTACTGACGGTGAATTTTCAGAGACCACATTTTTATATCATTGTGGTGCTAACCTTGACCTCAATGATGATTTCTCACCGATGTGGTCAGCTTCCAAATATCACCACATCAAATAGCTTCTGAGGTAATATGCTTTTCAGTGCATATTCTTTCAAGTGGTGCATCTCAAGCCCCCAGTGCCTAGACGTGAATGTGGTTTAATGGGTTTCACTCAGCTGAAGGGCAACCGCCACATATTCTGCAGCACATTTCAATCTTATGTACCAGGCAAGGTTCTGTCAGCTAGTATAATCAATCATAATGCTGTTGATTAAAAATGTGCGATGTTTCAGAGCTCAGGCCTGTGCTACAGGGGTCACTGCGACTGACTACAGTGGAGGCAGGATCAGTCCATCAGGGAAAATTAAATCTTCCTAGAAATGATTATTACAAAGCTGATGCTGATTAAAGGAAACATAGAATAGCTCAGATTGCAAATTTATAACCTCTGGAGGACCACGTGAATGTCAAGCGGACACAGCCCCACAAAATGGGACTTTTGTTCCTGTTAGTAACAAATCCTGCAAAATGGGACTGTATAATGAATGTAATTCTCTCATTCAAAGAGTGTGCAGTCTGTAGAAAAATTAACTCAAGCCTTTTCCTGCTAACAGAAATGCTTCTGTGGATTCCAGTGACATCCAGAGTAGGCCTGGAGTCATTTAAGCATTGAGCACCCTAGAGAAAGCTAATTGGGGCCTACTGTTCACTGTTGTTTCTCTGAAGAGGATTCTTGCTACAGCTCCGAAAGTGGGTTTGTGCCCAACAGCACTCATACTGCTGGTGCACATATTATAAAATCAATCATTGCAAAAGATTTTGAACATGCAAAACACTCCTTAAATGGCAAATTATAATTTTCTCAGATAATAAAAAAGCACAGCAGGTGAACATTTGAAACTAAGGCAAAGATACTGTAACTAATTAACATTCTCACACAGGGGATTACTTTTGGTCAAACAGAAGACTAAAATCATTCAGAGGCAACACTAAATTTTGTGTCACCTGAAAGAGCTCACTGTGTCACCCCCATGATGAACTTCCTCCTGTACCAGACCATACAGAATAAATGGCAATATCATACGTGCAGCCTAAATGCAATGGCATCGCTAGGGTTGGTGTAGCCCCCATTCACTTTATTTATTTTAATATATAACAGTACAGGTCACCCAACAAATCAGTAAACAACAAAAAAGCCAGTGGCCAACTTTGATGACACTTGCACAACTCAATAGGAGTTCTAGTTACATAAGGCAGCTGTGTTTTCTTTTTCTTGTTAATTGGCCATGTCTTTTGTTAGAATCCAGATAATGCAACATGGTTTGTTTCATTACATTCTGCATGAAATTACCTTTCCAACGATATATAACATGACAGTATTATTCATAAATATAAATTTTCCAAAAGGTTTTCAATAGTTTGGCCACTAGTGATGTCCCCACCCAGGGTGTCACCTGGTGTGTTCTGCACCCCCCGCACTTCCCTAGTGATGCCTCTGCTTCCACTATCACAGTATGGGTTTGCTACAATGAACATTAAGAATCCTGAGAGTTATTCCTTCAAGGAACACAGATACTACTATGGAGGGCTATTCAATGCCTGGTTCAAAAGTTTCACGAGATTCCAATGTACATGTGGTTCTTCTGACATAAGGAAGGGTTTCCCCTTCACTTCTGTGTTGGAAACAGTTCTGCTGATGAAAGGCGCAGCTACTTGTGTGATTGTTTGATGTAAGTAGCAGGTTCCAGGCATAACAAAATGGTCCCAGGACTGGAACTGTAAGATGTGGGCTACAGAACCAAGACTTCTTAGCACCTGTAACCAGCACTGTACTGCTAACTAATTTCCTCCTTCTGTTCCCTGGATTTGAAAAGCGAGAGAGGAATAGAACAGAGGAGGAAGTGGGGAGAGAAGGGAAGTGAGCCAGAGGTTTCTGACGCTCTAACCCATCAATCTCTTCTTCCCCACACTTTCTCTCCTGCTCCACTTTCCTCTTCCTTTTCAAACCCAGGCATGGAAGGAGGAGAAACAGTTGCAGGTTAAGTGCTGGATATAGATACAGACAAGTCTTGGGCCAATCCTGAATGTGGACAACAACATTTTCTCTAGTAAGCATCTAAAGCAGAGGTGTCAAACTCATTTTATACAGAGGGCCGAAGTTAGCATTCAGGGCACCTGCTGAGGGCTGGAAGTGATGTCATTAAGCAGGAAGTGACATCATTAAGCAACTGATTGTCAGAAATCAGCACTTTGTTCTCACAAAAAAACTCATTAACTGCAAATGACAGAAGATAAAATACCTAATCTTGATCATATTTCAAGATATGGAGGTCCCCAATTTTCATGTAGGCTGCTTTTCAGCAGTAACACCTCAGCACTACTCAGCAGCTGAGAGCCTGAGGGCTGGATAAAAAGTTTCTGGGGGCTGCATCTGGCCCCTGGGCCTTATTATTTAGCAAGCAAAGCAAGCAAAATTTAGCAAGCAAAGCTTGTCTCATCACAGCATTATCCTGCTAGGGAAAGTTCACCTCAATTCCTATGCATGCCACATAGCACTTAAAGGCACAGGAGCCCCACAAGGAAGGGAAAAAAAAAAACTTGGCACCTGAAAGTTTCATAAACCCATGTTTACTTGAGTAGCCCTCAATTTATTCCTGTAGATTATCTAGTTCTCGAGTAGATTCCCATTACATTCAAAGTGAAAGCTGTACAAAGGCGAACAAGTCTCACAAGCCTATCCAAGGCTATTCCTAGCAACTGCATTTTCAAGTCTTATAAGAGAAACCACTTTAGAAGAGATTTACTACACGCACCTGAACTCATCTTTTTAACTGGCCCACAGCCAAGCGAAGTTATCAAAAGCAGAAGGTGTCAAAACACCAACAAACTGCTAGTTCTAACACAATACAATCACAATTTTGTAGATTCAAGAGAGAGAATGCAACCAGACATACACCCTGGATGTGGTTTCTTGCTTCCCCAGATCCATTTAAACTAGTTTACTAATTTAATCATTTCTCAGAGCTCAACACTTCTTGTCCAGTTGAAAAGCACTGCAGGTCACTTCCACCCTGTCATGGTTCATCTTTTGTTTTCTGATTTTAAGAAATCCTTCTATCCCCATCTCACCTCCTCCTTCGATGACTTTGTGTTTAGACTTCAGGAGGTGGCCCTGATAAAGGTCATAGGAACTCTGAAATGCAAGGTTCAGTTTTTCCTCTTTAGATATAGTATCTGGCTATGGATGACAGTTTTCACCAAAAACAAATCAAAACAAAAATGGTTAACGGCTACACAGTCAGTTTCATGCTTTTGTGTGTGCATGTGGGCACATAGCAGCTCATGTATATCTGATCTAATAAGTATATCAAGCTTTCTATTTCTGATCTAATAAGCATGCTGCGTTGAGCTTCAAGGCACAATCTCATGAATAGAGATAATTACATTTCTAGATAAACTTGCAGATGTATAATTATACATTATAGGTGTGAAATACAATCTGAAATGCATTTCTGAAATGCAAAAGTAAACACAAACTGAACAGCTCACCGTACCTTGCCAGCCCTTCCTGTCCGCTCAAGCCCCACCCCTGCCGGGACACTGCCCAAACAAGTTCTTCCCATGTGCCCTAACTCCCAGCTGCAACTAACAGTATTTTTGTAAGAAAGCTTGGTAATTCAAACAGAATCGGCCTTCTGGGCCGATTGTCCGAGTTGGGAGTTGGAGGCACTGTTTTGCGGTGGTTCCGCTCCTACTTGGAAGGTCGGTCCCAGATGGTGGGGCTGGGGGATGCCTGTTCGACACCCTGGCCATTGAGGTGCGGGGTGCCGCAGGGCTCAATTCTGTCCCCCATGCTATTTAATATCTACATGAAACCACTGGGAGAGGTCATCCGGGGGTTTGGAGTGGGGTGTCATCAATATGCTGATGACACCCAGCTTTATCTCTCCTTTCCTCCAGACTCCAGGGTGGCGGTTGAGGGCCTGGAGCGCTGTCTGGAAGCAGTGAGGATCTGGATGGGGGCTAACAAGCTGAAATTAAATCCGGATAAGACAGAGGCTCTCCTGGTTCGGAAATCCTCGATGCAGGTGCTGGATTATCAGCTTGTTCTGAATGGGGTTGCACTCCCTCTGAAGGAGCAGGTCCGCAGCTTGGGGGTCCACCTGGACTCGCAGCTGCTCCTGGATTCCCAGGTGGCAGCTGTGGCTAGGGGGGCCTTTGCTCAGCTTCGGCTGGTGCGCCAGCTGCATCCGTACTTGGATCATGCAGACCTGGCCACGGTGATCCATGCTACGGTGACATCGAGGTTAGATTATTGTAACGCGCTTTATGTGGGGCTGCCCCTGAAGACGGTTCGGAAACTGCAACTAGTGCAGAATGTGGCGGCCCGTGTGGTCACTGGAGCTAGGTGGTTTGACTCTGTCAGCCCGCTTCTCCGGGGGCTACATTGGCTGCCCATTCGTTTCCGGGCCCAATTCAAGGTGCTGGTTTTGACCTTTAAAGCCCTATACTGCTCTGGGCCAGGTTATCTTAGAGATCGCCTACTCCTGTACAATCCGGCTCGTCCTCTCAGGTCATCAGAGAAGGCCTTTTTACAAGTGCCGCCGCCTAAGGAGGTACGTGGGGCGGCGGCAAGAAATAGGGCCTTCTCAGTAGTGGCACCAATGTTGTGGAACTTCCTTCCCCTTGACTTGAGAATGGCTCTCTCTCTCTCGAGACCTTTCGGCGAGGCCTGAAGACCTTGTTGTTTAACCAAGCCTTCTGACGTTATGGCCTTTTTAACATCTTTTATATATCTTTTAGTTGCTTTTTTACAGGCCCGATTCCTCTAAGAACTGCTGTTTTATGCTCTTTTATTCTGACTCTTCTGACTACTGTTTTTATGGGTTCTGCTAATGTGTTTTTTAATATGTTTTTATCTGTTTGTGAAATTATGTTTTAATCTGTTTTATATGTTGTTAGCCGCCCTGGGTCCCTTTTTGGGAGAAGGGTGGGATAAAAATAAAGTTTTATTATTATTATTATTATTATTATTATTATTATTATTATTATTATATGCTTCTAAAATGTACAAGCATTCAACCTGTCACTAACGACATGAATTGGAAAGCGTACCTAACTCTGTTGCTTCATTAGTATCCTTCACCATGGAATTGGTGAGGACAGCTAGATCCTTTTTGGGGAGCCTTTTTTTGTTTTTTTGTTAACAACATGTTCTCCTAGGTCAGGAAGCTTCTACGACAGTGATTCTCAAACTGTGGGTCAGGACCCACTAGGTGAGTCGTGAGCCAACTTCAGGTGGGTTCCAACCATTTGAATGCATACAGGTTGAGACTCATTGTTCGCGTGGGTTCTGTTTCAAGCACTCATGTGGATGGCAAAAAATGCACTATAGCAAAACAATTTAAAAAACAAAGTTTCTTTGCTCCAGTGATTTAAAAACAGCCTTGCTGACCTATGTGGTGTAAGATAAGACTCATTAAGAAGACAATCCATCAAATAGTCGTCCTCCAAGCTTAGAAAGGGGCTTCACTCAGCCCCTCCCTTCACCAATGCAAAGTGATCACCTTTGTTTCATCTGCTCAAGGGGAAGGGAGGGGTCTGCTGGAGAGAGAAGAATTGATGGATTGTCAGCCAACTGCCCCCCCTCTCTCATTAAAGAGGCTATTGTTAAAGGACTGTTCAGTTTTTTAAACTGATTTTAAAGGGATGCATTTTTCCTCTTCTCCAGGAATCAGCTCATTCCTTCTCATTTGCAAGGGCCATTCGTGTTGAATCATCCCTTTATAAAAAATCCATAAATAAGCTGGACCTGTATTTTATATCTAATATGTTAGATTTGATGCTACCATGATATATGGTAGCATTTGGGGAAATGTTACAGATCTGTACTTTAAACAGGTTGGTACAGCAGTTCTCAAACTCACAGGCAGTTTGAACCCTTCTGTAAGTTCTTGTGGGGGAGGGGGAAGCAGCGACACGATCGCCAGTATCACGTTAATATCGAGGAGCGCAGGACTTGCCTGGACTCACCACAGCCTGCAGCAGCCTCCTGGGGATGCCGGAAGCCTTGTGCCAGCCTTCGCAGGGCTCCCCAACATGTGGAGACAGTCAAGTGCGACCCACTTCTGGTTCCATAATAGCAAACTGGAAGTGGGTCTGCACTGCATATCTCCGCATGTTGGGGAGCCCTGCGGAAGCTGGCGCAGGGCTCCCTGCATCCCTAGGAGGCTGCTGCAGGCTGTGATGAGTCCAGGATAGCCCCTGTGCCTCTCGACAGTGACACAAGTCTGGTGATTGCATTGCTGCTTCTCCTCTCCCTGACCCTTAAGGGGGCAGAGGCCAGGCTGGGGCCGGAGAACCACTGAGGTAGTTTGTATACGCTCTTCCAATATCTGAATTTGGTTCAATAGTATTGAAAATTGTTGATATTTTGCTCTTATGCTATGATGTGAAATGAAAATATTTCAAATTATGCCAGGTTTTGAACAATCAACTACAGACCTATGTACTCACAGTGCAATCCTAACCTATGTTGGCACTGCCAGGTTGCAATGGCCTGCACTGGATCTAATACAGGTTCGGAGCAGGCATGGGGTAGGGTCTTTTCCCCTTACCCTGTGTAACACCCCAGCCTGCTCTATGGGGCTATTCAGATCTGTGCCAGCTATTCAGCTGGTGCAAATCCGAGAAGCCCATGTAGGGCTCTGAGGCCCAGGAGCAGAGGTTAGGATATGGTGTGTGCTATCTCCGTTCCTCACACCCCTCCCAGACCTGATCCTCCCTCCATTTTTCCCTCCCCCACCCAGAAATGTTCCCTTCCCACCTTTGGAACACCCTCCCACTACCTTCTCCACTGCCTGGCACAAACTCACCTGCTTTGACCAGCGCAGGGACTGGATGTGGCAAACCTGGTGCATGTCATTGTTCCAGTGCAGCCTGCTTTTAAGTTGACGCAAATGTGCCTTTTGGCATTGGGCCTGGACCTGCACAACGTAAGTTTAGGATTGGGCTGCCCATATAGTACAAGTGTTGGGGGACAACTTTTATACCTATGTTATATTATATCACACATAGTATAGGTGAAGCTGCTACCAAAATTCATAACTGACTTGGGGGACACGATCATACCCATGGTATATCTGAAACCATGGTATAACGAAGTATGGTATATTGAGGTTGCACTGTCTTGTCCACTTTGATGCACGGGACATTGATGGACTGTTTGATGTACAATACAGTGTGATTTTAGTGTTATACGAACTGCAATTGTGGTTCTTGTGAAACCTTGAATTTCTTTAATTCTAAGCGTATAAGGCTAAGACTCATTGTTGCTTACATCAATTCTTAACCAAAAATGTTAGTTGTTGACTTATTTCTGAAAGAACAACTGTGCTATGAAGTTGATACAAAGGGCTCTAACGGGGGTGGGGAGACAATGCTTTTATACATATGGAATGATTCTTTCTTAATAATCATACCTAAATATATCCCATGCAACAGACAGATGTCAGCTCTGTGATTCAGCCTTCAGTTATACAGTTTAACAGGTTTTTAATTTAATGATGTGTTTGGTAATAAAGTGAATACTGGAGGATGAAATGAATGGTGAATGTGACATCTAGTATAAACGACACTCTTGAACTCTTAATTTATCCTGGCAATCCCAAATATTTGCAATTTGTAGCACAGCAAGGTCTAAGGCCTCAGTGTCTAGTGTCTCTAGTGAGCAAGCACTGCACACTTCGGAACTCTCTGAACCATGAGAATCTTTTTGGACTATGCACCAAATAAAGTATGCTTTGGATGAAAGTCAAGATTCAGGACAATTCAAATAAGAGGATGTATGCCATTCCACTTGGCCCTTTTTGCACATTCAAATACCATGGGAAATGAGATCATGGCAGCAACTCCCAACCCAGGACATCTACATGTTGATCTGCTCTGCAGGTCCAGCGCCTATGTGCATAGGCTCCTTTTACATGACTGGGAACCCTGCTTTTTCAGTCACACATAGGGCCTGAACAGATACAATCAATCAACACAAGGTGACCAAGATCAGTACAAAGTGCAAACAATCCTGCTCCTTCCTCTTCTGTGCATTAAAAGTCATGGAATCTAAAAGCTATGGTCAAGACTTTCCCCCAATCCTGTTCAGTCATACAGCACTGATCTGTTGTGTGCTGAAGTGATGGTTGACTGCATTTTGAGATGCACTACATAATTCCAACAATTTCCTCCAGTACCAAGACAAGGAATTGGAAAAAAAAGGTTTAGAGTGGTATGCATTGTGCTGCAAATTACTTTGTTCAAGAAGATGAACAATTGTCACACAGAGTTATTAAGTTGCTGTCACATGTGTGAATTGGAATGTATTATTTATTACACTTATACTCCACTCTTGCTCCCAAATCACTGTCGTATAGTTCCCAAGTGGATTCCCATTGAGGAGGCTTACAGGGCCATACCTGATACCTTTCAGCCACAGCATTACATCGTGTACCTGCATTCTACTGTATGGAACTGTTCTACTGAGAACAGGAATTAAGCTCTTAATTCTGGTATTTACTACACTTTATAGCTCTATTATTATAGCCAATAAAAAAACCACAAAACACTATCAACGATTTGAAACAGTATGTTAAAATTTATAACTTCATGTATTAATCAGTTTTATGATTGATTATGCTTTCATTCACACCCACATTTTGCATGTTAATTCTTGATGCATAATAATATGGATCATCCTAAGGTTTGATTACATTCTCTTTTGAATGGAATACTTACAGCAGACCTTCCAAACATGTAGCCCTCAACCATCTGCAGAATGCCAGTATCGCAGCCTAGTCAAGTGCTTGGTAAATTCCAATCAAGGCAGCCCCAAAAAGGGCATTCTTATTTCTTAAGATTGCAAAGAGCTGTATTAGAGATCCAGTGCAGTACAATGATTGAACTTGGAGTCCAATTCCATCCATCCATCTCCCCTCCCCACCAATACAGTAGCATAAAAACGCTATAATTGCATCATGCAGGGGGAAACAGTTGCAGACGTCTCCTCTCCTGGGATAAGACTTTACACCAGGGGTCTCCAAACATTCTGGTCAGAGGGCCACATGAAATATCTGGCAAAGTGCTGAGGGCCAGAAAATAATTTAAATATAAAATTTAAATAAATAAATTAGAGATGGAACTTAGATGAATGAGTGGTTCATTCACTCAGCCTCTCTGGCCCTCAGAAAACCCTCCAGCTGCAATCAGAGCACAGCTCTGGTCATGTTCAGTCGAGTGGACCAGAGGCTTTCAGGGGACAAGAGGCTGGCCACGGGCCGGATAGAGGCTCGCTGCAGGCCATATCTGGCCCTCGGGCCAGGGTTTGGAGACCCCTGCTTTACACCATGGGTGTGTGTGTGTGGTTTACTAGGACGTGTGGACAGTGTGGACCCATGCCTTGGGGTCAGGCTTGGGAAGAGGGTTAGAATTGGCAGTAGCCACTACCTCCGTGCCTGCCCCCTTTGGGGACCCAATTTGCCTGTCCCCCACTCGCATCGCCTCTCTGTTCCATCCTCCCCCTGCCTGTCACCACCTTGTTCCAACGTCCCCAGCCCAATAGAATTGGGCTCCCTATATTTGAATTAAAATGGGAAGAGTTGGATTCAAATCTCTATTCACCTACAAAAATTTACAGGTAACCTTCAGTCAGTCATACTCTCTCAGCCTAATATACCTCCAGTGCTAGGTTACTGAGGGCCCTGGAGCAAATACCTTCACTGCGTCCCCCCATGTAGTTCCTGCCTGCTACCTGATGGTGCACTGGGCATTATCACTGCCACGAGGACTGAGTTCAGTCATTGGCATGGCTGCACAGGCTCTCAGCCAGTGCCTGAACTGGCCAACCCTCGGCCTGAACTGGCCAATCTCTCTAAGGGTTATCCTAAGGATTAAGGGTAAGGGGGAATCATAAATACTGCTATGAGCTCCTTGAAAGAGAAGGATAAAAAAGTTGTATAGACAGACATAAGAAATTCCAGTATAAGAAATCTCTTTGAAGTGTGCAGATATGAACATGATATACAATAATATTCCTGCAATCTTGGGTCTATCTGATGGTTAGATGGTTGTGTGCAATTAGTAGTCCAATTAGTAATACTGCATCACATTGTAAGGTCAAGTTCCCTTCATGAATGGACTGAAGAACTCATTGCCCTTGATATATATGAATATAGACATATAGCTGATAGCACTTGGTGACCACATAACTCAACCATACGACAATACAGGTGGGGTCTTGGGGGATCTGTTATCATAGCCTCCACGGATACTGAAAATTGCAGATAATCAAATCCGTGATTTTTGACCCCATAAGCCCTCTGAAGGGGATTGGAGCTGAGCTCTGACCTCTACCATTGTGGGCTTCCAACCGCTGCCTCTGCCAACTGATGGGCTTCAGAATGGCCTTTGTGGCCAGAAAAATGTGTTTTTATGCCATATAAGGCATTCTGAGGCCTGGGGAAGCCTCTGGAGGAAGTAACATTTTTTTTCAGCTGAAAAGGGCATTCTGAAGCAGTCAACATGTGCTACCTCTATGGGCTTCAGAAAGCACAGCTCCAATCACCTCTGGAGTGCTCAGGGGGGGGGGTAAAGACTGGCTCAGCGTGGGTCTGGGGGACCCACGTTGAGCCAGTCCATGGATACACAATACAGAGGTCCCAACTGTACCTGTGTATGACTACCTAATGGATAGGTCAGAATATAATAGACATTCATCAACAATTATACCTCACAAGTTGTACCATCACCACTCTTGCCTCTTTCTTTTTGCTGACTGCTGATAACTGTGATTTCCTTTGTAATTGTTAAAAAAACTGGAAAACCACAATAAATGGATGGATGGATGATATGGTTGTTCTGGGGTCTGTGTAGAACTGCTTTCTCTGCACTGTATAATTTATCTGAATTAAAATATTCAAATAGGCTCACTTTTCACATTTTAAAATTCATCTCCTATTCCTTATTCCCCAGTTTGAAACTTAATTTAAATGGGCATGACTACAATCCAATATGTTTAAGGAATCAATAGTGTTCTTCGTGTGTGCTTTGCTGACATTATTTTTATAAATAAAAGTTTTAAATAAATTACAATCTGTTTAAATGCAACATTTCTCTTCACTTTCATTTTCACTGTTTTTAGTATAGACTTAAATGAAACAGAAGTCATTTAATAGCCACAGACATATACTTATAAACTTGCAGTAATTTGATGCAAGACAGTTTCTGATCTTGGCCTTCAAAATTAAGATAGTGCCATAAAACTAATGAGAAATCCATAGAGTTAAATTAAGACCAACCATTTCTATTAGTAATAAGCTTTTAAAAATAAACTGAATACACTAGTTTCATTTAAATACTGCAGAATTAAACAGTAATTTGTCTCTTAATTATCAGACAATATATTAGATTACAACTCATGGTAGCTGTTCGGTAATTTTTCAGTTCTCTAAATAATTGGCAGTGATTACAGAAATGAAATGCAGAGGGGTGAAAAACTTTTAGAGAAATTTTCAGATGAGACAACCTATGTAACAAGGACATATTTCATATTCCAAAGCGAAAAATGAAAAAAGAAAAAGTTACACCACATAAGAAAAGAATAGCATGTTAAAATATTCCATTAAGGGTCTTTAATCTTTGAAGCTTAGGTTGTTTGAGGGGTGTTTTGTGAGAGAATTGCATTACTGGCTCACTGGAGGTACTTTAGAAGTGGTCTTCTCATATAGCTCTGTGCTCAGCACCATGGACAGTGACCTAGAAGCACATGTTTCCCCAAAGCCTGTTCAAGAGCAGGCAAACTCAGATGCACAGTCACATACCAAAGGGGTGGAGAGAGATTTTCCCCATCTGATTCTGCTTCAAATTCAGAAAACTAGAGATCACTTTAGCAAAGAGCCCAAACTCATGCCCCAGCCATCACATAAACCGTCTCACTACAGTAATCTCAAATTCTAGAAGCATCTTAGTGGTATTTGAACTCCAGTACTTTGTTCCTCAGTTGTCAGCTGGAATTAAGAGTCTCTGGTCATCAAACTTGCTTTAGTACTAAAATGAACTATGACTCATCTACAAGCAATGTTTGAGCTACATTGAAGTACTACTCTTGCATTCTGTAGACCCCAACTCTGGCTGCATATTGTATAATTTTGGCTCTTCTTGTGGGGAGTTCTTTCCTGCAGTTCTTTCCTGCTAATTCCTATATCCTGTCATGAATAGCCTGAACAGAAGAATGATAATTTTGGAGGGTGAGTGGAAAGCTATTTATTGAATACCAATTTCTTCAAGAAGTTGTGTTAAATGGCAATTTTTGGGCAAGTCTGTGAACTTTGACTTTTCAAATGGCACTGAAAGAAAATATGACCACCTGATGTCTTGACACAGTATCAGCAGAGGGCAGTGGTTCATATTAGTGAAGAAAATCAACCCCTTGAAGAAACAAATGTTAACTTTTATCATGTTTTAAAGAGAAACATCAGTCCCAACAGGCAACTCACTCTGAAGTTCTTCATCCAGAAACAATCCCATCACTGACAAGGCCAAATTCAGTAGTTTCATTCATTTTCTTTCTCAAATGCCACAGCAAATGTGGTGCCACTATAGTGAAAACAAATCATGCTTATTCACATCATCCAATTATTACATTGCTTGCCTGCCAGATCGCTTCCATACATATGACTTTTTGAAAAATTCTACCAAGAAAAGCATCACTTGTAGAAGTAGCAGGATAAACAAACAAATTAGGCAACAGAATACCAAAATGACATTGAAAATCCTCACAACTAAATATCTTAACAGTTCACAATTTATAAATTGTTATAAAACAGAAGATAATCAATACATGCCCTTCTGGTCATACAGGATCTGCTAACCCCTACCCCCTGGCCCCTCTTCACACCATACTGCAAAGTAACATTAATTTAATTTAATTTTCATCTTCCAGGATCCTAGAGGAGAGAAGACAATAGAGTGTGAGACTTAATTTAATTTATATAAATGTTTATATCCTGCTATTTTCATCTATATGAAATTAGATTCATCTATATGAAAGGGAGGGCACCAGGATGAGGTCTCTTGTTATCTGGTGTGCTCCCTGGGGCATTTGGTGGACCGCTGTGAGATACAGGAAGCTGGACTAGATGGGCCTATGGCCTGATCCAGTGGGGCTGTTCTTATGTTCTTATATGGCTTTTGTAGTATGTCATGCATATTCTGTATGTACATATTCTGTACTACAGAATACTACAGTATACTACACTAATACTACAGAATGCTACATATTCTGTAGTATGTCATGCATATTCTACTATACGAGATACATATTTTCATAAGAAAACTTATGAATATAAAAGAAAAGATAAGCAGATCTGACAGCCTGGCATGTAGCCAGTGCTCCACTCAAAAGGACAGATTCCAGGACTCAGTTAGATGTTGACACACAGTCTATATTAGGGGTGTCCAAACGTTTTGCCAGGAGGGCCACATAATCTCTCTGACACTGTGTCTGACAATGTGTCTCTGACACATTTGGGGGCTCACTGAGGGCCAGATTGGGAGTCCTCAAGGGCTGCAAGTGCCCCCAGGGTCGGGGTTTGGGCACTCCTGGTCTATAGGAACAGAAAATTGAAAAAATTTCCTGGTGTTTACATTGTAAGTCTAGGAAGCAACTCCCAGCATAGACACTATAGAAAACTTCAAAAGCTTCCATATTCCCCTTAGAATGATTAAAGAGAAAATCATACAAGCCTGGACAAGCAAAAAACAAACAGCCAATGAGTGCAACCAGGCACTAGCCACTTCATCATCACCAAGCTCCTCCTCCTTTAGTGGACTTCACGCTCCTCCATTCCAACCTTACATTCCTTCTAAGATGCCACTTTCAACAAAATGCAAGAAACAGCCTATGCTTTCTAGATAGTCTGGCTTGTACCAACAATGGCACACTTCTGAAGGGTAGGCAGGGGTAAAATGTTTTTAAAATATAGACCTGTAAGTAGCCAACCCAGATAAAAGAGTATCATGTAGAAATCAGATGACTGAATAAGGTTTCTCTCTTCTGGATGCTTACACTCCTTTCCCGGTCACCCAGTTTTGTTGACTTCATGCACAAGTATGGCTCCATTCTGAACTTTAGCCAGTTTAATTTACTGCACATATTGGCTCAGTTCACATCTACAGCCATAAGGCAAAAGAAAAGCAAAGAATGGTTTTAGCTACAGCAATAATTCCAGCTTCATGATTTTATCCCCATTGATTTCTGTACTCTTCTTGTACGTTTCTGGTATTACACCAGAGTAAAATGATTTAGCAGCCAACTGCAGAAGACTGATTCATATTCAATGAAATGCCATGCTATCATTAGTCAACAACTCTCAAAGGGCATTTAAATAATGCACGTTTTTAATTTTTCATCAAGGGCTTCAGCTGGGGCCATTTCTGGATACAAGTTAAGGAGGGGAGGAAGAGAAAGTAAATAAGACTAACAAATGCAAACATTGCTACTTTAAGATGCAGTACTTGCGGATAGCATTCTCTACAAACAAGAGAGAACTCTCCGTTTTCAAGCAGGTTGAAACTGCATCACCAATCACAGACCAAAAGCAGGTGTTGTTGCTGCTAGAAAACTTGTGGAATGTCAGAAAATTCTGGGAATGTTAATTATTTGGAAGGGGTTACCTTGAGTACATATCACACTGTATCTCCCATTTATCTTCCTCAGAAATTGCATAACTTCCCAGCTTTGGTGGGGGGGGGGGAGGGGGATTCCAGGGGAAAAGGTACCAATGTTTTTCAGGAGTACTCTCCATTTGGGCAGAGATGAACAAGGAGTGTGGGCCATTACTATATAGGCATGCCCTAAGAATCTGCTTTGGCTTCTGAAGATGATGCAACACATTGGGTAATGTTGGAAGGAGCAAAAATATGCACTTGTTAAGAACAGCAGAATTGGTATGCAAGAATCATTGAATCACTCTGAATTGTTTGTATGCAAGAATCTCTCTGAATTGGTTTTGTTTACCTTCACCAATTTTGACATGTTCCCAAACCCAGTGCCATCACTAGGAGGTGTGTGGACAGCACTGGGTGATGCACTCAGGGTGTGTGTGTGACACCACTACTGGCAAAAATGGTAAAATCTTGGTATATTCAAAAAACATAGTCGTGTTATATATCATTCAATGCATAATTCCATGCAGAATGCAATTAAACAAACCACATTTAAATATCTAGCAAAAGGAATAGCCAAATAACCAGAAAAAGAAATCACAACTGCCTTACGTAACAAAAAGTAGATTACTTTATAACCTAAAACTGACCAATGAGACTGAGAACGCAATCCTTATGTCAGTGCTTTCCAGTAAACAGTTGCTTTAGTGCCAGTTTTTACTTTGTTTTGGGAAAACAAAACAGCCATGAACAACCACAAGCATGGTATATTTATCTCTCTCTAAGAGTGCCTCTGTGTGTGTGTGTGTGTGTGTGTGTGTGTGTGTGTGTGTGTGTGTGTGTGTGCGCGCGCGTGTGGCAGGGATATTTAATCTATCTCAACCAAAATGGACAAGTGCTCAGTGAAACCCTAATCTTGCCTGACTCCAAAAATCAGAAATGGCACCCCTTCCGGCTTCACCTGTCGTGGATGCACTGAAAAGGTTGGAACCATTGAAATACCCCTCTTCTCTCTCTCTCTCTCTCTCTCTCTCTCTCTCTCTCTCTCTCTCTCCCCCCCCAGAATGAATCATACTTTCTTTTTAAAACAGAAAAGGAAAAATGGAACATCTATCTTTACAAACAGGCTCTTGGAAAACATTACGGAAAGATGAGCAAATAACTTTGGTAGAAGGAAGCTGATCCATTATTCCTCAGATGCTTGCTCTTCTGACTTTATTTTCTTCTTTAGAGACTGCACCACAAAGCAAGGGAGTTTGTCTGACCTTTCCTTTCATGTACATCATACACCTATTGTTTTTTCCTAAAAAGAATACATGATTTATTATAGGAATATAAATGGCATCAAACTGCTTCTCAGCTTCCACTCTCTGATTGGAATACAATCAGAACTGTTAATAATACTGTTAATAATGGAATACTGTTAATAATAACTAGGATAATTTTCCAGAATGGCCAAAGCAGCCAAATACCATGACCAATTTCATTCTAAACAGACACAGAAGGGCTTGAGGTTGAACCTGAATCAAGTTAGAGAAAGATTCTGCTTTCCTGACACATACCACAAATAGCGTAAGATAAATGTACATCATCCAGCTTCCAAGAAGCTGAACTGCTGAATGTGCAGAGAAACAGCCTCCGAAGGTCTCTTCCACAGGATACCTGATTGGCCCTGCCTCCTGATGGATTGAAAAAACAATAAGGACCAGAATCAAGTTGAAAGTTTTCAATGGAGGGAGAATAAGGATGGGCAGCATTCTATGACACAGAGAGATTCTATCCCTGAGGTGGGAGGGTGAGCTATAGCATGTGGCAAGGGTGGAGCTTCTAATCATTGCAATGCCCCAACCAGGGAAGATTTGTTGCTGCCCCCTTAATGGGTGGGGTGATGGTATTCCTATGATCATGCAGCCACTGGGGGGGGAAAAGGCTTTTTTAATTTACTGTGGATCACTATGGCCCTCTGGAGGGTGCGGGGAACCCGCAGCCACCTCTGTGAGTCTCCTGGTGCCACAAAACTACTCCAAAATGTGATTGTGACCCACTTCTGGTTTTGGCACCTCTCCCACCTCCCCCACAAGGACTTCCAGGACTTCCAGAACAGCTGAAACAGGGCTAAACAGGACAGAGTTTGGATCTGAAGGACAGTAGAGAGGTGGAACCAAATGCAGATTTACATATGTAAATCTCTGGCAGGTCCAATCAGTCCCTTGTATAATGGCTTTTTTTATGAAGAATGATGGCTTCTTTAATTTCATCTATACCTTTCTTTGAAGTATTTTTCTGTTTTCAGCTGAGAAAGATGCTGATACAACAGCACTCTTTTTCCAGTTTGGCTCATGTTGTTCCTGTGATTCAATATACGATTCTGATTTATTAAGATTAACTTTCCCTAATGAAAGGAAACAAGATGTATACAATGGCCCATCTGGGCATATAATTCCTAAAAGGACTTGCAAGAGAAATGGCACCCGCATATCTAGAGATAGCACATGAATAATAAACAGGTCTTTTCAGATTATATATTTGCCGGCACATCATAATAAGACATGTAGACTTTACACAGAGTTTCAGATTTTTGTTTTAAATGCTATATTTGTGTGTAATTGAGGCAATATTTTACATGATCTGTGTCTTGGGGAAAGTCTTCCTGCTGTTCTCAACTCTGAAGCACATTAGTAATCCTTAGTTTAATTATAACTGAAGTTGCTATATATTCCTTCAAAACAAATGGAACATCTGTAGTTCTCAGGTACACAGAATTGCATTGATTGCATTAGAAGGTGTATGCACTAAATACATTTCAGACCAGCTGTTAAAATTATGAGTTAACGATAGAGCTTTTAGCTACATTACTTTCATAGAGAAGCAATCTGTCACATATGTGCCTGCAGGTTCTTTCATCTGGTTAGTGAGAAACAAGAACATAAGAGTAGCCCTGCTGGATTGGCTAATGGCACATCTAAATCCAATATCCTGTTTCCCACAGTGGCCATCTAGCTGCCTCTAGGAAGCCCACAAATAGTGCAGAGGATAGTCTCCCTGCATTGCTCCTCTACCACTGCTATGCAGAGCATTCTGTTACTGAAGCTGGAGGTAGCATGCAAATATCATGATTTGTAGCCATTAATAGGCCTGCCCTCAAGGAATTTGTCTAATTCACTTTTAAAGACACTTTTAAAGACTTTTAAATTCACTTTTTAAGTCAGTGTCTATCACCACAATTTATGGCAGCAAATTCAACAGACCACAGGTTCCCAAAATGTACATAGCGGTGCCCTGGGCACCATAGCAAACTCACAGGGACATCGTAGTATGTCTCTGGTGGACCAGGGCACCGGGAAGCAGGTTGTGTCTGATGTCTTGTGTGCTCCCTGGGGCATTTGGTGGGCCACTGTGAGATACAGGAATCTGGACTAGATGGGCCTTTGGCCTGATCCAGTGGGGCTCTTCTTATGTTCTTATGACCTTCCTTTTGGCTCTCTTGGGCACCTGCTCTCTTGGATCGTGCAAGGTCTGGGCACCACCATCTTGGATTGCATGATATTTTGCATGATCCAAGATGGTGGTGCCCAGTTGAGCCAAGAAGAAGATGCTGTGGGGTGCCATGACCTGGTAAGTTTGAGAACCACTGCCACAGACTAATAATCACTGTGAGGAGACATATCTCTTTAGGTCTGTCTTAAATCTCACTTTGCTCTAGTGCTGTGAGAGAGGGAGAAAAAGTTCTTTCTACTTGGTTTCTCTATTCTGCACATTATTTTAGCCTCAATCAAATCCCCATCCCATCCCTAATTGCCTTTATCCTAAAGATATTAAGACCCAAATCCTAACCTACTTTCTCACACTGACACAGCTGTGCCAACAGGGCTTGCACTGCATCCCTCAGTTGTGTGGTAGTCTTGGAGGTCTGGAATGTTTGTTCCCTTACCTTGGAGCTGCATTACCCTTACCTGTGTGCTGGAAAGTTGGTTAGGATTGAGCCCTCTCTATTATTGAACCTATCTATTATTACAGAACTTATGAGCTTCCATCCCCATATAGTTTGGGTCATATCTTGTGGAGTGTCTCTATTTGCCAGGAGATATGTCAGGATACAGATGGCATAGCTGCCTTCAGAAAAAGGAGGCCAATTTGGGCAGAATAATGTTCAGGAAAACTCAGAGCAGACCAGCCTGAACAGTATTTAACGCAATTGGGCAAGAGGTGTGGTCTGGAAGTTGAGCTGCCACCTTGCCTGAAGAAGCTAAGCAGGATCAGCTTTGGTCTTGCTTTGGACAGGCAACTGGAAACAGACAATGGAGTTCTGCAAAGGAATGTGGAGGAGTCAGCTAGAATGAAATGGATAAAATCTTGACAACCCATTGGAGGTTTGATTTGTGGCTGACTGTGGAAGCTTGGAAGGCAAAGAGTTGTGTAGTCAGGACGAAATTGCACTATGAAGGGAAACATCCTGAGAAATAGAGTGTTCTTTGACTTTCTCTCGTAGAATAATACAGATCAAGTATCCTTATTTGGACTGCTTTGGGACAGGAAGGTGTCTGAATTTCGTATTAGTCTGAATTTTGGAATAATAGCATAAATATAATGAGAAATGCTTCCTCTTGCTATTTTCACTGTTCCCCATATGGGTGCCTGCTGTCCTTTTTGCCATTTTTCAACAGTAGCTATACAGGTACATACCACAGAGCAGAGAATACAACTTATAGCCTGTACCTGCATTGTACGTGAGAATAAGCACAAGACCATCCAGTGTTCACACTACAGAAAGTTAAAAAAAAGTCTTGAGACAAAAATGACTGAATTTTGGTGTAGTCTGGATTTTGGATGTCCAGATAAGGGGCAATAATTACCTATACTTGTAAAAAGTCCATATTGGGGGGAAAAAGAAGGGATTTATGATCAGCCTGCCTATGCACACTGCCCTGAGTCTATGAGAAAGGCAGTATAGTATATGAATACTGCAATCAATCAATCAATCAATCAGCTAGGACAAGGAGCTCATGGAAGGAACAGGGTGAAGCAATGAGAAAGACATGGCCAACAGGTTTGTTCAGGAGCACAAACCTAGCCAAGGTGGTCCAAACACAATCTGCTGACCAACCTGTCAGAAGTCTTTTCCTGCTTCCCCGCTGCCACAAGGCCAGAGCTAACATGGAGAGGAGGATGACTGTTAAGCCTCTACTTCAAGGTGGTGTGGGGATCAGAGCACCAATCTTATGTGCACTAACTTCAAAGCAAGCATGCGGCCAGAGATGATGAGGAGTCTGAGGACAGGTGAGGCAGGCAGTGCAAGGGAAGGCTGCCTACCTGGGAACCACTGACTTGCCTCAGGACTCAGGCAGGGGATCAGGGTGCATTCCAAGCAAGCACGAACAAGATGCTGCCAAGTATCACTTGGTATTGTGACAATAAGATAAATCAAAAGGTTGTTAGGATTCAGGGCCCAATCCTATCCAACTTTCCAGCACAGTGCAGCTGCAATGTTCCCATACCTTGAGGAGGCCTCTGTGACTTCTTCCCCACCACATGATGCAGTACACACCTCATTGGCACAGCTGCACCAGCATTGGAAAACTGGATAGGATTGGGCCCTCAGTCCACTACCTGGGCACAACATGTCTCAACACACAGGTCCACAATAGATACTCCCAGGTGCTCTATTATTTGGGAGAGGTGTTTGCCTGTAATTGCATTGTAAGTACACCCATCTTAACAAAATAAGTGTGTATTCACAAAGATACCAATTTCTTTTTTTCAAGAGGATGAAGGCAAAATTTCAAACTTGTATTTTAGATGTGAAGTACTGGCTCAGAATTTGAAATTCAATTGCTTTATATACGAGCATTAACATTCATAAGCAGTCAACTGCCACAGACTATTTGATGCCAATAGTCAAATACTGCCAGATATGACATACTGTTGCCTACTATCAAATGTGAAATAGTATTCTGCGTCAGCTCTCACATACTGTCAAGTATTCGATATCACCGCGTGCCAAATATCAAAGACTGAAATAAATGTACTCAGTGAACATCTGGCAAGTATTCAGGCATTCAGAGAACATCCAACTTTGCAGAAAAGAATTTTTCAGAGGACATTCATTAGCTCTAACTTTTTGTCCTCTTCAGCTCATCCCAGTGAGTCAGAGGATGGCCTTCCCTTTCATCTTCTTTCATGTGAAGTTAAAATACAATAAATCCACCCTCACTCCTTTATGGTTTGAGTAAATAAATAAATGACCTTTTTATGATGCATGATATGTGCAGACTCACAGTTACATGATTCATTTTGTAATAACTCTTTTCTAAGTACAGATCTTCTTGCTTACAAATCAAAGGAGTTAATTCCTGTAGTGGAAATAATCCCTCTCATTATTTACTGCTAAAACCTCTGCTAGAGCCTTCCCGGAAGGGAAACACAGAGATTACCCATTTCACAGTAATTAACATAGAAATGGAAGATGGGACAGCTTTAAACAACCTAGTTTCAGAACAGTAAAAACAAATGGGAGTTTACTGTATGGATGGGACAACAGAGATTAGCAGGGTTAATCTCTAACCCTGGTCAGGTTGCCCGTATCACAACAGGTGTTATGAAGTTGTCAGTGATGATACGCATACAACTATGGACATGCTGCTTTCCCATCTACCAAGCAACACAGCAGCATTCCTGACAGTGGCGTCACTGGGCTTTGTGCCACATGGTGCAGGAGACCAGTGTGTCACCCCATGATGGACCTCCTCCCATGCAGTGGGCAGGGCAACATCTCAGGCGGTGGGTGTGGCAACACATCATTGTTCTCTCCCCACTGGTTTTTTTGGCTATACCTTTTGATAGAATAGAGATATTTCAACATTGTTTGTTTCATTGCTTTCTGCATGAAATTATGTATTGAATGATATATAATATGATGGCATTATTTCTAAAGATCATGATTTTAACAATTGTGGCCAGTAGTGGTGTCACCCCTGTGCACATCACCTGGTGTGGCCTGCACCCCCGGCACCCCTCAAACAACGCCACTGATTCCTGCTCCACCTTCATGGAGTCAAAGAAGAAGAGAAAAACGGAGTGGGAAGAGGAAGTCTGTGACACTCTAGCCCACCACTCTATTTCACACTTTCTCTTCTGCTCCATTCCCCTCTTCCTTTTCAAATTCAAGGAGAGGGAAAGGGAGCAGCAACAGAGGTTGGGCAGCAAGTGCCCCCACCAATCCACCACCTGAGGCAACCACCTAAGTCAGCTCTGATGATGGTTTGGCACTGGGTCTATTTTTTTTAACATCTGTTCTGCCACAGGGTGCTCAAGGAGGAACACTTTGATCTTCATTCTGCTCTGAGTGACATCTAGTAGGACGATGACTCCGAATTGTAATAGGATGTTTCTGAAACCTCAGTACAATGAACTCAAGGCTGCCTTGCTAGGAAGCATAAATAAACAAAAAAAATTCCAACATAGTCGAAGAACCACAAAACTGATGCTACAGTAACGAAAGGGTATCTTTGGAAACACAAAGAAAGATCAATTTTGTTATTTATTTTAAATTAAAATAGCCTGGTTCACAAGAGATAAAATTTGACTTGGTTTCTCTCATACATCTTTAACAACATACATGGATCTTAAGGAACAAAATAAAATTAGGCCTAGGAAACCAAACCTTTTGTCTCCTAAGACACTGAATTGTTGAAAATGAGTCACTTCAGTGTGGAGGAGGACATGGTAATAAAATAATTGAAGTAATCTTAGGAATGACAGTAGCATTGAGGCTACGGTTTACGGGGCATGTTAGGACAGCGAATGCCTATGGATCTAACTAAAATTCACCCAGGAATGAAATAAGAGGAGGAATCTATTCTGCCTAATTAGTAAGAGAGAAACTTACTCTGTTGAAACTGGTGGTGTAATTGGATATGCCACATACTGGGTTAGCTGGACAGAGTGATCAATCAGACATTATTCTTTGAGCAGGGATGCAAATGGGTCTGCCATGTGGGAGGTTTAAACAAAGCAAAAGCATGAGGGTGCTCTCTTTCTCAAGCTTTCTGGTGCCATGAAACAAAAGGAAGGACTTAACTACTTTGATTTGCATGACAAAGCACATTACTTGCTGGGGCTTACATTAAGGTGACTTCTGTATCCTGTTCCCTGCATGACTCTCATTTGGGTCAAGACAATGAGGTCTGTTACAGTGGGGCTCAGTTCTCAAAATGCTCAAGTCCTGCACAGGCTACTGCTACTCAAGAGACACAAACAACTCCACTCTTCCTGAAGACGATGGGGCAGGTCACCAGCCTGCTGATGAGCTATCATTGGTATTACGGATTCTGACCACCTTGAATTCCTAAATACAGGGCTCAACAGTCAAATTATAAACTGCTCTTGTGCTGTAAATAAAAACCTCACTTCCAACCAATTTACATGGGAAGCTCAGGACAGAAATATTGCTGATCACAGGGGTGATACACACCTAATTCTCTAATTACCACTGCTCTAGATACACAACTCTAATTACCACTGCTGAGAAAGTATTGTCACAAAATTTTTATGAATAAATAGTCCTTCAAACCTTCAAATAGTCCTTACGATCCACATGTTCATTACATCAAGGAAGTTCATGTCTTACTAAAGTCACTGGACATTTGAACAATATTTATTGTGACTTAGAATGATATAATGTTTCAAATCAAATTCCAACATCTTGAGAAATTAGTTGAAACTCACATTGACAATGCACTTCCTATGAACACTTTCCTGAGAGTAAGCCCCATTGAAGACAACAGGATTTACTTATAAGTAGACAAGCATAGGATTGTGCTCTCAGCCACTTACTTTCCCAGCATGTCGGGAACTTCCTGTTTTATTTAAAGAGATCACAAGAAAGGAGAGAGGTGGAAAGAAAGCAGATTACCACTACCTGAGTCTGCTGCTGCTCTGGCACTTGATATGAGCTGTACACATCATGGATAGGCTGGCCCTGGTCTTGCTATAGCAGAAGCTACTATCCCATGGTAAAGACTGGCATAGCACAGTTTCAGTCCTATGAATGCTGAGCAGCAGATTCTGACAGATACTGCTGGAGCAACTAGAGCAACACTTCTGACACTCACCAGTCATAACATTCCATACAGATGTTTCCACATTCCCCATATGCAGAAGACAACAATCAATCAGGGGACAAACTACAATATCATGTAGCCCAGTACACAAGTCCACTTACCACAAAGGTATCACTGTACAACTAAGCCCTCAGAAAGAAAAGGACCCTTCCCATCTTCCATGGAGATGATTGGGGCTGGAAATGAAGTTATCAAGCATGGAAAAGAGGGCTGTATGATTCCTTGTTATAACATTGAGGCTCTGGGCCCACGTGGTCTGACATAGGTCCACAATCTCATGAGGTTTAGAGCAAGAGATGCAGATGGAACATCTGTAAGCAATTATTTTTAGGCTAGCCCTGGTAGGCTGGAGGACATTTTGGCCTTCCTAAAGACATTCCTTTACCTAGAATGTCTTTAGGAAGGCTTGTGCATTTAGGCTTATTTGTCTCATTTAGAGATTACTGGTTGATTTTCAGTTACAGGTGGTAGGACTAATAAGCACATGGAAAATACCAACGATATAGTGAAATGGGAAAGTCCCCAGGAGCTCTGTCTCAGCTGAGATGGCGGATAACAAGACATTTACAAGTCTAGTGAGACTTAAAAGTGGGGCAGCTATCTATGGCAATCCAAGTATGGTACAACCAGTAAAGATTTAGGGAGCCTATGTAGGAAATGTACCTTAAAACTGCCTCCTCTTTACCCAAGAAACAGGTGTAACTCATTCTGAGAGCTTAAGAGGGACATGGCAATTGGCTATTCATGCCAGTCTTCCTAAGCAGTATTTATGTACTTTGGGTTAGTGCTACCGTGTTTCCCCGATAATAAGACCTATCCCGAAAATAAGCCCTCCCCTTACTGTGTAAGATTCCTCTAAAATAAGCCCTCCCCCGAAAATAAGCCCTATTGAGATTGCTACTGTAGTGAAGGTGATCCCCTGCGCTACACGCTACATTACGGTACCCTCTGAATGCACCGTCCGTCCCCCCCGGGTGAAACGCACGCAGCGCTCCGAGCTGCATCCAATCAGAGCTGCAGCAGTGAGCGCGTCATCCTGTTCTTCCCCAGTGATTTGCTTGCTGGCGCCATTGAGAGCAGTGCCGCGGAGGAGAGCTGAGGCAGGACAACATAAAAACCCGGTATGTAAGCGGGAGTGAGGGGGCATGATGGAGGATAAAAGAAGAACTCAGGAGGCATGATGGAGGATAAAAGGGGCATGATGGAGGATAAAAGAAGAACTCAGGAGGCATGATGGAGGATAAAATAAGCACTCAGGGGGCATGATGGAGGATAAAAGAAGAACTCAGGGGGCATGATGGAGGATAAAATAAGCACTCAGGGGGCATGATGGAGGATAAAAGAAGAACTCAGGGGGCATGATTTGTTCACATTTACCTGTTTATTAAAATTGCTGTCAATGTTCATTAAAATAAGCCCTCCCCTGAAAATAAGCCTTCTGGTGTTTTTCTGTCCAAAAAAAATAATAAGACAGTGTCTTATTATCGGGGAAACACGGTATTAGCTCTCCACACCAGTCTTAGTTGATACATGTATGCTGTTTTCCTACAATGAAGTTCTGGCCTGTTTCATCACATGTATTGATGTATACCTGTTTTTCTCCCCAGCTGTGCAACACAGTAAGGAGAATAATAATGCCATAACACTTCTTTAAAAGGTACAATGTTATACCTTTGATGGTGAGTGGGAAAATTCCTAAGCAGGCACAGAACTCTGGTCTTCTCCCTTGTGCCTTCAGTTCCACCCAGTTTTCCTGCATGTGCTAATCAAGCTCTGTTCATGGCAGGTACACTAGAGCAATAGTGGCATTACACAGACTCCCCATACAAGCATATTTTTGGCTTCCTGTGACATGGGGGATTTAGGGGTGCTCCAATCCCTGCACAGTAAGCATAAATCATGAATAAGATCCCTCTACTGATGAATATGTTTTGCTGAAATGTGAGGAATATACACCCAAAATATGCACATTGGCATGATCTATGTACTCTTATGTGCCTGAAAGCTGTATCATTGATTAACTCAGTCAAACAAAAGGAATAGGGAATTATCAAAATTGTTCTTCAGTACTTACTTTCTCGGAGCCACTTAAGAACATAAGAACATAAGAACAGCCCCACTGGATCAGGCCATAGGCCCATCTAGTCCCATTCATAAGTAATCTGCCATTACTTATGAATCAACAATTGTGTTTGCTTCTTGTGTTTTGTTTCTTGAATTCTTCTATATGTCCTTTACATACAAATGACTTTATACATTTTATTTTGTTAACCTGCAAACTAGCTGAGACCAATTCTATTGTTCAAATAATCCAATTGAGCTTGGTTTACTATTCTGTACATTCCCATCTTTTTTCTGTTAAAAATCAGAATGATGCTATTTCCCAAGTTAGACTTCCAGGTGTATTTTATTACATATTCCAAGCATGACATTCTGCTTTGGAGAGCAGAGATTTCTACCTGCTTCTGCAACATATTTGGTTCCTATGCCGTTTTAAAGAAGCGTTTATTGACTTTAAGCATTTAATGCAAACCCTGTCAAGAGTGTTTTTGTTGAAAGGCAGTGAACAAAACAAAATGTCAATAAGTAAGTAAGAAAAGGAGAGAATTAATTTGAAATACTTCCACCAATCAGGCAGTAAACAAAAATGAATGTCACTTCACCACTCTTCTCACCACCTGCCCAGCACAATTCATTACCAAGCTTTTGTACTCTCAATCTGTCATGTGGTTATTTGTTTTTTTTCCCAGAGAGTGGGTGCATATGTGCTTCAAAATAACAGACGAGCCACAAGTTGCAATCATACAGATCTGGTTCTAAATATTTTTCACTGATATGCAAGGGAAACGGGGGAGGGGCGCTGTGGTCAAGGCCAGTATAATCTGTGTGTGTCAACTGTAAGGTAAAGCCACAAGATGGAGGTATATCTGTAGATAAGCCTTTATTCTCCTTTGCATTATGGAGAAGAGATTTCAATCTGAGTGAAAAGAGTCCCCTTCTTTTTGCTGATCTGCTGCACCAGCACAACTGTCAGGGTCAGAATGGATAATTACTTTTGGACCCTAGATGGCCAACTGGAGAGGCAGTTGTCTTTGGTTCTTCAGGTAACCACAGGCAGCAGAGGGCAGACAGGGTAAGTAGTTGGCAACCTTCAGTCTCGAAAGACTATGGTATCGCGCTCTGAAAGGTGGTTCTGGAACAGCGTCTAGTGTGGCTGAAAAGGCCGATTCGGGAGTGACAATCCCTTCCACACTGGGAGCAAGTGCAGTCTGTCCCTGGCCTGTCTCCCTGGCTATGGGCCTTCCTTCTTTGCCTCTTAGCCTCAGACTGTTGGCCAAGTGTCTCTTCAAACTGGGAAAGGCCATGTTGCACAGCCTGCCTCCAAGCGGGCCGCTCAGAGGCCAGGGTTTCCCACTTGTTGAGGTCCACTCCTAAGGCCTTCAGATCCCTCTTGCAGATGTCCTTGTATCGCAGCTGTGGTCTACCTGTAGGGTGCTTTCCTTGCACGAGTTCTCCATAGAGGAGATCCTTTGGGATCCGGCCATCATCCATTCTCACAACATGACCGAGCCAACGCAGGCGTCTCTGTTTCAGTAGTGCATACATGCTAGGGATTCCAGCACGTTCCAGGACTGTGTTGTTTGGAACTCTGTCCTGCCAGGTGATGCCGAGAATACGTCGGAGGCAGCGCATGCGGAAAGCATTCAGTTTCCTCTCCTGTTGTGAGTGAAGAGTCCATGACTCGCTGCAGTACAGAAGTGTACTCAGGACGCAAGCTCTGTAGACCTGGATCTTGGTATGTTCCGTCAGCTTCTTGTTGGACCAGACTCTCTTTGTGAGTCTGGAAAACGTGGTAGCTGCTTTACCGATGCGTTTGTTTAGCTCGATATCGAGAGAAAGAGTGTCGGAGATCGTTGAGCCAAGGTACACAAAGTCATGGACAACCTCCAGTTCATGTGCAGTGATTGTGATGCAGGGAGGTAAGTCCACATCCTGAACCATGACCTGTGTTTTCTTCAGGCTGATTGTCAGTCCAAAATCTTGGCAGGCCTTGCTAAAACGATCCATGAGCTGCTGGAGATCTTTGGCAGAGTGGGTAGTGACAGCTGCATCGTCGGCAAAGAGGAAGTCACACAGACATTTCAGCTGGACTTTGGACTTTGCTCTCAGTCTGGAGAGGTTGAAGAGCTTTCCATCTGATCTGGTCCAGAGATAGATGCCTTCTGTTGTAGTTCCAAAGGCCTGCTTCAGCAGGATAGCGAAGAAGATCCCAAACAAGGTTGGTGCAAGAACACAGCCCTGTTTCACGCCGCTTCGGATGTCAAAGGGGTGTGATGTGGAGCCATCAAAGACAACAGTGCCCTTCATGTCCTTGTGGAAGGATCTGATGATGCTGAGGAGCCTGGGTGGACATCCAATCTTGGGGAGAATCTTGAAGAGGCCATCCCTGCTGACCAGGTCGAAAGCCTTTGTGAGATCTATGAAGGCTATAAAGAGTGGCTGTCGTTGTTCCCTGCATTTCTCCTGCAGTTGTCTAAGGGAGAATACCATATCAGTGGTGGACCTGTTGGCTCGGAATCCACACTGTGATTCTGGATAAACGCTCTCTGCAAGTACCTGGGGCCTCTTTAGTGCAACTCGGGCAAACAACTTTCCTACAACGCTAAGGAGAGAGATGCCACGGTAGTTGTTGCAGTCACCCCTGTCGCCTTTGTTCTTGTACAGCGTGATGATGTTTGCATCCCTCATGTCTTGAGGTACTCCACCTTCTCTCCAGCAGAGACAAAGGATTTCATGCAGCTCAGTGATGATGATCTCTTTGCAGCACTTTAGGACTTCAGCAGGGATGCTGTCTTTTCCAGGTGCCTTGCCAAAGGCAAGGGAGTCCAGGGCCACGTGAAGTTCTTCTAGGGTTGGTTCACTGTCAAGCTCCTCCAGCACAGGCAGGCACTCAATGTTGTTCAGCGCTTCTTCGGTGACTACATTTTCTCTGGAATATAGCTCAGAGTAGTGCTGCACCCAGCGTTCCATCTGCTGCGCCCGATCCTGGATGACCTCGCCTGTTGCAGACTTCAGAGGGGCAATTTTCTTCTGTGTTGGACCTAGGGCCTGCTTGATACCATCATACATCCCCTTGATGTTGCCCGTGTCAGCTGCTATCTGTATCTCGGAACAGAGCTGGAGCCAGTAGTCGTTAGCACATCTCCTGGCAGTCTGCTGGACTTTGCTGCGAGCACCTCGGAGGACCTGCAGGTTGCGCTCACTGGGACAGGCTTTGTATGCTGCTTGAGCTCTCCTCTTTTCCTCAATGACTGGTGTCAACTCCTCAGAGTGGGCTTCAAACCAGTCTGCTGTCTTGTTGGTCTTCTTGCCAAATATGGACAAGGCGGTGTTGTAAACGGCATTCTTGAAATGTTCCCATCTGTTGGATGCGTTTGTATCGACCGGGCCTGGAAGAGATTCCTCAAGCGCTTCTGCAAATTCCTCCACTTTTCTCTGATCCCGGGTCTTGCTGGTATCAATGCGAGGTCTTCCTTCCTTTTTCGTGTGATACAGTCGCTTTGTTTGCAGTTTCACTCTGCTGCACACCAGCGAGTGGTCGGTGTCACAGGCAGCACCCTGATAGCTGCGTGTGATCTTGATGCTGGGAAGGCTGGAGCGTCTGGTGAGAATCAGGTCGAGCTGGTGCCAGTGCTTTGATCTTGGGTGTCTCCAAGAGACTCTATGTTGGGGCTTCGTGTTGAAGAACGTGTTGCTGACACAGAGACCGTGATGACAGACAGGGTAACTAGTTGTGAATAAGTGCTAGCTATTGTCAGGAAGAAGTCATCAACTGGAGAACAAGAGAATCATCCAGTGATGGAACACTAAAGCAATACAGTAATCCAAATATTTCCTGTCACTGCTAGCATCATCCCCTTTTTCTTTCCAAGATGGGACCTGTCAGTTCTAGGGACTTTGCTGCTGCTATATGATCCTAACTGCTTCCTCTAGCATGATCCTTTATCCAGGCAGGCTGGAAATCTCATCAGTTCATTGGGTTAAGCATGAGTCCTAAACCAGACTTCCACAACTAGTTACTTAAAAAGGGAGAACTGCAAAAGATAGGAGATCTATTATACTCTTGCTGGGCTGCATTTCATTTTATGGGCCAGAAGTACAATGTGCCTGTTCTTCATTCAACATGTCTGTCCAGGATGGCCTTGTTTAAATGTCCAGAGTTGCATTCAGCATTCTCCTGGTGATTGATGCTGGCTGCTAGAGACTCCAGGACAATCCTGGAGGACTGACAACCGTACTCATGTAGCTATTAATCCAGGCTTGATTCACATGCACACTGCCTTTCCAAATATACTATAAGGTTCATTACATATACATTACATATACAGGGAGGGGCCAGTATCCAAGAGAATTCTGTTCCCCCCATGGATACAGAAACTGTGGATACAAGGGAACACCTGTATGAATAGCAGCCCTGCACCCCTCCATGTCAATTACATTACTTTTGTTTTATTGTAGAAGTATTTCCAGTGCAAGTGCTTCTTCTTTTACCGTCTTGCTTAACTGAAGAGCCAAATATGAAGGCATTCAGCCTGCATCCCACAGAGAGATAAGAGGAAGCAGGAACTCCTGCTTCCTGTTAGTTGCCCTCTAGTGTGCAGGCTGCATGCCTGCATTCTTGGCTCTTCAGTTAAGCAAGATTGTTAAACAAGAAACACTCATGCTGCAAATTGCTCTACAATAAAACGAAGGTAATGTATGCATGGGGGCACCCCCCCATCACTGAATCACTGAATCTGCAGACACCAGATCTACAGATACGAGAGCCCACTCGTACATAATATGATTCTACCCACTCATTAAGTACTCGAGGAGAGACTCTGTTCCATGTGCCAACACCTTCTGGGGTTTGGTTATCAAGCACCCCAGATCTTTTCTACCTTGCACCCAGAACCTAGAACTCTCTCCCTTGGAAGATGTGTGTGGCCTGAACTCTTCTGGTTTTCCAGTAGATGGCCAAGGGGTCACAACTGATGCTAGGAAATCTTGAATACTGTGGTTTTCAATACCTGTTTTTTGTTTTAAATATTGTGAGCCATTCTAGCTTTTTTTTTAAAAAAAAAAAAAAATCCATGAAAAGTGACATGTGTATCAATTCATATTGCAAGCCAAGTTTGGGATTTCTAGTTTCTGGGCAAATCATAACAGGACATAAATTATGAAGCTATGGACACAAGATGAACTTTTCCTATACAAGACTTACAACTCTATACAAGACTTACAACTCTTACAATGCTGTTTCCAAGTTAAAATTCCCTCCCTGACCCTATATTTTTTTCCTTGTTTCCCTTCCTTTCTCCCCTTATTAGTTCCTTGTTGTGATTTTCTTTTGATAGCATAACCACTGCATTGGCTCTTATTATTATTGTTATGAACTGTTGTTTTTTTAATGCCAATAAAGGTTTATGGAGGGATAGACTTACAACTCTGGAACTGGAAGTGCAAAAGGAAATGTTCAGAAATGTAAAAGAATCATGGAGATTATTGGGACTTGTGCATCAATACACAGGTATAGCAACAACAGTCCTTTAAAAAGATGATTGCAAAACAGGACAATGTGGCATCCATGTTGGCTGAATAACAGCCCAATTCCGAGCTGCCCAGCATGCAGGGCTCCTGAGGCGCCAAAATGGCTGCTGTGGGATCCTAAGTGTGCGAGGCAGCCACTGAGGGCTCCTTTTGTTCCGTTCCCCATGGTGAGGAAAGTAGCCCTGCAATGGGGCTACTCACTTCTACAGTGTCTGTTTAGCCCCCACATAATCAAGGAGTCCCGTGTTGGGCAGCAGTCCCAACCCCTCCCTTCTCCCACCACACCTTCTCTCACCCTCCGCCTGCCCCAGAATGCCTCCTCCCTGCCTACCCCCACCCCGTCTTACCTCTCTGCTGCCTGGTGCTTCACACAGACAGCTGGGCAGCAGACCATGGGCCATCAATGGGCCCACAGTACGGCTCACAAACATGCCTTATGGCATATTTGCGACATTGCATGCCGGCAGTGAGCCGGCATGCAACTCAGGCTCTAAGTCAACTCAGGTTGAATCTCCTTCTCATTAGATAAAAATTAGATTTATGTGGCTTTGCCTTCAGCGTACCAACTCAAAATATGTGTCATGTTCAAGCAGAAAAGCAGAAAATATGTGTCATGTTCAAGCAGAAAAGAAGGAAATGACTATACAATTGTCCTTCAGAGACATTGAAAAGATAATGTACGCAAGCAAGTCTACAGGAGGCGTTCAAGTTCTGCACATCTCTAATCAACAATACTATGAAGTTATGATTTTATCGTCTTCCAAGTGTTAACTTTTATTCATAAATTAATCCATCTCTAAGATAAAAACCCCATGAAAATTGCTACGTATGTTTGATGTTATGCTGAAAGCTCCAAAGAGAAATTTAACAACTTCTTTGAAGTTTTGATCTCTAAAGAAATCTCATAAAAACCTATGATCAAAGCAATTAATATTACTTAACAAATCCTCTTAAGGCAATAATAAGCACTCTGTTTCACCCATATAATCAATTTCATTTTACACATTTCCTTCTGTTGGGGGCAAAACTTAAGGTTCATTTTCACTGAAAGGCCAATAGAAAGTCAGAGAAAGGAGGCAATTCAAGGAGGCAATAAGTGCAGTTGGCATTATATGGAACAGTTTATATAAGTTACCTTTTTACAGCTTGTGGGTAGATTGGGGTGGGTAACCTATGGCCCACTGGCTGAATCAGGTCCACCACCCAAATTCATCCAGCTGGTAAGTCCCAAACAGATATATTCACCCAGCATGCTATGGTCATAAAAAAGAATCCAAGTTTGTCATTCTATCTCTGTAAAGCTTACAGGGTAAGACAGCGGTTGTCAAACTGTGGGTCAAACAGAGAGTTGTGACCCAATTTTTGGTGGTTCGAAAAACTGACAGGGTAGATTAGGCTATGTGCATCAAGGGTTAAATAAGCTGCTTCTAGGGAGGGAAGCTTTGTTGCGCAGTCGCCATTATAACCATATCCCTTGGCATTTATAAATCAGGCAGCCTCTAGGGCAGTGGTTCTCAAACATCCCAAGAGTTTTACTCCCAGGGTAAGTCTTCGTAGGGGAGGGAGTATGGGCAGCGATATGATCCCCAGGATCGTGTCTTTAACTGGTGTGGAAGGGGGGTGCTTTTACTTACAGGTGGCTGCAGGATGTTGTAGGAGATGCGAGGAGCCACACACAGCCCTCGGCAGGGCTCCCTGATGCTTAGAATGTTGAAAAAAAGTGTGTGCAAAGTACTTCCTCTTTGTGTTCACAACTAGGAAGTGCTTTGCATCTGCTTTTTTCAACGTTCTAAGCATTGGGGAATCCTGCCTAGGGCTGCGTGGGCTCCCTGCACCTCCTGCAACATCCTGCAGCCACCTGTAAGTAAAAGCACCACTCTTCTACCCCCATTAGCAACACGATCACATTGCTGCCCTCACCTTTGCCTCTTAAAGGGATGGGGGACCCTTTACACAAACTGCTGGGTTACAACCCACTGTTTGAGAACCACTGGTGTAAGAAGAAGAAGGGCAGAAGCTCCCTTTGCATGTCTCTTTGTGCCATAACCATCTCTTTTTTTCTGGGTTCTATGGCATAATTGGTAGGTTCACGCATGTGTATCAAACATGCACTCTTAGTATTGACCGATGCAATGTCTCACCGCTGCATAGAAGAAGGTTTCCAACCCCTGTACTAGATTTTGCAGGCATCGCCTGCAGACAGGTCCCCTTGTATATATTTAGATGCCAGGTAAAAACCTGACTTCTTCAGAAGACTCTCCACGTTGCTTGAGCCTGTTTTTATGTTGCTGAGTTGATTCGCTGTTATTGAATTCTTTAGCCCCTTTAATGCTTTTGATTCATGTTTAAATGTTGAATATTGTAGAGCTTTAATCAATCTTAATGGTTCTATTATTAGCCACTTCAGGTGCTCCCTACAAATCTCACAAACAACTTTCCAAACTTGCATCTAAGTCAGAAAAGCAGTTTGTGGTATGACAGAGGACATGTCACTCAAAAGAAGTCAGAGATTCCATTGGGTGTGCCCCAAGCACATCTTTAGATCCAAAACAAGAGCTGGATCAAATCCCAAGTTTTGGAGTTGAAGGCAATGATCCAAAGAGATTCACAAGGAACCCACTTACTTCCACAACAGCATTTTTGACTTATTTTCTTGGAACGACAGGTTCCCCATCATCTCAAACACTTATTCATTCTTTATTTTCAAAAGAAGGTATTCCATCTCCTGGCACGGGCAGGAGATGCTGCTTGACAAAATACAGCCCCAAACCTCTCCTAGAGGCACACAAACCAGTTGTCCTCTGTCACCATGAAAGACTCCTGGATGACCCCCTTTCATATCTCAGAGGTAAAAGGAAAAGAAGGTAATGTGTGCCCTGAGCTTACATGAGTCACACTATTCCTTTCTGTGCTAATCAGCCCAATCAATATTACAGTCAGTAGCAGTTGTCAAAAGCGACCTATTACCATATTCTCTAATGGTGAATGATTAGGGAGAAGATGCTACTCTGTCATTATGAACTCTGCAGATGCCGTCATCAACATTTTCTCAAATTGGACAAGAAAATATGCTTACATTAAATGAAAATCGATCGCTGTTAAATGTGGTAAGTAGCCCTGACTAATTTGGATTGACACCATCTAAGGTAACTTGTAAAACAGTGCACTGAAGTGCTAGCATTATGGAAGCATAATAGATTCAGGGCGGAGTGAGTGAAGCTCTGTGTAGACTGGCATGCAAAATGGGCAGAGTACAAGTGAGTCACTTAAGCAGGCACACATTTATCATGGTTCTGGAATACCTACTGGCAGATAATCTTGTCTTATGAGTTGGGAAAATCAAAGTTCCCTTCAGCAAAACTTTCCATGCTGCTTTCTGCATTGTCACAGTTTCCAGCCTGAACATGCCTTAATGCCCAGTCCTAACTAAATCCCCATGCAGCGATGGCAGGCTATGTTGTATCCCATGAGGGATCTGCTGGCTTCTGGAGGTCTCATTGAGGCAAAGGGACATTTGGGATCAACACAGACTTGTGCTAGCAATATTGCTGGTGCAAGCCCACATTGATCTGTGTAGGCGGATCAGCATGTACTGCTGGGATTCAGCATGTACTGCTACTGCCACCGAACCCACCCCCTCCTGGGTTTGATCTGCGTGCCCACCCGTCCATGCTTCCCCATCCCCTCTCCTCCCTGTCCTGCCACTTTAGATCCCCTCCCTGCTCTTCCCCTGCCCTGAGTATACCTGTTTTTATGGTCCTCTCCTGGATTGATCCAGGTCCTCTCCTGGATTGAGAACTGGTTGAAGACCAGGAAACAGAGAATGGGTGTCAATGGGCAATTTTCACAATGGAGAGAGGTGAAAAGCAGTGTGCCCCAAGGATCTGTCCTGGGACTGGTGCTTTTCAACCTCTTCAAAGATAACCTGGAGACTGGGTTAAGCAGTGAGGTGGCTAAGTTTGCAGGCAACACCAAACTCTTCAGAGTGGTGAAGACCAGAAGTGATTGTGAGGAGCTCCAGAAAGATCTCTCCAGACTGGCAGAATGGGCAGCAAAATGGCAGATGCACTTCAATGTAAGTAAGTGTAACGTCATGCACATTGGGGCAAAAAATCAAAACTTTAGATATAGGCTGATGGGTTCTGAGCTGTCTGTGACAGATCAGGAGAGAGATCTTGGGGTGGTGGTGGACAGGTCGATGAAAGTGTCGACCCAACGTGCGGCAGCAGTAAAGAAGGCCAATTCTATGCTTGGGATCATTAGAAAAGGTATTGAGAACAAAACGGCTAATATTATAATGCTGTTGTACAAATTGATGGTAAGGTCACACCTGGAGTATTGTGTCCTGTTCTGGTCGCCGCATCTCAAAAAAGACATAGTGGAAATGGAAAAGGTGCAAAAGAGAGCGACTAAGATGATTACTGGGCTGGGGCACCTTCCTTATGAGGAAAGGCTACGGCGTTTGGGCCTCTTCAGCCTAGAAAAGAGGCGCCTCAGGGGGGACATGATTGAGACATACAAAATTATGCAGGGGATGGACAGAGTGGCTAGAGAGATGCTCTTTACACTCTCACATAACACTAGACCAGGGGACATCTGCTAAAATTGAGTGTTGGGAGAGTTAGAACAGACAAAAGAAAATATTTCTTTACTCAACGTGTGGTTGGTCTGTGGAACTCCTTGCCGCACGATGTGGTGATGGCATCTGGCCTAGATGCCTTTAAAAGGGGATTGGACAAGTTTCTGGAGGAAAAATCCATTACGGGTTACAAGCCATGATGTGCATGTACAACCTCCTGATTTTAGAAATGGGCTATGTCAGAATGCCAGATGCAAGGGAGCGCACCAGGATGAGGTCTCTTGTTATCTCCCTGGGGCATTTGGTGGGCCGCTGTGAGATACAGGAAGCTGGACTAGATGGGCCTATGGCCTGATCCAGTGGGACTGTTCTTATGTTCTTATGCTCTGGCAGGCCTCCACAGCTCTACCAGTGCATGGGCCAAGGCTTCGGCCTTTCCATCAGCACACCAGCTCCCTTTACTATACTTTACAATACTTTTGCAGCAGCATGCACCAGTGGAATGCAAGTTCCACTGGTGCAGACCTTAAACAGGATTGAGTTGTTAGTCCCTATGAGCAGTTTCAAGTCTTCAGGCGCTAAGCCATCATAAACTCATTAAAATTCTAGAAAAGCCACTCAGAGCACAGAGTTGCTGAGCAGAGTGATACATTCAGTCATACTGGAATTATTGTACACAATCCAATGCATAAACAATTTTGGGAAGCTGCCATGGATGATGCAGTCATGACTGATCAGCTGATGTACACTAGGACCCATTTAATTCTTGAAAGAATCCTGGTATGTCTTAAGGACATGTATAATTTCATGTTGCCTCCCATAGGACTTCATGCTTTGTGTTTCAGCTCCAGATTACACAAAATACAAAATATGAACCTTTCTGTTGCAGGTACTTACCTGATTGAAGTGCTGCAGTTTTTCAATTAAGTTACTGATGTGTGGATCCAACCCTCTGACTTTCAATTCTGGGTTATTAATCTGTGCCTTCAGTCCATTGGTAACCACTCTGCTAGTATAACTGAAAGAAAAACAACAAACAGATTGAATTTAAGAAATCTAAAGACATTTTCTCCAAGTTTCCATTTTGGGAAGAATAATCCAAGCCACACATCACTGTATGTGATACCACAAGATCCATGACTAATTTCCTGCTGCATTTTTAGTGAAATACAGGCTTGGGGGCTGTAAAATTGATTGCAGCGGCACTTGAGGGTGTCCTCAATTTTTCTTCCACTCTGTGTGTGGAAAAGCAGATGGGGGTAATTTTTAATCGCAAAAATAGTCCACCACGAAAGGGTTGATCGCTCCCTTTCCATAGTGTTGCCACAGCAATAAACCTGTAATCTCCTGGGATTTAATTGCACTCAGGAGAAAAAAAAACAAAAAACACCAGGTGATCAGTTATGGATCTCCTGGTATCCGGAATAGCTTCAGCCTAAGAGAATATTGCTCCGCACTTAGGTTGAGCCATATTGAGTGTCTTTATATAAATTATTTGAGGCTGACTGAGCCAAACTGAAAATGAAATTCAAGTCCTTTTTTCATTATTTTGCACAGGTTATTCCTAACATTTTTTTTCCTGGTTGGCATAAAGGAACTAAATAAGAGCACGTGATAATTTTCCATGACATAAAAAAAAAAAAAAACCAGAAAGGCCAGGGCTAACAGACAGTGGGCACAATCCTAACCAGTTCTAATCAGAAGTAAGTCCTATTTTGCTCAGTGGGGCTTACTGTGAGGAAAGTGTGGTTAGGATTGCAGCCAGTACTAGATAAGCTATGGGGAAATGCTTCTTTCAAGCTCCTAGTTACCTTTTACAGATTCTAAATAGCATGTGTCTGACTGCATGACGATCACCAAAACAAAGCATCTTATCCTAGGTTTTACAGACCCAATAATTTTCATGATCAAAGATGGATAACAGAATTTAACAATTTATAGTATGCATTCCAGGCAAGTTTGCTGAGACAATTTAAGGGCAAACAAGAAATCTCCTGAAAATCCCTTTAACACAGATGGCATTGTCTCTTGTGTCTGTCCCCAATGCTGCCCAGCAGTCTGTGTGACTCTCACCCAGCCTCTTCAATTCAAGGTTCTCATAGAATGTTGTTGGCAACCTTCAGTCTTGAAAGACTCTGGTATCACGCTCTGAAAGGTGGTTCTGGAACAGTGTCTAGTGTGGCTGAAGAGGCCAATTCGGGAGTGACAATCCCTTCCACACTGGGAGCAAGTGCAGTCTGTCCCTGGTCTGTCTCCCTGGCTATGGGCCTTCCTTCTTTGCCTCTTTGCCTCAGACTGTTGGCCAAGTGTCTCTTCAAACTGGGAAAGGCCATGTTGCACAGCCTGCCTCCAAGCGGGCTGCTCAGAGACCAGGGTTTCCCACTTGTTGAGGTCCACTCCTAAGGCCTTCAGATACCTACCATTTGATATTCTATTGCAGTACTGACAGCATTTCCAGTTGTGCTGATCATCATCTGATGGCTTTAAATTCCCACCCACCCCCTCCTGCAGCTATTTAAATCAGGTCTCCCCCAGCTGTCAGAAGTCACCAGAACGTATGAGTTGGGGTGAGGACTGTTGCCATCGCAGCCCCCTGGTCGTCAGAGCTGCTATATCAGAAAGAGGCAGTAACAGCCAGGGACTGCTCTGACATCTGCACCCAACAGGGAAGAAAAATTGTACTTTTGTTGTTGTTTTTAATTGTACATAAACTGGTTTGGAAGGCGCTGGCCTGAAAGGTAGTATGCAACTAACAGCCACTTCTATCAACCCCTTTCCCCACCAATGCCAAAGGAGTATGCCAGGGCAGGGCAGTCCCCGATGTCTGTTCCCTTGTCCAGAGGCAAGCCCTTACTGCCTCACTAGGTCTACACAGACCTGCGTCAATGATTTTGCTGGCACAAGTCCATGAGGACTTAGGAGAGTGGAGAGTATATCAGTGGTACTGCTGCCACTGACACCACCTGGTATACTACAGCCTGGGCAAACTCTACTTCCAGCAGGGTAAGGCCCAGGTGGTACAGTGCTATGTGGCCACCATGGCAATGTGATGGATAACTACCTGCCATACTATGATGTGAGAACAAGTACAGTGTGGTGGTTTGCGAGTTGGACTTGGATCTGGAAAATCCAAGTTCAAATCCCCGCTCAGCCATGAAGCTTCTTGGGTGACCTTGGGCCACTCACCATCTCTCAGCCTCACCTACCTCACAGGGTTCTTGTGAGGACAAAAGGAAGGGAAGAATGTACAGCACCCTGAACTCCTTGGAGGAAGGGCAATATAAAAATCTGAGACCACTTGTTGAAAAGCACAGCTGTGATGCTTAGGTAAGTACCTTTAAGCTGTGCTCAGAAATGGATCAAGGACCAGTAGAGCTCTTTAAATACTGGCTTTCCAGAATCCAGTCCCACTTAGTAGCCTAGCAGGTATATAACTGTTGCTTTCAGCTGCTGAACTTTCTATGTAGTCTGCTATATCAACCAGCACTCAGAAACAGTCCAATTTCTTACCTCCAAGAAATGAATTTCAAGATTTGCATCACAAAAGCCTTTGATTAGTCTTAAGACATCCCTTTATTAAATGCCTCACTGCCTTTGAAAAACCTCCAGTCCCTGCACTTAGCAGTTTTTGTTGTACAGGTAGTGAAGGAGCTACTTAGAGAACTATAAAAGGGCATAACCATATTTTAGTTAACAAGTGAAAATAGGTGGTTCTGCCTGAGATAGGATTTTGTAGAACAGCATCCTTCCTTCAAGCTGTGTGCTTTTTCAAAGTTACTGGGAGGAAAAAAAAATCCTTCCTTTCCTAAACATATGCAGATTCACATATTTAAATCTCTTCCAGCTCCTTTTTTGCAGAGGGACTCCTATTGAGTGGAGAAAGGCTGCCCTGGAATCAGTAATCAGAAGACTGTTACCCTGTGATATGTATAATTAAGGGTGTTTAAGATAATAGCTTTATAGTACTCATGGGAGAAAAAAAGTAAAACAGCATGATATCCAAAAGCAGGTATAAAAGGACTACCACTATTTTAAAGATCATATTGAGCACAGCTCAAACAAACAACAAAAATAAGCATCATCGAAAAAGAGGACAAAGGGCAACAAATGAAAAAAAACAGACACTGTGCATGTTTTTAAGTGGTCTATTTAGTATCATTGAGCAGATAATGGAGATCTTCAAACTTTCTGAAACAAATTAAGTGAAGGAATGCACAAAGTAATTTCTGACATCTTTGACACAGGAGGCTCAACAATGAAACTTATTGGCATGATTATAAATGCTCACGCCATGTGGAAAGACCAAAAAATGCTAAAGGCTCTTTGAAAACTTTGGAACAGGCAACAGAATGCAATGTTTAAGTTTCATATTGCTTCAGGACAGCACTGAGAAGGAGACGCTCAAAGGGTAAGACCTTAACTAAATAAATAAGTACAGTTTAGTGGTATGAGTTTCACAGCTGTAAAGAGAGTGAAAATCAAATAGAATCCCATTTCAGCAGGTTGATAGGACTTCTTGGCAGGCAACAGGGGAGGGGGCAGGAATCCAAATCACTTTGCAGAAAACATGGTTTTGTGAAAGTTGAAATCAAACTTCACAGGTGATGCAAAAATCTACAGAAACAAAATATGATCCTCGTCCAGAACTTATTAGCATTACATTATCAGGAGTATTTCATAAGTTACTGGATTTGGGTTGAAGCTTGTTAAAAAACAAAGTACTTGAACAAAGAATAAAACTGGTCTTGACATATCAGAATTGCTATTTTAACTTCAAGGGCATCACTGAAGAAGGAAACAAACAAGTAACACATATTAACAATGTAAATGTACTATGATAATACATCAATGATATCCTTATAGGGAATGATCACAAACTAAAATCAGCTGAAAGACTGGGGCCTCACAAGTTATTGGGTGTGCTGTTTAGGGCACATGAAGGAAACATGAAGATCAAGTGCAGTGGTCAATGATGATATCACCATCATCACCCACACCAGCTATTGTAGAGTAGATATCATTGCCCAGCTGTTCCCAATGAAATTTGTGGAACTATTCACTATTAAGCCTTCTTGACATTTCCAGTGTGAAGGATGAGTAAGCAAAGATTTTAAAAAGGGCATTTAGTCCAAATAGCCCAACAGAAATGTTCCCAGTAGCTCTTATGGGGAACAAAAAATGCAGACGATCAAAGTGTCTCTTTCAAAAGCACCCACAATTCATTGACATATTCAGCCAAGAAGCCACTTGCCCAGATGAAGTACTATGACACTTGCCAGCTGTGCTCACAGTGATTAGTCAAGCAGATATTAGTGGTTTGGTTTTTTTTTAATTACTCAGATTTGTTGGTCCTAGATTAGGATGTGGTCCAACATCTCAGAAGCTCTCAGAATGAACACAGTACAAAAAAGTCTGCAAGGGTGGAGAGATACTAAAATTGAGTGTTGGGAGGGTTAGGACAGACAAAAGAAAATATTTCTTTACTCAGCATGTCGTCAGTCTGTGGAACTCCTTGCCACAGGATATGGTGACGGCATCTGGCCTGGATGCCTTTAAAAGGAGATTGGACGAGTTTCTGGAGGAAAAATCCTTTATGGGTTGCAAGCCATGATGTGTATGTGCAACCTCCTGATTTTAGAAATGGGCTATGTTGGAATGCCAGATGCAAGGGAGGGCACCAGGATGCAGGTCTCTTGTTATCTGGTGTGCTCCCTGGGGCATTTGGTGGGGCCGCTGTGAGATACAGGAAGCTGGACTAGATGGACCTATGGCCTGATCCAGTGGGGCTGTTCTTATGTTCTTAAGTTAACTCTTTGCCACAAGAAGTAGTTATGGCATCTTGCCTGGATGCCTTTACGAGGGTATTGGACAAATTTCTGGAGGAGAAGTCCATTACGGGTTACAAGTCATAGTAGGCATGTGCAAGCTCTTGGTTAGAGGCAGGCTGCCTCTGATTGCCAGATGCAGGGGAGGGCACCAGGCCACAGGTTGTGTCTGTTGTCTTGTGAGCTCCCTCAGGCCTCTGGTGGGCCACTGTGAGATACAGGAAGCTGGACTAGATGGGCCCTTGGCCTGATCCAGCAGGGCTATTCTTATGTTCTTAATGTCCTTCACTGTCTCAAAAGCAATGGTTTTCCTGATTGTGTTGTTACTCCTTTCTTTTGCCAGAGTTAGCAACCAGATGTGAAAAGTAACTGCATTAGCCACTTGTGAAAAAGTAGACTAATCCCTCCAAAGCAGAATTTCTCAAACTGGGTGTTGGGACCCACTAGGTAGGCCATGAGTCAGTTTCAGGTGGGTCACGTAGCTCAGTCACTTATCGCAACTGAAAACATAGAGCTGAAAATACAGAGCTTCTGGGCAGGGTGGGCCCCAGTGGGAGAGAGGCATGGTACTTTGCACTGAATAGGTGGGCAGATGGGATGGTGGAAAGGGGGGAAGACTGTGTGGTTGGAGAAGGATCCAAGTCTGTGTTCTGCTTTGACTTCCAAGCTGGAATGTTTGAATTTCAGGCTATGCAAATAACACGAGCGCACTGTGTAATGATCTTTGGCTGATTGTGGCTGAGGTTTGAATCCTAAATTGATGTCACCTCTGGTCAAACCGAACAGATAGTCGTTCTAAAAAATGGGTCCTAGTGCTAAAAACTTTGAGAATCGCTGCTCTAAAGCACATGGGGCTCTTCCTTACAATCATGAGGAAGTTTCCTCGGAGCCTAAAGTTTCCTTACAGCCTAAAGTTGTAAGTTTCCTTCCTTACAATCATGAGGCTGCTTCCTTGGAGCCTAACCCTTTTGAAATACTATGTATCTATTCAATAGCATGTTTCTGTGTCTATCAAATAGCAGAGGAAGCTTAGAAAGTATTCAAATATCCATATATTGCCATTCAATAAAAAGTGATATTTTTCAGGTCTTTGCATTTGGCATCTTTCACCCTGTATTCACTTTAAATGGGAGGTCAAATCTAAATGAACTTCTATGTTAGGAAAAATCTGAAAATGGGATATGAAAGCACTGGCAGACCTAGGGTGGGGCAAACAGGGCAGATGCCCCAGGCGCTGACCCTCTGGGGGCACCTCCACCAGCCTCACCCTTTGTCCTTTTCTTAAAGGAGAAGAGGCATTCATTATCTCTGCTAGAAAAGCAGCAAAATGCTCAAAGTAAGTCCTGTTGTGTTCAATGGGTCTTACTCCCAGGTAACTACTATGTAGAGCTGAGGTATTCAATCTGTGCATCCTGGCTCCCTAGGGAAGCGTGGCTGGCCCCCAGGTGCATCATGAGGCATCTGGGGAAGAAAGGTGGCCATAGCTGCTCTGCTGTGCTCAGCTGCAGGTGCTGCCTGCTGACTAGCTGCAGCTGTGAATGAGGTGGGGAGGGCATGTGAAACATGGTGGGGGGAGATGGGAGAGAAGGCTGGCTGAGCAGCAGCATAGGTGCTGCATCTCATCAGCCCAGGGCTACTGAGAGGGAAGAGTAAGTACAGGCAGCGAAGAAGGAAGGAGCCCAGCCTGCTCTTAGTGTCCAAATGCCCCAGTCTGCATCCCCCTGTCTTGCCTGGGGGAAATAGGGGTGGCACCTGCATGTTGGGGTGTATGTGTGTGAGCAGCCCCCATCTACTTTGGGGTGAGTTGTAATCTTGCTCTGTATGGCTGCAATACTTTCTGCACTTTCCTAGGTGTAAGCCCCATTGACTCAAATGGCACTTACTTCTGAGTAGACCTACATAGGCTTGGGGTCTGTGTCAGCTTAACCAAGGATCCTCACCTTTCTCTCTTTCCTCCCCCTTTTTGAAAAAAAAGCCACTCTTGATGGTTTTGTCTCCAAAAACTGATTAAAAAATAAAAATACCCATTCCTTTTCAGCCATCCCTCTTTTTCCTCCTGCCTCCTTTTCTTTTTTTTTTTTTGGGGGGGGGGGGATACTTCCCATGTTGGCTGCTGTTGTAAGATAAAAGGCACAATCCTAGCTAGGTGTACTCAGAAGTAAGTCCTATTGTGTTCAATGGAACTTCCTCCCAGGAAAGTGAGGTTAGGACTGCAGCCAAACAGTCTCTGGGTCTCAGTTTGCATCAGTTTGCAATTAGCAGATACACACAACACGAAGTCTTCCCTTCCCCCAGAAAATTCATCACTTCCCCCCACCCTTTCCAAAACCTTCCAGATGTGCTGCTAACAAACTCAGGGCACAATCCTAACCAGGTCTACTCAGAAGTAAGTCCTATTTTGTTCAATGGGGCTTACTCTCATGTAAGTGGGGTTAGGATTGCAGCCTCAGAGTGCTGGCAGCTTTTTTTTTTGTTTCTAGTGTATAATTATAACACCTTCACCCCCATTTTGGGGGTAGGTGAGGTGTTGTAATGGGGAGCCCTGGCCACAAGGATCAGGGGAGCTGCAGGCCAGCAAAGTTCGAGAACCACCACTGACATAGCAGATTGCAGCCTGAAAGTCAGCTCCTTCCATTAAGAACTTTTTCTTCCCACTAGAAGTGTGCATTCTCTGGAAGGAGGGACTTGGGGATCTTAGCTGTCTGGAAAGGAGCCCACCCCAGGCAAAGGTGACTTTTTGAGAAGTCCCTGGCATGGTGGAAAGCTGTTAGGCACCCTCCCCCAACACACACACAACTGATACACATTAGAACCAAAGCATGAACAAACATTCCTTTGCAGTTCATTATCATGCTTAATGTTAAGCACCAAGAAAAGGGGTGGTGGTGGTGGGGAAAATTAAAGGATGCTTCATGGTGAAACTGCTGGGTGGAGGAGAGAACAGAGGCAGCTCTTCTACTTCTCTTCTGTTGCTTTTGACATGAGAGAATCCCATTCTCTTCAACCTTGAACTTAATTAGATTCCCAGAGCTTCTCCCTGGTGCAAAAAGAACAACTGAATTCTTGCCTGTCGTAGAATGTCACTGTTAATGGCATAGGAGACATGTGGGGATGGGACCCAAAGCAGGCTCCCATAGTAAGTGTGGTATGGCCTTGCTGGAGAAGCAGAAATCTGGCTCAGTGATCCTGTTTGGACACAATCCTAACCAGGTCTACCCAAAAGTAAGTCCTATTTTGTTCAATGGGGCTTACTCTCAGGAAAATGTGATTAGGATTTCAGCCTTTGCCTCCCAGCCTGGGCTAGCCCTGGAGTTTCCTACCAATTTCATGAGTGCTGTACACATTTTAGGAAGCATGGCCACTCTGCCAATCAAAGCTGTCTGAGTGTGTTTGTACTGATTAGCTGCACCTTTGTTTTGTGTCTGATTTAAATATCATATGAGGGCAGGGTCACTTTCTGGGCATATTTGCTTAGGAGAGATCTGTGTTTCTGTCAAATGCAAAACTAGAAACATAGGGAACTATGTTCCAGAAAAGAAGGTTGTGTTTTATGACAGGCTTGCAGGATTAGATGCACTGATTTTAGTCCCTGAAAAATATCCTGTGCAAATGCACCATTCTGAGCATTACGGATTTCATATTATATACCTAACTCTATGGACCCAAACACCTTTACCTTGTAAGTAAATTTAATTTAATCAGTGTTGTTTCCAAATAAATGTGCTCAGGATTATGATTTATGGGCAACTTCTTACATTGCATTTTAAAGAGACAGAACACTTTAGGATGCAGTTGTCTCTGAGAGAATGCTTTTGATCAGATATTTTCAGAGTTCATAATGCTACTTAAGACTGAACTGTATGCGTGGGAGATGTGCCAAGACTGCAAAATATTCATGACCCTGTGACAACTTAGGGCCCAATCCTATCCAATTTTCCAGTGTCAGTGCAGCTATGCCAGTGGGGCATGCACATAATCCTGTGGTGGGGAGGCAGACACAGAGGCCTCCTCAAGGTATGGGAACATTTGTTCCCTTACTTTGGGACTGCAATGCAGCTGCCCTGGTGTTGGAAAGTTGGATAGGATTGGGCCCTAACGCTGCAATCCTAACCTCACTTTCCTGGGAGTAGGACCAATTGAACACAATAGGACTTACTTCTGAGTAGACTTGCTTAGGATTGTGCCCTAACAAAGTAATGTGGCACAAGTTTTTGTAAGCTAAAGTTATTTCATCTACCATTTTTACATTGCTATCTTCTATAACACAGTAATAATACACTTAATTAATTAATTAAAGTGGGGGGCTCCAAAATGTTAGTTTGCCCTAGGTGACAGATGAGTTAGGTACGCCACTGTATGTAAGAATCCATTTACTTTAACCAACATTTTTCAAACCTGCTGGTGCTGTTTGTGAAGATTTTTAGCTGATTAAGGGCCAAATCCTATCCAATTTTCCAGTGCCGGTGCAGCTGTGCCAATGGGGCGTGCACTGCATCCTATGCTGGGGAGGCAATCATGGAGGCCTCCTTAAGGTATGGGAACATTTGTTCCCTTACGTCAGGGCTGCATTGCAGCTGCTACAGTGCTGGAAAGTTAGATAGGATTGGGCCCTAAGATGGCTTTCCTTCACAGTTTAGATTGCTTCTTCCTACTTGATCCTGCAGGAGAATAGTATTCTGGGGTTTATTATCTCAACGCTTGTTGCTATAGATGTGACTGATGACACAAATCTGAGCATTTTATGTACACATACACACAGGTTAGGTTTCAGGAGCCTGTATGTAAGTTGAAATGTACATAGCTCGAAACATCCAGCTCTTGCCAGCCCAGTGCTATCACACCTTCATGACAGCACCATCAAAAGACATCTTGTGTCCACACGAAAGATCCAACACACCTATCTGTACCTTGGATGTCTGTACCTAGGGAAGTCAGTGTACGTATGTCTTCATATTGCTAGAATCATTCTTTTCTGAAAACAATGTGTTATCAGTACTTCCCTCTTATGGAAGAAAAGACATAGTGGAAATGGAAAAGGTGCATAAGAGAGCGACTAAGATGATTACGGGGCTGGGGCACCTTCCTTATGAGGAAAGGCTACGGCGTTTGGGCCTCTTCAGCCTAGAAAAGAGACGCTTGAGGGGGGACATGATTGAGACATACAAAATTATGCAGGGGATGGACAGAGTGGATAGGGAGATGCTCTTTACACTCTCACATAATACCAGAACCAGGGGACATCCACTCAAATTGAGTGTTGGGCGGGTTAGGACAGACAAAAGAAAATATTTCTTTACTCAGCGCGTGGTCGGTCTGTGGAACTCCTTGCCACAGGATGTGGTGCTGGCGTCTAGCCTAGACGCCTTTAAAAGGGGATTGGACGAGTTTCTGGAGGAAAAATCCATTATGGGGTACAAGCCATGATGTGTATGCGCAACCTCCTGATTTTAGGAATGGGTTAAGTCAGAATGCCAGATGTAGGGGAGAGCACCAGGATGAGGTCTCTTGTTATCTGGTGTGCTCCCTGGGGCATTTGGTGGGCCGCTGTGAGATACAGGAAGCTGGACTAGATGGGCCTATGGCCTGATCCAGTGGGGCTGTTCTTATGTTCTTATGAAAAAACTTGTGAAAATATGCAAATAAGTGTATTGTAATTTACTGGCACTGAGAGAATGTAATGTTCTTCATAAAATGGAGTTTAAATCCCTTTAACTTATCCAACCATGATTTCTTCTTCAAGCAAGAAATCCTCAGCATGGTTAGGACTATACCGTTGGTCCTTAAAAAGACGCTTTGAAACAAAGCACTAATGGGTGACTGAAAACCATCCCTCCAATTGCTCTGTAGAATGCCTTGTTTATATTCAAGTCTGATATTCTAACATTTCCAACATATTATTCCCAACATTATTGAATAATAATTTGCCACATCTCTTGCTCCTAGAAATCACATTTGGTTCTAGCTTTTAAAAACATAGCTCACAAGTCAAAATGATATCCTGAATTATATGAAGATAGTTTTTCTTCTCCTAAATTTTCCAGCTGAATTTCCAGGTTAAGAGGTCTTTAGACATTAAACTTGCTTGCTTTACGTCTCACAAGTTGTTTAACCTTTTGCCCAGCCCACAGGTGTACACATTTGATCCCCATTGTGTATATACAACGTTGGACAGAAATGTCTTAAACATAGTGACAGAGGGTCAACTTATTCCCTTTAGCAGGTATGATGGGGTGATACAAAGGGAATTTCTTTTGAAGAAAGACTCTGAAGGAAGACTCATTTTGAATATATTCTTTCCAACGTTTAAATTTAAAAAAACCACAAACTTTTGGCTGATTTCTGCAATATTTGGATTTGACCCTAAAACAGCAATTTTTAACCAGTGGGACATGGCAGTCCTTTAGGTGTGCTGAGGGAATTTGGAGGACAGTGGTTGAAAATTGCTAAAAAGGTCTTTCAGGTTCTGCATTTCTGTTTTAGGGCAACTGTGTATGGTAACGAATTGTCTGTCCCTCTTCCTCCACCGGCAGAGCTGGACAGACAATTCATTATTACTGATAGTTGACCTAAAAACAGAGCCAGAGTCTCCAAAAGCTGAAGAATGTCCAGACATTGGAAGTGAAGATGGAAAGACAATAGCGAAAACCATAGAGCATTGGGTCTCAAACATTTTAGCACCTGGACCCACTTTTTAAAAATGTCAACCCCTTGGGACTCACCTAGCTTTATGAGACTTTAAAAAGATGACCTCGAAAGAATTAATGTTTTTTATTTATTTACAAGTAATATTTATTTATTCGTGTAAAAACTCGATCCATTTTTTGTAATGAAGCAGCCCTAATGAATAGCCTTGAGGCTTGTTATATGACTCAGCCTTCACCTGCCTCTACTACCAGTCTTTGACATAAAAAAAACCACCAGAAAAAAGATAATCATTTATCTCCCTATATTTACACAAGCCTGCAAGCTGCCAGAGCTCAACTCTTTACAGTGTAGTGTAGCAGTTATCTGAGTTTTTTTCAGGGTTTGAGGCAAATAGTTATCCGATCTTTCCATCACCAGTGTTTTCACTGGAGGCTCTGAGGGACCCACCGGAAATTGGGATGTGACCCACCAACAAGTAGGTCCTGACCCACAATTTGTGAAACATTGCCATAGGGGTCAGTGTGCCATGAGAAGAAAAACACTGTAAATAGCCTATTTTCTTATAGCTTTTATATCTGCAGTTTTATGAAGGGAAAAAACTCAGGCCAGATTACATCCAATTTACCATCTTTCACAGATACAAAGAGAGATATGGTCACCCTTGCCAACACCATACACATACAACTACTAGAGGTGGGAAAAATTGGTTTTATTTTTCCACAGATTTTGTTGTTTTTCAATGTTAGAAGTGCAGAAAGCAGTATTATATTTTTTTAAATTCCAAGGGCACATTTTTATAAATTAGAATTGCTTTAAAAGTGTACAAGGTAGGTGCTACAGCTTGTATAGTGTCAGCAGATGTAGCCACATGCACATAGAGGTGTTAGAGAATGGGGTTTATTTTGGCAGATTTCAGGTGGTTGTTTGGTTTCTTGACAAAAATAATAAATGCAGAAAGTAGTGTCATGTGCTTTTACTTCATTATCACCAAAACAACCCACCTCTAACCATTCACTGAATGCTTCACTAACTCCATTCACTAGCTCTTCACTGAAGGTTGTACTTCACCTGCTGCATTCATTCACTCTACCCATTCTCTACTGATTTGAAAGCAAAGACAATATTCTTTTCATTGAAGATATATTAAGAAACCATAATTGCCCTGCCAGATGTTAGCCATTGTTCAAAATATACTACAGCAGCTGCAGTGTGCGAAAGGGCAAACTGTGCTCCATATTATTGCCTGACTGTTCATATGTCAACATTCACAGAAATAGGCAATAAAGACTAGAAAGATCCACCTCCCACTTCGGGATTTCTTCTCTGAGATGGGGACTTAACTTCCACCTGCGGCAATTCTAGCAGCTTGTAGTAGCAGCATTGTAACAAACGACCTCCAAAAGCATTTTAACAAGCCGCTCCCCACCTCAACATGGGGATAGTAATTTACCAAGGCCAAGTTTAGCAACAAAACCTAACACAAGACACACACAAAACCCAGGGCTGCTTCTCATGAACAGGGATGGTTTCAGAGTATGAGATTTGAGCCAAGCTACAATCTCATGTGTTCAAATTCATTTTACAGGCCAAGCTAGTCATCAGCTTAAACATTTCCTGTTGGCCTATGTGCTTATACTTTTTTTAAATGAATAATAGCTGCAAGGGATCCAATATGGATCAAGACTAGGGGTGCCCAAACCCCATCCCAGGGGCTATTTGTGGCCCTGAGGTACCCCCAATCTTGCCCACAGGGAGCCTCCAGTCTCCAATGAGCCTCTGGTCCTCCAGAGACTTGCTGGAGCCCGCACTGGCCCTACGCGACTGCTCTCAGGGTGAGGGTGACTGTTCGACCTCTTGTGTGAGCCGGGGGCCAAGGGCTCCCTCCACTGCTTGCTGTTTCACATCTGTGAAGCAACAGCAGCACTGAAGGAAAAGCCGGCCTTGCTTTGTGCAAGGGCTTTTATAGGCCTTGAGCTATTGCGTGACCTTTGTTCATTCATATAATCTCCATCTCTAATATATTTATGTAAATGTATGTAAATTTCTTCAAACTTTAAAAGTAAATTATTTTTTTCCTGCCCCCCAACACAGTGTCAGAGAGATAATGTGGCCTTCTTGGCAAAAAATTTGGACACTCCTGATCAAGACCCTGGAAAGGCAGAGAGTTAACTACTCCCTCTCTTACCAATCTGGATGGAGGATGTCCCCTTTACTTTCAAAAAATAAAATATGCAGGGATAAATAACTCATCTTGTTTGGCCATAAGAAAGCTGGGAAAGTTGGAGTTTTGAATTTTGAATTTGAATTATAGTTTTGAATTATCTTTGGAGGTTAGGCCAATTGCGTTGTCTGTCGGCTAAGGAGAGCGGCCAACTGGTGTCACTAAATCTTTCAGGAAACAGAGGAGATGGTACAGGGATTTTTTTTTTTTAAATGACAGAGAGCCAACCCCTGATTTATGTTGCATATGCAGCAGGCTGCATATTGGAGAAAGCAAGATGGACTGCCCCTGTCCGCTTGGGATTGATGGACTGCAGGGTCAGACAATCGGGAAGCACTTCTACACACAATGAGTAGTTAACTTCTAGAATTCATGACCACAAAATGTGACAGTAGCCACAAGCTTAGATGACTTTTAAACATGATTAGGATGGAATGTAAATCAATGGCTATTAGTGGGAGTATCAGACCAAGTTGCGAGCCAGAATGAGGCTAGTGGGAGTTCAGCTACATCACCAGCAGATGACGGTCAAAGGGTAGCAGACAAAATCAAGACAGTCTAGTACCCTGCGGTGAACAGAAGGGGGGCCCTTTTAGATATGCCATCACAGAGGTAACAGGAGTGGTGGCTCAAAATAGGGCCTTCTTGGTTGTGGCACCTACACTACACAATTCCCTTTAAACTGGTTTGAGAACAGCTCCTTTTTTAGAAGTGTCTGTTTTCAGCAAGCCTATGGATTTTAACATTTAGTGCCTGGCGCCTGCAGGTTTCTGCAGTTGGTGCTTTATTATGTTGTTGATAGAGGTGTTTGAAAATGGTGTTTACTTTACTCATAAGTACTCATTTACTTTACTCATAAGTAAGCCCATTTTTTTCAGAAAGACTTAGGCTGTAATTATATCTTACCAGAAACAAACACCTCTGGTTATTATGACAATGTATGTGCTCTTTCTTCTGCCTGCTGTTTTTAATATTTTTAATATAAATGTTTTTAACATTAATTTTGCATTTTGTAATTGGATTTTAATTGTATTTTAAAAATTTGTTGTAAGCCACTCTGGGTGCCTTCAGGAGAAGAGAGGGATAAAAATGGAATGAATGAACAAACAATCAGAAAGGCCAGAGGCAGAAAGTATCATTTGTGTCAAATTGAGGTCACCTGGTGAAGCATGGCAGCTTGTATAGATACTCTGATGAGTTGCTCAGAACCTGGGCCTGAACAATATATTATATACAGCCAACAAGGGTCCTACTGGTTTCTCAGGTCACCTGGGGAGAATTTGTATAGTACTAGCTCTGATCATTGGAGGATTGCTGTAGTCAAGCAGAGGAGATCAGGTCAACAGCTATTGTTAATCAGAGAGATGCCCTGGTAAAGCAAGTAATAAGGTGCCTGAGCCATGCTGCCTGGGTCCCTATCCAGACCCACAATGGCTTTACACAGGGTAACCAAATGAAACCTTTTGTGTTCAGAAGCAGTATCCCTCTGATATTGCTTGATACCACTTGATGGGGGCAGAGAATGGTTCCATCACAACATACCAAGCTAGCGCAAGATTCCTGGGGTACCCCTGTGGCCACTTATTGGCTTAGGTAAATTGACCTTCCCCTGATTCAGCAAGACAATTTCAAGGCTTCATGGCTGAACACTGGATCAAACCATAATCAGCAGAAAATTTCTCTGGAAAGCCCTAAGTAGTCAGAGGTCAGCTTTTAAGTTCACCTCCTACTGGGAACACAGAGAATGCAGAGTTGCACGATCCCTCTTTAGGTCATTTCTCATTAAGGAGCCGAAACGCCATTCTGTCCATCTAGTTCTCCATACATTAGAGGCACTCATGCTGGCTTTTGCTCCAGCCAAAAGGGTCATTATTATCAAAAATTAATAGGCTCCACGTAGACACAGATACTCAGCAATAATGATCTGCAATCTGTTTCTCCAAAGAATGCTTGAAACCTTTAATGAAAGCTCTTCTTGAAGCCTACAATGTACACACAAGAACCGCTTATGGGGGGGGGGGAAAGTACACACACACACACACACACATTTAATCAATTCTTTTTTTTTATTAGTTTACATTCTGAAAAGAGCAGCACGGTGCCCATATCAAAAGAGAAAGTGAAGGAGTATGAATGATTTGGAGATGATTACATGAACTTGCAGGGAATTTAAGCGAAGTAGGGGATCAAAGTCCTGTGGCTAAGAAATGTCTGTTACATCTGCCTAAGGAAGGCTGGACAAGTCCAAACCTGAAACCTGTATATAAGGATTAGTGGAAATAGCCGAGAGGCACAGACGCTTCATAAATATTACACAAAAGGGCAGTTCCACACCCCTTCACAAATCATGCAACTATCAAGATGTACCATTGAAAAGAAATTAATGCCAGGGATATGTGAAAGAATTGTTTGTTTTGTGATGCAAGCATAAAAATGGTCAGATATATGTATTTTCAGACATTTTGAACAATTATAGCCATGGAGTCTGTCAGGCCTTTGGCATCCCAGGCCCTGAATTGTTGTAAGCCAGGATGTGGCAGGAGGGGCCTTGATGTCCAGGCCTGGTTTGAAATGTAAATTAAAAGAGACAGCAGTACTGTCTATGTATGCTGATTAGCAATCAGCTGCACCTGTTGCAGGTGGGAGCCATGTGACCTGGGAGAGATGTGTGCAGAGTCACGTAGGCTATGGTGGAATGGTGCAATGCACCACTGGACAGCCAATCAGAGTGGGTCACAAGACTGTCTTGTGACTATGAGGTCGCCCTACTCTGATTGGCTGGCCCCGGTATATATGGGGCAAGCACAGACACCAAGGTGTGGGTTGTTGTGGTGGAGTGTACTGATTTGGACTGCCGTCTCATGACTGTGACCTGCTGTATCCCTGACTTCTGGACCGTATGACTGACTACTCTTCTGCCTGCTCCTTTTACCAATACAAGCTTCTGCAACAAACAAGCCTGTGTCTGCTTCTTTGGCTCTGTTTGGGATCGCCTGCTTCTTTTCCTATCTTCCTACGCTCCTGTGCCACTTTGCTATCCTTTCTTTACTTTCTTTACTTTACTTTAAAGCAAGGGCTATCCTTCCCTGCTGACCTGACAGAGTCAATATCAATTCTAATTATTTTCATATTAAGCTTGACAGATCTGGGGAGAAGCCTTAGGGCTTAATCCTAAAGGTGGTGCTGCTCCAGGTGCAGCAATGCCAAAGCTGCTACTGCTGCATCCTGAGGCACCATGGCAGCTGCCCCAAGCCCTGCAATAGGGCTTTTCAAGTCTGTGTCAGCACAGACATGAGAGACTCCATGCCGGGCCATTAGGTCTGACATGGAGTTCAGGATCCTTCTCCCCTGCTTCCTCCCCCACCCTGTTCCGCCGACTCCCCACCTCCCCCCACCCCAATAATACTTACCACAAGCTGAGGCTGCTGGAGTGCCGGCTGGGCCTCTGAGCAGCGCTGAGGCTCAGTACTGCCTGGCACCAGTTCATCTGCAAGTGCCGCAAATGAGCCTTACAGTACATTTGCTACACTCAGTACCAGCACTACACTCATACTGAAGAGCTGACTGAGAGCCCAATCTTGAGCTCTTCATGTGTCCACTCTTGTGCATTCTTAAGTGGCAAGGATGTCTTCGATAAGGCTGTAATGCAGAGCTTTTATTTACTTCATTGATGGCTATTTTGATACAATTGCAGAAAGAATGGTGGAAACTGAATATTCAAAAGCACAGCAATCTTCATGTCCAAGCTGGATATCTTCCGTGGTGTTAAAGCTGTTCCCTTTCGTACTATATTTTTCTGAATGCATGGATGACCATCTTGTCAATTTAGTGCATCCGGCTTCATGGCCATTGCAGTTTTCATGTTTAGTGCATGAGATGATGCATCACATCAGTCCTCTGGCAGCCATATGACAATATCCCTGGCTTCCTAGTTCTGACTTCAACAGCAGTGGGGGTGGAGTTTGACAGGTAATTAGCTAGGTTTGCAGTAAGTCTAGTAATAAATAGTAATAAAGCTCTGGCCCATTAGTTCAATCCACTTAAGGTGTCTTGTGTCTTCATTCCAGGCTATTGGGGGGGGGGGCAAAACTGCTTTGCCCCCAGTCTCAGGACTGCTCATATATTACACAATAGCCAACGTGCAGCAGATAGTGGCAGTCAGTGCCAGCTGCCTTTACACCTATTGCACTCATTGTTGAAAAAACATATGTTTGTCAGGTGCAAATATGACATTTTAAAAGTGCACATTGGTTTTGCTTTAATATCTCCATCTTTAACAGCCATCTGTAAAAGCAGAGCTTGGGGCAAAGGCAGAAATGCCTAATTATCCCCTTTGCCTGGGTACATTTCAGTCACAATGAAAATACAGGAGTTGACTCTGTTCAATTGTTTTCATTAAGGACTCAAGACCCAAAGTGCCCTCTCTCTGATAAGCAGGAGTAATTAATCTCCCAGCTGTACAGTAAAAGGAGTGGAAATGAAAAAGTCTTTTATTGGCATTCTCATTATTTAATGATAATTAGACCCTAGAGTGCCATAACTGCCCCCAATTTTTATTTTACAAATAGTAAGCAGAGTCATAGATCTTCCTACAGATGTTTTAAAAATCTGTTGTCGATTCCCAATTGAATAGGAAGCTGGCAATGCAAGGGCACAGCACTGGTGCATGCTACATGGAAGCATATATAGTTTATGTGTATATGGACATGCGCGCGCACACAAAGATGCTTATGCTAAATCAATCCTGAAGATCGCATTCTTTCATGTACCGTAGACAGCGCAGTAATAACTCATCATGGATTTCCGCAATCCTAGCCATACTTTCCCGGGAGTAAGTCTTATTGAACACATTGGGACTTACTTCTGAGTAGAGATGCATAGGATTGGGCCCAGTGGTTTGTGGGCTCTAGGGTTTGTGTCACCCAGTGCGGGTGGCCAGAGCCAGGCCATGATAGACCTCCTCCCATGCAGTGAGTGTGGCAACATTCTGGCTGGTGGGTGAGGCAACGCATCACAGCCCCACCCCTGCTGGTTTTTTTGGCTATAATTTTTTCTAGAATAGAGATATTTCAAACTGATTTACTTCACTGCATTCTGCACAAAATTACACATTGAATGATATATATGATATGAAGGGATTATTCCTAAAAACTGCAATTTTAATAGTGTTGGCTAGTAGTGGTGTCACACACACACACACACACACACACACACACACACACACACACACACCCACCCATGAGTGTCACCCAGTGCGGCCTGCATCCCCCAAACCTCCCTAGCGACACAACTGATTGGGCTACAAGTCCTGGATCCTGCAGCCAACAGAGAACTCAGGGTTAAGTGTTGAAGGAAGGAAACTGAATTACAATCTACTACGAGGCACCATCCTGAAACAGTAACATGACCTCAAGCCAGAGATTTGTTAATATTAATGGGCATGCCTTTTATAGTTGTATAAATGCACTCATTAGAAACTTGGCAGAGTGTCATGGCTAAGAGACTGACCTACAAATCCAGACTTCCCTGCTTTGACTCTTTACCATTGTGATCCACTCACTAGGCGGGGCCTTAGGCAAGCTACTCCCCATGAGCCTTGGCTTTTCTGCTACCACATGTGGTAATAGTAATTGATTGCCTTATTCTCCACCTGCAATATCGAAAAAAATATATTTGCGTCCCTTTGAGGGTTGTTGTAAGGACTTCACTAAAAGCTAATACACATGGAGCATTTTGCACCTTCAAAAAGCACTACACTGTACAAAAGTTTATTATTAATTTATGATCACCGTCGTTCTGGTTCTTTCACTCCCAGGAAGAAATCAGGTCAATCGCTTTTTAGTTGGACATCAGAGCTACGTCAAGCAGAATGATAGAAGTATCTCAAGTTTAGTTGTTAATAGGGAGAAGGGCTAGTTTCAATCTAGCCAAGGTACAATTAATCCACAACATCTGCAGGCAAACAGGAGTTGGTTCTGCTGCAGCTCTTATCCATTTGTCCAACCCAGCAGTTCTCAAACTGTGGATCTGGGAGCCACCAGTGGGTCATGACCCAATTTTTGGTCGGTTGCAAAACAGACAGGGCAGATCATGCTATGTGAGCCAAGCTGCTACTGGGGGAATGACGACACTGATGCCCAATCACCATTATAGCCATATCCTTTGGCATGTATAAATCAGGCAACAGCTTAGGGCCTTTAAAAAGTATGGGAACCACTGGTAACCAATTTTGAAAAAGGTGACAGAGGGTTTCAATTTGCAACCCAGGAGCCCAAAGCAGAGATACTGCTACTGCCAGTTTGTGGAAATGACTTCTGGTTTACTTCCAGTTTACTTTCATGACTTCTGGTCATTTATGTGAGGCAGTCCAGGACCCACAGAGACTAATGGTGTGGGTTGCAAGCCTGGTGTGACCCACATAGGTTCCAGAAAGGCTTTGCGGTGGAGCATTGAACTTACAGTCACAATCTACTGAACATCAGATCATGATCCACTGGTAGGTCACAACCCAGAGTTTGAGAAACATGCTTTAATTTATTCTCACTTCTGTTCTTAAAGCAAGACCAAAAGCTTCTCACAGAAGTGACACTAAATGGTCCAGTCTTGTTACTTGTTTTGGGACACAAATGCATTGCAGAAAATAGATCTTTAGTCAATCTTAGTGCAGGGGCTAAGCCACAGTAAGTCCTCCATGGCCTTGCACCTCGTCTCTTCACTCTCATATCCCATTAAACTCCACCTTATAACATTCACTCCACAAGCTCCACCACCTTCAACCATCACAGGGTGCCCTTCTTACACAAAAAAACCTGTCTACACCAGTGTTGCTCAAACTGTGGGTCGGGACCCACTAGGTAGGTTGCAAACCAATTTCAGGTGGGTCCCCATTCATTTCAATATTTATTTTTCACATATTTGACTTGATGCTACCATGGTATGTGACTGCATTTGGGGAAATATTACAGATCTATACCTTTAACAGGCTACTCTGTATATGCTTTTAACAATGATAGTTAATGGGACTTACTCCTGCATAAGTGTGGGTAGTTATTGCAGCCTAGGGTGGTTAAAAATTTTCCTGCTTGATGATGTCTCTTCTGGTCATGACATCATGTCTGGTGGGTCCTGACAGATTCCAATTCTAAAAAGTGGGTCCCAGTGCTAAAAGTTTGAGAACCACCGCTCTAAACTGTTCTCATAGCCCGAATAGCCTTGACTATTGTATAGAGACTTTGACCTTCTGGAATTGTCAGCAACGAAAGGTGTTGCTAATATTACTACTAAATGCTGACCTTTGTATACAAAAAGAGAAAAGAAACAATGGCTTTTCAATTTCTAAAGGAGAAGAATGTGCATTAATTTCCTGCCATTTCTGTGCACTCTCGAGACACTCGTCACAAAAGGGCTTCATTCACAGTTCGGTTTGCATACAATTTCTATAATGGCATAGCCATTGTTCAAGCACAATTAGCACCAAACCACCATTAACCAGAAGTGGTGCAGATCAGAAATGCAGCCAAAAAAGAACCACCTTTTTAGAATATGATGAATCTCACTTCTAACCATCAGTATACAACAATTTTCTGAGTTTCTATATTCTCAAATGATAAAGTAAACATGTTCTGTCACTGCATTTTGAATTGATTTAAAAAAAAGAAAAAGCATTTATATATCCATTAATATAATGCTCTGAATTGTAAGGCATCTAACTATAGAAAGCCCAACTGAAATCTGGGGACATTTCTGGGAAAGAAACAAAACATTCCAGCACATGCAGCCTGTAATATTAACTCTAATTTTAAAAGGCATAATTCAATTGTGGGAGGGGGAGATGTATATAATGGAGTATAATGCATCAGTTTACACAAACAATTTTGGTCAAATAAATTATTCCTCCCTTAAATCCTGCCTTGAATATTTAGAAACATGCTGAACCTTGAGCTCCCCCTAGTGCTGAATAACTTTATAACCACTAGAATTGTTACATTTTCTTTTGTGGAATCTTCTCCAATCTATGTCTCCACAGGCAGGTACACCCCGTCCCCTTTCTTTTTCGGTGACATTTCAAATCAGGCCTTGTAAGGAAGGGGCATGTAATCAGTTATGCTCAGTGTGCAGCATTCTGCCTCATGATAAATTTCTCTGTTACTTAACTCTCATTTGTACATTGCCTCCACTTTCATGTCCATTACTACATAGATACTTCTCACGAAACTGCTCTTTCAGCTAGGCAAGGATTCTCAGATGTTTACCTTCCACCTTCAGTTGAAGAACTACACTTGCCAAACCAAGACAAAGTGAAACAAAAGTAAATTCCCAAGGGCCACAGAGTTACTCAAGCTCATGAAGTATTGGGGGGGGGGGGGACTGGAAAAGTGGTGTATACCTTTATGGCATTATCAGTCATCATGAACAGGTGGAAATATCTGAATAGGATGGGATGAATTGTTTCTTTTACTCCAAGCACATTCAAAATTGAACATTGCTGGAAGAGCTCGTGACATTTTCAGGGTCAGTCCAAGGCTATTTCCAAGAGGAAATGTGGAGAGGAAAGAGCGGGGGGTTAAAGTGTCAGAAATGGATTAGCTCACTGTATTCCACTGCTTCTGTCTTCTGCTCTGTTCCCCTCTTCCTTTTCAAGTCCAAGGAGCCAGAGGAGGAGGAATGGCAGAGATGGATGGAGGTCAGCAAACAAAAGGTGGGTAGGCAGGCAGGAACCCCTCCAATCCACCTGACCATCTCTCAGAAACACTCAAAATAAGAGGAATAAATAGAAAACTGTCAACTGCAATTCAACTCTTACCACTCTCTGTGGGTAAATTTACTCTGTCCCAGATCTCTGCTTGCTCCAGCCCTTTCTCTGCTCTCTATGATCCTATCACACCCTCCCCCCATCGTTTTTGGCCTTTATTCAAAATTCTTTATTTCTTCTCCTTGATTAGAAAGGCCTGTTCACAAATAGCTCTCTGCTTGACTTTTCCTTTAAAGCAGTTGTCATAAAATGCTGTCTTGATAAGGCGGTGAAGCTGAGCCGCCACTGTCTAAATGTGGTTGAGAAGCTAACGTTTCCTTCTTGGGAGGGGAGGCAATGCAATTTCAGCAGAAAAAAAGAGAGTGCTTGTATTGGCTGGAGATGGCACTATTGAGTTTTATACTGACTGCAAAATTTTCCAAATTCTGGCTTTTCTACGGTATAATACTTTTGTGTGTCATTCTGAGATGGTCTAAGACAGTGGTCCTCAACTTGTCAAGAGCTGGCCCCAAGTATGACTCCAATCTACTACATGGGATCCACCTGCAAGAGCCAAGAGGGACAGGTGAGTGAGCAGTCACATTTTCTCTTCCAACCAAGTGGCAGCTAATCAGTGGGTGCTGTTACTGTGCTAGTCTGCCCCTTCTTTCCTTTCAGGCCAACTGAATGGAGAGAAGGGATTGAATGCACCATGGCAACAGTGCATACTTAATTTTGGAAGGCAGAGAAAAGAGAACTGGTGAGTGAGAGGAAATGCCACTATGGGGGTGAGCAGGTGGATAGATGGGAGACTGACAGACTCACTGAAGTCTCAGGGTTTGGCTAAACAGCCTTCCTAAAGCCAAAACCTCTAGCAGGAGCTATCTCATTTAGAGCCCTAGCACCAGCATTCTTCAAACTGCACAGACCTGAGCCTCAAAACAACATGGTGGCACTGGCAATGCCACGACCCACCTGAGGCTTAGGTCCCAACCCCCTTCTGTATGCGGAATTCTGTATACAGAAAGCAAAATAATCCTATAGAATTTTGATCATGGTTAGAAGCAATCAGGGTCCACTTTTGAATAGGAAGAGCAGCGATTTTCAAACTTTTTCATCTCATGGCACACTGAAAAGGCACTAAAAATGTCAAGGAATGCCATCAGATTTTTTACAATTAACAAGGCAGACTGCACTGTCAAGCAGGGGCTCACATCCCCCAGTGGCCCCACTAATAAATGACCCTCCCTCAAACTCCTACAGACCATTTGTGGCACAGTGGCTGAAAATCACTGAGGTAGGGTAATCTCACAAAGCAACACCAACCTGAAAGAATGGAAGTACACATCGTGAACTGGCACTCTCATGAATACCAATTCATGGCTGGATTTCAAGTAATGAAATCACAAAAACCACACTTAACCAGGGTGCTGATGAGGCACTAAGGGCTTTTTCAAGTGATTTCTACCAAAATGGCTTTGTACGGGTTGGGAACTCACTAGGTGGCAAAGTTGTCACCAATAACATCATTGCTCAATCATCAGAAGAAGAAGCTAGTAAAGAAAATTTTGGTTGTTCCACTGCATGCTGATCAATGAAGTGAGCAAGTGATGACACAATCACTTGGCCAAATTCACCAGTGAGATCAAGGATTTGCTCGGGCTAAAGGCCACTACACAATGCAGACATTGCAAGTCATCCTTCGAAATAGGTTTTAAAACAACATTTCTCAGCTGCTGTCATCAGAACACAAACATCTGCCAATACAGAGGAGGTCCCCATATCTGCGGATTCCATATCCGTGGATTCGCTTATCTGTGGATTGGGTCCGGGCCCCCCAGCATTCGCACCCCCTCTGGAGGTGAGGGGAGCTCTGGAGGGGAGTCTCAACTCAGCAGAGTCTGAGGACGAGCTCAGACCGAGTTCTGAGGCTCAAAACACATGACTTCCGGTTTCAGAACCAGGGGACATCCACTAAAATTGAGTGTTGGGAGAGTTAGAACAGACAAAAGAAAATATTTCTTTACTCAGCGTGTGGTTGGTCTGTGGAACTCCTTGCCACAGGATGTGGTGATGGCGTCTAGCCTGGACGCCTTTAAAAGGGGATTGGACAAGTTTCTGGAGGAAAAATCCATTACGGGGTACAAGCCATGATGTGTATGTGCAACCTCCTGATTTTAGAAATGGGTTATGTCAGAATGCCAGATGCAAGGGAGGCACCAGGTCTCTTGCTGTCTTGTGTGCTCCCTGGGGCATTTGGTGGGCCGCTGTGAAATACAGGAAGCTAGACTAGATGGGCCTATGGCCTGATCCAGTGGGGCTGTTCTTATGTTCACGGAAATGGTTTCACTGACATTTTTAATGCCTTATATAAGGCATTGAGAGGCCCCCAGACTGCAGGGACAGGCGTTTGCCCATATCCACAGTTTCAGGTATCCGCGGAGGGTTCTAGAACGGAACCCTTGCAGATAAGGGAGCATACCTGTACTCTGTAAAGGCGGAGGAGGCTGTTTTACCTAGAACTTTAAAAATTCATTGGCTCTTCTGATCTAGATTGTCAGCATACAGTCAATGGGTTGCCTGGCTTTTGAAGGAAAGAGATAGTCATTGTTTCATTCATTTGAGGGGTCTGCACTGGTTGAGGGAAAGATGCTGCTGATTTTTCTGAGTGAATTGCAAAATGTACATGGACAACATTGTGACAAACTCATGAAGGATTTTATGAAACATTATGCCTTGTTGCTGGATGCCAGGCAATTCCCAATCTGACAAAGGTTGTGCGGGGAGGAATGTCCATACAAATGGACATCACACATGAAAAAGATATTTGCTAGAATTCCTCATATTTAATATTCTCCCTTATTGCCCTCGTCCATCTTCCTTCATTTATGAGCTCCTCTGTAGCTTTCTCTTTGATAGGTGCTGATAATTGCAGGCAGTGATAAAGGAGAGTCCTGCTACGAACTGGTCTGTTGGCTCCGTAATGCAATCTCACTCACGGACAATCCCTAAAAGGCAATTTATCAAAAGTAGCAGCCATCTTCCCCCTTGTCCTGAGGGCAGAACCACAGTTTTATTAAAAATGGAGGAGGGGGATAGTGGTGGAATTTGCTCTGAGGAGGCTTCCTCAAGGTTTGTTTTCTTTTCAGTATAGAAAATTTTTTTTTCTCTTCCACTCCCTTTGCTGGTTGGCATACAAAGAAAAAAAAAATCTGTAGGGGGAAAGGAACAGTAATGAACACCAGCTGATTTAGAAAGAGAGGAGGCTGATGACTTCATCTCTTTAGTCATTCCAACTCAGTAGGTTTTGTAACCACTTTCCAGTCTTGTGTGACTACTAATCTTGCAGTCGCTTATAAGTACTGTAGAATATTGGTTCATGATAGTTAGTATGATATTTACATAAGTCAACAAGATTGAGCTAGATGTGGGATACGGTAAAATAGGCTAAATTAACTGTATTTGAAATCAAATAATTTCAAATACATTGAAAGAGCTTATCTAATGCAGAGACTGACGCTTAACTACATAACAAATAACCCCTCTAAGTTTTGTGGGGTTTTTTTTTGCGATGAACATGTATAGTTTGTGATGAATATGCACAGTTTTTAATAGGATTTGTCTGATATCCTCTGTAAATGTTATTAGCCTTATGTATTGTCACAAACAACATTCATAATTTCTTTTGTTTTGTTTGTTTTTAAATACAGCATATTCAAAGAAAACAACCTCATCCACATTCTGATATTTGAAACTAGCTTGTGAAAAGTAGAATCAAAGGCCATAATCTAGAACAGGGGTGCTCACACTTTTTTGGCTCGAGAGCTACTTTGAAACCCAGCAAGGCCCGGAGATCTACCAGAGTTTTTTTTACAATGTTCGTGCCATCATAACATATAACATTTATGTGTACAATGTATGTTGGTGTACCTTGAGCCCCACTGAGTATAACAGGACTTACGCCTGAGTAGACATGCCTAGGATTAGGCTGTGAGGCTGCAATCCCAGCCACACTTACCTGGGAGTAAGCCCCATTGAGTACAATGGGCCTTATTCCCGGCGTTTCCTCCCAGAGGCACCTGAAGGGGGGAGGGTCGGCACTCCGTGATCTACTCATTTTGCCTCGCGATCTACCGGTAGATCGCGATCCACCTATTGAGCACCCCTGATCTAGAACCTCACATGTTCCCCTGGGGGGTCTTCGAATGATGGCTACAGCAGATTGACCTCTGTAAGGCACATGGGACTTTCCACTTTCCTTTCCTTGCAGTCAGGAGGCTGCTTCCTTGGATTATATGATCTGCTACAGTTACTCCATGACACACAAACAAAAATTTCTATTGATTGCAGAGCCATCCATTCATTTTAGGCGATTGCTACATTTGCTAGCCTTTTTCATTATACTAAAGTCTTATGTGCATGGAAGGAACTTCTATACGTTGCATATTACTTCACCTGTCTGATGATACAGATTATAAATATGATGAAAGACGATGCACTTAAGCAGGGCTTTTCAGACTGGGGTGTCGCTACGCCCCAGCCTGTGGGCCCTGGCTTCTGCCCCCTTAAAGGGCAGGGGCAGCCTGGAGGTAGGGCGGAGGCAATGGCATGATCCCCAGGATCGCACCGCTCAGGGGGCTGCAGGGGCTTGGGTGCAGCATCCTGCAGCCCCCCCCGGGGTGCGGGGAGCCCGGAGCGACATTCTGCAGGGCTCCCCGCAGCTGTGAAAGTGAAAGCAAAGCGATCCTGGGGATCACGCCGCTGCCTTCCCCCACCCCCGCTGCCTCCCCCTGCCCCCGCAAGCACTTACAGTGGCTCAAACTCTCCACGAGAGTTTGAAAACCACTGCACTTAAGGAATATGTTTTTCTTTGTCCAGTATGTATATATGATTTCCAAGGACATACCAATCCATAGCGCAGTGGTTCTCAAATGTTGAGCTCTGGGACCCACTTTTTAGAATGAGAATCTGTCAGGACCCACCAAAATTGATGTCATGACTGGAAGTGACATCATCAAGCAGGAAAACTTTTTAACACTCCTAGGCTGCAATCCTACCCACACTTACCCAGGAGTAAGTCCATTGACTATCATTGCTAAAAGCATGCATATACATTGTAGTCTGTTAAAAGTACAAGTCTGTAAAATTTCCCCAAATGCATTTCATGGTAGCATCAAGTCTAATACAATAAAAATAAAATATTGAAATGAATGGGGACTCACCTGAAATTGGCTCGCAACCCACCTAGTAAGTCCCAACCCATAGTTTGAGAAACACTGCATAGTGGCTGGACTTGAGCCTAGTTCCCCCTCCCCCCGCCCTGACTCGACTCATACTCAAATCTTAATGGGTGGCAGTGGAAAGTCATCCAGAATATTTTTGGGACTTCTTTTAACTCGAAAGTGAGTCCTTTTGGCAAACAAGGAAGGCATGGCTCTGCAGAAAAAATGGAGTGGCTGGCGGGGAGTGTGTGTTTCGGAATTCTCATTTAACACTGCCTCGATGTCCACATCTCATCTCTAAACAAAAGCTCTGCTGTTTGAGTGAGCACTGATGTGATTGGTTCCTGACAAACCACAGACATGAACCATTCACATCACAACTCCCAATTCTGTCTAGATGGACCTACAGAAAGTGAGGAAGGAGGTGTCCAGCTTGCAAGGTGTGAGGGGACGGGCATCATGAGCAAGGGAACAGAAGTGGTGGGTGGGCCTCAAAAACAAAATTTAAGTCTCTCTCCACCCCCTACCCAGCCTCCTGGGGCCAACCTACCCTCCTGTCTTCAAGTCTCTTGCTCATGCCAGTTTGAATGTGGCTTCTGGATCACCCACAGGGGCCTTCAGAAGCCTTGATAAAAGTAAGCAAACACACACACCCAGAGAGATACCAAAAGGAATGGTATCTCCATTGTTCCAGAGAAAGACTCCCAAGTCACAATTAATTTCAAAACAAGTGTAACTCAAGCCTGAGATGCATGTTTGGCAACTCGAGTCTTCCGAGTTGAGTCACTCATCTATGACTATTTCTTAAAAGAACGTGTGAGTCAACATTTCATTCCAGCATATGAACAAGAAAAATAACTGTCCAATAACCCATCAAAAGCAACCTGAGATTCCATCCTCACAGACTCATATACAACTGATTTTCCAATACAACCAAACGTCATTTTCTTATGAAGCTACTTAACATCTGCCTTCTTCTCCCTCTTTCCTAGCTGCTCAGCTGGTGATGGAAATTATTGTAGTTTAATGTTGTGTGGCATCTGTACAACTATGAATTAATCATTGTCAGAAAAGAATAAAGATGATTAGTTTCATACTGCATGGCTTTTTCTTTACTTGGTAATTGTCCAAGGAGGAACTTGGGTTTTCCATAGTTAGCAGATATGCAACATCACAATGTTACTGTTCACTCCCTCTCTCCAAAACAAAGATTGAAAATATTTTATAAGATCCATGAGTAGATTTGAAAGTTAATTGATTCATCTGTGTTTCAATCATTCGATGCAAAAATATTCTGTGATAATAGCCTTCTTATTAGAATGCACCTGCTCACTACAGAGTAAGTAAGCAGTATCAACTTGAAAGGAAATTCTGGCAAACTCTTCAATTCAAAAATTAAAAAGAATAACCAGTATTTCATGACAAGAAATCAACACATGATAAAGGGAGGAAAGCGGTCCTGTGTTCCAGAGACATTTGTTTCCATCCAGAAAGCGCAAGTAAATCAAAGTAGACACTTATTGACGTGTATCTGGTTGGACACTAAATTGCTATGCTAAATTGAAATATTTCTTATAATGTACCAGAGCAGGACTAGCTGGAACAGATCTCATCTGTCAATCAAGTAACAACTTAGAAAAGCGCCACATGCTTTGTTTTCATTATGCTAGCTAAAGAAATACAAAATGCCATTTATTTTTAAATAAAACTATTCCTGTGGCAAAAAGCCCAATCCAAATGTACTTCTGAGATTCTGAGAGGAACAGCTTCAAGAGATACAAACGTATGTAAAAACAAAAAAATCACTCAACAACTAGGAACACACTAGGAAGAATCACTGTTCTTGTTTATTTCCCACCTTTGTCCCACACATTAGGGGCACCCAAGGCGGCTTACAACATAAAAACACAATACAGTGTGTTGTGTTGCAACGTAAGGGGGCACAGAACAAAAATGAGCTGGCAAATTCAAGGGAGCAGAATTTAAGATATTCATTGCCTCTAGATAGACACTGTGAATATGGTTTAATTGGTTATAGCAAGATGCCCCAGATTGGAAGAAGCCTTTCATATTTTGGCTCTGGGTCACTTCAGATCATATATCTAGACCAGTGGTTCTCAAACAGGTGGGTCATGACCCACTAGTTCATGTAAAGGGTCCTGCATCCCTTTAAGGGGTGTGCGAAGGGATGAGGGCAGTGACATGATCCCCAGGATCACTTTACTAAGCTGAGCAAAGAGGGTGGTGCTTTCACTTACTCAGTTAGTTAGGGCTGCTGGAGTCTTCAGGAGGTGCGGAAGTCAGTGGCATCGCTAGGGGGTGCTGAACTGCACTGGGTGATGCAGTCGGGGGGTATGTGACTTTACTGCTGGCCAAAAATTGTGAAAATCTTGGTGTTTTTGAATAATATATTTATATGTTATATGAATAATAATATATGTTATATATTATTCAATGGGTAATTTAATGCATAATGCAATGAAACAAGCCGTGTTGAAATATTTATATTCTATCAAAAAGGTATCGACAAATAAGCAGGAAAATGTAACACAAAACGGATTTCCTTAACTCAAAACTAATCAATGACACTGATTCTTCCAAGAGTCAAGTAGGTGTTATTATGACACAGCAGGGAACCAATAAAATGTTAGTATGAGTCAGCTCTCATCATGTATCAAATACTGGAACTCTTATTCAGATGTGTGAGTGCCATCAAGTTGGCTACTGTGCAAACAAGTTGGTTTTTGTTATTGTTCTTTTTTGTTTGTTATTGATTTGTTGGGTGATCCATACCATTATGTATTAAAATAAATATAGTAAATGGGGGCTTCACCAACCCTAGTGATGCTACTACATTTAGGTTGTGCATATGATATTGTAATTTTTTCTGTATGGTTGATACGGGAGGAGGTCCATCATGGGAATGATGCAGTAAGGTCTCACATCGGTGACCCAAACCCTAGTGAGAGACCCAAACTCTGTGTAGAGTTCCCCAGGTTGTGAAACAGGGTCACCTCATCTTTCACAGTGGAAATACAAATAAGAAAGCAAGATCTGAATAGCTGTCCCTAAATTAGCTTTTTGACCACATCTCTGCACACCAATTTCTCAGTGTGGTCTCCTGGTTATTTTAGGGCACAAGACTATTCAAATATCAGTTCCATATTTGTGATGTTGCTTCCAACATGACTAAAGGGGAAGCCAACTTGAAAGCATGTTGTGCACATGTGGATTTTTGGATTGGGCATTGGCATACAGTAGCTTATAAAGGACTACTGGTGGTCTAGACATATGATTTTAGGTGGTGAAAACTTGTTACAGATGCAGATCTATTTTAAGTCCAGCTTTTATTTGCAATTGGTTTTCCAATATGTGGAATGAAGGGCATTCATCACACAGTTATATAAGCGGAAAGTTCTTCTAGCAGTTGTTTTGCTTGTATGAGGTTGCACCAACCAGAAAAATATATTTGTTCTTTATTTCACTTTTCTCATGCAACAGTGTATACAGCATGGGGTTTAAAGCAGCTCTCCCATCTTCAAGCAAATGTGATTGCTCTAGAAAGTAAACGAACTCCACAGACGCTCCTGTGTAAGTTCAGCAGTCTTAAGAGCTGCTGTGACATCCTCCTGCAGCAATCTTTGTCCTTTGTTTGAAATGCCATTCCTTACAAAGTCATGTGCTCATGTGAACTTATGATGACTATAGCCAAGCTTCCAAATTAGACTGGCATAGGCCCACTGCTTGAGCAGGCAAACCAGTGTCTAGGGGAAAGGGGTGGTATGAAGAAGTCAGCTGGTTTCTATTCTATTCTTTCAATCAGGGAACTCTATGACATCACCAAACTTGGCACAGGGATGCTACTGCCATGAAATCTAGTGTTGGTGTGGAAGGCACACCCATTAGCATACCTGGGGAAAATGCCCTGCACCATGACCCGTCCCCTTGCTGCCATTTTTTCCTGTTTTCCAAAGTTTTAGAATGCTTTTTAAGGGCCAGGGAGGCCCCCAGAAGGCCCTTCTGAGGGTCTTGAAAATGCCAGAAACCGGAAATGCAGTTTTTCTACATTTATGGGGGACAAGGAGGCTGCCCTTGGCCTCCCTGCCCCCCCCCCCCGCCTGGAAAGCCTTTTAAGACTTCAAAATGCAAAGAAAAAAAAGGCACTTCTGGTTTACTGTGCAAACCAGAAATGCTGTTTTGGGACTGGGGCAGCATTTTGCGGTCCTGTGCCCTCCAGGTGACACCGGGGCTAGGTCCGCAATTGGGCACACCCACTGACTCTCCAGAAAATGCAGGGACTGGGATTCCTAGGACAATGTAAGTAGCAATAGGGGGACTATATTTCTAACTAGGCATGTTTTAGGGAGTTAACTTTGGTTCGCTATTTTCAGTCCAAGCTAGCCTGCAAACTTCACTGGTTCCACTAGATAGGGTGGTGGTTGCATTCTTTGTTTTTTAATAATGTCCTGGCTCCCTATGTTGGCTATTGCATTCATTTATTAAAGTTTTTTCTTTGTGTCCATTTGATCAAGTTCAAGCGTTTTCCATCCACCTGCTTCAACTTTTTCTACCCCTCTTCCCCCCATTTTGTATATTTTTTCCTTTTTGATTTTTAATAAATTACTTACATCTTGACTCCTTCCCTGCCTAATCCATGTTCACAGGTACTGTAGTGAGTTGGCATGTCTGGGTTTAATCGTGATTTGATTTTTAATAAGAACCTCTGGAGTTCTGTGCTCTTGTGGGAGAGATTTTTTCCCCCACCCTGAGATGCCCCCTTTGCCTGGTCTCTTTCGCCTAGGATGGTGGTAATGGATAGAACCACCCATTTCCCCCCATTCAGCTGCTGATTCAGTCAGTCTGCCTTCTCCTGGTACCTTCTCTGACTCACTGCACAAATTCTTATGCAACTTTTTTACAAAAGCATTTACAAAGCAATCACTAGCTATTATTTTCTTTCCACTCCAGTTCTTTGAATCCAGCCCATACTTTTCTAATTCAATTACATAATCATTGCTAAATGGCAGCTAAGCCTTGAGCTCGGGCTTTGTTCAAAGACATATGAATTATCTTTTCCTTTAACAGTGAAGACTATGAGTGTTGCTCTGTGGTCAACTGGTAAAAAAACTAAAGGGAGTTGGCTCAAACCAGTATTCTGAGTTGGAACTACAAAACAAAATGAAGATAGACAAATATTCCCAGTACTTGGCCTGGTTATTCACATCTTCAAAAGAAACACAAGCCTTCATTCAGAATATCTGCTTGCTCTAGACACCAGAGGTGGTAGCATTTAAAAACAAAACAAAACAAAACAAGTTACTATGTTGGGGCTTCTACCAGCATGTATTCTTCAGAGTTATGGGGTCAGTAGCATTGCTATACCAAAATCTGTACATATGGAAAACAGAGAAATGGAGGAATGTACCACAATGTTGTGATTTCTGATAATTTATCTCTGAAAGGCATATTAAGACCTGCCTGCCTTGGGGGCTCTTTGTAATGCAATGCTGAAAACCTCTGGTTCTCCCCCCCCCCCCCGATGCTGCAGTGCGGTGAAAATGTTATAGGTCATGAGAATGCTTCTCCCCTGGTGATAACTTAATACCTAGCCTTCAGGTCCAGATGAGTGTGTTTTAGCATACATTAAACCTTTCAGTCTTGGATCTGGTACTTTTCATGAAAAAATTCCCCTTCCCTGACAATAAATCTGATGTCAGATTGGATCTGCAGTTACAGAATTGCAGACAAAGAATGCATCTGGCTCATGTTAAAAGCCAAATCTTGACTCTCCTTCACTCAAATTCCTATCAAGGTATAAGAGTATTGTGAATATTTTTGAAAATAAAACTTTTTCCCCATAAATAAAATAAAATTTTATGATACCCCCCCCCCCCAAAAAAAAACACACTTTCAAAACAGAGGCTGGTTACTTACCATATGATCAGTGTCATAGCTAAGGGGGTGCAGGGGGTGGCAACTGCACCGGGCAACAATCTGAGCTTGACATCAGTGACCAGAATTGTGAAAACCTTGGTATGTACAAATAATACCATCATGCTATATATAATTGGAAAGGTAATTTAATGCAGAATGCAATGAAAACAACTTTATTGGAATATCTGTATTCTATCAAACGTCATGGCCAATTAACCAGAAAATTAAAACACAACTGCCTTATGAAATAAAAAGGAGATTTCTTTAACTCAAAACTGACCTATGAGACTGATAATTCTGAGAGATGTTATTATGATACAACATCATAAGTTGTACCAATAAGTTGTTAATATGAGTCAGTTCTCATTTCCATGTGTCATGATACAGTTCCCCCAGCTAACTGGGTAAAGAGGCACTTTTTCAAAGGGTGCTCCTCTTATATTTAGCAGGGGAAGAATAACTGACCCCAGTCACCCCAGCACAGTGTCTCAAACCAATCAGGGGCACACTTTTTATTTATTTACTTAATTAAATTTGATTTCATCATCGAGGGGGGCTACAAAACCTTCTTTGACCCCTGGTAATTGACAGATGCCTTAGCTAGGCCACAGGCTGGGGGGGGGGAGGCAGCAGAGACAGAGGATGGCAAGCTGCTGGGGGTGGATATAGGTTTTTCTCCAATTTTCACTTTTTTATAAGCCCAAACGTGATGTCACTTCTGGTTGTGGCATCACTAATGGGGCATCATTTTGAGCTCAGCACTGGGCTACGCAATCATTAGCTACACCACTGCATATGAGAGTCCTCAAGATACTATATTCAAAGCAGCTATGGAATTCAGTAAGAGTGACCAGAAAAATCACATGCATAAAATCTGCGGCTAAATGACTTTAGATGACCTCCCAGATACAACCGGAAGTCACTGGTGTGAACTGGAAGTGTCTTTCGGTTGAATCTGGGATGTCCTCCAAGGCCCTCCAGCTGCGGACTCGGAATCCATGAATACAGAAATCTGCAGATGCCAAGCCTGTGGGTTAGGAGGGCCCAGTTCACATCCAATAAAAGACCTTAGCATGCATTCTCCTAAGGTCTCCATTTCACTCCCCAGAGGAAAAAAAAATCATTTTGCTATCATAATTTGAATATGTTTCCTATTTTTATTTTTGCAACAGCATATTGGTATAATCATTTCACATTCTTGCAGAGGAAAGAATGAGGATTAAGAAAAACAGTGAGAAAGGGAGCTTAAATTGAAGGGATTGATCAGAGTTAAATGCATGAAGCTGCCTTATCCTGAATCAGGCCATCCATAGTCTTCTATGACTGCCAGCTCCAAGCTCTCAGGGACAACTCTCTTATCACCAGTTAACCTCAATCCTTAGTTTAAACTGGATATGCAGCAAATTAGGTGTGTGTAGGTACTTAGGAATAGAGTGGTCACTGGAGTTTGCTAAAAGCCTACTTGGCTGGGGGGGGGGGCTGGGGTGCATGAATGGAGCACATCATACCTTCTAAGAATGGCACTCCTATAAAATCAATTGCTGGCTATGGCTGCCAGAGCTAGGAGTCCAAAGGCACTACACTACAGAGAAAGCTGAGGTTCCAGTCATTGCCATCATTACTCTTTCCATCCCCTTGGCAAACCCAGGTCCCGTATTTCCCCAATGGCTGCAATGGTCCCAGGTCCCGTATTTCTCCAATGGCTGAACTAGTGAGAGGGACTGAATTTACTGCTTAGGTTTTCCCCAAGTCAAGGACAATCTTGCCAGCTGTTTTAAAAAATTTAAAATTTTGCCTTTTTAAAAATGAGATACTGGCGTTTCAAAGGACGTCACGGCCTATGTAGAGAAAGAAAACTTGGCATTTGGGTCATACTTCTCATCAACTGCCTAGGCTTTTATGCCTAGCTCATAAAAACAATATCGTGCATTTATACAGCATCTTTATCCAGGGTGACTGGACACCAAAGTGCTGTTTAAAACATTGTCTGGGCAAACATGGCAAAACGAAAAAAGGAGCAACTGAGGCTTTTACATAGAGTATTTCTCAACAGACTAGTATGCCTTACTGATCTTGGAGGATAAACAAATAACCATCATATGTCAAAATATAAAATACTAACTTTCAGAAATGTTCCCCTTGCACTGCCCATGTGCCTTAAAAAAAAATCTAAGACAGAAGAATCCAACCCAATTCTAAGGTCAAAAAATCATCGGAGACCATCTTGACCCTAAAGCAAAACTACTTGTAAAGTGTGACAGTACATTTTTGTACACATAACATTAGCACAACTCAAATAGTTGTTGCTTCCTAGATGGGTGTTGTAATGCAATGACCCTGTTTGGAATTTTTCATCTCATATTTATGCAGCTGGTGTATTCTGCAACTAAGTTAATGGCAGTAAATATTTTAGCGCAGTGTTTCTCAAACTTTGGGTTGGGACCCACTAGGTGGGTCACAAACCAATTTCAGGTGGGTCCCCATTCATTTCAATATTTTATTTTTAATATATTAGAGTGGATGCTACCATGGTATGTGACTGCATTTGGGGAAATGTTACAGACCTGTATTTTTAACAAGTTACTATGTTAAAAGAATATACAATGATAGTCAATGGGACTTACTCCTGGGTAAGTATGAGTAGGATTGCAGCCTAAGATTGCTAAAAATTTTCCTGCTTGATGATGATGTCTCTTCCGGTCATGACATCACTTCTGGTGGGTCCTGACAGATTCTCATTCTAAAAAGTGGGTCCTGGTGCTAAATGTGTGAGAACCACTATTTTAGTGTGTTATTCACATATTCAAGATTTCTGAAATTCACTCAAGATTACTGGGCTCACAACTTGCTTGATCCTCTTGATTTCTAGATCCAGGGATTTGTACAAGGCTGGTTCATGACACCAGTTCAATGGAATCAGAGCACGATCTAGGCTGGACACACTACAGCCACCTGACTGAAGTTAAGGAGTTCCAGATCTGCTCAGTGTTTCAATAGGTGAGAGCTTTATCTTATGCATGTCTACTCAGAAGTGTCCCATAATAGTCAATGGAACTTACTCCCATGAAAGTGAGGATACGATTGCAGCCTGAGAGTCTGATGTAAGCTGTGTGGGGTTCCATGATGGGGGAAAAAAAACACAAGGTATAAATGTTGACAATCATGGCAACAACTTTGTGGTATTGTGCAGGCATGGTAGTCTTTTTACTTCATTAAATGTTTGTACATTTGTAATGTGTCAGAGGCTGTAACAATAAGTGCAACAATCAGGAACCCTGCTCACCCAGAAACTCACTCAGGGTCCTCATTATCCGTGGATTCGGAACCCACAGATTTGACCCACCGCAGGTACCAAACCCGTGACGGGAGGACCCACTGAGGACCTCCCAGACGTTACTGGAGGTCATGTCCAGCAGGCCTTCTGAGTCACAGGGAGGCTGCACGTGGCCTTCCCAACACCACAGAAAATAGGTCAGGACAGTGGATTTTATTATCTTAGGTTTTTAGCATCTGTGAGGGTTGCGGGAACAGAACCCCGCATATGTTGAGGATCAACCTCCATGTACTTTATTCTCCCTTCACTATATTAGACTTTTACCTGAGTAACTTAATTGACTCCAGAAGAACGAATTTACAGTAGATTTACAGTAGAACAAGTGAAGAACAAAGTGGGCCACAGATCATTACACAATCAGTACTAAAGATAAGGCCATTCATAATGTGTTCTTTTCTGGCTAATTGGTCCTAGTTACTATTAACATCTTCGAATGTGAATTTACTTATGAAAAATTAATGGCTACGGATTGCTCCAAAATGAATTTATGCATCTAGAATACTCACGGAATTTATGTTTGCTGCTATATTCTAGAAATAAACACACAAACAAAGTCAATTTTAAATGCCCAGTGCTTAACATTCCAACATGTAAAGGTAGGTTCACTTGGGGCGCAATCCTATCTGCACTGGAACAGGCAAGTCAGGAGGCTTGAGCTATATCCAGGACTCCACAGTGGCTCAGCTGAAAGTAAGGGGAAACTCTTCCCTTTACTCCCAGGTAAATCACTGCAGCCCCTATGGGTCTCCTCAAACTTGCGCCACCTCAGGAGAACGGGAGTTGAGCTGGATCCCAGCTCCGTCTCCACTCCCCCTGCCCACCCCAGGACTGCCCTCCCCCGCCCCAGAACACCTCCCTTCGACCCACCCCACAGTCTTGTGTCGGCTGAGCTTGGCCGATGCAAGACTCACCCCGCAAGCCACCAGATTCAGCCACCAGGTATTGGCATGGCTTGCTCCAGAGAAGGTGCAAACATGCTTTATTCATTGTTAGGATTGCGCTGCACGCTATGCAGAAAATACAAAGGCAAACAGCTGGCATTTGATTAACATTCAGGTCTCTGAAGCTTGGTCCATGTTACACTTTCCCTAAATATAAGCATGCTCAGAAAGTACATTATAGCTGAGGGCAGTGGTTCCTAAACTGTGCGTTGAGGCACCCGAGAGCACCATGGCACACTCACAAGGGTACCAAACGACCTCTTCTTCCTGGCTTGCTGGGTGAAGATCACACAAAATCTCATGAGAAGTTTCATCCCTTTCCCCACCTTATACTGTCATATCCATTCCATGTCAAGTTAACATAAATTGAACCTACCACATGGGGGAATATCATATCACTCCAATCCAGCAAAGACAGTAAGTAAGTTCACAGTGAGAAGTCTCTGTGTATAGATTACCTTATTGGTTCAGGACCTATGCATGCGCATATATATGAGGATATATATATATATCCTCCAATTTTCAGTTTTCTGAGACATCTTAATTCTTTAGTAACAAAGAACCAATAATATAACAAAACCATATAAAAGTCCTTGAAGATACCACAACAAACCTGAGACCTAGTACACTTCCCTATTTGCAATAGCGATGTGTGTGTGTGCGAGCATTTGAAAACATTTTAAAATTCAAAATCTCAGATTTTCTCATGCTTCAAAGAGAGCAGCCAAGCCAATGGAGTGTGTATGGAATTAATATATCCAAATGGAATCTGCTGATCGGCACAGAGAAATGAAACAGGCAGCCAGAATTTCTCTGGGATTCTTTCAAAGGAGTCATATAGTACTCAAATTAAGACTCTCCCTCAGGAATGGATTTGTCACTGCTGATTAGTTTCTTAAAACGATCTTTTTAAAAAAAAAAAAATACAAAGAAAACTAAATCTGTTTTTTTCTGGTACATTTTCCTGCTATTTTCAGAGATTGTCTTAAAACTATTAGACCTTGATCATCTTCATATTGGACATTTTTCTTCTTCAATGCACAATAATAAATAAGTCTTCTGTCAATGCACAATAACAAATAAGTTCTCTAAAGACTATCTCAAAAATCAGAAAAGCCACACATGTAATTTGTCTTGTCAATTCTGTCACAAGCTTCCAGGTTATACAAGCACATATCTCCATTTGTCAGTGCTAAAATCTATGCTTTTCTTTGTGGACATAACTGCTCTTACAGGAACATTATTTCATGAGGAAATATTTTTAACTATAACAAAGAGAATGTGGAGATTTTTTTATCAGCTGTTCTCTAGTCAGTTGTCTTCTGGATTTTGAGAAGATTCTGGAACACTTACATATTGATTCTTAATATATTTCTTGGACGTATGCCTCATTCAGATAAATAGGAATCCAAAGAAGTTGTTTAGGAGACAGGTGCTCAGGTACCTCTCCATTAATACCACACAAGATTACAAGATAATCTACCAAGATTAGAATATGTAAACATTCCAATCTAGTGCTGTTAAAACTTGAACATTCTTGAACAAGCAAGTAGGGACAGTGTCAAACAATAACTTTGTTTCCTTTGTGTCATGCCTGGTCAAGTTGGGGACTGGCTGGGACACCAAGTCCATTGAAAGCATATTGCCCACGCCTGAGGTTCTTCTCATTACCTGACTTTTGGCCCAATCCTATCATAGACTGGGCCAGTGCACAGAGGGCTTTATGGCAGCGGAGCTGTGTTCTGCTGTTGTAAAATGGCCTTCATTTGCAACCAATTCAGGTGTGTGGTTGCACTCAGTGGCAGTGCTAGAGATCCCCCACCAGGCCTACAAACATAAGTGCAACAACGATGGGGGTGGAACGGGGGTGGAGGGAGGTTGATCAGGGGATGTACAGGCAACATTCATGTGTGTTGTTAATCCGAGTCTATCCATCTCCCTTACTTGCCAGAGTTATATGGCTCGGATTAACACCTGCTAAACAGCAGGTGTAGATCTGAAGAGTCCCATTGAAGCAGTGAAGGCTTTCCCAGGTAAGTGAGCAAACATTCACTTACCCTGAGGAGACCAGGGTAAGAAAGCAGTAGGAAAGCATGATCACTATTAGCTGCCTCCCCCGGCTTCCCCACCCCCGTTCTCCCCCTCCCTGGTTTTCCAGTCAATTCTAAGGCAAGAACCCCCTTGGGCTCCTCCTTCTGCCCTCCCTTATCCAAAGAAAAAAATCAGACCACCCATCCTTCATTCAATGATCCTCAGATTCCTTCAGATGGATACAACAGCCCACTCCCCACTCCCCCCTCCTGTTTGATGCAAAAGCAAAACATAAAACGTTCCCTGCCTCCTGGTTGGAACTTCCCTGCTGCTTGCTTGGTCTGAATGATGGCCCCATTAGGTCTTTTATGACAACAAAAAGGTAAGCAAGCACACCCAGACACAGAGACTCAAGTCTGTATGAGTGGGAGCCAAGTGCTGAGTCAGTGGATTTGAGTCAATGCCCAAGTCATCGATGCAGGTGACTTGTGCGGTCTGCACAAGTCAGCAAAAGACACATGTTTTTGTGACTCTGATTTGAGTCACCTGACTCAAGTTCCCATCCCTGCTAATTTTGTTTCTACTTCCATATTAACTTTAGCAGATGCATAAGGACCAAAGTGGTGTGCGAGAGGCCACAGGGATGGGAGCGTGGGATGGACACCCAGATGATTCATGAAAATTATGCTACTGTGACATGATTACTTAGAACTGGGAGGCTTGGAGTAGAACTCCTGTCTGAACAAGCAAGGTGCGAGTCACCCCAATTAAACTGGATGGCTTATGGAGGCCTATTTTCACCTGTTTCTCAGTGCAGTTTTTCAGTTGGGTTACTAACTCTCACAAACATTCCTCAGACTGGGGCGAGTGTCACAAGGAACAACTGTAGTGAGTTTCCTTGTAAAGGGCCTAGATCTGACTATTTTCACCTAGAAAAAGTCTTGTTCTCTTGTTATGCTTAATAAAAGTTGTGGCAAATTTTAAATCCAGGTATTAGTCTCTTTCTCTTCTTCCATTCCTTCACAAGTTTCTTGCTAAGGAACAGCATTCCTAGGCCATTTTAACATACAGTATTCATTCCTAGTTGTCAAAACCAATAAGGACTATGATGCTGAGAGTTGTTCATGAACAAACACATGTTCTGCCATCCCATGCTGTATTTCAGGTCAATTGCTTTTGCTCTTAAATTTCAGGAATGGTCTGCGAGGTGCTACTGCAGATATAGCGGATACCTTATGCACTGATTCACACATTGTGGGGAGAAAATGATAACAAATGTATCATGGCATCACTGTTGTGGGGATTGTCTCCCTGAGAAGCCCCGACAAATTCCCTCCCTTCTCAGATTTAGACAACATTGACAATGTTCTTTATTCAGTCAGTTGTTTTTGTTATCAACTTTACTTGATTTTTATTGGTTGCTTAAACTGTATTTGATTCTTATTTATGTTCTTTTAATGGGTGACACTTTTGACAAATTACCTTGAAAAATGGGGTATAAATAACTACTGGGAGATTCCACACTTGGATGAGCATGGGATCTCTTTGTGCTCTCACTACTTTGTGCCCCAACAGAAGAGAGAACGGGATGGAGTTCATCAGCTTGATGAGGCCAATTCTGTCTCCCTTCCTGAGGTCACAGGTTTAACCCCAGGGCCCAGTAATTCTCAGACCTGAACTGGCCCCAAGAAAACAATACTGCACTTTATTCCTGCAGTACAAAGGTTTAAGTCATTGTATAGGTCACTGATTTTCAATCTTTTTCATCTCAAGGCACACTGACAAGGTACTAGAATTGTCAAGGCACAACATCAATTTTTTAGCCATTAACAAGGCACACCATACTGCTGGTAGGGGGCTCACATACCCCAATGGCCCTACTAATAACCCCCCCCCCCAAACACCCATGGCACACCTGCAGACCATTCACGGCACAGTAGTTGAAAATGACTGGTATAGGTGTTGATCAGCTAACAATTTATCCTAAACCAAGCTGCAGCCAATACATCAGCCCTTCTCCCTTGTCACCCATTCCTCAGAGGGAAAAGTGGAACATCCACAATCAAACTACCTGCAAATACACGTAAAAGAGTTAACACAAACTACTTGTGAGTCAGATGGAAGCTCTCCTGAGATGCCTTTTCCTTTCTCACTATAACACAGATATAGAACAAAATGTTTTGGTGAATGTTGACTTGAAATGGTGTCTCCCTAAAGAGTTGTTTCTGCTATGGAATATCTAATTAGCTTAACCCAGAGCTATTCAAACTGGGGTGTTGCAATGCCCCAGCCTGAGAGCCCTGGCCTCTGCCCCCTTAAGGGACAGGGGGGAGGCAGCGGTGCGATCCCCAGGATTGTGTCGCTAAGGGGGGCTGCAGGGACTGGGATGCACTCACCAGTCCCTGCAGCAGTGTCCTGGGGGTTTTGCGGAGGTGGGGCACGATCACTCCACTTTTGGAAGGCTGGGGAGCCCTGCAGACACTCGCGCAGGGCTCCCTGCACCTCCAGGACGCTGCTGCAGGGTCTGGTGAGTGCATCCCAGTTCCTGCAGCCGCCCTTAGTGACATGATTCTGGGGATTGCATCGCTGCCTTCCCCCCGCCCCCGCTGCCTCGCTCCCCTCCCCTGCAAGGACCTACTGTGGTCTTCAAACTCCCTGAGAATTTGAAAACCACAGGCTTAACCTGTTAGTCTATGATTCTACACTGTTTATTTACGTATTTAAAGTTTTTTTATCTCGCCTTTCACCCACACCATGGGACTCAAGGTGGCTGTGACAGAAAAGGCTAAGTTGAGATAAAAGCAAATTATAGACCTCTGCTTGAAGCCATGTTGGTTGTAAGTTGGTGCAGCTGGGAGTGTGAGAAATCTGCTCATTGGAGTATACCAAAGGAACCTGCTCTGAGAGAGGTGTGAGAAAGAATGCTCTTTGGAGTATACCAAAGGAACCTGCAACGGCGTTTGGGCCTCTTCAGCCTAGAAAAGAGACGCCTGAGGGGGGACATGATTGAGACATGGTGGTGGACAGGTCGATGAAAGTGTTGACCCAATGTGCGGCGGCAGTGAAGAAGGCCAATTCTATGCTTGGGATCATTAGGAAGGGTATTGAGAACAAAACGGCTAATATTATAATGCCGTTGTACAAATCAATGGTAAGTCCACACCTGGAGTATTATGTCCAGTTCTGGTCGCGGCATCTCAAAAAAGACATAGTGGAAATGGAAAAGGTGCAAAAGAGAGCGACTAAGATGTTTATGGGGCTGGGGCACCTTCCTTATGAGGAAAGGCTACGGCGTTTGGGCCTCTTCAGCCTAGAAAAGAGACGCCTGAGGGGGGACATGATTGAGACATACAAAATTATGCAGGGGATGGACAGAGTGGATAGGGAGATGCTCTTTACACTCTCACATAATACCAGAACCAGGGGACATCCACTAAAATTGAGTGTTGGGCGGGTTAGGACAGATAAAAGAAAATATTTCTTTACTCAGCGTGTGGTTGGTCTGTGGAACTCCTTGCCACAGGATGTGGTGCTGGCGTCTGGCCTAGACGCCTTTAAAAGGGGATTGGACAAGTTTCTGGAGGAAAAATCCATTACGGGGTACAAGCCATGATGTGTATGCGCAACCTCCTGATTTTAGAAATGGGTTATGTCAGAATGCCAGATGCAAGGGAGGGCACCAGGATGAGGTCTCTTGTTATCTGGTGTGCTCCCTGGGGCATTTGGTGGGCCGCTGTGAGATATGGGAAGCTGGACTAGATGGGCCGATGGCCTGATCCAGTGGGGCTGTTCTTATGTTCTTATCTGGGAGACAGGGGAGTGACCAGCCATCACCTTTACTGATAGTGGGTTCCCAACAAGTAGCTAATTGGCCAAGGACACCTTGATTGCCTGATTCCCTCCAGCTGTGTGTTTCAGGTTGTGAGGGGGCATTCTACCCTGAGTGAGATGTTAGATATCGCATAGCCTTCTAGAAAGTTTGGATGGTTCTGATTTCCAATTGGCTGCTGAGTCCAAGTTTGTTATAAAAGTCACCTTTTTGAAAGTTCCTTTGTCTTAGTTCTTCTCTGGTCTGCAGACCTGAGCTTTGACCATTTCATTCCAGAATGTACAGCCCTGACCACGGCCGGTCGGCTGATGGACTGAGATTTATGGATGTGTGACTTCGGTGAATGACACAACAATTTAAAACAATAAAAGCTAACTCCTAGAATTAACACTGTTGTGTGTTGTATGCTCTCTAAATTCCTAAATTTAGACTTTTGAAGTGCTTTTTTTTTTTTTTGCTGTCTAATTTACTTCAGTTGTACAATAAACTCTTATCTATTTACAGATGTGCAGATTTTTGGGTAAACTAGAGGAGAACTGGTTGTATCTGAATCCAGTGACTCAGTTCTGAACTACCAAATTTGCCTTGTTAAGTTTGGTGCCTTGCTCCCTGTGTAAAGCTGAGTGGGGACTCAGGCTGGGAGAAGGACTATTCCAGGCGGGCGCTTCAAGCTGACCAGTTGTATAGTCTGAGATCTCCTGGTGTTAAGAGAGCAATTTGGAAAGTAAACAGAAGTTGGTTGATGAAGGTTGATGGGTTTATGGCCCTGCTAATTCCTGACTGAGGTCTTCTTCACAATAAAACAATAAAAACAATACCTAAAACAAAACAATATTAAAAGCAATAAAAATACACATGATCTTGACAATTAAAAATCATTGCAAAAGTATATTATTAACCTGGAGTAAGTCCAACCAAACTCTAAGGGACTTCCAAGTAGATATGCAAAGGTTTGAGCTGTTAAGAGTGATAACCCCTTGTGTAACAGATTCTAGACAACATATTTCCTTTTACAGGAAACAGTCAAGAGAAAACTTTATATATGAAAGGAAACAGGACAGCAATCATTTCAGGAGAGACCCAAAATTCATATTTTGAATTTCAAGAGAGACATGACTTATACAAAAGAGATGGGAGAGTTAATTATATTTCATCAATGAACACTCCAAAGATACAATTGGTAGGTAAGATAGGGACCGCAGCAGAAGTCTGAAAGAATTCATATTGCAAGAGGAAATGAAAAGCCAGGACCACATATCTTAAAAAAAAAAAAAAATAGCAAACCCAATCTAAATGTCTTTATATAAAAATTTGGACATCAAATAAATTTCAGTACAAGCATCTTAAACTGTGCATTTTTGTAGCAGGATATTCGCAAAGCAAAGTACAACAAACAGGAAAAAAGTAAAATGAAGGCATACTTAGGGCGCAAACCAAACCTGCGCTAGAGCAGGAAAGCCAGGAGGCTTGTGCAGCATCCAACGCAGGTTCGTTGGCTGCAGCGGCTCAGCCAGGGGCAAGGGGAAGCTCTTCCCCTTACCCCTGGGTAAGAGCTGCTCGCCCCAATGGGTCTCCTTGGACCTGTGCCACCTCTGGAGGTGGCGCAAGTCCAAGGAGAGCGGAGCAGCTTGAAGCCGCTCCATTTTCCATGGGGACTGGGGTTGAGATTCGGCATAACTGCCGGGTCCCAGCCCCACCCCCGGCTCCCTGCATGCCCACCCCCGGGGCCACCCATCGCCCACCTTCCCCCCACCCAGAAACGCCCCCTCCCACCTCCTTCCCGCCCCCCCACACCTACTGTTGCTGCTTGTGTCGGTGCAGGCGCGCCGACACAAGCGGTGGTGAGGAAGCTGCCGCCGTGGCTTCTGCCAGCTGACGCAGCTTCCTCCCACGGAGGCGCAAACGTGCTTTACGGCACATTTGTGACCCTCCTATGCCAGCCCAAGGGCATAAAGCACAGTTAGGATTGCGCCCTTAGTGTCTTACCAATAAAATGGATGTGGGCATTAGGCCACCTGGGTACCTCCTATGGCATAATGGTCTCGACTTCAGTGAAAATATGTTACTATTATTAGTATCTGCCTAGCACTCAACCCTGACTGAGATTTACTCATTTATCCATATTGTACAAGCCGCACAAACTTAAATTTGCTCTTTATGGTGGCCACAATTATACCATTAACATATGCATTATTATGGCAGCCTTTATGTTTTTTGGTACAGGTGAAACATATGCTCTCCTCCAGAACACTGACAAGTGAAAACCTATGGAAGTGGGAGAGGAGAAACATTACTTAGAAATCCAGTCACACTATCATGTAAGTTCTTGGAGTAACAATATTTTTCCCCATTTGCAATAATGACATGCAGTCGCTAACACCTAATTTTGTCTCTCAGAATAATGTTACGGGATCCTTCCACAGGCTGTACTCTATTAAGCCCTGTCACTCTCTTTTGAGCAGAGAGTTCTATAATAGTTATGAAGAAAAGGGTGCCTCTCTCTCAACCCTGAATAACCACAAGCCCCCACAAACATCTGGAATTAGAGAAGAGATCTCAAATCAGAAGGCACAATCTTCAGGCAAGCTTGTACACAAGTGCTTCTCATTTCAGAAATTACATATTGCCTTTAAACAGAGTAAAGTCCACAATGAGTGACAAGGTTCATTCTTGGCAGGAAGCTGGGAACTCAGGAATGAGAAGGACAATCAATCCTGACTTGCCAGCTTCTTACAAAGTAATAAGAACCATCAAGCCCAATTACCCGTGGCCTCTTGCCTTTGGAGACCCTTCAACAAAACAGCTTCCAAAGGTTGAGCAACTCCCAATGAGACACTAAAATAAGAGCCAAATATTCAAAAATTCTGAGACACCTTCATTGGGCCATAAGATCTTACTATTAGGGACTTCTGTGCAAGATGAATCACTTATGGTACTTTCATATACCAAAAAAGATAGCATAAACAAGTCCCAACTAAATAAAAGAATGAATCAGTTTCCATGTATAATCAATTCATGCAGTGATACGAAACAATTTATAAGAACGTAACAACCACTGTCCCCATTTATAGAGCATTTCAGGTGAGCATTAATATTCATTCTCTTAACCATCCACTCTGCATGGCAGGGCCAATTTTACTCTTTCCATATTACAGATGGGATAGGAGGAGAGACTCAGGCCACAAGATGAGTGGCTTTGCTATGGCCATGTTCTGAGTTCAAGGTTGAGATTATTTTTGAGGCAGGACCATGGGTTTAATGTTCAGCCACTACAACTCAACAGTCCCAGAGAAAACTGTGTCCATCTTCTGAAATTATTTTAACAACTCATTTCATTTCTTTCCAGCTCTCCAGAATTGCAAAGAAAAAGCATAGGTTTGGTGCTGGAGGAAAAGTGAATTCAGTGAGTTGGAGTAAAATCTAATTTTTCAGGGTTTTTTGCTTGTTAAATCTGTCTCTGCAATTGCACTTCAGATTACATGTTGTTATCAGTTTGGAAACTTCCATTCCCCTGCCGGGGCAGAATATCCCAAAGAGCTTTCATTAGCAGCAGGAGATTTGCCAATCTCCCTCTCTCCTTGTCAGATCTCACCTTCTCCCTAAAGTTACAGAAATTACTTTTCCTTTGGTAATTCAGCACATTATTAGCAGCATATCATGCATAAAAGATTTTTGATAACATAGGCTATTGCCTGCAGCATCCTTTTATTAAAAGGCTTAACCCAACAGTATCCAGATGCATTAATAAAATACTAGCCAATAATTTTTCTTTTTAATTGAACATTTCAGTGTGCTGTTATTCCTTCATCTCATCCCACGGGTGGAAGGCACTTGGAATTCCTACCTTCGGGACTAAAGTATTTACAGTGTTAAGGAAGGTTCTTTTTGCAATTTGCTTCCTACTGGAAAATACAAAATTATAATCAAGCATAAAAAGGAAGAAATTTATTTTTGCGATCCCAGCAGCATCCCACCAAAAAGTTTCACCATCCAGCTGCTCCCATGGTTAGCTGGCTCAGGGCCAAGAACTCATGCATGCTAGCCAGATGTCTTCAACAAATGGCTTTAATGACAACGTCCATATGACGATCACTTGACAAATTCCCATTGTCCATGCCTCACATTACTCCCATGATGTAAGGTAAATAGCATTAAATGACATTCTACAGACTGGAGGAAAAATGAAAAACAGCAGAATTTAGTGATTTACAGCCCAATCCTATCCACACTTTCCTGGGAGTAAGTCCCATTAACTCTAATGGAACTTACTTCTGAGTAGACATGCATAGGATTGGGCTGTTAGTCAAGTCAACAGAGCAAACCTCATAAAACAGGTTTACGAGACTATAGGAGCTGCCTTAGTATAATCAGACCACTGGTTGTCAGACCATTGTGGATTTAACTCAGTATTGTCTGTGCCAGTGTTTTTCAACCACTAGTACTTCCCAATATGGTAGGTGGTATTTGGCACAGCTGCCCTGGTAACTATCGGTTACTGCCCCACGGTGCCTGAATTTGCTAAAAGTGGAGATAACTGGGGCAGCGGTGCACCAGTGAGCAAGAGGTGGCTGTGCAGCTGCCTGGCTCTTCAAGAAAAGCAGGGTTTGGGGAAAGAAGGAAAACCCCTACTATACAGAAAGCAACCAATTCTTGTGCACAGCTACTGTCTGGTGGGGCTGCACACCCATAAGCTAACTGAAGTGGCTACTCTGAGTGACAGGCTCAAGTAAACAGTGAACTGTTGGGAATGCCCCACACCCCACCCCACTGTCTGTCCCATCCTCCTCTTGATTGCTGTCCTAAGAGAGTAAGTGAGAATAGGAGTGGGGACAGTTCACTTCTTCCTCTGGCTTCACTAAAGGATTATGGCACAGGAGTTGGAAGAGGTTACAGCAGCTGCTGTGGACCTGTTCCTCATCTCTCTCCTTCCAGGAGAGCAATCAGAAATGAAAAGTGCCACCATTACATCCCTCTGCCCCCTCTTGCTTCTTCTAAGTTAGCATAGTGAGAATGATCTGGAAGCAGAAGTTCTTTTCCCAAGCTCCTCTCCACCTGACCATTTTCAGAAGAAATGGAAGGTATAGTAGTAATAGTGAAGATGGATTGAGAGCAAGAGAAAAAAAAATGTGGTGCAAAATTCAGATTCATTGGTTCAGCTTGGGCTGGGTCCAGTCTCTGGTGGCAGTGATAGTACTTGGAAAAGTACTACCACATAAATAAAGTACTACGACAATCCACAGAAAGGTGGAAAAGCCCTAGTCCAGTGGTTTCCAAACATTTTCAACTGGCAGCTCCCTTGAACTATTGGTCATGACTCCCCATTAGGGCTACAATTCTATATGCTGTATAAGCAGTGTTTCTCAAACTGTGGATCAGGACTCACTAGGTGGGTCACAAACCAATTTCAGGTGGGTCCCCATTCATTTCAATATTTTATTTTTAACAAAATAGACTTGATGCTACCATAGTATATAACTGTGTTTGGGGGAATATTACAGATTTGCACAGTCATGTGCCACTTAATGACAGGGATCAGGGCTGCGATCTCTGTCATCAAGTGGTGCTTGACACAATCCGGTCCCTCCGCAGGAAAGGGAATGCTCCCCTCCCCTCCGGAGGGTCATCTGATCTTCCCAGAGGCAGCATGTGTCCACTTGCTACTTCTGCGGAGCTCAGACTGAGGGAGATTGTGTCTCTCAGGCAACTTCAGGTTTCACGGAGGAAACTGCAAATTGTATGAGAGACACAATTTCCCGCAGTCTGAGCCTTATAGAGGCAGTGTGTGAACATGCGCTGCCTCTGGGAGGCTCAGACAACCCTCTGGAGGGGAGGGGAGCTCCCCTTGCTTTCAGAGAGTTGGGGTGTGTGCCCCTAATGACCACATGACCACACATGGTCGTCGGTTATTCAATCCTGGTGTAAGCCGGAACATCGCAAAAGTGGCACACATGCGTACTTTTAACAGGCTACTCTGTATATGCTTTTAATAATGATATTCAATGGGGCTTCCTCCTGGGTATGTGTGGGGAGGATTGCAGCCTAGGGTTGTTAAACATTTTCCTGCTTGATTATGTCACTTCTGGTTATGACATCACATCCTGTGGGTCCTGAGATTCTCATTCAAAAAAGTGGGTCCAACTGCTAAAAGTTTGAGAACCACTGTTGTATAGGGTGGTGAGTTTTTTGCAAAGATTCTGTGGCTCCCTGGGGAGCCATGGCTCATAGTTTGGGAACCACTGTCCTAGACTACACTGATAGGCAGTGGCTTCTCTCTTTCTCTGGATCTAAGGCCAGGAGCTATAACTTTAAGGTGCTTCACTCTACGTTGAGCCTCACTGGTCTACAAGTATGTGTCATATACTATCTTAATTCACCAGCACACCTTGACATTGACCTTAAGATACAATCAACACAAGTCAGAATGTAGCTAAATCCATTGTAAAAGTGGACCAGTAGACACCACATCCATTACCTCTCTGAAGGAAAACAGTAGTGTTTCTGTATATTACATTCAGCGGGAAACTATGACCTGTGCCCCAGATACATTTGATTCCCGATTGCCCTAAGGTGCCCTTTATCTCAAGCATAATAATGATCTAACTGCACTAGACGACAGCATGGTTTTTAAAAGTAAGTTCCAAGGGTGTTAATTTAAAATCAGTCCATAAACTGCCATTTATGAAAGGTTTTTATTGTGTTGAATTTAGGAAGTCATAATAATTTTTGTAAACTTAGAAGTAAAAACAATTGTTTTGAGACACGCATACTAAAATCTACTCATCTGAACAGCACTGCTGTTCAGTACTGTCCAAAGAGCAGCACTGCTTAGCTAGCAATTCGTCATTCTTTGAATTTTTATTTTCCTTTGAGAATTTTGACTGTCCACTTGCACAGCTTACTACTACTTTCGGTTTGCATTGTTTTCCTTCTTCCTTATGGACTACCAGTATGGATGAGTGCATACACACCTTGAGTAAAGCATTGTGCAAAAAAAAATTTCTTGCAGTCCTGCATTTGCATCAGCATATGGCAAAGCAGAAATTAATTTCAGAGATCCTCCAAGTTACAGCAGAAGGCAGAGCAGAGCAATACGACAACCACAAAACAGAATGGGGGAAGGACATCTGCTCATCTCTGCAAACATCTAAATCAACCTCTTCCTATAGACCATTATTCTGAAGAGTCGGTTCTTATAACTCACTTATCATTTTGTTTAAAATGTGTACAGTTTTAGATCTTAGAAGATACATTCATTTGCCCTACAGATGTCAGCAATGCTTGCTGGGTTCAGGCATGTGTTTAGAGCAGTGCACAAACTATAAGCAAAGCTCAACTAGTAGACAAAAAAAAATGCAAGGTTACAAGTATGATTTTAGAGCCCTTTGACAATAAGTAACATGCAATTCCCTGCCCCGAACTCTCCTAACATTTTTCTTCAGTTATAGTGTTATTTCACTAATTACTGTCTATCTGCTCCTGCCTACTTTCACTGCAGGATATAACACATTGGAAAAAATACCTTGTACAAAACTGCAACTGCTAAAATGGGCAGAATTCAAAGGGGAAAAGGCACATAGTATCAAAGGTCTTTTACACTGAAATCTTGCACTCCAACATATCGGGCCAGACAATGTCTTTCATTCCATGTGAAAACAAGCTATTATGAATTTCAGTCTGCGTGCTCATAAAGAAAGAAATACCATGACTTTTATTTATTCTGCAGCACCAAACTGCTCCTTGAATAAATGTGTTTTTGTCAAATTGGTACCAAGATAGCTGTGACCAAGGCCCATTATAAGAGGATGTGCCATTGGTCTGCTTGATAAAACAGACAAGGTAGTCTGGTAGTCAGACAAGGTAGTCAAATGTATTCTTGACATACTGCTTTTAGCTTAAACCAGAGGGCAAGATCCTTCTGGATTGCACAGTTGTATTAGAAGAGCAGCGTAAACCTAATATTCAGTTTGACAAAAACAGCAGTAGCCAGTATGCTGTGGAACTGTTCACTGTTGCTGCTGGGCAAATCTAGGGGATGAGGGCAACCATTGTGAGGTGGTTCAGTTGCCACTGTGGAAGCACATGGTTGCTGATTGTCTATGCGCTCCTGCTGAGGTCAGTGGCCCACAGGAGGCTAACTAAGCAGAAGCTGTTGTTGGTCCTGGAAACTAGAACCATACTCTGTCTCCACAATTATCTTCCAAAAGTTGCTGGTGAGAATCCACTTCTCCCCTCTCTGTACAGCAGCTGCAGGTGATTACCATGAGTGAACCACCTCACTGAACACCACTGTGGGAGGCAAAGGAAAGCTACAGCTACAGCAGGAGGTATAGTCCAATGGTTGACCTGCTGTACTATCTGAAGAGTACAACTGTGGTCTTATTTCTGGATAGGAAACAGATGCTAAGCTGATAAGTTGCTGCTACTTATTGTAGCAGGATGGAGGTGCTGCTGAGTTGATGACTGTTGCAGTGAGAGAGCGGGGAAGTGTGTGAGAAGGTTAGCCGGCAAAGAATGGAGAACAGTCTTGAAGACCTGTCTGGACTTGATATATGGCTGCCAGCTTGATGAAGCTTGATGGCATACAGCCGCAAGAGATAACCACACTGTGAAGACAACATCTGGTGACTGAGGGTTCTGTGAGACTTTCCACATAATGTATTGCAAAAACCCTATTGAAAAATGATGGTTTAGATTAGCCTACCTAGTTAAACCCCTTTGAGTACTATGTCAAAACAGAGAAAGGTGGTATATAAATACCTATATATGTATGCACAGCCACAAGCAGGAAAGATTTGCATTTCTGCAAATACATCCTGCTTCAGATGAGAGAATGAGGGTGAGGCACCATAACGTGTCACCCCCCCCTTTTCCGTGCACTCCAGGCAGAGGCGGGAAAATGGGGGCAGCCTATTGGCTGTATTATCTGTGGGGGCAGGGCAGGTTGTGCACCCAGAAAGCTTCTGGCTCCAGTCTGCTTGCTGAGGCTGGCTGGCAAGCCCCCAGGCTGGAGCAAGTAGAGATCACCAGTGGGCGTAGCCTGTGGGGTCTCTGCTTTTCCGCTGCCTCAACCCCTTGAGGTTGGTGGTCTCTCCAGCCAGGACCGAGGATGACTTGGAGCCACGATGTGATGCCTGTGTAGCCCGGGGGAGGCAGGTGGTTAGCACTGCTTCCCCCAGTTGCTTAGTTGCTTGCATGTGGGGGGTGGTTTAGTTAGTTCCCCCTGCTGCAGATTTTATGGTTTTGATTAATAAAAGTGACACTTTATCCCAAGCCTTTGTCCTGTGTGCTTATTTCGGAGGTGCAAGGGTAAAGAGGTTTCATTCTTAACATACACAGTGCCTATTTACGCATTTCTGGTACAGAATTCCTAAGCTGGCTGTTCTTTTGCATCTCCCAATTTGCTGAATTATAAACTACAGCTCCCTTGCAAGTGTCACTGTTAAATAAAACCAACAACAGAAATACATGCAAGGCCTGTAATAGAAGCAATCTCTTACAAATCAACAGAAATAAGACGGAACAGAATGGCAAACATCTGTGCTGATCTCATGTTGCTGCTTAATTACTCTGTGCCAGTTTCCTTCTTGCCATCAGCATTTGTTGGATTGGGAAAGCACCAGCGGGTTTCCTCAAAATCACTCAGCAGAATCCCAGCTGGAATTCTTAATAGCCCTGCCTTTGAGAACATGATTCTGTTAGCCTACAATTTAACAACAGAATTAAGAGCTTTTTCTTTTGTCTCTCTGTGTTAGCACAAAACCGCCCCCCCCATGCAGTCAGCAAAATAAATCGGCTACAAAGCAGAATATATTTCTTTGCTACAAGACAATCACAAACACTGAGTAAGGAAACTGAACTTATTTTTGGATTTTACAATCCCAAATTCATTTTCATTGCTTGTATTTCAGCAAACAGGACACATTAAACTCCATTATCACTGCTTTGAAGCGACTAGCGTGTGCCTTTGATATTCAAACATTTAATAGATAATGATTCCCCCACCAAGGTACAAGGCTTCTCTTCTCTGCTGCTGCACAAGACAGAAATAACTGCTGCTTTGCTGGATCAGTCCGAAGCTCCTTGCATCCTGGCAGGGGTTCAAAGTGTTTCTTAAGTAAAACACACATCAGGATTTCCTCCTTTTATCCCTGAAGCCACTCCTTAGACAATTTCAGAACCTGCTTCTGAATTGCCACCCACATTTTGGAAGCAACTTGTTGGAGGACAAAAGGGCCAGTTTCCAGAAAAAGAAGCGGAGACTGAAACTTACTGAGGTACACAGAAATCACTACATGGGCCTCTATTTCAACATCACCAGCAGCAGTGCAGTGGTTGGAGAGTTGGAATAAGAGTGGGACTACCTAATCCCTACTCAGCCAAAGTTCACTGGGCAACTTTGGACCAGCCTAACTTACTTCAGTGTTGCAGTATGAATGGATGAGATCAAAAAGCTCCAAATATAACAGTAAACATTTGTCCTTTTCTATCAACTTTGCATGCTCTATCAAGGGGCAAAAAGGGCAGGTCTAAAGATCTACTTATTTTATGCACATGTTGGCACCAGATGCCACTGTGCATAGGTAAGTTGACTGACATCACTGGTAATAATGTAGCTTCAGTGAATTTCTTTTCAGATGTTCATGGCCGTGACTACACATACTCATGGCATGCACATCCAACCAGTGTAAAGCAAACTTTACAATCTCTACGAAATGACAATGTAAATTACTTTTTATTAAAATATATTCTCAACCCCAAAAAATCGTTCAAAGAAGTTTGCAAAAAAATAATAATAGCAGAAGGCATCAGCAAAAGATACCTTCCCATTCATCTTTCAGTGAGAATGACAAGACACACCTACTTACACTGACTGATACCCTGAAAGCAAGTTCTCTCCCAAGCTTAGCATTGCTTTTGTTTGTTATCTTTGTGTCTTTACTGCTGCTGTCATATTTTTAAGCTGTAATTGGTAGTCGCAGGACCCTCTCTAAAGATTAAACTGTTCTGAAAAATACAAGAACAAAATAGTATCAGTGGTGGTGACAGCATGGCAAATACAGTGGCATCCCTTGACTTCTTCCATCTCAAAGCATTCAAAAAGGCAGCAGAAAACTTATGCTGATGGTTCACACTTATGGAATAATATTGCACATGCTTCAACTGCAACATGCACCTGTTGGGTGGAACATATGAAGAGATTTATGTCCAGCTTCCCATAACTTATGAAGGAATGAGGAGTGGAAAGGGAATACTCTTCTCCTAAGTAAACTGATCTGTTCCAGATCATATTCCAGTAATGAATGAAGTTTTAGTCAATTTAATGGTCTATTACTTTTGAATTTCTCATGTTCATACAGGATTCTTACAGTTGATTGAAAGAATGAAATAAAAACATAATATGTCATTTTGGGGTGTGTGTGTGTGTGTTATTTTTCTTTCCAACAGCTGGTTCCAGCTACATAAAATTTCATTTTAGCAACCAAATAAGATGCATAATCTTTAACAGGCTCAAAGATAATTGCATAAAAACCATTGGCGCATTTTAAAAATAGATGTGGATTTTTTTAAAAAGAGAGACACAAAGGACTGATAAGTAACAACTTCCTTGCTTGGAGTAGTCACTTTTAGAGTTTAGACATTCAAAAGTCATAATCAGCTATGTGGCCTCTTATAATGATATAAGGAAAGGGAGCAGATAGTATACTGAATGTTTTAACTTACTGCCTTAAGTACATTTTGATAACTGATTTCACCTAGCTCTTTATGAGTGTCAGGCCTTGGCCCAACTCAAGGTAAGGCTACAGCTGGTTCTGAGTTGGTCAGACATGACACTGAGGGCCAGAAACAGAAGCCACAGGCAACCTGGAGTTATATACAAGATTAGGTAGATGAGAGCAAGGTGAGACAGAGATAGTTATTCCAATGGATTGTTCCTCAGACTGCAGACTTGGCCTGGAGGCAGGGGTTGGAGACAGCTGATTATACTGGACTAAGAGTCAGCTGACAGGAACTTAAAGGGTATTCTAGACTTACAGAAACTCATTCCCCTGGCATGCTGAGTGACTAGAGCACTGATAGTGCAGGAAGAGGAGATGCTGGAAGTTGGCTATTCCAGTGCCACACACATGCACACACACACACACACAGAGGTCTTACATAGAGAAAGGTTGCTAGCGCGCCTCCCTGGTGCACTAGCATTGATTGCCAGGGCTTTCCCCCATTCAGCCGGCAGCGGGTGTTTGCTGATAGGCTGGTTAGTCAGAAGGGGGCAGGACAGGTGAGCTGCCCAGGTGTGTGTGTACCTAGGCAGCTTCAGTCCGTTCCTGGCAAGTGACCACATCGGTCACTTGCCTGGGAGCTGGAGGGAGGTGGCTGCCCTTGATGGAGCTTGATCAGTGCGTGATCCAGCCCCGTCACATTGCCTGGAGCCTCGTGGGCGTTGTGGGGGTGACCCGCAAGGCGGACCCAGGCGGCAGAAGCCTCCTGCAGCCACAGCAGGCAGCGTTGCAAGCCTCCACAGCCTCGGCAGGCTGTGGGGCGAGTGGGGGTGAGCGTGCAGTGTCGCGGCAGCTGTTTTTTATGGCTGCATGGTGCTGCGTTGCAGTAGGGGCCAGATGCCTTCCCCCCCTGCCTCGCGCCTTTGCGGGAGCCTCCTTCAGCTGTGTTAGGCGGCTGGACGTCCGGGAGTGATTGCGCAACTTTGTGGTGGCCATTTTCGGGCCACATGGCGCCGCGTGGCAATGAGAGCCCAGCGCCATTTTTCTGCTCACGCTCTGCCCCCCCAGGCTTGCCACCCATCCCTCAGCCTTATGGGCACAGCGCCCGGGGTGTGTGGGACAACTACCCTCCCAGGTTGATCCTTCAGGACCTGGTGGTACCTTTTGGGGGCTTGGGTGGTGACTCCTTCAACAACCTTCCACCTCCCCTCCCCAGTTGAGGGAGTGTGTTGAGGGCACTCGTCACGCGTTTTAAAGCCCATCAACAGGAAAAGCGCCCCAGACAGCAGGTTCAGGGAATGGAGGTGGGTGTTGGGGGGGGGGGTCACCTCTAAAACCCCACAGATCAACTCAAAACAGTCAGACTATCCAGGAGCAAGTTCTCCTCCCCCCTTTGTAACCTGCTGCTTACAGTGACAGCACCTACAACCTGGCAGAAGCATTGAGGACTTGAGCACAGCATCTGGCCCAGCAGCCCATTAGGGCACTGTATCCTACCTGTTAAACTAGAACACTGGTATGGTGGAGGCGGGCCCCCTGCCAAAGCACATCTTTTTTTTTAGGGACTGTCATCCATGGGGTGATAGTGTTATGCGGGTGGACAGGCACAGGTGATTTGACTTGAACATAAGAACATAAGACTTGCTCAAATCTCAATGGCATAACATTTTATGAGAGCACCTGACTTGGGGATAACGGAGCTATAGGGATGTTCTGGTGATGCAGGTAGCATCTGCTTCTCGGTATAGATTAAGGGCTGATGGTGCAGCTCCTTGGTCACCCAATCGAGAAGAAGAGGGTATCACAATCATGACCTTCTGGGAATTTTCTCCTATGGTGATTGCCTTAATGCTGATGAACTTGCCAAATTCAGCCCACTGCTAGTGCAACAACTAGGCAATGGTGCATGTTATTAATCACCAGATTTTCAGGTCACCCCAGGTTAGGAATCTGGTCAGAGCTTTGTTATTCAATACCTGGCTATTATCATAAATGTTTCAACCCGGCTTGTTCTGGGTATACACAACAGCAATGCCAACACTCACTTTCAGGAGGAGCATTTTTAGTGGCTAGCTACAAAAGCCCACAAGAGGTCTTGAGTGTATGCCTTTATGGCTCTCGGAGCATGGCCCGAACAGGGTCTAGATGCTACCTGGGCATTTCAAGTTTCATTCACCTGAGTCAGCTACCTGAGAGAATCTGTGACTTCAGCACATTTTAAAAGTCCGCTTCCCTCCCGGAAAAGGGAGCTTTAACCCCTCAATGTCATTTCTACTTGAGCGAGGGGAAAGGGGACTGGCAGTTAGGTCAAATAGTGCCCACCTGGCTTCTGCTTAGGATGCTCCATCCTTCTGCTTCTGCTCCACCTTAGGGTGGAGAGGCTACACCAAGGACGTTTGGATTTGAAAGATGCTTGAAGGATTGAGGAAAGATGCTCCTGTGGACTAGCGCCTGCCTGACTTGCATTGCAACAATGGTTGCAGGCTGTGCATTAATGCTCAATAAAGTCTATTTCAGGTTAGTCACTAATATTCTTTAACTATGGTTCATAAACTGTGACTTCATGACCCACAATAGGTCCCAACCCAATTTTGATGGGTCATAAAACTGACAAGTGGCTAGGCTACATGCATTAAAATTGAAACAAACCACTATTTGGGGAAGAGCAAATAACCGTTATAGCCACGGAGGCTTGAGTGGTTGGTATAGCCTTAATTTTAGTGGGTCTCTATGCCAAAGTTGGGGTGCCACTACGCTATATCGATTCTACGTGGGCTCGAATATTCTACACCAGGGGTGCTCACACTTTTTTGGCTCGAGAGCTACTTTGAAACCCAGCAAGGCCCGGAGATCTACCAGAATTTTTTTTACAATGTTCGCGCCATCATAACATATAACAGTTATGTGTACAATGTATGTTGGTGTACCTTGAGCCCCACTGAGTATAACAGGACTTACTCCTGAGTAGACATGCCTAGGATTAGGCTGTGAGGCTGCAATCCTAGCCACACTTACCTGGGAGTAAGCCCCATTGAGTACAATGGGCCTTACTCCCGGCGTTTCCTCCCAGAGGCACCTGAAGGGGGGGGGTCGGCACTCCGCGATCTACTCATTTTGCCTCGCGATCTACTGGTAGATCGCGATCCACCTATTGAGCACCCTTGTTCTACACTGACACCTCCAGATATCAGACTGACCAAAGGGGGCCCAGGTGGCAGTTGAGGACGAGGTATTCCCTATCAGTATTGTTGCCTAGTCCATGCCAGGTCAGCTTTTATCTAACAGCTGCACATTGGCACTTGGACTTCTATCCACTGTCATCGGTCTCTGACACAGGCCATCAGTTCCTACGAGTAAGGGAGCATCAGGATGGCAGGACTTCAACAGGGGTTTTCAAATTAATGTGCCAAGGAGAATTTATTAAAGCTGCCCTTGTGGTGACTGATCACCACAGGCTTATTGCCCAACATCATGTACAATGGATTACCATGAAGTTTGGTTTAGTTTGTCCCTTGGATTTCATGGCTCCACCGCTTACACAGTGTCTTAGCACCCTTTAGTGGGGGGCACCCCCCCCAGCGAGGTGTTACTACATGTTTCATACCAGGTGTGGTAGCCCTGTGCAGATAGGCACGGATGCAAGGGCCTTTGTTAAGGCTAGTGTCTGTGCAGTTATTAACCCACTTAGGGGGTGTGCTGCCTCTACTCCTTGAGAGTGGGGGGGAGGTTCTGTCAACAATCTGCTTAAGGGGTGTGCCGCCCTTACTCTTTGAGTCTGGGGTGAGGTCTTTTAGTAATCTGCTTAACAGGCATGATGGTTCTGCTGCCCTGTGCAGACAGGCATAGATGCAATGGCCTTTGCGAAGGCTAGGGTCTTTGCAATTATTAACCCATCAGCGATCACATTGAACTCTGTGAACCTGGGAAAATGTCCCTGCTTCTACTAGGATCACCAAACTCTGTTATGAAGATGGCACACATCATGATTTTTCAGCCATATACTTAAAAAGCCCCACTTTTTAAAAAGTCAGTTTGAGTCAATGAAAGTCAATCATGTATCCGATTCTAGTGGGACCTAAAGGACTTAACTTTGGCAGGTCATGGCCAGAGCATATCCTTTTCTTCAAATCATTTATACTTTGTCTTTCTTAATTATGAGGCAAGGGCCAAAATACTTCTTTTAAAAAAAAAAAAAATGAGGAAGCAGAACGTCTAATGGCATAAATTTCTGTTACCTAGAGTTAACCATCAAGTGTGATCAATAAAATAAATCCATGAATGTGGTGAGGAAGGACCTTTCTCAAAAAAAAAAAAAGTCCATATCTGCCAGCATAGTCCCTAACATGGTAGTGGGTTGGATGAATTGGCAAGGACAGCTTCCCCATTTTGACCTCAGTCACCTGCAAGTCCACCATATGTAGATTGGACATGCCCAAGGGTCTGGCTTTAGTATAGACAGACCAATAGGTCATGCAAAAACCAACAGCGATCTCTTGGGTTTTGCTAATGCCTGACTCTTGGTCAAGACTATCCATGACCAAGGGAAAATTCAAGGGACTCACCCCTAGTTATGCCTGCCTCTGGATTAGCCAATCAGATAAAAATCTCAAGCACCCCAAATCTCATACAAGGAGTTGGCTAGATTGATGTGTGTGTTCTATACAAGTACAGACAGAAATCACCTATATATTGCTTATCAACACTCCAACTTTCCCTGAAAGTGAACAGGGGAAATAACTCACTCACTACACAGGCCTATGTCTAGTTAGTTGCACTGAATTTTAATTGCTTTCCATTTGCCTTTAAATTCAAGTGCATATTTTTGAGCATTTGACCGTTTCCCACTCCCCTTTTGGTTTTTGACTGCTTTAATGTATCTTAGTTATTTTTATAAGTGACTTTCCTGCTCCTTTCTGGCCAGAGATAGCCACTGCCCATAAACCCTGACCAACCACTCAGGGCCAACATTGCAAAGGGCAAGTATGAGTGCTGAGGTTGGAGCAGACCAAGCAACCAAGTTGAAGGACCCCAGCATTTGGACTTCCCTCATACCAGAAGTGGGGCAAGGAAGGACCTCACCACTTTCTTTCAATATCTTCCTGTCTTGGTGACAAGTTTCCCTTTTGTTCTGTTGTGAGGGACCCAAGGGTACATGGGAAGGTCGGCTACATGGGCCATGTGCCCTAGAATTACTACACAATGGGTTGTGGCAGCCTCATCTGGATCACCACAATGAACAAACTGCAAAAAGTGAAAGTGGATCAGTACTCAAAAAAGTGATGTATTTAATTCCTGAACTGTCAAGATTTTATACTTATTATTCTGCACCACCATTTAAAATCCTTTAGAATTAGACGAAACGGATGAATTCCTTGTCAACAGAGAGCAAGAGAGAAAAAAATTTCAGGGATTATAAATGGTCCATGTTTTATTAAATTTGCAGCATATACATCACAGACTCAAGAGAACTGTCAATGGGAAGAGAGGTGAGTAGTGATAAGTGAAGACAACACATCTATTTCCATACCCCCTTTTCATTTTTGTTGTTACAATCTATTGTTTTATCAAAATGCACACTCAGAAAGTTTCTAGATTCACAAAATGTCAGTAATATGATTTTTCCTCCCACCTGATACCATAAGATAGACTATAACAAACTGGCTCCAAACTTGATATTCAAAGCACACCAAATACAGCCAACAATACTTGCACTTTTCTTTAACTTCCAAGAGCTTATAGGCCTGAAATAATTCAGCAATCTGGTATTTGGATGGTATTTCCATTATGCAGGATCTGAAATATTTTGGTTCTATCAGCTTAAAATATGGCTCTCTGAAGTATTCAAAGTGAGACATAGCAGACTCACTGTAAGGGAGAAGAGATGGAGAGGAGGAGGAAACCACAGACAGATAGCTTAGGATCAGAATGGACATGCCCTTATAAAATGACTTAAGCCACTAAGGGACATATCTGTCAACAGAATTGTGTATACACTCATGTAGCCATCTGTTATAAATTTTTCACCATGCTTACAGCTGGGCCAAGGAACAGAACTTACTATATGAGCTCCTAGTAACATACATGTTATTGCAACATCTAATTTATCCTAAGAGACCTACATATCTGTGTCCATGTCAAACTGCAGACACAAATGTATAGTTTATAACCCACTACTGGAGCTGTGTATCAACCAAATGAGGCCTCCTTTAGAATCTGTGCGGTTGTTCTAGCGGGCAGGTGATTCTTTAAGATGGGACTTAGTCATGGCTGAGCCAACAGCAATCTCTTAGGCATCACATTGCACAAAATTATACCACCCCCCTTGACCAAACATGCCATGGGAAAGCAGTGTCAGGTGCATTCGCATATAATTTATTATATCAGTGAAATCTCCAATAAATAGCAGATTGCCAGCTTCCCATTCATATACAAATGCAAGGTAAAAGAGCCTTGACACATTCAGTGCCTAACAATCTAGTAGACATCTGCCAGGAAAGCTGGACTGTTTTACTCAGAGGCAATGGTGTAGCTAATGATTGTGTAGCCCGGTGCCAAGCTCAAAATGTTGCTCTGGAAGTAATGTCACAACCGGAAGTGACAACACGCCCAAGCTTTTTAAAAAGTGAAAATTGAGAGGAACCCACGTCCTCCCCCCAGCAGCTCACCACCCACTTGCTCTGCTGCCTCCCCCCCAGTCAGTGGCATAGGTAAGGCATCTATCTGCTACCTGGGGTCAAAGAAGATTTTGTAGCCTCCCCTGCATGACAAAATCAAATTTAATTAAGTAAATAAATAAAAAGTTATTGGTTCCATGCTGTATCATAATAACATCTCATTGGCACTCAGAACAATCAGTATCATAGGCCAGTTTGGAGTTAAACAAATCCACTTTTTGTTCCACAAGGCAGTTGTGTTTTCATTTTCTGGTTAATTGGCCATAACTTTTGATAGAATACAGATATTCCAATGAAGTTTGTTTCATTGCATTCTGCATTAAATTACCTTTCTAATGAACTATAACATGATGGTATTATTCATACATACCATGATTTTCACAATTTTGGTCACTAGAGTCAAGCTCAGCTTGTTGCCCCCCTAAAGCTTGATGCCCAGTGCAACTACTACCCCCTGCACCCCCTTAGCTATGTCATTGCCTAGAGGTCACCCTTTCAACAGCCCACATTAACCACCTTTAGGGATTTCCTTGCCTAGACATCTTGCTGCTGTCTATTCCAAGTCTTTTAAAACTAGAATACACACACTGCATGAATATGTCATGTATTATTCTTTTTCAGCTATTTCCAGTGGGGAAACAGAAATGCAAGACATTAGCAGACTAAGGAAAGGAATTCTGCACTAGCGTGCGGCATGTTCCTTGTCTCTCTTGACCATTTAAGACTGAGGGAAGTGGGGTACACGCTCCTATTTCCTCTGCAGAAAAGAGCCACACAATAGGATTAGCCTAATTGATTGCCCCAGTTCACCAAGTGGAAAAAGCAGAGACTAGAAATGCAATTCTTCAGCAGTTCAGTTCAGGAGAGGACATATCCACAGACCCTGTATCTGCAGATTCAGTTATCTGTGGATCAAGCCCATGCTGCCCCATGTGCGCCCCTCCTGAGGCTTCCCTGGGCCTCCTAATGCATTATAAGGCAGTAAAAATGTCACTTTCAGTTTCTCCGTGATACTGGAGGTTGTATTATTTCACCTGCCAAGCTCAGTCTGAGCCTAGCAGAGGCTGTGGATGGATGTCCGTGGCCTCTGCTGGGCTCAGTGGACTCCCCTTGGCTCTGGATGGTGGGGAGTAGATGTTCACCCATATCTGCAGTTTCGGGTAACTGTGGAGGGTTCTGGAATGGAACCCCCGCAGATACGGGGGCACACCTGTACTTCTCTGAAGGCAGAGACAAGAAGGTCAGTGGCTTTGTTCAAACATAATGCCACTCCATGGTTTGACACTATGGGGATAGACCCTCTACTCATGCACTCTCTTCTCCTTTCAAAAGCTCCACTTTGAAAAGCTACTTCCTGTTTTAATCAGACCCTAGTTTGATTTTTCATCTGAACCAGCAGGAAATGATTTGAGCTTGCCCTCCAATCTGGACTGCAAATTGTGGTTTGAAGCCGGCTTGCAATTCTGGTTTGTAGAGACACAAACCAGAGTTTGGCTTGGTCCAAACACCACACCCTTCTCCAAACACACTGTGATAAATATATAAAGAGCAGCAATTATGCGTGCAGTGAAATGGCCAAGCGGGATCAAATAAATGCTTTACCAAGGAAATGAAAAGCTCAGAATGCTTTGTGATTAGTAGTTTATTGCATTAAAACCCCCAATTTCTTGTCCTTTATTGAGAAATTATTTGAAAAAAGTCAAAATACCTGCAAAATGTCAAGAAGTGCCTCACTATCATATATGCATCGATACATGCAAGGAATATGCTGAAGTTTTTATTTGCTCCTGACTTCTTAAGTTGGTTTATTTCTACCAGCTGGCATGGTGGGTTCCCCCCCACTACTAGTTTATTTTTAAATTCTAGTATTGAATTGCCTTTGAAATTCAAATTCACCTGTACATTTAGTCTTGCATTTACACAACAATACCTCTTTCAAAGTAGGTGGGAAATAACAAGAAAAACAGAGTTTTATTCCCCTCTCCATGGGGTACCAGTGTCAAGTAGCATGAAACCATGGCAACCACCAACTTAAACAACTTTTGTGTTTAAAAGAAAATGAATTGGTACAACAATCTCTTAAGCACTTGTGTCTTATCACCATAGTAAACAACATATTTCACCCTATAACAAGAGTTTCATTTCAGTGACGGAAATGGTTGGCCATTTTAACTAGATATTTGTGATCTATAGTCAGCTGTTCCCACAGGAAGCAACTCTGTGCCAGAGGGGAGAAAAGTTAAAATGTAACACTAATAATACAAGGCAAATATTGCCAGCAAGGGCTGATACTTTGGGAGACCTCATTAAGAAACAAGAGACACAACTACAGAAAAACCAATAGTGATATCTAGCTTCATTGTCCTTTGAACAAATGGTTCACAACAGGGGACTAATTAACCGTATTGAAACGCTCAAGTTGTAACACAGACAAAAGTAGGTTTAGCAAAGTGAGTAACAGTTAAAAGGTTCTACCTCAGACATTTGCATCAGAAGACCCAGTGTGGAAAACACAGTCATATTATGTGTTAAACGTACCAGTGGAATCACACAAAAGTCCTTAGAGAGTCAAAGAAAAAAAAAAAAATAGGGAGAGACAGAAATGTTCTTCTTTAGGAAGATCTAATATGCTCAGTGCTGAATTACTCTTATAAAACGAGAAACAGCTCTTTATCTTAGTCCTTTGTCTTGAACCACTCTCATTTGTCTATTTTGTCTAATAGTAAGACTCCTACAACTGTGTACACATTTCACTCAGACTGACATTTATATATCCAGTATGTGCATTTTCAAATAGGGACAGCATCAGCACACGGATCTAATGGGCATGAGCTGGGTGGCCATGATCTAGAGGTGCCTACTGTTGAATATCCCTCCTCCTGGATTGATGGGGATGAGGGGAAGGAAGAAGCACCTGCTTGAGACTTGTACAGGCTCCCAGAGTAATTTAACTCTGAAGGACTACTTGCTAGAATGGATTAAGTACTATCTACCTCCATGCCATGGACCTCGCTTGACCTGTGGCCTTATGCACAGAAGTAAACTTAAGCCACTAATTTCGCAGTGCTCTCTACCTGTACTCTGGCCCTATTGATTTTATTTTTCCTTTTACTCCATACAAATATTGCGTGAGCGTGAGCATTGGTTAGCGACGTTCTGACCAGCGATAGCCTGCATATGCAACAACTGCCACTGGTCCCTGCTCTTTCCCCCCCACCTCCAAAGCTGAAGGGAGCCACGCTCCTCTTACCTCCAGAGACTTTTCTGGGCCTTGGAGAGGCAGTACACATTCACGCGTTGCCTCCATAAGGCTCAGACTGGCCGTTTCGACCAAAAACATGTGACTACCAGTTTCCTGGGAAATGAAAGTCACGTCTTTTTGCCCGAAACGGGCATTTGAGCCTCGCAGAAACACTGCTCAAAAAAACCTCTGAAAGCAAAGGGAGCATGACTCCTCTCACCTTCACTGTGCACCTTCAAAGTCTTGCTTGTCAATGGAGGTGCCAGTCTGCATCCCTGTCACTAAGCCCCTGGAGGAGTTCCCCGACCTCCAAATGCCTTATAAGGCAAAAAAAAAAGTCACTTCCAGTTTCCATTGGCTTCAGAGGCTTGGGGGAATGAACAGGAACCAGCCGTGGCCCTCACTTATGTGACCCATCATTGTCTGGAACATGTATATAAACACTAAAACATTAAACCAACAATTAAAGAGTTGGGAAGACCTCATCAGATGCAACTGCTTTTACTTTCTTCCAAAAGAAGCCTCAATTACAGGAGTTATTTATTTACAGCATTTTTACCCTGCCTCTTTCCCCAAGGGAACCCAAGACAGCTTGCAAAACACAAGTGTAAATATAAAATATAATAAAGTCAATTGAGAAAACCAATTACATTGCACACTAAAAGCTTCTAAAACATTAACATAATCTTAACACAACCACAAAACACAATTACAGTTGAACAGAAGAGCTATCTGGCTCTCAAAAGAGAGTTCCGCAACAGTGGGGCCACCACCAAAAAAGGCATGAAGGCTGTGATCCTACGCAACTTATCCAGGAAAACTCATGGAACACAAATATCTTATTTCTGAGTTAATGCATAAGGATGATTGGACTGTACACAATTTAAGGGCACACTGTGGATGTATTGATGCTGCTCTTTTTTATGAGCTACAATAAAACTGTGTGAGATTGTGTTGCTCATATTTTTACATAGATGAAATAGCATAACAGACAAATATCCATCAGCTTGGTTCAGAAAAAGGGCGCCAGTTAAGAACATATTTCAGGAACACACTTATTTTACATATGATTAGTAGAAGAATGAGAGAAGGAAACATTTGACTTGAGCATCTGAGCATCGTGAGCCAGGATAATTTGTACTGCAAACCAATAAGTTTGAGGATGTCACTAGGGAAATTTTCGGGTCAGGCAATATTCTAAGAGATAAATACTATTGGCTAAAAACCAAGCACATATTTATAGATCAAGCACAAGAGACATGAACAGTCTCAGACTGCAGTAATAATGCTGAATAAAGCAATGGGAAATAAGATGCAGAGGCCATGACTTTCCTTATTCTGCGGGTCAATAAAAATGATGAACATTGGCTGGGTGAAACGTCATGGCTAATATTCATCAGAACTTGGTTGCAAAATTGATCTTTAAGACTTTACAAAAAGTATTGTTAAACTTTTATTTTTTATTCTTGAATACAAAATAAATAAAAAAACACTACAAAATCAGGTGACAAAAAAGAAACATGGGCTTGGATCCTAACTTCCACTTCACTAATAGAATTCAGTTGGTGGGATGGGGCTTTCAGCCCTCCCCTTTAATTCTACAGCCCCTGCACAATCCACTCCTAGGGGCTGAAGACCCTTTGAAACATGACATCATGCAACACAGGGAGTCAGCAACATAGAAGGGTTGGCAAAACACACACACACAATTAGAAGGGCCTTCTGCTTATGTAGGAAAAACTTCGGTTTCTCCACAGAAAACATAACCTAATTAAATACAATATTCGGTTTGAAATGATATAGAATTGCTCAAAGTAACCCTTTTAATAATTAAAAACAAGAAATATTTATGTGGTGGTTTGTTAAATTGTATCCTTTTCCAACATCTCTAAAAAACCAAACAAACAAGGAAATGGCTAGTATTAAATTCTAACTTGTTTTGACCTTCTGAAAGTATAGTTTTCCATTATCACAAGTTCCCAGGATTTCATACAAATTCTTTAATTACAGTAAAAGGGAGCCTTTCCAATGTTTAACAGTTTCTGTTTTAGCTGCACTTAGAAACAATGCAATCACATTTTTCCAAGAAGCATCTTGCATGGAAAGTCATTCTTCTCGCTTATCTTACAGCATCTGGGCAATCTGATTCCACAAACCCTACTCTTTCTCCTGCTGTTGCTTGTAAAACAGCTCTGGGAAACTGAAGACCCTTACGAACTTTCACAAAATCTGGTCTAATAAAACTGTAATAATCACCTTCTGCTTTGATTATAGCTCCACTTACACTGGTGCAGTAAAAGAGACAAAGGTCCGAGGATGACAACCTTGGAACAGGTTGACACATTCATGAGGCTGTCATTACATTGAGATAATTCAAATTTCTGCACCTTCAGCAGATTCATTAATAGCATGCAGCAATCTTTTGGCTAACATCTTTTCATTGTACTGCAGTTATGTGCAATTCTAACCCTAGTGGTGTACATACACAATTTGCTTCCGACTGCCAAAGGGGCAACCTAACTTTTAAACTGAACGGTTTAGTCTCATCAGTAGAAGCTGCTACAGGGGAGGTGTAAGTCGAAAGACGGTGTCTCCCTCCATCCACATTTTCTCTTGGCATGGTGTTCTATTTTGCATGCAACAAAAATATATTATTCATATCAGAAGCTATTTTATGACAATGCCTCTTTCACATTTTTGTGATAAAACAAACAGAAATGAACATTTCCACTAATTATAGTGAATTTTTATTTAGCAATCTTTTGGTCAAACATTGTTTTATGGTGTATCACTGAATGTAGAAATCATGCCTCAAATATTTTAATCTAGGGATTTTAAATTTTCCTGGAAACAAACAAATCTAAAAAGAATGAATTGTTCATAAACAACTTCGTAATTTAGAGAAACAAAAGTGTTCTGGGTTACCCATTTGCTTCAGCATTCAGAGAGCTTGTCCAAAAAGTTTGGAGGGGAAATTGTTTTCTGAGCTGAGTGATGGGCCTACTGCAAGCAGGCCTCTTGCTAGCAAACACATTCAATTCAAAATAGTAGGCTCTTTGTATACTTTGGAGTCTCTGCTCAGGCAATGTTTAGAATGTTGCTTACAGCAGTCAATACCCTGAAATACACTGTTTTTTCAAGGCAACTGACATACAGCTTAATTCTTCTTTTAAATTGATAATTCATCACTGCACCTGTGATGAGCCATGAATATATGTCCATCTAGTGTGCATTTCACATACATTTCATTTGCATCACCTGCAAGGCGCACAGCTGGAAATCTATTTGTAGACAGCCAAGTAGCATAGGAAAACTAGACCAAGATTAAAGACAGGTTTTATTTTTGAGCTTCCACAAGAATACCCATTAAACTTGAGGATCACCCATCACAACTGATCCAAGGTTGTACCCTGGTGTTTCCCTTTGGCGTTTGTAAACTCCTAAATTCCCAGTAGTATAAAAGATGAGGCCAGAACTCAAATGAAGTGCTTTTCTACCTAGTCTTCCCATTGGTTTCACAACTGCAAGTATATCCAAATTTGCAGCATAAGATGCTTTCTCTCGATACCGAGCTAAACAAACGCATCGGTAAAGCAGCTACCACGTTTTCCAGACTCACAAAGAGAGTCTGGTCCAACAAGAAGCTAACGGAACATAACAAAATCCAGGTCTACAGAGCTTGCGTCCTGAGTACACTTCTGTACTGCAGCGAGTCATGGACTCTTCGCTCACAACAGGAGAGGAAACTGAACGCTTTCCACATGCGCTGCCTCCGACGCATTCTCGGCATCACCTGGCAGGACAAAGTTCCTAACAACACAGTCCTGGAACGTGCTGGACGCCTGCATTGGCTCGGTCATGTCGTGAGAATGGATGATGGCCAGATCCCAAAGGATCTCCTCTATGGAGAACTCATGCAAGGAAAGCGCCCTACAGGTAGACCACAGCTGCGATACAAGGACATCTGCAAGAGGGATCTGAAGGCCTTAGGAGTGGACCTCAACAGGTGGGAAAACCTGGCCCTCTGAGCGGCCCGCTTGGAGGCAGGCTGTGCAGCATGGCCTTTCCCAGTTTGAAGAGACACTTGGCCAACAGACTGAGGCAAAGAGGCAAAGAAGGAAGGCCCACAGCCAGGGAGACAGACCAGGGACACACTACACTTGCTCCCAGTGTGGAAGGGATTATCACTCCCGAATCGGCCTTTTCAGCCACACTGGACGCTGTGCCAGAACCACCACTCAGAGTGCGATACCATAGTCTTTCAAGACTGAAGGTTGCCAACAACAAGATGCTTTGGACAATTGCTGCAATCCTGCAATTATGCACAACTTGCTAGAGTTGGGTCTGTACAACTGGTGACCCACCACATTGGACACAATCCATCAGCCATATAAATTGTAGTCTGTTTGATACTAAACCCCTGGAGGGCCACTATATGGAACCAGCAGGCTGCCACAAATTGTGCAGTCCTGTACTAGAGACTGGGGTAAATAAAAAGTACCTATAGATAGATTTTAAAAGATGCTAGACTGGAAAAATGTGTCCCACCATAACCAGACGTGTACAGATACTTTGTGTGATATATTGGAGAAAAGAGATGAACATGTAAAATACTGTATACAGACATTTTGTTCCAGTGAGTATCTGCATACAGTTTCCATGAGAGAGATTTAACATATTTTATGCAGATAAAGGGCTTGTTTCCTACAGCCACACATCCTATTAACCTTGGAGAAGAAACAGAAAATCTTATTGGTTTGGGATCACATTCAGAATTGGTCACTAGCTCACATACAAAGCTAGGATAGGTGGGTTTGAGAATACCAGTAAGGGTTATACTGGAAAGATAGAACTGACCTATCAGGCTGAAGCTTTCTGACATCATGTATGCAAAGTGCTGGCCTGCTGATGAGACGGGATGAAGGGGGGTGTCAAGAGACCTTTCAGATGCAACCAGAAGTGACTTCCGCTTGCATCCGAGAGGTGTTCTGACACACGCAGCCTCCCCGGACCTCATAATGCCTCCAAAAAGCACTTCTGGTTTTTTGCCAGGGGGTATTAAATATTTTTTGGTCCTGGGTGCCAGATGCCCTAGATATACCACTATTCCAGTCCTTTGTGTATGTGGGGGGGGGGGGGGGGCCTGTGGGTGTATTCAGAAAAATCATCCGCAGGAAACTTTTATCACTCTAAACACTATTGCTAATAAATGTGGTCATGCAATTAAGAAAAAAAAGATGTTCAGCTCTTCAAAAACCTCTAGATTTAAGGATACCATGAAAGAATTTTTAAAATAAGTAATGTTCTTTTTATTTTAGTATTCTACTCCCCCCCCAACTAAACCTATAACAAATTGCAGGATGTATAGGCCCAAGAAACAGTTTAAGGAGCTGATGGGAAGGGTGGGGAAGCACATTTATTAGATAGACATCTCTTTGTACAGTCTAAAAGTCTGTTTGCAATCAGTTGCCTCTGCAGGCGATAAGAGAGTTTGGGGTCTTTTGCCAGATCTCGATGTGTGGCCACCATATGAAACTAACTAATTCAGCCCACTTGGAAATTAAGAGAATGCCTGGTTTAAAGAGAAGGTAATGGGCATATACTTGCTGGATATTAGAAAAGCAATTTTTAAGAACTTATAGCTGTTCCTACTGACATCCTTGAAAGCAACAATCTTGTTCAATGTTGTTCAATGTTAATTCTATTTCTGCTTATGAAAGGAAACATACAGTGATCAGTCTCTGAATAAAATCAAGAACTTGGAAGTAGCTAGAAGTTAACTGGGGATTTTCTCCACTTTTAATTATTATTTTACAATACAGAGAAAATGATATTGTAATTTGCACATATCAAATAGTTTTAGAACTAACTGAACAGTTATAATTCTAATGCGCATTCACTGTTTATATAATGAAAATTTTGTCCTGAACAGTGTGATAGATGAACCTTTTGTGTATTTTTTTTAATATAACCTGTGTGTCAAAGAAACATTGCAATGACTTGCAATGATGTTGGCTGAGTTAAGACAAATATAAAACCGTTCGCTAAACCCAAGCCTTCCCATTAACCATGGCCTTTTTGGAATCGGCAAACATTTCATATTGCATCGGAATTCACAAACCATTGATACAGTAAATCAGAGATCGCCAAACTCGCAACCACTGTGCACCGCAAAATCCGTCCCCTTTGGGAACCATGCCACATGACTGCCATGTAGATCTGGGCACAAGAAACTCTCTGGGCTGTCACGTCTGTTGCCTGGCATACCAAAAGGCTGTGTAACAGGACATCCAGGCAGAAACAACTGCTCAGGATGTCCCTGTGCCCAGATCTACATGTCAGTCACAAGGCATGGAAATGAAATCTCTGGGCCGGGTTTGGAAAGCTTGGCAGTAAATCAAAGTTAGAGTTACTGCTCTGCTTCGAGGGTGCTGAACCTTGCAACAGGGGATTATGTTTCTGGTCACCTTCGAACATCATGTCAGACTACGAAACAGGGTATAAAGGCCAGGGTATATATGTTTGCTCTCAGGGCAAATATCTAACAGGCAAGAAATGCTATCCGTCTAACTATCCCATTAGACTGAAAAGCACATTGGGCCAGAAAAAGAAGCTGATGCTAGTTTTAATTAGCTGCGCATTTCAGGCACATTTTCATCTTCTAGGTGACGTTCCTTTTTTCTGAACTGAGCTTCATCGGGATCTGTTAATTGATTAAATTTGGCTATTTCATTAATTTCTTACTCAAACATTTTGCAGAAGAAAAAATGTATATTGAAAGACCATCAGTAGGGGATATATGAGTTGACTACTGCGGCTTACAAGACTCATGTGGAAATGCTATCTATGGCAATAAACTATGGTCAACAAAAGGGAATGAAGAGACCTTAAATGGGGATCTTACCTCATATGTACTTCTCCCTGCAAGGGAACAGGTAATTTCAGGGTAAGTTGGGTTGTGCCAGGGGGATATTTCATCTCGAAATCCATGTCCATTTCTCTACAATGTCAATCGGATGGGTTATAAAAGCCCTTTCTATGCTGAATATTGATAGCTGGTGTGCTATATCTGTGTTCCTTTATTAAACATGCAGCCTTTTTAATCTCACCTCTGGCATTTCTTCGCACAATTTCTGAAGCAATCTTTCCCTCCTGCAAGAATGCAATTCCACACTCATATCCAAATCAAGTGTGAAATCTCATGATCATTGTGCAAGCAGGAAGGTCGCCTTGTTCACTATCTTAGGATCCATTCACTAGGATCCAACCTTCACTAACGGACCTGTGAGATTCACTTACTGTACACTCCATGACAACCACACTTTAGAATTAGAATGCACCACAACCATCACTGCTAAAATCTGGGAACACTATTCTTTGACCTTCTGCAAACAACTTCTACAGGCTTCAGAAAGAACTCACAATTGTGCCTCTGGGATAAGAACTTAACACTGAAAAGGCATAATCCTCAGATCTACATGTCCTCTGAGCTGATCTAGACAGAGCAAGCTGTATAATACACACGAACTGCTAGGTGGCATTGCACTACAGCAAAGCATATGATCGGCCAACTGCTACACAAGCACATTTTCTCGTTATCCTGCCTTTCTGAAGTTTATTGGTCACTAACATTCCATTCTGTCCTGTTAACATTTTGTTTGGATGTCACAGTCATTTAAATTGTTGCAACCATGTATGTGATGGAAAGGACTACAGGGTGTCGATCACTGCAGAGAGATGGATTCTGATTAAGAAATTTTTTGTATATGATTCTTTTCTGATGTGTTTATGCTCCCTCCTTTACTATAGTGTATGTCTGTAAAGAAATGAGAGGCATTAAAAATTGTGTGAGGGGCAAAATAGTTGGATTTGATTCACCTAGTCTCTCTCTCTCTCTCTCTCTCTCTCTCTCACACACACACACACACACACACACACACTTTGGAATATTCATGGATTTGGCACAGCCCCAGTATATATTTCAATAAGTTCTTGATAATCAGTTTCTAATTAACTCCATTTTTCTTGGATAAGTCTGGGTTACAGTGTGTCCATAAAATGTAACAGCAATTGAGTTTTAATTTGAATTTGAGTATTATGTCAGCATGTAGCAAACTGTCAATTTCTGGCTTCTACTGGGGGCACCTTCAATTACCTAATGAGGCTTTTACCATCACAAATCAACTTCAAACTACAAGAAACACTTGGCACAAAATAGCAAAGGTGAGTAATGCTAGTCCACATTCACCCTGACAAGTACCCTTCAGGGAGAAGCATAATGTACTGCAGAAGAGAAAATATTTCTAGAATTTATTATAGTAGCTTGCTGGACCGACCCCCCCCCCCCCAAAAAAAAACACAAAAAGACAAAAACACAACAAGTATCATGGGAGATTCATCAAATAATCAGAATAACCGTATATGGATTAGTTTTTCATTCCACCTTTAGGTAAGGTCAATTTGCAACAGAAACCACAAAGAGAAACTTGTGGCATCTAACTCATTTATTGTATAAGAAGCTTTCATGGGTCATAATCCACTTCATCACATGCACAAATTGTTACCTGCCAAGATGGGTATAAAGAAGAAGATAAAAAATGTAAGTGGTGAGGTCAAAAGGCAATGCAGGTATAAGCCCTATTCAGGCACTACAATACCAGGTAGAATGTATACAGATGGGGGGGGGAATACGAGCTCACGCTGGGAATAGGACTTGCTCTGGGCCCAACAAGCCGGCACACACAGGTCTGGATCAGGCCCTAAATGCGGTATAGTATCTATTCTATATGATGCATTCTGGGCATTCTGAGCAAGAAACCCAATAGTGGGTCTAAAGCTATCTTTAACCCCAAGAAGCTTGCAACCAGTGGGGTTTAAACAGTGCAAAGGTAGGAAATGGGTTTTTGTTGCATTTTTTCCTAGTTAAAAAGACATTTAAAGGTGGACCCCAGTATCGATGGTGAGTCAAATCAGTGGATACTGAGATCCCACCTATATTCATATATTCCAAAGAGAAAAATAGTTACTGAGAAATCTGACACTACTCTACCCTGAAAATGTTCTAGAAGAAACCAAAAGCCAGCAGAAATTAACATATCCTGTTCTACATTGTCTTTTCATATGCAAGGATACTGACTTACACACTTCATCTTAATTCTTTCACTTCATATATTTGTTCTGAAGAAAGTTAAACCAAAAACAACAAACACAGAACTGACCAAGATGAAGTCCTGAGCTCATTCATTACACCTACATATCATGCAGTCTAATAATTAGCCAACTTTCACATGTGAATCATGTTACCTTGTATGATGGTAAGGTCTTTGCCAATGACTACAGCGTTACTACAACAGTTAATGGATTTTATAATTCACAGCTTCTGTTGATCATATCTTGAGTTTCCACCTGTAGTTTTAATGGAATTTTTAAAAAAAAAAATATAACCTTGGGCATATTTTGCTGACATATTTTGAAAAAAAAATTGACATGTTTTGAACTCTTGAGTTTGCCAAGATTTAAAATAGCTTTGAGATCTGGTTCAACTCCCAGAGCAAAATTTGGATGAAAATTATACCACAGGCAGTGAAATCCATATGGGACCGTCAGCCAGAATTGGGCCTCCTCTTGGCCAGATTAATCTAAATAATTGCAGTGCCATGAAACAGAAGTCTATTGGAGATTTGCTAACTCAAACTGTCTTGCTCATTTTGGGTCCAGATACAAAGTTATGTTAATTCAGAAGATAAACCCGAATGCCCATGAACGGTTGTTTTTATAGGCTGTTTAAAGAAACAGTTTTGAAATTTTGTCACCTTCCAGTTGTGCCCTTATTGATGGACCTCCATTTAAAACGTAGTCAGTCCAAAATTACTCCAATGTCCAACTGCAATCCCAAGCCAAGATCAAACAATTCTGCTGACAAATGTCATTATTTCTTCAAGGAATGAGTTCCATGGCTAATAAAATCAGCATGCATCAATATAAACAATTATCATGGTTGGTCATACATTTCTATCAACACACACAGGATATAACATTCAGCATTAGCTCCCAACCATTGTTCCATCATGTGCTTGGGGGTCACCAGACAGTCATATGAAACAGCCCTTACAACACATAACAAACCATATAATACACGATTCATAAACTTGCTGAGACAACATAATGAGTGGATCTTTAGGAAATAACACCCACTGAACAATTCAGTAGCTCAATAGTCAGCATGAGACACCATGAGGAAGCTGCTGGGACCCAGGAACACTGGGGTGCTCTACCACTTTTGCCTGCCCTGTGGGCTCCTTCTGACTGGTCCAGCCAGCAGTCAGCAACCAATGACTGGGCAGGCTTGACTATCTTTAACTTTGATGGCAGGGGCACTGGTGATTTCAGGGTTTTTCACCACCATCTCTGGTGGTCAATTAGCAAGTATAGCAACACTCTAGATCAGAATCAGCCTCTATATCACCCTCCCCCATGCTCTATTAGCATCATGTTCTGTTGGCAGGACTATGGGGAAAAGCTGGTTGTCAGTGGCTGCTGGCTTGAAAGTGACGGCTCCCCCCTGCCATCACATCATCTGCAAGACCAGCTACCAATGGAAAAGACAGGTGGACCCACAGGACACCTTGCTAAGGGACCCCTCTAACCTGGCACTGGACCTGAAATGTTCAAGAACTAATTTACAAAGTCTGAGGTGATTTTTTTACAACTGAGTTTGAAGTGTAATGGTGTTTTACAGTCATTTCTTGGACAAGACCTGACAGGTCAGGAACGACCACAGTTGGAGAAGAAGATTCATCATGGCAGTAAAGCCGTTTGTGACCATATATTTTTTAATATGTGGCTTTTAATACATAACAATAAAAAATTTTTCAATCAGTTGCAAATTGGTTATTTGGTGAGTTGAACATTGTTCTTATCTACAGTCTCAATCAGTTTTGAAGATAAGTTCTTGATTCTTCTAACAGAACTGAGACTCATTCGGAGCCTGCCTGTGAAAAATACGTACTTTCTCTATTGCATGTGTTTGTGAAATAGGATAGCGATCTGTTTTCTTACAACAAGACTTCCTTGAAAGTAATACAGTGCTATTAGTAAGAATGATTTTGACATCCACAGAAGATTACACACCAGCAGACATTCTGAGTTCATTAAGCATCTGCTCATGGAAAACATGATAGTACTAATACTTATTCAAAATATGAAACTTGCCTTCTGTGTATTGGTTTCCAATAACATGAGTCTTTTTATTTCTAAAAACCGGAGGTTTAGAAAGGAAGAGCGAGTTCTTTTTATTTCTGTATTTGTACTTTAGGAGATATTTGGATGACTGCAAATTTTTGGTTTCAGACCACCAATAATTATCTTTAAATAGGGAGACCATCCTAAAATGCTGAATGCCATCAAGATTTTGTTTGGCTTACAGCTTTCTATTTACTTTGAAAATATGTTGATGAGCATGGAAAATGAGAAACATCCAGTTGCATGGTTTTTGCAACATGCCTTCACTTATGTTGCTTCAATAAACGCACATTGTAGGCATGAGGAACCACAATAATTCCTGCAGCTTCATTCTTCCCTCTTGGCTTTCACGTCAAAGTTAATTAGCCCCTTAGAAAAACAACTCAAAAGTTATTGTTTTCATACCAGTGGTTCCCAAACTTCTTAGAGGCCCCAGAGGCTGCTGCCTGATTTATAAATGCCAAGGGGTGTGGCTATAATGGTGATTAGGCAGCAGTGTTCCCTCCCCCCAGAAGCAACTTGAAAACCCTTGACGCATATAGCCTAACCTGCCCTGTCAGTTTCACAAACTCACCAAAAATTGGGTCATGGACCCACAGTTTGGGAACCGCTGTTTATACTATTAAAATTTAATTGTAATGTGATCCAACCACATCCAGATATCAACCAAAAATCTTAGGCAAGCAAAAGAAATTGTTCCAGCATCAGAGCTCATTAATAAACCTTTTTCAGTGTGTGTCTTTTACCAGTTGGTTAGGCAATAGATTCGCTCTCAATATAATGTTTATATGGTATATTATTTATACATGCTGCATTTGGCTTTATTCCCCCCAACCACCCAAAGAATCTAAGTACCAATTTCTGGGTGCAATAAATATATATTGTTCATCTTGAAGACAACTTTATGAAATGCAAGAAAGACTAAGGAAATGAGAACCAGGAGCCTTGCCAGTTTCTATGGCTGAGTAACCTCAGATCTGAGTTCACAAGAGATCTAAATAACCAGATTAAAATGGATGACATATTTTAAGATCCAAGTGTAAGGAAAGATACATTTTAGATTTAGAATCATTTATGCCAATTGATATAAAAATCATCTTCAGAGTCGGCTGGAAATTGATACAACTTCAATTCCAGGTGGCAGAACTGGTTTTAAAAGGAGATAAATCAAGAAGAAACAATTTCTCTTTTCCCAACAGTTGAGATATATTAAATCAAGAATTCCATCTTCTCTTGTAGATCTCTTTGGGAATCTGCAACATGTTCCCTATATCAGTTCCCACACTCAGTAATTGACTTACCCCTCACTGCTCCCAAGCCAAAGACCCACAATGCCCCCCCCCCCCAAGCTCTCATACCTACCCAGAGCAACAGAGGCTCGCGCAACTCCAGGACCATCTGGGGAAGTGCTCTAAATCTTCCCTGCAGTCTTAAACAGTACTTCCAGAAAACTGGATGTACTGTTTCCAATTGCATCAGGAGCCTCAGAAGGCTTTCCATGCAGCCCTGGAGTCATGCGAGGCTCCACGCCCAGAGCATCTGACCCACTCCAGGACTGCCGCTGCTCACACCAGTTTGGCTAGAGTATTTTATTATATGTTGTTGAAATCCTTGTAATAAAATACATTAGGCAAACTGGGAATAATTAGGGTGAGCTTCCACTGCCAGTATACTGTTATCACATACACAGCTTGTGTCTTGTTATCCACCGGGGTCCTGTTCCGGAACCCCCAGTGGATAAAAAATTCAGTGGATACCAAATCAGTAGAAAAATAGCTTTAAAGACCAACTTCCAGATCTCTTGCTCCTCCACTGTCACCCCCAGAATGCATTGGTACAACACTATACCACATTCAGCCACTAGATGGGGTGAATAATGAAATCTAATGGAATTATAAGAACATAAGAACATAAGAACAGCCCCACTGGATCAGGCCATCGGCCCATCTAGTCCAGCTTCCCATATCTCACAGCGGCCCACCAAATGCCCCAGGGAGCACACCAGATAACAAGAGACCTCATCCTGGTGCCCTCCCTTGCATCTGGCATTCTGACATAACCCATTTCTAAAATCAGGAGGTTGCGCATACACATCATGGCTTGTACCCCGTAATGGATTTTTCCTCCAGAAACTTGTCCAATCCCCTTTTAAAGGCGTCTAGGCCAGACGCCAGCACCACATCCTGTGGCAAGGAGTTCCACAGACCAACCACACTCTGAGTAAAGAAATATTTTCTTTTATCTGTCCTAACCCGCCCAACACTCAATTTTAGTGGATGTCCCCTGGTTCTGGTATTATGTGAGAGTGTAAAGAGCATCTCCCTATCCACTCTGTCCATCCCCTGCATAATTTTGTATGTCTCAATCATGTCCCCCCTCAGGCGTCTCTTTTCTAGGCTGAAGAGGCCCAAATGCCGTAGCCTTTCCTCATAAGGAAGGTGCCCCAGCCCCATAAACATCTTAGTCGCTCTCTTTTGCACCTTTTCCATTTCCACTATGTCTTTTTTGAGATGCGGCGACCAGAACTGGACACAATACTCCAGGTGTGGACTTACCATTGATTTGTACAACGGCATTATAATATTAGCCGTTTTGTTCTCAATACCCTTCCTAATGATCCCAAGCATAGAATTGGCCTTCTTCACTGCCGCCGCACATTGGGTCAACACTTTCATCGACCTGTCCACCACCACCCCAAGATCTCTCTCCTGATCTGTCACAGACAGCTCAGAACCCATCAGCCTATATCTAAAGTTCTGATTTTTTGCCCCAATGTGCATGACTTCACACTTACTGACATTGAAGCGCATCTGCCAGTTTGCTGCCCATTCTGCCAGTCTGGAGAGATCTTTCTGGAGCTCCTCACAATCACTTCTGGTCTTCACCACTCGGAAAAGTTTGGTGTCGTCTGCAAACTTAGCCACTTCACTGCTCAACCCTGTCTCCAGGTCATTTATGAAGAGGTTGAAAAGCACCGGTCCCAGGACAGATCCTTGGGGCACACTGCTTTTCACCTCTCTCCATTGTGAAAATTGCCCATTGACACCCACTCTCTGCTTCCTGGCCTCCAACCAGTTCATCCATGAGAGGACCTGTCCTCTAATTCCCTGACTGTGGAGTTTTTTCAGTAGCCTTTGGTGAGGGACCGTGTCGAACACCTTCTGAAAGTCCAGATATATAATGTCCACGGGTTCTCCCACATCCACATGCCTGTTGACCTTTTCAAATAATTCTATAAGGTTCGTGAGGCAAGACTTACCCTTACAGAAGCCATGCTGTCTCTCCCTCAGCAAGGCCTGTTCGTCTAAGTGTTTTGAGATCCTATCTTTGATGAGGCATTCCACCATCTTACCCGGTATGGATGTTAGGCTGACTGGCCTATAGTTTCCCGGGTCCCCCCTCTTTCCCTTTTTAAAGATAGGCGTGACATTTGCTATCCTCCAATCTTCTGGCACCGTGGCCGTTTTGAGGGACAAGTTGCATACCTTAGTCAAGAGATCTGCAACTTCATTCTTCAATTCCTTAATAACTCTTGGGTGGTTGCCATCAGGGCCCGGTGACTTATTGATCTTTAATTTATCAATGAGGTCTGAAACATCTTCTCTTTTAACCTCTATCTGACTTAACTCCTCGGTCAGGAGGGGCCATTCGGGCAGCGGTATCTGCCTGAGGTCTTCTGCCGTGAAGACAGATCCAAAGAACTCATTTAATTTCTCTGCCATCTCTAAGTCTCCTTTTATCTCCCCTTTCCCTCCCTCACCATCCAGAGGGCCAACCGCTTCTCTGGCGGGTTTCTGCTTCTAACATATTTGAAGAAGCTTTTATTATTCCCCTTAATGTTGCTGGCCATGCGTTCATCATAGTCTTGCTTGGCCTCCCATATCACCTTCTTACATTTCTTTTGCCAAAGTTTATGTTCCTTTTTATTCTCCTCATTAGGGCAAGACTTCCATTTACGGAAGGAAGCTTCTTTGCCCGTTACAGTCTCTCTAACTTGGCTGGTTAGCCATGCGGGCACCCTCCTGGATTTAGTGGAACCCTTCTTTCTTTGCAGTATACACCTCTGCAGGGCCTCTATTACTGCTGTTTTAAGCAGCCTCCATGCACTCTGGAGAGATTGGACTCTTTTTACCCTCCTTTTCAATCTCCTTCTAACCAGCCTCCTCATTTGAGGGAAGTCCACCCGTCGGAAGTCAAGGGTTTTTGTTAGAAATTTGCCTGGTATTCTTCCCCCAACGTGCATGTCAAAACGGATCGCAGCATGATCACTGTTCCCCAATGGCTCAGTAACGTTTACATCTCTAACCAGGTCCTGCATACCGCACAATATTAAATCCAGAGTCACCTGCCCTCTGGTGGGCTCCGTGACTAGCTGCTCTAAGCCACAGTCATTTAGCATGTCAAGAAATCCGGTTTCCTTATCGTGACCAGAACACAAATTGACCCAGTCAATATAAGGATAATTGAAGTCCCCCATGATTACAACCCTGTCCCTCCTTGTCACCTCTCTGATCTGTTTCCTCATTTCAAGGTCCCCATCCGATTTCTGGTCTGGAGGACGATAGCACGCCCCCAGTATTACATCGCTGCACAAGCCTGGTAATTTAACCCACAGAGATTCTATGGTGGGGTCGGACCCACCTTCAAACTGTACTTTGCTGGAGATTTTATTCACCCCATCTAGTGGATGAATGCAGTATAGCATCTACACCAAAGTATTCTGGTGTGACAATGGAACAAGAAACCAAGAAGTGGGTTTTTTGAGCGATCTTTAACCCTGAGAAGCTTGCAACCAGTGCTGTTTAACAGCACAAAGGTAGGAAATTGGATATGGTGTTTTTGTTCCTTGTTACAAGGCATTTAAAGGTGGACCCCAGCATCAGTAGTGAGTCAAATCAGAGAACACCAAATCAATGGACATCTGTATATGGTTGGCAGAATTAAGGTGCAGACTACATTCAGGCAGTATTGTTCTCAATACAAGTTGTTGCTGAGGAGGAAGAGAAGGGGCAGCAGAGAAGGACTGCTGTGTTCATGTCTTCCTTCAAACTCCTTAGAGAAACATGGTTTGTTGCTTCTGGAAACTGGAAGCTAGCCAGTTATTGTCAACCCTATTCATCTCACACTGTCAAGATGCTAAAATTCTCAAGGCACAGCATCAGTTTTTCTTTTTTTGACAATTGACAAGGCACACCGTGTTGCTAGCAGGGGTTTCACATCCCCCAATGGCCCAATTAATAATTGATGCTCCTCAAACTTCTGCAGCATGCCTGTGGACTGCAGCACACCAGCAGGTTGCAGTACAGTGACTGAAAACTGCGACAATGATGAACGATACATTTTAAATACTTTGTCTTATTGGGCTTCCCCTGCATTTTCACTACGTGAAAAGTGACACCTTTACACTTAGTTCCACTTTAGTGCTGTTCAGACAGCAAACGGTATTACAGTATTTGGGGGGGGGGGAGCTATTCCTAGACATATCCTGAAAGGGAGCTAGCGCTTCATTAATTCTCTATGATAAAGAGGAAAAAATTATTCCATTTCCATGAAATGAGCCTGCTTGTACTTTGCACAAACAAGCAACCATAGAGGAAAGTCAGACCAAACCTGTAACTATGATGATGACTCACTCCTGCAAGCAATTATAGCTACAGTGGGCCTATAATACAGTCTGCTCTGCAGGGTGCGTACTAAGTCACATTCTCTCACAATGAGGCCCAAGTTGTGTTTTTTTTTTAAAAAAAAATCTTCACTTTCCTTTTATAGTATATTTCTTCATTACATTTATATCTGCCTTTCTGCCATGGAAAGCCTTTTGTTCCTATTTAGTGAACAGTTGTGTTTCTATTACTGTCCACTCAGAGCTCTTCCAGCTACCAGAGCACTGCTGTTCCATTTCTTTCAAAGAAGAAGCCACTTATGTAAATCCCTAAGCACATGAAGAGCTGCCCCTTCCATTTAAATGGTTGAGAAAACCTGCAAGTACAAACACTCTGTCATTTCCTCCACTCTAAGTAGCGAACGAGCCTGATTCAGAGGAGACAGAACCAGCACTAAACCCAGTCTTAGGACTGAATCTGCAGAAACCTGAGAGCAGAAGCCCAGAAACATCTCTCTCAGAGCCTGAGCCACTTGAAGAATCAGCCTGCCACGCCAGGAACCTCATGCTCACCTATGCCTGCACAACAGTGCCAGAAACAGGCTAGGTAGGACCTGATAAAGAAAAAGAGGAGTGCAAGACCCCTTGCAAGAAGCTGGCTACTTTAAGGACACCCCTCTTTGAGGTATTGAAGGCCTCAGAATACCACTGACATTTTTCAGACCAACTTGTTCCCTTGGACATATCCATGATGCTGTAACTGCAACCTGCCCTGCTCATCTACACCTTCTTAGGTGGTTCCACAGATAACACTGTGTGTTTATCACTCTATCTGCAGGGCTCAGGACTGAGACATGCACCCACAATACACACCAACTGTGATCATGTCCAAGTGATCAGAAGTTACACATTTTCATCCCAATCCTGATCTTTCCTTTTTCTACTCACGTTAACCATTTTCCTATTTTCTACTTACATCACTAATACTGCAGACTGAAAAAGTAGTCAGTGCACACCTGCATAAAAGCAACATCGGTCATTGGCAGGTATTCTGTTTGTCACAAAACCATTCACATACGCTGTTGTGCATCATGTTATTTATGTAGTATATGAACCCTAGAAGAAGCTTGGACACATTTCCTTCTGTCCCACTATAATGACCACAAAAACACTTCTAATTTTACTTTCAAATACAGTGCATAAGGAACTTGCTTACACTGAATTAGGGCAACGGTTCATTTGTCCCTCCTTTCCACAAGAAGAGATCTGTTCAGGTTTCTCCAATGGAGATGGCATGCATATCATATCTGGGGCTTCATGAATGCAGAAAATTAACATTACCTTTGAGCTATGACTCCCTCCACTGAAACTGAAATTGGAATGTCTGTTCCACAGGCAAGCATCTAAACTACAAACTATTTTCCCATAATGTTTACTTCTATAGATAAGTGGGTGGTGTCACTAGAACAATATCGCCTCATTTACCATTACCACGACAAATGCACAACATCTGAGTGCAGTGTAATTGCATTCCTTAATAATCTAAACATAAACAAGTATTCAATAGCGTGGCTTCTTGGACAATGTATTTTAAAGTGCCAAATTAAAAATTTCCATGCTAGAGGCTAATTGTCTTATTTCTTTGATTGCACTTCAGTCGCTGTGTTAATCATGTTTACATTCTTTAGAACACAAAAATACATCAGCTTGAGTTTCAAAGTAACTGTTCTGAAAAGCTGTTCAGATTTTCATTCTTATTATGGAAACATCCTATGTCACTCTCAGCTAGCCAAGCGCCTTGTGTGAAAGAGACTTTTGTCTCCATTAGACACATTTTCCAGGTTAGGTAAAAGGAACAATAAATGAATCAGAAGCAAACAAGCCTGCAAAGAATTCCTTGAGGATTTATAAACAGAATGCACAGCAAGAAAGCACACAAAGAAGGTGCCAGATGTAAACACTCTGAAGCTTTCCATGCTGTGATGCCATCAGGGACAGAGTTGATCTTTGCAAAAGTTGCAAAGGGCACACAGTGTTTGTTAAATGTGTATGGTCGGCCCTGTCACGTCAGTTCAGATTTAGATTTAGACCAAGTCACATAATGGTTCAACCAAACTCTGAAGACAGGGCATTCATACATGCTATTTTAAATTAACACAGGGCCAATGTAGACACAGCAAGGCCTTTCTTCTATTAGAAATAAGCACCTGCAATCTCAAGCTTGAAGTCTCCAATACTACAATGATCTTAACCATCATTATGAGCAACTATTCAGCTACAATCTGAACCACATTAAACCAGGTTTCTTTTTAACCAGGGCTTGCTAACCAGTTTAAAACCAGGTTGAAATCATGGTTAAGATGCCACACTAACTAGGCATTAAGCATGGCCAGTGGACAAGCTGTGTTATCTCTGTACTGGACCTTGGATGGTTCCTACCACTGTCTTACCTTAAAGAACACATTTTCACTTGTCTGCCCCCTTCCCTGGAATTATTTCCAACTTCTACATGGCATTAAGGAGTACATTTGCAGATGGGGGATAACTGCAACATACTCTTCTCCCCCCCCCCCACACACACACATTTTGATGGAGTACAAAGAAATGTAGCTACCACCACTTTATCTGGTGCCCCTAGTAGGGATCAATGATAGCACAGGGTGAGATTTCATATATTCTAGTCGAGGGGTGCCCAAATCCCAGCCCGGGGGCCACTTGCGGCGCTCAGGGACTCCCAATCCGGCCCACGGGGAATCCCCAGTCTCCAATGAGCCCCTGGCCCTCCGGAGACTTGCTGGTGCCCACGCTGGCCTGACACAACTACTCTCAGTGTGAGGGAAACTGTTTGACCTCTCGCGTGAACTGTGGGTCAAGGGATCCTTCCACTGCTTGCTGTTATCATGTCTGTGATGCAGCAGTGGTAGCGAAGGAAAGGCCGGTCTTGCTTTGAGCAAGCCCTTTTATAGATCTTGAGCTGTTGCAAGACCTTCATTCATTCATATGTTCCATCTCTGATAGATTCATTTATGTAAATTTATTCAGATTTGAAATGTAAATTAATTATTTTTTTCCCCAGCCCCCAACACAGTGTCAGAGAGGTGATATGGCCCTCCTGCCAAAAAGTTTGGACACCCTGTTCTAGTCTATCATGTGGCAGTTATAATATGGAAAACAATGTATCTAGCCACTGAAATAAATTGCAAACAGGTTTGAACAGAAATCACTATACTGCTGAAAATCCTACTGTGAATATGAAAGTCTTCAGCTAAAAGACATGGCAAATCAAACAGCTAACCTTTTGAACTCACCTACTTCTTTAATTTCCAAGCCTATACTAGTTATATAACAAGAAAACACTGAAAACAACCTCTTATCAGAATGTTAAACATGTCCCAATTAACCATTTAAAAACAGCAGCAGCAAAATGCCTCGGCTATTAGGCTAATTTGACAAATTAACTATGAAATATCTGTGCCCCCTTCAATAAGCTTATCTTTAAGCATTACCCAACGTACATCACCCACAAAGTTAACCCATATCTGCCCAGCCCACAGATGTACACATTTGATCCCTATTGAGTATATGCAACATTGGGCAGAAAAGACTTAAGTAGGATATTCCTTTCATCTCCAACTCTATGGCCCAGGAGGACCACCTAGAACACAAGACAGCCAGAATTATTTATTATTCTGCAAGAAATTAATTTTCTCTTTAATGCAGTACAATTTTTACCCTAAGCAACTGAGCCTACATGCCTTAGGGCCCAATCCTATCGAGGCTGGCCTTCAGAAGGCAAAGACACTGACTCAGCTGCTGCTACATCCAATGGGCCTATCATGGACCAAGCCGGTTGGGAGACATAAGTAATGAAAATTTTTACTTACCTCCTCAGCCGCTCCCCGATTCCTAATGGGCCTACTGAGATCTACATTAGCTATTTTGCTGGCATAACTTTGTTAGGCAAAAGGGGTTTGTTGGGCTTGGAGAGGGGCATAGAATCCTAGAAGCACCACTGCCACTGAGACCTGCCCCAACTCGCCCATGATCCTCCCCCACCTTAACTGTGCCCAAGAACGGTCTGCAGCACACTGCTAATGGCATGGGGCTTACCAAATGCTACACCATCAGAGCAGATGTAGTGATGGTGGCCCACAAGATCTGCCAGTATATCATGCAGATAGGATGGAATTGCCAATGAACTGAGCGATAGGCCTAGTAGCTCACAAGTACATGTATGTTCTCGCACTCTAGCTTATCAGGAAGCAAATTCTCATCAGCATCTATGAGCTTTATTTCCAGTTTTTGGTTCCAGGTCTTTCATCACGTGCAAAAGGTACAATCTGGATACAAAAAGGCAAATCCCCTTCAATGACATGGACAGGAAGTTTCACCAGGTTGCAAAATTCTCCTCAGCTAACAGTCTAGAGAGCATAGATTGTTCCAGTGACACTCTAGAGGTCAATTACTCAACATGGCATATGTTAAATTATTATTTTGAATATCTACAGAGAGTTTAACATATGTATCACATTGAACAGAGCATAAGATGAACAGAAATATTGTATCTGGCTCACAGGAGGGAGAAAAAAGCACTCTCAAAATTACCTTTCTACCACATCCTCTCCATTCCAGCACGTTGAGCTGTCTTTCATTACCAGATCCCCATCACAAAGTCGTTCTGTTAAAGATGCATAAAGAGTTCTGGATCGTTTCATGTAGTTGATGAACTCTCTAGAAATTAGAAAGACCAACTTTAGCCATTAGACCAACATTAGCACACTGACATTCTAACATGCTTTTGAGTCTTAATAATGTAAAAAATCATGTTGATATGCCTGCTCTTGGCTAGCTCTGTTGATAAGCAGGCTAGTATGCCAAGGGTCAAACCACACATTTAATTCACATGTATGTAGATTAAAATATTTGCTTCTTGTAATGAAAAGTAACTTAAGGAGGAAGTGATTTTTCAACAGAGAAATGGCTGGGGAGAGGGTGATTAATCCAATCCAATCAATCCAATAACTTTTATTGGCATACAGATTAATCCTCCTAACACTTTTCTGTTGAAGCTCTCACTCTTCCAAGTGAGACTTTGCCCCAACACGGGATTCCAACTGTATGTTTACCATTGCAGAACAGATCTGGAATCTTGGATGCAGGGGGACACACCTGCAGAGGAGGGGTTGTAGTAGAAAAGGATTGAGTGAGGGGGAGTGAAGGGGATAAGAAACTTTTGCATAAAGTTAATAAACTTTTGCCTGCAGTGGTGAAATGAATGCCTTCCAAAATGTGAAAACATGCAAGTAGTGCATTATTCAATGTTTTATGAACACCGTAACCTATGTGACTTTTGTCTAAACAATGTGTGTAGGATCATGATATCTGAGCTTAGTTTTGAATATAAGTTTTTCCTCCTGTTAACAAAGAATTGCTTTGATTTTTAAGAAAAGCAGTCTAAAATACAATAAAACAAACACAGCCAGAATTTCAACTGCTGGGGACAGATGTGAATCAGCTTTTTTTTTAAAACCAGAGTAGATGAAGCTACTTAAATCTAATTTAAGAAGTTAATTCTTAATTCATAACTGTACCAATGGGTCAACTCAGGTGTCAGCCAGTAACATTCCCTATCCCCTCCAATGTGGCATTACAAAAGCATTTTCATTGTTCAAACTTGATCTGGAGAACAAAGACCTAAAACTATCAAATGGCAATTCTTGATTTCAAAGGACATTATTCTATTCAGGAACCAACCTGGAGATATAATCCAAACTCTACTCTTAGAACATCACACTTTTAGCACCGGAACCCACTTTTTAGAATGGGAATCTGTCAAGACCCACTGGAAGTTATGTCATGACCAGAAGTGACATAATCAAGCAGAAAATTTTTTAACAATCCTAGGTTGCAATCCTACCCACACTTTCCCAGGTCTCTTCTGACTTTCAGATGGCAGGCTGGCAGAGGAGAACTTTTAGCAGTAAATAGGATGAATGATGGGATAACATATAATAGATCCTTATATTAATATAATTCTTGCTGACACAAATGCTAACTTCACAGTGAATTTTGAAGAGTAATATGCTACTTCTAAGAACCAAAGAAAAAGCAATGGATAGTCTGAAAAAATATGCTGAAATTTTCATATCTAGTAATTACCAGCTATCTATAATTATATTAAGGAGATCATCTTCTCCTTAATGTGGATTGAATGGCATGCACCTTATTTTAAGATCACAATTTAGCAAAAAGAAGTTCCACTGTATATTTTTTTTTTCTGTTAATATAAATTCTTCCAGACCATTACATTTGAATTAAAAAATTCATTAAAAAAAAAAATCTCTTATGGCAACTATGAATACATCAGTGTATTCTCCAAAAAGGAATAAAGCGCCTGAATGTTGGTGAGTTCACTTGAAAAAATGGAGAGAGAAAGCATGTCAGCTTCTTTTCATTCTTACCGAGACATTTTTTTCAAACTTCTGGATTTGTCATTCTTTGAAGCTTTCAGAGGCAGAGAACTGGAATGGGTCGGGGAGAACAGTCAGAAGAGGGGGAAGGGAGAGGAACAGGAATTCAGGCACATGAAGGAAGAAATGAGAAACAAAAAGTAATAAATTATTTGAAAGAAAAGATAATCAAGAACATGCACAGGAGTACACCAGAAAAGAACAAATGTAATTAAAATATACTTTGACGTACAGATGCAAAAATAAGGGGACAGTCCATTCAAAGTTAACTGTGGCCAGATCATGGTTTCTATACTAAAAGAAATTTACCTGAAATAAAATAAATAACACTATTACAGAACGAATCTTTAAAATGCAGAAAATCTACTCAATTTATATGTCATACCCAAATGTCATATAAAGAAGAGTTACTGTGCACGTGTGAAAGCAAAGTGGGACAAATGATTTGTGGATGAAAAGCATACATGAAAGTATTGTAGATGGAAAAACATTAATTTTTTGGGGGGTGGGGAATTCGATAAAGCGCTAGCTATTTTTCCAAGGGGTGAGGGGCCACAAAGGTGCACTACCACCTTAAGTGCATTGGTTAAATACACAAGTAAATATCTGTACCTGTTTTAGTCTAGCTAGAAGAACAGCAAATAAAAAGACTTCATTTGAATTAGAAGAAGCTTCCAAAAACACTCAGCTCATAGCGTTTATTTTAAAGAAAACGACTCCCTGGAGTCCATGTAGGAAAAGCCATGAAATGTAGATGCTTATAATGGCTCAGAGGATCTCTTTATAGTGTTTTTGAGTTGGAGATTTGTTTTCATTTTTAAAGAGCTATAGGTAAAAAAAAAAGTGAAATCCCAAAGTTGCATTACCTCAGTTGTTCCCTTCTCCAATTAAAGTCAAAGCATTACATTTTTAAAGCAGAAAGTATTTCCAGTCTGTACTTAGTGGCAGGATATATGAAAATGGAGCTCAGACTTCACAGCCAAGTGCCTTGTATTGCCAAACATCCTGAGCTAGGCCTGAACAATGCTTCTCTGCAAGAAGAACCCCTATATTTACTGATTCAGATGTAGACTCTTAGGAGTAACTCTACAGCTACTTTGCTCTTGCAGTCGCAGATTTTGGAGATTTTCAATCTCAAATTGAAACTCCCAAGTAACAAAAATGGAGATTTTCCCAAAGTCTGTTAAATCTATCAATTACTGTACATGGTGAGGAAAAAAGGGAAAGGAATATCTCTTAGATAGTTGTAGACCACTATATATGTACATGCAGAGTTAAGAGTAACCAAAAGAGCATGCAGTTTTTATGCAAGTTTCAGTCATGCTAGGGTGGTCCCCAAAGAGATGGGTTTCACAGAGTTAAAAAACGTGTGGAAAGGGGTAAAATATGAAAAAGAAAGTCTATTTGAATAGACAGGGGAAAGAGGAAAAGCAAACTCACATCAAGAGATATGCTTACCAAAATGGAATTTATTGTATTACAATCTTGGAAGGTGGTAGAAAAGCAACCTTATCTCAACATTTTATTCTTTATCAATCTAGAGTTCATCAGCCACTCACTCATTTGAACTGTCCACAGACTGACTTGGGCTACCCTTCTCAATATTTTCAGCCGGAGCTGTTCAGCCTCTTTGTGAGTCAGCCTTCAAACCTGCAGTTGATTTTTATGGACAGTTCCCTGTATCAGCACTGAACTCACAGTAGTCATTAGTGGATTTTGTATTACAGGATATGTCACTTGCTGAGATAAAGTACCACTGATGTCATTGAGTTAAGTCAGGCATATGGACTTAAGTAGACTGTACTGTAGTTTCGCACCTACTTTTCTATCTGAACTCCATACTGGTTCAGACAGGTCTGCTTCAGACCTCAAACCAACTACTGCTGCACAAGTGGCTTTAATGTGGGACAGCGTTGTTTTTCTTTCAGTCACGCTTCTGGCTGCCTGAGAACCAGAGGTGGAATACGAATATAGGACACATGGTACACAGTACACTGTGAGTCCATATTAAGAAGTATGGGTTTTCTTATAGCTAAATGAATTTGCTCTGGGAACCCAAAGCAGGTATCAAACTATCTCTGTTTATCTTCCTGTGGCCTGAATTCAGGACCACCTGGTTCTCACTCAACAGGTGCTACAAGGGCAATGTAAGCATGCCAGTGCAGGATCCATGGCACCCAAAACAGTGGATGTGCAGGAGAGGCAACCCTGCTATAATTATCTGCCTAGGGCGTGAAAGGAATGGGGCATAAGAAGATTCTTTTTGCACACCAGGTGCCATATTTATGTGTGGCCTCACACATGTGCAATGCAGACAAAATAAGTCTATTGTAAGACTGAGAGCAAGGAATGAGCAAATATCTGAAGACAACTTTTATCAACCCACCAACTCTGAGCAGGAGTCTGAACTCACAGGTCATTAGTGAATGTGTACATAATGGAATGGGACACTGGAATACACAACTTGATATCAGAAGTATTGGATAGTTAAAAGCTGGAAATGACTGTAAGATATTCTAGTTCAAATTGATGAAGAAATATGGCTGCATAAAGGTTACCTCCTTTTATTGTTTAGAGTAGTGGAGTGCGCCATTGTGAGAGATGGTGTTTCAACTATTTCCTTGACTTGCACTATGTTGTCTGGTAAAGGTTTCAGTTCTCTTTCCTCAGGCTGTCCGCACACTTTATCTACCTGCAACAAGAAAGGAAGGAGAGAAAAAAAGACCACACAGTAAGACCTCATTTCCAGGGAAAACTTAGAATGGTTTCACAGAAACTCCAGGTATGTAGAATCTACACGAGGAAGAGCATGGAAGAGAAGAGAAGTGAATGCCTCCCCCATATTATATTTAGAATTTTTTGTGCAACTGTATGCCTAAACAGTAGGTCCCTGTGAATCATGCATTACAAAAATGGAGGAAACGTATATGGACAGTGCAGATCTACGAAATGGTCTTGCCTCGAATTCTATGTGCACTTTTCGTTTCATCAGGGACGAAATGTGGGTTATATTTGTATTTAACAAATTAAGTCAAAATGAGTGCGGTGAGTGTGGTCATCAAATCACATGACAAATTCTGTGTATTGTGTAGGGTGAACATGAGCCCCATTCCCACACCCCTCCATATTTAGAATCGACATACTGAACCACTGCCCAGAGTTGGCCTAAAGAGATGACATGGTAAGGACTGCATTCATATTTCCACTACAACAAGAAATTCTGCTGAAACTAAAAGAAATTCTAAAACTAAATAAGCTATTGAAATGGAAACTCAGCAAACAATGTTTTAATTATGTGACTTGGCATCATGCAATTTACACATTCATAACCTTGGACTCAGAGGTAGCAACAATGAGAAAAAATGTTTTGTAAACATGTGAAAAGGTTTGTAAACATGTTGTTTACAGGGACTCATGTTGTTTACAGCCCTCAAGGACTCCCAATCCAGCCTATGGGGAATCCCCAGTCTCCAATGAGCCCCTGGCCCTCCAGAGACTTGCTGGAGCCCATGCTGGCCTGACACAACTGCTCTCAGTGTGAGGGAAACTGTTTGACCTGTGGGACAAGGGATCCTTCCACTGCTTGCTGTTATCACGTCTGTGATGCAGCAGTGGTAGCGAAGGAAAGGCCGGTCTTGCTTTGAGCAAGGCCTTTTATAGGTCTTGAGCTGTTGCAAGACCTTCATTCATTCATATAAGTTCCATCTCTAATATATTCATTTATGTAAATTTATTCAGATTTGAAATGTAAATTAATTATTTTTTCCCCAACTGCTTGAAGTTCTTTCAGTTGGGAAACATATGGGCTGTGTGTGGAAAACTGTGTGTGGTGTTGTGGGAAAATTACAAAAATGGGGAAAGGGGGAATAAGGATATTTGGGAAGATCGGAGTATCCTAGGAACCTATCATTCCCATCAGAGCCATGGAATCCAGCACAAGTGTACACTGGCCACATACAATAAGGAGGAGAGATACCAGTAAATAAATTAAAAATTTAAAACAGAGTTAAGCAAAATGCACACACAAATTTAAGAAAATAAAAAACCTGCATGCAGCTGAAACTCAAATTATTATATTGGACAATATAATTAGGTATCAAAATTCCACTTTGTCTTGCTTTGAGATTTGAATTTACTGAAACACACAGCAATAATTGACCCTAACTATTTCCATTTACAGCAAGCCCTTGTATCTGCAGGAAATCCATTCCTGGATCCCCTGAGGATACCCAAATCCACAGATGCTGGAATCTGCAGGGAAGGGGAAGGGACTGGGTTGCAGCGCTGCAATTGCTCGCATTAGGGCTGCACCCTGCCCTCCAGAGGCTGTGCCAGCCCTGTGGCCCACTCCATGAGCCTCCCCGCCTCCTCAAAAGGCTTACAGGGTGCAATCAGAAGGCAATTCCAGTCATGTCTAGGAGTGCTGTGAGGCACAAGACCAACCGCGGTGCACGACATGGGTCTCCAAACACCTCAGAGGGCCTCCAGGACACAAACAGAAGCCACTCACAGTGCCTATCCTCGACTTCTGGTCATGACTGGGAGGTGTTCTGAGGCACAGAGAGGCCTGTGGAGTGGGCTGTGGTTCTAACCACACCTCGGAATAACTCCTGAACATGACCTAAAGTCACTGACAGGAACTGGAAATGGCTTCCAGTCTTGTCCTGGAGGCCTTCTGAGGTGCAGGGAGGTCCGTGGAGTGGGCCACAGGTCTCCCTGCACCTCACAGCACCTACCAGACACATCCATAATTGGCTTCTGGTAGTGTCCTGGAGACCCTCTGAGGTGTGGGCTTAGCTATGGTGAATTATGGAATCTGAGGATGTTGAGCCCACGGATACCGAGGACCCACTGTATTACATCTAACCAACTATAACTTTCACAATGAACAATAAGAAGGTTGATACAGAGAAGGCATGGAAAGTATTCTATTGTTTTCCAAAAATAAAGAATCAAAGCTACCTAAGATCTCCCAAATACGCATTTGTTTATTTATTTAAGAAGCCGTGCCTCTCCTTTCCATCTACCAGACATGCAAAGCAGCTAACAACTTTTCTATCATTAAAGAATTAAAACCAGAAGCTTGATAATAAAATAAAGTGGCAGCTGATAAGAAGTGTGGGAACTGAAAGCGACATGCACAGTACTTGAAGGGCTCGTAACTACCTTTGATGTGTTCACCACAGATGCACTAGTGGTGAAAGGCAGAACCGAAGCTTCTGAAGGAAGGCTACAGCTGCAATTCCTATCAAGAGATTCTCCTTTAAGATGCCGTATCTTCTTGATGGCTATTTTGTTTTCCACACCAAGAACGACTGTATTTGATCATTCTAAAAGCGCATCCTAACAATCTCACTGGTGCTTGTCGATTTTTCTTAACTGCCACCTCACACACATGAAATCTCGTCTGACTTGCACCACTCACCCTTGGCAATTGCTACAAATAATCATCATTCCAAGGGCTTAGCCCAAAAAAAGAAGACGAAAATCTCACTTGAAGTGCTTTGAATTCTCACAGCTTGAGGGAGCTGAAAAAATTCAGGTCATATTTAATACATCTAATGTAATCAAACAAAGAGGGAACATGTCATGCCCTTCTAAGCTTAGAAACCTCTCATCTCCCTAAAGAAGCAGACCTTTTCCCCTCTGTGCAGAGTCTTCTCTGGTTCCTCTAAAGAAAAGCTTTGAAACCTTGAAAACAAAACAGAAGATTGGCAAGAAATTGAGTTGCGCTCACACATGGCTTTAAAGTTTGTTTGCCCTCATTTTGGCAGGTCTCTATCTGCAGTTGAACCGAAGGATGTATCTAGAGAGTCTTTAGAATCCTAATTCTTCATGAGGCTTGCACCCATTAAAAGAGATTTGTTCACAGAAAGGTGGGGTGCCAAACTGCACATTCCTGATCTGAGTTACAGGAAACTGCTCCATTGGGGCAACTCGAGACCCTCAACAGGAGACTGAGCTTGGGAAAGGTAGGCTCATTTGCAAAAATGAATCACAGTTGCCAGAAATCTCAGGCTCTTCCAGGGCAGCAAGTCTATTAAACACCATGCCTTGGGAGATCAGGCAAAGCTGATCCAGCTCTGTGTTCCATGGCTGGCTGGCTGAAAACATTGGGGGGGGGGCAGGCTTTTCATCTCCTGGGGAGTTAAGCTGCCATCTCACTCCCAGAAATGCATTTGTTTTGTGCCTCGGCAGTGAATGTTTGCATTCTGAGATTTGATCACACTGAACATCATGTAATAGGGACAGAAAAACAGGACGTTTTAAAAAGCAAATAAATGGTGGTCAATCACTTACAGGAAGGCTAAGTAGCAAGTTAAAGAGCTCTGGTTTGAATTTTGAGGCTATTTGACTACAGGTGTGCCACTGTAACGTCAAATGAAAAACACAAAATATTAAAGATGACCATTTGAAGGGAAGGCTATTTTTCAAACATTCTTCTGCAGAGAAATTGATACATCTTGTGGAAGGGGAATGCCGCAGCAGTGGTCTCTATGCCAACCTATACGTATTCATTTCAATGTCTGAAATAAATGTGCATAAGTTGGTGCAGAGCCTGCAGGATCACATCCGTGCATTTGTTTCATCAGAAAATGCACTTCTATGCATTTGTTCCAGGAATAACTGAAAAAGGCTGATCAATTTTCATCTGTCACTCAACATCTCCAAAAAGACACACCTCTACTGAGGTTTTGACAATCAGAAAACATATTGAACTTTACATTGACTAACAATCAATTGTTAGAATTACAATCAATTGTAAAACCTAAACCCAAGAATTTAACAACCAGATCTACCTCTATCTGGAAGAATCTGATACGAATCTAATATCCATCCCAATATTGACAAATGTGGCATGCAGCCATTGTCACATGCTGGCCAGTCTTGCCCAGCCCTCCCATGTCACACAAAACAGAAGTGCAAACATTACAGTACCTGAATGGTGCTCCGTTTGGGGAGGGGGTGAGACTTGGCAGACACTCTGCATTAATTCTGCTGGTTACCTCAGTCTCAAGAATTCTGATCCCTCCCCATCTCTCCCTGTGGATAGTCTGAGACTGGGTCTGAGCTGGGTAGCAATTTTTTGCTGCTAGACTGATTGGCTTTGGTAGCTTTCACCTGCCCGAGATTGTTCTTTGGTGGGTTGGCTTTTTGATAAGTACTTCACTTTGTAATATTCTTTATATTTCTCATTCGTCACTTTAGGCAGGTGTTGTGTGGGCACTGGAGTTAGAAGTTGGTCAGCATGCACCCTGAGGTAAGCAAGGTCAGTGGGTAAACCAGTACCGCTTCTCAGCTGTTTTCCAGCTTGAGCCTTCGACTGTGAAAAGCTCACGCTGTCCTTAGATGGATTGAATCAGGGTGGTCTTGCCTAGTAAACTGGAGAATATAGGTCTATCGCTGTTTTCCTCTGGAAGATGCCTGAACATGGGAGGCAAAGATAGTTTTCTCCCTGTTGCAGTTGTATGAATTATTAATAACATGATCTAGTTTAAATTCAAGCCTCTGTTTTGCATGCAGAGGCCATGTGTGTCTGCCTGCAGCCTCTGCCGGAGCAAAAAGGTCAAAAAAGCACAACTTTTGGCTTCCCAAGAGAAACTGGATGTGACTTTTTTTGCCCATATAAGGCATTCTGAGGCCCAGGGTAGGCCTTATAAAGGCAAAAAAGTCACATCTGGTTTCCCTCAGGAAACTGGAAGTTGCACTTTTTTTGCCTTTTTGACCATTCTGAAGCCTGCAAAGGACGTGGGCAGATGCGCATGGCTTCTGCAGGCTTCAGAAAGCCCTCCAGGGGTGAGGGCTTAGTCACCCGAAACAAAAAATTTCATTATCCACAGTTTTCAGTAACTGGGGGGGGGGGGAGGGCCGGGAACTAATCCCCTGTGGATACTGAGGGCCCACCTGTAGTACATCACAGGAAATTGTTTTTAGGGGTCAAACCAGCCGTTTGCGGAGGTGAAATGAATTTGAAATTCTTGCAGGGAATATCAAATTTGTACTGATGTCACATCAATGTGGTGAAGATAGGTCATATGTCCAGAAATTGCTAAAAAGGTCAACTGCCGGAACAAGGATACCCTTAAGATCAAGTACTAATCGTTTTTGACTGTCAAGCTCCTACCTTGTTAGTGGCATTTGTCTTTCAATATTGACAATCAGCAAAGGTTACGCCTGTGGGTATAATTACCACAGATCAGTAAATATAAGGAAAATCTATTGGGAATCAATCCAGTAAATCCTTTTAAAAGCTCTCAGAAATATTAGGCAACCCTTTAGAAAGCTAACGTAAGGAGAAGTCAATTTGAAAGATTTCCATTTAAATTTAATTCCCATTTTATCATTTTGGAAATTAATTACATTAGACCAGAGACATACTGGAACCTCAGGTTCTTTTTACACTCAGTTGAAATGAAAGTGATTATCGAGGTATGAGTGACGTTTTTATCACATCCTCTTGCAAAGCACATATAAAGGAACACAAGAAACAATATTTAAAATTCACTCTCAAAACCTAATAAAGACTAATGAACATGACTTGTGTAATGTATATGCCAATTTTCAATAATACTTTCAAAAAAAATCCACAGGCTAAGCTGATGCATGTTCTCTTGGTAAGAAGCCCCAGTGGTCCATACATGGCTTACTTCCAAGGAGGTCTGCATATTATCGTGACTACTGCAACTGCCTTACTCATGTTCTTTCACAAAAAAAGAAGAAATTTCCTAGTTTCTAACTTTCCTAGTAATTACTAAAATGTTGATTATTAATTTTAAAGAGCCACTGAGTTCTTGACATAATTCATTTATGCTAAATACCAACATTTTAAAGGCCACAACTGACATCATAATCTTCTAAAATTCCAGCATCATCCACCTCGCCTCATATCTCAATTCACACATTACTTGTTTATATAACTGCCACTAGCCCTTGATTTGAGCATTTTAAAACCCGCTATCCTGTATCACTTTGTTATCCTGAATGAGAAGTTACCAAGAAAGAATTGCCTTGCATTAGCTCCCCTCTATGGATGGATACTGTATCCATGTGATAAAGCCATGAGATATGACACCAGAGGTATGCTTTGTCTTTCACACAACAGATCTTTATCACACATTGAGCATGGTCATGCAAATCAAGCTCCAAGCTGGAATTGTACATATGGTCATCACTTGATTATCAATTGATTACTATCGGATTACTATTCCAATACCAAGGGAGGGTTTGAACATCTGCAACAGCACTACAGATCACCCAGCACAAGGTGATATTGTCTATTGACATCTCAAAAAATATTTTCCAGCAGAGGTTTGTTACACGTTCAACCAGAAACCAACTAGCCGTACAACAAAATACTTTCAATTTGTCCAGAACAGTTAGATGTGAAGTTATACATCTGCACTGGAATTGTAAACTGGTTGTGTATTCACAGTCCATCCTACTTAACAAGATTTTGTTGCCACACTGCCTCTTCATGTCTCTGCAATGAGGGACAAACGCACAAGATCAACTTCAAAGGCAGCTATCAAACAAAAATTTTTTCATTTGTTTCCTGCAAATGGTTCCTTCCTACCTCTGCCAATTTCAAGAGTTGAATATCCAAGTTAAGATGCCTCTGAGACAGCCTCAGGATAATGGACCACAGTTATAATAAATAATCATGTTTTGCCTCAGCTCATTTCCACTTCAAATTTACTTTTGATCACACAAGTCCATTTCTGGTTGCTCTACCAAACTGTTATCTTGGCATAGCTGTTAGTATTCAGTCTGCATTTTTGCGAGCCATTTCACTTATTCAGTGTAGAAATATCTGAGACACATTAAGCTTATTTATGTACACATCAGGTGCTCAGTTGAGGACATAAGGCATTCGATAATTCTGTGTATGTTTGGAGTGGTTTTTTGTTGTTGTTTTTTTTACACTGAAACATCTTATTGATTTGACCCAGAGGTCAACATTTGGAAAGCAAGATAGGCAACATCTATTTTTTCCCTCCAAGGAATTGGAAGACATAGTAATCAACCTGAAAGTTGGCAATCTTATCCTCAAAGCAGCCATTGCACCATGAGATGCCATATCCATTAGACTGCTAATTTCCCTCTTTCATATATGAGAGTATATCAGCCTATATCCTGGGAAATATCCATAAATACACAGTAAACGTAGCTTTCCTTCTGAAAAAATAACTAGGTTTCTGAATGTTAAGAGAACCCCTTCTCCCCATCTTTCACACATCTTCCTTCAGCAGAGTAGCAACATCATGGCTGTGAGACACAGAAGTAATTAGCAGTGACATTATGACATCACTGCCAATCACTTCCTCTTTGCAAGCTTCTGAGCAGTGGTAATTTTACTTCTCTCCAACAGAGAGAAGCTAAAACACTACCCTCCAAAGGAAAAGCCTTCCTCCTTCTTCCTCAAGCTGCTGTGAGAAGACAAGTCCAGCTGGTGCACTTCCATTTCCCTCTCTATGGGTTCAGTGAATGAAACATTAACTTCCAAATTCTCCTCATGAAGTTATCCTATAGCAAATCTGAACATCAGCTCATTTTGGTCAATAGTGTTCATGCCAAGCAGCATAGCTCTCCAAAATTTCAGGTGGGGGTCTTTCCTCATCTTGTTTGGATTTGCCAGGGCATTCTGAATGCTCAGCAATTGAGCTACAGTCTCTCCCAATGTGACCACTCTGAACAGTCTTGAAATATCCAGCATCATAACCTCAGGGCGCAATTCTAACTCACTTTCCAGCACTGACATAAGGGCAATGCAGCTCCAAGGTAAGAGAACAAGCAATCTCTTACTTTGAGGAGGTCTCTGTGAGTGCCACCCAACTGCACAATGCAGCACACTTCCATTGGCACAGCTATGCCAGTGCTGGAAAGTGGGTTAGGATTTGGGCCTAAGTTGATTAGGCAGGACATATGTATGTATGTATGTATGTATGTATGTATGTATGTATGTATGTATGTATGTATTTCCCCTGGGGGCTGGGGATAAGAATAGGCCCTCAGTTTGGCTGTACTTGTCGTAAGAGGCGACTAAACAGCCACCGGGTAGGTGGGACTCATCAGCCTGGGAAGGCAGCTCATCTGAGAGAAGGAAAACTCTGATCCCAAACCTCCACTGCCTTGTGGCTACATCCAGTTATGGAAAAGGCTTCAGGAGTCAACCTCGAGGCAAAATCCGGAGCTGGAGTCCCCGAGGCAGTTCATGGCTGAACACAGTCACGTTCTGGCAACTCCTGCGACGCCGCTGGAACCAACCGTATTGGCTTCTGCCTTTCCATTGGACCATTTCAGCAACGTGGAGAGGGGGGATTTGCTGCATGGGAAACAGCCTATCCTCCATATCTACTTTACCCAGGCTTCACGCACTGGAGAGGGCACTCTGTTCCAGAACCACCATTCAGAGCGCGATACCATAGTCTTCCGAGACTGAAGGATGCCAACATGTATGTATGTATGTATGTAAATGGATGGATAGAGTGAACAGGGGATGGAGAGAGTGAATAGAGAGATGCTCTTTTCCCTCTCACACAACACCAGAACCAGGGGACATCTGCTAAAATTAAGAGTAAGGACAGACAAAGAAAATATGTATTTACACAACATGCAGCTAGTCTGTGGAACTCCTTGCCACCGGATGTGGTGATTACATGCCTTTAAAAGGGGATTGGACAAATTTCTGGAGGAACAGTCCATTACGGGTTACAAGCCATGAGAGGTATGTGCAACATCCTGATCTTAGAATTAGGCTACCTCAGAGTGCCAGATGCAAGGGAGGGCACCAGGATGCAGATCTCTTGTTATCTTGTATGCTCCTTGATGCGTTTGGTGGGCCACTGTGAGATACAGGAAGCTGGACTAAATAGGCCTTTGGCCTGATCCAGCAGGGCTCTTCTTACGTATTGTCTTATAAACTACTGCCTCAAAGTGTACATGAACTGAAGCTGTGAAGTACGTTCACAGAAGTTTTCCTCCTGCAAAGAAATGCATGCAGTTAATTTCATGCCTGCAACAGCAAACTGATACACTGTAGAAATGCCATCGCTTTCTGCTGCCCAAAAGGATTCATGATGTCTGACCTTCCAGAAATGGGTCTGGAATTCATGGCTTGTTCAGGAAGCAGACAGCGAGACTGTGACATTTTCCCAACTACTGCAGTCCATTTCTGTTTGTCATGAGATAATAATCACAGTGATCATCTCATGCCCCCCCCCCCAAAAAAAAGTCTGTTAAAAAAACTGCACAACTACACATGAAGGATGCTGACTTTCATTTTGTCATGAAACAGGAGGCACGGCAATGTGTGGGTGACGTTTCCATTCCTTTGAACTCCAGCAGGTCTTTTTATATGGAAAAAAATGAATATTCCAACCCTTTGTATGCAGCAGGTCTTCTAACATGCAACCTTTAAGTGTAAACAAGGTTTTATAAAACCTAATATCAGCAGAAGTTATTCCACAATATGAAGTCTCTCTGACAGAAGGAAGGTCACAAACAACTGGAAAGAGGGGAGAAACCATCGGATTTTGTCTGTTTTCAGAGGACTTCGGATCACTCATTCTGGCAATACAAACTCCGAAGCTCACTCTCAAGGGCATATCCTACTCTCCACCAAATGCAGTGTTCTCCACTTTAAAAAAAATACAGAAGCAGCAGCTTTTAAGAAAGAAAGAAAAAGGTAAGAGTAGTTCTGAAGATGACCTCACATGAAAGCTTATTTTGATCATAACTTGAAGGGCAAAATCAGCCCTGGGACCATGAAGATCATTTGGCTAAAATGCCAGCCAAGTACAAAACAGGTAGATTTACACTGCCTATTATGGTGCTTACATACCACACAAACCCAGTCTGATTTGTCTTAATAATAATAATAATAATAATAATAACTTTATTTCTACCCCGCCTTTCTCCCCGAAGGGACTCAAGGCGGCTTACAACATAATTAAAAACAATTTAAAAACAAATAAAAAACATATTAACACATACTAAAAACAGCAATCAGAGTAAAAAAAAATAGGTAAAAAGAGCATAGAGCAGCAGCAAGTCATAAAAGAATCAGGCCTGTAAAAAATATTAAAAGATGTTAAAAAGATGTTAAAAGGCCAAGAACTCAGAAGGCCTGTTTAAACAGAAGGGTCTTCAGGCCTTGCCGAAAGGTCTCAAGAGAGGGAGCCATTCTTAAGTCAAGGGGAAGGGAGTTCCATAGCGTTGGTGCCACTACTGAGAAGGCCCTATTTCTTGCAGCCGCCCCACGTACCTCCCTAGGCGGCGGCACTTGTAAAAAGGCCTTCTCTGATGACCTGAGAGGGCGAGCCGGATTGTACGGGAGCAGGCGATCTCTAAGATACCCTGGTCCAGAGCAGTATAGGGCTTTAAAGGTCAATACCAGCACCTTGAATTGGGCCCGGAAACGAATGGGCAGCCAGTGCAGCCGCTGGAGAAGCGGACCAACAGAGAAATAATAGAAATAGCTTCACAGAAAGCTATTATTTTATCTCATTTACAGAAAGTCCACACCAGCACAGAATAGATAAACAGAATGCAGTTGTATGGGGCCAGGGTACTGAGGCTTGATTAATCAACTCCAAATTAATCATTTTCTTAACTTCTCCAGCTGAAGTGGCACCTGGGGTCAACAAGGTTAGGCATTAGCCAAGGGCTCATGTCCATCCAAAGGACCAGCTGGTCATGTCAACTCCTGAATCTTCAGTATAGCTGGTAGAGGTAGTGGCCAATGTGTCAACAGGGGGCAAGCAGGGAGACACCCTGGAGGCCTCAGCAACCTGTCACCAGCATTACATCTAAAATTATTCTGCAACTTTTTTGCAGGTTTCAGATTGTCATTGACGGATTTTAGATATTCCTCCTCTAAATTCTCAGGAAAGTTCTAAATTTTCAGAAGGCAAACAGAGTCCCTAGATCTCCCAGGGAGCAGCTGAGGAGGACCCACAAACCCTGTGATGCCAGCCAGCCAGAGCACTCTGTGGAAGATGGCGCAGGTGATGTCCTGAACACCACCACGTAGAACTTCTGAGATCCCTGGACCAAACCTTACTCTTACCCCTTACTCCTTGGATATGGTTGCCTGCTGAATAAGGGGGTGGGGTACACTCCAGCTTCCCTCTCTGCCTACCCTTCCCACACCATCCACCAAAGGGCACCAAAACTGCCATGATATCTAAACTGCCATTCTGAGCCCCTCAGCTTTTGTGGGACTCAGAAGAGCCTTCAAAAGTGAGGGGAGCACAGCGCCTTAATTTTTACCACCCCACAAAGGAGATGAGCATGTTCATTTCTCACACTCTGCAAGAAAGTGTAGGAAACAGAACTGAACAGACTTTACACACACATGTGCGTGCAAGACCATATCATGTGATCAGGAACCCAAGTGCAACCACATTCCCCAGGCTCACTCTCCTGGCCTTATATGCGTGCAGCAACATGCATCTATGGCATCTATGTGAAGTTCCAACAAAAAACACATGGGTCAAGCTGCACACTGGTTGAGAGCCAGTACAAGCTGGCATGATCCTGCTCCCCAGTGTAAGGTAGTCCAGCCATAAGGCTTGCCTACACACTTGCTTAAGACAGTGTGCTGGGGAAGATGGCCAAAACCCACCTTCCACTTTCCCCGCTGCCCATGGCACCCAGCCACTGCCCCAACCTGTTTTCACTCATTTTCCTGGAAAAAGAGCCTGAAGATGAGGGAGGGAGGCTTACCTTCTTCTTTAGCACTGCTACTGAGAAACTGGAAAAGAAGGTAGAGACCACTATGATCCTGGTCCCAGTGAATATCCTGGAAGCAGAGCAGTGAGAAAACCAGCCTTTCCTCGTCTTAGAAACAGACTATGGGCGTAATCCTAACCTACTTTCCAGCACCGACATAAAGGTAATGCAGCTTTGAGGTAAGGGAACAAACATTGCCATACCTTGAGGAGGCCTCCGTGACTGCCCCCCAACTACAGGATGCAGCACATGCCCCACTGGCACATCTATGCCAGTGCTGGAAAATTGGTTGGGATTGCGCCCTAACATGGAGAGGGTCTTTCCCATGATTTATATGCTCCCCCTCCCCGGTACTGTCCAGTTTGAAAATCAAAGAAAAAGTAAAGAAAGGGAGAGGGCACTAGTGGGAGAGGTTTATTTAGCATCCCTACTCAGCGTGCACAGAATAGGAGCCCTCAGGGCCTAAAATGAGACCACAAAGCAACAGCTCTTGGGTAAATACAAAGGGTATTTTCTCAACATATGTAGTTGCAATGGTAACAATCATTTAAAAAAAAACAAAAAAACCTAAGAGAAGACTTAATATAGGATACTCATAGCAATGGGGCAGGGGAGAGTAAATGGGAAACATGCTAGCCCCTGTTATTCTCCAAGTCGGAATGTGCTGATGGATAGTATATGAAACTCCAGAAATGTAGAATATGAAAGTAATAAAACACACAATTGATAATGATCTTTGGGAGGGTGAGATATCAAAGGTCACCCAAAATCCTCAGATGATGAATATGAACATTGCATTTAGCTAAATGTATTTGAAATGAAAGCTAAAATAAAAACAGCTGTTGGAGGAACATGCATGACATACATTTTCACTGGGGAAAAAAATGCTGCTTTGGGGCTATTGTGTCTTGGCTCGTTCCAGCTAGACTGGCATTTGGTGAATTTAATTTCAAAACTAAGTCATTTACAGTAGCTGTTAGTGGCAGCTGGAAAATTCAGCTAGATCGTCAAACTCCTCCAAAAGTATTCTGCATTGGGTCTCCAATGTTTTTTGCCCCCGACTAAAATTTTTTTTTTTAAACTCAAATGCCATTGAGTCAATTTCATCACAAGTTTTATGTAATACCCAATAAAAGTGTCTGATATGTAAAAAAAAATTATTTGGATCGGGTTACTGTAATGAAGCCTGCATAGCAGTCACAGCTGAAAGTCCAGCTGAAAAGCTGAAAGCTGAAAAGTCCAGCTGAAAAGTCCAGCTGAAATGTCTGCGTGACTTCCTGCGTGAAAATGTCTGCGTGAAAGTCCAGCTGAAATGTCCAGCTGAAAAGTCCAGCTGAAAAGCTGAAAAGTCCAGCTGAAAGTCCAGCTGAAATGTCTCCGTGACTTCCGCTTTGCCGACGATGCAGCTGTCACTACCCACTCTGCCAAAGATCTCCAGCAGCTCATGGATCGTTTTAGCAAGGCCTGCCAAGATTTTGGACTGACGAGCAGCCTGAAGAAAACACAGGTCATGGTTCAGGATATGGACTCACCTCCCTGCATTACAATCTCTGCGCATGAACTGGAGGTTGTCCATGACTTTGTGTACCTTGGCTCAACGATCTCTGACACACTTTCTCTCGATACCAAACTAAACAAACACATCGGTAAAGCAGCTACCACATTTTCCAGACTCACAAAGAGAGTCTGGTCCAACAAGAAGCTAGCGGAACATAACAAGATCCAGGTCTACAGAGCTTGCGTCCTGAGTACACTTCTGTACTGCAGCGAGTCATGGACTCTCCGCTCACAACAGGAGAGGAAACTGAACGCTTTCCACATGCGCTGCCTCCGACGCATTCTCGGCATCACCTGGCAGGACAAAGTTCCTAACAACACAGTCCTGGAACATGCTGGAATCCCTAGCATGTATGCACTGCTGAAACAGAGACGCCTGCGTTGGCTCACTCATGTCGTGAGAATGGATGATGGCCAGATCCCAAAGGATCTCCTCTATGGAGAACTCATGCAAGGAAAGCACCCTACAGGTAGACCACAGCTGCGATACAAGGACATCTGCAAGAGGGATCTGAAGGCCTTAGGAGTGGACCTCAACAAGTGGGAAACCCTGGCCTCTGAGCGGCCCGCTTGGAGGCAGGCTGTGCAGCATGGCCTTTCCCAGTTTGAAGAGATACTTGGCCAACAGTCTGAGGCAAAGAGGCAAAGAAGGAAGGCCCATAGCCAGGGAGACAGACCAAGGACAGACTGCACTTGCTCCCGTTGTGGAAGGGATTGTCACTCCCGAATTGGCCTTTTCAGCCACACTAGACGATGTTCCAAAACCACCTTTCAGAGCGCGATACCATAGTCTCTCGAGACTGAAGGTTGCCAACAACAAGAAGCAGTCACAGGCAGACAACTGGCTAGATTTTGCCATTTCTCCTTCCTGTTGTTGTCCCATTCATTCCCTAGAAACCCATTCTCAAAGGCCAGAACACGCTGTTGTACAGCACAGGATGGAATACAGGTGATTGCACTGGGAGGGGGACATCTTGCGAGGGTGCACCTGCCTTTACACTTCTGCAAGGAACCTTAGGATCCAACCCAAGCTTTTTCCCCTGCTCAAGAAGAGTCCTTACTATCCAACCAATAAGTAGAGGTGTTTCTTTCTAGTGAGTATGACAGGATTACAGCCTAAGTCCTAAGAAACAGAAGGCTTACTTCCATGTAAAATAACATTGTTTTCAACACCTCTACCAATAAGAGAATACTGACTCACTGATATACTTTACTTTTATCAGGAACAAATTTTCTCAAAATCAAATTTTGAGTCAACAGATAAGTTGCTATTTTAAGGGGTTACTCTTCCCTCAATTTAATGCATGATTATTTCTTATTAATGAGAGTTCACCTGGTGAGAGGGGAGATTCACCATACCAGGATGCCTCTTAGCTCTCAAGACTTTTCTTTGATATGGTAAATACAGATTATCGCAACAAGGAGACCTTAGACAAAGGAAAAAGTCAACTCATTAAATTAATTAGGAAACATCATTCCAGCATTCCATCATTCCAGCAGCATTTGACAGGCTGTTTCAGGAGCCAGGAAGTCTTGGGCCAGTCCTGTTCCCAGCAATCAACTTGGGAGCATTTGCAGAAACATTTGTGAGTTTTCATGGTCTGGCTAGACTCCTGTGGAGACAACAGTGCATGAATTGGTTTCTCCATTTGGCAGTGGTTCTCAAACTCTCTGGGAGGGCTTGAGAGCTACTAAGTATTTGCTGCAGCAGGGGGGGCGAGGGGAAGGCAGAGACGCGATGCTCAGCAAGGAACATAAGTGGTCGTGATCGTCTTCTGGAGGGCTTTGCGCCGCTTGGGGAGCCCTGCTGAGGCTGGTACCAGGCTCCCCCAACGCCCAGAAGGCTACTGCAGGTGGTGGTGAGTGGCAGTGAGCCCCTGCGCCCTCACTGCTTCACAATGCTAAGCATCGCGTCTCTGCCTTCCCCCCACCTCTCCCCTTAAGGGAGAACTACCCAGGGCTCTCAGGCTGGGGCGTCATGACTGAAACCACTACCCCTGACTGAAAACCACTACCATATGGGTAATGTGTTTGCAGCCAGCCCAATGTCAATGACGGCAGCAGAATCGGTCATGATCATCACAAAATTCGAGGTGGCTGTATATACACTCCCTGTACTGAGGCTTACATGCACAGTGCTTTCAAAGGACTTCCAGGAAGGCTGCAGGCCCATGCTTTTAAGATACAAGAATGAACCTGAGAAGTATTGCCAAATGTGCAAATAACTTGGAAACAAGTTTTTGGTATCCTATCTGCCAGATATTTGTATCCTTAAGCAAACATGATCCATGTGGTGATTCTGCACATTAGGAGTGCTCGGCATAGAGTCAGAGAGAAATACATAATGAACACATCTAGATTAATTTTGGGATATCTGCTGCCTCCATTCTAAAAAGAAATCCTACGGTTATACCCAAGCCAAAATTACTCATGTGTTTTCAGTTTCATGTTCACTTACAGTGAAAAATGCCTGCCTTTTGAGCTTTGTCATGCATCTTGTAGCAGGGGTTATGGTGAACAGGTTCACGAAAAGCGATTAAATTATTATTATTTTTTTAACATTCCCTCTTAAGGGAGGTGCTTAAGGTGGCTTGCAATATAGTACACAACCTTAAACGTGAGCTAAAAATCAGAACATAATGAGCAAGGTAACAGCAGCTACATGGTACTGACCTTACCTTCTGGGGGAGGAAGCCCACAATTTGGGCATCGCTACAGAGAAGCCCCTTCTTGCCACCAGATGTTTCAGTTGAGGTGAAAAATGTAGAAGGGCTTTCTCATTATTTCAGGACATGGGCAGTTTCATGTCGGGGGAGACAATCCTTTGCATACTCTGGCACCAAGCGATACAGAGCCTTAAATGTTAAAACCAGCACTGTGAATTGCACCCAGAAACATACTCCGCAACTAGTGCAGATGTCAGAGCACAGACCTCATACCGGTCAGTTCCTGAACAGGAGTATTCTGAATGAGCAGAAGTTTCCAGGTTGTCTTCAAGTGTAACCCCACATGGAGCACATTACAGTAATCCAATGTAACCAATGTCCATAAGCAATGTATGGACAACTGTGGTCGGGCCTGAAGGGCCCGAGAAAGGGCACAATTGTTGCAACAGCTGAAACTGGGCAAAAGCATCCAGGTTCACAGCCTAAACCTGAGCACTGAGTTGCAAGTTCAGAAGTATTCCCAAGCCATGAGCCTGGTCTTTCAAGGGGAGTGCAACGCTTCTAAACAGGTTGACAATCCAAAACCTGTATCACATATCTCATAACTAACAGCTTGTCCACCTTGTCCAGATTTAATTTCAACTGTAATCGTTGCCATTCAGCACATTACTGACTCTGGACAGAAATCAAGGCTTCCACTTACTCCTGTCATCAGATGGAATTGATATAGAGCAGCATGTATATTGATGGCATCCAACCCCACACAGCCTGGTGATTTCCATGGTGGTTCCATGTAGATGTTAAAGAATTCAACCCTGTGGGTCTTTAAAAGCTAATATCCAATGCATCAAGCAGGAGTACCGCCTTCTGGAATTTATCCCTCTAGGAAGGACTTGAGCCACTGGAGTCCATCTCACCAATGGAGATGCAATGGGGGCATATTTCCTTCGGCCAGCTCCCAGCATAGGTGATGACAAAGTCTGTTCCTACCCCAACCCTGGTCAATAGCTGGATCAAAAGATGTTCAGATAAATCACTCATTCAGATACCTCTGGAGTTTGGTCACTCCTACCCACTCAAGCAAGCTTGTGCAAAATCCAGAGCTTAGAGACTGGTAATATGATGAGCAAAGGGAGGGTTTCTTCAGGACAGGGTTAGCTACTGCCAACTTAAGGCATGAATGCACCATGCCCTCCCCCAAGGTAGCACTGGTTACCCTGTTACCAAAAGGGCTGTTTTGTTTAGGGGAATTAGTACACTGCCCTTATTGGAAACTCAGGATCGCAGGCTAGATAACAAGGCAGCGTAATGCAGAGAAAATCCCTTGTCTAGCTTAAAGAGGAGACTGGGAGAAAGATAACTTTCAATCAAAGATTATATTTTTATTACAAAAACACACAGGTAAACATAATGCACATTTCTTGGTTCTAGTACTTGAAAAATGTACCTAGCTTTATGGTGGTTGCATGTGCCGTGTATTTGGTGCATCCAAAGAAATTAGAAAAGGATAGGTTGTAGGGAAGGATTTTAGGGGTCCCTGATCTGCTAGCCCAGTTGCTGACTAAAGATGGGGAGAGAAGGGAGGAATAGATGGGGAAGAAGGGGAGTTTCAGAAACGCAGGATAGTTACCTGTCTTCAGGAACAGATGGATGGGGGGGGGAAGTCCTGGAAGGAGGACCTCTGCCTTGGAAGGGCAGCCAGAGAGAGAGCTAGCATGTGCTAAGCTCTCTCTTAAAAGGGTTTTTGCTGACCTGAATGACCCGGATGTGGCCTAGAGCTGTCCTGGATGCGCATGCTCACTACACACAGTGGGACACGTGGAGCATGCAAGAAAAACAGGATGATTAGGAAGTCAGCTATCACCATGGCTGACCTCCTGGGAGGGGGGAAGGCAGTTTGCATACAGTACTTAAGAGTGATTAAGCTACAACAATAGGAAACATTTAAACAATGATTTACAGTGATTGAGACAACAATTTGCTCTTTAGACTTTGCTGCTAAAGTCTTTGCTGCTAAAGTCTTTGTTGCTGTGTGCATGGAGAGGTAGAGGCTGTGTAAACTTGTGACTTTTACCAGGGTTTTTGGAAAAGTGTGCTGGGGGAAGTGTGTCCTGTGTTTTGAGGCTTGGCCTGCATGAATTTTAGTCCATAATACATGACCAGATATAAAAATCACAACTTAAAGGAAAGAAGGGGATTTTCACGTAACAACCCTCCCTACCCATTTAGCCAGTTCCCCACTGGGGACATCTCACCAGAGAAGACAGACAAGGGTCCCACACACACACACACACACACACACACACACACACACACACACACGCACGCACACACACACACTTCCAAGAATCCTGTTCACATCCTCAGATAACAACAACAACAACTCCTCCGTATTTATATACCACCTTCTTTCTGGTTATTGGATTACTCCTCTGACTTTATTCAAGGCAGTTTACATAGGCAGGCGTTTCTAAATCCCTCAAGGGGACTTTTACAATCATAAATAGTTCTCTCTTTCAAGAACCAACAACATTTCAAATGGATCTTCCTGGTCTGGTCTCACTTCTGGCCTCCAGTCGACAAGCAGCTCCTTCATCTCTCACATGGAGAGCAGCCAAGACACTTCTTTGCTCACACCAAAGAGCAGATGGAATAACTCAGCTCGGCTTGTCAGCTGCTTCAAGGTCTCGCCCTTCAGGGAGCTGCTGGTGGCCTCAAACTGGCAACCTTCCGATGTTATCTTCGGGCTAATGGAGGCTCTACCCTCTAGACCAGACCTCCTCCCACAGATTGTACAACTTTGACTATGAATGCCAGTGGGTTCTGCCAAATCCAGGTTTGCTTTTAATTCAGGGTGCCTGGTGCTTTGTAGAACCATTTTAACCATCATGCCTAATGACGCATAATGATAACACATAGCAAAGTATGTATAGTATCCTTCCTGTTATACCTCCCATTTCTTTTTAATTCAGAATGGGAGGGCTCCACTCATGGCATTGACAGCTGCTGTGGTCCCTGAAACACACTGATGATGTCGTTGTAGAATCTCCATAAAATATCCCAGGATAATTTTGGAGCAGACCTAGGTAAAGTCTATCTATTCCTACCACCTATTCTTGAGTTAGGAGGTACAGAACAGGAGAGAATAAAAAGAACAGGGTTGATGACAGACAGGCAAGAATGTGGTAGGGTTATCTGTAATTGCCTAGAATGTGGGAGCTATTTCTAACTTTGCCTCTGCAGAAGTAGTGAGTTTTGATGTAGACACTAGAAGGGGAGATGCCTGCAATTGGTTTCTAATGCTTGAAATATTAGAAAAATGTCATAACTGAGAAAAGCTTGAAATTGTGCTCTGACATTCTATAATACAGCACTGCTAAAGGTTTTAAGAGGGAGAGGGGAAGATAAGAACCAGAATGTGCCCTTTTGAAAACAAAATGCGTTTCATTCCTGTGACCTTTTAAAGTTTCTCACAAAAACCTAAAACATCCGAGTGGTACCTTTGTAGTTTCTTGGATGACGGATCCAAATTTAAACATCCTTTTGCTCAGTGCCTGAACAAAATCTTCCTTCACCCCATATATCACTGCCCTCTTTCAGGAATTTATGGCACACCAAGATAGGTTGTGGAGATTGCACAAAATAACCTGAAATGATTCCTTATGAGAACAATGAAGGAAAACTGCTAAGGCCAAATAGTAAAGGTGAACACCATAGAATTGCATTGATATAAAAAATACAGAAGGCCTGCCCAGTATTGTTTTAGTAAGGTTTTACTACACATTTTCCCCCATATTTTTATCTTTGATTTGAAATTGATAGTTCACAGTATTACCCAATACCTAGTGCATATTCCTAGGGCATCAGTCAGAACATGGCATCAACCTACATTTATCAAAATAATTTTTCATGTCGTGTGAAAGGGGCACATAAACCTTACAGTCTAGAACAGTGTTTCTCAAACTGTGGGTCGTGACCCACTAGGTGGGTCGTGAGCCAATTTCAGGTGAGCCCCCATTCATTTCAATATTTTATTTTTAATATATTAGACTTGATGCTACCATGGTATGTGACTGCATTTGGGGAAATGTTACAGAGCTGTACTTTGTATATTCTTTTAACAATGATAGTAAATGGGACTTACTCCTGGTTAAGTGTGAGTAGGATTGCAGCTTAGGATTGTGAAAAATTTTCCTGCTTGATGATGTCACTTCCAGTCATGAAGTCACTTCCGGTGGGTCCTGACAGATTCTCATTCTAAAAAGTGGGCCCCATTGCTAAATGTGTGAGAACCACTGGTAGAAGACTGCATCCAGTACATCTGTGTAAAGTCAATAATGGGCAATTTTGCATTCCATAGACGCCAACCGAGGTTTGTGACCAAGTGAACACAGAACAGGAAGCATCACAATTCTTTGATAAGTGCACCTGCACAATAATGCATCTGCAGAGACACTGAAAGTGTATACCTAACCATGTATGGGTCATCCTCACTGGCAAGTTATTCCCACTTATCTGAACACATCCCACATGTTTCTTCCCTGCCCTTTTATATACCGACCTATACATCACACCACTCGTGTAACATCTCTCATTCAACAATGTGTTCCACTTCTCCATTTAAGTGGCTTACTACTATACCTAGTAGGATGGCCATTTTGCTTTAGTAGCAACTGGAAAGAGCTGTCTTTCCCTAGACAGAACCAGACTAGTACAGAGCCCAGTGGGATCAGGACACGGATTAGGTTTTGTTAAAGTCCTGAGCTGGTGATAAATGCCAAGGCTTGGGTTCAAAAAAATACTAAGGGCAGCCCCCAAAACTTGTGTTTTAATCTGCTTTCCCCTTTAAAACAGCAGTCCCATGTGCCACATCTAAAATTACTGTCAGTTTCAAAAGCAATCTGCCACATGGCATGGAGTGTTGCTAGTCAAGAAACACTGAACCAAAGCTGCCTTAAGACCAAAACAGAGCTGACCTGGTATGTGAAACGTGTCCCCTTCTACTGCATTCTGGGGGGAACAAAGGGATGAAACTGATGAGGACAGTTGGGGTAAGGTTTTTTTCACCCAAATAATAGAGTGCACAGAGGAACCACTAAGATCAGCATCACAGTGGGGATAGAGTCCTAATGTGCCTGCTGCATTCACCCCCTTTTCAGTCCCTATTCAACCCCCCCCAAAAAAAAACCCCAAAAGGGCACATTACATGTCTGTGTCATATCTACTGAGATCCCTAAGTGTATAGAATTGGTTGTGAAAAGTTTTTCTTCTTGACTCAACTATATTTCAAGCCCACATCCAAATCTAGGCTCCTACTTCCCCAATAAACTGACCTTGTGAACACATCCATCATAGGAGACTTTTCAAAAGGCAGAAACTTCTTTAACAAATGACTAGGTTGTTGTACCAATATATCATCACAGCAGCATATTTACTATTTAATTCAATAGTTGCAGGCCTTCCCCCAGAAACATATACATTCTTCACTCCTTTACTTTTCAATTTAGTTAAGTGTCTATCTGGGTCATCACCACAGCACAATGCAGTAGAAGGACCGACAGAGATTTGTCATTAACAGAACAGCAGGAAGTATATACACATCAAGTACTTTCAAAATATGGGCACTTATTTTCAACCAAATCCCAACCAAAATGCTAGAACAGTTTTTATTTCAATAGCAATTCAATAGCAATATAACAATAGCAAAAAAAGGAAAGACTTCTCCTCTTCCAACCTAAACATTTCACATTTTGGACTTCATCATGCACTGTCTTGTACATGCACATGCTGATCAAACCCAAATGGTACATGATCCTGAGAAACATGCATAAATTGTCTAAAGAAAAACTTGTATATTGTTCATTTTAAATTTATGAGCTCCCAATCCTAGGCAAGTGTTTCCTGCTTCCTTGAGTTCATAAATCCCAGATGTTTATATATGAAGTTATGGCACCCCTTTGGTGAGCTATGTTTGGAGGCCTACAAGTTGAAGAGTTCACCTTCACCCCTATGCCTCACTGCAATTTCTTTAACCAACTGGGACTGCAATCCTGACCATCTAAGCAAGTTCAAACAGCAAGGATACCCTATGCACACATTTTACTCCATTTTTCTTAAAGTGCCAGGGTGGGGTCATAACTATACTGATAGGCATAGTCCCCTCCGTGTGTCAGGCAGATGCATATACAAGAATGCCTGCACGAGAACCTAAGCAGGTAAATTCTAGCACACAATCTGCATGCCGCAAAAAATGTAGTATGCAGATCATATGATTCAGGTCTCCATGCACAGGCTCCTATAAAGACATAATGACCAGTGTCACAATGTTTGCACTTACCTCCTGGTCTACAAATCCATATTCAGCTCTATTGGCATCTGCTGTAAACATTCAGTGCAAACCGTGGTTCACTTGTTATCTCCACAAGCACATTGTTTCATATATCAGGTTCACTGAACCCTATATCAGGTTCATTGAGGCAATTCAAACTCTACATCCATACAATTCACTAACACAAACTTAAAGAAGTTTTTATTAGTCAAACAAACAAAATATTTTAAAACAGTCCTATCTTTAGATAAGGCCAGTACAAGAGGATTTTCAATCAATAAAACATAATGAACAAGGGCAGCTAAGAAAAAACAAACATCTAAATACGGAAGGTGCCTTCTTACTATACTGTACTCTACATCCACTGGGTCTCCTCATCCTCATCAAGGCTCCTGGCTGCCCAGCTAGCTAAAATTGAATGACTCCGACTTCCCCTCTCTACAATGGCTCCTCAACTTAAATACTCTTCTTCCCTCCTACCAACACCTATTATCAATTCCACATTAGAACCTATTTTCTCTACTTTCCAGAAAAGTCCTTAATCCTTTATATCACTTACAGCAGTGTTTCTCAAGGTTTGTCACCCGTCATACCACTTCACACTGTCCACCTATTCAAAGCGCCATCAGAAGTAACTGTCGATGACATCATCACCAGTTACTTCTGGGTTGGGAGGCCAGATGGGACATGATAAACACCAGTAAGAGACTCAGGGTGAATGGGAGGGCTTTTCTGAGCATGGAGAAGCATGCATGGAGCTCTGCCTGCTGAGCTGTGCCTCCTTCTGCTGTTTGTTGCACCGTGTTCCAGGTCTTGCTGCCAGGTGGCAGGTATCCAGGAGTCCTGTGAGTACTACCAGATATCACCTCAAGTACCACTGGTGGTACCTGTACCACTGGTTGAGAAACACTGACTTACAGTCTTTATCCTTATCTGGACACCTTACACCAATCCTTCTTCTCTTTTCCTATTCTTACACAAAAAAAGGCCACCAAATACATAACCTCTGTGACAACCAACATCTGTAAATTGGGCTGAGGCAACTGTGATCCATCAGCATAGAGAAGACATGGTTGAGAACATCTGCATATAGCTGACTAGTGGACCACTGTCACATCTATTTGGAGCCTAACCATAGTCCACATTTGGCAGTTGTCATAGAAGCACTACAAACCTGTTTATTAACTGGCATAATATTTATACCTTACTTCATGATTATCTGAAACTGGTCAAAGAGTTATGAGTGCAGATTCTTTTATTTTAAAGCAGGGGAAGAGGTGGTTCATACAGCAGCAGTAAGTACATCAAAAACCCACAAAATGGCAGGTGTGCAGATCGTAAAGATTAGCTACATACCATTGGATTGTTTTCTACATATAACCTTGTAATCCTAAATAAGAATAATAAATAAATGGCAATAAATGTTGGCAATCCTTAAAATGTGAATAACATTGGAGCAGGTGGAGAATTTAGCAGAAAATTTTAATGGAAAACACAGCAACCAATAAAAACAAGAACACTTCACATCTCCCTAGAACTATTACCTATTAAATACATTTATTTCTCAAAGGATAACCTTTTATAGTTTAAAGCTTTCTCATTATGCACCATCACATTGCTACAGTATGTGGGTGGTAAGTCTGCCTCACATTATTCTGCCCATGTTTGCCCTCTGAAAACATTCCCAAGGCAACCTGTTTCTATACATTTGGAACATAATGCATAAATTAAAAGAAAACACTGATCCTGGTGTAGGAGTGAATGGGCTACAACAGCACAATCAATGAAGTCAATACAGCTACATCACTGTAATTGGTCATTGAGTCTTTTCCTTAGTTCCATTTAGGTAATTCACCTCAATTGTTTTAGTGGTAGTGATGATTCATCATTTTATGGAAGGTCACTCAGGGCAGACCAGCTTCTTGCATTACCTTTTCCGGCACAATTAGCCATAACACAACAGTCAGTCACACCACCATTCACCCCACTTGATTTCCTCATCACATGTTTTGGGGACTTTATTAAAGGACATTTCACATGACACTCTTCATCATGTGAAAAATCCCTCAATAAAATATGATCAACCACAAAAAAAAACCCAGTTTGTTTATCTAAGCCACATGTACACTTAGTATTAGTATTGGCAACCTTCAGTCTCGAAAGACTATGGTATCGCGCTCTGAAAGGTGGTTCTGGCACAGCGTCTAGTGTGGCTGAAAAGGCCAATCCGGGAGTGACAATCCCTTCCACAACGGGAGCAAGTGCAGTCTGTCCCTGGTCTGTCTCCCTGGCTATGGGCCTTCCTTCTTTGCCTCTTAGCCTCAGACTGTTGGCAAAGTGTCTCTTCAAACTGGGAAAGGCCATGCTGCACAGCCTGCCTCCAAGCGGGCCGCTCAGAGGCCAGGGTTTCCCACTTGTTGAGGTCCATCCCTAAGGCCTTCAGATCCCTCTTGCAGATGTCCTTGTATCGCAGCTGTGGTCTACCTGTAGGGCGCTTTCCTTGCACGAGTTCTCCATAGAGGAGATCCTTTGGGATCCGGCCATCATCCATTCTCACGACATGACCAAGCCAACGCAGGCGTCTCTGTTTCAGCAGTGCATACATGCTAGGGATTCCAGCACGTTCCAGGACTGTGTTGTTTGGAACTTTGTCCTGCCAGGTGATGCCGAGGATGCGTCGGAGGCAGCGCATGTGGAAAGCGCTCAGTTTCCTCTCCTGTTGTGAGCGAAGAGTCCATTACTCGCTGCAGTACAGAAGTGTACTCAGGACGCAAGCTCTGTAGACCTGGATCTTGGTATGTTCCGTCAGCTTCTTGTTGGACCAGACTCTCTTTGTGAATCTGGAAAACGTGGTAGCTGCTTTACCGATGCGCTTGTTTAGCTCGGTATCGAGAGAAAGAGTGTCGGAGATCGTTGAGCCAAGGTACACAAAGTCATGGACAACCTCCAGTTCATGTGCAGAGATTGTAATGCAGGGAGGTGAGTCCACATCCTGAACCATGACCTGTGTTTTCTTCAGGCTGATTGTCAGTCCAAAATCTTGGCAGACCTTGCTAAAACGATCCATGAGCTGCTGGAGATCTTTGGCAGAGTGGGTAGTGACAGCTGCATCGTCAGCAAAGAGGAAGTCACGCAGACATTTCAGCTGTACACTTATGTACACTTATGTACACTTATGGCTTATCTAAGTACATGTGGCTTATCTAAGCCACGTGTACTAAGCCAAGTAAAGCAACTGTCCTCCCATGTATGCAGCAGAATACAATTGAGATTCCCAGTATTCAACAGCAAAACGAAGAAACATAGACTACAGAAATAAGAGAGCAGCAGATAACATGTCAGTACAAGCTGAGTCTCATTATTCTCAAGGGCTTTGTTTCTAGAACTCACAGTGGATGACAAAAAACGCACTATAGCAAATCAATTTAAAAAACAAAGTCCCTTTGCTCCCCTGATTTAAAAACAGTCTTGCTGACCTTTTGAAATGCACACAGAGGCAATCAGTCTCTCTCCAGGCGCCTAGGGTTCACTAGGAGGCAGCAATCCCTCCCTTCACCAGGAGCCACAGTGAGGGGGAAAGAAAGGAGGTGATAATCACTGACATTTAGCCTTCCTTCACGTGTTCAAAGGGAAGGGAGGGGTTTGCCTTGTGCCTGGAGAGAGAATGATGGATCATCAGAGCAGCTGCCCTATCTCCCATTAATGAGTGTATTGATAAAGGACTGTTTTCCTTTAATTTAATGGATACTTCTCATCAGTGGAGTAGCTAAGGGGGTGTAGCGGTTGCACCGGGCATCAAGCTTTAGGGGGGCAACAAGCTGAGCTTGACACTAGTGATGAAAATTGTGAAAATCTTGGTATGTGTAAATAATATCATTGGAAAGGTAATTTAATGCTGAATGCAATGATGAAAACAGCATTGGAATATCTGTATTCTATCAAAAGTTATGGCCAATTAACCCAAAAATGAAAACACAACTGCCTTTTGGAACAAAAAGTGGATTTTCTTAACTTAAAACCGACCTATGAGACTGATTGTTCTGAGAACCAAGCCATGTTATCATGATACGGCATGAAACTAATAAGGTGATAATATGAGTCTGCTCACATTTCCATGTATCATATATAGTTACCCCTGCTAACTGGGTAAAAAGGCACTTTTTCAATTGGTGCCCCTCTTATATTTAGCAGGGGGAGAATATCCATCCTTCTTCAGCCCAGCAGTGTCTCAAACCAATCAGGGGCACACCTTTTATTTATTGACTTAATTAAATTTGATTTTGTGGGGGGGGGGGTACAAATCTTCTTTGACACCAGGTAGCAGATAGATGCCTTAGTTATGCCACTCACTGGGGGGAGGCAGCACAGCAAGTGGGTAGCAATCTGCTAGAGGAAGGAGGCAGATTTTTTCCCAAATTTTCACTTTTAAAAAAGCTCAGGCATGACGTCACTTCTGGTTGTGACATCACTTCCGGGGCAACAATTTGAGCTTGGCACCGGGCTACACGATGAGTAACTACGCCACTGCTTCTCATCACTCTACAACAGTAAATAGCAGTTTTTAAAACTGTGATTTTAAAGTGATACATTTTTCCCCTTCTCCAGGGATCAGTACATTTCTTTTCATTTGCAGTGGCCATTCGTGTTGAGTCAAATCTGTGTATAACAAGGCTGGACCTGTAGTTACCACCACAAGAGAGGCATGGAAAGGAGGTGTTCAATAGTTGTCTCTGAAAGATCAACTCAATAGATTATCCTAGTTTCACACATGTGTTATAGGCTACTGGGTGACCATTCATTTTGTTGGGTAGATTGATGCTGAATAGCCCAGAATAGTCAGGTTGGGAGATTCTCTAGATACCCAGAGATCTCATGAGCATTTTGAAGCGCTCTCTCCCCCCCCCCCCCCTTCACCCATGCTAAGGGAAAGGTGCAGATGTATGTCTGAAGAAACACCAGTTTGCAGTTTGACAGTGAAGGTTATGAGTTGGCCAAAGGTCAAAAGTAGTTTGGGATGCAGGGCCTCTCTCTGAGGGATGTGATGTAGGGCAGTAGATTTGCTGCTTTGTAAGAATGCCTGCTGCTGGCCTCTGCTGACACACTGCTTCTATTTTTCTGAATAAAGCAAATACTCCAGGAAGTGTCAAAGGCTCTCTCTAATCCAAAGTAAACCAAATCTCTTAAACTGTTCACTATTCAAGGATGCAAGGAACATGCAACATGTTGGGGGGAAAAATTTATGCCAAAAATAACTTAGATTTTACTCACTAACTATATGATATATATGCAAATAAAACATTTATGTAGAAGACCAAAACACTGAAATAAAGGACTATAGCTGCAAGTCCAGTGACCCCTGCCAAGGACCTTATTGGGAGAAAGCTGACTGAAGGGAGTAGTACCTAGTGGTCAAAGCTCACACATTCCTTCCTGCTACCCACTTTTCCCTTTAACAGGGAATGCCAGTGATGTCATTCCCCTGCACACTAATACAGAATAGACACTTAGACTAGACTGAACTAAATTGTTATAATGAAGATATACAAGAACTTCCCCAATCAATGCACACATTAAGGACTAGAACTGGGCAGAATCTCATGCATCCCTAGGCAATTGTTATTACCCACCTGTAGGATCTACCTCACACCTTCAAAATAATGGCTACAGAGGCTTATGAATAATCCCTGATCTTGACCCTTTATCTCTAAAATAAAATTAAAACAAAAAAAGCAGGCTGTGGAAAACCAGTGTGGGCAATAATTTCACAATGTTGTAAATGAATCAAGAGTCCCATAAGATACACTTCTAAGAAACAATGGATTTCTCATATCCAAATGACTAAGGAGCCTGTTCAGAATACAGAAGTCACAGGAGACATACACAACAGTATTTAAATACGTAACATATATCCTCAGTTCATTTGGAACTTTTATGAAACTAAAAACCCTTATAATACCAATGCAGAAGTGATTCAGCTACCCTATTGCGCAAAATGTCATGTTGCCTGAATGGAATTGTCATGGAATTGGTTTTTAAAGAGAATGACATTTTAGGGCCAAGGTAGTTGATGCATGGGAGACATATGAATAAGTCTCAGGCCGTTTCTTTTAAAATTAAAAGCAGCCTCAAAAGACTGAAACCAGCAGAGGAAGAATGAATGGGGAAGAAGCGGCTTGTTTCCTGTCCATCTTATAACCACTCCCCTGCAAGCTGCTTTTATCACCATGGAAAATCTAGCTAGGGAACCCATAGTTTTTCCCATGTGAGTTGGAAAGCTGATTGGGGAAAATAAACTTGAGTGAATACACAGCAGGAAGGAAAATGGTTTCATTTCGTTTCTGGATTTGTATCCTACCAGTCCCTCAAAATGATGCCCAAAGCCACTTACAACAACAAAACAACCCCAAGGGAACCCCTTAACCTTCTGGCTGATGACAGAAGATGTTGGACAATCTTCCTTTGTCATGATCCTCACCCTGAGAAGCAAGGGATGCCATCTCCCAGGGGCACCTAATCAATGGCTTTTGATTACAGCCTCCAAGGTCACTTTTCACATTAAAAAAAATGCTAAGGAGCCTGATTCACATTTCTCCTAAGTAATATCAAGTTGGCCAGTAATGTGGCACACTACATTCTATACAAGTGAAAATTTGATAGTAATTTCTTTAGTAGTGCAACGGTTTGCATTATTAATGAAAGATTCTGGGCTCTCTTGTTTTTAGTGGATCTTACTATGCCTCAATTATTCCAAAACCTGTAATTTTCAAAAGACCACTTCCAGATACAAGGCTCCTGCCATCCCAGTTTCTTTAAAATACTGTAATACGTAAGTAAGGGCGCAATCTTAACTCCTTATGTCAGTGCTTTCCAGCAATGGCATAGGGGTGCCAATGGGGCATGTGCTGCATCCTGCAGCTGGGTGTCACTCACGGAGGTCTCCTCAAAGTAAGGGAATATTTGTTCCCTTACCTCAGAGTTGCATTGCTCTTATGTCAGTGCCGGAAAGCACTGACATAAGGGGTTAGGATTGCGCACTAAGTTTATTAACTGCAAGAAATATTTTTTTCTTGCTAAATCCCACAGTTGGTCAGAATCATTTACATTTCATTCCCAGCTTCCCACTTAAAAAAAAAAAAGTTTAATGCAGATGTTAAAAAAGATGTTAACCCGTTACTTGTTTTTCTCATGATGGAATGCCATGCCATATTTCAAAGTTCCTTTGTTGACCTATTCATAGCATAAAATCCAGGACTGGGGCCCTAGAAAATATGGCATCAAGAGCAAAACCTGATAGAAAAAAGCATCTATCAAGAACCTCTACTGCTAAACCAATGGAAAGCACTATTACGTTTTTGCTAAATCAGCAAAATTTTCAACCACTGTCCCATGAATGGTCTGCAGTTGTGCTAGAGGAGTTTGTGTCATAAATTAGTAGGGCCATTGGAGGATGTGAGTCCCTGGCCATCAATGCAGTGTGCTTTGTCAATTGTCAAAAAACTGCTGGTGTGCCTTGACAATTTTAATGTCAATGTGCCATGAGATGAAAAAGGTGGCAAATTGCTCTTCTAAATACTAAAACAAGTTCTTATGAGAATGGTGATGCATGTTTTAGTAATTTCTGCCTATTGTTGCTAATATCTGATTAAGATTGTACTCTAGTGCCACCACAGCCAAGTGTCTGCACACTTTGCTAGCCTACAGATGTTGACACAGCAGCAAAGTGCTCATCAGGACACCATGGCAGACCAGGCATGGTCTGAGGACACAATACAGCCACCTTGCTGAAGCCAAGTTGACCTAGTCTGGCCAGTGCCTGAAATCTCTACAGACACCATCTTGATTTCCACAGTATCCTGGAAGAAAGGCAGGACATAAATGTAAAACACAATACTGCTTAGTCTGCCTCTTGCTTGACCAGCCATTTTTGTTAAGCAGTTGTCAGTCTCAGTCCCTTCAGGCAACTGCTGCCTAGGGAACAAGGAAGTTTGATCATTTTGAAAAGAGCCTGGATCACCTAGTACTTGCCTCTGGCATATTAGGTGAGCACTGTGAGAATGGGGCAGAGCCCCTTGCTCAGGGATGCTCCCATTAGTAACATTAACTTGTGAAGTTCATTCTTCTTTTCTACCAGACTGTTTCTTTACAACTGAAGTTATTTCCTCATTTCAGTCAACAGGGAAAAGTTTATTTTATAATTTCCACTATAACATAGTGGCTCATTGGCCAGTCCGCACATAGGTTCACTCAACAATAGTGTCTACAACTAGTGCCCTCATCTTCCCCTGCCTTCTTCATCCTGCCTTCAGAATTCATAGCATAACTGGACGGGAAGTAGCAAAGGCATTTAATCTCACATCTTTGAAGCAGTGTGATAAGGTTATCCGCTTGTGTGATGCTTAGAATATCTCAAGATAGGGCAAGCTTCCCAAAGATCACCTTCAAAAGACTCTCAAATGAACCAATTTGTTTTGCAAAAAGCTGGAAATAACTCAGGTCTTCATCCAAGTTAATCCAAAGCTTGAAAAACAGTTTCTGGGCAAAGCCAGGGTAGAAATATCCACACCACATCCACACTTCTTGGAGGCAAGAAGCAGAGAATATCAGAGAGTTGCCCATGGTGGTTGTCTCCCCCCTGCTACTCACTTCTTTTTCAACACTGTATCCTCTTAGAAACACAGACATCTAAGGGAAGACTCAAATTCCTGGAGGAAGGTAAGAATGAGATTCTATAGACAAAGACACAAAAGCAGAGGTAGCAGCAAAGGTGTAATTTATAATGTCTGTCCCCAACTCAGGCTTCATGAACCTAGAAGCAAATGCACACACAACCAATTTATAAATATTATCAGAATTAAAAACATGTTGCTTCACCTTGTCTCCTGGTATAGTAAAATATCATTAAATATTCCCAGCGAGATATTTGAAAGACTCACTGGGTGCATAAAAGCAGAATTTAAATGAGAGAAAGAGAGAGAGCGGGCACAATGAACTCTGCATTATCCCAAAACCAAAGAAGTAAATGCAACCATGTCACCTCTACTGACCTTTTCCATATATTTTCTCCCTTTGGGCACATGAAATAAAGCAGTCGTGATACCAATACACTGTTGGGTGTTTGAGCTGAACAGAATACAGCATGCTCCTGACTCAGATTAGCTAGTCAAAGCTTGAATTGTATATAACATTTTAAAAAAAACAACACTTTTTTAAAGAGAGTTTTGCAGATAGTCACTCAAATCCAAAATGTATTCAAAAAGGATAGAAAAGGAAGGACATTCCAAAATTATTTAACAGTTTTGGGCAGCATCTTTATTGATCTGTATCTTTCTAAATCTATCTGATAGGCCATGGAGCATATTTGAAATTCTTTGCGTGAACAAATACATCTTGTTGTCTATTCATAGCCTGTTTCTATTAAGATTCCCAATCACAGCTCCCTGCCCTTAAGATTTGAAACAAGATGAAAGCTCAACTTTGAGCTAACATTATCCACACAACTTGAAGTTGGATTTACGGCACTCCCCCCACTGGCCCACAATATATACAGTTGTGGTTGATGGCACATTCAAAGCTTTTTCATTTCTTTTTATAATTGAACCAATGCCATTCGATAATTCATATTGGTTTCATACATTTTGAAAGGCATACTTTGAGAGGCAAGTTAGACAGAGCTGGAACTCTGCATCCATAAACTGAAACATGAAAGCATCAGTCAGAGCAAGCTCAAGATTTTATCCCTGTCCCTGCAAAGTGGAGAAAGGACAGGCACAGTGGCTGACCAATCAAGGAAAACGGGGGCCTTAAATGTAGGTGGCAAGAAATGAATACAGGTGCAACCTCAGTATCCTGGGATCCAGCATCTGCGGATTTAAATCACACCGATTACCAGGGTCACCAATTAAATGCTTTTAGCATTGAAAAAAGAGCACAAAAATCACATTTCTTACCTTTACACAATTAAACCACGCAGTTTCTTAGTGTCTCAGGGCTAAAAATAGCTCATAAGATGCACTTCCAGATTTCCCAGCATCATGTATAGTGCATTCAGCCACTAGAGGTGCTGAATATAATGCAATGAAATTATTTCATCACATTGCATTACATTCAGCACCTTTAGTGGCTGAATGTGGTATATATCCAGTATGTTCTTGGTCTCTCAGCATGGGTATATACCAGTGTTTCACAGCATTTGAACCCTGATGTACCACTTTGCATCATACACCTATTGGAAGTACCACCAGAAGTAACTGGTGATAATGTCATCACCAGTTACTTCTAGATAATGATAATGACATGATAATGTCATCACCAGTTACTTCTAGATAGGGAGGCCAGATGCAACACAACAAACACTGGTAAGAGGCTCAGGGTGGATGGGAGGGCTTTCTTAAGCACACGTTTCTGTTGCTTGAGAAACACTGGTATATATTGCATTCAGTGGATACCAAGGTTGCACCTGCTGTTTGTAATGCTGCTGGTAACAAAGCTAAAGGAGTTTTGTCACAAACTGTGAATGCAGTAAGAAAACAAGGAAGAGTCAAAAAATGTCACAAAAGTGGGGATGGGAAAGTCAGATATGGCAAAAGGTTGAAGAGGCAGGTGAAAGAGGTTAGATGAGAAGAGCAAGAAATAATAAGAAAACAAAAGCTAAGGTTACCTTTATCAAGAGCGACAGAGAACTCTATCATCCTGTGAAATAGGTCCCCTAGAGAAGTGCCAGAAGCTCCATTATTTGGAATGCCTCAAGCTAGACAGGATAAAGAACTCACTTGAAAACCTATTGATTGTTTTAAAAGGACAACTAGGAAAATGAACAATGAAGACAACAAATAGCCTTCTTCCATTAACACCAACTCCATTATCTGTGCATGACTTTGGAATAATATAACCAAACCCCAAGACTTTCCAGGGGCAGCATTTTATGTCCTTTGAATGTAAGGGGACTGGTAGGGTCCTTAAGAGTTTGTTTATTACACGCTATGATCATATTATTGAATGTATACACATTATATGAATACAGGCATGCCCCTCTATCTGTGAACTCCAGTTCTGGAAACCCCCACAGTTAAGTGAAACCACGGATACAAGGGAATGCCCCCCACCTTCCCACTCCCACCCTCCAAACATGTATGTTACCTATGGCTTCTGCTGGGTTTAGAACTACAATCACATGCTGAAAAACACAACTTCTGGTTGTCAGTTAAAAAACTGGAAGTGGGGTCTTCTATGCCTTTAAAAGGCATTAGGAGGGCCTGGGAAGCCCTGAGGAAGTTCCAAAAGTTGTGTTTTTCAGCTGGCAATCATCATTCTGAACCCGGCAGAGGTGGCAGGCAGATGCACATGGCCTCTGCTGGGCTCATAAGTCCTTCTGGGGGCACAAACCCAATCCACTGAAAAGTGAAACCACAGATATGGGATCTGCAGATACGCCTCCCCTCCCATACATTACAGAAAACAAATTATACAAGCAGAGCATATTGGGAGAAAATGGACACTCCTACAGGAGGGAGAAAATCTGCTAACCTAAAATCAGATTCTCAAAGGGCAGTCTCTGCTCCCCAAAGCACTTCACTTTCAGCCAACTTATAGTTCTGCTTCCAAAGTCAAAAATGCCCATGATGCCACAGCTTCTCTACTTGTCCCTAAAGGGGACCACCTTGTTAGAATTGTATTCCAGGTAACCAGACAAAAAAAATCTTCCAGTCACTATGGTTCTTTTATCAATGTTCCTGAACAATCATTTGCAAGCTCGACAAACTGACACTACCAGCAAGGGGTGAAGAGTCCCAAGCAGACATTGGCAGTATGTATTTTTCCTCTCTGTGTTGACTTCACATTTTCATTCTAAGCATATAACAAACAGGTAACCACAGCTTGTATTCTGCTGATAAATACATTCCTAGCCACCAGTGATGCTGTCAGATGTTGCAAATAATGGGGTTGAAATAAAAAATTTTCCCAGCTCACAATACTCTGTTGTATTGTGAATTGAAACTCCTTGCCCTGCAATTCTTACTCTGTAATTTAAATAGCAATATATTACAAGCATATGTTCCAATTCTGCACCTGGTTGGCATTCCTCAGGCAACAAAGACAATAAATGCTGTTAGTCCATGCTGCTGTTTAGCACATGACTGTTTGTGCTGGCTCTGTGCAGGGCAGATGGGTGTAGAGTGGAAGCCTCCAGAGTAACTCATGGTTAGAGGCTCTGGCCTAGAAAATGAGCTGCCCTCCCACACTACAGTTCCCAAGTGGCATTGAGAGAATGTGCCTGCACAAAACACTGTAAGTCAATTCAGATTCTTCAAAAAAAGTGATCATTCTTTTAAGGATGCTCAGTTTGCGACTGCATTATAGTTTCAGCCAAATGAAGTTTGTACAGAAGAAATCCCACAATCCATGGACTGTTAAAATGTCTGAATGGGGAATTCCTACTAGAGAAGGCCTGTAATCCCCCCCCCCAAAATCCTCCTTCCTCCACCCCTAGGGTGGCCTCAAACCTACTGCAGATACTCGCCTATAATGAGGAGGGGAATAGGGAAAAAATGGGGTATTCATCACAACTGTTCTGCATAAATTACCACCTATTCACACCATCTGAAACTGTGTAAGTGACCAGATGGAGGGAAAGCAAGATGAGACCCACAATTCCTACCTCCACTGTTACCGGTGTTATGCAGGATCGAAAGAGACCACTGACCCTAAACTGAGTTCAAGGCTTTTATTGTGAGGACTGGAACCTGAACCAAATAAAAACACCCTTGTTCCAAATTCCCCGATTGAGTGAGGACCTGAGGCAGGCACTAGGCAGGCAGGAGGAGCAGGACTTGAGGCAAAAGCTGGATGTTTGTTCCCTGGTCTTCAGAGGCTCTCTCAGGGGCTCCTTGCTGCAGCTCTCTCCTCAGCTCTCGGGTTTTAGCTCTGCAGCTTGGTCTCTCCCAGCTTGCTCCTTCCTGCAGCTCCTTCTCTCGTCAGCTTCCCTGGAGGTTCCCTTCCTCTGTAGAGTTCGCTCGCCAAGGCTCCTCACAGCAGCTCTTCCCTGGTGGTCTCCTGCTCCTTGCTTGTGCAGCCCCTTTTATAGGCCTCTGCACACAGCAGCCTCTACCTTCCCTCTCCTGGTACTGCAGCCTCCTCTCCTGCAGCAGTTTTCCCTCTGGTCCTCTCAAGTTATGCCCCTAACACCAGGTTGGGCAAGTGGCCTTTTCATTTAAAAGATTTTAAGCTGGTTGCTGAGTAAGTGAAGTTATTCAGGTGTGGTTAACTTGTAAAGTGGAGTAGAAAAACCTGGGTGTGGGTTCAGAGAAAAAGGAAAGCTTGGGTTAGCACTCCTTATGCTGGAGCATGTTAGAAGGCAGCTTATGGAATATCATGCTGCTGAATGTCCTGCAATGCTGGTAATTCAGTAACCTTACTATCCTGTAAATAAGCTAATTCAATCTTGTTTTGGTATGCTACTGTAAATGCATGATACTAATGCTTATGGACCAACAACGTCTCCCTTAAGAACTAACCTTTTCTTGTAATAAAGTTCTTCTATTCTGAAGATTAAGTGCAATCTATTTTACTGACCAAGGGAATGCATTTCAAAAGAACTTGGTGCTTATGGTGTTATAAGCGGACCACATTATCCTCAAAGGTTAGGTGGAACCACGTGCTCATTAGATCTGTGTGCCTGTCTACATGTATATAAGTTATACATGCAACAATTCCACAACCATCACCTAAATATCCTATGAATGCAGGGTTCTGGAACCCAAGGAAAGCCTGCACACACATACCCCAGATGAACGCATGGAGGTTCATGGCAGGACAAAAGGTGCGATTCTGCTGGATCAGGCCCATCAGCTTCCTGTATCTCACAGTAGCCCACCTGATGCTTCAGGGAGCATACAAGATACCTTTATCCTGTTGCCACTCCCTTGCATCTGGCATTCAGTATTTTTTTTATCTGACTGCTGTTTTTATGATATGTGTTAATATGTTTTTATTTGTTTTAAATTATGTTTTTAATCCGTTTTAACCTGTTGTAAGCTGCCTTGAGTCCCTTTGGGGAGAAAGGCGGGGTAAAAATAAAGTTGTTAATAATAATAATAATATTATTCAGAGGCAGTCTACTCCCAGAGGGATTACCCGCCAGCATTTAAGGATCAGTTCTGGATCCCCCTCCAATTCCAACTCCACTCAGGGTGTCTTCCAGAACTCTCTACTGAATATCTGTCTGTACTATATCTGCCAGATTCAACAGCCTTGGCTGAAGACCCTTACCCAAAGAAAGCAATCTGGGGTAAGCAAAAAAGAAAAAAAACTCAAGCAAGGCCAGGCAGGTGCAAAAAATTCCTACCCATCTCCGTATCAATGCAATCTTATACTCATTTACTTGGGAGTCAGTTCCACTGAATTCAATGAATTCACTAACCCCATTTCTGAATAGACATACATAGGACTATGTGATAAGAAACCAACAAATCTCAGATTGCACAATAGGTAGGTAGGTGGGGTGCAAAAGTTTGAGTAACACTGGTCTAGAGAGAAGACGGAGACAAGCTAAAGGATCTGAAATCCGTTCTTTCCTCCCACCAGACACCTAATGGGGCACTGAGATTCTCTTAACTCTTGCCATGCCCCACCATCACACGAAGCAAGAACTCTATAATGGTGACAAAGGGGCAGCAGTTCAGAATTGAACAGCATTTGTCCCCTGCTGGATCAAAGTCTCAAGCCTACTCTCAAGATCTGGAGTTCGTGCAGCTGCTCAATTTTTTTTTTTTTTAATTTGCTTGCATACAGGCCGCTTGCAACAGAAACCACAGAGTGACAGAATCTGGCAATAACAGCTGGTGGAGGAAGAAAAAAGATCAATGTTGACCATAAGCCAAGTCTGTTGCATGGTATGACAAACCACATTTTTCACTGGCAACAGACCTGGACCTTGGAGTACTGGGCACATATTCCAGGGCAGCAATGGCCTCTTCCAAATCTGTATAACAGGTTTGTGACCTCTCTCTCGGGGTTGTTGCAAGGACAAATACAAGGGTTGTAAAGTGCATTGAGAGTGTTACAAATGATTACTTACAATCCAAGTCCCAAATTACAGGCCCAAACACACACAACCCTAGTAATGATATCTTACAATCTAAATATAGACAAAGAAATGAGAAGGAGCAGGGGCGTAGAGTAGACCAAGACTGACACAAGCAAACGTGATCAAATTCAACTCCGCACAAACTGCAAAGTACAGTAAATGCAAAAAAAAAAAAAAAAATTACAGTCTACAATTACTTCAAATTGCAATGTGACAGAAGCACAGAATAGGGGCATACCAGAGATAGAAGCATGCGGGGGGGGGGGGAAATTCCTTCCATCTGAGTGTCAAACCAGCAGGCTGTCAAGGACAGAAAGATGCAAGATGAGATTCCAAAGTCAATTTCACTTCAGGGAGTAGCAGCTATAACTTAAGTGCCCCTCCCCAAATGGGCAACCCAACAGAAGACTATAGACTCTCTAAGCAATGAATCTTCTATTGGGGACCAAATAATTAAGGTGGCCTAAAAGCACTGAGGGAATTAGCTGTTGCTAAAACAGTGTTATGGTCCTTTCCACTTGACTGGCGATAGTTTGTATAGCTGACTGAAATCTATTCAGAGCTGTCAACCATCTAACACCCGCACAGCTAGGCGCCTTACAATGAATAACAAGCAGCAGAGCTGCCAATATGCAGGAAGTGCATTTTTCATCAGGGACTGGATCCCAACCCAGCAACACTCTAAATTCATTGTTGGATGCCTTAATTTACGAGACCCACAAATTTACCACAATAAAGCAGAAGAGCCCAAAGTGCCAAAATTTTAAAGCCACTGAAGTCCACAATATATCTGTTAAATCTCAGCATCAATCTCACGTCTATTTGTTTAGCTTGTCATCAGGTGGGGCCACCATTAACCCCACCGAGGATGCAGGCTTCTCGGCTTCTCAGCTACATGAACATTTGTTACACAAAGGAGTGAGAGGTCCACAGGCACTCCTGTGTCATGTATCCAAAGTGGGTAGGTCCAAAGGTCATAACTTAGTGAACTCAACAGCCACGACAGTTTTTCCCTTGTGTGCTAAAAGTGCCCATCAAACGGAAAAGGCCCTTTTAGGGATGGAACTGCAGTAATACACCTTCAACTAGTATCCTCCAATTTCTCAGATCAGGTTTGGCTGTGAAGACAAAATGGCACATGGCCAGATAATGCAACAGAAGAGCTCCCAAGAAAAAGGCACTCTGAATTTTCATTATTAGCATATAATTCATTTTAACTAATATTTTTCTCTAGTGACAAATTCATGCTGGAATAGGTTATTTTACTTGGTAATATTTTGAGAGTGCCTAGCTACTACACTTGTTGACAGGACATGGCAATTGTCTGAACTTTGCATGCTTCAGGGAAATAAATGCCTGGACTATGTTCTTAGTGTTCTCCCCAAGTCCCCAGGAGTGCTTCACAATGCTGTCCAACTCACTTAAATAATACAGTTCATTATTGGCTGGCAAGTACTCTTTGTTGCTATGAATTCACTCTGAACGAAGTTAAGTTCTTTGCAAGGTGGTTTTACAAAATGTGGACATTTTGCAGTGCATTCCTCATACGATCTCTCTGAAGCTGCACATTCACAGACATGTCCTCAGAATGTTTGTTCTGAGCATTGCAGCTCTTGTTCTAGGTGCTCTTAGCAAGACACACACAAGATCATCTGAAAGCCCTTTGCTTCTTTTTGGAATCCAAACTCTGAAAACATTGAAGGAATCTATCACTGCAATGGAATATTATTATGAGGAAAACAAAAGTTGTGGCGAAACAGATACAATGGTGGGTTCAGATGTGGGAATGTCAGTTTTAAATCTGTTCTCATCCATGAAATGTACTTGGTGGCCTTGAGCAAAACAACCTACTCTCAGAACAATTTATTGTACAGGGCTATCAGGCCAAATCTAATGTATTTTAGGATGCAGTCCTAACCAACTTTCCAGCACTGACCTAGCCACAATGCAGCTCAAGGTAGGGCAACAAACATGCCCTTACCTTGTCTGCCTCCCCACCACAGGATGCAGTGCACACCACATTGGCAAAGCTATGTCAGTGCTGGAAAATTGGTTAGGATTGCGCCCTCAGTTACTCAGTCTTTAGACCACTTTTCCAAAATATCACAGCCACTTACAAAAAAAAATTGACAAAAATATTAAATACACTGACACAACACTGAAACCAACAAACAATTAGTCTGAGAGTCAGGAAGTTCTTGCCAAATAAAAATATTTTTAGCTTCTTCCTAAAAAAAACACGTGTGGAAGCTGTATGGATCTCTCTAGGAAAGGAATTCCACGAAGGTCATAATCCCTTATAAATTTCCCTGAGCTCCTTGAAGGGCAGGTTGCATACCTATGTACTAAACAAAGATGAACTATGACTGCAGTAAGTCTTGGATGCTAAGCTTACTCTTTCTCAAGATCTCAAACTCATACAATTCAGAAGGCAGAAGAGAGCTGGTCAGCCAGACTAATTCCTCCATCCCAGTCATTAAAAAAAAAAAATTCTAATAGACGCCTATCCAACATTTTCTTTGAACATCTTCAAAAAAGGTCATTCTATACAACCTCCTGGGAGTACTGGTCTCAATGAGTTCCCATCAGAAGTTTTGAGCAGAAGAAAGTTCATTATCAGTCACAAATATATACCCGATCTTTAATTCATCTGACTAAATGCTCACATTGTTTTCATTCACTTATCTAGACTTGTAGGAATAATAAAGTTTTGAAGCAAGGTTCATGGCTTGCCAGGGACATCCTGCACATCCTCTCCTGAAGGCTCTGCTAGTTTTACTGTCAGTATCAAAAATATTAGTGGATGAGGAGGATAATAAATACCAACTCAGAATGATGACTATTTCATTAAAAAATTAAATCCTATGTTAAATCATAAATATTGCTCTTCCTACAAATCTTACTTAATTTTGAATGCCTCTTTAAGCTCCAAGAAATCTAAGCAAAGAATTACTTTCGCTATTCAGCTCCTTGAAATTAACATTTTAATAAAATGACCAAGAAGTTCATCTAATATATTATTTTTCCCCGCTATAATTGGATGCAATATCTTATTGATAATTTTGAATTACTAGCTGTCAGGTGCCAAAAGTATATCAGATGTCTCCTGTGCAATTAATTTTCATTTCATATCTTTGTCAAGATCAATACTTATGGTCTGGTTTTCATTTTCACAAAGTCATCTTAATCCCACTCCGGGAGGGTATAATTTACTCTCTGTTCAAAACTGCTTGGCATTGCTGAGTTATAATGAGCTCTCTGAATAATGGAACACTGAATTCTTGCATTGGAAGTATGGAACATCCTTGATTGAAACTCCAGAACTAGCCTGACAGCAGAATCCACCTGATTACTTTATCAGAATCCACCTAGGTACTTTAGAGCACCTACAGACATAGAACTGGTGCAAAGGTGCTATTTGATTGAATCCATGGAAGTTAGGAGTGGGGGCCAAGCAAGACTGGCACATCTATGAGACCAAATGAAGCTGTTACCCTATTAATCCAAAATCAAACTTACAGGCTTAATTTTTTCCTGTTTTTTGTTTTTTAACATCAGTATGACTGGCCTGCCTCTGAGATATGGTGAAGCAATGATGTAGCTACGCCATCAGGCACCTGGAGCAAAAAAATTTTAATGCCCCCCAAAGCGCTTCCAGTTTTTGCTAAAAACGGAAGTGCATTTCTAAGACCTCCAACAGGCCTTTTGAGGGTCAGGAAGGCTGTGCACAGCCTCCTCGAGCCTCAGAAGGCTTTACAAGGCCTCTTGGAAGCCTTAGAAATACACTTCCAGTTTTAGCCCCTGATGATGCCTGATGATGCCCGGGGCAGTTTTAGCCCCTGATGATGCCTGATGATGCCCGGGGCAAGTGAGTGCTATGGCAGCCTTGCCGTCTTCCTTGACTGGGTCTGAGTAGGCCAAGTGTGAGAGAGCAATCCAGCACTAGAAGCAGCCATCATTGCCTCCAAGCTGAGCTGGGCACTCCACCTCTCTCTGTACGTGAGCCCACAAAGACAGAGCCAGTATTGGTTTCTCTTCAGGAAGCCTATGGAGGAGCCGCAAGGCAGTGCAAGGCATCTCCTCTAAGGAGAATCTGTAGGCCACTGCCTTGCTTGTCCTCCATAAACTTCTTTTTTGAAATGGAAAGTGAGCAGGAAGAAGGAGAAAAAGGAAAGCATGTGGCAGTGAAGACAGGAGAAAAGAGTGGGGAGGAACCAAAGAGTTGCAGTGCTTCAGCAGTGGGGAGGGGTGGCTTGGGGCAGCTGAGAGCATCAACAGCCTAGTTCCTGACAGTCCTTTTTATAAATCTTAATATTTGGAAAACCATACTGACAAATCTTTGGTCAGCTGTAAGTCTCCAAGTCTTGGAATATTCATGAAACCAAGCAAACTACACAACTCACCACTTTTACTCTAACTGGATGACTGAATCCTTTATAAACCATTAAAAAAAATGCTGAGCGATGATTCTCACAGCTTAGCTCCTTTCCCCCCAAAGATAACAAAAATGCAACAGTTTGAAAAATTCCTGGATTCAAATGTATTATTTTTGGAAGCTATGACCAAAAAAACCCCCCTCATATTATGGTTTGCAAAGAAGTGTATGAAGACAGCTTCGAGCTCTGTTTGCATGAGTGTTCCCTGTTCTCTAGGGATGGCTATCTCCCACTTTCTTGGAAGTCTGTAAGCCAGCAGGATGAATCTTGTTCCCTTTTTTATTTGAGAGCAACAGTTACCTTTTCTGTGGTCAGTAACATAACTATGACTCACAGAAATAAAAAGACATGGTCTAGAGCAGTGATTTTCAACCTTTTCCATCTCATGGCACACTGACAAGGCACTAAAGTGGTCAAGGCACACCATCGGGTTTTTGACAATTGACAAGGCACACCATGCTGTCAATGGGGGCTCACATCCCCCATTGGCCCTAGTAATAAATGATCTTCCCCCAAATTCCTGTGGCATACCTGTGGACCACTCACAGCACACCAATGTGCCATGGCAGAGTGGTTGAAAATGGCTCGTCTAAGATTATGAAGTGTTTACTTTTACTGGTGCAAACATTTGAACTTAATGAGGTTCTTCTCAAGACAGAGACGTTCAGAGGAAAACAAAATGGAATGCAGCACGTTTCACTTCTGGTTGGTGGTCTTTTGGACAAATAAAAGGTTACAAATGATGTGCTCTGTAATTTGTGTGGAATAAACTGCAATTGTCAAGGCACACCATCAGTTTTTGGAAAATTGACAAGGCACACCATGCTGTTGGCGAGAGGCTCACATCCCCCAAAGACTCTACTAAAACTCCCGCAACACACTTGCAGACCATTTGCAGCACACCAGTGTGTGACCGCACAGTGGTTGAAAATGGCTGCTCTAGAGCCAGCCCGCTTTACCTTGCTCCTTCTTCTGTGCAAGCCCTTTAAACAAAGCAGGAAATCTGGAAATAACTGGGATCTCTTCCAGCATCTCCTGCTTTAAGAGCCTGTTCAGAGGACGGAGCAATACAGGATCACTGCATTCTACTCCTCAGAGCAAGAGATCTGTCTCCTTGCCTTCTCACCTTCCTTCACCAGGTCCTTTAAACAATTTATAAAGATAGCTCCAATCCAATCCTGTTACCTTACTTCACTTCCTCCTCCATGTAAGCTCTCCCAGCATGGTACTATTTTTTTTAAAGAGCCCATGGTGAGCCCATGAAGTCAGGGATCCATTGGTTTTTGGAAGGAACTGTTTAGCAGTGTGTAGGGTGGCATTATAGCCCTATAACTTCAGCTACCACTGCTTCCAGGTATAATCCTAGGTGCTAGTCTGTATTTATCATGTCCAAAATGGCTTAGGTCTAACAGAAGCTGCCTGCTTCCAGGTGTCCTACCATAACAAGGTACCAATCTTTCCTGGAAATGTTGGGCTGATCTTTGAACGTACAGTGAAGCCAAGGATAAAGCAGTTCAGAATGGTCTTCCATTCCAATTAGTTCCAGTTTTGTATAAAGGTGCGCACTTATTTCAAACTAGAAACCATAGGAATTTCTGAGCAAGAAATGAATTAAATGTACTTTTTTTTCCTGAAAAGGGACTGGAGTGAACCAGCAGAGACCCAAAGTGTACAACGGCAATGGATGGAAGACACTGTATGCCTTCGTGACTCAGAAGTTGCTCTAAAATGGAGCTGCCACACATACTTCTGAACTCTCCTCATTGAGTTTTGCTTTCCACCATTCAACTGACACTGCCTAACTTTTATACATCCACTGGGAACTGGCCAAATAGATGGAGGGATTGATGACATAATCATGTCCATCATAAAGAATTCCGGGATCACAGCTATAAAGAAATGTGACTAAAAACCTCTCTGAGAACATTCATTTGGCTGGGTGGAAGAACTAATGACTCCATTAAAATAAAAGTAATTCCCTCTATATATAAACTTGCTTAGGCAGGATTTAAGCAAGCAAGCAAAACAAAACAATGTTATTTGGAACCAGCGTTCATGACCATCAGCACGACTAGAAAATGTGTCTCCAAGGCTGTTGGCAGTCAAAAAATGTTTACAGCTCCTTGAGAAGCAATGCGAAACGTAATGCCAAAGAACTACATAGTGTGACATATCTAGGCAAGCTCTGCTTTGTGGAAAGATGTACTTGGTCAGAAATTCCTAGAACCAGCCCATTAGCAACCCACTCAATGGTCTCCTGTGTATGCCATGCTCATCTTTTTCAATACTTTCATTAGTGGTTTTAGAGCTATCTATCTTACCAGTGCCAATACAGCCTGGAGGTAAGGGAACAAACATTCCCTTGAGGAGGCCTCTGTGACTGCCCCCTTCCACTGCAGGATGCATTGCATACCCTGTTGAAACAGCCGCATCAAAACTGGCAAGTCTGATAGCATTGGACCGTTAACGCATGTATTAAGAATCCTTATTTCACCAAATATTTCACCATTTTGACTTGTCCAAAATGATCCAGTGAGCTGGTGGCTGAGAAGGATATTTATTTAAAAGACTGACTACATCTTCCCTGTCAGTTTAAAAGACTTCCATGGCAGCTTACAGATTTAAGAATCATAATTTTAAATACAAAACATGCCATCTGCAAAAAAGGTTTAGCAATAGCATAGCAGGATCAACACAAACACACATGGATCCATGCTTGTCTTGTTACATCACCCACACTTGCTAAATCTCTCTCTCTCTCTCTCTCTCTCTCTCTCTCTCTCTCGCCGCACAACACAGATCTTTTAAGCAGCTCCATCTGGTGGGTGAATACCTGCCACCTTTCCTTATGCCTTCATGACCTTGAGACCAGACCATTGCAGTATATTGTCTTTGAAGCTGTTTTAGGAGGTGGAAGCTGATGTGAAACATGACAGTTATTGCCATTCCATCCATAGCTCTCTATGGCCTTCTTGGCCCAATGGAGTCCTCTGTATTTACCAGCCTGACTGTTCTTCACACCACATAGTCTAAGATAGTTGTCGGGGACCCTCCCAGATGCCCTGACCCCCGACTTACCCTGGAGCAGGCACCCCATGCTCAGGGTGGGGAGGCTTCCCTGCCCTTAAGGGGGGCAAAGAAGGTTGTCTCACCCCAACCAGACTGAGGGGGCTGGCAGGGCACACAAGGAACACAGAAGGAAACAAGCCAGGAACAGGAAAGGCCTTTTCTGCCCCACCTGGAGGAAGGGGAGGGGCCAAAGGGGGCGGGCTTGCTCCATAAAACAGGGAAGCCAGGGATGAGAGGCAGGCAGTGTGAAGCAGGGGGCTGTGAGGTGAACAGCTCCTGCTACCAAGCCAGGTGTGGCAGCTCTGCTAAGGAGGAGGACAAGGGTGCTGGAACCCATCCCCCCCCCGCCAATCTGAAGACTCCCTGGGGGTGGAACAAGCCTGCTCCAGGCCCCTCCAGTGGTGGGCCCCTACAATAGTCTTGAACTGTTTTTGGAAGCACTGCAGGACTCTTCTTAAGTTGATCTATGCAACTGATCCTGAATAACAAGACAGCCTGAAGATGATCCTCAGTTTGCATCTCTTCCTTTGAATTTGTATTTCTTAAATACATGCATCCACTCCAAAATGCATGCCTAATACTCCCTTCTCCTTGGACTTCTTGTCTCTCCAATTTGGGGTCCACTCTTCCAACCTTCCCACATCTCATACTTTGGTTGACAGTCTTGTAATTCCTTCTCTTTCCCAACCAGCTTGTTGTTTCATAGCCTTTGTGAGCCTACAGCTTGATATTGAGTCGGTTGCATCTGTTCGCCTGCGCAATCCACAACTCATGTTCTTCTATCATTCTGAATTCAATGCATACATTAATTCATGCCTAAGTCAGTCAAGAATGCAAATGTAAAACTTAAATTGGCCAGAACATGCTTTTGCTGTTCTCTTTCACATTCTATCCACATTACCATTTGCACATGCTGTGAATAGCATGAGAAAGGGTCAGTTGTGCTTGACAGTATCATACGAAAATGTTCCTAGAGTTGGTTTACGCATTTGGTTGGAAAGTGCTACCTACTGGAGCACTATGTACTCTAGAGCCTAACAAATCCAAAATAAAATATCAAACCAAGTATATAAATTATGGTGGTTGCTGCCATAGACTAAAAGATCAAGTAAAATGAAAAAGGTCAACCAAGTTTCAAAGTCTGAACGTAACACTCCAAGGAAAGAACAAATGAAGCTGCCTTCAACTGGCTCAGACCATTGGTCCTTCTAGTCTGGAATTGTCAACACTGACTGTCAGTGGCTCTTCAGAGTTTCAGGCAGAATTGAACCTTCTGGAAGCAAAGCACATGCTCTGTCACTACTACAGCCTCTCCCTGCAAGATACAAAGAGTCTCCAAAGCGATGACGAGAGTCAACAAGCTAAGTCAACCTATCTGGCACCATGCAGCATGTGGGATATCATCCAGTATGACACACAATTAGATTTCAGCAGATGAAACAGAAAATAATGGTAGTGACTGCTGATGCTGCAGACCATGGAAGACCTGCATTAGCTGAAGTAGTTGGGCTGAAGCCAGCTTCGTTGAACAAATGGAACTGAGCATTGGAGAGAAATACACAGAGCCAGAGAGTGGTTTAATATCTTAATGGCCACCTTTCCCATGTACCAGGTAGGTAATTCAGGCAGCCCCCTTGGTTTGAATGGAAAAGATCACTATAGGCAACTGCTCCTGTTCAACAAAAAGCACTCCCTTTTGTTCTTGCAAGTGCGGCAAGCACTACTGTTAAAGTACAGTAAATGCTTTACTTAACCTTCTTCCCCAACCAAGTAAAAAATAGCCAACTTTCCATTATTCATTGCCAAGCGCTCAATTAGCTAAAAAGAAATTCTTTTTGTTAATACACAGCCTTCACCGCGCTATTTAAAAAATGTTAACCGTTTCCTAAAAAGAGCATGGCTGTGTTAATTAAAGCTGCCTCAGGATAAATGAAAACTACCAGCAGCACTTTATTTTTTAATGCGAAGACACTTTCCATAACGACCATATTTACTGTTGAATGTTGCCAGGTGCACAGCTTGTTGCAGAAATAAGATGCACATTCCTACAGCAGAAAGATCACTGGGCAAAAAGCAAACAAATGCTATGCAGACGTAAGGGAGAGAGAGGGAAGGTGAGGGTGAGCATGAATGTTCAACACACCAAATATTAATACAGTACTGTAAATGATTTCTAAAAAATTCAATCAGGTAGACTCTGAATTGACTCCAAAAAGAACATAGGAAGAGCCTCACTGGCCAAAGGCCCATCTAATTCAGCTTCCTGTATCTGTGGCCCACCAGATACCTCAGGGAACACACAAGACAACAAGAGACTTACATCCTGTTGTCCGTCCCTTGCACCAGGCATTCTGAGGTAGCCCACTCCTGAAACCAGGAGACTAAAAAGAACCCTCAACTTCACAGCAGTGGTTTTGGGACAATTCTCATACCTACTCATAACATGACAACAGATGCATGTGCAGAAACTATCTGATACACATCACATCTCTTATATTTGCTTTTTCCCTTGGAACTTTAGATGATTCTTCGTGGGGGAAAAACCCAGGAATTCACCTCAAATTTCATTGTTTAGAAATTTTAGAGCCAACCCTACAAAACGTTAGCCTGACTTTGCTCCCAGCAGCTCCCCAGAACATACTGCCCCGGTCAGCTCAGTATGCTCCACTGCAAAGCAAACCTGGGTTAGAAATGACATGTTCAAAGCTGTGTTCAGAGTGTGGTGGCAGGTGCACACAACTGGCTCACCATGTGCTCAGACCAGTGGAAGGTCAACATGGCAGGGATTTTTCTTGTACTGAAGTAGGTATGAGTGAGTGACAGATGAGCCAAAACAGATGTCCTTCATTGCTTTTCTTTTTCAAAAGGCCAAGCTACATGTTATATGAAATGATGTGCGTTCATTTAATGGTTAGAGGCGTGCTCAGGACTGGCAAATTTCAGTCTTTCGTTCTGTTTTAAAACAAAAAGCACCAACTGGGCCCCAACCCATAACATAAATCTTTCCTCTATCAAAAATTTATGGGAACACCCCAAGCTGGTATTTTCCCCTTAATTTTGCAGGAAACAGCAACTTCAGGAGTATTCCTTTTTCAGCTAAAAAGGGGGGGGGGGGCAAACAGGGCAACCCCTGTGCACCGAGGCTGCAATTATCAAGATGGGGGGTGGGGGTATGCCCCAGAGCCCATACGCCCCCTTGAATGCCGCTACGGCCCCCTGCAAGCTGCAAACAAAATGGCACGAGTGTGCCAAAGCCACTAGGATGCTAAAATGGCCGCCGTGCTGTCACATGATTCCCCAACTCCAGGCACACAAAGCAGCGAAGAAGGCACCCAACCGCGGGGTCCATGATAAACACAGCCTGCCAAACCCCCAAAGACAGAGGCTAGATCAAGCATCTCCCGCTCGATCGAGCCCCTCAAGCTGGGCAGCCTCCAGGTTCCACTCCCAGTCAAGCGTCCGCTCAGGTTGCTTGCCGGGAATGGACTGATTTGCCCAGGTGCACGTGCGCCTGAGCAGACCTCTGCTTCTACCACCCCCCCAGACCATCCAGCCAATCAGCTGGCAGTCAAATCCGGCTGCCTGCTGAAGGGGGGAGGCAAGGCAATTTGCCGCTGGTGCGCTGCAAGGTGCACCAGCAGTCATTTATAGGGAAAACAGCACAGGGGAAGAGAGTTAACCCCCATTCATTCATTCATTCATTCATTCTCTCTTACACACACACACACACACACACACATTGTGGTCCTGATCCATCAGGTCACCGGTGGTATCCTTTTGATTCTAAGTTTTTCAGTTGTGAGCATGTTCAAAACAATAGAATAAATAGAGTTCAACACAGAAATTGCCCTCCCAAATCCACACAAGTTATTTCTCCTTTGCGTTTTTCTAGATAAGTCTTATCCTTGTCTGGAGCCCAATTACCATGTTGACAGTAACGCTGCATGTCACTAAAGTACATCCAGCTGCATCATAAGTTATTTTGGTAATGTCTGGTCTCGACTTCAATGTTTTGCAGATGGTTTGGTAGTTATGTGTTCCTATCACTTATGTAATTCCAACAATTTTTCCCCTTAATCACAGCATGTTGGAGAGATTGTAATCACTGTAAAAGTACATTAAATCTTTTTTTACTGTAAAATATGCTATTCAAGAGGTACTGTAAATTACTGGAGTGCTCTTCATTATTACTTCCTTAGCACATCCCCAGATCATCACGTTGAATTGCAAAAATTATGAATAGAGTTCTCTTGCAAAATACAGCTTTTCTGATTTCTCCTTCCTTCTGCACTCCCCACCCTCCAAAAGCCACTCTTGATGGGCAGGAGGAGTTCATCCAATATCAATATAAGGAGCAACTGATGGAGACGGGGAATTGGCACTCACTTCTTGTGAGTGGAAGGTTCTTCTGATTACACATTAGTGCTTTGTTGGACTCAAACCATAATTAGCGAGGTCTTGGGAACTGGAATTTAAGAACATGTTGTACACATATTGAACCTTTGTTCAAATATACCCATCCATTCACAGTCTCCCTTGCTTATAAACCCCAATACGGAATCTCTTCACAACCCTTTGTCAATCCCTCAGTAGGGTAAGTGGAAGTTGTGTGAGGAAGCGTAGGGACCTAGAAGGTTGAGGCTTCTGCACGGTGTGCGGAAAGAAATAAACAAAAATACCAGCGCTGGGTTTTAAAAATCTTATATTGCAATACAAAGATGCAAGTCGGCGGGTGCCTAAAAAGCCACCCATCTCTTTCACTAGCTTTTTATACACTCAAAATGTCCATGCAGCACATTCTTAACATGTTGTTTGTACATAGTTGCTTATTACTAGTAAATATCATTCACTATTTTAATTCCTTCCAGGAAGAGGAATTATAGGTTAACCCTTGTTTATTCCTTGGTAGGTTAATATTATCTCCATATCTCATTTACCTGGGGTCTCCCATATCTCATTTACCTGGGGTCCTTCCCCCAGGTAAAAATATCTCATTTACCTGGGGTCCTTAATATTATATCCATATCTCATTTACCTGAGGTCTTCCAGGAACAATACCTAAAATCAGTTGATGCCTCTACTTAATTGTCTGAAGGAATTAGCACGTTCCTTCTTGCAGCCCCAAATATTCTTGCAACACAAAGCTCTTCCCTAAATTTTCCAGTGTCTACTCACAGTTTGTGTTTGCTCCTGAGGCAGCAGGAGTCATGCTTTAATTTACTTATTTACCCTTCTTTGGAAGACAAAAGTTTGTCCTGCTTCCCAGCCCTTTGCCCTTTTGGTACTACAGTTCATGATGGGGTCTCTAAAATGTCAAATGACATAATATTTCAATCAATTTGTTTTATAATATACTCTCCCTTCAGAACAGTTCTAGAAGACAGGACTTTTAACAAATATTTCAGTGAATGGCTATCAAGTAATATGATTTTGCACTTAAGAAAACAAAACTTTTCCTTAATCATCTGTAACCAATTAATTGAATATATTTAAATACATTTGCAGATTTTATACTACCTCAGGCAGATACACTTTCAGTAACCTAGAAAAAGGCATCTCAGTTACGAGAAATACCACGTACAATATCCAAAAGCTACCAGTAATGGTGAGAAAGACCATCTTTACTATGTTTTATTTCTCAGTTTCCATTACAGTTACACACTATAACAAAATAGCCCCAGAAAACAAACTATGCTTATCTATATCATAGCCTACTTTTATTATTACACCACATTATTATTATTATTATTATTATTATTATTATTATTATTATTATTATTATTAAAACTGATATCCCAATTTTTCCTACCCTCAAAATGCTCTCATTTTTTTTTTTTAATAAGCCCTGTATTTCTTTTTCAGTGTGAACAACATGACTACTAACATCCTCATCTATAAACAGTACTTCTGGAGCTTCTTCATTTTCTTTTGAAACAGGTTTTTTAGTTGCTCTCCAGTAATTGTCTGACACTGACAGGTGGGGTGAAGGGAAGGTCTGGTGCACACCTGATATTTGCTTAAGCAGCGGTCAACAACAATCAGATGAAATAAATGGAAAGACTCAAAGTCATGACTGGAATCTGCAAACCATTCAGGAGCTCAGTACTTACGGTAGCCGACAGCTGCGGTCCATTCAGCTGTGCATGCAAGATGGCTTCATTGATTGAATTTCGGATACCCCAGAGCGCCAATTCGAGATCATGAGACCCAGCCATTTCATTAGTGAGATATTCCAGGGTATAAATATATTCCCTCCACTGAGCATCGAGTTCAGACACACTGGCAAAACAGCCCCTCATCACATTTAGACAATATCCTTCACAAGGCCGAATGAGCGTCAGGCCTTGGCAATGTGGACAGTACTGCATCTTCACCAGTGCTCGGCTACATTCCTTTGTCAAGGTGGCATGTTCGGTCGCGTTCAGCACTTCTACGCCCATTCCAAGGGCCTGATTAAACATTCGGCTGGCCCAGAGCGACTTCGCCAACTCTGTAACTGCTTCTTTAGAATAGTGCCCAAACGGATTTATATCTTGCCGCGTTAGCCGCAGGCATTCCGTGTACTCTTCTGACAAATCCGTGATTCCTGGGTTTATAAGACGGCTGTAAACCAAAGGGAAGAGGCTGTCAAAGAACCGGAAGAAAGCACTTTCCACTGTGGTCTGCGCACCCAAAAGGTAGAGAGAGAGATCCGTGAAGAGCTCTTTCACAGGCTCTGCCGCTTCCTTTGACATGGATCTGTAGGCAGTCTCAAACAGAGAAGTCGTATGGTTCTCAGCAAAGCGAAGCAATGACCCGAAGGCAGCTGCAAAGACAGAGACGGTACCAGTGAAAAAAAAATGCCAATTCTTCTTTATCACAGCTCAGCAACATGGATTATAAAATTATACAACTAGTGCATTGTTGGTTCAGGTAGTTTACAAGCTGACTGGACACTGTTTCTGTTCGAGTGACTACTGCCCTTGAAGGGAAAAAAAATTCCATTGACCTCAGTATACACAAATAGTATAGTTACTTTTTTTGGTGTGTGAGATGGGGTACTTTAGATGCTGATTGATACTGACAGGGATTTTAGGACTCAAGATCAAAGTCAGTGTAATTTGAATAACTAGATGTGCCTCTTTGGATGTAAAGTGAAGCATCACTGGGAAAGCAACACTTTCAGAACCATCTGGGGTGGGAGACCCACATATCTCAGTACTGAAATGACACACGTCATAATTCAGAGGGGAGGCTAAGGCCTGGAGGAAGATCCCTATGGGTAGAAAAGTAACATTGGAAGCAGTCCTCAGTCAGGTGTTCAGCCAATACAAGTGAGTCTGCTAACACAGTGCTTTTTGTGTGACCATCCTGTTGCAATTATCTGGACAACTGGAGTTAAAAGTGAAAGTGTGACTTTCATGAAGAAATGACCAAAACGTGCACCTAAATGCAATATCTGATCACTTTGAGCAACAACTTGAAGAATACGTAAGATAAATGGAATAAACATTTTATAATACAGTAACATTTCTAAACACATTGACAATGGTATTCACAAACAGAATTTGTTCATTGCAGACATACATTGCATTCAACTTTTATGTTATGTAGGATCCAATTCTAATCCACCACCCTCTTGTCCTCTATGTTTCCTCTACCACAACGCCCCCCTAATCCTTTTTCAATTCAGGGTGCAGGAGGAGCAGAAGAAGTGAAATTGGAGGCTAGTGGGTGGATGTAGATGGACTCTTCCCACCAGTCTACTGCCAAAGGCAGATGTCTCAGTTTGGCCTGATAAATGGGCTGAACACAGCCATCAGTTGCATACCTTTAAATTATACAGTAATTTAATTCAATTCATAGTACTTAAAACAGAGGGGACAGAAAAAAAGGCATGTGGAAGGAATGGGTGGGAGGAGCCATAGTGGGATCATCTCCTCCTGTGTCGGAGACCTCAGACAGGGTTCAAAGTTCCACTTGAAAGGTGGCAATGTATACAGTTGGCTAGACAGAATTGTAAGTACAAAACATCAGAGGTCATTGTTTCAAATGATCGACCCAGACTGGATACTGTTACGTACTTCAGAATAACTCTTACCACTGCCACTCTAATGATATTTATGAGACTATAACAACTTATAATGTTGAATGGCTTTGAAAGCTTAGACCTGAGAAGGGGGAAAAAAAGTCAGAGTTGAAAACATTTGCTCTATGCACAGAGGCCTGGCCTGCCAAGTTTCAAGCAGGCTTTTACAACGGAGCTGTAAAATTCTGAAAATGGGGTTTATAATGGAAAGCCTGACACTGCGATAACTGTAATATCGTTAACAACACAGCTCGGCTCCAATAAAACAGTTTGTATTTGCCAAGACATCTTTATTTAATTTTTTTTTCAGTGTAACCAAACACCAAGGAACTTTAGTTGATGGGGGAATAAAAGGTAGGTAATGATGTTAAAGCAAATCTGTCACTAATATAAAAATACGTCTCCCTTAGGTCTAAGCACCCCTGTCTTATAGACACATATTCATGTCTTTTCTCTCACTATTACACAGACCTTATGGAGAAACATTTGCTTTTGAGACAGAGAGCGGAAGAAAGCCATTTAATCCCATGTCTTATTAATTCCCTGCACCTGGACACTCAAAAAGCATTTCAAGTGGTTTTGGCCACCATGAAAAAACAATGTAAAAAGAGAACCAGTCAGAAATACCTCACCCATGAAAGAAACAAGGATCCACTAGTGAAAGGGATGGTCCACATGTACATGCACATCATTAACTAGTGAACCTTGCATGAGAGCCGGGGTGGTGTAATGGTTTGGGAGGTGGACTTAGACCTGGAAGATTCAGGTTAGAATCCCTGCTCAGCCATGAAGCTTCCTGGGTGACTTTGGGCCAGTCACTTTCTCTCAGCCTCACCTACCTCACAGGGTTGTTGTGAGGACAAAAGGAGGGGAGCAGCTGTGTACACCACCCTGAGCTCTTTGGAGGAAGGGCAGTATAAAAATGTGAATAATAATAATAATAATAATAATAATAATAATAATAATAATAATAATAATAATAATAATAGATGATGATGATGATGCACAAAGTGCGCCATCACAGAAATACTATCCAGTATATGGAAACTATCCCCTCCTGCCACTCAAGCACAATGCTTTTCACTGGAAACTATTTGCATGTACAATTGCCGGTTAACAAATATGCAGTAATGAAATGCAAAAAGATAAAGCGATACACGTGCATGCAAGAACCTGAACTAGGCCATCCAACAATCAATGTTTACATATAGTCATGTGCAGACAACTTATTTCCCAGATTCCCAGTCTGCTGCATTTTTGAATGGAAGACCAGTGCAAGGAAGAGAATCTGGACTTTAGGCAATCAAACTACAGACAGCAATCTGCATGTGGGAATGAGGTTGTGCATAAAAATATATGAAGTGTATATCTGGGCTTTCCTCTACTTGGGGCCAGCTCTGCCTTTACTGCCCTCCTCCTGTTCCCTGATCTGGAAATAGTTCCAGTGATGTTATCGTCACAACAATTACTTCCGCGCAACTGCCTCCTCTCCCCCTTTGAAATAAAGGAGGAAGGAAGGAGGCAGCCCAGGCTCCAAAGGAGCCTTTTGCACCACTTCTAAGCAGTGCGAAAGGTTCCATTGGAGCACTTTGGGGCTGCTGGAAGTGGCACTTTGGACAGAGGAGAGTGCCGCTTCCAGGAGACAGGTGGTGCATGCATCACCTATCTTCCAGTGGACCAAAGCATTCCAATGGAGCCAGAGAAGCAGCACATTCCTCCAAAATTGGAGGAGGCACGTGCCACTTCCCGCCATTCTGAGTGCCGCCACGCGCTCCTCCCCTTTCTTTAAAGGTGAAGAAAGAAGGTGTCATCAGACATACCAGGAACTGTGCCGAGAGGAGTGCAGCCACTTTCTGCACGTTCCCCACTAAACAGAGGGCCGCCCCCTCTCCTCCCCTTTAAAAGAAACAAGAGGGGAGTGGCCCTCAGAGCAGCACAGAACCACACCAACAGTGGCTGTGCTCCTGCATTTGCACCCCTTGCCCCCCTGGGCATGCCACTGGGGGTTTTCTCCCACCTCCTTCCTACTGCAATGGCCTAGCTGAACATGGGCAGCATTTGGGTGCATGGCCAAGGAGCATATCAGTGCAGGGATGTGACTAGCAGGTGCATTTCCACTTAGCCGCTCCTCACATTTAGTGAATGCAAGATATCATCTTGACAACAATTGCAAGTGTTGATGTGACATGATGCTTTGCATCAGAGAAAACAATTCCTGTATTGTTGACTATAATTCTAGGAAACCTATCTGAAATCTCCACACATTTTAGCTGAGATTAGGATATTTTATGTGCATATCCTTGAAATGCTATCTGAATCACAATCCCCAACTTGTTTGAACAAAAAAAATGTGAGGGGGGGGAGAGAGAGAGAGAGCGCGCAGCAATTTCTTTAACATTATGTGATCCTAAAGACATTTTGTTTTGCCATAGTTGTAAACTATGGAATGGTTGCAGACAATCAAATTGCTGAGATGCCTGGGTATACTATTCCCAGCCTTCTAATTAGGAATAATGGTGCTGTGTACTGATGAATACGTTGTATCACAAAAGATAATTTCTGCTCTGATTGTACAAAGAGACAAGTTACCATCTTATTTGGAGTTTTATGAATAAAATGCTTTCAATATACCATGCAAAACCCTCAATGTGCAATTACCAATCCAATAATCATCTGTGTTAGAAAGAGGGACACCCCATTTGGTTTGGCTGATGCAGAAACCTTTATAGCAATTTAAAAACTGAAAAAAAAATCATAAATGAAAAGTGACTAAAATACACACTCATTTTAATTAGAAGCACCTATTGACTGTGTTATGGATATTAACTAAGTAAACTGCACCCCATGACCTATTAAAAATGCATTCCATTCCATCAACTGATAATGCCATCCAGTCTCTCTAATGAGATATCAGGGGCAAGAATCACCAGAGTACAAGAAGATTACTTTAAACAACAACATAAGCTCAACCAGATTATATACCACTAAGTAGAAAAGGAGTCACCAGATCCAGGAGGATATTGGCATGGCTCATGAGTGGATTCATAGCATGTTAGTGTTGGAAGGGACCTTAGAAGTCATCTAGTTGACCCTCTGCTCAATGCAGGCAACTACAGCATCCCTGACAGGTACCCATGGAGGCAAGACAAGGGAACATTTATTCCCACGGGAAGAGAACTGCAGCTGCATCACTGCTGAAAAGTTGTTTAGGACTGGGCTATCAGTTTATCAATGTCTTCCTTAAAGTTCCAACAAATATCTGATTAGGGCAAGGAAGCTACAAAAGGCAAGAAAGATCTCTTCAGAAAATGGATGTCTTGCTCCAATTTTTTTATTTTTTATTTTTTTTTGGGGGGGGGGGCGCGATAAAAAGAAATGTAAACTGTTAGCTCTGGGTTCTGAGTGAAACAGAAACACAGCTAACGAATTGGTCCAGGAGCAGGTGCAGGCTGCTGAGTTAGCAAAATCAACAAGCACCTGTGACAGACACACCCTGGGTGTTACCAAGCCTGCAATGATTGGCTGATCTAACTACTTAAGGGTTAGTATGCTGAACCTCCAGTGCAGTAGTAGGAGATAACTGAGAAACTGCTGCCAGTGACTGTGGAGGCTGGATATTTGTATGTATATGTGTGATTACTGACCGTGGACTGGACCTTGACTTTGTATTGTGGGAAACTGATTGGGATTTGTTATAATTGGACTGACTGATCTTCGTGCTGACCGGGACTGTTTATTGACTACTCTGCTTGTGATATCCCTTGCTCAAAATATAACTGCTGCTTGAAAGTACTCTGCTGTGTATGCTGTTTCTTGCAACCTGCTCACATTGGGACAAAACAGGGATCCTATAACATCTACCGTTAACATATACCAAACACAATGAAAAATGCAAAAAACAAAACAAAAGCACACATACTCTGTCGGGGGGGGACACAAAAACAGCAAGGCAAACGGTTTAAAAACTTCCACGGATATGGTCATGTATAAAATAAATTTTAATTAATAAATATAAATTAAAAAGGAAAGCTGAGAGAGATTTCAGAGAAGCTGAATGGATTCTGTGCATCTGTCTTCACTGCAACGGATACAGGGAAGATACCCATTCACAGAACTAAGCTACCTAGGGAATCTGAAGAGATAACTGAGTCAAATAGAAGTGAGTTCTTATGTTCTTATGTTCTTATGAGTTGTGAGAAGGTTCTAGAGCAGGAGTTGTCCAAACTTTTTGGCAGGAGGGCCACATCATCTCTCTGACACTGTGTCAGGGGCCGGGGGAAAAATTAATGTACATTTCAAATTTGAATAAATTTACATACATGAATACATTAAAGATGGAACTTAAATGAATGAATGAAGGACTTGCAATAGCTCATAGCCTATAAAAGACCTTGCACAGAACAAGACCGGCCTTTCTTTTGTTGCCACTGCTGCATCACAGACGTGAAGCAACATGCAGTGGAGGGAGCCCTCGTCCCACAGCTCACACGAGAGGCTGAACAGTCGGCCATCAAACTGAGAGCAGTTTGGCATCAGGCCAATATGAGCTCCAGCCAGAGGTCATTGGAGACTGGGAGCTCTCAGTGGGACGGATTGGGAGTCCTCAAGGGCCACAAGTGGCCCCAGGGCTGGGGTTTGGGCACCCCTGTTCTAGAGCAAGGGGTGTTAAACATAAGGCCCACAGGATGCGGCTCCCGGAAGCAATTTCTCCAGCCCTCATCATAATTGGGCTCTCTCACATCTTGAACTTATGAGTAAGATTTGCACATTTTCTCTTCTGTCATTTGCAGCTAATGAGTTTCTATATGAGAACAAAGTGGCTATTTTAGGCCATCTGCTTAACAATGTCACTTCCTGCTTAAAGATGTCACTTCCAGCCCTCAACAGGCAACATGAATGCTTTCTGGCCCAGTGCATGAAATGAGTTTGCCCTGTTTTAGAGCAAACTGACAAATTAAAAATAATGCGTGATGTTGAGAGAGAAAGTTTCTCTTCCCTCTAGAACCAGAGGTAATCCACTTGGTGGGACATTAGCTTGGACAAAGAGGCTACTTCACACATCACAACGTATTAGTCTGTGAAATTTATTGCCATGAGATGTGGTGATAGTCACTAGCTTGGAATGCTTTAAGAGAGAACTGGACAAATTCATGCAGACCAGGCTATTAGCTACCAGTCAAGATGGCTATGTGTAATCTTCGGGTTTAGTAGCAACACATTTCTTAACACTAGTTGCAAGGCAGTGATAATGGGAGAGAGGTATGCCTTTCTTTCTTGCTTGCAAACTTTCCAATGACCACTGTGAGAAAGAGGATGCTGGACTTCACTGGCCTGATCCAAAATACGGAGTGGTGAATGAGCAGATTTCTGGTGAAAATCTTGGCTCTACCATCAACCAAAGCTACCGCAGGCGCTCACCTATAAGTCGATCCCACAGATAAGTCAAGTTTTGAGCCAACAATCATGGAATTTTCTATGACCCTCGGATAAGTCAGGGGTTAAACATAGGGGTGTATGACTATAGTTTTGTCTGATTTTACTCAAGGCCAAATCCTGATAAATAACCCACCACTAATTGTTACCTAAGAACTGTAGTCTCTAATTTATTAAAATTTATTTAAAACATAGTAAAATGTCATAAGATACATTTTTATTCTTTTTAAATTCTGGTCTTCACCACCTTTTTGTAAACACTATCAGAGTAAGTGCACTGTAAACAACATACCAGTAAAACAGTGGTTCCCAACCTGGTATTCACGTACTCCCAGGAACACTCAACAGGACCTTTAGGGGTACTTGAAAAAGAATGGAATAATGGTAGAAAAAGGAAGGTCATGCTCCAGAATGCCTTGCAAGGCAGGAAGGGAGGTAGCTAGTTAGCTGTGAAAGCCCCACCAATAGCTAGTTTTTGGTCATCAATTCATGATGAACCAGTGATTGATCGCTTTCCATATTACGTTTCAGCTTTTTTACTGAGCAGGTTTTCAATCACCCAGAATTTCTCAGCACACTTCTGGTGCAAAACAGTGGAAAGGCAGAGTCTTCTGTTCTTCAAACAGATAAAATGAGAAAACACTGTGATAAATACATGAAGTCTGGGCTTTCACAGAGAGGAGATGAGGGCTTGTATTATTAATTACAAACATTTTGCTAATATGAAGGGTACAATTTATGGAAATGGGCTGCCAAGGGATATGAAAGTGAAAAAGGTTGGGAACCACTGCAGGAGATCCATGAATCACATCCACCTTTAAGGTGTCTGGTGTGTTAAGCCAGAAGCTCTACGTATAACATACAACCCATAACACATAATTGGAAGCGTATGATTCAATTCACCGCAGAGAGATGCAGCTGCATATATTTGCAACACTTTTTACTCAGAAGTAGACCCACTGCTTCCCATGGGAGTTATTCTTAAATAATGGTGCACTGAATTGTAGTCTGGGACTTTATTTCAAATAGAAAGGAGAATCCCATCCTGGTGTTGAAAAAAAAAAAAAAAACCTCTGCCAAATGCAGGCATTTGCAAAAAGGAACCAGGTTGTAGCAGCATTTGCAAAAGGGAACTTGAAGAGAATAAAAGGTTAACTTTGGCTGGAATTTCCCAGGAAAGTTACTATAGAAACAAATGATCTCTGTATTGCTTCTAATCTGCTTGCTTTAGCAAGAACTTTTCAGAGTTGAAAGGCTCTGCCCTCTGATTGAGGAAGTGATGATTTGAGCTTGATCACTTGGCAAAAATTTTAAGTACTGTAGGCAAGCATCTATCAGGCCTAAGCCTATCCAACTTTCCAGCACTGATATAGCTGTACCAATGGAGTATGTCCCATGGGCACAGCTGCATCAGTGCTGTGGTGGGGGAGATCGTCCTGGAGGCCTCCTCAAGGTAAGGGAACTTCGGGGTTCCCTTACCTTGGGGTTGCATTGCAGCTACACTAGTGCTGGAAAGTTGGATAGGACTGGGCCCTTCCACAATTACCCTTGTCTCCAAAATTGCCATTATACAGCTACCCATTTTTCATCACAGCACCAGTAGCACAGTCATTACAGTCCAGTGTTTTCTGTGTCCTGTGGTTTTACCTAATTATTTTTCTTTTCTTGAAAAAAAAAATTAAATCGTGTTTGCAAAACATGCCCTAGTAACTGCATTTAAGACTACAGCAGAAATTCTGGCTCTGGATTACCGAAAAGTAATCCTTCCACAGCAACGATGGGATCCAGAGTGGAAGCTATTATCAGGCAGGCTATCCCTTTTCAACCTCAATCTTCCAGCTGCACTACTAAAACCAACCAACCTAATATGCCTGTTGAACAGATGAGATAATGGATAAACACACCTAGGATACTCTAAATATACTATACAAATGTTTACTGTCTCTTCCTACTCTTGGCTCAAGCCTGTATAAAGTACACATTGGAACAGTGTCCTTCTACCCAAGCACCAACACAGTCTTCCATTACAGTAATCTCATCTTCAGAACAAGTGGTCTTCCTGCACTGCAAAAACACCTGGACTGCAGCCAGCGGGCTAATGAATAAAATCGACTAGACACCTTTCAAAGAAAAAGTCATAGAGATATAACATAAATACAATAGATGCAAAATAATAATAATAATAATAAACTTTATTTTTATCCCACCCTTCTCCCCAAAGGGACCCAGGGCGGCTTACAACATATTAAAAAAAACAAATTAAAACATAATTTAACAGATAAAAACATATTAAAAACACATTAAGAGAAACCATAAAAACAGTAAGATAAAAATCAGAATAAAAAGAGCATAAAACAGCAGTTCAAGGAGGAATCATGCCTGTAAAAAACTAAAAGATGTATAAAAGATGTTAAAAAGGCCATAGAGTCAGAAGGCTTGTGTAAACAACAAGGTCTTCAGGCCTCGCCGAAAGGTCTCGAGGGAGGAAGCCATTCTCAAGTCAAGGGGAAGGGAGTTCCGTAACATTGGTGCCACTACTGAGAAGGCCCTATTTCTTGCCGCCGCCCCATGTACCTCTTTAGGCGGCGGCACATGTAAAAAGGCCTTCTCTGATGACCTGAGAGGACGAGCCGGATTGTACGGGAGTAGGCGATCTCTAAGATAGCCTGGCCCAGAGCAGTATAGGGCTTTAAAGGTCAAGACCAGCACCTTGAATTGGGCCTGGAAACGAATGGGCAGCCAATGTAGCCCCCGGAGAAGCGGGTTGACAGAGTCAAACTGCCTAGCTCCAGTGACCACACGGGCCGCCGCATTCTGCACTAACTGCAGTTTCCGAACCGTCTTCAGGGGCAGCCCCACATAAAGCGCGTTACAATAATCTAACCTCGATGTCACCGTAGCATGGATCACCGAGACCAGGTCTGCACGATCCAAGTACGGACGCAGCTGGCGCACCAGCCGAAGCTGCGCGAAGGCCTCCCTAGCCACAGCTGCCACCTGAGAGTCCAGGAGCAGCTGCGAGTCCAGGTGGACCCCCAAGCTGCGGACCTGCTCCTTCAGAGGGAGTGGAACCCCATTCAGAGCAAGCCGATAATCCAGCACCTGCATCAAAGATTTCCGAACCAGGAGAGCCTCTGTCTTATCCGGATTTAATTTCAGCTTGTTAGCCCCCATCCAGATCCTCACTGCTTCCAGACAGCACTCCAGGCCCTCAACTGCCACCCTGGAGTCTGGAGGAAAGGAGAGATAGAGCTGGGTGTCATCAGCATATTGATGACACCCCACTCCAAACCCCCGGATGACCTCTCCCAGCGGTTTCATGTAGATATTAAATAGCATGGGGGACAGAATTGAACCCTGTGGCACCTCGCACTTCAAGGGCCAGGGTGTCGAACAGGCATCCCCCAGCACCACCATCTGGGACCGACCCTCCAAGTATGAGCGGAACCACCGCAAAACGGTGCCTCCAACTCCCAGCTCGGCCAAAAGGGCACAGGGATGTGGAAGGGGAAGAAAAAAATGCCATTGTTGGGATCAAGCAATCCCCAAAACAGAAAGATGAATTAGTAAAAGAGAAAAGATGGGTTGTTGCACCCTAAAACCCATTTAGGGCTGTCTATTGCTTGCCTCCTTGGCCCCACAACAGGTCTTTCAAGCTCTACTTGTGGGGCACAGTAGAAGAGACTTTCACACCAGGATCCTGCCAAATATGGGGGATATGTGAAAATCATGCCCTCAAGTGAACAGAAATTCATGTTTCGTTTAAGTTCATTCATGTAAGTTCATGTAAGTTCATATTTCATTTGTGTAAAACTGTCTTAGGATACAGGTGGAACCTGTTTATCAGCAGAGTTCAGTTTCTGGACCCCCTGTAGATACCAAAACCGTGGATAACAAAATCTGCGGTTTTTGGAACCTACCTGAGCTCTGAAGGTGACCTTGCTCCAATTGCATCAGGAGCTGTTCTAAGGCCTGCAGAGGCCACACATGCCCTTTACGGGTCTCAGAATGGCCTTCAGAGGTCCTAGAAGCACACTTCCAGTTTTCAACCAGAAAGCACAGTTCTAGTTATCCCCAGAGGCTTCAGGTTGGGCCAAATCCCAATGGAACCCACATTGAGCCAGATTCAAAGATAAAAAATCCATGGATAAGTAGGTTCAACCTGTACAACTTGACATGTCAAAAAAGAATGACAGGATAAAAGAAACTAAATGAATGCTAGGTGGAACTGAACTCCATTCAGGAGAAGCAAGTGGCCTTTTGTCCTGTTACGCTTTCACTCCAAATCCTCTGGATTACTGTATGGCTCTGAAGACTACTTGAGCATACACTCAAATAGTCCTTGTTCAAATTTATTTACCTATTAATTATTGCAGTTGCATCCTGCCTTTCTTATGTGGCCTGCTGCCTCTGGGTTCTGTCACTCCAGCAGCCACTATGTCCAGATTTCTGGGCAGATGTGGCTAGCTGGGGTGCAGTTTGGGGGTGATAGACAGCAGGGAAGGAAGGTTCCCTGGCAGAGCATTAAGTGCCGGTTGCTTTGGGGATGCCATTCCCAGAGTGCAGCAGTCTCCAAAGTAGAGATCGCTGGCCTAAGGAGACATGATATTTCACTGATATATTTGTATAACATTTACATTTAACTAGTTGTACTACTTTTATACAAAATGTTTCTTAAACATGCAAAGGAAATATTTTGTAACATATTAAGGGATAAGACCAAAGCACAATACACCTGAATTTGGGAGAGATTTGGTCTCTGGGTCTCATTTATTTTCATTTTTTCTTTAAAATTATAAGGGAAAATTAGCACAGGTGCATGGCCTCTCCTTCTGAGTAGGGTAAAAATACAAACAGCTGTAAGTCTTCTGGCAAATCTCTGAATTTTTAACATATCCATGCACATGGGTGAATATTTCATGAAAATGGGTCAATGTCATCCTCCAAGGAGAGAGGCCTGTTGAAACATTTTATCATGTGCTCACAGCACGCTTGACATTGCAGCTGATATTGCGCCTGTGCTGGCCAAACACAGCTGATCAAACACAGCTCACCTCTGGAAACTTCACATCTCAACTGCTGGTCTTTTAAAATTAGCTCCTGGAGATGAGCCAAGTCATTACAAGATTCCACACTTTCTTTGACTGTGCATTGGAGGTATAAGAAACCTCCATGCTGAGCAGCTAATGAGTTTGTACGATCGGGAACTCGGCTGGTTTTTAATGCTGACTGACAATAAAAGTGAGACAATGCTGAATGCATGGCACAAAGGATTAACCCCCCTCCCTCCACACACACATACACATACAATTACATACATTTCTCCGATGCACACATGATGCTTATTCACAATGCTTTAGCACAAAACATCACATTCTCAAGGGATGAAGTCATTATGATAGAACAGGGCCGCTCAAACCCAGGCCCAGGGGCCTGATCAGGGGAAGGTGGATCCATTCACCAGGTGAGCAGACCTTACTCTTCTGCCCAGGCACTGTGCGGTGTACTCCATGGCTGGAGGGACAGGGATGCTCTGGGCAGTCGCATCTACCTAGACGTCCTGTTGCTTGGCCTTCTGGGATGCCGGATGGCTGATGTGACTGCTCAGAGTGTCCCTGTCCCCCAATCATGGAGGACATTGCACGTTGGGGGAAGAATACCAGGCAAATCTCTAACAAAAACCCTTGACTTCCGACAGGCGGACTTCCCTCAAATGAGGAGGCTGGTTAGAAGGAGGTTGAAAGGGAGGGTAAAAAGAGTCCAATCTCTCCAGAGTGCATGGAGGCTGCTTAAAGCAACAGTAATAGAGGCCCAGCAGAGGTGTATACCGCAAAGAAAGAAGGGTTCCACTAAATCCAGGAGGGTGCCCGCATGGCTAACCAGCCAAGTTAGAGAGGCTGTGAAGGGCAAGGAAGCTTCCTTCCGTAAATGGAAGTCTTGCCCTAATGAGGAGAATAAAAAGGAACATAAACTGTGGCAAAAGAAATGTAAGAAGGTGATATGGGAGGCCAAGCAAGACTATGAGGAACGCATGGCCAGCAACATTAAGGGGAATAATAAAAGCTTCTTCAAATATGTTAGAAGCAGGAAACCCACCAGAGAAGCGGTTGGCCCTCTGGATGGTGAGGGAGGGAAAGGGGAGATAAAAGGAGACTTAGAGATGGCAGAGAAATTAAATGAGTTCTTTGCATCTGTCTACACGGCAGAAGACCTCGGGCAGATACCGCTGTCCGAACGGCCCCTCCTAACCGAGGAGTTAAGTCAGATATAGGTTAAAAGAGAAGATGTTTCAGACCTCATTGATAAATTAAAGATCAATAAGTCACCGGGCCCTGATGGCATCCACCCAAGGGTTATTAAGAAATTGAAGAATGAAGTTGCAGATCTCTTGACAAAGGTATGCAACTTGTCCCTCAAAACGGCCACAGTGCCAGAAGATTGGAGGATAGCAAATGTCACGCCTATTTTTAAAAAGGGAAAGAGGGGGGACCCGGGAAACTATAGGCCGGTCAGCCTAACATCCATACCGGGTAAGATGGTGGAATGCCTCATCAAAGATAGGATCTCAAAACACATAGACGAGCAGGCCTTGCTGAGGGAGAGTCAGCATGGCTTCTGTAAGGGTAAGTCTTGCCTCACAAACCTTATAGAATTCTTTGAAAAGGTCAACAGGCATGTGGATGCGGGAGAACCCGTGGACATTATATATCTGGACTTTCAGAAGGCATTTGACATGGTCCCTCACCAAAGGCTACTGAAAAAACTCCACAGTCAGGGAATTAGAGGACAGGTCCTCTCGTGGATTGAGAACTGGTTGGAGGCCAGGAAGCAGAGAGTGGGTGTCAATGGGCAATTTTCACAATGGAGAGAGGTGAAAAGCGGTGTGCCCCAAGGATCTGTCCTGGGACCGGTGCTTTTCAACCTCTTCATAAATGACCTGGAGACAGGGTTGAGCAGTGAAGTGGCTAAGTTTGCAGACGACACCAAACTTTTCCAAGTGGTAAAGACCAGAAGTGATTGTGAGGAGCTCCAGAAGGATCTCTCCAGACTGGCAGAATGGGCAGCAAAATGGCAGATGCGCTTCAATGTCAGTAAGTGTAAAGTCATGCACATTGGGGCAAAAAATCAAAACTTTAGATATAGGCTGATGGGTTCTGAGCTGTCTGTGACAGATCAGGAGAGAGATCTTGGGGTGGTGGTGGACAGGTCGATGAAAGTGTCGACCCAATGTGCGGCGGCAGTGAAGAAGGCCAGTTCTATGCTTGGGATCATTAGGAAGGGTATTGAGAACAAAACGGCTAGTATTATAATGCCGTTGTACAAATCTATGGTAACGCCACACCTGGAGTATTGTGTCCAGTTCTGGTCGCCGCATCTCAAAAAAGACATAGCGGAAATGGAAAAGGTGCAAAAGAGAGCGACTAAGATGATTACGGGGCTGGGGCACCTTCCTTATGAGGAAAGGCTACGGCGTTTGGGCCTCTTCAGCCTAGAAAAGAGACGCTTGAGGGGGGACATGATTGAGACATACAAAATTATGCAGGGGATGGACAGAGTGGATAGGGAGATGCTCTTTACACTCTCACATAATACCAGAACCAGGGGACATCCACTAAAATTGAGTGTTGGGCGGGTTAGGACAGACAAAAGAAAATATTTCTTTACTCAGCGCGTAGTCGGTCTGTGGAACTCCTTGCCACAGGATGTGGTGCTGGCGTCTAGCCTAGATGCCTTTAAAAGGGGATTGGATAAGTTTCTGGAGGAAAAAACCATTATGGGGTACAAGCCATGATGTGTTTGCGCAACCTCCTGATTTTAGGAATGGGTTAAGTCAGAATGCCAGATGTAGGGGAGGGCACCAGGATGAGGTCTTTTATTATCTGCTGTGCTCCCTGGGGCATTTGGTGGGCCGCTGTGAGATACAGGAAGCTGGACTAGATGGGCCTATGGCCTGATCCAGTGGGGCTGTTCTTATGTTCTTATGACCAGGTAGAACAGACTGGTGACCAGTCTGAACAGGGACTGCTTTTCCATTCCTCAGCAGTGCTGCTGTGAAATAACAATGAAAATTCTGCTTCCTAGTAGTTGCCTTGCTTGGGATGCAGGTAGATTGAAGTGGATTCATCTGCCCTAGAATAGGATAAAACTAAGGATGCATTTTGATTCTGGTTTCTCAATGATCCAATTCCATTTACTTCAGTGGAGAGAAGCCTGATTTACACCTGTGGAAATCATAACCAGCTGCACTACACGTCAATTTACATGAAAAATGACACTGCACTGGTAGTCAAATTGTGATCTTGGAAAAAGGTGAGGGAAGGGCAAGAGAAGGACATAAAGCCATCATAAAGCCAACATATGACCTGAGTGGGATACAGTTCAAGAAAAGGAAGGGGGGTCATGTTTTAGCAAAACAAGTCGATCATAGGTTCTGAGCTGATGATGGAAAGATCTTCATAATACATTTTTTTAAGGAAAGTACGGTGCAAACACAACAGCATATTAGGTGAGGAACAGGTTCTCATAACCATGATGAGTTGAAGGTTGTTTCATAAATAAGGGATAGACCCACAACAGCATTATTTTTATTTTTCTATACTGTCTTTCTCACTGACATTTTCAGGGGGTCCAAGGGATTGCAGAGAGAAGGCAAAAACCCCATTCTGTGTTACGTGCACAGTCATATATTTTGCAAGCTGTTGGATAAAAATTGGAACATTAGCCTTCCATCTTTAAATTTATTTACAGAATAAACAAACACATCCCAAGTATAATGGAAGTACCAAGCCAGAAAATCCCACTAATTTAAAACTCAAAACAATACAATCCCTTTTAGAGAAGATTCCATGCTGGAAGAGTATATTTGTTACAAAAAAACAACGCTCCGAAAAAATGAATACATTAATGCATTTGTAAAACATTTTCATTTCCCATAAAACCTCAAGCCTGGATCCTTTCCATGTCTGTAATTGCTGACAGCACCAAGTTTAAAACAAACAAGAGTTTCATTTTAACAATTCTCTGTTTAGAGCTCCTTATTATACTATTATTTTAACACTAGCAGACCTTGCAACAGGGTTGCTGTTGCTCTGGCACACTTGGCAACACAAGAGTATTTTAAAGAATTGGGTTATTATACCCACAAAGTTGCAGGAACTCAAAGGAAAATCTGGAAGTTTCCATTCTCAGGGGTTCCAGGGTGAGATACTCTTTTTCTTGTACTTTACTGAAAATAATTTTGAAGTGATGAATCACACTGAATATTTGAGCGTTGATTCTTTCCTCTACCACAGAGAATGACAAAATTTGCTATGTACTCATGCGAGTAGTAGTTTGTGTCCCCCCCCCCCCCAGTGGGAGGTACTATCTCATGGATGGATTCTCCCACTCCTACTCTGATGGCACTGCCTATATGGGTTTTGGTAAAAGAGATGACAACCTTATAGCAGAGACGTAGCTAATGATAGTGTAGCCCAGTGCCAAGCTCAAAATGATGCCCCGGGAGTGATATCAGAACCAGAAATGATGTCATGTCCAGGTTTTTAAAAAGTGAAAATTGAGGGGAAAAATGCCAGAAGCTTGCCACCCACTTGCTCTGCCGCCTCGCCCCAACCAGTGGCATAGCTAAGGCATCTATCTGCTACCTGGGCTCAAAGAAGATTTTGTAGCTCCCCCTCCACAACAAAATCAAATTTAATTAACTAAGCAAATAAATACAAAGTGTGCCCCTTATTGGTTAGAGACACTGTGCTGGGGTGAATGGGGATAGCTATTTTCTGCCTGCTAAATATGAGCCCCATTTGAAAAAGTGTCTCTTTACTCAGTTAGCAGTATTAACTGTATTATGATACATGAAATGAGAGCTGAAATATTAACACCTTATTAGTTCCATGCTGTACCATAACAACATCTCAGTGGCTCTCAGAACAATCAGCCTCATAGATAAGTTTTGAGTTAAAGAAATCCACTTTTTGTTCCATAAGGCAGCTGTGTTTTCATTTTCTGGTTAATTGGCCATAACGTTTGACAGAATACAGATATTCCAATGGGGTTTCTTGCATTGCATTCCTCATTAAATTATGTTTCCAATGATATATAACTTGATGGTATTATTCGTACATACCTTTTTTTTTCACAATTTGCCCACTAATGTCAAGCTCAGCTTGTTGCCCCCCAAAAGCTTATTGCCCGGTACAACTGCTATCCCCTGCACCCCCTTAGTTATGCCACTGCCTCATAGTGAGAAACGCCCCACTGCCTGTTTTATATGTGAATGCAGAGATACACAATTACATAAACATGTCTGCCTTCCCATCATATCCAGCTTGGTTCCTAATATACAATTTCAAATGCATTATACTCCTATGGATCCTTTTTTCAGCATCTTAGATCAAGTCATTTTGGACATTCCAGATATTATGTCCTGATACATTAAAGGCTATCACTGTTAGCTTCTTACATACTATATTTGGAAGCAGGCTCTGGCTGAATTAGGAATATGGCTAGTGCAGTTTCTTTAGGAAAAAAAAAAGTCAACATCAAACTACATAGTGGCACAAGGAAGCATGCAAGATTAAATGGAGACAGAGTTCTTTAAGGTTCTGTTAAGCTTTCATATTCTGAACTTTGCTGATAGCTGTACCCTGAGTAGACAGACAAAATCAGCATTGGGCATCTATCCATCAGTCAATATGTGTTATCTAAAATAGTCAACAAGCGATCTAGAAATAGCTCAGAACTCAACGTTAACACCAACAACTTACTTTGATTAAAGACACTGGCGGATGACCAGTATGGTGTGTGGGGGTAGGTGGATATGGGTGTGTTCTTTGCCTCCATCTCACACCATCCAATAAAGGTGTACTACTCAAGTTCCCATGCGCATACTGAGAGTATCAGTTGGGCATGCCTCAACTTACCTTTCATTCTTGGAGTAGCACTACATAGTGTCCCATCATATGGGGACTGATTTGTACCAAATCTACTTTGTGATATTTTACTGGTCATTTTGTTTCTGTTTTTATACAGTTAAAGGACTCAAGGACTTTTTACAATTTAAAAAATCATAATTAATGAAAATAATAAAGAATAGAGCAACAATGAATACCATCAAAACTGAAAACAAAACAAACAAAAAACCACACTAGGGGAACAAAACAAATTGCAAGAAATAAATTTAACCAGGGGAGGCAGGAAAAGTCCTGCTGAGACAAACAAGAAGGAAGGTCTACAGCCTCTGCCAGAAAGTTGACAAAGAAGGCATGTGTTACAACCTCACGTAGGAGTTTGACAGGGTGGGACTTGCCTTTCACAGGGTGGGACGCCCTTCTCACCTGCCCCAGATAGCAGTGGTATGCACAAGAGAACCTCCCAATGACTGCAGAGGACAAGCAGACTTATGTGGAGGAAAGCAGACCTTAAGGTCTCTGGGTCCATGCCATTTAGGTTTCCAAAAATTTTATATCTAACATCTTGAAACGCACCCAGAAACAAAATGACACCTTTGCACTACCATTGCCAGTACTGCTTTAAAGAATAACCACACATATTATCTCATTTTTGCCTGGACCAGAAGTGTACACCTTTGATTGCTGTTGCATATATGCAACTTTGGGCAGAAATGGTTTAAACATGGTGGTACATGCAGGGAGATTTAGATCAGAGACAGATATTAGAAAAATTACGGTGCACATTCTTTCCTGTGTTCTTTTATTCTTATCAGTCTTGCTCCATTTGGCAACCCTCCCCCCACCTCTCCCTTGTGCAGTTCCAAGATTAGCTGGTTGCTCTTTTGGGAGTCAGGTAGGATGTTTTTGCTGCTAGCCAGACTGGCCTTGGGCTTGCAGTTTCTTTGCTTATTCCAGACTGGGGTTGGGTTATAGGTGGCTAAATTTTGTTCTTTTGGACTCTTGTTATACCTTCCCTTTTTGGTCACTTTAAGCAGGTGTCATGTGGGCCTAGGAGGCAAGAGCTGGCAGCTCGATGTGCATCCCGAGGTAAGCAGAGATGAGCCAGTAGTGTTCATATGATGCTTACTAGCTCTCTGTGACTGCCTGGCAAATCCTCTAGCTTGGATTTGCAAAGTCAACCACAAGTTGCTTTCCAGCTAGGGGGAGCCTGCATAGCCCAGTTGCAAGGTTGACTGTGATAAGTTTGCTCCATCTCTTGAGAGGTTGCAGCTTTGAGTTATTGTAGTTTCACCTGAGATTGGTTGGGGGAATATATGGGCTCTACCATTTCCTCGTTCAGTAGCCAGCATGCCGGGGGGGGGGGGGAAGGCGAGTCTAGATTTTTTTCCCTGCTTCAGGTTCACTATTGATATTTCATAAAGTGGTCCAGTTTAACCCAAGCCTCTGTCTTGTGTATTTATTGGGAGGAGGGGAATGCATAGGCAAGAGCAGAGGTAGCATACAAACAGTGCACTTTCCAACTACAGGTCCAGCCTTGTTATACACGGATTTGACTTAACACAAATGGCCACTGCAAATGAGAAGGATTGTGCTGATCCCTGGAGAAGGGGAAAAATGCATCCCTTTAAAATCAGTTTAAAAAACTGAACAGTCATTGAACAATAGCCTCCTTAATGAGAGGGGGGGGGCAGCTGGCTGACGATCGATCAATCCTTCTCTCTCCAGGCAACCCCTCCCTTCTCCCTGAGCACATGAAAGAAAGGAGATCACTTTCCATTGGTGGCTGACTGAAGCGCCTTTCTGAGAGCTTGGAGGAGGACTGATTGATGGATTGTCTTCTTAATGACTCTTATCTTACATCACAAAGGTCAGCAAGGCTGTTTTTAAATCACCAGAGTAAGGGAACTTCGTTTTTTAAATGGATTTGCTTTAGTGCGTTTTTTTTGCCATCCATGTGAGTTCTAGGAACAGAACCCATGTGAATAATGAGGCTCAACCTGTATGTTGAAAGCTTGCCTCACAACGAACTGCTCAGGGAGCCTAACTGTTTTATCACCTTGTGTCTTCTAGTTTCCACTGCTGCCTCCTTGCAGTGCCGTGGCAGCTGGATACCTGAGATGCATTCCATCAAGCTTCCAATAAGTCACTTCGTTAATTTCCCCCAACCAAAGGTGGGGGCAAAATTAGTATGCTCTTCTGATCATGCCATGCTTCAAACAGGCTCTCAACACAATGAACAAACTGTGAATCTCTTTTTCGTACTACATGAAAAATACTACATGCCTGCTACCTTAGTAGAGCTGGGTAAAAGTACTGACAATTATAAAGTAAATTACTGGTTATATGTTATTATTTGAAACTGCAGCTACAGTTGCTGTAGTTATTTAGGAACACTGGAAGCTGGTTCTTTTACTTTGTAGCACTGCTGTTGGCTGTCAGTGGTTCACTGAGGTCCAGACTGGATTTTTTCTCTGCCTGAAGATGCTGCAGATTGAACCTGAGATCTTCTGCATGTAAAGCAGGTGCTCTTCCACTTACTTAGCTCCTGCATTATTTAAACACAAAAATAAGTCCTAAAGCTATGCAAGGGATTGATGGACTTTTAAAGCAACAAGGAAAATTGAATTGCTTCATTCTGGAAGTCACAGGAAACCCCTAAACAAGATGACAGACTGCAAAGATTTGGAACAACATGCACATATACCTATGCTATGTACAAGAGAAAGTTGACAAAAATATGATTTCTCTTAAAAAAAGTGGTCTAGATGTATTCCATTTTGGATCAGTAGTACACATTTGGAAAGGTTGAACTGCATCTTTCTTTCCCATGTTACTAGTATTCAAATGCACAGCTGCTCTACTGACCTTTTAATGCAATTTTAGTGTAAAAACAAATTAAAAACCCAACATCCCTTAGAATTAAAACAGACAGAGGCACAGTTACTCCTGTGTATTTAAAGCACATGGTACAGTCCTCCTGCTAGGAAAGAAGTGCATAAATAGTCCTTAATCTCTCTGCAATTGGAAAATTAGCATGTCAGGCAAAAGTATCTAGCCTTAAGAGGAAAAAATAGGCTATTTACTATGTTGAACATGGATTATTGGTTTTTGAAGTCCTTTGTTCCTGCTCTACTTTCATCTTCTAGCTTTTTTTGTAGATACATATACGGATCATGATAGGTTACATAAACAAGTAACTGGTTCTGTTTATTATTCTCTATACTGCATTTCAACATAATTGTATATTATTTTATATACTGTAATTGGATAGTGGTGTTTATTCTGGTAAGAGTGAGTAGCTTAAAGTAAAACAAATTTAGGGAGCAGAGAAAAGGCTGGAGCCCAGATGTGGTATAGTCTGTAGGATGCTAGTTTTCTTCTTCCAATGGGGTGTGTGTGTGAGAAACAGGATGTAGAAGGAGGTAGAGGAAAGATGAAATCCCAGACTGATTTGGAAGGCTCAGGAAATGTCACTGTGGCCTTTCTGAAGACACAACATGAATCTGTCCTATACTGAGTCAGACCATTGGTCCATTTGGCTCAGTACACTGACTAGCAATGTCTACTTGGGATTTCAGACAGTTTTCGTACTGCTCTACCTGGATGCCAGGGATTGAATATGGGGCCTTCTGCATCAGTACATGTGCTCCACCATTGAGCTAGCTGTAGATGTGTGCAACTTTGGGTATTATCCCTCAGATCCAAATAATAGCATTATGTATAAACGGCTTAAATCCAGGTTCTACGGGGATCCACAGAGCAGTAACTGGAACTTCTACGCAGACAGATGCCTCCTCAAATACATTTCACTGCTGGAGATACTCCACTAAACCAGGTGCTCAGAGTCCAGGCTTTGGCAGGGATATTGTTGAGAATGTCCGACAACCACAGCAGAACAGGACAACATTTGCTGACCACATGAAAGACAAAAGGACCAAAGGTGAAATAGCTATGTGTAAGGTAGGAAAGAAAGGCAGGTCGGAACAGACAAATCATAGGAAGCTACTTTATAGTGAATTAGATCATTGATCTACCTAGGTTAGTATCAACACAGTCTGGTAGTTGACCTCCAAGATTTCAGATAGAAATTTCTCTCTGTCTTACCTAGAGATACCTGGAATTGAACCTGGAACCTTCTGCATGCAAAGCATGTGCTGTACCATTGAACCAAATGTCTGAGTAAGAACTTCCATTTTCAAAGCCAACAGTTTATCCACTGATAGCCATTTCTATGTAATAGAAAAAGCTTGCATACACTGAACAACAAAACCTAGATTTGCAAAGTCATCATATTCCTTGCTGTGCGTTCTTCAAAGACACACAGTTAAATAACTGTTGTTTTCGCTTCCCAGTCTTAATCAGCCTCCCACTGAAACATTAGCTGACCTGGGCCTTGTCACAGATTTTAAATGCACATTCATTTGGTATTATTTATCCATTTCTCAGTTAAAGGCTGAAGTTTTTTTTTTTTTGGGGGGGGGGGGGGGACGGACGACATAAAAAACCTGCAATTACACTGCATCATAGATTTTGTAGCTTTAACATTATACACATCATGGTTTTTGATCAAATACTCTGTTGCAGAACTGAAAATCAGCTTAAAATATTGATGGGATACACATGGCTTCACTGTTGTATATTAAAATTTTGCTTGAAAGAATGAAGATGGTTTGGCATGAGAGGACGTATTGCTGGGAGATGTTTTAACCTTTTTGCACTGGGCTATAAGAGGAATACACAGCACGTCAAAAAGAGAGAATCTTGCAAAATCCAACATGATGCTTGTTTATGTAGGAGGATTAATTGAAAACACAGTAGATTTTGGAATGGTCGCTGGAATTTTCTCTGCTCTTCAAGCTAATCCCTTTCCATATGCAAGCCTGTGGAATGGTTTTTGGAGGGAGTCACAAAGTGTCTCCTATCTTTTGCAATCAGTTTTCAGAAAGCGCTGGAGGCTGCAGTTGAAAACAGACATTCCCATCCTGCACTAGCAGAAGGCCTTTCCACTTGAATTCTGGGGCATTTTGGTCCAAGTCAAAACCTAAACATGGTACCAAGGTTTACCATGGTTTTACATGGTAAAACCTCTTCAACCCCAACTGTACTTTGGTTCCAATTTTCAGCAGCAAGTCTGCATACCATAGCAACAACAGGTTTTAACAATCACTTTTCAGCAGTGGTTTCTAAGTTTTTTTTCTAGAAGTCTGTATGCTGCTGCCTGATTTATAAATGTAAAGGGGTGTGGCTAGAATAGTGATTGGGCAGCCTAATCTGCCCTATCACCTTTGTGAACCATCAAAAATTGGGTCACGACCCACTGGTGGGTCCCAGACCCACAATTTGGGAACCACTGCTTTACAGTATATTACTACATGCAATACAAAAATTTATCCAATTTTGGATGGGTATCCGCTTCTATACATCTTTTATTTTCTTTCATGTGGATATCTGAAGGCCAGTACAAAGACAAACTACACAAAGCAATTATTCATTATGCATGAAGATGTGCATTCTCAGGAAACAGCAGGCCAACAGGATTTCTAGCAGGATATTGTATGCTCAGTTCTCATAAGCTCCTCTGCCTCCAGAAAAGCAGAAGAATCATAGGATTCCAGTACATGCAGATCCCAATGTAGGAACAAACAACTCCATGACACACCTTACACTGTGTGCATGAATGCCGATGCTCTGCTATATTCCTGCAAACTGGCTTTCAAGCTGAGATGGAGTGTGGCACCATCACATTCTAGACCAGCAATTTTCAGCCTTTTGCATCTCACGGCACACTGACAAGGCACTAAAATTGTCAAGGCACACCATTAGGTTTTGGACAGTTGACAAGGCACACCATGCTGCCAGTGGGGGACTCACATCCCCCATTGGCCCTACTAATAAATGACCCTCCCCCAAATTCCTGTGGCACACCTGCGGACCACTCATGGCACATCAATGTGCCATGGCACACCGGTTGAAAATGGCTGTTCTAGACTATGCTTTGCACTGTAGTATCTACAACTGCCATTCCTTTGAATAAATGCACCTCCCTGCAAGTTAATTATAAGAGAGTTTTAATACTGCTCTTCTGTATTCTCCAGCTGCAACAATGCATTTGCAATAACACTTTAGAAATGCTGCCAATAGGTTCACAGTAAGGAATGTCAGGTTGGCAGTGCTGGATTATAAACTATTAGGGGAGGTAAAATGTTCAAGCTGCTCTTGCTGTAATTTGACATGTAAAACAGTGAGAGAAATGTAGCATCATCTCTGGGATACGGTACAAAACAACTGCCTCATTTGCTATATGTTACCATGACAATTATTCTTCTGCAAATGTAGGCTGTTATAAGTGCCAGGATGGCCAGGTGTCAATGATGCTAATGTACCTGGATCCACTGTGAAAGACTAAAAAAAAACATTTTCATTCACCACACATCGTATTTTACAAGCAATTTTTGGAAGATACGATTACAGGCCAGCACACTCGGTTCCAGAATTTGAAGAATATATGACTAGCTGGTATTTTTCTTCACAGTCTAGAACATCATTTGTGATTCAAAGAGAGAAATTTTAGTTTTTTGTTTTTACTCTGCTAAAGCAAAGCACAACCATCATCTCAATTGTTTGTTTATACTAAAATAGATAATTCTTGACACCTTGAATACATTAGCGTACCAATTTCTTTGGAGCTTTCACTATCTGAAACAGATAGGGCTGTTCATATACAGCACCTGTGCATGAATGCATGAAGCCTACCTGGGAGTGGATTTGTGATATTACAGCCCTGTTCTGCTATCCATTGTATTATGTGTTCTGGAAAATCCAGAATTCATAGGACTCAAGTAGCTTTCTTGGCTCTTTATCTTGATGATCTATGATAATTTGTTACCAGTTTTACACTTCTTCCTATTGTCTATATCAGCGGTTCTCAACAGATTGCAAAAGATAGGAGACACTTTGTGACTCCCTCCAAAAACAGAGACAGCCACCCTGGAATCTGGTGGAAAGGAGAGATAGAACTGAGTGTCATCAGCATACTGATAGCTGTATGCTCCAACTCCAAATCCCCAACTCCAAATCCCCAGATGACCTCTCCCAGAGGTTTCATATAGATCAGGGGTGCCCAAACCCCAGCCCTGGGGTCACTTGCGGCCCTCGAGGACTCCCAATGTGGCCCTCAGGGAGCCCCCAGTCTCCAATGAGCCTCTGGCCCTCTGGAGGCTTGTTGGAGCCCACACTGGCCTGACACAAGTGCTCTCAGTGTGAGGGCGACTGTTTGACCACTCATGTGGTCGCCCTGGGTCCCTTTTTGGGAGAAGGGCGGGATAAAAATAAAGTTTTATTATTATTATTATTATGTGAGCTGTGGGACGAGGGCTCCCTCCACTGCTTGCTGCTTCACATCTGTGATGCAGCAGTGGCAGCGAAGGAAAGGCCAGCCTTGCTTTGTGCAAGGCCTTTTACAAGGCCTTGAGTTATTGCAGGACCTTCATTCATTCATGTAAGTTTCATCTCTAATATATTCATTTATGTAAATTTATTCAAATTTTAAATGTAAATTAATTATTTTCTTCCCCGGCCCCCAACACAGTGTCAGAGAGATGATGTGGCCCTCCTGCCAAAAACTTTGGACACCCCTGATATAGATGTTAAATAACATGGGGGACAGAATAGAACTCTGCGGCACGCTACATTCTAAAGGCCAAGGTGCCGAATAGGAGTCCCCCAGTACCACCATCTGGGACCTGTCAGCCAAGAAGGAGTGGAACCAACGCAAAATGGTGCCTCCAATCCCCACCTCAGCCAACCGTCCCAGAAGAACACCATGGTCGATGGTGTCAAAAGCTGCTGAAAGGACCAAAAGGACCAACATGGATGCACTTCCACCATCCAGCCCTCAGCATAGGTCATCCACCAAGGCGACCAAGGCCGTCTCCGTCCCAAAGCCCAACCTGAAGCCAGACTGGAAGGGATCCAGATAATCTGCTTCATCCAAGGCCTTCTGGAGCTGAGATGCCACCACCTGCTCAACCACTTTGCCCAGAAATATACTTCCCTCTCCAAGCTTCTTGTGAATTTCTTTGTCATGCAATGATTTAATTGTATTCATTATATTAAAGATTAATTGTAATATAGTAATTTAATGTAAGTAAAAAAACTGGTAGTGTGCCTTGACAATTTTAGTGCCTTGTCAGTGTGCTGTGAGCTGAAAAAGGTTGAAAATGGCTGATCTATATAATACAAAGTATGTATTATCTATACAACAAAGCAATTACTGGGTATAGATCAGAGAGTCTTTTTCTTCCTTTCCTCATATGTATTAGTTTAGTTTCCTGAACCTACACATTTCCCCTTCCCTACTGCTACCACTGCTTCATCTGACTGGACAACTTTGTCCTCAAGTTGTCTCTCCTACTTACAACTGAATTTTACCTTGCCTCTCCATTCAGTGCCTTAACATCTCACTGAAAAAGGTTGAGCCAGCAGAGATCAAAGCAGTGTTTCCCAAACTATGAGTTGTGATCTGATTATTGGTGGGTCCTGATATTGAAACTGACAAGCAGATAACTGACAAGGAAAATGTATTGAGCAAAAACAGTATTAAAAATAGTCTCTAATTTATTGAAAACTATGATCTTTCATAGATCATAAGATACATTTTTATTCACTAATTTTTTTAATTGTTCTCTCAACAACCATTTGAGTACACTATCAGAGTAAGGCCACAATCCTATCCACACTTTCCTGGGAGTAAGCCTTATTGACTTTAATGGGACTTACTTCTGAGTAGACAAGCCTAGGATTGGGCTCTAAGTACACTGGAAACAGCATACCAGTAGAACCATTAATGAAATCCTCCTTTAAAGTGCCTGGTGCCTTAAGCCAAAAGCTCTACGTAGAACACACAACTGGGAGTGTGCAATTTAGTTCACAGTAGAGAGATAAGCAACAAGGAGTGACTGAGCAAGTGCAGCTGCACATAGTTGCACCTGATTTACTTGGAAGTAGACCCTCTGTGGAGGAAGGGCAGTGGTGCTCAAGTGGAGGTCCTGGCAGGGGGATACTGCAGAAGCAAGCATGCTCTCCTAAAAGTTTACTACATAAGCAGCTGTTGCAAGTGCTTCCTAGCTCCTGCCAGCATGCAGCTAAGATCTCTGGCTAAAATACCTGTCGCTGCAGAATAATTCTACTTTAAATTCTACTCTCTGCTTTTCCTGTGTTTTACATCTTTGCAAGGTCTCCAGGACTCTTCCAGTGAAAAAATGCAGGGACTTTTCCCCTCCAGTCCAACTTCATTGGTGAGGATAGGGGGAGATGAGGTTAGCAACGAGGTTTGCAAAAAGTTTTGCAAAGGAGAGACTGAAGTGTGACTGTATACAGTAAGGGGAGAGGCAGAGAGGAAAGCAAGAGGAGGGAATAGACTGGGAGCCCAATCCTAGGCATGCCTACTCAGAAGCAAGTCCCTTAATAGTCAGTGCGGCTTACTCCCATGAAAGTGAGCCTAGGATTGTATCCTTAACTGTTTTAAGTGCTCTCTCTCTCACACACACAAACTTTTCCTTTTATAAAAGTTAACTCTTCCTCTTCCCCCCCCCCCAGTACAACTGCATCAGTGGTGAATGATTATGGGGAGAGGGGCTAGCAAGCCTCAGCTTCACAACAGAGAGTTTAAAGTTTGGATTCAATAGGGGGAGGGGGCAAAAACAAGAAGGAAAGAGGAGATTGACTTAACCCTTTCAATGGCTTGAGAAACAAAGGTACAGTCTTCTGCAGGCTGCCCCCCTCTCTCTCTTTAAAAAGATCACTCTCCCCTCTTCCCCACCCTGTCCAACTTCATCTGTGGGGAGATGGGAAGGGGGTTAGCAAGTTGGGCTTTCCAATGGAGTGCTTGAAGTTTAAATACAGTAGGAAGGGGGGACATGAAGGAAAGAGGAGAAGGACTCAGCTGTTTCAAATGACTGCTTCTCCCTCGCTCAGACACCCCCTCCCACACACAGCTCATTGTTTCCTGCTCTGTCTTGGGTGCCGCTCCAGAGATGCCCCCGTGGGCGCTGGTGCTGAGCGAGGGGGGGGGCTGCTGATGGCTGTGGTGGCAATTGCCCTGCCCTGCATTTGGAGCTTCTGCAGCTGGGCAACAGCCTGAAGGAGCTCATGGAGCACACCCGCACCACACCCGCAGGCATCTGCAAACGCTCAGCAGCACCCCAGCCTGCACAGCTTCCTCTCAGCAGAAGATCACTTGCTCCCTCCCTCCCACAATAGTGATTGGCTGGCTCACTCGCCTCCCCCCCCCACTGCTTGCCTGCCCCGGAGATAAGGCGCAGCAATGATTCAGGCTGCAGAATTCAGACATTTTTCGCCTTATAGGTGAGTATCTACGGTATTACATTTCCCAACTACACATGACCAAGACAGAGGCTTCAGTGAACCAACTCTCATAATCCTCTAATTTTAAATAATTTTAATTTTAAACAAACATCTCAAAACCACTTTACTTAATAGAAGAGATTCCCAACATCAGAAATATTCTAAGGTATTCGCTATGATAAAGCCATTTCCTGTAGCGCTGTTTTGTTACAGCACTCTTTGTCTTGGGCTTATTGGCAACAGCCAGTGAAAGAAGTGCCTTCAGTCAGTGCCAGAATCCTACAGTCTCTACCTACAGTCAGTTATATCTTCTGCAGTGTTGCTTCAGATAGCATTCAGCTTTCCAGGAAGGGATCTTCTGTGTTATTGAAGGCATTGTACTACAATCTGTGGCAAAATTTTAAGCTTCTCTGGTAAGCATAGTACACGTATGGTAAATATAGAGGATCAGTATGCATTGCTCCAAGAAGGCACAAAAGGGTAAGCTATATTTATATTTATTGGAATATAGCTTAGAGTAAGCTATATTCAAATAAATAGTTTCCATGTTGCTGAAATGACAATGGACTGTGGAATTTTCCCAACCGCAGTACCAGATTACCCATGCATATGTTACTGTTTCTCCCTCAAATTTTCTCATACATTAAACCTTATGTGCATTATACAGAACATAAACATGGGTCTTTGAAAAATATTTCTTATTTAAAGTGACAAAATTACACACTGCAGGAGACTCCTGAATATCAAGACCTCTAATGGCACTGAATGCCGATTCCTTCTTTAATACATGACCCATCACTTTCAACTGCTCAAGATGGCAATTTATGTATTTCCAAGATGAGGGTGTGTATCAGAATGGGAAGCTTTACACACAAAAAATTTCATTTTTTGGCTAAAGTCCCATTGCCAATTTTTAATGCACCAGTCTCTTTAAAAGCAATGGGACTTAAAGCAGATTGCAAAAATGCACTCTCAAGCAGCAGTATAGTGCACAAGCTCTGCTACGTCATTTTTTGACTCAATATATTAATTTACTGCAATGCATTCATGTGATCCCGATTAAAGGTGGGAAATATTATAAGTACAAAAAAAGGATACCAAAACTTGCTTGTGTTATCAGCCAATAAGAACCATGTAAAAAGTTAGACGATGATAATGACAATTGCACAAGTCACCAGATATTAATGGGAGAGAGGAACAGATGCCACCGTTAGACTGGGGGCTTTTAATAGTGTGCAGTAGCTCAAACAGATTGCACATCACACACACATTTGAGCTTAGAGAGAGCTCACTGGGCTTTCCAGATGCACTATAAAGTGCTCTCCAAAGCACACTTCACCAAATGGAAATGATGGATGCAGGGGGGCTGTAGGTTGTAATGGATGCATGTGGGTAAGGGAAGCAATGGAGATGCCTCTCAAATGCGGTGCCCTAGGACTAACTGGTGCCAGGCTAGCCTCTGTCATGCTGCTGCACTGTGTACCGGAATTTTTTCTGGCAGAGAAGCTCTCTCAACTTGCCATTAAAACTTTGGGGTAAAGCATTTTATTTCCATCTCTCCAGTGAATTGTAGGCTAGGAAGAAAAGACAGACGAGGGGGGGGGGGTTTGTTGTTCTTGTTGGTAGAAGGAATGATTTTATTTCCCCCCCCCCCCTTTAAATCCTATCTAGAAACAGCAGAGGAGGAAAAGGATCTTACTGAGATACAAGGCTGTCTAAAGACTTCTGGGGGTCTTTTCATTAACAGAAGAGCAAGCAGATGAAAGTCTCCGGAGACACACTGCTTGACCCTCTGATTAGAGAGTTCAACTGGCAGTAAGGGAAGTAATAAGCTTGCTCAAAAAGGTCATGAACCAGTTCATGATTTCCAGCTGATTTGGTTAGGTGGTCTACCACTGACCCATTCCCAAACTCCAAGATGAAAAATACTAGTAAAGGAAGGCTCTGAATTTAATAAAGCCTTCTGTTTCTCTCTCTTTTTAAAAATAAAAAAGAGGGGGAAAGGGAAAAAAAAACTATTATCTTGTTTATTTGGTCAATGGCCAGCTATATCTGAAATCTGATGGAGGAAGGAAAACACAAAAGAGAAGACAACTATCTTTCTATAAAACTCTCAGCAGATTATTAAAAGAGGAGAGGAAGTGCACATTTATCAAGAAGTGAAATCTGAAGAAAACAGCCTTCTCCATCAAGAGCAGCAAGAAGGCAGGCCTGCGTCCAGTCCAGTCCCCCCACCATTGAGAGTTTCTAAACCCAGAACTGCCAGCTGGCTTGGAAACCAAACACCATGTGCCCATATGCCAAGATTCCAGCTCTCAATTGGGGAAAAAGGATCATCACTCACTGTGGCAGCCAAGGACTGAATGGGGCAATTTTCACCAGCACTGTGTTTCTAATTTCATCAAAACAGCCAGCCACAAAAGCCTCTGTGTTGTCTCTTGTGGCCCGGAATGGCTAATATGAACTGTATCCCTCACACTTGAAGGCCACTCATTTCAATTGGCCCACCCTCTGCAAGTGCTTGCTTTGCAATCCTGGATAAGGGACTGCCAGAAATCAGATTTGTTAATTTCCCAAGCACGGCAGCCCTGATCCAAAGGATAATAGCAGTGAATGGAAACAGATGAAAATGCCTTTTTGATCTGCTTTATAATGAGCTTGGGAAAGCTTCTCTTCTCAGTAAGACAAGTTCATCCATTAACTAGATCAGTGTTTCTCAAACTGTGGGTCGAGACCCACTAGGTGGGTCATGAGCCAATTTCAAATGGGTCCCCATTCATTTCAATATTTTATTTTTAAAATATTAGACTTGATGCTACCATGATATGACTGCATTTGGGGAAATGTTACAGACCTGTACTTTTAACAAGCTACTATGTATATTCTTTCAACAATGGAACTTACTCCTGGTTAGGATTGCAGCCTAGGATTGTTAAAAATGATCCTGCTTGATGATGTCAGTTCTGGTCATGACATCACTCCAAGAAAGCACAAAAGAGTGGGTCTTCCGGTGGGTCCTGACAGATTCTCATTTTAAAAAGTGGGTCCCAGTGCTAAATGTGTGAGAACCACTGAACTATATCATATATTTACTGAATCCCATTTTGTCTTAAGAAAAAAAAATTAATTGGAAACGGCCAGACATACATGTGAAACACCTACTATCATCTCTTCTTCTTAGTCTCACTTCCCCAGGATTATGTGGCTGGATTTGACATAAGGTTTTTCACCAATATAATGATTGCAAGGGAGATTTGTTAACTACTCGTAGCAAGATATGGGTGGAGACATTGTTATTGCCTACTGCAGGGCCTAGGAGAGGGGGGTTAAGGGGGTAAATTGTACCCAGGCCCAGGGTAAAAAAAAGGGGGCCCGGGAGCCAAAGAAGGGGGCCCAGAAATTTCCTGGGATCTGACATTTTCCTATATACTCAGACTCGTTGCCCGCATGGGATGCTGAGGACACTACCATGAATGTGCAGCTGCAGCTACTGCAGCTACTGGCAAGCCATATATGCTGGGCCGAGGAATGCATACATGACACTCCTTTGACTAAGTGTCAACTGGCCTGCTATAGTAGCTCCTTGTCTTGTGGATCTGCTAACCAAGAAGGACTGGGTAGGAGCTCAGGGACACAGCTGCAAGTCTACAGCTGCTGCAGAAGCAAGTTTTGGCACGCACAGGATACTTTGCATTCTAGTGTGAACCTAAATACGATGAAGCTAATTTTCTGCAAGATTTTCTATATTTAAAAGATTTTAGAGAGACTTAAGAGTGCTTTTGGTTTTCCGTATTACTGTAGCTAGCTGCTGATGCCACATGGGTGGGTAGACCTGGGCTCCAAAGATTTTTCCAGCTGTCTCCACCCTCCCCCCACCTTGTTTTGCCCCTCCTTGCTCCCATTCTGCTCACCCATTCCCACCCTCCCCCACTCTGTTTTACCCCTCCTATTTGTAAAGGGGCCCAAATGAAACTTCGTACCCCCTGATAAAATTCCTCTCAGAGGCCCTGGCTTACTGTAATTCCATAAGCAGAAAGTAGGCACGGACCATCACTTTGAAACCAGCCAATAATCTTTCCTTCCCCCATTCTGTTTTAGCTGGTAAAGAATTATACTGGTCGATTCAACCACTATTTTTTTTTTTTTTAAGTTTTATGTATTACAGTAGGCAGTGCGCACAGGAGCTCACAGGAGCCCCCAAAGCAAAAATATCCAAATGGACACTCCCCGCCATACACTAGAGACTGAAGGTCTGTTTTGTTTTGTTTTTTAAAGACACACAGAGATAGAGACTGATGGCAAAGAAATCTGCTGTCTGTCACCCAAAATGACTAGAGCCATGGGTCTCCATAAGACCACTGCTGAGGGCAAAACTAGGGGATGCACAGAGTGTGTGATTGGGGGTTCATGTGTTGGGATCTGCACAAGGCCTTGATCCACTCTGGATCACTTACCTTTGCAGAAACTATGCTGATTTTCCTCCAGCATGGTTCATTCTACATGCTTAATAATTTTATCTTTAATTACTGTATGCTTTCCACCTGTTTACCCAGAATAATTAAGATGATTAGTAGTTTCCTGGATTCCTCCCCCAATTCCTTTTAAATATCTGTGTTGCACTGGCTACCCTGGAGGCCAACTGAAAGGATAGGTTACATATTTTTGTGAGAAGATTAACAATTTCACATCTGAATTCCTTAAGATCTCTGGGGTGGATGCACTCTGGATCCAGTAATTAGTTCACTTTTAATTTGCCATTACACTCTTGAATCTCATCCCTTGTCACATCTATTTGACTCAGTTCTTCAGACTTCCTGACAAGGCCAGTTCAGACACCTGCATCTGCCCCACACCTTCTGTAGTAAAGATGAAAAGAATTCATTCAGCTCCTCTGCAATTTCCATATCCTTTTAAACTTGCCCTTCTATTATCTTATTATTTAATTGCCCAAACATCTCCCTGGCAGGCTTCCTGTTTCTGATACGAGAAATATCACTCGTATATAAACTTTTTATTGTTAGCCTTGATGGGTTTAGCCATATGTTCCTCGTTCTTTTTTCACATCCCTTACTGTCAAACTTATATTTCCTTTGCCAGCCTCAGTGTTCCTTTTCCTCTCCTCATTCAGTGAAGACTTCCATTTTCTGAAGGAAGCCTCCTATAGTTTCCTTGAGTTCACTCATGAGCCACAATGCTCTCTTCCCAAACTTGGTGGTGCCTTTCCTACACAGTGATATACATTCCACTTGAGCGTACGCTATTGCAATTTTAAATAACTGCAATGCACTCTGGGGAGATATGACCCTCTTGGGCTTTCCCTTTCAGCAGCCAGCATATCATTCAATTTGACTCTCATTGTAGGCTTTCTAGAAACACTTTCAACCCAAAGGTGAGTACACATCATCCAATGTGGGGATAATCAATTGCGCTCACTGGTTCCAATCCTAACTGGAAAATGTTGATTGGTTCTCTGCAGAGAGGCTATGCAAGAAAAGCTCTTTGGAGCAGACTCAACCATTTGGGAGAGAGTTGGGAGTGGGACAGGCAGACATGATCCCACTTCTACCTTCATGCATTGATTATCCTCACATTTTGATAATCTACAGAGGGATTATAATGAAGAGGGCAGCAAATTCATCAGGGAATAGATCCAATTCTTCTGAATCCACTGGGAAATTATAGTTCAGAACAATGCCTTATAAGGTACTGGTAGGCCCGGGGATCCCCAGAGGTACAAACTGTACTAAATTTCTATTTTAGGTGTATTTGGGAGACTATTGAAGACTATTGGGAGACTACAGAGAGCACCAGGATCCATGGAATGTTAGAAACCAGAAATAAATTATAAATTGCTTCTAGACTCTAGAACAGGGGTGCTCACACTTTTTCGGCTTGAGAGCTACTTTGAAACCCAGCAAGGCCCGGAGATCTACCAAGGGGGAAGGAAGCATCTGACAGACACCCCCTTTGATGTATGGAGCCCCTGCTGGACTAGGTCAGAGGAAGCCCACCAAGTCCAGCTTCCTGTGCCCCACAGTGGCCCACCAGATGCTTCAGGAAGCACACAGGAGGCCTCTCCTCTCTCCCCACCCCACATACTGGGGGCAGCCACAGGTCCCCCCAAGAGGCACATGCCCAGCCTTGCAGCACTACGGGGGGGAGGAGCTCCCCACTCCCCGCCTCCCCCAAACTCTTTGTGGCTGCGCCCCGAGACCAGCAGGGAGAGGGAGGCATCGCAGGTCCACCTCGGAAGGGTTGGGGGGCTTCCCCATCTCCATGGAGAGGGGCTGCGCATGCAGGCGGGGGAGACACTGCTCCCACCGGCCCTCCTCCTGCAGCAGCGGGGGGGCCAGGGGTGTCGTCTCACCTGTCAGCCCCGACCGAGAGCGGCAGTGGCCGCAGCACTTACCTCTGGGCTCCTACAGGGGCAGCTGGGCCGGGCATGGCTGGGCTGGGTTGGGCCAGACCTGACTGGAAGGGAAGGGTCACTCGGGGCCTCCCGTGGCAACCGCCATCAGATCGACTCCATCTCAAACTCCCACCCCTCCCCCCTTCCGCTACGGAGCCCCAGGAAGTGCCTCAGTCCAGTGCAGCCCAGCTCCCCCTCCCGCCGCCGCCCACTTTAGCTCCTGCTCTTCCGGCATGCAGTGCCACCAAACTGATGAAACTGACTAGAGTCTAGTCAGTTTCATCAGTTTTGTTGCTGCATGCCTGAAGAGCAGCTAAAGTGTCAGTTTCAGTGTCAGTTTAGTGTCAGCTAAATATGTCAGTTTCGTCTAGTCACTAGAAGAAACTGACATATTAACAGTTTGGAGAGACAGGGCTCCGCGATCTACTCATTTTGCCTCGCGATCTACCGGTAGATCGCGATCCACCTATTGAGCACCCCTGCTCTAGAATCTAGAGTGAAATAGAAGCATTTAGTGAGGTTACGTGCATGAGGTCAAAGATGAACCCCTGCAAGAAAACAAAAGGACCAAACACAAAAATTACACAGAAAGAGAAATAAATAGAATTCCTCACCTTTCATTGAGCACTAAGAGGTTGCAAGTTTACTTAAGGCATTGCAGTTCATTTATCCGTGCAACTGCCACCACCCATCCATTCAAGTCTTCAGAACCCGGCAGAACTGCCACTTAGCTTGGTAAAATCAACTATATAAGCATAATGAAACACAACTTTAACTCAAATCTTAAGCCATTTCTGCCCAACATTTCACTTACACAACAGGGATCAAATGTGTACACCTGTGAGCTGGGCAGAAATAGGTTTTAAACTAGTACATCACACCAGGCAGTTTGGTACAAAATTATCTACCTGCCAAAATTCTCCTATATGTGCTATTTCTTTTGTTCTCCTGGTTGATTACTTTGGACAGTCACAGTAACCACAGAGCGAAAATGTCTCCAAGTGAATCAAAACTTGAAATTTTATTGGGTATGCTAAATTACAAGATTAGTAATATTTTATTAATGTATTAACATGACCTTAAAATTAAGAACAAATTTTATTGTTTAGACTCTCTTCAAAGTTTAGCTGTGTTCAAGTTTAAAAAACCCTAAAAGAAACCCTATTCTTTTAGGATATATATATCTTTAAAATGTGGATGTCTGGATTTAGCCAATATTTTCAGAATTGCATTGGTGCTGGTCTAAGAGCATCCAACATTCCTCATAACAACAGATCCTTAACTAGACAGTCCTGCTACGCTCCATTTGGATGTCGTAATGCACGTAACTGGAACACCTGAGAAAGCAAACCCTGACCTGTCAACATTACTCTTCAGGCCTGGGTCAATTGATATGACAGGTCTGGTTCTCCTGTGTAAGTTCAGGGTCAAGTGCATATAACACTGCCTTATAAACTCAGTAGAGAAGTCAAAAGCTGTACAATCCTAAGAAGTTAAATAGGCACCTTACCCCTCACCCGGACTTTATAGTGTGAGGATACCAAAGGCTGCATTCTTTTCAACAAGCTCCTGAAGTCCATGCACGTATACCTCAACAGCCATATCTACAGTCACTCCCACAAGGGTTATGTTCTGAGGTCTGAGCCTAAAGCCAAAATCTCATATACTTAATAATTACCTTGAAAATCCCTTACATCTGGAAAATATGTACTGTTCCTTTAAAAATTATGAGATGCAGGCAGGAACTGAGGGAACAGCAGCTTCATTCTCTAATCTCAGGCTCACTCTCAATAGGTTTGCCTGGATTCTGTGTGCTGTTCTGCTGTCCCCCTTGGTTTCTCTTTTGTCCTGAAATTGAGGCCAAGCTGCCAAGTACTGCACCTGACTGGGGCTTGGCTTAAAGAGTGGAGCCCCGTTTCAACCCAGAGCAGCAGCACTTCCATGGTCTTATGGCTTTCAGCCATCTTTTCTGGTGTCCAGTGTGTGCCAGCACATTCTTTTTGTCACAACTGCGGCAGAGGCTTCAGACTTCCTTGTTGGTACCTTGTTTTTGACTGTTGATGCAGTTGAAGCAGTGCAGTTTTCTTGGTTCCCTTTTTGAAGGGGGAGAATTTGCAGTTTCCTGTCCACTTTTTGCAGTTCATCCCACCCCCTTCTTTTTTTTACTTTTGTGTCTTTGGTCTGATTGCTCTCCTCTCTTGGTTGGTTGTCTTAAACACTAGCACTTTGCTGTCTTCCTTGTCATAAAGGCAATCCTCCCTTCTTCGTAATTCTGTATTCTCTTTTTCTGTTATATCTACGGTCTGCTCTCCCCCCCCCCCTTGGTTGTCTTACCACATATTGCTTTCTGCCTCTTCATAAAGGTAATTTATTTGGTCCTTAATTTAAAATATTACGGGCACAATCCTAACTAGTAACTGGGACTAGTAATTCTAACTAGTAATCCTAACTGGGAGAATTGCAAACATGCCATAAAGCACATTTATGCCTCCTCAAGGGAAACTCGAGCCGACGCTCCGAGAAGTGCCGGCCTGTGGAGGCTGACATAAGCCTCTGTGCCAGCTTCCACTCAGATGCTTGCGTTGGCACCGATGGGCTGAGTGTTTTAAGTGTAAGTGTTGGAGTGTTGTCAGGGTTTCCCAAAAAGTATTTAAATTGGTTTAGATTACGTGAATATGTACAAAGAATTATTCTACTTTTTTTTTTAATGCTCCAGCAGTCTCTCAAACTTTTTAAAGTTTGAACTGCATTAGGGTATGGCAAATATATGAGAGAAGCAGCAAACAGTTGTTAAAACAGATGATACCAAGATCAGAGGCAGACTCCTACTGCCATGAAATTTCTCCATGTTCTTTGTATCTTCATACAAATGCCACTCCCATATAGCTTTACATGAGGAACAACATAAACATACACCAAGAGCTTTACCAGTAACACAGGCTGTAAGCTGAGGCACCTGCAGAAGGCTCTAAGGCAGCCCTCAAGAACACCAAAGCAAATCTCTATCCCACCTCCTGCAACCATTGCCTTCCTGGTAGAAACCCAACAAATCTGTTGCAAAAAGAGTCATTGCATACCTCCGACCCTCCCTCATAATCCATCAGCAAATGGGAGCTTTCCACCAGAGGCCCCTGCATCATTGCAATGGAGCGCCAGCATCACAGAACACACCAGCATTCACAGAGTATGCCAAGGAAAGCCCCTCATTGGCCTTTGGGAGCCCCAGAAAGGATACTTTACTATGAGTCAAACCAAGAGCAAGGTGGAAACACTGTAAGCTAGGTTACATTTCCCCAAATGTTTCCATAGCTTACCTGCATAAGCAATTGTGCAATTTCTGACTGTAGATCATATTGCCTGACAATTCTTCACACTCATGCATACACATCACAGCCTCCCAGATTATGCACACATAGTTGTTGGCACAAATGCAGAATTAAATGCATGTTACAGTCGAAAAGCAGGAAAGGTGCCGTTTCCAACACGAAAGCGACTTTGTTGTGCAAACTGCATTAGGTCTGAAACAGTTCTTAAGATGCAGAACTTTTATAATAAATGTAACTAAGAAGTGCCACTAAATGAAAGTTATTTTAGAACAGCCTGAAAGAAACACATTTGGAATTCATAGATTTCCCCTCTATTGAGCAAAGAATTATCCACTACACTCCTTGCACAGCGTGCCAACAGACCAGTAATCAGGTTATGCGGACTAAAATGAAGTTACAGATGCTTCATTGTACGCAGTATCAGGGGGTGTCCTCTAAGCAGTCAATGGATTACCTCTAGATTGATGACAAAAGTAAATCTCAGTATATCATCCTGTTCTTCAAGAGCCTCCAAGGGTTTGTCTCATCCTAGCCCTCTGAATTAATCTCATCTTCTGTTTCAGTCCATTCATCATACTCCTCAAAAGTATGTCCCACCTCCCAGCTTCTTCCTGTTGCCTCGCACATTTCATAACTCATGTCATCAAGTTCTGAACAACCTCCCTAACTACATAAGTTCTACCTCACAATTTCTCTTTCGTTAAGGTCTAGGATTTCAATTAAACCTCACTCCGAGAACAAGCTTTTAGTGTCATTGCAACGCAGAGTAATTCTTCACTGCGTTCTTAGACATTTAGATTAACATCTGTTCAGCCACTCATACTGAAGTGCATTGTTCACATGAAATGGATTGTTCAGTAGATGAAATGGATGGGAACAATTTGGATACTCTTCTGCAAAGGTGACGGAAAGGATGACAATTCTATCACGCTCCAGCTGCAACATCAATTATATGAAATCAGAAACAAGAAAAATGGAAGACTTTTTAGGAAATAAAACACATTATTCTAATCTCACCAGTAATTTACAAGAAAATCATTAAAAATATATCGCTACTTTAATAAAGTCTGTTAAGCTCAACACAACAAATGATTCATATTCAATATTAAATATAAAAATCTCAATCACAGAAGCCATTCAATAAAGTAGCATGATATATAGCAAAATATCATGCAAACACATGATTTTCAGAACTGTATAGCTTCATAATACGTACTCATTTCTCCCAAGTTAAACATAAAGTTTGTGTTGGGCAATTTCAGTAGAACTGCAACCCATATTTAGCACTAAACTGATAATAAAAGCAAACAAGATTTTCAGCAGTCACTTTTAAAGCAAAAAGTGGATATGACAACATGAGGCATATTTCACTTTCACAGTAATCCCTTTCAAGCCAGCAGAGACAAACAAAAGCAAAGCATCAAGCACCTTATTTTTCCCGGTATTCATTTATTCACATCAACAGCCATTCAAATCATGCCTGAAAATCTTATACTTTTGTAGCTCAACGTTTGCTTAATAAACAGCTCCATCAATCTCCTCTAAATGAAACTGCAGAAGAAATACGTTGATTGTTTTATGCCAATGTGTTTGGCCCATCATTCCTAACTAATTTCTTTGGAAGACCCATTTATTTCCATGCAACCTGTATGAAAATGCTTAGGTATACTTAGAATGGTAGTCCATGGGCATGCACTCTTTAAAAAAAACTAACAGCTGGGACTCCTAACTTGGCACTCTTGCAGGATAACCCTTGATCCTTCAACCCTATGAATTTACTGGCAAGTTGGGAGACTTTCTACAGTGGGAAATCACCTCCCAAATGAAGGAAGAGGTGAACCTTAGCATTAATATGCAAATGGGGCATATTAATACAATGAAATGGTATGCGCAGTGGGTTGATGAGTATCCTACCCAGGGCTGACAACTGCAGTTTCTCTCTCTCTCAAACAAGTGCTTCCAGACAGTTTTTGTCGACCTGGAATGACAACTAAAATCATTTTCAAAGTGCCCTTTTGATATATAATATAAATAACTTTGTCTCTGTGAGATGTGATGGCTGCACTCATCAAAACCCAAAGGACATTTTTCATTATATTAATGCATTTTCTCTTGGCACCTGCTTGTAGTTCGGTTCCTTTCTGAGCTTTTTGTTTTGTTCACCCCCCCCCCTTTTGGTGCTTATAGTATTTGTTGTTGCCTGTTCTTTTTCCAAGAGGAATAACCTTGCAATTGGGAAAGGGGGAATTGAGGAAGAAGAAAAAAGAAAAATATTAAAACCCGTAGGAGAACCTGAGCAACGGCCACCCACCAAGTTACTCTAAGTTTATAGGTTGAATTCAACACCTAAGATCATGCCCTGAAGACATAAGTCACTGCAGATATTAGGGCACTGGTCCCATACACTCTCCATGTGGGAGAGAGTACATGTTAAGCCCCAGTCAACATTTTCTCATCAAAATCCTCTTAAATATGACAAGTATTTCTATTTCTTTCTTTTTTTCTGCAGACATATCCCCTTAAGGCAGGGTCTCTGACATACACCAATTAAAGAAAAGTGTTTTGTTTTTAACTAATAAACCAAGCAATTAACCTGCTGCCATAAAAAGGGGGAAATGATACAATCGCACTAAGTGCAAAGTATGAAAGATTTATCATAGGTGTCAGGGAAAAGAATTTTTAATCCCAATGTTTTCTCCAGCTTCAGAGCTTTTCAGCTATACTTCAATTTTGACTTTAAAAAAATCTAATCCTTTTGTGTTTTTTTCCCCCTCTAATAAAGAATATGATTAGAGGAACATGCTCAAACAGAAGAAGTTTTGAATACCAGCTAACACATATAGTCAACACGGTTGTCCACTATTCTGTTAGAACTTGGTTTACACCTTCCCTCCACTTATGCCTGGCTTTTTACCTTTAAGTTTTGGTTAAGGATTCATTTATCTCCTTCCCCTGACTCTTTAATTACAGAATTAATGAGTGATACGTATATCTTTATTTGGTTTAAAATAGTGGAAACTAAACTCCACTCTATTAACCTATCAGTAGAATTACTTGCTGATCTAAACCTATCTCAAGCTTATAAAATTATCAAAGACCACCTTTTTCTAGCTGAATTCAATACTTTAAAAAATTCTCTTAATTTGACCTGTTTCCCCCTTTCCCTAGGTCTTTTTCCGCAACATGTTGTTGCCACTTCAAACTATTTTTTTCACCTCACTAATCCTAGACTGAAGAGAGCCTTCATGCTCGCTAGACTCAACATATTTCCCTCAGCTGTTCATTATGGTCGTTTCATGCGAGTTCCTCGCGAGAAACGATTATGTTTATTCTGTGGGGAGACCCCGGATACTCTTTTACACATTTTGCTTTTTTGTCCCTCTCATGATTCTCATCGTAGGATTTATCTAGAATCCTGGATTTCTAATTTTCCCCCTCAGGTATCACCCCTTCCCCAGTTGTTGGAAGACTCTATTGCTCCCTTGACGTATTCAGTGGCTAGTTTCCTGGCCTATACATTACAAAAAACGCCGGACTTTAGTTCTATAAAATCTTCTTTAAAATTTTTGTAGTCACCTTTTTCCATCTAACACCTGTTTTATTGAAAGGATAAGGTTGTCCCTTCTGGCTCCTTTTCTTTCTAGATCCTATTTCTTTTTTCTCTATTTAGTTTTCCTGAACTAGTCTAGTGGATAACGGTTGTATTGTTCCACTTTGTTGTCAGTTGTTTGCTGTAATATTTATAATGCCAATAAAGGTTAACTAACTAAAACTATAGTCAACACTGTCATAGAGTTGATTCATTCCAGTTTCATTCAGAACAAAGAACCTACCATATCTCCTTCCACCCTCCAAATAAGAAATATCTTCCCTATATTTCTAATTCAGAAAACGTCCAAGTGTTTCACAGAAGAAAAAAGAAATCACCTTTAAGGATTCAGAAGAACCAGCAGATGTCCACAGAGTAAATAACCTATGGTTAGGTTATGGTTTTCTGACAAAAACTTTTAGTGGAAATTTGTAGGGGCACATTTGTGTGAGAGAGACCAGAGGGGGAGTTGGGGGGCAAAGTGTGCTGGGAAAGTTAGGGGACAAAGTGTGTCACTGCTGCCAGAACCTTTGATGGCTGCTAGCCAACAGTCACAATTTCCCCCCAACCCCTAGAAAGATGCTATGCAATTACTTAAAATGATCCCATATAAGCACATTTTCATGACTTTCAAATAGGTTGTTTGATTTTCTCTGTAAACCACTTTGTGAACTTTCCATTGAAAAGCCGTATATAAATACTGTTAATTAATAATAATAGTGTACTTGAGGGGGCCATTTTGGGTCAGCCCCATAAGTCCTCCAGTATTTTGTTCATGGTGAAGTGTATTTTTTTAACCCGTTGTCTCTCAGAAGCCAACAAGTGTAACCTATTACATACACTAGTGGTCACATTCTGAGCCCAATGCCATGTGTCAGGAGACCTCCAAAGACCCCATCTGATGACTTCATATCCAACAAAAGGTCAGATCCCATATGGTTGTGAAAACAAAAGTGGAATGCAAAACAATTCTACCTCACAGATCAGATGTAGGCTGTATCTTTGAGGCGGACAAAGTGCTATAAAAGAAAGAAAATTCATGCCTGAGATGTTCGTGGATGTCAGATGAAACCTAGGTTTGCTGGAGGTTTGCCTTGTGAAGGAGAGGAATGCAATCACTGAAGATCAAACTACCCATGAGTGGGAAACACATTTTTGCCTTTCGCTAAAGCAGCTGTGACTGGGTATGAAGGACTTACATCAGGAACATAGCAATATGGGGATTAAACCCAGGACCTAGAAGAGGAATTTTAGCAGGGGGTACAAAGTTTCTTTTGGGCCCCTTCCCAAATTAGCATCATCGTATTTAGATTCACACTAGAATGGATCAAAATGAACTTCTGCAGCCACTGTAGCTCCATGGCAGGGTCCTGAGCTTCTATATACTCCTTCATGGTTATGGGATCCACAAGCCAAAGAGCTACTGTAGCAGGCCAGTTTCCTCCCAGATTTGACACTGTGTTAAGGAGGGTCATGGATGCTTTCCTGGGCCTGGTGTTTATGGCTTGCAGCAGCAGTTAACACTGCATGCACGTGGTTGTGCTCCAGCATTATTTGCTGGCAGCGAGTTCCAGTGAGATAGGAAAACGTCAGGTTCCGGGGACTTTCTGGGCCCCCTCCTTTGACTCCTAGGCCCCCTTTCTGACCCTGGGCCCAGGTACAAATTATTCCCTTTACCCCCCTCTCCTAGGCCCTGCCTGCACCACTTCTATGACTTACATGCTCCTCTATTTATTAGCTGCAAAGACACATACGGTTCTGCCCTGAATCAGGCCTGTGACACCATGGTTAACTACCACAGACACCTGCCTATCTCACAGATAAGTCAAGGGCAGGTCTTGAGCAAAAAGTCATGGAATGTTCTGTGACCCTCAGATAAGTCAGGGTTTAAACTTAGAGGGGTGTATAGCTATACTTTTGTCTGATTTTACCCCAGGCCAGATCCTGAAAAATAACCTACCACTAATTGTTACCTAAGAACTGTACGGTCTCTAATTCATTAAAAATATAGTAAAAGATCATAAGATACATTTTTATTCTTTAACTTTTATATTCTGGTCTTCACAATCCTTTTGTAAACACTATCAAAGTAAGTGCACTGAAAACAACATACCAATAGAACAGTGGTTCCCAACCTGGGGTAAACATACACCCAGGGGCACTTGACAGGACCTTTAGGGCTACTTGAAAAAGAATTGAATACTGGAATGGCAGAAAAAGGCAGATAGTGCTCCAGAATGCCTTGCAGGTTCAGCAAAGCAGGAAGGGAGGTAGCTAGTTGGCTGTGAAAGCCCCACTGATAGCTAGTTTTTGGTGATCAATTCATGTTTGAATCAGTGATTGAAAACCAGCACAGTAAAAAAGCTGAAACATAATATGGAAAGTGATCAATCACCAAGAGTTTCTCAGGACACTTCTGGTGCAAAACAGCAAAAAGGCATAGGCTTCAGTTGTTCATACAAATAAAAAGAGAAAATACTTTGATGATTACAAGAGTATGGGTTTTCATATAAAGGAGATGAAGGCTTATATTATTCATATTAATTACATTTTGCTAATACGATGGGTACAATTTATGGAAATGGGCTGCAGCAGCATTTGCAAAATGAAACAAGGCTTGCTTGATTTAAAACAGGGGTACCCAAACTTTTTGACAGGAGGGCCACATCAAATCTCTGACACTGTGTTGGGGGCACAGTGAAGAATTAATTTACATTTCAAATTTGAATAAATTTACATAAATGAATATATTATAGATGGAACTTATATGAATGAATGAAGGTCTTGCAATAGCTCAAGGCCTATAAAAGGCCTTGCACAAAGCAAGGTCAGCCTTTCCTTTGCTGCTGCTGCTGCATCACAGATATGAAACAGCAATTAGTGGAGGGAGCCCTTGTCCCACAGCTTACAGGAGAGGTTGAACAGTTGGCTGTCACGCTGAGAGCAGTTGCATCAGACCAGCATGGGTTCCAACAAGTCTCTGGAGGGCCAGAGGCTCACTGGAGACTGGGGGCTTCCTGCAGGCTGGATTAGGAGTCTTCAAAGGCTGCAAGTGGCCCCAGGGCTGGGGTTTGGGCACCCTGATTTAAAAGGAAGCCTTTAGTAGTAGTAGTAGTAGTAGTAGTAGTAGTAGTAAATCTTTATCACGGTCATAAGACCAGCCAAGCCTTTAGTAGGATAATAAAAGGGTAACTTTGGCTGGAACTTTGATCTGGAGGGGTTGCCTTGGCGATTAACAGCCCTCTAATTATCTCTGCATTGCTTCTACAGCTTTGCTTGCAGAAGTTGCTTAAAAATCGCTGACAAAAATCCCTGACAAAAAAGCCTGGCCCCTTGAGTGACCTTGGAGATAAGGCAAGGTGATGATCTAAGCTTGATTTATTGGCAGAAATTTCTCACCCTATAGGCAAGTATCCACAGTAACAAAGAACCACCATCTCCTTTAGCCCTAGAAGACACAGGAGCACAAGGCTTCAGGTGGGACAGCTATTCACAGAGACACATACACATGTTGCAACACAGATACCTCAGGTGAATTCCCACAGGTTGAAGCTAATGCTAAGGGCTTCACAGAATCAGAAATTTGCATGCAGATAGTAATAGGTCATAAGAAAGGTGAGAGTTGACAGTAAATGAGCTTCCTGGAAGATCCTTTAAGATGCAATTTTCATTAGTCCTTGACCATTCCAGAAAATGCATGATATAAAAGCACAATAAAATACCTATGAAATTCATCCAAAAATTGCTTCCTTCCGCTCCCCATAACTATTGGACCAATCCAATCCAACTTTCCAGTGCCAATGCAGCCCCCATGCCAATATAGCTCCCATGAACAAATGGTTCCCTTACCATGGGGAGGCTTCTGTGATTGACCTCCCTCTTGCAGGATGCAGCACACACCCCACCGGCTGCATCAGCATTGGAAAGTTGGGTAGGACTGAGCCCTATGAGACTTTTCCCATCTGTCCCAACGACTCAAATTTGATCAGGTTCCTGAAGTTAAACCAAGCTGCTTTGAGATAGATTTTTCCCATGACCTAGTGATCCACTGCTTGTCCAACCCTGTCCTAAATTGATGCAACTTCCTAAAAAAGTAACTTATGATAATCTCCTCCAACGTCACTCCCCCCCCCCTCAAAAAAACTACCACCCACATAAATCTACTTATTTTTGACAAATCAAGCCCAAATGTTTCTGAGAAATGCAGCAGGAGATTTCGGGAGTGGAAACAAACCTCAAGTCATAAAAGGCTTAAAATTAATTTGTCTGCACACTGCAAATTCACATCAAAGAGCAATGCACTGAGGGCTTATGGTGTGCATTAAACAGCTCTTCAGAAGTACTTGTGCAGCAAACTAATTGAATGACATGTGTTAATTAGGGTATGAATTACTTTACACTTCTAAAAGTGCAAATAAAGCAAATATTTTGACACACCAAGGTCATGCATCTTTCTTCCTTAACCCAATGACTTCTCATTATATTAAACATTTTGACCATGCTCACATTTCCCACCACAGAGGTCACTTTCTGCTCCTTATTTTTCCCTAATACACAACAGTGCTTCTTGCCTCTTGAAGCATTAAATATAGTTATAAGGAATGTCAAATTTTATCTTTTCCATCACTTGATGTTAATGCTATTCAATTGGATGCCTACACTGAGCTGTAAAAAGTCTTTTGACTCTTACTTATAGGGCTCCTTGGCAACAGTGGCGTTGCTAGGGGGATGCAAGGGGTGTGGGCCGCACCAGGTGACATATGCAGGGTGGTGTACGATACCGCTATTGGCCAAAATTGTTAAAATTGCGGTTTTTGAGAATAATACCATCATGTTGTATATAATTTGATGCGTAATTTCATGCAGAATGCAACAAAAGCAACCACATCGAAATCTCTATTCTATCAAAAGCTATAGCCAAAAATTCAGTGGGGGTGGGGTTACGATGTGTTGCCATGCCCACCGTCTGGGGTGTTGCCCCGCCCACTGCATGGGAGCAGGTCCATCATGGGGGTGACACACTGGCCTCCTGCACTAGGCCACAAAACCTACTGATGCTACTGTTCAGCAACACATTAGTCCCCCGTCCCCTCCGTTGAACATGATCAATAATTCCAGATGCCTACCAAAAAAAGGAAGCATCCTTTGGCTCAGGCCCATAGATGTGATTATCACTGTACAGTGACAGAGATTCCTCCCAGGTATCACCAGTGTATCTGAAAAGCAGGGTTCAGTTTGAGTCAAGGTTCAACTTTGGAATTCTGCACAATAATTTCAGGGCACATGTAGGAGGACTGATGTTGTGTGAGGCAGTCTGAAGCAAAGTGTGTAGGATGGAGAAGAGGGGATGCTGGTGCCCCCACTGCTGCTACAAAGAGATGGAGAAGTAGCTCAGCACTTGCCTCCACTTCACTCTGCTTCTTCTCCCTCCCACTTTTGAAAGTCACCCCAGGAGGAAGATAAGGAGTTCGTCATCTGGCTGCTGGGTACAACTGCTACTACACAACCACATAAAATGGGCTGGGGACAAGAGGATAGCAGCGGCATTTCTCTAGCAAGTTCAGAACTCCTGTTGATAAATGCCATATTTTTCAGGCAAGGCTCTTCTAATGTACACTGAAGGTTCAACATTAAGAGGATAAACAATGTTTATCTTGTTTAGACACAATGTTTCTAAACAAGTAGAAATCAGACATTCCTTTTGTGACTGGACAGCCAGATAGAAGTGGGCGACCTTGGTCAATGTATCCAAGCTTAGGCATTGTTCAGTTCCTCTAATCACATCTAATCAGGGTTAGATAAACCAAATAAGCAGGGCTATAATATTCACAAATACAAGACAAAGATCACACTACTAACCTTTACCTTTAGTTATTTGATTTTTCTCTGTAAACCGCTTTGTGAACTTTTCGTTAAAAAGCGGTATATAAATACTGTTAATAAATAATAATAATAATAATAATAATAATAATAATAATTTTGATTGTGACACCAACTTATATGCCTATTGAATCTTTGCAACTACATTGCATCAAGCAACCAGCATTTTGGCATCATCCACACAGCAATATGTCTATAGACCAACATTCTCCAAACCACAGCCTGCGGACCGGGGTCTGGTATGATGATGAATCCCTCCCCACTGTGAGCAGCACTTACAATTTTGCCACACAGCTCACAAGAAGCCCCTCCAGTATCCATAGTGTGATCCTCTGTGCAGTCAAGTCTGCCTGAAAATCCAGGCACAAAGACTGCTGGGACAGTGGACTACAGACATGACTGCCCAGAGCATCACACTGTGGAGATTGGAGATTCTTGAGAGCCATGCAGAAGAATGGTAAGCACTGGTCCAACACAGGGACTGCTTTTGTGCTACACAGTGGTCACGAGTTTGGCAACTGCTGATATAAACCTTTAACACCATGAGTACGACAAACCTCTATATTTAATCAGATTGGCATTAGCCACAAGACTTGATGGGAGTGTATGGTTGCCACATATCTTGAAGGTCCTTAGGTCGCCTCCCCCCCCCCAAAAAAAAAAAACCTAGAGTGTATGTAGATAAAAAGTCACTTCTATTTGTAGAATTTTTGTTCTACAGCTTGCATGAAGAAAAGAAAGAGGAGGAAGGGTGCCAAAATATGCTTCGCAGCATTTTTAGGGACTTCTCAAAATGCAAACTCTTTTTCATTTGGTGCTTGATAGATTTGGCTGAGTGATATACAGAAGTCCACAAAAAGTGCAGTGAAATGAAGATCAAAAATCATATTGCAGAAATAATAAAAGAACAAGTGGGAAAAGGCAACATGTCAGTCTATAGTGGTAGAAAAAGTATTGCAGCACCTCAGAGACTATCCCATTCATGATGATACAGGAAGGAGATGAAATACGAAGAAACTGACCGATTTTGGTAGGAATACATAGCCTTCAAGATTTCACAGATGCAAAGGCAGGAATCATTCCAGAACCTACATGCCAGGGAGCACAGAGGCGAACTGAGAAGCCCACAACCCTCCCTGTCCATATCAGGAAGGAATGATTTGATCTTCTTCGGTTCTGAGCATGATCAGAACGCTAGGCAAATGCAAAGTTGAACAGATAGCACCATTACTTTACAGCTCAACAGGGGAGGTTAGGGATTGTTTGGGTGTGATACTGCTTCAGATAAAATGCTAGGACAAACCCCAGGCATCTTCTGAGTCTTGAGAGCAGCTAGGCATTGTCCATTTTCAGCTTCAAGGTTGGAATGTAGCCAAAGCCTCCCTACATTTCATTTGGAGCAAAATTTGGGAACATCCCTACATTGGATTGTTATGGCCTTCTGATTCAAAGATGAGCGAAGTGTGTATGTAGTTCTCATACAATATAAAAGTGTCAACATTCTCTATAATATTGCTCACGATGTTTCATTTCCATGAGGTTCAAATGAAATTGTTTATGTTTGGCTGAAATCCTACACAAAATTTCATGGGAGGGTGTCCCATTTAACACTTACTTTCATGTTGAGATTCTTCTCCATATTCCTCTCTTGCTTGTTTTGGAATATTGCATTTGTTTTATCCTTTTATACAGGTGTGTGTCACTTAATGCCAGGGATGTGTTCCCGCACCCCTGTCAGCAAGTCATGCTGACACTGATCAACGCCACCTGTTCTAAGCCTCCGATGCGAAGGGGAGCTGTGCTCCTGTCACTTCTGGAGGCTTTTCTGAGCCCAGCAGAGGCAGTGTCCATCCACGCACTAATCTGCAAGCCTCAGAATGGTCAAAACGGCCAAAAAAAATTGCAACTTCTGGTTTCCTCAGTAAACCAGAAGTGATGTTTTTTCACCTTATAAGGCATTCTGAGGGGTTTCTCCGGGCCTCAGAATGCCTTTTAAGGCAAAAAAAGGTCACTTACAGTATCGGCCCTTTTGGCCATTCTGAGCCTCACAGAGGCAGCCTTTGTCGTTTTCCAGTATCGTTCCTTATTTATGGAAAATTTGTCAGTGGTTAATTGATTCTCCTTGATTGCTGAAAAAAGTCTGATTCATCCACTGAAGTCAGTCCATGACCAACTTGCTACAGTTTTAATAATGGACTTGCTTCCTTCCATTTCTAATTATTTTGTTTTCATTGTCTTTGTTTAGTTCTAAACATAATTTGGGAACAGCCTATTTTTTTCTACATGTTCCATACAACACTGAGGGTTTTTCTTTTGGTGCTCAAAAATAAGATAGACCTTACAAGGGCAGATATTCTAAACATTTCTTCCAGATTTGTGTATTTTGTGTTCCATATACATTCCATATACCTCCCAACAAAGGAGAAGGGCATGGAAAATAGACAGGCATTTTCTTCCTTTTGTTCTCTCCCCCCCCCCCCCCAACATTATCTACCATGTTCCCTTGCTAGATTCAATTATGGTAAAATGCAAGTACAAGCAACCTTCCATGTGGGCCTTAACTGCTGAATCAGGAAAAGGAGATTGCAGTAGTCAAGGATTCAAAGCTACTGCAACATGAGTACAGCATGAATGAATGTTGTAGCTGGAGGGGCCAAAGAGTCATATTTTTGCAGTCTAAGAGATGTGGCATTATTTGGGCAAATGAATGAATATGGGGAGAAAGGGGACCAGAATAATCAAGGATGAAACCAGGGCCACATGCCTACTCAACAGGGTGAATGGTGACATTATTGAAAGATATGAAGAGGAAAGTTTGGTAAGAAAGATGAGTATTGTACTTTTGTCTTAGACAAAAGTTTGAGATAGCCAAGTTTGAGATAGTGGTGAGATATCCAAGTGGATATATCAGGCAAACAGACATACGAGACTAGACAGTGGCATAGCAAAGTGCCATCAACATCTACTGAAAATCAAGGACAGAACAGAGACCTTGGGATTTGGCAACAAGGTCATCATCTATAATTTTAGCAAAAGCTATTTCAGAGAGTCGGGATGCATGTGTGCATAAGAGAGAGCGGGCAAAGGTGCTCTAGGAAAGTCAAGAAGGCAGTGTGGAGGCCAACGGAAGCGAGAGGATTTGGGGATGGCACCGTGAACTTTGAACCCAGTAGGGAGTGAGCTTTGAGTGAAGGATACAGTAGTGGAGATAATAGTAGAAAAGATATGAAGATGGAATACAATCAAGATGACATGCAAGGAAAATACCAGACTGGCGATATCAAGAAACAGTGAAATGAAGGAGGAAGATGGGTGCAAAAGAAACTGTGGTGGGTCGCTTTAATTTCATTATTGAGCAAGGAGGCAAAGTCCTGAGGAGATAAAGGCAAGGGGATGGAGAGAGAGGTCTCCACAGAAAGGAGTAATTTACAAAACCCTATAAGATGAGCTTTGACGAGTAACTTGTGAGGTCACATACTTTGAGACAATCTGGGAAGGGAGAGAATTCTTCGCCATATGAACTAGATTTTGCTCCTGAACATTCCAAAAACAATTGATAGACTTAGGCCGAAATCCTAACCCACTTTCCAGCACTGGCATAGCTGTACCAATGGGATTTGTGTTGCATCCTGCAGTTGGGTGTCACTCACGGAGGCCTCCTCAAAGTAAGGGAATGTTTGTTCCCTTGCTTCAGAGCTGCATTGCCCTTATGACGGTGCTGAAAAGCAGGTTAGGATTGCGCCCTTAATGATTTTACTAAGCTGGATGCTTTATCAGTAAAGATATTTTACTGACCATCCAAGAGGAAAGGTTGACCCGGAGAAAGAGAAGAGAAGGCTATTTTTGTGCAAAATGTTTTTCATTAAGAGTGTAGAAAATAGGTAACACCATGTTAGAAAACCAGATTCTCATACAAGGAACTGATAGTTACTGACACGTAATTGTTGATCATGGCAGAAAGCAAACTGGATACTGCAAAGAAACATCTGTGTGTTGGATTTGTGCCTATGATTACTTTGAAAAGTTTGCTAAGACAAGATCATATTTCACAGATCCTCACGAGAAATCAACTTAAAGAAGAGCTGACACATGGCTCTCCTGTGGGCTCTAAGAACCATCAGAACCTGAATCTGCTACAGTCCATGCAATGCTTCTGTATATGTGGGACTGGGGGGGAATCGTTCTCAGGCTGCTGTGTGAAGTAGGCCTTATTCTCTCTCTCTCTCTCCCGCACCCCCCAGAAATCTGAGAAAAGACTAGCCCATCCTTCATGTAAGATACTTGAGAAATGCATCTTGAAGGGTACGATATAAGACTTGTGAACGCTGGAAAATTTGCAAACATTGACAGAAGTGTGCTTCCTACTTGCATCTGACTCAGGCACCTGCTTGCCCCGAGCCATTTTCTAGCAACATTCCAGAAAATTAGAGCAGGGAACTGTAACTTTAGAAACAGGATGTATAGCACAGGAATCTCTGAAATGAGATCAGGCATCTTCTAAACCAGTGTTGCCCACACCCTGTTCCGGGGGACATTTGCGGCCCTCTGGGACTCCCAATCTGGCCCGTGGGGATCCCCCAGTCTCCAGTGAGCTTCTGGCCCTCCAGAGTCTTGCAGGAGTCCACGCTGGCTCGATGAAACTGCTCTCAGAGTGAGGTCAAGAGTTTCCTTCACTGCTTGCTGTTTCTTGTCTGTGATGCAGCAGCAGCAGCGAAGGAAAGGCCGGCTTTGCTTTATGCAAGGCCTTTTCTAGGCCTTGAGCTATTGAGAGACTTTCATTCATTCATATAAGTTCCATCTCTAATATATTCATTTAGGTAAATTTATGTAAATTTATTCAAATGTGAAATGCAAATTAATTCCTTTTTTCCCTGCCCCCAATACAGTGTCAGAGAGATGATGTGGCCCTCCTGCCAAAAAGTTTGGACACCCCTGATCTAAACCTACACCAGGTAACAGCTCGTTTAGAACTCATTAACAGTAAAACTAAAATAGCTAGATATTAAATAGCAACTCCTGAATAATTGGTATGTTGAGCTGAGGGAATGGGGCTGTTTCCACAATGCTGCCACTTCCTCCTCTCTATTTACAGAGAAGACATGGGTTTCCGCTTTTGTTGCCAGCGGTAAGTATTGAAGATGCCACAATGTGCCGTGTAAGTGGCCCCTCCCACATGCCATCAGAGCCATTCTGGGCAGCAGTAGCAGCACCTTTGCTGGCCAATATGGTTCCAATGGCAAGAGGGAGGGGCCACTTGCACGGTGCACTGCAGCACGGCACCTTCGATATTTACCGCATCGCCTCTCCTGTAGTCATGCTTCTGAGTCTAGGAAGAGATGGGAGACCTGTGACAGAGACCTGTGTTTGTTCAGAGCATTTGAGAAATTTCTGAAGCATCTGCAGTAAATACTGTATTTTAAAATTCAAGCAAGAAAACTAAACCTCATGAGCTCCAAGACCCCCACATTCTTCCATTCCACTGCTTTCTGTTACCAGTTAAGTACTGGTTATAAGCACTTCCACAATTACTAAACAGTTGTGGATCCACACACATGCCCCCCACCCCCGTATATACCCTTTCTGAATGTAAAAGATTCTGACTGTAAGACAACACACATAATAATATCAATAGATGTACGCTCTATAAATTTGCGTAATCCTTTTCAAAGCCTTTCATGCTATTAGTGTAATAGCTTAATACCTTTGCAGTTCTATGGAAGCAATACCAGAGGAATGCCAATCCATTTTTAAAAAAGGATTATGAAATTGATCTTCATATTTCAAATACCATTCCAGTTATTTCAGCTTTGCATTTTATGCCTATATTTACAGTTCACATTAAAGATATATTTCTAAAGTTTTCTCTGAAACCAGAAAGGTTAATAAAATCATCAGAATGCTTGTGATTTAATGGTATCTCCCCTACACTGCAATTCAGGAGCAATTTATAATTATGACTTAAAGAAGCAGCTACATAGGATTTTGCTATTCAGGTTCCTTGACCCAATGCCTTTAAAGATTCAGACAAAGATTCAACAGGTACTGTACAGCTTTTTCTACCACCGTACAAGGAAAGCTGTAGCTGCCAAATTTCACCTGTTCCGTATCTTTGTCAAGAAAAAAAAAAAGGCAATGCTTTCCTATGATGAACTAGCATCTAAGTATGGTAATAAAATGGGGCACAGGAGGGGGAGCAAGAACAGACAAAACAAATAGCATTAAAAGGATTTTTAAATCAAGACCTAATACACACATACAAGGTGCTCCTCTCTAAAAATGTTCCTGTCTGCATGAGGAATGAATGTTTTGCCTGGCTGTGCTTCAATCGATAAAGTAGGCAACACCAGTAGAAGCCCCTCACTTTTAATGACAGTCGCTTTCCCAAGTGTAATTGTACACAGTGGCTGATAATCTCACTAAAACTTGGACACCTTTCTCTGTAAAGCAAGGCCCATTAATCTAGCAGCACTTGCTTCCATTTGAGAAGGAGCACAAACAGAGAAAGCCAACAAAGCTTGTTTATCAATGTCTTTAAACAATTCAGCCATAATTACCAATTTGCTGACCCATAATCATGCTGGCAGTCATAAATTTCATGGTCTAGCATGACTTTCTAAGCTCACATCTCTAGCTCTGTGAGTTAGGAAACTTTGAAAACAAAAGCATGCTGTTTTTACTCAATGCTCCTGCCTCCCACAACCTCCTTCTGGTACCATAACATTTTCCTTATGGCAATGAACCAAAGGGATCGTGGAAATTTTGGAAGCATATATACCCTTATACCAGGGGTTCCCGAAGTGTGCAGTGTGATGCCTTAGGGCGTTGCAGCACACTCACAGGGGTACCATGGTGTGTCCCTCCTCACCCTTCCTACCTGTTCTGGGTGCCACCACCTTGGATTAGCAAGATCCAAGCTGGCAGCACCCCACTGAGCTGGAAAGAAGCAGCAGCAGGGACATCACGACCCAGATAAGTTTGGGAACCACTGCCTTATACCAATCTCAGCTTGGAGCTGCAGCCTTTACCACATGCTAAAAGTTTGCACACATTGACAGATGTTTGCTACCTGCATCTGACTCAAGTTGTTAGGCACCTGCTTTCGTCCAGCCATTTTCTAGCAACATTCCAGAAAATAAAAGAAGGGAACTATTCTGGAACATAGCACAGGAACTGGGACAGCAGTTTGGGCAGAGGATCAGACAGACATGGGCAACAGAACCTGGGACAGCTCCAAGGCCAAGGCCAATAAGGGTCATGCCTGTGACCAAAGTAGACATATCATTTGGAGATTGAACAGAGAGTAAATTATCTATAAAGGGGAAACAGAGTAACCAGGGGATCAGGTCTATACTGCTGGGGAAGAAAGGTTTAGCCCTTTCTCCTATGGCATTTTCCGTAGGGAAGCAAAGATCTTAGGAGCAATTTAAACTGGAAACTGAGAGCCATTTCATATGCAATGTCACAGATCCACACTAAATCTCTCTTCATCCATCTATATTTTCAATCACATAACCGGTTACTGCCCTCATCTGTACACCCAACATTGCAGTCCTGTTTCAGCTGCCTACCCCCCATGAGACTGGATTCCCCAATGGAGTTCCTGTGTGCTAGTGCAGACCTTGAACCTAAGCTATACACATCACCTTCTCTAGATGAGGGGTGTTTCTGGAAAGGGCCTACATTTGCATTTGAAGCTACTGTGTGAAATCTTAAGAGGCAAACAAATACTACAGAAAAAGGACCACTACAGCAAAGACAAATACTATTAAAGAGAACAGCTCAGGACTAGAGAAATACTACTTTTAAAAAATCAGGAGACTTTTGCTTTATTTAATATTCACTTGCTAAAATGCTTCCCTTGCAAATAATGCATTGCTTTTCCTTGTTAATTTGTGGCTTAACTAATATTAGCACATACAAATATTCTTATGCAAAGAACGAATGGCATTTTACTTCCTGTTGGCATGTTACTTCCATTTTGGCATGTTACTTCCAACTCTTGAAATGCAAACCCTACCATTTTTCTTCTCTTCATCAACATTTGCTTTCTAAAGATTCTAAACTGTGCCAGGGTTACTCCAACTATTTTGGAGGGGGGAGGGAAGCACCACTCTGAATCAACCTTTTAGAAGTACCACTGCCACCACTAGAAAAGGCAGCCGCGCCCAAAAATGGGAGTCTTGCCCTACCACTTGCTTTGCACCCTCCTTTTTCAAGTGTGCCTCTTTTGAAGGGTCAGGCAGCTGCACTGCCACATCTTTCCTACCGGTGCATCACCACTCTGGCCATCTCCTGGTCAGACCAGGTGGGGCAGTGGCACCAAGAAGCATCTGCCATACTGTGAAGTACCACTAGAGGTGGCAGTACCACTGATTGAAAAACAATAGCCTGCAAATAGATGTGACATATTAGCCTGATCACACATTTTTTCCAAATTTGAAGGGGAAAAAAAATTGCATTTCTACAAATGCAATGAGAGGTGTAGTGCAGGGATGTCAAACCCATTTCATATAGTGGGTCAAACAGCATTCATGATACCTGCTGAGGTTGGAAGTGGCATCTTTAAGCAGGAAGTGACATCATTAAGCAGATGATGGCCAGAAATAAGCACTTTGTTCTCCTGTAGGAACCCATTAGCTGCAAATGACAGAAGAGAAAAATGTGCAAATCTTGTTCATAATTTCAAGATATGAAAGAGCCCAATTATCATGCTGGGAGAGCCCATTTATAATGGGGGCTGGATAAATCATTTCCGGGGGCTGCATCCACCCTACAGACTTTTTCTTTGACACCCCTGGTGGGTTTTAGAGTTGGACTCAGAGCTGGAAGATCCCAGTTCAAATCCCTGCTCAGCCATGAAGAATCTACACCAGGAAGAGCTCCGCCTGGTATGCTTCTGGGAGTCAGGATTGCATGACAGCTCCAGAATCAGGGCCAGTTTAAAGAACAAGCAGAGGCAGGCACTGAAATGATAGGACACTGCATGGGGCTTTAGTCAGAGCTAACATCTGACATGCATACTGCTGAGCTGTGGCGCCAGAAACAGTTTAATGTGGTAGAACCAGGTATTCAGTACAGAACAGTTTAAATAAATAATACCAGCCAGAAAATTAATGAATATGATTTCATATCTACAAATGGCACCACCTTAAAACAAGAACCGACATGAAGCTTGTGACATTTTACATTCGTATTTTGACGGAGCATTGAAATACACTCTCCTTATTGTATTTTGCCTCGTAATGAGCCACTAAATGATGTTTGCCTCTCATTATTGTGAAGGATAATGAACTTTCAAGTTCCAAACGGCAATAAGACACTGATTTGCTCATGAGTGCTGTCAGGAGTGACCTAGGTGGATTCTTTAATTATATTAATCTGTAATTCTGGCATTATAATGGGGGGAAAAAACTTTCAAACCAAGACACGTACTATAATGAATACCGTTGTCAGAGGGGAGAAATAGATCTATTATGACTGGAGATAAAAAAAGGGTTCAAGAGAATAGTTCACTGGATTATCCCACATCCAGTGTTGATGTAAGACCACCCTGCCAATAGGCTTAACACCGGAGTAGAAAAATCTTCCACTGCTCTTGTGCCTTTCCCTAAAAGCCTGATCTTCAGAAAGCAGCAAGTGAAGCTTTTCTAGCTAGATATGTTAGCACTGTCCTTTTTAATGTCTGCAGATCATTCTGCTGTTAAGAGCACAGAACCAATCACTGATAAAAGAGCTAGCAACTCCACCTGCTAATAACAAAATGAAAAACTTGTCCTAACCTCGAAGTAAAGGAACCACTAACTTTTGGATGGACAAAAATATATTTTAAAACAGTGCTTTCCAAACATTTTTGCACCAGAACCCACTTTTAAAAACAAGCTATTGTAACCCAATTGACAAAAAAAAAAGATCTAGAAAGAAATATTTTGTGTATTATTAATAGTTAATAAATTATTAATCAACAATATTCAGGGTCTGGTGCTTCCGAGACTTACACACAGTATGTGAGTATAGACACTCCCTAGACTCTCCCTAGAAATGGAGTTCAAGGACTGTTTTCCCCAAACCTGTACAGTCATTCCAGGATACCCAGATGACTGAACTGCGGAGCAAAATGTGGTTAGGGACTTCCAGGCCAGACAAAAGGCTGAAACTGGGTTCACACATGCCAATTACTAGAGAAAATAAGAAAATGTGACATTTTAATTTGGGAGTATGATTATGTCATACAACAGTTTAGCATTCCAGGTAACAATTTTCTTCTGCAAATTGGGCAAGGGTGCTTGCAAAGTACTTTTTAATGTTTTACAAACATTTCACAACCCACCAAAAATTGGCCCACGGCCCACTGTTGGGTCCCAACCCACATTTTGGGAAACACTGCTTTAAAAATCTAAAGTATGCAACAGAGTGATGTAATTCAACAATGAGAGTTGTCACTTTATTTTTCCTGATACAAGCTCTGCATCTTAAACAATTGTGTTACAAATGTTTTTTAAAAAGTTTATTTTCTTTTAGTTATCTAGGACTTTATTTCTCTGCCTTTTGGCCCTCAATTGCTACCAAGCACTCCTACCTGAATGGGATGTCTCGCAATGAGTCACACCCCCCCCAACAACAACACATACCCCCAGCTCTGCTAGAAACCAGCTCAGCATAATAAGAGGTGGCACACTTGGTTCCTGGTTCTGTCTCCTTCCAAGATTTTGCACGCAACCCCGGTGTGGTCAAGTGCAGTGGCCTTCAACCTTTTTCATGCCATAACCCCAATAAATAATGAGGACACACCACTGATCTCATTCCCCTCACAGGACCAAATCCAGTCACCACTACCCTTCCCAAACTTCTCATTATGTTAGAAGCAGAAAGAGGGGAAAGGTGGTCATAGGGTGGGCTTTGAAAGATTGCCACAACCTCACAAAAGAGGTTTGCGACACCATTGGGGTCCAGGCCCACAGGGTGAAGAATACTTGTATAGCGCAAACCCAAATGAACTTGCATCTCAGTCAAACTTGCTGGCTCCTCCAATACTTACGATTTCTCTATTCCCCCCTCCTCTGCTGCCACCCCTTGAATTCTTCCTCTCCACCACAAAAGTCAGAGAACTTCTATCAAGGAAGGAGTAAAGAGTCCAGGGCAGGGGAAAGGATACTATTGCAGGTCTTCAAAAAAGTCTTTCTAGGAAAACGTAAAAGAAGGTCTCTCATGAAACACTACTATATTCAATGGTGTTTTTTTCAAAAATAAGCAACAATGAGAATGACCTGGTGTTGAGCCTGATTAAACTGCCATAGTGAAGACGTGGGTGGTGCACCTTTCCTTCCAGCCTACCATTGTAAACCTACCATTGTAAAAGTTGAAGTTTTGTATAGAATGCAAAGGTCAGAATCAGCATTCCAGCAGGGGCCTTGACATTTACAGTATAAGGCACAAACACTTAAGCAAATCCAGATATAATTTAATTACCATGACCACAGATCACTAACCAGATGCTGATTTTAAATAATAAACCACAATAAAACCATGTGCAAATAACTGCAAAGGTTTCCATAAACGCTATTTTTGAAACTAAATTTAAACCGTCAGATATGTGCATTAGAGAAAATGAATATAGTCAAGCTGATGTTTATGATGGGTTAGGGACTAAAGCAGAATCACTGCTCTGTCAAACCAGGGTGACTAGATCCAATGGAGGACAGAGTGCCCATACCTTTAACCATTGTATAGCAGAGGGAATTTTAGCAGGTACTGCTTTTTAACTCTTCCATGTTGAGCTGCACCTGCCGGAATTCTCTCTGCTATACAATGGTTAAAGGTATAGGCCCCCTGTCCTTCACTGGATCTGGTCACCCTGTGTCAAACAAGCCACTTGTTAGAATCCCATTGCTGCTACACAGTCTATACTGCTGCAACAGTGCAGGACCAACCTAGATATTAGCTTCTGTTTGCTACATAGCAATTTAGGAGGAGAGGAGAGAGAAGAACAAGACAGGAGGAAGGCTTTAACTCTTGTCCACCATCACAGTCCAGACTGGAGGGCCCTATAGGGTCAAATGACATATTTAATATTACCTTGAACTTCGGCCCAAGAACTGTTTAATGTTTCTATCCACCTATGGATAGGAATGGAACAAGTAGCATGGGGATTGTGCAGAGCAGATGAAGGGCATCAATGATTAACAGAGAAGACTCAGACTAGCTAGTGACTGGTGAAGACACCCTGAACAATGCTGAGAGCATGCTTAAGGTCACACCTTGAAGATACAGCACCATGTCCAAGGAAGAGGGTGTGTATATGAAAATATGCACTTGTACATATTAGTATAAAAATGTGTTAGAAGCTGTATATGGAGGTATATTAATATTTTAACAACACTTTTTACAACACCAATTTTACAGTGCTTACTCTCAAACACACACACACACACACACACACCATGTAGAATGCTCTTATGCCAAGAATAAAAAACTGATCCTTTCTCTGGTCTCAACAAGGAGACTGGCTGGATTTGAATCTAGCACTTCCAACTCCCAAGCCAGCATTTATTACTTGCACATATTCCTGTTTCAAATTACAATCTTAGAAACTATAGGATGGCTGGAGCCTAAGAGAAAATATCTTTTAAAGTGGACTAAAAATTTCATCTTGAGACAGCAAAGTTTGCACTAGACCACTACTTCCCTTTGCAGCAGGAACATACAGGAATTGGTGGGGATACCGAGGGCTGGGGATAAGAATAGGCCCTCGGTTTGGCTGTACTTGTCATAAGAGGCGACTGAACAGCCACCGCATAGATGGGACTCGTTAGCCTGGGAAGGCAGCTCATCTGAGAGAAGGAAAACTCTGATCCCAAACCTCCACTGACTTGTGGCTACATCCAGTTATGGAAAAGGCTTCAGGAGTCAACCTTGAGGAAAAATCCGGAGCCGGAGTCCCTGAGGCAGTTCATGGCTGAACATAGTCACGTTCTGGCAACTCCTGCGACGTCGCTGGAACCAACCGTATTGGCTTCTGCCTTTCCATTGGATCATTTCAGCGACGTGGAGAGGGGGGATTTGCTGCAAGAGTAACAGTCTATCCTCCATATCTACTTTACCCAGGCTTCGCGCACTGGAGAGGACACTCTGTTCCAGAACACTATTCAGAGTGTGATACCATAGTCTTCCGAGACTGAAGGATGCCAACAAGAGACCATTGAAGACTAGCACATGTGTTCCACAAGGGTTGGCTGGGCAATGGATCAATGGACCTGTAGCTTGTAAAAACCACTAGGCAGATCCACCTTAGGTGTCTGCATTGCACCAGTTGTTCCATATCTCTTGATATGACAATGACAGACCAAAAACACACAATTATAGTACAGAAACTACAAAGCTAGTTGGAAAAGGAACGTAAAAAGAACATGTAAGTATGCTGGTACCTTAATGGCAAAGCTTGTTTTGAAAATACACAGAAAGAGCATCCTGATACAGACTCTAGTTCTAGGACTATTTTGTCCGGACAGATTATAAAGTTAAATAAAACTATCTATTGCTGCAAGTGATGGCAAGGAAGTGAACAACTTTAGCTAGAGCCAGAAGTCTTTATTCCTGGAAGGCTGACATAAATCTTATCTGCTTCACTCTTGTCTGACTTCTACCAGGTGTAACTCCGTGCACCTTAATCAAAACACCCCCAGTTCTATTTCTGACTCCTAAGCTATCCCATTTCTGCACCTCCTTTATCTTTCATGTTCACTACCTGACTAATTTTGACCTGATGGCTATCTTCAGAATTTAGAATTTTTTTTACTAATTTTGTTTTTCTTTAAAGATTAAGTAAAAAAAAAGTAACGTTACTGAAACACAACATCAGCACCTGAATTGCTCTGTCTCAATGCTGCAAAAGCATCATTATAATGCTTATTTCTTTGCCGTAAAATGTCACCTGCACATCAAGCTACTGTTAGAGGCACAAGAACAGGTAAGAATGTTGGCAACCCTAGTCTAACTTGGAATCCCTTTGCTTGGTTTTCTGAACATCTCAGATTCATTGTAATGTAATAAACACTGACACAGAGTGTCCGTTGTTCATGGAAAGGGAAAAATTTCTTACATTGAATCAGATTACATACACAATTCACATTTGCTACAACTGTTCACGATACAGTGGGTTCTCCTTATCCACAGGTTTGGAACCTGCAGCTTTGATTCAACTCACATGCTGAGCCTGTGTCTGGAGTGCTTCAAAGATCTTCCAGACAAGACAAGAAATGCCTTCTAGTTATGTCTGGGAGGTGTTCTGAGATGCAGGGATGTCGTGGGTAACCTCCCTGTAACCTCAGAAGACCCCCAGACACTTTGGGCAGGCATTTCTGATTGCTGGTGTGCCCCCCACTCAGATTTAATTATCTGTGGATTCAGAGGGCTCACTGTACATTGTTAAAGCCTATGTGGGCAACGCTGTCCAGTTCTAAACTTGCAAGGAGAAACATACTAGTTTTAATCCAATACAAGATCAGTGCTCTTAACTCCACTTAAATTAAATGGACTGAAAAAGAATTCTGTGTTGGAGCATGGCCACTGGGTAGACTAATGGATTGTGGATGTTGTTAACATCAATTGCCACTGCGTGAAAAATTGTCACCACTATCACTGCTGAACCATACATAGTCCAATACTTCGCAGTTCCTTCAAGCACATACCTGGGACAGCTCCTGAAAAGAATAAAATGTATTGGTAAACTGCCTCTTTAAATCACATTACGAGCACTTTTAAGACAGATAATATAAAAACCCACTCTAGGGAGGAAAGCACGATCCTTCTTGTCAATCCACATCAACACCACAGCAGGGATTCAATGACTTGATTTTGAATTCTTCAGCTGTTATAAGGTCGAGAAGATTAATGTCTTACTGTTTTAGTTCCTAAAGGATATCCAGAATGCAAACTCTGGTATTATAAAGGGATTTCTGATTTATTATACTTCAGGAGTTTGTGGCACTATCCTTATCGATTCCATCAGTGCTACAATAATTGTATTCATCACAGATTAAGACATTAGACATCAGCATTTTAAGTTACTTTGCTGCCTGTTACCTTCTTGCATCCCATTGATCTCATTATTTGCTCAACAAGAATCATTAAGGGTTCTGTAACCATACAAAAGACAGAGGTTATAGAGGTTATTATTCCCTATAATTTAAGCGACAAGGGAACAAGATATCTCTATTCACACTCGTAGCATCTCAGAAGAAAATATTATATTCAAACAGGTGATAAACACATAACTCAGCAGCACATCTGCCCACACCTTCTATTCAGTTTCACATAATTCCTACAGGCCTACAAAGGAACCCATTAATGAATCATTCAACAGCAGTTCAAGTAGGATTTGTCAACTGACCATAATACCAAACAACATTCCAGTAAAATCCCAACTTCCATTGCTCATAACAATAGTCATGATTTTCCAGCAATCAAATGCACCTCTGAATTAGTTATTCATGCCAAAGACTTTGCTTCAAACAAAAAAGAAGCATTGTGGTTAGGTAACATTGTGAAATATACACGTTGGGTCTCATTTTTGAGGATTCCGTTCCCAAAACTCATGTGGATGGCAAAAATTGCATTACAGCAAATCCATTTAAAAAACAATGACCCTTTGCTAGGCATTTTATAAACAGCCTTGCTGACCTTTGTGATGTAAGACAGTCATTAAGCAAACAATCCATCAATCATTCTGTCTCCAGGCGCTTCGAAAGGCTTCGCTCCAAGCCAGCGACCCCTCCCTTCACCCAGAGCACAGCACTGGGAAGGAATGCAAAGTGATTTTCTTTCAAGTGTTCAGGGGGAAGGAAGGGGGTCGCTTGCCTTGGAGTGAAGCTGTTCTAAGTGCTTGGAGAGAGAATGATAGATGGATTGTCAGTCGGCTGCCCTCTCTCGCATTAACGAGGCTATTGTTAAATGACTTTTTTCCTTTAATTTAAAAGGCCCTTCTTATCATTCAGATATCATTTTATCTTGAGATAAAACCACAGGTAAAAATTTAGTGGATAATTAGGTTATACCTGTATAATGAAAGCAACCACAACAAATGCACTTAAAAAGGCCATGCCAGTTAGAGATTATGGAACAGGAACACAGCCCCTTGACCTTTTGAAAGTTTTCATTCACTTGCTTGACCCCAACAGAACAGGCTACTCCTCTACTTCATCCTAAATTGAAAATGCCCAATTAGCCATTTCATCAAATGCTTGACTTGGTAGCCATTATGTTAATTTCTGCTCATCTTATACATATAGGTGGGTGAAAGTCCTTTTATTTTTTCACAGACTTTGGTGTTTTCCAAAGTGCAGAAAGCAGTGTTGTGTTTTTATTTCATTATCACTGAAAAAACCTGCCTCTACTTATGCAGAATGTTACTTCTATGTCATCATTTACACTCTTCCATTTGTCTAGGATCTACTCTTCTGCAATAGCTGAAGTGTATGAGCACCATCACTACACCTTCCATCTCCTGGCAGCTTTAACCTGTACAAATGGAATGGTTTGCCTTGCCATGGATATCCAGAATTTTGTGAAAGTCAAGAACAAAATGGAAGCTCTGGAGTTGAAAAGCCAGTAGTTCCACATCCACAAGTAAAAGGCAGAAATGATGTTAATACATAGATTGAGAGAAAGCTGCCTTATACCAAGTCAGGCCATTAGACCAGGGGTGTCAAACATAAGGCCTATGGGTTCGATGCAGACCCCAGAAGCAATTTCTCCCCCCGCCCCCCATTACAATTGAATGCATATCTTGAAAATATGAACAAGATTTGCACATTTTCTCTTCTGCCATCTGCAGTTCATGAGTTTCTATGCAAGAACAAGGTGCTTCTTTCTGGCCATTAATGATGTCACTTCTGACCCTTCTTGGATAACAAACAGTCTTTTACTTTACTGCAGTGTTTCCCGAACTCCTTGGAAGATCCCCTGAACACGTTTCAAAAGTGCAACCTCATAACACTGCACAAACACAGCCGGAAATAGGTGTCACTTTCCACTTAATAATGGCACTTCCAGCCCATGACCGCTATACCAGTGATGGGATTGAGCCGGTTCGCACCGGTTCTATAGTACCACTTCCTAGCTCACCTCTTGGTTCGGAGAACCGGTTGTTGGCTGGGGAGCGCACGTGCAGCTATGACCCTCCTGCGACTGCGCGGAGAATGCAGGAGAGGTCATGAACGGCCAGCCTGCAGCCTCGCTGATGAGGAGCAGTTCAGCTGCTCGCCACGCACCTCTCCTCCCCGGCTAGGCTCACTAGGCTCAGCGCTCCCGGTGAGTCGGGGGCGCGGGAGAGCAGGAGGAAGAGGAGGGCGCTGGAGCCCAAAGAGCCCCCCCGAGGGCGAGCCCCCCCCGCCGCCATGTGTCCCCACCCGCTAACGAGGGCAACAGGAGCAGCTGCCCGCCCAGCACCTGTCCTCCCGGCTGAGCTAGCAGGTGGGGGGGCGCGGGAGGAAGGGGGGGACGCTGGAGCCGCTCCCGCTCAAAGAGCCCCCGCTGCCCCCAGGGCGAGCCCCCCTGCCACCATGTGACCCCTCCCGCTAACTAGGGCAACAGGAGCAGTCAGCATGCAGCCTCGCTGAGGACTTCAGTGCCAGCACCTGGTTAGGATTGTGCTCAGTGCCTGCATAGAGGTAAGTTCCACTGTGTTCAATGGGGCTTACTCCCAGGAAAGCGTGGCAAACTCTGCCACACTTTCCTGGGAGTAAGCCCCATTGAATACAGTGGGACTTACCTCTGAGTAGACATTGTCAGTCAGAAGGCGAAGAAGGAAGCATCTCAGTCACTGAGGCTGCGATCCTATCCACACTTTCCTGGGAGTAAGCCCCATTGAACACAATGGGGCTTACTCCTGAGTAGACATGCCTAGCATTGCATTGTTAGTCTGGAGGAGAATGAAACGCAGCCCCGGGACCTCCAAGGGGCACCTCCTCCTTCCAGCTCCAGACTGCAGAAGTTTTTGGAGCTCCCCCTCCACCTTTGATCCAGGCAAGAGGGTCAGTCTCCCAGTGTCTCACCCCACCAGTGGCTCTCCCCAGAAGACTTTTTGCCCCTAAGAGACATCAAACCCGCCCCCCCCCATCTCTCACACAGGAAGGGACTGAAGATCGCTTATGTGTCCCCTGCACACTTCTCCAGCTTGGATGGGCTCAAGGTCCCCAGTGAGAGGAGCCAAGGGAAGACTTGCCTTCCCCTGTGAAGTGCAGGTGCAGCTCTTACTGCGCGCCTCCTACTGCTGCTGCCCAGAGCAGATGGGTTTCCAACTCCTGGACTAAGCTAATTACTGGGTGTATTGGAATTGCGGAAGATAGTACCGAGGAGATAGGGTGTGGTGTCCACAGTGCCCCTTGCTCTGAGTAAATGCAGGATTAAGGTGGTAGCTGGAGGTGTACTGCACAGCTGCAACCACTAGAGCATAAGGAGATCCCTCAGGTATATAGGGAGCACCTGAGGCAGAAAGGGTTTGATGGGTTTTGAAGGAGTGCAGGTTGGAGGTAGGAGAGGAGACTGACTGGGTTTATGGAATTGGGAATCGGATTGTGACTGGACTTTGGCTTTGGACTTTGATTTGGATACCCTGATTGATTGGACTGACCTACCTGGAACCTGACTTTGGACTAGAACTTGGCTTATTGGCAACTCTGATTGATTGGACTGGCTTGCAAGGCCCAGTGGATTGGGATTTGGCAAAACACTGGGCTGGGGCACCTTCCTTATGAGGAAAGGCTAGGCGTTTGGGCCTCTTCAGCCTAGAAAAGAGGCGTCTCAGGGGGGAAATGATTGAGACATACAAAATTATGCAAGGGAAGGGTAGAGAGATGCTATTTTCCGTCTCACACAACACCAGAACCAGGGGGCATCCACTAAAATTGAGTGTTGGGAGAGTTAGGACAGACAAAAGAAAACATAAGAACATAAGAACAGCCCCACTGGATCAGGCCATAGGCCCATCTAGTCCAGCTTCCTGTATCTCACAGCGGCCCACCAAATGCCCCAGGGAGCACACCAGATAACAAGAGACCTCATCCTGGTGCTCTCCCCTACATCTGGCATTCTGACTTAACCCATTCCTAAAATCAGGAGGTTGCGCATACACATCATGGCTTGTACCCCATAATGGATTTTTCCTCCAGAAACTCGTCCAATCCCCTTTTAAAGGCGTCTAGGCTAGACGCCAGCACCACATCCTGTGGCAAGGAGTTCCACAGACTGACCACGCGCTGAGTAAAGAAATATTTTCTTTTGTCTGTCCTAACCCGCCCAACACTCAATTTTAGTGGATGTCCCCTGGTTCTGGTATTATGTGAGAGTGTAAAGAGCATCTCCCTATCCACTCTGTCCATCCCCTGCATAATTTTGTATGTCTCAATCATGTCCCCCCTCAAGCTTCTCTTTTCTAGGCTGAAGAGGCCCAAACGCCGTAGCCTTTCCTCATAAGGAAGGTGCCCCAGCCCCGTAATCAGCTTAGTCGCTCTCTTTTGCACCTTTTCCATTTCCACTATGTCTTTTTTGAGATGCGGCGACCAGAACTGGACACAATACTCCAGGTGTGGCCTTACCATCGATTTGTACAACGGCATTATAATATTAGCCGTTTTGTTCTCAATACCCTTCCTAATGATCCCAAGCATAGAATTGGCCTTCTTCACTGCCGCCGCACATTGGGTCGACACTTTCATCGACCTGTCCACCACCACCCCAAGATCTCTCTCCTGATCTGTCACAGACAGCTCAGAACCCATCAGCCTATATCTAAAGTTTTGATTTTTTGCCCCAATGTGCATGACTTTACACTTACTGACATTGAAGCGTATCTGCCATTTTGCTGCCCATTCTGCCAGTCTGGAGAGATCCTTCTGGAGCTCCTCACAATAACTTCTGGTCTTTACCACTCGGAAAAGTTTGGTGTCGTCTGCAAACTTAGCCACTTCACTGCTCAACCCTGTCTCCAGGTCATTTATGAAGAGGTTGAAAAGCACCGGTCCCAGGACAGATCCTTGGGGCACACTGCTTTTCACCTCTCTCCATTGTGAAAACTGCCCATTGACACCCACTCTCTGCTTCCTGGCCTCCAACCAGTTCTCAATCCACGAGAGGACCTGTCCTCTAATTCCCTGACTGTGGAGTTTTTTCAGTAGCCTTTGGTGAGGGACCGTGTCAAATGCCTTCTGAAAGTCCAGATATATAACGTCCACGGGTTCTCCCGCATCCACATGCCTGTTGACCTTTTCAAAGAATTCTATAAGGTTTGTGAGGCAAGACTTACCCTTACAGAAGCCAAGCTGACTCTCCCTCAGCAAGGCCTGTTCGTCTATGTGTTTTGAGATCCTATCTTTGATGAGGCATTCCACCATCTTACCCGGTATGGATGTTAGGCTGAGTAAAATATGTCTTTACTCAGCATGTGGTTGGTCTGTGGAACTCCTTGCCACAGGATGTGGTGATGGCCTAGATGCCACCTGGCCTAGATGCTTTTAAAAGGGGATCGGACAAATTTCCAAAGTCCATCACAGGTTACAAGCAATGACACGTATGGTGCAACCTCCTGATTTTAAAAATGGGCTAACTCAGAATGCCAGATGCAAGGGAGGACACCTGGATGAGGTCTCTTGTTATCTGGTGTGCTCCCTGGGGCATTTGGTGGGCCGCTGTGAGATACAGGAAGCTGGACTAGATGGGCCTATGGCCTGATCCAGTGGGGCTGTTCTTATGCAACCCTGACCCCCTCCCCTATTTTAACAGTAATTATTGCCTACTCTTTATTCTATAATTTCAGGGAACAAATGTTCCCTGCCCCCCACCACAGGATGCAGTGCATGCCCTATTGGTACAGCTGCACTGGCACTGGAAAATTGTAGAGGATTAGGTCCTAAGTCCTCTTAACTGTAACTTTCCAGCACCAAGTCCTGGAGGTCTCCTTGTGACAAGGAAATGTTTGTTCCCTTACCTTGGGGCTGCATTGACCCTGGAAAGTTGGATAACCCTTAGGCTGCAATCCTACTCACACCTGGGAAGCAAGCCCAATTGACTATAGAATGTGATTTGCTCCTGTGTAGGCTTGCATAGGATTGGGCTGCTATTCCCAGTGTGCTGAGGATGGTACAGTTAGCATTGCTCCTTCTCTAGCAGAAAAGTTCCTTTAGGTTATTCTCCCTCCCCCCATGCAAGTGAAATGCCAGGCTGACTAGAAATTGAAGACTTTTTGAACAAGTTTACAAATTGGGTTTAGGTCTTATCACCTAATGAAAAAGAACTGGAGAAGCAGTGGGAAGAACTTGTGATCAGGGTGAACCTCAAAACCTGCAAGGCTTCTTACATGTGCTCTAATTTTCATTTTTAGGCTGGGTTGTGGGTGCTGGGCACCTACACAGCTGCAACACTTTCAAAGGACTGTGGTGGGGAGGTTCTGCCTCACCTGCCTCCCCACCCACTGCAGGCCCCTGCTTTGCACTCCCTGGTCAGTAGCAGCCCTCAAACTTGTGGGAGACTTGCCACTAGAGTAGACCAAAGTGATGGGTATCTGCTGTTGCCTGTCGGAAAGCAACCTAGAAGAATAGTCCCCTCATAGTACCTTTTTGCTCATTAGTGAAACTGTCCTTCAAGGCTGCCATTCTCTCTCAAACCCTGGAAGTCAACAACTCCCCTTGAACTTGTTGGGCTTCTGAGTAGACGTGCATTGGATTGCAGAGTTGGAAGTTGGAGGGGGAAGCTTTAGAGTTCACTGGAATTCTTTTTGGGGCTGGGTGGTAAAAGCAATAGAGCAGGTACTTGAGGTGGTGCCCAGTGGTACTCATGGCAGGACCCCCCCCCAGACCTCCACTGCCTGGCAGTGAGACCAGCAATATGATGCAACAAACAGTGGTAGGAGGCTCAGTTCTGCTTTTCTTGCACTCAAAAAAGCATTCCCATCTACCCTGGGAGCCCAATCCTATGCATGTCTACTCAGAAGTAAGTTCCATTATAGTCAATGGGACTTACTACCAGGAAAAAGTGGATAGGATTGAAGCCTGAGCCTCTCTCTTACTGTGGTTTGTTGCATCATGTCTGGCCTCTTAGTATGGAAATAACTGGTGATAAAGTCATTCCAGTTACTTCCAGTTGTACTTCCCAGAGGTGGGCCATGCAAAATGGTACAGTGGGCAAGAGGCAGATGCTGAGGAATGCTGTAATAGAACAAAAAAGAAGGAGATATAAAGATGTTACTATGCTGTTGTTGCTTTTGGTTGATGATGAGGTGTCAGACTATGTGCTCAGTGCACTTTTGCTGACCAGATGTTCACCACTAAAAGTGAACCAGATCCTTGAGAGGATTGACTGCTCTGGTAAAAATCACCAAGTTCCCACTGAGAAGGAAGGTGGCCCAGCTCAAAGCCCAGTGCAGCAAGTTGGTTTGTGCAGATGTGAAGGTGCTATGCTGCTGTGGTGTCTCCAGAGGTTGGTAACCTGGAGCCCTGGCAGTTCCCACCTCCTCTTCTTGGTGCCTTCCTGATTTCATTATATAATTGCCTTGAGAATTCAAGAAAAAATGTCCATTTGAAGTGTGCATGTCAGCCGCATGTTTATCCTCCTTGGAAACTAGTGGCCAGAGGCCTGTAAGTATGACTATAGAGGACAGAATTGCAGCCTTGCAATTTGGATTTAGACATTGGGTTATAGTAACTTGGTTAAAGTTACAGTGCAGTCCTATGACTGTCTACTCAGAAGTAAGTCCCATTATGTTCAATGGGACTTACTCCCAGGAAAGTGTGTACTGTACAGTATAGGAGTGCAGCCGTAGTCTTTCAACTTCCTTTGCAGCAAACAATTGAAGCTGAGTTGCTCATTGCTCATTAGGACATAGAACCTGTTGTTAATTTATTTGAATCCCACCACTGCACTATACAAAATGAATTTAACACCCCCATATTAGACTACCTAGTTCAGCACTGTCAACACCGAGTGGCAGTTGTAACCTAAGGTTTCAGACAGAGCTTGTTTTCTGCCCTACCTGGAGAGGCCATGTTTCAAAGCTGGCACTTGCATGCAAAGCACCAAGTCTGCAACTCTGCCACAGCCCCTTCAAAGTAGATTTGCAAGATAGCAATAGATCTGTATTTTGCATTACTGTCCTTAAACATTTAAAATAAGTGTTCTGTTATCAATAAAAACTATTTGGAGGGAAATGCTTTCCATTCTCGTTTACTGCAAAAATGTTACCTTATACACTGAAAACAGAGTGTGACTAGTGGCATAAAAGCTCAGACAGATAACAGAAGCCTCAATTTTCAAAAGATGTTTCAACAGAATATACTTCTCTACCTATAGTATCAATCTCTCTCCCTCCCTTCCCATATTAGAACAAAGGTAGCAGAACAGGAAAAAAATGTAACGGATTGACAATTATACTCCTCTACTTGTTCTGCAAGGTATTAAAGCATGTCAGTGAAGGGAAAAGTAATGACTTCCTCCCAAGTCAACTCCGCAATACTTAATTCATTACCAAAACCTACTTTATCGAGCTGACCAGCAATAATAATCTTCCATTGACATATTAAATGGTGCACCTAGAAATGGCCTGAGGGGACAGCCTGCAACTGCATGAAAACAATAAAGCACTAAAACAAATTTGCCAATTATCCACCTTCCTTTTGGAGGTGGAGACAAGGTCAATCATGCACTTGAGGATGTTCTTCAAGCGGCTGCCTTTTGCTTTGGGCACACATTTCCATGCCTTGCTTGTTTCCTTTCTGCAGCAATTTTGCTAATGCCAATACCTGTAAAATACTTGTAAAATAAGTCTTCCTCTGAGAATATACAGTGAACCTCCAATACCCCAGCACCTTTGGCATCTACATGACAGAAGATTATCAGTATGCTAGACTATCAGGAGGCACTATCTTGCCTTTGCTATAAATGCTGCTATTCTGCACTTTTACAACTCAAAGGATACGCATGCAGATTGAAAGTATGGTGCATTTGTTGTATATGCAATATGAAGCATAGGTCTGCAGTGCTTGGTCCCATCTTACAGTCTCCTATATTTTTTTCTGTATGCGTTATGTGTACATTTGTATTATGCCTTTTTAAGGTTTAAGTATAAGTCCCCTAAGACCATCAAGTCAGATATATACAAATGCACATCTTGAACTCTAGGCTTGTGACCAGCCTTTGATTTGCCACTCATGGCACTAAAAGCTGTGTCTAGAAAACAAGACGGGACATTTTGTAAAGAGTGAGGCAATGCACCTTTATTGGGCAGACAGGTTGGATAGAGAGAATTTTTCATGGCTAGTAACTTTGACAGGCTTATTTGTCATGCTGCCAACTGCGGTCAATAGTTCCGCATTTTCCCAACAGTGACCCGAGGACAAAAATTGGGCATTTAAGAAACAGTGAAAAAGGTACAGACTGAATCTCAATGTTCCATCAGTTCTCAGTGTTAGATAGGGAATGCATACTCATGTAAATTGCATTTCCTAGGTCATACAGTTTTCCCAAAAACTCTACAAAGAAGTAAACTCACATTCAGTACAATAGCTAAGAGACTGAGCTAGGACTGTCTCAACTGAAATTTTGCTTCTGCCACAAACTCACTAGGAAGTATTAGACTAGTCACTCCCTCTCAGCTTCAACTTGCCATTTGTAATATGGCAATGCCACCACTTAATTTGCAGGGTTGTTGCCAGTGGCATCACTAGGGTGTGTGTCACCTGGTGAGGGAGGCCAGCACGTCACCCCCATGATCGGATGTCCTCCCACACAGTGGTCAGGTCAATGCCCGGATGGTGGGTGTGGTGAAGTACCATCGCCCCGCCTCCACTGGATTTTGGTTATGCCTTTTGATATAACACAGATATTTCAACAATGTTTGTTTCATTGCCTTCTGCAATTGATTACACATCAACTGATATAATATTCCTACAAACTGCAATTTTGGTCACTAGGGGTTTCACCCCCAAAAGGTGTCATCTTACTAACACCTTATTGGTTCCATGCTGTGTCTTAATAATAATAATAATAATTATTAACAGTATTTATATACCGCTTTTCAACTAAAAGTTCACAAGGCGGTTTACAGAGAAAAATCAAATAACTAAATGACTCCCTGTCCCAAAAGGGCTCACAAACTAAAAAGATGCAAAAGAATACCAGCAGACAGCCACTAGAACAGACACTAATATCACAATGACTCTTCAAACAATCAGTCTCATTAGTCCGTTTTGAATTCAGGAAATGTACTTTGTTACGTAAAACAGTTGCATTTTTTTTTCTGGCCATAACCTTTGATTGAATTTAATTATTCATTCCCACCCCGTGCGCATCACCCAATGCAGGCCACACACCCTGCACCCTCCTAGTGATGCCACTGGTTGTGGCATAGATTACAGCATGATAACATATATGAAACACTTTGCAGACTCAAACAGTGCACATGCTTGGGCCATAGACACCCATTTCCAATTAGAGTGAAATTCCAAGCCATAATTGCAAGTTCCTTTGTGAAAACATTAAGGGATGTGGGACAAAAGTCTCAATAAGGAAAATTTCTCAGGGTGAAATTTATCCAAAGCAAAATTAGAAATGAATTTGTAGGTTCTTACTTTCAGTGACCCAGGAGGTTTCCAAGGGAAACAATATGGATTTCAAAAAGTTCAGCAAATATTCAGGGCAGTTTCATACATCGCCACATAAATCAATGATCATATCTGTACTGTAGGAAAAAAGGAAGAGTACATGGTGCCATGCATCTCTCACACATACCTACGTGCAGTTTGAGAACGTTTAATGCAAAAAGAGGACCTCACTTTTCATACAGCAGTTTCTTCTGTTAAGTAAGCCTGCTGCACTTTTTAACCATACCAAGGAAGACTCAATTAAAAATACCATTTGTTTTTGGCATGGAGAAGCAACAGAAGGATTCTGTTTTTAATTCTCTCACAGTACATAATTTGACATACAATGTCCAATAGTAGATCTCTCCAGTTCGCTACTGGAGTTGGCTACTTGCCATTGTACATCAGTCTTTTAAAGTGCCCTTATGAACATAGGGCCATCACTTTGGCCAGGTGTAGTGCAGTGTTATATGGAAGATGTAATAAGATTCCATATAATGAAAGATGCTGTATCTGTGAGGCAGATATGGTCGAATCTCTTCCACGTATGATTCTGCACTGTACACGTTAAATGCCCACAAGAAATACTTAGCGACCTATTCTGCTAAAGCAGAAGTGAAGCGCGTTCACTCCACTTTTACTTTCACTGGTACGGGGAGCCCTGCAGAAGGTCGCGCAGGGCTCCCTGCAACCCCGGGAGGCTGCAGGGGGCTTGGGTAAATGCACCCAAGCCACTGCAGCCCACCGAGCGGCACGATCCTGGGATTGCACCGCTGCCTCCTCCCGCCCCCGCTGCCTCCCCCCCCTCCCCAGCAAGCACTTAGTGGCTCTCAAACTCTCAAACTTTGAGTGGCTCTCACAGAGAGTTTGAGAACCACTGGACTATGGGGATCTTCTTAAAATATCTTTTGAGATGCTGCAGCTGTGCTAACAGAACTTGGGAAACTGGTTGTACTCTGGAAGTTTCTTAACCTTTTATAGATCTGTGATTTTTTTTTCCTTTTCCAGGTGTGTGCCTGTCAAATGCCAATAAAGGTTCTGACTGACTGACTGACTGACATATGATGAAACTTTAACAACAGATAAATGAACCAGACTGCAGGTAACTTGCAGGGAGCTACACAGTTGGAAAATGATTGCATTGCATCTGTAGAGGGGAGACCTATTCAATGAAATGCAATTATGATTTAATGTGGACTTGCTTCAGATTTAAGGACATATATTAGATCTGCAGCGTGGCCAATTAGGAAAGTTATCAATCTTGTAATGTGCTCTTTGAGCAGTATTAATGCCGCCACTGCCACGAATTATGACAATTTCCATCTCTAGGATGTCAATTATTAAGTCTCAGGAATATAAGATGTATCTAAAATAGTGTGAATGTTCCAACTATTTGATTCTCATCTTTTTAAAAAAAAGTATAAGAAAGTCTCAGAATAGAATATTGTTAAGGAAGAAGTATTTTCAAAATTTATCCAGATTGTTAAGGCCAACTGAATGCAGATATTATGCAGCTCTGTTTGAATCAATGGCACTATGATCCATGCTATGTCCAAATATGCTGTAAAGGAATCTATATTTAGGCAGAAGGATTTCTGCTATCAATCAGAACCAAGATGAATTCTTTATATACTCATCTCTGCAATAGCATTGTCATATACTTTCAGCCAGGTTCATGGTACTAAACACTGGCTATGAATCTCCAGTATTCCTTAAGTTTCTTCTTATTCATGCATGTGAACTTCCCAGTTTCTCACTGATCGAATGGCCATTTGTGGATACTCTGAACAATACACAAATAGAAGGCTTCACCCAAGCAATGATTCATTGATTTTTTGAGTGACACATAAACTCCAATATACCAGGTTCTATCTAAGTTACAGTAAGCTACTCGCAGCTAATCTACTTGCAGCCTCTGCAGTCATCAATTAGTACAATGGTCTTGATGCTCAGATGCTTGAAGGTTTCAGTGCATGATGGCTCTCAGCCAACATATTTTTATTATGCTAGATTCTTGCGGGCAGAGGTGTCGCTGAGGTTCACATCAACCAGTGCGAGAGCCCATTGTGTTACCCCCATGATGGACCTCCTTCTGTACCAGAATATACAGAATTGCAATATCATAGACACAACCTAAATGTTCACTAGACATCATTAGGGTTGGTGTAACCCCCATTAACTTTATGTATTTAAATATATTGCAATACAGGTAATCCAACAAAGCAGCAACCAACACAAAACCAATGGCCAACTCGATGACTTGATTTCTAGTATTAGTTTGATACATGGAAATGAGAGCCGACTCATACAAGCACCTTACTGGTTCCCTGCTGTGTCATAACAACACCTCATTGGAACAATCAGTCTCATTGGTCAGTTTTGAGTTAACATAAGGTAGTCATGTTTTCCTTTTCTGGTTATTTGGTCATAACCTTGCATGGAATACATGTATTTCAACATGGTTTGCTTCAATGCATTCTTCATTAAATTATCCATCAAATGATGTAATATGATGGAATTATTAGAAAATACTAAGATTTTCACAATTTTAGCCGGTAGGCATGTCATTCCCATGAATGCATCACCTGGTACAGTCCACACCTCCCAGCAATGCCATTACTTGGGGGGATAGACCACCTTTGACAGCTTACCTCCTAATTTGTGTATGTTCCTTATTCTAATGTCCAATATTAACACTCAATATGGAGTTCCTGTGCTCTGACAGATATTCTAGTGCTGGCACACTTCATGCTTGCAAGTTATTTACTTAAAAGATTTATACCCCGCCTTTCCACCCCGCTCAAGGGCCCTCAAGGTGGCTTACAAACAGTATTTCAATACAATATAATACAATAAAAACAGTGCTAAAAACATTAAAGCAATTAAAACCACAAAAATAATAAAACATAATTGGACCACAGATTAAAAGACGTTTCATAAAAAGTGCTAGCTCCCTGATGCCAGCATTTAAAAGTTTCCCTAAATAAAAACTGACAAATAAGTTGCATCTCTCCCTCTAGCTTAAACCTCTGTCCTTCCTCTTCTCAGTCTAAGCTCTAAGGGTTTTGTACAACACTCTTTGTGGGCTAAACAAAACAATAAAAGAGATGGAGCATGTTGCTTGACTTTTGGATCAGGAGTTTCTATCATGATTAATATAGAAAAGGTCAGGCTTAATTTAAATCTTAGCAAACTGCACATGAGCCTCCTGTCAATGAACTGCAGTTTGTAACCTCCCCAAAATAATCTTATTTGCATAGCCAAGAGGATAGTCAATATCGTTTTGGTGTTCGAGGTCAAGCGTGCTCGGGTTGCAGACCGACACTCAAGCTTAACAGGCTATTTGTTCACAAAGTAATAACATTTCTTAAGGTTGCCTGGTATACCTCAAGGATTTTCATTCAGTTCTGCATGTTGAAGACATTAAAAAAGGTCAAGCTAGACAAAAAGTCCAATTTGATATGCAGCTAAAGTATATATATCAAGCTTGTCCTCTTCAAGACACCCATTGTTTAGAAAATATTAGGGGGAAAAAAACAACATTTGGAACAGTACCAAGCAAAACAGATGAAAGGATTTCCAGAAGAGATGCCATGTTGATGGAACTCAAATGATTCTACTGTACCAAAAACCAAACCAAGATTCTAGTATCAGAAAACCAGTACAGTTTTCTGAAGTTTTTACCTAATATAGAGTCCAATCCTATCCAACTTTCAAGCACCGATGCAGCCACAAAGCAGCCCTAGGTAAGGGAACAAATGTTTCTTTACCTTGAGGAGGCCTCTGTGACTGCCCCCAACCACCATCAGATGAAGCACACATCACATTGGCATGGCTGCATCAGCACTGGAATGTTGGATGGGACTGGGCCCTCAATTTGCTGCTTTAAAAGAGGGGCAATGGCAAAAATGAGCCAAAGCTGAATACTTTTTTCAGTGTCTGTGATTTCAATTGGGAAAGTAAAGTACATACAAAACTTTCTCCCATTCAACTCAGTGAAAGTTCAAAATGTCTTGGTTAGATATTTTCCATTCTATTAGAGCTTGACATTTTTGTGTAGAATTTATATCTATAAAATATCTGCAGAAGAACCATCCAAGTGAATATTACAGTTCCAATAAAAAATAACTGCTTAGTTCCAAGAATCTAAATAGGTCTTCTGAATTTTCAAGAAGATTCTCCAATCTGTATTTGCAGGACCCCTTAAAAGCTGACCTTATGTAGATGAACTTCCCCAATATGACCCACCACCATACCCCCAGCAAGATTCATTGATTCAATTATTCAATAACCATAATTTGGTAGAGTGGTGACCGAATTGCAGACTTCTATTTTAGCCAACACTTCGCACTGTAACTGAGAGTCAGCATTACGTGTCAAGCAGCTGGTGGACAAATGTAAAACGAGGAGGTTTAAAGCGCTGATGTCTTTCTAAGATTGCCAGTATACACTTGGCACTCCTGACAGTGCAGTCATACTACCTTGTATAATACATCCCAGGGCAAAATAAATTGCAGCAGCAATAATGATTTGTATCCTCATCTGCCCACATTATTACGAATTACGATTATATTGGCAATCTGGGTATGAACCTTTATCACTTTATGATTTTCGTTCCAGGAATAATTTGCAAGTTCAGTCCTATAAATACCATAAGATAGGAAATAGAAAAATTTCTCTTAGGAAAATAGAAACTTTTACTTCCCCCCCCCCCAAATGCATAGAGTTTTAGAAATGAATTTAGTACAAACCCAAGACAGTTACAGAAAATTATCATTCTCCCAACTTCTCTTCATAGACAGAGGTGTACATCTGAAGAGTTCATATCACCCCTCTGTATATCATTTATCCTTACTGAAAATTTTCTCTGTTCAGAATTACCAGGATCTGAACACGAATTTGTTCAGCTTGCACTTCTTAGCTGTACTACGAATTAAACACCATTCCTCCAAGAAGTTATTTTCTAATCTGAAACATGACATGAGATTCTGCGCATGCATAGTCAATGTGCAGGCTGACTAGACCACTTTGTAGGAGTATGGACAAGTGTTCTTTAATGGTAGCCTTTTACCCTCCTCCCCTGGGGGCTGGGAATAAGAATAGGCCCTCAGTTTGGCTGTACTTGTTGTAAGAGGAGACTAAACAGCTACTGGGTAGATGGGACTCGTTAGCCTGGGAAGGCAGCTCATCTGAGAGAAGGAAAACTCTGATCCCAAACCTCCACTGCCTTGTGGCTACATCCAGTTATGGAAAAGGCTTCGGGAGTCAACCTCGAGGCAAAATATGGAGCCGGAGTCCCTGAGGCAGTTCATGGCTGAACACAGTCATGTTCTGGCAACTCCTGTGATGCCGCTGGAACCAACCGTACTGGCTTCTGCCTTTCCATTGGACCATTTCAGCGACGTGGAGAGGGGGGATTTGCTGCATGGGTAAGAGTCTATCCTCCATATCTACTTTACCCAGGCTTCACGCACTGGAGAGGACACTCTGTTCTAGAACCACCATTCAGAGCGCGATACCATAGTCTTCCGAGACTGAAGGATGCCAACAACTTTACCCTCCATGAAACTCTCACTGATCACTGTGAAAGAGTGAACTATCAAGCCAGCAGGTTCACAGGCATATGACACAGAAGCTCTTATTAATTAATTAATTTTCTAAGGAAACTCCGGTCACATAATTCATAGCAACCAACAGATTGCTGTGATCAGTGCAACTAGATCAACTAACCAAGCAGCCTTTCCTTCCCTTTGGGGTCAATTCTCTCAAATGTACACAGTTCCTGCTCTCTGAATGAAAAGCCCATTCTTGTTCCCAGATAATTTTGCTTTCGGGGGAATAGAGATAGCTGAATTTCTAAGTGACTAGGGCTGAAAACTGCAACACAAACATCTACATTGCAAGCTAGGAAAGAAACAGATGAGCTTTTCCTCTCCCCTTTAAATACTCATGAAGAAAGCTCATAAATTCTGCACTGATTCAAAACTGAGCGGAGGACAGTTCACTCATCACTATCTCTATGCAAGTGAAGCATCTGTGCCAAAGGCCTCAGGCCTTCCTTATGCTAAATAGGTCAATAAGGAGAAGAGCTATACTTAGTAAGATTACACAGGTGGAATGGCAGGCTGTAACCAATTCCCCTCGTAAGAGTCCTAGCATTTAGGAATCATGACAACCTATTCTGAAACAGCAGTTTTAGCTCTCAATCTTCACACAGCAAGTAATGGAAACCACAGCTGAGATCTCTCCATTTTTAAATAGCTCATTGATTTTGGATTCAATCCATTCACAGCACTGTGCCTGTGCCTCATTTAGTAATTAACTACAAACTGGGATGGATATTTTCATTCAAAACCCGCTTAGTTTTAAACATACTGCAAATCAGCACTGCTAAACAAACCTTCTCCCTGTTTATCCTAGACATCTTTTTCTTTTGACAAAAGTATAAAAGACTATGACTGTAAGGGTAGAACATGTTGTATTTAATGTTTCATTTGTTTGTCTTGGTGGTCAGCTAATTTATGTCATTCTTTTCATACTGAATCACAGTTAAGCACAATTTCAGATTTAAGCATCTATCATGTCCATTCTGGATGCCTGGGTGTCTGCACACACAGTTCATGAGCTTAAATTAGAACTTAACGAGCTATGGATTAGAATGTCCACATTTTAAGACATTTTCAATTCCACAGAATACAAGACCAGGTTAGACAACACTCTTCTCCACATAATGAGTTGGCATGAGCATATGTAGTAGGGACATGGGGACAAAATGTCCAACTAACACCTGTAAATGTGGTTATGTTCCTACACTACTGTAGTTATCAACTATGCAATTAGGAGGAATTTCACATGTCAATGCAGAGGAATACCAGTGAGCAGGCAGAAGTTGCACACTTGGTCGACTCCCTAAAAGTAGACAAATAGAGGATCATGCCCAAGTCTCATTGTGTTCAATGAGGCTTATGCCCAGGAAAGTGTTTATAGGATTATTCCAAAAACCACACACTGATGCATTTGGCATATAAACGGTTTGGTTCCAAGAATCCATGATATTAATACAAGACTATCATTATGGGAATACAGAGCATGGAGTGGAGCAGATGTAGATATCCAGTTACTCAGATTTTAAATTTTTCCCTTATTTACTTTGCAACTTCAAATAAGTTTGTGTTGCAGATAATTTGCTCCCACCCCTCCATTCAACCTAATTGTAGCAGCACTATAATTTTCACTGCTTAATTTTGACTCTAGTGCAATGGTTCCCAAACTCCTACAAGGGTATCGAGAACCACATAAATAGGTGTGAGGACAGGGCTAAGGCAGTACCATGATCCCTAGGATCATGTCACTGTCAGGAACAGAAAGGGTTTTCCTTGCCTCCTAAAAGCAGCACCAGCATCTGGTGAGCACTGCAGATGTGTCCACAGGGCTCCCCAAGCCTCAGGAACCATTTAAAAGGTGATCAGAACCAACTTCCGGTTTTCAATCACAAACGCGGAAGTGGATTTTGATTGCTTTGTTTGGGGAGTCCTGTGGTGGTGTTATGGGACTTCCCAACCCCCCCCCCGACAGCGGCACTGCTTGTAGGAACTGCCTTCCCCCCTCCTCACCCCTTAAAGGGGCATAGGCCAGAGCTGCCCTGGTTGGTGGGTCATGATCCACCAGTTTAGGAACCAGTGCTCTAGCATACGACCAAAGTGATTTTACGTTGGAGAAGATCACCAACACCAATTCCAAGAACAACATGAGTATTCACAGACACAGAGGCAGGCACTCCATTTGTTCTTTTGGATGCCATTTTGGGGACTGCAGAAGCATCTGGACAACAAGAAATACCAGCAAGGAGTACCAACTATTTGCTCCCTTGTTTATTAGGGAAGCAACAAAGGCTAAAAACAAAGAGTGATGCAGCCCACTGCAAAGTACATTGAAGTTGGAGAAAACCCAAATGCTGAGGAGGAGCCAAAGCTTAAAAATGTGTCTCTTTGTTTGAAACATGCTTTGAGTTCTACCACACTCCCTCATGGCTGATAAAGTTAACTCGTAATTCCCCCTTCCTCTAAAAATGAATGAAACCAAAAAGAATCACACCAGTGAATATTCAGTTTGTCTCAAAACTGTTGACTTTCAAACAAACCATTCCCTCACATCTTTAATACCTGTTAATTCACTGACTGATGCTTGCTGCCTGTCCCCAGAGGAAAGTGCCATGGAATGAATAACTCAACAGCTTTTGGATTTTCATTATCTCAAATTACCCTCAGCATAAAAGAGACAGCACAGCCAGCACGCTCTTTTTTCTCTCTCCGATTTCCACACACAGCACCTGTTGCGACTTCACTTGGGTGATCTGGAAGGGAGGTTACTCGCCAGTGCCCATGGGCAACAAAGTGTTCCTGTCACACCCTTGATATTTCCACCAATAGCACATGTGTGCCATCTGACCCTATTCACAATAAATCCTTAGTAGGATTTTGTTCAAGAAGGAAACACGACTAGCGACACTGAATCCCCAAACAGTCAGAAATGGCTTCCCCAGAAGCAATGTGACGGTGTGTGAGATGACATGATTTCATCACCACTGGGCCACTTCCCATCAGTACGGGGATTGTCACAAGGGCAACACCCACTCCAGGTAGCACCTATGCTGGCAGTGCCACTGATACTGAGCTTAACCAAGGGCACAAAACTGTCAACTCCTCAAAGTACCTTCAAGAAGGTGAAACCAGAGTACCTTTAAGAAAATTTTGCTTTTTCTCCAGTGCCACTTCAGCCACTGACGAGTAAGTCCAGCAACTTCTCCCGCCACTGACCATGTCCAAAAAGGCTGTTCTAAGGAAGAACATTCAAACATCTCAAAGATTTTCAACATTTTCTCCACCCTGCTCTGAAACTACATAGAGCTTTCCAAGTCTTCTTATAAAAATAACTTGCAGACACTTATAAACAGAATTCATGTTGTTCCTCCTTTAGTTTCCTAAGCCAAAAACTCATTCATTGGTGACAGTCTTCCCTGCTGCTTCCTCCCCTTCACTCTCTCAAACTTACCAAAGTCTGATGATGGGAAGAAGAGGGAAGCTGGTGGCAGACAGACTAGCAAAAAATGAATGCTCAACCCTGAGTTTAATTACTAAGTTCACACTTCCTACTCCAGACAACATACAAGGGCATTCCTCATTTTATTCTCACAACAATAGCCAGATTAGGTTAAGACACACTGGTTCATGGTCACCTAGTGAGATTCACGATTGACTGGGGATCAGAACCCAGGTCTCCCCAAGCCCACGTTCTACACCATGGGAGCTCTAAGTTGCCATGGTTCCCATGATGCAAAGAAGGCTGCCAAGTGCACTTGGAGTCTCTACTGCTGAGAACTGTCATATCCTCAGAAATCTCCAGTAAAAATTCTGCCTTTCATAGTGGACTGGCACCAAGCAATTATGAACTGCTGAAAAGAAGGGGGGGGGGTTTGACACAAAATTGCAAAAGGATCTCTGAACTGGAAGAGTTCAATTTGAAACCCCTCATTTTCAAATGTTGCCAATATCACTACAGCAGACACTTGCATTGCTACTGTGAAGAAACTGACAATGAACCCAACTAGGTGACTTAGTTGGAATATAAATGCATTGAGAGCAGTAGATCAGTGACAAGTGGCACTTTTGTTGTCAACCAGCCACTACAGCACAAGTAAAACCAAAAGCAAATCAATCCAAAACTCTTAAAAGTTTAAGGCAACTGATTTATTAAGTGTTTCTCCTAGCAATGGTTTGCTAATATTGAAAATCTTTGCTAAAATGATAAAACTCAGCAGCGGCATAAACCTAACCACATGTATAAAAAGGGCATGAATCCAAGAACAACAGTATCTGTGTGCCGATGTGATGAATTTAATGTAAACTTGTATACTAATCATGGTACACGACCCTGACAGCTGTTAAAATTGTCCCACTCCAACCCTCACAGCAAAACTACTGAAACAGTGTCTAAGCTGTATTTTTTTTTAAAAAAGGTTAGGCCCCCATAGCCTAAATATTCTTTAAAAGGTGTTTGTGGGATCACATACTTTAAGTATTATGTCAAACAATTTTAATAGCGGTCTGTTGGCAATCACATCTTCCTTTAAAGTTTAAAAATACCATCTTTCAATTAACACCCTCACAGCACAGTGAAAGTTCACAGAATGAACTTTCATTCATTTCAATGGAACAGAAGAGAACGAGGCTACTGCAAGAAAAATTAACTTATTAGGCTACCACGCTTAATTACATGAGACCCCCACAGAAGGAGGAGGGTATCTATTTCTTAGTTTACTTAGGGTGGAATTCCCAAGATGCTGAGCATGGAGCTCCAAGCAGCCTTGATAGCAACAGCCAAATGAAGCATATGCACTGGTGAAAAGTCCCTCATCAAAGTCATGTTTGCTTTCACAAATTCTGTCATCCTGGGCAAGCTTTCAGTTTTATTTTTGGATGTGCCCAATGAGGGCTTAGCAACTGTACACAAGACAGGCTGTTCTAACCATTTTAGAACCATCTCTTAGTTCTGTTATCTCCATCTTATAACCAAAGGCTCAAGGCATAAGAATGCAAGAAAAGCCCTACTTGATCAGGCCAAAGGCTTACATACTCAAGCATCCCGTTATCCTCATCAGTTGCCTCTGGGAAGCACAGAGGAAGGAGACAAGGCCCACTTCCTTCCTGTCACTACTCCCCTGTAACTGCTATTTGAAGGCATAGTGCTGCTGAACTTCAAAGTATGAATAGTCATCATGACTAGGAGGCATTGCTAGATCTGTCCTCTATGAATTTGCCCAGTTCTCTTTTTAAAGGTGTCAGCGGCCATCATCATGTGGCAATCACAGACCATTTATACACAGTGTGCAGTACTACCTCTTTTCACTCACTCTGAATCTCCTACCCATCTGGTTCATTGGATTATCCTTGGTTCTAGTAGAAGGCCTTTCCCCTTCATCTAAGTCACACATAAGAAGACAAGCCCACCAGCTGCAGGGACCAGCTACCATTAGGTTCTTTCTCTTTGTGTCATGCAGGAGCTATAGTGCCAGAATTGCTTATTTTTTGTTTCCCACCCATCACTTTTAAAATCACATCTAGCAAATTGTAAGTTGTTCTTTTATTAGACATCATTTTATACAGTTCTGATAAAACCATGAACCCCTGAAATCAAGCATGTTGTACACTAAATATTCTGAGAAATCCTTAAGTACGAGAAATCCTTAAGTCCTCGTACAAGGACATAATTCTAAAGGACAGAATTGATCAGGACAAAATTAGGGGGACATTAAAAAGTGGTACAATATTCTCATTAAAAATTAGTTTTCTATTGTAAGAGTACCACACACAAACCACCACTCATTTGCAATTGAAAATACAGCATATTGTTCAAGTCTGAATTGTCCATATTGAATTGCCTAATTTGATATTCAGCATCAACAGTTCCACCAGCAGAAGTCACACCCAAAAGCAAATGAAGCCTCTGTCAGCAGAGAAGTCTGAGACATGCAGCCTTTCATGTTGCACAATGATGCAGGACAACAATAAACCAAACTTTAAAAATGCAGGGAAAAACTGACTTCAGGATTAAAACCACAGCACCCACATCTTGAGCAACCACATGTTTATATGATGTCATCTGGCGAATGGATTTAGCGGACCTCTTAAAGCATCACACAAGCCAAAAAAAAAAAAAAAATGAACAAATGAGCCTTTGAGGCTTCCAGAAGGCAAAGCTGAAATTCTGGCATGTTCTCACCTAAGGTGGACAAAACCAGTTTATCGCCGTTTCCAATACAATAATTTAAGGCAGCCATTTCTGGAAAGCGCTTGTAAATTCAAGCTACTTTGAAATGCCTAATGACCGATTTCACTCAGTCAAGCAATAAAGCTGCTTGACTGACCCCTGGGTCTGACAGGTTAATCTATTCTGACCTTTGCTTTATTCTATAATGATGCTGAACGATCACTTGAATAACTCACTGTCATTCAACAAGGGCTCCATATTTCCCCTTCGGCACTGCTGAGGGCTCCAATGTGACTTGGTGCCAGATTTGAAAACCACGTGGGATACAAAAAACCTGTTCTGCTTTCACAAAAAAAACACACACAAAAAACACCTTGAAGATAGCTATTGGCCTTTTCCCTCCCCTCTGTCACTGTGCAGCTTAAAATATCCAATAGTGAGAGAGCATATTTTTAACCACCCTATTAGCAATTCTCAAATAAAAGCCTACAATACAGAGGACAAAACAGCAGAAGCTGCACTACTCTCATGCTCTGCTTCTGGGCTTCCTGGAAGTTTCTGGCTGGCCTTCCATATATTTGCAAGAGGATTTGCTATTCCCTATGAGTAATACAGAAAAGTCAAGGTATCACTGTATTCTGATGTCATTTCGATCAAATGAGGGGAGAGGAACTAAGTTACACTACCTTTGAAAAGCAAGCACCAATCTGAATACTTGGGAAGTTCCATCCCAAATATTAAATCAGCTAGTTTCAACCTCTCTCATCTCATGGCACACTGACGAGGTCTTAAGATTGTAAAAGTGCACCACCAGTTTTTAAACAATTGACCAAGCACACCACGCTGTCGGCAGGGAGCTCACATTCCCCAATGGCCCTACTAATAAATTACCCTCCCCCAAGCTCCTGCAACAAACCTGGGGACCATTCACAGTACACTAATGTGCCGCGGCACAGGGGTTGAAAATTTATGTATTAAATGCTAACATGTTATATAATACTCAAGGCCTCTTTCACAACTTACAGAAGCAGGAGCTTATTTAGAGATGTAGCAGGTGCCCATATCTTTTCAGTAAATGTCCTATAAGTCTCCTGTAAGACACATACTTATCTCTGATATTGCCACATATATCCCATGGAACAGAGGGGTGCCCAAACCCTGGCCCGGGGGCCAGTTGCAGCCCTTGGGAACTCCCAATCAGTCCCACAGGGACTCTAGTATCCAATGAGCCTCTGACTGTCTGGAGACTTGCTGGAGTCCAAGCTGGCCAGAAACAACTGCTCTCAGTGTGAGGACAACTATTAGACCTCTCATGTGAGCTGTGGGCTCCCTCCACTGCTTGCTGTTTCATGTCTGTGATGCGGCAGCAAAGGAAAGGCTGGCCTTGCTCTGTTCAAGGCCCTTTATAGGCCTTGAGCTATTCAAGACCATTCATTCATCTAAGTTCCACCTCTAATATATTCATTTATGTAAATTTATTCAAATTTGAAATGTAAATTAATTTTTTTTCTCACCCTTGACACAGTGTCAGAGAGATGATGTGACCCTCCTGCCTAAAAGTTTGGACACCCCTGTAATAGATATTGGGAAACAATGACTAAGTGGCTCCCTTCACTGAATTTCTGTGAGGTTTTAGAAGTCTTTCACTCTCCCACACACACCCCACCCTGCTAGTGACCTCTGCATTACATGAAAGAAGCCGTTAAATACTACATCTGTAATGGGTTCACCCACTTAAGTGCAACTTTTCTCAATTATAGCAACTTGTATATACACAGTCCTTGTACACAGTCAGTGAAGACAGCTGTTTGACTTTCTCCCACTGAAAAAAACAAAAGGGCAGCACCACAAAGCAGAAAAACACAGAAAACCAACAAGTGCAAAAATAATTACTACCAATAGTATAACTCCCAGTACTTTTTGAGAATATACTCTTGGGGGGGGGAGGGGAAGGGAGGAATCTTAAAGAAAAAGCACAGACTCAAAACAAATAACTACATTTGAAATGGTTTTTCTCTTCTTCACCCAAAATATAAAGCTGAGACTACAAACCCCAAAACTGAATTTCATGGAGTGATTCCATACCATTCACCAAGACGACTGAATGAAACCTCCATGTTCAGAAGTATCGGCCTCTCAGTACCAGATGCTGGTGACTAACAAAGGGAAAGAGCTGTTGCCTGCATGCCCTGCTGGTAAGCTTTCCCAAAAGCACATGGCTGCTCTTTTTGCAAATGGGATACTGGACTAGATGGACTATTGGTGAATCCAGCTGAGATGCTCCTGAATTTGTGTACCAATGGAACATTTCCATCATCATTTTGTTTAGGAATCCTACCTTGAAAAGCTGTAATGTGACCAACAATCATATATTTCAGTTCAAAGTTGAGGATCTGAATGTTCTCCATTCTCTCCCTCCGAACCGCTGTTTGATAGCTTTCTTCCATCTTCTTAGTGCAACACGTTGGTGCTCTGTGTTGGCAGATCTGCAAGTTTGACTCTAATGCCCGGAAAAGAAAAGACAAACACAAATCATTCTCAGTAACATCCTTCACGAATGGCACAAAATACATTTCTTACAAGCCCAGTAATATCCTAGCAAGATATACAGTACTGGAAGAGATATGGCAGAGATAGGAGTGAAATGTTCAGATTGTCTGTTCACCTCCAAAGGCTCCACTTCTTGCTACAGTCTGACAATGCTGACTGCACTTAAGGAATCCACTACAAAGGGCCCACTATTTTTTGTTGTGAAACATAAGGGCATGGACACACATTTTCGAGCTGATGAAGTCAATCAGTACACGTTGAAATGGTCATACAATTACTTTAATGTGGCTTCAAATTACTTTGTAGATGCCTTTAAAGACAGAAGAGGGTCCAGAGAATTGAGGGGGGAAATAATGGAATTGTTGTCCCTGGTTTAGTGCTACGACAGCCTTTATACAGTTGAACCATGTTACAGCAAAGTCACTGGTACCTAACAGACAGCTACTGCACTGTGAAATATGCCGACTACACGAAACAGCATGGAAGCAGCAGGCCTGGGGTGCTCTTTCACTCTGAGTCCGCAGCCACCTCCTTCCATCCCACTATGGACGAAGCCACATAAGTCCACTTGCTGCTCACTAAACACAAGTGGAAAGCAAGTCATCTGCTTCCCTACCCCTTTACCTTGCTCTCTCTTTGCAGTCCCTTTAAATAAAACAAAGTGCAGGACAACTCAGGAATTCCCAGCCTGACTCACATTTTGTTGGAAAGGATTGTATGGGAAGCAGCAAGGTAAGATTTGTTTCTAGATTTTGGAGGGGGCAGCAACACTGATGGGTTTGGCAACATCAAGTGGCAAAGCCCCTGCTACTAATTTTGTGCTGAGATCAGTTCACTAGGTATACCTTAATCCTCAGCCCCATATCATACAAACATGGGCCCAGGGCCTTGGAGTCAAGCTGGTCGTCTTCATCACAGCAGCCTAGCAGGAAATCCTAGCCACATTTGTCACAACATAGCACCTTTTTTCCCCAATGTGGTACATATTTCTTAGGTTAAACTACTGGCTTTGACATACAGACCTGTGCTTTGTTTCAGAGCTTAACCAGATGGTGGGCACTGAAATAAGTGCAAGCAGGGTTAACGAATTATATTTTCACCTTCAAGCTCTGGAACCCACTATGAGGTTGAGGCCCCAAGGCCTCATATTGCAACCCTTTGCCTATCCCACATTGTGAAGACATGGGATTTCTGCAGGTGTTGCTATCTACATAGCATTGTACTGGGTTTGGAGAAACAAGATTTATCTTCAAGAAAGCTATTAATCATCATAGGAAAACAGCCACCGGGACCTTAGCAGCAGTGGGTCACTATGATTCCTTGCCCCATTAATTCCTAGAACAAACACACAGAAGGTTGAAGAGAATGTCTGCAGACCCAGAGCCAAAAGGATATAAAGATCATTCCTAAGTCAAAGCAGCTCAAACTTTCTGAATGCCAAAGGACATCATGCAAACAGAGAAGAGTATTTAAAGACACACAGCAAGCAAAGCGAGCCACATTCTTCCTACATTTAAGTCAGTGTGATCATCATCTACTGTGATTAGAAATATCACATTCTTCAAAGTTAGCTCTGGGCCAGAAGCTTTAATTACAGAAAATCTAATTTAAGTTCTTTGTGCTCAATTTGCCGAATGCGGAGAGAGTAGTTCAACGTGATCAGTATGGCTTGATATCTTTAATAGCTCTAAGAAGAACACAATAATTAAGTAACGCAAAGCATTAAGCAAACAGAATGGAGGGAAGAACCCAGACTATGTGGCAACTACTGAATGGCACACTGCATTACTGCAGAGGAATGCATACCAGATTTCAAGCTGAGGGCGCATCTGCACACCAGCTTCCCAGGCTGCTGGGTCAATGCATTTGATGACCCACCTTCTAGCAGACACTCCCAAACAGGGACCAAATTAGAACTAGCCTAAATAATCCTGCTGGTTTCAATAAGGTAATCTTCATGAAAGGAAAGACATAGAATTACTGTTGACACATGTAGAATTAACTTAACATAGAATTACTGTTACCTTGTTAACAGAGACGGATGTCTGCTTCATCAAGTAATGGATCACGCCCATACCCACCCCCTTCAAGCACATACTGATATGGTCAGAAAACCAAAATCCACCATAGCTCAAGAGCACTCAGTCCTGGACTTCTCTGAAAAGAACGGTCTTTAACCCATTCAATACCCCCCTATACTTTTATTGAGAATATGACTAAAATGATGCAACAATCTTTGATTCACACAGAATTATAGTTGGTTCTCATTATCCACTATGGCTAAGTTCCTGGAAACTCTAGTGGGCAGCAAATTCGCAGATAACGAACCATTAATTCTACGGGGAAAAATTGGGTTGGCTGCAAGGTGTACCTTCCTTGCAATCAGAAGAATTCAGCACCACCAGGAAGCCAGCAGAAAGCACTAAAATGTATCTGAGTGTGGCAGAGACCTTCTGGAGGCTGCAGGGACCTTCAGAATGGCATCTGCAGCAAGCACAGACCCATTTAAAATGACCAGTGGAAGATTCCACCAAACTTTTTAAAGGAGTCCATGTTGGTCACAAGTGCCATTCCCTGCAGGCTCCAGAAGGTCTCTGCATAGCAGATAACAAAAGAGGCACAGATAATGAGAGAAGGTAGCAATTCTGCCCCTCGCAGATAAGCGAATTTGCAGATAGTTAATCCGCATATAAAGAGAACTGACACAGTAACATATTACTGTGGAACTTCAGAGACCATCATAACTTTTAGCTGTTTCCCCAGAATTCAAGATGAGATTATAAGAAAAACAACAAAAAAGCTTGCACAGCAAATCAAATCAACCAGTTCCAAGGAACTCCATTTACTGTACAGCTATAACCCAAGTCTTCCACACAGAACAAGAATGAACGATGTGCTGTTGTTCCAGTAGGACAACAACCTTTAGGGGAAGAACTTGCCCTGTCAATACATGTATATGAACTATGCAACAGTAATAGTAATACAGATCATGCCTCATTATCCACTGGAGTTTCGTTCTGGAAGCCCCAGTGGATTAAAAAAAAAAATCAGTGGATACCAAATCAGTATCAACTAAAAACAGTTTTAAAGACCCACTTCCAGGTTTCTTGCTCCTCCATTGTCACCCCAGAATGCATTTGTATAGACACTATACCACATTCAGCCACTAGATGGGGTGAATAATAGAATCTAGTGGAATAAAATTATAACTATTTGACAGCTTTGAGGTAGGAAATGGGGTTTGGGAGCTTTGTTCCTTGTTAAAAGGCATTTAAAGGTTGACCCTGGTATATGTGGTGAGTCAAATCAGTGGATACCAAGGTCCCACCTGTATTTAAAATTCCATACCACCATAAGGCATTCTGTCAACATTTTAAAAAAAGAAATGCTACAAAGGAAGATTTTATTTCTTGGAGTCTAAAGTAATCTTAATCTATTTGAAGAGCTATTTTCTTACACAAAACCCACAACTGACAAAGTCATCGCAAACATTAAATAGCTAGTCTTCAGGATACTCAGAAAATCAAATAGATATCCAATTACCAGATCCTAATCTTCCTTAGCCCTATTGATTTATCACAATCAACACACATACAATCTGTTTACAGCATGCACTGTTACATACAATTCCCAAAGTTGCGTGAATGTATGTGCCTATGGCAGAACATATGATATGCACTGCATATTAGAGGACTGTGGTGCTTATGTTGGCCTAGAAAATGAATGCATTTCCTCCTGAACATGCATGCATGTAAAGACACGTGCAACGAAGTGTGTCACTAGCCCACATGACTTTGGATCAAAGAGACGGAATTTTGAAAACTAGAAGGGTGATGGTTTTTACACCCCAAGGTGCTTTGCCTGCCCCCCCCCAACTCTGAGGATCTGGAGGGAGCAAAAGTAAGGGATACAGTGGCATGAGAAAGGACAGAGGAGACTACCATCTGCACTGTGCACCTAGTATACTAGATCTTCTTGACTTCTTCCCCACAAGTGCAATGAGATATATGCTTTGTCTTTTCAACTCTTGTGTAGCTGAGAGAAGATAGGGAACGGCGGAAAAAGATAAGAAAACTGTTACGTAGAGGAGGGAAAAAAAAGGGCAAATATGGACTATATCTGGATCTCCTGCCTCCTGGGGTCTAGAGGGTAGAGCCTCCATTAGCCCAAAGATAACATCAGAAGGTCACCAGTTCGAGGACACCGTCAGCTCCCTGAACAGCTGAGAATGGCGAGACCTTGAAGCAGCTGACAAGCCAAGCTGAGTGATTCCACCTGCTCTTGGTGTGAGCAAGAAGTGTCTTGGCTGCCCTCCATGTGAGAGATGGAGCTGCCTGTCAGCCTGTGTGGGAGAACTGGAGGCCAGAAGTGAGACCAAACCAAGAAGATCCATTCTGAAATGTTGTTGGCTCTTGAAAGAGAGAACCTCTATGATTGTAAAAATCCCCATGAGGGATTTAGAAATGCCTGCCTATGTAAACGGCCTTGAATAAAGTCAGAGGAGTAATCCGATGACCAGAAAGGCGGTATATAAATACCTAGTTATTATTATTATTATTAGTTATTTATTATAAACACTAGCATTTTCCAAAATATTTAGAACTGTTAGTGGACAGCAAAATGAACACATTAGCAGTATGGCAGGAGAACAAATTTACGTCCTATCAACACCAGCATTACCATGCTAGTCTTGGGGGAAAATCATACAGCACTAGCCTGCACTTATCTTCATTTCCAAGCAATATTCTTGAAATCCAGTGGAACGAGGGTGAAGCACTACACTGACTACAGCATGTTGCTCCCCCCCCCTTTGCCTGACACTCTGTGCACACCAGGCAGAGGTGGGAAAATGGGGGAGTCTATTGGCTGCATTATCCATGGGGTAGGGTGGGCTCGTGCCCCAAAGGCTTCTCACCTTCTGGCTCCAGTCTGCCAGTTTTTCTGAGACCTGCCTGTCCGCCCACCCAAGGACAGTCTGAAAATAGCTGGTCGCTCTTTGGAGGATTAAGTAGGAATTTTTTGTTGTCAGCCCGATTGGTCATGGCTGATGATTTTTCTTTTTCCACCTACACTAGACTGCCGTGGTGTGGGTATTGGGTTTATTGTCTGTATTACTTGCCTTTGGACACTTTGGCAGGTGACATGCGGACAGGGTAGATAGGACTGTAGGGAACTGGCATACACTGGGAGGTCAGCAAGGTCAGGGGGTGAGGCAGGACCACTCAGATAATACTTGTCTGGGTTGCTTGAGGCTGGCTGGCAAGCCCCCAGGCTGGAGCAAGTAGAGATCACCAGTGGGCGTGGCTTGTGGGGTCTCTGCTCTTCCACTGCCTCAACCCCTTGGGGTTGGTGGTCTCTCGGGCCAGGACCAAGGATGACTTGGAGCCACGATGTGATGCCCATGTAGCCCGGGGGACGCAGATGGTTAGCACTGCTTCCCCCAACTTAGTTGCCCGCACGTGGAGGGTTGTTTAGTTAGTTCCCCCTGCTGCAGCTTTTATGGTTGTTGATGCTGGCTGGCAAGCCCCTAGGCTGGAGCAAGCAGAGATCACCAGTGGGTGTGGCCTGTGGAGTCTCTGCTCTTCCACTGCCTCAACCCCTTGAGGTTGGTGGCAAGAAGCTCTCTCGGACCAGGACCCAGGGTGACTTGGAGTCACAATGTGATGCCTGTGTAGCCTGGGGGAGGTAGACGGTTAGAACCCCTTCCCCCAACTTAGGGCCCAAACATATCCGGCACCGGAAAATTGGACAGGATTGGGTCCTTAGTTGCTTCCACATGGGAGATGGTTTAGTTAGTTTACCCTGCTGCAGATTTTATGGTTTTTATTAATAAAAGTGATCTTTTATCCCAAGCCTTTGTTGGTTATGCTTATTTCAGAGGTGCAAGGATTTCATTGGAGAGCTATGAAGATACAAATGCAAACGGTGGAAGGATAAAATTTAGAATTGGGTCCTTTTCAGGGAAAAGGGCGGGATACAAATAAAGTTTATTATTATTATTATTTTATTAATTGGTTTAGCCTAGACAAGGGAGGGCAGGGAAGGGTTGTATCAGAGTAAATGTTTCGCACACAGAAGATTCTGCCTTTGCTATCTCCAGACAGGGCTGGGAAACACCCAGCTAGAGAGTTGCTAGCAATCAGCATAGTCAAAACAGAACTAGATAGATGAATGTTTTTGAGTCCGTATAAAGGCAACTTTCTATGTAACGTACTGAAAACAAAGTTGGGTAGGGAAGAGACTGTTCCTTCTATACACAGGAAAGGAAGCAATTACTTTAAACAAGGAATTGCTTAAAGTTTCAAGTTTCAAGTTAAGCTTAAAGTTAAGCTGAAAGTTTGCTTAAACTATTTCTTTAGTTTATACTGTATATAGCACCATCTATATACCTGGCACTTTACGGAGGGTCATAACTGATCCCTTCCCCACGGACCATATAATCTTTTGAAGGAGGTGAAGATGAGATGACAACTACAGATGGACAAACTAGACAATACATACATACATGTATAAATCTCTCATGATTTTTTTGCATTTGGAAATCATGGCTGGGCAGAGGGGCTAACTTAGCTGATTTAATGAAAATTCTTCCTCTCTGAAGGTGCAGTTGTAGCCAGCCAAAATCAAAACATGGCAATAAATCAAAAGTTCTCAGATTTCAGAATGGAATTTGATCTGAGAAATTTTAAGTGTTGAACTTTACAGTGTACATCCAAAGGTTTCAAGGAAGCTCAGTGGTAGCAGAGCTCCCATTTTACATGCAGAAGCTTCCATGTCCAGTCCCTGCATTTCCAGGAAGAGCTATGTCTGAATCCTGGTGGAGCCACTACTAGCCAGCGGGGACAATACAAAACCAGAAAGACCAATGGTCTAAGAATCATTTAAGTCAGATTTGTATGTTCATATACTTTCACAATGTCATGCATAATTCAAATTATGAATTTTACCTGTTAAGATTTTTTTTACTTGAAATTGGAACAGCAAAACTGGAATTTTCAAAGTGATTTTCATTCTAGGGCCTTTAGCAATAAGGTCTGATCTTGTATCTGAATGCTGCACTGTAGCTGGACAGCTCATCACTGGTTTCTTTAAATAGCATCATCTTAAATCCACTGGCTTCCAAGTACAGTATTATATACAAGTGCTCAGATATGCCAGAGACACTCCCTATGAAGTCTTTTTATTGCTCCTATACCGAGGATAGCTTATAGGCTATTCTTTCAGGCCTAAAGAAAACAGACCAATCTGAAATAAGCCAAATATAAGTATCTCCTCTCTAAATCCAGATTGCTGCCTAATCCATAACAGGTAAGAGTAGTGCACAACCTTCTGCGCTCAAAGCATTTACTCTGATACAGACCCTCCTTGCCCTACCTTGCAGGGCCTCTGAGAGGAATTTTATCAGGGGGTACACAGTTTCTTTTGGGCCCCTTTGCAAAGGGGGTGAGTGTGAAACAGCAAGGGAGGGTGGTGATGGGCAAGCAGAATAGGGGCAGGGAGGGGGGAGGGCAGAGATACCTGGAAAAGTCCTTGGAGCCCAGGTCTACCAACCCATTTGGCATCAGTCATGCCCCCAGCATCCCATGCAGGCAACAAGTCTGAGTAGATAGGAAAACATAAGATCCCAGGATATTTCTGGGCCCCCTCCTTTGGCTCCAGGGCCCCCCTTTGGACCCTGGGCCCGGGTACAAATTACCCCATTTACCCCCCTCTCCTAGGCCCTACTACCTTGTCTGGACTAAAACAATCCTAAATCATCATGAAAAGCTAAATGGTCAGTCTCATAAAAAGGCTCACAGCCCAATCCTAACCAAATTTCCAGCACCAATAGAACCATGTCAGCAGTCACAGAGGCCTCCTCAAGGTAAAGGAATGTTTGTCCCCTTGCCTTGGGGGCAGCATTGCGGCTGCATCAGCACTGGAAAATTGTTTAGAATTGGGTTGTTAGCTTCATATGGCTATGTTCATGCCCACATTTGCATACAGGCTATTCGAAATAATCCTGAAGATGGTTTGCCCTAACTCAGTGGTTCTCAAACTTTTTAGCATCAGGACCCACTTTTTAGTAGGACCATCTGCCGAGACACACCGAAAGTGATGTAGTTAACGTGGAAGTGATGTCATGGTCGGAAGTAACATCATCAATTTAGGCTTCAAACCTAAGATGTGATCAGCCAAAGGTCCCATTACATAGTGCCATCATGCTGTTATTTTGCATAGCTCGGAATACAAACATTCCAGCTCGGAAGTCGAAGCAGAACACAGACTTGGATCCTTCTCCAACCATACAGCCTTTCCCCATTTCCAGCATCCCATCTAGTCAGGGCAAAGCAGCATGCCTCTCTGCATGCCCCAGTAGCTCTGTACTCTGTATTTTCAGTGGTGGCTGAACTAGGTGCTACACGGCCCACTTGAAACTGGCTCACAAACCACCTAGTGCAGTGGTTCTCACACATTTAGCATCAGGACCCACTTTTTAGAATGAGAATCTGTCAGGACCCACCAGAAGTGATGTAATGACTGGAAGTGACATCATCAAGCAGGAAAATTTTTAACAATCCTAGGCTGCAATCCTACCCACACTTACCCAGGAGTGACTATCACTGTTAAAAGAATACACATAGTAGCCTGTTAAAAGTACAGGTCTGTAACATTTCCCCAAGTGCAGTCATGTACAAGTGTAGCATCAAGTCTCATATATAAAAAATAAAATATTGAAATGAACGGGGACCCACCTGAAACTGGTTCGTGACCCACCTAGTGGGTCCCGACCCACAGTTTGAGAAACACTGACCTAGTGCATCCTGACCCACAGCTTCTGAAATGCTACCCTTTATCTTCATCTTTATAGCCTGGAAGAGGGGCAAGAAATGAAACTCTACGTAGCCAAACAATCACTGAATGTATAAAACTGCTTTATTCTCATGCAGACTCGTTTTGCTTACTTTGAATGGCTGCAGGTCACCAAGGCACCAGACAGAAGTCTTCTCTACACCTGTTTCTATTTTGAACCCATCAAGGGGTGGGTTCAGAAGTGTGCTTCTGATTCACTTCAAACCCATCAAGGGGTGGGGGGGGAGAGAGATTTGGGAAGATAAAAACCTTAGACAAATTCAACTGTGTTATAAACTCAAGTATTCATACAGAGCCCCATAACTGTGCAGAAATTCCACAGCATGGTGGCTCCAGAATCCCAAAAGTAAGAGAAAATGAAGATTTTTTTGTACTTGTACAAGACCTACAGAATGTTTTGATTTCCTCAAAGTGGGCAAAAGAACTATTTTGGCTGAGATGCACAGAGATTTAACAAAAGGCAAGGGCAGATTCTGATGCTTTCATCAATTATCAATACAGTATTCTTCTAATTGTCGAAAAGCAATTTTGTAGTCCCTTGAGTGTTGGGAGAGTTAGAACAGACAAGAGAAAATATTTCTTTACACAACGTGTGTGGTTGGTCTGTGGAACTCCTTGCCACAGGATGTGATGACAGTATCTGGCCTGGACGCCTTTAAAAAGGGATCGGACAAGTTTCTGGAGGAAAAATCCATTACGGGGTACAAGCCATGATGTGTATGCGCAACCTCCTGATTTTAGAAATGGGTTATGTCAGAATGCCAGATGCAAGGGAGGGCACCAAGATGAGGTCTCTTGTTATCTGGTGTGCTCCCTGGGGCATTTGGTGGGCCGCTGTGAGATACAGGAAGCTGGACTAGATGGGCCTATGGCCTGATCCAGTGGGGCTGTTCTTATGTTCTTAATATTTTAAGTCTTGCCACATATGACAAACACAATCTTGGCTAATTTTAAAACACAAACTATAATGTTTTTTTACTCATCCTTATGGGGTTTTTTTGTATTTAAGGGCTAGTTTACATGATCACTTGTATCCCCATGCAACGGTCTCAGAACTTTTCTGAAGATAAATCTGCAAAGCAAATGCATCTTAGCCCTGAGAATGCAGTGCAGAGGCTGGTTATAAGATTCTCTTACAGAAACAAATCAAAGTCAATCTTGCCAAGCATTCTGTTACCAGTCAGGAAAACAGCCTATTCCTATCCTCTCCTCTCAATCCTACAAGGGACAGTTCAATTTCTCTTCATTCCTGAACAGATGTAGCATCTGATGCAGGGGCTCCCCAGTTCCATGCTGCACAGAAGTCCACTTGAAAAAACAAACAGCACCATTTCCACCTGGCATATGGATCTGGCTTTCTGCTACCTTTGTCACAAGCCTTAAGAACATGCCACCCTTCTGAACAGGACATCCACCGGCATGAGAGTAAGAGAGGCCAGTGGGAACTAGGGGATCATCAACATCATTCTCCAATCTTAGCCTTACTCCAAGTGGTGGCATAGCTAGACACTGTGGCACCGAAGGCAATCTTCAAAATCACACCCCCTGTCACACCCGGACATGATGTTACACCCCGTAACTCAGAATGCCCCTTCTGGAAGTCCCCATTTAAAGGTTCTGGGGGGAGCATTCTAAGTTGCAGTAATACCCTCCCAGCACTATGGAGCAATTGCCCCCAGTCCCCCCCCTTAGCAATGCCATCGACTTCAAGGCATATATCTAGTAAATGGAATGGTGGGCGGAATCGCCTGCACTATTTAAACTGCTGTTTTTCTTTTTTGGTTTGCCAACACGCATGTGGAATTCACAGAAGTCAACTGCACTCAAGATGAGGGGCAACTGTGCCTCAGTTCTCCATGCGTAGAACAATACTTTGTATACCCTGTACTTTGGTTACATTTACATTTGAGAACATAACAATCCTGATCCTCTGTGCATGAATATTTGAAGTACGTTCTATTCTAATTTTAAAGAATTGCTTTTAACTGTCATTATAACCCAAAAGCAAGCTGGAAGGAATTTTGTCTCGCTTGCCATTTCTTTTGTGCATGCAGCATTTGAGACAGAAAATATACTTGTGGTAGTCGCAATGAGAATTTCCAACCAGATAGTTAATTGGCATATATCAATTGTAGTCTTCGGGGCTGTGTTTTATTGCAGTTTTCAAACAACTTCACTGGAATGGGGCTGATTGAGTAACTGATCCCTGCACTCCCAAGTACTTACAGTTTGCACAGAATGGGACTTGCCCATTCTGCTTCATATATGCAGAAAGCAAAAAAGAAGCCCCATCCAAGCTGAAGCTAACATGTCAACATGATAAGGCGACAAAGATAAGCTGACAGCCAATGCTTTCAATAGCAAAATGACTCCGTCAAGGCCCCGGTGCATGATGCTATGAGGATGGATGATCTGCGAGGGAAAACTAAATGATATCAACAGAACTGCCGGCCTTGGATACTGACACAGCAGTTTATCTCCTGGAGCGTGCAAGATTCCAAGACAAATGCCGTTTCTTTCCTAGCCATTACACTAGAAGCAGGCAATCAATTTCATGAAGGTCTAGAAAGTCATGACACTCATGGCTGCAGGTTCCATAACCCAGGTGTCTTTTGGCACACGCAAGCACTGGTCTTCAAACTGTGACCATATTAGTGGTTCCTAAAACACCAGCTGCAGCCAGGTCCACATCCTTGGCTATTAAAGCATTTCACTTTACATTTTGGTTTGAGGTATTACATAAAAAATACAAAATATGTACTATGTATGTATAGAAATATGTCTTACACAGAGATATGATACAGATGCTTCTAACTCTCACCTTAATGTCCTTGGGATTCTGGAGTCCTGAATTTAAAGGTCTTGTTTCCAAATCAGAATTCATTAGCGATGCAATAGGACAACGTGAATACACAGAACAAAAAGGAATGGAATCTGGCTCATCTATGCAGCTCAGGGCCTCCTTGTAAATTCCCCCTTCTTAAAAATTGCATCTGTTTCGGTGCCTTGGGCAGCCATATTGAGGACCATTTTCTTGACCACTCCAAGATTCTATGGGGCATGCATGTGCTTCCCTGTACTTTAAGATAGCCATCCCACACACACGCATCTGGACACTACCGTGAGATGAATTATTTCTACTATGGCTATATCATATAGCACAACATATGTTTCGTAGCTTATCATGATAAGTACCTAAACATCAGCAGCAGCAGCAGCATTCCAGAAATGGGGTTAGTGTGTTTCCATGACAGTTTCATTTCATGACAAACTAGAAAGTAGAAACAGCAGTCCCATAATACAGCCATACCAGAGGTAAGTCCATCATACAGACAGCATTTGCAGCAATCTCCATGTGATGCCAGGAACACGCAAGAGAACTTTTCACCACGAGGGAAGGGGAGAAGGAAGCAGGTGAAGACCTCACAAGTTTTAGAGTATGGTATGCTTTGGCAGAACACATTCGATTGCAACAGATTATCTAAGAAGAACAATTCTAAAAGGATATACCCATCTGGCATCTTCTGTTTTAAAGGTCAGAAGTATTTGGATATTATTTGTATCAACTGGAAAATGTCCAGTCACAAAGACTGCTAAATCCTCAAACACACCTAGTCATGGAAAAACATCCCAATTAAAACACTAGGGCAGTCTTATGTAAATGCCTTCAGTGCCAAGGCCAATAACTCTAATCAAAATTTATCATGCATCAACATTTGCTTCCAGTATAATGGCCTACAAATAAAGAAATTTGATCTGCTTCTTGTGCGGACTTAGAAAATGTACTTTGCAAACATAAGTGTGTAAACACAAGTTTCCTTCTTGCTATGGTATGCACACTTAACCCCCACTAGCATTAATGGGAATTATGCATGCATAATGAATGGAGAATAGACCCTCAATGAATAGGGCCGTTGTTGGTATAATGAATACTTTAACCACCAATGTTTAGAAATATGCTGAACTAGCCAACTTAAGTTGTTGCTGAACAAAGCGACCAGGATCCACCAACAGTATCCCGTTCAGGAAAAACTCCTTTTCTGACAGGACACTGAAGGGCCAATGAATCACAGTCACAATGTGCTTGTATCCCTCTAAAAAGAGCAAACAAATCAGAATTGCTATTTTGAAGACACTTTGACAACAAAAGTCACAGCAGTTCAGACCAGGATCAGGGATGAGGATCCAAAAGATTAGATTACCAAAACATAATTTGACCTGCAATGAGGCATATGTCTGGTTGCAACACATCTTTAATATGTTTATTTAATCATAAATATTTTTCACTATTATTTGCAATATTTTTATCCCGCTTTTCTCCCCAAAGGGATCCAAAACAGTTATGCACTGACAAAAATAGGAATGACAGGACCACACTCTCTTCCTGGTGACTTGAGGACTGAACCCTCTGCCCCAACCTACTGGTGGGTTATGCAAGACCTTTTTGTTCCAATACGCCTTTTGCTTGTTTATAATTTCTTGGTTCAGTTTCTGCTTTTTAATTTTGGTTATCACTGCTGCCTGTTTTTTGTATGTTATTGGATTTTTCCTGCATTTTATAGGATAATGTTGTTGAGGTGGCTTGTGCTTCTGTTCTGCCTAATTCCACAGCCACCTGGGCTCACCCACATATGAATGAACCCTTCCCATGGAAGGCAGGTGGGTGAATGGGCAGACATGCTTCCTTCCCCCCTGCCCCCCACTCTTTATAAAGTGCATGCTATGCAGCCTCCTTGGTCAGTGCTGCTTCTATTTGAAATGAACGCAGTACCCCCAGCTTGCGCTCAATGCAAAAAAGCAGGAAGACTGCATGCAGCAATCTTTGTATGTGCAAGGAAGGGGTGGGCAAACTCAAATTGCCTTTCCCTGTTTACTTGGTGCTGTGCAAGAACCAAGCAGACAGGAAGAAGTGATCTGGAGCCACTGCAGCTCTCCTCCCCCCCCCCCCCCACACACACACATTTTCCTAAAGCAGTACTAGAGGGGGAAGGAGACTTCCGCTGCTTCGATTCAACTTTTTTCCAGCAAATTATCCAGCTAGTTGGAAGAGGATCAGAGTGACCAGAAGAGGACTGGGTTGGAGATGGCAGTAGACTGATGGGTGGAGAGAATGCTCCACATAACTGTTGTAAAGTCAAGAAGGTGCTTCCAGTTAGAAGCATGCCTCTGGAGCATGTGATTATGTGCCCGTGCAGTTCAGTTCCAAATTTCAGTTTTGAGCCCACATCCCATCACTGCCTCTAGAACCTCTGCCATCTCTCTGCTAACTGGGTACAGTGGAACTTTTTAAGAAGGGGAAAGCAACCATCCCTATTCACTTCATCACAGAGTCTTTTCCAGTGGCATTATGCTGGTGTTCCTCCTATACATTTTTAGATTGTTTTGAGTTAGGGAAATACCTGTCTTTGTGAACCACTTTGTAAACTTTTCTTGAAAATCAATATATAAGTTTTCTTAACAACTTTCATCCATTATCAGGATTATTATTAAGCATCATCAGAATACCTTCAATGTTACACTATACCAAAATTCTAATTTTAATCATAAACATGATATAACATATTTCCCCCCCCCCCCAATCATCAGTAACCTGATGGTGTTTCACACCTCTTTGGTTCTGGCCATTGTCTCTGCAGCTTCACCAGCAAATCAAAAGCTGGATTGTCGGAGTACATGGCTGCAGAGCTTGCTCCTCCGGCCTCTGAGAAATTAACTCCACAGCAGATGTTTTAAATAAGTATCAGAATACTCCTAGTGTCTGTCTGTCTGTCTCTCTCTCTCTCTCCATCAATCATCCTTAATATTGTTTCATGTCCCTCAACTTTCTCAAGCAGTACAACATTTCAGGACAGTCTTTGGACAGCATCAGTTACCTTTCAAGCAAACAGTACTGGAAATGCATTGTTTTTTTTAATCGGAATCAGGTCTCAGCAGCTTCCAAGACTGCATTCTTGCCAGTCAGCAAGAAAAATTCAGTTTCTCCCATGCTTAATTCAGACTGCAAAATCATTTTCTTTTGTACTCCTAGTTAGCTGGGATGTGACACAAATTCCAGCCAACAGCCAATGAGTATTAAGGAAGTACATTCACTAATCAAGCTATTCAAATGTTGAGCAAGGCTGCTATTTTGCATATCTAATCAGCACACTCTAACACAATGGCATTTCAGAGGTCCATTTCTCTCCATATTAAAAAAATGGATGACGCTTTCATAAATATAGTATGAGATTGGTCTTGAAGGAATTTGTCCTTTACATGGACCTCAAAAAAATGGGGATGGTTGATCTCTAAAGTATTTTCATTCATTTTTTTACATCTGTCTCCCACCCTATTTCTAAAAAAACTCCATCAGGCTGCATGACAAATATGTAAAACTCATTGGATCAAGATCCAAGCCAAGGCTGAAGAGGGGGGCGGAAAACCTCTGCAGCCAGAGCACATGCAGCAAGGAGGAGCTCTCTCTCTCTCTCTCTCTCTCACACACACACACACACACACACACACACACACGGGCAGGTGCGCTAGCAACAGAGAGGATTGCTTTAAAAAACCCAGGGTGTGTTTGCCGAATACCCCCCTTCAGACTAAGACGGTGCAGGCTCCTTGTGCTCCAGCCTACGGAAACAAAACAGCCCAGCAAGCAAGTCTTCCCCGCAAGTCAAAGCATGAGATTTAGGCTACAATCTGATCCGCACTTTCCTGGGAGTAAGCCCCATTGACTACAATGAGACTTACTTCTGAGTAGAAACACCTGTGAAAGAAGCGGGGACAGCTGGCAACCGGGAGGGCTGAGGACAGGGAGGCAGGGGAGCAGAGGGGATTGATAACAGTTGCCTTAGTTTCCTTCCAGCCCCAAATGTCAGGCTGCAGCGTATATGTGTACCTCTATGGAATTTAGCACAACTTGTTTTTTTCTTAATCGACGGGTCACGGAACTCACATGCATAGCTCAGAGGCATAAATAGGCTCCACCTGTACTAGGGTTTTCCAAGCCTCTATCCAGCCTGCAGCAAGCCTCTGGCCTGCTCAACTGAATGTGACCAGAGCTGTGCTCCAGTTGTGTCTAGAGGGTGTTCTGAGGGCCGGGGAGGCCATGCGCCTCCCCTCAGAATGCCTTCTAAAGTCCTAAAAACATTACTTCCTGGTTTTCCTGAAAAACCAGAAGTGACGACTTGGGGCCATCTGAAGGCCTTAGGCAGGAGCTATTCAAACTGGGGTGTCATGACACCCCAACCGGACAGCCCTGGCCTCTGCCCCCTTAAGGAGTGCGGGCAGGGGAAAGGCAACGATGTGATCCCCAGGATTTCTTCACTAAGGAGGGCTGCAGGGACTGGGATGCACTCACCAGTCCCTGTAGCAGCCTTCCTGGGGTGCAGGGAGCCCCATCTGCAGGGCTCCCCAGCCTTCTAAAAGTGAAAGTGGAGCAATCATGCTCCACATGCACAAAACAGGACTTACCTCCCCTTGCCTCCAGACTCCCCTCCCCTGCAAGGACTTACTACGGTCTTCAAACTCCCTGAGAGTTTAAAAACCGAAGCCTTAGGCTTTCTAATGTTTTTATTTAAATTTTATATCTAAAATGTATTTATTTTTCCAGCCCTTGACACCATGGTCAGATATTTGATGTGGCCCTCTGGCCTAAAAGTTTAGAGACCCCTGCTTTATACCACAAGGTCTCTCCACTGGTATATTTAACTGGAGTCACAACAAACCCATCTGAATCAAGTATGTACTTCACTAATTCCTTTCAGCTGAATCAGAGATTAGAATACAAATCAAAATTAGATGTGGAAGCAACACAACCGAAGGCCTTTAGGAGCATCAAATAACAAAGAGATGACTTGGAGAAATAAACTTTCCACTGTCACTAGAAAGAGATGGCATTTAGCTGATTCATGTCTTTTTACCACATAGCTAGCTGTGAGCATTTGCACAGTGAAATTTCCACAGAAAAGTGAAACATCTCTATACAAGACTAAATAGAGATAATTAAGTTGGTACCAGTATTGGAAATTCCCCCCTCTTCCGAGAGATGCAAAATAGATACAGCTTTATTTAACTCGAGTGTCAGAAGGAAAGTACACTAAGTCCTCCATGTGTCAGTTCAGCTCTAGAGGCATGTACAGAAGTTCAAAGGGGCAGGAGGTCTGGTCTAGAAGGTAGAGCCTCCGTCTGCCTGAAGATAACATCCACAAGGTCGCCAGTTCGAGGCCACCGGCACCGTGCGACCTTGAAGCAGCTGACAAGCTGAAGCCGAGCTATTCCATCTACTCTGAGCGTGGGAGGATGGAGGCCAGAATGTGAAGCCAGATCAGAATGAAACACCTGAATGTAGTGGTTCTTGAAAGAAAGAACCTTCTTTCAAATTGTAAAAATCCCTATTTAATAAGGGATTTAAATAAAGCCTGCCTATGTAAACCACCTTGAATAAAGTCTTGAATAAAAGACCAAGAAAGGCGGTATATAAATACCTGTTGTTGTTGTTATTATTATTCTTCAAAGGTATGCAGGTTGAAACAACCAGCTCTTGCCAGGCCAGCCTTATCACACCTGCATGACTGTGCCACAAAGGACGTACTGTGCCTGCACAAAGCACTGACTCAGGCACCTGTAACTCCAAAAAGCCACATGTGGACTAAGTTGCTATTTATGAAAAAACAATCATGCCGTGCTTGGTATTATACTATACAAATATCAATTGGTTGGTTACTGGAATTCAGCAGTTCAATTTTGTTGGACCACTGCTCTGGTAGTTGCACTGGATGCGAGTTTGCTTGTGGGCCCAATTCAAGGTGCTGGTTTTGATCTTTAAAGCTCTTCACAGCTTGGGACCAGAGTACCTCTGATACTGCCTGGTCTTGCATATGTTGACCTGCCCCTTAAATCAGCAGAAGAGGCTCTGTTCTGTGTGCCATCCCTGATTAATAAACATCGATTAGAGGGCAAAACCAGAAATAGGGCCTTCTCTTCATGCGCTGCAGCTACGGTCCTTTCTCCCATTTGATTTGAGAACTGCCTCCTCCTTGGAGGCATTCCAGAATGAACTTAAAACTTTTCTTTTTCACTTGGCGTTTCTACAATTGGTTGTTCTCTCTGTTTATACCTACCTTGCTGCAGTTTTTCACTGTTTGCCGATGATTTTTTTGCGCTTTAACATTTCTGCTGCAATTTCAGTATTTTATCGCTATTACTCTTATCGATCTTAATATCGGGCACTGTTTATGAATTTTATTTATTGCTGCTTTTATTGCTACTGGTGTTCTTGATTCTATGTTCTGTTTTTTATTTCTATGTATTGTTTTAATAGCATCTTTGCTGTGAGTGCCCCGGAAGTAGATCACAAGCTCCTGCATTTCTACAGCACTTGTGAAACTCTTGATTGCCAACACCATTTATACAATTGATGTATCTGTGAAGCATTCTACGTTACTTCCCATTCCTTTAAAAAAAACAAAGGCATCAAATTATCTTTCATACAGTGAAAACAATGCATCTTTCAGATGACATTTAGCTAAGTGGAATACTTTAGCAGAATGGTTAGCCCACAAATTTATTATATAATATTTCAACTTTCCAGCATCTAATATGATATACTGTTAATGGAATGTATCAATGCTGCAAGGATGAAGGATCTGCACAGGTAAGGTAGTGGACTGACAATGGTGATGTTGAAGTTAGTGGACAGAGAAATTAGCAGGAACAAGACCAGACAAATAGGAAAGGCACATATGCATAGGGAGCTATTTATATTCCAGCTATGGGATTGTTAGCACTAAACCAGAAGGACAAGGAACTAGTCCCTAAAAAGACAGGAGTAGTTTCATATGAAAAAGCTCCATACCTGCACAGTTCCATGGGATGTATGGAGAGTGCCATCCCCATAGGCACCAAGAACACGTGGGCAGGGATGTGCCCAAGTCACTGTGCTGAGTCACAAGAAGGGTGACAAGATGTCATAACCGCAAAAGAGGGCAAGGCACCCCAAAATGTAGGACATCCAAGAAAAATGCAGGATATGACAAAATAAAAGCTAAAAACACTTGTATATTGATTTCATGTGGTTAAACACTATATTACTTATTATTAAAATTAATACTGTATTAATTTATTAATTGCAGGAAGGCTCTGCACTGCCTGCACTGGCCTCTCACAGGGGAAAGGATAACATTTAAGTTATTTTCTAGGACACAAGGCTAAAAAAAAAAATGTCCTAGAAAAAGAGGGTGTCTCGTCATCCAAGTCACAAGTCTCTGCCCCTTTGACTCAAATCACAACAGGTGGCCGTCACAACTCACCCAGAGCCTTTTTTAGAATGATTTTGACAGAGGTGCTGATGGGGTGTGTGTGTTGGAATTCTCATTTAACACTGCCTTGATGTTCCCATCTCATCTGCAGTCAGCGATGTGTTGTAGTCCTTCACTTCAATCACCATTTTCATTTCATTGATGTAAATAAAGGTTCTGCTGTTATTCAAGTGGGTGCAGCAGCACAGAAATCTGTTCCATACAAACCCCAGCAACAACCACCCTCCCCATTCACATCACAACTCCCAATTCCATCTTCAGAAGGAGTGCCAAGCAGCACATCATGGGTGGACCAACAGGGAGGGAGGCGTCCTATTTCGGCAAGGTGGGAGGGGATGGACAGCATGAGAGGACAGAAGTGGCAGGCAGGAAAGAGGGTCACCTGCAGCAGCTGGGAGGTTAACAACCCAATCCTTTGTAGCTCTGCTCAGAAGTTCCATTGTGATTTATGAAGCTACCTTCCTCCTCTTCTATCGCAAGGAAATGCCACTCCCTGCTTTCCCTGCCTCCTTTGACCCCTTACTATCCAGGCATTTGTTTCTATTGCAGGAAACCACCCCCCCATTCACTGCGTTTCTCCTCTTCCCCTCCCTCCCTCCTCTAGAGGAAAAAAAATCAGGCCATCCTTTCAGCCAATCTTCTGTTCCTTCCAAGATGGACAAAGAGAACCCCCTCTTGAAGCTGCCCGTGCCTTCTTCTGGTTCCTTTTCCCAGCCTTGTTAAGCCTCCCTTCTCCCCTCCACCCCCACCCACTTCTTTCTTAAGCCAACCTACCCTTCTCCCACCAAATATGCTTCTCGCACTAGTCTGAATGTCAGCACCTGGATCTCCTACAAGGTCTTTCAGGGCAATGTGGAAGTGGTGAAAAAATAGTAAAAAAAAAAAAAAGCACATGGAGACATAAAACTGAGTCACAGATACAAAAATCATGAGTCTTCGTTATTCTAGTTTATACCAGTCATGATTCTTTTCCAAGTCACTGCCCGAAGTCAGGGTTCTAGACAATGACATGTGTAACTTGAGTTCCCATGAGTTGCTGAAAACACATGTTTTCACAACTTAAGTCTTCAGGACACACATCCCTGCACATAGGTACATTGTGGGTAATGGGGAAGAATCAGATGTGCTGAAAAAGCTTTTAAGAGCTCCACACAGGGCTGGTTTATTGCACTGAGAAGCCTCTGTATCAATACAATATTCATGTAGGATTGTAGGAATGCATGATGGCTGGCAACACTGGGAGAAGTTATCACATCATTCAGCCCACCCACATTATCATTGCCTTCATACAAGGTTGTAAACCTGTCTGCTCTGCTGCATTATAAGGTAAGCCCCAGGCCTCCCCCTTGACGACAAAAATAAATGAGATAATGAATCTAATTTGAATGAACAAATGACAAAATGAAAGCAACTGAACACACACAAACTGAATACCAAACCATTCAAAAATGTTTCTTGTACACACTTATGTCAAACAGGAGAACCCAATGGGAACAGACAGCTGTAGAAATTGGGCATTAACCCACCGATCTGTCAGTTGTTTGGCCGCTTCTGGTTATTTGAATGAAGTTAATTTGCTTACGCCCCCAGAAAACTCACACACTAGATTTCAAACCAATGTATTATTAGAATGCACTAAAACTATTCATCACTACCTGGCTCTATATCATGCGTTCATGGAATAAGACACAAATTATGAAGACAGGTTGATAAAACATACACAAAATTCAGTTTAACATAACTCAGGCAAGAAGGTTATTGCAAATAAAAGGAAGTATTGTTAAACTTCCCAAGTATGTTTTACTTACAGCTTTGCATCATCGTGATCGTTTGCCAGTTCTAAAGTGATTAATATATAATAGCACTTACACATTTTAATTTATTTTACTGATTTACAACATGGCCATTAACACAACAGCTCTTTTTCCATTTATCATATTAATGCCTTCTTATCAGTAGTGACTTTGAAAAGAAACTCCATTAGGTTAGCAGAAGGCTAGACAGCCTTATTGTACCACTGCAAGAAGGAGAGACCATTCTATTTATCCAGAAATTCCCATTTTGGAATATTTTACTGTACTTTGTGAATGTACAGTTATGAAGTAATGGAAAAAATTAAGACAGAAAGGACTACCAACAGTATTCAGAGTTCCTATTTTTCTGCTCAGATCTTCAGGAAACAAAGTTTTTGTTGAAAAGCGATATATAAATACTGTTAATAATAATAGGAGGGCAGTGGCTGAGTGGTTAAAGACTCTGGACTGTCAGCTGGAAGGTTGGCAGCCCAGGAGTATGAGACCTTGGTGAGCTCCTGTTATTTGCCTCAACTTCTGACATCCTACCAGTTCAAAACCACGTAAACACAAGTAGATAAATAGGCACCACTTTGGTGGGAAGGTAACACATTCCGTGTGCCTTGGCATTTAGCCATGCTGGGCACATGACCACGGAAGATGTCTTCAGACAACGCTGGCTCCCTCCGCTTGGAGACAGAGATGAACACCAACCCTAGAGCTGGACACAACTGTGTAGGAAAAATATTTACTTTTTTAACTTATAATTAATAATAATTATTAATAATAATAATATCCAATACAGGTTAAACTGACCAGATCTTATGACAAAACTGGTCTTATGTATTCAATATCTTAATCTTTCTTGTGGATTCCAGCTGTGCCTCCTACAGTTTGAGCTGATAGCAGAGCTTCATTTTTTTTTTTATTTGTCCTCTGAAATGGCATAACATGGAATTACTTCCCAGATATGAAATTTAAAAATAGTTCCAAGATCCATCTGTTCAAAACTCCCCTTTATCATCTACAACAAAGCACTGTAACTTAATCTTTTGCCAGTGTTACAACCTGTCATGACTACAGGCTTTCCAGATAGGTACTTTGGTGCAATTGCTCAATCACCTATTTGGTTGGAGCCCAAGATCAACAATTGCTGCTATAAGATAGAGTAACTGCTTTCCTACTTCTGCAACTTATTAATCAGCATCTGCTTGAAAAAGATGAGCCAAGGAGCAACACCATTTATATTTATTGATTATTTGCAACTGAAGATTGTGCAAGAACGCTTTAATCTTGGGTCGGCAAATATAATTTTAATGCATTCGCGCGCCCCCCCAGCTTTGTGTAATTGTAATGTCTCAGTATAACAGATTTTTAAAAAATGGATTAAAACAAGTTTGCCTTTTATTCTTTACCACTTTTTAAATTCAGAACAAAATCGTCTCCTAACTCACTTGCCCCATGAATTGCTTGCAAATCATTGCTTTCAGTAATATTTATCTGATGCTTGGAGACAGGAAGCTGGAGGTCTCCATCTGTTAGCCGTAACTCTATACATGCAAATGTATAAAATGGACTACACACAAGAGAAGCCATAAAATGGACAGCTGGTCCCAGGTTAGAGACTTAAAAGAAGTTCTGAAGACAACCTGACACAGAAACGGATATCCCCACAAGGAAAGAAACCAGGTATAGGTCCCTCTAATATAACAGAAATATAACATTAATTTTTATAGAAACATTGTAACCACAAGACCAGTGTGTGACTAGTACAAAAAGCAGTAGTGGATCAGGCCAAAGGCCCATCTAGCTTAGCATTCCTTTTTCCACAATGGCTTACCAGCTGGGAAGCCCGTAAGTAAGAGAGAGGGGCATAGTTCTCCCCTGAATACTGTCACTGAAATTGGAAGCTGCACATAGCCATCGTGACTTGAAGCCATTGAGATACCTGTCCTCCATGAGTTTGTCCAATTCCCCTCCATGAGTTTGCACTTCCTGGACCCAGCAGTGTCTTTTCTGGTTAGAAATATGCATTTTCTTTGAACTTCCATTACTGTAATTGTAAACGACTTCCATGCACTCTGGATAGACTTGACCTTTTTGTCTTTTCCTTCCAGCTCCCCCCCCCTTTTTTTTTTACTACTATAGATACCTATACCTGATTGTGTCCCAAGCCTCTGGTCACCCATCCCCCAAGCTCCTGGAGCAAGCGGCCAGAGTCTGGGATCCCCACTGTCCCTCTTGCAAAGAGTGCCTTTTTCCAGCACTTGTTGCAAGAGGCATGAGCAGCAATTGTGTGGGTGTGGAGCCAGACTGTCACACGCAGGCAGCCTAGAGCCCGGTGCAATTGCTATCCCTGCACCTCTTCTAGCTACACCACTGGATTGGGGAAGCAGTGGACAGGAGAGTTCATCTTCTTCCTGCAGTGTCACCGTTTCAATAAAACTCAAAGCCCCATGTGGTTACTTTATTTGGCAAGGTCAGAGATTCAGGCACAAAACCCTGATCTGTTTTAGCCTTCAACTCCTCAAAGCTGCAGTAGCAACCTGCAATATTGTTACTGAGAAGTGGCGGAAGAGGAAGACCTGAGTCAATTGCACCTCATCTTTTCATCTTCCAGAGTTGCATGCCAACAGGGAACTCACTTTTTCCATTGCAAGAGCAAAGTCCTCATTAGGTCTCACCACAAAGATGTATGAACTTCCCAATTCACATGCTAACCCAGGAGTGCCAAAAGAAGACAAGGCATTAAGCTGATTCGTAATACTAGTGGCATACATGGAGCTTTTCTGGTTATTGCTTTGGAGCATGCAATGGCCTGAGGGACACACAAAAAGAAATAGAGCATTATATATGCACTTGGAGTTGATGCTGGGAGGTTCTCCCTTTCAGATCTACCTTTGCTTGCGTGTCCTAGAATTGAACACTGAATCTTAGAAGAACAAACAGCAGAACTAAAAGCTGCTGACATACCAAAGCAAAAAAGAAGTGCTCAAGGTAGATATAATTTTTAAAACATCATGACGATTCTATTGTAGCATACATGTCATCTAGTTCGAACTCATCTTCATGACAGTCCATCTGCACAGTGAAGGAACAGGTACACTCTTCCACTCCAGCAAGCTGACAATCACACGTATGAACCAGGTAGTAAGTATCCAACACAGACACCTGATCTGGCTGGTTCAATGCTAGCTGGGATTAGTTTTACAAGACAAGGAAGCTAGGCAACACCAATACATAATTTTAAGTACCCTCATCAACATACAGAACCCATGACTGGGAGAAAATCATGATGTTTAAGTCAGGTACAGTAAAACATAAATAAGTTGTTGGTAACTTGCATCAGTTATAGGCACTAAACCAGTGTTTTCAACCAGTGGGTTGCAACCCGATTGGGTCCTGGTGCTAAAGAGTTTAGGAACCACTGCACTAAACAGTTCATCTAATTAAGAGTTTGGCTCATTACCTCTAGTCCTGATCCTGAAACACATCCCAATATACAATGGTTTTGCAATCAGAAAACATAAACAATGTGTAATAACAAATGCTGTTACCGCTTTTGAGACCTTCCACCGATATCTAACTATTTAATACCACTGCAGCAAATCTGAGGACCTCGTTCCACTTTTCTACTAAAGTCCATTTATCACAACTGGCTAGGAGAGTTCAAACTGTGTCAACTATAGCTCGGTGGAGGACTGTAACTGGAAAGTGGACAAGAAAAAGGAGCTCACCTCACACATACACACCACATTCAACTTGTGTTCTCCAAGTCAACCTACAGTTTATTCCTTGCTTAAAAAGATAACATTACTACTTTGTGCTCCTTGGGAATTCAGATAAAACACAAGTGATCACTACAATTGTGAACAGACTTTTATCTGAATATTTATTTGAATGTGAGTAGCTCAAGTTACATTATATATCCATGATATAAGCCTGAATTCCAAGGGCTTTGTCTTATTGATGTACATCTAAGATTAAGTGCCAGAGACATTTGAATTTAAATCCTAATTCAGAAGATAAAGTTTTAATCATTCACTCCAAGAAGACAAAAGCTTTGAAAGCTAGTAAAACTACATTCATTGCACATCTGGCACATAACAGAGTTATGACTTTGACAGAGTGCTGCCGTGCACAAAATGTGGTTCACCTCTATAAAAGCTACTTTTTGTTTTTAAAAAGAGCTAAGTAGGAAAATCAAACATATGATCCATTATAAACAAGTGTTTTATAGATAAACCCAGTTTCACTCTGCTCCGTTAAAATCCAAACAAGTGCATTGATAAGAGGAAGGAGTTGCAATGAGGCAAGTGACAGCAGATATTAGATGGGTTGAATACGTCGATGATCAAAATAAGTAACTTGTACCTTCCTAGCCTTCCTCGCTCAGGTGATTTTGTTGACTAGGCTGTAAAAAGAATCCGCATGTTATAGTGTTGTTGGTGGGGTGTTTGTGTGCTCAATAGCTATAGTCCCCTGAACAACCCCAAAACAAATCTTTTTAAAGTGATAATCAGAGTCTTCCAGATCTCCTGCAAACATCTGCCATACCTGCAAATGCTGCCCTGGAAACTTCTTCAAGGCCTCCACTATACCTTCATGGTGTCCCTGAGCAAGTAACCTTCCCTTTTCCAGTGCCCTGGATCAGAAGTGACATCAAGGTTTAGCCAATTTGGGCACTGTACCCAACCAAGCTGACTCCTGAATCATCCCAATACCAATGGCAGTGATGACATGAATCCACAGAAGCACATGCCGCTATTGTACCTAGCACCACTTCTATGGAAGTGTCTCCAAGCCCCTATGTCATGCAGATAGCTACCATTGGATGGCAGAAGGAACCACCACCAGTAAGCTTGGAGGGGATAAGGAGATCCAACACAAGAGTTTTGTTTCAGATCCTCCAGCAACCTGGCTCCAGAATGTCTGTTGTGGCAGCAAACCATAAGAACATAAGAAAAGCCCCACTGGATCAGGCCATAGGCCCATCTAGTCCAGCTTCCTGTATCTCACAGCGGCCCACCAAATGCCCCAGGGAGCACACCAGATAACAAGAGACCTCATCCTGGTGCCCTCCCTTGCATCTGGCATTCTGACATAACCCATTTCTAAAATCAGGAGGTTGCGCATACACATCATGGCTTGTACCCCGTAATGGATTTTTCCTCCAGAAACTTGTCCAATCCCCTTTTAAAGGCGTCTAGGCTAGACGCCAGCACCACATCCTGTGGCAAGGAGTTCCACAGACCAACCACACGCTGAGTAAAGAAATATTTTCTTTTGTCTGTCCTAACCCGCCCAACACTCAATTTTAGTGGATGTCCCCTGGTTCTGGTATTATGTGAGAGTGTAAAGAGCATCTCCCTATCCACTCTGTCCATCCCCTGCATAATTTTGTATGTCTCAATCATGTCCCCCCTCAGGCGTCTCTTTTCTAGGCTGAAGAGGCCCAAACGCCGTAGCCTTTCCTCATAAGGAAGGTGCCCCAGCCCCGTAATCATCTTAGTCGCTTTCTTTTGCACCTTTTCCATTTCCACTATGTCTTTTTTGAGATGTGGCGACCAGAACTGGACACAATACTCCAGGTGTGACCTTACCATAGATTTGTACAACGGCATTATAATATTAGCTGTTTTGTTCTCAATACCCTTCCTAATGATCCCAAGCATAGAATTGGCCTTGTTGCTCCAATACACCAAAATTGTCCCAGTCCAATTAAAATCTCTTCTGCAGACATGATGCATTTGTGCACTGTGACCAAAGCTGTAGTAGAATACAATGTGACAAAAAAAAAAATTCAAGTACTGTACGTTCGAAATGAAAATGTATTAGAAATGCAGGTTGAGAATGTATTATAGAACTTTCTCAGCACATGATGTGGCACAAAAAGATATGAAGCATTATTTGCCTGCCTGGCACAGAATCCTAACCACTGCCTCTAACTGTTTTGAAGCAAATCACTGCTGACTAAGCAAATAGTTACTGACAAGCAATCCACATAACCTAATGCTCAGCTCAGGGGGATGAAAACAGAAAGGACATGGGAATACATTCTCTCCAAGTGTGTAGAAAATCTACCATTCATTTGTCTGCACAACAGCTTGTCAAAAGCTAGCCAGAAGCTAAGATATCTCATGGCAACTGTAGCGGCTAAGGTGCAAGAAGGCTGGGGCAATGGAGAGAAACTGGTTTTTCTGGATAAAAGAGTCTTGGATGCACAAGAAAAGTCTGGAGCTGTGCTATTTAGCTGGCCCTTTATTTAGCTGGCAATCAGTGAAACACTTGCAATAATGGTGTTGTAAGCTTCATATGGCTAGTATTGGCCAAGAGCCAGGCTTCCATATTTATTTAACAAATTTTTTTCACCCTGCCTTTACCCTACTACCATCAGCACCCTAGGAGGCTTACATACAACCAATTGCTCTAAAACTATTATAAAATAATAGCAGTGCAACAATAAAAGAGTAAAAAGCCAGAGGCAGCAGCACAAAAGCCATAAACGCATCAACAGTAGATAAAAATTTAAAATTGAAGAGCCTTAAAATGTGGCTGCTCAGAATCAAAGCAGCAATATCCAAGATCAGCTGTAGTTTTAATTTCTGAACTGTTCTCAGGAGTGGCCTGTTCAGATGTGTTCAGGCAGAGGTGTAATGTACTGTCCCAACACCTGGGGCAGTGATGTCACAACACACATGACACTGAGCCACATGACATCACTTCCGGGTTCTCCTGGAGGAGGGGCACTTGCTTCAGCGTCTTTGCGCCCCCTGTTCCTTCTCCTGTGGAGGCTCCACAGGAGAAGAAATAGGGGCACAAAGCCTCCAGCACCACCTCCATAGCTAGAGCAGAGCCAGAGGGACAGTCATGTGCCCCCACTTGGCATAGCAGCAGGGTAAGTAACGCTCAGGCTCCACCCTGGTTGCACCTTTGCATTCAGGACCACCACAGCTTCCGTCTAGGAATCCAGGGGGGAAAAGCCCAGATCACAAGAAAAGTGTTGTTCCAGCCGTTCCATCTCATAGCTGCTTTGGTAGTGTAAGAACTGTGAAAATAGGTAGGAGGTGTGCAATCATATGGGAAAAAGATCAACCATGTTAACAGCACTAGCCTCCATGTTCAGGGTATAATAATTACAAGGTGCTTTCCGCGATACCAGGGTACTGTCTTGAACTACAAGCAAGGGACAAGTATGTTGGTCGCACAGCCTAAGAACAAGACTGACTTCCTGGTTGAGAGCACTTGGAAGTCATTTATAGCAAAGGTAGCTAATCTTTTGATTGCAGGGTGCCAGTATTTTTAACAGCATTATGGAGGAGATAATTTTGGCTGATATGCTTCTCAAGCCCCTGCAGCATTACAAAATGAACTCACAAGCTGAACCTTCCAAAATTCTCTTCTGGACTATGATTAAAGATACAGATTGTACATCCCTAATTATAGATGGATTTTGTTGATGGGTGAAGCAACTAGGGTTGCTTACCTTCAGAACCAACAAAACATCCAAAGATAGGACCCTTAGGGCAGCAATTCAAAACAGACACAGCAGCGTAATGTTTGAGAACTGAGTGCCACTTACTACTGCCTTAGGCTGTAACCCTAGATAGCAGCAATACTTTCCATAATGCTGCTTCATTTATCACCCATTTTTTGCTGTGCTCTTGTCCCAGCACAGCATTTCTCAACATTTGTCCTCCCACAGGACCATTTCATGGGGTCCACCTATGTGGAGTACCTTGCAATGACCATCGCCAATCACTCCTGGATTGGAAGACCAGAAGCAATCCAACTCACACCAGAAAGAGGCTCAGAGTGAACAGGAGGGCTTTTTCGTGCGTGCAAAAGCACACACTGGAGCTCTGCCTGCTGAACCAAGCCCCCTACTGCTGCTTGTTGCATTGTAAGGTCTGGGAGTCCACACCACCAGACACCACCTCAAGTACCACTGATTGAGAAACACTGTCCTAGAATATTCTAGCCCAGTGTTTCTCAAACTCTGGGTCAGGACACACCAGGTGGGTCACAAGCCAATTTCAGGTGGGTCCCCATTCATTTCCATATTCTATTTTTAATCTATTAGACTTGATGCTACACTGGTACATGACTGCATTTGGGGAAATGTTACAGAGCTGTACTTTTAACAAGCTATTATGTATAACCTTTTAGCAATGATAGTAAATGGAACTTACTCCTGGGTAAGTGTGGGTAGGATTGCAGCCTAGGATTGTTAAAAATTTTCCTGCTTGATAATGTAACTTCTGGTCATGCCATCACTTCCGGTGGGTCCTGAAAGATTCTCATTCTAAAAAAGTGGGTCCTGGTGCTAAACGTATGAGAACCACTGTTCTAGCCAATTGAAGCAGTGCATACTCGGAGGCACAGAGCAAATCAGCATCACTTTCCTAACTTATACAATGTCTCCTACATTTTTTTTCCATCAGCCAAACTGGCCATGGACAGAACCATTGCGTATGCTCCCTACGCTATTTCTGAACGTTCCATGGAATTCCTCAAATTTCATGGATGATGGAAAGTTCAGGAATCATGAACTGATGGCACTTACAAATCACTTTGTCGACTCGTTCATCAAGATCATCTGTCAGAGAATACCAAGTATGTTGTAGGGAACATACACAATCATTCTATATGCAACTGTGACTAAGAAACTAGGCTATCACAAGTTTTGTGCAAGGTGGGTGTCCAAAAACCTCATGGGCATTCACAAAAAGCAGCAAATGTGGTCTGCATTGATGTTTTTGACAAGGGCATACAAAATTTTGGCACACGCTATGAAAAGTGCCTCAATTTGGGAGGCAATTACATCGAAGTGTTGTATAGGATGTACTTTTGTGCATAATATAATTGTTTTCCTTCATTCTTGTTTTTTTTTTTTTTTAAACAGACTATCTGACATTACTTTCTGAATAGCCCTTGTAAAAGGAAAATATTTCTAAAACTAATTCTCAGATTATTAATCTGGTGTAATCTAAGCACCAGAGCTGAATTATATATAGTGCAGAGAGTTCAATTAACTCAGACCAAGCTAGTTACATACAAATGTGCTGTCCAGATGTTACAGCAGGGCATCTACAGAAATATCCAATAACTGAATATTAGAACTTGCTAGAAAACTGGTTAAAAAATACAGGTCACTTGGTACAATGTGGTAAATCCAAAGATAAGAATTCCAACTTCCTGTTTATTAGTTGCATTTGTATTATACTCTTCCCCCAAGAAAATGAGGTTGGAATTTTTAAAACTACCATCCACCCCAAAGAGACTTGGATTGTGTCAAGGTTGAGCACTGGTCAAGGGCCCATAGACATCAAAAGCCTATATCAGGGGTTTCCAAACCCCGGCCCGGGGGCCAGATGTGGCCAGCCTCTGTTCGGCACATGGCCAGCCTATGACCCCCTGAGAGCCTCTGGCCCAGTTGATCAAACACAACCGGAGTTGTGCTTGTGGGGTGGGGGAATGGGGGTCCATTTAAGTGTGTGCTTTATTTCTTGGGCTGTGTTGGTGCTTGGTGAAATCCTGGGCATTTGAGCCCATTCATTTATTCATTCATCTAAATTCCATCTCTAATGTATTTATTTAAATTTTATTATTTAAATTTTTTTTTACGACCCTCAGCACTGTACCAGATATTTGATGCGGTCCTTTGGCCAAAGAGTTTAGAGACCCCTGGCCTATATGACTAGACCAACTCCTAAACTCTGAGCGATAATGCCACTAGCAGAGATAATGCCCCGTGTCCCATCAAAGAGCAGGTAGGGGTGCCATGGAGGCTCACCACAGGGTTTTGTCCCAGGGCCTCCAGCAAACTGGGACCAGCCCTGCTAAGAAAATACCCTAGACCACCCAGTGAGCATTAGAGCTAAATAAGGATTTGAAATTAAAATTCCAAAAGTCGGAATCAGCACTCAAGACACTCAACTAAGAGAGGTGGCATTAGAGCAGGGGTCTCCAAACCCCGGCCCGGAGACCAGATGCAGCCTATGACAAGCCTCTGTCCGGCCCGCGGCAAGCCTCTGGTCCCCTGCAAGCTTCTGGCCCGTTCAACCAAATGTGACCACAGCTGCGCTCCAGTTGCATCTAGAGGGTATTCTGAGGGCCGGGGTGGCCATGTGGCTCCCCTCAGAATGCCTTCTAAAGGCCTAAAACATCACTACCTGGTTTTCCTGAATAACCAGAAGTTACTTTTTGGGACGTCTGAAGGCCTTAGGCTTTCTAATGTATTTATTTACATTTTATAATTAAAATTTATTTATTTTTCTGGCCCTCGACACCATGCCAGATATTTGATGAGGCCCTCTGGCCTAAAAGTTTAGTGATCCCTGCATTAGAGTTTGGACAAGCAAGGTGCTGATTGAAGATTCACACTTCTCAGAGGACCCACCCTGTCAACTAATCCCTGAACCCACAATTGCAGTTACAGCATCCAAAGCAACATCAGAGGACATCATGGTACAAACCTTCAACAACTGGATGCCTGCACTGCTGCCACACAATGAGCCCTTACTTAGTCTTGGGCATAATGCTACAGCCAAACTTTCCAAACCAGATCTGACGTCAAAGGCAGCCCCATAGAGCATATTATAGTACTCCAAACTGGAGGTGCATTTTATTCCAAAAGAATCATCAACCAATCACACTACTTTAAAGACAGTCCTAAACAAGTGCTCCTCTGAAGCATTCTGAATTAAAGCAAAGCAGCTTTGGATGAATGACTGCTAAGTGTGGCTTTGCTCTTGTTTACTTTGTCTCCAACTATCTGGACTTTTTCAATTATATATGTAAGAAAGCTTCCAAGCAATTGGGGGGGGGGGAGGAGAAGAGAGTGGAAAGAGAGAATGTGACTGACAACTCTGAACTCATGATAATTGAATAGAAGTTGCTAATTGATGTTCCTTTCCAGTCAGTGAGATTCTTAGGTGAGAGCTATTAAAAAAATACAGGTCTAGGAATGTTTCTCCTACCGTGTGCAAATTCTCCGTCAGAGTGAATGTTTTCAAGAGCATTTAGTGTGTTCTTTAAACCAAAATATTCTGCCCTATTCCATTGACTCTAAATTATCTGTTCTACCCCATCAAATGCTTCTTGTATGTGTCATGTGTCAAACATTTATGTTTGTTTGGACTCAAGACCAAGACACACAACCCAGTCCTACTCAAATCCCCACAAGGCAATGAAGTGACACCAGCATGGCCTGGGGGATTTTCAGGGTAAGGGAACATTTGTCCCCTTGCCCTAGGATAAGCCCCATCAGATGCTATCATTCAACTTGGACCTGCACCAGCAATGTTGCTGGTGCACGATCTCTGGCGTGCATACTCGTTGATCTGTCAAGGTGGATCAGGCCCGGGAAAGGGGTTGGGATTCAGTTTGGGCCACCACTGCCAAACCTTCCCCCATCTGGGGTTGTTACACTCTCTCTCCTCCACCACTGTAACTGCCCGCTCCACCCTGTTCAATCACTTCTCTGCCTCCCTCCAAGCCCCTGCATAGGCTTAGGTGTGGGCCACCACTACTGAACCTTCTCCCCTCCCAGACCCGATCCACTCTCTCTCCCCTGCCACCATCACTGCCCCATTCTTTCCACCTCCTCTGTTCAACCTTCTCCCCTTTCCATAGCTTCAGGGAATTAAAATCATGTAGAAACATCTGGATGCACAAACAACCTATTTGTATGGACAACATGTATCTCATATCCATTAAAGTTACCAGGGATTCCTTTGAATGTAGGATTGCCTGCAGCGCACTTGCATTCGGCTTATAAAGCTTCACAAAAGGACAAAAAGAAGAGATTCCAGCAACTAATATTACATCACAATTGGTGCTTGGATGCATTACACCATGCAGCTCAAGTTCCCTGCTTTCTTCCCAGTGGAGATGAGGGCTACTGGACAATTACTTAAGTAGAGATAACTGGCTTACTTCAGCTGAAGAACTCATTCCTGAGTCCTACAGCTTACGATATAAACTTTTTCTAAGGATTCCTGTAAGGTAAGTTCCAATCAGATTTGTAAATGTGCACATCAGGTTTTTCATGGTCATAGTCTACTTTCTGTACAGATACTTATAACACCATTTCACTCCGTTACTGAACATTTTAAATTATAACATTCCCTCTCACTTTCTGTGTGCCATACCTTCTCCTCCAATGCTAATATATGCAAACAATATTGTACAGAACTGTATATCACACCTATTGCTAAATGGAATAGCCTACCCTTTTTTGTCTGCGGGCTGTGGCACAAAGCAGCTGATTAAAAGAAAACAATAAATCACACACTAGTTACAATAGATCAATAGTTACAGAAAACAAAACTAAACAGACCACCACCATCACACCAGCTTGATGAAAACAACTAATAGCCCTAAACCTCACCCCAACACCCTGCAGAAGAACCAGGTCTATGCACCTGACAGAAGGCATGTACCATTTTTTTTTTTTTACTAATTCCCTCCTGTTGGTTCTTGCACAAAGGACAGGCAGCTGTAGGTGCATGTTTAAAAATGAAAAGCTGCTTTTCAAAATGGTGGGGAGGTTTGCTTAACCTTCTCACCTCTGGCCTCCCCAGTCACTACTCCCCCACTGAAGCTGGTAGTGAAACCTTTTTGACAGTTTCCTAAAGGCAGAAGGTCATTTTAAAAAGTGGGTTCAAAGGATGAAAAGTTTGGAAACCATTTTCATTCTGGTAGGTTTAGGTCCAATTTTATATTGCTAAGCATATTTTTACCCATTGTCTTTACAGGACCAGTCTAAGACCACCTGGTTCTAGGAAGTGCACCAAATGCTATCCTCCTCTTACCTAACTGCAAGGTAACTGCCCTTCTTCCTCTGCCCATTCCCTATACTTAAAAAGGAAGACACCTGGAGGAAAGGACAGACAATCCAGAGAACAGGAAAAACAGCAGCAGTGGAGGCTAATGCCCTTGTTGATGCTCCATTCGCAGCTGCCCACACAGATGGGCCAAACCTGGATCCTTTTTAGTGTGGTGGGTTTTGTTTTCTGAGTTGTATTGTTTTTTCACTTTGTTGCCAGCAGCCACGGGGATTTCAAAGCTTTGGACATGGAAAGGCAGGTTATAAATATGTTAATAAATAAACTGAAGGAAAGAGCTGTCTACGGATTCATTTATGCAGAGACGATCAGTTCAAAATTCATATCTTCTTTTTAACAAACTAAGCCACAGTCATACCGTTAACCAAACTGAGAACTTGGGCATTTAGGAAAAGGGTTTAAAACTTTTAATTAAGACAACGCAAGATAGGAGATTCCGCAGCCCGACAACAAGCAATGTTAAGAGCATGGGATTTGATACAGCAAAACACACTTAATGTGCAGTGAGAATCAATACCACCTTTTGTACACTTCTTTCTACCCTTAATTAAAGGGCATGTCAGCCAAAGTTTAAAAGCACATTAACTTTTTCACATCTGTAGCTATTTGTTGTTTTCCTGGGAACTGGTATGCTATTTTCAGGGAGAACTTGCTTGAAACTAACAAGATAAGAAAACAAAAAGAGCCCTCTTACAAACCTGGCCACTTGTATGCTATGAAAAACCTACCCCACATATACTGGTGAAAGATACACAAATAGGTTTCTGGCTGTACCTTTGTAACATGGCCAGAAAACTTGAGAAAATTAAAGACTCGCAGGTATCAAGTGTTTGTGTATAAACACAAGGGCATTTTGTGTACAACAAGTGTGTTAACATGAGAACCAGAGCAATGTTTGCATCTAGTCACAGGAGGCCCTGGGGCAAAGCCCTGCCCTGGTTTCCTACTTATGCAGAATGCACTGGTGCTATGCAACCTCCATGACAGGGCAGCATTGGTCCAGAGCTGGGCAGTGGCTACACTAGCCACCACCATCTTTCAAAAACAAAAAATGCACTGCACATTAGAGCACCACAGTCATGCAGCAATGAAAGACACTCACAATTTTGGTTGCAGCCCCCACCATGACTGGTGCCCTTTAGCAAGTGTGGTGAGCAAATGTTGCATGTGCTCCACGAAGACACCCTAAGTGCTCTATCAGGATCTATCCACCTAGACTTTAAAAAAAGATCTAGAATTAATTGTAGTTTTTAATTAATAATAACCAGAAAAAGACTCTCAAACATCTATTTCCCTATATTTACACATGCCTGCAAACTGCAGGAGCTGAGCTCTTTGCAGGATAATTGGCAGCTACAGTATCTGATCTTTGAGTAGCCTCAGGGCTTGAGGCAATTAGTTATCTGATCTTTCCATCACCCTTTGGTGATCTGCCAAAAATCGGGTTGGGACCCTCCAGTGGGTCCCAAACCATAGTTTGGGAACCACTGCCCTAAGAACCTCTACTGAGTGCAGCCAAGCCTTACATTTTTCTTTCCTGATTCGCAGCAAGACATTCAAGTGGGCTGGTGATAACATCAGCTTTGTGAGGAAAGCCTCTCAACAACTGTGGAACACTGAGCAATGGGATGAGTGCATTGCACTGTGGGGAAAAAAAATATGGCTGTAGACAGCACAGTCACCATGAAGCACTTTGGACCACTGTAGCCACTCAGGCTCTCAACTGAGCCAGATGCTGGACAGTGCTTCAAGATGGGCTTCCTGGACTGGACTTCCTGATGACCTTTGCACTCCCAAACAAGTGTGTAAGTTGGCCAAGCTGGAGTATAGTTTCAGACCTAACTCAAGAAGACTGCTTGTGCAAAATGCAAAGGTCTAAAAATGCAGCCACCACTGCTATAACTTCCCACCACTGCCATGCAAGACAGCCCTTGACAGAGCCAGGATCAGAACAAGGACAGCCAGCCAAAACTAAAGAGGATCCCAATTGGAGAGACTGTGACATGGGAAGTGCTTGTGTCCCATTTGTGTCTTCAAGTCTCTTTTCCAGACTTTTGTCTGCAATTTTTGAAACAATGTTAAAGAGCATAAGACAAATGGTCAGGATTTTTCCTGTAGTGTTCTAAGAACTTCTTTATTTCTGTAACTGTTAGAAATTAGGCACACTAACTTTTCTTCCCCCAGGAACATGACAGTCTCTCTCTAAAGACAACTGCTTCTTCAAGTGGTGCAGAATATAGAGCTATAGTAGGTAGGTCCTTTCATATGAGAACCTGCAGGCACTCTGTCTTGTCATAGCTGTGTCCAAGTGAGTTAGAAGGAATTGATCCTGGCCCATTCAGCAGCATACATCTTGGGTTACATTTGAAAGTTTCTTGTCCTTCCAAAACTGGGGAGGGGGGGGGAGACATGCAGCACATATTTTCACATGCAATGACTCAGGGACTGATTTATTTATGCACTCCACAAGGAAACCGTGTTGTAGTGCCCAGACAGTGGACTATAGCTATAGCTCAGGACTCAAGGAGAGGACTTGATCATTTGGGTCAACAAAGTTGTACTATGCAGGCCAACTATACAGCACGTCCCATAGAAGAACTGTAGCCTTACAAAGCAGACAGCAACTGGGATGGGAGGAGAGGCAGACATTTTTCCAACAGGAACAGTGGGGCAAGAAGGGAGAAAACTGCCTTTGTCACTATATCATTGGTCCTCCTATCCTTGGATTCAGAGGCACTGGAGTAATGTTGATGACAGCTTTTCCAAAAAAGCTGTTGCATTGCCCTTCCCAATGCTGGGAGACTGACAGCCTGGAGTGCTGCTGCTGTTGGATTAGATGTGCTCCATTATTCAAGGGTGAGAGATGGGTGCTCTGTACTTTTTCAAAGGCATTGTTTTACCTAATTTATACATTGCAGGCTGACATCATGAACATGAACAGGGGCAATGTCCTAGCTCAAGGATTTGTATGCAACTAGGGTGCAATAAACCAAATTTTAGTTAGGACAGACTATTCTATCCTGCACTGTTAGGATTAAGAAATCACTTAATTCAATTTAACAGGAACACCAAGAATCTTCACAATATCAAGTGATATACAGTAAAATGTTTTAAGTACAGTCTGATGACTGACTTGCTCTATCACAAAGAGCATTCCCCACATGCAAGAAAAACTGTTCCAATCTCTCAAAGGACACCCAACACACACACCTTGGCTGGTAGCACTTGCTTTCCTCAGACCCAGGAATGCAGCACCCATACAACACCTTTGTGTTGGTGGTACTTAGGCACCAAAAAAGTCATGGGATTGGCAGGTTCTTATGGGTGTCTAGACCAAAGAAAAAGAGACCAAGAACAAAGTCACCATTTTTATAGTGATTGGAGAGGCAGGAGACAGAACTAGGAAGGAATGAGTTAATGATGAACACCTGCCCCCATGGGGCAGTTTGACACATGGTTTGAGAGTGGTAGCTTTTCATTCAATCTATCACATTGGTGATCTTACTTGTCCTCCAAGGAGAGCAAAGAGGCATTTTAGAAACATGGTGACCAGATATCATAAGATCTGAACCCACATCCTGTGTCTTAGTTGCTATCTAGCACACAGGTGTTGCCACTTGCACATCTCTCTAACAACCAGACTGAGCCATTACATATGCATTCTGGAACACTTGGTATCTTTCCCTTAACCTGCTCAAGAAAGTAGTAACATTTCCATGACACAGCCTCATAAATTGCTGCTTGTCACAGACTTTCCAGTCACTTAGTTAAAATGTTGTCATATGAGACAAATGGCCTGATCGAGCCAATAGCTTGCCTGTGGCAATGTTCAACAGATGCTTCAGAGCATAAGCCATGCACATATTCCTACAACACATCCAGCAGCATAACTGCTTCCTAAACTTCCAGTTTACCCTGAACATGTTGCAACCCAAACAAAATGAGGAGAGATACCTTTTGTGGCTTTTGATCATTACTACTGCATTTACAAAATAAACTACAGACATATATATAGTATATTCACTGATGTGATGTACATGTTTAATCATCCTGAGGACCATTCCAGAGGCTAGTTTGCTCAAGCAATAAACGTGCAGCTGTTACACAGTTGTTGTAGGGGATCCAAACAGCTAGTCTGCCTGCTTTGTGGGAAAGTTACATTTAATGAGCCCAGCACTCAAGCTGCAATATTGCGTTGCTGAGAAAATACAGTGTCCTAACCATCCAGCCCACCTTGTACATGAGTGCTGACTGCATGAGTCACAAGCACCTACTGGATAGTGCCTGTAACATCTCTGTGAACAGTAGCCCAAATTCCCCCTCTTCTCCCACTTTGGAACATTTTCAAGTATTTTCTTCTGCTTCAAAATAAACTCCTCTGCACATGGTACAGAATCCTAGCATGGAGTACTTATGCAATCCTTGGAAAGGAAAAAAAAACCTGATAAGATGCCGAAGATATCCCATCATCCTGTAGCAGTGTCCCACCATTACATTAGCACACATGCAGGCGTTTTTAAGACTAGTGGAATTGGCCTTAGCCACCTGCCGCAAGCTCTCTCAAGAATCACCAAGGGATGAAATATTATGTCTTTTTTGACAGTGGACCTTAGCCACTGCTAGGGGAGTGGTGAGAAGTCATTACCTGGTAAGATCCTCACATATGCTCAGTGGAGTAGGGACACAACATATTGAAAGTAAGCATCACTGAACACAGCAGTGCACAAGGCTGCGAGCCCAATATGCAGGTCAACTCAGAAGTAAGTCCCATTATAGTCAGTGGGGTTGACTGCCTAGTACAGATAGGATTGCAGCCTGAGCTGCAGTTGTCTCACTATCCTAAGCCGGATTCCTTTTTTTTACAATTATAATTTTATTATTATTTCTTCTATTTATTTTTAAAGTTGCTTTCTATTCAATGTACAGATATCTGGACTTCTAGTCCAGTCCATGCTTCCCATATACACCTTGACAACTACAGCATTTATGTCCAAAGGAAACCATATAAACCCAAATTTACTTCCAGCTCATGTACCCAGCAAACTATTAAAACATTTCTAAGCTGCTTTTCTGAAAAGTAGTTTACAACAATACCATTTATCAAGTCAAGACTTTCCTGAAGTAGTGAAGACATCAATACCAGCTAAACAGAAAAACCCCAACATTTAAATCATTACCAATTCAAGTATTTTTCATGGAAAGGACTTATTTGAAAAGCTTCTTTTTTATTTTCCACAAAGGTCTTTCTTTCTTTCTTTTTTTAAAGGGAGAGGCTGAAGGGTATGTATGCTCAAGCAAAGAGTACATTACGTAATTTCAATTTCAGTAAAAGGTGCAAAAGCTACATTTGATGTATTTACAGTTACTGTACTGAAAGGCAGAGCTACTACTTTTAATTATATGAACAAAAAATTCATTTTGACTTTTCTGCAAAATGTGCTTTATTGTGGTCCACCTGTGACCTAGTTAAAACTGATGCCATAAAATTTTTTCCCCACTTTGCATGAGTCTTGCAAGGAAATGGCCTGGGTTAAATTCTCTCTTGGCATCCCTCCAAGACCTTGGGGGGGGGGTGCTCCACAGCACCTAGGGATCATTTGATGCTGTGCTCTCAGCTGGTTACTAGACATGATCTCTTTTGCTGGGACCAAGCGATTGTAGCCGTCCAAATGGATGCTGCAGAAGGTTCCCTTGTTCTAAGCCTGGGGTGGCCAAGAAAGTTCTGCTGAAAGCCTGTCTGGCTCTGTGTGCCGAGAGTCACTCATGGATTACAAATTTTCTGTTAACTTCCTAGAAAGTGCAGGGAAAGAAAGTAGGGGGCAGAGATGGGGGGGAGAGTGGTGGTGACACTGCCATTCAGTTTGGGGCACAGCAGGCAGCCTGACTCACAGACCTGTTTTACAGAAACAGCATCTTTGTATCCTTTGTGCTTTGCTAACCCAGAACTGGATTCCTTTGAAGTGAGCCTTCTGCCTTCTCTTCCCACCCATCATCCCTGCCTTCTTCTCCAAAGCGTGAACAGAGCACTGTGATGTTCTCTCTTTACATCTGTGGGTCACATGACAAGGTCAACAGGCAGGCACTGCCCCAGTGCTACTCTGAAGAAGCTGGTGCGGAGACAAGAACACACCCAGGGTGAAATGCGGGGGGCGGGGGGGGGGCGGCGAAGATGAGAAAGAAATCAAGTCCATTTAACTAAATGAGCCCGTTTCCAAGGGCAGCAGGGCCATCACACCCTTCCTCAGCCTGAGCCAGCTTCTTCTCCCCACAGGTGCGGGGAATCAGTGGCACCGCTGCCCAGCACCAGCAAACCAAGTTCAAGCAGAGCTCAGGACATGCCAAGCAGACCCCCTCCCCGGTTCCTGAAAGGCTTTGGCTGCCTTACTCCAGGCGTCTGTTCCCCCCTCCTCACTCACCATGCCCCATCCCTTTCCTTCAGTCCCAACTGCTAGCTAGGGTTCGGCTGCAGATGGCCCTGGGGGTAAGTACTATTGAGCTCAGTGGGGCTTACTTCCGAGGAGGCCTTCCCTGCAAGCCCCACGCCCCTGTGGCCAGGGAGTAAGCCCCACTGGATCTAACGGGACTTGCCTCCGAGTAAACACTCAGGAGCGCGCTCTCTGTTCGGAGACCGTAAGCCTACACTGCGTCCCATACAGGGAAAGCAGGCGGGGAGGTGGACACTAAGAGGGCGGGAGGGAGAGAAGTACTGACCGGCTGTGGGCACATCGGGGACGAGCTTGAGGGGCCCGATCTGTCGGATCTGAAACGCCGTCCTCACTTCGTGGCAGCTGGGATTCTTGAGCCCGGAGACCCCGCTGCTGCAGAGTCCGGCCGCCACCGCCAGCAGCAGCAGCAGCCCGAAGCGCCGCCGGCACAAGAGGACCCCAGGGCTCCTGTCACCGGCCATGTCCACATTCCCCACCAGGGTCCGAGATAAGCCGGAGGGGCGCCCCAGAAAGTCAATCAGGACACCCGCGAGTGGCGGGGGGGGAGGAGTGGGGGGCTGAACTGGGTGGCACTGATCGCGCTGGGAGAGAACTTGCGCTGGGCAAACTTGCGAGTTGCACGGGCGGGGGGTGGGGCGCTCCGGAGACCTGCGCTGCGGCTGCAGGAGCGCCCGAACGTTCGGAGCGCCCACGTTCCAAGCTCAGAACGTTGCAACCTTCAAGCGCCCCCAGGCCGTTCCAGCGTTCGAAGCGGGAGGCTGCGGGACTGGGAGCTGGCGCTCGTCAGCTGGGCAAGCTCGGCGCGTCGACAGTGTGCCTCTCCCTTCCCTCCTCCTCTCCTAAACTGCGCTCCCTCCAATAAACGCGGGAGGTGGTGGTGGTGGTCCTGCCGCCCAGCCCTCCTTGCACAGCAGGCTCTGTGTGAGGGGAGCAGGCGATCTGCTCATTGGCTTCTGCTATAATTAGACCTTAAAAAAATCTTGAAGGAATCTCCTTTAAAGCCGCACTGACACTGCATCTGTGCGCGCGGGCCAAGGAGGCTACACTGGAGCAAGCGGCGCTGGGACTTCCCAAGGACTGGGGGGACCCCCCTCCCCCCGCTGTGCGGCTTGTCGGACACCTTGGCCGCGCAAGGAGGGTCCTCAGCCAATGAACGCGAGCGCCAGCTCGAGGCAGGCTGGTGGCCAAAGGAGTCGGGGGTTTGAGACTGTAGGATTTGAAATTCCCGAGGGGGGTGGAGGTTGCCAACTTTTCCCCCCAGCAGCCATCCTGCTTCTGTGACTTTAAGAGCGGATCGAACGGTGCAGGGGGTGCTCATCACGTCTAGCTCCGTGCACTGAAACGCTTCGTGGGCCAGGCAGTTAAAGGCACAGAAGCAAGAGTCATTAACCATTCCTGCCCAACGTTGCGTAAACACAACAGGGACTTAACGTGTACACCTGTGAGCCAGGCAAAAACGGGTTAAAAATCTGAGTTCAGACTGAATGGCTCTGATATCCCCAAGTGAGTTTTGACACTACTTGTATACAGTTGCACCTCTGAAATGAATAATTTTAAAAGACATGTAGATGTGAAATATACTTCTATGAATACGTGTGGCACGTGTATATAAATATGCAGGCACAGACCCACAAGGCCTTCTGTAACCAACTAAACTTGCAATTTTGTGCATGTCAACCTAGAAGTAAATCCCACTTAATTCAATGGGACTTTCTTCAAGATATAGGATTGCAACCGAACATGGCTACCCTCCAGAAACTGGTTCTCCTGCTAGGAAGAAACAGTGATGAGGAAATGTGTGCCAGTTGTACAGCTGTTAAGGCATGGGAGCCCTGCCAGAACAAGAATATGACAACTCTAATGCACACTCATCATATTAACTGCTTAGTCTGGGCCAGGGCTCAGCTCCGATGACACTTTTCCATGACAGAACTCACTGGCAATATCTGAAGTGCTTTTGTTTTAATATCAGTATCATGCCAGAAGAGAGCACTAGGCACTGTAAATGGCATAGAAATGTATTAAGAATATATATAATATATACAGATAACAGTTTTGCTGATAAGCAGTTAACAGGTCTACATGTATCTTTTGTTCACCAGGACACAGAAAACTCTGTAGTACCTTTGTCCGGGGACTTCAATATCAAATGCGTTCTAGGACTCCAGATGCAGGCCTAACCAACTTTCCAGCACTGGCCTAGCTGTGCCAGTGGGGCATGTTCTGCATCCTGCTGTTGTGGGGCACTCACAGAGGCCTCCTCAGGTTAAGGCAGGAGTGCCCAAACCCCAGCCCTGGGGCCACTTGCAGCCCTCGAGGACTCCTAATCTGGCCCTCAGGGAGCCCCCAGTCTCCAATGAGTCTCTGGCCCTCCGGAGACTTGCTAGAGCCTGTGCTGGCCTGATGCAACTGCTCTCAGTGTGATGGCCAACTGTTCAACTTCTCGCGTGAGCTGTGGGATAAAGGCTCCCTCCACTGCTTGCTGTTTCACATCTGTGATGAAGCAGCAGCAGCAAAGGAAAGGCTGGCCTTGCTTTGTGCAAGGCTTTTTATAGGCCTTGAGCTATTGAAAGACCTTCATTCATTCATATAATTTCCATCTCTAATATATTCATTTATGTAAATTTATTCAAATTTGAAATGGAAATCAATTCTTTTTTCCCCTGGTCCCCGACACAGTGTCAGAGAGATGATGTGGCCCTCCTGCCAAAATGTTTGGACACCCGTGAGCTAAGGGAATGTTTGTTCCCTTTCCCCAGGGTTGCATTGCCCTTACCTTGGTGCTGGAAAATTGGTTAGGATTGCACCCGCCAACATCTACAGGACTTGACCGCTATTGCTTGAAATGAAGAAAACCAGGTATTTGGATGAAGTCACACACCTGGAGGGAAAGCAGAGACAAGAAGCAGAAACCAGGATTAGATTAAAGCAGGTTCACTCTTATTGATGTGACCAGTGCACATAGAGAAGTTGGTGTAGCATAGTGGTTAAGAGATTGAGCTGCTCAATCAGGGTTTTGCTCATCAGGGTTTTGCTGATTTGAAACTTGCTTCTGGATTTCCACTCACTAAGGCTGTGATCCTGTCCACGCTCACCTGGGAGTAAGCCTTACTTACTATAAAAGGACTTAATTCTGAAAAGATATGCATGGGTTTGGGCCGTCAGCAATCTTTGGTACTATTTAACTCCCCAGTTGCAATATGGGGATTCTTACTGCAAATGCTCTGGGAAGTATATATTGACATGTGCTCCAAGACACACTGCTTGACTGTTGGTCATGACTGACCCACTTCCCAGACTGCTACCACAAAATGAGGAGCAAAATATAGGGATTCAATGAAACATATACTGAACCAAAATACCAATTTTGTTGAAGAGATTAGGTCCAATCATGAAAAAAAGTAATCAAATGTACAGCTGTCTTTAAAATATCCTACAGTGCCCCTGAGTTTGCTGTGGCACCCTTGCATGCTGCAGCACACAGTCTGGGAATTGCAGGTATAGCATATACACTATATCTGCTGAGCAGGCTTCTGAGGTCACTGAGGAGTTGGGGACTTCAAGGGTAGGGAAAGAGAGATCCCAGAAAAGCTCCACTGAAGGGATGTAATGCATGTTGTCTCCAGGCAACAGAGACTTCCAGTTTCCCCCAACGCACTGCTCACAATCTCTGCTGTCCTTGGCCCACTCACTGCTCTCATGAACACCAGGAGAGCACCAGAGACAATAAATCAGTTTCACATCTGGTCTGAGATGTGGCTCGATGGATCATTTAGTGCTCTATGGCAGCTACCTTTACTTGTAGCATGGGGATTCTCAATATGACCACATGCAAGCCATTTCTCCCATCAAATGAGTTGTAATATAATTAGAAGGCTTTTTTATATGAGCAGGATAGTGCTGAGAATCATACTTGTCACTTGAGCAAGGCTTCATTTTTTGATGCCTGAGGCACCAAATCCAAATAGCATCCCATTTCCACTACCTGTAATTGTATATACTCTTGATAATCCCCATTCCATTTTAATTGGGTTGTGCAGGAGAACATCCATTGCCCTGTGGATGAGATCTGCAAGCCTGGCACTTAACACCCATGGCAGCTACCTCACCTTGGCTCATGGTAAGGATGCATCTGCACTTTAAACATCTTGAGCTTTTCAAAACACATAGCCCAATAAACCTTTTGGCAAACTATCAACAGTGCAGAATGGTTACATCTTTAAAAAAATACACATGCATCCATTGTTTCAGATAAATAACTACCACCTGTAGCAAAGGACTCACCAGTAGTATTGGTTCCTTTTGGCCACGTAAACCTTGTAGTGCATTCGTTTATTGCCCCCACCCAGTGAAACATCATAATTCAGTCCTGATGTCCATGGAACCTATTTCCTTACCAGTGGCACTGTGAAGTTATCTTAAAGCCCTAGTTCTACAATGCAACCTTATGCTAAAAGGTAAAATTGGTGCACCACACAAGCATGTTATTGTGTGATCTCTATTTATAGTAATTAAATAGCTATGAATTGAAAATATCAGCATCATTTCTAAGGGCCCAATCCTAACCAACTTTCCAGCACCAATGCAACCACAAGGCAGCCCATAGGTAAGGGAACAAATGTTCCTTTTCCTTGAAGAGGACTCCATGACTCCCCCCCCCCCCACAGGATGAAGTGCATGCCCCATTGGCATGACTGCACTGGTGCTGGAGAGTTAGAAAGGTTTGGACCCTGAGAGACTGTGGCTGCAATACTATGCAAACTTAACTGGGAAAAAGCTCCACTGAACTCAAAGGGAATTATTTCTGAGGCTTGTAGTGTGAGCTATGAATCCCTAGCTGAATCTCACCTCTGCCATGAGCTCACCAAGGCTGCAATCTTATGTCTGCATCAGTAGTTCTCACACATTTAGCACCAGGACTCACTTTTTAAAATGAGAATCTTTCAGGACCCACTGGAAGTGATGTCATGACTGGAAGAGACATCATCAGGCAGGAAAATTTTTAACAATCCTAGGCTACAATCCTACCCACACTTATGCAGGAGTAAGTCCCATTTACTATCATTGTTAAAAGCATATCCACAGTAACCTGCTCAAAGTACAGCCCAAATGCAGTCACGTACCATGGTAGCATCAAGTCTAATATATTAAAAATACAATATTGAAATAAATGGGGACCCACCTGAAATTGGCTCACGACCCACCTAGCGGGTCCCAACCCACAGTTTGAGAAACACTGGTCTACGTACATTTAAGTAACCCTCACTAATGTCCATAGAATTTATTTCTGAGTAAATATGTACAGGACTGTGCAGTCCTTGGGCAAACCACTCCCTCTCAGACTCAGCTGCAGTATGAGGGATGATGCTTACTGTCCTTAAAGGATTGCTGTAAAGATTAATCATAAACAATATTTAAAAGCATGATGAATATTCGTGAAGCATTGTAAACACCTGCTATACAAATGCTAAGTATTATTAGCGCCACCAGGAGAATATCAACTGGGTGGCCCACAAAATCTCTATGCATGAGATGGTGTGGATTTGGGATTGAAGCCATTTGAGCCTACATGGGATCATGGATCTGCAGTAGGTGGGGAGGCAGGGGGTTTCGCATGGGTTGTGAACGCTTGAGCGCCTCCCATGGTGGCGGCACTGTTCAAAGGATTCCGGTGGGGAGGCACTGCCCCACCTGACTTCCCAACCACCGCACATCCTTAATAGGGATGTTGTGGCCACCCTGTGCAGTGGTGACATAATCTGGAGTTTGAGGAAGTCTTTGAGTGAGCTGGCTTTACATTCTTAACATGTTAAAATAAACCGGTTTCATCATCATCATCATCATCATCTATTATACATTTCTAGTCCTCAATATTCAAATTTGCCAACAATATTTTAAAACACAGTCTTAAAAATATAGACAAACAGGGATAGTGCTTCATCCATGTGGAAGGTGGAAACAATTCAATGCACTGAACCAGTATATATGAAATAGGCAAACACTGGCTAAAAACCAGGATGATATAGTGGTTTGGGAGTTGGCCTTAGTAAATACTTAGGTACATTTAGATGCAACCCAGGTTTTGTGTCCACATTCATGTCAACCTGTACAGTAGTTCTCTGTTCAAAATCTGAAGTTGCACAGAGGTTATGGGCCCTGAATTATAGGAAGCCAGAGAGGGTAGTGAACCCGAAAAGCATTTCAGAGGAGATTGAAATCTATCATTTTGTTGAAGAGATTATCCTATTTTAGGGGATAATCTTCCAATAAGATTGGAAAATCTTCCAATAAGCATGAGACAAATACCTTGCACACCTCTCCCATGCTTATTTTCTTATAAATCTGTCCCCTATGTCCTTACATGTGTCTTAGTTCCTGGGCAGTGCCGATTTATTTTAAAGGGGACACAGCTCCGCATTCAAATGGAACTTCAGGAAGATGGGCATGGACACCATGCCCAATGTTGAATTTCATTCAGCAGCTGCCCCTAATCAATTGTGCATGTCAAAATGGGAGAAGTTTGTGTGAATGATATCAGAACAGACTTGATGTAATCCAGACTTTCCGGGTTTTGTGGGAAAACAGAAGGCTTTAGAATGATACTGTAAACATGAAATGGATGGGAAGGTGTGCCTGACAGAGTCCATGTTTCTTAAAGCAATAAGCAAATGCCAATCTGAGAATGAGGGTGTCTGCTGTTTTCATGTAAAACAGGCAATCTGAGCATATGCACAAAAGGTCTTCAATGGGCCAGTAAGGAGCTTCCGCAGAATATACCTTTCCTCAAGCACAATGGCAGTCTAAGGTGTTTATTCTCAGCAGGCTTCAGAAAAGGGGTACCCCTGAGTAGGAGTGGAGAGAAAGAAAAGAGGTTTGGGGGAAAAGGACAAAAACAGCAGGAAACATAGCAATTTGCAGCATAAAGAGTATTTTGCAGTGTTGAAAATGCTTTAATTTCTGAAGAAGCTAAACCCACAAAGTACAACAGAGGCTTCCCCCTCACTTTACAGAATTTTCCATACCTGTGATCATTAAAAACCCTGGCTTTCATCAGTCATTAGATCTGAATTTGGGGGGGGGGGGGAAGAATTCAAGATTCAGTGTGTTCCTGCTGTAGCCAAAGAATATAAAGGGCCCACCTGTAGCCAATTTTATCTTTGAATATTCCCATAACTAGTAATGAATGGCACAGTAATTTCAAACTGTAGTCAAACTCTCTGCATCAAATTTTAGAGGTTAGTAATGGAAAATATTCAAGGTATTCTAGGTATGAGCTTTTTACTTAAGGTTTAGCTTTTTCTTACTTATTTCAGTCAAATAAAATACAGTCAAAGGAAGAGAAGAACGTGTTTTCATTCTGAGCCTTTATGAAAAATGTATTAAGGGATCATGCTTGCCTTCAGAACACCACATATTAAATATTTTCTGCTTCAGCAGCAGGTAGATGCTACTGACACGTCCACTAATTTAGCAGTGTCAAACTGCAATGTTGTTCCAGGGTATCAAATTCAACTCAGTTGGCAGGCCAGATACTCCACCTATGAGACAATCAAGTAACCCTGTCCATAATTTTTCATACACATACAAAAGAGAAAAATTATGGCCTGGAAATCTGCATTTGAAAAATTCTCAAGTTCAACTGCTGTTACTCATGTATCTTACAGCCCAATTCAATCTGCTTCCCTCCACTGGTGGAATGCGCATTCTGTCAATCGAAGCACCAGGGTCTAGGCAGAAACGCGTGTGGCCTCTGGGAACCAAGTGCCTCTGGGAACTAAGTGCCAGGTAAGGCACAAGAGTTTAGCATCTGGGCAAGGAGAAGGCAAGGAGACCTCTGAGTTTTGGAGAAGGAGAGGAGGAGGAGCAGGAGGAGGAGGTAAGTGTACTCATTCTAACGCTTTGTCTTTCTAACTCCCTGTCTTCTAACCTTAATCTTACCTTTAAAGCAACCTTAAATCAAAATTGAAAGTTAGCACCTAAGGGAGGTACATAGGGCTACTCGTGAGCAGGAGCAGAGTCCTACTCGTGAGTAAGAGCAGAGTCCTACTTGTGAGTAAGAGCCCAAGGGTCAGACATTTAAATCAAAGTTGAAAGTTAGCTGCACCTAAGGTAGCACTTAATCGAAGGAAGGGAGGGAGGAGGATAAAGTGGAAAGCAGGTTTTTCTACTTGTTTAAATTAAACCTATACTTAACCCAGGTTAAACCTAATCTAAGTTAGAACATAACCTAAACAGGTCAGTAAATTGGGACACAGGATCTAGAGAGCAATAAATAATTAAACAAACCCAAATAAAAACTAGCTTGAGGTTACAAAAACAGTCCAGCCTAAGAGAACAGAACTAGGAGGGAAAGGACCTAGGAAGGGCCAATTCCCAACCCATTAAGAGCCCCATTAGGCTAATCCAAGCAGTCCATTCAGGAGCCTGCAGAGTAGGTCACGCCCATCAGCAGCCATTTGCCTTCCTGAGCTTTTGTAAACTCACCTGGGAAGGCCAGCCCCCTTTCAATCAGGAAGGAAGGAGGGGGGAGGAGCCAGCCAGGAGTATAAAGCTAGGCGGGCCATCACGTGAGGCTCTCTGCAGACGCGTGTGGCCTCTGGGAACCCAGTGCCTCGGGAACTAAGTGCCAGGTAAGACACAAGAGTTTAGCATCTGGGCGAGTTCAGCAGCAGGGCGAGGAGGCCAGGGCCCCATACACTGCCCTTCCTCTTCCCTAGAGAAAAGGGCTGCTATCCAGTGTATGGTTTTTAAAAGGACCCCTAAATAAAACAACAACAACAAAAAAGCTATGCAGTCAGACAGCCAGCAGCTGGGTGGGGGCTATCCAGTGTTCTGCATCGAGTGCCACATGTATGATTATATGCCTCTGGGGCATAAGTCATGGGTGTGTCCTCGATGCAAGGAGCTCCAGGCTCTCAGGGAAAGCGTCCACTCCCTTGAAGCCTTGGTGGCCGACCTGGAGAAGCGCAGGCAGCCAGAGGAGGACCGTGGGGAGACTTCTGGGGACGATCAGGCTTCGTCCCAACCTCAGGCGTGCAGCTCCTTGGCTGCCCGGGTGGGAAGTCTCGGGACTGGAGGACGTCATCCTAGAGAGGAGGGAAACAATCCCCTAGGGGGGATCCCTTCTCCAGGGGATGGGCCCGTATCCGAGCGCACTCGGGATACTCCTCGGCGGGAGGGGGGTCGGGGGCTTCTTGTAGTGGGGGATTCGATTATTAGAAACATAGAGAGGGGGGTTTACGACGGATGTGAGGACCGCATGGTGACTTGCCTGCCTGGTGCGAAGGTTGCGGACATCACTTCTCGTCTAGACAGGCTAGTAGACAGTGCTGGGGGAGAGGTAGCGGCTGTGGTGCATGTCGGCACCAACGACGTGGGCAAGTGTAGCTGGGAGGTCCTGGAGGCCAAATTTAGGCTTTTAGGCAGGAAGCTGAAAGCCAGGACCTCAAAGGTAGCGTTCTCTGAAGTGCTACCTGTTCCACGCGCAGGGCCAGCTAGGCAGGCGGAGATCAGGGGTCTCAATGCGTGGATGAGACGGTGGTGTAGGGAGGAGGGGTTTAGATTCGTTAGGCACTGGGGAACGTTTTGGGACAAGCGGGGCCTGTACAAGAGGGACGGGCTCCATTTGAACCAGAATGGAACCAGACTGCTGGCGCATAACATTAAAAAGGTGGCAGAGCAGCTTTTAAACTGATCCCTGGGGGAAGGCCGACAGGAGCCGAGGGGCATCCGGTTCGGGACTCCTCATCCCTATGGGATGAGGATGGGGAGGTTAGAGAACAACAAGACAAAGGCAGGGTAGGAGAAGAAATTGGGAAAGGTAGGGTGATGGGATGTGATAGACGGTTTGGCACAATGAGAGGATGCGGGGACAAAGGAGCAAATAAGCAGCCCATCCTGGGGCATTCCGTGTATAAATGCTTTTATGCGAATGCCCGAAGTCTACGAGCAAAGGTGGGAGAACTGGAATGTCTGGTGACAAGGGAAAATATTGACATAGTGGGCATAACGGAAACCTGGTGGAATGCGGAGAATCAGTGGGATACCGCAATCCCGGGCTATAAACTCTACAGGAGGGACAGGCAGGGGCGTGTTGGAGGTGGGGTGGCCCTTTATGTTAAGGAAGGGATAGAATCCAGCAAAGTAGAGATTGAAGGTGGGTCCGACTCCACCGTAGAATCTCTGTGGGTTAAATTACCAGGCTTGTGCAGCGATGTAATACTGGGGGCGTGCTATCGTCCTCCAGACCAGAAATCTGATGGGGACCTTGAAATGAGGAAACAGATCAGGGAGGTGACAAGGAAGGACAGGGTTGTAATCATGGGGGACTTCAATTATCCTCATATTGACTGGGTCAATTTGTGTTCTGGTCACGAAAAGGAAACCGGATTTCTTGACGTGCTAAATGACTGTGGCTTAGATCAGCTAGTCAAGGAGCCCACCAGAGGACAGGTGACTCTGGATTTAATTTTGTGCGGTACACAGGACCTGGTTAGAGATGTAAACGTTACTGAGCCATTGGGGAACAGTGATCATGCTGCGATCTGTTTTGATGTGCACGTTGGGGGAAGAATACCAGGCAAATCTCTAACAAAAACCCTTGACTTCCGACGGGCGGACTTCCCTCAAATGAGGAGGCTGGTTAGAAGGAGGTTGAAAGGGAGGGTAAAAAGAGTCCAGTCTCTCCAGAGTGCATGGAGGCTGCTTAAAACAACAGTAATAGAGGCCCAGCAGAGGTGTATACCGCAAAGAAAGAAGGGTTCCACTAAATCCAGGAGAGTGCCCGCATGGCTAACCAGCCAAGTTAGAGAGGCTGTGAAGGGCAAGGAAGCTTCCTTCCGTAAATGGAAGTCTTGCCCTAATGAAGAGAATAAAAAGGAACATAATCTGTGGCAAAAGAAATGTAAGAAGGTGATAGGGGAGGCCAAGCGAGACTATGAGGAACGCATGGCCAGCAACATTAAGGGGAATAATAAAAGCTTCTTCAAATATGTTAGAAGCAGGAAACCCGCCAGAGAAGCGGTTGGCCCTCTGGATGGTGAGGGAGGGAAAGGGGAGATAAAAGGAGACTTAGAGATGGCAGAGAAATTAAATGAGTTCTTTGCATCTGTCTTCACGGCAGAAGACCTCGGGCAGATACCGCTGCCCGAACGGCCCCTCCTAACCGAGGAGTTAAGTCAGATAGAGGTTAAAAGAGAAGATGTTTCAGACCTCATTGATAAATTAAAGATCAATAAGTCACCGGGCCCTGATGGCATACACCCAAGGGTTATTAAGGAATTGAAGAATGAAGTTGCAGATCTCTTGACTAAGGTATGCAACTTGTCCCTCAAAACGGCCACGGTGCCAGAAGATTGGAGGATAGCAAATGCCACGCCTATTTTTAAAAAGGGAAAGAGGGGGGACCCGGGAAACTATAGGCCGGTCAGCCTAACATCCATACCGGGTAAGATGGTGGAATGCCTCATCAAAGATAGGATCTCAAAACACATAGACGAACAGGCCTTGCTGAGGGAGAGTCAGCATGGCTTCTGTAAGGGTAAGTCTTGCCTCACAAACCTTATAGAATTCTTTGAAAAGGTCAACAGGCATGTGGATGCGGGAGAACCCATGGACATTATATATCTGGACTTTCAGAAGGCATTTGACACGGTCCCTCACCAAAGGCTACTGAAAAAACTCCACAGTCAGGGAATTAGAGGACAGGTCCTCTCGTGGATTGAGAACTGGTTGGAGGCCAGGAAGCAGAGAGTGGGTGTCAATGGGCAATTTTCACAATGGAGAGAGGTGAAAAGCGGTGTGCCCCAAGCATCTGTCCTGGGACCGGTGCTTTTCAACCTCTTCATAAATGACCTGGAGACAGGGTTGAGCAGTGAAGTGGCTAAGTTTGCAGACGACACCAAACTTTTCCGAGTGGTAAAGACCAGAAGTGATTGTGAGGAGCTCCAGAAGGATCTCTCCAGACTGGCAGAATGGGCAGCAAAATGGCAGATGTGCTTCAATGTCAGTAAGTGTAAAGTCATGCACATTGGGGCAAAAAATCAAAACTTTAGATATAGGCTGATGGGTTCTGAGCTGTCTGTGACAGATCAGGAGAGAGATCTTGGGGTGGTGGTGGACAGGTCGATGAAAGTGTCGACCCAATGTGCGGCGGCAGTGAAGAAGGCCAATTCTATGCTTGGGATCATTAGGAAGGGTATTGAGAACAAAACGGCTAGTATTATAATGCCGTTGTACAAATCTATGGTAAGGCCACACCTGGAGTATTGTGTCCAGTTCTGGTCGCCGCATCTCAAAAAAGACATAGTGGAAATGGAAAAGGTGCAAAAGAGAGCGACTAAGATGATTACGGGGCTGGGGCACCTTCCTTATGAGGAAAGGCTACGGCGTTTGGGCCTCTTCAGCCTAGAAAAGAGACGCTTGAGGGGGGACATGATTGAGACATACAAAATTATGCAGGGGATGGACAGAGTGGATAGGGAGATGCTCTTTACACTCTCACATAATACCAGAACCAGGGGACATCCACTAAAATTGAGTGTTGGGCGGGTTAGGACAGACAAAAGAAAATATTTCTTTACTCAGCGCGTGGTCAGTCTGTGGAACTCCTTGCCACAGGATGTGGTGCTGGCGTCTAGCCTAGACGCCTTTAAAAGGGGATTGGACGAGTTTCTGGAGGAAAAATCCATTATGGGGTACAAGCCATGATGTGTATGCACAACCTCCTGCAGATGCAGAATCAGAATGCCAGATGTAGGGGAGAGCACCAGGACGAGGTCTCTTGTTATCTGGTGTGCTCCCTGGGGCATTTGGTGGTCCGCTGTGAGATACAGGAAGCTGGACTAGATGGGCCTATGGCCTGCTCCAGTGGGGCTGTTCTTATGTTCTTATGTTCTTAAATGCCAAGTTTCTGGCGCGTGTAGTGCAACATTGTTGTGCTTCCCAGCACAGCCAGCAATGAGGCTACCAGTTCAGTCACCGGTGGCCACACATGCTTGCCAGCAGTGAAAATACTATCCTCCAGTGCCAGGTGGGGGAGGGTAGGGGGTCAGATAGGGGTGTTTCTTGACTAGGAGGTGGGAGAAACCCAGGGCAGGGAAGAGGAGGGAGTGGGTCCAATAGCAATGGCACACACCAGATTTTATCTCCTCTTTGTAAAACGTCCCTGCCCTTTTCCTCTCATTACACATACACCACTAAAATAGGAAACCCAGGGCCCAATCCTATCCAGTTTTCCAGTGCTGGTGCAGCTGTGCCAATGGGGCGTGCACTGCATTCTGTAGTGGGGAGGCAGTCACAGAAGCCTCTTCAAGGTATGGGAACATTTGTTCCCTTACCTTGGGGCTGCATTGGTGCTGGAAAGTTGGGTAGGATTGGGCCCCAATGCTGATTGGGTAGCCTACCAGGAGGTAAGTAAAAAAAAAATCTTTACTTATCTCCTGCAGACTGTCCAATTGCCCTCTTTCACCATAGGATTGACCACACACCTTTTTTGACACATTGGTGCTGATGGTGGGGGATAGGATTGAGCTACTGATTGGTCCTGATGGTGGGGGATAGAATTGAGGCTTTAATTTTTTAAATGAAGTTCTGAAGCTTCCAGAAGTAATTTTAACTCTAAAATGGCAGTGATCAAATACAACGGCCACATCTGTGGTCAAATTGATAGTATGAGTACACCCACTTTTGGATTTCAAAGTCATAAGAGCAGTCTATGAAAGGTCTACCTGAAAGTAGCTTACTTGTTTCCCTTGTTCTTAGTTGCCATATTATTCTTGGTATTCTTGAAAATAAAGTTATTTTTAATATTGAGATCCTCCCTTTTCTTAAGCTGGAGGAAGGAGTCTTACAATAATACTTCTAAGGACTAATATTAATTCTAGTGTCATGCTCCAAAGTATATTAACCAATTTCTGCACAGCCTACCGCTGTACACATTTTGATCCCTGTTGTGTATATGCAACATTGGGCAGAAATGGCTTAAGATGGAAACCTACAAACACTGCATAGATGAACATCATCACTTTAGCACCCATGTGCCCATATTTGCTTGATAGATTCTTGTTCCTGAAGTCAAGGACAAGGATGGCTGCAGGATTGAGGCCTTTGCACACTCTGAGAAACAACAAGCAGCTCTAAAAGGTTGACAGGGAAGAAAGCACACAAATCTTGTGACAAAGATTAGCATAACAGTAGCAGTCAGAGAACACCAGCTGTCTGGCCTTTTTAAAACCAAGGGGTGCCTTTTATGAACTCAAGGTGAACAGAAACAAGCTCAGTAAGAAAAGGAAAACAGTGCTGTTTCCCCACTCAAAATTTCTCCAGGCATTCTAGACTGAGGTAGACATGGCATTTCAGATATATGTTTACATTCTGTAGTCTTCAAAAAAATGAAAAGCATCCTCATTGGGCTGCAGTCTGATTATGGAGCAGGGGTGAGAGACAATCAGGGTCAAATCCTATGCCTGTCCCATTATAGTCAATAGGGCCTCTGAGCGGCCCACTTGGAGGCAGGCTGTGCAGCATGGCCTTTCCCAATTTGAAGAGACACTTGGCCAACAGTCTGAGGCTAAGAGGCAAAGAAGGAAGGCCCATAGCCAGGGAGACAGACCAGGGACAGACTGCACTTGCTCCCAGTGTGGAAGGGATTGTCACTCCCAAATTGGCCTTTTCAGCCACACTAGACGCTGTTCCAGAACCACCTTTCAGAGCGCGATACCATAGTCTTTCGAGACTGAAGGTTGCCAACAAGTCAATAGGGCTTACCCCAAGGAAAGCAAGGACAGGTTTGCAGCCTCAGGGCCCAATCCTATCCAACTTTCCAGCCCTGGTGTAGCCATGCCAATGGGGTTTGTGCTGCATTCTGTGGTAGGAGGGTAGTTATGGAGGCCCCCTTCACTGCAACTATTGAGAAGTTATTTTTCTTCTCAAGTTCCCCACTCTGCAAGGGAAAGTCAGATAGATCAGTATCTTTAGCTCATAAGGGGGGAAACAGCTGGGGACCAATTTTGAACAGAATCACCTCATAGGGAAAGACTAAAAGAATCCCTTGCCCAATTCTCACTTGTGGTTTTCCAAAAAGAAAACATTGGTGAAGGTGCACATGCATCTGCTTGCCACATTTGGCTCTCTTACACTGAGGAGTTTTAGCCAACCTATAGCTCTTACTTACAGAGTGTTCCCATTAACTTAACTGGGAATACGTCCCATTCCTACATATTTTATTCAGATTGTGCCTGTTAGCTTCAATTGGAATTCTGTCAGACAAATATAAGCAGGATGCATGAGTCTGCTGAATAATTCACTTAATGAATCATGGTTTACTTTAAAATGTACTTCATTCTAGAAACACCATTCAGCCAGTTATATTTAATAAACAATGGATAGCTGTGTTCCCATTTAATTTAGTAGAACATTTGGAGTAGCTTCGTTCATTACATGGCAATAAACATATGTTTGCCACTATACATACGAGAGCACTCCCTGGCATATATACCTGCAAGAGAGACATAAGCAGTGTGACCAGATATCCTCCTTTTCTAGGATACGTCCTCTTTTTTAGCCTCATGTCTTGGAAAAGAACTTAGATGCCCTCCTTTTCCCTGTGAGCAGGCAGCGCTGAGCCTACTTGGAATGAATAAATTATATGTGATATGATTTTAAATTTAAAAATAAGTAATACAGTGTTTAAATTAACCACATGAAATTCATACACATAAGTGCTTTTCAGCTTTTATTTTGTCATGTCCTACATTTTTATTGGATGTCCTACATTTTGGGGTGCATTGTCCTCTTTTGTGGCTATGACATCTGGTCACCCTGGACATAAGCACCCAATTAGTTCAGGCATTTTCAAGCCACATCTTCTGCCAAAATGGAGCACAACAAGCTAGTCTTTAACATATGCCAAGTATTTTGTTGCGCGATCATCCTTGCTAAAGGTAAATACAACTTTATATTACATTGGTCTGGAAATTGATTTTTCACACTGCTGCCAATTTGATGTTTCAACAGCATATCTATGAAGTGTCACGCCTTTTGTCCAGAGCAGAACACTGGAATATATCTGCTAATACAAGGAAAACAGTAAAATCCACAATTTTAATTGCACATCATGCACATTAATTGTGCATCGTATGTATGTTGCGATACAAGGACATCTGCAAGAGGGATCTGAAGGCCTTAGGAGTGGACTTCAACAGGTGGGAAACCCTGGCCTCTGAGCGGCCTGCTTGGAGGCAGGCTGTGAAGCATGGCCTTTCCCAATTTGAAGAAACACTTGGCCAACAGACAGAGGCAAAGAGGCAAAGAAGGAAGGCCCACAGCCAGGGAGACAGACCAGGGACAGACTGCACTTGCTCCCAGTGTGGAAGGGATTGTCACTCCCAAATCAACTTTTTCAGCCACACTAGACGCTGTGCCAGAACCACCATCCAGAGCACGATACCATAGTCTTTCGAGACTGAAGGTTGCCAACAATGTATGTTGGCATCCTTCGGTCTTGGAAGACTATGGTATAGCGCTCTGAATAGTGTTCTGGAACAGTGTCCTCTCCAGTGCGTGAAGCCTGGGTAAAGTAGATATGGAGGACAGACTGTTACCCATGCAGCAAATCCCCCCTCTCCACATTGCTGAAATTGTCCAGTGGAAAGGCAGAAGCCAATATGGTTGGTTCCAGTGGCATCGCAGGAGTTGCCAGAACATGACTGTGTTCAGCCATGAACTGCCTCAGGGACTCCGGCTCCAGATTTTGCCTCCAGGTTGACTCCTGAAGCCTTTTCCATAACTGGATGTAGCCACAAGGCAGTGGAGGTTTGGGATCAGAGTTTTCCTTCTCTCAGATGAGCTGCCTTCCCAGGCTATCGAATCCCATCTATCCAGTGGCTGTTTAGTCGCCTCTTAAGACAAGTACAGCCAAACCGAGGGCCTATTCTTATCCCCCAGCCCCCAGGGGTGCATCGTAACCTCCTTTCTAAAACCCTAAAATGCATTTGCACAAGTGTCCAATGCATCTCTGCATACACAGCTATCTGCCAAGCTTCTCCATGTCAAATCACACATGCAATGGCTTCCAAAGGACAATGGGGGCCCAAGCCTATCCAATTTTCCAGTGCCAGTGCAGCCACGCCAATGGGGCATGCACTGTATCCTGTGGTGGGGAGGCAGACACAGAGGCCTCCTTAAGGAATGGGAACATTTGTTCCTTTATCTTGGGGCTGCATTGAGCCTGCCCCAGAACCAGAAAATTGGATAGGATTGGGCCCTGGGTCATTTCAGATACACTTAGTACAATTTTCTATTAAAACAAAGTTAAAATACTTCATTCTGCACAAAAAAAATCAAAGCAAACTATCAGCTCTGACAATAAGCATATCAATAAACAAAGTTTAAGGGAGGCAACATCACAAGGTTCTTCTCACCCAAGATGTCTTCCTTCTTCCTAGTATCACTATCAGGGGGTGTACTTCAGATAGACCACTTAGGTTCAACAGGCTTAAGTTGAAGTTAATGTGTTCCCAGCCATTGGCAATAAGTTTACCTTTTAAACTGAATTGGAAATGTGCAAGATCCCTCAAGGAGATGGGGTATGGTGTCTGCAGCAGCCCCTTGCTTTGACAGATCTGGGAAGCATGGGATTAACACCAGGGCCTTAGAATGCAGTGAGTGTGCCACACAGCTGCAGCCACTTGAAGGCAACAGGGCCCTCAGGGATAAATGCAGCACCTGGAGAAGGGGGAATTTTGTGGGTAGAAAAAGGAGGAAAGGTTGGAGGAAGGAAGGAGAGAGAGAATGGACCAAAATGAGTGGTTAGCTGATGGATGGGTTAAACTGGTTGACTGACTAATGAACTGGTTAATAGATTGACTGGCAAACTGACTAACTGAATGGAGATTGCTTGAGGCTGCTATGGCTGGAAAAGCTGCTGGCTGAAACAGGGAGGAAGGAGGACCTCTGTAGCCCCACAGGCAAGCTACTTACTGGCTACCTTCTCATTGGTGCTGGGCTGTAGCAGTAGTTTGGTAGACTGTTAGAGCTAGCTGTCTAGCTAGAGGTAGACTGTTAGAGCTAGAGCCAGTGGGATGAAGTGGGCATAGGTTCCATAGACCAGATTTGGAAAAGGAATGTGGCAAAACATAAGCTTATTCATTTGCAGCAACTATGATGTTCTTTAGTAGACCCTTGAACACATAGTAGTTCATCAGTGGCTTCAGCAAGCTCTCATCAGCTTTAATGCTGCTGGTTACCAAAGCAGCTGCAACCCTTCCCAGTAGGAGACAGCAGCCTTTGTTTACCAGCAGTCATAGGCCATCTTTAGCAAAATGAACAGCTACATACATTAGATACAAGCCAAGTCATAATCATTTAACAGTTTCAGTTGAGGTTGTGGCTTCAGATAAAGTTTCTTACCTTTGGGGGGGGGGGTGTACCCCACTGTGCTCAGTGGAAGGGAAAGCCAAGGAGCAGCACAGCTGTACTATAGATGCTTGGCTCCAAACATAGCCTAGTTGTGCCACCATTTGAGAGGCTGCATCTTCCAACTATTTAGTCCAGTCCTGGTTGACTGAGATAGGGTAACCAAGGCAAACTAGTTCTCTTTATCCACTCTTTAAACAGCAACAATTCAAGGCAAGAACTGGGTGGATCCTGCAAGCCTTAACTGGGAAATAAATAGATCTCAGGAGTTTTGAGGACAGGGGCTCACAAGCTAATCCATCACAGAGATTGGCACTGTAGCCACACTTCCAGGTTAGTGGCTGTTGTAAGGTGCCCTTTCTAACAAGATTCCCCAGCAGGTATGCTGAGGGAGGGCATCCACTGTTGGCAGCTGAATTGGCAGCAACAGCTGGGCTTTGTTGTCCACATAACACCAAATTCCAGGAAGCTATAACCAATACAGTTTTGGTCCATTTCAGCACAGAGCTGTGCCTGACTCCTTCCACACTGCAATAATCATTCTGGGCTATCTCTTCACTAGCTGATGTTCTTTCCTACTTCTAATGCACTTGTTTTCTTCATTTGACTGACCCTGGAAGGTTACTAATGAAGCATCTGGCTAAGGCTCTCATATGTCTCACCTGGATTCTTGAATCACTTCAGAAGTTGTGTTCCCACCCCCCCAACTACCCAGTTAGCCTATATCAAGTGAAAAGGGTCAATGCAATAATAAGAGGTGTAAATATGTGTGCTGGTTCTGGAAAGTGCCTCTTCTTCCAGCTTGTCACAGTCTCCAGACTTAACCATTAATCCTTTTAAATTGTAAATAAACATTTGTTGTATGGCAATTTGACAGTAATTATGTGTGTGTGTGTGTGTGTGTGTGTGTGTGTGAGAGAGAGAGAGAGAGAGAGAGAGAGAGCAGTCTCTGGAGAACATCCCCATGAAAAGCAGAGTAGTTTCCACCAAGAATACAGCCTTTGTAAGGAATTTCCTTATTCTCTCAAAATGAAATCTGGCTGTTGTCAATCCAACATCTCTAAGCCTGCAATCCTATCCACAATTTCCTGGGAGTAAGCCCTACTGAACACAGCAGGACTTGCTTCTAAGTAGACATGCATAGGACTGTGCCCTAAATCTAATTTAAATTGGTTATGTTTAAACTTTTCTTTTGTCTAAGAGCATATTTTTATTTGAACAGCTTTCTGTGTGCTGTTTGGCTCTGTGATGTGTTTCCTACTTTGTGAAGAGGCACATGTGCCACAGGGTATTTTTGGCAACACATCTTTGTTTACAGTGCCACCAAATGCCAACTGTAGATAGACATGGTACTAAGAATAGATTTGTTATGCCATTTCATACATGCACATCTTTAGTGGAGTCAGGGAACACCTTAAAGAGTAAGAAACCCAAAACAGTGTGTGACAAGTCCTCCTCAGTGCCAGCTTTTTCAAGCTAGCCCCTGTAATGAGCCCTTAACAGCAACTTGATCTGCAAACATGAGCAGGTGATAATGTTTATCTGCATGCTGTGAAAAATTTCACCTGCCAGTTCATCCACATCAGGCTGCTGTTAAAGGAACAGCTACAGGGATTGGTTGGCAACTTTAGTGGCTTTCTTGATCAGAAGTGACATATTGTGCTACAACCCCTTTGTGGACATCTATTATCCATCAATAATGAATATGTGTACGGGAGATGCAGAAGCAGGTTCTTCTCTGATCTCTACACATTTTTTTACACTGTTTCTCAAACTGTGGGTCAGAACCTACTAGGTGGGGTCATGACTAGCCAATTTCAGATGAGTCCCCATTCATTTCAATGTGTGTTTTATTTTTAATATATTTGGCTTGATGCTACCATGGTATGTGATTGCATTTGGGGAAATGTTACAGATATGCACTTTTAACAGGCTACTAGGTATATGCTTTTAACAATGATTGTCAATGGGGCTTATTCCTGGGATAGTGTGGATAGGATTGCAGCCTTTGGGATATTTGGGGAACCTTTTTTTTCCTAACAGTTTGGCAACTGCTTGGGAGAATTAGGAGGGTTCTTTATTTTAAATAAATTTTTAAATGTATACTTACTGTAAGCTTTAATTTAATTTTATTGTAAGGGGTGTTAAGAATTTTCCTGCTTGATGATGTCACTTTTGGCCATGACATCCCTTCCAAGTTAATGACATCACTTCCAGTGGGTCTCAAAAGATTGTCATTCTAAAAAGCACTGGGTTCCAGTTCTAAAACGTTTGAGAACCACTGCTTTAGAAAATCTCTAACTCATCCTGTCTGTGCCCTGACACCACATACAGCAGAAATGCAAAATCCTCTACATATATTTCAGTGAACATGTATACATTGAGGTGAAATCTGCAGCCATCCTCTGTGTCCATTATACACAGATACTGAACACTTGGAACGGCTATTGTAATCCTCCAATGCAAGTCAAGCAAGTTTTGTTGCCACAGTGAATTAAAAAAAATAAGCACATGCTGTTCAAAAAAGCTTTATTCCTCTAGGCCACAGGTGCCCAAACTTTTTGCAGGAGGGTCACATCTTTTCTCTGACACTGGGGGGGGGGGGGGAGGAAAAAAGAATTAATTTACATTTAAAATTTGAATATATTTACATAAATGAATATATTAGAGATGAAACATATATTTATATGAGGGTCTTTCAATAGCTAAAGGCCTATAAAAAGCCTTGCACAAAGCAAGGCCAGCCTTTCCTTTGCTGCTGCTGCAGCATCACAGATGTGAAACAGCAAGCAGTGGAGGGAGCCCTCATCCCACAGCTCATGCAAGAGGTTGAACAGTTGGCCATCATGCTGAGAGCAGTTGCATCAGGCCAGCACAGGCTCTAGCAAGTCTCCGGAGGGCCAGAGGCTCATTGGAGACTGGGGGCTCCCTGAAGGCCAGATTGGGAGTCCTCAAGGGCTGCAAGTGGCCCCAGGGCTGGGATTTGGGCACCCCTGCTCTAGGCCTGGAATAAAACCAATAAAGGATCAAACTGCATGTGATATTAAACCTGTTGTCAGAAGACATGTGGGTTTGTGAAACAGATGCTTTGAGGGTAAATTCCGGTGGTGGGGGGGGGGGGAGAATTTGAAATACAAAAATGGCACAGAGAGAAATGTTATCCCCACTTCTACACAAACACAAGTCTTCCTCACCCAGTCAGCCTCACTTGCCTCAGTTAATTGTTTGAATGTGCGGCGGCAGTGAAGAAGGCCAATTCTATGCTTGGGATCATTAGGAAGGGTATTGAGAACAAAACGGCTAGTATTATAATGACGTTGTACAAATCTATGGTAAGGCCACACCTGGAGTATTGTGTCCAGTTCTGGTCGCCGCATCTCAAAAAAGACATAGTGGAAATGGAAAAGGTGCAAAAGAGAGCGACTAAGATGATTACGGGGCTGGGGCACCTTCCTTATGAGGAAAGGCTATGGCATTTGGGCCTCTTCAGCCTAGAAAAGAGACGCCTGAGGGGGGACATGATTGAGACATACAAAATTATGCAGGGGATGGACAGAGTGGATAGGGAGATGCTCTTTACACTCTCACATAATACCAGAACCAGGGGACATCCACTAAAATTGAGTGTTGGGTGGGTTAGGACAGACAAAAGAAAATATTTCTTTACTCAGCGTGTGGTCGGTCTGTGGAACTCCTTGCCACAGGATGTGGTGCTGGCGTCTAGCCTAGATGCCTTTAAAAGGGGATTGGACAAGTTTCTGGAGGAAAAATCCATTACGGGGTACAAGCCATGATGTGTATGCACAACCTCCTGATTTTAGAAATGGGTTATGTCAGAATGCCAGATGCAAGGGAGGGCACCAGGATGAGGTCTCTTGTTATCTGGTGTGCTCCCTGGGGCATTTGGTGGGCCGCTGTGAGATACAGGAAGCTGGACTAGATGGGCCTATGGCCTGATCCAGTGGGGCTGTTCTTATGTTCTTATGAGGTGTAAGAACCACCCCACCCCTTCACTTCTACATTAAGCCCATCTTCTATTGTTGGCTGCAGAAGTGACCCATGTGGACACTCTGACTAGAGAAACAAAATGCCTGCAAAATAAATGAAATCATAGCCAATTCACATGGGAGAAGACAAAACAGATTCTTTCATTGCTCTGACTGAAGGTCTCCTGGACCATTTCTCTGGAAATGGTCCATACGTTGTGATCCTCAACCCACCTCACACATTGGGAACCACTGTTCCAGATTTGCTGAGATACAGTCCCTCCTTTCAACAACTTCAAAGTTCACATTCCAATTCTTGCTACAGAAAGACCCCCCAACGATGTAATGAGAAGAGGATGGCTTGTTACTTTCATGAAGGAATAATTATCTTAGTGTGTTGCCTGTTGCACTTGAAAAATTCACACACATGCAAAAGAAAAATCTCCCGGGCTACAAAGGCAGCCTAAGAGATACCATAAAGTTGGGTGCAGAATTGTGAGAATGTATGTCATTGTTTCTTTTTTGGCAGTACAAAATGATCTACTTTTTGTTTGTCTAGTTGGATACTGAAAAAGAAGGATTTTTTCAACCATGTGTCAGAATTTGAACTTAATTAAAACTAATTGCCTGCTGTACTGTAAGTGATGCTACTGGATTTTCAAACAGCTCTTGTTACCATGGGATGGTTTACTTAATGTCATTCTTTCACATGATAAATCCTGTTTTGTACTTAATTATACTGTGTGGGTTGTTTATCTTTCCTTCCTTGCTTGCCTGTGTTACTCAGAAGGTCAGCTGCTTTACAAAGGTCATAGGTGAGGACCAGCAGTTTATTATCAGCTCAGAATAAAACATGATTTTAGGGGATGTGATTTGTCATGAAAAATTGAAACAATAATTATTGATGATGGAAAACTACTTTGTGCCAGCAAAACATACTTCAGTTTGCTTCCTGAGAATTGACTGGCCCATTTGTTGACTAAGGCAGCTGGCTAACTGGGAACAAGGCAGAAGAAGAAGAAGCATGGAAGAGAGAAGAGTGGTGGCCTACAAAGCATTGGAAGTCATGGAGAACAGGTTAAAATAGCTGATGGCGGTCTGACTCCATCTTGTAAGCTGGCAGCCATTTTGCAGCAGCTGTGGGACCAGCACTTGTAAGCGGACTGGGACAGAAGCTCTTTGTCTTGAATCTTGCTTCATCTGCGTGAGAGGCCTGATAACCTGTTGGGTTTTCAAGGTCTTGTTAAGGTCTTGGGAGTTAGCTGCAGCTGTGACTCTCCAGGTGGGAGGGATCAGAGTGAGTGAGTGACAGACAGTAGACTCAGGTGATGAGCTCATTTTCCAGAAGCTTTGGCAAGTCTGAGTCTCTAGCTGGCTAAGAGCTAAGTTTAAAATATTTTACTATAAGTAGGAGGGGTTGAGCTGCTTTTTGTCATTCTATTATGGATGGTTGTTTGTTTGAGGTATGGTATGGCAGGTAAAAGAGCTACCTGAGCTATTGCTCAGAGTTAGAAAGATCCAGGTGAGTGTTAGGAGCTTAGCTTTGAATGTGTTGTGTATTTTCTGAAATACCTGAATGCCTTTCAAATTAACATGTAACCTTAATTTTATTCTTTAAATAAACTATTCTATAGGAATACAAAGGAACTGGGTTAATCTAAGTCTAGCCTCACAACCCAACCCTAACCTGTGCTGGAGCAGCCACGCTGACTGGACTCTGCTGTTTCCCAGTTAGGTGCAGGCTTGAAGTCATCTTGGGGTAAGGGTTTATTTTTCTCCTTTACCCTGTGTTGAACCCCAGTCTGCCCTATGGGGCTACTGGGATCTCTATTTAGCTGGTGGAAATTTAGGCACTCTGTGTAAGGGCTGGGAGTGGGGGTTCAGTTGTGACCTGTACTGCAGTAGTTGATCCTGCCCGCTCCTGAGTCCATTCTGCCTTGTCTAAAAATGCCCCTCCCTAACCCCTGGAACATCCCTGGATCTGGCCCTCCTGAGCTAGTGTGGGTCTCTGGGCTGGCCCAGTCAACTCCCAAGTCAGTGCAAATATGCCATACTACACATTTGTGACACTTGGGAGCCAGCACAGGAGACCTGTGCTAGCTCAGCGTTGTTCTGGGTTGTGCTCTCAGTCTGTTTCTGGAATGAAGCAGTGGTTTGAGTCTCTGGAGTTTGGGGGAGTTTGTATGAGCTGCTGCGTAAGACTGTAAGATGTCAGTTTCCCCTTGGCTGAAGGACTGGTTGTTTAGAAGGGTTGGTGGTGCTTATTGGAGGGTAGCTCACCCTGAGCACATGTATGCCCACCTGTTTAGTGTGCTGAGCTAGTCAGGTGAACGTGTGCAAGAACTTGTACTCAGTGTTTGGCTTATTTGCCTAGGATCTGTGACCTGTTCTCTCCTGAAGTATTAAAACCCTTGAGATTGTAGGATAAAGAACAAACTGGGAATATGCATTTCTGAATCACTGGGGGGGATTTGGCCACCGAACCAAGAGTGTGTAAGATCTGTCCATGAGAACCCGGACCATGACAGAGATGCTTTGTACTCCTTGTATTCCACTCCCTTCTTCTGATTTGAATCCGGGGAATCAGAGGAGATGGAGAAGTGATGAATGCAGCTATATTCCACTAAGGGCCAAACTACATATTATAATGGATGTGTTTGACCCAGAGACTTTCTTTCTTTTTTTTTTTTTTTTACAATAACTCTGGGGATGGGGCACCTGAAATGCATGAAACTATAGCAACAGGAACAAAGAGCCTTTATCACTTTGCCCATTCTGTGGTTCCGATCCTGATTGCATGATCACACACCCTGCATAATTTTAGTTAGGAAAAAAAATGCTTCCATTTTGTTTTCAGTTTCCTCCCCCCCCCCTCCCCAATTAAATCACATACCGGGGAGTGTTTGATCAGGATCAGAACTGTGGTGGGGATACAGAGCTAAAGGACCCTTACTCTCCCTCTCACACTTTTGCACCATTTCTGGAGTTGCCCAGAGCTTTTGTAAAAAGAAAAACCCCAGATGAAACAAATGAGTTCATTGTAACATACTTTGTCCCTAAAAGGGTGGGGGGGGGGGAGGTGTTTGACTAGCCGCCTCAGGTGCTAAGAGGTCTTCGGCCAGCCCTCCTTGAGAATACATCTTTAAATAGTTCCAAATGTGTGATTATGAAATAGTGCAGTTCTGCCCTTTGTTGTTGTTCAGAGGAAATACAACTACACTTTTCTAGTATGGTAGGAGCATAGCAGTAAAAAGCAATATAGGAAGAGTCTCCCTCTTATCCAGGAGCCAGCAGAAGCAAACACAGAAATAGGGACTTTTCCATATAGTAATCACAGCTGCATTTCAGCCTTTTCATGATACTCCCTCAAGTCCCTTTACAGCACAATATCTCATCTGTACATAATACATGTAGCGTAATTAGCTTAGTATGCAGGGAAGCTCTGCTGCTGCTGTCTGTCCATCCACCTACTCATTTTGAGAGAGAAAAAAAAGCTGATTAGGTGTGTACTGAAGAAGAAATAACTCCCAACCTACAAATAAGAAAAAGTACTCTTTTAAAAAGTTACTTGCCAAGGTTCTCTCCTTGTTCAGTCAAACCCTTAGTTCACTGATGCAAAAGACCCTTTTGCTGGTCTCTGTGCTTTAATTCTTTCTTGGCATAGTTGTAACAGGGCCTTACGCTGCTGGAACTTGCGTTTGGCATTGCAAGGATCTTTATGGCTATTGCAAAACCTGATGCACCATTCTGCACAGCTAGGCCAGTGTTGCAAGCAGCAAGTGGCTGCAGCAGCATGCCAGCAATTTGTTCACATCCCATATGGCTGGTAAGTCCATGTAGGAGGGAGGTGAGAGGTTGGTGGGAAGGAGGGCAGATCAAGACCAGCAATTTGTTCACATCCCATATGGCTGGTAAGTCCATGTAGGAGGGAGGTGAGAGGTTGGTGGGAAGGAGGGCAGATCAAGACTAGAAAGATGGCAGTGGCAGCACCACCACCACCAATATTCTATCCCCCTTGCCAGCCTTGATCTACCTTCCTGGGTCCACTCAGACTTGTGCAGCAAAGTAGTTGGTGTGGGTTCAAGTAAACCTAGTGGAGCATTGAGAGCTTACTCTGGGGCAAGGGAACAAATTTATCTTAGCTCAAGGAGGTCTTTATGACTTGAAACTCATCCACAGGATGCAGTGGGTGCCCTGTTGCTGCCAAGGCAAAGCAAGCAGGAGGGGGGGCTCATTATCTTGTATACCGAATAATTCCTCTTTGGGCAGTTTCTGAAGGATAATGACTAAGGGCATATGGTGCCTGTTTTGGGAAGCTATTTGGGGATGCTCTTGTGACTTTGTAAGGTATGTTGGTACTTTTTTCAGTTGCTATTATTGTTTTTTAAAAGGGAATTGGATAGGAGAGAAAACAGAAAGCTAGAGCTGGGGCCAATTAACATTCCAAGGGAGTTATATAACATTAATCAAATGTATCAGTGGCATGGTGGATATTGGAAAAATAGGCATGGGTTAGGAGCTAGCTGGAAACATATTTGGAGGAGGAGTAGATGAACTGTGTTGGGCAGGGGTTCCCCTGTGTGAGAGGCAAGGGTGCTGTTTGAGGGGATTTGGATTAGGAGACATTAAAATGTTGAGCTGGCTCTGGATGGTTCTGCAGGCAGGTAAAGTATCCTTGTTCTGTATTTAGATTACACATTCAGATATAGTACAACACACAATACAATTAGTGTGTTGCTGGCTAAATTCTGGATTTTGTTATTAGCCTAACCTGAGCTTTCATATTAGGGCGGCATATATGTCAATATAACAGCACACTACTGTACATTGTTACTAGTGGAAGCTGTGAGCAATAAAAACAGTGGTTCTGTGAGTTGTTAAGCATGTCCAACTCCCAGAGTTGTCCGTAGGTGCATGATAGCGCTAATGAACGGATTAGCATCAAATTGGAAAGATGACCCTGGGGGCATTCCCAGGGATCTGCTGCAATTCAGCATTTCTGCTAACAATTTTTAGGCTAGTTCTAGGACATGCAGGCTGGAGGGCATAGTGGCCTTGGGGTTCTCTAGCCTAAATGAAGTTTATATTTGTGGTTCTAATTTTAGCATGAAAAATACATGTGTCTTTATGTTCACATTCCCTCCTCCTCTCAACTGATTCTTAGATGTGAGAAGGCATTCCCACATAGTGTAGATAGGAGAAATCTGGGAGGACCTCACTTACACGGATGTTTACATAAAGGGTTTTTCTTTTGCTGAATACAGATAATAAAAACATAGGCAGTTAGTAGAACATTAATATTCACAGAGTTCCAACTCACAAATGTGTCTAGCCACCTTCTCTAATAGCCCAATCTTATGATGTATTACCAGAACACACGTTCCAGTGATTCAGCGTGCATTACAGCCATTGCAAAACATGATGCACCATTGAGTGCAGCTTAATGCAGGCAAATGGTGAGCACCTGTGCCTATGTGACAGTGCCAATGCAGGAGCTTGGGTGCTTGTAAGTTGGCATGGGGGAGGGGGAGAAACAGGCTGGGGAAGGTGGTGGGTTGAGGGCAGAAAGAGGGCACTTAGCTGCAGTGGCTCAACCAATATCTTATCCCTTTTCCTGATCCACCTACCTGAGACTACTCAGACTTGAACTAGCAATTGCTGGCTCAGGTCCAAGTAGACCCATCAGGGCAGCAGAGGCTTGCCCCAGGGCAAGGAAACAAATGTTCACTTAGCTCAAGGAGACCTCCCAGACCTGAAACTCTCCTGTGAGACAGATCTTGGACCTGTTGGTGCTGGGGAAGTTACATTGGATTGGGTTGTAAGTTTCATCATGATGCATTAACACAGATTCAAAGAACTGAGGGGTATAAATTCTTTATGTATAGAGGAAAAACCGTGTGTTCAACTGGAGATCTCGTATGTTTTGGCTGAGTAGTTTCCCATTGCCAAAGTAACAAGCTACTGTTCAGTTTCAATATGACTTGTCTTTTTGGCAGGAGAGATGGCCATGTCAAAAGGCAACAAATGAATATCTAGTCACATCATGCATAGTTTTCTTCTGCCTGAAATGACTGTTCTTTGAACTTTGCTTCTGTAGTTGATCTTATTTATCACAATGGATGAGGCTCTCTGATACTATGATAAACAATGTTATGTTTGAACATCAACAGAGTAACCTTGGAACTTGCTCCCACAAAAGAGATGTAAGTACAGTCCCTTGGCTCTGCAAAAGGGATACTTCTACATGTAGGAAAATGTAGAAATAGGTGGATGACTTCCAGCATAATGGATCAAGTTAGAGAGAACAGCTTTCCTCTGATGGTTAAAGGAAGACAGCTGGTCATAAAAACCTAGCGGTCTGGCATGCTGGCACTTAAAAAATGAATATTAACTCTGCTTTTCTTATATACAAGTTTGTCATTTTTCATGGTCTCCAACATTAACCTGACACTATTTCATTACAACCCTGTGGACAAAGAGGAGTTATTTCCTGCAGGAACAGCTATGAGGCAGAATTTAGATTCTGTTTGTCTGCCGTTTTGAAAAGAACACTTAACGAATTTCTCACACTGCCTGTTACAGACATCTCAATTTCTGTTCAATTGCCTGGTATATCCCATTGCTTATATGTCTTTTTCCTTTGACAGAATGTATGAATATAACTCTGCTTTAGGAAATTAGGAAAATACTGTGCAGTTAGCTTTCTTTTTCCTGGCAATAGAATGAAAGATGATATACTTAAAGGATGACTCATGCAAGCTGCTGAATTTCATTTCCTCTTAGGTAAAGAAGATTGCTGATTCTTCATCCAAGACCAAGCCATTGGATAACCTACCTGTGATATATTTAACATATATCTAAACACATTACATTTCTTATAGGTAGCAATTCTTTCTCGTCTATTAAGAGGGAACATTTGCACATTCACTAACAGCATAATCCTATGCCTTTCTACTCAGAAGTAAGTTCCTTTAAGCAGGAACTAGGAGAAGGGGGGTAAAGGGGATAATTTTACCCAGACTCTGGGTTAGAAAGGGGGCCCAGAAAGTTCCTAGGAACTGACATTTTCCTATCGCACCTGAACTTACTGCCTGCGCGTGATGCTGGGGGCCCATCTGCGGGCATGCAGTGACAACTGCCACTGCAGGCCATGTACACCAGGCCCAAGAATACATGCATGACTCCTTAACACAGTGTCAAATCTGGGAGGTAACTGGCCTGCTACAGTAGCTCTTTGATCTGTGGCTCAAATAACCATGAAGGAGTAGATAGGAGCTCAGGGATCCGGCTGCAGGGCTACAGCTGCTGCAGAAGTTCATTTTGGTATACACAGGACCCTGTCCATTCTAGTGTGAGCCTAAATACAATGATGCTAATTTTCTGCAATGTATTTTCTATATTTCAAAGATTTTAGAGAGACTTGGGAGGGTGTTTGATTTTCCATATTAATTTATCTAGCTGCCAATGCCGTATGGTCAGGTAGACCAGGCTTCTGCATCAAGAAGCCTGGTAGACCTAGGCTCCAAAAAACTATTCTGGCTGTCAGTACCCTTCCCCTGCCTTATTTTGCCTCCTGTTTTGCCTGACTCCATTGCCCTCTTACCCTTTTGAGAAGAAGCCCAAAAGAAACTTTGTAACTCCTGATAAAATTCCTTTGGGAGGCCCTGCCTTTAGGGTTTAATTCTTCAGGCTGGTGTGTATAATTGCAGCCTTATTCTGCCAAAGTCTGTGATTTTTTTTTTTCCTGGGCATTTTTTCATCACCCCACATGCAGCTAAATAGGAAAAGTATATGCTGAAGAAAACATCAACCACAGAAGCAAGAGTACCTACAGGTGTATGCGTATACTGTGAAAATAAGCAAACATGCTAAGGGGAAAAAAGTAAGAGTTTGTGGACAATGTTATTATGAATACACATAAAACTGTTCATTTGTACAACTGTTATAAATACACATACACTCAATGCCAGGAGACAGAACTGAAAAGAGAGGGAGAAATGACACCTGTGTTTTTACTATGTAAGTGACAGTCTGGAGGGGGTGACACCAAGGCACTGAGCCTCTTTCCAGCTTCCAAATGAGACTCAGTTGACTAGTAAATTTATAATGAAGAAAGTCTGCCAAAACAAAATATAAGACAAGAGCAGACTGTGAGAAGGAAGGGAGAGAAGCCAGTAGATCAATGGTTCCCGAACTAGTTAGCACCAGGACCCACTTCTTAAATGACACTCTGTTGGGATCCACCAAGCTTTACAAGACTAAAAAAAATCTCTATCCTTCCTACTAGGGTGGGGGAGGGGTGGTAGCCTTCTGGAGTTTTTGTTGAACGCCACATTCATCAGATTGGGACCATTCTGGTGGTCTTGTGTTCCCCTTTGCCCAGGCTTTGATAAGAGTGAGGTATGTTTGCCTATCCCCAAGTAAATGTGCACATGCCACTCAGTTTCACTTTCCATAGGTCTCAATACATTTTTCTTTGTCAGCTTGGAGAAGGGGACCTTCCTTCTCAAGCTTTTTTGGGGGCCTGTGTTCAACAGATTGGGACCAGTGTGGTGGAGCTGTGTTCCTCTTGGCCTGCCCTTCAAAGTGGACTGAAGCATTTTCACTTACTTGCAAGAAATGTGTGGCTCAGTTTCACTTTCTATAGGACTCAATACTTTTTCCTAGTCAGCTCTCAGCTTGTCAGTTTCAATTTCATAACCCACCAACAATCAGGTCATTATTCTAGTTAGGCTACAAGCAAGATTTCAAAGCAAGCAGGGTAATACAGCTAGTTTATACCACTTCTGCTACTGGCAGCACGAAGACAATGGTGGACAAACTCCAGTGGGCAATGATGGGTGCTTGCACATAATATGAGATTTCCCTAAAAGGAAGTTATTTCAGACAGACAAACGTGCAGCCAATAAAGAGGATCCACGATGAATTGTAATCACAGGTTTTGTCTGAAAGAATTAGTTCATCTTTCTGATTGAAGGCATTTTAATAAAGTCTAGCAAAGGGGACTGGATACCAGATAATATTTTATCTATTAAGCATATGTGATTTTCTGCAGCAGACAATGAGACTATAAAATATATTCTGAGGGCTCTCTTTAAAAGTAATTGTTTATGTTGACAGTAGAGGAATGTTGTCCCTCCATTAATTCTACTGAGAATCCTCCCATGGCAAGTAAGAATCCTGCTTAAATAAATGCCTGATAAGCAAATCAATCAATGAAGGGAATAAATGTACTGCACACCAGCCCTCATCAATCCTGAATGGACATTGCAAATGTCTTTTAAAGGAATGGCCTGTCGGGGAACTACATGGAATACCTTTCTGATTTTCAGTATGAAAACGTCTCCAATAGATGGCTGCCTTGATGTGATTAAACAGGTAAATATATAGAGTAGAAATGGAACGTTTGATGATGATGCAGCTTTCAGGCTGTGGTGTATACTCAGTAATATCTCTTCTTCCCCAAAAGCTATGCCAAAAGAATGGACATGCTGCAGGGACAAATTTATTACACATCAGTTATACATTTAAAAATGTCTCCTGAGCATCATTATCTACTAGGTATTGTCTGGTACCAACTTTCAGCCTCCTTTACTTCCCAGTACCTTCCATTCTAAAAGATTGATTATTTCCTTGTCACCCACCCGGCCACTGCAGAATCCAGGAAAAGGAATATTATTTTTCACCATTTTCATGTCGTACAGTTCTTTTCTGAACATGCTCTGGTGTGGTAAGATAATTTTCATCAGTGATGGGGGACATTGTCTTCATGGCAAATATACTTAGTAAATTGGGCCTTGTAATGGTGATGCAAAAAGTTCCCAGATAGCACAAAATGGTTGTATTCTAATTGCTGTAACCCCCCCCCCCCACACACACACACTCTGATGACTGCAGCAGTTCCGTGTGTTTACACAACAAACTGATTCACTCATGTAGAAAGAGCGATGGGGTCTGATTTCAACTGCAAAAGGGCTGCCTAGGCAAAATGTGTCAACCATTTCCCCTGCCTTCTGCTTAGAACCCTGCAGCTTCTCTCTCCAGTATGTTCCTCCTCAGCCAAGCTCCAATGCCAGAAGAGTGTTGGAGAAAGTTATTTGGGGAGGCATGGGGGAGGGCCTGCAGACTATGGTCAACTGTGGATGGTTGAGGGAAGGGCCAGCCCAAGACTACCTAGTACCTGAGGCAGTGTACCAAATACTGACCCAACCCTTATTGGATGATGAACCATCTTCTGCTCCTCCAAGCAGAGACAATTGGGGGAAACGGAGGTGGACACGCTCCACCAATCTGCTGCCTGAGGTGACTGCTCCAGTGGGCCTCATGAATGGGCCGGACTTGGATGGGGGAGAGTTCTTGTCTGTATGACCCTTAAAAGAAAACTGGACCCCACTTCTCTTTCTGTGTGTAATTAGGGCAGTTCCATATTGAACAGAGAACACATCTAGTCTGGTTCTTAGAGGCTGGGAGGTCGGGTAAGTTTTCCTCTCATTTCTTTACTACTGCTTTCATTGTTAGTGGCCTTTGGAAGTTTGGTACCACTGAGAGAAACCACTAGCTAAGGAAGGCTACTAACTCTTCATAGTATTGTTTTACTGTAATATTTTTAAGGTTGTTTTAATGATTAAGGATACTTTTAATATGTATATTATGAGTTACTGTTTTATATGAGGTTTTATGGTTTTCTAAGCCCCTTTGGGTGCTCTTCAGGGGGAAAATTGGGATACAAATTGAGTAAATAAATAAAATATGGATGTAACTCTAGCAAAGATCCTCAAGGAGCATGGAATTCTGGGGCAGGCTGGCACTATAGCCCATTGCCCATAGCTTATTGCTCAGTGTGTTCAATGTTCATAGTTCCTTCCAAGCATTAACGCTTGCATTTTTAAATATGGGGTGAAAAATAACAGGAACAAGTCCAGGCATGGTGTTTGTACCACTATACAATCAGAGCAGATTTGCAGCCGCGAACAACCAGCAGAAACTAGTCTGGGGTATTGCTTTGACAAGAGTAAGAAACGCTGTTTCTCATCTGCTCGTATTTGCCGCCTGCATGCTAATCCCCATTTTTCTAACCCTGCCTTGCTTTTAGTAGCTATCCAAATAAATCTGGAAGTGGCTTTTTTTTTTACGCTTTCCAACAGGTGTACTATATGATATGCACAGCTGGACTGCGCTGTTACTAGTGGTTTTTTTAATTGATGTACAGATTCATAAATCACACCAACTCTGAAGGGGACGCTTACATTATGGAATGTATAAAATGCTGCACTTCTTGATATAATATTTCTAAGCTTCTCCTTCTTTGGGAGCAAGCACGTCCCATGTTGCTTCTCCGTGGCTACGGGAATAAATTGTCCAGCACCAAACTGCTTAATGAATAACAGATATTCTTACAGTACCATATTTTGACTCAGTGAGAAAAATCTGTGCCCCTTCCTGTCCCTTTTGTTCCTGGCCTTCCATGCCAGGGCTAATGTCTCTTGTACGGAAACCCTATGCAGAGTGTAATGAGATGCAAGTCTTCTCTGCATCCATGGTTACTATTTACTAACACAACTGATGATGTCAGAAATTTAATTAGGTTGTTTCTTGCAAAGGGATTTTAAACCATGAAATCATTATAGTGTCTAATCTTTTCTTTGTTTAATTTCTATTCCTCCCCCCTCCTCTTTAAAAAGAAGGAAACCCCCAAAACACCATTATTTTCACACAGAAAGCCAGGAATTCTCAGCAGTTTGCCAGACGTAATATACTAACAGGTTTAAGGGTAATTAACACGCGCAATTCCCTACGCCGCTATTTTTCCTCCTCAAAGTAGCAGCCTGCACTGGCAGTGTTGTACTTGAGGGGTGTGTCAGTGTTTTCATTATAAATCCTTTCTTTCAGGATTTAGATCTTGGCAGAAAAAAAAGAAAAAAAATTAAAGAAAAAGAAATTGGCTCCAGGTTGGAAATTTTGATAAATGGGCTTGAGCCAAAGTTAACTGAATTTTCTATAGGAGTGCAGAAGGACTGGAGTTTTATTGGGCCAGATGCTTCCTTTTACAGACTTGACAAATCTACCTGTGTCACTTACATGTACTGTAGACTTTGTGAACTGTTTGACCAAACCTAGCCACACACCCCCTCCTTTTTTGCTTTGTTTAACATCTGATGAAGAGTTCTCGGAGCTGCAAATGCTTGCATAGGATTCTGTAGCTTTTGGTTGGTTTCAGTAAAAGAGTTCTGGTGTCTTGAACTCTTGCAAGATTCTGTGTCTTCTTGGTTGGTTCTAATAAAAGGTATTACTAGGGTCAAACCAGATGTTCTTTTAAATATGTGTTTAAAATAGGCCAATTTTTTTCTTGATTTAAAAAAAAATAATGCTCTGTCTACCCAATCCTATATATGTCTGCTCAGAAGTAAGTCCTCAAGCTCAATGGGATCTTCTGCCAGGTAAGCATGTGTCATATTGCAACCTGTATGTTAACAGCAGCGCATTTAAAAAAATGTGTGCATGAGGGGAGAGCAATCATGTGCAGGGATCCTGTGTTGAAACTGGAAAGGAAAGGTGTTTGGTGGGTGTTACCATCCTCTGTCCTGTAGAACCTACTGTCCTTTGTTCTTGGAGGAAGACTGGGGTGGCCCTCACTTATTGCAGCATCAGCAGGTAAGTGCTTCATGGGCTCAGCAAGGCAGAATAAAAATTGATCAAAAAGCAATGAACATGGACCCAGGAGAAAGGAAAAAAGAACATGAGGCACTGAAGCTGCCTAGAATCCGATGAGGTTCTTAGATGGGGTGATTCAGTCATGGAATTTGTATCGTTAGGAAAAGATCGAAGATGAATCCTGCCTTTGTCTCACCCATCCAGTTGAAGGTGCTATGGCTACTGAAGGTGATGGCCATAGGGTCATCTTCTCAATTAAGCATCATCATGAGGTTGGTAAGCTTCTCCTTAGAGGTGTGAAATGTGTCGATTGTCTTTTGAAAGCTGTTTGTCCTGACTCAAGAATGCAGGGAAGTGGCTACTGCCATAAACCATTAAAGCTGCTGTTCCAGCACAACTTAGAGCTGGAAAACTTCATCTTCATTTGGAAAGCATGGAAACTACACAAATATTTCAGCATTAAGCAAGTTCCATCCCAATCTGGAACACTTAAATTCAGGCCTAAATAAGGAGCAGGGATGATTGATTACCCCTCAAGATCAGAAATGTAGCCTCATACCACCTCATGCCACCTGCCCTTATGGCACCTCTGGCCTGCTCCATCGCCTCCTGGGGTGTAGGTCTGCATCATAGGGTTAGGAAAGACATTTTGAACTATGAGACTGGGGGAGAAATCAGTAGCAATCACAAGCAAGAGGCAAAACAATGCTCATAGTCTCTTTTCTCTCAGTTACAATTCATTTGTTAGATCCCAGCCTCCATTCTAATCTCCCCTCTCCCCCTTTGTGTTATACGCTCCCCAGTTTTCTCATCAAAATGTTCTACGCAGCAAATTCCTGTGCCCCCTGATGGGCCCAGCAGAGGAGGGGACCATTTGGACCCTGCTGTATTGCTTCTGGAGTTGGTGGGAGACTTATTAGGACCACCTGAGGAGGATAAATACAAGTCAGGGCTCCAAGGGTGAGGGGTGAGTGATGGCTAGTGGGCCCTTCCCCAGAGTATGAAAGTCCCTGAATTCCTCTCTCAAAGAGGTCTCACTGTCTTCTTCTTGCCTTTCTACTGTGCCCTTCTTCATTCAATTCTGCTAGCACTCCTATTGCTGCTGCTTCTCCTTGTTTCTTCTCAGGAGCCTCTGCACAGCCCCTTCTGCCCTGCTGGTCCTGCTTGCCTTCACTCTTCCTTTAACTGCCTTTCTGCTCCCTTTTCCTCAGCTCTTCTGGTCTCTCTTCTCTCTGTTCTGCTCCAGGTTTGTCTGTGTCTCTATCTCCATCTTCCACTTAGCTCCTGCTTCTCCCACTCTGACTGCTTCCATCTTCCTCACATCTCCCCACTGTGCTAAACTCCACTTCCCCTCTTTTCAGAGGTTGGCTGGGGGCTTATCCTGAGTTCTGTTTTCCCCTGTGCTTGTTGATGATGTTCACTACCAGATTGCTGACATCAACATAGCTGGTGCCTTTGGGCCCTCTTCATCCTCCCAGGATGCTGTAGAGCTCTAGAGCAGCATTTCCTAACCTGTGGGTCAGGACCCACTAGGTGGGTCATGAGCCAATTTCTGGTGGGTCATGTAGTATGTAGCTCAGCTGCCATAGAAAATACAGAGCTGAAAAGACAAGGGCAGGTCGGGATCCTTATGAGAGAGGCATGGTACTTTGCCCTGAAGATGGGACACTGGAAGGGGGGGGTGTCTGTGTGGTTGGAGAAGGATCTGAGTCTGTGTTCTTCTTTGACTTCCAAGCAGGAATGTTTGAATTCCATATTATGCAAAATAACAGCATGAGTTCATTTAACTGGTCCTTTGGCTGATCGCTGCTTAGGTTGAAGCCTAAATTAATAATGTCACTTCTGGCCATGACTTCACTTCCAGGTTAATGACATCACTTCCAGTGGGTCCTGACAATATTGTCATTCTGAAAAATGGGTCCCAGTGCAAAAAAGTTTGACAACCACTGTTCTAGAGTATCATAGTCCTTCAAATAAGCATGTGACTGGTTAGGCCCTTTGTTCTCCAGCTAGGCACTTACCCGCAAGTACACATGTGTGACTGCATTACCCATGTAATAATGTGTGCAAAATGCAGCAAAAATGCAACAGATGGTGGGGTTTAAACACTTTGCCTCCACCATGGTTTTACACTGTACCCTTCTGTGCACTATTACAGTAGGAAAAAGCTTGAATCGGCTTCTTCCTATAAATAGCACACAAAGAAGAAAGGATCTGTATGGGTACCATGGCAAGGCCAAAGTGCTAAAGCCCCTCAACCAATTTGGCGTATTCACATACCCCCAATCAACACTATTAAAAACAAAAATGGACATGGAGAAGCATTTATGGAGTATGTACTTTGTGGCATTTGGGTTTTTTTTTTTTTCCCTAGTGTTCCACTATGGCTCACTGCAATTTATTCATATCGTTTACACGATACTCTCTTTTATATAATGCTGTCTGTTCTAAATAATTCAGGTCAAGTGCATAGTCAGCATATCCCCAGCAAGAGGAACTTTCAGGTGTAAAACAATTCAAACTAGAGGCAAGGCACACTTTTTAAAGGGAATCAGCACCTAACAATTGGATCAGACAGACAAGGGAGAAGATGAACTCTTTCTGTGCATCCGTAAAGATTTATTCTCTAGTAAGTGTGCACAGAAATGCAGCCTAAAGATTGAGCCTTGTGGTCCCTCACCAAAGGCTACTGAAAAAACTCCACAGTCAGGGAATTAGAGGGCAGGTCCTCTCCTGGATTGAGAACTGGTTGAAGACCAGGAAACAGAGAGTGGGTGTCAATGGGCAATTTTCACAATGGAGAGAGGTGAAAAGCGGTGTGCCCCAAGCATCTGTCCTGGGACCGGTGCTTTACAACCTCTTCATAAATGACCTGGAGACAGGGGTGAGCAGTGAGGTTGCAAAGTTTGCAGACGACACCAAACTTTTACGAGTGGTGAAGACCAGAACTGATTGTGAGGAGCTCCAGAAGGATCTCTCCAGACTGGCAGAATGGGCAGCAAAATGGCAGGTGTGTTTCAATGTCAGTGAGTGTAAAGTCATGCACATTGGGGCAAAAAAATCAAAACTTCACATATAGGCTAATGGATTCTGAGCTGTCTGTGACAGATCAGGAGAGAGATCTTGGGGTGGTGGTGGACAGGTCGATGAAAGTGTCGACCCAATGTGTGGTGGCAGTAAAGAAGGCCAATTCTATGCTTGGGATCATTAGAAAAGGTATTGAGAACAAAACGGCTAATATTATAATGCCATTGTACAAATCTATGGTAAGGCCACACCTGGAGTATTGTGTCCAGTTCTGGTCGCCACATCTCAAAAAAGACATAGTGGAAATGGAAAAGGTGCAAAAGAGAGCGACTAAGATGATTACTGGTTGGTCTGTGATTGGTCTGTGGAACTCCTTGCCACAGGATGTGATGCTGGCGTCTAGCCTAGATGCCTTTAAAAGGGGATTGGACAAGTTTCTGGAGGAAAAATCCATTATGGGTTACAAGCCATGATGTGCATGTGCAACCTACTGATTTTAGAAATGGGCTATGTCAGAATGCCAGATGCAAGGGAGGGTACCAGGAAGCAGGTTTCTTGTTATCTGGTGTGCTCCCTGGGGCATTTGGTGGGCTGCTGTGAGATACAGGAAGCTGGACTAGATGGGCCTATGGCCTGATCCAATGGGGCTGTTCTTAATGTTCTTATGATCAAACCACAAGAGCTGACACTTTCAGGGGATGTGGGTTTGTTCAGAAAAATGTCCCAGTGACTGGTTCTAAAAAAATATGCAATAAATAAATTCATGTTAATTAGATTTGTAAGGAGAAAGAAATAAAGAGGTTGATACCAATAGGTGGCATTTGAAAGGCCTAACTTTACAAAAGGCATATACGTAGGATTCATGCAACCTATTAAGACCTATATGGAGGAGATTATTAAAATTAACATTTTCTATTGAGATGCCCAAGGAGCTTGGCACAGAGATCCAATCAGTGCCGGATTTAGACGGGCAGCACAATCCAAAGCTGCCTGGTACCCAAAGGAGCAGCGGTGCCAAAATGGCTACCACTACATCCTGTGGGTGCTGCGGCAGCTGCCAGAGTCTCCTCAGGGGAAGGGGGCAATTGTTCCCTTCCCCTGGGTAGGGGCACAGGCCCCGCTATTTTGCCCCACAGGCTATTTTGCAGGTGCAGACTGGAGGAGTTCTGTTTTGGGCGTATCAGTCCAACACGGAGCATAGGATTCAGTGAACACCTCCTCTGCTGGTCCCCCCCACGCAGGCCCGATCCTCCCTCCCACCACCCAGCTATATCCTCCCGCCACCCTGAATCCCCGCTCTACCACCCATGGTCTTAACTGGTGTGGGCCCAGTGCAGGCGCTCCTTACTCTGAGAGTGCTGAGGAGTGCTTTACAACAAGTTTATAGCCCCCAGCACCGGCACTGAAGATCAGCGTCGGTGCTAGGCCAGCATAGGCCAGAATCCTTAGGCCCCTGTGGATTGTGAAGCCCTAAGCTATAGCTTGTTTATGCCTATGTTTGGCACTGGAGATAACCTTGACATCATTCACCTCAGCCTGCAATGAAACCTATTACATTGCTCATTCTTCTTGTAAGTGTGAGGTAAGTAAACACTTCTTGTACTTACACTTCTTGTAAGTGTGAGCTGCCATGGAGCTCCCTGACAAAATTTTCTTCCCTAGAGGCCCAAATTCCATGAACATCTAAGTAGTGTGGGAAGGTGTCTGCTTTAGAAATATTGCATTAACCAGTTGGAGACTCACCTGTGCTTCTAGCCTGAAGGACAGAGTTCCTAAATCCTAAACCCCCAGAGTTGCAGAAGCGTCCCCTTTGTTGTTAAAGAAAGGGGGGAAAAGAAGATCCAATGAACGAGTTGTTTAAAATTCTAATTGATAAGGATATGATCAGACATAAAAATTCCTTCCCTAGAGGAGGAAAATCAAAGAAATAACTTCAAAGTTAAAAGAGGTAGAAAGCAAACCTGAGTGAGGAAATTGACACAGAGTAACCAGGGATCCAAAGAATTTTTTTCTTCTTTCAGAATAAAGAGCTTTGAATGTAACACTGATGAAAGGCAACTTGGCAGAAGGCCATGACCTAGAAATATATCCGTCAAACTAAGCAAGGTACAATGACAGTAGTGCGGCTTTAGTCTTTTACAGCCCGAAAAGAGCAGGTCCCTGTTTCAGCAGACTACCAAATGCAATCCCAAATCTGGGTAGGTTTTCCTGTTCCAGATTCCATGCCTTGCCATATTTCAAGGAGTCTCTTTGAAAAGGAAAGGGTAGGTATTGAGATCTTTTGATATTTCCAGTATACAACTGAATTCCTAAACATAGTTCTATGGTAAAGGGAGCACATCCATGTATGTGTGAGACTGTTCGCACTTTCTCCTTCTGCAACAACTGTGCATGCACTTGCATGCATTTCCTCTTCTGTTGGATGATGAAAATTTTTATACAGATTCTACATTTTAGAGGGGGGGGGAAAGATCAATCGGGGAGGTTATCTAAAATAGCAACAGTTGTTTGGAAGTTTCTCAAATGTGGAAGTTTCTTGACAAGCTTGTCACCTTCTGAGAGATGAATAAATGAGCAGCATGCAGATGCCAAAAGCTTATATATAAGCCCAATCACATTCAGACATCGGTTTTTTGTGGCTTTGAATATAACACTCAAAATTAAATGGTTTGCATTTCACAGAACTTTAAGGATTGCCACAGATCATCCACACCAGCTCTGTGAACTGAGCAGGGTCCTCTGCAGTTGCTGATCTAGACAATACTTTGCAAGGTAGCCAGATGGAGAGAAAATACGTACCTTGCTAGTGCACTCTTGATCCTCAGTGGGCCTCACTGACATAGATGCTACTAAAAAAAATAGTGCTGACAAAAATTTGACCCTCATCAAGGCTAATATATGCATTGACAAAATTTGTCCCAAGCTTCAGAACAGCTGAGGGTTTTGAGAGAAGGGAGGGGTACAATCCTCAAAGAGGGACGTTTGTGGGCTAGCTGTAAGTATCTGGCAGGCCATTGTAGGAAACGGAATTGTGGATTCAACAGATCCTTAGCCCGATCCTTAGCAGGTCTTTTCATATGTTCTTCTGAAAATAGCATATGTGCCATAGAATGAAAAGATTCACTCTACTAGCAAACATCTGTGTTCTTTGTGTTAGTAGTGATTCTAACTGACCTATCAGGCCTTACTTATGGATAGGATTGCTTGGTAAAACTTGGTAAAACATTTTATGCCTGGTTAGCTAAACCTTTAATTTTATTCTTGATCATTATTACAATGATTCATGCTGTGCTTAGGTTATTTCCTAGGTTTTCCACTTGCAATACCATAATTTTGCTTTTGTTTACAGCAGTTTCTTTGAACCATGGAATGCAAACGCACGGACTTTATTACATAAAAACCCAAACCAGCCAGCTTTGGCTTTTTGCCTCCATAATTTTGCTTGTTTTCTTCTTGACTGCAAACAGTTGTTTGCCTGGCAAAGAATTGAATGTGTCACAACAGGGAAGGGAGAGAGTAAGAACTAGAGATCAAAGGTGACATTCTACACCCCAGGAATATGTTTTCATAGGTGGATTGTCACCCATGTGATCAGCTGACCCAAGACTTGCTATGCAGCCTGTTGCTTGCAAAGGGACTGAGGGAGCCTCCTCCAACACTCCAGGTGGGGGGAAATGAGCAAAATTCCTTAGTCTTTGTTTTTATTTTGTTGGCAAAAAAATATTTTAAAGATGTTGAGGGAGAGGCAGTAGGAGAGACCTGGAGCAAAGGTCTGTGCAGAAGGTAGTGTGGTTTATTGTCATTTCTTGCCCCTGTGAAATTCCATTCTGTACTAGCTTTGGATAAATAAACACAGAATAAGATGGAGGAGGAGGGAAAAAAAGAATATGGGGTAATGTGCAGAAAGTGAAGTCTGAAAGAGAAAGAAGCTGGCAGGTGGACAAGAACAGACGCTGCTGAGAAAATTCCACAGTCAGGGAATTAGAGGGCAGGTCCTCTCCTGGATTGAGACCTGGCTGAAGACCAGGAAACAGAGAGTGGGTGTCAATGGGCAATTTTCACAATGGAGAGAGGTGAAAAGCAGTGTGCCTCAAGGATCTGTCCTGGGACCGGTGCTTTTCAACCTCTTCATAAATGACCTGGAGACAAGGTTGAGCAGTGAGGTTGCAAAGTTTGCAGAAGACACCAAACTTTTCTGAGTGGTGAAGACAAGAAGTGATTGTGAGGAGCTCCAGAAGGATCTCTCCAAACTGGCAGAATGGGCAGCAAAATGGCAGATGTGTTTCAATGTAAGTATGTGTAAAGTCATGCACATTGGGGCAAAAATCAAAACTTCACATATAGGATGATGGATTCTGAGCTGTCTGTGACAGAACAGGAGAGAGATCTTGGGGTGGTGGTGGACAGGTCGATGAAAGTGTCGACCCAATGTGCGGCGGCAGTAAAGGAGGCCAATTCTATGCTTGGAATAATTAGAAAAGGTATTGAGAACAAAACAGCTAATATTATAATGCCATTGTACAAATCTATGGTAAGGCCACACCTGGAGTATTGTGTCCAGTTCTGGTCGCCGCATCTCAAAAAAGACATAGTGGAAATGGAAAAGGTGCAAAAGAGGGCAACTAAGATGATTACTGGGCTGGGGCACCTTCCTTATGAGGAAAGGCTATGGCGTTCGGACCTCTTCAGTCTAGAAATGAGACGCCTGAGGGGGGACATGATTGAGACATACAAAATTATGCATGGGAAGGATAAGTGGATAAAGAGATGCTCTTTACACTCTCATATAACACCAGAACCAGGGGACATCCACTAAAATTGAGTGTTGGGAGAGTTAGGACAGACAAAAGAAAATATTTCTTTACTCAGCGTGTGGTTGGTCTGTGCAACTCCTTGCCGCAGGATGTGGTGACGGCGTCTGGCCTGGATGCCTTTAAAAGGGGATTGGACAAGTTTCTGGAGGAAAAATCCATTATGGGTTACAAGCCATGATGTGTGTGTGCAACCTCCTGATTTTAGAAATGGACTATGTCAGAGTGCCAGATGCAAAGGAGGCACCAGGTCTCTTGCTGTCTTGTGTGCTTCCTGGGGCATTTGGTGGGCTGCTGTGAGATACAGGAAGCTGGACTAGATGGGCCTATGGCCTGATCCAGTGGGGCTGTTCTTATGTTCTAACAGAGGCAGTTTTAGGCACAAGAAAAGCACAGTACTCTGATTTACTTGTCATACTCAAGGTAAATGAAGGCAGGTACAAGGGGAAGAAAGATCATGGCAGTGTTTCCAAGTTGAATGACTTTCAATAGTCTGTACCAAAATGACCTTAAACTGTTATGAATGAAATTACCTAAACACAGTATGGGTCATCCTAATGATAATCAGGAAGGCTGAAAAAGCCAGGTTCCCAAAATCAGGAACAGGACTGCGTGCATGTATGTGTGTTGACTCCATGAATACATTTACCCAAATGCATTTAGGTTGCTCCCGCTATACACACACCTACTTAGGGCCCGATCCTATCAGAACCTTACAGTGGTGCATCTTGTGGTCTGCCACCCTAAGTCCTAGAACAGGGGTGCTCACACTTTTTTGGCTCGAGAGCTACTTTGAAACCCAGCAAGGCCCGGAGATCTACCAGAGTTTTTTTTACAATGTTCGCGCCATCATAACATATAACATTTATGTGTACAATGTATGTTGGTGTACCTTGAGCCCCACTGAGTATAACAGGACTTACTCCTGAGTAGACATGCCTAGGATTAGGCTGTGAGGCTGCAATCCTAGCCACACTTACCTGGGAGTAAGCCCCATTGAGTACAATGGGCCTTACTCCCGGCGTTTCCTCCCAGAGGCACCTGAAAGGGGGGGGGGTCGGCACTCCACGATCTACTCATTTTGCCTCGCGATCTACCGGTAGATCGCAATCCACCTATTGAGCACCCCTGTCCTAGAACAATGATGTGAAAGTCAATCCATTGTTCTGTGAGGCAGGCATACCAGTGCTAACAGCCAGAGGGCTGAGTGGGTACCACCAGCCCACAGAACTGCCCTTTCCTTCACTGGACCAGGTTGGTTGGTGGCAGAGACAATTTGGGAGAGGATTGGACTGGATTGGGGAGGGCAGAAGCCCAGGGGATGTGTGAGGAAAGATCTCAGCTGCAGCTGCACATACTGAGATCCTACCCCCTCTTCCTGGCCCAGACCTGGTGAAGGTCTGAGGAGTCCTAGTGCAGGCCAGGCAACCTAAGGAGAGATAAGTAATAAAGATTTTTACTTACGTATTTCTGCTTGGCTGTCTGGTCACTTCTCCCCATAACATACGGTGCTATGGGCTGGTGCATGTCAGCAGCACTATGTGCTATGGGCCTGTGAGGGATAGGATTGGAGGATAGAATTGGCCCTTAGTTTGGATATGTTGTTGGACCAAAACTTTTGTGACCACATGTGTTCTAGTACAGTGTCTGTTAGAGTTTCCTGATGAAATCAGCGCCCATTCATGATAGCATTCTGCTTGTGGTCAGTCAGCTTTTTGAGAAACCCAGACTACATGTGGGGTTCTTTTTTAATGTCTAGCCACATGCAGAGTTCTTCAGTGAATCAGCCTTAATTCTCGCTTTCTAGACAGATGTCAGCATGAGCTGAGTCAGAAAGCAACATGGAAATAACATAACAATGGAAGGCTGTGTGGCAAGAGGGAAGGAAATCTTGATGCATGTATACTAAAGTGTTATGTGCTTTGCAGTTTGATCACCAATGAATTCAGAGAGATGGAGAAAGTGAGAACAAAATGCAATTACATTTTGAATTGAGTCCTATTTCAAGTCATTTTGTAAGACTCATTAGTCCTCAATGACACTTAATTTCATGGCTAATAAGCTGAGATGGAAACGTAGGCATGGTTTATGCTTCATTTGAACCCTTTTAGCATTCTTTGTGGAGAAAAACTGGACACAAGTATCTCCTGGATCATGTTTAGTGGTGTCCTTTAAAAAAATCTGTGTCTGAATATGCACCATCCACTGTTCTTAGTTTATGTGCAAAACTATCATTCAGTTTTGAATCACCAAAATAGACATTGATGATACAAAACACAAAATGGCACCTTTCACTGTTTGAGGGAACTAAAGTTTGTGTTCTGTACCTATTGCAAGGAGGCCTTTTTGCCTGTACATTTCTCTCATTCAAATGAAGGCAGGAAGAAGCCCATTATCTGATGCAAAAACCATTTTTGTTGTTGTTAAGCTTTTGCTTTGCAGTAATGTTGTCTCTTTCATTCAGTGAGAGAAAGCTGATTGGTATTCCAAACCTGACCACTGTCAATTAGTGTCTTCTTAGGAAAGGGGGGGGGGTAGCTCTAGCTGCCTGTATTTTTGCAGCCCATTTTTCTTCTGAATTACCTACAGCTAGTAAGATTAAAGTTATTTAAAAAATAAAACCATTCGTTGGAGACTCATTAAAACTCACAGAATGATATTTATTAACTTCCTTTGCTTTTACGTTGCTTTGGGTCCTTTGCTTGTCTAGATTGAAATGTTGGTTAGATTTAACTAGCTCTCTCTCTCTCTCTCTCTCTCTCTCTCTCTCTCTCTCTCTCTCAGAACTGCTCAAAGGGGAGAGAGAGAGAGAGAGAGAGAGAGCATCCTGCATTCCCCTACTGTCATATTAATATCTTGTGTGCTAAACATGAGCACAAAGCTGAGCATTAAATCTTTCCTTGTTCAAATTTAAACTGACTCATTTTGAGGCGTGGTGCTCCACGGGTGACTCCAGAATGAATAAATCTTTCCTTTCTGTCTATGGTACATTAAGCTGCCAATGCAGCAGGTGGTGAACTGCCAACGGGATTTTGGCTCTCATTTGCCCAAAGATGAATGCAGAGATGTGAAGAAGGTGACAACAGAGTGCCAGTGTGTGCAAAATAGAGCCCCATCTCAAGCCATTTTGCAAGACCTGTTAGTCATCAATGAAATGCAATTTCATGGCTAATAAGCTCAGAGAGAAATGAAGGGGATGGTTATGTCTCATTGGAATCCTTTCAGGTTTTGTTGTGGAGAAGAACAGAGCATTGAGGTACTTTGGGTTGTTCTTTCTGATTTTGATTCCAAAAGTGGTCATGATAACGTATGACCACAGCTCCAAATGTTTACGGCACTATTCTCTGAAAGCATACACCTCTCGAGTCTCCATGTTGTAACAGCCTTGGTGGAACACTGCCTTCTTCTTCACTAGTTTGCCAGCGCTTCACGATGGATTCTTCAAGTTGCTTTTAAAAACTTGATTGCACAATTAGAAGAGACCTGGAGAGTCCTTGGACTGTGGCAGAGAGTGGAGCATTCACAGCCTTAGCCAGGACCTCACTCTATAGAATCAGGAAATCTTTCATGCCGAGGCGTCCCAAGGAAGGCACAGTGAGCAGAGCATTGTCAGTGGGCGACCCTCCTTCTCACCTGCCCCTGGGTCCAATTGGCTTGAAATTGGCCCCCCTATAGTAGTTGGCAGTGACGCTGCTGCCAGGTACATCACCGCTGCCACTCATCCTGGTGAGTAGGCCCTGTGGGGTGGACCCCCTGCAAAAATGATTTGCACTGGGCCCAGTAGCTCCTAATCCCGGCCCTGAGGTAGAGTCCTTGGAAGTCACTATCAGCTATAGCTGAGCAGATAGCTGATGGGTCAAACTCTGGGATGTAAGTATATAAGAGCCCTTGCTGAACAGAACCTATAGTCTAGCATCCTGTTTCCAATAGCAACAGATGCTACTGGGAATGAAGCAGGCCATGAAAGTAACAGACTTGTTCACTGCTTGTCACTCAACATGTTTGGAGATATATTATTTCTAAAATATGGAAGTCTGATTTAGTTGTCATGGCTGATAGTCATGACTATGTAGAACTGTATCCTCTGAATTCGTCTAATTCCCATAAAGTCCTTAGAACCAGTGGCCAACACATTTTGTTGCAGCAAATTCCACAAGTTAATGATGTATAATTAGACGTAATGTATCTACTTATGTTATTATGCTTCTTTTTGACTGGCCTGAATCTACTGCCCATCACTTTCATGGGTATGAAAGTTTTTACTGAAGTTCTATGAAAGTTCTAGTATTAAAGTATAAAATCTCTATCCCTTTTCTCCATACTGCATAGCTTTATAAATCTTGATCATGCCTTTCCTTGGTCATCTGTTTTCTAAACTAAAAATCCTTTCCTTTATAGGGAAGGTGCCCTAACTCCTGGATCATTTTGGTGGCTCTTTTTCGCACCTATTCCGGTTCTGCAATATCCTTTCTGAGATGGAACATTGAGAATTTCCACATCGAATCATATGTGATACTGGTTCTTTGATTTTCAACTTCTTTTTTAATGATCCCTAAGATGGACTCTGTTCTCTACTGTAACCTGCCATACTACATTCCACACTTCCTTGAGTGTCCTGTTCCCTGTTCTTTGCCTCTTCAAAACCCAGAGAATGCAGGAACTCAGTGGAGAGGCAGTGGTGGCAACACTTCAGGTTGGGGGGTCAGAGGCAGCCAATGGATGCAGCTGGTGGGCATAGGTGCCACTTGTGCCAATCTGCTGCCTTTCACGGCCGGCTAGCTGTCCTTAGCCAGCTAGCCTTGCACCCAGGTGTTAAACTCACTGGGCTCCTTGCCATTTTTTTGACATTTCATTTTTGGGTTTAATTTATGCTTTCAGAATTGTGGCTTCCATGCAAAGTACCCCTAAGTATATACCAGTGGAGAAGTCCTCTGAATTTCTTCTGTAGCTGATCGGCTATATCTACCGTAAATATGTAGGGCTAGCTTGCAATCTCATCACTAATTCAGTCCAGACAGCTGAATCAGCTGCTATGGGCTGCACAAGACCACAACTACAGATAATTATATCAGGTGGTTGAACAATTAGTGGTGATTTCAAGGGAATTAAAGCTTACTTGGACTCCTTTGGGAACACAGAAGACTGATCTACTTTAAACTTGGCTAATCTACACTTTATTTTTGATCTTAATTAAAGGTTGGCTAAATTGGCACTGTGTTTTTCTTTTAAACACTGTCTACCCAGATCAGGACTATAGCATTGGGGAGAGTGGAGGGGGGGGGGTTTAATGCTTCCTTCACATCATGGTTGCAACAAAAATCACGCTGACTTGAAACTATTTCCATTCGTAACACTTCTATCCCTGGTCAAAGAGCAGCTTCAGAGAAGGCAGTTTTCATTGGGAAGATAGCATGGGGAGAAGAGTTTTTTTAAAAAGAAAATTCCTCCCCCACACCATGGTCCCAATCTTAAACCTCCCCCCCCCCCCTAAACTTTTTAAAAATGGAAATTCAGGTATGCTTTTTTGGAGTATAATCCTTAAACTTTATTTTCACTTTTGTAAAGAAAACGTTTTGTTTTTTGAATTGTGAATTACATTGTACAGTAGTATCATTTTACTTGTATTAAAATAATATAAAGGAATCATCAAAGTTTATACTACATTTTTGAATGACAAATTCCATAATTGTCATTCATTTTTGATTGAATTTGGCAGCAGCTCTTGATTTTTGACTCCGTAAATTCTCTGTCCTTACTGTTTTTCCATTTCTTATTAGACTAATATCACCACATCCATATCTGAATATATTTATTTTACTTTTTGCAGGCTTATAAAATTGATTTTCAGAAAAAGCACATGCAACATCTAAGGTTACTGAGACTTGGAACTAAGGGATTGCATTGCATGAGCTTGAAACCTTTGCCTAGGAACAGTTCCAACATAATATATGCTGCTTCTCTGGTCTTGTCATTTGAATTAATTGAAGGACAAAGTTGTCAGGCCTTACACAGGGTTTTACAAAGTGTTGACAAGGATGTGAGTGGGCTAAGTTTCCACCCTGTAGAGCAGACCTGTTGTTGCCTGTCTCACTGCAAGAGATAAAGTTAATTAGCTGCTGATAGCAGGAGCAGGCCTTCCAGAGATTACATTCAACAGTGTTTTTAAATGTGAAACAAGAAGTAGTATATTGAAATAGCTGCCTGCAGTGGACAAAAGACAGTGCAGCAACAGATTCTGGCTCTAGCCATATCGCCTTCTCAAGTGCACCCTTTTCTGGTTTCAAAACATTCAAAAAGACTAAAGCAGCAGCCACATTGAGGATGGATTTGGATTCCTCATACAGGGTGGAACTCAGCCCCATGCTTAGCACAGAGGACGGGCCATCCATCTTCTGGTTCAGCACTAAAGGGCAGCTGGAAGAGGGCCCAGTTTGTGTAGTGCAGGTGCTATAAAGGTACATATGGCAACTGTGCACAGGTACGAGCTTAGCACTTGTCAGGTTGCTAGGCTCACCTGTGTGGCACTGCAACTTCTGCTCTGTCAACTTGGCCATCTCATGCTTTCGTCATAGATGGCTGCAAACCAGCCCTTCCTCTCTTCAGTAGGCTGGTGATGCCTACTGAAAAATACCCAGCACCCCTTCTTTGGCCACCTCTCAACAGTGATGGCTGGTGGTGTGCTATTGCCCTGAATAGTCTACCTTACCCAATTTCCTGAAATTCCATTGGTTTTTTCCTCTGTTGAAATCAACAGAGTCCCATTTTCCTTCTTTCTGTGCTTCAGTTCCTGTGGCATGACTTAGTTTGCCTTCATACCCTCTTCCATCTTGTCAACATGCATTAAGAGATCTGTTGCTGCTGCTGTTACCTCAGTTTCCATGTTCATGAATACTCTCGGGGGTACTATACTGGCTATTCATACATGGGTTAGATGGCTATGTGATAACATGTTATTCAATAGCACAGAGCACTATGATAAAATAGCATGCTTTGTGAAAAATGCCAAATGTCTCCAATGTTTCTATTCCTTCTAACTGGATAAAAGCACATTTATGTGGTGGTACTGTTATCTCCAGCAGAGGAAGAGCAACTATACCTCTTCGTCCCAGCATTGCACTTATACCCCTGTGGTAGTTGCTTGTGTACCCCTTTGGTACAGGTAACCATCTTCTCATTTCTTTTGCTACACAAACTCCATGGGAACCTCTTTGTGGAAAAGTAGTATTAAAATAGTAATTCGAATAATAATGAAAAATGCCAAAGTTCTTTAATGAAATGGGAGGCCAGTAGTCCCCGACACCACATGCATCAGGGTGTGTTAAGTGAAACCAATTCCAAAACCCTAGGGAATGTGCTCAGAGCATATGCTCATGGGAGCAAAATACAGAGTGCCTTACTTGGGATGAAGTGATCTGTCTTCCTTCAAGACAGGTGGTCATGGCCTTTCACTTGTGATAAACAGAACTGCTGAGTGGATGAACCTGTCTAAGCGCAGGGTAAAATTCTGCAAGTGTCTTGCATCAGCACTGCGAGTTGTCATGGAAGAACCTAATGAAAAGCGACGGTTCCTTGCAGAGACTCAGAAAACAATAAAGGGCATATCTTCAGGTTTCATTTGTCCTGTTCTTCGAAATTATGTTCCTTCTCTGAGCAGTACATTCCGCCTTGGATGTGTGGTAAGTGTGGTTGGTCAGGCTTTAAGAGAGAGCTGGCTGGCTGATGGTGTTCCTATTCACATAGCTCTGGATTTGGCAAATGATGTTTTCTTAAGGGAAAAAATGACAAAAAGCACTGGATGCTTTGAAATTTGGAACTGCTGGTAGTGGAAATGCTGACACCCCCAGTAAGCAGGCTACAGTGAAGAAGCATTTGCTGTGGTAAAAGAAGAAGAAGAAGAAGAGTAATTTCCTGCCACCGAAGAGGAGAGAGAATATATGCTTACTTGTAAGTAAGTCCCATTAATTTAAGAAAGACTTGCTTTCAGTCAAGTGTGTGCAACACTGTAGCTTACTCAGAAAGAAGTTCCTTGGAAATCACTGTGATGTACTTCTAAATTGATGTTTTTAGGAAGAGGTTGATGGTATCCTTTCTGGATACCAAAGGAAGCAATTTAAAGGAATACTACAGAAGAAAAAAGTTTAATATGTACATCCAGTTGATTGATATAGTTTGAATGTCCAAGTTGACAATGCACAATTCAAATAATTGATAAATGATTTTAAAAGTGAAATTGTTGCAAGGATACGTCCCTTTAGAAACAGAGGCTGGGACCATCTGCCTCCAAAAGTAAATGTGACTTACTGTTACTTACAATTGATATTGTTTTGTAGGTGATCTATGTTGCTATGGTGTCTGCACTGAAGAGACATGAAATATGGGAAAGGGTAGGAAAGCTCAAGAAACTTGAAATATGCATAGGACTGTGCTCTCAGTTTCAGTTCCTAGCCAAGTCTGAGCACAATAAACAATAGATGTGTTTTCTCCAAATTTTCCCTTTAGTCATTTCCCAGCATATTTAGTGTTAAAGTATCACTGAGCAAAAGAGGTAGCAAACAAGAAGAAAACGGTAAGCGTTTTGATGCTCTCAACCCACACCCATCCATTCCTCACTTCCTTGCTTTCTTGCTGACATCAAGAAGAAATATTCAAGATGAGGTCATATCATAACAATCTCCATCTGACTGTAACCATATGGTACTGGCGGTTTCGTTGGCTCCCACAAGAGAAGCAGATTAAGTTTTCCAGAAGTTCAGTGGCTCAATTTAATAAACTAAAACAAAAACATTAAAATTACTGGACTGAATTCATCCAAAGTTTGGTTTCAATATAGCCGGTGGAATTACATACCGGTTTTGAGGGAGGACAGGGTTAACTATCCATAGTCTGTACAAGTTCAGCCTTACTCTTAAAACAGGAGCATTCAGATCTACAATGAAGTATAATGTGATACCTATTGCAGCATTTCCCAAATTGTGACCTACTGGTGAGTTGCAAGCCCAAGTGCAATGGGTTACAACTTCATAGGCCTCCATAGGCCTCCTGAGACCAAAACTACCCTGCAGGATTCAGTGAAGGCTGCACAGAAGCTGCTATATCACTGTACAGGGAGTTGCAGAGACTGGGGCTCGACTTTGCTGGCAACTGATGCGCAGAGCATCTTTTCCTGCTAAAGGGCTCATAACAAGCCCCTTCATCTCCATAGGAAATGGTGCTCTGCATGCCACTTGCCCACTGCTGAGGAGTCTGCATCAAGCAGAATGTCATTTCTTGCTGGGGATCATGGCGGGGGGACTATCAGGCTAGAAAAGGCATGGTGTGTGTTGGTTGCTGCTGAGGACAGGTCCCATGCACTCTTATTGCATAGCTGAGCTCTGATCTTGGGAAAACCCTGCTCAGAAAGAGCTGGACAGACTCTGCAGTGGGAAATTGGTTGGGCTGGGGAGGGGGGAGCATTGAGTCCTCAGCCACAGGGGACCAGAAGGGTATCTTCAATCCTTTACTGTTTTCATTCTGAGCTGCTGAAAGGTTTCAAAGGTAGGTTTCAAAGCATTGTTTGCAAAAGTTGATCTTTAACACTGCATTTCAAAACCTTACGTTTTGAAGGAGGAGTGAATGTCACCACAATGAAAATAAGACAAGCTATAACATTAAGCTTTATATTCTCTTGCTTGACCTGTTGAAACACTGTTTAGGATGTCATCATCTTTTGGTGAAACAACTCTCCGCCTGCAATTGTAATCCATAGGTTATGTTTAAATAGATGAACCGCATGCTAAGCCAGCGCTCCTCTTCCTGCCAAGAAGGGTAAGGATTTCCCACATACTCTTTAAATGAGAGAGAATATTGGCTCTGATTGCCAATTGTTGTTTAATTATGAATAGCGTCAGAATGCTTACTGACGTTCTTTTAAAACTGAAAAGAAATCCAAGATATAACTCTTAGCCAATAGGCTGATCTGGGAAAAGGCCTCTGGGCAAAGGTCTTGGGTCCTGGGTCACCAAAGGTCTATGCCCCGCTCATGCAGCTAGTATTCTGGATGAAATGGGTTCCAGATTACAATCAGTGGAATGTTTCCAAGGAAGTGAGTTGGGGCAGCAGTCTTAGATGGTGCATTCTATAAGAGTTCCAGTTTGAGAACTGTGGCCAAAGGCGGCAATCCACAAACCACATCCTCTGGAACTGTTCCATATACTTTAGTGAAAGTATTCTGTAGTAAATAGTTTGTTGATTGCAGTCCTTCAAATTGGTGGTTCCCAGGCATTTTCTGAAGAGGATCAACTGAGGAGAAATCATCCGTTCCAAACCTACGAGTCTATCCTCCCCTGGCTTCTGGTAGTTACCTCCTGGCCTTTTGCTGTTTGTTTCACTCCTCTCACACATCCTGCAAGAACTCTACCAATGATTTACTGAAGGCTAAAGGGGGGAGGCCTGTTCTTTCAGCTCTGACTCTTTTAAGCCTATACTGGATTTCAGAGCTGAATCATCTTGACCTACTTCCACATTAAGTTTCATTATGTTTTCAACATTGTTCCCAAGATTTAAAAATTTTCTTTTTCCCCTAGGAGTCTTTGGGCCCAGTCCTATCCAACTTTCCAGCACCGGTGCAGCCGCAATGCAGTCCCAAGGAAAGGAAACAAATGTTCACTTACCTTGAGGAGGCCTCTGTGATTGCCTCCCCACCATAGGATGCAGCACATGCCCCATTGGCACACAAGCACTGGCACTGGAAAATTGGATAGGATTTGGCCCTTTGTCTCCTATATCCATTAGGTTTGATTAGTTTAAGTTCAGGCCATACGGTCTACAGCATTTTAAAAATCAGTCTCTTTTTACCGGCCCCTGTGGAAAACTATCAAGACCCCTTTCACTTAAGCTCTATTCTGTAGTCTCAAGAGCACAACGGTGACCACTTTAGACTGCCAATGCCATTTTGGTGGATGGTAAGCATAACCACCTCAACTGAGCCAGAAGATAGGAAGCATGGTATGAATATTAACGTATGGAAGCAGATGTCTATGGATATGGAATGCTTCAACTCCTATGAGTCTTTGGCTTCCAAAGGGCCCATTTCCAGCCCCATCATGAAAATGATTTGCTAAAAGTGTAATAGTGTTTTCGGACACATCCATCATGACTGGCATTATGTCATGACATGCGCTGTTGGGCTATCTATATGCATGGAGATTGCATAGATTATGCATAAACGCATTACCTTTCAGGGGATTTTCCTTTGCGCAGTGCAAATATTTAACAGCTGTATAGAAAGGTGCATTTTGTCATGTAGTGGTTAGAAAAGTGACACTGCTGGCATTCTCACTTCTAAGACGGGACAGCACAGGATTCCTTTCTTCTTTCGTACATAGCCTCCTTATCGTCCCTCTTCACTTGAATGGGCTCTGACCATCCCAGACCGTTTTTACAGAATGATTCTTGCATGCATCTCAGGACCATTTCTAAAGAGAAGGAAGTGTATGTAAAAATATATGTAATATGTAATTATTTAATATGTAAATATACACATATTTAATATGTGTAAATGTTGTTGGCAACCTTCAGTCTTGAAAGACTATGGTATGGTATCGTGCTCTGAATGGTGGTTCTGGCACAGCGTCTAGTGTGGCTGAAAAGGCCGATTCGGGAGTGACAATCCCTTCCACACTGGGAGCAAGTGTTGTCTGTCCCTGGTCTGTGTAAATATACAACATTTAAATATACACATAACATATTTCTTAGAAACCAAACTTTCCTGGGACCAAACCGTTTTGATTAATGACCCAAACTTAAGGAGAGCCTACACTGGCAGAACACATGTTCTGCTGGTGCACGTGGTTGCAAAAGAGCCATAAAGCGCTTTGCAACACCACAAGGTCCAGGTGCACCAGCAGGAAGGCCGGAGACTTCCTGCACATGCTGATGGAGTAAAGGAGGACCACTGGAACAGGTAATTCCAGTCGGGGAGGGCAGGGGAGAGGGTTGAATGATATGGGGGAAGACAGAATGGGGTGTTGTTGGGGGGCAGATCAGACCGGGGAGGGGGATCACTAACCCCCCCCTTCCCACCTACACGGATCAACACAGACTTGTGCCAGCAATATCGCTGGTGCAGGTCTGAGATGACCCCATTGCAAATGTTCTCTTACCCTAAGAAGACCTCCAGGAGCCAAAAATTCCCTGAGGATGCAGCGTGCTCACACTGGCTCTACTACATTGCCATGCGGGGAATTAGGTTGGATTGGGCTGTTAGGCTGAAATTTTCTGGCTTAACTTCCTGGATCCACACCAATGTTAATTACAGAATTGTGCTGTTTGCAAAGGCCAGAGAAGCATAGTGAAGAAGGAATTTTTCTTTAAACTTTTTGGCAGCTTGTACTGTATATGATACACTTGCTGTCAATGATGCATATGTTGCTAAGTAATAACATTATCTCAGTCCTTAAGATCTTACTCCATGCTGGGTGGATTGATCTATATAAGCCAATGGTAAATACTTTCCAGGTTCCCCACAGCTGTCCCCCTAATCAATCATCTCCATGCTAAAGGCTTGTCTATTTCAGATATGTAACTATAGCAAGGGATCATATATGGCAGGCTTCAAACAGCTTAATTTGGAGTAGCCTCCAATTTGGAATACTTTGAGAATAAATGGATCAGAAAATAGTTGAACTTTCTTTTCCAAGTTATATGTGAAGAAAGGTACAGTGAAGTCCTAGCATTGAGCATAAGGCATTTTTTTCTAGCCATAGGTGATATAGTCTGCTGGAAGAGTAGACTTGTTCAGTGTTATTAATTGTTAAAATCCGTCATTCCCATATGGAATGCCACCACTCCCACATCTCACGTGCCTTCATTTGACGAAATATGACTCTGCACTCAAGGGAAAAGCTCTAATTTTAGTTTTAATGACCAAAATCTATGAACTGTGCACAGCTCATCTGAAAAATTACTTTATTCCTCTATAAGATTTCAGAATTATACGGTGCCGTCAGTCATCACGATAAAAGCCTGAGATCATGACAATATAAGCAGTATAAGATGGAATTGCTGGCATAAATGTTGCTTTCCCTTTTTGACTTTTATACAGCAATCACCACAGGAGATTGAGAATTATCCTTCTGCAAACACCATGGTTTAGTATGCAGTGAAGAGGAGCAAGAGCACACAAATAATGCATAAACTGTGCATCACTCAGAGGAGGGTTACAAACCAAAGTCAAATTGCCGATGCAAGTGTGTTTTTAGGGCAGAGCACTTTGAAATTCATTCACACACAGACTAAACTTCATGAGTGGGCTCTAATGGAAGGCACCTAACTTATATCACTCCACATCTGCTCTGGCAGCCAGAACAAATCCCTCTTCATTCATATGTTCACATATACATAAATGGCAGAAGTGTCACTAGGGTTTTCATCAACCGGTGCGAGAGCTCAATGCATTACCTCCATGATGGACCTCCTTCCACACCAGACCATACAGAATAAGTTACAATATCATATGCATAGTCTAAATACAGTGACATCACTCAGGTTGGTGAAACCCCCATTAACTTTATTTCTTTATTTTAATAAAGAGCAGTACAGGTCACCTGACAAATCAGTAACCAATAAAAAACCAGTGCCCAACTTGATGATACTTACACAACTGAAGAAGTGTTCTAGAATTAGCTCTGATTCATAGAAATGAGAGCTGACTCATACAAACACCTCATTGGTTACCTGCTGTGTCATTACAGCACCTCATTGGCTCTCAGAATAATCTCTCTCATTGGTCAGTTTTGAGTAAAGGAAATCCACTTTTTGTTACATAAGAATGTTGGTGTTCTAGCTGTTCCTTGTGGACCTTTTGTCCTCTTCTTTGGATACATGAAAATTTCATGATAGTTTACAAATAGCTTGCTATTCTGCTTCAAGAATTTGGCAAGCGAATATTAACCGAGTTGCAAAAGGTCCACTGTTACGTGACCTTGCCATCTATGGGAACGTTTACAAGATGGCTACCCATGGTTGGTTTCATACTTAGAGGCCTGCATGTGGAGCTATATTGTGTTCATGCCCAGTGCTCTTTGACCTTTACAGACCCAGGGCCCAGTTTTAATATTCACCTATAGCTTGAGACTAGGTCACGTTGGCAAGGTACGCAGAGTGAGAATTGCTATCCCTGTTAAAATTCCTTCTTCTACATCAGTGTTTCTCGAACTGTGGGTCAGGATCCACTAGGTGGGTTGCAGCCAATTTATTTTTTATATACTAGACTTGATGTTACTATAGTACAGGTGTGCCCAAACCCCGGCCCTGGGGCCACTTGTGGCCCTCGAGGCCTCTCAATGCAGCCCTCAGAGAGCTCCCAGTCTCCAATGAGCCTCTGGACCTCCAGTGATTTGTTGGAGCCCACACTGGCCAGATGCAACTGCTCGCAGCGTGAGGGCAACTGTTTGACCTCTCAAGTGAGCTGTGGGATGAGGGCTCCCTCCACTGCTTGCTGTTTCACATCTGTGATGCAGTAGTAGCAGAAAAGGAAAGGCCAGCCTTGCTTTGTGCAAGGCCTTTTATAGCCCTTGAGCTATTGCAAGACCTTCATTCATTCATACAAGTTCATCTTTAATATATTCATTTATGTAAATTTATTCAAATTTTAAATGTAAATTAATTCTTTCCCCCCCCCTGCCCCTGACACAGTGTTAGAGAGACGATGTGGCCCTCCTGCCAAAAATTTTGGACACCCCTGCTATAGTATGTAATTGCATTTTGGGAAATGCTGCACATCTGTACTTTTAACAGGCTACTAGGTATATGCTTTTAACAAAGATAGTCAATGGACTATCAATGAACTTACTCCCCGGTAAGTGTGGATAGGTTTGCAGCTTTTGGTATGTTTGGGGAACTTTTTTTTAACAGATTGGCAACTGCTTGGGAGAGTTAGGAGAGTTCTTTTACTCCTGGGTAAGTGTGGCTAGGATTACAGTTTAGGATTGTTAAATATTTTCCTGCTTGATGATGCCACTTCTGGTCATGACTTCACTTCTGCTGGTTCCTAACAGATTGTCTTTTTAAAAAGTGGGTCCCGGTATCCAAAGTTTGAGAACTACTGTTCTACATAATTATCTCAATTTAAGTTGCACATAACTCTTTTATATTTAGTTACCCTCTTGCTTTGTCCATTTAAATTCCCTTCAAATGTTGCTGTATATTTTGAAAAACAAACAAAACACAAACCTAACAACAGACAAAACAAAATGGTGGTGGTTAGTGATGTTTCCCACTTCTCAGTTCCAACCCACCAGTTGAAGACCAATGCTCTCACTTATGTTGGTATAACTGCACTGAATTCAGTGGGATTGGATGCACGTCAGACAAGAACATGAAGTCTAGCCTCTGCCTCAGAACTAGGGCACCATACTTTCTTTGTTAGAACAGTAAGCTTGACAAAAACCCACAGATGAGCTATGAATACATATTTGTGGGGAAATTGTGAAGAATGTCCAGCTCTGTGAACCAAGCATATTATAACTCAAGAAGGTAACCATTGGAAAGAAAATATGTGAAGATGAGTATTATATTAATGTCATTTTTCTGCAGCCCTCTGCATCTTTTTCTTCATCTAACCGCACATATGTGAGCAAAAATTGCTTCTGTGACAGGAGGTTGGAACAGGAACAACTTCTAAGTATGCCAGCAAGTGGAAACACATTATTCCATTTCTACTACATTTCCCCTCATAGTTTATACTTTGGGCTCCATAGATAATCCCATTCCCAGTCTGACCCAGTAGTATTATCCCTCCTGAATCCTTAACTCAGCACAAACCAGGCCACTTTCTGAGCATCTTGCATAAGGCATCAGTTAGGAACAATATGAGCACATAGAATCGCCTTTATTATGATTCTGACTCTGAACTTGATTTAGACCAGAGCAGCTGGACAAATAAAAGGTCCAATGTTGCCCTTTTAACTTAAATCCCAATTGGTTAAGTGCTTCGTTATCACAAGGCTATTAACATATTTAATAAAATGGTAGATGCCGTTAAAAAATCTTGACATTTACCACCGCTATCCATTAAATTAATAGCATGTTTTGTGGCACTCCACACCCCTGATCTACTGCAAACCTGGCAGGCAAGATAAATAGAATGATTTAGGAAATGTCAACATTTGAATAGGGAATTGCGGCAGGCACCTTTTGATAATTTGTTGATGGGTCAGAAGCCAAGCAAAGCAGCAGGTTGTTCAGCTGAAGAATAAACCTTGACTTCATTTACGCTCTATGACTTGGGATGTGTTGCTCCATGTTTATGATACCACCTGGGGTGACCATTGACATTTGAGCACTGAAAGGTGTTTGGGTTGTTAATTCCAAGCCCTATCTGCAGAGTTTTTACTACCTAGAATCTTGTTGTCAAGGGGAGATGTCAGTCCAGGAGGGAGCACATGTGGCATTAACTAGTGACAAAATAAGTACACTGAGTTGCCTCAAAGAAGGGTTTCTACCTGAAATATATTAGGCTACAGCATTTCATCACAATATGCTGTTTCTTAACATCTCCTGAGGTCTTTTATTCTCTCATGTCTTCTGCTTGTGGGTGACAGCTTCCATTTCTTTACTTCCCTTTTTTGTATGGAGGGGCCATTGGTTAGTGGTAGAACATCTTTGAACACAGAAGGTCTCAGTTTCAATCCCTGGTATCTCCAGGTAGAATTGACAAAGACCCCCTATCTCAGTGGTTTCCAAACTTTTAATATTGGGACCCACCAAAAAAAAAAATCACTTTACCAGCCACTCTGGGGCTATAATGGTGATTGGGCAGCAGTGCTGCCCCCAAATAGCAGGTTGTTTAAACCTTGATGCACATTGTCTAATCTACTCTGTCAGTTTCACAAACCACCAAAAATTGGGTCATGACCCCTCCTAGTGGGGCACAGATCCACAATTTGGGAACCACTGCCCTATCTGAAACCCTTCAGTTAGCCTTCAGAATACTGAGCTAGATGGACCAGCGGTCTGATTTTGAAAAAAACAACAAAAAAACACACACTTTCTCCTCATATTTCTCATCATCTGGCACAGGGGTGCCCAAACCCTGGCCCTGGGGCAACTTGCGACCCTCGAGGACTCTCAATGCGGCCCTCAGGGAGCCCACAGTCTCCAATGAGACTCTGGCCCTCCAGAGATTTGTTGGAGCCCACACTGGACCAACACAACTGCTCTCGTGTGAGCTGTGGGACGAGGGCTCCCTCCACTGCTTGCTGTTTCACATCTGTGATGCAGTAGCGGCAGCAGAGGAAAGGCCAGCCTTGCTTTGTGCAAGGCCTTTTATAGGCCTTGAGCTATTGCAAGACCTTCATTCATTCATATAAGTTCATCTTTAATATAATCATTTATGTAAACTTATGTAAATTTATTCAAATTTTAAATGTAAATTAATTCTCTTCCCCCCCCCCCCCCGGCCCCGACACAGTGTTAGAGAGACGATGTGGCCCTCCTGCCAAAAATTTTGGACACCCCTGATCTGGCATCCAACTTCAAGCTAGGCACAGTAATCTTGGAGGAACACACGGGATGCAGTTGGTCCCATGTGTTTCTCCAAGGCTGAGTAAAAATGCTTAGGATTGTGTGGTCAGTCTCCTGCTGCATGTGTTTTGGTGCAGTGGTTGTACTGTACAGAAATTGAGATCTGGACTTCCTGCTGTATTAGCATGAAAGAATGGAGATGCACAGATGGTCCTTAGACTATAGGGAAACTATAGGCCGGTCAGCCTAACATCTGACACTAACACTATAGGCCGGTCAGCCTAACATCCATACCGGGTAAGATGGTGGAATGCCTCATCAAAGATAGGATCTCAAAACACATAGACGAACAGGCCTTGCTGAGGGAGAGTCAGCATGGCTTCTGTAAGGGTAAGTCTTGCCTCACAAACCTTATAGAATTCTTTGAAAAGGTCAACAGGCATGTGGATGCGGGAGAACCCGTGGACATTATATATCTGGACTTTCAGAAGGCGTTTGACACGGTCCCTCACCAAAGGCTACTGAAAAAACTCCACAGTCACAGAATTAGAGGACAGGTCCTCTCGTGGACTGAGAACTGGTTGGAGGCCAGGAAGCAGAGAGTGGGTGTCAATGGGCAATTTTCACAATGGAGAGAGGTGAAAAGCGGTGTGCCCCAAGGATCTGTCCTGGGACCGGTGCTTTTCAACCTCTTCATAAATGACCTGGAGACAGGGTTGAGCAGTGAAGTGGCTAAGTTTGCAGACGACACCAAACTTTTCTGAGTGGTAAAGACCAGAAGTGATTGTGAGGAGCTCCAGAAGGATCTCTCCAGACTGGCAGAATGGGCAGCAAAATGGCAGATGCGCTTCAATGTCAGTAAGTGTAAAGTCATGCACATTGGGGCAAAAAATCAAAACTTTAGATATAGGCTGATGGGTTCTGAGCTGTCTGTGACAGATCAGGAGAGAGATCTTGGGGTGGTGGTGGACAGGTCGATGAAAGTGTCGACCCAATGTGCGGTGGCAGTGAAGAAGGCCAATTCTATGCTTGGGATCATTAGGAAGGGTATTGAGAACAAAACGGTTAGTATTATAATGCCGTTGTACAAATCGATGGTAAGGCCACACCTGGAGTATTGTGTCCAGTTCTGGTCGCCGCATCTCAAAAAAGACATAGTGGAAATGGAAAAGGTGCAAAAGAGAGCGACTAAGATGATTACGGGGCTGGGGCACCTTCCTTATGAGGAAAGGCTACGGCGTTTGGGCCTCTTCAGCCTAGAAAAGAGACGCTTGAGGGGGGACATGATTGAGACATACAAAATTATGCAGGGGATGGACAGAGTGGATAGGGAGATGCTCTTTACACTCTCACATAATACCAGAACCAGGGGACATCCACTAAAATTGAGTGTTGGGCGGGTTAGGACAGACAAAAGAAAATATTTCTTTACTCAGCGCGTGGTCGGTCTGTGGAACTCCTTGCCACAGGATGTGGTGACGGCGTCTGGCCTGGATGCCTTTAAAAGGGGATTGGACAAGTTTCTGGAGGAAAAATCCATTATGGGTTACAAGCCATGATGTGTGTGTGCAACCTCCTGATTTTAGAAATGGACTATGTCAGAGTGCCAGATGCAAAGGAGGCACCAGGTCTCTTGCTGTCTTGTGTGCTTCCTGGGGCATTTGGTGGGCTGCTGTGAGATACAGGAAGCTGGACTAGATGGGCCTATGGCCTGATCCAGTGGGGCTGTTCTTATGTTCTAACAGAGGCAGTTTTAGGCACAAGAAAAGCACAGTACTCTGATTTACTTGTCATACTCAAGGTAAATGAAGGCAGGTACAAGGGGAAGAAAGATCATGGCAGTGTTTCCAAGTTGAATGACTTTCAATAGTCTGTACCAAAATGACCTTAAACTGTTATGAATGAAATTACCTAAACACAGTATGGGTCATCCTAATGATAATCAGGAAGGCTGAAAAAGCCAGGTTCCCAAAATCAGGAACAGGACTGCGTGCATGTATGTGTGTTGACTCCATGAATACATTTACCCAAATGCATTTAGGTTGCTCCCGCTATACACACACCTACTTAGGGCCCGATCCTATCAGAACCTTACAGTGGTGCATCTTGTGGTCTGCCACCCTAAGTCCTAGAACAGGGGTGCTCACACTTTTTTGGCTCGAGAGCTACTTTGAAACCCAGCAAGGCCCGGAGATCTACCAGAGTTTTTTTTACAATGTTCGCGCCATCATAACATATAACATTTATGTGTACAATGTATGTTGGTGTACCTTGAGCCCCACTGAGTATAACAGGACTTACTCCTGAGTAGACATGCCTAGGATTAGGCTGTGAGGCTGCAATCCTAGCCACACTTTAAAAGGGGATTGGACGAGTTTCTGGAGGAAAAATCCATTATGGGGTACAAGCCATGATGTGTATGCGCAACCTCCTGATTTTAGGAATGGGTTAAGTCAGAATGCCAGATGTAGGGGAGAGCACCAGGATGAGGTCTCTTGTTATCTGGTGTGCTCCCTGGGGCATTTGGTGGGCCGCTGTGAGATACAGGAAGCTGGACTAGATGGGCCTATGGCCTGATCCAGTGGGGCTGTTCTTATGTTCTTATGTAGAATGTCAGCACAAGGCATCTCCAGCAACACTTGCTATGCTCTCAGGGCGCAATCCTAACCAACTTTCCAGCTCTGACCTAGCTGCAATGCAGATCCAAGGTAAGGTAACAAAAGTGCCTTTACCTTGAGGAGGCCTCCTTGACTACCTCCCCACTGCAGGGTGCAGTGCATGCCACATTGGCACAGCTATGTCAGTGCTGGAAAATTGGTTAGGATTGTGCCCTCAGTGTGCTGATACTGCAGCTAGTTCCAGTATAATCCAAGGGAAAGTGATAGTGTCCCATTGCAGTACTTCTGGCATAGGCCTCACACTAGGTCTCATGCTCTGCTCTCATTACAAAGAGGTTTGGACTGTCAGCATGTGATTTTCATGAGGCTCTTTCTGTTTTCTGTGGCAATTTGAAATGACATCCATTCCTCAGCCAGCCAGCCAGCCAGCCAGCCATTGTTGCCTCAGCAAGTGTTTCTATTGTGACATAATTGCTATTCACCTCAAGAGTTGGTAAATTGGATTCTTGCCCCATCTATCACCTATTGGTTAATGTCTGTGACATCACTGCAAGGTACAAGTCTGTCTCCATCTCCTGACCACTTGTGTCATTTTGAACATATCCCACATATTTTCAACTGCCATTCTCCAGGCTGCTCTCTCTTCTTCCCTTTTGGTGGTAATGCACTCATTCCCACAATTTAAAATGAGCCCAGTTATCCCCTAGCACAGTGGTTCTCACACATTTAGCACCAGAACCCACATTTTAGAATGAGAATCTGTCAGGACCCACCGGACGTGTTGTCATAACCAGAAGTGACATCATCAAGCAGAAACATTTTTAACAATCCTAGGCTGCAATCCTACCCTCACTTACCCAGGAGTAAGTCCCATTTACTATCATTGTTAAAAGAATATACATAGTAGCTTGTTAAAAGTACAGGTCTGTAACATTTCCTCAAATGCAGTCATATACCATGGTAGCATCAAGCCTAATATATTAAAAATAAAATATTGAAATGAATGGGGAACCACCTGAAATTGGCTTGTGACCCACCTAGTGGTCCCCAACCCACAGTTTGAGAAACACTGCCCTAGCAGCAAGGTTAAGTATGGCCTTTTCGATAATATAGAGATTATTATATAAATATATGCTGGTGGTAAGGCCAAAACAGTGCAGCTCTATGGAAAAGCAGCTATGTCCAGAAGGGACAGTTCTTTCATTTGGAAAGGCTTTTAAGTGTTTATAGTTCTAATGATGTGAGTGTGAAATAGCTACAAACACATATTTCCATGGTATGTTCATGTTAGCAGATATTTGGGGGCAATGGCGGATCTGTAGATTTAAAAAAAAAACATGGTGATTGATTCTTAATTGGAATGTGTGACAAGACCTACATGCAGCTTATTAAGAGTAATCATTTCCAAATAGTCACAGATGTAAAACCAGGAAATATCCTCAAGTAGTGTGAATCAATATTGATCCAGCAAGTTTAAGGAACATAAAAGGATAAATCTGCAGGTAGATTATTACAACCTGCCATTAGAAGCCTGCTTTTTTATGGTATTCAAACATCTTGGTCATGAAAGGAGAAATATAACTATAGATGAATTGCAGATGTGGGCAAAATCTTCCAAGCCACAGTTTGTTGAATCACTTTATCATCATTTGTTCCAGATATCATGAACTATACAGTCTTGCAAGGACATGGATTGGAATGCCACATATTAATAACTAGCTATAATTATGCACTCATTGGTGATGGGGAAAATATATTTTTTCTTCCAAGTTGCATACTTTTGACATCTGCTATTCCAAAGCAATTTACTGTACCAAGATCGTAGATAATTTCTAGCTGTTCAATGGCAACATCCCCCTAGAGACTAAATTAAAACATTTCAACACATGTATATTAGTTGTTGGCATCTCTCCTTCACAAAGGTACACGGAAAGGTCTACAGGTGCGTTTGAGTCACTGATGCCTGTGAGGTGAAATTTGAATCTTAGAAGAACACTGTAAAAAGTCTCATCTGAGGTGTCAGTTGCAAGCATTTTTGAAGAAGTACAATAGTTTACATTAAAGCGCTGATCTAATGGAACAACTCAACAAAGACTCCAAAGCAAGGATCAGAAGGAAATAACTAAATTGACATTATCAATTATCAGTTTATTATTATTATTATTATTATTATTATTATTATTATTATTATTATTACACGCAGGGCCTCTGAGTGGAATTTTATCAGGGGTACAAAGTTTCTTTTGGACCCCTTTGCAAAGTGGAACGGGTGAAACAGAGCAGGGTAGGGTGGTGAAGGGTGAGCAGAATGGGGGCAGGGAGGGGCCAAACAGGGTAGCGGGAGGGTGGAGACAGCTGTAAAAGTCTTCAGACCCCCAGTCTACCCATCCATGTGGCATCAGCAGCTAGATACAGCAGCTAGATACAGTAATACGTTAAACACTCCTAAGTCTCTCTAAAATCTTTTAAATATAGAAAATCATGCAGAAAATTATCAACATCATATTTAGGCTCACACTAGAATGGAAAGTGTTCTGTGTGTACCAAAACTTGTGTCTGCAGCAGCTGTAGCCATGCAGCTGTGTCCCTGAGCTCCTATCCTCTCCATGGCAAGTGGATCTACATGCCAAAGAACTAGGCCAGTTTCCTCCCAGATTTGACACTGTGTTAAGGAGTGTCATGTATACATTCCTCGGCCCAGCATATATGGCTTATCAGTAGCTGCAGTAGCTGCAGCCACACTCTCGTGGTAGTGTCCCTAGCATCCCATGCAGGGAAACAAGTCTGAGTAGATAGGAAAAGATCCCAGGAAATTTCTGGGGCCCCTCCTTGGCCCCCTTTTTGACCCTGGGCCCCAGTACAAATTACCCTCTTTACCTCCCTTTCCTAGCCCTGCAGCCAAGGTTCCTTTTTTCCCAATTGGGCAGCCAATCAGTGTGCATTGTTACTGTGATGGTCTACCCCATCTTTCCTGCCAGGGCAATTGGATGGAGAGGAGGGACAGGGTGTGGCAGGGCATCTACATGCATGCAGTTTTGAAAGCAGGAGAGAAAGAGGAGGCGAGGCAAGGCAGAGACAAAGAGGAATGCCATGGCAGGGGAAAGCAGACAGGGGAGTGAGAGACCAAGGTGGTCTGCTTGAGATGAGGGGAGCTTGGCCAAAGCCAAAGTCTCATGCAGGATTTATTTTATTTAGGACCCTAACTGGTGACTGTTCAAACTGCCCATCCGATGCAACATGGCAGTGGGACCATTGCCAGGAAAGACCTGAGTTCAGGTTATGACCCACTTCCGACCCCCAGTGGAAGACCTCTGGTGTAAAGTACTAATTGCACCTTCCAAACAGTGGCACACCAGCTATTATTTCTTTGAGACAGTTATATGATTGTTTCTCCTGAGACATCAGTTAGGATTGGGCTGCTCCCTTCTTGTCCTACTGTTGGCTTTATGTGAATGGCCAAGACTGCAAACATGTTTTGATAATTCGACTGAAAAATAATGGCCACTTTGTGCATATATATGTGGTACTTGTTTTTAAAGCTATTTGGCAACTTACAGCCCAATCCTAACTAATGTTCTGCGCCATTATGCTGAAACACTGCGGTGCTGAAACAGTCTCCACTGCATCTAGTATGGAAATAGAGGCTGCTGGAGGTCTCCCCAAAGGAGGGGACATTTTTCCCCTTCCCCCAGGCAAGCCCCAGCAGTCGCTATGGGGCTACTCAGGCTCACAGCAGCAAAATTGCTGGCACAAGTCAGAGCAGCCCCATGTCAGGAAACCAGGCCCAGGAAGGTGGATAGGATATGACAGTAGCCACTGCTGCCTTTCCCACACCTCCCTGCCCTATTACCTCTCCTCATCACCTTTGCTCCTCACCACCTTCCTTAGCCCCTTCACCGGCCTGTGGAGAGCCTACCTGCTTTAGCAGGCGCAGGCCTTCGACTGTCACCAGTAGATCTGTGTAGGCCTTTCTGCCAGCGTCATGATCCTTTGTGCTGCTGCAATAGTGTGTATGCTTATCCCACTGGCAGTAGCTGGTTTAAGAGCATAAACATTAATACAGAATCCCAGGACAATCTAAATGTGCCAAGTTAGGGCCCAATCCTATCCCATTTTCTAGTACCGGTGCAGCCATGCCAATGGGGCATGCACTGCATCCTGTTATGGAGGGACAGTCACAGAGGCCTCCTCAAGGTAAGGGAACATTTGTTCCTTTACCTTTGGGCTGCATAATGGCAGCACTGATGATGGAAAGTTGGATAGGATTGGGCCCTTATAGGACATCTCCTTCAGCAGAACATTCATTCATTCACTCATTCATTCAAAAGATTTTTATCCCACCTTTCTTCTGCTGGAGCAGATGCCCAAGGTGGCTTACAATTTATAGAGAAAATTCAGTTCCATAGAACAAAACACCAATTCCACACTGCCTTGAACTCTGACATCCTGCAACCCTGTGCTGCTGCACTTATGTTGCTTCTCAAGGATCTTCTCTGGACAGCTGAACAGTCCTGCCATTGCATGTCATACCAATAGGATGGGAAGTGAAGAAAGGGAATTCTCTAAATTTCTGGCAAGTATATTTGCCTGACATCCCCTCACTTTTCTTCATACAAACTGTACAAGATGATTCGATTACTTCTTTTCTGCATTCTGTGGGAGATCTAATGGTGATATAGAAATGACAGAACACTGGGGGGGTCCATATGGGAGATGAGGCTTTCTGGGTTGGAAGCAACTTCTGGATCCTGCTAGATTATAACTAATCATACCCAGACAGAAGCTAGCACACAATTAAAACCTTCCCACATGAAGTCGTTAATCCTGACTAAAAGATACCAAGAAAGAAAGTGCTTATGTGGCATCAACACCATTATTTATGGATATGCAGAGAGAAAAATGGTTAACCCCTCATTCTCCCTGAAAACAACTTTGACATACTGGAAGATCAAAGAGAAACAAATTATATGGATTTTGATGAATATTTCTTTGCCAGGGCTGAGCACAGGAAATAGAACTGTAAGTGTGCAGGCATTCTAGGTTGTGTTTAGACTAGAGTTTCAGTCAAAGACAATGTTTGCACCATTCTGTTTGACAGATAGACAGATGTCTTTGCTTTTGGCAGTGTGCTGTAAATCAGTCAATCACAACACGGCTAGAGTAAAAAACAGCAAATGGTTTTTTCTTGTGGGACCCAAAACAGAGATAGTGGGCAGAGTAAAGCATGTTACAGCTCAGAAAACGGTACCACCAAATGAAACAAGACCAAAAAAAAATGAAAAGACTCCGGTCTTTGATGAACCATTGAAAGAAGTTTTCCAAGCCAATATAACAACAGTAACAATTTATTGGTTGAATACAAATGGCTGAATAGAAAAAGCAGCCATTTGAAAAGATGTTGAATAGCTGGAAAAATAAACCACTACGTGGACAACACCTGAAAAATATTGACGGAAAAAGTGGTAGCTTGACTGGGGCATGGCTGAAACTGGGTACCATCAAGAAAGAAACTGATGGTCTGATTTTTGGGACACACAAGAACAGGCACTGCAAACAAATGTTATGATGGTCAAAATCCAGAAAGTCGGTGAAAACCCTAAGTGCAAACTTGGCCAAGACAAAGATGAGACTGTGTCTCATCTGATATGTGAATGTAGGAAAATCACGCAGACAGATTTCAAAGTTGGACACAACAGAGTTGCAAAATTAATCCACTGGTCAATATGTAGAAAGTATACTTTGCCAGCATTGAAAAATGTTTGGGCACATCAGGTTGAGAAGGTGTTGGTGAATGAACAAGTCAAGATCCTGTGGGACTTTAAAATTCAAACAGACCGACACCTCAAACATAATGCACCTGGAATAACAGAAGCAATAATAGAAAATTGAAATGTCTGGCTAATGGATATTGCAATTCCTGATGATGCCAGAGTCGACGAAAAAGAACTAGAAAAAATGTCAAAGACCTGGCCGTTGAAATCACAAAACTATGGACAAAACATACCAAAGTGGTCCCCACTGTCATCAGGGCTCTTGGAACAATTTTGAAAAGTTTTGTGAATTACTTTAAACAACTGAAGCTAACTGAAATACAATCAGATCTGCAAAAAACAGCTCTTTTACGAACATTGTACATAATTCGCTGATACTTAGGTCTCAGGCTGAGACTTGTATCAGTTGCTCAACACCAGTTAACAGCTGTGTTTCATGTAGTTTGGAATAATAATAATAATAATAATTAATACCTCCATCCTACACATTTTGTATGTCTTCTGTGAATTATAAGGTCCTGGTTTTGGAAGACCTTGTATCATTGTTGCTCTATAGGGAGAGTCAATGATGTTCAATAAATCAATACTTGACACTCTTTTATCTCTTAGCCTTTCAAAGCTACTCAGAAAACAATATATTTTCTCCCTGTTTTTTCAGATGCACAGGTCTGGATGCCTGAGCATTAATATACCTTGAAATATTGTACCTGCAGAATATTTAGCACCACCAAGAGCAGCAGATGTTGAATCCCCAAAGCTAGATAGGGATAGTAAAACTGGGTTATTTGCACACTTTCTTGCTCCCTAAAGCCCATTTCAGCTGGCCATATTTCACAAATAATCACCTGCAAACACGAACTGAAGACAAACTTCAAAGAACTCTTTTGTGATAACAGTAAAGCTTGTCTTAGCTCTGACAGAGACCTTCAGCTGCAGAGGTTAAGCAGATACAGTTGCAGCCAAACTTAAAGAAGGGAAGATAAATACAGAAATTTAGCCCTTTCTAGCTGCAATTCTAGCCACACTTATCTGGGAGTAAGTTTCATTGACTATAATGGGACTTGCTTCTGAGTAGACATGCATAGGATTGCTTCCCATCTCAATATCAGGAATTAATGGTCTGGTAGGTGGCACATTAAGTGACACATCATGGCTGAAGACTATCACTCCAATCAGGAGACCTTTCCTCCTTCAGGTAGAAAGGTCTCCTCTCTTTCCAAGGGTGACACTTGGAGCCTCGCACCTTGAAAACTGTGTTTAAAACTGTATTTAATCTAAGTCCCCTCCCCATACGATTTCAAACTTGAACCAATGCAAAGTTCCCTGAACAATTACAGGAATGAATAATTTCCTTGATGTCACTAGAAGAAGGTTCGCAAAAATGAAGGCTCAGGAGGCCACATGTTGGGAGTTAGTATTTGGAAAGGGGAGGACACTAATTAGTTAAAAGAACATACAGATACAAGAATAAATGCTTCCATGGGATGGACTTAATTGGAGAAGATCTTTCTTGCTATCTCTCAGCTCTCTGGTGGGGGATGCTTCCACAGCACTAGATAAACTTTCTGATACTGAGGTGGTGGAGTTCAAGTTTAAGTTTATTAGGTTGATCAGCACATAAGCCATACACCTATTTCTCTAAAATCTTAAAACCAGAGTTTAAAACCACATAGAAACAGAATTTTGGTATATCCACAACACACTCTTTGCAAAGACTACTTAACAGTAATTTCAGTCTTAAAGAGTCCGAAAACAGAAAATTTATGTATCCATTTCTTTAAGAATCAATCTCTCCCTGCTGTATATTTTGGGCATCGAAAAGAGGTGGTGGAGTATATATCTCTCTGGGTGGGCCTTCCAATATGTATTAATGTAAAAAAAAAAAGAAGACGGATCGAAAGAACAGTAGAAAATGAAATTGGGAAAGGTGGCAGGTTGCCAAGTCTATGTTTTGCTATGCTCTGCCTACAGACACACTGATTGTAACTCTGCAGCAGTTATATATTCTGATAGTGTAGCAAAATAGAGGCAGTTCACCTATCTAGAGAGTGTCATATAGCAAGAGCTCCCTCAATATGACTATGAAACAGCTGACAAACTGAGTTTGAAGACATAGCCAAGGATAATAAGAGGCAACAATAAGATAATAGGATGCAACGACCGCATGATTACCGAAGAGGGCAATTTCACACATCCAAGCTGTCTGCAATTATTATGTGAATAACTCAATGTATGAGCTCATCCCCCAGTCAATTCCCAAGATCGGCATAACTTATGGATGTTTTTCTGTCGAGATATGAAACTTTCAGACCCCTTTTAGATTGGTGCCTTAATGTTAATACTGTCAGGGTCTTGGACAATAGGCAAGATTTCAGTCAGGTATGAGGTTTTAAACCAATTTTCTCTGGTAATAAAAGCCTGTCAGAAATAGATTCATGGGTAAGTATTCATTATGCGGGGGAAAAGAGAAGCCCATATTTCCCGATGCACCTGGTTTTTACGCGGCAGGTGGCCAGCTACATGCCATTCAGCCAATTTCATCCTGGGGAACAGTTTATCTCTGAAATCCAGCACCTTATATGTGGGGAACAGCCCAGCGGAACTGCGGAAAAATGGGATTTCCAGCTTTAAAAATAATCTCCCTGATACAACCTTTGACCTTTAGCGAATACACTACTGAAATTGTATATTACTCATTCTAGTCATTCTGCTAGACGTTAACAATGGCTTTCTTTCGTAGTGTCAGGATCAATTTGTTTCATTTTCTTCTCTGTTTCTCTTGTGGAAGGGAAGAATCTCAGGACTGAGAAAATTGTTTTTAATTGGCTTTTGATGTGCAGGAGATTATTGAAAATGCAAGACCTTTGACTCCTGCTGCTCCAAGCCTTCCCTGCTTCACAGGTTCTTCCTGGCTTGCCAGTTATGGTGACAATTTTTTCCACTTGGGTAATGGTAGTTGTGCTCAGATCTACAGTGGCTGGGTGGTTATAAAGTGGTTATACAGTGGCTGGGGGGGGGGATGAAAAGTCTGTCTCAAGTGAATGTTTTTAAGGCAGTATCAAAATGGTTTCTGACTTTGTTATGAAGTGGCAACAACTGGATAGTGACTCAGTACTACTAATCTGAGAAATTCGTATTATTTATGAATGTTCAAATGATTCAGAAAACACATGTTTAAAACTGTTAAGTGGCTATTGGTTTTTTAAAAAGTAGAATTTTAAAAAATTAGTGAGATGAAGGGAGAATGGGGCAAGAAGATATTGGCTTCTTCATTGCTCATGGGTGAAGAAAGGCTTCTCAATGTGCTTGGCTGCCTCACATTGGTTCTTAGGGAAAAATTTTTTCATCCCATCATGCCCCCAGTTATCCTAGAAACTTTCTGCACCAAACTACATAGTCCTTGGGGCAACTCTAGGTCTGATCTTGGGACTGGTTCTCATATCCCTAGGAAAGTGAATTAGTAATTAGTATCACAGTAGCTTGTCTGTAACACCTCTCCAGCATCTATGAACAATGATAAGTAAGAGAAGAGGACCAGAGTATTAAAACCGGAAATGCTTTTTGGGTGAGTGAAGAACGGTGAATATTCTTTCAGGAAGTCATTCAGCAGGACTTGTTTAGTTACCAGCTAAGCGCTGGGTCTCACAGCTTGCACCAAAGTCCAAGGATCCTTCCATTCACTTAGTGGACTTTGAATAGAACCTCAAGCAGTGGAGTAATATCTGCATCACAGAACAGGTGACTACTAAGTGGAATAGCACAGCATAATCCGGCAGCTGCTTTTTGAAAATCCCTAGGCTGGTTTCAGAGTACTCAGGCAGCTATGGAAGCTGGAGCATCTGAGGGTCTTTCAGAATCTGCAGACCACCCACCTACCATCCTCAAAGTTCCCCTTTGTAAGGCATCATTTCCAGCCTAAGTGCTTCAGTTCAAAACCATTCCGAAGGGCAACTCATTCCATTCTCAAAGGCTTCTAGAACAAGTTGCCTGATGCTCCCATTTTAAACCTCTTCGCTTTAAGAAGCAGCTACGGAAGTGTATGGTACGAGAGTGGCTGATGTTAGTATTTAACACTTGAACATTAAAATCTGAAGATAGTTTCTAACTATTAATGTTCCTATTCTAGCTCAGTGTACCGTTGCATATTGGTGTGCTGCGAATGGTCTGCCGGTATGCCATGGGAGTTTGGGAGAGGGTCATTTATTAGCAGGGTTGGGAACTCCACTCAGATGAGTCGGACTCAAGTCATGAAAATGCATGATTTTGGGTGACTCAGCAACTTGTGAGTTGCACACATAGAAGACTCTGAAAAAGACTTCAGCCATGGTCTCCACCAGAGGTGCCCAAACCCCGGACCTGGAGCCACATGCGGCCCTCGAGGCCTCTCAATGTGGCCCTCAGGAAGCCCCCAGTCTCCAATGAGCCTCTGGCCCTCCAGAGATTTGTTGGAGCCCGCACTGGCCCAATGCAACTGCTCGCAGTGTGAGGGCAACTGTTTGACCTCTCACATGAGCTTTGGAATGAGAGCTCCCTCCACTTCTTGCTGTTTTACATCTGTGATGCAGTAGCGGCAGCAAAGGAAAGGCCAGCCTTGCTTTGTGCAAGGCCTTTTATAGGCCTTGAGCTATTGCAAGACCTTCATTCATTCATATAAGTTCGTCTTTAATATATTCATTTATGTAAACTTATGTAAATTTATTCAAATTTTAAATGCAAATTAATTCTTTTTCCCCCTGGCCCCCCCCCGACACAGTGTCAGAGAGCTGATGTGGCCCTCCTGCCAAAAACTTTGGACACCCCTGGTCTCCACACATGCAGACTCGAGTATGCTTGTGTCTGCGTGGGCTTGCTTACTGTTTTCACGGCATGAAAAACCTTGTGGGGCCAGAATTCCGACTGGGCAAGCAGCAGAAAAGTTCCAGCTAGGAGCCAGGAAAGGGTTAATGTTGCAATGAATGGGGGGGGGAGATGGGACTGGGCTCTCTTTTCCTGTCTCTGATAGGAAGGAAGGAATGGATGATCATTGGACAAAGGATGGGCGTTCTGATATTTCCATTGGCTGAGGGAGGGCAGGAGGAGCAGCCCAAGGGAGTTCTTGCCTTACAGTTAGCTGGAGGGGGAAAAAGAGATGGGGAAGCGGGGGGGGGGGGAGGGAGGCTGTTCATAACAATTCATGAACCTCATGGCTTCTATGGGCTTGTTGTTACTTGGAAGGGAGAAGCCTCATTGAATGACTAGCTGCAGTGGGACCACTTCTGGGTACTGCTGCAAAGGATTGGGTCGTCCTGGTAAGCCTTGCAGCTGCTGTGCTTGACCCTCTTCCCTCTTGCCACTTCTGTCCCTGCACTCTCACACTCCCTCCCACCCCTCCTGCCCTGTTTACAGATGGGCAGGGACAGCAGGGGAATGAGTAAAGAGAACTTTCACACACACACACTCCCTTCAGCAGCAGCCCTGTTTTTTTTCCACAGCAGGCTTTTTAAAGGGAGGGGGCGACTTGACTTGAGTCCTTCGGAGTTACTAAGGGGTGACTCGGCAACTCAAAAAGTGCCCCCATTATAACGCTTTTTCAAGTTGAGTTGCAGCGGGTGGTGACTTAGTCAAGCCCCACTGAACTTGCCTATCCCTGTTGATTAGTAGGGCCATTGCGGGATGTGAGTCCCCCCCCCCCCCCCCCGGCAGTGCAATGTGCCTTTTCAATTGTCAAAAAACTGATGGTGTACCTTGACAATTTTAGCACCTTGGTGATGTGCCGTGAGGTGAAAAAGGTTGAAAAGAGCTGTTCTAGCTGGTCATGCTTAAAAATCCATAACCTTCTTTATTCTGAAGTTTGTCCTGCCACTGTATGACCAACTCTTAATGTATAACACTGAACATTTGTATTGTGCTTTTGGAGTGTGCAAAGCATTTCACAAGTATTTTCTTGATGTTTTTACAACAAAGTGATTAAACAGTATTATCTTCATGTTGCATCTGAGCTTGAGAGGAAGCAGCCTGCTATGCAGTGAGCTCAGTAATGAGAACTCAACTAGGGGAGTCCTGATTCACAGCTCAGAGTCCAATCCTATGCATACTCAGAAGTATGTCCCATTATAGTTAATGGGGCTTACTTCTAGGTAAGTGTGGATAGGATTGCAGCCTCAGTCTTTTAGGGCCCAATTCTATTCAGCTTTCCAGTGCTGATGCAGTCCTGAGTTCAAACTACGTTTGTTCCCTTACCTCAAGGAGGCCTCCATGTCTGCCATCCCCACTGTAGGATGCAGTGCTGGCCTATTAGCACAGTTGAATTCACATTGGATAACTGGATGGGACTGGGCCCATAGTCACTACACTACACCCTTTCTCATGTGTGAGCCATCGCCATTCTAAGAACAGCCCAACTCAGTCACATGTTTGGTCACAACTAAGTCCCACTGCACCAATAGAATGGCTTGGTAATATGAGCCCAACCATGTGGGATTTCTCCATATAGCATATAATTAATATGTGGAACTCCTTGCCACAGGATGTTGTGATGGCACCTGACCAACATATTTTTAAAAGGGGATTAGAACCGATTTATGGAGGAAAAGTCCATCACAGGTTATGAGCCATGATGACTGTATGCAACCTCTGGGTTTTAAAAGTAGCTTATCTCTGAATGCCAGACGCAAAGGTGTGGTAATACAGGTATCTTGTTGTCTTGTCTGCTCCCAGAGGCATCTGGTGGGTCACTGTGAGATACAGGCAACTAGGCTAGATGGGCTCTTGGCCTAATCCAGCATGGCTCTTCTTATGCACTTACGTGGTGCTAGATTTGTTTTTGTTTTTTTTTTTTAAAAAAAAAAGTTTAAGTAGCAGCTTTGGAGGAGCCCTGACCTGGACTGGGACTGCAGGATATAGGGTGAATTGTTTGTGCTGTGGTCCTGATGAAAATACCCTCCTCCCCAAGCTGTTATTAGCCCTGGGAGGGAAGCTCCCATAGGTTCTTGAATAGCCCTGCCCCACAGCTGCTCTTTGTTTTTTAAAGACAGAAAACCCAGGCCCAAATCCTAACCAACTTTCCCGCACTGACATAGCTGTGTCAATGGGGCACGTGCTGCATCTTGTAGTTGGGTGGCAGTTACGGATACTTCCTCAAGGTAAGGGTGTGTTTGTTCCCTTACGTCAGAGCTGCATTGCCCTTACTTCACTGCTGGAAAGTTGGTTAGTATCAGTGGCGGACCTCTCCAGCCCACACCCCATGGGATGTCACCGCCCCCATGCGCAAATCCACTTCTCCACTTACCTGGAGTGCACAGTGCCTTGCGCGACTTCAGGACGTGTCAGGGAAGCCTTCTAAAGTTTCCCTGACACTTTAAACTGTGCTTCCAGAAAACCGGAAGCACCATTTCCAACTGTTGGGAGCCTCAGAGAGGCTTCTGTGGGGTCCTAAAGGCACGCAAGGCTCTGCGTCTGGGACATTTGCCCCACAGAGTGAATGGGAGGTCCATGACTAGTTAGGATTGTACCCCCAGTGACTTATTTAGTGTCTCATGGTTTTACCCCGGATATTCTTACAATTACAACATTTGAATGTCATCTTGCGTGTGTTGACTTTGGAGAACATTCCATTCATGCCAACTAAACGTGCATAGGATCGGGTTGCATGGGCTGTGACTGTGGGACAGATTTGCTCCAGCCAATTTAGCTGCACATTTTTGCCTTGGCTCCAGTTTAAATTCACCCTTCCTCAACATGTGTGAGCCCCAAGTGTCCCGAGGGTTCCAAAAGAGGCCTTATGAATCAATATTAATAACACCTCCTCATCCATTCAAGAAATACATTGTCTAATTCACCCCAGAACTGCATCACAGTAGAGTCAGAAAAGTGTTATTTATTAAGAGTCAGTTGAAAGATAAACATGTGTAAGTGTCACATTTGGCAAACGTGACTCCTGAGGCTGAGAACTCGGCTTTCCCAGGAAGAAAAATGCATGTTTGCCTCCTTGTCCCCTGCAGTTATTTAGACATGGTGGTTAGCATCACTCACAAAAAGTGCCTTCCCTCCAAGTTCCCATTCTCTACTGACTGGGAAGTGTCAATTGTTGTGTACAGCACCACTGTCTGTTGCCATGGAAATGTAGTGAATGTTAACCTGATGACTTCACTCCAGGACAGAAGACAGGAAAGACGCCCATAGTTTGAAGAAATACGACTTGATTAATAATTAGGGAATATTGAGGAAGGCTCAGTCATTCTGGGAATAATCATATGTCCATAGCATGGTTTGAAGGGCTAATTCTTTACTTTCTTTCTGTTTTGGATGTGCTTTGTGCTGAAGGAATGAAGATCAAAGATGGAGTTGGACGCACGGCAAGCAATGCGTCCCGGACTGCTGTTGCTCTCCACTTTTGATCGGTGCGTATCAGAAGAACTGAAGGTGTCATGCAACACACTGTAACTTTCCCGTCACTAAAAGTAGTAACTAAGTAACATCTGAGCTAAAGGCTATCGGGTGTCAGTAATGATGATGAGAAGATTTGACCGGGAAGGAGTCCGATATTGTTGGACACATGTTAACAGCAGTGTGAGTGTGGAAATGAAAGATCCAGACATATGCGTTCTAAAATTATCCATGAAACTAAAACCAAGGGCAACATACTTAAAATATTACTGCAGCTTGCCTGCAGGCAGTCTGCAGAGGGCCAGCAAAGTGCTCTTCCACTGTATCACTGCCTGGAATCTGCCTTTGATATCAAGAGTGTATAACCACTGGATTTTGACGCCAACTTATCCTATCTCGCTTTACCCCAATCTCTGCTGCCTTCCATGCATTTTTAAGATTGCTGTCACAGTGCTGCTTGGCATAACTTCAGTGGATCGTTTTTCGTAAAGCAAAAACAGCCTGCTTGCATTGCTGGGTCAGGATAACATTTGGAACATTTTCATTCTGAGTCTTTTTGGGGAGACTTTGTTTTCATTCCTTTTGCTGGGTAAACTGTTCTCAGAATGTGTGTGTTGAAAAGTAGCATATAAATATTCTTCATGATGGTGATGATGGTATACCTTAAAGATGCTGATAAAGTCCAAATCATACAGTGGGGAGGGAAAAGTTACGGTAAGTTTTGATAACATTCTAGGACCAGTATCACAACTTCAAGTACTGTAGCCCTTTCCAGAAGTGTGGACTGGTCCTAAGAATATTCATTTGACTCTCACAGGGTGTCAGCATCATGGTGGCAGGATCTACCCCTGCTAAACACATGCTTATTGGCACATCTGCAGTGTGCCTGTGCATGTATGCTTGTAGCCCCTTAGGGCACAATCCTAACCCCTTATGTCAGTGCTTTCCAGCACTGGCATAGCGGTGCCATCCTGCAGTTGGGTGTTACTCAAGGAGGCCTCCTCAAAGTAAGGGAATGTTTGTTCCCTTACCTTAGAGCTGTATTGCCCTTATGACAGTGCTTTCCAGCAGCAACTGTTACCCTGCATGTGCCTGATCTCATCTGACCTTGGAAGCTAAGCAAGGTCAGGCCTGATTAGTACTTGGCTGGGAGACCACTTGGGAATACCGGGTGCTGTAGGCTTATACCATAGTCTTTTGAGACTGAAGGTTGCCAACCAATCATAAGGGGTTAGGATTGCGCCATTAGCTGTGCAATTGTCCTCAAAGAACTAGCCAAAATATCTATGGAGTAGACATAGTAGATGACACCACTGTGACTGTTCCTTTTCATATTTTCCCATAGTGTTTTTTTTTTTAAGCATGGCTGTTTTGTGCCATGGCTTGTTGATAAACAGTATAAAAATATAAGTCTTAAATACACATCCATTTCATATTGTTTTCCTTCAATTCAATTATGCTATGGAATTTTCTTTTTCTGAAGGGTCATCCAGCTCCTAATATCAAATAATGGAGATAATGCGTCAGTGATTTGTTTATGAAAAGTACTAATGGGGATCTGAAGAGCCCCTGGGAGTGGGTCCAGGCTGGGAAGGGGGGGGGGGGAATAAGATCTGCTGTGCATGGCTGCAGCTGAGATCCACCCCCTCCCACCTCTGGCATGGCCCAATCCCCACATCAATCTGCACCAATTCACCCCTACTGCCAACCTACTGGCAAAGAGAATGTTCTGCAGGTTTCTGTTGCCTATTCACAGCCTCCCAGCCTTTGCGCTGACAGCACTCTGTGCAATGCCTGCCATGCTAGTGCAGGATATAATGGTGAATTGCAAGACCGGCCATCATATCCTGTGAATAGAATTGGTCTGTGGCATCTGTAGCCCTGTTTAGACTGGTCCATAGTGTCTGTCGCCCTGGTTAGACCCTGTTTAGTCCACTTCTTAAAGGGACCTTTTTCACACTCCTTCCCTACACTTTCCTACCTGAACAGCTGTTATACTATAGGCCCAAACCACACATTACACATGGTCACAGGCAACTTTCCTCTGACGTTTTCATAAAAGAAAAGCAGGCATGGAATGCTGCAATTTTCAGCAGGTTACTAGTAGCGAAGAAAAACTTAATCCTTTCTTCTTGAGCTAATTTTGAAACTCAAAATGCCATCGCTCTTTGCAGTTGCTTTTCTCCATTATTGGGAAAAGGCACAGGGATCTGTATCTTTATTTCTTCATAAGGGAAAGCGCCTGGGAGGAACCGAAAGGGAAAACAGCCCAAGAGGGAAGAATAAGCAGTTCCTCCCTCCACACAAATGATCTGTCCAAGACCAAAGCCTCCAACTGCTAGTTTTTCTTCTGGACATCAGGTCCATGTAATGTCTATTAGAGAACAGGGATGTTGTGATACAAACTTGAGCAGTGGTTATCAGTACTTAAGCCTAGCAGACTTGATAGCTGCATCCAGGGCTGGTCCAAGACGTCCTGACTCTTGAAATGGCATGCTGAATGCTGACTTGATTACCTTACTGCAGGGCTTTTCAAATTGGGGCATTGCGAGGGCCCTGGCCTCTGCCCCCTTAAAGGGTGGTGGCAGGGGGAGGCAGCAACGCGATCCCCAGGATTGTGTTGCTAAGGAGGCTGCAGGGACTGGCATTTGCTCACCAGTCCCTGCAGCAGCCTGTCGGGGGTGCAGGGAGCCCTGTGTGAGCATCCGCAGGGCTCCCCACAGCTTAAAAAGTGAAAGTGCAGCGATCGCTCTCCACTCCCGGTTTTGCGGAGGTGGGGCGCTATCACTGCGCTTTCACTTTTTAAGCTTCAGTGAGCCCTGCGGACACTTGTGCAGGGCTCCCCGCTTCCCGACAGGCTGCTGCAGGGACTGGTGAGTAAATGTCAGTCCCTGCAGCCCCCTTAGTGATGTGATCCGGGGGATCGCATCGCTGCCTTCCCCTGCAAGGACTTACTACAGTCCTCCAACTCCCTGTGAGTTTGAGAACCACAGCCTTACCGGATGAGGTGCCAGCCCCTGTGCCTTCTACTCTCCAACATTCTAGCACAGAACTCTCCTCCTTTCCACATGTCCTCTCTATTCCATTCTTCTTTTTCTAATCCACAGAGTGGAAGGAAAAGGAGAAACAGTGGAGGCAATTAGGCAGGCAGATCTGGGTGCCACCCCCCCCCCCCAGCACTGCCTGATGCAAGTGCTTCAGTTGGCCTCATGGATAGGCCAGCCCTGGTTGCATCAGGCTAAATAAATATGGGAACAATTGTGTAGTTGTTCCACATGAGAGTTGTTGGCTGAACAGGATATCACTCTTCTCCACTCTCAAAGATATTGATCTCATATGGATTATGTGTGAATGGTTTCTATAAGGGTCTATGAAATAGCGCATAGCAGACATAAAGGCTGTAGGTCCCAGGAAAGAGTTAAACCTAATACTGATATGATGCTGCATGACAAATGTGCAGTAGTCACTTCTTCCACCAGGTGTGCTGGGAAAAGAACTGGGGTCCAGGAGGTCTTGTGGTAACTATCACATTCATAGCGATCAGGATAAAGCTTGCACTTTGAATTGTTAAATGCAAATATTTGCAGGACTGCATCCTGCTTTGGGAAGCAGAGACCTCAGTGAGCTTGTGGATGGTCTTTTGTGAGCCTTTAAAAGTCATAATATACCATTAAGCACAGAATAGTTAAATGCAAATATTTGCTGGACTACATCCTATGTTGGGAAGAAGAGACTTCATCAACTCACTGGATTCTATTTAGTGAGCTTAACAGAGCCTTTAAAAGTCATAATAAACCATTAGGTATCAGATGGGTGCAAACTCTACTGGGAACCATTGGTTGGTCCTTAGATTTGAAAAGATGTCATCGCTCTGACACCTGTTGGATGAGAATTGGGTAAAGTACTCACAGCTGGCATGAAAGTGGACTTTCTTCATGTGCATTAGTTCACCTCAGTTTCATTAGCAGAAAAGTTTGGAAGTCAAAGAAACATTTGGGCAATAATTGCAGAACCCTACAAGTTGTCCACCCTAAACGAGAACTTCATGCTTGGGGAAATAAAGAGGTCTTGGGAAGATGCAATACCATATTTGGAAGAAAGGATTAAAGGCTATGAATTATGTACTTCATATGCTCATCCCTCTCTGGACCAGTGATTTTCAACCAGTGTGCCACAGCACATTGGTGTGCCGTGAAAGAGCTGCAGGCTTGCCATGCAAATTTGTAGTACAGTGGTTGAAAATGACTAAAAAACTCTTCTGGGTTCTGCAGCTTTTTTTCTAAGGCAGCTGTCTACAGTAGCAAATTGCCTTCCTTTGCCAGCAGTAAGGAGACAGTGGAGGAAGACAGACACACAATTTGTTACTACAGACAGCTGCACAAGAAACAGAAGAATCTCCTGGAAGCTGGAAGTGACATCACAAGAGGTAGACCATAGAGAAGAAGACTATAGTGAAGACCATAGGGGTCAGTGTGCCATTGAAAGAAAAACATTGAAAATCGCTGCTCTCTAGACCAGGGGTTCTGACGGAACATACCAAGATCCAGGTCTACAGAGCTTGCATCCTGAATATACTTCTGTACTGCAGTGAGTCATGGATGCTCACAACAGGAGAGGAAACTGAATGCTTTCCACATGCGCTGCCTCCAACGCATTCTCTGCATCACCTGGCAGGACAAAGTTCCAAACAACACAGTCCTGGAACGTGCTGGAATCCCTAGCATGTATGCACTGCTGAAACAGAGACGCCTGCGTTGGCTCGGTCATGTCGTGAGAATGGATGATGGGGAGATCCCAAAGGATCTCCTCTATGGAGAACTCTGTGATACAAGGACATCTGCAAGAGGGATCTGAAGGCCTTAGGAGTGGACCTCAACAAGTGAGAAACCCTGGCCTCTGAGCGGCCCGCTTGGAGGCAGGCTGTGCAGCATGGCCTTTCCCAGTTTGAAGAGACACTTGGCCAACAGACTGAGGCAAAGAGGCAAAGAAGGAAGGCCCATAGCCAGGGAGACACACCAGGGACAGACTGCACTTGCTCCCAGTGTGGAAGGGATTGTCACTCCCGAATCGGCCTTTTCAGCCACACTGGACGCTGTTCCAGAACCACCATTCAGAGCGCGATACCATAGTCTTTCGAGACTGAAGGTTGCCTACACTACAGACCAGGGGTGTCAAACTCTTTTCCTACAGAGGGCCGAATAGCATTTATGATGCCTGCTGAGGGCTGGAAATGATGTCATTAGGCAGGAAGTGATATCATTAAACAAGTCTTAACCAAAAACAAGCACTTTTTCTCACTTAGGAACTCATTCGCTGCAAATGACAGAAGAGAAAATACACAAAACTTGATCTTATTTCAAGAGATGGGAGAGCCCCATTTTCAGGTTGGCTGCCCTTTCAGCCGTGACTCATTAGCACTGCTCAGCAGCAAAGAGCCTGAGGGACAGATAAAAAGCTTCCGCGGGCCGCATCCGGCCCTCAGGCCTTATGTTTGACACCCCTATTCTAGACCTTGCCACAGTTGGGTAAGTAATGGGGACCGAAAATTAGCACTAATTAACCTATTTTTGCCCAGCCCACAGGTGTACGCATTTTGTCCCTGTCGCGTATATGCAACGTTGGGCAGAAATGGCTTAATGGGAAACCAGTGCATAAGGATCACCTCAGCCTGTAGAGATGTATCACTACCTGTGTGATGAAACACAATCACCTACATGGGCAAGGCTAAAGCTGGTTTTCTTGGAGCCTTGTTTGGAACTTGGTGAGTTAAAATCTGGATTAGATTTTGGGGGTGCCAGTTCTGAACCAATATTGCTGTGGAACTTGTACTCATTGTGTGTTTGCTTTTGTACTCCTGTGGTACCTGCTCACCATTTTTATTTGCAAAAGAACCCCCTGCTTAACAAAAACATATCAAAGTCTCCCCATGCACAGGAAATTTATGCAGTAAAGACTTTCCTGGACCTTTTGGTGCCTGGGGAAGAGGGAGCATGAAAGGCAGGAAACTCCTTGATAGCCTTTAATCCTGGGTGGACCCAACTCATCTCTGGTCTGATAAAACTAAACTGAACAGTTAAGCCAAGTTATACATAACAGATGCTGAGATTAGGTAGAATTTTTGTGATAAAAATCATGGTTTGTTTTTTTTTTAATTTTTTTAAATGAGTTTTCAGTGCTGCGTTAGTTTTTTTTTCTTTTATAGTATTTAGGATCCCTACCTTCCTGTTTAAACTTGAAGTTTTAACATATGGGTCCAATGGCAAGATTCCTAAAGGAACTGCAAATCAGTGACTCATTTATGGCCTTCAGCAAGTGTTCTGTGCAATGTTTCCTATGACAACAGTGAAGAATACTTTATTATTCATATGCTCCAGAAGATCCACAGGTGACACTACAGCTCCTTCAAGGCTTGGTTAGATTTTAGTACAGATTGCATCTTACCTAAAGTCATAGTAATATACAGTATGATGTATATTTGCTTTGATTTCTCTGTGTAAACCGCTTTGTGAACTTTTTTGTTGAAAAGCGGAATATAAATAAATATAATATACCCAGTACTGTATACAATCCAAAGAATCTAATTTTGTGAAGTTGCTCTCTTAAGTAAAGGTGGGAGAAAAATGACTTATTCCTTATAGGTCATGAGATGTCTTTGGAAGACAATGGATTCTCAGCACTGTTCCCGCTAAGGTCTGTGGCCAAGTGGCCGCATACCTCCAAGCCAAGCTCCATGTAGCACAGTGCTCAGCAATGCAGACATTTGGTGATGACGTGTTGGTGTCATTGCCAAATGTCTGGAAGTGGCATCACGCACAACACAGTCAGGATACCACACAACTACAAAAGGGGCCTGCGCACTGGCTCAGACCCGTTACAGGGAACATAGTCCCCAACCCCTCTATTGAAATGTGTGTGTGTGTGTGTGTGTGTGTGTGTAGATGTATAAATCAAGATAGGATGCAGCTGGCTGGAACTTCGTTTAAGGAAAGAACTATCTGATATATTACAAAACTCTGTGAAAATAATTCTATTCTGGAAAATTTGGCTTGCTTCATTGGAAACACTCTCTGCTTGGATCCAAGCAGGATAACCTGGGGGGGGGGGGTTATGCACACACTTAGCCACTTCCAGGAGACTGGGAAGGAACCAAATTGATTGGCCTTCTGAATTCTGCAACTGTATGCTTAATCCCTAATGACCATTGCATACAGGGCTCCCAGTTTCTGAGTCAGAAGTCTCAGTAAAGGCTGTAACACTCTTCTGCATAGCGACACTCCTAAATTCATTTTCTAGCTCGGTTTTATCACATGGAAGCTCGATATTCCTAAACCAGAAAATAACCAGTTTCCTTATCATTGTATCAGCCAATCCTTATATACATAGTTCACAGAAAGAAAGAAAGAAAGAAAGAAAGAAAGAAAGAAAGAAAGAAAGAAAGAAAGAAAGAAAGAAAGAAAGAAAGATTGTTGCTGCTCTTTGGTGCCCTCTTCTGGCCTGTCCACAGCAGCACCGTCCAAGTGTACGCATAAATGCATCCCCTTTCTAACATTATATTTGTTCCGAAGTCCCATTAGATGAGATTCCAGGAGCAAACTGGTTGAATATCATTAGATTAGTGAAGCAAATACAGTGCAACATCAGTTAGCTTGAGATAATAACCCTTTTCATTTTAGCCTCTGTTTTCATGATCAAGGGGATTATCAGGGTTTGAAGGAAGATGGAAAGATGAGAGGCACCAAATAATTAGAATTTGGCCTCTGTTCACATTGCCCACTTTACCAACTGTATTATATAAAAAATTCAGAATGCTGTTAAGCCATTCTGGTATTCCCTATTCACAGAAACAAGAGCTATTAACTTGGGATAAAAAGCCTGACAGCACAAAATTGATTAGCTATACAAATGTTTGGGGAAAAGAAAAGGAAAAGGAACCATGGCAGTGTGGCCAGTTGTCTGCTGCTCTTGCTAACTGGCCTATGACTCCATTCCTTTGCCACTAGGCTTTTATAACGGCTGCAAGGGAATGGGAGTACCAAGTTACAAGTTGAGATTTGAGGTGGGTACTAACTCTTGAGAAGTTAAACGCCACTGTCCTAGAATGATCTACGTTAAGTGTCAATTTTTGTGTCATAGTAATTAGCTTATAGTCCGAGCTTGGCCACCAGATCCCTAGATCCCACGTGTCTTGCTTTGGATAGTGTATTGACTTACAGCCTTATTCCTATTTAGGATTGGGCTGGCACACATAGTAGTTTATAACATGGTTTCTGTCAGCACGCACATTATGCCGCAGTGGCCATTTTGAGTGTGCTGCTGCAACCAGTGGCAGCACAGCTGGCCCACAACTGGACCAGCAAATGTAGGCAATGGTGGGGGTGGGTGCGGAGGGGGGAAATGAGGGTGTTCCCCAGTGGGGTGGAAGGTGGGGAGGAAGACAGACCAGGGGTCGTATTGGCAGCACTTGTGTGTGCCAATATCCTAACCCTGTCTGTCTCCCTTACTGCCACCATCACACACCTCAAAATTACACCTGCTAAATAGCAAGTGTAGATTTGGGGAGACCCAGGCCAGTGGTGGAGGCTTTGCCTGACATAAGCGAACAATACAGCACTTACCCTGAGGAGACTTTTCCACCTGCCCCTGTGAATACAGCGTGTGCTCTGTTGTCATGGCTGAATCAGTGGGGGAGGATGATTGGGTTAGGATTGGGCTGTTAGTTCACCTCCTGTAGCGGTGGACTTCTGCTGTCAAGACTGGCCAGCTACCACCAATTTAATTATATCTGTTCACGAGTAAACCTGAGGGCACCATCTTTGTTGATATTTTTCCCCAACTAACTACCCAATCCTATGCTTCCCAGCACTTGCTGGAGCAGTGGCACCAAAGCGGTTACCACTGTATCCAGCAGGTGCTAGGAAACTGCTGGGAGTCTCCTTGGGGGGAAGGGAGTTTCATTCCCTTTCCTTCAGGAAAGCCCCAGCAATGGGTCTCCTTGGGCCTGCACCAGCTATTTTGCTGGCATAGACGCAAGAACCTTCATGTTGGGTCTTTTGGACCAACACAAAGTTCAGGATCTAGCAGAGCAGGGTCAGCCAGTCCCACCCCCTGTCATTCCCTACCCTCATTCTGCCCTCCCCCCATCCCACAGTGGCCGCACTGCCGCCCAGCAGTCTCACTCACCCCCAGCGGCAGTGCTTCCTCCTCCTGTTGACACTGGGCCCAGTGCCTGACTCGCATAGGCGCAGCACCAGAGCTCCCTACTCTCCAGGTGCCATGAATGTTCTTTATGGCATCCAGAGCCAGCAAGTGAGAACACTTGAGAACAAGTCCTGAGCTGTAGTGAGTAGCTGGCACTCTCTATATGATTTTAAAAAGCCAAATTCTTTAAACAATGTAGTATCGTCATCATCAGAATCCTTTATTGGCATATAAATGTAATATTTTACCAAAAATATTATGGTAAAATAATGCTTGATGCATTTTTTAAAAATGTGGCCTACCTTTTATTGTGTATTATACAAATGTTTATCACAACTTAACTCCATGATTGAGGCTGCCAGCCTCAAAATAATTATTTCTGACGTTTGAGGAATAAATAAATAGCTTGAAGTTCCTACATCTTTCCCGACACTTCTGGATGAAATGTTGCTATTACCACTAACATGGTAAACCACTGGAATATTCTCATGGTGATTCAGCATTAAACAAATTTTTTCTGTTTAAAATGCTGTCATCTAAATCATATTAATGCTCTCTGTCAGGAAGCTGCAAATGGGCAATTGCATATTTGGTGCCTGTTCAAAAATGAATAAAAGAGGCACGTTAAAAAAAATGCATTTACAATTAGTGCAGATTTCTTATTTCACAAACGCGTGCTCAAGTTATGAACTTTGTAGACATTTTTTGCATGCAATGCCAAAACAGAAGGCGATTGTAAAAGTCAATCAGTCAGGGGAGCATTGTACATGGAAGCAGTGCTACCCTAACAGTACACCTTTCCAGTGGCAAATACATCACCATGTACCCAAGGACTATATTCTTCCCTGAAAAAAAAGAAAAAAACCTTCCTTCATGCTGTGTTTGTGGGCTTCTGAGAAGCATCTTGCTGGCCACTGCTAGAAAAGGGTTTGGACTATTTCACAAGGAGAGCCTTGTTGGAACAGGCCAAAAACCCATCTAGTCCAGCTTCCTGTATCTCACAGTGGCCCACCAAATGCCTCAGAGAGCACACAAGATGGCAAGATGCCAGCAAGGTCTTTTTTGTTCTTTTCCTCAAAACATTGTCATACTTTGTATACATCACAACTGCTATTTAGGTAGCCATCACAGAGCCAAATCCTATCTATTTTTCCAGCACCAGTGCAGCCATGGCAATGGAGCATGTGCTGCATCCTGCAGTGAGGGTGCAATCATGGAGGCCTCCTCCAGGTAAGGGAGCATTTGTTCCCTTTCCTCAAGGCTGCATTGCAGCTGCACTGGCACTGCAAAGTTGGATAGGATTGGGCCCACAATCAATAAGTGAGCTGAAGTTAGTCTGAGGGTGCAATCCTAACCAGCTTTCCAGCACTGACATAGCTGTGCCAATGTGGTGTGCACTGCATCTTGCAGTGGGGAGGCAGTCAAGGGGGCCTCCTCAAGGTAAGGGCATATTTGTTACCTTACCTTGGGGCTGCATTGTGGCTAGGTCAGTGCTTTTTGCAGAATTATAAGTCGAGCTAAACTTCCCTCTGAAGCTTGACTTGGATCATAATTAGCTAGCCTCAGCACCAACCAGCTCCAACTTTTCTGTTACTGGGTTACCTCCTCCCCCAGAGTACCTGGGGGAAGGGAAACTAGTGGTAGGGTTCAGGTCTTTAGGTCTAAATCAGAAATTCTGAATGAACTGGATTGAGAGTTTGTTATTCCAGTTTCCTTCTTGTTCCTGCACCTTCCAAGGTAAGTGGAATTTGAGAAGTGGAGAAATTTGAGAAATTCCACTAGGCAGAGCCTCTTAGATGATCTGAAAACAAGCAGAAACTTATTTGGGAAGAGGCAGGCCTTCCTTTATGATGTACTCACATCCTAAAGCACATAGGAAGTTTCTCCTTCTAAGTCATTTGGACTTCTCCCAGTTTCCAACTCATGCAGTTCTGGGATGACCTGCTACTCCAGGAGCACAACGCTAATGGACAGGGAGGTTTAAATGCAAATCATCAGATTAAGAAATTTATTTTTTTCCCAAATTTTTGTGCTGTAGACAAGCTAAGCCTCCACACATGGAATGTTGGTTGGCAACCTTCAGTCTCGAAAGACTATGGTATAAGCCTACAGCACCTGGTATTCCCAGGTGGTCTCCCATCCAACTACTAACCAGGCCCTTTTGGAAAGGAAATTTGCTACGAATACACACCACTGACATTGTTTCTCCCCACAACCCTGGTTCCGAGCCCTCTGTTCCTCTCTGAACCGTTTGTCACAGAGCTCACTTTCCTCTAGCTATAAGTGAGTCACTTCTATTTGAAACATAGGCCAATTTTGACCACAGATTATGCTGCTGAACCAGTGCAAACATGCCTCCTCTATTCCCTGTGCCTGGCCACCTAGAGGTGTGGCTATCTGTTGCACTAGGTCTTTCCATTGGCAGGGACCATTGTCCTGCGCCATCTAAATTCTGCTTTTGTTATTCATTCATTCAGTTTATATCCTGCTTTTTAACCACATGGACACCCAAAGTTAAACATTAAAACATGTTTAATGCGACTTGTACCTTAAACTTAAACCTACATGTTTAAGTTAAACATTAAAACATTACACATGACACACATCTCAAAAGTTAACTTTCTTCACCATCTGCAACCTGAACTTCCTTGGACCAGTTCAGACCACACTTCCCAGCCTGAGCCAGCCCACTCAATTAAAGGCATGTGCTGACCTCTCCCCTCAGCCTCCAGTTTCTTTTATTAATTGTGGGGAGAGGGCAGTTTGCCCAAACCATCCCTCTGTGTGTGCTGCTAAACTTTTGTGCACAGGGGCAGTTTGTCGGAGCCATCCTCCGTGTGGATTAAGAGTCCAAGCCTAGGCATGTCTACTCAGTCCCACTCAATTCAATAGGACTTACTCTCATGTAAGTGTGCTTAGGAATGCAGCCTAATAGAAGCAACTGGGAAGCCAGTGGAGGGGGCCAGGTGTGCACGCAGTGTGAGGATGCATGTCCGTTATCCTGCAGGAAGGTAAGTACTGTTTTGTACCTTTTCAGTCCTGCTTTGAAAACTTCTGCTTGCCCTTAGGAACTTTTGGAGATTACAGCTCAACTGTACAGGAAAACATTTGGACTGGAGCAAGTCCTTCATGTGTCTTGGCTTGCACACCTGCTGCTTTTGGCATGGCCACCTGCCCTCAGTGTGAACAGAGAGTGCACCCTGTATTGGAATTGCGGAAGATATTACCAAGGAGATAGGGTGTGGTGTCCACAGTGCCCCTTGCTCTGAGTAAATGCAGGATTAAGGTGGTAGCTGGAGGTGTGCTGCACAGCTGCAGCCACTAGAGCATAAGGAGATCCCTCAGGTATATAGGGAGCACCTGAGGCAGAAAGGTTTTGGTGGGTTGTAGGAGGAGTGAATGTGGAGAGGAGAGCCTAACTAACTGATTGGACTGACTGGCTGACAAACTGACCTTGGACTGACTGACTTGGCTTACTGACTTTGGACTCTGACTTGGCACCTTTGACTGATTGGACTGACTGACAAACTGACCTTGGACTGTGACTTGGCTTACTGACTCTGGACTCTGACTTTTGCGTGCTGTACTGGTGAGTCAACCAAGGAAAACTAATCAGCCTTAAGTGGGCACAAGGCCCAGTGGAGAGGAGCTGTGACAAGACACACCCCAGAACCTTCTTTCATGTTGAAGCTGGTTCTGGGTTACTACCGGTTTGCATCACGGCATCTTTGCCTGAACCACTGAGCATAGCAAATCTGTGGAGCCAGCTATGGCTGCATTTAACACTGAATGTGCCGACTGGTGTCCTGAACAGGTCCTGTGCCCGGACCATATTAAGATATTGCTTCAGAGTCTAGCTTCCCATAATGAAGGTTTGATTTTCACAGGGTATGGATTTTCACAGTTCTAAACTTGTGGTTGCCTGCCCAAGAGATTTTCTTGTATTTTGTTGCAATATTTATGATCAATCCAGAGCACCTCTTTCCTCTACCATCTGTTCACCAAATGCTTATACTATACTGAAGACACATAAAGTGTCATTCTTCAGTGCTCCTCCATGCTTAAGGAATTCTTTTCCTGCAGAGACTCACATCATTCAGAAATACAGTAAGGCCTTCTCAACTGGCTTCCAGGGGCTGGAGTTAAGTGGGTAATAAGACAGATGTGGATCAACATAATTTTCTACACTAATTATTATATTCTATTTTGTCGTTTAAACTTTTCAACTGCCACTTACATCAAAGCCTTGGGAAGAGGTTAGCTGAAGAGTCTAAATGAATGCCTAATTTTCCATGTGCACACAACCACTCCAAATGTAACATGCCCAGACGAATACATCAAGTCTAACTCTTTAAAATTATTTCAATGGCACAGTATCCAGTGGCTTTATAGGACTTTTTGAAGGGTCTCAAAGAGAGATGATTTGGATGGTGATTGAGATACTGCCAGCTGAACAGTTAAGAAACTCAGGTCATGTCCAACTCCTAGAGCCCAAAGGCAAAACATTCTTGCTCCATGAAGTCTTCTCTTTCTTTCAGAACAAACAACATCAAGTCTAGGGAAGAAAACCCTATAAAAAGTTAATCAGACCCATTTGGTGCACACATTCTCCTCTCCTCCTGTAATAAAGTTGCCTTGCTATGCAGGAAAGGCCCACTGAGACAACCCAGTGGCTAACAGTGTGTATTTAAAACAGGAGAATCATGTCAAACCCTCTTACAGAAGTTCACACAAAGAGGAAGCTGGAAGGGGATTGGTTTTCCCTGCAGCAGATTAAAAACATGAAAAGGTGGTGCAACCCCTGCCTTCAGCCTGCTCCCACCGGGATGATTCTGCTTTAAGGGTTGGGAAAGGACACAACTGTAAGTGCCAGGTGAAGTTGCAGAGGATGTTTGTAGCTAGTTTGTCTATGCTTTTTCCTTGGCAACAGTACATGAGGACGCCTCTGAGTCTGCTTTATTCACCCTTTGTGTCTCACACTTCTTAGCCTTCCTCTGGCATTAGAAGGATGTCCTCCTCCTAAATAACAGTGGGACAGAGATGGAGGGTCAAGTAGGCATAAAAATGGCCCTGAGGTTTCAGGTAAGTGGCTCAAATAATATAGAGGTCTCATTCGTGGGTGGCTTCCAAGTTTGGACAGGTGGGGTACAGGAGGAGGTCCTACATACTTCAGAGGGTCCACCTGATAGGGCTTATCCATGAGTCATAGTACCAGTGGCAATGTCCACTGGTAGTGCAGTGTCTACCAGTACCAGTGTAGTACCAGTACAGTATCAGTGTGGTGTCCACATGCCATCAGGGGGCAGGCAGGGGGGTGCCGTGAAGGTGGTTCAGTGTAGAGCTTTGCCCCAGGGCCCTTAGCAAGCTGGTGCAGGCATCGGTCTCACTGATGACTTTGTAAAAAGTATGCTCCCAGAAAACCAGTTCACCCCTCTGTGAGCCTCAACTGGACCAGAAGCCCTTTCTATATCTGTTTTGCAGAGATGTCAGATCTGAAGACACTGTGCAGGCCTGATTACAAATTACTGTTCCACCAGTGCTGGCTACTGTAAGACAGCTGTAAAGCCTTCCTGAGCACATCACCGCTGCACTGACCACTTGCCGGAGCAGGTAAGCCAGCGTAGAAGACAGAGGGGATGGGGAAGGTGGAATGGGGGTGGGAAGGGGATGAAACTGGGTAGGGAGGGGGGAGGAATGGGGGCAGGGAGAATGTGGGAGAAGGTGGATCCAGCAGTGACGGCATCCTGTCCTCCTTTTCCGCAGCCCCCTTTCTTTCCTTGGACTTGCGCCAGTGAAATTCCTGGTGCAGGTCTGAGGAGGCCTATTGTGGGAAGGGAGGGTTACGGAGGGGAAAGAGGATCCCTTTGCATTCCAAAGTCTCCCACTCTGTTGCCCCTACTGGATACAGTGTGTGCCTTTTTAGTGCAGCAGTATAGGCAGGATTGGGGAAAGATAGGATTGGTCCATAAATTAAGGTCAATGGTGGGGATACTTGTTCTCTCTCTGAAGAGAACAGTTGTCAGAGGGAGTGCAAAATACACTGCAGTTGGGGTTCTAATTTTGGCAGAGGAGGATCAAAGGAGATCAGTGGAAGAACTGGGTGGGGTAGTGGTTCTGGAGTTGTACTTAGACCTGGAAGATCCAGGTTCAAATCCCTGCTCAGCCCTGAAGCTTCTTGGGTGACCTCGGGCCAGTCACTGTCTCTCGTCCTCACCTACCTCACAGGGATGTTGTGAGGAAAAAGAAGAGGAAAGGAAGCATGTACACCACCCTGAGCTCCTTGGAGGAAGGACAATATAGAAATATGAAAATAATAATAATAAATCTACGGTGGTTGAAAGCAAGACAGGCTAGTGATCAGGTACCAGCTTAGGTAGGCAAGGCTTAAAAGCACCAAAGGCAGAAGAAAATGGTTGAGGATGGGCTGGTTGTTAGTTGCTGAGTGAGCAGTTTGTGTTGTTAACCAAGGAGCCAGACTGATTGCAAGAATTTTGTGAGATCTGTTGTGTCCCAACTGGCTTGAAGGTAAAGTGCTGGAAACTGGCTACCAAGCTTCAGGACCTTCTTAGTTCCCTGCGACACCAAAGCCTCATGCAGCTTTTGAAACTCCTCTACAGTTCACTGCAGCACAGGGCTTGCTGTCTGAGAAATAGAAGCCCCCCAAGCCCCTTTGGGTATGAGGAATTCATTGTGCTGTTCTGTGGATCTTGGCCAATATTAACTATAACCATATTTATTCCAACTGGCATTCGACAGCATCAAATGTCTCCTGCTCCTTCCTGAGCACTGCAAGGATGAGCAGACCAGTGTAGACCAATAGCCATGAACTGCAGCAGCCCCACACTTGCATGAACTTCAGCCTTCTTATTTTGCAACTGGTCAACAGTAAGCAATAATCCTGGCTTGATATGCAACCCATCAAGCAAATAGTGCTATTCAACGCCATGTTCAAATGCAGCCTGCAGCTGATTGAAACCAGCAGAGGAAAAACCGAGAGCCGCACAATAAAGCATTCATGACTGAAGTGGGGGAACCTGGAGTCGGTGGCAAGACAATCTGTTTCCTATTTTCTTAGATGCAAACCCACAAAACACACCTTGAAATTCTTTCAGATCCTATCGAGGCCACCCTTGTCGAGCAACAGGCTGGTGGATACGTGTTAGGGAATCCAGCGAGTGTATTAAACTTTAGTTTTTGATGGAGATCTGAGAAAATGAAATTCCAGACCTCCCATGCTTTCATGCAGGTCTCTGCCTTTTGAATTGTCCTCTGTCGCCAATGAAATATATTTGTTGATACACATTGTTCCTTAAAGTTAACATTGCAAAGACCCTACTTAAAAAACACATCTGCATAACCAGGAAATTAAATCATAGCAGAAATTGAGTGGGTGGTACAATATATTCTTATTTATCCTAGAGAAAAGGTGTTTGGTGCAGCAAGGGATCAGTTCAGATGATTTAATGGTTGTAATATAATTGAAGTCATTTTCAAAATCAATTGAGGATATTGAACAAAACATTTGTTTGTTTTTAAACAGTTGCTTCCTAAACTTGAATCATTTCTCAATTGTTCCTCCCCCCCCCCAAAATTAGTTGAACGATTAAAAAAAATTAAGATATAATGTTGGCTTGTTTTGATTTTGTTTCCTCTCAATACTGATTTCCATTTTTTGCTAATTTTTTTATTATAAGAAACTTCAAATAGGCAGAAAACTGGAAGCACCAATGTAACGGAACACTTCTAAACATGCCTGAACTTTGAATGCCATTGCACAATGTATGCTAAGCACATGAAAGGATTTTGGGAGTCAAGGTTGAAACATGGAAAGAGAAATATTTTCTCATATGTAGCACAACATTCTTGACACTTAGAAAGAAATTCTTCAAAAATTGTTTTTGGGGTGAACCTCTTAGATTTGGTTCTTACCAATTTCAACTACTTCTTGACGGCTTGCAAAACAGATGGAGCAGCCCAAGTCCTCCTGGCACATGACATCATGGGGCATCATGTGTACCCTGGGGATCAAATGCTGCCCCCCTTACCCAATTATTGCCAACTGCTACACCGGCGAATTTCAGCCGGTGTGCCACAGCACATTGGTGTGCCAGGAATGGTCCTCAGGTGTACCACGGGGGTTTGGTGGAAGGTCAGTTATTATTAGGGCCATTGGGGGATGTGAGCCCCCCACCAGCAGTGTGGTATGCCTATTGTAAAAAAAAGATGGTGTACCCTGAAAATTTTAATGCCTTGTCAGTGTGCTGTGAAATTAAAAAGGTTGAAAAGCACTGCTCTACACCTCTCCCGCTGCTCCTCTCTGACTCGAGCTCTTCACCCTCCTCTCCTGACCCAAAGGAACTCACAATCTGAAACAAGGCAGATGGACACCAGCAAACAGCCACTAGAAAAGACACTGTGCTGGGGTGAGGACGGACATTTACTCTACCCCTGCTAAGATGCACCTGAAAAGTGCCCCCATAGCCCAGTTAGCAGGTTTGATGGAGGTGAACACCCCCCAGCAATTTCCTCTTTGAGCTCCCCTTGAATGCCCCATCAGTCTCATGGATGAGCCAGCCCTGAAAACAGGTCTAATTTTGAGTGGTGCATTGTTCTGTCATCAGAGTAGCTGGGTGGTAGTATCTCAGTCAAAAGAGATGGAACCATGGAAGATACATGATACTGGAGCTGTCCACTAAGCTGATATCATAGCACTAATAGGTGCCCGGGGCAAATATGGAAAGTGCCAGCATAGTAAGCTATACGAGTCATGCTATTTTACTTAAGCAAAAATAAAGTTGAGTACTTCAGACCTGGGATGGGCAGTGACAATATGGCCTATGAAAAGGTGAATGCATGAAATGGGCTTATATTAAATGGGTCCTAAATGGACCACTTCCATGTAGGTCAGAAATATTGTCTACATGAATTGGCAGTCTGTCTCTAAAGTTTCAGACAAGGGTTCCAGGCAGCCCAACCTGCAGATGGCAAGGATCAAATCTGGGACTTGCACGCTAAGCATGTGCTCCATGAGTGGACCATAGCCCCTCCCTTCAAGGAGGGATGCATCTTGAACCAACAATCCCAGCAGTCAGGATCTGGAGCTTTGTCTCTTGTGAAACCAGCATTCTGCCCCTTTTGCAAATCTTGCAGGGTTAAATCTTCCAGGGCAGAGGAACCACCTAGGCTTTAATAGGTGATCCCTACAGGACAGACCCCATTCATTTGGGCCTCTAAAGTCCTAGCCTCAAAAGTTGTTCATCAGTTCAATGAGCAGCAACAGACTCCTTGTTCCTTACTGCCTTCTCCAGAGCTCCACCTAGTTCAGATTAGTCTCCCGAGTCTGATCTGTCCTGAACAAAGCTATGGGCACAATCCTAGAATGGACTTTGGCCATAAAGCACGTTTGCGCCTCCTCAAGAGGAAGCTGACATAAGCCTCCGTGTCAGCTTCTCCTCGGGTGCTTGCGTCGGCCCAGTAACGCAATCAGTATCTCTGAAACTAGATGTAATAGGGCAAAACCAGTAGCGTAGCTGAGGGGGGTTACTGGGATCACAGGATACTGGGTGGCATCCTTTTGTGGGCAGTAATGCCACTCCTGCCATGGCCACTGGGGTCCTGCCCCCCTTGCTCACCCCTGCCCCTCTTGAAAAACTAGAAGTGACCTTCTAAGGCCTCACACTCCAGTCTCATTCGGGGCGGCCCTGGAAGGTGTGTTCCAGGGTGGCAAACCTCCCGGCTATGCCACTGGGCAAAACTGATGCCATTTTTTGAATCAGTGCCCAAATGAGGTTAAGCAGCATCTCGGAAACAAGATGTGATAGGGCAAAACCAGTAGCATAGCTGAAGGGGGTTACTGGGGATGGGCCAACGCAAGCGGCGAAGGTAGGTGGGGGGAGGCGGGGAGGTTTTCCTGGTCAGGGGGAGGGCGGGCGGTGGGCGGCCCCAGGAGCAGGCGGGCAGGCGGGCCGGGAGAGGGAGGCAGGGCTGGGATCCGGCAGTTTTGCCAGATCCCCATTCCTAGGGAGAACGGAGTGGCTTCAAGCTGCTCCTGTCTCCTTGGACTCCAGGAAAAGTTTGCCCTTGCCTCTTGCTGAGCCGCTTCTGGCCATTCTCCTGCGCTGGATACAGCACAAGCCGCAAGCCAGCACAAGGATAGGATTGTGCCCCATGTCTGTTTGGGACCATCTTCTTTTCCTACCACAACAGGCCCCAGCCAAGACCCAATACCTACAAGTTGCCTGATCATATTCTAAATATGAAACAATTCAGAAGAAACCAGAAAAATTCAAGACTTTGGCATTTGTGATTTGGAAACATTTAATCCTAAAGCTGCCTCACTGAAGTATTACAAAATGGAAATCATTAGACAATTAAATGCTGGTTCCACAAGTTCAGTTCAGAAAAATTAAAATTAAGGACCTCAGTCATCAGTGTTCGGAAACTGAAGAACACTTAAGAAGAATCCTATGGTTACTACACTGATGTTTTGTAAATATAATAGGAATCATTAGGCAATTAAATTTCCGTTCCATTGTGTTTTTTCAGAGGTTATTGGTCACATAGCCCCTTTTACATCATTAAATGTGTACCATCAATACTGCTAAGTGCACAGCCACCAGGTTTCAAGGGAATTAGTTTGATTTTGTGATCAAACCAATGGCCACTTTAATCAGTTTCTACTTTAGAGGAGAGAAATGTATAGAAAATGAAATATTTAATGATGGTACAGAGTAGTGAGGCTATAAAAATGCTGGAAGTGTCACATTGATTCTAGTGGTTGTCTAAATTATTAAGCTGGTTAGTATAGCTCAGCTAGAGAAAAAGCAGCCAATGGTGCATTGTCTACCTAGCCATGTCTACTTAGAAGTAAGTTCCACTGTGTCCAGTAAGGCTTACTTCCAGGAAAGTGTGTTCAGTCAGACCTCGGTATTCTACAGGGGATCCATTCCCAGACCACCCACCAATACCAAAACCTGCAGATAAACAAATCTGCGGGTCTGGTCCATAGGGCTTCTGGAAACAACTGGAGATGTTCTGTGGGCCTCAGAAAGGCCTACGGAGATGCTAGAAAAACAGAAACAAAAACAGAAGTGCCTTTCTAGCACCCCCCTGTCGTACACTTGGTCTCACTCCCAGGGTTTGGGGTGCTCAAAGTTGTTGGTTCTGAACCCTAGAGCCCTCAAAGATCCCTGTTCGGTAGTACTGCCACCACCCTGTAAGAGCCAGTGCCTCAGTCCAGGGAAACCGAGACCCTCTAGGCTTAACTATATCCCTTGTAGGCACTGAGCACTTTCTTTACTTAAAGTCTCAGTCTTCAAGTTTCTAGTCCACAATGAGGATTTTTGGTAGCTTGCTGAACGGCTAGGCAGGATTCTGAACCTTTGTTCCCAACAGACAATGAACCAATATGGTAAAAAGATTTTCTACTTTATTAAATACATAGGGTTACAAAAAGTTACAAAAGGCAGCAAATGCTAGAGGCATAAAACTTCTAGGAAACATATCAGCATAAAACAACAAAGCTAACTGGCTAACTCTATTATTCTCTAACCCTCACCTGGGTCAGCTTCTTTTGTAGATCCTCAGGCCAGTTACCTATGGCCACATGGTCCTGGCGGGGCAGGATGTGCACCCACCACTTCTCTCACCAAGAGACAAGGAACAAAGACCAACAGATCCTGTCCTCCAGAAATGGGGCTGGAAGCTCACCCTCTCAGCTCTTCCCTCCCCCCTGGAGATCTACAGCTGCATTCCATCCTTGATGGGTGTCTTTCTAGCTGCCTAGGTGCTACATAATCACCTTCCATTGAGTTGTAAATCCTAGCAGCTAGGAAATGCAAGCCACTTCTGTGTTACTGTTTTAGCTTGGTTCAGGCCTTGCACTGCTACTAGGCCTGAACTGTACATATTCATGACACCCCCCAAGGCCTTTTTGAAGCATGCAGAGGCCATGTGCAGTCTCCGCAGGCCTTAGAAAGGCTCCTGGGTGCAACCGGTGCTGGAAAGTTGGATAGGATTGGGCCCTAAGCCATTTCTGCCCAACATTGCATATGTGGGCTGGGCAAAAATGGGTTCAAAAAGGTACTTGTATATTGGCAACCTTCAGTCTCGAAAGACTATGGTATCGCGCTCTGAAAGGTGGTTCTGGCACAGCGTCTAGTGTGGCTGAAAAGGCCAATCCGGGAGTGACAATCCCTTCCACACCGGGAGCAAGTGCAGTCTGTCCCTGGTCTGTCTCCCTGGCTATGGGCCTTCCTTCTTTGCCTCTTAGCCTCAGACTGTTGGCAAAGTGTCTCTTCAAACTGGGAAAGGCCATGCTGCACAGCCTGCCTCCAACAGGGCCGCTCAGAGGCCAGGGTTTCCCACTTGTTGAGGTCCATCCCTAAGGCCTTCAGATCCCTCTTGCAGATGTCCTTGTATCGCAGCTGTGGTCTACCTGTAGGGCGCTTTCCTTGCATGAGTTCTCCATAGAGGAGATCCTTTGGGATCCGGCCATCATCCATTCTCACGACATGACCAAGCCAACGCAGGCATCTCTCATTCTCACGCATGACCAAGCCAACGCAGGCATTTCAGCAGTGAATACATGCTAGGGATTCCAGCACGTTCCAGGACTGTGTTGTTTGGAACTTTGTCCTGCCAGGTGATGCCGAGGATGCGTCTGAGACAGCGCATGTGGAAAGCACTCAGTTTCCTCTCCTGTTGTGAGCGAAGAGTCCATGACTCGCTGCAGTACAGAAGTGTACTCAGGACGCAAGCTCTGTAGACCTGGATCTTGGTATGTTCCGTCAGCTTCTTGTTGGACCAGACTCTCTTTGTGAGTCTGGAAAACGTGGTAGCTGCTTTACCGTTGCGCTTGTATAGCTCGGTATCGAGAGAAAGAGTGTCGGAGATCGTTGAGCCAAGGTACACAAAGTCATGGACAACCTCCAGTTCATGCTCAGAGATTGTAATGCAGGGAGGTGAGTCCACATCCTGAACCATGACCTGTGTTTTCTTCAGGCTGATTGTCAGTCCAAAATCTTGGCAGGCCTTGCTAAAACGATCCATGAGCTGCTGGAGATTTTTGGCAGAGTGGGTAGTGACAGCTGCATCGTCGGCAAAGAGGAAGTCACGCAGACATTTCAGCTGGACTTTGGATTTTGCTCTCAGTCTGGAGAGGTTGAAGAGCTTTTCGTCTGATCTGGTCCGGAGATAGATGCCTTCTGTTGCAGTTCCAAAGGCCTGCTTCAGCAGGACAGCCAAGAAAATCCCAAACAAGGTTGGTGCAAGAACACAGCCCTGCTTCACTCCGCTTCGGATGGCAAAAGGGTCTGATGTGGAGCCATCGAAGACAACAGTGCCCTTCATGTCCTTGTGGAAGGATCTGATGATGCTGAGGAGCCTGGGTGGACATCCAATCTTGGGGAGAATCTTGAAGAGGCTGTCTCTGCTGACCAGGCCGAAAGCCTTTGTGAGATCTATGAAGGCTATAAAGAGTGGCTGTCGTTGTTCCCTGCATTTCTCCTGCAGTTGTCTAAGGGAGAATACCATATCAGTGGTGGACCTGTTGGCTCGGAATCCACACTGCGATTCTGGATAGACGCTCTCTGCAAGTACCTGGAGCCTCTTTAGTACAACTCGGGCAAACAGCTTTCCTACAACGCTAAGGAGAGAGATGCCGCGGTAGTTGTTGCAGTCACCCCTGTCGCCTTTGTTCTTGTACAGCGTGATGATGTTTGCATCCCTCATGTCTTGAGGTACTCCACCTTCTCTCCAGCAGAGACAGAGGATTTCATGCAGCTCAGTGACGATGATCTCTTTGCAGCATTTTAGGACTTCAGCAGGGATGCTGTCTTTTCCAGGTGCCTTGCCAAAGGGAGTGCCAAAGGGCCCTGCAAGGGAGTCCAGGGCCACGTGAAGTTCTTCTAGGGTTGGTTCACTGTCAAGCTCTTCCAGCACAGGCAGGCACTCAATGTTGTTCGGTGCTTCTTCGGTGACTACATTTTCTCTGGAATATAGCTCAGAGTAGTGCTGCACCCAGCGTTCCATCTGCTGTGCCCGATCCTGGATGACCTCACCTGTGGCAGACTTCAGAGGGGCAATTTTCCTCTGTGTTGGACCTAGGGCCCGCTTGATACCATCATACATCCCCTTGATGTTGCCCGTGTCAGCTGCTATCTGTATCTCGGAACAGAGCTGGAGCCAGTAGTCGTTAGCACATCTCCTGGCAGTCTGTTGGACTTTGCTGCGAGCAGTTCGGAGGACCTGCATGTTGCGCTCACTGGGACAGGCCTTGTATGCTGCTTGAGCTCTCCTCTTTTCCTCAATGACTGGTGTCAACTCCTCAGAGTGGGCTTCAAACCAGGGAAGGGCTTCAAACCAGGGCTTCAAACTCTGAAGGGCTTCCAGCTCAGAGTGGGCTTCAAACCAGGGAAGAGAGGGAAAAAGGTACTACCTACCTTCAAATTATGAACAGTTTTTTCCAGTGGGATGTTAAGAACAAAAATTAATTAATCTGTTTTTACACATCTATTACTAGAAATATGGGGGGGGGGGGAGCCATATACCCCCCAGAAGCTCCATGCAAATATAATAAAAATTATTATAAAATACAACTCTATATTATTTCTGCAGGTCAGTTGCACAGGCCTGCAAATTTGATGGTCAGAAAAACTTTTTTTCAGAATTTATAGTGGTTTTATATGAATTTGGGGTGCTGATTCCAAAAAGAGCATCAATTTTGCTTTATGACTTCTAGCTTCAGAGATACTGCATAGCCTCATTAGTGAAGGGTTCATGTAGCTTCCTTGTGAGGAAGCCTGCACCATGGCTTCCTCACAAGGATGCTTCTGGAACCATTGACTAATGAGGCTATGCTGTATCTTTGAAACTAGATGTGGTACGGCAAAACCAGTAGTGTAGCCGAGGGGGGTTATTGGGGTCACGGGACCTAAGCAGCATCCTTTTGGGGGCGGCAATGCTGCCACTGCCATGGCCGCTGGAATCCTGCGCCACTTGCTCACCCCTGCTCCTCTTGAAAAACTGGAAATGACCTTCTAAGACCTCACACTCTGGTCTCTTTCAGGGTGACCTGGAAGGTGTGTTCTTAGCTATGCCACTGGGCAAAACAGGTGCCATTTTTTAAATCAGTCCCCAAATGAGGCAATGCAGTATCTCTAAAACTAAATGTGATAGGGCAAAACCAGTAGCGTAGCTGAAGGAGATTAATGGGGTCTTCCAGGGGTCAGCAATGCCCCTCACAGGCCCCCGTCTCTCCCAAAAAGCCCATCCCCGCCCCTCCCTTAAAAGACCTTCTAAGGCCCAGGGAGACCACGTGCTCCACTCTCATTCAGAAGGGGCAGGGGTCAGCCCTAGAAGGTGTGCCCTGGGGTGGCACACCTTCAAGCTACACCGCTGGGCAAACTATTGCCATTTTTGGCATCAGCACCCAAATATGTTCAGAAATAGGTCTAACTTTAAGGCAGCAAAATATGTGTTCTCTTGTATGAGGTTTGTTGCCATTTAATGTTTTAAAATGTTTTGCACAACAATGGTTAATTTTAAATGTGCACAGATTCATTAACATGCAGATGAGCAATTTTCATATTGTTTCCCACTCTGAAGGCAAAACACCAGATAAACAAATTGCATAAGAAGAACTGTATTGCACTGGTTTTGGTTTCCCTGTGTTTTTCTTTTAATTTATTCAAGACTGATCCGTTTTCACTCTGGGAGAAAGAGTTACATCAGAGCTTCAAGGAATACTGTTTAGCCAATGACTAGGCTGACCTCTTCTTCTTTCACTGCTGAGGAAATCTTCTGGCCACCCAAACCTAATCACATTACAGTTTCTGACGGAAACAGATATGAAGCACACAGGGAGAAGCACAATCATCCTTATTCACAATTGGCATCAGAAAAGTTGTTTCCTCTGGCTTGTTGCTGTGCTATTCAGTGGAACGATTCCCATGGCCAAGAATTCCTCAGCTCTAAAAGCACTCCTATTTTATATTTGTGTTTCCAACCTCAACTCCTCTAGAGACCCATGGCCTTTAACCTGAGCTACAATCATCTCTGCTCTATTCAAACAGTGTATCTTGTCTCACATTTGACTCAGATACTTCCACATCAGGGAAGAAAAAGTTATTTCTTGTTAGTTGTCTCGTTCTCCTGGCATCATTACCATGCCCTCTGAATCTATGACAAAGTTTACTTTCAACAGCACAAGAAAAAACCACGAAGAAGCAGTTTTGTTTCCGGTAATACCCATATTAAAGAATAGGTTCAAATCCAACTTGTCAGCAGTGCTTAATTCATAGTACAGTGAAGCATAACAAGTTGGGCAAATTTATATTCTGAACAAATAATTATGAACTTCAGTGACATCATTAATGCCGAATATAGTTAATCACATATTTAAAATCTCTCGATCAGTGTTTCAGTGATCAGTACCAGTGGTACTGGTACTTAAACCAGCGGAACAGTGGTACTTGTTCTCATTCAGTGGTGCTTGGGGTGGTGTCCGGTGTATGAACAGGACCTCTAGACCTGTGCCACAAGACCAGCAATGCAACAAAACAAGCAACCATAGAAGGCTCGGCTCAGAAGGCAGAGCTCCAGTAAGTGCTTTTTGCGCACTCCAAAAAGCCCTCCTCTTCGCCCTACACCTCTTACCAGTGGTTGTTGTGTAGTGTCTGGTCTGCCTATCCGGAATTGGCAATAATTGCCAGATACTTCTGGTGGTACATCCAATAGGTGGACCATGAGAAGTGGTACAGTGGGGGGGTGGGCGAACATTGAGAATCACTGCTCTAGATTGTAAATTTCGCATCAACAAGATATGGGGGAAAGATCTGTTCTTTTTATTTTCTTCTTGTTTTTAGCTGACCTGACCTGATGATGGCTTGACTTAATGGCTGCATCATGGTAGGTCTCAAACATATCCTGCTGTGACACAATATAGGCCAAATTCCCTTTTGTTATTGTCATCCACCAAGCGTTCCTCACCAGGAACAAAAACCTTCCTAAGTGATGGACTGCAACTGACCATTTTCTCAACATGGGCAGTAATTACCAACTCCAAGCACAGCTGTTCAGCATTATGCTGCTACAGAGTTTCCACTTTTCGATCCACATCATCCCATCTGAGTTCAATAAATGACAGATTTGGAGACTAGTGAGCACCATACATATATATTAACATGGTATCAAGCTTCTTCAATGAATAGCATTTAACCATCTGGGAGACTCTTTAAGTTATTACTCCATGACAAGACCCGGGCTGAAAGATTAAATACCTGCAGACAAGCACACAGAAACCATAGCGAGAAGGCATCTTGGTGGAGAGGGAAATATTTCAGGATCTCAGAAACAGGCTGCGATAAACAAAATCATAAAATCTACAGGCCCAGTTTTGGGTTTTAATAAAGTATATATTTATTCAACAAAGTAAATATAGTCAGGAGAATATAAGAAGATAAATGATAGCCTGTCCGACCATTAGCTAAAGTTAAACCAAGGATGACCAGCTGACAGCCTGGTCTGTAGACTAGATGCAGTGCCTAGTAATTTAATCTGGCAATCAAATGGCAATCATTGTGGTGCAAAGGGCTTGCTGACACTTTCACTCATAAGGAAAATTAGTTCCCCTCCCCCAAACAAAGTTGTAAGGAAGAGAGAGAGAGAGAGAGAGAGAGAGAGATTTCACATTTAAATGCTGCATCTGTCATTTGCTTTTGTATATGTGATGTGTCTGTGCCGTCCACCCACTTGGGTGGGGCATCAAGGCTCAAAGGGTCACAGCGAGAGGCCCATGTGAATGGCGCCGGATGGTTGGACAAAGTAGGTGAGCGGGGCAGCAACAAGATAGCCACAGGTAGCCCAGTGCCTTTAGTCGGGGATGACTTGACTCAGAGTTGCACTCAAGACACTGTCCTCAAGGACTCAAGTCTGCTCAAGTTGTGGCCATCACTGATTCTGACTTGACTCACAACTCGTAGGCAGTGACTCGAAAATGGACTATGGACTAAAAATGACTTTGAATCCCTAATTTTTTATCGTGTGTGTGTGTGTGTGTGTGTGTGTGTGTGTTTGCTTACTTTTTTCATTGCCGCTTCCACATTGCGCCACAGGACCTCATGGGTGATCCGCATGCAGGCATTCAGCGGAGAATGACAGCAGATATGGTGAGAGGAGAGTAGGTTACAGTAGGCAGGGACTGGGGGGATAGCGTGATGAGGGGAAGAGGAAGGCTTAAAGTTTTTTGTTTGTTTGTTTGTTTGTTTGTTTGTTTGTTTGTTTGTTTTTTGGCTGCATGAAGCAGTGGAAGTGATGAGAAGATAGGGGCAGCCAGGACATGGAGGGAAGAGGCTCTTTTTGGTATAGAAAGGAATGGCTTAATTTTTTTCTGGACAAGGGAGGGGAGAGAAGGAGGCAGCCAAAGGATGAGGGAGGGAGTTCTTTGTGGTACAAACAAATGGCTTCAGTTTTTTTCTGCACAAGTCAGGGAGGGGTGAAAGGAGGCGAAAGGAGGTTTTTCTGTGAAACCAGGGGGGAGGCGGTTCTTTGCACATAGCTGACTGAAGTGCAGATGGGATGGGAACATCCGGGGGTGTTAAATGATCTCCCAACTTCCCCCCCCTCCACCACCACCTCCTTTTATTCTGTGAAATTTGGCTCTAGGTCCTGAGACTTGTGACTCAAAATGACTCTGACTTGTTACTTGAAAGACTTAGTATTTTGCTCAAGTCAAATTGCGACAGCCGCACCCCTCTCCCTTGCTTTCGGAGTCATTCTGGGCAGCAAGAGCAAAGTGGAGGAGATGCCTCCATGTTGCTTGCACCGCCTGGAATGGCTCTGAATGCAAGGGGAGAAAGGCCATTTACAAGACACGTTGAGGCACCTGCAAACTTAGCGCAGCCCCACCCCCGGAATGCTACTGCTCCATTTTTAAAAGTAGCAAATGTAACATGTCTGTGCCCCACAACAAGGCTGTCTTTCTGCAGCAAGGGTAGGAATGAGGTATTTTGCAACTGATTCTGACTCAGGGCTTGTCGAAGTACCACCCTAATTTCTTTACTTTTGCTTATCACATGGAAAGGATCTAAAGCTACTTCCTATGTCATTCACCTCCATTACCAGGTGAGCCAAAGGAGTTCATCCTCTTCAAATATACTCAGGATCAGCAAATAATAAAGTGTGATCAGACCACATCCGTGAAGCAGCATTCCCAGCTAATGTATTTCAGAACATTAAGAACATGTTCTGAAATACATTAGAACATGTTCTAATATGTTGTATTATTAGAATGTAGAACATAAGAACAATCAGAACATGTCAAGAGCATGACAATGTTTGATGTTGCAGTTCACTTTAGGTTATCTGGTGTGTTATAGAAAGCATGAGAGATCCAGCAAAGGATGCCATTTGTAGGACATCTATGAAATATGTATTGCATGGCAATTGAAGGTCTTGTTTAAACCTGTTTGTTTAAACAAACCTTAAATGTTTGTTTCCCAAGGAGATATGACATTATCTCAGAGAGCAAGAACGAGAGAGAGAGAGAGAGAGAGAGAGAGAGGTCAAATGAGACTGACTCCACACTTCACATGGGTATTGTGTCTGTTGTGAGTAAACCAGGAGCTAACTCATCCATATTACTGCCTGAAGCTCACTGGCAAAAATGTGCCCATCTTCATCTATCAGCCCACTTCTACTGACCCTTATCCTCCTGCTCCCTGGATTTGAGAAGGAAAAGGGAAATGGAAAAGGCAGTGTGGAGGAGAGTGATGCATTGGAGTGTCAGAGATATTCTCCTCTCAGTTCGTCTCTCCTCCACCCAATGGAGTAGCTAGAGGGGGACAAAGAGGTAAGTACTGCAGGCAACACAATGTGCTGTGTAAGCAGCCCCTTCCACTTGCCATCAGAGACATTCTGGGCAGTGACAGTAACACACAGGAAATGCTGCTTGGTTTAGCAAGTGCCTGCATGTTGCCATCACTGTCTGGAACGACTCCTTGTTGTAGAATAGATGGAAAGGTTGGATGTGGTGCCTATCTGACTGGTAAGGAACATGACATACAATGAAAAGCAAGCTTGCAGTTACTTAAAGAGGGTAAAGAAGGCTGTATTTCTGATTAAGAAACAGCACAAAAAAGCCTTATTACAGAATTGTTTCATTCAGTTAAAACTCAGGGCTGTGCCCACCCCCGCCACCGCCACCGCCATGAAGACACTTTTGCCTCAGGGCCTGACCTCTGCTAGTTGATCCTATCTCTCATCTTTTTCTGGTTAACAGTAGTGGGAAGGAAAGAATGATGCATTTGCAATGTATACTTTCCAGCCATGTGGTCAGAGTTTCTCCTGTCTCCCTCTGTAACCAGTCCCCCGTCTGGTCCCAGGTCCTGGAAACTAGGGTCAGACCTTTAAAGGCTTTCCCACCCTTACTGTTTACATTGATAAGTGTCTCCCAGCATAGCATTTGTGGAGATACCCAGATTGTTTTCCATGTATTTATTTATCTAGACTGATTGACATGACACAGCATAAGAACAAGTTTATGAAATAGCAATGAGACAAACTGTTGCGGAGCACCACAGCGGGAATCTCCGTCTTCTTAGGATTCCAAGCCATGTTCCTGTGCAGGAGGCCATTTGTCATTGTTACAATAAGTGATCGAACCCTTTTTAACAAATGCGAGCTTTTCCCCTGAACTAATTCAAGCAGGTAATTCACATTACCTGTGTAATGAGCTTAGGTAATTGTATATATTAATCATTCATTATTATTATTATTATGGATGTCAATTGATTAGATGTTTGGCATAACTTTTTGTTAAATGGCTCTGATTCTAATTCCAACGGTTGGTCAAGTCAGTCACCAGCCATTTCATTAATAATACTTTCTAGCTGCCTGCGTTGGCCCTTAAATATATTGGTGATTACCTGGCTCCTTACATGCAGTGATGGTTATACTACTTCAGTTTCTTTTTCATTTTCTCTCTACCCAAAGATCAGGCCATGATCTACATTTTAAAATAGGTGTCTGCCTGTACATCTATGTCTGAAAGCAGTTTCAGCACAGTTCTATGCATGTCTACCCAGCAGTAAATCCCACTGAGTCCAATCCTATCCTTCCCCATTAAAAACGACCATGCTGTATCCAGTGGGAGGGGATCGGATGAGAGAAGTAGATCAGATGGCTTCAGAGGGGAAAGGAAAATTATTTGCTCTTACCCTCCTTAAGCATCCCACTCTACAATGGGTCTCCTTGAACTTGCACCAGTTCTTTAGCTGGCACAAGTTGGAGGAGAGAATGGGGTGATGGAGAGGATAGGATCCAGCAGCACACGTTGCCACCACCAGATCCACTTCCTCCCACAGCTTCCCTACCCTGTTCCTCACCATTCAGTTTTGCCCCTCCCCAATATATAAATAAATTTATGCAGACATTCCAGATAAAGGATTGGATCTCCTGTTTCACCTCTACCAGACTCCCATTTTGTTGTTCAAATGGTCTTCATTTTATTGTTGTTTTCAAAGCATTTTCAAATACTGAGCTGCAGAAACTTCTCCCCAAAAATGTGATCATCCCTTCCCAAGCAGCTTATGAAAGCCAACGTGATTGGGTGACTGGCATCAAGCTCTGGTTGGCATTTGCCATTCCAAAGGAGAGTTGCATCAGCTGCAATTAGCAAGGCGGTCAGCTTGCTTCTGCGACTGAACAAAATAATGAAAAGCAGAACATTTTCCTATTGTGAAGTTTTTTTTTTCCATAAATCTGTCTTAACTCACTTACGTCAGAATCAATCGGCCAAGCTGCAGTTATATCTCATGGTTGGTAGGCTTTTGTTCACTCTGCTTGCTTTTTTCCCCCCTCTCAATATCCTACTTTTAGAATCTTGCCCACTAAATTCCTTTTTTTTTTTCTCTATTTTTATGGATCTTTTGATCATATTTCTTAGAAGATAATTCTTCTGGGTTGTCATATGGGTTGAGGAGCTGTGGAGAATTATTATAGCTGACAAGATGTTCAGCTGGGGACAAATGGTCTTCATTAAGCAGAAGTTCTGCTTATAATTTTCTGCTTATAAAAACAAGCTTCCTGCAGACTATGCTTACATGGAAACGGTTCTGTTTTTGTATAGGGGTATCACTATATGAAGTTCACAAGGTGCCTGGGTTATTTGATGTTTTCATGTCTCTCTATAATTTTGGAGAAATCAACGGAAATATTCAGTTGCTAGTTAGGGTCAGCCTGTCCATTAGGCCAGCCATTTTCAACCACTGGCCGAGGCACACTGGTGTGCTGCGAATGGTCCCCAGGTGTGTTGCGGGAGTTTGATGGAGTTTCATTTATTAATAGGACCAATGGGGGATATAAGCCCCCGCCAACAGCATGGTGTGCCTTGTCAATTGTCCAAAAACCGATGGTGTCCCTTGACAATTTTAGTATCTTTAGTGTGCCATGAGATGACAAAGATGGAAAATCCCTGGTCCTCAACCAGGGTAACAGGGTTTGTATATGTGTGAACTAAGCCTGAGACTTTACTATCCCCACACATGGAGCAACAATTTTCAGTCACTGTGCCATGGTACATTTGTGTGCTGCAAATGGTCCACAAGTGTGCTATGGGAGTTTGGGGGAGGGCAATATATTAGCAGGGCCATTAGGGAAAGAGAACCTCCAGCAGGCCATGCAATATGCCTTGTCAATTGTCAGAAACTGATGGTGCGTTCTGACAATTTTAGTGCTTTACAATAGAATGCCATGAAAAAGGTTGAAAATCACTGGTCTAGAAGCTTTCAATTGCTGGCAATGCCTCCACCCTTATATAAATGGTGACAAAGAAATATAGTTCATTGTAAGATTAATGGTACTAATCCACAGATTGGGAGGGCATACCCATTAATTCTACGTATGTTCAGACTGGATGTTTGAGCAGTGGATATAAATGCCACAGTTGTGGTCACCTGTGGATGACAAGAAAGTAATTGGAGGATTTGCGAAAAGGATCCCTGTCTATCTTGGGGAAATATTAATAATTGCAGTCATCCATCTGAGTTTCTCATGGCTGTAAAGATGATTACAAATATATGAAAAATGAGTCAGGGGATGGAATGGGAGGAAGTTCTTTCTTTACTAAGATAATAGCTAAATTTCAGAAATGGGAATTGTTTGCCAAGAAATATTGCTAATTATAATTAAGCAGTGGGAAAGGATGGCGTGGAATGTGGTGGGAACCATGAATTGTGTTTGCAATGTTTCAATTAGGCATATCATTGATGGTGCTGAAGTCCGTTTTATGCTTCTTTAGCAATTTCAAAGAGATTTGGAATTGTCCTTGTTAAAGGTACAGGATACAATGTTTGTTCCTATTTATATACATTTCAGGAAGAAGAGAATGCAGTTGCCATCCTTCTAGGATTGGACTAAAGTTCTTATAGTGCATTATTATGCACTAAAATTGTATCCTTTGTATCATGTTATTTTTCAATAAAGGAAAAAAAAAATGAAAAAAGGGATTGTACTGGGGTCTCTAGGAATCAGCACTGCTCTCCAAGAGGCTACTGAAAGGATTCCTGGAGATTTTAACAGGACGTCCTTGGCTAAATGACATTACATTATGTTGGAAACAAAAGATCTCCAGGAATAGCATCTGCTAGAATTGGCAACTCTAGCGGATAAGACGAAATTGCTTTTTCTGCACATAGGGAGAGAAAAAATGAAATTTTGACATGGTTAGTTGTATAGGGCCTATTCATGATCAGCTTGGGCCTAAGAGACGTGGGTTCAAGACCCAAATTAGCCATAGGTTCAGTGGGTGTTCCCTTTGGAATCCACAACTGAGTTCACTGAGCTCCAAAGCAAGGAAGAGGTAGACTTGGGAAAAACAGGGATTAATTACTAGGCCTGATTTCAGGTTTCTGGAGGCCCTTGGCAAACTGCTCTCCATGGGCCACCTCCTACTGGGGGAGGGGCTTGAAAGGCTTGCTCTCCCATTGCCACTACTTCCACATGAATGCTATGGACACAGAGACTAATTTATTTTAAAACACCATATCCTGCCTTATGTCAAAGCAACTGCCTAAGGGCCCAATCCTATCCAATTTTTCAGTGCCGGTGCAGCCATACCAATGGGGTGTGCGCTGTATATCCTGTGGTGGGGAGGCAGTCACAGAAGCTTCCTCAAGGTATGGGAACATTTGTTCCCTTACCTTGGGGCTGCATTGTGGCTGCACCAGTGCTGGAAAATTGGATAGGACTGGGCCCTAAGGCGGCTTACAAAGTTCCATAATAATATGTATACAGATGTCTCAGTGATGAGATGGTGGGAATTCGCAGTGGGCACTTTGGGGGGTTTTGGGGCCTTCAGTAGATGCTCAACAATGCCAATGTGGGTCCTATCAATCACAGTCAAAGCTCTCTTGGGTCACAGAGACTATAGAAGTACAGCTATCTGAGCCTGGAAGGAGCCTTGAACTGAGAAGGAATTGGTTAATATGAATACATCACAGAGCATTTAAAAGCTATAGTTATACCTGCTGCTTCCACTCATTGCGACTTAATGTAATCCTTATTAATCAGTATTGTCACAGCAGGGAAAGGGAAGTGTGTTTGATGGCTTGGAAGAGTCAGATCTGCTCTGCAGGAAGTTCCACGGAGCAGAATTGTGTCACCCTGGAGGGAAGTTCTGACACCTTTGGCTGCAACTTTCAGATCTTAGCCTAGCAGTCCTATGACCATTTCAATAGGTTTGCTGGCCAGAAAGCGATCTGAGGACCCATGGGTATCTGGAAATCATTAGGCTTCGGGTATCCTTAAATAAATGATATGGATGGGAATTTCAGTTAGAGGGAAGTAAGTGCTGCCAGAAATGAAATAACCCAATTTGGTTATACTTCAAAAATGAAGTAAATATACTTCAGAAATGAAGTATAGCCCATTTGACTGAAGAAAGGCTGAAAACTGATGATAAGCTGCTGGCATTTTTCCCCACTGAAATTACTGAATGATATTGTGGCAGATGACGAACTGAAGTGTTGCCATTCTTTATTATTTCCTGATTCTCATAGATTTGGCGTTGCAATTCAAAAGGCAAGCAGTTACAAAACTGAAACAAACAGAGCTACACAAGCTTGTAGCAGAGAGGCTGCTGCACTGGTGAAGAGGCCACTCCCAGCAGACATGTCACTGGAGCTCCTGGTGGTGAGTTTCCCTGCCATTTGGTGGGGAGGTCTTTTGGGGTTGGGGGGAAGTGGGGAGGGGGCGGAACTGGCCAGAAGGCAGATCAGGCCCAGAAGGGGTTTGGGGACGGATCCTATCCATCCCAGGAAGCGAGGCCTGGGAGGGGAGGCTGCTGCCAGATCCTATCCCCCCTCCTGAGCTGCAAAGCCCTATATGGGTCTTTTTGTCCTGTGCCAGCTCAAGGACTGGTGCAGATCCAAGAAGACCCATCGGCCATGCTCAACATGGGGTAAGGAAACCAAGGCTCCCTTACCCCAAGGAGATATGCGGCAACTGCTGAAAAGACTCTGTCTCAAGTTCTAGCCATTCATTCTTAGAAAGAATGGTACATAGAAAGTTGCTTTATACTAAGGTCCTGTTTAGTATTGTTTACTGACTCCTCTGTAGACTCAAAGTCCTGTTTGATACTTTTAGAATGTGAACAAGGGAGTAAGCATCCCAGAGACTTTTTAGCAGGAATTAGTAGCTCTCAGATAAACTTTTAGCAACATTATGCGGGGAAGCAAGAAGGGGATAGCAAGGAAACAGAGTGCACTTGCAAGAATGAAATGGGAAAAGTAATCTGTCTTGGCACCAAGAAGTAGGAAAATTGAAAAGTTATACACAGGTTTGAAACATTTAATGGGGAAGTTTTAGCAATGCAACTTTCTATCTGTTGGCAGGCAGAAATAGAATTTCTAACAGAGATACAGACACCTGCAAACACCAGCTAGACAGAAGATAACAGAAACAACATCTATGGGAAAGTCCCCTGATCAGCAAAATATGAGAACTTCTGTCTGAGCTGAAAGCTGACAGAAGGGGCTGGATTTAGTTAAAATTAACGAGAAAGGTCTCTTAAAATCCTTTTGTACAATAAGAGGTTGGTTTTCCTGTATTAAATATGTTTACACCACTATACATCAAAGTAACAGATCACATATAGAGAGAGAATCACAACATGGAATAGAGAGGACTTGGTTGAAGCAATGTTGGCACAGATCCCATGGTGTCTGGAAGAAGGAATGTTAGATAGATAAGCAGGTGGCTCGTCAGGGCCAGCTAAGTGGAAAAAGGCCAAACGATAAACACAAGAACATACCAAAAAGTCAGTTCTGAATATAATTGAGGAAACAGTGCCACCTAGTGGTTGTTGGAATCTTTAAGATATATATGTCTCAATGTACATTTTTGCCTTTTTTGGAATCTGTAACTTGAAACCAACCAATCAAATGCTTGTAAAGTTGTCTCTAGCTAATCCTGAGAAAGCCCCATCTCTGATGTCAGACCCCAGCCAATGAGAAGTGTAAGACTCCTCAAACAAAGGAGCCAGAGTAGAATATAAGTGAGAGGTTCACACTGGAAAATTGCTCTCATTGCTCTCTTAGCTTTGGACAAGGAGTCCCTGAGAAGCCCATTGCTAGCAACGAAATAAAGCTTGCAGACGATCACCACTCTTGCCTACTGAGTTTGCTTTTGAACTTTGCTTTTGACCTTGCAACAAGAGAGAGGGGCTGTAGGACCTGCTTCACATGCAGAAGGTTCCATTCTTGGCAGAATCTCCAAGTAGGGCTGGAAGTTCCAGGTTTCTCTGCTTGTAAGACTAGAATGGAGATTTGTCCAATAGATTTTTCAGTGAGCCTAAACACTAAAGCAGTGGTTCTCAAATTTTCAGGGAGTTTGAGAAGCAAGGGAAGTCTTTGTAGGGGAGGGGGGAAAGGCAGCAATGTGATCCACAGGATCATTCTTATACCAGGGACAAGGAAGGGGTTCTACACTTACCTACAGCCAGCTCCAGCTTGCTGGGAGTCCAGGGAGCCTGAAATTATGCCAAACTTTGAAACCAGGCATATGATATGGACATTCATGTACAGCAGAAAGAGGTGGCAACAACGTAGCAAAGTTCTGCGGTATCTCCAGCAGGCTAGCCAAAGTTCTTCTCCACACATCCTCTCCCACTACATTCCCTTTTTCTTTTTTGAATCCAGGGATGGTGAGGACAAATGGACAGCAGTAGGCACTCCAGCCAACTTGTTATCTGATGTGACTGCCTCAGCCAGCCTCATGGTCAGCTCTGGTTAAATCCTGCCACCCCTAACACTTAGGGCCCAATCCTATTTGGGACCTATGCTGAAAGATCTCACAATCTGGAGAAAACTGGACATAGCTGATACTTCAAAGATGATTCTTAGAACAAAGGGAAAGTTAATTAAAGACAGATTATGTCCAAGATGGGCCACATGCTGTTATTGGTCCAGATAACATGCACAATATGAAACTTATAGGTTCTGAATGTGAAGACTGTTGCTTTAAAATGAATGGGGAGTGAAGTTTTGGCAGAGATTATACAAATTGTTTTTGCAGAAAAAGAGAGCTGATTTTTATTTTCTTCCATTTTTCTCTATCCAATTTTTGTCTGTCTTTCTGCCTAAGTTTTAAGCCTGGTGCTTCCCTCGTCTCTCTGATGCCAGAGCAGTCTCTCTGATCCATTTTCCTATTTAAATAAATCCCGTTTATACAGTAGTTCTGTTGTTCTTAGATGTTTTCCTTTTCTAATTCTTCTTTTAGCTTCCTTCACCTTTTTCATGAGTTTTCCCATTTACATTGTGGACTAATTTTTACATATAGGCTCTTTTTCCAGATTAATTTTCTATCTTCAGGAGGATTTTCCTGCATTTCCACAAATCAGTCCTGAGAGATTCAAGCAAATATGGTAACTATAAATTTGATTATTTTCCTTTAACTCAGGGCAGTGACTTATTGGGAAAATTCCAGGAACTCATAGTGCACTTCAGTGGCATAGCTAATGATTGTGTAGCCCAGTGCCAAGCTCAAAATGATGCTCCAGAAGTGATATCACAACCCGAAGTGATGTCACACCCAGGCTTTAAAAAAGTGAAAATTGAGGGAAAACCTGCCTCCTCCCCCCAGAAGCTCACCACCTACTTGCTCTGTTGCCATCCTCCAGTCAGTGGCATAAGGCATCTACCTGCCATCTGGGGTCAAAGAAGATTTTGTAGTCCCCCCACAACAAAATAAAATGTAATTAAGTAAATTAAAAGTGTGCCCCTTATTGGTGAGAGACACTGTGCTGGGCTGAACAGGGACAGTTATTCTCCCGCTACTAAATATAAGATGAGTACCCCTGGAAAAAAGTGCCTCTTTACCCAGTTAGCAGGGTAACTTTATTATGATACATGGAAATGAGAGCAGACTCATATTAACAACTTATTCATTCCATGCTGTATCATAACATCATCTCATTGGCTCTCAGAACAATCAGTCTCATAGGTCAATTTTAAGTTAAGAAAATCCACTTTCTGTTCCATAAGGCAGTTGTGTTTTCATTTTCTGGTTAATTGGCTATAACTTTTGATAGAATACAGATATTCCAATGAGGTTTGTTTCATTGCATTCTACATTAAATTACCTTTCCAATGATATATAACCTGATGGTATTATTCGTACATATCAATTTTTTTCACAATTTTGGACACTAGTGTCAAGCTCAGCTTGTTGCCCCCCTAAACCTTGTTGACCAGTGCAACTGCTACCCCCTGCACCCCCTTACCTATGCCATTGGTGCACTTCTATACATGATTGCTCAAGGGGAAGTTTCTGGGACTAAACTAATTTAGGGCCCAATCCTATCCAACTTTCCAGCACCAGTGCAACTGCAATGCAGCCCTGAGGTAAGGGAACAAATGTTCCCATACCTTGAGGAGGCCTCTGTAACTATCTCCCCCCACAAGTTGTAGTGCACACCCCATTGGCATAACTGCACCGGCCCTTGAATATTCAATAGGTTTGGGTCCTTAGTAGGTTTACGGCTTGAAGGCTGCAACCTTAAACACACTTATCTGGGAGTAAGCTCCATGGCACATAGTGGGATTTACTTCTGAGTAAACATGCCCAATCTTATTGGGCAAAGGGACCAGACATTCAGTGATGACATCATCATGTCATTGCCGAACTTCCTGGTTGCCAAGCTACCACAAGCGGCAACTATGCAGAGCTTGGCTTGGGAGATGAAGCGTCCAGCACAATTTGCCTCACACACAATAGGAATGGCAAAGTTGCCTGCCTAGGCTTACAGGATTGCTGTGCTACTGGCATGGGGCACTGCAAGCCTGGGCATTTCCTGTCTGGCTGCAGCAAATTGAGCAGGAAAGTTTGCCTCCCAAGACAAACTTGGCATGGGCCAAATGACTTTGAGTGGCAGACCATATCCAGCCTGCAGGCCATAGATTGCCAACAATTGTGGACCAACTATAGACTTCTATGGGGCAAATGCCACAGGTCTGAGCCTCTAGGACCCCACAGAAGCCTCTCTGAGGCTCCCAACAGGATCTGAAACTGTGCTTCCAGTTTTCCGGATGCAGTCCTGGGTATCGCAAGGCTCCATGAGTTTCAAGTGAATGGGGGGGGGGGGGCACCATCGCAGACCTTTGTCCCAGGCATGGGGCTGGGAACGTCCACAGCTGATTGCCAACCCCTAATGTATAGGATTGCACTGTAAGTAAAGAGCAGAAAGTGTTTACAGGGAGACTTTTGTTAAACAGCATCAACTAGTTGGGCTGTATGGTGGTATTTGATTTGCATTTATTGCTTCTATAATTATCCCGTGTTTAATAGTTACCCTCAATTATTGCATTCTAGGTTGGTTGCTTTGTCAATTTCACTTCTGTTTAGCACCTTTGTTTGCTCCATTCTCACATGTGCTTTATTATCTTTTGTATAAATCAATACACTGCTTGATTCATTTCAGTTATATCTGTGGTCTGTTGTGCTGGTTCAGCTTTTGCCCACCGGGGTGTAAAAAGATGCAGGCTTATACCATAAACTACTGCCATATACCAGGTACAGCATTCCTTGCCAGAATGCTGCTTGTTTCCAAGTCATCTTTTAGATGTTATTCTGTAAACCTGAGAAAGTTTTTTACACAGAGGATGTTTTACATTTTTACACTGAAGGGATACAAAATGATTTACATTGCAGTCCTAGGATTGTCTGCTCAGAACTAAGTTCCACTGTGTTCAATAAGGCTTACACCCAGGAAAATGTCCATCAGATTGCAGTATACAGAAATCATTAATTTAAATAAACCAAAAAAAGGAGTTGGACCAGCTGGAGCAGGCCGTGCCTGCTTAGTACGGCAGTGGTATGATCTGTGCCAGCAACATTTTAAGTGAGTATTTAGCAGTCAGGCTGGTGGCTCATGCAGATGATGAGCAGGACTGGATTTTAAATCAAGTATAACAGATGGATACATTGTACTCTTGGGAAGGTGCAACAAGAGAGGGCTCATCATCACAGATCTTCTCCTATGTATCGCAATGAGTGTGTAAAATCATTGCTTTGCTTCCATAAGTTGTACAGTAGGTGGTGCTAACAGACAGCACAAAAAAAGCTACGGTATAGTATGGTCACTTTCTCCAAATTCAACATGAGAGTTTATTATTGCAGACATCAGTGGTTATTTAAAGCAGAGCTGTAACCAGGATGAGTACACCACCACATCTAGAACATGTAGGATGTGGGGGAGGGAGAATGTTGGCTTTTAAATTGGGGGTGTTACAATTCTATTTGAAGAAAGAGAGCTTGTTTTAGGTCCAGGAACAGTTGTAGTTAGACTTGGGGGTAACTCAGGGACCTATTCTGTCCCCCATGATGTTTAACATCTACATGAAGTCACGGGTGAGTGGGTCATCTAGGGAGGGTAGTCCTTCCCTGGGCTTGCCCCAGTCCCAGGGGAGTAGCCACACAGCAGCCCTCAGGTAGCCTGCCCAGAGACCTCTCATCACTGGCCCTGAGTGCCTTATGAAACCCTGGGCCCTTCTCTGCCTGGGGTGTCTCTCTCCCATCCCCACTTTCAGGTTTACCTGGTTTAGCTCTGGGGTTAAAGGGCCAGCACTGTCCCAGGGTGCAAGGCCCTCATCCTGTGAGGAGCGGCCAACCTTGTGCATTGATGGCCTCAGGGACCACGGGAGGACTGTGTTGGCCATGTAGTGGCTGTGACCGATCCCCCACCGGGGTCGTGATGGGACAGCTGGAGTCCCCAAGATGGTGGGGCAAATCCTAAAGCAAATGATTACACTGTGCACTTCTTTTAGTAGCAAAAGCAATTGATATGCGAGATCAATACATCATACATTTGAGTAATTTTTACAATGGTTTCATTTTCATATCTATCATTGAATACTATTGCCGATGCCTGACTTAAGTTATGATTCTCTGTCTGCAATGATACTTGGATTAATCAAGGGAGGAACTACACAATGTAGGCAGACTTTTCTGAGTGATAATGAAGTGTGACTATTTTTAGACATCACACAGCATTTAATGATCTTGCATATAAAAAAAAAAATCATCATTATCACATCAGGAAGCCTATAAATGGCTCCTGATTGCTGAATACTAAAGAAGCAACTATATCATTCAACTGAGTTTGAAAATGCAAAATACTACAGTTGATTGCTGCAAATTATTTATTTGTAACACAGATGTGATAGCATCCTTTCTTCTCAAGAGGGGCAGTCCAAGGGCTGTTCAAATACTTCTTCAGAACACCTATCAGACTCACGTATGCAGATCCCGTGGTGGTGAATGAGTAACAGCCCAATCCTGAGCTGCCTGTTCCACCTGGACTGCCACGGCGCTGAAATGGCTCCCACTGCATCCCGCGCACAACAGGGCAGCTGCCAGCAGCTCCTCAGGGGTAGAGAACTTTCGTTCCCTTCCTCCAGGTAAGACAAGTAGCCCCGCAATGGGGCTACTCAATTCTGTGGCAACCCTTGGACTGCCGTAGAATCAGGAGTGTCCGTGGGGGGTCTGCAGAGCTCCTCCAGCCCCGCCTCCCTTCCATCCCACCCCATCCCCCAGCACACCTCCTCCCCACCCACCTCCACCCATGCCCCACTTACCTCTCCTGGTGATTCAGGTGACCATGGAGTGGCGGAGCAGTGGCAATCAACCAGCACTAGCCCAGCACCGGCAGTGGACCAGCGCTAAGAACTCAGGACTGGGCTCTAAGGCTACAATCCTATGCAGACTTTCTTGAGAGTAAGCCTCAATGAGCATAGGATTGTGCTGTAAGCAGGTATGAATTTCACCAACTAAATAATACTAGTAACATTCTGTCACTGTAAAATTCCCCTCTGTAGCACGAGAAGTTCAAAGGGATGATCAAGTCTTTTCAGGATTCTTGGAAGTTAATTAAAGTCACTGGACCTTAAACTTTTACACTGCCAAGAGATTTTTCTGTAAATTGCATTTTCAGAAGGATGGTTTCCAAAAGTAGCACTCGTTTTCTGTTCACAGAAGAAGCTCCTAGCCACAGAGTCTCACAGGGTGCAAGGTTAGGCTCTGATCCAATATAATAGATGTTTAGATAAAGTATATACTACAGACCAGAAAAGGTGCAGGCAGGTCCAAGCAAATGCTGGCACCAAAGAAGCTGCCAAGGTAGTGATTTCAACCAACCAACCAACCAGCCAGCTGGTCAGCCAACCAACTAACCAACCTACCAACCAACCAATCACACTGGTTGAAAATAATGGTGTCTAGTAGGCAAGAAGACTGTGGAATTTAAATTTAAATACTGAAAGTCTTGCCCAAATGAGGAAAGCAAACTCTGTTCAAAGAAACATCAATTCAAAATAAGACAAGTAAAAACAAACAAACAAAAAAAAGCAGGAATTTGAGGGCTATAATGCTAAAAACCATTAAAAACCAATCCTGTTATGGAGCCTTGTGATAGGGTCAGCTGGTGTGGCAAAATACACTTCTGGTCCCAAAAATATTGCCTGGAGCAGTGTTTCTCAAACTGTGGGTCAGGCCCCACTAGATGAGTTGCGACCCAATTTCAGGTGGGCCCCCATTCATTTCAATATTTTATTTTTAATATATTAGACTTAGTGTTACCATGTCATGTGTCTGCATTTGGGGAAATGTTACAGATCTGTACTTTTAACACACTACTATGTATATTCTTTTAACAATGATAGTAAATGGGACTTACTCCCGGGTACATGTGGGAGGAATTGCAGCCTAGGAATGTTAAAAATTTTTCCTGCTTGGTGATGTCACTTCTGGTCATGACATCACTTCTGGTGGTTCCTGGCAGATTCTTATTATAAAAAGTGGGTTGCAGTGTTAAATATATGAGAACCACTGGCCTGGAGGGTAACCACCAGAAACTGTGGTGTCCTCGTCCTATGTGAAGCGGAAGATTATCTTCAGATTAAACTTGCTTATATGCACATTCAAATACTATTCATTTGCTTGTCCATAAAAGTGTACATGCCATTTATGATTCCATAAACAAGTGTTACAGCACTGGTGGTGTACTGTAATGGATTAAGCAGGTAGTATTTCATACCCCTGAAACAGTTTTCACAGCCTTTCTCTGTGTTGTCTTAGGACAGTGCTTAGGATTCCAGATTGTTCTGAGGTCCTTATATTAGAGCAGGGGTGTCCAAACCCCAGTCTGGGGGCCAAGCTCATCCCTTGGGAGGATTTTTATCTGGCTCTGGAGGCTCCCCAACCTCTCAGGGCTAAAAATAACGCAAAAGGTGCATTTCTGCATTCATCCACTAGAGGTGCCAAGTGTAATGCGATGTAATAGAAAGAAATTATTCCATTACATTGCATTACATTCAGCTCCTCTGGTGGCTGAATGAGATATATACCGATTCTGAGAGACCCGGAATATAAATATAAACATAATGTTAGTTTAAACAAAAAAAGTTTGAGATTTGCGTCGGAGGTTGCTTGATGCTTTTTCAAAATCCATTCCCCCTTTTCCTGTGCAAATCAATTTTGCCCTCTACTCCCCTCCTCCTTCCACCCCCATTATGTTCAAATCACACTCTCAGCACATCTATTTCCCATGTATTTATTACTTGTTTATCTTCCAACCCTTGACACTGTGTCAGATACGCAATGCGGTCCTCTTGCTGAAGAGTTTGGACACCCCTGTATCAGAGGTATAATTGCAAAAGGAATTCCATGCATAGGGAGCAACCATTTCTCCAGAGCTGATCATATTGTGGAAACTTGGCTCCAGCATGCTTTTCTGTGGCCATCAGGGAAGGGCCCACCCTACAACAAAGCATCCATTGTTACTGTTTTCAGAAATGTTTCTGACTTGGAAGCAGGTCACACAAACAAGTGCTGCGATGTGGTACTTCCGAGGCCAAGAGAAGATTTTTGAAAGCTTCCACTGAGTCCTGTATTCTGAATAATGGCTGGGATGCTTGCCTGCTGTGGCTTCTCAGAGAAGAATATACTGCACAAAAATGCCTCACTGTGGGTCCATTTGTCACTGAAATACATTGGGGAAATGCTTCTTTATTCCGATTACGTGAAATGACAAGGGAGAAAGGCAATAACTCTAGCAGAACCGATGAAAGCCAGGTTAGTCCAGGGTACAGTGTTGCTCTGAAGACTTGTACAGATAATTAAGCAAAATGTGCCCCTCAACCACCTTTCCCCCAAATGGTTGGGAATGTGCATGCATGTTGCTCAAAGTTACTGTTCATGTTTTGTTGAGATTTCTTGATGAGGAGGGTTGTTTGGCTGTGGGTGACAGTCATATATTGAGCAAACCAGGCAAAGGGGCACCCGGGGGCTCAGGCTCCAGCTCACCACAGTGAGTGTGCAAGGTGGCAGTGGATACATGGGGAAGGGCTGTGAAAGTTTCTACTTGAGCTGACTGCATGATTATGCTTGGAAGTTAATTAAAACCACTAGGCAATTCTACAGTTCCAGTTCTACCCCTTCCATGAACAGAAGACAAGTTCTACTTTTGGAAGCCATCCTTTTGAGAATGCAACTCTTCATTTACAGAAAGATCTCTTGGGAGTTCAAAAGATTAGGGTCCGGCCCAATTGTTTTAATTAACTTCCAGGCATGAACATGGCTGAACATGCAGTCAACTCAAGGTCAATCAAAACCTTCGCTGCCTAGATTGCACTCCAGTTAATCAGGCTTGCAAAAGAAACAGAATACCAGTGGCACAGGAGACTACCTACTTAAATCTGAGAGATACAGTTTGAGGTCTTTCTTGTCTCTTCCTGCCCGGTGCCTCTTACTATTCAGATCTCAGCTTTTGGCCACATCACTTAGGGCCCAATCCTATCCACCTTTCAACACTCCAGCCACAATGCAGCCCCAAGGTAAGGAAACCAATATTCCCTTACCTTGTGGAGGCCTCCATGACCATGCTCCACTGCAGGATGTAGCACATACTCCATTGACATGGCTGCATCAGTGCTGGAAAGTTGGATAAGATTGGGCCCTTAATATCCTATCTGTAAAGCAGGGATCATAATGAAGATACATAAGATAAGGAAACACTTTTCTCCACTATGAGGGTGGACTGTAACAGCCCAATCTTATCTCCCCCTGCCAAAATGGCTACCTCTGCATCCTGCAGGGGGTTAGTTATGGAGGTCTCCTCTGGGTAAGGGAAGGTTCGTTCCCTTTCCTGGGAGTCAGCCTCTGCAGTGCCAAAGGTTCTACTTGGACCTGCACTAGTGAATTTGCCAGTACAGGTTCACATGGACCCATGCTGTGGGATTGGGTCTGAGAAGAAGGCTAGAATTGGTGGCTGTCACTGCCACCAAACCCACCTTCTTCGCAGACTTGATCAACCCTTCCCCTGTTCCATTCTCCTCTCCATTCCACCCTCTGTCCCCATCACCACCTTGTTTTGTCCACCCTGCACCCATTCTGCCCTCCCCTCACCCTGTTCTGCCTCCCCTGCCATTTTTGGTGCCTTGGTGGGTGGGTAGCAAACTGTGCTGGGCAGTGTTTTACAACTGCCATAAGGCAGTTACTGCCAGTGGAATGTATGTTCCACTGGTGGCAGGTCCAAATAGGACTGGACCATAAATCTACTAACTAGAATCAAGTGGAGAAAAAACAGCTAAAACTCCTCTATGAGGTAGTGAATTCTGTTTTTATAACGCTTTCACAAACTTGGCTCTCCAGAACTGAGCTCAGTTGTTTACATCGTGCAGACGCATGCACCTCTCAGCTGAAATATTTATAAGCAACCTGAAACAAAGAAACTGCTTTGTAGGTGAAACCAGAAGAGAGAAGACTATGTTCTTTCAGCCGTTGCTGTTGAGTGCTGAAATGGCTGCACAGAATGAGGTTTGCCGCTTTGCCAGAACTTGTGTCATCTTGGGATTGCTAATCATTGACGGGTTATGTGATAATAAGCACTGAGTTTTGAGGGCATTTGTCACCTATTTGCATTGTGAGTTGCGCGTCACATACCTGCTGCTACAGATAAACCATTGGAGATGGGAAGTTGGAGCATGAAAGATGGGAAATGTATGTGCTTTAAGAGACTCAAGGTACCAGTGAGTATAGAAGGTACTCTTTGGAAAGGCTCCAACGAGTGTTGGAATTTGATTTGGCAAGCAGTGTTAGGAATTTACATATTGCCTTGCCAAGGAAATAGAAAGCCAAGTCAAGTTTTCTGCTCCAGAGATTCAAAATGAAGAAGTAAAATAAAATTGATCATTTGTCCTGTAAGTCAGAGCTGTTTTACACCCATTCAAGGCACGGCCGTAATGCTGTCGGCGTAATGACTCCAATCACTTCCTCAGGTTTTATTTATTTATGTTTTATACTAATTCATTTATAACTTCTCAAGGTCCATTTAGCTTTCAACCCTGTAAATCATAGATATGTGAGGACTAAATGCAGAAACCGTTCAGGAAATGGTAGTGTGCCTCCATCAAGAACAATAGTGAAGTTGTTTTATTGTCAGTTTAAAAAATACCCCATTGCAAAAAGAAAAAGAATAATGAGGTTCCATCAAATATCTCCTTTACAATGTGGCAGTACAGGGTGCGGTTTGGGTTGTAGGTTGGAGCTAAATGTTCTGGCAGAAGTGGGCTGATGGCCAAAATAGCATTTCTGTGTTTCTAAATGTTCTGGCAAAGGTGAACTGTAACATCCAAGAATACTCAACATGTGTGGTGTGATATCATTGAACTTCTGTTCTCTTGTTCTGTTTCCTTCGTTGTCCCTTGGGGTCTGAAAATTTGTAATGGAATGATGTCACTGCATACATTGAACAGCCTAGATATTATAGAGCAGGCATGTCCAACTTCAAACAGGTCATGATCTACTTTTTCCAGCCAAAAGTGCTGGTGATCTACCACCATGAAAATTAAGTTTCAAATTAGTTTCAAATTAAATTTTAACCCAATAAAGTTGGAGGATCCCCCCCCCATTTTTAATGAACCTTCTGTCATTTACTTGGATGTGATCAGCTGTTAAGTAAATTAAGCAAAAACAAAACAGAGAGACAAAGATCCAGTAAGAACTGCAAGGGGAAATGGAAAGTACATTTTTTAAATAAAATTAACGTTTTATTGAGTAATAACTTTCTTTAACTGTCTTAATAACTTTCTTTAACTTTTATTGAGTAATTTGTGTTAAATTTAGGTTGAGTATTGATCCAGGCTGATCTTGCACAATCTTTAATATTTCGCTCTTGCTCATTAGTGAGACGTCTGAGCCTGCATTTCATCCACCAGCTTTTTGAAGTTGGGTGAAAATTGTGTGAGGGCCAGTCTCAGGGAATCCTGGAGATGTTCATCTGTCATGTTGGAACGTTGTGTACTCTTTGTCATTTCTAGATGGGAAAACGCAGATTCACACAAATAAGTTGAACCGAAACAGGAGTGTACAGCTTCACTGCATCTTCTCAAGTTGGGAAATTTGTCTCTAGGCACTAGCTTCCAAAACAATTCTTGCTCAGTATGGGTCTTGAGAAAAATGTCATTTTTAAGGGTTAATATTTCGTTTTCAAGAGATGGCTTGTTCAATGAGTAATTTTTACTGATAGCAGCTGCAGTTTCTTTAATGTCCACATCTACTTTGAATGGGTATGACAAGTACTCCACAACTGTTCCAATTTTTTGGAAGTCATAGAATCTATTTTCGAATTCCTGGATAACAGAACAGATTTCTGTCACATACTTCTCGTTCTGAAAAACAAAATTTGGATATTGTCCTAGATGGTTCTGCATATTAGGAAAATGATCAAAAGTGTTTGCAAGGTCAGTCATCATTAGCTCAAATTTGCTCTTGTAGGATGAAACTGTACTCATCATCTCGCCAATGCATTTGTTTTTACCTTGTAGTTCAAGGTTCATATAACTTAGTTCGCCTGTAAAGTCAGCGAGAAATGCCAGATCACATAACCACTCCTCATCTTCCAACTCTGCTTGGTCATCTCCCCTCTCCTTCAAAAAACTTCTTATTTCATTCAGCAAATCATGAAATCTTTGCAGAAATTTGTGCCTACTTAGCCACCTTACATCTGTGTGCAAAGTCACACAGCTGCCCCTTCATCAAGAGTAAGATTGAAAAGCCGTCTTTGAAGTGACCTTCCACAAACTGAATTTACAATTTTGAAAGAGATGTCCATGACAGTCTTTGTATTGAGTCTCTTGCTTGTCAAAACTTGCTGGTGAATGATGCAGTGGTAAGAAAGGAAATCTGGGAAGTCGTCATGCTGTCTACAGAGGGCTATGAAACCATTAACCTCACCTGTCATTGCTCTTGCTCTATCAGTAGTGATGGAAACAAGTCTATGCAATGGAAGATTACACTTTGTCACAAAAGAATGGAAAGAACTGAATATTTCCTGTTCTCCTTTTTAAAGAAATCATTCCAAGTAGTAGTTCTTTAACACTGAAGTCTTCAAAAACCATCCAGATAAAGACTAGTAACTGGGCTATGTCTCTTAAGTCTGTAGATTCATCCAGTTGGAGTGAGAAAGCAACACAATTTGAAACATCCTCCAACAATTGTTCAGTTGTGTCTCCACACATCTTTTCCATTCGCCGCATGATGGTGTTTCTTGACAATTGTACATCTTGAATAGCAGCTATGATCTCTTTCTTATTTTTAAATTCTTCAAAAAGATTGTCAGCTGCTTCAAGAAAACAATCTTTTACAAATTCCCCTTCAGTGAAAGGTTTGCATTTCTTTGCGATCAGGTTGCTGACCTTGAAGGATGCTATGGTTGCATTGACCGAATGTGACCTTGGCTTCGCCATCAACTGTTGCTGAGTAGCCAATTTCGATTTAAGTTATTTGAGCTTCAATTTATGAATTTCACTTTTGGGTGGAAAATCAGCATCAAACTTATTGCTATGCAGAGCCTTATAATGACATTCCAGATTACCCTTTTTGGCCAAGGATACTGGGGCCTTACAAATTAGACAACAACACTTGTCTTTCACCATGATGAAGAAGTAGTTCATTTCCCATTCATCATGAAAGTGGTAGGTTTTGCTCTTCTTTGGAACACTCATCTTTGTTATTCTGGGGTGGCTGGATGTAAGAAGGCCAAATCTGCTAAGTTAGTATAAACACTGGCTGAATCTGGTCCAAAACTATCACTGTTCTAAAGTATTAAAGATCAACAGGAACTGAAGACCTCTGGACGATGTGCAATACAAGGACTGAAGATGCCAAAACCACACATGCAGTTCTAAAAGTAAAAATAAGAATTCATCATACTGGCACCAATAATCAAATACCACCAAACAATAATCAAAAAACTCAAACACCTGTCCAGCAAACCAGATAAAATCAAATACCGCCAAACAAGTTCAAATACCACCACACGCGATTTAATAAATTCTGCACACAGTGTAGATTCAACGCAAAGGCAAGGCGAAATAAAATTGCAGTGTAGAATCAATGCAAAGGCTAGGCAAAATAAAATGGTTTGAACCAATTCGAAGGCAAGGCATAGGTAAGTTAGAACAAAATTGCAAAAGCCTGCCAAAATCACCAAATTCTTGAAACTTTGTTGTCTCTGCCCGAAAACGTTTAATGAAAGTGAACTATAAAGTGACCAACGACCAGCACATGACACAACTAATATGGTAAGTGTATTCAGTTAAAGCCCAGGCGAATGGATATCGCCTGGTATATAACACACTTCTAAGGGGTGTTGGGGCGGGGGCAGGAATGGGTGATTCTGAGAGGCCAGGTATGATGCTGGGCCTGTGGAGCCTCGTTGCGGGGCATGGGCGGCGGCCCCCTGGGGTACCCACAAACTATTGGCACGAAAACAACAAGCGTCCCCAATACACCCGCAAGCAAGATTCTCGCAGGCAGGGAAAAAAGACAAGCAAAGGATTAGCAGCGGCGGCAAACCCTCGGCAGATGACCTGCTGGCATGAGCTCTCTCCTAGCGACGGGGCAAGCTGCTGGAGAGGGAGACAAGTGGGGCTGGTGATCTACCTCTGACCCCTCTGCGATCTACAGGTAGATCGTGATCTACCTGTTGGACATGCCTGTTATAGAGAAAGGGAGATAACAAGACATGGAATTGATGATTTCAGTGGTAACCCCATGCCTGAGAAAATGTCTATTTTCTGGTTATGGTCTTGAGCATGGTAGAGGAACCATTTATATACAGTTCCCTTGGAAAGAAATACCTGTAATTTTTCATCAATGTATATTGATTTTGGAAGTTTCCATATGGTTTTTAAGTTTCCATATGAAGTAGGACAAGATTAAAGGAACTGAGAAAATGGCCATATACTTCCATGGCAAGAGCTTTAATATTTCGAATGTTTTCAGATGTCCTAGTTCTAGAACACAGCAACAGCGAAAGGTATCATATCTTGGGGACACAGTGGGATGGATTCAGAGGAGGTGCCCATTAATCTGCCACCTAGGGCAACCATCCCAGTCCATCTCATGACTGCGCAGATCCTGCAACCTAGAGTAGCAATATCATACAGCTGTATTTATCCAAAACCAGAAACATATGGATACCCAAGAGTATTTCCCCCTACAAATACAGTTTATGTAGATTGTGATATTTCACAATTGCCACTAAAATGTTAATCATGGGAATGTTGTTAAAATGCATTTTTGTTATGTTTTCAGTGATTTTATAAAAAATCCCCTTTTTTTCCAGATGGTAAATAGCTGGATATAGGAAGTTATAAACTTTGGCACTTTACTAACACCTTTGACCTTCTCTGCTGGGAACCCCTCCTGGAATATGTTGTATAATTACTGCTAAACATCACAAGACTAATTCTGTCCCAGCATGCTTAAGATGTTTTCTGTTAAACCTGGTACATTGTTTGAATAGTAAAGGGGAAATGAGTTAGGGCTGTGTTAAGTGTGCAGTGAGAATGGGTCTGCTAACACTGATAAAGTGCACTGATAAAAGGGAGACATATTGAAATTGCAAGTGAACATTTCAAAATCCAGGATAACTAAACTATATATTTTCTACCAGTACGGTAACAAGAAACTCTTCGATTTCCATTCAGGGGAGCTCTCCAGGTACATGGAGCTGTTGGTTTCAGACTCGGAACTATGCCTTCAGTGGGAATGTTTTATTATTATAACATTAACTTTGTCTTTCTATATGGGATTTTGCTTTTCAAGGTACAACTCAGTAATATTTTATGACTGCTTGATTGCCAGTGCTAGTCCTGTGCTGGGCCCACAGTCTGCCACCTGGTGCTCTGTGCAAATGCCAGGTGATGGAGAGGTAAGAAGTGGGGGGGGAGGAGGTGTTCCGGGGTGGACAGAGGGTGGGGAAAAGGTGTGGCTGGAGGAGGGAGCAAGGCGGAAGGGGGTGGGACCGGCTTTGCTGGTTCCGGTGCCCTGTGTTGGGCCACACAACCCGACATGGGACTCCTTGATTCTGTGCCAGCTAAAGAGCTGCCACAGAATCCAGTAGCACCATTGCGGGGTTACTCCCTTACCCGGGGGAAGGGAATGAATGTCCTCTTCCCCTGAGGAGCCACCAGTGGCTGCCCAGCACACTTAGGATGCCAGCCCCAATGGCTAGGCAGCTCAGGATTTGGCTGTGATTCTGTTCAAATGTTCAAATTTTGAATGTCTTCCTCAAAAGCATGATTGATGGTCAAATGATGGTGCCATCACTAAAACTAAGTATTTCTTAATATCCAGCATGTACTGACAACAGAATGAAATGACGAACAAAAATGACGAAAGAAGCAGCAACCTGCTGATCCCCTCTCCTTCCAAAAATGAGGAGGCCTTCCACATGGGTAGCACAGAGCCTCCCTCTTCTCTTTCTGCACAACCTCCCACAGAACCAGGATGAAGGTGATGCTTTGCTAGCTGTGAACACAACATTAATTACAGATCACATTCCATCTGCAGGGAGCATCTGGCCCTCTTCATTTTTCAGTTGCGTCTCTGTGAAGGGAACATTGTTTAAGTTGTCTGTGTGCTAGAAGCAGCAAAATACCCAGGACTCTATTTCCTTTACCATTTTCTTTGCTCTTGACTGCAATTCACAGGAGTCCCCTGCTGCCTAAACTGCAAAGAACAGCAAATTCCAGCTGTTTCTTGTCCCTTTAAAATACTAGTGGGAAAATTAACTAAAGTTATGGACACATAGCTCAAAAGCAATCCATGCTGCCAGCTTTTTTTTTTTTTTTTTAAAGCCTTCTAGTTGAAAAGATGAGCTCTTGGGGAGAAGAAATTGAACTGCTGGGCAACCCAATCCATAACCCCATTAAACCATACTGCTAGAATTTAAGATGATTTATGACCTGATCTTGAGACTTGCTAGTCTAAGGTAAATATACTGCCACGTGTTTAAGCCATTTCTGCCCAACGGTGCATATATGCAAGAGGGATCAAGGGGTACACCTGTGGGTTGGACAGAAATGGGTTAAATTCCAGGCCCCAGTTTACTGATTGCACATCCTTCAATAGAAGAAAACTAATTTAACTATGAATATTTTGACTTAAGTAGAATTGTGGGTTGGGTGTTCCAAAAAATTGGATTGTACAGTATTTCTACTAGTCTTCACTCAGTCTTATACACAGAGGTAGTGCCACACTTGTGGCTTCATAGGATATGGGCCAATGGCCCACTTCCATGCAAGGGTCCATTTGCCACACAAGTAACTAGTAGGCTAGTAGAAAGAAAATACTGAATCAGATGATGATCCTATATTATTTCTGCAAAAGTTGCATACGTTGATCAGAGTCTCAGATCAAGATCAGATCAAGTCTCTGTGTGACTCCAAATTTTCAAAACACACTGGCTCATACCACATTAAGAATACATGCAGATTGGCATCTGGATTCCATATACAAAACACTGGAATGCTGTCATGATTTGTAATCTTGTACTAATGCAAGAGTCATTGCACCCACATCTCTACCTCATGTGCAACAGTTGAGCAAGTCATTTGGCTCAAATTTGACTGCAAACATTTCAAGATTAGAATGCAAAAGTCAGATTGGTGTGCAAAGTAAGTGACGTTCTTTGCCTTGCAAATTCCCTTCCAGTCTCCTTGAAACAGTACAGCTACAGTACTTTGTAGCAATAGAAGCTCATTCAAGATTTTGTGGCTGGCTCAGAAGTGCAAACCTGTGCTGCTTTAAAAGAGAGTGGGGTAATTTCTGAAGTGAGGACACTAAAATCAACCCAAATAGTAAGTGTACCAGAGACATCAAATTTCATGCAAAATGTAAGCAAAAATGGGGAGGGGTGAGGAGAAATCAATAATTAAAATCATAATTGTATCTTTAAACTTTTTTCCCCTTACAATTGATCATTTAAAGAGAATGTATACAAATCATATAGCTGTATAATTGAAACATATGTTATATAGAAAGCAGGTTCAGTTTTTCTTGTTTTTTTTATGTTTGTCGTTCATACAGTCTAAACAAAACTTGTACCTTGCAAGAAAAATGAAGCTGATCTTTTTGGGCATAATTTGTATCTACATGGTTCACACACATACAGGTATTATTTATTTATTGCTCTAGAGAAATATATCTTTTTTTTTCTTTTAATTTTGCTCAAGTGTCAAATGCCCTGATTTAACCATTGGATATTATTTAGCTACATAACATTTAATTTCATTGTTACTAGAAGTGCTATATAGGTATATAATGGATGATAGAATTCTTTATTTTATAGGTATATGATAGATGATAAAGAAAAAATTCTTTATTTGAGTATTTTAGAAACCTGAAACCTTGCTATGAGTTATTTAATTTGGGGTGGCAGAACAGCTACAATCTTTTCTTTAGAGATTCAATAGTGATAAACTTCTTGTTTATTTATAGATGCCAGGCCTTTCCTAGAGAAGGAAGGTAACAATTTTTATTTAAGTTATCTCTCTCCCCCCCCCCCCCATTCCCTGCCCTCAGTATCTTTTGCAATAGGAATAGTAAAATACACTTTATCAAGTTTTTCTTGATGTCAGGGAAGAGACTTCTGCTGATCTTGCAGGGATGGAGATCAGGTTGATCAGATATCAGTTTTAAGATTTTGTTGGAATATGGATGAAAACTAAATACGTTTCCACAGAGTTTACAAATTATTAAATTCTAATGAAAAGGAAAACCGTTGTTTTTTAGAAGAAATTGGTTCTAAAGTGAATGGTGAATGCCTGCACCAAATTGCACATACTGCATGGCTAAGGAATGGAGGAAATTTCTGATACTTGTGTACCCTAATGAATTAGGAATTGCTTGTACAAACAGTGTGACATACATAGTCCCTGACACTGTATTTTTCTACATCTAGCACTTGCGGCTGTGTGTGAGGAACTAGGAGCAGAAGACAGTTATTGATTCCCCTGGCCGTTAAACAAACATGTGGCACACTGTGAATTAAACCTAAATCATGTATCACTTCTAACTTAAGCCTGAACTTGAAGTATTCTGTGGTGCAGTTCACCTTCCTGTTATTTGAACTTGGGCCACATTTTAATGGTTCACTATGAACTATCACTTTATATTAGAATATTCTGATTCCTCCCCCCCTTCTTCTCTCCAAATCACAACATCCTCCTTCAAGCGTAGAAGGAAGCTGCATATTTGTTCATAAGGATGTCCTAATATGTTCAGTAGAAATTACTCCTGAGAAAACTTAGTAACTTTTCTTATATTTTTAGTCAGGCAACAACCCTAAAGCTGTTGTTAGTTGTGTTGGTCCATTAGGAAAAACAAAATCTCAAAGTCACAATCTGGCAATATTGTCATTACCTTTATTTTTATTGACTACAATGACACAAAATTGAGAGCAGCATACATTCAAGTTTTCCAGAATTTTCCATCAAGTTGGATGGCAAGGCAAAAAAAGGGGGGGGGAATATGAGGAAGATGGTAGAGATCAAAACTCAGCAGTTTATAGGAGTCTTAAACTTTGCAGGATTGTGAAGTTTGGACTTTTTTTACATCTATCTTTGACTGTTGTGTACCCAGATACCAGAAGCCTAGCTAGGAGCTATTTTTTGGGTGACAAACAGCTGCAAATTTTTCCTTAGCTAGTCAGTAGTGATAAACCTTTTGTTTATTTACAGATACCAGGCCCTTCCAAGAGAAGGAAGGTAATAATTTTTACTTAAGTCCCCTCCCCAATTCCCTGCTCTTAGTATCTTTTACAATGGGAATAGTAAAATAGATTATTTTACCAAGTTTTTCATGATGCCAGGGAAGAGACATTTGCTGACATGCTCATGTACAATTCAGAGAAACAGGCTCGCAGCAGTATAGTCTATCATCCTAAATAGGGTCTATTCAGTGAACGAAATGAAATATAGCTATTGAGGAACCAGGGCTCATGATGTCATGTTTTGTTTGTTGTGATTTTAGATCCTTACAGGCAACCTTCACTTATGCCCTACTGGCCTTTCAGGAGCAATGACTTCTGGGCATATGTAGAGTACTTCCGGAACCTTGGAGCATACCACAGAATCAATGAGATGGCCAGGACCTTCTTTGCTCACCAGCCTCTGGCAAATACTCTTGGCTATGATGTTCCATATCATGAGTACTAGCTTGCTTGGATAATCTCTACGTTTAGATAATTGATATTCTTGTTTATTGGCAACACACACCATAAATGCTAAACTAACAACTGTGATTCTTCTTTTATAATAAACATATAACCTCTGTTCCTATTTTTAAAACACTACTAATGATACTAACGTAACTTTCTTTAAAGTAAACAAGATATATACTTTTTTTTTGCAAAATGAATAAAGAACTATTTGATTCTAACCTTGTCTTTTTCTGTATGCATGTATGCATACTCATATGTATGCATACTTTCAAAGACAAAATAGTGTATGGAAATATGCATGTATTACTTGTTCTTGTGAATTTATAAAAGCTCAATCCTAGGCATGTTGACCCAGAAATAAGCCCCACTGAACTTAATGTGGCAGCAGGCATGGTCTGGTGGTTGAGCAGAAGGCTGCCTGAAGAATGCTAAACAAGAGTGGTCCTGGTTGAATTTTGTCTGGGAGACCAAAGCTGATAAAGCGATCGTGAAACAACAGAGCCGGGTGATTCATACATATAGGTAGTTCTCTCGCGGTTATCACACATTTCACTGTACAGGTATAACCTAATTATCCATGGAATTTTCACGGATTTTTCCATCATTCTCTCTCCAGGCACTTAGAATAGCTTTACTCCAAGGTATTCGACCCCTTCCTTCTCCCTGAGCACTTGCAAGAACAATAATCACTTGCATTCTTTCCCAGTGCTGTGCTTTGGGTGAAGGGAGGGGTCATTGGCTCAGAGAGAAGCCTTTCTAAGCGTCTGGAGAGAGACTCCTCCACATTCTCTTTACCTCTCTGTTCCCCTTCCTTTTCCTAAGAGGAGGAGGAGGGACAGTGGAGGCAAATAGGGTTTTCGTAGGGGTCGGAAGAGACAGGGATGTAAACACTCTTGCAATATTTGGGAGCCAGAGAGATATTTTTAGGAGTTGCATAGTAGAAGTGGTGTTCTTCAACCTTGAGGTCGGGACCCCTATGTAGGGTGACCAGATGTTGTATCCACAAAAGAGGACAAGGGCACCACAAAATGTAGGACATTCAAGAAAAATGTAGGATATGATAAAATAAAAGCTAAAAGCACAGACATATTGATTTCATGTGGTTAATTTAAACACTATATTGCTTATTATTAAATTTAAAACTACACGTAATATATAATTTAATTTAATAATATGTAACATATAGGGCGCAATCCTAACCAACTTTCCAGCACTGACATAGCTATGCCAATGTGGTGTGCATTGCATCCTGCAGTGGGGAGGCAGTCAAGTGGGCCTCCTCAAGGTAAGGACATGCTTGTTACCTTACCTTGGGGGCTGCATCGTGGCTAAGACAGTGCTGGAAAGTTGGTTAGGATTGCGCCCTGAGACCATAGCAAGTGCATCAAGTCTGAGCCCCTAATGTATTAATTACAAGAAGGCTATGTGCTGCCTGCAGGGGCCTGCTCAGAGAGAAAAGGAGGACATTTACAGCACAATCCTATGTGTGTCTATTCAGAAGGAAGTCCTATTGTGTTCAGTGGCAGTTACTCCCAGGAAAGTGTGTATGGGATCGCAGCCTTAAGTGCTTTTCCAGGATATGTGGCTAAAAAAGAGGACATGTCCTGGACAAAGAGGACATCTGGTCACCCTGCCCCAATGGGGTCATGAAGCCTCAGTTGCGGGGTTGCAGAACAGGAACTAATATGTGGTAGACATGCGAAAAAGCAAAGAAATATTGGAAAATGATACATAAAATGTTACAAGAGATATTGAATTGTGTAATACCATTCAAACTGGAAATATTCCTCCTAAATGTGACATCAGAAATTAAAGAACAACACAAGAAATACCTTATAGTACATATTAGCACAGCGGCAAGAATATTATATGCCAAAATGTGGGAAGCTATAGACGCTCCAATTAGAGAAAAATTAATAGATAAAATTTATGAAATAGCAGAAATGGATGTATTAACAGAAAGAATGAAAGAAAGAGATATAAGTAGAATAAGAAGATATTGGAAGCCTTTTTATGACAGGATAAATAATTTAAGATAAATAATATTGACTGTTTAGCTAAATTAGTAAATATTATAATGATAAAGGTGGTAACATTTGCATCTATAATCTCTTTTCTTCTAGACGTTATTTTTTTAAAACGCATGTTGTAATCCGAGGCCAATATCCTGTTGTGTAACCCGTGTAGACCCATCCCTAAAGTCTAGTCCCATTTCTCGGCCCTGTATCTGTAAGAAATGAAAAAATATTTTTAAAAAAGAAACTTACAGGAACTAAAAAGCACCACTTGGTGGGCTAAAGCACCACCAGGTAAAGGGAGAGACATGTGGAGTACCTCTTCGGGTACCAGGAGATTGCGTCCCAGTCCTGCTCAGGTTCTTAGCAATTGTGCCAAAATAGCTTTCACTAGTGCCAGGCCTCAGGGTAGCTTTTTCTGCTCTCTCTAATAAGAATATCTGGTTACATTAAACAGTATTGGGAGGGCAGAATGGGGGGGGGGCAGGGACTGGGCAGGAATAAGGGTGGGCGATAGGGTACTGGGAGGGGGGCATGATTGACAGTAGGGTCCCCAGTTGCATACTTTGATTGATTGGAGTCATGGCATGAAAAAGTTTGAAGACCACTGGGTTGGAGCAGAGCTCTCTCCCTCATTTCTTGGTTTACTACACACAGGATGTTTTGTGTGTGTGTCAGGCATGTGCAGTGGGTGGGAAGGTAGGTGAGGCAGAGCCGTCAAAAAGCACTCTGTGCATGGGTTGTGGGTGCTTGGGCCGGCATCTCACATGGCGGTTGCACTTTTTGAAGGACTCTGGTGGGGGAGGCTGTGGCTCACCTGCCTCCCCAGCCGCCGCAGATTCCTGGTGTGTGTGTGTACGAATCCAGAATGTGTGTGTGTGTGTGTGTGAGTGTGTCAGTCCAGAATGTGTGTGTGTCTAGCAGTTCAGAGTGTGTGTGTGCATGCGTGTGCAGTTCAGAGTGTGCGTGTGTGCGTGTGAGTCCAGAATGTGTGTGTAGCAGTTCAGAGTGTGCATGTGCATGTGTAAGTCCACAGCATGTGTGTGTGTGTGCGTGCAGTTCAGTCTGTGTGTATAGCAGTTCCGAGTGTGAGTGTGTGTGTGTGTGTGTAAGTCCACAGCATGTGTGTGTCTGCAGTCCAGAGCGTGTGTGTGGCAGCCCAGAATGCCACCCCCAGTTCACCCCACGGGCTGTAACCCTATTCGTGCTTTCCTGGGAGGGAGCCCCTGGACTCAGAGCAGAGGAGCACAGGCCTGCGCACGCGCAGCGAGCCCCTCGTACTGGGCGGCCCTCAACGCAGCCCACAGGGCCAGGAGGAGGTGCTCAGCCCAATGCCCGGCAGTCTCGCGCAGGCGTCGGAGGAGCACCACAGACCCGTGTTCCTCCACACGCCTAGAGCGGCCGTGCGTCGGGCCGGAAGCCGGCGCAGCCTGCGAGCGGCAGTGGCTCGGAGGGAGAGCCGTTGGAGGGCGCGATGAAGCCGGCGGTGGACGAGATGTTCCCCGAGGGAGCGGGGCCCTACGTGGACCTCGACGAGGTGAGCGGGCCCAGGCGGCAGCGCCGCAGGGGCGTCGACAGCCGGCCCTCCTTCGAGTGGCTGCGCTGACGGCGGAGGGAAGGGGCGTCTGGGGGAGTGGGGGGCCGGCTGGGCTCCGGGCTGGAGGGGCAGAGCGCCTGCTTGGCGTGCGGAGGGTGCTGGTTCGAGCACAGCCGGTGCTGGGCTGCCGGGCAGAGCGCCTGCCTCCCCTTTGAGCTGCTCGCCCACCTCCCTCTTCCATGCAGCGGCTGCAGGCCAGATAGATCCCGAGGCCTGTCATCTGTCTTCGGAACGTGGCTTAGTCGCGGGGCATCCGGTTCGCGACTCCTCATCCCTGTGAGCGAGGATGGGGAGGTTGCAGAACAAGGCGAAGGCGAAGGCGGAGCAGCCACTGGGAATGGGAGCGTGCTGGGCTGTGGTAGGCGGTTTGGCACGAGGGATAAGAGCCAACAAGCAGCCCATCCTGGGGCATTCCATTTGCAGATGCTTCTGTGCAAATGCCCGAAGTCTCCGAGCGAAGATGGGGGAACTGGAATGTCTGGTGACAAAGGAAAACGTTGACATAGTGGGCATAACGGAAACCTGGTGGAATGTGGAGAATCGGCGGGATATACAAACTCTACAGGAGGGACAGGCAGGGGCGTGTTGGAGGTGGGGTGGCCATTTATGTTAAGGAAGGGATAGAATCCAGCAAAGTAGAGATTGAAGGTGGGTCCGACTCCACCGTAGAATCTCTGTGGGTTAAATTACCAGGCCTGTGCAGCGACGTAATACTGGGGGCGTGCTATCGTCCTCCAGACCAGAAACTGGAAGGGGACCATGAAATGGTGCAAAAGAGAGTGACTAAGATGATTACTGGGCTGGGGCACCTTCCTTATGAGGAAAGGCTACAGCATTTGGGCCTCTTCAGCCTAGAAAAGAGACGCCTGAGGGGGGACATGATTGAGACATACAAAATTATGCAGGGGGTGGACAGAGTGGATAGAGAGATGCTCTTTACACTCTCACATAATGCCAGAACCAGGGGACATCCACTAAAACTGAGTGTTGGGAGAGTTAGGACAGACAAAAGAAAATATTTCTTTACTCAGCGTGTGGTCGGTCTGTGGAACTCCTTGCCACAGGATGTGGTGACGGCATCTGGCCTGGATGCTTTTGAAAGGGGGTTGGACAAGTTTCTGGAGGAAAAATCCATTATGGGTTACAAGCCATGATGTGTATGTGCAGCCTCCTGATTTTAGAAATGGGCTATGTCAGAATGCCAATGCAAGGGAGGGCACCAGGATGCAGGTCTCGTGTTATCTGGTGTGCTCCCTGGGGCATTTGGTGGGCCTCTGTGAGATACAGGAAGCTGGACTAGATGGGCCTGTGGCCTGATGCAGTGGGGCTGTTCTTTTGGAGAGCCTCTGCACAGATGAGCGTCCTGTCCTTTGGGCACAGAATAATACCCTTCTAGGTAATACCTTAAGCTTCTGATAGTAGCAGTTTGAGGTGCTGGCAAAAATGTGCCAGGTCTGTCCATCCACTGTTGTCTAGGGATCCCAGATACAAAGGGGGACAGAGTGCCTGTGCTCTTAACCACTGCATAGAAGAGGAAATTTGGGGCAGGGGCAGCCTTTGCAACCCTTCCATGTTGAGCTGCACCTGCCCAAATTCCCTCTTCTGTGCAGTGGTTAAGAGCACAGGCACTCTGTCCCCCTCTGTCCCCCTTTAATCACCCCACCCTGTGGTAACCTTGCATTTGTTGATGGGCAGTGTATAAAATGGGCCTTAGAGCAGCTTTGGGGAGGCTGCGTTTGTATTAGTTGCACTTTACAACTTGCTTTTCACAAGAAGTTACAAGTTGCATTTGTGTGTTGGAGAGCAGGTCCTACAGGAGGGGGGTGCAGGGGGTAAAATATACAAAATATTATTGACAGAATCGAAGAAAAACTGATGGTCTTGTAGCTCTAAGGTTGCCAGATACAAAGTGGGACAGAGGCTGTACCTTTAAACATTATATAGAAGAGGGAATTTTGTCAGGTGCAACTTTTTAACCCCTTTCATGTGGAGCTGCACCTGCCAAAATTCCCTCTTTTATGCAATAGTTAAAGGTATAGGTACTCTGTCCCCTTTTGCAACTGGTAACCCTAGGCATTGCTAAGTAGGAGAGAGAGAGACATTCCTGCCAGTCAGCATTAACAGTACTGACAGACCAATAGACCTGACTGAACATGAGGAAGCTTCTGGGGAGAAACTTGTTCTTTGTTTCATTATTCTGCCACTTGCTGCTGTCTTGGGGCCTTTCTGATTAGGCAGGTGTTTAAATTGGCTGTTTTGTGTTTGCATTGATTTATCTGCTGCCTTGTTTGCTTTTGACCATTGTTGTGTTACGTTTTCTATGTGTGCATGCATGTGTTTAGTTGCTTTGCACTGCCTTGAATTGGGGTATAGTGTTTTGCTCTAAGTCCTATTATTAGCTGGCCAGTGTCTGTCAGTGAAATGGCAGGTTGCAAATCCTCCTACAGATAAGCATAAGAACAGCTCCACTGCATCAGGCCACAGGCCCATCTAGTCCAGCTTCCTGTATCTCACAGAGGCCCACCAAATGCCCCAGGGAGCATACCAGATAACAAGAGACCTGCATCCTGGTGCCCTCCCTTGCATTGGCATTCTGACATAGCCCATTTCTAAAATCAGGAGGTTGCGCATACACATCATGGCTTGTAAACCATAATGGATTTTTCCTCCAGAAACTTGTTGAATCCCTTTTTAAAGACATCCAGGCCAGATGCCGTCACCACATCCTGCGGCAAGGAGTTCCACAGACCGACCACACGCTGAGTAAAGAAATATTTTCTTTTGTCTGTCCTAACCCTCCCAATGCTCAATTTTGTATGCTTTTTTAAAGCTTTCTGTAGAAGAGTTTTGAGCTCCAAAGTTAGTGGAGATTGAATATATTTTGTTTGTTTGTATCCCACCTGTGTCTGATTCAAGGTGGCTTTCAACAAAAAACTTAAAATTGTTTAAAAAAATTACAATAAGAGCTATAAATCATCCAGCAAGGTGCATTATAAAAATAATGCAACAAGGAGAAAAGAGAAACACAGTTTGAAAATAATCATTAGGAAATCAGGGAAAGCCATCTGGAGCACACATCTTCAGACTTCTCTGAAAAAGCAGATATTTAAAATAAATTCTCTGGGAAGGAGCAAGGTGGACCTTCAAAGAAGGAAGTTCTACAAGGAAGGGAACCACCACAGAGAGAGACTTCTCAGGGGTCCACATGAAATGCATTTTTGACAACAAAGGGATGTGCAAGAAACCTGCCTTGAAGATCTAAGGAGAAAAGGGCATATTTATATAGAGATTATTCATTTTTTTGTGTTAATCTCAGCATTGTGATCTAGGCAGTTATTGAAGAGTGTGAAGGGGTAGAAATGAGAGTATGAATACCTTGTTAAGAAATGAGTGTTCTATTTAGCAAAGTGCCTTTTTGGAAAAATTCACTGTGGTACAAAGTCGATTTGGTGCTGCTTTGAAGTTCTTGTTCTAAAAGGATAAAATGGAGGTGGGCACAGATGTGAATAAACTGTTTAAGTCCTGAACTTCAGATAGATGAATGTGATGTCCAGTATAGTAGAATATGTGAAGCGGTTATTGTCTCTATTATTGCTATAATTGCTATGCTTTATTCTTTCATAGGCAGGAGGAAGTACAGGTCTGTTGATGGATTTAGCAGCCAATGAAAAGGCAGTACATGCAGACTTCTTTAATAGTAAGTGTTGCATCTCAACTGAAACCAAAAGAGTGTTTGTTTTGTGTTTTGGTCACTGCAGTTCTTCATTACAAATGCTGAAGAAATGTTTGTCAACTTGTGATGCTTGTTACCAAAGGCAAACAGCTTTCTTCAAGGGCAGGGTTTTCATAGGGGTGGGAAGAGACAGGGATGTAAACATTCTTGCAAAATTTGGGAGCCAGAGAGAAATTTTTTAGGAGTTGCATAGTAGAAAATTTGCTTTTTGACTTCTGTTGCAGCCAAGCTGTCAATTGCCAGGCTCCGTTTTTACATACCAGTGGCTATAGGGTTTACATGCAGAACATATAGCAACCTTCCAATTGCATGGAAGGTCTCTGAACCAGTCATGATTGGAATTGTGTGGTGCTGATGTGGCAAGACTTTGTGGTTCAGGGTTCTACGTGGTAGATATCTATGTTACACTTCCCACACTTCCCAATTGTGATTTCACAAATAACTGTATGTTATTTGCCCAGTTTCTTATATGGAGCTGCTACCATGCAGAAATGTTTCTTGGCAATTTCTACTAGCTATTCATAAACAAATAGTCGCCACAAATCTTTCAAGAAACATGAGAATTACTGACTCAGTATTTGTTTGTTTGTTGGCAACCTTCAGTCTCGAAAGACTATGGTATCGCGCTCTGAATGGTGGTTCTGGAACAGCGTCTAGTGTGGCTGAAAAGGCCAATTCGGGAGTGACAATCCCTTCCACACTGGGAGCAAGTGCAGTCTGTCCCTGGTCTGTCTCCCTGGCTATGGCCTTCCCTCTTTGCCTCTGTCTGTTGGCCAAGTGTCTCTTCAAACTGGGAAAGGCCATGCTGCACAGCCTGCCTCCAAGCGGGCCGCTCAGAGGCCAGGGTTTCCCACTTGTTGAGGTCCACTCCTAAGGCCTTCAGATCCCTCTTGCAGTCTCAGTATTTAAGATACTTAAAAGATATTTAAAATAAAACTGTAGAACCAAAAAAGCTGGGTACATCCAAAACATTAGTAAAAAAATATGTCACACTGTAGGACAGTGGACACAAGTTATGAAATTAAACATTTTCAGCATATAGAGAATATCATATGACGTTGTTCTTATCAGAAAAATTTCAGATAGTCTAAATTTCAGTCTGATGACACATGCTGTTCCAAATATAGTCTAAATAGGTCTGATGACACATGCTGTTCCAATATAACAATTGGTTCAAGGATATGTAAATTCCTTATTTTTTGCCAGCTTTTCTTCCTGAAATATCACCAGGTGAGTTTAACAATGTGTAGTATCTCCTAGAGCTTCTTACGCCATTCCTCAAAGAAAGGCCGTTATTGGTTTAGTTTTTGTAAGCATTTTACATTGCCTAGAAATAAGCATCTCCTTAGTAGTTTGAAACATATATGAGCATTTAAACTAACCAAATGGGGTACACCTGTAAAAATCTTTATTTGTGGCTGCTCAGGTCTATAATTGGAACTCTTTAATAGTAAACTTAGATTGTGAGCCTTTTTGGGACAGTGAGCCATTTGATTTTGTCTGTAAACTGCCTTGTGAACTTTTTTGTTGAAAAGCAGCAAATAAATATCCTTAATAATAATAATGCAGTAATTTAAAGGTGGAATTTTCCATTGTCTGGGAAACTGGCATTTTTCATATGAAGAAAGTATTTAAAACATTTTTGAGAGACTTGCTGTCAAGAATTGTCATTGATCTATTCTATAATATTTAAGAGTAGATGTATATGATCTCCTGCCTCCTGGAGACTTAAAAACTAATTTTGGGGGATTGTTTACTCATTCAGGTGACTGAGAAATAATGCAAGTTTTTTCTATGAAGAATCAAAGTTGAAATCCGCAATTTCTGGAGATGAAAACCACAGCGTAAATTGGAAAAGAATATGCAATTTCACTATCTAGGCCACAACAAATTAATAATAAAGTAGCCCATGCTGGACTACTCAGTGGAAACATACTTCCTAGTTTAGTATGAGTTTCCTTTTCTAGCCACAAATTTGCTAATAGCAACCAAATTTACAATCAAGCCTATATTGTCATGATTTCTTTTTCAGCTTCATCACTTATAAACTTTAACTGCATCCAGGTATCTTTCCTTACTGGAAAATAAACTTCATGATGTTTCTTAAGCTCATCAGAATAATGATGGTGTGTAATAACTACCTGTGTTAATTGGCTTTCTTTCTTTCTTTTTTAAGATTTTGAAGATATGTTTGATGATGATGATATCCAGTGAAATTCATCGTCCAGCTGTGCAGCACTAAATATTTAAGTTTCTTGTAGAGACTGAGTGTGTTCAAAGCAAAAGGGAAATGTGAATGTTGTCTCCAAGTCTTGAAAGAACATTCTGAAATGGCTAAAAATGGATGAAGAGGAGAATTGTGGGGCTGTTTCCCCACTAGTAAATGTGTAGAGGTGTACTCTTATGGACTTGCTTCAATAAATCTGATCAAATCTCTCATCTAGTTGGTCATCAGTTCCATAACATTAACATTATTGGGATACTTTGCCTTTTTATTAGTCACTTGTTTCTGTTTCTTATTGCAGGAATGGGGAAGGGATGTTTCCTGGTTCTAAACTCATTTATTTGCATGTGGCACTTGGAAGGATCAGTGGGATTTACTTTTAAGTGTACTGAGAATTGACATGAAAGGGTTGACATGAATTGACACTGGGGTTGTGGAACATGACCTTTCTGATAACTGCTACAGTTCTTAGCTTTCAGTCACAGTTAGGATCCTCAACCACTGTGGAGAAACAGTGAAAATACGTAGGTCAGTGGTTTTCAAACTGGTAGGCCATGACCCACCAGCCCCACTGCCCCTTTCTCCTTAAGGGGCAGGGTGGGGGAAAGGCAGCAGTGTAATCCTCAGGACTGAGGTCTTTTTTTCAACTTGCGCCGGCCTCCTGGGGGTGCAGGGAGTCTCATGGAGCCCTCTGCAGGGCTCCTCGCATCTTGGAACATTTAAAAAAATGCAGTTGCAACCCATTGCAAAACTGGAAGTGGGTTGTGTTCACATTTTTTTTTTTACGTTCTGAGATGCAGGGAACCCTACAGAGGGCTTTGTGGAGCACCTGCACTCGCAGGAGGCTGGTGCAAGGGGGTAGGTTTAAAAAAAGCCACTCAGTCTTGGCACAATGCTGAGGATCTTGCTGCTGCCTCCCCCTCGCCTCCACAAAGACTTAGTGCTTCTTAAACTCTATTTGAGAGTTTGAGAACCACCAGTGTAGTAAGTGAATGCATTAGAAAGTATAACTTGGGCTACTTAAGAAGGTTTCCTTATATTCTGAAGCCTCAGTTGTGCCACTGGTACACACAGTATAGTGTGCAGTTTTGAGGTAATCACATAGTGAAAGATGGCCTCAGAGGCTCATGGGACTCAAATCCTATCAGCTATCACAGTATTTAAGCTGTATGATGCTAAAAGAGAAAGCTTATTGAAAGTGGTGGTGTCTGGGAAATACATGCAGTCATGTGGCTGCAGCAATTTTCTTTAGTTTCTTTTGCAAAGATGCAATAGCTGAATACAACAGTAAGCAAAAAAAGAACCGGCTGTTGGCTATAATTCATGGATGCTCCCTGGGGCATTTGGTGGGCTGCTGTGAGATACAGGAAGCTGGACTAGATGGGCCTATGGCCTGATCCAGTGGGGCTGTTGTTATGAATTTGCATGTTGCCAGGAGGAGTTCTGGCTGTTTAAAATTTGAACGGGTGTCCCTCTGGTCGCATCCGAAATTGCTTTGAAATTGAATCACAATTTCAATATTGCTAGAAACCAGCCAAGTAAAATGGACCTTTTAATTCACTGTCCCACTCTGATCTTGGTTGGAAGAAATTTGTTATTTTTGTGGTTCAGTGAATTGAATAACCTTTGTTGGTTGGTTGTGGTATTCTCCTGCCTAAAACATACAAGTCTTAACTTGTCAGTGTTAGAACAACCGGCAAAGGGAATAAATTATGCACTGCAATTAGTGCTGAAACATGGTCAACTAATTGTTAATATGCTTTGTTATATTCTCCTAACTGGTATAGTTGGAACTAGAAGTCATGAAGAAGTCTGTATTATTTCAGGTAGGTTATTCTGTACTGAAGGATCTCAAAGTATTCCTTACTACTTTACCCTACTTTAGCAATTGCCAGTCGGCATCCTACCTTTCCACGTATGCGTCAGATACAGCTTTTTCAGACAGTTTAATTGAAAGCAGAATGCTTAAGTAACAGTTTGTCAAAATGAGTGTGTGAATTATCATAAGCAAAGTAATAGCTTTTTCTGTGGTTAGGGAGTGAGTAGTGTGGTTGTAGACCAGTTCACAATTTAATTTCCCTGCCTACCATTTTTCCCAGAGAGCCAGTACTTTTGGCCAGTGAAAATATTCTCCTAGAATGCATTAGTCTTATTTTAGAACTCGTTTGGCTTGAGGTTGTATGGTTCTTTTATTTTGCAGTTTAATCTACTATTCCGTAACAATTTTTGTTTTCATGAATACTGAATGTTCTTTAGGGAACATTGTCATGTCTCTGCTAAAAAGAGCAGTTCAGATGAATATCTCAATTGTTCCCATGTTGCTTTTTAGGTTTGTGAGGAAACTGCCTGTTTTCTTTAGCACATTCCAAGGGCACATTTGACACATCAAAATGCAAGCTCTCCCGCAATGGTACTTTACTCTCATTCTTCTTGTATATTAATTCCTGCTACTCATGAGACAGGATGAAGCATAAATGCAAAAGAAAAAGGGCAGCGATAAAACAAATTATTTAAAAGAAAATCTTCATGCATTGAGTGAATTATCCATGTGCTTTCATTATTTATTTATTGCAGTATTTGTATACCGCTTTTCTCATAGATTCAAGGTGGTTTTACATAGGCTGAACATAAACCACATTTTTCAATGGGGCTTATCTGTATTAAAGTCTGTATTTAATTTGCATAATTACTGTTTTAAGGCACTGGAAGGAGAGTTCTGCAGAAAATAATCTATAGCAGTGTTTTTCAACCAGTGGTATGGATACCACCAGTGGTCCTTGAGGTGGTGTCTGGTGGTGCTTGCAGGACTCCTGGATCCCTGCCACCTGGCAGTGAGAAGGAACGCAACACAATAGACAGCAATAGGAGGCTTGGCTAGGTGGGCAGAGCTCCTAATCATGCTTTTCCATGCTCAAAACAGCCTTCCCATCCACCCTGAGCTTCTTATGGGTGTTTGTTGTGTTGCATCTGACCTCCCAACCCAGAAGTAACTGGTGATGATGACATTGTCACTTACTTCCAGTTGTACTTCAAATGGTTGGACCAAGTATGGCTGAGGACAAACCTTGAGAAACACTGATCTATGGTGAAGGAGCACAAACTATTTCAGCCTTCTAAAGTCTTACACATGGGGGAAAAAGTATATTGTATGTCATAAGTTTGAGAACAGAGCATTTGCAAGGATGGTATCTTTCTCCTGCCACACATACTGTGGTGCAAACCTTTAAGAATAGAAACTTAACTACTTCCTCTAGTATCTCATTTACTTCTCAAACCTGGTTAAAATGAATATAGAACAAATATATAATGTGCTTGATTAAATGAGAGGGATGAGGATTAAGGAATACAACTGATAGTTGCATATGAATGCATTATTCTAAAGACTATGGACTTGTAGATTTTTAGGTTGATGACTGGTGCCATGCATGTAAGCTATATTTGCCAGTCAAGTACTTGAGATACAATGTTGGCAGTAGCCCACTTATTGTCCCATTCATAATCTCTAATACTTGAGAAGGAATATCATGGCTGAACCAGCTTCCTAACTCATGGAGTTCATCTCCATCAGTAGACTGGCAGCTATTGTCTCCAGCATTTCAGACTATTTTTTTCTCTCCCTTTCTTGGCAGTGCCTGGTGTTGAACCCAGGAACTTTCTGCATTCAAAGTAGGTATGCTACCACTAAGCCTTGACCTTCCAAGTGTACCACGCAGGCAGTAAGAAAAGCATCACAAGCCCAAATCCTTTTTTTCTGTACAACTCTAGTACAAAAGTTTTGTCATTTGTGTGTAAGTATTTGAGCTTAACTTGGAAAGCTCCTGCTCTCCTATCTAGAAGGGACAGTGGGGGAGGGAGAGGCAGGATAAATGCATGTTGTATGTTTTAAAGAAATTCAGTCCAGAGAACAAAATGGATATACTTTAGCATTGCAGAGTTCCAAGTAATTAGTTCCTAATAAGATCTTCAACTTGATTGGGATCCTGTTTTTTTCCCCTCCGTTCCAAGCAAACAAATGATTATAATAAAACATGCATTTGAACTTCAGCAGCAAAAATCACAATGGCATCTGACGGTGAAACACGGAATGGCGACAGGTGAAGGTGCTGAGAATGGTATTCTACATCCCATGATGCCTGCCACTTTGTCAAAGGCAAGGGCCCCCTTGAAAGGTGACAGACGGTCTTTTCATGGTTAAGCTGATTGTGAGAGTTTCCTGTGGTTCTGTCAAGCTATTACTTGTCCTGTACTGGGCAAGTTGCCCCGAACAGACAAACCCAACAGGGTTGGCTAGCTGCTGAAGCAGAATGGCTCCATGCCATCATTAAGAGTGAGATCCCCCTCTTGCCTGCAGGAATTGGGGGCAGCAATTAGAACATTCTTGGAAGGGCCCCTGCCGAGAGATGATTAAACATACTGAAGCTGGCATTCTGAAAGACAGGTAGGTCACATTTCTGGCTGAGAGAAGGCAGACAAACTCCACATGTTTCTGTTTCGTATTTGTGGAGAAAGCACATGGAAGGGGATTTCTTGCCTCAGTCCAATGAATCTACTTTTCACTGGCTGATAATCCAGTCACTGATGGTAATTTGGAAAGAATGCTGAAGACGGGTTTACAGTGTGAAAATGCTACAGTGTGAGCTCACAACTGATATTCTTTGTAGGATGTTGGCATGAACTACAAGTGTGATATTTGGTTTAAGCACCCCAGATTAAACTAAGAACATGAAGAACACTGCTGGATCAGGTTCAAAGGCCCATCTAGTCCAGCTTCCCATATCTCACAGTGGCTCACCAAATGCCCCAAGGAGCACACAACAGACACAACCTATGTCCCAGTGCTCTCCCCTGCATCTGGCAATCAGAGGCAGCATGCCTCTAGAACCAAGACCTTGCACATACCTACTATGACTTGTAACCCGTAATGAATTTCTCCAGAAATTTGTCCAATCCCCTCTTAAAGGCATCCAGGCAAGATGCCATAACTATTTGTGGCAAGGAGTTTAACAGACTGATTGCATGCTGGGTAAAGAAAGATTTTTTCTGTCTGTCCGAACTCTTTGAACACTCAACTTTCGTGGATGTCCCCTGGTTCTAGTGTTATTCGAGAGAGAAAAGAGTGTCTCTCTATCCACTCTGTCCATCCCCTGCATGATTTTGTATGTCTTAGTCACGTCCCCCCTCAGATTCCTCTTTTCTAGACTGAAGAGGCCCAAATGCTGTAGCCTTTCCTCATAAGGCAGGTGCCCCAGCCAGTAATCATTTTGGTTGCTCTCTTTTGCACCTTTTCCATCTCCACTATATCCTTTTTGAGATGTGGCAACCAGAACTGGACGCAACACTCCAGGTGTGGCCTAACCATTGATTTGTACAGTGGCATTACAATATTAGCTGTCTTATTCTCAGTACCTTTCCTAATGATCCCAAGCATGGAATTAGCCCTCTTCACTGCTGCCACACATTAGGTCAACACTTTTATTGAACTGTCCTCAAGGACCCCAAGATCTCTCTCCTGATCTGTCACAGACAGCTCAGAACCCATTAGCCTATATGTGAAGTTTTGATTCATTGCTCCAATGTGCGTGACTTTACACTTACATTGACACGCGTCTGCCATTTTACTGCCCAGTCTCCCAGTTTGGAGAGATCCTTCTGGAGCTCTCTTCCGGTCTTCACTACATGGAAAAGTTTGGAGTCATCTGCAAACTTGGCCACCTCGCTGCTTAGCCATGCCTCCAGGTCATTTATGAACAAGTTGAAAAGCACTGGTCCCAGGACAGATCCTTAGGGCACACCACTTTTTACCGCTCTCCATTGTGAAAACAGCCCAATGACACCCACTCTCTGCTTCCTGGACCTCAACCAGTTCCTAATCCAAGAAAGGACCCTTTCCTCTAATTCCCTGACTGTGGAGCTTTCTCAGCAGCTTTTGGTGAGGGACCGTGTCAAATGCCTTCTGTAACACAACATCTCTGGTTTAACCATATGGTATAACCATAACATCTCTGATTTCGAGAAATCCATTTTCTGCTTTCAGCTTTGGACTTACGCATTACAAATGCCAACAGGCAAATGACATACAATTGCATTTGTATAAGGAAATCATATTATTTTTAAATGAATATTATTCTCTGAGGTGCCGCTCATGATGTTTGAATAGAGTTTACGGTATAGGCCTTCCTCTTGGGCTTACTTTAAAATAAGTAGAGAAATGTTTTACTTACCTCATTTCTTGCTCCCTGTTTCCCAGCAGGCTCACTTGAATCTACACCAGCTATTTTGCTGGAGTAAACCTTGAAGGTCTAAAGGGCAGGGCTGGGGCATAGGATCTAATGAACATTGCTGACCCTAATCCACCCTGCTGCCAACTTGTGACCCAGCACACTACCTACAGGACACTGTTGCTCGCAAATGGCCTCTTGCACTTTGCGCTGGCAGCTGCTTTTTCAAACAGATGCCACACCGGTGGCACTGACAGGTCACATGATCCATCGGTATACCCTGCCCATAGGACTGGATTCTAAGGGCGCAATCCAAAGTCCCTTGCGCCGGCCCAGGAGAGTCACAAACATGCTATAAGGCACATTTGCACCTCCTCAGGAGGAAGCTGGGCCGGTGCTCAAAGAAGCACCGGCCTGCGGAGGCCAATGTAAGCCTCCTTCCTCCTTGTGAGTTGCGTCAGTCCAGCTGGGCTGAATCAACAAAGAAAGTTAGGCAGGAGGAGGTGGGAGGGAAGCGTTCCTTGGTGGGGGGAGGGAGGGAGGCGGGGCTGGGATCCAGCAGTTATGCTGGATCCCAACCCCCATTCCTGGCAAGAACAGAGTGACTTCAAGTTGCTCCGCTCTTCTCAAGAGGTGGTGCAAGTCTGAGGAGACCCATAGGCACCAGTGGCCCTTACCTAGAGGTAAGGGGAAAAGTTTCCCCTTGCCTCTGTCTGAGCCACTTATGGCCACAATCCGCTGGATACAGCGCAAGCCTCTTGGCTTGCCTGCTCCAGCACAGGATAGGATTGCACCCTATCTCTCATTGAACTCATTGGGATGTATTTCTGAGTAAACTTGCATAGGATTGCACTGCATTCTAATAGCAGATAGCAAAAAGCTTTTTTCTTTCTTTTCCTCTCCTACAATGCTAGAACTTGAAATTGATTGGCAAGAGTATAGGGGGGAAAACTAATGGCGAATCCTTCGCACCACACATAATTGATGGAATTTGCTGACACACAATGTGGTAATGGACACCATCTTAAATGGCTTGAAGAGGTCAAATTCAAGAGGATAGTTTTGGCAAGGACAATTGGCCCTATTAGCTAAACAGGACCGCAATGTTCTGAGATGATGTGCTACTGAACACCAGTTGCTGGAGGGGAAGGGATGGCGACCTCAGCAGAAGGCTATTGCTTGTCATGTCTTGGTTCTTGGCCTCCAGAAAGTATCTGCTCTGCAACTGTGGAAAATGGGATGCTGAGCTAGATGGATATTTGTGGTGATCCAGCAGGATTCTTTTCAAGCTGCTGCACCTTTCACTGCTACCAATTTAAAGTGACAACAGTGCACCAATGTTTACTATCTGATGTAGCAACTGGGCAATTTATATATATTGGAGGCTCATCGTTTATATAGCCTTTGGATGCTAGGTCAACCGCAAATGTATCTGAGGTTAAAGATGGGACTTCTATAATGTGCTTTCCTGTTGTGAGGAAAACCTGAGCACTGTTTGTGAAGCCCATGACTCTAGGACAGGGGTGCCCAAACCCCGGCCCTGGGGCCACTTGCGGCCCTCAAGGACTCCCAATGCGGCCCTTAGGGAGCCCCCAGTCTCCAATGAGCCTTTGGCCCTCTGGAGACTTGCTGGGGCCTGCATGGCCCGACGCAACTGCTATCAGTGTGAGGGCAACTGTTTGACCTCTCGCATGAGCTGTTGGATGAGGACTCCCTCCACTGCTTGCTGTTTCACATCTGTGATGCAGTAGCAGCAGCAAAGGCCAGCCTTGCTTTGTGCAAGGCCTTTTATAGGCCTTGAGCTATTGCAAGACCTTCATTCATTCATATAAGTTCATCTTTAATATAATAATAATAATAATTAATAATAATAAACTTTATTTATATCCTGCCCTTCTCCCCAAAAGGGACCCAGGGCGGCTTACAACATATTAAAAATAGATTAAAAACATAATTTAACCACAAATAAAAACATATTAAAACACATTAACAGTTAGTTGGCAACCTTCAGTCTCGAAAGACTATGGTATCGCGCTCTGAAAGGTGGTTCTGGAACAGCGTCTAGTGTGGCTGAAAAGGTCGATTCGGGAGTGACAATCCCTTCCACACCGGGAGCAAGTGCAGTCTGTCCCTGGCCTGTCTCCCTGGCTATGGGCCTTCCTTCTTTGCCTCTTTGCCTCAGTCTGTTGGCCAAGTGCCTCTTCAAACTGGGAAAGGCCATGCTGCACAGCCTGCCTCCAAGCGGGCCGCTCAGAGGCCAGGGTTTCCCACTTGTTGAGGTCCACTCCTAAGGCCTTCAGATCCCTCTTGCAGATGTCCTTGTATCGCAGCTGTGGTCTACCTGTAGGGCGCTTTCCTTGCACGAGTTCTCCATAGAGGAGATCCTTTGGGATGCGGCCATCATCCATTCTCACGACATGACCGAGCCAACGCAGGCGTCTCTGTTTCAGTAGTGCATACATGCTAGGGATTCCAGCACGTTCCAGGACTGTGTTGTTAGAAACTTTGTCCTGCCAGGTGATGCCTGGCATTAACCTGGCATCATTAACATTAACAGATACCCATAAAAACAGTATATTCCATTAAAAATATATTCATTTATGTAAACTTATGTAAATTATTCAAATTTGAAATGTAAATTAATTATTTTCTTCCCTGGCCCCCAACACAGTGTCAGAGAGATGATGTGGCCCTCCTGCCAAAAACTTTGGACACCCCTGCCCTAGGATATTGAGGGAGAACATTTCAAAATGATTAATGTACAACTTGATGCTCTGCAAGTATGGTGAATGAATGGCTGCCAAGATTCTGATGGTGAAGCCAGGGTCAGCAAGTTTGGAAGCAAAATGGCATTCACTTATTTATTTATCTAGCTGTCAATCAGCTTAAATTACTCTCCCAGGAACCCAGTGCACTCTCATTATGAGACTAGCCAGAGAGAATGTCTGGATATTTCAATGAAGGCATGATTATTGCACCATCTTGTGGAAACTTGTGGTAATTACACTGTAATTCCAAAGGGTTCTCAAATCTTTTCATCACTGATGGCATCCTTTTGGCCTTGTTAAAATGTCAGAATTCAGAGGAATTATGTCATGTTCCAGTAGGCAGGAAAATATTCAACAAAGTTCTAGGGATCACAATCAAATCCAGGTTTGAGTAGCCTCCAGGTTTGATTGTGAGCCATTCAATTGTGTATTTGAAGAGTACTTGCTGGGTAAAGTTGGCCTTTTTTAGATTTCATAACAATAGCAATATTATCAACATAGGTCAGTTTTATATTTTTAAAGAAATTTGAATTCTGTGCATGTCTAATTGGAAGTAAGTTCCACTGATTTCAATGGAAATTGCTCCCAGTGTGGAAAGGATTGCAGCTTTAGAGAGGTGAGTGTTTTGGTATGCATACCTATTCCACTTATTCCTGTTCACCTGGTTTATAACAAAGTAGCTAATTAGTCCAACTACAGATGTCCAAGGGGAAAAGAAACCCATTTAAAACGTATTTTAAATTTTCCTTTAAAGCAGAAGTGTGGAGATGAAGAAGTCTGTTAAAATAGTTCAAGGTTTTTTTTGTCCTAGTACAAAATAGACTAGAATCCCATGCTTGTTCTAAATTATTTTTTTCAATTCTGAAAGTACTGAAATAGCCAACTCCTAAATCCTGTTTGAAAGGAAAATACAGACCCTCAAGGAGTTGCTGTTAAGGATGTCAATCTTCCAGTGTTGGTCTGGAGTTTCCAGGAATCGGCATTAATCTCCAGGAAACTACTGAAATGAATCCTGGAGATTTAAACAGGGCCTCCAGGAATTTCCAAGATGATATCATGTCCAGGAGAGGAACAGGACTCCTGGAATAGCTTCAGTCAGATTTGGCACTTACTGGCCCGACCTTTTCCACTAAGGCCTTCCAACGGCAAGGTGTAAAACTTGTCTTTAACATGCTTGCACTTACTGCCATGTACAGAATGCCAAACTAGTGAATTGACCAGAGCTGTAGGTATCTCTGAGGCAAAGTGCCTGCTCCAGCTAAAGTCTAAGCCTGCAGTCCTATACCCACTTACCTAGGATTAAGTCCTAAATAAGACTTTCTTCTGAGAAAGGAGACTTTCTCCTTATCTAAATGAGGTAAGGAGTAAATGAGACTTTCTTCTGAGTAGGCATGCAAAGGATTATGCTTGCACACAATCCCGTGCTTTGGCTGGTATAGCCATTCCTGTGCAAGCCAAAGGTGTCACAAACATGCTGTAAGGCATGGTGGCGACACTACGTGGGCAAACAGTGCTGGTGGGGAGGCCTGTGTCACCTCACCAGTGCTGTATTCAGGCTCTGGGCTATCGGCAGAGGTAAGTATGCCACCAAGCTGCACAGGGATTGGGAGAGGGTGTTGGGAAGGCATTTCTTGAGATGGCAAGGGGTGTAATGGGGCAGGGGAGAGCGGAATGGGAGCAGGACAGGACCAGGAGTGGTTGGGATCGGCAGTGGCCTCCTCTGCCACATCCTGGCAGTCTGCTCCGACTTCCATAGCTGGTGGAAATCTGAGTAGCCTCATCGGGCAGGCTGAGGCAATTATCCCCTTACCCCAAGAGACCGCCAGCTGGCTCCCAACTAGCACGGGATACAGCGCACGCCATGCAGCCTGGCTGTGCCAGCGTTAGTTAGGATTGGGCTCCCATCTCACTGAAAAAGTTAGTCACACTTGACTTGTTCTCTAGACTTTAATTGGATTTAGGCATAGCCTTACAGAGGTGGCAAATCTTTCTGGACTATACCACTTCAGATTGCAGGAGGGCTCTCATGATTGGATGTAGCATGCCGGGGAGACATCTAGTCTAGTCTTCTCCCTGAAATCTAGATTGCTTTGTGGAAGTTGTTTGAGTGGACGATGAACATTCAATTGTGTGAGCACCATCTGTAATCTGAAGTGGTACAGCTCAGAGGCAGGTTTCTACCTCAGTGAAAGTACTAGAGTACTTTCATGGCCAGAGTGGGGGCAGTTTAACTGGCTCTGTCTCTATCTAAATGGCATTCTGGACAATGCCTTTGTTACTATGACCAGGTTGGGAGGCCAGGCATTGTTCCTCCATGCACTAGATCAGTGATTTTCAATCTTTTCCATCTCATGGCACACTGACAAGTCACTAAAATTGTCAAGGCACACCACCCGTTTTTTGACAGTTGACAAGGCATACCCATTGACCCCCAGTGGCCCTACTAACAAACGTCCCTCCCCCAAACTCTCACGGCACAACTGCAGATCATCCGCAGCACACTACTGTGCCACGGCATGGTGGTTGAAAATGGCTGCACTAGTTTGATTAAATATGTCATGTACTTTTTGGCCTTTAATAAAGGTGTTTATTGGATAAACATTGCCATTCAGTTACTAACATTTTAATACTTGGTGGTGTGAAATGCTTCCTTTTGATACAGCGGTATTTGAGAAAGGAAAACAAGAGATTGTCTCAAAGATGAGAGAGTGGATTTCCAGCTCATAAAGCAGTATATAAAAGTTGCCTTCGTTTGGAGGCCATCACAAATGCACCAGCCCTGAGAATCATTCCAGTTGTTTAATCCTAATCTCTTTGGCTTAATCCTGCACCCTCTTTGGGTGCAGTCTTTCACATCACACCTGCTGAGCAGTTTGATGTAGGAAGGTGAGCACTGCTCTGCTGTAATCTTGGTTCAGTCAGTACTAGTTTACTTCCAGGCAATGAACTCAAGAACTGTGACAGTGTGTTGCTCCTTGAAGAGTACAATTACCGTTCTACATCATAATGGTTTGATTTTTTCAGTAGTGGTTCAAAATCATGATCATTCAATTTCTTCCCCCCCCCCATTCTATATGATTATATTTCACTGCAGTTGTTGCTCCATTCTTTTTATATTGTCATGCCCAGCGGGCCCTCTTGAACTGGCTGTGTTTGACACTCTCAGATCGAAATTAACTTGAGCCTTACCAAATCCAGGGTTGACAGTTCTCTCTTGAACTTCCTTGGCTTTTAGGATATTCTCTCTCAGCAAGGCCATTTCTGATGGATTTAGTTGTGTGGTTTGCTTTGGGCAAGCTGTCTTGAAAATAAAACTTTCCACAAGTTTTTCTTGTTACCGTGAAGGAAAACTGTAAGGCAAGTCATTAAACCAAAGTCTTTGTGTGTGGCAGGAAGAGTAAAAAAATCGGATGTGAGTGAACCACACAAAACTGAGAACACATGGGAAATGCATAAGTATTCTCACAAAAGAAAATAGAGGTTGTAATGCTCATATCTGTCATATGGTGACTGGGGGATAAAAAAAGAACAATGGCATAAGAAGAACTGCTGGACAAAACTGGCATGGAGGTTTTTGGATCAAGAATAGCGAGGATATATCATGCTCTGAAAAGCACTGTAAGCATATGGCATTGGGTTTGCAAAGAACGTACAAACTAATAGTACTTTGTCCAGGGGCTGCATGGATTTTTCTTCTGATCAAACAGTATAATTTTGGAACAAAAGAAACACAGAAATAGAAGCCTGAGTGAATAACATTTTTTATTTATAACTCAATAAAATCTCTGTTGTGCAGACCATTTTATTGCAAAACTCCTTCCTTTATTGGAGAACAGACATTCCCTACTTTTGCTAGTGGGTAGAAGCCAACTATAACTCACTAAAGCATCAGAAATATGTATTCAAATGTAGCTGAGAAGATAACTCACACTTAATGAGAAACCTCTCTGAAAACCACATCACTATCACTCTAAAGATGCTTCAGGCATTAGTTGCTATCAAACTTCTATTAGCAAAGAACAATGTTTGTGCCTCATTATTGAAGCTCTGTCACCCTAGGTTCCTATATACCAAAACTCATTGTCTGATTTTTTTGTCAGTGTAACTCTAAGTCAGGGCTGGTCAAACCCTGGCCCGAGGGCTGCGTCCGGGGTTTGACACAATCCGTCCGCAACATGAGCGGACCTTTCCATTCTGCTCCAGCACTGCACAACGTCCCCTTTGTTCGGGGTACAGGGATGTTCTGGGCAGTTGTGTCTGCCAGGATGTCCTGTCACGTGGCATTCTGGGACACTAACTGCCCAGAGTGTCCTTCACCCCTGAATGACGGGGAGGTTACACAGCATTGGAGTGGAACAGAGACTGTTTTTCTGTTGCACAGCGGTTGCTACTTTGAACACCGCTGCTCTAAGTCAGGGGTGTCCAAAGTTTTTGGCAGGAGGGCCATATTGTCTCTCTAACATTGGGTCAGGGGCCGGGGGGAAAAGGAATTAATTTACATTTAAAATTTGAATAAATTTACGTAAGTTTACATAAATGAATAGATTAAAGATGAACTTATATGAATGAATGAAGGTCTTGCAATAGCTCAAGGCCTATAAAAGGCCTTACACAAAGCAAGGCTGGCCTTTCCTTTGCTGCGGCTACTGCATCACAGACGTAAAACAACAAGCAGTGGAGGGAGCCTTCATCCCACAGCTCACGCAAGAGGTCAAACAGTCGCCCTCACGCTGAGAGCAGTTGCATCGGGCCAGTGTGGGCTCCAACAAATCTCTGGAGGGCCAGAGGCTCATTGGAGACTGGGGGCTCCCTGAGGGCCGCATTGAGAGGCGTCGAGGGCCACAAGTGGCCCCAGGGCCGGGGTTTGGGCACCCCTGTTCTAAGTAAATAAAACTCATTGCAAAAGTCAGAAGTTTGGGAAATTGTCTTAGGTCAGTAGTTCCCAAACTTATCTGGGTCACAATGTCCCCTCAGCCTCTTCTTTTTGTATCAGCTGCATGCCACAATCTTGGATATGCGATACAAGATGGTATCCAAATCCCGTGAAATGAAATCACGAGGTTTGGGCGCTGCCATCTTGGACATCACAAGATTTTGCAAGATTCAAGATGGAAACACCTGGGAGAACAGGTAGGAGGGGCCACTAGGCACATCTCACAGTGCCCTGTGAATGTGCTGTGACACCCTAAGGTGTTGCGATGCACACTTTGGGAACCTCTGTCTTACATTATTGGAAACTAAGGTCTGATTCACATGTGCAATCCTATCACTTGACTTCTCTATATTTCATTACAATGCACTAGAATAGATGATTATACAGATGAGTGTATGACCGACGTAACTGAAAAACATTGTGGATGAAGTGAGATAATATGGAAGTTCTGTTGGTGTGGTTGTATCTATGGTGCTCCATTCACATGCATACAAATCATTGCTTGATGTTGCAATGTTATCGAGCAAGAACTATGCAGTCTGCCTGAGTCTACCTAAATTCAACAATTCAGTGTGTCTGCTACCTTTATTTCACATGCCAGTGGTTTAATAGGAAAATGGTGTCTGCTGCCAAAAAAATTAATGACTATTCCTTCTTCTTTGCCACGATCTGCAATTACGCAGAATCCAAATCTGGGTACAGCAGGAACCCTGTGAAAGTAGAATCATTAACGTTATCAGCATAGACACCAGTGTTTTCTTCTCCATATACTTGAAGCCAGACTTCGTCCCCAGATTCCAAGTGAAGCAAAACAGAACCGGATGCCTGGTCAACATTGTCTTTCTGGTACTGGTCATAGGTGATGATTACGGCCGTGTTCTTCTTGTACAAGCTGACTTTCGCATCTGTCACATACACAGTGAGATGGTATGTAAAATAGTACACTCCTGGAGTGCTGCACCGAAACTTCCCTGTGGTTGTGTCATAATGATTTTGTTCATTGTAGAAAATCTTTGTAAATTTGATAGGAATGTTGTAGTAGGGAACTCTGGTGGTTAGACCAACACTAAAGGCTGATCGATACATGCTAGCACTGTCGCCCTTTTCCCCTTTCAGTCCTGGGATTCCAGCAAACCCTGGTGTTCCTTGAGGGCCTACAGCCCCGGTAGCTCCTAAACTTCCGCTGTCTCCTTTTGGGCCAGGTGTACCTACCAAGTAAACAGATATATCAGTGATTTTCAGCCTTTTTCATCTCATGGTACACTGAGAAGGTGCTAAAATTATCAAGGCACACAATCAGTTTTTTTGACAATTGGCAAGGCACACTACACTGCTGGTGAGGGGAGGCTCACACCCTCCAATGGCCCTACTAAGATATGACCCGCCCCCAAACACTTGTGGCTCACCTGCAGACCATTCACAGCACACCAGTGTGCCATGGCACAGTGATTGAAAATCTCTGGGATATATATTAAAGTGGAACATCTTGAATGGGCTTCTACAAGGACTCACAACAATGGTATTACCCTTATTTTCCTTCAGAAGGACAAAGTATCACGTCAACCCCGACTTGTATGGAAGCATTTCAAGTCAGTCCAAGTACTTCCTAGTGTGACTCAGACTGCAGAATTTACCCGGTTTTTGTTTTCCTAAACAGCGGCTCAGCCTGGCTATTTTGAAGATTGGAAATATGCTGCCCAGGGGCCGTGTGTTCAACCCTTTCATCCCATACCTTTTCAGAAACTTATATTAATTCATTGAGGGGAAGAAAGGCGGATACTAACAGGGTCAGCCTAAGACTTCCGAGCATGCTAAATGTTGCCACCTCTTCTCTAAGGGGGCAGTCACTGCCTTTGCTACCCTTTCCCAATCCTTGGATTCAAAAAAGGAAAAGGAAATGAGTAGAAGAGCTGCTGTAGCTCACCACTCTTCTCCACACAGGCTCTTCACTCTGTTCCCTTCTTTTTTAAACCAAGAGAGTCAGAGAAAGAGGGGTGGTGGAGGTGGGCAGAGCTGGACACCCCCTGCCAATAGAGCACCCGAGACAGCTGCTTCAGACAGTATCATGAATGGGCCAGCCATCAGTACCCCGATGCTGTTTCTGTCTTGGTGGTGTAGCTGGAGGGGGCGGAGCACTCAGTCCGGCAGGAACGCTTAGTGGGGTGCGCAAGCGGCCCCTCCCTTTGGAGCCATTCCTGGCGGGGGAGCAAAACAGAGCAGTATGGCTCCCTGCTGAACTGAGTGCTCCTCCCCCCTCCAGCTACGCCACTGCTCTTTTTCCCCTATGGAGCCAATAACAAAAAAAAACTATGAGAGATGCTATCCACAGCTCTCACACTTTCCATCTGCTTTGACTTGGAGTGTGCCCCTTGATTCCTTTTGTTTTGGATCCTGCCTGTGTGATTTCTTTTTGTGCAACAGTTCCCTTCAATTCAGCCTCCTTTAAACACTTAATTTTATTCTGTTAAGCCATGTCTGCCCAACATTGCATATACGCAACAGGGACCAAGTGTGGGCCTGGCAAAAATGGGTTGAATTGTTTTGTACTGTTGTTCAAACGATGCCTTGGAGGTCCTGAAGAGGGCTGAAGGTGGACTGCATTTTTAAAAAAGGAAAGAAAAGCAATATTTGGGTTTCTTTCCCCCCCCCCCCCATCAAATATGGTACAGTGGACCTGGCATATTTATCTGGCCTGTGTAGCAATGTGGGTTTTGATCTCAGTCCTGCCAGCTAACTGGAGTACAGATTTTAACCAACTGAAGCTTACAGCGGTTGTGGTCATTGTTGGCTGTAATTAGATGGAAACCCCTATTCTGTTTAAAGCCGTTATCACCACAACAGCTGTAAGTTTCAATTGGTTAAAAATCTGGCCTCTGGTTGACAACACAACTCTATGCATGTGTACTTAGTGGGCTTCTCTCAGCTGTGTGTGCATAGGATTGCAGACTAAAGGGTACTGTTTGCCACTGTTTGCCAAGGATGTGGTGATGGCACCTGACTTAGATACCTTTAAAAGTGGATTGGACAGATTTATGGAGGACAAGTCCATCACAGGTTGCATGATGACTATATGCAACCTCCAGATTTTAGTAACAGCCTATCTCTGTGCGTCAGATGCAAGAGAGTGGCACAAGGATACCAGTATCTTGTTGTCTTGAATGTTCCCTGAGGCACCTGATGGGCCACTGTGAAATACAGGAGGCTGGACTAGATGGGACCTTGGCCTGATCCAGTAGGTATCTTCTTAGTGCTGAACTCTCTTACCTTGCTCTCCCTTCTCTCCTTTTTGGCCATTCACCCCATCTCTCCCATCTCTCCCAGGCATTCCATTGTGGCCTGGGTAACCAGGTGCTCCTGCCATCCAGTTTGCACAGCCTTCTCTAGGCCTCTGTGGATCATCCTCGGCAGCTGCTTCTAGGTAGTAGCAAAGTCTCACCAGCAGCAGCAGGGAGCAAAACAGGAGGGTTGACACAGGCTTCATTTTGGAACCTGGAACAAATAATTCACTAAGTAAGGAACAAAATGCTGCCGAACTGTCAATGTAGCCCACCATCGTAGTCACTTTCTCAGCTCCCACCCATGTAAACAGGGTTTGTGCAGAACAATTCACCAGTCAATTACACTCTTGATTGTTTTGCATTACCCTCCAAGGAGGCAGATTTCCTACAAGTTTCTACATGATTTTGTAGCAGTTGCTGTAAATAAGTGAGAAATACAGAACTGGGGTGTCAGAACCTGCCCTTGAGAATCAAATCTTGAAGTAAGTGGATTGCAATACAGATAATTGGCATTGTTCTGAACTTTGTGCAGGAAGTTGCTGGATAGCATTGCTATGTGTTTGGACTGTCTTAATCAGTTGGCTTTGACAACTTCATGGGTGTTCGGAGCCATGACAAAAAGCACCACCTTTGTCCCTGAGATCCTTGAAATCTCTCCTTCTGCCTTTGCAATGTAAAGGCCTCAGAGTAGGAGAAGGGATAGAGGAACAAAATAAAAGCATTAGAAGTTTCAGCTGAAAGTTACGTAACTAAGGGCACAATCCTAAGCCCTTATGTCAGTGCTTTCCGGCACTGACATAAGGGCAATGCAGCTCTGCGGTAAGGGAACAAACATTCCCTTACTTTGAAGAGGCCTCCATGAGTGACACCCAACTGCAGGATGCAGCACATGTTCCATTGGCACCACTATGCCAGTGCTGGAAAGCACTGACATAAAGGGTTAGGACTGCACCCTAAGGCCCAAATCCCAGCCAACTTTCCAGCTCTGACATAGCTGGGCCAATGGAGCATGTCCTGCATCCTGCAGTTGGGGATCAGTCACAGAGGCCTCCTCAAGGTAAGGGAATATTTGGTTCCTTACCTCGGAGCTGCATTGCCCTTACCTTGGTGCTGGAAAGTTGGTTAGGATTGTGCTCTAACAGAAACTGAAAGTTTCAGCTGGAGTTAACTGCCCAATCCTATCCTCAACCATTGGTGCTGATGCAATCATGCTGACAGGGCATGAGCCGCATGCAACGGGTGGATTGGACAGCCAGCAGGAGGTAAGTAAAAACTTTTTACACCCCCTCCCGACCTCTGCCCTCCTCCAGTCTATCCTGAAACCCCACCTGGTTTTTCCCTAATCCATCGCCAACTTACCAGCACTAGCAGAGGCTGCTGCTGCTACAACTGCTTGTGCTGTACCATTGCCCATTTGTGGCAATGGTCTGAGAACACACGATAGCAGCCCAACTTTTGTGCTGTTGAAATGCTAGTTCAGGCTTGTCATAGTTTGAGGATACTGAGAACAGTAACAGTAGAGCAGGTAGCCCAGTGTATATGCTCTCAATTTTTAAAATAACCCAACCAACTGCTGTTACATTTTATGAACTGCCCTGTTTCCCGGCTTTTGTTTTTGGTTAGTTTACTGCACATTGTTTTTAGTTTATCAGATTCTTATTTGACTTTACTTGTTGACTATTTGCCACTTATCATCCGGTGGAAGCTGTGCTTCTACAGCTAACGTTTCTGCACAGAACAAGTTGAAAACACAGGGGTTCCCCCTTGAAAACAGTGTGGCTTACTGAGTCACTAGACTAGATCAACTGCTAAAAATAAGTTTCTCAACCAAGTTTTGTAATTTCACAGTTGTACATCTGCATGGATGGGGAATTGTGCATCAGTAAGAGTGAGAAGAACAAAAGCTATAAACCAGGGATGAAAATACTCCAGCTTATGGGAGGAGATGCCTGACCTTCAGAGCCAAGGGAAACAAAAGAGCAGCCGAAGGACAAAAAAGAAACTCAGTCAGCGCTGCCTATGCAGAGCAAGTATGATGACCACGTCCTGGTATGGATGTGAGATTTTTATGCCCACCCATCCATCTTATACTCAACTGAAGATGAACCTTTCTTCAGTTCTTAGGACAAACCAGTTCTCGGATGAGATGGGTGGGGTGAGCCTTGGGCCCTTTCTTCATGGCTGGAGGGAAAGGGATTATTCCAACCCACCCTTCTCTTTGCAGGCTCCTGTCTCAACAGGGAATGCCTTAGGGCACTTTCCACCTCAGCCTCCTCCCTCCTCTGCCTTTTACAGATAGCTCTCCAGCCATGTCTGCTTCCTGCCTCCCTTGCCTTTGGACTCTCATGAGCTGGTTGTTATCAACTGGGAAACCTCTCTCAGACTCAATTGAACAAACCAATGTGAGGAGCAAACCAACCATTCCTTCTGTGGCAAGGCTACTGCTGCTTCCTTTTTGGCTCCCTTTTCCACCCAGCCTTCCATATTTTTCATCTTCCCACTTGTCAGGATCTCTACTCCTGCCTCTGGAAATTTTGGCAAGGTAAAGAGCACCCTGAATTAAGCCATTTCTGCCCAAAGTTGCATATATGCAACAGAAACCAAATGTGTACACCTCTGGGCCAGGCAAAAATGGGTTAAATACATATGAAATGACAATCAGTAGGAAGTCAAGTACCAGTTCTGACATGCCCAGTAACTGTAATAATCAAAGCACTCAAGTCACTGTGTGAAGCTTGTGATGAATGTTTGCACCTAGGTTCTAAGAGGCCTGGCTTGTATTGCAGATCCCTGGCTAGGGTCGCTGCTCTAAAATTGTTCAACAGATGCATATTTGCTCCTCATGTTGGCATCTTTTAGTCTCAGAAGACTCTGGTATCGCGCTCTGAATGGTGGTTCTGGAACAGTGTCCTCTCCAGTGCGCAAAGCCTGGGTAAAGTAGGTATGGAGGATAGGCTGTTACCCATGCAGCAAATCCCCCCTCTCCACGTCACTGAAATGGTCCAATGGAAAGGCAGAAGCCAATACAGTTGGTTCCAGCGGCATCGCAGGAGTTGCCAGAACGGGACTGTGTTCAGCCATGAACTGCCTCGGGGACTCCGGCTCCTGATTTTGCCTTGAGGTTGACTCCTGAAGCCTTTTCCTTAACTGGATGTAGCCACAAGGCAGTGGAGGTTTGGGATCACAGTTTTCCTTCTCTCAGACGAGCTGCCTTCCCAGGCTGACGAGCCCCATCTACCCGGTGGCTGTTTAGTCGCCTCTTACGACAAGTACAGCCAAACTGAGGGCCTATTCTTATCCCCAGCCCCCAGGGGAAACTGGGAACTTGCTCATAAGCAGTTCTTTTATAAGGGTTGCATATATTGCAATCATATTCCTGTTTACTACAAAGCATGTCACACTTGGTCCAATAGTATTTATTTCCAAGTAAGGGTGCAGAAGATTGCAGTCTAAATGAGAGTCTCTTCCACAAGTGTTTTTGGAGTCTGGATGCACACATGTCCATTTTGAGCATTGTGTGTTTATGACTTAATGAGTCATGTTGGCATCCCTTCTGCTAACCCTTCACGCAAGCTCTGCTCAAACACATGATAAACCAATAGTTTGAAACAAGGATGAACCAATGAAAGGGCCTCGAGATTCCCAGAACCTTATCTTCAAAGTATGTGTGACTGAGAATGCTTGGCAGATAGGGTATACGTATTTGTACATGACCTATTCGTACCATTCCATTGTCCTAATCTCTGAGTAACTCTAGAGTCACTATTCAGATTGCAATACACAGAATGCTCATATATTGAATGGACCAGTGATGTATTCAGATCAAGCACTCTGAATACTTTGGTAAGTCTTTAAATGTACAGCTCTGTTACTAAATAGGATGCAATTCAACAACAATATGGGCACAATCCTAGAATGCACTTGGGCTGATGCAAGTCCCTTCTGCTGGCCTGGGAGTGTCACAAAAGTGCTGTAAAAAGTGTCACAAAAGGGCTTTTGCACCACGCCTTGGGGAGATAAGCTGGCCTCCCCTCACTGCTGCAGGCCCTGGGGAGAAGGTGAGTTGCATCGGTCAACGCAGGGGTATGGGGGGGCAGGGAGGAGGTAGGAGGTAGGCGTTTCAGAGTGGGGAAGGGTTGGCGTCAGGTGTTCCTGGGGGCAGGTGAGTGAGGAGCAGGAGGTGGGGTCAGGATCCTGCAATTATGCTGGAACCTGACCCCATTCCCGGGCAGCATGGTGCAGCTCTGGGTGCTTGGATCTGCGGCACCTCGTCAGATCCAAGTAGACCCATTGAGGCCGCTGCAGTGCAACATGGGATAAGGGAAACATTTCCCCTTACCTCGGGCTGCATTGCTTTTGGCCCCAAACTTGTGCTGGGTGCAGTGCAGGCCCACTGGCCTACCTGCTTAAAGTGCAAGTTAGGATTGTGCCCTGTGTATCTCAAATTGTTGAGATGGTCACCAAGTGTTTGACAGACAGTTCTTGCACCCAGCCAGGTATCAGCATAAACAACAGAATTATCATTCTTCCAAACAAATGAATTCTGTGAACTTGCTTCAGCTATGGTTTTGATGTATTTTTGTTTAAAAAAAAAATGCACCAAAATGGGATTTTGATCCCCATAAAATTGAATTCATTTCAAGGACACTTCCAGTCATATCAAGGCCAACATTTTCACAGCTAAAACCCCGCTAGGTTCTTATGACAAAATAACTCAAGAAATCCAGAAAATACCTATTCATTTTTCCTGGACGACAAGCAAAATACAAGGAACACATCTTATCCTTCTTGTGACAGAGTCAGAATGCACAAAAGAAGCACCTTGAGAGAGGTTGGGAGTGAGACAGACAGCCCAAACTTACACATGTTCATTCAGAAATAGATTCCACTGTAGTCAGTGGAGCTTATTCCCAGGAAAGTGAACACTGAATTGCAGCCACAGACACATATAGTGAGTTTTTGAAGGGACTGAATGGAGAATCTAAGAGCTGACACCTCTTAAGGTTCAGGGTTGCTGCCTTGGGTTCTGATGTGATCTGTTGTTGAATTATAAGAATGCACAGCTGATGCTTACCCTGTATATTTGTAAATAAAACAAATATTAAAAGCCTCCAATGATCTTTCCTGTAAAGTAGGGTGCCAGTCTTTCAACTTTAGTGCTCCTGAACCTTTAACAATTCAGTAGAGGAGGGAATTTCAGAAGGTGCATCTCATCTGTGAGATGACAAGCTGCACCTGCTGAAATTCCTTCTTCTACACCATTTCTAAAGGTCCAGGAGCCCAAAAGTTGAAAGGTTGGCCACCTCTGCTCTAAAGAAAGCCATAGGGCACAATCCTAACCCACTTTCCAGCACCAACATAAGGGCAATGAAGCTCTGAGGTAAAGGAACAAACATTCCCTTACTTTGAGGAGGCCTCCGTGATTGCCCCCCAACTGCAGGATGCAGCACATGCCCCACTGGCACAGCTATGCCAGTGCTGGAAAGTTGGTTAGGAGTGTGCTCATAATCTGGTTAGTGCTTCTCCCCTAGAACTTCTCACCACTCAGGAATGCAAGGAGCATAGTTAATATACTCCGCACAAGAATTTATTTTCATTTGTAGAACTGTACTCATAGTGCTTTTACACAAAATCTGGTTTCCCCCCCACATTATTCTACATTTCAGCAGTCTAATAAGGGGAGAAACATACATCAAATGGATCTTGAGCTGCCTTTTGCCCATCCCAGATTATGGTGTGAGTGATATCAGAATGGTGTGGGTACACCTAGGATCACCATGCAGAGTAAGAAAAAATATTAGCAAAGGCAAGTCCAAATGGTTTGAGCAAGTGATATGTGTGTTGAAGCTTCAGGAAAAGCCTAAAACCTCTAATGATCATCAGCCATTCTGAGAAATGCGGCAATCTGTTAGAAATTAAAGTATGTTACCAACTTGACGGAGTAACAAAGAAGGTATGCTAACATGGCATGACATTTAGAAATTCTCTCCTTTTCCTTCTTTTGAGCTTCAGTGTAACATACATTCATATGATTAAAATGAGACTCATGGGATTGATGGGAAATTGTTACAGTGCAAGCCTATGGATGTCGACTCAGAAGTAAGTCTCTTTGACTTCAGTGGGGCTTACTCCTAAATAAGTTTGTACACGATTGCAGCCTTCGTTAAGCTAACAAGTTTGGCAGGTCTCTGGCAGGTGATTTCAAAGAGTCTCCACTAAGTTGAGAATCCAACGATTTCATTTTAATAATTTTCTCATCACAGGTTTCTCTTGCTTCCAAATATTTTGAATACATTTCTGATCACTTACTCAGATAACACAGAACAGGGCAGTCCTGAGAATAAATTGAGAAAGTGATAAACTTCTTGTGACCATAAATGAAACGTCCTTAGAAAATACACAGTCTATCTGAATAATGTAGTATAATGCCTCAAGCTCTAATGCACAAAAAGTGATGCTTACCAGTTGTTGCTTGTGCTGATGTCCTAGTGGGTGGCAGTCACTTTGGAAATGCAGTGGAAAGAATCAACCGATCGCTATGTCACTTATCACAAAGAGGCACGTGGAACTGTCAGTTAAGATGTTGTCCTTTCCATATGCTGCTGAGTGCCCTAATTTAATGCTAGTCTTTCTCAGCCGTTTTCGTGTTCCAGGCTTCATTTGGAATAATTTAAATGATGTTCTGTTGGGAAAAAGGTTTATTTAAAAAAGAATTTAAAAGGAGCTAATGTGCTTGCTTTCAGGACTATCAGAATCAGGATAGTTCGATTTTGTGTTACTGGAGATTTGCGACCAAAAAAATAGTTCACCCTTTAAACAAGTAGTTTCAAGAGAATTTTCATTTGACTGATCTATGAGGTACATCATTTTGTACATGTAACTAATCATCTATATCTGTGTTTCTCAAACTGTGGGTTGGGAACCACTAGGTGGGTCGCAAGCCAATGAATGGGTCCCCAATCATTTCAATATTTTATTTTTAATATATTAGACCTGATGCTACAATGGTATGTAACTGCGTCTGGGGAAATGTTACGGCTCTGTACTTTTAACAGGCTACTCTGTATATGCTTTTAACGATGATAGTAAATAGGATTTACTCCTGGTTAAGTGTGGGTAGGATTACAGCCTAGGATTGTAAAAAATTTTTCCTGCTTGATGATGTCATTTCTGGTCATGGTATCACTTCCTGTGGGTCCTGACAAATTCTCATTCTAAAAAAGTGGGTCCCAGTGCTAAACATCTGAGAAATACTGCTTTATATATTTAGTGTCAGGAAGGTTGGATCCTGATTGGGATGACTACCTCTTTTTTTAAGCCATTTCTACCCAACGTTGCATATACACAACAGGGACCAAATGTGTACACGTGTGGGATGGGCATAAATGGTTAAAAAATGTAGCTTGGCTCACTTTATTCAGACATCTGCAGTTATTTGCTCTGCGTGCAGTTTCTCTCTGCTTTGGTATGCAGTGCTATGGATTGCCAGGTTGATGTGAATTGGTGGGTGGAGGCAGAGCCTTCTTTTGTAATAGAGTTTGGACTAGATGGCTGCCTGGACTATTTTCAGGCAAGCCTGACTTGCACTCTTATGGCATTTGTCTTGAGCTGATGGCAAAGATACATCAGGTGTAACTTCGGTTCTGCAGAGCAGCCCCCAACCCCATGAATGGCTGGCTAGTTGGCTTGTCTTTCTCTTTTTGGAAAAGTCCATGATTGGCTGCACCTTGTTGGTTAGCAGATTTGCATCTGTCAACAAGGAGCCTCCTGACTTTGGAGTAGAACAAAACATTAGCAAACACAAAAGAAGTGCCTCCAACCTCACCTTCCTGCACAACTGTAAACTCGATGAGAATTTGTATGACCTATTAAGGCACGGACCTCCAGAACAATCAAAGAACCTCCACTGCACCCTTGGCAAGATATAGAACAATAGAGACACCTGCTGAGCTTGAGCTGGGAACGGACATCAAGATATAAAAGAAACATCCGTGCTGGGTTCACCCCACAAGAATCTCTATACTTTTCTATGGGAACTTTCATTATAAAAGGGTGGGTCACAGACCCACTTTGCACCCACTATCTGTCTTTTACTACTCTTGCTTTTTTCATGGATCATTCAGTGACCTGCTGGTCTACCACCCAAGAACCACTCTGCCAGCCAATACCCAGGACAGACCGCTGTCTTCTCTTTCCTAGCTTTCTCCCCTCTCCCCTCAAATACAGCCACAGCCTGCAGCTCCAGTGTCTGCAGGACTGCCTGCACCCTTCCCCTGGGCCAGCAATCTCAGCTCCCTTGCCTTGCTTTTCTGTGCCAGAGCCAACGAAGACTACCGACTAGCTCCCTTGGGTTTGCTTTTTAAACCCTTTAATGCATTTCTCTCTGCCTTTGAACAGAGCAATTGCTGGGTCTTGGCATCCTAACACCCCAATCTCTGCAAGACTCTTAGGAGATATGGATAGGCAACCTTGGCCTCTGGCAGCCTTAACATAAGAACATAAGAACTGCCCCACTGGATCAGGCCATAGGCCCATCTAGTCCAGCTTCCCGTATCTCACAGCGGCCCACCAAATGCCCCAGGGAGCACACCAGATAACAAGAGACCTCATCCTGGTGCCCTCCCTTGCATCTGGCCACAAACTCAAAAACAATTGGACCACAAACTCTCTCTACCTTCGATGTTTCATGCACAGTCAAACTGGTGACATGTGTAGTGTTTCTCTCCCTTTCTTCTGTGATGTGTGTTGAATTTGTTGGAATGTAGGATTCCATGCTTTATTGTTCACTGTTTAAGAGGCAGGCCTAGACATTAGGCCATTTTTTAATCTCCCCTTCATTTTCATTACCACAAAGCCCCTATTCCTCCTGGGTCACCTTTCTGATTTCCCTGCATTTTGTTTCCCCCTACTTCCCCCGTCCTCCGTTTGTGCCTTTATGTGCTCTGCCTTCACATTGAAACAGTTTCCTTTTCCTCTTTCTTTCTACTTAGAAACCGCTGACATTTTAGTTGTGTGTGTGATTGCTGTGCACATTGCACTGCATTTTATTTTTGTTTCCTCTTCCCAGTTATTGTATCCTCATGCCCACAATAAAAGCTATCTATTGATGCACCTCGAACCATGCCTCCCTGCTCATTTTGTTGTTCCATTGAGCTGTGCTACGAGCCACTGCGCTTGATCCTTCTGTACTTAATGGATTTTCTCCATGTGCACATGTTATATGTGCCTGAGCATGCCCAGTAACACCACCCCTTTCCCGTATTTCGTATACAGTATTCAGCTTTGGGAACTCGTTTAATGTCAGGTCTGATTCATACAGCTGCCAACTGGGCTTCTTTTTTTCCATTTACCCAGAAGAGTTCATAGGAGTACTAAATCTGTAATGCTTGTGATTAAGAAACATTTTGGAACCCTCTGTTAAAACTACAGGGTGGGCCCAAAGTAGGTATACAGTTCTGATTGGGTCATTTTTAGTCTCTTGGCATTTTCAGTCTCCAGTACTGCTTCAGAATCCACTTTCTTTGTTCTTCACTGTCTGCCGTCAATTATCAATACCTGTAAAATAAAAAGAAATAATAATGAAAAAAATAAAATAAAAATACCCTGACCTGATCAGTACTCTTAAATCTACTTTTGACCCGCCCTGTATATCCATGTGAATGCATGAAGAAAAAAACACCTGACATTTAGCTGCTGCTATTTCTCTTCTTTGAGATATTTCAGTCTATTCTTCTCATGACAGACGAGAATAGCTTTCAAATGTATCTCCAGGTTCCACCAGGCATATTGGGGACTGCAGGAGGAAAGGAACAGCCTCTTATTTTCTGTTGATACCTTGCAATCTAATCTGTCAAGTGCTGGATTTGCCCTTTGACGTTTGCAAACTTTTTAAATAAAATTTTTACCTGGCCCTGACCTGCCCATTAATGCAGCAATCGGGGCAGATCACCCTTGTAACCTGAACAGCAAGGGGAGGGGAATAATAGATATCTAAAATATTGTGTACATGATACAAAGAGTTATATTTGGCTGCACGATATGAAAGCACTTGAAACTTTCTGCCTGGTGACAAGCAGAGGATCTCGCAGCCAAATTAGAACAGTGGTGTCAAATGTAAAAATGCTGTGGGTGAGCAGCTGGTCAAGCGGAGGCATCTTCTCTAGCAAGCGGGATGTGCCCGTCAGTTCTAGATCCCTTTCATGCATGACTTTATTGTATTGTTTTGTTCAGCTTTTCTGGCAAACAGTGGCTCACAAAGCGGGTCACATCAACCCAAAACGCAAACACAAGGGTTGGAGCATCAATGAAAATGAGATGCTGCCCCTGCCATCAGGCTACTGCGGCTACATCGGTTTTGAGAAGTTGGACAGAATTGGGCCCTCAGTTTGTTTATACTTCCACTGGCATCAGTGGCTGAACTGCCTCAATTTGTCCTGTCCAAAACGTTTCCAACAGATATGCTGAGGCTGGGGAGGGGTCCCTCCACACAGTCATATTCTTTCCCACAAAGTTATCAGAATCTCTATGCTTCCTGGTCATCCTTGTGCCTGTGGTCTTTTCCCTTGCCAAAAGGCCAAGTCTTCTCCCCACTGGAATAGCATGCCTCCATTTGGCAAATGTTCTAGTAGGTGTTCCATTTGAGGAATCACTGTTTCCATGGCAAGACTCGAACCCTTTGGGAGGCTATCCCAAGGGTGTCCCCATGTTTAATACTTGCAGAAGAGGTGCTTGAGATCATGCTCCTGACCACATGCATCCAGCATCCATGAATTTCTAAAGGCTGTTTGCATGGACAGAGATACAAGGGGCATGGTGAGTGCTTGCAATGCTGCTTCCTCTCTCTGTGTTAGTGTATATGGGGAAGGGAATGTTAGTTTAGGCTTCCAGTGTTGGGACTGGAATGTTGGCCTTTCCCTATCTGTGGGGTCATGTCTGCCTGCTGCCAGATGGGTGGATTTCTGCAGGCTGCCTAGGTTCATGCTGCTAGGGGAATCAAACACTTCTCAACAGGGAGCCCTGGAGCACATAGTTATAGATGTCAGTTGCTTGCCTCCTGCATGGTCTGCACTGTGGTGTCTTTGTGGCTGCCCAGTTACATTTGTGTGAGTGCATGTTGGTAGAGTGATATTGTGGTCTCATTTGGCCATGGTCACCCACTGCTTGGTGCTTTCTGTACATAAATAACATGTGTGTGGAGGAGGTATTATCAGTGTGCAATGCTATATTTCGTAGGTGCAATGAATGCCATGAAAGCACCTGTCAGTGTCGCTATGTTAGCTGTTTGTACTGATATTGTTGCTGAATTGTGATGCTACACTTAGCATTAGCCACCACTGTCATAGTGGGACTATAAGACTGCACTACCCATTTCCAGGACTTCCATATCACAGCTCAGTTCATGTTATGTGGATTAGAACACCATTTTCATTTTAATGAATGTTCTGATATAATTCTCTTTTATTTGAATGAAATAAATATTATCACATTATTGTTTGCCTGAATTTCAGTTTGCTTTTCCTCTCTGGCTGAAATTATAGTTCAGTTGCATTTTAAAATCTGGAAGCTAGTCTGATATTTATGACACTTTCCAAAATGTCATGAGCCTCTGCTTCATTTGCTTGGGATGGCTTTCTGTCAGCAGTAATAAATTGTGTGTATTTATATTTAAACCAATTTCTGTGGTGGTTATCTGTTGATTTTATAACAGCAGTTTGATTTCCCATCCAACTTTTCACCACTTAATTACAATGTTTATTGCCGGCAAATGCCTGAATCTTATGACTGCTATTAATTTTATTGTCCTCGTTATCATAACCTTCTTTCCGATTACTTTTCTAAGTGTAAACACAACTGGAGGTTGTCAAGCATGTTGTTTTAACCCTACATAATTTCCATTATCAAAATGAGATGTTCCATATGCTTCTGGAGTTTAATGAACTTAAAAGGCAATTTGTTCATTATACCACTAGCTATCTCAGCAAATGCTATCATATGGTTTGTTTGTTTGTAGCAGTGTGTAATTAGATTACACACACTGAGATTTGTATTCCAGTCTCATTACCATAGCTAACAAGCTTTCACGTAATTCAGTTTTCAGAGTTCCCTCTGTATAGAACAAAGAGCATTTGTTAATTCTGATACGATTGAGGGCCCAATCCTATCCAAATTTCCAGCTCTGGTGTAGCCACAATGCAGCCCTGTGGTAAGAGAACACATGTTCCCATACCTTAAGAAGGTCCCAGTGTCTGCCCCTCCACCACAGGATGCAGTGCACACCCCACTGGCACAACTACACTGACACTGAAAATTTGGATAGGATTGAGCCCTCAGTCCTCTCCTGGTTCTTCTTTTACTGACACTGTGATCCTGATGCTAGATGAGTGTCTTCTGCTACAGAAACTCATCCAAGCAGTCAAGTAGATAGTAATCAATAAAATTTTCTTTTCAAAACAAGTCACATCAGCTTCACCATTAGTTGTGAAAAGATAAACATACTGGACTTTCAAAGCAGTCAGAAAGCAAACTGAAATAAGGGCAGTACCTTTGCAAGGGAATTAAGGGCCCAATCCTATTCAGTGCATGCCGGCTCACTGCCAGTGTGCACTGTTACAAACATACCGTAAGGCACATTTGTGCGCCCTAGCGCCGGTGCTAGCCCAGCTCTGCCACAGGGCAGCACTGGAGCTCTGCCATTCAGCAGTTGTGTGGACCTCCGGGCAGTGGAGACATAGGTGGGGCATACGGGGAGGAGAGGAGGGGGCATTCCAAGGTGAGGGGAGGTGGGGAAGGGCAGGGAGAGGTTGGGGAGGAGGCGTGCCAGGGGGAGGGAGTGGGGTGGGTGGGAGGCAGGGCTGGTGGGGCTCTGTTCCACTGGATCCTGAGCCTCCATGTCGGGCTGTCCACCTGATACAGAGGCTCTGAATTCTACACCGACCCTCGGGTCATTGTAGAATTGAGTAACCCCATTCCGGGGCTACTAGTTTTACCTGGGGGAAGGGGGGGTTGCAGCAGCTGCCTGGGGCGCACTGGATGCAGTGGCAGTCATTTTCAGTGCCACTGCAGCCCTGTGCACCGGGCAGCTCAGGATTGGGCTCTAAGAGCCAAATGCTATCCTCTGCCATGCTGTAACTTGCAGCTGCACCAACAGAGCATGCATTGAATGCTATGGTGTGTGTGTGTGGGGGGGGGGGGCAACCAGGAGACCAGTGAGAATAAGTAAAAACTTTTTTATTAACTCCTCAGTTGGCCTTCTGGCTGCCTATAGGTCTCCACAGACTCACACCAGCAGTATCTGGGGGAGGATCTGGCACATGCAGGGCACCATTGGTCGATTACGCCAGTGGCTCAATTGCACATGGAATCTGCTATCGTTGGCCCTTCATAGGATTGGGCCAGCAAAAGCCTGGTACAAGTTAGCACAGCTGTTATGAATACTGAATTCAGCTTGAACATGTGATTGAAAAGTCATTATGTGCAATTCAATGACATATTAGAAATGTTTCCTTGTAAGGAGGGAAGCAGTTCATCAAGACTGATTTGCCACAGACAGGTGGAAGTGCTTGGAGAAGTAACAGTAGAGTAGAAGGAGATGGGAGTAGGAGTAAAGTAGGAGATTCTAAGATATACCTTACCATCAAAACTTGAAACAGGTTGTATTGTTATAACAGACTAGAGCGGCGTTTCTCAAACTGTGGATTGGGAACCACTAGGTGGATCGCGAGCCAGTGTCAGGTGGGTCATGTAGCATCTAGCTTGGCTGCCATTGAAAATACAGAGCTGGGAATACAGGGTACAGAGCTGCTGGGCAGGGTGGGCTCCTGGCGGGAGAGAGGTATGATGCTTTGTTCTGAATGGGTGGGAAGATGGGATGCTGGAAAGGGGAGGGTTGTGTGGTTGGAGAAGGATCCAAAGTCTGCATTCTGGAATGACTTCCAAGCTGGAATGTTTGAATTCCAAGCTATGCAGAATAACAGCATGAGCACGCTGTGTAATGGGACCTTTAGCTGATGAAGACTTAGACTTGAAGCTTAAGTTGATGATGTCACTTCCAGCCATGACATCACTTCCAGGTAAATGACATCACTTCCGGTGGGTTCTGACACACTGTCATTCTAAAAAAGTGGGTCCCAATGCTAAATTGTTTGAGAACCACTGGACTAGTTTTTGGTACGGTATCACTTCAGCTCTCCAGTAAAGGTCAATGAATCACGTTTGCAAGGTATACCAAAAACAGAATGCTAAGTGGATGATGTTATTGTGAGGGGGAAAGTGATGCAGACCTTCTGAAAATCCCGCAAACTACTGAAATGCTTTGAAGAGTGCGAACTATGAGCTAACCATGCGAAATGTGAATTTTTAAAAGAATCAACAGCAAACTGTGGGCGCATTATAAATGCAGAAGGCTTACAAAAGTCTCCAGAGAAAATTTAATGTAGTCCTGAAAGCCCCAAAGCCTAGAGTCATGTCTCAAGTTAAGACTGTCCCTTGAGTTTGTTAACTATTATAGTCAATCTGTGCCCATCCTCTGAATTGTTTGTTACAGAAGAATCAAAAATGGTTTGGTCTCAGGCCTCTGAAGAAGCCTTCATACATGTGAAGAAATTGGTCACATCTGACAATGTGCTCCCACGCTTTGATCCATTATTGCCCGTTCAAGTTAGCATAGGATCAGTATGTAGCTAACAATTGTGTAGCCCAGTGCCAAGCTCAAAATGATACCCCAGAAGTGATGTCACAACCAGAATTGAAGTCACACCCAGGCTTTTTAAAAAGTGAAAATTGGGGGAAAATCTGCCTCTTCCCCCAGAAGCTTGCCACCCACTTGTTCTGCCGTGACCCTCCAGTCAGAGGCATAGCTAATGCATCTACTTGCTACCTGGGGTCAAAGAAGATTTTGTAGCCCCCCTACGACAAAATATAATTTAATTAAGTAAATTAAAAGTGTGCTTCTTATTGGTTAGAGACACTGTGCCGGGCTGAAGAGGAACAGTTATTCTCCCCCTGCTAAGTATAAGAGGAGCACGACTTGAAAAAGTGCCTCTTTACCCAGTTAGCAGGGTAACTGTATTATGATACATGGAAATGAGAGCAAACTCATATTAAAACCTTATTGGTTCCATGCTGTATCATATAACATCTCATTGGCTCTCAGAAAAATCACTCTCATAGGTCAGTTTTGAGTTAAGAAAATCCACTTTCTGTTCCATAAGGCAGTTGTGTTTTCATTTTCTGGTTAATTGGCCATAACTTTTGAAAGAATACAGATATTCCAATGAGATTTGTTTCATTCTTCATTCATTTACCTTTCCAATGATATATTGTTATATATTGTTGGCAACCTTCAGTCTCGAAAGACTATGGTATCATGCTCTGAATGGTGGTTCTGGAACAGCGTCTAGTGTGGCTGAAAAGGCCAATTCGGGAGTGACAATCCCTTCCACACTGGGAGCAATAACATGATGGTATTATTTGTGCATACCAATTTTTTTTTCACAATTTTGCCCACTAGTGTCAAGCTCAGCTAGTTGCCCCCTAAAGCTTGATGCCCAGTGCAACTGCTACCCCCTGCACCCCCTTAGCTACGCCACTGCATAGGATGCTTCTCATGGAATAGGAGCAGTACTATCTCACATGATGTCTAACTGTCACAAAAGGCCTCCAGACTATTTGGTTCCAGAACTCTGTCAGCCACAGAATATAACTATGCCCAAATAGATAAGGGGGTCTTAAATCTAGTCTGGGATATGAAGAAAATCAATCAGTATCTATACAGAAGAAAATTCATCCTTATCACTAACAGACAGGCAGCTTCTAGTTTCTATTCTGACTCCATGGAAGATAATTTATTTGACTGCTGCAGCTCCAACACATTGCTGGGCTTTTTTTTGGCTACACTTGCAACATGGAACACAAGAAGACAGCATCATGTGCCAATCCAGGTGGCCTCTCATGATGACCTGTAGCAGTTGAAGATCAGCCTGAGAAAGGAGAGTCAGTTCACTTTTTCAATCTGTTCCAAAGTGAGTGTGCTCAAACCACACATAGTAAGATTGTACAGGAAACTAAGAGTGACCCTGTACTACACTCTAGCTCCTGAGCCACTCTAGCCAATAGACTGACAACCCTTACTTTGACCCTCTTAATAATTGTTAGGGTGAATTTACTGAGCATCAGTGATGTGTAATGTGGACCATCTCAGCTGTCGGACTACCTAAATGCCACTCTAAAAGTTTGGGAAATCTTCACATGGGTCATCTTGAAATTGTTAAAAATGAAGGCCTTGGTACAAAGTTTTGTATGATAGCCAGGACGTGATCAGCAAATAGAATAGTTGGAACTACATCAGTAGTTCTCAAACTCTCAGGGTAAGTGTTTGTGGGGGAGGGGAGGGGGCAGTAACGCAATCGCCCCAATAGCACTGCTGCTGGGAAGGAAAGGGTTGTTTTTTTTTTTACTTATCTGGGGGTTGCTATGGCTCTCTGGAAGGTCCGGGGAGCCTGTGATACCCCCTGCAGCCCTCCCCGCATCGACAAAGTACTGTTAAAAAAAACAAAATCATTTTTGCTTTTTACAGTACTTTGAAGGTAGGGGAGAGATGCAGAGGGGTGTTGCAAGATCCCTAGAACTTCCAGAGAGCCATAGCGACTCCCAGGTAACATTTTATAAAACCATTCCTTCCTGATAGCAGTGCAATTGTGGTGATCCCGTTGCTGCCATTTTCTTGGCCCTTCTCCTTAAATGGCTTTCTTCCAGTTCACTGGTGGGTCATGACCCACCAGTTTGAAAACCACTGGGCTATGCAAAGTTTCAAACACCACATCAGCCCAAGGCTGCACCTCTGCATCTATGGGAATGGCAAACAACCCCATGACAATGTTTGCATGTTGACTTTGCAGGTCCATTTTTGGGATAGAACTAAGAACATAAGAACAGCCCCACTGGATCAGGCCATAGGCCCATCTAGTCCAGCTTCCTGTATCTCACAGCGGCCCACCAAATGCCCCAGGGAGCACACCAGATAACAAGAGACCTCATCCTGGTGCTCTCCCCTACATCTGGCATTCTGACTTAACCCATTCCTAAAATCAGGAGGTTGCGCATACACATCATGGCTTGTACCCCATAATGGATTTTTCCTCCAGAAACTCGTCCAATCCCCTTTTAAAGGCATCTAGGCTAGACGCCAGCACCACATCCTGTGGCAAGGAGTTCCACAGACCGACCATGCGCTGAGTAAAGAAATATTTTCTTTTGTCTGTCCTAACCCGCCCAACACTCAATTTTAGTGGATGTCCCCTGGTTCTGGTATTATGTGAGAGTGTAAAGAGCATCTCCCTATCCACTCTGTCCATCCCCTGCATAATTTTGTATGTCTCAATCATGTCCCCCCTCAAGCGTCTCTTTTCTAGGCTGAAGAGGCCCAAACTGATGTTCCCTTACTTGGGGAGACCTCTAGGACTGCTCCCCTGCAGTATGGAGTGCATATGCTGGTGGCAGGCTGCACTGGTAGGGGAATGAAATGATAGGATTGGAGCCTAAGTGAACCTTCAGTTAGATTTCACTTAGTAGCTGATTATGTCGTATCTGCTGTTCTACTGTATGTATTAGTTTTATATACTGCGTTTGTTACTCAATGGAATGCCAAGTTATGAACCCAACCGCGTCAGTTTATGTCGTGTGGGTTTTTTGTAAGATTTACAGCAAATATCTTCTGTAGTTATAAATATTTATCTAAGAAGAAGCAAACTAAATTTTTACAGGATGCAACAGCACACAACCTAAAAAAGAAAACAATACTTCTCCCTTCCGAAACTAGATGTTACTAACTTCCCGCACAGGATAATGCCATATCTTGTGGTTTCCTGTTGAACATGTCATGCAGAGTGCAGTTCCCAAAAATGCTCCACATTGTTCTTGGCTGGCTCTCTTTGCCGGTTGCTAAACTGTGAGTGCACACTGTTGCTTCATTGCATGGAATCTGGAAAGTTGCATAATACCTATCAGAACCTCTGTTTTATTTGACGAGTCAAAAATATTACTTTTATCGTCGTTTCCAGTCACGATTCATTTTGTAGAGTATGGCTAAGATTTTAATATTGCACAAGTATATCCTGAAATAATATTCCACTTTTGAAAATGTATAAACAAAAATAAGTAGGAAAAAAGAGAGAATGCAACATTTACAATCATATGCAGGAATGCAAAAGTACCCTCAAGTTTTCCACTTCTCAGTATCCGAAGCAAGAATGCAGCTTGGGTGTTAAACCTCATCCAAAAATCCTAAAGCGTGTGTCCAGTTAATCTCCAATCTGCTACACATGCCTGAAGGCAGCCAACTATCAACGCCTCCTGGTTAGTGATGAGAAGGACCAAACTGAATCTGCAGTTTCCTCCCAACCTTGGATCAGCTCCAACATACATGCAACACTCTGCTGTCATCCATTTATGGTAGATTCATATGGCCACCAACAACGTTAGACTAGAACAGCACCAATTTTTGGTGGGTTGCAAAACTGACAAGGCAGATTAGGCTATATATACCAAGGGTTAAACAACCTGTTACTTGTTGGGGAACACTGCGGTCCAATTACCATTATAGCCACAGAGGGTTGAACGACTGATAAACGGAAACATTTTTTTAGTCCTGATGCTAAAAAGTTTGGGAACCACTGGGTTAGAGTCACATTACAAATCCTTCTCTCAGCTGGGAGTCGGTCTGTTAGCACCTCCTGACGGAGCGATTGATGAGTGGAGGAGTGGGAAATGTGTCATCCAATGAACCCTCTCGTCTATTCTTCTTTCACACAGACAGACGTTCTCTCTCACAATCGCTCTGGGTCTTGTTTGGTAGAGTAAGGCTTTATGAGACACGGAGGCTAAACCGCTCTTTAGGTTAAACTACCAGTCAGGTTGGTTTGATTGAAAACAAAGAATAAAAATGAATAAAAATGGGAATAAAAATGAAACAAAGGAGGTAAATGGACAAATACACATCCAATTCTATACTCACAAACAGGTAAAGTTCCAAAGTAATCACAATTTCTAATTACTCTTCTCTGTCTGCTACAGTAATTTACAAATTCCACATCCTTATCTTCTTGACTGGAGAAAAAAAATCAGCTTCGGAATTAATCCTGCCCTGACTGACAGCACTAGCATTCCTCACCACTGAGCTGGTATCTTGCAACTTAACCCAGCTGATTAGGTCTCTCTTTATCTTGTTTTGGCAAAAGTCGCCTCCCTAAAAGAGGGACCAGGCACAGGGTCAAATGTCTGTGGGAGACAGAAGGGAGTCTCTGCCTGGATGTATGTTAGGATGAAGTTCATCCTTGGATGAATCAAGCAGACTGTGGCGCTGCATTAATTCAGGTCAGTTAGCACCATGGGCAGGCATTTTCAGTGTCATTTGGGAGGATAGGCAATTTAGGCAGTGGAGGTATGTAAAAGTGGGGATCTAAAAGTGATCAAACTGGTGTTTTGGGAGGCTTTGAAATAGAATATAAAGTTAGTTGTGTAATTGGATAATTTGCTTGTGTATACACGAGGGATCTCTACTTCGGATGTACTTATGAAGAAAACTCCATAACCCATCACAAACTTGAAATGATTAATTACTTTGATATGAGAATTCCCTTCTTTTGGGACACCAGTGGGTTGTGTTTTGTTTTGTTTTTTGCTGATAATATGTAACTCCTGGTTGGTCACCATTGAGACTGAGAGTTCTTGATTGATTGTACAAGGCCTAGTTGTCCAAGGAGTAATGGGTCTTGTTTTTGAGTAGACATGGATAGGATTATTCTGTAAGTGTTTGATGAATTAGCTTAATTAAAATTTAATAGACATTTGTACACAGTACTGGAACCTGATAGCGGGAGGCCTTAGGACAAGCCTAGGCTTCGAAACCCTACAGGACTGGCATGGAGTCTTCAGGACTCAGCATCATTCTCTAGAAATCCTGGCGATTTTAACAGGGTCTCCCTGGTTTGATGACATTACATCATGTTGGAAAACAAAATCTCCAGGAATCGCTGTGGTCAGAGCTGGTAACCCTGGAAACCCCAATTGTCTTGGGTAGTACCATTACCACTGGTACTGAGGTTTCCAGAGTCAATCTAGCCAAGTAGGTCTAGCCAAGTACCTGACCCAGCCAACCTCTGATGCCATCTCTGTTTATATATTAACTTACTAGTCCACCTGCTTTGCACTGTCTTATGGTTGGCAGAGAAGCTCAAGGGGTATACTCAAAGGCCCCCTGGCACAACATTTCTTGCAATGGTCCTTGTTTTCATCTTCCTGGTTGCCAATTTAGCTAACAAAATTGAATGAAGCCTGCCCATTCCTTCCAAAATCTACTTATTCTGTGCTTCTCTGTTCAGTAAGTGAATTTCAACAGCTTCACAATTTCTTGAACTTTAGCTAAACACACTTTAATTCCAGGAAGAACAAGGCTTTTTGCAGGCCAAGTTGTAGTTGTGATGGGCTACTTCTGCATTCTCTTCACATGTGTCCTTAGCCCAGGGGCAAGCAAGGTGTCTAGGCAATATGAAAGTTCTCTATGTGGATTAAAATGAGTTTTCTGTCTTTTGTTTCCTGTAAACCTTTCCATAAAGCAAATAAAATGTGACAGGTCCACCTAACATGGAGAAAATTAAAAAACCAGTTTGAGCAAGTAAGTTTATTTCTGTTCAAGCCAATCACAGAGAGTTCTTAGGAAATATATGTCTTATTATATGTCTTAAGTATATATACAATATACTATAAATGTATAGTAATGTACAGTATAGTATAAACATATACTATAATGTATAGTAATGTATAAACATGTATAAATTACTATATCACAATATGTTATGTTATGTAAGTTTACCAAATTACATATGATTTTGAAAGCAGGAATCAGTTAAGATTTGAAACCCTGGGAAAATATATTTTTTTATTCTAACAAATATGAGGAATACCCCTCTGAGTTGAAAGGGGAAGCTAACATTTGAAAGGATCAAAAAAAAATATTTTGATAATATGTTTTTTTTAGGACCAATGGGAAAGACACAATATCACAGGCAAGCTTTTGAGTTTTGAGTGTGATTTTGGGGGGGTTGGTCATAAAGGTATTAGGAGAATGTGGCTTTTGAATGTTTACTTATGGACCAACCATGGCTACTTCCCACTTAAAAGCATATTTTGTGTGTGTGTATGTGGGGGGTGGGGGTGTGGCTGTGTGATGTGCCAGCACAAGTATTCTCTTAGTAACATGTGGGACTTCAGTCCCCTCTAGTGGTGAAGCCCTGTTCATAAGAGCATACAATAAATAAGGAATACTTTCAGGGAAATGTGTAATGGGTTGGATTCTCCAGTTCTTGTATCCAAAGATGTGCTTGGGCATGCCCAGTGCAATCTTTGACATCTTTGTTTTCAAATAAAGTCAGAAAAGCAGTTTCTGATATGGCATAGTGATTTGTCACTCAAAAATGAAGTTATTTTTTTCACATTTTTATACCACCCTTTCTCCAAGGAGCTCAGGGTAGTTTACATAGTTGCTCCTCACCTTTTGTCCTCACAACATCCCAAGAGGTAGGTGAGGATGAGTGTCTGTCTCGCCCCTGGACCTCCCCGGAAGCTTCATGGCTGAGCGGGATTTGAACCTGCATATGCCAGGTCTACGTTCAACTCCCAAACCACTGCACCATCCTGGCTCTCTAAATGTTAAAGATTCCACTGGTCATGCTCAAGCCTTTGCGTGAGCCCAAGTACATTTTGGACGTTATTTACTCTTGAATTAGCACTGCTTAGAAGCAACCATTTGCAATCTGTTAACTGTAAATTACCAAAATTTATGGTCTTGTTACAGCTCCACTGAACATTCAGGAAGTCCTTTTCCTCTTGTTTACATTAGTACTCAGACATTTGAATCCACCCTAAGAATTGGGCATTTTCTGAGTTAATAATTGACACAGAGTAATTGCAAGAAAGATAAGGCTCCGTAAACACCTTGATAGGAATCAATACCTATCCTAATATTTTTCCTGGCCTGCAAAAAAGGACATGAGAATATGCACTATGAATAATGATGACTATCATGCTAACTTCCATTCTGTTTCCTCCCCAAAACCAGAAACAAACCCAGCCTTGCTTGTCAGATAAAGCAGCTAGATTTCTAGGTGGGACTTCAAATACAAAAGAGTTAGGGCCCAATCCTAAACTTTGCATGCTGATTCACTGCCGGCGCACACTGTCACAAACAAGGCATGTTTGTGCGCCCTAGCGCCAGAGCTGGCTGGCACTGGGCTAGTGGTGGTTGAGCACCAGAGGTCCGCCACTCAGCGGTTGCACGGACCACCAAGCAGCGGAGAGGTGGGGGGAGGCAGGGAGGAGGCGTTCTGGGAAGCGGAGAGGCGGAGGGGGGGTGGGAAGGAGTCGTGCTGGGGGGCGGGAGGGAGGCGGGACCGGCTGCCCAACATGCAGGCTCTTAATTCTACGTCAACCTTTGGGTTGCCGTATAATCGAGTAGCCCCATAGCGGGGCTACTTGCTTTACCCGGTGGAAGGGGATGAAAGTTCCCTTTTCCCAAGGAACTGCTGGCGGCTGCCTGGAGCATGCAGGATGTGGCCGCAGCCATTTTTGGTGCCACTGCAACCCCGCACACTGGGCAGCTCAGGATTGGGCTGCCCATCAGTGATTTCCTCAAAAGCAACATAAACGTATATTATGGGTAATAGAAAAGTCAGTGGGGGAAGTGGCGCAACTCTGGGGTGTGTGAAGCCCTGGACTCAATAAAGCCTGGGTGTCCAGCTAACCGAAGCATGCGCAATGTTTTTGCAGTCCTCTCTTGTGATTCTGTTTTAGTAAATTGGTGTGAAGGCATTTCATGCTAACCATCCCTTTGCACATGCTGCAACATCTAAAGTAGGTTTCACAGGGCTGGTTCAGTGGAGAAAGGTATCTGAAATGGTCTAAAATCACTTTAGCTCCTACCCCATTTAAGCTCCTGCTATACTTACTACTGTATTATTATTATATTATTATATTATATAATATATTATATATTATATTATTACAATATAATAATAATAATAATAATATTACAAGATAAAGTTAATAAATACTATAGAATCATTGTATCCTAGAATTGGAAGGGACCTTCAAGGCCATCTAGTCCAACCCCCTGCTAGAAGTAGGAAAGTACTCTCTAGACCAGCCATTTTCAACCACTGTGCTGCAGCACATTGGTGTGCTGCAAATGGTGACCAGGTGTGCCATGGGAATTTGGGAGAGGTCATTTATTAGTAGGGCCATTGGGGATGTGAGCCCCCCCTCCACTGGCAGCACTGTGTGCCTTGTCATCAAAATCCGATGGTGTGCCCTGCCCATTTTAGTACCTTGCCAATGTGATGCGAGATGAAAAAGGTTGAAAATCACTGTTCTAGACTGAGCATTTCCCGAATGTGCCTACTTGAAGACCTTCATTGTGGGAGAACTCACCACTTTCCTTGATGGTCAGTTGTCAGACTGCTCCTACCACTAAACATTTCTTCCTGATATCCAACTGAAATCTTCCCTCCAGCAGCTTAAGCCAGTTAGCTCTAGAGCATAATCTATCACAATGGCTAAGCCAGGGTGAACTTTTACTTTCCCCAGTTAGGCTGCCCAATCGCTTATGTGTTTCCTTGGACTTATGGCAGCCATTTTGGTGGTATACATTTGAGGAGAGAAAAGGAAAGAGATGGCTTGGGAAAGAGGGGATAAGATATGTTTCACCCCCTCCCTACCCCTCCCTGCCCGCCCCGATCTGCCCCAAACTCCCCCTGTTGGAATACTAGTTCCTGCAGCACACGGTGTTAATACGATTGTGGCCTTACGGGAAAAAATTTAGATGGAATCTTGCTTGTTCTTTGTACTCTTAGATTCACTTCACCCTATTTGCATGGGACAAATTCCTTTCTTAATAATCCTGAAGTACATTTGCCTTCACAACAATTGCCTTCTGTACTGGCATCTTGAAAAGAACCAATCTTAGATTTCACTCTTAAGCCTACTATTCCTTTGTATGTCTCTAGCAGATAGAAAATTACTTATTAATTACCTCCAGGTCAATAAGTAAATGTTTGCCTTTGTACTATTGTATTTCATCCAGCTAATTATTATTTCAATCCATGAGATGATGCCATCTATCCCATATACTTTTCCAATCCTTACTCTTATTGACAGTCTCTCTCAACCTTATGGCATCGGCCGATTTAACAAATACACTCCATTCCTAAGGTTAATAATGAAAATATTGAATAAGGGGAAATCCATAATATCTGGTTTTCAACTCAAAATAGTTGCATAACTCATTGTTTTCTTCTGACAGTCGTCAATCAATTTATATCAATCCATTAAAATTTATGTAAAATGTATATATGAAATTTTCATTTCTTTCTGCTCTTAACTGAAGCACTGCAACAATGTTTTATAGATAGAAAAAGAGTTCCTGTATGTTGCAGCACTAAACAAGAAATGTATTGACATAGCCCAAATGTAATGGCACCATCACACGAATCTACTGAGAGTTTATTTTCTCGTAATCTTACATTTACTGACCTATCCTTTTGGCACACAATAATGTTCCTCAATAAAGGGATATTAACTTTAAACCTCCCTCCTTCTTGCAGTGGTACTCATGCAGGCACAATTTCAGATAGCTGATGTGGGAGGAGAGGAAACACATTTTAGATTCCAAGGTGAGCTGCTGTAGTTCCTTATTTACCATTAGTCTTTTAAAAGAGGCATTAGGGACAGTTTCATATTTATTTTAAAATGCTTCATATGAATTCAATAGAGGGCATAGGAATTCCATTTAGGTTGGTTGTCTTGATCAGGGTGGCTGGATGTCATAACCTCAAAAGATGACAAGGCACCCCAAAATGTAGGAAATCCAAGAAAAATGTAGGGCATGACAAAATAAAAGCTAAAAACACTCATATATTGATTTCATGTGGTTAATTTAAACATTTATTTAAATACTTTAAATAATAAGTAACTATTACTTATTAAACTTAAAACTATATTATATATAATTTATTAATTACAAGAAGGCTATGCGCTGCCTGCAGGAAAAGGACACTAAGGGCGCAATCCTAACCCCTTATGTCAGTGCTTTCCAGCACTGACTTAAGGGCAATGCAGCTCTGAGGTAAGGGAATAATCATTCCCTTACTTTGAGGAGGCCTCTGTGAGTGATACCCAACTGCAGGATGCAGCACACGTTCCATTGGCACTGATATGCCGGCGCTGGAAAGTGCTGACGTAAGGGGTTAGGATTGCACCCTAAAACTCTTTTTCAGGACATGAGGCTAAAAAAGAGGATATGTTCTGGAAAAAGAGGACGTCTGCTCACCCTGAATACAGCCCATGCCTGGCCATGTTCTGGAGAAGCATAGTCTTTTATTTGGCACTTGGTTCATGACCACAGGTAAATCTGTATATGGTTATCTAACAAACCTGCATCCTTCAAATTTTTGTGTTTTTTTTTTTTCTTTAAGTGCAAGAAAGGTTTAAATTTGCAAAATTTGCTTTGTGAACATATCATCTTTTTGTCATCTCAAATGAGATCTTTCCAATTATGGATGCCAGGCATGCGTGAACACTGAATACTTTCTTCTCCATTTATGTTTCTGCAGACAGAGGGCTAAAATGTAAAATACCAAAAATAAATCAGAAAGGCGAACAGTACACAAGAGCACCCAAAGGAAAGGAGATCGCAGGTTTCAAAAACTGATTTGGAATAATAATTAAAACCTTTAACGCACCAGGGCACAAATCTTGGGTTCTGAATGTTTCCACATCCCCCACTATTTTACAGATACAATAGACACTTTTGGCACTCGTAACTCCCTTACAATTCAAGCCTATGCATGCTTAATGAAAAGTAAGTCCCATTCTGCTCAGTGAGGTTTACTCCCACAAAAGTGTGCCTAGGATTGCAGCCCTATTCTCATACGATTGCTGCATTAAGTGCCTCCTCCAAAACACTCCTAATCAGTCTGCCTGTTGTAGAATATACTACATGGGCAGCCCAATCTTGAGCTGCCCGGGGTGCCCAGCCTCGGTGGCACCAAGAACTGCTGCCGCAGGATTCTGCGCACCCTGGGCTACCTTGGGGGTCACCTCGGGAGAAGGGGACTTTTGTCCCATTCCCCCGAGTAAGGGAAGCAACCCCACAATGGGGCCAAAAGGTCGGCGGTAAAGTAACGGCGTTCACGTAGGGTGCCGAGCCCCACATGAATGCCTTGGATCCTGCAGAGCGGAGCTCCATGGACTCGCCTCCCTCCCTCCCCCAGCACACATCCCGCCCTCCCTGCATCACTCCTCCCCCTGCCCTCTCTCCGCCCCCACCAGCCTCCCCCCTCCCCAGAACGCGTCCTCCCCGTCCCCGCCCCCATCCCCACCCCCGCTTACCATGCCACAGCTCAGCAGTCCATGAGACCGCCGAACCGCGGAGGCTGGGCGACTGCCCCGTGCTAGGGGGGGTCGTTTGCGACAGTCCGCAGCAGCGCAGAGCTGCAGCACAGAGCCCAGGATTGGGCTCTTATTTATTCTGCAATGGTTTTTCTTCTTTGCTTAAAAACAGATAAGAAAATCAAAGGCTGTTCTTTGGATTAAAGCTATGCTAGAAAAAGTATAGTTGTATATAATACATTTATTTATCTTTCAATTTAAGTGCCACTTTTTTTTACATCAGTCACAAAATAGCACATAGAACCAAAACACAGTAAGAACCGCTAACAAGGTGAAAAGAAAACAAACAAGCAACAACAACAACAGAAGCAGTAATGCATCATCCCGTGTCATTTTAAAGAAGAGATATGCAGCAACTGTTACCCTGCACATGCCTGATCTCGTCTGAGCTCGGAAGCTAAGCAGGATCAGGCCTGGTTAGTACTTGGATGGGAGACCGCTTGGGAATACCAGGTGCTGTAGGCTTATACCATAGTCTTTCGAGATTGAAGGTTGCCAACCATGCAGCCAGATCCTATGCTGCCCCAGTGCCCAGTGGAGCAGTGGTGCTGAAATGGCTACTGCTGCATCCTATGGGTGTGGGGGCAGCCGCCAGAGATGCAGCAGCATCCCCACTGTGTCTCCTCCGAGCTGTGCCTGCTATTGAGCAGGCACAGAATTGAGGAGGCCTGTGTTGGGCTTTCTGGGCAGGGAGGGAGCAATGGATACAGCGGCAGAGGCTGCCACCATCTCCATCCCCCTCCCAGGCCTGATCCTCACCTCCCCACTCCCAGTTCTGCCTTTCCCCACCCTCCCCCAAAAGACTTGCTGCCCAGCTGTTCCTTGGCAATGTCTTCCTGGCACTGAAGCTCAGCACTGATGCTCCCTCCTCTCCGGGTGTTGCGAATATGCTTTATGGCACATTTGTGACACGCAGATCTAGTGGTACACACAAACCGCTGGCATAAAAAAATTATAGGCCCATAATCAGATTCTATATTTTTCCCTGTTCCTCCTCACCCCCCCACTCCCATTCTGGGAGTCTGGAATAACTCACACATTATTCCTCTCAAACAATAGTCCCTCCTTGGTCACCATGTAGTGTTATATGAAGAGACGCTCATCACCAGAATCATAAACAGAACATCCCTGCCCTGAAAATTTCTCCTTTTTGTTCACTCTGCATCAGACAAAGAACTGTGAATGACTAGAACCCAACGACCACATCCGATTCTGAAACTCTGGCGAAACTGATAAGATGCATCTTGGCCAGGGAGGAATAATAATAATAATAATAATAATAATAATAATAATAATAATAATAATAAAACTTTATTTTTATCCCGCCCTTCTCCTAAAAAGGGACCCAGGGCGGCTAACAACATATAAAACAAATTAAAACATAATTTCACAGATAAAAACATATTAAAAAACACATTAGCAGAACCCATAAAAACAGTAGTCAGAAGAGTCAGAATAAAAGAGCGTAAAACAGCAGTTCTTAGAGGAATCGGGCCTGTAAAAAAGCAACTAAAAGATATATAAAAGATGTTAAAAAGGCCAGAACGTCAGAAGGCTTGGTTAAACAACAAGGTCTTCAGGCCTCGCCGAAAGGACTCAAGAGAGGGAGCCATTCTCAAGTCAAGGGGAAGGGAGTTCCACAACGTTGGTGCCACTACTGAGAAGGCCCTATTTCTTGCCGCCGCCCCACGTACCTCCTTAGGCGGCGGCACTTGTCAAAAGGCCTTCTCTGATGACCTGAGAGGACGAGCCGGATTGTATGGGAGTAGGCGATCTCTAAGATAACCTGGCCCAGAGCAGTATAGGGCTTTAAAGGTCAAAACCAGCACCTTGAATTGGGCCCGGAAACGAATGGGCAGCCAATGTAGCCCCCGGAGAAGCGGGCTGACAGAGTCAAACCACCTAGCTCCAGTGACCACACGGGCCGCCGCATTCTGCACTAATTGCAGTTTCCGAACCGTCTTCAGGGGCAGCCCCATGTAAAGCGCGTTACAATAATCTAACCTCGATGTCACCGTAGCATGGATCACCGTGGCCAGGTCTGCACGATCCAAGTATGGACGCAGCTGGCGCACCAGCCAAAGCTGAGCAAAGGCCCCCCTAGCCACAGCCGCCACCTGGGAATCCAGGAGCAGTTGTGAGTCCAGGTGGACCCCCAAGCTGCGGACCTGCTCCTTCAGAGGGAGTGCAACCCCATTCAGAGCAAGCTGATAATCCAGCACCTGCATCGAGGATTTCCGAACCAGGAGAGCCTCTGTCTTATCCGGATTTAATTTCAGCTTGTTAGCCCCCATCCAGATCCTCACTGCTTCCAGACAGTGCTCCAGGCCCTCAACCGCCACCCTGGAGTCTGGAGGAAAGGAGAGATAAAGCTGGGTGTCATCAGCATATTGATGACACCCCACTCCAAACCCCCGGATGACCTCTCCCAGCGGCTTCATGTAGATATTAAATAGCATGGGGGACAGAATTGAGCCCTGCGGCACCCCGCACCTCAATGGCCAGGGTGTCGAACAGGCATCCCCCAGCACCACCATCTGGGACCGACCTTCCAAGTAGGAGCGGAACCACCGCAAAACAGTGCCTCCAACTCCCAACTCGGCCAATCGGCCCAGAAGGATACCATGGTCAATGGTATCGAAAGCCGCCAAGAGGTCCAGCAAGACCAACAGGGACACACTCCCCCTGTCCAGTCCCCGGCGTAGGTCATCCACCAAGGCGACCAAGGCAGTTTCCGTCCCAAAGCCCGGTCTGAAACCAGATTGAAAAGGATCCAGATAATCCGCTTCATCCAAGACCCTCTGGAGTTGGGCCGCCACCACCCACTCAATTACCTTGCCCAGAAACGGGATGTTGGAGACTGACCGATAGTTGTTCAACACATTGGAATCCAGGGAGGGCTTCTTCAGGAGGGGGCGAACCACCACCCGCTTCAAAGCAAGTGGCAGTGTCCCCTCCCCCAAAGAAGAGTTGACCACCCTCCCCGTCCACTCAGCCAGTCCCCCCCGGGCAGCTCTTATCAGCCAAGCTGGGCAAGGGTCAAACAGGCAGGCAGATGGCCTCACACTCCAAAGGAGTCTGTCCACATCCTCAGGCTGCACAAGCTGAAAAGAATCTCACAACACTGGACAAGCAGTTGCCAGGGGGACATCATCAGACATTGTCAATGTGGCAACCAAGTCGTAACGAATGCGATTGATTTTATCTGCAAAATGTTGCGCAAACACGTCACAGCGGCTGACCGTGCATTCCTCCTGGTCCACTGGCGGGGCCTGATGGAGGAGGCCCCGCACCACACGGAACAGCTCTGCCGGACGGCTATCAGCAGACGCAATGGTAGCAGAGAAGAATGATTTCTTCGCTGCTACCACCGCCACGGAGTAGGCTCTATAATGAGCTCTGCTCCGTGTCCGATCGGATTCATCACGAGTTTTCTGCCACCGTCGCTCTAGACGCCTGCCCTGCCGCTTCATCGTTCGCAGCTCCTCAGTGAACCAAGGAGCCGCTCCGAGTCTGCGACGTGGCAGAGGTCGCTCCGGAGCAATCTCATCCACTGCCCTGGACATTTCCCCATTCCAGAGGTCAACCAGGGCCTCAGATGAGGTGCCAGTCTCGGCAGTGGGAAAATCCCCCAGAGCCCTCAGGAAACCTTCAGGATCCATTAGCCTCCGGGGGCGGACCATAGAAAACGGTCCCCCGCCTCTGCGGAGGTAGGAAGTCGCAACCAGCCTAAACCTTACCAGGAAGTGATCTGTCCATGACAACGGAGTGATCTTGATCTCCTCTACATCCAGATCACTGCCCCCGTGCCCAGCTGTAAACACCAGGTCTAGCACGTGTCCTGCAGTATGTGTCGGGGCCAAGATCTTCTGGGACAGGCCCATGGTTGTCATGGCAGCCATGAAATCCTGAGCTGCACCTACCGCAGGGGCCTCGGCATGAACATTGAAGTCCCCCAGCACTAACAGGCGGGGGGCCTTCAATGCCACCCCCGAGATCACCCCAGTCAGCTCAGGCAGGGAGACTGTTGGGCAGCAGGGCGGGCGGTACACCAACAGAATCCCAATCCTGTCCGGTCCTCTCAACACAACATGCAGGCACTCGAACCCAGCAGACTGCTGGACAGGGCACCTGGTGAGGGAGATGGACTCACGATAGACCATTGCAACTCCCCCTCCCCGTCCCTGCAATCTTGGCTGCTGCAACACCTGGAAGCCTGGCGGACAAAGTTCAGAGAGACTAACGCCTCCCTCCATGTCCAGCCAGGTCTCCGTAATGCATACCAGGTCGGCTTTCTCATCCAGAATCAAATCCTGGATGATACAGGTCTTATTATTCACCGACCTGGCATTCAAAAGTAGCAGCTTCAGATCCAGGGACTCACCGCCAAGACCACCAGGCATCCGAGAATTGGGGGAGGGACCAGAAGGGGAGATGATCTGCCTGTGATTAACTCTCCTTCTCCTGTAATGGCCTGTCCGACCCCCACCGCTATATCTCCCCTGGCCTGTCACTCTCTTGATAGTGGCACCCTTCCCTTCCCCTGAGCTCCCTCCTAAGAGCACACACATATGGCGAGGCCCGCCTTCCGAAACTGGCCTGCAGGCGGATCCTCTGCTGTAAAAACAATTGTTTTGAATGAAAGGCAAACCATTTGTGGGTGATGCAAATTTCCTGTGATAGGGAGTTCCACAGCCTAAGTGCAGCCACTGAAATGGCCCTGTCCTGAGTCTTCACCAGCTGAACTTCAGACAGCATTGGCACACAGTGTAGAACCTTTTCTAACTGATCTCAATAGGCAGGCAGTTTCAAGTGTGAACTGGCAGTCCTTTAGATATCCTAAAACCAAACCATTTTGGGGCTTCACTTGAACTGCGACAACGACAACAAAAAACACAAGTGCAGCCAGTGGAGATGGAACAGAATTAGCAGTTCAAAATAAACATCACCTGCTTCTGTGTGCGAACAAAAATGGCAGGCTCCATACTAGGACTTTTTTAGTGATTATGTACAGTAGGGCCAATGAGAGGGGAGTAAAAGGGGAGTAAATTTGTACCTGGCGTCAGGGTCAAAAAGGGGGCCCAGGAACCAAAGGAGGGGCCCAGAAATTTCCTGGGATCTTATATTTTTCTATCTCACCTGGACTCGCTGCTTGCATGGGGTGCTGGGTGTGCGGCTGCTGCTGCTACTGAATGCCAGGTGTGCTGGGCCAAGGAATGCATACATGACACTCCTTAACACAGTGTCACATCTGGAAGGAATGTGGCCTCCTACACTAACTCTTTGGCGTGTAGATCTGCTTGCAGTTAAGGAGTGTATAGGAGTTCAAGGACACAGCTGCTGCAGAAGTACGTTTTGGTATAAGCAGGACCCTTTCCATTCTAGTGTGAGCCTAAATAGGATGATGCTAATTTTCTGCAATGATTTTCTGTATTTAAATAATTTTAGAGAGACCTAGGAGTGGGTTTGGTTTTCTGTATTACTGTTTCTAGCTGCCGACGCTGCACAGGCAGGTAGATCTGGGCTCTGCATTGGGAAGCCCAGTAGACCTGGACTCCAAAGACTTTTCTGGCAGTCATCCCCCCCTTCCCCTGCACTGTTTTGTCCCCTCCCCACCCCTGTTCTGCCCACACTTGTCACCACCCTTCCCCAGTCTGTTTCATCCCCTCCTTCTCTTCTTTGGGAAGGAGCCCAAAAGAAACCTTGAACCCCCAATAAAATTCTTCTCCTCAGCACTGTTCTGACCTTTGAGGGACATCGTTTTATGCAGATGAATTTTTTAACCCATGTCAAAAATGCAACTGCAATAAATGCAACAACAAAAACGCAATAAAAATATTTTGTATTTTAAGATCAACACCACAACATACATAAAACATCTTGCTTATGAATTCACTTGAGAAGTCAATGTTGTTAGAAATTGTCAGTGGAACAAGAAGAAGGAGCAGGCAAAGAATGCACTGGCTTGATACCATCAAAACATACAAAGAGGAATGTCCTCCAACAATTGAAAGAAGCTGTGCTTGACAGGGTAGCATGGAGAGCTCTCACCCTGTGCCCCCTGTGCCAATTCCATTACCGTAGTGTTTCGGTACTAGCATTGGAAGAGCTTGTTTTCTTCCTTAAACAAAGCAAAATTGTTGCTGAAATGAAGAGTGACTGAACAAGCATTCACACTAGATGGAGCCTAGTGTGGTAACTAGATGGTAACTAATCATTACCAGGACATGCTTCCTCCTAATGTTGAGTAACAGCCCGATCCTAAAGCTGGTGGCTTTGTCAGGTGCAGTGGTGTCAAACAGCTACCACTGCATTCACCAAGGCCGCCGGAGTTCTCCTGGGGGAAAGGGGACTTTCATCTCCTTCCCCCAGGGAAATCCCCAAGCCTCACAATGGGGCTTCTCAAGTCTGCACCGGCTATTTTGCTGGCGCAGACTTGATGGATACTGTGTCAGGCCTTCTGGCCCGACATGGAGTTCAGGGTCTTGCAGAGCAGTGAACTACCAGTCCCACCCCCTCCTGTCCCAGTTCCTCCCCCCCCCACTCCGCCCTACCCTATTGTGTGCACGGCCCGCTTTCCCCCACCCTTATACTACTTACTGCTGGCTGGCACTGCTGGAGCACTGTCTGGCCTTCCATCGACTCTGAGGCTCAGCACTGACTGGCATTGGCCCAGCAGCCCCTCCTCTCCAGATGCCACAGACGTGCCTTATAGCACATTTGCTACACCCAGCTTCAGTGCTGGAGCTCAGCACTGGCACTGCTTTTGTTCAGGATTGGATCCTTGTGCTCCCTCAGAGGTGTAATGCACTACCCAGGGTCCCAGGGCAATTATGTTACAATGCCACTTGACACCATGTCACGTGACGTCACTTCCAGGTTCTCCCTGGAGGAAGAGGCACTCACTGGTGCTTCTTCTTGCCCCCTGTTCCTTCTTCTGTGAAGGCTCCCCTTGAAGGAGGGCCTCCACAGGAGAAGAAACAGGGGGCATGAAGCTGCCAGCTCCTCCTCCTCTGGGTAGAACCCAGAAGTGATTGCCTTGTACCACTTGCAGTGCAAGGCAGTCACTTCCAGGATCTCCCCAGAGGGGTGCTTGCTGCAGTGGCTTTGCACCTCCATTCCTTCTGCATTGGAAAAGGATAGTGTGAAGCCACCTACCCTGGTGTAGCAGCCAGGGCAGGTGCCCTTCAGTCTCCACCCTAGTTATGCAGGTAGTGTGCAGGCTTGTTGGTGTTTAGTTCAGCAAGGATTTCGCTTTGTTTAAGAAAGGAACACAAAAACTAAGGTAATGGAATGGGCGTGGGGGGGCTACTTCAGTCTTTGAATAGTGTCCTGGTTTCCATATCCATGGTGTGTGTGAATGTGTGTGTGTAAGTAGCCTTGCATAGCGCATAAAATAGTCTGGCACCAGCCCTGGGTGTGCCTCCTGGATGCTGGATAAATGGCAGAGCTGCTCTTCCCAGGAATCTGACTTGGGGATTGGGCACCCCCACAAGCCTTTGAAATGTTCCTTTCTAATATTAAATTTGATGATGTGGTGGGCAATGACTTCATGGCAAATTTTCTTTAGCCCAAATTCAGGGGGTCTGGGAAGGTGCCTTAGACATCCAACTGCATCTTCCATTGGGGCATCAGGTGGTGGAGATGGTGGGCTTTCTGACAGGCTGGAGATCTCATTGCCTGCCAAAGTCAAAGTGATCAAAGAGCAGAGAGAGTCCAAGGATGTTTTTGAAAAACGAGATTGGCACCTGATGGACACAAAGATATACCAGGCGCTAGATCTCCAACTCCCTGAGGATCAGAAATGAAGCAGAGCTGAGCATTGCAGAGAGGCTTCTTCCAGGTGCATATGCACTCCCAAAGAACCCACAATCTATGCCATGAAATGGGGCTCATCCAGATATAAGAAGGGATGTCAGGGCTGATGTAGTCACAGAAGGGACCAAAACATGGCAGACATTATGCTTCTATGGGCACAATCCTAACTAGGTCTACTCAGAAGTAAGTCCTATTTTGTTCAATGGGGCTTACTCTCAGAAAAGTGTGGTTAGAATTGCAACCTATGATGTCATATCCCCCACACCTACAAGGAAAACTTTTGGTCTAAGGTTGATAGACCAACCTTAGTTAGTGCAGTGGTTCCCAAACTGTGAGCCATGGCTCCTCAGACAGCCATGGAAACCAGCCTGGGGGGCCTCAGAATCTTTGTAAAAAGTCTGCCACTCTATACAATGTATAGGATAGTAGTCCTAATAGGAAGGTGTGGCCAATGGCCCTACTGGTTAAGGGAGCTGCCAGTCGAAAAAGTTTGGGAGCCATTGGGATAGTTGCAAGAGGGGACATACTGCCCTTGCAGCCTTCCTCTTCTTCCTGCAGTATATCTTGCAGAACATGTTGTTGTAGTTTATGATGGAGTAGATCAATAATGCTGCAAAGATGAGACAAAAGCCCATACAAAATGATGTGAGAACATGAAGAAACCAGAGGACTCTCCACTCTCTCCACAGTGAGATCTCTGGCTAAGAGAGAGGCTGCTCACCAGTTCATATCTCTTTCTTTGCTGAGTGCCTGGCTGTGCGGACACCAGCCTATTACACAAAAGGGAAAAGAATAAGATAGTGAGAATTTGTAGGGAGGCAGGATAACTTGTTACTTTGTTTTATTTTTTTTCAGTTACAGTCACACACATTCCACTGCTGCTTGATTCTTAGAGGATTCCCCAGATTTGGTGGCCACTTTTCATTTGGGGGAGGTTTTCTCAAGGAGGCTTCCTTCCATATAGCCTCTCTAACTTTGGGTGGTGGTACACTGAGCTACCTTTTCACTCCCAGTTAAAAGAGTGAAGGAGGGGAATAGGTGTTGGCCAGGTCTAGGGTGTGAACAGTTCTAGGGTCTGAACCTGAGGAGTTCTGGCAACCTTCCTTCATGGTCCTCAGGGCCGAAAAGCTAGTTCTTACATTCAGAAGAGAACACTAGTGAACAGTTTTGGTTCCTCCTCCTTGGGTAAAGACAGACCCTTCAGAGAGACATCTAAGTCAGACCAGACGCATCTTTCCTCCCACACTGAGGTTTTTCCCTTACCCAAGAGTGGTAAACCAACCTGAAACCCAAGATGGTGAAGAGAAACATGAGCAAGAGCTGCTCCAGCCCTGTAACAAAGTCACGGTAGGGCATGTCGCTTAAGAGCACAAACATGATGCTGCCTTGTGACCAAGACCAATAGCTGCTCTAGCAATTTCTGGATCAGACCTAGACTTTCCTTGGAAAAATACTCTGACCTCACAAAGAGCCAAGCCCTGACTGGCTCAGGGGACCTTTGTGGTGAAAGCACAGCAGACTTCACAATTAGGCAGGGGCATCACACCATCTGGCAGGTCCAAGAGAACATGTTGGGCAGTTGAAAAAGGTACTGTATAGAAATAAATTCTTCTATAACTAGTCCATAGAATCAATAATCTGTGGTAACCCTGCTTTTGTTGATGTGCAATTTACAAAAATGGGCCTTAGAGCAGCTTAGATTGGTGGTGGTGGTGGGGGGGGGAGGCTTCATTTGTATTATTTTACAACTTGCATTTTAGAAGAAGTTACAAGTTGTATTTGTATTAGTTGTACAGTATGTGAATTTGCATGCATGAGAACTCAGGAACAAACAGTTTGACAGGTACACACTCCATTGAGATTTAACTTGTAAAAAAATATGTGAGAGGGCTTGAAACCAGAAGAATGGCAACTGTAGCAACCTGCACAAACAAAATGGTAATATGCTCGCCTGGAGGCGGCTCAGATTCCTTCTCCAGCAGAAGTGAGACTGGTGGAAACTCAGGAGAGGGCCATCTTGAGATTGTTACTGCCCCCTGCTGGTGCATCTCCATCTGCGACAATGCTCAGCTTTGCACCCACACCAGCCGCCTTTCTGAGAACATTTGTAAAAAGCATCTCTTTGGGCCAAGTCCTTGCCTGAGCAGGGCAAGACTGGTAGCCTTGCACAAATGTTAGGCAAATGCCATAAGAGTGCTCTGGGTCAGGCTTGCCTGAAAATAGTCCAGACAGACAGGGAGTCCAAACTCTATTACAAAAAAATGCTCTACTGCTCGCTCTCTCTCTCTCTCTCTCTCTCTCTCTCTCTCTCTCTCTGTGTGTGTGTGTTAATGCATTACATTGGGCCCTGGTATCTGCAGGAATCTATTCCAGAACCTGTGGATACTGATTTCTGCAGATAATCAAATCCACAGGGGGAGAACCTCCTGGCAAACTGGAAGAGCCTCATAGAAGCATCTGGGAGGCCTTCTGAGTCATGGGGAGTTTGCATGTGCCTTAACAATGCCTCAGAAGACCTCCTGGATTTGACTGGAAGGCACCTCTGGTAGCATCTGAGAGATCCCGCCATGCCCTTCAGTCATGCTGGCTTTAGCTAAACTGCTAAAAACCCTAGCGGGGGTCTTTCCTTGTGTTTCTTTCCTGATGCAGCAAAATCCAAAACACAACAGGTTTGAAGTTTATCCTGCAGAAGAGAGACAAATAAAGCTGCACAATGGGCAAGCAAGTGGGCAAGTCTCTGCCCCTTTGGGGTAGGGCTTCAGTATTTATACAGGTTTATATGCAATCATGTTTCTGCCCCCTACAGGGCTGAGCTCATTACTGGTGGTGGTCAGTTACTTTCCTACCACCTTGACACCCTTCCCTTTTTGGCTGGATTTTATGCCAGATCAGTTAAATGCCAGATCAGTCAACAATAAAACCTGTCTCATCCAGGATTTAATCCTGGGTGAAGGTGCTGATCTGGCTTGTATTACGGAGACCTGGTTGGATGAAGTGGGAGGAGTGAATCTTTCCCAGCTTTGTCCTCCAGGTTTCTGGGTAGCGCAGCAGCCACGACTGCAGGGACGGGGAGGGGGGGGTCGCGATAGTCTATCGGGGTTTCATCTCCCTTGCCAGAAGCCCTGTCCAGCAATTCACTGGGTTTGAGTGTCTATATGTCTCATTGGAAGGGCGGGAGTATTGGGATTCTGTTGGTGTACCGTCCGCCTTGCTGCCCAACAGTCGCGCTGCCTGAGCTGACTGGGTTGATCTCAGACGTTGCATTGAAGGGCCCCCTGCCTATTGGTGTTGGGGCACTTCAGTGTGCAAACCGAGGCCCCAGAGGTAGGCACAGCTCAGAATTTCATGGCCGCCATGGCAACCATGGGCCTGTCACGAAAGATCTCTACCCCACCCCATGAGGCTGGGCACATACTAGACCTGGTGTTTTTGTCTGGGCAAAGGGATAGTGATCTGGATCTGGAGGAGATCAACATCACGCCTTTGTCATGGACAGATCACTTCCTGTTAAGGTTTAGACTTGTTGCGGCCTCCTGTCTCCGCAGAGGTGGCGGACCGTATTGTATTGTTCACCCCCCTAGACAGATGGATCCGAATGGTTTCCTGAGAGTTCTGGGGCATTTTCCTGCTGCTAAGGTCAGTGACTCATCTGAGGCTCTGGTTGATCTCTGGAACTGTGGAATCTCTGGATCTCTGTGGAATCCAGGGTTGTGGATGAGATTGCTCCTGAGCGGCGCCTCCCAGCCACCAGAGTCAAAGTGGCTCCTTGGTTTACCGAGCAGCTACGAATGATGAAGTGGCAGGGTAGGCGTCTTGAGCAACGGTGGAGGAAGACTCATGACAGATCTGACCAGACACAGGCTAGGGCCCACTACAGGGCCTACTCTGTGGCGATAGTGGCAGCGAAGCACTCCTTCTTCTTTGCCACTACTTTGCCACTGGTCCGCACATAGCCGGCCAGCGGAACTGTTCCGTGTGGTTCGGGTTCTCTTCCATCAGACCCCATCAGTGGATCAGGAGGACCACACGGAAGTCCGCTGTAACACCTTTGCCAGGCACTTTGCGGATAAAATTGCTCGGATTCGCCACAAATTGGACTCCATGTTGACAATGTCTAGTGATGTCCCTGTGGCACCTGTCAATCCCGTTTTGTGGGATTCTTTTCGGCTTGTAGAACCTGAGGATGTGGACAGGATCCTTTGGAGTGTGAGGCCATCCGCCTGCCCACTGGATCCATGCCCAGCATGGCTGGTTAGATCTGCCTGGGAGGTATTGACCAAGTGGACAGAGAGGGTAGTAAATTCATCTTTGAGGGATGGGGTGATGCTTCTGGCATTAAAGCAAGCAGTGATTCGCCCCCTCCTGAAAAAGCTCTCTCTGGACCCCTCTATGTTGGATAATTATTGGCCAATTTCAAACCTCCCATTTCTGGGCAAAGTGATTGAGTGGGTGGTGGTGTCTCAGCTCCAGAGGATCCTGGATGAAGCGGATTATCTGGATCCCTTTCAATCTGGCTTCAGGCCTGGCTTCGGGACGGAGACGGCCTTGGTCGCCTTGGTGGATGACCTACACCGAGGGCTGGATGGAGGGAGTGCATCCTTGCTAGTCCTTTTGGACCTCTCAGTGGCTTTCAACACCATTGACCATGGTGTCCTTCTGGGACAGTTGGCTGAGGTGGGGATCGGGGGCACTGTTTGGCTGAGGTGGGGATCGGGGGCAGTGGTTCCAGTCCTTCTTGGCCGACAGGTCCCAGATGGTGTTATTGGGGGACTCCTGTTTGGCACCCTAGCCCTTGAGGTGTGGGGTGCCACAAGGTTCTATATTGTCCCCCATGTTGTTTAACGTCTACATGAAACCATTGGAAGAGGTCATCCAGGGATTTGGAGTTGGGTGCCATCAGTATGCTGATGACACTCAGCTCTATCTCTCCTTTCCACCTGACTCCAGGGTGGCTGTCTCTGTCCTGGAGCGTTGCCTGGAGGCAGTTGGGATCTGGATGAGGGCGAACAAGCTGAGATTAAATCCAGACAAGAGAGAGGTCCTCCTGGTGCAGAAATCCACAGTGCGGGTGCTGGACTATCACCCTGCTCTGAATGGGGTTGCACTCCCCCTGAAAGAGCAGGTTCGCAGCTTGGGGGTTCTCCTGGACTCCCAGCTCCTTCTGGATGTCCAGGTGTCGACTGTGGCCAGGGATGCCTTTGCCCAGCTTCAGCTGGTGTGCCAGCTGTGGCTGTACCTGTCTCAGGTGGATCTGGCCACGGTGGTCCATGCCATAGTGACATCAAGATTAGATTATTGTAACGCGCTCTACATGAGGCTGCCTCTGAAGACGGTCCAGAAGCTACAACTAGTGCAGAATGCAGCGGCTCGGGTAGTTGCTGGGGGTCGGCGGTTTGACTCTGTCACGCCGCTACTCTGGTAGCTGCACTGGCTGCCCATTCGTTTCCAGGCTGAATTCAAGGTGCTGGTTATGACCTTTAAAGCCCTAAATGGCTTGGGACCAGCATATTTGAGAGACCACCTTCTTTCGTATAATCCGGTCGGTTCTCTAGGGTCATCAGAAGGGGCCCTGTTGGTTGTGCCGTCATTGAGAGTGGTGAAGGGAATGGCGGCCAGAAACAGGGCCTTTTTGGTTGTGGCACCTGCACTATGGAATTCCCTCCCCTTTGAATTGAGAGCAGCTTCCTCATTATTAACGTTCCGAGGGGCCTGAAGACTTTTTTATTCAGGAAAGCCTTTGAAGCACTATAAGGGCTGTTTTTATAAATTTATAAATTATGTCTTTTACTGTGTGCTTTTAATCTGCTGCTATGTATTTTAACTTGCTTTAATTGTTTTTAAGTGTTTTGTATTTTTAATGTTTATTTCTTTCCTTGTTTCCTTGTATTTTAACTTGATTGTTAGCCGCCTTGGGTGCCTTTCGGGAAGAAAGGCAGAATACAAATCTAATAAATAAGTAAATTTTATGAATTCTTTAGGCCTTTTACCTATCTGGTCATAACTGGCTTTTTTTGTCTACTGTGGGAACTGCTGACTTTTGCTTGAAGTTGTTGAATTTGCTACGTACATCTTGGTTCTAATGCTAGTTCCAACCTGCTTGTGTCTTGTGTTTCAGCCATGTTTTTTTCTTACAAGGGAGTCAGATCTGCATTGAGTCAAATCAAATCTACTGATCCTAAGCCCATGGATAAGGAGGGCCCACTGTATTGCAGCACCAGAATCAACCCAATCCTAAGGCACGTTAACACTGTCACAGCTCATGTTTTCGTGGCATAAGGCACAACGCACCATCAACAGCAGCTGGGCCACTGTTGCGAGTGGTGACAGCCTGCCATTGAATCTGTCACATCCCCAGGTGCCGGTAGGTCAGCATAGGGAGCAGGAGGGAAGCGGGGTGGGGGTGGTATAGGGTGGGAAGGGGAAGAATGGGGAAGGGATGGTGTGGAAGGAAGAAGAAGAAGGGCTGGAAGGGAATGGCATTCGCAGAGATGGCCCAACCAATAACCTTCTAGGACTTGAAATGACTACCTGGATCATCTCAGACTTGTGCAGCTGAAATATCTGGCATAGGTCTGAGTAGACCTATTCAAGCCTTACCTCTGGGTAAGGGAACAAATTTTTCCTTGCCCAAAGGAGAACTTCGGGACCCTTGCAGTATGCAGCACACTCTCCAGCAGCTCGGCTGCATTGGGGGGGGGGAAGGTAGGATTGGGCCCTTACAATTTTAATTTAAAGGACGGAAACAACTTTTTTCAGGGGACTACATTTTCCCATCATGAAGTCTCCTATGTGCTTTTAGTTGACTGTGGAGACCAGTTCTAATTTCTGGAACAGATCAATAGTAAGGTGTCAGATACTTCTGAACATTTTTTTTTAATTTAAGGGTTGTTCAAGATGCATTCTTTTAACGGGAAGGGCAGGAAATGTGGATCGTGATTACTTATAGCTTCAAGCCTCAGCAAAATGTGTTGTCAAAGAACATGAAGATAAATTATGCTTATCAACTTAACAGTGACTTGTTACTTCCTCCAATTTCTTCATTGTCACAGAAACATGCCACTGTCACTTGCTGAGCTTGCTTTATTTCTTCAAACTTTGTTTTCTCCTTGACCAAGCGGCTTTTAACAATGTCATTCAGTGTCAAAGTCTTGGATTTCCAGGCCTCAAGAGTTTGCTCTCTTCTCAGGTTGAAGCAAGGATGAAGGAAGGCTGACAATGAGACTATGCCGAATCAAAAAGCTCAAGTACAGCTAAAAACAACTTGCTACAATTTTGTATGTACTGTTGACTAAGGACCCAGTCCTGTCCTACTTTTCAGTGTGGATGCAGCTGCAATGTAGCCTCAATGCAAGGGAACAAACATTTCCTTACCTTGAGGAGGCTCCCATGACTGCCCCCCCCCCCCAAGACACAGGATCCAGCCCAAGCCCTGTTGGCACAGGTACATCTGAGCTGGAAAACACGATAGGAGTGGACCCTAAATCAAATGTCTTAGAGTTACAGAGTCAAGGTTTGCACGTTTATGTTGTTGTTGTTATTGCATCAATGTTCAAGGCACTTTATGTAATGGAAGATCAGAAAATCATCAGGTGGCTGATGTGGTGTTGATAGTGATTGCATGTTTTGACAGCTGGTTGACAGCTCTGGGAAGGGCAGGGCTGGACCCACAGCTGTAATCAGTCAAGGCCAATGGAGACTCTGATGGACACCTGAGCTTCATTTGACTTTGATGGGACTTTGAATGGACATGGACTGAAGGGATGCCTCACCTGAGCCTAATTTGGACTTAACAAGGGGCTAACAAGGTAACTCACAGCTGAGCTGTATTTGGATAATGGGACATACAAGGATAAAAGGCAGCTTCAGAAAGAGCAAAGCCAAGAGCTGCTTGAACCAGACCTACGGGACTCCCCAGACCTACGGGATGGACACACCGGGAGAAGGGGACTGCCAGGACCCTGCTGGACAGGAAGATGCTCTGCTGCAGTGGACTGCTACGGGAAGGATTGTACTGCAGAAGACTGGACTGGACTTGCACTCGAGGCTTTGAACCTTTACCCACTGAGTTAAGTGGAGTTTTGGGGAGGGGAAAGCCTCTGGACAAGAGGAATTGCAGGGAGTGTCTGTGTTTGTAACAATAAATTCTGGTTAATTGCTCTAGATAAGGAGTTCTGTGTTCATTCCTTTGCACACCACAGCTGTTGTTTCTAGAGATCAGGATCTGTTAATTAGCCAAAAAAGTGGGCATTGGAAGAGAGAACATTTTTTGGATGGGACACTTTACAAGTAACAAGAAAAACTCTTGCCCTTACCTATTTGCTGCAGGTAACTGCTCCAGGACAAAAAGAAGCTGTGGGATTATTTTCAGCAGAAAAACCACGTGCGAAGAGTTAACCTCCTCCTGTTTGCATGCTGTGGTCCCTGTCCAGATTGGGCCTCCTGTAGGATTTTATATTATCTGGTTGGAAATGTACAGCCTTCTGGATTTGCTCTCCTTTGTGAGCTGTCCAGTGAATCCTGCTTGTCCCTTTTTTTGTAACACTGTTGGTTTGAATTTATCCTCAAAGTTACAAAATACACATTAAAACCAATGTGTGTTTGTGTGCGCATCTGGTTTGCCCCTTAGTGTCAGTTTAGGGCAGCGGTTTTCAGACTGGGGCGATGCAACTGAGAGCCCTGGGTAGTTCTCCCTTAAGGGGAGGGTCGGGGGGAAGGCAGAGACGTGATGCTCAGCATCGCGCCTCTGATCTGGGTGCAAGGGCGCACTGCCACTCACCCCTGCCTGCAGCAGCTTCCTGGGGGTTGGGGGAGCCTGTTGCCAGCCTCAGCAGGGCTCCCCACGTCGCGACCTGGTTTTGCGATCTGTGCTTCCCCCCCCCAACCCCACTGCCTGCAGCAAAGACTTAATGACTCTCAAACTGTCCCAGAGAGTTTGAGAACCACTGGTTTAGGGGATGAGGACATCAAGGGGCACTAGCGTACCAAGGTCACTAGGCCTCCAGGGCTCATAAGTTTTTGGTAACCCCCCAACCCAAAAAAAAATTATTTTCAGTAATAGGCATAATATGAAATAAATAATAATAATAATGACCAAAGAAGATGCTCAGACAGTGAACATATTTATTTATTTATTTATTTATATCCTGCTTTGTGTCCCAGCAGGCATTCAATGCGGCTTACAACAGTCAATATAACCATTATAAGAATATAAACATTAAAATTCCTTTAAAAAGTATGCAACCTAAAAATATTGTTAAAAGCCAGCAGCAAAATAAAAAATACTGCAGCCCATAAAACCTTAAATAACCTTAAATATTAGCATAAAACCTTAAATATCCATATTAAAAGCCTGAAACTCAGAAGGCAAGTGCAACAAGAAATGTCTTTAGGCCCTACCAGAAAGCCTCCAAAGAGGGAGAAGTTCTTAAAATGGTCACTGGAGCTAGGCGGTTTGACTCTGTCAGCCCGCTTCTCCGGGGGCTACATTGGCTGCCCATTCGTTTCCGGGCCCAATTCAAGCTGCTGGTTTTGACCTTTAAAGCCCTATACTGCTCTGGGCCAGGTTATCTTAGAGATCGCCTACTCCTGTACAATCCGGCTCGTCCTCTCAGGTCATCAGAGAAGGCCTTTTTACAAGTGCCGCCGCCTAAGGAGGTACGTGGGCCGGAGGCAAGAAATAGGGCCTTCTCAGTAGTGGCACCAACGTTGTGGAACTCCCTTCCCCCTGACTTGAGAATGGCTCCCTCTCTTGAGTCCTTTCGGCGAGGCCTGAAGACCTTGTTGTTTAACCAAGCCTTCTGACGTTCTGGCCTTTTTAACATCTTTTATATATCTTTTAGTTGCTTTTTTACAGGCCCGATTCCTCTAAGAACTGCTGTTTTATGCTCTTTTATTCTGATTCTTCTGACTACTGTTTTTATGGGTTCTGCTAATGTGTTTTTTAATATGTTTTTATCTGTGAAATTATGTTTTAATTTGTTTTATATGTTGTTAGCCGCCCTGGGTCCCTTTTTGGGAGAAGGGTGGGATAAAAATAAAGTTTTATTATTATTATTATTAAACTGCAAGGGAGAGATTTCCACAGAGTAGGTGCCACCACAGAGAAGGCCCTACTCCTTGATGCCACCCCTCCTACCTCCACAGGCGGCAGTACCCCTAAAGGCTCCTCATCTATATAAACTTGTACATTTGTATATGTATATTTGTGTGTAACTTTGTATATTTAATCATACCAATAAACAATGGAAAAATAAGTTTAAAAGAAATAAGTTTTCTTCTTGAAAAAGAAGCTTAAATATCTTAGGGTGGCCTGTCAGACACTCCCCCCCCCCGTAGCCTGGCACCCAGAGTCAGGGACCCCCCCCCCCCCGGACCATCTTATTTGTACACCACTGCTAAAGGGTTCTTCATAGAAAAAGTGAGATTGGATGATACAGTTGAAGGGGAAGAGAGAGAGGATGCCTCATGCAGAAGTGCCAGGAAGGGGTTTTACGCATCAGCGTAGTAGCCCTATTTGTTTACAGCCTGCATTTATCTGCTACCTTTTTATTTTAAAAGACTCAAGGCAGTGCACAAAAATGATCTCGAAGTCCGTGGAAAGGACATCCATTTATAGCAAGAAGGTATCATCTTCACTCATTCTTGAAACTGTCATCAGAACTCTGGTACTATTTTGAGACAGTGGCATACTGGAGCTGATTGAATTACACTGAAGGGGACGGGGTGGGAGGCTTAGTGCAATTCAGTGCTGCAGTTGCAGCAGGCAGGCTTATAAGCACCAGTGAGGCTGCTACAGAGCCGTCTATGCTGAGGACCATGCAAAACTGGCAATGGGCACGGGGGTGAAAGATGTCTTTCAGCCCAATCCCAACTCCCCCTGCAGTGATTGTGGCATCAATGTTGTGCCCACTATGTATCCACTGGGGCGTTTCAGCCTCTAGATGCCTTCTCAGTAAGGGAACATTGGTTCCCTTACCCTGGTGTAAGCCGCTGTCAACCCAGTGGGTCAACTGGAACCTGTGCCAGCAATATCACTGGCTCAAATCTGGGAAGGTGAATCAAGGCTGGGAAGAGGTTTTGGATTTGGTGGATGCTGCCGCTACTGCTGAACGCACCCCTTCTGGTCCCAGTCCACCTCCTGCCCCACTCCGTCACCTCCCTGTTCTATGAGTACTTACTGGGACCGGAGTCCACTGATGTGCCATTTGCGGCAGTAGCCAGCCTGCACACTCCAGCATGTTGCTTTTTGCAACCATCAGATAGCACCATACAGTCTGTTGCTCATTCCAGTGGCGTGTGATGCCAATAGGATTGGGCTGTAGGTTTTGTTCCGTTTGATCAGCCCAATGACCAGCTCAATATTTCTGAAGTCTAAAATGTCATTGTAAATAGCCCTCGTTGATGGAGAGTGCATGATGTCCTTGTGAATCAATGGCTGTCACACAGTAGGAGTTGCCTCCAACCCACTCCCCTTGCTAAGCTGTCAGCGACATTAATTTCATCTGGAGTGCTTGAGAGGAACTTCCTCCTTAGAACATAAGAACAGCCCCACTAGATCAGGCCATAGGCCCATCTAGTCCAGCTTCCTGTATCTCACAGCCCACCAAATGCCCCAGGGAGCACACCAGATAACAAGAGACCTCATCCTGGTGCCCTCCCTTGCATCTGGCATTCTGACATAACCCATTTCTAAAATCAGGAGGTTGCGCATACACATCATGGCTTGTACCCCGTAATGGATTTTTCCTCCAGAAACTTGTCCAATCCCCTTTTAAAGGCGTCTAGGCTAGAAGCCAGCACCACATCCTGTGGCAAGGAGTTCCACAGACCGACCACACGCTGAGTAAAGAAATATTTTCTTCTGTCTGTCCTAACCCGCCCAACACTCAATTTTAGTGGATGTCCCCTGGTTCTGGTATTATGTGAGAGTGTAAAGAGCATCTCCCTATCCACTCTGTCCATTCCCTGCATAATTTTGTATGTCTCAATCATGTCCCCCCTCAAGTGTCTCTTTTCTAGGCTGAAGAGGCCCAAACGCCGTAGCCTTTCCTCATAAGGAAGGTGCCCCAGCCCCGTAATCATCTTAGTCGCTCTCTTTTGCAGCTTTTCCATTTCCACTATGTCTTTTTTGAGATGCGGTGACCAGAACTGGACACAATACTCCAGGTGTGGCCTTACCATAGATTTGTACAACGGCATTATAATACTAGCCGTTTTGTTCTCAATACCCTTCCTAATGATCCCAAGCATAGAATTGGCCTTCTTCACTGCCGCCGCACATTGGGTCGACACTTTCATCGACCTGTCCACCACCACCCCAAGATCTCTCTCCTGATCTGTCACAGACAGCTCAGAACCCATCAGCCTATATCTAAAGTTTTGATTTTTTGCCCCAATGTGCATGACTTTACACTTACTGACATTGAAGCGCATCTGCCATTTTGCTGCCCATTCTGCCAGTCTGGAGAGATCCTTCTGGAGCTCCTCACAATCACTTCTGGTCTTCACCACTCGGAAAAGGGCTAACAAGGTAACTCACAGCTGAGCTGTATTTGGATAATGGGACATACAAGGATAAAAGGCAGCTTCAGAAAGAGCAAAGCCAAGAGCTGCTTGAACCAGACCTACGGCACCGAGATCTATGGGACTCCCCAGACCTACGGGATGGACACACCGGGAGAAGGGGACTGCCAGGACCCTGCTGGACAGGAAGATACTCTGCTGCAGTGGACTGCTACAGGAAGGATTGTACTGCAGAAGACTGGACTGGACTTGCACTTGAGGCTTTGAACCTTTACCCGCTGAGTTAAGTGGAGTTTTGGGGAGGGGAAAGCCTCTGGACAAGAGGAATTGCAGGGAGTGTCTGTGTTTGTAACAATAAATTCTGGTTAATTGCTCTAGATAAGGAGTTCTGTGTTCATTCCTTTGCACACCACAGCTGTTGTTTCTAGAGATCAGGATCTGTTAATTAGCCCAAAAAGTGGGCATTAGGAGAGAGAACATTTTTTGGATGGGACACTTTACAAGTAACAAGAAAAACTCTTGCCCTTACCTATTTGCTGCAGGTAACTGCTCCAGGACAAAAAGAAGCTGTGGGATTATTTTCAGCAGAAAAACCACGTGCGAAGAGTTAACCTCCTCCTGTTTGCATGCTGTGGTCCCTGTCCAGATTGGGCCTCCTGTAGGATTTTATATTATCTGGTTGGAAATGTACAGCCTTCTGGATTTGCTCTCCTTTGTGAGCTGTCCAGTGAATCCTGCTTGTCCCTTTTTTTGGTAACACTGTTGGTTTGAATTTATCCTCAAAGTTACAAAATACACATTAAAACCAATGTGTGTTTGTGTGCGCATCTGGTTTGCCCCTTAGTGTCAGTTTAGGGCAGCGGTTTTCAGACTGGGGCGATGCAACTGAGAGCCCTGGGTAGTTCTCCCTTAAGGGGAGGGTCGGGGGGAAGGCAGAGACGTGATGCTCAGCATCGCGCCTCTGATCTGGGTGCAAGGGCGCACTGCCACTCACCCCTGCCTGCAGCAGCTTCCTGGGGGTTGGGGGGAGCCTGTTGCCAGCCTCAGCAGGGCTCCCCACGTCGCGACCTGGTTTTGCGATCTGTGCTTCCCCCCCCCAACCCCACTGCCTGCAGCAAAGACTTAATGACTCTCAAACTGTCCCAGAGAGTTTGCGAACCACTGGTTTAGGGGATGAGGACATCAAGGGGCACTAGCATACCAAGCTCACTAGGCCTCCAGGGCTCATAAGTTTTTGGTAACCCCCTCCCAAAAAAAAAATTATTTTCAGTAATAGGCATAATATGAAATAAATAATAATAATAATGACCAAAGAAGATGCTCAGACAGTGAACATATTTATTTATTTTTGTTCTCAATACCCTTCCTAATGATTCCTTCTTGCCAGGTCATGTACATGCACAAAGTAATCCATCTTAATTGCTAACCATTTAAAGGACGCTCAAGTCACAGTTTCTTGCATGGCAGCTAGAATGAAGTCATTGACTCTGAGTCACTGGCATAGCTAGAGGAGGGGCAGTGCACTAAGTTTTGCAGGGAGCCTCACTGCAGTATGCAAGAGGCTCCTCCCCTCCCCTTTGGAGCCATTGGGGGGGGAATGGAGTGCTCTAAGTGGCCCAAACTGCAGGAGTCTGGCCATCCCTCCTCCCTCTGAGACTGCTTCAATTTATTAAATGTGGAGTTTGGAAGTTCTCACTTTGCTAAAGAGAGGCCAAGTTGTGTTTTGTTAACAGTGAGGCAATGTCCTACTTCTTGCTTCTGTTTTCTAATGCATCATGTGTTTTATTTACGGAAGGGTGTTTTTCTAGGACAGTTCACATTTTGTGGTCACTATCCAATAATGTGAAGGTTTCTCTAAATTTGGTAGCAACTGTTACCCTGCACATGCCTGATCTTGGAAGCTAAGCAGGGTCAAGGCTGGTTAGTACTTGGATGGGAGACCGCTTGGGAATATTGGGTGCTGTAGGCTTATACCGTAGTCTTTCGAGACTAAAGGTTGCCAACCATTTTTCTCTCAATTTACTTGAATCTCCTGGTTTTGAGTATAGCAAGACTGTGCCAGCATGCTGATGTGCAGACTGCCAACTGCAGCTACAGCAGTGCCACCAATGGTGAGACACATGCCAGCAAGTAAGGGAGGGTGATGCTCTTCACTTGGCAAGAAGAGTGTAATATGGAAGTTCAGGAGTTGTGGAAACCGAGCGCAGAGCCTGTTAGCAGGTGAACCATAAGCAACTCTGTGTCTGAAGAATGGGAAGTAAAGCCTGGCTTCATTCTGTGTATACAGCCCACTGTTAAAATTGCCTCTGGTCTGGAAGGAAAAGAAAAACTGGTGGTGACAAAACAGAGCTGTGTTGTGCCACTGTGAATGGAGTTGTGTTGTGAACACAACACATTCACATTGTTATGAATGGAGGTCAGGCCACCCAGCCTTTAGTAGCAGCACCTTGGTATGCCTGCCAATTTGTGTTCCCCAATTGTTGAGGAAAGCAGGACCCCACTGTCCTCGGACTATGCTGCTGGGTTTCTGTCATTAAGAATCAAGGTAAGAGAACATGAGTTAACTAAATAATCTCTCCTGCCAGAAAGTTCCTCTCCATCCCACCCCAAACTGCTCCCTGCTGAGCTCAAGTTCTGTCCCGAACCTCCCCCCCCCCCAAATCACCCCTTTGATCAAAAATCAAACTTGGGGGCCAGGAAAGAGCTATAGCTAGTTCCAGGGAGGGAAGCAAGGTAAGGGAACTGAGGATGCTTTCCCAGAGACAGGGTACTTTGTGAAGCAGCTCACAAAAGGACAGCTGCTTAGACTAGGATGCTGGAGCAGTGACAGTTCAGTTGTGCTTGGGGAGGGGAAGTGAGAAAAAAGACAGGGGGGGCTGGAAAGGAAGAGTCTAATAACCTAAAAATGAAACCATTAAAAACAATTCAGTGATACAAAAGCAGATTAAGATATAAAACAGCTATAACATAAAACATAAAAGTAGCAATTAAGCAGAAATAAAACCTAGGAGGTTCCTCCCTCCTCAAAACCCAAGTAAAACAAACACGCTTTTAACCCCCCTCCCCAGAAATTATGTAACTAGGGGCACAATCCTAACCGTAGAGCATGTTTGCAACTCCTCGTGCGTCGGCAGGGCCGGTGCAGGGCTGCATCCAGATCTCCACACCGATCTGGGAAGGGACGGTTGCATTGGCCAAGCTCGGCCGACACAGGGGTCTGGGGAGGGTGAGGAGGACGTGGGGAGGAGGTGGGTGGGAGGCATTGCAGGGCAGAGGGAGGGTGGGCAGAGGGCATTCCAAGTGGTGGGAGGCAGGGAGTGGGAGGCGGGGCTGGAACCCAGCACTTATACCGTATCCCAATCCCCTTCCATGAGCAGCACAGAGTAGTTCCAAACTGCTCTGTTCTTCTCAGACCTGCGCCACCTCCTGAGGTGGCGCAGGTCCAAGGAGACCCATTCGGGCTGTGTGGCTTACCTAGGTATAAGGGGAAGAGTTCCCCCTTGCCTCTAGCTGAGCTGATTCCAGCTCCAATCTTGTGCCAGATACAGCACAGGCCTCTTGGCCTGACTCTTCCAGCGCAAGATAGGATTGCGCTGCATGGCGCTATTCTCAAGTCTTCTGCTAATTTATTCCAGAGATCGTACCACAACAGAAAAGGCCCTACAGCTTGCCACCATTCACTTGGCTTCATTTGGTGGTGGTATCCTAAGCAAGGCCCTATCTGATGATCATCGAGGATGTGCAGGATAACATGGGGGAAGGTAATCCTTGAGGAATCCTGGTCCTATACCATACAAGCACTATATATGGATACAACATCTTTCAAAACACCCACCCTTTGAAAGCCTAGTGTGTCTGAAAGGGTAGAGTTACCTGGAGATATTTTCCAAATGTTTCAGCAGCAAATATGCCATAGTTACTAAGACAAAATCTCCCAGAAAACCTATCTTCATTTTAAGAGTGTCTTTCTGGATTATTGACATTGTCAGAAATTTCCTGCTGAGAACACGTCCAGTTTTAGATGCCCCTCCAAACAACATAAGCGTTTCAAGCTGAGAGATTTTTTTTCCAGTGGACACTGTTTCAAAAGCAATTACTGTACCTTTCTCAGTTCAGCATTTTCCAGTAAATGTACCTGGACTCTGGAGTTTATTGCACAGCACAAGGGATGGTTTTGTTCCAAACTCAAGTCATTTAGTTCTCAGCAATTTGTTCCATTAAATCTAATTGCTAAAGCAGAAACATGACGTTATGCTTTTTTTCTTCTCCTTCTTCAGTGTACATCTTTGGAAATTTTGTGGAATTCAACAGAACTGTGCGACAGCCCATAGTTGATGGGACCTGTAGAAATTAATTGTGTTAAATGAAATTACCACAATGGTGCCAGCACTGAACTTGCACCAGTCAAGTTCAAAAGAGGATAGGTTCAAATAAAAATTACTTGAACACACAGTTAAAAAATCAGTTGATCTCACTGATTAATGTTCTACAGTATTTTATGCTATCAATAGGTGGTGATCGTTTTTCTGGTTCTAAGAGTTTGTCTGTGAGCCAATGACGCAGTGACTAGACTTTTTTGTTCACACTTAGGAAATCCCCAGAAGACCCAGCTTTATTTGAAATGTACTGGATTTGCCTTGAGCAAATCACTACTTCTTAGTCTAGCCCAGGGATGTCAAACTTGATTCATACAGAGGGCCTAAGTTAGCATTCATGGTGCCTTTGGAGGTCCGGGAGTGACATCGTTAGGTAGAAAGTGACATCATGAAACAGATGATGGCCAAAATGAAGCACTTTGTTCTCACACAGAAACTCATTAGCTGCAAATGACAGAAGAAAAAATGTGCAAACCTTGTTTGTATTTTCAAAATATAAGAGGACCCAATTATCAAGCTGGGAGAGCCGAATTTATAATGGGGGCCAGATAAATAGCTTCCGCAGGCCTTATGTTTGACACCCCTGGTCTAGCCTACCTCATAGGGTTGTTGTGATCCTAAAACATGGTACTGAGTTCATCGGAGGAAAAGCGGAACATAAATAAAATGAGACAAGCATGACTCTTTTATATGCCCCTGAAAACCACCCTAGTTGTGGGTCTTTACGGAAAAGCCCAATTTAAATGACATCTGAATGACAGCCATGTTGGTCATCCTATATGGTGTTGCCAGAGTGGTATCTTAAACTTGCTGTCTGCCTGTAATCATGGCTTATACTGCTGTGATTGCTAATGGACAGTAACAATTGTGTGCTATTGTCTTAATGAGTCTGGGATTTATCAAAAGAGTGTGAATGTGTCTTGATGGGGGGAGACTGTCTCCCACCCCTCCTCCCTGTCTCACACTTTTGGCAGGTGTCATTTTTCAACAACTAGGAGGGAGCCTAGAATCATTTGAAGCTGATTTTGCAAATCAGACAGAGGATGAGAAGGGCAAAGAGAACTGTGAACTGGAGGAAGCAGCCCTGGCACCAGGTTGCTGAAGGCTCTGGAACAAAACCCTACACTGGGTTCACAATGCACCCTTTGCCTACCCTCTGATGACACATTGGATGCTTCCACTGGTACTGAGGGTTTCCGGGTCAGCCTGGCCATGTGGGCCCTCTGAAGGGTATTGGCCACCTGGTTGACTCTTCTGACACCATCCATGAGCTGAAGCATCCTTGGGGTGTACAATCCTGTTGACCCTAAGTTGCACCCCTCTTTGCCATTGCCACCCAGTCAGTGACCTGTGTCCCAGTTCCATTGCTAGTTGAGAACAGCAGTATCTGTTCCCATCCTTCTGAATCTTTCACTTCCTGCTTTCTCCCTTTCTTCTGCAGTTGCTCTATTTTTAATTTATCTAGGAGGTTTTTTTTCTAAATAAATGAGGGAAGCTCAGCTCCAGACCGTGTTTTTTTTGGCCACTGGCGATGTATCTCAGGAGTTACTAAATCATCCCGTAAGTGGTGCTTTTACTTCTCTATAACCGTTGAATACTTAAAACTGTTTGATGAGTATGTGAGAATGGGTTGATCTTAACATTTGTCCTCCTGCACTTTAATTATATGTTTAATTGATAATGATATATTAATGGAAAAAAATTCAAGATGTGCATACTTAACTGACCAAGGGCCCAGTCCTGTACAGTACGCGCCAGTTTACTGCCGGCATGCACTGTCGCAAATGTGCCTTACGGAGGCTCTTGATTCTACATGAAGGCTCTTGATTCACCGCCGACCTTTGGTTTGCTGGTGAACTGAAGAGCCCCATTGTGGGGCTACTCTCTTTACCCAGGGGAAGGAGACAAAAGTCCCCGAGGAGCTGCCTGGTGTGCACAGTATGCGATGGCAGCCATTTTCAGAGCTGCTGCAGCCCCGCACCCCAGGCAGGTCAGGATTGGGTTGCTAATGATTTAGAGCCTAATCCTGAGGTCTGCGGCAAGGCTCCGTACCACAGACGACAGTCGCAAACATGCCGTAAGGCACATTTGTGGGGCTCACTGCGGGGCTCCCGCCGGAGCTAGCCCAGCACCAGTCGCCCAGGTTCCGCAGCTCCGTGGTCTCTCGGACCGCCAGGCTGTGGAATGGGAGGCGGGGCATGGCCAGGGGCGTGGGGGATGCGTTCCGGGGAGGGGGAGGCATGGTGGGGGTGTGGCAGAGGCGTGGCAGGAGAGGGGGAGAGAGCTGAGCTCCACAGGATCCAAGGCACTTGTGGATGGCTGCGCGCCCTACATGAGTGCCTTTACTTTAGCACCGACCTTTTGGTCGCTGCTAAAGTGAGTAGCCCCATTGGGGGGCTGCTTCCCTTACTCGGGGGAAGGGGACAAATGGATCCAGCGGGAGCCCTCGGTGGAGCTGCTGAGCCTGGGAGCTCCGGGCAGCTCAGGATTGGGCTGTTAATGTAATTGTCATTATGTAAATACTGATTTTTTTTTTTTAAGTGGGGAGTAGAGGCACAGCAGATAAGCTGTTGCAGTCAGCCGCTGCTCACAGAAGACAGTAAACATCCTGTAAGTGCCTTATACTTTTTTTGGGGTGGGGGGGGTATGTTGGTTATTATTATTAATAATAATTTTGTTTAGTATTTATTTAAGATATATTGTTCACTACTAAATAAGAGTCCAATCCTGAGGTCTGTGGCATGTGCTGGGCTAGTGCACGGTGGTTGCCCAGGTTCCGCAGCTCGGCGGTCTTCTGGACTGCCAGGCTGCAGAACGGGAGGTGGGGGTGTGTCAGGGGGTGTGGGGGAGGTGTTCCGGGGAGGGGGGAGGCATGTCAGGGGGAGGGAGCGAGGCGAATCTAAGGAGCCGAGCTCCGCAGGATCCAAGACACTCGTGCAGGGCTGCAGGCCTACACGAGCGCCTTTACTTTAGCACCGACCTTTTTTTGCTGCTAAAGTGAGTAGCCCCATTGCAGGGCTGCTTCCCTTACTCGGGGGGAAGGGGACAAACGTCCCCTTCTCCTGAGGAGCCTCCTGCAGTAGCATGGGAGGTGCAGAACCCGGCGGCAGCCCTCCACGGAGCCACTGGACCTGGGCGCTGCAGGCAGCTCAGGATTGGGCTGCCCCTCTGAAAATAATAAAACTTTCATAGGAAAAATTCATTGATTTGTTTTGTCTGCTTTAAAGTAGTGTTTTTCAAACTCTCATGGAGAGTTTGCACCGCTGTAAGTCCTTGCAGGGGTGGGGGGAAGGCAGCGACGCGATCCTGGGGATCCTCCCTGCCTCCTTGCTGCCCCCGCCCCTTAAGGAGAAAGAGGCCAGGGCCTTCAGGCTGGGGTGTTCCGACGCCCCAGTTTGAAAACCACTGCTTTAAAAGGATCATGAAAAGGAATGTTTCTCTCATGTATGTGGTGTCTTCAGTGTGCTCGGATGCTGCTATGCTTGTCTTGTGTGTTGTATCAATACCATGTTGTATTAATGCCATGTTTTGCTGTTGTGTGTGCTTCTTAATACGCTATGTTTGCCGTGTGCTCTCAACACTGGTGTGCTGGTATTTTCAGTGTGTTCTTATTAATACACAAAGAAACAAACTACCAGTGTTCATTTAGTTTTTAACAATTGTTGCTTTTTATGAATATTAATATTACAAAGTATGCTGAAGTAATAATGCATAATAGACTCAGGGTCAAATCCTATCCAATTTTCCAGCACTAGTGCATCCGTGCCAATGAGACCTGCGCTACATCCTGCGGTAGGGGGACAGCAACAGAGGCCTCCTCCAGGTAAGGGAAAGTTGGATAGAATTGGGCCCTCATACTACATACATGTATTCATGATACTCAATGTAAGGATCAATAAAGGACAATATTAATGCTTCATTTTATTCATTTTAAATAAACCTTTAAACTCTTATGTGTTGTGTTTTTATGCTCAGTTTTATTCACTTTTTAAAATCATTTTTAATCACTTACTATCACAATTAATTAATGAATTTTTATTTCACTGTGGGAGGGGGCGGCAAAATTTTCTGTGACGCTGGGATGCAGATAGTCTAGGTCTGCCACAGGACTGACTACACATTTATCGCTCCGGTTGGCTAACGAGGAATGAAAAAGAAGAGTGAGCAGAAATGAGTGTTGATGTTGTCTGACTAGAACTACTGATGTGACCCATGGCCACGTGTTCCTGTTCTTCATACTGACAATCTCTCCCTTCCTGTTTTATTTTGTGTTTAAACATTTATTATAAGATGGCTACCCCATCAGTCAGCTACACAGCAACTAATGGCCAGTTTGATCAAAGCTTGGTAACATCTGTCATGGCCATCCTTTATTGCTTCTTATTCCACAGGATACCTGGTAATGATACAAAGCCCTAGAATCAGATGACAAAGATAGCTGGTCCATAATTGATGGTGACTGTTGTTCCTGATATGCTGTGGCCCTCTGAACATTCTGTTCCTTCTCTTGGGCATCAATTTCTTGGTGCAAGAAGATCCTGCCAGGAAGATGTATCTAATAGCAACTGCCTTATTCCCAACCCTCAGGAAAGAAGACAAGAGGTGTTTATGGTACTCCACTTGTGCCTATTCCAAGTAAAAGTGGCTATCCAAGATCTTAGGCAGAGGTCTCTACAGATCTGCTACCTGTGGTCTTCTTAGTTGACGATGTCAGAAACTGAACCTGGAACATTCTGCATACCATCACGTTCTCTACCATGAAGCTATGAACTGAAGAATGGAACAGGGAAAGTCTTCCTTTGGTGGGTAATAGGTTGGCTTTTATGCAGAGTTGAATACGCGGAAACCACCGAGGGGAGCCCCAGAATCCTCACAAAAAACCTCCTGCCCTAGACAACATATAGGATTGTAGCCCTAATGGGGAGTTGTGGCCAGCGGCCCAGCAGTGTACTCCATGCTTCAAGAATTCTTTCTTTCAATAATCAGCTTGCAAGGCAGAAAGCAGAGTTAACTATTGTTTGCTCTGAATCTTACTCCATACATCTATCGCCAAAGGTTTTTGGGATTAATGGCCCCACGGGAAGAGATAGGAAGAGTCAATCACATCTTCCAAGCAAAGCAAGTCCACGCAGCTCCCTGCAGCTGGGGTAAGTCAATTCTCATGACAACCTGACATGTGCCTAGGTGGAGAGATTATGAATGCAGGGGCAGACCTCCCTAGCCCCGTGCCCCAGGGCAAAGGTCCATGATGGCACCACCCCCCCATGGACTGTCGCCACCTCCCCCCATGCGAAAATCCACCCCCTACTCACCTGAGGCTCACAAAGCCTCAAGTGACCCAGGGCTGCGTTGGGGAAGCCTTTCTGAAGTTCCCCAATGCTATAGACTGTGTTTCTGAGAAACTGGAAGCACCGTTTCCAACCCCATTGGGAGCCTCAGAGAGGTTTCTGCAAGGTCCTAGAGGCTCGAATCTGGGGCATTTGCCCCATCTAATACAATGGGAGGTCCGCAGTTGTATGAATAGATCATAATATACTAGATGAGAACCTCTTTTCTCTTTTCAGTGATCTATTAACATATTGCACTGGAGTAGTTATTTAATGTTCTGTGATGCAAAGGCAGAGATATGCCAGAGGTACACACGCATTCTGAACTTGAGAAAAGTCCCAAGTCTCCAGCCCCCCAACTCAAGTTACAAACAAGTCATAACAGTTGGCCTGCACCACTCATTCAGTGCCGTTTTTAGAGTCACTATGACTCGAGTCAGACTTTTCAAAAAGCATATGAAGCTGCGAGTCAGGCGCAGCTCCATGGAAGAAACAGAGGTGCTGGTGGGGACGTGGTGCATGTCAGATTTCTCATTCACATTGTCCTGATGTCCCCATTCCATCTCCCATCAGCGATGTGCTGAAGTTCATCACTTCAACCACCCTTTTTCATTTCATTGATGTAAACTAAAGGCTCTTTCGCTGTTGTTCGAGTTAGTGCAGCAGTGCAGAAAGTGATGGGTTCCATACAAACCCCCAGTGGCAAACCACCCCCTTTCATATCATGATTCCCAATTCCGCCCACAGAAGGAGCAGTGAGCAGCATACCACGGACAGACCACCATCGAGGGAGGGAAGCATCCAAGCTTGGTAAGATGGGAGGGGATGGGCAGTGTGAGTGAGGGGCAGAGGCAGTGGGCAGGTAGATGGTAGGGTTGCCTGCAGCAGCCTGGAGGCTTACAACCCTATCCTTTGCAACTCTACTCTGCTCTACTCTCATTTGCAGTCAAAGGGGCTACCTTTGCTTCTATCACAAGGAAATATATCCGCCTTCCTACTTTACCTACTTAGCCCCCTTTCTGATGCAACATTGGGCACCTACTTCTCCCTTCCCTCATTCAGACAGAGAAAATAAAAAATCTGACCATCCCATTCAGTCAGTCATTCACCCATTTGCCCTGAGATGGACAAAGAACCTACTCCCCCCCCCCATTTCCTGGTTGTCCAGGCCCTCCTCTAGTCACTCCTTCCAGCCTCTTGCAGCCTTCCTTTCTCCTCCCTTCCCCAATCCCCCACCTCCTCTGAGTCATTGAAGTTTCTGTCCATCCTGTGCAAAGGTAAGAACCATCTAATAAGACAAGCAATGAAAAAAAAAAATCACAATTTTTATTAAGATTTAATAAAAGAATTTCCATTTTTATCCAGAGTACATTTGTCCATTTTATCTGGCAATCCCGTTGCTAACTTTGATAGAGGACCAACTTGACAAGCAACAAGTTTGTGTGGTGTCACTCACAACTGTAGCCTTTGCAGGAATAAAGACTCTGGAGGAATATGATGTTGAAAGAGTTTGTTCAAATATGTGTCAAGCTGATTCTTGGTCAAATGGGAATGCCTGGATTTATACCACCTCTCAATGCCTTTCTTGAATCTGACCAGATGAGTCAATATAATCATATGGATGTTGGTCCATATCTACATTTTCTTTTGCTCATCTCCTGTGCATGGACCTTTCCAAGAAACAGGTTAGGATGGAAGCAGCCAGAGACTTCAGACTGCCATCCTTGATGTTGTGCAGCTGAAGCGATGAGGGCCACCCTATACGAATGCTGTACTGCAGGCAAGGGAGGGTTGGGGCAAGTAAGGCAAGAAGTAGGAGGGCTTGCTGTGTTTGCCTCTATCCAAGAAAAGTGTCAAGAGTTTAAATAGGCACAAACACCTCCCCACAACTGCAGCAAGGACTCCATGAAAACAGCAACACCCCTCTGTCTCCACAATATTGCTATAGGAAGATGGAGGAAATTTTGAAAATGGGACACAAGATTATTAACAGTCCAGTCCTGAGCTGGGGCAGTGCTGGAGGGCAGCAGGCTGCCCCAGCAGCCGCCATTGCAAAAGTGCCCAATTGGTGCTGGGCCTCACCGCCAGAAAGACATCAAAGGGGAATGACTGGCAGGAAGTGCTTCACAGAGAGGATTTTGAGGCAGGGGGAGGTGGAAGGGTGGGGAGGGGAAGAACTGGGTGGAGGAGGGTGGACTGGAAGGAGGATCAAGCTCGGGAGGCAGTGGCGTCACTGGGGTTCGCGTCACCCGGTGCGGAATTCAATTTAAGAACTGCTATTTAAACCAGATTACTGTCAGGCTTTGCAAGTCTCAAAAAGGTTCACCTTATCAGCTGAAGCCTGTTTTGATCCTTTTTAGTGGGGGGGGGGGAGGGCTACCTTCTTGAGCACTTGTTGAGCTCCAGTTCCATCAGATTAGGACCATTCTGGTAGCCTTGCACTCTCCTTCACCTGATCTTTCACACCAGCCAAGGCACGTTTGCTTACTCGCGAGTAAACACAACCGTGAGGCTTAGTTTCGCTTTCCATAGGGCTCAATACATTCATCTGCTTGGAGGCAGGGACTTTCTTCTCAGGTGTTTTGGGGGCTGCATTCATTGGATCAGGACCATTCTGGTGTCATTGAATTCCTCTCAGCCTGTCTCTTTCTATATTCAAGCTGTTCTTCATGGACCTGGAGATTGTGCTTACTGCCACTCAACAGTACAAGGCAAGAGATGTGGCATGATAGTGCTCCTGCATCCTTAATTTAAAAGCCAGGACAGAGTCCCAGAGGAGCAAAGTGGCTCATTCTGCTGATGATGTACAGCTGAAGGACAATCTTTGCGGGGGAGGCTTTCTCCATCCCTGCTTGAAATGGAAGGTGCATTTGCCATGCCTTCTCCTTACTGTGCTTACCTTGTCAGTTCCCACAATGTATTCTGTCACTGGGTCTTGCTCCAACCAGCCCTGCAGGATGTTGAATGTTCTAAAAAGGAAACCATCTAAGCCACTTTCCTTAGCCTCGGCCTTCTCTGTCTGGGACACACAATGCCACCTGGCCAGCAGGAGTATCTGTCACAGTGCTGATGAGAGTTGTCCTGGCTAAGGTCAAACTCAGGTCTTGAGAGGACAGGAAGGAGCATCCTTAGAGTCGGTCAGAGGAGTGCATGCTCTGTTCCCATTTGAGGGGAGGCTTCACTTTGCTAGCTGCTGGAAGGAAAAAGAGATCACTGTGTGAAGAAGGATAGCAATCCAGGCACTTGTGCATCTGGTAGTGGGCAGGGGTTTGTGAAACCCCATCTGCAGGAAGGCTATGGGTTCCAAACACCAACAAATGGTTAGATCAGCAGTGAAGTGTCTTCCACAGCTGAGATTCCCTGGTGCAGATGAAACGGAACAACGTTGGATTCTTAGATGCTCAAGGGTGAGAGAAATTAAATGCTCTTCTCTTGCCCCTCTTAAAACTTACATTTGCCAACTCTTTTCATCATCATCACCATCACCATCACCATCACCATGGCTACTGCCTCCACTGCCGCCACTACTACTACTACTACTAGTAGTAGTAGTAGTAGTAGTAGTAGTAGTAGTAGTAGAACTGCCTGAGTAGAGGCCAGGGCAATGAGACATCCCTTCCTTTCTACTAGCTTCCTCTGTGTCTTTTCTCATGCCTTGAACAGTTCTATTCCTTGCCTTCACAATGAAGCATTCCTACTGTGGCGCATCATTTCCTCCACCCTAACAATGCCTAATTTTGGTGAAGAGATATTCACTAGGGACTCAGGCCCTTGATAGGCTGCATTCAGACTCCCAGGATGAACATCATGGTACAAGGCATGTCACCTACCCCCCTCATTGGCCAGAGAATGTTGCAACTGAAGGCAGCTCACCCTAACCTGCAGAAAGCTCTGCTTTAACTTCCAGTTGCCAGTGGTGACTGGCAAGGGCAATGCAACAAAGCAACGAACTCTGGCCTCTGTCATGGACCGAGGACTAAAAGTTCCTGGCTTGCTTTGCATTATTATAAGCTGTCATAAGGATAATTGGATTGAAAGGTAAGGTATAAAACTAAAAAGAACACACTGCTCTCCAGCCTCTTAAAGAGATATTTCACCTCTGTTTGTACATGATGATTCTAGCAGCCAGGATGGTGCGTACCGATTCAGATCTGAGCAGGGCATCTTTCGTCACTGTCTGAGAGAATATCAAGGGGCAAGACAGAAGATGAGAATTGGTGCCCAGTGGAGTCCAATAGGGTTACTCCAGCATCCAACCCTCTCCCACACTTTTCTTTCCTCCAAATGTCACAATTCAGTGGCTCTTTGTCACTGATAACTTCTCAGAACAGGAATTACCATCCCACAGTATCTGTTTAATGTTCTTGAAATTGGATTCAGCAATTTTGTTACAAATGCCTACATGCCCTCTTCCGATGGCCACAACTTCTAGCTTGGCTTCTTAATCTGAACCTGGGCCATCTCTCCTACAGGGCAGTGCTGTGGATTATAAAATGCAAACATCATCATCATCCTCTCCTTTTGTCCCAACAATTTCTCCTTGTCTTCCTCCACCAATGCCACCTGATGGAAGACTCTAGTCCACCACTAAAAATGGCTCCAGAGCCAAAGGATTTCACCGTTTCCTTGTATAGATGGTTTCAACTAGCACCTTGCAAAATATCCCCTTCTTTGGACTGACTTCTGGGCCTTTTCTCATCTTGTGTTGGTATTTCATGCCATACGCACTGCACCTCAGTGGTGATATCATTTGTGGAAATAAATGGAGCTAGAAAGACAAATAAGCCTTGTAAGGAACCCCCTCCCCCCCCCCAAAAAAATCCTAATAAATCAGGGATCAGGGAAACAGCCAGTTTCACATCTACTTTTCCGCCCACCCACCCCCGAATGCCCTTTGACAGAAGAGGTTTTGACTTCAGCTTGCAGTACTTACAGCAAAGGAAGATGCTTTCAGCAGCTTTCACAGCAAAGAAAGGAGTGTGAAAGAGATGAAGAGCCTAATCCTATCCTTCCTGATGCCCACTGGAGCAACGGTACCAAAGTGACTACCACTGTATCCAGCAGGCACCGGTAAGCCACCAGGAGTCTGAAAGCCCCAGCCCAGAAAGTCCCAGCCCCGGTAATGAGTCTCCTCACATCTGTGCCATCTATTTTGCTGGCAGACACAAGAGACTCCATGTTGGGCCTTATGGCCTGACACGGAGTTCAGGATCTGGTGGAGCAGGGCTCCTTTGCTCCCACCCCCCACTCCCACCCGGGTACCCCCTCCTCCCCCTGCCCTCCCCCATCTCCAAGAAGCCACACCGCTGCCTGGTAGTTTAACTTACCCCTGGTGGCGGTGCGTCCTCCTCCTGCTGGTGCTGGGCTGGTGCCCCTTCCTTTCAGGTACATTCAGGATTTGTGGATAAAGCAAATATAATTGAAATGCCACAAAATCTCCTCTGCTCTCTCCTCCAAAGGAAACTGAGTGAGAGCAGATTTGCCATAGAATCTTCTCACTGCTCAAGAAACTGGGGAGGCCATCACAACACAGAAGTGAAGTTGCCCAATCAGACGAGATTGGGCATGTGCAGGGTAACAGTTGCTGTCACTATCTCTCAACCAAACCTACCTCACTACTCACAGAATTGTTGTGAGGACAAAAGAAGGAAGTATGTGCAACACCTTGAGCTCCTTGGAGGCAGGTGGTATAAAAAAATATGGAACAAATTAAATATTTTTAGGACTGGACCTGCATAAGAGCCAAGCTAGGAAGTATGCCTAGCTCATAATCAGGGGCCACACACTACTTTTCATATATAAGTAGTAGCCATATTGGGACACAATCTGGATCAGGAGCATGGATGGCATGAGGGAGGTGAACCATAATCCTTTGCATCCCTCACTCTCAATATGGTTCCTTTCCCTTCCATGTCTGTTATTTGATCAGGGACAAAAGCCCCATGGTACTAAGAGGAGCTTCTCTTCTGGGGCAAATAGCAGCTGTGAAGGGGAAGCAACCTGGCTGAAGACCATGGGAGGCCAATCTGGAATGGGGCCCTGTGACAGCTTTTCTTGAATGAGGGGATAAAATAAGTGTGTGATCACAAAAGATTGTGTGGCGGTGACGTAACCCCATTTATGTTGGTTTTGATAGTTCTGTGAGTTCTCAGGGCAGTGAGGTCTTGAGACTAGTTACAGTATTTAAGAATACAACACTTTCCTTAAAAGCACACAGGAGGACAACTTTAGAAAGAATATGGGCAAATGGTGGTTTCTTGGCTCCTTAAGGGGGGGGGTTAGACATGGGCAGATCCAAGGGGGACATGGGTGTGTGGCTCCCCAAACTGTTGCACAAACAGGGGTCAAAGTTGGGAACCAGGGAAATACCCACTGGGCGGGGTATAGTGGCTGACAAAGCTGAGTTGGAATGGGAGCCCAGGTCTACCCAGCAGGTAGATCTGGGCTCCATTTCCAGGTGGGAACCCAGGTCTGGCCACCCAGCAATTGGCCACAGTGGCCATAAGCTCAACCCGGAGCCCAGGTCTACTGCACAGGTAGATCTGGGCTCCAAGTTTGGGTGAAAGCCCAGTAAATGGCCACGGAAGCCACAAGCTCAACCAGGAGCCCAAGTTTATCCAGCAGTTAGATCTGGTCTCAACATCTGGGCTGGAGCAGTGCAGGGATGGTGTCAGAGGTCATTACACTGGGTACAAACTGAGATCTCACCTGGCCAGGCCAATCCCTGAACCTTCAGTATTGGTGGCAGTGGGAAAACCCAATGATCCATCAGGGGATAGGGGCACCATGGGAAGCTCAGTGTAAGATCTTGCCCCAGGGCACCAGCAAACTGGTGCCAGCCTGACACTAAGAGGCTAATCGCTCAGACAATATCAAGGTATGCACAGGATGGCATTGTCACCAAAAAGCCAGGCTGAGCACTAAGCAGAATCTCAAAAGTATCTCAGCCACAGCAGAGCCCAAATATATGTTGTTGGCAACCTTCAGTCTCAAAAGACTATGGTATCGCGCTCTGAATGGTGGTTCTGGAACAGCATCTAGTGTGGCTGAAAAGGCCAATTCGGGAGTGACAATCCCTTCCACACTGGGAGCAAGTGTAGTGTGTCCCTGGTCTGTCTCCCTGGCTGTGGGCCTTCCTTCTTTGCCTCTTTGCCTCAGACTGTTGGCCAAGTGTCTCTTCAAACTGGGAAAGGCCATGCTGCACAGCCTGTTTTGTAAATAGACACCTTTCTCCTACATGATTTTCTTATCTGGCTCTACCAATGCTTAGAAATCAAGTCACCTTCACCATTCTACCTTTGGTCTGCTGCATGTACCAAACATAGAGTAAGGTAGTTTGGTAGCTTGGGTACGTTTCCTCCCCAAAAAGGGATTAAAAAAGCACTAACACACTGGAACTGCTATGACAGTTCAAAGAAACAACTGGTGCTGTCCAGTAAGGACAAGGTCAGTTGCTAACCTCTCTGTTTCCAGGAAAAAGACTATGACTCAGGTTGTATTGCTTCATAAGGGAACTCACCAACTAGGGAAATTTTAGATAGAAACTCCAACCTCAGGGTTAGATTTTGGGAGTTTGTCTTCTTATCTTCCCTTGTGCTTTCCCTTCTTAGTTCAATAAACCTTTTTTTGATACTTGAAATAAATTTCCTGCCTACATCTTTAACATAGAGAGCAATGGGCTCCTGACTTCTTATGACTTCTCAAGCCCATGCTGCCCAGAGTGGATTGTGTGTGCACATGAATATGTGTATGTGAGAAACAGAAGCCAAAAGGGGATCCCCCGGTCTCTACTCTCTGAAGATAAATTAGACATGCGAACTGATGCCCACAAACAATAACTAAGCGCAATCACAAGGATGTGGTTGTAGCCATGTGACATGTGACCCATGTGATTTGTGATCAACAACACTCCAAATTAAAGGGTTTAAAGCATCTGTGATGAGCCCAATGAAACATATTTTATATATAAATACAGTATCTTTATACTGTGACTTTTTTGTTGGCTTCCATTTACATGTATTGTGCCAAATAGATGAAGATAGTAGATAACCACGAGAAAAGAGCATTGAACTTCTGTGGTTGGCAAGAGGGAAAATGGTTAGATCATGATCCAAAGAAGCACCACTGGAGAATTTGGGCCCATAGCTTGGTGTAACAGCACAAATTTTGCACACAGAAGGTTTATTTATTTAATATATTCCTATGCTTGCCTTTTGGTCCCACCAAAGGAGTGACCAAGGCCACTCACAGCAACTCAGAAATATATAAAACAATGGACTTCAGTCAATCAAATTAATCCAACAAACCACAATCAAAAGACAGAAAGTGGCTAGCAAAGGCAGAAAGCAATGAACTAGCAACAATGTCTGATGGAACCAAGAAGGTTTTGCTGCCTGCTTAAAGCTGGGTAGCATCAGAGCCAACTGGGCCTTCCAGGAAGGGAATTCCAGGGGGAGCGGCTGCTACTGAGAAAGCCCTATCAGTGGCATCAGTAGGGTTTGAGTCATCTGGAGGGGGGAGGCCAGAAGTCAGTGGGAGGCCCATGATGGACCTCCTCCTATGCAGTGGTTGGGGCAATGTCCTGGGTGGTGATGCAACATTGCCCCACCCATTGGCTATAACCTTTGACAGAATATAGGTAGTTCAATGTGGGATGTTTCATTGCATTCTGCATGAAATTATGCATCAAATGATAACATGATGGTATTTGAAAATACCAAGGTTTTAAAAAATTTTGACTAGTAGTGGTGTCACCCCCCAAGTGTGTCACCTGGTGTAGCCTGCACCCCCTTAGTGATGCCATTGGGCCCAATTTAGTATCCCCATCATCCAAAGCTCAGTTAAACAAAGAACACAAAGCAGATCCCTGTGTGTGCTAAAGCTACTGAAACTGCTGTGAGCAATCACTGATCTGTTTATGCCTGGCTGAGTTGATGATAACTGCTGATCTAGAAATGGCATCATTGCTAAGAACCATAGCTCAGCTTCCGATGGCGCAAATTTGTTGGCATTCAGCATGTTTTCCCAATTTGCCCCCAGCAACTATTTGCCTCTAATTTGCCCCCGGTTTCAGTCCACTTCATACATAACCAGTTGGAGTCCAGGTGCTGGAGATTGATTGCTGCTAAACAGCTTGTGATTCCTGCCCACCATATCCACCTAAAGTTGTGCATGAACTTGTTGTGTTTTAATGCTAACTTAATCCTGTTAAGTTAGTTACTGAGCAAGTACTGTGAAAAAATCAGCAACAGGGTGACACTAGAATTTGGAGAATTATTATAGCTTCTGCCATCAGAACCTGGTTTGTATCATCTCATCGTTGGTGTGGGCCAAATCTAATGTTTTATTTATTTGTATTGATGATAAACATGGGTTGGCAAAGAAAGGAAAAGTATATCAAAGCAGTGTTGCAACTACTGACTGTCAGGGGCTAAAGGTTTATCTTCAGACAGCGATTTTGGTTCTTTCTCAGATTGTTTCACATTTCTTGTTTCACTGCCACGTGTACCTCTGGGTGCAAAACTGCTGACAGTGGGCAGATCAGATCCCAGACTGCATGGTATGCTTTCAGGAAAATTCCCTCTGCAGTCAGTGTGTTACATGTAGCACTGATCAGGGACATCAGATGGACGTACCACTGGTTCACTACCAAATACAGTTATCTTGTGGAATTGATTTGTACAAGTCTGGGCTGTCATGATAAGTCTGGACTGGCTTGATCCCAGGGAAGCGGTATTATGGGATTGCTTCACCATACACCCAGATCTCACTTTCAGAATTAAAATGTTAAAAACCTCTCTATCTGAACTGGGCAGATATCAGGCTTGTATAAACTATTAAAAAAAAAAAAAAGCTAGAATGTGCAGATCTATCATTCAGAGCCAAATGCAAAACAGCAGCTCAACGAAGTGGAATACATTTAGAATTAAACAAAACCAAACACCTGGGTGCCTTAGATTTAGCACACATGTTCAATACCAGAATTTATGTTCAGTACCAGAACTGAGCCCTGTCACTTCCTAGAGATACACCTGGTAAACATCTGCCTGACATATTTCTACAAGGCACAGTGCCTCCTCCCACATGTCATCTATGTATGTCATACAATTAGAGATTATGTCATACTATTAGAGATTATGTCTATATTGCTACCTTAGATTAATGTATCTTTGATCAATAGTTTAACATCATGGTTACCTTTGATTAATAGTTCAACATGTTTACTGTTTTTTAAAGGATAGTTTGGGACCATCTGTTGCAAAAGAGTCTCAGCATTTCATAATAAATGGTTGGCAACCTTCAGTCTCGAAAGACTATGGTATAAGCCTACCGCACCCAATATTCCCATGCGGTCTCCCATCCAAGTACTAACCAGGCCTGACCCTGCTTAGCTTCCAAGATCAGACGAGATCAGGCATGTGCAGGGTAACAGTTGCTGTCATAATAAATAAAATCTATAGATTTTGTTTTGGAAAAACATACTACATCTAACTTATGCTAATGTAACACCTTTATCTGCCATGAGGTTAAACAGATCACTGGAAAATGAATCTAATTTTATTAATGGCTATTTCAGAAGAAGAATCTAGGACAGAAATCTAGGGAAGTGGAATGGGCTCACATCCTGCTTGGGATCACTTGAGAGAGAGAGAGAGAGAGAGATAGCATGGTGGTTGCAGTTATGTCGTCAGTCCAATCCCTGTGTATTTTGCAAAACGTATTATAGCTGAACGTCATATCAAAGATGTATACCAAAACCAGCTCTATGCTGTGTTTTAAGGCAGTGTAGCCATAAATTTCTCAGATAACACTTGACTGATCCTATGTTGACTAGGCTTTCGGGAAACTGAGCTTTTGTCTAAAAGTATTACCCATGCCTGACAGATACTCACAAAGCACTGGGAATGGAATCTTTGACTTGCTGACATCTGTTGAGCAGGGATGGCAGGGTAGGACTCATGGAGACATTGAATGGAGGGTGGAAAAGTGGAATCCTTTGGCAGCCAGAGATATAATAATAAACTTTAATAATAAACTTTATTTATATCTAGATGTCTAGAGGAAGGGACAGAATATGGAAACACAACCAAAAACTGGCAGGGCACAAGGGATAAGTGAAAAGTACAGAATGTTTGCTATGATACTGTAGGACATGGGAAGAGTTTCTTTATCTCCCTTTCTGAAGAGAATGGGAAATTCTTTCTGGCCGCACAATGAAGTGAGAGAAGTTTTAGTCAGTCATGGAAGAGGTTCAAAGCTCACCGTCTCTATGTGCAACTCATGTAGCAAACAAACTGGGGGTTGAGAACAATGATGCAATTATTTTTCCTGATATGGCTGTATTTGCTCAAGACAAGGTCTCCGCTACTGGGGCAAAGGTATGGATACTTTCGAACATCCTGTCTGCATGTAATAAATGGGGGTTTGTAACTTTTTGTAACTCAAACACAGAATGGACAGGGGGAAAAAAACACCCAAGCCTCTACACTCTCAGCTATCCCAGAGACCACCCTAGGACAGTTTTCTTGTTAGGTACCCTGGATTGCTTCCATATCAGCTCTTTTCTCTGGCCCTCTTTTGCTCACTCACTACTATGGAGGAACTCAGACAACAATCATCATCAGATTGTTGCAATCCTAGATTTTCCGTATTGTCCTCTTGTGTTTTACACCCTTATTTGTTTTCTTTATTTATTAGTGAAACACAGTTATAGCACCAACCTGTCTGGTGTGGATAGGCAAAGGACCACTGAGGCTTTTGAGGACTTTTGTGCTTTTAAACAGAACTGTTTGAGGGTCCTGCCCCTTCTATTGTCACCTGTTGATCACAGTTGGGAAAGAAGTGTTGAATTGTCCCTAACTTGCCCCTTGAGTTATTTTTCAATGCCCAATGTCCCAATGCCAATGTCAGGGAGGAAAATGCTTGACCTACTGTTTTCCACTTTTACGAACCAATCCAATCAAGGAATCATGTGATTCACCCCTGTAAGTTCTGGTTCAGTACCACAAAAGCAGCACTGCTGTCATGCACTTTGGGATAGGGCCTCTGAGAAGGGTTTTTATCAGGGGGTACAAAGTTTATTTGGGGATCCTTCCCAAGGGCAAAAGAGGGGGAGGGTATTATGATGGGGTGGGCAGAACGGGAGTGGGAAGGACAAAACAGGGCAGGAGAGGGTGGCAACAGCCAGTATAGTCTTTGGAGCCCAGGTCTGCTGGGCTTTCTGACATTATTATTATTATTATTAACAGTATTTATATACCGCTTTTCAACTAAAAGTTCACAAAGCGGTTTACAGAGAAAAATCAAATAACTAAATGGCTCCCTGTCCCAAAAGGGCTCACAATCTAAAAAGATGCAAATGAATACCAGCAGACAGCCACTAGAACAGACAGTGCTGGGGTGAGGTGGGCCAGTTACTCTCCCCCTGCTAAAAAAAGGAGCACCCACTCCATGGAGTGGAGCTCAGGTCTACCTGCCTACATAGCATTGGCAGCTAGATACAGTAATACGGAAAACCAAACACACTCCTCTCTAAAATATTTTAAATATGGAAAATCATTGCAGAAAATTAGCATCATCATATTTACGCTCACACCAGAATTGAAAGTGTACCAAAACTTACTTCTGTAGCAGCTGTATCCCTGCAGCTGTGTCCCTGAGATCCTACACACTCCTTCATGTTAAGCAGATGCACAAGCCAAGGAACTACTGTAGCAGGCAGCTTTCCACCCAGATTTGACACTGTGTTAAGGAGTGTCATGTACGCGTTCCTCGGCCTGGCGCATATGACTTGCACATGCCGATGGTAGTGCCTCCAGTATCCCGTGCTGGCTGCAAGTCCGGTGAGATAGGAAAATGTAAGATCCCCGGAAATTTCTGGGCTCCCTCCTTTGGCTCATGCTGGGCCCACTTTTTGAACCTGGGCCCAGATACAAATTAGCCCCTTTAACACCCCCCCCCCATAGACCCGGCTTTGGGGCCACCAGAGCAAATGACTGGAGGCTTCACTTGTGTGCTAGCAGCTCACCCAGCCCATGCTGGAGCAGAAAAAGTGGTGGTGGGGCAGTTTTGGGGCTGTTCGGGGGAAGATCATGGTGGAAGTGGGTAGAACCAAGGCAGTTTATGGTGAAGGTGGGAAGGATCTCAGAAGCAGCAATGCATTTTCACTTTTATTTCACTCCCTTTTCTCTGCCCGATATGCCCCTTGAGGCTCCTGGGACTTGAGCCAGCTAAATAACTGATGTAGGTCCAAGGAGACAATTGGTGGCCAGGCAGCTTACAGGGAAGTAAGTAAAAAAGTGATTTTTACCTACCTTTCCCAGGCCGTCTGGTCACCCCACCCCCACCATAGCATGTAGCGCACATGCTGTTGGTGCCATTGCATTGTGAAGGCTGGTGAGAGTGAGGATTGGGCTGTAGTTTTAAAATAATAAAATAAAAAAATAAAATTTTCACCATAAAAATGAAAAGAAAAACTCTGCAAGGAAAACAGAAATCAAAGCTCCCCCGCCCTGCAGCCAAAACAGAAACTACTAGAGCCATTGAGAAGGACAATTAAGAGGCAAATAGGCCACTTTTAATTAACATAGGAAAGGATATTTATTGAATGGATGTACCTGTAAATAAATGTTATAGAAGACTCTGTTGTGAACTGGCACCCATGGCAGTGAGGAGGCCTGAGTTTCATGCCTTAACTTTGGTCAAGGCCGATCTGGAGCCTGTTAGACAGTGTCAAATGTTTTGTCCTGTTGCCTACAATATTCCCCCAGCCCCCGCTCTCATTATTTGAGTCAAGTCTGAATGGGAGCTGGTATGCTAATTTCCCCAAAGTGACTGGCAATTCCACATTACACCTGATCAATTCTTCTCAAGTTGAGAAACCTGTGATGATGTCACCACAAACTTCCAGTTGCACACCACTCACAGCAGTGCAGGGTCTCCTGCTCCCCTTCGCAACCACTCTTGGCTGAGCGTTGCTCTGGGTGGCCGCTCAGAGCGGTGCTCAGTGATTGTGAGGGGCAGAGCAGGAGTCATGCTCTGCCCATCCCAGCCACTCTCAGAACAGCTGAGCCATCCGCTTCTTCCCATCTGACAAAAGAGCAGAAGGAGCTGGTGGCCATGATTGGAGTCCACATTGCCGCCCCGAGAGGAGTGTCACCTGGGAGCACGGTACCCCCCTGGCACCCCCTCAGCTATACAACTGTATGTCATTCTATTATTGCTTTGCCTCTCATGCCACATTTATTTTTATTCCCCCTCCTATCAATCCCTAAAACAGGGGTGTCAAACATAAGGCCCAGGGGCCTGCTGAAGCTTTTCATCTGGCCCTCAGGCTCTCGGCTGCTGAGTAGTGCTGAGGTGCTACTGCTGAAAGGGCAGCCCACATGAAAATTGGGTTCTCCAATATCTTGAAAGATTATCAAGATTTGCATATTTTCTCTTCTGTCATTTGCAGCTAATGAGTTCCTAAGTGAGAAAAAGTGTTTATTTTTGGTTATGACCTGTTTAATGACATCACTTCCTGCCTAATGACATCACTTCTGGCCCTTAGCAGGCATCATGAATGCTATTCGGCCCTCGGTATGAAATGGTTTTGACACCCCTGCCCTAAATGAACTTGTATTGTGATTTGAACTCTTTTTATTCTCCCCTTTTCTTCTCAAATACCAATTCCTCCAAGTGTGCCGCAGCCAATGGTCAAAGAACTTTTAACGCGCTTTTTGTTTACTTATGTAGGTTCATTCCTACATATTCCTGAGCAGGTGTAGTAACAACTCCTGAGCATGGGAAAAGATAATACACTGCTCTATGAATTATTGTTTTGGACCTCAGTTTTAATTTAACTTAAAACAGAAACAAACACACACAGGGCCAAGTTTCTATTTAATTTAAAACACAAACAAACAAGGGAGATTTACCTTTGGAATCCAAGGATGGAAAATTCAAAATAGGATTGAAATTGAAAAGAAAAACAGCCCCTGGATCCAACTCTACCGAGACTAAAGCTGCTCTCAATAACGGTCACTGTAACACTTGTTGTAGAAAACATCTTGCCTATGCTTCTAAGTGGTTTCCGCTACATATCCTGTATGACTTTTTTTATGGGTCTTGACTATGCTTTGCTTATATGACTTGAGAATAATAAGAACATAAACATAAGAAGAGGCCTGCTGGATCAGGCCACAGGATCATCTAGTCTAGTTTCCTGTGCCTCACAGTGGCCCACCAGATGCCTCAAGGAGCACACAAGACAAGGAGAGACCTGCATCCTGGTGCCCTCCCTTGAAACTGACATTCTGAAGTAGCCTACTTCTAAAATCAGGAGGCTGCACATACCCATCATGGCTTGTAACCCTCCAGAAACCTGTCCAATTCCCAACTGGCATGTAGGCCAGTTGCCATCACCACTTCCTGTGGCAAGGGGTTCCACAGACTAATTACAAGTTGGGTAAAGAAATATTTTCTTTTGTCTGTCCTCCCAACACTCCGTTTTAGAGGATGTCCCCTGGTTCTAGTGTTGTGTAAGAGGGAAAAGAACATTCTTCTATCCACTCTATCCATCCCCTGCATAATTTTGTCTGTCTCAATCACGTCCCCCCTCAGGTGCCTTTTTTCTAGACTGAAGAACCCCAAACGCTGTGGCCTTTCCTGATAACAGAGGTGCACCAGCCCAGCAATAATTTGGGTTACTCTCTTCTGCACCTTTTCAGTTTCCACTATGTTCTTTTCAAGATGTGGTGACCAGAACTGGACACCATACTCCAGGTGTGGCCTCACCATTGATTTGTGCAATGGCATTGTAATACTAGCTGCTTTATTTTTAATACCTTTTCTAATGATCCCAAGCATGAAATTAGCCTTCTTCACTGCTGCCACACTTTAAGTTGACACTTAAGTTGACACTTTAAGTTCTTGGCAAAAGAACTGTAAGAAGGTGATAGGGGAGGCCAAGCGAGACTATGAGGAACGCATGGCCAGCAACATTAAGGGGAATAATAAAAGCTTCTTCAAATATGTTAGAAGCAGGAAACCCGCCAGAGAAGCGGTTGGCCCTCTGGATGGTGAGGGAGGGAAAGGGGAGATAAAAGGAGACTTAGAGATGGCAGAGAAATTAAATGAGTTCTTTGCATCTGTCTTCACGGCAGAAGACCTCGGACAGATACCGCTGCCCGAACGGCCCCTCCTAACCGAGGAGTTAAGTCAGATAGAGGTTAAAAGAGAAGATGTTTCAGACCTCATTGATAAATTAAAGATCAATAAGTCACCGGGCCCTGATGGCATACACCCAAGGGTTATTAAGGAATTGAAGAATGAAGTTGCAGATCTCTTGACTAAGGTATGCAACTTGTCCCTCAAAACGGCCACAGTGCCAGAAGATTGGAGGATAGCAAATGTCACACCTATTTTTAAAAAGGGAAAGAGGGGGGGACCCGGGAAACTATAGGCCGGTCAGCCTAACATCCATACCGGGTAAGATGGTGGAATGCCTCATCAAAGATAGGATCTCAAAACACATAGACGAACAGGCCTTGCTGAGGGAGAGTCAGCATGGCTTCTGTAAGGGTAAGTCTTGCCTCACAAACCTTATAGAATTCTTTGAAAAGGTCAACAGGCATGTGGATGCGGGAGAACCCGTGGACATTATATATCTGGACTTTCAGAAGGCGTTTGACATGGTCCCTCACCAAAGGCTACTGAAAAAACTCCACAGTCAGGGAATTAGAGGACAGGTCCTCTCGTGGATTGAGAACTGGTTGGAGGCCAGGAAGCAGAGAGTGGGTGTCAATGGGCAATTTTCACAATGGAGAGAGGTGAAAAGCGGTGTGCCCCAAGGATCTGTCCTGGGATCGGTGCTTTTCAACCTCTTCATAAATGACCTGGAGACAGGGTTGAGCAGTGAAGTGGCTAAGTTTGCAGACGACACCAAACTTTTCCAAGTGGTAAAGACCAGAAGTGATTGTGAGGAGCTCCAGAAGGATCTCTCCAGACTGGCAGAATGGGTAGCAAAATGGCAGATGCGCTTCAATGTCAGTAAGTGTAAAGTCATGCACATTGGGGCAAAAAATCAAAACTTTAGATATAGGCTGATGGGTTCTGAGCTGTCTGTGACAGATCAGGAGAGAGATCTTGGGGTGGTGGTGGACAGGTCGATGAAAGTGTCGACCCAATGTGCGGTGGCAGTGAAGAAGGCCAATTCTATGCTTGGGATCATTAGGAAGGGTATTGAGAACAAAACGGTTAGTATTATAATGCCGTTGTACAAATTGATGGTAAGGCCACACCTGGAGTATTGTGTCCAGTTCTGGTCGCCGCATCTCAAAAAAGACATAGTGGAAATGGAAAAGGTGCAAAAGAGAGCGACTAAGATGATTACGGGGCTGGGGCACCTTCCTTATGAGGAAAGGCTACGGCGTTTGGGCCTCTTCAGCCTAGAAAAGAGACGCTTGAGGGGGGACATGATTGAGACATACAAAATTATGCAGGGGATGGACAGAGTGGATAGGGAGATGCTCTTTACACTCTCACATAATACCAGACCAGGGGACATCCACTAAAATTGAGTGTTGGGCGGGTTAGGACAGACAAAAGAAAATATTTCTTTACTCAGCGCGTGGTCGGTCTGTGGAACTCCTTGCCACAGGATGTGGTGCTGGCGTCTAGCCTAGACGCCTTTAAAAGGGGATTGGACGAGTTTCTGGAGGAAAAATCCATTATGCGGTACAAGCCATGATGTGTATGCGCAACCTCCTGATTTTAGGAATGGGTTAAGTCAGAATGCCAGATGTAGGGGAGAGCACCAGGATGAGGTCTCTTGTTATCTGGTGTGCTCCCTGGGGCATTTGGTGGGCCGCTGTGAGATACAGGAAGCTGGACTAGATGGGCCTATGGCCTGATCCAGTGGGGCTGTTCTTATGTTCTTATGACACTTTCATCCAGCTGTCCACCAGCACCCCAGGATCTCTCTCCTGAGTAGTCACAGACAGCTCAGAACCCACCTGCCTATATGTGTTGATTTTTTGTCCCAATGTGCATTATTTTACACGTATTTTCTTGCAGTCTAGTAAACTTTACTTCCACCTTCTTTGTTTGCATAATTTGCTCAGCAACAGGAAGAGACAAAGACAAGAAAATGCACTTATCAGTCCGCAGCATCAAGAAGCAGAGCTGACCAGTGCTGAAGCTTCTTGCAGTTGAAACATTAACATTCATAACAGGTCCAGCCTTGTTATATGTGGATTTTTGATACACGGATTTGACTCAGCAAATTTTCCAAGGATGGAAAATTCAAAATAGGAATATAGTTTATTCAAAATAGAATGGCCACTGCAAATGAGAAGGAATGTGCTGATCCCTGGAGAAGGGGAAAAATGCACCCCTTTAAAATGCTTTCTTAGTGTTGTAGAGATTTTTATCTCAACATGATGAGAAGGGCCCTTTAAATTAAAGGAAAACAGTCCTTTACAATAGTTAGAGAGAGAGGGCAGCCAGCTGACAATCCATCAATCATTATCTCTCCAAGGGACCCCCTCCCTTCCCCCTGGACTGGAAAGAAAGATCATCCTTTCTAAGGGCCTGAAGAGAGACTGTTGGATTATCCTCTTAATGACTCTATCTTAACATCACAAAGGCTGTTTTTAAATCACCTGAGCAAAGGAACTTTGTTTTTTAAATTGATTTGCTATAGTGTGATTTTTACCATTCACATGAATTCTGGGAACGGAACCCATGCAAATAATGAGACTCAACCTGTACATTTAAATTTTCTCATATCTGAAATACACATAGAATGTGCATTATTTACTTTGTATCAGAATTCTTTTTTAAAATAAAATTGGATTTGGGGGAGATCTGTTTCTGAGAAATGTGAGATGTCATAGATATCACAGAACCATAGTTGGTAGGGACCCACAAGGTCATTTAGTCCACCCCCTGCCTGTAGCAGGAAATCCTCCAAGAGCACCTCCAACAGATGCCTCTAGAGGCTCTGCTTAAAGGTCTCCTGTGAGGGAGAATTCACCACCTCCCTTGGCAATCTGTTCCACTGCTGAACTGCCCTTATCATCAAGAATTGATGCAGGCATCGTGTCAACTACTGCAACTCCAAGATCCTGCTGACATTTTGTGCTGCCAAGCTATCTATTGCCCAACCTATACCTGTCTCTTGGGTTATTTTGACCTAAGTGCAGAACCTTGCATTGCAGAACCCATTGAATTTCATCTTATTCATTTCTGCCCAGTATTCCATTCTGGTAAGGTCTTCCTGAAGGCTTCTACCATCTTCCGTCGTGTTTGCCACTGCTCCCAACAAATACATACATATTATCTGATTCAAATTAAAAGCAAAGCAGCTAAAAAAGAAGGTCAACAGTAAACCAAAAACCATAATATCAAGAGCAATACAATCCCGCACAATAATGGAAACAAAAAAAGAGTACTGCAACGGATTAATTCACTACCATTCCAAAAGTTTTCCAAGACAGTTATGTCATCAACATCTAATGAAAGCAGAATAATGAAGGGGCCAGGCAGGCCTCCCTAGAGTTGGTGCTCCAGACTGTAGAAGCCACAACTGAAAAGACCCTGCCTCTCATACCTACTTGCAGAGTTCAGACAACAGGGACACATACAGCAAGATTTGTGATGTGTCAGGGAAACACATATGGAAATCAGTAGGTGGTCCTTCAAGTCTTCTGACTCTCAGACCATTCAGGTTTTGGAGAATCAGCATTTGGAACTGAGCCTGGAAACAAGCCAATGGAATAGATAACAGGAGTGACATGCTATTTTGAAACAAAATTCCCTTTCCTCCCTTTGCTCACTGAAAGTATTGGATGAGGTTGGTGAACAACCCCTTCCTCGCAAACTAGAGTCTGGCATATCAACTGAATGCAGAGCACAATGAATAAATCACTCTTTGAAAGTAATTGTCCAATACAGAAGACATGTGAGTACAGTACAGTATCTGATATGATTAGAGTTCCATTATTACAGTGTTTGAGAAGCTGAATACAAAATATTGGCCATTAAATCTATCAGAGCTGGGTTGGCTCCTTACCTACAATGTAGCCTCAAGCTGGTCATTTTAAGCAAATCTGTCAATGCTAACAACTTACTAAATTTTAGCAATCTGAGAAAAGCAAGAGTCACCAAATAAAGATTAACGTTTTATTGACTTCAGAGAGCAGACAATGTGAAAAATGCAAACCCCAAAGATATGTACAGTACATAAAAAAGGGTTGGGTGCATACACCAACAGTGGATATATTGTTCTTTGTCCTTTTTAGCGTGAAGCAGTGGCACTTTTATACATGTTTCACCCAGTTCTGTTGAAATCTTCCCAATACTGATGCATAAAGAATTACCCTTTATAACTGATGTACAGCGTGACCTTATTCTTCACTTATACAGGCTGGAAAGCTCTGAGATACTAGTGCCTCACTTCACTGTACATTTACCTGGGCATCAGTCCCATAAAACTCATTGGGACTTACTTCTGAGTAGAAGTAAGGATTGCGGTGTACATCTCTGGTGCTGGCCGATTTTGGAAACACGCCAACACTAGCAACTCTGCACCGACGTCATGCCAGTGTTAGTGGGCTGTCCGCATAGTGGGCTGTTGGACTGCTCTGCCAGGAGCAGCCAATCCTGAATTGTATAACACAAAATCACAAAGTAAGCAGAAAGTCAATTAACTTCAAAACATATTTAGGCATTGAGCCTGTCAGTCAGTTCTCTGCCCCCCTCCCTCCCCCCAAATAACAGTGGGTTGAGAAATGTAGCAGGACAGCCATAGGAAAAATATGGGGTGAGCAGGGGATAATTTGGGGCTTGTCTCTTCTCTCAAGGACATGATTTATTTTAAAAACGAGCCTTTTCTTTCAGAGGATGAGAAGCCCACAGAAGATCAAGGCTAAATGTCTCTTTATTTCAGTTCACTCCATTTGTTTCAGCACTGGCCCAAACAGCACCGAAAACAGTACAGCAAAAATAAGAAATAAAAACCAATCAGCTGTAAACTGTTGTGTTAATTGCCCTTGGCAGGACAAAGAAACTGACCTCAGAAAGAACTTTATCTTTTAGACAATTGCTTAAGCAATTATTTTAAACCTTTGCAGAGATGCAGTGAAGAAGGGCAGGAAAGGAGCCCCACAAAGTAACAAAACTGCAGTCAGTGGCAAGTATCAAGATTACGGCCAACAATACGTAGTCAGACTATAAGACTACAGCAGTGGTTCCCAAAGTGTGAGTCATGCATGGCTCCCTGGGGAGCCGCAGAATCCTCACAAAAAACCCGCTGCCTTGTACAATGTATAGGATAGTAGCCCTAATGGGGAGCTACGACCAATGGTCCTGTAGGTCAAGGGAGCTGCCAGTCGAAAAATTTTGGGAACGACTGGACTAGTTTCATGATGCTCTGCTGATTAGCCTCTAGTTCAGTGATTTTCAACCTTTTTCATCTCATGGCCCACTGACAAGGCGCTAAAATGGTCAAGGCACACCATCAGTTTTTGGACAATTGACAGCCCAATCCTATGCATGTCTACGCAGAAGTAAGTTCCATTAGAGTCCATGGGGCCTACTCCCAGGAAAGTGTGGATAGGATTGGGCTGTAACAAGGCACACTGAGCTACTGGTAGGGGGCTCACATCCCCCAATGACCCAACTAATAAATGACCCTCCCCCAAACTCCTGTGGCACACCTGTGGACCATTTGCGGCACACCATGTGTGCATAGTGGATGAAATTCACGACTCTAGCTTACAGGTGTTTTAATTTTTCCCCAACCTGACACTGTACCTTAAATTTGTAGGACACTTGCATATAACAGGCTGGCAGTTGTAAATGGCAACAAAAGATGCAATAACTTGGGCAATTACAACACAGCCTCGACAAAACCTGCTTATCTGTAACGAACCTGCTTTGGGGAAACAGAACAGCATGCAAGAGGCAATAGGAGGTGCAGGCACACTGATGCAACACGACAGAGAGTCTGGTCTGTACACAAAGCCTCTTTTTGTTGGCACGCTGGCATTGACAGGCAGCCCCTGCCTCTCCTCTCCGCTTTCTCGTGAGGACACCAGCCACACCACTGGTCTCTTCCACAGAATGCCAGGTAAGATGAGGAAGGTGGAAAAACAGGCTAAAAAGAGAGTGAAAAAGAAGCAAAGGGTCTGGTGGGAAAGACCCTCCCTAATGAGAGTGAGATGCAAAATGTGTAAAATTGGAGGCTTGTCAACTATGGGTATGAGTAGTATATGTACTACTGGTATGATACATGCTACAAAGAGGATACAGCTGTGGTTTCACTGCTCTCAGAGGCTGCTCTTGCCGCTTCCTGCCTTGAATCAAAATCTGAGGCTGCGGTGCAACCCTGTCTCCAAAGAAGCATCATTCTGGGTGCAGCCGGAATCCTGTGCCTCTTATTTTCTCTTTCAGCAGCCATCAGTGGTATACTATGCCAGCCACAAAAGCCCAGGAGCTGCAAGGGGTGTAGTCAACCTGGCCTCCCCCAAAACAATTATCTGGCTTTTGCCTGTCCTCTGTGAAAGAAGAGTCAATGTTTTTAGATGAATAATCCAATTATGTAACACTCCTGTACTGCCGATTACATTATATGGCCTTTGCCTGTTTTCAGCCGTGATCCGGTGCATTCCTGGACAAGTGGTCTCATAACAGCCACTGGAAATAGGAAAGGGCATGTTTCACCTGCATACAGAATTCTCTCTGGCAATATGATGCAGCGGTCAGAGTGCTGGATTAACAGGAGGAAGAACTAGGGATATGAACCCATGAAAATAGGTGGTTAGTTTTGGGCATGTCTCATCTCCCTTACAGGGTTGTTGCAAGGATAGAACAGGGTGGGGTGGAGGGAATCAGATACGATTCCCTAAACGACTTGGAGGAAAGGTGAGATTGAACTGCAGGCATGTTTAGAATTCAAAGCAGGGTCACCAGGCGTCCACTTTTCCAGGACATGTCCTCTTTTTGAGCCTTACCTCCTGGAAAAGAACTTCAATGTCCTTCAAAGAACTTTGAACGTTTGTGAGTGGGGCCCTGCAGGCAGCACATAGCCTCCTTGTAATTAACAAATCCTATGTAATAAATTGTATGTAATGTAGTTTTAAATTTAATAATAAGTAATCTAGTGTTTATATGAACCACATGAAAACAATCCGTGAGTGTTTTTCGCTTTTGTGTTGTCATGTCCTACATTTATATTGGGTGTCCTACGATTTGGGGTGCCTTCTCCTCTTTCATCACCCTGATTCAAAGGCTCTTTGAATCACCCCCCCCCCCCACCGAGTATTTCTCTGCCTTTGAAGCACAGCGAAGGCATGCCAGGCTGAAGGCATGCAGGCAGCTCTGCCTCACCTGCCAGGCTGAATAGCGAAGGATGCCAGGCTCAAGCCCATCTGAGAGCACGCCTTCCGATCTGAAAGAACACCCCCTCTGAGGTGCCATAAAAAGCGTGCCTGGCTGGTGGCTATGCGCGGAGAGAGGGAAGGCACTCTGCAGGTGCTCAAGGGCACTCTCTTCTCTTCTGCACCGAGCGCACAGGTTCTGCAGGTAAATGAAGCCGCGGGGTCTTTCTCAGCCAGCCACCAAGGGAAGCTTTTGCTGCCTGGCCCCCCCTTGCTTTGGGGCACCGCATCTCGCCGTCCCTGTTCTTTTTCGGAGCCCAATCCTAGGCGGGTCTACTCAGAAGTCAGCCACGGGGCTTGCTGGCAGGAGAGCGTGGCTAGGACTGCAGCCTAGACAAAGGCTGCGCGGCGGCAGGAGGAGCCACTTCCCCCCAGCCCGGGCTGCGTGTGCGTCCGCTCGGGAGGGTAGGAGGGGAAGGGGCTGCTGCCTGTGCCGGACCCTCCCTCGCCACCGCCAAGCCAGTCAGCGTCGCCGCCTGGCCGGCAGCCCGGCTTCTTCGCCCGCTCCGCCCCCCCGGGGCGCCCCCACCGGCCACCGCGTCCCCACGTGGAGCCGAGCGGCGCTCGGGATGCGCTGGCGGGGCTGGTAGCCAGCCGCTCCCGCAGGGCGGCTGGGGGGAGCCGGCGGGGTCATCGCCCGGCCTTGGACGAGGCTGGCCCGGCTGCCTCTGCACCGCCCGCCCGCCCGCCTCCCCTGCCGGCCGGGAGGTGGCTGCGATGGGGGCCACTCTTGCACCCGGCAGCAGCCCCGCAGCAGCAGCCCGGCCCTCCTCGGTGCCAAGCGGTGCGGCCGAGCGGCGTCCGCCTCTGGGCAGGAGGCTTCTTCCCATCGCCCAGCGGAGCTCGGGGCGGTAACAAAGGCGAGGACAGACGAGGAGGGGGCGGCCGCGCCGGAGGAGCTTCCCCGGGCCACGGCCAGGCGCACAGCAGCAGCCGCCGTCGCCAGGCTCCCAAGTGAGTTGCACGCCAAGACGCGCGCAGCGCAGCCACACGCGGGGCGCAGGGGGCAGGAGGAGGACGCTGCCGCAACTGTACTCCGCGGGTAGTTTAGTCTGGGGAACTCCTTGCCACGCGACGCTACTGTACTCCGCGTGTCGCTCGTCTGTGGAACGCCTGGATACCTTTCAAAGATAATTGGACCAATTTCTGGAGGGAACGTCCATCAGAGGTTCCAAGCCATGATGTGTCTGTGCTACCTCCTGGTTTCAGTAGTAGTAGTAGTAGTAGTAACTTTATAGTCATTGTGCTACAGCACAACGAAATTTATGCACCTTTGAGTACATATGCACCTTTAGAAGCATTTAGAGTGCATTTATGCACCTTTAGAAGTAGGCTACCTCAGAATGCCAGGTGCGAGGGAGGGCACCAGGGTGTAGGTCTCTTGTGTGCTCCCTGAGGCATCTGGTGGGCCACTGTGAGATACAGGAAGCTGAACTAGATGTCCCTCTGGCCTGATCCAGTGGGGCTGTTGTTATGTTCTTACAGGAGCTCCCTGCTGCAATGGTTAGCAGAGCCCTTGAAGCAGCAGCACAAGTCCGCATTTCACACTGCAGAACTTGGAAGTGGAGGTGGCATCTCTGGCTGGAGACATTGCCCAGGGTCCCAGCAACTTTACCCACACTGTGCATCTGTGTGTGTGTTGAGAGAGAGAGGTCTGGGGGGGGGGGAGGCCTCCCATGTGAGGAAGGACTTTGGGGTGGTATTTGCTGCCTATCTTCATAGTGGAAAGCAGGTCCTTGAAGGACTGTGTTCTTTGGATGCCAAAAATCAGGCAACGGGTGGCTCTCCATTTGTTCAGGATCCTCATTTTCCTCTCTATTGGGGGGGGGAGCAAGATTAGTTTCTCTGAATATTTAGTTTATTCACTCATTTTTGGAGTGGGGGACTGTAGAGATAGGTCATGTTTTTGCTTGGCAGCAGTAACTTTTTCCCAGAGCAGCAATTTTCAACCACTGTACCATGGCACATTGGCACGTCATGGCACTGTGCCACAAATGGTCCATAGGTGTGCCGCAGGAGTTTGGGCGAAGGCTGTTTATTAGTAGGGCTATTGGGGGATGTGAGCCCCTGGCTGGCAGTGCGGTGTGCCTTGTTAATGGCAGGGATGGGCAGTGGGTGGTTGGGGGGCAGGTGAGGCAGAGCCTCCCTACCGGAGGCCTTCGAAAAGTGCCACCATTGTGAGAAGCACCCAAGCACCCACAATTCACTAAGAAAGCGCATGAGTGGTGGGTGCTTGAGCAACTCCCATGGCGGGCTGCGCTTTTTGAAGGACTCTGATGGGGAGGCTCTACCTCACCTGCCCTCCCCACTGCATGTCCTTGGTCATTGACCAAAAAAGTGATGGTGTGCGTTGACAATTTTAGCTCCTTGACAGTGTGCCATGAGATGAAAAAGGTTGAAAAATCACTGAGCTAGAAGTCAGTGGCAGAACCCTCAAGGAAACTGAGCGCCCAATCCTATCCAACTTTTCAACACTGATGCAACTGGAGTGAAGCCCCAGGTAAGGGAACAAATGTTCCCTTACCTTGAGGAGGTCTCTATGACTGCCCCGCAAGCACAGGATGCAGCACATGCCCCATAGGGGCACAACTTTCACAACTGGAAAGTTGGATAGTATTGGACCTGAAGTAAATAGTTCAGTATTCAAATTTAGAGAAGTTACATTTGGGGTTAGAACATTGCTTTTCAGAAGCAATGTGAAGTTGTCAAGGTTTAGGTGCTGATTAGTGTTTTTAAGGTTTTGCTCCAGATGATCTAACTGATAGGACTGAATGAATTGAGATCCCATCAGCTTGTGGGAAAGTCTCTTGCCAGTCAGTGAACTTGTGGTGAAAAAGTTCCAGGGGCGTATGGCCTCCCAGACATTCATCATATGTTTTGATTTGCTGAATGCCGTTTGAAAATGTTTAGCATTACTTAGAAAAGAGCAACCTATTGAGATGTCACAATTAAGATTGGCCTTGTCCCTGTATTCTCACCATCTGCTGTGACAGAATAGGGATCTTTTGTTCCTTTTGAGTTTGCACTGTGCAACATGTTGTGTGCAAAAGGAAAAGGATTGTTTATGTTCCAATTAGCACTGGACCCAGTCTCCTGGAAATGGTGCGGAAAAACCCTCATTTATTTGAATAAGACTTGTGCAGGAGAACTTGGTTGATTAGACCCTTAAGAACTTGATCATGTATATATGTTTTCTCTGAAGTACTGGACGAGCAAGATTCTTTCCAGCTTAGGAGAAAGTCATTTGACAGAACGCTTGTGAGACCAGAATTTAACCTACATTATGGAAAGGTGACACAAACAGATGTTTTCTTAACATGGGTCCTGCTCTAGATATCTTGTGGACAGATTTGCCAAGTGATGAGGAGTGGGAATTATGCTAGTCTGCTGAAATTTGGGGGATGCAAACACATTTGGATTTGGATGTGTTGCTTTCAGTATATTTCAGGCTGCACAGATAACTTGAGTTGACATTAATTGGGCTAATATGTGTGAAACTGTGGATAGCATCACAGTCTAAATTCTACAGAAAGATATTGCTTTGCCATCTGTTCTTGAGCGCAATTTTCACAGGCTATTTTGTATCAATGAAAACCATGGAATTCATCCTCAAAGTTGCAACTTTAATATTAATAGGACAATGCTGCTACAGTTTTGGGAAGAAGAGTGATAGCTGGTGAAATAGTTAAGAAAATATTCTACCCTTAGGCCAATGTAAAATGATGCTGAGTTACTACCCTTGCATAGCTAGAAAGTTCTTTGGTAATATTAATATTCCTTTGGCATTGTTAATCTTCAATTTGGATGAATTGTCTTTGTCTAGATGCCCCTGTGCGTGTTTAGGCCTTCTTTTCTGAAGTTCTCTTGACTATGCAGATGGGGTCCAATAGCTGTGAGTCCAGTCTCTCCTTTGTGTAGTGTCTGCATGAAGGAAACTTTTGTGTCTCTGTGTGTGACCCTAACACAAGTGGAGTCACACTGGAATTCTCATGCAATTAAATGGGATGAGTGACACCCCAATCCTATGCATGTCTACTCAGAAGTAAGTCCCATTCTCATCAATGGGGCTTACTCCCAGGAAAGTGTGCAAAGGATTGTACCCTAAATTCAGTGACAATGCCAGTGCGATCCCACCTTGTCATTCCCGGCACACTTAAATTGTAAATGAGGACAGTAATAGTAAATTTTGAATATGTGTACAGTGTACATTTCATATTAGTATCTTTTCTTAGAAAACTCCAACATGACACTATTTAGTGGAAAGAAGATAACAGAAAATGTTTTCGACTCAGGCCGCAATCCTAAACAATTTCTTAACACTGACATAAAGGCAATGCAACTCTGAGATAAGGGAACAAACATTGCCTTACCTTGAGGAGGACTCCATGACTGCCCCCCAACTGCAGGATGCAGCACATGCCCCACTGGCACAGCTATGCTAGTGCTGGAAAGTTGGTTAAGATTGCGCCCTCAGTTGTTTCCCAGAAATGTTCCACAAATTTGGAATCTCACAGTTCTGTTTGGTTCAACAGAAATCATGTTGAAATTTAACAGAAACAGAAATAATGTTGAAATTTAACTCTCTATGGCTTCCTCCTCCTTACTGCATATTTTAGTCCCCTGAAATAATGAATATGCAGACTAAGAGCCCAGTCCTGAGCTCATTGCTCCAGCTTACTGCCATAAGGCATGTACCGCTGGGCCAGTGCTGGGAGGGCGCCCCTCCCAGATGGGAGGCATGCTGGGCAGAGGGAGCGGGGAGGCAGGAGGCAGGTGCCCTGCACGAACTCTTTTACTTTACCGCCGACCTTTTGGTGAGTAACTTGAGTAAAGTGAGTAGCCCCATTGCGGGGCTGCTTCCCTTACCCAGGAGAAGGGGATGAAAGTCCCCTTCTCCTGAGGTGCCGCCTGTGGCAGGTTGACGCATGCAGGATGTGGTGGCAGCCGTTCTTGGTGCCCCTACAGCTGCGCGCCCCGGGCAGCTCAGGATTGGGCTGTTAGGGATAGGTTGTAACCCAGGCGTGTTTCCAAAGTCTACTTGAAATTATCCTTCAACTTCTGAAGGTTTGTCTCTCCAGAGTACTGCACCTTTTTTTCCTTCTATGGTTGTAGCCCAATAATGAGCTTCCTAGCCCTCAGTGAGCAAGCCTGAAAATTCTTAGTTTTCCAGCCACCCCCAGCAGTGGTGGGGAGATGATTTACATGTGCACCAAAGGAATGAGTAGAAGTCATGATCTTATAGTGAGGAGATACGTGCAATGAAGATTTTACTCCCTAGACCAGTGTTCCTCAAACTGTGATTCGGGACCCACTAAATGGGTTGCGAGTCAATTTCAGGTGGATCCCCATTCATTTCAATGTTTTATTTTTAATCTATTAGACTTGATGCTACCGTGATATGTGACTGCATTTGGGGAAATGTTATAGACCTATACTTTTAACAAGCTACTATGTATATTCTTTTAACAATAATAGTAAATGAGACTTACTCCTGAGTAAGTGTTGATAGGATTGCAGCCTAGGATTGTTAAAAACTTTCCTGCTTGCTGATGTCACTTCTCGTCATGCCATCACTTCTGGTGGGTCTTGATAGATTCTCATTCTAAAAAGTGGTTCCCAGGGCTAAATGCGTGATAACCACTGCCCTAGACTTTGTTGTTGGCAACCTTCAGTCTTGAAAGACTATGGTATCATGCTCTGAATGGTGGTTCTGGAACAGTGTCTAGGGTGGCTGAAAAGGCCAATTCGGGAGTGACAATCCCTTCCACACCGGGAGCAAGTGCAGTCTGTCCCTGGTCTGTCTCCCTGGCTATGGACCTTCCTTCTTTGCCTCTTTCTCAGACTGTTGGCCAAGTGTCTCTTCAAACTGGGAAAGGCCATGCTGCACAGCCTGCCTCCAAGCGGGCCGCTCAGAGGCCAGGGTTTCCCACCTGTTGAGGTCCACTCCTAAGGCCTTCAGATCCCTCTTGCAGATGTCCTTGTATCGCAGCTGTGGTCTACCTGTAGGGCGCTTTTCTTGCACGAGTTCTCCATAGAGGAGATCCTTTGGGATCCGGCCATCATCCATTCTCACGACATGACCGAGCCAACGCAGACGTCTCTGTTTCGGCAGTGCATACATGCTAGGGATTCCAGCACGTTCCAGGACTGTGTTGTTTGGAACTTTGTCCTGCCAGGTGATGCCGAGAAAGCATCGGAGGCAGCACATGTGGAAAGCGTTCAGCCCTAGACTCTACAGGTTGCTATACAATATTTTTCTGCCTATGAGCCAACTGAAAGATCTGTCCCATCCCTGTTTGAAGACAGTAAGAGGAGAGGAGCAATGAGGGCTGTAGTCAGCCTTCCTTGCTAGGTGGGCATACTTGTTTCTAGATGGGCTTCAAATGCATGAATGGGAAATACCCACAAATGTCATAGATGATTCCACCTTTCTGCCGAGTGTCTCTCTCTCCTATCCTGGTGTCTGCCCTCTATACCAGCAGCTCCTCTATCTCCACACTGCTCCACCTTCTGGAACTGGGGAGTGGTGGAAAGCTGGTCTAGCTAAACTATCTCCACACCACCCTTCTTGATTTCCTTTTCTGGAAGGAGGAAGAACGGAGCTGGAGGAGCTGGTCCTTTCCACTGCAACAGCTACAGCAGTTGGGTGGGCAATGCTTTAGTAGAGCTTAAAGACCATGGACTGCTCCTGCATGTAGGTTTAAATGGAGTCAGTGTGTCTCCAGTGTTGTGAGGCAGCATTTTGTTTTCAGTTCAGGAGCTGTGCTGTTTCCACTTGTATATTTGTGTTTTCACCATACACCATCCTTAAGTGTTCCTGAATAAAAATAAACAACTTGTTCAGTCACTATGCTCATGAGTATGGGAGAATGTTTTGAAAAGAGTAGATGCTGTTCTGTTTTTCTTTTCTTCAAGATTCTTTTAATTTACCTCTTATTCCCTTTTAAGCACTCTGCTGTACTCCCTAACATTATGGCTAACACAGACATTTTTTTCCAGAAGTACTGAAGTGCCCCTAAGGATAACTGGGATCCTGAAAAATTCACCTTGAGTCAGAGGAACGTCTTGACTGAACAGGGCTGCCATAGATTTTTTTGTTGTTGTTGGACTATAAAACAAGTTGAAGGTTGTCATGTCTCTAAATTAAAAACTCTATTTTCCCAAAATGTCTTAGTTGGGATGGAAACACCCTGGCTCTGGTTCTGGGAGCAGTCCAGATTCTGTTCGAGTTGAGCTGCTATTCTGAGTGACAGTCATTGAAAGAGTGAAACGCCATGCATTGTTGATGCCAAAGAACCACCTCATGAGAAAGTGTGCTTAGAATAGTAGTCTGAGTTCAGTGGTTTAGTTGGTGAAAGCAGCAGTCGCTTTAGCCTGCATCCTTATTGTTCAGCTTTCAGAGGAAGGAATCTTCATGACTGGAGGATGTATGCAATTGCTTTGGTTGTTTTTCTTTCCAGAAGTAAACACCAAGTCAGTCAAGTCAAGTCAAGTCAACCTTTATTAGGCATAAACATTAGGTAGGTGAAGACTCTGTACGGAAACCGTAGAGAGAATATAAACCTAAGTAATACACAAGTATATGTATATGTGCACACCTACGTGTAGACACAGATACAAACGTACAATACATTTTACATACAAACATGTATTATTAAAAAAAAAAAAATCAGTTACTCTGCAGATATTGCCAGAGATGTAATGTGCTCAGTGATTATTTGCTACAGAAAGCTTGGCTCAATTCAAATTACTCAAGTTTAGGAACTGTGCGACTGAGAGGGTTGTATGCTCTACATCACCTGCTAGAAGGAATTGAATTATAGCTTTTTCAGAATGCCCTGTTTTAGCATGGAGCAAGGGAGAGAGAAATTGCTGTCTTAATGCTTGACATCTGGGACAGTGCAACATAATGTGGGTGGATGATTCTACTTTACCTAAATTGCAGCTACATAAACGATCTTCCCAGGAGGCGTTTCTAAATCTGCCATGTAAGTCATTAGAGGGGGTCATGTTACAGTGTGCCAAGGTAAAGGCCCTTCTCTCCAGGGGGTGCACTAGGAGGGACAGATATTTTGGTTGTTGACCACTTGTAATTTTAAGATGAAAATTCAGAGGGGAACATTTTTTCTGTGCTGCACTTAGAATCTCTTGCCTTTCTATATCATATAGTCTGGTTTTCACAAGTCTGGTGATAACCTCTGGAGAGGGAGCTCCTTGTAGATCGACCTCAAGGCCCATCTGTTGAGTTTTTGTATGAAATAGTACTAGGCAAGGGGTTAACGTTGGATCAGTCAACAGCCCCTTTAGCAGCAAGTCGTGATCAGCCCTGAAGAAGACTTTGGTCCAGTATTTCAAAAAACTGGACCATGCATGTAACTCCAGTCTGTGTTGACCTGATTCCAGGCAGAGTGCTGCGTAGGGAACACAATGCGGTAAGCCAAGAATTTTGTAAAGAAATTTGGATTGAACCCTTTCAATTGTGTTATTTAATGCAGGCATCCATACTGGGATGCCATATAAAATTTGTGGAATGACTTTAGCATTAAAAGCTTGCAAAGCAGCTGGTACAAACCGGTTGCCCCAGGAGAAGAAAAAGTGAGTTATGGCTTGAACCACTGGTTTGGATGAATTAATTGCAATTGATCAATGAGAAGACCAGGAATGCTTGTAATGAAATCGAAGACCAAGGTACTGGAATTCCTTGACCTGCTGTATTAATTTTCCACTGAAAAGTCAAGATTGTGGTTTCCATGAGTTCCCAAATACCACAATTTTAGACTTTTCATAGTTTAGCTGCAAAGAGTTTGTTGTAAGATATTTAATGCAGGCTTTGACCAGTCTCCGTAAGCCCATTTTTGTACGTGAGATCAGAGCCATGTCGTCAGCATATAAAAGTAAAGGGACGTCCACCGATCCTAGTTTGGGGCAATGCGAGTCAAGCTTTGATAAGATGGGGGCCAAATCATTGATGAAAAGGATGAACAGAGTGGGTGCCAGCACACAACCCTGCTTGACCCCCTTGTTGATCAGGATTGGAGCTGAAAGGTCACCTTGTGGGGATAATTTCACTTGACAGGAAGTGTTTAGGTGTTTAGGTGTAGGACACGAATTAGTTCTAATAATCTTTTGTCAAGTCCCATCTTCTCAAGTTTTTCCCAGAGTCTGTCCCTATCAATAGAGTCAAAGGCAGCCTTTAAATCCAGGAATGCCACATAGAGTTGAGATTTTTTTTGAGTCACCTGTTTAAAAATTAAATGGGACAGTATCACACAGTGGTCTACTGTGGACTTGTTTGGTCTGAAACCTGCTTGCTCTGGACCTATGATGTTATAATCAAATATCCAGGAAGAAAGTTTTTTCAATAAGTGGGATGCGTACATTTTCCCTGCGGCATCCAAAAGGTTTATTGGCCTGTAACTAGAGGGAAGGTTCTTATTTCCTTTTTTGAAAATAGGGACCAAGATTGATCTGGTCCAGGATTCTGGAATTACTCCAAATTTATTGATTCCTGTGAATAGTTCCGCAATAATTGGTGCCCACCAGTCTGGCGCTGCTTTATAGATGTCTGAAGGAATTGCATCTGGGCCAGCTGCTTTATCCTGTTTTAGCTGGTTAATAATGGAAATGATCTCATCCACTGAGACAGCAGGCCAGTCTGGGAGGTCTGGCGGGATGGATGCCTGAACAGCAGAGGACGATTTGGATTCATAAAAAAAAATTGATTTAAAGTGCGATTCCCACAGTTTGGCAGGGATTGCGGTAGTACCAATTGACTCTTTGTGAAAACAACATGATATAATTTGCCAAAAACTCTTAGCATTTTTTGATCTAACAGCATTAATTAGCAGTGACCATCTTGCTTCTGCAATACGATGGATCGAAACTCTGACAGCTTTCTTCAGGTGGGCAGTCAGCTCGAAATATTGGCCTAAAAGTGTTTTACTGTTAGTGTCCCTAAATTTTTTGTAAGTGCTGCGAATGGCGGTTTTCAGAGATAAGCAGATCTGATCAATCTTAGAGTCATCTCGCCCACTCTCAACTCTTCGGGATGAGGGGATCTTGCCTAATACTTTCAAGAGAGTAGATAATAAGTTCTCAAAAAAGTGGACAATCCCTGGTTGATCCTGAGTGGACAATTGAGGGATTTCCTTTGCTTGTATCTATGCACAAAATAAGTTCTTAGAGTCTGGGTCCCATTTAATTCTTTTTGTTACGTTTGGGTAACCTTCTTCCTCCTGGATGTTAGTGTTATGATAATGATTTGGGAGATAGTCTAAATCACACAACAGAGGAAGATGGTCACTAGACTGAGGGTATCCAACACAAAAGTTTGCTACCTGGGGAAGGAGTTGAGGAGGAACCAAGATATAATCAATAACACTTGCACCTCTAGATGAAATGTAAGTGAATTCTCCATTATCCCCCAATGCGTCTAAGCCATTTAGCCAAGTAAGGCCATAAGTGATACAAAATTTGGCTAGAAGCAGCCCTGCAGCATTAATTGTTCTATCTTTCGATTGCCTTTCAAATAGACAGGTCTCTGGCAATATCGTGTCAGTAGGTAAGTCCCAAAGTTGATGAAAGATGTCAGAATTATGCCCCACCCTGGAATTGAAATCTCCTGCGATTAGAATCTTGTAAGAGGGAAATTTACCAGTCAGGTCCTTGATTATACCACTAAAATATGCCCATTGCTTTTCAGTAGCAGATTTATCTTTTAAAGGAGGCATATATATATATATATATATATATATATATATATATATATATATATATATATATATATATATATATATATATATATATTGAGTTGGCATCCTTCAGTCTCGGAAGACTATGGTGTCACACTCTGAATGGTGGTTCTGGAACAGAGTGTCCTCTCCAGTGCGCGAAGCCTGGGTAAAGTAGGTATGGAGGATAGGCTGTTACCCATGCAGCAAATCCCCCCTCTCCACGTCGCTGAAATGGTCCAATGGAAAGGCAGAGGCCAATACGGTTGGTTCCAGCGGCGTCGCAGGAGTTGCCAGAACGTGACTGTGTTCAGCCATGAACTGCCTCAGGGACTCCGGCTCCGGATTTTGCCTCGAGGTTGACTCCTGAAGCCTTTTCCATAACTGGATGTAGCCACAAGGCAGTGGAGGTTTGAGATCAGAGTTTTCCTTCTCTCAGATGAGCTGCCTTCCCAGGCTGACGAGCCCGATCTACCCGGTGGCTGTTTAGTCGCCTCTTACGACAAGTACAGCCAAACTGAGGGCCTATTCTTATCCTCAGCCCCCAGGGGAATATATATATATATATATATTATCATTATGCTTTGGGGCATTAGCTTCACCTTGATCACTTGTATTTTGCAAAAACTATCAGCCATAAATAGCAATTCATGTTTGAAAGCAGGTTTCACTAGTATGGCAAGGCCTCCAACTGGGCGGCCTTTTACTGCATTCTTCTGTGCAGGTAAAGATATAGAAAGAAACCCATCAAACTGAATAGGTCTAATTGCCCAAGTTTCCTGCAGTAAAATAATGTCTCGGTCTCTTAAAACAGTATCTAGCTCTTTTCCACGAGTCTTTGACAACCCACCAGCGATATTCCAAGAAAGGATTTTCAGCTGGCCCCGTGGAATGCTCTGGGAGCGGGTAGGTGGAAGTCAATCTAATGAAGTTGAAGTTGAGAGGATTTGAGTATCTGGATCCCTCTGATTTCTTATAAGAGAATGTCGTGTCCCTTTTTCAGGGGTAGTGTCCTCAGGCAGTCTTGACTTGGCATCTAGGTTGTTCAGTAGCTTTGCCCCTTCTGGGGTTGTTTTGGTTACTAGGAGAGGTTGAGTGCAATCAGGTGTAGAAGATATCTGCACCAATTGGCTAGATTGAATATCCTCTGATGAGAGCTGTGGTAGTTGTGCAGTAGCTTCCTCTAGATTAGCAAATACTGTCTGTTGTTTAGTTGGTGGAAGAGAATTACATGTCTCTGCCGCTGCCTTCTCCAACACTACCATTGATTGGCAAGGGCCACTGACAATGGACTCTGTAGATGGAGAGTCCAGATTATTCAAAGGCAGTTCCATAGGCTCAGAGATCTGAGCCACGTTGACAGATGATAAACCTTGAGAGGAGGACAAACTACCTCCAGCTGGAGGCTCCTGATGAATCTCTGCCTGGATGGATCGCCTCTGAGGCGGGGCCGCATCTGGAACAGAAGTTGTATGGTCTCGTGAAGGAGGTAAGCTCTTAGATGATGCAGAGCAGCAAGGGATCAATATAATGTCCGTTAGTTCTTGCCATACCATCTCCAATTTCTTGACCATCCTTAGTTGTTCCCGTCGGGGAAGAAATCTAAAAGCCTCCAGGGCCTCCCTGGTCAATGTGTCCTCATCAAAGTCCAGGTACAGTGATAGATCTATTGACTGGGAGCTTGTGTTGCTGCTGGGAGAGCCAGTTTTCCGAGGAGACATCATAGTTTGTGGAGGATCGTTAGGTGGACGCTGGGGAACATCACCAGTACTTGCAATCTCCTCAGAATTGAGCACAGAGTTCTTTGAAGGATGTTTCCTGGCGTATTCCATATCTATGTCGAGCATCTCATCCTGTGGTTCTGTAGTTGAGTTAATGACCCTCTTAGGGCACCTTATTGAAGGTGAACCCATATGGTCCATCCTGACCCATTGGTCATTTAGTGTTGCGGGGGGTTGTTGGTTCAGACCTGCAGAGGCGGTTGAAACTCTTTTAGCAGTCAGCTCTATGGATGAAAGAGAGTCTGTTGGAACAGACCCATTTGCCAAATTCCTTGGGTTATTGGATTCTTCAGCAATTTCAATACTATCAAGCTCAGTAGCATCGAGCTGTGATGAAAGGTCTTTCCTAGGATTTCCAGGCATTGTGTCCACAATGGCATCAGCTGTTTCATCAACATCCAAAGTACAGCTTACCGACTTAGGTTCAGTCTCCCTCATTTGTTCCTGCCGTGTGGCAAACGTATACATCAGATGGGACTCTGACAGAGTGGCTGGGGAAAGCTTTCCACAAGTGTCTTTGTCAGTCCCTGGATATCGCAGGTTGGAAGAGCAATTCAGTTCAGTTAAGGCAGTTTCTAGGCAGATGGTTAGGCTTTGCAAAGTAACAGAGTCCCTTTCAGTAGTGTTCTTTATTATATTTGGACTCAGAGAGTTTGCTCATTAAACAGGGATGTTGCTGCGGTCTTAGCTGTCTGGGCAGGCAGCCAAGAATCACTTTGTGCAGGGATGGAGGATGACGCAGTGGTCAGAGGCCTCGAGCTATGTGTGGAGGAGGGCAGCAGCTCTTGATTAGAGTCAGAGAAATCAGAGAAGACTCTCTTTGCTGTTATTTTGAATGTGCTGAGAAACCTTCTCATTCGAAACAGAGTCAGGGGAATTGTAGAGGTGTCAAAGGACAGAAGGAGTCTGACTCTAGATGCAGAACTACTTAGCCATTGGGCACTTATCATGTCAATCTGATTAAGATCCATACATAAAAGTTTACATAAGGATATTTTTACACAGAACCTGTTCCTCCGTTTTCCATAATTTACTGGCACTCTGCCAACCTCCAAGAGAATTTGGTTTGCTTGGAAACAGCATGAGTGAGAGCCAGCAGCTTTAAGCAAAGAGACAGGTTTTGATCCTAGATTCTTTTGCAGAAACAGAGGCGTCCTTGGACATTATCTGCGTGTGGCTATAAGCTCGTGTTGTTGCTGGAGAACTGCCCTTGGGTCTTGGGGCTGATTGCTCCTGCAGCTTCTTTTGTAGTTTATCAATTTGGGAGGATATAAACTTAAGTTCCTGAAAGATTGCCAAAACTGTTCTAGCCGCAACAAGGGAGTGATCTCCCAAAAGAGTTAAGATGGAAGTATTGCCTGGTTCAAGGTCCACCTGTTCCTCTTGGTCCCCGTGAGTTAGGTCCTTATCTCCCAGTGCACTCTCATGAGCATAAACATTTAGTGAGATCGCTTCAGGGCAGGACCCATTCTTAGTGTTTCCCAAACATGGTATACTGTTATGATCTTTCCTGGGAGTAAGCTTCATCCCCTGTAATGGGGCTTACTACTGAGTAGACACACAGGATGTCTCCTCAGCTGTGGAGGAAAAGCCTCTCCTTGCACTGAGTGGGGACCTGCTCCGGGAAAGGCGGGCTGCAAGGGCTCGCAATGGCTGAGGAGGAGGGCGTCCTGCTGGAGAGTTGGGGAAGGGAAAAACAGGGAGCTTAAGCCTGCAGAGCAGGCAAAATTGAAAAGGGAAACCAATGCGGGGCAGGTGGGGGTGAAGGGAGAGGAGGGAAGCAGCCTGCCCTCCCAACACAGGTGCCTCCTGTTACCCCCTTTGCCACTTTCACGGGAGGAGCCGCAGCAGACAGCTGAAAGAGCCGCATGCGGCTCTAGAGCCGCAGGTTGCCGACCCCTGGCCTAGTGGAACAAAAAGTGAAATTGCTTAACTCCAAACCGACCTATGAGACTGATTGTTCTAAGTGCCAATGAGATGTTGTAATGATACAGCATGGAACCAATAACTTTGTATTTATTTACTTAATTAGATTTGATTTTGTCATGCGGGGTGGGGGGCACTACAAAATCTTCTTTGACCCCAGGTAGCACGTATATGCCTTAGCTATGCCACTGACTGGGGGGGGGGGAGGCAGCAGAGCAAGTGGGTGGTGAGCTGCTGGGGGGGAGGAGGTGGGTTCCTCCCAATTTTCACTTTTTAAAAAGCCCGGGTGTGATGTCACTTCCGGTTGTGACATCACTTCTGGGGCAACATTTTCAACTTGGCACCAGGCCACATGATCATTAGCTACGCCACTGCATTCAGTATTCAGTAGCCTCTTGCACATCTCACTGGTGGGGGAGGAACCATCACACATGTTCTTAAGAAGCCCTTCATGTTTCTCTACCTGCAAGATAGTGATTGTGAAAGAGGGATCTGCTTTCCAGGCTGTGGCTTAGCAATTTTAACAGCTGCATGGTGCGATGAGAAGGCCCCCAGTTCCTCAGTGCTCCATGATGAGAAAAATTGAATCTGTCAAATTTTTCTTCATTTTGCAGCTGTGAGAGTCATAGGGTTTCCAGGCTACTCAAGATTTTAGGGGATCAAAATCTCCCAGAAATTTTTTCATATTGACTCATAGCGTATGCAGAAAAGTGAAACAGAGGGCCAAATTCCAGGCAGCATTTAGGGCATCAGGAGGTCTTGGGATCAGAATGCAGTGATCTTGCCCCTTCCTCCACGCTGACTCTTTAAGCAAAGCAGGAAATGTGGAGCGTACTGGGAGGAATCCGAGCATGCTCTGCACTTTATGCTTCCTTTACAGAAAGTAGAGGAGGCTCCTTTTGCTCCTTCCAGTTCTTTCTTACAGTTTTCTAGTGCTTGCAAAGCAGCAAACGGCTCCTTTTGTTCCTTGTTGCAGAGCAGCCAAAACGTATATAAAATCAAAATGACACAAGTTGAGGCTGATGTCAGGCAGGCACCTGCTGTAATGTTTTCTGCTGATACATGAGACCCACATCATCAATAGCAAAACTTACATAATGCTTCTTGGCTGAACAAAATGTATACACCATTTTTCTGCTGCTTGTGAAGGTACGGAACTTTCTTTTTCTAAATAAAGCAAAGATGTTTCGGTTTCCGTCTCAGAGAGCATTCTCAAGATGGTTTAGACTAATCAGTTCCCTTTTTACACCCGTTAACAATCCCTTTCATAGTCATGGTCAAAATAAAGAATACTAAGTGTATATCCATTTGGCCCACCTTTCCAGTGATTGCCCATGGAAGACATTGGCTTTCTAATTCATACAGGAGACTTGGGGATGTGTCAGTTATTTTGAATTAATATTCTCAACTGGCTGTATTCCCAAGCTAACAGCCCTACTGGTCTTTAATCTTTCTTCGCTGGAAGCAGCCATTGTTCTATGGAATGCAAAAATGTGGCTTCAAAGAACTGCTTCAGATATGACAGCTTTTGTGGTCAAGAGGAACCCTGATTGTTTTGAACTTACTCTTTACATATTTCTGTGATAAAGGACAGACACCTCCTGTTCGCCTGTCAGTATTTGGGAAATTGCACCGAGCTCCCATGTATCTGCGTTTACGTTGCTGAAGAAGCCGTAAACCAATACAGTGGTTTGCGTTATGTAAGCTGATGAACTGGGGTACCGCTTTTTCTGAGTTTGGATTTTGAGGTTGAAGACAGACCCAAACTGCACTTAATTCTCTATTTTATTTATTTTTTCACTGCTTTTCCCAGAGCAGAGCACAGTACATCCAACAGAAGCATCATAGTATAATCCCAAACACATAGTCAAATAGGGATTCCCACAGACCCAGTTAATAGGGATAAATCAGTTCAGTTATAGTGGCAGTGGGACCCCACCTTGTGCCTCCCTGAACAGCTGAAAGAAGAAATGAGGACAATAATGGTAAAGATTTGTACGTGCCCTTCAAATTAGTATTTCTTTCTATTCTTATAACTCCCAGGATAACAATATGAGGCTCAAAAATCTCCTCTCCTGGAGGAGCAGTCTGGTAAGTGAAAATCACTGCTGGTGGATGAGAGCTGTAAAAATCAGGATTAGGATTTTGGGAAAGAATCTGTTCATCTGGACAAGCCTAGCCAGAATGAAAAGGAAATCACATCTCCGTTTCTTCACAGGCAGCTTTGGAAGGGAAAAAAGGAAGGCTTCTTTTCTTCTGCAGAAGCAGATGTGTTTGCTTTTTGTGTGTCTGTGTGCATGTAGGATGCTTGTCTTCATGTCAACCCCTGCATGATGCTATGAGTGCGGTTATACTCTTTCCTGTTTGAGCTGCGATGTGGCCTCAGCACCTGGACAGCAAATCAAGAAAAGCTGCTTGCAGGACATGCAAGTCGCTTTAATGTCCTAGCGGCCTGATGTTCCCAGGCACTCCTGATCTTACCTTCTCTCCCACTCAGCGTCCATTCAAATATATACAGCAGAGAAAAAGCGCAGAAGCAAAGCAAATGGGTAAAGTGCCTCCACAGAAAGTCAAAATTAATTGAACAGTTAGGATTTTTCTGGTAGATGGGCTCATATAAACTTCTCTGTGTTGCTGTATTAGAACTGAGGTCTAATGCGGCAAAGTCCTCCTCCAAAAGGGAACAAAAACCAAGGTTTTGTACCACCTTCTCAAAGTTGATTAAAGAGGGAGAAAACCACTCCAGAGAAGAGGTGGGCTTGCACAAAACTCTGGAATGGACTACATTGGCACAGGGAATAAGAACATAAGAACAGCCCCACTGGATCAGGCCATAGGCCCATCTAGTCCAGCTTCCTGTATCTCACAGCCTTTGTAGCCCTTGTAATGAGAAAGATTTGATTTTTATTGGACTGTGATGTAATATGGATTTTAATAAATCCCTGAGTGGGTAGGTGCAAAAATCAAAGAATTTAATGTGGCGAGAGTGTTGGGGAGCAAGAAGTGGAGGAAAATAGTATATTAACTATGAACAACTGCTGGATAAGAACTGAGAAAAATCGGGACTGAATTTTATTGTTCAGGGACTCAGGTTTGTGGAGAAGCTTTGCAATCTGTTCTGTAAACCCTTCTCTGTAGCTCTGAGTAAATTGGGGCATGCTACACTTGATCAGTGGAAAGGGCATGGCACTCTTCATTGCTCAGAGGTATTTTTTTTTGAATATTCTCATTGCAATGAATCATGAATCACAAATCATGGGATCCTGGATATCTTTGTGTTGAGGATACGCTTTGGACACTGTTTCAGGCACTTATGTGTGTGTTTGAAGTGTTTGTGTGTACTTGGAGGGAGTTTGGACAGTGTCTGTGGATGTGTTTAGAGGGGGATATCTGGGAACAGATTGATGCTTGGCTAGTAATCCAAAAGGATGTTTGTGAACCCTTGGCAATATTAGTGAAAACAGATTCAGAAACTGCTTTAGGCAAGGTCTAAAACTAGGGATCACAACTATCTTTCAAAAATTGCTAGCTGTTTAGTAATCATGATTTGGAAGGCAGATTTCAAGTTGATGCAGTCTCAAACAATTTAAGAATCTCTTGTGGGTTCATTGTATATCACATTTAAAAGGACTGATGTTCTTTAAGGAATCATTAAAAGAGTGTTACAAATCATGTTTGTAGAATTATAACAACTGTTTTTCCTAGGCTACTGTTGTCTCTAAATGCTGCTTAACCTTTCCCTGATCTGTTTTCTGATTACTTCACAATCCATCATCCACTGCCAGGGATACTAAGTATTTGCTGAAAGCATCACTTTGACATTTATACTTTGAGTAGCATTTCAAATGAAACTATCTGCAAACCTCTTTTTTGGCTGGGATCATTAACACCATCAGAGAGCAGCATGTCATCTTTTGTGGCACTGTCTTTGAAGTAAATGAATTATCAGCATGCATTTTTATAATTCTTTTTAGTACAAATGAAAATATGCATTTTACAGAAATCCTGAGAATATTTGGGTTTATCACTCAATAAGCATTTATTTGCTTACTTACTTAGAACCCAATCCTGAGCTCCCGTAGCTTTCCTGTGAAGCTCCTAAACAACACTAATGGGTGCTGGGCACCCCTGTGGGGACTGTGGAGATAGGGTTCCTCCATATCCATGGTTTCCGTATCAGCAGGGGGAGGCCCTGGAACTAATCCCCTGTGGATACAGATGGATGCCTGCATAATTTGCCTCTCTTTAGTGGCAGGCTCAGAGCCCAAGTGAAGCATTTCACTTTGCCTAATGGCAAGGCCAGCCCTGACTAGAACATGGAAACGGCAGGACCAGCCCAGAGTACAACATGGGAATCATCTAGCGAAGCAGGCTTCAAATAGGTTCAGGACAGACAATATACTGCTGGTCTTTATGTATTAATATTATTACTAGCAAAGTATATGCCATTTTGATAAGTGGAACAGAGAAAGGGATGAATAAAAAGTCAGTATTATTGCATTAAAAACCAATACATTGCATGTGATGTATTGCATGAAAGTCATTGAGAGAGATCTTGCAGGATTCTTAGTCACTGGTCCAGTTCAGATGAAACAATAAACCATGGCTTCTAGACATAAGCCTTCACTTTCGCTTATGAAATAACATTTCCCAGTTACATGGGGAACTGTGGTCAGTTCAAAAGTGAATGTGGGCATTTTCAGTCACCCCGTCTTGTACACAAAAGCAGAGAGAGGATGGACCATGCATTAACTCTAGCTTGTTCATAATAATCTAGAACCCATAGTTTAGAATGATGATCGTCTGAGCAAGGTTGTATCTGTGGGTTGTATCCTAAGGGAACAATCCTAACCAGGTCTACTCAGAAGTAAATCCTATTTTGTTCAGTGGGGCTTACTCTCAGTAAAGTGTGGTTAGGATTGCAGCCTAACAGCCCAATCCTATCCAACTTTCCAGCACCGGTGTAACCGCAATGTGGCCCTGGGGTAAGGGAACAAAATGTTCCCAAACCTTAAGGAGGCCTCTGTGACTGCACCCCCAACACAGGAAGCATACCCCATAGGCACAGCAGCACCGGCACTGGAAAATTGGATAGGATTGGGCTGTAAGTTTAGTTAGTCATTAATGTCTTAAATCTGCCTTAAATCCCATTGATTTCATTGAATAATTAAACTTAGGATACCACCCAGTATGTTTCTTGTATTGATTAATTTGAACATTTTAAGTCTGCCTTTCAGCTTCCACTCCTCATGGCATCTAACAATTATACAACAGTAAAATATACACATTAAAATGTTAAAACAAACCATTAAAAAAGACAAGAGTTATGTTACAAACATGTGTTGGTTATCTGTTTTACGGCTGTGGTTTTTCCTCAGGAATTCTGTTAATATAATTTCATGAGTTCTCCCCATTGAGAGATCATTTTCTCTTCACCTTCCTCCCCCACAGCTGTTAAAGAAAAATTAATAAGCAAAATAATTGATAGTCTACTGTCATATACAGGTACCCATAAATCTGAGGTGAACATGAAATCATGCTGTGTAATGGTAGAGTTTATTGCATCTTTAGTAAGTACTGTTGCTTATTGTCGCTCCTATTGTCATGTGACAAGAATTTTAACTAGCTCTTCATATTTATTGTGTGAGCTAAATTCTTAGTTTTATTGCTGCTCACCTTTAGTCACATTCAGACCTCTTCATCACCCTCAAAACTCTAACCAGTGTTGCCAGCTTTTGAACTGACTCCTGCAGCTGCCCTTTTCATAGCGTTTTCTACAGCAATTACAAAGTGACAATGTTTAGTTGGGAGAAAAAGGGACATCTTGAAACTCCTGAAGCAGGAAGCTTCACATTTGAGGGGCTACCATGGAGAAGGCTCTGTCCTACTTTATTCACATTGTGTACATCAGAGGTTGTAAAGTATATACATCTTGAACAAACTGTTTCAAAGGATCTTTGGTGGATCAAGCAATCAGACCTGCTATTCTGTGAACCTCATGTTCACATTATGCTGCGTTATCTTCCAAGCTTCAGATTGTTTCTGTTGGAGGCTGATATTGTTTCCCATTGCTAACCAATGGCTGTACTGTGCCCACTGGAGTCTCTTAAGAAGGATGCCATCCTATACCTTATGTTGTACAGTTTCCCTTGAAATTAATGCTCTCAGTGTAATGCAGCATGTGCAGGTAAAAGCAGCAGCGGTCAAGCACAAAGCAGCACTGTTGGGGAGTTCTACTCTGGCTTTAATGAAACTACTCTAAGCCCTCCTTCCATGCATGGTGCAAACAAGATGTCACCGTTAACATAAAGCAACTGTACTCATTTTCCTTTATCAAATAAGGTTCAGCAGAGGACCAGAAGGTAAAATGGTCCTAAGATGACAAACCATATTCAACAGAAGATCAGAATCAAAACAGAACAGTTTGCACATGTTCTGTGACTGCAAGCTGATGGAATGGAACCATGCTTCCAAAAGAAGATTCTTGCAAAGTGAATTAGCTTACATGCAAAGATAAAGGTCTTCTTGCTCCTTTGACCTTCAACCAGGGTGACCAGATACAGTGGAGGACAGAGTGCCTATACCTTCAACCACTGTATAGAAGAGGATATTTTAACAGGTGTAGCTCAACATGGAAGGGTTTAAAAAGCTGCACCTGCCAAAATTCTCTCTTCTATGCAATGGTTAAAGGTATAGGCACTCTGTCCTCCACTGTATCTGGTCACCCTGCCTTCAACCTTGCTTGAGGACTCTTTGCAACATAATAAAAGCAGGGACAAGTTATATGATCTGGTCACGTGACTGCTTGTCCATGGCAGGCCAGATTCACACCATTACAATGACAACCAGCACCAAAACTAGTTTGCAAAGCAAACCTTCACTGTGCATTCCCTTTCCATGCACTTCTGAAATAATTGTGCGCCCTCCGTAGTATAAATGCAACCTGAGGCAGTCAGACTGGGTTATCATCTTCTGCAAACTACTGTGGGAGTAAGCTCTGCTAAACTCAGGGGAACTTACTTCCAGGTAAACTTTAATAAACGTGCGGTATCATTTGCCATTGAGGCAAGTGCTAGGGGAAAGACAATGCCTCCAAAGGATTTTAGTATAACAAATAACCAGTCTAGTGGAAAGACAGACCTTTCCTCATTGCTTCCTTTTATGTCCTTGTTATGGTTTTGGTTGCTATAAAACCTTAATGATGGTTTTGGATACCTCATTTGAAATTTCCCTTTTGAGAGGGAAATATGGAGCTACTGCTTCCAGCCAGGGACCAAGCAGGGGTGGTACTATTATGCTAGGACCTAGAGATCCAAGAGCACACTCTAGGATGCAGCCCCATTACCAAATGGAAAAACATTGCAGCTACATTCTAGATCAGTGTTTCTCAAACTGTGGGTTAAGACCCACTAGGTGGGTTGCAGGCCAATTTCAGGTGAGTTCCCATTCATTTCAACATTTTATTTTTAATATATCAGACTTGATGCTACTATGGTATCTGACTGCATTTGGGGGAATGTGACAGATTTGTACTTTTAACAGGCTACCCTGTATACTTTTATACCAGGTACTCCAGGGCTTTTCAAACTGGGGCGTTGCAACGCCCCAGCCTGAAGACCCTGGTATCTGCCTCCTTAAGGGGTGGGGGCAGGGAGGAGGCAGCGACACAATCCCCAGGATTGCGTTGCTAAGGGGGCTGCAGGAGCTTGGCTGGACTTACCAGAGCCTCCTTCAGCCTCCTGGGGGTGCAGGGAGCCCTGTGCGACCCTCCGCAGGGCTTCCCAGGTCTTGAAAAGTGAAAGCGGAGCGATCACCCTCTATTTCTGGTTTTGCAGAGGCGGGGTACGATCGCTTCGCTTTAACTTTCTAAGCTTCGGGGAACCCTGTAGACGGTCACGCAGGGCTCCCTGTACGCCCCAGAAGGTTGCAGGAGGCTCTGATAAGTCTAGGCAAGCCCCTGCATCCCCCCTTAGTGACACGATTCTAGGGATTGCATTGCTGCCTCCCCCCACGCCCACAGGGACTTACTGCAGGGCTCGAACTCCCTTGGAGTTTGAGAACCGTTGGGCTACTCTGTATGCTTTTAACAAAGCTAGTCAATGCGCTTACTCCTGGGTAAGTGTGGGTAGGATTGCAGCCTATGATTGTTAAAAATTTTCCTGCTTGCTGATGTCATTTCCAATCATGACATCCCTTCTGGTGGGTCCTGACAGACTCTCATTCTAAAAAGTGGGTCCCAGTGCTAAAAGTTTGAGAGCCACAGTAGGTTACAAAAATACAGGGAAAAGGTTTCCACGAACGTTCTCCAGTGTGGTCTAGAATGTAGACCACACTGGAGAATGTTTGCGGAAACCTTTTCCCTGTATTTTTGTAGCCTGCTATCCAGCTCTTGTGAAATTCGCTGGAGCAAATCACAGGCAGTGTTGGAGCAGAACAAGCAGCATTTTGGAGTTAATGGTTGCTGTGCCAGGAGCCTCTCTAGAATAGGGAAAGTGTGATTGTGCAACAGTTAGACTAACGTCATTTCAGAGAAGGAGAAATTGATGCTTTCTTAGGTGGCATGCTCCCCCAAGAACTACCAGTTCAAAAAATTTCTTGTGCAAAGCAGTGCAGAGAGACGGCTGTTAGAAGAGAAAACGCACCAAAACAGTAAGAGACCTTGATCTCAGGCAGAGTGGGAGTCACTGCTGCTGGTAGGATTTACAGGCCCAAAATATATATGAGTAAACCTCTAATTCACAGGTATACTTGGTGGTTGTAGATGCCAATCAGACAGGGCTCAATCCTATCCAACTTTCCGGTATTGCAGAATATTCTGCAATGCAATCCTGAGGTACAGGAACAAATGTTCCCATACCTTGAGAAGGCCCTTGTGACTGCCTCCCCACTACAGGATGCAGTGCATGTCCCATTGGCACAACTGCACTGGCACTGGAAAATTGGATGGGATTGGGCCCACAGTCAGAAATATTAAAGGCGCAATCCTAAGGTGCCCTTGGTCCAGCACAAGCTCCTTCTGCTGGCCCAGGAGGGTCGCAGGCGTGCCGTAAGGCACATTTGTGCCTCCTTGTGAGTCGGCTAGGCTGGCGCATGGAGGCGCACTGGCCTGCGGAGGCTGACTTAAGCCTCCACGCTGATGGAGGCATAAAGCTCGGCTGACGCAAGACTCTGTGGTGGGCAGGGAGGAGGTGGGGAGGAGACAGGAGGGAGGCATTTTGGGGCTGGTGAGGGCAGGTGGTGGGTGACCCTGAAGATGGGTAGGTGGGGCTTGGGAGGCGGGGCTGAGACCCAGCAGTTATGCTGGATCTCATCCCTGTTCCCCAAGCAGCGTGGAGCGGCTTCAAGCCGCTCCGCTGTCCTCAGACTTGTGCCACCTCAGGAGGTGGCACAAGTCCAAGGAGGCTGCAGTGGTTTACCCAGGGACAAGGAGAACAGTTTCTCCTTATCTTTGACGGAGCCACTGTGGCGCCCTACCTCACACTGGATATGGGGCAAGCTTCCTGGCTTGTCTGTTCCAGCACAAGATAGGATTGCGCCCTAAGAGAGGTAACAAAATAAACTGAATGACCCAGTTTTTCAAAACTGAAACGGGACCGCTTCAGATGATATTTTCCTCCACCTAACTTGCCCCACATAATTACAGATGTTCGAGCTTGTAAATGCCCATGACCTGACCCCTTGCCTATCTTTCAGGGGACTTTTTAAAAGCATGAATGGAGGCAGTTCATCCAAATTGCTCCTCTATATATAAGTGCAACAGTGAGACTCGGATGAACTGCTTTGGTGCACAATTAAAGATAGCCTCCCCCCAAAGGTTAGGGAATGGGTAACCAAAATGAGAGTGCCTTGACTGCACATGCCTGTAATTGCATTGGGTTGGTTCAGGGGTTAAAATATTGTCTTAATTGGCCCAAACGATTTTTTCAGGCTATACACTAACTGGAGATCAAATATAGCAGACATTTTTCCTATATTCTTATAGCAGACTCATGAGATTGTATTGATGGGATTGTGGCATGCATATGGGAGAGAGCCTGTGTTGACAGTTTACATTGGGTCCCTAAATGACGCCTGGGTCCTGCTTTCAGTGGCTGCCTTGTGTCTCTCCAAAAGCATCGTTCCAGATGCATTTGTCTACATGTGACAAATACAATTTTTGTTTGGAGCAATCAAAAGAACGGGCATAAATAAATAAAATGATAGCACTGGAAAATTAATGTTCAATTCTTTCAGTTGTTGAGGTTTTGCTGTGAAACAAATTTATTTATGAGCATTAGAATCCCCACTTTCTGACACTCATAAAGGAGTATTTTGCAAGAAGTTGTTACTTAGCCAACCAGATTTTGTTGCTTATCTTTCTCAGTAGTTTTGAAGTTGTAGGTTAGACTATCACTAGCTAAGAAGCACTGACACGTATGTTGAAGTAGCTGAAATACTTCATGAAGGAACAAAAGAAAAGCCTGAAACCTTTGCAAGAGGATGTGAATCCAATCTCTAGCATCTGCTTGCCTGAAAGGATATCCGTGTCAGCTTTGCCTAGTGGATTAACTGCCGTACTCATTGAATGTGTGATCCAGCCATTCTTTGATCCAGCCTGATATTTGGAGCATCCTGGGTTGAAGACCTGCTAGTACAGGTCCAGCCTTGTTATACACAGATTTGACTCAACACAACTGGCCCCTGCAAATGAGAAGGAATGTGCTGATCCGTGGAGAAGGGGAAAAATGCACTCCTTTAAAATCACAGTTTAAAAAACTGCTTTTTACTGTTGCAGATAGACAGTCATACAAGTGATTACAGGTATAACCTAATTATCCACAGATTTTTCTATCTAAAAGCTGATGAGAAGGGCCCTTTAAATTAAAAAAAAACAGTTGTTTAATAATGCCAGAGAGGGCAGCCAGCTGACAATCTATCAATCATTCTCTCTGCAGGCTTCACTCCTCCCTTCCCCCATAGCACCCGAAAGAAGGCTAAATGGCAGCTATTATCACCTTCTCCATTCTTTCCCCCTTGCTGGTGCTCCTGGTGAAGGGAGGGATTGCTGCCTGCTAGTGAAGCCTAAGCTCCTGGAGAGAGACTGATTGATTCTGTGTGCTTTACAAAGGTCATCAATGCTGTTTTTAAATCACCAGAGCAAAGAAACTTTGATTTTTAAATTGATTTGCTATAGTGCGTTTTTTGAACATAACATAAGAACGTAAGAACAGCCCCACTGGATCAGGCCATAGGCCCATCTAGTCCAGCTTCCTGTATCTCACAGCGGCCCAACAAATGCCCCAAGGAACACACCAGATAACAAGAGACCTCATCCTGGTGCCCTCCCTTGCACTGGCATTCTGACATAGCCCATTTCTAAAATCAGGAGGTTGCGCATACATATAATGGCTTGTACCCCGTAATGGATTTTTCCTCCAGAAACTTGTCCAATCCCTTTTTAAAGGCATCCAGGCCGGATGCCGTCACCACATCCTGTGGCAAGGAGTTCCACAGACCGACGCTGAGTAAAGAAATATTTTCTTTTGTCTGTCCTAACTCTCCCAACACTCAATTTTAGTGGATGTCCCCTGGTTCTGGTGTTATATGAGAGTGTAAAGAGCATCTCTCTATCCACTCTGTCCATCCCCTGCATAATTTTCTCAATATGTCTCAATCATGTCCCCTCTCAGGCGTCTCTTTTCTAGGCTGAAGAGGCCCAAACGCCGTAGCCTTCCCTCATAAGGAAGGTGCCCCAGCCCAGTAATAATCTTAGTTGCTCTCTTTTGCACCTTTTCCATTTCGACTATGTCTTTTTTGAGATGCGGCAACCAGAACTGGACACAATACTCCAGGTGTGGCCTTACCATCGATTTGTACAAAGGCATTATAATATTAGCCGTTTTGTTCTCAATACCTTTCCTAATGATCCCAAGCATAGAATTGGCCTTCTTAACTGCCGCCGCACATTGGGTCGACACTTTCATCGACCTGTCCACCACCACCCCAAGATCTCTCTCCTGATCTGTCACAGACAGCTCAGAACCCATCAGCTTATATCTAAAGTTTTGATTTTTTGCCCCAATGTGCATGACCTTACACTTACTGACATTGCCATCCAAGTACATGAGTTCTTGGAAGGGAACCCTCGTGAATAATGAGACTTAACCTGTATTCCATTCCAGGACTTATATTGGGCCAAAGGGACAGGGAGAATTCTAAAAGGAGTGAACAGCCCTTTGTGACTGTCTGCCAAGAAAGAACCTCAGCAATAAACTCTGCATTTGTCAAGGCCATTCTGCTTGCTTACAGTGCAAGCCTATGAAAGTCTTCTCAGAAGCATGGCCCATGGACTCCAGTGGGGCTTACTCTCCGGGCAGTCTACTGCACTCATTATAGCAATGCAATTGGGTGATAGGTTATGAGGTTGCAAATGTATTAAATTTAATTGTTGCTGTTTAGACTTCTCTCTTGCCTTCCATTACAGCTCAAAGCAATATACAGAATTTAGGGCCCAATCCTGACTGGACCTTTTGCCAGCATTGAGCTCCAGCAATGGTGCTGGGTGTCGTAAATGTGCCGTATGGCATGTTTTTGACACCTGGAGAGGAGGGGCCGTTGGTGCTGAGCTGCAGCACCCCATGGAATTATTATTATTATTATTATTATTATTATTATTATTATTATTATTATTATTATTATTATTATTATATAATATAATAATATATAATATTATTTATATATTTATAAATATATTTATATATTTATATATATTTATATATATTTATATATTTAATAATAATAATAATAATAATAATAATAATAATAATAATAATATTTTATTAATTTGTACCCTGCCTTTTTGCCCAACGGGCACACACTGGCACTCCTTTGGTGCTGACCAGCAGTGAGTATTTTCAAGGCAGAGAGGAAGTGGAGAGTGGGCAGAATGGGGTGGATGGAGGGCAGGGCAGGTGGAAGAACCAGCTGTGCAAAGCCTGACATGGAAGGTCTCAAGTCTGTGTTGGCAAAATAGCTGGTGCAGACTTGAGAAAGCCCTATTAGACCCCTGTTGGTGGTGTTGGATGCAGCAGTAGACCTCTGATCTGGCAATGCAGATCTCTGACCTGGAGGTGCCGCTGGATGCAGAGGTAGTCATTTTGGTGCCACTGCACCTGGCGGAGCCGCCAGGGATAGGACTAGGCTGTTAATCTTCATGCAGCATATATGAGGATGGAAGCTAGACCAGAGCAGTTTCTTGGTGATGACAGTTATCAGTTCTAACCTTGAAGCTGAGTTCTATATACAGTCTTAGAAGAAATGTATCTTCTGTAGAGACCTGTATCTTCAGGAGACCTGTACTTCCTGTCACCTCTAACAGTCATTATATACAGTCAAAGTCACAACTTCCAGGGGGCAAGTGCGTTTGTCTTTTTCAGCAAAAGCAATCAAGAGTCTTGTACCTAAGAGCAGGGATCTCCAAACTTTTTGACATGAGGGCTGCATCATATATATGACACGCTGCCAAGGACCAGAAAACAAACAAACAAATTAGAGATGGAAGGGGGGAATGGATTTTGTAAAAGGACTGGGGGAGGACAGGGAAAAATTGAGTTGCGTAGGAAGAAGGGTGAATGGATTTTGAAAAGGAAAATTAATTTTGGAAGAATGAATTTTTGAAAGGAGGAATATGGGGAAGTTATTTGGAGGGATTGGGAAGAGAATTTGAAGGGGAAATTATTTGGAGGGACTAGGGAGAGAATTAATGTGTTGAAGGGATAAAGAGTTGGGGAACAATTAGTATTAAGTTGGGAGAAATGTGAGAAATAAATTAAGTTGGAAAGAGAAAACATGCTTTCAGTAAGTGTTGGATAGATGGGACTGATAGGCCAGCAGTCTGATCAGGGTGTTGAAAGTATCTGGATCTCCTTCTGTCAGGCTTCCAAAGGATGTGTTATAATTTGGGGATCTCTTGCAAGTTACACTTGCTGCTTGCTCCCCCCACCCCATAGGAGAGCTCTCTTTCTAAGAGAATCCCTGCAGGCTCAGAGCCTTCTGAGGTGATCTTCAGGGAAGCCTCTTCAGTGGAAGAATCTCTCTGCGCAAGGCTCTGTGTATCTGGCCCGTCAGCAGGTTGCAGTGGACTGGAACAGCCAAGCTTCCCCACCATGAGCTGTTGACCTCATCAAATCCTCTGGAGGACCAGATGTGGCCTCCAGGCCAGGGTTTGGAGACCCCTGCCTTAAAGAAGAACTATTGCAGCAGAAGCTTTCATGGACTACAGTCCATTTTATCCAATTTATAAGATCCATCAGCAAGTCACAGCGATTTTTAATACAGTATATACTGTTCAACTGCCTAGGTTTAACAGCATAGGTTCTTGTTAATAGAATCATCAGTAATAATATCATGATAATGTAATGAAAGTGCAACCATTCTGGCAAGTTTGTTGGTTAGATGCTTGGTCTGGAAACAGTCATCTTTCAAATAATAATCTCTTCTCCAAAATAGCTGTTAGGTAACAATTGTGCAATAAAGGCACCTATTTTCTGTTATAAAGGTATCCATGATAGCCAATGTACTAGCCTTATCTGATGGTGGAAGGATTTCTGAACATAATATCCTGGATCTATTGCAAAGCCATTCCTTTGGGAAAGGATATTTTGACTGGGATGGTCTCTGGAGAGAGCTCTGCTCTACCATATCCTGAGCTATGTGTTGGGCTGGAAGACCCGACACCAAGTCTCTCAAGTCTGCACTGGCAAAATAGCCAGTAAAACCCATTGCAAGGCTTGGGGCTTTCCCTGGGGGAAAGGGGACAAAAGTCCTCTTTCCCCGAGGTGACCTCTGGCAACCTCAGTGGGCTGCTGGATGCAGTGGTAGCCGTTTTGCCGCCACTGCACACTTCAGAGCCACTGTCTTCAGAATTGGGCTATGTATCCCTGCTTTATGATTGGTTCAGCATATGATCAAATACCTTTGTAGTTTAAAAAAGTTCACTGTATACGTTACGCACTTTTAAAAAAGTTGTTATCACGATTTAGTATTTGTTTAATATTCCATATGAAATTAATATTCCCATTGTAGAAATCACCTAGTTTAGTTATGTGGCAGAAACTCCTTGGAACAAATTACTGAAAAAAAAATGCATTACTGGGTTCACTTTACAATATTTTCATAATACAATGGGGTGTCTGAAATGGTTTACCATTGTGCAGGTAATTTGCATAGGGCAACTATCTAAAGGATTGCATTCATATGAATAAAATATGGTGTGTTACACATCTCCTCTTTATCTAGTTTATGGATAATCCCACTGATTTTAAGGAAGTTATTATCAGATACAGGGGTCCCCCCTGTATCCACAGGGGATCAGTGCCAGCATCTCCCCACAGATACGGAAACTGCAGATACGGGGGGGGGAACCCTTTCTAAATGGCCCACTGCAGGCCCTCCCGTGCCCAGTTGTGTAGCTGCTTACTGGGATGAAGTGTTTCTTTTACTGGATGCTATAAGTACGCAATCTTATAGGGTGTGCAGGCAGGCTGCGGTCAGCCTGAATGCTTGAAAGAGATTAGATCCAATGTTAACAGGAAGTAGGAAGTTAACTATTTCTGTTAATGTTTGATCTAGTCTCTTCACGTATTCAGGCTGCATACACATACTATAAGCTTTGCATACTTGTAGCGTCCAATAAAAGAAACACTTCAGCCCAGTAAGCAGCAAAACAATTTTAATGGGTTGTGGGGGTGCGTGTGGTGGCGCCCTGGATCAGTGGATCCACAGATAACTGAATTCACATATATGGGGAACGACGACTTCTGTACATTCAGTGAACTCAGTATGTATGATCTGGCCAAAATTATTTTCAAACTCTATGAATTTCAGTGGGAGAGAAATAAGCATCTCTGTGCTTAATTTTGCCCAGATCATCTCCCAGCTTTTTGTAACTTAATGTCTGCTGATAGCAGGAGCCAAATTTGTTACTTGAAGTATGTAAGCAGTTTTCAAGAAGTAAGGCAGAAGACAACTATAAGCACAACCAAATGAGGAAATCTTTGATTACTTTTGGAGAGTTTGATCTCCTAATAATCCCTACAGTAAATGAAAAGGACTGAATTTCAGTAATCACAGCCTTCTTAATCTAATCTTTGTGTGATCTTAGTAGTAATCATTAGCCCCCCCCCCCAAATCTAGCTTCAGTTCTAAGAGGGGGAAAAAATCTTTAAATAGCAAACACAAATGCATTTGTAAAACTGCTGTATTGGATGAACAGCTCCCTGGTATCTGATATTGCAGTGAAGTCTGAATATTGGCATTTGTTTGTACAATTAACAGATTTGTACATTAATCTGTTTTCACCCTTCCTTCTGTTTTCCGCCTCCTGTCCATTACAGCACACTCCTTCTGTGAATGGAAGGAGAAAGAGATTCAAGGGGTCTTCCCATGAATTGTGCTGTCTTTCCAATCACAGAAGGAACTTGCAGCCATGGGGCACCAGCTCGAATAAGATTTGGGGGCATTCCAACATCATCTGGTGCTGTGAAAGTGTTCAAAGAGAGAAAAATAGAAATACACTTCTCTCCCAGCGCTGATTCTTCAACCTGGCCTGTGCTCATTTACAAGCAGAGCTTATGCCAGAGCCTGCAGGTTGGAGATATGGCAGGCACATCTCCTTGCAGGTTGAAGAGGGGTGGAGTGCGGTATGTTATTAATTTCGTCCATTTCCATTCAGAGCCTATAAATCTGTGGAACTTCATTTCTCAGTGAGACAGAACTGGAAGAGAACAGAGTTGCTTTTATCTTTATCCAAGTTGATTCTGGCTCTGTGAAATAGTATTTATATACTGCTTTTCAGATTTGTCTTCAGGCAGCCAAGCAGGCAACCAAACTGGAAAAGTATTGGATTCTTTTAAAAAACAAAACCCTGAAATCCATCAATGTGCCACAAATGACTTAACATAGATACATTTGGGCAAGTGGGCTTGAAAAAAAATGATAGTGAGCTAGTTCCTTTTGCAGGCTTGGTTACAAGGCTGGTATCTTTCCATGCTCATAGTAAGCACACTGTGATCTAAGAGAGAGGTTATTTGAGGACAACTGTGTTGTTATCAGAACGGCTGTGATTCCATAGACTTGTTTTCCAGCATCCTCCTAACTCTTTTCTTCACTCCCCAAAATTCCAAGGGAGATACAGCAGCATTTGACTCTACTACAGGGGCGCCCAAACCCCGGCCCGGGGGCCACTTGCGGCCCTCAGGGATTCCCAATCTGGCCCACAGGAAGCTCCCAGTCTCCAATGAGCCTCTGGCCCTCCAGAGAGTTGCTGGAGCCCGTGCTGGACCAACGCAACTGTTTTCAGCATGAGGGTGACTGTAGACTGTGGAATGAGGGCTGCTTGCTGTTTGATATCTGTGATACAGCAGCAGCAACGAAGGAAACACCAGGCTTGCTTTGTGAAAGGCCTTTTATAGGCCTTGAGCTATTGCAAGACCTTCATTCATTCATATAAGTTCTATCTCTAATATATTCATTTATGTAAATTTATTCAAATTTTATTTCCAGCCCCCAACACAGTGTCAGAGAGATGATGTGGCCCTCCTGCCAAAACGTTTGGACACCCCTGCTGTACTATAACAACTGGCTATCGATGCTTAGACACTTATCTAATCAGTTGCAGATTCACAAAAGGGCATTCCCTTTACACCATGACAAAGTTGTTTTTTTGTCTTTTTTTGTTTAGCTTTTGATTAAAGGCTTATTGAAAGTCAAAGTACACAATATCAACTTGATCTCCTTATGCAAGATAAACAAGACAATAGCCATGTTCTCCCTTCCAATGTAAGTGGAGAAGAAGCTTAAATTGGATTAAAAATGAGCTATGCACTGAATACAAGTCTTCAATCTGTTAAGGCAAACACATGTAAATCACTTACTGTTAAATCCTCATTGTGGAGCCCTCACTCCCCCCTCTTCTCCCCCCCAAAAAAACTATTTTGAGGCATCATACAATGCAAGTCTACCTGTCTAAAGTCACAGAAGCCGGATCTCTCTCACTCACAACCAAGTCTTAAGGCTTCAGTTTACCTTCCTCTCACATTTTTTTTTTTTAAAAGGAATAATTTTTCACCAGGAATAAAATGAAATCAAGACTGTCACAGGACTGCCCCCTTCCCCTTCCTCCTATAGGGAAAACTGTATTCAGGGGACCTGGGTATGATATCATCTTCCCCATCTCTTCCACGATCTCCTTTGTTTTTTCTCAGTGTCTTCTTCCTTCCCTGTCTTCTAGCCTTTCCCAGTCTCTCCTTTCACTCCCTTCTCTCTCTTTTCTTGTAATCTCTTTTTTCCTTCCCCCTTGTCACTTCTCTTTCCGGCCTGCCGTCCTTTCTCCTCCTCCCCCCTTTTCTCACTTCTCTCTCCACATCTCTCTTCCCCCTCTCTCTTGTAGGCTGAGGCCTTCCCAGTGCCTCAGCTGTATGGTGGCTTGCCCCCTTTAAGCTGATGGCACCTGGCAGTAATGTCATCACTAGGCTCTGCCTTGGTGGGTCTGTGGCTTCAGGCTCTTGGTGTGATATGGAGGGGAAGGTGAGCCTCACAATGACATGAATGTTTATTTTTACTGAAGTGTAAAAGGGAAGTAAGAAGAAATGTAATAGAAACAAAGTAATTTCTTATTATGGACGACCGAGGCCTAAACCTGTCATGGTATACTACTGGGTATTGGGTCTCTTTACTGATCATGCTGGACTGAAAACAACTTGGATCTGATTAAGAGGTCTGGAAGCCTACCATTAGCCATACAATTTGGGTTACATTTTGTATGTAATAGTAATAAAATTTGACTGCAAACTCTACAAAGCCATGAATGACCTACCGGGGGGGGGGGGGGAACCCACAACATTATGTCATATTGGATCATCTTCTGAGAATGAATCTATCTGATCCAAACTTTAAAAAAATCAATGACAATAGGTTCATTGGTTCCTCTTTTGAAGAAGGAAGAGAATGGATAAGGGGAAATTTCAACACAAGTTGAGATAAAATTTCACGTTTTGCACAGTTAGTGTGGGTTAGAAAGAGCCCTCAAAATCCATAGATCATTTCCCCTTGCAACCTTCAGGATGTGATGCAAGACTTGTTGCATCTGCCATGTGTCTAAAATACATATGAAACTCTTCATTTATATTTGAAGAAACATACCCTGATTTTAAACTCTTTGATTTTTGAATTTTGGAGCTTGTTTTCATTCTCATGTCACAATGAACACCACTGAAATTGGTGGTGAGAATTTATAAACTTTGGATCTTGAGATTCTTATTTAGGGCTTGTTTCGGAGTTCACTAGGTCTTTTTCAACAGTGGGGTGTGAGGCCATATCATATTCTTTAACATGCTTTAAGCTACATGATTAGGTGATCAGTCCTAGTGCTGACCACTTGTTAGGGCTCATTTCTTCATGAGCATTAGCCTGTGATGATAAGCGCCTGAATTTGAACTATCGTAATTTTTAATCTCCCTGCTCTCTTCACTGTAAAATGAGTAATTCAAAGTGAGGGCTGTTTCCTTTCCTTATTGGCTGACCTGAGGAAGTTACTCATGCTGACTCAAACCTATGCCAGTGAAATTCCTTGTTCAGTGGAATTTAATTTTGCAAATATGATAAAAGGGATGAAACAAGGATGAGAAAGCTACATGATTAAAAGCCCAATACCAACCAACTTTCCAGCACTGATGCAACCACAATGCAGCCCTGAGGTAAGGGATCAAACGTTCCGTTATTTTGAGAAGTCCTCCATGACTGTCCCTCCACCACAGAATGCAGTGTATGCCATGTTGGCGTGGCTGCCTTGGTGCTGGAAAGTTGGTTAGGGCTGGGCTGTTAGTTATGGCTGTGGTGATGAAGGTGCCTAGGCACATATTGAAGTAGGACTGTTGACATCCTGTTATAACCTTGGAAAATGCTCTTGCTCGTTCTGGCTGGTGACTCAGCTGGTGTGAGGTGCTTGTCATGCTTCCCTGCATGCCAGCAATTTCCCTTGGAGAACGAGACACAGGAAAGCACAAAGTCAAAGGCGCATGGGAAGAAAATTCAGAGCACTGTCTGCATCCTGCTTAAGTCAATGGCAGAATTACTTCAGCGGCTGAAAGTTTCTCTCAGTTCCAACAGCAGCAGCAGCAAAGGGAATATTTTCTGGCCCTTTTTGCAACGTCACCTGAAAAGCAATAAGGTATTACTTCACACTGTTAATTTCAAAAATGGTCCTGTAGGAGAAATGTGCTGTGATTGCTGGCCCAGTGTTCATGCAAATTTGCCTGGTAGCTAAAGGCAAATTAGAGGAAACTGAGTAGTGACTTCCTAACTCATGAGGTGTATGAAACAGCTCCTTCCTTGTGGGATTACCAGGCTAGCAAGCACCCAGTGAACCGTCTCCCTCAATGTGTTCACTTCAGGCAGAGTGTTGTTCATATGCATTTATATAAACCACACTAGACAGATTTCTGTCCTTCCCTATCTTGAAAATTGCCAAGAAAAGAGAACACTCAACCTTAGAATTTTTTTTCTATTGCTGAACTATTCTTCATCATCACCTATGGTCTGCCAGTTGATCCTGGAAATCACAACAGCAGGGCATGATGAAGTCATCCCCAGTTGTTGGGCCACAGAATCTGATAATCCCAGCTAAACAGTTTGTGAGTTTTAGATGCGATGGCTAATAATCCTTAACAGGATTTCCATGCATCTGTTCTCCATGCATTTGTCTAATTTCCTTGTGAAACCATCTCTTTTAATGATTATCCCGTACTTTGTAATAGTGATTTATATGAGTTATTTATGAAATGTGTAATGAATTACTACTTTTCATTTACCTTGAACATCTTAATTAGTTTCATTAAGAGAGAGAGAGAAAGAGAGAGAGTTGGTGCCACATAAATTAATGGCATTATAGTATTTTATTTAACTCTTTTCCTCTCCCTCTTTTTATTAGGGTCCTTCTAAATACTTGCATCCTGTCACTCCCTCTGTTAGTCTTCCCTTGTGAAACATTATGTTTCCGCCTCAGCTTAACTAGCCAGGTTGTGCCTTCCCTCTTAATATGTATCATCCTGGAATTTTCAGTCTTGTGAGAATGCAGTAAGAAGCTCAAGCAACAGATCCAACTATTATCCTGTTGTGCTACCCAGGAGACGAGACACTGCATTAGAAAGCACTTTATTAACTAGGATAGAAGCACTACCTAGTCTGCCACCTCTATCTCTTCTCAACCTTTTGGTAGATAAGTAACCAGTAACTTCTGAAGGAGGTGATTATACCAATATTAAAGGTAAAGTTTCCCCACCCCCACCCCGGCGTTAAGCCTAGTCGCGGGTTAAGTGGTCATCCACAGTGGCTATTGCCCATATCAGTCAGTCCTGAATAGTCTGGAACTGATAGAGTTTCTACCTCTTCTTTGTCTGCCACTCTAGTAACATACAAAATGGACAAACCCATGATGGAACTCCTTACCACAACTCCTAGCTGGGCAGGAATTGTGGGAAGGAACTGTGGGCTTATTCAGTGTGGTTTAAGTTCTTCCAGTATTAACAGAATGGCACGGGAAGGGCACACACTACAATTCTTCCTACACCACTAAGGCAGTGTTTCCCAAACTGTAGGTCGGGACCAATCCATGGGTTGTGACCTGATTGTTGGTAGGTCCCAAAACTGAAACAGACCGGCTGATAGCTGACAAGGAAAATATATCGAGCTCTATGGAAAATGATACTGAACGGCACGTACGCTTTTATTAGCAAGCAGGCAACCATACCTTAGTCCATTTTGAATGGCAGGCCAAGAGGAATGCAACACTACCAGAATGGTCCAGTTCCAATGAATGCAGGCCCCCCATGAAGTCCTCCTCCTCAAAGCCGACAAGAAAAATATATCGAGCCCTATGAAAAGCGAAACTGTGCCACACGTGTGCATTGACGCCTCAGCACCTATTGAAGGCTAGGCAAAGGGGAACTCAAGGCCACCAGAATGGTCCCGATACAATGAATGCAGAACTCAATAAATTTTCAACAGTATTTGGGATCTTGTGCGCTGAGATACTAATCTGCAGATGAGGTGCGGTGTTCTGATTGGCTAGATTCCCTCTGCCAGTGTGCCCCAAACTGTTTTGTTGTAACTGATGAATTCAGATCAGGTTGCATCTTTTTCTTGGTTGTCCATCAAAAGTGTCTTTTTATTTAAAGATTGCAAATATGATTTTTCTGAGGGGGCGTGCAGAGGCTGAAGTGCAGAAATCCACACAGACAGTCTCTTCCTGCGATTTGCGTAGCTGAATTTCCCAGTCTGGCATGTGGATGTGTTATGGTTACCTCTTCTTCACTGGGTGAGAAAACTTTCAGGCTCCAGGAGTGTAGCAGTGTTCATGTCATTGAACTGATAGCCTGAATGAGCAAGTGGAAGAACAGTTGTATTCTTGGTTATGATGTCTGAACTTTGGAGAGATGCATGGTGGAGAAGAGTGACTGAGCAGGATAGAAACAGATGCAGGCTGCTGAATTTCTCTCAGGTATAAGCACCTCAGCTCCCCTTACCCTTCAGACCTATGTGAATATGGTTAAGATTTGGGTGCTGGTCCTTCCAAAAGGGGTTATCTCAGCATTTCAGGCCTTTGCAGATAATTCTTTTGTCATGTAAGGATGCCCAGTTGTTTCTCTGTTCTGGCATGAGATCAACATTCAAAGAGAGAAAGGCCAACAGCAGGACCCATATGCTCCTCCTACAGCTGTCTGAGCCCCCCCCCCCCAAAATCCTGGTACCCCAAGGCCCTTCCCTAGTCTCTCAACTCCTCCCAATCCTCTCCCCAGTAGGGCTAACTATAGGCCCACGGGAAAGAGTCCTGAATGGAAAGGAGACAGAGAGCTGGGCCTCTTTCTGTTGCTGCTAGCAACCCCCTGCTGCCACCACAACCCCTGCCAACACCCCACCATCACTGAGGCTCAGCCCTAGTCCCCTTACCCCTCCTAGGTCTTTCCCCATTTGGTTCACTCACAGACCTGAATGATTAAGAGGCCAAGAACTGGGCCCCTACATTCCCACCACCACCTGTGATCTAGCCGCACCCTGTAACCCTCACAACCCCTCCAGGTCCGACCCTAGTCCCCCCCCCAATCACTCTGAGGTGTCTCCCCAGCAGGCCTGATGATAGGCACACCGGAAAGAGGCCTGAATGGGAAGGATGCCAAGAGCTGGGCATATAAATTCCTGCTGCTGCCAGCAACCCTCCACCACCACCCTGGGACCCCTGCTGCCCTCGAGGCCCAACCCTAGTGCCCCCACTCCTGCCAGGCCTCTCTCCAGTTGTTCTCACCAGTGTCCCACCAACTCACTTACCAAACAGAAGTGGAGAAGAAAGAACTTGCTTCTCCCCAGCTGTTCAGCACCTCTTTGCCAGACCTGTGCAGTCATCTGGATTTCCTTCTGTTGGTGGTTTATAAAAATTAAAAGCCAGGTGCAGTGTGGCAGGGGTTGGCAGTTCCACCACTCTGGCCAATCCTCCGCTCTGGCCAGTCCACTGCTTGATCCAAGTGTTTCACTTTGCTTCATCCTAAGGCCAGCTCAGATCTAATCTTTCCTGAGAATGCTTTTCAGCGGAAGGCTGTTCTTAGTGCTTCTTTTTCTACAGAACTCCTGTAGGGCTGCATTTCTGTTCTTATCAAGTTACACCAGGTTTCTTACTCATTTACTGAAAGTAAACAAGGAATTCACCTAAATATCCTTGAAGCTCAAAATATGCAAATACAGGCACCTACACTTGAATCATGTCGCTCTGTGGCACTTGCAAGCTGAGTCTTTTCAAGCTACTGCCATGGAAATGAGGCACAGTGGAAATGAGTTCATCCATGTAGCTCAGTGGTTCCCAAACTTTAGGAGCTCAGGGACCGCTAAGGCAAAATTTTGAGACGATGGGGACCACATGCAACCCCCCCACCCTCGCACACAAAAAAATACAATTAAATTTGTAATACATAAGAAGATTATTTAATAATAAATGTGATGGTTGTGCTGGCATTTGCTTCACTAGCTGTGAAAGTCTTGGGTTTACATGGAATACTTGGAACACATAATAATTCCCCCCCAACTCAGAGGTTTTCACACCCACCTAATTCAATCCAGTCTCTTTTCCCCCACACCAGACCACATTACACACAGCCCTTGCCTCTTTTAAGTGTGGAAAAACACCTCAAAAAGGGAGAGGGTAAGCACAAGGGGATTATAGACAAGTCATGCAAGGTAGTTAAATGAGCCAACAAAAAGCACACACATCCCTCTACAGTTCCTTTTGTTACACAGCCCTGGCCCTGCTCCCCCCCCCCCACTTGTGAGTCCAGAGTCCTTAGGAAAGTGTTCAACACAATTTAGGCAGATCCTGAAGGAGAAGAGACGTGTGAAGGAAGCACCAGCTGAGAGAGACATCTCAGAATGGCTGCAGCATATCTCAGGAAGAAAAGTCCTTTTGGTGTGCACTGCAAGGTCTTTAGGGAGGGGGGAAAGCCTCTCTTCACTTCCTGTTCTAATTGCTGTCATGCTCTAGCTGTGGACTACTTTGGTTGGAGCTAAGAGAGTGTGAGCAAGCCTATAGGTAGGCTGCAGCCACAAAACAACAGCTGCCTACTCTACCATTAGTCTGTGGAACTCCTTGCCCCAGGATGTGATAATGGTGTCTAGACTAGATGCCTTTAAAAGGGGATTGGAGAAATTTCTGGAGAAGTTCATCACAGCCACAGTGTGACTAACAGCCCCATTCTAGGCATGTCTACTCAGAAGTAAGTCCCATTATAGTCAATGGGGCTTAATCCAAGGTAAGCATGCGTAGGATTACAATCTGAGGAGATAGGGAACTGGCCAAGTGTGGGGTGGGGGAGGGCTCCCCATGGAGAAAGCTGCTGCTGCTGCTGCTCTCTGAGGAGGAAGAGTCAGGGGTTGCACCTGTTGTACTTGGCTACGGTGATGCTTGTTCTTCAACTTGTGGGATTGCTTCTCCCCAGGTGGCAGCTTGCAGTAAGACAGCAGAGGTGCTGCTTGTTTCCCTCTCCAAAAGGGGTGCCAAAACCTGGTTGCCTGGATCCCTTGCTCCACCCCTGGGCGTTAGAAGAGCACATCCAGGGGGCCCAGTCCTGCCGGCTGGGGGTTGAGCATACTGTTTCTCCTCTCTCCTGCTGCCATACTGCCCCTTCCTCTGTGTTCCCTGGCCAGCTGGAGTCCGGACTCCCAGGGAAATCATATCCAGAGAAACCCACTCCCAGGGAAACCCCCCCCCCCAGCCAGCCAGCCAGCCAGCCAGCCAGCGATGCCTTTGGGAGCCTGTTCCTTCTCCTCCTCCTCATTACTCCCATTCCTCCCCTCCTCAGGCCCCCCCACCTCCTCCCTTCTCCGGTGGTGGCCAAGAGACTTCCCAGGCTGGCTGCAGTCCTAATTTGACTCCTGAAAAACCAGGCTGTGAGGGATCACCTCCAGGCACAGGGTCAAGGAAGGGAGGCAGCAGGCTGGAGGCAGCGGCAGCAGGGCACCTCTCCTCTGCATGCAACTGAGCCAGGAGGCTGCACAAACACGTACACCTTGCAAGGCGCCTGCGCTTCACTTTTTTGGTTGTCTGGGCACTCACAGACAAGAAGGGAAGGGAGGTAGAGGGGGGAGGCAGGAGACGGAGAAAGGCTATGCTCTGATTGGCTCTGAGCTGCTCTGATTGGCACCGCAGAGGCTTTTTTTTCTTCCTAGAAAGGCATTTTTTTTGTTTTTTCACCAGAGAGGTTGCGGACCACCTGGGAGGGCACTGCGGACCACCAGAGGTCTGCAGACCATGGGTTGGGAACCCTAGATGTAGCTCTTCTGTGTTAATACAGTTTTCTCATTCTGAATTTGAGAGTGGAGGCAGTGGGAAAGAGGAGCTTCCTCTTATATTCTATTCTGATTTTATGTTGCTATATTATTCTGAAATTGAGAATGTGTGGGAAGGTAGTGTGAATGCAACAACTCTTCCTTGCCTGCTTCTTTTTGCCTAATTTCCATGAAGGTTGCTAATGCACGATAAGAGAGCATTGAAACGGTACATACAAATATGATATAAGATTAGAAAACCTGGCAGTTGATTTTATAAGTTTATCATACTGCTCAGTTTAGATGCTGCATTCGGGGAAATAAATAAAGAAATGAATAAAGTAATATGAAAGAATTGCTAAATGCCCACTTTGTGTTGCAGCTTCTCGGTAAACAACAGATGAGCAAACTCATTGGAGGCAAAGAGGAATACATCTCAGCATTTGCATCTGCAAATTTGGTATGTATGCATTATGCACCATGCATGCTAACATTAGGAATATGTGAGTAATTAAAAAAGAAGATGGCAAGGGTTGCCAAGCCCACCTCTGTATATCAGCAGAATTCACAAGTGCCACACCTGGTGACTTACTTCATTTTTATTCAACCCTTCTTCAAGGGAGCTCAAGGCTGCATATATGGTTCCCCCCCTCCCAATTTATTCTTGTAACAACTCTGTGAGGTAGGTTAGAAGGAGAATACGTGACTGTTCCAAGGTTATGTAAGCTGCAATCCTGTATACTCTTCTGTGGGGATAAGGGCCCAATTCAATGTGGCCAGCACTGGCCCAGCACTGGCGCTGAGCATCACAAACATGCCATAAAGCACATCTGCAATGCTCTACACTGGATGGGCACTGGTGCCCACTCAGCAAGGGCCTGTGCTGAGCTAGCGCCGGTCAGAGGTTGGTTGGACACTTCCCGACTCTCCAGGCAAGTGCCAGGCCGTGGAACAGTGAGTGGGGGCATGGGGGCAGGCATTCTGGGGGAGGGGGAGGGCTGAAGAGGAGGGGGAGCAGGGCAGAAGGGGGGCGGGACCAGTGGAGCTCTGCTCCTGTGGATCCAAAACCCTGTGTCTGGCCTCTCAGCCAGACACAAGGCTACTTTACTATGGGCCAGCTTAAATAGTTGAGTAGCCCCATTGCAGGGTCGCTTCCCTTACGAATGTCCCCTTCCCCCAAGGAGTCGCTAGGTGCTGCTGGTGGCTGCCTGGTATCCATTGGATGCAGCGGCAGCCATTATGGCACCGTTGCAGCCCTGGATGCCAGACAGCTTAGGATTGGGCTGTTAGTCCCACTGAACTCAGTAGAGCTTACTTCTGAGTAGAAACATCTAGGGTTGGGCTGTTAGTGAACTTCGAAACTTAGTGGGCAGTATATTTGGCCGTCCTCTCTGTGGTCTTGATTGGGTCAAGTGGGGGCAATATTGTTTGGACCACTAACAGCCAATACAAATCAGGTAGTTCTGCATGTCTGTTTATAAGATCTTCTACTTCCCCTGGCTTCTTAACATAAAAACTCTGAATCTTCGTTCTTATCTAAACTGTCTCTTCCTGACTAGATCCAGAGGAATTGTAAGCCTTTGACTCCTCAGCTCAGATGTTCTTAACCTATGGGGCCTGTACCACTAAGTGGTACATGAAAGAAGCCAGGATTTGTATTGAGGTCCTCCCAGAATTAGGAAAATGTTTGCCTTCATACACATTTTTTTATTAGACAAGGACAGAGTTTTAACATTTTAGAATTTGGCCCTGACTACTGATGGATCAATAAAAGTCAATACTATAATAGTTTTTTCTTCTTGGATGCATTGTTTATTGGCCTTTTCATTGATTTTTCTCATGAGCTTTTTTGATGTCTTCAAATTCTGTGTGGATCCAGCACCTTTTTTCCCTCATGATTGAAACTGAAAGTTGTTATTGAAGTTCTTCTTTTCCCCATAATATTCAATGCAATTTCAAGAAGATAACAAATAATAATAATCTTAATAAATAGCAATAAGAAGTATTTTGGAGGGGTGGAATGCATAAGCAGTTCAGCATTCTCTAGGGCAGGGGTGCTCAATAGGTGGATCGCGATCTACCGGTAGATCGCGAGGCAAAATGAGTAGATCACGGAGCCCTGTCTCTCCAAACTGTTGATATGTCAGTTTCGTCTAGTGACTAGACAAAACTGACATATTTAGCTGACACTAAACTGACACTGAAACTGACACTTTAGCTGCTCTTCAGGCATGCAGCAACAAAACTGACGAAACTGATTAGACTCCAGCAGGGGCTCCATACATTAAAGGGGGTGTCTGTCAGACGCTTCCTTCCCCCCTGGTAGATCTCCGGGCCTTGCTGGGTTTCAAAGTAGCTCTCGAGCCAAAAAAGTGTGAGCACCCCTGCTCTAGGGGATCTATGAGTCACCAAAGGTTAAGTACCTCTGCCATAACCTGGTATCATTCCTGTGTGATGTTCATTCATTTAAAAAGTCAACTAGCTCCTTCAAAAATATACTGATCATGTATTATATGTGTTGAACAAAATATGCAATTACTGTATTCAGATCAACATTTGTGTATACAGTACACAAATTATGAGCATGCTTAATTTAAATATGGCTGCGTCACATTTACTGATGTTGTGTGGGGTAGATAAGACAGGGTAAAGTTAATAATAATAATAATAATAATAATAATAATAATAATAATAATAATTATTATTATTATTATTATTATTATTATTATTATTATTATTATTATTTTATTTTTTACCCCGCCTTTCTCCCCGAAGGGACTCAAGGCGGCTTACAACAGATTAAAAACATAATTTAAAACAGATAAAAACATATTAACACATATCATAAAAAACAGCAGCCAGAATAAAAATAGGTAAAAAGAGCATAGAGCAGCAGCAAGTCATAAAAGAATCAGGCCTATACAAAATATTAAAAGATGTTAAAAAGATGTTAAAAAGGTCGAGAACTCAGAAGGCTTGTTTAAACAGAAAGGTCTTCAGGCCTTGCCGAAAGGTATCAAGTTAATGGAACATGGAAACTTTTTACACACACACACACACACACACACACACACACACACACACACACCCCTTCTGTTACTGGGAAGGCAATATTTTCCTTTCATTCCACTGTAGAGAGGTTGCAGGTATTGAATTCCCATTAGATTGTGCTTCTCTTAAAATTGCTGATACTGCAGACCCTGATCTCTGTATCATCATCCTTCAGTGCTCATCACTTTGCTGTGCAAGATTTCACCACCACCAAAGAGCATTGAGCCAGACACAAATAAACACACCTTGTTTTCTGTAATAGAACAGCATTGTGGTGCAATGGACTTCTACTCAACAGGAAGTGTGATAATTTTTGTTCTGCAACTTTTCGGTTTGCACTCTTTGTATGCTCTGTGAAGTTAATTTCTCCACACTGTTCACGTTTTGAAAGAGATTGCAAGTGACCCCATCTCTGCCTGGAGCCCAGACTGAGGCTGTTCAAATGCAAATTAGGATATTGTCTTTCCCGGAGCCTACCTGAGAAGCAATCACATCAGTCATAGAGAATCCCAAAAAAAGGAACTTTTGAACTTAAACCCAACTGTAAACCTCTAGAACAGGGGTGTTCAAAGTTTTTGGCAGGAGGGCCACATCATCTCTCTGACACTGTGTCGGGGGCCGGGGGGGGGAAAGAATTAATTTACATTTAAAATTTGAATAAATTTACATAAGTTTACATAAATGAATATATTAGAGATGAACTTATATGAATGAATGAAGGTCTTGCAATAGCTCAAGGCCTATAAAAGGCCTTGCACAAAGCAAGGCTGGCCTTTCCTTTGCTGCCACTACTGCATCACAGATGTGAAACAGCAAGCAGTGGAGGGAGCCCTCATCCCACAGCTCACCTGAGAGGTCAAACAGTCTCCCTCAAGCTGAGAGCAGTTGTGTTGGGCCAGTGTGGGCTCCAACAAATCTCCGGAGGGCCAGAGGCTCATTGGAGACTGGGGGCTCCCTGAGGGCCACATTGGGAGTCCTCAAGGGCCGCAAGTGGCCCCAGGGCCGGGGTTTGGGCACCCCTGCTCTAGAAAAAGAAGGAGGCGGGTGTCAATAAAGAAATAGATAAGAAGTGACTTCCTGGCAAGTGTCTTTTTTGCTGTTGAACTTCACTTCCTTGTCTGGGGCTGTTCTTTGTCTTTGTCTAGCCTTTTGTCTTGAAGCACTCTGGAGGAGATGGACAGACCAAGCTTCAAATCCTGCAGATGACTGAAGAAAGAATCTTTCTGTGACTGAGGGTGCAATCCTAATTTGCCCTGTAACAGGCAGGCCAGTGGGCCTGTGTTGTATCCAGCACAAATTTGGGACTTTCTGAGGCTCAGCCCAAGACAAGGGGAAACTTTTCCCCTTACCCCGGGGAGAGCTGCAGCAGCCCCAATGAGTCTACTCAAATCTGTCCCACCTGAAAAGGTGGTGCAAATCTGAGCAACCCAGGACTGCCCTGGGCCACCTGGGGCTAGGATTCAGCATAACTGCCGGATCCTGGCCCCACCTCCTGCTCCCTATGCACCGCTGGGAATGCACGCCACCTGTCCTGAAACGCCTCCCTCCCGCCCTCACCATAGCCCCCCAGACCCTACCCTGGCCGAACTCTGCTGACGCAAATTCACCCTGCCTGGGGCCCGTGTTGACGTGGAGAGGCTGATGCTTGTCCAAGTGCCAGTCTAAGTCTCCTTATGTCAACATGAAAGTGCTTTAGGGTACTTTCGAGACAACATTGCCACTGCCACTCAGGATTGTGCCCAAAGGTAAATTGTGTCTACATCTTGTAACATCTAAACAAGTTTGAATAAACTTAGGGATAGATGGAGCTTCTGTTCCAATTTTATTTCTTCTTTTGCTCATGAACTTGTATAATTCATGCTTATTTTGGATTCCTAGATAGAAGTGTAAGTATAGTTCTTAGTACACATTTCTCTTGCGTTTAAAAGAAAATCCTGCCTGTGTAATTCTTTTATTTGGCTTTTGGTCTGTGCTATCAAAACCATGACTATCACCATGGTACCCTGTGGTTACCACAGGGAACAAGGAAAACAGCCACCTTGTCTGAAATACTTGCCTTAACCCAGAGAACTCCTGTGAATCTTCACTCCGCAGTCTCTTGTATGAAGATATTTAATTGGTGGTACCTGTACTTCATTTTCCCTTCTAGTGGCAGTGACTGTGATCTTGGTTTGGGAAAAGGTGAGGGAATTAGGACAGAGGAAAAGGGAAAATTTTACTCTAGAAACTTAAGATTTCAGTCTGTTTGGACTTTCCTTCACTGAATGGAATGGCCTCGTACAACCCATTTTATCACAGGCATTTTCTTTACATGTCACTTAAAATAAACCAGTAGCAAGCTTCCTAGAAGTTCAGTGAACTTAAAATAAATAATTGGTGCAGTGGCCTTTGACCTTTCTTGTAGAAAAAAACTGGAACATGACATGGGAAGCTGTAAAGCCAGCATCTTTCTACTGTCACAAGGAAGTGTGAAAAATGCCAGTATAAGCCAGTATAAGTGTTCCAGCCATTTTCAAAGAACTAAATATTTATTATTTCTGGAGCAGAAAGAAGATCTGCATCCTGTCAGAGTGTTCAGCTTTTGAATGCACATAGTACACAAGAAGAGCAATGGTCATTTCCCCAACTTCATGGAAATGTAAAAACCCACTATCATGCAAACAAGGGCTGATCATATGTCCTAGCATGTATCTGTTGTGTACCAAAGCAGATTTCGAAGTAGGCCCCATATGTTCTGCAAGACAGCCAGTACAGATATGTTGCTCCAGGATACAGTTAAGTGCAAGGTATTCAAATTCTTTATTTTAGGCATACCCCGAACCCAAACTGAAAAGGAAAAAAAGAAACTGTTTTAAGTTTCCATGTTGCTGATGAAAAGAAAGCAAAGATATGCTATTCAACTGGCACTAGTCACTGTAAGTATGAAAACAGGAAGACTGAACAAAAAGGAAGGAAGAAGAACTGCTTATTAGGCACAGTGTGTTGGTAAAGATCTAGAAGTGAGGAAGCCACAGAAGCAAAAAGGGCATCAAGGGAGGAAGGGGGTTATCAGTTTGGTCCATTATATGCTCAGTCTGTGCTAGAGCAAGTGAATGATACAAAGCTAGATGTTGATCAGAACACAAACTAAGCCGAGAGAGGGGAAACTTTTCCTTGTTTTAATGGCCTCTTCTTTGTTAGGAACAGGCACTGTGTTTGAGGTATATTGACTTATACTGCTTGTTTTACATAACCTAGAATTGTTTAATGCTGTCTGAAACCCTGAAGAATTACAGCAATCAGAGTAGACAGTGGTGACCAAAAGGGACCAATGCTCTTATGCATTAGAAGGCAGTTTTGTATGTTCAAGAAGACTAACACTTGCAGCCAGGAATGCAGCCCCCAAATACCAAGGGGAGATGCAAAATATCCTCACTCATCTTGAGGTGGATTCTGATCACTGTGTAGACATGCATAGGATTGCTCTGTGACTCGTTTCCCCCTCTGCACATCCATCACAGACATGGAGGAGGAAGTAAGACTGCCACTGATGTTCATATGTTTGGCCAAGCACTTGAAAGGAGCGTCTTTAGCATACACTATTTAGCTTAGATGTATGCTGTATGTATGTTGTACACCTGTATGTATGCTAATAGTGGCCCCTTTCACACACACCATGGAAGACGAAAATATGGGAAGGCCAGTGAATGCATTGATGTCAGAGGCAGGGCCGGGGGATGTGGGATGGAAGCATTTGAATAATATTGAGTGGCCAGTTAAATAGTAACCACAGGGGCCATTTTCATCCTCTTGGGTACTCATCTCCATTCTTGACCATTTGCCTTTAATAGAAACAGCAGAAGGACCAGCTTAAGATTTTTTTCCCCACACCGGCTTGTGCAGAATCTGCAAGTGTCACTAGGCTCAAGCCTGACCCTGTTTGGATAGGAACCCAAAGGAAAATTGTATGAACGACTATGTTCTTTTGAAAATAGAGGTTTTTCTTATGCTTCAGAAATCTGAGTAAAATACTGTCATCATGGCTGAGATCTAGTATGAGATCTTACAATAGCTCAAGGCCTATAAAAGGCCTTGCACAAAGCAAGGTCAGCCTTTCCTTCACTGCCGCTGCTGCATCACAGATGTGAAACAACAAGTAGCGGAGGGAGCCCTTGTCCCACAGCTCATGCAGGACGTTGAGCAGACACTTTCATGCTGAGAGCAGTTCCGTCGGGCCAGCACGGGCTCCAGTAAGTACCTGGAGGGCCAGAGGCTCATTGGAGACTGGAGCTCCCCGTAGGCTGGTTTGGAAGTCTTTGAGGGCCACAAGTGGCCCCCGGGCCCGGGATTGGGCATCCCTGACCTAGAGAGAGAAGTATGAATTGTACTTGCAAGACCCTGTATAAAAAGAGGTACTCAACTCTCCCCTCTCCCAAGAAGCAGGTTTGTAACATTGACTTCAGGAACATGACAGGCTGCCTTTTACTGAGTCAGACTATTTGTTTATCTAGCTCTGTAATGTATACTACACAGTAACAGGCAGTGGCTTTTGAGGTTTCACATCCCCTGTTGGGGACTGAAGCTGGAACTTTTCCTTGCAAAACGTGATCTTCCCATTGAGCTACAGCTGTTCCCCAAATGATATTACTAAGGAGAAGTAGCAATAGTAGACATAGTAGTATATACAGTTTTTTTAAACAAAGAAGTTCACAACATAGGAAAAGGAATAAGATAAAAGGAGGGGAGCAGCTGTGTATACCGCGTTGAGCTCTTTGGAGGAAGGGCGATATAAAAATGTGAAAAATAAAATTAAAATAAATAAATAAATAAATAAATAAATAAATAAATAAATAAATAAGGAGTAAGAAAATGGATCCAGTGGCATCGCTAGAGGGAGTGCAAAGCACAAACTTTTGCAGGAAGCCTCACTGCAGCTGCAGGGGGTCCCTCCCCCTTCCCTTTGAAACCAGGGCTACACCTCTGTGCTCCCCCCTGCCTGGAATGGCTCTGAAGGGGAGGGGAAGGGGTCCCTTAAACATTGTAGTGAGGCTCCCTGCAAAGCTTAGTGCTTTGCACCCCTCTAGCTACACCACTGGATAGATCACTATCCCAAAGTTTCAGAATCTAAAAAGAAAGACAAGGTCAACCCTAACAACAGTCTTTGGGAGGTTGGTTGGGGCACTGCATTGGAGGTGAAGAGGTTCTGTTGTTCTCTCACTGATGAATAGAAGAGATTAACCACTTTGAAAAAAAGGGGGGGTTCCTACATAAGAAGAGCCCTACTGGATCAAGCCAACAACCCATCTGGTCCTTCTTCCTTTATCTCACAGTGGCCCACCTCTTTGCGCAGTTATGAAGGATAATAACTAGAAGTTTTTGTTGAATATGTTGCAGAGCACCAGAACAAGATGTGTAAGAATTATCTGGAACTTTCATGTCCCTGCTGTTTGGGGGGGGGGAGGTTTTACTTTTTTGATTTAGTGTTTCAGAAGTGCTCGTGAAGGCTCCATAGTAGGGGGTGCAATGTTGTGACTCACCACCAGTTCCTCTGGACAATGAAAATGGAATGATATACTCGTATAATTGGGAAATGCTGTTCACCCTGCAGAATTCTTCTAAAAAAATTATTTGAAATGTTTCATTTAATTCCAGTAACTTCAGATTCTAGTATTGGGAGTTACCGGAAAACCTGAAAGGCTTCATTACTTCAGAAATACTTTGGTCTTTGTAATAGCAGCCCATTGCTCCCACACTGCCTGAATCCTCCTATTTTGCAGTCTCTGTGCTTGCAAGCAATCCCTTCTTGTGGATTAGTAGTGGGTGGGCAGGGAGGTGAGTGAGAAGAATGGGGGACCAGCAAGCAACCCCATCTACCCTGTTTCTCCGAAAATAAGACCTACCCCGAAAATAAGACCTAGTGTGTTTTTTGAGAATTGCTGAAATATAAGACCTACCCTGAAAATAAGACCTAGTTGTGATCGGGGCCGGGGGGGGCGGAAGGGGTCCTCGGGCGGGGGCAGGTGGACAACGTGACCGGGAACCCTGTACTCCCATGCGCGCCACCTAGAAAGCGCCTGCCATGCTACCTTGGGCAGAGAATATTGAGGAGGAGCTGAGGTTGGAAGCAGCAAGCGAGGCAAACCTGCCTACCGGGCTCTGAAGCTCTCCACAATTTCCAGGGAGTGACAGCCCGATCCTATTCACACTTTCCTGGGAGTAAACCCCACTGACTCTAATGGGGCTTACTTCTGAGTAGACATGCATAGGATTGGGCTGTAAGTCCCATTAACTATCAAGGGACTGACTTCTGAGTAGGCAGGCAGGCAGGCAACCTCCTGGGCACTAAGGGGACACCGTCTCCACACCTTCCAGGGAGTAAGTCCCATTAACTATAAAGGGACTGACTTCTGAAAAAAATAAGACCTACCCTGAAAATAAGACCTAGTGTGTTTTTTTGAGCCAAAAAAAATATAAGGCAGTGTCTTATTTTCAGGGAAACACGGTATTAGGAGGGGAAAGCTAAGAGGGAAGCACCTTAGTGCCACTTCTCTTTATTTGCCTGAGCGCTGCATGAAGCACCCCTTTTACGCACCACTTCTGTTTGAAATAAATAGGAGCAGCACGTGCTAGGTTCCCATTAGATGCCGATCCCATTCATTTCCAGCAGAAGCAATGCAGCAGAGGGAGGCTCTGCTTCTTTTAATCTAGTACTTATGTAGTAAGTAAAGGAAATGGAAACAGAGAGGTGGGTTCCAAATTGCTTCTCTCCACCTAATTGGTGCTTAGTAAGCAAGCATTAGGTGCGCGGGGAGACCTTATTTGGAACTGTGGCAGCTTTTATTTTCCTTCAGGACTCTGATCCTCTTGCTCTTAGCAGGTTGGAAGAGGATTAGCGCCCTGGTAGTAGGCTAGAGAGGGCAGCAGACAGGTAGACTGGAGGCTTGTCTGTTTGCTGCCCCTCCAAGGGTGCCCGAAACACAACCATTTCAGGTTGTTTCAAGGCCTTGAATTCTTGATTAAATTGTGATTAAAAATAATCAGACCATTGCTAAACAGATACCAAAGCTCCGTAAATGAATATCAAATCTTAAGAAATGTGTAGCTGAAGAGTAGTGTTCCCTGAGCTTTTGATTTTTTGTCAGTGCTTTTAACACGAAGTGGATCGAAAAGGCATAATGTTAATTATGCTGCTGCCTTGGCAGTTGAGAGCCTGACTCATTCCAGTAAATCAGTTCAATTCCAAGACGGAAGGCTGAGCATAGAGAACAATCACTGGTTCTTATGACTGGTATATCTGGTTTTTGTTTTATTTTTATCTGATTGTGCAGTGCCATGTTCTCAGATCTCCCTGTAAACATTAGAAAGAGAGTGAGCTCAACTGTAGGAAGGAAATGGAACCTAAAGAGTTGTTTAATTTTTCTAAAAGGGCCGGAAGCAAATAAAACAAATAAACCTGTGTGTCCAAGACAGAGTGTTGGACGCTGTCACTCAGAGTCTTGCAGTGTGTCCAATTGCAAGAGTGTTAATTCTGGGTTTGTTTTGATTAGTGGAAGATTTTAAGATTATGTTTTGAACTCACAACTTACAAATACAGTATTATCATTTAGGAACACCAGCAATCTTATACAGGGGGATGAATTACACTCGTCTGTATCTTATCATAATGCTGCACAAGAACATAAAAATAGTCTTGTTGCATCAGATGAAAGGTCTGTCTAGCCCATCCTCCTGCTGCCTCTGGAAAGCCCATAGCAGTGTATGAAAGCAACAGCATTTCCTGCATTGCGTCTTTGCCGCTGGGATTCAAAGACAGACTGTCTTTGAGCCTGGAAGCAGCATACAGCTATCATGACTATCGCTCATGGATAGACACGTCCTCTTTGAATTTGTCTAATCCCCTTTGAGAGCCATCCAAGCTTGTGATTATCATCACACTTTGTGACCGCAAATTCCATTGATGAATTATGCCCTGTGTGCAGAAGTACTTCCTTTTGTCTGTCTGAAATCACCTGCCAATCAGTTTCATTGGATGACTCCAGGTTCCAGAGTTATGAGAAAGAGAGGAATACTTCTCTCTATTCTATAGGGGAACACAATACCACCAGACTGGTCCCAATCTAGTGAACACAGGCCCCAACAAACTCTTGAGAAGGAAGCCCCCCCAGCTGACAAGGAAAATGTATTGAGCCCTGTGGAAGTCGAAACTGAGCCACACGTGTGCATTTACTCACGTAGGCAAACATGCCTTGGCTCTTATTGAAAGCCAGGCAAAAGGAAGTGCAAGGTCACCAGGATGGTCCTGATCCAGTGAACATGGAACTCAACAAACTCTCCAGAAGTAGCCCCCCCCCACCTCAGTATAGGATAAAAACAGAAGCTTGAGCAGCTGGTATCTAGGTGGGTCCTGATAGATAAAACGTTTGGAGCCACTGTTTTAAAGCCTATCCATTGTGAAACATGATGTGCTTTGGTAACTTAAACATTTTACCAAAATTCCCAATGTAGTCATTCCTCTACTATTGACACTGGTACCTTTTATTCTTTCAGTATTTTGCAACTATTACTTTATCTGCTGTTGTTACCCATCCTGTTTCTCAACTGAATTCCAAGTAACTTGGTAACATTATCAGCAGACGCTCTAGTAGCAATTGTGTGGTCAACATTTGTTTATTCATTTTTATCAGAGTTTCTCTTTGAGATAGCTGAAGGTTTTGAACATAGTGTTTTTTTTTAAATTCTGTTCATGAAGGCATTGTTTGTTTTGTGTGCTTCCATCACAAGAGTCCAGAATATACTCAGGCAGATATTAGGGACTGACTTCCTTTAAAAATGTACATTCACTTCTTAAAACAACCATTTGACATTTTTGGACTACATTACTTTCAGCATTATAGTTGCTAAATTCAGCCTTTCAGACTTGCTGTTGTGTATGTTACATGCTGGAAGGCTGAAAAATGGTTTCTCGTTAGGGCAGCCTTCTCAAACTGGGGCGTTGCGATGCCCCAGCCTAAGGACCCTGGACTCTTTCCCCTTAAGGGGCAGGGGCAGGGGAGAAGCAGCGACGCGACCCCCAGGATCGTGTCGCTAAGGGGGCTGCAGGGGCTGGCATTTACTTACCAGTCCAATAAAGGTCTTATGTATGTATGTATGTATGTACTTACCAGTCCCTGCAGCAGCCTCCCGGGGGTGCGAGGAGCCCTGCGCGATCCTCCGCAGGGCTACCCAGCCTTCAAAAAGTGAAAGCAGAGCAATCGCGCTCCACTTCTGGTTTTACGGAGGCGGGGTGCGATCGCTCCACTTTCACTTTCTGAAGGCTGGGGAGCACTGTGGATGGTTGCGCAGGGCTCCCCGCACCCCCAGGAGGCTCCTGCAGGGACTGGTAAATAAATTCCAGTCCCTGCAACCCTCTTAGCGACGCGATCTTGGGGATTGCGTCGCTGCCTTTCCCCTGCCCCCACTGCTTTCCCCGCTCCCATGCAGGCACTTACTGCGGTCTTCAAAGTCCCTGAGCATTTGAGAACTGCAGCGTTAGGGAATTCTGCAACCTCAGAACTTAAAGCCTACTTTTTTTCCATTTGGAATGGAAAACATAAAAACCAAATGGAATGGAATCTTTTCCATCTCTAAATGGGTTTGCTCATTCATAACCAAGCAGAGAGATGCAAAATACAGAACCAAAGCTTTTCAGAGAATTAATGTACATGCATATAGGATCCAAATGCTCTGCTTTCTCAGAAAAGGAAATTTTCATTTTATACAAGGAAGAAGTGTCATGTGTACCTGAAAAGCTGCAGAAAGTTCAGATGACTGAAGGGCAAATGAGCCTGAATTCAAACAGAACACATACTTGGGTCCATAAAAGTGCCTGTTTCCAGTGGTGGTTGACCTTTCTATAAGCTCTGATGGTCATGCCTCCTGTTTTATTTCCAAAGGATCCTGTGTTGCCTAGGAAATGGGAACTCCTGTGCACACTGGCATAGTTTCCAACACATTTGCCCATGTATCTTTTACTCCATCGAAGTTTACTTGGCTGAGGGCTATCTGAACACCAACTTTACAGAGCTCCACAATTTTACGGTGACTGCTTTCTTGTTTCTGCAGTATTTCCTCTGATGAGTAATATATAGACATTTTGTTTGCATTCTCCCCCTTCCCCCCCTTTTTGGCATGTTAGCTACTCTCACCTCTAAAATAGATTGTTTTGTTTCTCTGTATACTGCTAAATCAGAACTTCCTGGTAATAGCTGTGAAAGTGTATACCTATTCAGTTTTTCTGTTCTATTTTGTATGCTTAGACGGGAGTCATTGAATGTCTAACGATTAGAGATACAATAATGGTATCATCTTCCACAATTCCCACATTAAATTTGCCTGTCTCAATCTGGACAAACAGATTTTGTAGCTTTTGGGGGGGGGGGGACATGACAAAAACCTGTAAAACTTGTGAAGAGACAACAATGAGCAGACTGTGCACATCTATGATGCTGATGCCTCTTTTGTGCTGCATGTCACTCCCTATAAAAACTGTGATCTGCTACACCTGCCTAACAGTTTTGGCTTAATACCAGTGGTTCTCAAACTGGGGTGCCTTGATGCCCCTGCCTGAGAGCCCTGGCCCCTGCCACATTAAGGGGCGGGGGAAGGCAGCAACGTGATCCCCAGGATCCAAGGGGGCTGTTTGTACTTACTGAGGGCTGCTGCACCATCCAGGAGTTGTGGGGAGCCCTCCACAGCCTTCTGCAGCCTTCCGCAGGGCTGAATGCTGAAAAAAAGCAATTGGAAACGGCTTCTCATTGCGCGGTTGCCACCAGGAAGTGGTTTCCAACAGCTTTTTTTCAACATTCTAACACTTGGGGAGCCTTGTGGAGGGCCGCAGGGGGCTCTCTGCAACTCCTGGATGATTTAGCAGCCCAGAGTAAGTAAAAGCACCCCCCTTTGCCCCCATTAGCTCAAATACTTCTCTTAGCCCTCTCCCCCACAAAGATTTATCCTGGGAGGTTTACTCCTGAGAAGTTAATACTATTGCAACCTGATTATCTTACCAAGTTCATATCTTCATAACTCATAGGAGATGTTTTAAATGTTTCTCTCCCCCATCACTCCTCCAGAAATGTGATATTGGAGAGTGTTGTTGATGTTCTTCAGGCTATCTATGCAGTTTATTGCGCAACTGGTATTCAGTTTTTGCTCATTTACTGCATGTGATCCAGACATCTTTAAGGAGGAGCTTTTTTATATATATACAGTTCTTTTTGCTATTTAAACCACATTAGCTATGTTTAGTAAGTGAGCATTCTAAATAATAATGATGATAACCATCATCAGTGGTGCCAACACCATATATTGACCGATGACTTTCATTAATGGCTAATGTAAAGTTGGGCAGCTCAATTCTATTGGACTGCCCCACTGGCAGAACAAACGTTCCACCAGTTCTGACTAACTCATGGAGGGCAACTACCCTCCAACAGCACACAGAGGCACGACCTGCTGGAGCACTGGCGGGAAGGCCAGAGCCTTCCTGCGCACGCCAGCTGATTCCCATGGATCTGTTGAGGCAGGTAATGTGGGATGGGGCAGGGGGAGAATGGTCAGAGGGCGTGGAATGAGACAAGATGGATGTATCGGGTCCAGGAAGGGGGCAGGTTTTGTGGCAGCCACCGAATCCTAACCCCGTTCCTGAGCCTAATCAACCATCCCAGGGTCATGCAATTTCGCTGGTGCAAGTTCAAGCAGACTCCCCTCCCCGTGCACCATGGAGGCTTACCCCCAGGTAAGGGAACAAATGTTCCATTACCCAGAGGAGACCTCCATTACTGCCCCCCCATGGGATGCAGCAGTAGCCGTTTTGGCACTGCTGCATTGGCCGACCAAGGGTGGTGGTGGAGAAGAATAGACAGTCTAATGGTCCGATGATTCTGGTTTAAACATTGCTTTGTAAAACTGTTTCAAAAACCTTCTTATTAATGCTGTAATACAGTGGTTCCCAAACGTTTTCAAATGGTGGCTCCCTTGACCTACGGAACTACATGAGGGCTACAATCCTATACGTTGCACAGGGCAGCGGGTTTTTGTAAGGATTCCGCGGCTCCCCAGGCTAGTTTCTGCGGCTCCCCAGGGAGCCATAGCTCATAGTTTGAAACCACTGCTGAGTCCTCTAGGGATGCCCCTGTATGGAGAACTTTGCCTTGAAAGGGAGTGGCAAATGATTGATGTTTATGCACAAGGCCCGTTTCTTTTAACAAGGTTTGTGCTTGAGTATATTCAGCGAATTTTGCGTTAGAATGTCTGTGGAAAACTTGCTTTGCAAAAACTGTTGCACAATTAGATAGTGGATTTCTGGAAAGAAAGATAAGGAGCCACTGAGCTCATGCAGGAGCCTCTGTGGGTTCTCTTATCTTTGAGGTGGTTGGCACTTGCTCGTTTTTTCACTTGAGATGTTTGCTCCTGCTGGGCTTGTTTTATTGAGCATCTGTCTTTCAGCTGTGACAGCTTGTCACCTCTACTGACACCTGTTGTTCTCTCCTTTTTCTGAACTTATGCAAAGCACATGGAACATTTTCTTCTAAGAGCAGAACAGATAAACTGTTGTCAGGCTGTTATGCCACAGTGCAAAACGTGGGCTTTAAATTTAGACAGGCAAGCTAAACATTCCTTCCCTTTTTTCTGTTTAGATTGAGTTATATATAGTATTAGAAATGTTGACTTGAACATAACTGTTCCACAGCTGTTTATTTTCATGCAATTTTGAGTTTGTCAAAAGTCTTGCTCGAAATCTCCCAGCCTCAGTTGCTCAATTGTAGAATTGTTAAGCTGACCAGGTAAACTGGTCATTAGTTTACCTCATTAAAGCCTCATTAAAGTTACAGTTCCTACAGGTGCAGTCCTAACCCACTTTCTAGCACCAACATAAGGGCAATGCAGCTCCAAAGTAAGGGAATAAACATCCTCTTACTTTGAGGCCCCCGTGACTTCCACCCAACTGCAGAATGCAGCATATGTCCCATTGGCACAGCTATGCCAGGGCTAGAAAGTTGATTAGGATTTGGGCCTAAGTGTATAAGAATGAACCTTGCTACAGGAGAATCAACATGGTTTCTGCTAAGATAAGCCCCGCTTCACTAACCTTTTTGAGTTTTTTGAGTGTCAGCAGCCATAAGGACTAAAGAAATAATAAAATACATTTTGAAGGATGCAGGGGAATTCTGCATATTGTAGACTTAGGGCCCTATCCTATACAATTTTCCAGCACCGATGCAGCCACAATGCAGCCCCAAGGTATGGGAACATTTGTTCCCATACCTTGAGGGTGCCTCTGTGACTGCTGCCCCACCACAAGATGCAGTGCATGCCCCATTGGCATAGCTGCACCAGCACTGGAAAATTGGATAGGATTGGGCCCTTACGCTGATATCCTAAGTAGCCTTACTAGGGAGGAAGTTGCATTCGGTTTGGTGGAACTGATTTTCCCTGTAAATATTCCTAGATGTGGGTTGTAAGATGCTCAGGTTATTCTTCAGAAGAATGGTGAAAGCAACAATTTTGTGCCCTCAGAGGGAGGATTTTATTAAGGTATCATTCTAAAAGAGCTGGGTCACGTACTCGCAATCCCCTGGTGTGTGTGTTTTTTTCAGACTACAACTGACACAACTGTTTTTGATCATATGATAACGGTAATGATTATATGCTAATTTGAAAGTGTTATAACGGACATAGTATTATTTTATCCTCTTGTGTAGAACATTTATGAGCTGTTGCCTTTATCTATTGCTAAGTTTCTCTGCCACCCAGTCTGATCTGCCCCTCTGACAATAAAACTAGACATAAATGTGACAGCCTTTGATAGCATTATTTCGGTTAAATAAAGCCTTATCTGTGTGCTCAGGGTTTGTGACTAGTCATTTCTGCAAACTTTTCCTGACTTCTGCATTTGTAGAATGTTCCTCCTTTAACACGTGTTCTTTAAAACCTGTTGTAAGAAGCAGTTATAGCTCTAGGAAGAGTCATTTTGCAGATTCTGAGTAGCAGTGTTTCATCCACCATTTGTTTATTTCTAAGATGTATAAAATACCTTTCCTTCTCAAGAAAGCCCAGTAGTGGCTCTGATGTTAGACCTGGGAGATCCAGGTTCAAATCCCCACTCAACCACACAGCTTCCTGAATGGCCTTGGGCCAGTCCCTGTCTCTCACCCTCACTTTACAGAGCTGTTGGGAGGACAAAAGCACAGAAGGAACAATGTCCACCAGCCTAAGCTCCTTAGGTAAGTAGGGCAATATACAAATATGAATGAATAAATAGTATTAATGAAGTATAAATCTATGAACCCAATTTATTACTATATCATATCTCCCCAAAACATTGTGCAGCACAAATGGAAGCACAAATTCATCTTCATCAAGTATTTTGGCATGCATTCCTCAACCACTTGTTCTGAGGCTTGATGACAATCACTTGGTTGGCTTATAAGGAACCTCATGATTTGTTAAAAGTAATATATTTTGCAGATATGTTAGCAGAAACATGAGAAGGTATTTGTTTCAACTTTATTTACGCAGGCTGTTTGTTAATTGCCCCTCCTCAGTTTTAAGTACAAAATGCATGTGTCGTGTCCAAATCCAAGAGACACTTTTTCTCTTATCACTTGAGTATTTCTATTACACAAATTTTAATAATGAAAACCAAACCGATTTCCTTACCTGCACAGTCACCTATGAAAAATATGGGATAAGTTGCTAGAATTTGGAGTAGGAAAGTCCAGTGTTGCCGTACTCCAGGGCCTGTTCAGGTTATCATGAACGGAAAGCCTAACATGTATGTTCTCTTTCCCCCCTTCCTCCTCATTTCACACAATTGAAAATCCTGTTCTATAAAGCCATGGCTCTGTGTGCCATCCAAAGTCTGGAGCCATGGTTTAGCTATGGTTTTCATAGCTTGTTATCTAATCTGATGACTCCTTGGTCCATAAAATATATGGAGCTGTGTGATTTAACAAACAAAGGTGCTTTATCCAAGTTGTGCACTGGAGCTGGAGGAGGAAGGAGCATGCTAGATCACCACTCCTTAGGGTCACAGTCATTACCCAACAAACTATGACTTGTTGAAGCTTTGAACCAGCCCATTACGAAATGCAACTAGTGAAAAACCTCTTTCAGCACTGTGTTGAACTGCAAGGTAGAAATTCTAGAAATAGTTGTTAATAATAATAATAATAATAATAATAATAATAATAATAAGTAGTAGTAGTAGTAGTAGTAGTAGTAGTAGTATTGCAGTGTCCATGTTCATGCTGCTTTACAAAGAATTCATTTTTGTTAAAGAACAGGAAGTAGAGAATAGGAATAAATGAATGATTTTCATAATGGAGGCAATTTAAGAAATGAGGTCCACCAAGAATCTATATTGAGACGGTGCTTTTAACCTGTTTGAAGAGGATTGGAGCCTTGGTAGTAGGCTAGAGAGCGCAGTAGGTAGGTGGACTGGAGACTTGACTGTTTGCTGCCCCTCCAAGGGTGTCCAACACACGACCTTTTCAGATTATTTCATGGCAAGGCTGACCCTGAATTCTTGATTAAATTGTGATTAAAAAGAATCAAACCATTGTAAAACAGATACCAAACTTCAGGAGATGCATATCAAATCTTAAGAAATGTGTAGCTGAAGAGTAGCGTTCAGCTACATGCTACTTGAAAAGACTCAATTGAAGTTAACAGGAAGTTAACCTCGATCAAATCTTTTCCTGTTAACCTCGATCAAATATTTTCAAACATTCAGGCAAGCGTTGAATACTTATAGCGACCTGTATAAGAAACATCATTTTTACCCCAGTAAGGTTCTAAACTACGTAAATGGGCATGTGGGAAGGATTCAGGGAGGGGTTCATGAATACTGGGGCCCACCTGCATTTCCTTTAGAAATCTGAAAAACTCCTATTCCTTCAGAGTTGTTCTTTCAGGAGCCTACAGTTTTCTGGTAGGTGGGGAGTTGTATATATTAAAAAACAAACAAACTCAGATGAATTTCATTAACCTGAAGTATTATTATTGCATTACTAATTGCAACCCCTGTTAGAAGTGAGAGTGGGATCATAAGGGAGCACATCTTCAGTGAAGGTTATTTTAATTGTAGGGAATCTGAGCTATGAGACACCTGGGATTGCCCAAACTGGTGCTTAAAGGAAGTTATGAGTCTGTCAACTCTTACTTACTGCCAGTGCAAAATGACAGTTTAGTAGGGATAGCAGGACTGTCAGCTAGCGGAAGTTTGGGAAAATGTTACTTCACCACTGACTGGTCCCCAGTATCGAACCCAAAAAAAACAGTATCATGTGATGAATTGTAACATGTTTATAATGCTCAAAATCAAGAAGCTATTTTTCACATGGTTCTGTTTAGAAAACATGTAGCTCAGCATATTTGATAGTTCATCAATTCAATTTTGAGAGATTATAAATCTAAGGCTGTAATCCTAACCACATTTTCCTGAGAGTAAAGCCCCATTGAACAAAATAGTACTTACTTCTGAGTAGATCTGTTTAGGATTGTACCCTAAGTCACTTACTTGTATTCAGACTTAATTTGAACTAGTTAACTAATTTGAATTTAATTAATTGTAGAAAGAGAGAAATGAATAGCAGTGGCGGACCTAGGGGGCAGGGGGTGCAAATATCTCTGGCGCCAGGAATTTAGATGCCTGGGGGGACAGCATCGCGACTTGCCACCCGCCCCACCACCAGCTTTTGAGGAACCACGCCGAATCTTGCAGTCACTGTCAGCATGGTTACATGCCAATCTGAGGGCCACCCCTCCCCTTTCTTTAAAGGGGTGGAGGGGGGCAGCCCTCCAATCAGCGGGGAACTGCACAGAGAGTGACTGCGCTCTTGCAAATGCTCTTGGTGTGTTTCCTGGCCACATCTGAGGGCCTCCCCCCTCTCCTCCCCTTTAAAGAAAGGGGAGGGGTGGCCTTCAGAGCAGCAGGAAGCAGCGCACACCTCTTCCAATTTCAGAGGAGGCACGTGCTGCTTCTGGCTCCGATGGAAGTGGCTCCCAGCACAGAGGTGAGCACCTCTTCCAGGAGGCAGGTGGTGCATATCTCCTGGGTGCCACTTCCAGCAACACCAAAACACAGCAATGGAGCCTGGGCTGCCTCCTTCGTTTTCCCTTTGTTTCAAAGGGGGAATGAAGGAGGAAATTGCGTGGAATTACAGTAACGATGATGTCATTGCAATTATTTCTGGGTTGGGGCAGGGGAGCGGCAAAGACAGAGGTAGGCCCAGATGCGGAAAAGCTTTGAACTGCCTCTGATGAGTAGTGTTTAATTTTTGTCCAGTCCACTTCTCACTTGTGATTTAAGGAGGATTAATTTGAGCCAGGGCTCAGCCTCAGAATGGGTTTTGAATGCCCGAGTTCAACCCTGAAAAGAGTACCCTTGAACATGCAGTGAGTGCACTTTCATCACTACCCAGACTGCACCAGTCAGTTAACAACTAACACGTTGGATTAGGAAGTGATACTTCCAATTGACAATGTATGTCTTTGAAACGGGCTGGAATCCTGGTCCTTGTTTCTCTTGTTGAATGTGTTTTTCCTGCCCTTCTCTTAGTAGATACCCCTCCTAATTTCCGATAGTTCATGCTTTGAAAAGTCTAAAGACGTCTTAAGCCTAACCCTCAACATACAGTTAGGCCACATTGGGGTGTGATTGATATTCCATTCTTAGATGTAGTGTTCCTTCTCAGTTCAGTATTTGCACAAATTACGTCCCTAAGCAGACAAAGACTCATGGGCTAGAATGAGTAAACATTTTGGATCTGTAGTTTCTGGTATAGACATGGGACTGAGACAAGACAGGAGAATAACGCAATATAGGAGGAACAGAAGTAAAAACATTGGAGGAAAAGATATTTATAAAAGAGGTGTCTACCACTATGCCTGATCACCCATATGATCATGCATAGCAGCTTAAAGCAAAAAGGAAAAGCAAGATAAAAAACAATTCAAATAATCATGATAAAATGAACAACTCAGCAGCAAAAAAACAAAACACACTAGCAGCCAAATAATACCAAGCACAGAAATACTGAAGCTATCCTACTTAGGATTCAGATTATAAATATTCAAGATATGGACACAGTTGGGTGGGGTTTCTGTTGCTGGAAGACTCACAAGGGGCCCAGAAGGACCAGTTTTCAGATTTCCTCACTTGCAAAGACAAATGGGGGATGTCCTAGGAAATTAACTCATGATTCACATGATTCATGGTCATCAGCAAGAGGGTTCCTTCCTTTAAAAAGGGTGATAAACATCCTTTAAAAACATACCTTTAAAAAGGGTGATCAAAAAAGGGTAAGAACAAAAGGACTTAATTGACCCCTGAAATGTAACATTTTCTTATATAGAACTTCCATATAGCATCTCCTATACCAGGTTTGCCCAAACCCCGGCCCTAGGGCCACATGCGGCCCTCGAGGCCTCTCAATGCGGTCCTCAGGGAGCCCCCAGACTCCAATTAGCCTCTGGCCCTCCAGAGATTTGTTGGAGCCCACTCTGGCCCAACGCAACTGCTCTCAGAGTGAGGGCGACTGTTTGACCTCTCGCGTGAGCTGTGGGATGAGGGCTCCCTCCACTGCTTGCTGTTTCACGTCTATGATGCAGTAGTGGCAGCAAAGGAAAGGCTAGCCTTGCTTTGTGCGAGGCCTTTTATAGGCCTTGAGCTATCGCAAGACCTTCATTCATTCATATAAGTTCATCTTTAATATAGTCATTTATGTAAACTTATGTAAATTTATTCAAATTTTAAATGTAAATTAATTCTTTTCCCCGGCCCCCGACACAGTCAGAGAGCTTTGGACACCCCTGTCCTATACCAAGCCAGAGACCTAGTGAAGAAGGACTGTTTTAATGGAATCCCAGAAAGATGCAATTGAAGAGTGGGAAGGAGTAGAACAACCTGGATGCAACCACACAAAATGTAGGCAATTTTGATAATGTAAATCATAAGCTGGGTTCAGGCATAATGGGCCAGTTTGGATCATATTTTGCTGTCTGGAGCCCGTCCATGCGACGAAGGATGTGAGCACTGTATCAGCTTGTGCAACCTGCACCCTCCCATTACATCAGAGTAAATATGCAAAGCATATGTGGAGGGGTAGTTTGGACAAACTATCCTCCCGTGCAATAAAGTGTGAGAGCCCTGACGTGATGGGAGGGCATACTGTGCATGCTCACGGAGCTCTCATATCAGTCGTGGCAGGGAGAGAGGTAGCGGTTGTGCAAAGTGGTTCAGTAGGAAACCATCGCTTGTTTATCTGAACCATAGTTTTACATTACACGTATTCATTATATGAACCCTAGTCTGCCCACAGTTTGTTTTGGACCAATTAAACCAGGATATAAAACCACAGAGCCATTGATCCATCTCAGGTGGTCACTGCACCATGGAAACAAATGAATTTCTGAAGCTGAATACTGAGAAGATGGGAAACGTAAGCAAGCAGGTATGTTAAGCTGAGGTTGCTGGTGTGCATCCTTAAGTATAGTTACAACAAACCACAGGTTCACATAGCTGAACCCAGCCATTGACTTAGAGAACACATGAAAGAAAAAAACCACATCTGGTTTCTTAGCATTCTCACCCAGTTTTGTACAGTGATCAGAGCTCCGTTAAAGCTGTGGAACCTGTGCAAAAACCTTGCAAGGCTCATTTTTAAGATATCAGCAAACTGTATAGTCCCCGAGCTATAGGCACAGAGCATAGCTCATAGAAGCTCCCAAGCTTTACTCACAAGGAAGGTGTTCATTATCTGACTGCTCCAGGAAGCACTTCTCCAGCTCTGCCCCAACAGTTAATGCACTAGGAGGAGAGCAGAGTATATAAAGAGATACTGCTTAACCCTTTTTTGCCTGACCCCACAGGGCTACACATTTGGTCCCTGTTGCATATAGGCAACGTTGGGCAGAAATGGCTTTTAAGCTTCAGCTATAGGGTTGCTACCTGGAGCGTGCAATTAATATTACGGACGTGGATGAACACCAGATGAAATTTTGAAAAGCAGCTGAACTTGCCAGTGGTACGTGTGCAAAATCTTATATTTTGAGGAGGAGAAGTATTTCTTGGGGAAATGAAACTCTGTTCATATTATATATACTGTCAGCTGGACAGATATATTTTCTGAACCAAGGAACTATGACATTTGGAGACTTCTCTAGTGAGTAATATTGCAGTTCTGGGATTAGGGCTGCAGCTGAGGCTTGACGCATGTTTGAAACATGAACCCTTCCAGGCACTTGCAAATCAAACCCAAAGGATCCAGCCCAGCATTGAATATAAAGTGTTACCTAGTATGTTGGATAGACATTTTCATGGGATCTGAAGTTATCTGCAAGTCTGATAACTCAGGTTTTTTTTCTCAAGGGGGTGGGAAGATGTTTTATGATTTCATTAGTGAGGTCAGTTTTTACATTCATGCAATGATCAAAACAGTTTGCATTTGCTTCTGAAATCGCTGAGATTCCTAGAAAGCTTTTCCATCATTATTTGCATGATTTTTTTTTCCTCATATTTAAACTAGTTTCCTAGGCACAAATACCAGATGTCTGTCCATCAATTTATAGCACAATCAAATGCCTGAATTAAAGCAAGATACCCCCCTTGTGCTGTTCTAGTTTTGCTTTAATCAGCATTTTCCCACTTTTTATGTAGTCTACTGCATTTGTGAGGAAGACTTTCTGTGGTTCAGATAGCTATTTACAGTTTTCTGTGTTGGCCATACTAACAGCCTATTCCAGAACTTACAGTTATCAATGTGGATTTCCTTTCAAACTAATCTTTTTACAAAGGACAGTAACTATATATTGTAAGAGGGAAGATTGCTCAGCTATATAGTGGATGATTTTAAAGCTAGTATGTATAACTGTAGATCAAGCAAACATACTGTCCTGTAGGAATAAAGCCCTTCCCTGTAGATAGGGACAGCTGAGAGTCCAGGTAATAAAATCAGAAGGTGCAGAAAATGGAGAAGAGTTTTAGGTTATTAAGGAAGGTTTAGGGCACAATCCTGACCAACTTTCCAGCACTGGCATAGCTGTGCCAGTGGGGCGTGTGCTGCCTCCTGCAGTTGGGGGGGGGCAGTGATGGAGGCCTCCTCAAGGTAGGGCAATGTTTGTTCCCTTACCTTGGAGTTGCATTGCCCTTATGTAAGTGCTGGAAAATTGGTTACGTTTGCGGCCTTAGGTTATTAAAGTCCCCATTCTCTCTTAATGTCATTAGATTATAATTCTATACTGAATTGTGTGTGTATGAGCTTGCATTTCCTTATGAGACTTTGGAGTATTTATATCCAGGTATGAGTTTAACATATTTTGTTCTGATTTTTTCATTTTTAGGTTTGATTTGGTATTTAGCATTTTTTATAATTAGGGTATCAGTTAATGCTAAGGGGCAAAATAGCCCTTCCAAAAAGTGGCAGATGTTTAGAAAACTGTATGCAGAAAAGGTGTATTTGGTATTCCTTCAACAAACATTTATGGAAAAAACTCTTGAACATCTCTTGAAATACGATAAATTGGGAATGGGCATTTTGCTTCAGACTCGACTAAGACAAATGGAGTAGCAATTTATACTGAAGATTTAGATTATGAACTACTTCAGGACATGAGAGAGGCATCAGGAGATACTTGTGGTTGATAATTAAAGTTGGCAGCCATTAGATAAGTACATTAGTAAATGTCTATCCATCTAATAATGGGCATTCTTATTACAAGTCTGTTTTTACAAAGCTAATCCACGTCTGTGAGAGTGAAACTATTACGGCTCATGAGTGGCAGCCCAGTCCTGTGGCTGCCAGCGCCACCAGGTGCAGCGGCACCAAAATGGTACCAGAGGCCTCCTCAAAGGAAGGGGACAAACGTGCCCTTCCCCCAAGTAAGGCTGCAGTAGCCTGCAATGGGGCTACTCAAGTCTGCATCAGCTATTTTGCGCCAGCTATTTTGCTGGTGCAGACTGAAGATCCTCTGTGTCAGGCATGCCAGCTGTGGCCAAGCCATTCAGCCAAATGTATGTGTCCTTGTCACCACTGAACAACCCCTTGAAATGGATCCACTTCCAGGTGCCGCATTTTCTGCAGGATCCATATTATCATGACTTTCTTTAAATCACTTCTGAGGCGTTTACCTTCAGCCATTGCGCCAATGTTTCGTTTACAGGGGTTGCACCCATACTTCTAAAGATGAAAGAGAAGTAGGTGCTTGCAAGTAATAAGTTTTTATTAACTACCCATAAGCCTTCCTTTTAAACTCCTACTCATTCAGTCAAGATCAGTTTTTTTTAAAGAGATAATTTTTAAAAGTCTTGATAAGATGTCAAACCAAATACAGAAAAACTTCAGGCTTCCATAATTCAGTCTGCTTCATAACCATAATTTGAATATAAAACCAGGAAATATAGCCAGCTCAAAAAAAATATGCACAAAAATAAAACCAGCAGCCAACACATTCAACCACCAACATAACAATAAGTTTATGACTAATAATGGAAGTATCTCCATATTGAATCCTAACCAAACTTAAGTCTGTAAAGTTACCATAAAGAGCTCAGGAGCTTTATTTAAAACTTCCAGATCTTTATTTCTATACAGCCTCAGCTGTGACAAATTTGTGTTGTGGAGACAGGAAGCAGCTTCAACCAGATACCATCCCCTCCCAATTCCCCACTGAAGGAAGGATGGTTTCAAGGAAGGGGGAACAGCAGACAGAGACCACACTCTGCACTTATCCCCTCTGCATACACAAGTCTTCTGTTGGAGAGAGTTTGTGCTGTGAAGACAGGAAGCAGCTTTAGCCAGTGACATTGCTAGGGGGGTGCAGTTGGGGGGGGGGCTGACACTACTATTGGCAAAAATGGTAAAATTGTGGTATTTTTGAAAAATACATCATGTTATATCATTTGATGTGTAATTTAATGCAGAATGCAGTGAAACAAACCATGCTGAAATAAATGTAGTGTATCAAACATTATAGCCAGATAACCAGAAACGGAAATCACAATTGTAACAATTGTAACAAAAAGTGGATTTCCTTAACTGAACAATGAGACTAATTGTTCTGAGAGCTGATGAGGTGTTGTTATGATACAGCAGCGAACCAATAAGTTATTAGTGTGAGTCAGCTCTCATTTCCATATATCAGAGCTAACATTAGAACTCTTATTCAGTTGTGTGTCATGAAGTTGGCCACTTGTGTTTGGTTGTTTACTGATTTGTTGGGTTACGTGTATTGCTGTTTATTAAAATAAATAAAGTTAATGGAGGTGACACCAACCCTAGTGATGCCACTGCATCTAGGTTGTGCGTATAATATTGTAATTTATTCTGCATGGTGGTCTGGTATGGGAAGAAGTCCATCATGGAGGTGATACAATAAGCTCTTGCACCAGGAGATGCAAACCCTAGTGATGTCTCTGGCTTTAGCCAAGCACCTTGCTCTCTAGTTGGAGTGGGGGCTCTGGCAGGGAGGATGCTAAAAAGGAGAGGACAGCAGTCTGTGATCATCTGCAAAGAAAGCACTTCAGCAATAAACTCTGCATTTTTTTGAAGACCATTCTGCTTCTTGCCTCTCATTTCTAAGAGTTCCTAGTTCTCTATGACATGGTCTCCCACCTTTGTTAGAAATCTCATTGCTCTGAAGTACTGGATTCTTAGAAGAGACCAGGTGGTGCGGAGGTGGAAACACAGTGAATGATGCTTTAATGCTGACCAGGTCTGTTCTACCTTCACGTTTCTCCAACAGTAGGAACCAAATCTGTCATCCAATTAACATGCTTTGAAGACACAGTAGTTCGGATAAGATTTCATCACCTTGGTTTAGAGCGATTGTCACTAGTAGTTCTTCATTTCTGTAAGTGTGTAGGGTACAGTACTGTAAATCGCTAATAGCCCAATCCTATCCACGCTTTCCTGGGAGTCGAGTCAAGTCAATTTATTAATACAGTCAAAGACCAGCATGAACAAAATGTAGCAACATTACCCGTACAAACAAAATTTAAAAATTTTTAACATTTAAATGCTCATCATGCTAAAAACAGGAAAGCAGAAAAGGTGACCATCAGAAGCAAGCCCCTGAGAGTAAGCTCCTTTGACTCTAATGGGACTTACTTCTGAGTAGACATGCATAGGATTGGACTGTAAAGCTGCAGTCCTTTCTGCACTTTCCTGGGTTTAAACCCCACTGAAGTCAATGAGACTTCTGAGTAGGATTGCTTAGGATTGCACTGTTAAGAACCTGATCCTGAATCCATTAATTTACTTAGATCCCAATCCTTTTGGGGCCTAGTGTTCCAGGACAGGGTTGTTTATGGGTGCAGGAAAATGGAACTTCTGCTGCAAACTTGAGGTTCAAACTGCCCCCTGCCCGGCTCTGTCATTCTGCCAGGAGAGCAGAGAGCATTAAAGGGGCAGCCTACTACCCTGGATTCTTGTACTTCTTGGCTCCAGTGCATCCTTCCTCGCCTGTTGCTGATGCTGCCTCACAGGAGTTCTACAGTCCTGGGTCAGGAGGAGCTGGTACTTTGAGCGGCTCAGGCTCTGGCAAAATGGGTGCTCGTTTTGGAGTTTCCAGTTCTGGGGTTTTGAAGCTGGTAGCTGGTGGTGAGACCTAAGACTTGATCTGGGGCTTATCCCTTCAACATGACTGCTCCTCCCTCCTCAGAGTTGGACTCCATGCTAGTGCTCAATCCTGTGCCTGTCTACTGAGAAGTAAGCCCCACTGAGTTCAGTGGAACCTACATGCAGGTAAGCACTTATACTAGGATTACAGCCTACGAGTCAATTATTAATGTGGGTCAATCATGTGACACTGAGTTCCTAGGACTTTACCATTACTCTGCAGGTGGGATAGTATATGTTTGAATGGCCTGTGTGTAGAAAAAGAAAAGCCTCTCCATGCATTAAAAAACAAAAACGTGTCTGGGAGATGGATCAACTGGAATCCTGTCCTTGTCATACTTATTTTCAGATTTGTTGTGAGTGAACATTGAGACATGTACTCCCTTTCTGCAGTTTCAGGTGGTACACTCCTAGGAATTCTCTACCACGCATTATCTGAATGTGTGGTCCATTCCAAACTGTTACATCACTGTAACAAAAGCATCACGTTTCCTAAGCAACCTGCATAGTAGGGCCGGGGGAAGTATTGAATTCTGAGTAGCAAACATTCTCTTTGGGAAGCTTGCAGTTCAAAAGTCACCCTTTTCTTGACCTTAATGTAAACCATTGACAGTTGTTCCTCGGCATCTGCAGGGGTTCCATTCCCAGAACGCCCATGGATGCTGAAAAACACCACAGCCTCCCACAGCACTCAGCCTCCCCGGGTCCCAGGCCACCTACAGGTCGACCCCTCCTGACATGGATTTGGCCTGCATTGGGACAGATTCGTGGGTAAGGAGGATAAACCTGTAGTTTGAATTCTTGTTACATCAGTGCTTCCATTGCACTTAGATTTAATGATTGACTAACCCTGAGGAGATGGGAGCAGTCAGGTCAGTTGCATGCCTGCCATAGGCTGACCTGGGGCAAATGCCCCGAGCACCAGCCTCTAGGGCCCCGCGGAAGCCTCTCTGAGGCTCCCGACAGGATGGAAATTGTGCTTCCGATTTGCCGGGAGCACAGTTTATAGTGCCGAGGAACCTCACAGAGGATTCCCTGGCATGGGAGGAGGTTGCACAAGGCTCTGTGAGCCTCTGGTGAGGGGGGGCAGATTTCTGCCTGAGGGGGGCGGTGATAGCCCATGGGGAGGGCGCCGTTGCAGAGCTTTGCCCCGGGCGCGGGGCTGCGGAGGTCTGCGGCTGAGTCAGGTTGGAGGGACCAGCCCTAGATCTCAACGTAGCCCATCAATTTGCCTTATTATTTGCCTGTAGATCAAAGTTCCAATCCCTGTCCCTTCTTCTTGATGTATTCACACAATATAGCTGTCATCATTGCCTCTGGAAACCAAAGGGTATGTAGTGGACCCTGGAAGAAAGTCCTTATCATTCTATTCCATTAAAACACATAGCCCAAGCAAGGTATGTGTGCATGTGTGGGGGTGGAATCCTTCAAACTATTCCAGTCCTGTAGTGGGAAGCTCTTTTCATAACATCATATTTGCTAAGCAACCTGCATAGTGAATTTTGAGTAGCAAATATTCTCTTGCAGTTCAGAAGTCACCTTTGCTTGACCTTTATGCAAACCATTTAGTTTGAATTCTTGTTGTTGCTCATTCCAGGATTTACTTTGCATACAAAGATAGTACATTTATGCAAGCCAGAGGTTTGTTATGGGAGGGTTGGGTTGTCACTGTCTCTTCAAGGAAATCCTTCCCACTGTACTTCTCTTGGTTTAGTCAACTAATTTCTTTCTCTTCTCCAAACCCACCTAATTGAAGTGGTATTCTTATGCAACTGAGAGTGCCCTATCGATCTTGTAACAGATCATAGAATGTATAATCGGAATCTCCCTGGATTCTTTGCATCCTGGAGAAATGGATCAGGCAGAGAAAATATTGCTCTTTCCTGTCCACCAGAGTTGCAGGTAATTGTGTAGTCTAGACAGCAGCCTGCAGATTATTTCCACTTATGATTCATGCACTAATATGATCCAGACAGAATCAGTTCAGAATATCCAAGGACTTTCAAAGAGTGATGCTTAATAGGAATGTTAATGGATTTGGACTGGAGAATCTAGGTTTGAATGCCTGCTTGGATCCTGAAGCTCAGTGGGTGACCTTGGGCCAGCCACTCTTTCCCTTTCAGCCTTGCTTACTTCACCAGGATTTGGATGGAATACAAATGAGAGAAATGAATGAATAATAAATAAGTGAAGGACATAAGGTTGCACTGACAGTTGGCTACTGTCAGAAAGCAGCTTGAAGTGTCAAACTTGGAGACAACCTGGGAACCAACCTCAATCTGGTAGAAACCAAGAGTTCCCCTACCATAGCAGTTCCTGAGATCCTGGGGGATTCCATGCCCTCCATCTATATCAGGTGTGTCAGAGGGCCAAATAGCATTCATGGCACCTGCTGAGGGTGGAAGCAGGAATTAAGCAGGCATTAAGCAGGAAGTGACCATTAATAGGCACTTTTTTCTCACTTAGAAACTCATTAACTTCTAATGACAGAAGACAGACAAAATACGCAACGGTTGAGTTACATGGAGCCTGTTCTAAATATATTACATAATAGAGATGAACACATCATTGCTGTTATTAAGAATATTTATGCACTGCTTTTCAACAACAGTTCTCAAAGTGATTTAAATAGCAAGTATTAAGAAGTATTACTTCTTAAGTATTAAGAAGGTAGTGCCATGCTGCGAAAGGGATTAAAATCTTAAAAAAAGGAGGTAGGAGAGACAAAGTAGATACCAGCAACAGCCATTGGGAGATATGGACCAATGATCTGATCAGGGCATCGTCACATCCATGCTGGAATGGATGGCTCATGTTCCCACTGGCATGTAGCATTTAGGGCAACTGGTGCAGCAGATGCTGTATCCTGCACAACAGCAGGACTGGCTGGACAAGATAAGTAAAGAAAAATTTTGCTTACCTCTTCAGCTGCTGCCTGGTCCCCTATAGGCTTACTCCTGTCTATTCAAGCTCTTTTGCTGGCATATATCTGTTCTGTGGAAGGGTGTGTGTCAGGCCTGGGATAGTGATATAAGATTTGGTGGCTGCCAAGATCTGCCCTGATCCATCCTCATTACAGCCCAATTCCCACCCCGATCCGCCCCCATCACAAACAAAACTGTGGCAGAAGCCGATCTGCAGGGCGGTGTTGACGATGTACAACTGTCTGGGCCTTGCACCAGTGGCACTGCTCCACAGACCAGTGCAGAGGCTGCTGCAATGGTATATCACATGCTACACCCACAGGTCTTGGAGTAAGCAAGCGGATTGGGTTGGCCTGTAAGTGATGGCTGATTGGGCATGAACTGTCCCTCCACCAGGTACCAGAATGTTGTAATGGCTGGTTCTGTATTTATGATGGCCACAGCAGTGATATACATGCCCACATGAAATTAATTTCCAGCTAGAGCATGTAAGAACATAACATAAGAACATAAGAACAGCCCCACTGGATCAGGCCATAGGCCCATCTAGTCCAGCTTCCTGTATCTCACAGCGGCCCACCAAATGCCCCAGGGAGCACACCAGATAACAAGAGACCTCATCCTGGTGCTCTCCCTACATCTGGCATTCTGACTTAACCCATTCCTAAAATCAGGAGGTTGCGCATACACATCATGGCTTGTACCCCATAACGGATTTTTCCTCCAGAAACTCGTCCAATCCCCTTTTAAAGGCGTCTAGGCTAGACGCCAGCACCACATCCTGTGGCAAGGAGTTCCACAGACCGACCATGCGCTGAGTAAAGAAATATTTTCTTTTGTCTGTCCTAACCCGCCCAACACTCAATTTTAGTGGATGTCCCCTGGTTCTGGTATTATGTGAGAGTGTAAAGAGCATCTCCCTATCCACTCTGTCCATCCCCTGCATAATTTTGTATGTCTCAATCATGTCCCCCCTCAAGCGTCTCTTTTCTAGGCTGAAGAGGCCCAAACGCCGTAGCCTTTCCTCATAAGGAAGGTGCCCCAGCCCCGTAATCATCTTAGTCGCTCTCTTTTGCACCTTTTCCATTTCCACTATGTCTTTTTTGAGATGCGGCGACCAGAACTGGACACAATACTCCAGGTGTGGCCTTACCATCGATTTGTACAACGGCATTATAATACTAACCGTTTTGTTCTCAATACCCTTCCTAATGATCCCAAGCATAGAATTGGCCTTCTTCACTGCCACCGCACATTGGGTCGACACTTTCATCGACCTGTCCACCACCACCCCAAGATCTCTCTCCTGATCTGTCACAGACAGCTCAGAACCCATCAGCCTATATCTAAAGTTTTGATTTTTTGCCCCAATGTGCATGACTTTACACTTACTGACATTGAAGCGCATCTGCCATTTTGCTGCCCATTCTGCCAGTCTGGAGAGATCCTTCTGGAGCTCCTCACAATCACTTCTGGTCTTTCCCACTCGGAAAAGTTTGGTGTCGTCTGCAAACTTAGCCACTTCACTGCTCAACCCTGTCTCCAGGTCATTTATGAAGAGGTTGAAAAGCACCGGTCCCAGGACAGATCCTTGGGGCACACCGCTTTTCACCTCTCTCCATTGTGAAAATTGCCCATTGACACCCACTCTCTGCTTCCTGGCCTCCAACCAGTTCTCAATCCACGAGAGGACCTGTCCTCTAATTCCCTGACTGTGGAGCTTTTTCAGTAGCCTTTGGTGAGGGACCGTGTCAAACGCCTTCTGAAAGTCCAGATATATAATGTCCACGGGTTCTCCCGCATCCACATGCCTGTTGACCTTTTCAAAGAATTCTATAAGGTTTGTGAGGCAAGACTTACCCTTACAGAAGCCATGCTGACTCTCCCTCAGCAAGGCCTGTTCGTCTATGTGTTTTGAGATCCTATCTTTGATGAGGCATTCCACCAACTTGCCCGGTATGGATGTTAGGCTGACCGGCCTATAGTTTCCCGGGTCCCCCCTCTTTCCCTTTTTAAAAATAGGCGTGACATTTGCTATCCTCCAATCTTCTGGCACTGTGGCCGTTTTGAGGGACAAGTTGCATACCTTAGTCAAGAGATCAGCAACTTCATTCTTCAATTCCTTAATAACCCTTGGGTGGATGCCATCAGGGCCCGGTGACTTATTGATCTTTAATTTATCAATGAGGTCTGAAACATCTTCTCTTTTAACCTCTATCTGACTTAACTCCTCGGTTAGGAGGGACCGTATCTGCCCGAGGTCTTCTGCCGTGAAGACAGATGCAAAGAACTCATTTAATTTCTCTGCCATCTCTAAGTCTCCTTTTATCTCCCCTTTCCCTCCCTCACCATCCAGAGGGCCAACTGCTTCTCTGGCGGGTTTCCTGCTTCTAACATATTTGAAGAAGCTTTTATTATTCCCCTTAATGTTGCTGGCCATGCGTTCCTCATAGTCTCGCTTGGCCTCCCCTATCACCTTCTTACATTTCTTTTGCCACAGTTTATGTTCCTTTTTATTCTCTTCATTAGGGCAAGACTTCCATTTACGGAAGGAAGCTTCCTTGCCCTTCACAGCCTCTCTAACTTGGCTGGTTAGCCATGCGGGCACTCTCCTGGATTTAGTGGAACCCTTCTTTCTTTGCGGTATACACCTCTGCTGGGCCTCTATTACTGTTGTTTTAAGCAGCCTCCATGCACTCTGGAGAGACTGGACTCTTTTTACCCTCCCTTTCAACCTCCTTCTAACCAGCCTCCTCATTTGAGGGAAGTCCGCCCGTCGGAAGTCAAGGGTTTTTGTTAGAGATTTGCCTGGTATTCTTCCCCCAACGTTCACGTCAAAACGGATCGCAGCATGATCACTGTTCCCCAATCGCTCAGTAACGTTTACATCTCTAACCAGGTCCTGCGTACCGCACAAAATTAAATCCAGAGTCACCTGTCCTCTGGTGGGCTCCGTGACTAGCTGATCTAAGCCACAGTCATTTAGCACGTCAAGAAATCCGGTTAACTTATCGTGACCAGAACACAAATTGACCCAGTCAATATGAGGATAATTGAAGTCCCCCATGATTACAACCCTGTCCTTCCTTGTCACCTCCCTGATCTGTTTCCTCATTTCAAGGTCCCCATCTGATTTCTGGTCTGGAGGACGATAGCACGCCCCCAGTATTACATTGCTGCACAAGCCTGGTAATTTAACCCACAGAGATTCTACGGTGGAGTTGGACCCACCTTCAATCTCTACTTTGCTGGATTCTATCCCTTCCTTAACATAAAGGGCCACCCCACCTCCAACACGCCCCTGCCTGTCCCTCCTGTAGAGTTTATAGCCCGGGATTGCAGTATCCCACTGATTCTCCGCATTCCACCAGGTTTCTGTTATGCCCACTATGTCAATATTTTCCCTTGTCACCAGACATTCCAGTTCTCCCACCTTTGCTCGTAGACTTTGGGCATTCGCATAAAAGCATTTATACACGGAATGCCCCAGGATGGGCTGCTTATTCGCTCCTTTGTCCCCGCATCCTCTCATTGTGCCAAACCGTCTATCACATTCCATCACCCTACCTTTCCCAATTTCTTCTCCTACCCTGCCTTTGTCTTGTTGTTCTCTAACCTCCCCATCCTCATCCCATAGGGATGAGGAGTCCCGAACCGGATGCCCCTCGGCTCCTGTCGGCCTTCCCCCAGGGATTAGTTTAAAAGCTGCTCTGCCACCTTTTTAATGTTATGCGCCAGCAGTCTGGTTCCATTCTGGTTCAAATGGAGCCCGTCCCTCTTGTACAGGCCCCGCTTGTCCCAAAATGTTCCCCAGTGCCTAACGAATCTAAACCCCTCCTCCCTACACCACCGTCTCATCCACACATTGAGACCCCTGATCTCCGCCTGCCTAGCTGGCCCTGCGCGTGGAACAGGTAGCACTTCAGAGAACGCTACCTTTGAGGTCCTGGCTTTCAGCTTCCTGCCTAAAAGCCTAAATTTGGCCTCCAGGACCTCCCAGCTACACTTGCCCACATCGTTGGTGCCGACATGCACCACAGCCGCTACCTCTCCCCCAGCACTGTCTACTAGCCTGTCTAGACGAGAAGTGATGTCCGCAACCTTCGCACCAGGCAGGCAAGTCACCATGCGGTCCTCACATCCGTCGCAAACCCCCCTCTCTATGTTTCTAATAATCGAATCCCCCACTACAAGAAGCCCCCGACCCCCCTCCTGCCGAGGAGTATCCCGAGTGCGCTCGGATACGGGCCCATCCCCTGGAGAAGGGTTCCCCCCTAGGGGATTGTTTCCCTCCTCTCCAGGATGACGTCCTCCAGTCCCGAGACTTCCCACCCGGGCAGCTGAGGAGCTGCACGCCTGAGGTTGGGACGAAGCCTGATCGTCCCCAGAAGTCTCCCCACGGTCCTCCTCTGGCTGCCTGCGCTTCTCCAGGTCGGCCACCAAGGCTTCAAGGGAGCGGACGCGTTCCCTGAGAGCCTGGAGCTCCTTGCATCGAGGACACTCCCATGACTTATGCCCCAGAGGCATATAAGGCATGTAAGGCACATATGCCCCAGAGGCATATGTGTTCTAGATAGGTGATGAAGAAGTTCCACATGAATGCAGAGTTCACAAATCCCTTTGCAACAATATTGCCTCATCTGCTACTCTATCAGGATTAAGATGGGAAGATGGGTTGCTTGCTGTACTAATAGCAAGTTGACGAGCTCCAGCTGCCATTAAAGCTTACATTAATAATGTCTCTTGGGGATAAGTGTAGCCATGGGGGAGATTTGCTTTTGAAAAAGTGTCTTCTATTCAGTTGAGGCTTTCCCTTGGTTCCCAGCCTCACTGTTGACTGAGAAGGTTGCAAATGGTTAAACATTTTGAATATTTTCCTTATTTTCTCTCTTTTTAATGCTTTTTTGTTTCATTTTTCAGGTCCATCTTCCAGCCTGATGTTCCCAACTTGATGCACTGTACATTATGACTCATGTTAACTTGCTTAGAAAATGGATGTACGCTCTCCTGGCATTTCTTCTGGTTCTGACAATTTGTTTATGGAAGGAAACACAGAAAGGATCTTTTTTCACTCTAAAAACAGATAGCCAGGGTCATTTACCCTTGAAGATATGGATATGGCGCACCTCAAAACTACACACTGTCCAGGATGCTGCTGCCCCTGGCACAACTGATGCCCCCTTACCCACCAAAACAGTCCAAGTGGCAGCTAAAAAAAATGTCTCTGTAATGCCAGCTATAAAAGTGTGGAATAAGAACAGTTCTTCCAAAAATCTCATCCTTAGACTGCAAAAGGTGAGGAAGAACTATCTGTCTATAAACAAATATCATGTGAGTTATACTGGACCGAAGAATGCTGTTAAACATAGCCCAGAGGAGGTGTTGTGCCAACTCCGGAAACGACTGAATTTTCAGATGATCAGTAAATTAGATGGTCCCTTCAGTACATCAGAATGGGAGGCAGTACTTCCGAGGAGAAACATCAGTACCGAAGTGGGCCAGCTGGGCCGTTGTGCAGTCGTGTCTTCAGCAGGATCCATAAAATCATCCCGCTTGGGACCAGAAATAGGTTTGTGTTATCCTCCTTTTAAAACAAAAGAAACAAAATATTGTTAACAATCTTTGACTTTTGGGATTTTCAGTATTTTGGAGAATTTGGAAATAATAATGTATTCTGTATTGATTGGATACATTTTCTTCCCCTTCAGTGCTCTGTAACCATAAATGTCTTTAAGACCACACATGTGAGAATGGAGAGTACACTTGATGATACTCTTCCCAGCACATTAAAATTAGTATCTTAATTCAGAATTCACACTGAATGTGAATCTTAATTCACATTCTCAGAATGTGGGTCATGACCCATGGTGGGAAGGGTTGCAAGCAGCTTGGGAGGCAGTCATAAGGCTCTGAAGGATAGGTGGTATGCTCTGGAGATTGAGCTGTTGCCTTGTCTGAAAAGCTAAACAGGATCAGGGCGCAATCCTAACCCTTATGTCAGCGCTTTCCAGTACTGGCATAGCAGTGCCAATGGGGCATGTGCTGCATCCTGCAGTTGGGGGGCACTCACGGAGTCCTCCTCAAAGTAAGGGAATGTTTGTTCCCTTACCTCAGAGTTGCACTGCCCTTATGTCAGTGCTGTAAAGCACTGACATAAGGGGTTAGGATTGCACCCTCAACTGCTTAGATGGAAGACTGAGAGACTGACAGCTCAGTCCTATCCCCCCAATGGTGCAGCCACCCCAAAACCACAAACGTATCCAGCGGGGGTGAATTGGGAGGCTTCAGCAGGGAAAGGTAATTTAAATCCCCTTACTTCTATGTAAGCCTCCCGCTCTGCAATGGGTCTTCTCGGACTACACTAGCAATTTTGCTAGCGCAAGTCCAAGGAGAGAAAGGGGAAGGGGAGGCTTCAGGAAAGGGGAATAGGATCCAGTTGCCAGCAGATCATCCCCTCCTGCAGCTCTGCCCCTTCCCCACCCAGTTTAGCTTCCTCCAATCTCCTGTTCAGCCCTCCACCCATGCCTCCTGCCTCTCCCACTGGCTTACCTGCTCCAGCAAGTAACAGGAGAGCTGATGATGTGTGCGGGAAGGTTCTGGCCTTTCACCAGGGTCCCAGCAGTGCTCTACTCAGCTCACTGCTAGAAAGGACTTCTTCAGCAGTTGCTGCCAGCAGCCGCGGACCTCCGCAGCCCTGCACCCGTGTCAAAGCTCCGTGATGGTGCCCCCCGCAGGATATCACCGCCCCCTGTGCAGATATCCACCCCCCCCACTCACCAGAGGCTTACAGAACCTCGCGCGACCTCCTCCCAAGTCAGGGAAACCTCTATGATGCTCCCCGGCGCTATAAACTATGCTTCTGGCAAACTGGAAGAATAGTTTCCGCCCCCGTCGGGAGTCTCAGAGAGGCTTCCGCGGGGTCCTCGTGGCCAGCGCCTGGGACATTTGCCCCATCAAACCCAATGGTAGGCACGCAACTGGCTGCCAGTAGAACACACATTCTGTTAGCGGCTCTAGCCAATAGGACTGTGAGAGAGTGAGAGGCCACTGGTGTATCTCTGGAGTGTGGAGAAGTCAGCTGGAAAAAAGTGGAAACTGGTCGGAAGCTTGGTGCAGCTGCCTGTGAGAGTTTAGGAACTGCAACCAGTTTGACTGGTTTGCACTGCTGCACTGTGAAAGGAAACATCTGAAGAAACAGAGTTTCTATAAAACTTTCTCATAGAATAATATTTGTAAAAATTCCCTCTGGAAAACGGGATTTATGTTCAACCTGCCTATATAAACTACCTCGAGTCCATGAGAAAGGGGGTATATAAATACCAAAATAAATAAACTGCGTTCAGTTCATGGAATCTCCAGGTAGAGCTGGGGGAGACCCTTGCCTGATCCCCAGAAAGCTGCTTCCACAAAGTGCAAGGCAATACTTGCATAGGTGGATCAACTGTCTTATTCCAGGAGTTCTCAAAATGTGGGTTGCAACTAGCTATTGAAAAGGTGGGGTCACTTTACAGTTCTATATTCTTTTGAGGGGGGTTTACAGTAACATAAGGGTTGAGTACCTGCACCCTAATTGATTTGGTGTTATGATTAAGTTCCAATAAAACGGATAGCTTAAAATCAACAGGTTAAAATGCTTTCAAGTTTAACAGCCCAATTCTAAGCAGGTATGTGCTCTGCGGGCCAATGGAGAGAGGGCAGGTGGGGAGGGGTGTAATGGAGGTGGGAGAGGGTGGGGGTGGATCAGGCCTGGGAGGGGCATGGGAATAGTGGCAGTGGCTGCTGCCATATTCTACCAACCCCAGGGCCTGATTTCCTGACATAGGACTGCTTGAACTTGTACCAGTGATTTTGTTGGCGCAAGTCCAAATAGCCCCATAGGACCTGCTGGGGCTTATCCCAGAAGAAGTGAATGAATTTCTCCTTTCCTTGAGGAGACATCTAGCAGCCTAGAGAGATAAATAACATTCGCTTCTTTGCACCCCCACTATGGAGAAAAGGATAGATTGCTTCTACTGGAAATATATGCATTTCAATGGAACTTAGATAGGATGAGGCCATTGGTGTATTCCATCAGCTCAAACAGAACCTCAGAACTGCAGAAGGGTAGTTTTCCAGGCTTCTCTGCCTCTGTGGAATAGAAGTTCAGACATTGCCACATTCTCCTGTACTGTAGCGGTCTAGGAAAAATGACTTTTCAGTAAATAAATTAGTGAGTTCTCAACTAAAGTGTATCTATTTGGGAGTAGACAGCATGATGTAATCCAGTGGTTCCCAAACATTTTAGCACCAATTTTTTTAAAAAAATGACACTCTAACAGGACCCACCTAGGTTTACCAGACTTTTAATAAAGATCCAGAAAGAAATGTTTTGTTTTGTTTTGTTTATAAGCAATAATAATCAGAAAAAGATTTTGATTTTGAGACACCTTAAGTGTGTTTACATGGAAAGGTGGTGTGTAAATATGCAAATAAATAGGTACACTTGCAGACTTAAGAGCAGGCTGAATTATCTCAAATGGGGACAAAACTGGGGGAGCACATCCCATGAAGCTAATTAGGATATTAGTTGATATAATCTTCTCAGGCTCAAAGAGAGGAGTTTGATTGTGAGAAGACGCGCAGCCCAAGCCTGAGCTGCCCGGAGCTCCGGGACCCGGCAGCTCCATGGAGAGCTCCCGCTGGATCCTACGCCTCCTGCGCTACCGCTGGAGGCTCTTTGGGAGAATGGAACATTCGTCCCCTTCCCCCGAGTAAGGGAAGCAGCCCCACAATGGGGCTACTCACTTTAGTGGTGACCTTTTGGTCGCCACTAAAGTAAAGGCGCTCGTGTAGAGTGAGTAGCCCTGCCCGAGCACCTTGGATCCTGCGGAGCTCGGCTCTGCGGATCCGCCTTTCCCCCTCCCCGACACGCCTCCCCCATGCCCCCAGCCACGCCTCCCCCCTTCCTGGAATGCCTCCCCCATTCCCCCAACCATCCCCCCATCTCCCGTTCCACAGCCTGGCAGTCCAGGAGACCGCCGAGCCACGGAACCCAGGCGGCCGCTGCACACTGGCTCAGTGCCAGTCGGAGCTGGGCTAGCTTCAGTGGGAGCCCGGCGGTAAGCCCCGCAAATGTGCCTTACAGCACATTTGCGACTGAGGTCCGTGCTGCGGACCTCAGGATCGGGCTCTAAAGCTCCTTACTAGCTTTTTCTGAAGCTACAGTACGGTTGAGTTCCAGTGTTTTAGAGACTTTGGGGCTAGTTGGCTTTAACTCATGTGTCATCTTTACTGTTTTTAGACAGCCATGATGCAGTGTTGCGCTTTAATGGAGCCCCTACCAGAGGATTTGAAGCTGATGTAGGGGTGAAGACGACAATACGCCTCGTTAATTCCCAGGTATGTCAAAGTTGGCCTGTTGTATGTGTACAAAGGAATAAAGAACAACAAAGGGTTCTATAAGAGGCTTTAAGGGGTGAGGATAGAAGAAAAATGAGTCTAGGTTTTGCAGCAATACAGGTGGCCTGCGTTATCTGCGAGTTCAGTCCCCAAGGATTTCTTCAACTGCAGGTCCTTGAATCCGCAGTGCAGGTTGACCTGGAGCCTCCAGAGGCAAGGAGAGCTGGACTCCACTCACCTCCAGAGGCTCTTCTGAAGCCCTCAGAGGCTACACGCATCTGCCTGTGGCTTCTGCAGGCTTCAGAATGAAACCCAGAGTTGTTTAAAGGCGACTTCTGGTTTTCAACAAAAACCAGAAGTTGCTTTAAACAGTCCTGGGCAGCTTTCTTAGCAAGTCGCCTTTAAATGACTCTGGGTTTGATTCTGAAGCCTGCAGAGGCCACCGGCGGATGCGTGCAGCCTCTGCGGGCTTCAGATGGGCCTCCAGAGCTCAGCTCTGGTTGGGTTTGGGGGGCCTGAAAACAGCAGATTTGAATACCCACAGTTTTCCTTATTTGCAGGGGGGTCCTGGGACCCCCGCGGATAATGAGGGCCATCTGTACATTTTAAGGAAAAAGAACATAAAACATAAGAACATAAGAACAGCCCCACTGGATTAGGCCATAGGCCCATCTAGTCCAGCTTCCTGTATCTCACAGTGGCCCACCAAATGCCCCAGGGAGCACACCAGATAACAAGAGACCTCATCCTGGTGCCCTCCCTTGCATCTGGCATTCTGACATAACCCATTTCTAAAATCAGGAGGTTGCGCATACACATCATGGCTTGTAACCAGTAATGGATTTTTCCTCCAGAAACTTGTCCAATCCCCTTTTAAAGGCGTCTAGGCTAGACGCCAGCACCACATCCTATGGCAAGGAGTTCCACAGACCGACCACACGCTGAGTAAGGAAATATTTTCTTTTGTCTGTCCTAACCTGCCCAACACTCAATTTTAGTGGATGTCCCCTGGTTCTGGTATTATGTGAGAGTGTAAAGAGCATCTCCCTATCCACTCTGTCCATCCCCTGCATAATTTTGTATGTCTCAATCATGTCCCCCCTCAGGCGTCTCTTTTCTAGGCTGAAGAGGCCCAAACGCCGTAGCCTTTCCTCATAAGGAAAGTGCCCCAGCCCCGTAATCATCTTAGTCGCTCTCTTTTGCACCTTTTCCATTTCCTCTATGTCTTTTTTGAGATGCGGTGACCAGAACTGGACACAATACTCCAGGTGTGGCCTTACCATAGATTTGTACAACGGCATTATAATATTAGCCATTTTGTTCTCAATACCCTTCTTAATGATCCCAAGCATAGAATTGGCCTTCTTCACTACCGCCGCACATTGAGTCGACACTTTCATCGACCTGTCCACCACCACCCCAAGATCTCTCTCCTGATCTGTCACAGGCAGCTCAGAACCCATCAGCCTATATCTAAAGTTTTGATTTTTTGCCCCAATGTGCATGACTTTACACTTACTGACATTGAAGCTCATCTGCCATTTTGCTGCCCATTCTGCCAGTCTGGAGAGATCTTTCTGGAGCTCCTCACAATCACTTCTGGTCTTTACCACTCGGAAAAGTTTGGTGTCATCTGCAAACTTAGCCACTTCACTGCTCAACCCTGTCTCCAGGTCATTTATGAAGAGGTTGAAAAGCACCGGTCCCAGGACAGATCCTTGGGGCACACCGCTTTTCACCTCTCTCCATTGTGAAAATTGCCCATTGACACCCACTCTCTCATCAAACATTTAAGTTTGATGTAATCTAGTCTAACCTTTTTGAGCAGGATATCTGAATTATCTGCTGGACAAGGAATGTGACTGTTTTGGAAGGGATTAATGTGATAGATTTATAAATCCAGATAAGTGATTTTCTATTTTTGTCATCTCACGGCACACTGAGAAGGTATTACAATTGTCAAGGCACACTGTCAGTCTTTTGACAATTGACAAGTCACACCATGCTGTTGGTGGGGGGGCTCACATCTCCCAGTGGCCCTACTAATAAATGACCCTCCCTCAAACTGCCATGGCACACCTGCAGACCATTCGCGGCACATCAGTGTGGCACGGCACAGTGGTTGAAAATGGCTGAATTAGATTATGGATACCAAAAGTATCTATATACTGCTTCATGTACAATTATAGAACAAACGCTGGTTTATAAATTTTAAAGTATAATAATAATAATAATAATAATAATAATAATAATAATAATAATAATAATAATAATAATAAACTTCTAAAAGGGACCCAGGCCGGCTAACAACATGTAAAAAACAGATTTAAAAAACATAAATTAGCACAAATAGCAGATAAAAAACATATTAAAAACACATTAACAGAGACCATAAAAACAGTAGTCAGATTAAAAGACAGAATAAAAAGAGCACAAAAGAGCAAGTCACAGAGGAATCAGGCCTGTAAAAAACTAAAAGATGTATAAAAAATGTTAAGAAGGCCAAAAAATCAGAAGGCTTGTATAAACAGCAGTGTCTTCAGGCCTCGCCAAAAACTCTCAAGAGAGGGAGCCATTCTCAAATCAAGGGGAAGGGAGTTCCATAATGTTGGTGCCACTACCGAGAAGGCCCTATTTCTTGCAGCCGCCCCCCGGACCTCCTTGGGTGGCGGCACTTGTAAAAAGGCCTTCTCTGATGACCTAAGAGGACGAGCCGGATTGTACGGGAGTAGGCGGTCTCTAAGATATCCTGGCCCAGAGCAGTATAGGGCTTTAAAGGTCAAAACCAGCACCTTGAATTGGGCCCGGAAACGAATGGGCAGCCAATGTAGCCCCCGGAGAAGCGGACTGACAGAGTCAAACCGCCTAGCTCCAGTGACCACACGGGCTGCCGCATTCTGCACAAATTGCAGTTTCCGAACCGTCTTCAGGGGCAGCCCCACATAGAGCGCGTTACAATAATCTAACCTCAATGTCACCATGGCATGGATCACTGTGGCCAGGTGTGCACGATCCAGGTACGGCTGCAGCTGGCGCACCAGCCGAAGCTAAGCGAAGGCCCCCCTAGCCACAGCCGCCACCTGGGAATCCAGGAGCAGCTGTGAGTCCAGGAGGACCCCCAAGCTGCGAACCTGCTCCTTCAGAGGGAGTGCAACCCCATTCAGAGCAAGCCGATAATCCAGCACCTGCATCAAGGATTTCCGAACCAGGAAAGCCTCTGTCTTATCCGGATTTAATTTCAGCTTCAGCAATTCATATAATGAATGCATATACTCTTAGTTTTCTGATGTTTCTAAATCATTTTCCTGAAAGGGAATAAAGGAAAGTCTACAGACACCAAAATTATCCATAATTCATCATCTTTATATTACAAAGCACATGTCCAAAGAATGCCTTTAACATTATTTAAATTCATGTCAGACTTCTATAAATTCATTTCAAAATTCTCTGAAGCAAATCCACACTCAAGAACAACCACTTTCTTACAGAGTGTGTACAGTCCTTGGATGCAATTCAGTTTGTATACCTAAGGGACTGCATGTTCTCTGGAGCTGGTCCCATCAAACAACTTGATTGATTAGAACAGCAGGAATAGGTGAAGCCCTCTGTCTTAAACTGTATATGGAGCAGCTGAAAACTAATCCTTTCTTAGGCACCTAAAGGACACAGATCTAAAAGCCTTACCATGGGAAATGGCCCTTCCAGTTAGTTCCTCCCTGCTCTGAGTAGATAGGGAAGGAGAATGTCTCATCTGTTGGAAGAAGAGAAAATTTTAGCTAAAGATGAAAGATTAGTCCATGCAAAAGTAGACTGCCCTATGCATATCTCATCATAGTCATTAGTCAGTATGATACTCAGAATGGAGGCAATAAGTGAGAATTAATAAGCAAGTCAAAGCCCAGACAGTTAAGTGACAGCTGATGAAGAGCAGATAAGCATTGAAATAGTTCCCAGGGAGAAAGCTTGGGAAGTTGTCTGAGGTATTGATGGCTATTGATGGCAGAAAATGGCCAGAAGTTGCTGGTAACAGGATGTTGATGAGTCCTTAGTTAACACTTCAATGAGGATGGTAGAGAAAGTTTATGAGAGTGCTTTGGGTCACCAATGTACAGAAGATATGGAAGTACTGTGCTGTATTCCTCACAAAGCTTGCAACACCTGTGAGCACCATCACCTCTCTTGCTTCCTGTTTGGAGAATAGCTCCATATCTGTGCTGTCTCGGAATAAGGCAAAATAGCTCTGTTTTTGCTTTCTTTTGCTTCCTCAGAACAATTACTGGTAAGCCGTTTTCAGATAAAGAATTTCATATGCCTCTAAGTTTTACCCTCTTGAGTTATCCGCAGATCATAGCAAATTCTATGATTTTTGGCTTAAAACGTGCCCTTGTCCATGAGATAGACTTATACACTAGTATGTAGGTTCCTTTAACAAAAAGGAACATAATAAACAGTGGTTGTATCAAGCAGCCCTTAGCAAAAACCCTTATTTAACATCCTTATTTAACATCCATCAGTGGACTTTTCTTTGTGAAAAGTCTTCCAATACAGTTTTAAAAGGCATAAACACAATTCAGAATTTCCTCTTCCTTCCATCTGCTTCAATCTGCTTCTTCTGTAAAGTCATCACTTCCACCCACTCCCTCAAACTGAAACAACAGTCACAGTTGCCATACCATGACATGGCATGATAGCTATATCTCAAACTATACAAGCATCAACATGACATCGTATGACAACCATATCAGCAAGCTGCATCTACCCCCAAATGTCCTTTGTATCCATAAGTCCAAGGTCTGTTGATACAAGATAAGGGTCTTGGCCCAAACCATCCAGTGTCGGAGAGAGAACATTAAACATTATTATCTTTTAACACATTGAAAGCAGGCACACAGTAATTCAGTTTTGCTCCAAGAATGTGATTGAGGATGCACTGCATTGACATAAGCTGTATGAAGCAGCTCCCAAATTTCTATTGCTATGTTAGGAAGCTACAGCTCCCATCCACTTCTATATGAAGTGGAAAAAAAGATATGTAGGTGCTTTAACTGTGGTGGTGAGTACTACAAGTGACCATAAAGTCCCTGTGCAGGTTTAAATGGGCACACAACCGAAACCTAACAAGGGCCTGCACAATTCATGCTATGCTGTCACAAAGCACTGTGTAATAGCGTACGGCCTAGGTGTGCCACTGGGAAGGCCAGAACCATTCAGATGGCACCGGTGGTCACTGGGGGCCCACCAGAGCAGGTAAGTCCAGCGCAGGGATGAGGGGTGGGCAGATTGGGTCCAGGAGGGGACAGGTTCAGAGGGGTCAGCGTCTGCTGTATCCAACCCCTTTCCAGGCCTGATCTGCCTGCGCAGATCAACGAGGACTTGGGGCAGCGACATTGCTGGCGCAGGTCCGAGTTGACCTATTGCAGCTGCTGGGGACATTGGGACAAATGTCCTCTTACCCTGAGGAGATCTCTAGCAGCCAAAAATCCTACCCATGCGATGCAGCATAGCCTGTACTGGCACCACTACATTGCCATGTGGTGATTTAGATAGAAATGGGCTGACAATCTCATGCGCAGGGACTCTGTAGCCATCCTATACATGCACATACTGACTAAATGGCTAGGAGACACAGTACAAATGTCTTCACAGTACAAGTTGCTGTTTACCACTGTAAGAGGCGGATATTGCCATAATTCCCTGCTTGTGAATCTGTCTGCCACTAACAGATGTAGGGTGCAATCCTAACCTCTTATGTTAGTGCTTTCCAGCACTGGCATAGTGGTACCAATGGGACATGTGCTGTACCCTGCAGTTGGGTGGCACTTCCAACTAGGTGGGTCGCAAGCCAATTTCAGGTGGGTCATTCCAATATTTTATTTTTAGTATATTAGACTTGATGTCAACATGGTCTATAATTGCATTTGGGGAGATCTATACTTTTAACAGGCTACAATGTATATGCTTTTCGCAATGATAGTCAATGGGGTTTGCTTCTAGGTAAGTGTGGATAGGATTGCAGTCTAGGATTGTTGGAATTTTTTCCTGCTTGATGATATCACTTCCGGCCATGACATCACTTTCAGGTTAGTGACATTACTTCCAATAGGTTCCGACAGATTATCATTCTAAAAAGTGGGTCTTGGCCTAAAAAGTTTGAGACCCACTGGTTAATATGAAATGATCTAGTGATCCATTCATTGGAGCAACTCTCCAACTAGGCTGGAGAACGTAGGGGAGAATAATTACCAATGTTTAAAAAAATAAATCTGTTACCCTTTTAAGAACCACTAGTCTAAATCCAAATCCTCCATGCAGAAGTTCCAACATGTATTGCACTGTGAGTGTGTGAGTGCATGTACATGCAGGGCTTTTTTTCTAATGGAACGCTGGGGGGCGGAGTTCCGGCACCTTTTTGCAGGGGCCCCTCCCCTTCGGAGGCATTCCAGGGGGGGAGCAAAACAGAGGCATTCGCTGGGTGGGTGCTGGGGGGTGCAGGGTGGGTGGGCGCCTGGCCCCTGACTGACAGCACAATGACCCCCTTCTGCCCCCATCCCCAAGCTCTCGCCTGAGCCCAGCCCGCCTCCCCCCCACGTTCTGCTTCCCTGCGCAGCTTCCAAGGGACACACGCCGAGGAGGAGGACAGTCAGCCAGCCAGCCAGGGATACGGGCTGCGGCACCCACGGAACGCCCAGGTACTGGCTTGACGCAGGAGGAGGGGAAGGAAGCTGGCTGGTGCAGCCCCCGTGCCAATCTGCAGCATGAGCCTAGGCGTGTCTACTCAGAAGTAAGTCTCATTGTGTTCAATGGGGCTTGCTCCTGGGAAAGGGTGCATAGCCTTGCAGCCTGAGAGCCCAAGCCTATGCATGTCTACTCAGAAGTAAGTTCCATTGTGTTCAATGGGGCTTACTCCCGGGAAAGTGTCATAGCCTTGCAGCCTGAGTAGACAGGCAGAGGAAGGGCTATGGGGCTGCAGTCCTCTCCACACTTTCCTGGGAGGAAGCCCCACTGCCTCTACTGGGACTGACTTCCGAGGAGACAGCCATAGGCTTTGGCTATGAGGCTGCAGTCCTCTCCACACCTTCCTGAGAGGAAGCCCTACTGCCTCTAGTGGGACTGACTTCTGAGGAGACAGCCATAGGCTTTGGCTCTGAGGCTGCAGTCCTCTCCACGCCTTCCTGGGAGGAAGCCCCATTGACTCTAATGGAACTGACTTCTGAGTAGACAGGCACAGGATTGGGCCCTGAGACTGCCATCCTATCCACAGTAAGCCCCATTCACTAAAGTGGACTTCTGAGTAGACATGCAAAGGATTGGGCTCTTAGGCTGCAATCCTAGGCACTTTCCTGGGAATAAGCTCCATTGACTAGAATGAGACTTACTTCAGAGTAGACATACCTAGGATTGGGCTCTTAATCCTGGCAGAGAGATATATCTGCATCCGTTTTCACATGCTAAGGGCAGATGAAAAGGGATTCTACGTGTGTACAACGTGCTGTCCAGCCTTGCCAGAGATCCTCCTCATCCTTCCCCCACAAGCATGCCCTCCGCCAGCCAGTGTTTGCAGCTCCTCTCCAGCAATGCACAGCAGCTGCTCAGGGCAGTAGAGAACATACAATTGCATGCCAAGTGCCTTCCCAAAGACACAGAGTATTCTGATACCTGAATTAAACCATATTTAATCGCTTGTTTGCAAACGTAGCTGTTTCTATGTGCACCTAAGGACCCCTCTCGTGTAAGAATTTCTTTTTTGTTCTTACTCCCACAGTTGCTTAGAGTAATTTTACTACATGGAACTCATGTAAGCCATTTTTCAGTATCCATTCACTGCTTCCTCTCCTCGAAGTAGTGCCACTCTACGTACTACACGCTACAAGTGCACCTGTACAGTATTTTTCCCCATGTGTAGAAAAAGTAGCTAGGGGGAAGGGGATGTGGAGATTGACAGCCCAATCCTATGCATGTCTACTCAGAAGTAAGTTCATCTTTAAGGGGAAGCACATAAAAAAAATATTTTATTTCTCCAATAAAAATGGTTTAAAAATAAATAAATAAATAAATAAATAAATAAATAAATAAATAAATATTAACAAGTTGTGAGTTCCTGTACCTTTTCTTTTACAAAAAAAGCACTGTGTACATGTGCTCCTATATAGATAGATACATAATTGTACAGTTTACCTGTTACCTCAATCATTTAAACAGAACAGTATTAAACATGCAACAGTCAGTGGAAGGACCTCTCTGATACATGGAAACAGAAGATAGGAGGGAAGGAAGGTAAGAATTGCAGTTCTGGAACAGATTAATGCTGCATCCAGTTCAGCATTCTGGGCACAATCCTAACCAGGTCTACTCAGAAGTAAGTCCTATTTTGTTCAATGGGGCTTACTCTCAGGAAAGTGTGGTTAGGATTGCAGCCTATGGGCACAATCCTAACCCATTATGGCGGTGCTTTTCAGCACCGACATAAGGGCAATGCAAGGATCCTGACTCACAGTTTGAAAAACAGTGCTATGAACTATTGTCCACAACTAGATTAGCCTAAATTTGAAGTTCCTCTTGTTACTCATCACTTCCAACTAAATGGACCATTTTTCACAAAAAGCATGAGTCTTAGTTTCAGTAGAAATCACAGTAGAAAAGATGTAATTCTCATGAAGCAATCTCAACAGTAATTCATGTAATAATCAGCCTTAGGGTGCAGTCCTAACCCCTTATGTCAGTGCTTTCCAGTACTGGCATAGTGGTGCCAATGGGACATGTGCTGCATCCTGCAGTTGGGTGTAACTCACAGAGGCCTCCTCAAACTAAGGGAATGTTTGTTCCCTTACCACAGAGCTGCATTGACCTTATGTTAGTGCTGGAAAGCACTGACGTAAGGGGTTAGGATTGCACCCTTAGTGACATTAGGTAAAACCAAGTAGTCTCAAACCCCGGCACATTTCAAATGGGCAAACTACATTAACCACTCTTTTTGTCATTCCCAGCTCATTACTGTGGAAGAAGAGAAGTTTCTTACAGACCCTCAGTATAATCTTGGAACCTTAATTGTTTGGGACCCAGCACCATATCATGCAGATGTATATCAGGTAAAGTTTCAACTCTGTATGACGTGTATAAAAGTGTGCCCGGTGTTAGAGGAAGGTGGTGTTGGTCTAGGACAGGGGTGACCAAACATTTTGGCAGGAGGGCCACATCATCTCTCTGACACTGTGTTGGGGGCCAGGAAAAAAAAAAAAGAATTAATTTACATTTAAAATTTGAATACATTTACATAAATGAATTTATTAGAGATGGAATTTATATGAATGAATGAAGGTCTTGCAGTAGCTCAAGGCCTATGAAAGGCCTTGCACAAAGCAAGGCCAGCCTTTCCTTCACTGCCACTGCTGCATCACAGACGTGAAACTGCAAGTAGTGGAGGGAGCCACAGCTCAGGTGAGAGGTCGAACAGTTGTCCTCATGTTGAGAGCAGTTGCGTTGGGCCTGCACGGGCTCCAGCTAGTCTCCAGAGGGCCAGAGGCTCATTGGAGACTGGGGGCTCCCCGAGGGCCTGATTGGGAGCCCCCAAGGGCCGCAAGTGGCCCCAGGCCGGAGTTTGGACACCCCTGGTCTAGGAAATGCCTGGTTCTGTGTATGTCACTTCAGTCCATACATACTTCTTTCCTGTAGCAGTATTAGAACAGACTTAGGGTGCAATCCTAACCCCTTATGTCAGTACTTTTCAGCTTTCCAGTGGTTTCCACTTTCCAGCACTGACATAAGGGCAATGTAGCTCTGAGGTAAGGGAACAATCATTCCCTTACTTTGAGGAGGCCTCCGTGAGTGACACCCAACTGCAGGATGCAGCACATGTCCCATTGGCTGGAAAGCACTGACATAAGGGGTTAGAACTGCACCCTTCATGGATTATCTCCCATTGTCAGTGTGCCATAATGACAATGGGCTGTAGACAGCCTAGAGAGCAGGCAGGATAAAAAACAAGGCGGCGTTGTTCCCTGGATCTGAGAGGAATCAGACATGCAAATGAAAGCCAAAGATGCAGCTGTCAACTTGGCTGGACATAGCCACGGTTGACTGCTGCCCAGGCAAAGCCCAAGTTATTATACCCTGCCAATTAAAGAAAGCCATGGTTACCTGGGTGAGTGCTCCTGGAATCTGGGATGACATCATGGCCATGGGGACCTTTGCTCTTCTGCTTAGAGTGGCTCATCGTGGACGATATTAGAACACAGATCTGGACGTTCTTGGCTCCAGCCCTCATAATCGCCTTTATTTTAAATCAGGCCATTAAAAAAAATTCTCTAATTTAAAACCCTGATTTAAATGAAAATTAGTTTTCTTGTATTTCTCAGTACAGGTTGGGTATCCCTTATCCGAAGTGCTTGGGACTAGAAAATCCAAGATCCATTTTGGGTATTAGATTTTTCCGTATTTCGGAATAGTTGCATATACAATTTTTTTTTTATTTGCATGTGTAATTTTATACAATATTTTAAATAATTTTCTGCATGAAACATGGTTTTATTTCTTTAGCCCGGTGGTTCTCAAACTCTCTGGGAGATAGTAAACTCTCTGGGAGAGTCTGAGAGCCTGTAAGTCCTTGCGTGGGCAGGAGAAAGGCAGTGATGCGATGCCTAGCATTGCACTGCTATGGAGGGGTGCAGAGGTACACTTCCACTCACCCCACCTGCAGCAGCCTCCCAGGGATCGGAGGAGCCTGGTGCCAGCCTCAGCAAGGCTCTCCAAGCAGCACAGATCCCTGCAGAACGTGAGCGCGACCACTTCCTGCTTCTTGATTGCAAAACCAGAAATGGTTGCAATCACATTCTGCACGGGTCTGCACTGCTTGGAAAGCCTTGCTGAGTCTGGCGCTAGGCTCCTCTGACCCTCAGGAAACTGCTGCAGGCGGGGGTGAGTGGATGCTCACCCCTGCGCCCTTGATCAGAGGCACGATCCAGGTGATCGCATTTCTGTCTTTCCCCCTCCCCACCCCTTAAGGGGGCAGAGTTCAGGGCCCTCAGGCTGGGGCATCGTGGTGTCCCAGTTTGAGAACTACTACTTTAGGTAAAAAAAAAAAAAGAAGTCATGTTAGTGCCTCAAAATAGTTCCGTATTTTGGAATTCCGGATAAGAAATGCCCAACCTTTATATAATCCACATTGCCATCAGGCATTGTAACTGTTCTACCATGGTGTCACCATTACTGGCTATCTGTTTGTTTGGTGGTGGGAGGGGACTTTTTTTTCTTTTTGAGAACCTCTGTGGGCCATACTGCTGTTTTGAGTGAGCTTTGCTCATAGTAATAGTGGGTTTGCCATTCTTTTTCTTCTTGGTTTCAGTGGTACCGAAGACCAGACTACAATTTCTTTAAGGCTTACAAGCACTATCGGCGCAAGTACCCTGGACAGCCTTTTTATATTCTGAATCCCCACATGCAGTGGCAACTCTGGGATATTCTTCAGGAAAACGCACCTGAAGATATGCAACCAAATCCACCTTCTTCAGGAATGCTTGGTAAGGGACCTGCCGAACAAACCTTGGGTTCCTTTTTGCTGTCCTATTTTCCTGTCCTGTTGTCTCTGACAAAGAACCATTGGTCTGTACTACAGTCTATACAGCCCATGCCATAGGATTGTATCTCTTAAAACATGTTGCTGAAAAACATGAGCATTAAAATAACAGTGCCTTCTCCCAGGGATGGGAACTCAACTCGTAAAGACTCAACTTGAGTCATGAAAACACACGTTTTTCACGATTCGTGTTGAGTCATGGACATCACTGACTCAGATCTCACAACTCATGAGATCTCACAACTCATGGCTCATGACTCAGGAAACAACTCATGGCTTGTGACTCTCACAACTCATGGCTCACATTTCATGGCTCACATCACATCTCATGGCTCACATCACATCTCACAACTCATGGCTCGTGACTCAGAAAAAGAATCATGACTCGAATAGACTTCAGTCCTAACTCGGTTTTGTGTGCTTGTGAATCTGTGTGTGTACTTGCTTACCTTTTTTAGGGGGGGGCATGCCTGACTTGTGCCACAGTTTATTTCTTGTAATAACTTGGCCTCGAGTGGAAATGTTCTACCTGTGAGAGCAAAACAATGTATGAAGATAGTCACGTACTTGTCAATTGTGCGGCTGTTTTTCCTAACCGGGGGGGGGGGGGGCTGATTCCGCTTAGTACCATAGAGTGGGAGAACCTTCACCTGTGCCACAGTTCCATTCTGAATAGGGGCTCTCCACAGCTGCTAGTTGTCTCAGGAGGAAAGCTCCCATTGGCTCCAGCAGTGACCAAGCAGAAAAGCTTAAAAACAGGACTCTTGAAGGATCTGTGAAAAGACCCTATTTCCTGACCAAAAAGGGTCTTAGGTTTCACTGGCCCTCATAAATATTCAGGTTTCAGTGAGAAGCAGTTTTCCTAATATGTGTGACCTGCATTATAAAGTGACGTCTGCCATATACCCCGCTGAAGACTTCCTCAGGAATGTGTCGTGGCCTTCTGAAATCAGGCCTCATTTAGATGCTATTAAAAATAAATATGTTTACTCTGGTCCAAAATGCTGAGTTTTGTTGTTGTTGCTGCTGTTTTCAAATTAGTGTATAGAGATAATCAGAAATCCTGACCTCAATCATATACAGTTTCAAAGGAAATCCTAACATTGAATTGTTCATTCAATTAGGTCCAGTGACATGAAGTCTTGTGTTATATACCCTTCCTCTTTAGCCAGCAGTATTTGGAAATCAATATTTACTCAGTATTTGGAAACCCTCCTTGTAGCATAGTAGCTAAGAGGTTGAATTATAATTCAGCACTTTCCTATTTTAAATATGACCTCTGCCATGAACGTGGACAATGTACTTTCCAGTTGTAACATCAGAATATTTATACTTACCTTACAGGCTGTTAGAAATGATTATATTAAGGTAATGTATGTGAAGTGCTTTGAATGCCTAAAAGCTCTATACAAATGCTAAATAGTGTTAATTTCTTGAGCTACTTTCACAATAGCAAACAGAAGTTATAATCTTCAGTTCAAACATTCTCTCTCTCTCTCTCTCAAAAACATTTCTAGAAAGCAACTCTACTTATAGCTAAGTAACTGTTTATAATGAAAGGAATGCATTCCATTGGAATCCCACAGGTATAAATACACAGATGCACAACACAGACACACATGAATTATCACAGTTGCTGCTGCATCTTTTAACTCTCACAAGATGGCACTCTTGTGCAGTACAACTCTTGGAAAGGAGTGTATTTCATTCATTTACTTGATGAGACACCAATAGTGCCTCCTACGGCTGGCAAACATGATACAACTATTCAGCACTGCCCTTACCTGTGCTAGTACAGGTGTGCCCCCTTATCTGCAGGGGTTCTGTTCCGGATACAACTCCCCCCCCCCGAGAGTTGAAACTGTGGATATGGACAAACGCCCATCCCCATGGTCCCCGGGGGAGGGCCACCCCTCGCCTCCAAAGGGGTTTCTAAGCTCAGCAGAGGCTGAGAACATCCATCCCCAGCCTCTTCCGAGCTTAGATTGAGCTCTGCTATAGAAATAACATGACTTCCAGTTTCACAGAGAATTGCCTTTTAAAACATTACAAAATCATTTTTGGTTTTTCCGTGAAACTGGCTAAGTCACTTTATTTCTAGCAGAGTTTTGTCTCAGCTGGGCATGGATGTCCTCGGCCTCTACTAAGCTCAGAAGCCCCCCTAAAGGAAGGAGGACTAAGGTATCTCCCCTTTGGTGCTGCCAGGGGATGCTGTGCCTGACCAGCTCATTGCTGGTGGGGCCATATGGGAGTTCTTGACATGACTGGTAGTAATATCGTCCAGCACCATGGGAACTGCAGAGGCCAGTGAGGGCAGGGCAGGCCTGTCGGGAAGGGGCGGAGCACAGGAAGGTGGGCAGGCTTAAAAGGGAAGGCAGCAAGGGGAAGTGGAGTGGTTGCTTGGGGCAAGAGACACCAGAGGAGGAAGCATGCAGTGAAGAGGAATGCTGGAAGGGAAAGAGGTTGAGGAAAGGACAGAGGGACTACTGGATCAAAGAAGCGGGAGGTGAAGGGAACAAGAAAAAGGAGACCAAGAGGGGAGAAGGAACCCAAGGGAAGGGCGTGAATGCCCCGGGGAACAGGGTGGGGGCTACCTAAGCTACCACACACACACACACACACACACACACACACACACTCACACACACACACACACTACAGCATACATCCGTTAATGCTAAGAATCTGTTCCTGAAAAACTGAGCACTGTTTGAAACTGTGTTATACTGTATAACAGGGGTGTCAAACATAAGGCCGGGGGGTCGGATGCGGCTAGTAGAAGCTTTTTATCTGGCCCTCATGCTCTCAGCTGCTGAGCAATGCTGAGGTGTTACTGCTGTAAGGGCAGCCCACATGAAAGTTGGGCTCTCTTGTATCTTGAAGTATGATCAAGATTTGGGTATTTTCTCTTCTGTCATTTGCAGGTAATGAGTTCCTAAGCGAGAAAAAGTGCTTATTTTTGGTTATGAACTGTTTAATGACATCATTTCCTGCCTAGTGACATCACTTCTGACCCTCAGCTGGTATCATGAATGCTGTTTGGCCCTCGATATGAAATGTGTTTGACACCCCTGCTGTATAACTTATTATAAGAGATGTCACTGAAGGAAAATTGGCACTGATTGGTCAGAATACACTACTTTCATTTGCTAGAGGTACTATCAACCCTAGATGAATAGTGCTAAAGGATAAAGCAGTGCTAAAGGAAATAACACTTTTGGAAATATTAATGTAGTTAGATACCAAAAAAGGATTCTTTGGCCATTTTTTATGCAGTAGCTTAATTTGCAGTAATTTGCAAATTTAAAATTTGCAGTAGCTTAATTTTAAAGCTTTACACCTGTGCATCTATGGGCCCTTCAACTCCTCTGCCAAAGGAGAAGACCAAATTCTCTCCACATCATTGGGACATTTGAAATTTGTTTTATTTCCATCCTGTGATGGTTTTTTGAAACATCATCCATTCTTATGTCGCCATTTATTCATTTTCCCCTCTCCATCTCTCCTGTAGGCATTGCTATCATGCTGAACTTCTGTGACGAAGTGGATGTTTACGAATTTCTGCCTTCCAAAAGGCAAACAGACATGTGTCATTATTATCAGAAACTCTATGACCAAGCCTGCACTATGGGAGCTTACCACCCACTGCTCTTTGAGAAAAATATGGTGAAGCACCTTAATCGAGGCACTGATGAAGCCATCTACACTCATGGAAAAGTGACTCTAACCGGCTTAAGGAATGTACAGTGCTAGAAAGCAGAATCCCTCTTGGTGGGCTTGGAAGCCCTTCTTGAATTGCAAGGCACTTTTTTTGGGGTGAACATCACTGTCAACAGGCCTAGAGGTGGATGGGTTGTTAACAGTTAGTCCTTCCATTTGGCAGGCCTTAATTGGTGACTTTGGGATGAAGTGTACTTCATCCGGAACTTATAGCGTTGACTCAAATATGCTAGGCAGGTATCTGCTGATTGCAACCACTGAGAACAGAATATGGCCTACATTGCAGTACCTGGTCCTAAGAAATCCACTGAATCTCAGCTTATGTTTGGGGAAAAGGAAAAAAAAAAAAGTATGTTCCAAGTTCTTGTGGCATCATTAAAAAAAAATTGTATGGGCTGTTTCTGCTAGAAGCAGACACAAGAATCCAATTAAGGGATATAATGTTAGGAACTGCTTATTTTCTCACAAATATATATATAAAGAGATATTTATTACTCTGTGTCTTCTTCAGCTCTCGATTCAGGAAAGCCAGCCGTCAATGCTGTGCATAGTTTATGATTCTGCAGTCAAATTCGGTATTGGACAGATAATTCCACCTCCTGTGAATCTCAGGGCCAAAATACATATTATGGTAAACATGTAGATTGTCTTTTGCCTGCTTGGTTTCTTTTTGATAAGTATCATTTGCAGCAGGGCATGGGGGTCAAATGGTGATTAGGACCTGAGTGGAAGGAAAGTGTTAAAATCTTCCTCCACCCCTGCTGTGGTTCTAAGCCTCCTCACCCTGGCAGTGGTCAGGATTTAACAAAAGAAACATCCAAGTATGTAAGGGCTGAGCTACATGTTCAACTTTAAAAAGCAACAGCTCCTAGGTCTTAAGGTGGAAATATAGATTTGATTGTGGATACACAAGGACAGATGAATCAAGGTTGTGGAAAAGAGACTGAGAAAATTTTCTAAAAGTTTAGAGTCCAGAACTCCTGTGCCTGGAATAGCTATTTTACCTTCTCATAACATTAGAATTAGAATCAGTTTTGCAAAATACGGAAAAAGATACTGTACACAAATTTGATTTATTTGACTAATGTATGCCAGTTCCAGAATATAGTTTTTCTTGGCCCAGACTTTCGAAGAGATCATTATTTTCAGTACAGAGTCTATGCAGGCTGCCATATTCATAAGTCTCATACTAGCCCAACTAAAAATTCCCTGTTCTGAATGCTAAAACTTGAAAAAAATAAAGTGGTAATATAAAAAAGTTCTTGACCATTGTAATAACTTGTGTATCTTTTTTATTCCTACTGCAAGATTTGAATGTTATGATTGCAGAATATGTTCTGATTATTTGAACATTCAAGACTTCACCGCTAATGAAATTGAGCTTAAACAGGCACCCCCCTATATCCACACGCCCCATATCTGCGATTTCACTTATCCGCATTTCTCAATCCTTCCCCCCATTCATGCTCATGACTTACCTCCCTTTTTTGCAAAAGGGAGATTTTTCTTCCTTTCACTTTAGAACAGGAAGCAAACAGTGAGAACCTAGATTGTAACTGCTGATAGAACTACAGGAGATGATAGCGTGAATGCTAACAGGAAGTTCTCTAGCAGCTATGAGTCTAAGAACGCAATCCTGCCCTTCACTTGGGCCAGTGCAAGTCCCTTGCGCTGGCCCAGGAGGGTAGTAAACATGCCATAAATCACATCCTTGGGAGTAAGCCGGGCCGGAGCACAGAGGTGCTGGCCTCCGGGCTGGCTTCCTTGGCAAGCCTTGTGTCCACCCAGCTGGGCCAATGCAAGGCTCTGGGGTGGGCAGGGAGGAGATGGGAGGGAGGTGTTCCTGGGTAGGGGAGGGCGGGGGTGGGCAGCCCTGGGGACAGGCAGGTGGGGAGCAGGAGGTGAGGCTGGGACCCCACAGTTATGCTGGATCCCAACCCCCGTCCCCAGGGAGTTTGGAGCGGCTTCAAGCAGCTCTGCTCTCCTTGGAATTGCTCCACCTCAGGAGATGGTGCAAGTCCGAGGAGACCCATAGGGGCAAAAGGCTGTTTACCTGGAGATAAGTGGAAAAGTTTCCCCTTGCCTCTGGCTGAGCCATTTTGGGCTGCTATCCTGTGCTGGATACACTACCACTACCACTGGTTAAGAAACGCTGGTCTAGGTTCTCACTGTCTCCTTCCTGTTCCAAAGCAAAAGGAAGAAAAATCTCCATTTTGCAAAGAAGAGAGGTGAATCATTACACGGGAGGGGAAAATTTTTAGTAGGGTTCGCTGCTGTCCCCGGTTTTGGGTATCCACTGTAGCAGCAGGAACCTATCCACTACAGATACTGTGGGATGCCTGCATATCTTTGTTAACGAACTGACTTTTATAAGGTACAGTTCTACGTCTTGTCAACTGGACATTAGAAGTGCTATGAACAGTGCCAAATTTTGTTTCGTCTGATACTTTTCGCGTACCATTCTGATTAACTCAATGTGGAATACTAACTTCTAAGACTAAGCTCCATATTAACACAACTACATGTTAAACATGTAGTTGACCCTGTGTTTTTGTTTGTTTGTTTTAAATAGCAGTTAAATAGTTTAACTATTTAAATAGTTAAATAGCAGCCCAAGGAGAAATCAGAGTGCCAGTAAAAGTTTTCTTCTTGGTCTCCGTAGGAGTTTTGGGAGTACAATTTTGACATGACAGCAATGAGGCAGGCAAGGTTAACACTCCCATGCACAACTGTCCCAATCTTGAGTTCTTTTCTTAAAATTGATACTGAACTCTCTCTCTCTCTCTCTCTCTCTCTCTCACACACACACACACACACACACACACACACACACACACACACACACACACATTCCTTGCTTTTTGCTTCTACTCTAATTAGAACTGTAAATCATCCCCCCCCAAAAGAAAATTAACCCCTTAAAGTCCCAACACAGCCACTTATTCTGGTTGTACGAGTTCATATTTGTGCCAAACTACAAATTATGCGGAACACATCACATGACGCTGAGGTTTTTTTAGTCGATTCTGCTTGGGTGGCAATGAAACAGGCTGAAATCATGGCAGGAGTAAGGGGCACTAGTTTTAATTAAGAAAAACTTTCATTAAAATAAGGGTTTCATTTTTCTGGACTCCTGTGAACACAATGATTTGATTCAATTAGAGGCCTGTAATTGCAAGACAATGAAAATGTTCTTAAGATCTGAATTAAGCCCAGTATTGAAACTAATACACGGCATTACGCAGTTCTAAAGAGATGACATTTGGAATAATGACTACTTTGTTCCCAAGTGTGCTTTCTTTTTGGTTTTATGTACTCATATGGAATACTTTTGTCAAGCAAAATTTGCGTTTTGAAATGAGAATTCCAAGCCAAGTGTCTGATTTGTCAACACTGATCTGTAACATAAATGGAAAAAATTCTGAATGATCCAAAGATGTAAAATTTGTAATAAAAATTTAAGTGTTTCTTTCTGTTCTTATCAACCTAGTTAACTGTTTAGTTTCATTGTACTTTTCTTGTCTAGCCCCATCATTTTGTTTGTTCGGCACACAGAGAAGGCAATCGCCACATGGGGCACTGGCCTTGACTCATTTTTGCATTCTGCTGAAGTTCTCTGCAGAAATTCTGCAGAACAGCCCCGTGTACCATATGAGTGTGCATCCTAGACGCATACCAATTATAGAGATTTTCAGTGTAGGTGCTAAAGTCATTCATGGTTGTTGCAACCCATTTTATTTTACTTTTGTCCTTTACTCCCTCAACACTCAGTTTTGCAGTTTCCTGTAAAAACAGACAACCTTTGATGTTTCCCATTGCTGAGAAGCATCCCTTTTTGTGATGTAAAATGCTTTGGGGAAATTTTTCATAGAAAAGCAGCATGTAAATATTTTCAATGATAATAATAATAAACCAGCGAATTAGCAGGCACGGGTCTAAGTATACCTGCTGTCACAGCTGGGGCTTTCCCTGGGGCAAGTGGACAAATGTCTCCTTATTGCAAGGAGTCCTCCAGCCTGCTCAATTCATGTGGAGGATGCAGCATGGCCACACTGGTCCTACTGCATTGACATAGGCTAGGATTGGGCTGTTAATTTCTCAGTAGTTACACAAAGCAAACAAGTACAGTACATGGAGCCCACAACTTTTTCACACTGTATTCCTGATCTCTTTGAGAAGGTGGTTGAAGAAATGGCCAGGCTGAAATCTAAATTCTGTTCTGGACCACTAGAGGGCATCCATTGCTATGTTTTAATCTGAACTGAAAAGCAACAGGGCAACCAAATAAAAACAGATTACTTCAGAAGTATGCGTGGAGTATTTGGTCCTGTGTTAATGGTTTAATATTGTCAAATGGATTGTATGAAACTCTGACACTAATATAAAAGTGTTAAACCACAAAATGATCTATATGGCTATATGCATATTTGTCAGAAGTAGTTTAAACTTGATTTGATCTAAGCTGCCAAGAAATGTGGAAATAATTTGATTTAAACTGAAGAAATAATGACAACACTTATTTCCTCAAATTAGCTTAATGTGAGTTCATTTTATTACTTGACCAGAGAGTTCATCATCATCATCATCATCATCATCCCTTTATTGGCATAACATACATACAATACACACACACACACACACATTTTTATTATTATTATTCACAGTATTTATATACAGCTTTTCAATGAAAAGTTCACAAAGTGGTTTACAGAGAAAATCAATGGCTTTACCACTGATGGCTTTACCACTTCCATTTTTCCCATGAATCTTTTAACATACCCACCTACAAAAATGGGACACACGAGTACCTCTTTCAACTAAAAGAACGAGGCCTTGACAGAAGCACAAAAAGCTATTGTTCACCTGTAACTGGGACAGCACCATTGTTCAGGTGTTACAAGCTCTCCACAATGCACTTCAGAAATTGCATCTACGTTATTTATATTTAAATGAAAAAAGTTCTTCCTATTGTGCCATCCAACCAATTATTGATCAAGTACTATACTGTGATGATAGGAAAGCGTACAAAAGCAAGGTTCTTACCTAAGCAGGTAGGCAGGAATATTGTACATTTTTTAACTACAGCCACTCATTTTGCCACTTTATAATGACAGTATAGTACTTGATCAACAATTGGTTGGGAGGCACAAGAGGAAGAACTTTTTTCATTTAAATATAAATAGTGTAGATGCAGAATGGTTTAAGGCAAGGATGGGCAGAATTTAGGCTTGTGAGATCTTTGATTTTCGGGCTAAAACCCTGAGTTTCACCAGCCAGAGCCAGGTGCGAGTGGGGGTGGAAGTGGGGGGAAACACACTTAGAATCAAGGAACAGGTGTATCTCTAAGCTTTATTGATTTCAGTAGCCTAATTGAAAATGGGAAATAAGTTGTTGCAATTATGAATGTATTTTCCCTCCTTGTCTGTAGCAACCGTTCTGGTTTCAGCGTGTGCCAGTTACTCACATTTATGATTCTGGTGCTGGTGCAGATGCTTTACTTTATCGAGTAGTATCTTTGATGCAATCGTTCTTGAAATTGTGCATTTTATTTGTAAAATAAATGGTTGCCCCTGCAAAAAAGCAGGGTATGACATTTGAATACTGAAATGCAACAAAGAAAACAGTGAAATAACTGGGAGCTTGAAACCCTTGCTTATCCCCTGGGGGGGGCACCCTCTTCAGGGGATGGGCCCGTATCCATTTGTGCGACGGATACTCCTCGCGGGAGGTGGGTCAAGGACTTCTAGTAGTGGGGGATTCAATTATCAGGAACACAGAGAGGGGGGTCTGTGACGGAGGTGAGGACCGCATGGTGACTTGCCTGCCTGGTGCAAAGTTTGCGGACATCACTTGTAGATAGGCTGATAGAGAGTGCTGGGGAGCAGGTAGCTGTTGTGGTGCATGTTGGCACCAACAACATGGGAAGTGTGGCCGGGAGGTCCTGGAGGCCAAATTTAGGCTATTGGGTAGGAAACTGAAAGCAGAACCCAAAAGGTAGCATTCTCAGAAGTGCTGCCTGTTCCACGTGCAGGACCAGCTAGGCAGGCGGAGATCCGGGGTCGCAATGCGTGGATGAGATGTTGGTGTATGGAGGAGGGGTTTAAATTTGTTAGGCAGTGGGGAACGTTTTGGGACAAGCGGGGCCTGTACAAGAGGGGCAGGCTCCACTTGATCCAGAATAGAACCAGGCTGCTGGCACACAACATTAAAAAGGTGGCACAGCAGCTTTTAAACTGATCCCTGGAGGAAATCTGACAGGAGCCAAGGGGCAAGGAAGCTTCCTTCCGTAAATGGAAGTCTTGCCCTAATGAGGAGAATAAAAAGGAACATAAACTGTGGCAAAAGAAATGTAAGAAGGTGGTATGGGAGGCCGAGAGAGACTATGAGGAACAAGTGGCCAGCAGCATTAAGGGGACTAATAAAAGCTTCTTCAAAATATGTTAGAAGCAGGAAACCCGCCAGAGAAGCGGTTGGCCCTCTGGGTGGTGAGGGAGGGAAAGGGGAGATAAAAGGAGACTTAGAGATGGCAGAGAAATTGAATGAGTTCTTTGCATTTGTCTTCAGGGCAGAAGACTTTGGGCAGATACCCCTGCCTGAATGGCCCCTCCTGACCAAGGAATTAAGTCAAATAGAGGTTAAAAGAGAAGCTGTTTCAGACCTAATTGATCAATAAGTCACCGGGCCCTGTTGGCATCCACCCAAGAGTTATTACGGAACCGAAGAATTAAGTTGCTGATGTCCTGATATGCAACTTGTCCCTTAAAACAGTCATGGTGCCAGAAGATTGGAGGATAGCAAATGTCACACCGATCATTTAAAAGGGAAGGACCCAGGTAATTATACGCCAGTCAACCTAATGTCTGTTCCAGGTAAGATGGTGGAATGCCTCATCAAAGATAGAATCTCAAAACACATAGACGAACAAGCCTTGCTGAGGGAGAATCAGTATGGCTTCTGTAAGGGTAAGTCTTGCCTCACGAACCTTATAGAATTCTTTGAAAAGGTCTACAGGCATTTGGATGTGGGAGAACCTGTGGATATTATATATCTGGACTTTCAGAAGGCATTTGACACGGTCCCAAAAGCTGCTGAGAAAACTTCACAGTCATGGAATTAGAGGGCAGGTCCTCTCCTGGATTAGGAACTGGTTGAGGTCCAGGAAGCAGAGAGTGGGTGTCAATGGGCAGTTTTCACAATGGAGAGAGGTGGAAAGTGGAGTGCCCCAAGGATCTGTCCTGGGACCTGTACTTTTCAACCTGTTCATAAATGACCTGGAGGCAGGGCTAAGCAATGAAGTGGCCAAGTTTCAGATGACACCAACTTTTCCGAGAGGTGAAGACCAGAAGAGATTGTGAAGAGCTCCAGAAGGATCTCTCCAAACTGGGAGACTGGGCAGCAAAATGGCAGATGCGTATCAATGAAAGTAAGTGTAAAGTAATGCACACTGGGGCAAAGAATCAAAACTACATATAGGCTAATGGGTTCTGAGCTGTCTGAGGCAGATCAGGAGAGAGATCTTGGGGTGCTGGTGGACAGCTCAATCAAAGTGTTGACCCAATGTGCGGCAGCAGTGAAGAGTGTTAATTCCATGCTTGGGATCATTAGGAAAGGCATTGAGAATAAGACAGCTAATATTGCAATGCTGTTGTACAAATTGATGGTAAGGCCACACCTGGAGTATTGTGTCCAGTTCTGGTCATCGCATCTCAGGATATAGTGGAGATGGAAAAGGTGCAAAAGAGAGCAACCAAAATGGTTACTCGGCTGGGGCACCTTCCCTATGAAGAAAGGCTACAACGTTTGGGCCCCTTTAGTCTAGAAAAGAGGTGCCTGAGGGGGGACATGATTGAGACATACAAAATCATGCAGGAGATGGACAAAGTGGAGAGAGAGAGACTCTTTTCCCTCTCGCATATCACCAGATGATCCATGAAAGTTGAGTTTTGGGAGAGTGTTGGGAGAGTAGGACAGACAGAAGAAAATATTTCTTTACCTAGTGTGTAATTAGTTTGTGGAACTCCTTGCCATAGGATGTAGTGATGGCATCTTGCCTGGATGCCTTTAAGAGGGGATTGGACAAACTTCTGGAGGAAAAGTTCATTATGGGTTACAAGTCATAGTAGGTGTGTGTAAGCTCTTGGTTTTAAAGGCAAGCTGCCTCTGATTGCCAGATGCAGGGGAGGGCACCAGGGCACAGGTTGTGTCTTGTCTTGTGTGCTCCCTGGGGCATTTGGTGGGCCACTGTGAGATACAGGAAGCTGGACTAGATGGGCCCTTGGCCTGATCCAGCAGGGCTTTTCTTATGCTCTTATTGCAAATCGCTTAGAGATTCACCGATAGATCTCATCTACCTTCTGCCCACTCTGGTTTAAAATACAACAAATGCCCTGACCTGTAGGGGAAAGTGTTTCATTAATTCTGCTTGATTGTTGTTAGATGCTTGCTCAGAAAGTAACATCAAATTTCTGAAAGTGGTACTCCACAAAACTAGTAACTAGAGACTTAGGGCCTGATCCTATCCAATTTTCCAGTGCCAGTGCAGCCGTGCCAATGGGGCATGCACTGCATCCTGTGGTGGGGAGGCAGTCCCAGAGGTCTCCTTAATGTAAGGGAACATTTGTTCCCTTACCTTGGGGTTGCATTGCGGCTGCACCAGTGCTTGAAAATTGGATAGGATTAGGCCCTTAATTTGCTTATTACCAAACTTTCAGAGAATCCAAAGGCTTAAAAAATAAACAAACCTGATAGCATTTCAATTTTATTGTCCTTAGGGAAAGAGTCTTTGTGGATCTAATTAGTTCTTTAGTTTAGTAGGTCCAAGACTCTATGCAGTCCCTGTTCTGCTGATATGCTGCTTCAGATATGAAATGACCAGCCAAGATAATATATCATGGTTTGCAGCTTTGTCCACTTTGGTGATGCTAGTTGTTTCCCCCTCCCTTTGGGGACTTAATATAGATGGGCTGGATTAGGGCTGGGGTTCTTTAACCTCTTTAATTGGTGCAGAAATGTATATTTTCACTGATGAGCAATACATTTAGAAATGCCCTTTAGAAACAGTTAAAAGAATATTCAGACACTAAAGCAGCAATTTGAAACCTTTGGAACATGGGAGGTTAACATGGGGGGCTCACATCCTTCCAATGGCCCTATTAATAAATGGCCCTCACCAAACTCTCGCAGCACACCTGCAGACTGTTTGCAGCACATCAATGTGCCTCTGCACAGTGGCAGAAAATCACTGCACTAAAGTCATAAGCAGAAGTACAAAAAAGTTATTAGGAAGGAGACACTGCCCTCTAGGGAAGGCAAATGGTATGGAGGCCAATAGAACCCTTCACACTAGGCTTATAAAGTCCTTGGAATCCACCTAACAAAAGACCAGGATAACTGTTGCATCAGAGGATACATGAAAGCAAGCAATGGTGCCCTAGAATCCCAGGAAGGGAGCAGAATGTGAATGCTCACACCATGTGAGGAGGGGCTGGTCAGTGAAGTACTGCCTGAAGCTACCCAAGATCTGTGCTGGAGACCTGCACTGTTGGCTATATCTTGCAAGCAATGAAATTACTTTTTCTAAGGTGTTACAGTATGAATTAGCCCAATGCTATGGCTTCCATGACTCCTCCCTCCCCCATTTCCAATACAATCCTTTGGGCTCTTGAGTTGCCTGTTTAAGGGCCCAATCCTATCCAACTTTCCAATGCCAGTGCAGCCCTGAGGAAAGGGGACAAATATTCCCTTACCTGGAGGAGGCCTCTGTGCCTGTTCTCCTACTGCAGGACGCAGCGCATGCCTTGTTGGCATGGCTGCACCAGTGCTGGAAAAATGGATAGAATTTGGCCAAAAGCCTTTTCCTTTCCCATGACCTTGATAAGTTAGCAGATAAGCATTTTATCACAAAGTAGCAGAGTGCCTATTGCTACAGAGACGAGGAAGATTCCTTGTAGCCGAGATCAAAACACTGAAATATAGAGAGACATTGCCAGCTTTAGATATAAAGCTGTGGGTTATGAAAGAAGTTATTCCAGCAAAGAAAGCAATAGATGCAGAGGTTTCATTTTTGTTTAATCTTATGATGGATAAATGCATTTCTATCACTGCTGAAAATAAATCTATGAGCACTAAAAGTAACAACCCATGAACCCTAAACAAATCAGGGCCCAATCCTATCCAACATCCCAGAGCTGATGCAGCTGCAATATAGCCCTGAGGTGAAGGAACAAACGTCCCCCTGTCTTGAGGAGGCCTCCGTGACTTCCGCCACCACTACAGGGTGCAGCACGCACCCCATTGGCAAGGTTGCATCAAAGCTGAAAAGGATTGGACCCTCAGTGTTTCCTGTTGCTTCTTGAAGTGGAAGACAATAAGTGTGAGCAGGTGGCCAGATAAGCGAAGTGAAATGGGGAAAAAGGGTGATCATAACAAAAACACATACTCCTGGCTTGGTTATTCCATGTGGCTAGCTGTTTGTTGCAATAATAATAATAATGTAAGTTCTCTCTGTTGCCTCCTATAGTGTTAGTCTAGAAGCTCTAAGTCTAGCATTCTCAGTGACTGGTTTTGTTCTCACAGTTCTCTGTAGTAAAGCGAAAAAGCTGTGTTTTGCAAAGCCTTGGCTAATGAAGAGAGATGAGTCTTGAGCATGATGGGGGGAGTTTATGAACTGCTGATAAGTGAAACTGCAGGGAAACAGGGGACACCAGTACTAACACAGATAGCACTTTGAAATCAGATGTGTAGAAATCATTTGTCCCCCAAGAAAAAATCCAAATAGCTTCTTATTGCATCTGAGCCTCCAATATGAAGCTATTGAATTTAGATTTTGCAAAACCAGATGACAGCTCAGCTGTAAATTTAATTTGGAAAAGTCTGACCAGTGTTCTCTTTTGTTACACATTCAGAGGGGAAAAATATTAAAATGTTATAATATTATATTAATTCCTTATCAACTATATATTTAATTTCCTTTGATTCAATAAATCAGTGTGCATCATTAAACACCGTTTTTCCACTTCATTCTTGCTGACAACACAATTAGTCAGAACAATGGGCCAAGATTTCAATGCCACCATAGGTTTATCAAGAATATCATGCTGTGGAAAAGCCAGGATGACTGGTTCACAGAGGCTGCATCCAGTCCCCTCACCAACACGGAGGGGTAAGTCTGCTCTGGCCAAGCTTGGCTGACGCAGGGGTCTGGAGAGGGCGGTGAGGAGGTGAGAGGAAGGATTTCCAGGGTGGGGGGAGGGCAGGCGGAGGGTGTTCCAGGGGGCGGGCAGGCGGGGAGTGGGCAGGGGGACTGGAACCCAGAAGTTCTGCCAGATCCCAATCCTGTTCCCTGAGCAGGGTGAAGTGGCTCCAAACCACTCCATTTTCCTCGGACCTGAGTCACCTCCTGAGGTAGTGCAGGTCCAAGGAGATCCATTGGGGCTGCGGTGGCTTATCTAGTGGTAAGGGAAAGAGTTTCCCCTTACTTCTGGCTGAGCCAATTCTGGCCCCAGTCTTGTGCTGGATACAGCGCAGGCCTCCTGGCTCCAGTGTAGGATAGGATTGCACTGCACTAGTCCAATCTTATTGGGTACTAATTGTTGGCAAAATGAAGGTTTCGCCAGTGGTGACTGCCTTATGGGCTTCTGACAAGCTGCAGCAGCCTCACACATGGTAACTGTGCTGGATCAGTCTGTCGGTGATGCTAACTCGGGGGTGGGGAGGCAACGGGGCAGGGCAGATTGGGTCCAGGAAGGTGGCATGTTTGACAGCAGTGATTTCACCACTATGGGTCCGTGTGGACCTCCTCTGCACAGCGTAGGCTTGACCCAAGATGGCACACCTGCACCAGCAACATGGAGAGCATAGGATTGGGTGATAAGGCCGAATCCTGATAAAGCCATTGGCAGAACATGTTTCACCTGCAGAAATGTCGCAGTGATGACATAAACAATGAAGCCGTGAGTCCACATGGCTGGCAGCCATGCATGCATGCCAGTACAGGAGCCACTCATCACCAGTGCTGGTAAGCTGGCAGCAGGGGCAGGCGGTGGGACGAACAGGTGTGGGGTGGAACAAGGGAGTGTCTGAGAAGGAAAGGGGAGACTGGGAGCTGGAACATGGGAGGGAGGGGTGGATACTAGTAGCAGTGACCTGAGCCAGGATCTTGGTCCATTCCTTCCCTTATTTCCTCTCCCTTGCTTTTCTTGGTATCACACCAGAAAAATGGCTGGCATGATCCAAGGAGGCCCATTGGGGCAGTGGATGCTTGCCCCATGGTAAGGGAACACATTTCCCCTTAGCTCTGCAATTACCCCCCCCCCCGGATGTAGCGTGTGTTCCATAGGCATGGCTGCATCCTGTGGGGGGTTTAGGTGGGATTAGGCTGTAATTTACAAATTATAAGCATTTCTGCAACACACTACAAGGAGAGCCAATGAGAAGAGGAGGGACAGCAGCCAGCTGAAGCAGGTGGTTGGTGGGTCTGGACTGCAGGGTGTGGAGCATCCCCAAGTGGGCAGTTCAGTTCACCTGGTGGGTGGGCCACTCCGGCAAAGTATTATTAGTATTAAGTATTATTACTGTCACCAGACTGATTCTAGTGGTGTGAATTCCTTAATGCTTTCAGATGCGTACAGCTTTTTGTAAACTAGGTCAGAGAATCATGACTGTTGTTTTCCACTCTGCTTTAGATTCCTCGGGGCACGAGTGCCTGCCTTAATCAGTTCCTCCCTGTTCTACTACCCTTTTTATAGTCTGATGTTTCACAGGGCATACTCCGGTTTCTACCTATGGAGAGTCATAAACTCAGTTTTCTGGGTCAGGGTGATACGCTTTAATGGGTTTTGTTATAAGAACAAATGGAGTTAAAATGCAAAGCCATCTAAAGTGTGTAATGAGAGCGTCTTCCTTTCATATTCCAAATGAATTTAGCCAACTGTGAAGAAACCACATGCTAGGATATGAAATTCCAGAGGTCTTTGAGATGAGGCTTCACAGGGACATTAGCAAATGTTAGCATATGCAGTTTCCAATTTTCCACATGTTCTGGATAAATGAGTTAGTTTTGCACACTAATTTCATCTAATGTTCAATCCGATTAGGGAACCAGCAGGCCATTGAGGACTGCCACAAAATCAAATTATTGGTTAATACGGTGATTGCATATTTGAAAAATGTGAATTATAAAATGTAGCAGACGATATCTGTTTGTTAAACTAGTTGTGAAACTAATTTATTCTCTGTTGCCCTGAGGATAGTTGCAAACTCACTCTTGTTGATGTTAGTTATTCGTCTTGTGAAACAGGGGCCTGTATCTTATTTCCTAAGATGCTGTAATGGGTTAGTTCCCAGAAGAGCAGCCATTTTGACAGGGGAACATTGGTCAGGTCCAATGGCACACTGGCAGTGTCTATATCCAAGGACTAAGTGGACATGGATGGATGACATTGTCACTTCCCATACCAGCACCACTGGCCCGGGGGGAGGAGGAACTGTCATTAGAAGCAATGACGTTGGCTGCCTATTCTTTGTGAACCCTGAATACAGAGGTTACCAGATACACCAGGTTAAATCTATGTAGATGGGCTCAATGACAGCCCTACCAGAGCTGCCCATCTGCTCCTGAATGCAAGAAACCAGCAGTAGCAGGTTGCCAATGGCTTAAAAAGTGAAATATAGCCTGAGGCCCAAGCACAAGATGGAGAGGTACTCTCTCTGCCAAGCTGACGGCAAGGAAGGCTTGCGGTGGGCAAGTCAGTTTAAATACTCCCTTCGCCACTGATTGCCGTGACGGTCAAATTGCTGGCCCAGTTCTCCAATTCTCCAGTAGGCCTATGCAATGTCCCACCTCTAGTCCGAAAGTGGATGTGATTCCACCCCCTCTGGCACCCAGTGGGAGCCCAAGGAGAAAAGTAGCTTTTCTCCCAGGCATGTGACTCCAACTCAATATGCACAAATAGTGGAATCTTTCGCAGTGAACTTGTTCCCACATCCACTTTTATTCATCCTGATTGTGTCATCTGAAAAGGTTTGGATGTTAGGCTGGAGTCCTTGCTCCTAATGTGAGAAGGAAAGGCTTGTCATTTTCAATATTTTCTTTGCCGAAGACAGAAAAGATATGTTATTACAGTGGCATTGCTAGGGGGTGCAGGGATGCAGCCTGCACTGGGTGAAGTGTATTGGGGGATGATGCGCACTGGGGGAGTGATACCACTATTGACCAAAATGGCTAAAATTGCAGTTTGTAGGAATAATACCATCATGCTATATACCATTCAATGTGTAATTTACAGAAGAGTGCAATGGAAAAAACCAGAGTGAAATATCTCAATTCTGCCAAAAATTATGGCCAAAAAACCAGAAAACAAAAATGTGACTGTCTTATGTAACAAAAAAGTACATTTCCTTAATTCAAAACGGATCAATGAGACTAATTGTTCGAAGAGCCAATGAGATGTTATTATGACGCTGCATGGAACCAATAAGGTGTCAGTAAGGAGATACCCTAGAGACTGTGACCCCACTAGTGACCAAAATCGCAAAAATTGTGGTTTGTAGGAAGAATATGATCATGTTATATACCATTTGATGCATAATGTACAGCAGAATGTAATGGAACAAACCGCTTTGAAATACCTCTATTCTATCAAAAGGTATGGACAAAATACCAGTGGGGGCAGGGCGATGGTACATCACCATGCTCACTACTCAGGTTGTTGCCCCGCCCACTGCGTAAGAGGAGGTCCATCATGGGGGCGACACGCTGGCGTTCTCCACACCAGGTGACACAAACCCTCGTGACCTCACTGATTTGTTATAAGACCAAACAGCAAGCTACTAACTGTTTTTCCTTATTTGTTAATTGAATTGATTAGTTGTTGCCCAGTGGGAATGGACAATCGAGCCCAGCCTTCTGCATATTTATTCAGCTTCAGCACCAAAAAGACAAATATTTCTCTACTTTTTCCTTAAACAAAAGCAAAACCCAACAAACTCAACAGGAGAATTGTACCTATTAGACTGGAGCAGAAAATCCATGAAAGGTGAAGCTGAGCAGAAATAACTACAAAACACAGCTGGTCCTTACATTTGAGAAAAGCTCTTTCAGTCACATTTGGAGCTGTTCATTATGCTTGCGATGTCAGGTAAATTCTTTTGTATGCTCAGCTCTGGAAGTTAATGTGAATAAATGACTAGATCAGGCATGCGCTACAGCTGCTTGCAGCTGCTTACCACTCTGGTGGTCCCCACTGAACAAACATGAGTTAACTGTAAAAAGTTGCTCATTGAAGATAATGCTGGCAGGCCACTCCATGATGATTTGTTCTCAAACTGAACTAATGTACTACAACAGGGGTGTCCAAAGTTTTTGGCAGGAGGGCCACATCGTCTCTCTGACACTGTGTCGGGGGGCCGGGCAAAAAAAGGAATTAATTTACATTTAAAATTTGAATAAATTTACATAAATGAATATATTAAAGATGAACTTATATGAATGAATGAAGGTCTTGCAATAGCTCAAGGCCTATAACTGGCCTTGCACAAAGCAAGGCTGGCCTTTCCTTTGCTGCCACTGCTGCCTCACAGACATGAAACAGCAAGCAGTGGAGGGAGCCCTCATCCCACAGCTAATGTGAGAGGTCAAACAGTCACCCTCATGCTGAGAGCAGTTGCGTCAGGACAATGTGGGCTCCAACAAATCTCCAGAGGGCCAGAGGCTCACTGGAGACTGGAAACTCCCTGAGGGCCACATTGAGAGGCCTCAAGGGCCGCAAGTGGCCCCAGGGCCGGGGTTTGGGCACCCCTGTACTACAAGATAGAACACTGGGGAAGAACAGCTACTCACTGATGCTCTCTAGCCACTGTATTTTATGAAAATAATGAGCAAGTACATGGCCATAATTCTATCAAGCTATGTGCACATGTGATGGAGAGCTGTGTACCTGATGGAAGGGAGATCTTTGAAATTTCTGCTGCTTTCAAATATGCAGCTAAACAGCCAAACCCCTTTCAGCACCAAAGGAAATTTAATGTAATTTAAACATGATGATCCATGCAGATGGCACACCTGTAAATATTTCAAGTGGCTGTTATCTTGGTTAAAAGATGCTTGCTTCACCCAGTAAGCCATGGATCTTCAGTACTAGCATACTAGCCACATGCAGTCCAGGAAGACACAGATGCGAATCCTGCACACAAATTACCCAATAAGTGTCTCTTAAACAATGCAGCAACCATGTGACACAGCTGTGTCACATTCAAACCAAGCCCCAGCTTTGTAGGACTGCTGTCCTAGAGTAACCCCTGGTATAGGCTGGAGTCATTTAGAGGTTCCCACAAACCATGTTTTAATGGGTGAATACATTCAAGGATGAGTGCAGTATAATCTCAACTTATGGTTTGCAACACAGTTAAAATGGTAAAGATGGTTATGATAGAATCTATATGTTTCAAGTTAATAACTCTTTCTTTCTGGAAGATAACTCAAATCATAACTAGAGTGAATGAAGAAAACAAATAATGAAAACTCTTAAGATCATTCCAGGCCAGGGAATAGTTTCCTTAGAAATTGTTGCACAATTATCTTGCAGTTGTCCAGCAGGTTATAAATAAGTCCCTTCAGGGACATACTCGTACTAAGATGCTGGCTTTTCTATTGCTCTTGTCCTCATTATAAACTATCCTGCCTTCAAATAATAAATTTGCAGGCTTATAAATAATGAGCTGCTATCTAGGCTGGCTCTGAATTGCTCTGGAGAGGATCCTGCTGGCTCAGCCCTTCTGACTCTCTCAAATTTTCAACCAGTGTGCTGGGGCATATTGGTGTACCACAAATGGTCCATAGGAGTTTGGGAGATGGTCCTTCATTAGTAGGGCCTTTGGGGGATGTTAGTCTCCATCAGCAGTGTGTCTTGTCAATTGTCAATGGATGGTGTACCTTGACAATTTTAGTGTCTTGTGTGCCAGAGCCATGCCTCCTGTAATGGTGACCCTCCAGCATCCCCATGTGAGATAACAACCTGTTCATATTTTCAGTGCCAGAACTAGGTTTCTTGAAGCAAAGCTTTGCATTGGGCCCCCATGGCAACCTCCCCCTCTCCACCTGTACCTCATGCATGTTGGGGGTTATCAGTGCCACTAATATTAAGGGTTCAGAGGTTGACCCAGCCAGAGAGACTTTCTGATGGCCATAGATCTGATTGGCTGATCTGACCAATCCATGATGTCAGCCCTGAATATTTTTATCATGTGACGTTGTTTCACCTGAACAATGTCCAACCTCTTTCTAGTCTAGACTGTAAAAAGACCAGGTTTTATTTTGCCCAGTTTGATTTCATACTTTTCCTTTTATGGAATGCTCAAATTTTACCTATCTATATTCACTGTTAGTAGAGCAAGAAGCAAATCCAATGGATTATCCCCAACCCTGGGGGCTGGGGATAAGAATAGGCCATCCCTTGGGGGCTGGGGATAAGAATAGGCCCTCAGTTTGGCTGTACTTGTCGTAAGAGGCGACTAAACAGCCACCGGGTAGATGGGACTCCTCAGCCTGGGAAGGCAGCTCATCTGAGAGAAGGAAAACTCTGATCCCAAACCTCCACTGCCTTGTGGCTACATCCAGTTATGGAAAAGGCTTCAGGAGTCAACCTCGAGGCAAAATCTGGAGCCGGAGTCCCTGAGGCAGTTCATGGCTGAACATAGTCACGTTCTGGCAACTCCTGCGACGCCGCTGGAACCAACCGTATTGGCCTCCGCCTTTCCATTGGACCATTTCAGCGACGTGGAGAGGAGGGATTTGCTGCATGGGTAACAGCCTATCCTCCATACCTACTTTACCCAGGCTTTGTGCACTGGAAAGGACACTCTGTTCCAGAACCACCATTCAGAGCGTGACACCATAGTCTTCCGAGACTGAAGGATGCCAACAACAAGTAGAGCAAGAAGGTCATAAACATGTGGTGATTGTAATCTGTGATCAATTTTAGATCTCTGTGTGCTTCTGGACCACTAAATTATGCCCCAGATGTAATTGTGGTTCAGGGAAACCACAGCCAATATTCTGAAAAGGGTTTACTTCCTTGCCGGCTGGGCTGGGCTGGGCCACCCATAAAGTCTGCAGAAGTGGCTGCAAGTGATGGACTAGAGAAGGCAATGAACTGACCAGGGTGCCCTGTGCCTGACCACCACCTCCTCCAGCCCACTATTCATTTAACCACTTCACCCTGCTCTCCAGTCCTCTTCTCACTTGCAGAGATCAAGCAAGAAGAAGATCAAGCAAGAAGAAGAAGAGAAGGGATGCAATCAAGCAGCAGGACAAGAGAAGAAAACAGGGGCTTGCTACAGTCCTGTTTCTGGGAGGGAAGTGATCAAAATCCCATCACTCCATCCTCTCTACTGCCTTCTTCCCTGTTCAGCTGCTTAAAACAGGCTAGGTGGGCCCTGCAGGGAGCAGAAGGAAGCCCTCTTCTGCTTCCAGTATGCTCCATTTGACCTTTTTTGAAGAAGCAACTGGGTAGGGAAGGAGGAAGCAGCACACTGGAGGAGGCAAGAAGAATGGGATGGTCTGAGATTGCTCTGCCACCACCACCCTCTTACCCTGTTGGCCTCTTCCTCAAAGCAGGAGAAGATGGCAGTAGTTTGGGGCTTCCGCAGGCTGATGTGTGCATTTGCAAAAAAAAGGGGGTTGACAGAAATGTGGGGTGCTGCTTTGGTTGTACTTCTTGAACTGGGCTTCTTTGCCAGGAAGATCTGACCAGCAAAGAGAATTCTTGTTCTGTGCACATTGCTTAGATAGATAGATAGATAGATAGATAGATAGATAGATAGATAGATAGATAGATAGATAGATAGATAGATAGATAGATTTTATATTGTTGTAAACAAGCATCTTGTTATAATCCTGCTCTTAATTTCTTCCTTACGTATCTAACTTCTCAGGTGTATTTGTCTTCTAGATCATGTTTTCATAGTTTTTTTCTTCCACTTCTTGCTCCTTTATCACTTTGTCTGATAGCATCAGCTGTTTGAAAGTTGATCCCATCCATTCTTGGTTTCTTTTTTTGTTCACACTTCTATGGAGAATATATTTACCCTTTAGCATCACAGAAAATATTGCAGGAACTTTACAAGCCGATATTTGTAGTTCATCCTTTCAAACACCAGTTAGAGACGATAACAAGTGACTTTATCTTGATTTGAACTTTTCTTTTTTTCATTTTTTGTTCTAAAGCAGCACACTGAGCATTTCATACTCTGTTTGAATTCCCATTTGTTTAGACTCTATTGGTGGTGAACAGTTAATTTTGGTTTAACTTCTCTCCTCTCCAAATGACAGTAATGTGTTGAAAGCCAGCAGCTATTTGACTGAGAAATGTAGGATTTTTGGCAAAGTCAAACGTGTGATGTCAAGTAAACCTTCCATTATGACCTGTCATGGCACACTGTGCTGCTGGTTTCAAATTTGCTTTTATTTTGCTTCTGATTATTAATGTAGATTGAAGTTAGAGAAAGCACTGCCTGGGTCAAGGTGTCTTTCAAAAAAGCTGTGAGGAAATTCTCCACGGCAGTTTACCACAAAGGAAACTTTTTCACTAAAAGAAAATGGTAAGATAGCATGGAAGAAGCTGCCCTGGGGAAAGAAATTATCTTCTAACGTTGTCAGCTCAAGAGGAGCAAAGATAGTCACATCAGTGGCATAAGATATGGTCCATTAGGGACAACCAACTGGAGCGAATCTTCTTATAAAGGGCAGCACAATCTTAATGGGCTGCCCTGCTGGCAAAACTAGTGTTGGCTGCTATAAAGCAGGCGTTAAGCACGTTCCGGTGGCATGTGTTGCTACAGCACTAGCAGGAATGCCGGAGCCTTCCCACATGCTTCATTGGAGTGCTGGCTGCTTGTGGAAGCAGGTAAGCCAGCACGAGAGGTGGGAAAAGTTGGGGGAGGAGGTTGGAACGGGGATAAGGAAGGGGCAAAACCAGGTGGGGAGAGGGGAGGAACAGGGGATGGGTGGCTGTAGGAGGGGGTGGTTCCAACAGTGATGGCACACACTGGATCCTATCTATTAGGAGCCTCCCCGCTCCCTTTCTGTCCTTGGACATGTGCCAGCCAAATTGCTGGTGCAGGTCCAAGGAGACCCAATGCAGGCTGGGAGGCTTACAGAGGGGAAAGCCTGGTATCTTGTACAGGTGACTTCAGTCCAGTCCGAAGCGCCCTCATTAGCTGTAAGGCAAGCGACAAGCTTTAGATCAGGGGTTTCAAACCCGTTTCATACTTAGAGCCAAATAGTATTCATGATGCCGGCTGAGGACCAGAAGTGATGTCATTAGGCAGGAACTGATGTCATTAAATAGGTCATAACCAAAAATAAGCACTTTTTATCACTTAGGAACTCATTAGCTGCAAATGACAGAAGAGAAAATACACATATATTTGAAGATATGGGAAAATACACAAATCTTCATATATTTCAAGATACGGAAGAGCCAATTTTCATGTGGGCTGCCCTTACAGCAGTAACACCTCAACACTACTCAGCAGCTGAGAGCCTGAGGGCTGAATGAAAAGCTTCCACAGGCTGCATCCGGCCCCCCGGCCTTCTGTTTGACACCCCTGCTTTAGATGTTGCTCCAGCAGTTTATAGAATATATTCACCAGCACCATCAGCAAAGTGATCTTTAGTTTCAGAGAAAGAAAAGTCAGATTTCAAAACGTTTGATTTGAATACTGTAATTTTTTTCCCCTAAAGCAGACAACAAACTGAAAGACAGTTTCTTTCACCATGCACTGTAGCATAAGGCTATTTTTATTAGGAGCAGGAGGTCTGGTCTAGAGGGCAGAGCCTCCGTTAGCCGGAAGGTAACATCAGAAGGTCGCCAGTTTGAGAACACCGGCAGCTTCAACGGCGAGACCTTGAAGCAGCTGACAAGCCGAGCCGAGTTATTCCATCTGCTCTTCGATGTGTGAGCAAAGAAGCGTCTTGGCTGCCCTCCATGTGAGAGATGAAGGAGCTGCTTGTCAACCTGTGGGGGAGGCCCTGGAGGCCAGAAGTGAAATCAGACCCAGAAGATCCATCTGAAATGTTGTCAAAAATGTTGTGTGGCGCTTGAAAGAGAGAACCTTCTGTGATTGTAAAAATCCCCTTGAGGGATTTAGAAATGCCTGCCTATGCAAACCGCCTTGAATAAAGTCAGAGGAGTAATCCGATGACCAGAAAGGCGGTATATAAATACCGAGTTGTTGTTGTTGTTGTTGTTGTTGTTGTTGTTAAAGTTAATCAGCTGTAGAGAGGCTTCCACTAACTTGCAGGTTTGGGGCTTCAAGTATGCAGAAGGTACTTGCTTTGGTATTTGTTTTCAATTGACAAGGACTGACAAGATCAGCCAACTGAACTAGCTCATCTGGTTTTTCTCTCTGAGCTATTTTCTCAACCTATTTTCTGTTCCTTCCTGTTCCTAATGATCTGTAAACAAAAAAGCGCTCAGCTGCCAATAGCCTGCCTTCTCTCATTTGTGACTGCAGAAGTGCTCTCTGACTAGCTCTAACTTTGTCCTTTGAAATGAAATGGAATCCTTGATGATTTCCCATCTGCTGAAGTGTGATGTTCTCCCCCCACTCCATTTTTTTGCCTGTTTTTCTGCATTTTTGAACACTTAACTTCTCAGGAGCCCCTGTGTAGGTTCATCCAGCAGCCTAAAAAGCGGCTGGGCCACACTTCTCAAGCAGCCTATGTCCTTAGTTTGAAGCTTCATTATCTAGCTCTAAGAGCATTTGTAGATTGGGGAAATTCCTCCATCTCTGTTGTACTGAGTTTGGCATGCTTTAGATGATTGGGCAGCCAAACCTGTTCATTTTGGTCAAGGGGGTTGGGTGGAATGACCACCAGGTGGGTTTCACTCCTCCAATTGGGCAACCTGATCACATCCTCATCGTTACAGTCAGTTCCTGCTATTTGCAGATTTGCTATCCATGGATTTGCTTATCCGCGGGCAGCTAGACTGACACTTACCTTGCGCCATTCGCGGGGTGCTCTTGGCTACCCATGGTCTCTACAGCCTTCTGAAGGTCTCTGTTGACCTTCTGCAAAGACATTCAGAATGGTTGCAGAGACCTTCAAACTGCTGTGGGTGCTGGTCTCCACTGGATTCTGTCTCCACTGCTGGCAGGTAAGCTATCCCTCCTCCTAATCTCATTGATTTCATTGGATAAATGGTTCACTACCTGTGGATTCGCTATCTGCTAGGGTTTTAAGGAACTTAACTCCTGCAGATAACAAAAACTGACTGTATATATTTCCCAGCCCTAAGGAACTGGGGGTTGTTCTCTGCCAGTCACCTGAGTGACCCATTTGTTAGGAGCTCAGAGAAAAGGACCTACTTACTCACCCATAAGTACAAAGACTGGGGATTCTTTGAGCAAGCCAGGATCATCTAGTTACATAGTTGCTCAGCAGATTTAACACAACAATGTGTTGGGGGAGGGGGGATGTAGGCTGAGTGTTGGAGTAGCATTCCAGCTCCATCTGCTGGTTGTTAATGGTTACTGCATCTATATGGTGAAAAACTTTCTTCATGCTGTATGCTGAACAAAGTTCAGGCATTTTCCAACAGCCTGGCTGTACTAGTACTACCCACCTTTCCTCATAGTTTTAATTTCTTTTCTGTTAGACTTTTAATAAACTAGTTACATTGTGACCTTTGGTCTGCCTGGATAATATTCATATGAATTGTCATGTCTCTTCACCCAGTAGATGCTACTGTGGGTTTGATTTTTAATAAGAATTCCTGGGATTCAGTTCAATTCTCCTGAGAGGGGTGGTTCCCCCCCCCCCAAGATGGCCTTCCTCTGCCTAGTTCCTGTATTGTGGGATGGTAGCAGCAGATATAAACTACCAAGGTTCACCCCCACTTCAGCTGCTTGTCTAATAAAAGGAAAGCAGGAAGCTTTCTGACTGAGTAACGTGGTCCAAATCTTCACCATATTCTGATTGGTCATATCCTGCCTTTTTTGTTAATACATTTTGCATATCAGCATAATTATGAAAAGCACATCTGTTTGCAAAAAGTGTATCTTGAGTGCAGTAGCATACCAAAGGTGGGGCAGGGGGGTGGTCTGCCCTGGATGTCAAGTACACCCAAAGTGTCAAATGCCCCACTGAGTAGCCAGTAGACCTGACCTCCCCCAGGGATCTTGAGGCAGATGCCAAGTCACTTTGAGTGGCCACTCAAAGGTACGGGTAGACCTGGCCTCTAGATATCCCGGTCTACTGGTTGCTTGAACCAAAGGGTAGACCTGACTTCCACCAAGAAATCTCAAGGCAGAGGCCAGGTCTACCTATGGCTTCAAACAGCCTGCCCCAGGTGTCCAATGTCCTAGGTACCTTCTGCTTGAGTGTCCCCTCTCAGTGTCTCCTCTGTCCATGAAATGTGTGTTTCTTCAAAGTGGAATTTTTGGTCACATTAACTTGGGTTATTCTGTGGTCTTGGCTCCCCTGGAATTGATTCATGACCTTTATTTACAGGATTTCTTCTGAGGTCTAAATATGGTTCTGCCCATCTTTTGCTTTGTGTCTCCTTGCTATCTTTGAAGCACTCATTTTGAATTTGTACCATCTCAACCATTTATATATTTGATGTGTCTCCTCTTTCCTTAGGGAAATCCTTGATTGATTGGTACATGTTTATAGCATCTTAAAATACTGCCATGATGTGTTGTTGATAAAACACTTTAGAGTTTCCTTTTAGAACACACACGCTGTTCTCAGAAAATAGGGTTAAGGTGAATTCAAGGTATGATGAGTTTCTTTAAGGAAAATTTAACTTTGAAGAAATACAAGGAAGAGTCTCAAAGATGCTCTTGTTCTAGAGCAGGGGTCTCCAAAAATTTTGGCCAGAGGGCCACAGGAAATACCTGGTGCAGTGCTGAGGGCCGGAAAAAAATTTAAATATAAAATTTAAATAAATAAACTAGAGATAGAACTTAGATGAATGAATGAATGAATGAATGAGTGGACTCATTCACTCAGCCTCTCTGACCCTCAGAACACCCTCCAGATGCAATCAGAGCACAGCTCTGGTCATGTTCAGTCGAGTGTTCAGTCCTCTTTCAGGGGACAAGACGCTGGCTGCGGGCCGGGTAGAGGCTCGCTGCAGGCTGCATCTGGCCCCCGGGCCGGGGTTTGGAGACCTCTGTTCTAGAGCAGTGGTTCCCAAACTGGTGGGTCATGATCCACTGGCCAGGAAAACAGTTAGGTCTGGCCCCTTAAGGGGCACGGGTAGGGGGACTGCAGCAACGCAATCCTGAGGATCATGCTGGTGCTGGGGAAAGAGGGAGGGGAGGGTTCCTGGCTTACCTGAAGCTAGCAACGGGGTCTGGGAGGGTGTAAGGAGCCCCGTGGACACCTCTGCAGGGCTCTCCAAGCCTGGAAAATTTGAAAAACACGGTTGGATGCCGCTTCCAGTTTCCAATAACAGAACTGGATGTGGCCTCCGATCACGGCTTTTTTTTATTTTAAACAATTTGGGAAACACTGGGTTAGGATATTTCCGCACGCAAGTACTTGTGATTCCTCACCCGATCCACCTCCCTCCCTGCTCCTGTTTCAACCCAACCTCACCTTGTTTTGCATCCACCACTGTTGCACCTACCTTTGTCGTAAAGCCCTCCACTTGCCAGCCCAATCCATAATAGGACTGGGCAGTAAGACAGGATTTGCAGAAAGGATTTTATCTAAGAAAGTCCTTCCCTCCCTGATGAGTAAATCTTGCAAAATTGTTATAATCAGGCCCAATAATTCTGTCAGTAACCTTTCCAGGCTGTAGTGAGCTGTTCAGAAGTTAGTGAGATAATGATTACATCCTGAACTGCACAGGTTAATTTTCTGAGCTCAGGGGGAAAATATAACAGGAATCCTTAAGCAATCATGAGAAATCTTACAAATAAAATTAACAATTTATAAAGCAAACCCATTGAAGACAATGGAAGGATGATGAAATAGATTAAACAGTCATTTGAATGTCTTTTAACCGAACACACCTCCTGCGACCTAGCTGTGGGTATTCAATCTTGGAGCAATAACCTGTCAGTATAATTACAATGCACTCGTTTTGAAAATTTCCACTTTTCCAAAGCAGCTTGACAGGCAACAATGGTGGGGGGAGCTGAATTCTGGAGCCAGACTGCCAAAAAAGAAAGAAGCTTTGCTGCATGCAAACACCAAGCATATAGGTATTTGCTTCTCTGGATCACAGTTAAAGGGTACACAGCATAAGGTACGAGAAAAGAAAAAATACGTAGTATATTTACTATGATATACCTGATTTTGACCCAGCATTTTTTTTTTAATTTTAGCTTGTGAAGAAGAGTTATACTTCCTGTTTCTTACAAATGATTACAGAAAGAGCAGGGCAACCTTCACCAGACTTTAGTGCTGGAATTATCTTGCAGGTGATGTATATCAGTGATGCTTCTTTCTTGATAGCTTCTTGGAGAGTCAGCAGAATTATAGCTCAGATTCCAGTAAGTAGAACGTTCCCTGGTCTGCACTCAGTGTCCGTAAGTCAGTATGTTCCCTGTTCATCTTTTGAGGCATCCTATGTCTGGATGCACATCTTCTGAATTTGCCTGAAGCAAACACCAAATGTAATCTTTTCGCTAGAGCTAGTTGGTGCAGAAAGAAGATGCTTGCTACGGAATGAAGCATGAAACCGATTTCCTCGGCTCCCAACAGCCCTTGCTTTCACCTGGGAACTGAACCTTCAAGAGGACTTTGAGAGGGTCACAGCACCCAGCAATATACCTGCAGGTCAAGCAGTACCTCTCCTCTGTCTGCCAGTGCCTATTCAAAATAGAGGATGCTGCTTGCATTGTGCTGCAGCCCCAATGGGTCTTCTTGGAGCTGCACTGGCTATTTTGCTGGTGCAGAACTGACGCAGCCCATGTCGGGCTTCCTGGACAGGAAGAGGGCATAGGATTCAGTGGCAGAGTCTGCTGGCATCTCTGCCCCCTCCAGGGCCTGATCATCCTTCTGGCCTGCCCACCCCTGCCCAGTTCCACCCTCCACTTGCCTTCCTCCCATCCTCCCCCTGCCCTCAAAAGCCACCTGCCCCCAAAACCGCTGGTTGCTCCTGCAGCGGTTCCTCCCAGTGCTGAGGTCCAGAGCCAACTAATGCTGGCCTCTGTGCTGTCACTGCATGCTGAGCACTGGTGATAAAGAGCCTTATAGCGTTTCACGACACCTGGTGCTGCCAGTGCAAGCATAGGATTAGGCCCTTAGTTCTGGATGCACATGCTTAGGACTCTGCTGTGAGAAACAAGCATGCCACTAATACATTATACCAAAACCTTATGCTTTTAATTGATTATGTGTTCTTATAGCCATAGGTACCTTTTCAGTGGGTACCTGATAGTTTTATAGACAGGGACAATGAGAGTAGGATGAGACTGGACTATGATAAAATATTATTTTTTAAAAGTGCAAGGCCTAACTTCAGGGAAGTTTCCAAAATACAGGGACAGCGCATTGTCTGGAAAAGTTCAAAAAAACCCACTGTCAAAAAAACCATGCAAATCCTTGTGTATGTTTAAAGTAATGCATGTGGAAAGTGTATTTTCTACAAGGTTTCTCAGGCTGCAATCCTATTCATATCTGAGATGAAGTAGAGGACTTAGGGCCTGATCATGAACTCTCACTGCTGGCCCTCTGCTGGTGCTGAGTGTTGCAAACATACCATAAGGCATGCGGGCGACACTCAGTGCTGGGTCAACACTGGTGCCAGCTCAGCACCAGTTTGTGCTGAGCCAGTGTCAGCCACAGGTCTGCCACACACTGCCCGGAACAACGAGTGAGCTCCAGGTGGCAGAGAGGTTAGTCGGGGGGGGGGGAAGGCAGGACGGTGGGGAGGGAATGGGGCGGGACCAGCAGAGTTCTGCTCCGCCAGATTCAGAACCCTGCGTTGGGTCTCCTGGTCTGACAAAGGGCCTCTCAACTTTGCACCGGCAAAATAGCTGGCACAGACTTGAGCAGCCCCATTGCGGGGCTTGGGCCTTTCCCTGGGGGAAGATGATTCATGTCCCGTTTCTCTGAAGAGATGCTGGCAAAGTCCATAGGATGCAGTGGTATCCATTTTGCTCCTCTGGGCACTGGTAGCCATTCAGCTGTAGCCATTTTGCTCCTCTGGGCACTGGACAGCTCAGGGCTGGGCTGTTACTCAGTGGACTTATTTCTGAGTAGGCATGCATAGGATTCTGCTGCAAACCACCGACATGCTTATTTCCCACGCTCATTCTTTTTTTTCCTCATCCGTTGGATGCACTTGAAAATGTTACCTGACCCAAATAATTCATCAAGACACTTAAGCCAGTCTCATCCACTGTATACTTTATCCTCTGCATGAAGTGAAAAACCCTAGCTAACGAGACTGTTTTCATAAAGAGCAGGAATTTTGACCAGCAATAATTTCTTGTTAAGGGCAAAAATATACAATATCATTTTATTACAGTTTCAGTAACTCCCAGGACATACATTATAGCATTATAGTAACACACGGAGAAAAAGATCACAGGAAATACAGACATTCTCAATTTGAAAAATCATGGATACTAGGTTAGATGCGTATTCAGAAATACATTTCTGACATTGAATAAATCTACTTATAAAAATGTTCATTCACATGAACATAGGAACAAAAGGAAAACTGCATGGTTTCTTTTAGACCATAAAGTTCAAGGCCTTTTAAAAACAGAACCAGAATCACTGAAAGGCTTTATCAGTAGACACGACATGAGATTCCATATGGGATTGTTGAGTGATTCTTGCTGAATTCATATTCTACTTGTATTATCTTTCTTTTCCAACCTGTCATTCAGCTTCCTCAATGAGAAGGAATTGATCATACCTACTTGATCCTAGATTCATTCTGTGTAACCAAATAATCTACCTCAGAGTTCCAATAATACGTTGGCAGATCTTGACTCCACATTTTGGGATTTCTCTGAAGCTTAGACTGTCAGCACACCTTTAATTAACACTGTTAAACACTCTGAATTGTCCCTACACCAGTAAATTACAGGAAGCATTTACATGAAGGAGCAAAACCAAGGAGATATTTGACGTCAGGAACAATAAAGCTAAATACACAAAAACTACACCAAAACCTTAGTTTACAATTGTCTACTGTTGAAATTAAGGAGTGTGGATTTTATTCAGAGTAATTTTTCTGTGTAGAAGAAACAAGGCAATTCACAAGAACTGCAAAGAAGCATGGAACTGTATTGAGTTCAGGATAAATACAGCCCATAAAAAGTCATTTGTTGCTTTCAAATATTTTCACAATTGCCCTGACTTCCCCACTTCATGTTTTGCCACTTATATATCATAACTGAATGCCTAGGACAGTTTGAGCACACTTATATTACATATTTATGTAGCTGCTTGGGGTGCAAGTGTAGAGGCTGGAAAAGCAAATAATCCAACCTAAAGCTCCTGTCATACAAATGGGTCATTCACATGATATCTTCCTTTCCAAAGGCTGTTGGTAGGCTAGAGTGGAACAAGGCTTCAAGTGAGCTTTGTTTACAGCCTGCAGGAGAGGGATCAGGAGTGAGTTTTGGAAGATAGGGGGTGACTGGTCTCAGAGGGCAAGAGAGATTCAATATAGCCTTTTCTGCAATACAATTAATCCGGGATATTAGGATTTAAGCTGAGGCAGAGCCTGATTTTATAGCATTGCAAGAACTTTGGGACCTTAAAGACTAACATATTGTAACATAAGCTTTAATCCTCCTTGTCAGATGTATGGAGTGTTATCCTAAGATGACACATATAGGGCAATTTCATGTGATATTTTAACCTTAAAGTGATACAATATGGTGCACACACATGTCCTGACCCCACCCCTAGGCACCTGGTTGGTTATTTTAAGCATTTGTGTGGGGGGTGGCGGAGAGGATTCATCCAAACAGCTCTTCTAGATGCATCTAAACCAACTTTAACAGCCCAATCCTGACCAACTTTCTAGTGCTAATGCAGCTGCAATGCAACAAATATTCCCTTACCTTGAGGGGGCCTCTGTGAGTGCCCCTTCAATGCAGGACACACAGCTGCTTCAGCATTGGAAAGTTAGTTGAGCAAACACATCCTTTACTGTGTGGGACCACTGGGGGTTAAAATTTGGTTTCTGAACTGGTGTTCTCTCTCTCTCTCTCTCTCTCTCTCACACACACACACACACACACACACACACACAGAGAGAGAGAGAGAGAGAGAGAGAGAGAGAGAGAGAGAGAGAGAATATTGAAGGAAAAAAGTTAGAGTGCCAGATTTTTCCATTAACTATTCCCTGGGCTGAAATAATATGCATTATGTATTTGTCTTCTTGGATTGCAAACTGTATCTAATCTGGATTGATTTTAATATTCTCTGTTGGGACTCCATCGTATTCTTCAAGACCTGATGATGCCTCTCCATTATAAAATCATGTCAGCTGTGGATGTACATGACATATCTAATAGGCCAATCCTATCCCCCACCATCTTCCACCATGGAGCAGATGGGGCATGTGCTGCATTCAGTGGTGGAGCGGTGATCAGACAGTGAGAGGTAAAATAAAATATCTTTTACTTACCTGCTGGTAGGGCCTGTGGTTGCCAGTGGACGCTTGTGGGCTATTTTGCTGACATAAATCTGCAGAGAGGAAGTGGGTAGGTTGGGCTGGAAAAATGGGGATGGGTTTCTGGTGCACACTATTGCCTCCGAGATCAACTCCCTCCAGCCCCAAACATCCCCCTGCTCTCCTCCCTCCCCTCCTCAAAGCTCCACTGAACTGCCCACAACCTGCCCATGGTGTCTCCTGCCAGCACCTTAACCTCTCTAGCATGAGCGAGATCCATTGGTGACAGATACACAGATCTGTTGGTCATTTGTTCCAGTGGCTCCAACTTACTCAGCAGTGGTGTGTGCCATTTATGGTGTCACTGCGACTTTTACAACAGCAAAATCCTCTATCATAAAAGCCCCATAGGACTGGGCTGTAAATGTCCTGCTATTGACTTCACTAAAGATGATTAGATTTCCTGTGATGCAATACTGAAAGTACATAAATTGGCAGGCTGGCCATCTAGTCTGACTTTTGCGCAGTCAAAACAAGAAACGCGTTTGACCATCTAATTGATACTGAATGTCTGGTGGCATTGCCGTGGCATGGTGCTGTTGAAGGATGACTTTGTGAAGTGTTCTGGGATCCAAAGGAATTCCAGGTTTGCCTTTGTTTCTTCTCACTTGTGACCAAAATGAAGTAGAGAGCCAGGCCTGCCTAGCATGATACCTACTGGTGCCTTCAAGTGGCATTCTGTAAACCGCTATTTTTAAACTAGCATTAAGAAGGCATTAGTTGTGGGGCAAACCATCTTTCCTCCCCATGTGTGGAATGATCCCTGCAGATACAAACAAGGTAGACTTCTGAAGGAGGCCACCCATTGAACACTGAACCACCAGACCTCTAGAGAGCTCATAAGCAATATGAGATAGTGAAAGCCACCCCTTGTTGTCTTCCCGCTGCACCAGTAATCGGGATTCATGTTTCTTATTCCGAACAGGAAAGTGCCATCATTAATTAGTCACCAAAACACTATCACAGAATCCTGTGGCAATGAGTTCCACATGTCAATAAATGCTCTTTCGCTCTCCCCAGAGGTTGGACGTTTTTGTAAGTGGCAGTCTCCAATGCTTACTTTTCAGTTATCTTTAAACACCTCTAGATTCATGAGGCTATTATAAAATACTTGGCATGTTTTACTCTTCATTTTCTGATAGTTGCATTTTCATGACATAATCTTCCTCTTGCTGTAAAGAACCTCTTTTTCTGCTTGCCTTTCAAAATGATAGTTCTTTGTGTAATATGCCTTTCTGTCATAAAAACTTGAGCAAACTGTTCCCTTACATCTTGTCTGATTGTTCTCAGTTCCATCAATGATACTTTTGTTATGTCAATAACAGCATATTCAGATTTTGAGCAGCTCAAGAGCACAGTATTAATTTCTCCTTCATGTTGAAGTGATCTGTCACAAGGTGCTGTACTTTGGAGCAGAGTGAAGTATCTCAATACATCCCTTTAACTTCTATAGAATAAATTAAACCCTAGATCTGCAGGATGTCAATGTTGACTGCAATTAAGGGCTGCACTGTGGGGGCATTAATGAGTAAAGTCTGAAACCCATATTTTCAAATCACTTTTGATGTTAAAGTATACTAGTTTGAATTCTTATCTATGTGAATCTGGTTATTCACAGGTTTTCAATATGGCCTTGTGGTCTTCATGGGCCATCTGCACACTACACCATCCCTACCAGAATGTCTCCTATTTTGGATTCAAACAGAGCTGAAGGCAGATGGGCCCAACTTTAAGCAATGAGGGCACACCCCCTCCCCATGGAGGGCCATGGAGGGGAGTGTGCTTTTGCTACCACTTGCCACCACTGTAAATCTGTGCCTGGCACCCAGGCCAGATATTCCCACTCACCACACTGGCCATATGCCACTGCACACATGATACTCAAGATACTTTAGAAACTAGAGAAAAGTTATTCAAGTATCTTAAATGCAGTATATTTTACTAGAACCAAGGAAATTTCTCTGCTAAGCCATTCTCCTTTAAACATATTTCACACCACCTTGCTGCCTCTATAATTCTCCCCATTGTAATTGTAGCTGTCCATTCTTTTCTATAGCTCTATAGCTAACTATATTTTTTTCAGAATCATGTTTTGTGTTATTTTGCAGTAGCCTACCAAGAAGGAAGCTTTAAAATTTTTTTTAATATGTTAGCTTAGATATGAATTTAGCACAAAATATTCAATGCTATTTTTAACACCCTCAAAATTCTATTGTATGTTGAAAGTTAAAATATAATTATCTGTCCATGGAAATGGAAGAATTATAGTGTATTCTGGAATGCTGCTGACAGTTCATGCTAGAAAAAGATGATTAATGCAGCAGTTGTGATAGAATAAGTAAAAAAAAGAACATTACTTATCCAATAGAAATCATCTTTAATTATTTGAAACAGAAACTTCCAATTGAATGACCAAGGATGGCAAGAGAGATTCAGGGCCCAATCCTAAACAGTGCACGCTGGCTTACTGCCAGTGCACACTGTTGTAAATGTGCCATAAAGCATGTTAGCGAGCCCCTGGCGGAGCGCTGGAGCTAGCCCATCGCCAGCCGGTGCTGGGCTAGCACCAGTGGAACACCACTGCTCTGCTGATCCTCGGTCACCTGAACCACCGGGCAGCGGAGAGGTAGGTGGGGACATGGGGGGAGGCAGAGTTTCGGTGTGGGGGAGGGCTGGGAGGGGGAGCAGGGCAGGAGGGAGACTGGACAGGTGCAGCTCCACTCCACCACAGCCAGAACCTCTGTGTCGGGCTGCAGGCCTGACAGGAAGGCTCTTGATTCTACGGCAGCCAAAGGATTGCCACAGAATCAAGTAACCCTATTGTGGGGCTACTTGTCTGACCCGGGAGAAGGGGATGAAAGTCCCCTTTTCCTGAGCAGCAGCCCTGTTGCACATAGGATGCCACGGCAGCCATTTCGGCACTGCAGCAGTCCCGATGCAACGGGCAGCTCAGGACTGGGCCGTCAATCTCTCTCACAGTGGCCATCTATTTTTAACAAAGGTGCCCCTATGTGGCTAACTCAAAATGTGAGCTAATGCCACTCAGCAGATAGATCCCCACAGGGCTTGGGTTGGTTTCCCAGTTAATCTATTGAGCTCAGAGCGTCACTGCATTGGAGAATCAGATCAAAAATAGGCCCAGCTGCATGGTATCAGGTCTCTCCTATTCCCCCTCACAAAATCCTGCCATATTTGCTACGTGCAACACTAATGTTGCAAGTTGACGACCCATGCTTTTTCCTCCTAGAATTATTAAAACCTTTTAAAAGGAGCTTGTAGAAAGAGGTTTTGATGTTATATTTGGAATGGCCCACAGCACACACAAATAATGCTTTAAAGGCTCAGAGGTTGATTATTACCTTTCTGAGTGTCACATGACTTCACATGGCATACTGTCTGCGTGCCGGACAGTTAAACCCAAACCGTATGCCCATTGACTGTAGAGTTAGGAATGCACAAAATCCAAAATTCTGATCTTCCTCAATTCTGCTACCTACTCTTCAGTCCTGAAGAACAAAAGCCCTTTACTCAAGCACTATAATGAGCTACCATCAGCACTGCCTGTTTTGCCTTTGAGCTGGTGCCTTCGGTTGGTTCTGGATTCTGTAGATTACCAGTTGCTTCCTGGTCTTCTGAGGAGGACTGTCCTGCAGAAGCAGCAGCAAGTGTGATGTTGTTGCCCTGAGTTCTTTGGACAGTGTGACACATTCGAGTAGATCTTGAGGAACCCTTGTTGCTGAAGCTGCCTGACGTCCGGTCACATTTCAGAAGAGCACAAAAACACCTGTAAAACTGACACACAAATATAGAGGTTAAATACAAATGTGTCATGTGACTAGTAGTTTATTTCCCCCTTGCTTTGAGTCATGGTCCTCTGAGATATTCAGGCAGAGTAGAATAAGGGAAGGCAGGGATGGCAATGCAGCCCCGAGGTAAGGTAACAAATGTGCCCTTACCTTGAAGAGACTGCCTCACCACTGCAGGATGCAGTGCACGCTGCATTGGCAGAGCTATGACAGTGCTGGAAAGTTGGTTAGGATTGCACCCTTAGTTTTTACACCCCTCTGGAAGCCATATAAGGAGAGGGCTGTTGTCAGATGTTTCAGTAGCTAGTTCCACGCAAGTGGTGCCACAACCAAAAAGGCCCTTCACCTTGCCACCATCCCCCTGGCTTCAGATTGCAGTGGTATCCTAAGCAGGACACTATCTGATGATCATAGGGGGAGTGCAGAATTATATGGAGGAAGGCAGCCCTTGAAGTACCCTGATCCTATGCCTTTTATGGTGCAATCCTGACTCTTACTTGGGCCGACATAAGTCCCTTGTGCCAGCCTGGGAGTGTTGCAAAAGTAGCGTCAAGCACTTTTGCGCCACTCTGAGGGGAGATAGGCTCGTGCACAGATATGCACCAGCCTCCCCGCGCAGATGCGTGTCCTGGGGAGAAGGTGAATTGCGCTGGCCAAGCTTGGTCAATGCGGGGGTCAGGAGGTATGGGGAGAGCAGGGAGGAGACAGGAGGTGATTCGGGGTAGGGGAGGGTGGGCTGCGAGCGGGACTGTGGGCAGGCGGGCAGAGAGCAGGAGGCAGAGCCAGGATCCAGCAGTTATGCCGGATCCTGACCCTGTACCTGGGTGGCCCAGGGCAGTCCCAGGCTGCTCAGATTTGCGCCACCTCATCAGGTGGTGTGACACAAGGTAAGGAGAAAGATTTCCCCTTGCCTTGGGCTGCACTGCTTTTCCCCTTGCCCGCAGGAGGGCCACATCATCTCTCTGGCACTGTGTTGGGGGCCAGGGAAAAAAAGAATTCATTTACATTTCAAATTTGAATAATTTTACATAAATGAATATATTAAGGATGGAACTTATATGAATGCATGAAGGTCTTGCAATAGCTCAAGGCCTATAAAAAGCCTTGCACAAAGCAAGGCCAGCCTTTCCTTTGCTGCTGCTGCTGCAACACAGACATGAAACAGCAAGCAGTGGAAGGAGCGGTCATCCCACAGCTCACGCGAGAGGTCAAACAGTCGCCCTCACGGTGAGAGCAGTTGTGTCAAGCCAGCATGGACTCCAGCAAATCTCTGGAGGGCCAGAGGCTCATTGGAGACTAGGGGACCCCCAGTCCAGCCCGTGTCCAGCCCAGTCCAGCCCGTGGACTGGAGACTAGGGGACTCCCAGTCCAGCCGTGTCCAGCCCAGCCCAGCCCGTGTCAAGCCAGCATGGACTCCAGCATGGACTCCAGCAAATCTCTGGAGGGCCAGAGGCTCATTGGAGACTAGGGGACCCCCAGTCCAGCCCGTGGGGAGCCCCTAGTCTCCAATGAGCCTCTGGCCCTCCAGAGATTTGCTGGAGTCCATGCTGGCTTGACGCAACTGCTCTCACTGTGAGGGTGACTGTTTGACCTCTCGTGTGAGCTGTGGGATGACAGCTCCTTCCACTGCTTGCTGTTTCATGTCTGTGTTGCAGCAGCAGCAGCGAAGGAAAGACCAGCCTTGCTTTGTGCAAGGCTTTTTATAGGCCTTGAGCTATTGCAAGACCTTCATGCATTCGTATAAGTTCCATCTTTAATATATTCATTTATGTAAAATTATTCAAATTTGAAATGTAAATGAATTCTTTTTTTCCCTGGCCCCCAACACAGTGCCAGAGAGATGATGTGGCCCTCCTGCGGGCAAGGGGAAAAGCAGTGCAGCCCAAGGCAAGGGGAAATCTTTCTCCTTACCTTGTGTCACACCACCTGACGAGGTGGCGCAAATCTGAGCAGCCTGGGACTGCCCTGGGCCACCCAGGTACAGGGTCAGGATCCGGCATAACTGCTGGATCCTGGCTCTGCCTCCTGCTCTCTGCCCGCCTGCCAAGGGCTGCAACTGGCCCCCGGGCCAAGGTTTGGGCACCCCTGCACTAGAGCATGAACCAACATAACCAGTGGACTCAGATACAGTCTCAGCTGATGCACCAGCAAAAGCTGGGCAAAGGCGCCACTGGTCACAAATACTGTCTGACCATCCATGGACAGCTGTGGATCCAGAAGGACTCTCAGGTTGTGAACCTTCTCTTTCATAGGGACTGCCCCCATTCTAGAGCAAGTTGTAGATCTCGATCCCATTCTGTGATCTTCCAGATCAAAAGGACAACCGATACTACATACAACATTACTACAAAGAAAAGGTAAGCTGAAAACCATTCTTCTTTTTTATTTTTTAAATGTCTTGGGGCACAATCCTAACCAAGTCTACTCAGAAATAAGTCCTATTTTGTTCAATGGGGCTTACTCTCAGGAAAGTGTGGTTAGGATTGCAGCCTGAATGTGGTTCCTAAATACCTTCAAAAGGCAGAACCAATGTTCTGTAAGTCTGTAGCCATCACAGAAAAGGCCCCACTACTGACAGCAGCATATGGTATTTCTCTGAGTATTCAAAGAAGGTTCTCCCCAATGTGTATAGAGCAAAGATAATTCTACATAAATGAAGTGTACAGGTGGTGGAAAAACCCAGAAAAGGTGCATTACAGTCAGTACTACTCATATTGGAGAATCAGAGCTAGCATCCTTTCCTGACTGTATGGAGTGCTATTTGATAGAAAACTTCTGGGGAAATGGCTCCAGAAGTTCTGATCTATGCTTTAACATCTCTCTGTCATCTTTTTGTGCTTTGTTCTTGCTTAAAAAAATATCTTAACCTGATCAAACAGTTAACCTGAGTGCCTTCCCACAGAGATCTTCAAATTTGACTAGCCAAAATGGTACGCACTATCTTATCTCATAATTAGGACAAATACATGCAAGACAAGGGGATGTCATCTCACGGGGCACATTAACACCATTCTGAAGGCATTAAATAACCATGGAGTGGATTTCACTACTAGAGCAAGGTCACCATATTTTACAGGCAGTTCAGCTGTGTGTAGTGCGAGTTGAAAGAACTGGTGGCTTTGTTCTCTCTCTTTTAAGAAAAGCAGATTTAACCTTGGCCTAGGGAGCTTAGGTGCATACTAATGATTCCTAATTATTGTTATTAATGACTTTTGTTTCTCCTCAACCTGCCACCACAAAATACTGCAAGGTCAGACTGAAGTTGCTCTGCCTGCCTGCCTCGCTGGTTTGGCTCACTAGAGAGGCAGTGGTGGCAATCAGCCAGTTGGCAACAGCACTAGCATAGCTAGAGTGGGGGCAAAACAATAAGTACTGCGGGTGCCACAGCGTGCCATGCGAGTGACCCCCTCCCCCTTGCTATTGGAACCATTCTGGGCAGCATAGCCCTATGCAAGAGACGCTGCTTGATTTGGTCAGTACTTGCGCATTGCCGTCACTGCCTAGAATGTACCAGTACCAGTGGCCGTCGTAGCACAGATCAGCTGAAACACTTTCACCACTGCTGTACCCAGGCCCCCCCCACCTGCCAATTGAGGCACCCTCCAAAGGCACTTGCATCACTAGGAGGTCACTAGGGATGCTCCCCAGGACCAGTGGGGAAGGAGAAGGTGCCACCGCCACCAAAGGTTCTTACCTTTTGCTGTTGGGAAATGTGGGAGGAGCCATCCCTTTTCTCATCCCCTCTGCCTGCCCCTGCTGTCACTAAGCATGGAATATTGTGGGGGCCTGTCACCTAGGCCCAGCCCAGGAGGCCAGGAATCAACCCGGAGCAGGGGCCTCCTCAGGGGTAAGGGCCTCCTCGGGAGTAGAACCTGAGCACTGTCAGGACTGGGGTCCCAGGCAAGACACTTCCCTGGGAGTAAGCCCTAGTGCCTCCTGGGAGCAGTCAGCAGCCTCGTGGGCAGAAGGGGTGGGGCTGGACCAGAACAAGGCCAGCCTCATAAGGAGGCTGGACAGCCTAGGGAGAGGTCGCTCCTCTCCAGTTGGGAGGGGGATCGCAGAGGAGGCCAGAGGGGGTAGCCACCCCGGCCTTATTCAGCCAACAGAGGCTTCAAGGGGAACTTTGCTCGCCTCAGCCCTGGAGAGAAGGGCCAGGGGCTGGGAACCACCCGATCCTAGACCCACCTGGGGCCTGGGAGTGAAACCCGGAGAGGTGAGGCTGCTGCCCCAAGGACCCCATCTCATCTACCCCCATTGGAGGCCAGCTTATCAAGGGGCAAGACCGGAGGTACAGGGGGCCCTCCTGAGGACAGCTAAGCTAACCCCCGACAACGCTACGGCAGCCATTGGGAACCCCTATCCCTTTCCGACTGGCACCAGCCGGGGAGCCCTGCCGGAACCCACAAGGGGTTGGGAAGGAGGAGGGAACGCGCATATTGTTCGCCGACGCCGCGTGTCTGTGTAAAGCAAAGGGGCCTGAGACGTAACAGGCCCCATGAATGTCAAGAGTTTAACCAGAGTAAACCGGCTGTGCAAATCTGCTATATCTGCCTCACGTCCTTCTTTCTGCCGACGACCAGCACGCATCGTCCAGGTAAGCCCCCCGTGCTTGGGCACACCCAAAGGGGCGGGGTCTCTGCCCGCCATGGATATCACAGGGCCCAATGTACTCTTGGCTTGGCCCCAGGATCCATAATAGCCTAGTGCCAGCTCTGTGCATCAGAAAGTTTCTGAAAAAGCACTCGTTCAGCAACAAGAGCCAATGTAGGAAAAATTGCTTCGCCTCTGAGTGTTGATGACTTATATGATAAAATGATTAAAAATGGTTATAAAACAACCACAGATATAGATCAGGTCTCTGAAGAGGAAAAGAAGCTGTCTCTGAGCCTTGCTTCACACCTGCCTTGCTTCTGATTTTTTTTCTTAAGCAGACTGATAGAAACATGTGCTTGTTAGCAGCATGTTTTCTTGTTGATATGCTAAAGTAGGTACTCCTGGAGCACCACACACTACACTGGATAAAGTTAAGGACATATTTATATTCAAAGCAAGACAATGAATAAGATTAGAAAAAAAGACATTTGTGACCACAATTCAAACAGCTCACTGTGTGTCTCGAAAGTGATCTGTTTGTGTGCCCGTGCAGGAATTTCAATGAATCTGTATGGACATGGTTCACAGAACTATAAAACTCATGCTTGAACAGTAAAAGATTGTATGGAGGAGTGGACCTCGTTCTACAGAACATTGCATGTGGAAGTCTGGTTTTCTTGCCTGTTTTATCACCCGTATGCCACTGACATCAATGCCAAACCTCTCGACGATTTGAATGGTGACAGGATGGCTCCTCTTATTTTTCAATACAGCCTTCAGTAAACAAACTATGTTCAGATACTGACATCCAAGGACTGGTTTCAGTGCAAGTGAGATCTCAGGAGCACTTTGCAAATAGGAACAACAATAATGGTTATTGAGTAGAGCCGGGAGAGCAAGATAGGGCAAGATGACAAGGCGTTATATACCCAAATCCTCCACTGACACTCTGTCTTTCCAGCCCTGAGGATGAGCAAGGGTGTAGATGTGTGTGTGTGGAAAAGTGCTTGACTGGAAGGGAAGCTGTTGGTCTATCTGTCACATATTATCTGGTTGCATGAGCTAAATACCATGCTGTATCTAGCAACAAAATTCTTTAATCAAACAAATATTTAAGATAGGAGATACTTCAGGCTGTGTGAACACCACTTCATAAGCCATAATGTGACACACTGGCACTGCAGGTATATCCCGCTGGTTCAAAAAACCTTTGGCATAATGCTTGTCATGTTAAATTAATCTCTACTTCTATTCATAAGACATAAAAGATGCATCCACACTTTGCTCCTACCACAAGATGACCCCTGCATTCTTCAGTTGACAGCAATCACAACACACCACTGCTGCACCATCAAATAATGTATTATAAATTTTAAACACACTCTCTTTCTATTCTGTGATAGCCAGGGGAATTCCAAACCCTCACAGCCCCATGCAGTGAGCCAGGCTGAAAGCAGGGGAACACACCCAATTCCAACTCAAATACAACCCTGGAACTGACTTGGAAAAGGTTCTGGTCACAGCATCTCAAAACAGACATAGTGGAAATGGAAAAGGTGCAAAAGAGAGCAACTAAGATGATTACTGGGCTGGGGCACCTTCCTTATGAGGAAAGGCTATGGCCTTTGGGCCTCTTCAGCCTAGAAAAGAGGCGCCTCAGGGGGGACATGATTGAGACATACAAAATTATGCAGGGGATGGACATAGTGGATAGAGAGATGCTCTTTACACTCTCCCATAACAGCAGAACCAGGGGACATCCACTAAAATTGAGTGTTAGGAGAGTTAGAACAGACAAAAGAAAATATTTCTTTACTCAGCATGTGATTGGTCTGTGGAACTCCTTGCCACAGGATGTGGTGATGGCGTCTACCCTGGACACCTTTAAAAGTGGATTGGACAAGTTTCTGGAGGAAAAATCCAATACCGGTTACAAGCCATGATGTGCATGTACAACCTTCTGATTTTAGAAATGGGCTAAGTCAGAATGCCAGATGCAAGGGAGGGCACCAGGATGAGGTCTCTTGTTATCTGGTGTGCTTCCTGGGGCATTTGGTGGGCTGCTGTGAGATACAGGAAGCTGGACTAGATGGGCCTATGGCCTGATCCAGTGGGGCTGTTCTTATGTTCTTACATACATCTTATTTTGGACTGACGATTAGCCTGAAGAAAACACAGGTCATGGTTCAGGATGTGGACTCACCTCCCTGCATTACAATCTCTGCACATGAACTGGAAGTTGTCCATGATTTTGTGTACCTTGGCTCAACGATCTCCGACACTCTTTCTCTCAATACCGAGCTAAACAAATGCATCGGTAAAGCAGCTACCACGTTTTCCAGACTCACAAAGAGAGTCTGGTCCAACAAGAAGCTGACGGAACATACCAAGATCCAGGTCTACAGAGCTTGCGTCCTGAGTACACTTCTGTACTGCAGCGAGTCATGGACTCTTCGCTCACAACAGGAGAGGAAACTGAACGCTTTCCACATGCGCTGCCTCCGACGCATTCTCGGCATCACCTGGCAGGACAAAGTTCCAAACAACACAGTCCTGGAACGTGCTGGAATCCCTAGCATGTATGCACTGCTGAAACAGAGACGCCTGCGTTGGCTCGGTCATGTCGTGAGAATGGATGATGGCCGGATCCCAAAGGATCTCCTCTATGGAGAACTCGTGCAAGGAAAGCGCCCTACAGGTAGACCACAGCTGCGATACAAGGACATCTGCAAGAGGGATCTGAAGGCCTTAGGAGTGGACCTCAACAAGTGGGAAACCCTGGCCTCTGAGCAGCCCGCTTGGAGGCAGGCTGTGCAGCATGGCCTTTCCCAGTTTGAAGAGATACTTGGCCAGCAGTCTGAGGCTAAGAGGCAAAGAAAGAAGGCCCATAGCCAGGGAGACAGACCAGGGACAGACTGCACTTGCTCCCAGTGTGGAAGGGATTGTCACTCCTGAATTGGCCTTTTCAGCCACACTAGAACCACCTTTCATGCTGTTCCAGAACCACCTTTCAGAGCGCGATACCATAGTCTTTCGAGACTGAAGGTTGCCAACAACAACATGTTCTTACAAAGTCACGTCAAATGGACCTGCAAAGCCATGAGGGAAGAACACCACAGACTAGAGAGACACTATCAAGAGGGAAGGAAAATCAGTACTTTCAAACACAAACATCAGAGCCAACAGTCTGGTTTCCGTGAATGAGCAACTCAAGGAATGCTCTGTAAATTACCCCAGATATTTACTCAGCTGCCTTTGCCTGAGATGCCAGGGGATCCACAAGGAAGTAACAAGGGCTGAAGGAATCCAACTGCCCAGTCCACTGTACGTCTCCATGCAGTGATGTAGAGACACCAGCATGGCACCTAGTGCATCCCACTGGGATGTTTTGACCTCTGGAAGCCTTCTTGGTACAAGGAAACATTTGTTCCAAGAACACTTGTTCTGACAGTGCTAGGCACCTTCAGGATTGAGGCCTGAAGCTCCAAGTGAAAGCACACTTTGAACAAGGATCCTCAACAAGGAAAAATGGAGCTGGCTCAAACATCAGAACCTGCTCCAACATTTAAAGGTGCCCATTTGACTCAAGCTTTTACTGGTGTAAGTTGTTAACTTTGGAGCTGACAGCTTAGCAAGTCTGGCTGTTCCACCCACCCACCTTCTACATGCTTGGTCCTACAACTCTCTATCCACTGCCTATCCTGACCAGCTTCCTGCACCCACCTGCTGTCATACTACCTGCTACCATCTTACTGTACCATATGGATTTAGCCTACACTCCCAGCAGACACCATCTTATCCCATACCATCCCATTCATTCTCTGTGGCCATGAGAGGACACCTAACAATGAGGTCAGAGTTTTTATGGATCATTGCAGGGCATGCAGAGAATAAACAAAGACATCCATACATAACAGCAGTTCGCACTGGGATGATCCCACCAACTATCCTATAAAAGGTGTGGATAGTTTTTAAAGGCAGCAAGATAACTAAAAGGATAGCAAGTTTGGTGTCAGTAAAAAGAGATGTGAATTGTTCTCCAGCTACACACACCAAATTCTATCCACCTTTCCGCACCCTGAACTTCCCCCTGAGTCTCCTTGGACTCACACCAGCTAAATAGCTGGTGTAGGTCCAAGGAGACCCATTGAAGGCCAGTTGGCCTACAGGAAGGAATGTAACAAAGATTTTTATTTATCTCTCCTGGGTCATCTGGTTGCCTCCCCCTATAGTAGGGCTGCCCAAACCCCGGCCTTGGGGCCACTTGCGGCCTTCGAGGACTCCCAGTCCGGCCCTCAAGGAGCCCCCAGTCTCCAATGAGCCTCTGGCTCACTGGAGACTTGCTGGAGCCCGTGCTGATCTGATGCAACCACTCTCAGCGTGACGGCCAATTGTTCGACCTCGTGTGTGCTGTGGGACAAGGGCTCCCTCCACTACTTGCTGTTTCACAGCTGATTCAGCAGCAGCAGCAAAGAAAAAGCTGACCTTGCTTTGTGCAAGGCCTTTTATAGGCCTTGAGCTATTCCAAGACCTTCATTCATATAAGTTCCCTCTCTAATATATTCATTTGTGTAAATTTATTCAAATTTGAAATGTAAATTCTTTTTTTTTAGGCCCCCGACACAATGTCAGAGAGATGATGTGGCCCTGCTGCCAAAAGGTTTGGACACCCCTGTCCTACAGCATGCAGTATGTGCTCAAACAGTGCTTCTGTGGGATACAGGACTGAGCCCTTGGTATCCTAATACAGAGGGAATGAAAGAAACAATCAATAGGGCTTGTGTGAGTTAAAATCAGTGCAAGCTGACTAAAAATCATACAGTATTACTGTCAAGCAAAGCAACAAAAAAATAGCCATGTGAATGAGCCCTCCAATCCTAATTTAAACAGTGACTTGATGTTGGTTCTAAAAATATGCATTTGTTAGCTAGAGATAGTTCTGTTTTCAAATGATATGGCATTAGCAAAATGCTTACCTTCCACCTTTATTCATTAATTCATCAGCTCTTGTCTAGTTCCAAGAGCTGACAATATTTCACCCCCATCTTAGAAGCATTTTGGTGTAGAGCCAGCTATGTCCAGCCATACGTAGCCAATATTTAGTAGCATCCCTTTTGAATGGAGCTGCAATTGCCACACAATTCTTCCTTCAAGAGAGGGGCATGCAGAAAAGATGGTACCCTAGAAAGACACTTATAGGTGTCCTTAGGTGAAATGGTTGGCAACCTTCAGTCTCGAAAGACTATGGTAGAAGCCTACAGCACCCGGTATTTCTAGGTGGTCTCCCATCCAAGTACTAACCAGCCCTGAGCCTGCTTAGCTTCTGAGATCAGGCATGTGCAGGGTAACAGTTGCTGCTAGAATCACAATTGCATGAAAATACAGTTCTTATGCTTAAAAGTTTCTCTGCAGACAAAAGAAATGGTGAAAGGGTGATTTTTGCATTTAAAATTATGCATTGTAGTGAGGAATTGCATAGCCAATGAACCATATCCCCTGTGTATCATGTACTTCTTTCCTAGCACATCCGCTCATTTAAATTTCAATATTTGCTTTACACCTTTGCTTTGTTCTTCCCAAAATATCTATCTATAGCCTGTTCAGCCCCCTCCCCTTCTTTTGTTAAAGAATTCTGTGTCAAGGACACCAGAGACCAGTCTTTTTAGCATAAGGCTATAAGCAGTGGTTCTCAAACTTTTTAGCACCAGGACCCACTTTTTAGAATGACAATCTGTCAGGACCCACCAGGCATTATGTCATTAACCTGGAAGTTATGTCATGGCCAGAAGTGACAATATCAAGCAGGAAAATGTTTTAACGCCCCCATATAACAAAATCAAATCAAATTAAGGGTACAATCCTAACCCCTTATGTCAGTGCTTTCCAGCACTGGCATAGCGATGCCAATGGGACATGTGCTGCATCTTGCAGTTGGGTGTCACTCACAGAGGCCTCCTCAAAGTAAGGGAATGTTTGTTCCCTTACCTCAGAGCTGCATTGCCCTTATGTCAGTCCTGGAATGCACTGACATAAAGGGTTAGGATTGCACCCTAAGTAAGTCAAAAGGATAAGGGTGCAATCCTATCCTGTGCTGGAACAGGCAAACCAAGAGGCTTGTGCTGTATCCAGTGCAGGATAGGGGCCAGAATTGGCTCAGCCAGAGGCAAGGGGAAACTTTTTCCCCTTACCCCTGGGTAAGGCGCCCTGGCCCCTATGGGTCTCCTCAAATTTGCACCACCTCCTAAAGTGGCACAAGTCCAGGGAGAGCAGAGCGACTTCAAGCCACTCTGAACTCCCTGGGAACGGGGGTTGGGATCCAGCATAACTACTGGATCCCAGCCCTGCCTCCTGCTCCCCACCCACACCCCCAGGGCCACCCATTGCTGGCCTTCCCCCTGCCCTGGAATGCCTCCCTCCCTCCCTCCTCCTCCCTGCCTTCTCCCTGCCAGAGCCTTGTGTCAGCCCAGGTGGTGTGGAGGCTTGTGTTACAGGCTTGCGCTGTAAGTTAAGTTAAAAGTAAAAGTTAATAAGTTTAAAAATTTATTAAAATAAAGATGAATGCTCCTAACCCTCCCACGCAGTTGCTCTGTTTTTTAAATCTGTTTTTTAAAAAACAGATCTGTTTTTTAAAAAATTCCCCAAACATCCCAAAGGCTGCAATCCTATCCACACTTACCCAGGAGCAAGCCCTATTGACTGTATAAGCTTATATACAAAGTAGTCTGTTAAAAGTACAGATCTGTCACATTTCCCTAAATGTACTCACATACCATGGTTGCATCAAGTCTAAAACATTAAAATAAAATGCACATTGAAATGAATGGGGACCCACCTGAAACTGGCTTGTGACCCACCTAGTGGGCCCAGATCCACAGTTTGAGAAACTCTGCTATAAGGAGACAGACAAGGCAATGTCTCAGCTGTCTGGAATGTTGAATCCAATCGACTTCCACCCTTCCGAGCCTGAAAGCCACAGGGTTTGAGAATGGCAACCTGAGAGGTGCATTCAAAGCTCTAAGGGGGGCAGAGCAGGAATAAAGGACACTTGAACTGAATCTGAGAGTTGGTGTTGGTGAATGAGAATGTTGGTCATTGAAACTCTCTCTAACCAGTTCAGAAATTTACATTTTGAATGGTTAGCTTTCTCTGACTCCCAACAGGCCAGTTGTAACCTCTTAAGCGAGGGGTGGGCAAACTTTCAACTTTAGTGATCCTGTACCTTTAACAATTGCATAGAAAACGGAATTTCAGCAGGTGCAGTGTCATCTCACAGATGACAAGCTGTACCTGCTGAAATTATCTCTCCTACACAATTGTTAAAGGTCCAGGATCCCTAAAGTTGAAAGTTTGCCCACCCCTGTCTTAAGCCAAAGTTAAGCCTAAGCCACAGAAAAGTTAAGCAATGAGAAGCAGCAAAGAATAAAGGGAGACATTTTATCTATAATCTCTGCAGAGGCACTGAATGGTCTGCAAACTGGATCACAGGTGACACCTGGCCAAACCTAATCCCTATGAAATGTTGTCTGGACCCCATTCTGTACCAACCAGTCTTAATCACTGGTTTTCATATCTGAGACTCTTTGTTTTTAACAGCTGCATGACAGATAGGAAATTGAATTTGTGCAGGTTATTCTGGCAGTGTGATGACTTATTGCATTCATATCTTGCCATCTTTCTTCCATAGTATTCATGGCAGCACACAGAGGCTTTCTTGGATGCAACACCAACCAGATCTAGACCTGCTTAGCTGGAGCAAACTGGCTACATAATACACCTTCAAAACACTTCCTAGGGCCATGGTGTTCTGTGAACAGTGACACACCTGTTTAGTTTGACAGCTTGAATGTACTGCTAAAGATGCACTGTTTGAAAATATGATGGTCAGTGTGTGGTCTCTTCCTCTGTAGTTTCTCAAATGACTTCAAATAGTTCCCCATCAGCCTTGGGAAGAGAAGACTAAGAGGGAACAGTAAAGCACTATTCAAATATTGGAAGGGCTATCATATGGGACAAGGCAAAAATTTAGGATGCAATCCTATTCATGAAGAACGCTGATGCAGCAACTGCTGCGCTAGCCTAGGTTGTCTCATGTCGTAAAGCAACACCATTGAGTAAGCGGTGGGAAAACCTGCACTGTTCTGCTGCCGCTGCATCTACAAGGAGTGCCCGACGGAGCAGGTAAAGCCCTGCTAGGTGGCGCAGGGGTAGGGGACGTTGGGCAGTGAGGCACACACCAAATCCTAGACTTGGAAGCTAGACAAGTCTCAAATTCTCCCTCCTAGACTTGGAAGCTAGACAAAGGGGCTGCCTGAACTTGCACCAGTGATTTTGCTGACACAGATCCAAATAGCTCCATTATACAAGCTGGGGCTTTAGCAGGAGCATGGGGATGAATGTCCAGTTATCTCGAGGAGACTTCCAACCTGCTCCTTCCTAGTGCTGAATACAATGTGGGACAAATGGCCCTGCTGTGCCAGCCCTGGTAAACACTGGGCTATTTTTCTATGTTGCTGTAGAGCAGCGGTTCTCACACATTTAGCCCCGAGACCCACTTTCTGGAATGAGAATCTGTCAGGGCCCAAAGGAAATGATGTCATGACCGGAAGTGACATCATCAAGCAGGAAAAATTTTCGCAATCCTAGGCTGCAATCCTACCCACGCCCAGGAGGAAGTCCCATTGACTATCATTGTTAAAAGAATATACATAGTAGCTTGTTAAAAGTGCAGGTCTGTCGCATTTCCCCAAATGCAGTCACATACCAGGGTAGCATCAAGTCTATTATATTAAAAATAAAATATTGAAATGAATGGGGACCCACCTGAAATGGGCTCGCGACCCACCTAGTGGGTCCCGACCCACAGTTTGAGAAACACTGCTCTAGAGAACAGGACGAGATCTGCTGGGCTTAAGTTACAGGAGCAGAGATTTCAGTTTAACATTAGGAGAAATGCATTTATTTATTTAAAAGATTTCTACACTTCTTTTTAGTGCCACTAAAAGGGTTGCCAAAGTGACTTACCACCGTTTAAAACACAATTCAGTAAACCATATTAAAACAATATTCCAAATCAATTTGGAATTTTACAACAACCTGTCAAAACACGACAGGCAGCCAGCCAAAAAAAAACTCAAGAAAATGCCAAACCAAACAGAAATTTTCCTGTTCAGTAAGGAGCAGGGAACCCTGGGGCCAGTCAGGCCTACTAGGGGACAGATTTTCATAGAATGTAATAACAGAGGTTCAACAGTGGAACCAGTTCCTGGGGCAGGGGTTCTCCCTCACCGAAGGTCTTCAAGCAATGGTTAGAGATGCTCCAACTCTGAACTTCCTGCCTCATGCAGGAAGCTGAAATAGAGGGCCTACAACACCTCCTCAAAGCAATAGTGGCATGAGTCTATAAAAGGGAAATAGGAGGATGTATGCAGGAGAAGAGTCTCTCCTTTCTTTAGGAAAGTTCTTTAGGAGAGCCTGTTCTTTACCTTCCTTGGATGATCTTATGCTGTCTTCTAGCTTGTGGATATGAGAATGGAGGAATACATACCCACCTGTCAGGACCCACCAGGGTCTCTTTTATGTGTAGTGTTACTTGCTCCCTCTTCCTCATTTGAAATTATCATAGCATGAACAGACAGTAGAAGCAACAGTTGGGTGGCCAATAGGCCACGAGTCTGGAGTAGGAAAGGGTTTTGTTCTTCCACTCAACCTGTGACTGTTGGCCCACTATTAGACTAACTCTCGGTCAAAAGTTCAGGGCATCCATGGTGTGTAAGAAACAGTACTGAGATATTTTATCCAGAAAAAGCTTCTGTTACTTACTTCTGTTAAGTAAGATCTCACTTTAAAGACACATTCTAATAGCTTTTTCTTTTTACTGCATAGAGGGACTAACAGAAGCAAGTGTCTATCACTGTGTCTATCACTGCTTTGTGACTGAAGATGATGATTAAAGTTCAGGCAGGTTTGAGCGAAAACACTTTTGATGAAAAGCGTCACGCTGTTGGGTGTCCGTTCTGCAGTTGTTAAAACTTAAAAAAATAGAAAACTGCTTCCTTGAGCCAGCGTGCTGCCTTCAAACACTTGACAGGCAAGGGTGGTCAGCTTCAAAGTCTTTTGTCTCAAAGTTTCTTTATCAAGGAAGTGACTCACTAGCAATAAAGCAAGCTAAAAAAAATGATGATCTCAATATCTGTCTCAATAACACAAGCTAAGGTATAGCTATGCTAGGGGAATCACTCTTCTGAAATTGAACCTCATCTGTGCTCCAATGGGAAATACAACATGAAGTTTATGGGAGACATCTCCAGCATTCTGAATCTGGCTTTAAATACTTGAAAATTGACTTTGCCAGTAGCAGATAGTGTTCACTGAGGCTACTGGAAAAGAATTTAGTAGGGAATTTGGGGAAGTGGCTTGTCAGTCAGCAGATGCTTAGCTCAATATTGCATGAACTGGAAGAAAGACACTAAAGAAATTCTTTCTTGTGAGTTAGTGAATGTACCCACAATTAAGAACAAGCAAAAGTTAATGAGAGAGAAAATCCAAAGAGCTGAACAAAAGGGCATTTTGGCTAGTTCATGGTGAAGACCATGAATTCATAAGTTTTGTCTCCAAAGAAACAGTTTCTACAGTATTGGTACAAAGTTTAGATCAATAGAATTGTTTTTTTTAAATTGCTGACCATTAATATTTTGTGCTCTGCAATATCAAAGAGGTTGTAGAAATGAATTGAACAATTTGTTGAAATTCGACAGGAGGCAGAAAGCCGATTTTTGTCTGTTGCAACCTGATCTGAAACATTGACTTATAAGTAAGTTCTACACAGTCATTAAGGGCCCAATCCTGAGTTGGGCCAGCACAGACACTGACCTTCAGTGCTGGTGCTGGGTGTCACAAACGTGCCGTAAGGAACGCCCACGACATCCTATGTCGAGTCAACTCCAGTGCTGGCCCAGGGCCAGTTGGTGCTGAGCTGAGCACTGACTGGATGCTGCCCAGAGCTAGGTAAGAGCTTCTGGTGGTACCGAGGGCTTTGGGGGTGGGAACAGGTGTTCTGTGAGGGGGGGGAGGACAGACAGTGGGAGGAACCGGGGTGGGAGGGGGCAGGACTGGTGGAGCTGTGCTCCACCGGATCCAGAACTCTGTGCTGGGCCTTTCAGCCCAACACAGAGTCTCTCAGCTCTGCACCAGCAAAATAACTGGCACAGACTTGAGAAGCCCCATTGCGGGGCTTGGGGCTTGCACCGAGGAGACCTTTGGTAGCTGCTGCTCTGTTGCAGGATGTAGAGATAGCCACTTTGGTGCCACTCACCTGGTGGCAGTGCCACATTTAGGACTGGGCTGCAAGTTCCACTATCTTCAGTGTTTTACTTGATTCTTCCAGCAGTACGTATTACACATGAAACCAGCCATCCCATAAACAGTATAAAATCAAAGGTAATATTCATTCTAGATTAGCAAAAGATTTTTATAAATCCTTGCCACTGGAGGCATCACAGCACAAAGCATTTGTGTTTTCTGTAAACATTTATGAATGGTAAAAAAATAAGTTTTGAAGAAATTCACTGTTGAACAGTCTTTTCCATACCTGTTGTTTTCTCCGCAAGGTGTTCGGTACGGTGCTGCTGGCTTCCTCCAGAGTAGGCAAATCTTCAGTAGTGGCCATGTGACCTTGAATCTGTACAGCATTTTTAGTCTTCAACTCGCCTCAACTCACATTTTCCAGTTAATGGGCTGGGAGGAATTGAAGACTGAAAATGACATACAGGGCAATCAAATTCCACTTTTCCTGTGATGAAATAGTCCTGAGATTGGTGTCTGCTGTGTGTGATTACCTGAAATTTTCATGGGAAGAAAACTACAATAAAGGAGTGAGATTGGTTTACGGTGAAGAAAATGTTTCAGGTTGCTGTACAAAGACCAACAACGTGACAGTGATTGGAAGTTGCGGTATATGTCTGGTTTTACATTCTAGTTTTTTAAAGAATAATTTAATGCCTAAAGAAAGCTTAGCATCATCAGTGCCCACTAATGACATTTCACACAAACAAGACTTGATGCATGGCCCATATTGGCATTGCACCAGTTATTCCCAGTTGTTAACCTTCATGCCACAAAATTACTCTTTGACCTGCATTTTTAATGTTTAAAGGAAACAATATGAGCAATAAGCGTAAAACTTCTCACCAATGATAAAATGGAGGGGGATGGAAAAATTGAATGGTATATTCAGACTCAGCCCCCCATATGAGGCTAGGTGATGGGGGCTGCATCAGTGGCAGATTGCAAGGAGCTGAGAGGACATGGGTTCAGTATACCCTTCATTAGCTTTATTTTGTTTCTGGGCCCAGTGAAGAGTCTGGGGTCATGGCATTTGTTGAATTTAAGTGGCAGTGGCCAAAGATAATTTGGCTAAATTATTAGCCCTGTGTAAGACTGAAACGTAAGTACAATAAAAAATTAAAAAACCTAATTTTATCTGCAAACTTTTCTTTGACTTTGTCTTTTTTTTGAGACAAAGGGGTCCAAAACTTTTGTTCAGATATCAATTAAGGATGTCCTTGGTCTCCTTTTTAGAAAAGGGTGGTGTTAATTATCGCTTTAGTTCATGTCCCTTTTTGAGTTTCATTTCTGTTCCTGTCAGCAGTTAACAGCACCAAGAGCAAAGAAGAACTGCTGACAGCTTTGCTGATTGTGGAGGATGAGAGGATGCTCAGAGCCACAGAGTGAATTTGGAAGCACTCAAATAAATCACATTCTCTGGTGCTTTATTTTCTAAAATCACCCTAGAAAAATAAGTCACCAATATTACTACAGCCTCCCTTGCAGGGCCTAGTGGTATGTATGACCCTTTAATACATCTGGCCTTTGGATTCCTTTGGTCTCCTTGATGCAAAATGAAGGCATACCATGTCAACACTGTGAACTGATTGCGTATAATTCAGATCTAGCTGCTATGTATTATTAGGCTGAAGGAGGCTATTAAAATCAGACTTCCAAAACTTGATTTCAGTAGGGAAATATAAATTAAATTACATCATGAGAATGAGAGATCACTCGGTAATGGAAACAGAGTGTTATAAGGTTTGTCTCCGTTTATCAATGGTTCCCAGACATTGTATTTAGGGCAATGGTTCTCACACATTTAGCACTGGGACCCACTTTTTACAATGAGAATCTTGTCAGGACCCACCGGAAGTGATGTCATGACCGGAAGTGACATCATCAAGCAGGAAAATTTTCAACAATCTTAGGCTGCAATCCTACCCACACTTACCCAGGAGTAAGTCCCATTTACTATCATTGCTAAAAGAATACATAGTAGCTTGTTAAAAGTACAGGTCTGTAAGATTTCCAAATGCAGTCATATACCATGGTAGCATCAAGTCTAACATATCAAAAATAAAATATTAAAATGAATGGGGACCCACCTGAAATTGGCTTGTGACCCACCTAATGGGTCCCAAGCCACAGCTTGAGAACACACTGATTTAGGGAATGTTGATAGGTTTCACCCATAAGTTCTATTCCGTAAACTGGTGCAACACTGATGTCAAAAGCCATCACTATGTCATCTTCTATGGACAGTGCTTGTAACATGGTTAGGGAAAGGGGGTTTTCAGAGAGGAATCAGTTAGCTCTCAGTAGGAGAGGTCATGGGCATGAGATTGTTCATATAGGCTGAAACTAGGACCCAGGACTAAGAACAGCAGGCAAAGAAACTGGACACTTTGGGCCCAATCCTATCCAATTTTCCAGTGCCAGTGCAGCCGTGCCAATGGGGTGTGTGCTGCATCCTGTGGTGGTGGGGCAGTCACAGAGGCCTCCTAAAGGTATAGAAACATTTGTTCCCTTACCTCAAGGTTGCATTGAGGCTGCACAGGTGCTGGAAAGTTAGATAGGATTGGGTCCTGTGTCCTTTCTCTGTCCCAATCACGGAACCACCCCAATTACAAAGATTCAAATCTTGCTTCTCACACACAGCTCTAGTTTTCCATGCCTATTTCTGCAGGTTTGGTTGAGAAGGCAGAGACTATTCATCTTTAGTACTGAACAGAAGTAATTTTTCACTTTGATGGCAAGAAAAATGGTCTTGCCCATAAAGAAGAAAGTTGCATTGTCCATGCAGCAAGAAAGTGTTGAGATATTCTCTGATGTGAATGTTTCCATGGCATCTGTCTAAAGGAAAAGGGTTTGCAATTAAATTGTGCTTGTCAGTCACAAAATTCTTCAGCATATGTGTCAGATAGATGGGGAATGGAGTTAGCAACAGATGCCAGAGCAGATGCTTATATTGAACAGTACCTTTTAATCAGCTGGGAAAACACATATGTTGCACTTTGCAGGAGGAGGACAGAGCTTGCTGTTCTATAAAGCAGAGGTTCTCTAACGTGTCATGATGAATGTCACGGTTCTTACATTAAGGGAAAAACAAACCAGCTGCTCAAGCTTCACCAGGGCAATTGGAACAAGACAAGAAGTCACACTGCTTATAATACAAAGAGGACTGAAAAATCAGAACCCCAGGTAAGCACTGGCCTAAATCCAAAAAGGATTAGTCCCAATGAAATGATAATTTCATCACATCTAATACCTCCAGTTGACTTTAGTGGGACTTAAGCACTGCTTTCTCAGAAACTAAGGAGATGGAGCATTAACAAAAGGATGTTCATGGTTGTCATGTAGCCCCCAAGAGTACCTTTCTTCAGGCTCTTGCTGTTTTAGGTTGCCAGACTATTGAGGCCTCAGAAAGAATTTGGGGTTGATATTAAAGACTGAAATACTAAAATGGATGGACTCTCTAAAGTGTAGGAATGCAGGAAGCAGCCTTACACTGAGTCAAATCATTGGCCTGTTCGGTTCATTATCCAGAACGGAAGGGCCTTCTCCAGTGTTTCAGACACTTCTCCAAAGGTCCATTACGCCACTTAGAGCACTGCTTTGTCCCACTTAAACTGGGGAAACGAGTACTCTTTGTAATATTAACAGGACAGCTTCCATTTAAAACAAGATAATTTTTTTTTAATAACAGGAACAATTGTAGTTTGTTTTTTTTTTAAAAAATATGTGGCAGCTGGTTCTCCTCCCCCACTTAAATGCACAGCTGTGCTCTGCATGCCATCCACTGGGCCTATTCCACAGCTCTGCTCCCTGGAGATTTCCTCCAGCTGTGGCTGAATTTTTCATGACCATAATCAACCTGATGATGCTTCATTAGGTGATCCTGAAAAAAGCACCCTTTCTTGGCTGTTGTGATAGTGATTAAAACCTCTACCCTAAGTTATCCATTTGAGAAACCTCTACCCTAAGCCAGTTCAAGTCCCCTCCCACCCCACCAGTTGTGCTGTACCTTCTCATTTGCACTGCCATCTTTTCATATTGAGGAGGCTAATGGAATCCCAGGTCCAGTGTATTAAAATGTCATCCATACTGTTTCATCGAGAAATGTTTTACATTTGTACAAGTAAATTCTTCTGCAGCTTCAAATGCAAACTAAATACACCCATGATACAAGCCTATGCATGTCTACTCAGAAGAATATACCACTGAGTTCAATGGGAGTGAGTTATTACTCCCAATAGCATTGAGAGTAAGAAAATGCATATAGGATTGCATTCTCACTGCCCAATCCTATTCCTAGCATTGACGCTGATGCAGCTGCATTGGTGGACCACACTCTGCAACCAATGGCAGGGAGAAGTAATCAGGAGATCTGTCAGAGGTGAGTACGCATATTACTACTTACCACTGGGTAACCTCCCACCCATGGGTCTCCTTTGACCCATGCCAGCTATATAGCTTGTGTAAATTGGAAAGAAAGGGTGTGGGTGAACTTGGCAAAAATGGGGAATAAGCTTTGCCTTGGTCATTGGCCGTTGAGTTCCTCCTCTTCTGGCCCACTCCCCACTTTCCCCTGCCTCAGAAACCATTGAATTTTGCTCTTTCCACCCCTGCCACCAACATACCAGCACCTGCAAAGCCTCCCAGATATGCTGCTGAACGCACTACACCTCTTGCCATTTATGGCAGCAGCCCAGCAGCACACAACAGCAGCTCGGCTCTCATGCTGCCATAAAAAAAGATCTTGCTATGCTGGAACACTAGTTTCAGCAGCACAAGTCCCCACTAGGACCGGCACCTCAGTTTACTTATTTGTTTTCATATGAGGAGGTTGTCATGCATTCAAGTGCAACTGATCTTGATGCATCCCACATAGGTGAAAATGATAGAAACAAAAACATAAGGCTTCAGATATAACATCATGCTAGAAATAAATAAATCTGACTCTAGGCATTCAACTATACTTCATAGAACATTTTACAATACTGCAGAGGAAAGCGGAAAGAGCAGTAGAGACTAGAGCAGGGGTGCTCAAACCCTGGCCCGGGGGCCACTTGTGGCCCTCGGGGGCTCCCAATCTGGCCCTCGGGGAGCTCCCAGTTTCCAATGAGCCTCTGGAGTCAGGCCCTCTGGAGACTTGCTGGAGCCCATGCTGGCCTTTCTCAGCATGATGATGACTGTTCAACCTCTCACCTGAGCTGTGGGACAAGGGCTCCCTCCACTGCTTGCTGTTTTACACCTGTGATGCAGCAGCGGCAGTGAAGGAAAGGCCAACCTTGCTTTGTGCAAGGCTTTTTATAGGCCTTGAGGTACTGCAAGACCTTCATTCATTCATATAAATTTCATCGTTAATAAATTCATTTATGTTAACTTTTATGTTAACTATGTCAAATTTTAAATGTAAATTAATTCTTTTTTTCCTTGTCCCCGACTTAGTGTCAGAGAGATGATGCGGCCCTCCTGCCAAAATGTTTGGACGCCCCTGGACTAGATTGATGGGCCAGAGCATCCACCCAGTGTAGCCTGCTCTTCCCATTTCCTTCTTCCATCCTCAGACCAGCCCACTGAAATTTCAAAAGAGAGGGAGACAGGATGGAGCAGGAGCATTTAGTTCAGTCATGGAACCCCAGAAGCTCCCTGTGGAATCCTGGGGTTCTGCACAAGCTTGGTTGAAAAATACTGGTCTGACACCTGAGCTAACCTTTATTCAGTATCATTGCATGATTTCCTTAAACTCTGACAGACACAAGAGAAGAAAACAGATCCAATACATCAATTATCTATTTATACTATTCATCTGCATGACTCATGGTATTATCTAATATAGCTGCATATCTCATGCTTGGACCCTGGACTGACAAACCTTTGCTGACAGCTGACCTAGATTTCCTCAAAATACTGTAGGATAAAAACTAGATCTGTGTGACCCTGGCCTAAAGCACAGAGTGGTTCAGGAATGCCCAGCTGAACAGGATATTGATCCTCGGTGTGTATTAAGTGCAGTACTCAATATTACATAAGAAGCTTCAGGAAGAAAAAAAAGAAACCCCTACACAGACCCTTTGCTTTACACTCATAACCACTTGCGCATGTCTGTGGGATTCTGAATAGTCAGTCATTGATTGTGATCTGTCAGTCAACACAGAGGCTTCTTTCTAACACACAAAATCCTGAAACAATTTCATTATTGTTCAAGGCTCTCTGCTAATACTCCTCACAGCAGCAGCAACTATTAGCAAATCAGCAGTATTAGGAATATTTTTTAAATATTCACCGTTGACAGGCAATTTAAAACACATGCATGCAGTGCACATCAAGAATTTGTCACAGAAGGTGTTAATACTGATTTTGTAATGCATGCTTATTAATCAGAAATTTTAGTTAAAAACAACTTTGGAATATTTCTTTATTCGTGGATTTATTTGAGAATTGGAAAAGAAAAATCTGTTCTGCAATGCTAGTTTCCTGGGGAGGGAGGTTAAAAATACACGGCATTAAAGTGTGTGCACCCACAGAATTGAAAGGAAATACTAGATAAGATCAAGACAATGATATTTCATGGTTTCTTCAGTCTCAGTGTATGATTCAGTGTATCATTTCTGTCCAGATGCTGTCTATGATTTCTGTCCAAACTTGTGAGTTCATAAGCCTCGAAAATGTTGAGACAGATTTATGGCCCAATCCTAAATAGGCCAGGCATAATCAGAATGCCTCTTCTGCTGGTGCTGACCAAAGGTACTCCAGTAGTGTGTTTAGTGAGCTGCCAGAATGCTAGCAGGCAGGCGGATGTTTTCCTGCTTGCGCTAGCAGATTTGCAGCTGCCTGCCAAGGAAGGTAAGGTGGTGGGGGAGGTGGGAGGGGAAAGGCAGAACAGGGATGGGGGAAGGTGAAATGAAGTGGGCAGGGGATGGATGGATTGGGTCTGGAAGGGGAGAAGGTTTGGTGGAAGTGGTGGCTGAATGGGTCCATGCAGACCTGCACCACCTATTTAGCTAGCACAGGTCTGAGTAGACACCCCATGCCACAGAGGCTTACCCCTGGGTAAGGGAATGATTGTTTTGGCACCACTGCATCAGAGAGTGTGTGGAAGGGGGAAATAGGACTGGGCTGTTACTATCTTTATAAACTTTGGATTGCAGCCAGGTGAGCTAGGCTCAAAATGGTCTCTTTTCACCAACGGAATGGAGGTCAGCTCCTCAGTATGTCTCCTATCTTAGACGAGGCACCTGTGGCAGGATTGATTTCAAAACATAACGAAAATCAAGCATGTTCCCGATCACTCACCACCAAGTGGCTGCAAAGAGTTAGTTTTTGATTAATGGCGTAGTATTCTGCAAATGGGAGTGTGTTCCAGGGAAGGTGGTTGAGCATTCACAGCTACATGCAAGGGTGACATTCATGCTTAAAAACTCCTCAAGTATAAAACTGGATATATGTGCATTATAAATTCTCTTCCCTCTTAAAGAGTTTCTGTGTGTCATAGTTCTGCTGCTCAGAAGTGTTGCCTTAAAACCTTTCCATCTGAAAAGCTTTTTTAAAAAAAATTTTAAGTGGTATTTTAAACGTTAACTGTTCTAAAACGTGAGCCTGTAAGATTTTTCTCAGACAGAAAGCTGTTTCTGGATTATTGTGCCATTTCATTTAGCTCAACTGAATGAAAACCTAAGAATAAATGAACAACAATGATTAAAAGTCACTGACTAGGTCTCTCTCTCTCCCCCCCCCCCCCCCCGTCTGTAAGGCTTCCCTGGATAAGCTATTAACATGCCTAGTCCTCTCAACTGACCCTTCCAATTTCACACTGAGGCCACTTTTTGCATCCACATGCAATTTAATAATATAGTATTTAAAATGAGTTTGAGAGGCAGTACAGATGCCCCATTTCCCCCCATGAGTATGCACAGTGGAATCAGATCAGGGATTTGGAATCGTCAGGCAGGCAGTATCAACTGAATTGTCCCATGACCCTGCAACATAAGCACCAAGTATTGTTGAAATAGCCTCTTATGACATGCCGTCACTTCCCATGGAGAGCAAATGACAAGAAGAAAAATGGATTCTCAGAGAGTTGTGGCAAAAGAATAAAACCAGCCAACCAGCAGACTAGCCATTATGTATTATATAAATTACTAATTTGTTATACCCAGTTGAAGAGAGATACACACTCAAAAAAGTGGGAGATTACAAGCAATCAGTGCTGCATAAAGGACTAACAGTCCAATCCTAACAGGACTGACCAGCAGTAGAACACAATTTCCAAAGCCTTCCCAGAACCTTCCCAAGGCTAGAGTCTTCCTGCATGTGTTGTTGGTTCTCCCGCCACCTGCTGAAGCAGGTAAGTCAGCAGGAGAGGAAGGAGGGGTGGTAGGAGGGCGGAATGCAGGAAAGGAGCTCAGCTGGGTGGAGAGGGGGCGTAATGGGAAGCAGGGAGGCTGCTGGAGGGGGTGGATCAAGTCATGATGGCATGTGCCAGATCCTATCCCTCTTTCCTGCCCCCTGCCCCCTCTTGGAATTGCACCAGTGACATCTCTAACACAGGTTCGAAGAGACCCCATTGCAGAGCAGGTGGTTTGCAGAGATGTAAGGGGATTTAAATCTCCTTTCACCTCTGAAGCCTCCCAATCTGGCCCCCACGCTGGATACAGTGCACCTGTTTTTGGCACAGCTGCATCAGCAGGGGGATGGTGGATAGGACTGGGTTGTAACTATAACTCTTAACAAATTTTTGTTGCCAATTATAATTGACTGGGGGAAGAAAAACTCTTGCCAGCCAGCAGCTGCTTTCTTCGCAGTATTCAGAATTATTGAATTTCTTCAACTGTTGCTGCTCATGTTCAGAAAACTGTGTGCCCCTACATTTTAAAATGTAGTCTTGGCATCCTCTTGGCATCCTTTTCATTTTGCTAGAAGCGTCTGTACTTCCTTGACTACGTATTCCTCTTTTTACCTGTCAGGTTTTCATACTGAGCTGGAAGAGTAAGCAGGTTAGATAAGCATCAGGACGACGTGATATATTCTTGAATTTTCAGCTCGGTTTTCTGGGATAAATCCAGCAGCTTGTATAAGTGAGTGCATCTAATTTACAGCACTCCCCATTTGTTGTTGTTGTTGTAAATGGTTCTTTATTCAGTGGGCTCCATTGCAATTAATTCTATGAATCCCTTCCTGCCTTATGCCATAGCAAGTTTTATTTACCTGTTTGTTCAAAAAGATGTAGATGATCGGATTGTAGACTGTGCTGCTCTTTGCGAGGATGGATGGAATGATACTGGCAGCTGGGGTAATCAGGCCAGGTCTCCCAAAAGTTGCTATCAGGGCCACGGTACCGTAAGGCAGCCAGCAGAGCAGAAAGCAGATGACCATCACAATCACCATGATCAGCACCCGCTGCTCCCTTGTTTGTGCCACCCCTTTCGTGACTCCAGTCACCTGAAACACAAGGGCCACAGTTGTAAAAGGAAAATTCAACCAAAGGTGAGGAACAGCAGAAGTGTTCATTTAAACCCTCTTCCAATGAAAATCGTGCAAGCAGTGAAGACATATAAGGGATATCAGCCTGGTAGTTGCAGGCTACACACATAACCTCTATGGGATTGTTGAGACATTCAGCCAGATCCAGACAAAGGGAATCAGGAGTCTTTTTGCTCCTGCTAACTGGGAAAAGAGGCACCTTTTAAAGTGGTGTCATCCTCTTATACTTAACAGGAGGAGGGCAACTGTCCTCTTTATCCTTGCACGTTGTCTTTTCCAGTGCCTGTTGCTAGTGTCAGTGTTTTTTTTTTAATTGTGAGCTCTCTGGGAACAGGGAACCATTTATTGATTTATTTTACTATTTAAATCACATTATGAAATTGTTGAAAAGTGGTATATTATTGAATTACTGTATATTGACAAGCCAGGTCCCTCCTGTCTAGTTGACCAGGATGGCTCCCCCATCTCCATCCATGTTCAGTACTCTTCTGCAATGCTTCTCCCATTATGTTCCAGAAACCTGACTGGCTGGATTCTAGGAGAATGTGGGGAGAACGTCCCTCTAGGGCAGGGGTCTCCAAACCCCAGCCCGGGGCCAGATGTGGCCCAAGGAGAGCCTCTATTCAGTCCGCGGCCAGCCTCTGATCCCCTGAGAGCCTCTGGCCCAGTTGACCAAACAGAACCAGAGTTGTGCTTGTGTGTGCTTTATTTCCTTGGCTGTGTTCATGCTTGGAGAAATCCTAGACATCTGAGCCCATTCATTCATTCATTCATTCATTCATTCAAGTTCCATCTCTAATGTATTTATTTAAATTTTATATTTAATTTTTTTTTCAGTCCTCGACTCTGTGCCAGATATTTGATGTGGCCCTTTGAAAAAGTTTAGAGACCCCTGCCCTAGGGGATAGCTCTTGACTTTGCATGGAAGGGCAGATCTGGAGAGATGGAAAGCAGGAATAATCCCACTTCTGCTTGCTCCAAATACTGAAATGAGAAAAGCCTTTCCATCTACAAGGCACAGAGGGAACATCTACAAGAGGGAACAGAGTTATAAGGATTTATATTGCACAGAACAGTAAATCGTTTTGGAGGTATAATAAAATTCATAAAAATGCTACTTTGCACCTGCATTTCAATGTGTTACCAGCAGGGGGAGCTTGTACAGGGAGAAGATACCAAGCAAACACTTCTTATATTTGCAATTCACCCCTTGGACAAGTACAATTAAATGTTCATATGTGGCTGAATCAATGCCCAGCAGAATGTTTGAAATTCAGGAACACTGAACTGACATGTAGACTGTAAACTGATTTTTAAAATTAAAAATTCAACCTAATTTCATGGCATGTTTTCCATCACTACTAATCCAATAGCTCAACTGACCTTTGAACCGGAAATTAGTTTAATATCCTTTCTAAGTTAAATAACTTAGTTCCCATTTAATGGCAAGGATGTCTTGCTCTAGCAGCTTTAATCTTGTGAGTAATTATTAACTCAATTAGGTTGGCCTTTCCTGTCTGGCAGGCCAGACTATATAATTTGTAGATGCCATTATTTAGAAGTGATAGTAATTTGTGCCAAGGTTCTCTGAATATATTATTCAGCACTGCCTAAAAAGAGTTACTGCTTCTTTAAGGTCACTGCATTAAACTGCATGGTCAACTGCATTAAAAAGGTCACAGATCTCTCAGCTTATCAGTTACACAAGATCTGGAACAGCTGAGATTAATCTGTTTTAGGGTTGAGTCATATGGCCACTTAAGTCATATGACATATGACTTGACATATTAAGTCAATGACATAATTAAGTCACTATGACATATGTCTATGTCATATGACATCACTATGACTATGACAATGACACTATGTCAATGACATAATTACGTCACTTGACATATTAAGTCAAATTTAGGGTTGAGTCATATGGCCACATATGGCCACTTAGGTCTAAGACCTTCTGATGCCTGATGCAGCATGCCAAATGCTGCCCTCCTTGCCCAATGATGTGCCAGCCTCTGCTCCCCCCACTCTCCAATATCTTAGCTAAGCACTCTATTCTCCTCTTCTGCTCTCTTCTCCTTTTCCAATCCATGGAGCAGAAATAGAAGGAGCAGCAGTGGAAGCAAGACAGTGACAGCAATGAGTGCCCCCACCAGCTGCCTGATGCCATTGTTTTAGTTGACCTCATGCATGGGCTGGCTCTGCAACCATTTATGTTCACTCTCTTTGTTTTAAAACAAAATCACACACAAAGTATTTGCTATGGAATTTAGATACGTAAACAAAGTAAACCAAAAATAAAGATATGAAAAAGGTAAAAGAGGAGACTGATAGTCTTCCACTAGACAAGGCAGTAGAAGATCAAATTATAGAACATACGATACCTAGATCCAATCATGTGTGATGCCTGTATGTTATTTCTTGCAGGACAAGATTACAATGTTGAGGTACAATGTAGTTAGGAAAACAGAGGTTAACTCCAGTTTCCTGCAGTGTCATATGCTCACCCTTAATCCTGCTCCCCCAGCCATGGCTGCATGATGTTCTGCCTCTTACTTCCTTCAAATGCATCCTTAAAAACCACCTTCAAGCACAATCTCAGTCCCCACACCCTCTGTAGATTATAAACTCCATGCAGCATTGACCGCTCCTCTCATCCCAAAGTGTTATGCTCATGTATGGCTTGATGATGATGACACTTTTTCCCATCATTCCCATCATGAATTTCTAGTGGCCCTGAGGAAAATATGAATGTTTAACACAGACTAGTCATATGCATCTAAATATACTGCCACATACTGGCTTCTTTTTTCTTCCCAAAGTGTATTAATTGTAAATAAATGAAATGTAAATGAAATACAATGCAGCCCCAAGGTAAGGGAATAAATGTTCCTTTACCTTGTAGAGGCCTCCATGCCTGTCTCCCCTCCACCACCACAGAATGCAACACATACCCTGTTGGCACAGCTACATTGGCACAGGAAAGTTGGTTATGTCTCTGCTGTTAACTCTTTTAACATAAGCTTAGATCTCAGTTTCCCCATGACTACAAATGCTCCAGAAGAATTATCTGAAGTGATTAATTGGAATTTGGTTGTTTAGCCAGAACCACAGATGGAAAAAAAGCCTTATTGTAAATTCTTCAGGATAAGCAATTCTTGATTACATGGAAATCACTGGGAATGTTGATTAACAGCACAATTCTATATAGGTCTACTTAGAAGAAAGTCCTATTGTGTTCATTGGGGCTTACTCGCATGAAAGTGTGTTTAGGGTTCCAGCCTAAATCCCACTGTTAACAGAGGTGTAGCGTCTTCACAGGGTTAGCTCTAAAGTTGCCAGTAGAAACCCCTGCTAGATATAATTTTTCTCCAAGGATGCTATGAATCTGAAGAGCAAAATCAACATCAGAGCCAAAAGCATTTTTACCTACCTAGCTCAAATCATTTTTCCCTGCATAATAATAATAATAATAATAATAATAATAATAATAATAATAATAATGAAAGAATCACAAAATGCAAAACCACTTTTCCTCTTCAGAAATCAAACCCATTTTGATCTTCCTGGATAAAGATGTGGAAATCCTCCAGTAAATTCATAATCTATTAATTTCTCCCAGCCATATTTTTCTTGCTGTCCCTAATCTGATATGCATTGTTAGTTGACATAAGCCAAGCATGAAACAATGGATGCAGATCTCTCAAAGCCAGCTAGACATTATAGGGTTGACCACAGCCACATCCTTTTTTCGCATAATCCTTGATGACATGCTAGGTTGGTAATAAAAGTGCCTCAGAAACACATAAGCACATGAACTGGGTCCAGAATCCCAAATGTGCACAGGTATGTGTGCATAGTGTTCCTTCATGTGATGATATCTACGGTCAGTTCTGGGGGCAAAATACTTTGTATTGTATGTAGTACGATCATGTACATTGTAACTGTCTTTTCCTGGAACAAAAAACTCCTATAGGCGGGGGAGAATTCAGTTATGCCTTACACAGCCTACGCACAGACCAGAGATAATTTGATTGTGGAACTAGGATGAGGAGGAATCATGGAATTTAACCTCTGCTCGAAAGAAGTAAACCATAGATCTGTTTACATAGTTTACACTATGCTTATCCTGCAGAGATTCTCAACAACATCTTCCATGTAATAAATATCTGCTGTTGTAAAAATGTGTATATCTGGTCTCAGTTTCCTGTTTGTTTATGGCCTGTAGGTTTGGTTGAGAGAGTCCTTTGAAAAAAAAGGCCATATACAATCTGCACTCATGGAATTCACTCAACCCATGAATTCATCTGAAAGAATTATTTGACTGCAAGGGATGCTGAACCTACTTGGATGTGGACCTGATCAATGTCTGTATGGTAAGCCCCACAGAAGCCACTTTGAACTTTTAAAGAGAAGAAAAGCATGAAATATTTATATGTGTTCAGACTTACGAACAATTATGTATATTTTCTGTATACTGTATACACTTACATAATACAATTCTATATTTACATATAGGATTATGTGTATCCAAAGGAAAATCATACAGATCACCTCAGGTTCAAAATAACTTTCTACGTAAAAATCCATGTATTTTAGATATTATCAGGGATCCCGCCCACTTCCCATTTTTTGCAGCTTCCCTGACCCCAGAACTAATGAAAAAGGCAAATAGGACACTTCCAACCCAGACTGCATTCTTTGTAATTGAGATCAAGCATAAAAAATTGGCTGAGCGATTCTGAAGGGTGAAAGGTTGGTGGCATTTAGAAATGTCTGGTCAGATATTTAGAACTGTCTGACCAGGTAATTTTCAACATAGTACAAGTTAACATGGCAGTGTGCTCAGTGGTCTGCCTCTGAACATTGCGCATATGCTATGACAGTGCGACACTGGGCTAAAGGAGGGGAAAGGCTGCTATTTCATGGTAGACTGAACACAGCCAGGGATGGAAGATAATGTTGCAGAGAGCTGTTGGGATCTCAAAACACAGCTAATGGAAATTCATATGTCTCCTATCCCCTCCTCTCCTTCTCTTTTTATCTGTCTGAGCAGGTTGTTTTCTGACGCTAATGGTCGCAGTTGAGAAATCATCAGAAAAATACAAACAAGCCAAATAATCTAGAGCAATGTTCTTCAACCTATCGGTTGTGACCCGAATGGGGCTGCAAAACCTCACGTGGGGAATTGAAGCAATCTTTCAAAGACTGTGCAGGAGAGGGCTTGGAACCCATCCAAATAAAGGTGCTGCCGTATCAAAACTGAGTTCTTGATACAGTCCTGCACAGCCTCTTCTTGCTGTCTTGCCCCGTAAGTCCTAAGGTTGGCCCTGCTCAGGCTGCTACCTTACAGGGTTATTGTGAAGACATTAGAGAGGCAGGGAAAATTGGGTGGGCAGGGGCAGGGGATGAGCAGATCAGGTCCCAGGAGGGGGGAGGGATCAGTGGTGGGTTCCCAGCCGATTGATTGATTGATTGATTGATTGATTGATTGATTGATTGATTGATTGATTGGGTTTGTGGCATGAAAAAGTCACTGATCTCGAGCCTGCTACTCACTCTGCATCTGAAAATGGATCTGGATCTCATCAAGGGTTTCAGCTTGGAGTAGTATCCTCCTAACTTCCTTTAGAAAGTCCTCTTTCCTATGTGGGAATAAAACTGAATGGGGGGGGGAAGAAGACAGGGAGCAAAGAGGCATGTTAAGGTGGCTGTAGAGGTGACAGATGGGTACAGAGTACCCTTCAGCCATCCTCCACCTGAAACAACAGCTTCACCGTGCCTTGTGGGCAGGCTGACCCTGGTTATGGCAGCAAGAGATTCAGGCTTCGGAGACCAGGATTTCCAAAGAAGGGACTGTAATTCTAAAAAATCATCCAATTATTTACCTGTAGACCTCTTTTTGTCATGTGCATGTCATGAAAAGTTATCTTAAAAGCTGGGACCAGGGACAATAAATCTACGTAAACCCCCAGCGCACGTGGCAATGTCCCACCACAGCAGTTTAATAACAGTGTTTTGTATTATCTGTTTCTAGACAAAGATTGAATTTGAAGAAATTGATATAAGAGAAACAAATGGGGGAGGGGTGGGGGAGAGATACACCTGCAAGGCTAGGGCATAGCAATGCATGCAACTGAAAAATTTAATGACGCCATACTCCACAATGAAGCATTTTCGCTGCAATTTCTCAAGATGTTTCATTGTAAACAGCTGGTCACTATTGCTGAGCAGAGTTGATGACTCCTGAGAACTCTGAAGTAAAGAAGCTCCGACAGCATCTTTGCCCAGCTAGAATATGTCTCTGTTGTATAAATGTTGCTATTAGGGCACAAAGAATCCCTGTCATCTTGGAAATGAAATGTTCAGCTTCAAGGATCAGTCCAGAAATTGAGTTTCCTGAACAAGATTTTTCAAAGCTGAAGCATAGGAAGAGTTGGATGAAGATGCATGTTGTCCAAGTACAACGCCCCCCCCCCATAAGCACATGAGATATATATTGGATTGAAATACTGTGTATACCCATCTCTATGTAGATTACAGAATGCCATCCCTGAGGTGATCCACCAAGCACCTTCTTTATGTGTGTTTAGAAATATAGCTAAGGGCGCAATCCTAACCCCTTATGTCACTGCTTTCCAGCACTGGCATAGCGGTGCCAATGGGACTTGTGCTGCATCTTGCAGTTGGGTGTCACTTACGGAGGCCTCCTCAACGTAAGGGAATGATTGTTCCTTTACCTCAGAGCTGCATTGCCCTTATGTCAGTGCTGGAAAGCACTGACATAAGAGGTTAGGATTGTGCCCTAAGGCATTTTTGTCCTAGCAGGCTTTTAATTTGCACTTTTGCTAATGGATGTATCACATTGCTTTGGATTTATGCTCTGTTTCATAGTGAGATTTTTAATAGTCTTTAATTCAAGAGGTGTGAACTGATGGTTGAGCTGGCAGTACTTCCTGCAGAGCTAAGCAGGAGATTGTGGTTAATCTAATAATCTGTGGTTATGTCTAATAATAATGTGGTTGTGTTTTTGGATGGGAGACAGAATGCCAGGTAGTACCCGTTGTGGCAGAACGGAGTTGCTGTTGAGCTGATTAGCCAAACAGTGAGAGAAGCATGGGAGTGTGCAAGAAGGCCAGCAGGCAAAGAATGGAGAACAACCTTGATTTACAATCATCAGCCAGAGGAGATTACCACATTGTGAAGGCAGCACCTGGTGACTGAGGATCCGGTGATTCACATAATATATTTGTAAAAACCATATTGAAAAATGATGGCTTAGACTAGCCCTACCATGTAAACTGCCTTGAATGCTGTCTAAACAAGGCATTATATGGGTATATGGTGGTAAATGAGAAAACCACCTTGGGTCCCTTCAGGGAGAAAGGTGATGCAGAAATGCGGTAAATAAATAATAAATGTATAAATACTGAAATAAATAATAAATAAATAAAACTCTTGGAATTTGATAGATGCTTTTTCTTTCTGTTAGCCACTTTGGAAAAAATGGGTGATATAAATATAGTATATAAACTAAATGAAATCCTGATGTTTCCAAAGACCTCAAGTGATTTTACTTTTCCTGCCTAGGAAAAAGCTGTACTATGTAATAATTAATGGTAAGTGCTGCTACTTTTATACTGAAAAAAAGCTCACAGCTTGCCAAAGATAGTGCTATCGAAAGCATTCTGACTCATCTGATGTAGCCATTAAGCCAAGACCCATGAAGTTGACACTGTACAACAGGGATTCATTTTAGAGAGGTCTTGCTGTCTAGATAAACTTAGCACACCTTGATCTGCTGCCTAGTTCTTTTTCTAAAATATGCTTTGTTCCTTGCTCCTTCTTTCCAATGGACACACAGGAAAAGCGCCTTCTTAATTAGTGCTGCAATCACAAGTTCTACAAAACTGTTTCCTGTTATCAGTTCTCTTTGTCCTGCTATTGATCTAATTCTGTATAAGAAATTTTCCTTAAAATACTTGGTAGATTTGCTGAACAAAACCCCCAACCTCACTGAGAACTAAATGTTAAAGCACCCCCATTGTGGTTTCACCCCATTTTGCAGGCCCTCCCACTTTATATTTATAAATAAATCAAGACCCTGATTGGGGCTAGTTGCTCAATTAAACACACATCTATGGCTGCAATCTTTCACATGCTTGCTTGTGAGTAAGCGTCATTGAGCACCATGAATGTGCACTGAACTGAAAGCTCAGTCCTGTCCCATACCATCTGCTGCCACATAGCTGCACTGACACAGCATGTGCTTTGATGGTATAAGTCCAAGGAGAGGCAGGGGGCATATCCAACCAGGAAAATGGGGATAGCATTCCAGTGTACACTGCCACTGCTGGGATACACCCCTCCCACCCTTGAAACCTCCCCTGTCTACCCCACTCCCCAACCTGATCCTCCCCTCCTGCCCTCAAACCGCCCCCTCTGCCAACTTACCTGCTCCAATTCAGCATCTTGGAGCCTCTGCCTCATACATGGGGCCTGCAGCCATTTGCACCAGTGGCACTGAAGTGCAAATCAGCAGTGCATCTTTCATTATGCCACTGCAGCACTCACAGCAGCAGACCAGGAGTTCTACTGTCATAGGTGCCAATAGAATTGGGCAGTAATTTACATGGCTGCAATTCTGTACCTGCTTAAGTGGGCATAAGAGCCCAATCTTATGGGCAAGTAGCAGCAGTGCTGGCGCTAGGTTTGTAAACGTGCCATAAAGCATATTTATAGCACTGGGGGAGTAGGGAGTGCTGCTGTTGGACCAGCACCAGTTGACACTGGGCCTCAGCACTGGCAGGAGGACAACATGTGGCTGCCAGGGATAAGTAACACTGTTGGGCAGCAGTGCAATTTTTCAGGGCAAGGAGAGAGGTTCCAAGGAGATGGAGGACGGGACGGGACAGGACCAGCCCAGGAGCGGGGTGGGAACGGCAGAGGCCTCCTCCACCAGATCCTATACGCGTTGGGCTCAAAAGCCCAACACCAAGCTTCTCCAGTTGCACCAACAAAACAGCCAGCGCAAACTCTAATAGCCCCATTGTGGAGCCTGCACCCTTATTCAGGTGAAAGGGATAAAAATTTCCTTCCCCCAAGGAGACTTCCAGTGGTCTTTCTGGGGCCACCGGATGCAGCATCAGCCCGTTGGATGCCACTGCACCTGGCAGATTAGAATTGGGCTGTAAGTCTTATTGAATTCAATCAGATTACTTAGAGTAAGCCCATTTAGCACTGCATAGACATGTCCAACTACCAGAGGTGCCTGTACAATAAAGAATAATATTTTTTAAAATGAGCCAAAGGGCTTCGAAAACAAAACTGGACCTCATGCTGTAAAACAAAGTAGAAAAAAGACACCATGGCATTAATCCGCTTTACTTGAAGAAGCATCATTCTGGTTCAAAACATGACAATCAGCAGGCAGGTTCCTCTCATGTATTTACAAGCACTTGGCTTTAGAGCCAAGCTGGTGGGTTTTTAGTGATTTTTAATTGTAATCTTTCAGATTTAATAATAAGTAATTCTTACACACTGGAAACTACTGCTTCTGCTTCTTCTACTGTTCTCTGTTCCTTTGGTCACTTATTTTTAAACATTTGCTTTCTGCTTATGTCCCCCAACTTAAATAGATACCTTTTCATTCTCTGCAATATGGTGTGCATCAAACGTTTGCATCCTGCTATTACTCACACAGGACTCAAGAAGTGTCATTTTCAAAGGAGATTATTATTAGCTTGCAGGGAGACAGTAATGCTGAACTCCCTGTAAGTGTGGATGGCTGTCTCAGGAAACAGTCGCCTAATGACTCCTGCAGTCATTTTCCACTGCTGAGACCTTCTGCATGGTTATTGAATGTCATTCTCCTGTAGATCAACCTACATGGTTAGGAACACAGAAAGCTGCCTTATACTGAATGAGATCAGTGTTTCATCTCAGGATTGTCAATGCAGCCTGGCAACAGCTCTCCAAGGAAACTGTCAGACAAGAATCTTCCATTGTACTATTTGAAGAGACAGGTATGGAATCCAGGAAGTTCTCTCTGCAAAGCATATTTTCTTCACTGAGCAATGCCGCTTTCCTGAGCAGTGCAATCCTACGCATGTCTACTCAGGACTAAGTCCAACTATGTTCAATGGGGCTTGCTCAATGGGACGCCCTCAGAGGCAGAGGAAGGGTGCCCAGGAGCACTGTGGAGAGGCAATGAAAAGCTGTCTCTCTGTTAGAGCCTCAGCGCCTGACTGGGCCAACCCCTCACCCCATCTCCTTTATAGGAGGCTAGGAGATGGGTGCCCTAGAGCATCAGCATGACAGGAGTCGCATCTCCCGTCACGCTGTCTTTCTAGGGAGTCCTCCCCCTCCTCTGGAGGATAGGAGACGGGCACCCTAGAGCGTCAGTGCGATGGGAGTCGCATCTCCTGATGCGCTGCCTCTCTAGAGCGCCCATCTCCTATCCTTCTGTAGAGGAGAAGGAGAGAGGGGGCGGCCCAGTCCTGTGCTGAGGCGCTGCCAGACAGGCAGTATCTCACAGTGCTCCTTGGTGTTCCTCCTCCAGTGGGGGGGCTCATGGAGAAGCCCCCAGAGGGTTGGCACGTGGGGCTTTTGCCCCATTTGCCTCCCTCCAGGTATGCCAGTGACTTGACCCCATGTTGAGCCCCAGAAACCACTACTTGGATCTGTGCTAGCTCAATCACTGGTAGGGCTTTCAGGCCCAGGACAGGGGATAGGATCCAGTGGCAACCATCCCCACCCTCCCTGCCCTCCTTCCACCTAGTTTCATCCCCTCCCTGCCTTCCCCTGCTGTACTCCCACCCTGAAATGCCCCATTGTGCTCAGCAGTAGACTCACCACTGACAGCTCCCAGAGTGAAAGTCCAGCACCCACCCGCTCTGGCCCCTCCTTCCTTCTGCCTACCACGCAGTGCTTTACGGCACTTTCATGATGGCTCTCTTTCTGGCAGCATGCGCAAGAGCTGTGCTGCTGCAAGGTATAATTGGGCCCTAAGTGAATAAAGTAATCTATGATAATCATTATGAAGTTACTTTGCTTGGCAATGATTTAGTGCAGCAACTTTTACCCTGCACATGCCTGATCTCACCTGATCTCAGAAGCTAAGCAGGGTCAGGCCTGGTTAATATTTGGATGGGAGACCACCTGGGAATACCAGGTGCTGTAGGCTTATACCATAGTCTTTCGAGACTGAAGGTTGCCAACCATGACACCAGAGACCATGCTCTGCTAAATCTATACAACAAAAAAAGCAACTGAAAATTTCTACATTAATTTTCTTCTCCTGTCACATATTTCTACTGTGAAATTATTACACTTTATTTAAAGATGTAGCTCATTTCATCTCAAACTCTTGGAATGGGTTGCAGTAGTTCAAAATAAATATATAAATATTGAAACATGGAATTAAATATATCCCAGTTAAATATCAAAGGTATATTGAAGCTTATTCCAAAGTAAATTCCATTGTGTTCAGAAAGACTTGTTCCCAGGTAAGTGTGTACAGCAACCATTTTCAACCACTGTACCATGAATATGTGCCACAAGTGGTCCACAGGTGTGTTTGGAGGAAGGTAATTTGGGGGAATTTGGGGGAAGGTAATTTATTAATAGGGCAAATGGGAGATGTGAGCCCCCACTGGCAGCATGGTGTGCCTTGTCAATTGTCAAAAACCTGGTGGTGTGCCTTGACCATTTTAGTGCCTTGTCAGTGTGCTGTGAGATGAAAAAGGTTGAAAATCACTGGTGTATAGGATTGTAGTCTTGTAGGATTGTAATTTGAGCTATGTACTGTCTCTAAGGCAACCCTTGGGAAAGGTGAATATTAACATGCCCCCAGGCAAATTTCTCAGTTTGCCTCATGCTTCTTGACTAAGGACTTTGAAAAATGTTTTAAAGGCAGCACCTGAGCACTCTTGTTGATGACATCACCCCTCCTGCTGTAGGAGATGCCCCAGAACTTTGCTCCTCCTCGACTGTACTCTAACCGAGGATACTTAATTGCATGTTATTATTTGTTTACTGAAATCTGGGGACACATTAAAATAGCTTAACTATCTAGTTTTCCCCACAGCATGCAGATGTACCAAAATGGAGCATGTTGCATGCTGTGGGGGGGGGGGGGGAGAAGGGAAAAATATTTCCTTTACCTCTCCATATGCCTCCATGCCTGCCATGGGTCTCCTCAGACCTGTGGCAGTTCTTTAGCTGGAGTAAGTTTAAGGAGACAAAGGGAGCATGTCAGCTCACTCCAGAAGGGATAGTATCTATCACAAGTTGCTTGTCCCAAGTGCCATTCCCTCGCACCTCCAACATGCCCCAGGCCTCTCCTTGTTCCACCCCATTCCGCCCACCCCTCTTCTCATTCTGCCCATCCCACCGACTCACCACCATTGGCAAGACTTATTTTTCCCCGCTGCTGTGCATAAGATCTCTGCAATACCTCCTGTGGTGGTCCAGAAGCGCATAACTACATGCACTTCCAAACTGCCATTTGCAAGAGCCAGAGAGTAGTCTATTCAGAAGTAAATTCTATTGTTTTCAGAATGACACTGCATTTGCAACAGCCAGAGGAACAGGTATAGGATTGGCCCATCAATATCCGATTAGCTGAACTTAACTGAAATGAGCATGTGTGGTTCCTGTTAACTTCTCAAGTGGCAACTTCAAACTTTTCCATTTTCAAAGACATCAAAGGTGACAACTGGAAGCTTTCAAAAGAAATTGATTTGAGATAACAACTTGCTCAGTTTAACCAATAGTGGGTTGGAACAAAACTGACCTAGATACATGTGAAAATCTGTTTAAAGAAACATAATCATTCTAATTTAGATTAAAACAATTTCTTCTTATAAATATGCTAGTGTCTCTCGAGCAGTATTATGTTCAACAGAAAATAAGCTTTTATTTCATGTTGTAACTTTTCCACTGGTTTCCTGTATCTGGATGTAAGCTACAGTTATTTGGCATTTGTTCAGGCTGTGGTTGCTTTAGCAGCTCATCTGAGAGAAGGAAAACTCTGATCCCAAACCTCCACTGCCTTGTGGCTACATCCAGTTATGGAAAAGGCTTCAGGAGTCAACCTCGAGGCAAAATCCGGAGCCGGAGTCCCTGAGGCAGTTCATGGCTGAACACAGTCACGTTCTGGCAACTCCTGCGACGCCGCTGGAACCAACCGTATTGGCCTCTGCCTTTCCATTGGACCATTTCAGCGACGTGGAGAGGGGGGATTTGCTGCATGGGTAACAGCCTATCCTTCATACCTACTTTACCCAGGCTTCACGCACTGGAGAGGACACTCTGTTCCAGAGCCACCATTCAGAGTGTGACACCATGGTCTTCTGAGACTGAAGGATGCCAACAACAGGTTGCTTTAAGTGGTGGGCATCCAAAGGGACTGACATGTTTTCTTGATTATTAAAATACGGAGCAATGCTGCACATAACAAAAATTACATTTATCTCCAAAACTGTCAGCCTGGCATCACATTTCATGAAAAACCTGTAGTTAGCAAGGAGCTATTTTCTAAGTTAGGATTATACCATATCACTGAATGCATTTTGACATTTTTGTGATTTATGGACCTCCAGGTTATTTCTTGCCAAAATTCATGCATTGCTTCAAAACAAATGAAAATGGTCCAGTATTGTGCGCATTGTTGCAGACCCAAGTGTCTGCTTTTTCTCATTACTCTCATTTAAAAATGCATATTTTTTTTCAAATGACTACTCATAAGTTTCAAAGCTACAGAAATTATGAGTGATCACGAATCGGGTTAAAAGCACAGGCAGAATGAATTGATATTTTGTTTGTTTTAGAGACACAATTCATTACATAAATTTTCATTAATGTTCTGTTTATAGGTCAGGGGAAATAATGAGAAAAAGCATTTGATTACTGCTTTACTTTTGTTTAACTTTTCTAAGTTTGGGTGCTCTGTAAATGTTTAATGATGATGATAATTCTGGAATGAAAAATGTTTTGCCTCCAAAACCAAAGGAAGACATGTTTTCTTCAAGATGCCAAAAGAAGACCAGGTAGTAGAATTCTGGACTAGGCTACTTCAGCCTGAAGGTGTGATATAATATACAATATTTCTGAATATTCCCCCGTGTACATTGATCTCAGGGAAGGAAGGGAGTGCAGGAAAATAGCAAGAGCAATGAGGTCCAGGAGAGCAGGCAACGTTTTCTGTGTGGTTTATGCCAGGAAATGGCAGTTGTGTTTGAGCTGAGGACTGAACAGTTACAGACATTTTAGACAGCCACCTTGGATTCCTGATGTAACTTTAATTCTGAGCATTACTGTAAATAGTCTCAACGGGCTAGAATTCCACTTAGTGACTAGTACTAATTAAAAAAACAACTTTTTTTGTTTGTCATTTCTTTCAAATGTGATTGACCCATGCACTGTTTCTTTCTTTTCTTTCAGGGGGCTGTATGCTTTGAAATGTTTCTGCCTTTGTAACACTCAGCTGAACTTAGAAACTTGTTAAAAAAGAGGAGGAGGCGGGGCCAAGCAGTGCATGAGCAGCAGATTCCAGAGCTCTTGGAATTAGTCTGTTTTTCTCCTTATTTTTTTGCAGATTCAAGGAAATCTGAGGACAAAGTCAGGAGAGGTTTTGTCATCCTGATGGTATAAAGTGTCTTGAGAAGGTTAGAGCCTGGCCAGGGGGCAGCCATTGAGGCAGATAAGAAGAAATGGGGAAATTCGCCACTAAGCTGTGAAAACCCCTGCGGTGATACTGTAATGGAAGATCAGAAGATCATCAGGTGGATGATGTGGTGTTGACAGCAATGCCATGGTTTGACAGCTGTTTGACAGCTCTGGGAAGGGCAGGGCTGGCTCCACAGCTGTAATCAATCAAGGCCAATGGAGACTCTGATGGACACCTGAGCGTCATTTGACCTTGATGGGACTTTGAATGGACATGGACTGAAGAGATGGCTCGCCTGAGCCTAATTTGGACTTAACAAGGGGCTAACAAGGTAGCTCACAGGTGAGCTGCATTTTGGATTATGAGACATCCAAGGATAAAAGGCAGCTTCAGAAGGAGACAGAGCTACCCTGACCCAGAGGGAGATGCTACCTGACCAGAGGGACCCCAGACCCAAGAGGCTACCTAAGAACATAAGAACAGCCCCACTGGATCAGGCCATAGGCCCATCTAGTCCAGCTTCCTGTATCTCACAGCGACCCACCAAATGCCCCAGGGAGCACACCAGATAACAAGAGACCTCATCCTAGTGCCCTCCCTTGCATCTGACATAGCCCATTTCTAAAATCAGGAGGTTGCACATACACATCATGGCTTGTAACCCATAATGGATTTTTCCTCCAGAAACTTGTCCAATCCCCTTTTAAAGGCATCTAGGGTAGACGCCATCACCACATCCTGTGGCAAGGAGTTCCACAGACCAACCACACGCTGAGTAAAGAAATATTTTCTTTTGTCTGTCCTAACCTGCCCAACACTCAATTTTAGTGGATGTCCCCTGGTTCTGGTATTATGTGAGAGTGTAAAGAGCATCTTCCTATCCATTCTGTCCATCCCCTGCATAATTTTGTATGTCTCAATCATGTCGCCCCTCAGGCGTCTCTTTTCTAGGCTGACCCAGACCTACGGGAGAAGGGGACTGCCAGGACTTGGCTGGAGGAGACACTCTACTGGAGAGGGCACTGCTGGAGAGGAGGGACTCTGCTTCAGAAGACTGGACTGTGCTTTGGAGATTGGATTGGACTTGGACTGGAGGCTTTGGACCTATACCCACTGAGTTAAGTGGAGTTTTGGGGAGGGAAAGCCTCTGGACAAGAGGACTTGCAGGGAGTGTGTTTGTAGCAAATGTTTGTTAATTGCTCAACTGATAAAGAACTCTGCATTTCTTTGTACACCACAGCTGTTGTTCTTGGAAAAGGAGGGTGTTAATTAGCCAAAAAGTGGGCATTAGAAGGGAGTTGGACTATTTGGACGGGACAAATTGGTGTAGTCTACGAAAGAAGGAAATTGAGAGATCAGAGTAAGTACTGACTGTATTATGCAAATCTCGGCTTCAAACGATTCTGTATGTTAGGTACTGGAAGGAGTCTAGAAGGTTGATATAGAAAGTATAAGAAGTATATATAGCATATAAGTATAATATAGGGTATGTAGAGATAATTATATATTTTCTTTTTTTTTGTTATTTAATTTTCTCCCTTATTTTTTAAGTTAATGAGGGTTAAAAGTAGAAGAATAGCAGATTAGGAATGTAGAATGATTTATTAAACAATTTGGTAGATGATGTCCTGCAACCTCTATTGTTTGTGGAGTATGTGTTTGTAGCGTATGTTTGTATGTATTAATAAAAAGTTATTTTAAAAAATTAGAAAAAAGAATAGTAACAGATGCGAGGATATCAGCAACATGTTGCCTGACCAGACTTTTCATTTATTTAATTCACTGTATGATGTGTGGCATGGGTATATACCATATACCCTCTGGTTCATGGCACCAGAGGAGAATGACCCAGGCTGATAACATGACTTTGAAGCAGTACTTATGGCACGAGGCCTCAGATCTCACAGACTTAGAAAAAGCCCATAATTTTAATTGCCAAAGCGCTCTCTCTCTCTCTCTCTCTCTCTCTTCCTAGCTGGTTGGCTGACTTGGAAAAAGCCTTGCCTGTTGTGCTTTGAAAAATTCCATGAACAACCACACCTTGTTTGCACAACACATTTCATCCAGTGAAAAAAGCCACATGCTGGGAACTTCCTGACTGAGGTAAACAGTGTTAGTGGCACAAAAATTGGGTCTCTAACCCTAGCTCTCCTTACCAATTCCATGGACAAATTCAATTGAGGAGTCCATGCTAGTGAAGCAAATGACTTCCAGAGCTTGTCACAAGTTCTCTGCTCCATCCTTTTTCCACCTTTGTAAGGTGCAAAAAACTAGGCACCTGTTTAGGACTGGGAAGGAGCAATCAAGAGACACCAAGCTACAAAAGATAGTTCCATGATGAGCTCACCCCACCAAAGATCCCATAGGATTCAATGGGAAGAAAACATATAACAGTCCAGTACACCAGACCCCTGTGTCTTTCATCCTTTGCTTGTCTGCCTGCCTTGGAGCCACTGCACTCAGCTTTCCCCAGGGCAAGGGGACAAATGTCAACTTACCCCATGGAAATGATCCACCTGCTAAATTCTCTAGTGGGATGCAGCACAAGCCATGCCACTGCATTGGCGTGGGGGAATTTGCTCTGGACTGGGCTGTTTCTACTGCACATGTAAAAATAATACTGTTGTGTGTCTGACTACCCAGTTGGTGCATGGCAGGACTGGAAACCAAATGAATCCTCACATACAAGAAAGGAATGTTCTCCAGATGAGTCCATCTGTCAATAACATATCATTATTATCTGCAGGTATTCTTCAAGCTGTGTTAACAATGTCCTCCATGGATAAAATTCAAAATGAATGTAGCAGAATTAAATACAGCTCTCCGTTGCATCAAGACACAGTGGCAGGTATGGTGGATGCTAATATGAGACTTTGTAATTGGAAATGACAACAAGGTAAGTAACTGTGTGCTATAACCGTTTTTCATGCTTATGTTGGCTTGTGATAATGGAGTGTTGATATTTTTCTAGTATTGGTTGTTTAGAGTCTTGTCAGACTGAGAGGAAGGGAGATTGCCTTCATCTGAGATCAGAGCAGATGGCATGACAGACCGTGACTCATGCGTTTGCCATAAATAGGTCTGTGCTCTACTTATTAAATTGTGGAATGGGGCAAATGGTTTCCGAATCGTTCTATGAATATGTAAACTTCACCCCATCCATTGCTGGGGTTGTCACCCCATCCAGCATTGCTAGTTGCTGGAACACAATGTATAACTTGCTTTTGGAATACAGTTTGGGGATGTTGTGGCTAACTATTATCGCCATCAAAGTGCATTATAGGCAATTATTACAAGAGAGGTGGTAGAGTTTTGAGTAACTCATTCAGACTTTGCGTATCAGTCCAATGAGGAGGTACACTGCCACACTTCCTCCAAAAGAAGCGAGTTTGTCAGTGCACTCCCATATGCTCCCTTTCTCAGAAACTTCAAGAGAACTATCCACTTATCACACACACGCACACGCACACGCACACGCACACGCACACTTTTTAAAATCACCCCAAAATTTGAATTGAATATTGCGATTCATTCTCTTCTGGGATGAACACACAACTTTTGTGACAGCCATTCCAAAAGCCTTCGTGGTTTTGACTGACAAGTAGTACTTACAGGTAAACAGTAGCTATGAGCATTATGTGCTATATGAAATCCACGTTCTTGCAATATTTCAAGTCTTGGACTAAGACTATGGACCACGAATCTCCACCTGCCTCATCCCCATGGGATACCTGTGTGAATCACTACTCCCTGAGTCTATTAGTTGTGGTGCTCCCTGAGTCCCATTAGTTATATGGGAAAGACTGAACGATGCCAAGAAGATTCCCACCCTGTCCACTTAAGCCTAATTGGGCAACCCTAGGGCAACCCATGCTGCAATAATTGTGATCACTGATGAGTGTCAAGGGGTCTGCAAATTACACCAGGGAGATGGGCGTCCAGGTTTCAATCTACAGCTTGCAGTTGATTCCCACGGTCAGCCTACTAAAGGCAAGTGTGGTTGAACAGGTACCATTCACCGCTTGTCTTCTCAACTATTGGACATGTTCAAGGCCTCCTCCCATTCCTAAGCATCCACTTTGCTGAACACACATTTGATCATTTGAACACGCAAGAAGCTTGGTGAGGAAACAGTCCTCCACCTTGCATAGGTGGGAGAGTGAAAAGGAATATGCAACCAGCATTCAGTTTGGAGTTGTGCGTCACTGAGGACCAAAGATGGAGGAAAGCATAGCTTACCCTACAATGGAAAATCTTGCAAATATGTCTGTAAGCAAGGTGAGACATCATTCCTTACACTTGCATGATATACTATAATACCTATGCCCAATGCCACAAATTTTAGTGAGAAGAGAATGAATTCTTTCTTTCTAAAATATGAATGTTTTCACCCTTCCTGGTTTCTAAATCAGCAGAGGACTTCATGGATGTATAACTGTTGAAGGAGGTGTGAGCTAGACTCAGAACTGACACTTGGTCTGAGAATGGGGGTGTTACAAGCATGTTCTTTGAATTAGTGCAGGGTATGGCATTGTGCTTGCCATTTCACATCATTCTGAGGAAGCATTTGTATTTATTGATGCATAATTGGTGCTAGCTTAATGGGGATTTTCTCCCCAAGACATGGGAAGCCAAGTTATTAGGCAGTTTTCCAAAGAATCAATCAGTGGAACATTCCTGTTGCTAATACGTTGGCTGTTCTGAAAGCATCCAATGCCAGCATCAAGGGCTGCAGATGTTGGGGCAGGGAGCTCTTTCAAGGCTAACTGAAGCTACTGGGGAGCACATAGTTCTGCCAGCCCCCTCCCAGCCCCTCCATATCCCCTTACCCAGCTCTTTCTTCCACAAGTCCTTTTGAATCAAAGCAGGAAATGTGCTGGGATTGGGCCAATCCCAGAACACACTCCATTTCCTCCTTTAAAGAGCCCATGCAGAAGACAGTATGGTTTTGCTCTTAGAGTGCCCAGTGGAGAAAGGTGTCCAGTGGAGAAAGGTGATGGAGCCAGATTGCTGCACTCCAATGATTAGAATGCAGCAATTTCACTCCTTCCTCCGTGCAGCTCTTCATACAGAGCAGGTAATGTGGGGCACACTGGGCATGAGCTCTGCCTTCTCTCCTTTGGTTAAAGAGCCACACAGAATAAAGGGTTGGTAAGGAGGTCGACTCTGTCCATGGCAACAGAGGGGGTGGTGGTGCATGTTTGCCGCCCTCAGCTCAGGCCCCAATCCACCACTCAGTGCAAATTGGGTCATTTACGTTAAGGATCGTATGGCCCTGGGCTCCTCTGAAGCAATTTTGGAATACAGGTCCAGCCTATTTATACACTGATTTTTTATACATGGATTTGACTCAACATGAATGGTCACTGCAAATGAGAAGGAACGTGCTTATCCCTGGAGAAGGGGAAAAATCCATCCCTTTAAAATTAGTTTAAAAAACTGAACAGTCCTTTAACAATAGTCTCCTTAATGAGAGAGAGAGAGAGAGGGCAGCTGGCTGACTATCCATCAATTCTTCTCTCTCCAGGCGACCCCTTCCTTCCCCCTGAGCACTGAAAGAAAGGTGAGCCCTTTGCATTGGTGAAGGGAAGGGCTGAGTGAAGCACTTGGAGGATGACTGATTGATGGATTGTCTTCTTAATGTCTGTTATCAAAAGGTCAGCAAGGCTGTTTTTAAATCACCGGAGCAAAGAAACTTGGTTTTTTAAATTGATTTGCTATAGTGCATCACATATAGTGCATCACATATTTTTTTGCCATCCACAAGAGTGCTTGGAATGGAACCCACACAAATAATTAGTCTCAACTTGTTTTGACTCTGCTCCAATGAGATTTATTTGATTGTAAATCTCAAAATTTTCTAGAACGGGGGAAAAAAATTGTGACTACCTCTAGAAGGTGGATTTCAAGCAAACCTAAACACAGCAAGTGTTCTTCAAATAATTTTGGTTTTGGACCAAATTAGGAGATTGGGGTAAAGCAGCTATGAAGTGAGATGGCTGGTGCTGAGTGAATATACAGTATATATATAAAAAAAAAATTGTGATTCTGCATTTGTTCGGAATTATGTTTCATGACATGGAAGCAGCTTTGAAAATAATTAGCAGAATAAAACAGCAAACTAAGATTCATCCGGTGTGAAAGATACAACACTTTACAGACGGTTTTTATACATGAGTACGCAACTGAAAAAGAACATATTGTCATTTGCAAAATCTTCATTACTGTTCCATACAAAACAAACTCAAGTGTTTGTTCTCTGTATTTTCAAACAAATTTTTTGTTTGATCTCATTATCATTTCCTTTGGTTTAAATTTGCACAAGTGTCAATCCAGGAGCCCCAGCAAACATATAATCGTACATCTGAAACCAACAACATGATATAGTCACAGGCATTGTGCTTCAGGATTCAATGGCAACAAACTCAACCACACCAGTGTGCAGTATCCCATGGTCATTGTTTCTAGCAAGAACTTGGTAACAGAGAATGAAAGCTTATACCAATTACAGAAACAGCAAGCGTGCTATTTGTCAATCATAGTTCTTATTGTATAGATCCCTGGAATGTCCTTGTAAGAGAAGAGTGGTTGCCTAATACATTCTTGGTGTTTCCAAATGTTAAACGGTAAAAATAACACAAATGAATACTTCCCAGTCATTCCTTTAAAGCACAGCTTGTGGTTTTTATGAACTGATTGCTTAGCTTAAGTAATGTGCCCTTTTCGATACATACTTATTGTGGGTAGAAATTTGTACTAGGAAGGAAACTGATTGCCTATTAGCATTCTGAATGTATTCACTTATGACATTTTTCCTCCACCCATTTCCCTACTTCAGGGAGCTCTGACCTGTATACCTAGTGCAGCTATTTTCAACTTTTTTCGTATCGTGGCACACTGACAAGGCATTAAAATTATCAAGGCACACCATCGGTTTTTTGACAATCGACAAGGCACACGATGCTGCTGGGGGGGGGGCTCATATCCCCATTGGCTCTACTAAGATATGACAGTCCCTCAAACTTCTGCAGCACACCTACAGACTAGTCGCAGCACACCAGTGTGCCACGGCACAATGGTTGGCTGGGTTACTGGGATTGATCCACCTTCATTGGTTCATGTAGACTTGCACCAGCAAGCTGGCAATGTGTGTTTTAATGAACAATAGAAGGGACCCATTAACCATTAATAGTGACACTGAAACTCTTAATGCACACAGACAGTTTGTCTTAGCCGAATGGTTGGCAACCTTCAGTCTCGAAAGACTATGGTATAATCCTACAGCACCCGGCATTCCCAGGCGGTCTCCCATCCAAGTACTAACCAGGCCTGACCCTGCTTAGCTTCCGAGATCAGATGAGATCAGGCATGTGCAGGGTAACAGTTGCAGCCAATTCAAAACATATTAACGTTTTAACAGTCCAATTTTATTCAAGCTGTAAGCTACTGGAATGAGCATTCCAGCAGTGTAAGGCCCTTTACAGCTGTAGCAAAACATGACATGTTGCTGCCTGTCCATGGCCACAGGTGTTGAATGGCTAGCTCCACATGCCAGCAGCAAGAGAATGCCCGCTGGTGAGTCACCGCATGGGGTGGGAAGGGGATAGAATGGGGCAGGGAGGGGGAGGAACAGGGCAGCAATGGGCAGTATTGGCAGCAGTGGTGCACACTGATATCCTAGCTGATGAATTGCTATCATCCTGTGAATGGAATGCTGCTAGTTACATACAGGAAGATATTTCACCTGTGATGTGAGAAAAGTATATTTCACAATGAAGTTCATGTTAACTGGTAACAGCTGGAAGGAATAAAATTGTTGACGCTGCTTTGCAACAATATAATCCATGCTAACACAAATCGTTTCTCCCTGCTGCCCGCAAATGCAATGAATAGCAAAATGAAACAAAATTTCACAGGTACTTGCTCTAGACAATTATTCTAAGTAATTATTCTTACCCAATTATGCATTGTAATTAGAGTTTTAATTGTTTGCAACGTGGAAGGAGATGTCTCAGGATTCTCTTCTCTTTGGTTCTGAATTGGTTAATTGTCTTAGGTTGCCCTGTGCTTGAGACATAGACACGCAGGCTGGTAAACTCTGAGATGAAACCTTCCTCTTTGTGTTTCCAGTACTCTACAAAGCACTTACGTATCCAGAAATGAAGAAATTCTATTATATGAAGTGCATTGTCGCTAAATAAAATTGTATTTTTTTTATTCATCCTTGCCGAAAGCTCATTGGAAAGTTCATTACAAGTCTAATTCTATCACTGGCAATTGTGCTCACCTGAGCCTTTGCTATATTCCTGATTCTGTAGTATCTTCTAATCCTAAAAGCAATTTTTTTACAAACATCACTCTAGTTCATGATTTATTTCTTGTACTCTTAAATGTACAGGTCATGTCTCGTAATCCACTAGGATTCTGTTCCAGAACCCCTAGTGCAGGGGTGTCCAAAGTTTTTGGCAGGAGGGTCACATCAGCTCTCTGACACTGTGTCGGGGGCCAGGGAAAAAAGGAATTAATTTACATTTCAAATTTGGATAAATTTAAATAAATGAATATTTTTGAGATGGAACTTATATGAATGAAGGAAGGTCTTGCAATAACTCAAGGCCTATAAAAGGCCTTGCACAAGGCAAGGCTGGCCTTTCCTTTGCTGCCGCTACTGCATCACAGATGTGAAACAGCAAGCAGTAGAGGTAGCCCTCATCCCACAGCTCACACGAGAGGTCAAACAGTCGTCCTCACACTGAGATCAGTTGCATCGGGCCAGAGCAGGCTCCAACAAATCTTCAGAGGGCCAGAGGCTCATTGGAGACTGGGGATTCCCTGAGGGCCACATTGAGAGGCCTCGAAGGCCGCAAGTAGCCCCAGGGCTGGCATTTGGGCAGATTAAAAAAATCTGTGGAGAAAAAAACAGTGGAAAAATAGATTTAAAGACCCACTTCCAGGTTTCTTGCCCCTCCATTGCTCCTAATAAGGTTATGTCTCAACATTCACAGGGGTTTGAATCTGGGACTCCCTGCTGATACCATAAAATGTGTTAAATAAAAGCAATTTTAAAAAAATTAAAAAGTGCATCCCTTTACAATTGTGGTTTAAAACAACTTTTCTTACTGTTATAAAGAGGCAGTCAGCAATTAGAAATGCAAAGGACCTCCCCCCACCCGCCTTTGCCTGGTTCAGCTGAAGAATGGAATGATCACTTGCATGACTGTCTCTCTACAACAGTAAGAAAAGCAGTTTTTTAAACTGTGATTTTAAAGGGATGCATTTTTCCCCTTCTCCAGGGATCAGCACATTCCTTCTCATTTGCAGTGGTCATTCGTGTTGAGTCAAATCCTTGTATAAAAAAATCCATGTATAACAAGGTTGGACCTGTACTACTTATTATAAGGCAATTCCAGGCTTGAATAACATATCAATTGCAGAGAGACAATGACTATAATTCCCAGCTAGTTTGTAAGTCATGAAAGCACTCCTGGATTTCTTACTAACTTTTTTGCAAATATTTAATGCACTTAAAGAGGAAAAATGAGGAAAAGAGTAAAGCAACCCCACTCTGAGTCTTCATATTAGAAGTGGCATTTAAAAACAAAGCTAAGCTAATTAAGCAGTCAAATAAATTGCAAAAAGGCACAACTTATGTCTCCAGTCATTCTGTCTCGCTTCTCTGTGTACACCTACTTTTAAATGATCAAGCTGTCTTTCACTGGGTTAGACCATTGGTTTATCAAGCTCAGCATTTTCAGTTCGGACAGTAGCTCCTTGGGTTGTCAGGTCAAGATTTTAGAGCAGCAGTTCCCAAAAGTTTCTGGGGCTGCAATACTCTCAGAACCAAAAGTGAGATATGGTGACACAAAATGCAATGATGTCACAGGCCACTCACTTCTGATTCAGAGGTCATTGCGAGTTTCCAAAGAGCAGTAAAGTTGGGTAGGAGGGCTTTCCACAGCAAGCACTTTGCATGTGTTTTCCACACTGCAGCTCTACCCACTGTGCTGAGACTCCTGCCACTGCTTGGAGACTTGTGCCGCAGTCTTCCTGCCGGGGACATCCTGCGTTGCCCCTGTGAGTTTGCCAGAGTACCCTCAGGCACACAGTTTGGGAACCACTGGGCTAGAAGACCGATGTGGAAATGCCATAATTAAATATCTGTGTTGTTTTAACTATGTCTGAATTATTGTCCAACAATATATTTTAGAACTCAAATGAAACTGAATTAAAATTCCTCAAAATTATTCTCTTTGAGTTTTGATCATGAATATTTTCTGACTTCTCTGTGAATTTTGATCATTAATGTTATCTGAATATGAGAATATTCTGTGATCTTCAGTAGGTATTGACTTCATCTTTGGTGATGATTTTTCAGTGGTGTCGTATACACCCGGGGTTTGGGGTGCTCAGAGTTTTGGTTCTCGAACCCTAGAGCCTTCAAGGACCCCTGTTTAGTAGTACTGCCACCACCCTGTACGTGCCAGTGTCTCGGTCCAGGGACACTGAGACCCTCTAGGCTTAATTCTAACCCTTGCAGGCACTGAGCACTTTCTTTAATTAAAGTCTCAGTCCTCAAGTTACTAGTCCTCAATGAGTATTTGGTAGCTTGCTGAACAGGATTTGCTGAATGAGTATTTGGTAGCTTGCTAGGCAGGATTCTGAACCTTTGTCCCCAACAGACAATGAAACAACTTAGTAAAAGGATTTTACTTTATTAAATACATAGGGTTACATTAAGTTACAAAGGGCAACAAATGCTAGAGGCATAAAACATCTAGGAAACATATCAGCACTAAAATAACAAAGCTAACTGGCTATCTCTATTATTCCCTAACTCTCACCTGGGTCAGCTTTCTTTTATAGATCTTTCATCTCCAGGTCACCTATGAGGCCACATGGCCCTGGTGGACCAGACTCTCCCTGCAGGATGTTGCACCCACCTTTTTCCACCAAAAAAGAGACCCGACACCCCCTTTGGGCTCTGTTCTTATACTTCTCACTCTGGAGGAGGATGGAGGTCACTCTGTACTTATTTAAACTGTCCAATCAGAAACTCTAGGGGACAGAATCTTTCCGAAGTGGGGCTGGATGCTAGCCTTCTCAGCTTTCCCCTCCCCACTAGAGGTCCACAGCTGCATTCCCTCCTTGATGGTCGCCTTTCTGTCTGCAAAGGTGTTACATTATCACCTTCCATGGAGTTGTAAACCTTAGTTTGGTTCTGGCTCTACATGCTACTAGGCCTAAACTGTACATATTCATGACATGTAGCAGTGAACATTTGACCGTATCTGACATACAGTAGTCAGGATTTAAAAATATTCAACAAAGGACATGCAGTAGCAGTAGTATTGCTATGAGTAGCAGCTGACATGAAATTGTATTTAGTACATTTTACTGATTAAAATTTCCAATTTTCATTGGAAGTTTCATTGACATTTCAGCTGTGGTACATTTCAATTATGGTATTCATATGTCAGAAGCTGGGGTCATGTTTTGACAATCAAATCCAAATCCATGTGTGTGCCACTTAACCACCTTCTGCTTAATGATGAATTGCGTGTATGATACTTATACATACATACATATGATACTTATACATGCTGTGGTCATAGCACAACAAAGAGGCTCTTAATAAGGCAGTCAGGACTCCCATAGCCTGCAGCAGAGTGTCCATTTACACAACAAAGAGGCTCTTAAAGCATAGAAGAAGCAATCAGTCTCCAGTACCCTGTGCAGCCAGCTAGTTTCTAGCAGGAAGTGTCTGTTTGCACAACAAAGGCACTAGATTGGGCAGAATGTTTGCTTAACAACCTAACTGCAGAACAATGGGGACTGGAGAATTTATCCCTGCTGATAAGTGGCACACACCTGTAGTTTAAAAAAAAAACTGAAAATGCAAACATTTCCTCTCTTTCAGCTTGGTGGTTTGTTCTGCATTTGGTGACAAATTCCCATAAGACAGCACCAGTTCATTTGATGGACCTCAGAAGGTCTTGCTCAGAGATGGTGCTGCTACACCATCACCACAATAGATGCCTATATAAACAGTTCAAGGTGACGTCCTTATAAGTTCTCAAAGTGCTGTGCTTGTCTTCATTTAGCACCCAGTTCTGTCCATTTGCACTTTCAGAATTAAACTGTCTACACTTTTGTTCCACTACAGTGGTTTTCATGACTGACTGCTCAAATACTCAACAACAAGAAGAAGGCACAAAAGTGCTTCAGGCTGGCAAAAACATCTGCAGAGGGAGAGAGGAGAAGAATCAGACTACATTCTCTGTTGTGCACAAGCCTTGGGACCAGAAACAATCTCACCAGAGGCATTGTCCTTCATGCCTGAAAACAGTGGGGCTTATCCAGATTTGTAAATAGACACCTGCTTGATTCACTGTGGTGAGCAAAAATCACATTCAGGCAACCAAGTAGGGAACCTTTTACAGAGTTTTGCTCTTTATTTCTTTTAGGCAGTAAATGACTGCCTTTTCTACAAGAACAGTAAATGACTCCTATTCTACAAGAACTCTTTACTGTGCTCCAGGACTTCCAAGCTGTAGCTGTCTGACTAGCCGAACAATTTCCATCTGCTGAAGTTTAATTCCCTTCCAACAAGTACAGGATTGCGAAGAGCTCCAGATGGATTGTAAAGGGCTCCAGAAGGATCTCTTCAAACTGAGTGAATGGGCAGTAAAATGGCCTATGCACTTCAGTGTAAGTGTATAGTGATACACAGCTCTCTGTGGTGGATCAGGAGAGAGATCTTGGGGTAATGGAGGGCAGCTTGAAGAAAGTGTTGAGCCAGTGTTGTCAGCTGAGAAGAAGGCCAATTCCATTGTCAGGGTAATTAAGCCATTTCTGCCCAATGTTGCCTATATGCAATAGGGTTCAAATGTGTACACCTGTGGGCCGGGCCGAAATGAGTTAAAAAGGGATTGAGAATAAAATGGCCAGTAATATAATGCCATTGTACAAATCAATAGTAAGGCCACATCTGGAGTATTGTGTCCAGATCTGGTCACCTCATCTCAAAAAGGATATAGTGGAACTAGAAGACTCAGAAGAGAGTGACCAAAATGGTTAGTGGGCTGGGGAACCTCCCTTATGAGGAAAGGCTACAACAGTGGGGCTCTTTATTATAGAAAGAAGGTGCCTGAGAGGGGCATGATTGAGACATAAAAATCTGAAGTTCTTTTCATGCTCACACAATACCAGAGCATCCACTAAAACTGACTGGCAGGAGAGTTGGAATAGACAAAAGGAGATATTTATTTACCCAGAGCGTAATTAATCTGTGGAGGGCAGGGGGCAAGGAATGGGTTGGAGGGAGTGAATCTCAGTGGCAAAAGTGCACGCCAGATCCTAGTCTACATTTTTCAGCCCAAACTGCCCCCTTCTTCTCCTCAGATTTACACTGAGTTGGTGTGGGTCTGAAGAGTCCAACAGGCGGCCAGGAGGTTTTGTTTTGTTTTTAAACTTTGGTTGGCCTTCTGGTTGATTCCCCCCTCCCAATTGGATGCAGGACACATTCCATCAGCATCATTGTCCATGGTGGGGTGATAGGGTTCAGCTGTAAGTTCATGAAACATAGGATTCTCAAAGGCAAAGGCACCTAAATCATATTTAAGTCTGTATCACCTTATGCAGCCTCTCAACAGTATTTTATTTACAGCCTGAACCTAGGTCCTTTTACTCAGAAATATCTCCTTCTGTGCTCTGTGGGAATTCTCTCAGGTACACAGGTATATGAGAGATGTACACTCAATAAATAGTGATTGACAAAAAAGCAAGTGCCAATTTTAGATGAAATATTTTTTCACAGTGAAGATCCTAAAAGAAAAATATTAATTCATGTCTCCTTGAATAAATTTTAAGCAAATAACAGAGACTAATCGGGGGGGGGGGGAGAAGATACTGTAATGAAATGAGCTACATTTATTCATCTAGACATTCTTCTGTGTTTGGCCGAATTATTCTTTCTAGAGCACACGAGAAATAATAGGCTTAGGTTTGTAATTTGTAATTTCATAAACTGTTTATATAGAACAATATTCAGTGTAATTCCCAGTTACCTTCCTATATCACTCCCATTTACTTTTGCAATAATTCTTAGATGATATGTTAGATCATACAGAACATAAATTGCTTATTCTAGGGGGAAAAAAGCAGTTTCCAATGGATGTTAACTCACAATGTTGACATCTACAATGAAGCAGAAGGACATGACAAAATGAGTCTCTCTAAGTGTCACACAATTCTGTGATGAATTAAATCAATCAGAAACAAGAATGGAAACTTATTAAAATAAACTATTCTCCAGGCATACCTTATTGTTTTCTAACCTTGTCAAGTCAACAGCAACATTCTCTTGAGTCACTTTCAATGCAAAATTGGTGCCAACTTAGCAGTGTGCCTTTCATCTTGTGCAAATGTGTCCCTACAAGTGTATGCCATCTTTGTGAATCAGTCACACAGAAACATCCTCAATTTCTTGGGCAGCCCAATCCAAACCTGAGCGGGCGCAGCAGGTCACATGGCCTATGCTGTGTCCAGCACAGTTTAAGAGCAGGCTGGAGGTCTCCTTGGGGTAAGGGAATATGTTTCCCCTTACTCTGAGTAATGCTTCAGCCTGCCCAATGGGGCCACTCAAATTTATACCAGCTATTTAGCCGGCACAAGTCCAAGAACCCCGTATAGGGCTTTCAGGCCCAGGGGGAAGGATATGGCAAAGGAGGCATCTGCCAATTCTGCCTCCCCACCCAGGCTGATCCTTCTCCCCAAAACACTGTTCCTGCCTTCCTTTTCACTTCCTCAGCTTTTGCACCACACAGCACTTACTTCTGCTGGCAGTCAGGGGTCGGAATACAAATCCAATGGAAGGCATTGAGACCTCCTCAAGGTAAGGGAACATTTGTTCCTTTACCTTGAGGCTGCATTGCAACTGCACCAGTGCTGGAAAGTTGGATAGGATTGGGCCCTCCCTTAATTAGGAGCAGCCAGGTAGCTTTGGGCTGTCATGAATACTGCCCAACATCCTGCAAGACTTGTCCCCCTCAAGGAAATAAATGTCCAATGACATGAACAACAAGTTCCCTCTTCACCGTGGGTGGCTGGTGAAGCAGTCCACTGGCAAGAACTGACAGTCCCAATTAGTCCTTTCGTGCTTCTACTGAGATCCGCCCTGCCTTCACTGCTTTCTCCGCACCACTTCCACATATGGCCAGACTTTTGCTTCCATTACCCTGCAATAGCGCTGGGCAGTTCATATCATCGAACCACCTTGCCAGCCAGTGCTGTCCACTCTGGTCACTCGTCTCTGTCTTCACCTATCAGAAGCAGAGGTTGGACTGAACACAAATTCCTCCTGCCCAAACCAAAGCCCACCAGTGCCTGAAGTGTAGTACAGTGCCATAGGGTGAGAAGACAAAAACTGTCCCTGAGGTGGAAGTGTAGGGGCTACCACCTGAACGACTCTGACTAACCTCCTAACCTCCTCCACTTCTCCAGTGAGGCTCGGGACACTTTTGAGGAAATCAAAAGAGAAATTTAGAAAAGAGAAATCAAAAGGAAACTTAGCCATTAGACCCTAAAGCAAACATGAAATTCCCAGCACAGTACGAACAAATGTGCCAGGGGTAGTCATTGTCCATGGCAGCAGAAGTTCCTATGAATGCCAGGAACCAGGTTCATTACCCATCAGCTTCTCTATCTCGGCTTCCTCCTGGGCTAGTTCAGTTTGACCCATGAATCATTCAGGGCATATTGTGCTGCATCTGGTCCAATCCATGCAGTTTTATCCTCTCCCCACCAGGCAGATGAGTCAATTATTTTGAAGTATAAACAGCAATGGATTTTAGGCGCCCCATCAGCTTCAACTTTTTCACGGACAGACACAATCGACTTAAGCCTGCCTTTGCTGAAATAATGTGCACTCCTGCAGAGCTCATGTAAATTAAAGCAGGATGTTTTCTGCTATGGGGAATTAAAGAGAATTGATCTTGTGGCTTTGATAAAATGGGAGGCTATTTAGCCTTTTTAAATTTAAAGCCTACCATTGCCAAAATGTGAAAAGCCAGTATGTGCCTCAAAGCGTGCAAATCATCCAATGGCAAGTTTATAAAATAGGAACTTTTATCTGATGGTATAAGCTATGTACATAAGAACATAAGAACATAAGAACAGCCCCACTGGATCAGGCCATAGGCCCATCTAGTCCAGCTTCCTGTATCTCACAGCAGCCCACAAAATGCCCCAGGGAGCACACCAGATAACAAGAGACCTCATCCTGGTCTCTTGTTTCAGAATGTATTTCAGAACATTTCAACAAAAGTGCTGCAGAGTGAATATAATCAAGGCTGGGCTTCTATCCTCAGTAAACTCCCTCCACCATTCATATATTTATTATTTCCAGGATTCATGGTGTTTGCATGGAACTTCTCAGATACTCTTTAACTAGTAGGAGTGCACTGTTTAAAAAAAAAAAAAACCCCAATTATTCAAGAAAAATCTGTCATATTGAAACCACTCACTTGAATGCCAGTGATTTAAATCAACTGCTCTACTTCTTAAGTACCAATATTATTGGTTGGTAATGTTATTTTAAGTGATTTCTCGTGCATATGCTGCAGATACCAGAAGGAGAAAAAACACAATATTGAGAAAGGTTATTGTTCATATTACAAAGGCATCACTGGGTAACAAAGGATTGGCAAGTGTATCAGAGCTAGAAAATCTCAGCGGAGCCCTACATTGGGGGGGTCCATGAACTCTTTAATTGATCTATGAATGCTCTCTGTGGAGAGCCTGGCAAGAAAGACTGTCTCGTTAATTGGCTTGCTTTGTAAAGAGTTTGAGAAAACTAAGCTTATTGCATAAAGGAGGATCAAGAAGCTTAGGAAGGGCCCTTAACTGAAGCAGGAGAATTGATACAAAGGCAAATACCCTTTTGAGCCTGTCTTGATGAGAAAGGTTGTTATAAACAGGCAGACTAGCTGTGAGTTATAAGTACTGTATTGGCTGAAGAGGCCAGTCACAAGAAGTCACAGATATTGGAACCCTGAAAAGTATATAGTATAATTGTTCAACTATATGAACATGCCCCAAAAACATAACTATCTCTACCCAGTCACACTGCATCAATGTCTCCAATTTACTTTCCTACCGAAGTGCCCCTGAACGTTTCAAGGTGATTGCCAGGCTTGAAACAGCCCTGAATGGAATTCTTTTCACTGTTAGCACTTTGTAGAAGAAAACACAGACATTTGAACAGTTCTTATAACGGTTCTTGAAGTTCAGTCTAAGCCTGTAAATTCAGCCACTCGTGGGTGGCACTCATGTTCAGTTCTATTACCAAAAGTAACAACAGCACCATTCAAGAATGCAAAACTGTCTTCGCTCAAAGCAATCAAGCCTTAAAGCTCTTGGGAAAACCAAAATTAGTTGCTTTCTCTCTCCCCTGCCTTTAAAAAATATTTATTTTATTACATAATCACATGAGAGGGCAAGGGCAAGAAGGGTGTGGCTGCCCATGGAACCAATGAGATGATTGCATCAGGCAGCACACTGATGGTGGCTGCCTATTGTTCTGCCCAGCTCTACTCCTCTTCCCACTACAACATTTGTACAGAAAGGAGGGAATGGAGCAGAACAGGAGTGTAGAGGAGAGAAGAACAGTAAGCCAGAGACACTCTAGCCCACAACTCTCTTCTGTTCCGCAGTTCCTCTTTTGCTCCATTCCCCTCTTCCTGTACAAATGCAGGGAGTGGGAAGAGGAAAAGGAGTTGTGGAGGCACTTTCTTGTGTGCTGCCAAGTATGGGGGACAGCATTTCACATAGCACTGCATTGTGCAAGGGGGTTCTGCCATATGTAGCAAACCATTTGGGGAAATCTTGGCTGACCATTTGGGGCAAAGCGGCTGTGTCTCTCTTCAGTGGATCTACCCATATGCCTTTACAAATATATGCATGCAAATTTTTGTGCCTGATCCTGGCAAAGATTAGCAATGGCTGACAATGGAACACTAAATAGCAGTGGTAGGTAAACAGCTGAAAGTCAAATAGATGCTGTTGGCTATGTAGGTAAAGGACAGCCCAATCTTGACCTGTGCTGGCACAGCTGGGTCAAGTGGTCTGCACTATAGCTTTTGCAAGTTAGGAGCAGGCTGGAGGTCTCCTCGGGGTAAGGGGTTGTGTTTCCCCTTACCCCATGTAATGCTCCAGCCTGCCCAATGGGGTTACTTGGCTCTGCACCAACTAAATCACTGGCACAAATCCAAGCAGCCCCGTGTAGGGCTTTCAGGTCCAGGACAGCGTTTGGATACATGGAGGCCTTCTCTGCCATCCCCGCCCTTCCAGGCCTGAAAAATCCCTCTCTGCCCTCCCTCACTGTAAGACACCCCTTCCCTGCCCTTGCTCCACCTTCCCACCGCTTCTCCCTGCCCCTCCACTGCTCGGTGGACTGCTCATAAGAACATAAGAACAGCCCCACTGGATCAGGCCATAGGCCCATCTAGTCCAGCTTCCTGCATCTCACAGTGGCCTCACCAAATGCCCCAGGGAGCACACCTGATAACAAGAGACCTGCATCCTGGTGCTCTCCCTTGCATCTGGCATTCTGACATAACCCATTTCTAAAATCAGGAGGTTGCACATACACATCATGGCTTGTACTCCGTAATGGATTTTTCCTCCAGAAACTTGTCCAATCCCCTTTTAAAGGCGTCCAGGCTAGACGCCATCACCACATCCTGTAGCAAGGACTTCCACAGACCAATCACATGCTCACCTCTGCTGATGGCAATCCATACAGATGCAATCGTGGTGGGCCAGTGCAGGCCTTCCTGCCAGCACTACCTGCTCTAGTCACAAACATGCTTTGCAACATTCTGGCTAGTGTAGCAGCCACTGCACCAGCAGAGGGTTAGTATAGGATTGCACTATAAGTGGATTAGTTATTTCTGTATCTGTCATTCCTTCTACTTTTCATGTTTGTTCCCTTAATAGTAACAGCTTTATAGTAACAGCTCCCCCACACTTGGAGATTAAGAAGTCACTTTGACTGCAGGATACAGGTGACTAATCTGCAATCTAATCTGTAGGACTGCAGCCTCTCTCTAAATAAAAGGTTTAGCTCAACGTAATTGCATGTGTACAGGGAAATCCAGGATTTCACAATTGGCTCTGTCAAGCTCTAAAAAGAAATGTTCTGTTAGTTGACTGTAACCTATCCCCCACAGAAAAAATGTTCTGTAAGCACTAAGAACCAATCCTGGAAAACTAAGAGCCCAAACCTGAGCATTTTAGCTCCAGTGGTATGACACAGCTGTAGGGTGTGTCTGTGGCACTTGGAGAGGAGGGGCCGCCAGCGCTGAGCCAGCGCCAGTTGGCACTGAGCCTCAGTGCTGCTTGGAGGGCTGACCAGCGCTCCAGCAGCACCAGCCAGTGGTAAGTAGTATCAGGGCGAGGGGAGGCAGGGAATGGGTGGAATGGGGTGGGGAAGGGAGGGGTGGGGAAGAACTGGTGCAGAAGGGGATGGGAATGCCGGAACTCTGCATCACCAGATCCTGAACTCTGTGCCGGGCTAGAAATAGCCAATGCAGAGTTGAGAAGCCCCATTGCAGGGTTTGGGAGCTTTCCCCAGGACTTTGTCCCCATCCCCTAAGGAGACCTTCAGTAGCTGCCACGGGACTGCAGGATGCAGCAGTAACCACTTTGGCACTACTGCACCAAGCGGCAGTGGCTACTTTAGGACTGGGCTGCCCAACGTTACTTGAAGGAACAATACATTGATCTTTTCATATGGGAATTGTCATTTTCCAGATTACTGTGATTCCTCTTGCAGTGTTTCCCAATCTGTGGGTTGGGACCCTCCAAAATGGGTGGATAAAAATAGAGACTTGAGTGTCTGTAAGGTGGTAAGGTGAAACTTTTTGTTTGTTTGTTTAGTCTTGTAAAAGCTAGGTGGGTCCTGATAGAGTGTCATTTTAAAAAGTGGGTCCCGGTTCTAGAATGTTTGGGAACTACTATTCTATAGTGCCGAAGTGAAATGATCTTCCAGTTATTCCATTCTGATCACGGAGTGTGCAGCTGGGAGGCATTTGGGTGACTTGGGGCCACACAAACAGGGCAAAGTATTCAACCCAACTACTTCTTGTGAAGCACTTTCCATGCTCAGAAAATGCAATATTAAAGTTAAGCATTATTACTGGCAACATTATATATCTGTGTGTATCATTAGATCAATCCTGGGTAAACACAGTCATGATGGAGGACACTGGAAAGTGAAAGACACTTTTTCTGCTTAATGCAGAGCTTTTAAACTTTGCCTGAAAAAATCCATCCAAGAGCAGGAAATGAAAAGAGTCCTACAAAGAGTCGACCACACCAAAGAGTTTGAGAGTCTTTCTCCAGCCTCAGCTCCCACTTGTTGTTACAAAGTGGACTCCCACTTCTCCCATCTCAGCTCCCACAAGTTCACCTTGGGCCCTGAGTTGGAGTCGACAGGCCTCAGCTGTTAAGTGTAGTGCCACTGGTTTGGGGATGTGTATAACTGGTCCATAAAAGGTCACATGAAAAAAGATGACATTTGGCAAGGCCAGAAACAACTGGATTTCCAAATTGGAGGATGATAGTGAAGCATACAATTATGAGAGAGAGAGAGAATATACAGGTTTGAAAACATCAGCTGGAGTTAAAAGTGCTTAATTAAAATAACTATCTACAAGTCAGAACCCAGCAGCAAATGCTACAGGAAATTAATAGTGAATCCATTATATGAAGTGGGATTGTGGGGGAGCTCTGCAATTCTCTTGTATGTTATGCAGTAGGCAGCGATACCTGCTGGTCTTAGTCCATCAAGTTGTAATCAGATTGTGACAAGGCTCGAGAGTGCTCTGTCAAGGCACATGGTGCTTATACAAAGTCCACCTAGAACACTGTCTTGTCCAGATGTGAGATGAATAATTGTGAAATGGTTGATACTTGTAAGAGCCCTGGAGTTGGCTGAAACGTCTGCATCACATTCCACCTGTTCTTCGCTGTTTGGATGTTATGCTTTGTTCTAACCGGCAGCCCAATCCTATCTCACATTCTGAATTCACATTCTGCCTGCAGAAAGAAGATGCAGATGGAACATCACTTCCAAGGGCAGCCCAGTACACTGACTGGTGGAACTGAATGTATCTGCCAGTGGTTGTGAGTTGGCGGGGGCGGGGGGAGAATGGGAAGGGGAGGAACAGGGGAGTTTCTGGGCAGGGAGAGAGTGGAGAGGGAGATGGAATGAGGGACGGAGTGGGTGGGTTCAGCAGCACTCATGTGTGGTCAAATCCTATCCCTCTCCTTTTCCCCCCTCCATTACACTTCTCAGTCCTGCACCAGCAAAATAGCTGGTGTAAGACCAAGGATAGCCATAGGGAAAAGCAGAGGTAAGTGAGTAAAAATTCACTTACCCTGAGGAGACTTCTCCAACTGCCCCTCCCCACCCTGGGGTGCAGCACAAGGTCCACTGGTGTGCCGGCATTGGAGGGTTAGTAGGATTGGGCTGTAATGCCATTTTCAGTTAATGGTGTCCTGACATTCTGACATTGTCAGGGGGAGGGGTCACTTTTTATCAGAATTTAATTTATCTAGCCAGTCCCTCAGCCTCAGTACTAGTCAAGGGGCAATTTTAAAATGCATACATACTTTTTATGTTGAAAAAAATGTTCATTAACTTTCTTAATAAGAATTTGCAATGTGTATGTACATATATGTACATGAGAAATGGTTGCTTACCATCTGGGAGAAGTGGCCGCTCTCCCTTCATTCTATCTTTCCACTTGGTCTTAGTATCCTTAGGATTTGGTTTCCTCCCCAACCAAGTTTTGCAGCAAACAGGCAATGTGCTTTCATACTGCATCCTTAATGATGTGCCTTCTTTCAGATCCATTTGTATCCTGACTCAGTTGCCATCCATACGGGAATGCCATTTCTCATCATGTGTGAAGCAAAGGTTCTCCCTCCACCCCACCCCAAGATAAGTATGATTCTTCCTTAGAATGGGGAAACTAGGAGCTGTCCTGGGAGCTGCAGCATTTAATCTACAAGGGAAGGCTAAAATGTTTGGCTCTTTGCTTCCTAAATACCTGTAAAGGAAGGAAGTTACAACAAAATGAAGGAATAATCCACAAATTTGTCAATTCCCCTCAACATTATGCCCATCTGATAGTACTGTGAGAATTCCATCCTTGAAGTCATATGCCTAGAATATGATATGTGCCCGTTCAGACAAATGGAAGAACATCACATTTTTCATTACCAGTCAGCCACATCTTAATATATATGAACTGCCCAGTATAGTTCCACTGCCATCCTACTGGCTAAGTGAAAACTATTGATGGCTTGCTGAAAAGAAGATGGAAAAATCCACTCACCTGCTTTATGGCACACAGCAGCTTCCCATAGCAGTAAACAATAATGAAAAAAGGAACGACAAGGCAAAAGACGAAGAGGCAAATTATATAGGATACATTGTTAGCATCCCTTGAATGCCAGTTTACTGAGCATGTCGTTCCTGGTCCTTCTGGTCCATAGCTACTCCATCCAAAAAGTGGCGGTAAGGTCCAGAATAAAGAATATATCCAGGACACAAAGATTCCCAGCCATACTTTCTTGTAGTTGGTGGCATCTGCTTCTGTTGTTCCCATCATTGTGCAGTAGCGTTCATAGGAAAGCACAGCCAGAGATATAAGTGACACCATACCTGTAAAGGAAGAGCAGATATTTTTATATTTTATTTGCATGTTTTGACAAATACATGCAGCTTATTAATAACATGTGGGATTGCTAGACTGAAAACTCTTTGATTAAAGACTCAAAGCCCAGTGCTATCCTCCCCCCTTCTGATACAGCTGGGTCAAAAAAGAGCATGCTGTATCCAGTGGGGGAGTAGATCAGGGCTTCTGAAGGGAAAGAGGAACTATTTCTTCTTACTCATCCATAAGCTTCCCACTCTGCAATGGTTCTCAGACCTGCGTCAGCTGTGTAGCAGGTGCAAGTCAAAGAAGAGGAAGCTGCTAAAAGGGGATAGGATATGGTGCACCCTTTGCTGCTGGATCCACTCTGTCCTGTGTTTCCCCAGTTTCACCCACTGCCTTATGTTTCCTGATCTGATGGGTGCAGCAGGAACCAGCAACAGATGTGGGGTGCTACCATCTTTTGTGGCAGTGCTCCCAAAATGGCTGCTGATGGAATGCACAGCATTCTGTCTCCAGCCATTTTACAACAGCAGAAGCCTCTTCCACTGTCATAAATCCCTCTCCCCATCAGCTGCCCGATAAAGCTGATACTGAGGCATTGACTGTGGCAGCTTTTCAAGGCTACTGGGGAAAATGGCAATTACATTTTTCATTATTCTTAAAAATGCATCCACAGACATTGCACGTGCCACAAGCAAGGCCTCAGTCACTGTGACAGAGCTGTAACAGAGCTCTTCATGTTGTCTTCTCTCTTCCCAGCAGAGGTGTCACTAGGGTTCTTGTCACCTAGTGCAAAAGCTCATTGTTTCACCCCCCCCCCCAACATGATGGACCTCCTCCTGTATCAGACCACACAGAATAAATTACGATATCATATGCACAATCTAAATGCAGTGACATCACTAGGGTTAGTGTCACCCCCATTAACGCTATTGTTTATTTTAATATATAACAGTACAGGCCACCCAATAAATCAACCAACAAAAAACCAGTGGCTAACTTGATGGCAATCATACAACTGAATAAGAGTTCTTAGTATTAGTTCTGATACATGGAAATGAGAGCTGATTCGTACTGACATCTTATTGGTTCCTTACTGTGTCATAATAACACCTCATTGGCTTTCAGAACAACCAGTCTCATTGGTCAGTTTTGAATTAAGAAAATCCACTTTTGTTACATAAGGCAGTTGTGTTTTCTGTTTATTTGGCCACAACATTTGTTAGAATACAGATATTTCAGTGTGGTTTGTTTCACTGCATTCTGCATGAAATTCTGCATTGAATGATATATAACATAATAGTATTAATAGAAAATACCAAGATTTCACAATTTTGGCCAGTTGTTCTGTCACATGCACAAACACACACTCTGAAGTGTGTCATCCAGTGGAGTCTGCACTTGCCCACACACCTCTTAGCAATGCCATTTCTTCCAGTAAGCTGCCAAAAGTAGGAAGGTTGCAGGGACACTATGGCAGGAACTGGGACAGTTTCAGATTGTGCCAACGTCCAAATGGATTTGGGGGAAGTGGATACTTAAAAACCTCTGCCTACTTCGCCTTCCTGCATACCCTTGTGCTCTAGCTAGTTTTGACATTTTCAATCTGGAAATGCAACTAATTGCAGAAGTATATTGGAATCTATTTACTGCCTTCTTGAATTCCGAATAAATGCTCAGGAACACAAGCTTGTCAGGCTAGTCCTTCACATTTCAGGACGCCAAGGATAAGATGACAAAGGAGAAAGAAAGTTGAATTTATGATCTCTGGATAAGAAATGTGCTCTTTAAAAAATTCTCCCCTTTGATCCCACACAGGTATAATTATAGTCTTTTGTCTTGTGTTGATCTTTTGTATTGTGGCCAGAGTAGCAATTTAAAAAGGACATTTTGAAACATCCAACTTGAGAGTTATGGAGAGAAACAAATTTGCCCCTTCGATCCCACAGTTATAATTAGTCTTTTGTCATATGTTGATCCTTTGTATCCAGCCAGAAAAAGCAGTACTTTTAAAAGGGCATTTTGAAACATCCGTGAGAGCCATGAGAACTCTCTCTCTCTCTACTCCTGGCTATTAACAAATAAAAAATCCTACCCGACTTTCCAGCACCAGTGCAGCCACAGTGCAGTCCTAAGATAAGAGATCAAACATTCCCTTACCTTGACGAGGTCTCTGCGACTGCCCTCTGCTGCAGGATGCAGTGCAGGCCCTGTTGGCCCTGTTCAGTGCTGGAAAGTTGGATAGGATTGGGCCCAGAGAGTGTTAAGACAGAGAGTTAAGGCAGCTATGATCTTCTAATTTGCTGAATATGACATGTATCATGACCGCTGTTCCAATGAGGTATCCATATAGGCTGAATTACCACAAAGACCCAGCTTGTTGGTTTTCCTAGGAGCTACCAGAGCCTTTCTTTAGAGCCTGGTTACTTTGGAATGTACACACACACTAACTGTAGAGAAATGGTTAGTGCGGTAAGATGTGACATAAGAACATAAGAACAGCCCCACTGGATCAGGCTATAGGCCCATCTAGTCCAGCTTCCTGTATCTCACAGTGGCCCACCAAATGCCCCAGGGAGCACACCAGATCACAAGAGACCTGCATCCTGGTGCCCTCCCTTGCATCTGACATAGCCCATTTCTAAAATCAGGAGGTTGCACATACACATCATGGCTTGTACCCCGTAATGGATTTTTTACCCCGTAAAGGTGACAATAACAGAAATGCAACAGATTCTGATGGAAAGAATATGATGCATAAGAACGACATAAATTTGTATTAACTGGACATTAGAGCATGAATGCTCAATGGTAGTAGCTATGGGAATGGGATCATCATAGTCATTATACAATGGACCCTCTATATCTGTAGTGGATCAGCTCCATGGGGATGTCAATTTTATAATCATATGCATAAGGACTGTAACTGGAGTTAGTATTGGCAACCTTCAGTCTCGAAAGACTATGGTATCGCGCTCTGAAAGGTGGTTCTGGCACAGCGTCTAGTGTGGCTGAAAAGGCCAATCCGGGAGTGACAATCCCTTCCACACCGGGAGCAAGTGCAGTCTGTCCCTGGTCTGTCTCCCTGGCTATGGGCCTTCCTTCTTTGCCTCTTAGCCTCAGACTGTTGGCCAAGTGTCTCTTCAAACTGGGAAAGGCCATGCTGCACAGCCTGCCTCCAAGCGGGCCGCTCAGAGGCCAGGGTTTCCCACTTGTTGAGGTCCATCCCTAAGGCCTTCAGATCCCTCTTGCAGATGTCCTTGTATCGCAGCTGTGGTCTACCTGTAGGGCGCTTTCCTTGCACGAGTTCTCCATAGAGGAGATCCTTTGGGATCCGGCCATCATCCATTCTCACGACATGACCAAGCCAACGCAGGCGTCTCTGTTTCAGCAGTGAATACATGCTAGGGATTCCAGCACGTTCCAGGACTGTGTTGTTTGGAACTTTGTCCTGCCAGGTGATGCCGAGGATGCGTCGGAGGCAGCGCATGTGGAAAGCGCTCAGTTTCCTCTCCTGTTGTGAGCGAAGAGTCCACGACTCGCTGCAGTACAGAAGTGTACTCAGGACGCAAGCTCTGTAGACCTGGATCTTGGTTTGTTCCATCAGCTTCTTGTTGGACCAGACTCTCTTTGTGAGTCTGGAAAACGTGGTAGCTGCTTTACCGATGCGCTTGTTTAGCTCGGTATCGAGAGAAAGAGTGTCGGAGATCGTTGAGCCAAGGTACACAAAGTCATGGACAACCTCCAGTTCATGCTCAGAGATTGTAATGCAGGGAGGTGAGTCCACATCCTGAACCATGACCTGTGTTTTCTTCAGGCTGATTGTCAGTCCAAAATCTTGGCAGGCCTTGCTAAAACGATCCATGAGCTGCTGGAGATCTTTGGCAGAGTGGGTAGTGACAGCTGCATCGTCGGCAAAGAGGAAGTCACGCAGACATTTCAGCTGGACTTTGGATTTTGCTCTCAGTCTGGAGAGGTTGAAGAGCTTTCCGTCTGATCTGGTCCGGAGATAGATGCCTTCTGTTGCAGTTCCAAAGGCCTGCTTCAGCAGGACAGCGAAGAAAATCCCAAACAAGGTTGGTGCAAGAACACAGCCCTGCTTCACTCCGCTTCGGATGTCAAAAGGGTCTGTTGTGGAGCCATCGAAGACAACAGTGCCCTTCATGTCCTTGTGGAAAGATCTGATGATGCTGAGGAGCCTGGGTGGACATCCAATCTTGGGGAGAATCTTGAAGAGGCCGTCTCTGCTGACCAGGTCGAAAGCCTTTGTGAGATCTATGAAGGCTATAAAGAGTGGCTGTCGTTGTTCCCTGCATTTCTCCTGCAGTTGTCTAAGGGAGAATACCATATCAGTGGTGGACCTGTTGGCTCGGAATCCACACTGCGATTCTGGATAGACGCTCTCTGCAAGTACCTGGAGCCTCTTTAGTACAGCTCGGGCAAACAGCTTTCCTACAACGCTAAGGAGAGAGATGCCGCGGTAGTTGTTGCAGTCACCCCTGTCACCTTTGTTCTTGTACAGCGTGATGATGTTTGCATCCCTCATGTCTTGAGGTACTCCACCTTCTCTCCAGCAGAGACAGAGGATTTCATGCAGCTCAGTGACGATGATCTCTTTGCAGCATTTTAGGACTTCAGCAGGGATGCTGTCTTTTCCAGGTGCCTTGCCAAAGGCAAGGGAGTCCAGGGCCACGTGAAGTTCTTCTAGGGTTGGTTCACTGTCAAGCTCTTCCAGCACAGGCAGGCACTCAATGTTGTTCAGTGCTTCTTCGGTGACTACATTTTCTCTGGAATATAGCTCAGAGTAGTGCTGCACCCAGCGTTCCATCTGCTGCGCCCGATCCTGGATGACCTCGCCTGTGGCAGACTTCAGAGGGGCAATTTTCCTCTGTGTTGGACCTAGGGCCTGCTTGATACCATCATACATCCCCTTGATGTTGCCCGTGTCAGCTGCTATCTGTATCTCGGAACAGATACAGTTCAGATACAGTACAGATACAGATACAGTTTATAACTCCATTCAACTGGAGTTATAAAGAGAATTTTGCCCAATGTAGGTAGTTATGGGGCAACCAGGACCTGTGCTAACTCAATTACTGGTGTAAGTCTACATTGCATCATGCAGGTGGATCAAGCCCAGGAAGCAACTCAGGATTCAGTGTGTGCTACCACTGTCAATCCCACACCTCCTGAATCCGATTTGCCCTCCTCCCCACCCTGTCACTGCCCTGTTCCACCCACACTCCCCCATTCCTCCTACCCTCTGCCCCCAACTCAACCCCTCCCTGCCTCCCTCCAACTCCCTGCGTAGGCTTACCTGCTCCACTGGGTGTTGATCAGCCTCCCAGCTCGTAGGAGGCCACTGTGACTTCCCGGCTAGTGGGCCCACTGTACTTGTTGGCAGAGACTGCTTTATGACTGCTGTAAAGTAGCCTGGGCCAGCGCAGTGCTAGTTAGGTTGGTGGGGGAGGGGGATAGGATTGGGACATTTGTTTTCTATATCTACGAAAAAAGGAAAGCATCAAACAGCCAAAGAATCAAGGTAATGACTCCTGGCTTCCCTTCTAGGCAGAGAGATGACAGTACTATATTTTATGAAGAACTAGCAAACTGTCTGATGATTAATGATACTGTCTCCAAGACTAATCTCTGACACTAAACTTATTATCTGCAAAGAAACAAACAGAAAAAAACCCACAAAACGTATGTTAAAACCAACCAGATGAGACTGGAGTGTCGTGTACTGCATCTAATGAGAGAATCAGTAGGAAAAGAATTAAATACTGGGAGAGATGATATGGCAGGGTACATTTAGAAAGGATTTGTTGGAGTAATTGGTTAGTACAAGTGTAACGCTATTAGATGCTGGTGGTGTAGTGGCTTAAATGACCATAATTAGCCATTTCCCTTGGCATGCAGAAATACAATGCTGTCGATCTTAGTTACACTCCAAATGCTAAGTTTGGTTGCCGATGTGCAAAAAGTGGAATATGAAAATATGCCGGACTACTGGTCCACATGCTGGAGCAGGGATTAGACAAGTGGTTCAGGCAGCAGTTGGGAGAAGGTGGTTATTCTGCCGCTCCAGTTATGATGAGGTGCTGGTGACATTTGCTGCCACCTCTGCCATGCATCTGCTCCATCCCAGGAAGAAAAAAGAAATGGAGAGAACTCCCTATTTCCTTTTTCTGGTGCTGGTTATGCAGGTTGCCTTTTGAAAAGGCAAAGCAGCAGGAGTGGCTGTGTGGAGTGGCCTACAACAGGGGTGCCCAAACCCCAGCCCAGGGGCCACTTGTGGCCCTCGGGGGCTCCCAATCCAGCCCTCGGGGAGCCCATGCTGGCCTGATGCAACTGCTCTCAGCACGAGAACAACTGTTTGACCTCTCGCCTGAGCTGTGGGACAAGGGCTCCCTCCACTACTTGCTGTTTCATGTCTGTGATGCAGCAGTGGCAGCGAAGGAAAGGCTGGCCTTGCTTTGTGCAAGACCTTTTATAGGCCTTGAGTTATTGAAAGACCTTCATTCATTCATATAAGTTCCATCTCTAATAAATTCATTTATGTAAATTTATTCAAATTTTAAATGTAAATTAATTCTTTTTTTTTTCTGGCCCCCAACACAGTGTCAGAAAGATGATGTGGCCCTCCTGCCAAAATGTTTGGACACCCCTGGCATAGAAGGATCATAAAGGCAACGATGAGCAGAAAGGCAGCGAACGGCTTTACCAGGACAGCTGGTGAATGTGGGTGGAATCTGGAACAAAGACGGCACGTGTGATGGAGAAGAGGGAGAGGAGCAGCCATTGTCACAAGAAGGAGGTCTTGTGGGCCCTGGATCCATGACACATGGCACAGAGTGAGGGATGGTGGCAGGGAAGGAAGGAAACAGCTGCTGCTGTAGCTGCTGCTACAACTGAATGCAAATCTCAAAGAAGATATTCTGCTAGGTGCTTATTGTTACTGTTGCTCACTACGCAGGCTGAACATCGAGGTTGACTTTATTCAACTGTCCTATCATTGGAAATTAATTGATTTGGTTCTCTCTATCATCGTTTTTGGGGGGAAAGGCAGCAAGTTTGTAGCAGTAAGATACTGAAAGAATTTTGTGATCATGAGAAGTCAATTAATTTTCACCATTTCTCCTGTCTGTCTGCTTGTTTAGCGAGGCCAGGAGCAGCTGCTTTCCCACAAATGTTGTTTCTTATCAGTGTGGCGCTGTGCCTAGCATAATTTATCACCGCATAGTTTAGATAAGGCAAGGCCCAGAATGCAGAGACCCAGCTACATGAGAAAGACAGTATTGGTTTTGGTGTTCGACACAACGCTATGATGGACTGGGCTGTCATGTGGAACTCATTACAACCACGGAGGTGGCTTCTGCTGCTTTAAAATGGGCGTAGATGGAGTGCGCAATGCGCCATCGCTGGCCATTTTCTGTTCACTGTTGCAAGAGGCGGCAGCACCATGAACTCTGCTGCCAGACTTTGCAGTGCCCACTGGACCAGGTAAAGCAGCAGGTGGGGGCAGGGGTTGGGTGGGGAAGGGGATGCCTGCAGTATGCTATTGAGTGGGCACAGAATCGAGGAGATCCATGTTGTGGTTTGCAGGCTGGAAGGAGGGTTATGATATGGTGGTAGAGCTTGTCGCAGTCTCCACCCTGGTCCTACCCCCTGCCTCACCTTCCACCCTGCCCTCCCCTACCTCAGAATGCCTCCCCCACTCCAACTTACTGCTCTGCTGCCTGGTGCCCGCCCAGAGCTCCAGTTAGCATGCAACTGGCCTTTGCCTGGCACTGGTTCGACACGGGCTCATGCTGAGCCAGTGCTGGCCCAGCAGTGAGTGTCACAGGTGTGCCTTACAGCATGCTTGCGACACTCAGCGCCAGTGGAGGGCTAGTACTGGCCTGATAGGATCAGGCCCCCAATTCCTATTCCATAGAAATGCTTTCTTCCACCTACTGCATTTTTGTATATAAACTTTCTCTTTATAAAAATATATCTTTTAAACAAGTGCTGCGCTGGCAGAATGTGTGTGCTTTTTCTAACATCCACTGTGGTCCAGCTGTCGTTGGCTACACTCCAAATTTGGGGAAAGTAGAGTCTGGTTGGACCAGCCTCTGAAAACTGGGGTATTGTCTCCAAAAATGGCTGGCGGTAATTGAACAATGAGCAATCCTCTCCATGTCCTGGTCTGTTCTTTTTTCTCTGGTTTCAAAAAACTGAAACTGAAATTAAATCAATTTCATTTTTAGCTCTGATTCACTTAGTAGAATGGCATATCGTCTTGCTAAAACGTGTAGAGTAGCTACAGTAGATGTGCTTGTAGGGAATAACAAAGTTTAAAATAACCCCAGCACTGTCTGTTCTAGTGGCTGTCTGCTGGTATTCCTTTGCATCTTTTTAGATTGTGAGCCCTTTTGGGACAGGGAGCCATTTAGTTATTTGATTTTTCTCTGTAAACCGCTTTGTGAACTTTTAGTTGAAAAGTGGTATATAAATACTGTTAATAATAATAATAATAATAATAATAATAATAATAATAATAATAATAATAATAACCTGCAATGTTCCGCCATATTTTTTTTTAAACTTTCTGTCCTTCACATTTATTTGTAAAGCTGTTTCATCACTATATTCTACATGTGTCTAGCTGGCTATAGCAGCTGTTCAACACCATTCTGAAGGATTTCATGGTATGTCATCAACTCAGTCGTTAGAGCAGGGCAAGCCCACTGGATCCACTTCCTGACAAGACCCCTGATTCTCTGCTGCAGCCTTGGCAGGAGATATGCTTGTGCAGCCCCCCTCCAGAAATAAACCTCCTCACCTCCTCACCACATCCCTTTAAATATTAAGCACCAAGCCAGGATAGAGCACGGGGAGGGAAGCAGATGACCTGATTCTCATTCGCTTTTGGTGAGTGGGGAGCAGATTCATGAGGCTCGTGTTCGCTGAGGGATGGAGAGCAGTGGTAGTGGCAGACTCAGGGTGAACTTTACCCTTTTGCCATCTGCTCAGGATGCTAGTTGAATCATGGCTGGGCCGCCCTGCGTCTCCTGGCAGGTCAGGAGTCAAAAGCTCTGAATGTTCAGATGAACATTGTTTTGCAGTTTTGATCTTTCTGGTCCCATCTCAGTTCTCACAAGAACTGCAGAGTGGATGTCAGTAATTCAACATCAACGAGCAAACAATGAATACAAATGACTAACACTGTTATCTGCTTGCATATAATCAGCTGCTGAAAATTAGAGGTGTATAGTAACTGTGTTCATTTTGCTTCGCCTTTCATTGTTGTAAATTAAAGCCCAATATGCTTAGTGACAGTTCCATTTATACTCATTTGCATTCTGTTCATTTTACTTGTCCTCATATATCTTTAATTTTGTTTGCTTTATTTCCTCCCCCCCCCCCCATTGTGTCTACTTTTGCTTCCACCTGGTGCAATAGTGGCATAGCTCTATCCTGGAGGCCACTTATTTTAATTTTCTCACAATGCCCCATAAGGTGGCTCCAGAGCACATGGGGAAAAAGTGTTGGCCACATCACACCACCCAGTGGTAGTCTCCATTTTTCTCCCCAGTGCCCCAGAGTAACACACCCTTTCTAGATGTTGCAAAACCATGTACAGTAACCTGTGGAAGGACCCTGGGATTGCACTATGCTAACTCCTCCCGTGCCAATTGTGCACATGTTCAGCCTTTGCTCAACAATTTGGGGCAGGGCTTTGAAAGCACATTAGCGGCAGATGCAGGCCTAGCATGAGTCCAGAGGCCTTCCCCATCTTCCTTCTGGAGTGTCTGAAGGGGGTGTTTGGGGTATTGTGGGAAAACTGAAATAGCTGCCAACCAGCAACTGTGCAGCAGAACTCTCCGGTCACTGTATGTGAGGTGTATGTGAACCCACCTCACGTACAAACAGGAACTAATGGGATTCTGAGAACAAATCCCATTCATTTGGAGATACCTGGACCAAAAGGACACAATCCTGTTAAGTGCTTCATTTGTACTGAAAATACAGCAAACTGAAAATAGGCTTTGGCAGCTTAGAAGATAGTGGCTAATGGCTCACAAGATATACGTAGTTCCAAGGTAGAGCAGGGATGAGAACATGATCTCTTGGCTTCCTTTAGCAATACGGAGGAGAAGGCAGCAAAAACTGGCAAGGCAGAAAGGCAGAGCATTGCTCTGTTGGCCCCCAGCCCCATTAATCCACCTAACAATCAGAAATAGAGCCTGTGAAACATGGATCAGGAAATGGAAAGGAAGGAGGGCATGTGTTTGGCTGTCCAGTCAGTTGGACGACCGAAGGGATTTATATATCTCTCCCACCAATTGCCCTCATATCCTTACAGAATCTGGTCACAACTGTAGGACTAACCTGCATTAACCTTATGAATCAGCCTTCCTCTGTATTGCTCCAACATGACATTTCAACTGCCCTATTTGTTTATAATATTGATTACTCACCACTTGGCTACAAAGGAGATAATTAAAATGCCAGAAATATAAACCTGATGTGATTCCTGAGCTCCCTGGGTCAAAATCTTCCTCCCCACTCTTGCCTGATTCCTAACTCTAATCTGTATCTTTACACTGGTGAACATAGGAATTTTTAAAAATACTTGTCCAACAACTCCTCAAAAATCCCTCTTCTACAAATAGCCTGCTGTGCAACATTTTCACACCAGGCGGCTGTTTGCCACTGATGAGTGGCTTTGTCAAGCATAGAGGTTAAAGAATGTCAGAGGTGGAACCAGCGTCTAGCAACTTTGAAAAAAAAGCTCTTCGCTGGAAGAAATGCAAATATTACTAAGGAGTATTCAGTTGTGGATATATAAACGAAGATTGCAGCTCCGCTCCTGGAAGAGAGTTTGTGGAGAAGATTTCAGGTCATCTGATTCCCACTCTTCACTCTCTCCCTGTGATGCTTTGGCACTACACCTTAGTTCTCTTCCCTACTTTGGGCCCAATCCTATCCAACTTTCTAGCACCAATGCAGCCACAATGCAGCCTTGAGATAAGGGAATAAACATTCCTTTACTTTGAGGGGGTCTCTGAGAGTGCCCCACCACCACAGAAGGTAGCACACGCCCTATTGGCATGGCTACATTGGCGCTGAAAAGCTGGATACAATTGGGCCCTTTAACTAACGTACCAGAATCAATCGTACATGCTTCTTCTGTTCATCCGGCCTCCATCCCCTTCTCTCCCTCTGTTGTCTCCCTTGTGTAAGTACATAGGTTGCAAGTCTTTGGGCATGGACCTTTCTCCTCATTCTGTATAAAGTGCCATGCGCACTGACAGTTTCCTCTTTCAGTAACTGCTAATGTTTAGCATCTAGCCGTGTGTGTGCATGTGTGTATGTACTTAGAATGTGTTGTGTATTGCATTATCTTTTGAATTCCTCCCCCCCCCCCATTTTTCATTTTGTTGCACCTATATCCATGTCTTTCCCCTTATTTTATGTCATTCCATTGCTTGGTTTCACAAGACCCTGCACTCCGTCCTTGTACATGAAGTCCATTTTTCCCATGTGCACAAGTTACATTGTCTTGGAGCATGCCCAGTCATGCTTCCCCTTCTACCTTCATCTCCCTTCCTTCTCTCCATTGTGTCAATTTATTATTATTATTATTATTATTATTATTATTATTATTATTATTATTATTATTATTATGAATCTTTATATATCTTTTTAAAAAAAAGCCACAAAGTGGTTTACAGAGAAAATCAAATCACTAAATGTCTCCCTGTTCCAAAATGCTCACAATCTAAAAAGATGCAGAAGAACACAAGTAAACAGCCACTAGAAAAGACACTGTACTAGGGTGAAGACTCTCCCTATGCTAAATAGAAAAGGAGCACTACTTGAAAAAGTTCCTCTTTGCCCAGGTAACAAGGATGATGATGATGATGATGATGATGATGATATTTTGCCCTTGAAATCTGCTGCCCCAGTAGCTCTGCTGCTGGGGACACCTTTTTAATCAATCAACAGATTTTCAGTCCATTAACCACTAGAAAAGACACTGTACTGGGGTGAAGACTCTCCCTATGCTAAATAGAAAAGGAGCACTACTTGAAAAAGTGCCTCTTTGCTCAGGTAACAAGGATGATGATGATGATGATGATGATGATATTTTGCCCTTGAAATCTGCTGCCCCAGCAGCTCTGCTGCTGGGGACACCTTTTTAATCAATCAACAGATTTTCAGTCCATTAACCTGATTATTCTTTTTTTAATTGCAGGCCCAAGTTATGCACCCACACAGTTCCTCACTTTTTTTCTCCCGAACAAGACTCCAAAAGCACAAAATTGTATGCCCTATGAAATAGTTCCAGGAAACCAATCCCATCATCCACTGCCTTCATCCTTTGCACAACATGATGGGTACTGCATCGCATTCTCAGTCGATTGCCATTTTGCTCGAAAGTGCTTGACCAAGAACTTGGAAGATTTTAGCACCTTCACTCTTAATCATGGAAATGTGCTAGCACAAAAGACTAAGTACACCTATGCTAGACAACAACATTTGTAAACTGCCAAGAAAGATGTCAGTGTTTGACACTTCACCTCACTACCAAACAATGAGATTAATTGAAATCAAGTGCCTGCCTAAGCTAGAAGTCAAACACACAATGCTGATTGGGGCAGTTTGATTTTGAATGCTATTTTAATTCATCCAGGTGAACAGGTACACACACTGGAGACATTTATCTGGATATTAGCAGATCAGACTGGACCAGCCCAGACCAGGGCACCTGCTCATTCAGGTGAGCAGGTACACACACCAGAGGCGTTTAGTTGGATATTAGCAGACCAGACCAGACCAAACCAGGGCACCTGTTCACCCAGGTAAACAGGTACACAAATCAGAGACAGTTATCTGGGTGGTAGCAGAGAAAACCAGACCAAAAACAAAGAACATCCCACATTCTCCACAGTTTGTTCAGGTGATTTGACAAATGGAAACAATATTATAGTTGCTCTCAAACAGACAGAACATTGATAAAATATATTGATGGAGAAGGAATGAGGTATATTTTTAGGTTTTGAACAAGATGGACAGAAAAAACAGCTATTCACAGGAAGAGCCCAGTGAATAAAATTCTATCAATGCAGATTCTGAAGAAGCTGTCTAATGCTGGCTGACAGTGGCCCTCTGAATGATCAATCAAGAATTTTTCTCTGAATTTTTTCCCACCTGGGTAAATGTGGGGCTTTCTGTGCAAATTAATTAATTAATTAACAGTATTTATATACCGCTTTTCAGCTAAAAGTTCACATGCTTTTAGTTCACAAATCAAAAGTTCACAATCAAAAGTTGATTTTACAGAGAAAAATCAAATAACTAATGGCTCCCTGTCCCAAAAGGGCTCACAATCTAAAAGATGCAAAAAGAACACCAGCAGACAGCCACTAGAAAAGACAGTGCTGGGGTGAGGCGGGCCAATTACTCTTCCCCTGCTAAAAAGAGGAGCACCCACTTGAAAAAGTGCCTCTTACCCAATTAGCAGGGGTTACCCAATTAGCAAGGTGACCAGGTGTTGTAACTGCAGAAGAAGACAAGGCAGCCCAAAATGTAGCTCATCCAAGTAAAATGTAGGGCATGACAAGATAAAAGCTAAAAACACTCGTATATTTATTTCATGTGGTTAGTTTAAACAGTATATTACTTATTATTAAATTTAAAACTATATTACGTATAATTTATTAATTACAAGAAGGCTATTTTCTGCCTACAAGGATCCACTCAGAGGGAAAGGGAAGACATTTAAGTTCTTTTCCAGGGCATGAGGCTAAAAAAGAGGACATGTCCAGGAAAAAGAGGTCATCTGGTCACCCTGCTTCTACGTGCAAAGCAAATGCTGTACCATTGAGCTGCAGCCCCTCCAGTAGCAAGAGGATATTAGCAAGGCCAAAAGTAAACCTGTTCCCAATGCTGGTAAGTCACAAATGAACTTGTAGCATTTGCCTTCCACTCAAATAAGGCTCCAGAAATCATTTTAAAAATACGAGCTGTGGGTACAGGTACAGTCAGCTCATCTGAGCTGGGGGGTGGAGCCAGGATCTGGCACTTATGCCCGACCTTACACTGTTCCACTCGGATTTGCGCCACCTTTTTAGGTGGCATAGATCCAAGTAGCTCCATAGGGGCAGCTGCTGTGTGACATGGGGTAAGGGGAATGCCTTCCCCTTATTCCAAGTTGCACTGTAACCTGGCTCTCACATTCTTATGCACATTCTAACTTGCCTTAAAATTTGATGGTTAGTGGCTGGTGGCCCTGGAGATTTTGCTTCTTTTATACATGTGATTTCATTAATTATTCTCCAGTGCCATTTATGGACAGTGTGTGTGCATAACAATGGAATTCACCGTTCCATTGGCTGAAATTCACCTTTTTCAAAATTATTATTTGTTACATTCTATCCTACCCTTCCTCCATGGAGCTCTGGTTGATGCTCAAGGTATTTTTCCCCCCTGTTGTATCCTCACAACAGCCCTTTCAGGTAGGTTAGGCTGACAAACAGTGATAGACCCAGGACCATTAAGGGCGCAATCCAGCATTGACATAAGGGCAATGCAGCTCCCTTACTTTGAGGAGGCCTCTGTGAGTGACACCCAACTGCAGGATGCAGCACATGTCCCATTGGTACCGCTATGCCAGTGCTGGAAAGCACTGACATAAGAGGTTAGGATTGCACCCTAAGGATTGCGCCCTAATTCATATCCATGAATTATTTTATTTTCAATATATTTTCTGCAAAATCCAACCATTGGTACATCTCATCTCATCTTATCTCATCTTTCAGGCTAGTTCAGAATTGTCTCCACTGGCTGGGAACAGCTCTCCAGGGTTTTGGAAGAGGGGTCTTCCCAGACCTTGCTGGAAATGATTGATTTGCATCCCAAGAATGCCAAGCAAGCAAAGCAGCCCTCTGACACTGAGCTCCAGCCCCCCTCTCCTTTTTTCAAAATACATCTCCACACCTTCAGTGTTACAGCTCCCATGGTGGCTAACAAGCAATTTAAAACAATGAAAGAACTAACACATCAATAAAAGAATAAAAGATGCAGAATGACACAAAGCCTAAAAAGTGCACAAAAACCACTTCAGCCTCCCCCAGCCCTGGAACGCCCCATTCTGTCCTCCCCCCGCCCTCCCCAGACCCCCGTACCGGTCTGACTCAGTCGGCATAAGCTCATCTGTCTGATGGTGCCATGGCACCGGATTCAGTCTCCTGCGGTGGCACAAAAGTGCCTTATGGCACTTTTGCAACACCTCTGGGCCGCTGCAAGGGACTTGCACTGGCCTGAGAGTGCATCTGGGTTGCGCTCATAGAAACATAGCCAAGATACGGAGCTCATCCAAAGCTTTTCTCCTGGAGCAAAAATAGTTTGAAATATCAAAGCCAAGAAGTTTCTTGGCTATGAAGCCTTAGATGGCTTGCAAATAGTATATTTACTGCTGTTTTATAACCATATTTCAGCAATGGATTATCATATTTGTCAAAATAGAGGAACTTGCATACTACATGGCACTCCATTTCATTATTTCATTCCAGTATTCTTTATCTGCAGTGGGCTATTTAGCCATTAGGAACAGAGAGAGATAGGTTTGTGATGGTCATGTAGACTGCATAGTGGATGCCTGGTGGATGCAAAGGTTATAGTTGTCACTCATCCAGTCTCTAATGGTGGGCTGTCTTGCAACTTTTTTTTTTTTTTTTGCTTATATACAAATGCTTATATACAGCTTGAGTTAAGTACAGCTAGAGTGCAGAGACAGAGCACTGACCTAGGAAGTTCCCAGTTCAAATATTAGCACTATACAGCCAGTTATGAACTCACCGAATGACGTTAGGCAACTTTCAATCCCCGCCTGTACTAAAGGAAGACTCATATTGGTCTACCTTACAGGGTTGTTGTAAGAATGACTGTGATATTGTAGCACTTTGAACAATCTAAAATACAATATTTACTTTATGCATAAATTCTAGTTCATGTTCATTTTAGCTTTCCTCCCAAAGTTAGTCCTATTGCAATTAATGTCTCCAGCAAGACACATTCCATTGTTTTATAGTTTTCTGCCTGAGTTTTGCTTGCTTTTCAACTTTTAGTTGTATTTATGTAACACAGGCTCCCAGCCCATACTTTGATTCACTGCCCTGTTCCCCATCAGACACATAGCTGTTCACTTTTCCCAAACAACTTTCAAACAGTGTTTGCCACGTAGTATCAAACCCCCAAATCTTCCTATCTGTTCTACCATTGTATCCTAAAACCCCCTTTAACTTTCGATAGGCAATATCATACTGTTGTCAGTCCCCAAACCCCATTAGTCTCTCATATACAACCATGGTCTTGTGAAGTTTCATAACTGTTCCCCAGTTGCTCAATCCACCTCTACACACACAGAGGGAGTTCCTGAAGTAAATTTCCCTTATAGAGATGGTTTGTAGACCCAAAGTTATTTGTTCTGTACTGTACATATGATGTTGACAACTATATTCTTTACATACCTAAATCATCAGAGCCCTTGAGCATGCACAGAGTCTAAAAGACTCTGGTACTTCTATCTGTATGCAAGAGAAGCAGGGGAAGAAAGAGGAAACAGCATCATCTTTTCTACCAAGAAAGAGCTATATAGCTATATAACACATCCCTGTTGTGCCCCTTATATTCCTCCACGCTTGCTGCTAGCACCATATCTACCCCAACCAACCCTGAACACCTCTTTTGCAAACTCTCTGCCATGACAACAAGGAATGTTGTCAGGTGTGCATTCCTATGCTTCCCAATGTAGTTTGCTGTTAGTAACTCAGAGTGGCTGTAAGGCAGTGTCTGTTAGAGCCAAGCAGCACAGGACCACCACCACCCTTGAAAGAGTGCAAGGCTTTCTGGAGCAAATGCACAAGGCTGGGAGTTTCAGATGGGACTTGGGGAAGAGACAGGCCCCAGACAGAAGCAGGCTGGAGACATGCAGGATAGCAAATTGGTGCTGCAGTACTTACCAAAGAAGCTGTTGACAAAGCCGTACCACACGCAGCCAGACGGTCCAATGAGCCAACGTCCCTGAGTGCTGGCAGCAAAGCTGAACGGGGTTCCCACAACGCACACCATCAGGTCGCTCACTGAAATGTTCATCAGCAGCAAGTTGATCGGAGAGCGCAACACTTTGTTGCGGCAGAAAAGGATCAGAACCAGGAGATTATTCAGGAAGCCCAGGGTCCCAATGATGCCAAGACTGAGAGCTGTGATCAGGTGGCCGGTGGGGCTCAGATTGTGTTCTGGTCCGTCTCGGTGATTGCTCTTGCTGCTGCCACCGCTGCTGCTGCCGTTGTTGTTGCACCAGAAGCTGCTAACAGCACCGCAACTGGGACTGATGCTTGGCACAGTCATCTTGGTAGGGCTGTTGCCAGATCTCCTCCAGTTACCTGTCTAAGCATTGAAAGATCAGCAGGGAAAGCAAATCTCCTATGCAGACCCAGAGGCGCACACACAATGCTAACAAAGGCTTCGCTGTGTTATTTCTTTTCTTTTCTCGATCTCTCTTGTAGTGTTTTCTAATTAGGTGAACGGTAACCCCAATGAGTTAAAACGTTCCAGGGATTTCTTTCAGTGATGCTCCACCATGTGGCCAAGAGGAGATAGCTCTTTGGGCTTTCTTCACTTGTGTGCACTGAAATGTACGAAGTGTCACTGGTGCAACCTGTTGGTAAAATGTAATTCAGTGGAATGTGTATGGGGTGTGTGTGTGTGATTCGAATATATGGGGAACAATGCTAGAAAATGAGGAGGTAAAAGAATGGAGGAGGGGTCTATTTTAACCCTCCAGCGGTCTGTGTCATGCATGTGACGCTTTTCGGAAAGAAGACGTAGGGGTGTGACTGCTCTCTAGATGGCTGAAGTTTTGAGCAAGTTTCGAACGAGTCTGATCCATTTTATCAGGGAACAAAAATGCTAGAAAGAGAGTCTTCATATCCTCTTTACCATTGATGTGACAGATGAGATGTTCAGAATGGTGTTGGCTTTATTTTAGAAAGATTAATATAACAGGAAAAATGTTGGGGGTTTGCTGTGTTTTTGTTTTTACTTTGGAGAACTCTTTGGTATTGGTGTTGGAGAATGCTTTGGGACTAGATGTCTGGAATTGATCAGGAAGGCTGAAAAGGCACAAGTCTGAGGGACGAAAAGGGGGAAGATAGGTGGAGAAAGAGGGGATAGGATCCTTGTGCACATTGTCACACTACCCCCTCCCTCACCCCCTCCCCACTCAAAACTTCCCCGGCCCTCCCCCTCTCTGCCTATGATGTGCCTCTGCTACCAATGTACCAGTAGATCCGTGCCTGATCCACCCCTGACCTCCCTGCACCAAATTCCCCCAGGCCTTCCTCTTCCCATCCCACCACCAACATACCAGGAACATTGGAGCCTACAGGAGCCATTGCAGCAGCAGCCTGGAAGCAAGTGGTGGCAGCCCAGCTTTTGCACAGCCTTAAAGGGCCTTGTGCTGCAGAAACTCTGGCTCTGACTAAAGGAGGGAACTTCTAGGAAACCAGCTGCACCAGTGAAGGTATGTTTCATGCATGGGTAAGCCAGAACAGGTCACATGACACTCCTGCCAAAAAGCAGGTTCCAGCAGCACAAGACTGATAGGATTGGGCCATGATTTATGAAATTCCCTGCCAGTCAGAAGTGGTGATGGTCCCTTGCTTAGATGGCTTTAAAGAGGTATTAGGTCAATTAATGGAGGACAAGTCTGTCAATGACCACTAGTCCAGATGTCTATATGCTGCCACCAAGTTCAGAGGCAGTATGCCACTGTGGGAAATAGGATACTCTATTCAATGGAACTTTGTTCTGATCCAGCAAGACTCTTCTTAGGTTCTTCAGCTTCTATGATGGTCAAGGAGTAACATGTGACCTGTTCTGGCTTACCCTTGTATGAAACTTTCCTTAACTGGTGCAGCTGGTTTCCTAGAAACCCCTAACCCCTGCTAATTGGGTAAGAGGCACTTTTTCAAGTGGGTGCTCCTCTTTTTTTAGCAGGGGGAGAGTAACTGGCCCACCTCACCCCAGCAGTGTCTGTTCTAGTGGCTGTCTGCTGGTATTCATTTGCATCTTTTTAGATTGTGAGCCCTTTTGGGACAGGGAGCCATTAATTATTTGATTTTTCTCTGTAAACCGCTTTGTGAACTTTTAGTTGAAAAGCGGTATATAAATACTGTTAATAATAATAATAGACATTCCCTCCTTTAGCCAGAGCCAGAATGTGTGTGACACAGGCTAGATCCCTGCCTGACATCTGCCAAGTCACTTGCTCAAGACCCACCACAATCCCATATCTGGGAGTGCCACGTTTTACTTCTCTGCATTGAGATGAGGACCAACCTTTCATCCCAGTAGGACACAGTAAGGCTGAGTGTGGAGGACACAGGCACAGGGTGTGACACAGGACCTCCAGAACAACCGAACACAGATGCCTTGGAACTGGTTTTTGTAAACAGGTCGATCATGAAACACTGATTAATCACAGAATATTGTCTTTAATTAGATGTGAATTTTCAACATCCATTTATGGCAAGAGAAGAATTGTGGGTTATATCTGCATAAGCAGCATATGCTGTTCACGAATGCTTCGCAGCAAAACAGATGATAATATTTTAATTTCATTAGCAAGCTGCCAAGAACAGGCTCTTCCCTGCTGCACTCAAGGAATATGTGCACTGTTGTTGTTTTAATACTGCAAAGGTAATAGTGAAACAGGGACACAGACTATTAAATATGTAAGTGCAACTTTTTGCTGTAATGTTCTCAATATCTATTGCTATAACAAACAAAACAATCCTATCCAGTGGTGGTATGTAGGATGCAGGACTACTGGTGCATTGTCCACTGCTTCCTACACACTTCCAGGGATGAAGCCAGTTGCGGGAGTAAAAGGAGAAATACCAAACTTACCTTCTCAGTTGCCATAAGGTCCAAGATGGTAGATCTATGCCAGCTCTGTTGCCAGGATAGCTTTGAGGAGCCTGCTGGGGGCATGTCCAGCCAGGGACAGGGGTTTGGGATCTGACTGCCACCAGCTCCACCACGACCCACTCCCACCCATTATCTGTCTCCATCCCACCCCAATCCCTGCCCCTTTCCATCCCTTTCATTGGCAGAACCCCATTGGCAGCAAGTCTATGCTGTGCTGGTGGTGGTGAGCGGCTCTGTGACTGCTGCTCTGGTGGCCATGCAGCAGCCTGTGGAGGGCCTGCACAACAGTGGGGCCTTCATTGTTCTGATGGTACACCTCTGCAACCAGTCCATATGATTGGGCCTTTAGTGACCACATAAGGACGCAATCCTACCCTGCTTTGGAACGGGCAAGCCAAGAGCCTTGTGCTGTATCCAGCGCAGGATAGGGGCCCAAAGCAGCTCAGCCAGAAGCAAGGGGAATCTTTTCCCCTTACTTCTGGGTAAGGCGCCCTTGCCCCTGTGGGTAAGGCTCCTGAGGTGGCACAAGTCCAAGGAGAGCTGAGTGGCTTGAAGCTGCTCTGAACTCCTTGGGAATGGTGGTTGGGATCCAGCATACGTGCTGGATCCCAGCCCCACCTCCCACTCATCACCCAGGGCCGTCCATCGCCCTCCTTCCCCCCACCCAGGAATGCCCCCTCCCACCTCCTCCCTGCCTCCTCCCTGCCCACTCCAGAGCCTTGTGTTGGCCCAGCTGGGCCAACGCAAGGCTCAAAGAGGAAGCTAGTGCAAAGGCTTGTGTCAGCCTCCGCAGGCCAGTGCACCTCCGTGCACCGGCCTGGCTTACTCCCGAGTAGGCGCAAATATGCTTTATGGCACGTCTGCGACCCTCTGGGGCTGGTACAAGGGACTTGTGCTGGCCCAAGTAGTTCTCAGGATCTTCTTGGACTCGTGCCACCTCCTGAGGTGGCACAAGTCAAAGGAGAGCAGAGCAGGTTGAAGCCGCTCTGAACTCCCCAGGAATGGGGGTTGGGATCCAGCATAAGTACTGGATCCCAGCCCTGCCTTCCGCTCCCCACCCATGCCCCCCCGGAGCCATCCCCCCATCCAGGAACACCAGCTGGGCCGATGTAAGGCTCACCAAGGAAGCCAGTGCAGAGACTTGTATCAGCCTCCGCAGGCCAGCACACCTCTGTGCACAGGCCCAGCTTACTCCCGAGTAGGCACAAATGTGCTTACAGCTTGTTTGCGATCCTCTGGGGCTGGCGCAAGAGACTTCTCAGGATTGCACCCTAAGAGTTCAATCCTAACCTTGCATAAAGGAGGATTCAGGACTCCATCACCTGTAAGCCCCTTGATGCCAATGGATCTCCTCAGACCTGCACTAACTCTTTAGCTGGCACAAGTCCAAGGAGAGAAAGGGAGTGTGCTGGCTGCTGTTGGCGGGGATAACATTTGGCACAAGGCACCTGCTCCTGGTGCCATTCCCTGCTGCCTCTGTCATGCCTTCCCCTCCCCCATTCCACCCTGTTCAGCCCTTCCCCCACACCATTCTCTGCTCCCCATTCAATGTACCTGATTCAGTGAGCACTCCATCTCCCACTGCTACATGTGGGGCTGCTCCAGTCTCACCACAGGTGAGCTGGTAGTGCATTGCCCTGCATGCTGCCAGCAGGCCATTTGCGATGGCTGTGAAATGCATTCCATCTTTGGAATGCCAGTTCCCGTGGCGGCCCAAACTATTAGGATTGGGCCATAGATCTCCTCAGAACGTAGTCTAAGTAGACCTTTGAGTGTCAGATGCAATGCACAAATACCACTCCCCTTTTCTAATGGCACACCAGTCACTACCTCCATCACTTCCACTGCTGTTCTTCCTGTCCTCTTCATTCCAAGAGGTGAACAGAGTGGAAGAAAAAGAGAATGGTGGGATAGAGCACTCCATTATCCTCTTCCTTTTCAAGTCCAGGGAGTACAGGAAAGAGGAGGGGTAGAGATGAGCAGCAGGTCCACCACCACCACCAATCCACGACCTGAAGAAGCCTCAAGACAGAGTAGACATGGTCACAATACAAGTATAAACACAATTCATATCAATCCTCAGCCATCTTTCAGATTTAACAACAGCTATAGCTTGTTCCTTTTTCCAGTACTGGTCATTTCTGCTGTAATGCTTTTATCCCATTCATCAGGAACCACCAAGCATAAATTCTAGCCGTTAGAGAAAAGCCTTGATCTACATACTACAGGCTACAAAGGAGCTGTTCATGGTGCTGGAACAAGGGCCTACGAGTGTTAGCTCTTCACATTCTGCCCCACAATTGACTGATATCTTGTTTTTCTCGATCATGGAGTGAAGAAATTGTAGTGTCGGGGCTGCTTATGATATATTTTGCTATCTGGAATAAACTCCTGCATACAAAATACAACCAAATAGCATCGGGCATGAAGGGCACCTAGATATATGTATTGCAGCTTCTACCTTCAAAAAACACACATTGGCAGGGAGGCTGTTTTTCCCCCATCAGCCACCTACAGATATTTTGAAGAGGAAAACAATGGTTTATGCATCGGGGTGCCCTTCATAGGTTCACAAATCAAGTACACAGGAATCCACTCCAAAGTACAAAATATATTCTACAAAGCAGTTTGCAGTTGTTCTGAATTCTCAACAAAGCAACAAGTCATTAGAACATAAGAAGAGCCCTGCTGGATCAGACCAAGGGCCCATCTAGTCCAGCTTCCTGTATCTCACAGTGGCCCACCAGATGCCTGCTCGTATCCGGTTGCCACTGCCTTGCTGTGATTCATTGATTCACTCCTTGATTCATTGCCTCAAATTATTTGAGAATAAAAGTGAGACACGAGAAGTCTTAACTTTGCATCCAAAGGTTGCTCTCATTTGCTTCGGAATGGAAATCATAAGATCACTACAGTGGTTTTTCATAATGCTTAGTGCAATCTGACTTTGATACAGCTGGTAGCTGGAAGGAGCCCATGTAGCACAACAAAGGGGCACATTTTAAATGGTGGCTCTTCTATATTTAGCTGACGGGTAGCGGTGGTCCTGGCAAGTTCATCTTAGTCCAGGGTCTCTCAAGTTGCTCTTTATTGATATCTCACTTGTGTCTTCATTCTTTATATATATATATATATATATATATATCCCCCAGTCCATCCCACAATATGCCCCATTATTCCCCTTCCCCACCCCTGCCCGTGGCCCACCCCCACCTCCAATTTACCAGCACCTGTGGAACCTTCTGGAGCCCCTGTCATATGCTCTGTGCATCTCACTGTTTGCACAGCAGCAGCCTAGCAGTGCTTGACAGTCGCCTGGATTTCATACTGCCGTAATGTGCCTTGCGCTGCTAGAACACTAGTTCCGGCAATCCAAAACCTCTACATATATGATCAGGGCCTTAGTTGTGTACCCTGTGTAGAACAGCAGTTGAACAATAAAGAGACGTGAGCACTTACCTATTCCTTTATGATTCACATATTTTGGTTCAACATCTTCTGGACCCCATTCTTCTGTATCCAGATGTCTTGTTCCAGTCTTTTTTCCCTATTTGTCTCTCCTATTGGTGTTTATTTAACCCAATTTTCACATTAAGAGTGGGGTTTTGATTCTTCTCCTACCAGTTTTACATAGGTGTATATGTGGCTCACAGGCAGAGTGCAGGAGTGCCACCTGCCCAGTGCTACAGAAGAAGGGGGGGGAGATGCAGGGAGGAGAGCATGACTGACAGTCTTCCAAACCGCCCTGCTGTAAAAGCAACTGTCGCACCGAGCTGAGTTAAAATTCATCATGGATTGTGCTTCATCAGTTTTATTTGGCCTTCCCATTAGCGAGCTGCCTCAAGTGGCTTGTTTTCAAATTAACTTGATGCATTAAACGTGCACCCAGGCATGAGTGCCACAAGCAATAATGAAGAAATAAATACACGATGGCACACAGAAGCTGTGAAGAACTAGATATCTCAATCCCAGCACCCTAAAGGTTAGAGATGTTTGCCACCAGGGTGTCTTCATTCTGTAAATAAATGTGAGATGATAGGTGTCAAAATGGCTCAAGCCAAAACAAAAAATGTGCAACTTTAAAAGTTAGGATTCCAGCAAAGTACTTAATTATGTACGAACTGGTTCACACACGATGGTCAAATTAAGTGTCCGGCATTGCTTCAAAAGCTGCTTGTTTACAACTTTCAACTTAAAGGTGCCACAAGGTTTACATTGTTCCCTTTGTTTGATGGAATTCTGAGGAGGAGATGGGGCTCCTGTCTGTAATGGAAGATCAGAAGATCATCAGGTGGATGATGTCGTGTTGACAGCGATTCCATGTTTTGACAGCTGTTTGACAGCTCTGGGAAGGGCAAGGCTGGCTCCATAGCTGTAATCATTCAAGGCCAATGGAGACTCTGATGGACACCTGAGCTTCATTTGACCTTGATGGGACTTTGAATGGACATGGACTGAAGAGATGTCTTACCTGAGCCTAATTTGGACTTAACAAGGGGCTAACAAGGTAGCTCACAGGTGAGCTGCATTTTGGATTATGAGACATCCAAGGATAAAAGGCAGCTTCCAAAGGCTACCCTGACCTATAGGGAACCTGACCAAGAGGCTACCTGACCCCTGACCTATAGGACAGACATATGGGAGAAGGGGACTGCCAGGATTCTGCTGGACGACACAGAGGAGAGGACTGCCAGGACCCTGCCGGAGGAGACACTCTGCTGAAGAGGAGAGACTCTGCTGCAGAAGACTGGACTATGCTTTGGAGATCAGACCATGGACTTGAACTGGAGGCTTCAGACCTTTACCCACTGAGTTAAGTGAAGTTCTGGGGAGGGGAAAGCCTCTGGACAAGAGGAATTGCTGGAAGTGTGTTTATAGCAATAAATTCTTGTTAATTGCTCAACTGATAAGGAGTTCTGTTCATTTCTTTGCACACCACAGCTGCTGTTCTTGGAAAAGGAGGGTGTTAATTAACCAAAAAGTGGGCATTAGAAGGGAGTTGGAAAATAAGATGGGATAAATTGGCGTAGTTGGCAGGATAGGGAAAATTGGGATAGGACACTGTCCAGCAGGATTGGGTCAGGCCTGATTTAGAAGTGAAGTTGGACATGCGAAACTTACCTGTTAGTAATAGGCAGCCAGCATCACACTGAAACTGCGTCACTGGTTCCTATGCATAGAACATTATCACACCAGTAGGCCATGTACCTGGGTCATAGATATGCTAATATTGTGAGAACCAGTTCCTTTGTTTCAATGTGATACTGACCAAAAGTTCCCGTCATGTATGCCCAATTAATGTTCTGGAGATAGTAGTGGGACAGGGACAATGTGCCTTGCCCAAGGATCTCAACTTGTGGAGTAGGTTCATATACTAGTATAAAATGGGATATACTCAAATACATAATGGATGATTTCCACCATCATGGTACCTAGAAAATGCCATCACCGCTACCTACTTGTGGCTGAATCTGTGTACTGTTTGGTATACACATAGACATTTTCCTACAGAGACACAGATATACATGTGACTGAGATGGTGCCCCAGTTTCTTGGCTTTCATAGAAATTGCTTGTGAGTATATTTGAGCAACAGCACTGTATGTGTGTGTTATGATCAGCATGTGGGCATTGCAATCCTTCAGGGCTGCAGCCTAAGTCTCTATACTCAAGAAGCCTTCACATAGTACAGTATATTCCACTGTACAGAAACATTAGCACTACATTTAAAGTCGGTTCACACAGCCCCATACATATGTACACTAAATACACATACACTAAACACGTGAGTGGTAACCTACTAGGTTAGATTGTTGAAATACACTATATGGGTGGGCTACCTATGAAGTCAGATCAGATGTCCAACATTTGCAGAATGCAGCAGCAACACCATTGCTTTGAGCAAGTTGCTTGGAGCATATTATTCCTGTTCTGTTTCACCTGCACTGGTTGTCAGTATGGTTCCAGGCCCAATTCAAAGTGTTTGTATTGGCCTCTAAAACCCTGAACAGCTTGGAACTGGATTACAGAAAGGACAACCTGCTCAGTCCCTGAGATTGGCCACAGTGACCCTGGTTTTTGGACCACAGCTAAAAGATGCAAAGTTGGTGGCTATCAAGAGAAAGGTGTTTTTGGTGGAGGTCCACAACTATGAAACTTCATCTCACTGTCTGATTGTGGCTACTTCAGTGTTTGCTGCCTTGGTGAATATCTGTACTGGTGTTAAGAATGAATGAATTTATTTAACTTAAGAGAAGTAGTGAGTCTCACCTAGCAGGTCTCAATGGGGTGCTTGTGGCAGAGCTGAAATATAGCAGAAAGATAGCAGTATCATAGGAAATGCTTCGCTATGGATTCATTCCATGGCACTTCTATAGTGTTAACCTGCAGCCCAGTCCTATGTATGTCTATTCAGATGTGAGTTCCATTGAGTTCAATGGGGCTTACTGCCAGGAAAGTGTGTATAGGATTGCAGCCTCAAAGGCTCACAACCATATATTGGCCATATTGGTATGGCCAATCCCACAGGTGTTCTGAACTGAATTTTACCTCAATAGGAAAAATGGTAATGGCAAACAGAATTCCACTTGATTTTAGTGGACTCAGGTTGCAATCCTAACCACACTTTCCTGAGAGTAAGACCCACTGACCAAAATAGGACTTACTTCTGAGTAGATCTTAGGATTGTGCCCTCAGTTAATTTGTTAGTGAATGTGGTTATTTTATAGGAACAGAATATCAACATTTTACAAAGTGATTTTTCATTACAGTCAGTGTTGTAAATCACTTTGGAGAGTAGTGTCAAGATTTTCATTTTCACCCCAACAGAGGTAGTATCAGAGGCCAACTAGGTTGGGCCCTAATCAACAGCCCATAGCCCATCAGAGGACCTGTCCAACCACATCAGTCACCGAACCCCAAACTGACTAAGGGCGCAATCCGAACCTGCGCTGGAGCAGGCAAGCCAAGAGGCTTGCGCTGCATCCAACGCAGGTTTGCTGGGTGCAGCGGCTCAGCCACGGCAAGGGGAAGCTCTTCCCCTCACCCCTGGGTAAGGGCTGCTTGCCCCTATGGGTCTCCTCAGACCTGCGCCACCTACGCTCCATTCTCTCCGGGGACATAACCGCCGGGTCCCAGCCCCGCCCCCAGCTCCCCACATGCCCACCTCCGGGGCCATCCATTGCCTTCCTTCCCCCACCCAGAAACACCCCCTCCCACCCCCTCACCCCTCATGCCTACCTTTGCCGCTCCACGGAAGCCACCGCGGAGGCTTTTGCCTGCCTCTGCACGTCAACGCATCTGAATGTGCCGACGCAGCTCCCACCCACGGAGGCGCAAACGTGCTTTAAGGCACGTTTGTGACCCTCCAGGGCCTCCTATGATGGCATAACTGCTGGTTAGGATTGCGCCCTAATAGGAGTATCCCCTAGAGGCTCTGCAAAGATGCAAGCTCTTCCACTCAGATTTGTTGTAGATATAGACAAACACAAGAGTGGCACAACAGGGCACAAAGTCCCATCCAAATGCAAGCATCGCCCAATGTCACTACACTCCAGCAAAGTCATGCACAGTGAATATGGTAGATGAATGCCAGTCAGCATTTTTTAAATCCCAGGCCAGAGACATTATAGCAAAGTCACCTCAAAGTTAAAAAGCAATTGTAGCTTTCAGCCATCCCCCAGGCAAGTGATAGGAAAGGAAGGAACAGACTCCGGTTGGCCATGGGACCATGAGGTGAGAGAAAAGGCATCCTCATAAGAGATTTTCAATGCTTGGCTGCACTTTGGAGACAAATATTTATATTAGATTTATAGTCCTGGAGTTCTTTAGGAGATGACCAAAAATAGTTGCAAAACTTGTTGCAAGACTGTATGCCTCACTGACTTATTTCTCCAGGGTTAAAGTATTACTGCTGAAAGACTGGGATGTGTCAGGAAGGGTGGGTGGGAGGTCATTGTGCAATGCGCCATGAAGCTGCACATAATTAATTGACTGCTACTTCATAAAGTTCAAGCAGAAAAAAAATGTCTGAAGCAACTAAACACATACCAGTGACTAAAACTTCACAATGATAAAGCGTCTAATTATTCGCTTTGATTATGTTTGGCATCAATTAAATGTATGCAGGAAGAAGCACAAAGTTGTGGAAAGGAAGATCTTCAAAGTCCAACCACTAATCATAGAAGAGCAGAAAGGCATAGCATTAAAAATATGCTTCCTTAGACCCATGTGGAACATGGAGACAGGAAGATAACTGACTCTGCCTGTTTTTATTTTAACAAGCTGCAGAACAAAATGTCATTTTCACGTTCCACAAGAAATTAAAAAATGGCAATTCAGCAAGTGTTAGCAAAAATATCCAGAAAGTGAGAAAAGGAAAAACTTTAAGGGGCTCTTAGGGGTGTGGGAGACTATTCTGATAACTCAGTGGTTCCCAAACTGTGCACTGTAGCACCTAAGGGTGCCACATCAGCTCAAACGGATGCAGCAGAATGTCTCCAGCGTCCTCTTCTCCTGAATGCTGCCATGTAGGATCACGTGAGGTCTAAGATGGCGGCATCTGGAAAAGCCAGGAAGAAGAGACTGCCATGAAAAAAGGGCATTGTGACCATGGAACTGCTGTGATCAAGTATAAGAAATATGGGTGTTGTGTTCCAAAAGTACCACTTTAAAAAAACAACACCTTATTTCTACTTTTTTTCCAGATAAAAACAGAAGAAAAATAAAGAGAACCAAGACATTGTCAAAGTGTTCTTTATCTCTGTTGTGAGTAAGTGTGAATGTTCTCAAAGTAGATTCAAAGGCAACAGATGTTGTGTAAGGTCAAATATTGTGTTGAAATCCTTTTGTACTTTGACAAACAAAAATCCAATACTTTGCTTTGTGCCTTGACAGCTGACTTGTTTTGCCTTTAACTTCTCTGACTAGAACAAAAAAATCTCAACTATCGATGCCATCTGAACTTTATCATCATCATGTTTGCTACAAGAAACCACTGCGATATGCTATGGCATTCTACAACCCACAAAATGACCCAACTGGAACAATTACTCCCCTAAAGAGTTTCAGTTTGCTTCATATTTGGTATTCAGTACTGTCTAGGTAGAGTGCACATATGGGGGGACCCGGGAAACTATAGGCCGGTCAGCCTAACATCCATACTGGGTAAGATGGTGGAATGCCTCATCAAAGATAGGATCTCAAAACACATAGACGAACAGGCCTTGCTGAGGGAGAGTCAGCATGGCTTCTGTAAGGGTAAGTCTTGCCTCACAAACCTTATAGAATTCTTTGAAAAGGTCAACAGGCATGTGGATGCGGGAGAACCCGTGGACATTATATATCTGGACTTTCAGAAGGCGTTTGACACGGTCCCTCACCAAAGGCTACTGAAAAAACTCCACAGTCAGGGAATTAGAGGACAGGTCCTCTCGTGGATTGAGAACTGGTTGGAGGCCAGGAAGCAGCGAGTGGGTATCAATGGGCAATTTTCACAATGGAGAGAGGTGAAAAGCGGTGTGCCCCAAGGATCTGTCCTGGGACCGGTGCTTTTCAACCTCTTCATAAATGACCTGGAGACAGGGTTGAGCAGTGAAGTGGCTAAGTTTGCAGACGACACCAAACTTTTCCGAGTGGTAAAGACCAGAAGTGATTGTGAGGAGCTCCAGAAGGATCTCTCCAGACTGGCAGAATGGGCAGCAAAATGGCAGATGCGCTTCAATGTCAGTAAGTGTAAAGTCATGCACATTGGGGCAAAAAATCAAAACTTTAGATATAGGCTGATGGGTTCTGAGCTGTCTGTGACAGATCAGGAGAGAGATCTTGGGGTGGTGGTGGACAGGTCGATGAAAGTGTCGACCCAATGTGCGGCGGCAGTGAAGAAGGCCAATTCTATGCTTGGGATCATTAGGAAGGGTATTGAGAACAAAACGGCTAATATTATAATGCCGTTGTACAAATCGATGGTAAGGCCACACCTGGAGTATTGTGTCCAGTTCTGGTCACCGCATCTCAAAAAAGACATAGTGGAAATGGAAAAGGTGCAAAAGAGAGCGACTAAGCTGATTACGGGGCTGGGGCACCTTCCTTATGAGGAAAGGCTACGGCGTTTGGGCCTCTTCAGCCTAGAAAAGAGACGCTTGAGGGGGGACATGATTGAGACATACAAAATTATGCAGGGGATGGACAGAGTGGATAGGGAGATGCTCTTTACACTCTCACATAATACCAGAACCAGGGGACATCCACTAAAATTGAGTGTTGGGCGGGTTAGGACAGACAAAAGAAAATATTTCTTTACTCAGCGCGTGGTCAGTCTGTGGAACTCCTTGCCACAGGATGTGGTGCTGGCGTCTAGCCTAGACGCCTTTAAAAGGGGATTGGACGAGTTTCTGGAGGAAAAATCCATTATGGGGTACAAGCCATGATGTGTATGCGCAACCTCCTGATTTTAGGAATGGGTTAAGTCAGAATGCCAGATGTAGGGGAGAGCACCAGGACGAGGTCTCTTGTTATCTGGTGTGCTCCCTGGGGCATTTGGTGGGCCGCTGTGAGATACAGGAAGCTGGACTAGATGGGCCTATGGCCTGATCCAGTGGGGCTGTTCTTATGTTCTTATGTTCCATTAGTTGTCAAGGTCATATTTGTATTTCGACAGGTGTGAGAGTCTCTTTAATATTTGGAAATAGAGGCCAGAGTTTTCCAAAGCACTACAGTATCTACATTCAGGTATGGATCAATACAACTAAAATACTATGTACAAAAGGACAAAATACATGAATTTTACATGAACCAGTTGTGTATAATGAGCAGCAAAAGTGTTTCTTCTAAATTCAATAACTCAGGGCCAGGCCTTGATATTAGAGTTTTGAAATGAGCATGCCTTGTTTTGAAATATATTGTGGTAATGTAAGTACAGGCATGAGCCACTTAACGACCATTTGCTTAACTACGGACCAGATATATGACGGTGGTCAAAGCACAATAAAGATGCTCTTAATGAGGCAATCGCATCTCCCATAGCCTGCAGCAGAGTGTCTAAACAGAGAGGCTTTCAATGCAAAGAAGAGGCAATCTATCTCAAGCAGCCTGTGCAGCCAGCTAGTGTCTGGCAGGGAGTGTTTGTTTACACAACAAAGGCAATGGACTGGACTGAATGTTCACTTAATGACCTAATCAATGGGGATCGGAAAACGTATCCCCATTGTTAAGTGGCACACACCTGTATCAATGTTCTACACATAATATGACTATTGTTTAAAATTGATTATAGTGTACAATTCAGCTTCTATGTTTTTATGGTGCCAGATACATTATGGAAGAAAATTGTACATAGACATCCAAGAATTTCATAGACATTTCAAGAGTTTCCACTGTTTGCTTCTACTATTTGTTTTGCTGTTATTTTCATTATCACAGCAGATAATGGTGCATCAAAAATAATGATTTCAAGAGACACACAGCCTTTCTCAAATCTCCCAATATTTATTTTGTGTGTGTGTGTGTGTGTGTGTGTGTGTGTGTGTGTGTGTGTGTGTGTGTTTCAATGGCAACTAAAGACCTTTGCGTATTCTCTTTCTCATGCTCCTCTAGTATAATTTTTTCCCTTCTTCCTTCACTGCATGATCCAAGTCAACCAGGGATCACATACAATGATGTGGCAGTTCATATGTACCTACTGATGTCAGTCCACACAGTCAATCAAATTTGAAACCTCCATTCAGAGAGAGGGCCATGCAAAGTCTTCATTGCCCTCTGCAAAAATGGAGGGAGGAATAGGTAACATATGGGTATATTGTCAAGTCAATGTGGCAGGAACTTTCTCTCTTCTCATGCTACACCGGAGGTTTTTGTCTGCCAACGCAATGTAAGAAGACACTGTTCCAGTTACCTGGGCAACAGGTGCCACATTCTCCACTAATGAACATTTTTTGCCCTTATGGATGCCCCTGAAAAACAGGAGAAACTGGATCATAAAGATTATGCTCACACACCACCACCCACATTTTGCCACAGCACAAGTGTCAGGTCCACCTGAAAGTATACCTTGAAGAAAGGTCTAGAACAGACACTTGCTGGTAAGGAAAGCACAAGACCTTTGGCATTAAGTAAGAAATTAGTCTTAGAAGTAAAAACATGGTTCAATTTTCATTTTTCTACCTCCAACTTTTGTTTTTATTTTGAGTACTTTTTATTTCACGGTGTTCTATTATAACTGTTCTGTTCTGCCTTTTGTTGCCTGGCTTGGTCCAATTATTTGATTGTTACTGTACATATTTGTCAAATTGCTTTAAATTGTTTGTATCAAATATTTACATTTTTTTCAAATATTGTAAGCCACCTTGGAGATCCCTTAAATGCGATAAAAAGTGGCTTATAAGCTTTTAAAAGTAAATTTAAAAAGTTCTGCCCATCCAAACATTTAAATGGTTTCTAATTTTTTCCCCCCAAAATGATTTCAACAGAACCCATGAATGACTATAAATTTTGTAAAGAGACAAAAAAAAAGAACTGTTCAATTCAGAAGAGTCTCTTGAAGGCGACTATTGATTTTTCAATTTTGTTGTTCATTGGCATAATTAAGAAAAGTAGTGATAATTCCCAACTAGAGCCAATTGAGAGAGAATTAAGCAAAGATTAAAATGCTAAATTGCAGTTCTAGTCAATAACGAAGGACTAAGTAGTGGTATGCCAAGCTGGAGAAATCAATCCAACCCAACCAGTCATGGCTTCCGAAAGGCACAGTCTTCAGGATGCAGTGAGATACAGGGAGACAAAGACGTACTGATTTTGATTTCCGATAAACGCTCAAAACCGGAAAGTTTCATTCCGACTTACTGTCTTCATGTTTGTTCACATTGTTTAGATGCAGAGAAATAACTTTGGGGAGAGTTCTCCCTACCCATGGGGGTCTATGCAAGAGGGATTTCTGATTTTCCCAGTCCTTTCAGCCCCCCTTTTTTGCAAGTACTATACCAGCTTTTGCAGGCACCACTTTTGTGAATTCCATGACTGCCACCAGAGACAACAGCTGTGGACAAAAGTGGGCAACTTGCACTCCTGTTGGAACTTTGCTTTGTATTTTCCTTTCTCAGACTGTGGCTCTTTTGAAGGGTCAAGCAGTGGTGCAGCCACATCTTGCCCTTCCTGTGCACCATCACCCTTCCCTAGCACCAGCCTTTTTATACCTTGATGGTATCTTATCCATCCAGAAATTTGAACCATCTGAAGCTTCTGGAATATGATCTCACTGGTTGATACAATCGCCAAATACTCACACTGACCCCTCTCAACTGGAGATTTGCAGCTGGCGTTTGCTATCCCAATGAGAGCAACCTTGGTGCCAGTGCTCTGATCATGTTCCAAACTCAGCCACTGCAAGGAGCTGTTCTCAGCCTGCTAAGAGGCTCTTTTCCCACAGCTGCTTCAAAATGGCTTCTGGCCTACAAGATGGAGTTAGACCCAAGCCAGTGATTTTATCTTGTTCTTCACAGGGAGCTATGTGGGGCAGTTCTTAAGTGCCTATGATGTCCTCTCCCTCTCCCCCCCCCTCTCAGGGATGGCCCAGCTATGAGGCTGACCCACAACCCAACCCAGATGTTGCCCCATTTTTGTCTTGCATGCACTCCTTAGTTCTTTATATTCTTCTTCAGACATCTTCTCTTAACAGACAGTTTGCAAAGTGTGTTTGTGACACTTTTGATCAAAGTTACCTGAGAGTTTTAGTTCAGAGATATTAATAACTGGCAAAAGGAGATGAGGTCTTCAAGTTCTGACATATCCATCCATTCATTCAAAAGGTCACAGGAATTATTTTGATTAGCAAGGACAGTATCAGAAATCAACTGAAGTCAGGCACTATCTTGGGGCCCACAACCATAAGAAAGCCCACTTGGCCAGGCCAACCCCTCTGAACTCTCCAATATAGGTCAGCTATCACAGATTCCCCTCATATGGGAGGGTGGGAAGAGCTGCTGCTTTTGCCACTAAGTAGGGGGGCAGTGCACAGCTTTGCCACCAGACCTCCAGCAAGCTGAGCCCACACTGTTGATTAAGGACATAAGAATAGCCCTGCTGGATCAGGCCAAGGGCCCATCTAGTCCGGCTTCCTGTATCTCATAATGGCCCACCAAATGCCTGAGGGAGCTCACAAGACAACAGACACAACCTGTGGCCTGGTGCCCTCCCCTGCATCTAGCAATCAGAGGCAGCCTGCCTCTAAAACCAAGAGCTTGCACATACCTACTATGACTTGTAAGCAGTAATAAACTTCTCCTCCAATTCCCTCTTAAAGACATCCAGGCAAGATGCCATAACTACTTCTTGTGGCAAAGAGTTCCACAAACTAATGTCATGCTGGGTAAAGAAATATTTTCTTCTGTCTATTCTAACTCTCCCAACACTCAACTTTCATGGATGTCCCCTGGTTCTGGTGTTTTGTGAGAGGGAAAAGAGCGTCTATCCACTCTGTCCATCCCCTGCATGATTTTGTATGTCTCAATCATGTCCCCCCTCAGGCGCCTCTTTTCTAGACTGAACAGGCCCAAACGCTGTAACCTTTCCTCATAGGGAAGGTACCCAACCCGGTAATCATTTGGATTGCTCTCTTCTGCACCTTTTCCATCTCCACTATATCCTTTTTGAGATGTGGCGACCGAAACGGGACACAATATTCCAGGTGTGGAATATTATGGAATATTATGGAATATTCCACAATATTCCAATGGCCTTACCATTGATTTGTACAGCGGCATTACAATATTAGCTGTCTTATCCTCAATGCCTTTCCTAATGATCCCAAGCATGGAATTAGCCCTCTTCACTAATTGTGCAAGAACCTGTTCTGCAAAATACTTTTCTCTGGACTTCTCAAGAAGTTCACATTAACAGCCCGCCCATGAAAGAAAAGGCAAAGCTGTACAGCCTCAACGGAAAAGTCTGCTTAAAAAGCAAGTGTTCTGTGTCTGAAAGGAGGGACTTGGCATATATAAAAGCTCATCTGGATCCATGTGTCAGCAGACACTGGATATTTGCAACTTGCATTCAGGAGAGTCAAGTGCTGCTCCCATGTTTCGTGCCACTGTTGTCTCTTGCGTGACAGGTTCTGTTCATCATAAGAGTTCTACTGTTTCATTTTTAAGTTTTTTTAAAAAACCATTTGTGCTTAGTGTGCACAAGATGCCGCTCACAGTCAGATTCTTCATGTGAAAATATGATTCCCTTCAGTTCGGTCAAGGTCAGTTTAGATCACTGGGATATGCTGAGCAAGCAAGCACAACCTTCTGCCAGTTAAGGCCATCTCTTCTTCAGACTGGAAAGTTTTTCCATGCTTGTTTTCTCCACTTTCTTCATTATACAGGTAGATTATCCCTCATTCAGGCATCCAAAATCCAGACTTTTCCAAAATCCAGACGTTTTTCAGATAAAATCCAGACAAAAAACACACACACACGCATGCAGAAAGCAGCAATGTACAGAGCCAAGCAGACTGCAGAAAGAGCACTTGTGAAGTGTGAACAGAGGGCGTGTGAACAGTGTGAATACAAAGAGCACTTGTATAGTGTTTTCTGTAGTGTGAACACTAGAAGGTCTTGTGCTCATTCCCACCTACAGTGCAAGTACAGGCTGTTTCTGTTCTCTGCTCTGTGGTGTGCAGCCCATGGACATGGTTGAAAAATATCAAAGAAGCCGGCAGACACACGTATGGGGAGCAGTGAAAAGAGCAAGAGGGAAACATTTCTCAGTAGATTTATAGCTGCCTTGAGTGTGGTAGAAGTTTGGGGAAAGTGTGATGGAAGTTTGGGGAAAGGGCACTGTTAGCCACAATTTTATACCTACGCTCTAGATTTGTATCTACCTCAGCTTGTGACAGAACACTCCCAGATTGGAGGTCAAGGACCAAGATTAAAGGTAAATGGTTACTAAGGATTAGGTCCCCAATGGCAAAATCTTTCACATGATGCTTCATTTTAGTGGAAACTAAAATGTAATCCACAACGCTGGCGCCAGGAGAGGATACAAAAGTAAATTCATCAGTATTGGGGAACTCTTTTAGCCAAATCATGTTAGAGCTAATGGAAAACTTAGCGAGGGCCATACCATTAGCATTATAGTATGCATCTTTGGACCACCTGCTTAGTGCACAAATGGGGGGGGGGGAGGGAGCTGTCATCATCCACATCCCAGGCTCTGCGGAAGCTCATTCAAACGTGTTGATAGATCATTCCAGAGCTGAGTCCTTTGTAAGCTGTTAAGCAAAGGAGGAATATAAGTGTTGGCACAGATTAAGTCAGTGTCTGCAAAAGACACCCTCAGTGCTTGTATCTTACAACAACCTGGAATGATGTCTAAAGAGCATGACTTAAACCGCTTCAGTACAAGGCTGGCTAAACCCACCAAAGGAAGCAATAAGGTGTCATAATAAAGTGTTAGCAATAAGGTGTTCCATTCTGATTGTTCCCACTCCATGGCTTCTATTTTAGTTAAAAAAGGGAAAGGAAGTTTAAATTAATCTATTAATCATGCTTTGATCCTGAGACAGATAGGTTCACATTGGAGAATCCCATCCTTCAAATTCCCTGGGATTCATTCAATGCAGAAATAAACTGAACATGTCTGGGTTAACGCAGCCTTCCAATCCATAATTTAAAAATAAATTTAAAAATAAAAAACAGTGTCTCTCTTTTTTATTTTACTCTCAGCAGTTTTAAAATATCACATTCTTTACAAACCCTTTCAACAATTTCTTCTTTTTAAAACAGGACAATCTGGCATTCTTCCAGATGCCTTCAAGAAAAGTGGAGGACTAAAATATTTTTTTATTTTTTCAAGACTTAAGAAAGTATAATTAAGGTCATTAAATAGAAAGGAATACATTTGGCAAAGGGAGAACAAAAAAGTTTAGAAGTGCCCATCAGCATCCAAAAGATTGGTGCTAATTAGCTGAGCATGCATAGAAAGTTATATAGGAATCTGCTGTCTACTGAGTTAGACTATTGATCCATGTAGGTTAGCATTAATTTCACTGACTGGCAGTGACTCTCCAGTGTTCCAGGAAGGTTTCAGGGTGTCAGTTTCCAACCCTAAGACTTTTTGCATACAAAGCAGGTGCTCAGCCCCTGAGTTGTGGTCTCATTCCCATGCAAGAAAAATGAACAATCCAACCTTGCACATTTTCACATAGTTTTTCTATGGAAGGCAGACCATACAAATAGGCCATAATGCAGTCAAAGCTAAGTGCAGTACTTGTGAATCCTATTAATTTCAGTGTGAGAATTAGGCACATGCATACATCCCTCCTACTAAAATCAATGGAATTTAGACAAGCCTAGCTTTGGCATTAGCTGAATTATACCCACAGAGGCAATCCATCTCCCACTGAAATAAATGAAAAAGACTCCCCTGTATTTAATGGTACTGGACTACCTCCATAATGACTTTAATACATTTCATTTTCTCATGTTAAGCCTACAATTTGAGTTTTGCCCAATGTGGCTATTAATATCTTAAGCACATCAAGCTGCCTTTTAATTTTTTATGTCATGCCTGAATTCATGTTATGGGTAGAGATTATGCTGTCAACCAGAACGATCAATGTTCCTCCTGCTTGATAGGATTTAAAATGGGAGCTACCCCTAAAATAGGTGTCAGTTTATAAAGTTGCCAGCACGAAAGTTTTAAAAACCACGCAACGGATGTAAAACATCTTGTGTTGCGCACTGCACAAACAGAGCTGGTGTGCAAGCAATTTCATTCTTTTCAGCAAGAAAGGACTCTACTGTGTGGGCGCTGCTGGTACTTGAAGTGGTCTATAAACCAGGAAGTGACCTGTTGCAGTTTATGTCAGTGGTGGATGGCAGGAGTGGGTGAGAGGGTGGCAGATTTGGGGTGCCCTTCACTCTGAGTTTGCTGCTGCCACATTCTTCCCACCCACTGCAGAAGCGAGCCACATCAATCCACGTCTTACTCAGTTAAAGCAAGTCATCTGCTTCTTTATCTATGTTCCATCGTGCATTTTTCCCAAACCAGGAAGTGTGGCACTTCCAGTTTTATTTAAGAGACTGCAAAAGGAACTTTGTGCTGACCCTTTAAATAAAACTGCAAGTCCCCCACTGACAGGTTTGGGAAAACGGTGTGATGGGACATGGTTAGGAGCCTTTTTTTAAAGTACTGTGGCACAGATTGCAGCAAGAGAGTGCATTGGCTGGTATCCCTAATCATGCCTTCTTCTTTTATTGTGTGTGCACACGTGTGGAGCTATCTCTTCCATGAAAATGAATAGCATGGCACTTGTGGGCAGCAACACTTCAGCCACATATCAGAGATCCCTGTCCTAGCAATGAATTGATGGCTCAGGCTCCAGTGGGTTTCATCCCCTCAAAACAATGAGAGAAGCCCAAAGAGGGACAGGCCACATCTCAGTGGCAGTGCATGTGCTTTGCCTGCTAGAGGTCTCAGGGTCAAACCCCTGGTGCCTGTAGAGAGGACTAAACCCATCCTGTCTGGAGCACTCCCCCTTCAAGGCAGCACAGATAATATGAACTAGTGGGCTAACTCAGCATAAGGCAGCTTCAGCTTTCATTCTAAGTAATGTGTTAAATAAGAATTATTTGCATACAAACTGGACCAGCTCTTGAACAAGGATCCAAAGAGTCATGTGCAGGGCATTGCTGGAATGTCAATCCACATTACTGATGGCATCCACCAAGGCTCAGCGCTCTCTCCTCTGCTGTTCATCAAAGTGATGAACATCATCACCCATGATCTGCAAAAGCCGGCGCCATGGACACTTCTCTATGCAGATGACATTCTTCTTGTGTCCGACAACCAGGCAGACCTCGAGCAGCAAGTACAAGCTTGGAGTGACCATCTTGCATTTTTTTGGATTCCACCCCAATATCAAGAAAACAGAATACATGACAATGGACCTCGATGGGAGAATCCATGTAAATGGCATTGATCTGCCATGCGCTGAGATGTTCTAATACCTCGGCTCAATGATCGCAGCTGACAGCAGCCTGAGTCACAAGACCACTGCGCGAGTAAACGCAGCCTGGACAAAGTGGCACACGATGACCAGTGTCCTTTGTGACAAGAAGATCAGTGACTATCTCAAGTTGAAGATCTACCGGACAATCATTCAGCTGGTTGCACTTTATGGAGCTGAATGCTGGCCGGTGACAAGAGAAGCCAAACATCACCTTGGTGTCATGGAGAAAAAGATGCTGTGTTGAATCAGTGGTATCACTCGTTTTGACCACGTCCGTAGCAGTACGGCATCGCTCCAAAAGCCAACAAGTTGAGAGAAGCCTGGCTTCAATGGCACAGCCACGTTCTGTGCGCCGACAGTGATATGCTGGCACAGAAGGGCCTTCAGTTGGAGGTCAATGGCAAATGACTGAAGGGCTGACCGAAGCAGCGCTGGCTTGACACGCTGCACAGTGACATGAAAATCACCTGCCTACACCAGGACTAAGCTCGTGATCAAGAGAAATGCAACTCCAATCCAAAATAGCGGGCCCCGCCATCACATGGAACAAATGCTAAAGGAGAAGAAGAATCTGGCCTACCCCTCCAGTGTGCTGCTCCCCATTGTCATTGATCCCAATGTTCATCAGCAGTCTTCCAGTAAGCAGAGAGCTGTGGTCATAAGACAGCACGTAATGACAGCAGTGGACCTCCCCAGCCACGTGCCCCAGGAAAACCGGAAGCACAGTTTCTGACCCCCGTCGGGAGCTTCTGCGGGGTCCTAGAGGCTCATGCCTGGGGCATTTGCCCCATCAGACTTAATGGCAGGTCTGCAACTGCCTAATTTCACATACAGGGTGACCCAAAAAAAACAGAACCCATAAAAATTTTATTAAATCCTACAAAGGTCCAGTAAATTTCAAGTAACTTTTCCTTGGTTGACCAAGACATATTGGGGAAGATTATTGTTCCAATATTTCATGCAAAAAGTCGACTTTTATATCCTGAAAGAAAAAAGAAGAAAAATTAAAATTAACAGTTTTATTCAAAGATTTGTAGGTTCTGGTTTTTTTGAGTCACCCTGTACAAAGGATCTGCTGGATTTGGCTCTCAACTTCAGTGGCTTGCTTTGGGTGTTTTAGCTGGCCAGGCTGTCATTTCTAGCATTGCTCATGAATATTTGAAATTCACTTTTTGTTTTCCTTTACAGACAAGGGTAAGATGCTGAAACTCATACTGCAACTTTTAGAGTGCTACTAAAATTATAAGAACTGTAACTATTTTATTGACTAATGCTTCTTTAATTTGTTTTGGTTATATCAGTCCTGGTTCAAAGGTCAAGAATGCAACTCCTAGGTCTGAATTTGTAATGGTGCATTTATGAAAGGTATTTGTTAAGTTGAAGAAAGGTCCTTTTCTACGACCTTCATGTGCTTTCATGCCATTTTTGTTTCATAGTAGTGTAGATATGAACTCTTCAAAGGTGCAGAGAGGTCTCTGGAACCTCAAAAGACAGTTCAGAAAAAGCAATCAAATATTCGATCAAATGAACGATCAAATGTTCCTCGGTGATAGGATTTAAAAGCAGGAGCAACACCTAAAATTGGTGTCAGTTTATAAAGTTGCCAGCATAAAAGTTTGAAAAACCAGACCCCAGATATAAAGCTTCTTGTGACGGATGTAGAAAGATGACCAAACAACATGAAGACTGGTCATTTGGAAAGAAGATGCTCAAACGCCAAAAACACTCTGTGATTAAAAAAATACAAAGACTGTATGACTAAGCATGACAATTTATTTTCAACCTGCTGTGCTCTGGGTTATGGCTGCTCTGAATCGCAACAGAGCAGCTTGAAAACAACAAGACTCTGAAACTCCTTCGGGGGGGCGGGGCAAATGTCTGAGAGCTTAAAACGTTGATGAGGTTTGTGGTTACCTTGGCAGCCCCTGCCAGAACTAGGTTGGATGTAGAAGACAACACATGCCTTTGAGATATATATATATATATATATATATATATATATATATATATATTCCAAGCATAGAAGCTCCTGAGCCAATTAATTGCTCTGGAGCCATGGTATTTTTCTGTAAATTACACTCCCATTTTAGAAAGTTTTTTTTGTTAATTAACCACAGTTTCAACAGGGAGTGAAGGATTAAAGTAATCAAATAAGCACATGTCTTGATACTGGTGCTAGATCAGTGCACAAACTCAAAAAGTGTTTGATTTGAATTGCAAACAGAGTTCAAATCTTAGGACAAGGGCGTTATCCTTGAAATACATCCAGACATTACAAGTTGGGAAAATTCTCAGACTGAGCCCACTATTTTCTAAATTTGGTGGCATCAAATCATGTAAATGCAGGTAAGCAAGGAAGTGCAAAGGTCAGGGAAAGTGAGAGTGGAGAGATCGCGCTCTGATTCCGGTTTTACGGAGGCAGAGCGCAATCTCTCCACTCTCACTTTCCCTGACCCGAGGAGCCCTGCAGGCGCTTGCGCCCGGCTCCCCACACCCAGGGACGGCTGCTGCAGGTACTGGAGGGTGCACCCCAGTCCCTGCAGCCCCGTTAGAAGAGAAAGTGGAGCGATTGCGCTCCGCTTCCGGTTTAGCAGAGTGGGGTGATCTTACTTTCCCTGACCTGGGGAGCTCTGCCAAAGGTCACGCAGGGCTCCCCACACCCCTGGGAGGCTGCAAGAGGCTTGGGCAAGTGTACCCAAGCCCCTGCAGCCCCCCTGAGCGGCGCGATCCTGGGGATCACTTCGCTGCCTCCTCCCTGCCCCTGCTGCCTCCCCCCCACCCCCTGCAAAGACTTACTGCGGGTTTCAAACTACCTGAGAGTTTGAAAACCGCAGCCGTAAACCATACATTAACTAGACACCACACTTTTTTTTTTTTTTAAGGCATGCAGAATTACACTCTGTGTGTATGGCTTTCATTTACTGTCTTTGTTATTTATTTAGGCTTTTTGGTAAAATCCCTAAAAGCAATTTAAAAGAAAAATGAAATACTAATATAGAAAAAAGAACATCAGGATCAATAAAACCAGCAGGAAAACATCAGCAACAGAAGCAGCAGAGTAATAGGGCAGAAAAAGCAAGAGATATTCAGTTTCAAACAAAATTTCTGAAGACTTGGAAAAATAAAACAGTTGTTGCCTGGCATAGAAAACCCACAGGGCTTGGCACTAGAGACAAGTTTGTGAGGATGGAGCCGTGACTCAGTGGCAGAGCATGTGGTTCATTGCATAGAGACAGTCCTAAATTCAGTCTCTGACATTTCTAGGGTTTGCTGAGAAAGATGACCTCTGGAGAGTTGTTTCCAGCCAGTTAGATGAATCAATGGGCTGACTCAGTATCAGGCAGGTGATGTTCACATGCCAACAAGCAGGTCCATGTGATTCCTCCAGTGCCTGGAACCCAGGCTTGGAGCTTGGAAACAGTAGCCAATGAGGCTGTTTTGGGACTAACATGTTTTTGTCCATGTCCATATCCTTCCCTCTGTATTCTGCACTTTTCCAAGCAGGCTTCCAAGGCAGTCCACTCCCCCCCCCAGACATTACAGTTGTAATTTCAAATTTTCCAGGAGCCGAAACATCAAGTTGAAAGCTCTCAGTCAGCTCAAAAGGACCCATGTCTAATTCTCTCTCCCCAAAGAAGAGAAATATGATTGATTTCTCACCTGCAAAAGCTTTCATTTAAGTGGCTGAGCAAAACACCACCTGGTGGCTTCTCTTTAGTTTACAAGGAGTAGTCCTTATAGTCCTTATAGTCAAGGAACTATAAATTACACCAGGATTGGTTCTGAGAGGATTTGTTCTGTGGATTAAACAAGCGGCCACACACCCTTGAATTTCAGTTCTAGCCAGTTGTGAAGCTTTCTTTATCTGTCGGGAATTTCATTTACCTATTTTTATGTACTCCTTCCAATGTTTTGCCTCTCCCATGCTGAATTAACCAGAGGAAGAATAATTTTGAAAATTGCTCAGTTTTAATCTAAATCCCCAATCCTGCAACCTCTGATAGGGGACAGGCATCTTTTTTTCATCTTTTATGCCAAGAGCCATAAAGTCCACACTTACCCGAGTGTCTCATTGATTCTTCCTTTGACGAGTCAAGACCATGTTGCAAGTTTGCTTTCCAGATTAGGGTTCAAGCAGAGATAGGTCAGCAGGATGAGGCAAGAGCTGTGCTTACCCCGTTACCCTATTGCTTTTCAGCGTTGCTTCTTCCAAGCTTGACCAGACACTGTTTAAAACCTAAGCAAAAATAGAGACACAGAGGAAGAGAACGAGAGGGAAGTTTTGACTGGAAAGCCAGGGTTTGGCCATCAAAACACTGCCTTGGGCCCTGGGGGGGGGCAAAGTCAAGTCCCAACATTCCCAATACACAGGCCGTAGCTGAATGTCACTTAAGCAGAGTACCCTCCTGCAGGATGCTAGGCATGTTGTCTGCCAGCAGCCCTGAGTCCCAGGGACCCAAGCGCACCACATCATGAAGGAAGCTGAACCCACCAAACTTTTGTTTAAGGTCAGACCCTTAAGGTTGGAACCTGGATGCCTCATAAAGGACTGTGGACAAGGCTAGAAGCCCCATTGGGGGTGTAGCTAACCCCCAGTGCCACCAGCTACAGGCGTGAGGAGGCATGGGTTGCTCCTACGTAGCACTTGTTAACTTGTCTCATTCTTTCAAGAATGGACACAGCCAAAGATGAAAGCACACAGAGCTAGATAGGCATAGGGCAAGGAGTAGGAACAGGACTAGAAGACAAACAGTAGCCAGAAGAGATGGCTTTATCTGCTTACACTACTGACCACACTGCTGTAGGGTGCAGTGGTGGGACACATGCAAAAGTAACTCCCAAATGCTACAAATGATCTCAATCTAAATCAGAAAAAAAGTAAAGTTAAATGAAAATTCCACATTTTCATTTATAGTGCAATCAGAACTGGAGCAAATGATTGCTCTAGATTAGAATGTCAACTCAGAGAAATCACATGTGGGTCGGTGCATAAATCTGGAATCCCATAGGATCTTGTCCTGTTTAAATTGGTCCAAGTGGCAATTAGGATAAAAATGCATGTTTAATTTAAGATACTTTTGTCTTCAATAATCATGTCATTTCATTAGATCTCATTAATACATATAACCTTTTCGAAAATCAGGATGTTAGAATAATGTCCCATAATCCATCAAGTTATATGATACCTTGCAATCAGGAGTTTAAATCGAGTAATTATTTGGGATGCCAGAAAATCTGTTTCAGACTTACAGAGCAGATTCTCATCTGTCTCTCTGTTTTCTACCCATTATTATTTTACTATGACAGAGAAACAAATGAACAGAAGCATGTGGAATACTCCTGTTTTAAATGAAACATCCCAATGGAAGAGGCTCCCAGTTTCTCCAAAGGCATTTGGGAGTGTAAAAGCTGCATGGAGTGGGATGAATAAAATGAAAGGTAATCCAGAAGATGGAGGTTTTGTTGGTCAGGGATAGCTGCTCATCTGGGGACAGGAATATAGGTGGTCTTGGATGGGATTGTTCTCACCTTGGAGACCAGGTTTGTATCTGGGTGGCACTTCCTGAGCTGGCACTGCTCTTGAATGTGCAGATAGTGGCAGTGACGATAATTTTTTACCACTTTCAACTGGAATCCTAGCTGCATTCCTTCCTGAAGAAGATGGTTCTGGAAACAGAACAAACTAATCTGTATATAATAGACTAATTAATATTACCCTTTAGAAAACAAAAAAAAGACAACTAAGACATTGATTTCTTTTATGCCAATGGAGAAAATGACAGCAATCAACAGAACAATTTGGGGAGCAAGTATCACTTAGGACGTCAGGCCTGGTACAATTACGTCAATACATCCCTGGTTGATAGCTTGGAGGAAGTGTCAGACAAAGAAGGCTAATAATAGTACTGTCATATGGTTTGAAAATAAGATGACATATATTATGAATCTGTAGTCTAATAACTTAGATAATTGATTTTTGAGAGTTTAATACAAACTAAGGCCCCAACCCTATTCCCCACCACCAGTACCAATACAGCAGCACCATGAAAGTATGTGGTGCATCCTATAGTGGGGAGATGAACTGAAGGCAAATTGGAGGTAAGTAAAAAAAAATTGTCTGTAAGTAAGTAAGTAAGTTTTTGTCTGTTTTGTGTCACACATATTGACATTTTCCAGTGGCTATAGCTACAGAACAATACTGTAAAAACCCCATTGAAAAATGGTGGTTTAGAACCAGCCTGCCTATGAAAACAACCTTGAATACTGTGTGAAAACAGAGAAAGGTGGTACAGGTCCAGCCTATTTATACACAGATTTTTTTATACACTGATTTGACTCGACATGAATGGCCCCTGCAAATGAGAAGGAATGTGCTGATCCCCGGAGAAGGGGAAAAATGCACCCCTTTAAAATCAGTTTAAAAAACTGAACAGTCCTTTAACAGTAGCCTCCTTAATGAGAGAGAAAGAGAGGGCAGCTGGCTGACAATCCATCAATCCTTCTCTCTCCAGGAGACCCCTCCCTTCCCCCTGAGCACATGAAGGAAAGATACTTTGCATTGGTGAAGGAAGGGGTCGAGTGAAGCCTTTCTAAGCACTTTGAGAGAGACCAATTGTTGGATTGTCATCTTAATGACTCTATCTTAACATCACAAAGGTCAGCAAGGCTGTTTTTAAATCACTGGAGCAAAGAAACTTTATTTTTTAAATTGATTTGCTATAGTGCGTTTTTTGCCATCCACTGAGTGCTTGGAACGGAACCCACATGAATAATATGGCTCAACCTGTACATAAGTATTCAAATAAATGAATAAATTTACATAATGCACTTCTGAATATTGGATGGCTTGAAGTGAATTCATTAAATGTGGCTAAAAATTAGTTGCTTAATACTGCTGGAGTACGTAGTTGCAGTTGAAAGCCTCGCACACAAATTTCAAGTAACCTCCAATCATGTCACTTGGGATCCATCCAGCCTTCCACCATCCCTTTGCACTCTGACTTCTTTCACTGATGCTTTTTCCAGTTCTTCAAGTTTAATTCTTGCCTAACCATCTATCAGCTGTGGTCCTCACCAAACTCAGGTCTCCAAAATCAGTGACGGAACTAAAGGAAATTATATATGAAAAGCCTAGTGGAGATCAGCTACAGTGTAAATAATATATTTATCCTAAGGGTTTATTTGACTCCTTCTGTGAAGAGCCAAGACCAGCCAGACAGGTCACAGGTTCTGAGCACCAACTGTAATTTCTTTTAAAGTATCATTGAAGTACTCCCTTTCCTGATCTTATTGCTTCAAATTATGCTGGATTTTATTGTACTATTCTTATCACTGACCCTGTGAGTGTCTCAGAAGCCCTCAGACAGACTTGCAGTTATTAGATTTATTCTCCGGATACTTTGAAAATCAGAAGCAACAGCAAAAAAGGTAAAATACTGCAAGAAGACACAATGGCATTTTCTGAACCATTGTTCAAAAATATTTTAAAAGGTCATGGAAAAGAGCAACAAATAAATAACTTCCTTGGAGTATTACTCTTTAGACTTTGCATTTTTTTTTTACAGTGGAAAAAGGGGAAACTTTTTAGGAAGAAGAATTCTTTGGGGTTTTATAAATAAAATAATTGTTTTCAAGCAGGAAGATAAAGTGAGCAGCCCACCCAAGACTGTTTCTGTGCCACTTTATGATCAGGGAGCCCCTGCCATTTTGTGTTTACCTGACATCAGACAAAGGGCCTTGGGAGCCTGGGCTTGAGTGCTACAATTGTTCTAGCTCAGAAGATGTCAGGGAGCATTGGATGTCCACTCCTAGGCAAGTCGCAAGTCATGTGCTAAGAAAGGAGAATGGAAAGAAACTGGGAACAGAGAGTCCCAGCAGTGCAGCCACTACCAAACAGGCCCTGCCTCTTGTGCCTGCCAATCAAACCTCTGTTGATGGCAGGCCAAGAAGCAGGACTTCTGATGCTAATCTCAGAGGTTGGGCAGGCTGATATGGGAGAATGTGACATTTAGGTACCATGGTCCCAAATTGTTAAGAGCTTTAAAATTCCAAACCAAAACCACTTTGAACTGGGTGTGGCAGTGGCGAACCTCCCATAGGCTCAATGGGGCAAATGCCCCAAGCACGGAGTTTAAGGACCCATGGAAGCCTCTCCAAGGCCCCCAACAGGGTCGGAGACTGTGCTTCCGATTTATTGGAAGCACAGTTTAAAGCGCTGGGAAACCTCAGAGAGGCTTTCCCAACATGTCCTGGAGTCACGCGAGGCACCATGCACACCAGGTAAGTGAGGGGGCAGATTTGCATGTGGGGGGCAGCAGCATCCCGCGGGGGGCTCCATCTTGGACCTTTGCCCTGGGTTGCGGGGCTGGGGAGGTCTGCCACTGGGATGTGGAAGCAAATTGGAGTAGTATTCATTATCTTGTTTGCAACAGTGCACACTGGCGAATTGGGTTCATAGCCACTAGTGTCAGAGTGATAAGACAATAAACTGAAATGTTATTCAGCCACTACTTCTCACAAAGTAGCCCACATCCTGCTTATTTTTCCTCACAGTTGATATTTCTCAGAATAAAAGCCAAAGGTGGACTTCATTTGAAACAGAGCCTGATCTCTTTTATACGGGAGTAAGAACATAAGAACATAAGAACAGCCCCACTGGATCAGGCCATAGGCCCATCTAGTCCAGCTTCCTGTATCTCACAGCGGCCCACCAAATGCCCCAGGGAGCACACCAGATAACAAGAGACTTCATCCTGGTGCCCTCCCTTGCATCTGGCATTCTGACATAACCCATTTCTAAAATCAGGAGGTTGCGCATACACATCATGGCTTGTACCCCGTAATGGATTTTTCCTCCAGAAACTTGTCCAATCCCCTTTTAAAGGCGAGTCAGAGACCATATGCTGTGGTGTGCTTTCCAGACATTTTGGGTCTCTGATTTAAGACAGTCTAGTATTAAGAAGATCTATTACACCACCATTTGCAACTCATTTGTGATAGTCCCTTGCGCCAGCATGTTGAGCACTTTGGATTGCGCTCTCAGATTCCTCTCAACAAAAATCAGCATATTTTAGTTAAACTAAAATACATTTCCAGGAACTGTATATCTAATTACTCTGTAATTTGTTCAGCACTTGTAGAATCAACATCATCCACTGTGGCCAAGTCCAGAGCGATTGTGGGTTGTGGTGCTATTCATAACTCATCTTCCGATAAAATGTATAATTTTGTTTCCCACAACTCGTCGGTTCCTAATTGCACTTAGCAGATTACAACAAAACAGCACTGGCAAAATTCGTAAATGCATCTTTTTCTAATGTATAATGCATTCCATCACTGCTTAAAAGCCTTGGGACACACAACCAATCTTTCAGCATGCATTTTGTGACATATACATAGCTGCTGGATCCATCTAAAGACTTCTACAAATGCAGATTGAACACATACCACGTACAGCAGCAAGAAACCCCTGGTTCTGCAGCTTCAGGATAATGAGCAGAGTGACTGAAACATGACATCTGACTAAAGCTCCCCCCTCTTTAAAATGTGTTCTTTTTCAAATGAACCCTGTGTTGAGAAAACTTGAGATATGGGCATATCTCTTCCAACATTACCAGAGTGGGGATGCCTATTAGCTTGCAGTCAGGGCATTTTGACTCCTGTAGCACAGCTTATGAACCACCCAGAGTTGGTTATGTACTTCTAGGATATGTCCATCTGTTCAGATTTTATGTGGGGATATTGACATACCTCCATTGAAAGGAAGGCTTCCTTCCTTACACTCAACACCAAGATTCTAAACAGTTTTTGACAGTGGTAGTGTTTTATGTTGTGTTTTTAGCGCCATTGAAAACTTTATTATTTATTTCGGGGGTGCTGTAGCAATTGTTTCTGCTACTGTAACTAGGAAAGTGACTCCCATCCCTTAAGAGATGCAACATTTATGGTATAAAGACAAAACATGTTTAAAAGTTGAAATAAACCCACATGTAAATTTCCTGCCTAGAATTCTAAAATGTCTCACGGTCTTTCTGAGTCATGTTCAGACTCAAGCTTTGCTGCACCTGTGGGAAAAGATGCATTTAATATAAGCTGATCATCACTCAGAATGCTTTTCTTTCTTCCTCCTCTGTTCCTACCTAATGCAAAGAAAGCATTACAATATTTGTTCATTTAGAAATATTTCTGTACTACCTTTCCCCAGGCTATAGGCCTGGTGCTCCATACATAAGGAAAGATGATATGTAACAGATATGTATCTATATGTTATAGATATGTAACATTCTTACCTAAAATGTATAGAAAGACTGATTCAGTCATTGATAGAGGCATGTCCAAGGCTATTTAATGACATCATGGCTGAACTGAGGTACAGAAGGCAGGACTTATGAGAGGAATTTTATCAGGGGGTACAAATTTTCTTCTGGGCCCCTTCCCAAAGGGGGAGGAGCACAATGGGGGCAGCAGATTGGGGGGCAAAATAGGATAGGGGGAGGGTGCTGACAGCCGCAATAGTCTTTGAAGCCCAGGTCTACTAGCTTTCTTGATGCAGAGCCCATCAGCAAATTCAGGTCAGATTCCAGGAACTTTCTGGGTCCCCTCCTTTGGCTCCTGGGCCCCCTTTCTGACCCTGGGCCTGGGTACAAATTACCCCCTTTACCTTCCTCTCCTAGGCCCTGAAAGAAGGAGTTGTAGCTCAGTGGTACAGCATGTGATTTGCATGGAGAAGGTCTGAGGTTTAAGCCTAGCTTAAAGCCCTAGTCCTCTGCCCTATGTACCCTATGTAGGGCAGAGGAGAGAAAGATCCCTCTCTGAAACCCCAATGAGTCAGTGTAGATTATACTAAACTAGTTGGACCAATGGTCTCTCTCCATATAAGAAACTGCCAGTGTTTATATGGCGAATTCACAATTTATCATTCAGCTTTATTCTTGGTATCTCCAAAAGTAAGATTCACGTAAGCAACATAATTCAGACTCATTTATGTCAGGTCTATGTTCTGGATAAGCCAGAAACACAGCCAACAAGGTGGTTCAGGAACAGGTGCAGATTGCTGGAGTCAGCAGGATCAGCAAACACCTGTGACTGCCTCACCCTGGGTGTGGCTTAGCCTACACTGATTGGCCACTCCAACTACTTAATGTTTGGTCTGTTGAGCTTCCAGTGCAGCAGTAGGAGTGTAGTAGGAGACTACTGAACTGCTGCCAGTAACTTGGGAGGCTGGATGTGAGTATAGACATGTTGTTACTGACCATGGAATGAACTTTGACTGTGTATCTTGGAAAACTGATTTGGATTTGTTGTTTATGGACTGACTGCTCATCATGCTGACTGGGACTGTTTACTGATTACTCTACCTGTGATAACCCTTGCTCTGAAATATAACCACTGCATTCAAAGAACTCTGCTGGTGTATGCTGTTTTGTGTGCCTTCTCATCCAGGGTTCCATACAACTCTTTACCAGACAAAGGATTGCAACTATAACAATTTATATCAGAGTGAATTTATTCTGTGAAGTACTCACCTGAAAAAATGAAATCCTCCAAGAAGTAATTAGCTAATAAAACAACATCTCATTCAGTTCATTGGCTCAATCTTTGCATCCATATGGTCTGATTTAGAAATGCATGCTTGTTTCAACTGAAGCACTTGTGTAGAGCACAGGAAACTGAAGTGGAACTTCAGTTTCAATTTCAGTCTCTGTGCTTTGAGACATTTTTCAGTTGTACTTGCCACTGAAGTACTCCCTAGAAAACTCAATCTAAAAAAATAAAATCTGAATCCTTTCATGAAATAAATGAATCATGGCTTTACCAGCACTGAGAACCAGTTAGACAAAACATTCCCTCCTGTGGGAGAGATTGCCTCTTCTAAGATGGTTACAACCATTTGCAGTCTGTATAGTATAGGTGTACATATTTTAAAAAAATTCATTAATGCTCTACCCTAATCCAGAAAGGTGAAAAATCCAGCAAAAGAGCCAATATGACAAACGTTCCATCCTCTGATAAAACAACCAAATTCAGGGTGTCAATGGGCAAACCAACCTCAAATGCTTCTCATATTTCAACTCACTCCCATATATAGCCTGCTTCTCTTCCCTTCTCACAATATCTCATTCTGCCTAGCAACAGTAACCAACCAGCTCTTTAAAAGAAATGCCTCTTAAACCTACCTTGCAACAAATTCGCATCCTGCAGGCTTATTGCAGGGTGTGGGTCCCCATTTCTCAGTTCTTTCCATCTTGCACAATTGTACAGTGTGTCTGTTTGATAGGATCTGAAAGATATCATACTGCTTTTGATTGCAGTAGAACTTTCCACAAACAAATGAAAAAAAGATAAGGTTCTGAGAATCTAAAATCTATACATCTGACCTGTCAGAACCACATTCTGTATATTCAACACCCAGGCCTATTTCTCACAAACAGCAGTATGAAGTGGTGCAGTCCAGGTACAACCCACAACTATTTGTGAAAACAAGGTTTTAGTGAAATTTGTGGACAAAAGAGGCACAGAATAATAAACACAAAACTATATCCACTGGAAAATGGCAGTGTGTATGACACAAAACAGACATATACAAATTTTTAAATGTGTTTAATCCAAGTATATACAAAAAACACACCACTAAAGGTGACAAAATTAACATGGTTCCATTTCATATTAATTACATTAATTACTAATGTAAACAAACACAGTAAGATTGCTCATGTTCACCAAAGAATATTGGTTGTTCAACTTCTAAAATAATGAACACATCATAAACTCTGTCAATCTCTTAGGCGTGCCAACTTGGATGCATGCCCAAACCCTGAGATTTCTTTAGTTTAGCAACGTCATAGGGTAGGGGCCTGGTGATGTCACAAGACTGCCAACCCTTGAAAATTGGGGGGGGGGAGCAGTGGGGCAGAACTCAGCAGTGCAAAGGGGTCATCCTGTGGCAGCCTCAAAAAAGTCCCTGTCTGCCTGAGAAACAAACAATAAGTTGAAAAAAAAGAGGCATTTCTAGCAATTCAGGATTCATGCATATCCCCAAGCATGGCCTGAAAAGGCATGTGGACATGTGCATGTTCAAATCCTAGAAGCTTTGTGAGCTATTTATTGATTTGGCTCTGGCACTCTAAGTCCCAGCAGAGTTTTTATTTTTTGCATTTTTATACCACCTTTCCTCCAAGGAGCTCAATGTGGTATACATGGTTCCTTCCCTCCTTTTGTCCTCATAACAACCTGTGAGGAAGGTGAGGCTGAGAGTGAGTGACTGGCCCAAGGTCACCTAGGAAGCTTCATGGCTGAGTGGGAATTTGAACGTGGATCATGGAACTTGCAGGCGTAAGTCCAACTCCTGAACCACTACACCAGCCTGGACATTATCGTGTCGTTTCCCTGCTGGGGTTACATTGGAACTGTAAGCCCTTGGAATTCCAGTATCCCTTTCTTGCAAGGGATGCCCTGTGCACCTTTAAGAGGGACTATGACATACATAATTTGTAAGCAGAATTATGTACTTCTGTACTTCTGTACTGCAGCAAGTCATGGACTCTTCACTCACAACAGGAGAGGAAACTGAACGCTTTCCACATGCGCTGCCTCCGATGCATTCTCGGCATCACCTGGCAGGACAAAGTTCCAAACAACACAGTCCTGGAACATGCTGGAATCCCTAGCATGTACGCACTACTGAAACAGAGACGCCTGCGTTGGCTCGGTCATGTCGTGAGAATGGATGATGGCCGGATCCCAAAGGATCTCCTCTATGGAGAACTCATGCAAAGAAAGCACCCTACAGGTAGACCACAGCTGCGATACAAGGACATCTGCAAGAGGGATCTGAAGGCCTTAGGAGTGGACCTCAACAGGTGGGAAACGCTGGCCTCTGAGCAGCCCGCTTGGAGGCAGGCTGTGCAGCATGGCCTTTCCCAGTTTGAAGAGACACTTGGCCAACAGTCTGAGGCTAAGAGGCAAAGAAGGAAGGCCCATAGCCAGGGAGACAGACCAGGGACAGACTGCACTTGCTCCCGGTGTGGAAGGGATTTTCACTCCTGAATCGGCCTTTTCAGCCACACTAGATGCTGTTCCAGAACCACCTTTCAGATCGCGATACCATAGTCTTTCGAGACTGAAGGTTGGCAACAGTAAACTGTAAAGCCAAATGATGCAAGGTATAGAAAGTTGTGACCAAAACTGTGTTGTTATATTGCAAGTTTATATCAAATCCCATTCATAATTTGAAAAATAATGGTTGCAACTTACATTACTCTCTAAACTGGGGTTTGATGTACTGAATTTACCCAGCTGTGTGATGTGGCTCTTCAAGTCCTTCTAAACCTTTAGCTGATTAATTAATCTGTGTGAAGACCAGAACTGCAACCTTTAAACAATAGATTAATTTGACTGTACACTAAAAAGTCATCTCTGATTACTCTCTCTGATTACTCTTCTGATTATATCTCTGCTCTTGTATTAAAAACATATTTTTAATAGAAGAAGACATGATAACTGCAGGTGGCAGTTGTGACTGTATGTAACTGCCAACTGAATTGGGGAAGATTTGCTGCCCCTGCTAGTTTTTCCCCTTGGGGGGGGGGGGGGGAACTTGTCCATATTTTAGCATGCATCTGCCCCAAACCACCACTGTGGCTGTCCTCTTCTTCCCCTGCTCAGCTGCTTAGGGATGAGACAAGGCAGAGAACAACATGGGAGAGTCCCCACCTCTCACTTTCAGCTCAGGTACTCTTGCTCCCAAAGGCCCCATTTGAAACAAGCAGGATGGGCAGAACATGCTGGGAGCCTTCAAGTATGCTTCATTCCTCCTATTTGTTTCAAACAGGAGCAAGCAGAGTACGAAGGAGGGGCACTGGACCTATGGGGAGGTGCTTTCTGCAGGCAGGCGCAGGGTGCACGGCACCCTCACCCATTCATTTCTCGATCTCAACTTGCTGCTTGAAGTAGCTGTTTCCGTCAGCCTCCTGGTTAGACCGGCCCTGATCATTATCTTAGAAGAGGCGTTCAAACTCCACTCTCACGCTAGACAGACAAGCACTTGAAGAGCCCTGTTGGGGGTGGGGCTGAACAGTCTGGTGGAGGGAAAATATTAAAAAGCCTAATCTCACTGGGAGTCTTTGCCTGACATGCACAGCCTCTGCCCTCAGGGAAGACCCTCTGGAGGCAGGAGGAGCACAGTTCTCCTTGCCTCTGGAGGGTGGGGGTGGGTCATGGGGGGCCCTCCCACATCCACATTTAAGTGAGTCTGCTGATACAGGATCCGTGGATATGACCACCCCCATACTTCTACAGACCTCATTTGCTTCTTTTTTAAGCATATACCTATTTAGATACTTAATTGAATTCAATATTTAAATACTTCTCCAGAAGACATTTAACTACTTATGTTAGTGTTTCTCAAACAGTGGGTCAGGACCCACCGTGTCGGTCGCAAGCCAATTTCAGGTGGGTCCCCACTCATTTTAATATTTTATTTTAAACATTTTTATTTTTTATTTTATTTATTTTTATTAGACTTGATCCTGCCATGGTATGTGACTGCATCTGGGGAAATGTTACCGATCTGTACTTTGAACAGGCTACTATGTATATGCTTTTAACAATGATAATCAATGGGACTTGCTCCTGAGTAAGTGTGGGTAGGATTGCAGCCTAGGATTGTTAAAAATTTCCCTGCTTGAGATGTCACTTCCAGTAGGTCCTGACAGAGTCTGATTCTAAAAAGTGGGTCCCGGTGCTAAAAGTGTGAGAATCACTGACTTATGTAATTTACAGCCCCATCTTCTCCATCCCCCCCACTGATGCAGTAGTGTTGCATCCTGTGGTGGTGGAGGCAGTTGAGGAAGTCTCCTCTGGGTAAGGGAACAATTGTTCCATTTATCTGGGGGTAAGATTCCATTGTGTGGGGGAGGGTCTACTCAGATCTGCACTAGCTAAATAACTGAAGCAGGTCCGTGTGAACATCCACGCAGGATCAGGTTCAGGAGGTTCAAGTTCAGCGGTCACTGTTACCACTGAATCCACCCCCTTTTAGGACCTGATCTGCCCCGCCCTGTCCCCTCCCAACCCAATTTCATCTCCCTCCTTGCCACTTTTCCGCCCTCAGTCAATCCCCTTCCCACCTCTCCTGCTGACTTCCCTGCTCTGAAAAGGAGCAGGAGAAGTGACAACAAGGGTGGGAAGGCACAAGCTTTCCTGCCTGCGCTGCAAGACGCATGCTGAGTAAAGCACCTGTTGGAGCACCTTCTACAACTGGCACTGACCAATTTACGACAGTCAGTGCCAGCTAAGGGCCCAATCCTATCCAATTTCCCAGCTCCAGTGCAGCTTGGCAAATGGGGCGTGCGCTGCATCCTGTGGTGAAGAGGTAGTCACAGAGGTCTCCTTAGGGCTGCATTGTGGTTGCACTGGTGCTGGAAAGTTGGAAAGGATTGGGCCCTAAGCATCCCTACTGACGACGGCTGGTAAGTATAGGGTTCTAATATGTTTCATCATCATCAGGGAATCTGAACTTGGGAACCTTCAGGGGAAATGGCAAGATAGAAATACAATAAATAAACAAAGAAACTTACTTGAATATAGTGTGCAAAGCAGTCAAGTCACAGGAAAGCACTACGATTATTATCGTTTTTTTAATCAATTGCACAGGCCTCTTTTGGCCCCAGTGATGTGAAATGCCTATCCCAAGGCCTCCAGTGGTCAGATGTGTGATGTCAAACCACACAGCCTTGCATGACAAAGGCTGATTGTGGCTGCTTTGGGGGTTCCCCCCCCCCCCCCGCTTTTTAACAGAAGTGATGACAAAACATAGTTTCTCTTCCTTAAGGTTGACTGAAAATGCTAGACACTTTCTTACCCCTCCCTTGCAGCACTGGAGAAGACTTTTTTCTCTTTCAGTCCTGGTGTTTCGCTTCAGCTGCCTCCAGCATAGGGGTTGCAGGGCCCAGTGAAGGGACTCATGAATATAACTGCAGTAATAGTTTAATACTTATTGCAAAGGTTCTGTTTTGACTGTTTAAATCCATATATTGGCAAAAATCAATGATATTAACATCTGGTTTACTAATTATATACTAACTACACTTTTTAAAAAGCTTTTGGAGGGGTGGGAAATGTATTTATTTTCACTATAATTGTATCCTTCCTTTCCTCCATGGAACTCAACGCAGCTGCTGTGTAGCATTCTCAGGCAGTCTCCATCCAGGAGCAAAACAAAAGTGAGATCTGGTCAGCTTCAGAAATGTTACCTTCAGACCACGTTCTGCATATCTCCTAGAGCCACATAATGATGCAACAGACTTTAGGGGGGAAGGGGAACTCACATGTAGATGAAGAAGTCAAATGCAACAGTACTGTACTGGGGAGTTCAGGAGCTGCTTAGGTTCTTAGGTGGGTGTGGGCCCTCAGCCAGTACTCAACAAGACCAACAAGTACTCAACAAGACCAATTCCTGCCTCAGCCTAGGCTTACATTCGACATTGAACCTTCCATGGAAGTTGGAAAGGAGGCAGGGAGGATGGTGTTTTGGGGAGGGGGAGGGTGGACAGAGATGAGGATTGGATCCGGAAGGAGGGTGGGATTGGCCGCTGCAGCACAGGTTGACTCCCAACCACCATCCCTGGCCTGAACTGCATTAAACGGGCCATTTGGATTTATGCCCACGAAATAGTGGGTGAAGATCTGAGTAGCCCCATAGGGGTGACTGGGGGTGCAACACAGGGTAAGGGGAAAAATATTCCCTTACCCCAAGTTGCTCTCCAGCCAGCACGAACCCTGCACTGGTTACAGTGCAGGCAACTTGGCCTGCCTATTCCAACACGTTAGGATTGTGCCCTAAAACTAATAGATAACAAAAAGTTACAACAGTAATCAATAGGTATTTTGAGCAATGTATACTGTATTTGCAAGCCAAGTGCGCCTACCATAAGCACACAGAAGGCTCAATCAGGCAGACCCTGTGTAGGAATACAGTGCAAGTGATTGGTGGTGGAAAGTCAGATGAATGAAAAATGAGTTCTAAAACTGCTTACAAGTCATCCAGACAAGGCTGGAATCTTAAGGCTCAGCAGAGGAACACAGGGTGATGCAGGGGCACACGTAGGGCAAGTAGCTTCCAGACAGCTAGCTCACCCCCACCGCCAATTGCTGGACTTGTGTGGTTGCTTTTGATTGGAAGAATTCTGTAGATCAGTGGTTCTCAAACTTTTTAGAGGCCCTAGAGCAGGGCCTCTGAGAGGAATTTTATCAGGGGGTACAGAGTTTCTTTTGGGCCCCTTCCCAAAGAGGGAGGGGTGAAACAAAAGGGGGGGTGGCAATGGGGGCAAAACAGGCAGGGGGAAAGTGGCACCAGCTCGACTAGCTTTTGGAGTTCAGGTCTACTAGTCTTCCCAATGCAGAGCTCAGGTCTACCTGCCCACCTAGTGTTGGCAGATAGATATAGTAATACAGAAAACCAAACATACTCCTACGTCTCTCTAAAATCGTTCAAATATAGAAAATCATTGCAGGAGGTTAGTACCATTGTATTTATGCTCCTACTAGAATGGAAAGTGTCCAGTGTACACCAAAACTAACTTCTGCAGTAGCTACAGTCCTGCAGCTGTGTTGCTGAGCTCCAATACACTCCTTCATGATTAGCAAATCCACAAACCAAAGAGCTACTGTATCTGGTCAGTTTCCTCCCAGATGTGACACTGTTAAGGAATGTATGCAATCCTGGGCCTGGTGTGTATGGCAGTAGTCGTGGCCATGTGCCCACGGTATTGACCCCAGCATCCTATGTGGGTAGTGAAATTGGAGAATGTAAGATCCCAGGAAATTTCTGGGCCCCCTCCTTTGGCTCCTGGGCTCCCTTCCTGACCCTGGGCCCGGGTACAAATTACCCCCTTTACCCCCCTCTCCTATTCCCTGCCCTAGAGGCTTCTGCCTGAATTATAAGTGCCAAGAGGTGTGACTATAATGGTGATGGGGCAACAGAGCTCCCCCTCCAGCAGCAATGTGTCCAATGCTTGATAAACATAGCATAATCTGCCCTGTTGGTTTCATGAACCACCAAAAAGTAGGTCATGACTTACTGGTGGGTCCAGAACCCACAGTTTGAGAACCACTGCTGTAGATGATGAGGTACTGGGGAAGTATCTGGCATGATGTACATATGTTAGAAGCAGGGCAGCTAAGAGCTGGCATTGTGACCAGGGCAGATGTCTGATTGCCACCCTTTCCCTACAAACCAGATGTTACTACATTTTTCATTCAACTTTTTAATTTGCAGTTTTACCTTAGCATGAGCAAGATTGAAACTAAATGAAAACATTTATCTGAATGGAATAATTTCCTTACTTTGAGTAGTGCTGCTGCATTTCTTTTCTTCTACCCCAGCAAAGTCCTTCTCATTTGCTTTTTCTTCTCCTAATAATGCAGTTCAAGGACTGGCTTTCACTATCTCCCTCATTACTATGTGATGATTTTTAACCAAAACCCAAATGAAATAAACTTGCCTGGCTGTTTTTTTATTTTTCTTTCGTTTCTGTGCTCCAGGCTTATAATCGTACTCCATACTGTTAATTTTACCTTCAAACAGTGCCAAAATACATGCGCTCTTGATCCAAGGCCATGTGTTCCAAACACACAGTAAGTTTGAACAAGGGGTGGAGCGGACTATTGGGCCCTGGGAATTTGGTGAACGGAACTGGGTGACCTACTACTGGGGTGTAGTATTTCTGATCTATAGGTGTAAGTGTCACTTTCTTATATCGGAATTGTACTAATACATGTTGGTGCTTATGAAGAAGATCTGGGCTGCATTTCCACCACAGTGTTAATTCACTTTCAGTGCACTTCTATTTCCCCAATGCATTATGGGGTAACTGTAGTTTGTTAAGGAATCTGAGAGCTCTTAGAGCAATTCTTTACAAAAACCAGTCTTCAGAATGCATTGAGATAATAGAAGTGCATTGAACATGGATGAAAACTGTGGAAATGCAGTCTTAGAGAGGCAGAGATTGGGGTACCCAAATTTATTTTGTAATTTGTTTTGTACTGTATAGTTTGTTTTGTCACAGCCTGCGCCCCCTGGTGTCCCAGGTCCCAGGGATTCTGTCCCTGCCTCCACCACCACCACCACCACCACCACCCGGCTCTCCTCAGGCCTGATGAGAAGCTTTTCGTGATAAAAGGAACAGCTGCGTTTCCTTCTGAGCTACCACAGAGGTTGTGTGCAGAACTGTCAAATTCATGTACTGAAATGTGGAAGAAATGAGTTCCTTAAATGTGTCCTGTGGATAATCAGGTCAGCTGCACTGAATGTTGCTTTCTAAGTAGGATTGCTGAAGATCCTGAGTGACTGCAATCAAACACAGGTAAGCATTTGCTCTTTTTTCATGTTTTGCTTCAGTAGAGGCTGAGGAGCATTATGACTCAGTTTCTCACTTAAGACACTGATTCAGCATCAGATAGGAACAGCACCTGGAAACTGCCCCTTCACAACCCACTTCCTTCTTACCTGGAAAAAGCCAATTTGGTCACCATCGCCCATGTCTTGCTTGTATCCTGGCTTTTGCAATGAATTCTACATGGGCTGCACATAAAAAGCATTTAGAAACTACAACTTGTGTAAATGCAGCAGCCAGGCTTGGGTTGGTAAACTCTAGCTTGGAACATATTATTTCCCATCTTGTTCCATTTGTAGTGACTTCCAAGGTCCCAGTTGTTACTTTGTAAACCCTAAACAGCTTGGGCCCTGCATACCTTAAGGGCTTTCTGTTTGCACAGAAATATATCCACCAGTTTAGATTTTATGGCAAGGCTCTGTTCTGATGGAGGTTTGACAGAGGTTTGGTAAAGAGGGACCTTGATAGAGGTGCATGGATTTCACTGGAAGCAGAAGGACAGGGATTTCTCAGTAGTAGCCCTCAAGTTCCATAACAACCTTTCTTCAGAGACCCGTACCATTTCATTCCTCCTGATTTTCCAGCATCTGATCAAAACATGTCTCTTCTTTTGGGTGTTTGGGGATAGAGTTTTTCAGCTCCTCTTGCCTCGCTCTGATTTCACTCTTGCATTTTTTAATTCCTGTTATGGTGTTTTATTGATTGCCTTTGGTTTTACTGCTTTGGGACAGAAAGCAGCCTAAATATTTAACAGACATATAACTGTACAAGCCCATCAGAGTGAAATAGCTGTTTCAGGGACATAATTTTCAGTGAAGAAAAGTGGGGGAAATGGGACACACACCCCACCTCTATGCCACAACCCCAGTCTTGCCTGTGGCTTCATACAACTACCTCCCCCCCCCCAAAAAAAAATAAAAAAATATGACACCATAAAATGGCAGGAGTGACATGTAGCTTGTGTACAACAGAGCTAATGGCAGCAATAAAAGGAAAAATAAAATAAGGGCACAGTCCTAACCAGGTCTACTCAGAAGTAAGTCCTATTTTGTTCAATGGGGCTTACTCTCAGGAATGTGTGGTTAGGATTACAGCTATACTGGTGTAATAAAAACCTACATCAGTTTTAAAAGAAATGAAAATATATATTTGCATATACGTATGTATGACTAGGTATTCATATGTACATATGTATACATATGCATACGTGTACATATGTACATCTACATATGTATATACATATGCAGGAAGTGGAACCAGGCCTCCACCGCTTTCTGTGCTCCATGTCTGGCTCAGAAGCCCAACACAGGGCTTCAAAAGTCTACACCAGTGATTTAGGGCCCAATCCTATTCAATTTTCCAGCACCGGTGCAACTGCAATGCAACCCCAAGTTAAGGGAACAAATGTTCCCATACCTTAAAAGTGCCTCTGTGACTACCTCACCACCATAGGATGCAGTGCATGCCCTACTGGCATGGCTGCAGTGGCATTAGAAAATTGGATAGAATTGGGCCCTTAGCTGGTGCAGACTTGAGTCGCCCATTATGGGGGCTGGGGCCTTACTCAAGATAAGAGGACAAATGTCTCCTTCCACCAAGGAGACCTCTGGCAGCTTCCTTGGCCCCATAAGATACAGTGGTGGCCATTTGGGGGCCAGTGTAGCCTACAGTGCTGGGAAGTTTAAGATTGGGCTATAAAGCAGCAGAACATGTCATTACGGGGAACCGGAGATCCTCTTCTGCCTCAAATCCCCATGCAACCCTTCTTTTCTGCAGCTGAAACCAATGTTTAAGTTATCCATCCACGTGTCCATTCTTGCTACTAAATTCAAAATTCTCTTTCCAGCCCTTTATAGCACCATGGTGGACTGCAGCAACAGTACCAAGATTGATCCAAACATAAACATTTTAGAAATAATAGTTACTATTCCTGTCACCTTATTTGGAGGCCTGTTTAATGCAACAGCTTTGTGGGTCTTCTGCTGCAAGATGCGCAAATGGACGGAGGCCAGAATTTACATGATCAACTTAGCCATGGCAGACTTCACTATCGTTTTCACCTTACCATTTATAACGTATTTCCATCACCACGAGTGGCCCGAAGATTACTTTTGCAAAGTCGTGTTTATAATCCATTGCATCAACATGCCAATGAGCAATTCTCTCATCACCCTCATAGCACTAGACCGGTACATTGCGATCAAGCATCCGCTGAAAGCCAAAGCTCTCCGGTCTCCACGGAAGGCAGCCACTGCCTGTTTGTTTCTTTGGCTCTGTTGTGTTCCTTCTGCAGTCATAATTGTGACCACGTTTCCACAGTCCCAAAAGTACTGCTTTTATCAATCTAAAGGATACCCACCTTCTATTCACTTTTATACTTTCTCTTTCTTTTTCATACCACTTCTGATCTTGATATTTTGTTCCATACAAATCATCAGATGCCTCAAGGAGAAACAGAATGCTAGCCTATGGGAGGAGAAATTAACCCGCAAAGCACTCCGTGTCATCTCGGTGAACATGGGAACATTCATTGTATGCTCTCTAACTTTCAACCTCATCTTGCTGGTTAGATATGGAGCAGATGCTGCTGAGGCTAACTGCAGGGTGCTTGATGCCCTCAACAAAGCCATTGTCATATCTGCATTAATATCACATTTAAACTGCTGTTTGGATGCCATTTGCTATTACTTGGTTGCCAAGGAATTCCAGGAAGCAGCATCTTTCTTGCCTTGCTTTCATTCAGTGCAGTATAGGTCCAACTCAACTCAAGATTCTCAGCTTTAAAGTTAAAAATGTTCAGAGAGGACTATGCTCAAGCAAGGCCAATTCAGAGCATTCTTCCTATCTCCAGGTGAAACCCAACAAAACAACTATAGGTAATGAAGAAACCAGGCATCAAATACAAGTTTAAAATGACTCTGCTACAATATACAGATCCTGATGTGTGTATCTTACCTATGTGATTGGTGCACGTAATTTACATGTATGATGTAAATTATGTAAAGTCCCAAGAAAATTCTTAACTGAAGATTCCTAGTGGCCAGCCTATTATTCCTGCATGATCACTATTTTGTCAAGCACTAGACTTCCAATGAAGCTCTGCATCTTGAGGTCGCCACCTATATTTCATTTTCAGTCATGTCCTCTGAGTACTGCAAGTCCTCACTTAAAGTCATTTCATTTAAAGTTGTTTTGTTATAAAGTTGTATAGAGAAAAAAATCGATTCTTGCCTCTGTGAGGAGTTTGCACGTTCTCCCCATGTCCGCATGGGTTTTGTTTTTTTTCCAACCCAGAAAGCTCACATTTATTTCAGGGTTTTAGGTCTTTATTTAGAAGTTTAGTGATGTTTTCATGCCCAGAAATATGCTGTAGGAACATAACTCTTATTTAAATATAGCAATTAGCCTACTGTAAAATTAGTTTTGTTATAAGTCACTCCGCTTAAGTTGCAGTTTCTAAGAAGCTTTCGACAACTTTGAGGACTTGCTGTATACTGTCAGCTGATTCAAAGGATCAAGTCGTGTCTACCATTTGGGTTGCCATATTACCCAGATTAGTATGTTTTTCATGATTTAGACCAGGAGTGTCAAACATTCAGCCCACAGGCTGGATCCATCCCTCAGAAGCTATTTATCTGCCACCTTTAAAGCTGTGAGTAAGCCGCACCTTGCAATTGGAGCTGTGTGCTGAAGCCTGCTGGGCGGTGTGGGTTTATCTTTCTCCTTACCCTGTGTGGAAGGAACTTTTGGAAGGAGGAAGCCTGAGCCAAGCCTTCAAAAAGTGGCTGCCAAATATAATAATAATATAATATACAGTATTTATATACCGCCTTTCTTGGTCTTTATTCAAGACTTTATTCAAGGCGGTTTACATAGGCAGGCTTATTAAATCCATGCAGGGATTTTTACAAATTGAAAGAAGGTTCTTTCTTTCAAGAACCACTACATTCAAGGTGTTACACTCTGATCTGGTTTCACATTCTGGCCTCCATCCTCCCACGCTCAGAGCAGATGGAACAGCTCAGCTGCAGCTTGCCAGCTGCTTCAAGGTCGCACGGTGCCGGTGGCCTCGAACTGGTGACCTTGTGGATGTTAATCTTCAGGCAAATGGAGGCTCTACCCTCTAGACCAAATCCACCCAGCCCCATGAGAGCAGAGAATGAGGGAGGGTAGCATCAGAAAAATGGAAGCCAGCAGCACAACCAGAGTGGCAAGGCTTGATGTGAGCCTCCATTTAGAGCATAACCAGTCGCCATTAGCTGCTTGGACCAGAGAAAAGGCCAAGGAAGGAATCAGTGGCAAGTGTCTCTCCCACCCCCAACCCCCACCTACAAGGCTACAGTGTTCTTGGGGATGAAAGGAGGAGAAGGATGTTAATTGTGGTGACTATGAATGGGATGTTAATGACTACTGAATTCATCCCTAATAGAGATTTCCCTGGAAAGTGGGGGGAGGGAATAATCAGGGGCTTTTAAGGAATTCTGTGCAACCATTTGAGAGGAGGGCTGAGAGCCTGAAACAAGAGCAGCGTTGAGTAAGCTGCCTGAGTAAAAACAACAAAGGAACTGTCTTGCAGGGCCCTCCAAACCCCAGCCTGCAGGCTCGATCTGTTGTTTGGAGAAAGCCCCCCGCCCCTTGAGCAGAGCTTACCATTCCGTAATTGCACCGCATTTTGAAGCAGAATATGTTGCAGGGACACTCTGGGCAGTCACTTCTGTTGCCCAGCATCTCAGGAGGCTGTGTAACAAGATGTCTGGGTAGACACGACCGCTCAGAGTGTAACAAGTTCTGCTTCAAAGAAACGTGGTGCGATGGCAGAACAGTAAGCTCCACTTGGGACAGGGAGGGCTTTTTTGGGACACAGCGGTCTCCAATTTGGAGACTGCGGGTTTAGAGCAGTGTTTCTCAAACTGTGGGTAGCGACCCACAAGGTGGGTCATGAGCCAATTTCAGATGGTACCCAATCATTTCAGTGTGTAATTTGTTTTTAATATATTAGATTTGATGCCACCATGGTATGTGACTGCATTTGGGGAAATGTTACAGAACTGTACTTGTCACAGGCAACTATATATATGCCTTTAACAATGGTAGCCAATAGGGCTTACTCCTAGAGTAAGTGTGGATAAGATTGTAGCCTTTGTGTTGTTTACTCTGTTATAAATGCTTGTTGTTATCATTAAAAAGCTTCTTTTAAAGGAGCCTTACTGTAATTAATGCAAAAAGCGCATTCTGATAAACTGCAGCTTTTAAAAGGACATTATGGGTTTTTATTTTTCCATGGAGAGCTGAATGATCTGAACACTTATGTCAAAAAAGTTTAAATATTGCTTTCATCCTGCAGCTCTGTTGTCAATATCTTGACTGCAATAACATCTTTATGAAAAACCTCATCTGCAGAGAACACTAGTCTATTGTAATATGCATCTATTTCAGACTGATAAAGTTGAAGGGGACCTTCAAGGCCATCTAGACAACCTCCTGTTTGAAGCAGGGAAAGCTACTGTAGAGCATCTCCAAAAGGTGCCTGTCATGGCCTCTACTTGAAGATCCCCAGCAGGGGAGAACCCACCACTTCCCTCAGAATGATTCTTTTCACACATTATCAATTTTCACAAAGATTCGTTCCATGGAACATAATTGTTAAGAGAGAATTGCGTAAGAGAGAGAATTTCAGCAGGTACAGCTTGCCATCTGTGAGATGACAAGCTGCACCTGCTGAAATTCCCTCTTCTATGCAATTGTTAAAGGTCCGGGATCCCTAAAGTTGAATGTTTGCCCATCCCTGCTACAGTAGGAATACAATGCAAGTGGTTGGTGGAGAAAATATGGAATTGTCAGTGGATGAGTGAACAATGAGTTCTAAAACAGCATATAAGTCATCCAGACAAAGCTGGGATCTTAAAGCACGCAGGCGATGCGAGGGGCACAAGTAGGGCAAGGAGCTTCCAGACAGCTAGCTCACCCCCACCACCAGTTGCTGGAGTCTTGTGGTTGCTTGAAGGAAAGACACTCTTTTCACACACTTAAGAATGATTTGCTTCATTATCATCCATCAATGACAATAAAGAGAAGTTCCCCTTTTATCAGCTGTGCAGCAGACAAAAGTTCCGCTTGTGAAGTTTCCTCATCACTCCACCTCCACAAAAAACCTTCCTGTGTTGGTTTCCTGCCTACAAGCTTGAAACTTGCTCCCACAATGCACTCTGTGCCCCTGCATTATTTTTCTCTTGCCATCATTGCTGAGACTCCTTTCAAGAACTGCATTCAATTCAAAGAATTCTGCAGATGAGAGGATGAGATATTGGGGAAATATCTGGCATCGTATGCATAAGTGAGAAGCTTCTGGTGAAAACAGGAACAGCTGAGCTTTCTTATGAGCTAGCACAGCAGCTGTGGGCAGAATTGTCAATTCATGTACTGAAATGTGGAAGAAGTTGTGAGTTTTTTTAATGTTTCCTGGGGATAATCAAGTCCGCTGCATTGAGTGTCACTTTCGAAGTAGGATTGCTGAAGAACATGAGTGATGACGACAATCAAACAATACAGGTATTCATTTGTTCTTCTTTCATGTCTTGCTTCCATGGAGGCTGAGTAGCATTATGACTGAGCCTGCAATCCTAACCAATTTTCCAGCACTGACATAAGGGCAATGCAACTCTGAGGTAAGGGAACAAACACTGCCCTACCTTGAGGAGGCCTCCATGACTACCTTCCCCATTGCAGGATGCAGCACATGCCCCACTGGCACAGCTATGCCAGTGCTGGAAAGTTGATTAGGATTGCACCCTCAGTTTCTCACTTAAGTCCCTGATTTTGCATCAGATAGGAACAGTGCTTGTTCATAACTGCCCCTTCACAACCAGTTTCAGTCTTACCTGGAGAAAGCAAATCTGGCCACCAACACTCTAGTCTTGCTTGTATCTTGGTTTTCACAATGAACCCTACATGGCTGCACTTGAAAAACATTTAGAGACTACAACTAGTGCAACTGCAGGAGCCAGGCTTGTGTTGGTGAACTCTAGCATAGAATATATTATTCCCATCTTGTTCCATTTGCACTTGCAACTCAAGGTGCTGGTAGTTACTTTATAAACCCTAGACCAGTGGTTCCCAACCTGTGGATTGCAACCCCAAGGAGGCTGAGCCGATTTTCAGGGTGTTGTGGACAGCTGGGTGCCACCAACTTGGAAAGGTTGAAAATCTGGGTGGGGCATCTTGAAAACGTATCTTTAAGCAGGCTGCCATCTTCAAAAAGCAGAGCCTGTATTGCTGGGTGGGAATGTGAGGTAAGGAGGACATGAGGTGGGAGAGAGAGATAGAATGAAGAGAGAGAACTTATGCTTTAGCAATTATTCTTTGAGTGTTCATTAGTGGTGAGTATGTTTTCTTTACTATGGCCTCTCCATATGAGAGAAGCACAGTACTTTGCCCCTCCTGTTCCCCACACATATTTTTTTCTGGTTGGGACATGGCTGGGAGTGACTGCCCTGACCCCTTGCAGTGCAGCAGCACAATGCAGCACAAGCACAGCCCTGGTCGCCACAATGGCCCATGAAAAGACTACTTGAGCCGCCCCACTTGCTATGGCTACTGCATTTCCCAATTTGCCCCACTGTTGAGGGCTGTCCTTCCTAAGGCCTGGTTCGGGGTCTGGGCAGCAGATACCAGGGCCTTGCCAAGTGGGCAATCACATCTTCTCATATGGCCCAGCATGCGAAGACATCAATGGGCTGTGCATGCCCACATGAGTCTCAGTGTGCTGGGAAGAAGAAGGGATCGGGTGTGCATCCTCCTCGAAGCCAGAGGGAACGAAATAGTATCTCCAGTGCCTGTTGGAGCCCCTTTGCAACTGGGATAGGTGGAGGAAAACAGCCCCACCCACCCCCAAAAATGCAGGGCAAAGGAAGTGAAATGTTCCGGATTGTGCCATGCATGAGACATGGGGCGAAAACACTAGATTCTGGCTTCAGGGGAAACTCCCTTGGCTTGGGCTCATCTAGACATATGTGTGCATGCAGTAGAGTGTTTTTCAGTCTCTCCTCTTCCTCAGGCTGTGAGACTGAGTGGCAAAGCTGTTCCCTCTGAGCCTCCATTCCCCAGCTGCAGTATGGAGACATAATAATACTGGCCTCCACAGCTTTTCAGTCATTCCTCTTCCTCCACACTCCCTCCTCCAGTTTTATGGAACGTGAATAAATGATAAAAAAATTCAAGAAGAAAATTTTTTCTCAAAAATATTTGATTTTTATTTATATTTTCATAAATATGTACCATGGAGGGGAAAAAAAATATTCAGAAGACTATCTTAAATTTGGCTGTACCACCTGGATCAGCAATGACATAGAGAAGCCAAAATGCGGCCACTCTGCACATTGCCATGGACAAGAAATGCCTCAGATCAGGCTCAGGGGAGGGAGTTCCAGCACCCCTCTGCAACTGAGGTTCACAGGCAGGCTGGCTTCCTCACCAGCCAGCCGCCTCACCACCACTCAGCTTCATCACAGGACATTCCAGGGTTTGTATTGTGGGAACCTGGCTCTTCTGAGCCTGCCCTTCCCCACTGTCAGTGCACATAAGGCCCTCCTGTGGATCCTTATCTCTTTTGCTCTCTGGCACATCTGTCACCCAGGCTACTTCCTGTCCCCTGCCTGCTTCCGCCTCGCTGTCCTTGGCCCCTGAGTCTGACCACTTGGTGGAGACATCTGGCTGGGTGTTCCTGCACAGCAAGCCTCAAAGCCAGCACAGAAGGGGGGGGGGAATTGAGAACAGCAGCTGGCTCAGAAGGTCCTATGGTGCTGCTGCACCAGACTCCCAGTGGCTGCTCTCCTGGGCCAGCTGCGCAGCCGCCATGTCTCTTTCCTTGTGGCCGGCCATGCCGCTTGGCTGGCGGCTGCTGCTTCCAGTCTTCCCCAGCCAGTCATGACAATCCCTGGCTTAAGCATTGGGAGTCTCACTGGGTTGCTGCCCAGGGCACTGGCAGGGAGAGGAGACCTCACCACTCCAGAAGCCCCCAGTAAGTCTGGTGCCCTGCCGGGACACCAACAGTAATTTATTAAAACAATTACTTCACATCCTGCTTAATGACATCATTTCTGGTCCTAAATCTTAGGGGGATCCTGACAGGTTGTAATACCTAAAAAGGGGGTCCAGGTACTAAAAGTGTTGGGAACCACTGCCCTAAACAGCTTGGACCTTGCATATCTTAGGCTTTCTGTTTGCACAGGCATGTATCCACCAGCAAGCCTCTTGTAGCAAGACTCTGCCTATGATCACTGTCTCTCCCTGGGCTTTTCAAGCCAATCGTAAGGCAAGAACCCCCTTGGCTCCTCCTCCTGCCCTCCCTCAGTCAATGGAAATATGAGAAAGCCCATGCTTTGTCCAATGATCATCCATTCCTTCCTATAAGAGATGGAAAAGAGAGCCCAGTCCCACCCCCCATTCCTGCTCACATTAATCCTTTCCTACCTTGCACCTGAAACTCCCTGCTGCTTGCCGGTCAGAATTATGGCACATGGCAAAAACAGTAAGCAGGCATCCCCAGACACAGGTAGACTCGAGTCAACATGCGTGGGGTGTTGGAAGACACAGGTAGACTCGAGTCTTTTTCTGAGTCTTCTACACGTGACTCACAAGTCGTCAAGTCACCAAAAATCATGCATTTTCGTGACTTGAGTCCACATCACAGACTCAAACTCCCAACACTGTATGTTAAACATTACTTTGAGACAGAAAGCAGCCTAAATATTTTACAAACAGACAAATAATAGTACAAACCAATCAGCGTGAAATAGCTGCTTTAAGGACACTGGGAAATTAACAGCCCCATACAGCAAAAGTAAGTATAAGACACAGACACAGACCAAAAAATATAGCATAAAATGACTTGGGTAACATGCAGCTAGTGTTAACTAGCATGACAGAGTTAATGACAGCCATAAAAGTAAAAATGGAATAAAAAGCACCATCAGTTTTAAAATAAATGAAATAAACAGATATATTTACTCAGCACAGCAATGTGGGCCTATATAATGGGAACTTAGGGCCCAATCCTATGCAGTGCACACCAGCTCACCACTGGCGCGCATTGTCGCAAACATGCCATAAGCTCTTTGTAAGCTCAAGTAGCCTCATTGCTGGGTTACTTTCCTTATCCGGAGGGATGAATATCCCCTTCTCCTGCGGAGCCAACAGCAGCTGTTCCATTGCACGTTGGATACCGTAGCAGCCATTTACGGCACCGTGGCAGCCCCACACTCTGGGCAGCTCAGTATTGGGCTGTTAGTGGTCTCTAGGAAAACTTTAAAGTGAAAGGAAAGGAACACAGGAAAGCTGTGAAGCAATGCAGCCATATCATCGATTTACATTTTGCACTAGAAATAGAAAAATATCTAATTATGACTTTTTTATCCTTAACAAATGGACATAGGATTTCCATGAGGTTTAAAAGAGTGCTGTTCCCACATCTGGCCCTCCACCTATTAGTTACACACTAAAGCAGCAGAACATGCTCTTACCTGGAACTGAGTATCTGTGCGTGCCTCCCATTTCCCCTTGCAATCCTTCTCTTCTGCAACTGAAACAAATATTACGAATATTAATATTTGTACAAATATTAATATTAATATTACAAATATTAATTACCCATCTATGTTGTTCATTTTTGCTAGTGAATTCATAATTCTCTTTCCAGCATTTTTACAGCACTGGGGTGAACTGCAGCCAGAAGATCAAGATCGATGCAAACACAAACATTTTTGAAATAATAGTTACTTTTCCTGTAACCTTATTTGGAGGCCTGTTTAATGTGATTGCTTTGTGGGTCTTCTGCTGTAGGATGCGCAAATGGACGGAGACCAGAATTTACATGGTCAACTTAGCCATGGCAGACTTCACTATCGTTTTCACCTTACCATTTATCACGTATTTCCATTACAGTGCATGGCCTAAGGATTACTTTTGCAAAGTCGTATCCGCAATCTATTGCATCAACATGCCAATGAGCAACTCTCTTGTCACCCTCATAGCCCTAGACCGGTATATTGCAATCAAGCATCCACTGAAAGCCAAAGCTCTCAGGTCTCCGCAGAAGGCAATCATTATCTCTTTGTTTCTTTGGCTCCTTTATGTACTTTTTCCACTCATGGCTCAGGTCATACGTTCAAATAACGACCAAGAGTATTGCTTTTATCCAACCACAGAATACTCATTATCTTTCCTGTTTTATATTCTTGTGTTTTTCATATCACTGCTGATCTTGATATTTTGTTCCACACAAATCATCAGATGCCTCAAGGAAAAACAGAATACTAGCCTACGGGAGGAGAAATTAACCCGGAAAGCTCTCTGTATCATCTCGGTGAACATGGGAGCATTCATTGTATGCTTTCTACCTTTCAACCTCAGTTTGCTGGTTAGATATGGAGCAGATGCAGCTGGTGTTGACTGTTTTGTGCGTAATGCTGTCAACAAAGCTGTATTTATAGCTTTATGCATATCACATCTCAACTGCTGCTTGGATGCCATTTGTTATTACCTGGTTGCCAAGGAATTCCAGGAAGCAGCATCTTTCCTACCTCGTTTTCAGTTGAAGCAATCTAGATCCAACTTCACTCAAGACTCACAGCTTCAAAGTTAATGTGAATTAAAGAGGTGCATAGTCAGGTCTTCAGTGCGCTATGCCCAAGTATGGCCAATCCAGAGCATTCTTCCAGGTGAAATCTAACAGAAGGACTACAAGAACTGAAGAAACTAGACATCAAATCAAAGTTAAGAATGACTCTAATATACAGATCCTGATATGCATATCTTGTCTATATGTTAGGCATGCATAATGTACATCCTACTTTTTTTGCTGTTCCCAGGAAAATTATTACTAAATGCTTATTCCTAGCAGACAGCCTATTGTGCTTTGCCTTCAGTTTGATCTGTATTTTTGTCAAGCACAAAGCTTGCAAATGAAGTTCTGCATCTTGACGTCACCATCTATTTTGTGCTATCAATCATGTCCTCCAAGTACAGCAAGTCCTCACTTCAAGACGTTTTGTTATAAAGATGTTGAGGAGAAAAAATTGATTGCTGCCTCTGTGGGAAGTGTGCACATTGTTCCCATGTCTGCATGGGTTTTTTCAGCCCAGAAAGCTGAAATTTATTTCAGTGTTTAATTTTATTCATGTTTCATGTCTTTATTTAGAACAGGGGTCTCCAAACCCCAGCCCCAGGGCCGGATGCGGCCCATGATAAGTCTCTATTCAGCCTGCTGCAAGCCTCTAGTCCCCTGCATGCTTCTGGTCCATTCAACCAATGTGACCAGAGATGTGTTTCAGTTGCGTCTGAAGAGTGTTTGGAGGGCCGGGAAGTCCATGTGCCTCCCCTTTGAATGCCTTCTTCCTGAAAAACCAGAAGTGACATTTTTGGGTTGTCTGAAGGCCTTAGGCTTTCTGAGGCTCTCTAATGTATTTATTTAAATTTTATATTTAAAAGTTATGTGTTTTTTGCAACTTGACACACCATGCCAGATATTTGATGTGGCCCTCTGGCCTGAAAGTTTAGAGACCCCTGATATTAGAAACTTGATGAAGTTTTGTGACCAGAAATATGCTATAGGAACATAACTCCTGTTTAAATATAATAATTAACCTACATTAATTAAAATTAGTTTGTTATGTAAGTTAGGAACCCAGGCTTTTGTGGTCAGAATTGTAACCAAATGTACAACTCCTCCAAATGGCTTTATGACCAAATTCCTTAGATTTAGTTGTTCTTGATGTTTCACCCTCAACTATGAAGATCATTGTCAAAGGAATAAAAATGCTACCTAAAACTGAAACTATCAGGAGAAAGATGCATAAGCCCCAAACACAACAGAGACGTAATAGACCTGAAACAGAAATGTCCCCAGCCAAAGTCCAAAAAGACCCTAAACCTGGGCAATTCAATATAGACTCTAGCTATTAGAAAAGCCCACTCCCATCTGAGAGCCCAATCCTGGGCTTGGCCCAGCAGCTTCCTGCCGGCGCGCACTGTCACAAACGTGACTAGCACAAATGTGACTAGCGCCAGCTGGGCACACACCCTCGGCAGCTCAGCGGTTTCATGGACCGCCGAGCCATGGCATGGTAAGTGAGGGTGGGAAGGGGGACGGGGAGCAGGAGTTCCAGGGAGGCAGGCGGAGAGAGGGTAGGGAGGAGGCATGACTGGGAGGTGGAGGGCAGGTGGGTGGCGTGCCGGGGGGAGGGAGCTGGGAGGCAGAGAGGCGGGTCTGGTGGAACTCTGCTCCACCAGATCCTGTCCATTCATGTAGGGCTCGGTACCCTACACAAACACAATTTACTTTACCACCGACCTTTTGCTGGGGCTACATTGCGGAGCTACTTCCTTTAGCCAGGAGAAGGGGACAAAAGTCCCCTTCTCCCGAGGCACTGCCCGTGGCAGTCCGAGGTGTGCAGGATGCGGTGGCAGCCGTTTGAGACACCACCGAAGCTGCGCGCCCCAGACAGCTCAGGATTGGGCTGTGAATGTGGAAAAAAGAGAGGCTTCCCTTGTCAAGGAAGTCTCAGTTAATCAGCTCACTGATTGCCTCCTCATGCCTTTGATTAGGTCAGGGGTGGGCAAACTTTCAACTTTAGGGCTCCTGGACCTTTAACAAATGTATAGAAGAGGGAATTTCAGCAGCTGCAGCTTGTTATCTCACAGATGCACCTATAGCATCTCCAGCAGCTGCCTGTCAAGCCTGTGCTTGAAGATCTTCATTGAGGGAGTATCCACCACCTCCTTCTGCAATCTGTTCCATTGCTGAACTGCCCTTGCCATGAAGAATTTCTTCCTGATGTCCAACTGGAATCTCCTCTCTTGTGGTTTGCACCCATTGGATCCTCCTAACTCTCCCATTGTATTTTGACTGCGATAAAGGAAGCAGAAGAGAAGAGTTTATAATGCAAATGGCAAATGTGCATTCTGGCCAATTAGGAATTTGCATTTACATTGCAATTGGACTGAACTGGTCCATGTTAAGCGTTATGTATGAATAAGTCTTCATGTAATTCAGCAAAGTTCTAAGGGTTGAGCATGAAAATTAGTAACCACAGGGTTGTGTGGTCTTTTCTGTTGCAAAATCACTGCAAGCTGTGTTTTCTTATCTTCTTTTTTTATTATTATGTCTCAATCTTGTAAAGCCAAGAATTTTCATTTAAAAAGACAGTTGCAAAGCTTAGTTTTAATTTACTTAAATATTATTTGCTTAGACAGAATGAGGAGTGGAGAGCAAAAAGAAAAAAAAAATTACAAATGACTTACCGGTACTCAGTAAATAACAGGAAAAGAGAGCAGACTATCAGTGAAGCATCTGGATCAATATGGAGTATATCTCATACACTGATCAACTTCAGAGGAAGAGCTGGGTTTCCTTCCAAGATATCACAGCAGCTGCTGAGTTGCTGAATTCATGCACTGAACATAGGCAGGGTCCGGTGGAACAAGCCCCAAGTTTATTCAATGTTTCCAGCAGCTAAACAAGTTGGCTGTACTGCATGTAGCTTTCGAAGGAGTGTCGCTAATGATACAGAATAAGTAATACAGTCAAATAAGACAGGTAATATTCTTCATCGTCTTTGTTTATTTTTAATGTTTATATGCACTGCTTTATTGCTCTTTGTTATAAGCCTCTTTCAGTTGGCCATTTGGGGTTGGAAAAGCAGGTTGAAAATATAGTTATACAGGTTAAAAACTCTTCCATCACATTTGTTTCAGTGAAGGCTGAATAGCATTATAACTACTAGTAAGTTTCTCACTTAAGAAAATAATTGTGCATCAGACATGAAAAATGACTGCAGCTTTAAAGGCCGTTTTCTTCCTCGCTGAGAAGGCAGCTCTGACCACGTCACCCATGCCTTGCTCATATCCTGGCTTGTGCAATGAGCCCTGTATGGAGTTACCCTTGCAAAGCATTCAGCTTGCATTGAGAAATGAACATTATTTCCAGGGATGGAAACTAGAGTCAAGCAACTCGAGTCAGAGTCACAAATACACACAGTTTTCACGGATTTGTGTGAACTTGAGTTACGCGTGTCAAAGACTCGGGCAAACAGTAGAGTCTGGGGCTACCGACTCAGAAAGCGACATGGATTTGGATTACTTGAGTCACCCAGATACAGCTTGGGGTGCTGCTTGAGTACTCTGAAGTTGCGCTGCTTCCGTCTCACCTGAAACACCTTGTGTGGTGATCTGGAAGCCGTGCATTTCGATCTGCGCAAGCAGCAGCAGCAACCAACAGCAGGGTACATTATGTTCAGTCAGGAGGCAGAGACAGGGGCTGTGGGGGTGGAGGGAAACATCAGCTTTTGAGTAATTTGACCAAGCAGCAAAGGAGGGCGGATGTGAACATGGAAGATGCTCACACACCATTTCTTGAACTGTTTGCACACTGAAGGGGGTAAGGATGAGAGAACTGGGCTCTGTTAAGCTCTTTGCAGTCGCTCCACATACAAATATGCCACTGAGATGAGGAAGAATTGTGGCCCCTGTATTTTCCTTGGTAATTATAACTGATTAGAATCTGGTACTGTACTGATCGGAGGCAGAAAGGTTTATTAATGGAGAAATAGAACCAGCTACTGCTATTGAAACAAATATTGTAATAATGTTTGTGTCATTTTTTGCAACTTAATTCAAAATTCTCTTTCCAGCAACTCTACAGCACCATGGTGGACTGCAGCAATATCACGATTGATGAGAACATAATCAATTTCAGACTAATTGTTGATAGTCCAGTCGTCCTTTTTGGGGGCCTCTTTAATGGAATTGCCTTGTGGGTCTTCTGCTGCAGGATGGGCAAATGGACAGAGGCCAGGGTTTACATGATCAACTTAGCCATGGCAGATTTCACTTTGGTCTTCACCTTGCCATTTATAGCATATTTTCAATATCAAAAACAGTCTGAAAATGACTTTTGCAGAGTCATAGTGACCATCTCTTATATCAACATGCCAATGAGCATCTGTATACTCACCTTCATTGCCCTAGACCGGTACATTGCAATCAAACATCCCCTGAAAGCCAAAGTTCTCAGGTCTCCACGTAAAACAGCCATTACTTGTTTATTTCTTTGGCTTGGGTGTGTTCTTTTTGCAGTCACAAATGCAGCCATAATTCCATTTGAAAAGTATTGTATGTATAAAACCACAGAGGCAAAAGTGTATCATGTTCTGTTTTATACTGTCTTTTTCTTCTTCATACCAATGGCAATCTTGATATTTTGTTCCACTCAAGTCATCAGATGCCTCAAGGAGAAACAGAATGATAGCCTACACAGGGGGAAATTAACCCGGAAAGTACTCCGTATCATCTCAGTGAACATGGCAACATTCTTTGTATGCTTTCTGCCTTTCAACCTCAGCTTGCTGGTTAGATGTGGAGTGGATGCAACCGGAGCTGGCTGCTGGCTGCGTGATGTCAGCACCAAAGTCATACATGTAACTTTATGCATATCACATCTCAACTGCTGCTTGGATGCCATTTGCTATTACCTGGTTGCCAAGGAATTCCAAGAAGCAGCATCTTTCCTGTCTCACTTTCGTTTGAAGCAGTCTAGATGCAACAGAACTCAAGACTCAAAGCTTCAAAGCTAACATGAGTTTAAGATGTGTGCAATCCTGTCTTTGATGTCCACGCAAGTCCAATTCACAGCATTATATCAAATTAAACCCAACTGAAGGATTCAACCAAGGAACTAGGGGTCATGTTCAATATAATCTATGCCAGTGTTTCTCAAACTGTGGTTTGGGACCCACTAGGTGGGTGATGAGCCAATTTCAGGTGGGTCCCCATTCATTTCAGTATTTATTTTTAATATATTAGACTTGATGCTACCATGGTATGTGACTGCATTTGGGGAAGTGTTACAGATCGTTACTTTTAACAAGCTACTATGTGCCATTTAATTATTTGAGCCATTTAGTTATATGAGCCATTTAGTTATTTGATTTTTTTCTCTGTAAACCACTTTGTGAACTTTTAGTTGAAAAGTGCTATACAAATACTGTTAATAATAATAATATGTGTATTCTTTTAATAATAGTAAATGGGACTTACTCCTGTGTAAGTGTGGGTAAGACTGCAGCCTAGGATTGTTAAAAATTTTGATCATGTCACTTCCAGTCATGACATCATTTCCACTGGATCCTGACAGATTCTCATTCTAAAAAGTGGGTCCTGGTGCTAAATGTGTGAGAACCACTGATACCTTTTTGTTTGATGAAATTTTGTCACTGGCATAGATGAGATCTTATTCTGGTGTAATGTTGATTTTTGAAATATAAAAGTTTCCATCCATATCTAAGTGGTGTTTTTGCTATTAATTTTTAATGTTCTCTTTTGTTATTTTGAATTGTTGGTGACCTATTCTTTATAGGCAAATAATGTTTATTATATCTTTACCAACAAAATATTTGCCCTTGGCTCTTAAATTAGTGGAGAACAGTCTATTACAAGATAAATGAACTGTCAGGAAGGACTTCAACTATATCTAAGAGTTGCAGAAATGAGCCTCATAAAATTGTCTCTGGTTAAGAATGGGGGAGTAACATGCACGTACCCCTGTTTTGATTTGTGAAACAGTGAACAGTATATCAGAGTCAGAGGTTAAAGTATCACCAAAACATCTTTGTGCAAACTACAAACATTGAGGAATATAGTAAGGAATTGCCATGGATAAGAATATTTTTCTTTACACATTTTTATAGGGTACTGCAAACTATACAGTGAAATGAATGATGAATTGCAGTCCCCAAAGCAGCTGCTTCATCAGCCTCATGTTTGGGCTGGCCCTGAAAGAAAACTGCTAGTGGTAGCAGTAAAAATGCTGCCTTCTGAGCATAGCTAAGCTTATAACCTCTTTCAAGATGCAGTTACACCCTATGACAGCATAACTGAGTTTATGGTGTGAGTGACTACACCCAAATCTAGGCCCAAAGGAAGTGGAGCAGCTGAAAGTAGGTGGCTGTATTAAGACTATACTGAGAGAAAATTACTTTTATATTTCTTTTAGAGTATTTTCTTCTCTGCGCTGTTTATTTTTGCTTTGAAACTTGGTATACTTCATTTACAGACCAATCCTATCCCCCACCACTAGTACCAATAGAGCCATGCAAAATAATAATGATAATAATGATAATAATGATAATAATGATAGGTATTTATATACCGCCTTTCTTGGTCTTTATTCAAGACTTTATTCAAGGCGGTTTACATAGGCAGGCTTTATTTAAATCCCTTATTAAATAGGGATTTTTACAATTTGAAAGAAGGTTCTTTCTTTCAAGAACCACTACATTCAAGGTGTTTCGTTCCGATCTGGCTTCACATTCTGGCCTCCATCCTCCCACGCTCAGAGCAGATGGAATAGCTCGGCTTCAGCTTGTCAGCTGCTTCAAGGTCGCACGGTGCCGGTGGCCTCAAACTGGCGACCTTGTGGATGTTATCTTCAGGTAGACGGAGGCTCTACCCTCTAGACCAGACCTCCAGCCCAAAAAAGGCACAAGCACTGCATTCTGGGGGGGGGGGGCACTTGAGGGCAAACAGGAGGTAAGTAAAAATAAAAATGCCTCTGAATCTCCACGGATATACATCACCAATTTTGGTGTCATATGTCCTAGAGGAGAAAAGAGGCCAGGAGATTTATGAAATAGGAAATAAGATGACGGTAAGCAAGCTCTGGGATTTAGATGTACACTATATTGGAATGCAATAGGATGCCGGTATCTTGCTGTCTTGTATGCTCCCTGAGGTTCACTGTGGTGAGCCACTGTCAGCCCAATCCTAACTTGTGCTGGAACAGGCAGGCTGGGAGGCCCGCACTCTATCCAGTTTTGAACTGTCTGAGGCTCGACCCGTGGCAACGGGAAACTTTTCCCCTTACCCCAGGAAAAGCCACAACAGTCCTAATGGGGCTACTCAGATCTGCGCCACCTGACAAAGTCATACAAATCTGAGCACCCCAGGATTGCCCTGGGCTGCCCGGGAATGGGGTCATTATCTGGCATATCTGCTGGATCCTGGCCCTGCCTCCCAATTTCTACTTGCTCACCCCCCAGAAATGCCTGCCCCACCCTGAAATGCCTCCCTCCTGCCTCCTCTCCACACCCTCCCCAGACCCCTGTGCCAGTGACATAGCTAATGAACGTGCAGCCCAGTGCAGAGCTCAAAATGATGCTCCAGAAGTGATGTCACAACCGGAAGTGACATCACACCTGGGCTTTTAAAAAGTGCAAATTGGGGGAAACGTGCCGCCTCCCCCCAGCAGTTCACCACCCACTTGATCTGCCACCTCCCCCCCAGCCAGTGGCATAGCTTAAGGCATCTATATGCTACCTGGGATCAAAGAAGATTTTGTAGCCCTCCCATGATAAAATCAGATTCAATTAAGTAAATAAATAAACAGTGTGCCCCTTATTGGTTAGAGACAATGTGCTGGGGTGAAGAGGGACAGTTATTCTCTCCATGCTAAATATAAGAGAAGCCCCACTTGAAAAAGTGCCTCTTTACCAATTAGCAGGAGTAGCTGTATTATGATACATGGAAATCTGACTCATATTAACACCTTATTGGTTCTACTCAGTGTCATAATAACATCTCATTGGCTCTCAGAACAATCAGTCTCATAGGTCGGTTTTGAGTTAAAGAAATCCACTTTTTGTTCTATAAGGCAGTTGTGTTTGTTTTCTGATTAATTGGCCATAACTTTTGACAGAAAACAAATATTCCAATGAGGTTTGTTTCATTGCATTCTGCATTAAATTACCTTTCCAATGACATATAACATGATGGTATTATTTGTAGATACCAATTTTTTCACAATTTTGACCACTAGTGTCAAGCTCAGCTTGTTGCCTCCCTAAAGCTTGTTGCCCAGTGCGACTGCTACCCCCTGCACCCCCTTAGCTACGCCACTGCCCTGCGCTGGCCAAACTCAGCCAATGCATACTTACCAGGCCCAGGGCTTGTGTCAGCACAGGGAGGCCAGTGGACTTCCATGCACTGTCCTATCCCCCCTCAGAGTGGCGCAAAGGTGGCACAAAAGTGTTTTGTGACACTCCCAGGCTGAAGCGAGGGACTTGCATTGGCCCAACGGTGTTTCAGGGTTGCACCTTGTGAGATACAGGAAGCTAGACTAGATGGGCCATGGGCCTGATCCAGTGGGGCTCTTCTTATGTAACGCATAAAAGCATTATCTGCTTAGTCATAACCCTTACTGAAAACGATCAAAGCCCGCCCAAGGAGGTCTCTCCCCAAGCATGGTTATCTAACCCCTTTGAGAATCAAGCCTTTATCAAACTTCTCTTCAACATCTACTCTCATCTGAGTTAATCAGCCCATGGTGAGTTTCCATCTTTCCCCCCTCTGCAATGATAGCCCGTGCCCGTTTCTCCTAAAAACTAGCACCGAACTATGCTGGGACATCTGTGGAAGATATCATGGCATTTTATATTTTTATTACATACTGATGCAGAAGGTGGGAATATCAAGTTGACTAGAAGTTTGGTGTGGAGACATTTAGCCACCCATACACTGTGGGCCCTGCAGATGAAAGTAAGTCAGCAGAGGATTCCTGAACAATCCAGGGGTGGATCAGGGTAGAGGTTGGGGTCAGCTGTAGGTATTCCAAAGGCAGAAAGGGAGTAGATGGCAGTTTAAGGCATCTCCACGGATGCCCTTCCTAGCCTTGACATGCTCCTTGGGCCACTCAAATTTGCATTAAATTGCTGGTGCAGATCCAGGTAGGCTTATTAGGGAACATGGTGCAGCAGAGTAGAAAAATAAAAAATTGTTTTACTTATGTCTCTGCTGCTGCATGTTCTCCTGCCAGCCCATAACATGCAACAGAGGCTGTACAGACACCACTGCACACTATGGGTCAACCAAGGACAGGATTGGGCTGACAGTCTCTCATTTTGCTATAGCCTTCCTTTGTAACTCATGGAAATAATTCAGGACATGTCCATAGATGCCCCACTTTTGAGGAGGCAAGAGGTAGGACAGGGAGTCCAGGTAATGCCATTTGTTTGTCAAGCCAACCCAAAACACATACATCTGTATCTGCATTTACGTATAGTTCCCTTTTTCTTTGCCTCCGGTTGACAATGTCAAGTTTTGCCTTCCTCTTTGCTGTGACATAAAATGCAGTGAAAGCATAATCTCCAAAGGGCACTATTCTGAAAAACAACTGATACTTATCAGGAAGGAAGCCAACAACACCACAGAGAGGAATACCCTTTACCCAGAAGATACTACTGCTATCTCAAGCTAACTTTGAACTCTGCAGGATAGCAAAGCCTCCCCTGGATATCCTCAACAAGTCATTGTGGTGCCTTTGAAATCCTGGAAAGAAGCTGTTAAAGATCTGTAGCTGATTTAAGGGATGGAAGACTTGACAAAGGTAATGTTTGCCGCTTTGTTCTTGTTTTGGTTTCACCACATACTTGCTCACAACTGGTGTCGTGGTTAGTGGCTACAGCAAAAAGGGAAATCAGATGGATAATTCTATCTCTCTCCAGTCTAAAAGACTATTTACTCTCTGCAGGCAAGATGAAAAAAAAGCATCACTTTTTGGTGGCACACACTTTTTGCTACTAAAACCAGTCCTCTGAAGCTGCTATTTGCCCCAAGAGGGGGAAAAAAAAGCCTGGGCATCTTTATAATATTAATGCTACGATAAATGATAACTGGTGGAAATTTTCACTGGGAATAGCACAGCCCAGGGGAAACCATTAAGACCCCTTTATCTGTGCCATGGTCCTAATCTACTTTGGGACTATTCCATTAAAAAAAAATTTGTTCCCCAATGATATCAACACAACAATGCATTTCTCATGTCATCCAGTTTGGCTGTTAGGGTCAAACTACATGTTATTCTAAGATGGTTTGTAAGCATGCACTATTATTTTTTAATGTTAAACAGCAACTTATCTAGCTGCCCAGTTGCAGCCTTGATCCTCAGGAAGCCTGATTCAACTGCTATTGAACGTTAAGGGAAAAAGCACATGCCTGCAAAACAAGCTCAAAGTAATGTGTCACTTGACCTTTGCATTGCACTGATTTCGTGGTTCTCTTGTACTCACTGACCTACATTTTAGAAACTGCTGAATTTCACTTAGCAAGAGAGCAATGTCAATCTTAGATATGGGTTCTGTGCCAGTTCCCGCACCTGACTAGTGTGGTTTTAAGTCAGGCTCAGGAGATTCTGAGTGACTTTGGTTTGTTTCTGGGTGAGTTGTTTTTTTTTTTTAAATGCTTCATTTGGTCTCATGAGGGGTCAGCCATGGGGGTGAGGTGTGTGATCTGGATTGGGACGGTGTTGCAGAGTATCTGGGAGATCAACTCTTACCTCCAGGTCGTTTTCATGCTAAAAATCACCCATGGAAGTTGCTATCAGTTTTAGAGGCAAAAAGAGGATGGGGCGGGGCTTTCAGCGGGAAATGTGGCAGAGAGGAAAAGTCAAAATCAAGCCATAATCATGGTTCAGATCAAGGCCTCGTAGCTGCTTTCAGTTAAGAGACACATGACTTAAGCAAGTCAATTTAAAACTATTTAAACTGGGCCTCAGTGCTTACATCCTCTTTGCTGTATGCAATGAAATAATCCATTATAGGCCATTTGCCTTTCTTACCATCGTTTTCCTTTCCTGCCCTGGAGAAATACATTCTACGGTAGCCAGCCAGGAACAGATCATCAGCTGTGAATAAAAGTCACTAATGGTCCAATCCTATCCTTCCCCCCCCCCCAGTGGTGCAGCCACACCAAAAACGGGTGCACTCCATTCAGGATGGGTGGGCAGATCAGGAGGCTTTGGAAGCAAAAGGGGATTTACATCACCTTACACCTCCATAAGCCTCCCACTTCGTAATGGATCTCCTCAGACCTGCACTAGTGATTTCACTAGTGCAAATCCAAGGAGAGAAAAGGGACAGGGAGGCTGCAGAAAAGGGGGATAGAATCCAGTGTGCTGCTGGATCAACCCCTTCCCACAGCTTCCCTGCCTTCTACGCCCTCCCCACCCAGTTTTGCCTCATCTGCACCCTGTTCTGCTCTCCCCCACTCCCTCCCACCTCCCCCACCATCTTACCTTACCTTGATCAGCAGGCAGCTGGGAATCTACTGGCACAGGGAGGAAGACTCCAGCCTTCCTTCAGAGACTCAGCAGCGTGTTGCTGGAGTTTCTTTTATGGCTGGCGCCGACTATTTTAAGGCGCCGACTGCTTTACACACATTCGCTGCCACCCAGTCCCAATGAGATTGAACCATAAGGCTCTGTGCTTTGCTGTAATAGATCACAGGGCCTCCAGTGCATTGCCCCTAACAATGCATTAACAAGAGCAAAGCAATTGTTAGTCATTACGGCAGTTTGTGTACACTTCCGGTGGAATGCCCACTGACTTTTCTGCTACTTTAAAATAACTCAAATGTTGTTTGATTAAAGAACAAAATACTTTTTCAGCACAGAAAAACCACAGGGCAGGAAGACTAGTGGGCAGACACTGAAGAAGAAGAGCAGTGAGAACAAGCTTTTCAAAACAACAGGCTGAGCAGCTGGGATCATCACGAGAAAAAGAAAACAGACTCAGACAAGTCGATCTTGATGGTCTGAACAGAAGGAGGCCAATTCCAGCAATACTCTGAGTGGTAAGATCTCAATGAAATCACCATCTCTTTGCAAACAAATGCCATGTAGTTTTCTCCATGTGCTGACCATGTTCACTACTCAGCCTTGCAAAGTATTTGCTTCCTGGGTGTGCATCTGCTTATTTCGGTAACAGCTGCCCAATGAGAGGCAAAGTCTGAGTTTATGCATCCGTGGATTGTAGTCTGCCAAAAAAAAAGGCCATCCCTGAGGCTTTTTGGATCCACTGCTGTGTAAACTCCGGCGCTGCCTCTAATCTGGCAGCTGTTGAAGAAATAGGCAGTTGTGAACTCTGGGAGCAAATATGTAGCAAGAAAGAGCTGTGGCTGAGTTGGGTGCTTGTCTAATTTTTGTTTTAAATTTGCTTTTTAATCTCCCGTTGGGGCAACTCTTTTCTGTATTTGGTTGGTTGGCAACCTTCAGTCTCGAAAGACCATGGTATAAGCCTACAGCACCCGGTATTCCCAGGCGGTCTCCCATCCAAGTACTAACCAGGCCTGACCCTGCTTAGCTTCCGAGATCAGATGAGATTAGGCATGTGCAGGGTAACAGTTGCTGCACTGTGGCATAGTATAACCTGTATGTATTCATGTGAACAAATTTTGCTAGTGGCATGGTGGCACCATATTTCTGAACAACATAGCTGTGAGGTGAGCTCATAGTCCAACACGTGGCCCACGGGCTGCATGCAGTTCATTAGGCTCTTTTGGGTGGCCCCCGAAAGCTTTGCCACAGTCCCCCCACCTCCTCCCGCTTCAGCAGCTTTTCAGTCTCCCTGTCATGCCGTTCCAGTGTCTTCTTCAGAGAAGGACAAGCCAGAATGGTGTGGCAGGAAGATCGAAAAGCCCCGCCGCACCCACCGCCCCTTCCACCATTTGCATCCTAAACCTCACCACCAGTTACTTCTAAGCATCAGGTCACTACCAGTTACTTCTGGGTCAGCACAGCTGGGAGAGTCACATGAGGGTCATGTGGTGCCCCCCCCGGCTGCCCAAAGTTGGCCAAAGTCTTAGCTGCAGATATGAATAGGCACTTCTGTGGTTCTAGCTGATTATAATCATCCTCATTATATCCATGAGGACGAATGACATGCTTGCTTTGAGTATCAGGCTGGCACCTACCCATATCCCCTGACACCTACCCATAACTGGCACCAACCTGACAGCAACCTGACACCTACCCATACCCCGGCACTTAAGAGTGATTAAGAATAAGATGAGGGAGAGCTTATCTCCTTCTTCTTCGTAATGGTTGGGTCACTTCTTCCTAATGGTTAGGAGGAGAGTACATTGAGGGTGATCCTCCTTGTCACCCATTTAGAAGAAGCAGAACTAGAAGGGGGGATGAAGGTGATGGGTACTGCCCAGCATGGAGGGGTGTTGTCTGGTGCTGGCAAACATGGGGGTGGTGCTGGCACTGATACAGGTAGATATTGCCTGTTGCAGGTATGGGAGGTGTTAATTGGTGTTCATATTAGCTCTGGGGATGTGCTGGCGCCCATAAGCATGCAGGGGGAACAGCAGAATTTGGTAGGAGGAGGCAGATGAATTTGGCACTTCCTTGGCTCAAGCCACCTCTGATAACCATACCAGAAGAACAGCTGAAAAATGAAAAGTTTTCCAAGTGTATCTTTATAATTGGTCTTGGCTGCATGAGTGCCCATATATTTTCACATGTGTGTTTAATTAGGAGGCCATATGCAAGCCATTGTCACTTGGCTTCAGTTGTCCTGCCTGCTGTCTATCCCTTTTATTACCTATCATACTGCATATCTTTCCAAGATTGTTGTAAGGATTACTAGGACCATGCATGGCAAGTGCTTTAAACATCTTAAGCACCCCACAACTGCTAAGTATTAATTATTACATTAGTCAGAACTTTATAGAAATAATCATGCTCTGTTTCTTTTACAGCAGCAGCATAACAATGAACTACGAAGCGAACTGCAGCATTAATAGCCACAGCACTAACAGTACTATATCTTCCATTCAAACTATTGTTTACATTCCAGTTTTCATTATTGGTGTCATCCTAAATGCCTTGGCCTTGAAGGTATTCTGCTGCAAACTCAGCAAATGGACTGAAACCAGAGTTTACATGACCAATTTAGCCATTGCAGACTGCTTATTACTTTTCACTTTGCCTCTCAAGATCATTTATAAGACTCAGGTGAGTACACTATGTTTAATCCTGGAATCTGCATATTTTATTAACCGGTACATGAGTATCTTCCTTATTACCATCACCGCAGTTGATCGCTGCTTTGCCATAAGTTACCCCTTCAAAGCAAAGACTATGAGGTCCCCTCTGAAATCAGCTGTCATCTGTGGATTTCTCTGGGCCTTAATGATAAGCATAATATGTGTAACTAAGCTGTACGAGAAACGAGTTGAGCCAGTCGTGTGCTTTAAAAAGGTTTCCAGAGAGCCATCATTCCCTGTGTTTGCATCCGTCATTTGGGGATTTGTTATACCCTTAACTATCCTGTGCTTCTGCTCCATTCAAGTCAAGAGGAAACTCATAGCGAAGAAATGCAGCGACGCACATGAAGAAAAGCAAATCCAAAAGGCAATCAACATCATTGGGGCAAACATGGCTGTGTTCATCATATGCTTTCTACCCATTCATGTTGCCCAAATCGTTCGGTTCATAGTCGACATGTTGCAAGCCAGCTGCACTGTCATAGAAAACACGGACATCTTTGTAAACCTTGCAGGAATTATTGCCAACACCAACTGCTGCTTGGATGCCATTTGCTATTACTTTGTAAACAGGGAATTTCAGGAGGCTTCATTGGAACTGATATCCAATATTTCCTCTTCTCAAAAGCGAAGCTTTGAAAATCAAGAACCTGATGTTCTCTAGTAAAGAGATGGACCAAAGAACAGCTGCATTCCCAAAATCTTTTTAATACTGAGGACAACAGGCCCATTCTCAATGAATGCTTTTCTTATCCAAAAGTGCTCCTTCTGCTCCAATGCTGCCTCAGAAGCTCTTCTCAGGCACTATGAAGCTGTGCTTCCTCCACCCGTACCACTCCCTGTGGACTTCGGTGTGTGTCTTTGTGCAGGTGTATGTGGAGTTCCTTCAATGTATAAATCAAGGCTGCTTAGAGTCACTTGCTTAAGAGTCACACACAAACTTCAGCTGCTTGAGAGTTGCAAGAGAACTGTTAATATTTCAGAAGCATGGGGGAGGGGTTAAGCAGTGAATGAAACAGGACGGTCTCCAGGATCAGCTCTTGGAGATTACCTGTTTTTCACCTGAAACTGCAGGTCTAGAGACCTGGTAAGGAGTGCTAGGAGAAGCACTGTTATCCTGGTGGCTTTTAAAGTTTCTGGAAAGTTTAGAGCTCGGACGGAGAGCTCTTTTTTCAGGACTTTGCCAGTAAGGCAGTAAAGGAGGCGACGCAGTTTTCAACAATTTGAGTTACTAACTGTTGGGGTAAATTGGAAGATAAGAATTCAAAAACTATGGGATTGAAAGGGAAAAGAGATACCACGAAAAATAGATCTTGAAGGGACTGATCAAGAAATTGGTCAAAAGATGGAGAGAATGTATCAGGAACTGGAGTTGTTGGGAGGAGCAAGAAGAGGATGGATTTTTAAGAAGCAGTTGTTGAGAGATGTTGATATGAAGTTTATTAGGAAAAGAAAGAAAAAGAAAAGAGAAAAAAGTTTAGAGATGATATGCAAAATTTGAATTGATATTCAAGATAATGACATGATTTGGTAGTTGTGAAATATTTGATTTGAGGGAAGAGAAAATGTATGTAGCCATTTTATAGGTTAATTTTGATGAACTAGATTTAAATTTGTTTGATATTGTTTTGGAAAATATAGATGGGGAAATGATATGAAGTTAGAAAGTTAAGTTTAGAAAGTAATGGATATGTAATATGTGAGTGGTTTGGTAGATTTGTTTACAATTAGATTTATGATAAGTATTTAGTAGTAATTTGTATTAGAATAAGTTGTATTAATAAAAGAGTTTAATATTTTATTGAAAGAAGGAATATAAAGAATGATGGGAAAAGAAGGGGTGAGATAACTGATGATGGAAATGACAAAAGTATAGAGAATATGAAACAGGGTTCTAAGAGATGAATATGTATTCTTTGTGTTTTTCCCCCTTTTTATAATTGTTCTTTTCTTTGTTTTTATCAATATTCAAGATAATGACATGATTTGGTAGCCATGTAATATTTGACTTGAGAGAAGAGAAAATATATGTTAGTATTTTATACGTTAATCTTGATGAATTAGATTTAAACTTGTCTGACATTGTTTTGGAATTTACAGATGGGGAAATGATATGAAGGTAGAAAGTAAAGTTTAGAAAGTAATGGATATGTAATATATGAGTGGTTTGGTAGATCTGTTTATACTTAGATTTATGGTAAGTATTTTGTAGTAAGTTGTATTAGAATAAGTTGTATTAATAAAAGAGTTTAAGATTTTATTGAAAGAAGGAACATAAAGAATGATGGGAAAAGAAGGGGAGAGATAATTATGATGATGGAAATGATGAAAGTAAAGAGAATATGAAACAGGGTTTTTAGAGATGAATATGTAGTCTTTGTAATTTTTCCCTTTTTATAATTGTTCTTTTTTGATTAAGAGATATAAGAAATTATTGGTAGAACGAATTATTAATTAATTGGCATATGGTATCCTGCAACCTCAATGTTTGTATGTGTGTATTTGTGTGTGTTTGTTTATGTGCTTATGGAAAGGCAAAAAAAAAAAATTAAAAAAAATATTTCAGAAGCATTTAAATCCTGGTATAGACTATCCCTATACCCGGTATAGTCTATCCCTACACAGAACCCCCACCCATCATAATGATCAGAATGCAGTAGATGGATCATCTGGCAGCCAAGCTCTGGCACCTTACCCCCTGCATTGCAGGAGCCACATGTCTTACTGTCTCTTCTGAGGTTGCTGAACCTGGTTCTTGTGTGCACTACTTGACTATGCTGTGGTCTCCGTGCTAAATGACTCTCTTCTGAATTCCCATGGCACACCTGGGGACCATTCACGGCACACCAGTGTGCCATGGCACAGTGGTTGAAAATGACTGGTCTAGTGTTTCTGATATTCTTGCATTGCTTTTATGCGGTTTTGTTCTGTTTTCTCTGTTGAGTCATGCACAATTCTGGTTGTACTGAGGAAGAGTGGCAAGTAAAATTTGAAAAGAAATTGTAAATAAATTGCATCAGAATCCCTCCAGAATCCCTATGCAATCCCATCACTAATCTGATGGCACTTCCAGGTCTTATCATCCTTATTGAGGTAGAATGGCCTTCACCCTTGAACAGAAGATTTCAGTTTTTGAAGGCTTTTAGTGCCAGAGGAAGAACGTTAGTATTACTTTTAAAAAATAAACACATTTCATTGAAAAACTGAATGTTTTTCTGGCACATCTAAAGTCGTATTTCTGTTGGAAGTTTAAAAACTATGAGTTGCATCCTAACAGCCTAATCCTATTACAAAGTAACAAGAAGTGTGATGATCCAGTCCAGATTTTATGGAACTGTATCAGTGATAGAAATTTCAAAGGGAAACACACCGTCCTTGTGATCAACATCTATATACAGTGACAAATGCTAAACACTAAACACTTTCTCCTTCTTTTATGTATGTCTATTCAGAAGTAAGCCCCACTGAGTTCAGTGGGACTCCCAGGTAAGTATGAATAGGATTACATCCTTAGAGATTGTGGCTGCAATCCTATACGCATTTTCCAGGGAATAAATCCCAATTTTCCAGGGAATAAATCAGTGATAGAAATTTCAAAGGGAAACACACCGTCCTTGTGATCAACATCTATATACAGTGACAAATGCTAAACACTAAACACTTTCTCCTTCTTTTATGTATGTCTATTCAGAAGTAAGCCCCACTGAGTTCAGTGGGACTCCCAGGTAAGTATGAATAGGATTACATCCTTAGAGATTGTGGCTGCAATCCTATACGCATTTTCCAGGGAATAAATCCCACTGAACACAATGGGACTTACTTCTGGGTAGACGTCTGAATTACTTCTGAATAGGATTGCATTGACAATCACATATTTATTGTACATATTATTGAAAACCTTTACATTTGAAAAACTTCATGGGGTCAGCATTCTGACGAGGCAAGCAGTAGGGAGTGCCAGCCGGGAGGCACAGTTTATAGCGTTGGGGAACCTCAGAGAGGCTTCCACGACGCAGCCCTGGGTCATGCGAGGTTCCATGAGCCTAAGGTGAGTGGGGGGGGCATGGATTTTCGTGCAGGGAGGTGGCAACAGCCCACAGAGGGCACCATCTCGGGGCTCAGGAGGTCCACCGCTGAGGTGTACCCATCTTTGTCCACCTACTTGTCTCCACTGCTCCTCCTTGTACTCCCTGGATTGCAAAAGGAAGGACAGAGAAGATGAGGAAATATAGAGGGGAGGCTGAAACAACAATGGGTAAGGGGCAGCATTTGGAATGCCGCATCAAGTGTCAGGTGGTTTTGGGCCTGCCCTGACTATATGTGCTAATATGTAGTAATCATAACTGTTGGTGCATCTTTAAGCTTGGATTGTGCCCCTCCCTCCTCAAAGCAGCCATAGAAATACCAACTGCCCTATGAGAAGAAGAAGAAGAAAAGACCCAGGCAAGGCATGGATATCCCACCCCCAACCTTTTTCTGGGTTGCAATTATTTCTCACAATGTGATTTCATGGAACCACTCCGGTAGCCTTGCTAATTGAAGGATGGGATACAAATGTGTTAAATAAAGAACCGAGCCTTGAGCATAGGCACTGCCTTAAGCATCAGAAAGGTGGTGTATACATCTTTTAAATAAATAAATAAACAAACAAACAAACTGAAAATATACAATGCCTATTTGACAATCTTGCTGAGTTTCACAGAACCTTTTTCCAGTAGCATAAAGTGGTTGAACTGAAATATTTGATTAGGAAAATAAACATGAAGCACACTTAGAGCCTATGTATGTTTACTTATCGATCCAAATGAAATCTTTAAAGTTATGGGTTGGAAAAAGATACGTGTTTTTTTTAACTTCCAGCAGTTGCCCGTACCCTAACCACAAAAGACAGTGACATTTAGAAAATGCAGACGGGAACTCTGGGCAGGCTGGTGGCCTTCAGAAAGAGGAAATAAAATACTGTATGTGCGGAGGAAACTTCCTTGCACACCCACCATTCTTCCCACACAGGCTTTACTTGGTATTCTGAATCATGAAAGCTACTTTTATTGTGTGGTGATGGGCAAAAAGGTCATAGAATCAATAAACAACTTCACCTAGTTCCACAGTCCTTTATCTGAATATAGCAATAAACAACTTTACCCAGTTCCACATCCTTTATCTGAATATATATCAATAAACAACTTCACCCAGTTCCATATATATATACACCATATATATATGTATGTGTGTGTGTGTGTGTGTGTGTGTGTGTGTATGTATATATGTATATATGTATATGTATATATATACAATCCTTTATCTGAATATATATTATTAATTATTATTAACAGTATTTATATACCGCTTTTCAACTAAAGTTTACAGAGAAAAAAATCAAATCAGTAATGGCTCCCTGACCCAAAAGGGCTCACAATCTAAAAAGATGCAAAAGAATGCCAGAAGACAGCCACTAGAAAAGACGCTGCTGGGGTGAGGTGGGCTAGTTACTCTCCCCCTGCTAAGAAGAAGAGCACCCACTTGAAAGAGTGCCTCTTACCCAGATATATATATCTGAATAAATATTCATTCATATATTCATTCATATATACATATATATTCAGATAAAGGATTGTGGAACTGAGTGAAGTTGTTTATTGATTCTATGACCTTTTTGCCCATCACCACACAATAAAAGTAGCTTTCATGATTCAGAATACCAAGTAAAGCCTGTGTGGGAAGAATGGTGGGTGTGCAATGAAGTTTCCTCTGCACATACAGTATTTTATTTCCTCTTTCTGAAGGCCACCAGCCTGCCCAGAGTTCCCATCTGCGTTTTCTAAATGTCACTGTCTTTTGTGGTTAGGGTACGGGCAACTGCTGGAAGTTAAAAACAAAACGTATCTTTTTCCAACGAATTGGGCCCTTTGTGGCTTTACTAAAAAAAAAAATCCACAATCCAAAGTAGCATCTTTCTCCCCTGCTCTGCTTAACCTGATGAAGAATCCTATAGGATTTGAAAGCTTGCTGTTTAATACGTAGTATTGTTTGGTTGATTCCAGTAAAGGTATTAACCTACTTCGGACTGTGAATTTTTTTTTCTTTCTCACAGATAGAGTTGTTACCAAAGAGTAAAAGAATTTTTTTTTCTTTTTCAGTCCATGCTTATAAGTGACATATGGATTTTAATCTGCATTAATGATTCTGAGAACAAGATTGCCTTGAAAGATATTGGGGTGAATATTCTGGATTAAATAATGTGTTCTCATGTGACTTGGATGTGATTGGTTTTGAAGGAAGGCTTATGTGTGCAGCCAGTATCATACCTTTTAGCTGCAAGGAAAACACAGTTGGGCATGCATTTTTTCCATAGGCAAGTCTGCTTTCATTAATCTTTTATATCTACCAACCATTTCACTGAGGCATTTTTCTCTATGGCTCATCTTTTGGAGAAAAACTGGTACAGCTGAGGGATAATACAGGCATCTAAACTGAATTATAACAGTCAGAATTTCAAATTGTTATAATTTCCTTTAATCTTACCGACACACCTTTGAAGGAAAGGAGGGACAAAGGCACATACCTAGTGATAGCCCTTTCTGCCATTCTGTCCCATTCAACTCCTCGTACTTGTCAGACTACGGTTACTGGAAAACTGGTAGTCTTCTCACTTCTCTCAGTTTATGGAATTTAAAATAATATTAAAAGCAATAATATAAATTAAAATGCTGAATAAAAAATTCAATGATAAAGTTGTTAATTACTTCAAACAATTGCCAATTATATGCGAGAGTGTAATTACGTATACAAAAATCTATCCATCAATTTAGGTAAATAAAACAATGTCTATCCTTATAAAATAACACCAGAACTAAACACACACAGAAGACAAAGAGTTTTATTGTCTAGATTCTAGAGCAGTGGCGTCAAACATCAGGCCTAAGGGCTAAATGTGGCCCCTGGAAGCAATTTCTCTGTTATAATTGGCCTCTCCAAGCTTGATAATTGGACTCTCTCATGTCTTGAAAATACAAACAAGATTTTCACATTTTCTCTTCTGTTGTTTGCATCTAATGAATTCCTATGTGATAACAAAGTGTTTATTTTTGGCCATCATCTGCTTAATGATGCCACTTCCATGAATGCTAATTTCGGCCCTCTGTTTGAAATGAGTTTGACATCCTTGTTCTAGAATCTAGGGAGTCTGGAGCTGCTATGGGAGCAGGAAGGGAAGAGAAAAGATTGACAGTCTGCTGGAGCATTTCAAGTCAAGACAGTGAACCTAGAGAGAAGGGAGGGGAAGCAGAGGAACCTGGAAGTTACTTGTCAAAGAAACTTTTTCCAAGGCGGAAGGTGTGATTTTTAAAAAAGCAGTGTAAAGTGTAGACTGCAGAAAAAAAATTTAAATAAGGAGACTCAAGACCAAGTTGCTTCAAAAAACATTCTGAGAGAGATTGAGGGCCCAATCCTATCCAACTTTCCAGCACTGATGCAGCCACAATGCAACCCTGAAGGAAGGAAACAAACATTCCTTTACCCTAAGGAGGTCTGCAGGACTGCCCCACCACCACACGATTCAGCGTGCACCCTGTTGGCATGGCTGCACTGGTGCTAGAAAGTTTGATAGGATTGGGCCCTCATGGTCTAGTCATATGCAGCACAGGAGCACCAGTGCCAAATGTCAGCCTATGCTGGATTTGAGCAGGCTGTAGGTCTTATCAGAGTAAAGGGACATGCTTTTGACAGAAGGGCATACAGCTTTAAAGGGCCATGAAACTGCCAATTCTCAGGGCATACAGGGCCTGCTTTCATGAGGAAACCCAACTCCCTTGTCTTTTGAAATACAGAGAGGATTATGTTCCATATGTTCCTGCTAACATATGCCATGGTTCCCACGAGACATTGCATGGAATCAAGTTTGGTTCAGGGGATCCAGGAATCCATCTATGATTTACAAGTGCAAACCCTTCCACTCGACACCACCATTTATTTCATCCATACATTAAGACTTAACAACTCTGCTTGTGTAACTGGAAAAGGTCGCATTTCCAAAAATGCTGCCATGAGGATCCTGGCTTTCAGCAACTTCCTAGCAACCTACTGTACATTTGGCTTCCAGGATCACCCAACTACATTTCCCAACACCATTAATGCTGCCTTCTCTCTAGCACTGCCTACCAGCCTATCTAGATGATCTGTGATGTTTGCAACTTTCCCACCTGGCAGGCAAGTCACCCAGAAGGCACCCAAAGTGCCTGGGAGCGCAATCCAGAGTTGCACTTAGGATGTTGCAAACATGCCGTAAAGCATGTTCACGCCATTGTGGGAGTCAGGGAGACCGGCACAAGGGCAAGCCCCAGGAAAGATATGTTTGTGCCACTGACGGGCCATCAGCAATGGAATTTGGGGAGGGCGGGGGAGTACATTTCATGGTCTTTCCAAGGTGGGTGAGGTTGGGCAGAAAGCGGGCCAGTGCGTGGGCCAGGCCTAGGAGTGGGATGGGACCAGACTCCGGCACTTAGGCTAGATCCTAACCCCACCCCCCCAAGCAGCCCAGCCTAACACCAGACTGCTTGGATCGGCGCCAGCTATTTAGCTGGTGCAGATCCAAGTAGCCCCATTGTGGTGGGTTGGACAGCGTTTGAGGTAAGGGGAAAAATATTCCTTGCCCCCAGTTGTGCCACAGCCACCTCCAACCTTGCACTGGATACAACACAGGCCATCTAGCTTGCCTGTTCCAATGCAGGTTAGAATTGGGGTGCCAAACACTTTTTCATATTTATAGCAACTAACATCATATTTTTGCAATCTTGAGACTTTATCACTGCAATACTTGGTTGTTCTTCTTTGTTTGTAAATGTGAAACACTCTCTAATAAAACGTTAATCTGTTCTCTGTGAGCCTGCCAGAATTCAGAAGACACAGCTAGTTCAGAACATAGAAATTTATATCCTGATCAGAATGAGTTGGCAAAAGCACATTCAATCCAAACACACTATTGCAGTGGTTCTCAAACTTTTTAGCCCAGGACCCACTTTTTAGAATGAAAATCTGTCCGGACCCAACAGAAGTGATATCATTAACCTGGAAGTGACATCATGGCTGGAAGTGACATCATCAAGCAGGAAAAAATTTTTAACAGTCCTAGTTTGAAATCCTATCCACACTTACCCAGGAGTAAGCCCCATTGACTATCATTGCTAAAAGCATATACATTGTAGCCTGTTAAAAGATCTCCCCAAATGCAGTCACATACCATGGTAGCATTGTCTAATATACTAAAAATAATGGGGACCCACTTGAAATTGGCTCGTGACCCACCTAGTGGGTCCTGAGCCACAGTTTGAGAAACAATGCAGTATTTAATTCACTCAAAGTTCTGTAACTAATTTGCCTGTTGCTAAGGGAAAATGGGATATTAAAGAGCTTCCCTGAGACCCTGCTGCCTCCGCATATTCAGCTGCTAAAATGACTATTTCTAAATTAGGAATGTGGGGAGCCAAATCCCTGAGTCCCTGACTAGCTTCATGAGGAATCTTGGATCTGCAAGAAAGCTGAGTCAGCGCATTGTTCACAGCCTTTCCAACCTTTTTTCTCACTCCTTTCCCACCTATGAAGCAGTTCATAACCACATCTTTCAACTGGGTGCCAGTAAATGTGGTTCATCGAAGTTTCCTGATTACAGTATAAATTTCCCCAACATCCTTGAGAAAGTCAGACAGATATGGCACTAATGCCATACCTTTGCTAACTGGGCAAGGAGGCGCCTTTTAAAATGATGGATCTCTTACATTTAATATGGGGAGGGGAACTATCCTATTCACCCTAGCACTGTGTCTCTTCTAATGGTCCCATTCAGCTGCTATGTACTGCTACATGACCCAAAGTACACAGTCATATGGCAACCATATGATTAATACTGTGACCAAATGAGACTGGCTGAAGAGTCCTAAACATTCTCTAGGTCTCTGGAAGCTCACAGGGATGTTTTTTTTTTTTAATTACTTTTCATTTTCAAATTCCTGAACTTCTCAGGAGTCCCACAAGTATGTAGAAAACCTTGCCTTATTTTTAGTGGTCTTGTTTCACTTCCAGTGTGATAGGCACTCACCTATTTGGGTTCACTATAAGAAGGAGCAACTGGGATGTAGAACATTAAAAACATTGCATCTCCTCAACCTTAATATCAACCTCCAAAATACTATAGTAGTATTAGGCTGAAGGGTAATAGTAGGCAGTAGGCTGAAGGGTAATAGCCTCATCCCCTGTCCTACATGCTAGCCTTTGGGCCCAATCCCATCCAACTTTCCAGAGCTGATGCAGCTGCAAAGCAGCCACAAGGACAGGGGTAAAGGAAAATTTCCCATGACTTCCCCCCCCCCACCTCAGGACAGAGCGCACATCCTGTTGGCACAGCTGCATCAGTTCTGGAAAGGTGGATAAGGTTGGGTCCCTTCTGCCGTTATTTTTTTTCCAGCTGACATCTTCAACGTTCTGTGTTTCTTGGGTACCAGTAAACATGCTAGGTTCTTGTCAGGCTGATTTTTTGAGACAGAGGTGCTTTACATTTTGAATGTATGAACAGCCCAATCCTATCCAAGACTGGGCTGTCGTCTGAAGGGATTTCAACAGCAGAAGAGCCTTCTGTTGACATAAACTGGGTCTCTAGAGTCACTCACAGCATGCCATTTGCAGCCATTTTAGAACTGTCACCACAAACAGCAAGAGCGTCTGATGAGATGCTAATGGACTTCACTTTGTCCTCCACCAAAGGTAGGTTGGTGGCAGTAGGGTGGTATAGGGTGGGAACTGAGTGCTCCTGAGGGGTGTGTCAATAGTAGGCAGGGGGCAGATTTCAGTAGCAATGGCACTGCCAATATCCTGTGCCTCCTGCATGGCCTTGCAAAACTTCCTTGGGTCAGTTGGACTTGCACTAGCCAGAGGGCTGGCGAAGGTCCAGGTAGATGTGTGAGTGCAGCAAAGTAAAACTTTACCTTACTTCTCTGTCCGAACACCTCATGACCCCCCTCCCACTGGATTCCACTGGATGGGGGGGTCATAAATTTCATAAATGTCATCAATTTTGTGGGGGTGGTGGTCTGTGAGGGCACTAGTACTCCTTGGCTGGGGATCAATTTACATCTCCAGACACTGAGCCAACACAGCTCTGTCTCAGATGTTGAGCTTAAAACTTTCCCCAGTACTTGCCCTCCAGACGAAGTCTCCCCAATTCTTATGTAAATATTTGGTCTTGGCACCACTGCTCCTTCTCAGTCCCTTTGACCTAGGTCAGGAACAGGTAACCTAAGAAACAGATGATCATTTATCTCTTTTGAGTTACAAATTTGGCCAATGAATTTAAAGCACCAAATTAGCCACGGAAAGCATGTCCATTCATCCAATCAACAAATTGCTTCAGCAAGGTTTAACATAAAAGATTTATTAAGAGATTAACATATAAAGGGAGCAATTGCCCTCAGTGATATGAAAAAAACATGATAAAATAACACACCACAGGAAGAAAAATATCAAAGCTATGTAGATACTAAAGTGCTTAACTCTCTATGTTGGATTCATAACATATTGTTCAGGTTGTGGAATCGCAGATTAAGGGCCCAGTCCTATCCAACTTTCCAGCACCTTTGCAGCCGAAGTGCAGCCCTGATGTATGAGAAACAAACGTTCCCATACCTTGGGGAGGACTCTGTGACTGCCTCCCTACCATAGGATTGCACACCCCACTGGCATAGCTGCACCAGCACTGGAAAATTGGATAGGATTGGACCCTAGGTCTGCACCACTCCCCATGGAACAAGCAGCATGCCCCTTCAGTAAGACAGAAAGCAGGAGGGGAAAATGGCATCCTTTAGCCTCTTTTATACACTTTCTCTAGCTTTTGGGGTGAATGATCTCATCCCTGCCTTCTCTTCATACACATAAGCAGCCAGGTGCTCAAGTAAAAAAAAAAAAAAGATTACCACCTTCTGACCATATGACCTGCCAGGTCATGATGTCATGATGTCTCCTATCTCACACCTCCACTCCTGATTGCTTCAGCTGTACAGCACTCATAATTTCTCAGCAGTCGACCTGGTGCCAGAAGCAGACAGCTAGGAAATTAACCAGGCTGGTTTTTAAAAGGATCCACAATCTTGATCTTACTCTGAATCCAACACCCCACTATAATTCCAGAATATATAATTCCATGCTGGACCTCCAGCATCTAGAAATAAGTGCAGCGTTGTGTCCCCCTCAAAAATTCCATCTTGCCTAAGCTCCATACAGCCCTCTATTTACATACCAATTCTCTCTCATCATATTAACCTTGACTTTCTAAAACTAGCTCTCTGACTACTGCAGGGGTTTTCAAACTGGGGCGTTGTGACACCCCAGCCTGTGGGCCCTGGCCTCTGCCCCCTTAAGGAGCGAGGGCAGCCTGGAGGCAGGGAGAAGGCAGGGAGGAGTGCAATTACCCAAGCCTCCTGCAGCCTCCCCAGGGTGTGGGGAGCCTGGTGCGAACCTTTGGCAGGGCTCTCCACAGCAGTGAAAGTGAAAGCGGAGCGATCGCGCTCCACTTCCACTTTAGCGGAGGCAGGGCGCAATCGCTCCGCTTTTACATTCACTGCTGTGGGGAGCCCTGCCAAAGGTTCACACCGGGCTCCCCACACCCTGGGGAGGCTACAGGAGGCTTGGGTAAGTGCACCCAAGCCCCTGCAGCCCACTGAGCTCCTCCTGGCCTCCAGGCTGCCCCCGCCCCCGCAAGCACTTACAGTGGCTCAAACTCTCCAGGACAGTTTGAAAACCACTGGACTACTGTATATGATTTTCCCATACCATGACAGTAGGGGGAAGAAAGTGATAGGATTGGGACCAAATAGATTTACTTCTGTGTGAGTACTTACATAATTCCCGAATATGTAGAAACCACTACACTGGGGGTGCGGGTGGCTCCATTTTCCTTTTGGTTTGATAGGCATTGAACTACCTGAGATTACTAACCGGATATAGATAGCTGATATAGATAGTATAGTATATAGATAGGTGATACCAGCATATATGATAACAATTATGAATGTTTGAGAAGTAATGAAATAACAGTAATATGTTGACATTAAAATTCCACTTCTGTTTGTTGGGCACATCTTTGCTTAGTATGCAGGATTCCAGAGTGTCCTTTTTTCTCCTGAGTATAAACTACCAGAAAGTTTTCTGTGGTATCAAGAAAACTGCAAGGTTATCAAGGTATATTACAAGGCAGTGAGCAGTAGAATGGATGAGAAACATCAAACCTAATTGCAATTGTATTGATTCTCTAGAGCACTCCTTCCCTTGTATGTGCAGAACATTTCAGAACAATACTTAGGACTATACTAAAGATTAAAATCAGCCATCTGATTTTTTTCTTTGCACATAAGCCTAAAGAGGAATGCTAATGATAATAGGGAAGGAAAAAATTCATAGAATCAAGTAACTCTGACGTATAAAGATCTTTTAAAGAAAGAAGTCAAACTTGAAAATGAGAGAATAAAAGAAAAAAAGATTGCAGAACAGAATTATAGAACTGGTGTTAAAGAGAGGTTTGATCATTCCTCTATAATTCACTTTATTTTTCTAAATGCATGCATAGTAATATTTGAAGTATTCAGAGAAGGCCAACTTATGAGGCCAACTAAAGCAGTCACCTCAGGCAGCAGGTTGACATGGGGTGGTAATATCTGTCCACTTACTTGCCTCCATTGCTCCTCCTCCTCCCACTCCCTGGATTGGAAAAGAAAGGGGGGGGGAGAGAGGAATAGGAAAAGTGGAGGAGAGTGTGAGATAGAACATTGGAGACTTGATGGAGCAGAGGCTGACACATCATCAGGTAAGGGAGGGCAGCATTTGGCATTCTCAAAGTCTCAAGCATCAGAAGGTCTTGGGCCAGTCCTGGAAGCACCTGTAATCTGTTCAGGAGGAGGAAAATTCACCATAAGCATATTTGCAGGTATGCACAATTGTAGGAATGCCCTGAATTTCATTATGTATTAGTAAAAAGATTGTGTTGCTTAACACTTTCAGTATTTCAGCAATATTAACACTAGTGATTGGCAGCTGTGTTGACTGAGCACAAGTTGTAGGTCAGCCACCAGCAACCTGGTGAAGCCAGCCATTCCTGGGAGGCACCTTTCCATTCCCTGCCAGATACAGTTCTTATATCTGGCTGTTGTCATTCCCTCCACATCTCTAAACTTTCATAGGGTCAGTTCAGATGATACTTTATTGTTCAAACTGTGTTGCCAATTGTCCCACAGAATGCTTGCATCATGGCCCTTCTCCTTGCACCTGGACGGAATTTGGGGCTTTTCCTTTCATTGACAGGGAGAGTGTTACCTGAACTGCCCATCTATGTACACTGATAATCAGAGCCTTGAAAAAAGTTAGATGTCCCTTAGAAGGAGGATATTCATGTTAACCCCAAGAACTGGTTCTAGTCAGAGTGATGGACCTTGCAACAAGAGCAGTTAGCAGAAGCACAGGTTAGTTCATAAGAAATTATTTTTAAAATAAAGCCAATTTATTTTATTTTTTAAGATTATCCCGTTCAAGCAGGCACAAGAAGTCATTCTTCATTCACAGTGTTTTTCCAAAAAGAATTATTTCTGAGTATTGGAGGCTACCAAAATATAACTCTTCTAGTATCTTTTGAAACTTCCAAGTTTTATTATGCAGAAAACACATTTACTTTTAGTTAAATCATTCATTTAAATCACACACAACTCTTCTAAATGTGGGTTCTGCTTCCTCCTAGTGGCATGCACAAAAACTCTTCTATACAGATGAGAAAAGCAAAATTTGAAATGTCATACACATTTCCCACATGATGGCAACATTGGATGTTATTTTTTTCTGTGCAAAGCTGTTCATTAGCTAGTATTTATAATATGAACATATACTTAATGTTAAATTACAATATGTCATATAGTATATTTTCATAAACAGAAGAAAAATCAAGTTACAACAACCAGTATAGGACAAGTTGAGAGAAATTTTCTTTTCTTACTTTTCTTAGAGAGAAAACAGTGTTTATTTTTAATTTACAGTCTGTAGAACAAACTTCATATACTGTATTTGATATTTTAGTGTTTTCTTTTAAAATATTCTGAACAACATGGTAGTTTTTATATAAGCTGTTCTTTACACTATGTGTAAAAGCACAATGATTTAGCACTGTTGCCATCATTGGATCCAGGTTTTCAGGGTCATCACTCTTTAAAAAACCTGCAGAAGGGAAGCAAATGCTGCTACTGCTGATGGATGGATGGATATGGACATGTAGTTGCTAGGAAAAGGGTTAAGCATTTTCTCCCCCACCATTTCTCTGCTGAAGCTGCTTTTCCTTAACAGAAGCAAAGGGTGAAGGAAGTGTTACAGACTGCAATCCTATCTGCATTTACCTGGGAGTAAGCCCTTTTGACTATAACAGGACTCACTTGTTAGATTGGGCTCACATAAGTTCTTTCCCTGCTTAGCCTTGACTCCATTTCCTTAGTGCAGTATTTTTCCTTTCATTTATCTAGAATTCAGGGGTGGCCAACTTTTCAACTGTAGGGCTCCTGGATCTTTAACAATTGTGCAGTGGAGGGAGTTTCAGCAGGTGCAGATTGTCTTCTCAGGACAAGCTGCATCTGCCAAAATTCCCTCCTCTGATTGTTGGCATCCTTCAGTCTCGGAAGACTATGGTATTGCGCTCTGAATAGTGTTCTGGAACAGAGTGTCCTCTCCAGTGTGCGAAGCCTGGGTAAAGTAGGTATGGAGGATAGGCTGTTACCCATGCAGCAAATCCCCCCTCTCCATGTCGCTGAAATGGTCCAATGGAAAGGCAGAGGCCAATACATTTGGTTCCAGCGGCATCGCAGGAGTTGCCAGAACGTGACTGTGTTCAGCCATGAACTGCCTCACGGACTCCGGCTCTGGATTTTGCCTCGAGGTTGACTCCTGAAGCCTTTTCCATAACTGGATGTAGCCACAAGGCAGTGGAGGTTTGGGATCAGAGTTTTTCTTCTCTCAGATGAGCTGCCTTCCCAGGCTGACAAGTCCCATCTACCTGGTGGCTGTTTAGTCACCTCTTACAACAAGTACAGCCAAACTGAGGGCCTACTCTTATCCCCAGCCCTCAGGGGAAGGGCTCTACAACATTGTTAAAGGTCCAGGAGCCCTACAGTTGAAAAGTTGGCCACGCCTGTGTTATATATCAAAGAGCAACTATCCCTCTTTACCCCAACATGGTGTCTTTTCTCCTGCTGCTGTCTCTTCTGTGGCGTTTTAGATTATGAGTGCTTTGGGAACAGAGAACCATTTACTGATTTATTTTACTATATAAACTGCTTTGTGAGCAGAGTGACCAGATACAATGGAGGACATAGGGCTTACACCTTCAACTGCTGTACAGAAGAGGGAATTTTGAGAGGTGCAGCTCAACATGGAAGGGTTTAAATTCCCTCTTCTATACAATGGTTGAAGGTGTAAGCCCTGTGTCCTCCATTGTATCTGGTCACCCTGGATTTGAGAGCTATGCCTGATGCAAAACACTATTTAAATTCATTATTTATTATATGTATTTATTATTTTTATTAGTTTATTATTAATAGTATAGCATTTGTATTATACTATATAAAATTAATATTTAATATTAATTAATAAATACTACTTATTATATTAATATAAATAATAAATACTATAAATTATACTATATTATAGTATTAAGATAATTAATAAATACCATAATATAGTATTTATACTATCTATATACTATGTTATACCGGGGTGGGCAAACTTTCAGCTTTAGAGTTCCTGGGCCTTTAACAATTGTGTTGGAGAGAGAATTTCAGCAGGTGCAGCTTGTCATCTCACAAATGACAAGCTGCACCTGCTGAAATTCTCTCTCCAACACAATTGTTAAAGGCCCAGGAACTCTAAAGTTGAAAGTTTGACCACCCCTGTACTATATTACAAATATAAATATAATATAGTATAAATACTATTCTACAGAAATAATATAGTGTAGCATAAATATAATATAGTATAGCATCAATACTATACTATATATATTTATTTATAGTGTAATATTTATACTATACTATAGTATTTATACCATACTATATATTATAGCATAGTATAAATGCTATACTGTAAATATAATAGTGTAGTATAAATATAATGTAGTATAAATACTATTCTATAAAAATAAGTGTTGTATATAGTATCAATACTATACCATAATACAGTATAATACTATACTATAGATATATATTTACAGCAGGGGTGCTCACACCTTTTTGGCTCGAGAGCTACTTTGAAACCCAGCAAGGCCCGGAGATCTACCAGAGTTTTTTTTACAATGTTTGCGCCATCATAACATATAACATTTATGTGTACAATGTATGTTGGTGTACCTTGAGCCCCACTGAGTATAACAGGACTTACTCCTGTTATAGTGTTATATAGTGTTATAAGTGTGTTATACTAGCCACACTTACCTGGGAGTAAGCCCCATTGAGTACAATGGGCCTTACTCCCGGCGTTTCCTCCCAGAGACACCTGAAGGAGGGGGTCGGCACTCCGCTATCTACTCATTTTGCCTCGCGATCCACCTATTGAGCACCCCTGATTTACAGTATTGATAATACATTATATATATATTTATGGTATAGTATTGATACTATATGTATTTATAGTGTAATATTTATACTATACTATAGTATTTATTATATTTAATGAATTATCTTAATACTATAAGGTGGTATTTATTTTGAATTAATACAGCAGAGGATGGCAGCCCTGCTGTGCTTTTATTCATACACATATGAGGGGCTGCTGCTCTGGATCTCAAGGAAGAGCTTCGAAAATAAATCCTTAAACCCAGTCCTGTGCCTGCCTACTCAGAAGTAGGTCCCATTAGAGTCAGTGGGGCTTGCTCCCAGGTAACTGGGGATAGGATTGGGCTGACAGAGTCCCAGCGCCTTTATTCAGTGGGTGGGGCTTCCCACTGAGCCCTGGGGCGGCCTCACACCTCCCCCACAGACGTTTCCCGCCCAGAGCCTTCACGCGCGGCCTGCCCTCACAGCACACCTCCCCTCCCCCACCTAGGGGCCCGCCAACGTTCGACTGGGGGGGTGGGCGAAGTCGTCGCCCAGCCAATCAGCGCGCAGCGGCTGAGCGGGCACCACCAATTGGGTGACACCGGGTCATTTAAAGTGGCGCGAGGGCAGCCGTTAGGCCAACGGTCGACTGTTGACGCCACCTTCAGACGGGGCAGGAGACAGAACGCGCCGGTGCCAGCCAGGCTTGAACGTCGTCGTCTCCACGAGGCGCCATGGTGGGGAGCGGGGCCTCCGTGGCGGGGCTCGGTTGCTCTTCTGAGGGGGGCGAGAGGACGTGGACGGCCGCGAAGCCTGCGGAGCTCAGAGAGAAACCCGGGGGAGAGGGCGGTGGGCAGGCTAAGCCTGTGGCGGGCGCCCCAGGCCCCCCCCCTCGTGCGGTGCTGCAGCACGCGAGGCGGGGGGGGAGCAGGGGAGGCGGCGCGGGCAGGCCACAGAGCGAGGCCGCGTGCCCAGCAGAAGGCGCGAGGCTGCCGACGGCGTCCGTTGGTCTGCAAGCGTTCGCGCGCGCCTGAGCGCTTTCCCGCCTTTCCCGCTTCTCGCTCGAAGTGGTGTGGCGGGAGGAGAGTGAGGGCAGAAGGCAGCGTGACCAGATGCCCTAGAGGGCATAGCGCCTGCGCCTCGATCGCTGCATGGAGGGAGGTGGGTAGGGGCAGCTCCACCTGGAAGGGCTTGAAAAGCTGCCCCTGCCCACATTCCCTCCTCTATGCAGTGGTTGGAGAGACAGGCACCGGTGTCGTAGCTGGAGGGGGGAGGCGAACGGCCCCTTCCTTTGGAGCCATTCCCGGCGGGGGGGGTGCAACACGGAGCAGTGCGGAATGGCTCCTAAGGGAGGGGCCGCTCGCCCCCCTTCCTGCCAGGCTGAGTGCCACGCCCCCCGGCTACGCCACCGACAGGCACTGTCCTCCAGTGTGTCTAGTTACCACCACTCTACTTGTATATCCCTAGGATGACCAGATGCATGAGGACAGAGTGCCTGTGCCTTTAATCATTGTATAGGAGATGGGATTTTAACTATTTAAGCGTTGCATAGAAGACAGGATTTTGGCAGGTGCAGCTCAGCATCAAAGGTTTTAAAAGCTGCACCTGCCAAAATTTCTCTTCTATGCAGTGGTTGAAGACACAGGCACTCTGTTATCCATTGTATCTGGTCGCTATCACACTCAGCTTGGATGACCAAATACGCTGAAGGACAGAGTACCTCTTACTATTACATAGGAGAGGAAATGTTGGCAAGTGCAGCTCAGCATGGAAGGGTTTTTAAAGCTGCACCTGCCCAAATTCCCTCTTCTATGCAGTTTTTAAAGGTATAGGCACTAGTTTTTAAAGGTATAGGCACTCCGTCATCCATTGTATCTAGTCACCATCACACTCAACTTTTATATCCCCAGGATGACCAACTATGCAGCTTTTTTCCATGTTGCACTTGCCAACATTTCTTCTTCTGTTCAGTGGTTAGAGGTACGGGCACTCTTATAGAAGGGGGTGGAGGTGCATGATGCTGGAGACAGGGAAGTGTTGAAAAATAAAGGTTTAAGAGCCTGGCCTTGAAGTCCTCAAAGGGGATGAGAGCTGTTCAAAGTTTAGGTATTACAAAAGATGTGTCAGAAATGCTGAACAAACTATTGTAGACTACAGGCAGTCAGCATACAATGCATTTTTGAACCTTGAGGAAAGTGGGCATTTCCTAGCATACCTTTTTGGGGGTGTTTAAAAAAATGTGTGCTGGAGCCTCCCTTTCTTTAATAAAATGCACACTGGAGCTTACATTACATATCCTGAGGACAATGGGTTATGCAAAGCGTAATTGGTGGTTAAACAGAAACTAGTATTTGAGACATACAGAATTATACAGAGGGTGGATAGGGGGATGTACTTTTCCCCTCTTGCACAACACCAGAACCAGGGAACATTCACAAAAATTGAGCATTGGAAGAGTTAGGACAGAAAAAATAAAATATTTCTTTACCTAGTGTGTTTTAGTTTGTGGAACTCCTTGCCACAGATGTGATGTGGCATCACATCTGGATACCTTTAAAAGGGGATTGGACAAATTTCTGGAGAAAAAGTTCATCACAGGTTACAGGCCATGATGGGTATGTGCAACCTCCTGATTTTAGAGTTAGGCTTCCTCAGATTGCCAGATGTGAGGGAGGGCACCAGGATGCATGTCTCTTCTTGTCTTGTGTGCTCCCTGAGGTCTCACTGTGAAGCTGGACTAGATGGGCTTTGGCCTAATCCAGCCAGACTTTTCTTGATTTTTCTTATTAGAAAAGAGGCACGTTTAAAAGATAAAACTCATATTGTATTATCAGATGCATTGCTTGGAGTCTAGAATGCATTATTTATGTTACTGTTATCACTTCTTGTTCATAGTGCTTACAGTTCATTTCAAAAGAAAAATCCAAATAAGTTGCCTTGATCTCTTTTTTTTTATTTTTTACAGCGTGAATGTATCTCTATTCATGTTGGACAGGCTGGTGTTCAAATTGGTAATGCTTGTTGGGAACTGTATTGTCTTGAACATGGCATCCAACCTGATGGTCAGATGCCCAGTGACAAAACCATAGGAGGTGGAGATGATTCCTTCAACACTTTTTTTAGTGAAACTGGAGCTGGCAAGCATGTGCCCAGAGCTGTGTTTGTGGATCTTGAGCCAACTGTGGTTGGTATGTGTATGATCTTATCTTCTGCTTTGTCAAGTTAATGTTTTGGGAGCTCATAAAGTGGGCAGTAAAAAGAGAAAAATGTGTGTCTCTTAGACTATTTAAATATGTTGCCCAGTGTATTATATGGGTTTTTACTCAATTGAGTCTTAACTGATGCATTGACTAGTATCTGCTTATAATATTTAGAAAAGTTATACATTTCATGTCAATCAAATATAGAGTCCAGTCCAATGCAGTTTAAAGTTCCAGTAAATTCAACATGACTAAGGGTGCATTTTGGTGCATGTTTATAATGCAGAAATAATCAATATGGAATGTACTTTCTTAATGCACTGCAATAATGGGTTAGATAACACTCCAGGGGGGAAAGGTGGGGTAGATATGAGAAATGCAGAATGTTATTTATCATATATCTTACTGAACTCTGCAAAACTTCCCTCCCCTCATTTTGGCTATTCTGCAGATGTGCTCCAACAAGCAGAGCGAAAGGACAAGGCTCCTGGTCTCTTGTGAGACTCAGTGCTAGTTTTCTATTGCAGATGTAGTGCCAAATCTTCTAAGACTGGCTTATAGCATTTTTTGTGAATGTAGAATGATCCAACTATTAAATAATGCTATATTTGGAACCATAAACAAATTCTGTGGTAGCAGACCTACAATTTTGTTTTGTTCCTAGTTTCCTTTTATAACAAGCATGGCAATCCTGTGCATGTTTACTCAGAGATAAGTTCCACTTTGTTTGCTGGGACTTACTCCCAGGTGAGTGTGCATAAGATTGCAGCAAAATGTTTTGTATAAGACAAAATTACAAGTGAATTTGATAACTAGTACTTGTTTGATTCTTTTTCTTAAGTCATTTTGGCTAAAACATGGAAATTTTATTACATTCATCTCTCTTCAGGAATTGTATCCCAAATTGTGCTTCAAGTTTTGCAGTACTAATTTTCTCATGTGACTTGAAACATACAAGAATACAGCAGTTTGGGGGGAGGGGATGAAATTTTTGAATGCCATAATATTGCATCAGTAATAATCATAAGAAATACAAGAGGCTTTTATTAACAGTATTTAGGTACAGGAGGTCCCATGTCTGTGAATTCAGTTATTCATTAATTGCATCCATGGGGGCCCCTCATGTGCCCCCTCCGAAGGCAAGGGTACCTCCACTTGCCTCCAGAGGGTCCTCTGCTGGACTCAGACTGAGCCCTAGAGCTAAAAAGAAGTCACTTCTGGTTTCACGGAGAAACCAGAAGTGATTTTTTGGGCACCAGGGCTCCATCTAAGCCTGGCAGAGGCTCAGAGAACCCTCCAAGGACCAGGCAGAGCCTGGCTGGACTCGGAGGACCCTCCAGAGGGAAGGGACATTCCACTCACCACTGGAGGGTAGAGGGAGGCATTCACCTGTATTCACAGTTTCACTTAACCGTGAGGGGTTCTAGAGCCATTAGTTGTTTGATTTTTCTCTGTAAACTGCTTTTTGAACTTTTTGTTGAAAAGCAATATATAAATACTGTTAATAATAACATAACTCCCACAGATAAGGGGGAATGCCTGTACTGCTCTTCAACAAAAAAGTTCACAAAGTGACAAAATCAAATGGTCCCCTATGTCAAAAGGGCTGACAATCTAAAAAGATGCAAGAACAGCCATGAAAAGGCACTGTGCTAAGGTGAAAACAGTTCTTTTTCCCTATTAAATGTTAGAGGAACACCACTTGAAAGTGCCTCTTGCCCAGATAGCAAGGAGTTTACTGTAATTTGGAGCAACATTTCTAAGGTTATCATTAGTAGATTAATATATCCTCAAACGATAAGCAATGCCCTTAAAAAACCCATATGAAGTAGATGTGTAGGAAGAGTTACATGTTTCACTCACTTTTTAATAGAATTTTAAATTGGGGACAAAAAACTGAAAATTTTTGAACACTTGAGAGTGAATTACCTCATGTTTTTAATTTTCTAGATGAGGTTCGTACAGGTACTTACAGGCAGTTATTTCATCCGGAGCAACTCATTACTGGGAAGGAAGATGCTGCTAATAATTATGCCAGAGGTCATTATACCATCGGAAAAGAGATTGTTGATCTAGTACTGGATCGCATTCGCAAGTTGGTGAGTTTCAATATTAATCATGCTATTAAGGGTACCTGCAGGTCTTTGTTCTTATTTGGTGTATTTTTTGTGTAAGATAGGAGCATTTGGTGTATGCTCCTACCTTGCTGCATTTTTATTGTACCAAATATTATTTGGTGTATATTTGGTGTATTTTTTTGTAAGATAGGAGCATATAAATTTAAGCCTTCATTTTTCTGTACTTTAGAAAATACTATTCTTTTGTGAAAATATGAGATTGCTTTCTTTAGTAGACTTCTTAGGGACACAGTCTGGGGTCCAAAGAACCACAATTGCAACTACAGTGAGGCACAGAGAACCACATGTGAGGTGAGAAGCTGCTTCTCAAAAGCCAAATTGGTTCATAACCCTGCCCACCATCCAAGTTTGGGATTTCAACCATAAATATGAAGGACGTGGTCTGGATGCCATTGACACTATCTCATGTGCAGAAAGTTATGTTTAAGGGACAGCCTGGATGGAGTCCTAAGTGGTATAATACTAAGGATTTTTTCAAACTTAGTCATATCGTACTAATGTAGAAAATTCTTAGCAGCTTCCATAGTAGCACAGGGCTCTGCTTTTAAAAAAAGAATTTAAAAGTTCCTGTTTATAGAGACTTGCCATAGTCTCTATTAACCAGGTCTTAATCTTTGAGGCTTGGTTTTCATGTATCAAAATTTATACTGCAGAAAGCTAGATTAAAATAACCAATAAAACAAATCCTACAGGCTTGCTCAAACTTTTTGGCAGGAGGGTCACATCATCTCTCTGACAGGGTGTCAAGGGCCAGAAAGAAAAAAAAGAATTAATTTACATTTCAAATTTGAATAAATTTACATAAATGAACATACTGGAGACAGAACTTATGAATGACTTCAAACCAGTTCATAAACACTTTCTAACACAGAAAGGGGGTGATCTGCAAGCAGCTCATAAGGACTTTCACACACAGATAGGAGCATCTTCAATGTCAGTAAGTGTAAAGTCATGCACATTGGGGCAAAAAATCAAAACTTTAGATATAGGCTGATGGGTTCTGAGCTGTCTGTGTCAGATCAGGAGAGAGATCTTGGGGTGGTGGTGGACAGGTCGATGAAAGTGTCGACCCAATGTGCGGCGGCAGTGAAGAAGGCCAATTCTATGCTTGGGATCATTAGGAAGGGTGTTGAGAACAAAACGGCTAGTATTATAATGCCGTTGTACAAATCTATGGTAAGGCCACACCTGGAGTATTGTGTCCAGTTCTGGTCGCCGCATCTCAAAAAGGACATAGTGGGAATGGAAAAGGTGCAAAAGAGAGCGACTAAGATGATTACGGGGCTGGGGCACCTTCCTTATGAGGAAAGGCTACGGCGTTTGGGCCTCTTCAGCCTAGAAAAGAGACGCTTGAGGGGGGACATGATTGAGACATATAAAATTATGCAGGGAATGGACAGAGTGGATAGGGAGATGCTCTTTACACTCACATAATACCAGAACCAGGGGACATCCACTAAAATTGAGTGTTGGGTGGGTTAGGACAGACAAAAGAAAATATTTCTTTACTCAGCGTGTGGTCAGTCTGTGGAACTCCTTGCCACAGGATGTGGTGATGGCGTCTAGCCTAGACGCCTTTAAAAGGGGATTGGACAAGTTTCTGGAGGAAAAATCCATTATGGGGTACAAGCCATGATGTGTATGCGCAACCTCCTGATTTTAGAAATGGGTTAAGTCAGAATGCCAGATGCAGGGGAGGGCACCAGGATGAGGTCTCTTGTTATCTGGTGTGCTCCCTGGGGCATTTGGTGGGCCGCTGTGAGATATAGGAAGCTGGACTAGATGGGCCTATGGCCTGATCCAGTGGGGCTGTTCTTATGTTCTGATCTATAAGCTGCTGCTGCTCCAAGGTTGCAGCAGTGCTTGATCGCTTGGTCGTCCACTCTCCCTCACACAGGCGGCATTTGATGCTGCCCACTTGCCTGCCCACCCACCCTCCCTCGAAGAGGCAGCATGTGCTGCTGACCACTTGCCTGCCTGCCCTCCTTCTCTCCCTCCGGCGCTCTCTGCTGTGCTCTCCCCCTTCCCACTACCGCCTCTGGCTCCATGAACACACTGGCCATAGGCTAGGCGAGGAAAGACAGGCCTAGTGCAAGCACAGGGCCTTTTGTAGCGGGAAGGTAACACGAGACCTGCAAGTCTCATGGTACCTTCTCACTAAAAAAGGCCCTGCGTGTATGCACTGCCACTGAGCTTTGCAGATGTGAAGTTCAAGGCAGCGAGGGAAAGCCAGACCCAGAGCTCACGTGTCGGTTCAGAATAGCCATGGTGATGGCCAAGTGCACACTGGAGATGGGGGACCCCTCCAGGAACCAGATGGGGAGCTCCTCAGACCAGAAATGGCCTGTGGGCCGGGGTTTGAGCAGCCCTGGTCTAGGCAAACTGTATTACATATTCACAGGTATCTACCAAACTATATGTTTTGATAGAGCTGTAGAATACGTTTCATTCCATGGAATATTTAATCCAGAGCTGATGTGCATCCCATTTTTTTTCTTCTGTGCAAGACCTTTACAAATTAAGGCACTTTGTTTGATCTGGTGGAACAGGCACTTTAGCTCTCTCCCTCTGACTCACAGAGTGCATGTTTTCTCATAATTCTCCATTTGCAGATTCTTATCAAGCTCAATCAGAACTTCTCTTCTCCTTTCTCTCTTAGTTCATAAGAGAGAGCAAGCTGTTTTAGTAGTCTACTTTTTAAAATGGAAAGGAGTTTTTAATTAGGGAAATATGAATGTGCACAGTGATAAACATTTTTATAAGGGACATCTGTATTAAATATGCAATACTATTAACACTTGCCTTCTGTTATCGCTTCTAGGCTGATCTATGCACAGGTCTACAGGGTTTCCTCATTTTTCATAGCTTTGGAGGAGGCACTGGCTCTGGGTTTGCATCTCTGCTCATGGAAAGACTGTCAGTTGATTATGGCAAAAAGTCCAAATTGGAGTTTGCAATTTACCCAGCTCCACAGGTATCTACTGCTGTAGTGGAGCCTTACAATTCAATCCTTACTACACACACAACATTGGAGCATTCTGACTGTGCCTTTATGGTGGATAATGAAGCCATTTATGATATATGTCGTCGCAATCTTGACATTGAACGTCCCACTTATACCAACCTAAATCGTCTAATTGGTCAAATTGTTTCATCCATCACGGCTTCACTCCGTTTTGATGGTGCTCTGAATGTAGATCTTACAGAATTTCAGACAAATCTGGTTCCATATCCACGAATCCACTTTCCTCTGGCAACGTATGCACCTGTCATCTCAGCTGAAAAGGCATACCATGAGCAGCTGTCTGTGGCTGAAATTACTAATGCCTGTTTTGAGCCAGCCAATCAGATGGTGAAATGTGACCCTCGTCATGGCAAATACATGGCCTGCTGCATGCTCTATAGAGGCGATGTTGTCCCAAAAGATGTCAATGCAGCCATTGCAACTATCAAGACAAAACGTACTATTCAGTTTGTGGACTGGTGCCCAACTGGATTCAAGGTATTTTAAAAACATTTTTTGCAGTAGTAATTCTTATAAGAGGCGTTCATAGTGCACATGTTGGTCATTTGGGTGGCTGCTTCAAGGCTTAACATTGTATTTTCCCCACATTTTGCCTACGTAGCAATTGTGAAAGGTGGATTAGGTGAAGGAGTAGTGATCTATCTGAACCATCCAATAAGCCCAGTAAACTTCATAGTGTAATTGAGGCTTGAACCAATTTCTTGAGTTTTGAAGATGGGTATGTGCTACACCTTATTGGCAAGTTGTAAAAATGCAACAAATGCTTAAACAAATATAGATCATTATTTATCAATTTCATATTGACAGAGTGTATTGAGACATTCCTCTAAACTAAGAACGGGTAATTTTTGCTATTGGTTTTGAGAGTATTTATAACCTTGATGGGTGGTAATGGAGGGTTAGCCTCTGCTTCTCCCCATTCCACAAACAGTTATTACAGCTGATGGCACCAGTACCCCCTTGTGTGTGATAGAAAGGTGCTTGAGAGCTCAATAGGGACCTCTTCCCCTTTTGTGGCAAACACTGAGGTAGATTCAGATGTGCAGATGTTTCCGATTTGTTGCACTGTAAAAACCAAAATACTAGTTGAAGCTGGAATTAAGTTCTGTTTTATGTATAGAAAACACTTGCCTAATATAGCATGGATGATCCATACATGGAAACAGAATTCCAACTAGAATTGATAGCTACGCTTTTCATAATTTCCCATTGCTGGTGGATTTTAGTGGTCCTAATGTCAAATAGCACGTGATTCTGAGATGAATACTTTAAATAGAAATATTTAAATATTATTCAAAGTGTGGGCTACAGTAGCATAATTTGTTTTACTATTGTATAGTGGTTCGTTCTGTTGTGATCCACTGATTCCCCTTTGGCTAAAACATAGCTAGCAAAGATTGTTTTAAATGGGAGACCTCTGCAGTAATATCAGTATATCTTAATTTAAAGAAAATGAAGGCATAATCCTTCCCTGTAGAAGGGCATATACTTGCAAAGGGATTCTCATGGTGTCTCATAGACCAGTGGTTAGCACCAGGACCCACTTTTTAGAATGAGAATCTGTCAGGACCCACCTGAAGTGATGTCATGACCAGAAGTGACATCATGAAGCAGGAAAAGTTTTTAACAATTCTAGGCTGCAATCCTACTCACAAGTACTCAGGAGTAAGCCCCATTGACTATCATTGTTAAAAGCATATACAGAGTAGCACTTCCCCAAATGCGATCACGCATACCATGGTTGTATCAAGTCTAATATATTAGAATATTGAAATGAATGGGGACCCACCTGAAATTGGTTTGTGATCCACCTAGTGGGTCCTGACCTACACTTTGAGAAACAGACTTTTCCCCTCTGTCATCCTAGTAGCAGAAGCAGCACATTACAGGGGGTGTGAGGTATGTATACTTTCTATATCCCATCCATTCTTCCCCTTTAATGTTCAAGTTGGGTACGGTCTTGATCTTGTCTAACTTGTTCGTGTTAGCTTGCTAATGTGGAGAAGATATAATTCCTATTTTGAGATGGTAGAATGTGGGAGCATTGTGTGTTGGGGGAAAATGGATTTTAAAGACTTAATTTCAGTTTCATTTTTTCCTTTTCTAGGTGGGCATTAATTACCAGCCACCCACTGTAGTGCCAGGAGGTGACCTGGCCAAGGTACAGCGTGCTGTGTGCATGTTAAGCAACACAACTGCCATTGCAGAAGCTTGGGCTCGTCTGGATCATAAATTTGATCTGATGTATGCTAAGCGAGCCTTTGTACATTGGTATGTTGGGGAAGGAATGGAGGAAGGAGAATTTTCTGAAGCTCGGGAGGATCTGGCTGCTCTTGAAAAGGATTATGAAGAAGTAGGGGTTGATTCTGTGGAAGCTGAGGCTGAAGAAGGAGAAGAATATTAATTTTAAAGAGAGCTACTCCAGATGCTCTTACAAACATTTTCATACTTCATTACTTCCGTTCACTTATTCCAGTTTCAAATAAACATTTAAATGTTCTAGCAATAGTATTGGTTAAAAATTATTTTTAAAAATTTCCTTAGAACGAGTAGTCTGTAGAAAGCATTTTTGAAGAAATGTTTTATGCTTTCCAAAGAAGAGATATGTACCTCCGTAAAAGACAGATTTGACCCTCTTTTCCCTTGCCCCTCCTTTCAGAACTGCCTTAAACCTATTAAAATTTATATTCCAAGAAAATAATCATATTAAAATGTGGAGGGTGGGGCAGTGGTGCATATTCTACTCCTCATCTACTGGAAATTATTTCAAGCCCAGAACTCACAAATAACTAGGCGAGCAACAGTAGTGATCATGATTGGTGGCAATAGCAGTCTTGGTTCTTAGTTCAAGTAAGTTAAAGGAAAACTTGACCTGTTTATCTGTAGATGCAGACAATTTTGTATATTGACATAGTCTGTAATTTTTCACGTCTGTTAAGTGACTTTCAAAACAATGTTGTCATGCATAATCTTTATAGATTTGTGAGCCCAGAGATTTTAATAAAATGTTTACCTGAAAGTTCTGTTGACATAGCTCATTTTCTATAATCTATGAAAGATGTGCTATTTTATAGGAGTTGGTGGCTTTAACAAGATTTGCAGTTAAACTTAGTATTTTCTTTTGAATGAAACCCATGTAATCACAGTGCCTCATTTAAGATCAATGAGTTATTCCAGCAAGATGGTCATGTTTGGTCTTTAGCAACAAAAATCTTGTGGCTAGCATTTTAAAGCTGTAATTCCATACAGGCTGTCCTGGGAGTAAGCCTCATTGAATGCAGTGGGATTTCTGAGTAGGCATACAAAGGATTGTGTTATGACATCAGCTATCTTGGCATAAGTCTCTGGATTGCACTGAGCAAGTCGTTAGTTCCTGCTTCTAATCTTTAGAATATCAAAGTTGACTTACTAGCACAGATGAGCTCTAGGTTTTCTAGATGTCACTAAGGCCAGTTTCTCTTTGAACTACTTAGAGCCACAAGAGGGAGTACTAAAACGGCCTAGATCAGCACTTCTCAATGTTTGTCCCCCACTCTACTACTTTGTATGGTCCACCTATTGGAAGTACCCCCAGAAGTAACTGGCAATTATGTCCTCACCCATTACATCATGTTTAAGAGGCTTGGGAGGGCATTTTCAAGCACATGAACAGCACATGCTAGAGCTCTGTGGTGAGCCAAGCTTCCTGCCACTGTGTTGCTAGTCTGCCAGGCAGCACAGGTCTGGGGGTCCCCTGAGTACCATTGAACACCACCACAAGTTGAGAAACACTGGCCTAGATGACTGTAGTCTTAATTTAATTCTGGTAACTTCATGAGCAAGGGTTTTTTGCAAATAGATGAGATAATAGCAAAACATGGAATTTTTATTTATGCACAAAATATTCTGGAGTAGCTATTGTATTATGTTTAGTTACTCATTGAAAAAATGAAGTTGTTTAATCAACACTGATTTCTAATGCAACTAGATTATATTTATAGAGTCCTTTATTTCTTTAACTTTGATTATATAACATTAAGACATTTCTGTCCTCAGCATTCAATCTTAAATGGTTTTAGAGCTTAAGAACATAACAGCCCCACTGGATCAGGCCATAGGCCCATTTAGTCCAGCTTCCTGTATCTCACAGTGGCCCCACCAAATGCCGCAGGGAGCACACCAGATAACAAGAGACCTGCATCCTGGTGCCGTCCCTTGCATTGGCATACTGACATAGCCCATTTCTCAAATCAGGCGGTTGCACATACATATCATGGCTTGTAACTCGTAATGGATTTTTCCTCCAGAAACTTGTCCAATTCCCTTTTAAAGGTGTCCAGGCCAGATGCCATCACCACCTCCTGTGGCAAGGAGTTCCACAGACCAACCACATGCTGAGTAAAGAAATATTTTCTTTTGTCTGTCCTAACTCTCCCAACACTCAGTCTGAGTGGATGTCCCCTGGTTCTGGTGTTACATGAGAGTATAAAGAGTATCTCCACTTTATCCTTCCCATGTATAATTTTGTATGTCTCATTCATGTCCCCCCTCTGGCATCTCTTTTCTAGGCTGAAGAGGCCCAAACGCTGTAGTCTTTCCTCATAAGGAAGGTGCCCCAGCCCTCTTTTGCACCTTTTCCATATCCACTATATCCTTTCTGAGATGTGGCAACCAGAATTGGACACAGTACTCCAGGTGTGGCCTTATCATAGAGTTGTACAATGGCATTATAATATTAGCTGTTTTGTTCTCAATACCTTTTCTAATGATCCCAAGCATAGAATTGGCCTTCTTTACTGCTGCCACACATTGGGTTGACACTTTCATCCATTTGTCCACCAATACCCCAAGATCTGATTTGTCACAGACAGCTCAGAACCCATCAGTTATATAACATTACAACATATTTCTGTCCTCAGAGCATTCAGTCTTAAATGGTTTGGGTACTAAGCCTAAATGAATTAAAACAGTTGTGAAGGGAGGTTTCTTCTCTAAAAGATGGATAAGGAAACAAACTGCAAATAATCCTGCATCAGACTTAGTAAGTGGCAATCTTCCCATCCCTCTTTAATGCATAGATGGTATGTCTTCATTATGCAGGTTTGTTGGTGACAGCCATATTTTGATTAGAAAGGTAATTTTTTTTAAAAAATGCTATACACAACTGCACAATATTAAGTACAAACTTACCTCAAATAGTGAACCTACAACAGCCATCAAAAGGCTGATACAGCTTGGTTGGAGACATTTTGATGAAGATGAAGTATTTTGGAGCCAACTTCCTAGATGCTCTTCACATGCACCAATAATAGTTTTTATGGGGAAAAGTTTAACATTTAACAAGATTAAATTTTCAGAATCGTAGCTCCTTAGCCCACAAATGCTAAACTAGATGTGAAATATATAAAATGCCTGTTTCCCAGGCTATTGGCTAGGAAGAGCTTGCAATTTCAATTTAAGACAGTAGAAGACTAGTTACCTGAGGGTTACGTGCTGCATGCAAAGAGTGCTAATTCTCCAATTAGGACTGACAAAGTTGCGCTTCCCAAAATTGTTACCAAATCAGATACATAATAGTCTAATCCAGTGGTACCCAAAGTGGTGGGTCATGACCCACCAGGGGAACCGTGAGAAGGCCATTCCTCCTGAAGGAGAGTCACCACAAAATGACTGGCAACCACATCTCATCGATCACACTTGCTATGAAGAAGGGACCCTTTAGCATACCTGGAGTGTAGCACTGGCTGTCTGGAGGCAGAGTGGGCTCAGCCTCCTCTGCAGGCCTCCCCACTGCTCAGAAAGACTGTTATCTCCAATCATGCCCCACTCTGGGGTGGTTGTGATCAGAGATAAGAGCGTTCCTGAGCAGTGGGGAAGCCTGCAGAGGGGGCTATCAGCCCCCCTGCACCCTCCAGCTGATCAGCACAACCCCCTAGCTACATTAAAATGTCCTTTGTAGTGTAGTGCAATCATTGTGCAGTTTGCTGCCCCCCACCCTCAACCCCACAGAGACAAGATTCCCAACTCCCCTGTAGGAGTTTGAGAATCTGGTATAATCTCAAAACACTTTTCTCCTTTCAATCACACAGCAAAATGGGTTGGCCTGAGCCATTCCCCCCATAGTACTGAATTCTGTGGCCTGCCCTTAATTAGCAACACCCATCTACCACTGCCAGCATGCAAAGGAGCAACAGCACATACTGCATCACCCTTATCATTCCCTGCGGTTACCACTTCTTTTAAAGCATTCTAGGTGGGGAGGATTGCGAGAGTGGAACCTCTCTGCTTCCTGCATCCTTGCCACTTGGCCACTTTACAAGTGGTGGGGAAGGAATGACAGCTGAGGAAGCAGTAGTCCTTTTCCCCCCAAGTACAAGGTCTGTAGTAGAAAAAGAGCTAAAGGAGAGTGTGAGCCCTCCTCTTTATGTACACTTCAGCTGGCCTCATGGCTGAGGCCATGCAAAATAAATACAAAATAATATACATAAAATAATATACAAAAAAAATAAATACAAAACATGGGATATGGTAATGGTTATGGAAAAGGAAAGAACATTGGTACTTGCCTGGAAAAGCAAAGCAGGATTGGCTGCTTGGATGTCTTGATGAGAGACTAGAGGCCACTGGCACATTAGTGCGGGGCAATCAGCTGGCAAAAACACGGACATCTTTGAGAAACTAGTTGAAGCTTGGTTGCAGCTGCCTGCAAAGGGCTTGGGAAAGCACAAGAGCCAGCAGCCAGGATGGCAACCACATTCTGAAGGGAAATATCTGGAGAAATGGAGGTTCTACGAGAAATTTTCTCATTTAATAATGCTTGTAAAAATGTCATTAAAAATGGATAGTGAAAAATCTCATTGAAAACTTATGTTCATCCTCTCTGTAAACTGTCTTGAGCCTACTGAGAAAGGCAGTATATAAATATTGTCATACATACATATATACTTGAGATCAGAGGATAAGGACCCAAATAGAACAAAACAACTAATAAAAGGGTAAATGGATAAAGAGAACTATGAGATCTGATAATTCGTAGGAAGATATGGACATTTTGTCTCTTGTATTTGAACTCAGCCACAGATTAACCCTGTTCTGAGATGACTTTGTGTACAGAAATTTCTGGTTGGGGGCAGTGGAGGCATGTAGGCAAATTTTGCTAAGTTTTTTCTTACGTGTAGTGGAGTTAAACTTTATTTATGAATTTGGATGTCTGTAGTTGACCAATGAAGAGATGTCACACATGCTATTTACCACCAGTATCTTTTAGCCAAGTGAATTGATCCTTAGAGGAACCTTCAATTAACATTCATTAAGAGAAATGGTTGGCTGTGAATTTTTCAGTATTTTCATCTTTGCCACTGCCTTTATTATCATAAATATTCAGTGCGTGTATTGCACAATTCTCCCACAGGCTGCCCTCTTGTACTGTTCAGGGAAGGAAAAAAACACAGATGATTCACCATATGTACAAGTTTCCTGTAACAGAGACCTGTGTTCCGTAAATGAGTTCAATAATAGCTCAGATAGAAACTTGTCTTTTCCACTCAGAACTGAAGTTCCCAACTACATTTTTGACATCTTCTGCAATAATAGCTTTTTCACAAAATAGCTCAGTGTTACATAAATGTGAGGCGGAAGAGAGTGGGACTATACCTTCTTGCCCTTAGCCTTGTGTTTGGCTCCTCTCAGAAAGGGGTGGTGCACACAAGTACCATGGGGCTAGAACCTCTGGATAATCAGAGTTCCCACTTCCATGCTGTATGTGAGTTCTGCCCCTTTAACATGAAAACCAAACATACAGGTGCTAGAGGAAGTGACCAGTGAATGTCAGGGGGAATGGCTAATGGCTGTGGCTCAACCCCTTTCCCCTGAATGTTTTGAATGCAGGGATGTTTCATGAGAAGAGGGCTAATCATGGGGTAAAAAAATCAGGTCTTGCAGCCTATATACATCAATATCTTCAGGAATCTCAAATACACAGTTACAGGAAAAGGTGTAAGGATGTAAGTAAACTGGTATCAGAAAATGACCACACATTTCATTGGTCTCTCTTTAATCACGTCAGGAAGATCTAGGCCTGTCTAGGGGTGTCAAACTCGTTTCATACAGAGGGCCAAAGTTAGCATTCATGGCACCTGCTGAGCGCCATGAAGTGACATCATTAAGCAGATGATGGCCAGAAATAAGTCTTTTATTCTCACATAGAAACTCATTAGCTACAAATGATTGAATAGAAAATGTACAAAACTTGTTCATATTTTCAAGATATGAGACACCCAATTATCAATCTGGGAGAGCCCAATTATAATGAGGGCTGAATAAATAGTTTCCAGGGGCCGCATTTGGCCCTCAGGCCTTACATTTGACACCCCTAGTCTAGGCCAACTACTTCAGTAACTTTCAAACACAAAGATAGATTTTCAAGACAGCTTGAAATAGACCAAAATGAACCTTTGTTTAGTGCCATGAATCCCTCTCATTCCACAATTAATTAGGCTCAGTAAATATTTTTTCAATTTTGTATCTACTCCAATAGGGAGTGTTATCCTGCAAGAGTCCAGTCATGCTCTGTTCAGTGCCTACTTCACTTTGAACAGTACATTAGCTAATTATCTGCAATCTAGATTAAGCGGTGTTGTCATTTTCCTTCATTGCAGTATTAAATGAATGTTGATTGCCAGGTTACACGGTAGTTTATGCAACAGCAAGGTGTTTCTAAAGAACCTGCAAGTTTCCCCTAAGAAAGGTCACACTGAGCCACTTCCCTTGCTTGTGGAATAAATTTTGCATGTCAGGGTGTGCTTTCTCTGAGTGATGCTTAACCTCAGTTATACCACATAGTGTCAAAGGAAGTTTATGAGAACCAAATGCAAGAGCTATATGTGAACATTGCTCAGCTCATGTACAAGAAGGCAAGACCAGAACGGAGACTTTGAACAATGGGATGCTGAGAATGTTACACTGAAGCTGCTAGAGTAGAGCTGCAACTTTTTGCAAGTCATGGCACAGAGAGCTAATTAAATTGTGCATGAGCTTAGCTTATTCCGAGTGTATCGATTGGAGGAAATTAATACTGTATTTGTGTTTGGAATGCTGTGCTTAATCTGCTTCAGGGAAGGAAGGTATTGTGCTTTCTAAAGAAGGATCCACTGCACATTCACATTCACTGTTCAAGAACTTTGGCTGTATGGTGAATACTCGAAGGTACGTGTTTTGAATTTTAGTTGTAACAGTACAGTACAATTTCACCATTTTACATCCCACTCCTATGGTTGGGCTGTGGCAGTTGAATGTGTGTTTTGCCAGTGTATGCTGTCACTAAAGTGCCCAAAAACACTTTGCAATAGCATTAGTAGTCAGAGCCTTCCCATGCACAAGGGGAGGGGGCATCAGGACATTCACTGGACCAGATAAGTCCAGTGCAGGGACAGGGGAGGGTAGGGAAGGGATGGAACAGGGAGGAAATGGGGCAGGTGTGGGAGGATCAGGTCCTACAAGGGGGAGGTGGGATTGGCGGTGCAGGTGCGTGCGGTATCCTAACCCCCTTCCCAGGCCTGATCCACCTGCATAGATCAACTTGGATTCACACCAGTGATATTGCAAGTTGACCCATTGCAGCTGCTGGGACAATGAAGGAACCCTCCAGCAGCCAAAATTCCCCAAAGGGATACTGTGTAGCCCATGACGCTGCATCACCGCACAGGAATTTAGATAGGATTGGGCTGTTAGTTTCTTTATTCATTGTGTTTTCCTTTTTTTTTTTTTTTTTTAAGGAATCTGAATGGGGCTGAGCACTCTTCAAGCCAACTGTACCATTCAAGCCAAAACTAACCAGTCTTACTTGCCCATTCAACCTCATGTGGAGCTTTTTCAATTATGTGTATACATTCCCACGTTTATCCTGGGATTGCTGTTCAATGGAATGGCCATGTCGTTTGCTTTCTGCAAGATCAGGCAACTGACGGAATCAGTGATTTACGTGATGTCACTTATGATCTTAGATACCTTGATGCTTTTTGTTCTTCCCTTCAAGATCATTTCCTATCACAAAAAAGAATGGGACCTCGGGAATGCCTTTTGCTCATTCCTAGAAAGTCTTTACTTTGTGAATATGTATGGGAGCATCCTCATCTCCACCTGTATATGTGTGGACAGATATATTGCTATCTTGCACCCTTTTGCAGCTACAACCCTGAGATCTCCCAGAAAAGCTATCATAACTTGTGCAATAATGTCTGCTGGGGTATGGGCAGGAACTGCTTATACTTTCAAACTACATGAACACACAGGTTCCAATTCCTGCTTCCATGGCTTTTCCAGAAGAACTTGGGAAACCCCAATCCTGCTCATCATCCTGGAGATGGCCTTTCTTGGCTGCATGATAATCATGATCTTCTGTACAGTTCAGATTGTCATATGTCTTTGTAAGAGCCAAAGGTTAGGTGATCCCCTCGCTAACAAAAGCAAGTCAATCAATATAATTGTGGTAAATCTAGCGACGTTTCTACTCTGCTTCACTCCTTTTCATGTGGCACTAGTGTTGTACTATCTGGTGAAGAACTGCTTTCTAAATGATGATAAGGAAATCGTCCGTACGTTTCTGCAGATCAGTCTGTGCTGGGCTAACATCAACTGTTTCCTAGATGCAATCTGCTATTATTTTGTCTTCAAAGAGTTTCTAAAGCTTCCCACCAGTGAGGACAAATTGAGAACTACTACTACTGAGTAAAGCAGGCAGAACTCTGTTCATAAGTGGAAAATCTTTCAATATGTTAGGGTCAGGTCAGACCAGTGGCATAGCTAAGGGGGGAGCAGTTGCACCAGGCATCAAGCTTTAGGGGGGCAACAACCTGAACTTGACACAAGTGACCAAAATTGTGAAAATTTTGGATAAATATGAATAATACCGTCATGTTATATATCATTGGAAAGGTAATTTAATGCAGAATGCAATGAAACAAACTGCACTGGAATATCTGTATTCTATCAAATGTTATGACCAATTAACCAGAAAATGAAAACACAACTGCCTTGTGGAACAAGAAGCGAATTTGCTTAACTCCAAACTGTCCTATAAGACTGATTGTTCTGAGTGCCAATGAGACGTTATTATGGTACAGCATGGAACCAATAACATTTTATTTATTTACTTAATTAAATTTGATTTTGTCATGCAGGGGGGGGGGGCTACAGAATCTTCTTTGACCCCAGGTAGCAGATATATGCCTTAGCTATGCCACTGACTGTGGGGCGGCAGCAGAGCATGTGGGTGGTGAGCTGCTGGGGGGAGGAGGTGGGTTCCTCCCAATTTTCACTTTTTAAAAAGCCCAGGAGCGATGTCATTTCCGGTTGTGACATCACTTCCGGGGTAACATTTTGAACTTGGTACTGGGCTACACGATCATTAGCTACACCACTGGGTCAGACCATTCTCCCCATGAAATAGGCTGATGATAAAAAACAGTTTTGCTTAGATACCACTTGAATTTATTGTGCGAAGAACTATCATAAGTAGTTTTAGCCAAAGGGGGGGGGAGAAATGTAGCTGGCTTCCTGGATCAAACCAGGGGGCCACATTTAGGGAAGGGAGGTAGGTAGCAGTACTCCCTATTAACATTTGAGATTACATGTGCTTTATTATTCATCAGGAGCACCTATATTTCTGGCTGTCACAGGGTGATGACCATAACAAATAATGGAAAAGGTCTATATATTTTGTATTCATAGTAAAGGCACAAATCTCTCTGCAACAGGGGAAAAAAGGTATCTCTGTGTGTATTGTCCTATGGTGAGAATGTTGGAGGTATTCTTAATGAGACTTAAATTTAATATACAGTTGATCACTCTTATTTAATAAATTAATGCTCTTAAAAATTCTTGACTTTTTACAATGTAAATTGGAATGCATACAGTAGCCTGCGGAATTTCTGAATCTTCTTCCTGCCCCCCACATCTCTCTGATGCCTCCCTCCACTCTAAAAACTTCTGAAATAGTGGTGCTGAGTAAAACTCATCAGATGCAGAAACAGTCAAAGCAACAGGGAGGATAAACTGGGATACATTTCTTCCCATGGGTGCATATACACAACATTAATTTGAACCGCATTGACAGTTAATTTCAGATACTTAGGATCATTTTTTAAAAACTGATTTTTTTGGCTTGTGAACAGTTCAGAGTACCCTTCACTTGATTTTTTTTTTTCAGACTGTTAGAGTCATGCTTTCAAAGGAATAAATGAGGCAGAAGTGACTGTTTCAGGGTTTTTTGTTTTTGCCAAGCCTGGTTCTACACTCCCACACTGCCCCCCCCCCATAAAATTATAGTTGAAAATTGGGCATTTGGTTTTAGATCCAAGTCTACCCTTTGTATTTCAGTTGGACTGAAATCTTTAAAGGAAAGATCAACACCTGTAATCAATAATGGTGTGTTGAAGCTACATTGGAAGTAGCCCCACAATAGCCCTCACATGTCTATTAGATCACTTTGGTTTTCCTATGGTTGAATTTTCACTCCATCTATGTTCTTGCTTTCCTAAAACATTCACAGGTGACTTATCTTGACATTTAGGAGCAGTACAGGCTCATTACAGCTAAACTGAACAAAGACAAAGTGTCTGGGCAACTTAATAACTAGATACATCCACTCATAAGCAAGTCTTATTGAGTTCAAAGTGATCCATTGCTCTACTTAACTCAATGAGACTTTCTCTCTGGTATGTATGTAGAATTCCAGCAATCAGTTTTAGAAAGAAGTGCTTAGCAAAATCTCCTTGAGATATCCTTAGGGCCCAATTCTATCCAGAAGCCACATTGACATCTCATATACGCCAGGGCAATGTCTGTCTTATTCTAAGCCTTTCCAGGCAATACATCAGCGCAGCCCCTCTCTCCCCTGTATCACTAGTGCAGCCCTTTTGAGTATCACTGATAGAGTCCATGGAAACATGGACACAGCCCATCAAACACAGGTTAGTGGCCTGACACAGTGCTTCATTGGCACAAGGTTGGCGCAGCATCTGTGCATCATCAGTGTGATGTCCAAGGAACCAATCACCACACCCATCCAGCCCCAACACTGATGGCTGAAGAAGCACCAAAAAGGTGAATGCACTGAGGTAGGGCAGGGGCACAGCCAATGAGCACACAAAACTGGGGGGAGGGGACAACACACAACCATATGGGAATGAGCAGCAAAGAAACAAACACACTAACCATGAGGAGGTACTCCAAGGACATCCCACACAAACAACATGACAGAAGGAGGCCATACTAATCCCCACCCCTACAAAAGGTACAGTGGTATCAACAAAGAACTGCTAGGAATCACTGCACCCAGGATTCAAGTTCCCTCATCCCGCCCACACACACAGGGTGCAATCCTAACCAACTTTCCAGCACTGGCATAGCTGTGCCAGTTGGGCATGTGCTGCATCGTGCAGTTGGGGGGCAGTCACGGAGGCCTCCTCAAGGTAAGGGAATGTTTGTTCCCTTACCTCGGAGTTGCTTTGCCCTTACCTTGGTGCTGGAAAGTTGGTTAGGATTGCACCCATACACACACACACAATAAATAACCTTTCGACCACAACACATGAAGAGAGTCAGTTCAAAAGAGGGCATCCATGTGCAGTAAATCTCAGTCATGGCAAGGGTTCCATTCCCTTGGGGGCATTCATCAGATGGTGGGGACCTTTTTTGCCAGGAAAGGGACTAGATAAGGTCACAAGGGGAAATTCAACAGCACACAGCAAATCAGGGTCCTGAAAGCTCACTGGTAAAGACACAGGCTAGGAGACAGGTGAGGCGGATTTGAGCCTAGCCATGGGATGCACATTAACCAGGAAGACACTTGCCTTTTGCATAACTGGTCAAGAATACCCATGGCTGAGACAAAAGAAAGGAGGGAGGCAGGTCTAAAACTCACACCAGCTACTCTACAAAGCTGCTCTCTAACTTATTCAGCCACAGCAGAAGACAAGCAACATGCACTGCAAGCAGGCATACCTGTCTTGGACAGTGTAGCAATTCCCCTTCAGAGCATGCACCTCATTTTTTTATTTATATATTGCCTGCACTCTTTCACAGAGTAGCACAGAGACTTCCAAAACAATTGTACTAATTATAGAGTGAGTCATAATACCAATATTTGTTGTTCCAAATTGTTTTTATGCCGCTCTCAGCCAATTGACTGCAATAATATGCATTTCCCAGTCTTTTGTCGCTATAATTGATGGGGGCCCAGTTTGCTGAGCTCTTTCCTAACTTGCAAAGGGGTTTGGAAAGAGAATGTGCAAAACAGATTTTACACCTGCAGAGCATTTGTTCCACCCAGATCAGACTGTCACCCAAAATGAAACTATGCTGTGGCCTCTGGCAGTTTCTGTTTTCTTTTGGCACAGCAGCTTCAGAGTTTCCCAATTAGCATTTCAACAAAGTTGAATGCAGGGCAGAGGTAGCTGATCAGCATTCTGGCACCTCTGCACAGAAAATCTAAACCAAGACCCAGCCTTTGGCACCTCAGTGCTCATCTGCTACAGAAACGCTATTCTTCCCCAGTAACCTTCTCCTTCACCTGCCTCTTCTCCCTGTTGTCTTTTGTATGACAGATTTCAGATTGTAAGCTGCTTGCGGCAGAGATGTCATTTTGTTGTTACCCTGTCAAAGGCCATGCATATTAATGGCATTATATAAGTAATACTGATGCATAATGAAGAGCAGCAAGAAATGTTTGTGCTTCAGTTCAGGTAAAACTATAGAATGTAACCCACGCGTGTTTAAAGGTCAGACTAGAATGTTTGCCAAACTACAGCCCGTGGGGCAGATCTGGTGAAATGCCGCAGCCCTCCCCATCGTGAGTAGTGCTTACCATTCTGCCACACTGCTGCCAATCTGTCCAGCCGATCTGTACAGAGCTGCTCGAAACAGGAGCTGCTTTTACGTTGCACAGTGGTTGCGAGTTTGGAAACCGCTGGACTAGAAGTTACTTCAAGCACAAGACAAGAGTTAGAGAGCCTTGTTTTTTATTCGTCAAGTAGCAGTTACATCAAACTCCCTTCCTTTTGCACTATGTCATGACAAAGGGGTTTAACCTTCTGCCCCACCACAGTCTTGATCTGGATTCACACAACCCACTGCTGCTATCTATCTGGGGAAAAAGCTCTCATCAGTGCCATTTGCAGCTGCCTTTCTGGGACAAATATCAGCGAAGGATGATTTTTGTAAGGTCTATGGCAGGGGTGTCCAAACATTTTGGCAGGAGGGCCACGTCATCTCTCTGACACTGTGTCAGGGGCCAGGGAAAAAAAAAAGAATTAATTTACATTTAAAATTTGAATAAATTTGCATAAATGAATTTATTAGAGATGTAACTTATTTGAATGAATGAAGGTCTTGCAGTAGCTCAAGTCATATAAAAGTCCTTGCACAAAACAAGGCCAGCCTTTCCTTTGCTGCCACTGCTGCATCACAGACATGAAACAGTAAGTAGTGGAGGAAGCCCTCATCCCACAGCTCAGATGAGAGGTTGAACAGTCGTCCTCATGCTGAGAGCAGTTGCGCTGGGCCAGCACAGACTCCAGCAAGTCTCTGGAGGGCCAGAGGCTCATTGGAGACTGGGTGCTTCCCGAGGGCCTGATTGGGAGCCCCCAAGGGCCACAAGTGGCCCCAGGGGCTGGGGTTTGGGCACCCCTGGTCTATGGCATGGGGGTTAAGGGTTGATTCCCCCTCCACCCACAACATGGATGAGTCCCTGCAGCTGCTATTTAAAAAAAAGAGTAGAAAGATTTTTGGCATGTTTAACAACACATCTAGTTTGAGCTCAAGACCGCAGTTTGAAGCAGAAGGCTGAAAATTGGATTTTATGAACGTGACAATTTGCTTGCTACTTTTTGACATTTCCATTGGTCCTGATAAAGGGTATGACTTTATTGTTGCTTTTTTCCAGCGGTAGGAAGGCTGCTTCTAGTTGGCTAGCTTAGGGTGAACAAAGAGATAACACATTATCCTGAGTCAGCTGCTGAAATTAAACACCTGTGGTGCCATTCACATCCTCCTTCTGTGAGTAAGTACCCACAGTCAGCAGCCCCTAAGAAGTTGCCTAGTAACTTGTAGCACATAAGGTGTCCACAGGCTATCAGTGCCTTGTCTCTGCGAGCAACTTGCTTTTTCTACGGCAAAATCAAAACAAGATGCTTGCAAACTTAAAACTTCTCCAGGCTTAAAGGTTTCTACTGGTGGAATAAAAAGTTGACTACAGTAATTTATTTCAAGGAATAGAGACAAAAAGAGCTAAAATAGGTAGCACCTATAGCCAAGAACTCTTGAAGTCTTAAGGCAGCATGCTAAATGCTGCCCCCTTATCCAATGAAGTGACAGCCTTGGCTCCTTCCACTCTCCAATGTTCTAGCTAAGCATGCTTCTCCAGGGAGTGGAAGGAGGAGGAAGAGGAGTAGTGGATACAAGTAGGTGAACTGAGTTGGGAACCCCCCATCTGCCTTTCTCAGTTGATCTCGCTTAGTATTGTGTAGAGCAGCTGTTCATGGTTTCAGGCTGAGTTTTCTAAGTCCCACCTGGGGAGGCCAGGGATTGATACCACCAGGACCTCTTATATGCAATCAAGCACTCTACCATAGAGCTACAGAACCTTCAACAGCAAACTAATATATATACATTCACTCCTGCAATGTAATATTTGGTGAAACCCATTGAACTGGTTGGATGCTTCTAAGGCAGATGGGAGTGTGCATCTGGAGATACTAATTGTTGGGTGTCACTAACAACATATGAATTGGGATTCCTGTATGTAATAACTTGAGCTGAATTGGGCCCCATTTTTTGGAATATATTGCCAACCATGGGCCCAATCCTTTCCAATTTTCCAGCACCGATGCAGCCACAATGCAGCCCCGAGGTAAGGGAACAAAAGTTCCCATACCTTGAGGAAGCCTCTGTGACTGCCTCCCCACCACAGGATACCGTGCAAGCCCCATTGGCATGACTGCATCTCCACTGGAAAATTGGATAGGATTGTGCCCCATGTTGAGTAGAGACTGGAGCCTCGTCTAGACTTTTCTTCCTCACATGGATATAACCCAGATTTTGAAGTGGTCCAAGCCCTCATAAGTCTATTAGATCACTCTGCTATCCTGAGAATGAATTGATCACCAAAAGCCAACATCCAAAATCTGTACTTGTCACAACACAAAATGCAGGTTTCTTGACATCCAGTTCCATTTCCCAAAATACATGGCTGGCATTGAGGACTATAAGCGGTTCTTCCACAATTTGACTGGCAATTTCTTTTGATACAGGCAGTTGAAAATGCTCTCTTTGATTGCCTTGTTTATAGCTCTCGCATTCAAGCATAATTCAGATCTCATGGCATTATCCACAACTACAATTAGATTGACTCATTCTATAGATTATGTCACTATTGTGATTACTCTCAGGGCTGACTCACACACTGATTTCTATAAAAAGTTATTTAAGGACTTCAAAATAGCTCAGACAAAGGATTGCTGACGTCAACCTACCTACATTTATTTTAAATGTATGCTCATTGAGGGAAGAGGTGAGGGAACTAAAATTTCTCTTCAGATTTAATTGACCAAGACCAGAAACTGTTTTCCATCTAGCAAATTCTACAGCATAATTGCCTAACTCAGGACTATAGCAAGTTGGGAGTGAAAACAGTTTTCCAGACAGCTCTCCTGTTTCCGCATTTGTTGAGTTACAGCCGCCCTTGATCCTCTTATTTATTGATTTGTTTTAAAACATTTATTTTCTGCCTTTCTTGCTACAGCAGCAACCCGAAGCAGCATACAGAACAGAGAACAAAGCACCAATTTCCTTTTTAAAGTTAGAACATAGTAACACAACAGAAAATCCAAACATAAAGGCAACTGTAGTAACTCCACCATTACAGCTTCCACCTCTCACCAAAAGCTGAGCAAAAATGACATGTTTTAGCTACTGTCTTGCAGGAGTGTATGGCAGGGGCCAACTGAACCACAGTGGGGAAGGCACTCCACAGGGTCAGGGCCTCCACCAATAAGGCTTTGCTTCTAGTGGATACCTCTTGCACTCCGAAGGCTGAGGGCATTTGGAGCAAGGCCTGAATTTATTATTAAATTGATTCATTTTTTTCAGTATGGTTTCACAGACCCTCTCACCAGCTGTATCTGAACGATCAATATTGTATTGTATTGATAAAACGATCAATATTAAAGAAAGGACTGGTGCCACGAAGCTGACTCTCTCTGCATCTCCAAAATAACCTGTGCTCATCATATAGTTTTTGAAACTGAGGAAGATTCACCATCTGGAATAGTATTCAAATAGCAATACTATTTTGTATCTCTACAGAGCCGTCTGATTATATAGATGGTTAATACAGTACAACTCTCTGATATTAATAGTAATTTTCTGAAAATAAGTAATTCAGTAAAATCCAATACAGGTGTCCTAGCTTACAGTCTTACACAGTATAGACCAGGGGTGTCCAAAGTTTTTGGCAGGAGGGCCACATCATCTCTCTGACACTGTGTTGGAGACCAGGGAAAAAAAGAATTAATTTACTTTTAAAATTTGAATAAATTTACATAAATGAATATATTAAAGATGAACTTATATGAACGAATGAAGGTCTTGAAATAGCTCAAGGCCTATGAAAGGCCGTTCACAAAGCAGGGCTGGCCTTTCCTTTGCTGCCACTACTGCATCTGAGATGTGAAACAGCAAGCAGAGGAGAAAACCCTCATCCCACAGCTTGTCACAGGAGAGGTCACAGTCGCCTGTACGCTGAGAGCAATTGCATCGGGCCGGTGCGGGCTTCAACAAATCTCTGGAGGCCAGAGGCTCATTGGAGACTGAGGGCTCCCTGAGGGCTGCATTAAAAGGCCTTGAGGGCCGCAAGTGGCCCCAGGGCCGGGGTTTGGGCACTCCTGGTATAATCTTAGACTATTTCCCTAGCCAAAATGCAATCAAGCTTTTGTGGTTTTTTAAGGAGTGGGGTGCACTTCTATGCAACATGGCGTTCTAGACTTGGAGTCAACTCCATGTATTTCTTGAAAAGGAATTTCTAGTAGATGTTTGTGCTCATCATTCATTGTCTTTGCTTTTCCCCAATCAGTGGCGGACCTCCCCTGCTGTGTGACCCAGGGTAAAGGTCCGTGATGGCACCTCCCTGTGGGACATCGCGTGCCCCCCTCACTTACCTGGAATGTGATGGAGCCTCATATGACTCCAGGATGCGTCAGGAAGCCTCTCTGAGTTTCTGAAAGCCCACGAGGCTCCGTGCCCAGGGCATTTGCCCCATCGAATGAATGAGAGGTCCGCCACTGCTCCCAATCGCACTAAAAAACAACTACTTGGCTTGCAGCAGCTTATATGGCATATTTGATCTCTCCTTGTCTTCAGTTATAGTAGAATGTGTTGTTGTGGAATTAGTCCAGTGCTCCAAGCAGAGGATTATAGCTGAAAGGGCCAGTTTTAAAACCCCTTGAAATTAACAAAGATCCAAACCGGTTTTAATGGGCTATGGACCAGGTGCAGAAGGAGCAGACTGAATGCCCCAGGTGGATGAGCTTTTTTTAGAAAGATTATATTCTATTTGCATGCAAATATCATTAGCCAGGAAGAGCAGAGAGAGAATGAAATCCTATCAAAGCAGAATTGTTTCAGAGAAGAAAAGGCTTGAGCAGTCCTTCACTGTTGTTTACTAAAATGACAATTGAACACCTCTGGGTTTTCTTAAAACTGGCTTTTAAAATTTGGGGTGTATGTTGTCTGGTAGCCACAACGGACAGTGAGATCTACTTACCTTGTCATCCAATGCCTTTTCATTTGCTTTAAAAGATTCATAGCCTGATTCTATGCTTCCCAGTGCCCAGGACTGCAGTGGAACTGAGATGGCTAGGACTGCATCCAGTTGGGCTGTGAAGCAGCACCAGGACTACTTGGGCTAAGGGAGTTAATGCTCCCTTACCCCCTGTAACTGCCAGGTGGCCCTGATGGGTCTCCTTGGATCTGTGCCCATTACTGAGTGGGCACAGATTCAAGCTCTGTCTCAAGTCTCCTAAGCCAGGTGGGGGGTTAGGATATGGTGGCAGGGCCTGCCACCATCTCTGCCCCCCTCCCTCCCCCATGTCTTCCCCCCAGCCTGGAATGCCCTCCCCCACCCAGACTTACCTCTCTGGAGTTCTGGGTGATGGTCTGCCATCCTCCACCTGGCCTGGGTTCAGCGCGGACTCACGATGAGCCTGCTCCGGCACCGGACCAGTGCAGATTGTTGCAGGCATGCCTTATGGCACGTTTGTGACAATGTGCACCAGCATTGGGCCAGCATGGCCCGCACTGGATTGGGCCCTAATTTCTAAGAGCCAAGGTCACCTTAAGGCAGTTTGCTTGCTCTGAGATGAGTCTTTGGAATGTTCATGACAATTACACCTTTGCATTTTCTAAGCAAGAGTGTATACGTGGGATTCGGCTCATCAAAAAATGCATCTTATGCAAAGCCAAAATCAAATCCAATAAGCAAAAAATTGCAGACTGAACACTTGAGGAACCTGAAGTTAAAGGAAAGGGCTCTCCTTGCAAAATACAAATCAACAGGGAGTGGCAGGAAGTAGAAGCTGGTAGTCAAAGGTTGCAATAGTAGGCAACCTGGGGGAAGGCAGGGTACGATGGCTCTAACATCATTCCACTTGTAATTCCACATAGGTGCAAACAGCCCAGGATGTTCAGGTCACAGGTTCCCCTGCCTGATCAACTTATCACGTCCACAGAAGTGTCATACCGCATACAGCAGGTATATGCCATACCTCCAGAAGAGCTCTACAAGGCCGCTGAAAAAACCTGGGATACATATAAAGCATAATGTACAGACAATTCAAATGTTCAGAAAGCACATGGAAGACTATACTACTGCATAACGAATGCACGTCACATATTTTAAATTCGGGATCTTCCTTATTTGAGGAAGCTGTTCAGCATGCAATTCACACCCTCTCTGACAAAGACTATAATACGTGCTTTCTATTAACTTTGGAGGGGACTGTGTTCACCAAAAGCAAGATGCCATATACAGTATTACTTTTATATGTTTAAAAAAAAGAACACCTTGTCCTCCCCTGTTCTTTAAGCAAGCTGCCCTGAAGCTTTTAACCCAACCATGGCAGTAGCACTACAAATGGTGTTTTGACCTGCGATGCTGGAAGTATTTTAGATTTGGCATTAACTAAAAAAGGCAATACCAGGGATTTCAATGACAGTAAAATTGTACATTGTTAAGAGAGTACATTTTTAAGACACTGTTAAGAGAGGTGTTACACTGTTCCACAAAGACACGCTGTAAACCAGAAGTAAAATACTTTATTATCTTATTCAATTTTTCCTAAAAGGTAAGACACTTCCAGACAAAATATATAAAGCATTTAATGGTCTTTTCCCTTGCCTTGGGCACGGATATTCTGACTCTTTGAATAAATGTTAATAAAGAACTAAGATCATGTCCTTGTGATTCAAGTTTTGCTGAAAGTTAACAAGATTAATGACCAGTTTAAAACATGCAGAACCACAGAGGAAAGGGTTGGATCTCCAACCTAATGACAGGTAGGTAGCACAGAAGCAAATGCAAGGCATAATGTATCAGTTTGCCATAAATGCCCCCAAGCCAGTCGTGATGCTCCTTTCCCTCTTACCACCTGTCTCTGCTACTGATGCCCTTCTAGTCAATTCCTACTGAAATCAGTGTTTGAATACTGATTCAAACAAAGCAAGGATTTTGGCTGCTACTGGTGTGGGCCAACTGTGCCTGCATTCTCATGTTCAAGTTAATATGAGGTCAAGGATGGTTGCACACAGAGTCTCCATGTTGGACCATACAATCGGTAAACTGTGTGCATTATTTCCACAAACTACTTCCTCCTTTAACAAATTATGGACCTCTGCCTTCTCATTATGACATGACATAAACCCTCTTCGTGTATTAATGAAATATATGTCTTAATATACTCTAGAAGGAGAACACTCTCCATTAAACGATATGAAAGAAACCACAGTTGCTCATTATTATTATTATTATTATTATTATTATTATTAACAGTATTTATATACCGCTTTTCAACTAAAAGTTCCTAAAAGTTCATTACTACTATGTGCTGTGAACTTACAAGTGTCTTTGTAAGAAAACAAGAGTCAGAATATCAAAGGCTAGTCTATTCTGGCCCACTATTTGAGCTGAAAGGCTCAAGTCATTCTGAACTTGTGCATCATTCACCACGAGATCTTGAAACACTGGGCAATTATATTTTAATTTTATTTCTTTATCCATTTATATCATACCTTTCCTGCAGCCCCAATTAAACTTGCTCACGCAGCTGCTGACACTCCTCAATTTACCCCAACCTTTTCCGCCTTTTATTCTCTGTTGGATCTTTACTCAAATGCACTGTGTACCTCATGTAGCTTAATCCATGAAGTCACTGGTATTATGCTGAGGCTCAAGATTCCCACACACAAAAGGCCCAGGCACACAGTCTTTCCGGGGTTTGAGGGGAGAGAAGCCAACCTGAGGATGTCTTCCTCAGCGGCAGCTCCCAGAATGGCTTGATCTTGCCAACAGGGCTTGAAAAGTTTGCTTTCCCCACCATTGAAAATGAAGGGAACATGTCTGATATTGCATGCAAGTTGACTGTACATGCACACCTGGCATCTTGGGATTGCGACTACTGCGGAGAAATGGAAAAAGTAATCACAGAAACTAGCGCAACAAAAGCCACATATGATGCCTTGTAGAATATGCTTAGAATAAGCCAGTCTAGAGCTGCTGAAACTGTCTCTGTAGAGACCCTATTAGCTTATTCTTCAGGAATTAATTTACAGTGGATTTTTTTTATTAATAATAAACAGATTTACTCAAAAGGCTTTTATCCACTGAGGTCATCTCTTCATAAGGAGGTGGCACTTATAGTTGGATGCAATGAAAAAGGTCAAATCGTATTTGTAAACTCTTATTGTGCCTTAAAACTTTTACTGAGGACCTGATCCTATCCAATTTTCCAGTGCTGGTGCAGCTGTGCCAATGGGGCATGCACTGCATCCTGTGGTGGAGGGGCAGTCACTGGGCCTTCTCAAGGTATGGGAACATTTGTCCCCTTACCATAGGGCTGCATTGTGGCTACACTGGAGCTGGAAAGTTGGAAAGCATTGGGCCCTCAGTGAATCAAAGGCAAGGAACCCCTGTTAAGATTATTCTGAATCCTCCCCCGTCTTCAACTGTACACTTCACAGAGTGCATGATACACTTCCAGAAGATATTTCTGTGCCAATTTTCACAAGGACAAGCCTTGGTTCACATTTTGGGATGGATTAGTGCAGAAATGTAAGCCCCCAAAAGTATGAAAATAAGAAGCATATGTAGTATAGTGACACCAACTGTCCAGGGATTGACCACCTGTGACCTGAGAAATTAGCAATACACAAGCAATGGGAGCAAGACGGAAAATAGGTCAAATTCTCTGTCAAAGAGAGGCTAGGAGAAGGAATACAAGCAAAGCCCAAGAAAATTACATCTGGAGAGCAACTCTCACAACTTCTGGCAAATAGCTGTGTCAACCACAAAGGTGTTTTCAAAATGGCGGATGTGATGGCAGTTCTCAGCACTACGTCGATGGATATCTGGGAAAGTGGACCAGAAAGAAGAGCCAGATTACGAGAAGTGGCATGGAACATTTTAGGAAGAAACTTGCTGTGATACAACCAGCGAAAGAAATAAAAGAACAAAAACAATCCAAATGTCTAAAATGATGTGAACATCATGCTACTAGTAACACCTGAACATTTATCAAATTAAACACAAACCTGAAAACTTAACCTTGAACCCCCAAATAACCCATATAACATCCAGAGGTTACAATCCAAAAATATTGCTAAAATATTGTCACTACAGGTGCAACCTTATTATACACAGATTTTTTATACATGGATTTGACTCAACACGAATGGCCCCTGCAAATGAGAAGGAATGTGCTGATCCCTGGAGAAGGGGAAAAATCCCTGGAGAAGGGGAAATCAGTTTAATAAACTGCTTTTTACTGTTGTAGTGAGACAGTCATGCAAGTGATTACAGGTATAACCTAATTATCCAAGGATTTTTCTATCTCAAGGTGATGAGAAATACTCTTTAAATTAAAGGAAAACAGTCCTTTAACAATAGCCTCTTTAATTCGAGAGAGGGCAGCCAACTGACAATCCATCAATCATTCTCTCTCCAGGCACAAGGCCTCCCTTACCCCTGAGCATGTGAAGGAAGGCTAAATGGCAGTGCTTATCACCTCCATTCTTTACCCCTCACTGTGACTTCTGGTGAAGGGAGGGATTGCTGCCTCCTAGTGAAGCCTAAGCACCTGGAGAGAGACCGATTGCCTCTGTGTGCATTACAAAAGGTCAGTAAGGCTGTTTTTCAATCACTGGAGCAAAGGGACTTTGTTTTTTAAATTGATTTGCTTTAGTGCATTTTTTGCCATCCATGTAAGTTCGGGGAACCGAACCCTCCTGAATAATGAGATACAACATATATTACGCAAGCAATAACTAAACAGTAACATAAATATGTTGACCACAAAAACATTATAGGGGTCTCCTATAGGAAAGAAGAAAGGAAAAAGAAAGGAAAAAGAAAAAGCAACATCAAAGTTGATGGTGAAGAGGAAACTGGGTTCGTGCTGATCAGCAGAACAGATTTATTTTTGCTCCTCCAGCCTCAGTCTCCACAGCTTTGCATTTAACATCCTGGGCTCATTGATTTGAAACTGTAAGTTGCTAGTAAAGAGTGCTGTTTTCATCCACAGTTTGACTGAGGCTGGAGGAACAAAAATAAATCTGCTGCAAACTAGCATGAACCAAAGCACACAATGTCTTTTCCTCAACACGCATGACCTCTATGTCAAAAACAACTGGAGAATGTGAGCTCTTTACTAGGTCCAGCAGCTTTTCTGCATTGCTACAGGATCAACGGACAAAATTCACTGAGGTTGTCATCATGTGCAAAGCTAACTGAAAAGAGTGGGAGCAGGATGAGAACACAGAACACCCAATCAGTGTAATCAGAATGGGTATATATGCATTGCATTTAGAAGGTTCCAGATTCAACTCTAGACATCTCCAATTAGCAGGGTGGGAAAAGGTCTCTGCATAAAACCTGGAGTGCCACTGCTAGTCAGACAATAATGAACTAGATGGGCCAATGTCTTGATTCTGTCTCCACTGCTCTAGCCAACCACTCGCCTCTTCTCCATACTTCTGCTCCACCACCACCCCTTTTTCAAAGACAGGAAATTATAGGAGGAAGATGTGCACCAGTAGAGGCAAATGTCTGGGCAGGGGTTGGTATTTACTTACTATCTGCTGCCTAAGGTGACCATCAGGCAGCCCAATCCTAATGTGCACTGGAACAGGCAGGCCAGTTGCTCTGCCGCATACCCAGCATAGGTTTGAGGCTGGCTGTGGCTCAGCCTGGGGCAAGGGGAATTTATTCCCCAAGGGCTAGTTGGGATTGCGTCCCAACTCAGCCTCCCTGATAGGCTGGCTCTGACAGTGATGATGCATTCACCCTACTGAGGAAATAGGATATTTCCATGAATAAGGAGGGCCCACTGTATGCTCAGGTTGATAAGCTTTCCACAAGGAATTCTCTCTCAAGGGAAGCTGGCTTGGACCCAGTGCCAGGCAAAAGTCCTTCCGGTGCTAGGTGAAGACGTTTTAAATGTTGCCAGAGCTTTAAGATGCTGTGTTCCAGCCACTGTATTTAAGCCTGGCTCTTGGCATCCTTTGGCTGCTTTTGTTTTTAAGTTGCATTTTTTATGTATTATTGTATTTTGAAGTATGTCGTTGGCATCCCCGAGGCTTTTGCCTGGTAGAACAGATCGAAATAAATACTGTTAATCAAGAACTAGATGATTGCAGCAGTAGTCACTCTTCTTAAAAATGGCACCCCTCTGCCACCTTCTGACAATATGAGGTCATTAACCATGGGATTGCAAAAATAAAACACGATAAAAGATGCAGTTCTGGCACAACTGAAGAAAGCAGCACACAAACAGCGACAGTATCAACGAGTGATTCTTACGCCTTCTTGCAGTCCTGCGTTTCAGCCGATATGTCTCTTTGCCGTGGCACAGGTGAAATATAAAGGAGCCAAGCTGTTCCATGTCTGTGACAGGCTCTGTGACTATCATCTCCTCCTGGATAATGTAAGTCTGTGGCAGGAATGCCCCTTTCTGTAATTACAGAATGAGAGTCCCCAAATCCTCAGAATGAGATTTCAATTTCAAAAACCACCACCACTCCCACTAAGAAAACACTCCAATACATTTCACCTTACAGAGTTTGACAACGTGTCCCTTCTACTGGTTTCTGTAAGACGCCTTCAACAACCTATCCTATGCAGTCCAGACCACAAGCAGAGATCTGAACGTCAGCCCAATCCTATGCATGTCTACACAGAAGTAAGTCCCATTAGAGTCAATGGGGCTTACTCCCAGGGGAAAAAAATGTGGATATGAATTGGGAATGTGTGGATAGGATTGGGCTGTCACCAGCAGAGTGCTGCCAGTTGAATGAACAGCTCCATATGACTCAGTAAGCAAGACAACCCCCCTTCTGTGCCAAGTGATTGGTTATTCTCAAAGAAATTAGAAAACCCAATGGAACAAGGCATTTTAACACATCACTATGCTATTGTCTTGGCATGGCAGACTAAATCAATAGCCTCTTGTAGAATATTGCTGTCTCAGTCTATTAGTGGGTGTTCGCAGAGATGCTAACACAACAGTGCCATAAAAGTTAGGCTATTAATCTATCTGCAATAAAGAAGGAGAGAATGAGAGAGTCTGACTCTGCAATTACTGCCAACATCCCCATTCAAGGCTGGAGAATCCAGATATGTCTTGCCCTTGATATGAGGAGAAGGTGTCATTTGTCAATGGGATCACTAGGGTTTGCATGACCCAGTGCAGGACACCATGATGGACCTCCTCCCATGCAGTGGGTTGGGTAATGCCCCAAGCGGTGGGCATGGTGATGCACCATTGCCCTGCCCCCACTGGTTTGGGGCTATAACGTTTAATCGAATAGACCAGAGATATCTGAACACAGTTTGTTTCATTGCGTTCTGCATGAAATTACACATCTATTGATAGATAAGATGGTGCTATCATTTGAAAACACCAAGATTTTAAAAATTTTGGCCAGTAGTGGTGTTACTTCCCCTTGCGCATCACCCAGTGCAGCCAGCACACCCTAGAGATGCCACTGCATCAAGAGTTGTTTAAGAACAAGCATCCACAGCAGCAACATAGATTCACCAACCTTTGTCTTTAACTTCTGGGGCTTGGGAAGGGGTGGAGAAGCCACTTTTCACAGGAACTCCAAACAATCAAATATCTCAACAACCTCAAGAGAAATTGATTCTGAAAGGGCCAGTTCAGTCAATCCAGCTCAGCTGCTTACTGGATTGAGAACATGAACCGAAGGAATCCTGAGTCCACACACCCCATCTTCGCCGCATCAGCTCAGGCACGGAGCTACAATGGAGGAATTCTGGCTTGTTAACCCCTGCTAATTGCGTAAAAGGCACTTTTTCAAATGGGTGCTCCTTTTTTTAGCAGGGGGAGAGTAACTGGCCCACCTCACCCCAGCACTGTCTGTTCTAGTGGCTGTCTGATGGTGTTCTTTTTGCATCTTTTTAGATTGTGAGCCCTTTTGGGACAGGGAGCCATTTAGTTATTTGATTTTTCTCTGTAAACCGCTTTGTGAACTTTTAGTTGAAAAGCGGTATATAAATACTGTTAATAATTAATTAATAATAATTGTTAAATGGCCTCTGAACCCCAGAGCTGTGGCTTAACTGTGACTTACAAACCAGGGTATGAAAACAGCCTCTCCACGTACAGGTTTGAGATGGCGGTTTCTGCCTGTAATTTGACTAAAGCTAGGGGCAATCTAGGGATGAGACCTGTTGATTTCAGTGAGGGCTCCTCACCTTCTCCCCCATAATTCTAGAACTCCATGACAGCAATTTCTGCAATTCCAGGAAATTAGAGGCTAGTCCACAAAATCTGGAATTTAAAAAAAAGGGGGGGGGGGAAGAATTCATTTCTAACCTACCTTCACATTAAACAGCAGCTCCCAAAAACGCTGAGGCGGTAAAACAATTGAGCTATTCAACTCAATGACATAACATTTATCCAGGGCTATGTCATGATAGGCTGTAAGCCCCTGAAACAAACAAACAAACAAACGAAAGACAGGATGAACTCACAACAGACCTATTAAATAGAAACAACGTAGGAATCAGATGAGGGAGGAGTGGGATTTACTTCATTAAACCTGGATCTTTCAGACCAAAATTGTTACAGCCTCTCATTGATACACCAGATTCAAACTCCTTCATATAACATTGGCTATTAATGTTTGATGCATCTTCATCCGGAATGCAGGCTGCATCTCTCTAGTACAACCCTTCAAAGTATATTAAAAGGCATCCTTTCCTCCCGTTGAAATGAACTGCTCAGCATATTTGTTCTTCTTAAAGCCCAATCCTATTTATTTATTTGTTGATTTGTAAGTCGCCTGTACCCAGCAGTTCCATTATAGTCAAAGGAGCTCACTCTCCTAAGAGAGTGGATAGGATTGCAGCCGTACTCTCTTAACAGAGTTTATTGCTTGCAGGTTCATCTCATTTTATTGCTTCTGTTTTTTCCTATGGGGGGTGGTGGTTAGTGAATAGCTGAATACTCCTTGAATAGCTTCTCTGTGAATTGCCCCATATCTTAAGTGCAGGAACATAAGAACAGCCCCACTGGATCAGGCCATAGGCCCATCTAGTCCAGCTTCCTGTATCTCACAGCGGCCCACCAAATGCCCCAAGGAGCACACCAGATTACAAGAGACCTGCATCCTGGTGCCCTCCCTTGCATCTGGCATTCTGACATAACCCATTTCTAAAATCAGGAGGTTGCGCATACACATCATGGCTTGTACCCCGTAATGGATTTTTCCTCCAGAAACTTGTCCAATCCCCTTTTAAAGGCGTCCAGGCCAGTCGCCATCACCACATCCTGTGGCAAAGAGTTCCACAGACCAACCACACGCTGAGTAAAGAAATACTTTATTTTGTCTGTTCTAACTCTCCCAACACTCAATTTTAGTGGATGTCCCCTGGTTCTGGTGTTACGTGAGAGTGTAAAGAGCATCTCCCTATCCACTCTGTCCATCCCCTGCATAATTTTGTATGTCTCAATCATGTCCCCCCTCAGGCATCTCTTTTCTAGGCTGAAGAGGCCCAAACGCCTCTTCAGGAGGGTGGGAGTCTTTAGTTAATGATTTCCTCTTATTTTCTTTTTAAACACTCTCAATCAGAGTTAAGATTCTAAAACTATCTTTGGATGTCATGAGGAAGCAACAGGAGAGAAAGTGCCATAAGTTTATTTTATATCTTACATTTATACCCCACTTTTATTCCACGGAAGTCAAGACAGCATACAAAGAGTCTCCATGCAGTTGCCCTTCCAGGCACTGACCAAACCCAGACTTAATTTGTGCCAGCAAGGTCGCTCTATAGCCTGCCTTCAGATCATATTCTGCGAATGGCTCAGAAGTCACACTTCCTCCAGCCTCCACAGGGTGTTCCATTAGAACCAGAGGTATAACTAAGGTGGAGCGCCTGAGGGGCACCTGCTTTGGGCCTATGCCAAGGGGGCACATGACTGCACCTCAGGCTCTACCTGAGTTATGGAGGAGGCGCTGGCAGCTTCACACCCCCATTGCTTCTCTTGTGGAGGCTCCCCTTGAACTGAGCTTCCTCTCCTGACACTTTGTCAGTACGTCTGAAGCCACACCAAGTAACACATCTTTCAGCATTGCGGCAACTCCCATCATGGACCACTCTTTACCCTGCAGCCACTGCAGCATCTCTAACCTGCTTCTGAAAACTTACCCGCTGAAAATCATGGATAATGTCTGCAGGATCACTTTCACCAAAGTGGAGCATTGGGATGTTGATCTGTTCATAGTCCTGCTCAAGATAAATCCTCACGTCCTCATGCAGTTCCAGCTGTTCCCTTAACTGCGAGTACGAATGGTCTTGATAGATAATACCACAGTGGAATACATTTTCTAAGTAAGTCTGTGAAAATGAAAGAAAAGCAGGTCAAAGATGTACAACATTATGGCCTTGGGTAAGACTTGTAGTGAGGGAAAAGACTTTAAGCAGCATAAGACAATTAAACAGGATAAGACATCCTAATGAAATGGCATCTTCATATGGTTTTGGCTGGAGGCTCCTGCCCCAGACTGGAAGAGATGGAAATTAACAAAGTACAAGTTCCAAAACAAAACCACATTTGTTTTTGTGATTTGTTTTTGCAGGTTTATAGTGACATTTCTGCTACACAAACCATGTAGTTTCCATTTGTCCCATCAAGGCCACCATCTATGGCATGCTGGCGGGACCAGCACCTGTCCTTTCCCATAACTATCACCTTGGATGCACACTGACCAGGGAGACCAACAGAAGCTGATCAGAACTTCAGAAGTAAAACTACAGAAATTAGTCTATAACCAGTTTGCCTTCTGTTGTTTATATACTTACTTACCTTCTACATTTATATGCTGCCTCTCTGCCTAAGTAGTCATGGTGGTTTACAGTTTCAAACAATGACTTGCAATTTAATATACATAATACAAAAAGGGAAAGCAGCAGGAAAGAAGAAAATAAGGAAATTCAGGCCTCAATTCTTTCACATCATAGGTGTGCACATGGACTGAACGCATGGAGTGAGGAGGAGCAGAATCCCAGAGTTCCAGAATGCATGGAGGGAACCTACATGTATGCAAGCATAGGTCTCTTGCAGTGATCTGGTGGGTCCCCTGCAATCCACAGTACACAGACAGGGGAAGAAGTAAGACTGTTTGGCTGCAAACTTCTATATGCTTTCCTGGGAGTAAGCACCACTGAACAAAATGAGAATTATTTTGGAGTAGATGTGCATAGGCGTTTGCTGTGACATAATTGTAGTTCCCTTGTTTGCCTCCAAGGTCTAGAGGGTTGTGAGAGCAATGTATAGGTGTCTCTGCAAGTACTGGGGGAAAAAAAAGCACAACCTGCTTTATAGGGCTCAAGATCCTACCTTTCCAGATCCTTTAAGAGGTCCTACTCCAACAGCAGGAATCCAACCCAGCCTCTTCCCTTGGTCACGGTCAGGCTGATGGACTTGGAACAGATATGAGTAAAACCCAGCAGGAGAGGTATGAGCAAAAACCATCCCACCCCAGTGGACTGATGGTGTTTTCCTATGGACCCACTGCTCTAACAAAGCAAGAAGTCAGCCAAACTCATGCTTTCAATCAACACTAGAGTCTAGGATAAGCTTTTCCTGCAAATATGTAGGTTACATAGATCACGATGACAAAGCTGCACTGACTGCCTAAGACCAGGGCTTTTCAAACTGGGGTGTTGCGACGCCCCAGCCTGTGAGCCCTGGGCTCTGCCCGCTTAAGGGGCGGGAGCAGCCTGGAGGCAGGGAGAAGGCAGCAGCGCGATCCCCAAGATTGCACCGCCCAGGGGGACTGCAGGGGCTTGGGTGCACTTACCCAAGCCTCCTGCAGCCTCCCCAGGCTGCGGGGAGCCCGGCGCGACCTGCAGCAGGGCTCCCCGCAGCAGTGAAAGTAAATGCGGAGCAATCACGCCCCGCCTCCGAAAATGAGACCACAGTGTGCCCAGGGAATGCATGGGTGGTATGCATAAAGATAGCTTAAGTGACATAATGAGTGGGAGATATGGCTTTTGATTGAGGAAGGGAAGAGCCAAATGGCAGATGGTTCCAGCTATGTCAATGGATCAGCAGCTCCCATTGCTTCTATTTGCCACCTCCCTCTACCACCCCAAAACTCACACAGGGTCACACAATGTATTTCAAAGCTGCATCTGACTTGGGTTTCCTTCTTTGGGATCAACCATGTCTATATCTCAAGCCTTTACCTTTAAACTGCATAGTTCAAGTCTGATGGGACAGAAGACTTTTTCAAAGTCCCCCTCCCTGTAAAAACATAGAGCAAACCTGCTTCTAGCAAGAAAAGGGAAAGCTGCCAATCATGGCCCAGAGGCACACTAAAAAAAAAAGAGAGCATTGACAAAGTACTTGGAAATGAAAATTGCAAATTAATTTTGTAGCTGGGAAATTTGTTGCCCAAAGCAGCGCAGATAAAAGACTGCTGAGTGGATAAGTGCTGTTGGCCACATAGAGCTTGGATTCTACCCAGCAGATGCCTTGAAGTTCTTAGAAAACTAGTTTGGTGGTAGTAATTGAGAAGGCATGTTTTTCACATCCAGAAAACACAACATGACTCTGAACTGGGGGCTGGGAGAATACTTTTGACAGAAGAATAAGCTGCTAAGGAACCTCAATGTGCATGATTTAAAAAGTCCTGACCTCATTACATTCGGCTGGAACAAAGGTAGGGGCCTGAAAAATTATCCTCACTGTTCTGGTCATATATATCAGTGATCTTCAACCTTTTTCATGCCATGACCCAAACAAACAAACAAACTGGGGACCCACTGTCAATCCCCCCTCTCCCAGGACCTAATGCACCCAACTCCTGCCCCTTTGTGGATTTGGTAATTGTGTAAAATAACTGAGAGAGAAGCCATTTTTGTTCCTGTAAAAGGTGGGCTTTGAAAGCTTACTGCAACCCCTCCCCCCACATGCGACTTCATGAACACCCTTCGGGTCACGACCCACAAGTTGAAGAACATGGATGTATGTATTATTGAGAGACTCTACACAAAGTGTTGCCAAAGCATCCAAGACACCAATTTCTGGGATAGCTGCTCAGGCCCTTATTCTGCTACTAGTGTGAAGCATTAAAGTTACCATAATAAACATGATGAGACCCTACCAGAACAGATTACAACATTATCCTGGGCAATAAGACAGGTTGGAGGAATTGCTCAAGAGATGAATGAAGACAAGGCAAAAGAGGAGAGGTGTAGACAAGTGGAGGCTCAAAGGCTGAGAAGGGCATGAGAAGAGAGTTGGTTATCAGAAGACAGAAAGAATAAAGCCCTTCCTTACACAAAAACCTGTTGAAGATATAGACAGGGAAACTCTATATTTGAAAAATAACTTCAGACAAATTCAGCAGACAGGAAGCACTGGTGTATCCATGAGACACACAGAGGAAGTTTCCTCAGGTGGAAGATTGATGGGGGAGCATGACTTCTTCCACCTCTGCCAAAGATGTGAAAGAGGCAGTGGAGAAGAGGATGGTGGTGAGCTAGAGGGTCTCCTGGGAGGCACTCTAGTCCACCACTCTTCTTTCCTTAATTCTTCTTCCAGCAAGTACAGGAGTAGTGGCTGACCAGACTGCCACTGTGTAAGTAGGGGATAGCGTTAGGCACCCTGCCTCAGACACCACAAAATCTTGAGCCACTCAGTCCTGAAGCAAGTCCAGCAAAGCTAACAGATGTACCAGCTAGCTGGAATTTTAATGTTCAGAAGCAGAACAACAGATGATAAGACGATAACAGGAGATGGCCCTCACTCTCATTGTTTTGTTCATGAGCTTTCAAATGTAGCTTCTTTACTCCTTCTGAACTCTTAATTAGATTGACCTTGTATGATTCAGTAAGTTGATTATTACTTTCTCAGGATTTAGAGGAGAGGAAACTAACCTTATGTCATATGAACACACAGATTATGTTTCTAATTTCAATTAGATCGCTGATAAACACGCCCTACTTCCCTCTCAACAGAAGCTTAAAAAACAAATTAGTATATTCGTCAAACAGTTCAGGTAGACATGTTCACTTCCAATCTCTATATCTGTTCTGTGTCTTCATTCCCTTCTTCTCATAAGCATCAGAGCTGGCTACCTAGAATTCCTAAGTCAAAAACACCTACAGGTCTACTATATAAAGGCTCTTTTGTGTCAAACATTTTATGCTAGACATACAAACCCAAGTGAAGGAAGAGGGCAAATGGTGAGAGGAAGGGAACATGTTAACATAAACATGAGAGCCAGGATGGTGTAGTGCAGGGGTGTCCAAAGTTTTTGGCAGGAGGGCCACATCATCTCTCTGACACTGTGTCGGGGGCCGGGGAAAAAAGGAATTAATTTACATTTAAAATTTGAATAAATTTACATAAGTTTACATAAATGAATAGATTAAAGATGAATTTCTATGAATGAATGAAGGTCTTGCAATATCTTAAGGCCTATAAAAGGCCTTGCACAAAGCAAGGTTGGCCTTTCCTTTGCTGCCGCTACTGCATTACAGACATGAAACAAAAGCAGTGGAGGGAGCCCTCATCCCACAGCTCATGCAAGAGGTCAAACTGTCTCCCTCAAGCTGAGAGCAGTTGCGTTGGGCCAGTGCGGGCTTCAACAAATCTCTGGAGGGCCAGAGGCTCATTGGAGACTGGGGGCTCTCTGAGGGCCGCATTGAGAGGCTTCGAGGGCCGGGGTTTGGGCACCCCTGGTGTAATGCATCGCTTCCCAAACTTTTTAGCACCAGGACCCACTTTTTAAAACAAAAATCTATTGCGACCCACTAGATAAAAAGAGAGATAGAAATATTTTAATTTATTAATAATTAAGATGGGATATAAACAAACAAACAAACAGGGTTCCTGTGCACCCAAGGCTGCTAGAGACCTTACGTATAGTACTGTGCGTAGACAGTTGCTGAATTCTCCCTAGAAATGGAGTTTAAGGACTGTGGTCCCAAATATTTACAATCATTCCAGGGTACCCAGAAGGCTGAACTGGAGAACAAGATGTGCAGTTAGGGACTTCCAGGACAGATAAAAGACTCAAACTGGGTTCACACATGATCTACGGCAGTGATTTCAACCTTTTTCTTCTCATGGCACACTGCAAGGTACTAAAATTGTCAAGGTACACCACCAGTTTTTGGACAATTGACAAGGCACCCCTTGCTGTTGGTGGGGGGCCCATATCCCCAATGGTCCTATAAATAAATGACCCTCCACCAAACTTCCGTGGCTCACCTGGGGACCATTCATGGCACACTGGTGTGCCATGGCACAGTGGTTGAAAATGGCTGATCTATGGTATGCCAATTACAAGAGAAAATTGGAAAATGTGACATTTTAGTTTGGGATAAAGATTATCTCATAGATAAAGATTATCTCATACCACTGGGTTAGCTAACCATTTTCTTCTGCAAACTGAGCAAGGCTGATTGCAAGGTTTGTTTGTTTTTAACATTTCAAAAACTTTTCATGAGCCATCAGAAATTGGCTCATGACTCACCGGTGGCTCACTGGTGTCTTGAGCCACAGTTTGAGAAACTGGGTAGTGGTTCAAGAGTTGGACTCAGATCTAGAAGATTCAGATTCAAATCCCTGGTGCTTACTGAGTGACCTTCGACCTGAGTGACCTCCGGCCAGTTACTATCCTTCAGCCTCACCTACCTCACAGGGTTGTTGTGAGAATAAAAGGAGGGCAGGAACTATGTACACCACCCTGATCTCCTTTGAAGAAAGGTAGTATAGAAAGGTGGAAGATAAATAAATGCAAGAACAATCCCCTCAGGAACATGCTGAACATACCTGGGATGAACCAGTAACTGAGAAGTATCTATAGACATACATTGATGTCAGAATCAGGCCAAGAAGCAGTAGCATCAGGATCATAGTCAAGTAGCAGATGCGGCTAAGAGGTCTCCTGTTCTGCACTGGCAAGGGCTGCTCCTCCTGTGCAAAGGAAAAGACCAGATTGTGAATCGAAACTATTTAAAGAGCAATGAAATACATGTTTAAACACGGATAAGGATTTCCTGGTATTATAGGGAATACTGACTGTATAGCAGAGGCGAGAATCACCACGGCTGTACCAAATTAAACCTCTCAGAAAGTTTGCTTATCATGATGAATGCGGTCTGAACCTCACAGATTTCATCTGCGTTCACTGATTTTCTTTTCTAATTGTGTTAAGCAGACAAAAAAGCAGAGCCAGAACACATGTAGTCTACTGATGGAGTTATCATTAGTATTATGTACTTTATGTAGTACTAGAACTACTTGGGAAGGAAGACAACCAGAGAATTCCGTATGCCTTGAAGAGAATATGCGGAAGGGGATACAAATTTATAATAGTACATAATTATTTAAGACCAACCTCAATCACCTCTTCTGATATTCTCCTTCAACACTCTGTAAGGACCGGTGCAAGGCCCAGCAACCATCTTCCACCTTATATGCCTGACAGCCATCTTCTGTACATCTCCCAGCTCTTGGGAACTGTCTTCTGTCCCCATGAGAAGCATGAGAAGTTGGTCTCAAACAAACACCTGCCTGATGTTCTGAGAATGGGCAATAAGATGCATATCTACACCAAAGCCTCAGGCTATGTTTAGTCTTCACAAGCATCAACTTAGCTGTACCTGCTTGATAGCTCTTCTCTCAAATGTTGGGTATATCTCTTGCTTGTATCAGCCTGGCAATTATCCACTACACCTGCTGAGATGTCTTTTAATGATGAGAACCTAGGTCATGTCACTTTGTTATCAATTAGTATTTCTGGCCTATTGCAAGTAAACAGCAAGTAAACAGCTACTGTATATAAGCCCCAGTATTTGGCCACTGCTTTGCTCCCAGGCATTGCTGATGGACATTAGAGGCTGCATCACCTGTGGGGTTGCCTTAAAATGCTTAAAGGGGCCATGTAAGTCTGATGCTTGGAAACATTGTAAGTTTATGCCTGGAGATGCCTTTGGATGCCTGGAGGTGCTCCTGTAAGTTAATGCTGTTAGATCAGACAAACAAAGGTGCAATCCAAACTTGCGCTGGAACAGGCAAGCCAGGAGGCTTGCGCTGTGTCCAGCGCAGGATTGTGCCCAGCAGCCACTTAGCCAGAGGCAAGGGGAAACTTTTCCCCTTACCCCTGGGTAAGGGCTGATGGCCCCAATGACTCTTCTCGGACTTGCACCACCTCCTGAGGTGGCACAAGCCTGAGGAGAGCGGAGCAGCTTGAAGCCACTCCGTTCTCCCCAGGGACAGGGGCTGAGATTCGGCATAACTGCCGGATCCCAGCCCTGCCTCCTCCTCCCCACCTCCCCCATGCCTACCTGTCACCCTTGCGTCGGCTCTTCCAAGCCAACGCAAGGAGCTGGGAGGAAGCCAGCGCAGGGGCCTCCGTTGGCCTCTGCAGGCCGGCACTTCTGGGAGCTCTGGCCTGGCTTCCTCCCGAGGAGGCACAAACGTGCTTTATGGCACGTTTGTGACTGTCCCAAGCCGGTCCAAGGGACTTGGGCCGGCTGAAGTCAAGGTTAGGATTGCACCCTAAAGCTCTTTTATTACAACCTTGGACTAGACTTGCTTCTTCCTCAGATCCCAAAAGAACCTTCAACCTTTGCCACAGCTAGGACTTGGAACACACTCTCCATAGTTCAACACATGGGTTTTAATCCCAATCATAAGACAATTTATTAGATAGGACTGGTACTGGCTCCCCAGTGAAACAAGGTAAATAACAGACACTTCACTGAGGCCCAAGTCCTAACCAACTTTCCAGCACTGACATAGCAGTGCCAATGGGGCATGTGCTGCATCCTGAAGTTGCAGGGGACACTCATGGAGGCCTTCAAGGCAAAGGAAAGTTTGTTCACTTCCCTTGGAGCTGCATTGCCATTATATTGGTGCTGGAAAGTGGGTTAGGATTGCACCCTTTGTGAGTTTTCTCAGCCATCCCTTTTTCATCCTTGATTGATAGCAGAATATTAAAGCTCCACCTCTTCAGGTATAGAAAACTGCCCTACTAAGAACCCAGAATGTAATGAATACATTCCAGTAGCAACACTGAGCAGGTAAAATAAACATGCTTGGAATGCATAAAATGTTGCTTTGTTAACTTCATGTCCCCCAATGTTTCCATGGGAATGCAGAGAGAGAGAGAGAGAGAGAGAGAGAGAGAGAGAGAGAGAGAGGAGTTCAACATTAAAAACAAAACCTAGAGTTAGATAAGGAGAACGACTCATAGGTTTTAACTTGCTGAACACAACCTACTATGTTGTGTAATGCACCATGATGAGCAGAATCTACAGTGACAGTGACTGCAGCTGCTGCCCACTTCCCCAACAAATTGGTTCTCCTATGCCCCCTTCACACAGGTAAGGGGAAGGTCGCTCTCTCACTCGCTCACATCCCACCTTTCACTCGATAGGATCAAGGTGATTAACAGGAGTATAAAAACATAAAGCTATTTATGACAAAATCCAATGCAGCACTTTACAACAGAGATCCAGCAAAAATAAAATACTCTGGCAGAGTGGAACAGGTGAGGAGATCTCCTGAACTCCCTGAGACAAGGAGTTCCTCACCTGAAGGGCGACCACAAACACCATGCATACCTCCTCTCCATTTCAGCTGGATTTTCCACGCAAAAAGATGGTGCGACTGCACATAAAGTGATGGTGGGAGAGAGATCCACCTCACCAATCTGGACCAATCAGGATATATCTAAAAATGAGTTGGGAAAAATCATGGATGACATTCCACATCCATTATCAGCTTATTGATGACTGAGTATAAAAGATACTTTCTTGCATAAAATAGCTCAAAAAAACATATTTAGATTGATCCTGGCTTCCCAGCAGGTATACCGTTCCATGTAGGAAACTGGTAACACTGAAAACATCCCTCACTTTTTAAGAAACTGCACTTCTAACATTTCGATGAGAGCCTCCAGTCCTTTTTCCTGCCCTGCAATATTCATAAATTACATGGCAACAATTCCCTGTTGGTAAAGGGGCCAAATTCCCATGTTAGGATAGAAAACTGGCCATTAAATCCATCTTTTAACAAAATGCATCACCGCTGATTCATGGTAACTAGGGTTCCTAGGCCTTGGCAAGACAGAAAATGTTATATCAGCAACATGGAGACAGCTTTCCACTTAATTGCTCTTGGAAACAAGTCAACAGCTGCGTAGTCACAGCCATAATCAATTGTCTTTCATTTGAAAACTTTAAAACCAGCCTGCATTAAATTAATATTACAGCCAGCAGAGCCTCTAACAAGAGCCAAAATGATGTTAAATGGGGAAGAAAGCAGAAAAATAACTAAACCTTAACTATTGCAGTGTTAACTAACTAGCTATTAAAATAACTAAACTGCCCAATCTTCACCTCCAGTTATAAAAGTATTATTTCATGGAGAGTTCTCATATCTCTGCCTTTAGCATTTGGCAGTTAAACCACAAGTATAGGAAACAGAAACTTGTGACATTACACAGAGTTTCATACAGTTTCCTGCAAGGATGTGTTATTTCTGTAAGCCACTTTGCAGAGGAAATTATTTATGACTGATTCAGCTTGGGTACTACCGCGTCAACAATCCCTGCTGAACATCTTGTACCTCTCAAGGGCTTTTGATATTGCATTTTATGTACTATATCAAAAACAAGCAATAGTAATTAGAAAAAACAGTCATTTTTACTTATTTCATAACATTTAAAAACACTGTATTTAGTAATATCAATACGTATTGCCTTCTTACAAAAATCAACGAACATAAATTTGAAAAAGAACATGCAGAGTATTTGCACAGGGAACATAAACTCATAAAAGATGGTAAGGATAGTCACACCAAAAGCATAAAGAAACAGAAATGTTTGAATGAAGTGCTAAACTATCATCTCTGAGAGCTACAAGCAAGAATTCCCAACACTCATAAACATACACTGTTCATAGTCCTCCTTGAGGATGAAAATCTAATCAATACTATCCAACCTTTAGTAACTTCTCAGAAGACTAAAGGGAAGTATTGCTCCAAGTGCCTCCCTTTCAAAAATATTATTTACAGCACAAACCTATGTGTGTCTGTTCAGAAGTAAGCCCTACTGAGTTCAATGGAACTGGCCGTACTTTCATGTAAGTGTGTAACCTGCAGGGTTTCAGGTTTGTTTAATAAATTTGCAGGCCAATTTTCCACCTAGGTGCCCAGAGCAGAGTGCCATAAATTAAAACCAAAACAATTCATAAAATTCAAAATGCAATTAAAACAGATACAGTATGAAACAGAAAACATGCAGCAGAATAAAAAACAAGAAGGTCTATGCAGGTGGACAGGTCCTTATCAATTGTAGAACATCTTTTCCAGAGCAGCCCTCATGGTAATCTCTAGAGCAGTGATTTTCAACCTTTTTCATCTCACGGCACATTTGTAGTTGGCAACCTTCAGTCTTGAAAGACTATGGTATCACGCTCTGAATAATGGTTCTGGAACAGCGTCTAGTGTGGTTGAAAAGCCGACGGCACATTGGCAAGACACTAAAATGGTCAAGGCACACCATCAGTTTTTTGATAATTGACAAGGCACACTGTGTTGTCAACGGGGGGCTCACAACCCCCAATGGCCCTACTAATAAATGACTCTCTCCCAAATTCCCACGGCACACCTGGGGACCATTCGCAGCACACCAGTGTGCCATGGCACAGTGGTTGAAAATGGCTGCTCTAGAGTTTTGATTATGAATCAAGTCATTCTCTGATGTTTTCTAGGTAGTCTATCACTACTGGTCTGTTATAATATTTATATTATAGATGATGTTGCTGCCTAGGCTTGGACTTCTTAATAGCAAAACTCGTTTACAATGTGAATATATTTGGAATCAGTTATTAATGTAGTTTCCTATTTGTTTTATGACATTTTCGACAATCTCTTAAGGATATTTGTGGAAAAGCGATGAAGACATTGCAAACAACAGGAGTCTGGTGAGTGGAGTTACATCACTGATCCAGTGCCCATGAGATCAGCCTACACAATGATAATGCTAATTTGACAGCATAACTCTGGGCATACATTCTAGTAGTACAACGAAAGGTCACTGCTAATAGCTAACCACTGAATTACAATAATACCAGGCAATAATTACAAGTCCACCAGGCATGGTGGACTTGATGCAAAACAATTAAACTATCTCATTTGCAAGATTTAGCAGAAAGAAGCCAGCAGAAGCACAGGCATGCATCGGACAACAAGGCAGACAAATAATAAATTAGCAAACAGGACAGGCTGTGTAGTTTGGCTTTGGGCCATACGTTTTACCACACTTAAGTGAACTGGAAGGCCCAGAAGGAGGGTGGGGAAGAGAGAGCTCCAGTTATCATGTTGCTCTGAATTAATTTTGTGCTTGTCCCACTTGATAGATGAGTTATTAGAACATGCAATCCGATAAAATATGAGGCTGGGGTCAGCTTGGGTTCCCAGTCTACTCCAGAACACAGCAGACGAATAAAATTAATGTCCAGAATGGCAAATTAAAACCTGAGATTCAGCAAGCAACGCCTTCCACAGATTGTCATACAACAAAAGCGGAAGTGGAAACATCTGGCCCATATTAGGGTACCTTTCAAAACAAAACCAAACTGCTTTTTTGCAGATCTACCTTCTTTAGGATATTGTGAATGAGACTGATGGAATTCTCTACATTGTTCACTGAAATAAACCTACAGCAAGCTCTTTGCACTGTCTTTCAGACCAGCCTGCCTGCAGTACACATCTGATGACGTGTGCGTGCGTGTAAAAGTCAAAGGGGGGGAAAAACTATGATTTTAAAAGTTACTTATTTGAAGATTTTTACTCCACTCTTTCCTTGTCCCATGAGGTGGGCACTCAAGGTGGCTTACAATTAAAGACAAAATTCAATTAAAAATAAAGCTAAGATCAAATAATAATGGTAGCGGGCATAATGAGGCCAGCAAAACCAAACAATAGACAACAATAAATGATCAGGGAAAGGCCTAAAGAAACAAGCAATTTTTCAGCTGGTGCCAAAATGGAAACAATGAAGGTGCTGACCTCATCCTGCAGGGGAGTTCCATGATCTGGGTGCCACCACAGAGAAGGCCCTTTCCTATGTCACCACCAGATGTACTAGAATGCATAAAAGAGCCTCTCCAATGATTTCAGGGGTCAGGTAGTTTCATGTATGGAGAGGGTCCTTCAACAATGTCAGAAAATAGTCAGACAGGTCTCTCTTTTTGTCTTGTAAAATCTGAATCAGGAAAGATTTGATCAATAACCAAGCCAGGCTTGGTCTTCATGTGCAGCAGAATAAGATGGTAAAGGGGTATACCACCTCATTGTGGTGCATGCACAGACTAGAAGAAATTAAGGCTGCAATCCTACATACACTTGCCTGGGAATAAGCCCTACTCAACTCAGCAAGTTTACTGCTCAGTAGACACTCACAGGACTGTGCTGTAAAGCGGTTTGATTCTGCAGTTCATCCCAGTTCCATCCAGCCAGAGAGGCTTCTTCCGTCCCCCCCAACCTGATTAGCTTTCCAGAAACGCTCTGTCTCCTTCCCTCGGCAGCTGCTGCCACCTGAGATCAAAACATCACAACTATCCATAAAGGAGGAGTTAAGGACATCCAGTCCTTCCAATCGGATCACGTTGGTCCTCTGCATTCAGTATGATGACATTCAAATTATACAGAGAGAAAAGAGTATCATTATTTATGACTTTTCCCTGACGTCTTCCCACTTCTATTCTGTAGGGGCCTCGAGATGCGTTCCCGATGTGTTACTTACCTTCTGCAACAATTGGCAATTCCCAAAGCACCCATATATTGTAGTCAAAACGGGCAACAATAAAATTACCTGAAGGGAAACCGTGCTTACATGTGGGAATCTTAAAAAGCTACATGGTTTACAATTTGTGTATTTTTTTTTTCTTCCTGTGAATTTGTAGGAGTCTGGCTAAGAATTATTCAAAACTGAGTGCTTACAAAACTGGTTCAGAGCCTTTGATAGGTTGAACTATATATTACCAAAGCGGCTAACTTGCTCTTTATTTCGTAAACAGCAGGTAGGGCAGGGCCCCTCATAGACCAGGACAACGGCATTGGGTGGGAGGGATGGTTTAACGTTCTGCCCTTGACAAGATCTGGATCAGGGCCCCTCACACCCACTATTTCACTGAGAAAAGTTTCCCGTAACAAAAAGTCCCCCCCCCCCAAATAGCAGCCACAGGAAGGCATGATTAGGAATGTGGTTGGGCAGAAAGTTAAAGGTCCAGGGTCTTGATCCATAGGGGTCTGATTTGGTTGTCAATTCTTGAAGAAGAGCCCTAGCCCTAACCTTGCAATTTGACCCTGAATGTGGAAAAATGAATCTTTGATGTAGGAGGCAGGGCCGCACCTCAGCTGTGGTGTATGTCATTTCGGAGAGTGCCGATGTGACTGGAATACACACAGTTTTCTATCTTCAGACTCTATATTTAGTTGCTGGCACTGGGATATGTTGTGCATTACAAAAGGAGCCTCTCCCAGAAGCCCTGCTCAAATCAACACACAAAAGGTGGTGCATGTGTTATTCTAATTTCTGAGACAACATTAACAACGTATGGGGAAGAGAAGGGTTCGATGGGGACCTAACATCGTTCATTCCCCCTTCTAGGAGGCAATAGCGTCTTCTGGCTGAAAGGAAGAGAGGAGAATAAACACAGGGAGGTGCTATCAAGAACATTCACACAGCCCTATCCAGCTGCTATGAACAGCAACTATGGTAACATGCTTGTTCACTTGTGCCAAGTCGGAATCTGTCAACTGGAAAGGAATTTGGTCAGGGTGTCCATGCTTTCCTCTGTGTTCCATGGCTACTGTCTGCCTAGGGATTCTGCTTACATGTGCAGCTGAATGGAATGGTGGAGACCTGAGAATGGACTGTACCACTTCAAACTGCAGGCTGGGAAGCTTATATTCCTGAATGCTGTCCCTGTAGGTAGAAATCTTGCACACCACCATCATCATCAACATACTTCCTGCTGCACTTGTTCTCTGCTTGCAGGGCAGTGAGTTGGTTGTTATTTTTTCACAGGGGAATTTCAAACAATTTGATCCCACAGTTGCTGTTTTAAGCAGTACAGTCAATTCTACTGCCTCAGAAACTCAGGGTGCAATCCTGCATATACTTTCCTGGGAATAAGCCCCTCTGAACTCAGGGACTTAATTCTGAGGAGACATATATAGGTTTGTGATGTCCTAAGCTTAGTCCTGGCTCCTGATTCTTAACACCAACAGCTGAGCAGAATCTCACTCTGCTCTTTCATGATGATGATTAGTTACACTCTGGTTTTAACTTCAGGGTTTTATCAGTCTAATTTAAACCACAATATCTGATGTTGCATGAACTGCAAACCAGGATTCCTGACCACAAAAGCAAGTACTGTAAGCCTCATAAAAGAATGATGGAAAGTGTATCTGTGGAACAGAAGGTATGCACCTAAGGGAAGGATGCAAAGCTTTTCCTGGATATTCAGTGCTTAAATGTGGGTCTTATCACATTGTGGGTCCTGTTATCACAAGTCCTGTTCAGGCATTAGAAATCTGGATCCAGAAATGCAATCTCAATTAACAGGCTAGCTGCCTCCATTTGCTTCTGGACAACACATACACCTTCTGCCCCCACACATTGTTTGTCTGCACTGGCAACCACAGAATGCAGGATGAGTTTCTCCCTCTGTCTGAAACAACGCAAAACAAGAGCTGAACACGCAGTAGACTGGGCTGTGACGCCAAGGAGCATGAAGGCAGGGCCACCCATTGCATTCTGCCTGACCCACTCCAGTCGTTTCTGTATTCATAATGCCTGAATAGAGCTTAAGCTTCTGGTCCACATGTACAGTTCATTTTTAATTCCTCTTTGGAAATACTTAAATCTACCAAAAGCATGTGCCTCACTGCCTAAGCTATAACTTGGAATGAATCCCAGGTATTTGTAGACATCAACCGACTGCTTTGTTGTTCTAACACACTTGCTGTTTTGTGGTGATGCCAAAAAGATTAGGAGGTCACTAAAGTGTCCTAAACAGACCTCAGATGCCGACCTTGCTCCACCTGCAGAGAGGCATAAGTTCAATCAATAGTACCTTTATTGGCATTTAAGAGGCGTAAGTTATTCATGGGCATGGGAAGACTGAAAGTACAGCAAGAGTCCACACTGAAGCATCCATGGCATTTTGAGAGATGCAAAAAGCCCACATTGTTTCCTACAATGCCCTCATCTAGTTCCTGCAGATTCTTTGGCTGCATAGCGCATGCTCACCACATTGGTTATTCTGCCCGTCCCACCCTGCACCAGCAGTGTAGCAAACAGATGACTCACAGGCATCTGATGTACAGGAAAACAAGAAAACAAGGCACATCTTTAAATCTAATTTCAATTAGATCACTGATCAACACGACCTACTTCCCTCTCAACAGAAGCTTAAAAAACCAATTAGTATATTCATCAACCAGTTCAGGTAAACATGTTCACTTCCAATCTCTACATCTGTTCTGTGCCTTCATTCCCTTCTTCTCATAAGCATCAGAGCTGGTTAGCTAGAATTCCTAAGTAGAAAACACCCTGAGGGTCTTAACCTCAAGCAATTCAGCAGGGGGAAAAGTCAGCTGCAGTCTGCTATAAAAAGGCTCTTTTGTGTCAAACATATACAGTAAAATGTTTTCAATGCAAAAAGCCCAAGTTCTGATTCCAGGAAAATAACCGGGTCTGAACTGTTCCAGTTACATGTTCTTAAGTTTCATTCACAATTGATTTTTTCCCCTCTCCAATGAAGACCTGGATGCAGCTTGAAAGCCTTTTGAGTCTTTCAGTGTTTGCTCCATCTATTATTTGCTCCATCTATTATTGACTGCTCTGTGTAAAAATGTAAGCCAGATGCAACTTGGTGCTATCTTTCGTAGCTTCTGGCTGACTATCCTTAAACTAAGTGCTGGCAATTTCCCCAGTATGACTGATTGACATTTTGTCAATTGATGCTCATGACAGGAGATGGTCCCCTGTATTGGGGAATCTCTCTCCAGATGTTGGAAAGTAATACCCATTGGCGCTCAGAAAAAGATGCATCGCAAACGGGAGGAGAGGGTGAAACACAGCAAAACAGAGCAAACAATCCAATTTGCCATTTAGATTGGGAAAGAGGGAGAGAGATTTTCTAGTTAAGCATTAGCAGAAACTATAGAGCACCTGGATGGTGCTCTACAGAATTAGCTGAAAGAACAGAGCATCTGCACCTGTGCTGCTGTATTTGCCTTCATGGTACATGTAGCTTGTACATTTCTAAATAAAGCAAATATTGCAAAGACATTGTTAGTTTCCAGTATTCCTTAATGCAGATTATAAATGAATCATGGCATTAATTACTGAGAGATGAATATAGGATGACCTCTCATTACTTACAAATAATAATAACTTACAAAGTATTTCTTGGAAAACTCAAGGTACACCAGATTCCTGGGAACATACAAGGTTGGCTCTAAATCAGTCCTTTGAAGAGATTTACCTTAGTCATTAAAGACATATGGAGACTTTGTGACAACTAACATTTTGCACAATCTACTGAAATGAACTTGCAGCAAAATCTTGTGTATGTTTCCCCAGAAGCACGTCCCATGTGTTCAGTGATGCTGACTTCTAGGAAAATGTGCACAGGACTATATTCTCAGCCCAAATACCTTTCTGGTTTTGTGAGGAGATGCTAGAATTAGGTTTGACAGGAAATCTAGACATAGACTGACAGGGAATCTAGACAAATACTACTACTTTTTTATTGCCTGCTGTTCATGTTTTTAATTTCTAAATGTTTTTATGATTGATTTTATTGTAAGCGGCCTTGTGTAGTTTTTAATGGGAAAAGTGGGGTGTAAATAAATAAAGAAATAACTAAATAAATGCCCAGCCCTCTCCCAGTGTCTCCTAATCTTCATCTCTCCCTGCCCACAGTCCACCCCCTCACACCAACTCACCCCCTCTGGAGGTGGCTAGATGCTTCAGTGGCACATACACACTGCTGCTTGCTCTGATGCTGGTGGTCCTGTGGAGCACACTGTTTGCTGCAGATGCAGCACCAATGTACAGGGCCTTCTTCTGCTGGAATGCTTGTACTATCAGCAAAACGTGCCCACGGGATTAGGCTGTGAGAAGCCTGACAAATCACAGATACAGACTCACTTCAATATATAATTATTAAATTTTTTTTTTCCTGTGCAAATAAGACATTTGCTAAACACCTTCAGCATTTTGGATGCATAAGGGAAAAGAAATATTTCAGAAATAGTTATTCCACATAGTTAAAATGAAATTTTTGCATCATAGCCAGGGCTACCAAAGGAAATGGAGAACAGAACAGAACAAGAAATACAGAAATGGTTGGCAACCTTCAGTCTTGAAAGACTATGGTATAAGCCTACAGCACCCAATATTCCCAGGCGGTCTCCCATCTAAGTACTAACCAGGCCTGACCCTGCTTAGTTCCGAGATCAGATGAGATCTGGTTAGTATTTGGATGGGAGACCACTTGGGAATACTGGGTGCTGTAGGTTTATTCCATAGTCTTTCGAGACTGAAGGTTGCCAACCAATGCGGAAATATTTTTGGCCTATTGTACCATAACAAATAATCTGTGAAAGTCTTTTTTCTTTCACAAAAACAGTTTAATTGTGTGTACGTACCTGCACAAACTTATGCATGTCTACTGTGAAGTTAGCCTCTGCACGTTTAATGAGATTTACTCCCAGGCAAGTATGTATAGGATTGTAGCCCAACTGCTGGGCAGCCCAATCCTAAAGGTGCCGCTGCTGACAAGTGTAGCTGCGCCAAAGTGACTACCACTGCATTCTACAGCCCCACAGCAGCTGACAGGTCTTTTCAGGAGAAGGGGATTTCCTTCCCCCAGAGAAAGCCCCAAGTCCTGCAATGGGGCTTCTCAAGACTGTGCTAGCTATTTTGCCAGCGCAGACTCGATAGACTAAGTGTCAGGCCTTCTGGCCTGACACGGAGTTCAGGATCTGGGGCAGCAGAGCTCCGCTGGTTCCACCCCCTCCAGCCCCAGTTCTTCCCCCCCGCCCTGCCCTCCCCAGAACACTCACTCCCTGCTTTGATATTACTTACCACTGGGCGGTGCTGCTGGTGCATTGGCTGGCCCTCGGAGAGGTGCTGAGGCTCAGCGCCAACTGGTGCTGGCCCCTCCTCTCCAGGTAATCAAGACGTGCCTTACAGCAGGTTTGTGACACCAAGAGACAGTGATACAGTTGTACCGCCAGTACTAAAGAGCTTTGAATTGGGCTCTTAGTGAGGACTAATGAAACTTAGGACACAATTCAGTATATCCATGATATTTGATTCTTTAACCTGTAAACACAGTTTAAGCTTAGCTTAAACTTGAGAAACTCTGAGGTTCATGGATTTCTGCTTGTTCTAATTTATATGCTCATGCCATACATTTCATTTATAAAATCAGATTTGCCAAAGTTAAAAGGGAAGTTGTATTTGTTTATGGAAATAACAAACAACAGTTCACCCAAGGGAGGAGGAGAAAATACGAAACAACAAGAAACTCTGGTTCAAGAAGTGATCTTATAGCGCTCTGGTGCTGTAAACAGATTACTCTATTTCTTATCTCCGAAAATGTCAGGAATCCTTCCCAGCATTTTCCTGCTGGTGCAGTGATGTCATCACACATGGTTGCCATGGAAAAGTAAGTTTAGCTCTGTGAATTCCCAAGTAGACCAAAAGATACCTCTGTGCTCTCCTGAACCCTTGTTGACTGAATTCAGGCTCTGCATAGGTGTTGGTAACAATAGGTTTTATAGTACTCATAGCCAAGTTGCTAATACTGACCTGTAGCAAGGTGCCCCCTAAAGTTGAAGCAACAGAGGGAAAGAAGAGTTTGCAGGCTGGTTACACATAAGAGAACACAAAAATGAAAAGGCTGAGCTTCAAAAAGATGCTCAGAATAAGTGGTTTATTGGAAAGATCAAAAAACAGTGCACTTTGCTATTTGCCTTTCCTCGGAGACCCAGGGGGAAATGCCGGTTTCTAAGAGATTCCACTTCTTGTGAAAGTTCAAGAAAACATGAAGTTTAACAGAATCTCTTACAAAGAGCAAGAAGTATTTTTCTGTGTCAATGATGCACTGGATGTTTTTGGATATTTCCATGTTCTGAGAACCTTTCTAAGACCCTTTTCACCTCTTGGTGCTGCCCTCTTTTTCTTCACCTGCACACAAGGTACACAAGTTTCTAGACTTTATGGTTGCAAACACATGTTTCAGTTTCCTTTTTCTTCTCTGGATTGGCCAAAGCAGTCCTAACTGATATGCCCACATTGCAAGGCTGCCCCAAGCAATCAAGTAAAAGACAATGAATGCAAGACAATCCATGAATGCAAGACAATCAATGATTTGCAAGTTTGCTCAATTTAGTTTTTTAGGTCATGGCTTTTGACTTTTCGTGATGCACAGTTGGGGTTCTTATGAAACATGCAAAGCAGCCATTTGGGCTGTAGTGCATTACAGTCCTGGTTACAAGCAAATATATTTTCTCATGCAAGATAACCAACTTTGTTAGCACACAAGGGTCAAATGGAGACTATCCTGATGTGTCCCAGCTCTGTGACCAAGACTTAAAGAGAAATGCAGACTTGTGGTCTAAAAACATTACATTCAAATTCAGTGTAGCAGAATCCTAATTATTCAAGCCTCCATCACACGCATTTCATTATTTCAATTTTCTGTGTGTTCCAAGCATTGTTTCAGTGTTTTGGAGAGTCCCATAGGCCATTTAAGAGAGAAAGAGAAAATGTACTGTACTGTGTAAACAAAGAGGAGGTGTGGCAACTTGACAGAAGTCAAGCGGAGATTCCTGATGGTGATGAAAACTGGACAGGTATTATACAGTCATACAAACCATAAGGGATGAAGTTAAGGTTCCTGTGATTTCAGGAGAGAATGTGGAGGTGACCCAAGACATGACCCAAGACCCACATGCACACAAACACTCCTTGATGTGAGGGGCTGATTTATGGAGAAACATTAGCAAAGTCCATGGTAAGGAAAGGAGTTGGTTGCCCAGCAATCTCTGGCCTAATCCCCTTGGCTTTGTAACTGGAGAGACTGAAATTGGTAAGAAGAAAGCCAGCCATTCATTCTAGTGTAAGCAAGGTGTGGGGAGGGGGATGGGGGGATGACTACAAACTGCAACAGATCCAGAGCCTGTGTGGCAATCCTCAGGCTAGGAAAAAATCTAAACATGTGTCCAAATTCTGATTTTACAGATTGGACCTCACCCACGAAAAGGAAAAGGCTATGCAGCATTTCTCAACATTTGTCCCCCACTGTATCACTTCAGCGTATGGTCCACCTACTGGAAGTACCACTGGAAGTAACTGGTGATGATGTCATTGCCAGATACTGCCGGACTGGAAGACCAGACGCAACACAACGAACACCAGTAAGAGGCTCAGGGAGGACGGGAGCATTCTTTGAGCGTGCGAAAAAAGCTCTGCCCACCGAGGTGCGCCTCCTCCTTGCTGCTTGTTGCTTTGCATTGCTGGTCTTGCTGCCAGGCAGAGGGAGTCTGGGGGTCTGACAAGCAACACAGGACACCACCTCAAGTACCACTAGTGGTACAGGTACTACTGGTTGAGGAACACTGGGCTACAGCAATGTGCAACAGATAGGAGTGCAGCCTTTTCTCATGCTCCAGATTGTAGTTCTGACCCTAAAAACTGCCACTTAGCAGGGACTGGGCACAATCCTAACCAGGTCTACTCAGAAGTAAGTGCTGTTTTGTTCAATGGGGCTTACTCTCAGGAAAGTGTGGTCAGGATTGCAGCCTTTGTTTTTTTAAAGAAGTTTGAAAATGAGAGGTGGCTGTGTACTAGTGCTCTCTAGCAGCTATATCCTCTGCCTTGTGCAGGAAGCCTTCCTAGACATATACCGTATTTTTCGCTCTATAAGACGCACTTTTTCCCCCCCAAAAAGTGGGGGGAAAAGTGTGTGCGTCTTATGGAGCGAATACTGCAAAAAAAAAAAAAAAAAAACTCCGCCCCTGGCCCCGCCCCCTGCCCGCTCTGCTCGGCTCCGCTTCCCAGGAAAGCGTGGGTGGGGTGGCAGTCTTGCTGAGCAAGCCCGTGTGTCTACTCAGAAGTAAGTCTCAGACTCACTGGGACTCACTCCCAGGAAAGGGGGGGGGATGGCAGGCTCGCTGAGAAAGCCCACGTGTCTACTCAGAAGTAAGTCTCAGAGTCACTGGGGCTCACTCCCAGGAAAGCGGGGGTGGGGTGGCAGTCTTGCTGAGCAAGCCCCTAGAGCAGGGGTGCTCATTACGTCAACCCTCGAGCTACCAGTCCATCTCCAGGCGAAATGAGTCAATCGCGGGCTTCTCTCCTGTCCACGCATCCCTAGGAGTGAGCCCCTGGCAGGCTTGTGAGCCCAGGGAGCGAGCCTAGGGAGTGAGTCCAGGGAGCCCAGGGACTGAGACGGGCTCCTACCTGGGAGAGGAGGCGCTGGCAGGCTTTTCTCCTGTCCACTCATCCCTGGGAGTGAGCCCCATTGGCTCTACTGGGGCTGACTTACCTTTCCCCTGCTTTTGCACTGGTATGTATGGAGATCTGCCCCCCCCCACTTCCATCTGTTGGTTCTGTGTGCAAGGGGTTTTGCAATGGCCTTGCTGTGATGCCTATACAGAGATCTTACCTGCCCCACACTTTTCCCCTGCTTTTGCACTGCTATGTATGGAGATCTGCCCCCCCCCACTTCCATCTGTTGGTTCTGTGTGCAAGGGGTTTTGCAATGGCCTTGCTGTGATGCCTATACAGAGATCTTACCTGCCCCACACTTTTCCCCTGCTTTTGCACTGCTATGTATGGAGATCTGCGCCCCCCCCCACTTCCATCTGTTGGTTCTGTGTGCAAGGGGTTTTGCAATGGCCTTGCTGTGATGCCTATACAGAGATCTTACCTGCCCCACACTTTTCCCCTGCTTTTGCACTGCTATGTATGGAGATCTGCGCCCCCCCCCACTTCCATCTGTTGGTTCTGTGTGCAAGGGGTTTTGCAATGGCCTTGCTGTGATGCCTATACAGAGATCTTACCTGCCCCACACTTTTCCCCTGCTTTTGCACTGCTATGTATGGAGATCTGCGCCCCCCCCACTTCCATCTGTTGGTTCTGTGTGCAAGGGGTTTTGCAATGGCCTTGCTGTGATGCCTATACAGAGATCTTACCTGCCCCACACTTTTCCCCTGCTTTTGCACTGCTATGTATGGAGATCTGCGCCCCCCCCCCCACTTCCATCTGTTGGTTCTGTGTGCAAGGGGTTTTGCAATGGCCTTGCTGTGATGCCTATACAGAGATCTTACCTGCCCCACACTTTTCCCCTGCTTTTGCACTGCTATGTATGGAGATCTGCGCCCCCCCCCACTTCCATCTGTTGGTTCTGTGTGCAAGGGGTTTTGCAATGGCCTTGCTGTGATGCCTATACAGAGATCTTACCTGCCCCACACTTTTCCCCTGCTTTTGCACTGCTATGTATGGAGATCTGCGCCCCCCCCCCCCACTTCCATCTGTTGGTTCTGTGTGCAAGGGGTTTTGCAATGGCCTTGCTGTGATGCCTATACAGAGATCTTACCTGCCCCACACTTTTCCCCTGCTTTTGCACTGCTATGTATGGAGATCTGCGCCCCCCCCACTTCCATCTGTTGGTTCTGTGTGCAAGGGGTTTTGCAATGGCCTTGCTGTGATGCCTATACAGAGATCTTACCTGCCCCACACTTTTCCCCTGCTTTTGCACTGCTATGTATGGAGATCTGCGCCCCCCCCCCCACTTCCATCTGTTGGTTCTGTGTGCAAGGGGTTTTGCAATGGCCTTGCTGTGATGCCTATACAGAGATCTTACCTGCCCCACACTTTTCCCCTGCTTTTGCACTGCTATGTATGGAGATCTGCACCCCCCCCCCCACTTCCATCTGTTGGTTCTGTATGCAAGGGGTTTTGCAATGGTCTTGCTGTGATGCTTATACAGAGATCTTACCTCCCCCACACTTTTCCCCTGCTTTTGCACTGCTATATATGGAGATCTGCCCCCCCCCCACTTCCATCTGTTGGTTCTGTGTGCAAGGGGTTTTGCACTGGTCTTGCTGTGATGCCTATACAAAGATCTTACCTCCCCCACACCTTTCCCCTGTTTTTGCACTGGTCTGTATAGAGATCTGCTCCCCCCCCCTTGTATTGGAATCCAGGAAGATCTGGTGAGGAGGTAGATGTGGTGTCAGCAGTGGCCCCTTTAAGGGTAAGGCCTGGGCATCCTGGGCACAGCTGCAGCCACTGGAAGGCAATAGGGCCCTCAGGGATATAAGGAGTACCAGAGGCAGAAAGGGTTTGTGGGTTTTGAAGGGGGGGGGGGACGGGACTGACTGGGTTTATTGAATTTGGAATCTGACTGTGGCTGGACTTGTATACCCTGATGGATTTAACTGACCTACCTGGAACCTGACCTTGGACTGTAATTTGGCTTATTGGCTCTGGACTCTGATTTGGTAACTCTGAATGATGGGACTGATTTACTTGGCATCTGTGGACTGGAACTGGACTCATTTTTGCTTGCTGCACTGGTGAGTTGCACAAGGGGGACTGATCAGCCTTAAGCGGGCATGAGGCCCAGTGGATTGGAATTTGGCAGAACATCATTGTAGCAGAAAGATAATGTGATCCCCTATTTGTGTGCACCTGCTTTTGTGAGCTTCATAAATTCTGACTCTAGTGATGATGAGTTCTTGGGATTTCCAGAAAACTAGAGTACTCAAACCTTTAAGTCTCTCCATTTGTTAATGACAGTGATAATGGTTCTTAATGCCACTGTTGACTGCTGTTCACTTTACATGGTTCAAATGTTATTCTGTTATAGTTTATTAAATATTTTATTACACTATTTGGTTCAGAATATTTTTTCCTTGTTTTTCTCCTCTAAAAACTAGGTGCGTCTTATGGTCAGGTGCGTCTTATAGAGCGAAAAATACGGTAGGTCAGGGTGACCAGGCATTCTTTTTTCCCAGGACATGTCATCTTTTTTAGCCTCATGTCCTGGAAAATAACTTCAATGTCCTCCTTTTCCCTGTGAGTGGTCCCTGTAGGCAGTGCATAGCCTTCTTGTAATTAAAAAATTATATGCAATATATTTTTAAATTTAATAATATGTAATAGTGTTTAAATTAACCACATAAAACCAATATACAAGTGTTTTCAGTTTTTATTTTATCATGTCCTACATTTGTCTTAGATGTCCTACATTTTAGGGTGTCCTCTTTTGCAGTTATGACACTGGATACAGGTTCTGATTAGGACTGATTTTATGTGGTTAATTTAAACACTATATTGTGTATCAACCCCTGGTAGTTACACCAGGGCAGGGGGAAACTGGTCTGATCCTGCAAAGAGGATCCTGCAAAGATTTGGTGAGTTGACTACAAATGGACTGGGGGGGATTGGTGTCGCAACCCAGCACACTGTTATAATACCCTTCCTTTTAGGTTTCTCCCACATGCACTAAGTGCAGGAACCCAAAGTAACAGATTTGCAAGTATCCCATCCCCATTGAATCCAGGGTGCTGGTAGAGGGTTCTGGAGTCCTGGAATCTCCCTGCAAGAGAAATGGATGAAAAAATGCAACAATCCACCCCAGCCCAAAACACTCTCTCTGTACAGTCATCACTTTCAAAAAGCACACCTTTCATTTCAGATCCTCCATCAAGTCTGTGTGTGTGTGTGGGGGGGAGAACTTTCCGACTTTCCACGCAGCCCGATGATCCTTTTCCTATGCTGGCACCAGCCAGGGCTACTATGGGCAGCCAGCCCGACCCAATGCAGCCTTGGGCACGCTGAACTCTGCATGAGGACAGGGTGACCAAGCGCCCTCTTTCTCCAGGACACGTCCTCTTTTTAAGCCTCATGTCCTGAAAAAGAACTTAAATGTCCTCCTTTTCCATGTGAGCGGGCCCTTGAAAGCGGCGCATAGCCTTCTCGCAAATTAATGAATTGTATGAAATAAATTATATGCAATATAGTTTAAAATTTAATAACAAGTAATATATTGTTTAAATTAACCACCTGAATGCCATATACACGTGTGTCGCCATGTCCTACATTTTTCTTGGTTGTCCTGCATTTTGGGGCGCCTGGTCCTCTTTTGCCGTTGTGACATCTGCAGCCCAATCCTAAGCACGTCTACCCAGAAGTAAATCCGATTATGGTCAATGGGTCTTCCTTCCAGATAAGTGTGTTTAAGGATTGCAGCCGGAGAGCCCAAGCCTATGCATGTCTACTCAGAAGTAAGTCCCATTAGGGTCAACAGGTCTTACTCCCTGGTAAGTGTAGTTAGGATTGCAGCCTATGCATGTCTACTCAGAAGCAAGGCCCATTATGGTCAATGGATCTTACTCCCAGGTAAGTGTGGTTAGGATGGCAACCACACTCACCCTGCCTGAGGACCAGACTTCTCCAAGTCCTAGAATCCCGCACCCCCAACCCTTGGGGATGCGCACTCGCCCCCCCCCCCAGTTCCTGCGCCCCAGATCTGCCTGCCAAGCCTCTACTCACCACATCCTGGGGCAGGAGGAGCTCCGCTTTGCCCCCATAGCCGCCTCCTGCTGCCGCCTCTGGGGCGGCTTCATCTCCCTTGGCCGCCTCCTTCTCCGGCTTCAGCCCCGTCGCCGGCGCCTGGAAGCTGATCTTCACCATGGCTCCAGCAGCGGCGAAGCGAGCGCGCTGCCTCTCCGGTGCTCGCTGCCTCTCTGGCGCCTCTGCCCAGCCCACACTGCGCGCAGGCAGCGCCGGAGGTTCAGAGCCTTCCCTCGCCCCCCCCCCCGTTCATCGTGCAATGCCTGGACTCGGTGGCGTAGCTAGAAGGGGGCAAAGCACTCAGTCTTACAAGGAGCAAGGGGCTGGGCGTGCATGAAAGAATGCCTCCGATTTGCTCCCCCCCAATGGCTCAGAGGGGGAAGCTCCCTGCAAGACTTAGTGCTTTGCCCCCCTCTAGCTACGCCACTGCCTGGACTCTCTCTATCCCCCTCCTCCGTCTGCTGGGGTTGCAAAGGCGCTCTCTCTCCTCTCTGGAGAATTCCGCTACCCAAGTCATGGTTCATTGAAAGGGCAGGGGGTCCAAGCCTGCCTTGGTATTTTTTTAACTATTATTTTTTATTATTTTTCAAACTATAAACCACCTTTTTCTATCAAAGGCACTCAAGCTGGTGCACAACAAACAGTCAGCACCAAAGCATTGAGTCTGAAATCCAATGTCCACGCATTTAACATGGAAGTACTACTGCCGTGATCTTCAACTTTTTCCGAGCCATGACCCCAGTCAATCAATCAATTAATCAATCAAGTATGATGAGACTGGGGACCCCACTATTGATCCCATCCCCCTCCAAGGACCCTGTCCATCCATCTCCATTACCACCCACTTCTCAGCCTGGTAATGCCCTCCCAGCACTGTTCACTGTAACCAAATATTCTCATTAGACAGCTGAAAACGTTACCCTGAAGCCTGGCCCTAGTGAAAGCTAACTTGGGTGCAATCCTAATGCGCCCTTGGGCCGACACAAGTCCCTTGCACCGGTCCTGGACTATTGCAAAAGTGCCGTAAAGCATTTTTGCGCCACTCGGTGGGGAGATAGGCCAGAATATGGATGGGCCAACAGCCACCCTGCACCAACATGGGCCCCAGGACAGGCATCTGGGGCGGAGGGCATGGGGAGGTTGAGGAGAAAGCTGGAGGGAAGCATTTCAGGGTGAGGGAAGGGTGGGTGGCAGGTGTTCCCAGGGCAGGTGGGGAGTGGGAGGCATAGCCAGGATCCAGCAGTTATGCTCATTCCTAACCCCATTCCTGGGTGGCCCGGATTCCTGGCTGCTTGGATTTGCACTACCTCTGGAGGTGGCACAGATGTAAGTAGCCCCATTAGGGCTGCTGTAGCCTATCTCTGGTTCTTGAACAAAAGGTTTTCAGGAATGTAAATCATCAGCCCACTCCTATGCATGCTCATATGCAAAAGCCCTGCTAATTTCAGTGACATTTATGTACATCCAAGGAAGCAGGTTGAAGATCTGCCTTGGCATCAGAATAAATTCTGTAAACTGACCAGTTATCTAGATTCCCATTTGAACAATTGAGCGTGAACCCAGCATTTGGGCTTCTTGGGAGCAGATTTTGCAAATGGCTTTGACCTGAGCTCTATTCCTTTGCCTCTCCCCTTCCTCCTGAAGCCAAAGTAGTTTTGGTGCATCATACATGAATGCTTGCAGTGCAACATTACATGGTACAGAGTTTATTCATATTGGCTATAGCAGAAAATAGATGCTGACTCCTGCTAATGAATCCATAAGGTGCCTGAAACAAACTTAATCTGGAACCAGGAAAATGAATAAGCTTTTTTGCAATGTATAGTACTTCACCTGGCATAAAGTCAGCAATTGGGAAAAACAGAAACAGTCAAAACTGGGGGAAATGTTTGTTAATGTCATCAAAATGCAACAGTTTGCAGCCTTGGCACAGAAGCCTTCTGCTTCCTGCTTTGCTCTTTTCCCCTTTGTGCTTTTGCAATTAGCTAACACCAAGAAGTTACAGCAGCAGAAGTGAAGCATGCCACTACAACTACAGGTGGCATTGCCCATTACATATTGCCACAAAAAGTGAATACTGTACACAAGTGGTCTACTATTTTTTGCTACATACAAAAAAGGGGGGGCACTTACACTTTCTTGGTATGGAGACTTTCTCCAACAGGGAGTCACACTGGTGTTATGGTATTGCTAGGTCAGATTGCTAGATCTGCTGTGCTTTTCTAGGTCACCCAGTGTACTGGGAGATGAAGCAACCATGGTTTCCCCCACCCTTCTCCTGTACCTGCTGTGCTGACTGGAGGGCGCAATCTTAATCAACTTTCCAGCACTGACCTAGCTGCAATGCAGCCCCAAGGAAAGGTAACAAACATGCCCTTACCTTGAGGAGGCCCCCTTGACTTCTCCCCACTGTAGGATGCAGTGCATGCCACATTGGCACAGCTATGTCAGTGTTGGAAAGTTGGTTAGGATTGTGCCCTTAATTACAGTACTGTAGTCAGAGGAGGTGGGAACTGACAGGGTGAGAGGAGGAGCAGGTGGAAGTAGCCATGACTGCCTCCTGATGTATTAGGGCAGTGGTTCCCAATCTGGGGTACATGTGCCACCAGGGGTACTTTCCTGGACCTTTAGCAGTACTTGAAAAAGAATTGAATAATGGTGGGAAAAGGCAGGTCTGTATAAGAATGTCTTGTGGAGCTAGCAAGGCAGGAAGGAAGGAAGCTAGCTGGCTGTGAAACCTCCACCTATTGCTAGTTTTTGGTCATCAAATTAGGTATTATCAGATATGGATCAGTAGTTGAAAACATATAAATTTGAAATAACTGCACTACATTAATTACAGGCATTTTGCAAATATGAGGGGTACAATTTATGAAAAAGGGCTGCCAGGGGGTATGCAAGTGAAAATATGTTGGGAACCCCTGTATTAGGAGTTTTAAAAGAACAGGGAAGATTCCCAGGTTATGACTGGGTGACCCTGCTGCCTTGCCTTAACCAGGCCTGCCATGGCCAAGCCTCCATGTGCGAACACTTCACTTGCTTGCCATGGGCTTCATTCCTGTCTGTTTCAGCTGCATGACAACGGAATTAGTTTTTACTAGTATGCATTTGCTTGGATTCCAACTTTGTTTTCCATTTGGTTTCATTTCTTCTCACCATCACAAGCAAAATTTGAATCACAAAGCTGATGGTTGCACTGCCCTGCTATTAACTCTCCACCTTGTACACCAAGCCACTTCCATAAATAGACAGGGCAAGCGCCTCAGAGCCCAGCCTGTTCTGAAAACAAACAAACACCAAATTGTACATCCACTCAGACATGAAGAAGGAACATCCCTTCAGCTCTGCTCTTCTATGTACCATTGCTGAAAAACCCTGCAGAACAAGACCAGGCATCAGCATTGTGGAAAAATTCAGTTTCAATAAATTCAAACGCACTGGTGTATGTCGTCACTGATTTCAGCTGGCTGTGGTTCCTACTGCTAGATGGAAAGCCATAGTGATTTTCCCATAAAAAGCAAATGCTGGACTGTATTTGCTACCATTGAGTATAAACTATCAAATTGGGCACATGGAGCCAATGCATCAGTAAGATCTTTATGATATTATGCTTTTCAATCTGTGCTCCGATTAATTGAGAAGCAAATTTTAATCTATAAGTAATGCTTCCAAATTAAATAATGTAGTATGCTGCACTGAGATCCGATACACTCCCAGGAATAAGTCCCATTGAACTCAGTGGCACTTTCTTCTGAATAGATATGCCTAGGCTTGCGCTCTAAGTTCATGAGATCTTTGCACAAAGACTGATCTTTGTCATGAAATTGTTACTCATTCTAAAACTATTGGGGGGGGGAGCACAAACCTAAATAAATAAGCTATAGCACTTGAATATTGCAGAATCAACATTTTCTTTAATTCTGACTCCTTGCTTATCTGTAAATGTTTAAACTATACAGAAGGTGGTTTTGAGCAATCGAACAGATTGGTTGCTTTAAATACCTCCTGTGAAACTGCAGCTGTCTCCTTTGCAAAAATCCAGCCAGTGAGTAATACTGCCTTTCGGTTACTATGGCAGCCAGTTTCATTGCCTAGGTGATGAAACATTTGTGTCAAGACTGAACGAACCCACCAGACTATGAACACCGTATTAGCAAATTGAACTGTCTTAGGGAAAGACAAGGTCTGTGTCAGGACATCAGGGGTAAATGTCAACACCCTCCCATCAGGAAGCAGCCCAACATAAAAAGTACCTTACTGGGCCAAGGGCCCATCTAGCCCAGCTTCCTGTATTCGGTTATCAGCTTCCATGGATTCAGTTATCCGCGGTTCTGTAGATATGCCCTCCCCCTGTGCTCCCATTATATTATCTTATTTTGGGTAGTTGCACTGGAAACAGGTGTTTCTTGCAAAGCAGCATGTAGGCTGGTTGCCTGCATGCTAGAAGGTAACTAACATAAATGACTTAGCAGTGGGGATAAGCAGCGATGTGGCCAAATTTGTGGATTACACTAAACTTTTCTGGGTAGTAAAGTCTAGAAAAGATTGTGAAGAACTCTTGAAGGATCTCTACAAACTGGGGACGTGAGCAGCAAAATGGCAGATGGGCTGCAATATAAGTAAGTGTAAAATGATTCACATGTGGGCAAGCAATCAGTATTTCACACATATACACTGATGGGTTATGAGTTGTCTGTGGTGGATCAGGATAGAGTTCTTGGGGTATTGGTCAGCTCAGTGTCGACCCAGTGTGAGGCAGCTGTGAAGAAGGCCTTCTTCTTCCATGGACATGTTCCTCTCATGGGCAAGGTGTGTAGTGTGTCTGCAGCCACCTACAATGACACCAAATGCATGACTAATGGTGTTTCTAAGCCCCCTTCTATACATCTCCATGAGGAAAAAGCAAAGCATGCAATCCGCTTGAGATGTGGCCTCATCCAGGCATGCGACCTTGGCTTGGTGCCCAGAACATCTCAGGATATGATAACAGCAAGGAGGGCACCAATAAACTGTGATTACTAACAGGTGTGAAAGCTAAGCATGACTCAGAAATTTCAGAAAGATTAACCCAATTGTGGCAGAACAGACTTGCCATCAGAGAGAACTTGTACAGACCACTAACTCCTCAAAATACAGTATACAGAGCTTCTGCGTTCTGTCGATACAGACATACATGGCCACCCCACCTCCAATGCCCCCTCCCTGCCCCTCCTGTAGAGTTTCTAGCCTGGGATTGCTGTATCCCACAGGTTCTTTGCATTCCAGCAAGTTTCTATTATGCTCACTATACAGTGTTTTCCTTGTCTTGCCCCTTGTGGAAAGCCTACTTTTGCTATACCTGGAATCCATCGTAGCTCTTGCCTGAGTGACTCCAACGTCCAGGTTAGACCACTGTAGTGAGCGTAGGTAGGACTGCCTTTGAAAATAGCTTGGAAACTGCGGTTAGTTCCTAAGTCCCTAAGTTGATGTGCTGATTGGGACCTGTTGGTGAGAGCACACCTTTTCCCACATGCACCTGTGTGCACTAAGATCTTCATCGGGGCCTTTTTCTGGGTGTGCTGACAATGTAATTTGTCCTGCAAGTTTTGCATATCATGACTTCTCTCCCTGTTAATGAAGAAGGGACACCACTTTCCCCCTCTATTCAAGTGTATATCAGTGATGTCAAAGCAAAAGTAGGAATGAAGCTGCAATCCTGTGTACACTTACCAGGGAGTAAGTCCCATTGAATTCAATGGGACTTAACTCTGACTGGCCACGTTTAGGACTGCGCTGTTTCTCCAAATCCACCTATTCTACCACAACCAGAAGCAAATACCATGGCACTTTTTCAGTTGTGCAGCTTTGAGATGCTTATGAACCTGCCTCATCATGAGTCAGAAGATTGGTTGGCCTAGGTTAGTATTATGCTGATTGGCCACAGGTCTTCATGGTTTCAGATAGGGTTTTTTCCTAGCAGGACCTGAAAATGTTAGGGATTAAACCTAGGGATTGAACCTGCATATAAAGCAGCTGCTTAACCACTGATCTCTACAACCCCTTCACAGCTTGCAGTCCTCTGTTGAGATTATGACTGCAGTATATTTCACTCCGCTCACCATGACCTCTCCTTAGGTTGCCTGAAGCCTGCCTGTGTGGAGCTAGGATGATACAAAGCAGTAATTTGAGCAATCTACTGCAAAAAAACATAAACCAGGCATAAACTTCAGAGCCATCTGTCTACCTTACAAAACACTCCTCATAAATTGAACCAGAACAGAATGATATGCTGATCATATTTTATCCAAAGGCCTCTGCAGGTTTATTGCTTACATAAACACAGATGATGCATATGTGTGTGTATTCATCCCCTGTGTGTCTGTCTACCTTTTTATAGGATAGAATTTCAGTAAAAAAAATATTTGATGTTTCTTGTATTTATATTAGACAGTTTAATTTTGTCTCCTCTGAGTGTGCTGTAGGACAGCAGAAACTTTCCAGTCCCTTGGGAACAGCAAAATTTGTGCTGGGGAGGCAGAGTTGCAAACAGGAGCAAGTTCTGTGACGCAAAGCACAATTTACATCAACAGTTCTGGACGGTTTGTAAATGCTTTGCATCACAGAAATGCTACTGTCTGCAACTCTGCTGCCCCAGCACAAATTTTGCTCTTAATGTTCCAGAATGTAAAAGGCAGTTCTTGACATAAGTGGCAACAAGGGAGAAAGGCAGAATCATCAGAGGGAGCAGGAGATTATGGGATGGTTGAAGGGGGTGGAACTGGAGGTGCAGAGGTCATAGTGTGAAAGCAGAGAGAAAATGGAAACAGAAAGTAGGATTTGGAATTAGACTTGTCAACTGGGGCAGTCCAATCCTACCTAAACTTTCTCGCTCAGATGCAGTGGTGCTAGCATGGGCTATGCTGCATCGGGGGGGGGGGAATAGGAGGCAAAAAGTCTGCTTGGGGTAAGGGCCAGCTGACGCAAGTCTGCATTGATCCATGTCGTTGGATCAGGGCCAGGAAGGGGGATACTATATGACAGGCACCAGCACCAATGATTCTACCCCCCTCCTGGGCTCAATCTGCCCTCTCCCTGCCCTGTTCAGCCTCCTCCCTGCCCTGCCTTGCACAGCACAGAAGTTACCTGCTCCAATAGGTGGCTTCCGCTGTGCGGGAAGACTCTGGCTTTACTACTAACTGGCGTGCTGTCCCAACGTGCTTAATGGCATGTTAGTGACTGGTTGCCCTGGTGGAGCATGTACTCTGCTGGCCCAAACTGCAAAGAGGACTGTGCCATGAGCAAAACTATTCCTAGGTTCCCCCCCCCCCCAACACGATGTACAGTAATGTCATTTCTCCAGAAAGGCTGTGTTAAATTGCCCCCAATTGCTTTCAGTAGTCTCTGGAGAGTGACAGTGATTCAAAGAGACTCCAGGCCAACCCTGATGGTTGGCAACTCTATCTGGAAGGTAAGGCTGATGCATTTCTCTTGGATCCAGGAATAAGCACAAAATCAGTGCAGAGATTTAAGGAGAGTGTAAAGTGGTCAAAGCATGAATGATTTTGGCAGCATCTCTATACAGAGATGAGGTAGCCAAGGTGAGACGGCAGAGGATCAGAGAGGAAAGGCTGCTGTAGCCAATATGATATAATATTTTTCTGGCAGGTCACAAGTGCACTAATGTAACGTTTGTTTTTATAAATGAAAACTATTTCCTATACATGCTCTTCTTGATTCTGCTTTATAGAATTTGATGCACTAAATCTCTTGCTAAATGCAAGCATTTATGTTGCAGAAGGAGCCCCTGTTATGACATCCTTGGCAAGTTCCTTTTAAAAAGCCAAATGACCTATTTGAATTTATCAGTTGACCTACATCAAGAGGAGTGAGGGAAACATGTAACAAGCAGGCCAGGGCACTTCAGCATTTTGATGCCATGGTGTCATTCTAAACCGTAATTTCAGCAGCTTTCTGAAGCCACAGGATTTTAATAGCCAAGGTCAGCGTGTTCTGCTCGGCTTTTGACTGCCTTTTAATGACCATAACTGAATTTTAAATAGCAAATGCAATTAAAATCTGTCATTTTGTTAGGTGAAACATTCAATAACAAAGGCATCAGGCAAGTTGTACTTGGTGCAAGGACATCATGCTCAGCTCTTTCTCAGCACTTGCAGCTACATCCATTGTTTGGGGTCCTTCCTTCCTACAAGGAAATGAAGTCAAACAAGAATTACTATAGCTAAAAATTATCATCACACTTCCAGAATCTAAAATATTTCTTCAGTTATTTAATATAATAGTTCTTTCTTGGCCTTCAAATAAATTTACTGTGTTTTATGGCGATTGTTCTAAAATTGGACTGGAGAGCCATTGTGTCCAACTGTTTCTGGTTTCCCAAGGCCACTAACATCATAGCCATATTATCCAACTGGAATCTGGACATGATTTACATTAGGTTGTGTTGTTTGCGTTAAACTTTTCAATGGGATAATACCAGGACCACCCCAATTTTATTATTAACAACAAAGGAATGATGGATTGAGCTATGCTTCATGCAATGGTGATTAGCTTTGCCGGAGGGGGAAGGAATAACCATGTTACAGCAGAGACCACCAAGCTGTCCCCACTACATGTGATTAGTGATGTGGGCACACATTTCTTGCTTCGCTTCACAGCAGAATGTTCCATTATTCGTATTAACATAAGAACATAAGAAGAGCCCTGCTGGATCAGGCCATAGGCCCATCTAGTCCAGCTTCCAGTATCTCAGAGTGGCCCACCAAATACTTCAGGGAACACACTAGAGACCTGCATCCTGGTGCCTATGTGGGGAAGGGTCTTCCAAATAGCCATCTCACACATAATTTAATATTATTTCAGTGCAGTATTACTGCCCCTGAACTACTCCCACCCACATGAACATGGAAAGTGGAACAGTGAGGGAAGAGGGGAAACAGGCGATGTGTGCTCAGTCTCCTAAGTGTGTATAACTGGGACCAGTTCAGATGTATTGTCTAAATAGGTCCATGGCATTCAGAATTTCCCTTTCCTTCCTGCCCCCCACCCTTAAAAATGATCAGCAGTACTAGTAGGCAGAAGAAACAGTTTGAAATTAGAAATGTTTCACAAAATAGAAGGGGAAAGCTGTAGGAGATGGGGGTTAATAGGTACTTTCTTTGCCTCATTCTGAGAAGCTACACAAGCACTTCTACAGGAATGGCACCAGGGCCTAGGAGAGGGGGGTAAAGGGGATAATTTGTACCCAGGCGGAGGGTCAAAAAGGGGGTCCAGGAGCCAAAGGAGGGGGCCCAGAAATTTCTTGGGATCTTACATTTTCCAGTCTGCACAAGACTTTTGCCTGCACAGGATGTTGGGGATACTACCACAAGTATGCAGCTGCAGCTATTGACAACCCATATATGCTAGACCAGGGGTCTCCAAACTTTTTGGCCAGAGAGCCACATCAAACATCTGGTGTGGTGTGGAGGGTCAGAAAAAAATTTAAATATAAAATTTAAATAAATAAGAGATGGAACTTAGATGAATGAATAAATGAATTCACTCAGCCTCTCTGGCCCTCAGAACACCCTCCAGCTGCAATCAGAGCACAGCTCTGGTCATGTACAGTTGAGTGTGTCACAGGCTTTCAGGGAACAAGAGGCTAGTTGAGGGCCGGATAGAGGCTTGTCGGGGGCCACATCTGGCCCCTGGGCCGGAGTTTGGAGACCCCTGTGCTAGACCAAGGAATGCATGCATGTCAAATCTGGGAGGAAACTGGCCTGCTAGAGTACCTCTTTGGTTTGTGCATCTGCTTGCCATGAAGGAGTGTAGGAGTTCAGCGACACAGCTGCAGAGCTACAGCTGCTGCAGAAGCAATTTTTGGTACACACAGGACACTTTCCATTCTAGTGTGAGTCTAAATATGACGATGCTAATTTTCTGCATGATTTTCTAGATTTAAAAGATTTTAGAGAGACTTAGGAATGTGTTTGGTTTTCTGTATTACTGTATCTAGCTGCCAATGCCACAAGGGTGGGTAGACCTGGGCTCCAGAGACTTTTCCAGCTCTCTCCACCCTCCCTCCCACCTGTTTTGCCCCTCTCTGCCCCCTCACTGTTTCACCTGCTAAAATTCTTCTCGGAGGCCCTGAATGGCACAATGGGACCTTCAGGATGCTGCTGCTGCCTCCCTACCCAGACCCTGACCGCCCCCCCTGGTTGGGTGACTCTCCTCCACCTGGGCCCGGAGGGAGGGATGCAAGACCTCCCCTCTCTCCCCCAGTCCCCCACCCCCCAAATGGAACAAAGCAGTAGCACAGTGGAAAAACAACGCATAAAATCAGATTGCAGTGGAGTACGATGCCTTCCAAAATAAGATCATAACCATTTAATTATCTGATGACAATAAGAAAAGGAGACCTTGAACCGCCCCCCCTCCCAAAGGAGTTCCACTGATAGCATTTTTAGGATGCTGAGAGCGGGGGCAAAGGAGCATCTCCCCTCCTGTGTGCCTACGATGAAGGGCTGAACCGAGGCGCTGGGCAGTGCAGAAATGGGACTCTCCCATGCAAATGCTAGTAAACTGGTAAAAACACTAAACTGGTAAACTAGTAAAGACAGCAAGGGCTGTCTGAGTAAGCTGGCATGTTCCTGGGGTGTACTTGATGTATGTTGCATCAGCTGTGAAATGGGGAGGCATGCAAAATCCACATGCACTGTGGTTTTGGAATTACTTGCCTCTTTGAAACATGGCCCAGACCTTACCTGATTGTTGCTTGTGAATGTTTTTGAAAGGAACCGGTGCTGAAAAACACAGCCATTCCATTCCAGCAGGTGTGGCTGCAGCACAGCTTAAACCAGTGCCTCAACCCAAGCGCTCCAGGAGGTAGCTTCTTAAGTTAATGTAAGATCCAGTTCCCATTTCAAAGCCAGACATGTGAGGCAGGAGATTTGAGATTGGATGTTATGGTGCCCTTTTCCTGGAAGTAGATTGAAGAGCAGCCCAATTTGGATTTCAGCCATAGTGCAGGGAAGGGTTTAGCCCGTGCTGATTTTCCCAAAGCAAGTCCCTTCTCCATGTTATTATTTGTGAAGTCAAAAACATATGTTGCCCTCCACAATGGCTGTTCTGAAACAGAGAAACTGACCCAGAGGAGAAGTTTACCGCCCCCCCCCTTTCCCCCAACTCACAAGAGTCCAAATAGGGCTGTGACTTCAGGGCACATTTGAGAAAAATATTGGGAGATCCCGTCACCGATTTTCTGTGCCACATGAAGTTGGCTCTTATATGATCCTGCTTCTTTGTAAAAGACAGTTTGGTTAAACACTATTTCATACCTGTAAGTTCTTTATTTAGATATGCAGAGTTCGGGCTGATGCTTGTGATACTATTTATTCAAGTGTACCTCATTTTTCAGTTGCCAGGTCCTACACATAGGTAGGAGCACTGTTTGAAATGCTGGTGGCAAGGTCACATTACTTGACTGAGCTTGCCACTGAAGTGAAATTGTCACAAACTTTTGCTCTCAGTGGAGACCCAGAGAGAAGTTCTTCACCTGTAGTGGTATATATCCCAAAAACTTGCAGGTTAGTTGAACCTCAGAAGCAGTGCTGTAGCTGAGGCAGCTGTTGCTTGGGGGGGGGGCGATCACAAAAAATTTGGCACCCCCCACACAATGAAATCAAAATTAACATATCATTAATTCAACTATATTATTAAGAAGCAGTAATACATTATCAATCCCTTGCTATGAAATTCAGCATGCTCTAACCTCATAATTTAGACAATTGAGGTGGGTCCCAGCTCTTAACAGGTTTGAAGACTACTACTGTAGAGTTAATTTCCACCAGTGTAAAAAAGGAATGTGTGTGTATATATTTGTATACACAAACAATGGTGGGAACTCTGCTAAAAGCAAAATGAACTTATAGTCACAGTTCTTTTATCATACAAGCATAAACTTACTCTTTTATTTGCAAGCTGTTTTCTCATCATAAAAATGCAAAGGAAGAATATATGATGGTTAGGATTGTGTACTTGGAAGGAAATATATTCAACTCTGAACACAAACGGCAGGTGCAAACAAACTATGCAGTGCAAGCAATGACAAAGCTAATGATAGTGTAGCCTGGTACCAAGCTCAAAATGATGCTCCAGAAGTAATGTCACAACCAGAAGTGACAACACATCTGGGCTTTTTAAAAAGTGAAAGTTGGGGGAAAACCTGACTCCTCTCCCTCAGCAGCTTGCCACCCATTTGCTCTGCTACCTCCTCCCAGCCAGTGGCACATCTAAGGCATCTATCTGCTACCTGGGGTCAAAGAAGATTTTTTAGTTTCCCCCCACCACAAAACCAAATTTACTGCAGACGCTCGCCTTTAAGTCGATCCCACAGACAAGTCGAGGGCAGGTTTTGAACCAACAATCATGGAATTTTCTATGACCCTCGGATAAGTCGGGGTTAAACTTAGGGAGGTGTCTGACTATAGTTTTGTCTGATTTTACTCGAGGCCAGATCCTGAAAAATAACCCACCACTAATTGTTACCTAACAACTGTAGTCTCTAATTTATTAAAAACATAGTAAAAGATCATAAGATACATTTTTATGCTTTTTAAATTCTGGTCTTCATCACCTTTTTGTAAGCACTATCAGAATAAATGCACTGTAAACATACCAGTAAAACAGTGGTTCCCAACCTGGTATTCATGTACTCCCAGGGACACTCAACAGGACCTTTAGGGATACTTGAAGAAGACTGGAATAATGGTAGAAAAAGGCAGGTCATGCTCCAGAATGCCTTGCAAGACAGGAATACCTTGCAAGGAACAGCAAGGCAGGAAGGAAGTAGGTACTTGGCTGTGAAAGCCCCACCAATAGCTAGTTTTTGGTCATCAATTCATCTGTGAACCAGTGATTGAAAACCAGCACAGTAAAAAAGCTGAAACATAATATGGAAAGTGATCAATCACCCAGAATTTCTCAGCACACTTCTGGTGCAAAACAGTGCAAAGGCAGAGTCTTCTGTTCTTCAAACAGATAAAAAGAGAAAACACTGTGATAAATACATGAAGTCTGTATAACAGTGCAAAGGCAGAGTCTTCTGTTCTTCAAACAGATAAAAAGAGAAAACACTGTGATAAATACATGAAGTCTGGTTTTCATAGAGAGGACATGAGGGCTTGTATTATTAATTACAAACGTTTTGCATAAAGGGTACAATTTAAGGAAATGGGCTGCAAAGGGATATGCAAGTGAAAAGGTTGGGAACCACTGCAGGAAAACTATGAATCAAATCCACCTTTAAGGTGTCTGGTGTGTTAAGCCAGAAACTCTATGAACAACATACAACCCATAACACATAACCGGGAGTGTGCAATTCAATTCACAGCAGAGAGATGCAGCTGCATATATTTGCAACTCTTTTTACTCAGAAGTAGACCCACTGCTTTCCATGGGTGTTATCCTTAAGTAAAGGTGCATTGAATTGTAGCCTGCTTCAGATGGAAAGGAGGATTCCCATCCTGGTGCTTCAAAAAAACAGACCTGCTTTGCAAGCATTTGCAAGCATTTGCAAAGCAGGACCAGGCTGCAGCAGGAGAATAAAAGGTTAACAAATTGCTTCTAAGGAGCTGTGCCTGCCTATCTGCTGCTTGAGAAACTTGGTGCCTGTCTGCCACTTGAGAAAGGAAACTGTTCAGAGTTGAAAGGCTTTGCCCTCTGATTGACCCGGAGATAAGGCGAAGTGAGAATTGGAGCTTGATTACTTGGCTAAAATTTCACTAGGCAAGTATCTACGGTAATTAATAAAAAGTATGGTTGGTATCTAACCAATAACCCCTTATTGGTTAGAGACACTGTGCTGGGGTGAAGAGGAACAGTTAGTCTCCCTCTCGCTAATTATAAGAGGACCACTTGAAAAAGCACTTCTTTACCCAGTTAGCAGGGCTAACTGTATTATGATATATAGAAATGAGAGCCAAATCATATTAACACCTTATTGGTTCCATGCTATAATATAACATCTCATTGGCTCTCAGAACAATGTTTCATAGGTCAGTTTTGAGTCAAGGAAATCCACTATTTATTCCATAAGGCAGTTTTTTTTCATTTTCTGCTTAATTGGCAATAACTTTTGATATAATACATATATTCCAATGTGATTTAATGCATTGCATCCCGCATTAGATTACCTTTCCAATGATATATAACATGCTAGTATTATTCGTACATACCAAGGTTTTCACAATTATGGCTACTAGTGTCAATCTCAGGTTGTTGCCCACCTAAAGCTTGTTGCCTGGAGCAATTGCTACCCCCTGCACCCCATTAAGCTACAACGCTGAGTAGAAGCAACAATTTTAAATGTTGCCATACTCCTATCAATACTGTATGATAGGACTGCATGGCATCTTTTTCAGTGGTTGTTGCAGATGTTTCTTCTGCATCTCTTTTTATATTGAGTCCTTTGGGGACAGGGAACAATTTATTGGATTGCTTTGTAAACATTTTTTTGCTTGAAAAGTTGTACAGGAATATTCTTAATATGGAGCCCTTGGTCAGACAAGTGAACAATTCAAATCTCCTTTTCATTACCTCTGAAAGTTAGCCAAGTATAGAGAGTAGCAGTTTTATGGGCCAGAGGAGCTAGACATATTGCATCAGATTCTTGGATATATTTTACTCAGTTGTTTCTGGTTTTCATAACTTCTGTCAGTCAACAACTGGGTCCCAGTTCTTCAGCTACACAAAGCTGGTTCACTGTTGAGCTTAAAAAATTCAATGAACTGCTCTAAAGACTTAGAAGTTGAGCTCAAGAAATTTGAAAGAGCCGCACTGATTAGTGATGTAAATAATTGGTGAAATTCAGGGAGCCATAAGGGAAGCAATGATGCACTTACATAGCAAAAAGGAGTAAAGGCCAAAGACACATGCTTGACAGACGAATGCACGCAAAGCATTGCACTCAAGTAGATCCAGACACTCACATCTGCATTTGTTTGGATTACGGTACCCACAACTAGGCAATCAGCTAGAGGCAGCAATAATTTATGTGACCATAGCAGATGAATAAAGTATTAGCATGATCAAGGAAATTGGGGCCATACAGTATATGGGATCACCCAGATCATGCATTACCCAAGTGTGCCTATCTCCAATGGGGTCAATTGCAAGCAGATAAGAACGTAAGAACAGCCCCACTGGATCAGGCCACAGGCCCATCTAGTCCAGCTTCCTGTATCTCACCAAATGCAGCCCACCAAATGCCCCAGGGAGCACACCAGATAACAAGAGACCTACATCCTGGTGCCCTCCCTTGCATCTGGCATTCTGACATAGCCCATTTCTAAAATCAGGAGGTTGCACATAGACATCATGGCTTGTAACCCATAATGGATTTTTCCTCCAGAAAACTTGTCCAATCCCCTTTTAAAGGCATCCAGGCCAGATGCCATCACCACATCCTGCGGCAAGGAGTTCCACAGACCGGGAACAGATGCAAGTATCTGGTATGAAACAGCTGCTACATGGAAGTACTTACATTCATCCTTTTCTCTTTGAATGTGTCAGAAGCAACACACTTTACCAAGTTAAAAGAAACAGATGTTGTTATAAGTATGTGAGCAGAAATCTGTGCACACCAAAACACCCTTTTGCACCACTGCAGAGCTGGTAAATTTTCAAGGAAATAACTTGATTCCCTTTTGACCAAATGGGCACATTTATTTACTATGTCAATACTTCTTCCCTGCTATGTTATCTCACAATCATCACTACCATCTATTGAGAGTATAAATTGATGATTTTATATATGTGTAAAGGGATGTTGGTTTTAATTTTGTGTATTTTGTTGTGTTGTTTTGTGACTAGCTGGTCGGATGACCGTTAATAAAGTATCTATCTATCTACCATCTACCCCCCCCCCCAACTCTAGCTCTAAAGGATCTTGTTATTGTACGAACAATGACACCTGCTGTATGAATTGAAAGCATGGACATCAAAAAGTCAGGCTCCTTTCTAACTTAGGTGGTCTTAATGGTATTTTGAATATAAGCAGCTCTTCAGAATTTAATGGTAACTTTATCTCATAATGAAGATGTTATTTGTTTTAAGGATCCTCTTGCTCCATAGAATATGGCTAATGGTTGGCAACCTTCAGTCTCGAAAGACTATGGTATAAGCCTACAGCACCCGGTATTCCCAGGCGGTCTCCCATCCAAGTACTAACCAGGCTTGACCTTGCTTAGCTTCCAAGATCAGACGAGATTGGGCATGTGCAGGGTAACAGTTGCTGCCCCATAGAATATAATAGCTTGGGTTTATATCTAAGATAATTTAATCATAATTTACATCTCTGTACAAAAGAGCAGCTCAGCTTCTTAACACTTGTATAGATTTATCTAGATTTGCAGTTGAGCTCCAAAGGACACCCAACTTTTCTGCCAGTCACACGTTTTCCTTGGATACTGCTGAAGAGTTAGCAATGGTAAAAAAGACTACTAGATCAAGAATCCAGCAGACAATAGCGTCTAACCATGAGATTTCCAAGTGCAGTTTTTATTTCTGCAAATATGAAGATGTGGCACTCTTTTGCAGCACAATCCTATGTAAGAAGTAAGGCCCATTGTGTGGAGTGAAACATTCCCAGGAAAGTGTGTATAGGATTGTAGCTTAAGATATGTAAAATTGCGTATTCTACGATTTGAATAATGCCCCCCAAACACAAATCAAATTTGGAAGAGAGATAGCATAGATGATTTCAAAATATCTTTGCCTAAAATGCCAGCGAAAAGCGGATGCTTTTCTTAGTTTTTACATTCTAAACATTTTTTAAACATTTTAAAAATAGCACATCTTTGTGCGTGCCCCACTGCATAGTGGAAATCCCATGAAAACGAAAACAAAGCATTCTTGTGTGTCTGTGTAGCTATCCTAGATCAAAGGTAGTTCCATGAATGTAAGCATAGCCACTTGGGATGTAGCACAGTATCTGAGTTGTGATACTTTATGGACACATCCACACTAAGGATTTAAAATGGTTTATGCCATACTGTTTCCAGGGACCTATAGTTGAGTGACTAGAGTTAAGATGCTGAACAAAATTCTCAATGCTCCCACTGAAGCACAATTCCCAGGATTTTTTAGGGGAAGCCATGACAATTTAACACATATAATGCCACAGTATGTTTGTAGTGCTGTCTGTCCTAAAAGTTTTCATCATTTCCTCTTCCAAGCTTACCTGACGGTTTCTATTTGTAGAATCAGTATTCAACATATGACAGTAAAGAAATAAGAACATAAGAACAGCCCCACTGGATCAGGCCATCGGCCCATCTAGTCCAGCTTCCCGTATCTCACAGCGGCCCACCAAATGCCCCAGGGAGCACACCAGATAACAAGAGACCTCATCCTGGTGCCCTCCCTTGCATCTGGCATTCTGACATAACCCATTTCTAAAATCAGGAGGTTGCGCATACACATCATGGCTTGTACCCCATAATGGATTTTTCCTCCAGAAACTTGTCCAATCCCCTTTTAAAGGCGTCCAGGCTAGATGCCATCACCACATCCTGTGGCAAGGAGTTCCACAGACCAACCACACGCTGAGTAAAGAAATATTTTCTTTTGTCTGTCCTAACCCGCCCAACACTCAATTTTAGTGGATGTCCCCTGGTTCTGGTGTTATGTGAGAGTGTAAAGAGCATCTCCCTATCCACTCTGTCCATCCCCTGCATAATTTTGTATGTCTCAATCACGTCCCCCCTCAGGCATCTCTTTTCTAGGCTGAAGAGGCCCAAACGCCGTAGCCTTTCCTCATAAGGAAGGTGCCCCAGCCCCGTAATCATCTTAGTCGCTCTCTTTTGCACCTTTTCCATTTCCACTATGTCTTTTTTGAGATGCGGCGACCAGAACTGGACACAATAATCCAGGTGTGGCCTTACCATCGATTTGTACAACGGCATTATAATATTAGCCATTTTGTTCTCAATACCCTTCCTAATGATCCCAAGCATAGAATTGGCCTTCTTCACTGCTGCCGCACAATGGGTCAACACTTTCATCGACCTGTCCACCACTACCCCCAGATCTCTCTCCTGATCTGTCACAGACAGCTCAGAACCCATCAGCCTATATCTAAAGTTTTGATTTTTTGACCCAATGTGCATGACTTTACACTTACTGACAATGAAGCGCATCTGCCATTTTGCTGCCTATTCAGCCAGTCTGGAGAGATCCTTCTGGAGCTCCTCACAATCACTTCTGGTCTTCACCACTCAGAAAAGTTTGGTGTCGTCCGCAAACTTAGCCACTTCACTGCTCACCCCTGTCTCCAGGTCATTTATGAAGAGGTTGAAAAGCACCGGTCCCAGGACAGATCCTTGGGGTACACCGCTTTTCACCTCTCTCCATTGTGAAAATTGCCCATTGACACCCACTCTCTGCTTCCTGGCCTCCAACCAGTTCTCAATCCATGAGAGGACCTGTCCTCTAATTCCCTGACTGTGGAGTTTTTTCAGTAGCCTTTGGTGAGGGACCGTGTCAAACGCCTTCTGAAAGTCCAGATATATAATGTCCACGGGTTCTCCCGCATCCACATGCCTGTTGACCTTTTCAAAGAATTCTATAAGGTTCGTGAGGCAAGACTTACCCTTACAGAAGCCATGCTGATTCTCCCTCAGCAAGGCCTGTTCGTCTGTGTGTTTTGAGATCCTATCTTTGATGAGGCATTCCACCATCTTACCCGGTATAGATGTTAGGCTGACCGGCCTATAGTTTCCCGGGTCCCCCCTCTTTCCCTTTTTAAAGATAGGCGTGACATTTGCTATCCTCCAATTGTCTGGCACCGTGGCCATTTTGAGGGACAAGGTGCATACCTTAGTCAAGAGATCTGCAACTTCATTCTTCAATTCCTTAATAACTCTTGGGTGGATGCCATCAGGGCCCGGTGACTTATTGATCTTTAATTTATCAATGAGGTCTGAAACATCTTCTCTTTTAACCTCTATCTGACTTAACTCCTCAGTTAGGAGGGGCCGTTCGGGCAGCGGTATCTGCCCGAGGTCTTCTGCCGAGAAGACAGATGCAAAGAACTCATTTAATTTCTCTGCCATCTCTAAGTCTCCTTTTATCTCCCCTTTCCCTCCCTCTCCATCCAGAGGGCCAACCGCTTCTCTGGCGGGTTTCCTGCTTCTAACATATTTGAAGAAGCTTTTATTATTCCCCTTAATGTTGCTGGCCATGCGTTCCTCATAGACTCGCTTGGCCTCCCATATCACCTTCTTACATTTCTTTTGCCACAATTTATGTTCCTTTTTATTCTCCTCATTAGGGCAAGACTTCCATTTACGGAAGGAAGCTTCCTTGCCCTTCACAGCCTCTCTAACTTGGCTCGTTAGCCATGCGGGCACCCTCCTGGATTTAGTGGAACCCTTCTTTCTTTGTGGTGTACACCTCTGCTGGGCCTCTATTACTGTTGTTATACAAATACAAATACAACATTTATCTATGAGGAGGCAAGAACAGTTTCCCCCCCATCAATCTTTTAAACACAGGGTCAAAGTTTTATGGTTCACAAGAAATGCAGGATGCATACTTAAGAGAAACACTCAGATTCAGGTGAACCTCTTTTTTTCCCCCAATACATATTATAAAACACACAATTGTGTTTCTTCAAAATTTTATTTCAATTTAAATTATGGGGCCAGCCAGATCTTCTAAGAAATGCATTCATCTGAAGAATGAAATGCTTTCATGGAAGTAGAGTTACAATTGTATACATTTAAAAAAAAGAAAAAGAACTCACATTAAATAACTTTTAGTAATATCTTTAAGCCTTCACGCAGATAAGAAACCACTTCCAGTACAATAGTTTTTAATATGAATAGCACATCAAATGGTCTTAAATACAACTTCTTTTGAATGCTAACACTCCAAGGTTTAATGTTTAAAAAAAGTTAAAGCCACTTTCTCCCATGCCAAATAGTAGAGAACAAAACCAATATCCAATTCATCTTTTAACTTCTTTATATATACACATACATAACTTTTTGCATTTCTACATTTTTTTTTCTAAAGTGGAAGCCTTATGCATAATGGAGAATAACTTGCCAAGTAATATTTTCCTCCTCTCAACTACAATAAACCAAAATATAAAAAGGACAGTTAGTACTGAACTATTATACCATCTCGTGGCCAGTTTTGCCTGTCTATATATAAATGATTTAATAGAGGCTTATGATTACTTTTTTCTTTTTTCAGTAGACATTATGAATCACTTTGCAAAGGACAGATTATGATTTCTAAAGGAAGCATGACAAAGTTGAGACATTCAAGATTGCCAGAATCCTATTTGCTGGAGCTATTTTCTCACTTCCTTCATGAAGGCTTTAAAAATTAGCTAACATGTCAATCCAGAAATTAGTTCAATCAATTGTGAAATAATTTAATCAGAAAGAGGCTAGAAAGCAATAAATAATTTTATAGCATTCTCAGTCAGGTTCAATCATGCAGAATTTGAACTTTCATACTGCTAATCCCAAAAGTTGGCTGGTTGTGATCTTAGCACTACTATTAAGATGAATAGATACCATTTTGATAACATAGTTTAGATATATTTAGCAGATTTTTTTTTTGTTATGATCACAGTAACAAAAAGTGTGGTGCAAAACCAGTCTTTTAAAAAAATAAATACTGACAGTTTGCAGCATTAAGGAACAAGACATTGACACTAGAACAGTAATGAAATTATGGTTGTTAGATTAAAGGGGAGTAAGTTATTTACTTTCACAACTAACATACTGAGTTAACTATATGAAAGGAATAGAGATTTTCTCTAGATACCCACAAGAAAAACAAATTGGTATTAATTTAGCATAATCTTTATAATTTGCAACTGGCTGAATACACCACTAATATAAATGGATAAGGCCAACATTGAAGAATACAGTTTAGTGGGTTCCAGCACTATATTTTAGTCTACCCTAATTGATGGCACCCCATTAGATCAGTGAATACAGAAAAAGTTAGGTTCTCTTCCTTTTAATGCTGCAGTATTTAAGAAATGTGAAATCAGCATTTCTATATGATCCAAAGTATTCATTACATGAGCTTTCACTTTGCAAAACTCAGTATCAGATAAAAGTTACAGACTAATACATTAACATTCCTCTGCTGTACAAATTAAATCATTTTTAAAAGAAATGAGCAGCCTAGGAGTTATATACAAAAGAAACCAACAAGCATGGTTGAAATGAAATGCAAAGTGTCACTGCTAAGCTCTACTGTCTGAAACACCTTCAAAGGTAAAATTAACAAAAACCCTTAGAACATTTTTCCAAGTCTACAACTCAATTCTCAGAAGAAAAAAAAATCACTCTCTCTTTCTCTCTCTCAAAAAACAAAACAAAACAAAAAACACACCCTATAAAGCAGTGGAAGGCATATTTACATTTTCCTTATGAACTCTTGAGATTTCACTCTGCAGAAGTTGCTATGTTTCAGTATCAGTTTTATTTGCAAGACAACTGTTCATCCCAGTAAGCTCACATCTTAGATACATTTCCCCTTTGATTACAAATAAAGCACTGCACATTTTTATTTTTAAATCAAGGCATACAATCTCATACTATGGTGCCAAGTATGCACAGATCACATTGTGCTCGCATCTCATACAAGGTTAAGTGCAAACAGACGGATTGAATCAGATTTGCAAGCATGCGCCCCATCACTTAAAACTACTCTAATACCTTCTCTCCTATCCCACACTATCTTCTCTATGTTTGCTTTCGTGAACCAATCATCTCCCCCCCCCCCCCCGGACTTCTAAAAACAAGCAGTGTGCTTGAATTCAGACACAAAATACCAAGAAAGTCCACATTGTGCAAGAAAGCAGCAGCTAGGTTTGTCAACTTGGACTAAAAAAAGAAAAAGAGAAAAACAAACACTGTTCACTGAACAGCAGATTAGCAGTAATGTTCCTCATGAATTGATAAGAGTGCCTGATGCTGAATATCTAACAGCAAATGCTGAATTTGGATTTAATATTTTAGGGGTTTATAGGAGATTAAGCTTCTTGCTGTGCTGGTCTTTTCAAATCCCTGATCTGTTTAACTAAATAGGTCTTCTCATCATTAAATTGTTCATCCTCGGTCCTGTCATTCTGAAACTTGCTGAGGAACTCAATAAGTTTGGTCTGGTTCTTTAGGAGGATATCTAATATAGGCTGTGTCTTGTTAGGGTTGGCTACAAACACCTGCAACAAAAGACAATGATCAGTACAGAAAATAGATGGGTTAACGTACAGGAAAAGAATAACCAAGACCACAACATAGATTTTCACTTAATGTAAGGCTAAGCTTACGCTAAGCAGGGAAAGCCCACAAACAAATATATGCTTAATTACTAACCTAGTGAGTAGGGCCAAAAATCACTTTGTAATGGAGCATTCCTTTACTGGAATTTAATCATTTAATTTATTAATGAAATAAGTGTTCACCAAGGGTGTAATTTTCAAATCATTTAGTTAAGCGTTTCTCAAACTGTGGGTTGAGATGCACTACGTGGGTCGCAAGCCAATTTCAGGTGGGACGCATAGCACCTAGTTCAGCTACCACTGAAAATACAGAGCTGAAAATACAGGATACAGAGCTTCTGGGCAGAGCAGGCTGCCAGTGGGAGAGGGTCCTGGTGCTCTGCCCTGAATAGGTGGGAAGATGGGTTGCTGGAAAGGAGGCAGGGCTGTGTGGCTGGAGAAGCATCTGAGTCTGCATTCTGCTTTGACTTCTGAGCTGCAATGTTGGAATTCTGAGCTACACAAAATAACAGCATGTGCGTGCTGTGTAAAGGGACCTTTGTCTGACTGCAGCCTAGGCTTGAAGCCTAAATTTACGATGTCACTTCCAGCCATGACATCCAGGTTAATGACATCACTTCCAGTGGGTCCAGATAGATTGTCATTCTAAAAAGTGGGTCCTGGTGCTAAAAGGTTTGAGAATCACAAATTTAGTTCTTTCTTAGTTAGGAAGTGGGTTGCAATGGTTATTTTGACTGTCTCCGCATGTTGGGGAGCAGTAGTGGACCTAGAGGGCGGCAAGTGGGGCAAATGACCCGAGTGGCGACCCTCTGAGGGCGCCTCCACCAGCCTTGCCCCCCACCATGTTTGTCTTTAAAAAAAAAAAAAAGGAAGCCAGCAGTTCTGTCAACTTCTTTCGCTTTTAAAAATCCTTTTTAAAAAATCCTCCCCCCAATGGAGGAGGGGGTGGACCAGAATTGCTGCCAGTGTGCTGCCTCTCTAGGCCACCCTCTCCTCCTATAACGGGGGGGGGGCCTGGCAACAGCGTGCCGGGAGCAGTGCCGCTTTGAGAGCTGCTCCCCTCCCCTTCAAGGGGGAAGACAAGGGCAGCACTCAGAGCAGCGAGAGGACCACGCTGAGAGCAGCTGTGCTCCTGCAGCTGCTCTCAGCACAGTTTCCAGCCACATTCTTCCCCTTTAAGGAAAGGGGAGGGGAGGGTGCGCCCTTCAGAGTGGCGCAGAAGCAGTGTGCGCCTTCTCTGATTTCAGAGGAGACGGGTGCCACTTTGCAGGCACCAACGAAGCTTTCCATGCAGCTTGCAAGCAGCGCGAAGGGCTCCACTGGAGCGTTTTGGGGCTGCTAGAAGCAGCGCCCAGGAGGAGAGTGCTGCATGCCACTTGGAAGCAGTGCTTACCTATCATGGGCATCTTTTCAGTGGCCCCAAAAAGCTTTGATGGAGCCCGTCATGGCATGGACTTGGCTCCATCATGGAAGGCTCCATCGGGGCCTGGGCTGCCTCCTCCGTTCCCCTTTCTTTCCAAAGGGGGAATGGAGGAGGCAGCTGCACAGAATTGTGGTTATGATGACATCAATGCAATTACTTCCAGGTCAGGGGTGGGGGCGGAGGCAAAGGCAGAGGTGGCCCCAGGCGCAAAAAGTCTGGGTCTGCCTCTGTTGGGTTGCCCTGCAGAGGCTGGTGCCGGGCTCTCTGTACCCCCAGAGCCTGCTGGGGGCGCTGGTAGGTTTAAGCTAGCCCCTGCACCCCTTGACAGCAATGCAGTTCCGATGATCGTGTCATTGCCTCCCCCCAAGAACTTTCAGCAGGGCTCAAACTCCTTGAGAGTTTGAGAACCGCTGATCTTAAGAGTTTTATTTAATCTCTTCTAACTGGGCTCTCTTATAGCTGTGAGGGGGGGAAGAGTACTTTTCTATTCATCCGAGCGTAGTGACTTTTCCAATGACTATTGCTGGAGCCTCCTTTGTGTTTCTTCTTAGACTGTGAGCCTTTTAGGGAAATGGAGTTTTATTTCTTTGCTATGTAAACCACTTATAATCATTTTTGAAAAACTGGTATATAAATATCATAATTTTCCATTTATAATAGAGTTGCTTTGTACAACAGGATCCTTTAACCCAGGGGTGTCAAACATAAGGCCTGGGGGCCGGATACGGCCCATGGAAGCTTTTTATCTGGCCCTCAGGCTCTCATCTGCTGAGCAATACTGAGGTGTTACTTCTGAAAGGGCAGTCCATATGAAAATTGGGCTCTCCCATATCTTGAAATATGATCAAGATTTGCATATTTGCTCTTCTGTCATTTGCAGCTAATGAGTTCCTAAGTGAGAAAAAGTGTTTATTTTTTATGACCTGTTTAATGACATCATTTCCTGCCTAATGACATCACTTCCGGCCCTCAGCAGGCATCATGAATGCTATTCAGCCTTCAAAATGAGTTTGACACCCCTGCTCTAACCCTTCCGCACCCCCCCAACCCTGTTATCCAATCTTATTTTAGTAATACTGTAGTACTAACCCCAATGTAGTATTAGGTTAGCAAAACCCTTTAGAGCAGTGATTTTCAACCTTTTTCATCTCATGGCACACCGACAAGGCACTAAAATGGTCAAGGCACACCAGCAGGTTTTTGACAATTGACAAGGCACACCATGCTGTCAGTGGGGGCTCACATCTCCCATTGGCCCTATTAACAAATGACCTTCCCCCAAATTCCTGTGGCACACCTGTGGACCACTTGCGGCACACCAGTGTGCCACAGCACAGTGGTTGAAAATGGTTGCTTTAGAGGATCCTGGTATCTGTGAGGGATCCATTCCAGGACATCCCACAGATAACAAATACTGCAGATAATGAAATATGTGGCTGGAGGGCCTCAAAACACACCCAGAAGTCACTGGCATGAAACAGAAGGGACTTCTGGGTAACTTCCGGTCATGTCCAGGAGATCCTCTGAGGCCCACCAGCCACAGGCTTGGCATCTGCAGATACAGAAATCTGTGGATGCCGAGCCTGTGGCTAAGGAGGGCCCACTGTATTTTTTTAAATGGATGCCCTTGGGATCTGTTTGAGAGCAAGTTTTTAAAAAGCTACTTTACCTTAAAGACATGAAAGGCTTCAAACTGAATGTTGCGACTCTTGTCTCGTAGAAGGTTCATCATTAGTTTGAGATTTTCAGGTTTACTGATGTATTTTGTCATAATTGTGAAGTTATGCCTATCCAATAGCAATTCACCAAGCAGCTAAGGAGACAAAACACAATTAGAGAGGGATTTTTTTGGCTGACAGTGTGTAACAAGTTAAGGGATGGGGCAAGAGTTGCATTCAAAACATTGTTCTTGGTCCACAGCAACTTTTACAATATTCAGAAAGTATTGTCTCTCTGGCATCTAAACCAATACAGGGGGACCCCAAATCCATATCCACTAATTTACTTATCCGAGAATGCAGGAGGGCTGCCAGTGCCCCCTATACCCACTGGAGGTAGGGAAGCTGCACTCCCCTTACCTCTGGAGGCCATGCTCATCCACACATGGCCTCTGTAGGGCTCAGAATGGCTGTTAGAGCAAAAAGAAAGTCACTTCCAGGTTTGTTTTTTTGCAAAACCAGAAGTGACATTTTTATGCCTTTGAAAGGCCAGGGAAGCTCTCTGGAGTTTCCTCAGCCCTCGCAATGCCTTTTAAAGGCATAAAAACGCCATTACTGGTTTTGCCAAAAAAACCAGAAGTGACTTTTTTTTGCTGTTGCAGCCATTCTGAGGCCTGCAGGGTCTGCAGATAGACACACATGGCCTGTGGTGTTCAGAAGAGCCTCTGGAGGGGGCATCCCCAGTAACTGCAGGGGGTTCTGGAGCACACTTGCATACTTAACAAACTATCTTATTTGGACAATTTTCAGGAATTGGGGGGCCTAACCCAATCTTTATGGGGCAAGTGGCTTGAGTAAATAAATAAATATTGTGCCCTTCCCATCAGACTTTGGAGGAAAGAGGCAGGTAGTCAAAGCCCTTTTGAGGCCTCCTGTACTTACTATGTCAGGGACAAAAGGAGCCAATTGAACTAGCATGCTCAGCTGTACAGGCTCAGCCACTCTAAGGCTTAGGATAATAATAATATAATATACAGTATTTATATACCGCCTTTCTTGGTCTTTATTCAAGACTTTATTCAAGGCGGTTTACACAGGCAGGCTTATTAAATCCACGCAGGGATTTTTACAAATTGAAAGAAGGTTCTCTCTTTCAAGAACCACCACATTCAAGATGTTACACTCCGATCTGGTTTAACATTCTGGCCTCCATCCTCCCACGCTCCGAGCAGATGGAACAGCTCAGCTGCAGCTTGCCAGCTGCTTCAAGGTTGCACGGTGCCGCTGGCCTCGAACTGGCGACCTTGTGGATGTTAATCTTCAGGCAAATGGAGGCTCTACCCTCTAGACCAGACCTCCTGCCTTAGGATATGGTTGCTAAGGTGTTCTTCATTGTTTTTATTATTTGTCATTATATGATTATTGAAAATTTAAGGTTTCGGTTGCAAGCCACTCTCGTTTCTTATTTATACATAAAAATAATTTTCTGCCTTTTTCAGTAACGTACACTTTTGCTTTAAATACAGGTATAACCTAATTATCAGCAGATTTTTTCAACTGCCCTTTACCTCAACGCGGATGAGGTGGGCCTTTTAAAATTAAAAGAAGAATTGTAACAAGGCAGGCAGGCAATCAATCTCTCCCTCTCTGGGGCTTAGGACAGCTTAGTTTCAGTTTGTTCTAATCCCCTGGAAAGGGAAAGAGAGAGACTGATTGATTGCCTGCCTGCTGCATTACAATGGTAAGCAAGGCTATTTTAAAGCCACTGCCTAAGGGAGGTGTTTGTTTGTTTTTAAACTGATTTTATTTAACACAATTTTTTGCATCTGTGGGGGTTCCAAGAACAGGACGCTCGCAAATGCTGAGACACAACCTGTACAAGCCAAAACGCTGAGTGACATGCACAGCAACGTAACAGCCCTGCTGAATCAGATCAAAGTCCTATCTAGTTCAGCTTCCTGTATCTCTCAGTGGTCCACCAGATGCCTCAGATGATGATGCCTCAGGGAATGATACTTGCATACTTGCATCTTGTTGCCACTCCCTTGCATCTGGCATTCAGAGATAGCCTACTTTTCATGGCTTGTAATCTACTTATGGACTTTTAGTGGACGTCTCCTGGTTCTAGTGCTGTGCAAGAGGCAAAAGAACATCCTTCTATCCATCCTATGCATAATTTTATATGTCTCAGTCACAATCCTGTGGAAGTCTCTTCCACGGTCATAAAGTTCTCCCTTCAACAGTCAATCCAGAATAGGATTGGGCTGTCAGATATTTAAGGCACTCCTGAAACATTTCACCAAATTGTACAATAATCAATAATGGTAGAAACTTGCAAAGACTTGTTTTGGAACTTGCACCAATAAGGCTGCAATCCTAACCACCCTTTCCTGAGAGTAAGCTCCATTGAACAAAATAGGACTTACTTCTTAGTAGGCCTGGTTAGGATTGTGTCCTGTGTTAACTAGGATTTGACATATTGATTTCCTTGAGTATGAAATCCCAGAAGATACTCTTCAAAATTTTACAGACAGGTTGGGAGGAAAACTAGAACAAGCAACTAGCTCAAGCCTACTGACCATCAATTAAAAAAAAACACAATTCTTCAGAAATTGCACTAAGGTTAGGCCAAAACAAGCAAGAAGATAAGATCTCTTACCTTAAGTGACTGTCGTTTTGTCACATAGTTTTCTGAATGGAGTAGCTTCTCATATTCACTGAAGAACTGAATGAGGAAAGGAAAGAAAAATCAGGACCGTTCCAAATATCATAAGCACTGTGACCCAAACTAGATGCACAAACAAAACAAAGAATCCAAATGAGACAACATTTCAAACGCTTTGCTTTTAAAATGTGGCAACCACTTCTGTGGCACACTGGAGGGATCCCTAAACAGGCATTCTACAACTGGATGAAGGAAATCTTTGGGCAATTAAAGGTCAGAAAATAGAGGCAGGTTTAAATTTGTTATTACCAGAGATGGCCAGTAGATGGAGCAAAACTGTCACACATGCCATGATTAGCTACAAACATAACCAAGAATGGAAAAACACAACAAGGAAGTGCTCCTTTTGGCTGAAAGACATCTAAATGTCTGGTTCTCAGCATTTGTAATATTGTGCAAGTGCAACAATTAGTTGTCAAATACTGAAAAAAATTTGAACAGAACTTGCATTACCGTAATGAATAAAAGGATTTATAGCAATTAAAACAAAAGTATCAAGATTTTAAAAGTAGGCTGTGGGTTCATTAGCTTTCTCTGTCAGCAACAGTTCCTTAGTAACTATCAGAAGAATAATCATGGAACTAAAATTACATACCCTATCATAATGCTGTTCCAAGAACTCTGCACTCAACAATTTGTGCCTTGTAAGTAAATCCTGAAAAGAGATAATACATTTGTTATTTTAAATATATTCCCCTTCGTAACCCATAGCTTTGGGGTGGATTAAGCAGCTCCCTCATTGCCATAGCTAATATCTGTCATACCCCTCTCTAGTTCTCTTACAATATTCCATCAACAAAGGTCAGTATTCAAAAGTTAACTCTTGTCAGGCAGACAGCTTTTGATTATACTCTTGGAAAGATCAAAAACTTTTCCAGACACTTCCCCTTCCCAATTCACTTCATCATACCCAAGATCTCTCCTATCAACATTTTCATTTTATTTTAGGAAAAAACAAAACACACGCTGCTGATCAAATTGTTGTACAGAACAGCAGGTGAATTCAACTTTTAAATATACATTCTGCATGTTTTTGAAAAGCTTTAATCTACTTTTTTAACAGCATTCTAATATTCTATGAAAATTGATGCCAGAATTTATAAATTAACTCCAAGTGGAGCAAATAGTACTCTCAGGATCTCCCCTACACACACACACACACACACAAATATGGTCAATGTGGACTGACATATTCAGCTATAGTTCATTCCTACTCTACCCCAAGTGTTAAGGGTGAGTTACATTTGATCTGAGACCCTGATGAGAAAAGCCAACTTCAAGGCCACCATCCTGGTTCAATCCTGACCTCTACTTCCAAACCAGGGCAAAGCCAAAAGGGGAAGCTGGATTTTATACATTCTCACTCTTCTGGCACAACTGAAAAACACTCAAGCCTTTCAAATTTTTTTTTTAATGATAGCATTGAAAGATGTTAGAAATGTTTGCCTATTCAAGAAGTGTTACCCTCATTCTGAATTGGCTTCATTTGCCTTCAGCAAAAGGATCAGAGTCATAACATGATTCTTGATTAGTCATGCGAGTGATCTCAGGATGGATAATGCAGTAACAAGGAGAAAAAAAAACTACGACTCTCTGATAGGAGAAACAACAACAAAAAATAGGATTGTTTTCACAGTTTGGGTGGAGGGGAAGCAACATTTCCACTGTCCAAAAATACCGCAGCTGTGAAAAAGAGGATGAGAGGATCCGACTCGTTCAAATCTGTATGTACTTTGATACATTTCTTCTTTGTAGTTTTTCTGAAATTCATGGAGAAGGCATAATATATCAAACATAATACCTTGAATGTGGCAAATGCATCTGAAGCTATGTCAAATGTTGACATTTCAACGTATCTGAAGAAGTCATAAAATTGCTCTGACCACAAGATTATTTTTGCAAGTGGTTCATGTCTGATGCATTCTCTTAACATGATTCCACAATTCAGAGCAATTTCTGGAGATTCATATCTGGCAAAGCAAAAAAGTCAACATGAATATTTCATAAGGAGAAATACAATCAAAGCGTATACTAAACTAAATGTATTCTTAAGTACCTGCTCAGAAACAGCTTAAAACAATTAAGCAATTAAGCTTAAAGCAATTAAGCAGTATTCATTAGTATAATAAACTCTACATCATCAGTGAAATGGTTGATAGGCTAAACAATTTATTTTGGCACAGGTTTTGTGGATTGCAGTCCATCTCATCCCGTTCTATGAACTTGACTGTAGTTCATGACAGCTTACGCTAAAATAAACTGGTTAATCTTTAAGGTGCTACAAGAGACCTGGTTGTTTTTGCTGTGATGGAGCATCACAGCTAGCCCTCTGGAAGTCATTCTTAAAAGATGCAATGCAGATAAAAGCAGAAAGCATGAAATTATACTTCAATGCTTGTCCCAGTGCTATATGTTCCAAAATGACAACAAACAGCTGGAGAAAGAAAAAGGAGGTGGTGTTTTGAAAACATGGCCAAATGGAACACCAAACATAGCTGATACAATTATAGAAAATAATCAAGGAAAAAGTACTGCTTTTCAGTGTGTGAAAGACTTCCAAAAGTGATATTAAGTTGACAACCTCTCGTATATTACTTCATGTCATTTAAGTGTCTTTACAGATTTTAAAGGAAGGGATTTCATTTCCTGGAAGTGTAAAGCACAACAGTCTCAAATATCCTTCTGTACCCAACAGCACCAGCACTGAACACTACACATTAACTTGAGTAAGGCTTTGCGTTTTCCCTCCACTGAGATTTGACTCTGAACAAAAATCAAGCATGATGTTCTGATGAAACAATGCAGATAATGTAAGGAGAGGAAGCAACAATCTGGCACTGAATGCACGCAATGAATTTGTCTTTGTTTGGGCAAGCTTGAGCCAATGGTGTATCATAGCTACACGGATATGAATCATGCATCAGATGCCACATGGTGAATCGCGGAGGACGTCTTCAGGGAGCAGAATCTGAACTGAACAAAGAGGCAACTAGGTCAGCAACTAAGGGCTGATTCACAGTCGGAGTCACTGCATAGAAGCAATTGTGACACCACGATCCCTCTGACAAACATTAGTGTTAACAAGCCTGTATACAAAGACAGACAACCAGTCACTTCCATAATCATGGTTGCATCTTCTCCAACCACCACCTACAATCTACCATACTGACAGATGCAGATATCTCCGCCTATGGCCTGTTTGACACTAGCAGCCCCTCACAGCAAAGTGCATTATTAAGGAAGGGTCACAGCTGTTCAAATGAGGAGATAACAGACTATGGTCACATTCAGAGGTAACAACAAACCATGGGTTGCGCTTAGGATAGCATATTGTGGCAACCTTCTGGGTCTCCAAGTCAGGGGTCTCCAAACCTTTTGGCCAGAGGGCCACGTCAAATATCTGGCACGGTGCAGAGGGCCAGAAAAAAATTTAAATATAAAATTTGTATAAATAAATTATGAGATGGAAGTTAGATGAGTCAATAAATGAATGAATGGGCTCGTTCATTCAACCTCTCTGGCCCTTAGAACATCCTCCAGATGCAACCAGAGCACAGCTCCAAACATGTTTGGCCAAGTGGGCCAGAGGCTTTCAGGGGACAAGAGGCAACATCTGGTCCCCGGGCCGGGGTTTAGACCCCCCTGGTCTAAGTCTTGCTGAGGTGCATTCTTGTCAGATCCCATGGTTTGTCACTACATCCAAATGTATCCAGCATGAACCAGCCTTACATTTACTGATACATACCCTTTTAACAGCATGAAGAGTATATTTTGTTGAGTGCAGATGTATTCAACTGTGGGGGTTCTGGTACCAATCTGTCTTCTCAGAATGTTGTTGAATATCTGAGCCACATCCTTTTTACCCTGTCAAAAAAACCACAACCATCGTAGAGCACAGAAAGTGAGTGATACGTATAAAAAGGGATAACAGGCAGTACAAGGAGTCATTATGGTGAACAAGAGGTCTGTCTGTGCTTGTGCTCATCCATGTCTCAAGTCAGGCTTCCCTTCTTGCCTCATCAGCAAGAGGAGTGCTTTCCAGGGCAGAACAGTAAGTGGGTCATTGTTCCCTAGTGAAACTCGAACTTTAAGCTGCAAAGGTAGTTGGGAACTGAGTTTCAGTTGCAAAGTGATCCCATAGTTTCAACTATGTATCTAGAGCAGTGGTTCTCAAACTTTTCAGAGGCCCAAGAGGCTGCTGCCTCATTTATAAATGCCATGGGGTATTACTATAAAGGTAACTGGACAGCAGTTCTCTCCCCCCCCCCAAGTAGCAGCTTGTTTCACCCTTGATGCACATAGCCTCATCTGCCCTGTTAGTTTCATGACCCAACAAAAATTGGGTCACAACCCACTGGTGGCTCCTGAACCCACAGTTTGGGAATTGCTGACCTAGAGAGAGGAGGAAGGTTGGGGTTGGTTTGGGTTCAGAAGTACTGTGAACCCCTTGTTGATGCAGGGCTGATTCAGTAAGCCCCCAGCACTCTTTGCATCTCTGGAAAGGTGAATCCAATCCACTACACCCATGCATAGAGTCCCAGAGGCTCATAACAGCCATTTCCATTCCGTTGCACAGGCGCACATACTATGAGGAGCCATTATGGTGAATGAGCAGTCTGTATGTACTGTTCGGAATTTCCACCCAACCCTCCCACGACTCAATGAGTTAATCAGGTTTCTTTAGTAGTCTTTTCCCTAGATTTTTCCAACAAAATATGCTTGACATGTGTTGATTTTACTACAAGTGACTTCAATGCCCCAAAGAAAAAGTATAATCTGTAAACTGCGCGGAGTCACAGAATACCACAGGATATAAATATATTACACAAACAAATGTTCATGGCTTTTCCAAGAGTCTTTTAAATGTTGCCCTAGCTGTATGGCAACCATTTGAGTTGGCATACAGTGCAATCTAAGTCCGATTTTGTTCAATGGGGCTTACTCCCAGGAAAGTGGGTACAGGATTGCAGTCATAGTGTTGGACTTAAACCAGAGACACCAGGGTTCAGTTCCCCACTTAGCCATGTAACTCACTGGGTGACCACCTCTTAGCCTAACCTACTCCACAGGGGATTCGTGAGAATAAAATGCAGGGAGGGAGAAGACAGAGGACACAACACACACCATATATACACATATGCCACTTTGAGATCTTTAAAGGAATAAAAACTGTAAAAAATAACTATAAGTGAGGGATACCTGTACAGGTCCCAACCATGGAATCAAATTCCACCTGGAATACAGCTGATAATTCCATGGAAAGACCTATGCAATCATCCCCACCCCAATTAAATGTCATTTAAAGATTAGCCAAGCTAGAGTATATGGGAAATACTCACAGAAACATGTTTATGGGATCCTAGTAAATGGATGCTGAATTGTGGTCAGAATACAAATGAAAAGACAAATTGTTTTCTAAATTCTAATTTTATTGTAGGCCAAACCAAAGCAGCACCAGAGCTCTTCAGGCTGCGAAGAGCAGGGTAGCCTGACTAGGATCTGTCTCCCCACAGTCAAGTGTCATTCGGCAGGTCAGCCAATTTTACTCAAAGTTCAGTTATCCTTTCTGGACTTTCCATTAGGAAATGCATTTCCTCGTTATTTACATAACAATCTTGGTGAGGCTACACAGTACGATACAATTACTTTATTATTTGAACTGTTTAAATGCAGCAGAAACAGCAAATTATTTTTTTCAGAAGAACCCAACCAGATTACGTACTCTAATAGTTAAGAGTGTTGCCAATGGGCACTGGTTTTAAATAGAAGTTGAAAACACTGCACTACATACTATGCCTCTAAGACTGTGCCAATGTATTAATGAAATGCAAAGTGTTTTTGTCTGCCCACAAACCACTGAACATCCGCTCAAATCTAAAGTGGCCATAATCCACTGCCATCATCCCTCTGATAAGTAAACCATTACAGCTCTAGAAATAAAAATCACACTATACAGTCTGCAAGCAACCCAGAAATACCTGTCTCAAAATAAGATCAATAAAATCTGAATTCTAGAAGACAAGCCAGGATCCAAAGAACTGCTTTATGGGAATCTGGAAGGCGAAAACACAGATACCCCTCACAAAGGGACATGAGATTCTATCCTAGTGTTTCTCAACAGTGAGCTCTCTGCCCACCTAAAGGCCTCAGCACATGCCTGATCAAGCCATTTGCCAATACTGATCACCTGTGTGGTCTAAGGCAGCAGCTCCCACACTTTGGGTCCATGGCCCACAAGTGGGTCACAACCCAATTTTGGGTGGGTCATGAAACTGACAAGACAGATTATTAGACTGTGCATCAAGGCTTAAACAACCTGCTACTTGGAGGGAGTACTGCTGCCCAATTAATCACCATTATAGCCACAGAGGCATGAGTGGCTGGTAAAACTTTTTGTTAGATGAGTCCCGATGCTAAAAATTTTGGGAACCACTGTTCTAAGGTGCACTTAGTTCACACAGGGAAGCCAAACACTTAGGTTGCATGAGACCTGTGTAAGCCCTAGAATGCCCCACAAGCCACACAGCATTCATGGCAGACACGCAGGTGTTTCTCAAAAGGCTGCAGCAGAAATAAAAGAGCCTCCCTCAAAGCCGAGAACCACAGGGATGTACAATACCTGTGTTTGGAAAAGCTACTTCTGTAAAGAAAAAAGGGGGTTTAACATGACTGTGTTTACTCAAGCTTGTTACAATGTAACTTCTACTCAACACCCAAAAACACAAGGACCTGGTTTTATAAGACACCAGAATACCCATCACACGTGCAGTTTTGTTGACTTCCTGATTAATCTAGCCTGGAATGCATCTCGGGGGGAAGGGGGGGAATTCATAACGATATCAGGTATGAAAGCAAACAGAAAAGAGAGATTTGACATTTCAAAGTAAATGCAAGCATACCAGGATCCAGTTAAAGGACAAATTGCTCTCTGGTTTGCTTTTAAAATAGAAGGGGAAAAAATGTGACTGGAAATATCAGATCATAACCAGATTAAAAAAAACTAGCCTGCTTGCAACACCTCCAGTTTAATTGCAGTGAAAGGAGAAATTCTAGTCCCATTTAAAAAAACAGTAAAACACCAAACAAAATGTGTGCATACAGTTGCTCCCTCTATGGAAGGCACAGGATCCCTGGTCTACAGGTTATGCTCTCCACAATGATCTGCATTCCTGTGGTAAGCCACAAATCCTCCCAACTCTTCACCACATCATTTAGTAGGACTTGGGCCATGGATTTTACTCATAACGCATCCAGGCCTCACAAATACTGATGCAGGTCAATGGCAAACCGTGGTGGGATTATGAGATGGGCAGGATTCACATGGGTAATTCCAATAAAATGACAAGTGGAGAAGAGACACTCTACACGAGGGTGCCAACCATTGCAACATGCATTAGCCTCTCAAAGTTTACTTTCTATAAGCTCCTGGGGAATTTGTGCATTTGATCTTTTCAGCACCAGGTGTCAAACTGCAAGCCCAGGTTTTTGCTTTTGCCTTAAAGCTTGCTTCAAATTGTTGTTAGCCATCTTGATGGAGCCTTGGGAAATAGAAACTGCTGGATGGGCATATTTTAAACAATAAATAGTGTGCGTGTTAAGATCCAGCAAATAAGTTACATTAACAGAGAAGTGACAGTTGTGCCAGCATTTGTAATAAATATCTTTTCTTAAGCCTTGTGACTTTGTCACGTGCAGCTGAAATCCCTGAAAAAGCCAACAGTTGAAAGCTGAAAAAGTCAATGCTTGTGCTTTCTTACCTCAAAATCAATGAGTTGTAAGTCAGCTACTAGGGTACTAAGAAGACCACTGTTGTACAGCTCTTGAGCAAGCTGGGCCACAGCCTCCGTCTGGGGCTCCTTTTCATTCGTGCCATATAAAATCTCTTTCATGGCAACTAGATTTTTTGAAACTTCTTCAGTAGCCTGAATAGGGAAGAACAAAACAGAAGCTATTTCCAAAGCTAAAACCCTTCTGCCAGTCAAAACACATTTTACATATATTGCTAATGGCTACATGCCAGAGATACTGGACTGAGTAATCTGAAACTTAAGGTGAAGGAACAGTTCCTGCCTTCTGCCCACCCCAATTATAAACAAAGAGAAATATTATGTAAGTCAGAGCCACTTTTGTCGTGTTAACCCCATAATGGGCTGGATTGTACAAGTACAGATATTTTAAAATATATAAAGTGGGTCTTTATCTGTGGGTTCATTATCCGTGGATTTGCCCCACTGTGGGTTCTGAACCTGGGGCGGGAGGTCCCACAGAGGATCTCCCAGACACAACCTCTTGTCGTGTGTGGGAGGTCCTCTGTGGGTTGGGCTGTGGATTTATTATCCACGGTTTTCAGCATCTGCAGGAGTTCAGGGAATGGACCGTGCGTGTACAAGGACCAACGTGTACAAAATTTTCACCAGCATGCCAGAGCCAGTTCACTGAACTCCAGATAAGTGTTGAGATTTTAGCCAAAGTCTTCCAACCAGGCAAAGTTACTAGGCTACACAGAAGAGCTGGAGCGCCAATGACCGCCATAATCTATGGAATACAATGGGAGTGTTCAATGATGCAGGAATTTTATTTTCCTCTTTTAAGGAGGAGAAATAAAGTCAGTTGTTCTCCAAGTACGTTCTGGAAGAAGGACGAAGAATGTCAAACCTTTGCTAGAAACATTGGGACGTTGATACAAGGTCAGAGAAGGAGGAAATAGAATGGCAGCAAAGCCTTTTCTATGACTAAGTAAATATTTACAGCAACCAGAGCAGTTACATATACCACAAACCAAACACTGGCAGCATAAAAATAAATGCAGAGGTAAACCAAATGATGGGAATAGATCAACATACATGACAAAAGAAGCCCAGAGCTACCCTAACACAAACTGTCAGTTGAAGAAAAAAAAAAAAAGAGAAGAGAAAATTTCTAAATATTACTTCCTACTCTCACTAGCCTAAATGCAGAGGTGTAAAGGCAGGGCTGGACATTAAAGAAGAGTGCATATCCAAAAAGGAGCAGGTGGAGACTTCCACCCCTTGTTTCTTTTCATTCCTAGCTCAGACTGCAGCTTTCAACAACTGGGGAGATTAAGACTATGCTCTTCGAATAAGAAGCAATTAACATTAGGGTTTTTTTTTTCTGTGCAATATACAGCCTGTTTTATCCATTCTTGTTTTATGTCTTAAGAATAGTTGTTGCTTAGTTGCTTCTTCAACTTGCAAAAGCAGCTGCTTAGAACTATTTTATCTCTTGAATTTGTGGTATAAATTTAATTGTCAAAACTATATTCCTGTCAACTTATGGCAAGCAGATGTTTACTCCTTAGCGGAGGGCTTTACACTCTTGGGGCACAATCCTAAGCACATTTATTCAGAAATAAGCCTCCTTGAATTCAGTGTGACTTGCTCCAAGGTAAGTGTGCACAGAATTGCAGCCTTAGTTTCCCTGAGTAGCTTAAGGCTAATTAAAATACTGAAGGTCTGATTGCCTTCTCTTATCTTTAGGAGGCAAACATGTGGTTGTCTAAATTGATGCTGGAAACAAAACTGAAAGTGGTGGCAAGAGAGAACTTGCTAACTGATCATGACGCTCTGAGCATGATCAGAAAACATAGGATTTGTAGCTATCTCTGCTTCCCAAACTGAACTAGAGATAGAGGAAACATCCAATGCTTTCCAGTCGTAATGGTCCTACTATGTTATAGTAATACCAATTCTAGCTGCAGGCCAGAAAGGTCTACTCAGTCACTAATTAGTCCTTCTTGTTACCAGTTGCCTTCTCCCTCTTCTCAAAAAGAATAAAAGTTTTTTGGCTTGGGAAGGAAAGCTTAGCTAGCGGCAGAAACAGAACTCATTCTGATTCAACTTCAGTCCTGGTCCAAGTCAAAATAGGATTAACCTTCTCAAACTGCAAATTTGAGTTCAACTGCAAATTTGCCCCATCACTACTTTCAGATAGAGTAATCCTCATCTTTTCTAGCAGCACAAGGCCCACTCATTTAGCATTACTTCAAGACAAAGCCTTGTGTTCACAGCACACAAGTGATCAAGTGATCCTTGAGCCTTGTGATCAAGCTGCTCATTCTGCTCAAAAAGTAGTTGATCTGGCCAACAGAATTTCTGTCATCAGAACAGAGCAAAAAGGCAAACAAGAGGAAGTTACAGTTCCCTTTTCCAAAAAAGGCTAGCGCTCAATTAACCAATCTGAGGCCGAATGCATATTTGAGAAGGATGAAGGACTAATGATCTGAAATTTCTCTCCGTTTCAACATATCCTTTGACACAACATGAAAAGCAGATGTATAACCAAGGAAAAAATAGGCCACTTAATAGTCCAATCCATAGCAAACCCACAACTTGAAGCACTCTTGTGAGGGAGAGGTAGAAGGTCTGTAATCCCAGGGGCTCTTGAATGCACATATTATAACCCTCAACCTACAAGTTACTGCCTCCCTCTTTAGCACTGAATTGCAGTTTTTGTATCTGATTGCCAAACCTTTAAGAGTATTCCTCTGTTCCTGACACCAAATCTTAAATATTGTAAGGTTAATCTGCTGGTTGCCTGTCTTTAACCAGCTGCTAGTCACAAAAAAGACCTTCATTTCTTACTCCACTAATTCGTAAACAGCTTCAATGCTACTAATTCAGTTATCATTACAGTATAACCTCTTTAAGTTGACCACCCAAGGGACTGGAGGAAATTGGTCAACATACGGAAAAAAGGCATTTAAATATTATCATGTTTAGCTTCCAGGACAACAAATGCAAGGCCAAGTTATTATTTAGATTGGATTTTTTAAAAGTTTTATTGCAAATATCAATGAGAATTGATCCTCTTGTGATGCTTACTATTTATATCATCCATATCTATAACAAGAGACAGAATAAACAGCCCACAATCAGTGTTTAAAAAAAACCCTGAAAATTCATAAGCTTAAAAAAAATTGTGAGTCACTTGGTTTCATAGCAGACAGGCAGACCAATGCTATCCCCTGCTAAAAAAACCCACTTTTTTTTACTTAGGCTGCCTGGCCTCTACTGGGTCTCCTCAGATTCACTAAATGCCAGAAGGCATTTGATACGGTCCCTCACTAAAGGCTGCTGAGAAAACTCCACAGTCAGGGAATAAGAGGACAGGTCCTCTCATGGATTGGGAACTGGTTGAGGACCAGGAAACAGAGAGTGGGTGTTAGTGGGCAATTGACAAAAATGTGGAGAGAGGTGGAAAGTGGAGTGCCTCCAGGATCTGTCCTGGGACTGGTGCTTTTCAACATCTTCATAAATGACCTGGAAACAGGGATAAGCAGGGAGGTGGACAAGTTTGTGGGTGACACTAAACTTTTCTGAGTGGTGAAGACCAGAAGGGATTGTGAAGTGCTCCAGAAGGCTCTCTCCAAACCAGGAGGATAGGCAGCAAAATAGCAGTTGCGTTACAATATAAGTGTAAAGTAATGCACTAGTGATGGGAACCAAAGTGAAAGGACAGTGGCTTCACTATGCACAAGCAACCTCATGTCCCTCACAACTTGATACATGTCCAGGTACAATCGGCAGTTGGTTATGTGCAGTGTGCCAACCTATAAAAACCCTTTCGTGCAGGCGCTAGCAGGCATAGGGGAGGGATTGTCGTGTGATTTCTTGCTTTTCCAAGATGGGGCAAACCAGACAAAACACAGGTCCACAGTATCGCATTCAGTGGGCAACTTATGGAGGGTAAATTAATACTCTGTGCAATGGTCAAAGTGATCAAGATACAACTTACGGAGGTGGTCAATATAGAGAGGCTGGTCTCCCATAGTGTATATGCAGTGTCTGTCCATACTGTGAAAATTAGGTCAACTTAAGGAGGTGGTCAATCTAGTGAGGTGGTCAACTCTGGAGGTTCTACTGTATATTTACAGTTGTGTTGTTAGAGACTGGTCATGTTCACAATAGTAAACATTTGTTAACACTGCAAACATATCTAGTCACTTCAAAGTATATACTGTTTTGTCCGATGTTTGCAAGAGGTTAAACCACAACCGGTCAGCCCCAAAACTCACACCCAACCCTAAAGTGATATTGCTAGCAAATCACATTGAAGGTGATCATATTTAGAGGTCAACCATAGCAACTTCAGCCTTATTCTCCAGTGTAGTAATGATACTGATCAGGTAAGTGCCCACCTATTTCCTGCCTTCTTGATCTTTGTGTACATTGTCATGGATAAAAAAGCTCCATGCCCATATTAAATAAAAAAGGCTGTAATTTACATTCATAGGGTTTTTCCTTGTTTTTCATATAAATGAAGTTTTTGCGCCACTTGTATTAGCTGGGAGAAGCTCAAGTCCTTCCAGTAAACAGCTGGCTGGAACTTGGACAAAGAAGTGGGAGAACCTGAGATACCAAGGCTGCATAATGCACAATTATACAGAACTTCAAACCCTCTGACTTCAGACTGAAGCACCACAGGGTTCTTGCAATAAATACACTATATAAGCACTGAGGTCAGTAGACAAGTCAATGTGCAGAGTCTCCAGGACCTTGATTGAAAAAGCATCAACAGGAATAGTTACAGATATACATTCATCACTATGCATCTAATTAAAACATTCACTTGGAGGGGACAGACGAATACACCACCTGTTATAAACTGTATGTTTGAAGTCTCAACTCTGAGGTCAAAGGAGACACATGCAACATTTCATTAAGAGTTCCTTGTATCATAAGCAAAGTCACAATTTTTATCCCATGCATGATTACTATGTCTACTTCCCCTGTATCCAGCTACACCAGAATTAGCTGAGACATTTTTCTATTGAAATGAATAATGAAATCTTCAGATACGTATGGATGACAAATTTTCTGCATTCAGTCAAAGACCACAATGTGAAAAGAATGCCTTTCATTTAAAATATGAAAGCAAACTTAAGACTGTTCCGTTAGCATTTCACGTAGAACAGCAAGTTAGAACACAAAATTATGTAGCCATGTAAAGCAATTACCATAGATACTCGTCTATAAGGCAAAAAATTCATGCCTTGAAATCCAAGACGAATTGCCTCTTCGTTTTATCTCCAGGTCACTACCCAGTTTAAGGGTGTCGCAGCAGCTATCAGAAGCCCAGAGGAGTTTCCCTCTGGCTTGCAGCGCCCCCCTGTTTGCTGCTGTGCTTCTTTGGCTGCTACAGACTGCAGCCCGTACTTGCGGGCATGACGGGAGCAAGTCATGGAGTCTGCAGCTCTCTCTTTTGTTCTGCAAAAGAAACAGGCTGCAGCCCCAGCATGGACGCAAGCTGCAAAGCCTAGCTTTGCAAGACTTTGCAGGAGTGCGGAAGCGTGGGACTGCGAGCACCACGTGGACAGGCTTGCCTAAGGAGAAAGTGAGGAGCTACACATGGTAGCAGCAGTGGCTGCATTAGAAATATCTCCAATTTGTGCTTTCAGCTTGGAAGGTAGGGTATGGCAATCCCTTTTCCTTCCACTCAGTGTTCCTCCCTTGTGCTTTTGTTCTGGTTATTTGCACTGTAAAGATAAGATAAAGTCTATCTGCATTTTAAAGCGGTACATACCTACACTTTCCTGGGAATAAGCCCCATTGACTATAATGGGACTTACTTCTGAGTAGACATGCATAGGATTAGGCTCCAAGGGCTTTTGCACTGGTGTTGCTGTGGTGGCTATATAGAGATCTTCCCTCCCTCACACCTTCTCCGTTTTTGCACTGGTTTGTATTATTATTAATTCATCATTCATTGGCATCCTTCAGTCTTGGACGACTATGGTATCGCGCTCTGAATTGTGGTTCTGGAACAGAATGCCCTCTCCAGAGTGCAAAGCCTGGGTAAAGTAGATATGGAGGATAGACTGTTTTTCATGCAGCAAATCCCCCCCTCTCCACGTCGCTGGAATGGTCCAATGGAAAGGCAGAAGCCAATACGGTTGGTTCCAGCGGCGTCGCACGAGTTGCCAGAGTGTGACTGTGTTCAGCCATGAACTGCCTCAGGGATTCTGGCTCTGGATTTTGCCTCAAGGTTGACTCCTGAAGCCTTTTCCATAATTGGATGTAGCCACAAGGCAGTGGAGGTTTGGGGTCAGAGTTTTCCTTCTCTCAGATGAGCTGCCTTCCCAGGCTATCGAGTCCCATCTACCCGGTGGTTGTTCAGTCACCTCTTACGACAAGTACAGCCAAACTGAGGGCCTAATCTTATCCCCCAGCCCCCAGGGGTGACATTGGGATGTCAAGACTTGCGCATGAATTGGATTAAAGTGAGGGAGAGGTGCGCATAGTCAGCCTCACTCTCTCTTCCCAGATTCCATCTTGCTCCAATGGCAGGACAAAAGTCGAGACGGTTGGAGATGGGTTGGGCACAGTGCTTGACCAGGGTGTCTTCATGTCTTGCCGTGCTCTTAGTGTACAACGTTGCTTGCAGAAACCGCCTTCATGACCGTTGGTCCTATTCTAGTAGGTCTCATCCGCTCAATCCGGCAAAGTCTGTCTTCACATGCTCAGGATAGACAAGTCCCAATCTTGCCAAAGGTCAATGACCCAACGGCTACCTTCAACCTGGTTTGGCCAGCCTGTTGAAGCTGTTGCTACTGTTAATAATGTTAAATTATTAACAGTATTTATATACCGCTTTTCAATGGAAAGTTCACAAAGTGGTTTACAGAGAAAATCAAACAAACAACTAATGGCTCCCTGTCCCAAAAGGGCTCACAATCTAAAAGAATGCAAAAGAACACCAGCAGCCACTAGAAAAGACAGTGCTGGGGTGAGGAGGGTGAGTTACTTCCGCCCCCCCATTAAATAAAAGAAGAGCACCCACTTAAAAAGTGCCTCTTACCCAGTTAGCAGGGGTAAGGATCTCTGTATGGAGATCTCCCTACCCCCACTTCCATCTGTTGGTTCTGAGTGTGCAAGAGCTTTTGCCCTGGTGTTGCTATGATGTCTATATAGAGATCTTCCCTCCCCCACACCTTCTCCCTGTTTTTGCACTGGTCTGTATAGAGATCTGCCCCCCCCCCACTTCCTGTACACAAATATGATCTTTTACTTTATTTTTAATAAATTAGATGGTACAGTTCTTAGCTAACAATTACTGGGACATTTTTCAGGATCTGGCCTCGGGTAAAATCAGACAAAATTATAGTCAGACACTTCCCTAAGTTAAACCCCCAACTTATCCAAGGGTCATAGCAAATTCCATGATTTCAAAACCTGCCCTCATCTTATCTGTGAGATCGACGTATAGGCAAGTATCAGCGGTTCTTATTTCTAACAGTTTCTTTGTTTTTAGGCAATTTTCTTAACATGATAAATTTCTTCCATGGGGTGTACTGATTCACCACTGTTTGGATCTCTTCAAGTACTGGAATTTTCCAATTACACATAATTTATTTTTTTAAAAAAATTAATTGGAAAGATATTCTACTTCCAGTGTAACTGCCAGCTGGGGGAGAAAAAGGAAGAGATTTCTATTGAATACAGCAATGCCCTCACATTAGAAACTGCATTTAGCTTTGGGCTTTTCGTCAGCAGGTTACCAGCCGCCAAAAAGCAAAGTTCAGAATTCTTCCTACTGTGATAAATTAAAGGTCCAGGAAGAATGATAAACTGATCCTAATGTGAACTAGTGTAAACAACCTAAGCACTAATCTCTTGCCTGAACTGAATGTCTTATTCCCACAGTGATTTTCGCTCTGGTTATAGGACCAGGTGATTTCAACTTCAAGATCATTTAATTTGCCCTCCACAAGGGATACATAATTTGCAGTCATGAGGGTAATAACTCAGAAAATGTTTCACAAGGAAGGGGAGAGAATGAGAGAGTAGGCATTTACATATTACCTGTCATTATTCTTGGAGGTACAACGCGCAAAACATTGGCACCAGCAACAAATCAGAGCACCAGATAGCACATCACACTGTGTGAAAAAGGTCATTCATAGCCATATTCATGCAAAAGTAAACATCAGTGTGTGCCCCAAATACAACCTTTGTTACTCTGATTTTGATGGGGTAAAGTAGGCAATTATTCTTTCCGCAGGCCACCTCAATTTCTTTCTACAACCAGATATATATTCTGTGGCCAACGTAATTCTACACACCGGCATCCCCCATACCTGCAGATCCGGTATCCACTGATTCAGTTATCCACAGATCCCCTTCCCGGCGCAATTAACATTTAGAGGCTTTCCAGCAAAATGTGTCTTCTTTTTACAGTTCACTATAAGAATGCAATCTTATAGTGCGTAAATCAGATTGCATGCAGCCTGAATCCTTCAACAGACTATATCAAATACTTGTCTCTCTGCTCCCTGTTAGCATTCAATTTAGTCTTTTCAAGCATTTGGCCTGCCTGTATGCATTATAAGCTTGCAAGCTTATAGAGAGCAGTAAAAAGAAAAAAAACATTTCGCTGCAGTAAGCTCTAAACAGGGTCTAGGAAAGGGGGGTAAAGGGGGTAATTTGTAACCGAGCCCAGGGCAAAAAGGGGGTCCTAGAAGCCAAAGAAGGGGGCCCAGAAATTTCCTGGGATCTGACATTTTCCTATCTACTCAGATTTGTTGCCCATATGGGATGCTGGGGACATTACCATGACTAGGAATGCTGGGGACACTACTGATGCCACATGTGTGGGTAGACCTGGGCTCCAAAGTCTTTTCCAGCTGTCTCTACCCTCCCCTCATCCTGTTCTGCTTTGCCCCTCCCTGCCCCTATTCTGCTCACCTGTCATCACCCTCTCCTGCTCTGTTTCACATACACCCCCTTTGCAAAGGGGCCCAAAAGAAATTTTGTACCTCCTGGTAAAATTCTTCTCAGAGGCCCTGGCTCTAAACAACATTAATGGGCACAAGGGGGCCACAGAGATAGGGTTCCCCCATATCTGCAGTTTCTGTATCCACTGAGGGGAGGGTTGGAACAAATTCCCTGTGGATACAGGAGGGGGCATGCCTGTATTCTGCTGTGCACACTCAAACCACATTTCCCTGAAGGCTCAGATGCACAGGTGAAATCACCATAGTGGAATGCAGATAATGTTTTATTCTTATAAGCTGGGTGACAAATTGTTAAATTAGCCACACACACACACACACACACACACACACACACACACACACACACACACACACCAGTGTGAATATTTTCTTTTAACATCCTCGAAAACAGCTATGTAACTGACTGGAGCACATTTAAATTCATTTTTTAAGCAAACAATTTAGAATAATACAGGTTGAGTCTCATTATTCATGAGGGTTCCTATCCCAGAACTCATGTGAATGGCAAAAATCTGATTAAACCAAATCCATTTAAAAATCCATTTAAAAAACGATGTCCTTTTGCTCAGTGATTTAAAAACAGCCTTTGTAATGCATCAAGCAGACAATCAATCTCTCTCCAGGTGCTTAGAAAGGCTTCACGCCAAGGCAGCAATCCCTCCCTTCACCAGGAGGGACAGGAAGAGGTGATAATCACTGCCATTTTGCATTCTTTCATGTGCTCAGGGGGAAGGAAGGGGTCGCTTGCCTTGGAGTGAACTTGTTCTAAGTGCCTGGAGAGAGAATGATTGATGGATTGTCAGCTGGCTGCTCTCTCTCGTATTGTTAAGCAACTTTTTTCCTTGAAAGAGCCCTTTTCGTCATGTTGAGATAAAACTGCAGGTGAAAAATCCGTAGATAATTAGGTTATACCTGTACTAATAGTTAAGCCCATAATTACGTAAAAGGTCTGCACTATTGGCTTGCAGTTGCTGAAAGGCCTTCCTCTGATATGCCTTTTTCAATCCTGATTTTCAAAAAGTGATTTTTCAAGTTCATCTTACACGATTGTTCGTAAGCTCTTTTAAGTTTGCTTTGATTTACAGGAACAAAGGCAAGTATGCAAATCAAGATATAGTGGCTTTGTACTTCCAGCTCTGAAGTGTGTACTGTATATACAAAGTAATCAGAGATAATTCTGAAAATGTAATGACAAATCAGGAGAGGACTAGAAATAAGACAATCCAATATCTAAAATTACAAGACATTTGTTTATGGGTGTTATATCCCTTTTTACTCTTTCTTTAAGACGCTGAGTCAAGATTTTTCACATTAGTTAGAATTATTTTATCTAGTTTTGAGTGGGCAAGAGTGAGATCAGAAAAAACAAGCTCTTTAAGCTAATAAATGAAACCAATCCACTTTAAGACTTTATTTTCTCTTTTACCCGAGTTGTTACATAACAAAAAACCATTACAAACTTATAATTATAACTAATGTGACTCAACATTGTCTTCCTCCTTTTTTTTTCTTGTTTGGTTGCTTTAAAGTTCATTGTTTAGAAACCTCTCTGTCTTAGGCTTTTATTTATTAGTTCAGTTCATAAGAAATCAATTTATCAGTTCAAGCTTAAAGTATTAATACATTCAGTTGTAAGTGAATTTAAGTTTCTTGGATACAAAGTTGTATCAAAGTTGCATGTTCATATTTTTTTGTTAAATAAGGATATTCTGTTAGATTTATTTATTTAAAGGATTTTTATACTACTTTTCTAAAACTCAAAGCAGAATTTTAGATGGACAGAGTTTATACTGTTTTGGGGGAATGAAGCTATGAAAGGAATGAATGAGACAGATGAGCCCAGTATGTCTGTTGGAGTACCTCTGCTAAGATAACGTATGACGCAATTATGATAGATTGAAGATTTATTGGATGATTTTTTTTGCACTGGCATGAAATTTAAAGAAAAGAAAAAATTAATTTGTATATATCTGTGAGGAACCATTTCTGAATACAAAGCAGAACTTGCTCAAACTTCAGTATAAGACAAGCCATTACCACTAAAATATGCAAATCAAGCTACAGACTTTGATCCTCACTGGTGAGCCTGAAAAGGAGTTGAATATACTTCTAGAGCAGGGGTGCCCAAACCCCAGCCTGGGGACCACTTGCAGCCCTTGGGGGCTCCCAATCTGGCCTGCGGGGAGCCCCCAGTATCCAATGAACCTTTGGCCCTCTGGAGACTTGCTGGAGCCCATCCTGGCCCGACGCAACTGCTCTCAGTCTGAGGACGAGTGTTCTACTTCCCACCTGAGCTGTGGGACGAAGGCTCCCTCCACTACTTGCTGTTTCACATCTGTGACACATCAGTGGCAGTGAAGGAAAAGCTGGCCTTGCTTTGTGCAAGGTCTTTTATAGGCCTTGAGCTACTGCATGACCTTCATTCATTCACATAAGTTCCAGCTCTAATAAATTCATTTATGCAAATTTATTCAAATTTTAAATGTAAATTAATTCTTTTTTCCCTGGCCCCAGACACAGTGTCAGAGAGATGATGTAGCCCTCCTGCCAAAATGTTTGGACACCCGTTCTAGAGGAAAACAAAGTTACTTGCAGATAGCGCAAACTCCACAAAAAATTATGACTGAACTGGTCTCTTTGCTGTCATCTTTTCTCTAAATTTTTTACATACACACTCTCCCTCAGCCCCCAACTTGTATTTCAATCTTCCCTTTATGCTTGTTAGTCTCTATACTTCTACTGCTAAAACAGGCTTTAGATGGGTATATCTGTCTGGTTCCTACATCTCCTGTGCTGCTTTCCCCACAAACCACCGTCACCATGCTATTGCCCCAACTGTTCCATTCCTGTAACTTTTTCCAGTACGATTTGCAGAATCTATTTAGATTCCATCACTACTGATAGTATCTCAAGCTCAATCACAGTGAGCAAGTAGCGAGGATCTTTACTCTCTTCTTAAAGGAGGTGAAGGACTCTTCACTCACAACAGGAGAGGAAACTGAATGCTTTCCACATGCGCTGCCTCCGACGTATTCTCGGCATCACCTGGCAGGACAAAGTTCCAAACAACACAGTCCTGGAACGTGCTGGAATCCCTAGCATGTACGCACTACTGAAACAGAGACGCCTGCGTTGGCTCGGTCATGTCGTGAGAATGGATGATGGCCGGATCCCAAAGGATCTCCTCTATGGAGAACTCGTGCAAGGAAAGCGCCCTACAGGTAGACCACAGCTGCGATACAAGGACATCTGCAAGAGGGATCTGAAGGCCTTAGGAGTGGACCTCAACAAGTGGGAAACCCTGGCCTCTGAGCGGCCTGCTTGGAGGCAGGCTGTGCAACATGGCCTTTCCCAGTTTGAAGAGACACTTGGCCAACAGTCTGAGGCTAAGAGGCAAAGAAGGAAGGCCCATAGCCAGGGAGACAGGCCAGGGACAGACTGCACTTGCTCCCAGTGTGGAAGGGATTGTCACTCCCGAATCGGCCTTTTCAGCCACACTAGACGCTGTTCCAGAACCACCTTTCAGAGCGCGATACCATAGTCTTTCGAGACTGAAGGTTGCCAACTATACTAAAGGAGAAATGCTACATTTGATGGAACCATAGTTCAGCGGTAGGGCATCTGCTTTGCATGCCTGAGGCTTCATAATCAAATACTGGCAGCTCCAGATATGACTGAGAAAGAGTCCTATCTGAAATCCTGACATCACTGTCAGTAAGTGGGAGGATGGTGAGCTAGGCAGACCAACAGTCTAGTTCAGGGGTGTCCAAAGTTTTTGGCAGGAGGGCCACATTGTCTCTCAGACAATGGCCAGGGGGGGGAAGAATTAATTTAAATTTAAAATTTGAATAAATTTACATAAGTTTCCATAATTGAATATATTAAAGATGAACTTATATGAATGAATGAAAGTCTTGCAATAGCTCAAGGCCTATAAAAGGCCTTGCACAAAGCAAGGTTGGCCTGTCCTTTGCTGCCACTACTGCATCACAGATGTGAAACAACAAGCAGTGGAGGGAACCCTCATCCCACAGCTCACGCGAGAGGTCAAACAACTTGAGGTCCCTCAAGCTGACAGCAGTTGCATCAGGCCAGTGTGGGCTCCAACAAATCTCTGGAGGGCCAGAGGCTCATTGGAGTCTGAGAGCTCCCTGAGGGCCGCATTGAGAGGCCTCGAGGGCCGCAAGTGGCCCCAGGGCCAGGGTTTGGGCACCCTTGGTCTAGTTCAACTGAAGGCAACTTCAAACATATTCATTTGAAAAATCCAAAGTCAGCTGGACTCAATTTTATGAAGTTTTCCATCAAGCGCTTTATGAGATAGGGGAATGGACCTCAGACCATGCATTCTGTATATTCTCTGTGACCCCCAAGTTTCAAGTTTAAATACTACTTGATTATGGAACAGCAGATGGTTCAAAATTCAGGCAAGCGAAGAGTCTCATAAGGTTAACTTACTCAACTTCACCAGACTAAGCTTTGAGGACTTAAATTTTTGTAAACAGAAAGAGGAAAAAAGGCAGTGCTTTCCAAGGGTATCTCCTCCCTGGACTGACCTTCAGCCTATAAAAGTGTCTAAGTTGTGAGCCATTATTTTCCAAGAGGTGTAGGCATACAGAAATCCTTCAGCAGCCAAGTATACACAACTGCAGATCAGTTGTTAAGGGCTTTGCTTCTGTTTCATACCTTTAACGCTTTGCATTTTCAGATGACTTTTAATATTTCAACTGGATATGGGCTACTGCATTTAAAACAAAACAGTGATGAAATAACAGTTGCACTGAACAACTGCCAGAACTGGGATGTTGTGACTAGAGAGAGAATGCAGTGACTACATCCAAAGTGAGTTTGTCATTTCTCATCTCATCTCAAAAAAATCCCAGGTCTACCAAGTTGCAAATGACAATTTTAATTAATTTTCAACAACTAAACAGGAGTTACTATTCCATGAGAGTACAGAAAAAACATTTCTGTAGTCCTAGGATTACTGCTGGCAATTAGTTCAATACAAACAACATGCATTAGTTCTACAGTTGTGAAGTCTCTGCACCTAACATGTGTTAAACAAGAGCTCTGAGAGGCTACTCCAGTTAAAGAATTGGTCTGAGTTAGAAAAGAATTAGGTGACAATGGAGGGGCAAGCAAAGTAGGGCTAAGAAGGGCTTGGGAAAGGTTTTAGGGAAGAGACGACTGCATTGAATAAGTGGGAAGTGGCTTGACTAACTGGGGGCATTTGAACTATTCATGACAGCATGGTAGGAAGGCATGAAGTTGACAGCAAATCAGTCAGCATGGGCTGAAAATAGCATCAGCATTGGGGAGTTTTCCCATGCCCAGATGGGCTGTTTGCAATGATGCTACTAAATTTAAAACGAGATAGCTTGATAGAAGAGTTAATTTTAAGAACAAGAAGAGATAATGTGTTCCCATAATTTATATAATCCAGTAATTTCACATATTGTTCTCTCCTCTCACCCCTGCAGTATCAATATTTTATGAAAACAGAACCCACCACGCAAAAAAAACCAAAAACAAAATGTACCTTTTCTACCTTCTTGTCAGAAATATCTTGCTTTTCTAGAACTGCCATACTCTCCTTCAGATTCTTCACTATGTCTGCAGGAGACTTGTGTGATTTGCCGAAGGGAAATGGCATGGTTGCAAATAACTCGTGCCTTTTCTTCTAGAATTCCTCTTTCACCTGTAAATAACAAACAATGAATCTGTTAGCTGCAGCAAGAACAAAGTTTGATATCTCCAAGCAAGAATAAGTGAATTTTTTCAGAGCCAAACCTGAGAGACTCAAATATCAAAGTTGGTACCAAAACTTGGTGAAAATATCTTCTTTCACAGCAAGAAATTTTGCAAATTTTATTGAGTCCAGGTGCTTTACAAAACCTCTACTGATCAAAGATATTTGCAAAGATCAAACGTAAATCAATATTTGCTAGAGAACTGAAGGATTGGGCTGCTTCTGCCTGTTACAAAAACTGAGTTTCCAATTAAATTGACTACACTGAATGAAGCATTTTTGTTAAGATAATAGCTATCCACAGAAACTAAGAGTTGTACTTGATGAAAGATACCGAAGGCCTGAGTCATTAGTTGCATAATTACAATGAGCACAAATGGTCCGCCCTCTAAAAGAAGGGGGGAAAAAAACAACCTTTGACAATGATATGCAGAAGAAATATTCACCTTTCTGTTGACCCGAACAATGAAGCAAACAAGGAAACCTCTGCTTATTGGATTTTAGAACATAAAGATCCACAGAGATTTGGATCAGGCTATTTTACACTGCATTCTTCTAACAGTTTTATGATTTGTACTCTGTGGTTTGAAAAGAGGATCCAACTTTTATGAGTATTTTGGACAGCAAACTCTAGCATGAGTAACAAAAGCCACCTGCAGATCAAATGCCTGAAAAAAAATAAATCAGGAGGTATTTCAGACATGAGACATATTCTGTGTCACTGCAAAATGTTCTGGACAATATTTACAGTTTGCTTATTCTAGTATATAAAAAATAACATAATACATGCTTGAAAGCCAAGCTGATAGCTATTAAATGGGTATACGCTAATTAATGAATATTTTCTTAAATTACTTAATGGCTGGACTTCTAGAGCTCTCCATCAGATATAAGGGAACAGAAAAGCCCATACTTTAAAAGTGCTGATGGGTTGCTATAGCCAGCAAACAAAAGACAGTTGAAGCTGACAAGGCAGAGGTCACAATGTCAACAAAGAATGGCTGTTCCCACCTGACACAAATGAAAACAACCGGCAGACTGAGTCAGGAAGCAAATCACTACTGCCCAGTTTACAATAAATGTAAATAAAAACTTTCACTGAAACAATGGGAGGGCAGACAATGAAACAATTACCCAACTCTGTGGGCTCACAATTTCGAGTCTGAATATTTTCAATCAGGCCATTCACAGACTTCAAACATTCTAAGGTCATTATTTGCAAATTGCGAGCAATAATGATAAAGCTTTAGAATTGTACTGAATAGTTCTAGTTAAGAACATCCCCACAAGTTCTCTGTTCAGCTTTTTTCAAATAATAATGTCTTTTAAATGAAAGTCCCATCTCCATTGTCCACAAGCCTTTGACACTGACTCCCACATTTCAACAGGGCTTGTGTACAGCATGGTGTACATTATGTGGGCTTGTGTACAGTGTGGTGTACATTACGACATTACAGCAAGTTGTGAAAAGCAGAAAGTCACCCACACCTTCACTTTGCTGTTTTATGTTGTGGGAACATGCACATTTTGCTTGGGGAAGAAGCGCCTTCTAGATGTTACTTCAACAGAATGCCCTCCCCCATGGTTCTTTGAACAGAAGACCACCATGCTATGATCATAACCTACTTTTGAAACTTATTACAGTTTCAAAACTTCCCTAATAGTTTAGAGAATCCTGCTCAAAAACAGCAACTCCAAAGCAGTTTTGGACTGAAGAACTAGTTTTACAGTTCTTTGGAGTCTATTCATTGCTCAGAATAAACCCAGGTTTCTCTAATACATTTTATATTACGTATTCTATATATTTATGTATGCATATATTCTATGTATCTATATAGATAATTTAAAAATCCTGAAGTACCCATTAAATTGGGAAACCAAGACAAGGAATTAGCAGGTCAAATTCCATAATTAAATTACAGCTTTCAAAATGTCCTTAGTTCTATTGTTGGCAATTTAAGATATCATAAATAGCACTTTAATATTTAATCACAATACAATAAGTCTGAGTGCACACCCATGCACAGAGGCAAAAAAAGTCAAGTAAAAACAAACTGTTTATACAACGCTATCATAAATATGCTTGAACAACCAAACTATACTAAACTGCTTAATTACAGTAGAGTAGCACAACTATGTTTAAATCCAAGATTCCCATGTACTTCAGTGCCCCAAATGTACTGTATATACTGTACCTATAATGGATAGTCATCTACAGCAGACAGAACTAGCAAATATTTGTCATAAGTGACAAATAAGAGATGAACAGTACAGGAGGTGTGGACTATAGTTAAGGTTAAGCGATTACTGCCCAACATTGCATATACGCACAGGGATCAAATGTGTACACCTGTGGGCTTGGCTGAAATGGGTTAAGCACTATCCTCTGAACTGCACAATACTTACTGTCCTAATTACTTCTTTCTAGAGCTGGAAAGTGCGCTATATTGGGATGAGTTTGCAAGGAGGCTTGCATTTCACTACTATATTATTGAATAGATTTCAACTGCCAAAGTCAGATTACTTCTCTGTATGCTGGTATCATGAATGGCAGGGTGGATACCCATTGAGGAGATCAGACATTTCTTTTGGCAGAAAAACAGATCTTTTGGCAGAAAGCGCCAAATCATGATCTCAACAGATATAATGACAGCACATGAGTAGAGGTAGAAAAATGCAACCTTCCGAGTCTGTTTTACAGAAAGAGGAATTCAGTGACAGGAAGTGCCATTTGATATTAACCTGAAAATAGACAAGCAAACCATGTCCAATGTTTTACTAGAGTCAGCAAAGGGCTCTCTCAAATCCTTAAGACTGAAGAGCATAAAGGACAACAGATATTTTTTAAACCACTGTGGTCCTTCTCAGTAACACACTTCTCAGTTTGATATAGGCATGCATGCCTCAGGAACATTAATGGCAGAAGTTCTTAACTAAAAAGCACAGAGAAGACTGAACCATGGGGCAGAGGACCTTGTTCTAATCCAGGGGTGCCCAAACCCTGGCCAGGGGGCTACTTGTGGCCCTTGGGGGCTCCCAATCTGGCCCGTGGGGAGCCCCCAGAATCCAATGAACCTCTGGCCCTCCGAAGAATTGCTGAAGCCCATCCTGGCCCGACACAACTGCTCTCAGCGTGAGGACGAGTGTTCTACCTCCCACCTGAGCTGTGGGACGAGGGCTCCCTCCACTACTTGCTGTTTCACATCTGTGATGCATCAGTGGCAGTGAAGGAAAGGCTGGCCTTGCTCTGTGCAAGGTCTTTTATAGGCCTTGAGCTACTGCATGACCTTCATTCATTCACATTAGTTTCATCTCTAATAAATTCATTCAAATTTTAAATGTAAATTAATTATTTTTTCCCCTGGCCCCAATACAGTGTCAGAGAGATGATGTGGCCCTCCTGCCAAAATGTTTGGACACCCCTGCTCTAATCAATACAAAAACGAGCATCTAAACTCCAGTCACCTTGAAGAAGATAATGTACTCTGGCAACTTTTCAGGGCTCAATGTTTTTCTTTTCTTTTCAAGTGCAAGGAGATCTCTCATTCACTCACAGGGCACAAAGAGAAGACAGATTCTTCCTTCCACAGCAGTTCTTTAAATGGTATCCTGTCACAACTTCTCCTGAGCACATTTACTCAAGCATAACACCTTTTGAATTCTTCAAGTGAAACATGACAGTAAGGGAATGAGCAGCAGTCTGTTTTTAACCCCTGCCAACTCACCAGCACAGCAGCATTCAGGTGGCACCCACTGCTGCTCCACTCAAGTGCAATTACTTGACAGGAGGCAAAGCAACAGACACACCTGAAAGACTCAGAATGAATCCCCCAAAATAAATGTGCTCAAAAGTAGTTAACAGCATACAGTTTTACTGCATCTGGGATTCAATTATTGCAGCCATTTTCAACTGGTGTGCCTTAGATGGTCTGCAGGTGTGCCTTGGGACTTCAGGGAGGGTCACTCATTAGGAGGGCAATTGGGGAATTTGAACCCCCTACGAGCAGAATGGTGTGCCTTGTCAATAGTCAAAATACTGACAGTGTGCCTTGACAATTTTAGTTCCTTGTCAGTGTGCCATGAAATGAAAGGTTGAAAATCGCTGAATTATTGCACGGCAGAGAAGGAGCAGCACAGTTAACCAATTGCTGTGCTCTGCCCTCATTCCTCATGTAAGCTAGAAGAAAAAAAGGGTAGGGCAGTCAATTGGGATGAAATGAAGCCACTGTCCCTTTTCAATCATGAAATTCAAGTCAGGTTATAGGGTCAAAAATTATAAAACTACTCATTAGTGAAACAATGTGCTTTGAGTTCTAGCAATTTTAGCCCAAAACTGGCTTAGTGTGCATTCACACGAGAAGTGACCCACAAATGCAGTCACCAGCTGCCAAGTGAGATTCATGTGTTACGAAGCTTATAGCCCAGTTAGGCTCACTTAAGCCCTCAAAGGATGAAGCTTTTAGGGCAGCAACAGCAGAGTTGGGCGGATGCTTGAGTCACTTAAACCAGAACTGCCAGAAAGAGGGAGATTTCAAAATGCTGCACAGGATGCACAAGTGAGATAGGAATGGAGACTCTGAAAAAGACACGATTCCCTTCACAATGGCACCCCACGGAGTTGTGGATCATTGCAGAAACTCGCACCAGGGACCCACTTCCCCAGGAAATTGGGGCGCAGGGTCTTCTGGGGCAATGTGCAGTAGAAACAGCTCCCCTGTAAAAGTTTCTGTAATGGTCCAATGCAATGAACAGTAGCTGCAGAGTGGAAAAGTAAAGCCTCGCCACTTTACTAAGGTCATCGATAATCCTGGTGTTCTCCAGGTCAGAGTTTGAAGGCCATTGATTTATACAATCACATGGTCCTATGAACTGCCATAATTGCACAGACAACAGCAGCTACCAACTCTCATGCAAAGATGCTTGTTCATACAGATGATATCTCCAGGTGAGTGCCTTCAAACCAGAAGACCAGCAAATATACTCTCCAAGTGCCAAAGACTCCCCATTCGCCATTCAAAAGAGATCATAGGACAAGGTGCATTATCCAACTCCCAAACACATGAAATGGAAATTTGTTGCATGTAAATAGGATGAACATATCAAATATCTACTAATAATTAGTTACTTGCAGATTAAATACACTGTTCACTTTTAATAAAGCATAAATTGCACCTCAGATTACTCTCAATAAAATATTTTTTTATAAGTCAAATTTTCTATGCTCCCCTCTTGTTTAAAAAACCTCTAGGGTAGAGCTTCACATTTTCAACAACTCATATCAAGATAAAAATTCCTCAACTGCACCACAGGGAAATGGAATACTGTCTGGAAGAGGATTCTATTTATCCTCTTAATCCCTGGCTTAGTAAACCAAGCTTCAACCACTTCCTGTGTCTCTCTTCTTATGTCACCATCCCCTGCACATAATGTTACCTCTGCCCCAGGGCCTCTGTACAGTAAACCAAGGCTCTTATGCAGGAGAAGCACATACTTTTGAAATAATTTAGGGAACAGTGACACAAGTCACGGACCCACTAAAGAAAAGGGATTAAAGTTACATCATATAAACATCAAATCTACGGCTGAGGATTAAACTTCCCTGCATAAAATCACGTTGGGAAATGGGCCTATCCCTCAAACATATTCTGTTGTTTCTCTTGAACAAACAGCATCTTATTTACGCCATGCTATTGATTTGGGCATGACTTAATAGTGGAAGAGAGCCAGTAGTGACTGACCATCCTGTGCATGCTGAAAGCTAGACGTCTTTAGCGTAAAAAGAAAAATAAATTTTCAGATATCACAACAAGGGTTTGAGTCTTTAGAGAGTTACACCGATGAAGTGATATCAGTGATACTGGAAGCTTATTAATAATAATATTTACTATCAAGAATAAGTTTGAACAGCATTAAAACTTGAGCTGTGTTTTAATCACACAATCACCAATAATTTCTGACAGATGCAAAACATACTCTACTAACTCCAGGCAACAGGTTAACACAATTTTTAAAAGCCTAAAGTACTTCTGAAAATAACCAACCTGCTTCAAGAGCCTTTTAACTTCTTCCTTTATTTTAGTGTCATTTATGAAACAAAGTCCGGGTATTGCCATTTTGCAAAAACTAAGAAAACAACTTTATCAAGCATCACAACTTTCACGTCCTAGCAAAACTAAAATTGGACTTTAATACTATTAATTTTCTACAGACAGCTAAACAGCTAGGCAAGATTAGCCAAAGCTTCAAAAGATCAAACCTCTATCAGTTTGTGTCAAAGCATGTATCACTATAGCAGTTTGCCCCTACCTAATTCACACATGGTCTAGTACAGGGAGTTTTTTTTTTTTTTTTTACTTACCTCATTTTCTACTTCAACCCCTGCCTACAGAAACTCTGTTAGTATTACAGCATAAAGCAGACCAAGTTTAGCATAAAGCATAAATCAGACCATAAAGCAAGTTTTATGGAAAGAATTTGTGAAGTTAGGGGGGAAAATGCTATCCACACTATACTAACGTCCCTAGGGAAGTCGGTTACGTAAATTTTGGTACAAAATTACATAAGGCAAACAGACAATAGCATAAAGCTTCTCCCTGGGCCATTCTGGGATAAGGGTGGAATAGACTTACAATGTTAAACAAATGGCAAAGTTCTGCTACTTGCAAAGTAACATTTAAAGGGTTGGGGCTAGTTTTCAATTCAAATGCCCTCTGTACTATTTTCTCAATTGTAACTCAGTCCCAAGTTATCAGTGTACTTTGTACACTTCAAAAATTGCACCACAATTCAAATGCAAAGAATCAACATGATCTTTATGTCACTATGCCCTAAACGAACAAACAGCAAATTTGGGGTAAAGTGCCTCAGGCCAATTTAGCATGCAATTTTTACAAAACTGCGGGTGCTACTCCTGAGTTACATGGGGAGAGGAGGTGCCTGAATGGTTGACATTCAAAGAAAATCACCACACCGATACTCAACTCCACAACCACTGTATAAAAAACCGCCAATTTTCATATCTCCATTTAACTACCACCATATTAACTTAGGAAGACAAAAATGGCAGTATTAACAAAATGGTACAGCTTAAAAAAGTTAATATGACTGATGGCATCGGCTTTTGCGTTTATCCTATCACTAATGAGGTGCTTTCTCTCTCATTTGATTCCCCATTTAGACAGCAACTTTTACATTATGTCTGTGGATAGAAATGCAAAGGTAAACAAGTGCTGAGATACAGAAAATTAAGTGTTTCAACAGCCAACTTTAGTGCTTAGCACAGATTAGTCAGGAACAGGACTCATGCAGCTGTTTCTCTCATGCCGCTAGAATTTTACACACTAGTATATTTTTATCTACTGACCCATTTTCATTATCCCTCAAATAATCAGACATGGTTTTCCTATGATGGAAACACATTTCCCAACACAAGGTCAGGCAAAAATTTGCTTCTTCCTCTTATGGGATAGGCAGGGTCCTGACAAGCAAAAGATTTTATTTGGCTATTAAGACCATCCACAATGTATAGACATTGTGGATTTTCAATGTCAAAAATCATAGGTTGAGAGCAAAAGAGCTAGCTTATGTAAATCCAAGGGCTTGCACACAATTCTGACTTCTTTTCCTTGGACAGAAGGACTTAGTGCCATATCCTTAACTGTTTCAAGCTCCCTCCAGTTTCAAAGGCAGGTGACATGAGGACTGTTGTGAAGCAGAAATTCAAAACTCCTTCATGAGCATACTAGCTGTGCAGTAATTTGAGTCTATTTGAGGCTATGCTTAAGATACTATGGGGCCTTCTTCAACCTTTAAAATAAATTTATACCAGAGCAATATGCTCAGGATTGCCAGCAATCCCAGTAGTCTCAGTAGGAATTCAGTACTTTTTTCAGGAATGACTCATTGCGCAATTCAAGCCAGAGGAGCTAGTATGATTACAACTAAGCATGTGATTAAGCCTTTGCCGATCATGGCTTTAACTGCAATACATGAAAGTGACTCAGTTACACTGAAACTTAACATGACTAGTGTGAGAAAGAAATGTTACAACAACACATTGAAAAGCAGCCCTTAAGTACTATGAAAACTCAGAGCATTTAAAACAAAAACTCCAAGCAGCAAGACACTTGGGAACTACTACTGACTACTGTACGTTTATGGGATTACAGTGTCTGTTCAAAAGAACAAGAAGTGTACCTCATGAGCCAATACACTTTGCAATCCATGCACTCTAAACAAACTACCAGCAACAAATATGTTTACAAAACACAAAAAACCTGTTATCACTAGTTTTGAGGTTTTCATTTTTAAGCAGATTTATATCTGAGCACACTGGGTTGTACCTGAGTAGTAGCATGCACAGAATAAAACTTCTACCTGGGAACTTCTGCCTCTTAATCCCCTAGGGACCCTCTGGAGAAACATGGCAAACAGAATGGAGGGCTGCTGAAGAAGGGAGGAAAGAAAACTCCCCTACCCCTTGTGCACACCCCTTTGTGACTTCTGTTCACAAACTGAGGTTAGGGTACAACCTACTGAATGGAAATTTATATCAATATTAAAATCAGTGTTGCCACTTTTTTTGCGGGTTAAACAATGTCAAATCTAAGTGTACTTGAAATCAAGGACCTTTCTTTTGCACATCAGTTCCATAAAATACAAATGACAGTATACTAAAAATTCCAGAGAATTTACTAGTATAGCTCCCATTTTCTCTTGATGGCCGCTATTTTTTGCGCTATTCCTGCAATAGTATGGGCCCTTCCAATACCTGTCAACACATATTATGATTAGTTTTCTGTTGACATTGCTGCTCACTAGGATATCACTAGGATATATTAATTTAGTTATCATGTTGTATATCAACACTAACCAATCCCATTCTTCTGATACACCCTATTATGCACATAATATTTATTATGAAATCAACTAATAAATCAGGGTTTCTCAAACTGTGGGTCGAGACCCACTAGCCAATTTCAGGTGAAACCTCATTCATTCCAATATTTTATTTTTAATGTATCAGGCTTGATACTACCATGGTATGTGACTGCATTTGGGGAAATGTTACAGATCCGTACTTTAACAGGTTACTAGGTATATGCTTTTAACAATGATAGTAAATGAGACTTACTCCTGGGTAAGTGTGGGTAGGATTGCAGCCTAGGATTGTTAAAAAGTTTCCTGCTTGATGTCACTTCCAGTCATGACATCGCTTCCAGTGGGTCCTCACAGATTCTCATTCTAAAAAATGGATCCCGGCACTAAAGTTTGAGAACCACTATAGTAAGTGATTACAAGACTGTACTGTATTTTACTATGAAAATCTGTACTGCAATGTTTGGCTACATCATCAAACCTGGAAGACAAGATGCGGTTGTTGACATCTGTTGAAAGCCAGGAACATGTAAAGGGGACATAGCTATTGAGATTAAAATGGATTATGGAAACTGAGGTGTAGATATGTATATCACGTCTATAGAATTCAAAAGACTGTTGCCTTCAAGGGACATGATGATGTGTATGACAACCATTTCAGTGAAGAAAAATACATGGTGTTACACCTATTTGGATAAAAGCCTCAAATCAAAATGGATATCAAGAAGTGTAAAGGTAAATTGCACCAGACGTTCTTGTGGGCATGCTGCCATTTTTAATTTAGTTGCAACAGGAGCAAAACATTTAGTTATAATTCCAGCACATGATTCAGCACCAGACTCAACTCTATTCACAGCTGATCACCTTGAATGTCCTGTCAGATCAGATGCTTGTGCCCAGCTCTGTGATCTCACAGAAAATTACAAATGTAAAATTCTATTACTGACTTGATTTCCAAAATAAGCCAATTTCTTGCAGATGACAACATTCCAATTTGCACAGAATTTTAGCTGTTGGAATCTCTGGACTTTTTCTATCAATATCGGTCTCCTTTTCCTTTCTACCAATATCGGTCTCCTCCATTTCCTTTTCTGCAATGCCTTCTTAGCATTATTATGATTTGTTCTTTCATACTTAATCTTATTTCAATTATTTAATTTTACTACTTTTATCTTTGAAGTATTTTATATATAATATATTCTAGTATTTTATCTCACTATGATTACTTTATGATTAATTTAAACTGATCAGCACAAAATTACTATAGGCATAATATGATTGCTGCAACCTTACCATGCACAAGAATCATCAAGAAATTCCAAGATGCAAAATCGTGGTAGTGGGAATAGAAAAGCAGCAACACGATTGAATAACTGTCATGACAATCGGACTGTAGCTGTAGCCATCAAAAGGTAAACGTTGAAATTTGAGCATTAACATCATTGAACAAGCAGAAAATCAGCTACTCACCCAGCTTTAAAAGTTAAGCTGGCAGGTGGCAATACGGACACAATGATAGTATTCAGCACCCTTGAGACCACTGGTCATGGTCATCATGTGGACACTGTTGGCAAGGATACAGACTTACTTGCATTGTTTTGCATGCAGTAATGCATGCAGATCCAAAACAAGGAACTTTACTATTGAAGCCTGAAACATGCCAGGCCACATCTATGCCTTGTAAGTGCTACAACAGATATAGGGGAAACATTTTCCCACATTTGAATCACACCAAAACACAGCATCAGCATTATTTAATCAAGGCAAGAAAATATTCAAATTTTGCAGAAAGACTAACTACGTAATAAGTCTATGTAATAAAGTTGCTGTATTCAGTGACATGCATGCCAAATAAGAAGCCAGAGCAACTGCAGAGGATTCCTTTATGTTTGCTATGTGCTGTGCACACAATGATAATGCTTTGAATGAAACCAGCTACTGGCTGACAAGCAGCTGCTATCTCATACGCAAAGTAACAGCTATGTTTGACATAAGAATCCTACTAACCATTTCTACACTCACACATGATCAGGGTTTGTCTTCTAATTCAGTTAGGTGTGGGGTGAATCTACAGATGGAAGCTCACCACTGGACAGTTAGCATACAACCTCTTTAACCATTAAAGCACCTTGCTCTGCAGATGTTTCTAAACCTAGTTAGCTGCAACTGTAACTCTACATGACCTCTAAGCTAAAGTTTCTCAAACTATGGGGTTGGCACCCACTAGTGGGTGGGTGGGTCACAGGGCAATTTAAGGTGGGTCCCATTCATTCCATTGTGTATTTTATTTTTAATATATTAAAATTGATACTACTATGGTTTGTGATTGCATTTGGGAAATGTTACAAATCTGTTAAGAGGCTACTATGTATATGCTTTTAACAATGATAGTCAATGGGGCTTACTCTTGGGTAAGTGTGGATTGCAGCCTCTGGGAGGAATATTTTTTTAAAACAGATCTGCACCTGCTTGAGAGGGTTAGGATGGTGGTTTTTTATTTTAATTTTTAAATGTATACTTATTGTAAACTTTTAATTTTTTTAGTTTATTAATTTTATTTGATTTTGCCACATCAGGGGTGTTAAAAATTTTCCTGTTTGATGTCACTTCTGGCCATGACATCAATTCCAAGTTAATGACATCACTTCCAGTAGGTCCCAACAGACTGTCATTCTAAAACGTGGGTCCCAGTGCTAAAACGTCTGAGAACCACTGCTCTAGGCTGCAAAGCAGAACTGAACACGTCAACCATGGGTGTGAACAGAATGGTGAACATGGGTGTGAACCATGGGACAGAATATTCTGTCAGAGGAACACAAGTGACGCAGAAACAGATGAACAAAGATGACTGTTTGATCAACTAATGAACTGGTCTCCAAACTAGGTGATGACAATGATCCAATCTGACTAAAGTCAGAACTTTCTACATATGATGCCTGAACCCTTACTTGATGTCATTGCATTTGTGCAATATTCACAACACCTAACTGGCAATTTATAGAGTTGAACAAAAACTACTACTAGACTTCTGGATCTATGTCCCATCTATTCTGGAAATGCATTCAGTGCCTGCAAATAAAAAGAACTGTTGGCTGTAGATCCTTCACCAAGGAATTTTACTTGTCTCAATCTCTTTTTGCATTTTGAAGACAAGTAAAACATATACAGGCATTTGTCACTAATTAGCAGAGAACTTAGATGCTCTTATCTTGATTTGTTAGTGTAAAAGAAGAGGGGAAAATCAGAATCAAACTATGTTTGCATTTTTATTATGTCAAAATAAAACACATTTTTGAACTTTGTTAGCTGCCTGAGTAAAATTTTTAGAAAGCCAAAAAGTAAGTTTCAATATAAGCAGATATCATAAACTTTGACTTAAGACCTACCTGTATGATACTTTAATAGGTACAGCAGCTAAATCCTACAACTGAATTGCAGAATAAGTTCTAATTAGTCTTGCAATCACAGCCAAAGCACTGAAGTTTTCCTATAGCCAGTTTCTTTCCAAAGGAGAGAGGTAAGCCCATTCTTTTTCCAGTATCCTGGCTGGGTAGCATTCCTAAGGATACATCCCCTTCAAACTGGAGACAAAGTTCAAGACAGTCTCTGACATTCAGTTTTTGCCCAGGTCTCCTGTTCTCAAAATAAGTCGGCTGGAAAAAATCTAACAGAGTAATGCAGCTGCTCCTTATTCTCATCAGATATGAGCTAGAAAACATTTAAGGACATGAGAACCAATTCAGAATCTTACTTGCACGCTTCCCGTTGCTTGCATCACCCAGAACAGAACTCTCTCTCATCCTGCCCCATAATTAATCTGCATGGCTCTTTGCTTTGGGAGTTTTCATCATACCACTGGGGAAAATGCATAAGTTCTATTTTGGACAAAACAGAAAAAGCACTAACACAAAATCACTCAGAACTGTAGGACTTCAGGGTAACTGAATCAAAATGTACCTAAAAGATGCACAATTCTCATGGGATTTGGATTTTATCATTTTAGGCTTCTAGTGAAACTTATTTTGCTTACACGTGAAGAAACTATGTTTTTCCATCCCACCTGTCCTTCTTACACAGAAATTCTAAACATTAAATTGTTCTTAGGAAAGAGAGAGCAGAATCAGTTGAAGTTATGCCTATATGCTGTAAAATAAGCACAGACCACTCCTGAGTAGTTACTATCAAGAAAAACTCACTATGAATAATAAAAGGCTATTCAACGAGACCTGTCTTTGGTTAACCCTATGCTAATAGATGGATTCTGAACCAGTGTGTCAGTCACCTGACAACTAAACAAAGATGAACAAAATTATGACAAGATGAAGCAGAAAACATCTTGGTGGAGGAAGTATTCTCAGGGAGATGGACAAATCCGAAAGGAAAAGTACAGGGGGGCCTCGTATCTGTGGATTCACTTAACCGCGGATCAGGTCCACAGGGGCTCCCACATGCACCCCCTCCAAAGGTGAAAGGAGCTCTGCTCTTCTTGCCTCTGGAGGGTTCTCTGAGCCCAGCAGAGGCCGCAGATGAATGTCTGCGGCCCTTGCCGATTTCAGACTGAGCCTAGGAAGACAAAAAACACGACTTCTGGTTTTTTTGTGAAACTGGAAGTGACTTCCTTATACGGGAGGGCTTTCTTAGGCCTCCTAATGCCTTAATAAGGCATTTTAAACTTCACTTCCAGTTTCATGGAGAAACCAGATGTCGTGTTTTTTGCCTTCTCAGGCTCAGTCTGAGCCTGGGAACAATCCAGGCACTGTCAACTGAAGTTCAGATAACTACTATGGTCAATGCATGAGCATGTAGCTTTTATAAACTAGTTGTGAGGCTGCAGTGAATATGTCTTGCAATACCTTCATTGGCTTCTTGTTTGGTTCCAGGCACAGATGATATGTGGTTGTTTTTAACCATTCACAAGGCATGGATCTAAGTTCCTCCTTCAGCAGGATCAGCCAGAGGGATTCTGAATACAATTTCTACTGTTCTAGAAGGTCAGGCAGGGGACATATGGCCACTTTTGTGGTGTCTAATCATTTCTATGAGCCATGGTAAGGGAAATAAAATCTTCAGAAGAGACATTTTTGGCTGTTAGCCAAGACTTAATTCTGCCAGAACTTTGGAAGCTATTCCCCATTAACCATTCTCTCAGAAATATTACCACACCAAAATTGATGCCTTTAATACTATGTTAATGATAAGCAATGTAATTAAAACAATCATTGCCCTGCTACACAGAACATCTAAGGGCTGTTCAGAAAAACCAATTTCACTTTCAGAGCCTCTTCTCCAAATTTCCTCACAAAGCAAGACTGCCACCTTAGAAAATGAATCCTAAAAAAAAACACCCCAAAATAAATCTACCACCAGATATGCAGGCTGTAATCCTATGCATGCTTACCTAGGTCCTATTCAACTTCCCCAGAGTAGATATACATGTAGGATTGCACTGTTACAAGTCACGTATCCAAAGAATAATGAATATTAGCACTTCAGGATATAAGGAAGCTTGACATACTAGTCTCAAAACACAAACTAAGATTGCAAAGAAAGCTAAATTACTTGAGCTACTTAGGCAACTTTAACATGTAATTGTTGTTCATGTGGAAGAGAACACACATTTATAATGTGAATGAGCACACTGGTCAATATAAGTTTTACATTCACAACAGAAATTGAAGCAAGAGACACATTAAACCTCATGTGTGAAAATGCTCTTGCTTTTAGATGTACCCTTTTCTCTTGGCTGGAAAAAATCTAACATGGATCTCTAAAAATGTGAAATATTTTTCCAGCTCTGAATAGTTTAACATTCTTACAGTCCTGTTTATTCAGAGAAGAGGCCATGTTTCCCACAGACAAGCCTGATACTAGAAAGATTACAGAAAGGAAACTGAACATACAGTTGCACAATAATCTGTGTGGCTATTGCGTAAGAACCAAAGAAAGTGAAACAAGGCAAAACAAAAAAATGTGCTTTTGCCCCTCTCCAACACCGCTTTCAGGATCTGTTTGTGCCACAAACAACTAACCAAGTTATATCTTTCAGGGGTCATGATGGCCCAGTTGTGTGTAGCAGCTAAGTCAGAGAGTCCTGCTACCTAGGTAAGTGCAAGCGGCATCCTCATAGTCTGTGTTTAGGGAGAACAAGGGTCTCGTCAAGTCTTTGGTGCCACAGAGGATGCCACAGATTCCACATTGTTTCCAGTATTTGTTATTTTTAAAAATATATGAGTCAAAATTAGGTAGGTTGCTTCAAAGCATCCTGTAACTGTATTACACAGTGCAGCTTTCTAGTTTTGGACATGAAGGCAGAATTTCAAAGCTTCCTAGACATCCTGGAGCCAAGTATTTAAATCACAAATCGTGCTAGTTTCAAAGCAAAAACATGCACACTGCCCCCCCAAATCATACCACCATTTTTATAACACTTCCCCATAAACAGTGTACACTGAAAACACACGCACTCTGAAGACAAAATGGCATAGCAGAACAGGAAAATTTTACAACCTTTTATTGGTTGCATTTTACAGCTGACAATGGTGTTCATGTCATCCTAAACCTTTCTGGAGAAGGGCTTAAGAGCTGGGAGCTACTGTTGAAAAAGCCCAAACTCTGGCCACCGCCATCTGAACCTGTTGCAGGGAATGAACAGATAGCAAAGCCCACCCACCAAACCTCAAATGGAGAGTGTACTCGTATGGGGAGAAATGGTCCCAGAGATATACTGTGCAAAACATTAAAGGTTAAAACGAGCATTCCAAATCTGGGCTGAAAGCACACTGGCAACTAGAGCTGCTGAAGCAAAAAAAAAAGGTTGAACACTTGCCTCCCAGCACCCATTAGGAGGCTGTGGCAGCATTCTGCATTAGCTGAACATTAGTCAGCCCCATGTACATTCCATTGTAATAATCACACTTGGAAGTTACACAAGTTTGAATCCATTCTTCACCCTTTCTGGTAGTCTGTGCAGGAGCACTCATTTGGCGAGATGCTTCCCCATGGATAATCAGAGAGGGTGGAGAATGGATGCCCCCGTAGCTGGCATTTCCAGTGTCTTGCCAAGCACTCCCAGACAGACTACCAAGTTGAACTGTATTTTTTTGTGTGATGGGTATGGAAGGGCTTGCATGTTGTCCGTGACAATTCCAATGTTTGCCTCAGTGGTCCGTGGGCTCTGAAAGGTTGGGAACCACTTCCTAGAGGGAACCTGACCTCTTCACACTGCTTAATTGAATAACATCTAACAGAATCATAAAGTATAAGTTACCCACTACCTAATCAGGGCCAACTCACATACGAGGCAAACTCCATGTGGCCAACCTCAGGATTTGTTACAAATACATGAGCAATTTGAGTCAAGTAAAATGATCTCTGTCACTGCATTTACAACAGGGGTGTCAAACTTGTTTCATACCGAGGGCTGAATGGCATTCATGATGCCTGTTGTGGGCCAGAAGTGATGTCATTAGGCAGAAAGTGATGTCATTAAACAACTCATAACCAAAAATAAGCACCTTTTCTCACTTAGGAATTCATTAACTACAAATGACAGAAAAGAAAACATGCAAATTTTTATCATATTTCAAGATATGGGAGAGCCCAATTTTCATGTGGGCTGTCCTTATAGCAGTAACACCTTAGCACCACTCAGCAGCTAAGAGCCTGAGGGTCTGATATAAAGCTTCCCTGGGCCGCATCCGACCCCGGGCCTTATGTTTGACACCCCTGATTTACAATATAGGCCTATTTCACTGACAATGCATACAGAAGCAGAAATGCTAATCTTAAACTCTTGATATAAGGACAACGGGGAGGCAAGTGGGAGGAGGGGCCAAAGTTGCTTAGAAGGTGCTGTGCTATGAAGCAATTCTGTAAAGCTTAGCATGGCTCAATCCTATAAAGATTTCAATTGCTTCTCTGTCTCCCCCCCCCCCCCACTTCCCATTCTGAGGAAAGATTTTTCCATACTACCAACAAACTAGAGGTTGTTTCAGTCCACATCTGCAACCAGTTTCTAAAAATACCTAAATTAGAGGCATGAAAGCAGCTTGTTCTGTTAATTGTCACTAATATAAGCTGATATAACAGCAGCAATTTCACTTGAACGCATAAAAAAATGGATAATCAACCTGTGGAACAAGAACCACAAGTGACACAGGCAGGACAAGTTTATGGCACCAACAGGAAGGGGAGCCAGGAACTGGCTACAGCATAGTCAGAGTGGCTTTTGGAACTTTTCCATCCACCAGTGTGCTGCTGCCTGTTCTACTGCTCAGTAAACTATAGAGAACCAAAACCTCTTGTGACCAGAAAGGTCACCAGGCCTTTTAATTGCATTAGTTCAGAACGAGTCTTAACTGGTAATGTCTGGAAGCAATGTGAATCCAGTCTTATTTCTCGCCGATATTCTGAACACTCCAAATGTTTTTTAAAAAAGGATTCTGCATAAATGCCTTTTAAGCTAAGTCTGTTTTTATGTGCAACCAGCATTATGAGTCAATTCAGGACTCTCCAGGGGGAAACATACAAAGTTTTACCATGAGAGGCCTGCAACAATACTCAAAACAAGTGATCCATTTCCAAATTAAGGGGAGGAAAAATAATCTATCACAGTGTTTCTCAACCAGTGGTACTTGCACTGGTGTACTTGAGGTGGTACCTGGTGGTACTTGTGGGATCCCAAGACCCTCGCCTCCTGGCAGTGAGACCAGCAATGCAACACAACAAGTAGCAGTAGGAGGCTTGGCTCAGCAGGCAGAGCTCCAGCGTGCACTTTTCACATTCTCGAACAAGCCTTCTCGTCAACTCTGAGCCTCTTGCCGGTGTTTGTCTCACTGTGACTGACCTCCCAATCTGGAAGTAACTGGCGATGACATCATCACCAGTTACTTCTGGTGGTACTTCCAATAGGTGAACTGTGAGAAGTGGTATGGCAAGGGACAAAAGTTGAGAAACGCTGATCTAGCACTATACGGGATTGCCCTACATGTGATGTAATGCACAAACAACTCTTATACTTGAAACTTGACATATGGCACACTTGTCAGAAAAGGCTGACTACTACTGATAGGAAGAATTTATGAAGACTTGAAGCCATGTGAGCTGGTAGAAAAGTGCACTAATCTTCCTGTAACGTGCACAGAAGCTCCCCCACTTAAGAACATTCAATGTAAGAACTTCCAAGATGCAAAGACTTTTTTTTTATTTTATTCACATTTTTATACTGCCCTTCCTCAAAGGAGTGCAGGATGGAATACATAATTTCATCCCTTCTTTTGTCCTTACAACCCTGTGAGATAGGCGAGGCTGAAAGAGAGTGACTGGCCCAAGGTCACCCAGGAAGCTTCACAGCTGAGGAGGGATCTGAACCTGGATCTTCCAAGTCTAAATCCAACGCCCAAACCACTACACCATCCTGGCTCAAACATGCCTGACATATGCCCACAGGCAGCATTAGAGACCATTGCCAGCATCCCCAAACGTTCCCTATCCAGTTAGGCCCAATAAGCCTTGTGAGCCCGCTTTTCAATGTAACAGAATACTGTACTGTAAATACATCTTGTTTCATACCTCACAACACATTCACTACTGATAATACTGATGTTGGACTTAAGAACAAAACAACTTATGAACAGACCCCTGAAACATAACCTGTTCTTAAGTGGGGGATCTTTTGTACTGCAAGCCTATTATTATAATCTAAATTCTGATAATTGGCTTTATACTATAGAGAATAACAGCTTACATTTCAGTGAACTAATAGCAAAATTTTTTATCTACGCTTCTAAGAGAAGATGTTTTTAGTTAGTTATCCTTCCTAAGAAAAGTTATGTATAGAAGTAGGGGTGCTGTTCTGAACATTCTGATAAATAGGTAAGCATTTTCTTTAAGTGTGTGTTTCTTTCCAATTTAAGAAAGCAAGTCAACTAAAGATCATTACAAAGCTTCAAAACATGGTTGATATTTATCATGTATGTTCAAAGGATAAAATTCACTTGTATTTGTTTTCAATATTAACCACCAATGAAAACAGACTTTTTGGGAAACAGGAAGTTAAATGATAATATATTGTAGTATTGAAAGGAGTATTTACTCTTTGACTGCAGTATTTATTATAGGCTTAAGTACTTTCAGACTTTGTACCTCTTTAGTGATAACTTACATGGAAAAAAAACCCTCAGAGAAATACTCTATTTAGCTTGCAATTCAAGAACTTATAGTATTACATATTTATAGCTGAAACCACACACTATGTTAGTTACAAAGCACATTCAGCTGTCTCAGTTTTTAAAGCAGAAACAGGGTGGGTAAAGCCATGAGAGAAAGCTACATATTGGTGCCCCCAAAATAGATCACATGTGTTTGAGGAACTGCAATAGTTATTTCTGTATGAACTGGGTAACTGCTACCCTTTTGGCTGAATTCTAAACCTTTCATTTGTACAACATGAGGGGATTGATTTAAACCAGCATTATATATCAATATTTAAATCACCAAGTAGAAAACCTCAATTTAAAGTGATGATGTTGACCCAATTTTCCATTTATACTTCAGGTACAATAAAAGACATTGATTTACAAGTTAAATAGGCTGTCTAAACTATATTTTATATATATTTACTACTAGGAGAGTTAGCAACTCTCTCTCTCTCTCTATATATATATATATACATGGACAGTATTTCACTGATAGCACATTTTGGCTCATTACCAACCACTACCCTCCCTGAACTCTTCATGGCTAGGAATTACATCAATACAAGCATGAACCGTGGCTAATGCTAACCAGGTTCTCTTCTAGCAAGAATTTGCTAACCATCTTCGATCTTTCAAATGCTTGTCAATATTAAACTTTAGTAAACATTAACTATAAAACATGCACTTTACAATCTATATTTTTAATGCATTTTATAGTTTATACATATATTTTCAATGTCTTTTATAAGCTGCCTTGGGTGTCCTTCAAGGAGAAAACCAAGACAGAAATCAAACAAAAAACTGCTCTGGAGGAGGACGGACAAAGGGGGGCGAAGAGAACATTTACATCCAATATCTGTGGTTAAGAAATTCCCAACCAACCCTATGCAAGAGACAATCCATAGGGTTTGCTTCCAATATAAGCAGGTTCAGTATTTAAAAACCCACACTGCAGTTGAGTATTAATGGCTGCATGCAGGAGTGGAAAACATTTCCATTTGCACAAGGGGGGGCAGAGTGGACACTCACCAATTTCCATGATTCCTCCCTCTACCTTCAGTCCTGTATATCACATACCATGCTATTCACCAGGCTGCCCCAACTCCCAGCAGCACTTCTTCAGGGGAGGGGTAAAACGTAGAATAGTCCAATTCTTCAAGTTGAGATTCAGTCATGGTTCCTAGAATCAAGCCCACTATTCTTAAATCTTTGTCCACTAATTTCACTTTTTTATTCTGCAGAGATGCCAGCTTATTTCCTGCTTTAGGGAAATGTCCTTCCATTAACAAAAATTGCATAAGCTGAACATATATCAACGTAGCCACAGCCCTTTCCATTTAAAGTTAACACAGCAAGTTGGTAACTTTAATGAGAAAGGAACTTTTCAAAACAGTTCTGTTCAAGGAGAACATGCCCCAAGGAATTCAGAGGCAATTTTAAACTTTGCATGCACATCTGCGTCTTACAGATATAAACCAGAGAGCAACAATGGCATATAGCATAGCATGCCTTGCATCAGCCAGCTCTATGCCATCAAGTCAAGAGATTCTACTCCCAAAGGCTCCTTAAAGGAGACCCATGTCTTCAGTGTCTGTTGGAACCAACAGCACAATCCTAAGAAGTGCTTGAGCTTGTATGGCCCTCCCCGCGCCAGCTCACAGTGTTGCAAAAGTGCCATAAGGCATGTCCGTGGCTACTCAGTAGCTGGCTGGGCTGGTGTGAAGGCCTCTGCTGACCCAGCAGTGCTGCATCTGAACTCTGCACTGGCTGGCACAGGTAAGTTTGTGTCAAGTGGCACAGGGACTGGGAGAGGGTGTCAGGAGGGTGCCTATTATTAGAGGGGAGACCATAATAAGCCTGCCTTAAAATAGTAATTTGAAATTGCTTTTTTTAAAAAAAGCAAACAAAACCTAGAGACATATGCACCAGTATGAAAACCTCATAGATTAATAGTTGCTCACACTAGTGCAGCAATTGCTATATTGTACTGAAGAGTTTTATTTATGGATGCAGTAAACACCCCCTGATTTGAAGCAACAGCTTACTCTCCTAGGTAGTTGTTTAAAAAAAAGTTATGAGTGAATTCATTACAAGCCCACACACACACACACACAAAATTCAGCAATTAGTTCTTACATGGCTTTCAAAATTAGTTCTAAATGCTATGTTTGCCTTGATACTATTTTAAAAGCTGCATTTCTTTCAAAAATTAAATTATTAAAGATTCACTGCCCAGCAATTGGTTTTTCTGGGTCTTCTACATTTTTTAATCCCCTTATGATGTTAATAGGAAGGACAGCAAAAAAAAAACCTAGAGTCCACAGTATGCACATCTCAGTACCACCATTTTTTAGGGCTAAATTGCTGCAAACAAAGTAATACTGCTATCCCCAAGAAATACAACAGAGCAGTGGTTCCCAAACTGTGACTCCTCAGGGAGTCACAGAAACCAGCCAGGGGAGCCACTGGAATCCTCTCAAAAAATCCTCCATCCTATAGGATTGTAGCCCTAATAGGAAGCAGCAGCCAATGGCCCAGTAAGTCAAGGGAGCCACCAGTCAAAAATATTTGGGAACCACTGCATGAGAGACTCAAGTGGCACCTTATAAGCTAGCAGGTTTTTGCAGTACATAAGCTTTTGAGGGCTAGAGTCCGTGACATCAGATCTGATCAACTTTAGTCCATGAAAACTTATACTACAGTAAGTTTGCTGGTCTTTCAACTGCTACTAGGTTATTTCTTCTTGGCAACCATACAACCACGGCCACACAGGTGTGTCACCTTCAGCAACAGAAAATGGCATCCGGCACCTACATTTCTAGGGTGTAGTCACAAACAATCATTAATAAGGCCCCCAACTGGAACAGGCACAATCTGGCTCATAGAAACCAATAAAATTTAGCTTCATTGTTATTTGAAGTCAGTGTGAGATTACTCACAGGACCTCCATCTTCCAAAGATAACTTGGGCAACTTTATGGAACCTAAATTCTACAAAACTGAATTTGACTATTTTTTTTAAATCAGGAATTTATTTTATTCTATAGATTCTAGCTCTTCAAACAACATGAATAAAAAACAAACTCATAGGATGACACCAGCGTTCTTAAAGAACGGTACAACACAACTGACATTACATAGTGCATTGCAAGGTAAAGCAAGCTTTGTATTAGCACAGTTTGAATGAGGGTCTACATTAAAAATGCTAACAATTTCAGAGTGTGAAAATAGAAGCCCTTCCCCTCCCAAGCAAACATTTTATATTAGGAATCTAGACATTTTAGGGAGGTGGGACATTCTTGACATAACTTCACAGAAGCAGGCAAAGTTCTGTGTCTGTAAGTGATAGTAATAAAAATTCTCACAAGAAACTATATTTTCATACAACACTAGAATCGCCAATGGGCACATAGTTTTAACTCCTATTGTACAAAGTCTACAGCATAGTCTTTAACCAATGCCTGCTTTCAAACTCATGGGTTTTAACATGCAATTAATACTTAAACAGTAAAAAGGAAAAAGATCCAAAAGACCACAGAAACTTTTCAGCCACCCCTTTCTGCAGAAATCTACACCTCCCTCCCAAAGCTCCTGCCACCTCCAAAGCTCCTGGGACTCTATGGAGTAGCATTCTATGAGATGACAAAGGCCTTTCTGGATCCTGTTAAAGGAATACAGAAGAATACAAAAACCCCAACATATTAACAAGTGAGATAATTTTGTAAACACTCCTTTTCAGGCACTGCATAACTTCTAACCTGATATTCAAAGTTTATATCAGTGATAAGGATGTTTTAAAACTAATTAATATTTCAGGACAATCTGATTTGCTTTGTGACCAAATAAACTACACATGGCCTGAGGGCACCTGATACAGTGCTCTTGCTGAAGGTAAACGCATCAGTGTCTAACTGGAAATCCTATGTATGCTATTTCTATGTTGGAAGTAGGATATAAAAGTAATAAATAAAATATTGAACATTTTACAATCCAATATGCAAATATTAAGTCACCAAATAAGTGGGTTAGTCATTTTGTGCCATAAGACCAATTCTTATGTAAAAAGAATTCTCTAGTAAACAAAAATAATCCAAAAAGTTATAGTATTTTAGCTGAAAACTAGTGGTTACTTCATATAGAGGTCGCATTGCTTACAGTTGTTAAATTGCTTAACTTCTGGAGAGTTAAACACAAAGTTTTTTCAACTCTACTACGAAAGAGTACACCAGGATATTAATCCTATAATCAATGGGATTCTCCAAGCAGTCTCATATGTATGTTTGATTTGTAGGCTCTTAACATTTTAAACAAGGCAGAGAATGCTTTCACCTACACCCATATAATTATGTTATATGCCTAACAGGAAATGTTAGTTGCAACTCTACAATTTCTCTCTGCACTGACCTTCAAGCACTGGAAATCCTTGTTATCAGTCTCTTCCATTACTACATCATTCACTTGTTTGTTTAGGAACATCTCACCAAGAATCTCAGTAAATATCGAAGTAGCCTTGCTTCCTGAGCCTTAAAGTTGCAGCTTCCTTCATATTCCCTAGTTCTAGTTCTAGAACTTCCAAACATGCTGATGTTCTTAAGGGTATTCATACACTTCAAGATTAAAGGGGAGGATATTCCCCAACCCCCACTTGCCATAACGATTCTAATTTGGAAGTTACTCAAAATTCATTAGATGTTGTTTTACTGTACAGAAGAGTTGATTATATTCTAATTCTAATATAGAACCCAATTCTATAAAACAAAAATCAGTTTAATCTAACCACTTTAACCCAGTTTAGCTGCCAGAATACCAGCCTAAAGCACCTCATATCATTCACTTCTCTTCCAATTATTTTGTGTGCCTATTTTGTGTTAAAGTGTGCGTGTCATTCTAGAAGCAAATCCTGTGGTGTTTTATACTTATATTATTCAAACATTAGTTTATTATTTAGCATTTTCAGAAACTGCTGAAAATCATCAATAAATTGAACTTTACTCAACCTACTTTGTGCAACATCCATGCATTCAAAATAAAAATCCGATGTATACATGGATATAAGAGCACACTTTTTAGAGCAGAGATTTTGTCAATTTACCTAGATGTTATAGCTGGGTCTCCTAGAATATATCAGATCAGTTCACTGGAGAGGAATGAACAAGCATTCAATACAAGGGATCTTGTGAATCATTCCCAACCTCATTAGTTACAACTGTAATACTCAGAGCTTTAGAAAAACAGGCATAAACCTATTCATCTGCTCTGTATTAAAACACCCTAGCAACAAGAAATGCAAGATTGATTTAAGCAGTTACCTTAACCCAAGCTGGGCCTCTCTGAATGTGATGCAGTTTTGCAAGTGAAAAGCAAATAAAAACTTCCATTTTTGCAGGACCAAGAAACCAGTTTAATTAACAAGGCAAGCGACTCTCTGCTGTTCAAGTTGTAAAGGCCACAGTTAATGCATACAGAAAAGCATTTCCGGATTCAAGGCGATCCCTCCCTTCCTAGATACTGACAGACAGGTTTGTGATAGATAGCTAAGAGCCCTTGAAGCAAGAAAGTTTCATGGAACCCCACTTAAGGAGGTCAATTTCTCGACACCAACCAAGAATGCTCAAAGCAAAGGCGCAAATCTGCTCACCCCAAAGTATCCCCACTTAGAGCCCAATCTCATGCCTGTTTACTCAGAAGTAAATCCCATTATAATCAAGGGAGCTTACTCCCAGGAAAGTGTGGATAGGATTGCAGCCTTAGACTCCACATTAAGGAATTCATAAATGAATTAAACCACCTGCTCCTAGAGCCTTAAGGCCCAATCCTATCCACACTTACTTGGAAGTAAGCCCCATTGACTGTAATGGGACTTACTTCTGAGTACACATACACAGAATTGGGCTCTTGGTGGTCTTAAGAAATAAAACCCTGCACTTGATCCCATGCACTTCTAAGGCAAAAGGGGAGGGAATGATAGGGGAAAAGGCCACCTTCCTCACCCCATCCACCTACCCAACCTTGAACCCACAGAGGAGCATCAAAGGGACTGCTCATCTGCCTTGACACATCCTAAGGAAGCACCCACAGGAGGTCCAGCACCCCAGCAATGCTCACCCCCTTCCCTGCATGGGGGGGCACTAAGACCACAATCTTACCCACACTTACCTAAGCCATTGCCATAAATGGGAGTTACTTCAGAGTAGACAAGCATAGGATTGGGCTCAAAAGCTGCAAATCAAAGGATTGGGCTCTAAGACTACAACCCTATCCACACTTACCTGGGAGTAAGCACCATTGAGTATAATGCAGCTTACTTTTGAGTAGACAGGCAAAGGATTGAGCTCTAAGGCTACAACCCTATCCACACTTTCCTGGGAGTAAGCCGCATTAACTCTAATGGGGCTTTCTTCTCAGTAGACACACATAGGACTGGGCTCTCAGGATATAACCCTATCCACACTTACCTGGGAGTAAACCCCATTAACTCTAATGGGGCTTACTTCTGAGTAGACACGCGTAGGATTAGCTCAAAGGCTGCAATCCTATCCAGTTTCCCAGGAGTAAGAGCGACTGACCATAAAGGGTCTTACTTCTGAGAAGACACGCGCAGGATGGGCTCAAAGGCTGCCCACACTTTCCTGGGAGTAAGCGCCACCTCCTCTAACGGGGCTTACTTCCGAGGAGACTCGCGTAGGATCGGGCTCTCAGCCGCCTGCACGGCCCTGCCGCCCCCAGCCAGCGAGAGGGCAGGAGCCCGAAGGACCCCCGAGGGCCCCGCAGGCGCCGCCCCCCGCGCCAGGCCTGCCGGGCTGCGGCCCGCAAGGCCCGGCAGCCCAAGGTGGGTACCTTCGCTCCGCTGCGAGGAGACGGCGGGCCGGCCGGGCGGCGCCTACTGCCTGGTCGTCGCGCTGGTCCTGCGGGGGTGTCGCCTGGGCCGCGCTCCTCTGCCAGGTGAGCTCGGCTCGGCTCCGCTCGGCCTGCTGGCCCCTCCCCCGCCCGCGGTCCTGGCTGCGCAGCGCCCCTTCCCTGCTCCTCTTCCGCTCCGCTCCTCCCTTCGCAGCCCGGCGGCGGATACCAGGCAGGCCGACGAGCGGCGGCGGAGCAAGAGGAGGCCGCGCCCGCGCCGCTTCTGCTGCCCCTGGCGGCCCGGCGGCTCTCGCAGTCTCCCTGGAACGCGCGGCGCGAAGGACGACTGCGAGGGACGCCTGGCGCAGGCTGAGCGCCACTCCCCACCAGAGTCCTTGGAGAAGCACCGCCGCTGTGTGAGGCACCCAGGCACCCACAACCCGTGGTGGGTGGGGAGGCAGGGGAGGCACAGCCTCCCCACCAGACTCCTTGGAGAAGCACCGCCACTGTGTGAAGCACCCAGGCACCCACAACCCGTGGTGGGTGGGGAGGCAGGGGAGGCCCAGCCTCCCCACCAGAGTCCTTGGAGAAGCACCGCCACTGTGTGAAGCACCCAGGCACCCACAACCCGTGGTGGGTGGGGAGGCAGGGGAGGCACAGCCTCCCCACCAGAGTCCTTGGAGAAGCACCGCCACTGTGTGAAGCACCCAGGCACCCACAACCCGTGGTGGGTGGGGAGGCAGGGGAGGCACTGCCTCCCCACCAGAGTCCTAGGAGAAGCACCGCCGCTGTGTGAGGCACCCACAACCCATGGTGGGTGAGGAGGCAGGGGAGGCACCACCTCCCCACCGGAGTCCTTGGAGAAGCACCGCCACTGTGTGAAGCACCCAGGCACCCACAACCCGTGGTGGGTGGGGAGGCAGGGGAGGCACTGCCTCCCCACCAGAGTCCTTGGAGAAGCACCGCCGCTGTGTGAGGCACCCACAACCCATGGTGGGTGAGGAGGCAGGGGAGGCACCACCTCCCCACCGGAGTCCTTGGAGAAGCACCCAGGCACCCACAATCCATGGTGGGTGGGGAGGCACAGACTCCCCACCGGAATCCTTGGTGAAGCACCGTCAGCACCCACACCCCCATGCGCAGCCGTGTGAGGCACCCCAGCACCCACAACCCACGCGCAGCCGTGTGAGGCACCCCAGCACCCACAACCCACGCACTGCCGTGTGTGTTATGGGTGCTTGTGTGCCTCACACGGCAGCTGCACTTTTTGAAGGACTCCAGTGGCGAGGCCCTGCCTCACCTGCCTGCCCACCCACCACACGACCCTGCTCCTTGCCCCCTCAAAAGTTGGGACTAAGGAGAGATATCTGGTCAAAATGTGTGTGTCCTAGAACAACATGCCTCACAAAACTTTTAGGACCTTCTCAAACTGGGTTACAAGCCCATTTCTGTTAGGTCCCCAATCATTTCAGCATTTATTTTATTTTTAATGTACAGGTGTGCACTGTTTAACGGCAGGGATACATTCTCAGATCCTTGTTGTTATGTGATTTGGTTGTTAAGCAAACATTCAGCCAATCTAGTGTCCCTGTTGTTTAAACACACATTCCCTGCCAGACATGCAAAGTTGCATAGGCTACTGGAGACAGATTGCGTCTTCGTTGCATTAAGAGTCTCTTAGTTCTGTAAACAGACACTCTGCTGCAGGCTATGGAAGACGATTACCTCATTAAGAGCCTCTTTTGTTGTGCTTTGCCTAATGTCTATATGCTGCCCATCATTAAGCAGAAGGTTGTTAAGTGGCACATGCCTGTACTATACTTGATGCTACCATGGTATGTAACTGCATTTGGGGAAATGTTATACATCTGTACATTTAACAGGCTACTATGTATATGCTTTTAACAATGATTGTCAGTGGGGCTTACTTCTGCGTAAGTGTGGATAGGATTGCAAACTTTGAGAATTTGTTTTGAACAGATCATCAACTGCTTGGAGGGTTAGGAGGGTTCTTTATTTTAAATAAATTTTTAAACATATACTTATTTGTAAACTTTTAATTTACTTACTTAATTTGATTTGGTCATATGGGGGTGTTAAAAATTTTCCTGCTTGATGATGACGCTTCCGGCTATGACATCACTTCCAGGTTAATGACATCAGTTCCAATGGGTCCTGAGAGATTGTCGTTCTGTAAAGTGGGTCCCAGTGCTAAAAGGTTTGGGAACCACTGTTTTACAATTCTTTGTGAAGGTCAACAAGCATGTGGGTGTGAGAGAACCCATGAATATTCTAAATCTGGAAGGCATGTGACATAGTCCTTCACCAAAAGCTCCTGAGAAAACTCCACAGTCAGGGAATAAGAGGACAGGTCCCCACATGGATCAGAAACTGGTTGAGGATGAGGAAACCAGGATGGGTATATGCAGCCTCCTTGTTTTAGAAATAGGCTACCTCAGAATGCCAGGTGCAACGGAGTGACAACAAGGTCCAGGTGTCTCAATGTCGAGTGCTCCCTGAGGCATCTGGTGGGCCACTGTGAGATATAGGAAATGACTAGATGGACCTTTGGTCTGATCCCGTAGGGCTTTTATATTCTTAAATCATAAAAATCTTACTGGGTCATCAAGGCCCATCTAGTCATCAAGATGGCCCTTCCACATCAAGGCCCATTTACTGTAGCTGAGGGATTAGGAAACAGTAAGTACTGCGGGTGCCACAATGCACCATGTAAGCAGCCGCTCCTGCTCCCTGTTGGAGCCATTCTAGGTAGTGACTGCAACAGGCAGGAGACACAATTTGGTTTCAGTGAGCGCCTGTGCATTGCCATTGCTGCTGAGTATACTCCAACAGCGAGTGGAGGGTTCGCTTACACGGTGCATGTGGCACTGCAGTACTTACTGTTTCCCCCCTAGCTACACTACTGCATCTAGTCCAACATCCTGTGTCCCACAGAGGCCCACCAGCAGGATAGAAGCTCACAAGCAGGAGAGAAAAACTTACCTCTCTCCCACCATTGTTCCCTTGCAACTGGGATTGCTGATGCTAAACCCAGAGGGTAGTGCATAGCTCTCATGACTAGTAGCCTTTGATAGTCTTGTTCATCATCTGTTAATGTTCCCCTGATCAAATCTGCTTAGACTATGAGGGAGACATTTTCCAACATAACTCATTTCTTTTATCTGCTGAAATCAACTAGTGCTAAATCTGGATGTCTGTTGGCATCCACCCTTGTGAATTTGTGACAGTTCCAATCCTGTATTAAGGCAGCATCCAAACATTTTCAAGCTACCTTACTGTTCCCACATACCTGGGAGTAAGCCCCATTGTGCACAGTGGGACTTACTTCTGAGTAAACGTATTTAGGCTTGTGCCAGATATCCTACTGATTTAAACAGAAAGTTTTAAGCGTATGCTTTCTACTGAATAATACGGAATTTGCAGTGCCCAACTTTAATTGGATTGTGTCCATCATTTTTTACAGAATCTTCTGCTTGAGGACCAGGCAGCTGGATGGTTCTCTTTCTGTGGCTCCCTAATGAACACATTAACCCTCTAGGATGGTATTGTTATGCAGGTGTGTTTCAGCCTCCTGGGTTTCAGCCTCAGGCCTTTAATCTAAGCCTGTTTTTTAATCTAAGAATTTGCTCACTATATTTGTGAAATGTCACCACATACTTTCAGAGCCAATGTGGAAGGGTGTGTGTGCATGATTTACAATGTCAGTAGCTTGTAATTATGTAAACACTTTCAAGTTTAAACAGATAATTTACTTGGAATCAGATAGGAAGAAGAGAGGCAAGAAGACACCACCATTGTTCCCTGTAATAGCAAACTCAGATGAATGAGTGCCTATCAGCTTGGCTAAAACAGGCCTGCCCCAGAATAAGGTAGAGGTTCTTCATTATTGAGGGATTCTATAGAGATGCAGAATTAGATATGTTTGTAAATTTAAAGACATTTAAGAGATTTAAAAACTATCAAAACAGCCTTTTGATCTTTTAGAATCTATGTGTGGTTTGGGGATCTTTGGGGATTTTGTGGGCATGTGGGAATAAAAATGCAAAGCTCATTTCATTATCTGGAGAGGGGATAGGCTAACTTTTTCAGCTACCTTCTATCCAGGGAAGGGGGCCTGCTGCTGCTGACACCACCCAATCGCGGCTATGCTAAAATTTTAGGTTTCTTTGTTTCTATTGGCCACCATAGTTCCTGCTCAAGGGAGAAAATGTAAAAGGCTTTAAAAGAAACCAGAAGTCAGACTGGCAGTGTGGATCTATCAATTACAGCAATGGCTAGGGGCAATTGGAATTCAATATTTGGGCCTTGGTTGAAAAAGTCACAGCAAATGGAGGTCATGGGGGTGGAATTTTCAAGCCCTAGGTTTTTATAATAAACATCCTAGTTGGAGTTGCGGGATGGGGAGGAATGCATGCTGCGAGGTTAAGATGCTCTACTTTCTGCTCTGCACAGGGTTGTTTAAGGAGAGAAACTGCATTGCAAAACTGGCTGAAAAAAGTATTCTCCTCTAAGGGCTTGAATATAGACTGCAGCATTAACACAACAGTAAATCATAGAATGTTGCAGGTCCCTCTGATAGCAAACTCACATGTTCGAATGCCTATCCATTTGTCCAAGAAATGGAAGCAAAAAGAAAGTAGTGGTTTCTGCATACTCATGTGACTCCCTAGCTATGCTGAAGTATACACAAGTCCTGGGGCTTTAGGAGACCTCAAAGGTATGTTGAAGACACTGAGATAATAAAATAGAAGTGTGACTCATCTATTTATTTTGAAAGGAGACTTAGGTTCACATTCAAAGAAAGAAACTCCTACTTTTTGGTGGTGGTGTTAGGGAGAGAGACTTGCTGCTGTCCATTTATAGCTATGTCCAAATAATGAATTTCTCCATTGTTTTTCCTAGGGTCAGCTCTCACTTTCACCCCAGAGAGCAAAGGGGGGGAAAAGAGTCTGAAGGAACCAGAAGTCAGGCATGTTGTGGATGAGTCTGCTTGTAAAGAAAGGTATCCTCTGCAATTCCCAAACACTGTTACAGAATTCCAGATGGCTGAAATCCAGGAATAGATCTATTAGGGGCTGAGGGCACAGTGCAGCGTATGTGATGGTTTATTTTCAGGAGCCTGTCTTTCCAATGTATAGCTAGTCTTTTTGTTGTTGTTCAAGTTCTTCCATTCAGTCAAATTCATAGGGTTTCTTTCTTTCTCTCTTTCTTCAGCATGGGTACCAGTCTCACCAAACTTCTTGGCCTTTTGTAAAAGAAAGCAGCAACCAAAGGGTCCTGACATACTTGATAATTTTCTCCTCCTCAGAAGCCTTATCAGTATATTTTGGCTAATAAGGGCCCAATCCTATCCAGTTTTTCAGCACTGGTGCAACTGCAATGCAGCCCCAAAGTAAGGGAACAAATGTTCCCATACCTTGAGGAGGCCTCTGTAACTGTCTCTCCAACACAGGAAGCAGTGCATACCCCATTGGCACAGCAGCACTAGCACTGGAAAATTGAATAGGAATTCATTAATGCTTTGGCAACAGTTTATTAATTTGTGTATATTTATGCTAGGTGACCACCATCCTTCACGTGGACTCTGATGTCAACTTTGTTAACTTTGTTCCTTACCCAAAAATAAAATTGACTTCTGGGTTTTCACTTTTCCAAATGCCTTCCATTCACTCTGTGGCTGGTAGCAGTTTTATTTCTTTCAAAAACCTGTGTGCTTTGGAAAGTCCCAAAGCCAGAGTAGCCCCTTCCATTAATGAGAGATGCTCTAAAATCCAACTTCCAGCTGTCCTTATACAAATTATAGATACAACTGCAGAAGAGCATGAGTCAAAGTTCAGATACCCGATGGGCTTGTCTAGTGAAGACCCATTGCCTCCACCCCCACCGCGTGTAAACTAAATGGAAGATGACTGAGAGCTTCCTATCTGCTAAGCTTCAAGAACTGAGACACCAAAGTAATAGGTCCTCCAGTAATAGGTCCTCCAGTAATAGGTCCTCCAGCATGGGCTCCAGCAAGTCTCTGGAGGGCCAGAGGCTCATTGGAGACTGGGGTCTCCCTGAGGGCCAGATTGGGAGCCCCCGAGGGTTGCAAGTGGCTCCAGGGCCGGGGTTTGGGCACCCCTGGTCTATGTCATCAAATGTATGGCAAGACTGTAGACAACAAAAGCTTATGATGAAATAACGTGGTTAGTCTTTAAGGTACAAGACTGCTTGCTGTTCTTTACTGAGGCAAACAAGTGACTACCCCTCTGCAGTCACTCTACATATAACTCATGGATAGGATTGAGCTGCAAGTTTAAGCATTTATGAAGAAGTTTAGTGCTGTGCAATACTGAAGTCAAAGCCACAGTCTTCATGGCTGAAGGCTTACATTCAAAAACCCTGGCATATACTAGGAAGGATAAAGGGATGTGGCAAGGAAGAAAGAGATTGGTCTTGGAAAAGAAAGAAGCCCCTTCTTACTGGGCATCCTCTGAGACACACGCAGCATGTGCACAAGGGTAATTGAACACATGTGCAGGGATCTAGATACAATGGCTTATGACACACCTCAGTGGATTGGCATTGATTAAGTATGGCAAAGACAAAGATACAGTTGTAACTGGGTTGCCAACCTGCAGATTGACTTGGAGTTTCCAGGAATCAGCTTCAATCTATAGGATACTACTGAAAGCAATTCTTGGAAATTTTACCAAAGCCTCTAGGAATTTCCAACTTTATATCATGTTCTTCACAAATATCTCCAGGAATAGCTTCATTCAGAATTGGCAACCCTAAACAATTTTGAAATAGACAGATAGGTGCTGAAGCAACATCAAAATGGCTGTCATTGCTATACATTGAATATTGCTGCTAGTTTCCAAAATATCCCTGTAAACATCATTCCATTTCAACTGTGCAACCACACGGCCTCGCAACCTAAAACTGAGCAAAGCCAAGTGGAGCCCAGCTCCGTACAGCTTAGCTCCCATCATACCAGGAAGCCTGGCGATGACATAAGAAGTCACTGCCATACTTCCAGAAACACCACCAAGGTGCTGCTCTGCTGGTGAAGGGGTCTGAGCAGCAGCACAAACCACTTGTAAATAAACAAAGAAGCATTGTTTTCCTATATATGTGTCAGCAAGGCCCTGAATGAATGTAGAAATATTCAATGCAACCTATTTTAATGTTACCTGTTATTTATATTGCTGTTTTTTATATATTTTGTTTTTAGTTACAGTATTTTACAGTATTTACTAGTTACAGTATTTTAAATTATACTTTTCTAATGTTGTATACCACTTTGGAAAAGCAGCGTGCAAGTCTGTTAATTAATTAAATAAATCAGAATGGTTTTTCCTTTTCTTCTCTTCTTATTCCAGATTCTTGCAAAGATGGAGTCTTTGCCAACACTGCATCAGCTAAGGGATGGCTGCCATTGGTCATTCTATCCTTGTTGTACAAATTCTATCCTTGGTCATGCACTGTTTTTAATTAAAAAATATTTTACATAATATAATTAAATGTACTGTAATATAATATTTCCAGCTTAATATTGTATGTCAATTACTGTGATTCTGCGGCATTGAAACTGTTGCTTTTCTGACATGGTATGAATTATATGATGCGTAAGATTAGGTTTGAAGCCTAAATGAAGTCATGCTGAAATGTGATTGGCAACATGTGAAGCTTGTTTGGAGGAGAAAATGAGAAGTCCTTAGAATGACATATCATTACAGCTTCATTTGCTGTGCAGCAACAACAGTTTTTCATTTGGGGGGGAGGGTGAACAATGAGATTTTCCCACTTACGCCATGTAGCACCCTAGCCTGCCCTATGGGGTTACTTAGATCTGCACCAGCTATTTAGCTGGCGCAGATCTGAGAAGCCCATGTAGGGCTCCAAGGCCCAGGAATGGGGATTAGGATAAGGTATGTGCTGCCACCACCGTCTGCTGTTACTATGACTGAGGACAAGCTGAAATGTACCAAGTACCAATCAAAGGAAGGGTTTTCTTAAGGCTAGTTGATTAACAGCTCAGAGGTTTTCAGACATGTTTGCATACTTCAAAGTTAAGAAGGCTCATCATGAGTCTTCTTAACTTTGAATTACAGTACTAGGCCTTGACTGGACCTACACAGAAATTCTTTCTCTTAATGCTGACAAGAGGCTTGCTGTACTGGTTATTCAATAATGAGAGGACACTTTGCAAATACTCAGTCTTCATTATTTATCAGGTGTTGGAGAAACATGATCTCATCTCCAGGGTTCTAGTTACTTAGTGCAAGTGTGGTATAGTGATTGAACTAGAACCAGAGACAGGTCCATCCAAGCAGCCAACTGAGGGTCAAATCCTATCCAATTTTCCAGTGCTGGTGCAGCTATGACAATGGGGTATGCACTGCATCTTGTAGTGGGGAGGCAATCACAGAAGCCACCTCGAGATATGGGAACATTTGTTCCCTTACCTCAGGGCAGCATTGCAACAGCACCAGAGCTGGAAAGTTGGATAGGATTGGGCCCTGAGCTAGATATCTCAGGGATCAATCCTATCCAAATTTTGAGTGCCAATGCAGCTTCACTACAGCCCCAAAATAAGGAAACAAGTATTCTCTTACATTCAGAAGACCTCTGTGACTGCACCACCCCCACAAGATGCAACACGTGCCCCATTGGCACACCTGCATCAGTGTTGGAAAGCTGAATAGGATTGGGCCCTTAGACAACATTTTGGTAGGAGTGCCCATCTCCATCTGCACAATCACTTCCATCACTAGTCCTCATCCTTCTAGTCCCTGGATTTGAAAGGAAGGGGGGACACTGGAGGAGTTCTAGCCCCCAAGGTGTCACTAGGATTTGTGTCACCCAGAGCAAGAACCCTTTGCATCACCCCCATGATTGACCTCCTCCCATACCCAACCATACATACAGAATAAATTACAATATCATATGCACAACCTAAATGCAGTGGCATCACTAAGGTTGGTGTAATCCCCATTAAATTTATTTGTTTGTTTCAATATATAATAGTTCAGGTCACCCAACCAATCAGTAACCATCAAAAAAACAGTGGCCAACTTGATGACATTCACACAGCTGAATAAGAGTTCTAGTATGAGCTCTGATACATGGAAATGAGAGCTGACTCATACTAACATTTTATTGGTTCCCTGGTGTGTCATAATAACACCTCACTGGCTCTCAAAACAATCAGTCTCATTGGTCAGTTTGGAGTTAATTTTTATATAAGGCAATTAAGGTTTTTTTTTGTTACAGTATTTGGCTATACCCAGAGATTTTCAAGGGAGGCATTGCAACACCCCAGCCTGAGCAGCTCTGCCTCTGTTCCCTTAAGGGGCGGAGGAAGGGAAAGGCAGCAGCATGATCCCCAGGATCCTGCTGTTGCTGGGGTTGATTGGGGAGTGATTTTCACTTACCTGAGCCAGTTCCTTCCTTCTGGGAGTGTGGGGAGCCATGTAGAAGCCTCTGCAGGGCTCCCCAAACCTCTAAAAAAGTAAATTTAAAAAAAATCAGAACCCATTTCCTGTTTTCTGATCTACTTTTTACTTTTTTAGAGGCTTCAGTAGCCCTGCAGAAGCGTCTGCATGGCTCCCCACACTCCCAGGAGGCAGGAGCTGGCTCAGGCAAGTGAAAATCACCCCAGTCAGCCCTGGCAGTGGCACAATCCTAGGGATCATGCTATGGCCTTTGCTCCACCCCTGCACACACCTCAGTTTTCAAACTTGCAAGAAGTTTGAGAACCAAGGGGCTGTAATGTTTGATAGAATATAGATATTTCAGTGCGGTTTGTTTCATTGCATTCTGCATGAAACTACCCATCAAATGATATGTAACATTATGGTATTATTTGAAAATACAAAAATTTTCACTATTTTGGCCACTAGTGGTGTCACCCTCCTGAGTGTGTCACTTAGTGTGGTCTGTACCCCCCCCCCAATGTCTGGCCTACGATTCTCCTCTCCTTCACACTTTCTCTTCCACTCTGTTCCATGCTTCCTTTTCCAATCCAGGCAGTGGAAGCAGCAGAGACTGGTAATGAATAGGTAGAGGAAGTCAGCATTTGGCACATTTCCTCAAGTGCTAGGAAGTCTTGGGTTATTCCTGATGAGAGGAAACCCAGTTCAAATCCCCAGAGGCCCATAAAGCCCAGGAGGTCCCTACATTTCAGCCTTGCCTACCTCACACAGTTGTAAGAACAATGAGGAGGAATTTTGCATACCACCCTGTGCTTCTTGGAGGAAGGGTAGAATAAAAATGTAATAATAACAAAATACTATTACTGCATCGTCAGTCCAAAATCTTGGCAGGCCTTGCTAAAACGATCCATGAGCTGCTGGAGATCTTTGGCAGAGTGGGTAGTGACAGCTGCATCGTCGGCAAAGAGGAAGTCACAAAGACATTTCAGCTGGACTTTGGACTTTGCTCTCAGTCTGGAGAGGTTGAAGAGCTTTCCGTCTGATCTGGTCCGGTGATAGATGCCTTCTGTTGCAGTTCCAAAGGACTGCTTCAGCAGGACAGCGAAGAAAATCCCAAACAAGGTTGGTGCAAGAACACAGCCCTACTTCACACCACTTCGGATGTCAAAGGGGTCTGATGTGGAGCCATCGAAGACAACAGTGCCCTTCATGTCCTTGTGGAAGGACTGTTGGCTCAACGATCTCCTTCTCTTGACACTCTTTCGATACTGAGCTAAACAAACGCATCGGTAAAGCAGCTACCACGTTTTCCAGACTCACAAAGAGTGTCTGGTCCAACAAGAAGCTGACAGAACATACCAAGATCCAGGTCTACAGAGCTTGTGTCCTGAGTACACTTCTGTACTGCAGCGAGTCATGGACTCTCCGCTCACAACAGGAGAGGAAACTGAACGCTTTCCACATGCGCTGCCTCCGACGCATTCTCGGCATCACCTGGCAGGACAAAGTTCCTAACAACACAGTCCTGGAACGTGCTGGAATCCCTAGCATGTATGCACTGCTGAAACAGAGACGCCTGCATTGGCTCGGTCATGTCGTGAGAATGGATGATGGCCGGATCCCAAAGGATCTCCTCTATGGAGAACTCGTGCAAGGAAAGCGCCCTACAGGTAGACCACAGCTGCGATACCAGGACATCTGCAAGAGGGATCTGAAGGCCTTAGGGATGGCCCTCAACAAGTGGGAAACCCTGGCCTCTGAGCAGTCCGCTTGGAGGCAGGCTGTACAGCATGGCCTTTCCCAGTTTGAAGAGACACTTTGCCAGCAGTCTGAGGCAAAGAGGCAAAGAAGGAAGGCTCATAGCCAGGGAGACAGACCAGGGACAGACTGCACTTGCTCCCGGTGTGGAAGGGATTGTCACTCCCGGATTGGCCCTTTCAGCCACACTAGAGCTGTGCCAGAACCACTTTTCAGAGCGCGATACCATAGTCTTTCGAGACTGAAGGCTGCCAATACAATACTATTACTGCATCCCCAAGTAATAAAGTGCAGTGGCTTAGAGTGGCTTAATCTATTTTGAATCCCTCCATTTTGAAAATGGATGTGGGGATTTTTTTTTGGGGGGGGGCTACTATTTTCAGTACATCAAGAAGGAAATCATTTCATTTTCCAGACCAATTTGAGGCTTGCTAAATGTCTGAACTTCCCACCCTCCATCCCTCAAGCATCCTCCCTGCTGATCCGTACCCCTTTCCAACACTTGCTTCTTTACTTACCCAGGAGTGGGATAGGCAGCAGCAACAGCATGGGAGAGGCAAAGTTTTTCTCCTCTCAACCCTCTATGTTTCCCAGGTGTACCTTATCTGAAGAAGGCACGTTAGTGATGTGTGGTTGGGAGGGTTTTCTTTTCCTCCACCACCCTGTCATGTTGGAACTCCACCTCTAAGTGCCAGGGATAAAGGATGGAAATTGGGACTTGAAATCTTTCTGAGTGACACTGATCACAACTCCCAAAGGGTACTTCCTTCCTTTATTCCTGGCACTAAGAAGGAGGGCATAAAGAATATTGGGGGGGGGGGGGGGGGAGAGAGAGGAAAAAAGTAAACCCTTCCAGCCTTTGCATCACCACATGGCTATTTCTACCATGGGGGAAGAGAAGACCCCCCTCTCATTGCTGCCACTGAAGCCTGTTATATTGCTACCTCTAGAGACCAAGGAAGTAAAGTGGGCTTTTCAAACCACTGACATTCCTCTTTGAACTTAGTGACTTTTTAAATGGTTGCATTTGTTTTGATTGTACATTGTTTTATACTTTTGTGCTTTTACACTAAAAGGTGGGGTGGCAATGAATGAGTCAATACAATAAACTTTGGATTCAAAATCAGCAGTCTACCAGCTGCTGCAGACCAACAGCTGGAGAGAGGTCCTTCCATCCAGCTGATAAATTTTCTGGAGCCTTTTGGTCAGCCAGTGTAGGAGGCAGGATGCTGGACTAGATGGGTCTTTGGCTGATCCAGCAGGGCTCTTCTTACATTCTTATGGACACAAGCAGGATACTGACTATATGAGTCAGACCAGAAGGCTTGCTTTGCTTGGATGATGTAGTGCAGTGACCTTCAACCTTTTTCATGCCACAGTCCTAATAAATAAAGTATGAGACTGGGGACCTATTGAGTGCTGCCCACTCCCTGCCCCCATTACACCCTCCCAGCACTGTTTTCTGTTCTCTTAGCACAATTGCTAAGAACCTGAGCAGGACTCTGACACAATCTCCTGGTACCTGAAGGGGTACACCAGATGCCTCCCCCTTTACTGGTTGTGCACTAGTCCAGGGATATACAACCTATTTCACTCTTGTAAGTTGCTGTGACCCCGCAGCTGAGGCTTCGCAACCCCATTGGTGTAGTGGCTCTGGAGTTGGACTTGGATCTGGAAAATCCAGATTCAAATCCCTGCTCAGCCATGAAGCTTGCTAGGTGATCTTGGGCCAGTCACTATCTCTCAGCCTTGCCTACCTCACAGGGTTGTTGTGAGGACAAAAAGAGGGAAGGAACCATGTGCACCACCCTGAGCTCCTTGGAGGAAGGGTGATATAAAAAATGTGAAAAACTAAAATAAATAAAAAGTTGGTGAGCCTGCATTAATTAGTACTGCAATGGTAAAGCAGTAATAAATTGACCCAGACATTGTGTTTACACTGAAGTAGCAGACAATATCACGAGACAATTGAGTCATCTGAAGGCATCCAGTCTCATGAGGAAAGGCTGTGAAATGTTCATGAATGTCCCAAGAAAATATGCGCATCTGATGTGCCATTTAAACCTCATCTGTGTATGCACTCTGTGATTTGTTGCAGACCTCAGATTCATTGTTCTTGGTATTGTTTATGGGTGAGTTTATTGCAGCAGTGCTTAGCAACCAGCTGAAGTGGTGGAGTACTATTATGCTCACCACTCCAGGGAAATGGGGAACAAGACAATCCTAACCCCAATCTACATGGAAAAAGAGAGGCGCAAAAGGCAGACTAGTGGGGTAATGCAATGCAAATGCATGCTAATTCCTCAGCAGGGTTGAGGGAAGAAGAAAGGGAGGCTTTTGTGAGATTTTGTCCTTTTATGGATTTTATAGGAATTGGTGAGCTAGACAGAAAACTGGAGATGAGGGAGAGCATGTAAAGCAAGAGTGGAGAGAAACAGAGCAGGAAAGAGGATTCCAGAGCAACACTGAATTGTGCAATCTGTTTTTAAAAGAAATTCAGAGTGTCTCGTGTGTGTGTGTGTGTGTGTGTGTGTGTGTGTGTGTGTGTGTGTGTGAGATGTCAGAGGGCTTCTTGCAGAAGCATGTAGGTCATGCTCCCATCTTAAGTTTTGTTTTACTCCTCAGGCTCCGCAGTAATCAGAACCCATGACTTTTCCCACATATCACTTGCTATTCCATTATTTTTAATGGCACAGTTAAAGATAATGGAATATCTTTATGTGTGTGCCCTGTGTATGTGTATGTATCTTTATGTGTACTCTGTGTATGCCCAGGTTTCCCCTGATGCATTGTTGATCCCAGGGGAAACCTGGGCATACACAGAGTAATTCCACCTCCACCCACCCACCCCCAGCCATGGTGGCTAGGAGTGAAAGGGAAAAGTTTTCCCCCACAATCTTAATCCTTGACCCTTAAATTAATGAGGCAGAATGTGGATTGAAGTCATGGAGACTGCGTGGGGTAATGGTAAGTCATTGTTTCTGATTAGGGAATAAGTAGGATTGCTGCCAAAGCCTGGGAAGGAATGAAATATGGAATATGTGAAGAAGTCCTTAGTAATCAAGAGATACACGTTTAAAAAAAAAAAAAAAAAAGCCCACGCCAGCCTCTTGCATAGCTTCAGCTGTTTTTGTTGACCAAGGACGCTCTCTGTTTTCTGGTACCTGTCCATAAATACAATTCTCATTTTGCCATTGGTAAAGGATGTGGGGCTTTATCAAAATGTAGAGACTATAAGAATTAGAGTAATATTTCTCACTATAAGGTATTTAGTTATGGACATAGTGAAAAACAGGAAAGAGTCCACAAGAAAGAAGGCTGCTTGTATATTATTTATTACAACCATATCCTGCCTTTCTTCCATGGAGTTCAGGGGAGGGGTTCCCCACCCAGTCAGGAACCGACCAGACCTAGCCTTCTTTAGCTTTAGCATGAGCGCTGTATCATGGGATGCTCAGAACATATCCTGAGACCCCCCCCATGCTCTGCCTGTATGCTACGTGCAATCCACCCTTCCTCTAAATGGCAGCACTTAGGGGGATGCACTGCATGTTGTTGCTTTCTAGGAAAGGAAATGTAAAGAACCAAATTCATTCATGATCTCGCCCCATTGAAACTGAGGGTCATCAAGAAGCAATGCGGTGAATTCTGAGCAGTCAAATGAATTCGCTGTTGTGGTAAAAATTAGTAACTGTTCAAACTTTAAAAAGCCCTGCAAATAAGATTCATTTCTAAATGTATGATGTTCTTGATCCTTTTCCTTGCTGCTGCTGAATCACGCATGGAGAACTCATGATGTTCCTGTGAATGGAGCCCCAAAGTAGCTTTGTTCATTGTTGAGTGGAAATTTTATGGTGGCCTATGAAAGGAGCCTGCTAGCGATACATGTCATTTAGCTTTGGAGACCAAAATGTGGGATTGGCACACACATTGCTGGCCCGTTCTCAAGCCAGCATGTTGAAGGAAGTTGCACCATGACCACAGAAAATATATATTTGTCTCAGGCAGTGTGAAATTTACACAATGACTTATTCATCCAATAGATGAGCTCATGCTCTATTATCAAAACCGGTTTTCCAGGAACTTAAGAAACCTAAATGAAGTGCATCAGCCCTTGGAAATGTAAGTTATGTACACGCGGAGAATGTCTGCATGGTATTTGTCTGCTCTTCTATCAGGGTGTTGTAGTCCTTGCTTGTTAGTAAATTAATTCAAGAGGATTTCTATATCTTGCCTTTCCTGGCAGTGGAACTTCAAGGCACCTCAGAGACTTACAGCCCAATCCCAACAGGGCCTTACACAGCCAAAGCTAGGATTTTGACAAAGTCTTTTATGGCTGTTGCAAAATGCAGGGATGGGAAAGTCTAGCACAGCTTGACTTGAGTCAAGTCTAGAGTCACAGACCCCGATGACTCGACCTGAAAATGAGTCATAACAGGGGCACTTTCTGAGTCACCAAGTCACCTTTTCATTTCACTAAAGGACTCGAGTTCAGTTGCCCCCTTTAAAAACTCAGTCGTGGAAAAAATGGGGCTGCTGCCAGAGGTGTGTGTGTGTGTTGGAGCTTTTCTTTAATACTCCCCTGATGAGTACTTTAATACTTTACCCCTGCGGTTTTCAAACTTTCAGGGAGTTTGAATCCTGCAGTAAGTCTTTGCGGGGGCGGGGGGAGGCAGCGGCGCGATCCCCAGGATCGCGCTGCTCAGGGGGACTGCAGGGGCTTGGTGCACTTGCCCAAGCTCCTGCAGCCCCCCAGGGGTGCGGGAGCCCTGCGCAACCTTCGGCAGGGCTCCCTGGGTCAGGGAAGGTGACAGCGGAGCGATCGCGCAAAATGGGAAGCAGAGCGCGATCGCCCCACTCTCACTTTCCCTGACCCAAAGAGGCTGCAGGCACTCGCGCCCGGCTCCCCACAGCCAGGGACGGCTGCTGCAGGGGCTGGAGGGTGCACCCCAGTCCCTGAAGCCCGGTCAAAAGGGAACGTGGAGCGATTACACACCGCTTCTGGTTTAGCGGAGCAGGGCGCGATCACTCCGCTGTCACCTTCCCTGACCCAGGGAGCCCTGCTGAAGGTCGCGCAGGGCTCCATGCACCCCCGGGGGGCTGCAGGGGGCTTGGGCAAGTGTACCAAGCCCCTGCAGCCCCCCTGAGCGGGATTGCACTGCTGCCTCCTCCTGCCTCCTGGCTGCCCCCACCCCTTAAGCAGAAAGGGACCAGGACCCTCAGGCTGGGGTGTCGTGACACCCCAGTTTGAATACCACTGCTTTACCCTGATGAATACTTTAATACTCCTGTCCCATCTGTAAACAAGGTAGGAGGGGGTGGGAGCAGGGAAGGAAGTGGCAAGAGGGAAGTGGATCATGCACAGCAGCTGCAAGGATTACTAGGATGACCCAATCCTTGGCAGCTGTACTCAGAGGCAGTCCCACTGTAGCCAGTCATTCAATGAGGGTTCTTTCCCCCAATTAACGACAGAGCAATGCCATGCAGTGTAAAGCATGATCACTATGAACTGCCCCCCCACTTCCCTGCCTTCTCCCCCTCCCTGGGCTTCTCCAGCCAACTGTAAAGCAAGAACCCCCTTGGACTCCTCCTCCTGCCCTACCTCAGCCAAATAAAATATCAAATCTCCCACCCTGCATCCAATAATAATTGGTTCCTTTCTTCCTATCAGAGATGGGGAAAAGTGCTCACTCCTGCCTCCCCTCCTGCACCATGCAAAAGGAAAATATTAACCCTTCCCTGCCTCCTGGCTGAAACTTTCCTGCGACTTGCCCAGTCTGAATGATAACTCCATGAGGTTTTTCACGCAGCAAAAACAGTAAGCAAGCACACCCAGACACAGGCAGAGTCGAGTCTGCATGCATGGAGATGAGTGCTGAGGCAGGAGGCCCATGACGCTAGTGTTTTTTGGAGTCTTCCATGTGCACGATTCACGAGTCAGCGAAAAACGTGCATTTTGCAACAAGTTCGAGTCATCCAAGTCGAGTTCCCAATCCTGGCAAAATGTGACATGCCATACAACATGACCTGGCCTCCACCACAAGTGGAGAGTGGCTGGGACCACCTGCCAGCAGTCTCCAATAATTGGCATAAGGAAGTCGAAAAAGGTGAAATCAATCCCTTCCCCTTGTGAAATGCACTAACACATTTCTCAAACTGTGTTTGAGACCCACTTTGTGGGTCGTGACCCAATTTCTGGTGGGTCCCACAGAGCCTCCAATGAAAACATGGGTGATGGAAAGATCAGATAACTAATTGTCTCAAGCCTTGAGGCTATTCAAAAATCAGATAGCTGTTAATTACCCTGTAAATAGCTGAGCTCCTGTAGTTTGCAAGTTTGTGTAAGTATAGTAAGATAAGTGAGTATTTTGGGGGGGGGGGTGCCTTGGGCTGTTTGCAAGTGCAAGTTCTGTTTGCACCTCCTCAAGAGTTGCCTGGGCCATTGCAGGGACATGCACCAGCCCATGGAGACTGAATCCAGCCTGCGTGCCGACTCTTGACGGGGAAGATTGCCTCAGCCAATCAGCTGACGGGTTGGTGGAGAACGGGAGATGGGGCTGGGTCCAGGCAGATGTTGGATTCCTATTCCATCCCCTGAGCACTGCAAGCTGCTCCACTCTCCTTGGACTTATGCCACCTCCTGAGGTGGCGCAAGTCTGAGGAGACCCATTGGGGCTGCGGTGGGTTACCCAGGAGTAAGGGGAAGCGTTTCCCCTTGCCTTTGGCTGAACCACTTTAGACCTCTATATTGCGCTGGATATGGCACAGGCTTCCTGGCCTGCCTGTTCCAGCGCAAGATAGGATTGTGCTGCATACCTCTCAAGCCTTGAGGCCATTCATTAGGGCTGGCTCATTACAGGAAATGGATCATTTTTGGATAAATAAATAATTAATTAAACATTATTTCTTTTTAGATCACCTTTTTTAAAGTTACGTAAAGCTAGGTGGGTCTCAATAGAGTATCATTTTAAAAAGTTGATCCCAGTGCTAAAAAGTTTGAGAACCACTACACTAATGTTATTCCCTTAAGAAAGCTGGTAAAAGAAAAGTAGGTTTTATTATCAGATTTGAAATCTAGCTATACAAGCAAAAAACAAAAAGAGCATGTTTTCAATTAAACATAATAATAATAATTTTTATGGAATGTGATCTTGGGATGTGTACAGTATTTGAAACTCAAGTTGAGGCGTTTTGTAATACATTTTTAGAGTTGAATGGAAGCCTTTTCTAACCAGGAAACAAATCAAACAAAAAATATAAGAAGCAAACATATTATGTTTCTAGTGGGATCTTTCTTTGTTTCATGACTGTCTGCAAGTGTATCTGCACAACATACGTAAGTTTAAATAGTTCCTGTTCCCAAGGGAGTTGTGAACTATGATCCTTTGAAGGGGAAGTGACTGGAGATGTCTAGCAGAGCATTCTCAATATCCTCATCAGACTAGTCTCCTGATTCTTTGGCTGAAACCCTGACAATCTAATTGGTATCAAAGTGCTATACATGTGAAACATAGACATGTCTTCAGTGTTTTGTCTCCTATTTGTAACCTGTAAGTATCACTGTGTGCCCTGCTGTTCCCCTTGTGTTTGGCACATTTGTGCCTCCTCTAGAGTCAGCTGGGCTGGCTCAGGGATGTGGGCTGGCCCACGGAGGCTGGATCCAACCTCCACGCTAACTCTGACAGCGAGCCTTTTGTCGGCCGAGCTTGACAGACGCAAGGGTCTGGGATGGGTGGGGAAGAGGTGGGGAGAAGGCGGGAAGGAGGCGTTCCAGGGTGGGGGAGGGCGTGGGAGGTGGGGCTGGGACCCAGCAGATAAAGGACCCAACCACTCTCCTCTCCTCTGACTTATGCCACCTCCAGAGATGGCGCAAGTCTGACAAGACCCATTGGGACTGCCGTGGCTTACCCGGGGGTAAGGGGAAGAGTTTTCCCTTACCTCTGGCTAAGCCACTTTGGGCCCCATCTTGCGCTGGATACAGCGCAGGCCTCTTGGCCTGCCTGTTCCAGCACAGGATAGGATTGTGCTATCAGTTGCTCTCATGGATGAATCAGTCCTGATTAGCACTGGGGAAATTCAAATCCCCACCCAGCTAGCAAACTCATTGAGTGATCTTGGGCCAATTGGTCTCTCTCAACTGATCCTACCTCACAGAGGTGAAAGGGGAATGGGTGAGTGTCTGTCATGAATTAAGGAATTCTATTCCTTTGCTGAATTATGGCCTAATACTAGCAGGGCATTATGCCATGGAATGAACACTCCAGTGGCATAAGTTGCTGTCCAGCTGTCACAAAATGTGACATGCCAGCGCCCATGGCTTGGCTACCACCACAAGTGGCAAGCAGCTGGCTTTGTGTGTCAGTGAACAACAGATGCTGGGCAGCACCAGTAAGTTTGCACAGAGGGTGGGAGAGAGGCAGGAGTGGGCAGAATAGGGCATTGATGAGGGTGGAGGGTGGAGGGTGGGTTGAGAGTGGGAAGGGGCAATTTCAGAGACATTGGCACACGACAAAACCTAACCTCCTTCCCGGCCACAATCCCCATACCTTGTTGGATTGGACTGTTAGTAGCGTGGAGTCTTTCCAATGTGATGATCATGAACTTCTGTTATTCTCCAAAGTGCTGCTGGTTTCCTGTTCACTGTCTTGGAAATTTGGGTCTCTCATTCTTTTAACATCTGCATGATCTTTTTTCTTTCCCTTGTCTCTGAGACTGACGAATATGACAGTGTTGAGGCAGAGGTTTCTCATGAGTGTCAATTTAGCTGTGCCCAGTTCCTCAAGGAAGGATGATCCAAAGAGCTTCCTTTGATCTGCCTTTCAGTTTAACTGGCCCTGAAGGCTTTGATGTTGCAACCACCATACTCCTGACAAAGGATCAGGGGAGGGGACTTCCTGATAGGTAACTTGTAAGGCAGGTTGTCATTGAGCAATCTCAGCTGCAGCACCTCACTTACATTGCAAGGCAGAGTGGGTATGTGTGTGGTTCACAGGTGTCTGCCTGCGTCATGAGAAAGGCCTTGTGATTGGCAAAACTGCAAGTGGTGGTGCAATTCTAATGCTGCAAAGGCAGCCAGCTGAAGGGGACCCCCCCCACACACACACACACACTGTGCCTGCAGCAGTGTGGTACAAACCTCATTTAGCTAAGCATGCTTCCATCCACTCCAGCCTCAGCAGTGTGCTTTCTCCACTGCTCATTTCCCCTGCAATGGTTGCTGTTCCCCCTTTCTAGCTGCACAGTGGCAATCATCACTGTGCCAGATTATGACGCACTGCCAAGTCAGGGAGGATGCCAGCCAGAGGCCAGCAAGCAGGTTGCTGGGCAGGGGAGAGAAAGGATGGCAGGGAGAGAGAAGAGGTGAACCTTGGCAGGATGGGGGGAATATGGAGGAGTGATGGTGGCAGGCAAGTAGTAGCACAGGGTGTGGCAGGGCAGGGTCATCTGTGCCCCCCACAGCCGCTTGAGGCAAGCGTTCCTTCCCTCCTCATCACACTGTGTCCTCACACAGGGTTGAAAGTTTGAAGGGACATGTGAGGAGGGAGGGTTGATACCCCTTCCCTCATTTTAGCTCTGCACAGGTTTAAAAGGGAACACAGGCCTTTAAACGTTCAGTGCCACTCAAATATGAAGCAAGGGGAGGGAGTAGCAAAGTGCTCCTTCCTTGTGCCGGGGTAAAGTGTTCCAGGGTAAAGCACAGAGAGGGAAGTGGAGGATCCAATCTCACTCACTTCTACTGAATGGGAAGCAGACCATTGCGGCTCACTTCTGCAGTGGGCTGCAGGGAGGCAGTGACAGGCTTGGATTTCAAGGGCATCCCCTCTCCACATCTCCCAGTGAGATGTGGAGTGAGAGGAGTGGCAGCTCAGGGACAAACCTTCTCCGCAGTGGTGCCACAACTATGGAATTCACCTATTTCTTCTGTCATTTGGCTGCTGAGTGCATATTTACCCTCTATGCCTCTGATATACTGCTGTGACATGACTGCCTTCCTGGTCTTACTTGTTACCTATTGACCCAATGTTGTGATAGTTTTTGCTCTATTTTGATTAAATTCCACTATGCAATGTTAAAATCAATGTTTTTAATGCCTTATTTGATGTTTTACCTGTTGCAATCTTTTGTACATGATTATAAAGCTTTGTTAACTGCCTTGGGCATTTGCTTTGGCATGGGAAAGATGGGCTATAATTCTCTTAGATTAGACAGACAGACAGACAGACAGACAGACCATTGCTGCCATAAGCATAAAAACATAGGAAGGTGCTTTCCCCCCGACTCAGACCATTGGTCCATCTACCGCAGTATCATCTATGTTGGTTGGCTCCAGCATTTTGAGTACGGGTCTTTCCCAGCTGTAGCTAGCTGGAAATACAACTGGTGAAGCAACTGGCAACATAGACAGGTAAAGGAAGTTGTTTTTAAAAGTTGACATAATTATACTTTCCCACTAGAGGGCAAACTCTGCACATTTTGTGTTAAGGAGAAATGAATGACAAGCTTCCCTTTGCAACAGAAAATCTGCCCTAAGAAAGTGAGGTTCTGTACACTCGTATATCGTCTCTTGAAATTATTCTCCACCTGGATAACTGGCTACTGTTTGATCACAACTGGCCACAGGATGTGATGGTTGCACCTGAAGGCCTAGATGCCTTTAAAAGGGGATTGGATAGATTTATGGGGGAAAAGTCCGTCACAAGTTACAAGCCATGATGACTCCATGTATATGCAATCTCCAGGTTTTAGAGGTAGTCTATCTTTGAATGCCAGATGCAAGGGAGTGGCAACTGGATATAGGTATCTTGAGACCTCCTGGAGCATCTGGTGGGCCACATACAGGAAGCTGGATTAGATCGACCCTTGGCTTGATCCAACAGGGCTCTTCTTTTGTTCTTATGTTCCACCTATCTCCACAAGAGAAACAAAATACTGTAAAAATCTGGAGAAATAGGGTCACTTTGGGTAAACTGGCAGCTCTACACATATTCCTACATGGAAGATACTCCTGTGTATGCATTGTTTCATGTATGAATGGCTTTGTTACAATACTACCTTCCAGCCTCAGTTTTCCATCTGTAAAATGGGAATACACGTGGGGCCTCTGTATCCATGGAGATCTGTTCTCAGACTCCCCACCCCACACACAGATATTGAAAACTGTGGAAAAGGAAATCTGCAGTATTGGCCCCTTTAAGTCCACTAGAGGCAACTGGAAGGCTCTCCCAAGGGAAGCCTTCTGGAGGGATACTGGAAGTAGCATTTTTTTTAGTGCTACAGGGCCATTTTGAAGCCCACAGAGGCTGCAGGTGGACATGTGCAGTCTCTGTGGGCTTTAGAAAGCTCTCCAGAGGCAACTGGAGTACAGCTTTGGTCACCTTCAGAGTGTTCAGGTTGGGTGAAGTTTGGCTCCACACAGGGCCGGGGAACCCGTGTTGAGCATGATATGCAGATATAGAATCTGTGGATAAGTAGGCTCAACCTATAAAAATAACCTGCCTAAATAGGCTTACCATGAGGTTGACTAAGAAAATGTCATCGTCATTACCTGTCCCAAACCTTATGAATAAGGTGAGTGGCCATAGCTCAATGATTAAGCACACTCTTGGCATGCTGAAAGACCTCGCATCAGTCCCTGCCATCTCCTGCTACAGTGATCCTCATGGGCAGAGAGATCTTCAGTGACAAAGACAGCACTTCTCTAGGTGGAAAGACCCAGCCCCATGTCACTCCAAATACTGTAAAATAAACAAATAAAATGAGCTGATCCTACTGAACATGTATTCAGCATCAACGTGATACACCTAAAACCACACATTGCTTAAGAAAAGTACCTGCGTTATTTGAGAGAGTTTGGTTCTGGTTTTGACCAGATGTTATGGGACCCCCCTGAAAAAGCACTCCCTCCCTTGCTTCCTTGTTTTCCCTTCAACCTCTTCATCAGTGCTCCAAAGAGCCCCTTCGTCTTTGTGTAAACAAGCTGCCCGCAGATCCGCCTAGACGGGTTGTGTGCCGGGCTCCATTTAAGGTCCTGATTTACGGGTGTGTTTACAGCTCCAACAGATTTTATGCATTCAGACAGAACTAGCCTTGTGCTGGCAGATGCAGGCCTACCACCTGCCTCTAGCCCCAGCCAGCCTCTACAGTTTAACCCTCTCATTGCCTGGCAGCAAGGCCTGGTAGTCTGAGCCAGTGGATGAGCTCATCCTGGAACGATGAAAAAAGGCAAAAAGAGGCTTGCTGTGAATGCTATTTATCTGACAGGACAAAATAAAAGATAGCCCTATATTCCACGGCACAGATCCTATCTGACAGTGCTGCACTCTAATACAGCCATCCCGTCAGATCTGTGCATCTGTTCTGTGTAATAACATTTCCTTTCACAGAAGGTCTTGGCTAAATGAAACACTTCAATACCGATTGCTCATTCCATTGGCCATGTCAGCCAGGAACCACTGATTAAAGGTCTACTCTACTGTACAAATGTGGCATAAATGAAATATTTTTGCATCTATTTTTCCCCCTGTGCAAATGCCAGGGAAATCTGACATCTGATAAGATCAGGCAGGTGGGTCATGGTGCCATTCAGGTGCATGGCTTATGCTCTTGGGCCAATGTACTTGTAGTAGCCACTTTATTTTATTTATACGGCACAGATTCTCCACTTAAAGGCTATCAAAGCAGCTTACAAAATTCAACACCAAATGACAACAAAACAAATTAGGTCAGTAAAAATCATAAGGCAGAAATCAAAAGAGAGAGGAGAGTAAAAACAGCTATTATCAATCTGAGGCATTAAAGCCTTGGAGGACAAAAAGGGTTTTTTTTTTTTAACCTCATGGTTATTTCAGTGACAACAGCCAATCCTAACTCTGGAAAGTGTTTCATAAATGGTGGCACACCACTAACTTCTGAAGGTCCACCTGGAGGAGGACCTCTGACATAGATCTTATATTATGGGTGAGTTCAGGTGGGAAAAGATGGTCCTTCAAGCAAGTATCTACCTGTGTAGAGGGGGGGAATGAAGTCTACAATCCCATGTATGCTTCCCTGGGATCTTCCAGTGAACCCAGTAGGACTTAATTCTGAGAAAACGTACATAGCCTTGCTCTGTTAGGCTGCAATCCTATACACATTTACCGGGGACTAAGTTCCACTGAACTCAATGGGGCTTACTTCTGAGTAGAAAAATAGCAGTGCATCATTATTAACAAAACAAGCGAATCTGTAGTACTTTCCCAGCAAACCTCCCCCCACTTTTCCCTTGCATGGCACACCTATATATAATGCATGGCTCTCATGTGGTGTAGGGACAGTTCTTTTGTGCTGCAATACTTAATACCTGCAATGGTGCTTTCTGAATGTATAAAGCACTTCAAATATATTTAACCTGATGCTGGCTTTAAAGCAACCCTGAAACACTGGTAAGTATTATTGTAGCATGCCTACTGCCACTGAATGAGTTCATGGCAAAGGCAAGATATGACTTGGGGAAGTCCTGATTCACAGTGCAATGCCTTAGCCACTATGCCTGTGGTTCTCAAACTGGTGGGTCGCAACCCACCAGCCTGAGGAACCCTTACTTTTCTCTTTAAGGAGCAGGGGCAGAGTGAAAGTAGCACAATCCCCAGGATTGCACAGCTGTGGGGGAAGAGGGGACTTTTTTAACCTCACTTACCTGCTGGGGGGAACGCCACACAGCTCTCTACAGGGCTCCCTGTAGCTCCTAGAAAGTGCAAAAAGTAGGATGGAGTCATCTGGTTGACCATGGTGGAGAAAAGAATGCTGGACTAGACAAGCCCTTGGACTGATCCTGCAGTGCTCCTGCCACAACGAACCTGGCTAAAAGTGGAAATGTGATAGACCCTTACCTTGGAGTAAGTCCCATTCAACTCAGTGAGGCTTACTTCTGAGTAGGATTTGAAGAGTAGTGGCAAAACATGGGTATGAGCCACTAAAAGAGAGGCTAGGAAGGAAGGAAGGAAAGAATCTTGGACTTGCCACATAAGTTTCTCCTACTTCATTTGGGTAGATTAGGAACATTTTAAGATCTCTCTCTGGGGCCCTCCTCAGAGTACCTTCACCTTCTTAAGTAATGAGGAAAAGGGTCTCCTCTGTTATGGAACCTTACCTATGAAACACAACAGGCTCCTTCAGGCTCTCTTTTGATGACTGTTACAAAAAGAGGCTGTCTTTAACAGGATTTGATGCCACTGTTTAATCTGACTCTAATCTGATTATTTTTCCTGCTCACTGTCCTGTTCATTGAAGTTTTAGTGTGATTGTTATTCTTACTTTAAATGCTGTGAGTCACCTGGAGAATCTTTTTGGGGTGTGTGCATATGTTTAATAAATGTTTGGGGTGCATGTTGTTTCATAAATAAATCTTTCCTGAAAAACAGATGTGCCAGCCTGGATGCTTCTAGAATGTAGCCACTGGAATTGGAGCTCTCAGCGATTTAATTTTCATCACAGTCTTAGCATAATCTATCTATACCAGCTGTTTTCACAAGCACTGCTTTAGTGCTTTCCCATCAGTGGTACTTCACCCTATGGCAGGTAGTACAAGACCCCACTGCCATAGCACTATCTTGCCTGATCAAACTCCACAGGAAATGTAGAAAGCTGGCAGCTCAACCCTAAACTACCAATCCTAAACCCACAGGAGCAGTGGTGCCAAAATGGCTACCGCAGCATCCTATGGGCACTGTAGCAGCCACCGGAGTCGCCTTGGGGGAAGGGGACATTCATCTGCTTTTTGCATCATATTTGCACTACTCCTTCTTACCCTGGGAAAAACCACCCCTTCACGTACCTCTTGCACTCCTCTAAAGTTCAGGAGTGGGGAGGGAAGAAGAGGCATGTGTGGAGTGCTGGCCGATACATTCTGCAGTGATTGATTTGGTCAGTGGGTTGCAGCAGTAAGACCCCACTTCACTCAATTCTTGGGAAACATCCTTGCAAGAACTCAGGGTTGGGAAATACATCCTATCAAGAAGTGTTTCCTGTTTGGGGAATCCTGCTTCCTTGATTGAAAACCAGAGGTGCAGAACTTGGGGAAGAATTCTTCCATGAAAGTTCAAGTGGGGAATCATATGATATGGACACACCAGTTAGTTTCCTGTCCTCCGAGGGGCAAAGCAAAAGCTCCTGCACTGTTCACTGTGAGGGCTCTTGGGATTCCTACAGAATCAGAAAGTCTTCCAGAGGTTGACTGGCAGGACAGGAAAAGGGACTAGTATGGCCTCCACTATGACAAAAGCCCTGGATTGCAGAGAGTGTTGTTGTCTTGTTCACTTCCTTGCCTTTTGTCCGGGGCTCCCTAGCTGAAAATGTGCTGGGTCTTCCACAACTGAGGAAAGATGTGCAGTGGTGTGACCAGGGTCAATGCTATCATTAGAAGATATAGGAAGTGATGTCAGGGCTGATGACACCACAGCATGGACCAAAACATGGCAGACATAATACTTCCATGATGTCATATCCCCCCCACCTACAAGGAAAGTTGAGATTGATCCTGCAGGGAGACCCCTGAGTCAGACCAGGACTCAGCCTTCTCCCACACTGAGGCTTTTCCTTCACCCAAGAGTGGTAAACCATCCTGAAACTCTAGATGGGGAAGAGAAAGAAACAAAAGCTGCTCCAATCCTGCAATAAAATCACAGCAAGTTATGTCCATCACGAACACAAACATGATGCTGCCTTGTGACCAAAGACTAAGTGCTGCTCTGGACCAGACCTAGACTCTCATTGGAAAAATACCACAAAGAGTCTAGCCCTGATTGGCTCAGGGGACTTTTGTGATGAAAACATAGCAAACTGCAATTAGGAAGAAGCATCACGCCATAGCTATCATCTCCACCATCTTGAGGAGGTTGCGTCACTCCACCATATCAGTGGTCTGGCAGAACTGGGGATATCCCTCTGGGAAGCTTACAAGCAGGATAGCTCCCTTCAAGGGGAAAAGGAACAGGGATGCGAAGCTGCCAGGGACCTCTTCCTCCATTTATGGTGCAAGGCAGTCACTTCCAGATAATCCCTGAAGGAGGGGTGCTTGATGCAGTGACTTTGCACCAGGAAAACCAATGGGGGTGCAAAGCCACCAGCACGTCCTCTGTAACCAGGGCGAAGCCTGAGGGGCTGTCATGTGCCTCTCCTTGGCATCATGGCCAGGGTAGGTGCCTCTCAATCTCCACTCTAGTCATGCCTCTGGTCCCCTGCCTGTAAGTGTGCAGGCTTGTTGATTGTATGTTCATGATTTCTTTATCTGCCTTGTGTGTGTGTGGGTAAGTAGTTAGCTTTGTGTAGGGCACAAAATAGCCTAGCACTGGCCCTGGATGCACCTCAATGATGCCTGGAGGCTGGACAAATGGCAGATCTGCTCTTCCCAGGAGCATTGGCATCACTAGAATTCGCGTCACCTGGTGCGGGAGGCCTGCGTCTCATCCCATGCAGTGGGCAGGGCAACACCCCAGGTGATGGGTGTGGTGATGTACCATCACCCTGCCCCCACTGTTTTTTTGTCTGTACCTTTTGATAGAACACAGATATTTCAATGTGGTTTGTTTAATTGCATTCTGCATGAAATTCCGCATTGATCGATATATGACATGATGGTATTGTTCCTCCAAACTCTGATTTTGAAAACTTGTAGTCTCTTTCTCACACACACCCCATGTCAACTTACTGACACCTTATTGCAGCAGTTCTCAAACTTTTAGCACCGGGACCCACTTTTTAGAATGACAGTCTGTCCAGGACCTATTGGAAGTGATGACATGGCCAGAAGTGACATCATCAAGCAAATTAAAATAAATAATTATAAATAATTAAATTAAAATAAAAAATAATTAAATAAGGGGGAGCCATTCCTGTTCCATCAAGTGAATTTTCTCTGTAGTCTGCCTGCAACAACACCCCCCCCCCAAAGAATTAGTGAGATTTCCAGCCCTCCCCAGTGCCCAGTTTAAAGTTCTTCTATTTCAAACATATCAAAGTAAAGACCCAACTGGCTTTACAAGTGCAAAATAGAAAACATTCCCCTTACCAGTTGAAGCCTCTTTTTTGGTCCTTTTTAGGGAGGGAGGAGGCTGCCTTCTGAAGCATTTGTTGCACTCCAGCTCCATCGGATCGGGACTATTCTGGTGTCCTCACATTCCCCTTTGCCTGGCCTGATCACAAGCCAAGGCGTGTCTGCCTACTTGTGAGTAAACGCAGCCGTGAGGCTGTTTCGCTGTCCATAGGGCTCAATACACTCGCAGCTGGGAGGGAGGAACCAACTTCATGAGTGTTTTGGGGGGCTGCATTCATTGGATCAGGACCATTCTGACGTTGTTGGATTCCTCTCAGCCTGCCCTTTCCAACAGACTAAGGCAAGTTCACCTACTCGCAAGTAAATGCGCCATACAGCTCAGTTTCACTTTCCATAGGGCTCCATGCATTTTTTCCTTCTGGTTTTTTGGCCATAACTTTTGAAGGAAAGGAGGTATTTCACTCTGTTTTTTTGCATTGCATTCCACTGGAAATTCTGTGTCCAATGGTGTATGGCATGATGGGGTTGCTCCTCAAACCGCGATTTTAGCGTATCATTCCCCCAGTGCGCGTCACTCCCCTTGCGCGTCACCCAGTGCGGCCCACACCCCCCGCACCTTCCTAGTGACACCACTGCCCGGGAGATTGATGCGGGGGTTGGGCACTCCCACAAGTCTGAGAAATGTTTGTTCCTAATTTTAAATTTGACGATGTGGTGGGACGTGACTTCATTGAAAAATCTTCTTTCGCAGCCACCACTGGCTCTGAATGCGAGGGGGAGCGGCTGCTTTACATTGGTGTTCGGGAATCTGCACAACTTTGTGTTTTGTCGTCCATCCCCCTCCCCCCCGGAACCCCAGTTCTCTTTGGAAGATAAAAAGGGTTGGCAACCTGCTGCAATTAGATTAAGCTTAATTTCATACTGTGCATATTTAGCCCTCCCTTATTCACGCAAACATTCTGAAAGCTCAGTGCTTCCATCCCGCGGTCCTTCAACTAGCAGTCATCTATCCTTCTCAGATCCAGCTCTAGCTCACTTATCTTCACGATTCACCACTTGCCTTCCAGTTTCATCAATCCGGTTTTATCATTTGCCCACTCGTCTTCCAATACTGAAAACTATCCAGACCCCCATATGACTCTCTTCTTCAGAGTATAACTGCCTGAAAAAATGCACATTGGAATAGAGATAGGCAAGTGGCATCTGTAAGTCCAAGTGCTTCTATTCGTGCACACGCAGGCTCCCCCTCCCCCGCCCACTAATTTACGCAAAGGGACATTTTGCTTATAACACAGGTCAACACACATTTTGTTGTCTTAAAAGTTACACCTATTCCTGGGTATATCTGAGGTACTGATTCCACAAATGGCACAAGTTTTGCCCTATCATGTCTAGTTTTGGAGATATGGTATAGCATTTCCTTCTTTTGGGTCCAGGTTGAATCACTTCCTGGTGTCCCTAGGCCACCAGTTCTAGACCCACTACAGGCTTGAGTCCTGACATATAGTCACAGAAAACACTCATTTTGTGAAAGTGAGTTTTTAGCTCTGATAGATTCCTGACAAAGTCCTGCATGAACCTGAAACTGTGGGCATTGCTCAGGAAGTTGACATGTCTATAACTAAGCCAGAAAGGCATAAACTCTACTCCCAGAAACAACTTTGGCTGAATGGGGGTAACTTCAAGTGTCCATAAATGTTAGGTGCGAGATCTTTTTCCTATCCTGATCATGTACAGGAAATGCAAGAAGGGTTAATTTTTTCCTCTTGCCTCCCTTGTGGGCTTGCTGTCCATTTTCCTGCTGATTATTAGATTCTTCATGGCTATTAGGTTTGTTTGAATAAGCTCTTTGTGCAAGAGAGCTTTCCCACGTCCTTTCCCTTGCTAGGCAGTCGCGTGTCCGAAGTCAGAGATGAGCCACAACCATGAATTCTTAAAGGACTTGTGGTTTTCTTTTCTTTTTTCTCCCCCCCCCTTTTTTCAGAGGTAGACATCTGCCTTGGAGGGGATCTTGCTAACATCTGCCATACTTTTTGCTGTTTTCAAGACTCTTTTTTTCCTTCTTAAAAAGTGCAAGAACAGATGTTTAATGTTGTTTTCTTTTTTGAATGGTTTGAAATGTAGACAAATACTGAACATTTGAGGAGTGGGGGCGAATAAAAGCATCAAGACTGATCCTGCTGCTTTGGGAAACCCCCAAAAGAAAAGTATGGCTTTGTCTTGCAAAGGGAATTCACTACTTTTCACCAAAATCTGGCACCGGCCAATGTAAAAATGAGAAAAGCAAATCACAAAGTCCGTCCCTGAATGATGCACGGACACATTTGCATTTGTGTGCATATTTTCTATTCAGTCCTGAGCGCAGATGCCATACTTTGCCTGAATGGGAAGTTATTCTGCAGTCCCCAAAGTTCTACAGTATCCTTCAATGTAGGCTCCTAAAAGGGAATTGTCACTAGCTAAAGCCACCAGTCACTGCAGTTGTGCTTGATGCTCATGTATCAATAAACCTTTGCATGAATGAAACACAGGATACGGAGGTCAGATCTATGAAAGCCCTTGCACATTTGACAGATGCAAATATCATATTTGAGTAGAACAAAAAAAGGATAGAGGTGTCAAGAAGCTGGAGTGAGGTCATGGCTGAGGGTCAAACTAAATGTGATATGGGAGTTCCATGACTGAATCAGTGCAAAAAGCAGTCACAGAGCCCCAATTTGGTATGGGAATGTAATGCTGTGGGATTACTTTTTGAACCCTTTCCCCCATGCTATTTCTTTGAAATGCCTCAGCCAAAGCTGTGAAGTGGAAAAAAAAAATACACGTGCAATATGGATACCCAGTTGTTTAACTCCATGGCTAATAGTACAGTGGTTCTCACACATTTAGCATCGGGACCCACTTTTTAGAATGAGAATCTGTCAGGACCCACCAGAAGTGGTCATGATTGGAAGTGATGTCATCAAGCAGGACAATTTTTACAAGCAATCCTAGGCTACAATCCTACCTACACTTACCCAGGAGTAAGTTCCATTGTCAATCATTGTTAAAAGAATATACATAGTAGACTGTTAAAAGTACAGATCTGTAACATTTCCCCTAAAGCAGTCACATACCATGGTAGCATCAAGTCTAATATATTAAAAATAAAATATTGAAATGAATGAGGACCCATCCGAAATTGACTTGCGACTCACCTAGTGGGTCCCAACTCACAGTTTGAGAAACACTGTAAGCTTTGGGGAGGGAGGAGATTTAAATTGGGAAAACAGCACTGGGAAAATAGGTTAACTTCCTTCCCCTATAACTTCGAACTTCATCCAAATCCGCTCCTCACAGTGCCACTACTTTTAATAAAAGAAAAATGCATTGGGAGATATCCAATCCATAGATTAGCCACGTTGCATCTAGTCTAGTCCTCAGGATCAAAACAGATTAGATGCTCAACATCATCATCATCATCATTCATCACATCATTTCTGATTCATTTTCTTCTTAACTAAAATAGCAGACATGAGAAGGCCTGATCAGGATTACATTGCAACAATAATGACTCAGTCAAGTTCCTATAAGCTCCAGGAAGGGAAGTTTTCACTGGTGTCAACATAAGCTTCCCTCTTGGAACTCACAGCAGTCTGGAGGGGGGTGCTTTTGTTGGGGACATGGTGCAAAGGGAAGCGACTACGTACATGCCTCACCCACATGCCTCTATTCCCCCTGCAGCTTCTTATTTTTCTTATCTAAAACAGAGCAGAAATGACACAGAGATCTTGCCTCTGTGCGTGTCAGAAGTCCTCAGATCATGTCTTGCCTCGTGGTGGGTGTCGGAAGTCCTCAGATCAAGTTTCACCTCAGTCATCAACCATACTTGCTCAGTCTCAGTCTCCCATCCTCATCACTTCCAACTAGCAGAAGTGGGCTCACTCTGTGGGTCTGTAATGGCCCAATCTTATCGTGGGTCCATGGTGACAGATCTTACCAGGTGCTTCTGTATGTCCACCTGCTAACTGAGCGAAAGGCACACCACCATCGGGCCCTGTGGAGCTGCTGGCACAAATGGCTGGAGGTTCCATGTGCCCGCCAACAGTCTACCCAGGCTGCACCAGAACAGGTAAAGTGAAAGCAGGGGCAATTCAGGGGAGGATTGGGCATGGTCCAGGGGTAGAAGGAGGGAAGATCTTAGCGGCAGCAATATGTGCTGACTCCTATCCTCCTTTCTCGGTCCAGACCTGGCCCCTGACTCTCCTCAGACTTATGCTGCAAAAAGAGCTGGCATGGGTTTGAGGAGACACATTGACAGCCATGCAGCCTATGGAGAGGTAAGTATAAAATATTTTTACTTACCTCTACTAGGGCGTCTTGTCGCACACACCCCATACGATGCAGCGCATACTCTGTCAGCAGTGTGGCATGCTATGGACTGGAGGGATTGGGCTGTAAGAAAGATGACTGAGATATTGTATGCAGAATGGCTTGAGCGTCAATTATTTTTAAATTATACCTTCGGGGAGCACTCCCATTCATCTGCAACAAGCCTCATGTGGGAGAGCATTTAGCGGATTAACTCTAGAATATGAACTAATTTACAACATAATGCAACACTGAATACATTTAAAAAAAAACATATGATAATAAAGCAGCAGCATTTCAGTCAATAGCAGCAAATAAAATAATCAGAGCACTAAAGCCATTTTAAAGGCAATACCTCAACACGTACCTAAAAGCTTATGCATTTGATGGTAGGCAATCAGAAAAGGGGATTTAGCTGAAAAATAGATATCCTGCCTTTCCCACGTTGAAGTAAATGCCCAAGGCAGCTTAGACAGTTCCATAATAAAATGTACAATTTATAAAACAATATCCCACCCATGTTTTGCAGGAGGCAGCATATCCCCACCCCATCTGATAATATACACTCAAGATTAGGCTGTAATGATTTCACAGCGAGGTCAACAGAATATACCCCACAGTGCAGAAATCAAGGAGTATGTCATCTGAGGAGGAATCTACTGGCAGAACCTTCTCATAGGCAAGATCCTTCATCATTTCGTGGATTTGACCTCAAGCCTAGAAAATGTCACAGGATCTGTGGGAATTCTCTGCCCATTCTGCATGAGAGTTCTTGGCCTCTGCCCTGCCTCCGACCTTTCATTTGTCAGCCTCATGATGTGGAAAAGAGGGGTAAGCGATTAGAGAAGATGTAAAGGTAAGAGCAGAGAATTGCTGAAAGGCAGCCTTGGGGATTGACACCAAGTTGGCCATTTAAAGCTCATTCATGTTTATGAGAAATAATATGGGGAACAGATATAAGTGTGCAAGGAAGGTCAGTCCAAAGGGCTGTGTCTTGTGCTCTGCCCCCAAAATTAACATTGTAGTGGGCATGAATGGAGCATGCTCAGCACTGCTTGATGCTTTCTGGGGATGTGCATTTAAAGGAGCCACAAGAAGAAAGGCTGCACTCTCATGCACACTTGAACTGGGAGTAGGACCCATTGAGCTCAATGGAACTTACTTTTGAGTAGACATGCCTAGGACTGGGCTATTAGTGAGTCACTTTGCTGAAATGCAGTGAAAACAGATGATAGCATTGAGTGGAAATACACACTTAGGAAGAGGGATCCTCAGAAATAATACTTTGGAATGAGCGCCACGGTATAAAAAATAATCTTTTATACCACTTCATTACAGGTTTTTTTTTTTTTAAGTTTTTTAACAATAATCCTACCTCATCTGTAATCAGAAAGAGAATATTACAGGCCTAATTGTTTTTGCATTTAATTGTGGGAGGCAGGGTTATCACCTGGGTCTACAAGTGTAGATTTCATCCTTTTTTTATGTTGAATGGGTAACCATCTCCTGGAAAAACTAGTAGCTTTTAGGTTTCAGACACACCAGAAATTGCAGGGAGAACTGAATTGTAGCATTTTGTAGTTTTCAAATGGTTTTTAACTTCTTTTATTATAAATTGGCTCAGGAGTTTTGTATGGAAAAAGGGTATCAGTGAGGTCCCCAAGATACATACTAGTTCTGTTTCAGAGGTTTGTCCAGAAGTCAGAATGTAGTGTGTCAAAATAGCTGGCTCTTTGGCCCAGCACGATTGCACCTATTCCCGAGCACCACAACAGATGGACAGTACCTGCATGAAAGCACCGATGCAGCCCTCGTTAACTCAGCAGGCCATAACTCAGGGACCCAGGGTCTAAATAAATAGCTGTGGACTAGTGTCCTTGAAGAGGAATTTCTGTCAATGCTTTGGGATGGCTTTGCATTGTTAATTGTGCATCTCAGGTTTGCCTGAAAAATGTGCCTATCAGTAGGCAGATTTCTCCAAATGCCATAATGGCTGTAGCCATGATTTATTATCCATGATTATGCTTGTTCACATAGAAAGCAGGAGTGGGGTTCTAATGTTTACATCAAAAATAGCCCATGGGAAGGGATGATAGTTGAGCCCTCCCAATCTGATACTTCTCTCTCCAACCAGTTCCAGTCCTAGAACTGATACAGGCCATGGAGGATGGGGTGGGGAGGCTGGCTGAAGATGGTGCATGGGAAGGAAAAGCAAGTGTTCAGCAGTTCCAGCGTTGTACGCAAGTGCTCAATGCATAAGGTTGGACTGAACATTCACATACCATGCCCTTTCTCTCTCCCCTCTCCCAACAATGCTTCTCATTCCATTGGAGTGATGACATCACTATGCCTTAAGCATCGCAGTAGGGCACATGTTTCATTGAGAAATAATCTGGCAGTAATTAACAATGTTATTGTTGCATTTCTGGGTTAGGAAGGGAGCGGTTTGTGACTTTTGTCAAATAGAAGCAAAGCGTTTGTAAAAATAATCAAAGCATAATGAATGTTAATGTTTGGAAGTTGTGATTATGTACAATGAAACCTATATTTGGTTCAACCCTGTAATAAAGTTATACATATATTACCCCATTTGAAAAATATTGCAGTGAATGATCAATGTGTGTGATAGATAAATACTGTTAATAATAATAATAATAATAATAATAATAATAATAATAATAATAATAATAATAATAATACTGGCAGGTATTTTGCTGTATTAGATGCACCTCAAAATTCTTTCTTCTTCTAAGTCATGTGCCCAATATCAGCATTATAGCTACTTTTTTTGCAAGGGGGGCAGGGGGGGTGCGATCAAGCCATAGACCTTCTGTACAATGTATACTTCCTTCACAAGGCTTTCCATACTTCTTCTCAAGCACTCCTTTATTTGTTCCTTAGTACATATAATAATGCTACAGATCTAAGTAGAAGGTCTGTAAATTTCACATGATTCACTGTTAATCAAAGTAAAGATTCTACGTCTTGCACACCATTATGATGACCTGTTGTGATGCAAGTGAGCATAGAGAGGGGTCACAGCTCAGTGGCCAAGCAGATGCTTTGCATGGAGAAGGTCCCAGGTATCAATCTAGGCATGTCCAAGTAGGGCTGGGAAATACCTGTTGAAACTACAGAACAGCTGCCTGTATAGGTAACACTGAAATAACTGAACTATTGGCCTGACTCAGCATGGCAGCTATGTGAAAGGTGCTGGTAACATGGAATTGATGCACTGCGTACGTCTTGAAAACAACCTGGCTAAAAGTTATGACCTGTCAAAGTACCAAAACTTACCATTCATAGTATTGAAGTGAGGTTTGTGGTTATAAATCACAGAGGGTGCAATCTTATTACCTGGGAGTAAGTTCGTTAAGCATAGTGGGGTTTAGCACATATAGGACTGTGCTGAAAGAATTGTGGTCAATGTTTCCTACTCTGAAGACATTATAAAGTAAAGACAGTAAAGCATTATGGCATTATGTAAGCTCAGAGTAATATCAGAGCATGAGGTTAGTTACAGTATAGTCCTTAACATACAGCAGTGATTTTCAACCTTTTTCATCTTGTGGCACACTGGCAAGGCACTAAAATGGTCAAGGCACACCATCAGCTTTTTGACAATGGACGAGGCACATTGTGCTGTCAATGGGGGCTCACATCCCCCAATGGTCCTATTGATAAATGACCCTCTCCCAAATTCCCACGGCACACCTGGGGACCATTCGCGGCACACCAGTGTGCCACGGCACAGTGGTTGAAAATGGCTGACAGAGTCTTTTTGGAGGGAAAGGCTGCAGAGTGAGAGATGTAGGCTTTGCAGGGCAAAATAGAACAAAACCACTAATCCTAATAGTCCAGGTGTATGGACAGTGATTCCAGCCAATTGTTTTGGTCCTGGGAATCTGTGCCAGTTGAACAAGGAGCCCTGCAATCTCCAGCAAGTGCTCTCGTTTTCTGTCTCCTCCTTAACAAAAGAGTTCTGCCAAGCAAAGCTTTGTAAAGGCTGGACATCTGTCCCTCTTTGGGAGCTGTGTGTGTATGTGTGATCTGGCCATTCAAAAGTGGTGGCCTGTCAGTCTTGATTGATGGCCACAAGCCTCTGGTCTCAACCCCTCCTGTGGGAAAGGAGAGCCAGCCAAGCAATGCCCTCATTCACATGCTAATACCAGGCTATAAATGCAAGCAGAGCACAGCCCTCCTGTAAGAGAAACTCCCAGAAGGCAAGGGGAGCAGCCAGCTGCCAAAGGGCTCCCCCCTTTTCTCCCCTAAGCCTTGGGGCAGGCGAGGTGGATTACAATGACTGCCACAACCATGGTCGGTGGTGTGCAGAATCTGTCCAACGCCAAAGAGGAAAGGAAGGTAGGTCACATTTTAGAACCGGCTCAGTGTAGCAGTGGGAAGTGTTTGCTAGCTGTGTGCCATTTCAGGGCTGAAGCCCATACTATGTGCTTGTAATTTGTGCATTCAGATGGCTGCTATCTGTTCTGGGTTTCACTAGAAGGCACCTCCTCCTAGAAGGTCATGGCCCTTAGAAGTGACTCACCTGTTAGGCACAGTTTGGAGTGAACTTGAAACTGCCTAGCAATTCAGGTAGCAGTTGGCACAGAAGCCAAGGTGCAAAATGGAATGGTGTGCAACAAGTCATCAGTGTGTATGGACAGTACATATGTGTGCACTTTAACAGAGTTGTATTTTTTTCCACTCTAAACAGAGACATTTGTAGCCCATTAGAATAATATGGCTACCTAATGTAGATTATAGTTATGGTACATTTACTAGAAAAAACGGGATTATTTTTGATTAATAGTAAGTGCATATTCTTTTACATGTGAAAAATCTGGGACTCTGGATAGTTTTCATGACCCACCTATCACAAATTCCATCATAAGACACAATCATGAAGAAAATGTGGCTGGAAGTCAACTCTTAGATAGAGTGCATGAAGTAGGTGGCTTGAGGAATGAAACTGGGCACAACAATCTATAATATGATGGAGAAATACACAGCATAAGAGCATAAAAATAGCTTTTAAGAAGAGTTTTGCGAAGTGTTTACACATAAATCATGCTCTAGGTAGCATTGTCTTTGCCATTGTTTTTTAGTGACTAGGTTGTTAGAGACTACTCAATTTGGCTTTTCTGAATTCACGCACCATTGAATGAGATAAGAGTCTGACACATTAATGCATTTGAGAGACTATTTTACACCTGCAACTTTTAAGCAGTGTCACAGTGGATGAGAACGATAGTGCCTTGAGCCATAGCACAAGAGAATTATTTGTGAATAAAATGCTGTCCTGTAGAAAATGGATCTCGTTTGAAGAACCACGTATTTTTTTCCAGGGAAGCACCATGCGCAGTTGAATATAGGAGTTCCGTTGTCGCAAAGTAAGATTAAAACCTTCAAGCAGAACAATGTTCTCCTAACATTCCCCCTTTAATCATTTCAGTTAAGAAAACCTTTGATTGAAAGAAAGCGAAGGGAAAGGATTAACAATTGCTTGGACCAGCTCAAGGAGACAGTCGTTGGGGCGTTTCAGCTTGATGTGAGTATAGGTTTCTAACATGCCTCTCTGCTTTCTCCCCCTTCCAATTTCCTGTGGGCTTTGTTTTTTCTTATCTGGCATCTTTAAGAATGGTTCATTGTTTTTGACCTGCTTTGCCGTTTCATTTCTCAACAGCAATCAAAACTTGAAAAAGCAGATATCCTCGAAATGACAGTAAAGCATCTCCAGAATATCCAAAACAGCAAAATGATGGGTGAGTAGATTTCTGTGCAATTCATTCCATGACAATTTCTTTGTGCCAAAAATCCATATTCAAGTCCTATACTGTTCAAGATGCTTGATGCCAAAATACAGAAAACAAATGATGATGAGACACATCTGTGCTGATGTAACATTTAAATCTCTGATACTGATAGGAGGTCTAAGTAGCAACAATGCTACTTCTGTGCTAAATTCAAGATAACAAGACTGCAATCCTATATACACTTACATGGGAGTAAATCCCATTGAATTCAATGGGGCTTACTGCTGCCTAGGATTGGGCTGTTAGGGACATTACAGACAGAGAAGTACTGGGAACATTTGTTGAAGGCTGCTCACATACTTTCACCCAAAATTGTGGACTACTGCATTTTCCAAGCATTCATAGTGCAATATTTTGTACTCCCCTAAAAGGGAATTGCCATGTGGAATGTGGTTAGGTGAGTGCCACTAGCATCTCCTGAATATCGCTTGTGGTGTGAATGGGGACAAGTGAGACAACTACCAATTCCCGTACAATCCGGCTCGTGCTCTTAGGTCATCAGAGAAGGCCTTTTTACAAGTGCCACCGCCTAGGGAGGTACGTGGGGCGGCTGCAAGAAATAGGGCCTTCTCAGTAGTGGCACCAACGCTATGGAACTCCCTTCCCCTTGACTTAAGAATGGCTCCCTCTCTTGAGACCTTTCGGCGAGGCCTGAAGACCCTTCTGTTTAAACAAGCCTTCTGAGTTCTCGGCCTTTTAACATCTTTTTAACATCTTTTAATATTTTTTACAGGCCTGATTCTTTTATGACTTGCTGCTGCTCTATGCTCTTTTTACCTATTTTTTACTCTGACTGCTGTTTTTTATGATTTGTTAATATGTTTTTATTTGTTTTTAAATTATGTTTTTAATATGTTGTAAGCCGCCTTGAGTCCCTTCGGGGAGAAAGGCGGGGTAAAAAATAAAGTTATTATTATTATTACCAACCCAAACCTACATTATGTTGTGGCTATTTTTAATGTTGACATTTCTAATAAATGCTCAACTTTACAGGCTGAGCATTCACATGCCCCATCACTCTTGTGCTGGAACATACAACTGTCCTAATTTTTAAAATAAGGTGAAGGGGATATATAGAGTCTGTCTCTGTTTTTTTAGCAAAGTGGTTCCCAAACTGATGTGTTGCAACTCACCAGCGGAACCAGAAGAGGGCCATTCCCCCTTAAGGGGAGTGATCCAGAAATGGGTGCCCCGATGGTGCTGCAGCTATTGTGGTGCCATCAAAAACAAGGGTTTTTAAAACTTACCTGGGGGGGGGGGGTTTGCACTGGTCTCTGGGAGGATCCAGGAGGCTCACAGACCTTTCTGTGGGTCTCCCACTGCTCCAAATAGCTCAGATTGATCAGAGCTAGTTGGAGTAATGGGGAAGCCTGCAGAGGGGGCTGTGAGCCTCCCCTTCAGTGCTATCAAGGCCTCCCACTCACCCTGCCCCCACAGTGGTCCCAAAGGCCATGTAGAACTTGGGGAACTGCTGTTGTACATGGTTTTAACATTCGATTGAACTGGAAAGAAGGAGGGTAGTGTGAGCTCCTAAAGGCATTGTCCAGTGTCTGAAAAAAGGTTCACGATAAGAAATCTGTAAATACGTGAATGACAAAATAGTGTCTATTAAAATATATAAGTTTTAGAATGATTTTTGAATTTTAACCCAATTACAAAACCCATAACGCTTGCTTGTAACACTTGCTACCAACCTCCCCCATACTCCAGTTGTAGATTATATTTTATAATATATCTGGTCAAAGGCAGATAGTAATGAGTTAAGCATACAACGGAACTTCTTGTGTTTACAATCTGCTGTACTGAAACAGATTATTGGGTGGGCCTGTTCATATAATTGACACTCAGCATGAGTGTGTGGCCTAATCTGAAGGGAGCCAAAGTCATATCCAAGGACATTCAGTGAATTCATGCTTCAGCAAGGATGCTTCATGCTTCACCGGCGGCAATGGCACAGCAGCAATTGTGGCACCACTGCAACCAATTGGTTTCATAACACACCTGGGGTGTAGTGCTGGCCATCCGGAGGGTGTGGGGAGCTCACAGCCCCTTCTGTATGCCTCCCCACTGCTCAGAAAGGTTCCTTGATCTGTTTGTGACCCATGTTGCAATTGGATCAAGATGCTTTTCTGAGCAGTGGAAAGGCTGTAGAAGGGGCTGTGAGCCCCCCACAACCTCCAGATGGCCAGAGCTACCCCCCAAGTACATTATGAAACCCCTTGGTCACGGCAGCACTGCAATCACTGTGGTGCTGTCGCCACCCCAAGTGTAGAAGTTTAGAAACCATTGATCTAAAAAATAAACCTAAGTTCCTGTGCATAGCTGCAGATCAATGTCCACTATAATTGGGAAAGAACCAATTAATAAAATAGTTGGATTTGAGGCTGATGACTGGGTGTCTTCCACCTTATGAGCATATTAATACATTTATAGATTAAACATGCTTGGTTGTGTTCCTTTGATGACAAACTAAATCTCCCATTCTTGTTCAGCAGATTCCAAAATGGGTCTGGAAGCTCAGCAAAAATACAGCACTGGATACATTCAGTGTATGCACGAGGTCCACAATCTTCTCTTGACGTGTGAATGGATGGATAAGACCCTTGGAGCACGTTTGCTGAACCACCTATTGAAATCCTTGCCTAGATCTAGTGAGGAAACATGCAAGGCAGATTTGAGCTCTACCACTCCTGGGCGTGGCCAGGGGAATACAACAGGGTCCACTCAATCTCAGGATCCGTTCTACCTTGCCGAAGAAGACAAACAGGGGGTGAAAAAGTCATTTCAGTCACAACCACCCTCACGCTGTAGTCAGCGCAAGTTGTCCCCTCCCAGTCAGATCCTGCAGCCTCATTTTGCACAGAATGGCACTAATATGGGGTTGATAGACATGTGGAGACCATGGTAAAAATGTCTTGGGGGAAAAAAAACCTTTACTTCTAATCTTAGACCCTCTTATATGTATCTTATAGATATGCCTCTTTAAAACACTTTTTGGAGCAAATCTGCTCCTGTAGGTGTACTAAAGACCAGGGTACTTCAAGCCGAAGTAAACCTTTATGTAGCCTGCATTGTAGAAGGCTGCTATTATATTGTATTTATTTAATGCATCTAAATTATTTTATAGAATCTTCTCTCGAGCTATTTAGTGAATGTGACTTATATAACGTTCTTTTTCACTTGTTATTAAAATAATTAACAACTGATTAATAAAAATAGAAACAAAATGTCTTTTTAGCTTTGGTTTCTGCAACTACTTTTTTGAACTTCCTCTTACACACCTACCATTTTTTCCCCCAATAGAAGGGCAGACAGTAGGAGAAACTCCTCTTTATCACTCCAAGACACCTGAATGAACAAGCAACTTATACCCTAGCATGTTGGTTTTCTATATGCAAGAAGTTTGTTATTTGCAATCTGAAATGATAAAGTCTTGCAAGTGTTTGCAGTATGCAATTTCGTGATTGTGTAGCTTGACTCTTGGACATAGCTCTGTAAAGGATTCATGCCCATTAAGCCCATTAGCAGCCTATTGTCTTCCTGATCTTTGGTAATCTCACCTGGGAAGACCAGCCCTCTTTCAATCCGAAAGGAGGGAGGGAGGAGGAGCCAGTTAGGGGTATAAAGCTAGCGCCCGCCACCGCTTGAGCCTCTCTGCAGAAGCGCACATGGCCTCTGGGAACCCAGTGCCTTGGGAACAAAGTGCCAGGAAAGGCACCACGAGTTTAGCCTCTGTGTGAGTTCAGCAGCAGGGCGAGGAAGCCAGGGCCCCAGACACTGCTCTTCACTTCCCTTGAGAAGAGGGCAGCAAACCAGTGTAGGGTTTTTAAGTACTCCTAAACAAACAAAAAACAACTATGTAGCCAGACAGCCAACAGCAGGGTGGGGGCTATCCAATGTTTTGCATTGAGTGCCACATGTATGACTATATGCCTTTGGGGCATAAGACATGGGTGTGTCCTCGGTGCAAGGAGCTCCAGGGACTCAGGGAACATGTCTGCTCCCTTGAGCCTTGGTGGCCAATCTGGAGAAGCAGAGGCAGGCAGAGAAGAACCATGGGGAAACTTAAATCAAAATTGAAAGTTAGCACCTAAGGGAGGTACATAGGGCTACTCTGAGCAGGAGCAGAGTCCTACTCCTGAGTAAGAGCCCAAGGGTCAGGCATTTAAATCAAAGTTGAAAGTTAGCTGCACCTAAGGTAGCACTTAATCGAAGGAAGGGAGGAGGATAAAGTGGAAAGCAGGTTTTTCTACTTGTTTAAATTAAACCTATACTTAACCCAGGTTAAACCTAATCTAAGTTAGAACATAACCTAAACAGGTCAGTAAATTGGGACACAGGATCTAGAGAGCAATAAATAAACAAACCCAAATAAAAACTAGCTTGAGGTTACAAAAACAGTCCAGCCTAAGAGAACAGAACTAGGAGGGAAAGGACCTAGGAAGGGCCAATTCCCAACCCATTAAGAGCCCCATTAGGCTAATCCAAGCAGTCCATTCAGGAGCCTGCAGAGTAGGTCACGCCCATCAGCAGCCATTTGCCTTCCTGAGCTTTTGTAAACTCACCTGGGAAGGCCAGCCCCCTTTCAATCAGGAAGGAAGGAGGGGGGAGGAGCCAGCCAGGAGTATAAAGCTAGGCAGGCCATCGCGTGAGGCTCTCTGCAGACGCGTGTGGCCTCTGGGAACCCAGTGCCTCGGGAACTAAGTGCCAGGTAAGGCACAAGAGTTCAGCAGCAGGGCGAGGAGGCCAGGGCCCCATACACTGCCCTTCCTCTTCCCTAGAGAAAAGGGCTGCTATCCAGTGTACGGTTTTTAAAAGGACCCCTAAATAAAACAACAACAACAACAACAAAAAAGCTATGCAGTCAGACAGCCAGCAGCAGGGTGGGGGCTATCCAGTGTTCTGCATTGAGTGCCACATGTATGATTATATGCCTCTGGGGCATAAGTCATGGGTGTGTCCTCGGTGCAAGGAGCTCCAGGCTCTCAGGGAACGCGTCCGCTCCCTTGAAGCCTTGGTGGCCAACCTGGAGAAGCGCAGGCAGCCAGAGGAGGACCGTGGGGAGACTTCTGGGGACGATCAGGCTTCATCCCAACCTCAGGCGTGCAGCTCCTCGGCTGCCCGGGTGGGAAGTCTCGGGACTGGAGGACGTCATCCTGGAGAGGAGGGAAACAATCCCCTAGGGGGGATCCCTTCTCCAGGGGATGGGCCCGTACCCGAGCGCACTCGGGATACTCCTCGGCGGGAGGGGGGTCGGGGGCTTCTTGTAGTGGGGGATTCGATTATTAGAAACATAGAGAGGGGGGTTTGCGACGGATGTGAGGACCGCATGGTGACTTGCCTGCCTGGTGCGAAGGTTGCGGACATCACTTCTCGTCTAGACAGGCTAGTAGACAGTGCTGGGGGAGAGGTAGCGGCTGTGGTGCATGTCGGCACCAACGACGTGGGCAAGTGTAGCTGGGAGGTCCTGGAGGCCAAATTTAGGCTTTTAGGCAGGAAGCTGAAAGCCAGGACCTCAAAGGTAGCGTTCTCTGAAGTGCTACCTGTTCCATGCGCAGGGCCAGCTAGGCAGGCGGAGATCAGGGGTCTCAATGCGTGGATGAGACGGTGGTATAGGGAGGAGGGGTTTAGATTCATTAGGCACTGGGGAACGTTTTGGGACAAGCGGGGCCTGTACAAGAGGGACGGGCTCCATTTGAACCAGAATGGAACCAGACTGCTGGCGCATAACATTAAAAAGGTGGCAGAGCAGCTTTTAAACTGATCCCTGGGGGAAGGCCGACAGGAGCCGAGGGGCATCCGGTTCGGGACTCCTCATCCCTATGGGATGAGGATGGGGAGGTTAGAGAACAACAAGACAAAGGCAGGGTAGGAGAAGAAATTGGGAAGGTAGGGTGATGGGATGTGATAGACGGTTTGGCACAATGAGAGGATGCAGGGACAAAGGAGCGAATAAGCAGCCCATCCTGGGGCATTCCGTGTATAAATGCTTTTATGCGAATGCCCGAAGTCTACGAGCAAAGGTGGGAGAACTGGAATGTCTGGTGACAAGGAAAAATATTGACATAGTGGGCATAACGGAAACCTGGTGGAATGCGGAGAATCAGTGGGATACCGCAATCCCGGGCTATAAACTCTACAGGAGGGACAGGCAGGGGCGTGTTGGAGGTGGGGTGGCCCTTTATGTTAAGGAAGGGATAGAATCCAGCAAAGTAGAGATTGAAGGTGGGTCTGACTCCACCGTAGAATCTCTGTGGGTTAAATTACCAGGCTTGTGCAGCGATGTAATACTGGGGGCGTGCTATCGTCCTCCAGACCAGAAATCTGATGGGGACCTTGAAATGAGGAAACAGATCAGGGAGGTGACAAGGAAGGACAGGGTTGTAATCATGGGGGACTTCAATTATCCTCATATTGACTGGGTCAATTTGTGTTCTGGTCACGATAAGGAAACCGGATTTCTTGACGTGCTAAATGACTGTGGCTTAGATCAGCTAGTCACGGAGCCCACCAGAGGACAGGTGACTCTGGATTTAATTTTGTGCGGTACGCAGGACCTGGTTAGAGATGTAAACGTTACTGAGCCATTGGGGAACAGTGATCATGCTGCGATCCATTTTGACGTGCATGTTGGGGGAAGAATACCAGGCAAATCTCTAACAAAAACCCTTGACTTCCGACGGGCGGACTTCTCTCAAATGAGGAGGCTGGTTAGAAGGAGGTTGAAAGGGAGGGTAAAAAGAGTCCAGTCTCTCCAGAGTGCATGGAGGCTGCTTAAAACAACAGTAATAGAGGCCCAGCAGAGGTGTATACCGCAAAGAAAGAAGGGTTCCACTAAATCCAGGAGAGTGCCCACATGGCTAACCAGCCAAGTTAGAGAGGCTGTGAAGGGCAAGGAAGCTTCCTTCTGTAAATGGAAGTCTTGCCCTAATGAGGAGAATAAAAAGGAACATAAACTGTGGCAAAAGAAATGTAAGAAGGTGATAGGGGAGGCCAAGCGAGACTATGAGGAACGCATGGCCAGCAACATTAAGGGGAATAATAAAAGCTTCTTCAAATATGTTAGAAGCAGGAAACCCACCAGAGAAGCGGTTGGCCCTCTGGATGGTGAGGGAGGGAAAGGGGAGATAAAAGGAGACTTAGAGATGGCAGATAAATTAAATGAGTTCTTTGCATCTGTCTTCACGGCAGAAGACCTCGGGCAGATACCGCTGCCCGAACGGCCCCTCCTGACCGAGGAGTTAAGTCAGATAGAGGTTAAAAGAGAAGATGTTTCAGACCTCATTGATAAATTAAAGATCAATAAGTCACCGGGCCCTGATGGCATACACCCAAGGGTTATTAAGGAATTGAAGAATGAAGTTGCAGATCTCTTGACTAAGGTATGCAACTTGTCCCTCAAAACGGCCACAGTGCCAGAAGATTGGAGGATAGCAAATGTCACGCCTATTTTTAAAAAGGGAAAGAGGGGGGACCCAGGAAACTATAGGCCGGTCAGCCTAACATCCATACCGGGTAAGATGGTGGAATGCCTCATCAAAGATAGGATCTCAAAACACATAGACGAACAGGCCTTGCTGAGGGAGAGTCAGCATGGCTTCTGTAAGGGTAAGTCTTGCCTCACAAACCTTATAGAATTCTTTGAAAAGGTCAACAGGCATGTGGATGCGGGAGAACCCATGGACATTATATATCTGGACTTTCAGAAGGCGTTTGACACGGTCCCTCACCAAAGGCTACTGAAAAAACTCCACAGTCAGGGAATTAGAGGACAGGTCCTCTCGTGGATTGAGAACTGGTTGGAGGCCAGGAAGCAGAGAGTGGGTGTCAATGGGCAATTTTCACAATGGAGAGAGGTGAAAAGCGGTGTGCCCCAAGGATCTGTCCTGGGACCGGTGCTTTTCAACCTCTTCATAAATGACCTGGAGACAGGGTTGAGCAGTGAAGTGGCTAAGTTTGCAGATGACACCAAACTTTTCCGAGTGGTAAAGACCAGAAGTGATTGTGAGGAGCTCCAGAAGGATCTCTCCAGACTGGCAGAATGGGCAGCAAAATGGCAGATGCCATTCAATGTCAGTAAGTGTAAAGTCATGCACATTGGGGCAAAAAATCAAAACTTTAGATATAGGCTGATGGGTTCTGAGCTGTCTGTGACAGATCAGGAGAGAGATCTTGGGGTGGTGGTGGACAGGTCGATGAAAGTGTCGACCCAATGTGTGGCAGCCGTGAAGAAGGCCAATTCTATGCTTGGGATCATTAGGAAGGGTATTGAGAACAAAACGGTTAGTATTATAATGCCGTTGTACAAATCGATGGTAAGGCCACACCTGGAGTATTGTGTCCAGTTCTGGTCGCCGCATCTCAAAAAAGACATAGTGGAAATGGAAAAGGTGCAAAAGAGAGCGACTAAGATGATTACGGGGCTGGGGCACCTTCCTTATGAGGAAAGGCTACGGCGTTTGGGCCTCTTCAGCCTAGAAAAGAGACGCTTGAGGGGGGACATGATTGAGACATACAAAATTATGCAGGGGATGGACAGAGTGGATAGGGAGATGCTCTTTACACTCTCACATAATACCAGAACCAGGGGACATCCACTAAAATTGAGTGTTGGGCAGTTAGGACAGACAAAAGAAAATATTTCTTTACTCAGCGCGTGGTCGGTCTGTGGAACTCCTTGCCACAGGATGTGGTGCTGGCGTCTAGCCTAGATGCCTTTAAAAGGGGATTGGACGAGTTTCTGGAGGAAAAATCCATTATGGGGTACAAGCCATGATGTGTATGTGCAACCTCCTGATTTTAGGAATGGGTTAAGTCAGAATGCCAGATGTAGGGGAGAGCACCAGGATGAGGTCTCTTGTTATCTGGTGTGCTCCCTGGGGCATTTGGTGGGCCGCTGTGAGATACAGGAAGCTGGACTAGATGGGCCTATGGCCTGATCCAGTGGGGCTGTTCTTATGTTCTTATGTTCTTATGTTCAGCACAAGCCTGAGTTTGTCTACTCAAATTAAGCTCTGCTGAGTTACATGGCACTTACTCCCATGTAAGTGTGTACATGGTTGCAGCCTTAGAGACTGAGAGCTATGAATCTGGACTTCTCTAATTGGAATCTCACATCTGTCATGAACTCAGTACTTAGCCTTAGGTAAGCAATTCTTAGTCTCAGCTCTCCAACTGCAACAGAGAGTTAATAGGGTTGTTGTAAGGATTCCATCAAGATAATATGTATAAAGCATTTTGCACACTCAACACAACACTGTGCAAATACATGTAATTATCAGTAACTACAGTAAGTATTTGTTCTTGTTGGATTACTCCATAGGTGCAAGCAATTTTTCATTTTGTTAGGTTTTTAGGGATGTGTGAGCTCCCTCTTCCAACTCAAGTATAACCAGATAATTGTCCAAAGGGGAAAAAAAGCCAGCCTGCCCTAAATTTTTTTAAATATACTACATCATGAGAGGTTGAGCTCTTGTATTAATTAATAGTGACTGTTTTCTAAGAAAATTCTCCCAACAACATTTCAGATGACGAACAACCCAGGTTCACAAAGCATGATCCTCTGAAAACTCTACCTTCAAGTGTAGTGAGAATTATCTACACTTGATAGTCAACATTTGGTTGCTATGGCTTTTCCATGCTGAAAGCAATTAGACATCCTTTTCACCTAAAAGAAAAGAGCAAGAGAAAGGATTTCTTACACTCTGCACGCTAATTAATGACACCCCCCCTTCCAGAGCTGGAGACTAATTATGTACACTGGTTTCTTCTATGAGGGTTTGGAACAGTGCATGTCATCATCCTGTGTTTTAGCACCTTCATTTGCAAAATTTTCTGCATTTTCTCCTCTCCTCTCTTTTTGAAAAGTGATTAGCAATTATAGCACACCAAGGGCCCAATCCCATCCAACTTTCCAGTACTACTGCAGCTGCAATGCAGCCCCGAGCCCCTTGAGGAGGCCTCTATGACTGCCACCCCACCACAGGATGCAGTGCACGCCCCATTGGCATGGCTGCACTGGCACTGGAAAATTGGATAGGACTGGGCCCCAAGATGGCAGGATTCCCAAAACATTTGGTGCAAAAGAGGATGGCTTCAGAGCATTATCCAGGTGTTCTGTAAAACATTGGATTGTGATAAGCTCAGCAGCAGTAAACAGCTTCCTTTGTAATGGCTACAAGCCCACCTGATGATATTGGAAGTGCTCTGCGGCATGGAGGCAGCATCCTTGGATAAGGCTCCATAGTCTTGGGAAGTTTAAAGGTGAGTATGCTTGTAGGGCTCAGATGAGAACCTGTGAAAGGCTTTAGAATGATGAAGCATCAGAAGCAGGGGTGGGGGAACCTGACTGAATACATGCAGATATGCATGGAAGAAGGTCTTGAATATATCAAGGAGATGCTTTGAAAAATAAGCTTGAGCCTCCAGTGGCATAACATGAAGTGTGAGAAGTGCACAGTTTTATGGAGTGCTTATTTGGTTGCTTGGCTGAGTACTGAGGTATGTGATTATTTAAATGTTTCTGCTGAATATAATGGGATGAGCACTCTCTATGGGGCTGCCACATTTCCTGGCAAGGTTTCTACATCTTTAAACAGTGTGACTACCAAGAATTCAACAGGTGGATTTTTTTTTTAACAGCACATTTAAAGTGCTGAAGTTCTCCACAAGAACCCTGGAAGAAAAAAAGTTGGTAGCCAGAATCAGGCCATTCTTTAGTATTTGCATAGTGTTTGACCCATTTTTGCCCAGCCCACAGGTGTACACATTTGGTCCCTGTTGCGTATATGCAACATTGGGCAGAAATGGCACAAGCCATTTTGCGTTCTACCCAATGTGTATAAACAACGTTGGAATCAAATGTGTACACCTGTGGCTGTGCAAAAATGGGTTAAGTAAATGCAATACAGAAAAGAGAGGCAGATAGAGAGGGCTGTGAGGTAGTATAAAACAAAACATGTCATCTTCAGAAGAGTGAACGAAACACTAAATTGATGGGAGTACAAACCAACAGATGGTTTTTCTTTTTAAAATAAGTCTGGCAGGAAGATTAGGGAAGTGATTAATGATTAGCATCTTTACCCACAAGGGTGATGTACTATTGACTATTTCAAATAGAAGACACATTTTTAGCAGAGATTACACCCCCTGTGTATTCCCTCAATGACTCATACTTTTGAAATATCAAAATCAGGGCTTTGACTTAGTTCTCCAAGCTGGGAGTTCTCCAAGTTCTCTAAGGAAGTTGGGAGACTTAGGGCCCAATTCTGAGGCCAGCACTGGCCTTAGTGTCGTAAACATGCTCTACTGCATGCCCACAACACCCTGTGTCAAGTCGGTGCTGGTGCCTGGGGGGAAGGGGGCAAAAGTCTCCTTCCCCCAAGGAGACCTCTGGCAGCTGCCGGTTGGCAACCTTCAGTCTCGAAAGACTATGGTACAAGCCTACAGCACCCAGTATTCCCAGGCAGTCTCCCATCCAAGTACTAACCAGGTCTGACCTTGCTTAGCTTCTGAGATCAGACGAGATCAAGCATGTGCAGGGTAACAGTGTCGCAAGAGGCAGCGGTAGCAGCTTTTGATTGCTGCACCCAGCAGCATCGTTGCCTTTAGGACTGGGCTGTTATTCACCCATTCATCCACAGGACATGATAAAGAATATATTCTTAATACACCCACATCCACAATTTTGAAAACCTTGCACACCAAATGCAGCAATACATGAACTTGGCAGTGAGTTCTGTAGGATGTGGCATACACTTATATGAACTTGTGCTCACAGTATATTACCTGGGTGGCTGCTTTCATCGGTTTTATCAGCATTCAGTTTTTTGCTTTGGAGGGATGAGAAGCCTGAATCCATATCCCCTTTTCCTCTGCTGCAAAACTAGAATTCCACCATAAACATCAAACAGATGTGCTTTGATGCTACATGCTAGGCAATGCTTCCCCATCCATTGTGAACTGTGAATGCAAACCTGGGAGCTACGTGCACAGTCCCCTTTTGCGTGTTCAGTCCTTATTGCAGCAAATAATCATCTTCAGTGAACTGTGGAAATCATGTGGTTATAAATCCTATTCAATTCAGTAGAAATTGTTTCCTAATAATTATGCTTATGATAGAACTTGCAGCCCAGTTCTATGCATAAATAATTACCCAGTGATTTCAGCACAATATATGTCCGTGTAAATTTATTGAGGACTTGCAGGTGAGGTTCAAATCTGTTTTGTGAGATCTCATAGGCGTGTGTGAGAGGCAGTCATACCTGTTGTACCTTCTTGGTCTGTCTAAATACCACACACAGTTGGGCAGGGCAGCTCTGTTGCTACTTGTAAAACACAATTATGGCAATGGTAATGTTAATACAGAAAGTTAATAGAACAAGGGAGAGGGTGGCTTGGAAACCAAGAAAACAGATTTGGAATATAGTGCAATGCTTATTTTCTTATTATGCCATTGTAAATCACAAGATCCCTAAGACTTAAGCATTTCCCTCAGTGTACATCTTTGCATGAATGTAGTATATTTATGTTCCAATACCAAATGGAGCAGCTTTCCTAGAAGGAACCTTTTCTAGAATGTACATAGAGCAAAAAAATATAGCGCTTGGTACTTGGTTTATAGGCCCCTTGCCAAAATACGCACATTTATTGTACCTAAAAGCTGTTCCGCATTACTTTAACATGGATTGGGAAGTATCAGTTGCAAGATTCCATATTACTATATCACTTAATTTGTATCTCAGTATAAGCAGCTGTTGTTTCAACTAACACTTATTTTCATCTGACAATTGTTGGAATATATGCAAGAATCAGCAAGCCAAGAGCAAATGAATGGAAGAGACCTGAAGCTCAGAGGATCCCAGTATTCCGTAGTGACATAACTTTTTGGTACCAGGAGAGGGAGTCATGGCACAGCTCCTGCACAAGTTTTTATTATTATATTTTTTCTTCCATGTTCAACATCCTGAAGGAAGGCAGATTTAGCAGCATGGATATTCTTTGCAATATATGGCTATTATCACTTTGAAGACCGAATAGTACGTAACACCCTCCATAGACATGCAGCCATTGTGCAATGTTTTTAAGAACTGCATTTACTATGTCTTGGAATTTATGGCATGAAGTGTTTGTTTTGGCTTGCGCCATCCTTTTCCCCAGGCATCAAAAAGCATGCCAGATTTCACTAACAATCCTAGCTGAGACACAGCTCCTGAGGTGTAGTAAAAAGGAACAGGGATTCTTTTTAAATGTGCTGTGTTATGGCCCACTGTACTGGTTCTCGTGGCCTTTGTAGACTACCACATTTCTTTTATGTTATGACCCCCGTATGGGAAACCACTTGAAAACCTTCCAAATGAATGCTCCATCTCCAGTGCAACCAAAGGAATGGCTGTGAGTGGTGAAGGTCAGGGTGCCAGAAGCATTGTTGAGTACTGGAGTGATACATTTGGCCTAGTTCTTAAAACCTATGTATGCACTGCAGAATGCAGATTTGGTATCACATGACTGAATGCTCTTACACACGCACAGAGTGCTCACAGAAAACTGGCATGTCAGGGAGAAAAGTAGACAAGAGCCCTCCTTTGTCTTACATCTGTGTAGGGAATGTTTTTATATGGAGGACCATTCAAACATTTGAGCATTCCGAAACTGTACAGCTTCCCCTCAAGGTTGACTCCTGAAGCCTTTTCCATAACTGGATATAGCCACAAGGCAGTGGAGGTTGGGGATCAAAGTTTTCCTTCTCTCAGATGAGCTGTCTTCCCAGGCTAACAAGTCCCTTCTACCCAGTGGCTGTTTAGTCGCCTCTTATAACAAGTACAACCAAACCAAGGGCCTATTCTTATCACCTAGCCCCCAGGAAACCTTGGCTTCTGGGCATCCTGCTTGAAGGCAGGCAGTGCAGCATGGCTCTCCCAGTTTGAAGAGACACTTGCCCAACAGACTGAGGCAAAGAGGCAAAGAAGAAAGGTCCATGGCCAGGGAGACAGACCAGGGACAGACTACATTTGCTCTCATTGTGGAAGGGATTGTCACTCCCGAATTGGCCTTTTCAGCCACACTAGATGCTGTTCCAGAACCACCATTCAGAGCGCGATACCATAGTCTTCCGAGACTGAAGGATGCCAAAGTAACAGCCTCCCCACAGGGTTGACCAGCTCTATGAAAACTAAGCCAATGTCAGAGCCCAGTCCTATGGGCTCTTACACTGACAGAACTAGCGTACGGCAGTTGTGAAAGCCTTTCCACGCATGCTGGAGCAGCCACCTGGTCTCACTGTTGCAGGTAAGGCAGGATGGGGGGGGAGAGTGGATCAGGGGCAGGGGACAGAATGAGGCAGTGACAGGGCAGAGGAAGGGTGGATCAAGTCCATGAAGGGGATGTGTTCAGCAGCTGCCAAATCCTAGCCTCCTTCCCAGACCCAATCCCACAGAGCAGGTCCACCTGAACTTGGGCCAGTGAGTGCACTAGTGAAGGTCTGAATAGACACCTCCATGCTGTGACATCTGGGTAACAAATATTCCCTTACCCAGAGAAGACCTCTGCAATTGCCCTCCCACCAGATGCAGCAGTAGCCTTTTTGCCACCACTGCATTCTCAACTGCAGGGCTCCAAGCTCTCATGGTACACTGCAGCTTTCTCATGGCATACCAATGTGCCACAGCGCACAGGTTGAAATTTGACACTGTCAATGGGCACTGAGATTATCCCACTTTCACAATCACCTTGACTTTTCTTTATCACCATTTCTAACTGAAGATGCAAAAGGACAAAGTCTTCCTTTTTTGGTATAGCTTATTGGACATCTAAAATTCAATTGAAACTGAATTTTGTGCATGTTCAATCCAAAACAGCCCCTTTGGAGTAGGATTTCTCATTTTTTCTCTTCTTCTCCTTTCATGACTAAAGTTCAACAGGGACAGATCTCTCCCTCCCTCTCCACCCCAAGGAAAATTCAGCAATGGGAAAAACTGCAGCTGCTGAATTCCTCTTAAAGGCACAGAGCCTCTCTCAGGTGTCACACCTGCTTTGGAATCTGCTTATCTGATTGGAAAATCCTATGTCTGCTCTGCCTCTCACTGGGCTTTCAGATAAGAATAGATTTCTGACCCTGTGGTAGACAGGGTGGCCAGCTTTTTTTTCCTGGCAGGGCTCTTGTGCTTTGAACTATCAAGTGGCAAATGGAGATCCCACCAGTTGAAGACACTTTTAGTGGCATGGAGATGCAGAGGTGGAATGGATATTGCATAGCCTTTTGCTCACCAGTAGATATGCCAGAGAAAAGTTGGCAATCCTACCCAAAGAGACTGTTCCATGTGGGGAGTGTGACTGCTTCTGTATGGTAAATCTCCATATAGTCAAGTTTAGCATGATCACCACCCATCTGCCCCTGAAAAACCCAGCCATGGGAACCCTATAGCTTTGTCACATCTATTTATTTATTTGTTTGTTTCCTGACTTTCTATCCCAGCAAAGGGCACTCAAGGCAACTCACAAATAAAATCATATTAAAAACATAAAATATATAAATACGTAAAAAATAAGAAAATTAAAAACAATAAAACACAACAAAACTTGGATCCTGAAATTAAAATATGTTAAAAAAAAAAAAAGCTAAGTCTTATCAGCTAAGTCTGGCTTATTGGGGACAGACCAATAGGTTCCCATCCTGTGCCACCCAAATAAGGGTGGGATAAACTGGGATTCATCCATTTCTGTTTCCTGTGGTTACTCATTGTTATTGCTTACAGAAGTAATGGCAGTAGCATGACCTGAATAACAGAGTCACGTTGATTCTCCAAAAGAGAGATACTGCAAGGAAGAGCATACCTGTGTAGGAGCTTAACCAAATAAAAATAATCATGCAATTGACAATTTCACTGCAGAAGCTTGTTCTAATCAGACTGATTAGGAATCCAGAGAGGTAAGAATGACATACACAGATGCTTATTAGTTTTGACACTCCATAGAGGTTGCTGAGGTCATAGCTAATGTGGGTTGTGATGTCACAGCCGTTCGAATTGCACGGCACCCAAAGGACAAGACTGGTGGTTGGAATCTTTGAAAGGATGCCCCTCACTGAGTGAAAGCTGGTGAATGAAGAGAGGAATGCAGCAGGAAAGGACTTTAGTGGAAGAAGTGAGCATGTGGGGAGCTCCCTGCCTGCTTGAAGAGTGGGGAGTTTGGATGCAAGGAAGTTGGTGGATAGGGAGGCAGCTTGGCTGAGGAGAGAGAGCGAGCAAGCTGTATCAGGAAGCCAAAAGATCACAATGGGAGGTAGACAGATGGTGGTGGGGGAGGGGGAGACAGATTGAAGGCTAGGGGAGGGGGGTCTAGTGAGGACAAGTCTAGGACCTGCTAAGTTCCTCCTGCTTCCTTTCCAGTAAGGGGAGAAAAGAAGTCCACAATGCACTACTATTTTAGGGTGAGACAGTTGTATGGTCAATGTAATGAAAGTATTACAGTGCACATCCCACTATTCAAGGATTATTCCTGTGGGGAAACTTGTTATGTCACAAATAGTCCTGATTTGTGTGATGATTGTGTGATGAAGGGGCCAGAAATGGTGCTGCTTCTGGGATGAAGCACAGACATAGTTTGACAACACAGATAAATTCTACAAAGCCATTTGCAGGGGAAAGTCAATACATGCTGAATATAATTGTAATGGAAAAAAGGAAGCCAAGGGAACACACATTATTCCCCGCCAACTGTGATTGAAATGTTGGCATTTTCTGCTCTGGTTGCATTCCTGCAGACTTTCCACAGTCTAATAAAGGTTTCTAATAAAAATGTGTATTTTGAGGTTTTTGTTTTGGTCTGTTTTAGTGACTTTAGTTATTTTACTTATTGTTGCGATACATGGTACATTTTATCATGGAGCTTTGTAAGCTGCCTTGGGAATTTGCTTCCGCATGGGAAAGGCGGGATAGAAATTTTTCAAATAAATAAGTAAATAAAATAAAATCATCTTCATTCTGCTCTTGGTACTTTCACTGCTTTGAAAACAGTCTGCAGTGGTGAGGTAGATGGAGAGGTTGTGGAGGCAATTTTTTTCAGAGGCAAAAAAAGAGCTTTTGTCTTTCTGGAGCACTGGCATAAATTAAGGGGGAGGGACATGGAAGGGACAAAGTGTCATTTCTGGGAATGGGGCAATCTTTGTCCCAGGTGCTAATGTCTGAAAGAAAAAGGATGTATTTTATATTACTGTATTGCTCCTATCCTAAACATAAATGGAAATGAATCCATGGGGAATTTGTCTTTATAAATATTAATGCTGTATATTTATCTAGATTGACTGATGACACAAAGAAAATCACTCTAGGTGAAAAGTGCCTTAACTTCAAGTGACCACAGTAATCCAGGGTTCCAATACAAGCTAAATATCTGGTCCTCTGGTGATGACCATACTGTCTAGCTGGGTAGGATACATACAGTTTTTTCCCCATTATACTACCTCCACTAGCAGATCTGTTGTTCAAGATTTTCAGAGTGCTCCACAAAGTCCTAACACAAACTTGTCAGAAGTGAGGACGTCCAAAATGAGGTGGGTCTGATTATGCTGCTGTTCTAGGCATTGCATGGACAATGCATGTGATATCGCTAGAGAGCAGCAACACATTTCAAAAGGCTTTTCCATTAAAAGTTTGGGAAAGGAGACAGAAGTGCACTTAGCCAGCTCTTTTAAGGGAAATAAAGTGCAAGCTACCTGTTCTAACAATGCCTGCCCATTTCAAGATTTGTCTCTTTCTTAGAACCCACCTACCCCAATGTCTTTGAAAAAATGTGTATGACCAAGTCTTCTGCACTGGAGGAGGAGGGGAAGAGATTTTCTCCTCTACAACAGCCAAGATATCCCCCTCATTCAATTCATGTGTACAGGAATCATAGTACTATTGGAGAAACTGGGCAAGTCCCATAAAAGCCTTGTGAGGGAAGCTATTCTAATTGTCCATCCTATTTAAAGATTATCCTGTGGCTATTATCTGCAGAACCACCATATGGATTTTACTAACTGATTTGGTGATTGTTGGTTATTTGAAAGCCAACATATAACACACAAGATGCTAGTTAATACTTGTCTTATTTATTAGAGGGCTAGGGAGAGACAACAGCTGCTGCATGATCAGGGCTTGAGATAGACCGAAAGGTAAATATTGAAAGTGCAGCAAACATGCAAGCGCTAAGCCTGCGAGAACGAAGTCTGATAACGTCCACCATGCTTTAAATAGACAATCTGAGTGTGCAACAAGGAGGTAGACGCGACCCTGAGCCCTTTCCTGAGGAGCCATCTCTGTCTTCTGACTTAAAACTTGCCTCTGTTATTCATTTCCACTTATATCTTTTGCCCACTTCTCTCTAAATTTATCTTTCCTAAAGGGAAAGGACAGCATGTAAAAATATTATGTAATCCAAAGGAAGATGCAGCAGTGGTATAAGAACATAAGAAGGGCCCATCTAGTTCAGCTTCCTGGATCTCACAGTGGCCAACCAGATACCTTATGGAGCACTCAACAAGAGACCAGTTGCCACTCCCTTGCATCAGGCATTAAGAAACAGACTGTTTCTAAAACCTAGAGGTTGCATATAGTAATCATGGCTTGTAACCTGTGATGGCCTTTTCCTCCATACATCTTTGCAATCCCCTTTTAAATGGAAAGGAGTAACAGGAAGTGAAGAGCAAACAGAAGGAGGTGTTGTGGTGTGTGAGGCAGGGGAAGGAGAGAATTGTATTGCCTGCAGTAGTTCTGTAACTGGCTACTTTAATAAAGCACACTATTTATTTAAAGTTGAGAATCTCTCTTCTGATGTCAGTATTGGGAGAAGGTGAACCAGAGCGGCAGCAGAATCTCTCTGAGGAAGTGAGCAGTGATAACAAAAACCATGTGCAACATAAGAGGGACTGGGACCTCTAAGATAGCTGAATTTCAAAGCAAAGAGTCTTTCATAGACATGGAAACAAGAATTCAATCTACATACAGAGCTGACATGGCTGATGAAGAGAAAAAACCTACCAGTACAACTTGAAACACAATGTCCTTCAGTCCACTTATACAGAATTTATTGCCTTTTCCAGTCATACACCCAATGAAAGAGGTTATTTACTTTCAAAAGCTCATCCCATAATTAACCATTTTGCCACAGCTTCCCATCTTCTCCCCCCCCCCCCGCAAAAATAAAAAATTGTGAAGGAAGTGACGTTATCCTTGTGTAGAAAATGCCATGTCTGAAGTAATCTGAAAACTTAAACCTTGTGCTCAGTTCTTGAGACCTGGCAACCTACCAATCAACCTTCGCACAATTTGAATGATGGCAAGAGTTCTTATTTTTAAAAGACAGCAAGACACAACCTGATTTCAGCCTAAAGGAAATTTTTTCCAGCAAGTTGGTAGTTGCATTATTAATGGGTGGTATCCCCTTGGAAAGAAATTTAATTATCAGAGTTAACGTCTTGCCTGTAGACACCTTTTTGTAATTAAAACATCATCTGTTCCATGAATGGCAGCGGGAATGCAGCTCTAGCCTGCATTTTAGTTCAGCGCCTCAAGATAGAAGGGCGAATTCCAAACTTGCTATGAGGCTCTGCTTGATGAAAGAAGAATGACTCTGTGCATGTGGGGAGTCTTCTCCCTTATTCTTGCCCCTCTAAACAACCACAACCAGATTTCATGCAGCTGGATATTGATAGGTGGGGGGAGGGGGTTTCAGGGGGAGGGCAGATTTCTAGATTAGTCTTCCAGGCAAGCTTTCATGGCTGCACCTGTCTCTTTTTTGAGAGAGAGAGAGAGAGAAAAAGAGAGAGAGAGAGAGAGAGCTGAACAAGACAAATCATTAAAGGCGTCATTGTCTATGCTTATTTTAAAGTAGTGACCATGGGAGATTTGGACTGGGACCACCGTAAGGGTGTGTTTAATCCCTTTACTTCTGTACTGTTTTTCTGTAGTTGCTATGGGCCACTATAGATGCCCTTGTAGCAAATGGTATCTTTAGGAACCCATAGAAGCTTCAGAGGACTATTCAGCAGGAAATGTAGCAATCTGAATCCAGACCAGGTCTCTGAATCCCCCCCCCCCATGGCATAGTTCCAATCAGTTTTGGCCCAAATGTGCATGGAGTATTCAGGCACTAACTCTTCAGAGCCCCTCCTTTAATGTGTTCACACATTAAATGCATAGATAATGCATTTATTACACAATAAACTTGTGTAATACTGACCACACTGACCATACTTGTGTAAACTGACCACAATGGGACTTACTTCTCAGTATTCATGCCTAGGATTCCACTGAAACTCATATAATATAAATCTTGCACTGAGCAAGGTCATAACAGCATAAGGCTTACATGGAACACTTTTCTAACATCAGCAAAGTGCTAGTCACGGTAAACCACACAGCCCAGGTGCGATGAATGCCCCACTTTTTCTCCCATTTGGTTCAATTCCCTTTCTTTTGTATTTTTAACAAATTGGTTACATTTTGATTTACCTAGTTCGTTATTATGGGTAATTCAGTGAGTTGTCATTTCTGATATCTCTTGCAGATGCTACTACTGTGGTTTTGATTTTTAATAGGAACCCCTGGGGTTCAGTGCTCTGCTGGAGTTCCCCCCCCCCCAGACAGCCTCCTGCCTAATCTCTGTAACTAGGCATGGGGGCAGCAGATATAAACTACTGGCTCCTCCTCCGCTCAGCAGCTGACCCAATAAAAGGGGAATGTGTGGAGAGCAGGAAGGGGCATGAAAGCACTAACCAACCCCTCCATCAGCCTGCTTGCTGCCACTATAATTCCTGACACCAGGCCTGACAGTTTACCTTAAAGAAATATGATGGGGTTTGAATGTTTTGCTGTTGGCATACTTTTAAAAGATGTAATCTGCAATCCAACAGCTTTGGAGTAGGATAAATATTCCCTTGCTAATATTAGCAAACATTTACCTTGATCAACAGTTATGAAATTCAAAAGCTTCTTTTGAATTAGAATATATTAAAATCCTAATTATGCATCACTGAAATGGTACTTGGATGATCATACTATCACAGTGATAACGATGCAAAAGAGAATACTGATTTTAGGTTTGTTCCCCCTATCCATCTAAAAAAAGACATATGACTCCTCACAGAGTAGACTCTGGGCAGGGGCCTGTATCAGTGGTTTCACTGTCCTTAAAGACAGTGAAAAAGTTAATGCCCTGTCTTGTTCAAGACAATTGATGCTACTGAATGTAAGCTATTAATCAACAAACATTTGCTTCTGGATCTGTTTCCCCCAACTTCCCAAAAGATGGCCATTGCTGTCAAAGCAGGCAGTGCCAACCATGTTGGACATGCATATCTGAGTTTTGCAATCCAGCAAAAGGAACAGTTGCGGGATAAGGGGATTCACCCCAGGGTTTCCGCACACATGGAGAACTCCCCAGCAAATGGGTCTCAGTCCAGTGGGGAGAAGAGAGGTTTACAGAGCTTCAGTCCTATACACACTTACTTGAGCGTAAATTGCATTGAACTAAAATGCATAAGATTGAACTGCTAATCTCACTTTCAGTTCCAATTAGTTGGATCTCAGCTTCATAGAATGTGTTGGTGGTGGTGGTGGTGGTGAATGTCTGAGCAGTTTCACTGTTAAAAAAGAACAAAAATGGCAGCTCTAAGTTTTCAGAAAGGTGGCTACAGTAATAACGAATCCCATGGCTTCAGGGATGAGGGCTGTTGCTTTAGAATTGCACTTGTTGCCTGAGAAGACTTTTTATTAATTTTATTAATGCATGAACTATGGCACATACCTAGTGTTCATACACGGTGGTGCTGTGTGCCTGCCAGGAGAACACAACCCAGTCCAGGAACCTTGATTTGAAGCAAAGCTGATGACAACAGGACTCAGAACCTGCAGGCCTAGCTAACTGTTCAACTGGTATTTTTGTAAGTACAGTATAGATATTGCTAAAACTCTGTATATCTCTAATGTACCCTTCCAAATAAAACCAATCCCTAGTTGCTATACAAGAACTTCTTGGGGAACGGATGAAACATGAAAACCACGTCTCCGCATTTCTATCTAGAATTATTTAAAAGAGGAACAAAATTCAAAGTATTTGAAGGGGGGGGGGGCAGAGATCTAAGAGTTTCCAAGGAAAGTGACTTGAATCACAAAAAACAAATCCTACCACTATAAAAATGAAATGCCTACCGAAAGAATGGTGCATTGCAAAGCCTCATTAAAACCAAAGGCAGTTCCTTTTGGGCAGAAACCTGCTTGGAGGAATGGAATGTTTAACTAGCAAATTAGCAGCTACTCACAAGATAATATTTGAATGAAGGCAAAGCAGTTCCAGACAGCCCTGCCATCTGTTCCCAACATTCCAAGGACAACATGGTGTATGGTGTCAAAAGCAGCAGACAGATCAAGGAGATCTGGAGATCTAAACCATAGCACCCCCATGAATCAGCCTGTTGCAAGAGCCGGACAGCTTCCCAAGGATTTCCTCTGTGCCAGACGGGAATTTATCAATTACATAACACGTGTGGCGGTGCATTTGAAGCTGTAATGCAAGGCACCTCTCTAGAATTATGGAAGAAAGCAAAACCCGATCGCCACTTGCCAATGGAAAACAATTTCTAAAAGAATGAGAGAGACCAAGGAGATGTAGCATTCAGCACTACTACTATGATCATTTGTGGCCATCCAATAAACAGTCCTTCTTTCATGTTCTCTTCCAGTTATCCTGCACATATGTGAACTAGGAGTGTAATGGCAATAGCTGGTCTGCACCCAACTCATCTTCAGCATTAAACTGAAAGCAAGAAAGTGCTCTAATGCAGTGGTTCTCGACCTGTGGATCAGACCCACTAGGTGGGTCATGAGTAAATTTCACATGGGTTCCCATTCATTTCAATGCATCTTTTATTTTTAATATATGTATTAGACCTGATGGTACCATGTTATGTGACTGCATTTGGGGAACTATTACAGATTTCTACTTTTAACAGGCTACTATGAACAGTATAAGCTTTAACAATAATAGTCATTGGGGCTTACTCTTGAGTAAGTGTAGATAGGACTGAAACCTTTGGGATGCCTGGGGAATTTTTTTTTTAAACAGATCGGCAACTGCTTGGGAGGGTTAGGAGGGTTCATTTTTAAAATTATACTTATTGTAAACTTTCAATTTACTTTCTTCATTTACTTTCTTCTCAGTTTGGCTGTACTTGTCGTAAGAGGCGACTAAACAGCCACCGGGTAGATGGGACTCGTCAGCCTGGGAAGGCAGCTCATCTGAGAGAAGAAAAACTCTGATCCCAAACCTCCACTGCCTTGTGGCTACATCCAGTTATGGAAAAGGCTTCAGGAGTCAACCTCGAGGCAAAATCCAGAGCCGGAGTCCCTGAGGCAGTTCATGGCTGAGGACAGCCACGTTCTGGCAACTCCTGCGACGCCGCTGGAACCAACCGTATTGGCCTCTGCCTTTCCATTGGACCATTTCAGCAACGTGGAGAGGGGGGATTTGCTGCATGGGTAACAGCCTATCCTCCATACCTATTTTACGCAGGCTTCGCACACTGTAGAGGAGCCTAAGTGGGCCTATTCCCCCTCCCCATAGTGAGGAGCAAAGAAAATAAGACAAGATCAGGACTATGATGCGACTATGAAGGATTTTTCCAGAGCCAGTGTTTTTTTCTAATACGCTTTGCTTCTACCCTGCTTTCTTTTGAACTCCAGGCATAAATGAGCATTGTATTGGATACATAGCAGTCACTGGCCACTCAAGTCAAAACTCACTGTTTTTCATACCATTGTCCTCCTGCTTTAGCTGGTATGTGACCAGTTAAGTAGATGGGATGTGCAGCTCAGATATAGTTTTAGACTATATCTGAGCTACATTAATTACATTAATCTGATCTAATTAACTAATCTGAGCTACATTAACTACATTAGCAAAGGCACTGTATTCATAGTGCAAGCCTATGTTGTTTTACTTAGGAAATCCCACTTTGTTCAATGGGTTTTACACCCAGGAAAGTGTGCATAGGATTTAAACCCAAGTTATTCAGACCAAGCAGCTATGGAGGCTATGAATGGATTCCCTGGTCAATAGGTGGATCACAGAATTGCCCACTGTAGCTATGTAGCACAGGTACACCTCTACTACTCCCATCCATTGTTGTATACTTAATATGAATGGAGCTCCATTTCTTAGAGAAGACCTCTTCCCTTGATGAGACGTTAACAAGAAATTAGGGTGTTCTTTCAAAGAGCACAGCCATGCGATGTTGGTCTGACCACTGGCTTATTTAACCTGACATCCTGCCCAGTGGTGTTTGATGGCTTAAGTATGTCCACTAGGTGGAGGTGGTCATCTCTGGAATGGCACTGCAAAATAGCAACCTGCTTCCAGATAGGGAGCCTGGGCATTTAAGCAGAACCTTCCTACCGTTAAGATCACAGATCGTTCAAAACCCTCTAGTTGCCCTACTTGAACTCTAAACAATAAGGGATATGTATCTTCATGCATTGCTTTCATGTGGGTCTTAACTTTTTTAAATGCTCCTTAAATTGCTAGCTGCCTTTCAATCCCAAGTGAGATTGAAAGGCAGGTGAAAAAATGCACAAATAAAATAACCAGTAAGACACAGGGTTCAACAGCCCTGATATTGCATTACAAAGCATTTTGCATCTAGCCTCCCCATGCCTTGCAAAATGAGTATGGGGGTTTTCACAGCATTCACCACTGAAAGGTTGAACATTTCAGTGTTGTTTCTCAATGCTCAAGGGGCACCTGCATGACAGTGCAGTTCTCCTATCTTTCCTTCTCAGGTGGTGACTAGGAGTACCTTTTCCTTGCTTCAGCTGGTACTACCATTACGCCTTTTCCTGGAAAAAGGGGGTGCTGCCACAGTCATTCATGCTTTGGATACCTCCAGACTTCTCTAAAATAGCTCTGGTCAGACCAGAGCTTTTCAAGGAGGACTTTGGGCTCAGTTGATTTGGCTTGTGTGAATACTGTCTCTGCTGTTTTCTGCTGGGACTGTTCTTCATCCTGCTAAAACAGTAGTTGGTAACCTTCAGTCTTGAAAGACTATAGTATTGCGCTCTGGATGGTGGTTCTGGCACAGTGTCTAGTGTGGCTGAAAAGGCCGATTTGGGAGTGACAATCCCTTCCACACCGGGAGCAAGTGCGGTCTGTCCCTGGTCTGTCTCCCTGGCTATGGGCCTTTCTTCTTTGCCTCTTTGCCTCAGACTGTTGGTCAAACTTGGTCAAACTTGTGTCTCTTCAAACTTGTGTCTCTTCAAACTTGGAAAGGCCATGCTGCACTGCCTGCCTCCAAGCAGGTCGCTCAGAGGCCAGGGTTTCCCACTTGTTGAGGTCCACTCCTAAGGCCTTCAGATCCCTCTTGCAGAAATCCTTGTATCACAGCTGTGGTCTACCTGTAGGGCGCTTTCCTTGCACGAGTTCTCCATAGAGGAGATCCTTTGGGATCCGGCCATCATCCATTCTCACAACATGACCGAGCCAACGCAGGTGTCTCTGTTTCAGCAGTGCATACATGCTAGGGATTCCAGCTCGTTCCAGGAATGTGTTGTTTGGAAATTTGTCCAGCCAGGTGATGCCGAGGATGCGTCGGAGGCAGCGCATGTGGAAAGCATTCAGTTTCCTCTCCTATTGTGAGCGGAGAGTCCATGACTTGCTGCAGTACAGAAGTGTACTCAGGACACAAGCTCTGTAGACCTGGATCTGGGTAATATACGAGGGTCGCCCAGAAAGTAATGCACCACATTTTTTTTCTTCAACAATTATTTATTGAACACAATGAAACTTACAAACAAGAAAGAATGATGTTTCTTCTACACTCCCTATTTTTCCACGTAATCTCCGTCCAGTTCTATGGCCTTCCTCCAGCGAGACACAAGGGCATGTATGCCCTGTTGGTACCACTCTTTGTTCTGGTCACGAAGCCATTTCTGCACTGTGCGAATCACCTCTTCGTCATCCTCAAAATGTCTTCTGCGAATGGCATCCTTTAATGGCCCAAACAAGTGGAAGTCTGAGGGAGCTAGGTCAGGGCTGTAGAGTGGATGGGGTAACACAGTCCAACCCTGTTTAGTGATGTGTTCCGAAGTCCTCAAACTTGTGTGAGGCCGAGTGTTATCATGTTGAATCAAACATTCACCTGGGTTGTTATGGCGCCGAAGTCGCTGGAAGCGCTTCTTGAGTTTGGTTAATGTCTTCACATAAGCTTCAGAATTAATGGTGCTGCCTCTTGGCATCACATCAATGAGTATGACGCCCTCACAGTCCCAAAACACAGTGATCATGACCTTACCAGCGGAAGCAGTTGCTTTGAATTTTTTCTTCTGTGGAGATTGAGGATGACGCCATTCCATCGACTGTCGTTTTGTTTCGGGCTCAAAATGGTGAACCCAGGTTTCATCACCTGTCACAATCCTGGACAAGAATGCTTCCCCCTCATCTTCAAAACGTTTCAGCAACTCAGAAGAAATGTTTTTTCTGAGAGATTTGTGGTCCACCGTAAGACAGCGCGGAACCCATCGTGCACACACTTTTGAGTAATCAAGAGCACGGATGATTGCATCCACACTTCCTTTGCTGATTGACAGCTTCAGCGCCAACTGCCTAGTCGTTATGCGTCGGTCCTCGCGAATGAGCACATCAGCAAGCTGCGTCTTGTCAGGTGTGACAGCCGTGGATGGCCGCCCCGAACGCTGCAAATTCTGGAGCTCTGCCGAACCGCCTTCTAATGGCCTCACATAAGAACATAAGAACAGCCCCACTGGATCAGGCCATAGGCCCATCTAGTCCAGCTTCCTGGACTAGCGGCCCACCAAATGCCCCAGGGAGCACACCAGATAACAAGAGACCTCATCCTGGTGCCCTCCCCTACATCTGGCATTCTGACTTAACCCATTTCCAAAATCAGGAGGTTGCGCATACACATCATGGCTTGTAACCCATAATGGATTTTTCCTCCAGAAACTTGTCCAATCCCCTTTTAAAGGCGTCTAGGCTAGACTAGACTCACCCTCTGTGCCCAGCGACTAACCGTACTTCTGTCGACTGCAGATTCTCCATAAACTGTACACAAACGTTTGTGAATGTTCCCAACAGTTTCTTTCTCCGCAGTGAGAAATTCAATGACAACACACTGCTTGTAACGTACATCACTTACAGATGCCATTTCGAAACACTGCTGCAGCTACGCTATCTGTCTGAAGAAACCAAAAATTTGTGTGCGCACTCCTGAAAATTCAAATAATGTATATCTAAAGTTTCGCATTCGTACCATTACTGTAGGCTGAGAAAAAAAATGTGGTGCATTACTTTCTGGGCAACCCTCGTATTTCTTCTAAAACAGGGGTCTTCAAATGCCAGCCCAGAGGCCAGATGCGGCCCATGGAGAGCCTCTATCTGACCTGCAGCCAGCCTCTGATCCCGAGAGCCTCTGGCCCAGTTGACCAAACACAACCAGAGTTATGCTTGTGGGGTGGGGGAATGGGGGTCCATTTAAGTGTGTGTGCTTTATTTCTTGAGCTGTGTTGGTGCTTAAAGAAATCCTGGGCATTTGAGCCCATTCATTTCAGTTCCATCTCTAATGTATGTATTTAAATTTTATATTTAATTTTTTTTTCTAGCCCTCGACACTGTACCAGATATTTGATGCGGCCTTTCAGCCGAAAAGTTTAGAGACCCCTGTAAAAAGATTTAGTAGTGCACATATATTTAAAAATACATTAATAAATGTGGGAGAGGGGCAAGTTGATGTTTGAATTTTCAACAGTAAACATCAACAATTTACATACCAAGCTTTATTGTTCTAGCTCAGATCTCAAGGAAGATATTAAATGCCCTGTTAAGATAATAAGATATCACATTATAGTACAGTATATTGTATTTGTTTCCAGGCAGTGGGTTAGAAATGAAAGTGGGGCTTTCAAACTTGAAACACAGAATTGTGTCTTGAATATGCACACAACTTCCACGCTCATATTTTGATCTCCCAGGCAGAGATCATATTAAGATATATTCTGTATTTTCTGTGCCCCTTTTTGAAACCATGTGTAGGGATTCAAGCTGATATTTTAACACAAAATAGATAATTTTTCCAGAATATGCATCAGCCCAATCCCATACTCCAAACACACCAGTGAATCCCTACTTATGCTGGCACAGTCTGCCCTGCCCACTTTCCTATGACAGAACATATGATACACAGGATACATTTGGCAGCCAATCACAGCACACCAACCCCAGTACTAAAGCTTTGGGAATGGGAACCATAGTGAAAGAGCATTCGGTGCACATAGAAAGCGCTTTACACAGACAGCTTCTTGTCCCTCACAAAATGTATTGCAAAGACACTTTGTCATCACCTGTCTTCTCAGAATTCTTATTCCAGGTATCCAGGTACTCAAGAGGACACCACAAACAAACATCAACTGGAACATCACCACTCCAACAGGGGAAGTAAGGCCAATGCACCTGTGATCATCTATTTTGTTTTCTATTACTACTGGCAGGTAGGGGGATATCCTCCTGCATTGGCTGCTTACTGGCCCTTCTTCCACCTCCTGCTCTATTCACCCTTGTGATGCTTCTCTGGCTGCAGTGATCAGCTCCTGGACTCATGCTGATGTCATAGTGATAATGCACCAATGCCAGGATTCCGCTCCGTGGAACACTAGCTCTGCCAGTGTTCCCATGGACACTGGGGCTGTTACTGTGAAGGCCTGCACCAGCATTGCTTTGCCAGGACCACTTGGCACATGGCTCTTATTGCACTTGCATCAATGCACTATCTGCATGGCATTGCCAGGACAGACTTTGGATATGATGGATGATGTGCCAGCATCCATGTGCTGGCAGTACAGCATCCAAGTAGTATTGGGCCATACATTTTATTTTGCTATCATAATGCACCTGTGCTACATGTGCTATCATAATGCACACGTGCTACTACAAAACAAATTCTGAACAAACATATAGTTAAATCAAAAGATTCACTTCACGCGGCCAATAAAGAAAAAGACCCAACCTGAAATCTGATCTATTGAATTCGATGTGTGAAAGTTTCCCCCTATATTTAACATATGGACAAAAACTAATTGCTCATGGAAATCAGGAAGGCATTGCTGACGGCAACCAGCCTTCTGCTCTAATACAGAGTGGTCCAGCTGCTTGCTCTTCTCTGGGTCCCGTTAGGGAGAAGGGCGGGATAAAAATAAAGTTTTATTATTATTATTATTATTGCATGCACTGCAGAGCCAACTTGCACATCAAATAAAGAGGCAGAGAAACACTGCAAGACCAGCCTGGGCAAAGCTGTACAGGTAGATTACCCCTTATCCAAGCATCGGAAATCTGGACATTTTTGTCCAAGGCTTGTCTGCTGTAGTGTGAACACTAGAAGGTCTTGTGCTCATTCCCACCGACAGTGCAGGTACAGGTTGTAAGTTCTATTCTCTGCTCTGTGTTGTGTACCTGTAGACATTATGGAAAAATGTCCCATGAAAAATGAAAAGGGACCAGCAGACACCTGTATGAGTAACTGTGAAAAAGAGGAAGCATTTCTCATTATATTTATGCAATTATGCTGAAATCTAGACAACTTCCTGTCCCAAGCTGTTCAGATAAGGTATCCACAACTTGTATCTGCAAAATATCTCAGTGCCCTAGATTTCAAGAAACCAACAACATCTTTAGATTGACCAATTGACTTTAGGTTTTGTTTGTATCTTTCATTGGTGGCAAAAGGTTTTCATGGATTCCAAGAATGTGACTTAAGCACTACAATGGGAAATCAATGGGACCTGGGTCTTATTCAAGGCTACCTTTTCCTGGATACAAGCCAGTGTGGGGTGGATTTGTTTGTAACAGTGAAAAAACCCCTCCAAAAGATATGTGGGGTTCTTCTGATCATTTGGTACATCACTACCAAATTATATGTGGCACATTTAGCATTCATGTTCCTTTGCTGGGAGGTATTCTATAAAACACAATGGTAGCACAAGCTAACCTTCAACAAAAGGCAAAAGACTGACAATGCTACTAAAATTCATTGTATGCATTTGTGTGTGTATGCATTTGTGTGTGTGTGTGTGTGTGTGTGTGTAAAATGGGCATGCTTGCGTTCCCGGTGTGACTGATGCTAGTGGTCTACAACATAAACATATGGTGAATCAGACCACAGATGCTGGCAAATCATATCTTTGTCTATACATTATGCAGTGCTTGCGCTTCTCTGTGATGTTTTCACACACAATAGAGAGATGTATTTCATTTTCTTGGCTAGTAAAAATATGACATACATTACTGGGTGGGGGGCATAAAGAGAAAAGGAAACAAAGAAAGCAGAATGAACACCTGTCGCTCTCCTTGGGGACAAGACCTAATGCTTTTATTTGATTCAGTCTGTTGAGAGGAGCGCAGCTGCCAACTGTCACCAGCATCAAGTTACATTCACAAAGCCCAAGTATTTCATTCTTTCGGTTGAGGAAAGAAGGCAGCAACAGAAATGAGTGAGGAAGGGAAGAAGTTTTTGACCATGTTCAGATGTGCTTTATGGCACAATTCAGCTTTTCTGTGTGGCCACAGAATATAAATGTGTACATTGTTTCAAGCAAGTTCTTAAAGACAAGTTAGCGTGAAATTAATAATGTAGTTAGCCAATTAATGTAGATTAGCTTCAATGCGATTGTGCTGTCTTGATGTGCTATAAATCATGGCGATTACTTATGGATAGGTGCAAAATGAATCTTACAAAAAAAGAAAGAGGAAAAGTAGCTAAAATAATAAATCTGCTTCTGACCAAAACGTGGAACAAGATAGTTATAGGCAGCTGTTCAATTTCTCTTAGCATTAAGCCAACTTCACACACACATACACAAAACATAGCCGAAATTGGTACCATTTGAGGGTGGCATCAACTGTCAGGAAGGGTGAACACTGGCCCATGTCCATCAGTGGGTCCACCCAGTTGGACCACCTTGAACCCTTTTAACCTGCGGCAGTGGTAGCTCCCTATGCACCATTGGGGAACTGGACAGGTATAGGACCCAAATGCAGAGCTTTGCCCTTGGGCACCCAGCACCATTGCTTTCGGTCAAGAAAGAATGTGCTGCTCAGAACAACAAGTAGTATGGGAAGGATACTGCAAATAGATCATGCTACTACAATTCCTCATATCTGCTTTGGTGTCTATTGCCCACCAGACCTAATGCTCTGCCACATTTTTAATGCTGTAATGAAGAATATACTGATGTGCAGAAAATGACTGTCAACCAGGAATACTGTGCATTTACACAGGACTGGATTCAAAGGGCCCTGAACAGAAGGAACACAGGGGCTCTTGCAGCTGTGCAAATGCTTTCACAAGAACTGACCATGTTCATGAGTCTTCTGTCACAAACGTGGAAAAGCATCTTTGAACTGAGTTTCCATTTTTCTTAAGGCAACATTCTAACTTTAAGGGGAAAGTGGCCCTTCTGTAAGCAGAAGACCTTCCATACTTGAAGGGAACCTTTGGATCCCAGAAGGAGCCATATGAAGTAACAAGGGGTTAAAAAATGAAGGTAGAGCTTTTATTGGCAACAGGAAGAAGGCAAACTCCCTGGGATTTGACTTTTCTACAGCATGCAGTGCTCCAGACACCAACATGAATGTTGGGGCTACCTATGATAAAAGTTTGCTTTCCTTATCTGAAAATAAAAATAAGGATACAGTATATGAAGGAAATTGAAAGCAAATTCATAGCAAAAAGTGGAGTATAGCAATACTTCCCGAGGATGCTGCTTTGCCCAAAAAAGGTATATAAATATTCTAATATTAATATTAATAATCCTTTCTTTGGGATGCTACCTTGTAGTGGTGGTGGGGCTTGCATGCTTCAGTGAAGCAGGGGACTAAGCTGGTCAGGGTCACCAAACCCAACAGGCGTCTGCAGAGAAGTCAGACTAAGGGTGCAATCCTAACCAACTTTCCAGCATCGAGGTAAGGGCAATGTTGTTCTGAGGTAAAGGAACAAACATTCCCTTATCTTGAGGAGGCCTTCGTGACTGCCACCCAACTGCAGGACTGCATATGCCCCACTGGCACAGCTGTGTCAGTGCTGGAAAGTTGGTTAGGATTTCAGCCTAAATGTGTCCCAAACCCATTCCTAGTATGGTGCAAAAACCAAAAAAATCCTATACTGGATAAGTTGTTGCCTGTGTCAACAAGGACAGTCAGGGAATTAGATGGAATTAGGTCCTCTGATGGAATAGGAACTGGCTGAGGACCAGGAAGCAGAGAGTGGGTGTCAATGAGCAATTTTCACCATGGAGAGAGGTGAAAAGCGGTGTGCCCCAAGGATCTGTCCTGGAACCGGTGTTTTCAACCTCTTCATAAATGACCTGGAGACAGGTTTGAGCAGTGAGGTTGCAAAGTTTGCAGACGACACCAAACTTTTCCAAGTGGTGAAGACCAGAAGTGATTGTGAAGAGCTCCAGAAGGATCTTTCCAAACTGGGAGACTGGGCAGCAAAATGGCAGATGCGCTTCAATGTCAGTAAGTGTAAGGTCATGCACATTGGGGCAAAGAATCAAAAATTTACATATAGGCTAATAGGTTCTGAGCTGTCTGTGACAGATTAGGAGAGAGATCTTGGGGTGCTGGTGGACAGCCTGATGAAAGTGTCAACCCAATGAGTGCTGCAGTGAAGAAGGCTAATTTCATGCTTCAGATCATTAGAAAAGGTATTGAGAATAAGGGCGCAATCCTAACCTCTTATGTCAGTGCTTTCCAGTACTGGCATAGCAGTACCAATGGGACATGTGCTGCATCCTGCAGTTGGGTGGCACTCACAGAGTAAGTGGCACTCCTCAAAATAAGGGAATGTTTGTTCCCTTACCCTGGAGCTTCATTGCCCTTGTGTCAGTGCTTATGTCAGGGGTTAGGATTGCACCCTAAGAAGGTTAATATTATAATGCCGTTGTACAAATCGATGGTAAGGCCACACCTGGAATATTGCATCCAGTTCTGGTCACCACATCTCAAAAAGGATATAGTGGAAATGGAAAAAATGCAGAAGAGAGCAACCAAAATGATTACTGGGCTGGGACACTTCCTTTATGAGGAAAGGCTACAGAGTTTGGGGCCCTTCAGTCTAGAAAAAACATAAAGGGGGACATGATTGAGACATACAAAATTATGCAGTGGATGGATAGAGAGATACCCTTTTCTTTCTCACATAACACCAGAACCAGGGGACATCTGTTAAAATTGAAAGCTGGGAGAGTTAGGACAATAGAAAATATTTCTTTACCCAGTGTGTTAGTCTGTGTAATTAGTCTGTGGAACTCCTTGCCACAAGAAGTAGTGATGGCATCTTGCCTAGATGCCTTTAAGAGGAAATAGGACAAATTTCTGGAGAAAAGTCCATCATGGGTTACAAGTCATGATAGGTATGTGCAAGCTCCTGGTTTTAGAGGTAGGCTACCTCAGATTGCCAGATGCAGGAGAGAGCACCAGTTTGCAGGTTGTGTCTTGTTGTCTTGTGTGCTCCCTGAAGTTTGGTGGGCCATTGTGAGATACAGGAAGCTGACCTAGATGGGCCTTTGGCCTGATACAGTGGGGCTCTTCTTATGTTGGGTTTTGGAGCTCCTGGACATCTGGTGACAAGTGAGTTACATTAAACAAGTGTAGCCCACCAAGTGGGCTACATCTGGTGACAAGTAGGCTATAGGACTCACGACCACTGGCTGAGCAACCAGGGCCAGAGGCTGTAGGGTTACTGGAAGAACCATATAATTGTCAAAAGTTACAAAAATTGGGAATAAAGAAATTACCATTAGTCAATTACAAAAGGATGCCTTATAGGAAAAGTGCATATACTACAATGATATTTCTATGCCACAACATAACAAAAAATAGCTGCCTATACTAGGTCCTTGGGAAGGACTCGATGGGTGGATATATACAAAATCCAGTGAAAAACAACACAAGTGTGCGAAAATAGATTATTATTATTATAACAACAGAGCCAGATGACTAGCCTGCTAACAAGCTTTTCTACACTCTGATGAGTAATGGTCTCCTATTTCCTATGTCATTAATGACAATGAACATACTATTGTCAAGAAACAATAGTGTGTCTCCATATAATGGACTGGAAAGTGCTTATTCTTATATAGAACAAATGGAAATTTATTCATTAGGTCTAGTAAAGTTATAAAAAAAACAAACACACCCCAAGGGATGTTTCCTCAGAGATAATAGTTTGTGCTGTTTTCAGCATGTTACACATTTAAATGAGCCTGTGGCATAAAGGACAGCAATTTAACTTGTCAGAGCTTGGGAGAGGGCAGTGTGAATTCTGGAAAGAGGTTGGCATTCATAGGACATCTTGAAGGACTTGCAGTGCATAACAAAATGATAACCATGCCCTGATGTAGACACACCCTCTTAGGCTGCAGTTCTGTACATGGGAGTAAACTGCATTGAACACTGTGGTATTTACTTACATTGTGGGTAAACACATGCAAGATCACACTTATGAGATTGTATACTAAACACTTGGAAATTCGGAATTTATTCTTTAACAAAGACAAATTCTGTCCCAAAAGATAGTAAACATGTGCCTACAGTAACTTTTTAGAGAGAATTTGGAATGTTCTTGTTCAGGTTAGTAGGCAAAATAACCCAGAGACATGAACAGAGACATGAATTTAGTACTTATTCAGCAAAGCAGTCATTTTCAACCTTTTTTATCTCATGGCACACTGACAAGGCACAAAAATTATCAAGGCACACTATCAGATTTTTGACAAATGACAAGGTACTCCATGCTGCCAGTGGAGGCTCACATTCTCTATTAGCCCTACTAATAAATGACTTACTCCCAAATTCCTGTGGCACACTTGTGGACCACTCACGGCACCCCAATGTGCTATAGCAGTGATTGAAAATGGTAGTAGTAGAGAATACAATTGCAAGAAAACCAAGACAGTCATCATGCATCCTGCGGCTAAGCCATCTCTCACTATCACACATTATTTTCTCAAAATTTCTCTTCTCATTATAACTGTTGCGAAGACTGCATGGTAGTATATAGAACAATGAAAGGAAAAATGCTGGTTTGTTTGTTCATATTCTTCATACAAGGAAACATAAACATGTCTGGCAGAAACCATGTGGTACCACCTTATACATCATCATGTATTTTCTTCCATCATGGAATTCAAGGCACCATACATGGATTGCCAAGTGGTCTCCCATCTGGACACTGACCAGAGCCAGAACTGCTTATCTTCAGCTAAGTGGCTGAATTAATTATATGCCATCCAACCAAACCACAAGCGCTGCTCTCTCAATGGCTCATTGTTTCAGGGTCAAATATGCCACAAGCATTTGCACATTACCTTTTCTAAAGACTGTGTCCAAATCAGTAAGCAATTTTTCATTTTGTCCCTTGTCATCCCACTTCTATTTTATGCATTTTCCATTTGTACATGCTTCCTTCTGAATTTGTACAAGTACAACAAGACATAATCCCACTACAGACAGGAAGAGAGGTGCGCTCCTTTGCATATTTACATAAGAACAGCCCCACTGAATCAGGCCATAGGCCCATCTAGTCCAACTTCCTGTATCTCAAAGTGGCCCACCAAATGCCCCAGGGAGCACACCAGATAACAAGAGACCTGCATCTTGGTGCCCTCCCCTGCATCTGACATAGCCCGTTTCTAAAATCAGGTTGTACATACATATTGTGTCTTGTAACCCGTAATGGACTTTTCCTCCAGAAAGTTCCTACTTCCAGTTTACTTGAAAGTGAACTCCACTGAACCGATTCTATAAACTGCCTTATATATTGGTCCATTCAACTCAGAGTAAGGGTGCAATCCTAATCAACTTCCCAGCACTGCCATAGAACTGCCAATGGGGCATGTGCTGCATCCTGCAGTTGGGGGGCAGTCACGGAAGCCTCCTCAAAGTATGGCAATGTCTGTTCCCTTACCTCAAAGTTGTATTACCCTTATGTTGGTGCTGGAAAGTGGGTTAGGATTGTGCCCTAAGTCTACAATGACTAGGAGAGGCTGTCTAGAGTTTCCATTCTTTTTACTCCTGCCTCATGAGAATTTGCGTCCAAGGGATATGCCCCACTAATGAGCTACAGCCCTTCCTGAAACTTTTTCTTGAATAAATGTGCATATGATTCATCTGGTAGTGTGCTAGGAAATCTGCTTCCCAATAGGGTACCTGGAAACAAGTGGCTGAGGTCAGGATCTGTTTACAGATGAAATGGATAAAATATCTAGGAGAATGAGTAGAAATGTTGTACTGGATATGCATAAGCAGTTAATGAAATGTGCATCCAGCAAGCACCAATGCATGTTTTTGGCAGTAAGTAGAAACACGCCCTGCCCAGTGTACTATTTTCCTAAGAAGGAGACTTCCATTGGTGTCAATGGGAGCTTCTCTCTGAATAAACAGTCCATTGGGTAGGCAAGCCAGACTGGGATTGTGGCAGGAGAGAAAGCTATAATTAATATTCAATAAAAGGTAAGCTGGTTCAGCTGTCTCTTTACTAAACTTGGTGGGCAGATAGGATACCGCCTCCATCACCAATTGTTACTCACCCTAAACATCTCCATATAATTCCCTCTCTACAAGGGTTCTCTCCACCCCCTACTACACCAAGGCATTGCTCATAAGGCAGAACCAACAGCTCAGTGTCTTCCCAACTGTCCCTTGTAGTTCATGTTGACATGACAACAAACCCAGCAATTGGCTCATATAGCATGGACAGGGGGAGACTGACCCTGAGGCTGGCAGTCATCTTAATTGACCACAGGTATGGCTGGCTGGAATGCAGGAGGCTAGACAAAGTGAAAGGCATCCTTGGCATGATTGTATTGTATTGGCAACCTTCAGTCTCGAAAGACTATGGTATCGCGCTCTGAAAGGTGGTTCTGGCACAGCGTCTAGTGTGGCTGAAAAGGCCAATCCGGGAGTGACAATCCCTTCCACACCTTGGCATGAACAACAGCCCAATCCTATGCATGTCTACTCAGAAGTAAGTCCCATTAGAGTCAATAGGGTTTATTCCCAGGAAAGTGTGGATAGGATTGGGCTGTTAGTCAGTTACCTGAATGAGGTTATTGGCCCTTATGTAGTCACTGGACTACAAATTGGTGTTCACTTTCCTCTGTCTCAGCTGTGTATTTGGTTATTTCTAGTAGGCTGTTGTTGATCTCACTTCTAGTTAGTGCAGTAGTAGAGGTGGGACGTAACCTTGTGTCAGAGTATACTGCTAGGAGGAATAGCTCCAGGATCTCTTGAACATGCTACACCTTCCATAGCACTACAGTTCCTCAAGGCCTCATTACTGTGCTGGAGAACAGGAGACATGTTGTAAAAGTATAAAGGTGTATTAACAAGGGTCTCTTGGGTGAGTGACTGATCAGAGTTGGGACACTTCTGTGGGATAGAAGACCGGAGTTCTGATTCTGCCTCTCTCTATTTCTAAGGGAAAGTTATTAGTGTCAGTAAAACCTCCCCCAAAGTAGGTTGTTTTGTACAATCTATGTTCACATTTTATCAGGATGTGACTCAGCCCATCCATTTCCCCACTGAAATATAAGGCAGCTCCCAGTAGTGTCTGCTGTGAACTCGTGGTTATGGTTCCTATTGTGCCTTGGACATGTGCCCCTCCCCCATTCACAATGACTAGAATGTCCCCATCACAGTTTTCTCACACAGGGGCAGCATGCAGCTTCTGTGCACTGCTGAATAATGTGCCTATGCTGAAGCGTTGCTCCCACTGCGAGACTGACACTCTTCTCCATAGATGCATGGGAGTTCTTCGTGCCAGCTGCCTGCCCAACATGCCCATGGCGGATTGTACAGGGTGAGTGCTGTGCTCTTTTTCCAACTGCCTGGTTGCACATGGTGTGTGGAAGGGGTGGGTGGGCTACGTTGGTTGGCATTGTGGGATTGTTGTAATAGTGCACTGATGGGGGGGGGGGAGTCATGAATGAGTAATCAAAGGGCATCAGTGTGATTTGTGGGTGGCAGTAGAGTAGCCAAAGAGGCTGTTGTGGACATATCTGTTGGCATTTCTATTTCAGTATTTGTTTCTGCAGCTGTTGTGACCCTGTGCTTAAGCAGGGTTAAGAGTACAAGTCTGTTCAATGAGTGCTATTCCTTACGTGGCAGTCATCTGATGGACACTTTGCTCTTTCATTCTGGTCCATTAAGGCTGCAATCCTAGCCACACTTACCTGGGAGTAAGCTCCATTGACTAGAATGGAACTTACTTCTGAGTAGCTATGCACAAGATTGGACTCTAAAGTTCCTCTGCGTTGGCTCTTTCTTGCTTCTGTGATAAAAACAGTGCATTTTTAAATTCAGAGAAAAACTTCACAAGCTGAAGCCAGATCTTTGTAACACTGAGGAAGTTTCTTCAAGGTTAGATGCAGATAGTGCTCTAGCAAGAACTGTATTACAAAACAAAACCTGGAGGTTAAAATGACCCCCTAACCTACAACCTTGCTGCATTTGGAGTGCTCTCAGATCACAATGATGATCAGACAACACAATCACAAAGGCTACAATCCTAGCCACACTTACCTGGAAGTAAGCACCAGTGACTATAATGGTATTTACTTCTGAGTAGACATGCCTAGGATTGGGCTCAAAGTCACCAACCTACGAAGATTCGGCTTCCAATCTTAGGCTGCAACCCTATCCGCACTTACCTGGGAGTAAGCCCGATTGACTTCAATGGGTTTTTCTTCTGAGTAGGCATGCCTAGGGTTGGGCTCAAAGTCACCAACCTACAATGGGTTTGGCTTCCAATCTTAGGCTGCAAACCCATCCATACTTACCTGGGAGTAAGTCCCACTGACCACAATGGGATTTACTTCTGAGTAGTCATGCTTAGGGTTGGGCTCGAAGTCACCAACCGACGAAGGTTTGGCTTCCAATCTTGGGCTGCAACCCTATCCACACTTACCTGGGAGTAAGCCCCATTGACTATAATGGGACTTACTTCTGAGTAGACATGCCTAGGGTTGGGTTGTTAGCAGCGTTGGAGATCTAGGAACAGCGCCGATACAAGGAAGCGGGCAAAAACAAAAATGCTTAAAGAAAACCCACAACCGAGCAACGTTACAGCACGCAAGACCCAGCCGTGCCTCCCCCGCCTGCCTGGGCTGTGCCTAGGAAGGCAGCTCCGAACGCTTCGGGATAGACAAAGCCCCCGCCTCCTATTGGTGGCTTCGGCGAACGTTCTGCGCGCCGCAGCCAATGGGCTCATTGACATGCAAATCAGAGGCTATAAACCAGGCTGGGGCGGCGGCGCTGGAAGGGGGCGGGGGAGCGGACGCAGGGAGCCCCTTGATTCTCTTGCACGGCCAGTGTCTGCTGCTAGTGCAGTGGCTTCCCCGCCCGCCCCCTCCTAGCAGTCCCGCCTGTGCTGCATTGCCACGACCATGGCTCCGTCCTTCCGACCCAGCAAGAACCGAGCCAGCCGGGACGAGGAGGACGTCTGCGAGGCCAGGGGAGACAGGAGGGTGAGCAGTGGGAGCGGCGGGTGGCTTAGGGGGGGAGGCTTGCTGTGCACCCGTGCAGTGCGTTCAGACGTGCGTGTCAACTGCTCCCCCTGTCTCTCTTCCCCCCACCTTCCCTCTTGTTTTTGGGCTAGGCGAGGAAGCCTTTGGTGGAGAAGAAGCGTCGGGCGCGCATCAATGAGAGCTTGCAGGAGCTGAGGCTGATCTTGGCGGACACGGAGGTAGCTGGGCTGGTGGAGGGCATGCATGGGGACGGGCTGGCTCTGGCGGAGGAGGAGGAGGAGGCTGGCTGCCTGGCTGGGACTGATCCGCTCCCACTCTCTCTCCGCTTGCTAGTTCCAGACGAAGATGGAGAACGCCGAGGTGCTGGAGCTGACCGTGAAGCGGGTGCAGGGCATCCTGCAGAGTCGGTCTCTGGGTGAGTGCCTGGCCCTGGAGTGCTTTTGGCTCTGGGGGTGGTGGTAGAGCACTATGCGCTCCTTTGACTGCAGTCCTCTGCACACTCTCCTGGGGAGTAAGCCCCTATGGGACTTACTTCTGAGTAGACCTGCATAGGATTGTGAGGTTAGTCCCTGCAGGAGCGACCTTGAGCAGAGGTAACCGGGCTGGGGGCAGGTGGCACTGTGGGTCCCGAACTGTGAGCTGTGGCTCCCTGGGGAGCCAGGGATGCAAGCCAGGGGAGTCAGGGAATTCTTGTGAAAAATCAGCTACCCTGTACAATGTATAGGATTGTGGCCCTTATGAGGAGCCACAGACAATGGCCCGGTAGATCAAGAGAGCCACCAGTCTCAAGAGTCTGAGAAGCACTGATGTAGCAGATTGTACTGGGAATTACTAGTAGCTGACGTGCCTATGTTTTCAAGCAGTAGTAGTTTACTCCCACAGTAACTTTATAGACATAGTGTTTCACTTCTATATTGCTCTCTTTGTGTCAGTGGGGAGTAAACTACATCTGCTCCCCCCCCCCCCGGACTGAGAAGAATAGTGGCTTTCTTCTCTCCCCCTGGATTTATTGTATTCTTAGTCCTCCCTTTTCCCAGTGCAGTATACAGTTATGCAGTATAGTTATGTGATTCTTCCCCAAACCCTGGAGTTTTAACAGAAAACCACAAGTACTTTTATCAGATGTTCATGATCTGATACAAGCATAAACTATTATTGGTCCTGACTTTGCTTGATGTTCCTGTTTTGTATGGCTGCCCTTCCTGACAGTTGTGACTTTGGAGACAACAGAACTCTTCACATAAACCTACTTGGGGGAGTGACATTTGTTTTCTGTGGATTGAAGTGATCTGGGTTGAGCTGGGTTTGTGAGAAGGTGTCTGTATGGTGACTCCATTACATCTTCAACATGGTCCATATTTATCATATCCTGTTTGATCCCAAGTTCAGCAGTTGCTTGAATTGTGAACTATGCTTGCAGTGAAACTCCCTGTCAGTTTCAAGGTATCTTATCTGCAGAGCCACTGGGAGGAATTTTATCAGGGGGTACAAAGTTTCTTTTGGAGGCCTTCCCTTGTCCCTTCAAAGGTGAATTTGGCTCCTGGACCTCCTTTTTGACCCTGGGTCCAGGTACAGTGTATCCCTTGCACCCTCCATCTCGGAGCTCTGCACTTGGAAGGTTTTGGGATTTCAATTTAAAGCTTTGCATTGAGAGATACGATCGTGGGGCAAAAAATGGCTTTAGCATCTTGCCAGATTTTGAGGAGAAGGGAGTAAAACTGGAGACACTCATGGTAAAGCATAGAAGTGGTTGTTCTGTGATCTTGACTGTCTTTGTTTCCTTGTTCGCCTCAGATAGTGACAAACTGCAGCGGGAGGCCAGTGAACGCTTTGCAGCTGGGTACATTCAGTGCATGCACGAAGTCCATACATTTGTCTCCAACTGCCCTGGGATTGATTCCACCATCGCGGCAGAGTTATTGAATCACCTTCTGGAGTCTATGCCTCTGAACGAAGGCAGTTTCCAGGACCTGATCGTGGATGTCTTATCAGACCCCTCCATCTCCCAGTGGCCTAGCAATGATGGGCTTGCCCAGATCCCCGGGGTATTGCCTGGAGCCTTAAACCTGCCCAGTCCCACTTCACCTTCCTCCAGTGAAGAGACTTGCTCTGATCTGGAAGACACAGAGCCTGAGCAAAGCCACATCTCTTTGGATGGACTGGACAGGTCTAGGACGCACAGTGTGCCTTCCTCCAGCCTTTCCAAATCTATGTGGAGACCTTGGTAATACAGAACTGCACAGGAACCAACGAAGATCTACCTAGTAGGGAGAATACTTGAGCACTGTGTTCTTCTAGCCATTGGAATAGAGACGGTGAGGATTCAGATGGTGCATTTGTGTCTATTATTACTGTACTTCAGGACTGTATAGATGGCACTCGTACACTGTCAAATCCTGACAGGCTAAATAGCTGAATGTGTTAACATTTCATCTGTGTGTGTGAGAGATGGGTTTTGTACATCTTGGTTTTTCACTCGGGACGTGGGGTACAAAGATGGAAGTGTGCAAGCAGAGCTCTTTCCTTGATGCACAGCAGTGCGTTGCAACTTATCTTTTTTCATTTTCCTTTTTTGGCTCTTATAAGTGGCCCAGATATCACTACCTTTTTTCACTTAGGAGAAAGCCCTGGTGCATTTGAAAACTTGATGGTTAATCCAACGAAAGGTATGAAGTTAAGCATTTATGCACAGCTTCAAACGTTTTAGCGATAGCATTAAAAAAAGAGGAAAATCCCTGAAAGGGATTGGTGAGGCTAGTCTCTTGATGAGTTTAGTGGTCTAGGATCTCACCTTCAGTGAAGGTAGAGGACACTAGAAGCCAGTCTGGAATTAGGTAAGCATTTAAAATATTGGTGGCAGGGTGCCTTTTAGTAATGTATCTTATGCACATCTGAATTTATTATGGTATGTATATTAGCTTGTTAAATGTTTTTTTTAATTTTTAATCTTTTTTAAAATAAAAACTTACATTCACCAATGACTGCATGTATTTTGGGCTGTGACACTTCTGCTCTAGAAAATCAGTTCCGTGTTAGCAATTAACAACTGTATCTTTGAGTGCAAACTTTGGTAATTAAGCACTTAATTCTTGTACTGAACTTGTCTGTTCAAGTATGGGGAGTTGGAATGTTTCATTTGTTCAGGATTCTTGGGTTAATGCAGTGGTGATAGTTTTGATTTTGAGATGCTAAATTCCTGGGCTTGATTATGTGAATTCCAGACCTTAGAAGTTGCTACTTAGTTGGCCCTTACTGAGGGTTTTGCTTTTTTTAAAAAAATAAATCTTGCAATTGTACAGCCTCATTTTATACAGGTTCACTTGGAAGCAAGGCCCACAGTGTTCAATAGGGCTTACTCCTGAGTAACCCTGCATAGAATTGTAGCTTTAAAGTTCACTACAAATGCTTAGTTTGAAAACTTGAAAAGATCTTGCAGCCATGGTCCCTCTCTGCAGAAAACTGGTCTCCCCACCCCCCTTTTGAGCTTTTCTACTGTTACAATGACAGCTTCGTGGAAAGGTAACACAAGTCTATGCTGTAAAGTTACTTAACCCATGAAACTATCCCAGCATAGCAAAAGGAAGAAGTAAAAGTAAGATAAGGGATAGCTATGTAATCTTTTTTGCTAACCATGTGGAATAATAAAAGTGGAAACTGAAGTTTATTAGTAGATGTCTGCTTTGTAACTATCTTGAAGCCATCTGATGTGTATGTTCTCAATTTAAAGCCTGTCACAAGAGCTGAAGCTCTCTGACTGTGCTAAATTCTCACCTACTTTTGAACTAGAAAGCCCACACTTTCCTTCCCCCTCTCCATTTTGGGATAAGCTTCCCTGTAAAGACCTTTCTGCATTTAGAATAGAAAGGGAAGCATTTTGATTAAGCATTGGTATAGACAGTCCAAATGGAAATAACATTCTATACATAAAATGCATGAAATAATGGATAGTGTCTTTAACAGCTGGCATAGGTCTTGCTGAGCTTTTTCTGAAAACATTCTGAATGGAATTTCAGTGGGGTGTGTCAATTTTTAGGTAGCAGGAGTGAAGACTTTTGTCCCTTTTAGGGATTTCCCCTCATTAATTCTCTTAACTAGTTCAACAGAGCAGGAATGTCAAATTATGATGATGGCCGGATCCCAAAGGATCTCCTCTATGGAGAACTCGTGCAAGGAAAGCGCCCTACAGGTAGACCACAGCTGCGATACCAGGACATCTGCAAGAGGGATCTGAAGGCCTTAGGAGTGGACCTCAACAAGTGGGAAACCCTGGCCTCTGAGCGGCCCGCTTGGAGGCAGGCTGTGCAGCATGGCCTTTCCCAGTTTGAAGAAACACTTGGCCAACAGTCTGAGGCTAAGAGGCAAAGAAGGAAGGCCCATAGCCAGGGAGACAGACCAGGGACAGACTGCACTTGCTCCCAGTGTGGAAGGGATTGTCACTCCCGCATTGGCCTTTTCAGCCACACTAGACGCTGTTCCAGAACCACCATTCAGAGCGCGATACCAGAGTCTTTCGGGACTGAAGGTTGCCAACGGAATCTTCTATTCAGCAGATACCTTTTAATTTTTATCTGTATCAGCACTCAAAAACTTACATTAAAAAGGTCAGTTTCATAATCATCTAGTATCTATATGAGTTTGACACTACATTCTCGTGTAGTTTAAGTCCATTTTTTGTTCTGACTCAACATTTTGATGGCTGTGCTCCTGGTTTTCCTAGTGAGGGGTGCTTCTGAATAACTGATATAATGCAAAATCACACTTCTTTATAACCTAGAGGTTACATATTGCATAATCCTAGTTATAGGACTGTTACAGCAGTAAGGTCTTCTAGACTCTAAAATGGGATTTTCCAATATCCAAACATTATAAGAGATTAACTGAGTGTATAGAGTTACTCAGACCATGCAATGAAGAAAGCAGAAGCCGTTCAGTCTAGTGCACCATTATAGTACTGTAGTTCCTTTTTATACCAGCAAAGTTTCAGATCAGGTTCATTTGTGAAGCAGGAATTCAGATTGTTTGGACATGTGTGTGTCAGTTTCAAGTTGCTGAATGACAACTTTGTCTGCAAACTAGGACTACTTGATACAAGGTGCAGTGCTATATGCTCTCTCCAGGCAAACCACAAGGAAGGTGGGATGGAATCTGATCTGGTAGGTATGGAAATCTGAAGGATGGGTTACACCTGTTCCTACCTTGAGGGCTGGGATGCAATCATTGTCTAGATTTCTAGAACAGTCTTTCTCCCCTTAGGAATGGAACAGATCATTGTATAGAGTGGAGATATTGTGTAAAATAAAACAAAACTTTGGGCAACAGAATGAAATGCTGAAGTAGTATAGAATGGACTACAAGACTTCCGCATGAGGTGGGAATCACATTTTTGAGTGCTTCACCTGCCTGCATGTGAGAACCAGAATAGCTTTTTATTTTTTACTTTGCAGAGAGCTTGTTGTGTTGCAAAGCATTAAAAAAAAATGTGATTTCCCATCTGCACTGTCCACTCTACCATCTCAGGATTCTGTTGTGTACGTAAGGCCAGGTCATATCTGTTACAGGCCTGACAATGTTCAAGATTGAGATGTACCAATATCCTTTGTGGACTCCACTGAAAAGTACAGCAGGGATCATATGTCACTGAGTTACACCAGCCTCTAGACAGAGTGAAGAAGGGTTGGTTGTAGGGTTGTGGTAGGTAGCTGATAAGGCTTTCAGATACATATAAAATTGATTGGGCTATTTGATGGGCCTCGGGACTCAGGTCTGGCTCAAGACATCCTGGGACTTGAGATGACTTGCTCCCCCTTACCTGGTGATGTGCCAGCCTCTGCTCCATCCTGAAATAAAAAAACAGGCATGCCCCATAAGAGGAACTGGAGGGAAGATAAAGTGTGCACTGGGGCATCACTTCTTCCAATCCAGGGGATGGAGGAAGGAGGAGAAGAAGAAGCAATGGAGGCAGGTATTCCCTGCCAATCTGCAGCCTGAGGTGACCACTTCAGTTAGCCTCATGGCTGAGTGATCCTCATTGGAGCACTTAGTATCTAATTGGGGCTCCTGAGAGTATCAGCTGGAACCTCTGCAAAAAACTTCAGTTTGTACTTGCTGGCTGCCTTTCTTCTCCATCATGGATCCCTTGCTCTCTTCTACCTGCCTTTTTTTTTCCTTAAAAGGATCAAAACTGTTGATAGTGAGCAAGTATGCTGTGTCAACAACACTCTGGCTTCTTGGACTCTCCAGATCACTTTCACATGGGGAGTCTGCCCAGTCCTGCCTAGGACCACCACAGAGAACGCGATACCCATCCTAATCTGTCCCATCTCATTCCCTCTAAATCATTGCTGAGAGGGAATAGGTAGCTACTGCAACCCCACCAGAATAACAAAACATGAAAGACAAGGTGGCTGGAGAACCATAGGCCAGAATACATAAACACCTTAAGGCCCAGATTCTAACCAACTTTCCAGCACTGGCATAGCGGTCCCAATGGGATGTGTGTTGCATCCTGCAGTTGGGTGGCACTCACAGAGTCCTCCTCAAAGTAAGGGAATGTTTGTTTCCTTACCTTGGAGCTGCATTGCCCTTATGTCAGTACTAGAAAGTGGGTTAGGATTGTGCCCTAAGTAATACAGTCATGGATTTCAGTGTGCATACGTTGCAGATGTCTGAGATTTTACAAAACCACAATGGCTCTGCTCGTTGTTCTGTTTTTATTTCTCTGGGTAACAAGAACTCCATTCAGGTCACAAATGTCACTTAGGCAAGCAGTCCTGTGTAGCTGCATAGTTCATAATGTGCTTTTTCTTTTTTCAAAGGCCTGCGGAATGGGTCCATGGTAGGCCTACTACAGAGCTGTACTACATATTATTCTGACTTGTGTCTTAATACTCCTGATAGAAATTTGGACTGTATGCATTAGACCAGAGGAAAGAAGAACTGTACTCAAATGAAAAGCTTCCAAAGATCTTCCGTAGGGGAAAGTTACCTCTCGTTTGCCTATGCTTTACACATGTACACAGTCAAAAATAAACCCATGGGCAGAAAGAAGTTGTACACTCTGAAAGTCTACCACCTACATAATGTGTACAGTAGCTACAAAGTACCATTTCAAGGCAAGTCTGAGAGTTCTGGGGAGATTTATATACAGTACTTGCAGCCACTTACTCCAACGCTATATTGGTAGGTATTGATTTTTGCCCCCGCTTTCTGTTCCAGGTGGCCTACACTAGTTGAAAAAAGAGAGTAAACTTGAGGTTGCAATCCCGTGCATGCTTACGTAGACCTAAAGATCACAGAACACAGCAGGACTTACTTCTGAATAAGCATACATAGAACTGCATTGCAAATAAAGATTTACAACGGAATTTGAAAGCAAAACATTTTAAAAACAAACTAGACAGCAGCAGCAAATACTATCAATACTCCTAATAGCACTGTAGACCTTTGCAGAAAAAGTGTTTTCTGCTGCTAGTAGGAGTACTGACTTTTTTTGGGGGGGAGGGCACTGCTAGGAGCTTAATGGTGAAGATGGACAAAGTACAGCACTAGTGTCATTTTTTTCTCAGAGTTCTTGGAGAAGGGCTGTGGTCCAGCCATGTGTTCTATGGAGAAGGTTTCAGGTTCAGTCCCTGTCATCTCTGGCTATGGCTGAGAAAAATTCCTGTCTGAAAGCAGAGTTGCTGCCAGTCTGTTTTGACATTGCTGAACCAGATGGACCAAAAAGTCTGACTTGTTATAAGGCAGCATCCTATTATTCTAGGCTTTGTCACTGCTACATAATATACTTAGCAGTTCCAAAGTTTTCCCTGCATAAACAACTTGGAAAGTTTCTCCTGTTTAATTTCTGCCTGTTGTGTAGCTCTTAAAGGCACAGAAAGCCTACCATAAGAAGGTAGAAACCTGACACCTGCTGGAGCTAAGTAACATGGATTGGACTGGTCCTTCTGTCACATCACTGTTGTCACTTAATCCCTAAGGGTCATGGAACTTATGCTTCTGTTCACTATGGTGGATATTAAGACTTTGGAGTTTAATTACCCTCAAATAGCTGTGTAGGCATGAGACTGAAGCAGAGATGTATATAGGAATGTTCAGTGCCATCTCAGTATACATGCATAGGAACTTGGGGACTGAATGGTAGACCATAAATTGCTAAATAGATTTTTTGTGTGTGTTTAAATTGTGGGTGAAAGACAACTAGCTGACTAGAAATAAGGTATGGACAACCTTGTAAGGTGTCCATGCTGTGGATCTCAGCAAAAATAAATTGGTTATAGAAGGATGGTGATAGGAAGGTGAAAAATTAACCTATTTCTACAGAGGTAAGAATTGCTTTTGCTCTTTGACCACTGTTAACTGCCAGCCATTAACGATCTCAAAACATCTGCCCAGTTTTGTAAAGAACGGACACAGTGATGAGAGCCCAAATTTAATCTGGTGTAGTCCAAGTAGGTGAAGCAAACTTATCCAGCTGGGTGAGCTACAGCATCTGCTGGTTTTTCTGGCACTTATCACTCTGAGCTTCCTATGAGGTTTCATCTGCTTCACTAGAGCTGTCCTCCAGATTGCCACTAACCTCCAGCTGTCAGGAAGCACACTTAGCTCAGCTACTGGGCAGGAACTTGCTGTCATTTCCATAAGATGAAAAGAAGCTACTGGTCAGGGCTGATGTGGAAGGAAATCCCTGACCTTTTGGCTCCGGGAGCACCACTAGGTTGAGATTAAAATGGTCAGCAGCAGATTGCATAGTTAGCTCCATTTTTATGAACTCTACTCACAGGTAAGCTGGGGGAAGGGGGGAATGAAGTTCTTTATTGAGTAATGTTTTTACCCTGTCCTAAGGCCTTGATTTTCAAGTCTTCCTTTTATAGGTCACCATAAATCTATGGATGGAAATCCTATATTTACAGTCTTCCAATATAGTGGTTTATAAACCACTTTATAGTGGTTTATAACCACTATATTAGACACGGTGCTCTTGAATGGCTGTTTTTCATTGTGTTACAACTGGCAGCAGATCATAAATGGGAGGGAGATGGTGAGTTTATTGGTGATGTGTTTTACTGTTCGGTTTACTGTTATTTTAGTGAAATGTCTACACTGCTCCTGCTAGCACCAGGTACACAAAAGTGTAGCTGAGCTTAGAATCAGAGCTAAACAAATGAGAGTTTTCATTAACATGTCTGATGCCAGCAGCCTTTGAGATTATCAAAGTGGTTTGGCAGGTTAGGTTACTCTGAGGTATGTCATTTTGGGATTCCACTGTATATTTTGTCAACTTTTATAGTTTTGCTTGCAGGATAGTGATAACCAGGAGGCCAAACAAATTGCAGTTCTTCCTTGAAAAGGAGCAGAGTGTGGTTCATCTTTTAAAAATTTTTTTCTGTGTATTCTTGCAAAACTGGCTCTTGCAAAGATGAACAATCAAATGAAAGTGTCAAAAGCATTTGAAAAATGTTAGTGTTTTGTTTTAATCCACAAATTAGGTTCACAGAAAGTTTACATCCTCTGATTAGGTGATACTGGGTTCTGAAAAATTTGCATTTCTGTACCTTTCTGCAGGGGTGTGAGATCTGACACTTCCCTGATAAAGGCAGGAAGAGATGAGCATTTCGGGGGGGGGGGCGGAATGAGGTTTCCAGCAGTTACACTGAAAAGAGAGTCCTTTTCATGCTTTTTCTTTTCACCCCATCCCCCCTACACAGAAACGGCCTTCTTTGAAATTGCCAAGTAATAGCAAGAAACTAGCTGGGTTGTTACTGTACTAGATTGTAAAAAAGGGGAAGGCACCCTCTCACACCCTAACAAGGAGGGTATTTGTTTGATATGCAGTTGAAAACCATTGGAGTAATTAGCACTGAACCAGTGGAAATGATCAGTGATGCTCCCTATAAAGGACTGTTAAAAGGGTCTGAGAGGAAAGCATGCCGCTACTCAAGAGTAGAATGCCAAGCAGGGAAAGGGGGGAGTCATATTTGCCCGATCTTGCGAAACAGGATCTATTTCATACTTGCTAACTGGCAAAGCAAGGGTATGGCTCAGTAAAACACAACAAAAGAGTTGTCAGATGGCCATCAAGTCCAAGCCCTTTCCCTTCACCTGTCATAAGGCAGGGGCCACTGATGTATGGGTTTGCGCAAGGCACACTAAGATACGCTGTTTGATGCTTGACGGACCATTGAACAGGTTAGCAATGTGATGCCTTGACACAATTCAGAAGACAGTTAATTCATGCACACTCATCATGGCCTAAGTTTTTGTGGTCCAGAACCCTTTTTGTCTATTTGTTTGTTTAACATATTCTGCTTTTAAGAATATCATTTTCCCAAGGCAGCTAATAACTAAAATAGGCAGCTAATAGCTGCTAAAAGGCAGCTAATAACTAAAAGTAACTAAAATACACAGCAACACAACATGGTAATTATAGTAAAAAGGGAATTCTTGCTAGCCCACTGCAGGACAATTGATGCTCATGGGGTGGAGGTGGTGAGAAGAAAGTTCAGTTGAAACAGGAGTAGGCTTCAATGTATTTGCTTGCTCCCCCACCTTCTTCAAAGGAGAGAATCCAAATGAAATTCATAAAACAGTCATCTGTTACATGGTTCAGGGACAGTAGATAATTCCACCCCCCTCCACAACTAAGGTCACACATGCAAAGAAAGGGTTGTATGGTTGTATGTATTGTATGTATTGTATCTTCACATACAGGCTGATGGGTTCTGAGCTGTCTGTGACAGATCAGGAGAGAGATCCTAGGGTGGTGGTGGACAGGTCGATGAAAGTGTCGACCCAATGTGCGGCGGCAGTAAAGAAGGCCAATTCTATGCCTGGGATCATTAGAAAAGGTATTGAGAACAAAACAGCTAATATTATAATGCCGTTCTACGAATCGATGGTAAGGCCACACCTGGAGTATTGTGTCCAGTTCTGGTCGCCACATCTCAAAAAAGATATAGTGGAAATGGAAAAGGTGCAAAAGAGAGTGACTAAGATGATTACTGGGCTGAGGCACCTTTCTTATGAGGAAAGGTTATGGCGTTTGGGCTTCTTCAGCCTAGAAAAGAGACACCTGTGGGGGGGACATGATTGAGACATACAAAATTATGCATGGGAAGGATAAAGTGGATAGAGAGATGCTCTTTACCCTCTCACATAACACCAGAAACAGGGGATATCCACTCAAATTGAGTGTTGGGAGAGTTAGGACAGACAAAAGGAAATATTTCTTTACTCAGCGTGGGGTTGGTCTGTGGAACTCCTTGCCACAGGACGTGGTGATGGCATCTGGCCTGGATGCCTTTAAAAGGGGATTGGACAAGTTTCTGGAGGAAAAATCCATTACAGGTTACAAGCCATAATGTGTATGTGCAACCTCCTGATTTTAGAAATGGGCTATGTCAGAATGCGAATGCAAGGGAGGGCACCAGGATGCAGGTCTCTTGTTATCTGGTGTGCTCCCTGGGGCATTTGGTGGGCCACTGTGAGATACAGGAAGCTGGACTAGATGGGCCTATGGCCTGATCCAGTGGGGCTGTTCTTATGTTCTTATCACTATACAGAGTAGAAGTAAACACAGGTTGCAATCCTATTCATACTTTCCTGGAAATAAGTCCCATTGAACACAGTAGAACTTACTTCTGAGAAGACATGTATAGGATTGTGCTGATGGTGCAGAGGAAAGGACATTGATCAATGGGGCTTGCATGGTCAACTATAGCTTTGAATATTTTTGGTTTAACCCATTCCTGCCCAGCCCACAGGTGTATACATTTGATCCTTGTTGCATATATACAACTTTGGGCAGAAATGGTTTTATGGGATTTAAGGTAGACTTTCTTTTATTCCTGGATTGCACTTAATTTATCAAAAGCAACATCACGTGCACTCATGCTGTCCCCCTTTCTAGCACAGTCTGACTTCCATGAAACAGACCCACACAATTGGACCTTCTATCCATGTAGTTGACAGCACAATCCTATGCCTGTCTGATCAGAAGTAAGTCTCATTGAATTCAGTGGGGCTTACTCCCAAGGAAGTGTGACTAGGTTTGCAGCCTGAGTTATTTAAATGTTCTGCCAGGTTCATGTGTAAGCAGCTCCCACACAGTGTTTCTAAAAGACTCTTCAGTGGCCATTGTTGCTTTAAACACATTTGCTTTGGTGGAATTCGACATTTTTTGCCCTGAGCACAGAGTATCTTAGGTCCCAATCCTAACCAATTTTCCAGTGCTGATGCAGCCGTAACCACATCAGGATGTGTCTGTAATCACAGGGCGTGTGCTGCAGCCTGCATTAGAGAAGCAGTTACATAGGCCTTCTCAAGGCAAGGGGTCATTTGTTTCCCTTAACTGGGGGCTGCATTGCAGCTGCCGCAGTGCTGGAAAATTGCCAGGACTGGCCTCTTAGTTAGGTTATACAGTATACAAGTCTGCATATGGTACCTTGATCAAGTGGTTTTGGACCCACAGCTGCTTGGACAGATGCACTATCATTCAACTAAATGTAGGCAAGTAGCAACCAGTTCTCCCTGTTTCTAGTTGTTGGCTGTGCAGAGCTGATTGGCTGGTCCTTGTGCCAGTAACAAAGCCTATTTTTCACATTTGGTCCTGATGGATTGACTAACCATCACAGCAATCATGAAGCTGCTTCCCCCAGCAGAATTATTATTTTAAAGTCTAAAAACCCTCAGTAGATTGGCTTAAAACTCATGTATGCACTTTACTGAATGAACATTTTAAAATATAAATTTACTGCATGGTTGCAATAAAGTTTTTCAAGAGACCAAAAGTTTGCTTAAATCAAGTTGGGGGAGATACAGTTGTCTGCATGTAGCCTTAGTTCATGGAGGCTGCAATCCTATCCACACTTTCCTGGGAGTAAGCTCCATTGACTATAATGGGACTTACTTTTGAGTAGACAGGCATAGGATTGGGTACTGAATCACCTTAAGACTCACCTTAATCATCTTAAGACTGTTGCATATTGCAGTTGGAGTCTCTGCTGTGTCCTCTGCCAGCAATCTCTCTACTCTGCTGGCTGTCTGACGGCATAGTTTTTTGTTTGTTTGTTTGTTTAGGGGTACTTAAAAATCCTACACTGGTTAGCAGCCCTCTTCTCAAGGGAAGAGAAAGGGTGGTATCTGGGACCCTGGCTTCCTCGCCCTGCTGCTGAATTCGCACAGATGTTAAACTCGTGGTGCCTTACCTGCCACTTTGTTCCTGAGGCACTGGGTTTCCCAGAGGCCACGCGCGCTTCTGTAGAGAGGCTCATGTGGTGGCAGGCACTTCACAGGGTTCCGAGGCAGTGGCTGTAGGCAGAGTAACAGGGCAATCCTATCCATATCTGGTCAGAACTAAGTCCCATTGTATTCAATGGAGCTTGCTGTCAGATAAATATAGGATTGCTGACTAAGTAGAGCAATGCCAACAGCCCTTCAACTGAGAAATGCAGCCCTTTGAAACCCGTTTCTGCAGCAAAGCTCTCTGAAGCCAGATTGCCTTTTTTTGTTTGTGAAGCCAACACCAGTTCCGACATTTATAGGAACCTAAATCTTTCCCTGCCCCCTTCCCCCAACCTGAATAATCTGAACAAATAGCCTATTTGGACAGAGACCTTCAACCCAGTAGGTTCTCAACTGAGGGGGAAAGATTTCACCCCACAACCTTTGTTTCTTGAGAAATCTCTGAGCTTATACGTTAGTTTGCAAAGCTGGCATTCTGTACAGGGAGGTAGATATATACAACAGAGATTTTAGTAAACACAGATCCAGCTGTTTCAGTACAGTACATAAGAACAGCCCCACTGGATCAGGCCATAGGCCCATCTAGTCCAGCTTCCTATATCTCACAGCGGCCCACCAAATGCCCCAGGGAGCACACCAGATAACAAGAGACCTCATCCTGGTGCCCTCCCCTACATCTGGCATTCTGACTTAACCCATTTCTAAAATCAGGAGGTTGCACATACACATCATGGCTTGTACCCCATAACGGATTTTTCCTCCAGAAACTCATCCAATCCCCTTTTAAAGGCGTCTAGGCTAGACGCCAGCACCACATCCTGTGGCAAGGAGTTCCACAGACCTACCACACGCTGAGTAAAGAAATATTTTCTTTTGTCTGTCCTAACCCGCCCAACACTCAATTTTAGTGGATGTCCCCTGGTTCTGGTATTATGTGAGAGTGTAAAGAGCATCTCCCTATCCACTCTGTCCATCCCCTGCATAATTTTGTATGTCTCAATCATGTCCCCCCTCAAGCGTCTCTTTTCTAGGCTGAAGAGGCCCAAACGCCGTAGCCTTTCCTCATAAGGAAGGTGCCCCAGCCCTGTAATCATCTTAGTCGCTCTCTTTTGCACCTTTTCCATTTCCACTATGTCTTTTTTGAGATGCGGCGACCAGAACTGGACACAGTACTCCAGGTGTGGCCTTACCATAGATTTGTACAACGGCATTATAATACTAGCCATTTTGTTCTCAATACCCTTCCTAATGATCCCAAGCATAGAATTGGCCTTCTTTACTGCCGCCGCACATTGGGTCGACACTTTCATCGACCTGTCCACCACCACCCCATTGTAGTATGTAGTATTGTATGTATGTAGTATGTAGTATTGTCTATATTCCCCAGTTATTCAGGTAAAGGTCTTTCCCAGCCTTGTTTGGAGATGCCAGGGAATGAAACAGAGACCTTCTGCATGCACAGCAGATACCGAGTCCACTGAGCTACACACACCCCCCATCTCCAAATGTTATGGCACATCTGCACCCAGGCCATATCACACTATGTACTAGATCAGAGATTTTCAACCGGTGGCATGTTGGCATGCCGCGAATGGTCTGGAGGTGTGCCGTGGGAGTTTGGAGCACAGCAGTTTAAAGTCACTGAAAAACTATTCTGGGTTCTGAGACTCTGATTCAGTTTGTTTGGGCTGCAAACATAACAAATTCCAGCTTTCTGGGTAGCCTCAAAGTACATCAGTTATTTGGAGGTGGACCTCTTGGGCACGATTTTTAGGGAGAGGCTTCTGGAAATCATCATTTCAGACTTATGCTGGAAACAGGGTACCTTGGACTACACATACTTCCCAGTCCCCTAGTAAGAGTAGCTACTCCATGGGAACAAACATTTTCAGCCCCCCCTCCCTATAGTGAGTGGAAAAGAAATGTAAAAATGTCCAGTGTTCAGATATTTCTAGTGTTATTTGTAATCATGGGGGACTTCAATTATCCTCATATTGACTGGGTCAATTTCTGTTCTGGTCACGAAAAGGAGACCGGATTCCTTGACATGCTAAATGACTGTGCCTTAGAGCAGCTAGTCATGGAGCCCACCAGAGGACAGGTGACTCTGGATTTAATATTGTGCAGTACTCAGGATCTGGTTAGAGAGGTCAATGTTACAGAGCCATTGGGGAACAGTGATCATGCTGCCCGGTGCGAAGGTTGCGGTCCTCACATCACTTCTCGTCTAGACAGGCTGGAAGACAGTGCTGGGGAGGAGGTAGCGGTTGTGGTGCATGTTGGCAGCAATGACGCAGGCAAGTGTAGCCGGGAGGCCAAATTTAGGCTAATAGGTAGGAAGCTGAAAGCCAGGACCTCAAAGGTAGCATTCTCTGAAGTGCTACCTATTCCACATGCAGGGCCAGCTAGGCAGGCGGAGATCAGGGGTCTCAATGCATGGATGAGACGGTAGTGTAGAGAGGAGGGGTTTAGATTTGTTAGGCACTGGGGAACGTTTTGGGACAAGCAGGGCCTGTACAAGAGGGACAGGCTTCACTTGAACCAGAATGGAACCAGACTGCTGGCGCATAACATTCAAAAGGTGGTAGAGCAGCTTTAAAACTGATCTCTGGGGGAAGGCCGACAGGAGCTGAGGGGCATCCAGTTCGGGACTTTTCATCCCTATGGGACGAGAATGGGGAGGTTAGAGAACAATAAGGCAAAGGCAGAGTAGGAGAAGAAATTGGGAATGGTAGCATGATGGGATGTGATTGATGGTTTGGCACAATGAGAGGATTCAGGGATAAAGGAGTGAATAAGCAGCCCACCCTGGGGCATTCCATGTACAAATGCTTTTATGCAAATGCCCGAAGTCTCTGAGCAAAGATGGGAGAACTGGAATGTCTGGTGACGAGGGAAAACATTGACATAGTGGGCACAACGGAAACCTGGTGGAATGCGGAGAATCAGTGGGATACCGCAATCCCGGGCTATTAACTCTACAGGAGGGACAGGCAGGGGCATGTTGGAGGTGGGGTGGCCGTTTATGTTAAGGAAGGGACAGAATCCAGCAAAGTAGAGATTGAAGGTGGGTCTGACTCCATAGAATCTCTATGGGTTAAATTACCAGGCCTGAGGAGCGATGTAATACTGGGGGCGTACTATCGTCCTCCAGACCAGAAACCGGAAGGGGACCTTGAAATGAGGAAACAGATCAGGGAGGTGACAAGGAGGGACAGGGTTGTAATCATGGGGGACTTCAATTATCCTCATATTGACCGGGTCAATTTGTGTTCTGGTCACAAAAAGGAGACCGGATTCCTTGACATGCTAAATGACTGTGCCTTAGAGCAGCTAGTCATGGAGCCCACCAGAGGACAGGTGACTCTGGATTTAATATTGTGCAGTACTCAGGATCTGGTTAGAGAGGTCAATGTTACAGAGCCATTGGGGAACAGTGATCATGCTGCGATCCGTTTTGACATGCACGTCGGGGGAAGAATACCGGGCAAATCTCTCACAAAAACCCTTGACTTCTAACGAGCAGACTTCCATCAGATGAGGAGGCTGGTTAGAAAGCAAAGAGGCTGAAAGGGAAGGTAAAAAGAGTCCAATCTCTCCAGAGTGCATGGGGGTTGCTCAGATCAACAGTAATGGAGGCCCAGCGGAAGTGTATACCGCAAAGGAAGAAGGGTTCAACTAAGTCCAGGAGGATTCCTGCATGGCTAACTAGCCTAGTTAGAGAGGCCATAAAGGGCAAGGAAACTTCCTTCCGTAAATGGAAGTCTTGCCCTAATTAGGAGAATAAAAAGGAACATAAACTGTGGCAAAAGAAATGTAAGAAGGTGATATGGGAGGCCAAGAGAGACTATGAGGAACGTATGGCCAGCAACATTAAGGGGAATAATAAAAGCTTCTTCAAATATGTTAGAAGCAGGAAAACCGCCAGAGAAGCGGTTGGCCCTCGGGATGGTTAGGGAGGGAAAGGGGAGATAAAAGGAGACTTGGAGATGGCAGAGAAATTGAATGAGTTCTTTGCATCTGTCTTCATGGCAGAAGACCTCGGGCAGATACCGCTGCCCAAACGGCCCCTCCTGACCAAGGAATTAAGTCAGGCAGAGGTTAAAAGAGAAGATGTTTCAGACCTCATTGATAAATTAAAGATCAGTAAGTCACCGGCCTGGATGGCATCCACCCAAGAGTTATTAAGGAACTGAAGAATGAAGTTGCTGATCTCTTTACTAAAATATGCATCTTGTCCCTCAAAGCGGCCACAATGCCAGAGGATTGGAAGATAGCAAATGTCATGCTGATCTTTAAAAAGGGAAAGAGGGAAACTATAGGCCAGTCAGCCTAACATCTATACCGGGTAAGATTGGGAATGCCTCATCAAAGATAGAATCTCAAAACACATAGACGAATAAGCTTTGCTGAGGCATGCATGGCTTCTGTAAGGGTAAGTCTTGCCTCACAAACTTTTAGAATTCTTTGAAAAGGTCAATAGGCATGTGGATGCAGGAGAACCCGTGGACATTATATATCTGGACTTTCAGAAGGTGTTCGACACGGTCCCTCATCAAAGGCTACTAAAAAAACTCCACAGTCAGGGAATTAGAGGACAGGTCCTCTCATGGATTGAGAACTGGTTGAAGAGTGAGAATCAGCATGGCTTCTGTAAGGGTAAGTCTTGCCTCACAAACTTTTAGAATTCTTTGAAAAGGTCAATAGGCATGTGGATGCAGGAGAACCCGTGGACATTATATATCTGGACTTTCAGAAGGTGTTCGACACGGTCCCTCATCAAAGGCTACTAAAAAAACTCCACAGTCAGGAAATTAGAGGACAGGTCCTCTCATGGATTGAGAACTGGTTGAAGAGTGGGAAACAGAGAGTGGGTGTCAATGGGCAATTTTCATAATGGAGAGAAGTGAAAAGCAGTGTGCCCCAAGGATCTGTCCTGGGACCGGTGCTCTTCAACCTCTTCATAAATGACCAGGAGACAGGGTTGAGCAGTGAGGTGGCTAAGTTTGCAGACGACACCAAACTTTTCTGAGTGGTGAAGACCAGAAGTGATTGTGAGGAGCTCCAGAAGGATCTCTCCAGACTGGCTGAATGGGCAGCAAAATGGCAGATGCGTTTCAATGTCAGTAATTGTAAAGTCATGCACACTGGGTCAAAAAATCAAAACTTCACATATAGGCTAATGGGTTCTGAGCTGTCTGTGACAGATCAGGAGAGAGATCTTGGGGTGGTGGTGGACAAGTCGATGAAAGTGTTGACCCAATGTGTGGCGGCAGTAAAGAAGGCCAATTCTATGCTTGGGATCATTAAAAAATGATTGAGGCATACAAAATTATGCATGGGAAGGATAAAGTGGATAGAGAGATGCTCTTAACACTCTCACATAACACCAGAACCAGGGGACATCCACTAAAATTGAGTGTTGGGAGAGTTAGGACAGAGAAAAGAAAATACTTCTTTACTCAGCGTGAGGTTGGTCTGTGGAACTCCTTGCTGCAGGATGTGGTGATGGCGTCTGGCCTGGACGCCTTTAAAAGGGGATTGCACAAGTTTCTGGAGGAAAAATCCATTACGGGTTACAAGCCATGATGTGTATGTGCAACCTCCTGATTTTAGAAATGGGCTATGTCAGATGCAGGGGAGGGCACCGGGATGCAGGTCTCTTGCTGTCTTGTGTGCTCCCTGGGGCATTTGGTGGGGCCGCTGTGAGATACAGGAAGCTGGACTAGATGGGCCTATGGCCTGATCCAGTGGGGCTGTTCTTATGTTCTCTGTTTGCCTGATCTGAGAAAAATAGTCCAGTTGCTTGCCCTAGTGAGTTTAACTCTTTCAGTGGCCTTCCAGACTCGGAGAGACAGTGCCCTATCTGTGTTGCAAAGCCTTTTCTAACACGTTCCTGCTGTTACCCAGCGTGCTAGAAGTTTGACCTTCAGTTTGCAGACAGGCAGCACCTCATCCCATGTTTCTTTCATTCTCATTAGGTGCTATTTTTAAAAGTCTGCCAGGACAACTGTGCTTTTACACATGCAGTAGGTCAGCAGGTAAAGCAACGATGAAGAAAGTGTTACTAAATTTCCTGCCTATCATGAAGTGAATAAAGTACCCAGAGTCCTGCTAGAAAAGAAAAGGTAGCAAATCTTTTCTGCAGTCCAGACCATTTACCCTGAAAGCCATTTAAACTATACACAGAACAGTTCTTTGCACATATTTTAACAAAGTATTTATTTTCCTTGACATATGTAGTAATGCATCTCCAAAATAGTCTGATTTTCTAACTTCTTTCTAGTCCAGTGATGCTCAAACCAGGTAAGCATGTGAAAGATCCACAAATTTCAAAGAAATCCATGAAGTGGCTTGCAATTATTTTTCTTGTATAGTCATATGGTACTCATCATTCTGCAATTTACAAAAACTGATCAAATAAAAGATAATCAGGATTAGTTTTTAAATTACAGATAAACAATTTTTTTTGTTTTTGGCAAAATGATAAATATGGTGCCAGAAAAATCATGCTTTTTGCCAAGAGAGTCAGATATAATATGTAGAGTGCCTCTGAAGTATACTAAGTTCAGACACACAGCTGGTTTTATATTGCATTTTGCAGGATTACTATGTCTGGCTTTGGTTACTGTGTCCCTTTCGGTCTAGAACCCTTCAAAGGCTACACATAGTATGATTGTTCAATGACTTCCTGAGCATTTGGACCCTTTGATCATGTCAAATGCATTCAACAAAGACTCTTACCTGTAAATATGCTGCTGTCAGCCTAATGGAGTAAAAGTTAACACCATAAAGTTCACAGCCTCCACACAGACTAAATTAGGTGACAAAAGCAGCAAATCCTGTAAGACTCAAAGTAGTGGATGGCAACTTGAAATACACTTACTCAGGAGTAAGTTCCATTTGATTGCATGAGTGAGGATGCTGAAGAATGCAGCCTACAATTCTACAACTTGACTGACCTTTTCACCAGTTTCTTTGTCACAACAAATAAGCTCAAATGATTTTTTTTCAATACAAAATAAGGACCATTCAAGTTTCAAATGATTATTTTTCCCCAAGCACCTACAATATTTGAAGGAAGAAAATAGAATTCAATTCATTTTACATTGACCACGGGCATTAAAATGCTGGTGTCACAGAATTTTAGAACAATCTGTTATGCCAAAAGATGACAGGAAATGGCTACTTAGATCAGAGCCCGCAATCATTCATGTGCTTAAGATTGCACTTGCAAGTTTATGCAAGAAATTCTAGCAAGGAAGTATTCACATTTGGAACCTATAAAGTTCAACAATTAATGTTCAACTAATGCAAGGAAATGTTTGCATGCAACTGTTCTACAAAGTATATTTGGACTGTCAGGGATTCTTCTACATGTCACGGATATTGCCTGTGATCCTAAGCATACTTACAATGTAGCCTGCTCCTGTGTACATTTGTTTCACTGGGACTTATTCTCGAGTGAGTATACATAGCATGGCAGCCTTTCTTGAAGTGAGTGCCATTGGTTGGCAACCTTCAGTCTCGAAAGACTATGGTATAAGCCTACAGCACCCGGTATTCCCATGCGGTCTCCCATCCAAGTACTAACCAGGCCTGACCCTGCTTAGCTTCCAAGATCAGATGAGATCGGGCGTGTAGTTCAGAGTGCCATTGAACCCAGTGGAATGCAAACATATCAGACCTTACCAAATCAACTTAATAGCTGATAAATTGGTAGCATAAAGATAACCCCAAACTTCCCTTTGCTTTCCTGTTGGCACTGTCAACTCAGAAATTCCTGATCATCTGTCAGATATTGGGAGAAAGTTGTGGTGTCTAGGCTGAGTCCAGTACCAAAAACCCACGCACCCTATAATAGCTGCGGGATTCAATTCACTTTAGCACCCTTTTGGACATGCAGTGGGAGAGCTCACTGAACAGAAGTCTGAGTTTCATCAGGGGTATCTCACTCCACCCAGCCCGATCACAGAAAACATGCTGGAAGAAACTGATTATTGTTGATGGGATTATAATATGTAATATTATCTAAATATTGCCCAACATCATAGCTAATAGAAGAGGGATAGGAGCTGCATAGCCAAACAGAACTGTAATAAGAAAGTAATGTTCATGTAATAAGAAAATACATAATTGTTGGACTTCTTACTGATTACATTTTTCTGGCATGCCCATAAATTAAAAATGTAAGAGCTAATGGTTGGAAGCACATACTGTATATCACACGACAACACTGATCAGAAAGTCAACATTGATTGGCTTGGTGATGGGTCAGTATTCTCCTGTGTTTTATGTGAAATGGCTCTAAATAATGTACCTAAACAGAATTTACAGTATAATCCTTTGCATGATTAATCAGAAGTAAGTCCCATAGTGCTAAATGAGGCTTACTTCCAAGTAAGTGTGCATAGCATTACAGCTTTAGTCCACGTAGTTCAACAGAACATTAGGGTTGAAGTCCAGAGAGCTGTCTGTGCAGACTTTAGTAGATGTGTGGCAATATTTCTTTTATACTATACACTTATCCCTGTACACTATATTGTACACTTGGAATCTTATCCCTATAAGTACTATCCTGAGAGGTTTTGGACATAATTGAAACCAGTACTCAAAAATGAGCTCTGAAGATATGAGACTAAGGGTGCAATCCTAACTCCTTATGTCAGTGCTTTCCAGCACTGGCATAGCGGTGCCAATGGGACACGTGCTGCATCCTGCAGTTGGGTGTCACTCATGGAGGCCTCCTCAAAGTAAGGGAATGTTTGTTCCCTTACTTCAGAGCTGCATTGCACTTATGTCAATGCTGGAAAGCATTGCGCCCTAAGAAGGGTAGCTTTGGTCAGGGCCTCGCAGTGCTGACTAAAGTTATTCCGAGAGATTTATTTTTTGAACCTGATATATTGGAAATTCCTGGAGGTCCTGCTGAAATATCCAGGATTGCTTTGAGTAGTCACCTGGAGATTGATGCTGATGCCTGGAGGTTCCAGGTCAGTCCTGGAAGGTTGGCAACTCTGCCTATTGTAATACTGCACGTGAAATTGCTTTTTTCCCTTATGTGTGGCATTTTTCCCATCTCAGAGGCCGCTACGCAATTACTTTTAATAACTGTAGAATGAGCTTGCCTTCTCTTGGCTTTCTGTTAATGCAATTCTTGAATGGATGGCACCTAAAGCACACAGCAAAGCCTTGCAGCTTTATAAACAAAAATCCAATGGCTCCATTGTTGTTGGGGGTTTTTTGGTGAGGGGGAGGTGGGGTTGCAGTAAAGTTTGGAGTTTTGCCTAAGATGGGAATCAGATGGAGAAGCAGGGAGCCACCCCTCTCCTTGCCAATAGAATGTCGGTGCAGAGCAGATGGGACATACGGCCTTCAGCACACAATGCCAGCGAGCAGTACAGACGGAGATAATAGAGACAGAACAAAACCGTCTCAGAAAGCAACTGCCACATGCATGGCTCCAGCTGCTGCTTTTGGGGTGAAAATCTGTTTTTGTTACAGCAGTTCCTGCCATGTTTAACATTACAAAATCATGCATTTCAAAACGATGACCCATAAAACCTGAAATGGGATTTTGGATTGCAGTTCTAGCCAGGGCTCTGCCGGACTGCCCAAGTAGGATCCAATACAGACAAAAGTGGGGATGAATGCAAATCCAAGTTCCTTGAGCTGCCTTTTTCTCCCCTTGTAGACTAAAAATTAAAAAAGTGACAAGAGGAGTAATCCACTTCAGGACCATGCTCCCTGAACTGAATGGGAGTAACAGCATCACAAATGACTGATTATTTGATGCCAGTAGTCTGTGCCTAAGGCATTCTTCTCCTCCCCCAAATTTACAAGGTTTCATATACACAAAGACTACAAAGGGCTCCTCCCCCAGCTCCACCTTTGAGACTCTGCATCAGTAAACAGTAGCAGCAATTAATTTTGCAGTTCAGTTTCCTGAAGTCAGTTTCAGAATGGAAGATCTGGAGGTTGCCAAGTGAAGCCATCTGCTGCAGCTTCATATATCATTTGAGGCTATTGCCATTCTTTGCTGCATCTGCTACAAGCAGTACCACCAAAATAAGTGAGCTGCAGGCAAGCAAGCAAATAAAGCACCACCTTGAAGTTGGAAGTAGATACATTGGAGGGGAATACAGCCAGGCCCTTTCCTCCAAAGAATTCTGTAGCACCACAAGTTAAATTTCCAGCCAAGATGATATGCAGAAGAAACAGATCATCCTGAGACAATTTTTTGACTAGTCTAAAAACTACATACTTTTCACTTCATTAGCCTTACTAAGCATTCTGTAGTAGTCATACCTGGAGGTTAAAGTGTACCAAGTGTTCATTTTTCATTTGCATGCAGTTACCTGCTCCTTCCTGGCACTAATAATGTTCTTTCATGTGAGCAAATAATAATAATGACAACTAGGTATTTATATACTGCCTTTCTGGTCATCAAATTACTCCTCTGGCTTTATTCAAGGCGGTTTACATAGGCAGGTGTTTCTAAATCCCTCAAGGGGATTTTTACAATCATAGAGGTTCTCTCTTTCAAGAACCAACAACATTTCAGAATGGATCTTCCTGGTTTGGTCTCACTTCTGGCCTCCAGTTCTCCCACGCAGGCTGATAAGCAGCTCCATCTCTCACATGGAGGGCAGCCAAGATGCTTCTTGCTCACACCAAGAGCAGGTGGAATCACTTAGCTTGGCTTGTCAGCTGCTTCAAGGTCTGGCTATTCTCAGCTGTTCAGGGAGCTGCTGGTGTCCTCGAACTGGTGACCTTCTGATGTTATCTTTGGGCTAATGGAGGCTCTACCCTCTAGACCAGACCTCCTGCCCATATCAGATAGCTCCTGATAACATATATTTGATTCTGTATTAGGGAACCTGCAGATAAGCAGCTCATCTCTACTCTAGGACCGTACCACTTCAGATGGCACGTGGCTGATTATGAAATTGAAATACTCCACTGTAACCTTTCCTGCACATGGAAAGTGAGCATGCAATCATGGCATTTCTAATTTTCGGTAAGCAGGATTTATCATTCATGCAACCCCCCCATCTGCAATTTGGTATAGTCCAAGTACAGTTTTGCTATGTTTAGCTGCAGAACAAATACATTAATAGTTTCTTCTGGCAATTATCTCCATATGGCTGAAAAGATATCTTCTGAAGATGGTTCACTGAACATTCCAAATAAATTAGGTTCCAATCCTAATGAGCCATAACACTGGCACCGAGTGTCAAAAGTTCTGGGATAGGGGAACGAACCATTTGGGGAAGGGTGTGGGACTGGCAGAACCCTGCTCTGCCAGATCCTATCTTCCATGTCAGGCTGTGAAGCCCGACATGGAGGTTCTCTCGTCTGTGCCAGCAACATAGCTGGTACAGACATGAGAAGCCTCCAGTGGCTTCCCAGTCCCACAGGATAGAGTGGTCACCCTTTCGGCACCACTGTTCCTCTGGGCACTGGAAACCATAGGATTGGGCTTCCCATCAGTAGTAACTGGATTGAGTTATAAGCATAGAGAAGACTGAGAACACAGGCCTACGAAACTCAGGGTCAGAAAAGTTTTTCCCAAACTTTATGGTGGTTTGATATGAATTTGGAGTGCTGATTCCAAAAATGGCATCCGTTTTGCCCTATCACATCTAGTTTTGGAGATATAATATAGCCTCATTAGCATAGCCATTCACTAAAGAGGCTATACTATATTTCCAAAACTAGGCGTGATAGGGCAAAACGGATGCCATTTTTTGAATCCGCACCCCAAATATACCCAGGAATTGGTGTAATGTTTAAGGAAGCAAAATGTATGTTGGCCTGCGTAAGTGCATGTCAAAGATTCCTGTAGGGCAACGCTCAAAACAAAATCCAACCACTGACTGTGCCCTTCTAAGTCTGTGGCTGGTAAGCACATTGATAAGACCCACAATATCATCAGCCTTGAATTGTACAGATTCTGCTGTGTGCTTCTTCTAGCTCTGCATGTCCTTATCTCTGTGTAGCCCTCTCCACCACCAGTAATGGGAGCTGTTTCCTTCTGCAAATAAGATTAACTAGCATACATTTTGTTTTGACTGGACACCCATGAATCAGGTACAGCTTTTGGAAAGCCAGCTAGTCTATTGAGCAATGCCATCCCATCTAGTTGTCCATCTGGCCAGCAGTTAAGCTTTCCCTTCTTGTGCCCCTCTCCTTCACCTAGGTCTTCACTGAGGCAGGATGGATAACTTACTGAAGTGCACATGAATTTTTTTTTCCTTTTCTAATCTATCAGAAAGTGTTAAGATACCAGAGAGCTGAGTGAGTGGTATAACACTAGCTACCTCAACCCCTACTGACCACTAATCTAGTCAAAAGCCAGTGCAGTACAGTAGTTAAGGTGCTGGCCTTTGAACAGGGAGACACTGGTCCAAATCCCAGCTCACCCACAAATCTCAGTAGGTGAGCCAATCTTTGGGCGTACTTTCCAACACTTACATAAGGGCAAGGCAGCTCTGAGGTAAGGGAACAAACATTCCCTTACTTTGAGGAGGGCTCTGAGTGCCACCCAACTGCAGGATGCAGCACATGTCCCATTGGCACGGCTATGCCAGTGCTGGAAAGCACTGACATAAGGGGTTAGGATTGCGCCCTTTGTCTAACAATCCACAAAATTGTTGTAAAAATAAAAGGGGCCATAAATGGTGCCCTGAGCTCCTAAGGGGAAAGGTAGGATATAAATGCAATAGACGCATGACTCTTGATGTATAACTTTCCAAATGTTTTTTTGCTTTCTGAGTCCAGATTAGAGGGAATTTAGTTCTTGATGCAAATCCTGCATGCAAAACATGGCTCTACAGACAAGCACAGTTAAACTCCAGCTCTCAATGAAAAAACTCAAAGAAATTGAGGTACTTCCAAGTGTGCATAAATAGTGACACCTACAGGCCAAAAAGAGGTGAGGGACAAGTCTATGATCAGTGTTGTGGTAATCCAGGATGCCTGAAGTTAAATTTGGTACCTTAAAAAGGAATACATATATACATTTCTCAAAGTAAAATTTAAATCTGAATATAAATTTATTAAATGAATGCTAGAATGCGATAACCCGGGAGATCTGAGCTCAAATTCTTGCTCAGCTCCAAATTTCACTGGCTGACCTTGGTCAAGCCATTATCTTAGCCTAACCTCCCGACTATGGAGGACTAAAATAGGGCAAGGGAGGGCACAACCACAGACACTGTCCTAAACTACTTGGAAGAAGGGTAGGATAAAAGTCTAAAGCAGCACATTTTAAAAATAGCAGTAGGAGATGGATGTTTTATGGTAGATGGTAAGGTGATGCTAGCTATAACACATAAGAGTGTATTCTAAAATGAAGTATGTATTTCAGAATTTTTATCAATAAGCAAGTTTAAGTGTTTTTCAGTTGATTAAGGCCACAGTCCTATGCACTTACCTGGGAGAAAGCACTCTTGAACAGAATGAGACTTCTGAGCAAACAGGATAGGATTGTGCTGCAAACTCTTTTTAACCGAGTGATAACTGTCCTATATACATATAATAACCAGTCCTGACATTACATCAAGAAATTCTTCTTAGACTTGAAGAGGAGATTCCATGGCTTTTGTTCTATCAGAACAGGGGGACAAACATCCAAGACAGCCTTTCTTGCTTCTAAATTAGAGTCTACGCATTTGTTTTTCCTTTGGGAAACAATAATAAAATGGAAGAAAGCAAAGACAAATCTAAGTGTGATCCCTCCAGATATTTTTCTGTATTTCTCTTGTTGGGCCAAGGGTCAGTTTCCCCATTAGTCACAAGCAGGGAAAACAAAGTATTTTGCAATTGTCCCCACATCTATTACACTTGCAATGGGCTCATGGATCTCAACTTCATCAAACAAACACTAATCTTTCCTGGGCAGCACTCTCTTTCAATGCAGTCTCTTTCTTCCTTGTCTTTTTTTATAACTGGGAGGTGAAAATTAACATGCACATCATTCAACATGTGCCTCAGCCCTCCACTAAATGGGTCAGTTGCAAAAAGAGGGCAAAGTTTTCCTTTTGGGGGAGACAAGAGGGAAAGATTCAGAACTCAGGGCTGAAACAATTAGATAAATATTTCATTTAAAGTTATTGCGCTGAAAAATTTGTCTCATTACTAGGTTTCTTTGCACATTAGAATATATTTTAACCTAACATGACAAGGAAAAACAAGACAGCTAAAAATAAATTTGATTTATTTACCAATTTTCTAAAAAGCAAGTAAAAATTAGTCACAAGTGACAAAAGCCAATATATTGCACAGTATGCAGAAAACATTGTTTGCGGATGGGAAAGCCACATATTAACAAATTTCTCTCATATTGACAAAGTATCATCAAGCTATAACACTCTACAACAAATTTGAAGTTAGTTTTCAGAATATTGTCTACTAATAGAGGCTTGCAATTTTAAAAAAGTTACAGGAAAATATTTTAATACTACACTGTACATAAAAATACACTTTAAACAGATGTAGATATTTTTAGTAAAACATCCATTAAAGACTTTAAATTCAATTTTCCCTCTCTCAATTAAGCAGCTCTTATTGTGTGAGCAGTGACCTCACACAATATATCAATGTGGAAATGTCTACAAAAATAATTTACCTCTGTAAGATGCCACTCAAAACACTAAACCATGTGTCACAATCCAGCAAGCTTCAGAGGGGGACTTGGAGCCCAATCCTGAGCTCTTCAAGTGGCAGTGGTACAAAAAAATAGCCAGCGCAGACTTGAGAAGCCCCATTGCAGGGCTTGGGGCTTTCCCCAGGGGAAAGGGGACAAAAGTTTCCCTTACCTTAAAGCAACCTCTGGTGGCTGCCATGGGGCCGCAGGATGCAGTGGTGGTCTGGTGCCTCTGCACCCTGCGGCAGTGCCACCTTTAGGATTAGGTTGTCCATAGGCCTGATGAGACTTCCAACTTTATAGAGAGCAGACTCTCTATTTTACAAAACTGCTTTTGAAGTTTCCAAAGCTATTTCACCATGCAACATAGTACCTGGCTGTTTTGAAAACATAGCCTATAGGACTAAAGCTCTGCTGAGTGCAAAAATCATCATATTGATATTGGCATCATTTTTAGTATTGAATACTATCCATGTAATATAAAGCCTGTGCTTAAGTGATTGAAGAATCAGAGTTTAAGTGTACATCATCAGAAAAAAGTTTAAGTTGTCAGACTGGCTCTGGTTAACTTAAAATAACCATTTTATGTGTAACAGAATATACACCATGTACCTGTAATATCTATTTATATGCACATAATTATGAAGACTTAAAATACACCTAGGAAAAGTTACTTCAGGCTCATATTTACATGCATGCAAGTTTGATTCTTAAATTTCACAAGATGACGTGAGAGAAGGGTGCAGGACAAGTGCTCACTGAGGCATTCTTCACCCCTTTCCTACAATACAAAAGGGCACCTGAAGAAATTCACAGAAGCAATTTTAACACAAGGAAACTTATTCTGTACCACCCATAACTTGTGCAATTTACTGGCTTAGATACAGTGAAGATTCTTAGACAACCAGCCAATGGGATGCAGATTCAAGTTCAAGGTGCCTGTGAACTTCTGAGTAGCAGGAGTGAAAAACAAAAATGAATCAGTTATAATCCCGGAGCTTCTTTAGTGAAAGCATAGAATACAAGATGCCTTCAGACTGGATATTTGGGTCCCTGATCAGATTTTGCTTGGCAGTTCTTATATTTTGCTATCAAATAAGATGACATGAGAAGACCATTTGGAACGTGGACCAGAGCATGTACATCTACTGTATGTCATATTAGCGAAGGGTTACTTTTAAAGGAATGATTTGTGAAATTATAAAAAATAAGACATTTTTTTCTCTACAACACCACTACATCAACAAAAGACAAACTTGTAAATAAAGACAAGAAAACACCTGAAAGTGAAGTGAAAAAATACAGCTATATATTAAGTTATTAGACATATATTAAGGCTCAAGCTCCAACTCCAATTGTAGATGAACCCCTGAATATATTTTACTACTCTCCACATCACAAATATGCAGCACAGCTATCAGTAGAGAAGGTATAGAGAAAATGAGCAGAGAAAATAAGCACAGAGTTTGTAAGTGTAAATTACCTATATCCAACAGCTAAAAAATGTCAAGGCGGCAAACAAGCTGACACATGACCTATTCATATGAAGCCATGGGTTTTTTTTAGTGGTGGAATCCTTTGTTTGATAAATCAACATTTTAAAAAATATACCTCAATCTGTTCACTGTAGTCAGTGCTGGTATCTATTCTTTGTTATAAAATATATTACACTGCTAGCTTAGAGAGACTACATCAGGTTTAAGATTAGTTTCCTCCTATTGGGCAACAACAATTACCTCTGTACAAGCAGCTTGCAGAATGCCAACATTCAAAGTACCCTGTTATAAATACATATATGTTATATGATGTGTTATAAATACATATATGATATGTTGGGTGGGGCACTAGCAAATATTTGTGTGTTTCTCTGAAAGGCTGAATGAAGTGTTTCTGAAAGGACTAATGCTGACTAGACATGAGAGTTAGTGGGCACAAATGGCAAGTGCAATAGTTAAGAAACAAGTCACTTGCATATTTCATTGATATACTGATTAGACTCTAGATACGAAAATAACTGAAAAATATGTTATTTACTTTCTATATTTAAAATGGATGGAAATAAGATCACTGGAGCTCTCATGTATACAACTTTTTTTTGTTAACTTGAACAGATGCTTAGAAAGGCAGAACTATTTCAATTGCTTTTAACACCACTAACATAAATGTGATTAGATAAAGTTAAATTATTGAAAAACATTTGTAAAATATTAAAGCTTTAATCCACCATCCTGGAATTCGTTCAAGGTACTCCAAAAGGGGAATATCAATTTGTAAAATATGTGTTATTGTAATATTGAGGTCAAAACAAATTCTAGAGTGGCACAGTATTTAATAACATTTCTTATTCAGTCCACTCAGGCTCACATTATAATCTTGGATGTATAAAGAAAAAATATATTTCAGAATTTGAAAAATTTGGATTAAAAAGTGAAAATAAAATTGTAATCTTTAGCAATGACTAGTAGAGAGAGAAAAGAATTGCCCCATTCAAAGTGATTCATTACAAATGACCTTTTTCTAGAACAAAAAATCCATTTGTTTTATATAAAATGAGATTCATTTCACAAGAAACAAGCTTTAAAACCTTTAAGATCTAATGCTGCACTGCAATAATTAAAAGCAGGTGCTCTTGAAATGGATCTTCAAGAATCAGATATTTTCATAGCTGACTTGGCTCATGGTTACCAAACTAATTTCCCCACTTGCTTCACTTATTTCATTAAGCTCCATTTCATGCATTTCTTCATCTTGTGCATAAGATCTGCTTTCAACAGTTTCTTCACAATACATACATTCCTGTGAAGAACAAGAAAAGAGAGAGTAGGAAGCAATTCTTTCAATGGCATCCTGTGATCTGATGAATTATTGAGGGTACTTAACTTAGTCATTTAGGATGTGCCTAGCTGTGTACATTATTAAATATACTAAAAATGCATTTTGCAGTAAGTGTGTGTCCAAATCTGATATAATCATCATCTCAACATCAATCTAAGATAGAAGTTCGCTTTTAAGCATTATTTTTCTTTTAGTAATAACTTACAGAATTAACAACAGCTCCTGGAAGTCCACCCTTCTGAATCCATGGATGAACTTCAAGCAGTTCTTTCTTTTGTTCTTCTGTAAACTTTGGCTGGAACTGCTGCATTTGTTTCAGTTTCAGTTTATCTTCTTTTAAAACAGCTTCCAAATTTCTAAAGTTAAAATAAAACCGTTTATTTCAGCCAAACATTTAGACTTTATAAACAGCTGCAGGCAAAATATTACACAGAGACATAGGCTTAAAACTTTAAGTAGTGATACTCCAACCTAAGTGTGTAGGTTGTATTGAGCACAAGAAGCTGCCTTCTAATGAACAAGACCACTTGTCCATCTAGCTTAGTACTGACTTACTGCATGTGTTGGCAGTAGCTCTCTAGGCTTTCAGGTGGGCCTGTCCCAGCACTACCTGGCAGTGCTGACAGGGATTGAAGTGGGAGGCAGCCATTAGGGACCAATCTTTTTAGGTAATACACACCTAGTGTTCATGATCTGAAGGAAAAAAATGCATCACCTCATAACTGAAGTTTATTTGGGCTATTTATACATACATGCTGCTATCTATAACACAGATACTCCATAAGTTTTAATCAACCACTCAAGTAATGTAAGAACCATCTTTTTGCTTTGTTTTTAAAATAGGGCAACAGAGCTGGAGACACCAGTATTCAGCAGTACGCAATGTAGATGTTTATTTAACATGTCAGTGCATGAAATGCCCTTATAATGCAGAATGTATTCATTTCAGATGGGTCTTATTCTTTCATTATATGCTCAAAGCACAGTAAGAAAATTAATGAGAAATTGATTAGACTATCCCCTGAGCCCACAAATACTGTAAGAATCCAGATACTGCAATAATTACATGAATTCCTAATCTCCATTGGGGGAAAAAAAATCCACACACACACACACACACTTGCTGAGGTACTGCAGAACTGCTGAGAAATTAATCAAGGGCAGTTCAATTCTATCCAGTGCTGGCTTTGCCAACACTGCCCACCAACTAACACCTGATCCACCCCATGTTCTGCCCTCCCCCACCCCGTTAACCTCCTCCTCATCTGTGTTCTGCCCCCTCTCTGCCTTTGTGTCACACAGAGCAGCTCTTACCTGCTCTGGCGGCCATAGCTTGAGATACAGAGTTAGTGGGATGGCACAGAGTCCTTCCCAGCCCTCTGGGTGTCAAAAAGCGCTTTACAGCACTTTTATGATACTCAGTGCTGGTGCAGCAGCAGCTGCACTAGTACTACAACTCAATAGGACTGGGCCATTAAACTTAGTAATTAACAGCATTTGCTCGTTGAGAAGTGCACTATTCAGTGTTTCTTTTTATTGGGTTATAGCCCAAGTTCAGTTAGTCATGGCTGCAATCCTATACACAATTATCTAGGAGCAGGGCCCACTGAATTCAATGATACTTACTTCTGAGAAGACATGCCTAGGATTGGGTTGTTAGAATATAACCACTGTTAAGTAAAAGGGCCAACAGAAAAAGTTTAGAAAGGAAAATGATATTATTGCTCACTGTGATTTAGACCAGGCAATGTCTACATGGTGGTAGTGTATACTGCCTACTTAGATTTCATGTAGGTTACAAAGACAAAATTTCTTAGCTACCGGGAGGGTATCTGGTATGTCATCATAACAGTATCGTCTGTGTTTGCCATCAGCAACCAGATGGGATCTTGAAGGACATATTTAACGAACTGCTCGCTTTCTTCCATTTCTGTGCCTTTTGTTTTATGATTATTTTCTGAGGAGTCAATGCTCCCAAAATACTTGCTGGTATGACTGGTTTCACTACTGCCTGCAGAGACAAAAAAAGAAAGTACATTTAGAACTAGGCATCTGCTCTGACAGAAGAAAGGCAGGATATGAATGAATGAATAATTATGGAGTACTACTATTCCATTTTAAAACCCCTACCACTTATCTGTCACACACATGCCATTACCTGTTCCACTGCCTGACAGGCTACATCCATTTGATCCTGATCCTAAAGATTCAGTAGCTGCTGAACCACCACTTCCTGATGAAGCAGATCCTGTGCCTGAACGTGCATCTTCCTGAAGTAAAATATCAAGTATATCACTTGACACAGAGAAGGCATCACTATTTTGAGCTTCCATTGGTAGTCCAGCCTAGACAAAAACAAAAAACAAACAAACAATTGTCAACTGAAAGTTTAAGGAACAAATCATTGTCATTGTACAAAACGATTCTTTATAACTTTGTGCCAACACAAAGCAATATGAATAAAGTAATATTTCTATCTTAATTCCCAATTTCTGTTTCAACTGTAGTCTGTGTTCACAAACATAGTAGATATCTACAAGAGAATAAGCAATTAGTAATCTCTTTTATGTGTTTGCACTGGTATTTTTTCCAGCAGTATTTCTAACCGCAGGGACCCATGTGTTCTTTAAGTATCAAATAAGATTCAGCTACCAAAGGATGTTTCAAATATTTCATGAGAAAAAGATACCGCAGAGATAAGATGGTTTCTTTAGCTACATTTTGTGCATGGGTATAGATCAGGGGTGTCAAACATAAGGCCCGGGGGGCTGGATGTGGCCCGTGGAAGCTTTTATCCAGCCCTCAGGCTCTCAGCTGCGGAGCAGGGCTGAGGTATTACTGCTGTAAGGGCAGCCCACGTGAAAATTGGGCTCTCCCATATCTTGAAATATGATCAAGATGTGTATATTTTTTCTTCTGTCATTTGCAGCTAATGAGTTCCTAAGTGAGTAAAAGTGCTTATTTTTTGGTTATGACCTGTTTAATGACATCACTTCCTGCCTAATGACATCACTTATGGCCCTCAGCAGGCATCATTAATGATGTTTGGTCCTTGATATGAAACAAGTTTGACACTCCCGGTATAGATGATAGAGTATAAAATAGCATAGCTATGACATCGGTTGTGAAGGGTGGTGCACACAGAATGTTCCCATTATATATAAAAGGCATAAGAGAATGAAAAGAATCAGGCCCTTTCATTTGTATATTTTAAAAAGAGTCAGTGGTCATTTATACACAAGTGCACCCTTTGCAATTATCATATACCTATATTTTGTATATCTATCCAATAAAATCTCTGAACTATATACCATGGCATACTAATATGGTATAGTAAAACTGTTAGTGTGCCACAACAAATAAAAGTCTTCAGTGAACTCAAAGTAGCCATCCACAGGTTGCTTGCCCGTCGCATCTGCACAAAATTCATTGATTTGGCTTTGCCTACATGATCTATTTTTCTGGCCTTGCCTGGCAGTCTCTGCTGGGTAGTTAATCCTGCCCAATCTCTGCACTGGGTGCAAATAAATGTTTTCAATTACTCTGGAAACAAAGCTTCAGCTGAAGTACACAAAACACAGCCTTCTTCAAGGATGTCTGCAGGAGTTCCTGTTTTGAACTTGTCATCTTCCAGTCAGGAGGTACATCTAGAAAGAGGGCTCTTGCAGAAAAATGGGGGGGGGGGGATTCTTGTGATGAGTAGTAATTTTTACTCTTATGTACTATAAAATGCAAATCTTTGCATGCAAGAGGGAACTAGTCATCCAAGTTTAATTCAGAAAACAAGCACACCTCACTTATCACTAGTATTGGTATCACCGAAGTAGTCCATAGTGCAAATCACACTGTAATCAGCCACTCACCTGACAGTCAAGAATTGACTCCCTCCATGCAGGGAAGCTTTAAACTAAAAAAAGACTTGATTCTTTTTTGCTTTAGGACAGTCACAAATGACTACCAATGGCAAGTGTGAGCAGTTGACCTATTAGAAGTGTTTGTAGTCCATCAACTTCTGAAGGTATTATAAAATATATAAATATTTTTCTAAAAAGTTCATGAAGTGTATAGCTAAATACATAAAATTTATTTAAACCATCCACAAAGGGCTCACAGTTTAACAACTTGGATCACAAGTTGTACAACACTCCTCAGTAAAAACAGGATGTATTCAAGAGGTGCTCCAATAAAGGAAATGGGAAACTTTTATAAAAACAAGTAACAATGAAAGAATGGAGAATTTTCAACTTCTAGAGACATTTAACTGTAAAAATGTATTTGTGCAAAGTATACTTGAAGCTGGTGAAATTATAAGCTCACATGTAAACACACCTTACCTGTGCATCTGGTAATTACACTGCATAAATAGCTTCCTGTGACTTGTATTTTATGCACTTTACAAGTTAAATAATCTTAGCAATCCTAGTAAGCAACATCACAAAGGAGTTCGCTACATACAATATTTAGGTTAAAAAAGGGTTTGTTAAAAAAAATTTTTCTAGGAAAATACAGAGAATGCTTACAGGGGAAGATGCTTTCCTGTCACAGTCATCTGAGGTCACAGGTTTGCTAGTGGTCCCTCCATCTGTTAAAGTTCCATGGCTCCCCAAAGTACCAGCAGCTCCACTTTCAGTAACCTTTGGCATTTCTTCTAATTGCAGGAGGTTCAACTGTAGAGGAGAACTGCACCGTGACTGGAACAATGGAGGAGAGGCCTGATCTTGTGGACCAAGAGACTGTGGAGTGCAGGAACGGGAAGGTTCGTTTCGTGGTTCTGAGACAAGGGTCTTTTCATTATCTGCTGCAGGATTATAGTGGAATGGTTGTGTTGGAAACAATGTCTGAGGAGGGAACATGTTTGAGGTAGTGAACAGAGATGGTGCTGTAAACAGTGCTTGTGAAGGCTGAGCAGAAAAGTTAGGCTTATCAGGATAAAGTGTCTGAGGGATACCATTGTTCACTTGAGGATATATATAATTGGGGAGCACAAATGCTACCATTGGAGTCACTAACGGTGTAGAAAACTGTGATAATGGCAAAGAACGCTGATTGCTTGAATCCGGTAATTCATTAAAACCAGAAAGAGAAGCTTCAGGACCTGGTGGTGGCACAGTCCCAGCAGCAGTTGGAAAAACTGGAAGTGGATATGCAGGCATAACTGCAGGGAAAGGCATGGCTGGATAACTTGCTTGGGATGTGTCTGATGGAGACCAGGCTGTACTGTTCGGGCCAAGCAGAAATTTGTGTGGGGGTTTTGTACCAGAAGTTGTGCTGTCTGAAGATTCATGGGGCTTAGGTCGTTTTGACTTCGATTTCCTGTTCTTTCCACTTTTCTTCCAGGATTGATCTATTCCAGGACCATGTCGCAATCCAAGAACACCTAGAGAGAAAAGTTCACTCAGCCTATGTCTTTAGGTTTCTTTTTTAAATAAGATTTAGGATTCAATTCTAGAAGGCATATTCTTGTGGTCAGAAGCTCTTCCCTCTAGTTTTAAGTGCATGGGAACTGGCAGCCACTCACATATGAAACATGGCGAAGGAAACATGTATGCACAGGTATTCTTAATTTCTTCACGTTTTATAGGACTAAACCTCGATATTTAAAAACAGGTTCTAGTTGTAAATTCCACTGAGCTCAAGTGGTTCAAGTCAAGAATGCACATACACCCTTCCCTCCCCTCTTTTCCAGAAGCTACTGTACTCAAATAAAAAAAGCAGAATAAAAAAATCATCTTCATTCTTTTGCTTAGGAAGTCATTTCCTAAGCAAAGGAATGTTCCTTGTAGACATGGGGAAGAAGCAGCTATTTATCCCTGAAATGAAAATTCATGTTTCACAAAGCCAATGTATGAGCTTCTGGGAGAACATACAATGTAGCACAAGCAGACTACAATCTGGGTTTGATACTCAAATGAAGCTTAACTAAATACACAGATTTATTCATTAGAGACAATTCTACTTGTTTCAGGTTTAGTTTAAAATTATCCATTTAAAACAGATGTATTCAGAAACTGTTAATTATTTGTAGGTATAATTAACAAGAGGCTTACCACATTCATGTGAATGTCTTCTGGGTCTTTCTTGAAAGTAATAATTGCAATGGTGTTGAAAAATATTCAAACTTTTGATTTCTTTAAATTTGTTAAGAAAGCTTTGCTCTTCTTTTTGTGTATGTACTGCAAGGACTTCTTTTGTAAGTCCCAATTTCTTAAACTGCTCTTTTTCCTGGTTTTTCTGAGTAGCATTAGATTGTGGAGCAACAGATTGACAGTCTGTAGGTTCTGTTCCACTAGGGCCATCTTCGATTATTTCTAAAACAAAATAAAAAACATTCAGAGAAAATAAAAGAAAAAAGTTAATCTTACATTCATTTGCACCTGGTCAGAGCTGCTTTTCTGACATCATGACATTACATCTGTCTGTCCAAGTTTCTTCCACTTGTACAGGACGTAGTACACAGTAATTCTTACTTCAAGTTTAGATAAGTTACAAATGCCTTGTAGTAGCATATTCCACCCTATAATGAAGTTGTACTGTACCTAATTCAGGTTGTGCTTTTTTGTCTCCAACATGAACTATGGTGCTGCTGTAGCTGCACTGACTGGTAAAAGATACAACACTTTCTGGTTTGCCAGGCAAAGTCAGAGAGGTTAAGTGAGTACCAACAACAGGAGTAGCATTTGATTTGTCAGATGTCTCCAACACGGCAGGACCTATGTGCCTTTTGGACAGCACACATTCTTCTCAAAAAGCCAATCAAAAATCCAAAACACATACAAAGAAAAGAAAAAGAAAAAGAATAAATGCAAGGTTCTCAGACAAAGAAAAACATGTCAGGCAAAATACATTCTCACAATAATTAAGAACACAATGCAAACATCTAGATATACACAAGACAGAAGCTATTAGGGAGGGGGAAAATAGGCAAGAATAGTTGCCACTCATTTCATAAATGTCACAGGCACTTATCTGACATTGCTTATAATAAAAGCATGAGATAACTCCCTGCTATCAATTTCTAAGCAAAAGTCTTCACTGGATGAACATGAGAGAAATTTTCCATGCAATTTTTTTATGCTATAACTTCTGCATTTTAATGTTTATAAACATTGCTAATCCAACATTCATTGTTTTATGAAATCAGGGATGTGCTACAGCCACACTGACATAATGAAACAACTTTTAAGTCTGTTATTGGGAATGTTATTTCACCCATGGAGCTGCTGCAATGGTTAAACTATCAAAGGACTGCTAATTTGCAAACTAGGAAAAGGGGCACATTTTAAAGTGATGCCTCTCATATTGGGCAAGGCAAGAGCAACTCTCCCTGTTCATTCCAGCAATGTTCCTCTTTGTTGGTACTTGCTGTTGTCTTATTTTTTAAGATTTTGAGCTCCCTTGGGAAACCAATTTCTCAGTCTTTTTGCTGTGTAAACTCTTTGAGAACTTTATTATTATTTGAAGGGTTTCTATAAGGGCAGGAGGTCTGGTCTAGAGGGTAGAGCCTCCGTCTGCCTGAAGATAACATCCACAAGGTCGCCAGTTCGAGGCCACCGGCACCGTGCGACCTTGGAGCAGCTGACAAGCTGAAGCTGAGCAATTCCATCTGCTCTGAGCGTGGGAGGATGGAGGCCAGAATGTGAAGCCAGATCGGAATGAAACACCTTGAATGTAGTGGTTCTTGAAAGAAAGAACCTTCTTTGAAATTGTAAAAATCCCTATTTAATAGGGATTTAATAAAGCCTGCCTATGTAAACCGCCTTGAATAAAGTCTTGAATAAAGACCAAGAAAGGTGGTATATAAATACCTGTTATTGTTGTTATTGTTATTATTATTATTTATTATTATTATTATAATGCAAAATCATAAAATTGGTTTCTGAAACCTGCCAGAAGCAGCAGTCACATCTCCCTCTCTCCTCTGTTAGCAATGAGTAAAACAGGACGTATAATATAAAATGGTTGCATTGCAAGTTTCCTTGCTGACCACTTCATTGGCTACTACGTGTATGGATGGGAAAAGTTTCCATGCAATGGTGTCATGGCAGGCATTACATATAACTGGAAATTATCAGAGATGAGGAAAATTATACAGGCCTGCTACTTATGGTAGCAGAACACTTGTGTCAATGTCTCATTTTGGTCTAAGAAAGACAACTGCGCAAGGCAGCAGCATTTATAGCCTGATCTAACCAGAGGCAGTACCAGTCTTGTGTGCACTGCCCAGGAAATGACTGTAATGAAAGTGCTGTAAAGCACTTCAAGGCGGTCAGTAGGAGGGAGGCACTGGTGTGGAGGCCAGTGTGGGTGGATGCTGGGTGCCTGTGCTGGCTGGAGAAGCCCCGGGAGCCATCAGTGGTAAGTCTGCTGCCGAGCAGTGTGGGGGAGTTCCGGGGTGGGGAGAAGGTGTGGAGGGGGTGAAACTGGGCAATGGGAGCGTAGTTCAGATCTGGGAGTAGATGGTGGATGCCTCCACCAGATACTAAACCTCCTCCCAGCCCTTCGAGCCCTACATGGAGCTACTCAGTTCTGTAACAGCAATTAGGCTGACCAGTGTTTTTGTAAAAAAAAAAAAAAGGTGCAGGAACTCACAACTTGTTAATCTTTTATTTATTTATTTATAAACTGAACTTTGAGGAGTTTTGCAGCCTCAACTGGCCCCCCTTTTGGCAACTGGCAACCAACCTTTATATTTTGCAGCCATGGAGCACCTCCCCTCCTAAAAAAAAAAATTCTTCCTCATAGGAATTTGAACCCCTAGCCTCTGGCTCCATAGACCAGCACTTTAACACTTGAGCCATAAGAACCCTTAGACTCAAAGTGTTTGGAACTAATACTTGAGGTGCTGATGGCCACCAGCTGGGCTCAAGACCTTATATATTAGTTCTGAGCACTTTGACTATAGGCTTTCCTGTAGCCCAATGGAGAGAGTGCTGGGCTGTGGAGCATGAGGTCAGAGGTTCAAATCCCTCCTTAGCCCACAGTTTAAAAAAAAAAGGTGGAGCACAAGGTCAGAGTCGGGGGTGCCAAAAAAAAAAAAGGTGGAGCACGAGGTCAGAGGTTCGAATCCCTCCCTCAGTGAAAGGGAAAAATAAAAGGTGCTGGAACACCATTCCGGTGTGTTCTATTACAAAAAAAGCCCTGGAGCTGACCCAGATTCAGATCCAAGTAGCCCCATTGGGCAGGCTGGGGCTCAACATGAGGAGACCTCTGGCTGCCTCCCTGCCCCTCCCAGCAGCAGCTGTTTCAGCACCATAGTACCATGGCACAGACAGCCATGATCATCATTTAAGCAGTAAGCACAGAATTACCTGCAGGGGTGTTAACGGTATTCTCATTCAATTTCTCTCTGTGTATATTAGAATCCAGTGAAATAGCCTTTGGTGCAGGCTGAACATTTTTCTTTATTGGATCAGGTGCACTGCAACTCTCCAAATACCTACAAGCAAGAACAAATTTTTTAAAGCAAGTTTGACTTTAAACAATAGCATGCATAAAGTCACAAAGTCAGTGTTTTACTGAAGTAAGCTGCTACTTACCTGATCACACTATCTAAACAGCTAATCTGTTGATAAGAATATACAGGCTGCTCCCCCCAAGCCAATTCATCTGCAGCAATACTTCTTTGACAAGCAATTCCAATGGCATCACTTTTAGCTGACTGAGTCACACCTTTCAAGTGACCAAAGCGGTCATTGGGTTTTTCTGCATAACACAAAAACACAACACCCCATGTATTTTTAAACATGGATCATTTCCCATAATCAAATGTTCTAGAGCCAGAGAAGTGATAAAGCAGATGCTCATCTTTGGGTTTAACAGTGAACACACGGCAAGTTGTTTGTGTGAAACTTCTATATATGCAAGTCTGAATTTTATGCAACTGACTGTATACTGCAATTATAGGCAAGGTGTTCCCGGTTAAAGATAAACATTTAGAGCTTATCTGAATTAAGTCTAAAATGCGGTACTCCATTAATTTTTAAAAAATCAACCTTATTATCATACCTCCATAAGATTTTTTCTGATTTTCAAGCTTTGATTTGGAATCATTGAAGACATGCTCTCCATTATTTTTGGCCACACTACCATCTTTACAAATATCATGAGAAGAGTTCTAGAAGAAGGATTAAAAAACCAGATCACTTTAAAAACACTCACATGTTATAACATTAAGCTATACATGGTAAATGTTTATTGGGAAGAATGTGCAAGAGACCATGCTTAAGTGGGTCACCCTTTTAACACTACTGTTACAGAAGTAACCACAACCATTTTTCATTCGACTGAACCATTAATATAGCATAGTAAATATCTTACTGGTTTGGGTATCCTCTGGGTATCTTCATTATTATTCCCATTACTGTCACTGGATGATGCTACACTCATTAGGTGTTCATGTGATCCATTGCTGCCCAGGCTTCCATAGCCACTAGACCCACTGTTATGTACAGGCTAAAACAAACAAAATATATAGACTGAGTGAGAATGAAAATTGCTAGCCAGGACCTATACAGCTTCAAGAGCTCATATATTTTAGTATAAATCTCACAAAAATAAAGCAATGATTTCTATGCTTATTATTGAATTAAGGCACTTAGAGATTTCAATCTTAAGAAGAACACAATTAGAGTCCTTATACAAGCAGTAGATGATTCAGATCATAGGCACTTAATTTCAAAATAAAACAGTATTCAGATTAGGATGGATGTCATTCTGCAAGGCACCAACTGTATTAACTTGGCCAATAGTATGGGGTGACATGGTACAGCTGGGAATGGAAGTACCATTAGCAGTTCCACTGTTCCAGGATATTAACAAGGGGGAAACTAACTGAAGTAACAATTTGATATTTGCTCCAATTTAGAGTGATGTGATTCCACTGATCTCAATGAACACTCCAGATTTAGTGAACTGTAAGCCTTCAGTCTGTGAAGGAAGTGAATGAATGGAGTCTGGGTCTGCATAGCAAAACATATGGAACTAATACAAAAAATATTGACCATAACTGAAGAAACCAATAGAGATTTTTTTACTTTCCAAGTATATGAGTAAATATATGCGATGTTTTGCAGGCCCTCAACAACCTGGAACAGACTTATCTTAGTTCAGAGTTGGAGGGACTCCTTGTAGGCCAACTAACCTAAGCCTAGTGGCATAGCTGGAGGGGGTGCAGGGTAGCAACTGCACAACTGCAGGCTTCTTGGGACAACAGTCTGACCAACTGCCTGTCCGCACAATGGCCCCCCTTCTCAGCAATTGCCACAAGTGCCTCTTACAAAAAGTGCTGGGAAAACAGCACTCTTTGCAAGAGGGGCAGCGGGGATCGCAGTCTGGTTGCTTGCTCTGGAGGCTTGGGGGAAGATGGGAGGCTTGGGTGCAAGCAGGAGGGGGCTGGAGGTGGGGTGAGGCAGCAGAGCAAGGGGAGTGAGTGCCCAGAGATTCTAAGCGCCGCTTGTGCCCCTTGTGGGGAAAGCAGGAGGGGGGCTGGAGTGGAAGAGGAAGCGGATATTTTTAAATTTTTCTATGTTAAAAAACACAGGTGTGATACCACACCTGGAAGTGATGTCGTTTCTGGATGTGACTTGGGGGGCATCATTTTTAACTTTGCCACAGGGTAGCTAGCTTTGCCACTGCCGAAGCCATCTACTTAATGCATGGAAATCCAGAGCTACAGCATGTTTACCTTGTAACAGGTTTCCACTGGAGATTCCAGAAGTTTAGGTTAGTTCAGGACATTTCTTTTAAAAATTAAGCAAACGTACCTGTAGTAATAGCCGATGTATTTGCTCTGTGATTTCCTGAATACTAGGGTGAAGGATTTTATCCTCTGTACAGTGAGGTGCAAAAACATCTTCATTCAAGGGTCCTCTGTAAAAACCATCAAAATTCTCATGAATATGACAAGTCCATTTATTTCAGTTATATCAGCCCTTGTTTTCTATTGCATCTACAAACTTTTAAACTTATAAAATATTCAGGCTTACTCACTCCAAACATGATTTCTTCATTCTGAAGTAATTCTTGACAAGATTGGAAAGATCTGCAGCACTTACAAGTTTCTTGTTAAAAGCATTTACTATACAGCACATACTTACGCAAATACAATTTGAATTACTAATTTTTCCATATGCTTCCCACTCAACAAAAAAATGGTATGTTCAGAAAATTGAACGCAAATATATGCCATTTAGTTTGCATCCTCCACAAATTCCAAGGAAGTCTCAAGCATTACTGATACTATGATAAATATGCAGAAGCAAAAACACCAGAACTGTCTTAAATTCTAATTATATTTCAGAAAGATTTGAGATATTGTAAATTAATTTTATGATCCAAACCATGACTATCAAAAGCTTGCACTACAGGCTGTATGCCCTAGGGTGGTTAGACTGTCCATCTTATGTTAGACAACTAGGTTGCGTGCCAGACTTACAGCTCATGTATACACTATGGTTCCCATGTTGAGGTAACTGTAGCACAGCTTCTTGATAGAGTGGTTATAATGTCTAGTACTGCACACTTTGTGGATGTTCCGAAATGAGTGGAACATCATCTTGCCACCCCTGAACAAGGAAGGCAGTTAGTGAAGAAATTCTTCTTCTGATGTGGATCCATTATAAGAAGTAGTCATACATACTTGTTGCAGTGGCTTCCATGGAAAAGCTGAAGTATGTAGGTTCAGCTGAAGGGAAAGATCAGCATTCCCAATAGGCACAGCATGATAAACTACCTGTTTGGCTTCTTGCCAAAAATTCACAGTATACACAGTTTTCATTTTTATTACCACTCATCTACTTACGTTCTAACTTTGTGTCTTCCAATTATGAAAGAAACCTTCCGACTCCAGGGATTGATGAAACTGGACCAACTAGTATCCAGAGTTATGTATTCACCATTTCTAGTGCAGAACCTGATTGGTGAATAATCAAATGGCTGTCCACCACTCTGAAGTACTGTAACAAAAATTTGATACAAGTTTTAACTTTAAGGGCATTGTTAGTCAATTGACTTTTTAGCCATGGGAAGTGATGAACACCATACAAATACCAAGCAAAATTGATTTTAACAATGTTTACAAAGTTTCCTTTTAAAGAATCAAGTATTTTAAATTCCCAAAACTTATAAAATGGAACATTTTAAAAATAAAACACTGGCGACGACTAGATTTGAGAACTGTGGGTCACTGATATAGGTTACAGAGCTTTACACATGAATCATCCAAACACACAAAGAGTGGATCCAATGTTTCATGGGGCATCTTTTTGACCTGAATAAGTCACTCAGCTGTTTGAGACCCGAAGCATTATTTCGGACTCTAAGACAAGTGCGATGTTAGTGTCCGCAGCGTATGTTAAGAGACCGGTAATGTTAAGAGACTGGTAATGTTGCTTACCTGCAAAACCTGGGGAGTATCTTGTGTTACACAAGTGGCAAAATGATTCCTCTTATACTATCTGTAAGCATCTGCATAGTGGGACACTTTGGACACAGCTATGCAATAGTGTCAGAGGTTAAATATACTACTGACTCAGGTAAATTCAACTGAAATCAAGCAAATGCACAACTCATGCAGCACAAGGTTTTGTAAGGCAAAACTACCTCCTTGAATTGGGCACAGAACGCTACAGAAAATGTGGAAAAGCTGAAATACTGGTGCCGTGTGTTACCAATGAACATTTGGGTCTCATGGCACATATTCTGAACTAGCTAGTACCCAGTCACACGAAGCATATAATATTTAAGTGTTCACTGGTTCCAAATTGAGTTTTTGGTGTAATTTAAAAGTTAACCACAAACACTTTCAAGTTGGTCTGGGTCCAGGTTAACTAAAGGACTACCTGCTGCCATATAAACATGTCTGAATACTTAGGACTGCTTACTGTGAGGCTGTCCTGCATGTTCCTTATAAGATTAGACTGATGGCTATCAGGGACAGGAATGGATTAGTGGTGATGCCTAGATTATTAGGGAAGTCTGTCTGGCACCTCATCTTTCAAGAAACACGTTAACACTGACTTATTCTGTTGAGCTTTCAAGGAAGAACATTCTATATTCCTGTGGTTTATATTCTTATCTTCCTGCTGTGTGCTAGGATGCAGCGATGTATGTACTGAAGGTATGTCACTTCAAATTTCAGTATAGTCTTGCTCAAAAGATTCAGTTCAAAAGACTGCTCAAAGATACAATGAATAGTAAAAGTTGGGAGAGTGATTAATTTATAGTTTTTAAGGCAATAATCAAACGATGACACAGCTAGGAACTATCCAATTCTCTTAAATTCTAGGGTACACTATCCAAAATTAGAAGAACCTACTTTTTTTGTGAATTGCTATCATTAAAGGTCTGTCACTTGGATGAAGGTGCACTAAGACAGGAGTTCCAATTAAGTCCTGAGGTAAGTATCCCAACAGAGGCACCGCTCTTAAGAAAAAACAGCAGAAATAGTCATGAAGCAGAAAACATCTATACACAAGTTACATCTTAAAATCATTTCATTTACCAACTACCATGAAATAAGCACAAACTAAGTATTCTTAAAACTGTATCAAACTTAACTACACAAGTAAGAAACAGATCCAAAAAGTAAAACTATTTGCCTTTACAATAGTTTTGGTAACCTAAAACAACAGTTTTATGAATGGTAAAGAGGTTGGCAAGGGTTTAAAAACTAATAATCCAAGCTTAACACCTGCTTTTACATGTTACGACAATGTCCAACTTGCCTCTTTTCTAGATTGTTTCAGCATCCCAGGAGAAGGTCACCTTTTCTTTATTTTACCCAGAAAAATCGTACTGAATTGTTCCAATTTCACCCTACACCCTGCCCAATGCTGAATTCCTTGCTGTAGCTTAGATCCTTTTAGTCCATGAATCTCATCTATTTATTCCTCCAAATACTGATCTCCTTCCTTCATTCTTTGCCTGAATTCTCTAAAGAACTGCAGCATCTTAAAACTGTTAAAATATAGACCTACCCTTCCTGCATTCCTAACCTTAAGTGCCCTTAGTAACCAAGGCTGAAATACTGGTATTACGGAAGCAACTTAAGTATTCCCATGAAAATATTTCAAAGCTGGCATAACATCGATGACAATCTACTAGTTGAACATGGATATAAGGGGATTGGAAGATGTCCCCCATATCCACAGTTTCTGCATCTGCAGTGGGGGGATCCTTGAATGAATCCCCTGTGGATATGGGGGGAAGCCTGTAATTCCTTTGTACCAACTGGTCATGCCCAGCAACTTACAAAGTTAAACAGATTTTGCATTGCTCATATAAAACTCTTGTATTGAAGAGTTGCATCTTATGCAGGGGCTAGGTTCTATAGTAAATATGCAAGGCAGACATGCACAGTAAAAAATTACCCTTGAAAATCCTTTAAATCCCTTGTGTTTACAATCCATGTTGTACCAAAAATATATACTGTATCTTTAAAAACTAGAATTGTGCTATGAGGGTCATACCTGAACCAAGACTTTCAGATTCAGGTCTCCCATCTTGTGCTCACTCTAGGGCATACACTCACTGAGTGGAATGGGAGATGGAATACTTATGAATAATTTCATTAAAACAGTTGAATGTAGTAGCATCAGTAATTTACCTTTCATCTACATCTTGGAACAAACAACTTGGTGTATGTGTGGTTGTAAAAATTCTTTTATTAGGAGGAATTCTGGGTGCTGAAAAAAGGACAAATAGCTTATAAATACACATCTACTTCCACAATAAGATAGATTCATGAATTGGACAGATATTAATCATCACAGCCATCAAGTTGTTTACATCTACCTGTGCACATATCAACAGAAAAAATCAGCAATGCAGTTGGGTTTTTAGGTTTTAGTTCTGCAGAACTTCTATAGTTTTGGAATAGGTAGTATGGGGTGCAGTTGGTAAATTAAAAATAAACTATTGTTGCTGGAATTCATAACATTAAGTCGTACTGAGATCAAATTCATTCAAGTGCACACCTAAATCCTTAATCTCTGGTCATTTTATTGGAATTAGATATACCTTAGAGTGGGTTGCACCTAAAAAGAGAAAAATGGTAGCTAGCAGTCATCTGGATGGCTACAAAGAACACCACAAACTAAAGAGATCAGAAAGTGCCAGCATGCTTTTCTTCTAGAACAATATGATTCTGCCCATGCTTACTTGGAATAAGTCTCACTTCCAAGTTTTATTAGAATACTTTTTCAAATTTATATGTGATAAATAGTGCATTATCTCATTCAGAGATGTGTGTATTATATCACTGATGGTTTTCTCAACAGCAGTATGTTGGTTACTGTAAAACACTAAGCTCTTTTTAAAAAAACATTAAATAATGGTTGTAGGTTCTTACCTTCATAGCCAGAATGCACTTTTTCTGCAAGCAGCACACAGCAAGGCTGATCCACCACATTCTTTGCATCTTGTACTTTGATAAGGTATGGAGTCATACGAAATGGGTGGTAGCAGATCTCATTTACATGCTCTTTCCCTGCACTAAAAATTACAAGGCAGGACTGTTTAGTTCTTATATCCTGTTTAGTTAAGTATAGCAAGTTCTTTTTAGGAACTGAACTGAAGTGACAGGTTGTGAACTAAAGGGCTACATGCAGTTTTCCATGCTAACAGGGGGCTTTATAGGCTCTTTTCTTACCATCAGTGCCCCATGCCCTCCGAAAAGTCACCAGTAAAGGTCAGGAGACTTCTCAGAGTAGCACTCCAGGGGTTGCAAAGGACTGCCATGGGAGAACACAAGAAGAGCCTGACTGGATCAGGCTATCTAGTCCAGGCTCCAGTATCTCAGTGGCCCACCAGATGCCTCTGACAGCACACAAGACATCTGTATCTTGCTGTCACTTCCATGCACCTAGCAAACATCTCAAAATAACATAGAATGGGCACTTCCAGTTTCATGACAAAAGCCATACCCACCTAGGCAAAAGCTCCCCAGATCTCCACCCAACTCCTGTGCTGGCTGTAGGCAAGTATAAAAAACCCCTCCCTTCACTAACAGCAGTGCAATCCTGGGGGTCACTTTGCTGCCTTCTCCCTTCACCTGCCCCTTAAGCAGCCAGAGGCAGAGCTTCTCAGGCTGGTGCATCACGACACCCAGTTTGAGAACCTCTGTTTTAAACTGTAAAATTAGATACAGTCAGCCAATTCCTGAATTCAGCTATGTTCATTTGTTAAGCCATTGATCAGTGAACACAAATAGAGTCAAACATCCACACTACCTCCAATTGACTATTAACATTGTCTCTCACCTTATGCGGCAGAAAAAAGATTTTTCCTCCATGCACTCTTGAGTGGCAGACTCTATAAAAAGTTAGAAGAACTTTATAAGGTACAATTGTAACATTTGAACTATTCATGTGAGAAGCCATTTTGTAAAACTGTTCATTATGTCTAAGTGGATTGTAAACATCGTGTCGAGGGATAGTGGATTGTAAATACTGAAATCTTTAGGAAGGGTGTCTAGCAGGGGAAGAACAGGAAAAATGCTTTTCCTATATGGGAAGAGTGGTGGAAGCAACATGCAATCTTAACTACAGCTCAGATATTCCTACATTTTAGATGCACAATCTTATTTAATACATAAACATACAATTAAAATTTTAAATTCCAAATACCAAACGAACTGCCTGCACAGTCCCCTGGAACTGAACCCCATTTTCCCCATAGGCTCAATCAGTATCTGCTAATTTGGTATCCACTAGGTCCGTGTTTCTCAATCTTTGGGTCAGAACCCACTAGGTCAGTCAGGAGCCAATCCCAGGTGACTTCCTATTCATTTAATGTGTATTTTAAAATATGAGACTTAGTGCTACCACAGTATGCCACTGCATTTCGGGAAATGTTACAGATCAGTACTTTTGACAGGCTACTATGCATATACTTTCAACAATGATAGTCAACGGGGTTTACTCCTGGGTAAGTGTCAATAGGACTGCAGCCTTTGAGAAGTTTGGGGAATTTTTTTTAAACGGATCAGCAACTGCTTGGGGAGTTAGGAGGATTTTTTATTTTAAATAAATTTTTAAACTTATACTTATTGAAAACTTTTAATTTACTTAATTTGATTTTGTTGTTTGGGGGAGTGTTAAAAATTTTCCTGCTTGATAATGTCACTTCCAGCCATGACATCACTTGCAGGTTAATGACATCACTGCCGGTGGGTCCTAACAGATTGTCATTCTAAAAAATGGGTCCCGGCACTAAAATGTTTGACCCACTGCACTCGGTTTTCCAGGAACCTTAACCCTAGTTGATAAGGAGAACTTATTGTACATTGTTAAACAATTTAATAGACTTACCAACTCCATTGCAAATACTCCAAGATGGCAACCTGTATGGTGTAGTTGAGCTATAGAACACACTCACATCCTGAGGCGCTAGAAACTCCACAAATTTGGCATTTTTAAAGAAGTCCTTCTTACAGTGTAGAATAGAGGCAGCCTGATCTGAGATGTACAGAATTTTTCCAGTGGCCAAAGAAATAGCTACAGCAAACATATCCTAAAATAAAGAGCCCAACACACAGTTAGTAAAACAAATTTAGTCCGGCCAATTGCCTATAAGCCGGACCCAGGGTATGTGTGTCAACTACTATCATATCTTTGTGTATGTGGAGGGGAGGGGGGATGACAGAAGAATCTAGCTGTAATTTTTGGAAACTCTGGATCCCTACAAGATTAAAAGATAAATAGCCTTGCCTATCTCTTGGCATTCTTGGAGTTATTACCCCATTTCCAACATATCTCTGAAATGGCAAAAGTGTGAGTTCTGCAGTTGTGTAGGGATGGGGATTGGGACTATATCTAAAATTCTTTACTAATACTTCTTTACCGGCACAGTCAGAAAGTCGGCTCATGTAAGTGGGCAACTGAGACCACTTGCCAAGCTGACATGTCTGGAAAAATACGCAGCTCCCAGCATAGCTGGAAGTCAATAAATTGAGCACTGTCTAGAGCTGTAAATTGTCCTTCCATCCAATCTGTTGCTACCACCATTACTAATTCTGTTTTTCTTCACTTTCTTTGGTTCTTTTCCTACAGACCCGACTCTTATTCAGTTTTATTTTGGCATTTTATTTTTTGTCCTTGGCTGATTTTTATTGTTGTGAACTGCCCTGAGTTTTCCATTTGATTAGGAAAGACAGGATGTACATTTTATTGTAAAACACCATCTGAGCTTGGTAACTGGCCTGTTGCACACATTTTTTTTTAAACCATCTCTGAATGGAGGCAGTTTGTGACTCTCAATATCATCTGTTTAAGATTTTTGTTGTGATATTACCAGTAATGCCTACATATTAATAAACAATTTTGTGGCAAAAATGTAGTCTTGAAGTTGCAATCTTGATCATATTTCCTTGAACGCTGCTCACTACAGTAGTCAGGACAACTATGTTATGTTTGGCATGCAAAACAATCAGTTATCAGGACAGCCTTCTGGGTCTCTTCTCTTTGCAGGTTGCTCCTGCTCTTGCCTGCAAACTCAGGGTTTGTAGTTATCCAGAGAGAAAGATTGCAAATCTCTTCAATAATAGGCCCTTTCCCACTGAAAGCCTTTTTAAGGCCCCGTGACCATTAGATTAATAATCTTAACCAAGGGCCAAGGTACTGTTTTAAGTCCATTAACTTATGGATTCTCTCCAGACTCTTTCTTCTTATGTGTGAATTCCTTATTCTGGGCTTAATCAAGGCTAAGGTTATATCAACAACTTTAACCAAGTGCAATGCTAAGCAGGGACAGCTTTACCACCAGACAGCTTTAACCTACATGTGAAACCAGCCTACTCTGAAACTAGCCTCAGTTTCATAGCAAAGTTGCAAGTGCACTTGGTCCCTCTAGCCTAATCATTATACCACACTGGGTCTTCTTTAACATGGAGTCTGTCATTGTTCGGTTTAGGAATGAGATGCCATAGAAATCCTTGATTTTAAATAAATAAGAATTAATTTTGATGTATAAATGAGCAAGAATACGCACTGCATTGTTCATGATGTATTCTGTAGTAATATTCTCAATCTCTTCCACAGTATAGGACAATGCATCAAGACCACAAGGATAGCTCTCATTAATCATCAGCAACTGGTAATCTTCATTTGCTACATGAAAACAGCAAGCAATGTTTTTTAATTTCAAGTGGCATTGCATCGTGTTCAACAAGAACACAAGATCTTCCAAACAGAATAGATGAACAACTAAAAACTAGTTATATTCTAACTGGTGGCATACCAGACACAACCTATTAAGTTCCTATTCCAAAAAAATCTTGGTCCTTGGCAAGCTGATACTACAGGACAAGTAAGAAACCTTGGCTTGGTTGGGCAACCCACTCCTATCTCCCCCCCCCCCCCGATGCAATCGTGCCACTGGAGCATACACTGCATCCTGCAGGGAGGTCAGTTCCAGAGGTAAGCCTTTGCTGGACTGCTGAGTCTACTCAGACTGGCACCACCGATTGCTGGTGCAAGACCAAGCGGACTCAGGAAGGTAGATTGAGGTTGGGAAGCGGGATGAGATATTAGCAGCACTGCCACTACCAATATCATTCCCTTCCTAGCCTTAACACACACTCTCCCCGCATCAATCTCAGCACCATTCCTTACCCCTCCCAACCACTTCCCGTGCTGACTTACCAGCACCAGAACATCTTCAGAGGCTGCTGGTGTTTGGCTGTGGCCACGGTCGCTTACAGCAACAGCCTAGCTGCATGGAACAATGCCTTTCATTTCATGGCCACCACAAAGAAAGCTGCAGTGCAAGAACATGAATTCCAGTGGTGCAGCAGGCCTATAGTATTGTACTCCAGGAGTCACCTAGAGACTGACATGCACATACAAGGACTCAAGTATTTGTTCAAAATCTTCCCTTATTATGAACCTTGCTTCCTACTGGACAATGTAGCTTTAATTTCACTGATACAGATGGAAATTGCAGATATAATTACCTTTAACTTGCTTAATGCTTCTAAGTGCATACTTCAGAGTTGCCAAGATACTCGATTTGCCTTTTATCTTCTTATCAGGAGGAAGGTGCCCCTTTAGTTCTTGCAATGTTTTTATCAATTCCTTCTGGGTTTTGGACTTAGGTGATAGTTCACTGCTAGACAATATGAACAAAAACAATTCCAGCTGTTAAATCTGCTTTTTTCAATTTCAATGTTTTTGTACTTTGCACACTCCAACTTTATAACTTTAACAATGAAGGTAATTTAGCAAAAATATTGCAAATGTATTGCTCTTGAGATGTTTAAATTTGTCATTTCTGCATTACACAGACCCAGCGGCCATATCATAAAGGTCTCAAATATGCTGTACATCAGTATTTCATTTTCCTTGATCCATAAATAGATGGATTATATTTCAAGTTTGTAGTCATTACACTAAATATTTGTTTTAAGGATAATACCATTATTTGAAATGTTAGGTAAAGCCAATTAAAGTTAAAATTAGACACTGCTATTTAGTGGGATATGACAATCATACCAAGTGAAAGTCTGCCAAGAATACTGGTGATAATATACCAGAAGTTTTAAATACAGTAGAACTTCCAGAGTTGACCACCTCTCTATATTGACCACCTCCTTAAATTGACCTAATTTTCACAGTATGGACAGACACTGCATATACACTATGGGAGACCAACCTCTCTATATTGACCATGTCCATAAGTTGTATCTTGACCACTTTGACCATTGCAGAGAGTACTAATTTACCCTCTGTAAGTTGCCCACTGAACGCGATACTGTGGGCCTGTGCTTTGTCTGGTTTGTCCCATCTTGAAAAGCAAGAAGCCACGCGACAATCCCTCCCCTATGCCTGCTAGCGCACGTGCGAAAGGGTTTTTATAGGTGGGCACAATGCACATAGCTGACATACCTGCGCTAGCTGCCGACTGTACCTGACATGTACCAAGTTCTGAGGGACATGAGGTTGCTTGTGCATAGTGAAGCCACTGTCCTTTCACATTGGTTCCCATCACCAGTGCATTACTTTACACTTCTATTGAAACACAACTGCTATTTTGCTATTGCTATATTTGCTATTCTCCCGGTTTGGAGAGATCCTTCTGGAGCACTTCATAAACCCTTCTGGTCTTCACCACTCAGAAAAGTTTAGTGTCATCCACAAACTTGTCCACCTCCCTGCTTATCCCTGTTTCCAGGTCATTTATGAAGATGCTGAAAAGCACCAGTCCCAGGACAGATCCTTGAGGCACTCCACTTTCCACCTCTCTCCACTTTTTTTGTCAATTGCCCACTGACACCCACTCTCTGTTTCCTGGTCCTCAACCAGTTCCCAATCCATGAGAGGACCTGTCTTCTTATTCCCTGACTGTGGAGTTTTCTCAACGGCCTTTAGTGAGGGACCGTATCAAACACTTTCTGGTATTTAGTGAATCTGAGGAGACCCAGTGGAGGCCAGGCAGCCTAAGTAAAAAAAAGTGTTTTTTTTAAGCTGTTGGAGCTATGTAACATGCTACATGCTATGGGCTGGCAAGGGATAGCATTAGCCTGCCTGTCTGCTATGAAACCAAGTTTTTTTTAAGCTTATGAATTTTCAGGGTTTTTTTTTTAAACACTCATTGTGGGCTGTTTATTCTCTGTCTCTTGTTATAGATATATGTAGATGATATAAATAGTAAGCATCACAAGAGGAGCAATTCTCATTGATATTTGCAATAAAACTTTAAATTCAATCTACATAATAACTTGGCCTTGCATTTGTTGTCCTGGGAGCTAAACATATTTAAATGCCTTTTTCTTCCATATGTTGACCACCACCCTACGTTGACCAATTTCCTCCAGTCCTTTGAGTGGTCAACTTAAAAAGGTTCTACTGTACCTGTATTATGGACATCCGCAATATGAGTATTGCAATATAAGCACACTTGAAATACTATGGTGGGTTGGTAATGATTTGTAGCACTTTAGAGACAATTCATAAAAGACAAGATCACTTCTGAATGAAAAGCCAGTGCACATGAAATTATCTTAATCTCTACATATGGTTTTTCCTGTTTTTTTTTGGGGGGGGGGGGAAGACACCTGCCAGGTATACCTTCTGTTTTCTTTGCTATTTGCACTGTCCCTTAAATCAGTGGTTTTAGCTATATTGAGTGAGAGTATTTCAGGGCTCAGGTTTGAAAAGAAATTTAGGATACCCTTATATACTTCATTAATAAAAAAAATCCACAGATCTTCATTATAGCAATTATGCAATTGAAAGAAAACTTCCCATATTGTTCAGGATATAAGGGTAACTTAAATCAGTTTGAATGGGTTTTAATTTGTGCTCTTACTTTGTACCATGGATAATATACTCTATTAAATATATTGGGGCATACAACTGCAGGTATGTCTCAACCTACTACATGTCTCTCAATATAGATGTATTTATTAACAGGTTGATAGCATCAGTAATAGAAGTAAATGACAGAACTACCCTGTTGTAATACACAAGTAAATGAAACACGGTGGTGCTCAGTTTCAGCTGTTACAGCAAATAAACCTCAGTCCTCATACTTTTAGGAAAAATGAGAGCACATATGTACATATTTCTAAACAACTTGTCTTGCCATGAGATCTGATGGAAGTTTTGTTTTGCACTGACATAACATTAATATGATCTAGATCTGTTCATTTATGTGTTTTCCTGTTACCAGTATAGAAACATTGCCTAAAGCAATGCACCTAATTTATCCGTCTCCAGGAAGTGAAATAAACTAGTGGGTGCACAACTGGAGACTACTCACCTCTGTGACATTTTGAAGAATTTTTGGCCATCACAGAACCAACTACACAGGTATATAGTATATACTGATTGGTTATTTAAGAATTATTTTCAACTGGACAATAAGTGTTCTTCCTCATATCAGATGACTCTTAACCTATACTGATATAAGCTACAAATAACCTTACATAAACACATTGGCAGTATCAGAACAACTATCCAGTCTCAGGATAATACAGTACCTTTTACAATGGTCTAAAGATTCCACAATCATAGCCGTTTCTTTCCCATTTTCATCACCCTCATTGCTATGTGAATCATGCCCAGTAGTGTCATTTTCATTGGTATCATTTCCACTTGATCCACTAGTCATCTCAATATCTTCCTGAAGAACATTCATATCTTGTTCTTTCTTCATCTGGAAATCCATATTCTCTGCAATCATTTTATCATTTGCCATTTCCAAATATGCACTCATTTTGAGAAAAACCTTTAGGGTCAGTGACTGCTGAACAATATTTTCCACATATTTCAAAATGCTGTCTAGAGTTCAGATCCTCAGTGACATAATAAAATGCCAGTACTTGGAATAATCAGTTGTAAAGTTCTTCAAGTCATATTTGTGTACTGCCAGCATTCATAATTTTCAAATTTGACTTCAGAAACCTAAAAAGGAGCCAAAAAAGTTGAATAAAATGGTTTGTTTTTATTATGCAGGATTTTAGTTGGTTGAAACGTGGAACTTATTTAAAGCCTTCATCACATACTGAGGTAAACACAGGTTTTTTAAGGCAATAATTATAGTATACATTTAGTTATTTGATTTTTCTCTGTAAACTGCTTTGTGAACGTTCAGTTGAAAAGCGGTATATAAATACTGTTAATTAAATTAAATATACAAGCAAACGGACCATGAGATAATTCAGTAGTGTTCAATCAAATTGCAACCCACCCAACAGTGAACTGGAGGAGCAAAAATTCAACCACTTCAGTTTCCAAATATACATCAGTGTGAGAGACTGGTAGAAAGAAACAGAACCAAGAAGAGTCCAGGGTCCTTGCATGCATTTGTTTTGAAAGTGCACAAGTGGCCACTAATGAGATTGCAATCCTTTTCTGAGAAATGACAGCTGTAACATGCTGGAGTCAAGGAGAATGCATTTAATACCAAGTTTCTAGGGTACTGGTTCTCAAACTCTCTGGGAGTTTGAGGATTAGGGCAAGTCTTTCTAAGGGTGGGGTAGAGAGCAGTGATGTGATCCTCCAGAATGCACTTATTCTAGGGGCTTTTTTCCCCCCCCCCAAACATACCTGAATTTCTACTGATATCCTAGAGGGGAGCCCCGCAGAGTCCTCTGCAAGGCTCCCTGCACCTCTAAACACTTACAAAACATGATCACAACCCTTTTCCTAGTTGCAATCATGAAACCAGAAGTGGATTGTGACAGCATTTTGTTAGTGTTTAGAGGTGTGGGTAGTCTTGCAGAGGGCTCCATGGGGCTCCCCACAGCCCCTGGATGCCGGCACGGGCTCAGGTATGTTTTATAAAAGCCCCTAGATCCCCTGCAGCAGCATGATCCTAGGGATTGAGTCACTACCTTCTCCCTTTTCCCACTCCCTAAGGGGGCAATGGCATTTGTTCTTAGGCTGATGAGTCATGATCCACCAGTTTGAGAACCACTGAACCAGAGGGTATGCAGCTACATTGTGCTAACAATGATGAGGAAGATACATATTCCTCTTGCTGGGCATATGGGAACACTTTCATTAGGTCTAAGAGGTACCTTTTCTGCACCACCCACCTGGCTGTCAGGGACAGATTCAGTTTCAACATTATCCAACTGCTTCCCTCAAAGGCAAGCATGACAGAAGGCATGGTGATTTTCTAAATAGGATGAAGGGAATGAAGATCTGAAGCATATAGGCATTCTGAGGGGCTTTTCCTCCTACTCAAAGTCAAAATAGACGAAATGGTGTTTGGAGACCAATCTCACCCAACTTTCCAGGGCTGATGCAGCTGCAGCACGTTTCCTTATCTTGAGGAGGCCTCTGTGACTGCCCCCCACCACCACCACCATGCAGCGCACCCCTTGTTGGCACAGCTGCATTAGCAGTGGATAGGTCTGGGCCCTAACGTATCTATTTTTAGGGAAGAGAAGGACTGGGGTGTAACTGGGTGGGGAGGGAGGAGAAATGAGAGATGGGGTTGGGGGTGGCAAGAAGGGGTGGATCTGGCAGCAATGCTGTGTGCTGGATCCTATCCCCTCCACTGAACAGCTCTCTGCACCATTTCTCTCTGTGGACATACTCCACCAAAAGATAACCTATTTCCCATTTAGAATGAGTTGAATGTGTCATGTTCTACTGCAATGTACACATTTTAAAGTGCGGGATCTTGTCAAGACACCAACACCCCCATAGCCATGCCCCACTAAAACCATACAACAAAAATCAACTTCAGATTTTTCCACTGGAGTGTTTCTCCTCCTGTTCATTTATTTCTACTATGAAACATATTGTATTTCATTTGAAGATTTATCTCATTTCATCCTTAGCTCTTGGAGTGGTTTGCAAATATTTAAACAAAATGTATAAAAATTGAAATGATGGAAGAAAAAAACTCACATAAATCTAAAAGGGATATTGCAAGCCTATGTGTATTCAGCAAAAAGCAACACTGTCTTGAAACTTCCAGACAAGTTTGCATAGAACTGTAGCCTTGTAACATGAGCAACATACTGTTTCTCAGGCAGTCATCCAGAAAGATGGGAGTTCCCACTAAACATCAGTCTGATGTTGCTTCTTGGCTAACGTCCTCTGAAAGTTTGGTAAGGCAGCAACTGAGCTTTCTAGTGGATGACATTCCTGCTTTTGCTGTAGAAGTCCTAGATTTCCACTCCTATCTATCCCCCCCTTGACTATATTCACGATCTACTGTAAAGACAGGCAGCCCAATCCTGAGCTGCCTGGACTGCAGGGCTGCCACAATGCAAAAAATGGCTACCATGTTATCCAGCACACCCCAGGCAGCTACTGCCCGCTCCTCAAGAGAAGAGGATTTTCACTCCCTTCCCCCAGTAAGGGAAGTAGCCCTGCAATGGGGCTATTTGATTGTAAGGCGGCTCTTGAGCTGGCACAGAACTGAGGAGTCCTATGTCGGGCCATAAGGCCTGACACAGGGCTCAGGATTCAGCAGAGCTGAGCTCTCACACTCCACCCCCTCTCCCTGCCAAACCTCCTCCCTGCCTCCCCTCACTCACCTGTCTGCCACCTGTTGGTGGACTGCCAGCCTCCCACCAGTGCTGGCCTAGTGCGGTTTCACACTGGGCCAGCTCCAACACTTGGCCAGCGCTAACCCTTGCAAACATGCTTTACGGCACATTTGCAACGGTGTGTGCCAAAAGCAAGCTGGCATGCCGAGCTCAGGACTGGGTTTAGTTCTTAAATTGACCGTGCAGATCAAATAACCATACATTTTTAAATATAAATGTGCACAGTTCAGCCATACTTTGGCTTTGGTATTACTAATGAAACACAGTACTTAATATGCATTTCAGAAAGTGGGCATTCATACCTCTGGAGCCTAACCCACTACCAAAGACATGAAAAAGGGGTTTGTCATGTTTACTAGTTACTGAACTAGAAAGTCACAGTTCAGAATATTCATAAATTACTATTACAGGGAGCTCACAACTCCTTGAGCTGAACTCAAATGACAGGTCATCTGCATTTTGCAGACCTCACATTAATTGCAGAGGAACACAGCATAAAGGTGTATCCTGACACTTCTTGTGCTCACACAGAGCTCTAGCTCCCATATGAACCTAAAAGTATCTTGTGCATGCATACATATCCTCATTATAACCAGAGGGTGCATGTTCCCAATATGTCTCTGCCATCAGTCACCAATCAGTCACCCTGCTAATTGGGTAAGAGGCACTTTTTCAAGTGGGGGCTCCTTTTTTTTTTAGCAGGGGGAGAGTAACTGGCCCACCTCACCCCAGCACTGTCTGTTCTAGTGGCTGTCTGCTGGTATTCCCTGGCATCTTTTTAGATTGTGAGCCCTTTTGGGACAGGGAGCCATTTAATTATTTGATTTTTCTCTGTAAACCGCTTTGTGAACTTTTAGTTGAAAAGCGGTATATAAATACTGTTAATAATAATAATAATAATAATAATAATAATAATAATAATAATACTTGTTTTGGGGGGAGAACACCCTCTGATGCTGCCGCTTTACATGGCTGAGAGATCATATAAGAACTTTGGAAGAAATTCTTCTTGTCTGAAAGAACTGCTCCTAAGACTTGGAAAAAATGGGGGTTTGCAATCAAAGTGGAAAAAATATTTATTTGACAACAAATTCCTCTCATATACTTTCTGAAGAACACAACAGACAGTGTACCAGTCTGACAACTACTGTTCTAGGCAGAATCAAGCTTCCTATAACACATAGAAATTATGAAAAATAGAGCAGTCAAAACAGTATGGATGCAGGACAATGAGAGGTTATATAACGACAAAAAGTGTATGAAGGTGCATCAGAAGATATAAAGGAAGTAACATAAAACATACCATTCTTGTGGAAACTTGTGGTTCAAGAAAAGGATACAATATTAATTCAAAAGACACTCGTCTTCTTTTAGTCTCTGTGCCAATTCTGGTGCGATTGCTCACATCAAGAAAGGACAGCATATAATCTGCATGAGACCCTAATTTATAGCTCCTGTATTAGGCAATTCATTGAATGTGATTTGTTACATTGAATGTGATTTGTTAGATACCTACTGCAGACATAATATACATTTAATGAATTCCAAGAACTTTTATATCATCAATAGAAGACAGAAGCTGGTACTGAAATGAAATCCAATGCATTTGCTTGGGCGTAGGCATAATCAAACACAGTGGGACTTACTTCAAAGTAAATCTGCATAAGATTGAACTGCACAACTGCAATGGTATGCACACCTACCTGGGAGTATGTCCCAATGAAATTAGAGAATCTTATTTCGAAGAAAACATGTTCATGATTGCACTGCATATGTTACGAGGAACGGCCAAGTTCTAATAGCCTCCCAGGACACGGCCACACTTCAGAACACTTTGCCTAAATTCTTTGGCTTCTGACGCAAGCAGATAGCTTCATCATATCAAACATCTTGTAAGAATTGTCCCTTTTATCTTTGCATCATGAAGTAGCATAGTGAGAGCCATGCAGAAGTGAAATGGAAGACAAAAAACCAAACTTACATTAATATTTAACTAGCAAATGATCATGCAGGACAAAAATGCTGGGCAGTCCAATCCTACCTCTCCGCATTGCAATACAGCCACAACAACAGGGCATGTGCTGCATCCTGCCAGGGCAGTTTCAGGCTGTGACTGCCTCCCTGAAGTAAGGAAATATTTGTTCCTTTGCCGCCCTACTGGATCTACTCTGATCTGCACCAGTTATATAGCTGGCACAAGTCTGACTGGACCCAGGAACGCAGACCGAGGCCTGGGAGGGGGATAGGATAACAGCAGCGCTGCTGCCACCAACAGTCCCCTTCCTAGCCTTGATCAATTCTCTTCCCCACCCAGTGTCTCCTCCTCCTCCCCTTTCCATTTCAACCACCTCTTGCCTTCCTCCTCCCCTGAACTGACTTACTGGCTCAGGGGTTCTTTACGAACATAAGAACAGCCCCACTGGATCAGGCCATAGGCCCATCTAGTCCAGCTTCCTGTATCTTACAGCGGCCCACCAAATGCCCCAAGGAGCACACCAGATAACAAGAGACCTCATCCTGGTGCCCTCCCTTGCATCTGGCATTCTTTCTCCATCCTCTGGTGGGTGGACCCAGTTGCTTGCCACTTGTGGCAGCGGACATGCTGCGCTGCATGGCGTGTCGCACTTTGCAACAGCTGTAAAGTACCTTGTGCAGCTGAATCACTATGTAAGGCCCTGTTAGGATTGGGCCGTGAAGCATATAATTCGTAGCCTTGGAAAAATTGGCTTGTTATTCCAAAACTGTGAATAAGATACTTCTATTCACAGTGAGCATATCCAGGAGATTCTTTAACCCCAAAGCTAGGTAAAATTACTTTCTGTAATTTCATTTTAAAGTTCCCTTGCTTTCTTAACAGTTATTAGGCAGATTAACACAGAATATTTCTGTGCTAAATTTGCTTCAGGCTCAAATTTCAATTAAACTTGAATTAAGTTTGGAAGAATTAAAAAGTCTTCCAAAAGGTCCCAAAGTCTTGCCCTTTTAGCATTACTGCACTGCTGTTCATAGCTTCTATCGGTTACTGGTACATTGCTGAGGAGCAAAAACCATAGCTTTTATTAGAAACTACAAGGTAGTCATGCAGTCATTCAGATTTGGCTAACTGAGGACAACAATGAAGGCAAATAAAGCTATTGAGTGAGGATGTTACCCAGAAGCTTCATTTGCTTTCAGTGACTACAACAAAGTTATGTCACCAAATGACTATGTGACAACCTCACTGTTTCTAGGAAGGAGACAATTTTTATTTTTAAATTATGCAGAAGCAGCAGCCATTTGGGACTGTAACCATAATTTTAAAATGGGTGCCACACTGCTATGGGGAATACCTACGTTGGGGACTGGTACAACCACACAAACTTTTTTGCTCCCTTTGTGCACATCCCCGAAAAACTGGCAATACAGAGGAAGGAGTTGAAAAGGCTTCAGGGATGGGGAAACAAGTTGTGAAACACACACATACTTTGGCTCCACATTATGATAGAATCAATATTACATATTAAAATCAGCATTTCTTTTCAACCCTCAAATTTATGAACAAGGTTCTAAAAATATCTATGAATTGTTTTTCACAATTATGTAAATTTCAGAACTTACTGATGCAATTGCACACAATTACATAACTAGTGTCCATTTCTATGCTGATTTATCTAGGAATAAGACCTACTAAACATTACTACTGAGCAAACAAGCACAGGATCAGGCTGTTAAGAGTTCTTTTTAAAATAATGCATATATAAAATTACTATTTAATTTGAATAAGCTAGTTAATTGTTAGCTTAACTCAAACTAGAACAGTTATATACATGCCTTACCTTATATTTTAAAAGGAAAGGTTGGCATAAATGTACATCAGGGTCCCTCCCAGCTAGCATCAAAAATGACGAAGTACCTAGGTCCAGAATGTCCCACATGCACTTAAACTTTGTTTCTTCCTCTTCTAATAATAATCCTCAGCCATGAGGATCTGGGCAAACCTAGAACTATAAAATATAAGAGAAATACCTGGGCCCCCCAACAATGTTCTCTGCAAATATTTCTGAAGTTCAAGAATGACAAAGATGGTCACAGTTATGCCAACCATGCAACACACAAGTATTTAACCTCACACTTTCAAAAGAGAACTGAATTTTGGTGTCTTCACATATTTCAATTAGGTTTTCTGCTGATAAGTGGATTTTTCAAGTATTTATAAATGACTCTGAAACAGGAGATGTGGGAATGAAGTGTATTAAAACAATGTTTATGCCAGAATTCCTACAAAGTCCAAAACATGCTATATTACAAACACAAATTAATCAGAGATAAAAAAGATAGCATTTCAGAAATGACAATATTTGCTGGGAAAAAATACTAGTTTTCCCCATACACTGAAGAATTAGTTATTCTTCAGTTGCTGCAACAGTTTCATCAAACAAATTATTGTAGTGGATTGCAAAGTACTTTAAGTTTAAGTTTAGTCTGCAATGTGCTGCCTTGGGTGCCCCTGGGAGAGAAAAGTGGGGTACAAAACAAATAAATGTCTAAGAATACAAACTAGGAAGTAACATAGTAAGGCAGTGGTAGAAACCAAGGTACAACCAAAAATCAGCATTTTTTTAAATGGTCCTATCTGAAAATAGTTTCTCAGAAAATCTACCAATCCCGCTTCATTTCTGTGGCAGGCACTCTGCTTTCTAAAGCAAAAGAACCATAATACAAAAAACCCTATTTTAATGACTTTTTTTTTTTTAACACTGGAACACAATTTTCAGGTTTACTATTATATAAAGGGACTTCTTCATACTTAATCATTTCAAACAGAAATCTTTTCAGAAATCTTTACATTCTGGTTGTGAACATTTAACATTCTTTGGCAAGATTATATTTGCATGTGCAAGGAAGACATGATCAGTTTTAGTTTAAGAAAGACAGTAATAAGCTTAAGACAGGTTTATAGCCTGATCCTGTCCCTGCTTACTTAGATGTTCATACTTCCCAATACATGCACTTAGGATTGCAGCCTTAGTGTTCTGACTGTATGATAAAGGTCTCAGACTGGAAACCTACTAATTAATTTTCTACATTCTTACCACAGTATAATAAAAGAATTTTAAATCCTGAAAAAAATACACACAACCTGGTTTAGGTGACACACCTGTTTCAGGGGATTCCAGTCAAATGGCTCTTGAGACAGGAACAGGAGTCACAACTGTAGCATTAACAGAGAGAATTAAAAATTGGCATTAAAAAAATAAAGTCAAAGTTTATATTATAACAGACTTTCAAAAAATCTGATTATGTCATTCCATGATATAACTCGGGTCTCCAAACCCTGGCCCAGGGCCCAGATCTCTATCCAGCCCACAGCCAGGGTCTTGTCCCCTGAAAGCCTCTGGCCCACTCAACTGAGCACGACCAGAGCTGTGCTCTGGTTGCGCCTGGAGGGTGTTCTGAGGGCCAGAGAGGTTGAATGAATGAGCCCATTCATTCATTTATTCACTCATCTAAGTTCCATCTCTTTAAATGTTATATTTAAATTTTTTTTTCCGGCTCTCATCACCATGCCAGATATTTGATGCGGCCCTCTGGCCAAAAAGTTTGGAGACCCCTGATATAACTCAAGAATACAGAACTACAGACACACTATGCAACAACATCACTTCTTTTGGTTTAAAGGCTGTTAGGTATTGCCTATTGGGTAGTATTCTGGAACATCTAAACAATTTTGTCAATAGTTTATGGGCCTTTAATTTTTAATTAAAATTAACAAGTCTAATTTTTGTGGGCATCTGCAGATTCCCACCACAGCCTCAAGTATGGTAGAATATAAGTGGAGTTTAGAATAATCAAATAAAAACAGGTACATATCATAAAATTAAACTAAACCAGAAGTTCCTAAACTTTAGGTCCAAGACCATCCTGTGGGTCATTACCCAATTTTTGTTGGGTTGTGAAATTATATAACTTATACATTTATTAGTTTCCTGTGCATAGCCTCTCTGGCTTTCAGAATGCTTCTGGGAAGAGGCAGTGGGTGTGGGCGTCCCTCAGGGCAGCACGGCTGGGGCAAAACCCCCCCCCAGCCATGCCGCCCAGGGTCACTTGCACCCATGGACCCCTCCCTATGTATACCATTACACAGGAACATAAGAAGAGCTCTGCTGGATCCACAGCCCATCTAGTCCAGCTGCCTGTATCTCACAGCAGCCCACCAGATGCCTCAGGGAGCACATAAGACTACAAGATACTTGCATCTCACTGCCACTGCTGTGAGAAGGAAAAGAGCATTCCTCTATCCAACCCCTGTATAGTTTTGTATGTCTCAATCATGTCCCCCCTCAGGCACCTCTTTTCTAGATTGACAAGCCTCAAACGCTGTAGCCTTTTCTCATAAGAGAGATGTCTCAGCCCAGTAACCATTTTGGTCACTCTCTTCTGCACCTTTTCTAATTTCAATATGTCCTTTTAGAAATGTGGTGACCGGAACTGAACACAATACTCCAGATGTGGCCTTACCATCGATCTGAACAATGACATTATATTATTGGCTGTTTTATTCTCAATTGCCATTGCTTGACAATGTTCCCAGGCAAGGAATGGGCACATGGCAGTGGCCACATAGTTTGTCGAGTCTTCTTCCTACCTGCACTTGTCAAGTCTTGGAAAACACTGAGCAGTGTTTCAGGGTTAACTGGGGAGCCCAGTCTAATTGTTCCCCCCTTAAAATGTTTTCCTTTTCTTACTTTATTAATGGAGGTATAGATATATTAATAGTTTATTAGGCATAGTAGGCATACATTAAAAAGCCTAGTGATGCTACCAGTGAGCGTTAATGTAGATATCCCTGGATGGTGCTACACACCCACTGTGGCTATCTGGTGTTGCTCACTATTGAGTATGGGGCTCCCAACAGCTGAATGGGTATCCTATTATAAACAGCATAGGTGTAAACCTGTTGAGGAGGTGCTACACACACCACTTGTTGGAGTTTGCTTAAGGTACTTCGTCTTGGTGCTGTGAAATAGCAGAAGTGACCTAAGCCACAAGTATTATTCTGTTTGCCTATAAATCCTGCTTGTATCTTAGATTAATAAATCCTATTTCCTTTACCCATTGACGTTTTCCTTTGCTCCATATCAAAGAAGAATTGCCTCTGTTGCAGAGGGACAGATAAAGTAGGAACAGACAAACAGTACCTATGTATTGTCCTCATCTACAGGAACAGTGTCAGGAAGGTTAAAGTACAGAATGAGTTGAGGCTTGCAAGGGATGCCAAAAACATTTGAAAGAGAAAACTATGTCTGAACGAAGAAGGTACAAGGAAGGAGTAGGCCTGTTGCATGGAGAAACTGATGAAGTGTTTATGAACAATGAAGAAAAGATACAGCTGCTCTGTTCTTATCGTGTACCTTTCTTATCTCAAAAGCATAAGGTAGCACAACCTGACAACAGCTGCACTAAGAGGGGGGGAATCACAGGTACAGACATGGTAAGGGAATAGCTAGTTTCTTTAAGCCTCCTGAACCAGATTAACTAAGTGCCTAGGTGCTACAGAAGCTCACGGATGTGATCTTGGAGCCACTGTCTAATCTTGGAAAACTCCTAGAAAACAGGTGAGATGGAGATGAAAAATGAGAGACTGGAGATGAACAAATCTTCCCTCTTTAAAAAAAGGGAGGATCAAAGATCAGCTTGACATTAATACCTGGAAAGATCTGGAGTAGATTATTAACCAGGATGTCTATGAGTACCTAGAATACAACGGAGGATTTCTAAGAGCCAGCATAGATTTATCAGGAACAAGTCAGGTCAGACTAATCTCATTTTTTTCTGATAGATCGACTAGTAGATGGCAATGTCATGAATCTAACACACTTAAATTTCAGCAAAGCATTTGAAATAATCTCCCATGATATCTTTGCAGATAAAACAATAAATGTGGGTCAGACTGTGTTACTAGTAACTGAGTTCAAATGGATAGTAGGTATGTCAATACATGACTTCATCAATTGGGAGAAAGGTACTGAGCAGAATGACAAAGATTCTGTCTTGGGCTCTGTGCTATTCAACATCTTTATATACGGCCTGGATGAAAGGCTAGGGTGAATGCATAAAAAAATCTACAGATGGCATGTAGACGAGGGGGTAGGGTCACTAACACGCAGGAAGACTGAATTGGGATTCAAATCTATCTTGATAGAGTCTATTGTTGAGCTCATACCAACAAGATAAAGTTCAGTGGAGACAAGCAAGCTTCTGAATGTCAGTACAAAAAAAAAATAGGGACAAGAACTGGGTGGGGAAGACCTGGTTTGGCAGCAACATAGGAGATAGGTGCCCAGAGCCCAATCCTGTTCTTTGGAAATACTATTCTGAGTATTATAGAACACTTCTGAGTATATTCCCCTAAATGCTGGTGCAACTACAGCTGCATGGCCAGCAGCAGCAAAAACTTGCCACTGCAGCCTGAATTTCGAAAGCAGCCACACCATGGATGCTGATGCAACATTATCCTGATTATGTTAACTGCCAGTGCAAATACATTTGGTATAGGCCCCAAACAGGATGGATATGGACAGGATAGGCAGGAGTTGACATATGTCATACTCTGCCACTATCTTGATTAGTTCAGCCTCATGAAGCTTTCCTTGCCACCAGCATTGGGGGTGGTTAGGCCGAAATGATTGACTCTTTGCATGCTTGTCCAATGTGGGGCCAAAATGTAGTTGTCATCAGTCTACTGCCTCATGAATGGTGGATGATGTTGGGGTTTTCATTGATACAGACAGAGTTACTGGGAGGGCTGCATCACTGTGTTTCCCCTTCCCCTTTGTGCTGGACAGGCTTAAGTTATGGCAGACGTTGCACCAGTATTACTTTAGTGGACCCCACACTGAACCTGAGCCAGCAGTGTGATGTAGCTGAAAGAAAAAAAGCTGACAATGTTGGATTGCATTAACAGAGGGAGGATCCAGATCAGAAGGAGTAATGGTTCTGATCTATTCTGCGCTTATCAGAACTCATTTGGAATACCGCACATACATGGTTCTAGACACCATATTTTAAGAAGATTATTGCTGGAATCCCCCTGAAGGAGGATACAAAGATACTGAGGGATCTGAAAACCAACTCTAATGAGGAATGGTTAGAAAAAAAAGTTAGGTCAGGAACAAATGCCAGGTGGGTCATACCTGGGCCCTCCCACCCATTCTCACCTCCATTTGGCTTCAAATTGGAGCCATTCTAGAGGCATGGGGAGGCACCAGAGGTCTCAACTGGATGGCACCAGGTCAGTGACCCACTCTACAGGCCTCTGCAGGTATCAGAATGGCTTGCAGAAGCTTCTGAATGCTACTTCTGGGTTTCAGAAGGAAACTCCGCATTTGCTTCCAAAAGCCAGAAGTAATTTTCAGAGGCTTCTGCAGGCCATTCAGAGGCCTGCAAAGTGGGTCATTGGCCAGATGCAAATTGGACGAGGCCCCTGGGGCCTTCCCTTGCACAACCAGGATCATTGCCCAGATGAGGTAGGCTGAACGGTGAGCTAGACCAAATGAGTTAAAACTAAAGTAGATTTAGGATACATATGAAGAAGAATTTCCTAATGCTAAGAATAGTACTGGGCTCTCCTTTGTTGGAAGTCTGAAATATATACAGGGGATGAACTAGTATTCAAATGTGAAAGACAAACATGTGCTCTAAATACAGGCACCTCATTTCATTTAGACTCCTTCAGTGTTCAATTACATTGCTGTATTACAAACAGATAACAGAATATCAAATGGGTATGATAAGTTAATGGTATTACATCACATAACTGAATTTAAAAATTATGAAATATTAAAATATCAAACCTATGAAAGAGCATTAAGCCTAGATACAGTATTGCCGGAAGTATGCCTTACAATGTACATTTTAAGCTGGTCTATTTGACCAATAATCATTATGAAAGAGTACGGTATTTTACCCTTATGAAAACTGCACTAGTAAGTATATCTTCCCCCAAAAATAGCATTTAAACATACAGGTCAGTATAGTAAGAACATAAGAACAGCCCCACTGGATCAGGCTATAGGCCCATCTAGTCCAACTTCCTGTATCTCACAGCCCACCAAATGCCCCAAGGAGCACACCAGATAACAAGAGACCTCATCCTGGTGCCCTCCCTTGCATCTGGCATTCTGACATAGCCCATTTCTAAAATCAGGAGGTTGCACATACACCTCATGGCTTGTAACCCATAATGGATTTTTCCTCCAGAAACCTGTCCAATTCCATTTTAAAGGTGTCCAGGCCAGATGCCATCACCACATCCTGTGGTAAAGAGTTCCACAGACCAACCACACACTGAGTAAAAAATATTTTCTTTTGTCTGTCCTAACCCTCCCAACACTCAATTTTAGTGGATGTCCCCTGGTTCTGGTGTTATATGAGAGTGTGAAGAGCATCTCTCTATCCACTTTATCCTTCCCATGCATAATTTTGTATGTCTCATTCATGACCCCCCGCCCCAGCCATCTCTTTTCTATGCTGAGGCGGCCCAAACACTCACAGTAAGACCTCATAGTAAGTAAACCTCATAGTAAACCTCATAGTAAGAAACCATGCACCATGAACCATCGATATGTTAAACAATCAGGTTAACTCAGTGGTTCTCAAAATCTCTGGGAACTGCAGTACGTCTTTTAGCAGAGAGGGGAATACAGTGATATGATCATGCTGCTGTTAGGGGGCAATAGGGATTTCATTTTACTCACCACCAGAAGCAGCAACCTTCTAGAGGTGCAGAGAGCCTCGCAGAAGCCTCCATGGGGCTCCTCAAATCTAAAAATAAAGATTGCGACCCACTTCCAGTTTTCTATCGTGAAACTGGAAGTGGGTTGTGATCTTTATTTTTAAATTTTCTGAGGCTTGGGGAGCCCTGTGGAGGCTTCTGCAGGGCTCCCCACACCCCCAGGAGGGTGCTGCTGCTGGGGAGTAAAATGAAGCCCCTGGTAGCAGCATGAGACTGGGGATTGTTTTGCTGCATTCCCTCCTCCCTGCCCCTTAATGGGGCAGAGAAAGATGCTCAAGCATCCAATCAAGCGGGGGCATTGTGACATTCCAGTTTGAGAACCTCTGGGTTAACTCACTGAAAGTAAACTTTTCTCCATGATGAACAGCCAAGGTAATTTCACATAGCCCATTGAACATGGGCACATTCAACCCATCTAAAGTAGCGGTTTCCAAAGTAGAGACCGCTATGTGCCAGTAAAGCCGTCCCCGGCATGGATGGAGCTTAGTGTTCCATCTGGGGGCCTCTCTTCAGCATTGCAGATTGCCCCCAACCTTCACGCTGGCCAGCTGCACATGCCCAGAAATCCGGACGCAAAGCTAGTTGGGGCAAAAGACCTTGGAAGCAGCTGGCAAGTGCAACGGTTGGGGGGGCAATCTGTGGCGCAAACAGGAGGCTTTCCTGCAGAACAGTAAGCACTGTTCACAGGGCGAGAGATTAGGCTGGGCTGGAGTACAGCTCTTGGGCTGTAGTCTGGAGAGCCCTGACCTAGAGAAAATGAAGTAGGCCCATATCAGAAAGGAAACACAAGTTGTGCAAAGCCCTTTAACATATACTTTCTGTAGAATGGAAGCCACTTCAGCATGATGCAATTCCACAATGTAGGATGTGCACATGAACAATGTGACTCAGAGCCCAATCCTATTCATATTCAGAAGTAAGTCTCATTGTAGTCAATGAGGCTTATTCCCAGGTAAGTATAGATAGGAAAGTATAAATGCAGCACATGTGAGCTGGGTCAGACCCACACAATTGACTCTACCCACACAGCCATGCATCATTGCAGTGAAAGACTATAATGCAACATCCTGACATAGCTCCCTTACTGCAGGATAAGCATATGAAGGCAGCCCAATCAGCTGTTGGAGGGGAGCAGGATTAGTAGAACACTGTTCAATTACTCATTTTGGATAAAGTATATAGAATTCAAACATGGAAGAAAAAAGAATTGGGAACAAAAATAGTTTTCTACCTCGTTTCCATTCCACAAGCCTCTGAAATTCCATTCCTGGTTTTTACTGAAAACAGCAAAGTTCTTACTCACTGTACTCATAAGAATTCTAGGCCACAAGTACAATTACATAAATGACTATGTCATAACTGCATGAACAGTTAAAACAAAACACACTTGAAATATCATTTCTGCTAAGGCCAACTCATCTAGTTTCAGCTACTAATCTTAACTCCACCTATCAACTGTCTTATGAGAAATAAAATATATATAAAGACAGCAATGCTACACATTTTGACAGTAAACTCCACTGATCACAGATGGACTTACTTCTGCATACATATAGATAGGACTAGATTTTCAACACTTGTTGAATATCTATAAGCATATTGTGACTAATTTTTTCTCAAGTACCTACATATTACCTACAATATAATAATTAATTACTAATGTAATAATAAGAGTAATCCTTCTTGAAACTGTTCTATTGTTTAAATGATGTTGTGGAGATCTATCGCTGTGCTATTTATCACTGCTAATGCAATGCTGTAAATCACAATGTTAAAACATAGTATCAAACGTTTTATAAATTGTCTGTATGAATTTTTTCCAAAGGAAAAAAATGGAGGTAGGAGTTTTAAAAATAAACTGTTACTATTCTTATACACTGCTCAAAACAATAAAGGGAACACTTAAACAACACAATGTCACTCCAAGTCAATCACACTTCTGTGAAATCAAACTGTCCACCTAGGAAGCCACACCGATTGACAATCAAGTTCACATGCTGTTGCACAAATGGAGTAGACAACAGGTGGAAATCATAGGCAAGTAACAAGACACCCCCAATAAAGGAGTGGTTCTGCAGGTGGTGACCAAAGACCACTTCGCAGTCCCTATGCTTTTTGGCTGATGTTTGGGTGACCTTTGAATGATGTCACTCTAGTGACAGCATTGAATGCGGTGCTGTCACTCCAGTGGCAGCATGAGGCTGAGTCTGCAACCCACACAAGTGGCTCAAGTAGTGCAGCTCATCCAGGATGGCACATCAATGCGAGCTGTGGCAAGAAGGTTTGCTGTGTCTGTCAGTGTAGTGTCCAGAGCATGGAGGCGCTACCAGGAGACAGGCCAGTATACCAGGAGACGTGGAGGAGGCCGTAGGAGGTCCAGCATCAGGACCGCTACCTCCACCTTTGTGCCAGGAGGAACAGGAGGAGCACTGCCAGAGCCCTGCAAAATGACCTCCAGCAGGCCACAAATGTGCATATGTCTGCTCAAACGGTCAGAAACAGACTCCATGAGGGTGGTATGAGGGCCCGACGTCCACAGGTGGGGGTTATGCTGACAGCCCGACACCGTGCAGGACTTTGGCATTTGCCAGAGAACACCAATATTGGCAACCACGCCACTGGCGCCCTGTGCTCTTCACAGATGAAAGCAGGTTCACACTGAGAACATGTGACAGACGTGACAGAGTCTGGAGACGGCAGGGAGAACGTTCTGCTGCCTGCAACATCCTCCAGCATGATCGGTTTGGCAGTGGGTAGTAATGGTGCGGGGTGGCATTTCTTTGGGGGGCCGCACAGCCCTCCATGTGCTCGCCAGAGGTAGCCTGACTGCCATTAGGTACCGAGATGAGATCCTCAGATACCTTGTGAGACCATATGCTGGCGCGGTTGGCCCTGGGTTCCTCCTAATGCAGGACAATGCTAGACCTCATGTGGCTGGAGTGCGTCAGCAGTTCCTTCAAGATGAAGGCATTGATGCTATGGACTGGCCTGCCCGTTCCCCAGACCTGAATCCAATTGAGCACATCTGGGACATCATGTCTTGCTCCATCCACCAGCGCCATGTTGCACCACAGACTGTCCAGGAGTTGGCGGATGCTTTAGTCCAGGTCTGGAAGGCAATCCCTCAGGAGACTATCCGCCACCTCATCAGGAGCATGCCTAGGCATTGTAGGGAGGTCATACAGGCACGTGGAGGCCACACACACTACTGAGCCTCATTTTGACTTGCTTTATGGACATTACATCGAAGTTGGATCAGCCTGTAGTGTGTTTTTCCACTTCAATTTTGAGTATGACACCAAACCCAGACCTCCATGGGTTGATAAATGTGATTTCCATTGATGATTGTTGTGTGATTTTGTTGTCAGCGCATTCAACTATGTCAGGAACAAAGTATTTAATAGGCATATTTCGTTCATTCAGATCTCGGATGTGTTGTTTAAGTGTTCCCTTTATTGTTTTGAGCAGTGTAGTTTCAGGATCCTTTACATTATAAACATCTTAATGATTAAAGGAATGTCATTTTGGAGAAAGAACTGTAGCATCTTCAAATAAGCAAAAAACATAACTTGGCATCTATTCTAAACACTGCTCATTTAATTACAACGTTACTGATGTTGTCCATGCGTACTTATGAGAATATCATCACATACTATATATCCCCCAACATTTTGATCCTATATAAAGTTAGCTGGGAGTAAGCCCACTGAATAAAATGGAACTTATTTGTTTGGAGCAAAAGAATGATACAAATGTGATAAACAGTAGTTTATATCACAAGAAATGTTTTAAGTGTTGCCCAGTTTAACTTTTGGTGTTTAAACCTACACCAGTGCTCACTAAACACCAACAGACTCCTGTATAATCCTAAATCTACGGACTTGTTTCTCAACATACAACTAATCTCCATTACATCACTTTCCCTTTCTGCATATTAGAACACCACCACAACTGGGGGGGGGGAGAATGCAAAATTAAGATGTCACAAAGCTAGTTAACAGGGAAAGCTGATTGCAGGTAGATTTAAGGTCACATCTTGGATCACTGAAAATGCAGGTGCAGCACTAAGCATAAACAAACTGTTATTCTACCCGGCCACTAAACGCCAGGCTCAAAGGATTAGAGTACCACCTGGCAAGTCCTCTACAGCCTACCTGGGAGCTCACCCCCTCCCACTGTGCACAGCACACACAACCACCTTCCAAGTCAATGTGCAACTTCCCAGAGTAGCCGCTCTGTTAGTCTAGTTAGTTAGTTTAAAAAGGCTAGATGGAAATTAGTCCAGTGACCCAGTGCTGGCCTCAGCAGAACGAGCCAGGCTCTATTTGCTCAGCCTCTGCCTACAAACAAAATCTATGTGCTACTGCGCTCCCTTGCCCCGATTCCCATGCGCCTCTAACTTCCTCCACCGTGGCTTCCACCACAGGTTATGAAACGCCTCCTCCCCCCTACACAGAGATGCCTGCTTTCATAACACCTTCACATCTAACTTGGTTCCCTTGAATCCACACATTCATTATCAATAATGTTCATTGATTTTATTGATTATTATCAATCTTGATTGATAATGGCAAAAATATTTAAGATGTTGATTGACATTATAATAATTTTAAAAACCATAGCAATAATGTGTATGATCGGTGCTCAATGGCTGGGTTATAATTCACAAAGAGCATCAGAACTCACACTCTGGAGCTTCCTCTGTGCTCTCCTAAGCTCAGCCAAGGCAGCTCCTCTTCCCTCTGCTGCCCCACAAGAGACTCCCCCTCCCTATCCTGTTTGAAGTCCACAGCCCCACTGTCTGTCACTCTCCCCTCCACACACATCCCACACCCCACTGCTAGTCACCCTCCCCCCAAACACACCACACTGCCTGTCATCACCCCCCACTGCCTGTCACCCTCCTACACACCCCACTGCTTGTCACTGTCCCCCACACACTGCACTGCCTGTCACTGACGCACACACTGCCTGCCCCCTCCCCCCTCAACGCCACCCCACAGCCTGCCACTCGCCCCCACAGCCTCCCCCCACAGCCTATCACCCTCTCCTTACACACCCCACTGCCTGCCACCCTCCCCCACATCCCACTGCCTGCCACTCCCACCACAGCCTCCCCCACTGCCTGTCACGCTCTCTCCGTATGCAGCCCACTGCCTGCCACAGCCCCCACTGCCTGCCACCCTCCCCCACACCCTGCGACTCCCCCACTGCCCACCACCCTCCCCACACCCACTGCCTCCCCACACTGCCTGCCACTCCCCCCACAGCCTCCTCCCACTGCCTGTCACCTTCTCCTGCCACTCCCCCCACAGCCTCCCCACACTGCCTGTCACCCTCTCTCCGTACACATCCCACTGCCTGCCACTCTCCCCCCGCCTGCCACTCCCCCCACAGCCTCGGCACACTGCCTGTCACCCTCTCTGTAAACACCCCACTGCCTGCCACCCTCCCCCACTGCCTGCGACTCCCCCCACTGCCCACCACCCTCCCCCACACCCCACTGCCTCCCCCCACTGCCTGCGACTCCCCCACTGCCCGCCACCCTCCCCCACTGCCTGCCACTTCCCCCCACAGCCTCGGCACACTGCCTGTCACCCTCTCCGTAAACACCCCACTGCCTGCCACCCTCTCCCACTGCCTGAGACTCCCCCCACTGCCCACCACCCTCCCCCACACCCCACTGCCTCCCCCCACTACCTGCGACTCCCCCACTGCCCGCCACCCTCCCCCACTGCCCGCCACCCTCCCCCACTGCCCGCCACTTCCCCCTACAGCCTCCCCACACTGCCTGTCACCCTCTCTCCGTACACACCCCACTGCCCGCCACTCCCCCTCACTGCCCCCACTGCCTGCCACTCTCTCTCCCTACACACCCCACTGCCCGCCACTCCCCCCCCCACAGCCTCCTCACACTGCCTGTCACCCCCTTCTCGCCCCCGCCTACAGCTTACCTCACACTGGGAATGCGGACGGAGGCGCGCGGGAGCTCCTCGCCCGCGTCCGCCGACAGCCTCCCCAGCACGTTGGAGCCAAGCGTGGAGCGCGCGGCGACTGAGGCGGTCGGCGAGTTACACAACAGCGCACGCGCGCTGGCCGGCTGCTCACAGGAGACGAAGAAAGACGAACACGACTCCCGACCGGCCCCTCCCTTACAACTCAGGACTTCATACCGTCGGAAACGTGATCCCACCTGCAGGGCCCTCCTCTCGCCGCCGCCGATTGGCCGAGCGGGCGCCTCGTCCGCGGGCACAGTGGCGGCCCGCGGCTCGGAAAGCTTTGATTGGACGTGCCGCACGTCGCTCACGTTGTATAAGCCTCACGTGTGACTCCATGTTTCCTCGGGGGAGGCGGGGTTCGGCCCTCGAAGCCGCCGCGCTGCCCGTCTCTTCCTTCCTGCCAGTCCTCAGAAGCTGACACGTGACGCTCGCGCTCCTAGCCCCTACGAGGGGGCGGGAGCAGCCCTGGCAGGGAGCCGGGCTCGCCTGCGTCATCGCCTTGGCGGGCTGGGATAGGCGCGCGGTCCTCTCACTCACTCACAGAGTCAGTCCCATTATAGTCAATGGGGCTTAGTCGCACAGCCCAATCCTATGCCTGTCTACTCAGAAGTCAGTCCCATTATAGCCAATGGGGCTTACTCCCAGGAAAGTGTGGATAGGATTGCAACCTGACAGGGTTGGAAGGTTGCCTTTTCCTGAACCCTGGTTGGAAGCAGAGGTGTAACTAGGGTGGAAGGCATGCAAGGCAGTCACTTCTAAGTTCTCCCTGGAGGTGGAGAAGAAGGCAGTGGCGGCGTCACACCCCCCATTCCTGTGGCAAAGAGTTCCACAGACTACTTACACGCTGGGTGAAGAAATACTTTCTGTTGTCACACAATGTCATTTGCAATGACAGAAAATATTCCTTTACCTGGCGTGTAATTAGTCTGTGGTCTGTGGACCAAGATCCAGGTCTACAGAGCTTGCGTCCTGAGTACACTTCTGTACTGCAGCGAGTCATGGACTCTTCGCTCACAACAGGAGAGGAAACTGAACGCTTTCCACATGCGCTGCCTCTGACGCATTCTCGGCATCACCTGGCAGGACAAAGTTCCAAACAACACAGTCCTAGAACGAGCTGGAATCCCTAGCATGTATGCACTGCTGAAACAGAGACGCCTGCGTTGGCTCGGTCATGTTGTGAGAATGGATGATGGCCAGATCCCAAAGGATCTCCTCTATGGAGAACTCGTGCAAGGAAAGCACCCTACAGGTAGACCACAGCTGCGATACCAGGACATCTGCAAGAGGGATCTGAAGGCCTTAGGAGTGGACCTCAACAAGTGGGAAACCCTGGCCTCTGAGCGGCCCGCTTGGAGGCAGGCTATGCAGCATGGCCTTTCCCAGTTTGAAGAGACACTTGGCCAACAGTCTGAGGCAAAGAGGCAAAGAAGGAAGGCCCATAGCCAGGGAGACAGACCAGGGACAGACTGCACTTGCTTCCGGTGTGGAAGGGATTGTCACTCCCGAATCGGCCTTTTCAGTCACACTAGACACTGTTCCAGAACCACCTTTCAGAGTGTGATACCATAGTCTTTCTAGACTGAAGGTTGCCAACATTACATTACATTAGTGGGATACCGCAATCCCGGGCTATAAACTCTACAGGAGGGACAGGCAGGGGCGTGTTGGAGGTGGGGTGGCTGTTTCCATTAAGGAAGGGATAGAATCCAGCAAAGTAGAGATTGAAGGTGGGTCCGACTCCACCAGAGAATCTCTGTGGGTTAAATTACCAGGCCTGAGGAGTTATGTAATACTGGGGGTGTACTATCGTCCTCCAGACCAGAAACCGGAAGGGGACCTTGAAATGAGGAAACAGATCAGGAAGGTGGCAAGGAGGAACAGGGTTGTAATCATGGGGGACTTCAATTATTCTCATATTGACTGGGTCAATTTGTGTTCTGGTCACGAAAAGGAGACCGGATTCCTTGACATGTTAAATGACTGTGCCTTAGAGCAGCTAGTCATGGAGCCCACCAGAGGACAGGTGACTCTGGATTTAATATTGTGTGGTACTCAGGACCTGGTTAGAGATGTCAATGTTACGGAGCCGTTGGGGAACAGTGATCATGCTGCGATCCGTTTCGACATGCATGTCGGGGGAAGAATACCAGGCAAATCTCTCACAAAAACCCTTGACTTCCAATGAGCGGACTTCCCTCAAATGAGGAGGCTGGTTAGAAGGAGATTGAAAGGGAGGGTAAAAAGAGTCCAGTCTCTATAGAGAGCATGGGGGTTGCTCAGATCGACAGTAATAGAGGCCCAGCGGAAGTGTATACCGCAAAGGAAGAAGGGCTCGACTAAGTCCAGGAGGGCGCCCGCATGGCTAGCCAGCCAAGTTAGAGAGGCCGTAAAGGGCAAGGAAGCTTCCTTCCATAAATGGAACACTTGCTGTAATGAGGAGAATAAAAAGGAACATAAAGTGTGGCAAAAGAAATGTAAGAAGGTGATATGGGAGGCCAAGAGAGACTATGAGGAACACATGGCCAGCAGCATTAAGGGGAACAATGCTTTTATTGTTCTTCAAATATGTTAGAAGCAGGAAACCTGCCAGAGAAGCGGTTGGCCCTCTGGATGGTGAGGGAGGGAAAGGGGAGATAAAAGGAGACTTAGAGATGGCAGAGAAATTGAATGAGTTCTTTGCATCTGTCTTCACGGCAGAGGACCTCGAGCAGATACCGCTGCCCAAACGGCCCCTCCTGACCAAGGAATTAAGCCAGGCAGAGGTTAAAAGAGAAGATGTTTCAGACCTCATTGATAAATTAAAGATCAATAAGTCACCGGGCCCGGATGGCATCCACCCAAGAGTTATTCAGGAATTGAAGAATGAAGTTGCTGATCTTTTGACTAAAATATGCAACTTGTCCCTCAAAACGGCCAAAGTGCCAGAGGATTGGAGGATAGCGAATGTCACGCTGATCTTTAAAAAGGGAAAGAGGGGGGACCTGGGAAACTATAGGCTGGTTAGCCTAACATCTATACCGGGTAAGATGGTGGAATGCCTCATCAAAGATAGAATCTCAAAACACATAGACGAACAAGCCTTGCTGAGGGAGAATCAGCATGACTTCTGTAAGGGTAAGTCTTGCCTCACAAACCTTTTCAAATTCTTTGAAAAGGTCAACAGGCATGTAGATGTGGGAGAACCCGTGGACATTATATATCTGGACTTTCAGAAGGCGTTCGACACGGTCCCTCACCAAAGGCTACTAAAAAAACTCCACAGTCAGGGAATTAGAGGGCGGGTCCTCTACTGGATTGAGACCTGGTTGAAGACCAGGAAACAGCGAGTGGGTGTCAATGGGCAATTTTCACAATGGAGAGAGGTGAAAAGCAGTGTGCCCCAAGGATCTGTCCTGGGACCGGTGCTTTTCAACCTCTTCATAAATGACCTGGAGACAGGGTTGAGCAGTGAAGTGGCTAAGTTCGCAGATGACACCAAACCTTTCCGAGTGGTAAAGACCAGAAGTGATTGTGAGGAGCTCCAGAAGGATCTCTCCAAACTGGCAGAATGGGCAGCAAAATGGCAGATGCGTTTCAATGTTTGTAAGTGTAAAGTCATGCACATTGGGGCAAAAAATCAAAACTTCACATATAGGCTAATGGGTTCTGAGCTGTCTGTGACAGATCAGGAGAGAGATCTTGGGGTGGTGGTGGACAAGTCAATGAAAGTGTCAACCCAATGTGTGGCGGCAGTAAAGAAGGCCAATTCTATGCTTGGGATCATTAGAAAAGGTATTGAGAACAAAACATTAATAACATTAATATTATAATGCATTGCACAAATCAATGGTAAGGCCACACCTGGAGTATTGTGTCCAGTTCTGGTCGCCACATCTCAAAAAGGACATAGTGGAAATGGAAAAGGTGCAAAAGAGGGCAACTAAGCTGATTGCTGGGCTGGGGCACCTTCCTTATGAGGAAAGGCTATGGTGTTTTGGCCTCTTCAGCCTAGAAAAGAGGCACCTGAGGGGGGATATGATTGAGACATACAAAATTATGCATGGGAAGGATAAAGTGGATAGAGAGATGCTCTTTACACTCTCACATAACACCAGAACCAGGGGACATCCACTATAATTGAGTGGTGGGAGAGTTAGGACAGACAAAAGAAAATATTTCTTTACTCAGCATGTGGTTGGTCTGTGGAACTCCTTGTGTTGCAAGGTTCCAAAGCAAGACTCAGTAGGCAAGAGTGGTGATCGTCTGCAAGCTTTATTTCGTTGCCAGTAACTGGCATCTCAAGGGACTCCTGTCCAAAGCTTTGAGTGCCAATGTCAATCTTAACCAGACCCTTTATAGCATTTTGGGTCCTTTGTTTGAAGAGTTTTACACTTCTCATTGGATGGGGTTTGACATCATAGATGGGGCTTTACTTTTCATAGGCTGGAGATAGCCTTAGAGACATTTGATTGGTGAGTTTCAAGTTACAAGTTTCATATAAGGCAAAACCATATTTCAAACATATACAATACAAAGTTTTCAACAAGTAGAGTGCACTGTAACCTTATTTTTATTCAGAACTGGCCTTTTGGCAAGTATTTGGACCTTTATCTCTTGGCACGCTAATTGAAACAACCTCGTATTTGTTGCAAGAGCCATCTGTGCTATCTTCTCTTACGTCATTGCTCCTGTTCCCAGTAAACACTGGGGCTTTCTGCCAACCTTTGTTAAGCAAGGTCCCTTGGACCTTCTTCTATTCTATTTGTAACCTATTTCCTGGTACCTTTAAGGGATGTATAGTGGTGTACTTTCATGAATTTTGATACAAAACAAGCCAAACTCATTATAAGGAGACTTTTACTTTTACATTTAAACAAATTACAGCTTTCTCTGTCAGCTTTAGCTCAAACAGGGGCTTTCCCATGAATATTCTTGCTTATCTTACTTTCTCACTGTTTCTGCAGGTGTTTGTAGGAAATCCATTTCAGCCTGCCAACAGATAACACTTTCCCTGTAATGCTAATGCTTCTCACCACAATGTTGCGAGTCCGTGTATGTTCTCATCCACATAACCTTTCAGTTTTCTCACTTTCTGGTGCCAAAAAGAGCCTTATCTATCTTTGAGATGCAACTCTCTTTGCCATCAATGTAAGACTTTGTGACCTCAAGGTCTCAGCTAAGCAAAACTTCCTTTTATGCTTCTTTGTGAAACTGACAATGATTTTAACTTGAATGGCTTTTACTATGTGTTCCTATATGTTATGAAACCCTTTTAATGAAATCAGACAATTAAAACTTCTTATAAGAGCTCCTGTATGTCTATATATGTTAATTACACCTTTTAGGGACAAAACTATTCAAAGTATTGAATTGACTGGCAAGCAGACATGATGATTTCTTTAGCATTTCTATGAGATCTTGTGTAAATACCACTAAAATACCTCTCCTAGTATTTGTATGCATATAATTCTATCCTATGCTCTTAAAAAAGCCTGAAAGAATAATGATTTTAAACTGCAAACTGTTTTCCTAAGATGGACATTCTCTGTTCATTTGTTATCTGTTGTTCTGCTGCCAAGAGCTTCCTTGAGATTCTGCCAATTTTTAGCAAAGCTGTCAGCCTGCAGTTTCAAGCTTTTTCAAACAGAGACAGTGACATGGCTTTTAAGTTTTTTTAAGCATGTGAGCATCTTTCCTATTAAGCTACTTTACCCTAATGGCATAGCATAAATGGCTTTCATTCTGTGTTACCGTCTATCATTTGCCACAGGATGTGGTGACGGCATCTGGCCAGGATGCCTTTAAAAGGCGATTAGACAAGTTTCTGGAGGAAAAATCCATTACGGGTTACAAGCCATGATGTGTATGTGCAACCTCCTGATTTTAGAAATGGGCTATGTCAGAATGCCAGATGCAAGGGAGGGCACCAGGATGCAGGTCTCTTGTTATCAGGTGTGCTCCCTGGGGCATTTGGTGAGGCCGCTGTGAGATGCAGGAAGCTGGACTAGATGGGCCTATGGCCTGATCCAGTGGGGCTGTTCTTATGTTCTCATTTTCTGCCTGTGCTGGAGATGCTGAGGGGGTCTGGGGTCCTGAACAGTGGCTAAGGGCAATTTGTTCTTGCAGGGATGGGTAATTTTTGTAGATGTGGCCGTGCATTTTACAGAGAAAGAGGCAGCTCTGCTGGACCTAGACCAAAGAGCCTTATACAGGGAAGTCATGCTGGAGAATTATGGGAATGTGGCCTTGTTGGGTAAGGAGCTCCTTCCACCATGTGATCAGTGGCTTTTTCCCAACCTTTTCCTTTTCAGGAAGACATGTTGTGCTTGCTCTGAAACAGAAATTTGCAATAGGGACTGCAAATGTTGTGCTTGCTCTGAAATGGGGATTTGCTCTGAAACAGGAATTTGCAATAGGGCTCCTGGGATGGGTCCAGTTTGCAAAATGAAATCATTTACAAATTTATGTAATTTACAAAATTACATTTACAGAATTATGCATGGGAAGGATAAAGTGGATAGAGAGATGCTCTTTACACTCTCACATAACACCAGAACCAGGGTACATCCACTAAAATTGAATGTTGGGAGAGTTAGGACAGACAAAAGAAAATATTTCTTTGCTCAGCGTGTGGTTGGTCTGTGGAACTCCTTGCCGTAGGATGTGGTGATGGCATCTGGCCTGGATGCCTTTAAAAGGGGATTGGACAAGTTTCTGGAGGAAAAATCCATTACAGGTTACAAGCCATGATGTATATGTGCAACCTCCTGATTTTAGAAATGGGCTATGTCAGATGCAAGGGAGGGCACCACGATGAAGTCTCTTGTTTTCAGGTGTGTTCCCTGGGGCATTTGGTGGGGCTGCTGTAAGATACAGGAAGCTGGACTAGATGGGCCTATGGCCTGATCCAGTGGGGCTGTTCTTATGTTCACATGCACAGGACTTAAACCTAATAAAATAGGTCACTTTGTATATGCACCTAACCATATAGGGAAGCACCCCTGGTTTCTGCAATCAACCATGTTGTTCTGGTAAGATAGGAAAGTAGTCCAAAGTGGTTTTAGATGGTGGAAGAAGGTGGGCTACTGCCTTTTTATACTTTGACCTTTTTTGTTTTTCTTCTCAGCATTAAAATATGACATGCTGGAATTTAGCAGGTATGCAGGTATATACTAATTATGCCTCAAAATCAGTGGATGTTATGAATAGAATAGAATAAAATAAAATAGAAAATTTATTTGTCATTGTACCCGTGTACACAAGTACAATGAAATTAGATGCTTTCGCAAGGTAAAACAAGACAAGACCAAAACAAAACAACAATACAACAAGGTCAGGCAGACTACATATACAATCACCACATTACTAAACCTCTGTTCAACATATCACTGTACCCCCACATTCAATCTAGACACTGCACTAGGATAAAAACTGTTCTTTAATCTACTCGTTCTTGTTCTTATCACCCTATATCTTCTTCCTGATGGCAATAATTCAAAAAACTGGTAACCAGGATGTGAGGGATCTCTCAGAATTTTTGAGATTTTCGACATACACCTTATACTGTTAAGCTCCTCCAAAGAAGGAAGATAACAGCCAATAATCCTCTGAGCAGTGTTGATAACTGCTCAGATAACTGCTCAGTGTCTGAGCATGGTATCCTTCTGGGCCGATTGGCCAAGTTGGGAGATGGAGGCACTGTTTTGCGGTGGTTCCGCTCCTACTTGGAGGGTCAGTCCCAGATGGTGGTGCTGGGGGATGCCTGTTCGACACCCTGGCCCTTGAGATGCGGGTTGCCACAGGGCTCAATTCTGTCCCCCATGCTATTTAACATCTACATGAAACCGCTGGGAGAGGTCATCCAGGGGTTTGGAGTGGGGTGCCATCAATATGCTGATGACACCCAGCTCTATCTCTCCTTTCCTCCAGACTCCAGGGTGGCGGTTGAGGGCCTGGAGCGCTGTCTGGAGGCAGTGAGGATCTGGATGGGGGCTAACAAGCTGAAGTTAAATCCGGATAAGACAGAGGCTCTCCTGGTTCGGAAATCCTCGATGCAGGTGCTGGACTATCGGCTTGCGCTGAATGGGGTTGCACTCCCTCTGAAGGAGCAGGTCCGCAGCTTGGGGGTCCACCTGGACTCGCAGCTGCTCCTGGATTCCCAGGTGGCGGCTGTGGCTAGGGGGGCCTTCGCTCAGCTTCGGCTGGTGCGCCAGCTGCGGCCGTACTTGGATCGTGCAGACCTGGCCACGGTGATCCATGCCTCGGTGACATCGAGATTAGATTACTGTAACGCGCTCTATGTGGGGCTGCCCTTGAAGACGGTTCGGAAACTGCGACTAGTGCAGAATGCGGCGGCCCGCGTGGTTACTGGAGGTAGACGGTTCGACTCTGCCAGTCTGCTTCTCCAGCGGCTGCACTGGCTGCCCATTCGTTTCCGGGCCCAATTTAAGGTGCTGGTATTGACCTGTAAAGCCCTATACCGCTCTGGACCAGGGTATCTTAGAGATCGCCTGCTCCCGTACAATCCGGCTCGCCCTCTCAGGTCATCAGAGAAGGCCTTTTTACAAGTGCCGCCGCCTAGGGAGGTACGTGGGGCGGCTGCAAGAAATAGGGCCTTCTCAGTAGTGGCACCAACGCTATGGAACTCCCTTCCCCTTGACTTAAGAATGGCTCCCTCTCTTGAGACCTTTCGGCAAGGCCTGAAGACCCTTCTGTTTAAACAGGCCTTCTGAGTTCTCGGCCTTTTAACATCTTTTTAACATCTTTTAATATTTTTTACAGGCCTGATTCTTTTATGACTTGCTGCTGCTCTATGCTCTTTTTACCTATTTTTTTTTACTCTGACTGCTGTTTTTTATGATGTGTTAATATGTTTTTATCTGTTTTTAAATTGTTTTTAATATGTTGTAAGCCGCCTTGAGTCCCTTTGGGGAGAAAGGCGGGATAAAAATAAAGTTGTTATTATTATTATTATTATTATTATTATTATTATTATTATTATTATTATTATTGATAACCCTTTGGAGCGCTTTTCTCTCCACCTCTGCACAACTCGCAAACCAAACACAGAGACAATAAGATAAAATGCTCTCTATGTAGCTGCGATAAAAAGTTACCAACAATCTCTCAGACAATTTTTGCTTACTGAGGAGTCTCAAAAAGTACAATCGTTGTTGGGCCTTCTTGACCAGAGCAACGGTGTTTGCACTCCATGTCAAATCCTTCTTCATAATGGTCCCCAGAAACTTACCCTCGTCCACCTGCTCAACACAAACACCCTCAATACACAAGGGCCGAATGTCAGATTTTCTTTTCCGATAGTCCACAATAAACTCCTTAGTCTTATTGATGTTAAAAATAAGCTTATTATTTTTGCACCATAAAGACAACCGTAGTACCTCTTCATGATAGGCAGACTCATCATCTTCAGAGATGAGCCCCACTAACGTGGTGTCATCTGCAAATTTAATGATCTTATTACTAGGATAAATATTGGTGCAATCTGAAGTATAGATGGTAAACAATAGTGGACTCAACACACAGCCCTGTGTAGTACCCGTATTGAGAATCCTGGCAGAAGAAACAATGTTATGCCTCAAAGTCACCAGAAAGCACTGCTACTCTTATTTGTCATGATCTAACATAGTGGTTAAGCTTCCTTGAAAGATAAGAAGCCCATCCCCCCATTTTTTTCTTTTGATTTTTCTTATGGGTTTGTTCACTATTTTTGAACAGTGGTGGTGAAGCTCACTAGGCTCCAGTTGAAGTGAATTTGGCACCTAGAATGCTCCCCAGAATCTTCTGCAAGACAAAAGTAAACATGTGCTTGTAGAAAGGGTTCCCTGAAGCCAAGCCCATTTTCTAGTTCAACTCACTCCTGTGGCTGATTTTAGGGCAGTTGCAAGGAATCCACTTAGAGCTCAATCCTAGGCATGTAAGTCCTATTATAGTCGTTGGAGCTTAGGAAGGTGTGGATAGGATTGCAACCTTAATCAAAGACTACTATACTTTGAACGTAAATTACAATTATATAGTTAAGGTCTGGAAACAATGGAACTCCCCCCTGGTTTCTCTTCTGGGGTGAGGTGGGCAGAGAGAAAACAGCTGCTGTTGTTATTACTGCCACCAGGCGGTGGTTCTGCCAAATAGAGTTGTGGAAGAAGCACCCTGAGGAGGGTGCCTACATAGCAGAGGCTCACAGATGGGAGTTCCTGAGTCAACTAAAGCATATGGTTACTGTGTCCATAGTGGTGGCTTACAAGTGGACTGCTGGTGGAAGTGAACATGTGAGGGCAACAGGGGAAGTGGAGTGTCATCTTCCTCTGGATAGCATGCTTGACCCACTACTAGTGCCAATTTTCTACTTTTGCATTTTTGGTTAAAGAGGAGGGAGAATTTAAAGAGGATTTGTCTTTTGTAATGTGAATTAAAGCAAGGCATTGTTCTTAAATTCAGAGCAAACTATAAAGTAACCCAGGCTCTGTTTGGAAGTTGGTTCCTGTTGCTTGCTTTCAAGACCTGTCTACATTTGGCTTCCTTCACTTTTTTTTATTTTGGTCTCCAGCTGTGGAAGGCATTAGTCATCGATTTTCAGTGAGGCAGCAAGAACCGCCTGACCTCCTTACATAATTAGTAGTCTTTAAAAGACAGGCAAACGATTGATACAGACATGTTTACTCTGGTATTGCCATAGAGGCATCCTTTAGTGAATAAACCAGTTTTCTGCACTTATGATAGAACTATTGCACTATGGTAACACAGGTCAGAAAACAATGAACACAGAAAATACTCTTAAGAGCACTTCAGCGCAAACCACAAAAGCAACACGTTAGCTGGCTCTAGTGCAGGGGTGTCCAAAGTTTTTGGCAAGAGGGCCACATCATTTCTCTGACACTTTGTCAGGGGCCGGAGAAAAAAAGAATTAATTTACATTTAAAATTTGAATAAATTTACATAAGTTTACATAAATCAGTATATTAAAAATGAACTTATATGAATGAATGATGGTCTTGCAATAGCTCAAGGCCTATAAAAAGTCTTGCACAAAGCAAGGCTGACCTTTCCTTTGCTGCCGCTACTGCATCACAGACGTGAAACAACAAGCAGTGGAGGGAGCCCTCATCCCACAGCTCACGCAAGAGGTCAAACAGTCGCCCTCACGCTGAGAGCAGTTGCGTCGGGCCAGTGTGGGCTCCAACAAATCTCTAGGGGCCAGAGGCTCATTGGAGACTGGGGGCTCCCTGAGGGCCACATTGAGAGGTCTCAAGGGCCACAAGTGGCCCCAGGGCCGGAGTTTGGGCACCCCTACTCTAGTGGATTGTTTACGACAAGCTTTTTGTCTAACTCAATTGTCATCGCTAAATTAATTTAAGAATGGGTTTACAATGCATCATCCCTCTTGTGAAATATTTGAATGTTTGAATTTTCTTGGAAATCACTTTGGTGATCAAGGGGTGCCAGTTTTTACATTCAGAATCTGCTGTATCAGCTTGACTGCTGCTGAGCACATGCATTTCTGTAAGGGGAATGGAAAGGACCTAAGTACTCCTGAGCATATTCTGAGAGCCTGTGAACATCTGGATAAGAGAAGCCCTGCTAGATCTGACCAAAGACCCATTTAGTGGAGCATTCTGCTTTCTACAGTTCCCCTCTACACCATTGCCCTGGGAAGCTCACTCACAGGAGAGAAATGTCCTGTATACTGCTTACCTACCATTGCTTCCCTCCAACTGGTAGCAAAAGTACAGTGTATCGACACTGCAACTGGAGGTAGTGCATAGCCTTCGTAACTGGCAGTCATTAATACATCTGTATTCCATGGATTTTTCCAGTTTCCCTCCAATTGAAGGAAGTTGCATCAGTAGCAACTTTTAGATTGTGAGCCCTTTTGTGACAGGGAGCCATTAGTTATTTGATTATTCTCTGTAAACCACTTTGTGAACTTCTGTTGAAAAGCGGTATATAAATACTGTTAATAATAATAATAATAATAATAATAATAATAATAATAGGCAGGAGGTCTGGCTCAGTTGGTAGAGCTGCCACCTTGTATGTCTGAAGATCTGAGGCTGCCAGTTCGAAACAACCTGAAGTACCCGAGAACAGACAACACGCTGATATACTGATAAGCTGACCCTCGGTGGCAGAGAGGAGTTGCCCTCAAGTGGAGTGTGGGAGGCGAAGGGCCAGTGAGAGGCCAGACCGGGAAGGAATCCAGCTGGAACGAGGAGTTCTATGAAAGACTGGAACTATTCAATTGTAAAAATCCCTACGGGGGTTTAGAACAGCCTGCCTATGTAAACCACCTTGGATTAAAGTCTGAGGAGAAATCTGACGACCAAAGAAAGGCGGTATATAAATACCTGTATAAATAAATAAATAAATAAATAAATAATAATAGCAGATACAAATCTCTGAATGACCCCAGGATCTAGTATTGTGCGTGAGAGAGAAACTTTTATCTGTCCATACCATGCATAATGTTATGTCTCCATCATCCCCCTCCAATTGCTTTCCCCCCCCAAGTTAAAAAAAAACAAAACACCAGATGCTGTAGCTCCACCTCATAAGGAAGGTGTTCCAGCCCTCTGATTATTTTGATTTTCCTCTTTTGCAGCTTTTCACACTATACAATATTTTTCTGGAGGTGTAGCTACTAGAACTGGATACAGTATTCCAGATGTGGTAGCACTATAGATTTATGAATGGGAAATATTTTAGCACCTTATTCTAGATCCAATGACCTCTAGCATGAAATTTGCTTTCTTCACTACTGCCAGGCACTTAGTTAATGTTTTCATTATCCATCATAGCCCAGCATCTCTTTCCTGGTTCAGTACTGACAGCTCAGATCCCATCAATGTATATGTAAAGTTCCCTGCCCCAATATGCATCACCTTACACTTACTGAAATGCATTTGGCTACCCAGTCTGGAGAGCTCCTTCTGGAGCAATTTAGAATCTGTTTTGGTTTTAAGCATCCTGAATAGTTTGGCGTCTTCTCCAAACCTAACCATCTCAGAGCCCAATCCTATGCATGTCTACTCAGAAGTAAATCCCATTAGAGTCAATGGGGCTTACTCCCAGGAAAGCATGGATAGGATTGGGCTGTCACTGTTTACCACTAACTCCAGATCATTTAGGGGTAAATTGAAAAGGACCAACCCCCAGACAAATTCTTACTTCTTTCTACTGTGAAAATCGCCCATTTATTCTTACTCTCTGCTTCTGTGAATGAATTTGACGATTCACCAAGGAAAGTGCAAAAAAATGGAATGTTGACTGTTTGGAACAGCATAAATCAATGAATATTGATTGTACATAATGATTGATAATAATTTGTTCTGATCTCTCCCCCCCCCTTTCTTTTGCTTAGAAAAACTAGAGGAACAGAACAAGGTTCTGTTTTTGTGGCTGTGAAAACTACTTCACATAAAAAAACAAAATTCAGACCTCACTATGCTTCCCTATGGCCTGGAAATTCACAATGATTCTTCTGTGCTTCCAGCTGTGTGCTGTGACAGTGTTTTGTTAGTGAATTTTTATTATTTAAAGCACCTAGTTTCTCTTGTTGGTTTCATTCAAGAAAGACTGTAGAGACATTCTTGCTTCAAAAAGCTTATTATGTTTGTGTACACAATTCCTCCTACACCATGAAATCAGGACTGCAGGGCAAACAAATCTCAGTTACTCAAAGACTTTCTGGATCTTTAGGTGTTAATCATATTTGAATTAATATCAGTGGGGAAAGTGCATGGCAAACTTTCCCCCTTATTATTCAAAGGTATGATTGGCTTTTTGGGAGGTGGTTTATTTACACTCTACTTCATATGGCCTTCACACCTAAATTTATTTAATGACATAAATCTGGCATGAAGTGGTGGTGACTAATGTCAGCCTGATTTGGCACAACAAGCTTTGGAAAGCAAGGAAGAGTACAGCATGCATGTTAGCGTACAATGTCCAGAGGGCAATGCTTTTGCTTCTGGAAGTGGTTATGCAGGCACCTTAGGTTAGCAGTAGTTTTGTTTAGGGGGCCTCAGCTACAACACTGTTGACATTTATCTTTTGTTTCTGTTTCATAAGCTACTCCACACAATCACAACATTTTCATATTCCTACATGGAGAGCTAGTTCAGGGTAGCGGTTAAACTTAGGAGCACAGAGAACCAAGATAAAATCCATGCTCAACCATGAGGCTCACTGGATAACGCTTGACTAGTTACCATCTCTCAGACTAGCCTACTTCACAAGGTTGTTGTGAAGATAAAATGCCAGGTGGAAAACCCTTGTGCATCTTGAGCACCCTGAGCATCTTGGAGGAAGAATGGGATAGAAATGTAACCAGCTATATTACAACACACATGATATTTGCCATGCAAGAATGAAAGGATTCCGTTAGCTCTTTCCTTCGGTTCAGTCAGCCATACATGTTCAAAACAACTCATAAGAGTAGACCCTGTGTTGTAAAATACATCAGGTTCCTGCAAAACATAACAAATAACTTTCTTAGAGTGGAGTGTCAATAATTGTGCCTATAATACCTTTTGTAATAGAATCTATGAGTCTTATCAAGATGAAGTCACACTTGCAAATTAATTGTGCAGCCTTCACAACATAGAAGTCAGGTTTGCCTTATTTTACCTACATCTCCAGCACTGTCTCATCTAACAGACTTAGGCCATAGGTCTGCAGAGAGAGAATGAGAATGTGTGGGGAAGGAGAGTGCAGTAATATTATGGCTTGAATGTTTGCATTAGAGAGAGAAGCCTTGCACATAAAGTTGTTTATAGTCCTTATTGTCCATATTCATTGTTTGCTTCTCTGTTACTGTAGTAGGGATTTTATTCCTTCATTTATCATTAATACTAACACTAATACTAACTGTCAATTCTTCTGACAGGAAACATCATTTGACTCAGCACTGCTAATTATGTAGTTCAGGGGTGTCCAAAGTTTTTGGCAGGAGGGCCACATCATTTCTCTGACACTGTGTCGGAGGCCAGGGAAAAAAAGAATTAATTTATATTTAAAATTTGAATAAATTTACATAAGTTTATATGAATGAATATATTAAAGATGAACTTATATGAATGAATGATGGTCTTGCAATAGCTCATTGGCTATAAAAGGCCTTGCACAAAGCAAGGCTGGCCTTTCCTTTGCTGCCTCTGCTGCATCACAGATGTGAAACAACAAGCTGTGGAGGGAGCCCTCATCCCACAGCTCACGCAAGAGGTCAAACAGTCGCCCTCACGCTGAGAGCAGCTGTGTTGGGCCAGTGTGGGCTCCAACAAATCTCCAGAGGGCCAGAGGCTCATTGGAGACTGGGGACTCCCTGAGGGTCGCATTGAGAGGCCTTGACGGCCGCATGTGGCCCCAGGGCTGGAGTTTGGGCACCCCGATGTAGTTCAACGTTGCTGATTAGAAAATGGGATATTCTTCAGAATGAATCAATAGTTGTAATTTTCCCAATTTATAGTCAAGTAAAAGTCTTGTTTTCTGGCTAATTGATTGGTAGTGAAGGAAAGATCTGGAACTATCTTCTTACGCTAAAAGAAGAAAGAATTTTTTGGTCTTTAATACAGTGCTTTTGATTCACAATGTATCCTTATTCATACAAAATACAAATGGAGGACATCAATATGGACCATCATAGATTCACATATATTGAGTAATCTGTGCACTGACATGCAGCTACAGAGTGAATAGCATGAATGTTGAGATTTCTAACCCTTGGGATGAAGTAGAGCCTGAATCTTGATTATTAGCAAAGTTGTAATGAGGGTTGCCAGCTTGTTTTTGTTTTAACAGTAAAAGGAGTGTGAAACAGATAGGTGATATTTTTCATTGGCATGGGGAAAAAAATGTGATGAGAAAAACTTCACCTATTTAATTATTTCAGGCTCTTACTGAAGGCACAGAAGCACAGAAGGTAATAAGTTGACATCTTTCATTTTAACACCTGGGGACTCTGATGTGCTTTGTTTTGGAGAATAGCATAATGAGAGGTGTAAGTTGGAACTTTCCCAATTTGAATTTGCCTTTGCCACAAGCTTATTTTGGTCAGTGATTCCCAAACTCTTTAGCACCAGGACCCGTGTTTTAGACTGACTATCTGATGGGACCCACTGGAAGTGATGTCAATAACCTGGAAGTGATGTCATTAACCTGGAAGTGATGTCAGGGCTGGAAGTTACATAATCAATTTAGGTTTCAATCCTAAGCCACAATCAGCCAAAGGCCCCATTACACAGCGCACTCGTGCTGTTATTTTGCATAGCTCGGAATTTGAGCATTCCCGCTCAGAAGTCAATTAGAACACAGACTTAGATCCTTCTCCAACCACACAGGCCTCTCCCCTTTCCAACATACCATTTTCCCACCTATTCAGGGCAAAGCACCAGGCCTCTCTCCCATTGGGAGCCGGCCCTGCCCAACGGCTCTGTACCCTGCATTTTCCGCTCTACATTTTCAAGTGTGGCTGAGCTAGGTGCTACGCCACCCGCCTGAAAATGACTCCCGATCCACCTAGCAGGTCTTGACCCACAGTTTGAGTAACGCTGTGTGGTCTTGGGCAAGCCACTCCTTTCTGACGCCAACTACCTAATTCCAGTGTGGCGATATTACTAATTTCCTTGCAGTGTTATAAAGGCAGCATCAAAATAATACATGTGCAGTGCTTTACACACTGAGAAAAAGCTACACAAATTCTAAGTGGCCAGAGGTCCATCTAGTCCAGCGTTTTGTTTTCCACAGTGGCTCACCAGCTGCCTTTGGGAAACCAAATTCACAAACAGGAATTCCCACCCACTCCCCCACCCCCAGATTCAGAGGCATACTCCTGCTAGATCTGGTGGCACATAGTCAGCCATTAAAAGAGTACGGTAGAGTGCAGCAAATACACAGCAGGAATCAAAAACCAAAAGCAGAATGGGTCAAAAAAGGTTTTGCCGGTGCGCCGGAATTCAACCAAGGATGACAGTGACTTCACCTCCTATGGAAGGGAGTTGCACAAGTTGGGTACCATCATGGAGGAGGTCCTTTCACATGTCAGTGTCTGACAGTGGTGCATGGCAAAGAGCTCTCTTCTGTGTTTTCATATATTTTATTTTTCACCTTGTGTGTATTCTTAGGTCTCTCTCATACACTGCAAGTGCAACTTCTCCCCCCCCCCCCTTCTAGGCTAATGCCATGGTTGTTAGCAAAAGAGCATTCTGAACACTTAAGAGGATGAAAATTGTAAGTCTTCTCTCCCAAATCCCATTAGTTTAAACTGACATTTCTACCTCTTCTAGGTCAGATCTTGTAGTGGGATGAATCTGCCACTTGTGATGAAAGAGTTAACCCCTAGTCAACCATATGCAGAGTTGTAATCCTGAGTTTATAAATGTTCTATAGAAACTGAAGCAATGGCTGGCAAGGACTCAACCCTTAGAAAAGGTGGGCTATTTTACATAAGTAAAAAAATTAACCCCTGGCAATCTCTCATATTGTTGCTAACATTATATTTAAATTTTCTATTTTTAGGCTGCTTTTCTGCCAAAGGTTGTCAAAACAGCATATAATCTTAATGATGTGATCTTAAAAAAACGTTGTAAATATAATAAACTAAAAAGCAATGCAATAACCAAATTAAAATTGAAGAGAAAATTAGATCTGAGTAGCAACACCCCCTCCCCCCCAAAAAAAAAAATCAGGAGAAGATAATATCAAGGCAACAAACAAGGAGTGAAGCTATTTCAATGTTTGTTAAAAACAACATAGTTCCATTGGGCCTATTGGAATGGCTGCCAAGTGGGAACCAGAGAGATGTGGGGGGGGGAGGGGTCATGCCTAAGCACTACTAAAAGCCCTATCCTGTGTTCCCACCAACTTTATTGCTGAAAGTTGTGGGATATGAAGCAGGTCCTCTGGCAATTATCTCAATGGGTAAGCAAATTTATGCCTACCCATTGATGGGTGGCAGAACATGATCTTTATAGTCTGAAAATGCAGCAGAGGAAAAGAGCTTCAGGGCACAATCCTAACCAGGTCTACTCAGAAGTAAGTCCTATTTTGTTCAATGGGGCTACTCTCAGGAAAGTGTGGTTAGTATTGCAGCCTTGGTATGATAGGGAATCGATATGACATAATAAGGACATTATTATTAGCCGATCCCCACCTTCCTCTTTGCTTCTTTTATTTTTATTTTTTGAAAGTGTTCCCTCCTACTCTGTCCTACAGTACACTGTTCTCCCTTTTATCCTGATTTTTCCCATCAGTTGGAGTAATAACAGAGCCATAGATGAGGAGGACTTGGGGTCTGCAACTCAAAAAATATTTCAGGCTCCTTTCCTGAAGGGGAAGGGGTTCCCATGCACAACCCTCACATAGTCCACAATAAGTGGGGAAATAAGAACATAAGAACAGCCCCACTGGATCAGGCCATAGGCCCATCTAGTCCAGCTTCCTGTATCTCACAGCGGCCCACCAAATGCCCCAGGGAGCACACTAGATAACAAGAGACCTCATCCTGCTGCCCTCCCTTGCATCTAGCCTTCTGATATAGCCCATTTCTAAAATCAGGAGGTTGCGCATACACCTCATGGCTTGTACCCCGTAATGGATTTTTCCTCCAGAAACTTGTCCAATCCCCTTTTAAAGGCATCCAGGCCAGATGCCGTTACCACATCCTGTGGCAAGGAGTTCCACAGACCAACCACAGAAATGTCATTGAATTACAGCCAAATCCTATCCTGTGCTGGAACAGGCAGGCAGGCAAGCCTGTACTGTATCCAGCACAGGGTAGGAGGATCCCACGCAACTCAGAGTAAGGGGATTCATTTCACCTTACCCCATGTTGCGCAGCATCCACCTCAATGGGGCTATTCAGATCCATGCCAGTGAAATCTCTGGTGCAGATCTGAGCAGCCTGGTGTAATGCCTAAGTCCCAGAGGCCAGTCCCAACCCCTCCTGGACCCAGTCCACCCACTGGGCCACCTGCCACCCTCCCTGCCCTCCCCACTACCACCACCCCTGCACTGGCCTGCAGAGGCTGGCTCAAACGTCCCCATGCCTGGCAGGGATGTGGTGTGGGGAGGCCAGCTCACATCCTTGTGCTGGCCTCCCTGACTCCTAAAGAGGTGCAAACGTGCCTTGCAGCCCAAGCACTCTGGATTGCGTTCTTAGTCATACAGTCCTACACGTTTACAAGAGCTTGTCCGGTTGTTGATTTCAGGCTTTCTACACGTCCTTTCTACAAAAAACTCATTACTGTGAACTGGGACCCCAAGGAGCTACACATGGTGTACTGAACACACAAGGGCTTTTCAGCTTCCCTTCCTGGGTGGGGACCTTCTGGAAAGGCATTCTATGCGATGCAAGGACTACTGGGGCAAGGACCTTAACCCAAGTGATTCCTTCTCTAGATTCCAATCCTGAAGCTTCTGTAATAATGGTACTTCTTTATATTAGGTTTAATGAATCAGCTTCTGAATAATGGATCTAGGAATACTTAGTCTGAAAGTATTCTTTTACTTGACAAATGCCATAAATCAAACTGTAGTTCAAAAAAGGCAGTGATAGTCGCCTTCTTCAAGAAAAGTTTATTGGCACAAACATCCATATTATAAATGTGTACAATAGCCTTGGAAAATATACCACCACTTCAAAAGTTTACTATTCACAAAAAGTACAATAATATCAAGTTTTGTAAACAGTGCCACTAGTTTTCACATTAAAATAAAAGTCAAATGAAATTCTTTGCATGTGGCATTTCACTACTCAAAAGTGAAGTTTTGCTGATCTTCCTGAACAAATTTACTAGTTTCTGACAACTTCTTCCGGTGGCTATGTTAAGACATATTGGTTGGAATGCTTTGTAGAGGCATATAAATCACTGTTTGTTCCACATAATCTAGTATACAAAATGAGCAATGCTACCGTTAGCACAGAAATTGTTTCAGAAATACAGCACCAAATGGATAACAAATACTGGTCATTTTCATCCAGCTGAAGTGAAACATTTTCAATTTTAACTGATTTCAACATGGGTTAAGTATGTACAGTGGTTGCATCTCTTCCATTGAAATCAATGGGTCTTAAAAGTGTCTCACTCAGCTGGATTATGACCATTAGGCCTGGAGCATATGTACCAGTTTAGTGTACAGAGATGAAACAAATACCGTTTGGAGCAAATAGTGTGGGGGAGAGGGAGAATAGATGGGGACCAGGCACAAAACTGCTTTTACTGTTTGAGCTGTGTTGGGTAATAGGCATTGCAAATTGACCAGAGATTGCTAGAAAGACCTGTTTTCTTGGTTGATCTACTGTAAGATACTTGAAGAAAAAAGGTTTACAGTTAACTTCTCTAAGCTATAAAAGCACTGTCTTTCTCCTCCATGTATATAGAAGTCTTGCTAAATATAATATATTCATTGTTCTGGCAGAATAAATACATGCATAAGCACTAATTTCATGGAGTACAAAAATCAAGCCCTCCCTGTCCAGAGAGAGAGAGAGAGAGAGAGAGAGAGAGAGAGAGAGAGAGAGAGAGAGAGAGGGTGCCATCTAAGCCTAGGACTGGATTAATTGCTCAAGAGAGTGTCCTTTCACAATGCTGATTTTTTTTATAAAGTTGTCCATAGGTGATCATATTACATCTGTGTAGTACATGGTTTAATAATTTTTTTCCGATGCTCTTAAACAACCCATGTCTTCATTTTTAAAATTTTTTTGAGGTGGGCTAATTACTGCTCTTTTACAAAAGAATTGTTTCTTTATTGTATAGTTTGCAGTTGGACCAACAATGTGCTCCATTAAGATTGCCTTTGTTGATTGAACCAGGAAAATACATGATGGATCATTTGGCTTAAATAGCCATGAGTAATCATTTGAATTTAAAAAGATTTTTCCATTGCATTCGCCATAATCAAAATTCCAAAATAACTATATTAAAAAATAACTACGAATATGATGCCACTTGCTTTGAAGGGCACTTATTAGACCTTATTGATAGTCATTTTCAAATGGCGTCTTTCTCAACTAATTAACCCATTTCTGCCCAGCCCACGGATGGTCCCTGTTGTATATATGCATCTTTGGGCAGAAATGGTTGAAAACAAGACCGTATTTTATTTCAATATAAGTCAATTGCTGCTGGAAATCCTTAAGGCATTCTGTTTGTGCTAGTCTTGTAGTTTTGGCCATGGAATGCTTTGAAGATCAGCTGCCTATGCTGCTATAGAAGTTTACCATTTTACCAACAGTAAGAGAAGCTCTTGAGCAACACTTGATCAGTAGAACAGCTGATTGAGATTTTTGGAACCTAGATTTGCATGTGATTAGATATGGAGTTATAGACTGTTCTGGGTTTCTGAAACAATCATGTTGTTTTAAGAAAATATGTATGGGCAGTAAAAGATTCAATTCTAGTAGGTGCTCAACACAGATTTGTAACAAGTGTTTGTAAAGCTCATTACATGTGAAGAAGACATCAGTTTACAAAACTAAGGTTAAAATTGTATGACACAACTTTAGGGAGAGTTGGGATGTGCTGCAGCTTGCTCCATCCGTCAAGCTACCCATTGCTAGATTAAGGATGAGCTGCCCACATATGTCCAAAGATTATGGACAAACATCATTCTTTGTAACAGCTTGAAACATTGTACTTTTCTTGTTGTAAACGTGGCAACCCCAAGTTAATCATGGTATTCTGCTAATCCTTTCCATCAGACCAACAAAACAATCAATGACTAATTGAAAAAAGTAGTTTCCTCTTCTAATCAATGGTATTATCAGAAGTGAAAGCTACAGAATCAAAGCAGTGACATGCTTCTGTTCTGTGAATTCATACATGCATTGTCTCAGTATTGATCTCATGGAAAGATAATAGCAGTGTCCTGTTTCAGCAAAGCAATTTATGGTCTGCCACCTCTCTAGCTTCAAATCGATAAATCTGTCAAGATCTTCTGACCATACACACTTGAAAACATTTTATATATGTTTTCAATTGATTTGTCAGTATGCGGTATTATTTTTGGGGTTGCAATCATGCACAGAGAGAGAGAGAGAGAGAGAGAGAGAGAGAGAGAGAGAGAGAGAGAGATTAACCCATTTCTGCCTAGCCCACAGGTGTACACATTCAATCCCTGTTGCATATATGCAACATTGGGCAGAAATGGCTTAAGTATATTCACATTAACCAAGATGGGCCACAGCGGAGGCCAAGTGGTTTGAGAAAACAAAATTTACAGCGTAATCCTAATCTTACTGGATACCAGTGCAGCAGCTGCTATGCCAGCCAAGAATGTTGCAAATGTGTCATAAAGCACATTTTCGGCACCTGGTGAGTAGGCTGCTGGGCTCCCCGAGACTCCTTTTAGAAGTTTAAAGGGCTCCAGAAACCAAAAAGTTCAAGAACTGCTGCACTAGAATGTCTCTTGGGAGAAGATATGAGCCACTGTTCTTCTTTCCTCTCTCTTCTGCTCAGTCCTCTTACTCCTTAAATGCAGTCAGTGGAGCAGTGGTAGCACTGCTACCAAGTGGGACAACTGTGACAGGGGGTGCGAGATAATTCTCAGGACAGGGAGGGTAGCAGCAGGTGAGGGAGCAGATGGGTTTGCAGAGGTGGCATCTGGTGCTCAAAGTTCTTGAGCTGCTGCTGTAGAGAACTAATTTATTATCCTGCTACGTTGATCTAATGTCGCCAAAGCCCCACTGTTTATTTCACTTGAGTGCTGTATATAAACATAGCTGTTCATAACTGGTCTTCTTCTGACCAGCCCACCTTCCAAATACTAGATTTTCACTCCCTGTTGTTTAGAGAAATGGTGCATGTTAAAATGCATGACAGAATGAGGTTACTGCCTAAATGTCTCAGGGCTGCTGTAACCAGGTGTTTACATTCACAAAGCTGCATGTAATTGGACTGCCACAGTTCTCCCTTTCATTCACAGGCATTGCTTTTTAAACTTCCTGTCAATGGGAAGCTGTAACTACCCTGAATGATTTGAGTCCCTTTTGTTTGTACTTGTAGGTGTTTCATACAGTGATCTTCCGGTTCACAAAGGAAAAATAAAGTCCCTGTGATCAACTGCATTCAAGTGCTATAATGAATTACAGAAGACAAATTCATTGAAGAAAACTGTATCTATGGAAAAAAGGAAGCATTTTCAGAAAGAGCTGGAGAGAAGAGAAACTGTGACAAGGCTCTGGGTTTAAACGGAGGACTTTGGATGGCCGGATAATCCTATATGTAACTATAGTATTTCTGAATCAGTAATGTAGGGTGAGGTAATGGGAACACTGGACAGAAATGTAAAATAAGCACCAAAGATCAAGTGACACACGGATAGCTGGTAACATAATGTTAATTATTTTGTGACACACAGCAGCAGTGCCCTTCAAGCTCTACTCTTAACATATGTCATTCCCACTTGCAGGAGTGGGGCACAGAAGAGGAATCATGATTCTGATGTAGAAATGACAAATGTTGACGCCAGGCTGAATCACTTCTGTTTTGCGAGGATGCCAAAAAGAGAAAAACACATGGTCTGTTTTGGGGGTATTTGATCTAGCACATCATGAAAAGTTTTTCTTTAACAGAGAAAGAAACATGTGAGTGGGAGCGAGAAAAGTATACATTTTAAGGACTCTGGAAGCTTGCAACAAAGACGGATGAATGAAGAACACAGTGCCAAATTGGTTCAGCATGAACACAATATCTTTCTTGCAAAACCAAACTCCAGTCTTTAAGGGGAAAAGAAATCTAACATAATTGTGAACAGTATTAAAATACTTGTGTTAAAGGTTGGCAACAGTGTGGCAAAATTAGTTTTCATTCTCTGCAATGACAACCACTACATCCAAGGAAAGGGGAAGAGGTGGTGATTAGAGAACACCAGCTTAGAAGGTAGAGCCATTTACTGGCTGAACCTAGTCTCTTAATGAATCTTATGGCACCTTAAAGACTAGACACAATATATCTGCTAGGCTCTAAGGTGCAACTTAGTTCCTTTTTTGGCTGAGCTACCCGGGATAACATTCATGTGCTGGGGAAGGCAGGGGTGGCCTATCCCATTAGGTGAAGTGATGCAGGTTGCATCAGCAGTGGATTGTGGGGAACAAGAGAGTGGCAGATTTGGGTGCTCTGCACCTCCCTGTGGGTGCAAGCTTCTTTGATCTAAAAGTCAGGGGAAAGCAGATAATCACCCACTTTAGTCTGCTGCTGGCATGGTTTCTTCAAGCTCAGAAGTGCAGGATTTCTGGTTTGATTTACAGGGATTGTATGAATGGAGCTCCTTTTTTCACATGGTCCCTTCAAATCAAACCAGAAGTCCTGCACTTGCGCAACTGAAGAACCCACATCAGGAGCATGGTAAGGGGCTGCTTTTTATTTTTTAAAAATGGGCAGAGGTGGCAGCAAAGGATATGAGATGGCATCAAACAGTGTTCCACATTCCCCCCACCCCCTGCCCCAGGTGGATGTTTCATCAGCAATGGATGAATACTGGGCTATGCAAATAGTAGGATTTACACTGTTTGACCATTTGGCTATTTTCTGAGCACAGAGCCTGCATCTTAGGAACACTGTAAGTTGTAAAATTGAGAGTTGTAAAATTGTAAGTTTAAATGAAAACAATACATTCAGTCTGGACTTTGGGACTTTCTCAATACTTCAAAACGTGAAGAGTGTGGGGAATAGCTTAGGTCAGTTTGAAGTGGTCATGATGAAACCTAGCGTGGTCTAACTGGTGTTACTGATTAACTTTTTATTAGAGAATGTTTCAGTTATCACATATGATAACTGTCCAAACTGTTACAGTTTTGTTCAGAAGTCCAGGTGAGTTGCAGGACGGAAGGGATAGGGTGAAGGTACTTTCACCTACAAGTTAAACAAGATGTTAATTCCTATAACTATTCAGGTGAAAATAGCAATAGGAAAAATAGAAAACTAGTTGTGGGAATTGGTCTTTGTGGTATTTAGTACCCATATTCCCCTCATTATATGTTATGACCCTAAGATTTGGTAGGAGCTATCCAATACTGACTACAATGTTTTAAATGTACTTGTTTTATTTTGTTTCAGCTTTGCTTCTGATGTGTGAGCAACCTTGGGGACTTTTCTTTTGGCAGAAAGTTAGCATGTATGTTTTAAGATTAAAGAAATGAATATTCTTAGATACTCTGTTAATGCTGTTAGAAGATTTCAGTGATGGATAAGTCATAGTGGACTCTATTTGGTGCACCTGGTGAGTTGCTTGTATAACCCTAGCCCCGGGGCCAAAGCTTTGTGGTAGAGTACAGATTGCAGAAATCACCAGAAAGGACAAACACAGCTTGCAGGTCAGCCCTTGATATCTGCAGGAGATCTGCTCCCAGAGCTTCTGCAGATACCAAACCCATAGATACTGAGATCCACAGAGGAGGGCCCTCAGAGGACCTCTGGACATGGCTGGAAGTGTTCTGAGGCGCAGGGAGGTGAAAAACCAAACATGTGTGGCCTCCCTGTGCTTCAGAAGGCCTGCTGGAGCCTTCTAAAAGGCACTTCTGCTTTAGCAAAAAAACAGAAGTGTTTTTCTGAAGGCTCCAGCAGGCCCTCTGAGGCACAGGGACACCACGTGCGGCGTACCCGCATCTCTGAAGACCGACAGAACACATCTGGGAGGTCCTCTGAGGGGCTCCATTGTGGGCTTGCGATCTACAGTGAATCAAATTCACACATCACAAACCCACCAATGATGTGGACCCACTGTACTTGTTTTTCTCAGTCTATCATACATGTTCATGAAATTTATCTCTTCTTAAGAGAGAATTTCTTAATGCATGTTGAGATTTTCTGGCCTGGCTGGGTCTGATCAATATCAGAATGGTTCATTTGTGCATGTTATTTATTTCCTACAAGCTGCTTCATGTACCATTGAAATTGGGGGGGGGGGGGCTATCCTGTAAGCCTGAGGAAGTGACAAGTTTTCTGCATCATGGTAGGATTTCACAATAAAGATTTCAGCAAATAAGAAATGTTCACTCACTGGTACATATGTTCTTTGTGCATGTAACCACACAGTCTAAGGACCAAAGTCTACAAGGCATATCAAGCCATGCAGTAAAACAGTAGCAGCTTGCAGAATGACATTTCCAGTGCTTTAAGGCAGTGGGTTTTTGCAGTGTTTTGTATTAAATAAAGCATGAAAACACAGAGCAACAGAGCACAGTGCGCAATCAGAGCTCTTCACTTGCACGCACTTTCTTCCAGTGTGAATAAATACTGATTGCCAAAAGGTTCATTGGTATGCATTTTGGGGCCTAACCGACTCACAGCACGTTTGTGACCCTCCTGGGCTGGCGCAAGGGACTTGCGCCAGCCCAAGGGCGCCTCAGGAACATGCCCAAAAACTCTCATCTATGCTCATTTTAATGCAAAGTACTAATTAAAGATGGTGTGCATACATCAGTATGGTAATTGAGTGGTGGATGAGGACCAGGGAGACTCAGTTTAATTCCTTACTTCTCTGCAAAGTTCACTGGGTGACCTTAGGCAGGGCCAGCAGCACCTTGGTGGGGGCCTTTGGGTACAAATCCTGTGCTGGTCCTATTTGTATGCATGCATACCAAGCTATCCTGTTCTCCAGCTTAGAAGCCAGGCAAGCAGGCAGATGGAAGGAGAACTCTCTCTCATACCATGGCTGCGGTGGTGGTGTGCAGGATTCTTCTCCATATTTGAGCTTGTTGCCTGGCTTCAGGGCAGGAGATGGTAGAATTCTCCATCGTAGTGCCTGCTTCTCCCCACTCCTATCACTTGGTAGTCCTTCTGTGGCTTAGTGGGCGATAGGGAAGGACACATTCAATGCAGTACTCTGTCTTCCTTCCCAGGTGCTGGTCATTTTAAAAAATCCCAGATGCTGTGTCAGGACTAGGGCATCTGGCAATTTAAAAAATGGCTGACACCAAGAACAATGACAGACCACTGCAGCTTTGGCTCCCTTTCCTATCATCCTGTAATGCCACAGCATACTTGTTGGGTGAGTTGTGGGGAGAAGCAGTAGGGTAGGTGAGGAATGGCCAGGCACAGACACGTGCCCTGTCCGTGGCCTGGGCCCTTAGGCCAGTTTGGACATGTGACACCAGCCTGCCGTTAGGACAGTTAGGGTGCAATCCTAATCCACTTTCCAGCACTGACATAAAGGCAATGCAACTCCAGGATAAGAGAGCAAAACTTCCCTTACTTTGAGGAGGCCTCCGTGAGTGACACCCAACCAGGGTGCAGCACATGTCACATTGGCACCGCTATGACAGTGTTGGAAAGTTGGTTAGGATTGGGCCTTACTGTTTCACTGCCCAATTCTAATCTGCAATGGAACAGCCAGGCCGCATGGTTAGGGGCAGGTATCCAGCGCAGGTTAGGAGCAGGCTGGAGATAATCTCAGAGTAAGGAGATATCCCCTTACCCTATGTAACACTGCAACCTGCGTATTGGGCTATTCAGATCTGTGCCAGCTATTTAGCAGGCACAAATCTGAGCAGCCTGTGTAGGGCTGCCAGGGATGGGGATTAGGATACAGCATGCGTTGTCACCACAAATCCCACATCCCAGTCTGCCCTTTCCCACCCCAAAACGCCCCCTCCCTACCCCCGGAATGCCCTCCCACCACCCTCTTCCTGCACTACCTGGCACAAATCTACCTGCCTTGGTCAGTGCAGGAACAGAATCTGGCATCAGAAGGCTGGTGCACGTCCTTATACCAGTGCTATCTGCTCCTAAGTTGGCACAAACATACTTTATGGCATGTTTGTGACACCCTGGAGCCAGTGCAGGGGGCTTGCACCACTTGAGCCTGACCTTAGGATTGTGCTCTTAATGTACCTCACAAGGTTGTTGTGAAGGTAAAATGAAAACACTTCATGGGCACCTTAAGGAAAAGGTGAAAATAAATGTTACAAATACGATCTATAACATGATCATTCAACGATTCAGAAAATCAGTCACAGCAATCCCACAGGAGAAGGGTTTTGATTAGATAAAAAGGGCTCTGTACCCACATGTCAAAGAAGCAGTGTAAAGCTGGGAACAGAAATATCTGCAAGGAATTTTAAAAACACTGGTGAGTGCTGAGTGTTCAGAGTACAACTGGGATAATCACCACAGGCAGTTGTGTAGCTAATGAACATGTTGCCCGGTGCAGAGCTCAAAATGATGCCCCAGAAGTGATGTCACAACCAGAAGTGACATTGCACCCAGGCTTTTTAAAAAGTGCAAATTGAGGGGAAAACCAGCCTCCTCCCCCTAGCAGTTCATCATCCACTTGATCTGCCATCTCCCCCCAGCCAGTGGCATAGCTAAGGCATCTATCTGCTACGTGGAATCAAGGAAGATTTTGTAGCCCCTTCCCCAATGACAAAATCAAATTTAATTAAGTAAATAAATAAAAAGTGTGCCCCTTATTGGTTAGGGACACTGTGCTGGGGTGAAGAGGGATGGCTATTCTCTCCCTGCTAAACATAAGAGGAGCACCACTTGAAAAAGTGCCTCTTTACCAGTTAGCAGGAGTAGCTGTATTATGATACATGGAAATAAGAGCTGACTCATATTAACAACTTATCAGTTCCATGCAGTATCATAATAACATCTCATTGGCTCTCAGAACAATCAGTCTCATAGGTCAGTTTTGAGTTAAGGATATTCACTTTTTGTTCCTTAAGGCAGTTGTGTTTTCGTTTTCTGGTTAATTGGCCATATCTTTTGATGAAATAAAGATATTCAAATGAGGTTTGTTTTATTGCATTCTGCATTAAATATCCTTTCCAATGATATATAACATGATGGTATTATTTGTACATACCAAGATTGTCACAATTTTGGCCACTAGTGTCAAGTTCAGCTTGTTGCCCCCCTAAAACTTGTTGCCCGGTGTGACTGCTACCCCCTTAGCTATGCCACTGACTACAGACCCAATCTCAGTATCTGGGAGGGGGTTCCATTCCAGAACCCCCTCCAGGTACAAAAATCTGCAGATACCAAGGTCCCCATTTAAATGGTTTTAAAAAAGAAAAAAGTGCAAATATATATTTTCCTACCTATGCAAGGTCAAACTGTATGTTTTTCAGGTTTTAGGGCTATTTTTAGCCCTAAAAGATTAATTTCCAGGTTTACCCCAGAATGCATTCGTATAGATGCGATCTACTGCATTCAGCCACTAGACGGGCTGAATGTAATAGAATGTAATAGGTGTGGTCTTCAGCTTGCATTTACATGGCCAACTTCGATGTCACTCCTTAATGAGAACTTTTTCTGAAGATCAACTCTTACTGATACACATGTATTTTTAGTCTAAAGAAGCCAAATATAAATCTATTAAATGAGGCACCTCATTTTGAAAATTACATCATTACATAATTTTCAAAAATTGTAAATGGTTTTCAAGAATGACTGTTTTGGGAGATCAGCATGGGCACATTTTAAGACACAGTGATCGATCAATAGGTGGAACTAGTTGACCGTATTCAGCTGGCACAGTTTCTCATGGAAACAACAACATACTACCAAAACACACTACATTGAATTCTTATCGTTGTAGGCTAGCAGCCCCAAGACATGAGGAATTAAAAAGCAGGTTTCATTTGACAGATCATCAGAAAACAGGTCAGTATAAGCAAAACCAAGCCATGCCAAGCCATTTGTCGTTGGGTGTTTCAGGTACAGAAATAAACTGAAAGAAAGGAAAAGAGAATTAGCAACTTCATATTTGAAATGGGCAGATGTGTCCAGGGAGAAATCAGATACAATCCCAACTGTGTTTAAGTGCTGTATTATAGCAAGTATTGTTTCAGTAAAAATCACAGGAAGAGCTTGTATTATGGGGTTGGAAAGACTGTGAGAATAATTTATCAAACTCCTGCAGTTGAATAAGGATGACTTAGCCATGTCTGACAGATGCCTACCCAACTTTTTTTGTTTAAATTAAAACACTCCTAATCAAATCAGCCCTCTGTTTTTTCTTGACATATTTTAATATACCTTCTTCAGTGTAACGTATGTTAGCCTATAAGACACACCCAAAATTTCCTCTGCGGTGCCAAATTCTGATTATACCAAAATTCCTGTTTTAATTCGTTGCTAATGTACAAGTTATCAACATTTTGCTTGCCTGCATTTGACATCTGAATGCCTCTTGTTGTTATGATGAAATCTCAGCATATCTTGAGTTATCCAGGTATTAGGTTCTATAATGCACGTTTACTAAGATATCAGAAGGGCTTTGTACAGATACTGCGTGAGCTAATTTAAAGACCAACCCTGCTGTCACTGGATTGAGAAAGACTATTAGTGCTCTTTATAATTATGCTAGTATTATACTTAATCATGAAAAGGTTTTTCCATCTGTACAGAGAAAATGAAACCCTTAGAGTTGTGACACACACAAAAACCCACCACAACAAGTTGTTTCTCAGTCACACATTTGACATTACAGTCAACCCTTGATTTAATGGACTAGTAGGGAGAAGGGGAGTTTGATAATGCAGAAAGTTTGTTAAATTTGAATTCATGGAAGTCAACTGAGATGCTCATGTGCAAAAATATTTGACTTGTTTTTTTAATGAAACAGAAAATGTATGTTGTTTCCTAAGCCTGTTAAAACCAAGGTCCATGAAACTGAAGGTTCACTATATTTATTTATTATTTCAGAAGCACACAGGTGCCAGAATAAGATTCACAAGGAAGCTTTTTGTGGGATGCGTCTCTGACCATTATTCCATTCAGCTAACTGAAGATCATGATATTCAGTAGATGGTCAATTGAGATGAAAATGTATGTTACTCACTTATAATTATGATAAGAATGATCGCACATACTACACCCAAGATGATCATCATCTAGAGAAAAGAAAATAGAGAAAAGTTACCCTTGTCTGTGCCATTAGAGGGCTGCTTGCTTTCTCCCAACACATGTACTTCAGATCGTCCTGACAGCAAATGTGTACCACTGTTAAAAGGAGCACGTTTTATTTTTATCTTGCATGGCCAAGATATCCGATGCCAGGCAGGACACGATCTGTGCACTCTGAAATTTGGATTTTTGTTTTGCAATTATTATTAAGAATATTTATATACTGTTTTTCAACAAAAAAGTAGTCCACAAAGCAGTTTCCATAGCGCCATCAATTCTTTCTCAAGTATACATCTCAAGTACACAATATTTGACAATTTCTCAAATAATGTTAAAAACAGGCTGAAATGTTAGCAGCCGAAGCAAGATGGAGACGTGAAAGACTTTTCCAACATTATGGTCCTTGGGGCCAAGAATTAATTAGAAATGGAAAAGCTCCAAAAGCTGACCTGTAGTACAACAGGTTGAAAGTGCCAGGCATCTAGTCCTTTTATCTTTTTTTAGTTTTTTTAATTGATTGATTTATACAGTGGGCTCCCTATATCTGTGGATTTGGGACCCATGGATTTCATTATCCACTAGTCCCTGAACCTGCAGGTCGAATTCACATGGACCCTCCAGAGGTGAGGGGAGGTGGAAGGGGAAGCCCTTCCTGGCCCTCTGAAGACCTTTTTAGGGCCTTAAAACATCACTTCCAGTTTTTACAAAAAACCAGAAGTGACCTTCTAAGGCCTCCCAGAGACCACACACACAGAAAGGATAACCTTACAGTGGCTGAGAGGAAAGGTTAATTGCAGAACAAAAGTAATGTTAGTAGATTGACCTAGAGAACATCATGGCTCAGAGATCTAAATGGATAGTTCTGCTCATGGCAGACTTCTCTTGGGGGCCATATTGCTTTGAGCAACAGACACATCAGCAGCAATCTCTGGGCTCCCCCATACAGTTACCCACCAAACTCCTGTTAGGTCTCCATATTTGCAAGCTCGCTGATGTGGTGTAATTCAGTATTTTGTTAATTTCTTGATATTGCTGCTCCCTGAATTTGGAAGATATCTTGCAGATCCACCACATATGATAAAAAGAATCATGAGCAGCTCACCAATGTAGTGAAGAGTCTTGCATATGTGATGAAATTTAGAGGAGTAATGTAGAAGTTTTAAGACTAGTCTTCATTTTTTAGATAACAATGGTGGTTGTTCTTGTCATGTAGTAAATCAGATTCTTATACTATAACAGTGGTTCCCAAACTTTGGGTCAGGACCTACTGGTAGGTTGTGAGCTGATTTTGTGAGTCGCCAAAGAGTGATGGACAGATCGGATAACTAATTGACTCTTCTATTGTATACCCAACATCCACTTCCTGCTTTCCTTGCAGATGAGCCAGATATTTCAACAGGATATATTAACTAAAGTATTTATATACGGATATTAGAAACCAATAATTTATTTTCTCAAATTCAGTAAGGGTCCAATAGCTTATTATACAACTGTAAACACTTGCTTAAAAATGCTTAATTTGGTGGATCTGGAACCAATTTACTTTTACAGCACTTAGTTTCGCTGAAATCTGTTTACCTGAAATTGGGTACCTTCAAAGGTATGTGCAACTCAGAATGTGCCTTGGGTTTCCCATTGCTGTTCATTGCTGAAGTTGTGAATAGAGAGAGAGTCTATAATATGGAGTAGATAGTAATGAAACTGATTGATCTAATGGGGGAATAAGATAGGACCTTGCAGCACCCCACAAGTCAAAGCCAGGGTGCTGAATAGGCATCCCCCAGCACTACCATCTGGGACCTGTTGGCCAAGAAAGAGTGGAACCACCAGAAAATGGTGCCTCCCAGTGGTATAGCTAAGTTGGTGCAGGGGTAGCAGTTGCTCAGGACAACAAGCTTTTGGGGGGCAACAAGCTGAGCTTGACACTAGTGACCAAAATTGTGAAAACCTTGTTATGTATGAATAATACCATCATGTTATATATCATTGGAAAGGTAATTTAATGCGGAATGCAATGAAACAAACCACATTGGAATATCTGTATTCTATCAAAGGTTATGGCCAATTAACCAGAAAATGAAAAGACAACTGCCAAATGGAACAAAAAGTGGATTTTCTTAACTCAAAGGGGACCTCTGAGACTGATGGTTCTGAGAACCAATGAGATGTTATTATGATACAGCATGGAACCAATAAAATGTTAATATGAATCAGTTCTCATTTCCAGGTATCATAATACAACTACACCTGCTAACGGGGTAAAGACGCACCTTTTCAAGCGGAGCTCCTCTTATATTTAGCAGGAAGAGAATAATTGTCCCTCTTCATTCCAGCACAGTGTGTCTCTAACCAATAAGGGGCACACTTTTTATTTATTTACTTAATTAAATTTGATTTTGTCATTGGGGGAGGGGCTACAAAAACGTCTTTGACCCCAGGTAGTATATAGATGCCTTAGCAATGTCACTGACGGGGGAGGCGGCAGAGCAAGTGGATAGCAAGCTTCCGGGGGGGGGGGAGAAGGCAGCTTTCCCCCCAATTTTAATTTTTTAAAAGCCCAGGAGTGATGACACTTCCAGCTATGACATCACTTCCGGGACATCATTTTGAGCTCGGCACCGGGTTACACGATCGGTCTGGGCTACGCCACAGGTGGCTCCAATTCCCAGTTCATCCAACCATACAAGATGTCTACCATGGCCAATGGTGTTGAGCACCGTGGCAGCAGCTTAATGGCATAAAAGCTTCTGGGGAGTTAAAAACTGTCCAAAATACAGAAAAATAGGGGAAAATAGAGAAAAACACAGGGAAAAATACAGAGAACTCATCAAAGCCCAACTTTGCTCCTCCCGCTCATCAATGACTTAGCTTTCCCCTCCCTCACATTCCTTTTTCTCACTGTCTCCCTCTTCCTTTTCCAATCCAGGAGGAGAAGAAGAAAGAGAAGCAGTGAAGACTTGAAGATGGACAGTGAAGATTGACCCTTAACAATCTGCTGCCTGATGCAGCATCAACTGATAGCTTCAGTTGGCCGCAAGGATGGGCCAGCCCTGCTACAGGCATTAACAGCATTCAGGGACAGACAGGGCAAGCTGAGAAATAAAGAGTCAAGTTAACCTTGTAATAGTTCTACTTCACAGCAAAGCATTTTACCTTACAATTTTTCCACCAGTATTTCCTCTTCAGCTTGGCTGCACTTGTTTCAAACTGCGAGGCACCGGCTTGCAAGGCATCCGCCCGGTTGTCAAGTTCTGAAAGCTTCTGATCTCTTTCTAGGACCTTATCCACATTGACGCGAATTATGTCCACCACCTGAAATTGGCATAACCAATTAGTGAGCCTATCTGAAAAACGCTGGAGTGGCATTTACCCACCGAGCACTTGGAAAAGTGTGCGGGAATGATTGATAAGATAGAACAGGGGTGCCCAAACCCTGGCCCTGGGGCCACGCGGCCCTCGAGGACTCCCAATGCAGCCCTCAGGGAGCCTCCAGTCTCCAATGAGCCTCTGGCCCTCCAGAGATTTGCTGGAGCCCACACTGGCCCAACGCAACTACTCTCAGCATGAGGGCGACTGTTTGACCTCTTGCATGAGCTGTGGGATGAGGGCTTCCTCCACTGCTTGCTGTTTCACATCTGTGATGCAGTAGCGGCAGCAAAGGAAAGGCCAGCCTTGCTTTGTGCAAGGCCTTTTATGGGCCTTGAGCTATTGCAAGACCTTCATTCCTTCATATAAGTTCATCTTTAATATATACATTTATGTAAACTTATGTAAATTTATTCAAATTTTAAATATAAATTAATTCTTTTTTTCCCCTGGTCCCCGACACAGTGTCAGAGAGATGATGTGGCCCTCCTGCCAAAAACTTTGGACACCTCTGAGAAGTTACAAAGTAGGGGGAGGAACACTGCAGCAAACAATAAGGTGAATCTGTAAAAGTGCTAGAGAGGATGGAGTTATTTATTGGTAGAAGCATTCCAAATTATTATCATGCCTAGCACATTTTAAATATGCAGGTTGCATGCAGAGCATTATGCTTGCTGAAGCCACTTTCCCCACACCCTTCTCCCTACTTAAGCCACTGAGGCCCTCCCCTCACCCAAGTCTCTGCTGAGGGTCAAGTGACATTCTCAAAAGGAGGGAGGGCACCAGGATGCAAGTCTCCTGATGTCTTGCCTGCTCCTGGAGGCATCTGGTAGGCCACTGTGAGATACAGGAGGCTGGACTAGATGGACTTTTGGCCTGATCTAGTTGGGCTTTTCTTATGTTCTCTCCTTCCACTTCAGGCATCTCACATCACATACCATGTAACTGCTTGTCGGATTTAAAAAAGGGGATCTAGATATATAAGCAGAGTTATAAAGCAGAAGGTGCTTTTCCCTGAAGCAACCCACCAACCCTTGCTAGATTCCTGCTAAGAAGAAACTTGCACAGGCCTCCACAAAGCGTGCAAACAGTGTCATGCCTTTTCAAGCCTCTCTCTCCAAAATTGCCAGAAAAGGGGGGGGGTGAGGTTTCTAGGGGCACAAAAGTGTTCATGAAAATCGATTCCTCGTTTTGGTGATCTCTATTCAGTAATGGCAACAATGACACCTTAGAAGGCTAGCAATATTATTTTGGCACAAGCTTTTTTTCACTGTGGCAGAACAAAATAAAATAATTAGCAGTCAATGTGGTGCAGAACTCTTGATTATTTTTGCCACAACAAAGTAGCATAACTACCCTCTGGAATTCATGTACAGTAACGGATTTCTATGATGTGGGTGTTGAGTGCCACCTATAGGTTAAGTTTAGTGTGGCAACACATTGCATTTTCAAAGAGTCTTCAGCAGATAACCTTCTTCAGGCAGTAAATGCACAGTTGACTTGTGTTTCTTCTGCAGGATCAAGGTTTCCCCTGGAAATGGTTCCATCGCAGAGATCTGGAATTTTTCTAAAATTCAAATTACAATATTTTGCAAGAAATTGAGTACAAAGACAATATGCAATAGGACAGGTAAAGGGAGCTCCTGTACTTTACTCCAATGAGAACTGCCTCCAGGCCTGATATGCCTTGTCTTTGGATCACTCAACCCAAGTACCAGAGTGTTTTTGGTAACTATACGATTACAGTACTTTAGCTGTCTTCTTTGTTCGGTCCTCTCAATCTGCCTTAAAGACTATCTTTTAAGGCAGAAGGGAGACAGAGAGAACTGCACAGAAAACCTGGTACAGCAGCTACCTTCCTCACTGGTGCACATATGCACCTATCAGGAAGTGAGAGTACACTACACAGAACAACAGCAATGCTCACAGCTCGCTATCCTACACCGCTGGAGCCACGCCAAAACAACGCCCACTGCCAAAATGGTGTCCACAAAGTATACTTGTTCCCTTACCCATAGGTAAACCTTGTTGGGTTTTTGGCATCCCAGGCTTGAGATTGTTATTCGCCAGGATGTGGCAGGAGGCCCCAATAACTGGGCCTGGTGTGAAACAATCTGTAAAGCAGCATAGCTGATGCAATCAACTGCACCTGCTGCAGGTGGGAGCCATGTGACCTGGGAGGATGAGTGCTGAGTCCCGTAGGCTATGGTGGAGTGGTGCAATGCACCACTGGGCAGCCAATCAGAGTGGGTCACAAGACCATCTTGTGACTATGAGGTCGCCCTACTCTGATTGGCTGGCCCCATTATATAGGGGGCAAGCACAGACACCAAGGTGTGGGTTGTTGTGGTGGAGTTTCTGTGTGACGTGCTGCTGGTTTGTGTACTGACTTGGACTGCCTTATCATGACTGTGACCTGCTGTATCCCTGACTTCTGGACCGTATGACTGACTACTCTTCTGCCAGCTCCCTTTACCAATACAAGCTTCTGCAACAAACAAGCCTGCGTCTGCTTCTTTGGCTCTGTTTGGGATTGCCTGCTTCTTGTGCTGTCTCCCTATGCTCCCGTGCCACTCTGCTATCGGGAAAGCAAGGGCTATCCTCCCCTGCTGACCTGACAAACCTCTGTGGCCTGGAGAGGTTCATTTGGACCTGGTGTTCCATGCTGCATGATCAGATCCAGGAAGAGGATTAGGATATTGTTGGTGGTGGTGCCACCACTCCCACCCCACTCCCAGGACCTGAACCACCTTTACCTGCCCTCTCCCCTCCCCATTCCACACTCCTGCCACCCTTCCACCTCTTCTGCTGACTTACTTTAGTTGTACAGTGGTGGGAGACAGGTTATCATTGGCAGGAAGGTACAGGTCTTCCCATTGGCACTGCTGGCAATGTGGTAATTAGTGCGCTGATGGAGTGCCTTTTGCAACTGACGCTGACTGCTTTATGGCAGTCAGTGCTAGTGGAGCTCAAGGAATGAGGATGTGTGGTAAGTGTAGGATTGGGCCCGTAGTCTATCACTTAGTGCTCACCCCAGGCGTATGGCAAATTCAAAGCTAGCTTAAGATTGTTCTACATTCACTCTTTGAATCCTAGTCCTGAAACCTACAGATATAAACAAATGTAAACTGTTCAGTGCTTAGCTCACCTCATTCACTTGAGCCTGTGTCTGTTGCAGCCTCCGATTGCTAGTCACATTGGTCTGGAGAGGAGCTTCTCCTGGTCCGGAACTGGGAACACCTCCAGCACCTTGAGAATGAGTTGGTGCTGACCTATGTTAGAAACACAGCAAAGTTTGCAAACATTTGTCAGAAATATCTTCAGTTTCCATTATGGAACCTTTCATGTACACAGTTCAACAGCAGCAAACTTATTAAGTTATGGCCCACGTGCCCTGTAGCACGCGGGCAGTCATGATGACTGTATGTAACCATGTTTTAGAGGCAGCCTATCCTGGAACGTGCTGGAATCCCTAGCATGTATGCACTGCTGAAACAGAGACGCCTGCGTTGGCTCGGTCATGTCGTGAGAATGGATGATGGCTGGATCCCAAAGGATCTCCTCTATGGAGAACTCGTGCAAGGAAAGCACCCTACAGGTAGACCACAGCTGCAATACAAGGACATCTGCAAGAGGGATCTGAAGGCCTTAGGAGTGGACCTCAACAAATGGGAAACCCTGGCCTCTGAGCGGCCCGCTTGGAGGCAGGCTGTGCAGCATGGCCTTTCCCAGTTTGAAGAGACACTTGGCCAACAGTCTGAGGCAAAGAGGCAAAGAAGGAAGGCCCATAGCCAGGGAGACAGACCAGGGACAGACTGCACTTGCTCCCGGTGTGGAAGGGATTGTCACTCCCGGATTGGCCTTCTCAGCCACACTAGACGCTGTTCCAGAACCACCTTTCAGAGCGTGATACCATAGTCTTTCGAGACTGAAGGTTGCCAACATCCCTGAATCCCACTTGCAAGAGAGTATCTTGTCTGCTTGCTTCCAGAGACACCTAGCTGGACTAAATGGCTGATCCAGCAAGGCTTTTCTTGTGTTATTAAAAGATACACTACCAGGGAGGCAACAAGTGGCTGTATTTTCTGGAGATCTTCCACTTTGAGAACTGTGGGTACAAATTAAGAACAGTTACTTGGAAATTGCCAAAGGCCAATCAGTTTATGGCTTATCAGTCTCCTCTGGTTCGTGGGCCCTCCTGTAATGAAAACCTATTATATTAACAGATATTTAATTGTTCTGTTATTGTTAATTTATTTATTGTTCTGCCAGATGCTTGCAACTCATTACATACAGATTGCCATCTCTGTAGTACAAAGTATATCAGTTGGCTGCCAAGATTGTAATGATTTATCATTCAGCATATAGCTAGTGATACTGAATGCTAGCATAGCATGCCATATGCACAGCTCAGTTAAAAGGAGCAGAGGTGAGGGTTTACAGTTGGCTTATCATCTGCTTGAGATGCTTCTAAGGCTGCAATCCAATCCACACTGTCCTGGGAGTAAGCCTCACTGAGTATAATGGGACTTACTTCTGAGTTGACCTGCATAGGATTAGGCTCTCCATGTCCAGACTTCACCCCCAACTTGCCATAGGGGTTTCATACACATTCTGTACCAGCAATTAAGGCAACATGCAGTGCAACCCTATACATGCTTATCCAGAAGTGAGTTCCACTATGTTCTGTGGGACTTACTCCCAGGTAAGTACAGTATGATTAAGATTGCAGCCTAAATGATGTCATCGCCAGTTACTTCTGGATTGGGAGACCAGACAATACAAGACAAATGCTGGAAGAGACTCAGGATAGACAGGAAGGCTCTTTTGGGCATGCTGCAGCTCTGCGCACTGAGTCGAGCCTCCTATTGCTACTTGCCGTGTTGCATTGTTGGTCTTACTGCCAGGCCGTGGGGGTCTGGAGGTTTCACACGTGCCACCAGGCACCACCTCAAGTACCACCAGTGGTACACTAGATGGGTCACGAGCTTATTTCAGTTGGGTCCCCATTCATTTCAATGTGTATTTTATTTTTAATGTGTTAGACTTGATGCAAACATGGTATATGACTGCGTTTGGGGAAACGTTGGATCTATCCTTTTAACAGGCTACTATGTAAATGCTTTTAACCATGAGAGTCAATGGACCTTACACCTGGGTAAGTGTGGATAGGACTGCAGCCTTTGGGATGTTTGGGGAATTTTTTAAAAACAGATCAGCAACTGCTTGGGAGAGTTAGCAAGGTTCTTTATTTTAAATAAATGTTTAAACTTATACTAATGGTAAACTTTTAATTTATTTACTTAGATTTGATTCTGTCATATGGGGGTGTTAAAAATTTTCCTGCTTGAGGATGTCACTTCCTGCCAAGACATCACTTTCAGGTTGATGACATCACTTCTGGTGGATCCTGACAGAATGTCATTCTAAAACGTGGGTCCCAGTGTTAAAAAGTTTGAGGATCACTGCACTACATCATCCAGAGGGCTCGGTTTTCATCAATGAAAATTAAAAGGGCTCAAATCATGGTTCTGGCAGGGAGGTGGTGTGACATACTGTGCTCCATATCACTGTTTATGTCACAAAATTAATCTAATATGTATTTGTGTGGCTCTTGTACAGCCACACTACACGGCCATGGCAGTTGAAGTGAATGTGTTATGCAGGAAAAACACCACATTTTCTCTGGTACTTGGGTATAATGTAAAAAGATACTTCTTGTCTCACTGTTCCAGAACTCTACTGAATATGCATACCTATGGAAATGTTACTAACAGCTTGAATTGCATAAAATGCTTTGCAAATTGCAAAAAGCTTGCCACACAACCTCACTTTCAGATGTGAAACAATAAAAGCAATACTGTATATTTTTTGGTAGCCAGTTGCCAAGGTGACACGGTACTTTTAAAGTGGAAAGTAACACTGTATTGTTCAGGAGAAAAGGAAGGACCAGGGTTGATATGCCTTCATTTTTATTTACTGAACTTGATTTGGCATACCTTCTTTGAAAGTGGTCCAACACCTGACCACATTTACTGTGTAACAAAAACATCACCACAGTAACACACTGATGGTGCCCATCCATATTTTCATTAAAACATTGCAAACAATAATAATAATAATAATAAAACTTTATTTTTATCCCACCCTTCTCCCAAAAAGGGACCCAGGGCGGCTAACAACATATAAAACAAATTAAAACATAATTTCACAGATAAAAACAGATTAAAAAACACATTAGCAGAACCCATAAAAACAGTAGTCAGAAGAGTCAGAATAAAAGAGCATAAAACAGCAGTTCTTAGAGGAATCGGGCCTGTAAAAAAGCAACTAAAAGATATATAAAAGATGTTAAAAAGGCCAGAACGTCAGAAGGCTTGGTTAAACAACAAGGTCTTCAGGCCTCGCCGAAAGGACTCAAGAGAGGGAGCCATTCTCAAGTCAAGGGGAAGGGAGTTCCACAACGTTGGTGCCACTACTGAGAAGGCCCTATTTCTTGCCGCCGCCCCACGTACCTCCTTAGGCGGCGGCACTTGTAAAAAGGCCTTCTCTGATGACCTGAGAGGATGAGCCGGATTGTATGGGAGTAGGCGATCTCTAAGATAACCTGGCCCAGAGCAGTATAGGGCTTTAAAGGTCAAAACCAGCACCTTGAATTGGGCCCGGAAACGAACGGGCAGCCAATGTAGCCCCCGGAGAAGCGGGCTGACAGAGTCAAACCGCCTAGCTCCAGTGACCACATGGGCCGCCGCATTCTGCACTAATTGCAGTTTCCGAACCGTCTTCAGGGGCAGCCCCACATAAAGCGCGTTACAATAATCTAACCTCGATGTCACCGTAGCATGGATCACCGTGGCCAGGTCTGCACGATCCAAGTACGGACGCAGCTGGCGCACCAGCCGAAGCTGAGCAAAGGCCCCCCTAGCCACAGCCGCCACCTGGGAATCCAGGAGCAGCTGCGAGTCCAGGTGGACCCCCAAGCTGCGGACCTGCTCCTTCAGAGGGAGTGCAACCCCATTCAGAGCAAGCTGATAATCCAGCACCTGCATCGAGGATTTCCGAACCAGGAGAGCCTCTGTCTTATCCGGATTTAATTTCAGCTTGTTAGCCCCCATCCAGATCCTCACTGCTTCCAGACAGCGCTCCAGGCCCTCAACCGCCACCCTGGAGTCTGGAGGAAAGGAGAGATAAAGCTGGGTGTCATCAGCATATTGATGACACCCCACTCCAAACCCCCGGATGACCTCTCCCAGCGGTTTCATGTAGATATTAAATAGCATGGGGGACAGAATTGAGCCCTGCGGCACCCCGCACCTCAATGGCCAGGGTGTCGAACAGGCATCCCCCAGCACCACCATCTGGGACCGACCTTCCAAGTAGGAGCGGAACCACCGCAAAACAGTGCCTCCAACTCCCAACTCGGCCAATCGGCCCAGAAGGATACCATGGTCGATGGTATCGAAAGCCGCCGAGAGGTCCAGCAGGACCAACAGGGACGCACTCCCCCTGTCCAGTCCCCGGCGTAGGTCATCCACCAAGGCGACCAAGGCAGTTTCCGTCCCAAAGCCCGGCCTGAAACCAGATTGAAAAGGATCCAGATAATCTGCTTCATCCAAGACCCTCTGGAGTTGGGCCGCCACCACCCGCTCAATTACCTTGCCCAGAAACGGGATGTTGGAGACTGGCCGATAGTTGTTCAACACATTGGAATCCAGGGAGGGCTTCTTCAGGAGGGGGCGAACCACCGCCCGCTTCAAAGCAAGCGGCAGTGTCCCCTCCCCCAAAGAAGAGTTGACCACCCTCCCCGTCCACTCAGCCAGTCCCCCCCGGGCAGCTCTTATCAGCCAAGCTGGGCAAGGGTCAAACAGGCAGGCAGACGGCCTCACACTCCAAAGGAGTCTGTCCACATCCTCAGGCTGCACAAGCTGAAAAGAATCCCACAACCCTGGACAAGCAGTTGCCAGGGGGACATCATCAGACATTGTCAATGTGGCATCCAAGTCGTAACGAATGCGATCGATTTTATCTGCAAAATGTTGCGCAAACACGTCACAGCGGCTGACCGTGTATTCCACCTGGTCCACTGGCGGGGCCTGATGGAGGAGGCCCCGCACCACACGGAACAGCTCTGCCGGACGGTTATCAGCAGACGCAATGGTAGCAGAGAAGAATGATTTCTTCGCTGCTACCACCGCCACGGAGTAGGCTCTGTAATGAGCTCTACTCCATGTCCGATCGGATTCACCACGAGTTTTCTGCCACCGTCGCTCTAGACGCCTGCCCTGCCGCTTCATCAATCGCAGCTCCTCAGTGAACCAAGGAGCCGCTCCGAGTCTGCGACGTGGCAGAGGTCGCTCCGGAGCAATCTCATCCACTGCCCTGGACATTTCCCTGTTCCAGAGGTCAACCAGGGCCTCAGATGAGACGCCAGTCTTGGCAGTGGGGAAATCCCCCAGAGCCCTCAGGAAACCTTCAGGATCCATTAGCCTCCGGGGGCGGACCATAGAAAATGGTCCCCCGCCTCTGCAGAGGTAGGAAGTTGCAACCAGTCTAAACCTTACCAGGAAGTGATCTGTCCATGACAACGGAGTGATCTTGATCTCCTCTACATCCAGATCACTGCCCCCATGCCCAGCTGTAAACACCAGGTCCAGCACGTGTCCTGCAGTATGTGTCGGGGCCAAGATCTTCTGGGACAGGCCCATGGTTGTCATGGCAGCCATGAAATCCTGAGCTGCACCTACCGCAGGGGCCTCGGCATGAACATTGAAGTCCCCCAGCACTAACAGGCGGGGGGCCTTCAATGCCACCCCCGAGATCACTCCAGTCAGCTCAGGCAGGGAGACTGTTGGGCAGCAGGGCGGGCGGTACACCAACAGAATCCCAATCCTGTCCGGTCCTCTCAACACAACATGCAGGCACTCGAACCCAGCAGACTGCTGGACAGGGCACCTGGTGAGGGAGATGGACTCACGATAGACCATTGCAACTCCCCCTCCCCATCCCTGCAATCTTGGCTGCTGCAACACCTGGAAGCCTGGCGGACAAAGTTCAGAGAGACTAACGCCTCCCTCCACGTCCAGCCAGGTCTCCGTAATGCATACCAGGTCGGCTTTCTCATCCAGAATCAAATCCTGGATGATACAGGTCTTATTATTCACCGACCTGGCATTCAAAAGTAGCAGCTTCAGATCCAGGGACTCACCACCAAGACCACCAGGCATCCGAGAATTGAGGGAGGGACCAGAAGGGGAGATGATCTGCCTGTGATTAACTCTCCTTCTCCTGTAACGGCCTGTCCGACCCCCACCGCCATATCTCCCCTGGCCCGTCACTCTCTTGATAGTGGCACCCTTCCCTTCCCCTGAGCTCCCTCCTGAGAGCACACACATGTGGCGAGGCCCGCCTTCCGAAACTGGCCTGCAGGCGGATCCTCTGCTGTAAAAACAATTTTTTTACGTGAAACAGGAAGTGACTTTTTATGCCTTAAAGACATAAAAATGTCACATCTGGTTTTACAAAAAAAGAGGAAAAGAGGAAAAAAAGAGGAAATGCCTTTTTTTACCTAAATGACCATTCTGAGTCCCAGAGGCTGTGGGCAGACATGTGTGACTTCTGCAAGGCTCAGAAGACCCTCCAGAGGTGAGGTCCCCTTGCCTCCAGTGGGTGGGGAGCCTCCCTGGTATCTACAGTTTCAGCTAATCACAGGGGGTTCCAGAGCAGAACCCCGGCAGGTACTAGGACATGCCTGTATTTAAGAATTTTAAATGCTTCCCAAATATTGCAGCTCTCAAACACCTGAAGTTTATGTGGCTCTTACAGAAAACAAGTTTGGCTACCTCTGTCATATTAGATCTCCAGAGAATCCTAAATTGTCTTCCAACCTTCTGCTCTTGCTCTCTCTGTCTCTCATTCAGTCTGCCTGTTCTCAGTGCTTCTTTAGTTCCTTCACATACCTAGGCAGCCCAACAGCACTTACCCTTAGACTGGGGCTCAACTGTTTCAAGTTCTGGTGGCTTTCCACATCCCACATTGTAGTCTTTGTACAAAGAGAGACTCCTCTGAAAAAGTTGGCACCCTGCTGTTCAGCTGTTTGAGAAAGGGACTGAATCTCATCCCTTCCACTGTTCCATTCTTGCTAGACTCCAACTTGTCATCACTCCTTTCCTCCCTCCCTCACTCACACCCACCCACCCACCAAGTTGCCACCCCCCTGAGCTGAGTCTAGCCCAGAGATGCCATGAATGCAATGTCCAATATTAGTCCAATACTGATGTCCTAGTATTACTCACAAGTACATTTTGCCTATACATTTGGAGTTCTTCACTGCTTGCACTATATCAGTGAGGGAAAGGATTTCACCTGAGTAAGACTGATGATGCAGGGTTTTTAATCTCCACTTGCTTCAAGGGGTACAGCCCATTTATCTGAGTCACCTCAATTGATCTAGCAGATTTCTGGCCCCTCTGGTATCTCACTCACCACTTTTTCTTAAAGCAGATTGAGTCAGAAGGTATAATCAGCTCACAGTGAGTCTATGCACTACCAGAGTAGGTGAACCCACATGGGCACCTAGCAAGCAGCAGGTTGAGTCACTCTTGCAGTCTGAGTATATACAGGGTGGGAAAAGAGCCATTGTGGAATATGATAAGGGGGGGGGAGAGATGGGACATAGAGCTGGTTGGTGGCAGAGCATATATTTTTATCATATGGCAGCTTCTTAGACCTAATCATGATGAAAGGACCAATCAAGCTAGGGGGCTATTTTAATAAATAACACAGGCCTACAAAATTGAGGGTCAGAAAAGTTTTTCCCCAAACTTTATGGTGGTTTGATATGAATTTGGGGTGCCGATTACAAAACGGGCATCCGTTTTGCCCTATCATGTCTAGTTTGGGAGATATAGTATAGTGAACATTCAAGCAGCTTCCTCATGAGGAAGCCTACACCATGGCTTCCTCATGAGGAAGCTGCTTGAATATTCACTAAAGAGGCTGTACTCTATCTCCAAAGCTAGACGTGATAGGGCAAAACAGATGCCATTTTTGGAATCGGCACCCCAAACATACCCAGGAATTGGTGTAATGTTTAAGGAAGCAAAATGTGTGTTGGCCTGTGTAATCTATTACTAAATCACCACAATTTAGCTGATGTTTAGTTTGATCCTACTAGAAGGTCACACTTGTACTTCTATGCATATGTTTGCAATAGCCTATATTCTGTTCCATTTGGGGCCAATATTAAAGATAAATTCCTACATAACCCGAACACAATGACTCATTCTGTGTATTTCTTACATAAGCTACGTGGCTAAAAGCAGGAGGATAAGGTGTGATAACATCAGCCCTGCCTGCAAGTGTTAATTGACAGATTAAATGTGAAGAAAGCCAGCTCTACAAAAAGATATCTGTGAACAATGTAAGCTGATCAGGCTGAGGAAATGTGGTCACACATCACATCTTTGCCCAGAAGAGCAAGCCGATTTCTCATGTTGTGGTTGAATCTTGGCTGTTCATTTAATCTCTCTCTCTTGCCTCCTCCCCACTTCATCACCTTGCATGTATGATATTTTAAAATTATTTTCTGCTTCACCTTCTGATCCAAAGGATCCTCGAGGCAGCTTACATGCATCTTACATGCATGCATCTGCATCTTACGAGCATGCAGCTTACATGCATGCCCGAGGTAGAAGACCTCGGGCAGATACTGCTGCCCAAACGGCCCCTCCTGACCAAGGAATTAAACCAGACAGAGGTTAAAAGAGAAGATGTTTCAGACCTCATTGATAAATTAAAGACCAATAAGTCACAGTATTGGAATTGCGTAAGTGACCAATAAGTCACTGTATTGGAATTGGAAGATCTAGCGAGGATGTAGATGTGGTGTCAGCAGTTGCCCCTTTAAGGGTAAGGCCTGGGCATCCAGCAGAGTGTGCTGTACAGCTGCAGCCACTTGAAGGCAATAGGGCCCTCAGGGATTTAAGGAGCACCTGAGGCAGGAAGGGTTTGTGGGTTGTAGAAGAAGTGCAGATTGGAGAGGAGACTGACTTTGGCTTGGATAATCTGACTGATTACCTGGAACCTGACCTCAGACTGTAACTTGGCTTATTGGCTCTGGACTCTGATTTGGCAACTCTCATTGATTGGACTGGTTTACTTGGAATATGTGGACTGGACTCTGACTTTGCTTGCTGCACTGGTGAGTTTCACAAGGGAAACTAATCAGCCTTAAGTGGGCATGAGGCCCAGTGGGGAAAAGCTGTGGCAAGACAGTCACTGGGCTGTGATGGCACCCACCCAAGAGTTATTAAGGAATTGAAGAATGAAGTTGCTGATCTCTTGACTAAAATATGCAACTTGTCCCTCAAAATGGCCACGGTGCCAGAAGATTGGAGGATACCAAATGTCACACCTATCTTTAAAAAGGGAAAGAAGGGGGACCTGGGAAACTATAGGCTGGTCAGCCTAACATCTATACCGGGTAAGATGGTGGAATGCCTCATCAAAGATAGAATCTCAAAACACACAGACGAACAGGCCTTGCTGAGGGAGAGTCAGCATGGCTTCTGTAAGGGTAAGTCTTGCCTCATAATAATAATAATAATAATAATAATACATTATTGAACCTTATAGAATTCTTTGAAAAGGTCAACAAGCATGTGGCTGCAGGAGAACCTGTAGACATTATATATCTGGACTTTCAGAAGGTGTTCGACACGGTCCCTCACCAAAGGCTACTGAAAAAACTCCACAGTCAGGGAATTAGAGGACAGGTCCTCTCATGGATTGAGAACTGGTTGAAGACCAGGAAACAGAGTGGGTGTCAATGGGCAATTTTCACAATGGAGAGAGGTGAAAAGCAGTGTGCCCCAATGATCTGTCCTGGGACTGGTGCTTTTCAACTTCTTCATAAATGACCTGAAGACAGGGGTGAGCAGTGAGGTGGCTAAGTTTGCAGATGACACCAAACTTTTCTGAGTGGTGAAAACCAGAAGTGATTGTGAGGAGCTTCAGAAGGATCTCTCCAGACTGGCAGAATGGGCAACAAAATGGCAGAAGCGCTTCAGTGTCAGTAAGTGTAAAGTCGTGCACATTGGGGCAAAAAATCAAAACTTCACATATAGGCTAATGGGTTCTGAGCTGTCTGTGACAGATCAGGAGAGATATCTTGGGATGGTGGTGGACAGGTCGATGAAAGTGTTGACCCAATGTGCGGCGGCAGTGAAGAAGGCCAATTCTATGCTTGGGATCATTGGGAAAGGTATTGAGAACAAAACAGCTAATATTATAATGCTGTTGCACAAATCTATGGTAAGGCCACACCTGGAGTATTGTGTCCAGTTCTGGTCACTGCATCTCAAAAAAGACATAGTGGAAATGGAAAAGGTGCAAAAGAGAACGACTAAGATGTTTGCTGGGCTGGGGCACCTTCCTTATGAGGAAAGGCTATGGCGTTTGGGCCTCTTCCGCCTAGAAAAGAGGCACCTGAGGGGGGTACATGATTGAGACATACAAAATCATGCAGGGGATGGACAGAGTGGATAGAGAGATGCTCTTTACACTCTCACATATCAGAACCAGGGGACATCCATTAAAATTGAGTGTTGGGAGGGTTAGGACAGACAAAAGAAAATATTTCTTTACTCAGCGTGTGGTTGGTCTGTGGAACCCCTTGCCACAGGATGTGGTATTGGCATCTGGCCTGGTCGCCTTTAAAAGGGGATTGGATAAGTTTCTGGAGGAAAAATCCATTACGGGTTACAAGCCATGATGTATATGTGCAACCTCCTGATTTTAGAAATGGGCTATGTCAGAATGCCAGATGCAAGGGAGGGCACCAGGATGAGGTCTCGTTATCAGGTGTGCTCCCTGGGGCATTTGGTGGGTTGCTGTGAGATACAGGAAGCTGGACTAGATGGGCCTATGGCCTGATCCAGTGGGGCTGTTCTTATGTTCTTATGCAGTAGCAAGACCCAAAACAAACTTATTTAAATACATTAAAAACATTCAACTAAAATCATGGGATGGGAGAGAATGCACAAATGTCAGGTTAAATATATCAGCCCCCTCCAAAACTAGATGCAATAAAGATGGTTTGCTAGCCTTTTAAAAGTCAGACTAGAAATGACTTCGCAAACATCCTTTGGCAGGGATAGCTACAGGATGAATATTTTAGTGAAAATAAAGTATAGGGATAGCTACAGTGAAGCAGGGCCGTAGCTTGGGGGTCCAGGAGGGGTTTTGCGCCCCCCCGAGCCAGCAGTTTGCTCCCCTTAGAATTTTTTTCCAACCCTATCCTATTTCTGTCTAATCTGGTGTCAGTTGGGGATAGATATCCAGAGGCATAACTAGGACAGAGCCTGAGGGGCTCCTGCCCCAGGCGCTATGGGGGCATGACTGCAGGCTCCACCCTAATTACAGAGGAGGTCCATGAGGCTTCCCGCCCCCCATTTCTTCTTTCAAGAGGAACCTCCACAGGAAAAGAGATGGGAGCATGAAGCTGCTGCAGCAAGCACTTCCTCCTTGAGTAACGTCTCCTCCTATGGAACTTATTCCCAGATTAGTGTTCATAGTGGGCTTACATCCAATGTTCTGGATTAAGAAAAGAGGATATCTGAACAGCCTTAGGGTGTGAAATAAAGCAATCCTTTCTTAAACGTGAACATCTCTTCTCAGAAACAGGTTTATGTTTATTCATAGACCTGATATCTGCCCGTAAAACAATGATGACACAGTCATTTGGCTCAAGCACATGCGTTTTCTGTTCTGAGAAACAGGACTCAAGAGAGGCGCCTGTGAGGTTACTAAACACCAATTACAATTCCTTACATCCCTGCATGTTTAAGTTGATTGCATACATATTCAGAGCAATTCTGTGAAATTTGGAGCAAGCTTGGATTCATTCTGTAACTGACTGTATTCCGCAGCACAAACCAATATTAACCAATTCCACAAAGGCCTTGTTTTATCAATTAGAGATTAATTTTGCTTAAAAAATATTTTTACAAGGGTAAAGAAGGTTAAATAGTTGTTTGTGGAAGTATCAGGAAGGCTACTTCTCTGGTTGTTACTAGAAACTGTGACTAGAAGCCCAAAGATTGGCTACCCTTTTCAAAGCAGGAAATGAAATTCAACCTCAGCACCAGCCCCACCCTGTTTTTTATTCCTCATTCTTCCAGTTGTCAGGTCACAGTGCTCTTGTGACAAAAGAAGCTACTATTGACAGAGCCCTAGACTCAGCACACCTAGCAACCCTATGTCCCTTTAGCTTTCTGTCCCTCGGCCCTAATTCTTCTCAATTACCCAATTAATTGCCTGCCCTTCAATAAATGTATGGGCACCACTGTCTCTAGGTTTTGTGTGCCTGTTTTGCTCCACTCCTCCTTTCTCTGGCTCTTCCTTTCTTCAAACCTCTGCCCCCACCACCCACAGTTCCTCCAAGTCTCTACGTCACACTTTCTTGAGCTACTCTACCTCTTGTTCAGTCTCTGCAGCACTCCTCTCGATCACATGCATCCCTGCCCACAGTAAGAACTGGCTTTTTTTTTCCAGTGCCCTATCTCTGTGCATGTTCTTGCCTCAATCCTCCTCTGCCCTTCGCCCCCAGCTTCACCTGGCAACTCCTGTTCCTTCAGATTCTTTTTCAGATTGTTGTCTCTGTTACCAGACCTTCTGGCAGGGTCAGGAGCAGTTCTTGGGGCAGGTGTGAATCTGTATATATGCAAATGTACACAGCTTCCCCTCTCTTCAGCTTACCTGGTGGGTTTGTGGACCTTCCTCCTCAATCCTCCTCTATGATGGAAGAGGAGAAGATCTGCTGCTGCCATTGGCCGTGTCTGCATTAATTCAGGACAGCCTGTGACAATGTGTGATTGAGCAGTGGAGAGGGGATGACTGGGAGAAGGAAGTTACAAAGTAAGCTGAAACTCTAATTGTGCTATCCTATGCCCAAGTGTCACCAGCAATCCTGCAGCAGTGGAGCAACATGATTCAAGTCATGACTGTCACATCCTAAACCTGTCAAGCACAAAAAGGGAGGGGGAAACAAACTCTGAACAATTCCACAAGGGTGCAGCCCTCCCAGTATCTCCCATCAGGGAATTCTGACCGTTTCCACCAATCATGGGTTGGCAGCTATCAAATAGTTCTAGATTTATTCTCCAGGGCAGGGGTGTCCAAACTTTTTGGCAGGAGGGCCATATCATCTCTCTGACACTGTGTCGGGGGCTGGGGGGGGGGAAGAATTAATTTACATTTAAAATTTGAATAAGTTTACATAAGTTTACATAAATGAATATATTAATGATGAACTTATATGAATGCATGAAGGTCTTGCAATAGCTCAAGGCCTATAAAAGGCCTGGCACAAAGCAAGGCCGGCCTTTCCTTCCCTGCCACTTCTGCATCACAGATGTGAAACAGCAAGCAGTGGAGGGAGTCCTCATCCCACAGCTCACCTGAGAGGTCAAACAGTCGCACTCATGCTGAAAGCAGTTGTGTTGGGCCAGTGTGGTCTCCAGCAAATCTCCAGAGGGCCAGAGGTTCATTGGAAACTGGGGGCTCTCTGAGGGCTGCATTGGGAGTCCTCGAGGGCCACAAGTGGCCCCAGGACTGGGGTTTGGGCACCCTTGCTCCAGGGCATGCATCAAAGCTCAAAATAATCAGGAACAAATTGTTCAGAGCAAAACCATTCAGATGCCAAAAGAGTTTTTTTTACAGTGTGGCATGTATTTGCCTGCATCACTGCTGTTCTCCCATAGATAAGCTCATACAGTCTCTAAAAGAACTGTGTTGACACCAAGACATCTCACCCCCGCAAAACAAAGGTGTTGATAAAAGCAGTGAATATATTTTAACTAAGAAGTATAACACATTTTGTCTGGCATGTGAAAACTTTTTCCACTTTATACTCACTATGAGATTTTTTTCTTCTTTTTTAAAAAATGTTGAGCCACCCCATTAACCTTTGGCTAGAGAGCAGAGGGAAGTATGAGTGAAACCAAATGCCCCCAATTTTCTTAATAAAGACATTTTAATAATAATAATAATAATAATAATAATTTCAGGGATCCATGCCCAGTCCTTAGACTTTTGTTTCTGTGCTTTTAGTAGACCATTCCAGTTGGAGAAGTGCAAAATTCACAGAATTCCATTTGCACATCTGTTTTCCCAGATCCAAAGGAAGCTTTTCCCACCAAAAATAATCTGCCTGTTAAAAGTTCAGCCAGTTCTGTTTGCATAGCTAAAAAAAAAAAGCACCACCACAACAAACAAATTACTGGTTTTAAGCAACAATCCTGGATTTTTTTAGTGCTTAGGCTGTTTTCATCCTGAGTTGGCCTTAAAGTTGCTAAAACACTTTGGGTGCAATCCTAACCCACTTTCCAGTAGCAACATAAGGGCAATGCAGCTCTTAGGTAAGGAAATAAGTATTCCCTTAATTTAAGGAGGCCTCCATGAGTGCCCCCCAACTGCAGGATGCAGCACACGTCCTATTGCCACAGTTATGCCAGTACTGGAAAGTGGGTTAGGATTTGGGCCTTCATCTTTTGCATGCAAGCATTACTGTTGTAGGATGCTGGCTTATATTGAGGCAGACACAGTTCAGTCCACCTTGGTTCTGTGAGTCTCTAGGGTTTTAGAGAGGATTTTATTCTTTGTACTGGGAGATACTGTGGATTGAACCTATGAACTGCATCTGTGCAGAAGATGCTCTTCCATGACACTTCCCTGCTAGAAAGCCAAAATGGAAATTTCATTTTCTTCTCAATTTGTGGCATACTTTGCAGAGGCTGGTTGTGGGTGGGTTGAAAACGGCCTGGAGAATCAGTTTCCAACCTTATGATCCATTGAGTGATGTTTGGCAAACCTGACCAACCGGTTTGTTGGGTAGTGTAAAGGAGAGAGATTAAGCAGGCCCCCCAAAGAAGTTGAGGCCCAAGAACCACGATCCATGATCTCTAGCAAACTCAAGGGGTTCAGGAAGCAAAGAGGAGTAAACAGTCAACTCTACAACAACGGTGTTGACTCATCATTCATTAAAGGTGGATGAAAAGAAAAAAAGTAAAGGTTCTGTTCTGGAAAGAAGCTGTAATAGTATAATGTTCTATTTTATCTCTGTGCTGCCATTAAAATCTGTCTCAAGGGATTGCTTTAAAGCTGTGATTGGGCAGCCTGTAGTAGTTGATGATGTATGAAACCCACCAGGTGATTCCAGCCACAAAGGAGCAGTTCTGAAAAAGACCCCATTGTTATGAGGAGCAACAGCTGAAGACAATTTATAAGGTACACATCTGCAGGGTGGCAGAAGGCCAGGATGCCAGGAACAGAAGGTCATAGTCAATCAGTGACTCACTCTCTGGGAAGCACTGACAGCCTAGATTCTGTTTTGAATCTGATGATGCTGTCAGGTGAGACGGGGGGGGGGGGGGACGACAGACTGGAGTGACGCACTGAGTCAGGTTCCAGCACACCCATTTTGACTCCCACTCATGGAAAATGTTTTCCATGCAGTCCTTTGACGTTAATATTTCCAGCTGGTGTCTGGCTTGCAGGCATCCCAAAGGTGTCTGATTGTTTCATGGTCTGCTTTTATAAAAGGTTATAAACATTTTTTACCGTTTTCGAGAAGCTGGGTGATGCGGCAGTTGCCCTTTCCTGTCCCAATAAGCATCATGCAATGGGGCAGAGAGATGATTGAAGACTCACCATTCTCAGTGTGCAGGGAATACGTGGATTGTTCTAAGCTAAATTCTCAGCAGGGAAAGAAAACAGGCAAGAAGGAAAGAAGCAACAGGTGATATGAAACTGGTCGAAGAAAGAAAAGTTTGAGGGTTTGGGGACTATAATATAATAGCCCCAAACCCTCAAATTATTCCTCCTCTCTAAATAATAATGACCAGGCTCTATATAAATATATGCATTGGAAATGTACAGCAGGCACTTGTGAAATGCTGAGCTGGTGTAGGAAAGTGGCTAAGAGCTGTGAATCAAGACATCTCCAAATCTCATTTCTGCCATGAATTGCCTAGAAAGCCTTAGGCAAGCCACAGTTTCAGTTGTAATATGGAGACAGCAATACCTACTTTACACAGTAGTTGTAGGGATAACATGAAGAAGAATTCAAATGAAGTATTACTATCATAATGTCCCCTTTATTGTGTCAGTTCTCGAGGTATAAAGTTCATGCGCAGAACTCCTATAATAGTTAGGCTTCCCATTTGTAATACAAATTCGGTTTCCTGTACACATCCAAACAAGGCTGCAATCTCAATTGAGCCCACTTCTAGAATCATAAAGTTGGAGGGTACCCACAAGGTCATCCAGTCCAACCTCCTGCCTGTTGCATGAAATCTTCCTTGAGCATCTCCAGCAGCTTCCTGTTGAGTCTCTGCTTAAAGATTTTCAGTGAGGACAATCCATTACCTCCCTCAGCAATCTGTTCCACTGCTGAATCACCCTAACCATCAAGAATTTCTTCCTGATGCCCTACTGGAATCTCTTGCAGCTTGTATTGCACTATTTGGGAGTAAGCACTATCGTAATAGTAATTTAGTAATAGTAAGCGCTATTGACATCAGTGGGATTCACTGTGGAGTAAAAATGAAAAATCAGGATGCATGTCATTTCAAAAGTGACAGAGAAGACCTCTCAAAGGTTTGCTGTGGTATTCATTAAAAGTAGGATGAAGCACATCACACCCACACCAAGTTCTCAAACCCCTCTTTAGTTTTTCCTTTCAACCAAGAACTCTCCAGATACGTGTTTGAACACACACACACACACACAAAACCTTCAGGAAAAGAATGCTAATCTGGCAACCTGACTGGGAGAGCTACTAGCCCTGTTCATCTTGTTGAAACTGCTTGCCAATGTTCCAGAAACTTCAGAAGAGCCAGGACTTTACTACCATTATTGTGCAAAAGTTTGGGGATTAAGTGTGTGTAGGTGGAAGATGTTCTTTGTGCACAGCTGGGAAACAGGGTAGCCATTACTCAACTGGGCTTCTGCCTACTTGTTTCTATCAAGTGTGTGTCCTGAGACTCCTTAGCTCACTGCTCATTCTCTTAACCACTGTGATTCATTGGTCTGTACTCCACTTGGTGATCACACCTTTTATTTATATGAGCAATCTAAAAGAACCAAAGCATGAAAAACTCTATGGAAATGTTTTATGAAAAACCTGACTTAAATGAGTCAGAATTCTATGCTGCATGTTTATCAACCTATCAAGTTGCCTTATGCTGAATCAGATTATTGATCAATGTAGCAGTTATTATCTGCTCTGATTGGAAGTGGCTCTCCAAGATCTCCCAGCCCTGAAAGATTAAATCCTTTCAGCTAGAGCTGCTGGACATGTTATTTCAATGTATTTTAATTCCACTTTTCTATTTCAGAAAAAATACTCAAAAATGTAACAAAACACAAACCAACATCACAACAATACAATTCAACTACAGCTCAGGAACAGTGAAAAATACAGTCAAAATTCAAGACAGCACAATCAACACAACCTTATCCAATTGCAGCACTCTTGAAATAAAATAAAAAATGGAAAGACGAATGTTTTTCCTGTCTGTAATATGGTAACTTAACAGACTTCAAGCAGACTTCTTTTGGGAGTGCACTTCATAATCTAGATGCCACAATAGAGAAATCTCCCAAGTTGACCAAAATACTCTGACAGACACTTCTTAAGATACCCTGGTCATTTAAAGTTTTCAAGCTAATTTATTTTTTTTAAAAAACAACTCTTTGATTAAATAATATTGGTATATATGGCCCAACCTACAAGCATTTTACATTCACTGAAGTTTCCAAACTGGACCATTCTTCTAAGCCCCTCCCACTCCATAGCAATTTGATGCGCCTAACCAGGTGCTGATAACCAGGTACTGATCTGTCAATCACAGTATCAACAAAGGAAATTGATTAGGCTTCCTCATCCACACATCTCATGCTCAGAACTAAGCACCCTCAAGTATTCGAACTGTCAAATGAGTGAAGCCAAATATCTGAGATCAGGCCAAATACGATCTGAGATTTGACAAGATGGGATCCTGAAGTACACCAGGCAAAGGGGTCTTAAGCCTGGGGGGTCTCCAAGCTCACATCATGCCATTTCAGACAAACTGTTAGGAGGAGGGAGGGAAGTGGAGTCGCACAATCATTGATCTCCTTATCTCTGTTTTGCCCGTTATTCAGGTCAATAATATACTATCAATCCATTACCATTAAATGAATGGCCATACTAGGATACATTTCATAAGGTGTAGTGACCCAAAATAGTTTTTAGCCTCACATGCACATTTGCTTTTATTCTCCTCCCACCTTTAGCAAAAATAAAGCAGACCTGGTACTAAGATAAAGCTCCATGCTGGGGAAAAAAACACTCAAATCTGCCTCTATGCCTTTAAGAGGTTGTCTCTCTCCCCCTCCCCAGTGTGTTGTTTTGAATGGTTAAATATGGAGGTACTTGAATATACACAAAACATGATAGGCACAGCTGAAAGATTGTGTCTTGTTAGTACAGTTTATGTAATGCTGCAGCAGGAAATAGTTACATTAATCACCAAAGAACAGTTCACACAAATAAAAGGTATTTGACGTCATCCCTGCCTCCTTACATACACACAACTAGGCAACAGCATCAATAGCAGGAACAGCAGGGCAAGTTCATAAATGATGGAAAAGTACAAGGGGACCACATCAAACTGCATGGTGCCTGGAAAAGAGAGCCACATGGGTAAAGCACCTTGTTAAGAGACCGATAGCCCAATTTTCTCCACACTTTCCTGGGAGTAAGCCCCATTGACACTAATGGGACTTTCCTCTCAGTAGACATGCATAGGATTGGGCTGCTAAGGAACAAAACTGCAACAAGCTTCTAACACAGGGTTTGGCCAACCTTTCAACTTTAGGGCTCCTGGACCTTTAACAATTGTGTAGTGGTGGGGATTTCAGCAGGTGCAGCTTCTCATCTGTGAGAAGACAAGCTGCACCTGCTGAAATTCCTTCTTCTACACAATTGTTAAATGTCTAGGAGCCCTCAAGTAAAGAAATGTGGGCCACCTCTGCTCTGTAGTCAATATACAAGCATATATGATCAATATTGACTCTTCAATAACTGGCCAAGAAACTTCCATCTCTAGAGGAAGATGGAAGTGACTAACTTTTTCTAACCTGGCTATGTGTAGAACCAGAGGCATCCCTGGGGTGGGTGTCACCCAATGCAGCACTTACCTATAGGAGCTCAGCAATCCAGAAGTAATGATGTAAGCATATCACCACCAACCTTTTGCATTGTCTCATTGCTTTTAATAGTAAGAACAGGGATGGGCAACCTTTCAACTTTAGGGATCCTGGACCTTTAACAATTGTGCAGCTGCTGAAATTCCCCTTTTAAAGGCATCGAGGCCAGACAGCATCAACACATCCTGTGGAAAGGAGTTCCATAGACTAATTACACATTGAATAAAGAAATGCTTCCTTTGGCAGTTCCAACTTTCCCAACACACAATTTTAGTGAATATCCCCTGGTTCTAATGTTATGTGAGAGGGAAAAGAACATCCTTTATCCATCCACTGCATAGTTTTGTATGTCTCAATCATGACTCCCCTCAGGCAGCTTTTTCTAGGCTGAAGAGCCCAGGACACTGTAGCCTTTCCTCATAAGGCAGGTGCCCTAGCACAATCATCATTTTGATTGCTCTCTTCAGCACCTTTTCTAGTTCTACTATGTCCTTTTTAAGATGTGGTAACCAGAACTAGACACAATACTCCAGGTGTGGCCTTACCATTGATTTGTACAATGGCATTATAATATTTGCTGTTTTATTCTCAATTCCTTTTTTAATTATCCCAAGCATGGAATCAGCCTTCTTCACTGCTGCTGCACATTGGGTTGGTACTTTCATTGAACTGTTCACCTGCACCCCAAGACCTCTATCCTGATCTGTCAGTGATAGATTAGAACCCATTCACCTATATGTGAAATTTTGATTTTTTTTTTTTTGCTCCAATGTGCATTATTTTACACTTACTTACATTGAAATGCACCTGCCATTTTACTGCCCATTCTTTGCTGCCTATTTGAAGAAATCCATCTGGAGTGCTTCACAGTCCCTTCTGGTCTTGGTCACTCAGAAAAGTTTAGTGTCATCCTCAAACACTGCTTATCATTGTCTCCAGGTCATTTATGAACAAGTTGAAAAGCACCAGTCCCAGGACAGACCCCTGGGGTACACTGCTTTTAACCTCTCTCCACTGCAAAAAATGCCTGCTGCAGTGGTTCTCAAACTGGTGGGTTGCAACCCACCAGTTTGTATAAAGGTTCCCCTGTCCCTTTAAGGGGCAGGTGAAAGGAGAGGTGGGGAAGGGAGAGGCAAGGAAGAGATAGATCGAGTCCCTTGGGGGGGCAAAGAGGGGGTGCTTTCACTTACATTTAAGTAGGTAGGGCAGCATCAGGCTGCAGGAGGTGCAGGGAGCCCTCCGAGAGCCTTGGAATCTTCAGCAGAAGCGGGCACAAAGCACTGCCGTTTTGCAGGAGGTGTTTTGTGCCCACTTTTACTGAATATTCAAAGCCCCAGGGACCACTGAGGAGGGCTGTGCAGGCCTCCCTGCACCTCCTGTAGCCTACCGCAACCCTACCTACTTAAAAGTGAAAAGAACCCCCCTCACCCTTCCTTAGTGACAGGATCCTTGGGATCACATCACTGCCTTTGTTCCTCCCTTGCAAAGACTTTCTGAGGCAGTAAAACTCCCTTAAAGTTGGAGAACCACAGGCCTATTGACACAACTCTCTGGTTCCTGGTCCTCAGCCAGTTCCTAATCCATGATAGTACCTACCTTCTTATTCCCTGACTATGGAGTTTTCTCAGCAGCCTTTGGTGAGGGACCATATCAAATGTATTCTGAAAATCTTGACATCAAATATCCATGGATTCACCTGTATCCACACACCTGTTGACCTTTTCAAACAATTCTAAAAGGTTTGTAGGCAAGACTTACCCTTACAGAAGCCATGCTGATTCTCTCTCAGCAAGACTTGTTTTAAGATTTTTATCTTTGATGAGGCTTTCCAAAATAAAAAGTTTTCCAAAACAAAAACCTTGCCTCCAGGCCACCTCCATTTGGCAATCTTCAGCCTGCTCTTGGCCCAGCTGCTTCATGTTCTTGCCAGTGAGTGGCAAAAGCACTATCATCTGCAAGAGCAGGAGGGGTCTGGGCCTAGAGTGGGCTAAAGATTGCTGAATGGAGGCACAGGCGTGTGATGTCACCTCTCTGAGGGTGACACCCAGTTCATACCCACCGCTCCCCCTTGTGATGCTATTGTATAGACCTGGTATGAAGTGTGAGCTCTCTGACTTCTCCTTCACTCAAGGTGGAGGTTCTGAAGCCAGGTTACTCTCAACACTGGTCTGCATCTCTGAGGGAAAGCTTGGTAAGAGCTGAAGTTAGGGAATAACTGTGAATAAGAAGATGGCATCACAGAGGCATGTTCTCCATTCACTTAGTGGGGATCTTGACCTTCTGAAGAACAACTATTTTCTGTTCATGACAGAGCTTCAGAATGTGCCACCTATAACTTAACCAGCCCTTACCAACCAACCAACCAACCAACCAATCATTTTTTCATTAGTGCATTTTGAATTGCATGTTGGACATGTTCTGAAGCAAACACACCAACAACACAATCCTATGCATGCCTACTCAGAAGTAAGTCCCATTGAGATTAACAGGACTTACTCCCAGGTAAGTGTATAGTATGCAGCCAAACTATTTCAGTTGGAGTTGCCTTCCATGGCAAAATCGGTGTGTTGGAAATATAGGCAGATCTGTGCAAGCTTCTCCAAACGCTCTTCATTTAATTCCAGTTTATTTCTAGTTGTAAATATTGATGCTGGCAGTGTGAATCATATTGAGTATTAAACATATGAAAAGCAGCATAATGATTTAATAAACATCCTTAAAAACAGATTTAGCAACTGTCATCAAACACTGAAGTGCTCTTCCGCAAGCCTGCTGTTTCCCAGAGCATTTCAATACACACTAAAAGCAGGATGCTGCATTCGACAGTGGAACGAAACATAGTTCCATTAAGAACCATGAAGAGTGTGTGTGTGTGTGTGTGTGTGTGTGTGTGTGTGTGTGTGTGTGTGTGTGTGCAGCTCAAAAACCAAAGTAGTTTGGATCATTTTGCAGCATTACTGTATGATTCAAATTGTTTAGATAAGAATGTTAGATATACAATGTTAGATATACTGCTACAGGGACTAGATCAGACTCAGGACTCTTTCCCCATTGGGTGATGTGTGGCTTAGCAAAACACCATTTCAAGACAGTCTGAACTGATTCACAGGAGGACAGTAAATATAAAGATAATATACAGAGAATATAAAGTTCCCCGAGTATGATTGCAGCTCCTTCTGGTCTTTTCCTCTGGAAAAGTGTGTCTCCAACAGCCAGGTGCCAGAAGATTCTGTGGAACAAACTGCTCCTGTGGATGGTTGTATTTAACTTTTCCTGGGTTGCCAGCATCTTCTGTTCCCTCTCTGGAAAGAAGAGCTTGGAACCTGGACTGCATTAACTGCCAGGGGCCAAAAAGATTGCTCTTCCATACACCCCAACTTGTCTCTAATAATAATATAACTTTGTGAGCATCTTACAGCCCAATCCCTGCATGGTAATACAGTCATGCCAGCATGTCTTCTTCTGTATCCTGTGGGGGATTTTTGGCTGCTGGAGGTCTCCTTGGCACAATGGGACATTTGTCCACAAGCCATGGGGTAAACCTCTGCAGCCGCAATGGGTCAACTCAGACCTGCACTAGCAATATCACTGCCACAAGTCTGTGTTGATTCCCACAGGTGGATCAGGCCTGGGAAGGAGGTTTGGATATGGTACATGCTGGCGCCACTGATCCTGTCCCCTCCAGGACCTGATCTGCCACATCTGCTCCCATTGCTGCCCTGTTCTGCCCTCCCCTGCTCTGTTCCTCCCCACCCTCCACTGCCCCTGTGCTGGATGTAACTGTTCCAGCAGGCCTCTGCCAGCACATGTGGGAAGACTCCAGCCTTCCTGCCAGTATGCCTGGGCCTTGCACTGTTACAAAACACATTATGGCATTCTTGTGACAGGACGCACCTGCAGAACATGGGTTCCACCAACACATACCTCAATAGAATTGGGCTGTTATTTCTACACTGCTTTGGGAAATAATCTTGACTGAAAAGCAGGATATAAAATAACATCAAAAACCACCTTACACTGGTGCAACGAATGGTCCAACCAGCCCAGCACTGTCTGACTGGCAGCAGATCTCCAGTAAAGAGCTCCGCAATACTTGCAGTTGAAGTCCTGGGGCAGACCACTCAAGAGGCCCGATGAGGCAGTTATGGATGCACCCTGTGTCTACTCATTGCATCTGCAGCCTTCTTTCCTGCCCACTCACTCCACCCTTCTGCTGCCCCATCCTCTTCTAGCAGGCTGTATTTGGAGACCAAGTGAGAGGAGGATGGGGCAGTGCCTTACCTGTGCCTCCAGCAGGACTGCCAATGATTGCAGTGGTGGAGCTGGAGAAGGAAGTAGCAGCAGCTGCTGCACTCATGTTCACGGCCTTCTTTCCTTCTCCACTTCTGTTGCCAGGATCTTCTCTGCTCAATGAGTTCAAAAGAAGCAGTGGCAAAGGAGATGAGGAGGGGGTGGAAGAGACAGCATTGGGGGCCTGTGTGCATGATGGAGCACACAGCAAAACAAGGGAAGGGAAGATGTGGAACTTACCATCACTTCAGGCACCAGCTTGACAGATTCTAACCCTGTGAAGTCCTTTCCCAGGGATTGAACCTGGCATACATGAAAAGTATGTGCTCTACCACTTAATTGTGATTCTCCCTCCTGAGGAGCATTCCATGAGGACTACTGTTAGCTTTCCAGTAAAATGAACATCTGCGCCTTCCTTCATACAGCCAGTTTAAACCCAGTGAGGAATTTATACTTCACTGTGGTTTATCCAAGGTTGAAAGAAACACAACGGATTGCAATTTTTCTGTACATCCAGCTGTGGCATGTATTCAACCAGTGTCTTATTCAGGATCTACATTCTGAATATTTAGTATTTCCAGCCTTCTTCCCACTGATACATATCTTGCAATGTCATCTCAAAAGAGGTACACAATTTATTGATGTTTCACCACATTCAGACCACAGTCCCATGCATGCTTCTCTGGGAGTAAACGCCATTGTATTACATGGGAGCCAAATCCACCATGCACAGGATTATACTGTCATTCTTGCTCAGGTGCCTATAAACCTGATATAGGGCACTGATATAGGGCAATGATAAAAATGGCAGAACTCTTATTTACTTTCATAGAATTCTAATTTCAGTCATTTTAACCCCCCTTTTCCCCCTCACATAGACCCACCATCTCCTTCACATTTCAAAAACCACAAATGAAGGCTTTGCTGTTCCACAGCACCCTCCTCCCATCCCTTCTGCCACGGCTGCAAGTGCATTCAGAAGAACCCCCTCAAAAAACCCATTGCCAAAGAACCCATCGCCCCCCAAAAAGAACGCATCACCCCCAAAAAGAACCCATTGCCCCCAAATCCCCCAAAAAGAACCCATTGCCCCCCCAAACTCCACAAAAAGAACCCATTGCCCCTCATAAAAACCCAAAAAAGAACCCATCGCCCCCCAAAAAGCTCCAGGACCAACTTTTCAAGGTTCCTAAGCAGCCAACTTTCCAGTTCCTACTCATGTTTTCCTAACCCAAACCCACTAAGGGTTAAAATTATCAACCTTGACTGAAAGCACAAGTTGAGCAGAAGAAGCAAGGGGGTGGGGGTGACATCAGAGGTCATAAGAACAGCCCCACTGGATCAGGCCATAGGCCCATGTAGTCCAGCTTCCTGTATCTCACAGCGGCCCACCAAATGCTCCAGGGAGCACACCAGACAACAAGTGACCTCATCCTGGTGCCCTCCCTTGCATCTGGCATTCTGACATAGCCCATTTCTAAAATCAGGAGGTTGCACATACACATCATGGCTTGTAACCCATAATGGATTTTTCCTCCAGAAACTTGTCCAATCCCCTTTTAAAGGCGTCCAGGCCAGATGCCGTCATCACATCCTGCTGCAAGGAGTTCCACAGACGAACCACACGCTGGGTAAAGAAATATTTCCTTTTGTCTGTCCTAACCCTCCCAACCCTCAATTTTAGTGGATGTCCCCTGGTTCTGGTGTTATGTGAGAGTGTAAAGAGCATCTCTCGATCCACTTTATCCTTCCCGGAATTGGTCCCCTAAGGGAACTCCCTTCCGATGCTCCAGTGTCTGGAAGAGTGAGGAACACGCCCAGGCAAGGCAGAGTGGTGGGAGTTCTTCAGCACCACCTCTGCTGGACAGCGCCCGGGCGCCGCTTGGCCCCACCGAGCCCCCCGACAAGCCCGTCGCTCTTGATAGGGAGGACCTGTCCAAGGCGAGGCGACACTTACATGGCTCCTGGTCTGGCAGCCGTCTCGGCTCTCTCGCTCTCTCTCTCAGGCGCTGGCAAAGATGGCTTTCCACTACCTCTGCTCCTGTTGCAAACAGCCTCTGAATATAGTAGGAACTGTTGCTGAGGAGGCGGCACCTCACACTGAGCATGCTCGCTCCTCTCCTCTCACACCCGCTCCCAAGAGCAGGCAAGGCGCCCCTTCCCACCCTTGCCATACGCGTCCGCGGGAAGGAGCGCGCGGGGGGGGGGGTATGTGTGTGTGTGATCTGGTGCCTCCTGCCTCTTCCATAGGCGCGAAGACAAATCTCAGCTACGTGGGGGATCTAGGAAGCTGAGCCACTCATTTCTCTTCTTCAGGGCAGTGGCGTACCTAGAGGGGGGCAAAGCACTAAGTTTTGCAGGTGCCTGAATGCACCCTGCAAGGGACCCTCCTCCTCCCCTTTGGAGCCATTTTGCCCTTTTGCTCCCCCAGCCCAGAATGGCTCCAGAGGGGAGGGAGAGGGGCAGCTTGGACAGTGCCATTGAAGTGCCTGCAAAACTTAGTGCTTTGCACCCTCCCAGCTTCCCACTGCTTCAGGGCACACATGGATGAATTGCAGTGCAAAGATCCCATTTTATTAGCAATCGGTTTTATGATTTAGGCCTGAAAAGTTCATCCCTAGCGAGACCTCTTTTTTTTGGGGGGGGGGGGGGTATTTAGACTATAAACAATGCCCCTCCCTCAAAGTTAGGTTATTTTTCGTGCAATAGTCTGAGGCCCAATCCTACCCAACTTTCCAGTGCCAATGCAACAGTGCTGATGGGGCATGTGCTGTATCCTGTGTTGGGGAGGCAGTCACTGAGGCTTCCTCAGGGCTGCATTGTGGCTGCACCAGTACTAGAAAGTTGGATAGGATTGGGCCCTGAATTGTTTCCCTGCATTGTCACTTGGGATTTCCTGCCCTATGTTCTTTTCTGGATCCTTTCACAACAGAAAGTCCAAAAGATGGATATACAGGAGAGAACTTTCTCCTTTGTAGCATCCAAAATTTGCAGTAGCCTCCCAAGAGATGTCACTTGGCCCCATCATTGCCTGCTTCTAGATGGGCAATGGAGATGATTTCATTTCAGAAAGCATTTTTAGACTGGAATGTTACAGTTCGTTCTCTTTATATCCACATTTGCTATCTGCAAATTCACTTATGTGCAGAACTGGGGGCAGAACTGCCACCTACCTCTCATTATCTGTGACTCTTGTCGTTATCTGAGAATCCAGTCAATTATACTCCTTGTTTCTTTGGAGCAGGGGTGTCCAAAGTTTTTGGCAGGAGGGCCACATCAACTCTCAGACACTGTGTTGGGGGCTGGGGGAAAAAAGAATTAATTTACATTTCAAATTTGAATAAATTTACATAAGTTTACATAAATGAGTATATTAAAGATGAACTTATATGAATGAATGGAAGTCTTGCAATAGCTCAAGGCCTATAAAAGGCCTTGCACAAAACAAGGCCAGCCTTTCCTTTGCTGCCACTGCTGCATCACAGATGTGAAACAGTAAGCAGTGGAGGGAGCCCTCATCCCACAGCTCATGCAAGAGCTGTGGTCTCCCTCAAGCTGAGAGCAGTTGCGTCAGGCCAGTGTGGGCTCCAACAAATCTCTAGGGGCCAGAGGCTCATTGGAGACTGGGGGCTCCATGAGGGCCTCATTGAGAGGCCTCGAGGGCTGCAAGTCGCCCCTGGGCCAGGGTTTGGGCACCCCTGCTTTAGAGAGTTGTCTGGATTGGGTCAATTTTCTGCATCAAACAGGCATTGGTATTAACCTGTAGACCAGGGGTTCGTTTCATACAGAGGGCCAAAGTTAGCATTCAGGGTTCCAGCTGAGGGCCGGAAGTGATGTCATTAAGCAGAAAGTGACATCATTAAGCAGCTAATGACCAGAAATCAGACCCTGTTCTCATATAGAAACTCATTAACTGCAAATGACAGAAAACAAAGTACGCAAATCGTGATCATATTTCAAGATTTGGGAAAGCCCAATTTTCATGCAGGCTGCCATTTCTCTTTGCAGAAGTGCACATGGCCTCTGGGAACCCAGTACCTTGGGAACAAAGTGCCAGGTAAGGCACCACGAGTTTAGCATCTATGCGAGTTCAGCAGCAGGGCGAGGAAACCAGGGCCCCAGATACTGCCCTTTCTCCTCCCTTGAGAAGAGGGCTGCTAACCAGTGTAGGGTTTTTAACTACCCCTAAACAAACAAACAAAATAAAAAAAGCTATGCCGTCAGACAGCCAGCAGCAGGGTGGGGGCTATTCAGTGTTTTGCATTGAGTGCCACATGTATGACTATATGCCTCTGGGGCATAAGTCATGGGTGTGTCCTTGGTGCAAGGAGGATTCAGGAAACACGCTCCCTTGAAGCCTTGGTGGCTGACCTGGAGAAGCAGAGGCAGGCAGAGAAGGACCATGGGGAGACTCCCGGGGACAATCAGACTTCATCCGAACCTCAGGTGGCTCCTCAGCTGCCCGGGTGGGAAGTCTTGGGGCTGGAGGATGTCATCCTGGAGAGGAGGGAAACAATCCCCTAGGGGGGACCCCTTCTCCAGGGGACGGGCCCGTATCCAAATGCACTCAGGATACTCCTCAGTGGGAGGGGAGTCGGGCACATTCTCTGAAGTGCTACCTGTTCCACGCGCAGGGCCAGCTAAGCAGGCAGAGATCAGGGGTCTCAATGTGTGGATAAGATGGTGGTGTAGAGAGGAGGGGTTTAGATTCATTAGACACCGGGGAACGTTTTGGGACAAGCGGGGCCTGTACAAGAGGGACAGGCGTCACTTGAACCAGAATGGAACCAGACTGCTGGCGCATAACATTAAAAAGGTGGCAGAGCAGCTTTTAAACTGATCCCTGGGGGAAGGCCGACAGGAGACAAGGGGCATCCGGTTTAGGACTCCTCATCCCTATGGGATGAGGATGAGAAAGTTAGAGAACAACAAGGTAAAGGCAGAGTAGGAGAAGAAATTGGGAATGCTAGCATGATGGGATGTGATAGATGGTTTGGCACAATGAGAAGATGCGGAGACAAAGGAGCCAATAAGCAGCCCATCCTGGGGCATTCCATGTACAAATGCTTTTATGCAAATGCCCTAAGTCTCTGAGCAAAGATGGGAGAACTGGAATGTCTGGTGACGAGGGAAAACATTGACATAGTGGGCGTAATGGAATCCTGGTGGAATGTGGAGAATCAGTGGGATACCACAATCCTGGGCTATAAACTCTACAGGAGGGACAGAGAGGGGCGTGTTGGGGTAGCCATTTATGTTAAAGAAGGGATAGAATTCAGCAAAGTAGAGATTGAAGGTGGGTCCAACTCCATAGAATCTCTATGGATTAAATTACCAGGCCTGAGGAGCGATGTAATACTGGGGGCGTACTATCATCCTCCAGACCAGAAATCGGAAGGGGACCTTGAAATGAGGAAATCAGTGAGGTGACAAGGAGGGACAGGGTTGCAATCATGGGGGACTTCAATTATCCTCATATTGACTGGGTCAATTTGTGTTCTGGTCATGAAAAGGAGACCGGATTCCTTGACATGCTAAATGACTGTGCCTTAGAGTAGCTAGTCACGGAGCCCACCAGAGGACAGGTGACTGTGGATTTAATATTGTGCAGTACTCAGGACCTGGTTAGAGAGGTCAATGTTACTGAGCTGTTAGGGAACAGTGATCATGCTGCGATCCGTTTCGACATGCACGTTGGGGGAAGAATACCGGGCAAATCTCTCACAAAAACCCTTGATTTCCGACGAGTGGACTTCCCTCAAATGAGGAGGCTGGTTAGGAGGAGGTTGAAAGGCAAGGTAAAAAGAGATCAATCTCTCCAGAGTGCATGGAGGTTGCTCAGATCAACAGTAATAGAGGCCCAGTAGAAGTGTATACTGCAAAGGAAGAAGGGCTCAACTAAGTCCAGGAGGGTGCCCGCATGGCTAACCAGCCAAGTTAGAGAGGCCGTAAAGGGCAAGGAAGCTTCCTTCTGTAAATGGAAGTCTTGCCCTAATGAGGAGAATAAAAAGGAACTTAAACTGTGGCAAAAGAAATGTAAGAAAGTGATACGGGAGGCCAAGAGAGACTATGAGGAACACATGACCAGCAACATTAAGGGGAATAATAAAATCTTCTTCAAATATGTTAGAAGCAGGAAACCTGCCAGAGAAGTGGTTGGCCCTCTGGATGGTGAGGGAGGGAAAGGGGAAATAAAAGGATACTTAGAGATGGCAGAGAAATTGAATGAATTCTTTGCATCTGACTTCATGGCAGAAGACCATGGGCAGATACCGCTGCCCAAACGGCCCCTCCTGACCAAGGAATTAAGTCAGATAGAGGTTAAAAGAGAAGATGTTTCAGACCTAATTGATAAATTAAACATCAATAAGTCACCAGGCCCTGATGGCATCCACCGTAGAGTTATTAAGGAATTGAAGAATGAAGTTGCTGATCTTTAAAAAGGGAAAGGGGGGGACCCAGGAAACTATAGGTCGGTCAGCCTAACATCTATACCGGGTAAGATGGTGGAATGCCTCATTAAAGATAGAATCTCAAAACACATAGACGAACAAACCTTGCTGAAGGAGAATCAGCATGGCTTCTGTAAGGGTAAGTCTTGCCTCACAAACCTTTTAGAATTCTTTGAAAAGGTCAACAAGCATGTGGATGTGGGAGAACCTGTGGACATTATATATCTGGACTTTCAGAAGGCGTTCGACACGGTCCCTCACCAAACGCTACTGAAAAATCTCCACAGTCAGGGAATTAGAGGGCAGGTCCTCTCCTGGACTGAGACCTGGTTGAAGACCAGGAAACAGAGAGTGGGTGTAAATGGGCAATTTTCACAATGGAGAGAGGTGAAAAGCGGTGTGCCCCAAGGATCTGTCCTGGGACCGGTGCTTTTCAACCTCTTCATAAATGACCTGAAGACAGGGGTGAGCAGTTAGGTGGCTAAGTTTGCAGATGACACCAAACTTTTCCAAGTGGTGAAAACCAGAAGTGATTGTGAGGAGCTCCAGAAGGATCTCTCCAGACTGGCAGAATGGGCAGCAAAATGGCAGATGCATTTCAATGTAAGTAAGTGTAAAGTCATGCACATTGGGGCAAAAAATCAAAACTTCACATATAGGCTAATGGGTTCTGAGCTGTCTGTGACAGATCAGGAAAGAGATCTTGGGGTGGTGGTGGACAAGTCGATGAAAGTGTCGACCCAATGTGTGGCGGCAGTAAAGAAGGCCAATTCTATGCTTGGGATCATTAGAAAAGGTATTGAGAACAAAACAGCTAATATTATAATGCTGTTCCACAAATCGATGGTAAGGCCACACCTGGAGTATTGTGTCCAGTTCTGGTCGCCACATCTCAAAAAGGATAAAGTGGAAATGGAAAAGGTGCAAAAGTGGGCAACTAAGATGATTGCTGGGCTGGGACACCATCCTTATGAGTAAAGGCTACGGCGTTTGGGCCTCTTCAGAAAAGAGATGCCTGAGGGGGGACATGATTGAGACATACAAAATTATGCATGGGAAGGATAAAGTGGATAGAGAGATGCTCTTTACACTCTCACATAACACCAGAACCAGGGGACATCCACTAAAATTGAGTGTTGGGAGAGTTAGAAGAGACAAAAGAAAATATTTCTTTACTCAGCATGTGGTTGGTCTGTGGAACTCCTTGCCACAGGATGTGGTGACAGCATCTGGCCTGGATGCCTTGAAAAGGGGATTGGACAAGTTTCTGGAGGAAAAATCCATTACAAGTTACAAGCCATGATGTGTATGTGCAACCTCCTGATTTTAGAAATGGGCTATGTCAGAATGCCAGATGCAAGGGAGGGCTCCAGGATACAAGTCTTGTGTGCTCCCTTGGTCATTTGGTGGGGCTGCTGTGAGATACAGGAAGCTGGACTATGGCCTGATCCAGTGGGGCTGTTCTTATGTTCTTATTTCATTTGTAACACCTCAGCAGCTGAGACCCCGAGGGCCAGATAAAAAGCTTCCAGGGGGCGCATCCAGCCCCCAGGTCTAATGTTTGACACCCCTACTGTAGACAATCGTCTGTCACATTTGTGTCCACTTTTGCTCCACCAACTTGGGCACCGTTTCGGGGACTCCAGCTGAACCTTCACAACTCTGGCGATGATGAGAGGCAGATGATGAGAGATCTCTGGAAAGCTACCTGAGGTCTCCTCTGGGGCTGGGACAAGCCCAGGGAAGGAGCCAAGAGACAGGTGGAGGTAGAGGAAGGGTGAAGCAAACCCCTCACCACTGCTGAACTCTGAGGCCTTGTTGTTGGGCCAGCAACCTTCAACGAGTTGAGGGATAGCCAGCTTGGAGAAATTGCCATTGCCACAACCTTCAATGCATGGAGGGATGCAAGCATGGAGGGGAAAGCATCAGATGTTTGGAGATGTTGATGAGTCCTCATTATCACCAGCCAAGGTCCAAGGTTCATAAAGGTTCATAAAGTTCATAGAGTGTATGGTGAAGAGGGTTCCCTGGAACCTAACACCATTTCCCCCATAGGCTCAACGATTCAGCATCTGCTAATTTGGTATCCACTAGGTTTTCCAGGAAACTAACCCTAGCTGATAATGAGAACTGACTGTAGCTGCTGCAAGGTTGTATTGCATTTATTTTTATGCTACTGTTTTCATCTACTGTGATTGTGTAATTATTGCTTTTATGAATTTATATTGATACAAATTTGTAATGATACATTGTACATTTTATTTTGGAGCTTTATAAGCCACCTTGTAGCCTTGTGGCTACATCCAGTTATGGAAAAGGCTTCGGGAGTCAACCTCAAGGCAAAATTCGGAGCTGGAGTCCCTGAGGCAGTTCATGGCTGAACACAGTCATGTTCTGGCAACTCCTGCAATGCCGCTAGAACCAACCATATTGGCTTCTGCCTTTCCATTGGACCATTTCAGCGACATGGAGAGGGGGGATTTGCTGCATGGGTAACAGTCTATCCTCCATATCTACTTTCCCCAGGCTTTGCGCAATGGAGAGGACACTGTTCCAGAACCACTATTCAGAGCGCGATACCATAGTCTTCCGAGACTGAAGGATGCCAATGAAAGCCACCTTGGCATTTGCTTTGGCACAGGAAAGGCAGGATATACATTTTTCAGATAAATAAAATCATGTATCATGTTTTTAACTGATTGTAATTAAAAGATAGGATAGAATTGTTTAAATACATATACACTGTATTATGATCAGAACTTGGCTGTTCCATGCACTCTCAGGTATCAAAGGATGTAAGCTTCCACTACCAGACCAGAAACATCTTGTGTATTAGCATCCTCCTACAAAGCACAGTTTCTTAGTAACCTGAGTGAAGACAATGTAGGTTCTTTAAAAGCTCCAGTTCCTTCAAACACACTGAAATGGCTTCAGGAGACATTTACAGACCTTCCCTGTGCTCTACTTTTTGGGTCTAGTTATATGTCTTTGTGAGAAAAACTAATCCTATGGATGTTTATTCAGAACCTTAATTTCCTTGGAACTGAATGAGCCTAAGAAGCTTATTCCTTGGACCAATTTTGACCATTTTTTTTTCTTTTAAACATGCAGCAAACTATGATCCTTATTTACATTTCACATCTAGTATCAATCTCCTTAGGCAAAATGTGCAGTTGTTGCTCTTCTGTACATTTAAACCAAATAGTATATATTTAACTATTGCAGTATTAAACCTCAAGGGCAAAAGAATTGATTGAAGGACATCAAAATTTCAAAGTAATCCTATGTGTGTTTATTCGGAAATAAGCCCCACTGCATGCAGTGGATTATATACCTGGATAGGATTGCAGCCTCAACTACATATTTGTGTCAGATTGATCCTACACATATTTACTCAGAAGTAACTCTCACAGAGTTTGGTAGTACCCACTTAACAAGCAAGTGTGCATAGGACTATAGCCTTAAAAAGGTAGCTGTTGCCTTATCAAAAGGAAATAACTAGTTCCAAAGAAGAACATCAAGTGAAGTCAATCACCCCAACAAACAACTACGTTTTGCTCTGTTCCAGGGGTGGGCAAACTTTCAACTAGACCTTTAACAATTGTGTAGGAGAGAGAATTTCAGCAGGTGAAGCTTGTCATCTGTGAGAAAAGCTGTTAAGCAATTTTTAAAGGTCCAGGATTCCTAAAGTTGAAAGTTCACCCCCCCCCAAGACCTTTGTGAATCAGCGTTGCTGATGCAACAAATCAGAGGACAAACACCCTTCTCCCTTTTGCAGAGGTGATGTCACAAATGGGGTGGGGCTTAATTTGCTTCTGGTAAAATCTGAGCAATCAGATCTTGATACTGACTTGGAAACATCAGGGTAACATTCCACTTTTCAAATGGTGCTTTCTTCCCTTGTTTGTGCAGAAGGATACAAACTGTGTCTGGGTTATAAACATTTTGATTTGTGTTAATTAAAGAGATTAGAGAAGCAAAGAATCCACTGAGCTTTAGGCCATATAGAATCTGTTGTTATATCAGGGTATCTCATACAATTCCACGGTTATGTAGCTCACTTCTTAGAGTATAATTAAGGCATGTCAACATAATGCAGTTTTGTGCTCCAATTTGATTCAGGAATACTATAGTAATAACTTGTAATTTATGCTTCAAAATTAGATTGTTGTAATTATTTGTTTGGGGAAATAATTATTGGGAAATGTTTCAAAATCTGATAAATCATGAGGATGAGCTAAAGGTACTTACCGGTGACCTAGGACAAGTGTAAACTGTGAGGCAAGTCCATCAGCCAAAGTAAATACAATTATGAGATATCAAACGGAGAGCAGAGAGACTAATGCAATTAAAACAGCCAAAGGGATCCTCCTTGGAGACTCAGTGGCACAATGTGGAAATGAAGATTAATCAGTTAATTTACTAGAAGAAGAAAGAAATTGCATATAGGCTGTACCCTATTTCTCTCTTTCTGGTGTTAGAGCTTTTTCCCCTGAGAACTGACTTTGCTGCTTCCTGCCTGTGCAGAAGAGAGACTATTCTTCTCATTACTCTTGGAGAGATGTTTGTGGCTGCTTTGGAGAATAGGCATTTATTTCATTGAGTGGTCCTTGCTTATTATCATTTGCTGGGTTAAGAAGGCACCACAGTACTAGTCCTCTCTCCTGCTTACTTTCTCTTCTTTGCAGTACTCACTAAAGCCAGCGTTGACTTCACCTGACAGAAGGCAGCTGTGTTGCTTTCCAAAGATGCCTGCAGGTCAGTGTGTCAATTGTACTCTTCTGGGCTTCAGGGCTATTGTGTTAGGAGCTGCAATTCTAGTTGCACTTCCTTGGGAGTGAGTGTCACAGAACATCCTGGGACCTGCTTCTTGGCCAACATTGCTAGGATTGGGGGTGTGTGTGCTACTGAGTATTCTTTTTAGATCTTGACCTGTCATTGTGACAGGTCAGACCTTCAGGAAGATGATGAGAGAAATGAAAGAGGAGACCAGCATTGGAGATGCAAAGCCCCCCAGAAAAAAGAATGGATGTCTCTTGAAGAAGAAGCTTTCTACACTTAACTTGTTCCCTGGACACTCAAGGAATGTGACGTGAGTTTTTCTGTATTCCTAATGAAAGACAAAAATAATCCTGGGTTGGACCAAAATTAGATAGGAGAGTTACTATATATGCTATTTTGGGTAAAAATACAAGCCCAGAAGGGTTAATTGATAGAGAAAAAAATCTTTAGACTGATCAGAATTTGGGGGATAATGCTTTGGTGGTGATTTAGGGGAGAACTGATAAACATGAATAAACATCTAGAAAACTTTGTAGAATAGAAGTAAAAAGTAAGGCTGCCAACCTGCAAAAGTAGCTTGCTATGTGGGCATTAGTAGGTAATGATGTTTTAATTGCCATGTTGTGAAAAAGTGTCACCTGCTAGTTTTTGGTGAACAAATGCCAATCACAAACTGCTGTTAAAGCCGAAGGAGTCAGCCTAGTTGGCAACTTGTATTATTTAAGAAAATGAATAGAACTCCTTGGAAGAAAATGTTGAAAGATTATAAAATCAGAAGTCATGGTTCAATCTGTATCTTCATATGGTACATGTATTGATACAATAACCATGGATGACCTACATTTAAGGCCGTTAACTCATTTTGAGCAGATCCAAGGTTTAGAAGAAGGGCTTCTTCTAGAATGTGAAACAATACTGTATTTGAATATTTAATACAACATTAATGAATAGTTCTAAAATGCAGACAAAATAATTAATACAGGAAATCATCATCCTTGTATAGAACTGGAATTGACTCTTCAGGGGAAAAAATCCTGTTTACAAAAAGAAAAGGTATATTATGACAGTTAAAAACAAAAACAAAAAACCTTTGTACCATCCCAACAAATGCAAGTCTGCACATAACTCAGGGCTTTTAATAAATGAATAGAAAGATCTTTGTAGGAATGCAATCTCAGCTTGAATGGGGGTTGGCAAGACAAGTTTAACTTTGAGAATAAGGCAATATTATTATTGCCTTTTTAATTAGCTCTGCTAGTACAGGATCTGCCAAAATTTGGGCTCAAATGTCTCCTTCATTTAGGAAAAAATGTAGGGATGTTGCGAAGTGTCTCATCTGCAGATGGAAGTGTCATTTCATTATTTTCGTATGAGAACTTTTCATATGCTATAAATGGACCCCAATCAATAACAAATATATGTTGAGTCAACCTGCATCAGCTCCAGTACTTGTATGAACTTCTCTCCAAGTATAAAAAATGGATGTAGTAAGACACATGGTGATAGTGGAGCAATTTCCAGTGCCACCACAGACTTAAACTTTCCCCATATTTAAGTACGGTACATACGGTATTGCTAGGGTATGTATGTGTCTCATTATATGTGATATTAAGAGCAGTACTGTGGTTTCATCTGTTTTGTTGTATTGCTTTTTAAAAGCAGGGATCTCCTGGGGAGATCTGGATCAGACCATTTTTAAGTAGGAAGAGTTCTGTTCTTAAACCCTTGACTTCTGTTCCATGCTCCAACAGAGATCTTCATTACTAAGTAGCTGTTTGCCCCGGGAAATATGTTCAGGGGGATGATGACACGGAGCTTTATATTAGGAAGACTGTGTGGGAAAGAGCATTAAACCTTCTCCCTTCCATGCCATGATCCTTGTCTGATAGTTCTTGTTACTTTTTAAAAATGAAGTTGCATATTATTGAATGGGTACATGAGGCAGTCTAGCTCAGGACTGTATGTAAAGATCGTCAGTAGTTCTCTAAGGTGGCACTCCGCTTAGGTCCCTGCTGGGTGGTGGGGAGATATTCCAGGGAGGAGAGGGGAAGGTGGGGAGGGAGTGTTTCTGGGCAGGGTAGCGCAGCCCATGGAGCTGTTCAGGCCTGGGAGAGGGAGCAAGGGTGGTGGTAGAAGCTGCTACCAGATCCTCCCATCTTGCACCTGAAAGCCCAACATGGGCTACTTAACTCTGCACCAGCAAAATCAGTGGTGGAGATCTAAGTAGACCCTTAGGGCTGGGGGAGCACCACTGTAGGTAAGGGAACTGATGTTCCCTTACCGTGAGGAGACTTCCGGCTGCTTCTCCTGCTCCAAATAATACAGCTGCAGTCATTTTAGTGCTGCTGTACCATGGGGCATGTGGGCAGCACTGGATTGTGTCCTTTACCTTCTTCAGAATTCCTCTAATGCAGTGGTTCTCAAACTTTTAGTACTGGAACCCACTTTTTAGAATGAGAATCTGTCAGAACCCACCAGAAGTGATGTCATGACCTGAAGTGACATCATCAAGCAGGAAAATTTTTAAGAATCCTAGGCTGCAATCCTACCCACACTTACCCAGGAGTAAGCCCCATTTACTATTATTGCTAAAAGCATATACATAGTAGCTTGTTAAAAGTACGGAGCTGTAACATTTCCCCAGATGCAGTTGCATACCTTGGTAGTTTCAAGTCTATATTAAAGATAAAATATTGAAATTGTCTTGTGACCCATCTAGTGGGTCCTGACCCACAGTTTGAGAAACACTGCTTCAATGAATGATGCTGATTCATCCTGTCAAAAATACAGGTTGAGCCTATTTATCTGCTAATTTTCCATCTAAGGATCTGGCTCAACACAGGACCCCTGGACCCACATTGAACCAGACTTAGTCCAACATGAACCCTCTGAAGGTGACCGGAGCTGTGCTCTGGTCACCTCCGGAGGGCTTTCTGAAGCCCACAGAGGCCACACCCATCACACCCACACAGAGGCCACACCCGTGACCTCTTTGAGTTTCAGAATGGCCATATCAGGTCAAAAAATGTGACTTCTGGTTACCCTTGGGAAACCAGAAGTGATGTTTTAAATGAGGTGAGGTCTGGTGAGGTGAGGAAGTGAGGTCTGGAGAGGGCTTTTCCAGTCCTCAGAATACCTTAAAAAGCATTAAAACATCACTTCCAGTTTTCCCAGAATAACTGGAAGTTGCATTTTTCAGCACAGCTCTGGTCGCCTTCAGAGGGTTTAAAGGGGCTGAAACCATGAATTTCCTTATCTCTGGTTTTTGGTATCCACAGGGGGTCTGAGAATGGATCCTTCACGGATACCAAAGTGCCACCTGTAAATCTGAATTGTGCTCACCAAGTCTACCATCTCTTGTCACCTGCTGTAAATTAGTGTCTGCAACTATGCCTGCTTTTTGATAGAAAATTATATTTTGGCAAGACTTTATACCCAGTATATTTCTGGATATTGTAATCTTTAGCACAAACAATTGTCTCAGCAGCATGTTCATTTGTACTGTCACTAATCTGCCAAACCAAACCATCTTTCACATTTTGTGCTTGACACTGGAAAGGTCAAGATAAAAAAATCTGTTGAAAATGTCATCAGAAATGTGAGTTTTTGACAGATAGTCCAGGGGAGAGCATTTGCCTAGGAGTTTAGAAATAAAATAGCAGTGTATAACCTAAGAATGGATCTGCTGGTTCTTTTGGACTCCATATCAAGCTCTTTGTTCCCAAATGTGTGTTAATTTTAAAGTCATCTCAGGCTTCTGACCATTGGCTTGTCTTCTGCAATTGCCGCGTCTCCTACAATTGCAATGGAGACCTTGGAAAAGATGTCTTCAGCTACTGTCTTATGAACTCTCAGTTGGACATGAGCCCTGTAGACCCAGATAGGTGTTTGTCTGAGTAAGCATGAACAGCATCAGACCATTTGCAGGCCTTGAGTTTGCTTAATGAGGTGAATGTGATACACATCTATGTAATGATGATTGGGGTTTGGTTGTCAGCTTAAGGACACACAGGAATGACTTCTGCTAAAGGATGTTTTGCATGTGAATCATTTGATCACTGAAGAATCAAAGGGGTGAAGACTAGTATGGGTGGGCTGTCACAGAGGTGTCACTAGGGTTTGTGCCACCCAGCATGAGAGTTCATTGCATCACTCTCATGTTGGGTATCTTCCTGTACCAGACCATACAGAATAAATTACAATATCATACGTACAGTCTAAATGCAGTGGCATCACTAGGGTTGGTGTAACCCTCCCCCCATTAACTTTATTTTAATACATAAATACACCAATACACCAATTCATTAGTTGGTGAACAGGTCACCCAACTAATTGGTAACCAACAAAAAGCCAGTGGCCAACTTGATGACACTTGCCCAACTGAATTAGTATTGGCTCTGACACTTAGAAAATAAGAACTGACTCATACTAACACCTTACTAGTTCCCTGCTGTGACACAGCAACACCTCATTGGCTTTCAGAAAAGTCTGTCTCATTGGTTAGTTTTGAATTAAGGAAATTCACATTTTGTTAAGGTAGTTTTTCTTTTCTGATTATTTGGTTATAACTTTTGATATAGTTATATCTTCATTAAATTACGAATTGAATGATACATAACATGATTATATTATTCAAAAATACCAAGATTTTAGCAATTTTCACCAGTAGTGGTGGTGTTCCTCCTGAGGATGTCATCTGGTGCAGTTTGCACCCCCGCAACCGCTGGGCTGTTGCAAACCAAACACTGCAGATAGACCTTTTTCATACCCTTCATCATTCTACTTTTCCATGAGGTCACAAATTCAGTTGTATATACGAGGGGGTCCCTGCTCCCAGTAATACATTTCCTTGCATTTAAATTCTCAGTTCCAAGGTCTCATACTGAGCCTTTCCCCTGCTATCTGAAATCCTGGTTGTACCTGGTGACCTTGTGCTAGCTGTAAAAAGGAGGGGTGTAGCATTGCTGTTGACTCTCGTTTGGTCTTTTTAGGTCCCAGGAAAGGAATTTGCGCTTTGAAGATAAGAAAAGAGGATTGCAAAGAAAAGAGTCCAAGAAACTGAAGGCACCAAAGGAGGAGATTTGTTCTTTGGGGAAGCCACACTCAGGGAAGATGTGCCCCAAATGTGAAATCATCATCTGCAGGGTGTGCAACACCCTTCACTCTGAGAGCAGCTTTATTGCTCATAGCTTATTGGATCACTATGACAAGGGAAGGCACTCCTGCTGTTCAGATTCTGAATTTCCTCAAGACCACTGTGTTTGCAAGAGCAGTCTGGGGCCAGCTTGGCTGATGTCAGATCTTATAGGTTCAGCACATTAGCCCATAACGAGAAGCTTTCTTTGCATACAGAAGCAAAATCTGAGTGGGAACTCCACTTAGCACACTTGTCCACAATAGCACATATTGTGCTATGTGTTGGCCTATAGAGAAGGCATTTAATAGCATGGCTTGTATTTTCCTAGTGGCTCTGTTGTGTGTCCTGGAAGCCTTTTAGCTTGTCAAAGTCTGTATCCTGATCTGTATGTGGAATTGCTAATGGAGTACAGAGAAGGATAAGCTGTGCAAAATGTCATGGATTTCATTTCTCAGCTGAGAAAAGAAACTAAACGTGGCAGGTCAGGCTAGTTCTATATTATATTTATTTTGCAATCTAGGAGAGTTTATTCATTTCTAATGTGGTTTTCTGTAATCTATTGTGACTTTGAGAAACACTTTTGTTGCTACTCTGGGATATTAAAGTTTTATTAAAGTTTTAGAGATTGTTTAAAAAGACTTGTATGCAGGTAATGGAAAAGATGCAAAAGAAAGCAACTAAAATGGTTATTGGGCTGGGACACCTTCCTTATGAGGAAACACTACAGTGTTTGGGGTTCCTCAGTCTGAGAAAAAAGGCACCTGAGGGGGGGCATGATTGAGACATACAAAATTATGCACTGGAAGGATAGAGTGGATAGAGATACCAGAACCAGGGGACATCCACCAAAATTGAGTGTTGGGTGAGTTAGAACAGACAGAAGAAAATATTCCTTTTCTCAGTGTGTAGTTAGTCTGTGGAACTCCTTGCCACAGGATGTGGTAATCCCCTTTAAAAGACGATTGAACAAATTTCTGGAGGAAAAGTCCATCATGGGTTACAAGCCATGATGTGTATGTGCAACCTCCTGATTTTACAAATGGGCTATGTCAGATGCAAGGGAGGGCACTAGGATACAAGTCTAGTGTGCTCCCTGGGGCATTTCATGGGCTACTGTGTGGTACAGGAAGCTGGGCTAGATGGGCCTATGGCCTGATCCAGCACGGCTGTTCTTATGTTTTTATGGGAAGGGGGAAAAGAGTGGAGTCAATTATTTCCATCTCACTGGCATGCTCTTTGGATGGATTTGGGCAACCAGGAATCATGTGGGAGCTACTCAAAAGCATACCTATCTTGATTGCTAGTTAAATGGAGAGTGGCTCCATGTTGATAAAATTCTCCCTCGAGGTAGCTGTGAAAGAACTTAATGTTTGAGATCTTCAAGTCTCTTGAAATGGTAAATGGCTGTCTCCTCTATGACCAGCCCACTGGAGAAGAAGCTTAGTACTTCTGGTTTCAGGTGTACTGGCAAGAGTTACAGAGGTCTTCACTTATAGTATAGGTGCTATGAGGTAGACCTCCATAACTCTAGCCAGTACACTTGAAACCGGAAGTTCTAAGCTTCTTCTCCAGTGGGCTGGCCAAGAAGGTGACAGCTGGTCACTATTCCAAGAAATTTGAAGGTATCAAACATTAAGCTCTTCTACAGCTAGCTCTAGGGAGGATTTGGGCAACTGGAAACCAACTGTCAGTATAACCAGTAGTCAAGATATGCATTGTCTTACTGGGTCAGACCAAAGTCTCTTAAATCTAGCATTCTGTTGTCAACATCCAGATGACAGCTCTTGTCAAGTAATTTAGATGATGGCTCTTATTTCCTTTGTCTTGAGTACCTTGGAGGTGCAGTCTTGCAACTTGGAAGCTCCATTTAGCTATCCTCATTTCATCTGTTTCTAAACTTGTTCTCCTCTCTGGAGAGGGCCAAGAGAGAGAATTGGTCTGATAGAATCCTAAAAACCTCAGTTATTCTGGAGAGAATTATGCTGGGGAACAGGCATTATGAGGAATCTTTCCTATATTCTCAACTTCCCCACAGGCTATGGGACAGTTTTTTTTTTTTAATGGAAGGGATAAATATACTTTCCTTCTTTGCATTGTTAAGGTTGAGGCTTGTTTACAGTTTCCTGCTCACCTAAGCTTGAGTCCCAACAATTAGCACTAGAGAGCAACTGCTAAAACTATGGGGGATTAGGGTTAGGCGAGTAGAAAACTACCCATTTCGCCTCAGAATCTGGTGGCATGATATTATGGCAGAGGGAAATGTCCCCATTATTTGTATCTCCTCTGTGTGATTCTTTTCAGGTCCCTTGTGTCCTATAGGCCAGTGTTTCCTCAAACGGTGGGTTGGGACCCACTAGGTGGGTAGTGAGCCCATTTCAAGTGGGTCCCCATTCATTTCAATATTTTATTTTTAATATTTTAGTGTTGATGCTACCATGGTATGTGACTGCATTTGGGGAAATGTTGCACATCTGTACTTTTAACAAGCTACTCTGATTATGCTTTTAACAATGATAGTAAATGGAACTTATTCCTAGATAAGTGTGGGTAGGATTGCAACCTAGGATTGTTAAAAAATTTTCCTGTGTGATGTCACTTCTGGTCATGACATCCCTTCTGGTGGGTCCTGACAAATTATCATTCTAAAAAGTGGGTCCCAGTGCTAAATATGTGAGAACCGCTGCTATAGGCTATAACTAACTGCTCTGATAGACAACAACTGGTGGGTAAGTGTGAGAAATGGGATGCTGGATTAGATGAGCCTTTGCTCTTAGACAGTCAGGTCTAAGGAAGAGAGCTCCAGAAGAACAAAGCTCTCAAAGTAGAATTGGGCTAGTCCCAGAACCTATTGCACAATCTTTGGGCCTTGAGTGTTACAAGGAACATCAGTGGAATGCCTTTTTCATGCAAATATTAAATAAATTTCTAAACTCCCTTCACATTCCCATATATTTGCAGAGTAGAATTAGCACTTCCAGATACCTCCTCCCTAACTACTGTCTCTCAATGCAAAATTAGTGCAGGCTTTGCTTTCCCCTTCACTTCATGTCTGTTACAGTGACACTCATTTAGTTGTTCAAATGCTAACCTATTGCTGGGAGTCTCTGAGAAACAGAGAAGGCAGGGCATGATTTGTGCACAAGAAGCAGCAAGTTTTCCTGTGGGTGTCATATGTGTTCCAATCCATTCCCATACAGGTAGGGTCTGAAGTAAAATAGATACCATAGGAGACTACTGTGAATAGGTTCTGGCAGCAGCATCAGCATATATCAGCCATCTGTGCAAGAACCTTGCATTTGGTCATCTATATGAAGCTTGTCAAAAAACTGTAATTTACTAGATTTTAACTGGCTCTGGAAAAAATGTACATGATGGCCAGTAACAAAATATGTAAATTCAAACTTCCATTTCTGACCCATGCATCTTAATTTAGGTCTAACTACTGTAAGGTAGTTTTCAGATATGTCTAGTAGCAGACTATCCATTTGATGTAATCAGTATAATGCAAATATTTTTACCCAACTTACTGTGAACAGAAAGACTTCAGACAAATGTTTGTGATTGGCTCTCTCCAAATTAGGTGTATTGTATTCCAATCATCAAATGCCCCCCCCCCCAAAAGGGTTGTTTCAGACAAAAGGGTCAGTGCTCTGTGGTTTTAATCACTATCAGTCACTCTAACCTATCTCATAGGATTGTTGTGAGGACAAAAGAAGGGGGAGGAACTACCACCTTAATTTTCTTGGAGGAAAGATGGTAATGTGAAGGCAGCAGGTGAGGCAGAACTGCCCCATTGTAGTCCATGGCAAAGCACTGCAGTGGTATATAGGTGTGAAAAATGATAAACAAGTACTCATAGATCCCAGCCAAAAAAGCCTCTGTATTTTTGGACTTTTATGGTTAATGGAATATTGCTACAATTTGTAAGGAAGTTTTTAGTTCTGTCTTTTGCCCTTTAAAACTACCAAAGTGTTCTAGCTGTTCTGATAGATTCTTCATGTGTTTTATTCTTTCCTCTTCTACATAAGAGACCCACTGAATCAGGTCATAGGCCCATCTAGTCCAGCTTCCCCTCTCAGTGGCCCACCAGCTGTTTTGGGGAGCACACAAAACAAGAGACCTGCATCTGGGTACTCTCCCTTGCAGCTGGCATTTTGAGGTAGCCTACTTCTAAAATCAGGCTTGTAACCTGTAATGAACATTTCCTCCAGAAATTTGTCCAATCCCCTTTTAAAGGCATCTAGGTGAGATGCCATCACCACTTCCTGTGGCAGGGAGTTCCACAGACTAATTACACACTGGGTTGAGAAATATTTTCTTCTCTCTTAACTCTCCCAACACTCAATTTTAGTGGATGTCCCCTGGTTCTGGTGTTATGTGAGAGTGTTAAGAGCATCTCCCTATCCACTCTGTCCATCCCCGGCATAATTTTGTATGTCTCAATCATGTCCCCTCTCAGGCATCTCTTTTCTAGGCTGAAGAGGCCCAAACGCCATAGCCTTTCCTCATAAGGAAGGTGCCCCAGCCCAGTAACCATTTTAGTCGCTCTCTTTTGCACCTTTTCCATTTCCACTATGCCTTTTTTGAGATGCAGCGACCAGAACTGGACACAATACTCCAGGTGTGGCCTTACCAGAGATTTGTACAATGGCATTATAATATTAGCTGTTCAATACTTTTTCTAATGATCCCAAGCATAGAATTGGCCTTCTTCACTGCCGCTGCACATTGGGTCAACACTTTCATTGACCTGTCCACCACCACCCCAAGATCTCTCTCCTGATCTGTCACAGACAGCTCAGAACCCATCAGCCTATATGTAAAGTTTTGATTTTTTGCCCCAATGTGCATGACCTTACACTTACCTTCTTCACCACCACTGCATGTTGGGTCAACATCTTCATTGAGCTGTCCACCAGTACCCCAAAATCCCTCTCCTGATCTGTCACAGACAGCTCAGAATCCACTAGCCTAGATGCGGTTTTGATTTTTTTTGCCCCACTGTGTATTACTTTGCATTTACTTACATTGAAACGCATCCGCCATTTTGCTGCCCATTCTCCCAGGTTGGAGAGATCCTCCTGGTCATACCTTTTCTTTTCCTCTGATTGTAAGCCTGAGGCAGGGGTATGTTTAATATTTTTATGTTGATTGGAAAGTTTAACTCTCATTTTATTTGGCAACACATGTAGGTTGGACCCATGTGTGTCCTTCCTTATGCAGGAATCTTCATAGAAGCTCTATTTTATACATTCTGTTAAAGCACTGTAGGAGAAAATGGGAACTAAACTCAAAGGTGATGATGATCTTGTTGTCTTGAACTCTTATGCAAAGAAGAGAACTGCTATAGAATTACCTGCACTGCATGAACTCCTACATGTTGGCGGCTATTATTTTCAATCTACTCAAAGTTCTTTGTATCCAAGTCAGCACTCTGAGAATGGAGTCTCAAAAGGAATGTCCTTCAGAAGAAAGCAACTATGGTAAGTGTGGCTATCTCATGCTGAAAGGTGATCACAACATAGAGTGTATGTGAGTGCACTTCTGAGACTGGAATTTAGCATCACATTTATGGCATATTTCTCCATCAATCTTTGAACATTTTAACATGACAAACTGAAAATCCCCAACATGAAAGCAGTTGAATATCAATTATCTCATTGTATTCTTTAGAGAAGAACACACATGCCATTGACAAAGTAAAATAGTATTTAATGCAATTCCGATTTAAAATCATTGTTTTGATCCAAAGGTCACATAATTTCATTCAATCACAACCAAAACTAAGAATCCCAGTGTTCTGTGATGAGCAAGCAGGACTTAAGTCCACCTCCCCACTTCGTCAAAATATTACAGGTTACCTCTTTTAACCAGGAGATCCTATTGCACGTTTATTGTGATTTGCTCCTCTTTTAAGCACCTTAGTACATGGTTCCTCATTTATAAATTAAAATCCAGTTTCTCCATCACAGGTTGAATACAAGCATCCTGGACAAGACAAACAGTATCACTGCAGGCATTTAAGGAACATAATAAAGAACAGATCCGACTCCACTTTGGAGTTCTTTTAAACAATGCTACATTTTTAGCATGGATTTTTAACCTTATAAATTTCTTGGCTTTGACATACATTTCTCTTATGTTTGGGTGCAGAGGCTTGTAACCAGATTAATATCAAGTGTTCTTTCCATATATATCACAATTGTGAGAACAATACAACTTTATGGATGTTGCTGGAAGACTGAGAGGTCAACTTTTTATTGAAGCTTATGCAGATGTTCGCTGGTTGTAAATCTTTTAAAAGTGGAAGTTTAATAAAACTCAAAAAGGCAGTTGACTTCAAGGTGGAATTTCCAAGACTTCAAGGCTGTCCCAAACAAAAAAAATATATGCCCCAATGAAGCAGTCATTCATCAGTGCTAACTGATTTGCATCAAATAGCACTTGGCAAAAAGGGGCCATCTAAATAGAACTGGCAGTAGTTCAAGACAATAAGCAGCTTTCTGCTGTACAATGACCTGGCAGCAATTGTTTACAATATAACCAATACACTTATGCCAGTAGAAAAATACATATTCACACAATGTTCACTTGATGCAAAATTAAGACATCCAAAACACTTCAGACACTTTGACAATTGGTTCTGTAAGAGGTCTCTAGTCATCTAGACGGCACCAGAGAACCTCAACATTAAAAAAACACAAACATCCCCCCAAATATTTACACCTTCCCAAAGTATCAAAATAATAATAATATAAAAGCTTAGTAGTAGTAGCTTTCAACGTGCAAAGTCAGCAGAAGTAATTATTGAGGACATCAGCTAGTTTTACAAAATCTTGTCAAAGCATTCCGAAGCAGAGTGCAAAACAATCAGGAATCATTCAGGCAATTTCCTGGGATGTGTTTTTCTCCCTTTAACACTTTTGTCAGGGCAGTATTAAGATTAGTGCAAACTCTTAACACTTCCGAACAGTGTGTGCCATCCAGTTCACTTTAGTAGTCCAGCTTTCTCTGAGTGCTTCATCAAACTTCTGCTTAAACTGCTTTAGTGCATCCTCATCATTCTTCCCCAAGGCAAGGGAGTCCTAAGAACAAAAGTACCATTTCAAAAGACTTAATTCACCCGCACACTTTTCAAACATTTTCAGATTTCCTTATTAGTCTAGCTCAGGATCTCCATATCCTGCCCCGCAGGCTGGTTCCAGTACATGGACGAATCCTTACCCTGCATGAGTGGAACACTCCATTCTAGCAGATGAGTCTCCTTTCCATGCCACCGATCTCCCCCAAACTGCAAGCTGGCCAGCTGCTTCTGAGGTCAGTCGCCCCAATAGGCTTTGTGCCTGGATTTCCAGGCAGAAGTAGCTGGTCTGCATGCAGTTTGGGGGAGATCAGCGGCATGGTAAGGAAGCTCCCTGGTGGAAGAGAGTGTTCCGTTTGCGCCAAGGAAGCTTTTTTTGGAATGCAGCGGTCTCCACTTTGGAGACCACTGGTCTAACCCCTGATCTTAAGTCCTATAGGAATTTTGAGGTTGAAGTCCATAGCTCTTTTGCAGGCCTCTGCCTTTATACACCATAGGCTCACCTGTAATCAGAAGCCACAAAATTATACAAATCAATAAAACACCGTCACACTTTTCTAAGATTAGACTACAGATTACAATAGTTGTCTGGAAGAGAGCAGTTAGTCTTAGTTCAGGATACTGCAGGAAGAGCTATAGTTCCAGGAGAAAGCATGTTTCTTCATGCAGAAGGGTCTCCGTTAAAAGGATCTCCAGTTTACAGGTCAGGCAGCAAGATTGGAAAAGACTTCTGCTGCAGACCTTGGAGAGCTGCCACCAATCAGTGCTGACCATACTGGGAACAATGGACAACGGTTTGGCTCAGTATGGCAGTTTCATAAGCTCATAGCAGATGGGGAATGTTGTGATGATTACGACTGAAGCATCTCTGAAAAATGTTGCACATAATAAAAATTTTGAGTCAGAGTGAGAGGAACATTTCAGCGTTTACCTTTAGATACTGGATGTCTTTAACAGATGTTAGCTCTGGAAGCCCAGCTGTTAACATCAGTGCAAACAGGGTGATAAATAGGTTTCCATGTCTTCGCAGGATCAAGTATGCTTCTTCACAGCATTGGCGGAACCTGAACAGCCACAAAGGACACATACTGTGAAGCAGGGCTACAAAAAGTGGGCCAAACTCCATGAAGCCTGATCTGGTTCAATACATATTTGTTTGCACAGGACTGGCGTTCAGTCACGATGGTCATCTGAGCTTTCAAATCCATCACCTGCTTCACTTTTACAACTCTCTGCAAATATATATGGCTGCAGGCAGTTTATTCTTCAGGTGAAAAAAGGATATACTTGGAAATTGTTTGCTTTCTATTATACACAGCAACAGATAAATTACAAGGACATTCAGCTCTGAAGGAAGGAAACCAAATACTGTAGTCAAAAGCAAATTAATATAGCTAAGGGTTAGGCGGTAATTGCTCTTATAGACTTTGGACATTTTCCCATGGCATGCAAGGGGAGGGGAAAAACAAAAACCGGTATCACATGTTGCCCAGTCCACACAAACACACAAGGCTAACTAGGTGGGCAGAGTTTAGTGTTGTAGCAACAGCCAGACAACAAGATGAAGACCCTGGAAAATCAGGACTGTGCAACTGTAGCTGAAACACTTGTTACTTCGCTCAGTAAGTGACAGCACAGTTGTGTCAGGGATAGATCTGTACATGCCATTACAAGATCGGACACCACTGTGTGCAGGTTGCTCCTGGAAGCACAGATGCCTGAACTATTCCTTACTGATAGAACTACTTGTTCCACCGTGAGAGTTTTTGACATTAATCCGATACATGTCTAAATGCATTTATACATATCCCCTGCTTTGGGAGAAACATTATTAAGAAAGCTGCTACTGTGGCTGGAATCCAGAGCTACAGAGGAGTGGTGTCCCATTGGTGGAAGTGCTGTATCTGAACCAAAGGATAGTTCCACTTACACATGGGGTCCGTGCACAAGCAAAACTCTCCTCCTGCCAAAGTTCTGCCCATTATCCAAAGTGAATTGGATTTTCTATTTAAGCATATGAAAGGAATGCGCAGGAACCTTTCCATATTGCAGCAAGACCAGGTTTTATTTTGATGGGCTTCCATGAATTTTAGACTGGGCTTGGTAGCCAACCACAGCTTCTAATAACTGGTAAGGTTCGTCATTGCGGCCTTGTGTTCCAAAGAGGCAAAATAACACCATCCTTTTACTACTACTACTGCCTTGTTGGGGTGCAAATTACAGGTGAGAGGGCAGGATGATGCATTTGCAGCAACTCAGACCCGTAATACTAAGGGATATACAATAAACTTCAATAATGGTTCTAATTGTGATGATAATAAAATAGGAATATTTTGTGCAAGTATAACATATCTTCAAAGATGATTTCTTTCTCTACAAAATGCATCATACCAGTCGCATCTCATTCTTTCAGGCTGATGGATTTTGTGACAGAAACCAGGTTTGCCTCCCCCAACTTGGCAATAGAACCTTCACTTAGAAAGATCCAGAGCATCGACAAGATCATTTTAAGAAACAAACACACTGCCTGACTGTCTTTTCACTAGCCATCAATAAAAACACATTTTTTTCTCATCACAGTGCTACTTCCCCTCCCCTGCAAGAGTTATGGTACAACAATAAAGTAAGAGGCTATAGCTCAGTGGGAGAGACATGCTTTGCACACAAAAGTCCCAGGTTGGATCGCTGGAATTTCCAGGCAAGGCTAGGCAAAAACTCAGGAGAAAACCCTATGTAAAACCCTGGTGAGCCAAAGCTAGTCAGTTTTAGCTAGCCAATACTGAGTTGGATGAACCAATGGTCTGAATAGGTATAAGACAGCTATGCATGGTCCTATATGGTCTTGCAGGTCTTCCAACAGCAAGATCTGGGTTTACTGTGGGTCATCATGGGATTCAAGACAAGAGAGAATGACAGCTCCTGCTTTACCCTGAACCAGCTCTGAACTCTGGTTCTCTTCCTAAGGACTGCTGCTCCTTCAGTGCAAGTGACAAGATTAACTCATTGTGCCTTAATGTGACAAAGGTCTTTTTGTGTTGGTCCTAAGAGCCCCAAGTTGAACTCTATTCTTGGACTCTCAGGGAAGGTGCTGGGAGAAGGCAGGCTGACAGAGCCAAGTAGCACTTGGTGGTTAGCATGTACATACCCCTTCCAGAACTCTGCTTTCCCTTTTTTATTTAAAGTCAGCAGCTGAACTGGGAAGAAAAACTACTAGTTCTATCCAGTGTCACCATGTCACACTCCAGAGACTAAGCTGGGGGAGGGGCATATGGGAAAAATCCACCTTCCAGGAGAGCTCAGAACTTCAGGAGTTCTGATAAAAAAACAAAGCAGTAGCACCCATGCATTATCAAATGCGAGAACCTACGTCATAACTCATGAACATGGATTAGACAGGCAATAGTTAAAAGATACCTAATTTATTAAAAACTCAAAAGAAAATAAATTGAATAAAATGAAGGGGGGAGCTAGATAAAGTATAATCAGGCTGGTGGGAAAAGCCTAAAAGCTGGATGGACACAAAGAAAGTAAGTTTGATCTAATTGATACAATAACCAGTAATGCCCAGCAGATGGAGGTGGGATGCTGCTCAAAAGCAAAGCATGCAAACCCCCAATGCTTAGCAAAACTGGTGCAGTCTGCAGACTGGCTTCAAGTGGGAAGATCAAACAAAATTCCTCAACGTGCCTGGCTAGAACCACAGTCCCTATCACAAGCTGCTTGTATTGTCCCAGGAATCCTGATCCCTGCACTTATTGGAGAGTATGTTCTTTCTGTGAATCAATACTAGATATCACAGCAGAACTGACAGAAACACAAACGAGCATCCTTGTATTTGAACTTAAGTAACCGAGGTTTGATGATGTGATCAAGTCACCCAACTAGAGGAGCGGAATCCACCTGGCCACTCCATTCCACCATTTTACCTAGACGGGTAGGTTTAGCTACCCAATTGATAGGTACATGCCAATCTCAATAGGATGATTCGCTGCTTCAGGCACAATGGAGGACTCTGAATCCACAAAATCATATGGGATAATGGTATTTCAAACCCAGGACAAAGGCTGCGACAGGAACATGTTCCAACACCTTTTTAGACTACAGGGCCACCACAGAGCTGGGGGGGGGGAGGTTTAGAAGTGTTCAAAAAATAAGGAAAAAATAGTTCCCTGACTAGTTCTTAACAAAAGATCCATACAGAGCAATTTAGCATTGTGAGAACTGAAAAAAGTGTAGTTCTATTTGCAATGATGGCTTCATTTCAAGGCATGCCAAATGATTTTTAAGAGTGTGGGGTAACACCTGTGACATTGTTTTGACACATTTAGCACTTACCGGCCAAATTTTTCAGTGTTTCCAGTTTTCCCCTGCTGAATGACATGAATAAAATCATAGGTAAGAATGAAAGGCACTCGTTCCCTTTTAATTCCAAATTTGGATTTGAAGTTTCCAAGTATGTGGCCAAAATCTACATGAAAGAGCTGGAAAAAAAAATTAGAAACAGAAATGAGTGTCCCTGGGGAAATAATTACAGCTCTAAAAACTTGGATAATACTCAACAAATGTACTCCCAAAGAGGACATGGAGATATTTTCTCCCAATCCCATTTCATACTAGCTGCAAGTGCACAGTAATTGTTTGTGACTTTAAACTGTGAGGTCTTTTTAAAAAAGATGAATAAGCACAATACCAGGTGTAGTATTCTAGGTAGACTTTAATAGCAATGACATGCAGATTGTATGCTTCTAAAGTATGAGGGAAAGTTATTTTGCAGTTTATTTTGCAAAGTAAAAGCCTTCTAAAGTGGAAAAAAAATAGTGTATATTGTGGGGGTTTTTGTACATAAAAGTGTTATCTGTTTAAGAAGATGCCATGAAGGAAGTGATCCTTACTACCTTTAGAATGGTACTCAAATCGTTACACAGGGCAAGTTTACACCATGGATATACTGAACTCAAAGACAGCTCCTCGTCAGAAAACCTTATCAGCTGAATACCCTTTTAAACAATAGCAGTCACAATCAATACACTAAAAGCTCAGGCAAATCAGTACTTGTAGTGGAAGATCCTCACTGAAACATTTCCCCAAGGTGGTAACAAATGCTTTGCCTAAGAAAATTCTTACCTGACCATTCTTTCTAACCATGATATTGTCACTATGTCTGTCTCCTATGCCCAGTACGTAAGTAGCTACACAGTAGCCAGCACAAGACAGAGTGAAGGTCTCAATGGCTCGATCCAAGTCATCTCTACATTGCAAAAAGAAAAGAAAAAAACCACAAACTTTGGATAATTTTTACAAAGAAAAAAGAATTTGTATATAAAACATTTCAAAAAGTTGCTTAATTATGGCTAGGAATGTAGTCATTCAGCTATCATCAGGTATATTCTAAAAAAAAAAAAAAGGATCTTTCTATTTGGAATAGTGAACACAGAGACCACCTTAGATCACCACTTCACAGATCACCAGTTAATGAACCCACTGTGCGTTTACTGTTTGCTTTTGCAGTACATCTCTAACAATGGATAAGGCCACACACATTCATTATACTGCAAGCACACCGTAGAGAGCTATGGCAATCTTTTATGGGTCCACTGTGAAAACATGCAGTGTGTTCATCACTCTTTGTGCAAGACACAGTGGCTTACAGGCCACACAGAACATGCCCCTCACAGCTGGTTGCTTAATTATGGCTAGAAGGTGTAAGATCCGAAAAGTATCCATAATGCTGCATTGAATACTGGGCAAACTGGATTCAGGTTTGAATTCTTGCCTGCTTTTTAAGAAGTGCTTTAAAAAATACTGAATAAAATTAGAAAAAATCTATGGCACAAACAAAAGCATTGGGGTCAACCATGCCATTAGCCGAATCAAAAATACACAATAGTGAGAGATACTTCTGTGAGTTGTGTGCATTATGTGCAACTCATAGTACATCATGAGTTGCATTATGTGCAACTCATAGTACATTTTTGCCTTAATCCTACCAGAGAAGGAATGCAGGTAGGCTCATGCAATTTCCATCTTCTGTTCCAGTATGCCACAAAAACCCATGTGGCATCTGTACTTCCAGTTAGTCAAACCATGACTTAAGACAATACTCTCAGCATTGACACTGTAAAGAACCCCAGGAGGAAGAAATGTTATTGGCATATTTTATAAAAAGACAGGATAAGAAATTTCACAGGCAAAGCATTGCCCAACTACATCTGTTCGTGCACATTTTATGTATCTGGCTGACTGCTATACTATTGGGATGGATCTCTCCTCTTCCCACTGATGTAGTGGAACATAGTAGACAGACCTAAAAGACATTTTAGACATAGTAGACAAGCCTGGTACTTACAGGGAAACTTCTGAAAAATTTCACAAGTCATGAGTCTGGAATCTTGCTCAGTCTAACACTGAGATCTTTTGGAAATTCCTTCCATGGTTAACCATGTCAGTGGGGTCCTGCTTCTTAGGAACCAAGGAAAGGAAGACAGGCATACAGAGTGTTTTTAATCTGCCAGAATTAAACCAGCAAACCCATCAGTGAATAATACACTGGGGAGAATGTCCAGAACAAAAGGAACTATTGGCAGAATGGCTACAAAACAAGCTGCTAGGAATTTAATAGCCTTTTTTATGGTTGATACTTTCCTCAGTAATTTCATTTGCAGGGCAATCTTATGTACCTGTATGTCTACTCAGAACTACTCAGTTCTATGCACTGGGCTGTTAGTCTAACTTCTGAGTAGATATGCATAGGTCTAACAGCCCAATCCTTTGATCGGGTTTCACTGCCAGAACTAGCATTCCAGCAGCCAGACCTACAGCATCTCAAAACACGATGCTGTATAGTTATTTCCAGAAATGGCAAGTGGTGCTGGTTGTGTGGCAGCAGACTGTCTGGAGTCCCCAGAGCAGTTGTCAGTGGTAGGGGTGAGATGTGGGTGGGGAGGTGGAGGGAGTGGTAGAACTGGGGGTGTAACTGGGTGAGGAGGAAGCAGGAGGGGGTGGATCCGGCAGCAATGGTGCATGCTAGATTTTATTCCCACCTCTTTTCTCTGCTCATATACCAATTATTTTGGTGGTGTATGTCTGAGGAGAATCATAAGTGGCCCCAGGGCTTATGTGGAAGCAACTAAAAAATGTTTACTTACCTCTCATTTGCCCTCAGGTCACTCCTCCCACCACTGGATGCAGGACACATCCTTTTTGGTACAGCTGCATCAGCACTGGTGGTGGGGGGATAGGATTGGGACCTAACTCTCAGAAACCTGTGCACAGGATTGCAGCTTTTGGTTTGTTTGGAAAAAGGTGTTTTCACTTAAGGCCTAGGCCAGCTATTACACACACCTAGCCCCACCCCTCCCCAGTCACTCCAATTTATGATTGCTCTTAAAATATTACACTATAAAAGCAATTTGCATAAACACTGACATGTCAGTGGTTTGCTAAAAACCCATAATTAACAACGAAAATAAGTATCCAATTATAGCTTACCCTGTATTGTTTTCTTTGAGCCAATTTAAGAGGGCATCTTTGTTGAATGCAGCAGCAGCAGCAACATTACTACTATTTAGCTGAATGTCCGCAATGGTCTCAGACTTAGAAACGACCTCAATTAATCCAGAATGATCTCCTGTTGCTAAACAACCATATGGTGACATTCTAGAAAAAGGGAAGAGGAAGTCAGAAACGTTAAGTTCATTTTAAAGATTTTTTTAGGCACAAACATATCGGCTAAACTGAAGGTTTCCAAGAGTTAATCCAGTGGTTCCCAAACATTTTTGACTGGTGGCTCCCTTGAGCTACTGGCTGTGGCTCCCGATTAGAACTACAATCCTAAACATTGTATAGGGTGGTGGATTTTTCTCAAGGATTCTGTGGCTCCCCAGCTACTTTCTGTGGCTCCACAAGAAGCCACAACTCACAGTTTGGGAACCACTAATACATTGACACGTCACCAGTGTTCAGTGTTGAATCCAGGCATTTTCAGCCACTGTGCTGAAAAAGCCACTGTAAAATGCCACTTTTTCACTGTGCTGAAAAAGCCACTGTGCTGAAAATGGTACATGGCACATTGGTGTGCCATGAGTGGTCCACAGGTGTGCCACAGGAATTTGGGGGAAGATCATTTATTAGTAGGGCCAATGGGGATGCGAGCCCCCCACTGGCAGTATGGTGTGCCTTGGCAATTATAAAAAAACCTGATGGTGCGCCATGACAATTTTAGTGCCTTTTCATTGTGCCATGAGATGAAAAGGATTGAAAATCGCTGCTTTAATCAAAGACATTAAGATATTTGCTGTCTTGTGCTTTTACAATTGTGACAACAGATGGCAGTATTTCCTTTACTTGTAGTTTAAACCTCCAAGCTGCCAAAACTGTACATTCGGCACACTGGCAAAACACTGGAAAACATAAAAATGCACTCCCTAGCACTGTTGAGATCCTAGCCTGGAATACCCACAGAAGCAAGCTGGTCACAACTTCTATGTTTTTTGTCAGGAACCCAGCCATTTAAATACACATGCACCATTCACAACCAAATGTGAACACACTCAATCCAGCTTTGGTATTAGAATTTGGGGGAAGGGAATCCTCAAGCAAAGCCTTCTGCTGGACCTCATATCCCAACCAAAGGGCCCAGGAAAAACATAAGAGGGGAGTTAATGAATGTTCTCCATCAGTTCTCCTGTTACCTTTACTGTGTGGCTATGCACAAGCTGGGAGAGGGGACAGGTGCTTCTCCATCAGTACCACTGCCAAGGGCTGCAGCAGTGGGTAGCGACAGATGCTCTTCTCAGCAGTTGTTGCATTCAGATGTTTCAAGTTCCCCCCCCCCCAATCCAACATAGAGGCTTACTAGGCAGTGGTAGACAGCAGTGGCTACGGACACTTCCGGGCATCACAGAGGCACAAATAGGCCCTTCAGTGGGGGAGAATACTTGGGCCTATAGCCTCACCTGGCCAACCCCCAACCTCCCCGAAGCTGCCTGTGGATTTTGCCATTTGAACTTGGGAAGCCTTGTACTTCACAAAGTTGGGTTTCCAGAGTGCCCCCTGTTTGGTGGCCAATCTGGGAGGCAATACTGTTGGGAGGAAGGAGGTTAGTTAAGCAAGAAAGGAAAGAGTGGCATTGGACACATAAGTGATGAAGACTTTGTTTCAGAAACACAGCAAGGTCAATATGGATAAGTTGGAGGACAAACTATTTAGTTTGGAACTGAACTTTTCCATGTCAGAAATGGTATCAGAGCAGGGGTGTGTGTGGTGGGGGGGGGGAGGAAGGGATTTGTGGTATAAATTTGAATCTTATTGTACATAACCTAAGACTAAAAGGAGGGTTAGGGAGAAATGGGTTAAAGGATAGCAGGAAGTGGCCAAAAGTGGGAGGTAATTTTCAAAAATTATCCATCCTGAGCATGTCTGACAGAGCAGGAAAATAATCACTGTAAGAGAATGAGACAGAATCTCTGTCATTCACTCTCACCATGTTATTCCAGAAAACCATAGCTTCTTATATAGAGGTGGCCCAAGAGTCAACTGTTGTGGATTGCCTCAAGTGGTGAGTTGTAGGGAGCAGCAAAAAGATTCTGGGTGCTTTTCACCCCAACTCTGCTGCTACAACCTGAAACCTGCCACCAGCAGAATCACTGTAATCTGCTTCTTACTTGCTAAATGCTCCTGGGGCATTCTTGTTTGGCTTAAAGGGACTGTGAAGGAGAAAGGTAAGAGGATAAGAAGCAGGTTTGCTGCCCTCTGCGTGGGGGGTGGGGGGGTGGAGAACACAAGGTGGGACCTTTGGTTGCCCCTGTTCTTAGATGCTACAGGATTCCCTGAACTTCAATACAAGTAATTTTTAAAAAATCTCAAAATCAAGAATGCTCAGTTCAATTTGTTTAAAAGTAATTGCCTCTGCAAAGTTAACCATGCATCATCCAAGAATCTCAACATTGATTTAGAACAGACACACTAGGCTTATCTGCCAGTTTAGTTTTCATAAGTGCTCTGATTCGAAGTCTGTGGATTCTTCATTTTCCACCACTGTTCTACTTTTAAGTTTGTCCATGCAGTTCAAAATGCCGAACTCCACACCCAGACCCCTGCTGTCACACATGTAAGATCCTTGCTCTCACATCATAAGGAAGCACTTTGGGGTTGCAATCACTACACAGCAACCTGAAGGAAGGTCTCACTAGGTTAAAGTGCAACCCTGCTCCACTCCACGACATTTCACCCCACCCTGACTTGCCGTCTTCTCTGGGCACACTGCCAACAACTTCCCCTTCAAAAGCAGGCAATGATGAAAGCTGCTGGGCCCCCTGAGGACACTCTGCTCACAACTGGAGGAAAAAACATCCTTGTCAGAGAGACAGTTTGACAGAAGTCAAGCTGGGGACAAATCCTTGGGGCCCTGTCCACCTCATCCTTGCCTTTGCCATCTGTCAGTGGGATTCTTTTGTCCATGTAACACAACTATATAAAGACAACCACTGACAGATCTATAAGCCACCTTGAGAAATGAATACTCTTTCCCCACTCGTCAGTATCCTAGGTTTGTAAAGATTCCTCCTATCAATTCAAGTCTCCAAATAAATTCAGTGAGGGTTGGGTTTCTTTCTTTTTTGGCACAATGTAAGAGTATACCTTTAAATGTAACTTTTTTTTTTTTAAGACAGCAGAGACTTAAATAAACTTTTTCTGTTTTCGTCACTCTTGCTTCAGTTTTTGTCTCCCCAAAGCATCAATTCCTACTTGCTTATGTGGAATTTGTGCGAGGAAGGGGTGGAAAGAGGAAGAGTTGGGGTAGTAAAACTGCTGAGTATACAAGTAACACAGTGTGGTTACCCTCTGTATCCTTCTCCCCTCAGAGCTGAATGTCAAACACTTAACTATTAAGTCCTTCATATTTACCACTGCCTATATTTGATCTTCCCTGAAACTGTACCTGACACAGGACTTCAGCTCCATGCTGAAAACAAAACAGTGCATGCAAAATTACAGCCAGTTATGCAACTGCTGAGGTACAAAGCCTCACCTGAAAAGAAAGACTTGGCAACCCTATTAGAACTACTCCAATGAATCTTACACATCTCCAATCACTCCACACTAAAAACTAAGGAGAACAGCGATCCGTTTTGCTGCGATCCGTTTTGACGTGCACGTTGGGGGAAGAATACCAGGCAAATCTCTAACAAAAACCCTTGACTTCCGACGGGCGGACTTCCCTCAAATGAGGAGGCTGGTTAGAAGGAGGTTGAAAGAGAGGGTAAAAAGAGTCCAATCTCTCCAGAGTGCATGGAGGCTGCTTAAAACAACAGTAATAGAGGCCCAGCAGAGGTGTATACTGCAAAGAGAGAAGGGTTCCACTAAATCCAGGAGGGTGCCCGCATGGCTAACCAGTCAAGTTAGAGAGGCCGTAAAGGGCAAGGAAGCTTCCTTCTGTAAATGGAAGTCTTGCCCTAATGAGGAGAATAAAAAGGAACATAAACTGTGGCAAAAGAAATGTAAGAAGGTGATACTGGAGGCCAAGTGAGACTATGAGGAACGCATGGCCAGCAACATTAAGGGGAATAATAAAAGCTTCTTCAAATATGTTAGAAGCAGGAAACCCGCCAGAGAAGCGGTTGGCCCTCTGGATGGTGAGGGAGGGAAAGGGGAGGTAAAAGGAGACTTAGAGATGGCAGAGAAATTAAATGAGTTCTTTGCATCTGCCTTCACGGCAGAAGACCTCAGGCAGATACCGCTGCCCGAACGGCCCCTCCTGACCGAGGAATTAAGTCAGATAGAGGTTAAAAGAGAAGATGTTTCAGACCTCATTGATAAATTAAAAATCAATAAGTCACCGGGCCCTGATGGCATCCACCCAAGAGTTATTAAGGAATTGAAGAATGAAGTTGCAGACCTCTTGACTAAGGTATGCAACTTGTCCCTCAAAACGGCCATGGTGCCAGAAGATTGGAGGATAGCAAATGTCACACCTATTTTTAAAAAGGGAAAGAGGGGGGACCCGGGAAACTATAGGCCAGTCAGCCTAACATCCATACCGGGTAAGATGGTGGAATGCCTCATCAAAGATAGGATCTCAAAACACATAGACGAACAGGCCTTGCTGAGGGAGAGTCAGCATGGCTTCTGTAAGGGTAAGTCTTGCCTCACCAACCTTATAGAATTCTTTGAAAAGGTCAACAGGCATGTGGATGCGGGAGAACCCGTGGACATTATATACCTGGACTTTCAGAAGGCGTTTGACACGGTCCCTCACCAAAGGCTACTGAAAAAACTCCACAGTCAGGGAATTAGAGGACAGGTCCTCTTGTGGATTGAGAACTGGTTGGAGGCCAGGAAGCAGAGAGTGGGTGTCAATGGGCAATTTTCACAATGGAGAGAGGTGAAAAGCGGTGTGCCCCAAGGATCTGTCCTGGGACTGGTGCTTTTCAACCTCTTCATAAATGACCTGGAGACAGGGTTGAGCAGTGAAGTGGCTAAGTTTGCAGACGACACCAAACTTTTCCGAGTGGTAAAGACCAGAAGTGATTGTGAGGAGCTCCAGAAGGATCTCTCCAGACTGGCAGAATGGGCAGCAAAATGGCAGATGCACTTCAATGTCAGTAAGTGTAAAGTCATGCACATTGGGGCAAAAAATCAAAACTTTAGATATAGGCTGATGGGTTCTTAGCTGTCTGTGACAGATCAGGAGAGAGATCTTGGGGTGGTGGTGGACAGCTCAATGAAAGTGTCGACCCAATGTGCGGCGGCAGTGAAGAAGGCCAATTCTATGCTTGGGATCATTAGGAAGGGTATTGAGAACAAAACGGCTAGTATTATAATGCCGTTGTACAAATCTCTGGTAAGGCCACACCTGGAGTATTGTGTCCAGTTCTGGTCGCCGCATCTCAAAAAAGACATAGTGGAAATGGAAAAGGTGCAAAAGAGAGCGACTAAGATGATTACAGGGCTGGGGCACCTTCCTTATGAGGAAAGGCTACGGCGTTTGGGCCTCTTCAGCCTAGAAAAGAGATGCCTGAGGGGGGACATGATTGAGACATACAAAATTATGCAGGGGATGGACAGAGTGGATAGGGAGATGCTCTTTACACTCTCACATAATACCAGAACCAGGGGACATCCACTAAAATTGAGTGCTGGGCGGGTTAGGACAGACCAAAGAAAATATTTCTTTACTCAGCGTGTGGTCGGTCTGTGGAACTCCTTGCCGCAGGATGTGGTGCTGGCGTCTAGCCTAGACGCCTTTAAAAGGAGATTGAACAAGTTTCTGGAGGAAAAATCCATTATGGGGTACAAGCCATGATGTGTATGCGCAACCTTCTGATTTTAGAAATGGGTTATGTCAGAATGCCAGATGCAAGGGAGGGCACCAGGATGAGGTCTCTTGTTATCTGGTGTGCTCCCTGGGGCATTTGGTGGGCCGCTGCGAGATACAGGAAGCTGGACTAGATGGGCCTATGGCCTGATCCAGTGGGGCTGTTCTTATGTTCTTATGTAACAGGGTGAATTTTTGCCTGTTGAGCATCTCCTGAAGGTCAGAGAAGCAAAACAAGAATGATAACCATTTTATTATATAAGACCAACCCTGCTGGATCAGGACAAATGCCCAAATGGTCCAGCATACCATTTCCCAGTGTTGCACCAGCTGCCTCTGAGAAGCCCAAACAAAGGACAGGAAGACACACTCCTCTCCCACTATCTCTCTCATGCAACTGGCATTCAGAGGCACGCTCCTGCTAAACCAAGACCATGACCATAATGACCATGATATTGTCACTGATAGACATGTCCTCCCTTCTGAAGCATCCAACTAAGTGGCTATCATCACATCTTGTGGAAACAAATTATCCTCTGTGTGGAGTAATCCTTTCCTTTTGTCCATCCAAAATCTCCCATCTGTCAGTTTCATTGGGCGACCCCAGTTCTAGTACTGTAGCAGAGGGAGAAAAATAAAAAAAAACTTCCCTCTATAACAAACCACATGCATAGTTTGTTGTCTCCATCATGTTCCCCTTAATTGCCAAAATAAAAAGCCCCAAACATTGTAGCCTTTTCTTGACAAGAAGGAGTTCCAGGTCTCTGATCATTTTGATTGCACTTTGCACTTCTTCAAGTTCTACAATAGCCTTCTTAAGATGTGGTGACTAGAACTGTGCATAGTACTCCAAATGTGGGCTGCACCACAGATCATATAGGAGTAACTATAATGTTAGCAGTCTTATCCTCAATCCTTTTCCTAATGTGCCCTCACGTGGAATTTGCCACCTTCACAGCTGCTATTTCATTTTACTTTTGATTTGACTTTCCACAAGTTTACATGCAATGGACATTAAGCTGACCTGCTTATAATGTCCCAGATTAGTCTGTATATTTTCTTTTTTCAAATCAGTGCTACATTTGCTACCTTCCAGATTTCTGGCATGGAGGTGGATTTACTGGATAAGTTACACAGAAGATCAGTATTTCACATTTGAGATCCTTAGGAAACCTTGAGTGGATCTCATAGACAGTTGTTAATTTTTAAACTGTCGATATTCTTTAGAATTTCTAGAACCCTCATCTATTTGACAAAGTTCTTCGGATTCCCTCTCTCAGACGATTAGTTCAGGTACAGCTATCTGCCCTATGATTTCTACAGTGAAGACAGATGCAAAGAATTCGTTCTGCTCTTCTGTGATCTCCGGATCCTCTTTAAGCTTCCCTTTTATTCCCTTATTTTGTAATGATCCATTGCCTTCCTGGCAGTTCCCTCCTTTTGATATATTTAAACATTTAATAGTTTGCTTTGCTGTTTTTAGCCACATGGTCGTCATATTCTTTTTTCATATCTCTTACATTTTCTTTTGCCAGAGTTTCAATGTGTGTCTTTTTGTTCTCCTCACTTGGGCAAGACTTCCATTTTCTGAAGGACTTCTGGCCTTTTATAGCTTCATTGACTCCTCATGAGCCATGCAGGCACCCTCCTGAATCTGGGGGTGCCTTTTCTACTCAGTGATTTACATCCTAGTTGAGTCTCTCTTATTGTGGTTTTAAATAATTTCTATGCACTACGGAGTGAATTGACTATCTCAACTTTCCCTTGCAGCTTCCTTTTTACGAGCAACAGATTAATCATACATACCTGCAATCACTTTATTGACATCCCTACCAAAACCTGACTGAATTAAGACATGACACTGCAGAACCAGGGACTAAAGGTACAGGAAGCCAGGTAGGGTGAGCTGAAAATAGGCTGTGATATATTAGTAGATCTCTGGGTGATTTGTAGATCTGTAAGAGTCCCCAAGACTCCTAATTTTTTTCAACAGTTGTAAGAAAAAAAAGCATTCTCCCAGCTCCAAATTAGGCTGCTAAAATAAAAGAGAGTAAAACTTGGTGAATTCTCATGGGAAAGGATTCAGACCTCAGTCCTGGTAACTGGCTCTGCCCACCCCTGAGGTAGGCTTATTCTCTGCTTCATTTGATACCCTTAACCATCATCAAACCACTGGTGATTTTTTATTTTTGCATGCACTAAAGGTCTCTATGCTCCTTTGGAAGGTACCAGAAGATTGAGCCCCAGGTAACTGGAGGCTGGACCACGAAACTTTTCTTCTTCATGGCAGCAAGTTTTTGTAGCAGCACAAGCAGCTACCAATATTCTGAATAAGACTTAAGTAGGCAGCTACACCGAGGGAGACAGAATTTAACAAAATTCACAACTTCAAAATGTGTTCCTTCCTTAGAGAGAAATATCCAAGCACTGGGAAATTCTAAAAGATTCTCCAGAGACTTCTTGGGGAATTATACTTTCTTGGTTGATTATAAAACAGAAAACCAGTCATCACAGGATGATTTGCCCATTTAAATCTAAACAGATTAAAATGGAGAAAGTGTGGGTCTGGATGTTGTCACTCTCTTAAACCAAAGACTATTTCAACATCACTTGGTCATTTCTTAGCAATGTTAAAGGGGGAAAAAAACATTTTTCCCCTCTAGTGCTCTGAACAAGGACACTAAGCAGATTGAAATAAAGAGACTAGGAAATTCATCTGAAGATCTTAAAGAAGAGTTTGAATATCAGCTGGGATGCTTAAAAGGTTAAGGGATCCTTGTACTGCGGGAGTGAAAGCTCTATAGCCCTTTAATTCATTCGCTGCTTTGCTGAGTTCAGTACAAATGGGAGGAAGACCATGCCAAGATATTTATAGCCCTCTTTTCTTCAAACTATTTTGTTAACACTGTAGGTTTCCTCGTGGATAAATGTTCTTAAATGTTTTGATTTTTTTTGGTAGATTTCATTTTTTTCCCCCCAAGGAAAAGGTGCAGAAAGCTGTGTTGTGTGTTTTTGTTCCACAGGCACATTTTAATAAGTTATAATTACAAATTAAAACAGTTTTAAAAGTGTACTAGGTAAGTGATATAGGTAGTATAGTGTCAGCAGATACAGCCATAGTCATTACACAGTCAACTAGGTGTTTGAAAAGAATGGGGTTTTTTGGGGCAGATTTTTTTTTTTAACAAAAATGAGAAGTGCAGAAAACAATGTTATGTGTTTTTATTTCGTTATCACCGAAAAACTGAACCTCTACTTCTGGATCCTAGGGCTGCAATCAAAGGAATGCGTAAAAATATTCACAAGGACCTCTGATTGGGCTGAAATCAATTCCTTTTCTTCACTATGATCCCACCATTTCCTGAGAGACTTTGATAGCAAACTTGGCTCAGCATCCTCCTCCTTTTCCATTTCCTGAAGGCAACCTCAGATAAGGGAGAGCAAATCAGAGAAAGCATGTCTAATAACACACCCCGAGCAAACTGCTGATTGCTAAACAAGGCGTGTGGGCTGTGCTGGATTCATAACACCACCTTGCACTAGGGAGGCAGCAAATATAGAACACCCAATCCAATTTGACAGCTGTCAGAAAGGGAGACCCTGCCCAAACATTGGCAGCAGTCACAAGCAGCCTATCAGTAAAATCAAAACAATCTCCAAATAGAAGAGAATAAATCACTGCGATTTCAGAGTAACTAAACACTTATGCATTTACCCTAAAGAAAACTACATTTCCTGAACGAATCAAACTTTAAATTCTTCTGATATTAGAGACCCTAATAAAAGGGAAATGTCTCATGATTATCATATTTGCCTGATGGGTAACTTGTTTACAACATCTCTGTTATCTGTGTGGGCTCTTGTTTTGTATATGAAGTTCATTCAGTTGGTGAAAACTCCTACAAAACATATTTAAGCAATGAGCTCAAGCTCACCATATGTGGTGTCAGAAATACAATATCTGACCTTATAAACAACAGTAGCAACTAAAGCCTTATGTACTTTACAGGAATTTTCAAGACTGAACAAGGACACTAAACAGATTAAAATAAGGAGAAAGGAAACTATTACCTTTCTTGCAAAGTTTAAAAGACCACTTTTCAACTTTCATTTCGAAAACAAATTACAATAGAATGAAATGAAAGTGAGAGATTTCTGTAATTCTGATAAACGCACATCAAAATCAATACAAGGGCACAAGAAAATGCCTATCACTATGACAAGCAAATGCCTTAAGTTTCTGTTCCATTCAAAAGTTTCCAGTTAGTAAATTTTGGCACAAAATGATTTCTGCTTGAGAAACTGTAAGCAAAGGTTGAAGCACAGGAAGAAAAACAATCAGCTAGAATAGACAGAATTGCTTCACAAGATTTAGAAGCAGTGGTGGATAATCTGAGTCACTTTGATATTTAGGAATAAATGAGCAGTCATTTTAAGACTCTTACAAAAGGCATGTACTTTTATTTTGCCCCTACACTTTCATTCATTCCTACAGGTTTCTATATAAACTTCTTACTGTTTTAATCAAGAATAGAATTGCAGGGTAACACCTATGTTCCTAAGCATTGCAAGGAGTCACACCACCATATGAGCCAGGACTCCTCCCGTGCGCTGGTTTCCCAGTGCTGGATCCAGACCAGAAAAGGTTAAGTTTTTGCTGACTGAAGATGGCAAGTGGGGGTGGAGGGGGGTGGGAGAGGGCAGAATGGAGGCATTTTGGGGTGGGGGAAGTCAACAGATCAGGCTCTTGAGAGGGGATGGGACCAGCCTTGGTGACCTAGGCTATATCCTAACCCTCCTCTTGAACATCCTAGCATTACACTGGGCTGCTCGGATCTTTGCCAGTGAAATCTTGGGGTGGCTTCTAAATGACACGGGTAAGAGGCAGTCCTTACTCTGAGTTGCGGGGCAGCCATCTCCAACCCTGTTCAGGAAACAGTGCAGGCCAGTTGGGCTTCACAGTGGTTGAAAATGGCTGCCCTAAGTCATTACGATGCACACTTTGGAAGCCCCTGCTCTAATGTAAAGCCATACTTAGTCCAAGATACAACTCCAGTTGCGGTAATGCAAGTCATTCTTTTTGTAGCCATAACTAACACAAGCATGCAGGATGATAAAGATAGATGTATTTATTTAAACCCACATCCATATTATCACATAAATGATCTAAAACACATAACATACAGACCTATTAAGCCATCTTTGACTACTGCTTACCATTTGTCTATGACACCCCAAGTCTTCACAACCTAATTATATGTGACTGAAAAAGCAATGAGATACAGAAGAGCTAATAACTACAGGCACTCTTACCGAAGATCAAGACCAGCCTCTTTCCAAAGTAAATCCATCAAGCGTAACATCTGGAGTGTTAACATATCTTGCCTTAGATCTATCAGAAAGGTAGAAAGGGATTATTGGACTGAATAACTTGCATAATAACGAAATAACATGAATTAAACGCATGTGGAGAACAAACAAATATGCAGATTGCAAAAAGACACATTCAAGAAAAGTTGTTCAAAATTTTCCTTGAACTTGTGTTATTGTAGTCTGTATATCTCTTTGGTCTCAAATGCTACTACAATCAAAGAGGTTAAGATGACTGAGCAAGAAACTGCATTGTTTCCGAGACTGCAGTACAGTACAAAATGCACTGAAATAATGGAAACTCTCCAATAGTCTTATGCTCATCAGAATTATGATGGTATTGGAGTAAAAAAACTAGTAAACCAGTAACCACAGAAAATAAAAATTACATTGTTTACTTACCATCTCCATTTTTAAAGATGATTCCCACTAAATCTCCACCAAACACTTTGTTATTATAGACTATCCATAAAGGTTTCATTTTAGAGTCCATGTATTTACATTTCTCCACACTGAAACAAAGAGTAATAATTTTTTTTTTTTTGTAAGTAAAACAGGGAGATTAAAAAGCCACAAAAATGCAACAGGATAAAGTAACTCAAAAGGCATTTCCATAGTAGAACTCTACAGCTTGGACAATTGCCTTTCCAAACTTTCGTTTTGCTGCTACAGTATGAATTATGCTAGCAAATTGGCAGGTTAGCTTATATGGATCTACACCTGGCAACCACTGACTCCAAGTCCTGAAATAACGGTCCCTGTTTTCTTAAAAAATATGTGTATCTACTTTTTATTCAATCAAATTTTACTCGGCTTTTGTGTTTAGAAGTTAAATTTCAGACCACAGTGTATTTACTATAGTGAAAGAAAGGTGTAGCATCATTACTTCCTACTTATTATTACATGTATTTTAACAAGACAGTCAGCATAAATTTAAGGTTGCTCATTATTATTGGAAATTTTTCTGAGAAAAATTTAACATTTTAAGGTTAATTGGAAATATCTGCAATTGACATCTTAACCTTAGGAAGGCAAAGATTTGCTTACGCATCTAGGTCAAAGTAAGAAGGGGTGTTGAGTGTTGGCAACATGAAGCAATGGTCTCATGTGCCAGCAAGTTTGCTGAGCAACACAGCCAACAAAAGTCAAAGAGCAAGAGCCTTCTGTCTGTATTTCCACATTGCAGCTACAGCACACGTGAAAGCAGAAGACCACATCACTTACTACAGTTCTAAAAGTAAAACAGAAGGATTCAGGGGTGACTGGAGATCGGAAAGGGCATCTCTGTATGCTCTTTGTTTTAGACAGGTCTGCATGGTGTCTTTTCCTTTGGCTCTGCTTTGTTTCATGGCATTCAGCTTTATTAGACTATTCAAGGTCTTCATCTTATTCAGCGCTTCAACCTGAAATATATATTTTAAAAAATATTAATTTCTAAGCATTGTATGGTCAAAGTCCAAGTTAATGGCTTAATCTAAATGGCAGGAATTCAATTTAAAAATTTATATATATAATTTCTATCCCACCTTTCTATCCCAACAAATACAGAGCTTTAACAAAACATCATAGCAATGGCCCCTGGCTTCGCTGTTGCTAAAAACAAAGTACAGACGAAGTTCTGAAAAGATACGAAAAACAGAATTCACGGCTCAGTAGTTTCCCCAATTTCTCCAGCATACAGAAGGGAAACTGGGATGTCTGTGTGCTGAAAACCCACAGGAATGACACACAAAGGCACTCTCCCCCTTTTTATCAGCAATCCTGAAAAACAATTCACAGTGTATGCATATCTGAAATGTATAGCAGTCTTAAACCAAGAATCTGCAAACCAACTTTTTTCATTGAAAAACATGAGCTGCTGCTGCATTGTCTCCTTCCTTTTATTTCAATCCCTTGGCAAAGTTGCCAAATTTTTAAGAAAAGCAACAGTTTCAGAGTGCGTCAGTGATAAGATTGTCCCAAATCTTAGAAATGCAATCAAAGCTAAATATCAAACTTCTGGTTTATTGTTTGTTGCTGTGTGCATTTCTCTTATAATTTTAGACATTATAGCTGTAGCATAGAACTTGCTTTTCCTTGGCTCCCTCCAATGACACTGCTGTAGGATTTGAAAGCTTGGTATTATGTGGGTGCGGATAACTGTACCACTCCTCACTACCAAATTATCACTCTTCATTCCAACTAGGCAGCTACTGCCTGACTAGGACTCCCATGATTGACCCTGCCCTTTAAAGGGTTATAGTAGCATCTCCTACTATAGCGCAATCTCCTACTATAGTAATATAGTATAGTAATATAGTAGGAGATTAAGCTATTGAAATGTGGTGTCCACACTGCACTTAATGTATGTAGGACACTACCAACCTACCTAAAATGGGTTTGAAAAAAAATGGCTGAAGTTTGAAACTTGAAGGTCAAGCACATACTTTGCTCATTCCGTTTGTTAGCTAGATGAGACTCTTTCTTCTTATTTCACAAGCACATGTTAATCCATTCCACCATACTTGCATCTTCAGAATTCAGGTGAAAGTGACAAGCTAAATCCGTCAAAACCAATCTTTTTTTTTTTTTTTTTTAACACAAACATTGATTCCTAACAAGCATTACAATATATATTTTGCTCTTATATCCCCTCTAATTTTGTTAAATTTCACTTCTTACAACTACCTCCTTATTGTTGGATTTTGAGGAAGGATTAATTTACTGATTTTTAAATAGATATTTATGCACTGCTTTGCAACAAAAAGTCTTCACAGGTGACCCAGCAAAGGCACAAGACAATGGTTCTCCATCCCAAAGGTACTCAATCTAAAAAGCAGCATAAGGAAGAGACTAGCAACCATCTCTGGAAAAGGCACTGTGCTAGGCTGCTGGAGCTTTCCTACAGATAAGCTGACTCACACCAAGCAGGATGCTGGGGAAGCTGTAAGGAGTTTGATTGTGGAAGTGAGGCTGTACAGACTGGCCAGGTCAGCCATCTGTCAAAACCAAAAGCTGCCTGCATTTCCACAATTCCAGGAGCTGTGCAAACATCAGTAATGAGGGAACAGAATGCAACCTGCGCTGTACAAACAGGAACTTTTTGAAGTGTTTCTACTTTGAATTTCTTCCGTGTTTGTACAGTTGGGAATTTTCTCTGCCCCTTCTTTGATTGGATTGACATGCACTTCCTCCAAAGTGCACAGTTTTACAGGCCTCAAAGCCTACAGCTGAAACACATGCAAAACTCCCATTTCTTTTTCAGAGCTCTCATAAAGTACTTTAAGACCAATAATTTCCCGCACACACACACCTCAAAGCTAAAGACAGAACTACAGTAAATAGAGAATTTTCTATTGCTTATTCCAGAGAGGTAGTTGCCTCAATCTGGTTAGTACTTTAAAGATTAACCCATTTATTTCAGCATACACTTTTGTGAATAAGCTCATTCTATGTATATGATGGTCTGGATTGCATAGGAAAGTTTGTGAACACAGATTCTGTCTAGACTAGTGAAACAAATGACTATAAACCCCATGTTTAAAGAGTGCTATTTCCCCCCCCCCCCAATTTTACAAACAGCAGTACGTTAGAATGCATTTAAGGGAGATACTGCTGCTTATTTATAGTGCAGGCATACAATGACCAGTATACTGTCTAGGTCAGCAACTTTCAACCACTATACTGTGACTGATGTGCTGCGAATGGTCAACAGGTGTGCCACGGGAGTTTGGGGGGAGGGTCATTTATTAGTATTTGTTATCAGGGGATGTGAGCCCTCTGCCAGCAGCGTGGTGTGCTTTGTCAATGGTCAAAAAACCACTGGTGTGCCTTGACAATTTTAGGGCCTTCTCAGTGTCCAATGAGATAAAAAAAAAAGGTTGGAAAAAATTGCTGGCCTAGGTGCTGTGTAGGATTCACACAAAGGATGGCCAGAATTTGCAGCCTAAATAATAATGCCTAGTGAAAACTTGCATCTCCTATTGATGAAAAGCATTACAATGACTATCAAGCTAGATGTTCTATCATTTAATAATTTCAGCAAATCTAGTTTTCATAATGATAAACTGGTTATGGTATTTCAGCAGTTTAATGAAGCACACTAAATATTCGTCACAGAAGGCAAATACCATATAAAGAACGCCTCTGCCCTTGTAATTTGGGAAATGTTGAATCAATCATACACATTCTTTTTTATTGTCCTCGGCACACTAGATTCCGCCACACTTACATGACTCCACTTCTCGGCAAAATGAATGGGCTTTCGGATGAGGCAAAACTGAAGTGTCTCCTAAATGACTGCTCACCAGATATGCTAGAGGGAATTTCTAAATTTTTACTTTTGGTGATTTCTAAGCCTTCTTAATGTAATTTGTCAAAAATGTTGATATTTAGGTTGAACTGTAAATGTTTTATTAGTAATTTAGTATCTTAACTCCGTTTTTGATAAACGGGATTAGGACTAATTATGTTTGCTTTTATGATTTCTCTATCTATGCCTAATAAAGGTTCATTCATTCATTCATTCATTCATTCACTAAATATTCTCTATCAAAACTCAAGGTGTTGAGAACTTTCAGTATGAATACAGTAGAGGTCAGGTGTTCTATCTACCTTGATAAAAAGTGCAGTGCACAAACTAAGTAGGCTTCCCTGGCCCTCAGAACGCCTTGGGGACCCGAGTGCCTGGGAGGCGAGCACTGTGGAGGGGGGTGGATGGTGGCGAGGCAACACCCCTCAAGCCTGACACCTGGAGCATGTCCCCCTTGCCCCCCCCAAGTATGCCACTGTTTACAAGCAATTTGATCAATTACAGGCATAACCAGAAGGCAATCATTTAAGAAAGAAGTACCTGTTTGGAAAGGACTTTCATGTGAGCAACGCTGCCACGGCAGTAAGCTTCAAGTATCACACCAAACTGCACTGCAACAGCAGGTATGTGCATTTCTGATCTACAAATAAAATAAAAATCCCTCCATTTATGATTCTGAGAGACACACTCAATTTAAGGAATTGTACAATGGCTGGAACTAAGTACTTGCATTTGAAAATAAAACAAGTTCTTATCACGGCTTTATAATAACAGACAACACTAAATGTTCATGTACCCTTTTGTAGGGGACAGCATAATACAACTGTATCATCAGTTCCTTGGTGAAACAAACGGTCATTGATTTCAGTTTTTCCCTTTCATTCTGGCTCTCTACAAAAAAAATGTACAAATGCACGTCTGGAATGCAGATGGGAACCTGAAGTATATTCCTTCTACTCACTGAATAGTGCCCAACCCCTCTCTTCATATACCATCTTTTATTCATTTTAGAATATTTTAGGCTGGGCTTGCTTCTCCCTTGAAAGTATGGAGAGACTAAATGGAGAAGTGGAAATGTCTTCTAAAGCCAGTGGTAGGTAGAGCTATCCCCAAGCTGTTTGCTGTTTTTGAGAATTGAGGAATTCAACAAGGTGAGGAACCAGCTCAGAAACACACTGTAAATGGAATGCTAAAAAGAAAAGGGAAACTATTTTTAAAAATATGTACACACTTCACCATCAAAGGGTTATCTCCAGCCTTAGTTGTCCTACTTTCAGAGGTATACCTTTGAGAAACATACAGGTTTTCTTTCCTCATTAGCAGCTTCCAGCTGGTTCAGTTATATCCACCATCAAATGAGAGAAATCACTTTCTGCTTGCAAGTAAGCTACCATAGATACTTGCCTATAAGGTGAGAGACTTTTAACAATACATCAAATATAGATTGACACCTCAACGTATTTGTGGGTCACTCAGGCGTCAAGGCTGTTCAGGCTGTCCCAGCAGCCAGGAGAAGCTTGGAGGAGCTTTAAAAATGTCTGCGGAGGCTCTGTGAAGTATCTCAGGAACTTCTGCGTTACTGCAGACAGCTTACAAACAGGCAGCTTTGCTTACATTTGTTAGAGCTCAGTGGTAGAGTCTTCTAAGCCTGCTCAACTCCAAACCCAGGAGTATCTCTTAAAAAAAAGTGAACAGTGTTGTCTGGCAGCAATTGAAGCAGGGTGCTGTGGTAAGCTGTTTATGTTGCTTTATATTGGTGCTGCATTTGTTTAGGATGGTTTTAAAAACGGCAAGTGCTTTTCTGCAGTTTCAAACCTGGATTTTTTTTTCTTAGCAATTCAATGCAATGTTCAATTCTGTTGCTTTGGGAGGGGTGGTGGTACACAGTACTACCTTGTTATTGTCTTCAGAAACAGCTCCTGGCTCAGATTCTTTCCCCCCCTTTCAATCAGGCTCCAGGGCAAGCTGCAGAATGACAAACATCATTCCCCAAGTTTTACCCCCAACTTATCCAAGGGTCATGGAACATTTCATGATTTTTGGCTGAAAATCTGCTCTCGCCTTATCTGTGAGATAGACTTACAGGCAGATGTCTGCGATGGCTGAAGCATTGCTGAGGAGGTCAACAAAAGCAATGGACAAAAATACAAGCATATAGGCAGACATTTTGTGTGGATATCGAAACTGTAGCCAAATAAACGGAGCATCTGCCTGGATTGAAACGCTTGGTGATGATACTAAATAGCAGAATTTCACTTGCATATTTTGTTGTGGTTGCAGAACTTTCAGAAAAATAATTTTTAAATAAATGGAAATCAAGGAGAAAAGGATATTAATAAGGATATTCCAGGATATTCCTGTAATACGTCTACAGAAGCAGTTACTGGATGGAATGGTGAGATAACTGAAATTCTACCATATAACAGCAGCTTCAGTTGGGTCACACTTGGTGTCTAATGTCTCAGCCACTGGGACGTTTTCATATCTATTAGGTCTGGGAAACGGGCTCTTAAACAGGGCATTCTGCATTTTCAGGTTCTTCAGCGTGAAAGCAAGATGGAGCTAGTTCAGTGGAACCAAACTTGTAGCGTCCAATTCTTTGTCCTGTTGCAGTTTTTGATGCAATAAAAGAGATCAGGTTTTTAGGTGGTAGTTAGATATCATATTGGCAAGTCTTACCTCAGATGCCAAAACAGCATCTGTCCTATCCTCCTGTTTGCCATGGCTTTCTCTAGCAGGAACCTGGAGAGAGCACAGTCGAGAAAAGGTTCATATTTCAGTACTTGCACAAGCTGCAGAAGATACTGAGCAAGTTCTTCATCACTGGAAGAAGATAAAGAGAACCTAGTAACTAATTTAATAGTGACACATACATTAATGGAGAAGAACCATATGCAGCATAAAATGCAACATTAGATCTGCAAAGCAAAGAAAGATATTTCTACTGTTTCACTATTTGTGCAAGGAACATAGAACAGAAAAAAAGGGACGTCATTCAAAGCACACATTTTCAGTGGAAGCTCAGAAGTATTTGTGTAAAGTACAAGTTATACACATTTGGTTTAAACCTTCTGAGGCAAGATCAATAACCATCCTTCTGCTTCTCTGTACTTATCAAATCTGTACAATTGCTTTTGGAGTCATATAGAAATTACAAATACTGATTAGTTTTTGAACAAAAATATTATTTGCTCTTTTAGTAGTAAACATGTTAAACTGTTACAAGTTTATGAAAACACACTGCTGAACTACATCAGAAACACCATTATTTAGGAGTTTCTCTATGTAGAGCTTGGCAAACAGATATGGCAACACAACAATTAATATACGGCACACTTGACTAAAAATTGCTCCTGTGAAGCAGCATGGCAAAGAGACCTGATAAATTTATTTAAGCTTTAAATTATTTTGTTCCTTCAAATAATACATATATCTAGAATGAATTCACAGAAATATAGAACAACCTATCAGAAATAAAAGTTCAACATTACTTGACTAGCCCAGGCCGAGGAGGGCAATTAACTTGTTTATTTTTTGAGAAAGTCAAAATATTTTGTTAACAATCTAGCCTTGAAAATAAAAATGTCATTAATCACATGCAGGGCTCTAGCGATGTCAAGGGCACTGGGAACACAGCAGTGTTGCAACTGATAACCACCAACGGTTTTCTGGACCAAAAATGGCATTAAATTTACATGTACGCATAAACGAGAAAATTTAAGAGCAAGAGGTGCTACCTTAAGAGTGGCCCAAATTAAACAGCCTCCATGAAATTAGACCTACAGGATGTTAGCACAATGCACTACATTCTAGGAAGATGCTTTGAAGTCAGCCATTTTGTTTTCATATTTCCTATGCTATGCTTCTCCTCATCTGGCCAAGAGATTTGTCACAGACAGACGGTAAAAGTCTTTCCCAGATACAGTTCCCAAAGGAGGACCACCCACCCCTGATCCCACAGATATGATAACTAAAATGAGATCCCAGTTAATCCACAGCTGGGACATATAAGACGTAGTCTGCTTCCCAATTTTGAGGATTTATTTTATTTGGGATAGAAGTAAACCAAATGTTTTATGTTTTGTTTTCACTTTTCGGTCAAATATGGAAAGGAAGTTACCCCAAGACTCACCTCATTTGTCTTAAACAGTCCACCGCATATTCTCTGACATATTGATCTGGATAATTGAAATCCAACAACTCTAATGCTTCTCTGGGAGGCAGTTTGGACCATATTTGAAGAAGTGCTTGAAGCTGTTGAAGTAAATAAACAAGATCAGTGATCAGACAGACACATGTTCGAACACAATCATGGACATACATCTTTCTTGAGGAAATGACATGAAGCATGTTCAACACAGGCTCCTGAAACCACCAGTGAGTACCTATTTTCCTATCTTTATTAATTACATGGTACCATCAATGCACACTGGTGCTTACAACAAAGGAGAAGCCAGGTGCCTTCCCTGAGGGGCTCATGATCTAAAAAAGACAGAAGGATGACAACAGGGGGGGGGGGGACAATGATGGCAGAGAAATTGGAAAAAAAATATGCAATAATTCAGGCCAGGGAGGGATTTGAAGACCGTAAGAGGGGGGCATTTTTTTGGGTGCGTAGACAGAAGAAGCAGCAAGAGAGAAGGAGTGGAGCTGTTTGATGGGGCAGGAAACCCATAGGCAGCTGAAGGTGTCTGAACTGAAGCAGTGAAGCAGGAAGGTAGCAGCATACAAGAGCAGAGGGATAAGTCTCCAGTACAGCTGAAACATGTAAAGAAAAAGGTGGAGCAAACTATTCTGTTCTCCAACATTCCAGCTAGAGAGAACAGAATAATTTTTTTTCCTTCTGCTGTTAAAAAAATACAGATCTAGAGTATGTTGCTTTTTCCTTGTTCCTCTAGCTGCAACAGCACAAGCCACCCACTGAGTGGGGAGAACAGAACAAGTGCAGAGAACTGAAAACAGCTAATAAGGTGCCAGGTGAGAACTGGGTAGAGTGGGAGGTGTTTGGGATAAGATAAACCAGGAGGAAAAGATGGTGAATAAGCTACGCAAAAATCACCTTTTAGCTGGAACTTCAAGTAATGAGACGTCTAGGAAGTATTCAGTAAGTATGACTGCCTGACCTAACTGTGCTGTAGCTGCCAAACACTTAATATTTATTATTTCTGTACAATACCAGGTACAGTAATTAAGAAAGTTCTGCCACTGTAGTAAGTACCCAAATGTACACTACATACAGAATATTGTTCTGCCCCACTAAGACTATGCCTGCTTTAGACTTTTAAAATTAAAGGCAGAGGCTATTCAACTAGAAAATGTTAAGTGATATGACCTTAGAGGAAACAAGAGCTCAATGACCTGAGAAGGAGCCAAGAAGATTCCAAAAATACAGCATGTTCTTGTTTACATTCTTCCTCTGAACCCAAATTAGGAGGGAAATGCTGGCCAGCTAGATCAACATCCCAGGTGGGTATAGGCTGACGGTCAGAGGCCAATGAGAGGACTTGTCACATCTGGGCAAAGAGCTTTCCTTTCTTAAGTCAAAGCCAAAACCTCACACAAACACACTAACTCTGCAGAACAATCAAGACAATGATTCTCAGATATTTTAAGCCAATGGAAAGTTTGCAAATTCTCTTAATTATACAGTAATAATTTACATTTATAGCACGCACAAACCATTTTCTTTGTTTATGAACACTGTTCAACTCATCTGAACCTACTCTGTTGCATACCACTCTGTTCTTTTGCCATTTTCCAACAAAACTATGTTAGTAAGCAAGAGAGGGGTGTACTATTGTCCTCCAGACCAGAAATCAGAAGGGGACGTTGAAATGAGGAAACAGATCAGGGAGGTGACAAGGAGGGACAGGGTTGTAATCATGAGGGACTTCAATTATCCTCATATTGACTGGGTCAATTTGTGTTCTGGTCACGAAAAGGAGACCGGATTCCTTGACGTGCTAAATGACTGTGCCTTAGAGCAGCTAATCATGGAGCCCACCAGAGGACAGGTGACTCTGGATTTAATATTGTGCAGTGCACAGGACCTGGTTAGAGATGTCAATGTTACGGAGGCTTTGGGGAACAGTGATCATGCTGCGATCTGTTTCGACGTGCACGTCGGGGGAAGAATACCAGGCAAATCTCTAACAAAAACCCTTGACTTCCGACGGGCGGACTTCCCTCAAATGAGGAGGCTGGTTAGAAGGAGGTTGAAAGGGAGGGTAAAAAGAGTCCAATCTGTCCAGAGTGCATGGAGGCTGCATAAAACAACAGTAATAGAGGCCCAGCAGAGGTGTATACCGCAAAGAAAGAAGGGTTCCACTAAATCCAGGAGGGTGCCCGCATGGCTAACCAGCCAAGTTAGAGAGGCTGTGAAGGGCAAGGAAGCTTCCCTCTGTAAATGGAAGTCTTGCCCTAATGAGGAGAATAAAAAGGAACATAAACTGTGGCAAAAGAAATGTAAGAAGGTGATACTGGAGGCCAAGCGAGACTGAGGAACGCATGGCCAGCAACATTAAGGGGAATAATAAAAGCTTCTTCAAATATGTTAGAAGCAGGAAACTCGCTAGAGAAGCTGTTGGCCCTCTGGATGGTGAGGGAGGGAAAGGGGAGATAAAAGGAGACTTAGAGATGGCAGAGAAATTAAATGAGTTCTTTGCATCTGTCTTCACGGCAGAAGACCTCGGGCAGATACCGCTGCCCGAACGGCCCCTCCTGACCGAGGAGTTGTCAGATAGAGGTTAAAAGAGAAGATGTTTCAGACCTCATTGATAAACTAAAGATCAATAAGTCACCGGGCCCTGATGGCATCCACCCAAGAGTTATTAAGGAACTGAAGAATGAAGTTGCTGATCTCTTGACTAAAATATGCAACTTGTCCCTCAAAATGGCCACGGTGCCAGAAGATTGGAGGATAGCAAATGTCACGCCGATCTTTAAAAAGGGAAAGAGGGGGGACTTGGGAAACTATAGGCCGGTCAGCCTAACATCCATACCGGGTAAGATGGTGGAATGCCTCATCAAAGATAGAGTCTCAAAACACATAGATGAACAGGCCTTGCTGAGGGAGAATTAGCATGACTTCTGTAAGGGTAAGTCTTGCCTCACGAACCTTATAGAATTCTTTGAAAAGGTCAACAGGCATGTGGATGCAGGAGAACCCATGGACATTATATATCTGGACTTTCAGAAGGCGATCGACACGGTCCCTCACCAAAGGCTACTGAAAAAACTCCACAGTCAGGGAATTAGAGGGCAGGTCCTCTCATGGACTGAGAACTGGTTGAAGACCAGGAAACAGAGAGCGGGTGTCAATGGGCAATTTTCACAATGGAGCGAAGTGAAAAGCGGTGTGCCCCAAGGATCTGTCCTGGGACCAGTGCTCTTCAACCTCTTCATAAATGACCTGGAGACAGGGTTGAGCAGTGGGGTGGCTAAGTTTGCAGACGACACCAAACTTTTCCCAGTGGTGAAAACCAGAAGTGATTGTGAGGAGCTCCGGAAGGATCTCTCCAGACTGGCAGAATGGGCAGCAAAATGGCAGATGTGCTTCAATGTCAGTAAGTGTAAGGTTACAGGTAAGTGTAAGTAAGTAAGTGTAAGTGTAAGTAAGTGTAATCCATTACGGGTTACAAGCCATGTGTGTATGCAACCTATGCCAGATGCAAGGGAGGGCACCAGAATGAGGTCTCTTGTTATCTGGTGTGCTCCCTGGGGCATTTGGTGGGCCGCTGTGAGATGCAGGAAGCTGGACTAGATGGGCCTATGGCCTGATCCAGTGGGGCTGTTCTTATGTTCTTAGGAATAGAATCACAAGAGAACTGTCTAGCCTCCTATTATTTTCCCATGGTAAAGTATTAGTCATGAGTGAGTGTGTATGAAAGATGTAATCAGACAACTTATCCTGTTCTTTCTGGAATTCTCTCTTAACTAGTTTTTTCAAAAGGATCCAAAGCATGACAAACAACATGTTTTAAAAGTACAGGTTTCCAACTAGTCTAACAAGTATAGTGCCTCAGAGTCACCCGATAGAATCCCTGGTAACAGCATAAACAAATTTAAAAGGTGCTGCATTTGTGGGAAGCATTTGGTTCTCAGGCTGAGTTTTAGGTGTTCATGTCTCATTCATTATTACGAGTTCATAGAGGGTATAGGAAGGCCCTCTGACATAAAACCAGCAACCATATAGAAGATTTTAGGTAATACACTCATATTTGCTGTCAGGGTGAAAATCTGACTTAACTCTGCATATGTTGCCCATGTTAGTTTATTATATTGGGAAATGGCTCCAAGTTGTGGGATGTCACGCTATAACTATCGCTGTAAACATTCACAAGCTTACCTGGGCAGGAAGTCCCACAGAACTATGATGAGATCAGGTTACACGTGAGAAAAGTGTTTCATTAGACCCAGTTTGGGGGACTCAACTTTCACTGCAAAGGTTTATGTTTTGATGAGCACAGAAATGTTAGTTTAAAAAACCCTACCTTTCATTCTTTTGTGCTTTTTTACACATATTCCAAGCCAGTGTTCTCCCACTGACGACTGCTTTGGCATCATGAAAAGTAAAATAAAATTGAAATGACATCTTCACTGCATAATCTCCAATTGGGGATTACACTGTGAATTGTCACAGTATCGTACTGTCAAATCTGATTGCCTATATAGCAAGGTATGTGGCTGCACACCTGTATCCAAAGCAATATAGCATGGACAAATGACATCAACATCCAATGCACATCCCACTGCAAATAAAACAGTTTTGATGAACGTTCAGATCTCACCTATCAACACTATCACTTCCAATGGGACATGCATTCCACGGTGCAACTGAATTCACATCACTTCCTGCTGCAACTCAACAGGGGAAGGAAGAACTGTTCTGGGTGCTTTAATGTCAGGGGAAGCAGGGCCCCTTTCTTTTCCCCAATTCCCCCACCCTGTGCAACTGCTGACAGTGGTTTGCACTGGCCATTGCATTCACAAGATGTACCCTCAATTTCAGCTCAGTACTAGTTTATTTTAGAAGAATGAATAAAAGGAACTCAACTTGCAGCTTGTTCTGAATTATGTCGAGCAAGGGAGATATCCATTTTCAGTAAGTTTTATTCAGTTATAAATAAGAGGTCTTAATTGCTATGTGTTGTTTCTCTGTCCAGTTTAGTGGCCAAGTTGGGACACAGAAGAGAGCTGGAAATGGTCATTTTGGTGTTCTGTAACACTATTTCTGCAAAGATCCCAGAACTACAAAAAGGGGTGCAGAATTACAAAATCCACACATGTTCAGTAATACAACATGGGTAAGCTGTAGGAGTTCACACATGCAAAATGGGGCAAAGCCAAGGCGAACAAGCCTTTAAATTCATGGACTAAGGATGTGGTACTGCATGAAGAAATCACACTATATATAACTTTGTGTTCAAGATCAAATATATCTGAAAAACAAGATATGCTTGTTTTGTTGATAGTTTAGCCAATCCTAGTAACTTGACTACAGACTTGATGAAGAAATCTGCTCTTTTTATATTGCTTGATATAAATTAGATATAATCTAATTTTTAAAAACACAGGGAAATCACCATCTCACATTCCTAAGCAAATAAAATTGCTCACACATTGCTCTACACCAGTGTTTCTCAAAGTGGGTCGGGACCCAGTAGGTGGGTTGCGAGCCAATTTCAGGTGGGTCTCCAGTCATTTCAATATTTTATTTTTAATATTGTACTTGATACTACCATGGCATGTTTGGGGAAATGTTACATATCTGTACTTTGAATAGGCTACTATGTATATGCTTTTAACAATGATAGTCAATGGGACTTACTCCTGGGTAAGTGTGGGTAGAATTACAGCCCAGGATTGTTAAAAATTTTCCTGCCTGATTGTGTCACTTCTGGTCATGACATCACTTCCGGTGGGTCCTGACAGATTCTAAAAAGTGGGTCTCGGTGCTAAAAGCATGAGAACCACTGCTCTACACAAATCTTACTATTTGTCTTACCTGAGCTACATCTTCAAGCTTGCTCCACTTCACAGAGAGCAAGAGCTTCGGCAGAGACTGCGGAAAATTCTCACGACAGTCATACCGCAAAGTCCAGATGAGATCCATTTCATTTTCACACAGCTGAGACAAAGGATCCCTTTCCATTATCTCCTTTAGTTCAATGTGGAACTTTTTGCCACCACGGCCCTAAAAAGACAAAGACTAGTAATAAATACCATTTATAAAACTGCATAAATTTTTCCATTCACACATAGTACACACAAATGCCATAAGCTAGCCAAAACATTTAATACAAAACTTTAAAAGTTGTTTTTACACTTCACATGGAAAGCCACTAGGGGGCAATGGTGGTGTTTTCTCATTTAATCTGTGTCAGACATGGAAGTGCTTATTGGCATCAAGATTCAAAACATGATGAAAATTAACATTTGTAAGAGCAAAAGCACAGATGGGTTCAACACTATGTGAACTCAGATGCTGGCAGTATTGTGATGACTGGGGAGCAACTGAAAACTTCTAACCTAAAACTGAAGCAGTTTTTTTTGTTTTTTAAAAAGATGTTTAAATTGGCATTTCTGCATTTCTAGGTTTAGTAATTCAAGTATTTAAAACATCTGCATCATCTAGGATGCACATTCAGGCGTAATGGTATCTCTTCCTGTGTTCTATCCACAACACCACTCACATATGAACAGGAGAAAATTCATTGAATTTCAAAGGAGTTTTATCATGAATAAAACGATCTCTCTTTATAAATAGATTTTTCCAAGGCACTGTCATCAAGTGGATTTACTCTCCACCTGTAAACAGCATATAAGTATGGCTGCTTCTAGAAATACAAGTACCACAATGATTCAGAAAGGAACAAAAAGCCCTCATCATTTATATCGATGTTTATTTTCCATATTTATATCCTTCGCTGCTGAAAAAAGCATCCAATATATGCTTTAAATTCTGATTACTTTGAACACTGGCATTGAATCATTCATGACTATGCTGAATTACATACAGTGTATGTGTTTAAGTTATAACGCTATATTGAGCAAGCAAACTTTTATGTTTAAACTTTTTTACACTCATTCTTTAAATATGTTACATTGCATGCTGGCCTCCATAATACTCAGTTGGCTATAAAGGGTAAGCCAGAGCTATTATGCAAAATTTTGCCCATCTTTTTCTTAAATCATAGCAGAAATAATTTCTAGGAAATAGTTCCTAGGGGGAGTTAATATTTCTGAACATATTGCACCTAGCACTGCACAACTAACAATAAGATGGTAAAAATATTTTATGTTTTTAATGAGGAGATTATTATTTCACCTTTGATACTTACTGCCATACCAGAACTATCACTATGTCTTGCAATTTCAGCTGCCTTTTCAAGTATCTGTGAATGAATAGCAATCTTTAAGCATCAGAAAGAATTTTTAATATAATAACACTGCAGAAAACACATTTTCTTGAGCCCTTCCCAAACTGAACCACATTACACTTACACAGAGGTTTTCAAAATGGTAGCTATACAGCATGCCAATATTCAGGGTTATGTTAACCAAAGAACAGATAAAGACATTTTTGTGACAAGCACACAACTTAATCTTTACACACTGTGTGAAATTTGTCCGGGAATACATATTTCAAAGCATTTTGCAGATTTAATTATCATTCTGGGGGCCTCATCCTTTTATTCTGAGTGCTAAACACTTTACAAAACACAACAACTGAATAACTTTACAAATAAGCCATAAGTCATGAAATGTGAATCCAAAAGAAAGCATGCAGGGGGGAAAAAAGTAAACACAAGCATTCTCGACAAGCTTACCTTATCAAAGGGAGGGTAATAAATAGGAAGTTTTGAATACTCTTGAAACTTGATGTGCAAAGCTGTCGCATTTTCAGTGTATGGATTTGTCTGTACTGTTCCCATTGGATTCAACATTTCTTCAAGCTCATCTAGGCAACCAAAATAACATCAGTTGTAAAAACATGCAATCTTTTGTTAAACGTAAGCTATAAACACTGAAGAACCATTTTTAGCAGAAAAAACCATGGGTGCCATAACAGAGATCAAGACAAGCATCATATCTTAAGCTTCTGATAACATAATTCTAACTTAAGGAGAATATCATGAGAGAAGAAGTTACTAATTGCAAATAAGTTGAACAGCAAGTTTGGTTAATTTCCATCTTCTTACGATGTGTTTTGCAAGGAAATCTGTAATTCGAAGAAATAACTTCATTTCAAGATTATCTGCACAGTTCAAGACAGAGGGAATGACCCACTACAGAAGAGAAGACAGTCAGATTACTTCATGTTGCTCAATGCTACCCAGTTCAAGCACAATGATAGTAGAGGTCTACTTTCAATATACTGTAGTAGCAGGACCACCCTTCAGACAACGCCTGGAGTTGTAACGTTTTCTATCCCTTCCCTACTAGAGACATTCATTTTAATACAGAAACCACCTTGAGTACTGTATAGGAGTAAGAGTGTACAGTGATTTCCTTATTTAAATTTACAGTAAAATGGAGCAGACTAATTGCAATAGGTTTCAAGCATGTAGGATTATCCCCACTGTCCACAGTGGACCGTTTGTGTGCCCATAATCTCTCAATTTGCTTTAGAGTGAAATACACAGCTATTGCGGAAGGTATGGTAGGGATGGTATATTTGTCACACTTTGATGGAAAGGATTATGACACTTAGAGGACTTGAAGTCCAGAGTAATTTAGAATCATGCATTGGCAAACACACACAAGACTTTCCCCTTTGAAACCATTTAGGTAGCACAAGTCAGGGAAGTGGTTTAAGAACAATTTCATCATTTTCTTCAGAAAAGTTCAGGGTTGGAAATTGATTTTTCTTTGCCAATTTTTTTCCCCTCTTCTGAGAACAGTTCAACTCTTCTGAGCCAACAATTCAACTCCTGAAAATTACAGCACTTGTGCAGTAAGATACACAAGAAGAAAATATTTTATACATTGGTAACAGAATAATGCATTTAAAGAGAACTCCAACGTTGCAAAGAATATATTGGAAAATTTTCAGGACACACAAATTAGCATAGATCCAATGAATAACTGCTGCAAAAGCAATCTCTTTTTCATACAGGTGTCATCAATGGGTCAACTGCCATCATTTAAAATATTCAGCCAAAGTTGCGCCTTCGTACTGAACAGGTATTACTTTCTCAAAGCCAAGTTAGATGATTAAATGGAAAATAAAAGGTTTGAAATTTGTTATAATAAACTTGTCCCACAATTACATACTTAGGATGATTTGTAAAATAATATGAAACATGAATGGCATCTTCTACCCTGCCTCAAACTAGAACAGAATCTGCCTTCTGTGGGGCAAGAATGTGAAAGAATGTTCAATCTACAAAGCTGCACTATAGGTGCTACCTTGAAGAAGACTCCTTGGAAATAAGTACAGTTAGGCCGGAATCCTAACCAACTTTCCAGCACTGACATAAGGGCAATGCAGTTCCAAGGTAAGGGAACAAACATTGCCTTATCTTGAAGAGGCATCTGTGACTGCCCCCGACTGCAGCACATGCCCCACAGGCACAACTATGCCAGTGCTGGAAAGTTGGTTAGGATTGTGCCCTTAGCTTAACAGAAGGTACTAGCAGAGCAAGTTGCATCTGGTGTCAAAAGGGGTCCAATATCTTTTCAGGTGTGTGTTCGGAATGAAGGCATATTTAGATATAACTGCACTTCATGGGAACTGCTGGAAAAATTCTTCCCTATGATAGCAGATTGATGTGATGCAATTCAATGTATTGGAATGCTGGCCCTACAGCTACACAAATCACATGGAATTTCTCCACACCAGTTCCAATCAGGAAAGAGCAATAAGGCATAACATGATTCTGTCGGAATTAAAGGGGAGAAAAATCTCAATTTAACATGTCCTTTATGAAGCTGCTACCACGTGGAATTACTGCTATGGGAGAGTTTCTATCTGGGATAATGTGGAAACTGACCTCTTCATTTGGATGTTCTATGTCTTTTTAATTGCTTTTATTTATTTGTATAATTAACCAAAGTTTATTCTTATGTGCTCAAAACACATCAAATTCCACAACAGAAAAAAGGATTGCAAAGCATCCAATAGTGATGCTACACAACCGTTATTCCTTCAGTGGCTGCCTCCCTGAAATGAATGGAGGCTATACAAAAGCACTGCATGGTAAACCTTACCAGGAAATGATGACCAGCTGTGTAGTACATGGTCTCCAGTTTTCAACTGACCTTTAAAATCAAACACCATGGTATTGACCCATGCAACTGGATAGTGCTGCAATTAAAAAAAAAAAAACACAACTTTTCATTCAGGCAAGCCCAAAGCATACAGAAAATTTTAAGACAGGAAAACATTACAAATCCAGGGGAAAACACAACAAAGAGTTTCTAATTAAGATACTGATTTGGAACAATTCTAGATGCCATTCAAAACATTACAGGTTACTTAAAAGTATTTGTGAAGCTAAACTAACCCAAGCATCAAATATCAATATATGCAAACTAATGACTGCTTAAATAGTAACACTGGTACATGCCAACCCTTTTCAATTAGGAAAGTACCTTAGAATAGATGTATGGGCTCGTTTGGATTATACTAAATTTGCCTGACTGGTCCTTTGCGATAAAAGTCATGCTCATGTCACTACCCTTGATTCTTAGAGAGTTCTCTCAGTTGCTGGAGGAGAGAGGCAATTTGTCTGAAATTCCCATCTTACCTTTAAAGTAGGAACTGAACAGGGGCAGTTCATCTGAACCAACCCTGTACAGTTCCCTCCCCCCAAAAGAGAGTGGCTGAGTCGAACATGAGTGTGCATGTCTTTTATTGAATAGAGCAATTTCAGAGTTTAACATATCATCCCAGTTTAAAAAATCGTCCCAATTTTTTCCCTGAGGTTCTTTAGGGAACTTGCACACATTTTGTTGCATGCAACAGAGATATAAACACTGAGGGAACTCATATTCGCCATTGGAAACACAGATGTAGCCACAGTAAACACACCATGTAAAGCACTGGACAGCTCTAAGAACTGATATAAATTATTAATTAAGAAAGCAGAATCATGAAATTTCAATAGACTTTTAATTTCCCTCCCAATGAGGCAGTTTTCTTCTCTGTACAGATATAAAAATGCTAATATATGTAAATCATACACTCTTATTTTCTGCCAAGCCTTTGGCACAACTCATCCCCCCAGTCCCACCTATTTCCTGTCCCCTCCCCTTTAAATGTAGTGGATAAGACTGCAAACTGGGAAACTTGAGTTCAAATTTCACTAACTTAGTAGGCAGCATTAGGCAAGAGATTTAGGCACCATCAGTCCCGGCCTTCCAATCAGCAGTAAGGGGAGAGAATATATTTACCATGCAGAATTGCTGTAAAGATTGCTACATAATGTAAAAGAAACTCTGAATACACCAAATAAATGCTGTTAAAGACTTTAAGTATTAAAGTTTGAAGAAAATGAAATATCAACTGTTTAAAAAAAAAATAGCTCCAAGTATTTTTTTAAGAAGTCATTTGGAATAATTCTGACTTTTATTTTGTAGTTCAGAATTTTAAAAAGGCATGGACATTTTAAAACAAAGCATGCATACACAGGCTACAAAGTACAAGCAACAGGAACATAAAAAAATTAAATGTAACTATTACCACTTTCCCAGCTTTTCTAATGGTCTGGTATTTGGAAGGATTAAGTGTCTTGGATGACTTTTTATTTTTCATTTTATCCATCACAGCATAAACCACGAAGCACAGCCTAGCCATTCTTGGCAAATCACAGACATTGATATCAAATTCCAAGGGTTCACTCCACACATGGTCATTTCTCCCAGATATTTCAGAGCTTACTCTCGGCTCACAAAGGAGCTCAGTTCCATGGAAGAGACCAGCCCTGACATGAACCTGCAAAAGAGACATGATAAGAAAGTATCTAAACATATTCCACAGAACAAACAAATAATTGTAAGGATTATTAACCTAGAAGCATTTATTGTATTAAAAAAAACAAGCAGCTTTAGAGTATTTGTACCTACTGGTGAGCAGATACCAATATATGCTGGAATATTAGCTATGGTAAGTGTTTACTGCTTAGAAAAACCATGGGAAATTATTTTTGATGCTGAGGATTAGGAACAAAGAGTTAGTTAATTAAAAGGGGTGATGCCTTTGAGATCTTCAGGGTCCCTCTGTATGTGACCTCAGAAGCAAATTTTACAAGGGAGATTTCTATAAATGAAATTGTTAGTTTTTTATTCATTGCATTTCTCAATGGAAATAAAGTTAAAAATGCTTGAAATTAATTTTTTTATTTTTTACAGGTTGATAATCAGGGACCGGCATAGTGGACTTCCAGACCAAGAGAACCTCTGTTTCATCTGGATTTAAATTTCAGTTTGTTTACCCACATCCAGTTCCCAACCGCCTCCAGGCAGTGCTCCTAGAGCTTGACAGCACTCCCAGTATTAAATGGAGAGAGGGGGATAGGTGTAGTCAGGACACTCCACTTCAAATCCCCAGATGACCTCTTCCCATGATTTTATGTAGATGTTAAACAGAATGGAGGACAAGACAGGCCCCTGAGGCACCTCTTGTTCCAATAGCCAGGGTGCTAAATACTCTGTACCCCCTTCTAGGACATGTTGGTGAAGAAGGAATGGAACCACAGCAAAACAGTGCCTCCAAGCCCAAACTTGGCTAGCCACACCAGGAGAACACCATTAGCAATAGTATCAAAAGCCACTGAGAAGTCCAGCAGGACCAGCAGACACAAACTCTCCCATCAAGACCCTGGGAAGGTCATCCTCCAGGGCCATCTCCATTCAAAAGTCAAGCCTGAAACCAGATTGAAAGGAATCCAGATAATCCTCATTTCCCTTCAGGAGCCTCCATAGTACAGCCATCACCACTGTCAATCACCCTACCCAGGAAGGGAAAGTGAAACTGGCTGGAAATTATCCAGTATGGTGGTATCTAGGGAGGGCACCACCGCCATTTTCAATGCCACTGGCAGCACTCCCATCCTGAATGATGTATTAACCACTCCCCACCCACTTGGCCAGACCTCCCCAGGCAGATCTTATATTACTGGGCAAGGATCAAGCGGTTAAGCAGCTGGCTTCATACAAAGGCATGCATACCCAAGGCTTTTGGGCACCCAGGGAAACACCATGACATCATGCAATGTCATGACATTAGCATGAACACAATCCAACGACTTCTCCATTTGGGAAGCAGCTGGAGTGCAAGCAAGCAGTCAGTTGGATAATTTTATCTGACCAGTTACTGTGAGGGCGCATGTGCTCCAATTGCTTTCCCAATTGGGAAGCAGTTGGAGTGTGAGGGCAATTTTGCCCGACCAGCTGCCAAGACGGCACATGAGCACCAACTGCTTCTCAACTGGATTAAGCAATTGGAGTGCATGCTCTAGCGCCCAGGGCAGACACCCTCTTTTGCCCCAGGGGCAATATGCCACTGGCCTCACATATCAAAGGAGGATGTCCACATCCTTAGGTTGTATAGGATGAAGAGAATCCAAGACAGTGGAACCAACAGATCCACCAGCCTAGTCATTTCCTCATTCCAGAGCTTTGGATGAGTCACTGACACTGACAGCGGGGAAATCCCCCGAACCTCAGGAAACCACATGGATTCATCATCAGCCTCTGGTAGGGACCATACAAATTTGCCCCCACCTCTGTAGGGGTAAGGGGCCTAAACCCCACCAGGAAGTGACCTGTCTATGACAAAGCAGTGATCTTAATCTTCTCCACACTCAGATCAATATCCACTTGCCTGGCAATAAGTAAGGTTCAAAGTGTCTCACCACATGTGTCTGGACAGAAGTCAATTGAGACAGGACCATGATTGCCATGGCGGCCATGAAATCCTGAGTCACTTCACCACTGGGGTCTCTGGAGTGGACATTGAAGATCCCCAGGCCTAATAGTCCAGGACACTCCAAGGCCTCTGCCAAGATCACCCAAGTCAGCTTAGATAGGAAGACAGTTGGGCAGCAAGTCGGGCGGTACACCAGCAAAATCCCAGTTTTGTCTTGCCTACCCAGCATGATGTGAAGGCATTTAAGCCCAGCAGACTGCTGGAAAGGGTACCTGGTTAGGGGAATGGCATTGCAGTAGACCACTGCAACTTCACTGCCCTACTAAATAGAAGAAACTAATTCTCCTTAGTCGTTAAATGCATGTATGATTTTCAGAAACTTGAACAGTTTTTTTGTCAATGTGATTGTCTCTACAGTTTCTGAATTTTACCATCATTCCAATAAGCACTACAAACTAAATTCAATTTCTTTCTCTCCTCTGTGTGAAAATTAAGTCATTCACTTGATTTTGTGTGCCAAACAAAATAAAGAAAATGCACACTATTCTGTTTCTGAGACAAGAGTGCAAAGTAAGGGCTTTATGTAATTGTGTAATAAATTCCTATGTGCTAAACTTGTCATCTAAAAGCTACCTTACAGTTTTAGAGGAAATGCCGCATCATTTGCTTCTCTGATCAGCATGCTTTATAAAGTAAATTCAGAATGCTTTGCAAGACCAGATCTGGACTTTAAGAAATTTTATCCCAAAAATTCATAAGAACTTCTGGAGGCATCCCAAGCAAGAACAGTCATTGATTTGCTTAAAACAGGGGTGCCCAAACCCCGGCCCTGGGGCTACATGGTGCCCTCGAGGCCACTCAATGTGGCCCTCAGGGAGCCCCCAGTCTCCAATGAGCCTCTGGCCCTCTGGAGATTTGTTGGAGCCCTCACTGGCCCGATGCAACTGCTCTCAGCATGAGGGCGACTGTTTGACCTCTTGTGTGAGCTGTGGGATGAGGGCTTCCTCCACTGCTTGCTGTTTCAGGTCTATGATGCAGTAGTGGCAGCAAAGGAAAAGCCAGTCTTGCATTGTGCAAAGCCTTTATAGGCCTTGAGCTATTTCAAGACCTTTATTCATTCATATAAGTTCATCTTTAATATATTCATTTATGTAAACTTATGTAAATTTATTCAAATTTTAAATGTAAATGAATTCTTTTTTCCCCTGGCCCCCCAACACAGTGTCAGAGAGATGAGGAGGCCCTCCTGCCAAAAACTTTGGACACCCCTGGCTTAAAACTAGGCACTGTTTAAATAACCATATTTGTGATAGCTGACAGACTATACAAAAGTCACTGGAGTAGTATCTCTTATGTTTGAGTAATAGGCATGTGCAAGAAAATGTTTTTTGTTTCAGTTGTTTACTTTAATGTTCATTCACTGTGTTTACGATTTGATTCATTTTATTATTGTTCTCTTTCATTTTTATTTTACATTTATTCCAACGGACACCACACCATCTACTGATCCTTATAACTTCATCATTTCCTAACAGGATTGCATTAAATATCCAAACACTCTTATGGTTTCACCTGCAAAATGTTAGACAGATTGGAGAAAATAAACTCATTTTATAAGCAATTTAAAACACACACTCATTTTCTTTAATTGTTGTATTAAGCACAAAGTCATAAGAGGCCTGTCTTTCCTGTCATGCTTGTAACTCTGGTGTTTTCTGCCCAAACTGCATTACATTTTCCAGAACTGTACTACTCCAATTAAGGTATCATACTTGAAAAATTCCAGAGATTTAATACAAAGAATCAGTCTTAAAGACAGTTTTAAAAAGGGGAACAGGAGATCTACACTGATATGATTGCTTTATAAAACGGGTACCTTTTGTCCAATCCCTATGAAATGTTGCACAGATGATACTCAAAAAAGTAGTACAAACTCTGAAAATTCCATGCAATTTAGTTATAAAGTGACCAAGTTATAAGCATCAGAAGATTGGGTGGGTCTTTACAGATATAAATGCAAAACAAAAACGAATTCCAATTTCACTTTCATTTTCAAACCAAAATGAATGAAAAAGTATAGGGTACATTCACTTTCATTCCCATTCATTTTCAAAATGAATGCACATGCCTGTTGGAAGAGATTTACTTACTTTGGCAGGTTCTTCTGTGTTCAGCTTGTTGCCATCTACCAACACAACTCTGAAAGGACTGGTAATATCCCATACACTCTGTTGGAGGAAGGAAACAGCAACGTACAGATCAGAGGGTCCTGGAAAAATGTATAATTTCCAAGACTAAAGTAATGCTGCTGATTTTTTTTTTAAATCTTGCACTAACCAATGTCTCTTTTGGCCAAGGGATGATAGTTAAGGCTATAATATAAACATTAATCAGGAGATACGTTTAAGAGGTGTTTGTTTCCAGTGAGTAAGATAGGATTACAGCCTTATAGAACATAATGGGCTTATTTCTGAGTAAAATAAATAAATACTGTTTTCAAACACCTCTATATTAGCAGCTGCATTTCTATTTTGCCCTTCTTTCAAGGAGCAAAGAGTGATACAAGGTTCCTTCACTCATTCTGTTTTCACAACCATCCATGTGTTAGTTAAGCTGAAAGATAGTTACTTGGAACAGTGAGGAATTAAACCGTGGTTTTTCTACTCCTGTTCCACCACTGTACAAACTTGCATTTCTCAGACAACAAAATTGTACCTTCCACACATGATGCAACTGTGTTCTTAAAACGAATTCCCCCATCTAAATAAACTTCAACAAAGCAAACTCACAGCTACAGGTCGTGATTTTTTTGGTGGTAAAGGAACAGGAAGGTTGTACGATTTTCGATTTATGGCAGCTTCTATGGCAATCATTTCCTGTTCACACATTTTCTTTATGCTGCAGCAGTGAACAAGAGTCAGCTGAGGAAGTGCTCTGTTCATCACACAGCGACGGATATACTGAGAAGGGAAGGAGGAATTATTCTGTTATTTGCATGCTGAAAATGAAACATGGCTGAATTCCAAGAGACATTCTATTTACGCAATGGGGTTTTGCCAGCCTCCCTCCTACGATGTAGTCACAGTGAAGAGACAGTCCTGAGGTTGAGGGATCCTTGAGAACAGTGAGAGATAAGGTGTGGGGAGCTGCTGCTGAAGGGGGGAGCCAGTGGAAATCTCAGGTCCCTTGTGCAGCAGAAATTGCCCTTTGGATCCAACTCAGTCATTAATTAAAATGGATTTTGATCTAGAACTAGAGTTCAACATCAAGAAATAGCCTGGGACAATTCTTGCTTCTTAAATCAGTTAGCCAAGTTACTGTAAAATACATGAGCTCAGATTCTGATTTGCTGCAACTGTCTCAGTCCAAGACTTCACAAAACCTACAATACGGTTCAAGTTCAGAAATGATTGACAGGACTTGTCTAACACTTCACATTTCTTGGTGACCAGGCAACTAGGATTTTTAAAAGCTCTGGAAGAAGGTACAATGTTTTAAAGAATGATATAGCCACAGAAACATCATGTCTGCTGTGCGATTAGAATTTGGCTTGATAATTTTTTTCAAAACAGTTTTGATGGTGTCCCAGTGACTGTTTGCTGGTGACTTCTCAACCCATTTCTACCCAGCCCACAGGTGTACACATTTGATCCCTGTAGTGTATATGCAACGTTGGGCAGAAATAGCTTAAAAGTTTTTTTGTTTTTAAGATGAACATTTTTGAGGGAAGCAACCATTTTTCTTATATCATGTGCTTTGTAAACTGCTTTGAGAGCTTTTCTTTTGAAAAGTATATTAATATTCATAAAAATGTTAATAATAAGAGTATTTTTAGATTTTTTCATCCAAAGATGAAGGCAAATGAAGCAATCGGACACAAAAGTTCTCATAACTTCCATTTCGCTCACCTGAACAACAGCAGTCACCAAGTCCATATCCCAATATATGGTAACTAGTACAGAAAGAAGTTGCATCTATGTAGTTTTCCTAGACTGCATAGTTTAGTCAACACATACACACACCACTGCATTTTCCAAAGGCAAAGTCTGTGGATTTTCAGCACAGGGTTCTAGGTGCTAAATATAATCTGACAGACATAACCCACTACATCAAGCTAAGTTGATAAACTGCCCTAACTGAAACTCAGAGTTGAATATTCAATAGCTTAGGTTCTGCAGCTTATAAAATACATCAGGACAGAAGTAAATAATTACTACCTCTTCCATATCCTTTCCAAGATGAGTAAATCTGCAATCCTGTGCATGCTTACCTGAAAAATAAGTTCCACTGAATGCAATGGGACTTACTTCTAAACATGCATTGGATTGCACTGTTAAAAGGCTAAAGCTACCCCATAAGCTAACAGATGTAAAGATTGGTAACATTTTTAATGTTGTATGCTTCAGTTACTTTGCTCATGATAGTGTTCATTTTTAAGTTTGGTGTTCATTTAGTACTCTCTATTGCATATCCAGACATGAGGCTTGTAGAGAGCACGCTTGTATATGCTATACAAAATGAATCAGAGGGCAGATAGAAATCATTAGCAGTACAGGACCAAAACATATGGTACGAATGGCTCTCTTTCATTCAGCTTTATTTTGTGGCTGTGGCCATACTTGGGGGTCACAGTTTGAGTGGCAGCTATTCCATTCCATACACTGATTACTGTGTCCTGAATACAGCTACTTATTTTCTTCCATTCCTGTGAATGCATTTATTCAGTCCTATGGAAGACAGTAAGACTACACGTGGAAACAACTGAACCAAACATTCTCTCCCCACTCACTCAGCAAGGACCAGACATGAAATTCATCTGTGACCTCAATGCATGGAGAAGCACTTTTATCCCATTAAAAATGTAGTTTGTTTTTATAAAGACACAGCTCCTAAATAGTCATGCTGTTTTAAAGAGTGAGCACCTGGAACTGAATTAACGGATGGTCCCCAAAGACATATTCCAGCCTTCCACTGACTTGCAGTACATAATCGTAAGGATCAAATTCTTCATCTTCTCTTCCATGGACAGTCAAACTTTTCCTAATTGCCAGTTCATTCAATTTGATAGGGTTTATGTTAGGAGACACCTGAAAACTAAATACGTCCTATTAAAAAAAGAGACAACCATTATTACCATCAAATTAGCGTTGCAAGTAATTTATTTCCATTCACATGCTCAACATTTTCACCAGGATCAGCTTTTGCACCACTGCTGCCAAGGAAAGCACTTGGAAAGATGCTGCTGTCCAAAACACGGAAAGGTTGGAAGTCACAGAAGTGGTTAAGCAACTATTAGGATATGTAAAAATAACATGTTCAAAGTCAAAATGAAAGATCAGACACACTGGTCAACAATCTTAATCAGTATGCAAAAAGTGAAAATACAGAACAGATCAGAACATCTTGACAGCATTATTATTAAGTGGTGTTAAGGTGCAATTTATTAAAATAATTTCTTTAAGAACTGCCTTCTTGCTTAAGAGCAAGCTAATAATGTGAATTTTAAAGAAATACGCTAAAGGTTTGCATTCATATTACTGCTTCACTGTCTGCAGCAGGAAAAGATTATGATGCTTTAGACCACATAGCAAAGACTCAGGAGTGCAAACCTGAACAGTATTCTACAGTCTGTTTATAGAGCTGTAAGTAGAGGTGTTTGTTTCTGGTGAGTAAGATAGGATTAGAGCCCAAGTCTTACTGAATACAGTAGGCTGAGTAAAATAACACCATTTTCAAACCCCTCTAGCAGTAAAGATATGACTCAATATTATGCCAGAGTCTAGCCTCTCTGTGACTGAAGCTGTACCGGGGCAAGAAAAACAAGTAGGCAAATGCCCAAAGAAAATTGTGTTATATGAAAGCATCACAACAATTAAAAGAAATGAACAAATGAAATTAAAAAGTCGTCGTCATCTTCTTCTTCTTCTTCTTCTTCACAGTATTTATATACCACTTTTCAACAAAAAGTTCATAAACCGGTTTACAGAGAAAAATCAAATAACTAATGGCTCCCTGTCCCAAAAGGGCTCACAATCTAAAAAGATGCAAAAGAACACCAGCAGACAGCCACTAGAAAAGACACTGCTGGGGGGGGGGGGGTTAATCACTGTTTATTTTTATTATATTCCTTTTTATATTAAAAAAGAAATGGGTTCTGTAAATGAGAAAAGTTGGAGCATTTTAATAAGAGTATTTCAGATTCATTTTATCATTGAAGTGGCAGGCACGTGTAGCTATACTACTGTTTAATACACCACTGTGCAAGTTACATATTTTTCTTTGTATGAATCTTCTTCATAATTATTTACATTGCGTAGAAATACTTTTGCAAAAGCACATGCAAGGCTTTCATTTTTAAAACGTGCCAAGAAGATTTAATCATTCAAAACCAATTATTTACAAATGTAAATCATGGCCTAGTTTCATTTCATTTTATCTTTTTTTTTTGTCTGGAGGTTTATTTATTTAACAGTCTTCTGGTAACAGGCCAAGCCACGCAAATGGAAAATCATAACCATAATGAACTAGTCAGTCAAAATCAATTCAATATTTTCTTAGTTTCAAAACCTATTTGTCTCAAAATAGCTACTTTCCCTGAAGTTACTACCAGACACAGAGGCCCTCAGAGGCCCTCATTCCAGAATATAGTCTTCAAATTCTTTCAAGTCACTCAGGTTTGGTGTCTATGGTTTTCTTGGGGAACATCTGTTTCTATACAGTCCTAGAAACAGTTTTAAAATAATTTCACACCAGAATAAGAAACTCGGAAGAGTTTCATGTAGCTAGAATGAGAAACGCAGAAGAATTTCATGCAGCTATGGTGTCTACTATAGCAGTTTTGCCCAATATAGTGTTTTTATTGATATAGCGTGTTTTACTGTTTCACAGGGCTGCCAGCAATAGGAACAGAAGTCGGGTTTCTTAGAAAGTTGTGCAGAGGTGCCTCAGGCATCGGGTGGGTAGATCTAATCCTTAGCCTTCACTCGCCTCCCCAAACTGACCTCTATCTTTCCTTCTGTGGGTCTCCAAGATTGGGAACAAACAGCTAGGTAGAGTTAGTTTTGGGGAATAGGAGTCAGCTCATCCTTCATTCGGTTCAGTATGACATGAACTGGATCATGCTCCCATCATGATTGCTTAAAATAAAGAATATGTACTAAATGAATTCTGAAATATTTTAAACACTCTTCAGTTCATCAGGTACCAAGGGCAGGAGGTCTGGTCTAGAGGGTAGAGCCTCCATCTGCCTGAAGATAACATCCACAAGGTCGCCAGTTCGAGGCCACCGGCACCGTGCGACCTTGAAGCAGCTGACAAGCTGAAGCCAAGCTATTCCATCTGCTCTGAGCGTGGGAGGATGGAGGCCAGAATGTGAAACCAGATCGGAATGAAACACCTGAATGTAGTGGTTCTTGAAAGAAAGAACCTTCTTTCAAAATTGTAAAAATCCCTATTTAATAAGGGATTTAAATAAAGCCTGCCTATATAAACCGCCTTGAATAAAGTCTTGAATAAAGACCAAGCAAGGCGGTATATAAATACCTGTTATTATATTATTATTATTAATTATTATTATTATTCTCTAGTCCTTGTCTCCATATATCAAGTAGAGTCCTCATGGAAGGGCTGCATACTTCCACTATAAGAAATTGGGCCACTAAAGGGGGCAAGTAGTCTTGGAATAAGTGAATTTTTCAACTTACAAGAGAAAACAGAGTAAAACATTTTCAACAGATGTGAAAACATTCAATAACAATGAGAAATAAATCCTTCCTACCTCACGGTTAACAAAATGAACCGCCACAACTAGATTTCCACCATATAGTTTATCTTGAAGATTTTCCTGAACTGCTGGTTCTTGTTCTGGTGGATAAGTGTGCTTTAACCAATCCATCCAGGACAATCCCACAAGTGACTGCATCTTCTCTTCACTTATACGCCGCATCTTAATCCTGAATTCATTCACTTCTGGGTCCTGCAGGACATCAAACTCCTGGAGCCCTAAAAAGTTTTATTAAATATGAGGTATTTTAAACCAAATATCTTTTACCATATAAAACAATGTTGCTACTTTCAGGGTTAACAACGCAGATGAATTAAATATCACATATTATACAAACATCAACTGACATCAACATCAACATTATACAAATATCAACTGACAATAAATGAACATTCCAAGATTCTCACGTGAAGCAAATTCCAGAATTTAAAACAGGACCTTGCAAATCGCAACTCTAAAATAATTAATTTATCTACCTGGTATACTAATAATTATCTTTTGCCCAAACTATTTTAATGCATGCTTCAGTTGCTAGAGAGAGAAACAGCAGCATTCATATCTGCTCACAGGAAAAAAAGAGAATGCATTCCAACCTACATACAAAAGCTACAGTACAGTACTGAAAAGGCCAACTTTGTTCTCTTATCACTTTGGTGAAGTCACTAAAGTTGCTACCAATTGCCACCTTGTCTTAAACCTTAGACTTTATAGCATTTATTGAGAGACAAGTGGTGTACAGTTTGGGCCATGGTATCCACAAGGGATTTGTTCTCAGATCTCCCGCTGTTACTGAACACAGCGGATAAGCAAATCTGCAGTTTTTGGCACCCTAAACCCTTCAGAGCACCGTTCCGGTTGCCTCTGGAGGGTTTTCTGAAGCCCACAAAGGCCGCACACGTCTGCCCATGGCCTCTGCAGGCTTCAGAAAGCCCTCTGGAGGCAACTAGAGTGGAGCTCTGGTCCCCTTCAGAGGGTTCAGGTGGAACCAAGTCTGGCTCAATGCGGGTCAGGGTGACTTGTGCTGAGCCAGATCAGTGGATGTAAAATCCGCTGATACAGACTCTACCTGTACAGCGTAAATCCAGCAGATGCTCAGAAAAAATTAGATATTTTTTCTAATATCTGAAGAAAAAAGAACCAGATGCTGTATTTATTTAAAACAAGAGAGTTGGGTGTGGGTGGGAGGGAGAAGATTGCCTGGTCATTCTTTTTGAAATAATCAGTTACAAGATCTAAAAAAGAAACAACTGTTTGCATCAACAGAAGCCACTGTCAGTACAGTATAGGCAAGTTAGTGTTCAGTTTGCTGCGGAAATCTAAACAAGACTTACAGCCTTTTGTGACAGGCCTAACAAGTGACCATTGTTTTGATGAAAAGCACAGCCTCCTGAGTGACTATTTTTAATTCCAACAAAACGATTGCAAGTGAATAAATGCATTTAAGCAAGAAAAGTTTTGTTTTCTAAAAAGAATTTAACACAGCTTGATGTATAGTTTCTGGCTTTTATAGAATACTTAAGTGTGCATGGTAAGATATCTTCAGCAAAACTGTTACATGACATGCATTGTATCTAAACTTTGTACTTATGTCAAAACTTGTAGTTGAGTCTATAGTTTAACATCTGGGGCCCACTCCACCAAGCCCACGCAATCTGTTGCAAGCAGTGACAACAGATTACTCTCTGAGTTTACCCCCTCGTTACAGAAAGCCATGCACAGAGAGAATAATCACTGCTGATCTGGGACTAATAGTTTGGACATTAATTACCATTTGCCTTGAAGTTGATTGACTTGCTTTTATTTTATTATTAAGATAATTAATGGCACAATCCGATACTTCTGAAATGCCAGGCTAAATGGCATAAAATATGACGTATGCCCTCTGATGCCAGCACAACAACAGCTATGCCAGCACAACAGCCCTACCATTGCAGCTCCAGCTCTACAAACAGATGCACTATCGACACTGCCTCAACATACCTCCAATGCTGGCACAACAATGCAAACCCCCAAAAAGGGTGGTCATGTAGGAAGGATATAGACAGGACAATGAGAAATGTACTCCATATCCTAACCCCCACCAGATGACAGGCATACCCCAAATGCCAACACTATACTATACTGACATTAGGGCAAACAGGAATTTTTAAAAGCCATTTGAAACAACGCAGAAGCAAAACACACCAGAAAATATCAACTTCTGCCACTTCCTCCACTTTCCGATGAGGCAGCATAGGATACAGAAGACACTTGGCAGCCAATCATGGCACAATATCCCCAGCAATAATGCCCTTCCTAGGGAGACCAGAACTGAAAGGACAAAGTGCAAGGCATGTAACTACACCTTTCTCACCTTGCCATGTGCACTTCAAGCAGATGCACATGGGAGTTTGTAGCAATAAGAACTAGGGAAGAAGGACACTTTGCACAATCAATCTACTGTTTCTTACAAAATGTATGTTCAGATACTTTGACATGTGTCTTCTCAGAATTTTTATTGGAAGTACAGTGCCCTAGGGGACTGCCCCTCTCAAATATCCAAGTGGAACCTCTACTCCACCACCCAACATAGAATGCGAGGACAATATACTCCACACAGGTAAGCAAAGCAGGGGAGGGAATCCTGGGCGGCAACATATATCTTATTTAAACAATTTTAATACTGCCTTTCAACAGGTGCTCAGGGCAGCTAAAAAATCAGTCATGCAACACTGATGCTATATATCTGTCTCATGCCCCTTCCCCTCCTGTTACTGACAATTCAGTATTGTCAAATGAACCTTTGCTATAAACTGTGTTGTCTTGCCATCCTTTCCTTATGCCACAGCTTACAGCAAAGAGAGTGTGCTCCAGTGGTGGCTGGTGAGGGTTGGAGTTGGTGGGGCTAGTATCTTTTGCTCATGCACAGTGTACATCACTACAATCGTAACTGTTTGTGTTCCAATATATGTACAATTTTCTTATATGTATGTACACAGACTCAGCAGCAGTTGACTGAAACTTTTAAGAAGGAACGATCAAAACTTTCAATTGCTGCTAAGAAGGGCAGAAACAATTGGATCTTATAGCAAGTCTCTTGGCTGAGCTCAAAGCTCCCAGCCTGCATCTCTGGGCAGCAGGCCAGCAGCACCCTGATTTGCCTGGTGACTCATCCTCTGATGGCAAAAGGGTTCGTTCCAGCTAGTGAACTCCCCCAAAGGGACTCGAACCTAGAGGGATTTTGTGTTTATTTCACATAGCTGCCCTCTTTCTTCTCTTGCTTTGTTGCAGTCAAAAAGCTATTTCTCAAAAGTGTGTATTTGTGTGAGAGGCATAAGGGCCCTGAACTCTAGGTGCTGGGATTCCCAGCAGTTCTCTGCTCTTGTCTCCTTGCTGTCTGTACCACAGAACCTCCTGTAGTGTGAGAGTGCTGTGAGAGTGCTGCTATAGATGTTGAATCTGCATATCAGGTATGTCTCCCTGGTTGGTTCACCTTAGTGACACTCCTCTGGCTGCCAAAATGGAACTGGGTAGGTGCAGTGATTGACCCCCTTGTATGTCTGGCAAGCAACAGGCCAATGTCCACCCAATACCAGACCAACACTGGGCTTCCACCCCATAATTACTGGGTTGTGTTGGGATTTCCATGAATGCTAGTGGAGTAACTTGGAGGACTGTGACAGCATGGAGTTGCCTGGATTCTTCTTTCTCCTTCCCCTTTGTCCTGGACAGACTTAGGATATGGCCAACAAATGTGACATAGGATTGCACTGCAAATATTCAATTTAATGTTCTGTTACTTTCAATTAATATCTCCACTTTTTATACCCTCCTTTCCAAAAAGTAAGATTATTGCCATTTACCTTTTCCAATGAGAACACCTATTTTGGAGTCCAATTTTTCCCCGGGATCACAGCTTCTTGTAATTAGTTGGAGAACAGGAAGAAACGGCCTAATATCACAGAGTCTTCGTGTCTCATCTTCCAGTTCCTCACGTACTGCTGTCTGGTTTACACAGGAAAACATATAGGAGTCGATCTCCATAAGAAGATGAAACAGAGGGTAGTCGTGTGCCTGCTTCCATAATAGCTGCAAAGTAAGAATACTTGGGAAGTAAAATGCTTTGTTCACAAAATCCACTCACTAGAAAGCAAGATTCCTATCAACATTTGCACACAGCATAGGTGGGAGTTTCAGTGTCACTCTTCCCAAGATCCTCACCCCTCCCACTTTAAACAAACCTACTTTAATCAAATCCAGTTGAACTAAACTTGTATTCAGTGTAGTAGGTCATGCAACTAATTTAAATGAATATATCTATTGTTTTTGACAGTACAGAACATGGAGTTTGAAAGAGCATTATCTCTGCTGTAAGGACTGTTCTAGAACAGTCAGTCAAGAATAAAAGGTACACATGTTAATACATTTATGTTCTAATGAAAGAAGGCTAAACACCTTCTTCTACAAGCTGGTTCTTCAGTATTCTATCTGATCATCTGGGGTGACCATTATAGGGTTTTGGTCATGCTATTACTGAAAAGACATCAACCCACAACCAGATCCAGAGTCTGATGGCTGCTAGAACTCATGGGTTTATCAGCCCAATCTGATAACAATAGTTGCCATCATGTTCCAAGGGAATCCACTAGGCCATCTTCCATGTTTAATGGTAAAGGGAGATGGGGGATTTGTTTATAACTGAAAGATCCAGTTTACAGAGCAGCTCGTAGAGCAAGGTGACTCCTGGAGTTTCAGGGGTCTCGATGGCATCAGCTCATATATCCATCCTGAAAGTGTGTATGAATGACAGTTCTGACATAGTTATTGTATTGTACTTCTTTAAAGTGAACACACAGTGTGAATAGTCTCTATCAGGGGTGTCCAAACCCCAGTCCGGGGGCCATTTGCAGCCCTCAGAGACCCCCAATCTAGGTTGCAGGGAGCCCCCAGTCTCCAATGAGCCCCTGGCTGGTCCAATGTGACTGCACTAAATGCAAAGGCCAACTGCTCAATCTCTCAAGCAAGCTGAGGGCCAAGAGCTCCCTCCATTGCTTGCTATTTCACATTTGTGAAGCAGCAGTGGCAGCAAAGGAAAGGCAGCCTTGCTTTGCACAAAGCCTTTTTCAGGCTTTGAGCTATCATGAGACCATTTATACAAGTTCCATCTCTTTTCATTTAAGTAAATTTATTCAAATGTTAAATGTAATTTAATTTTTTTCCCCAGCCCCTGACACACTGTCAGAGAGATGATGTGGCCCTCCTATCAAAATGTCTGGACACCCCTGGTCTATATCAACAGAACATGGACAATACCAGGGGTGTCCAAACATTTTGGCAGGAGGACCACATCATCTCTCTCACACTGTGTTGGGGGCAGGGAAAAAAAATTAATTTACATTTAAAATTTGAATAAATTTGCATATATGAATATGTTCGACATGGAACTTACATGAATGAATGAATGTCTTACAGTAGCTCAAGGCCTATAAAAGACCTTGCACAAAGCAAGGCCAGCCTTTCCTTTGCTACTGCTTCTGCATCAAAGACGTGCAAAAAAAAGTAGTAGAGGGAGCCTTCATCCCACAGCTCAAGTGGGAGGTCAAACAGTCGCCCTTACGCTAAGAAAAGTTGCGTCGGGCAAGCCCAGGTTCCAGCAAGTCTCCGGAGGGCCAGAGGTTCATTGGAGTATGGGGGCTCCCTGTGGGCCAGATTGGGAGCCCCCAAGGGCCGCAAGTGGCTCCCGGGCCAGGGTTTGGGCACCCCTGGACAATAGAATAGAGAAGAAACTAAATCATGCTGGCACTTCCCTGATAATAATAGGACGGTACTTGCAATGAGCAATGAAAGCAATGAAAAAATCAATAATGAATAATTTAAGAACAAGTCACTGTTACCTGTTTTATATGACAAATAGTGGCATCACGAGGGACATCCAGGCTGATATAAATTCCAGTGGGAAGCAGGCAGTCTACAGATATTGAGCTATCAGCTGCTATCTGTGAATCTACTGCCCAGATGTCCAGGGTATCTGCCATGGCAGGAGGCATAATGGATTGTAAAGATCATAACCATGTGATCCTAGGGAGCAAGTCAAGAAACAAAAATTCAGAAATTTGTCATGTGCGCTTCTACAGGGCAGTTTGAAGTGTGAATAAAATAACTGCTATTTTTAAAATATCCATGTTTTTAAAATGAACACGGGCAATCCAATTCTAAGCTTCCCGACACTGTGGGTTACAGCCGCACCAAAATGGCCACCATTGTATCCTGCGGGGCTAGGGAAGCTGCCAGAGATCTCCTCAGGGGAAGGGGACATCCGTCCCCTTACCCCAAGTAAAGTCCGAGCCTCCGCAACATGGCTTCTTGAGTCTGTGCCAACTAAACTGCTGATGCAGATATGAGAAGCCCCATGTCAGGCTGCCAAGCCTGACACAAGAGATAGATCCAGTCGGTTTACACCAGGGGTGTCCAAAGTTTTTGGCTGGAGGACCACATCATCTCTCTGACACTGTGTCAGGGGCTGAGGAAAAAAAGAATGTACATTTAAAATTTGAATAAGTTTGCATAAGTTTACATAAATGAATAGATTAAAGATGAACTTGTATGAATGAATGAAGGTCTTGCAATAGCTCAAGGCCTATAAAAGACCTTGCACAAAGCAAGGCTGACCTTTCCTTTGCTGCATCACAGATATGAAACAGCAAGCAGTGGAGGGAGCCCTCATCACACAGCTCACACAAGAGGTCAAACAGTTGCCCTCACGCTGAGAGCAGTTGCGTTGGGCCAGTGCGGGCTCCAGCAAATCTCTGGAGGGCCAGAGGCTCATTGGAGACTGGGGGCTCCCTGAGGGCGCATTGAGAAGCCTCGAGGGCAACATGTGGCCCCCGGGCTGGGGTTTGGGCACCCCTGGTTTACACCATGTTTGTGACATCCAGTGCCAGTGGTACAAGTGTACTGCTGGTGCACAGGCCCATAGGATTGTGCCCTAAGACACCTAAATAGATAAATTTTATGGAAAGACATTTTCTCCCCATTTTTTGTAATTAAAAAATATGGTCAAAGTTTAACTTGGATTTTTCTAAATGTAGGAGGGGTGAGGAACAAACAAGGATTGTAAGGAAAGTTTTGCAAGGGAGTAACAGACTGAGTGAGCAGCAGACCAAAAGACAGTATTTCCTGTATTTTAAGAACTCGCAATCTAGTAGGCGTTTTCACTCAGGAATTCTGGAAAGGCAACAACAACAAAAAAATCCAAAATAAATTGCTGTGCAGATTTTTAGCCAACCTCCCCCTCCCTCTACAGCTCACTGCACTCCCTGAATATTTGCTTTTGGGGGTGTCAACCATCAGGAACAAGTTTTCAGGGAAGGTGGAAAAGGTTTTATTACAGGAAGGGGAGATTGGTGGAAGCCATCCCTCCCTCCCTGGGTTTCTTCTGCAAGTGGAAAGACACTCTAGGATGCAACCTGCTGTTTTATTTGTTAAATTGCAAGATGAGCTGAAAGTTTTGTTTTAAACTGGGAGGACATAGACACCAAATATTTTAAATAAAAATACACCATTTTTCTGGTTATTAGAACACAGTTAAGGATCTCCAAATTATGAACACTAATTATTAATATCTGGTCACCAATTTATTCATTAGACTCAAGTGGCAGAACACCCACTTTCAGCTTGATTAAATTGGAGTGTAATCCAAAACTAGTCATCAGCCAGCACAGTGCCTGCTGTGGATGGTGTCGTAAATCTGCTTTATGGCACATTTGCAGCACCTGGAGAGCAAGCAGTACCAGCCAGGAGACCTGCACCACCCCACTGATACTGTATCCCAAGAATCAGTCTTCTCCTGATGCAGGGGAAGCATCAGGCAGTCAGAGGATGGAATGGAGGCAGGGAGAAGGCATTTGAGGGTAAGGAAGGGTGGAACGGGGTGGATCATGCCCAAGAGGGAGACAGGATCGGCAGAGCAGGCCTCCGCCATATCCTAACCACCATCCCAGGCCCACCAACTTTAGCAGGCACAGACCCACGTAGCCCCATAGAGCAGGCCGAGGCATTATTCGGTGTAAGGGGAAGGATTTGCCCCTTATCCCAAGGAGACCTCCAACCTGCTCCTAACTAGCACTGGATACAGCAGAGGCCCCACAGAACACTGCACCAGCGAGGGTTGAGTTGCCCACTTCCTATAATCGCTGGATTATACAGACATATGCAGTAGATTTAGAGGGGAAAACACAGACTGACTTCTCTTTTGGATATCCCCCTGTATTTGTTTTCTCATCATATGCTTCTTTATTCACATACACATGGCAACAGATTCAGGAGGTAATGTAATGTCTATGTCACTTTGCCAAACAGGCCTCTGCTGGAGTATTAGATCCATCTTTTCTCCATATTATTTTATACAGCAGGGTTTCTCAAACTGTGGGTGGGGACCCACTTGGTGAGTCATGACACGATGGTTGGTGGGTCATGAAGTTGCAACTGACGAACTGACAGCAGATGAGCAAAATGCACTGAACCCTGTGGAAAGTGAAATTGAGCCATGCCGCATGTTTAATCATGAGTAGAGTGGCCTTGGCCCACTGCCGAAGGGCAGGCTGACAGGAATCCAATGGCAACAGAATGGTCCCAGTCTGATGCATGTAGTACTCAAAAGACACCAGAGAAGGAAGTCCCTCCCTCCAAGCTGATGAATGTATTGAGCCCTATGGAAAGTGAAACTAAGCTACACTTTTGCGTTTACTCACAAGTAAACAAACGTGCCTTGGCTCATGTGGAAGGTCAGGCAAAGGGAAATGCAAGGCTACCAGAATGGTCACAATCTGATGAATGTGGAGCTCAACAAGTCATGTCATGACCAGAAGTGACAACATCAAGCAGGAAAATTTTAACAATCCTAGGCTGCGATCCTACCCACACTTACCCAGGAGTAAGTCCCATTGGCTATCATTGTTAAAAGAATAAGTACAGGTTTGTAACATTTCCCCAAATGCAGTCATACACTATGGTAGCATCGAGTCTTAATATATTAAAAATAAAATATTGAAATGAATGGGAACCCACCTGAAATTGACTTATGACCCCATAGTTTGAGAAACACTGGTTTAGAGGGAAGCTTTGAATCCCAATCCAGCCGAAAACAAAAACTTGTTTTATTTAAAATTGATTTGTCCAAAATCACACTGAACTGGCTTAAATATAAGAACTTAAATTGAACTGGGCATTGCGTAGGACTGAAAAGCTTACAATTATTTTTTTGAGGGGGGGAGGTTTTTGCAGGCAGGTTACAGCGAGAATTCACTTGGTGAAACAGGGCTCTTTTCCCCAATTCATCTCCCCTCATTTAATTCTTTTACTTTATTTATAATTTTTCATTTTAATTTAATTACTTATAGCCTGCCAATTTAGAAAAAATAGCACAATATCAGTACTTGCCACAGGCAATTTCAGTGCTTGCTGCATTCTTAGGAAAGCACTTTCTGCTTGATGATGTCACTTCCAGCTATGACATCACTTCCATGTTAATGACATCATTTCCGGTGGGTCCTGGACTGATTATCGTTCTAAAAAGTGGGTCCTGGTGCTAAAGGTTTGAGAACCACTGTAATATACAGTATTCACAAGGTTAAATTATAAGGAACACAGAATCTGCAATTTTTAAAAAAGCTAATGTGCAGCCCAATCCTGAGCTGCCCGGAGTGCCCAGGCTCAGCGGCACTGAAAAAGGCTGCTGCCAAATTCTGAGCCTCCCGTGCTACCACGGGAGGCTCCTCAGGAGAAGGGGATGTTTGTCCTTTGGGGCTACTCACAATGGGGCTACTCACTTTACTGCTGACCAAAAGGTCGGCGGTAAGAAAAAGGCGCTTGTGTAGGGCGCGCAGCCATCCATGAGCACCCTGGATCCTGCAGAGTTCAGCTCCTTGGATCCTTTGCCCACCCGCCGCCCGGCACACCTCCCACCCGGCCCACCGGCCTCCCCCCTCCCCGGAACACCTCCTCCACATCCCCATCCACACCCCCACCTCCCGTTCCGCTGCTCTGCGGTCTGGGAGACCACCGAGCCGCGGAACCTGGGCAACTGCCCCGCACTAGCCCAGCACCGGCTGGTGCTGGGCTAGCACTAGCAGGAGCCCAGTGGTGAGCCCTGCGAACGTGCCTTACGGCACATTAGCGACTGCAGGCGGTGGCACGGAGCCGTGGCGCTGACCACAGGATTGGACTCTAAGATATCCCAAAGGGCTTGGGCACACCCAGTAATATTTAATTTCTTTTTTATTTTCAATAGCCCATCAGATGCACTGAACTGCCTATTACTACTATAAATATTTGCCTATAAGGTGGGAAATTTCTGCCAAGAAATCCAATTAAGATAAATAATTCACCTTATCTACAGGTCAGTCAGGGGTCAGGGCTGTTCAGGCATGTTGTGGCAACCAGGAGAAGCCCAGGAGAGAGAGCAAGAGGACACAGAGCATTGCTAAGTTCTCTCCTCCTTCCCTCCAGCCTACTCCATTACACAGAAAGGGGGAAATGGCACATATCACTACGGAAGTACCTTGTTATTTTCTTCAGAAACAGTGGTGAGGCTCAGATTCCCCTCCCCCTTCAATCAGTCTACAGGGCAACCAAGATCCAGGTCAAGCTGCAGCCAAAGTTAACATTTTCACTCCTCCCAAGCAAAAAGTAAGTAAGGGCACAACACTTCTATGTAAATCAAGCGAGCCTTGTTTTCTTTGGCAGGATCACACCAGACCCTTCTGCACCCTTGTTCCATTTTGCAAATGCTTGGCAGGTTTCTGATTTTTTAAACACCAGGATGAAACCCTCGTTTCCATCTGAAACAAAGTCCCAGGCTACAATTCAGTGAACCATTACTTAAGGATAACACCCATGGAAAGCAATAAAGTCTACTTCTGAGTAAATCAGGTTGCAACTATCTGTAGTTGCGTTTGCTCACACTCATTCCTTGTTGAGTATGTCTCCACTGTAAATTGAACTGCTCACTCAGTTATGTGTTATATGTAGAGCCTCTGGCTTAACACACCAGGTGCCTTAAAGAAGGATTTGATTAACGGCTCAACTCTTATGTTGTTTACAGTGTGCTTACTCTGACAGTGTTTACAAAAAGGTTGTGAAGACCAGAATTTTAAAAGTTAATGAATAAAAATATATTTTACTATATTTTTAATAGAGACTGTACAATTTTTAGGTAACAATTACTGGTAGGTTATTGTTCAGGATCTGAAAATCAGGATCAGGTAAAATCAGACAAAATTATAGTCAGACACCCCCTAAGTTTAACCCACCAGTTTATCCGAGGGTCATAGAAAATTCCATGATTTTTGGCACAAAACCAGTCCGCAATTTATCTGTGAGAGACTTGCAAATTAGTGGGATCATCATGGGCAAAAAGAAGTCATAGAGAGAAGCAAATTCTGGCAAATAATAATATGCTCAAAGAAAAAAGTACACTTTTTTTTAAAATGTACATATTTTCAAGGCTTCCAGTTAATCATATGCAAGCCATATGGTGTGTGCTGATTTAATTACTTTCTTCTATAATAAGTTATTTTTATGATCACAATAGGAGTAAATAGTTGCTTGAAATAGCACTTTTTTCTTTTTTCCTGGGGGCTGTTTAAAATTCCTCTCATGCTACTATTTGCCATACAGATGGCTTCTTGGCAGCATTTCACTTGCTGGATGTGAGGGTGTTAGTCACTCACCAGCATTGCTGTGTATTATACAGATTGGCCTGTGATTCATTCTCACAGCAGTCTTATGGCTGTGACAAGTGGCATTTTCTGTATAAATACTTGCACTTCACTGACCTTTATGCTGTCAGCAAGTGGCAGGAAGTAGACTGATGATTGGATGCCATTTCTGAAAGAAGTTAATCCGTTTCATTGATAAACAAAATGCTAACTCATCTTCTGCTTGTGTAATCATAGTCTCTAAGTCTTTGCTTCTTAAGTGTTCTCCAAACTTGTGGATTTAGGTTTGCAAATTGAGCCTCTCTTGGGACACATTCTGCAGGTAACTTCCTACAGGTTTAAGTAATTAAAACAGTACATATGCTTTTTCGGTATCCAATTAAGGGGTATACAATTACAGCATCTCCTAACAGTAAACCCTTCTGAAAGATGACTCACTATTAGGAACATCCAAAAGAATTAAACATACATCTTTATAAGACGTGACCATATTCTAATCAGAGTTTTTTTAACCTTGCAAAGGACAGTATTTTGATGGCAAAGGCAGCTGGGAGTGGTGTGACAATGGTGGAAGAGGATCTAAATTCATTTATATTAGGAGTTAAAGGAAAAAATTTTAAGCAAGTAACGCTTAGCTGTTATGCTCTTTTAAAATATTATTTTAAACTCTTTTAAATTGCATTATTATTTTAACTGTTGTGAGGTATCAAGTAGGCCTCTGCAAGGTCAGAATAAAATTTTCTTTATTAATATTTGTAATCCAAGAATTGTATGCATTTTTATAATTTAAGAAGGTTTAGTTCTTCTGTTTTAATTAAGACCAGTTAATTTCAGTAACTGAACTGAGGGAGGAGGAAGCAAACATATATCCTATACAGTGATTTTGTTACTGCTCAAATAGTACATTTTAAAACTATGCTAAAGTTTTAGTTAGAGTTGAAATTAAGGTAGTTCCATAAACAGACTGATACCTTTTTTGGTGTGCTGATATCTTCCCTTGGCAGGAAGGCTGATACCAAGAATGTGCATCCTACAACCTGATTTTCACAAAGGCGATACTGGTACAGAAGTCAACAAGTTTGCTCATCACACATGCCAAGGTAATACAGGTTGAGCCTCACTATTCACGTGGGTTCTGTTCCAAGAACTCACATGGATGGCAAAAAACGCACTAAAGCAAATCAATTTAAAAAACAAACTCCCCTTGCTCCGGTGATTTAAAAACAGCCTTGCTGACCTTCGTGATGTAAGGTAAGAGTCATTAAGAAGGCAATCCATAATCAGTCCTCCTCTAAGAGCTTAGAAAAGCACTTCATTCCCTTCACCAATGCAAAGTGATCACATTTCTTTCACGTACTCAGGGGGAAGGGAGGAGTCACCTGGAGAGAGAAGGATTGATGGATTGTCAGCCAGCTGCCCTCTCTCTCTCTCATCAAGGCAGCTACTGTTAAAGGACTGTTGTTTTTTTAAACTGATTTTAAAGGGATGCATTTTTCCCTTCTCCAGGGATCAGCACATTCATTCTCATTTGCAGTGGCCATTCGTGTTGAGTCAAATCCATATATAAAAAATCCATGTATAACTAGGTTGGAGCTGTACTGAAGCAAAGGCCCCCTTCCCCTCTGGTGAGCATGATAAGTCACTGCTCATCCACTATGTGATGTGCTCTCTTTCCACACCACCCAGAGAATTTTGGGGATTCTAAATAGCCTCAAGTCCCGAGTCTTTTTTATTCACATCAGGTGCGGCTCCATGGAAGAAAACGGAGCTGCTGCTGGGGTGTGTGTTGGAGTTAACTTTAAACAGTCCCCTGATGTCCCCTTCCCATCTGTAAACAAGGCAGGACAGAAGCAGCAAGAGGGAGGAGGGTCATGTACCAGTATGACCCAATCCTTTGCAGCTCTACTCAGAAGTACTCCCATTAAGGTCAGTCATTCAATGACCCTGTTGGAGCCATGCCATTTCTCCTGGATGGCTAGGAACCACCTCCCCCTGCCTTCTCCCCTCACTTGTCCAGAGAAAAAACTTTCATCCAATGATCATCTGTTCCTTCAGAGATGGACAAGAGAGCTTGCTCCCACCTCCTGCTCAATGTGAAACCAAAACATTAACCCTTCCCTGCCTCCTTGCTGGAACTTCCCTGCTACTCTCCCAGTCTGAATGGTGGTCCCGCAAGGTTTTTTCGCACTGTGAAAAAGCCAGTATACCCAGACATAGAAAGACTCGAGACTGCATGTGTGTGGGCTCATTTTCAAGTCAGTGCCAGAGTCATTGACACGCTGACTCGGGTGTACATCAGTCAGCAAAAAATGTGTTTTTGCGACTTGAACTCGAGTCACCTGACTTTTGGATTCCCATCCTTTCTATTAATATAGCTCCACTAGCTTTTTGGAGTGACTATGTGTGTAATCTATGCAATGCAATCTTAAGTATACATCTTAAGAAGGTTAATATTAAACTTAGTGGGACTTATTCCCAAGCAGCCACGTGATCAGGCTGGAAGAAATTTTTAGTCTATCATGGCCCATCAATGCACTGGAATTAGCGGAAGGCATAAGGAGTTCCATACTTAAACATGCACTGTTGGTCTTTCTCCTGGGGGCTGGGGATAAGAATAGGCCCTCAGTTTGGCTGTACTTGTCGTAAGTGGCGACTGAACAGCCAACGGGTAGATGGGATCGATAGCCTGGGAAGGCAGCTCATCTGAGAGAAGGAAAACTCTGATCCCAAACCTCCACTGCCTTGTGGCTACATCCAGTTATGGAAAAGACTTCAGGAGTCAACCTCGAGGCAAAATCCGGAGCCGGAGTCCCTGAGGCAGTTCATGGCTGAACACAGTCACATTCTGGCAACTCCTGTGTCGCCGCTGGAACCAACTGTATTGGCCTCTGCCTTTCCATTGGACCATTTCAACGATGTGGAGAGGGGGGATTTGCTGCATGGGAAACAGTCTATCCTCCATACTTTACCCAGGCTCCGCGCACTGGAGAGGACACTCTGTTCCAGAACCACCATTCAGAGTGCAATACCATAGTCTTCCGAGACTGAAGGATGCCAACAACAGGTCTTTCTCCAAAGAGTATATAATAATTGAAAACAGTTTAAATTGAATGGAAGTGCCTGTCTAGTCTTTCCATCCTTTTTATGTAGTTCTATGTTTCTTCAAAATTATCCTATTAAGAGTGTGCATAGTGGCAAGCTGAGTGCTAAACAAAACAGTTCATTTGCTTTAATATAATAGAAAGGGGGGAATGCTACAAGTTTGCTTTGAACAGTATGCATGTGCGTTCCAGAAGGACAGGCAGAGTAATATCTTTATTACTACCAAGTTGTCAACCAGTGGTTACAATGCAGTGACCCTCCTTGAATCTCCTACAACTAACATCCTACATTGCAAATGTTGATCCTAATAGTTGCATTTTTCTACTTCTTTTAAAGTTCTTATAGTGTAATAACACTGCAACTCAATTTTAATCAGCAGTTTAGACTCTTAACCCTGTACTAGCTCCATGAAGATGTGTCAGTGCAGCTCTCTCATCCAAGTATTCTTGAATCCTAACCCCTGCTAATTGGGTAAGAGGCACTTTTTCAAGTGGGTGCTCTTTTTTTTAGCAGGGGGAGAGTAACTGGCCCTCCTCAACTCAGCAGTGTTTGTTCTAGTGGCTGTCTGCTGGCATTCTTTTGCATCTTTGTAGATTGTGGGCCCTTTTGGGACAGGAAGCCATTTAGTTATTTGATTTTTCTCTGTAAACCGCTTTGTGAACTTTTAGTTGAAAAGCGGTATATAAATACTGTTAATAACAATAATAATAATAATTTCTCCTAGACATCTCTATCCCAATTCACAATCCAATGTCTACTTAAGTGCCCAAACCAGTTGGGCTTCCCCCCAACCCAATCACTGCCTGTGAAAAAAAAGTGCAACAGGACTAGGAGTACATCAAGTTATTCATGTGGGCAAGATTAATTAACAATGAGTATACGCCTAACCACCAAGCTGCTGGGTCCTTATAGGTAAAGTTCCTTCACCATGTTGGATGACCAAGAAGAAGCACATAAAAAGCTAAACCCACACATTAATACAATAACTACTAAAAAAGCTTCAAGATGTTTCTGCTCTAGGTTGGTTTTCTACATTCAAGCTAGTAATAAATTTACCAACCTCTGGTAACCTGACATGATCACGAACTTTAAGCACAAAGTTCTACAGTTCCCTTTGTTAATGAGTTACCATACACAATGCATTTTCCCTTAGCAGTATGTTTAAACAAGCAAAAACTATGCAACAGAAATTCTTTCAGGCAGCACGGAAGGATAATAATTTCTTAGTTTCAATTCATAATGAGTTTATCTATAAATACATTAAAAGAGAGTACTTATAATTCATGATTTTTTTTTTATCCTCCGTGACTTTTGCAGTATTAGTACAAATCCCACTTGTTTGATTATTACAAAGCCTGGCAATTATTTTCCGATCAAATATCATAAATGAAGAGTTTTGCTAAATTAAGGGTAAACTTTAAATGCAGTCAATACAAACATTTCATACTTAATAGCAAGTTGAACTAAGATCAGTTAACGCTTCTTTGAAGTCAACAAGAGTGGAAAAATTCTTCCTTAGGGGGTATCATTTAAAGACTAACTGAGATATCTTAAACTACCACCCAACTGTCACAGTCCTTGCAGGACCCACAAAAATGAAATGAAGCAAATGGAAGGCTGCTCTTTAGTAACCTTCAGACCACTCCTGGCATTTTAGAGTGTGTTCCATTTGAAGCCTTAATATTACAATGAATTCCCCTGGGGGCTGGGGATAAGAATAGGCCCTCAGTTTGGCTGTACTTGTCGTAAGAGGCGACTAAACAGCCACCGGGTACTCGTCGGCCTGGGAAGGCAGCTCATCTGAGAGAAGGAAAACTCTGATTCCAAACCTCCACTGCCTTGTGGCTACATCCAGTTATGGAAAAGGCTTCAGGAGTCAACCTTCAGGCAAAATCCAGAGCCGGAGTCCCTGAGGCAGTTCATGGCTGAACACAGTCACGTTCTTGCTGGAACCAACCGTATTGGCCTCTGCCTTTCCATTGGACCATTTCAGTGCCGATGTGGAAAGGGGGGATTTGCTGCATGGGAAACAGTCTATCCTCCATATTTACTTTACCCAGGCTTCGCGCACTGGAGATGACACTGTTCCAGAACCACCATTCAAAGCGCGATACCATAGTCTTCTGAGACTGAAGGATGCCAATAAATTACAATGAAATGATGTGGATGCTCAAGAATACCACACTGATATCATGTGCATGACATCTACATACAAAGTCAGAAACTATCTTATTTAAGGTTAATGGTACCAAGCTGCTTATGCATGCTGTTTCTGTTTCCTCCAGCAATAGATTGGTGGGGGTGCTCATCACCTACTTTCCTCCATTGTTCCTCCTCCTCCTTTTACTCTCTGGACTGTAAAAGGAAGAGGAAATGTGGACAGGAGGAGAGTTCTGAGTTAAACACTGGAAAGTGGGGGAAGGGGAAGCTAGCACACCAGCAAGTAAAGGAGGTAGCATTTGGCATGCCAGCTCAGGCGTTAAGAGATCTTGAGCTGGTCCTGCTACAAGTGTTGCAACAGTCATGTTCTACTGAGCATTCGAGTTTTGTCTGACATCAGGTACCTCCAATAACTATCTGATCTGTCAGGAAGTCAGACATGATGCTTTCTTTTAGACATGACATGGCTACAGCATTCCTTTGGGCATGATCAGTTACTGATGATTTTCCTGAATAGTCCATGGATTAGGGCAGCAGATTCCAAACTAGGGCCTGTGGGCCGGATTCAGCATTACAAAACGTCTTCCCCATGCAGCATGGCACTTCCTGTTCTGCACCGGAGCCTCTTATCTTTCAAGTCAATCTCCCCACAAACTTGCACCATGCAGCTGCTTCCACTGCCTGCTGCCCCAGCAGACTCTGCACCCCGACTTCCAGGTGAACATGGCTGCCTGGAGTGAGTTTGTGAGGAGACTGGCTTGAAAGATAAGCACCTGCAGTGCAGAGCAGTAAGCATCACACAGGGAAGACGTTTTCATAATGCAGCAGTCCCACAGTAGGGACCACTGGATTAGAAGAAATTCTGGTATACACACTCTATGCCAGGGGTGCCCAAACCCTGGCCCGGGGGCCACTTGTGGCACTCGGAGGCTCCCAATCAGGCCCTTGGGTAGCCCACTGGCCCTCCAGAGACTTGCTGGAGCCCATGCTGACCAGATGCAACTGCTCCCAGCATGAGGACGACTGTTTGACCTCTCACCTAAGCTGTGGGATGAGGGCTCCCTCCACTACTTGCTGTTTCACATCTGTGATGCAGCAGTGGCAGCAAAGGAAAAGCTGGCCTTGCTTTGTGAAAGGCCTTTTATAGGCCTTGAGCTACTGAAAGACCTTCATTTATTCATATAAGTTCCATCTCTAATAAATTCATTTATGCAAATTTATTCAAATTTTAAATGTAAATTAATTCTTTTTTCCCCCAGTCCCCGACACAGTGTCAGAGAGATGATGTGGCCCACCTGCCAAAATGTTTGGACACCCCTGCTCTATGCAAACACACATGAATACTGAGCAGGTAACGCAGTAGGCAAATTCAAGACTTTTAATGCAGTACTTTCATTGTCACTGCACTACATAAGCTTCATATAGCTGCTTAAAACAGTGACATGGTATGATGTTTGTGGTCAGACCTCTAATACTGCCAGGCAACCAGATCCTGTGCTTCTTTATTCTGGAATTTCCACCAAGTCCAGTGGGACTTACTCCCAAAGACTGCACAGATTTGCAGCCACAAGCCACTAACAATGCTGCTACAGTCCAGTTAAAGGAGTATGTGCTTTCCTGCACTATGAAAGACTACAGTTGACAGGTCTTTCTACAGAATGGCTCAATTTCCACTTCCTGGCTAGCAGTAAAGCTAACTGGCAAGAAATCATCATTTAAACGTCTGTGGCTGTTCTGTCTGACTTTTCCCCTTTCACATGGAGCTTCTGTGATACATAAAACCTGGCTCAGAAGCCAAACACAGTAGAAACTATACCACAAGTATATTTTTTCAAGACTTGTAATATTTGGACAGGATAATTCTTACTGTAGAACACAATTATTATACTGAAGAACTGTGCAAGTACAATGTTTGGAGATGTCAGAGTGGGTTTTAATTTCACTCAAAAATTAGGTTCTGCACTCAACAACACTGAAGTGCTGTGTGCCACTTCTCCGTATGGCTTTTTTTTAATTATTTGAATCAAACACTGAAAAAGAAAAAAAACCCTACTTTTGACAAAAATGTATAGAGTGCGCCAAAAAGACCGTTCGTGTCTCAATCATGAACTCACTAGATAGTTTTTATGAAACATTGCCTCCCAGCTTCAGTCTCCTGTCTGCAAATGGGGGATAATATCAATTTAAAAGACTGTTGAGAGAATTTTTTAGCTAATATGGGTGAAGTGCTTTGAACACTCCAGTGCCATAGCTGGTACCCAGGGCTGTGACATGTAATGTCACCCCGAAAGTGCCTGACCCAGAAGTAATTGTGCTGATGTGATGATGTCACTGCAATTACATCTGGGTTACCGTGTGCTCGGAGCAGTTGTGCACTGCTCTGAGTGGCAGACTGCCTTTTTTGCCTTTTTGAGCTGCTCAGCTGCTCAGAATGGTGCACAACCACTCCAAGCACACCATAACCCAGTACCTTCGCTCCTGCAGCCATAGTACTTTTTCTGACACACCCCCTCGTGGACACTCAGAGTTGTTCCTCACCACTCTGAGCAGCCAACTGCTTTTTCAAGGAAAAAAAGGGGGGAAAGCATTGACTGCTCAAAGCAGTGCACAACTGCTTTGAGTACTTGCAAAGGGCCAGGGGGTACAAAACAAGAAGGTATACCTGGCTTGACACCCCTTCAAGCCATGGTACCCGGGGCCCTGAACCTCCTGGCACTGCTTTAGCTACACTATTGGAGCACTCTACAGCGACATGTAAAAAATTGTCGTTTATTATAATAATTCCAACAAAAAAAGTTCACAAAGCGCTTTATAGAGAAAAATAAAATAACTAAATGGCTCCCTGTCCCAAAAGGGCTCAAAATCTAAGAACTACCAAATACCAAATTTGATGGATCCTGTACATCTGTTTAAAACTGATTTCTAGCTGAAATCCTTGGAAGACGGGTAGGACACAAATCTAACAAATAAATATTCCTAATATTCAAAGACGAGTAATTATAATCACATTTCTACTTTTACAGCACATAAAGAGGGCCTAGGGATGCTCTATAAACTGTTGACAGATGCCTGAATTTTTACTCTAAGCAAACTGTTATGGGATCAATATTAAAATAACTATAATTTGGAACTTACATTTTTGTTGTTCTGCAGAGAGTTCTCCCAATTTCATTCTGGTGCAAATTATTTGTGCAAATCATCTTTCCTCCTAGTTTTCTTTGAATGCTTTGCGAGATGACCCAAACGTGACCTTTAAAAAAAAAGGGAGGGAAAGTGCAATATTTTAACAGCCATTAATTAAGTGAATGAAAATCTAATCAAGTGTGAAATTATTGTATTCTTCCATTAGCCTCAATGAGCCAATTGAAAGACCCAGACCACATCCTTCCCTTCCTCACTCCACAAGACACTATAAGCTCAATTCTACAGAATTCATCAAATAACACAATCTACCCAATACTCTTTGTCTGAGTACCACAACAGAGTTGACAATAGTGACATAACATGCCGCAAGGGTTGGCAAGTGGCAGTCTTCAAGCTCAGTCATAAAAACATAGGACAGCCCTGCTAGATCAGGCCCACGGCCCATCTAGTGCCGCTTCCTGTATCTCATAGCAGCCCACCAGATGCCTTAGGGCAGGGGTGTAAAATATAAGATATGCTCTCGCATATCTTGAAAATATGGTCAAAATTTGCATATTTTCTATTCTTTCATTTGCAGCTGATGAATTCCTAGGTAAGAAAAAGTGTTTATTTCTGGTCATGACAGCTTAATGACATCACTTCCTGCTTAATGACATCATTTTCAGTCCTCAGCAGGAATCATGAATGCTATTTTGGCCCACTGTACGAAATAAGTTTGACCACCGCTTCTGGTCTTGTGGGAACACAAGACCGTAAGATACTTGCATCTAGCTGCCACTCCCCTGCATCTGGCATTCTATTTACCCTCACACCCCCCAACAAAGACACCAGACTGCACTTGGGTTTAATTTGGGCCACTTTATTAAACCCAAGTGGCCAATTTTTTATGCAATCTGGTTTGATGGGTAAAGTTCTAGTAATCCCTTGTTTCAACAAGCTCAGTAGGAAGGAGAAATGAAGACGGAAACAAACAAATGAGATGGAAGAATCCACCTTCACTGGCTCATTTTCATCAGACTTCTGTTTGCTTTTTCCAGAGGAAAGACAGGAAGACCTGATAATATTAGCAAGCAAGAAGAGATAGTCAAAAGAATGAGGAAGAAGAAAACAGTATATGGATCTGCTAGAAGACCACTCTGGCAAGCAGCGGGGATAATTTTGCTAGTGGCCCACTGGCTTGCTGTTAAAAAGTAGTCGCCAAGTACAGCTTTAATGTGGGTCATAAAAATGTATCCTTTACAACAAAAGGATGTATGCAATGCATTTAACAATTCATCAAGAACCATAACATGTTGTATAGCACCACTTATAAACTTTCCCGTCACTCTGCATGGGTTTTGTGCACAATCCATCTTTCAGGGTTCATTTCATAATCCCCACCCAAGTAAAGATAGTATTCTTTACTATCAACATTCTGATATGCACATAACGCTTCTAGTTAAGATGTTCTGGCAGGGACAGAAGAAGGGGATACATTAAGAGTACCCAGCAGGTTGCTCAAGAACAGTAACCAAAGCAAGTGCTCTGCTAGTTTCAAGGTTAGGGTGATCCTGACTGTGTTCTTTTAGACAATACTATTTGTTTTACAGAACACACACATACACAGAACAAGCCAACATCAAAACACTATTAAAATCAAAAACAGTGGCTACTAACCAACTTCTCAGTTGAAAGCCAAGTGAAAGAGGTATCTCTCGTATTACCTCTTAAAGAGGGAAGCTCTCCTGCCTCTTCTAGAAGGCTCCACAGCTTTGGGGCAACTATTATGAAGTTCCAACCAGGACAGTCTAAACGTTTGACAAGGATGGGGCAGATAGTAAAGCCCACTGACTAGATCTCATTTGGCAAGAAGGTTCAGATGGAGAGTAAATATCCTTAAGATAGGATAGTCACAGACTGTGCAAGTAGAAGCATAGCTGACCGCATAAAATCCCACCTCCACCCCTGATGGAGGTCCAATAAATTATCCACGTAACTATAGATAATTATGCAGCAAGAAATATACCTCAATTAGTCTATGACTGTTTTCAGTCCCCTTGCTGGGAAATAAAAAGTTCCTTAAGCTGTTTGCGACCACAGGTATCATTTTAACCTTTTAGTGTTCTGAGACAGAAAGAACACTACAGTACGATAAAACTTGCCACAAACAGAGCAGTATCAGACTGACCTAGAAGGTAAAACTAATAGTTTAAATATATTTAACCCAGTCATCTGACTTTCTCACACATAGCACAAACTTAACACGAAAGGAACATAATTTTCATACAGAGATATACCTTTTTTGGCTAGGAGAGGAACAAGAGTTGTGTAATCAAACTAGATTTAAAAGCCAAAAGGTTTTTAAAATAGTACTGTAACTGTAACTCCACCTTTGATCCTTATTGTAAATCCTTACAGTTCACAGAAACCACATACAGTATTTAATTTCATTAGGTAATGAATTCTTGCATTCCCAAGTAGTCATATGATCACTGCTCTACTGTTGAACAGACTTAAGAATTGAACACAGGACTCTTCCTCCCTCCTCTCCTGCCTTATGATTATGGTTATGCTTTCTTAATACTTTATTAAGTAAAAACCCTGTCAACACATATGGTGCATTTCTGGACAATAATCATTTTCCAATATTTATAATAAATGAGAGACAGAACAATTATTAGGCCAGAATAATAGAGTTAGAGTAAATGCCAAGATGTGAATTTTTAAAAATGTTGTACTGAAAGACACAAGTAATCTATAGAATTGTTTCCCATATTCTTCGGGAAAGCCATAGGCATGTAGCTACAAGTTCTTTCAACACTACATTATCATCATATAATGCTAAAGAGCAGGTCAAAACAACTCTACAGATTATCTTGGTTAGCGGGAATAAAAACCCTGACACTTGATTCCAAGCACATTTACTTGGAAAGAAGCCTCACTGGTTTCCACTAGATTTTCTTCTTACTGAAACTAATTCTGCTCATGAAGGCAAGGTAAGTGACATACAACGCAATCCTAACCTGTGATGGAACAGCCAGGCTTCAGTGGTCTGCACTGTATCCTGAACAGGTTAGGGGGCTGCTAGAGGTCACCTCATGGTAAGGGGATATTTTTCCCCTTACCCCATGTAACACCCAAGCCACCCCATGGGGCTAGTTGGATCAGTGCCAGCTGTTTAGCTGGAGCAAATCTGAGCGTCCCGGTGTAGTACCAGCTCAGTCGCGAGGGCACTGCCACCATAGCCCCAGCTCAGGCCCAAACCTCTCCCCATTTCACCCTTACCTCAAAATGCCCCTTCCTACGCCCAGAACACCCTCCTGCTATCCTCTCCCCCATCCCAAAATTGTCCTGCACCGGCTTGCACAGGATGGGATCTGATACCAGCAGGCTGGTGCACATCATTGTGCTGGCACCCCCGGCTCATGAGTTGGGCCAAACACATCTTGCAGTGCGTTTGTGACACTCCTGAGCCGGTGCAGGAGGCCTGCACCAGCCCAGCAATGACCAGTTTGGATAACGATGCCCAACTGATTCACAGGCATCACCATACAGTTGAGTTTTCAATTTTGAGAACTAAAAAGGCAAATAATTTTCTTGCCTGCTACTGTTTGCATAGCATCTAGGAACTAAAATAAAAACAAATTCAGTATGCTCTGGCATTGCACATAGCTACTCCCACACAAACCTGCACATAGCTATGTACTGCAAAGCAGATTGAGTGACAGACTGGCACACTACTCACCTAAGAGAGAGGATTGCCAGGTCTTTGCCTGTGATCATCCTTTAAATATTCCAAGGCACCAAAACAGGATTCAACAATCAAAACTTCACATATAGGCTAATGGGTTCTGAGTTATATGAGATGGAACAGGACAGGAATCTTGGGGTGGTGGTGGACAGCTCAATGGAAGTGTCAACCCAATGTGCGGCAGCAGTTAAGAAGCCCAATTCTATGCTTGGGATCATTAGAAAAGGTATTGAGAATAAAACAGTTAATATTATAATGCTGTTATAGAAATTGATGGTAAAGCCACACCTCGTGTAATGCGTCTAGTTCTGGTCGCCACATCTCTAAAAGGACATAGTGGAAATGGAAAAGTTGCAAAAGAGAGCAACTAAAATGATTACTGGGTTGGGGCACCTTCCTTATGAGGAAAGGCTACAGTGTTTCGGGCTCTTCAGTCTGGAAAAAATGCACCTGAGGGGGGAAATGATACAAAATTATGCACAGGAAGGATAGAGTAGATAGAGAGATGCTATTTTCCCTCACACACAACACCAGAACCAGGTAACATCCACCAAAATTGAGTGCTGGGAGAGTTAGAACAGACAAAAGAAAACATTTCTTTACTCAGCATGTAGTTAATCTCTGTAACTCCTTGCCACAGGATGTGGTGATGGCATCTGGCCTGGATGCGTTTAAAAGAGGACAAATTTCTGGAGGAAAAATCCATTATGGGTTACAAGCCATGATGTGTATGTGCAACCTCCTGATTTTAGAAATGGGCTATGTCAGAATGCCAGATGCAAGGGAGGGCACCAGGATGAGGTCACTTGTTGTCTGGTGTGCTCCCTGGAGCATTTGGTGGGCCGCTGTGAGATACAGGAAGCTGGACTAGATGGGCCTATGGCCTGATCCAGTGGGGCTGTTCTTATGTTAACTACTGCACTGTGCCATGCACTCTTCCTTCACTGGTCCTCTCATCCACCTGCTGCAACCAGCAGGGTTCTGTTCTTGTGTCCGACAGTAGAGTGAAATGAGGGGGACAAAGGGACCAGTGTAGAACCATAGCAGCATCACCCCTATGTACATATGTGTAGCATATGTGGGAAAGGCCCTTGCAATCCTAGGTAGTACTTTAACCTTAGACTGGTGGCCAACTGCCAGCTTGATACACTAATTGTAAGACCAGCTTCAAATAACTTGTGTGCACAATGGCAGATCAGTACCAGAACAAGAATAAAAAGAAAAATACTAGATGTTTAACTTCCCAATGACCCTACAATCCATGCCAAACAACAGAACAAACAAAACTTAATGCAGGATCAGTGATAAGGAGGGGAAGGTATTTTTTCCTTTAGGCAAACTGGATCAAAATTGAGTGAAGACTTAGGAGCAGAAACCGTATTCATAAGAACTAGTCGATGAAATGCTGGTCCTACTGCCTGTCTGGTTCCCTGTGCAATTAGTTATTTGATTTTTCTCTGTAAACCGCTTTGTGAACTTTTAGTTGAAAAGCGGTATATAAATACTGTTGTTAATAATAATAATAATAATAATAATAATAATAATAATAATAATAATAATAATAATAATAATAATAATAATAAACAACTGTCTTCCCCACTTATTACTGTGACCATCAGCACCCTCAATAACGAAAGTGGAAGATAAGTGGCCAAGTGGGAAGGCAGGCTCAACTTATCAGCACAGTGTCATCCAAGATCGTTTTTGGCCAAATATACAGTAACTATTTATTTATTGGATTGGATCGTATAAAACCTAATATCTTTTTGTAACCTTGGATTCTTACCCAGAATCCTGGGTAAGATCCCAGGATTCTATGTTTGCATAACAAGTGTTTACACTGCATCCACACGTGCCAGTATTTGCACTGTTTTTAAGCAAATCATACTTTGACAAATCAGTTCCACACAGAGTCAAATTATGTAGCATTAAATGTCATTTAACATACTGCAGACACTGACACTACACTTGTATCCATTTGCAACACAGATTATGGGCGCTGTTTTAGCACTTACTTGCAGTAGGATGAATGTCACACAGGTTAGATGCAAATCTGCACACATTGAACATGAAACCTCATAGAAATGTACTACGGCTGAAACAATCTAATGGATAGCAGAGTTTGCTGATTAATGCAGACTGCAGAGGAGTAGTATGGTATTCCCAGCTCCACTACCTCCAGCTGCCACTGCTAAAACAAGTCCAACATTTAACACTCATGAATCATAAAATTCCAAATAGTGGCTGTGACTGGAAATAGATACTGATGCCTGACAAATATCCTCCGCAGTAAATTTGCTTAGAAATGTACATTATCGTTGCTGCTGTCCTTCACATGCATTCTGTTCATACTTCTGTTCAAAGGTCTGTGCTTAAAGCACACAAATACTTTTTTCCTCTGTAAACCTGTCAAAACATGACAGAGAAACAACATGACAAAGAAGCAAACTAATCTCTCCCCCCACCAGTATGAAAACGGAAATACACCTACAGTACAACTGGTTCCTGATCTACCAGATACCTTCCCAAAGGAAAAACAAACCACAAACATAAACAAATCCCTGATCTACTAGATTGTGGAATATATGAACCTGCTATTAATTTACACTTGCACTATGGGATAAAATTCCAACACTGCTGAAATCTAGCTTAATCAGTACTGTTTTGCATTACCTTTCAGGAGGCCAAAAAACTGCCAGTCTATAAAAGACCCTTTCAGTCTAGTCCAGCAAAAAAGCTTTCACAAATAGGTGCTGCTGCAATCCAACACAAGAGATGAATTCACAGCCAACATCCTTGCCAAAGGAATAAGCACTGCTCTCATTTCTGCCTCACAAAATCATTCTGCAAATAAAAATGAAAATAAATCTAGAAGGGTCAGAAGAGATAAGGAGTTAAGCATGAAGGGCTGTATTTCTAACTCTCAGCAGAAGCCCATTCATTCTCCATGGGGCTTACATAATAACTCAAAGTCTACGGAAGATAAGGACCTGAAACTCATGCTACTAAGCAGCTAGTCTTTTTAGATGCCCATCTTCTAGGAGTGCACTTCGTTCCCAGCCAATTGGAGTTCATATAATTAGCATACCAAGGAGTCACTTTTCTAAGTGACAAGAAATATTTCATAAGAATATGAAAAATGGCGTAACAGCTAAAATGAGGACATTCAGAAACTATAATTTCAAATATGCCTAAAGTGTTCCTGTGTACTTAAAAAAATAACTTCAAGGCAGAAATTCTAACTACCAGTTTCTAACAACAGTACATGTTCTGCTAACTGCATTTCAAAAATCTACAGAGTTTTTTTCTGGTTAATATTAATGATAAAAAATATTTTGCTCCACTATAAGCCCAGTTAAACATATCATGAAAGTGTATATACACACCCCTAACGTTTTTACTGACACTGCAGCACAGACACTACGTATTACCCAAGAATGACTCAAAGCACACTCCTAACCAACTTTAATTTACTGTCTATTTGCCATCTGCAAAGGTTATTAATGCTAATTACATTTTCAGAAAGTTTATATTCTCTGCAAGCTCCTCCACACAGTTTAATTCCCTACTATGTTTCTGTTAACATTTTGAAATATTTGGTGGCAACACAATTTTCTCTAGTTCCCCATTTCTGTGCTGCACTACTTTAACTTTACATTTAAATCATACAGATAGACTTGGAGAGTCACACACCCCCCAATTAGATTCTACAATTTCAATGATGTGGCTATATAGTTACACCAATATAACATAGCACAGCATAGGTTGAACACAGATTATCATTTATTATGGTAATTTACAACAGTGGGCAAACAACCATGAAGGAAACAAAGTGCTACATTAGAAAGGGTAATTGTTAGTTAAATTATGGATATCTGTATTCAACCAGAGTACACAGAATGTGGGAGTGCAACAATCAGCGAATAAAAACAGGGTAACAACTTCATCCCATTCAACAGATGCGGAAAAATATATTAAACAATATCAACCTCCCAAACTGAAAGATCTAATGCAGCATTTTTGCTGAGGTATAAATTTATGCCCATGTGCTTGCCTACAACAAGAGTTCTGTGCACTGAATATACTACCAATTAGACTGAGTGGCACTGTTTGGCTACATGTTGCCTTTATTCTTCAACTCTACTGCAGACACAGCCTAACCTTTGCTCATGTGTCTATGAATGTGGCTTCATAGACAACTATTTTAAGAGACTTTAGCACCCAACGTGTGCTCCTCACTACTACAGTGAGAAGTAGTGAGGAGTGAGTAGTGAGTGAATTCTCCTCACTACTACGGTAAAGTCAACAGGTTATATCCTAAGAAACTGTCAGCCAGAGCAAGGAAGTTAGGATACCAACCGGTTTACCACATGGTTTCACTCACACTATGATTCTGAGGCTAATATTAAATGATAGATAGCTTATTAAACACCTTTCTTGCTAAAGAACAGCACACAGGTCACAAACACTGGGCACCAAGTTGCCTTAGCAACTGGAAATTACATTGTGGCACCTAGTATTGGTGGAAGTTAGAAGATGCTGCAGAAAGGATGTTCTGGAGTAGTCTTCTGGGACACTGCAGACACTCTCCCCAGGGAAGGTTAGGCAGACAATATCAGATAAGTTACAGTAAAAGAATCAATGGCAGGTTTCAGGGCTTTACCTCGCTTATTCCTCCCTGCCATAAGAAATTGTTAGGTCAGTCTTTCTTCTCCACCAAAATAGGGCACAACCTCTCTTATTGTCTCCTTTAGTACACAAGGCAAAGAACAAGGTTATGCCAAGGCACATCTCCACCCTCCTGGCAAGGCTCCAGAGGTGCCCACCTCATGCTTCCAAGAGCTGCATAGGTGTTTCAAAGCCATCCACATGCACTCTCTCCCCCCTCCCCCCTCACCTTGTGGTGGTTTTGTCTGGAATGAGGGAGCCCAACTGCTCTTTTCTATCTGCAATTGTCAGTCTGTCCTCAACATACGGAGTTGGCTAAAGTTTGTTCTTGTGCATTACTGCAATTTGGGAAAGGCATATGAATCTGAAATTTGGAGTTGAGCTGGCCCATCTCGTTGAACATGAAAGCATGTGAGGATCAAATTCCAGGCTTGTTTCAAGCTCTGCAAAGTGGTCACCAGGAGTTTTAACCATTCTAAACCTGCATCACCTCTCTCATCTCTTCCTCTCACCCTACATAACTTATTGAAGCAGAAGCCACTGACCAAGTCAATGAATCTGATGCTACCCCAGAGAGCTGTCTCTTGTATAAGGAGGCCAAAGAGGAAGAAATCTCCTACTCCCTCATGAATGTCAACTTGTTTACCCTGCACCTCTTGAAGGACAAATATTTGAATTGTTTCTATTCAAAGTGAGTGTTGCATATGAGAGAGAGAGAGAGAGAGAGAGAGAGAGAGTTGTGCTCTGGTCATCTATGGAGGATGTTCTGAGGGTTGGGTACAGCCTCCCCAAAGGTCACTTCCAGTTTCTCCTAAAAACTGGAAGTAATGTTTTAAGGTCTTAAAAGGCCTTTGGAGAGTCAGGGAGGGCTGCTCCCATTGCCTCCAGAAGATTACAAGACACCCTTAATCCACAGATTTCATTATCCATGGGAGTTCCTGGAACGGAACCCCTGTGGATAATGCGGGACGCCATGTATTAGTTTTAAACAATGCCTCATTACTAGAGGTAGGTGAAAACAGTTTTATTTTTTCTAGGATTATTTTTTCATGTTTTCCAAAAATAAAAAGTGCTGAAAGTGGCATCGTTATTATTCAAAATTAATATTTTAATCAATTTTAATGCATTTTTATGAATTGTAATAGCTGTAATGTAGGATGTATACTGTCAGCATATATAGTCACAGGCATAAAACACCCCCATCCCTGAATAATGATGTGGGACAGATGTGTAAGTAAAAATGGGTCACTTTATTTAAACTTGAGCTTCAGAGCTGCTGGCCAGCAAGCCTAGAGTGACCCATTTATGTTTCAACATTCATGTGATTTTCTCAGATAGTGCAAAGAGAGAGAGAGAGAGAGAGAAGGACGTTGTTCCCTAGGTATTTTCGGCTCAAATCAACACTACCTTCTACAGAAAGTTATCGTTGCTGCAGAGGCAATTTTAAGCTGTACATTAGGTTCATCAACTTGCACTGGTGTGAACCTCCTGTATTCAGTATTTTACAAGAACCAGTTTATTGCCCCTTCTAACAATCATTAACTTATAAGATTTATAATGACTTTTTTTAAGATACCCATGAGTGCACTAGATTGAGTATGCTCATTACACATTATTAACATTAAAAGATTGCATAACATTTCTAAAGGTTTTTTGTGATTTCTAGCTCCTTGAAATCACAAGGCAATTTTGGGTTGGCTTCTCTGTCCAATTCTCATTTGTCAAGCCCTTGTGGCAAATATACGTAAATCATTAACTACTCTGCTGAAAAGTCATATGTAAATATTCTTAGCATATAAGTATAACTATTTTAACTTCTCTGCTGGAACTTTCACATAAACTTTCACCTTTATTATTCTATTTAGGAAGAAAATGAACAAGTAGAAAGACCTTACAAGAACATAAAAACACAAGAACTAAAAACCAAGCCAACACTTATAGGAGTAACCTAACAGTAAGATGAATACTGTAGTGTAGTAGATAACAAGGAAATTTGCTATGTTTATTTCTGTGGTTCTGAAACGGTATTGAGAAATGCAAAGAACTGACACAAGGCAAGCAAACAATTGAACTGCAAAAGTCTGCAAAGTAATTTTGTGGTGAACCGTGTGTTATAATAAATTACAAATGTTACAAATGCAACTGAACCGTGTGTTACAATAAATTTAGATTAAGCAACAAATAAAATACATTAGCTTCAACCTTCCTAGATGAAATGTGTTGTTGTTGTTGTTTTTGCCCTTTGTGCAAAATCACAAAGAGATAGGAAGGGCTTCAAAGTTAAAGCCTATGTGAAAGGCTTTGAACTTGAACAAGAAATTCTCTTAAACCAAACAGTTCAGCTGTCACTTGTCCCACGATTCAGGGATCACAAAGAGGGATACAAACTGTCTGCTTAGCAACTCACTCATCGATACTCACTCCTCTATTTTTTAAACCCCACTGGCTTCCAGCTTTATTCTGTATTCAGATTACAATTTATTTTGTACTGTCAGCTTCTTGGGCTGACAACAGTTTGAATCCTCCTTACACCTCCAATGTTATCTTTCATTGTGGTGGAAAGCTAGGTTCTTTTACACAAATCCCTTTGTTAGACCAAAAATCTGTTTCTCTTTCCAACATCATCATCATCATCATTTGCCTCTTGCTTCCTCTCATACCCAGAGCATTGTTCCTGAATATTTTCCTCACTGTTTTTAAAATAATTTTGCTGTTACACCCAATCAGATTAGGACCTAATACCTCACAATAATGATTCAAGTCCTGTTCAGGCATGTTAACACTACATACCCTATACAGTATACAGTTGGAATACCCTATGGAAGCATCCTGGCAAGCCCCATCCTTGGTGCTGCTGCAGTCCTTAGCCCTGCCCCTTACTCTCTGCCATTACAGTGTTTGTTTCCTAACAATGTTTGGAAACAGTGTTTGTAGACCAACACTGTACCAGGGGAAGATCCACTCTAGAATTCCAAACAAAGGAAGAATCTCTTTCAAGTACAGCATTATCATCTGCAGAAAAATGTTAGAGCCATGAATGGCAAGGGGAAGAACTATAAATGTGCATCACAACTAGAAGTGGGGTTTTCTGGCATACCCGCATAGGAAATGCCAGGTTGCTGGGGGCAAGAGAAGTAAAATCATGCACTGGCCCTCCATCGCACTCCCACCTGTCCCCAATGGTACACTGGGTGCTGAATGTCACCAGTACTGAGGGACTTCGGTTTCTGCACAATCTGAACAACCCAATGCCACCCTTTCCCATAAACATTCTCACCATGTGAAACATACATAATTTTAAAATGCCTGAATAGCACTTCAGGGTCAATCAACTGTGAGTACTGCCTTTAACTTCAGAAGGAGCTTATCTATTTATCCTGAAGCTGAATCATGGAGAAAGGTATCTTAGGATCTGGTCCTACCCAACCATTCAGTGCTGATGCAGCCACAATGCACCCCAAAGTAAGGGAACAAACATTCCCTTACCTTGAGGAGGCTTCCGTGACCGCCTGTCTTGCCAGATCCCCAGCCTAAGCTTTGCTTAGAGAACCTATGCCCACTTTAAGCTAATTAGCTCCCCAGTGCCCCTCTCCAATAATGGCCCTAGTTTTGCACTGCAAGACCCCACCACCAGGGTAGCAGCACATTCACTAAAATCTAAGGCCCTGGTGCTAACCCCATGCTTGCCTGCCAGAGCAAGGGGTCACTGTTAACACCATACCCTATCTCCTTAAGGGATCTTGCACATTTTCATTACACTACCCCACCAACAAAGCATGCAGTGTGCCCCATTGGCATCACTAAATCTGTGCTGGAAAGTTGGATAGGATTGGGCCCATAGAGTAATACAGGATAAAATAATGGTTGAGATACAATCATATATGCCACCCTGAGTTCCTTGGAGGATAAAGAGATCAAACAGTAATGTTTCCAATTCTGGTTTGTTGATGGGTGGTAAACCATGGTTTGCCTATTCAGGCAATACAGCAAAGCATATTTAAGTTTCATGATTTGTGGTGTCTGAATTTAGCTTAAGACTGCAATGTCTATGCATTTTTATCTTGAAGTAAATATCATTGAACTCTAGGGTTTACTTCTAAAGTGCATGAAATTGGGCAGTTGTTTCCCTGGCCTCTGAGCAGCCCGCTTGGAGGCAGGCTGTGCAGCATGGCCTTTCCCAGTTCAAAGAGACACTTGGCCAACAGACTGAGGCAAAGAGGCAAAGAAGGAAGGCCCATAGCCAGGGAGACAGACCAGGGACAGACTGCACTTGCTCCCAGTGAGGAAGGGATTGTCACTCCTGAATCGGCCTTTTCAGCCACACTAGACGCTGTGCCAGAACCACCATTCAGAGCGCGATACCATAGTCTTTCGAGAATGAAGGTTGCCAACTACTACTGGTATCAAAGAAGTTATTTCACTTTTATTTTTCTTCCTATGTAATAAGCAGCAGTAGCCTAGAGTGAAAAATACTTTTGGAAATTTGCAAGTGAATTGACATCAAGGCTGAAATCCTATGCACACTCACCTGGGAGTAAGCTCCATTGACAATAATGAGACATCTGAATAGGGTTGAGCTATAAAGCTGTAATTGTAAACACAATGACTAAAGAGTAAACTACGTTGTCCACAGTGCTGAACTAACCTAAGCAGGTTCCCAAACTTCTACAGGGAAGTTGGGAACCCTGTAAGTATTTGCGGGGGCTATCACAAGCCAGAAATAGGTCTTGATCAGATCAAGGAGCCTTTCTGACCAGCAGGAAAGCCTGCAGAGGGGGCTACGAGCCCCCCATTCCCTCTGGATAGCCAGTGCTACCCCAGGTACATTATGAAATCCCTTGGTGGTGGCGGCAGTGCACTTGCTGCAGTGCCATTGCTGCCATCAGTGCTTGGCCACTTCCTTCAAGGGGGAATGGCCTGCTTCCAGTTCCCCTGGTGGGTCATGATGCACTAGTTTGGGAACCACTGAACTAAAGTATTCACATGGATTATGTGGGAAATAAAACCCTACAGAATGAAAAGAGGTGGGGGTAAGAGTTGGGTTTCCGACTTCACAACGCTTCTACCAAGGAATGTTTGATCATCTCACAGAATTTTTAATTTGTGGAATTTTTATGTTTAGGAACAGTATTTTTATTTTAAGAAGAATGCACAAAACATCCATGAAGGTTATGCAGATAATTACTCTAACCACACAAGCAGATATTACACAAATAATGAAACTAATTCTGAAACTAACCTGAAGGACTGAAGGCAATCCTGACTTTCAATCCTTGACCTGTCAGATAAGAGAAGCCTTCAGAATTCCTGAAGCCTGATCACGCACAGCAACTAAATAAATAGTAGTGCTTCTGCCAAAATTCAACAGCAGCATTCTGTCATTTACAAAGAGTACTCCAAATCATGTGGATGATTTACAAATTCTGCAATGTTTTTACTGTGTTCACAGCACATTCATCCAGGATGTGTTCAGTGTTTTCCTATTACGGTAACAATCATTCTATGATGTTGCAATCCCTGTATTTTTTGAGAGACTTGAAGCCTTTTTCATACCAATCATCTGGAAGGGTTTGAACCCTTCAGTATCCCTTTTCACATCTAGATTGCGTAAACAATTGTAAATCCAACCATAAATTCTACAAATTCCATGGAATGAGGTAATGATTCCAAGTTTACACATTATCAAGTGCCACAAATCTCACAGAAGGTGGAAAAACATATGTACAGCATCAAGTGCCACAAATGCCATAGGCATATGCATGGCAAGGTTTACAACTAACATTGATGAAGACAAAATTCTATAACTTTAAAAACAGTTGTGAAATGAACCAAGAGTAAATATAGCAATTACGATATATAGGTTAGTCATCCCGTATCTGGAATTCCAAAAATACGGAGTATTCAAAAATACAGAACTTTATTGAGCATCAACATGACTTCCCCCCCTTTTTGCCTAAAGAAATAAAATCACAAAGTGTGTTTTGTACACAAACCTTGTTTCATGCACAAAATTATTAGAAACTATTGTATAAAATTACCTTCAGGCTATATGTATCTGTGAAATGTAAATGAATTGTGTTTAAGACTTGGGCCCCATCCCCAAGATCTCTCATTAAGTATATGAAAGTATTCGGAAATATGGAAGGTTCTGATATGCCAAAAATCTCTGGTCCCAAGCACTTCGGATAAAGGATAAACGACCTATAGTAAATTGTAAAATGCTCTGCATGTGCAACAAATTTCTGTTGGAACAGCCAATTCCATACAGCCTTTCAAATACTCACTACTCCCAGCCTACCATAGAAAGTTGGGAATGGGCATGGGGGGGAGGGGGGCACCATGATCCAGACTGCTGAAAGTGAAGGTGGCAGACACTCGTGTTCTTTTTGGTCGTTAGGAGCCACAGGAAGAAGAGATGGAATGATGAGAAAATCAGAGACAAGAGTTTCAAGTGCACCTGTTTGATGATAGTTTTCACATGTGACCAGTTTCTCCCCGCTCCCCAACTTCAACAGTAAAGCAGCACAAGGAAACAATGTCCTCACCTGTTGCCTAAAGGAGAGGTGGTGGACAGGGGCCAGACTTTTGGGCACCAGTTGTCACTGAATAGATCAAGCAATTAGAAAAGTAGTGAAGACTGCAAAGAGTAATGGGCAGGTGCTTGGTTGAAAACGAATACTTAGAAAGTATAATATAGGGTATTTAGATGAACGTATTACATACATGATACATTATATATGATATGGTATGAATGATAAATGACAATAAGAGGTAAAAGTAGAAGAGAAATTGGATTAGGAGATATGGAATGATTTATTAGTAAAAGTGACATATGATATCCTGCACTCCTAAATGTATGTGTATGTCTTTAATGTTTTGTTGTGTTATGTTGTGTTTGTTTATGTTATGTTGTGCTGTGCTGTGTTATGTTTTTGTTGTGTTATTTTTTTTAAATAAAAAAAGAGTAATGGGCAGGTGAACTCGGAAAGCTATTAAATACAACAAATCTCTTCTCACCCCTGGTAAACTTCCAGTTCTACACAGGAAAAGTTCCACCCTTATTTTTCTCCTACCCTCTGAATTGAAAACGGCAGTCACAGGACCTGAAGGGAGTGTGGGTGAAGTGGATTTGGGTGTGCTCACTGTTAACACTAAAATTACATGACTCAGAGGGAGGAGGAGACAAATGAGACATATTAGTCGTGAAAATTTTCACTACTAGTTTGTTCTAGTGAAATGTTATAAGATTGCCCAGCCCTTGTCTGATACTCTACAGCAGGGGTGTGAAACATAAGGCCCGGGGGCTGGATGTGGCCCCTGGAAGCTTTTTATGCGGCCCTCAGGCTCTCAGCTGCTGAGCAGTGCTGTTACTGCTGAAACAGTAGTCCACATGAAAATTGGGATCTCCCATATCTTGAAATATGATCAAGATTTTCTCTTCTGTCATTTGCAGTTAATGAGAACAAAGTGCTGATTTCTGGCCATCAGCTGCTTAATGATGTCACTTTCTGGTTAATGACATCACTTCCAGCCCTCAGCAGGCATCCTAAATGCTAACTTCGGCCCTCTGTATGAAACAAGTTTGACACCCCTGCTCTACAGTGTCCATTCAATTATGACTACACAGATTTCTCAGCTCTGGGACCAGGAAAGTCAAAGAAACTAACCATATGTATGAGGCAGCCCAATAATGCGAAATGCTTATGAAAGAACAGAGTTGCTTGTTGCAAGAAGAGATGATCTATGCCAAGAATGAAATATGCAGACTTTTGCAGCTGCATTCACAAGTAGCAGTCACTTGAGATTATCTGTAGCTCAAACATCTGCAGCTTGTGGCAACTGTTAAAAATCTCCAAGCAAAGCAAATGCACTTGATTGCTTTTTCACTTAATGGTTTGAAACCAGATTATCCGAGGGACCACCTTCTCCCATGCATTCCAGCCTGCCATCTTAGGCCATCTGGATGGGTCTCTTTGCAAGTGCCGCTCCTGCCCAAGTTAGAGGGATGGCGACGCAAGGGCAAGCCTTGTCTAGAATGGTGCCACAATTATGAAATTCCCTACTGGGGAATTGAGAACTAACCCCTGCCCATGGCTTTTTGGCAAGCGTTCATAAAAAACTACTGAAATCCTTTTTCAATTACCCTGAAAATATCCAAACTAAATACTTGAAAGACAAAGTGGAAAACAGATTTTGAGGCCAATTCATACTGAACAAGCAGTGACCGAAGATCTGCATAGCAGTGGCTATGCAAGAAACAAATTCCACACAAGAGGTAAGAAAAAGGATTCAGAAAATGAGACAGGGAAAATGTCATAATGTCTTTATTACAATCTATAGTGTGGCTACATTTGGAATACTGCGAACAGTTTTTATATGACAACCTAACTCAAACTGATGAAAAACTAACAGAAGAAGATCCTTGCTGGATCAGGCCATGGGCCCATCTAGTTTGGCTTCCTGTTTCTCACAGTAGATCACCAAATGCCTCTGGGAGAACACAGACAAGGTATCTGTATACTTTTGCCACACCCTTGCAAGTGAGATTTAGAGACAGGCTACTTCACCAGAAGCTGCATATCGTCATTATGACTTGTAACTTGTGATGGAATTTTCCTCCATAATCTGTCCAATCCCCTTTTAAAGGCACCTAGGCCAAGTGCCATCATAGCATCCTGTGGCAAGGAGTACCACAGATTAAACGCTGGCTAAAGAAATACTTCCTTTGAACCATTTTCTCTGTAAAGATAAAACATTTTAGACTTTTTAGTTTAAGTGAAAGACCACTAATGCTGTCAGTATTAAGAATGTTGGACTACAATTGAGGAAATGAAACTCTAACTCAGCCCTGGAGTAAGTGATCTCACAGCCTAGCCCAACTGGTTATCGCCAGTGGGGGGGGGGAGGGGGAGAACTACATCTGAGGAGCAAAATGCAACATATGAAGAGTGGAATTACAATATTATTATTATAAATAATCCTGCATCAGGTTTCCAAAAATGCTGTCAAAACTCTGAACATCTCCAGATTCAAGCCTTTTCTATCTAAACAATTTCTTTGATGTTCCCATTAGCTGGAGAGTGTCCTCTTCCACAGATAAACTATTCTCAAACAAAGTACAAGCCATTAAGCAACATTAGCATCCTGCTGTAAAATCCCTAACTACTCATCCACTGCCCAGTAAAAGGATCATCAAGACAGCTAAAATTAATTCTGCCTAGCCCATAGGTGTACACATTTTATCTCTGTTGCATATATGCAACATTGGGCAGAAATGGCTTCTAAGATTCATATGTCTCACTGAACCGTTGCCCCTCCATTTTACTCCCCAAATGTGTCCTGCGCCCTAAAATTGCTTTCCACCATCTTCCTTGCTGCCTCTTATATCTTAAACTCCTTACCAGAATACCTGCCACCTCTTTTCAAACCCTCCTAAAAATCAAACTTTTCTTCTGAATCCTCCAAATTGTATTTGCACATACTCATCCCATCTTACCCAGCCTCCCCTTCCTGTTGGAATTGGTGCAACTCCGTAAGCTCTCAAAGGGTGACAGGAGACTGTCCTAAAAAGGGTTAAACCCAGGTGACCTCTACCTGTCCACTTCTAATGACCTATGTGGGAGGGGCATGACCCAGACCCTATATAACTCCTGAGCATGCTCTCCTCCCTCTCTCTTACCTCTTCCTTCCTTCACTGATTGGACAAGATGGCTCGCAGCAGGGCTCTGCTGGCGACGCCATTTTGAGAGCACATGGCATGCAGGATGAGGCAGCTATAGGGCCTTGTTGTCTTACGTTAGTGTACCTCTGAACATATTCAGATGCTGTAACCGTACTACTAAGGAACTGTGAGTAAATGAAACTACTTTGCAACTTCAACCAGCCAATGTTGTTTATGATTCTTGATTAGCAGTCAGCTGGGTGTGGGAGGCTCCCTGGGGTTGATTCTCAGCAAGAAGGGGGATCTGCTGCTGAAGCTACTCTGCTTCCCCCTTAAGGAGGAAACCAGGTTTAAGAAATTCCTCCAACACTTCCCCTATTGTTTCACCAGTTATGGACCTTTAAAAGCAAAATGCTCAAGGGAGACAATGTGCTCTTTTTACTTGTGCTTCTCTGCTGTACACCATATACTACAACACCATATAAATAAATAGCATCCCCAGCTTACCGCATATCGAAAAATGCATAGATGGTTTCGGATACTGTACAAGATTATTTCCGCTTTTACCCAAGTGTGTGCAGGAATCCTGATAATTAATATTATCCAAAGTAATATTTGGACAGAAGTGATCTAGTCGTTTAATTCATAGTGACAAATGAGAACTGAAACAGTCTCAAAAAGGTCCTAACACCAACTATCCTAGACTTTTTGGAGATTTTATATATTTATATTGCATTTTTTATTTTGGGGCCATTATGAAACAATCAGTGAGTAAACAAGGTGCTTGCTCTGAAATAATTACAGACATCCAGAATACTGTTGCTAATTATGTGGGAGGGCATAGGTCATAAACAAGATTATTTGCTGAGGAATCATATTTAAAATGGAAAAACAAGAGAGTGTCTGCTCTAAACAATTAATGCAAAGGCACTTCACAATGACAGCCCCTTGCAGGTTTGAGACTTCTTAATTAGTACGCAAGAGACTAATACTTTCACATATATAAATAATAAATTTCTGAGCCAAAGACTGTTCATTGCACAACCTCTTCCTCATTACAAGGTTCTGAATGATTTGTGTCACTTCCAGTGATTTGTGTCAAGGTGGTGGCATTCAAAATTCCATAGCCCATAGGCAATTGATTAATTTTTTACATTGCTTACGAACTGCTCCCCAGACTACCGTAGCACTCAGCTGTTTTTTCCTAGGCTGCCTAACCCTGGCAAGTATTACAGAGCAAAGTTGAATCACTTTGTCACAACAGAGTTAAGCAAGCAGAGAGAGATGGCAGACCTTTTAGAATTTTTTGAAAAGGTCAACAGACATGTGGATGCGGGAGAACCTGTGGACATTATATATCTGGACTTTCAGAAGGCGATTGACACGGTCCCTCACCAAAGGCTACTAAAAAAACTCCACAGTCAGGGAATTAGAGGACAGGTCCTCTCCTGGACTGAGACCTGGCTGAAGACCAGGAAACAGAGAGAGGGTATCAATGGGCAATTTTCACAATGCAGAGAGGTGAAAAGCAGTGTGCCCCAAGGATCTGCCCTGGGACTGGCGCTTTCCAACCTCTTCATAAATGACCTGGAGACAGGGGTGAGCAGTGAGGTGGCTAAGTTTGCAGAGGACACCAAACTTTCTAAGTGGTGAAGACCAGAAGTGATTGTGAGGAGCTCCAGAAGGATCTCTCCAAATTGGCTGAATGGGCAGCAAAATGGCAGATGCGCTTCAATGTCAGTAAGTGTAAAGTCACAACATTGGGGCAAAAAATCATAACTTCACATATAGGCTAATGGGTTCTGAGCTGTCTGTGACAGATCAGGAGAGAGATCTTGGGGTGGTGGTGGACAGCTCAATGAAAGTGTCGACCCAATGTGCGGTGGCAGTGAAGAAGAACAATTCTATGCTTGGGATCATTAGAAAAGGTATTGAGAACAAAACAGCTAATATTATAATGCCGTTGTACAAATCGATGGCAAGGCCACACCTGGAGTATTGTGTTCAGTTCCAGTCGCAAAACCTCAAAAAGGACATAGTGGAAATGGAAAAGGTGCAAAAGAGAGCGACGAAGATGATTACTGGTCTGGGGCACCTTTCTTATGAGGAAAGGCTACGGCATTTGGGTAGAACAGAGGCGCCTGAGGGGGGACATGATTGAGACATACAAAATTATGCATGGGAAGGATAAAGTGGATAGAGAGATGCTCTTTACACTCTCACATAACACCAGAACCAGGGGACATCCACTCAAATTGAGTGTTGGGAGAGTTAGGACAGACAAAAGAAAATATTTCTTTACTCAGTGTGTGGTCAGTCTGTGGAACTCCTTGCCACAGGATGTGGTGACGACATCTGGCCTGGATGCCTTTAAAAGAGGACTGGACAAGTTTCTGGAGGAAAAATCCATTATGGGTTACAAGCCATGATGTCTATGTGCAACCTCCTGATTTTAGAAATGGGCTATGTCAGAATGCCAATGCAAGGGAGGGCACCAGGATGCCGGTCTCTTGTTATCTGGTATGCTCCCTGGGGCATTTGGTGGGCCGCTGTGAGATACAGGAAGCTGGACTAGATGGGCCTATGGCCTGATCCAGTGGGGCTGTTCTTATGTAGAGAAAGAATCACAATAACCCAAGAACTGCCAAAGGTTATCAGCTCTAAAACATCAACGTGACTGTGCAGCCTAGACTTGAGAGCTAGAGAAACTGGAGAGGTGTTAGAACTTGAATTCCAAGGTCAACAGTAAACTGCTTAATGCTCTGAAACATCAAAGGATTACCAAGACTTTGGACATCTTCGTGCAAATTGACTGAACAATTTCCAACCTTGTATCAAACATTCACTGACTACACAGAGAAAGACAACACTTGCTTTGAAATAATCACAAAAGTAGCAGTGACCTGATTTAGGTATCTAGTGATTTTTTTTTTTAAATACATGGAGTTGCCAATACCAATCACAACCTATTTTGTGCTATATGCTTTGTATGCTACAAGAATAGCTGTGGTCAGGAGAACTATTTTTACATTGAAGGTGCAGAACATAGTTGTACAGTAATTGGTGAATGAGGCAAGCATGGTTTTTTACAGCAAAGCAAACTGATATACTAAATGCTACCAAGGGAAGGGATATTTTCTGATGTCCTTATCTAAGAATAAGCCCCACTGAACCCTATGAAATTTTTTCAGAAGACAGTGTTCACAGAATAGGGCTCTAAAGTGGTCTTAACACTATTCTCAAGACGTTGCAATGCCTCAGGGCAACCTGAGCTACTCATGCCAGTCAGCAGTGAGACCCTGCAGGACACTGGAAATGGTTGGTAAGAGGCTCTGCTCAGCGGGCAAAGCTCCTGTACACTTGGAAAAGCCCTCCCACCTGTCTTGAGCATCTTACCGGCCTTTCCAGCGTATGGTCTCTGAACCCATAAGTGAGTGGCAATGATGTCATCACCAGCAGTGGCGTCGCTAGGAGGATGTGGGGGGTGTGGGCCGCACCGGGTGACGTGCACAGGAGTGGTGACGCACACTGGGGGGGGTGAAATGCTAAAACTGTGGTGGTTAGGAGTAACCCCATCATATTATATACTGTTGGATGCTGCATTTCAAGCAGAACGCAATGCAAAAAATCAGAGTGAAATATCTCCTTTCTATCAAAAGTTAAGGCCAAAAAACTGGAGAACAAAAAATACATGGAACCCCATGGAAAGTGAAAGTGAGCCGTATCGCATGTTTACTTTCAAGTAGGCGAACTTGCCTTAGTCAGTTGGAAAGGGCAGGCTGAGAGGAATCCAGGAATACCAGAATGGTCCTGATCCAATGAATGCAGCCTCCAAAAACACCTGAGAAGGAAGTCCCTCCCTCCAAGCAGATGAATGTATTGAGTACTAAGGAAAGCGAAACTAAGCCTCACAGTCGTGTTTACTCACGAGTAAGCAAGCGTGCCTTGGCTGGTGTGGAAGATCAGGTGAAAGAGAGTGCAAGGCTACCGGAATGGTCCTGATCCTATGCACCTGGAGCTAAGCAAGTGCTTAGCTCCAAAATGCAGCCTCCCCCCCCCCCACTAAAAGGATCAAAACAGGTTTCAGCTGATAAAGTGAACTTTTTGAAACTTGCAAAGCCAGGTGGATGTTGACAGTGATCTGGTTTAAACTGAAGTTCTTAAATTGAACTGGGCACTGGGTAGGGCTGGAGACCTTACTGGTTTTGGAGGGGGGGTGTTATTGCAGGCAGGCTACAGAGGAAATTCACTTTATGGAACAGGGATGGCTTCTGCTTATTTAATTATTTGTACTTATTTATTTTAATTTGCCTGGTGATGTCACTGCCAAAAAAAAAAAAGTGGATTCTAAAAAGTGGGTCCCAGTGCTAAAAGTTTGAGAACTGCTGCAATATGGTGTTAGTAAGCGAACACCCTGGGGGGTGGGTGTGACACCACTAGTGACCAAAATCATCAAAATTGCAGTTTGGAGGAATAATGCCATCATGTTATATATCAAACAATGTGTAATTTCATGTAGAATGTGTTCTATATTTGTTCTATCTACAGGTACAGCCAAACAACCAGTGGGGGTGGAGTGATGGCACATCACCACGCCCACCACCTGGGGTGTTGTCTCGCCCACTGCGTGGGGGGTGACGCGCTGGCTTCCCGCACTGGGTGATGTGAACCCGGGTGATGTGAACCCTAGTGACGCCACTGATCACCAGTGACTTCAAGGAACCTGGAAGTATTTGCATCATGTGGGGGCAAGTAGGACACTAAAGGTTGGGAGGCGCTGGCCTCAACCCCTATGCGCCATCTGAAATATGGGGGCAAGAATGCTAGTCCATTTTAAAAACTGTTTTGAGGAAAACTGCTATAAAAGCTGGTGTACTATAGTAGCTAATTGCATGACCCTATGCATGTCTACTCATAAGTAAGTGTCATTGCACTCAATGGAACTTACTCCTAGAAAAGTGTGTTCAGGATTGCAGCCTAAGAGACTTAACTGAGAATCAGGACTTCCCCAGTTTAAATCTCACCTCTGCCATGAACTCACTAGGGTAGCCTTAGGCAACTCACTCCCTCTTAGTGTCTCCCATCTATAGTATGGGAATAATAATACAACCACCCTGTAAAATGAGTAAGGATTTATCACAATCATGTGTGTTAAGCCCTCTGTACAATCAAAAAGTGGTGTATGTTACTGTTACAACTTATGTGAAGCTCTTGTACTAAATAATACATCCCACTTTTGTAGTTTAGATCATCTTAATACAGATCTTCCCCTGGGGGCTGGGGATAAGCATAGGCCCTCAGTATGGCTGTACTTGTCGTAAGAGGCGACTAAACAGCCACCGGGTAGATGAGACTCGATAGCCTGGGAAGGCAGCTCATCTGAGAGAAGGAAAACTCTGATCCCAAACCTCCACTGCTTTGTGGCTACATCCAGTTATGGAAAAGGCTTCAGGAGTCAACCTCGAGGCAAAATCCGGAGCCGGAGTCCGTGAGGCAGTTCATGGCTGAACACAGTCACGTTCTGGCAACTCCTGCGACGCCGCTGGAACCAACCGTATTGGCCTCTGCCTTTCTATTGGACCATTTCAGCGACGTGGAGAGGGGGGATTTGCTGCATGGGTAACAGCCTAGCCTCCATACCTACTTTACCCAGGCTCTGCGCACTGGAGAGGACACTCTGTTCCAGAACCACCATTCAGAGTGTGACACCATAGTCTTCTGAGACTGAAGGATGCCAACTGTCTAATACAGTGTTTAAAGACCAATCCAAAACTCAAACTAATGTACTTGGGATTTCAGTCAGTTTAGTTACAAAAGCCACCATGGAGTAAGCCCATTAAACACATACTGAAGTATGCAGCACAGCTTCAACTCTCTCTTAACAGCAGCTTGTGATGTGTCCTGCAAGGATACAGGTTAGGTACTCCTATCCAGGAAGAAAAGAAAAGGCCTGCTGTGTCTGGATTTACAGATTTACTAGCACTGACAACAATTGATTCTGAAACTTAAGAACAGCCCTGCTGGATCAGACCATAGCCCATCTAGTCCAGCTTCCCATATTTCACCGTGGCCCACCAAATGCTCCAGGGAGCACACTGGCATTCTGACATATAGCCCTTTCACCTTCTCAAACTTCACTAGTCCAACAGTCCAAATGACCTGGACTTAAGTATTTGTTCCAGATTTTTATTAGTTGATCTAGGGCTTCCTTTTGGGGGGGAGGGGGAGGGGAGGACAAGAGAGATTAAACTTGCCTCTTGGCAAGTGGCAGTATACCAGTATAATTTCTTAAAATAAACTTTCAACTAAGCCAGCGATTTGCAAGCTTTTTTATCTCATGGCACACTGACAAGGCACTAAAATTGTCAAGGCACACCATCAGCTTTTTGACAATTAACAAAGCACACCAAGCTGCCAGTGGGGGGCTCATATTGCCCATTGGTCCTACTAATAAAGGACCTACACCTAAATTTCTGTGGCACAGCTGTGGACCACTTGCAGCACACCAGTGTGCCAAGGAACAGTGGTTGAAAATGGCTAAGCTAAACTATTAAAAATCATATTACAGTGAATCCTCAGTTTAACAGATCTTGGTTTAACAAGCTGTGGACATCAGCCATGGTCTGTTACATTAATAACTAGTCAAATGCACATCTCCATTGACTTAAATGTACATTCAGCATTAACAGATACCCCTTCCCCCCTCCCATTAAATCAAGGGTTCACTGTAATCACTTTTGTCTCACCTTATCTCAGAAGCAGTGGCATAGCTAAGGGGGTACAGAGGGATAGCAGTTGCACCGGGCATCAAGTTTTAGGGGGGCAACAAGCTGAGCTTAACACTAGTGACCAAAATAGTGAAAATCTTGATATGTATGAATAACACCATCATGTTATATATCATTGGAAAGGCAATTTAATGCAGAATACAATGCAACAAACTGCACTGGAATATCTGTATTCTATTAAAAGTTATGGTCAATTAACCAGAAAATGAAAACACAACTGCCTTGTGAAACAGAAAGTGGATTTTCTTGACTCCAAACTGAGCTATGAGACTGATTGTTCTGAATGCCAATGAGATGCTATTATGATACAGCATGGAACCAATAACTTTTTAGTTACTTAATTAAATTTGATTTTGTCATGTGGGGGGCTACAAAATCTTCTTTGACCCCAGGTAACAGATATATACCTTAGCTATGCCACTGACTGGGCGGAGGCAACATAGCAAGTGGGTGGTGAGCTACTGGGGGGAGGAGGTGGGTTCCTCCCAATTTTCACTTTTTTAAAAGCCCGGGCGTGATGTCACTTCCAGCTGTGACACTTCTGGGGCAACATTTTGAACTTGGCAGTGGGCTACACAATCATTAGCTACGCCACTGCTCAGAAGATTCAAGGTGGATCACAAGGAAAGTTTGCACACAATAAAAGTACAATAAAAAAAGATACCACCACTGAGCACCTGTTCATATTGACAGTAGCAAAAATGCAGTCAAGGAGGAGACTTCAAGGTCTTAAATTTTCTAACTACTGTATATAGTTTGATTTCATTTCTGTCATCTGTCATTGCAACACTGGGGTTTTGAGAGAAGAACTGCATGAAGACATCCAGAGCTGTCAGGTGCAGAAGTATCCTGCCATCTGCAAACTCACATTGTTCAGTAAAACTCATTTAATGCATAATGCACACCTGCACCAACTCAAGTTCACCCAAGCAGGAAAAGATTACACACATCCACAAAATCTGAAGTCACTCTCCTCTAATAGCTCTATAGTATTCTTTTTTCCATTGTTTTAAAATCCTGAAGATTTTAAAAACATTTAACCACTTTAAAGCAATGCAATTTTATCTGAAGTCACTTCACTGAAGTCACTGAAGTCACTACTGCTACTAAATGTTGATTTAGCACCAGTGCAGTACAGACCATAAAAATGAGACTGTTCCTGCCCAGAGGGCAAGTATGACCTTCTAGGAATCACTCTGAAAACAAACTACATCTTTCATGCCATCTAAGGTCCTATCCTTTGCTCCAAAATTGCAAGTTGCAGTTATCACTGTGGAGCAGACAAAATTCTAAAATAAGATGGAATTTGTTTGGTTTTTCCAATTCCAAATCAATTTAGGAAACTTAAATCATAGCATGAATTCCAAGTACAGTACAGTACTACAAATTCCAATAAGAGTGATATAACAGCAATTTCCATTCCTAGAATATAGATGCCCTCCCCAACCTCTACTCTATCACACAAATTGTCTGGCAAGTTTAAATGGTGGGTTTTTAAAAAGTGATATTAATAACTGTCACATATTGAAAATAAAATGCAAACATAATAGCAACAATGTTCTCACATTCGAATACAGCAGCAACTATCATACCAAAAGATGCAAAGCAAACAACAAAAGCTCTTTGAACCAGCTTCTGTTGGTGCAGGAATACACAAAAGCCCAAGCCATACAGAACATTACATCCAGAAAAATGTAAAGTTAACTAACATCACAATCCTAAACTATCGGTGGTACATTAGAACACAGTATCTGTGACTTGGGATCTAATATTGTTGGCATCCTTCAGTCTTGGAAGACTATGGTATCACGCTCTGAATGGCGGTTCTGGAACAGAGTGTCCTCTCCAGTGCGCAAAGCCTGGGTAAAGTAGATATGGAGGATAGACTGTTACCAACTCAAATCCCCCCTCTCCACGTCGCTGAACTGGTCCAATGGAAAGGCAGAAGCCAACATAGTTGGTTCCAGCGGCATCGCAGGAGTTGCCAGAACGTGACTGTGTTCAGCCATGAACTGCCTCAGGGACTCTGGCTCCGGATTTTGCCTCAAGGTTGACTCCTTAAGCCTTTTCCATAACTGGATGTAGCCACAAGGCAGTGGAGGTTTGGGATCAGAGTTTTCCTTCTCTCAGATGAGCTGCCTTCCCAGGCTGACAAGTCCCATCTACCTGGTGGCTGTTTAGTCGCCTCTTACAACAAGTACAGCCAAACCGAGGCCCTATTCTTATCCCCCACCCCCTAGGGGTTCTAATCTAATCTAATCTGGATCTAATATAGAACCATAGAATGTTAAAGTTGATCTAAGGGATCCAGGAGGTCATCTAGTCCAACCCCCTACTCAGTGCAGGCAACAGCTACAGCATCCCTGGCCAATGGCTGTCCAGCCTCTGCTCAAAAACCTCCAAAAAGATCACTCTACTGGATGGGTAAGAAGTTTATCCCTTGCTTTTCGTATGATTTCTGTTTTGTACCTGTGATGTTGAACAGAACAACAAACAGAAACAATGTTCATAGGATCATATGTCCAACTCATTACAATAGAGCTTTTTAAAATTACGGTTGCTTTGTTATCAGGTAAGACTAGAACAAGATTTGAGTGTTTTTTAGTAGTTATCAATCACTTCATAATTACAGAACAATGTTATCAGCAAGAACAGACCCTTACAGGTTCACAGGTAATTTCATGAGTCCCTTTAGGACTTATGGATGATTACATTATTCTAATTTACAACTGATCAATGCATTGGAGTTTCATGGATTAAATATCTGGCAAACAGGCCAATATACATACAGTACTCTTAGCCATTCAAACTCACTTCATACAGCCCACTGGAACCTGTTGTAGCTATAGTTTTCAGTCAGTCGGTGCCAAGTTCTAGTTATGGGCATACCAGTGCCACACAATAGACTCCACTTTAATTATGGGCTCAATAATTTAAACTTTCAATCTCTGTCCCTAGTCCTCCTACATCAAAGAAAAAAATGATCAAGAAAGAAACTAATTCTTGAAGCACAACTTTTATCTATCCCTATCATGAATTCCATCTCAAAATGGTTCTGCATAGGAATGGGACACACTTATCTCCCCTTCTCCTTATATGTGCTCATGTGTGAATGAAGATTAACCCTTCGTGCATCTGACAAAGTGGGCTCTGATCCACAAAAGTTTATGCCACAACAAATGTGTTAATCTTTAAGGCATCACAAAACTCTTCTTTGGGTTTTGCCACCACAGCTATACTCCTGAAGTCTGCAAAAGATATTCAGGGCTGTAGAATTCCTAGCCACCAAACTTAATCCAAATGATCAGACCCTTGTGAGAACTATAATTTCTAGGCAGTTGAATGTATGCAGAAGCCATATTTAGGGAAAGTTACCATTATTTCTTAAAACAAGTTCATGCAGTCACTAATCTTAGCAATATCCAAGTCACTGGGCAGAACCTCTCCACTACAGCTTACATTTACTGCTACAGCAACACCAATCTGTCTCCTGTCTACCATGATGGAACTCCTTACCAGTTCAAAGTAAATGTTTCTTCACCCTGAAATACAACCAAATGCAAATATTAATTGTCCAAGGTAATTTCCAAAGTAAGTGTTCCTTACTGAAATTCAAGCACTTCAAAGTATCTGTTTATATCGCTCATTTGCTATTGAGCTACACACCATACAATTGCATTGCATTACTACAAATTGAACTAGTTATAGTTCTCAGAACTAGTTCAACTAGTTCTCAGAACTAGTTATAGTTCAATTATCACAATCACCATTTCACCTTTTATGCTCTACAAACCAACTTCATGGCCCTATATACTAAGGAAGTACTCAACAATGATGCATACTGTATATCAGCAATTTTCAACCTTTTTCATCTCATGGCACACAGAGAAGAAGCTAAAATTATCAAGGCACACTGCACTGCCAGCAGGGGCTTGCATCCCCCTGTGGCCCTACTAACAAATGACCCTTCCCCCAAACTCCTGTGGTACACCTGTAGACCACCCATGGCACACCAGTGTGCCACTAGTTGAAAACAGCTGCTGTATATTAATGCACTGCAGACACTGTGGTGAACTCCAGCCCATCATAAGTCGCCAAGATCAATGACAGCACATGCTTTTGAAAATGGAACTAGCTTATTTGAAGCTATGACCTTATTATGAGAAGTGTCACAATGATCACTGGGAAAACAGAATTGGTCTAAACAACTTCCGCATTTAAGAGTCTGAAACTATCTCTCTTTACTCAGAAATCGGAATCCAATGTGAAGAAAAAATCTAAATAATCTGTCAACAGGAAGAGTCGGGTAATAAGTTCAGCCATAGCATTATTCTAAAAAGTTTTATTGTACAACACTGCAGAATCACACCAGATTCCAATAAAGAACAGTCGTGTTCCAATCAGTAAGGTTTTGGCCATTCTTATGCAATGTACAAAAAGATATTCATTGTTAAAAGACAGACCCAGGCCATCCACTACAAACTGAACCAAAGAAAACTAGAAACAGCAAAAGAGGTAAAGGCTTTTGGATCAGCCTGTATCATTCTAAAAGCTTATTGGTGACTAAGTTTTGCTTAAAAAGATAAGGAACCCAAAGTTCACCCCAACCATCAATCAATTCTAACTTTCAGTTCTCAGTTTGTAAAATGTCAGGGACCGCCTTTTAGGGTTGTTGTGTCACCAAACAAAATAAGCATTCTCCACCACTTTTACTTGCCAAATATATATATAGCATGATACTAGCTGACAAGTCTTTCCTGTACTCATTCACAGCTCAAATTCTTACTAAGAGGCATGATAAGTATCCCTCCCTCTGCAGCCTTCTTCTCACCCACCCTGGACTGATAAAAGACTCAATAGATGTGACTAAACTTCACATGACAATTTGAAAGGAAGGCAGCAGCCCTCTGACTCTAGTGCCTGTTGAGCAAGCCCATGTTGCAATCTCTGTGTGTGTGTGTGTGTGTGTGTGTTTAAACACTCAGACAAATGCCTTTGTCTTCTTACTACTTCCACTGCGATTAGACACCCAGAAACCAATTAGTAGCTGGAGAAGATGCCAGATCTTACACGAGGGTGAGAGTGGGAGAAGAAGGAGGGGAAAGCGAACTGGAATCCGAGATAGCTCCGGAGTCACTGCAGGGATGTCCTTTTGGCAACGCACTTTGAGGGTAGTTCAAGGCATAGAGTCAGGAGGTGGGGAAATCCGCCCGAGCTGAGCGGGACCGACGGACTGAACCGACTTCCACGTAAACACGTCTGGCTGGAGAAAACTCCGCAAGGGAGCAGGACGCCCGCGCGCAGGCGCCGCAATGCTAGTCCATTGCGCCGGGTTGCACACCGAAATTCCCACCAGGAGCTTTCCAAGCAGGCAACTCGTAGCCTTGCCCCCCCACAGCCTCTCAGCCCCCCCTCCACACACATAAAGAGGGAGCCTCTCAGCCCCCTCACACACACATAGAGAGCCTCTCAGGGCCCCCTCCCACACATAGAGAGGAGCTTCTCAACCCCTTCACACAGAGCCTCTCAGCTCCCCCCACAACCACAGCCTCACAGCCCCACACACACATACAGCCCCCACACACAGCCACAGCCTCTCAGTCCCCCCCCCACACAGCCCCACACACACAGCCTCTCAGCACGACACACACAGTCCCCCCACACACAGCCCCCGCCTCTCAGCCCCCCTCCCCACACACAGCCCCCCTCCCACACACACACACAGCCCCCCTCCCACACACACACAGCCCCCCAGGGGAACGGCGAGGCAGACGGTGGAAGTTTGCTCGCCAGCCCGCCCTGGCTTTCCTCTCCAAGTGCAAACGCATCCGGGTTCCGCAGACTCACCTGCCCAGGCGGCGGCGGTGCTGGCGGGTGGTGGCTGCCTCTGCTGCTATTCCGGAGCCGCCACCGTCTCCTCCTCGCCTGCTACTGTTGCTCCTCCGCCCTGCCACACTGTTGCCGGCACCCCGTGCATCAGCTCCCGGGCCCCAGCGAGCCGCGTCCGCGCCACCCTCCTGGGTGGGAATGCGCTGCCTGCCTGCCGGAGGGCGCGCGCTCGCTCTCCCTCCCTCCCGGGCGAGCATCGCCTAGGCGACAGCATCCCTCCCTCTTCTCCGCCCCCCGCTCCTTGCAGCCAATCTCCCGGGACCGTCTGGCGGGGGAGCCAATGGCGAAGGAAGGTGCCTGCCGCCCTCCCAGGTTTGGCCAAGAGGAAGCGGCAGTTTCGCCTGAGCCGCAAAGCAGAAGTGCCTCCCTGGTTGCAGCGCGCACCCGGGTTTTGCAAGCGGCGGACGGGCTGCTGCCCTGAGGGTCCCAGGCAACGGCAGCTGGCCTGCAGGTTGGGGGAGATTCCATGCGGGGGGGGGGAGAGGGGGAGCGGGGCGAGGAGGCTTTTTCATGGGCACAACGGGGCATCAGCTCAAGATCACTTAAGGTAGTCCAGGATCCCTGCAGCACCATCCAATGCCTGGTCATTTATCCAGCCTATGGGCACGAAGAACCCAATCCTATGCTTGTCTACCCAGAAGTAAGTCCACTATACCCATGGATAGAATTGGGCTCGAAGACTACAATCTTATCCACACTTTCCTGGGAGTAAACCCCTTTGACTAAAATGGGAGTTACTTCTGGGCAGACATGCATAGGATTGGGCTCTAAGCTGTCAACCACGATGTTCTGCTCAGGCTGCACGGTAAGTATCCAGATCAGGGAACCTCTAGGTGGCTCCATCATCTATTCACCTCTGGGCATGGCAGAAAAGGCATTCTTGGTGGTTGCCCCCCCCCCATCCCATTAGAACAGTTCTCTGTGGACCGACTGAAATCTGGGATCTTGGCCCCCTTTTAAGCCATTTCTGCCCAACGTTGCATATACACAACAGGGATCAAATGTGTATACCTGTGAGCCAGGCAGAAATGTGTTAAATAGACTTTAAAGACCTGTCTGCATGGAACCTGGACAGACTATTGGTGTTTAATATGATATTATTTGGTGTTTGGGACTGCTGTTTAGTCTCTGGGCACTCTTTCTTTGAGAACTTTGATTGCTGTACACTAGTATTGCATTTTGTTGAATTTATTCTCCACCTTGAGCATTTTATATTGGAATGTGGGTTGTGTGTTTTCTGAATAACAAATAAAGGAATTTGCTCTTGCCACTCTTGCTTTTAATGCACGTATGATTGAGAGCAGACAGCACAGGGGTTGAGGGGAGTACTGCATTTTCTCCAGATTAATAAAAGCAGTGGCAAAAATCTTGTCAGTACTGTTGGAGGAATCTTAAAAAATTGGTTTCCTCTTTAGGGGGGGAAGCAGAGTAGCTTCAGCAGCAGACCCCCCCCCCTCTTGCTAGGAATCAACCCCAGGGAGCCTCCCACACTTGGCTGACTGCTAATCAAGAAAGACAAACTACAATGGCTGGTTGAAGTTGCAAAAGAAAGTTATTTACTCACGGTTCCATAGAAGCATATGTTACAGCATTTGATTATGATCAGACGTTACGCTAAACTTAAGATAACAAGGCCCTGGAGCTGCCTCGTCCTGCATGCCATGTGGTCAAGATGGCGTTGCCAGCAGAGCCCTGCTGTGACCCATCTTGTCAGGTCAGTGTTCAGTGAGCAGAAGGGAAGGTTATAGTGTCTGGGCCACACTCCCACATAGGTCATCCAAAGGGGACAGGTAAAGTGTAGGGTCACTGGGCCATGGCTTAACCCTTTCAGGACAGTATTCTGCCACCTCTGGACAGCAGACAGAGTTGCACCAAACTCCAAGAAGTACTGATACAGTGTGTGATAAATAAGTTGTTCAGGCTAAACTTGCCTCAAAATTCCTGGCTGCCTTTCCCCCTTACCTCTGTTCAATGGCTGTGGATGGTCGTTGGTGAGGGACAGCACCCTGCATCTGATTTCAAATAACTTTTAATGTTTAGCCACAAGCTGCAGGGCAAAGAGAAGCCATAAACCAAGTCTTTAGGGTTTACACTAAGGCTATCATTCAATTTAAAGAAATATTAGTCAATGAAGCATTAGCTAATTAATCAGAGAGAAAGAGAATAAAAACAATAGATCTGAAGCACAAAATATACTAGAGGTGTTTGGTTTTTGTTTAACATAAAACACCACATTTTTCAAACACCTTTAACAATAGGTAATGTATTAATTGGGAACAAAAATATAAAACATGACATTTTGCATTTTAATTCAACAATTTTAAAAAAACAACAATTTTCAAACACACCTAACTACTGTTATTAAATCAGTTGTGGACAAAATGCTAGATTTGAGCTCTACCAGTAGATTTGGTAGGCCTTGCAATAAATGGACAACAGTTCCTTGATTTCTCTGTTAACAATAGGAACAGAGGTTCTCTTCCAGTCCCCCCTCCCCCCACAGATGGCCCATGGGAAACCAGGTGGAGATTTTTGTGCCAAAGGACTGTTAGCTCAGGTCTGGTGCTGAAGACATATGCTTGGGCTAAGAAGATGCTTCAAAGCCCCAGTCTGTTAATTCCAAGTGTGTGAGCATCACAATTTGCGCTTGGCTTGGCTTGGCAGCCCTTGGGTTTTGAGAAAGTGCAAAAGAGTCTACATGCCTGCCCATCCCTGGTTTAGTAGTGCGTTCAGGTGTTGCAGCCTGCACTGTTTTTAAAGGCGGAATGGCCTCTTCAGATTTGTGTTTGCCATCTGTAGTTTTTATAAAAATTAGTCTCAAAAATAAAATAAATACAGCTGCTGCCTGATTAATTAGGGCATCTTTTTAGATAACCCATTTACAACCAAGTGTTCTCACCAACTGAATGCTGCAACCCTTTTTTAAGGTCAGTTAATTATTGATAAGATGTTTTGTAAAAAATTGTTTCAGGTTTCCAAGCAATTTCAAATCAAGCCACAGCTTAATCTTATTAATAAGTAACTGGCCTAAAACGATGCTTCGTTCCCTGCCCCCATTCCCATTACTGTGCAATGGAAAACTTGAAGCAAGCTTGGTATACTTTTTCATGCCATTTTCCTGGAAGGGTTGGGCTGGATGCCAAGCTCAACTTTGAGGCAGAAGCTAAATCCTTTTTCAGGCAGTTACCTAACTGGTAGTTCATATGCATAGCCCCAGAATGGGAAACGAGAAGTGGCATCACTAGGGTTTGTGTCACCCGGTGTGGGATGCCAGCACATCACCCCCCCCCCCCATGCAGTGGGCAGGGCAACACCCCAGGTGGTGGGCATGGTGATGTACCATCACTCCGCCCCCACTGGTTCTTTGGCTGTACCTTTTGATAGAACAAAGATAGAACACATTCTGCATGTGTTGATACATAATTTATATATATATATATATATATATATATATATATATATATATATAAATACACACACACACATATATATATATATATATATATATACACACACACGCATTGATTGATATATAACATGATGGTATTATTCCTCCAAATTGTGATTTTAGTGATTTTGGTCACTAGTGGTGTCACACACACACCCCCAGGATGTCAACTTACTAACACCTTTTTCCAGCAGTTCTCAAACTTTTAGCACTGGGACCCACTTTTTAGAATGACAATCTGTCCAAGACCCACCAGAAGTGATGTCATGGTAGAAGTGACATCATCAGGCAAATTAAAATAAATAAGTATAGATAATTAAAGTAAAACAAATAATTAAATAAGCAGAAGCCAGTCCTGGTCCACCAAGTGAATTTCCTCTGTAGCCTGCCTGCAATAACACCCCCCCCCCTCCAAAATCAGTTAGGTTTTCAGCCCTACCCAGGGCCCAGCTCAATTTAAGAACTTCTGTTTAAACCAGATCACTATCAGGATTCACCTGGCTTTGCAAGTCTCAAAAAAGTTCACCTTATCAGCTGAAGCCTCTGTTTTGATCCTTTTTAGCGGTGGAGAAGCTGCCTTCTGGAGCATTTGTTGAGCTCCAGTTCCATCAGATTAGGACCATTCTGGTGGCTTCACATTCCCCTTTGCCTGGCCTGACCACCAACCAAGGCATGTTTGATTACTTTTGAGTAAATGCAACTGTGAGGCTTAGTTTCGCTTTCCATAGGGCTCAATACATTTGTCTGCTTGGAGGGAAGGACTTCCTTCTCAGGTGTTTTTGGGGGCTGTATTCATTGAATCAGGACCATTCTAGTGTCCTTGGATTCCTCTCAGCCTATCCTTTCCTACAGACTAAGGCAAGTTCGCCTACTCACGAGTTAACGCGCGATACGGCTCAGTTTCACTTTCCATAGGGCTCCATGCATTTTTGGTTCTCAGGTTTTTTGGCCTTAACTTTTGATAGAAAGGAGATATTTCACTCTGATTTTTTGCATTGCATTCAGCTAGCAGGAGTCGGCAACCTTAAACATTCAAAGAGCCATTTGGACCCATTTTCCAGAGAATAGAAAACCGTGGGAGCCACAAAAGCCTCTTGACATCTAAAATGAAGATAACACTGCATATATAGTTTTTTTTTTTTTTACCTTTATGCTATGTATAAAAAAACTATAGTGTGTTAAAATCAATGGGATTTCATTTGACTCCAAAGTGGAGTCAAGGGAGGGGAAAAAAACAGACATGCTGCTTTGTGCTGAATCGAAGCAATGGGAAGACTTATGCAGGCTTACTCAGAAGTAAGCGCCTCTCTGATTTCCATGGGGCTTCCTCCTTAGTCAGTATGTGTAGTATTAGGATCACATTCTCCACCCTCAGACTTCTTTTGGGAAGTCTGCCCTGTCGGTTTCAGAGGGACTGACTTCCATGCTCAGGCGCACTGACCAGGAGAGAAATCGCACGAAGGCCAGAGGGGCTGATTCCGGAGTTGGCTCCCAATCCTAAGCATGCCTACTCAGAAGTAAGTCCCATTCAGTTCAATGGGGTTTACTCCCAGGAAAGTGTGCACTCCCTGCAGGCGCACTCCAGGGAGCTCCAGGGTCGGTCACCCCATCTCTTCTGCAGTGGGGGGGGGCAACATTAAGGCAAAGGGCGTCACAAAGCCTGCCAGTCTCAGAGGGATGGAGCTGAAGGATCCCCCTGCCTGCTCTGTGCTGGGGGGGGGACAGGACTCCAAGTTGCGGGGAGGGGTCGGAGGAGGCTTTGGAGCGCAGCTTATCTGCCTTTGTATTTTTACATAGTAATTAGTTTAGCAAAGTGGGTGACAGAGAGGCGCTCTGTCACCCCCTTTGCCACTTTCACCCACTTTCACCCGCCCTTCCCCGCTGAGCACATGCGCCACCAGCTCTCCCTGCCCAGCCGCAGGGGTCCCTGCAAAGTGCCCCCCCTGCGCTTGCTACCAGCGGCCCTGTCCCCCGGTTCAGCCCCCTGCCCGCTGCAGGGAGAAGAAGGAAGGGCGCAGGGAAGAGGAGCCCGGCTGCCCCCCCGTGCCTGCTCGCAGTGGGGTGCCTGCGGGCGCCTGCTCGCAGTGGGGTGCAGAGAGCAGGTGCGGGAGAGTGCCGCTGCCCCTTCCTTTGATGCCCTTCCCCGCTGAGCCCATGCGCGGCCGCGCCAGCGCTGCCAGCTCTCCCTGCCCGGCCACAGGGGTTCCTGCAAAGCGCCACCCACGCCCGCCACCAGCGGCCCTGTCCCGCAGCACCTGCTCGCAGTGGGGCGCGGAGAGCAGGTGCAGGAGAGCACCGCTGCCCCTGCCTGCCTAAGGAGCTGCTGTAGGCGAGGGCGGAGCCCCGACCCGCACTCACCAGCAGCCAGCGCCCACAGCACATCGCACCGGAGAGAGGCGCCCTCGGGGCTGGGCGGCTGCCGCGGGGAAGGCGCCCCACTTCCAGCTCCCACTTGGGAGCCGCAGCAGACCGCTGAAAGAGCCGCATGTGGCTCTAAAAACACAGGTTGCAGACCCCAGAGCTAGAAGTTCCACATCCAATGGTATATAACATGATGGTATTATTCCTAACCACCACAGTTTTAGCATGTAACCTCTGCAGTGCGCGTCACCCCAACCATGTGCATCACCCGTGCGGCCTGCACCCCCCTAGCGACGCCACTGGAAATGAGGGCAAGAAATAAGCTACGTCCATTTATAAAAGTGGCATTTTTACCCTTATAGCAATCTTAACATTTGTTTTCAGCCCTCTGTGATGATTTGATGGAATAGAAATGGAATTGGAAATCTGCAGCTTGGTTGGTATCTGAAATTTAAGGCCAAATGACATGATATAGCTGATCTATTATTAGATTGTTCAGTGCTTTTATTAAAGCAGAACTTTAAAACAGCTGGGGGGATAAATAACCTTATTTTAATGCTTTTGCCCAATGCCATTTTCTTTTTCTTAGTCACCTACCCCCTCCCCTGTTCTGTTAGCTATGCAATTTAAAAACAAAAAAAATGGTCCCTGTATTTTTTCCACTGCAGTGCTCTGGCTGTGTGATTTAGATCAGGAAACCAGGACAGGGTAGAGAGTTAAACACCTCCAGGCTGATAAAAGTGCCCCCCACTGATCCACAACTGCTATAAGGTTAAAAAGCATTGGGAGATCAGATTAAGGATGGTTCATATCAGAGCTGGTTTGATCCTTGCACATTACCTTCTTCTCTTGCTATCCCTGTAGTGGGGACAGGAATTACAGGGATTCTGTGTCTTTTATAATTAAATCAAAGGGAATTTCATTCCAGAACTGTGTGAGGTTTATCCTTTAGTCTAACTTTCTTCCAAGGTCCTGCTTCAATGCAGTGCCCCCTGTCATCGGGCCCTTACTTTTCCATCCACTCTGTTCTTTAGTTGTGCTCACCTCTTTCCCTTCCACACCAATGGCATTTGTCCATCCTGCCCTTAGACTTGTGTAAGAGACTTCTACAGTCTCTTTTCTCACCACACTGTCTCTTCTGCCTACTTTTTGCAGGTCTCTGGCTCCATTTTTTATTTTTCAATTCACCACACATTCTGTGTCTGTAAGTCCTCACTTTCTTACCCTCTGTTTTCAAATCCTCAGCTTCCCTACTGCCTACCCTAACATCTTCATTTCTTAGAATTGTCTCTGAGGATTTCCAAGTCAAAGTGACCTTGCATTTGTCTGTCTAAATTTTAACTCCCTGTGTTTATGAACATTCTATGACATTGGAGCAGCTCAGCCTATGGCTGTGGATGCCACTGATAGCCAGAGAAGCAACTTTAACCCTATACAAAATTATCATATTAAAGCATTGACTAGATATTGACTTCCCAGTGGAGGCTATAAACAGCAGCTGCCAGTGTTGCTTCAAGAAGACACCCTTTTTTGTTTGCTTTTGGGATGAATATTGATTTCCCCTCCTTCAGTAGTGCTGCTCCCAGGTCAGCTAATAAAGTGTTAATATAGACTCTGCTTGCCAAGCCCAATATCAACAAATAAAGTGACAGAACAATAAAAGCATAGCATTGCAGCAACAAAATTAAACCAGATTTTTACCATCCTAGGAACATAACAAGTTCTTGCCTAGCTTAGAAAGATGTGAGAGTTGGCACCAGGTAAGCCTCCCTGGGGAGAGCATTCTGAAGGCAGGGCAGTACAACTGAAAGGACCTTGGTGAAAAGAACCTTTCAGTACAACTGAAAAGGACCTAACCTCTGAAGGCAGGAGGTCCAAGAGAAGGACCTCCAGAGATGACATTAATGTGTAGGTTGGTTCATGTGAGAGAAGATGAATCTAAGGGCACAAACTTATCCAACTTTCCAGCACAGATACAGCTGTGTCAATGAGGCATGCACTGTCTAATTATAACATATTTGCAGTAAAGATTTCTAAACTAAAAACCTTAAGAGAAAAAAAAAATCCATTGTACTGCCAGGCAGCGTGCTCTAAATAGCAACCTGGGGGAATAGACTACTACTGGAGATCAAGGGAAGGTCTGCTCTGGCAGGTCTTTCCCTGGAAGAGCCTATTAGTTTTTCAGTAAATCCTTGAGTCTTCATGTATTGTTAAAAAACAAAAAAATACTTTGTTGAAGTATTTGTCAATTTTGGCACAAAGGTTTTAAAAATCAATGTCTATTTATAAACTACAAATAGCCAAATAAAGGAAGGCTGCCAATTTCCTGCTTCCAGTGAAGTATTTTTTTTTAATTTAAGAAACTCATTGACTTCAGCAGAAGCAAATGATTGCTTTGTTTGATAAGCTCTGTGAGTGTTAGCTATATGAACATTTTAAAATACTTCCTGAAAGCAGGGAGTAATACAATAATTTTTAAAAAAATACTTATAGGACCTTTTAAATATTGTAGTGTAGTTCTTTTTTTACCACGATCTAATACTTAAGTGTAAAGGGCTGTGCTTGCAATCTGACTGCAACTTCTTAGAAGACTATAAAAAAGTGAATCCAAGCACATAATTAAACTCAGGCTATGGAAAAATAGTTTTGGAATTACATTTGAGAGCCAGGATGATGTTGTGGTTCAGGAGTTGGACTTAGACCTGGACAATCCAGTTTCAAAGCCTTGCTCACCCATGAATCTTCCAGGGCGACTACCTTGGGCTAGTCACTCTCAGCCTCACCTACCCCACATGGGCTAAAAATGTAAAAAATAAATAAATTTTCTGTTGTATCAGATTTGGGACCAGAATTATCCTTGTCTTAGTTGACACTTTTTGCCATGGCCAGATCTGACTGGCTGTTGAAGAACCAAGCTGGGTTCTACCACTAACATGACCTGTCAACAGATTCTATACAAGAAATTAGAGCAAGCAAACAAGCACACGTGATCTATTAAATATTCCATTCCGTCTGGTTTCCCAAGCCCTTTCTGTGGGTGGGTGGAAAACCAGGAAGAGCCCAAATCTGAGCAGAAGCAAGGCCCCTCCTTTCATTCATGCTTTTGGGTCTGTCTTGCTTCCTTCCTGTGGAAGAAAAGCAGGAAGTGAGACTTTCTTTGGAGGAACTGTCCTCTGCTCACTTGTGCTTTAGTCTTTGTCCGGGACAAAGGCTTAATGCAATTTAAATGCACCTTTGAGGTGGGACAATCTCCTTTTGCTGACTTCCTTCCTGCTAGAAACACAAAAAAGAAAAACTTTCAGCCCAAGCCTATGTTTGTCTATTCAGAAGTAAGTCCCATTATAGTCAATAGGATCTACTCCCAGGAAAGTGTGCATAGGATTACAGCCTAAGGGCCTAGTCCTATCCAACTTTTCAGCACAGGTGCAGCCTCAATGCAGCCCTGAGGTAAGGGAATAAATGTTCATGCCTTGAGGAGGCCTCTGTGAATGCCTCCCTATCCCAGGATGCCCCATTGGCATGGTTGCACAGGCACGGGAAAATTAGATAGGGTTGGGCCCTCAGTCAGACTGATCACAAGGCTCGCCATCAGGAGGACTCCAGCTTCCTTGCAGCTTCATCTCTTTTGTCCGTGGAGTTGGCTGCATTGCATCTCTGCTCCATCTCTTACTATTGTCAAATTGTTCTTCTGCATGCTTCTGTGTACTTCTTGTTTGACCTCAGTTGCACAATATATATTTAGGACTTTCAGAAGTTAGCACTTCTGCACTGAATGTTTTTAAAATAATAATAAAAATGTTTCTTTTATAATGCCAGACCAGTTTGAAACTGAATTGGACTCCGTGTCTAGTATCACAGGCAGAAATCAAAAGGTAAATTTTTTTCATTGTGGAGACACAATGATGGGATGGCCTGAGCTGTTGGTCTACTTTTGGTCTACTAAACAACACATAAGATCCAGTTTCAGCATACAAAAGGCAGTGTTGCATGCTGAAAATAAACATCAGTAAAGGCCCAGAAACTAGACCTTTACAAAACATGCTAATGGGAGTTCCCCTTTTCAGTTAAGGCATTAGTCATCAGTTTGCATTACTCATTATGCTTCTGTCATGTAAACATCTTAGTATTTTGAGCCTGTCCAGTGTATAACAACACTAAGCAACTCCTTCTGACTTCTATTGTGATATTCTAAGAACAGAATGGATGAAAGGGACAATAGCCCATACTAGGAAACACCTGAAGGACAGTTATTAATCTGGAACAACAAGCTACATTTCTGGAACCCAAGATCTAATTCACAGAAAATTTCACATGAACCTGCCGTATCGTAAATCAGATCATTGCTCCATCTCAATCAGTACTTTCTGCACAGATTGGCGACTGTGTACTTCTGTGTTTCCAAGATTTTTCCAGTTCTACTGGAAGATGCCATGGATTAAACCTGGAATCATCTGCATGCAGCATACATGCTCTAACCACTGAACTACGGTCTCTGCAGGGCACATGACCTATGTGAGCCTTCCACAATGATTGTTCCATCAGTGGAAGGCCCCCTACGCTGGTGAAACAGATACAGCAGCAATACATGCAATGGGGCCACCAGTGCAAAAGGCTGGTGTCACTGTGCATGCACCATCAGAGTGAACAGGTTCCTCTGGAGGTGGTGAATTGGGGCAGGAAGAGACATAATGGAGATGGAGGAATAGGAACTCGATCTCCAGGAGCTGGGCAGGGGGGGCAGTTATGCCCCATCTGGCTTTGCTAAGCTTTCCCAGAGGTGGCACATGTTTGAGTACACCCATGGAGTGACAAGTGGCTTACTTGGGTATAAGGGAACAAAAGTTCCCTTAATCCAAGGAGGCTCCTTCTTCCCTCCCCTCCCCCCTGCCACCATAGAATACAACACACATGCCTCTATGGCATGGCTGCATCAGTGCTGGTGGCAGGAGATAGGATTGGGGCCTGAATCACCTTATGATGAGATGATGTGAACCAATCTTACATTTTCAGTGGTTATCATACAGAGAAGGTAATAAAGAATCAATCTATATATGTACTGTAGGCAACTTCAAGCTGGAAATCTTAGCAACAATCCATAGTATTCACCATATACCTCTAACCACACTGGAAGGACTTCATATGAATCAGCCCCAACACTTTGGGAACTGTTGACAGCATTCTCAATACTGTTGAGAGCATTCCTTCAATATCAACAGTGTGTCTGCACAATAAACTGTGGTGACATAATCTTTGCCCAGAGCGCTTGTCATCTACACAGGCAAGACTCCCTTGAGGGACATGTCTAGAATTTTGAAATGAGTTATGATAATGGTGATGCAGAGATGGGATAGGAAGCAGCAAGGTAACAGTGAGATGCATGGAAGATATGAGGAAGACCATAGCTTGGGGAGGAGTTTGCTGAAGCATCTCGAAGAGGAGTGTCTGATTTGATTTTTATCTCTTAGCTATAATAATCAAAATCTCGTTTTAAAAAAGGACCTCAGGCTTAGGACCTCCTATTTTAGCTACACCAAAACACCAAGAAACTCTCTCCAGAAAAGATACACATAGCCTCAGACCCCAATCAGCAGCAATTCCTCTCATTTGTTTTTGTAGGCTCTTTATCTTAAAAATTTCAGGAATGACAGATTGGCTGGAAGGTTCCTTGGATGCCTCAGGAGGAATGCATTAGCATTCACACCCTGCATGCATGGACTATCTATCAACAGAGGTAATCCTTCTAAAAATAATACATGCTGCCAATCTACAATCCTGTTAACTGAATAACTAACACTGGCAGGAAAGTTTCCTACCCTCCCCTAGTTATAATGTGTAGTGCATTCACATATGTTGAGTTTTCCATTTGCTGTTTCTTTTAGCTTTTTTTTTTATTAATCATCCAGACATCACACCCATTTCTTTTTCTCAGTGGTTAATGGTTAGCAGCCAGACACAAGGTAGACCCAAGAAATTGATTCATTCGTTGGCACAATTTTCCATCTCATTTATAGCATTCCACAGGCACTTAAGCTTTCATATCTTCTTTTTGTGAAAGATGAGCACGTAGAATATTTCTTAAAATCCCATGACAGTAACATACCAGAACCAAAGATGGCTTAAAAATGAACAAGGTCAAACCCTGTCATTATGATGAAAGATTCACTTTTAAGAAGCATTGACATTAATTTCAGCAGAGACCTGTCAGCTCCTTTGCCTGTGCCTCCTATTATACTAGCCAACACACATTTTGCTGTCTTAGACCTATTCCTGGGTGTATCTAGGGTGCCGATTCCAAAAATGGCATCATTTTTGCACTGTGTCTAGTTTCAGAGATATGGCAGAACCTCTTTAGCAGCTTCCCCATGAGGAATCCTATGCCATTGCTTCTTCACAAGGAAGGTGATTGAACCATTCACTAATGAGGCAATGCCTTATCTCCAAAACTAGATGTGATAGGGCAAAACCAATGCCATTTTGGAATAAGCACCCCAAATTCATATGAAACCATTATCAATTTTGAAAAAAAAAAAAGTTTTTCTGATCCTCAGTTTCACAGGAATGTCACAGTGGGATTGCCCTGAAATGCTCAGTATTTGCCAGCTTTACATACACCTTAGAATGATGATTAATCTATTGATTAAGCTGATCAAATCTGTCAGTTTACCAATTGGTAGGTCCTTGCATTTGTTGGAGACGTCGGTCACCCTGATCCATCCATACAAAAGTAGGCATTGTGTGCATAGGTATAGAAACACACACCTTCTAGGCTGGGAAGTGTACATGCAAATGAGTGCTACTAGAGCAGAGGTGTCAAACATAAGGCATGGGGGCCGGAAGCTTTTTATCTGGCCCTCAGGCTCTCATCTGCTGAGCAGTGCTGAGGTGTTACTTCTGAAAGGGCAGCCCACATGAAAATGGGGCTCTTCCATATTTTGGAATATGATCAAGATTTGCATATTTTCTCTTCCATCATTTGCAGCTAATAAGTTCCTAAGTGAGGAAAAAGTGCTTATTTTTGGTTATGACCTGTTTAATGACATTTCCTGCCTAATGACATCATTTCCAGGCCTCAGCAGGCATCATAAATACTATTTGGCCCTTGGTTTGAAACGAGTTTGACACCCCTGTACTAGAGCATTTAGCATGAACCTGGCACTCCACATTCAGTGTCCCATGCCAAATAGATACATGGTGCTGTCTCCTTTGTGGATATTTGCATATCTTGAGACTTAGGCCAGCACATTGTCAGTCTGCAAGAATCTCAGCTGTCTTCCAAGATTTCCAAAGAGGATTGTTAGCAACTTTGAGATTCCTACAGCTGATGCTATCAGTGCGTATGGGTATTGTTGGTTAACGTTGTTTCTCTTTCCTCCAGCTTTGTGCCAAACAATTTTTTTTCTTTTTATTTACTACTGTCTGGGGACCTCTGGGTTTGAATTTAAGATAGTCAGACATTATTTGATTAGGCTTCTTCCTTAATCTAATTTTAGCTTCATTGGTCCTAGCCACTTCCTCCAAGTTTTTAAGTTACAATTAAAAAAAAACACAGAAAACTGGCACAAAGCAGTTTAATTGTCTCTTGTTGGTTAAAGGCACATGTGTAAGATGAGCAGCCCACTCCAATGGTGCTATTATGCTGGTAGGCACTGTGCCATGGCTAAAGCTGGCATAGTCACAGTCCCGTGTGCCCCCAACAGCAGAGAAAGCAAAACAAAACCACAAGAAACAGCTACTTAGGCTGCAATCCTAACCAACTTTCCAGCACTGATCTAGCCACAATGCAGCCCCAAGATAAGGTAATAAACATGCCCTTACCTTGAGGAGGCCCCCTTGCCTCCCCACTGCAGGATGCAGTTTACGCCACATTGGCACAGCTATGTCAGTGCTGGAAAGTTGGTTAGGATTGTGCCCTTACACAGCATCTTTGACAACTGCATCAATAGCTATTTTCCACACTGTTGTACACCAACTGTGTCTCCACAGTATCCATGGAGGGACGGCATTAACCAAGGAACAGTGATGGTGAGGATGCCACGGCAACATCGTGGAGCCCATTGCACTCCATCAGTGGTTCTCAAACTCATTGGGGTCATGACACCCTTTGCACTCACAGGGGCACCACATGGCACTGCATAACCTCTTCTTCCCAGCTTACCAGGCTGATGGTGCACAAAATCTCATGAGAATAGCATAAATCTCACAAAAATAGTGAAAGATCTCACTCGCTGTCAGCCTGGCGAACTGGGAAGAAGATGCCGCATGGCACTGGTGCACACTTAGGGAACCTCTGTGCTACATCATAATTCAGTAGATAAACAGTGGTATATAAATATTCTTAATAATAAGAATTCCTGGGCAGGCTCCCATGAATAGCCAAAACTGCCTTCCCTCAGAGTGTTCCCCAGCCTGGCAGAGAAGCAATTCACAAACATAACAACAAGCTCCATGGTCGCCCTCATGCAGGAGTTCAAATTCAACTAAAAATAAATGCACACTTCAACATAAGCTCATCAGAAGGCAATGCCTTCCAGGCTTATAGATCAGTGAGTAATGTCAGTGCAATGGAAAACAGAAGATGAGGGTTTAAGTCTTTAGGAACCTTTCTGGTAGCAGGCAGAAAGCAGCAGGACTAGAACCCAGGCCTCTCATTGCCAAAGAACAAACAAAAGAGTCCTAGGATGAGAACCTTTGGTCTCCCAAGGACTCCTTGATACCGCTGTTCCTCTCCAGTGCTCTGTAGCTGGGTCCCTCCATTGAGTCCAATGAGAATGTACTTTTGCAGACGTAATGTCACACCCTCATTGAGGGCAAGTGTGGACTCTGACCAAGCATAGAATTCCAACTAAGCCCCATTCTTCCCCTACTGTGTTCCTAACTTTACCTGATTTTTCCATTGCCCTGTTGCAGCAGTGCCCCACTGGAGTTCTGCTGGGTGTGCTTCCTCTGATTGGAGGCTTCCTGATTATGATACCATGCTGTCATAGTAGCATGAAAGACCCTGTAGGATGCCTTTTGCACTAGTGCCTTAACACCTAGTCCTATGATTTAGGAACTTGGCATCTGATCCTATGAGTGACTGTCTCATGATATCAGAGCTAAATCACAGCCATTCTTTCCCAAGATGGGGAGCTAAAAATATCATGCAGTAGTACACTGAATGCTTTGTTGATGCTGGAGCAGGGAGAGGAATTGCCTATTGAGAAGGTGTTTAACGCAGCTGTTCTTTTGTTACTGTCTTTTCCTGCTTTTGCTTCTTTGTGATAAAACTTCCCTTTGTGTCTTGTGATTGGCACGACTGAGGGAGAAGGACACTGACAAAGAATGGTCCAACTGACATTGGTACCAGACTGCAAGTACGGATGTCAGACAAATGGGTGGCAGGATTTGATTAGTGAGATCAGCGGGATTCATGGTTGTAAGCAATTTTTTACCGACTCAAATAATTCTGTTGGTCCAACATCAGAGTACAAAATTATAGCCCATACATAAGAACATATTGTTTTCAAATTAGCAATCAGAATTAGAGTCTACTGCACATGCCAAGTAGAGATGGCAACCACTGCCGTTTTATTAAAAATCAGCCATTATAAATTTATATTGTGTACGTCCTAAAGATTTCCTTCTAATTGACTGGTAAAAGCCATCACTCATTCTTTTCCTGCAGCAGCTGCCACTTTAATATAGACCTTCTTCGAGCTCTCAGTAAGCTAAGGTTAGGTAAATGCAGAATCAATAATAATTGTATTGATTCAAGAATCATTTAACACCCCTAGGGAGTGATTAGTTCCTTTCAGTAGTTTCCTAACAAAGCAAATGTTTTTCCTGAGGAGCTCTTCTGGATCCCATCTCTTCTTGGATTATTAAATTCCTTGCTTGCATCTAAAAATATGATAATATGATCAATGAGTTACCTGTTGTCAAATCATAGTCCTCTGGTCCTGTTTCAGGGCTGAAGGCCCAATCCTATCCAACTTTCCAGCACTGCAATGCAGCCCCGGGGTAAGGGAACAAATGTTCCCATACTGTGAAGGAGGCCTTTGTACCTCCCCATCACAGGATGTAGTGCATACCCCATTGGCACAGCTGCAGTGGCATTAGAAAATTGGGTAGGATTGGGCCCTGAATCTGTTGTAATGGGAAATTGGACTCCATATTCGTCTTCCAAAAGTGGATTTTGCATTCTGGTGTAATGCATGTATTCCTCCACTGTTATTTGCTCGAAATGCTTCCTACTGAAAAATCCTATTTGTTTTTTAATGCTGCAATTTTATACGTACTTCAAACTCAGTGGGCTTACTTCTGCATAGGCAAGCACAGGATTGAGCTGCAAATCTCTCAAACACATCTGCCCCTTAAACCACCTGCAAGAAAAGGAGGCAAGCAAAACTGCCACAGCTAAGCCACAAATTAGCTACAGTATTCCCAGAGTAGGATTCCACTGAGACAGAGCACATGCTTATATTGCTAATGTTCAATTAGTGGCCTATTGCTATTCTCCATGAGTGGTAAAAAATTAAATAGAAGGTCAGGAGTGAAAACTAGAATCCATTTCACAATTGTGAAATGTTGCATATTCCCCATGCTCTTTACATACTTTATTCTCTCACTCAAAATTCAGTAACAGCAGTTTAGTGGGAGATGAATTGGATACCAGGTTAACCCAGGTAGTGTAATAGATTATTGTACTATGTGCATACCTCAAGTGTTTTAAAATAAATTCCTTTTGAAAGTAACATATACTTTGAATATCAAATTTAATTTAGGTTTAAAATTCCCTCTCATTAACAGCTTATCCGATTACTGAAATGTTCAAAGCTGTGAAGGAAAAGAGGGGATAGCTTAACTTACAGTTACTATAACTATAGCCACTTTATTAATTTTTGTCTGATGAAGAAAATACAAACAAGTATTACCCATTCTAGTCGATCTCCTGCCAATCCAGTTGTCCATGGGTAGTGTCCACAATGCTGCAAGTGCAAGCTGTTTTCCCTGCCCTTCTACAATGAAAATCTGGACAGGGGCTGTGGGGGGTGGTGATGGCACATGCTGGATCCTATCCCCCATTTCTGCAGCCTCCCCACTCCCTTTCTGGTGGTAAAGAGCTGGTGCAGATCTGAGGAGACCCATTGCGGGGTGGGAGACTTACAGACAGGAAAGGGGATGTTCCCTTTTCCTTCCAAAGTCTCCCACTCTCTCCCCCACCCCTCACTGGATAATGCATGCTTTTTGGCATGGCTGTACATGGTGGGGGAAGAAGAGGATTGGGTCATGAATATATAATAAATCAATACACACTGTTATTGATTCATAATTGTTCTCCCCTTAGTACATAATTATTAACAGTATTTATATACCGCTTTTCAACAAAAATTCACAAAGCGGTTTACAGAGAAAAATCAAATAATTAATGGCTCCCTGTCCCAAAAGGGCTCACAATCTAAAAAGATGCAAAAGAACACCAGCAGACGGCCATGAGAAAAGACACTGCTGGGGTGTGGAGGGCCAGTTACTGTCCCCCTGCTAAATAAAAGAGGAGCACCCACTTGAAAAAGTGCCTCTTACCCAATTACAAAGGGTTATATATATAAGTAACAAATGGCACAGTTGCTACTGAATTCTTGTGTAGGATCCTTGATAATTTTTGTATGTGTGCATGTAATAAGTTTTCATTTTATGTTAAATTCTTTTTAAAAGCACACATCTACTATATTGACTTATAGCATATAATGTGTGCTTTATCATACAGACTGGCTATCCCATAAGTCAGTCATGCCTTTTCTATAACATCAGAAGAATATTTGAGACCAGGTAGCACATCCCACCTCCAGGTTCTCATTTCCAATGAGCACATGTTTACTGTGTACTTTAAGGCTGCAATCCTAAATGAACTTTCCTGGAATCACAGTTTTTACTTCTGAGTAAGCATAATAGGACTGTACTGCTAGTCAAGTAAAATGTCACTGAAGGTAATTGGTGTGCCTGCATTAGAAACATGGGACTCATCTTTTGCTGTAACATTATGAATGGCCCTGTATCACAGCCATCTATACCACTCCTTAACCATGGTTCTTTAAGACCTTATCCACAGTAACCTGGGGATACAAACAGAAAACATCTGTGCTAAGCCAGATTCTTGCAACCCTCAAAGTGCATGCTGAGTGATGTTGACGAATTGGCTGTATGAATATTTGGCACACACTCATTCCCTGAACTATCAATCAACATTGACATTTAACCACATGTTCACTGCCAGCCTCCTAGAGAGAGAAAAAAAAAATGCCACTCCACCATGTTGTCACGTCTGTGCCACTTTCCTGCATTTATTTTTAGAGTGTCAGTTATTTGCAATTACTGCTTAACCTCATTAAAATATGGAATACTCCCACCCCCTGTCTTTGGTGACCTGTCAGAGACAATTTGGATAATTTCTTTCTTCCTCTCTGCTTCTACTTTTACAGTAGTTTTACTCACAAAACAAACTGCCTGACAGGTGAATCACCTAACCACAGTCCATTCAGATGCTGGAAATGCAGAACACAGGAAGCTGAGCCAGTTTCAACTTTGAAATTTATTACTTTTACATTCCCATGTGGTCATCCATGATAGGCAAGGGCAATCCACACCCAGGCTTGTTTATACCATAACTGTTTAATTTACTCCACTACTTTCCATTTTTCTGGTCCACACCCTTAAAAGTTGTGATGAGTTGCAGTGAAAATCCCTGGCTTTCCCTTCAATTTTATCACAACAGAACCTTTCACATTTGTTCACACCCAAGCAGAACTTGAGGAATACTTTAGGATTGCCACCTATTTTGCTATTCCTACTGAAATTAGTATTAGTATAGAAGGGTCTCCCTTCTGACGGAGATCAGAAGTCAGGTAAGAATTTTCAAAGACCAAGTCAAAGACCATGACTTGGCTAATAAGGCAGAATGGTAACACTATCAGACAGACAAAAGGCATATAAGGTTAAACTAAAGGATGATCTTGGCTTCTTGATTTGGTCACTGGCTGAGTGACTATTACAGTGCCTGGATCCAGCCTATTTCTAGATGTTATGGTAGATAGGAAATACTGTCTAAAGTGATATCAGGGACCCAATATAGAAAGTTGCTATCAGATTTATACTTATTCAACTGGCTTTAAGAGGCATGCCTAGGCCCTGCCAGAACCTTCGTCTTTTGCATATGTCTGCTTGTAGTTTTCATTTACATCCCTTTGGCTGCTACCTTGTTTAATATACTTCCTTCTCTTTTTTTTCCCCTTCAACTTGTCTGACCGGGTTGATTCAGTAGAGAGCATCTTGTTTCCTTGAGCGCTAGTCCTACACTATTCAATCTGTTTTCATGAACCCCACCTGGGAATCTGCAGCATCTACCACACAAGGCAGTTCTCCTCTGTGTAGCTTCAGCCCTGGTTTTGGAAGTGATTGCTGTTGTGTGTGTGTTTTTTAAAATAAGGGTGAGCTGAGGGTGTGTGGAAGCAGAACCACAGCCCACCCTCTCCTCACTCACCACATGAGTGTGTAACAATTTCACACAGGCTTGTAAAAGTGAGGGTCCAAAAAACCTTTTTTTATTTATGGTGGTTCTATATAAATCTAGGGTGCTTATTCCAAAAAATGACATCAGTTTTGCCCTATCATGTCTAGTTTTGGAGATACATCATAGCCTCATTGAACAGTTCAAGCAGCTTCCTCGTGAGGAAGTCATGGCATAGCCTTCCTCATGAGGAAGCTGCTTGAACCATTCACTAAAGAGGTTCTGCCATATCTCTGAAACTAGATAGGGTTAAATTGATGCCATTGTTTGAATCGGCACCCCAAATATACCCAGGAATAGGTCTAACTTTTAAGACAGCAGAATGTGTGGTGCCCTGTGTTATCATTATTAACACTTAATGTTGCATTCATTGTTTTCCTTAAAGGTGTTGGAAGATTAAACTAATTAGGACTGCAAGATACTCACAGATTTCTAGTGGAAATTTGTTGCCTCCCATTATGAGTATTTTCTGTAGGAGTGCTCAATTAGGTGCCAAGTTCCTGTAACATTTTTAAATAGACCATTTTGCTGTTCTGACTTGCAGAGAATTATGTAATGACACCACCCTCCCACTCATCACATCTGTTCAGAGTCATAGTATCTGTACATGTAGGAAGAACAACCTTTTGTGTGTGTTTACGGCTGTTTATTTGTGGTAGCCCTCTAAGAGATGGCATGATTAAAGTGTGAGCTAAATTTCCTTTGCAATGACTGGCTAGTTTGCTCAGTCTCAGGTTGAATTTGGGAACACCTCCAAAGACTGGGATGTGGTAATGTAGGTACTATTTTGTTCCTGTGTAATTACAGGAGAAGTAGTAGGATGGATACACTTCACTTGGAATAGCAGATTCTTGGATTATTAGTTAATATTCCTAAACAAACTGAAAGAATCTCACACAACAGCCAGAAGGAAACTGTCCTAACTTCAGTCTTGATAAAGCTTTTATCTGCAGGGCTTGCCAAGCTGATAATAAGGTTTTCCCCACATTATATACAAAATTTGTATAATCAGATGAAGGAAAGCCCCCTGACAAGCAGTAGCTATGTGTCTATAACATGTTCCTGTTTCATGTGTACTATCTCTAAGGTTTTCTACGATGAGAGACAAGAATGCCCATTTGTCAGAAGGGGACTTGAACAACAGTTGAAAACTAATTAGTAGACAGTATAGGCTCCTTTATGCTTTTCAAAGTAGCTCTCTTCAGAAACTAATGGACAATCCTATGGCATAATATGCTTTAAAGTGGTCGAAACTTGACAAAGCAAATAAGCTTGGCTTGGCCACTGCCACAAGTGGTGAGTGGCCAGGTCTGTGTGATGGCAGATCAAGGACATCCATCAGTGAAAGTAAGCACCAGCGCAGATTAGGCTGTGCAGGGGTTTGGATGGAGGTGTGGAGGGAGGGAATGGGGTAGGTGAAACAGAGAGTAGATGATTAGGCACAGGAAGGGGGCAGGTTTGGCAGCAGCAGTGCCCATGAAACCTAACCCCTTTTGTGAGTCTGATCTGCTGCTGGCGTAGCTAGAGGGGGGACGGTGCACTGAGTTTTGCAGGGAGCCTCCCTGCAGCATGCAAGTGGCTCCTTCCCCTACCCTTGGAAGCCATTCACCTCCTTTTAGCCTCACCACAGTGTGCAAGCAGCTCCTCCCCTCCCCTTTGGAGCCATGTGGATGGGGGGGGGGAGACAAATGTTCCCTTACCCCAAGAAGGCCTCAGCATGCTGAAACTCTCCCACAGGATACATCACCTGCCTTGTCATGGGGAGTTATGCAAGATTGGGCTGCCCATCCATGGAGAATCAGTGAGAAAAGGGAGCAAGCAGCTGCCCAAGTCTCTTCCGAAACACCGGACAGATCTTATCCCATGTTCAGTGCTGTCCTCTACAGATACTGTTAAGTACCAAATGTAGGGGGTGTGTGTGTGTGGAATGACTAGGTGGTGTGTTGGAATGGCTAGCTGGCATGCTTCTATTTGCCCACTCATGTGTTGGCCCACCGCAGGCTTAACAACATCCAAACAAAAAAGAAATGTCCCATTTGTAATACGTAATATGTAACTTTTACAGTATACAGAACTTTCAAGTCTTCAGAGTACTTTGCTTGCATGATCACAATGTAGTCCTTACAACAAGTGGTGAAACTCTCTCCTCCTGGCATTTCAGCTGAGGCTGAGAGGGAGACCTCAGGCAGCAGCTGTAGAGCCATCGGACGCAGTGGTGGCTGCTTTGGCGCCGCTGCATTTGTCGGCAGTGTTGCCTAAGATTGGGATGTAGGGCTGCAATCCTATCCACACTTATCTGAGAATAAGACCCACTGAAAAGAATGGGACATACTTCTGAGTAAACATGCATACAGTTGTGCTGTAGAAATCCCACAAAATACATTTGGAAGAGTTCCACCAGCTGTTCTTCCTGGATCACCCAGAGCGTGAATCCGAGAACAGGTATGATTTATGCCAGCAAAATGTTGTGTATCACTGATTCACATCGTTGTGAGCTACAGAAAACTTCTCAAGAAGGGTGAGGACATTCTGTCATAGAAAGTGTTTCCTGGAACTAAGCAGTCATTCTAGAAGCAGTAACAGGAAAATCCAGGGTGAAAGGAATTTAGAAGTCCACATTAAACCCCAGAATTAGTAGGGGCAGGGCGCGATGGCTCTACATCCACTTTCCCTGCTGCGGGGAGCCCTGCCAGAAGTCGCGCCGGGCTCCCTGCACCCTGGGGAGGCTGCAGGAGGCTTGGGTAAGTGCACCCAAGCCCCTGCAGCCCCCTGAGCGGCGAAATCCTGGGGATCGCGCCACTGCCCTCCCCCCGCCCCTGCTGCCTCCTCCCCTGCAAAGACTTACTGGCTCTCAAACTCTCTCATACTCCCAGAGAACTCTCCCAGAGAGTTTGAGAACCACTGATGTATAGGGTTGCAGACAATTAATTTTGATGAATCTGTTTTTGATTTTGACAAATCAAGGTGGGTGATCCCCCCCCCCCCACACACACACATACAGTGTGGCAAGTTTCATTGTGGCTGCTCATGAGAACATAAAAAGAGCCCTTCTGGATTGGGCCAATGGCCCATCTAGTCCAGCTTCCTCACAGTGGCCCAACAAATGGCTCAGAGAGCACACAAGACAACCTGAGACCTGCATCCTGGTGCCCTCCCTTGCATCTGGCATTCTGACAAACGGGAGCAAAAGTTTCTCAGTATGCATGATTGTAACCTTGTGTATTTGAATTATGCGTTTGAATGACTGCCCAATATTATGCATGTCTACTCAGAAGTAAGCCCTAGTGTACTCAGTGGGGCTTACTCCCAGGTAAGTGTGGCTAGGATTGCAGCCTTAGGCATTTTTCTTTGATTGCCCCTTCTTATACACTTTATTTTACGACCTTTTGGTTAAACAATAAACTAGACTTGACTTGCAACTCCTCACGTGATTGGGTAAACCCACATCATTAACAACTTTTTACAAGATCCAGACTGACCTCTGTGTCTTGCTGGTGAGACCACAAGCCCCCAAGGTCACCCTAACTGGGGTATCCCTTCTGTGTGTGTGTGTTTAGATTGCGAGCCCTTTTGGAACAGGAAACCACTGTCTTATTCCCTTTCTCTGAGAAAGTTGTTGATGATAATGATGATGGTGATGAAAAGCAGTTTATAAATACTGTAATTAAAAATAATATTTTAAGAGTAATAATTGATCCCTATGGTAATTTTGTTGTCCGGATGTCCTCTCAGTTCTACAGTATTTCTCTAATTTGTTGTACTTTGGGTTTCTTTGTCAGATGCCACACTGTCAGCTGAGAAGTCACACAAGCTGGTTCAAAACAACTGCATTCCACTATAACCAACAAAGAGCTGCTAGACCAAAACACTGACGTAACTCCACTAAAGCAGAACAGGAACTGCTCAAAACTATTCCATGGAGATCAAACTTTTCTCACTCATGCGAAGGCCCTTGTAACAGGCATGTTATTGTTTAACCTCTCATAAAAAATCATGCATTTTAAACTTGCACTAACTTTGCTCAGCTATGACCTAAGAAATACGGTGAATTTCAATGAATGCAAAACTTTCCTTCAATCTAATCCAATATTACTTTTCAGAAATACCAGGACATTTGTTTGCCTCCAGCTGGGATCTGGAAGGGAGAAAATGCCATATTTATGTGCTGCTTTGACACCTGTAAATTTTTTTTAAAAGACAGATTGTCGTTTTAATGTTGTAATGCAAAACGGGTTTGCTGGTCACACTGTGAGACAACTCCTTAAAATGTTACTCGAAATGTACTTCCAAACATGGTCCTATCAATGTGCAGACCTGCGTCAAAGGGTGGCTTGTGTTCCAGTTAACTAGACCAGCATGCTATGGTTGGTTAATGGCGCATCTCTTTTGCCGTGTTGCCTACCAGTTGCAAACTCATTAAATGGTTATTGGCAAATATTATGAGTGTGATCCACTGATCTGAAACTAATGGAGAGACACCTGACTGATTTTTAGTTAACGTGAAAATATAATTTTTGCCACAGTTCTCAAAATGCTATTGGAATGAACTTTCTGAGTTGAGAGGGGAAAAAATGATTGAGCTTTTTCAGTTGCAATCTTATTATCCACTTTGCATTGTTTTGTCAAGTCTTAAGAAAAGAGAAAGGCAGACCAAAGGAAAAGCAAAGGGGTGGGGACACGTGAAATTAAGCCACAGTTTTAAGCCACAGCCACAGGGCAGGAGGTCTGGTCTAGAGGGTTGAGCCTCCATTTGCCTGAAGATAACATCCGAAGGTCGCCAGTTCGAGGCTACCGGCACCATGAATGGTGAGACCTTGAAGCAGCTGACAAGCTGAGCCAAGTTATTCCACCAACTCTTTGGAAGGAGCTGCTTGTCAGCCTATGTGGGAGGAGGCCAGAAAGTGATAACAGACTGCAAAAGTTCCATCTGAAATGTTGTGTGGTTCTTGAAAGATAGAACCTTTCTTTAATTGTAAAAATCCCTACGGGGATTTAAACAGCCCGCCTGTGTAAACTGCCTTGAATTAAAGTCTGAGGAGAAATCGGACGACCAAGAAAGGCGGTATATAAATACCTGTATTATTATTATTATTATTATTATTATTATTTTAGAGAAACCTCTGTAAAGAACATGCAGAAAAATAGAGACCCTGATGAGATCCAGATAAGTTTCCTCTAATGGAGAAAGTTGCTCTGAACACCCAACATTATGTCTAGTTTATTATATGTTTTCAGAATAAACACACAGTTGGATCTACAGGAAGCTGGACTAGATGGGCCTATGGCCTGATCCAGTGGGGCTGTTCTTATGTTCTTATGTTTATCTAGATGAGCTTCATTCATTGGAGGAAGCCTCTCTGAATCCAACCTAAAAGCTGCTGCTGTGTCCCACCCACCACCTCCCTGTTCCTTTCATCTTCCCATCTTCATCTTCCCATCTTGATAGGAAGGGAGATCAAGGAAGTGTATCTCCCTTCCTACTCCCACCCTCATCGCTGCCTTACCTGGTCCAGTGGGAACCAGCAATAGGCATGGAGTGCAGCGGCACTCCTTAAATGGCTGTCGATGGAGTCCTCCATTGGTAGCCATTTTATGATATCAGATAACCCTTCCATTGTTGTAAATCCCTCCTCCTGACAGCCCAATCATGGATAAAATTGGGCTGTCAGACCTTTACTCTTAACTCACTGTTCGTGGCAGCGGCCAGTCTGCTCTCTATGGTATGTTGCCTTTTGCAATAGCCATAGAGTGCACTGTGTCATTGGCCTTTGAAATCATTTTTTTAACTGCCTCTACTCTTATTTTATTATTAGCCACAAGTTAGCAGGAGACGTGCAAAACAAACGGGAAAAGGATCTTCAGCTACATAGCTCTACTTGATCTAGGCCTCCCTTTTCAAAACAAAACAAAAAAAAACATAACCTCCCATAACTGCAGGTATTCCTTTCCCCTCACTCCTTGTGCTTTGAACTGAATGCAGGGAGACAAGCAATGACCCACACTTGTGTATGTCCTTACTCCCTTCCCCTAACTGTACCCAGCCGGAGTAGAAATGGGTAAAAGGTGGAGAAGCGAGGACCTGGTATATTGTGGGGAGTGAAAGGAGCTGGATCTCTTAATATTATTACATGTGTTGTTCATGATTATTAGTATTTGATCTTCTTGTAAAAGGATGTAACCCCCCCCCCCCCACACACACATTCACTATTGCATCCACAAGTATTCATTGATCTTTAAAACATATACTGGGAAGCATACATGCTTAGAATTGTCTCTATGCTACTTAACAACTCTTCTGCTCAAAGAGAGAACCCAGCAATAGGTTGATGTCATCCAGCTGGTGTCTAATTTGGGCATTCAGTATAATAGGCATGTTGTAGAAAAGTAAACATACAGTATTTTTTGCTAAAACCGCAGAAGATCCACAAGGAGTACATACAGTCAAGCAGTGTGGTGGGAGGTGGTGGTGAAAATGAAGCCATAAAGATTTTTGGAAATTTATGAGCACATAAGCAAGAAAAATAAGTTTAAAAATGTCCTGGTCTCTGCTAGTAAGGCTTACAATCAGCCATTTTAACCCTATTCTGCCAAGCCCACAGGTGTATACATTTGATCCCTGTTGCGTATATGCAACGCTGGGCAGAAATGGCTTAAGCAGTGCATCTTGCCTATGGAGATGATTGTGGGCCCAATCCTATCCAACTTTCCAGCACCGGTGCAGCCACAAAGGACAGGATTGGGCCTGATATACAGGAAGCAGGTTGGAAAGAGTTGGATGGAATTTCAACAAATAAAATTAATCTCTTGGCCAGTGTTTCTCAAACTGTGGGTCGGGACCCACTAGATGGGTCGTGAGCCAATTTCAGGTGGGTCCCCATTCATTTCAATATTTTATTTTTAATATATTAGACTTGATGCTACCATAGCATGTGACTGCAAATGTGACAGACGTGTACATAACAAGAAAGAGAGTTTAACAGAAGTGCGTTGCCTCTGACTATTTGTTTTCTTCTGGATTTTATGGTGAAGACAAACACCATCCCAGTGTTCACAGCATTAGAACAAGTCATTTGTTTGAATATTAGATAATGTACAGATTTTCCAGTTCTTTGAATGTGTGGACAGTTTCTGAAACAAGTTCTTACCAAGAAACAAAGGGATGTATGTCACTCTCTCATCCTGCACAGCAAGTGACCCAGTAGAGATAATATATTTTTGTAGACATAACAAGAAAGAGAGTTTAACAGAAGTGCGTTGCCTCTGACTATTTGTTTTCTTCTGGATTTTATGGTGAAGACAAATACCATCCCAGTGTTCACAGCATTAGAACAAGTCACTTGACCTGTTTGAATGTGGATATTGATGTGATTTTTTTGTGCAACTGCAGCTTGGGAATGCTTTTTTGCTACGAATTGCAAGGATTTCAAACAAGATACAGTCAATGAAAAGGAAGTCTCTGTGTGTCTATATACATTTCTTTCACTGCCATGCGTGTCCCAGAGTTCTTCAAATCTCTGTCCTCCTGATCATGATTACTACTACCTGTGGGGCAAAATGTTTGAAAAAAATTGCAGGGGAAAGTTAAGAATGGAAACAGGTAATATAAATCATCCCCTAGGAGTTGGATTCAACTGCACTCTCTCTATTTCCTTCCCCAGTAAGGCTTAGGCAGCAATCCTATACTTGGGAGTAATGTCCCATTGAATTAAATGAGACTCACTTCCAAGTAGTCATGCATAGGATTTTACTGTAATATAGTTTGGGTTTATTCCCCCCTCCTCCCTGCAAAACGCACACCAAGCAGAACCAAGATGATCTTTTTGTTCCTTAAATTCTTACATAACTTATCATGTTTCCAAAGTTACTCTCATGGAGATCCTCACATTTTGGAAAGATGTGTGACCACATAGGATTATTTCTCGTTATTATGAGGGATAAAGTTAGTAACTCAAACACATGGTCTTCAAATACAGTTTTTCTTGCTTTTCAGTTTGTTGAAAAAATGTCTTTCAGTTTGAACTTGAATAGATCATAGAATCATACAGTTGGAAGGGCTCCACAAGGTCATCTAGTCCAACCTCCCACCTGTAGCAGGAAATCCATTTCCAGCAGGTGCTTGCTGAGCCTTTGCAAGCTGTTCCAATGCCAAACTGCCCTTACCATCAAGAATTTCTTCCTGATGACCATCTGGAATCTCCTCTCTTATATCCCTTCTCAGCCTTCTCTTCTCCAGGCTAAACATACCAAGTTCCCTCAATGTATCCTCATAGATACCTAAGTATTTTGAATTCAGGCTTGAATAGACTCCATTGTCAAGTATGGATGACACTGTATTGTGTACATTCAGCGAATACCCTGTTGAACCTTAATACGAAACAACTAGAGCTAAGATACCAAGATCCAGGTCTACAGAGCTTGCGTCCTGAGTACACTTCTGTACTGCAGCGAGTCATGGACTCTTCGCTCACTACAGGAGAGGAAACTGGGCGCTTTCCACATGCGCTGCCTCCGACGCTTCGCTCACTACAGGAGAGGAAACTGGGCGCTTTCCACATGCGCTGCCTCCGACGCATCCTCGGCATCACCTGGCAGGACAAAGTTCCAAACAACACAGTCCTGGAACGTGCTGGAATCCCTAGCATGTATTCACTGCTGAAACAGAGACGCCTGTGTTGGCTTGGTCATGTCGTGAGAATGGATGATGGTCGGATCCCAAAGGATCTCCTCTATGGAGAACTCGTGCAAGGAAAGCGCCCTACAGGTAGACCACAGCTGCGATACAAGGACATCTGCAAGAGGGATCTGAAGGCCTTAGGGATGGACCTCAACAAGTGGGAAACCCTGGCCTCTGAGCGGCCCGCTTGGAGGCAGGCTGTGCAGCATGGCCTTTCCCAGTTTGAAGAGACACTTTGCCAACAGTCTGAGGCTAAGAGGCAAAGAAGGAAGGCCCATAGCCAGGGAGACAGACCAGGGACAGACTGCACTTGCTCCCGGTGTGGAAGGGATTGTCACTCCCGGATTGGCCTTTTCAGCCACACTAGACGCTGTGCCAGAACCACCTTTCAGAGCGCGATACCATAGTCTTTCGAGACTGAAGGTTGCCAATACCAATACCAAGAGCTAAGATGGATCCTTGGAACTTTCCAGATAATTCAATTCTTTTTTTTTTTTTTTTAGCTTGTGAGCCCTTTGGGGACAGGGAACCGTTTATTGATTCATTTCATTATGTAAACTTTGTGAACTACTATTGTTGAAAAATTATAAAAATTATAATTTTTATAATTATAAAAATATATATAAACATTCATAATCATCATAATACAGTTTACTTGTGAGTATTTGTTATGTATACCACTGCTTGTGGGTAGTTGTCAAGTACACTCTGCAAGCTTTACCATTGTTGGGCTGTCATTTTTCAGTGCTAACTTGAATTGCTGTTAAAGTAGAGTCTCACTCTGTTCTCACTCTAGTCTAGCACTTAGTTCTGCTGGGGTTGTAAGTAGCTATTAGCTGGTACCTGTAGCATCTTGACGAAGCAAGGCACAACAAGTCTCTCTCATTTGTTTTAAACTGCTTTCTTCCTATGTTCTTATTCCCTTAGGACACTGTGCACTCACCTTCCAGCAATCAGACAGACACTTCCCTCAATTTAAAAAGTCCATCCCTTCCAACAAGACTATTATCTGCACTTTCATTCACATGGGGATGCAGATCTGGCTCAATATGCCTTGACTGGAAATGCCATTAAAGGTCTAAAAGGAGAAACCAGGAATAGACAGTGAATATGGCTTCTGACCTAGTGGGAATACTTCTGTTTACTTCTCCATGTAAAGGCTGTCATCAATGGAATCAGCCATGTTTTTGAGGGCCCAGTCCTACCCATCTTGCCAGTGTGGATTCAGCCCTGAGGGTAGGGAACAAAGTGCCCTTATCTTGAAGAGGACTGCTCCCTCACCACAGGATTCAGCACACGCCCTGTTGGCACAGGTGCAATAGCACTAGAAAGTTGGATAGGATTTGGCCTTCAATTTCAAGTTGCGGTCACAGGAGCACTAACATTCCCTATCTGACTTCCAAGGTATCTGTTAGGAGGATACAGAGACTATCAATTCGTCCCATGAGACTAACAGATTTACTCCACCACTGAAGCTGGTTGAATAGCCTGCCAGTGCCATTAAAAGACAGAACACTGTCTATTTCAGGGGTGGCCAAAGTTGCTTAATGCAAGAGATCATAGATACCATCGATCAGTGGTTCTCAAACTGTGGGTCAGGACCCACTAGGTGGGTCGTGAACCAATTTCAGGTGGGTCCCCATTCATTTCAACATTTTATTTTTAATATATTAGATTTGATGCTACCATGGTATGTGAGTGCATGTGGGGAAATGTTATCGATCTGTACTTTTAACAGGCTACTCTGTATATGTTTTTAACAATGATAGTCAAAAGGACTTACTCCTAGGTGTGTGTGTGTGGATAGGATTGCAGCTTAGGATTGTTAAAAATTTTCCTGCTTGATTATGTCACTTCTGGTCATGACGTCACTTCTGGCAGGTCTTGACAGATTCTCATTCTACAAAGTGGGTCATGGTGCTAAAAGTCTGAGAACCACTACCATAGACACTCAAGTATAAATCTTGACACATAAGGGAAGAGCAGTTTTGAGCCAAAATCATGGAATTTTCTATGACCCTTGGATAAGTTGGGGGCGGTTTAAACTTAGGGGGGTGTCTGACTATAATTTTGTCTTGAGTTTAACCTGAGGCCATATTCAAAAAAATAACTACCAGTACTTGTTGCCTATGAACTGTACAATCTCTAATTTATTAAAAATATAGTAAAAGATCATAAGATACATTCTTATTCATTAACTTTTTATATTCAGGTCTTCACAACCTTTTTGTAAATACTATCAGAGTAAGTGCACTATAAACAACATACAGGTAGAACCATTAATCACATCCTTTTTTAAGGTGCTTGGGTGTGTTCAACCCAAGGCTCTACATATAGCATACAACATATAACACATAACTGGAAGTGTGCATTACAATTCACAGCAGAGATAAGCAACGAGGACTGAGCATGAGCAAGCACAGCTACACATAGATGCAACCTGATTTACTCAGAAGTAGACTTCGTTGCTTTCCCTGGGTGTTATTCTTAGCTAATGGTGCACTGAATTGTAACCTGGGACTTTGTTTCAGATGGAAATGAAGATTACATCCTGGTGTTTTAAAAACAAGACCTCTGCCAAACATTTGCAAAATGGAATGAGGCTGCAGAAGGGTCTGGTGTGATCCTGTCAAAGAGAATGAGGCTCGCTTGATTTAAATTGAAGTGTTCAGCCCTGGTTTACTTTTTTCTCAGGCGGAAGGAATGAAAGGGTTAACTTTGGCTGCAGCTTGCAGAGACGAATAGCCCGTAATTATCTCTGCATTTTCCTCTGGGCTTCTCCTGGCTGCCTGAACAGCCCTGACTCTCTGAGTGTCCAGCAAATAAGGTGAGGAGATGATTTACACTTGTTTTCTTGGCAGAAATTTCTCAACAAGTATCCGTGTAATGAACTTCAGATGTTTGAGAGTCACAATATTTAAGAAGCACTGAAATTCTTCAATATATTTACCCACGATGAATCTTCAATTTGTCTATTTTAATCCAGTGGACTCTCAGTATATACCGAATAAATAATTATGAAGCTTGAAAATTTTCGTATATTATTTGTGATGCAAAAAGGAGCTCAGCTAACACATTTCTGACATTATATGTCAAAGAGCCACAATGATCTTTGAGCCACGGTTTGGCCACTCCAATCTATTATTTCTGAAGCAATTCTATGCTCTCAGGTAAGTGTGTAAGTCCAACTGAACTCAATGGGACTTACTTCTGAGTAAACACTCCTTTTTATATAATTATAATTTTACCTTAGGTCAGGGGTTCAAAAAGGGGGGGGGGTCCATGCTCTGGGGGTTAAGCCCGGTATAGGCTGAATTGGCTACATAGGGTTTTCTGGACCACACCCACCTTGCTTGTCTCCCCTTCCTCCCCTGGGCCTCAGAGCAGCTCCCCTCCCCCCCAGGCCTTTGCTAGCCTCATAGAGCCCAATCCTGAGCTCAGTGCACCGGCTTCCCACCAGTGCTCATTGTTGCAAACATGCCATAAGGCACGTTTGCAAGTCTTACCACAAGGCAGGCACCCAGCCTCTGCTGCTCGGTGGTTGCACAGACCACCGAGCCACAGCACGGTGAGTGGGGAGGGGGGAGGCAGGCAGAGAGCAGAGAGAGGATGGGTGGTAGGCGTGCTGGGGGGAGGGAGGTGAGTCCGGTGAAGCTCTGCTCCATTGGATCCTGCGTGTTCGTGTGGGACTCGCGCCCTACACAAACACCTTTAGATTACCGCTGACCTTTTGGTCGGCGGTAACTTGACTAGCCCCATTGCAGGGCTACTTCCCTTACCTGGGAGAAGGGGATGAAAGTTCCCTTCTCCTGAGGTGCCACTCGCAGTAGCCCAAGGCGCGCAGGATCCTGCAGCAGCCATTTTTGGTGCCGCCAAAGCTGTGTGCCCCGGGCAGCTCAGGACTGGGCTGTTAGTTAGCCTCCAACCCTTTCTCATCTCTGGCTCACTCCTTAAATTATCCTGGCCTTGGCTGCTCCTTCCTCCCATTCCTGGTTCCACACTCCCTGTCTGGGTACGTCTGGCTCCTATGCTTCCCCTTCCAGTGGTCAGGAAGGCTCCTGCAGATACTTGCAGCACGGGTGGGTGTGCTCTGCTCAACTGGTGATTGCCCTTGCCCTGCCCAACTGGGACCTTCTCAGCCCCTCCCAGCATGCACCTGGCTCTAGGCTTGCCAAGGACTGAGACTGGTAAGTCTGGTCCTGGACACCTTAAACTACTGTATCTTTCCAACTCTAGCTGTGGCAGCTAGTTTGCTAGGTGCAGCTGACAGCACCCACTGCTTGGCAGTCTGGGTGGGGCAGGTTGAAGATAATGCCTGCCACTGCCTTCAGGCACTGCGAGTTGGAGGCAGGAGATGCCTTAGCTGGCACTGTGCAAGCATGTGACTTCTGGTAGTGAGTGCAGGCTGCTGACAAGAATAGAGACAACTGCTGTTGTCTTTAGGCAGAAATGATGCGTTTACTGGCTGCAGCACAGCCTGCCTTTCATCACCTGAAGGCAATGGCAGGGATTCCTGTCCCTCTCAATTGCTGCTTTGGCCAGTGGTGGTTTTGCCCAGCAAACCACCTTATCAGTTGCCACTGTGCTGTGCGTATGTGTGTCGGGGGTCGGAGGAGCTATCTAGATTTTTTATCCAAGCACCAAAATGTCTTGGGCCTTGCCTGGAGCTAGAGCAAGGGTCATTTATATCTAGGGATGCAAAAATGTAATCCAGGAGAAAGAATGAACTATCACTTGGTGGTTTACTTCTGTTAATGTAAGCTTGACCAGAGAACATCCAGGAAGTATCCTAAAGGATTGGATCCAGAACACTGAAAAGGTAGGAGCTGAAATGACCCTGACTCGAGTCTTTTTCAGTCTTCCATGCGTGCGACTCACAATTTACCAAAGTCAGCAAAAATCACATATTTTCACGACTCAAGTCTGAGTCACTGACTCAAGTTCCCAACCCTGTTTATATTCACCACGTTTTAGCATAAGACGTGCAAGGTAGATCCAGAATGCATCATCTCAGAGGCCCTTATATAGCAAGATGAACGCAAAGCAGAATTTGGTGGCTCAAGGACCAGTTCAAATATATTCCAAATATACAGCTGGCAGAGGTTTATGGAAAGAAGTAAACTAACAGAGGCTCCATGCCTCCTCTTCCTTCATCCTTCTAAAGCAAAAGTAACTTCCTGGCCAATCCTATACATGTTTACTTGGAAATAAATCCCAGTGTGTTTAGTGGGCCTGACTCAGAGCTAAACAGTGCATAGGACTGCAGCCTCAGCTGCCAAGCTTCTGGTTGCTCAGTCAGGCTCAAATCCTCTCCACCTTTCCACAAATACTTTGTGAGGACACAGCTTAATGATTCACTAAGAGCAACCTTTTGCACAGAAATGCACAGCTTGCATGTTTTACCTCGCTATTTACAAGATTCTCTCTCTGTCTCTCTTCCTGTGTCTGTTCTTCAAATAACAGCAGAGAATTTTTAAAGCACTGACTATTAGAACCACAAACAAGATTTGGGCTTTCCCTAGTTCTCCAAAACATTATGTCGCACTCCTAGCAGTATCTCGTTAGTTTCTCTTCGATCCCTAGTACTTTCAGTTCTTTCAATGGTCTGTTTTTCTAGACCCAGATCCAGTCTGTCACAGAAAATGTACAGATTAAGCAGCCAGATCACAAGGAGGGGGTACTCCTTAGTTCATGCCGCAAACAAATCTTGGGCAATCTGGAGAGTGACCATTGACATGGATGACTGTTGTTTTTCTTACTACTGGGATCCCAAACTCAAAGTAATATTGTATAAAAATTTTTGCCTATTCTTGACCCCGTTTTTCTTCAAGTATATAATCTTCATCGAAATTGCATCTATCTTGACTGTAATTTCTAGAAGAAAAATTACAAGAGCCAAGAAAATCTAATGCTGCAATACTTTGAAAAGTGCAGACCAATCATTATGAAGTTACTCTTTTCAAACACTGAAGTAAATAATAACCCATTTCAGCTCCTACCTTTTCAGTGTTCTGGATCCAATCCTTTAGGATACTTCCTGGATGTTCTCCAGTCAGGCTTACATTAACAGAGGTAAACCACCAAGTGATAGTTCATTCTTTCTCCTGGATCACATTTGAACATTCCAGCTCTTTCACTGAGTATGTTCCTTGAGGATAGAGGAAAGTCTTTAAATCCTAGATTTCTCTTAACAGGACTTATGAGAGCTGTCAAGGGACTTGACTCTCTGATTCAGCACACTGGCAGCGTTCAGAAACATTCATTAAATGCAACAGACTTCATCAATCTATTAGAAACTGAAAAGCAGTAAGGAAATGTGTGCTTCTTTTCCTAGCAGGAGATGGGATTAAGGAGACAGAGAGCAATAGTTTAGGAAACTCTTGCTTGGATGAGCAGAAAGGTGAAAATGCTGAATGAATAGTTTTTGCCTGAATGATCACAGATATCTCATCTGCGCAGTCACCCACTGAAAGATAACGCCAAGGGCACAGGAGCAAAGTGTAGCATTTATCTTAGCTAAAAACATGCCTTCTAAAAATAAAACCAACAGCTCAGAACCTCTGGAAATAAACAACTGATTATGGTATGCTTACTCATGGGCAACTGCCATTCATGAAAAAAAGGTTTGTTTAGAGTATAAGAGCAGAAGGTTATAGTCATGCTCACACTGACTCACTCCTAGGCTTTTTTTAGTGAATCAGCCTGGCTGTGGTGCTTTTCCAGTCACAAAAAAAGCTCTTAGGTTAGGGTCTTATTTTATGCTAGAATAGTTAGGAAGAGTTAGCAGTGAGACTGCTTTGAGGGTGCACATTCTTGGGCCAAACAGAAAATTGCACAATTCTGTGCATGTTTATTCAGAAGTAAGCCCTACTTTGTTCAATGATTTCATTTCCAAGTAAATAAAAACAAGTAAATGCAAGAGACCACACTATATGACTGCAATCTTATGTGCATGTGATTGGTAGCAAGTATACTTACAGTTGCAGCCACAGAAATTCAATTCTCTGCATGACCTGGAAATATGCCCTATGGTCTTCATTAGTTTATTTCCGGGGTGCCCAAACCCTGGCCACTTGCAGCCCTCAAGGCCTCTCAATGCGGCCCTCAGGGAGCCCCCAGTCTCCAATGAGCCTCTGGCCCTCCAGAGATTTGTTGGAGCCCACACTGGCCCTACGCAACTGCCCTCAGCGTGAGGGTGACTGTTTGACCTCTCGCATGAGCTGTGGGATAAGGGCTCCTTCCACTGCTTGTTTTTTCATGTTTGTGATGCAGCAGTGGCAGCAAAGAAAAGGCCAGCCTTACTTTGTGCAAGGCCTTTTATAGTCCTTGAGCTATTGCAAGACCTTCATTCATTCATATAAGTTCATCTTTAATATATTCAGTTATGTAAACTTGTGTAAATTTATTCAAATTTTAAATGTAAATTAATTCTTTTTTTCCCTGGCCCCTGACACAGTGTCAGAGAGATGCCAAAAACTATGGATGCCCCTGGTTTATTTCAACCAATGCTCCATCGTTCTTTTACATCCTGAACCTTGCCTCCACCTCCTCCTGTGTATCTTTTTTTAAAAAAAATTGACCTGGCACACATTTTGCATGACCAGCACTTTTTGCCAATGAAGACTTCCTTTCATAGTGTTTTCCTCCCTGATTTTGCACATGACTGCACATGATTTGGAAAACTTGGATATATATTTCAGCTTTGTTGGGAAAAACATGAAACCACTGCCAGTGTGTGTCAACAATACCAAGCTAGGATAGTTTTCTATCTTCCCTCTGCTAGCGCCTACCACTAGTGATACTTAACAGGATAGCCAGAGGTCAGTGCTGGTGGAACAATGCTGGTGACTTTGGGGCAAAGCTCTGCAGTGGTCCACATGGTAGCCCCTGATGTTACATTAGTTGCGATTGCTGCCAACAGTACTGAGGGTTCGGGGTACCTTCAGATAGGCATTCCTAATTAGCTAGAGTCTGATTTGGCCTACTCCTGCTGCCATCCCTACAGATGGGACTTGGCCCTGATGCCATGGTGACTATATAGCACTGCTTTGCCTAGCCCAATTCTGATAGAAGTGGAGGTGGATGAGGCTGTGGTGCACCAGTGGGCAAAATGGGGCTATAGACCCTTTCAGTGAGGTATGATTTGGAGAAGGAGAGTGCAGAATAAAGCCCCAGTTGCGGAGCAAACCAGTCACTCCTGTGCACAGCTTCCATCTCTGGTGTTCCTTGAGTGTTTCTCTGGTGTTCCATCTCTGGTGGTGCTCACAAAAGTGATATCCACAAAAGGCAGTATTTGGGAAAGCGATTCTCACAAAAAGAAAAGAAAGATTGAAAAGTTCTTGTTCAGGAACACATTGCATCACTCATTACTTTCACGCTGCATGCATTATGGTTTTGCATCATTCGCCCCAGGGCAACTACCTTGAGGTGGCTGACATCATGTCTGCATTCCAGCTACCTGCATTTCTAGTTCAGTTCTGTAGGGCATAAGAAACTATTGCTCATCTGAGTTTGAGAAATTCAAGTATCTAATGGAGAAGGCATGATGCAACAGATAATGATAGGTAAGGTTAGAATTGTAGTATACACCAGTCACCATGTATGGATATGTTTGAATGAGCTTCAGCTAATCCAGTGAGTCATTAGATGGCAAAAAGAAATGGAGAACTCATTTTGCTGATGGGTTAGCATCAACAGCAACAACAGCATCAGCATTTGTATACTGCCTTTTTCACTGACTCTCAGTGAGGCTCTCAATGTAGGCCTCTCACATTGTGTAAGTCGTAAGACACTGTGAGCGTCTTACCGACTCAATGTGGTTCACATAGGCAGGCTATATTAAACTCATCTTTATTTCAGATGAGTTTTCATAATTGTTCTATAAACACGCGTAGAGCCCTTCACTTCCAGATGAAATCCTTCATGGTGTGATCATCATACTGGGCATCTGAGTATGCCTTCCAAGCTTCCAGCAGAAGGAGCAGCTTCAGGTTGGTCAAGCTGTTAAACATTCTTTCTTTCTTGGAAATCGACTCTCCATACTCCTCCTTGTTCCTGCGGAGTCACTTGTGAGTCCATCACCCTCTTACAGTCACGGGTTATAACAGTGACTCCTCCTAGCTTTGTCCTCTCATGACAGTTTTGTCCATTTTTTCTGGTCTTCTATCCAATCTTCAACCAGAATGCTTAGCATTCTTTGGGCAGCCTTCAACTCAACCACTAGACCAGAGGTTCTCAAACTTTTTAGCCCAGGACTAGACCAGAGGTTCTCAAACTTTTTAGCCCAGGACTCACTTTTTTTAGAATGATAATCTGTCAGGACCCACCAGAAGTGATGTCATTAATTGGGCAGGAGGTCTGGTCTAGAGGGCCGTCTGATGTTATCTTTGTTAGCCCGAAGATAACATCAGACGGTCACCAGTTCAAAGATACTGGCAGCTTCCTGAACGGCCAAGAATGGCAAGACCTTGAAGCAGCTGACAAGCCAAGCTGAGTGGTTCTACCTGCTCTTGGTGTGAGCAAGATGCGTCTTGGCTGCCCTCCATGTGAGAGATGGAGCTACTTGTCAGCCTGCCTGGGAGAACTGGAGGCCAGAAGTGAGACCAAACCAGGAAGATCCTTTCTGAAATGTTGTTGGTTCTTGAAAGAGACAACCTCTATGTTTGTAAAAATCCCCTTGAGGGATTTAGAAATGCCCACCTATGTAAACCGCCTTGAATAAAGTCAGAGTAGTAATCCGATGACCAGAAAGGCGGTATATAAATACCTAGTTGTTATTATTATTATTATTAATCTGGAAGTGATGCCATGGCTGGAAGTGACATCATCAAGCAGGAAAAAGTTTTAATAATCCTAGGTTGCAATCCTATCCACACTTACCCAGGAATAAGCCCCATTGACTATCATTGTTTAAAGCATATACATTGTAGCCTGCACATATCTCCCCAAACATAGTCACATACCATGTTGGTATCAAGTCTAATACACTCCAAATAAAATATTGAAATGAATGGGGACCCACCTGAAATTGGCTCACAACCCACCTAGTGGGTCCCGACCCACAGTCTGAGAAACAAACACTAGACCATACCTCCTGCCCAGACCACACCTCCTACTCAACTATAGCAACTATATAAAAAAATTGTAACAGTTGTGTTGTTCTGTTACACAAAATGGTGCCTTCGCTAAGCTTATATGGCTTAATGCTTGATATTTAAAGTGTTATGTAGCTGTTATTGTATTTTACAGTATATAGTGTAGTTGCTTGATTTTAAATTGTGTTGTTAGCCACTTTGAGCTAAGGAAAAGTGGCATTAAAAAACACAATCTTTTAAATGAATGAATGAATATGGTATACCCTTGATGAACTTTTCTTTGTCCAGGGCTACCTGGAATGTGAATCATGCCAGCCTGCCTTGCTAGGATCTCAAATAAATCTTGCCTGGATCTTGGACAGTGTAGAGAACTGATGGAAACAGCTTGAAGAGAGCTGAATGGAACTAAAACTGCTCCATAACTCCAGCCAGTCTGTGTAATTTTAAATAAACAGATTTCTGTTGCACACCAGTGCTTTCTCTCCCAGAGAGGATGATCCTGTAAAGGCTGATGTAGTCCTCGCACCCTGAAACAATATAAGCACCCCTGTGACTATTGCAGGCATATTTTGATGTGAGATATGAAAATGCTTCCTAGTTTTCTCATACAGTTCCCCTTAGAATCCAAAACCTATCATAAGAACATAAGAACAGCCCCACTGGATCAGGCCATAGGCCCATCTAGTCCAGCTTCCTGTATCTCACAGCGGCCCACCAAATGCCCCAGGGAGCACACCAGATAACAAGAGACCTGCATCCTGGTGCCCTCCCTTGCATTGGCATTCTGACATAGCCCATTTCTAAAATCAGGAGTTTGTACATACACATCATGGCTTGTAACCAGTAATGCATTTTTCCTCCAGAAACTTGTCCAATCCCCTTTTAAAGGCGTCCAGGCCAGACACCATCACCACATCCTGTGGCAAGGAGTTCCACAGACCAACCACACGCTGAGTAAAATATTTTCTTTTGTCTATACTCTCCCAACACTTAATTTTAGTGGATGTCCCCTGGTTCTGGTGTTATGTGAGAGTGTAAAGAGCATCTCTCTATGCATTCTTTCCTTCCCGTGCATAATTTTATATGTCTCAATCATGTCCCCCCTCAGACGCCTCTTTTCTAGGCTGAAGAGGCCGAAACGCTGTAGCCTTTCCTCATAAGGAAGTTGCCCCAGCCCAGTAATCATCTTAGTCGCTCTCTTTTGCACCTTTCCTATTTCCACTATGTCTTTTTTGAGATGTAGCGACCAGAACTGGACACAATACTCCAGGTGTGGCCTTACCATAGATTTGTACAACGGCATTATAATATTAGCCGTTTTGTTCTCAATACCTTTTCTAATGATCCCAAGCATAGGATTGGCCTTCTTCACTGCCGCTGCACATTGGATTGACACTTTCATCGACCTGTCCACCACCACCCCAAGATCTCTCTCCTGATATGTCACAGACAGCTCAGAACCCATTAGCCTATATGTGAAGTTTTGATTTTTTTGCCTCAATGTGCATGACTTTACACCTACTGACACTGAAGCACATCTGCCATTTTGCTGCCCATTCTGCCAGTCTGGAGAGATCCTTCTGGAGCTCCTCACAATCACTTCTGGTCTTCACCACTTGGAAAAGTTTGGTGTCATCTGCAAACTTAGCCACCTCACTGCTCGACCCTGTCTCCAGGTCATTTATGAAGTGGTTGAAGAGCACTGGTCCCAGGACAGATCCTTGGGGCACACCGCTTTTCACTTCTCTCCACTGTGAAAATTGCCCATTGACACCCACTCTCCGTTTCCTGGTCTTCAACCAGTTCTCAATCCATGAGAGGACCTGCCCTCTAATTCCCTGACTGTGGAGTTTTTCAGTAGCCTTTGGTGAGGGACGGTGTCAAACGCCTTCTGAAAGTCCAGATATATAATGTCTACGGGTTCTCCCATATCCATATGCCTGTTGACCTTTTCAAAAGGTTTGTGAGGCAAGACTTACCCTTACAGAAGCCATGCTGACTCTCCCTCAGCAATGCCTGTTCATCTATGTGTTTTGAGATTCTATCTTTGATGAGGCATTCCACCATCTTACCCCGTATAGATGTTAGGCTGACCGGCCTTTAGTTTCCCAAGTCCCCCCTCTTTCCCTTTTTAAAGATCAGCATGACATTTGCTATCCTCCAATCCTCTGGCACCGTGGCCGTTTTAAGGGACAAGCTGCATATTTTAGTCAAGAGATCAGCAACTTCATTCTTCAATTCCTTAATAACTCTTGGGTGGATGCCATCAGTGTTTCACATTGTCTTTCCAATATACCATGTGTATTCTTGAATCTTCCTCCTCCAAATGAAACTTTTCTGCCTGGCTTAAAGGAGAGTAGCATCAGGCACAGCTCGGTAGAAATAAAGACTCCCCTGAAAAAGAGAAGCTGATCAAACCAGGACTAGTTTATATTTAAGAGAAGATTATAATAAGAGCAAACACTCAGGACGCAGCTGTATAAAACAAGAAATGGTTGAACAAGGCCAAACTAGATGCTCCTGTTTGCCTTCTTTTATAAATGATAATGAACCTGAACGCTGGCAAATTTTGAATCTGATAAAGTGGGGCTTTTTTCCGCACATAGTTGTCACTTATCCTCTATGGTTCCACCCTTGCAGGGTGGCAAAATCTGATTACTTTTTGTTAAGTTGGGCTACTAATTGGTATGAAAGATGATAGAAAAAATGAGCTCAGTGGGAAGATGTTCATGATTAGACCCACGACTCATGAACAGTGCAGTTTTTAAAATTACTGTTCCTACTGGTGACTCATTACATGTGTGCAGTGCTGATGTTGGGTGCCGTTGGGCTCTTGTGCAAGAAATACTATGTGGGGACCCCTCCCTCAATGGCACGTTCTCCTCTTGAATTTTGTGGGTGCTGGTTGCTGTAGCTCCTCACCACAATTGTCTGGATACTTGCCATTTGCTCGCCAACAGGTAAGCAAATGAGGAAGCAGGTAGCTTTGCATCTTTCTCAGATAACACCTACTCTCTTGCTCAGTACCATCATGCACTAACCCCCTCTGGCAAGCAAGCAGGTGACAATGTTGACCAGCAGTGACCCAGAGAATATTACCAGGTCCCAGCTGGAGGATAATCTTTGGTCAGCAAGAGAAAATGCAGCTCTGGCATCTCCTGACCATTGTCTCTCTGCCCCAGTGGTCCACCACTATTTCCATCAAGTGTTAAAGCTGCCATCCAACGTACAGCATTGCAATGGTAGGGGTACTCCTCTCCTGACCATAACGTACCGGGAGATGGCTGCAGAGGCCGAGGGTGCTGTAGTTGGTGTACAGAAAGCTCACCATTGGTGAATGGTTGTCTGCAATTCCTCTCACTTCTGCAGAATGCTTAATTGTTCTCCAGCTGCAGACTTGGTCACTCTAATGACTAGGAGACTTTTTGGTGGTGTGGGCCTTCCGCAGATGCCCAACCATGCCAAACCCTGAATCCTGTTCTGAATGGGAGAAAGATTGACAGTATGCAGGGCTTCAGTGTTATTTTTACCCCAATTTTCTGTTTAAAGTAGACATCCCAAGCTAATTTGTACAGCATCATTGCTATACAGTGCTTTTCAGAGTGACCTTTATGCTGCTGGAATAAGTGTCCTAGAGGCATAAACTCCTTTACAGCTTTAGCAAAAGCAACAGCGCCAACAGACACAGCCTGGCTAACTGGGTAAGAGGCACTTTTTCAAGTGGGTGCTCCTCTTTTATTTAGCAGGGGGAGAGTAACTGGCCCACCTCACCCCAGCACTGTCTGTTCTAGTGGCTGTCTGCTGGTATTCCTTTGCATCTTTTTAGATTGTGAGCCCTTTTGGGACAGGGAGCCATTAGATATTTGATTTTCTCTTTGTAAACCGCTTTGTGAACTTTTTGTTGAAAAGCGGTATATAAATACTGTTGTTGTTGTTGTTGGCGAGCAGCCGGTTCTATGCAATGACAGACTAGGGACACCTGCCACCACAGGTAAGGCTGCACAGGGAATGGAACAGAGCAAGGGTGGGCGGAATGGGGAGGAGGAGGGATTGGGCTCAGGAAGGAGGTGGCTCAGGAAGGAGGTGGCAGCAGAAACTGCCAAATCCTATCCTCCTTCCCGGGCCTCATGGGTCAAAGAGGATTTGCGCCAGAGATATTGATGGACAGTTACATATCTAAGGGGGGGAGTTATAGGGATGCTGTGACTCCAGGCAGCACTCTTTCAAGGGTAGCAATGCCTCCTCCACCACAGCAATCCAGTCACAATAGTCATCCCCTCCCCCCTCCCCCCCGGCAGCTGAGCTGCTCAGAAAGTGGCAGCCTGCAGAAGCAGCCAGGCTTGCAACCATTCTGAGAATGACTGCAGGGCAGACAGGAGAACCTGCCCCCCTCACAGCCATTCTTGGCATAGTCGCTCACCACAAGGCCGCTTGGCTGGCTTCTCTCTGAGTGCTCCAGAAGTAATTGCAGTGATGCCATCACATCACCACAATTACTTCCAGTTCAGAGGGGGTAGCAGGACAACCAGTGTGCCCTGGGGTGGCATGCCAGCTATGTGGTTGGCAACCTTCAGTCTCAAAAGACTATGGTATAAGCCTACAGCACCCAATATACCCAGGCAGTCTCCCATCCAAGTACTAACCAGGCCTGACCCTCCTTAGCTTCTGAGATCAGGCATGCGCAGGGTAACAGTTGCTACCATTCAGCTATGTGTTTGTTGCTCCATCTGACCCTAGTTTTTTTTTCTTTAATTATGTGAACGAAAACAGAATAATAATAAAATTATAAAAGAGCATTATGGAATTACATAATTATTAGTTACATACTAAAATGTAACTAATTTCAGTCTGGTCCTACTTGACCCATAGCAGCAGTTGGGACTATCTCAGGGCAAGAGAACAAATATTCTCTTATCCCAAGGAGGCCTCTAGATGCTGAAACTCCCCTGTGGGATACAGTGGAGGCTGAGGGCCCAATCCTATCCAACTTTCCAGTACTGGTGCAACCACAATGCAGTCCCAAGTTAAGGGAATAAATGTTCCCATACTTTGAGGATGCCTCTGTGACTGTCTCCCCACTACAGGATGCAGTGCATGCCCCACTGGCATGGTTACACTGGCACTGAAAAATTGGATAGGATTGGGCCCTGAGTTGGCACCTACATCTCCACTCAGGGAAGTTACATAGGATTTCACTGTAACTTAGGCAAAATTAAGAACAAGAAGCACCAAACAAAGTAACATTTCTGAAAGTCAGAAAATGGCTCCTTTGTAAGTTGAGAAAAGGAGGCTTCGTAGCACACTTTAATTTTTGAGTCTAGTGTTGTATGCTGTGGTTCACTGGGCGTAGATTTAAATAAATTGGGGTGCAATCCTAACCAACTTTCCAACTCCGAGGTAAGGGAACAAACATTGCCTTACCTTGAGGAGGGCTCCATGGCTGCCCCCCAACTGCAGGATGCAGCACTTGCCCCACTGGCACAGCTATGCCAGCGCTGGAAAGTTGGTTAAGATTGCATCCTTAGATTCTCAGTTTTACAGCAAACGTTCCTTGCAGTAAAAGAATACTGTAACTTTGAGCTTTGTGAAGAAAGCTACTTTCCAGTTTGCAGTGAAAGTATTCTGTCCGTTTGCACACTCCCCCATCAGAAAATATATCATACAGCCGTGGTTCTCAAATGTTTAGCATCAGGACCCACTTTTTAAAATGAGAATTTGTCAGTACCCACTAGAAGGGATGTCATGACTGGAAGTGACATCATCAAGCAGGAAAATTTTTTTAACAATCCTAGGCTGCAATCCTACCCACACTTACCCAGAGTGATTATCATTGTTAAACGTATATACATAGTAGCCTGTTAAAAGTACAGATCTGTAACATTTCCTCCAATGCAGTCACATACCATGAAATATTGAAATGAATGGGGACCCACCTGAAATTGGCTTGCGACCCACCTAGTGAGTTCTGACCCACATTTTGAGAAACACAGTCTATAGGAAATTACTTAGAGCCTGATTCTTAAGAAAAGTGACTAGCCCCACCTAGTGGCGAAAGCTGGCTTTCTCGTGGGCTGAAGAAAAAGAGCGTCATCTACAAGCCGTAGAGCTTCATTAATGCATCACTCTTGCACTGTGAAGACAGTCACAGTCAAGTATTGCCCTTATTACTTTCAATGGAACTTCTACAAGAGAAGTTATCCAAACATTTTATTTTATTGTTCTGCCATATTATTCCCTTCAGAGTTACATGGCACAGATAAATATGTTTTGAATATTTGGATACCTCAATATCCATTCTAAACTTTCTTTAAAAGTTAAAGCTATATCCAAATGTGGCAAATATGCGCCCCCCCAAATGTGGGGCTTACACTAGTTCCTTCTTATTTGTTACCCTGGGAATGCAAATAGATGACGTACAAGTTATCCCTTGACAGTTCTTTATAATTTTGTCTGTAAACCACTTTGTGGACTTTTTTGTTGTTGTTGAAAAGCAGTATATAAATACTGTTATTAACAATAATAAATGTGCACATCTTTTTGTACCTCTTCCAGTGTACTGAATGGTCTCCCATTTGAGCGAGATCATTTTGAATCTCTTTAAAAGTCTGTTCAGGATTTTTTTTTCATTTGAAATCATTTACTATCATCTGCAAACTTGGCTACTTTGCTACTTACACTGAGTTTTTGTAATGTAGCTGGAGGGGGGCAAAATGGTAAGTACTGCAGGGCCCACAATGTGCCATGTATGTGGTCCCTCCCACTCGCCCTTGAAGCCATTCTGGGCAGCAACAGCAATGCGCAAGCACTCACCCTACCAAACCATTCCTCTTGCATATTGCAAGGGTGAGTGGAAGGGGTCGCTTACACAACACATTGCAGTGCCTGCAATATGTACCATTTTGCCCTCCTCTAACTACACTACTACTGAGTATACACCTGTTGTCATCTGCTTAAAATTTTATTAAATAGTGCCAATGGCCATGAGGGAGCCACTGTTTTGCTCCCCATTATGAAAAAATCGTTTTTCCCTCCCTCACCCATTTCCAATAATTTAACTAACTGCTAGTCCATCCATGAAGTTGTCCTTTTGTGCCATCACTACTAAGTGCCCTTAGGTGTCTTGTTGAGTGATGTTAACAATCCACATATACAATGCCTGCATGTTAATTCCTACCTACATGTTTGCTAACAGTCCTTTAGAGGACATCACTTTGGAAGTCCAGTAATCTTCAATTGCATTTTCAGTTAAATGTTCAGATCTCCACTGTTTTTATCATCCATTTTTGTCTTGTTTTCCATTGCAAAGTTCCTAGTTCTCTGTAATGAAGTTTCATTTTCAGGCCATCTGACTTGCTTCCTGGTGCTATTGAGCATTGCCGTGAATGCTTCTTTGAAGCTCTGCCTGAAGGGGAGTCATGGCAGAACTTCAAAGAGAAATTGACCCCATCCTTGGCCATGATGCTTGGCAGCCCCAGAGAATCAGGGAGGCAGGCAGAGTTAAAAAAGAAATGTCCGTATAATTAGCTAAGCAAACAAGTGTGAAATTTCAAAGCTCAGCATCAGCAAGTGTCAAATACTCTGAAGTGAGGGGGGGAATGTGATTAAGAAAAGATCCTTGATGCTTTGGCAAAGCTGAAGATGTAAAATTTGTGAAGAGTTTGTGTGTCACACTGATTAAATACTGATGAAAAGCATAGAAGCCTTTACTAGTATAGTAGCTCTATATCCCTCAAGACCACATTTCAAAACACCTTTTCTGAGAAGAACCCAGGACATCAAGGCAGCTTCCTTCCATGTAGCCATGCTTTGAATTTCAGCCAGGGCTGGCCCATCCATGATGCCAACTAAAGCAGTTGCCTCAGGCAGCAGACTGGTGAGGGTACACACATCTCTGTCTACCTACTTGGTTCCACTGCTCTCCTTCCTGGACTGGAAAATGAAGAGTAGGACAGGAAGGAAGAGAAAATATGGAGAGGCAGAGAGTCCCAAGTTAGAACATTGGAGAGTGGGAGAATCAGAGGCATGTATGTCATCAGGTAAGGGGGACAGCATCTGGCATGATGGAGGAGGTCTTGGGCTGATCCTAATTGCAGCCCAAGGAACTGAACTAAGTAGAGGTGCGTTGGAATGATAGAGAATGCAACACCTGCACACGATGTGGTCTTGTTTAGAAATAAGATTTTTTTTCCTGGGAAGAAGTCATTAAATATATTCATGTTATATTGCAACAATCATTGATATTCATAGATACTTAAAACCTTCTGAACTATCTGCCTGCCTGTATGTATGTATGTTGGCAACCTTCAATCTCAAAAGACTATGGTATCGCGCTCTGAATGGTGGTTCTGGAACAGCGTCTAGTGTGGCTGAAAAGGCCAATTCGGGAGTGACAATCCCTTCCACACCGGGAGCAAGTGCAGTCTGTCCCTGGTCTGTCTCCCTGGCTATGGGCCTTCCTTCTTTGCCTCTTTGCCTCAGACTGTTGGCAAAGTGTCTCTTCAAACTGGGAAAGGCCATGCTGCACAGCCTGCCTCCAAGCAGGCCGCTCAGAGGCCAGGGTTTCCCACTTGTTGAGGTCCACTCCTAAGGCCTTCAGATCCTTCTTGCAGATGTCCTTGTATCGCAGCTGTGGTCTACCTGTAGGGCACTTTCCCTGCACGAGTTCTCCATAGAGGAGATCCTTTTGGATTCGGCCATCATCCATTCTCATGACATGACCAAGCCAACGCAGGCGTCTCTGTTTCAGCAGTGCATACATGCTAGGGATTCCAGCTCGTTCCAGGACTGTGTTGTTTGGAACTTTGTCCTGCCAGGTGATGCTGAGAATGCGTCGGCAGCGCATGTGGAAAGCGTTCGGTTTCCTCTCCTGTTGTGAGCGAAGAGTCCATGACTCGCTGCAGTAGATGCCTGCCTGTAGCGTGGAAGTTAACAGAGGAACCGCAAAAACAGACTCAGTGCCCTCAGTTTTGCTAAAAGTCTTATGTTAAAGCATCCTCAGTGGAATGAAGACCTTTTAATTTTATCAGCATTTGAACTTATAGATGACAGCAAACTGTCATACTGTATCTGTGAACATTTGGAAGCCATGTTTAGATATTGTTGGCATCCTTCAATCTCGGAAGACTATGGTGTCACGCTCTGAATGGTGGTTCTGGAACAGAGTGTCCTCTCCAGTGCATGAAGCCTAGGTAAAGTAGGTATGGAGGATAAGCTGTTACCCATGCAGCAAATCCCCCCTCTCCACATTGCTGAAACGGTCCAATGGAAAGGCAGAAGCCAATACGGTTGGTTCCAGCGGCGTTGCTGGAATTGCCAGAACGTGACTGTGTTCAGCCATGAACTGCCTCAGGGACCCTGGCTCCGGATTTTGCCTCAAGGTTGACTCCTTAAGCCTTTTCCATAACTGGATGTAGCCACAAGGCAGTGGAGGTTTGGAATCAGAGTTTTCCTTCTCTCAGATGAGCTGCCTTCCCAGGCTAACGAGTCCCATCTACCCGGTGGCTGTTTAGTCGCCTCTTATGACAAGTACAGCCAAACTGAGGGCCTATTCTTATCCCCAGCCCCCAGGGGATGTTTAGATATATGCATAGTGTATTAACTCTCGATGGATTTATGTGTATAGTGTAGAACAATGGTTCTCGAACTGGTGGGTCACGACCCACCAGTTTGTGTACAGGTTCTCCCCTCCCTTTAAGGGGCAGGGGAAGGGGAGAGGCAGGGAAGCAATCCCCAGGATCGCATCCGTATTGGGGAGGGGGCGCTTTACACTTTAAGAAGGCAGGGCTGCAGCAGGCTGCAGGGAGCCCTGTGCAGTGCTCCCCCAGGCTTGGAACCTTTCTTGAAAGCAGGCGCAAAGCGCCTCCTGCAAAATGAAAGTGCTTTGCGCCCACTTTCAGGGAAAGTTCCAAGCCTTGGAGAGCACTGCACAGGGCTCCCTGCACCTCCTGCAGCCCTGCCTTCACAAGCACAAGCACCCCCCCTCGCCCCCTTAATGATGCAATCTTGGGAATCTTGTTGCTCCCCTAGCCCTTCCCCCACAAGAACTTACTGAGGCAGTAAAGCTCCCTCGAAGTTTGAGAACCACTGGTGTAGAACATTATAAATTTATATTTGTGTAACTTTTTAAATGTTGGTCTGTGCAGTATGGCTGATATGTATATATTATTATTAAATCTTTATTACGGTCATAAGACCAGCCACATATAAAAATGTCAAAATATATAAGCATATATATAGATTTACAAAGATATGCAATATATTATGATTAGGTTTAAAACAATAAAACAATTTATCATTATGTTGCAACAGTTCTAAAATACCCAGCAGCAACTTCCAGCCATCTCCCCAGAAACAATTCCATTCTATCTAGCAGACTATACTCTTAACTACAGAGGTTCATCCATATTTAAAATCCATTTCCTAATACCCATTGCAGCGGTAAAAAATTTAGCAACACTATATGAAAACATCGGATTGGAATCAGATAATAATACATACATATATTGTTGCTCTGTGCATCTGAAAAGTCGACTAATCAAAGGGGAAATAAGTTCTTCACGTACCTTTTTGTGATATGTATATATAATTTCTCTTTTCTTCCTTTTCTTCTCTTTTTCCCCCTCTGTTTTTAAGTTGATTGTATTTTTTTTCTTTCACTACTAAAGGTAGGGGGAAATGTAAAAAGAAAAAAAACTAAGCAGAGACACTGAAAGCTCTATAATCAAAGGATAAATCCAGAGGATCCAGAGCCTCTTCCAGAGGTATACGTGGAATGCAGAAGATACACAGAGAGAATTTATTCTGGCTAGCTGAGAGCAGTTCTGAATGTGTGGATATGAATGTAAAGGAGAGTGTAAAGCCAAAGGACTGAGTGAGAAGACTTTATTTGGGAAAAGAGTTCTTTAGGTCTGACATGAGTTCTTGGCAAATGCGCCCATAAACAAAATAAAATGCTCACCTATACCATGAACCAAACAAAAACAATTCTATAAATGCTTGGGCTGTAAATCTATGAAGGCAATCTTAGTCCATTCTTTGTGTGCATTTTTACTGATTAATGGTTCCATTTAAATCTTCACAAGGGGCAGAGCTGAATGGCTTTGGCAGTCTTACCAGGGAGGAAATGTTGCTTGTGTACAGGATTGTAGCCAGGCTGGGCCAGTGGGTGTGTTGCCTCACCTAAGGATTTTTCAAAACATTGTTTTCTTTATTTGTGAGAGTGCAGCTTCCATTTAAAGAACCAGGACTAGTTTTTCCAAGGAAGAAAATTTCTTTTGCACTTGTGTCAGTGGCACAAATGCATCCCACAAGTCATGATGCGCCAAATTCCACTAATCCAGCTTGCAAAACTCAACCTACTCAAGATTTCCCTGGTCAATGTTTCAACATCATTTTCATCCTGATTAGACTTCAGTGCTTGGGGGATGAGCTGTTGCTCAATTACAGAGCCTGAATGATGACTCAGGAATTCCCCAGTTCACCTCTTGCCTCTGCTATGAACTCACTTGCTGATTTTAGGAAAGCCACTCTCATCCCTAGCACCACAGAGGGGATAATAAAACTTAACTTATAGGGTTGTTGTAAAGACCATATCAGGACAATCCCTATGGAATCCCATGCAGATATTATAATATACAATATAATTATAATATAATGAATTATTTATATAATAAATAATATAATTACATATAAATCTTATTATACATCTTATATATTACTAGCTATTATCAAGGTTCAGTTTCTGGCATCTACACAGGGATCCACATCAACATGACTCAGCTAGATGGACCTGTCTTCTACAGAGCACTAGGCAGCTTCATATATGTTCGTGTGATCATGGGGTGGGGAAAGATATCTTCTTTTAGCTACTTCAGTAATGAGCAGGCAGTTTAAAAGCTATGGCTGGTGGCTTAAAGGGGGTAATCTCAGAAAGTTAATGTTTAAGGAAAGTGTTCATTGCAAGTAGGTCAAAGTTTCTGAACATAGAAACATAAGAACAGCCCCACTGGATCAGGCTATAGGCCCATCTAGTCAGCTACTTGTATCTCACAGTGGCCCACCAAATGCCCCAGGAAGCACACAAGACAACCAGAGACCTGCATCCTGGTGCCATCCCTTGCATCTGGTGTCATCCCTTCCATAAACATGATGGCTCTTAATTAATCTGATACCAACAATTATCAACCACTAAAATATAGTTAGACCTTGGGGTTTGGTGACCAGAGTCTAGCTTTCTGTTGGATATCAGAAGTCACTGATTCCTTGTCCATTCATTTATTTGAAGCCCTAGCTTTCCCAGAAACATCACAGTCCCACCTAATGAGCAAAGTGGGCTAAAACCCTGCTGGGGTGCCTGATCAAAGCTATTCCTGAAGATATTCCCCTCCCCAACATGCTATAATGTCTGGAAGTTCTGTTAAACTCTCCAGGATGGTTTTCCCTAGTCACTTGGAGACTCCAGGGCAGTCCTGGAGAGTTGGCAATCCCTAGCCCTGCCTGTCTTGCTGCAGCCAATGCCATTTGCTTCAATTCAAGTTCGATTCAAGTTCATTGCTGGCAATCAGCTAGAAACAACTTTTTATTTATTTATTTACTTACTTTAAGACATGGGTACAGGAAAAATCACAAACATATATGTACAGGGTAATACACAAGGGAAAAAACACCAGGAAATCGCAGAACTGTAGCAGATACTCTTATGTTTCCCTACCTATCATCCTTGAATAACTTATTGTTTATCTAACCACTCATACAATGGTTTCCACAATTTCTGTATTCTCTCTATTTCGCCATCTCCCAATCTTTCCGTCAACACATCTATTTCGACCATCTCATATAATTTCTCAATCCACATCTCTACAGTGGGAGTATCAGGGTTCTTCCACAATCTAGCATACACCAATCTCGCTGCAATAATTGCATACAACAAAATATGTCTAAGATCATTGTTATAACTTTCAGGAAAAATGCTCAAGAGAAACAGTTCTGGTTGGAAATGTATTTCACAATTAAAAATAATTTGAATAGTTCTATATATTTTTTGCCAAAATTCTTTGGCCTTAGGGCAAAGCCACCACATATGATAAAAAAAAACCTTTCACCTCTTTGCATTTCCAACACTTATCGCATGTGCCGGGATACATTTTTGCTAATCTATCTGGAGACAGGTACCATCTATAAAACATTTTGTATATGTTTTCTTTCATTGTTACTGCCTTAATTATCTTCATATTTCTCTTCCAAAGCTGGTCCCAATTATTCATTGTTATATTATGTCCAATATTTTTTGCCCATATAATCATTACCTATTTTACCGATTCATCTTCCATTTCCATACTCAACAGATATTGATACATCCTTCTGATATAATTTTGCTCATTTGATAAAAATATTTTATCAAATTCCTTCTCCTCTGGGTAGATTCCTTCTTTTTTATCTTTCAACCATCTTGTTTTAATCTGTAACTCTGTCAACCAATCCAGTTCAATCCCTTTCTCCCACAATACCTCTTTTGAGTACATAACTGCTTTCTCATCTAATAGTTCATCATATCTCCTATTCTGTGAACCTCGCAACCACATTGGCCTAGTATCAATTTCTAACTGTTTCACCCATCTTGGAATCTTCTCGTAAACTTTATAATTGATTTGTTCCCAGACAAACAACAATGCTCTTCTTATCAGATGTTGTTTAAAGTAACTATGATATTTGGCTTTATCATAAATCAAAAAGGCATGTGGACCAACCTGCAAATCGTGTAGTTCTAATTTTAACTCTCTAGATTTTTCAGCTTCTGCCCAATCCTTTATCCAATTTAATGCCGCTGCATAGTAATAAATTTCCCAATTTGGTATTCCAAACCCAGCTCGTTCTTTAACATCTTGTAATAATTTCATCTTTATTCTAACTTTTTTCCCTTGCCAAATGAAATTAGCCATCATTTTATTCAAATCTTGAAAGAAAACCTTTTTAAATAAAATTGGGATTGTCTGAAATAAGAATAATATTCTTGGCAGCACATTTGACTTAACTGTTGCTATTCTACCCAACAATGATAAATTTAATCCATTCCATCTTTTTATGTCTTTCTTAATCTCCATCATTAACTTTAGATAATTATTTTCCATCAACTCACTACATTTACCTGATACAGTAATTCCCAAATATTTAACTTTCTTTGTGATATTAATACCAAATTCCTGTAATTGCTGTTTCTCTTGTTTTCTCATATTTTTCACTATTATTTTCGTTTTATCATAATTTATCTTCAATCCTGCCATTTCACCGTATTCTGTCAGATTCTCTATCAAATATTTTAAAGACTGGTTTGGATTCTCCAAGATAAAAGTAAGATCGTCTGCATAAGCTTGAATTTTAAATTCTTCATTTTGGACCTTCACTCCCACAATTCTTTCATCTCTTCTTACTATATTATTTAATATTTCCAGAGTTATAATAAACAGTAATGGAGATAAAGGGCATCCTTGTCTTGTTCACTGCTGAATTTCTATCATTCTTGTTATGTCACCATTTATCTTTATTCTTGCAGTTTGTTTGGTATATATCTTCTCTATAACCCTTATAAACTTTGGCCCAAAGTTCATCTGGTACATTTGTTGAATCATAAAGTTCCAATTTACTCTATCAAATGCTTTATGCGCATCTACGAAAATTAATCCTAATTTTTTCTTTGAGTGTGCCTCAAAATATTCTATTATATTAATAATAACTCTCACATTATCTTTTAAGTGTCGTTTTAGCAAGAAGCCCGTTTGAATTTGGTGTATTATTTGCAGCAGAACTCTTTAATCTTCCAGCCAATATTGATGCAAAAACCTTGTAGTCTGTATTCAAAAGAGAAATTTCTTTCTTTTCTGTTCCTTGTTTATGTATTAACGTAATTAAAGCTTCTGTCCATGAGTCTGGAATATTTCCCGTTTCCCATATATCATTAACCAGATCCTTAAATGGTAATTGTATCGTCTCTTCAAATAATTTATAATATTTTGCTGGAATTGCATCTGGTCCGGGGGATTTCTGATTTTTCTGTCTTTTGATTGCTTCTGATAGTTCTTGCATGGAAATTTTTTGATCTAAAATTTGTTTCTGTTCTGATGTCAATTTTAGCATATTGTTTTTTAATAAATAATCCATTTGCAGGTCCGGATCTACATTATATTTCTTGTATAATTGTTGAAAAAAATTTTCAATAATAAGTTTAACTTCTAAGGATTTGTATTTCTCAATTCCATTTTCATCTATCAAACTATTTATAAAGTTCCTCTGTCGTTCTTTTTTCAGTCTGTGTGCCAGCCATCTTCCAGGTTTATTAGCGTTTTCAAAATAATTCTGTTTAATTAATCTTAATTTTCTCTCCATTTCTTCCGTTTGTATGATTCTGATCTCATGTTGAAGTTTCTGTTTATTCGCAACTAATTCCTCTCTAGATGGATTCTCTTGGAACTCCTGCTCTTTCTTCTTTAATTTTAAGGTTAGTTCTTTGATAAGTTGAATTTCCTTCCTTTTTTTCCTTACTGAAAATTTCATCATAATTCCTCTAAAGTACGCTTTACTTGTATCCCAAATAATTTGTGGTTTCATTTCTGGATGATTATTTATTTTAAAGAACCAGCTCATTTCTTCTTTAGCTAAGTTCACAAAGTCTTTATCTTTCATATCAATAACATTCAATCTCCAGAGCCCTTTCCTCCGAGATCTATTAAATTTTAAACTAATTGGATTATGATCCATGAAGGTATTTGGTAATATTTCTGCTTCAAATGCTTCTGTTGTTGCTGTAATCCAACAGATATCTATTCTTGACTATACTTTATGTCGTGTTGAAAAATAAGTATATTGCCTTTTCTCTGGATTTTGGACTCTCCATGTATCAAATTAAATTCTTCTGCCATTTGTAAGAATGATTTGGGTAGATTACCTCCTTTTTTTCCCCTTTTAACCAATCTGTCTAGGTTTATAAACGTTGAGTTAAAATCACCTAACAAGATCAAGTCAAATTCATTTAGAGTAGCCAATTTTCTATGTAATTTTTCAAAAAAATTTTCACGAGAGTCATTAGGAGCATATATATTTACCACCAATAATTTCTTTTCCGCATATGTGATTTCTACTATCAATATTCTGGCATCTTCATCTGTATAAATCAATTTTGGACTCAACCAAGGTTTAACATATAAGGCTAAGCCTTTTTTCTTCCTTTTTGTTTCTACTGTATAGAATAGTTCACCTAACTTCTTATTTTGTAAAAATTTCCAATCTTTTTTCAATATATGTGCTTCTTGAATTGCCATTAGATCTTTATGCTCTTTTTCTGATGAAAAATCCTTTTTCTCTTTCGTGGTGTGTTTAATCCATTAATATTTATGGATAAAATCTCAAGTTGGGTATCTGCAGCTATCATTCTATACTTTTCCTTTTTATTTTCACTTCTCTTCTTGGTTGACATCTTTAATTTTAATGGTTTCTTTCTTTTCAGATTCATCATCCTGCTCCTCTTCCTCTTCATCTTCTTCCCCTTCTGCTTCTTCATCTTCTATGCTGTGGTCCGATTTTACTTCTGATTCTTTCTCTAAGGGTGTTGTATCCTCTAGAGATTCTTTGAAAGACTAAAGATAAGATTAATTAAGGAAACAATAACTTTGGGAAATTCAGAGCGACCTGCTGAGATGGCCTTGCTGCCTTTTTAAGCTGCAATCAACAAGTAAGGAAAAATAATCTACAGACTGTAAGGGACATTTCAAACACTTTAAACAAAATTTGAATACACAATTTTGTCTCTTCTGTGCAAAAATCCTACAGTTTCAAAAAGAAGCAAAACCCACAGCCTTTGGTGAAGCCCAGAAGGAATACACCTAACCCTTACTCAACTTAACTTTTTTTTTAGATTTCCCATATTTTTATGGCACAGTGGCCTGCTTCAGGCCCTCCAGAAAAAAAGCTACATGTTGGTATAATACAAAATGGTTGCAGTAGGACAATAATACTCTTATTTATTATGAGTAAAACCTTCTAAAAGATTGAAAAATATGACAACAGGAACCCACTGATTTCATTAGTGTTTGTAGAGTGTTCTTTGCTAGAAGCAACTTTCTGTTACAAGATCTGAAGATTGTTTATGAAACCTGCTTTAATTAGAGTTAATTTACACATAAACCTCTTTAGGCAAGAACATGTTTTCTGTCAGAGATTTGTAGTGCTATCTAGATAGCAGCACATACCTGGCATGACATGCAAATGATGACAAAATATGTTACCTGCCAAAGATCCCTGGTGATTAATGACAGCAATTATAATAGCCATACATGTGATTCAAATAAGATGTGGAGATACTTTTGCACATTTTACAGTTAAATAGTGGGATGTAATTCACGTGGTATGCAGTCCAGGGAGGGGCCGCAGCCTCAAATGCTCTTTTGCAGCTGCTGTTTTTCATAGGGACATGCTGTTGTCCCCGAGACACTCTATCAGGCAGGAGAGCAAAACTAGATTGTATCTCCTTGCCCCTCTTTCTCCTTAGGAGAAGGATAGATTGGATTAATTGAGATGGGTGCAAATTATGACAGTTTGGATACCCTAGAACAGTGGTTCCCAACCTGGGGTATATATATCCCCAAGGGTATTTACCAGGACCTTTAGGGGTACTTGAAAAAGAATTGAATAATGGCGGGAAAAAGCAGTTCTGTATTAGAATGACTTGCAGGGCTGGCAAGGCAGGAGGAAGGCAGCTTGGTGGCTGCGAAAGCCCCACCAACCGTTAGTTTTTGTCATCAAATTATGTATTATCGGATGTGGATCACTACTTGAAAACATATAAATTTGAAATAACCAACTGTATTAATTACAAACATTTTGCTAATATGGGGTACAATTTATGGAAATTGGTTGCCGAGGGGCATGCAAGTTAAGAAACGACTGCCCTAGAATGATACTATTGACAACTTTGGTGGATCTGTTACTCAGAGATAAACACAAAGAATAAATTGTGCAAAAACTGACTTCACTTTAATGAGCAGCTTACTCTTGATTGGTGTTACTGCAATGGCAGAAAAATGAATGTTGGTCTAACACTGAGAAGACTAGAGTTCAAATCTTCATTCAGCCAACAAGCTAACTGGGGCTGCAATCCTATACACACTTACTTGGAAGTAAGTTCCATTGGACTTGGTGAATCTTACTTAATTGACTCTCACAGTGTCTTACTGACTCATAGGCAGCAATTGTTCTATGCTTTTCATTTCAAGATGGATCCCATCCCATCATAGCATGGCTTTTTGCTGGGTATGCCTTCCAGCAGGAACAGCTGCAGATCATCCAAATTGTTAATCATTCTCTGGGAAGCTGACTTTCTAGACCCCTCTGCATTCCTTATCACTTGTGAGTATGTCACCCTGTCACAGTGACACCTCCTAGCTCTGTTCTCTCACAGCAGCTTGTCAGCATTCCATCTCCTATCCAAGATTCAACCCCAGACAATCCTACTTCGCTTTCTTTGGGCAGCCTTCAGTTCAATCACCAGACCACACCTCCTGTCCTCCTACTTCTGTGATGACATTGCAGAGGATTGCACTGTGAGTGGCCTCAGGATAGCCATTCTCTCTAATCCTAGCAAACCCTGCAGAGTTGCAGTGAGGATGAAATGGGTGGGAAACTTTTGCCAAATTCCCAGTCCAAGCTTTGCCTAGAGAACCTATGCCCACTTTAACTAATTAGTTCCCCTATGTTCCCCAACAATGGCCCTAGTTCTGCACTGCTGGACCCCACCACCAGGGTAGTTCACCTGTTCAACCTGCAGAGGTCCTTCTTCCTCTTCCTCTTCTGCCAGCAGCTTCTCCAGCCACCACAGTAACACTTTGGTTCTCAGCAAGTTTTGGGAGTGGCAACCACACACCAATCTCTAGCAATCTGGTCCAGCAATCCTCAGAAATCGATTCACCCATCTGTCCATTAGTCAGTTAGTCCATTGGTCAATCAACAGGTCCAGTAGTCCATCAGCTAGTCCATTAGTTCCTCAGTCCATTAATCCATCAGTTTAGTTCTCTCTCCTTCAAGCTCCTTCCTTCTGCTCTCTCAATCTCTCCAAGCTCCTTCCTTCAAAACCACCAAACACCCCCTTCTGCAAGTGCTGTTTTTATCCCTTAATGACCTGGTTGCCTCTGATGGCTGCAGCTGTGCAGCAGACCCACTGCTAGTTAGAGCTCTGGGGTTAACCCTATGCTTGGCTGCCAGAGCAAGGGGCCACTGTTGACACCACACCCTATCTCCTCCAGGTATCTTGTGCATTTCCATTACAGAAACCAAGCAGCAAGTCTGCCCTGAGCTTCTTGGAAGAAAGCCTACCTGCAGAAAAACCCAGCTCATTAGCAAAGTAAGAGTTACTCTTTCTTCCTTTTTACCTCTGCTGAGCTCTGCTTTAAACATTGGACATTTTCTCAGATGCTGAACTTCTGCTATGTTTACAAGGTTTCCCTTTTTTATCCTCTTTCCCAAGAGCAATGTCACCATAAGACATCGTTGACTTCTTAACTTTCACATGTCCTCACAGAACCAATCCTCACCCCTACGGTAGCCCTCAGATAAGTGCGATAATACCGGAAGTAAACTACAGAGACGTGATGTCACTGGAATTACTTCTGGTGGGGGGGGGGGGAACTTACCCCATGGCCCCAAGGTAGCAGGGCAGCCAGGACCACCAGTGTACAGCATGAGGACTTTTTTAAAATTCCAAGTCATATTATTTTACATTATTTATACAGTATCTATGTATACAAGATATTTCACACACACACACACATAATTCACAGCCCAATCCTATGCATGCTTACGCAGAAATAGGTCCCATTAAAGTCATTGGGGCTTACTCCCAGGAAAGTGTGGATAGGATTGGGCTATCATTCTTGAAGCAGTTTGTAATATTAAAGCAACAATTGCTCATTTTCAGGAAGGCAGGTGCAAGCCTGTTTTAAAACCTCAGAGCAGGACCTTCTGATGCCTCTGAATCCACAATATAACAGAGGCAGGATTAAGTTATTCATTGGTGGTATAAAGGAATTCTGCACGTGAGACTCTGCATTAGAACAAAGACTATAGATTTGAGCCCTGGGCCTTGGCAGTACATCCACTGAACCAATCAAAGTAAATTAAACATCTTTCCAGGTTAAAAAAACAGATTATCACAAAAGATTCATTCAGTGACACAGACATCATTGCATAGGACTTGTGCATGTCCACACACAATGCATGTATTCAGTGTCCCCTGGAGCTTTTAGGCTCACTCTCTGCCACTCTCCTGCCAGTCTATATGGTCCCTCCAAAAGTGTTCACTTTGCCAGGAAACAAAAGGTTGTAAATCTGCATCTTATTCTCACCAGCTGTTGTTTTTAAAGGGAAAGAGATTCTCTTGCCACAGTCACTTATGCTATGGTAACATATAGGCTTGTTTACTCCAATGTGACAAATGTGGGACAGCCTTTGGAAAATGTTTGGGAACTTCAGCTAGTCCAGAACATGGACCAGCAGGTGGATTGCCACCTGAACTGTGCAGTGGAGAACATGCTTTCCCCAGGACTCAAAGATCTTCAGGGCTTCCTTATTTGCTTCTGGCCCAAACCGACCTATAAAGCCCTGAACAATGCAAAGTCAGGATACGTGAAGTCTCTTCTGCTTCATTTTGAATCTCCATATCCATTAAGATCTTCTGTTGTTCTTCTGTGTGTGCCATAGAATTTAGGGGTGGGGGTGGGGAATAAAAGGCTTTTTGTGTGGTGGCACCCTGGTGGTGATTTCCTTCTTAGACAAGATCAACTGGTGTGTCAGCCTTCCTTTCTTTCAGATGCCAGGCAAAATCCATCTTGTTTGTCCATGCATTTAATTAACATTTATTTCATCTTTGCTTTAATAAATAATTATTGATCAAGCGTCATCTGCTTTCCGTCAGCTATTTCATGCTTTTATTTAATGTTGTCTTTGCTTTTATTGGTGCTTTACAGCCCGAACCTAACCAACTTTCCAGTGCTGATGCACATGCAATGCGGCCCTGAGGGAAGTGAACAAATAGGAAGTAGACTGCAGGATGCAGCACACACCCATTGGCATGGCTGCACTGGCATTGGAAAGTTGGTTAGGATTGGTCCATTAGTCTGTTTTTATTATTGTTCAGTGGATTTGTAAGCCAGTTAATAGGCTCAGATCGTGTAAAGAAGTATCAGATACATCAGGGTCAATCAGCTTTAAATATTTTCATCTTTCTCCCCCTTTTAACTATGTCCCATTCTACCATTGGGGTAGCAATCACACACATGCACGCTTGTGCGAGGCATTAAAATAATATTAAATTATATATTTGCGGTGAATGAGGTACCTGCATGCCTCTCATGAAGCCCTAAGTCAGTGCAACAGCAAGCTGGCTGATGACAGTTTGCAAAAACCTCCATTCTGACCTATGTTGTCTCTGGACAAATAGCAAAACAGATTTCCCAGTTGTTGGCAGCTTTGCACACAGAGGACAGGACAGGCTCCCCCACTGACCTTGGTATATGTCTAAGCACTGGTCAGGAATGCATCTGACACAGGAAAAGGGGAGGGTCCAACAGGTGGTCCAGAGTGCAGCCTTGTTTGAACCAGCAATCAGAATCCCATGATTGGGCTGGACCAAAGCTTTCATCTGGGGCTGCATGCTGGAGTTGGTCACACTTTGCTTTGACTTCCTCAAGGTGAACACTGAGTATAGCTGGGGTGCCCATTCACTAGGGGTGAAGCAACCCCCTTCCTTTGGGGAGATGCAAATAACTGCAAGGAATGTGCCTCATATAAGTTGGAGGTATGGACACGTAACTAGAAATGTGTTGCATATGTTTGCCATTTTGAACTTAGAACTGGTGGAATTCTACTCTAAGCCACTCTCTTCTTCTCCATCTCTGTAATTTGCTTTTAAATAAACTCCTTTTAAATATACTTTATCAATCATTTACTTACAATCAAGATAAAGCCTTGACAGAGCCCCAAAAAGACCACTGGGCCAGTACATTATTTAATTTTATTTTTCCATTTTTATACCACCCTTTCTCAGGGTGGTATACGTGGTTCCTCCCCTCTTTTTGTTATCACAACAACCCTGTGACATAGGTGAGGCTAGGGCATAGTGACTGGCCCAAAGTCACCCAGGAAGCTTCATAACTAAGGGCTCAATCCTATCCAAATTTACAGCGCTGGGGCAGCCACAGTGCAGCCCTGAGGTAAGGGAACAAATATTCCCATACCTTGAGGAGGCCTCCAAGACTGCCTCCCCAACACAGGAAACAGCGTATACCCTATAGGCACAGCAGCACCAGCAACGGCAAATTGAATAGGATTGGGCCCTAAGCAGGGATTTGAACCTGGATCTTCTAGGTCTAGGTCCGACTCCCAAACCACTACACCAGTGCTTTTTTTGTAAAAGAAAAGGTGCAGGAACTCACAACTTGTTAATCTTTTATTTATTTATTTATTTATTTTATTTTTAAACCATTTTTTATTGGAGAAATAAAATATTTTTTTATGTGCTTCCCCCTAAAGATGAACTTCCTTCTGAATAGACATGCATAGGATTGGGCTGTCAATCTCCACATCCCTTTCCCCCTAGCTACTTTTTCTACACAGGGGAAAAATACTGTACAGGTGCACTTGTAGCATGTAGTATGTAGTGTGGCACTACTTCAAGGAGAGGAAGCAGTGAATGGATTCCGAAAAATGGCTTACATGAGTTCCATGTAGTAAAATTACACTAAGCAACTGTGGGAGTAAGAACAAAAAAGGAATTCTTACATGAGAGGGGTCCTTAGGTGCACATAGAAACAGCTACAAGTGATTAAATATGGTTTAATTCAGGTATCAGAATACTCTGTGTCTTTGGGAAGGCGCTTGGCATGCAAATGTATGTTCTCTGCTGCCCTGAGCAGCTGCTGTGCATTGCTGGAGAGGAGCTGCAAACGCTGGCTGGCGGAGGGCATGCTTGTGGGGGAAGGAGGATCTCTGGCAAGGCTGGACAGCATGTTATACACATGTAGAATCCCTTTTCATCTGCCCTTAGCATGTGAAAACGGGTGCAGATATATATCTCTGCCAGGATTAAGAGCCCAATTCTAGGTATGTCTACTCTGAAGTCTCTTTCTAGTCAATGGAGCTTACTCCCAGGAAAGTGCCTAGGATTGCAGCCTAAGAGCCCAATCCTATGCATGTCTACTCAGAAGTCCACTTTAGTGAATGGGGCTTACTGTGGATAGGATGGCAGCCTCAGGGCCCAATCCTGGGCCTGTCTCCTCAGAAAGTCCCAGTAGAGGCAGTGGGGCTTCCCCCCAGGAAAGTGTGGAGAGGACTGCAGCCTCAGAGCCCTTCTTCTGCCCGTCTACTCAGGCTGCAAGGCTATGACACTTTCCCAGGAGTAAGCCCCATTGAACACAATGGAACTTACTTCTGAGTAGACATGCATATGCTTGGGCTCTCAGGCTGCAAAGCTATGCACCCTTTCCCAGGAGCAAGCCCCATTGAGCACAATGAGACTTACTTCTGAGTAGACACACCTAGGCTGGTGCTGCAGATTGGCACGGGGGCTGCACCAGCCAGCTTCCTTCCCCTCCTCCTCCGCCAAGCCAGTACCTGGGCGTTCCATGGGTGCTGCAGCCCATCTCCCTGGCTGGCTGGCTGGCTGGCTGGCTGGCTGTCCATCCTCCTCCTTGGAGTCAGCGTGTGTCCCCCCGCCCTCCACCAGCTTGGAAGCTGCGCAGGGAAGCGGAGCATGTGGGGAGGGGAGGCGGGCTGGGCTCAGGCGAGAGCTTGGGGATGGGGCAGGAGGGGGTCATTGTGCAGTCAGGCAGGGGCCAGGCGCCCGCCCACCCTACACCCCCCAGCACCTACCCAGCGAATGCCTCTGTTTTGCTCCCCCCCGGAATGCCTCCGAAGGGGAGGGGCCCCTGCAAAAAGGTGCCAGAACTCCGTCCACCTGCGTTCCATTAGAAAAAAAGCCCTGCACTACACCATCCTGGCTCTCCTCTCACGTTATCAGGGACAGTGAACTGTGGGGTGGATTGGGTGCCCTTGTCATCATGGGTAAGGTTAAAGAGTAATCAGAAAACAGGGTGTCAAACTCATTTCATACTGACAGCCAAAGTTAACATTCATACTGCCTGCTGTGGGCCGGAAGTGACATCATTAAGTAGGAAGTGACATCATTAAGCAAATAATGGCCAGAAATAAGCACTTCGTTCTCGCATAGAAACTCATTAGCTGCAAATGACAGAAAATATGCAAATCTTGTTCATATATTCAAGATATGAGAGAGCCCAATTATCAAGCTGGGAGAGCTCAACTATCGCAGGGGCCAGAAAAATTGCTTCCTGGGGCCACATTCAGCCTGTGGGCCTTATGTTTGCCACTCCTGAGCTATGCATTTCCTTCCAAAACTCTTACATTTGAAAAAAGTTGGAAGCTAGGACAGTAGATCATGGCACTTGCCTGAGTCTGAGAGATAATTGCCGAATGTTTTTCCCCTTTTCCTGAAATGGTTGCAGACCCTGCTGTAGGCAGTCAATCTGGGAAAAATTCCTGTTTGATACTGTTAATTACATTGCACTCTAATACAACTGCAGCCTGTTCTATCTGGGCTATGACTCTGGCATGCTGTTTCCCAGCAAACAATTGCCCCTAAAGTTGCTATGTCCCCACAAATAGTTGTTACAGGGACAAACAGCTGTTTTGAGAGCAAAGAGCACTGGGGGAGGACATTTCTGGTGGAAACATGAAGAAAGTGTTAATCCTCCTCCCCTACTATGATTCCGCCCTGAAATGATTTGGGTCTCCGATGGCTGGTTTTTGTTTGCTTGCTTGCTTATTTGTTTGTTTGTTTTGGATGGCTAAAAAGGGAATATTTCCATTCAACTTGCTATGTTAAGCTCATCTGTTAATGAGAGGATTAACCTAGTAGCAAAAGTAGCATATACTAAGGGTCCCGCATTCTTGAGGGCCCCACACTAAATGCTTGCAAGCTGTTTGGTGAAATTGGCATCTCGTGATCTGGCAACCTTGCTGTTTTTACAGGATGGGAGAGCTGCACGCTGCTTGGTTGGTACATTATCATTCCGGATATCATTAATCACACGATACAAATAAATAAATTCATACAAATTTAACTTTACTGTGGGCACAATCTGAAATAGATGCTGACATGCAAGTAATATTATCACTGAAGTGTCAGACAAATTTGTTTTATTATCTGACTGTATAGCAAATTTAAAAAAATAAGTCAGGGCCCAGTCCTATCCAGCTTTCTAGAACCAATGCAGCCGCAAGTTAAAGGAACAAATATATCCCCCAAAATGACAGTTTTCAAACTCCAGAAGGCCTTACAAGGCCTTCTGCGAGCCAGGGAGGTTGTGCATGGCCTTGCCTGCACCCAGAATGCCTGGGGTGGAGGCAGTGGGTAGGGGGCGGCACCTCTGGGTGGGAGGTGGCACCCCTGGAGGCAAGCCCTAGGCGGTGCAGTGGCCAGGAATGCCACTGCCCCCTGCTCCCCAATTTCACCCTGAGCTCTCCCATACAGAACCAGAGAACCAGAGGAAATCCAGTACCACTGTCCTGCACTGGATAACTCAGGGTGGCATCATGTGAAGAGGAAGTTTTTCTCCCAGCTGTGAACCTGAATGCTGTAGCACTCTTTTGCTAGCATGCAGCACCGCTCAGTTTTGAACTGAGTGAAATTCTTCACCCCACTCCAAATCCTAAATGGCATAACGCTATCGTGGAAGTCTGCCCAGGCTCCTGTCTGGGTGTAGTGCACTTAACACCACTGCACAATGAAGGACTGCCACATCCCTGTGATTCCTCATTGGCTCCCTCCTTGTATATAAAACCTTCCACACTTTAGGATAGTCCTCTAGTGCTAGGACCCAGAAAAAGAGTGCTGGTGTGAGGACTGGGAATTTGCCCTGGGCATAGAAATGCCTAATTTTCTTGCTGATCCACACCCACCTCTCCTTTTGTAACTTTTTAATGCTTCCTTCATTTGAAACGTGTTAGGGCTAAGGCTGTTCCTTGACAACCTGGATTTCAATTGTTCTTCTAAAAATCCCCAAACCCTTCAGAAATGGCATGTGTTTAAACCAAGGGCTCTCTTTTTCAAAGTCTTCCTAATCCATCATAATTCCATTCATTTAATATAACAGCTATATATTTTCGTAATTATTATGAAGAGGGACAGGTTTTTTTCTTCTCCTTGCAGTTACATACCAAGGTAGTCTCCATGTATTTTCTGTGATTTACCATAGTTATGTGTTCCTTAATAAAAAGGGTGTTTGATACAGTATATAATGTTCAGGTACTTGATGGTCTAATAATCCATAAACCAACCTAACTATCTTGATTTAAGCCACCTGAACACAGTAGAGCTAAACTGGTTTAACTTCAAATTAGTAACAAATGGGAATTGCTAGAGGCTTTAGTGTTTCTGGATATGAAATAGGAGTGGTAGAAGTCACAGGATAATCCCCTGCACTTGACCTATTGGAATGAATGGGAGGTAATAGAAAACATGAAAAAGGCACTAAGAAGGTATTGTTTTCATGAGCTTCAGAGAATTAATATGAAAACTCTCCGAGTTGGAAGGGAAAGATGGGTGGTTGATTCAACTACTGATGATGTCACACTAAACATGATGCAATTATTCACCCCAAGAAGCTGTTTGGATCCGAGGATGTGTGGGCAAAAGCCTATGCTACAATAAATCTTAGGCCCATGAGATGCTCCCAAACTCATTATATTTGCTGCAACATTGTTACTGGCTGGCCTGCCCTTGGGTAGGAACAACTGGGCTGGCTGCCCTGGGCCTCTCATTCGGAGTGCCTTTTCCCCCAAGTTTTCCTTTTAAATCTCCCTTTTAAAGATCTTGCTCACTGGAGAGTTCTTACTCAGCTATGCTGGGCAATGGAGCAGTGAGCCACCGGAGAACATGTTAGGTGGCATGGGGACACAGCACTTTTTGCTCCTTCCCATGTGCGGGCTAACCTATGCGGACCACCCCCACCACATAAGACACAGCAACTATTTTCAAAGGACTTTCAGCACCCCCCATATCCATGCCATCAGCAGCTGCTCAGGCCAGAGAAGAGACCAACAGAGGCATCAGCTGTGACACACACACCCCCGCCCACCTACAGTACTCTTGGGGAGTGAAAGGAGAAGAGGGACCTTTGCCAAAGCCATTTCTCCCCAAACAGGTGGTGGGAGACTAAGCTAGGGGACTAACACTTTGACTAGGTAGCCAAAATTATACAGTAGCATGGTTGTAGTAAGATCCTTAGCCTACAATCCTATCAAGCCCCATTGACTATAATGGGATTTACTTCTGAGTAGACACGCATAGGCTTGGTTTCTGAGGGAACAACCTTGTTTTCAGTTGTGACCCCCTGGAACTGTACATCTAATAGGATGTACAAAATGGCTGAATATTGGGAAGGGGACATAGTTTATTTCCTTTGGCAATTGCAATTTACTTACCGGTGCAACTATGTCTCAAGGCAGACTGAATGAACTGACTATTTGATATGTCTTAAAAAGCAACTAGTAGAAAGTCTGGAGCATGAGGATTTAATGTTTGCTGCAATGAAAGTTAGAAAAGTAAAATTTGGGGCCAAAAAAAATCTGCTGTGACTGTCATGACTAAGCCTTAGGGGGATTAAGCTTCATTTTGTATAAATGATACAGATATTTTAATTTCTCCTAATTTGCTGATAGCATATCATCATCGAATGTGCTTCATGACCAAAAGAAACAGGCTTTCCTTAATAAATAAAACATTAAATGAAACATAAATAAAATTTATAAATTTTAGTAGTTTATACTAGTAAAACTAGTATATACTAGTAGTTTATACTAGTAAAACTAGTATAAAACATAACGGCAGTACCCATGTTTCCCCTGCGGATGGGCAAGTCTATCTAAAAATAAAACTGACACTTTTAAGCACTTCTTTTCTATGACTTTTATTTTACATGCATGTGTGTAGCTTGGGGGGGGGGGCAACCCAACTGTTTGACAGCCCAATCCTAAAGGCTGCACTGTTGCTGGGTGCCGCAGTGCCAAAGTGGCTGCCGCTGCATCCTGTGGCCCTGCTAGAGGTCTTCTTGGGGAAAGGAGACTTTTGTCCCCTTTTTACTGGCCTGACATGGAGTTCAGGATGCAGTGAAGCAGAGCTCCACTGGTCCCGTTCCCTCCCACCTTGGTTCCTCTCTCCCCCCACCCTCCCCCATCCCAGAACACCTCCCCCCCCCACTTCCTAGGCTTTCACTGCTGCCCAGAGCTCTCACCTAGCTCCAGGCAGTGTCTACTGCACTGGACTCAGCACCAACTGGTGCTGGGCTAGTGCTGGCACTGACTTGGTACAGGGTGTCACGGGCATGCCTTATGGCATGTTTGCAACACCCAACACCAGTGGTATGCTCATACCACCAGTGCTACAGAGCTCAGGATTGGGATCTAAGTTGTCCCTGGCCCAACACGTGATCTTTTGCATGAGTAAAAGAGTTTTGACTGAATAACAACCTTAACAACCCTTATTATTAATTATTATTAACAGTATTTATATACCGCTTTTCAACTAAAAGTTCACAAAGCGGTTTACAGAGAAAAATCAAATAACTAATGGCTTGCGATTAGCCTTGCGAGGTTATTTAATGGACTTCCAGGACTTTTCAGGGGGACGCTAAATCCGAGGTTATGCCTGTTTATTTGGGCATTTTCATGTGAATATGCACCAGATTGCAGTGTTGCAGTACCATCTGTCAGACTGAATATGGCTACTCAGAAGTAAGAAGATGGTTGTGGGACTCGCTCCCAACTAAGTGTGTATTGGATTGAAGCCTTGGTCGTAATGATCACTTCATTGCAGTTCAGGCTCTGAACTGTGACAAATCATGACTTCATCCTTGAGGTTTATTCTGGGTAACTGAATGTGCTCCTGGGGCAAATTCTGTGGAAGGATGGAAATGGGACATGGTGCGTCTTTAGCTGTTATAAATATGGAGCAGAAGTACCCAGAGACCCGTATGTTGCCTCTTTGTATCAAGTGTCTGTATCTTTAAAAGGGACTGGGAGGACATTGTTAACGCTGTGGAATATTGGAAAGAGGGGGTGGGAAAGGAAGAACTTTATTTTTGGACAAAGATATTGTATAACAAGAGTGGCAGCCAGTGTCCCTTTGTTTTAACTGCTTCTCTCTCCAGGGGGGAATGGACAGGGACTTGCACTGTTTTAAATGGGGAGCAGAGTGGGGAGTGCTCACATTGTTTCAATTAGGCTAGTAGATGTTGTCATATAGCTCCGAGGGATAACTGAAACTTTTTTGGAGAGCGCTTCTTAATTTTTTTCTCCCCTTGGCTGCTGCCACATGGAGTTCATTTCTCATTTCTGCTCTAATGTAAGTGATATAGAAAAAAATAGTTCTCACATTGTGTCAGGTCCATGGGTGCGCATGCATGCTCTTTCAATTGCAGACGAATGATGCACTGGGCGCCTAGGGCTGCTGACGCCCGTCCACCACTCCAAGAGAATGGGCCTGCAAGCCTCTGCACACACTGTGGGCACTGCTTGATTCCTTACCTGGGATGATGCAACATTGAACGACTGATGTGTCACATGTGATTTCAGAAAACGGATTCCATTGGATGATAGATTTGTTGGAGGGGATGCAGGGTGATGTGATCAGTCGGAGATATTTGATCTCCAATGACTCATTCAAACATTCAAGACACTGCAGAAGGAACAAGTATGTGCAAACTTTCCTTCCTTTGGAATAATTGCCAAATGTTGTGTGACCACAGTGTGGCCCCATCATAAAATGGGCACATCTGCAATCCAATGCACATTACTGTTCTTGATATTATTGTTAATACTATTATTATTACTTACTTTGACAGTTCACTATTTTATTGTAAGTTGCATTGGGTTCCTTTGAAGCAAAGCAATGTACTTTTTTTTTTAAAATGAAAAATGCCCTATTTATTTCAAATCCCAAGTAAGCTTTCGTTGGCTTGGAGCCATGCAGCCTGATCCTAGGCATATAACTTAGAAGTAAGTTCCACTGACAGCCCAATCCTAGCATGCCCTGAAGCTGGCAGACTGCCTGGCCTGTGCTGTATCCAGAGCAGGGCTGGACCAGGTTGCAGAGCAACCTGGAGTAAGGGAGTTCATTCTTCTTACCCCATGTTGTGCGCCAGCTGCCCCATGGGGTTACTCGAATCTGTGCCACCTAAAGAGAGGGTGCAGATCCGAGCAGACCGGTGTAAGGACAGGGTGCTTGGGAGGGATGTTAGGATCCGGCCTAAATGCAGAATCCTGACACCAACCCCCCTCCTGTGTCCGATCCTCCCACCAGCTTACCCTCTGCCCACTTTCCCCTTGCATCAGAATTCCCCTGAAACACCCTCTGCCTGCTCTCCCAGGCTGGTGCTTACTTACAGGTTTGGGATTGGATCCAGCAGAAGCAGGTCATCATGCCTTCTGCAGGCATGTCATGCTCCGGAGTCATTGCAGATGTGCTTTACAGAACTTTTGTGACATCCTGAGGCCTTGGCTGGCCTAGGGCATAGTTTGGATTGTGCCTTTAGTCAAGTAAAACTTGCTCTCAAATAAGTGTATACAGGATTGTGACATTCATGTGGATGTTATAGAAAATGTTACTTGGGTGTTGCAGGGGGAATTGCAGCCCAACACAAATGGTTCAAGGTAATTATGTTTTAAATCTTACTGAATTCAATGGAACTTAGTCTCAAGTGTATATAAAGCTGCAGACCAACTGCCCAATCCTATATGTGTTTATTCAGAAATGAGTCTCATACTGACCAGTAAGACTTACTTCCAAGTAAATGTATATAAAATTGCAGTCTTACATGTAAGTGCATATTCATGCCCATATGTGCTTATGAAATTGGGCTCCTCCAAATTTCTGAAGAAATCAGCTCTAAACTTCTCCAAAATAAGAGTAACATATTTGTGACATTTTCTAACAATGACAGATATCACCATTAACAGTTAAATCCCAGGGAGCTGCATACATTGCAAAAACACAAGATGGAAGGTCTTTTTTGAATGGCAGAACTGTATTTATTCTGATCTTTCTTTAATTTTCAATATTCAATTTTTCATAAGATTGTTGACAGCTTAGGCATAGAGGCTGTCCAATTCAGTGCAGCATTGGTCATGCCTGTCTAAGCCTATTATTTTCAACGAACTTAGCTACACCTAATTCTGCATTGGATCCGGCTATTTCTTGAAATTGCACCCTGTTCACATGACTCTTTCAGCCCATGGTAAACATTTAGTCATGTTGGAAAGCCAGTGCCACTGCTGGACTCCATGTAGTTGAGGTTTTGGGAGTCAGTTGCAACAGTATTTTCTTTCTGAATATGAGTAATCTTATTGCTTTCCTTAAAATTTGCTTGCAAATAAAATGTGCCTTAAGTTGCAGTCCTATACACAATTATGTGGGAGTAAGTCCTATGGAACTCTGCAGAACTTACTTCTGAGTATTTATTTATTTATTAGATTTGTATTCCGCCTTTCTCCCCGAAGGGCACCAAAGGTAGCTAACAATCAAGTTAAAATACAAGTCAAGAAGATATGTGTAGGATTGTACTCTAGGAATGCACACTTGGATTTCTATTTTTTACTTGTGGTATCTTAATATAGCTGCAGTCATTAGGGGAAAAACAACTTTGTGTTTTAAGGTCATTTAAAATATCTATCAGTAAGATCAATTGGATGGTAAGTTGGAGGTTTAGAATTGAGGATAGAACAAAATTTGTCCCAGTGATTACAAGGTGTGAAGAGGTGAAATAAAAATAGCTCTGAAGTACAGAGACTTTTTTTCCCACACTGAACTCAGAAAAATAAAGAAATAAGGGCTTTGCACTTCGGACCAACTGTAACTAGTTAGCATGTAGTTCTGTTCTCAGCTCCAAAATGTGTAACAGGGAACATCAGAAAGACATGTTGATGAACTCTCTCCCTCTAATGGGAAACAGTTGAAGCTTCTACCAAATCTGTCAATTTTGAAAATGAAAACATAAGAAAAAGCTAAGATAAAGCAATTTTTTAAAAAGCTGGGAAAAGGCACTTTGACATACCATATATATGCAAAACTCCTTTCTTAAGAAATGGCAAAGCTGATGGGAAAAAAAATTATATGAACTCTCTTACTGTGCTTAGCAAAGCCTACACATCTATTGTGCCATCTACTTCCATTGTGTCCTGAAAATCCAAAATAAAGTCAGGATTTGGGGGCCTGGAAGATTTACACCATCATTCATGTTTCAAAGTAACATCTTGCAATCTCAAGTACCACTTGTGTACGAAAGATGACAAGCTGCAAATAAGGCTGAGGGACAAATCAAAGACAAGGTAAAGAGAATGAAACCTGGCGCATCGGAAAGAGTCACAACTGACAAACCACTTACAAATAGTGGAGTTCAGTGGCTGTGATCCAAAGAACTCCTTTAGACCTACTCAAGAGATTGGATGGGCACCACTGGATTTATTCTTTATCTCATTCTGGTAGTTCTTAATTGAACTGCATTTGGGCTACATCTATGACCATTCTCCAAGTTTCAGAGGTGGCTTGTGCAGCAGTGTGGTGGATGCCTTGACTTCCAGAAAAAAAGGGGGCTCGGAATTTCACTACAGAGTCCATTGGACAATTAAGGAAATTGATACCATCATCACTAAGGAATTCACCATCCTCCTCACTTCCCCTGGCCAAGGTATATAAGAAAGAGAAAAGAAAGGCTTTAATTATGCTTGTCTCTTTTTTTCCTTTTGCAATTGGCACTTCATTTACACAACCATTGGTCACGTGATCAGAAAGGACTGGAAAAATCTGAACATGTTGGCTCCCAGCACATGGCTGGCTAGCTGTGTGCACTATCTACCACACACAGGTTTCAGTGTTCAGCATGTTGAATCAAAAGCAATGTTTGTAATAGTTGAAACTTTCAAAAGTTCAAGGACTGGATGCCCATGACTGAGAGTCAACATAGACTGTGGTGTCTGTCACATCATCGTCCCCTCCCCCATGCCAGGCAAAGTTTAGGCTTTAATTGATAAAACACTAACTATGGCACCATCCACCAGAAGCAAATCTCATTGAAAAAGAATGAGAGTTTCGTATGCATTTTGTTGCTCTCATTAATTTCAATGGAATGTCAACAGGACTTCCTGGAGGATTGTGTCCAAAGTGTTTCTTACTGCCAACAGCGTGTCATATACAAAGAAGCATCCTTTGTATATACACTATCACTGCCTACAATCGACAGTAATCTGATAAGGAAGCAGAGAAGAAAAGGCTAGAGACTGGTACAGAGTCCCCAGTGCAGACAGGGGTTGGGAAATTATGCAGAAGGGAGAGCAGCAACAGACATTTCAGATTTAAAAAATAAAGAAATATCACATTGCTTGTGTGTATCTTGTTTAAAATTGCATAGATTTTAATCTGTTTAACAAAATGGTATGCATAGAAAACACAATCTAAGTGCTTAAAATTAGATCAAGCTTCATCTAGTTTAGCTTTCTGATTACAACAGGAAGAGCTGAGCAGAGGGTGATCTCTCCTGAGTCAGGCCATCATTCCATCTTGTATAGTGTTGCTTGCACAAACGGGCAGCCATTCTCCAGAGTTTCAGCCAGGACTCCATTGCATCTCTACATGGCCATGCCAGAAGACTGAGAGCCCAAACCTATGAGCTCTGAGCACCAGCAATGAGCTCCAGCGCTGACACAAGCTATCATAAAAATGCCATAAAGCACATTTACAACACCCAGAGTGTAAAGAGCACCAGCCCACGCCAGTTGGTACTGAGCCCACTGCTGGATGGACACCGCTTGGAGCAAGGGAAGAGTTCCAGGTGGCAGTAAGGTCTTTCAGAGCAGAGAAAAGGCAAGGCGGAGGGAGGAACCGGGAAGGAACAGGTGGGACCAACAGAGCCCTGCTCAACCATAGCCTATCCTCCATGCCAGGCTGAAAAGCTCAACACAGAGGTTCTCAAGTCCACACCAGTAAAATAGCTGGCGCAGACTTGAGAAGCCCCATTACCGGGCCTGGGACTTCCCCCAAGGAAGCAGCCTCAGTGGTGCAACTTGATACAGTGGTAGCCATTTTGGCCCCACTGCACCTGGTGGTGCTGCCGGGGATAGGATTGAACTGTCAATCTGGGACGTTCTTTTTGCACACAAAACATATCTCACCACCAATGTACAGCCTCTAAAGATATGAGCATGAAAGGAATCTACCCATCCATCCATCCGTCCGTCTAGATCAGGGGTGCTCAATAGGTGGATCACGATCTACCGGTAGATCGCGAGGCAAAGTGAGTAGATCACGGAGTGCCGACCCCCCCCTTTAGGTGCCTCTGGGAGGAAACGCCGGGAGTAAGGCCCATTGTACTCAATGGGGCTTACTCCCAGGTAAGTGTGGCTAGGATTGCAGCCTCACAGCCTAATCCTAGGCATGTCTAGTCAGGAGTAAGTCCTGTTATACTCAGTGGGGCTCAAGGTACACCAACATACATTGTACACATAAATGTTATATGTTATGATGGCACGAACATTGTAAAAAAAACTCTGGTAGATCTCCGGGCCTTGCTGGGTTTCAAAGTAGCTCTCGAGCCAAAAAGGTGTGAGCACCCCTGGTCTAGATAGTCTACGTGGTATGGTTGCTCATAGTAGTTCAAGGCTCAGTTTTTGCCAGCGTGACCCTTTTAGGCACTTGAATTATAGTAAGATTGACTCTTTCACTTGCCCTCTTTTGGCAGACAGGGTAAACATTCTTTGACATTAAAGCCCTTGAGACCACAAAAGGCACTTCTATAAAGTCTACTTTTTAACTTCTGGTAAAGTTTTAACACTGTCCTCATATAATTTAATTAAGGTCACCTTACCTTTCACAAATATTGGGCTGAAAAGAAAAATAAGGCATCCGGTTTCTTTGTAATTTCTCTGAATAGGCATGTAATTTTTATTAAGAATCTAGACTATTGTATTGTATTTGTACTTAATCCAGCCATGTGTACTTGGATAATGAGAACAGAGCAGAACACAGATAAAAGCTGTCGTAGGAAAAATAGATTGGAAAGTATTACTCCTCAGACCCTTTCAGAACTAATATGCTCTTGCTCTTGCAAGCTCCCATTCATTTTAGTGGGGCTAGAGGAGGAACTCGTCCCATTGAATGCTGTCCCAAGTGTATTGAATCAGCCTTTTTTCTGTCCACTGATTTTGAGTCTCTGATTCAAAGAAGTGACTATTGTGTTGCTTGCAAGTTCATTTTTCTTTTTGTAAATGCATGTTTGTTAGGTTCTGGTAACAAACTTTGGCTGACTTCTTTGGATATTTGGAGCAACTTTTTCGTCTTTCCTATGGGACTAGAATGAAGGCCTATGCAAGGGGCTGGGAGTTATCTGTAGGCAGCAGAAGAAATTAACTTAAGTGTAAAATCCCCAATAATGAGATTTCCTAGAAGAGATCTAATGTACACACGGAGCTGGACAGCCTCAAGCAAAATGTGTCAGTGATTGCTTCACAGTGTGCTGGGCTTCCTTTTCTCTTAACCCTTTCCCTCCAGTCACAGTACGCTGTAAAACATAAAGACATAAAGAGAAGACAAATAAAAGTTATCTTTATGAGCGACTGAACATGAGAACTTGTATTGAATTCTAGGGTCAACAGAAAATAATGAAGAAGGACTCTGAATACATGTGGTGTGGCTTTCTCTGCCCACTACATAGCAATGTCACAACCTTAGCCATCCAATATTGGAGAACAACATTTCCGTATCAGATTGGATACCATGGCTTATGTAGTTCCATCCCAATGCCATTTGAATCCCAGTGCTTCTCTTTTTAGAAGTGATGAACACCAATTCCATCCTTTAAAAGCAATGAGCAAAACTTAATTGCTGTCCGGAGCACTGTGAGGATTTCAGCTTCAAGATGTCCAAATAACATTCAGGGATGTTTTCAGATCTTCTGTTGGTTCTTTTGAGATCAGACTAAATATGATGCCATTGAGACTTAGTGGCTTGAGGTGTTTCTTGTATTGTTTTACACAAATGAAAGCTTCCCTCCCAGGCCTTATAGAAATTTTTATTGGGATCACAGCCTGAGGGGAAGTTGTTTAAAGTATCTTCCTCATGCACCAGTCTTGACTGGGATCCTCCCCCATGTGTGTGTGTTTGTGTGTGTTTAATTCAGAACAAAATCTGAACGACATGTTAGAGTCACACCATCTTTGATCCTGTGGATGTATCTGGAACAATGTTTTGCTGCAAAATCTCCTTGTCATGTTAGCATGAGGGGTTTGTAGTCTTCTCTGCTTCTTGTGTATCATTCAAGAGATAAAAGCGTTTGTGTGATTGGTCTGGAATTGAAATCTCACCATTGTTCCTCCTCAGTTATTAGATCATTCATTTATGATGTCCAGGTTCTGGTTGGACACCCGTTCCCCTCCTGGTTGGCAGCCCCTTTGATGAGTCTGCAGAGCCCTGCAACAGGGCCCAAAGCCTGGAGAGGCTGAGCATGGCAAAACAGTCATAGCTGCAGCCAAGGTTTTGGAAGACAGAGGCAACTAAGCAGGGTACAAGGAGGAATAGAGGCATTGAGGGAGCAAGGGAAGGGGAGCAGGATCCTGTGACAGACCTTATTACACCAGGGATGGAGGAAGGAACAGGTCCAGAGAGGGCTGGCAAACCTTTTATAAGGCGGGAGCAGGCCAGGGATGAAGGGCAGTGGTGATGAGGAGGCTGGCTGACCTGGGAGCTTACAAGGAACCATGAGCAGGAGAAATGGCTACCGCTGTATCCAGTGGCACAGTTGAGGCCACCAGAGGTCTCCTCAGGGGAAGGGGACTTTGGCAATGGGCTTCTCAAGTCTGCGCTGGCTATTTTTCCAGTGCAGACTTGAGAGTCTCCATGTCGGGCCTTCTGTACCAACACAAAGTTCAGGATCTGGCAGAGCAGAGCTCTGCTGGTCCCACTCCCTCCTGCCCTGGTTCCTCCCTCTGCGGTGCTCTCCCCCACCCTAGAACACCTCCTTCCAACCCTGAAGCCCTCACCGCTGCCCAGAGCTTTTACCTAGCTCCAGGCAGCATCTGGCCAGCACTCAGTTCAGTGCCAACTAGCGCTGGGCTGGTGTCAGCACTGACTCCACACAGGGTGTTGCTGATATGCCTTATGGCAAGTTTGCGACACCCAGCGCTGGTGCTGGAGCTCAGCGCTGGCACTGCATGTCTTTAGGATTAGGCCCTTAGTTCCTGCACCTGGTGAGAGCCCTTTTACAGGGACTTCCCCCTCACCCAGGTAATTTCTCCTTGGCTTCAGTTTCTTCCCATCTGCCCTCCTCTGCATATGCTTGCACCTTTCTGTGTCCCAATCTTGTCTTCCATCCTCCCCCTTAGGCCCTGTTCCTTCTCCCCTGCATTCCCCCATCATCTGGCTTCTTCTATCTTCCCTCTTTCCAGTGGCATAGCTAAGGAGGTGCAGGGGGTAGCAGTTTCACCAGGCATCAAGCTTTAGGGGGGCAACAAACTGAGCTTGACACTAGTGACCAAAATTGTGAAAATCTTGGTATGTATGAATAATACCATCATGTTATATATCATTGGAAAGGTAATTTAACAGAATGCAATGAAACTAAATGCACTGGAATATCTGTTTTCTATCAAAAGGTAAGGCCAATTAACCAGAAAATGAAAACTCAACTGCCTTGTGGAACAAAAAGTGGATTTGCTTAACTCCAAACCGACCTATGAGACTGTTTGTTCTGAGTGCCAATGAGATGTTATTATGATACAGCATGGAACCAATAACCTTTTATTATTTCCTTAATTAGATTTGATTTTGTCATGCTACAAAATGTTCTTTGACCCCAGGTTGTAGATAGATGCCTTAGCTATGCCACTGACTGAGGGGAGGCAGCAGAGCAAGTGGGAGGTGAACTGCTGGGGGAGGAGGTGGGTTCCTCCCAATTTTCACTTTTTAAAAAGCCTGGGTGTGACGTCACTTCCAGTTGTGACATCACTTCCGGGGCAACATTTTTGAGCTTGGCACTGGGCTACACGATAATTAGTTATGCCACTGCCTCTTTCCCTGCTCCCCTTCTCCTGCTCTGCTCTGGTCTGCTCCTTTACCTCATCTCTCTCCTCCTTTTTGGTCTCCCTGTGTCTTTCCCTTGCTGGTTCTTTTGCTCTTACCTCCTTACCTCTTTCCTCATTTCTCACTTTGTCCATGCTTTCCTTGCTTATGAGGCTTCCCCCCCCCCATGGTTCCATGACCCCCTAATCAGTTGACACGGCTTGCCCTTCTCAGCTCTGCAACACCAAGCAATCATGTCTGTGTTCTTTTTTTTGCTTCTAGAGTTAGAAGTACTAAAAACACTAGAGAGCCTTTTTTTAGCCTCCAGTGCGTTCAGGTGATCTCTTTTATTTTTTTTAGCTTCCAGCATGCTAGCCATGCTAGAATTTCTGCAAGCAAGCTCGGAGCTAAAACAAGATGGCCGTCACTATGCATATGTCACTTCTGCCTATCTAAGGAATCGAGGAACCTGTCAAAAACATGGCAGCTGCTGCAGTGTATGCAGTGTACAGAAAAAACATGGTGAGCTCCATACAATTCATTTCAAATGAGGAGATGCCTTTTTGTCGTTTATTAAATTAACTGTGCTAGAAGCATGCTAGTAGTAGCACCACTTCTGCCAATTCTCCTATCTAAAAAAAGAACACAGCCCATGTTACCACTGATTGAGTTGGAGATGGGTGGATGGCCCAAACAGTCTTGCCCGAGTCCATAGGCTCTGTGGCACAGACTTTATGCCACAGCATTGAACAAGGTTATTTCCCAGCCCTCTAACACTGAAGCATGAAATTGTGACTTATATGTGTGAATGAGCAACTGCAGCTCAAACACCACCAACATACCTTTTGCATGACTTCCCATTCCAAATTCAGCACTTGATAATGACGTTTGCCTCCGTGTTCCTCTGTATGCCCTTGAATGATGAGAAATCAGCTGATGTTTGTGCATGTGTGGACAAGTGCCTGGTTCCACTACACTCTGCTATTTAGTCTGATTATGTCACATTCTTGAGTCATCCGTCATTGGGGACATAAACAGTTCTCTGAGTCTACCTTCAGTGACTTCGTATTTGATGGCTGTTTTTTCACAGCTCAATCCTAATGGCTGTCCTGCAGGCAGAAGGTGTGTTTTGCAGGATGGTGACAAAGGGGGGGCAGGATTGGCACTGGAGGTGCACACTACATCCCAACCCCCTTCCTGGGCCTGATCTATCTTCCCAGGTCAAAGTGGACTTGTGCCAGTGCTGGGCCTTACCACTCAGAGAGCTCCAGCAGCCAAAACTCCCCCATGGGATGCCTGCAGATCAGGATGCAGCGTACGCCATAAGGGTGCCACTGCATTGTTGCACATGGAGTTAGGATTGGGTCATGAATATATCACTGCCTTCTGCAGGGAGAAAGGGGGCAGGTGAAGTAGCATTAATTGAAGGGAGCTATGAGATATCATTAGAAGATTCTGAAGCATGGCTGTTGTGAACCAGAGAACATAAAATACTTATGATTTGTATCGGTCAGTGGGTTTCAACACATATCTACCAGGAAAGAGTCCTTTCTAGATTCACTTGTCCACTGAGGATCTCCTGCACAGAAACCAACACACTGCAGAGAATTCTATGACTATCTAAAACATTCAGTTCACATGGGGCAGTATTTTTCAACCTTGGAATCAGAACTCCAATGGGGTCCCAAAGTCTTAGCTGTGGGGTCACAGCAATTTATGAGAATGATAAAGGTTGAAGATCTCTGGACTAGAGCATAACTAGGGGAGTGAAGGCATCTGGTGCACTCCTTCAGGTAGCAGGAGATGGTGTTCCAGTCCTGCGCAGGTTCTTAGCAATTGTGCTAAAATAACTTTCACTAGTGGCAGAATTCATGGTAAAATTTTCTGCTCTGTCCAGTAAGAATATTTTTTTACAGTGAACAGAGCTTGGAGGGTGTAGCAGGGGTGGAGAGTGGGTGGCAACAGGAGCAAGGAGCGGATTGATAGGATCCCAGGAGCAGGATCAATGGTGGTCCCCAGTCTCATACTTTGTTTAATAGGGCTGAGGTATGAAAAAGTTTGAAGACCACCAGCAAGGGCACCAGTAAGGACAATTCCCCATCATCTCACTTCAAATAAGGATGTGACCTCAAACATGCCCCACACCCAACACTTTTCTTCAGATTCACATAGGAAAGAAACTTTCATGGACTTTTTTTCAGCCTTCTCTTCATAGCCTTCTCTTTGTGGAACCCCTGAAAAACTTTTCAGCAATCTTGCCATGAGTCCTTAGATCAGTGTTGGAAGTCCACAAGAGAATCTGAGATCAAGTAAGTTCCCATATTTTACAAAACAAAAATAATAAATAGCTAGGTTGGTTCATTAGAAAAATTCTCAAAGTCACAGTCTGGCAATACTTTTAATAAGGCCAACCAAAATGACACAAAGTTATATACGTATTTTTGCATTCTCCAGTATTTAGGGGAGATTATGGTGATAAAAGTAAAAACATCACAGGCTGGATCTATGAGGTTTTGTTCACAGCGCATGTCACTGTTCCACGAATCTTGAGTCCATGACATTGTTGGTGTCCACCCAAACACACGGTGTATGAAACAAAGTCCAAGAGGCACAAACACATGCCTATAGTTGCACACAAACAGAAAAATTCTGCAAAGCAACAAATGTCCTTTTTTTAATTTTAGAAACAAAAATATCATTTGGGGGCTAACAATAGCCGGATCTCAGTGAATGAAGGCTTTGCATATTTTCCTGTTTTAATGGGTTGTATTATAAACAGAAATGACCCCACACTCTCTTTTCAGGGAGGTCAGGGTGAAACCCAGAGCATGGGACTGAGAATTATTTCTTTGACACTTAAAACACCAACAAGAATGCCAGGAATCATGCTGGGTCAAATGATCAACATTAGCCAAGAAAAAGGTGTACTGCACCTTGATTGATGCTTTGGGTTCCTTTGTTTCACTGGGCCTGGGATAAATAGAAGAGGATGTGACTTCAACCCTAAGAGCCCTGAGAATGTTCTTGCACCACAGAATGATAGAAAGGACTGTTTGTTACATTCTAATTTTTCTACATGTTAACCACAACACACAACAAAGTGCGTGTTCGATATTGTTGGCAACATGACACATAAAGGGCTGTCCCATATTAAGACAGTCCAGTGGTCCAACTAGGTTCATATTGTCTGAGGTTTTCCAAATCTGAGGCAGAAGTTTTTCCCACCTATGAGATCCTGGTGATGTGGTGGATTGAAACCAAAACTTGCATGTAGATCATGTGTTCTGCTTTTGAGGAACAGTGTAGGCACTGTGGCACATGTGTCCGTCCATCCCCCCAGCCACCAGTAAGCTGTTTTGGCATCCGATGTGCACATAGCTGCCCAACCAATATCTGTGTGGTCAAACACTGTGGAGTACTCTTCTCTCTACCTGGATTGGCTACAGGGAAAATTACAATCAATGAAGTATTCTGATTTAACCAACCAGAATGTCACTGTTCTTGAGACAGGAAAATGACACTAAAAGACAATGTATGGTGTAATCTGCTGCACTGATAAGAATACTCATGTTAAGAAATTTATGTCGGTTGAATTCTAAGCCTAGTAGCTTCTGCCTTATTACTCTCAGGGTTTGTGGCTATACAAAAAATGTGTATGCAAGCTATAAGGGATCATTATCAGTTTTTGTGCAACTTCCACATGTTTTCAGAAGCAGACTTGTCCTCTTTGTTTGTTTTCAGTGTGCATGCCATGAAATCAATTACTCTGGATTATTAGAACAGATTTTAGAAATGGCTTCTCTAGGCTATTCATCTGTATCACTGTCACAAAAGCATACTTATTCCAAATATTCAGTATTGAAAGTATACGAAAAATCTTTCCTGGCACGCTGCTGGCAAACATAAATGGAATTAATCAAACATCGGTATAATCAGATAGCAAATACTAGCAAGTGCTACTGGCAATATGCCCATGCTGATTTTTTTAATATCAGTGGTTCATGGAGACACTGGAGACATATTTTGTGTATGTTTTTAATGCTAGTATATTTGGATGCCAAAAACTTTTACAACCCAATCCTGAACTGCCTGCCATGCGGTGCTGCTAGGGTGCCAAAATGACTGCCGCAGCATCCTGAGAGCACTGGGCAGCCGGTGGCAGCTCCTTGGGAGATGGGGACATTCATCCCCTTTCCCCGGTAAGGAAAACGGTCCCGCAATGGGGCTTCTCTACTCTGTGTCAGTTATTTAGCTGGCACAGATGGGGCTCTGAATCCAGCAGAACTAAGATCATTTTCCCTAACCTGATAAGCATCCTGATAGCTTATGGGTCTCCTTGGACCTACACCAGCTATATTGCTGGAATATATCCGAGGAAAGAAAAAGGGAGGGTCTGGTCAAAAAAGCGGGAAAGGATCTTGGCGCATGCTGGTGCCATTAAGATCCATCCCCTCCTTCCCCTGTCTGCCTCCTGCCCTCCCCAAACTGCCCCAATAGTCTCCCTGCGCTACCTCTCCCTGTTTACGATAAGCCCCACCCCACAACTTACCCAAGGTGATGTAGCCCAAGGTTCGCAGTACAGCCATAGCTGCTTTGTGGTGGCGACTTAGACTGGCCTGGTGGCAATACATTTTACACAACATCAATGGAATTTTTATGACAGCAGGACTCTCCAGGGATATGATTAGGGCATCCCTGTATCAAAAGAAAGGTTGATAAAAATGTGGATTTTGTACTTCTGAACTTGTAATACTGGTTTCTGCCAAAAAGTTCTCAGGGTAGGCTGTGACAAGATGTCTAATTTACCATCAGATTTCTAATGTTTCCATCAGATCTTTGATACCTTGATTTCAGCTTGGAGGCACTATGAACCCTCACCAGGTCATCTCGGGTAGCAGCTAATCATGTTTCCATACAGGCAACTAGCATCTTGCCTTCTGATGCTTTCTGTACCTGCTCAAAATAATGCTGTTTTGGTGATCTTGTTCTACTATTTTAACTATGGGAAATTGCCCATCATTTTTTGAAACGGTACCTTCCAACTTCTTTTGGAAATAAAATCACAATTATGCTTTAAAATATTTCACTATGTCCACTGTAAGAGAACCAGAACTAGCTTCAAGGGCAAAGCTCTGCCATCCGATCCTATGCACGTTTACTCAGGAAAATGTTCCCTGAATTAAATGGGTCTATTCCCAAATGTGCACAGGATTCAATTCTGTGCACACTTGTTGTGGTCGGGCAGCCCAATCCTATCCCCAGCAAGGCCACCACGTGCAGAGGTGCTATAACTTGCAGCCCCGCAGAGGCTGCTGGAGGTCTCTTTGGGGGAAGGAGATGTTTGTCCCCTTCCCCTGAGTAAGGGCACAGGCCCTAGTAGAGTCTGCACTAGCTGTTTTGCCAGCGAAGACTGGAGAGTTTTGCAGCCCCACACGAAGGATAGGATCCAGCGGAGCAGGGCTCCACAGATCCCACCCCTCCTGGGCTGGTCATTCCCCTCTGCCCCAGAATGCCTCCCTGATCCCCAAAACCTGCACCACCACTCAGCAATATGACTTACCCTTGAGCGCTCCTGCAGCATCTTCACTTGGCACTGAGGCCCAGTGCCAACTGGCACAAGCCCAGCACCAGCAGTCCCTCCTCCCCAAGTGCCTTGATTGTGCCTTACAGCACATTTGTGACACCCAGCACAAGCTGGGAAGAAGCAATGACAAAAACCACATACCTTGAATAAGCAATGAATGAGGTCTGGATTTGCAATCTGTAGGCCAAAAAAAATTACGACTGAAGACTTTTAAGGCAGTTTTTTGGAACTGTATGTTGATTATTTCATAGTTCTAAAACAAACATGTACTTTGGCTTTCTTCAGTCCAAGGGAGATCAGATTTTGGCCCTCTCTTGTATAGTATAAAAAATAAAATCACATAGCAAGAGCCATCTGAAACTCTGTAGATCAGAGGAGAAAAATTATGTACACACACACACACACACACACACACACACACACACACACACACACACACACACACACATTCTTCTTTTTTTTTTTCCTTCAGTGAAATTACTTGGGCCTTGAGGCTATAGATAGTAGTTGGAGCCTGACACAGTCAATATGACAAGAGGTGCCGCCCTAGGAGCTCTGCTGGTTACACCACATTGCACAACTCAAATGGGTTTCTGCCACTCATGGCTCCCGCCCCCTTACAAAACAAGCTCCTGTCAGTTTTCTAGAAATGTGGTTGAGGAAAACATTGCACAGAAAAGGAATTCCCAGCCCAACTCACTGCATTGACAAGGCATCCTGAGCTTTAGGGAAGAGGCTTGTCGAGGCACATTGAGTAGGAAGGTCAGACAGAGGGACCCAGATTCAGGGCACAATAACAAACAACACAACTGTATTGCAGCATATTCAATTGCTGATTCCTGTTCTATCAAGGATCCCATCTGGTGTACATAAAATCAACTACCATAGTAAATACAGAGGTCTCAATTCAGATAGTTTAATAAGCCGAAGCCTGTTAATCTGGTTAACCAGAGGACTGGAATTTAAGCCCACTGAATGGTTTAAGCCCAACAGTGAACTGAAAATATGACTACTGCATTTCGCAAAAGTAAATGTTCAAAGTCACTGTGTTTGGGATTACACATGTGCAAATGTTCCAGGTGAGTGTATGTGAAAATAGGTTCATATCCCAGAATTTCGGCTGCACAAAGTTTGTATCCCTCTTTCAGAACCAGGCTTAATAAAAAGGGTTTGGACAAATTTCTGTCCATCACAGGTTACAAGCCATGACGGGTATGTTCAACCTCCTGTTGAAGAAGTAGGCTATATCTGAATGCCAGATGCAAGGGAATGGCACCAGGACGCAGGTCTCTTGTGTACTCCTGAGGCATCTGGTGGGCCACTATGAGATACAGGATGCTGGACTAGGTGGGCGTTTGTCCTGACCTACTGGGGCTCTTTATATGCCATTCAATTTTCTGCAGCGACCTTGAATACATGGTTTTCTCTGATTGTGATCGGAGTGATCAAGTGTACAGTTATCCACATATAGCTAGCTGTGTAAAATAACATTATTCGTTACAGGGGAAAGGACCAGATCTGTAGGTTCTTCTGCAATAACCAGCATTTCCAGAACGCTGATTCCCTCTCCACAGGACCTTTACAAACATGGAATTAAATTGTCTTTCTGAATCTGTAATGCAGGCACTGCATATTTTACATTTGCTACTACCAAAGTTCATCTCACCGCTTTCAAGTCCCCCTTCCCCCCAAACAGCAACATTCCCACGTGCAAAAGAACAGACACTTTGGAAGGTGCTGGTACCACTGGTGTAGCTAGAGGGGTGCAGAGCACTAAGTCTTGCAGGGAGCCTCACCTTTGCATACAAGGGCCCCCTCTCCCTCCCTTTTGGAGCCATTGGGGGGGGAAGCATACCCCTCCGTTTTGCTCCCTCCTGCCCAGCATGGCTCCGAAGGGGAGGGGGAGAACTCCTTGCATGCAGAGGTGAGGCTCCCTGCAAAACTTAGTGCTTTGCCCCCTCTAGCTACGCCACTGGCTGGAACATCAGTTCAAAGGATACTTACTTGGAAGTCCCCCTGCAGACCGGTGAGAGCCAAGGCAGAACTTTTGAGACGCGGCGCTTGATGAGCTCCAACGCCCAAGTATCTGCTTAAATGGCTTGCGGAGCTGGCTGGTGGGTCAGCTGTATCCTCATCACCGCGGTCGCACACGTGATTTGATGCTGCTGCGGGAGCTGGGGGACGACGACGACGGCCTGCTCTGATTCACAAGCGAAGGAGCCGCCGCGGGCGAGCCCGGGTGCTGTCCAAATAAACAGCAGCACGGCGAGCCCGTTGCAGGCTGCCTTTCCAGTCAGCGGTGGCCGCTGTTTACACAACAGCGAAAGCGATCCTGCCCGAGTGGAACCGGAGCAGAAGCCTCCGAAGCAAGGAAGACAATGGGCCAGGAGCAGCCCTGCAGAAGTCCAACAGGTGAAGCTTTTCCAGTCGTTCCCCAGGCACGCCCCCCCCCCCAGGTTGCCAACTCATTAGTTCATCAGAGTGGCATCGTGACTACAGAGTAAACTTCTGGACATGTTTACTCCGAAGTAAACCAATTTAATTCAGCGAAACGCCGTCCCAAGAAAGAACTCGGAACTGTCGAGCCTCAGGTTTCAAGCCACGTTTCCATGCACGTTTGCCTGGAAGTAAGTCCCACGATTGCAGAGTGACCAGGTGTCACAACCCCAGAAGAGGACCAGGCACCCCAAGATGTAGGAGCATGGCAAGAAAAGTGTCCAAGAAAAATGTAGGACACGACGAAAGAAAAGCTAAGAGCACTCAGGCACTGATTTCATGTGGTTAATTAAACACTATACTACTTAATATTAAATTTAAAGCTTACTTATAATTTACCTATAAGTAATTATAATTATACTACTTATATTATATTACTTATATAATATATATAAGTATAATATATACTACTTATATTATAATTATACTACTTATATTATATTACTTATAAGTAATATATAATTTACTTATAAGTAATTACTTACTCAATGCTTATAATTTATTACATAGAATTTATTAATTACAAGAAGGCTCTGTACTGCCTGCAGGGGCCTGGTCACAGGGAAAAGGAGGACATTTAAGTTCTTTTCCAGGACACGAGGCTCAAAAAGAGGACCTGTCCTGGGAAAAGAGGACATCTGGTCACCCTGCATGATTGGCCTCAGTGAGACTTCCTTCCAAGTAGACCAAACTGAAACCGGGTTGCTCAGTGTCAACGAGGCTAGCGGGGAACGTCCATCTCACACACTCTTCAGCCGTTTGCAAGTGAAACCGGTCTGACTTCGAATTGTGTGGCTTGGGGCTGCAATCCAGTCCTACCCGCTGGGAAATGGATCTCACTGAAACATTAAAATCAATAAGATTTGGCTCTCTGTGAGCACAGAAACGGACTGAAATAACTTAGGCCTGAATGCAGGCAGCCCTTCCTCACTGGAGGAGGAGGAAAGATGTGTGATTTTAGCCTGAAAACAGACAGAGACCACAACCCTAGGCATGTCTACTCAGAAGTAAGTCCTGTTGGGTTCAATGGGGCTTACTCGCAGGAAAATGTGGATAGGATTGCAGCCAGAGCTCTCTCTCCAAAGTGTGGGACTAATTAGGTGGGGGGAGCAATTCGCCTCCGCTTTGCTCCCCCCCTGCCCGAAATGGCTCCAAAGGGGAGGGGCCCGTTGCACGCTGCGTTGTGGCTCCCTGCAAAACTGAGTGCTTTGCCCCCTTCTAGCTACGCCACTGTGAGGCGGACACCCTCTCCTGATCGTGCCAGAACAGCCCCAAGGGACGCGGTGAAGGACCTTCTAAGGGCTTGGCTACCGGTGGCCCCACGTGGCGTTGAGTCTTCTGTTCATCCTGATTCCAAACCCAAATCCTCGCCCAGAATCATCCACGAAGCCCACTTTCTTGGCACCGTTAGAAACAAGCCCTTCCGTTCCCCTCCCAAATTGGCGTCTCTTCGGTGATCTCGACCCAAGATGGGTTGGGGGGGAGGGAAACCCGGCGGCGAAGCCAGGATCCCACCACTGGGGGGCTGACCTCCGGTTTACCACCGACCACAGCAGTTCAACCCGGATTGCCGGCGGTGCGCACGAGCCTGGGCCAAATCCCAGCGCCGCGGCTTCGGGGCTTGCACCAAGAGACGCCCAGGGAAAGAGATCCGCTTTCAAAGGCTGCCGTTCCCACGTGCGGAGGACTCCGGCTTTGGCTGGTGGGATGCTGCGACCCACTGGCGGGGCTCCGTCCCAAACCCTTCAGTAGAAGGAATAAATGGGAACGGGACATCCCACAGAGGAGTTCGGTAGGACCCGGGGTGTTCTTAGTCGGGCAGCAGCAATGCTGCCCAGGGGAAATGGAGCTGCTGCCAGTGGCGTAGCTAGAGGGGGGCAAAGCACTAAGTTTTGCAGAGAGCCTCACCGCAGCGTGCAAGCGGCCTCTCCCCCGCCCCTTCGGACCCATTCTGGGCGGGGGGAGCAATTCACCTCCGTTTTGCTCCCCCCGCCCAGAATGGCTCAGCAGGGGAGGGGGCGCTTGCACCTTGCGGTGAGGCTCCCTACAAAACTTAGTGCTTTGTCCCCCTCTAGCTACGCCACTGGTTGCTGCCACGATTTGTGCTGTATCTGCAACCGGAGAGAGGCGCGGTCTCCAATCCCCCTGCCTCAGTAGTGCCCCTTGCCCTGGAAGCGTCCTCTCTCCAAATCGTCAGAGAGGAATGCACTCTGCACATGTTCAGAGGCACATGCTCCTCGTTCTGAGAATCTGAACGGATAATTATTTCAGTCTCATTGCTGTAGGTTTAAGGAGCTCAATCTGCCCGCAAAGGCCATCACACTCAGGTGGCTCCTCAAGGTGACTTTCACTCACTCGGAAGTAAACCCCATTCATTGCATTGGAATATTTTCCCAATAGTAGAGGTGTTTGTTTCCGGCGAGTAAGATTGGGTTACAGCCTTAAAAGCCTTACTGAACACAATGGGCTTTACTCAGAAGTAAATAGCACCGTTTTCAAGTCCCTCTACCTAACAGGTGTCCTTACAAAGGGGCGTTTTCAATCACCATGATAAATACTGTACGCCCCAAGCAGTTCACCAATACAGTGGCGTAGTTCGAGGGGGTGCAAAGCACTAAGTTTTGCAGGGAGCGTCACCCAGCGAGCAAGCGTTCCCTCCCCCTTCTCTTCGGAGCCATTCCGGGCATTCACCTCCGTTTTGCTCCCCCCGCCCGGAATGGCTTCGAAGGGGAGGGGGAGGTGCCGCTTACTCGTTGCGGCGAGGTTCCCTGCAATACTTAGTGCTTTGCACCCCCCTCCAGCTACGCCACTGCACCAAAGGCCTATCAGAATTCACATGACCACAACCCCCCTATTAGTCATGGATAGTTATGGATCTAAATGATGAATAGGGCTGCAATTCTATGCACACTTTCCTGGAGGTAAGCACGCACCACTGAACACAATGGGACTTACTTCTGAGTAGACATGCATAGGCTTGTACTGTAGGGAGTCTCCAAGATCAGACACTTTCAGCAGGCTACAATCCTAAAGGTTGAGGTCGAATACACAGACTTGCCTGGGAGAAAGCCCAATCGAACATCGTGGGACTTACTTCCGAGTAAATGTGCAGAAGATAACTGCGAATCACGTTGGGGGAAGGCACCGTCGAACTCCTGCGAGTGTCTCTGATTCGACAGTGGTTCTTGTCCTCTTCCTCCTAAGTGTGCTCACTCACGCTTAGTTCAGTGGGTGGGGGGTGCAGTCCTGAGGTTTAAGAAAGTAGGCTGTGAACCTCCTTTGGTGAATTTCACCGGACACCCAGGCAGGATCACGTCTCACCGTCCGAGTATCTGCCTTTCGTTTTGCAAAACTACCACCACCACCCAGGTCATATTCACGTGGAAATGAACGTCGGAAGGGAGTAGACGAGGGCAGAATCGACCCCTCTGGCAGGTTTTTCTGGCCAGTTCAAATCAAAAGCCAAAACGTGGTGCTGAGAAGTACTCAAGAAGACACGAGCCAGGGGAAGGTGGCTAGGCTCAACCCCATGAAGACCTGGGCAGTTCGTGCCCCGCGTTCCATCCGAACTCAGTGGCGTAGCTAGAGGGGGGCAAATCACTAAGTTTTGCAGGGAGCCTCACCGCGGCGTGCAAGGGGCCCCTCCCCCTCCCGCCTCTGTTTTGTTCCCCCAGCCTAGGGTGGCTCTGAATGGAAGGGGACCCTTTCACGCCGCGGTGTGCCTTCCCTGCAAAGCTTAGCGCTTTGCCCCCCTCTAGCTACGCCACTGAGATGACGAGGGTTTGATTGGGAGCAGCTGAAGCCCCGGCGGAGCGCCTGGGCGGCGATCTGCAGCCCTTCTCCTCCTCCCAAGGCGCCCGCCCTGTTTTCCAAACAAGAGTGCCCGGGAATGAATCACAACAGCCAGGGCCTCCCTTGCCTGGCTCTCGTCCTGGCTCCGCGGCAGAAGGAGAAGAAGAGAGGAATCCACCCAGCAGATGGAGGGAATTTAAGTATCAAGGGGACAGCACGGTTCACAGCCTCGCTGCAATGCTCGGGGGCAGGGCCCTCGTTTGATTCTGCCCCACAGCAATCTGTCCCACAGTTATCACGCAAGGATGCCAGACGACAGAAGGGGGGGGGGAGATGTCACCAAGAGGGGATCAGCTGGCTGGGCAGGGAGTGTCTCTCTCCCTCACCTTAAAGCAAAACAGAAGTTGGCTGCCTGCTGCTGGCACCAGATCCCGAAGGAGGAGACATCTGGAAGCTCAGCCCTGCAAAATCAGTGGGGCTGCCAGGGCAAGAGGAGTAACTGCTCTGGCGCCTGGCTTGGGATCCAGTCCTCTTCATTTCCAGGAGCCTTGAAACAATCTGAGCAGAGGAATTGTTCTGCTCAAGGAGAGCCAGGATGGTGTGATGGTCCGTGAATCACCCCCCCTCCCTCTCTCCCTCACCCACCTCACAGGGTTCTTGTGAGGACAAACGGAGGAGAGGAACTATGTCCACCACCCTGAACTCCTTGGAGGAAGGAAGCCTCCTATCTACCACACGGGATGGCTGGGAGGACAGGAGGGGAAGAATTCTGTCACCACCTGAGCTGATTGGAGGAAGGGCGGTATCAAAATGTGGGCAATAAAAAAATAAAATAAGGTCTGCGACGTGGTGAACGCACGAGTAGTCAATGTCATGACCACGCTACACATTCGACCTCGCTGCCTCTTACCCAGTCAGTCCAGTGGTCCGTCTCGTTCAGCCCTGTCAACACAGGCGGGCAGCAGCTCCGCAGGTTTTCAGGCACCCTACCTGGAGATGCTACCAGAGATTGAAGCCGGGGCTACCTGCATGCATAGCAAGGCACGCTACTATTGACTCCTCGCACCCACCCCATCCCTCCAGGCTCGCAACCTTCAACACACAACTTGGGAAGTTGAAGCCTCCCTGAGAGGCTGATGGGATATAAACACTCTGAAATATAAACACTCTGGCTCAGTCCAGTGGTCCTTACTGCCCAGGGATGTTTAAAACCTTGAAGTTGCAGTCCTATCCATATTTACCTGGGAGTAAGCCCCACTGATTATAATGGGACTTACTTCTGAGTAGACGTGCATAGGCTTGGGCTCTCAAAGTATTTAGGGATGCTTAAAACCTTGAGGCTGCAATCCTATTCGCATTTACCTGGGAGTAAGCCCCATTGATTATAATGGGACTTACTTCTGAGTCGACGTGCCTAGCAAGGTAGGCCCGGGCTGAGAGATGCTCCCCACTTTCAAATCGATCTCGTTTCCTTCTCCTTTTCAGATTCTGGCGCTCCGCAGCTCTTCAATGGAGACCCTCGTGGTGACCAGACAAACGGCTCCAAAATGAGAACTCGGTTCAGTCAGTGGGGAATGTTTGTGTACACACTGAAGTCACGACGTGACCTGAGACGTGGGGAGGAAAGGAAGGAAACCACCGGAAAAACTCCCGTTGCAATAACAAACAAGCCGGGGGATTGAGAGGATCTGGTTTAGAGCAGTAACGCCATTCACACGTTCAGAGAGAGAGAGAGAGAGAGAGGAAATCATGGGTCCACCACACGCGTCTTTCGTGCATCTTTTGCAAGATTACCTTCGGCTAGTCTTGGTGGAATTTAAAAAAAAAGGGGGGGAATCAAGTGTACAGTTAATTTTTCTGTGTTCTTTCCCAAACTCACTCAGGCTGCAATGGTATGCTAGCTTTACTGGGAGTAAGCCCCATTGAATTCAGTGGAACTTACTTCTGAGTAGACATCACACAATTACTCTGAAATTGATCTGGATCTTTAGCTAGCCCAGCCTAAAAATACACCTCCGTGGAAACCAGCTCCCCCCAGATCAAAAGGTCTCCTAAACATGTTTAGGAGAAACACATGCATGCCAATGGAATTTACCAATGAGTAAATTGGTACCAATATAGCTGCCGGTAGGGTGACACAAAGGCCGCTTTGGGGAGCTGGCACGGATCCATAACCCAGTGGAAAGAAAGGCTTTCCCTTGAGACTGATCTGCAGCCCGAACTGACCCGCTTTTACTTTGAAGTAAGTCCACTAAGATCAATGGAGCAAGCCAGCCTGCGTAGATCTGCAGCCTCTGTTACACTTGAGTTCAGCAAAAAATAAAAATAAATAAATTAAAAAAAATCATGTGTTCGCTAACCTGGGCTCCCAAATGACATTGACGGGGATTTAAAGGCTACTGACATTAGCCCCAAATATCCCCTTAATGCTTTGGCTCTCAGGATGCAAATCGGGTTATGTTTGACTAAATGGATCACAGTGGTTAAACAGCACAATTATGTGCTTGTCTACGCAGAAGTAAGCCACACTGTGTTCAATGTGGCTTACTCACAGGAAAGCGTGTACAGGATTACAGCCTTGGAGACCTGGGAGTAAGAAAGAAGTGATGTAGCTCCTTTCTATGCGTATTTCCGAGAAATTATTCCCACTGATTCCATAGAACGCGTGCATATCGAATTACAGGCTAGGTGAGCTCAGAAAATCGATCCTGGGGGGGAATATCTCCTCTTTGGGGGTGGGGGATGCGCGGTTTCATCAATGCCAGTCAGTGTCCACGGAGCGCAATTAGAGCCAAAGCCTATGAATGTCTACTCTGAAGTAAGTCCCATTGTAGTCAATGGGGCTTACTTCCAGGTAAGTGTGGATAGGACTGCAGCCTCACCTATCATCATCAGGCCCTTCTGGACCACACACACACGCACACACATCTGTCTGTCTGTCTCTCTATCTATCTATTTATAATTGCTTGGGGATCATTCTAACATCTGTCTGTCTGTCTATCTATCTATAATTGTTTGGGGATCATTCTAAAACGTTTCATCCCAATATCCACTAAACCCAGATCTCGCCTTGACTCCTCAGTACAGACTTACTCCTCTATATAGAGGCGATGCATAGTAAATACTAGTACCTCGTGGCAGGAATTATTCCAGGTTATTTAATTCGAGTAAATGGTCGAGTAAAGGAGGTTGTGCAAAACAAAACAAAACAGTAACAACCCCTTTACAGACTCGCGGGAGGCAGACAAATCGTAGCAGACACGTGTCAATGAAAAGGCTGCTGATTCGTGACCCTATGGTTTTCGAATGTCTAACGGAACAGCAAGCCTGGCCTGTCTGATTCATTTTTTTCTCTTTTGGGCTTTCTTACCAGGTTGCAATCCTATCCACACTTACCTGGGAGTAAGCCCCATTGGGACTTACGTCCGAGTAGATAGGCATAGGATTGGGCTCCAAGAGAGAGGACCTCACTTTTTAAACTATTTATTTGGACTGCAATCCGTACCACACTTACCTTACGCCCCATTGACTACAATAGGATTTTCTTGTAAATAAATATGCACGATGGGATTGGGCTCTTCGTAGCCCCTTTCACGGGTCGAATGGGCACCATCTCCCCAGAGCTGTTCACACGTGCTGAAAGTTACGCACACATAGAGTTGGACGGAATTAAAACAGGGCTTCACTATGCCCTTCACGACGTCCATGACGTGGGCGTGAGTCCCACTGAAATCCTTCAGGTAATTTACAAGGGGATCAATCCCGTCAGACACTGAACGCATTTCTGAGTAGCCATGAATAGGATTGGATTGTAGGGTTGCCATCTGGGAGCAAGCTTTGTGACACAAAGAGTGGCTTACTTCCGAGTAAACAGACATGGGATCCGTCTACACGAAGTGCTCTTACTAGAAGCTGTTGGGCAGCGCACCCAAAGAAGAATGCACACTGGAGAATATAAATCACCCTTCGTGTATTTAGGATTCCAGGTCCCAATTCCACATCAAAAGCTTGAAGGGGGGGGGGGAAATTAGCAGCCCTAATTCCCTCTTCAGTTCTGCTCCCTGCTAGTCAAGGGGATTCAGGGCTACTATCCAGCCAATGGCAAGGATCTTTAAATACCACTTACTTCAGTGAGCATTCCCATGTGCACGTGTATTCGGAAGTTAACGCCCACGGATTACAATGGATTTTCTTCTGAGGTCCTTCCCCACGTTCTTACACGCCCCTGTTGAAATCAGATGAAGTGTACGTGTGTTTACTCGAAAGCAAACCCCACGAAATTCCACGGGACTTCTGTACTCGGGGACATTTACCAAGGCCCATTGAACGTAAGGGGCTTCATTCCGAGTGAGTAAACACGGGCGCTCATAGGATCGGGCTGAGTTTAGGACTGCTTTGGTTTGGTTTGGTTTGTTGTGGTGTTGGAAGGGTTTCAGGGAACAACCGACTTTTGGCAATATGGTCAACAAGCAACCAGTTAATTTTCAATCCGGCTCTAGAAAGCTTTACCCTGCCACTACTTCTGCCCGAAATTTACCTCAGTCCATTGATGCCATCCCGTTTTGAAAGGGTCTGGGGTCAGCCTGAAGAATCCCCCGCAGAGATTCTTCACATGCTCTAAAAGCCCAGCAGGGCGACGCCTTCATCAGGACCAACCCAAATGACACCAATATCAGGAGGAAGCGATCCAGAAGGGCTCCAAAAAACGTTTTAATTCTGAATCACTTTCCAGAATCCAGGGAAATTTTGCTGCTCAGCTGACAGCGTTTCAGAATGCAATCCTGTATACACTTTCTGGGAGGAGGCCCCATTGAATACAATAGGACTTACTTTTAAGTAGACGTGCCTAGGATTGTGCCCTCAGCCATTGGGGTTGTCCTGACTGTGGCTGCTGAATTTTTTTCGCTAAGGGACCGACGGTTCTCCCGCCCCCGCCCCCACATTCCTGTTTACATCCTCTAAAGACCTGCATCGCACATTTTCCACGGAATAATCTCATCGATTTAGGACGGGGAACAAGGACAAAATAAAAAGACCTTTCAGAAAATTAAGGGCCAGTTCTAGCCGCATCTCAGTCCTTGCAAAGATCTGCTTGATCTCGGTGAGAATTACTTAGAGCCCAATCCTATGCATGTTTACTCAGAAGTAAGTTCCATTAGAATCCATGGGGCTTACTCCCAGGAAAGTGTGGATAGGATTGGGCAATCCTATCCACACTTACCTGGGAGTAAGCTCCCTTGACTATAATGGGACTTACTTCTGAGTAGTCATGCATAGGATTGGGCTCTAAGGCACGTGCTTAACTCTTTCATTGCTTTAGAGCTCAAACGTATGCATGTCTACTCAGTAGTAAGTCCAATTGTGTTCAATATGGGGCTGACTTCCAGGAAAGTGTGCGCAAGAATTGCAGCCTCAGTCTCGCTTTGGCTTCGCACTGGATTCAGCGGTGTAGCTAGAGGGGGTGCAAAGCACCAAGTTTTGCAGGGAGCCTAACTCCCTTCGTATGCTGTTTCCCCAGCCTGGAAGAGGAAGGGCCCCTTGCGCGCTGCACTGAGGCCCCCTGCAAAACGTAGCGTTTTGCCCCCCCTCTAGCTACGCCCCTGCTCCGACCTGGGAACCGCGAGTGTTTTCTTTAACAGCTACGCCAGGAAAATCTCTCTCCCCCTTTGTTGCCTTCACCTCCCACGGACGTTAAGGGGAAAGTGAATTGACTTCACCAGACACTTAGGACCGCGGCAGGCCCTCCCTCTGCAATAAATCAGAATTTATTCCGCGGCACCGCTCCTTGGGTCATTCTCGCCTGGGGGGGGGGGCACGCACACAAACAAGTTGGAACAACTCTATGCTGAACCCGACGGATAGCAGTCTTACGGACATCACTGAACTAGCTGAACTGGTAAAGCTTTCCCGCAAAGTAGTGTCCACTATACTCTTACTCACTCTTAAAAGCTGCAGGATCTGGCTCTCAAGCAGGATCTGACTCTCAGTTTTAGCCCCTGCACCACTCCCCACACTTCCACCCCACTTCCTCCCCTGCACCAAGAACAGTGCTCCCGCAGTGCTGGAAGGCAGAGTCCTAAGGAAAACCAGGGCATCGGCGCTTATTAAAATAGCTCTCAGTGCGGGGAGATCACCCCCCTAAGTCAGGTTTTTCTGGCCGATCTTCCATACAGGTTTTAGTGTCTTCCGTGGGCCTCATTCCCTAAAAATGGGCTTAGGATCTTACCGTGCAATCCAATGCGTATCTACTCAGAAGTAAGTCTCAGTGTTTTTTTTTCAATGGGGCTTACTCCCAGGAAAGTGTGCACAGGAGGATCGCAGCCTTACAGCCCGATCCCATGCGTGCCTACTCAGAAGTAAGTCCAATGGGGCTGACTCCCAGGAAAGTACGCATAGGATCGCAGCCTTAGTCATATGATCACAGAGAAGAAGCAGTGGAAATGGGCTTTCATTCCTGAGAGCGTTCTGTCAAGACAACTCAGGGTCAAAGCCACAGGCTCACTGGGTGGCCAAATTTCAGAGTCTAATACCAAAATAAAACAAAATACAATTTATTAAGTGTCCTGGGTGGAAAATAATTCAGAGCAAAGGCTGCTGGCTTCAGGCAGCCACTCTCAGGAACCCCGTTTACAGAAGCATTTTGTGGAGTGGTCTTGTCCTGCTTCTCTGTGCCCTTGCGCATATGTTTCATGCACCACCCTCGGAGAAACACCACACTGCCTGCGTCTGACGGGGAGTGGACTGTACTCCACGAGGCCTTCTGCTACAATAAGGTGCCCACAGTCTCTATAGCAAAAGGCCAGGCTTTCGAAGAGGCCTGCCCAGGGCCAGAGGCTTGTCTGCCATCAGTTCTTTGAAGGTGTCCCTAACCAATTTTTTCCCATGACACAGAGGATCAAAATGTGTTTGGGGGGGGGGACCCCAACTCACTCCTCGATTATATTCCCAGTCAGTTCCTATAAGAAATCCTCGGAAATGGTTAGTGGGTCCTACTCCCATGTAAGCGCAATCCCAGGTCCACTTCTTTGAGAGTCCCATTGAACATACCTTTGGGGTAAACGTGAAAGGTAGGGCTGTTCAGGGCAAAGGACACTTAGGAGTAAGTCACAGTCAGAAAGCAGGCTTAGGATCAGGCTGCTGTGCTGTGGTCTTCAAGGTACCAGGCAAAACGGTGAGGACCGGTCTGCAAGAAGAGCTGAAGTTTCCTACTCCAAATAACGCTAAGGGCTGACAGGGGAGAGCAGACCCTCCAATATCCCCCCCCACTCTGGAGATACAACGTGGAAACCCTCAGTCCCATTCTTTCCAGTCTAATCCAAGGGGAAGGGTCCTGTGCAAGCCTCATTACAATGAATGTGTTTTGGGAGGGTGGATCGTGGCCAGGCAGTTCTCCTGGGCTGCGTTTCAGAGCGAGCCTTGCCTTCCTCGCACAGATTCCACGAGTCTGAGTGTATACCTGCGGGGGGGGGGGGCGTAGAGGAGAAGAGGGACCCCTTATACGTTTTGTTTTGCTAAATCTCTCTAAAATTATCTCTCTTCCAGTGAAACTGAAGTACTTGAATTTAAGCCTAGGTAGGAAGTCCCTCCCGGGTTACACTGAGACATCCTTTTCCTACTGGAGCATTGAGGAAAGACCTCAGTCTAAATCGGGTTGGGGATGCAAGAATTCCGGCTTAAAAGGATTGGGGATAGGACCCCCTCTTCTCCCTTCCTCTTTGCACAGGAGGGTCCGGACAACATTCCTTCGGTTCTTAGGAAAATGCTTATATCGAAACGAATCTTACCAAGATCGTGGCACCACCGCGGTGAACACAGAACATTCTCCGACAGCCATGGGAGACTCCTTACCCTTGAGTAGCCCCACAGGCTGCGCCAGAGCGAAGTGATCTGAGAACAGCAGCACTGATTAGAGCCCAAACCTATGCCTGTCTACTCAGAAGTAAGTCCCATTATAGTCAGTGGGGCTTACTCTCAGGAAAGTGTGGATGGGATTGGAGCCCAAAGTCTTAAACTTTGAACCAATCTTTGGGCCTAATCATAGTCCCGTGGCTCTGGTTTCCATCCAAGGCCTTGGGTTTGATTTGATTGAGGATCGATCAAAGCTGCTTGGGGGGGGGGGCTCTCTTTTTGCCTCTAACGCTACAGGGAAGATAAAACAGGTCGGACAAATGGGACACTGAGTGCCCCACACTTTCCCAGGGCAGTTAGTCAAAATTTATCAAAGAAAATAACCTTTGGTACCAGAGAATTCATGAAACCTCGAATTCCAATCTTCAACGGACCTCCTGGAAACGAAACTCAACTATGCATGCCTTCCCTTGGAAGTAGGTCCCATTGAGTTTAATGGAGCCTACTTCTGAGCAGATCCGCATAGGAGTGTGCTGTGAGATTTCGAGCAAAGCTACCAACATAGTCCCGTGGCCTCCACATAAAAGCGACATTGGGGTCATACTGTCATAGAACCAGCTGAAAGGGGTCTTCTGGGGTACTCCAGAGCTCCTTTACTGCTGGTTGAGATCAGTGGGACTTTGTACCAGGTACACGTGTCTCGGGCCCAGATGCAAGGAAGGACTCCTCCATAGTCGGGAGGCAGAGAACATCTCCCACTGGCGGGGCCCACCAAAAGCAGCGTTTGGAAAAATAAAAAACGACACGGAAAAGAAGACGCTCCCCAAAATAGGAGAGGTTGCTTACATCTTCGTCCTAAACACGTTCGCTTGGAAAGGAGCCCTCCTCCTTCTCACCCCTTCGAATTTACCTCCAAATAAGTTTTGCAACCCTTAAGCAGGCTTCAGCGGAATTGATTAGAATTTACTTCCGAGTAGCTGTGTTAATGTGGCTGTGTTAGGATCAGGTTATCATTAAACTGTGCAAAGCGTGTTGGGGAAGGGATTTAAAACCCAAACAAGCCAGAAAACAAAAATCACATTCTTTTTTTGTTCCTTTATCGTTGGGGGCAACACCTTCCGAAGGCTCCTGTTTCCCTTCATCTCTGACCCGGATCTTCCATGCCTTCAGCCACAACAGCAGAGAGACAAGGGGAATCTGCAGCTCTTTTTAACGCGCCCTGGTTTTCTTGCGCTAAAAGGAAGGCTCAGCACACCATAACTGAGAGAAGCTTCAAGAAGCACGGGGAGATCTCCACTGCGCGCCCCCCGCCTCACTTGCACACAGGAGGCTACCGCAGCGCCAGCAGAAAAGGTTCTTGACCCACACCAACCGAGGCAGGCCAGAGCCCCTGGCTCCATAACTGCTTTGGAGAAATCAGAACCATGATTTTGGGAGGAGGGGGGAGAGAAAGAGACACACGGCCTTACAGCCCAAACTCTATGCAGATCTACCCAGAAGTAAGCTAAGTAAGCTGACTCCCAGGAAGGGGTGTTGAGGATTGCAGCCTGGTCACGTTGACTGAGCCCCACTGATTTCAACGGGATGATCTGAGTCCGGGTTCACCCGAGTTAGGTCTACAGACCTCGACGGAACCGCTGGCCCCGCTGAACTCAAAGGGACTTACAGTCCAATCCTATGTATGTCTACTACTCAGAAGTAAGTCCCATCAGAGTCAATGGGGCTTACTTTCAGGAAAAGTGTGGATAGGATTGGGCTGTTCCTTCCGCGTCAAGATGGGACTGTAGGTGCCTCAGGTTACGATCCTAGCCACACTTTCCTGGGAGTAAGCCCCGTTGACTCGAACGGGACTTACTTCTGCGTAGACACGCATAGGCTTGGGCTCTCAAACCTCATCAACTTGGAAATAAAACCCCATCGCTTTGAACAGTTCCCAATTGATAAATTCCAAGGAAAGTCAGGCAGTTTTAAGACATTTTTAATATGGCCAACCCCAAGCAAACAGTATCCACTGCTGAAGGAAAGAATCGCGATGCCCACAAAACAAAAGGGGAGGGGGAATAAAAATCCTTTGCAGCATTTTCAAGTCTCTCCATCCTCCCCCAGGAGGATTTTGAACGTCTGCCACAAGACAGAAAGATAAAAGCAACACCCCCCCCCCAAGAAATAATCTGTTCGCCGGCACAGAGTCCCCCCAAGCCTGCAATTCCATACGCACTTATTTAGAAGTAAGTCCCACTGAACTCGGTAGGTCTTACTTCCGAGAAGACACACAGAAGGCTGCGGTGTAGAATTTCTACACGCGCCTGTAAATATTCTACACCTCGTTCACACGTTCACTTAGTAAGAGGACCGGCTAATCACAAACAAACCTCCCCTCTCCTCAGTTTTTGAGCCAAACGTGGCTGAAGGGGGGGGGGGCAAAAAAAAAAAAATCAAACACTATGAAAAGAGGAAAGAAAACGTTTTATTGGAGACTACACAAAGCTAAGATATACAATAAAAGTGCTGGGTCATTCTAGAAAAGTTGGTCCCAGGATGGTATCATACCAAAATAGCACTGAACAAATCGCCTGGCTCTCCCCCCAAATTTATAAACAGATTTTTAAACCCCCCCCCCCCCATAGTCTTTTTTTAAGGTCCGAGGTTCGGAACGTGGTTTACTGGTTGGAAAAAAATAAAAGAGGCTGAGAAGAGCCCAGTGAAGATCCATTTACAGCCAGGATGGTCGAGGTTAAAAAAAACAACAACAAAACCAAAATAACTCTTAACATTCATTGAACAATCATATAACAAAGATGCACTTGGGGAAAAAAATAGTCTCCATTATTATTACTATTAACAATCATTTCTGGGAAACAGTCTTGCTTTGTCCAAATATAATTTTAGACTCGTATAAAATAACTCTATCCCGCGAGGACGTTTTCTAGTTAAAAAAATACATATATTTATATACCTCTTTGCTCCCAATAACTGTCCTCATAATTCCTTCGCGTTTCAACGATCAGATCAGTGGGGCTATTGGACACCCTCCAACTTGGGAGCTCCTGTATGAACACAGCCCCCCTCCCCCAATAAGTACTGGTTTGGACAGAAACATTAAAGCTTTAAAGAAGTGCAATTTTCCCCGCAGAAATTTAAATTTCAAAGGAAAAAAAATTCTGATATCACAGTGGACAGGCCTACGTGGGAAAGGGGTTGGGAAAGTTTTAGAGCCTGCTTAATTCGGCACCAATTCATTTTCTCAGGTTACAGGTAGTTTTTTTTTTTTTTTTAAAGCAGTTTTATATTCAGGGGTTACAGCCATATCAGCAATTCTGATAAATCGAAGCGCTTCAGTGTTTACATTTACACCCTTGAACCTAAATTGGTTTGTTAGAAATTAAACCGGTTCCTCTCTCAATCCTAATTTATCCGGAATTTAAGACTGTAATTCTGTGCCACTTTTCTGAGCAAGAGCCCAATCCTCGTTAGGTCTACTCAGAAGTAAGACCCATTATAGTCAATGGGGCTTACTCCCAGATAAGTGTGGATAGGATGGCTGCCTAACCTCCCACTGAACATAGGAGGCTTTCAGCCGGAGCCTAAACGGGTCTACTCAAAAGTAAATCCCATTAGGCTCCATGGGGCTTGTTCCCAGGAAAGTGCATGGGATTGTAACCTTCCTTCTGAGTGAATAGGCCTGGGATTGCTCTATATGTTTCACTGAAACATCTGGGGTTAAATTTGGAACCAGATCTAGGGTGGGAATGAAACTGACAAGAGGCAGCCCGCTGGGTCTTTCTTGGCCCTTGGGCAGGATCAAATCTCCCTTTTGGATCAGGCTTTTGGCCACTTTGCTTTCCCAAGAAAACTTAGATTAGGCTGAAACATGTGTGTGTGTTTGGGATTGACAGCTCTAGGCATCAGCTCCCATTAGATGCAATCCTCGTCCATGGACACCCACACCTAAACTTTTTGTGGTGTGGGTTGTGGACTGCACCCTAAACTGCATGTGTTTAAATTAACATTGACATCCCCAAGCTGGTTGTAGATCGCACCCAAAACTGAGTGTGTTTACATCCTGTTGAAATTTAAAAAACCACATCTTTTGAAAAAAGTCCTCATTTCAACCGGATTTACAGCCCAATCCTAACCACACTTTCTTGAGAGTAAGCTCTATTGACTCTAATGGGATTTACTTCTGAGCAGACCTGCCTAGGATTGGGTTCTTAGAGGCCAACCCTCAACAATTAACTGCATTGGGGGGGTGGAGGAGTTCACATAGATTTCAATGGGCTTTGCATGGAATCAAAAGCACTTTGTTTTTTTTTCCTAGATTGGGCCATTAACATTACAGTTTCGCGATGTGCTCTAGATCAGTGTATGGCTCGGTCCCGTTTTCGCCTGTGTCAAGTCACTACTTCACCGGCAGTCCGATCCAGTGGCGTAGCTAGAGGGGGTGCAAAGCACTAAGTTTCGCAGGGAGCCATCGTTTTGCACCCACTGCCCAGAGTGGATCCGAAGGGAAGGGGCCGCTTGCAGGCTGTGGTGAGGATCCCTGCAAAACTTAGCAGTTCACACGCTGTGATGAAGGGCCCTGCAAAAACTTAGTGCTTTGCACCCCTTCTAGCTACACCACTGGTCCGATCCTATGCATGCCTACTTGGAAGAAAGTTCTATTGATTCCCACAGGATTTTCTCCCGAGTGAGCCTAGACACTTGGCCTGGCGTCCAGATTGCGCCCTCCAGATTGGTCCTGACTCCAAACCTCACCCCCTCAACTCCCACTGCGGGAATAAGTACCCTCAAGTGAAACGAATGAGACCAGCGTCCCGATCTGGAGCATACTGGCTAAGGGCCCGATCCTAGCCAACTTTCCAGCACCGGTGCAACTGTACCAATGTGGCATGCACGGCATCTTGTGGTGGGGCAGCAGTCTCAGAGGACTCCTTAAGGTATGGGGACATTTGTTCCCTTACCTTGGAGCCGCACTGCTGCTACACAGGTGCTGGGAAAGTGCTTGGGAAAAGCCCAAATACTCCCTTACCCTGAGAAGGCTTCTGTGACTGCCTCCCCACCACAGCGCATGCCCCATAGGCACAGCTGCACCAGCACTGGAAAATTGGGTAGGATCGGCCCGGAATCTCATTTTGAAATGTGGCTTCTGGGGTGGAGATTTGCTTCCCCCTGACAGCCTGGAAGAATGTCAAGGAAATGGGAGGGGGGGGAAGGACAGGGACTCGGCTAGAGAGATGCTTCTCGGAGGGCCTGCGTGGAGAAGTTCTCCTCGGCCAAGGACACCTCGCTCACCCCAAGAACCGGTGCCAAGGAGGGGAACGAGGAAGGACGGAGCTGCGGAAACAAGGAGGGTGAGGAAGTCCTCGGCACTTAGGGCCCAATCCTAACCACACTGACTTGGGAGCAAGCCACATTGACTACAATGGGACTTACTTCTGAGCAGACATGCCTAGGCTTGGGCTATGGCGCTGCTGCCTCTACGCACACCCGAATCGGAGCATTTCAGGGTCGCAGATCTGGCCTTGGGGGGTCCCTCTGGGGGACTTGGTCTTTTTGGCACTACAAGTCACCTGAAGTCCCGGGGCAGGCGGGTCCAGGAGGGCCGTCCGAGGCGCTGGTCTTCGGCTGCTCCCGCGGCGGGACCCCCTTTCCGCCGCCCGCCGCCCCGCAGCCGGCGGAGCTCAGATGTCTATCCGAGAGTGGAGGGCGGCGCCGTGCTTGCCGTCGTGGTCCCAGTAGGAACAGTGCATCATGGCCAGCTCGGGCGGCTGCCGCGCACAGGCGAACTGGAGGCCGGCGGCGGGGGGGCCCCCGTTGGGCGCGGTGGGGGGCGCGGGGCTGCCGGCGGAGGCTGCGGCTGCTGCTGCGGCGGCGGCTGCGACGGCGGCGGCGCCCAGCTGCTGGGCGGCGTGGTGGTGATGGTGGTGGTGGTGGTGATGGGCGTGCGGGTGGTGGTGGTGGTGCGGGTGGGGGTGCCCCAGGCCGTTGTAGGAGTTCACCATGGCCGGCAGGCGCGAGTAGGGCCCGTAGGCTGCGGAGGAGGAGGGGGGCCCTGCGGAGAGCCCCTTGACGGCGGCGCCCACGGGGCTGAGGGCGCCCCCGGGGCTGCCGCCGGCGCCCCCCGCGCCCGCGCCCGCCTCCATCTGGCAGGCGGCGTAGGGGGCGGCGGGGGGCGGCTGCGGGGGCGGCTGCGGGGGCTGCGCCAGGCTCCAGGAGGCGGCGGCGTTGAGGAAGGGCGCCTGCAGGTATTTGGCGGGGGGCGCCAGGTAGCCGTAGCCCTCGGGCGCGAAGAGCCCCTTGCCCGGCTGGAAGGGGGCGCCGGGGCCGGCGGGGGGTGGCCGGAAGGGGCGCTTCATGCGGCGGCGGCGGCGGTAGTTGCCCTTCTCGAACATGTCCTCGCAGGCCGGGTCGAGGGTCCAGTAGTTGCCCTTGCGCTCGCCGCCGCCCTCGCGGGGCACCTTCACGAAGCACTCGTTGAGGCTCAGGTTGTGGCGGATGCTGTTCTGCCAGCCCTTCTTGTTGCGCTCGTAGAAGGGGAAGCGCCCGATGATGTACTGGTAGATCCCCGACAGCGTCAGCCTCTTCTCCGCGCTCTCGCGGATGGCCATGGCGATCAGCGCCACGTACGAGTAGGGGGGCTTCTGCGAGGGGTCCCCCTTCTCCGAGGGCGCGGGCGCCGCCTTGCCCTGCGCGGGGCTCCGCTCGGCCCCGGCCCCCGCCTCCAGCACCGTCTCCTTGGCCTCCTCGGAAGGGGGCTCCGGGTAGCTGCTGCCCCCGCTGGCCATCATGGCACCACCTGCTGCTGCTGCGCCTTCTCAGGTCCTGCAGGGGCTGGAGGGGATCGGCCCCCCTTCCTCGCCCTCCGGACCCCAGCAGTGGCTCCCCCGAGGAGGATCTGCCCGGACTTTAAGCCCTGGTGGGCCCTCTCCGCGGCCAGCCTCGTCCCCTCCGCTCAGCAGGCTCAGATCTCCACTCACTGCTCTCCGGGACTCGCTTCGTGCTGATTTGTATGGGCCCCGCCGAGTTCCGCTTTCGTCAGGATCCCTGGCTCCCTTCTCTCCCTCTCTCCCCCCACCCGCTCTGCGCTCCCCCCCCCCCAATGCCTAGGAGCCAGCTGGGCACGGGCGAGTTCATGGCGAAGTCACACTGCACGAGAAGCCCCCCCCCCAACCAGCGAGGAAATCGGATGCTTCAGCCACAGAGGGGAGGGGGTGGTGCCCCAGCACGGGGGGGAGTCTTCTGGGGGGCGAGCAAGCCACACATTCAGTCCTCTGCACGGGAGGAAGAGGAAGAAGCTGCATCTTTTGCAGATGCAACCTGGGAGGGGGGAAACCAGGAGGGGAAATCAAAACCTCTTTCCACCCTGAAAGCTAACTGGAGCTGCAGTTAGCAACTGTGATCTCATCCTGGGGAGGTGTGGGGTCCTCCGTTGCACAAAGGAGCCCACAGTTGGGAGCCAGAAATAACCACTCCAAAGAGGCACCTTAGGATGCTTCTTAGGATACCCTGGGGTATCCGATGGGCCACTGTGAGATTCAGGAAGCTGGACTAGATGAGCCTTGGGCCTGATCCAGCACTCAGTGGGCAACCATCTCAGTGCAATGTCTCTGCTTTGGAGGGAGAGAGCTGACAGCCCAATCCTATCCACAATTTCCTGGGAGTAAGCTCCATTGACTCTAATGGGACTTCTGAATAGACATGCATAGGATTGGGCTGTGGGGCTGCAATCCTATCCACTCTTCCCTGAGAGTAAGCCCCGTTGATTGTAATGAGACTTACTTCTGAGTAGAGATGCATAGGGTTGGGCTCTGAGAAACTGCAGTTTGCTGAGCCCCACCAAAGGTCGCCTAGTCCCGTGTTGCTGAGCGCGTTGTTTTGAGAAGCATGATCTGTGTTGTGTAACCTTGTCTAGAAACACAGCGATGCCCTAGTTGCTACTCGTACATTACACCTGGGGGCCACTCGCGAAATTGACAGGTGGAATGGGGGCAGTGACAGCTAAAGCAGGCACGGTCTCCACGGATCAGTCATAGTTGGGCTCTCTGCTTAGCCAGCGTAAGCATCACCCAGGCTTTCCCCTAAACAGAGCCTACTGAAGACGGGCCTGGATCCTTGTGGCATTCAAAAGCCAAACCCGATCGCCTCCAGGCTTGGCCGGGTTGCCTTCTCCAGACGAGATGTTTGCAAAACATGTCAGCCAGGTACCACTTGTTTATCGCTGCGCTTCCAAGACGCCCCCAGAGGTGAGAGCGGAGAGGCAGCCAGCAAGGCACAAAATGCGGGTAAGTAGCAACTCCTCAAGACTTCCCCACGAACCCTCACGCCGAGTCCAGAACCTGGTTCTCCTGGGTTGACTGGGACGCCCTGCCTGCCTGGGACAGGGTCTCCCCCACAGCCTTTCAGGTGCTACAGCGCCTGTCCTGCGAGAAATCCCACGCTCAGGCCGGCCTTGAGGCAGCCTCCCTGCTCGGGCGTTGGACGCGAGCCTATCAGCCAAGTCCCTGCTGGGCCTCCGCGCTCTCCCCGGAAGGCAGGCGGAGGTGAGCCGTCTCTCTCGGCGTTTCCGCAGGGTCGGTAAACAGCCGCAGCCACAGGTTGACGGGCTTCCACTACTGCGGAAGGAGCAGGCTCTGGCCAGGAAATCTACCCGGAAGGCCGCCCCACTGCTCGGGATGGACCCCTCGGAGCAGGACTTGTGCATCCTTCATTCATTTGCGGCTGGGCATCCCTGTCCTCCCTTCCAGGTGAAGATCGAGTGCGACTGTGAACCCAAGCCTATGCCTGTCTACTCAGAAGTAAATCCCATTATAATCAATGGGGTTTACTCCCAGGAAAGTGTGGCTAGGATCGGAGCCTGTATCCGCACAGTACTTGCGCACCACCAATGCGCTCATTTTCTGGCTAGCAGAGGACAAGATTTCCATTCCTTCCAAATTGGCAACTTTTTTTTGGACTATTTAAGCGATGGTTCTTTTAGAAATGTACACTTAAGGCTGCAATCCTATACACACTTCCTTGGGACTTCCTTGGGACTCACCTCTGAGTAGACCTGCACCGTTAATCTGCAATCCTATCCATACTTTCCTGGGAGCAAGCGCCATTGGATAGAACGGGACTTGCTTCTGAGAGTAGATATATGCAGAGGATTATGCTGTTGGTTTTTAGTCACAGTTTTGAGACTTAAAAATAAGGCACAAATACTGTCAGAAGTGGCGCCTCGGCCCTTCGAAGTTTCTTGACAGTAAAATGTCATTGGTGTCGATTGATCTGAGCTACATCCTATATTATTATTTTCTATTTATTTATACCCCGCCTTTCCACCCCATTTAAGGGTCCTCAAAGCGGCTTACAAAAATATTTCAATATGCTAAAAACTGTGCTAAAAACATTAAAACCGCCGCCATTATATTACACCACTACCATTATTATTATTATTATTATCATTATTATTATTATTATTATTATTATTATTATTATTATTATTATTATTATTATTATTTTTCCTCCTCCTCCTCATTAATTTATGGACCTTATCTTTTTGTTCATTCACAGAACAACTGAATTTTAAAATGAAGATTTTCTGCCTGTGTGTGGTGATTCAGACTGCAATCCTATCCACACTTTCCTGGGAGTAAGCCCCATTGACTTTAATGGGTCTTACTTCTGAGTAGACAATCATAGGTCTGGACTCTCATTTTCTCTTTCGGCTCTCTGATGGGTACTACTGATGGGGTGCAGATACCACCGACCACACTTGCATTGGGTTAGTCGGGATGCATCCAGCCCCTTGCATTTGCTTGCTTCCAACTGAAACGTGTTTACTATTGAGGTCGAACTGAAATGAGAAACTTACTTCCTGGAGGATCGCAGCCTTGAAACATCTCCTGTTCAAGTATAAGATGAGAAGACAGTCTCAGGGCTTGAGTAGCCCCAACCTGAAACTCAGAAGGAAGCCCATTTATTCTGCTGGGATTTTCTTCCAAGGAAGCCTGCCTGCCCATTCAGCACAATGGGACTCGTATAGACTCCTGCTCTAAAGAGCGTATTAAGGCTGCAATCCTAGCCACACTTACCTGGGAGCAAGCCCCATTGACTATAATGGGACTGACTTCTGAGTAGACACGCACTGGATTGGGCTCTAAGATCGGTACTTTCCCCCCAATATTTCTTATACTGTATTGGCAAAAAAATCTGCCCTTCTCTACACCACAATGACAGCCAAGTTCGCAGCTCAGAAGCAGCTGTAGCTTGAACTGGATGAGACTTACTTTCCAGTAAATATTTAACTGTTTACCAAAAGTTGAGTGGCCTTGTCAACTCAAAGCTCCCCGGGTGATCAGGGGGACGAGGTGTAAAATGTGCATCTATAGGTAGCATTTTTTGTTTAAAGAGCTGAAAATCCCTACTTATGGGTTGTCCAGAAAGGCAGTTCTGCTACTGCGCAATTCTATGTACGCTTACTCAGAAGTCATTCTCCCTGCATGCCGTGGGGTTTATTCCCAGGCAAGTGTGTTTAGGATAGTTTCACAGCCACATCCGAGGCCTAGAGTTCCCCGGGGGCTTTGCTAGGAGTAAACACACTTTCCTGGGAGTAAAGCCCACTGAGCACAATGGAATTTACTTCTGTGTAGACGTGCCTGGGAGTCCAATGCCAGAGTCTTGAGTCACCTTAAAGCACATTTCTATCAGCTCGTTTTGATCAGCACCTTCTCTGAATCCTGAGGCAGAGGGAGGGGAACGCTCTCTCCCTCCTCAGCGGTCAGATCACCAGCCCAGCCCGGACTTGTCCAGGCTCCAACACAGACAAGCCAGCCCCAGATGGTCGGTTTGCGGGGGAGTCAGTGGCTGTGCTGCGAAGCCTGCTTGCGAGGAAGCGAGACCCCCTCCCTGCAGCCACCCAGCAGGTCGCCCTTCCGAGCCAAGGGACTGTAGGCGCAGTGGCGTAGCTAGAGGGGGCAAAGCGCAAAGTTTGGCAGGGATCCTCACCGCGACGTGCAAGGAGCCCCTCCCCTTCGGAGCCATTCCAGCAGTGGGGGAGTAAAACGGAGGAGGGTTTCGAAGGGGAGGGGCCCCTTGCACGTCGCGGTGAGGATCCCTGCAGAACTTAGTGCTTTGCCCCCCTCTAGCTACGCCACCAGGTAGACGTCAGCTCGGGAGCCGCCCCGACGTCCCGGTCTCCTCTCCTCTCCTCCAGAGGAGACTCCTGCTCGCTTCTGGCCCGGCCTGGCTGCCCCGGGATCCGAAGACGGTGCCCCATTCCTGGCACCAGCGGAAAGCCCGGCGGGCGCCTGCTGGGACTGGGAGCCGCGGCTCTCTGGAAGGCGACGAGTCCGGGCCAGTTCCTTCCCCTGACCACCCAGGCTGACCAGGGCTGCTCCCCTCCCCGCTCCCTCGCAGGCATTTCCTTCGCAGGTGTAGCAGCAGCAGCAGCATTGTGGTGTGTGTCATCGCCTCCGCCAAGAGGCCGATCCGCCCCCCCCCCCGGAAAGCCAGCGGTGGCGGCACTCTAGGTGGAAGGCAGGAAGGGTAGAGCCGCGCGCCCCCGACCCAGCTCGGCCTTTCCAGTCTTTCCCCCACCCAGGGGGTTTCAAGTGAAATCAAAGGCAGGAGGAGGAGGGCTGCCTGGCCAAGAAGGTGGAGGGGCACGGGGGGGCAGGACTGCAGTCAGTGGGGGAGGTCGCTGTTCTGCTGGGGCCAAGCCTTGACCCCCTTTCCCCACCCCCACACTTCAGGATCTGAACCTAGAGACAGGGCAAGACCCATTTGGTTCAAGGCATCCAGCAATATGAATCCAGTGATCCTAAACTAAGAGAGCTGGAAAAATGGAAGGAATGGAGGCTTTCTTGGCGAATCAATACAGTCAGCATGAAAGTAGCATCTTGGGGGGAGGGAGGGAGGGAGGAAGTGAAGAATCCCTGAGGAGGAGGGATTCATGAAGCCCCCTCCCCTTTAAACGTGAGGGTTCCCCGTTCCTGGAGCTACGAAGTGAAGGCGGCCAGGCAATGGGCTTCTTGGCGATGCAGGCGCCGGGAACTCCTTTCCCAAAACCTAGTGACAGAAACCATGAGATGGAAAAGGCAGGGATCGTGTAGAGAGACTGCAGCTTCCTTGGTCAGAGGTCGGGATAGTTACCACCAGAACAATGACATCCAGAGCCCAAGCCTATCCACACTTTCCTGGGAGTAAGCCCTATTGAAGGCAATGGGACATACTTCTGAGTAGACAAGCATAGGAATGTGCTCCCAGTGGGCGAACTACACTTCCTTCTAAAACACACGCCCTCTGCTTGATTGCAGGGCAAGCGGCCTCCAAGGTCGATCTCCTAAAGCCCCGTCCACAGAAACCCACACCGGAGGATCTGAGGGTTAAGAGCCAGAGGGCCTCCTCGACCGGTACCATATTCAGCAGAAGGACAAGGAATCGATCCACTGTCGACTAATCTATATATTTAGATTTAAACGGAGCAGAGTTTTAAGTGCTTTTTCCAAAACAGACTAGGAAGGAATGTCCTTTGACATCTAGCTGGCATTCCCAAGAAGACTGGAGTACCTGGAGTACTTTTCATCTCCTTTTCATCTCCCATACCTCGATTTGACTCCCCATATAGGCTGCTATGGACAGGGGTTTTCGAAGAGACCCTGTTTAACCTCCTTTTATACGACCAGCGACCACCATTCTGGGAAATATGTCTCAAGTGGGATTTCCCGGGAGTAAGTCCCACTGAACACAATAGGACTTACTTCTGAGTAGACACGCATAGGTTTGTGCCCTAAATCAATAGTTCAGCACTGCTGTCTGAAAGCAGCAAAAATCATCCCACTGAACCGATAGCGAATCTCCCATGGATGAATTATGGTTGCATTTCTTTTGGGGAAAGAGCAATTTTGCAATGGATTTGCTTTAAAGTGGATTCTGCTGGATGCTTCTGAGACCATAGAAGGTGTGAAGGCTCTAAAACGATCTTGACTAGATGATCCTGAACAATTCGGGAGGTGGCGAATGGGGGGAAAAAATTCCCTTTCATTTCATTGAAATGAGGCTGGCTCAGGAAATATTAATTGCTTTCGATCACGGAGATAGACGCGGGGTGATGGGCAAAAGTGTTACCATCGTCCAATCAGGGGAATCACAGAAACGAGATTTTTTGAAAAAAGAGAGTGCTGTAGAGCAGAACATCATCACAATAATATAACCCCTCAAAATAATGAATGAATAACTAAATAAGCAAACAGACGCACAAATAAATTATCTAACTAAATATAACATTTCTGGCTTTCTGGGGATTTCAAAGCCCACGCGTCCAATAGTGAAAAGAAGTCCCCTGATTGCCTCACTACTATTAGTTTGGACACAACTCAGCCAACCTTAAGTACTTTTAACAGGTTGTCAGGTTGTTTAACATTAGCATCAATAGGACCCGCACTTAACATGGACTGGATCTAGCCTATTGCCGCACAAAGGGCCCAGAACGGAATTAAAGCGGCTTCAGGTGATACAGTGCAGTGTCCTTAAACCCTTCGAAATCCATTCTCGCCTGGATCGAGACCATTGGCTTTTTTCAAGGCTTACCCCGACGGTTCCAAAGGTAACAGGAGACTTAGGGCCATTCCGATTCAGTTTCTCACACGTTGACCAGGAAATTTTTCCCAGGATGAAATTTGGTTTAAATGCAAAAATCGACGGGGGGGGGGGGGGAAAGGAAGAGAGAACCTTTTAACTTTTTAACCTCCTTTAACAATTACCAACACTTTGACAAAGACTCTTGGAAATATACTAAATCTGTCCTCGGATGCCTATCAAGGTAACTTAATATACACCTAAATACATAAATGACATAAACACATAAATAACAGATACACTACATACAGTACAATAACATATGCACATGAAAAACAAGAGGGAGAGGAATAATATAACATTATGTGATCCGGTTATTTAGGAAGAATAACAGCAGCAGCAGCAGCAATAAATAATAATAATAATAATAATAATAATAATAATAATAATAATAATAAAAACAGCAACCAATATTTCACTGAGCGATTAGCATCTCTCTCTCTCTCTCTCTCTCTCTCTCTCTCTCTCTCTCTCAGGATAGCATTTAATAATAATGAAGAAGAAGAAGGTAGTAGTAGTAGTAGTAGTAGTAGTAGTAATAATAATAATTAAAAACAGCAACCAATATTTCACTGTGCGATAGCCTCTCTCTCTCTCTCTCTCAGGATAGCATTTAATGATGATGATGAGGATGATGATGATAAAAGCAGCAGACAATATTTCACTGTGCGATGAGCATCTCTCTCTCTCAGGATAACTTTTAACAATTGCTCCACTCCGGCGACCTCTTCTTGGGCAGGAAGACGACATTAGCCAGGTGAGAGCGAGGCTGTCCTTTCAATTCCTTGTCTCAAACTAAACACAGTATTAATTAATCCGGAACGAAGGGTACCCGTGCCCCTTCTCGTCATACTCACCCCCGTCAATCGTACTCTAGGTAGACATGCCCGTGGAAATGGGATCTGCTCTAAGGCGACAGCGACGGCCTGCCCTAAAGATGGGATGCGCTGGGCAAGCCACCCGTCTCTCCCATGCCTCTGAAAGGCTGACATTCGGACTCCAAGGAAATGCGGGGGGGGGGGGGGCGGAATTTCAGGTCTCTCCTTGAAACCTGAATTTTGGGAAACAATTCAAGTCATTTGTAGTCTCCAAGTGCCTCGTGGCAAAGGTAGAATAGAGGGGTGGGGGTGCGGGCAGGGCACGACCCACGGCTTAACTTTTCCCAGGCCTCCCCAAGTGTAAACACAAACTTTTTGAAGACGGACCGGAAAAAAGCGTGGCTACAAATAACAACAAAAGACCTTCTCGGTGCATTTCAGAAACGGGTTGGTTGAGGTGTGTTTTGGGTGGGTGGAGGAAGAACCCAACTAGAGGGCATCATCCCCCCCCCTCCACGAAACTTTCTTGCAAAGCCGTCCATTACCTACTCAGCCTGGTCACTTTCGGGCCCGGTGTCTCTTGGAACGTGTCAATTTCACACCCCTTCCAAGCCAGGAGAGGAGCCTTGGCCCCTCCTGGACCCTGCTTCCTACCTCGCTCTGCTGAGAATGAACCGGAGCTGACCCAGATTGACCCCCAGCAAGATGTGATCTCTCTCATTCTCCAAGGAGAAAAGCAAGCCTGTGTGGGGCTGTTGTCTGTGGGCACCTATCCCCTCTTCCGTTTCTATTTTCAAGCCTGCTACTTGAAGGAAGAGTGCTGAGAAGGGGCTGTTTCAGAGACTTCGTCTGTCTCTTTCCCCTATAACTTTATGATCCTGGATAAGGAAATAGGTTGTGTTCAACATTACCTTTGAGGTACTGTTCCTCACTCTGATGAAGACATAGGAGACTGTGGAAAATAGAAGAGGTGGCTCTTCTTGAAAGAGGAAAAGCACATCAGGTTTTGATTGGATGAATCCTAAACCTATTTTAAAGGTCATGGGGGAGGGGGGGTTTCTTCTAAAAGGCCTGGTCTTGATGATGCAATTTCTTTGCATGCACACTCCTTTAATGACCAGTTATGTGCAATACACACACGTAGATGGATAAACAGCAATATGTCTCAGGTACGTAGCTTGAGAGAGATAAAAAGATTGAACACCGCCAAAATGGTCTAGTGGGTTTTCAGTCAGGTTACTGTCCTGCTGAAAGCAGTGCTGGGAAAGTGTGAATGGTCTTACAGTCTATGATTTATGATTCATTCTGTGGATTCTTACATACTCTTACTTGGAAGTCCCACTGCATCTGGGGAAACAACAACCTGTATGTGGTCATTCAGTGAATATATGCCTGGAGTAGGATAGCTCTACCAACAGTTCCAAGCAGGAAGTTATTTCATACCAGAAAGATGCTGTCTCTCCTCTCATGAGCCTCAAAAGGGCACCTTAACTGAAGATTTTCAATATGCAAATACATAACATTTAAATTAACCAGATTAAAATCAGTGATCACTTGAGAATTCATGCTTTACTGTGTATCTAGGGTTGCAATCCTATGTGCACTTTCCTGTGAGTAACTCCTATTGACCACAATGGGACTCACTTCTGAGTAGACATCCATAGGAGTGCACTGTAGGTTCTATTTTTCTAATTAGCCTTGGAAGAGGCTCCCAAATACAGTCTGACAAATGGCCTGCAATAGGAATACTGATTATGAAGGCTTATATTCTGAAATGAATTTTCAAATAAACTATGTTTGACAAGTGCTAGTCTACAGCATACTTGTCAGAGAGAGAGAGAGAGAGAGAGAGAGAGAGAGAGAGAGAGAGAGAGGTGTATACTTCCAGAGAATAGGAAGATACAAGTAGTCAACTCTCTGCTGCAAGGGAGGAGTTTTACCAGGTCCCTACAGGGCAGTCTAGGGTGGGCAAACTTTCAGCTTTAGGGATCCTGGACCTTTAACAATTGCATAGAAGAGGGAATCTTAGCAGGTGCAGCTTGTCATCTCACAGACTGTTAAAGCTCCAGGATCCTTAAATTTGAAAGTTTGCCCACCCCTGATCTATGCAATCCAACCTGTAATACATAGGGGGTGGTAAAACACCTGTTTGGCATGGAGAAGGTCCCAGGTTTTAACCCTAGCATCTCTAGTGGTAAGCCTGGGAAAGACCCTTTCTGAAACCTGGAGGGCTGCTGCCCATCAGTTTAGACAATATAGACAATAGACAATGAACGTAAATGGACTAGTGTCCAGCTCATTATGAGACAACTTCATATGCTGGAAGGAGCCATCGGTCAGTGGTAGAAGATATGCTTTGCATACAGAAGATCAATCCCAAGCAACTCCAGATTGGGCTGGCTGAGATCTTTGTTTGAAAACCTGGAGAGCTGCTGACAGGTAGTGTGGACAAACCTGACCTAGACTGGGCAATGGCCTGACTCAATTTAGAGCAGCTTATTTGTTCAATGTGCCACAAAGAGTATTATTATTTATTATTATTATTATTATTATTATTATTATTATTAATAAACCACTTTTCAACAAAAAGTGAACAAAGAGTTTTACAGAGACAATCAAATAACTAATGGAATCAAATAACTAAATCAAATAACTAAAGAGTAGATGCACTATGCAAAGGTGCCTGTGGATCAGCTGCTCCTGATCACTCAGAATTGCCCCCTCAAACAGAAAAAAGCCCCAAGCACCATACAAACTAAGGACCAAGTTTTCCCAAAGCAATATCTGTAATAACTCAGTTGCAGTTCTTGCATCATTTTTGAACTTGTCCAACAAATATCATGCAGCAGCTTTGCTTCATATAGCTGATTGCTTTTGTTTTTCTTCCTTGGATAGGGGTAGTTCTCAAAATGCTAAAGTCCAAAGAATGGCATCAGAAATGTATTCTACTCCACTTTACAGTTAAACCCACAGGTGTGTATTCTGGCTGATTAACAGCACCCCAGAATTGACTTAGAAGCAAGTCCCATTCATTTCAGTGGAACTTTCTTCCCACAGTGTTTAGAACTGTGGCTTCAGTGGTTGCAATTGAAATCAATAGCATTTGCTTTCACACCAATCTCCAGTAACAAGTTGCATTGAGATAATTAAAATCCCAGATGGGGATGAATATACCAACAATCACACCTGTCAGATTCAATGGGAATCCTCCAGATGAATGTCTCACTGATTCAGGTCAAGCATGTTGAAGATTTCATGCCTTTACAATCAACTCTGATAGAATGAAGGACTCCAGTAGCCTAATTGTTTGGTTTAATTGGGTTGTAGATCACACTGTCTGAACGATAAGGTATTTCAAAACACCTACATGAGATTCTAAAACTTGCACTCCTGGGGATGTAAGGTGTAAAGTTTCTCATATACACCAGATTGAAATGAGAGATTTTTCATTCCAGGTCATCAAGTTTCATTCCAGTCATCATGCATAGGAGAATTTCCTGGTATATCCTTTGGCTTCTGATTCATTACATCCTTTGACTGTTTAGCTATTGGCTTTGAAGGGCTACTCACAAACCTATACATATTTTCCAGAGAATAAGACCCATTGAAAACAGTGGGACTTACTTCTGAGAAGACATGCATAAGGCTGTGTTGTAAGGCTCACAGGTTTAACCAATTGCCTAAGGATTTTGGCAAAAGTTGTCTCCTCTCCTCTCAAATTAATTCGTGATACAGTTGCTGGCACTATAAATATACGTCTGTGATCTTATCCCAATGCTTGAAATCATGCATGAACCCTCATAGAATTTCAGCTAAGCAGTAAAGGAGTGAAAGGTATTTATTGTGCAATCCTTACCCAAATCCACAGTAACAAATTTCTAATTTTTTTGTTTTGCCAACCTCCTGTTAATTCTTGACGTCATAGACCATTCAAATATTTCTTTGAGTTTATTTTGGGATTCAAAGTATATAGTATTGAAAAAAAAAATCAGAATAGTCTTTATCACAGTGTGTACCCCTGCATGAATTAATTCCATTGTGGAAAAGTGTAAAGTAGCTGAATGTGTATTTCATAGTGTAATGAAATGACAAAGAAAATTCTAAAGCTTCAGACTTATTTTAACAACTGGTTGCCAATGTGTACCTGTGTCCATAGGAAATTAAAAATACTCCAGTGAAGCATTCTGGCTTTTTCATACCATGTGAAAAGAACAAACTTCTTGAAATTATTCTGACTGAAATCACAGCATGCGTTAATCAGAAAACCAAGCTGGATCCACACCATTGGCTGGAACCACACAAATGGTCATGTGATGCAATGTCAACAGTGTTTTTTTTTGGTGTTGGATGGCAGTCTAGTTGGCTATTATGGGTTCACTGGTTACAACTCTGCAGGATAATCCTGTGTCGCTGCTGTCCTGCCGTCACTGGCCTGCAGCAGGGCTGCTGAACATTGCAAAGAAAAACAAACTGGCCTCCCTGTTTTGAACAAAAGAGAAATGATTTCCTTTTAGGAAGCTGTAAACAAAGACGGCCCGGCTGTGCTTCAAAGGCAAAGGACAGGAATGTTGCATTTCCGTGGGCATCTTCTATCTAGAGTTGGAATAAAATGTGGCCCAAAATAAAAGTTGGCAACATTGTATGATTCAAATAAATGGTGAACCTAATTACCAATGCCAGCATTCTACTTATAAATGACTTTCAAATACTAAGCTCAATAACCAGTCTGACAAATATTAATTCCCTCTTTGCCTTCAAAGTCTACTTCCATTGTTGCAATGATCAAACTTATTTTGTGGTATACAGTATTGTCTTGGAACTATAAGAATGGGTTAAATGATTTCAAAGAGCATGGTAATCTTTCCTAAAACAGAAGACAGAGAAGTATGATCATCCACATGTTAGTGTAGCATTAGCAGACGGATGGTGGAGAAATCTTATGGTAGTTAGGAAAATATACTTAATGAAACAAATACAGTTTGCTCAAGAAAATGAACTGAGCAGAACAACGGGAAATATTAGGAGGGGAAAAAAACCATCAAAAAAGAATATCTAGACCTGAGCTGTTCAATAGTCATTCTCTCTTGCCAGAAAACTCTGGAAATGGCTCTGTAATGCAAAGATTTCCAACAGTAAATTTTCAGCACATCCCAGAGTTGCAATTCTCAGGGTTCTTTGGGGAAGTTGTGGCATTGTCTATAAGCAAATGTAAAAAAAAAACCAACCCCATGGTTCATGAGACAGTTAGTGAAGCAAATCATGGGCATGATATCAATTTGTTCATTAGACCATGCAGAACACAAATTTTGGGACCTACATCCCTGTCAAAAATGGAGTTAGATTAAAAAACCATTTGGCGCCCAGTGGTTACGTTAGTGACATGTTTGACACTCCCAATATGGGTTGAGTAGTATGACGTGAAAGGAACTGTTGCTGTAAAGTGCTTTCTGTTTCATCAGGAATTGGTTCTGGTTCAATAAATGTGTAAAAAAAATCAGTATTATCCACAACAACTATTATACATAAGTGACAGTACCATTAGAAATCTTTTTTTTCTTCAGCTGATGACAGACTAGGTGACTTTTTTCAGCTTGCTACTGCTATAGATGTACAAAATGTGTTATAATTCCATTTTAAGGTAATGACACAGGGAATGTCATGTCAAGGTCAATGACACATGGGAATGCTTGTATAATTTTGAGAAGTACTATCTGTTCCTTAGCGTTCTGTCAGTCTGAGCAGTGCCATCCCTAGAAAGGTGCAGGTAGACAGGGTGTGGGACTGAGGAAACTCAACCAGTGCAGGCCCCCCTATTATGGCCTTATATAGGTCATGAAAATTCAGGGCCAGGGCAGCTGCCCCAGTTGCCCTACCCAAGGGACAAATCTGAGTCTGAGCATTATAGTCATTGTAAAATCTAGATACATTGTTTGGTCACTATGAAGTTAGGCATGGAGACTCTGTGTTGTGAGGGGTGTAGTTTGACCAAATCATCTAGAGCAGCCATTTTCAACCACTGTGCCATGGCACATTGGTGTGCAGTGAGTGGTTCACAGGTGTGCCACAGGAATTTTGGGGCAGGTCATTTATTAGTAGGGCCAATGAAGAATGTGAACCCCCCCTCCACTGGCAGCATGGTGTGTGTGCCTTGCCAATTGTCAAAAACCTGATGAGGTGCCTTGACAATTTTAGTGCCTTGTCAGTGTGCCATGAGATGAAAAGGTTGAAAATCACTAATCTAGAGTTTCAACAATCAACGCCACTTTGAATTGAACAAGAAAGCACATTTGCATCCAATGCTGATGGTATAAAATGAGAGTCACACAGGCCCCAACCAGTATCTGTGCAGAAACTTTCTGGACCAATTGATGCTCCCAGATGCTTTTCAAGAAAAGCCCTACACTGAACACATTACAACAGTCTAGAAGTGACCCAATCCTATTTGGGCCTTATGCTGATGGATCTCATGATCCCGCATAAGGCTGGGCTTGCTGTCACACAAGCCGCTCCAACAGTGGGCAATTCACTACTGATGGTGGAGGAGCCAGTAAGCTTCATGCTGGCAGTGGTGGACCACCAAACCTTTGCCAGTGCAGGTAGGTCAGTGGTGGGGATGGATCAGGGGAAGATTGGGGGTGGAACTGGGTAGGGAGTGGGACAAGCCGGGGGGCAGTTTGGCTGTGGAAGGGGAAGGATCTCAGTGGCAGCCACACATGCTAAGTTCCTATTCCCCCTTTCTGGGCCAGTCGTGCCACCAGAAGTCTCCTCAGACTTATGCCAGCAAAAGAGCTGGTGTATTTCCAAAGAGATGCATTAGAGACCAGGTGGCCTAAGGATAGGTTAGTGCTCCATCTTTGGCGCTGCATGCTCTGGACTGGCATTGATAGGTTTTGACTCTATAGCTGCAATCCTATGCACACTTACCTGAAAGTAAGATCCATAGATCATGGAAGTTACTTCTGAGTAGGCTTGTGTTGATAGTCATATGTTACACTGGCCCGATCTGCCTTTACTAGAACAGGGTGCAGCTGGTACACAAGCCAAAACTACAAAGGAACGCCTGCTACAGCCACTACCTGATCTTCCAGGAGCAAAGCCAGGTCTAGAAACTGCAAACCTTGAATTTCAAGGAGAGTACTACTCCTTCCACTACAGGCCATTTTCAAATCCAGACTGGCTTTCTTACTGACTGGCAACACCTCCTTGTGATTGAAGGGTACTCTAGATAACATTTCCCACTTGTGGAGGAGATTAGCATCCCTACTCGGTCATGTATAGATTATTACTGGTAGAGTTTAGGCTCACTGGGACTTGCTACCTCTGTGGGATCCTATTCAGAAGCCCTGCCCTGGGAGCACTATTAATTCTGATGGGCACCTGACTGTTCTGAGCAGTAGTGCAGTAGGCAGGGGCAGCAGGGGTGGTCCCCAGATGCAGTAGCATGGCAAGTGCCCCAGGTGATGTGTCCTGGGGGAGTCAAGGAAGTGCCACTGAATCCCCTGCTGAGTGGAGGTCCACGCCACATTTGGCGGTGGATGGGCCCTCCCACCCCCTTGAAGCTTTGAACGACCAGAAATAGTGGCCCACGGAAGCACTTTAGTGGTGAAGTGGGTGCCATGTTTTGCTATCTTTGGGTGAGTACAGGGGGTGTCATGCTACATGGGGGGGTGATAACTATCCCAGGGGGACCTGTACTAGCAAAGCCACTGGTTCTGAGGGATTTTGCTGCCATGAAGGCTGACAATTCGGCTGATTTCCTGGTTGACCTTTGGCATGAGAAAATGTCCAGGGCCAGGATCTTGACCAGTCACAGAAAAAAGATTGACCCCAAGTTCTATGAGGAGCTGCTGGCATTGAAGTTACTGAGTAGTACTTAACTAATGGTGGAGGAAAACTCATGAATCTGAGCAAGCACAGGCTAGAACTCATTTTAAGGCCTACTCTCTAGCATTAGCGTACTTTAGTGTGGCAGCAAAGGAAGTATACCTCTCTGCAAAGAGGTTTCCAGTGGAACTGTTCCATGTGGTGTGGGGTTTATTGCATCTTGGGCACAAGGAGCTCTGCAGGAGACATTGGTGGCTCACTGTGACCAACATGCAAGACACTTTCTGAATAAAATCACATGCATTCATGACTAAGAGCCCAGTTCTATTTTTCTGTCCTCGGATGCAGCTGTTGTATCCAATGGAGGAGGGGCAGATTGAAAGGCTGTGGAGGGGAAAGGTAAATTATTTCCCGTCACCACATTGTATCACTCCCACTTTGCACTTGGTCTTCTCAGAGCTGGTGCAAGTCCAAGGAGAAGAAATGGGTGGGGAGGATCAAAAAAAGGGGAATTTGGCGCACGTCATTGCCATCGGATCCGCCTCTTCCACGGCCTCCCTGTCCAGTTTTGCCTTGTCCCTGTGCCCTCCCTGCCCTTGACGTTGCCTTGCCTGGTTTGGTGGGCATGGGAAACTGGAGATGAATGTGGACCTCTTGCGGCAGCACTCCCCAAAAGGCACAAGCTGCATCCTATTGTGGGTGATCCGACAGCCTACAGAAGGTAGGTAAAAACACTTTGTACTTATCTCCTAGTAGACTGCCCAATTGCCAGTGAACATCCTTGGACATGCACAGCCAATTTTGATGGCATACGTCCAAGGGTAAGGAGGTTTGAAATAGAGGAGATAGGTTCTGGTGTGTGCCATTGCAACCATATCCTCCCTCACCCAGAAATGCCCCTCCCACTTCCTCCCTCCTGTCTGCCCCCACCACAGCCACTGCAGCAGGTGGCATCTTCATTACCAGCAAACCCGCACAGCCACCGGTAACTGCACTGGCAACCTCATTACAGTCGCTGGTGGCATTGGTGAGTGTAATGACACTGTTCAATGTGTGTCTGCTCCAGGCACTTCTACTGGCAGAGCCCAGCAGATAGAATTGGGCTGAAAAAAATCTTATGGTAGCTTAAAAACTGACACACTGATTTCAGCAAAAAATTTCATGGGTGATAGTCCACTTCATCAGATGGATGGTGAAACCTACTGGTTGGCAACCTTCCATCTCAAAAGACTATGGTATAAGCCTACAGCACTCGATATTCCCACGCGGTCTCCCATCCAAGTACTAACCAGGCCTGACCCTGCTTAGCTTCCGAGATCAGACAAGATCAGGCATGTGCAGGGTAACAGTTGCTTATTGAAACCTATTAAGAGCTCATTTTCTTGCTCCTCCTCCAAAAAAATGTACATGTTATTATCTGCTAACCGTGTCCTTCTGCCATTGACATGGGACAGACAGGTCAGCCTCTACAGAAAAGAATACATGGATAAAAATTTGACAACAGAAATGGCAACATCTAGAAACCAAGTGGGGAACATTTTCAATCCCCAAATCATTAATTATTCTGCAAATTTTAAGGTGACAAATCTCCAACAGAAAAACTTCAAAGGGAGATTAGATCAAGGAAAAGCTGAATTAGAATTTAAAACAAGCCTTGGCACCAATTATGGGGGGAGGGGCACTGAATCACAACAAGGGCATCTTATTACATTATATAATTGACTTCATACCTATGAATTCATGACCACCAATTATGAAGGGTCACAGTGCTTATTTTGAATAATTGGAAGCTTGTTATGAGACCCACCTTATTTCATTTTCTCTTGCAAATTCTTCCACTGTTTTCAATTTTACTGTACCCCTATGTGTACACCCTCCCACCCATTCACACCTGCCTACTTTATACAACCACAAAGCTTATGCAGAAATAAATTTGTTAGTCTTTAAGGTGCTACAGAACCCCTCTTGGTAAGCTATGTAGAAAGTCACTGTTGTTAGTGCTAGCTGAAAAGTTGGCATGAAATTATAAGATTTATACTTTAAGCTGTGCCTACTCTATGAAGTAACAACAATCTAATGTGTGCTAGCAATGTACAATGTACCAACCTAATTTTAAACACGCATTTCATAAAACCAACAAAACCTACTTAGACCTTTTAATCTTAGTGCTGTATTAGTCAAACACACAGCAGATGTCAGTACATTACACATCTTAGGGAGGCTATAATATAGATTATAAGTGGAAAAGCACCAATAGCAGAAGTTAAATTCGGGAAATCACAATGCACTGGGAGTAATGAGAACCTTACTTTTCTCATTTAAGGTGTTTTTAATATATGGAATCTCACACCTCAGCTACTTTTCCAAACACTCCTTCTGGAAATATTGCCTAACTAAAATGCTGCACTTCTTCCCAGGAAATTTTTTAAAAATTGAAATATACTTTTGTAAGGACTGGAATATTCCTTTGGTAGCCCAATGTAAGGGTTCCAATGAAAGGGGAAGGGGGAGAGTATTTTCCCTTGGCTGTATTTCAGCCTGTAATTAAAAGTGATTCACAGAACCAATCTAGTATATACCATGGCTGTTCCTTTGTCCTGCTGAAATGAGAGATCTTTCCAGATTGAGGGAGCCAGCCTAAGATGATCAGGTAAATTCCCTGATCAGGATGTCATCTTGAAACATAGCTGGGTCACCTAGTGTCAAATTATGCATCTCCTAAATGAGAATTATGTCTCGCAATTCTGCTTCTACTGAAGTAGGATCTCAAAAGGTATGCAGAAAAATTAGTTTCTTGCTCCTATTGTTCATAGGTCTCACAGTCTCAACCTTCCTTGTCCTTTAGCCACAGACACTGGCAGCCCAATCCTATCTCACAGCCTATCACTGTAAGCCCTAGACCAGTGGCACAAAAGCTATGCTGCTGTTGGGCACTTCTGGCCACTGGTGAAAATGGCCAGAGGTTCCATGCACATGACAGTGGCTCCCAGATGTCCCACTGGAGCAGGTAGAGTGGTGGTAGGGGGGCTGTTTGAGCGAGCATTGTGGGCAATTTGGAACAAGGATCAGCCAGACAGTTGGTGATTTGGGGGCATTTTGGGGGAGTATCTCAGTGACAGTGGCACATGCAGAGATCTTATCCTCCTTTCCCATGCTGAACTTACGCATGTCCAAGGAGACTTAGGGCCCAATCCTTTCCAGCTTGCCAGTGCTGATGCAGCCATGCTGACAGAACATGTGC